>NC_089827.1:21034352-26034352 GCF_035046505.1 Tiliqua scincoides | reverse complement strand
AACAGGCATGTAGAAAACTGTAGGATGCTTGGGCTGAGGGTGTAAAGAATGTGTAGATGTCAACTTCCCTGAACCAAGGAGGAGAATGTTAGCTCTCTGCTCAGGCGTAGCCAGAGGCATAGCAAACAAGTTGATTCAAGGAAAGTTGAAAGCAGCTGAGTCAGCTGAATGACACAGCACCTGTGCCTGCCACACCCTAATTAGATGTGGAGGCCCAGATTGGCTGCTCTGCCCACTTAAGCCACAGTCTGCAACTCCACCAGTGCAGTAGGTGTTAAACTGTAAAACTGCTGCTGGAGACTTTGACAAATGGATTACTGTTTATGTATATACTGTATATGACCTTGGACTGACTGACTGTGATTTGTAGATACTGACTTGGATAAGGTAACTTGGGACTGCTATATTCAATGTGTATGATCTGGACTGCTTTGACTACTCTATGTGTGACTCCTCTTCCAAATATACAACAGCTAATTCAAAGACTCTGTTGTGTCTGCTGATTTTTATGCACCCTGCTCTACAGACAGGACATACATTTGCAACTCTACAGACAGGACATTTTTTGCATCTTTTTAGATTGTGAGCCCTTTTGGGACAGGGAGCCATTTAGTTATTTGATTTTTCTCTGTAAACCGCTTTGTGAACATTTAGTTGAAAAGCGGTATATAAATACTGTTTATTATTATTATTATTATACCAAATTTCCTACCTTAACAGAATCTTGGATGAACCTCCAGTGAGTCTCACAGGTTTAAGGAACACCATTTTGAAAATAACTGATTTAATGAGATCCTAACAATAAGAACATAAGAACAGCCCCACTGGATCAGGCCATAGGCCCATCTAGTCCAGCTTCCTGTATCTCACAGCGGCCCACCAAATGCCCCAGGGAGCACACCAGATAACAAGAGACCTCATCCTGGTGTCCTCCCCTGCATCTGGCATTCTGACATATCCCATTTCTAAAATCAGGAGGTTGCGCATACACATCATGGCTTGTACCCCATAATGGATTTTTCCTCCAGAAACTTGTCCAATCCCCTTTTAAAGGCGTCTAGGCTAGATGCCAGCACCACATCCTGTGGCAAGGAGTTCCACAGACCGACCACACGCTGAGTAAAGAAATATTTTCTTTTGTCTGTCCTAACCCGCCCAACACTCAATTTTAGTGGATGTCCCCTGGTTCTGGTATTATGTGAGAGTGTAAAGAGCATCTCCCTATCCACTCTGTCCATTCCCTGCATAATTTTGTATGTCTCAATCATGTGGTCCCTCGTTATCCACTAGTGCAGTGGTTCTCAAACTGGTGGGTTGCAACCCACCAGTTAGTGTAAGGTTCCCCTGTCCCTTTAAGGGGCGGGGGAAGGGGAGAGGTAGGGAAGCAATCCCCAGGATCGCGTCCATTGGGGGGGGGTGCTTGTCACTTACTTTTAGAAGGCAGGGCTGCAGGAGGTGCGGGGAGCCCTATGCAGCCCTGCACAGCGCTCCCCAAGGTTTGGAACTTTCACTGAAAGCGGGTGCAAAGCGCCTCCTGCAAAACGGAAGTGCTCTGCACCCGCTTTCAGGGAAAGTTCCAAGCCTCGGGGAGCGCTGTGCAGGGCTCCCCGCACCTCCTGCAGCCTGCTGCAGCCCTGCCTTCTAAAAGTAAGTGACAAGCACCCCCCCTTGCCCCTTCTTAGCAGCTCAATCCTGGGGATTGCGTTGCTGCCCTAGCCCCTCCCCCGCAAACGCTTACTGAGGAAGTAAAGCTCTCTCAAAGTTTGAGTACCATTGCACTAGTGGATAAAAAAATCAGTGGATAAAAAAACAGTAGAAAAATAATTTTAAAGACCCGCTTCCAGGTTTCTTACCCTGGAATTACCCAGTTGCTCCTAATGGAATAAGGTCTTGCCTCAGCATTTGCAGAGGTTTGATTCTGGGACTCCCTGCTGATTCCATAAAATGTGTTAAATAAAAGCAGTTTAAAAATATAAAAAAGTGTGTCCCTTTACAATTGTGATTTAAAAACAACTTTTGTAGAGAGGCAGTAAGCAATCAGAAATGTAAAGGACCCCCTGCATTTGCCTGGTTTAGCTGAAGAATAGAATGATTGCTTGCATGACTGTTTCTCTGCAGTAAGAAAAGCAGTTTTTTAAATTGTGATTTTAAAGGGATGCATTTTTCCCTTTCTCACTGATTTAGCACATTCCTTCTCATTTGGAGTGGCCATTCATGTTGAGTCAAATCGGTGTATAAAAAATCAGTGTATAACAAGGTTGGACCTGTATAAAGGGGATCAAGAATGAGGGTCCATAATGGTTGGCAACCTTCGGTCTCGAAAGACTATGGTATAAGCCTACAGCACCCGGTATTCCCAAGCGGTCTCCCTTCCAAGTACTAACCAGGCCTGACCCTGCTTAGCTTCCGAGATCAGACGAGATCGGGCATGTCCATATTGCTGCGTATTTTAAATAGAGAGGGACAGGAGGATGGCGCAAACAATCTGTACATAGCAATGAGCTGGGAGGCTGTATCTTTCAAGTATTGTTAGAAGGGATTATAGTGTAGAGCAATTAAGTAGGGTAGCTCCAGAAAGAGAATGTAAATGGGAAAAATTTGGTAGGCTAGCACAAAGCTTGTAGTTTTGGGCAGGGAAATTGAATAAAGAGCTACTAATTTTATGAATCCTACAGTCCAGGGGCAAGATTGAAAACTACTTTCTTTGCTGTAAAGGCTGCCAATGCATTTGAATAAGTAATGTAGTGTATAGGGATAACAAGAGCAATGAAAAATTAATTGGACAATGTAATTCTTCGTAGTTTGCAAGGACTGGATAGAGGAGGGAGGAAAGCGAGCTGAAAGATTATTGTAATACTTTGTATGGAAAATAGCTAATGCAAGACCCAGTTAAGGAATATCCAGTGGGAATAGATTGAGATCCATTCCAGAGAGAGATATCATTCTAGACCTTGGAGTAAAACTGGAAAAGTGATATCGTACTGAAAATGGGGTGCTAATTTTGAGTGACCTGTAATTTTGGAGGGGTGGGAAGGGAGGGACACGCTCTTTTCAACAAGCTGCAAGCACATTGTCTGTCCTGGAGATGAGCAAAGAAGCGCAGGAATGTGTTGAAACATATTCAAGTGGTGAAGATTGGTTACTGTAACAATACATTCAATTCTCAGTTTGTGAATTATGCCATGGGCTTTGTATAAAATTATGTATCATGAATAAGTGTGCAGTATAGTGCAGCTTTACACTGCATACTCAGTCTCGAAAGCAATTTGCCATGTGGCAAAGGAGGCTGCTGCTCAGGAAATGGTTGTTTAAAACTCTGTTTGGTACATGGAACTAGTTGTACAGTTCTTTGGAAACCAATCATATTCAATTCAGGATATGTTTGTGTATATGGATGCCCCCCCCCCAAGTGGTCAGAGATGCAACATTTCCTCTGTTTTAAGGGAGAAACCCCAATTGCTTTAACAATAGGATCTCCTTTCTCCCTGTGCTCAGTAGACGTGTTCCCATGTGAACATTTGAATGGAAGAACCAAGTGTGTGGAACCAATTTTAAGGTTTTTCCTGCGCAGTCATTGTTCAAAAGGGATAAACCAATGCAATTAATATATCCCATGTGGTCTCTCGATCCGGGTATTTATTGTAGCAATGTGGAACCTTGCCACAATACAGCAACTTCCCCTGCTCCTGGTAAGTGTAAATGAAACCAACATGAAAGGTAAAAAAAACCAGTGATGTACTATGTCTTTCTCTTATGCATGTGACCATGTATTTTTTTTAAAACTCTTTCCAAAGTTAGAATGGTCTTAGTGCAGAATTTCAGCTGAAATATTGAAATATGGGTGGGGCCTTGGTATCTGTGAGTGATCTGTTCTCACCCCCCCCCCCGCATATACCGAAAACCACAGATAACAATTTCTGTGGTTTCGGCCCCTCAAACCTTCCAAAGGTGATGAGAGCTGTGCTTTCTGTGGGCTTCAGAATGGCCTTTATGGGCAAAAAAATACTACTTCCGGTTTCACTCAGGAAACTAGAAGTGACGTTTTCATGTTTTTTAAGGTATTCTGAGGCCTGGGGAAAGCACTGAGGGAAACCAGAAGTAGTATTTTTTTGCCCGTAAAGACTATTCTGAAGCCTGTAGAGGCTGCAGGCACTGGTTGCCTTCGGAGGGTTCAGTTTGAACCAAGTCTGTCTCAATGTGGGTCCTGGGGACCCACATTGAGCCAGATCCATGGATATAAAATGCACAGATAAACAGGCACCCCCTTGATCTGTACTACAAGCGATCTGGGATTTTGGAAGATACAGTGCATGAAGAAAGTTGCAATGTGGAAAACATTTGTTCTGGCCAATTTTGGAGACAATTTTTGCAATTTGCTTTAATAAGATTACTTACTGTAATATTTGAAGTTACTTTAAAGTAGATTTAAAAATTTCAGGGCACTTCATTCAATGCTGCAAAACTATCAGTTGTATTGGGTAAATTGTTGCTAAATCAGAAGAGTTAAGTGTTAAATTTGAGGGTTTCAGTCTGCTTTGCATGAAGACAGACAAGAGTGGGGGGAAATCAATTTATGTGTATTAACCTGTGTCTTATGGATTTATCATGGGGCATTTTAAATGGAGATTGATAGAAGAACTTACGTTCTGGTCACACAAGCTGGCAAAACTAATGCATTCTATTTTGTTTCGTTGGTAAATAATGTAAGGTATTTCAGCCTCAATTAATTAGGGGGAAATTAAGATAAATGGTTGGTCTCTTGCAATGGCTGCTAAATGCTTCTCTTAATCCAAGCACAGGTACTGAACAATTATGATTAATCATGAGACTCAAAATGATTCATTTTCCCCAGTGAAAGATGCTGCCAATAAAACTTTGTGTTTATGCCTATGTTGAGAACAATGCGTCCTTCATCTTTCTTTTCTTGTGTGTTTGGAATTATAATGCATCAATCTAGTTATATCTTAACATATAAAAACTAATGTAGTGTGATGGATAAGAGTCTGAGCTGTGAATCACAGAATTCCTTATTCATACTTTGCCTCTGCCATGAATTTGCCCAGGATGTCCTTGAGCAAACCATTCTTGTGCATCCTTGTTCTCCTCTCCCCCCCATATTCAGTCCAGACAGGTTTACAGAAATCCACTTACCACCCTTTCGATTGTATGTTGTTGTCCCATAGTAAGGGTGACAAAAATCCCCACCTTCATATCCAACCTAAAACTGGGAAGAAGCTGGGACTCATTCCTGTTCAGCACAATTTTCCAGTTCAGCACAATCCTTGCCTCCCTCTCCAGGTCCAGGTTGGAAATGAAGGGTAAAACTGGCCATTTTGGTGGCAGGCAGCAGCAGTGCTCTGAGCTTCTTTGTTGCCTGCTACCTAAGTGAACCCCAGCCTTCCCTTCTGGCTCTGAATTTGAAGCTGTGGTGAGGTGGAATCCTTGTTTTCCTGGGGGAAAGCCGACAGGAGCCATGAGGCATTCGGTTTGGGACTCCTCGTCCCTTTGGGACGAGGATGGGGAGGTTAGAGCAGTGTTTCTCAAACTGTGGGTCGGGACCCACTAGGTGGGTCGTGAGCCAATTTCATGTGGGTCCCCATTCATTCCAATATTTTATTTTTAATATATTAGACTTGATGCTGCCATGGTATGTGACTGCAGTTGGGGAAATGTTATAGACCTGTACTTTTAACAAGCTACTATGTATATTATTTTAACAACGATAGTAAATGGGACGTACTCCTGGGTAACTGTGGGCAGGATTGCAAAAAATTTTCTTGCTTGATGATGTCACTCCCAGTCATGACATCACTTCTGGTGGGCCCTGACAGATTATCATTCCAAAAAGTGGGTCCCGGTGCTAAATGTGTGAGAATCACTGAGTGGCCACACTTAGGTTGTCATCCTATGTATATTTTCCTTGGAGTAAGTTCTATGGAACATGGTGGGACTTAACTTTCAATTAAACGTTCATAGGTTCATTCTAGAAGTCTATTTTATTGAATATTTTTCCTAATCAAATTTTCAGTTCACATAACTTCAGCTGTTGGAAAAGCAACTGAAATATTTATACAGCATGTAAAATTGTCATGACATTTTTTGCTTCATTTATTAAGTAAAATAAACATGTTAAATTGTATTGCAGTTGATTAAGAGCACTGGAAATCTTTCTGGTTCCAAATGTCCCAGAAAATGTATTGATCTACCATACAAAGTTTTGGGAATTGTTACTGAGATAATGTATATGGAGTGCTTTGTACGCGCTAAGTGAAATATAAAACATATGGGTTCAGAAATTTGATTTAGCAGTGAAGTTTGTCATGATCATATTTTTCATTTTGGATAAAGATGCCATTTATAATACAAGACCTGATTGTACAAAGTAATTTTATTTTAAAACAGCAGCAAAAACCTTGCTATTTGTTTTTGCATAGTATGGAATTTGACATGATAGTATAAAAAACACTTCAAAAAACTATTTTTAGTATGAAATAGACATAATGAAATGCACACAAATAAAAGTACGTATATAATAGAAGTATATAATATCATAACATATAATAAATATAGTATATAATAGTAATAGTATTTAATAAAAAATTTATAATACAAGTCTGTGGAATAATTTTATTCCAGTTAAAAATAATGGATAATTGAAATGAAACTGGTGGCTTTAGGGGAGTATGTAAGCATTTGTCTTGCATGAAGCTCTCTTACCAAAATAATTATCAAAATAATTTCCCGACAATGTACCCTGCAACATTTGTGGGAGAAAATGCAAATATTTTAGGTTGTAATCCTAAACATACTTTTCTGGGAATAAGCCTCAGTGGTGATGCCATGAGCCAAGAGCTGTCACTAAACTCTGGCCAAAGTAATGTCATTTTAACATCAGCTCTGACTGCCTCTGTTCCTAAAATGCTTGTTAGCAAAAAGCTGTGTGCCACCCCTCACCCAGTGTTTTTGTAATATTAATAATTTAGCCTCAGGAGCAAGCTTCCAGACCTTTAGCCTTCATGCCATCACTTAATACTTTAAGTCCCAGTTCCCCAGTACCTTGGTCCTTGAAGATCAGACAGAGCCGGTTTACATTATCTTGCAAAAGCAACAACTAACAGGAGGGGTAAAGGGGATGTTCAAGTGAGGCAGGGATGGAAATTTACTGAACTTCTTGCCTGTTGAACTTATTGCTTTGAACTGAGTATAAAAGGCTGGCTTCATCCAGCTGGCACTTGTGCATGATCTGAGGCAACTGGCCTCCTTGCTGCCTTGCTTTGGTTCCAGCAATAAACCAGTTGTTTTCTGCTAGACAGTTGTTTTCTGCTAGAAGAGACACTTTGCCAACAGTCTGAGGCTAAGAGGCAAAGAAGGAAGGCCCATAGCCAGGGAGACAGACCAGGGACAGACTGCACTTGCTCCCGGTGTGGAAGGGATTGTCACTCCCGGATTGGCCTTTTCAGCCACACTAGACGCTGTGCCAGAACCACCTTTCAGAGCGCGATACCATAGTCTTTCGAGACTGAAGGTTGCCAATACAATACGGTTTCTGCTAGACCTTCCCTCAGCGTCCTCATGTTAGTGGATCAGGGCACGCCAGGTAACAAACCTCTCACTGCCTTTGTGGGCTCAAGGGCAACAGTGGAATTTACTTCTGAGTAAACATGAATTGGATTGCGTTGTTAGTTGCTGCTGCCTTTGAAAGGTTTCTACTTTTGAATTGATTGTTTTATTACTGAAATAATAAATTACTTTATTGCTGAATTACTTTGTTACTGAAAAAATTGAGGTAATTCTACTCCAGAAGGAGGTGGTAATTTGCTATCTCTTGGTGTTACTAAAACACATTTCTGACTATGAAAATAGAGAATGTTCTAAATTACTTATGAATTAATAGAATAATTTACTTTTGCGTGATACAATTCTCCCTTTTTTTAAAGGTTTTGGATAATGCTGAGCAGCTCAGGGACATGGAAGCAAACATCCTGCCAGGTTTTCTTCGACTTCAAGAACTGGTAAGCAAATGAGCCAGGGGATCTTACCTTCAACTTTTTTGTTATAGTAGCACTTATGAAACATCTGTAACATATTGGCTTAATTATCCAATTTCAGAAGCAATACATGATAAATAAAAAAAACTCAGCTATGTGTTTTCTATAAGTTGTAATTTTAGCAGACTTCAAATTGATACCACAACTTTAGTACCGGCAAGTTTAGTCTTCTGATACCCTGTGCTTTGATTTGCATTTAGTAAGTAGTGCCTTGCTCTTGGAACAAGGACCTTGAAAAAGGACTGTAGCTCAGTGGTAGAGCAAATTGCAGAAAGTCCCAAGTACAATCTTGGGAACCTTTGTATGCAGAAGGTCCCAGGTTCCATCTCTGGCATCTCTAGGTTTAGCTGGGAAGGACTATTGTCTAAAACTTTGCAGAGTTTTTGCCAGAGTAGACAATACTAAACTAGATGGGCTGACTTGGTATAAGGCAACTTCAACATTTTATTAAATTGTGTTCTGGCCCGATGTTGTGAATAAGTCTGCAAAAGTGACCAACTCCCCTTCCCACATACAGGTTGGTCCTGTTCATCCGTGGATTTGGAACCCGAGGATTTGACTAACTGCAGATTCTTACTCTGTGCTGTGGGAACGAAATGACCTCCTGGATGTGACAGGAGGTGTATGCCTGTAGTGTCTGAGAGGCTTTCTGAGATGCAGTGAGGGCGAGGGCCTGCTTGAGACCTCTAAGACACACTTCTGGTTTTTCTGAACGCTGGAACTGCATCTTGGAGGCCTCAGATAGGCCTTTGGAGACACAGGGAGGCTGCGCACAGCCTCCCGTTGTCTCAGAGCACCTTTGGACGAGACCGGAGGACACCTTTTGGTCACGTTCAGAGGTCCTCTAAGAGTCCCACCGTGGATCCTGGAATGGAACCCCCCGCAGATGCTGAGGTCACACCGTATATACAAGAGTAAGTTGTTTAAGGTCCACATATGGGTATCCCCTAGAATTGCCATCTGTGGCTGATCTGCCAAAAAGGAGCAGAACTATAGCAAAACAGTACTTCCAGGCACCAACCCAGTAATCTGTTCCAGGACACCATGGTCAATGGTGTTGAAGGCTGCTGAGAGGTCCAATAGGATCAACAGATACAATCCCCGTTTAGTCTTCAGTGCAGGTCATCAATCAAGGCAACCAAGGCTGTCTTCCCCCTGTAGCCTGGCCTGAAACAGGAAATGAAAGAGTTCAAAATAATTCGCTTCTTCCAGAATTCCCTTATTCTTCTTTTTAAAATGAAACATAGTAATTTAAAATTGTTTTCCAAAGAAGTGAAAGATCTCTTCCGAGGTCACTGCCGGAACTGATTGTTACGTTCTTCATCATTGTACAGTTCTGGAGAAGATCATGCTTCAGTTTGCATTGCAGTCTTCTAGCCAGTGTAAGGTTCACATCAAGGTTTGTTTAATGCATGTCAGTTGTGCTCTCACTTTCTTGAGATGTTTTCGTGCTCCAGGCCTGAAAAATAACCTCTGAACCTGGTCCCATTAGTTCCTTAACATGAAGGAACTTCTCTTGTGTTCTGCTGGGTCAGCTTTTTCCACAGTTTGGTTTAGCAGATAATTTTAGAGCCATTATACAAAAAGATAAAAATAATGATAATACTATCTCGGTATTTATATACTGCCTTTCTGGTCATCGCATTACTCCTCTGACTTTATTCAAGGCGGTTTACATAGGCCAGCATTTCTAAATCCCTCAAAGGGATTTTTACAATCATAGAAGTTCTCTCTTTCAAGAACCAACAACATTTCAGAATGGATCTTCCTGGTTTGGTCTCACTTCTGGCCTCCAGTTCTCCCACGCAGGCTGACAAGCAGCTCCATCTCTCACTTGGAGGGCAGCCAAGATGCTTCTTGCTCACACCAAGAGCAGGTGGAATCGCTCGGCTTGTCAGCTGCTGCAAGGGCTCGCCATTCTCAGCCATTCAGGGAGATGCTGTAATGTCTTCTGATTGAGTCTGATCTTTGGCCAGGGTGAAGTTGATACACTTAATTCAAAATGCAATTCAGAATTGGGGTCTGAGTCAAAGCATTTGTCCAGAAGAAACAGCCAAAAATATAAATTGGTGGGGCAAAGTGTGAATGTGTGAACAAGACAGTAGAGACAAGTAGGATTCCAGAAGTGTAGTAAGCTTCAGTGCCATTATTCAGCACAGAGAAAATATTTAACAGAGCAAGTGGAGTACCAGTTGAGGAAGGCATGTATTTATATGCTGCACTTTGAATCAATGAGGGAATATATTTTGCAGGCAAGAACATGACCACTCCTTTTCTGCCTTGAAACATGTTGCTTAAAGCAGCTGCTTCACATTGTTTCATTGGGTTGACCCCATTTTGTTTTGGGGGGCACGAAGATTAAGTACGTGCTTCTGGAGCATCCAAGATACTAGTTCACAACACATCAGGGTCACTGTTCCTGCTACTTTGTAGTGTACTCAGGAAGCTGACAAAGTGTGCCGGTAAATCTTTGTCAATGTATTTTCATCTTGGTAGCAAACTGGAACTGAGAATGGCGATGTCGCTTGGTTTGGCACCTACATGTGTTTTCTTTGCAATAATCTGATGAAACAGTGTAACAAATGTGAGACTTGGGCTTCAGGGAGAAATCTGGTTTGTTTTGGATTGATGATGGCTTTTGGAGCAATTGAAGTGGTTTAGAGGAGCCTATTGCATTATTCTAATACCTTGCCAACAGATAGAGCAAGGTGTGGTGAAAAATAAACCAGCTGCCCAACTTTCCTTTGAGGGAGAATGATTATAGATATCGTGCTTGCAAATCTCTGGCACTTGATGCTGCAGTAAGGGAAGATCTTTATGTAGCTATGATTTTTGATGTGATTATGAATAATTAAAAATGGGCAAAAGAGGCTAAAACATTTGACCCTGATGCAGGGAACCATGTGTGCGTGTATTGCTATGGTGGGTAGGCAGAGAAAACATAATCTGTTCCATTACCATCAGTGAGGAAAGTCCTTACTGCAGTTGCTGGATTGGGGCTACCACCTTCAAATTCTGGTAGGCAAGATAAGAATGTTTAAAAGCTTTCTTTGTTTTATTCCTTTCTTTGTTTTATCTCTGTACAGTTCCCTGAGTGTAAAGCAGTCAATTTGCATTTTGTATCATCTTTTGATGGGGGTGGATGGATGATGGATGAGGTCAGGTCAAGGCTGTAAGAAGCTGTAGTCTAATAGAGATCTGA
The DNA here is from genome assembly GCF_035046505.1 of Tiliqua scincoides. Classification (NCBI taxonomy): domain Eukaryota; kingdom Metazoa; phylum Chordata; class Lepidosauria; order Squamata; family Scincidae; genus Tiliqua; species Tiliqua scincoides. The sequence goes on along the minus strand of NC_089827.1, from coordinate 26,023,102 downwards.
GGGATTTGTGCTTCTTCTGGTTAGCATCCCTGATGCCAGTGGCGGGAGGCAGAAGCTGAAGCCCAAAGTGCAGCATACAAAATGTACTGATCTCTTGATTAGGTAGGGCAAAAAGGCCAGACCCTTGATATTTATACCAGGCCTGGGTAATCCAGAGTTTTAACCCACTTTGCCAGTTGTAGGGAGCCAGTGTTGGACTCCCCAATTTCCTACTGAGGTAGCTCCAAACTCTGCAGTTCTTAGCTGTCTTTAGCATTCCAGAAATCTTGATACTTTCCACTGATCTTTAACAGGAGAATCTATGTATGTTGCCTGGATTTTATCAAGACAAGGATAGGTGTTGAAAGTGAATAACCTGCATCTGTGAAAATCAATTTTTTGTGTACTCTGGTAGCTGTATACTCCCGGTACCTCAAAGCCTGATGACTGCCTGTTAGCCTTTAAAAAAGAGTAACCCTTTTGACTGAACACATTAGGACATATGGACTACTGAGAAAATGCATGCCAGTTTGAAATCTTGAGGGCCTGTTTTAAATTTTCCACGGTTGAGACCCCTGGAAGACTGGGAAAGATTTTATTGATCACTGTAGTTTGATATGTCAAAATGTTTGTAAATTTGCACTTTGTTAGTTTCTAAAGCCAAACTGCTTTGATTTTGTTATGGGAACTTGGGTTTGTGATAGCTAAAATAATCCCTGTTTTTAGTAGAGCTAGCTTTTGTGTAAATAGTTGCTTTCCCAAATGGTTCATTGGTAGAATGTATGAGTAGCCAGTTTTCAAAGACAGAAGCACGTCATGCTTTTTTTCCATAAAGCACAGAAATGTTGATTAAGGTTCAGTTTGGACATGGTTTCCAATCTTCCTCCTTCTCCGTCCCTCCTATTCTCCTTTGCAAGCAAATTTGCCTTTGCTTAACTTTATATTTGCATTGAAGCTAACAATAATTAGAGATGAGCTACATTACCTAAAACTGATTTTTCAAGCCATAGGGTGACAATCCAACTGGCGTTTCCAGTGCTGGAAACTCTTTTCACAAATGGAAGCTTTTTCCATGAACTTGCACAAGGACCCTTCCTATGAGAAGAATGTGCCTTCTACTTTTAGAAGGAGCTGCTGAGGATGGAAGCACTTTTTGGGTTGCTTCATGAATTTTCTGCTTTACTGAAGGAACACAACACATGCTTCAGCCTTTGCCACTCTGCAACTTCCAGCAATAGATATTTTAAGATCGTGGCAATTTATACTGTGACCAACCACAAGCCAGATGCAGTTTTAAATTTTGGTTCTAGCCCAGTGGTTCCCAACCTTTGGGAAACCGTGGACCACTGAGGCAAAAGTTGGAATTGTCATGAACCGCATGCAATCCCCCACCCTTGCTCACAAAAAATACATTTAAATTTGTAATGCAGGCAGCTCTCATTATCCATGGGGATTCAATTCCCAGAACCTCTGCAGATAAGGAAAACTGCAGTTTTCACTCCCTCACTGCAGTTTCACTGCAGTTTCAAAACCTGCAGTTTTCACTCCCCCCTAAACCCCACAGTTGCTGAGCTCCAGTCAATTCAGAGACTCTTCTGAAGCCCGCAGAGGCTGCAGGCAGACATGCACAGCCTCTGTGGGCTTCAGAAGAGCTTCCAGAGGCAAGAGGAGCACTGCTCCCCTCATCTCCAGAGGCTTCCGGTTGGCCCACATCAGGGACCCACAGGCAAAGAAATCCGCAGAAGCCAAACTTGCGGGTAACGCGGGCTGTCTGTAATTTGAAAATATTATTAGAGATTTATTATTTATAGGGAAGATTTGTAGTTTTCTGCTTTTGCTGCTAGCTACAGGTGGTCCGTTCTCTGCGCTCTGTGGTGGTCCATGGGGGACTGCTTGCTCAGAGAGATACTGGAAGTGATCAAAAGTGATTTTTTTCCCTGAGACCTCGCGGTCCACTTCTCAGGGTCTCGTGGACCACCTGTGGTCCCTGGACCATGGGTTGGGAACCAGTGTTTTAGCCCAGGGGTGTCCAAACTTTTTGGCAGGAGGGCCACATCATCTCTCTGACACTGTGTCAGGGGCCAAATTAATTTACATTTCAAATTTGAATAAATTTACATAAACAAATATATTAGAGATGGAACTTGTATGAATGAATGAAGGTCTTGCAATAGCTCAAGGCCTATAAATGTCCTTGCACAAAGCAAGGTTAGCCTTTCCTTCACTGCCACTGCTGCATCACAGATGTGAAACAGCAAGCAGTGGAGGGAACACTTTTCCCACTGCTCATGCAAGAGGTCAAACAGTCATCTTCACGCTGAGAGCAATTGTGTCAGGCCAGCATGGGCTCCAGCAAGTCTCCAGAGGGCCACATGCTCATTGGAGGCCGGATTGTGAGTCCCTGAGGGTCGCAAGTGGCCCCCGGGCCGGGGTTTGGGCACCCCTAGCCAGTCTAGAATGGAAAGAAGAAATGCACACCAGCAAAAGAGAGGAAGGGAAGGTGGAGCTGGAGACTGAAAACATTATATCATGAAAGTCTTGTGCCTTACTAAAAGAAGCCGTAACCTAATTGCTGTGCACTGACTCTGCTAAGGTTTCAATAATTTAAGTATCTTGCTTTTCCAGCTAAAACCAAGTTGCCCTCCCTGACAATTAAGATGTGTAATACTATGCTGCTTAAATGTAATAGTGAAGAGAAGTAGAGGTATCCTGATAATTTGTTTTTAAAACCAGCAGATGCATTAGCTGCTTGATTAGACTTCCTAGGGTATTATGATTATGTAGATAATTTGCAATAAATGCTGAATCAGGTGAATTCTCGTATTTCCGTAAAAACAATCTTAACAAGCTTTTCTGTGACTAAAAATGTAAAAATAAGGTCACCTTTCCTCCTTATTCTCCACCAACTTCTCCTCCATTTTCCCTTGCAGACTGAGAGAAATGTGACAGTGGTCCTCCTTAGTGAAATTGTATGGGAACTTCTTCGTCCAAATACAGGATGCTGTGAGCCATTGCCTTTGTATTTTCCAGACTACAGCATAGGTAACATGCAGTATATATTTCTGTTGTGATTGCGTCTCGTGATGGTTATATGATAGCTAAATAGAATTTCTGTGAGGAGTGGCTGTATAACTCTTTGAGTACCAGATGCTAGGGGCAAAATAGGGGTAGCCACAGCTTGCATTCCCTGTTTATAAGCTTCCAAAGACTCCAGTGAGCCAGTGTTGCAAACAGAATGCTGGATGAAACTTTGACTTGATTCATCAGCAGGGCACCCCTACTAACTGGCAAAGGGGTACCTTTTATAGTGATAACCTCTCATATTTAGCAGGGAGAGAGCAACTATCCCTATCCAAGCATGGTGTCTTTTCCAATATGTTTGATAACTTATAAACATACGTAAAAAAGTGTTTGCGTGTGTACACAGAAAAGACAATGGAATTTCTTGCTTGACAAACTTGGTACCTATCAAGATGCTAAGATCAAATTTTATGAGATGAGTTAATGCCCATAAAGGTCTCTAAATCCTAAAAAAAAATTATGGTTTTTTCAATTCCTTGTGAGAAAACAATTCCATTAATATATACATTTTCTTTCAAAAATCTACTCCTGCATTAGTCACAGCAGACTGTGCATTCTTATTATGATTGGATATTAATATTCCATTGTACCAACACAATAGTAATGGTGTGTGTGGGTTTTTTCTTCAAGGAAATTAGTGTGTCATAAAACCCTTAGATTTCTAAACAGTGTCAAATGCTGAGTTATACACAAAGATCAGTTTCAGACTTGAAATTGAATCAATCTTAGGCATTTGGTAGTTAACAGTTGAGGAGCACGACATCGGTGCAACTTACCCATATGTTAAGAGAGTCCTATAGGGCTTTGTAGAACTCTTAATCCTGTTCCCCATGATAAAAGTGCCCATATGTGCCCTGGAATCTCCATCTTGCCTTGCTGTAAGTTGCTTGAGCTTGTATCAAGTAGAGAAAGGGCATCTATTGATCTCTCTACATGTGTGGGTAACTTGGAGTGGATTTTGCCTTAGATAGCTACAATAAAATAGTCTACAGTCTTGACTGATGACTACTTGGGCATTTTATTGAAACAATCTGCAAACTGAACTTTTGAATCTCACTGTATTGTTTATCAGAAATTCCCAGAAACATATATACCTACGTGGTGGACTACTTTCTTTACACTAAGCAGCTATCAACGCTGCATTTCCAAACTGCTTTCTAAATTTCCTTTTGGAATGGGGCTGGGTAGACTAGTTTGTGACACGTTGCTGTGTAAACCATATCGTAATTATGTGGCTGATTTACTCCCGAGTATTTTGCTTTGTCACAATTTGTTTAAATTGAGAGAACAGTGAAGACCAGTTGAAATGGAATGAAAAAGGGTTAGTGCTATCAAGTACAGCACTCCAAAAGGATTGCAGTGTAAAGAATAAAATATAGCTGAAATTTGCATACATAATTTGCATTGCATAATAGTTAGAATGCAGTTAGCAGAGTGGCAACATACGAGGGTCCCCCAGAAAGTAATGCACCACATTTTTTTTCTTCAACAATTATTTATTGAACACAATGAAACTTACACACAAGAAAGAATGTTGTTTCTTCTACACTCCCTATTTTTCCACGTAATCTCCGTCAGGTTCTATGGCCTTCCTCCAGCGAGACACAAGGGCATGTATGCCCTGTCGGTACCACTCCTTGTTCTGGTCACGAAGCCATTTCTGCACTGTGCGAATCACCTCTTCATCATCCTCAAAATGTCTTCCGCGAATGGCATCCTTTAATGGCTCAAACAAGTAGAAGTCTGAGGGAGCTAGGTCAGGGCTGTAGGGTGGATGGGGTAACACAGTCCAATCCTGTTTAGTGATGTGTTCCGAAGTCCTCAAACTTGTGTGAGGCCGAGCATTATCATGTTGAATCAAACATTCACCTGGGTTGTTATGGCGCCAAAGTCGCTGGAAGCAATTCTTGAGTTTGGTTAATGTCTTCACATAAGCTTCAGAATTAATGGTGCTGCCTCTTGGCATCACATCAATGAGTATGACGCCCTCACAGTCCCAAAACACAGTGATCATGACCTTACCGGCGGAAGCAGTTGCTTTGAATTTTTTCTTCTGTGGAGATTGAGGATGACACCATTCCATCGACTGTCGTTTTGTTTTGGGCTCAAAATGGTGAACCCAGGTTTCATCACCTGTCACAATCCTGGACAAGAACGCTTCCCCCTCATCTTCAAAATGTTTCAGCAACTCAGAAGAAATGTTTTTTCTGAGAGATTTGTGGTTCACTATAAGACAGCGCGGAATCCATCGTGCACACACTTTTGAGTAATCAAGAGCACGGATGATTGCATCCACACTTCCTTTGCTGATTGACAGCTTCAGCGCCAACTGCCTAGTCATTATGCGTCGGTCCTCGCGAATGAGCACATCAGCAAACTTTGTCTTGTCAGGTGTGACAGCCGTGGATGGCCGCCCTGAACGCTGCAAATCTTGGAGCTCTGCCGAACCGCCTTCTAATAGCCTCACCCTCTGTTCCCAGCGACTAACCATACTTCTGTCGACTGCAGATTCTCCATAAACTGTACACAAACGTTTGTGAATGTTCCCAACAGTTTCTTTCTCCGCAGTGAGAAATTCAATGACGACACGCTGCTTGTAACATACATCACTTACAGACGCCATTTCGAAACACTGCTGCAGCTACGCTATCTGAAGAAACCAAAAATTTGTGTGCGCACTCCTGAAAATTCAAATAATGTATATCTAAAGATTCACATTTGTACCATTACTGGAGGCTGAGAAAAAAAATGTGGTGCATTACTTTCTGGGCGACCCTCGTATGATAGCAGAAATAAATGTCACAAGACAGCTGGAAGGAATAAATCTATAAATGACTATGGCTGTGGTCCAAAAATCCACTTTAGGCATGCAGTGCTAGTAACACTGTTCTTTGTATTAAGACCTAATTAGCAAATGGCTAATCACTCAGTGATGTAATTGGAAACTAAGCTTTTAAAGAGAATAGCGATTCCCCCCCCCCAAATGTCTCAAATAACATACAGGTACAAGCTATTAACAGATTTTTTATTTACGGATTTGTCTCAAAGTGAATGGGGTGGCAGAACTGAAAGTCACACACTCCTTTGCCCTGCGCTGGCCTCTGCTCAGTTTCCAGGCAACCCAAAACACTGCAAAAAGACTCCACCTCACCCAGGCAGGGAAATAGCCCTGGGACCATGGAAGAGGTTCCTCTTGCCAAGGAACAGTAACACTCTTGGAGCCCCTGAGCCAGCAAAGAGGCTGAAGAGGGGGTGGAAAACCTCTGTAGCCAGAGCATGTGCAGCAAGGTGGAGCTTGATCTCCTGCACACACGCGTGAGCTCTCTCTCTCTCTCTCTCACACACACACACACACACACACACACACACACACACACACACACACACAGGGGCAGGTGCGGTAGCAACAGAGGGGATTGCTTTGAAAAACCCAGGGAGTGTTTGCCAAATTCCCCCCCCCCCCCCAATGGTGCAAGCTCTCCAGCCTACAGAAACAAAACAGCCCAGCAAGGCTACAATCCTCTCCACACTTTCCTGGGAGGAAGTGTAAGTAAGTTTCTACTTCTGAGTAGAAATGCAAAAGACTGGACTATTAAAAGCTCAGCATCCCAACTGTGAAAGAAGCGGGAGGGCTGGCAGCGGGAAGGCTGAGTATGGAGCAGGGGAGGCGGAGGGGAGGGGATTGATAACAGCTGCCTTAGTTTCCATCTGGAAGTGTCAGGCTGCAGCATATTTTTGTAACTCTATGGAATTTAGCACAACGCGTTTTTGTTAATTGCGCCTAGTCATAGAACAGAACAAATGCAGATAAATAGGCTCCACTTGTATTTGTAAGAACAATAGGGTGTTATGAATTAAGGCAACTTTGCAAAACACTTTTGCAAAGGAAAAATGTAAGGTGAGCTACAATAAGTAATACCTTCATTCAGTAAGTGTAAAGTGTAAGTGTAAAGTCATGCACATTGGGACAAAAAATCAAAACCACATATAGGCTAATGGGTTCTGAGCTGTCTGTGACAGATCAGGAGAGAGATCTTGGGGTGGTGGTGGACAGGTCGATGAAAGTGTCGACCCAATGTGCGGTGGCAGTGAAGAAGGCCAATTCTATGCTTGGGATCATTAGAAAAGGTATTGAGAACAAAACAGCTATATTATAATGCCATTGTACAAATCAATGGTAAGGCCACACCTGGAGTATTGCATCCAGTTCTGGTCGCCACATCTCAAAAAGGACATAGTGGAAATGGAAAAGATGCAAAAGAGAGTCACTAAGATGATTACTGGGCTGGGGCACCTTCCTTAATAATAATAATAATAATAACTATTTATACCCCGCCCTTCTCCCCAAAGGGACCCAGGGCAGCTTACAACAGTTAAAAACAGATTAAAACATAATTTAGCATACAAGTAAAAACATAATAACACATTGATAGATATGATAAAAACAGTAGTCAGATAAGAAGTCAGGTAAAAAAGAGCATATAGCAGCAGATCATAAGGAATCATGCCAGTAAAAAATACGAAAAGATGTAAAAAGATGTTAAAAAGGCCATGAACTCAGAAGGCTTGTTTAAACAGAAGAGTGTTCAGGCCTCGCCAAAAAGTCTCAAGAGAGGGAGCCATTCTCAAGTCAAGGGGAAGGGAGTTCCATAACATTGGTGCCACTACTGAGAAGGCTGTTTCTTGCCGCCACCCCACATACCTCCTTAGGCGGCGGCACTTGTAAAAAGACCTTCTCTGATTATCTAAGAGGACGAGCCGGATTGTACGGAAGTAGGCGATCTCTAAGATACCCTGGCCCAGAGCAGTATAGGGCTTTAAAGGTCAAAACCAGCACCTTGAATTGGGCCCAGAAACGAATGGGCAGCCAATGTAGCCCCTGGAGAAGTGGGCTGACAGTCAAACTGCCTACCTCCAGTAACCACATGGGCCACTGCATTCTGCACTAATTGCAGTTTCCAAACCGTCTTCAGGGGCAGCCCCACATAAAGCACGTTACAATAATCTAACCTCGATGTCACCATGGCATGGATCACCGTGGCCAGGTCTGCAAGATCCAAGTATGGCTGCAGCTGGCGCACCAGCTGAAGCTGAGCGAAGGCCCCCCTAGCCACAACCGCCACCTGGGAATCCAGGAGCAGCTGCAAGTCCAGGTGGACCCCCAAGCTGCGGACCTGCTCCTTCAGAGGGAGTGCAACCCCATTCAGCGCAAGCCGATAGTCCAGCACCTGCATCAAGGGTTTCCGAACCAGGAGAGCCTCTGTCTTATCCGGATTTAATTTCAGCTTGTTAGCCCCCATCCAGATCCTCATTGCTTCCAGACAGCTCTCCAGGCCCTCAACTGCCACCCTGGAGTCTGGAGGAAAGGAGAGCTAGAGCTGGATGTCAGCATATTGATGACACCCCGCTCCAAACCCCCGGATGACCTCTCCCAGCGGTTTCATGTAGATATTAAATAGCGTGGGGGACAGTATTGAGCCCTGCGGCACCCCACATCTCAAAGGCCAGGGTGTTGAACAGGCATCCCCCAGCACCACCATCTGGAACCAACCCTCCAAGTAGGAGCGGAACCACTGCAAAACAGCCTCCAACTCCCAACTCGGCCAGTCGGCCCAGAAGGATACCATGGTCGATGGTATCGAAAGCTGCTGAGAGGTCCAGCAGGACCAATAGGGACGCACTCCCCCTGTCCAGTCCCCGGCGTAGGTCATTCACCAAGGTGACCAATGCAGTTTCTGTCCCAAAGCCCGTCCTGAAACCAGATTGAAAAGGATCCAGATAATCCAGTTCATCCAAGACCCTCTGGAGTTGGGCCGCCACCACCCGTTCAATTACCTTGCCCAGAAACGGGATGTTAGAGACTGGCTGGTAGTTATCTAACACAGTGGGATCCAGGGAGGGCTTCTTCAGGAGGGGGCGAACCACATGGCAATGTCCTCTCCATCAAGGAAGAGTTTACCACCCTCCCTGTCCACTCAGCCAGTCCACCCCGGGCAGCTCTTATCAGCCAAGCTGGGCAAGGGTCAAACAGGCAGGCAGATGGCCTCACACTCCAAAGGTGTCTGTCCACATCCTCAGGCTGCACAAGCTGAAAAGAATCCCACAACACTGGACAAGCAGTTGCCAAGGGGACATCGTTAGACATTGTCAATGTGGCATCTAAGTCGCGACGAATACGATCGATTTTTTTCCTGCAAAATATTGCGCAAATATTGCGCCTTATGAGGAAAGGCTACGGCGTTTGGGCCTCTTCAGCCTAGAAAAGAGGCACCTCAGGGGACATGATTGAGACATACAAAATTATGCACAGGAAGGATAAAGTGGATAGAGAAATGCTCTTTACACTCTCACATAACACCAAAACCAGGGGACATCCACTAAAATTGAGTGTTGGGAGAGTTCGGACAGACAAAAGAAAATATTTCTTTACTCAGCGTGTGGTTGGTCTGTGGAACTCTTCGCTACAGGATGTGGTGATGGCACCTGGCCTGGATGCCTTTAAAAGGGGATTGGACAAGTTTCTGGAAGAAAAATCCATTTTTCTGGAAGAAAAATCCATTACGGGTTACAAGCCATGATGTGTATGTGCAACCTCCTGATTTTAGAAATGGGTTATGTCAGAAAGCCAGATGCAAGGGAGGGCACCAGGATGCAGGTCTGTTATCTGGTGTGCTCCCTGGGGCATTTGGTGGGCCGCTGTGAGATACAGGAAGCTGCACTAGATGGGCCTATGGCAGTGGTTCTTGAACTTTTCCAGCTCGCGCATTCCCCTGATCTTTGTGTCCATTGGCCACCGCTCCCCATTACAACTTCTCACCTCAGTTACCCCCAAAATGGGGATGAAGGTGTTATAATTATACACTAGAAACAAAAAAAAGACAGCTGCCAGCACTCTGAGGCTGCAATCTTAATGACACTTATCTGAGAGTAAGCCCCATGGAACAAAATAGGACTTACTTCTGAGTAGACCTGGTTAGGATTGTGCCCTGAGTTTGTTAGTAGCACACCTGGAGGGTTTGGGAATGGGAGGGGGGAAGTGATGAATTTGCTGGGGGAGGGGAAGACTTTGTTTTGTGTGTATCTGCTAATTGCAAACTGATGCAAATTGAAACCTAGAGACTGTTTGGCTGCAATCGTAAATTCACTTTCCTGGGAGTAAGTCCCATTGAACACAATAGGACTTACTTCTGAGTAGCCCTAGCTAGGATTGTGCTTTTTGTCTTACAATAGCAGCCAACAGAGACAAAGCCATCAAGAGTGGCTTTTTTTCTTTTTGGAAGGGGGAGGAAAAAGAGAAAGGTGAGAATCCTTGGTTAAGCTGAAACAGACCCCAAGCCTATGTAGATCTGCTCAGAAGTAAGTTCCATTTGAGTCAATGGGGCTTACTCCCAGGAAAGTGTAGAAAGGATTGCAGCCACACAGAGCAAGATTACAACTCACCCCAAAGTAGATGGGGGCTACTCACACACATACACCCCAGCAGATGCAGATGCTACCCCATTCCCCCCAGGCAAGATGGAGGAATGCAGGCTGGGGCATTTGGACATCCCCCCACTAAGAGTAGGCTGGCTCCCTCCTTCGCTGAGCTGCTCTTCCCTCCCAGTTTGAAGCCTGCCAGGAGCGCGCCATGTGCTGATGAGATGCAGCACCTCTGCTGCTGCCCAGCCAGCCTTCACTCCCACCTCCCCTCCACCATGTTTCACACGCCCACCCCACGCTGCTGCACCCACCTTGTTCATTGGCACAGAAAAGCTGAGCAGCTGTGCCCACCTCTCTCCCCCAGATGCCTCAGGACGTCCCTGGGAGCAAAACTTACTCTACCGTCCCAGTTTGAAGCCTGCCAGGAGCGCACCCTGTGCTGATGAGATGCAGCACCTCCGCACTCTTCTCCTCTTCTTCAGCCTTGATCAATCCCACGATGCCCAGGGTGAGGGGCACACTGGGAAATGTAGTCCTTGGGGCAAGATTACACATAGAGAGAGCTCCATGATGAGATGCAGCACCTCAGCAGCTACCCAGCTAGCTTTCTCTCCCACCTCCCCCCAACATGTTTCACACTGCCCCACTCACCTCACGCTGCCCCACCCACCTCTTTCTCAGCCTCGGAAAAGCAGCAAATCAGGAGGCAGCGCCTGCAGCTGAGCAGAGCAACTGTGGCTACCTCTCTCCCCAGATGACTCAGGACACCCTATCGGCTAGCCACACCTCCCTAGGTAGGTGGGACACACAGATTGAATACCTCAGGCCTATGCTCTGATCCAGTGGGGCTGTTCTTATGTAGTATAGTTTTGAAGGAAATTTCTGATTGGGTAGCTATGGCTGTAACCATGGCATGCCATTTTAGACCCTACTGATTTACCGCATATACTTGTGAATAAGTTGAAAAATTAATGCCTAAAAATTGATCCTGAAAACATGGGTCGACTTATACACGGGTCAATGCAGTAATTAAAGCTTTTGAGAGCAGCTGAATGGTGGGGGTGGGACTGGACTGAGAAGCAGTTGGGGGGAGAAGGAGCAATTTTACTCACCAGTAATTATTCAGAGACAGCAACAAAAAGAAAGTAGCCATTTTAGCTTCTCCAAACAGGAAGAGAAGTGAATTGTAATCTGTATGAGGGCTGCTGCTATAAAAGTGCAGCACTGTACTCCTCACAAAGCCTGCAGCTCCCATAAGCACCTTCTTTTCCCTTCCTGTTTGGAAAAGAAGGTAAAATAGCTTTTTTCTTTTTTGCTTTTTGCTGCTGAGTCAGAACAATTCCTGGCAAGTTGTTTTCAAAGGATGTCACCTCCCTTGCCTCAAGGCTGCATTGCAGCTACATTGACACTGGAAAGTTGGATAGAATTTGGCCCTGAGAAGAATGTTGTGGTTATCTCATGCTACCCAAAGAGAGCAAAGCTGATACTGTTTTTGGAGAGAACTATTTGTGTTTGGTCAACAGAAGTAGTTAGTCTGAATCTTGGTCAGTAACTAGATTGCAGTCAGTCTAGGGAAGAACACGGGACTGAGGTCTCACTGGTCCCTCCCCTGCCCCTGAGCTTACTGGTACTTGTACTCAAGGCTGACTGATGTTAAAAGCCCCTGAGGCTATGTGTTGCTTTCACTTTGGAGAGAGTATAAACATGCAAGCTTCACAGCCTGGTTCTGAGTCTGAATGCAGTGTGAAAACAGTTTCTACAAGCTTGGTTCACAGACCGACCCACAGTTGGATGCCTTGGTTTGTTGGTCTCTCACAAATGAATGTTTGACTCATGCTTATTCAGACATCCCAACAATTTATTTTATGATTGTCCCATACAATTCAAACAGTTTATTTCAAAGTACACCATGGTTTTGCGTTGCCTCTGAACTTAATCCATTTAGATTTTTTCCTGCAGTTTCTACTTTCCCCTGAAGCCAGGTGTGGTGAGTTAAGCTTCTTCTACCTTAGACTTCCAGTTTCTAGCCACTGGCCTTTAGCATTGGATACTCTGAAATATTTAGAATGTCTACAGAATATTTTAGACCCAGTTAATAGGGTGTCTTGCCCAAGTACCCAGAGTAATGCGCCGTATAAGTGGCCCCTTCCACTTGCTGTCGGAGCCATTCTGGGTAGCAATGGCAGCGCACTGCGCTGCGTAGAATGGCTCTGACAGTGAGTGAGAGGGGTTGCTTACATGGAACATTGTGGCACCTGCAGTATTGCCCACCCTCCGTAGCTACGCTACTGACTGAAGTATTGAAGTGATAGTCTGACTGCGTCCTTACTTGCCCTCCACTTAATGTTTAGCAAACAATTGAATTCAGAGAGGAAATCATGCCACTTTTTGTTTAAACAGGGCATCTGCAAAAGATTCTATCCCATGACCATCCTCCGGAGTATTCTTTTGATTTTTATGCAGCATACGTAAATATTCTGCTTGGTGTCTTCTATCCAGTCTGCAGGGACCTAAAGGAGCTCCGCCATCTGGTGAGGAATCACTCTGGCATTTTTTCATAATAAATGTAGTGGTCATAGTTTTGCTGCTGGCTTTGGAATTTGCATGATGTCCTATATAGGCATATTGTACTGTGTTGTATGATCAGCTATTAAAGCTGCAAACTAGAGAGGACTTGCATGTGCTCAGTAGGACTTGAACTTCTCAATTAGAAGAGAAACTTTCAAATCAATAATATTAAAGTAGACATCAAAATAGAAGCCATGTAAGTTAAAAATATATTGAAAAGTAAAAATAGTGCAATAATAATTCCACCCCTATTTTATCCTCACAACATCCCTGTGAGGTAGCTTAGACTGAGTAGGAGTGACTGGTTCAGAGTCACCCAGGGAATGTGGTTTGAAACTGGGTCTAGTCCTAGTCAAGCATGGACCACTACACTCCACTGGTTCTCAGTACTCTAGAACTCTGATCCCAAACCTCCACTGCCTTGTGGCTACATCCAGTTATGAAAAGGCTTCAGGAGTCAACTTCAAGGCAAAATCCGGAGCCAGAGTCCCTGAGGCAGTTCATGGCTGAACACAGTCACATTCTGGCAACTCCTGCGACGCCGCTGGAACCAGCCGTATTGGCTTCTGCCTTTCCATTGGACCATTTCAGCGACATGGAAAGGGGGGGATTTGCTGCATGGGTAACTTTCCTCCATATCTACTTTACCCAGGCTTTGCGCACTGGAGAGGACACTCTGTTCCAGAACCACCATTCAGAACGCAATACCATAGTCTTTTGAGACTGAAGGATGCCAACAAGAACTCATGGCTCTGAATTTGTGATGAATGTGAGGGATTTTATCCTCATGGTGCCTAGCAAACATGTCAGTGTGTGTCCCTAAGGGCGCCTCTCTCGCTCACTGGTCTAAATTGGAATAGTCCCTGCACCACTCAGAAGAGTTCCAAGGGGAAAACCCAAAGGTGCACTCGTGGAAAAGTAAAATTTCCATTGCTTCAGAGCTGCCAAGATAATGTGCTTTCGCTTGTATTCAGGTGTATTCTGATCAAGTTTTATGCCACTTGCTTTCTAGCCGTCTCCCATCCTGTGTTATAACACAGGATTCCTGGTAGGTCTAGGAGCTGCTTTATTCCTCCTGCATATAATTTGTGAGTGCCTACTCTCAGGGTTTGGAGAGTTGTGATATTTCTTCTTTTAATAATGGCAGGATGGCAGGTAGTGGTGCCTGCGTTCTTGCAGCAGTTAGTGTTGTGGGGAAGCCAAAGGTAGGGAGATGTCAAATGCACCTTCTATTTTTGTCTTGTAGGCTGCCCTCAATTTTTCTAAATATTGTGAACCTGTGGTACAAGGAGCAGGTGAGTGTTTTGCAGATGTGAATAAATAGTTTGATTAGCCTCCTCTTTTTAGAATCTGAAGAGCATACAGGTTGAGTCTCGTTATTCGTGTTTCCATTTTCCTAAAGAGGTGGCACAGATCCAAGCAGCCCAGAGCTGTGCCAGCTCACCTGGGTGTGGGATCAGGATCCTGGCCCCACCCCCATTTGGCCCCAGCCCACCCAGCTGAACATTTTTCAAAGTTTGTATTTGAATTAAGAGACTCTTTCCTTTTGATTTTTGTTTTTTCATTTGATGTGTTATAGCAAATGAACGTGACACACGTCGACTTTGGAAAAATATTGAATCCCACTTGAAGAAAGCCATGCAGACTGTTTATCTGCGGGAAATATCAAGGTAATTGTTCCCCTCTCTCTTTATTTTTAGAAGTTGCCTCTCAGGAGGCTTATACAAAATGTCAAGCATGTGTGGTGGATGGTGTTCTTTCCTGCCAAAAGGAATCTCCTGGCTCTTTAAAATCTGCCTAAGTTTAGTGAGGATTTATGCCTAAATAAATGGAAACAGTATGCTGTGGGGCACGGATAAATATTTATATGCTATGCCCAACTACACAAGACGTGGTAGTTACATGATCAAAATTTCCTGCATTATGGTTAATGTTCTTAAACTTAAGATCAGCTATGAGGGGCAGTAGCCAATTCGGATTAGAACCATAGTACTCAAGGTATGGCAGGGATGGTGGTGGATACCCCCAGGGGAAAATAGCAAATATATGGGAAGGATTTAAAGTGGCAGAATGGTGCAGAAGGGGAGGAGTCCCTCTTCACTTCCCCCACAGTACAGTTGGATTTGATTTTCTTAACCCTAATCAAAGTAAGAACTGTGTTTGAAATGTTGCAGCTGTCATTATTAAAGAATCTGGTTGTGTTACTTTTAATTTGCTGAATAAATAATTTCAAAGGCTAATGTGTGTGTTGATCTCTGCTAGAGGTATTTGGGATGCACTTGACAGGTAGCTCTGAGTCAATGCTGAATCAATGTGTAGTCTGGGAAACTGAAATTTGTTAAACTGACCTGTTTCAAGAAGGCTTTTTATGGGCTTCAAACAGTTAAATTGTTTTGGAGACCAAAAATCCAAAATATTGTAAGCAATCTTCCTTCTAATTTTTTCCCCTAAAGTGTGGAGCAGTTAACAGCCTAACCACTGTATTTTTAAAATGGGCAATTCTAGTCTGACCAATAGTCATTGAAGTACTGCCCATGTGTTACAACTAAGGCAGTCAGGTGGCATGTTTATTTGTTTATCAGGCATGATAAAAGAACTACACAATCCATATGCAGTTGGCTTATTTTAATGAAACATTAACCAAACTTTAGTCCCTTCTCTAGTTGTTTTGAGTTTGGTATTGTAATATCCTTTTATATGTGATATTGTAATTACCCAGTGTAATGTTAAACAGTCAACTTGTTAAATTGATGTTCTTACAACATTCTGTTTGAAATAATTGAGACTTGATGGGCTTGATTCATTTTCCCCATGGTAAAGAGGTATGGGTGTGATGTCTGACTATCCTTGTACTGGATTTAGCCAGTATCCAATTAATTACTACAGTGATTTTCAAACTCTCAGGGAGAGTTTGAACCGAAGTAAGTCTTGTTGCGAGTGGGGGCAGGTAGAGGGGGGAGGCAGCAATGTGATCCCCTGCAGCTAAGGGGGGCTGCAGGGACTGGGATGCACTGATCAGTCCCTGCCGCAGCCTTCCCGGGGTGCTGGGAGCCCTGCACGAGCGTCTGCAGGACTCCCCAGCTCATCACAAGTGAAAGTGAGTGCATCCCAATCCCTGTAGCCCCATTAGCAATGTGATCCTGGGGATCGCGTCGCTGCCTCCTTGCTGCCCCTGCCCCTTAAGGGGGCAGAGGCCAGGGTCTTCAGGCTGGGGTGTTGTGACACCCCAGTTTGAAAACCACTGAGTTACTAAATAAAGACACAAAAGAAGTTATCTCCTTACGCCTTTCACTTGTGAGTTAATATATTTGCTCAGCAGAGTACTAGAAATCATTCTGCCAGTAACTGAATGTGTGCATCTTTATGTGTGCATCTTTTTCTTAATAGTAGCATAGATAGTGAAAGGAGAAACAGATTCTGTAGTTTTTCTTTTGCTGTTAGTTTGCTCCATGTACCGTTAAATGGTTTGATTGTACTTTCATACAAAGACATTACAGATGTGTTCATCTTTTAACATTTTAACTCATAAGTTTTAGGCATGGCAGGTATATGTATTTTTTAAATGGCTGCATTGTCTTCTAGCTCCCAGTGGGAACGATTACAGCAGGCTGATGGAGAACCTGGGCAACTAAAAGGTATCTGTTGAACAATATTTATGTAGCATTAATTATTGAAGATAAAATACCCCTGCAATTTACAGCAGTTCAGTTGCTGTCAGTTAGTTAATACTTGTAAATCTGCCAGCAGCTTAAAGAAACTGAACTGGCAGCAAAGATTTTTTCCTCTGGTGAATGGGGTCTATGGGGATCATGTTTGTCAGGTTCAGAATGGTATCAACAAGGGTGGCACTATCTAGAACACTGCCCAATGCAGCCTCAGGTCTGCTGCGGTCCTCTATGTGAAAAAAAATACACCATCACCACCTAACAAAAACCCCTGACCTTGCTTCTGGTGCAGTTTCTTCAAGCATGAAAATGTAGGACTTCCTGTTTTATTTACAGGGACTGTGAAAATGAAGGAGTTCCTGTGTGTATGCAGTTTGCACAATTCCTGTAAATCAAACTGGAAGTCCTGCACTTCTGCGTTGGAAAAAATTGCATCAGGAGGCAGATCATCTGCTTGCTTTCAGTGGGCAGAATGCAGATCAATGCAG
Source organism: Tiliqua scincoides (assembly GCF_035046505.1). Taxonomy (NCBI): domain Eukaryota; kingdom Metazoa; phylum Chordata; class Lepidosauria; order Squamata; family Scincidae; genus Tiliqua; species Tiliqua scincoides. The sequence goes on along the minus strand of NC_089827.1, from coordinate 26,005,902 downwards.
ATCGCAGCTGTGGTAGGATGGAGGGATACAGCAGTGGCTATGGACTTAGGATGAAGGGCAGCCTGAATCTGCCACCCTTTTGTCTTCACAGTATCTCTTTTTCTTAAGGCTAGAGGTGCGTGTGTGTGCGTGTGTTAAAAACACATAACACTGCTTTTTTGGTGTTTAAGATGTTTTCCAGAAATTAGATTACTTTTTCAGTTAGAAATAATACTGTGACTGCATCTGCTGACACCGTATCACCTATATCACTTGCTTAGTACATTTTTAAAGCAATTACAATTTATTAAAATGCGCTCTTGGAATAAAAACATAACACCACAATTTACTATTTTAATGAAGAAATTTTTTTTGAGGGGGGGGGAAATCACCAAAAAACACAGCCCTACTTATGACTTCTTTTCTTGTAGGACTTTCAGCCCATGCTCATGTAGAACTTCCATACTACTCCAAGTTTCTTCTCATAGCTGCTTACCTTGCTTCTTACAATCCTGCCAGGACAGACAAGAGGTTCTTTGTGAAGGTAATTGTGTTTTTTATCTTTCTGTCATAATCTTTCTGAAGACATGCAGAGCTTATTGTATTGTTTGTATTTTATACTGGATAAATCTTGATTGGAGCATGCATCAAAAAATGCTCTTTTAAATCAGGAACCAAGAATTGGTGCATCTTTTTATGAATGCTTAGCACACAATTTTTGTTAACTATTCAAAACATTATAACAATATGGTTTTAATGCAATTTCTGTGTTCAGGCACTATGTTCTCAGACTTTACAAGCCATGGTGATTTGTGTTTGTGTGCTCCCACCTCCCGTTTGTGTGATTGGATAAATAGAATACTTACAATATCTGAGCTGGAAAACTGTAGCTTGAATGAACCCTTCACACCAGGATTGTGAACCATGATTTCGATGCAAAGGCAACCTGTGGTTTGATCAACCCAGGTAGTCTTCTGTTAAGCCAAGTATTCAAAGAGGGAGAAGGAATAAGTGTGTGAGAGCAGGATCTGTTCCTAAATGTCAAATGAAGATCAGAGAATGTAACATTTGAATGCAGCCAACATGATGACATGTAGGAGCAATCAAACTTACACAACAGGTTCAGATAGGGTCATGAATGAGGCCTAAAGACTAACAATCCCGTTTACCACCTCAATTCATCCAGCTGGGAATTCTGGTTTGTTTAAACTATGTCTCTGCAACATGTGCAAAATCATAAGAACAGCCCCACTGGATCAGGCCATAGGCCCATCTAGTCCAGCTTCCTGTATCTCACAGCGGCCCACCAAATGCCCCAGGGAGCACATCAGATATCAAGAATGGTGGTTTCAGTTTGGCGTGTAAACTATTAAAACTTACAAACTAGGATGTTAAAACTAATTTATAAGTCAAACCATAGTTCCCAATTTTACACAAGCTATGGAAACATTATTTAAACAAACTAGGATATTGATGCTATGACTCTGTGGCAGAGCTGAGGAGGTTAAGATAAGGAGGGAGTGCATGGACTTGGACTGCACTGACACTGATTAGTTGCTACTTTGAATCGGCACATAGTGTCTTATTTGCAATATTCAATTTAGACGTGTTGTGGTACCTCCACTACCTAGAAAGATAGAGCTACTGTATTCAGCATGGGTCCGGTGGCATGGGTATTCCCTCTGCGGTAATGACCTTAGAAATAATTCTGCTTGTGCCATATTTTAGCTGCATCAGTGTTTCCCAAATTTTTCTTAGCAAATTCTCACTGAATTAAGCCATTTCTGCCCAACATTGCATATACGCAACAGGGACCAAAAGTGTACACCTGTGGGCCTGGCAAAAATGGGCTAAGATTGGACCCATGCTTCACTCTTGTACTCCAGAAGGCTGAAAGATGTAGTGTGTAAAAGATTAGGAATTCTCCCTGCAAAGAGATCCTCCTTTATTTCTATGTGTTCTGAGCATGATTCCCTGTTGGAAGGAAGAAAGGGCAGAAAACAATGACTCATGAAGAACTGAAAAGGGCAGCCCCTTCTGAGATAGTAAATCTCTTGTGTGTCTGCTTTGCAAGTGTTTGAACTTGCCTAGTCAAGCACCAAATTTAGGGATGACACAGAATTACCATAGCTAGTGGAGGCTGCTTGGAAGGAGGCAGTCAGATCATTAAATGCTGTAGGCAGCTGTCTCTTTGGGTTTTGAACTTTGGGTTCACTAGAGCATCTAATGATTTAGTAAACAGTTTCAGGTTCCATGCTGTCTATTAATGAAATGAAGTGTTTCTTTTCCCTTTGGAAGATCTTGCAAGGTCTTCCATCATTTAGCTGTCTAGTTTGAAGGAACTTCAATTATTATTAACAGTATTGGTATGTTTCAGTATTGGTATGTTTCAGAATAACAGTATTCAATGGTTTTGTCCTCTGTCTTTCCCCCTTGACATCTTTGCTCAGCTGATCTTCCTTGAAGGGTTAATGTTGCTTCCTTTAGTCTAAATTGTTCTGATTGACTGTTTTGCCCATAGTGCTTCTCTTTGTCAGTTGATAGAAAGGAAAATCTTTTTCCCCATAACTTTTTGTATCCATTCCATCAGTAGAAAGAGGGAGTTGCTGTCTTTAAATAGTAGGAATGACCAGAGGCTTTTCAGATCAGTTGGTGGATAACTGTTTCCAGAGGGACACTCAACTGTACTGTCCAATTTTATGGTTTTTTTTGTCTACGTTATAAATTGCTTTATACATGTACCTTTCCAGTGATGTGTACTGTCAGTCACTGATGACATGCCATAAGCATCCCAAACTCAGAGCCACATTGCAGCATTGTTATTTACAAAACAGGTTCTAGAAACAATAAATAAGTGTACCCTTGTGTGGTGTATATATGCAAGATGTTAGAAATTTTGCGCCGTCCTGCAGATGTGAAATGTTCACTAGTGTTCTTCCCCTGCACAAATTTCATATGTATCATTATGATTTAATTTTTCACAACTGACTTGTTGCTTCTTTTCACTTGCAGCATCATGGAAAAATTAGGAAGATAAATTTTCAGAAGAAACATGAAAAGGTATTATTCTGTTTTCAATTCCTGAAAAATATATTGATGTCTTCCATTTTGGTATGTAATTAAGAACATAGAATCATAAAAAATATCATAAAGGTATGTGATATATGCATGTATGTAGGACAACAGCACCTACAACTGGAGCATTGTTCTTGCTGCATCAGTTTCCATTGCTGAAGAGGCAAGCCTTCTTTAGGTAGAGCAGTGGCATGTATTTTTGGAATGAGGACTTCCCCAGATTCTACATGTGTAGGAATTCTAGTGGCCAAGGTCAAGACTTTGTGTCCTGCATATAAATTGTGTCACTTTATTATTAGCAAAAGAAGTATGCAAAGCTTTAGAAAAAAATATTTTAAAAATGTGTGTCTTGTATAATTTGTTCAGATGTCAGATTTCACCAACATGAATAACATTAGAAATCTTCCTCCTGGACTCTTTAGGCTGTTGCCTAAGTTGAAAAATTCTGGAGCTTTTGCTTTTAAGATTGAAGGGCTGATCTATCATGCTGATGACTGTCATAGCAAAAATGCTGAGGTAATTGAGATTGCCTTCCAAAATGTTTTAGAAGGGTGGTATAGAAATATGAAAAATAAATAAAATAGAAGCATACTTTCTTTACTGAAGTCCTCACTTTAATCCCAGCTGTGTTGGTATAAAAATAGACACCTCAAAAATGAAAGTTGGAATGCAGCACTGGCTTATAAGAGAAACACACATATTTCCCACATATAAAATCTAATTTATAAATTGAATAAGTCTTATTACAATGATGATTAGGCAGTAGCAATTGCTGATTTTTGTTTTGGTAAAATTTTGGACACGGTCTGTGGACACTCTGTCTGACCCACATAGTAATTGGGCTCTCTCAGTGCTATCCTTTTAGCAGTGCTGCTTCTGCCAAGGTGCTGGGAGGGACAGGTGGAAGGGGGCCTCAGAGGGCAAGGAACACACAGGGGATGGGGCAGACCAAGAAAGGTGAGAGAGGGAGAGCTGCTAAGGCACTGGGAGAGCCCAATTATCATGCAGGCCACCCTTTCAGCAATACTGCTTATGCCAAGGCGTCACTGCGCACCATCTTTCAGCAATTGAGCTGCAAGTTGACACCTCGGCAGAAGTGACACTGCTGAAAGGGCAGCCCGCCAGCTGCCCATCATCTGCTTAATGACATCACTTTCTGCTTAATTAGGTAACTTCCAGCCCTCAGCAGCCACCATGAATATTATTTGATCCTCTGTATAAAACTAGGGTTCCCAACCCATGGTCCGTGGACCACTGGTGGCCCGTAGCGCCTCCCCAAGGTGGTCTGTGATGTCTGGTGAAAAAAAGAAAAAAAAGAAAAGCCCTTCCAGGAAGAAAAAAACCTCTGCAGCGCCAGCAGCCGCTCAGAGCATAGCATCTCTGTCTCTTGCTTCCCCTTCACCTCCCTTCCCTCCTTGTCTGTGAGTGCCCAGACAAGCAAAAAAGTGAAGCGCAGGCGCCTTGTAAGGTGCGTGTGCGTTTGTGCAGCCTTGTGGCTCAGCTGCATGCAGAGGAGAGGTGCCCTGCCGCCCACTGCCTCCAGCCTACTGCCTCCATTGCTTGACCATGTGCCTTCAGGTGAGTCCTGGCAGCCTGGTTTCTCAGGAGTCAGATCAGGACTCCAGCCAGCCTGGGAAGTCCCTTTTGCAGGTGGGTGGGTGGCGGGGTGGGGGGGGGCCTGAGGAGGAGGGGGGTCTGGGGGGAGGAGGTGGAGGAGAGGGTTCTGAGAAGGGGAGGAATGGGAGTAATGAGGAGGAGAAGGAGCAGGCTCTCAAAGGAATCTCTGGCTGGGGGGGGTTTCCCTGGGAGTGGGTTTCTCTGGATGTGATTTCCCTGGGAGTGCAGACTCCAGCTGGCCAGGGAACACAGAGGAAGGGAGTTGGAGGCAGTGTGGCAGCAGGGGAGGGGAGAAACAATATATTCAACCCCCATCCCTGGTACCCCCTCCCCAGTTGGCAGGATTGGGCCCCCTGGATGTGCTCTTCTAACGTCCGGGGTGGAGCAAGGGATCCAGGCAACCAGGTTTTTGCACCCCTTCTGGAGAGGAAAACAGACAGCATCTCTGCTGTCTTACTGCAAGCTGCCCACCTGGGGAGAAGCAATTCCAGAAGTTGCAGAACAGGCACCACCGTAGCCAGGTACAGCAGGTGTAACCCCTGACTTTTCCTCCTCAGAGAGCAGCAGCAGCTTTGTCCATGGGGAGCTCTCCCCCACCTCACACTTGGCTAGTTCCCCTATCTCCTCAGATTGCAATCCTATGCATGCTTACCTTGGAGTAAACCCCATTGACTATAATGGGACTTACTTCTGAGTAGACATGCCTAGAATGGGGCTGGTAAGTCACACTGTGGCTGTGATGGACTTCTCCAGAAATTTCTCCAATCCCCTTTTAAAGGCATCTAGTCTAGATACCATCATCACATCTTGGGGCAAGGAGTTCCACAGACTAATGGCAGAGTAGGCAGCTGTTGTTTTGTGGCTGCAGCCTACCTATAGGCTTGCTCACACTCTCTTAGCTCCAACCAAAGTAGTCCACAGCTAGAGCATGACAGCAATTAGAACAGGAAGTGGCTTTTTCCCCCCTAAAGACCTTGCAGTGCACACCAAAAGGACTTTTCTTCCTGAGACATGCAGCAGCCATTCTGAGATGTCGCTCTGAGCTGGTGCTTTTCCTTCAGGACCGACCTGCCTAAATTGTGTTCAACACTTTCCTAAGACTCAGAAGTGGGGGGGAGCAGGGCCAGGGCTGTGTAACAAACGGAACTGTGGAGAGAAGTGTGTGCTTTTTGTTGGCTCATTTAACTACCTTGCATGTCTTGTCTATAGTCCCCTTATGCTTACCCTCTCCCTTTTTGAGGTGTTTTTCCACACTTAAAAGAGGCAAGGGCTGTGCACAATGCGGTCAGGTGTGGGGGAAAAGAGACTGGATTGAATTGGGTGGTTATGAAAACCTCTGATATAGGGGGGAATTATTTTGTGTTCCATGTATTCCATGTAAACCCAAGACTTTCACAGCTAGTGAAGCAAATGCAAGCACAACCATTGCATTAATTATTAAATAATCTTCTTACGTTTTACAAATTTAATTGTATTTTTTTTGTGTGAGGGTGGGGGGTTGCATGTGGTCCCCGCTGTCTCCAAATTTTGCCTTAGTGGTCCCTGAGCTCCTAAAGGTTGGGAACCACTGGTATAAAATGAGTTGGACGTTCCTGCATTAGACAGTGAAAAAGCATGCAAGTGAAAAATTCATGTGAATTATTGTAGTTCAAGCTGGGAAAAAGCATGCTTGAAGGGTAGCTGATTGACATCCAGTGATCCTCCTGTCCATCTAGTAAGGTTTAGTTCCTAGTAAAAATTAAAAGAGCAGATTGTGCTCCAGACAAACTGTTAGCAGATCCTTTTTAAAGACAGTAGATCTTGGAAGAAAAAAAAAGCATTGCTATTTGATAGCTGGAAAAATAATGTGAAGAAGACTGCAGTATAGTGTATTTCCAGAAAAACTGGCTTATGAAACAAATGTATTTTTACAGACCAGCAATCACCTTCTTGGGCCAAAGCCGTTCCCTCTGGATAGATTGTTAGCAATATTGTACAGCATTGTTGACAAAAGAGTTGCTCCAACTGCAAATATATTTTGCCAGGTGAGTTGCATTCTTTTATATTATTTAAGTATCAGTTTCAGGCTACATTTACTGAGGTCTCTCCTAACTTGTGTTTCTAATTTTAAGCCCTAATTAGCCACTCTCAAAAGTTCTTTCAAGTGCGTAATGAGAAATTGAATATGTGCCAGCAGTTTAAGCTTCCATAGGTTCAGGCTTATAGCTTCTCTCTGTCTCTGATGGCCAGCCTTGAATTCTAAAAGTTAATAAGCTCTTATTCTCAAATGTTCCAAATGGCAAGGTCCCTCCTGTGTTGATCTATTAAAAACTGCATCAGTGCTGCATGCAGTAGCTATTGATGACTTAAATATAAGAAGAGCACTGTTGGATCAGGTCCAAGGTCCATCTAGTCCAGTTTTCTGTATTTCACAATGGTCCATCAGATGCCTCAGAGAGCACATAAGACCACATGATATTTGCTTCTCACTGCCATTCCCCTGTATCTGACATTGTATTTTCCCTCACATCCCCCACATGTGCCATGATGTAGCAAGTCAGATAGCACACATTCAAATGACCGAGTTATGTAATTCGGTACTGAACAATACACTACACTACTACTAAGTTTAAAAGCAATTTCAGGGGCTTGGGGAGGGGTTAAGGCAGGGGTGCTCAAAGTTTTTGGCAGGAGGGCCACATCATTTCTCTGACACTGTGTTGGTGGCCTGGAAAAAAAAAAGAATTAATTTACATTTCAAATTTGAATAAATTTATATAAATGAATATATTAGAGATGGAAAATGAATGATTGAATTCAAGCCAGTTTATGATCCCATTCACACTCATAAGGGGTGGGAGATATTCCAGCCAGTTCATAACTGATCTTCAGGCCAGTTTATGATTCCATTCACACTCATGGGGGGGGGGAGATATTCCAGCCAATTTATGATCTTATTCATACACACATGAATAAGATCATATTCATGTGTGTGTGAATATGATCTTATTCATATTCATACACATATGAATGGGGGGGGGAATCTTCCAGACTTTCACATACACCCGCCTGTTCGCCTGCCCTCTCGCTTTCTCCCCTCCTTCCCTCGTTCGCTTGGGTGGTATGTGCTCCTGCCTGGCGCCTGCCCGTCCACTCAACTGCCTGCCTGCTTGCCCAGCTACATGCCTGCCTGCCCACCTAACCACTCCTCCTCGCTCCTTGCCAGCCAGCCTTCCCTCCCTCCCTCCCTCATGATTTCTAGGTGGCATGTGCTGCTGGCTGGCCAGCCGGCCATCCACCCCCGCGCGCGGGATCTCTCTCTTGCTCTCCTGGCTCCAGGAGCAACCTGCCCATGGGCAAGGCAGGGAGAGATGGGCCTGGTGCGTGTGCAGTGTCTTTTATAGTGGGAAGTAACGCGAGACCTGCAAGTCTCACATTACCTTCCCAGTATAAAAGGCCCTGCGCGCCCGCTGGGCTTGTCTTTCCTTTGCTGCCACTGAGCTCAGCGGCAGCAAGGGAAAGCAAGGCTCGGAGCTTGCGTGGCAGGCCAGTATGGGCTGGGGTGAGGGCCAAGTGCCCATTGGGGGGACCCCCTGGGGACCCCTCGCAAGTGGCTTGTGGGCCGGGGTTTGAGCAGCCCTGGGTTAAGGGAATGGAGAGAAAAGAAAGAGGGGGCAGTTTGAGAAGTAGTGTTTTTGTGGAGGTGGTGATGCTTTGTTTTAGTAAACATCTAGGCTTGTTCATATTTTTGTGTATCTAGGCTGTTATCTTTTTTTTTAAGAGTAATGACTGACTCTTGAATGAATGATTGCACAGTAAGTGATTAATATAACTAGGTATTAATGAAAAATATGTTTGATATTGTATGAAGTACTCCAAATGGAGATGCAGCTGTCAGTTATTTCTAGGTACACTCTGAGCTGCCTTACACAGTGGTTCCCAAACTGTGAGTTGTGGCTCACTGGGGAACTGCGGAAACCAGCCAAGGGAGCCACGGAATCCTCTCAAAAAACCCATCACTCTATACAATGTTATAGGATTGTGGCCCTAATGGTGAGATGTGGCCAATGGCCCAGTAGGGCAGGGGAGCCACTAGTCAAAAAAGTTTGGAAACTACTACCTTACACCATTTAGAGCATGATCCTGAGTGCTGTCTAGACCAGCACTGCCCAGTACTGTCGTGAACATGCCATAAGGCACGTCTATGACAACTTGTGAGTCAGTTGGGCCAGTGCAAGGACATGCGCTGGCCCATGGAGGCCAGATATGGCCTCTGTGCCAACAAAAAGAGGGGAGTTTGTGCTGACCTCCCTATGCTGGGGAGGGTGGTTTGGGAGGGCGGGGGGAGAGCAGAATGGGGATGTTCTGGGGCAGTGGGAGGGCAAGCAGGGGGCAGTCCAGTGGGCAGATCAGGACAGGGGTAGTACCAGGATCCAGCACCTAGGCCAGATCCTAACCCTGCTCCTGAGCAGCCCGTCCCTGCACCAGGCTGATCAGATCAGTGCAGATTCAACTAGCCCCATTGGGGCAGCTGCGTTGCAACGTGAGGTGAGGGGATTCACACCCCAAGTTCTGTGGCAGCTAGCACCAGCTCTGTGCTGGATATGGGGCAGGCCAGCTGACCTTCCTGTTCCTGTGGGTTTAGGTTCAGGCTGTAAGTCAAAATGATCTTAAGACACCCCTCTCATAATTGGCAGCTAAAAATACTAGAAGCCTCCTATCTCATCCCATGCAAAAGTATAGCTCATCTGATAAAGAACAGTATTTTCAGCCCTGTTAGCTTCCCGAAAGTTGTTTCTGTATGGTTAACTCAAGTAATGAAAAAGTATTATGAAACCATCGTTGGATACATTTGATCAATGATACCAGATACCATTTATATCTCATGTACCTCTTGTCACAGCTCTCTCCTTGTAACCTATTGAAAATTTGCCAAGTCACTTCTTTTTGTCTCTCCCTGTTGTATTGTGGACATTGTTCCCTTTAAGCCATGCAGTCATGCCAGCCAGGTTGAGCTCCTCAGCTCCATTATGTCATTGCCATGCACCTAGAAACACTGCCAAGCTGCCACATAGTGGCGCAGTTCCCTTATTCCCACATAAGTTCCCACATCTCCCATGCAGTTCCCACATCTCCCATGATTGTGGGATATAGACCTTAATTTTCACATACGCACATCTGTGGAAAAGCCTGTTAAGAAATTATTGCTACTACTGCCTTCTCTCTCCTTTGTTCCCTTTCCGTGCTCAAATCTGTTTAGGAGCCTTTCATAGTCTGTGCTGTCTGCAGCCACATCCCCACCAGTGGGTAGAAATGAATTATGATTGATCAATCTGCCGAATATGTTAGCATCTTCCTTTGTCCAGCTCAGGAAGAGATGCCTTTGCCTTTCTCCAATTAGGAGCGTTAACACTGCATGTTTTCTTTGTGTAGGATTTTTTAGGTATGCTTCTTGGTGCCTTTTTTTACCTACAGAGATTTCTAACATGTATTTTCTCTGTGATATATTGGGTGTTATATGAATTTTCACTAGATGGCAGCATAATATTGTGAACAAAAGTAGAGTTCCAGGAACCGAGTTTTCATTATTGCAGCACAGATTTGTGTTGGCCAGAGGAGGCAGGCCTGAGCACAGTCAGGTCCACTTTCCATGATGTGTGTAGTTGGCACAAGGTTTACCTGGGTAAGAACTATAAGAAGCTGTCATTCATCTCTGTAAACCGATGCTGTCTACTATGACAACCCTCAGTCAGCGTTCCTTCTCAGACCTGCTACTTGAGTTGCCAAGTATTGAACCTGGCACCTTCTGCATTCAAAGCATATATTAAAGTTTTGGGGGGCTTCTTGTACAACTCTGCCCAAGAATGTCTCCTTACTATAAGGCGGAAGTGAAAGCATAACTGGTAAAGGTGGTGAAGGAGTATGTGAAGGAATGAGTCATGTTCTGTACTGCCACAGAAACCTTGGGGAGTGGCAAGCAACATGCTCATGTTGCCAGGCCTGGGCAGAACATAAACCTAGAGATGTAAAATTGTGCCAATGGCTATCATTTAGTGCTCCTCTTAAAGAAAGTTCTAGACCCTGGAACTATCTTGGCTTGGCTGATTTCTGGTGTCAGCTGTGTCCGCCATCATTCAGTTATAGTCCCTTTCAGACTTCACCTACCTGTATCTAAAATCCTCTGAAAAGATCAAAAGGGAAGTTTAAAACCTCTGTGTTCTGTAGAGCAAGATTGATGCTGTTGAGCTGTTTGTCAGAACTTCAGTTTCCTGTTCAGCATGCATATTGGTTCTTCCCATCTTAAATTTGTACAGGACAGCACACTGAAGCCAAGATGAAGGGCTTTTCCTGTTTTTCTTAAATGTCTCTGAGAATGCAACTCTTAAAGGTTGGTAAATCTGGAGGCTAATGGAGGGGGGAAATACAAATGATGAAGCTGAGATTTCTAACGGAGTATTGAAGACAGTGTATCCATTTCATTGAGTGATGTATGTGCATGTGTGACTATTCGTTAGGGGCCCTCCCCTCATGCCAATTAAGAAAAAAGAGTTAGCATTCCTTTGGATAGAATTTGGACGATAGAAACCTTGCTTTCTAAATGAAATTAAGCTGAATACGAATTTGTGTGATTCAGACAGTAGTTATTTCAGTGATCCTGAAATATTGCTGGTGATTTGATTAACTGTACAGTCTGGTCCTGCAGAAGATGATTAGAGTTCTGTGATTTGATAGGAACTGGACAAATTGATGGCTGCATTAATATTAGTAGGCTTCTCTAATGGGACAAGGTCTAGTGTTAAAATACCATAGCATTCCACTCCAAACACTGATTGCTTTTATTTTAGCAAGTGTCTTCCTAATGCACAGGAGACAAGCCTTACCGAGTAGGTTTTCAAGATTTTGAGAGTGGAGGGTGGGTTACTGCAACTTTTAGTGTGCCCCCCGATGATTGATTATGGATGTAGTTTTTCTTTCCAGCTCTCAATGGCTTGTGTTAGGATTGACATTATTGAAATGCTACTGTTCTATTTCAAAATATACACTAGATGGTAGCATTGTCAAAGGGTGTCTTCCTTACATTCCATTTTAGATAAATTCTCATTCAAGGCATATTTGAAGCAGATTAAAATCTTGTGTTTTCATTTCTTTTTTTAAAAAAGGGCAAATGTTGGACTCAAGAAATGCCAAGGTAGCACAGTACAGTTTGTTTTTAAATAACTGCTCATAAAGACCACCACTGAAGCTGACTTGGATTTAATATGCCTGCCTATGTAAACCGCCTTGAATAAAGTCTTGAATAAAGACCAAGAAAGGCGGTATATAAATACTGTATATTATTATATTATTATTATTCTGTCCCAGGTTCAAGATTATGGAATTTTGCCTATACCTGTATAGTTTTTAATTGTTTTTATCCAATTATATTTTTATGTTTCTAATTGTTTTTGTTCTTCTGTACACCGCTTTGAGGTTTAAGAAAAGTGCTATATAAATCTTTTAAATATATAAATCCTATGGGAAAACACTACCGAGAAGTGACTCCTATGTGGCAATACGTGAAGGAGGTGTGATTCCAATTTGTTCTCCCTCTTCTTTCCACTTTGGAATGGGAAGGATGGTGGCAAGAGAAGGAAGGAAGGAGGCAAGGCCTCCTTTTTCTTCTGCACATTTGTCCTCCAAAGAGATAGATCAAGTGACAAACGTGCAGAAGAAAAAGGAGGCCTTGCCTCCTTCCTTCCTTCACCATCCTTCCTATTCCAAAGTGGAAAGAAGAGGGAGACAAGTGCAGAATAGGAAAATGGTGCGTGCACAGACCTTTTATTTTGCCAATCTTGCCTCTTCCTCTGCCACTGAACTTCTTTGAAGGAGTGAGGTTCATTCTCCACTTGTCTGTTTGTACTTCAGCTCTCTTGGATCCTTCCAGAAGGGAGGACTCTGTAGGCACAGAGTTATTAGTGGCCAAGCAGTGACTTCATATTTGTATAGTGCCTCCTCGCTTCCAAAGCAGTGTCCTCAGAGCTAAACAGTTCTCCTTCTGTCCCGGCCTCCCTATTCTGAGAGAAGAAAGTAAATATGAATTGAGTAAAGCTGTGGTTTTCAAACTCGCAGGGAGTTTGAATCCCGCAGTTAGTCTTTGCAGGGGCGGGGGGGAGGCGGTGGCGTGATCCCCAGGATCATGCCGCTCAGGGGGATTGCAGGGGCTTGGTGCACTTGCCCAAGCCCCCTGCAGCCCCCTGGGGGTGCGGGGAGCCTTCCGCTAAACCGGAAGCAGAGCGCGATTGCCCCACTTCCCCTTTTGACCGGGCTGCAGGGACTGGGGTGCATCCTCAGCCGTTCCTGGGTGTGGGAAGCCAGGCGCAAGCGCCTTACCGTTTTGCAAAGGTGGAGCGTGATCGCCCCACTCACTTTCCCTGACCCGAGGAGCCCTTCAGGTGCTCGCGTCTGGCTCCCCGAATTTCTGTATGAAAATGCTGTTCATTAGCCTTTATCTGCTTGGGCATTTCTTTGCTAGTGGAATGATAATGAGACTAGCAAGTTTTTGATTCTTTGTTCATTTTAAGTTTTGCTGAAGTGTTTTAATTAAATCTTCAGGCCACTCTTACTCTTTTCTCCAGGCTTCAATAAATGGACATTGTTTGGAAGGTGAAAACTTGAATTTATCCCTCTTGTATATATTAGACCTCTGTGATTACTAAAATGTGTTTCACAGATTTTTCAGTAAAATTGATGTGCAATTTAACATATAATGTGCATTTTAAAAAATCAGTCTATTAAATTTTTCATCTCCTTTCGACCTCTGTCTGTAATCTTGATGATGATTTACAGAAATGGATACATCCTGGTCATATCTGTGGTCATATTTATACTGCACATATATACGTACTTCTTGTATACCAGTGCAAGTGAATGAAGCTGATATTCTGCAAGCTTAGATTAGTATTTTTCACTGTTACTAGAAGTCCCCCCTCTTGCCCAAGTCACAGCTGAAGTAGTAATGGAACTCTCAGATCCCAACATTCTGTCCCATTTGGCTTGACCTGTACTGGAATACTGCCCCAAGGTCTGGGTGTTAGGTGCAAAAATGTCCCATTTTCATATTTTTTAAATAATCACCATGTTTTGGGCTTATGTGCCAAATCTCAGAATTCTGAGTGGCTTGGGAGTATACAATGAGTTCTCATTCTCATTGTAAAAGGAAAAGTGTAAAAATGTGTCTGATTTTTAAGGAGTGTTGGAACCTGTGCCAGAGGCCCTCCAGTAACTTTGTGGACAAACCAGCCTGGCCAGATGTCTGATAAACACTGTCTGATGTGATGTAGGATTACCATTGATGCCAGCCCAACTCAACCCCAACTGTTTTGCTAGGTACAGCTTCTAAGAGAGCAGGAGGCAGCAAACCTCTCCAGGTTATTAATGCAATTGAGTTGTGAATGGGCAGAGAGCAGTTTCAAGTTCTGACAAGAGAGCAGTCATATTAGCAGAGACCAAATTGGTTGCTTCCAGAATAGCAGACAGGCCACAGAGCTTACCTGTAATTAGTCCTTTCCCAATCCATAACACCATAGGTAACAGGGATGACCAAGTACCTGAGAAAGAACCAACTAGAACTACACCTTCCATGACCATCTCATTATGCTGTGAAAATCAGGTTGTCTTGAAATATACTTTATTTTAAATTCTTGCTTGCTTTTCACTGGAGAGTGCTTTAGTGAACTCCTGGCTGTGTAGGTACCAAATTCCTAAAGTATTTTGGGATATTCTGTCTTGCTGAGGAGAGACAGATATGTCTGATGTGGAAATTAGTGCCTTGGGCTACCTATGCACCAAATTCTATGGCTCTGGCTCTCAAGAAAGTAGTGCAGTATAAATTCCATGTGCATTTAGGATTGGAGTTAATAGATGTTCAGGCTGATCTGTCTTCATCTGTGTTAAGAAAGGACTTTTTCTGAAACAATTTCAGCAGCGTCCTGTCATGAATCAGGAGAAACAGAACTCCCCACTATCTTCTATACCAGCGGTGTCAAATTCGTTTCATACCGAGAGCCAAATAGCTTTCATGATACCTGCTGAGGGCCAGAAGTGATGTCATTAGGTAGGAAATGATGTCATTAAGCAGATCATAACAAAAAATAAGCACTTTTTCTCACATAAGAACTCATTAGCTGCAAATGACAGAAGAGAAAAAAAGTGAATCTTTATCATATTTGAAGATATGGGAGAGCCCAATTTTCATGTGGGCTGCCTTTCAGAAGTAACACCTCAGCACTGCTCAGCAGATGAGAGCCTGAGGGCTGGATAAAAAGCTTCCGCAGGCCGTATCTGGCCCCCGGGCCTTATGTTTGACACTCCTGTTCTATACGCTTCATGCTTCTGTGCAGCAAGTTATAGAATTATACTGTTAGTACTCCAGCACAGTGTTTTCAGCCTGTGTTTTTAACAATCTTATTGGATTTTTAAGAATCTTGTTTCTCAATAAGGAGTTTGGTAATAGTGAACAAGTTTCCCTGAAAATAACTTGTCCACCATTAACAATCTTCTTTTGTGACCTGTGTCTGCAGGTTTTGTTTTTTTTTACTTGTTGTTAGGGAACACACTTAGTTATCTTGGTGGTGATGAGGGTCAAAGGACTTTTCCAGTTATCATCATGAACTGTGTGTGGAATGTGTTCTAGATTGCAGTGGCCTGTGTAACTTAGGGTTTCATGGTGGATGCACTGGAGCTCTTCAGATGACAAATTGATGTGGAAATGTTTCTCTCACGGATAGAAAGTTTGAAAATATTCTGGCCTGGCTATTCTGGCATGTCTATATATAGGCATGTTGGTAGTACAGGAAGTTCAGACTGCAGTAGGTGTAGTCCAGGGAGCCAGGCTTATTAATAACTTACCAAGAAAGCAGGAGTACAAGAACGTGCAGGAGGTCAGGACCATGGACAGCTCCAAGTTTAGCCTGAGTCCAGCAAGTAAGGTATGCTTAGCTGTTGTTCCAGCAAAGATATGAAGCAACTGAGAGTTTAAGCACCTGCTGGGGCATGTAAGATGGCTAACTTTGTGCCTTCCCTTAGAAGTCTGCCATGGGTTAAAGAGCCATTGTCTGATTCTGCAATCATTGACTCAGATTACTCAGGCAGGAATATGGTTCTCTTGCATCCTTCTTGGAGGAGTCTTTGATGTCTGAAGAAGATTTTAGAATAGTGTCCTCTGTCTTTGAGGGGAATACAAAATCCAACCGTGAAGGTAACTCCTATATAGGAGGTTCTGTACTGGTGGCTTCCGAGATTTGTTTTGCAGATATTCCCTTCACTGACTCAGGGCCCAATCCTATCCAACTTTTCTAGCACTGATGCAGCCATGCCAATAGGATGTGTGCTGCATCCTGCAGTGGGGGGTCATTCACCGAGGCCTCCTCAAGGTAAGAGAATGTTTGTTCCGTAATCTCAGGGCTGCATTGCAGCTGCATCGGTGTTGGAAAATTGGAAAGGACTGGGCCCTCAGTCTCCTCCTCCGACTTATCTGCTTCTTTCCCTCAGTGGAAAGTTTTTGTTCCCAGTTCCATGACAGAAAATCTCTGCTCTAGCAGGTTCAGATGTCACTAAAGATTTATCTGTTTGTTGCAAGTTAACATGCTGTTTTGTCCTTCAAGTTATGTTTTCTGTAAACTGTCCAACATTTCTCCTGTTGCTCTAAGTCAGCAGTTTTCAACCGCTGTGCCACGGCACACTAGTGTGCTGTGAGGCTGCCTCGGGTGTGCTACGGGGCCAAGGAGTCAGGCAGCAGCAGCAGCAGCAGCTGCTCATGCAGGAGAAGCGGAGCCTCGCGTGGCAGCAGGAGAAAAAGGGGCAGCTGCAGAGGGGCTTGGATGCTCCTGCTCTTGCTGGTACCTGCCCCCTGTGCTGATTGGGCAGCCAGCCAGGCAGCTAGAGAAGCCTGGAAGAGCTCCCAGCGGGTGGAACGTTGAGGGAGTGAGGGTGAGCAGCGAGCCTGAAGGTGGAAGCAGGTAGGAGCCAGAAGCAGCTGGCTGGCAAGGATCCTGGAGAGACCCTTGCCTACAATGTCCCAAAGTGATCCTCCCTGTGTTGCCTCCCCTGGCAAGGCTTTGGCAGGAAGGGCGCTGTGCCACAATCCTATCCACACTTACTTAGGAGTAAGCCCCATTGACTATAATGGGGCTTACTTCTGAGTAGACGTACAGAGGCTTGGTTGGTCGTACTCTGCCTTGAATAAATGAGCAGGCAAGTGATGCTTTTCTTCCCCCCCACCTCCTTCCCTCCTGCACGCACATCCCCCATCATAATTGCAGTTAACCCCTCTGACTGCCCCTCCCCACCCCTCCCTCTTCCCCACTTTCCAAAGTTCAAAACCAGTTGCTTCCCATTCATTCTCTCTCTCTCCCCTTCTCCCCCAGCCCAGTGAATCCTGCACTTGTTTCAGCCGCATCTCCTCACTGTCCCTCCAGTATGCTCAGTCTCATCTCTCTTTGCCAACACCTCCTGGCATATCAGAGCATATCAATTGATAACAGTTTGAACAGACCTGCTTCAAAACCTTTCCAGAAACCACATACACCTCCCTCTCCAAGCTTCTTGGGAATTTATTTCATTGTCATGTAATGATCTAAGGCTGCAATCCTAACCACACTTTCCTGAGAGTAAGCCCCATTGAACAAAATAGGACTTACTTCTGAGTAGACCTGGTTAGGATTGTGCCCTTAATTATATTAATTAAATTAATTGTAACATAATAATGTAATTAAAAACTAGTAGTGTGCCTTGACAACTTTAGTGCCTTGTCAGTGTGCCGTAAGCTGAAAAAGGTTGAAAATGGCTGCTCTAAGTGTTATCATTTTTGAATGAATCCATACAATTGATTAAAAGGAAACTTGTGAATGGAAATGGAAAGGTGAATACATTTTGTGTAGCTGTTTTGAGTTTGTTTGTTTCATTCAGTTTGTTTTCTACAAAGAGATAACATTTCTTGATGTTAACTGGAAAACAGATGTTTGTATGCAAGCATTTAATTATTACTGCATTCTGGAGGTAGGTGGACAGGAGAAACAGTCGGCAAAGTTTTTATTATGTGCTATGCTTTGCTGATGTTTAAGAGGTAGAGTTTTTCTGTTTATTTTCCCCAAAACCCAAGGACTGTAGCCTATAGTGCTGTTGAACATGTTCAACCAGAGTCTGGTGCAAAAATGATACATATGGTGCAATTTACCTAGACAACTTTTTAAAAGCAGCAAAAGGGTTTAATGACACATGCAGAGAAAGATGACCTTGGAAGTGGTCAAGTGTGTGACTATCTAGTGGAGTTAAGCATAAAATGATGACTTTGTGTTTGCATATCAACCTTCCTGAAGGAGCTTATAGTGACTTCCATGAGACTTTTCCATTTTATTGTCAGAATAACCCTGTGAGAGAGGTTAGTGTAAGAAATAGTGGTGGGCACAAAGCCATCCTTTGTGGAGGTTTGTAGCTTGATCTCCATATTCAAGTGTATGCTACACTAAAGTGACTGTTGCTTTGGAGAGAGGAGACAATCTACCAGGAACTGCTTTGACCCACTTCATGGGGTCATAGTTGTCAATTCCAGGTAGCAAGTTGTCTTTCTTATGTTTTTTAATAAGAACAAGGCATTATCCTTTGGGAAGCACAGGCATTTTGGCCTGCCTTACTACAGAAGAAATTGTGGTTTTACTTTTTCCCTCCATTAACTTGCTGAATAAAGTTACTAACATTTCTGTAGTGTCTTTTTTTAGACATTTTCTGGTTGTTTTTTGTGGTGTCCAACTACTTAACAAGTTGTACATTTCAGTGTTGGCTTGTGTGTATGTTGGTGAATCTCAGATTAATTTTGTTGGAAGCACTGGGCACCAGCAGCTGAGTTTCCATGGGGTTACCACCAACCTTAGTCATGAAGTTGAGGATACCCTGTAATTATTGAAACGGCACTGTCTGGGACTGATTGCTTAGTCATTTTTGTCAAGGGGTTTTTCAGTGAAGCAAAGTGTTGGACTTCCATCTCTTGGCCATGAGGTATAACTTAAGCTTTTGATTTGATTAAAAATACATTTCATATTTACAGCTGTTTCACTTAGACTGATATGCTGAATGCTAATCTGATGTGACTCAGTCAAAATAATGAGCAGTATTTTTGCCATGCTTCCAGCTGGAGAGAGCCAAAGGGACTAAGCTTGAATAACAACCAAAATGTCCCTTCTTCAAAAGCCCAAACAATGTGACAGATTATCCCGTTGTGATTTTTCTCCTCTGCTTCAAATGGATTGAACCTGGCAACTCCAGTTATTATGTTCTTAATTATTGCCTAAAGTTTATGTGGTGATTAAACACAATGAGAGAGAGAGAGAGAGAGAGAGAGAGAGAGAGAGAGAGAGAGAGAGAGAGAGAGAGAGGTCTCATGTACTCAACAGAAATGCAGAAATATTTTTTCAAGCAAAAGGGCTTGATGAATCTAAATAAATTTAGTTGTTTCCAAAATAAGGTTTGGAATTTTCTAACCCACTTCTCCCTAGGACGGTCTGTAGTATCATCTGCATAGACTTGAAAGGAATAGGTCAACTGAAATGCAGCTTGGTAGTTAGATTCTTGTCCCAGACTGTGTTGCAATTATAACTCTTGCCTCTCACTGTTGTAGCAAATCAGACCCCAAATTGGTTCCAGTCGTATTCCTTAGATGAATGCGATCTATACAAGGGCAAGAATGAGCTTCCATAACATTAGTGGCACTTGCACAAGAGTAGCTTCCAATGAATTGTGTACAGTTGTGGTTGTCAAGAGAAATAGCCTGTCTCCAGTGACTCCTCAGAAGAGTATAGAGCAAAGCAGTTCTCCATGTATGTGTTTCTGGAACTTCAGACATGCCAGTATAGTTGGCTACTCTCATTAGTAATAATTAACTATTGAAATAGATGAGATTTCTGAATTGTATAAGTGCTGTTCAGGATCTTGTTTTTGTGTTGCATTTTTTAAACAAGAGTATTTCATTCAAATCTTTGTGTCTTTGGTTGCTACTCCTAAAATTCATATCTGACATTGGACAGAATGAGTTAGTGCCAACTTATTCAGTCAAAATATATTGTACTTTAGAAAAAGACCTGAATGATGAAAAGAAATTTTTTAAAACCCCCAATTTTCTTGTTATTTCTAAAAAAAATTCACTTGTGACAAATATGGCAAGAACTTTCAAGTTGAAGTGGGAAAAGTGTAGAAAGCACAGCATGGTAGCTTTGGTTAGCACTTCAGCATGAAATGTGGCACTTTGAGAGAACCTGCTGTTGCACTAAAGAAAATAAGCAGGCTGTACTTTTTATAGCACATTTACTGATAGAACAATGTCAAGTCTTGCCATCAGTGTGAACAAAACAAGAAAAACTCAAGAAGAGAGAGAGTGAAAAACACCATATTTCCTATTAAAGTGGGGTGGGGTTTTTGTAAATTGAAAGTGATAGGAAGCGATCACTAATAAGTCATACTCATTTTAATTGAATTAAAACTTTTTTCCATGTGAACTGGAAGCAGAGTTTTCTCTCATGTTTTGCATATAAAGTGAACAAAATTTAACAAGATTATTGTACTTCTGTTCAGTTCGTTGGTCTTGGCATCTTGTATCTATTTTTCAGCTCATTCTTATTTGAGATCTCTCCTCTTCTCCCTACCCCTACTAGTACTTAAACCTTGGTTTTGAAGAAAAAAAAAAAGAGGCATATATAAATTTAACATGGACTAAAGATTCATTACCTAAGAAATTTCAGAGCATAAGTTAACATTTTAAATTATCAAGAAACATCTGACTCTGTTGTATGGTGGACTCTTCAACAATTTTGGTGAATATGACCCACTTTGCTACCTGACAATTTGTATATCACAGCCTGTTAGTTAGGATCTGGAAAAAAGCAGTGCTTTAAAAATACTTGGTGCATAGTTTTCACAGTTCCCGAAAATGTGAAGTGTTTAGCCCTGCATATGCTGGTGCTGAAGAACTGAATGGAAAAAAATCCATTCCTGCCCTTGTGCATGGATTTTCAAATTCAAGTTCTCAACTGAATATTGATATTGTTACTACAGGTCCAGCCTATTTATACACAGATGTTTTATACATGGATTTGACTCAACACGAATGGCCCCCTGCAAATGAGAAAGAATGTGCCGATCCCTGGAGAAAGGGAAAAATGCATCCCTTTAAAATCAGTTTTAAAAACTGAACAGTCCTTTAACAACAGCCTCCTTAATGAGAGAGAGAGAGAGAGAGAGAGAGAGAGAGAGAGAGAGAGGGCAGAAGATTAATAATCCATCAATCCTTCTCTCTCCTTCGGACCCCTCACTTTCCCCAGCATGTGAAAGAAAGGTGATCATTTTGCATTGGTGAAGGGAGGGGCTGAGTGAAGTGCTGATGGATTGTCTTCTTAATGACTCTTATCTTAGAGTCAAAGGTCAGCAAGGTTGTTTTTCAATCACTGGAGCAAAGAAACTTTGTTTTCTAAATTGATTTGCTATAGTTTTTTTAAATCCACGTGAGTGCTTGGAACGGAACCCACACGAATAATTAGTCTCAACTTGTACTTGGTATCCTAGAGAGAATTTCCAGTGAAAGTCTTTTCTTGTGGTGTTTTGCAGAATCAATATTTTTCCTGCTCACTAAACTTAAATTTGTTCATGTCATTTACATGAAGTTGAGTAGATATTGCCAGGGAATTTATTACATATGTGGTGGGTCTCTGGCCTGCCGAATCCAGGAAGCTGCAGGTAAATGTGGAGTGTGACACAAAAGCTGATTCTGGGTCATGCCGGCACACGACCCGCAACATTTGCTGCATCAAGCCACGTAATGCGATGTGTTCTCGGTCTCAGTATTGGTAGGTCGCAACCCAATTTTCGGTTGTTTGCATGCCCACCATGACCAGGAAACCGCACATCTGTTCAGGATGTGACATGGCCAATGATGTGGGCCACACGCATTTGTGACTCCAGTTTCTCCATCGTGCACCTTAATACCTGCCAGCTTCCTTGACTCAACAGGTTGCAGCCCACCAAAAATTGGGTTGTGACCCACAGATTGGGAAATACTGTTCTAACCCAACAAATCTTGGCTTTGCTTCTTGTCTGATCCTGATCACACTCTCAGTTCAGATGTCCCAACAAACCATAATTAAAGAAGCTCAGTTATGGTTTGGCATGATGTTAGACAAACCACAGTTCTGGCTTCCTGAGATTGCTGGAAACAGAAGTGAATTTATAAAGCTGAGATGACAGAAAACCAAAGCAAATGAACTACAGTTTGCCTCCATACTTCAAAAGCTCAAGCTATGGTTTGGATTTCAAAAGTTAGCCCAAGTTTGGCATGGTAACTGAACTGAGCTGGTTTCCATTCTTTTCAGTGGAACAGGAGAAGTTTCCCATGGATTATGCTAAGAGTTTTTTCATCAGGCATATCCAGCTGAAGCTCATTACTTATCCCCTCCTCCCCCTTTTTGTCAGGATTTAATCTCACTGTTATACACAAACTCTTATTGTTTGGAGATAAATAATTGGCACATCCCCTTGTAGATAAGAACAAAGACCATAATAGCACATCTGGTTTATCTGTTAGTCGAGCAAAGATTAATTAAGCTGTAATGGTGCAATAACTCTTCTATGTAAAGCAAGCTTGAAAATGAAGTAAATTAAAACAAATATATCCCTTAAATACTAATTGTAGTTATGTGCATGGTTTTCTTGCTGAAATTCTGTTTCAGATTTTTTGTGCAAGGGTGCCTGTGACTATTTTTGTTTGCAGGGTCGCCTCTTGATCATAGTGAGACTTCCAGAATTGAGAGAGCTGCCCTCTGCCATCCAACCACCTCTCTCCTGACATTCAAAAATGAAATTTTGTTTCTTGAAATAATGGGCAAGCAAGCTGGAAACTACTCGCTTCTGAAGTATGTAGGTGAGGAGAGAGCATGATAGGGAAGTGTGTCCCTGGAGCTAGTAAATGATGCCCCCTTTTTGGCAGTCCACAGATCTCTACAATGCCTCATGGGCCTTGCACTGCTGAGGCTAACTATCGGGGGGGGGGGGACCCTTGGAAGGCACCTGGCGGGACTCAGGGATGGCTCCCTGGCTGCTCATCAACTGGAATGGATGGCAGCTTAGAGCCAGCTCCAGCCTTAAAGGCTGTTGGAGACAAGGAGGGGATGGAGAGAGACCGGAAAGGACAGGTGGAGCAGTGGAGGAGGAAGAAAGGCAGGGTCTCACCTGGAAGGCAAGAAGTGAAGAGGAAAGACTGGGAAGTGGACCTTGAGGGAGTATATGATCAAGATATGAATATTTTCTCTTCTGTTATTTGCAACTAATGAGTTCCTATTATTCCTAAGTGCTTATTTCTGACCATCATCAGCTTAATGACATCACTTTCTGCCTAATGATGTCACTGCCAACCCTCAGCAGTTGCCATGAATACTATTTGATCCTCTGGATTAAATGAATTTGACACCACAGCACTATACCATGGGCAGCCCTATCCTATCCAGTGCTAGAACAGGTGGGCTGTCTGGCCTGTGCTGAGTCCAGCACAAGGTAGGAGGTGGCTGCCACATAACTCAGAATAAGGGGATTTATTTTCCCTTACCCCATGTTGTGCAGCAGCTACCCCAATGGAGTGGATGTGGTCCAAGGAGCCCAGTGTAACACTAGGAGGGGACCTTTGTCACCCAGGCTGGTCCCACTTCCCTTCCAGACCCAGTTCTCCCACCGGCTGTCTTCTGCCCAACTCAAAATGCCCCTGTTTCACCCTCCCCGCCCCCGGAAACTGGAAGAGACAACACTGCTCCGGTCACCTTCAGAGGGTTTAAAGGTACTGAAACTGCAGATTTAGTTATCCATTGTTTTCTGTATAACCATGGTTATCCCATGGGGGGGGGGTTATCCATGGGGGGGGTCCAAGAATGGATGTTTCATGGATACCAAGGTGCCACCTGTACTTAGTTTGTACATCTTGTTTATAATGAAGAATAGAGATTCTCATGGTGCACCCTCCTGATCTTGAGCTTCTTTGCTATAGAACTTCCCTTGCTATTGACAGATTGTGCCATATGCAGCTCAGAGATGCACCTGTGGACTCTTTGTTTTGTTCTTGCCTGTTTCCGTTATACTTCTCTAACACTGCAAGCCTCTCTGGCCTAGCCCCACTGCTTGCTGTTTTGACCTGTCTCATTTGATTGCGCTGAATTCTGAGACCAGAGCTCAGTCTGTCTTTCTGAACAGCAATTTTACCACATCTTTCAGTTGGATGTCTTTGAACCCTTCCAATGCATGACAGGTAAGGGAAGGACATTTCATTTGCTTCAGATAGCAAAAGGAAAAACTAAACATGTAAACTCAAGATGATTCATAGCAGCATTTTGTGTGCAATTAACAGATTAAGTGTGTTTAAGGCCATGCTTGATTGATCAGATGGACAGAATGCAAATGCTGCTTCCTGCTTTAACAATGTTTGCCTTCAGCACCTGATGGGGCAGCCTTAAGTATTTGAAGGAAGATAATCTCAGTCACCCTGCTGCTACCCACAGACGGAGCACTAATAACAGATTAATAGTAATAATTCTGCATGTTAATCTTTGGATTATAGTATTCATTCCATATACCAGCATTTATTCTTTTTTCAGTGCAATTCTAAATAGGAATAACATATACTGCACCATTACAGATAAACTACTGTTATAAGACATGATGCTAAAGCAAAATGAATATGTACAATTATTTGGGTTTGGGGGTAGAAGGTGTATGTAATGCAATCAGCTTTGCTCTCATGTAAGTATGTAACGTATTCAGTTGCATATATTATTTTGATAAAACTCCAGAGTTTATGGGTGTAAGTCTTTGTTTGTCTGTACTTCTGCTCTACCATGTCAGAGAGGTATCTCCTGGCTGTGTAGCTAGCAGTGCTTTGAATTTGACAGACCCCTTTAAAATCTAATTGCCTGACAAAAATTATTAACTACTTTTAATAACATTCTAATATGAAAAACTGTAGTAACATTATTTGATACTGTGGTTTCATCTTGGGGAATATAGCTAGTATTTATAAGGGAAAACTACCACTTCGGAGCAAGTAAAAATCAAGCCTAACGTATCAGTCCTGAGGGGGAAGACCAAAAGAAAAAAGGGCTGACATCTGGAAAAAGATGAAATCACTGTAGATAAGTCGATCTCACAGATAAGGTGAGGGCAGGTTTTCAGCCAAAAATCATGGAATGTTCCATGACCCTCAAATATTTTTGAGGTTAAAACTTAGGGAATCGTGCTTGTGAGGAGGAGCTGCAGCTTGCCCTGGAGTCTGATTGAAAGAGAGGAAAGAATCTGAACCATGCCACTGTTTTGAAGAGGTGTTTATGTAGTACTGTGAGCCATCCCTCCCCAAAGCAACAGAATTGAGTATTGCATTGAATTGCTTAAAAAAAAAAAATCAGGTTTGAAACTGCAGAAAAGCATTTGCAGTTTTAAAAACCATCCAGAACAAATGCAGCACCAGTAGAAAGCAACATAAGCAGCTTATCTTAGCACCAGACCCTGCTTCATTGCTGGCAGACAACAGGTCATTTAAGAGACCCTCCTGAGTTTGGAATTAAGGAACCTGCTCAGAAGACTACAACGGATCTCTGACAAATGTAAACAAAGCTGCCTGTTTGTAAGCTGTCCACAATCACTCCAAAGGTCCTCAGATGATTCACAGGCCCTCCACAGACACTTTTAAAGCTCCTCCAAGCTTCTTCTGACTGCCGAGGCATGCCTGAACAGCCCTGATGCTTGAGTGACTCGCAGATAAGACAAGATCTCAATCTATGCTTGATTTATTGGTAGAAATTTCTCGCCTTACAGGTGAGTATCTGCAGTAATACTGATAATGTTATAGGCTTGCCCACATGTCCTACTATATGCTCATACGTGGTTGAGGCCAGCATTGCCATTTTGTGGCTTAAACCAGAACAGAAGCCATTTTAGAAAAGTTGCACATTTCTAAATTGGGTAGAACGTGAAAGAAAGTAGTACATCATGTAAAGTTAAGGCGTTCCAGGCCTGTTAGAAGGGTGACTCATTGTATCTTTAGAAAATAGTCAACTGGTCTTGCTTAGGTCACATGCTTAGGTCAAGTAGGAGCCATACATTTTGGCTACACTTATAATCCCCTGCCCATCCAATATCCTTGCATGATGCATAAACCCTGAAACTTTCATATTTCCCATAAGATAGGCAAACCTGAATTCAAAGGGAGGCTTCTAAAGCCAGTTGTGGTGCCAGGTGAGGAAATTATTGGGTTTAGATTGAATGTAAATTACAGTATCACCAAATTCTCATAATAATTAGTCCTACATATGGGGGGGGGAGAGAGAGAGAAGGGCCTTTATGACAAAAATGGACGCTAAACCATTTTTTCTTTGGAGTTGCACTACGCCCAGGGAACAACGTAGGGATTTTCATCTGGCCAGTGAAAATCCAGACATTTGTTACATGATTTAAATGATATAACCCTTAGGAAATAAGATATAACCTCTGTAACTGTATTTAATGCTCCTTAAAGCTTATACATTTTTAAGCCTTCCATCTTATCCATATACAGTAGTCTCTCTTATCAGTAATTTTCCAGAAAGAAGCTCTGTGGTTCAGGAGGAGTATAGGATTGTCAGCAGCCTCTGCCAACATCCCTGCCCTTTCCCAGGTCTGAACTGCCCCCAACTCGCCCTTTTCTCACTAAGTTTCACTGCTCCCTGCCTTCCTGCCACTTGGCAGGAAACTTACTGCTGCAGCTCCTCCATGTCTCCCACCAGTGTGGAGGTGCAGCACTGAGTGGTGCAGGCTTCTCAGCTGGTGCTGTTTATCTGGCGGCTGCCGCAATGTACCTTATGACATGTTTGCTACATTGCTGGGGCAGCACAGGGACTGCTAGTGCTGCCCCACTATTGAATCAGGCTGCCCGTGTATCTGTTACTCAAATTCTTATCTTAGTAAACTATTTTAAAGGCCATTTAACTGTATGTTTCTTGGCCTGAAGAACTGGGATATGCCAATGAGAGGGAATTTATGAAAGCTAGTGTAGAGGATTGGACTTTGTATCTCCAATAATTTACCATAAAAATAAAGGACTGAAGCTGTCAGTGTTTGTACAGTCATTTTTTGTAACAAAGGGGAGAGAGAGACTGATATCCCATTAGTATATATGGCACTTCACAGATTAATGCAAGCAAAACAAATGGGACCCTGCCCCGAGGAGCTTGCAATTTAAATGTTAACAGTAGAAAAAGCTTGCAGGATTTAAAAACCTAAGAGAGTTATGGGGGAGCGGCATGGGTAGCATTGGGATGGCAACAACTCTGAAAGCTTGTCATATTTTCCCTTTGATTTCTCTTGCTGTCCGTTGACAAACAAGAATGTCCTGATAGAAAATATGCATATTGCATCCTGCAGCAACCTCTTCAATGAAGTCCTTTTTATAGCATTTATTATGCTGCTTTTTTCTTTCTACCACCTGCCAGCTTAGCACCTGCTCCATTCTGATGTCATGCATCTGAACAATGTGTCCTTTGCAGCTGAGTGTCGATTATTATGGCCTCAGTGTTTATGCTATTCTGTTGCATGGTTAGTGATCTTGTCTTGCTACCTAGTTCAAAATAAATAAGGCAGGTGCCTTTAATAAAAAGTCTTCTGCTGTCTAATATGTCTCATATGTCTGTGTCCCCAGTTGATATAGAAGTTGGTTAAACTCGGGGTCGAGGAAAAGAACAGAACATGGCCTTCATCTACTTTGCCAGGCTTAATGACATTTTGTTGTTTTTGTTCATGTTTAGGAACAATTAAATGTTTCTGGTTAAAGGAGACCATAGTTTTGAATACTGTGAACATGACTAGAGGGGAAATAGAGAAGGTGTCTTAAATATAAATTTTCTGTGTCTGGTTTCTGTGATCTCACATAGCATAAATTGGCAAAATGAACTTCTCAGTTCAGTAGTAGGGCCTAATTTATGTAAATTCTCTTCTGAATAGGCATTAACCTTGATCCTCTGTTCTGCATTAACTCTTGCCTTTGATACAGTAATCGTAATCAAAACAGTGTATTTCATGATTGATAACCCTTTTGCCTCACTCCTGAAATAATCATTCCTTTCATTTCTCTTTTCAATACATTGAGCTGTTTTGTTTTTGATACCCAAGATTGTGGTGTTAGGCAATCAGACAGTGATAAGTAATGGTGGTACTTGGAATAGAGATTACTTTAAAACAGCAAAATTTGTCTGCGTAAGACTGTTTAGTTTTTTAAACTGCATAACTCAATGTAAAATTGACAAGACAAAACAAAAACAACAAAATAACAAGTAGGGATTGTGGATTTTTTTCTTCTAATGGATGAACATGTCACCTACAGTTGTGAAACAAAGTAAGAGGGTCAGAAGTATTTAAAAAGCACTTAATGAAAACTTATTCAAAACTAAGTTCATACCATAGAATCAGTAAAATGAATGCCACAACCTCAAAATGATTTTATGCTCCATAAAATCCACTCTGATCTTTGGTGCACAAATACATAAGTGGCAGTAGCCCAGGTAATTCTGTTAACCTTGTCCTCAGATAAATCTCTTCAGAGCAATTCTAATCTGATCATAAAAAGAAATAAAAGATCACTTCTGCCCTATGATAGACTTGGATAACCACTGTGGATTGATTTTAACTCAAGGCAATTGAAATAATCAATTTAAAAACAAGTTTCTCATATTGTAAGCCATATATTTCCTGAACAATGTTAATGATTGCTGCAACAATTAAAACCTATTGGTTTTCCATTAAGTAGAGTAATATGATTTAGGACTATAATCCAAAACCTTTGGTCAAGAAATCAACAAGCCTTTTGTACTACAGAGTTCTATCTGCTCAAAAATGCAATGGAGTGGTGAAACTGGTAGATTTCTATTTGGCTATCTGTACATATGGAGAGACGCTGCAGAAGGTGTGGAATGCCTAGAACTGTTCAGATAAGATTGGTTCATTAGTTTCTACTGGTAAGAGCAATGTTTCCCCAATGAATTTAAATCAAGGAAGGATAGTTACTTCTACATTCAGAAATCTTCAGAACGGAGATGAACGTACCTGTACTTTCCCTGGAGGGTGGATAACCCTGGTGAGACATAGGATGGTATCTTTTGGATCCTAGCAGCTTTGGTGGCTTGTTTTTCCCCAGTGCCTATAATATGTTGTGTTATAAATATGACACAACATTATTTTTATATTTGACCTCAAATGCCAGATTATTTTATATATATAAAACAGACTGTTTTTGTATATAAAAAACAGACTTAAACACTGTTTATCAAATCAGTGGCATCATGGTTTTAGATCAAGATTGTAAGTGTAAACTTTTAACACGTTTGCATTAAATTGAGATTTCATAAAGATTTCATATGAGATTTCATACTATAACTAAAATAAATCAGTTTTTTTTACATTTTAGTTTTAGTACATTTTAGAAATCTCATATGAAATTTTTAAAACTTAATTCATTGGTTTTCATGTTGTGTCCTATGATAGATGCTGTACAAATACAATGTGTTTAGGACTTCTGTCTGGTTTGTTGGCAACCTTCAATCTTGAAAGACTATGGTATAAGCCTACAGCACCTGGTATTCCCAAGCAGTCTCCCATCCAAATACTAACCAGGCCTGACACTGCTTAGCTTCTGAGATTGGGCATGTGCAGGGTAACAGTTACTGTCTGGTGAAAGATAATTTCTTTGGCTTTTTTTCCTGTTGATTGTTTAGAATGCATTTGATATTTAATCTTTTACTCAAGGATTTGATGTGTGTTGCTATTTTTGAATTAATTGAAGTGATATTAAAATTGATGATAAAAAAACTCCTGTGAGGGGAAAAGGAGGAATGAAAGAAAAGGTCACAGTGGCATGCCTGCTCAATAGGATGAATTTGATTTTGACAAGGGTATAGAGAGTAAGCAAGGAGGAAGAAGCTTGGAAGGAAAGACACATAGCTCAGTCTTGGCCACTGAGTCTGAGATAGTGTTTTAGATAGTTGCTGTCTTTCCTCAGAAAACTGGATGTTCTTTGGCATCTGTTTGCTTTCCTTAGCCGTTAAAAAATCTGATTTACAACTTCACGTTTAGTGCCTGCAGATGGTTCATGGACATCTCATAATGATTTATGGGGATCCCATCTCTGTTCCCCTTGATCAAGAATTCTCTTTTCATGCCTGTCTAGTTTATATATAAAATCACCTGTGTTCTGAGATTTTGAATTCTTCCAAATTGAGCATTGCTAAGTGGAAACCTCTCTTATAATGCTGCCTGCCCTGAGCCTCTTACTGCTGTCTTCAGTGTTGTTCTGTGGTCTCCAACCTGGAAATAACTGGCAATGGCATCATCATGTTGCACACCATTGTACCTTCTGGGTTCCAAGCGCTGCATCTGCAGTGTGGGTGGGCATCGCAACAGAGGTATGTTTGGGTAGCACTGCCCTTGATTTCCCACTTGGTACCATCTGCACATATCATGCCTACCAGCTTTTCCTCAGCACCATCCAGGATGATACCAAATTATATCTGCAGGCTTTGCCTTACATCACCAAAGTCTTCGTATGTAGTTATTATACACCTAAAATGTAGTTTTTCATTCCCTGAAATGAACTCCTCAACAATCTAATTGGTTCATCTACAGAGGAGAAAATGTCATCATCCAGTTGTCTTTTTCCATTTCTGCACGGTGACCTCCTACCTTGAGTCACCTTTGGTTATTCCAGAGAAACAGCAGGCAATCATAAGTGCTTCCTCCCCCTCCCTACTTCACGTTCTTGTGTGTAGAGGGGAGATGTGCATCTCAGAGTCACAAGGTGCAGTAGAACATGCAAAGTGGCCCATATTGGGATTTACAGGCAGGCCCTCATATTCATGGATCCAGTTATCCACAGATCCCTTGGTCCCCCGCTCACCCTTTAACTTTGTTTAGAACTTTACTGGGGATGAAAATGATCTTGCTTTTATAGGTAGCTGTAATCCTTGAAGCTTATAGCAATTTCTTATAAACTAGATCAATGCTAACAGAAAGCAGAAAGCTAACTGCTTCCTGCTAGGGTTGATCTCGCTTTTTTCAAGTATTCAGGCTTGAATGCTTATAGTAACCTATAAAGCAAGAACAATTTTGCACTGCTGAGGCTCTAAAAAACATTAATGGGCACGTGGGGGAGGGGGCAGTTACAGGAGCCGTGGAGGCAGAGTTCCCCTATATCTGCAGTTTAAGCATCCTTGAAAAGTCCCTAAAATTGATCCCCCATGGATACAGGAACTTTCTTGTATTTTCAGTGAAATGTGATATTAATACAATGCATGTTTGAAAGATATCCTGCAAGACTTATCTCTAAACCTTTTCCCTCCATCAAGTTCAGCCAGAAGATTGCTTGATGCTGCTTTAATTCTTCTAATCCAGATTTGCATGGGTTTTTCCCCCATGGCAAAATTCATGCAAAGAATATAAAGTATAGAACAATAAAGTAGAGATACATATGAATATTCACTGAAACTTAAGCCTAGTGGCTTATTATAGGTCTGAAATCCAGCTGTGCTTGTATATTCTTATATACTTGCTGACTATAAAATAGTCAACATGCGCGTACATTTGAAAAGATTGTGTTGCAGAGCAGCAGCCAATTCACATTTAAATCTTGAATGCTATATATGATAAATTCCCTGGCAGTAATTCTTCAGACACCTGTAAATGCTTTGTTTGGGCACAAAATGAAAAGAAAAATAAGATTTTATTTAATCTGGACACTTGAGTTTTAAAGAGACACCACCAACAGAAAAGAGGGTTATTTAAAACTATTTGCTAGTAAATTTTTCATTTTTTAGATAATTTAAAAAAACACCTAAGGAACAGATTTAATCTTTATATAGCTCTTCTTTGCAGTTTTTTGCATCTTCAGAGAGAAGGGAAAAACAGCAAAATAATAATTGAAATCAGAGTTACTGCTGTAACATTAAATGTATTTTTATATTAAGTTGTGAACAATGCATTAAGATGTGATTTGACATAGGTATGACTTCAGCAAGATTCAATCAGAGATGAGACATTTATTTGGCGAGACATTTCACAACTAGCGCCATTAAGGCTACCAAGCTTGGAGGAAGATAATTCTTGTTTCAGACCTTTATAAAATTGTATTTTAATCATTCCCTTCCTCCATGTTGCTCAGACCTGAATGCATTGGTTTACCCTATTATATCTTCTGAAAATATGAGATAGGTTAGCCAAACTTTTCAGAGGCCCCTAGAGGCTGCTGCCTGATTTATAAATGCCAAGTGATGTGGCTATAATGGTGATTGGGCTGCAGTGCTCTCCCCCCGCCCCCAAAATAGCAGGTTGTTTAACTCTTGATGCGCATAGCATAATCTGCCTTGTCAGTTCCAGACAAACCACCACAATTTGGGTCATGACCCACTGGTGGGTCCTAGTCCCATAGTTTGAGAACCACTGGGTTAGGCTGACACATAGCAGCTTGGCCAAGCCCAATCATTGAGATTCATGACTGAAAGGGGATTTGAATCCAACACTCCTTGGTACAAATTCCGGCACTCTAGTAGCCTTCAGTGGCTTGAACAGCCAGCAGTACTTGACTCTAATATCATTATTATTAAGAATTTTATACAGGTTGAGTCTCATTATTTGAGGGTTCTGTTCCCAGAACTCATGTGAATGGCAAAAATCACACTATAGCAAATCAATTTAAAAAACAAAGTCCCTTTGCTCCTGTGATTTAAAAGCAGCCTTGTTGACCTTTGTGATGTTAAGATAGAGTCATTAAGACAACAGTCCAACCATCAGTCTCTCTCCAGGCCCTTAGAAAGGATTATCTTTCTTTCACATGTTCAGAGGGAAGGGAGGGGGTCGCTTGGAGTGAGAATGATTGATGGATTGTCAACTGGCTGCCCTCTTTTTAACTATTGTAAAGGACTGTTTTCCTTTAATTTAAAGGACCCTTCTCATTATATTGAGATAAAAATCTCTACAACAGTAAGAAAAGCATTTTAAAGGGGTTCATTTTCCCCTTCTCCAGGGATCAGCACATTCCTACTCATTTGCAGTGGCCATTCGTGTTCAGTCAAATCCGTGTTTAAAAATTCCGTGTATAACAAGGCTGGACCTGTATACTGTTTTCAACAAAAAGTTGTTCACTCAGCAGTTTACAAAGATAAATAAACGTTTCCCTGTCCCAAAGAGCTCACAAACTAAAAAGAGACACCAGCAACAGCCACTGGAAAAGACACCATGCTGAGATGAAGAGGGATAACTGCTCCACCTTATTAAATATAAGAGAACACAGTGTGGACATTTATGAATCATGAAACCCTACCCATGATAAGGTTGTTTATGTTTTTGTTTTGATGTCCACATTTGGATTTCTTCCAAACCCAAGAAAAAGCTGAAGCTGAGGCAGGCAGGTGATTAGCTGACCTGCAAGGCGACATTAGAATAGCTGTTGAGGATAGGGCTGAATAAAAAAGTGGAAATTCCTGTCTGTGGTGTACTGGGGCTGCTAAATGATAAAGAAAGCCTGTCTCAAAAAGACGGCTTTCCTCTAGAACAGGGGTGTCCAAACGTTTTGGCGAGAGGGCCACATCATCTCTCTGACACTGTGTTAGGGGTTGAGAAACAAGAGTTAATTTACATTTGAATAAATTTACATTAATGAATACATTAGAGATGGAACCTATATGAATGAATGAAGGTCTTGCAGTAGCTCATGGCCTATAAAAGGCCTTGCACAAAGCAAGGCCGGCCTTTCCTTTGCTGCCACTTCTGCATCACAGACTTGAAACAGCAAGCAGTGGAGGGAGCCCTTGTTCCACAGCTCACACAAGAGGTCGAACAGTTGGCCGTCACGCTGAGAGCAGTTGTGTCAGGCCAATGCAAGCTCCAGCAAGTCTCCAGAGAGTCAGAGCTCATTGGAGACTGGGGGCTCTCAGTGGGCAGGATTGGGAGTCCTCGAGGGCTGCAAGTGGCCCTAGGGCCAGGGTTTTGGCACCCCTGCTCTAGAAGCTCAGTGTGTGTATACATCAGCCTGTTTACAGCTTTGTATTCTTGTAGACAACAGTAGAAGTTAAAAAAAATGGCAAGATTTAAAAGTGTTTTCTGTAAATCACAGCAGGTTTTAACTATCAGTTTGTATGGGGTTTTAAAAAATGAAAACATTGCCATGAAGTTGATGAGAAAGGAATCAGATTTGCATCTCTCAGGTTTCAACCAATAACCATTGGAATTGGCTGGAAATCATTACCTTTGTTCTCTGCGTCCAGTCTGTTGCATGGTTCCGTTACTGCTCCCTGTACAACATAGCATAATTTTTCCATTGCCTTTGCTTAAAAAAAACTCTGGTTCATACCTTAGTCATCCCCCCCCCCCCGAATCCACCAACCTTCTTTTGGACTTTCCCCCTCACAACTCATTCTTGTCATTTGTGTGTAAAATTCTGCTGCTGAAATAACTGACCATTCCCATCATCCAGACCGTGTCAGCTAGCTTCACTGGCCTCCCAGCCGCTTCCATATCCATGCAAACTCCTTTTCTTTCCTTCATCTCATAGCCTTGCCCTGTTTTTTCTCCTTCATTGTTATATCCCTGGGGGCTGGGGATAAGAATAGGCCCTCAGTTTGGATGTACTTGTCGTAAGAGGCGACTAAACAGCCAACGGGTAGATGGGACTCGTCAACCTGGGAAGGTAGCTCATCTGAGAGAAGGAAAACTCAGATCCCAAACCTCCACTGCCTTATGGCTACATCCAGTTATGGAAAAGGCTTCAGGAGTCAACCTCGAGGCAAAATCCAGAGCCAGAGTCCCTGAGGCAGTTCATGGCTGAACACAGTCAAGTTCTGGCAACTCCTGCAACGCCGCTGGAACCAACCGTATTGGCTTCTGCCTTTCCATTGGACCACTTCAGCGATGTGGAGAGGGGGGATTTGCTGCATGGGAAACCGTCTGTCCTCCATATCTACTTTACCCAGGCTTCGTGCACTGGAGAGGACACTCTGTTCCAGAACCACTTTTCAGAGCATGATACCATAGTCTTCCAAGACTGAAGGATGCCAATGTATGTTATATCCCTGTCTGCTTCTCCACTACCCTCAGCTACCAAAAAACCTCTTGCTCTCTGTTGCATCTCTGCTCATTCTCCCTTGTCATTAAGACTAGTGCGTAGTACTCTATTCCTGATCGTGTAAATGGTGCCACTTTTCTCTCCCTTCAAATCCTTTAAAGCCCATTTTGTGAGAAATTTGGCTAAGCCGCTCACTCCCCCTATTCCCAGCTATCGCCAGAAGCTTTGTGTAACAGCTTTTGTTTGTATTTGTCACTTTCAATCTTCATGTCTCCCTTCTACCTATGGCTTTTTCCTCTGTCGATTGTAGTGCTTCTTGGTGTAACTATTTACTTGTTTAGTGCCCTGTAAGAAATTCTGCAAGGTACCGTGTATTATTGTTTTAATTTCTGTATTATTTACAGAAGAACCTTCTCTGCTTGTGTGGGCTCAAGGGTTTCTCACTGACTGATCTATTTTGTTCCTGCAAATAAATAATTAGTTGTCCCCCTGGTGTCTGTTTCTAGATTGTGAGCTCTCAGAAGAGGGCTCTCTAATGGTGGGTGCTTGCCAAGCTTGTCTGAGTTGAAGGGCTACACAGGGTCAGAGGAGCTCTTGTAAATGTGGTACCTCACTGAGAAACCAACATGCGAGCCAACCCTCAGTGGCTATCAGCTTTGAATGAAAATTACACAGATGGCATACATTTTGCTACAGAGCTGCTGGTGTTTGCAGCCTAAAAGATGCTCTGTGAAATGCCACTAATGACTCCCAGTCTTTACCACAAAGGGCAGGATAAGGCCTCCAGCTACGCATGCTAGTGAAGGACAAATTGCCCAGTCCCCATCCCCCGCATGACGTTCTGTGCACCTATTGGTGGTGGGACGGGGCAAGCCTTTGGCACTCTGTTTAAAGCCAGCGTGCGGACTTCCCCAGGCATCTTTGTTCCTCGGCAGCTGTGCAAGTAGATGCCTCTCAACTAGATGTCACTGGATAGCTTTTTTAAAAAAATTAATATGTATAATATAGACCAAAAAAAAAACAACAAAAGAAAAAACAAAATGTTTAAGCTGTATCTTTGGATCAGTTACTATTAATTAGATAGCACCCCTAACGTGCATGGCATTTTACAACAGAACGGTTCCCTAGT
This sequence comes from Tiliqua scincoides, assembly GCF_035046505.1. Classification (NCBI taxonomy): domain Eukaryota; kingdom Metazoa; phylum Chordata; class Lepidosauria; order Squamata; family Scincidae; genus Tiliqua; species Tiliqua scincoides. Next base: position 25,969,993 of record NC_089827.1, on the reverse strand, counting down.
CTTCCAGGTCTTCTGTCCGTGCCATACCCTGTTCTTGCAGTGAACTTGTGCTACTGGATTTTAACCAGAAAGCTAATGTGTGGTCATGCAGATTGGCAGCACCACCTCTCTGGGCACTGTTAGCAGCACACCTCATATTTGCATAACTTCCAGCATCAATAAAAAAACTTATGTCATCCTGTGTCTCTTCCCCCCTCCCGAGTCAGCGATTATAGATACTGATTTACATAAATAGTGTTTGAAGAGTAGCATGCATTGAAATGAAGCACTAGCCAGGTTTCGTGCCTATTTGTGTGATGGTAATGGCTTGCTTTCATTGGGATGAAAATGGGAATGCTGGACAACTGATAGCAAGTGGATTGGTTTCCAGCAGGCTTTCATTGAAGAGGCTATTCTCAAATGTCGTCCAATCATGTGCTGCATGTGTTTTTAAAGAGATGAGGAGGTTAAACTGCTATTAATATTTCATGGCTAGTTAGTACAAGTGGGACCAAGAGCTTTACATCATGGAAGGCGATTATTACTTTAGAAGTGGCTGCTATTAATGCAAACCCGCTGCAGCATACATTTGTATCTTGAGGCAGGCCTGATTTCTCTACCTTGGCTCATGCTGGTTGTAGCAGGGGCTGCTTGCAGACTGTTCTTTGCACAGTCCCCTACAGAAAGCGTGCAAGTGTCCGAAGGAGTCATTTGTTTTGTTGCACAGAACTTAGTACCTCATTAAAACGTGCACTCTTGGGTTTATGCACAATTGATGGTGATAAAGTATGTTTTTCATTGTTCCACCCCTTTCCTTGATAATCTGATTTTTTTTTATGGTGAAACTTCATCTGGACACCTTTATTTTATTTAAAAGATTTATATACTGCCTTTCCTCTGTTCAAGGTGGTGTACAATTAAAAATAAAGAAATACAACCATAAAAACAAAAATTAAAAAACCATTAAAACCAATTTAAAAATACTAACTATATGGATGCTGTTTTTATAAACAGCAACAGCATAAAAACAATGGCATGAAAATAGCAACCAAGTATAAAAAGTTCCCCTAAGAGGTCCCTTCTCCCACCTCAAAGACCAAGTGAAATAAATAAGCTTTTAGACACTTCTGGAAACCACATAAAGAGTTCTCAAATATTCTGCTCAAATATATGTTCTAAAATATTCTGATAACTGGTTCCAGAAAAATGGTGCCATAACAGAGAGGGCCCTGCATCTTGCCACCGTCCCCTTGGCTTCAGATGACTGCAGTATCCTATGCAGGGCCCTATCTGATTATAATAGGAGGCATGCAGGATTATATGGGAGAAGATGGTCCTTGAGGTATCCTGGACCTATGCCATATAGGGCTTTAATGATCAACATCTTGAATTGGGCTCAAAATAGAATAGGCAGCCAGTGTAGCTTCCGGAGCAACAGCATGGCATCTTGAGCCCACTGAGCCACAGCTACCAGTTGAGACACCACATTCTGCACTAGCTCATCTTCCAAACTGCTGTTTTCTAGGGTTGCCCCACGCAATATGTGTTATAATAAAGTTTAAGCAAAATGTCACTGGGACTACCACGACCAGATCTGACTGACTCAGAGTCTCAGCTGATGCAGCAGCCGAAGCTGGGCAAAGGTCCACTAACCACAAATGCCACCTGAACACTCAGGGATAGCTGTGAACCCAGGACTCCCAAGCTGCAAACTTGTTATTTCAGAGGGAGTGCTACCCCATCTAGAGCAAGTTGTAGATCTTGATGGGGCTGAAATGGTTCTGTTGTCGTTTTACATAAATTAATCTATTGAATTTTATTACATTGGTAGCTCCTAGAATTTAGAAATCCGTACTAAACTCTGTCTAAGCGAATTGTGACACATTCTCCCTTTCTATGTCTTTACAGAGGGTAGGGAGGTATTCTCTTCTTGTACCTTTTATATTCTCTGTAGAAACCTTTTTTAAAAACGTTTTATTTTTTAACCATGTGCAGCTAGCTAATATTCCCATTTTATAGTTGGACTCATTGTTGATTGACCCACTGAGACTTTGACCAAACTGCAGCTTATCTTGGATCTCCAACACACAAACCCAGTTGTCCGTCTGTCTGAATCACTCTAACTCTTAATTTGCTTCAGAAATAGAGAGTTTCTAAGTATGGAGCACAGTCATGTTAACTTTAAGTGTCGTGTTTCCAAGTAAGTCCCTCCTTCGCAGGCAAACGCACATTGTGCGTATCTAGCTTCCCATAAAATAACTTTTTAAAAATATATTTTTATTTTGAAACACTAGCAGCCAAATCTTCTTGATGTGTGGGTGATATTTTGTAATTAAGCATTATTATGTTTTCCTGTGCCAGATTGGATCAATATGCTTTCAACATTTAATTATAATATTCCTTTAAAAATAGGCAGTGATTAACACATGCTTTTTGCACTTGATTTTAAAAAAGAAAGCAGCATATGTTAAGCATGACTTTGTTGGAATCTACTTTTGTTTGGAAGTGTGTTGCTGAAAATCTAATACTCAGGAGCATCTTCGATTTTCTATATTCGGCTAATTATGTTGTGTCAGGGCTTAAATGAGATACGTGGTATAATTACTAGATGTATCATTGCAATCAATTAGAGTCTAGGTTGACGTTCTGAAAAGGGTCCATGGCCTGAATTTGAACTTACACTCTGCTCCATTTAAGGCTAAAAGAGCAAAATGAAATTGTATGCCTCTTCACTTATTAAAAATACAGCATTATGCAGAACTGATTTATTAAACTGTTTTAACACAGTGGTTCTCAAACTTTTTAGCACCGGGACTCACCAGAAGTGATGTCATGGCTAGAAGTAACATAATGAAGCAGGAAAATTTTTGACATCCCCCATACAACAAAAATACATCAAACTTAAAGTTTATAATAAGTATAAATTTAAAAATTCATTTAAAATAAAGAAACCTCCTAACCCTCTCAAGCAGTTTCTGATGTTTAGAAAATATTCCCCAAACATCCAAAGGGCTGCAATCCTACCCACACTTACCCAGGAGTAAGCCCCATTGACTGTAATTGTGAAAAGTATATATATCAGTGGTTCCCAAGCTCTCTGGGAGTTCAGAACCCACTGTAATCTTTGCAGGGGAGGGGAACAATTGTGCTGCTGCCACGGCTTTCAGGAGCATTTGTACAATTACCTGAGCTTGCACTGGCGTCTGAGAGGGCAGACAGCCCTACAGACACCTCCGCAGGGCTCCCCACACCTCATAAAATCTAAAAATAAAGATTGTGACCCACTTCTGGTTTGCAATTGCTGTGATCTTTATTTTGAGATTTTTAATAGGTTTGGGGAGCCCTGCGGAGGCTTCTGTGGGGTTCCCCCCTGGAGGCCAGCGCGAGGTCAGTGTACAAATGCCCCTGAAACCCCTGGCAGCGGTGCAATCGTCCCAACCACATTGCTGCATTCTTCCCTCACACCCCACAAGGAGCACAGACAGCTTCTCTGACTGGGGCATCGCAACACCACAGTTTGAGAACCTCTGATATACACAGTAGCCTGTTAAAAGTTCAGATCTATAACATTTCCCGAAATGTATTCACGTACCATACCATCAATTCTAATACAGGGTGTGGGTATCCCTTATCTAGAATTCTGAAATCCAAAATATTCTGAAAACTGTAACATTTTTGAGCACCGACAGACACCACAAATGGAAGATTCCATACCTGACCTCATGTAATGGATTGCACAAAATTCAATTTAAAAATATTGTATAAATTTACCTTTAGGCTAAGTGTAGAAGGTGTATATGAAACATAAATGAATTTTGAGTTTAGACTTGGTCCCCATCCCCAAGATATCTCATTAGGTATATGCAACTATTCCAAAATATGGCAAAATCTGATATCCAGAACATTTCTGGTCCCAAGCACTTAAAATAAGAGATGCCCAACCTGTATATTAAAAATATACATATAAAAATGAATGGGGACCCACCTGAAATTGGCTTGCAACCCACCCAGTTTGAAAAACACTGGTTTAACATATAGGAATTCTGATTACTTTTGCGTCTGGTTAGAGGTTGACCGCAGAGGCTGTACAAGGAATCTTGAAAATATTTGCTTTTTTTTGTTTTTATAAAGCACATTTCTACATCAAATTGTTATGCAGGATTGACAGAGACCACTGAAACCAACGTAAGTTTAAGGCTTTTATTGTGAGGAATGGAACCTGCACCAAAATGACAACACCTTCGTTCCAAATTCCCTGATTGAGTGAGGACCTGAGGCATGCAGGAGGCAGCAGGACTTGAGTCAAAGGCTGGCTGGTTGCTCCCTGGCTCTCAGTGGCTCTCCCAGGGGCTCCTTGCTGCAGCTCTCTCTCCTCAGTAACTCCTTTGGCTTGCTCTCCTCATCTCTCAGGTTTCAGCTCCACTCAGCTCCTTTTCTCCCAGCTCGCCTGGTGATCTTTCTTCCTCTGCAGAGCTTGCTCTCCAAGGCTCCTCACAGCAGCTCTTCCCTGGTGGTCTATCTCCCTCTCTGCTTGTGCAGCCCCTTTTATAGGTCTCTGCACACAGCAGCCTCTACCTTCCCTCTGCTGGTACTGCAGCCTCCTCTCCTGCAGCAGTTTTCCCTCTGGTCCTCCTCAGACAAACTCAAGTTTTACATATAACATCATGGGTATGTAGGGGAAGGTTTTGAAAGGTTAGGGGTTTTTAAAGTTTCTGAAACTAAACTTTCCAGTGGCAGGGAAGCAGAGGTTCCCTGTGTTCTACCTATTTAACCCACCTTTCCCTTCTTCCTTAGTCATGTGAGGATATTGCTCCCAATGTTTCAGTAATCTGCTGCGTTCCAACATCCCAATCCTTTCCAAAGAGTCTCACATTGTGCAAAACAGTTTAAGTTAGAGTAAATTTTCTGCAATTGGGCATATTATTTCTTATAGAACTTGATTGTTTTTTGTGAAACCCTTAGCTGCCTATTGGGCAACCAAATTTGGATCAATTATTCTTTCACTTGTCACAGTAGTAAGAAAACAACTTCATTAAGATTTGGTCATAATGTTTTTTCTTCCATGAAATAACAATAAACCTGAAGGAAAAAATCATGTTTTTCACCTGTATTTCTCCCTTGACAATATTCTGTGGAAGAACTACATTAAATCTGAATCACCCCTAAGTCTTGGAATGCAGGAACAAGAGAAATAATCATGAAACAATACTTAGGCTGTAGTCCTATACATAATTTCCTTGAAATAAGCCCCACTGAACACAGTGGGACTTATTTTTGAGTAGACATGCATAGAATTGCGCTGTTTTCACAAAAATTTTGTAAGATGGAGTCCTCTAAGTGTGCTGGACTAATTTCCGAAGATAATCCTTCCCTACTTCTAGGGAAGTAGGACCAGAACCAAAGAAGGCTAATGTATTGGATCCTTACCCAATTTTGTAGTCTTGCATTGGAAATCCGAAGTTCTGTAGTTGCTTTTAGGGTACATTTCATATATTGCTTAGGCAATAAAATCTGTCTTCTTTTTTTTAAATTCTGCTTGAGACAATAATTTCTATCCCTGCAGGCTCTCAGTTAGATAGAACAAGCCAGGACAAAACTGTGTCACAAGCAACAGCAGCAATTCAAACCTATCCAAGGAATATTACGTGAAAGCAACTCTCAATGCTTTTACAAGTTGTATCTAAGAACATAAGAACAGTCTTACTGGATCAGACCTAGGGCCCATCTGGTTCATCTTCTTAGTGGCTCACCAGATCCCTCAGAGAATACACAAGACAACAATATGCCTGTATCTTTTTGCTAGTCCTTTGTATCTGGCATTCAGAAGTAGTCTAACTCTAAAACCTGGAGTCTGCATAGAGTCGTCATGACTTGTAATCTGTGATTAACTTTTCCTCTATAAATCTGTCCTATCCCCTTGTCACGTTCATGGCAGACCCCTGCTTGGCAGGCTCAGGGAGGCAGAGTTACTGCCGGGGAGAAATGGTTATGCCTGGACTTATCCAGTTCCAGAAGAAGTCACAGAGGCTTAGGAAGTGGACTGCATCGACATTAGATTCTTTACATTCATCTGGTCCCTGTTACGTCTCAGGAGGTCATGGTTGGAGGTGAATTGTTCGATTCATATATCCATCCCTCCGATCTTTTGTCTTGCTCTGCATTTTAAATATGCCAGTAAAGGTTTCTTGTCTATGTGACTATAATGTTTAAGGCATGAGAAGGATGCACTGTTTGATACTGGCCCTGATAGGGCCTTTGTCTTCCTATGTAATTCTGAAGCCCTGAGCCAGCTCTGTACCCAGTGAATAGGAATTCTAAATGCTGTAACATTACTAAGCTAAACACTTGTGGACCTAATCAGTAAGATGAATGGGAAACTGCTAAAGGAACTTTTTATGTAAAGAATGCATTGGTATAGACACTATATCTCATTCAGTCACTAAATGGGAGTGAGTAATAGAATCTAATGGGATGAAATAATTATTTAACAGCACGAAGGTAGGAAATTGGATTTTGGTGCTTTTCCTTGTTACAAAGCATTTAAAGTCAGACTCCAGTATCAAGTGGCGAGTCAAATCAGTGGATGCCAAATCAGTGGATACCAAGGTCCCACCTGTTGGTGCAAAATAAAAATCCAGATACCCGATTGCTGGTGCCTCAAGATGTCAATAGTAAGGACTTTTCCCAGTTTTCAAAGAATCAAAATATAGTGGGGAAAGATTCATTTCATTAAGAAGTGAAAGCAGGAGACTGAATTAATAATGATGCCAACATAACAAACTTCAGTAGATACTGAAGGTCGATAGTAGATACAGTAGTACTTAAAGTTCTGCCTTCTTAATGCTGGTATGAGAGAAATTGAAGAAAAGTAGCAGGAGATACTAGGAGTTAATAAAGAGCTTCACAGATTAGTCATTCATAAATATCAAGTAACACTGCAGTGGAAGCTCTGCATTTACTGTGGTAGGTGAAAACAATTGTGATGTGTGGGATCCGAACCAGTGCATGAACTTTGGTTTTGAGCACTGGGCATGAAAATTGGACTCTGCTGTACTCATAGAAGATCAACTATTTTCATTTGAAAAATATCTCACACTCTTTGTGAGATGAATTGGTTGTAGTTTTAATCCGCATTCAAAAATCTTCCTCTTCTTTCTGGTGCTGTCATCACTAGTTTGTGATGACAGATAAAAGAGAGAACTGATTTCACAAAAATGTAAAGTGTCAACTGCACGTCTCACTGATAACTATGGCTGCTGCGGAGTTCAGGCCCATCAGCAAGGCAGGTGCAGGCATCAGAAAAGATTGTTAATCCCCCACCCCTTTAGATAACTGTTCAGAGAAACGAGCATCTTTGTGAAGCATCACCCTGCATCAAATGAAGTACAAACCCAAGCCGGGTGAATGGCATAAACATATAGGATGCAACGAGGAAGGTGTTGACCAAGAAACTCCTCAGTTTGGCCCATCAAGGGCCAGTTATTTGTCAGAGAGAGCTTGGATTTACTTTCACAAATGATTGATGGAGGTGCTGTACAGAGGTTATGCTGTGCTTCTTGAATGACATCCCTTTATTTATCCCGCCCTAATTCATGAAACTAGAATGCATATTTTGTTCAATTCTACTAGTAATCATAGGGCCAAATTCCTGAGGCTGTGACGGTGATGTAGCTGGAGGGGGGCGCGGAGCACTCAGTCTGGCAGGGAGGTGGGCAAGCGACCCCTCCCTTCGGAGCCATTCCCACCGGGGGCCCCCCGCCGGGAATGGCTTCGAAGGCCGGGGCCGCTCGCCTACCTCCCTGCCAGACTGAGTGCTCCGCCCCCTCCAGCTATGCCACCGGACTATGATATGTCTCTGACTAGAAATTTACACCTGAACCCTTTTCCTATTCCAGGTTAAGAGTCTGCTTTTTCCTTTGTTCTTCTTAACAACAAATGTGCTATGTAAGCCCTTCTTTTTCAGGACAACTTTAGCTCGAGCAAATGACTACTGTGTTTTCAGATTGTTTTGTATCATCGTTTGGGCAAATTACCCTGGAGTAATAGTTGGTAGTTGGGGGTCATGCACATAACCGTTCTGTTTAGTCAAGGCTAAGCGTTGAGATGCTGGTCAGAGAGGTGTTTGCTCATTCTGGGAATAGCTTTATGTTTAGTGACATAGGCTTCACCCCCCCCCCCACATGCACCTCAGACGGGAATCTGTTCTGCTGAGATAAAAGGTCTTTTTTCTTGACAATAATTTAGCCCACCTGCCTCTCAGCATATACTGTATTGTTCAATTTTGAGGCATTTAGGTTCCCACAAGAGCAGTTTAAAGTTCTGAGATGGTGTAGAAGGAATGAAATATTGAACAGGTGGACACTCCTGGTGGATCCTATTTCAGTGAATGTGGCAGCTCAGAATTGAGCTGTGAATATAATAAAACTCAAGAGGTTGTGTTTAAAAACACCAGAAATTTTTCAAAACTTAGGAGCTTTAGATATGTCAAAATTAAGAATTTGGATTGCTTTATTTCTTTGCTAGTCTCCTCTGGTGTTCAGGTTATCACGTGCTCATTCTCTGCCTTCCCTTGTGCCATATTTGCTGACTTGCTTATGTCTTCTGGAGGTATGTGTTCTGCAGACGTGTCTTTGGTTCAGTGCACCTTGTTTGGTCGTTTTCTCTGCCTGTATTCTGGATTATGTGTCTTGATCCCTGAAAGGTGTTGTGGCACTGGTTTGCACTGACCATAAGTTGTTTCCAAACAAACACTTACTGAGGGAATAAAACTTCCTCAAAGTTTGAGAAATGCTGCATTGGATCTTATTGTTTCTCATTATTTTGTGTACACTTCACTGTATACGTATTATCCAATTCACTGCATCAGTTAGGGAAGAGTGGTGCTTAATATACTGATGCTATAGGTGCAATATCTTTGACGTTTCATTGTGCAAAGATTATCTTGAACCAGATTGTTGTAGGGTAACCTGAAGCTTTGCTTGAGAATTTCTGAAATTTAGGACTGCTTCACATATTGTGCAGCAGGAAACCCAGGTTTGTAACACTGCAAGGCAGATACAACCAATCCCAGCTCCTTGGTGGTGATACTTGTACAATATGTCAGTTTGCAAAGGTACATGTCGCATCCAGGTATGACATTGTTATGTATATGTTTATTGTAGGCATAAATGTAAAAATGTATTGCATGAAGAGGTTCTTAGCTAAATATTCTGATGGTTCTAATACATTTTAAGACATAAGTTTGTCTAAACTAGTTTCTTAGCTACTAAAATAGTTTTATCCAGCAGTTTGCACTTTGATGCTCACCATATAATGTTGGATTTTTGTGTTGTCAACGCTCATCATTTTGTGTCTATTTTCTTTCTGAGTAATCTTTCAGAATGATCCATTTGGAATTTTCACTTGTGCAACAGCCATTTTCTCCTCAAGCCATTGCTTTTTCTTCATCATTAATCTCAACACTATTTTCATTCTTCCCAAACTCATATATGCTTTCCTGCTTAAGGCACATTCCCAGTGCTTACATTTCAGGAAAATATGTGCCATATATCTTCTAGATACGCTTTATTTTGTTGAAAGATTCTTGATTTTAAAAAAATTAACAGACGTTACAGGTTTTTTTTCTTGTGCTCTTCAAGTTTTATCCTTGTCAGATGTGTGTTCAGATGTTTAATGACAGTGAAATACTGCAGACATAGTGTACGACACAAAGGAAAACAAAACTATAACAACTGAGGGTTTATGGTTTTATTTTCTATTGCCAAGGGGCACAATTAGTTCGACATTACGTTTATCACTTTCCAAATGTAATACAACTCTTTTATATGATCCAACTCATTTCCTTGCGTTCTGAGGTAGTGAGATTTGCCAGAGTGAAGATTGGTTTCCCCACCTTCCGACAGGAGATTCATTATGTCCAGCAGAGGGAAAAACGAAATGCCATCCAAGGGACATGACTAACAGTGGTCCTGCTTGTGAGAAGCACAGGATCAGGCCTTGCCTCCTCCTCCCATATGTTTTCTTTTTCCCTGCCCTACACAATCTAGTGCTTGACTAAAATCTTTTAGAGCAGCCACTCTCAACCATTTTTTTTATTTTTTATTTTTTTATTTTTGCTCCTCATTGGAACTGTTCTCAGGTTCCAGGGCCCCCCTGTCAAGGATACAGCATGAGTGGATATATTATTTTCCGTTTTCAGTCTATAACCCCTTTCAGATATGCCAAGGCACTGCAAGAGGTCATATGGCTCCCATTGATAATGGCTGCTCTAGAGTAATACTCTATATCTTCTATAGTGGGGGTGGCCAACCCACGGCACATATGCCGTTAGCTAGTGGCATACAGATACTTTCTAAGTGGCACATGCAAAGATACCATATATTTTTGAAAAATATTTAATAATGATCACACATTATATGGACTTTGGAACAAGTCCAGTTGGGCCAGATTAAAGGTCCATACAGGCCACCTTTCTGGCCTCATCAGCAGTCAGCCAGGTATCTTTGGAAAACCGCAAATAGGCAGCAGCACTCCCGTGATTCTTACTCTATACTTTATGGCACTTGAAGCTATACTGCCCTTGAACTTGGAGGCTCCATTTAGCTAATGTGTTAATCACTAATAGTGACATTAAGTGGGCAGTTGCTGTCTCTTCAGTGCAAACAGTGTTTGAGCTAGTTGTCTGTTAAAGACAACTTCATATATTCACTATCCTTCCACCCAAGGTTTCCCAACTACCTTTCATAGGTATTTGTATCTTTTGCATGTGATTTTTTTATTTTTGGAGCCTTGTGAGAACAAGCCTGATGGCTGCAGCTTACCAGGTAGGCAACCTTGTCTCGTCCTGAAATGATGACCCAAGCTTTTGTATCTACTGCTGCATGTGATCCTCAAAACATCAATCAGAAAGTTGATATCCTGCCTGATGCCATTTTAGATTTATTGCCAGAAGATTTAGGGAGCAATCTTACAACACTGACCTTCTGTGCCATTTTACTGCATTTAAGGGAAAGAAGAGGGAATTGGTGACAATCTGTTAACACGGTGACTGGCTGGCATGTTTGTTATACCATGGCAAGGTCATTTTTGGAATTCTGTTTCCATAATATTTAGTTGGTTCCAACTCCAAGTCGTCTAAGCCGGTCTGCTTTCTGGGAGATTTTATGAGCGTCATGCCATTCCTGCTGTGGAATATGACCTATTTTCATTGGTAATCTCTGAGTGTAAGAGGCCAGCTGCAAGCGTACCCTGCAAAAATGATTAGCCAATAATGGTGCACTGGGGTGTAAAAGAGCAGTTGTAATAATAGATTACTCCATTATGCTTCATCGTTGAGTGAATAAGGGATGGAGTGAATGAAGAGCAATTTTCCTCCCTAACTTATAGGGGTTCATGATATCTAAAGATAATAAAAATTTTAAAACCCTACAAAATTGGGAAGGTAGAAAGGAAAATATCTGTAGCAAACATCCTTTCCAAAAGAGTCTAGGTCCTCTTTCATTTATTTTTCTTGTCTGAAGTACCAGACACAAAGCATTAGTTGTGTTCTAAAGATAGTCATTTGTAAACCTGAGTAACTCAGTTTTGTAGCTATAAATAAACCAAAAAGTATTAAAATGCTAATGTCCAGACTTATAACAGCAGGTATAGCAAATACCAGCTAAATGCATTGCATTCCACTTGTGCTTGGGACCAAACTGCAGATTTTGGTGAATATGTAATGTAGTTCTGTGTTTTTGGCATTGCTTTTTTATATAGCACTCTGGGGGAGGGCTGAAATGGCGCAAAATCACAGAGGGGAGTTAGGGGCAAAGTGCTAAAGCTCACCCATCATGGTCTTGATTCCAGTTGCAGCCTAAATCCTATTTTAATTGGGAGAAGCCTTTTCTTGGCATGTTATGGAAGTGTTTTCCCAATAAGCGTAGTATTCAGGGAGACACAGTCGAGATCAGAACTGCAATGCCTTTCTATTCTTCCACTGCTTTGGATGGGTGGACACCCAGTACACTATTTATAATTCACCCCCCCCCCCAAAAAAAAACAACAACAACTGTTGGGTCATTTTGTACATTCATTGTACTCAGTGTGTCCTTGCATCATTATTAACAGCTGAAGTAATGAACAGCATAGCTAGAGGTGTTTGTTTTTTGTGAGTGAGCTAGGATTACAGTCAGGCAGCCCAATCCTAAACCCTGGCGGCACCCAGAGGAGCAGTAGTGTTGAAGTGGCTGCTGCTGCATCCTGTGGAATCAGTGCAGCTCCTGCTCCCATCGTATCCTCAGGGTAAGGGAACATTTGCTCCCTTACGTCTGGTAGAACACAACAGGCAGCAATGGGTCTCCCAGGAACTGCACAATTCTATTTAGCTGGTGCAGAACTGAGGAGGGCCATATCAGGCTTTCTGGGCAGGGAGGGGGCATAGAATTCAGTGGCAGAGTCTGCTGCAGTCCATGGCCCAGGCCCAGGCCCAGGTCTCCCTCTGGCCTGCCCTTCCTCCACCCAGTTCTGCCCCCAAATGATATAGCCGTACCTCATAAGGAAGGTGCTACAGAATTTAACTTGCCCTCTTTTGTACCTTTTCCAGCTCTATAATGTCCTTCTTGAGTTGTGACAACCAGAATTGTACACACTATTCCAAATGTGGTCAGATGATAAATTTGTGGCTAATATAATATTGATTATTGTCATGAGAATGGGCGATGGCTGGATACCAAAGGATCTCCTCTGTGGAGAACTCGTGCAGGGAAAGCGCCCTACAGGTAGACTACAGCTGCGATACAAGGATATCTGCAAGAGGGGTCTGAAGGCCTTAGGAATGGACCTCAACAGGTGGGAAACCTTGGCCTCTGAGCGTCCCGCTTGGAAGCAGGCTATGCAGCATGGCCTCTCCCAGTTTGAAGAAACACTTGCCCAACAGACTGAGGCAAAGAGGCAAAGAAGGAAGGCCTGTAGCCAGGGTGACACACCAGGGACAGACTACATTTGCTCCCAGTGTGGAAGGGATTGTTACTCCCGAATTGGCCTTTTCAGCCACACTAGATGCTGTTCCAGAACCACTTTTCAGAGCGTGATACCATAGTCTTCCGAGACTGAAGGATGCTGCTGCTGCTGCTGATAATATTGATATTACGTAATAGATCTATGGCCCTTGTGGTAATTATAATATTTAACAATTATATTCTCGATGACTTTCATAATTATCCCCTCACATGAAATTTGCCATGCACACATTGGTTGGGTAATGTTGGCCATAACTGAGTTATCAGTGGAATTTTAAGTGCAATTAACTTGTGTTGGTTTAAGGATAGCATCTACAGGATGGTGAAAATCACAATAGTATCTCATGATGATGTTTATACAAGATCACAGTGCAAAAAATTGCAGAGAAAAGTAACCTTGTGTGACTTTTCATCTTAAGATTATCCTCTATAGCAGTACCAAATCTTTTTTAGCATAATCTACTATTTGTTAAGAATTTGTTAAGTCAGTAATCTTACGGTATACTGCTTCTGCTATCCTCTTCATGTCTAATAAAATAAGGGCACTGTACAAAAAGTGCCTTATATTTGAAAACATTGCCTGATTTCCAGCAAGCAGTGTTTTACAACTGTGGACCAAAGAAGCTGTTTACTTAATCTAACCTAAAGAAATTTATTCTTTTACTCGTATTATTTTCCATTCTTTTAATCTGTTCAGTTCCGTCAAACAAGAGAGGCAAGATCTCATAGTAACCTGGGAAATGTTCATAACTGGTAAAGCATTTGCTTGCTTATTTCAGCATCCCTTTTTTATTAGAGGCATTTGCAGTTACAGAAGTTGTCCAGTTCGTCCTGCACAGAAGAGTTAATGTGCAGTCCTGAGGCGCCCTTGAACTTGTGCCGGCCCAGGAGGGTCGCAAATGTGCCATAAGGCATGTTTGTGGATCCTCAGGAGGAATCTGGGCCGGTGCTTGGAGGTGTGCCGGCTTGTGGAGATCTGACACAAGCCTCTGGGGTGAACAGGGAGGAGGCGGGAGGGAGGCGTTCCTGGGCAGTGGGAGGGTGGGTGGTGGGCGGCCCCGGGGGCAGGTGGGCAGGGAGCGGGAGATGGGGCTGGGATCCAGCACTTATGCTGGATCCCAACCCTTGTTCCTGGGGAGTTCAGAGTGGCTTGAAGCCGCTCCGCTCTCCTCAAACTTGTGCCACCTCAGGAGGTGGCACAAGTCCAAAGAGACCCACAGGGGCAAGGGCGCCTTACCCAGGGGTAAGGGGAAAAGTTTCCCCTTGCCTCTGGCTGAGCCATCCTGGGTCCCTATCCTGCGCTGGATACAGTGCAAGTCTCTTGGCTTGCCTGTTCCAGCACAGGGTAGGATTGCGTCCTTAATGTTTTGTTCTTCGAATCATAGAGCAGTCACTGTTCTGCACCAGCCACAAACTCCCAACTTGTGACAACTGTTGGTTATCTGTCCTTTAGAGCAGGGCAGGCAAACATTTTGGCAGGAGGGCCACATCATCTCTCTGACACTGTTGGGCTGGGGAAAAAAAGAATTTACATTTCAGATTTGAGTAAATTTACCTAAATAAATTCGTTAGGGACAGAACTTATATGAATGAATGAATTTTACTGAGTTTATTTATAATACACATGAGAACTATAATTCAGGCATGTAGAACCATGTGAGAACTATGAACTGTTTGTCACACACCTTTTCAGCAGTTAAAACATACAGACCAAGCCAGAAACACATGGAGACATAGGTTGTTCAGAGGCAGAGGGGGGGGCAGGTTAAAATAATGCCCAGGGGAAAGCAAAAAATACTTGGAGACTATAAAAGGCCTTACTCTAACTCGACCCACAGCTCACGTCTGGTGGTCACGACCAGCAGTCGCCGGCCAACATGGGCTCCAACAGTCTCCAGTGGGCTAGGGGCTGCAATGGGCCAGGGGCTCATTGGAGACTGGGGGTTCCTTATGGTCCAGATTGGGGGACCTAGAGGGCTGCAAATGGCCCCTGAGCTGGGGTTTGCCCACCCATGCTTTAGAGAAATAGTAGTGTATAATTTTCATTTGTTATTATTTTAGTTAGTTCTTCTGTTTTTTTCCTGTATGTATTTACTGTAGATACTTGCATATATCATAGATACTTGCCTATAAGTTGATCTCACTGATACGTTGGCAGGTTTTGAGCCAAAAACAATGGAAATTTCTGTGACCCTCGGATAAGTTGCAGGATAAGTTGGAAAGTACTTAGGGGGGTATCTGACTATAGTTTTGACTGATTTTACCTGAGGTCAGATCCTGAAAAATAACCTACCAGTAATTGTTACCTAAGAACTGTATAGTCTCTATTAAAAACATTGTAAAAGATCATAAGATGCATTTTTATTCTTTTTAAATTCTGATCTTCACCGCCTTTTCGTAAACACTATCAGAGTAAATGCACTGTAAACAACATACCAGTAAAGCAGTGGTTCCCAAGCTGGGGTTCATGTACTCCCAGGCCACTCAACAGGACCTTTAGGGGTACAGGTCCAACCTTGTTATACATGGATTTGACTCAACACGAAATGAGAAGGAATGTGCTGATCCCTGGAGAAGAGGGAAAATGCACCCCTTTAAAATGCTTTTCTTACTATTGTAAAGATTTTTATCTCAACATGATAAAAGAAAATTAATTATTTAATTAAAAGAAAACAATCCTTTACAATAGTTAGAGAGAGGGCAGCCAGCTGACCATCATTCTCTCCAAGCGACCCCCTCCCTTCCCCCTGAACATGTGAAAGAAAAGATAATCCTTTCTAAGCACCTGGAGAGAGACTGATTGTTGGATTGTCATCTTAATGACTCTATCTTAACATCACAAAGGTCAGCAAGGCTGTTTTTAAATCACCTGAACAAAGGGACTTTGTTTTTTAAATTGATTTGCTATATTGCGATTTTTGCCATCCAAGTAAGTTCTGGGAACAGAACTTTTGCAAATAATGAGACTCAACCTGCACTTGAAAAAGAATGGAACAATGGCAAAAAAAGGCAGGTAGTGCTTCAGAATGCCTTGCAGGGCCAGCAAGGTAGGAAGGGAAGTAGCTAGTTGGCTGAGAAAGCCCCACCAATAGCTAGTTTTTGGTCATCAATTCATGTATAAACCAGTGATTGAACAACACAGTAAAAAAACTAAAACAAAATATGAAAAATGATCAATCACCCAGAATTTCTCAGGATACTTCTGGTGCAAAACAGGGCAAAAGCATAGACTCCATGTATTCATCACAGTTTTTTAACTGTTTGAAGAAAAGAAGTATGGGTTTTCATAACAGAGCAACCGGAAGGCCAGCCAAAGGGAAAGGTGATTGTGCTGACTACACAATAGCAGCTAAAACCAATTTCTGTCTCTTCCTTCTTTTAGATCACTTCCCTTGTGACATTACAGCTGTTAACCTTGGTAGGCCACGATGACCAGCTAAATGGACCAAGATATAAATGCAATGTATCTCTAGATTTTATCAGAGCAATTTCAAGGTAAATCTTCCTTTTCTTTTTCTTTTTTAAATTAATGCTCCATGCACATATTCCTACAATGCAGCAAAATTACATTTTGCAAGTCATGATGCAAGTTACAAGTCATGATACTGTATTCACAGTGTAGAAAGTGCTATGGTACTATAAATACTTTTATGTGCATTTGGTGAGACAGTCCCCTGATTAAAAATTTCTTGCAAGAAGTTTTGGACTCCATATTATGCATGGGAAGGATAAAGTGGATAGAGAGATGCTCTTTACGCTCTCACATAACACCAGAACCAGGGGACAGCCACTAAAATTGAGTGTTGGCAGGGTTAGGACAGACAAAAGAAATATTTCTTTACTCAGTGTGTGATCGGTCTGTGGAACTCCTTGCTACAGGATGTGGTGACGGCATCTGGTCTGGATGCCTTTAAAAGGGAATTGGACAAGATTCTGGAGGAAAAATCCATTTTGGGTTACAAGCCATGATGTGTATGTGCAATCTCCTGATTTTAGAAATGGGTTATGTCAGAATGCAAGATGCAAGGGAGGGCACCAGGATGCAGGTCACTTGTTATCTAGTGTGCTCCCTGGGGCATTTGGTGGGCTGCTGTGAGATACAGGAAGCTGGACTAGATGGGCCTATGGCCTGATCCAGTGGGGCTGTTCTTACATTCTTATGATTGTCTATAATATTCCCCGAATTCTCAGATTTTATGAGTTTGGGTTATCTCCATGATGTTGTGAGAAAATAACGTAGTGACATGTGTATAAAATGCCAACAGCATTTTGAATTATGGCAGCTAAAAATTGGATACAACCACCATCCCAAGATTAATGGCTCAGGCATGTGTGGACTGCCATGTTGATGAAACAGTCACTGTGTGTATGTACTTATGGGCAAGTAGACTATACTATGAGATCAAATTCCATCAATATTATTCACCGTTAATCTCCCACTGGAATTAATTTTATGCCAAAAGGAATTATACAATAAAATGTCTTGGCTTTAATTAGAAAATAGGTTTGGGTCATGCAAGCTTTGTTTTTTGCTATTTTACCTATATGGATAAAATATGGGTGTTTTTCTTTTCTTTTCTGCTAGGAATGTTTTATATAATTATGGTTTATATGTGTAGTGATGGTTAGAAGGAAATTACTATTGATTGTGATAATTGTTTTCCAGTTGTGGTTATATTTGTTTAAAAAGCAATGAAGAAAAAGTGACGGCAAAAGAAAGACATGAAGTGGTAGTCAACTTGTATTTGAAGTCAATCCCCAACTAGAAGCAGCTGCTGTGTGAGACAAAGCAGCACTTTAAGTTTTCTTTATGAAAGTATAGAGTCATGTTTTAAGTTGTGTATAGATTTACAAAAGCCTAGAATCAAAATGTGACTCTAGATTTTGGTAGTGAGACTTAAGGTACTGTGATAACTCACGCAGCAGAAGGTTTGCCACCACATACATGTACACTCAACAGATGCTACAGCCAATCATGAGTCACTGATTAGAGTACCTGTATGATACACCTTTGATGCATTCTTGCTTGACATTTTAAAGTGTATTCATCCTAAATGGACACCTTTCAAAAGGTTGCATGAGTACACCTTTATTTCTCTATAGCCGTTCATGGCCTTAATCACAAGATTGCACTTCCAGATTTTCCTTCTTTTTGTCATTCATTGATAGCAGATCATTTTGCAGCATCCGCATTTATCAGTGACTTGGAAATTTCTGGGAAATAAAACTCTTCCTCTTTAGTCCTTTCAGATTTTAAATAAAATTTTATACCCTTTCAGTAGGGGTGGAATCCTTTTTTCCCCCAGCAGTCCATAATATTTCTGTTGCTGTACACAGCTTAGGGCATTTTAAGACAAGAGCATTGTTTGCCTGGCTGTCTGGTTGTTTGTTGCCTTCCAGGAATGGTTCATTCATTAACAACCTTCCAATTTGGCTTAACTACAAATTAGAAAATGTTCATAGAAGGGTCATTGAATTTATATTGGGTTTTAGGTTCACCAGTGGAGAACCTTTAAATGTTGACTTGGACTTATTTGAAGTAAACATTAGAGCAAGATTTGCATAATGTCTAATGAGAGTACTGGTCTATCTCCTTTATAATATGCTTTTTATTACTTTGAGAATTAGTTTTTTTTAATCAGAGGCCCAAAGGATTTTGGAAATCTTTTATTAAATGTTTAGGCTCCCTCTCCCACATTTAAATTAGCCATAAATTGTATTTCTACTGCGTCTCTTGGGTACTTCAAGAGATACACTATTAAGTAGGAATCTCCTTGAATTGTCCTTGGTCTGTGGTGGGGTTTTCTCTTCTGTTCTTGAAACTGAAGATTAAAACAATTTTTAATCTCAGTTGAGAGAAAACTATGTGGTGATGGTGTTTATTTTCTAGGAAGAAAACCGATGATAGAAATGTATAATCAGATGCTAGTGGTTGCAGTTACATCATCAATATTGCTGTGTAACAATAGGAAAACCCCTTGTGGGCTAAGAGGATGCAATAGAGGAGTGAGGAAAGAAGAATAAAAAGTCAAATGACTAAGTAGTTATTAAATATTATGGAAAATGCCTTGAATTAAAATTAATAGCCAAGAGTTTTTTAAGGTTTCAGGAGGCCATTATCTCATGGACAGTTTTTGCTTGCTTTTTAAAAGAGTTTTGCAGGTTAAGAAACAAATGATTTGTGATATAGAAAAGGAGGGCCTATGTAATAATTAAAGTAATTCAGTGTAAATGAACTTAAGCCAAATTTCTGTCTCACTAAGGGCTCACTTGCTGTTCCAAATTTTATCTCTAGTTTAAATACAATAAACCTAATCATGCATAAGAAACTTACGTATTAGTCACTGCACACTAAGATGAGCTTCCATGACTTTGCAGTTCCACATTTAGGAAGCTGAGGAGACTCTGAACAAATGCTGTACTGGCATCCCCTAATATCCGCGGGGAATAGGTTCCTGCTGCTTTTGCAGACACCGGAAACTGCAGATAGCAGATAACCTACTCAATCCTCCCCCCCCCCCCCTGAGAACACTAGACTTGGAGCTAACAGGAAGTGGATAGCAGTGGAAGCAGACAGAGAACACTAGATTCCACTTCCTGTTAGTTCTCTCTGTCACTTCCTGTAGCATTAGTCTAGCAACTCTTAAGTCTCATGTTCTCGGTGTCTCGTTTCGTTTTCTGTAGCAAAGGATAAAAGCTACATTTTGCAAAGCCTTGGCAAACAAAGAGAAAAGAGTCATGAATGCCACAGGGTGGAATTTGTTGACTGCAGATAAGTGAAATGGGGTTCAGGTTCTGCAGATACGGGGGGGGGGGGCACATGTACAGGGAGAGACTCTTGTCTGAAGTGAAATGCTAGTGGAGACTTAGAGGACATTCTACTAAGTGTTTCACTTGATCAGGACACTAGGAATAACTGGCTTTCTCTCCTTCTTAAGAAAACTCATACTGGCCAGCAGCAAGAAAGTCTGAGGGTGCAATCCTAACCCACTTTCCAGCACCGACATTAGGGCAATGCAACTTATGGGTAAGGGAACAAACGTTGCCATACCTCAGGGGTGCTCAATACGTCGATCGTGATCTACCGGTTGATCACAAGGCAAAATGAGTCGATCGCAGGCTTCTCTCCCGTCCAGGCATCCCTGGGAGTGAGCTCCCTGGGAGTGACGCATCCCTGGGAGTGAGCCCCGTTGACTCTACTGGGGCTGACTGGTGAGTAGACCTGGAGAGGAGCCGCTGGCAGGCTTCTCTCCCATCCACGCATCCCTGGGAGTGAGCCCCGTTGACTCTACTGGGGCTGACTTACCTTTCCCCTGTTTTTGCACTGGTATGTATGGAGATCTGCCCCCCCAACTTCCATCTGTTGGTTCTGTGTGCAAGGGGTTTTGCATTGGTCTTGCTGTGATGTCTATATAGAGATCTTCCCTCCCCCACACCTTTCCCCTGTTTTTGCACTGGTATGTATGGAGATCTGCCCCCCCCCCAACTTCCATCTGTTGGTTCTGTGTGCAAGGGGTTTTGCACTGGTCTTGCTGTGATGTCTATATAGAGATCTTCCCTCCCCCACACCTTTCCCCTGTTTTTGCACTGGTATGTATGGAGATCTGCCCCCCCCCTGTATTGGAATCGAGGAAGATCTGGTGAGGAGGTAGATATGGTGTCAGCAGTGGCCCCTTTAAGGGTAAGGCCTGGGCATCCAGCAGAGTGTGCTGCACAGCTGCAGCCACTTGAAGGCAATAGGGCCCTCAGGGATATAAGAGCACCTGAGGCAGGAAGGGCTCCACTTATTTATGTGAGTCAGCTTTTTCCTACATGAAGATCATTAAGTCCAAGTACCATTCCACCATGACTGATGAACATTTGGAAGTGTGCTTGAGGCTGGCTGTCAGCAGCTACTGTCAGGACTATGCATCCTTGGCTGATTCACTTCAGTGCAAGTCATCAAAGTAATTACAAAAAATGTTTATAGTTAATTATGTTGTGTTGTGCAATATTGGCTCATGTGGTTATGCAAGGTACACCAACATACATTGTACACATAAATGTTATATGTTATGATGGCGTGAACATTGTAAAAAAACTCTGGTAGATCTCTGGGCCTTGCTGGGTTTCAAAGTAGCTCTCGAGCCAAAAAAGTGTGAGCACTCCTGGCTTACTACATAAGCAGCTGTTGCAAGTGCTTCCTAGCTCCTGCCAGCATGCAGCTAAGATCTCTGGTTAAAATACCTGTTGCTGCAGAATAATTCTACTTTAAATTCTGCTCTCTGCTTTTCCTGTGTTTTACATCTTTGCAATGTCTCCAGGACTCTTCCATTGAAAAGGACACACACACAGGGAGATTGCTTCTGTCTCTCACACACAGATGCTCCTCCCCCCCCCCATACACAAATGCAGGGACTTTTCCCCTCCAGTCCAACTTCATTGGTGAGGACAGGGGAAAATGAGGTTAGCAACCAGGTTTGCAAAAAGTTTTGCAAAGGAGAGACTGAAGTGTGACTGTATACAGTAAGGGGAGAGGTGGAGAGGAAAGCAAGAGGAGGGAATAGACTGGAAGCCCAATCCTAGGCATGCCTACTCAGAAGCAAGTCCCTTAATAGTCAGTGGGGCTTACTCCCATGAAAGTGAGGCTAGGATTGTAGCCTTAACTGTTTTAAGTGCTCTCTCTCTCTCTCTCTCTCTCTCTCTCTCTCTCTCACACACACACACACAAACTTTTCCTTTTATAAAAGTTAACTCTTCCTCTCCCCCCCCCCCAGTACAACTTCATCAGTGGTGAATGATTATGGGGAGAGGGGCTAGCAAGCCTCAGCTTCGAAACAGAGAGATTAAAGTTTGGATTCAATAAGGGGGAGGGGGCAAAAACAAGAAGGAAAGAGGAGATGGACTTAACCCTTTCAATGGCTTGAGAAACAAAGGTACAGCCTTCTGCAGGCTGCCTCTCTCTCCCCCCCCCTTCCCCTGCTCTGTCTTGGGTGCCACTCCAGAGATGCCTCCATGGGTGCTGAGCGAGGGGGGCTGCTGATGGCTGCGGTGGCAATTGCTCTGCCCTGCGCTTGGAGCTTCTGCAGCTGGGCAACAGCCTGAAGGAGCATGTGGAGCACACCCACACCACACCCGAAGGCAGCTGCAAACGCTTAGCAGCACCCCAGCCTGCACAGCTTCCTCTCAGCAGAAGATCACTTGCTCCCTCCCTCCACAATAGTGATTGGCTGGCTCACTTGCCTCCCCCCCCACCCTCGCTGCTTGCCTGCCCCGGAGATAAGGCGGGGCAATGATTCAGGCTGCTTTTCTGGGAAGAATTTTTCGCCTTATAGGTGAGTATCTATGGTACATTGACAAATAAGAGACCCAATTAGACTTTAGAAATGTGTGATATATTTCTTAAAATGTTAAGTTCTTGTCAGTACATCTTATAATTTTGGCCATGTACACAAACAGCAAGTCTCTGTGCAACTGTTAATGTACAAAAGAATGTATTTGGAAAGGGGAAGAAAATTATTTCTATGTTTTACTCTCCTGGTGCATTCTTCATTCCATCAAAATACAAAAAATACATTCAAATCTTGAGTCCTATTGAGTATTCTTGGATTGTTCAAATGGAGATAAAAAGCCTGGGTCAACTACTATCAAGACTGGAAGAACACAGACTGCAAATTAGTACAGATGTAGGAGTTACGCCATACATAATGTTGAAACAGGTGGTTTGGAAGAGGAGCAGAATTTTCAATAGCAGCCAAGATTGCTGCTTTGCATCTCCAAACAGTATGCTATGTTTACTCGGCTTTTTAAAAAAGTTCCTTTATTCTTGAGCTAAATTTGTTTTCCAGCTTTTGTAACTGCTGACGATAAGCAACTTTCAGTCTTTGGAGCCTTGTAAACCTTTGCAACTTGAAAACTTAGAGACCTGGTTCATACACTTACTGAGACAATGCTTCAATTTGTGTGGTGTGGGAATATACGTATATAATGTGTATACATATAATGTGTAGAGGTGTTTGTTTCTGGTAAGATGGAATTACAGCCTCTTACTGAATCCTAATCGGCTTACTTCTGAGTAAAATAAATAACACCATTTTTAAACATTTCTAATAATGTGATCTGGATCTCCATCTGAAGGCTCAGTTGCATAGAAAACCCAATTTGCTGCTTTTGGAGAAAGGGGAACAATCTGGTCTGTATACAAGCCTACATGTCCAGCAGCTACCTCACAAGTTGTGTTTTGTATTTTGGTGAAGATAGTGCACTGACCTCCTACCATATGAATTTGCAGAGCCAGCCAGGTCAGTGCATGAACAAAATTTTGATTGTTGAGCCTTAAATATTTTGAAATGAGAGCTTTTTAAGTCAGAATTACAACTTTGCAACCTTATTTTCCTCTGAGTTATCAACATTGTTGTAAGAATGCCTAATGGTCTGAACCCTCCTCAGATAGGTTGCAGCCTGAGAGAAGGTAGGGTTTAACCATACTGACATTCTGTGTGCTTTTTTTTTTTTGCAGAACGGTGAACTTTGACATCATAAAATACCTGTATGACTTTTTGTGAAGACCATATGGACACTGTGGTGGCAACCAAAGGCAAGCTGTGTTCCTCCATCTTCTTTAGCCGTCTAGAGAGAGGAGTCTTTGGGCTCTATTGGATTTGTCCAAAACAGGTGCTGGCCCAGCATGGGATCTGATAAAAATGCTCTAGTTGATCTGAATGGATCTGAGCAGAGGACTATTTACCAAGGACCCTGGAGAATTTGGAAAGAATGTGTTAATTATAAACAGCAGGGTCTGAGTGCAATCTGTTCTGCTGTTAATGATGTTATCTTAACACTGAAATTGCCTGATACCCATTTTACTAAGGACTGCATTTTGCACTGTGCTGAATTATCCCTTATGCTTTGAACATGGCAGCAGCCCTTGTTTGTATGCCCAGTCTTTTTACTTCCTCTCCATGGGTGCCTTTTGCAGTTGCTTGCCAAAGCAGTTTGGTCCTAAGGCCACCGTTTTAAAGAGATTGGAATAGCAAATATAATAAATCATAAAACCAAACCAGTGGATGCTTATCTTTTGTTCCTTGATCCTGCCTCATTATTTGTAGATTGGCTGCCAGAAATGATTTGTAAATACTAACAATTAAAACCAGTTAATATTTTTTTCACGAACCTCCCCAGTTTTTATGGCTACTTGTCACATTGCATTATGTTCAAAGACAGGCACATGCTTCGGCAAATTATTCCCTTGTCTAAAGATATACTTGTAAGTTACATTAGAAGAAGAATAAGCATATCGAACTTGAAGAGAAGAGGTACGAACCCTGGCATAGTTTCCAAAGTCTGGCCACTGTAATAGATGCAGTAGATGTAATAGAACTGTAATAGATGCACATATCAATTCCTGGATGAAACTGATTATTTGGATCCTTTTCAGTCTGGACTCCAGCCAAGTGTACACATTGAAACAGCTTTGGTCACCCTGGTCAGTTACCTATGCTGCTGACTAGATGTGAGGAGTACATTCCTATTGGACCTGCTGCACATTTCAGTGGCCTTTCAGTGACTACAGTCCTTCTGGGTCACTTAGTTGGATTTGGGAATCAGGACACTGTTTTATGGTGGCTCTTATTATTCTTAACTGATAGATCCCAAGAGGTGCTGTTGGGAGACTCCTGCTCTTTGCTTTGATCATTGACCTGTGGCATGCCTTGGCATTCTGTTCTGTCCCCCACAGTGTTCAACATCTTTATGAAGCCACTAGAAGAGGTCATCAGAGAGTTTCAAGTTGGGTATTGCCAATACGCATATGATGATGCCCAACTCTACATCTGTATTCCATCAAATGTTAGGGAGGCAATATAAGTACTGAATCTCTGCCAGGCATTGATGGAGAACTGCATGAGAACTAAATCTGAAATTTAAATTAAATCCATAAGAAACAGGCCCTGTTGGTCCAGAGATCTGTGGCTTGTTTGCTTGTTGTACTCCCTCTGTGTGAGCAGACTTGCAGTTTGGGAGTGTGCCAGGATTCTGCACTGTTCCTGGATTGTAAGGTGGAAACGTTGCACAGCTTAAGCTGGTGCGCCAACTGTGACTATACTTGAAACTGTCGAACCTGACCACAGTGGTCCGTGCATTGGTGTCATCAAGACTGAATTACTAGAACACTCTACATGGGGCAGCCCTTGAAGACCACCCTGAAACTGTAATTGGTACAAAGCACAGCAGCACATGTTACTGGGGCTAAACAGTTTGATTCTATTAGACTGCTGTGCCTTCAGCTGCACTGGCTGCCAGTTTGTTTCCAGGTGCAATTCAAAGTGCTGATGTTGACCTTAAAGCCTTCTTTGGCTTGGGACCGGGGCATTTGAAGATCCACCATTCCCAATATGAGATGTTCCACCCCTTAAAATCATCTGGTGGGACTCTCAAGCAAGTGCCTGGCTGAGGCTTGCATGGCAGCAACAAAAGACGTGTTGCTGTTATGGAACTCACTCTCTTTGGAATTGAGAACTGCCCTCTCCCTGTCTCAGTGTTCCAGCAGGGCCTGAAGAACTTTTCCTCTGTTCTGCTTTGTAGTTGTAATGTTTTCAGTTTATGCTTGTACTACTGCTTTAGTGTGGTTGATTGGTTAATCTGTATTATTTGACTCTTACTGTATTTTAATATTGGTTTTAATATTGTAAGCTACCTTGAGTGCCTTTCTTCAAAGGGGAAAGTTCGGCTATAATTTTGTTTTTAATTACCAAAAATGCAGAGATGTTGGCATTATTTACCATAGACTACCCAGGTTTATCCTTTATGACTTCTGTAGAACTACTTATATGGGACCAGTGTGTGTGCTTCTAAAGGTTTTAGAGCATAAAGTGGCTTCTCTCAACTAAGGTTTAATGACTAATGCTACTTAACTACTTAACTCAATAGTGTTCTACTACTGCTCTCTGGGTGAACTGCTTTTCTAAACTCCAGAACTAAAGACTCCCCCACCCAGAGCAGTGGGGAAAAGAGAGGTCCAGGTAAGAGCTTTATATATGTCCCTTATGTGTAATGTCACAGAATTCAGGAAGGGAAAGATAGAGTTGTGCTAATCTGTAATTCCTGTTCTTCAAATGGTTTTCTATGCAGTTGCTAACCTGCCTGCCTTCCCCTCTGTAGAGGCCTGACTTAGGATTTTGGATCCTCAAATGTGGAGGAAACTGGGTGAGATGCTTGCTGTGCTCAGGTGATCAGTACCCATAAAGATTAGTTGATAGAAGGAGATCCAAAAACTCTAGGAGGATCCTTGATTTGTGGATTTAGGAATTAACTACACAGAAAGTGATTTGATGAACACTAGTGGCAGGTATACGCAAATTGTACTGACGCATAAACATACAAGGTGGCATTACAGGGTTGTGATACGCATCTGTACACTCCACTGTGGATCAGACTCCTACATTCCACCTGCTGTGCATTTAGCCTGTGTTGCTCCCACACCAGCACACACTCCAGATGGAGAGTGTTCATGGGCCAAGTACATCACACTAATTTGCATGTCAGTTAAAGCAGTGTTAGTATGTGATCTTCTAACAAGTGGGACTGCAGATCAAAAATTTTTGGAACTAAAATACATATCCCTTTATCCTCTTTCTTTTTTCCTCCATCTGTAATTTGTGTCCTCTCTGGTAGTTCCATCAAATAAGCCTGTACCAGATGCTCAGGATGGATAATTAGTTCCCACATTAGAGACCATAACTGGGTTTTATACTATACATCTAGAATCCATGTTTAGGCTCTGATAGTAGGTTTAAGCACTCATCTTATTTTTCTTCATCAGTAAGCTCCAGCATGAGTCTTTCACATGTTGACTTTAAATATTTTCCAGAGTATATAAATAGCACTTGTACAAACTAATCTAGGGCTTCTGTGCATTCTAGTGCACATCTCATTAGTTCATCACTCAGTTACTCCTGAAACAAAATCCAGCATCTTTGAACATGACTATGGAAGGATGTGCCACTGAAACAGGTTGACTAGGGCTGAATGGAGGTATTTGCTTCTGTACTGACACATTTTGACAGAACCAGGAATGGATTCACTCTGCTTTCACACAGAGTGTTGCAAACCACTCCACTCCAGGCATACAAAGGAAGCCTTATGACCTCGGGCTCTTGTCATAAGGAGTCCTTGTCATAAGCATTGTCTGCCATACTCTAAAGGTCTCTAGCATAGCGAAATGTTAATGATATCATGGACTATGATATGCTGAGAGATTCCCCATGCTCAGAAGCTGGATCAGGTGTATAACGCCTTGCATAATGCAACCTGAGAACAACCCTAGGCCATGCAAACCAACCTTTGTATACTTTGTGAAAAGACCTGGAGCCCAGAAGGTGGCAGATCCATTCTGAAAATTTTTGCACCCCATTGACCACTGAAGTTATCAACCCAAATTTGGTTGGGGCAGAATTACTCTCCATTTTTTATCATGCAGCAGTGTAGATATGGAAGATAAGGTAGGCTTCTGTGATATCATATGAGAAGGAACTTACATGAGTGAGATGCTAAAGCTATACATAAACCTAAAGTATCCACCCCATATATAATTTTTTTGGTTTTTTGGACTTGACTGTGGAAATGTGAAAAGCACTACCAAGTCATCAGCATTTCTTGACATCCAAAACCGAAACTTGCAAGACACACTTGCAAGAAAACTGAAGACACACTTCAGACTACATAAGTGTTGCTTTACAGAGGCAGAGAGCTATGAATTACAGGATGACATAGCACTTGCCACACAGCTGACCTTAATTCTCTAACAAATGAGACTCGCCCACTCCAGGCCCTTAAGTGAGCTGTAATTTTTGTTTAACAAAGAACTAATGGGCTAAAATGAGATTGCCCTGTATGGTTCTCAAATGTTTTATGCCATTGAGTGATTTTATAACCAATTCAGGATCTGCAACTGGCAAAGAAAGTGGGAAACTCCAGCTAGCTGAGCACAGGTGCATGTGCCTGTTGCATTATAGATGAACCAAAATGTGGGGGTGGGACCTTTGTGGTTTGCATGATAGTGCTATATGGAAATTCCAGTTTGTTAAAGAGGTATCATTCTTTTAGCTTATTTACATTTCAAATTGACAGCTATACCGCTCACAAATATTCTTGATGTGTCCTACAAGACACCAGACATCTTTAATACTGCACTATTTTCATGGTCCAGTTGGGCAAATGGAAGGGAGAAGAGTTGGAACTGTGCATCAGTCTCTTAGAGATAATGCTCTGTGTGGCGGTAGCTGTACTTTCTGAACAAAGACAGAAAATGTGTGCCATATATATTTTGTGAATAAACTTGGAGCAAACAAACACCTTCAAAATTTTGCTTTCAGGCTGGATAGATATTGCTTATTTTTCAGAAAGTTAAATCAACACCATCTTTATGCTAACCATTTCTTTTTGAATGCTGTTCTACAGTTGCCTTCCAGAAATCCTTGGATGTTTGGTACGTTACTGTAGATATATAATAAAATTTTGACAGCTTCCTTCCAGCTTAAAATCTGCGGTTCCCTGAAAAGACCTTTTCTCCACTGCAGCTTTATTGCCAAGTTGTCATAATATTAATTAAATCTGCAGAATGAGCCATTGCATGTCACTTTCTATACTGGATGCTTTCGTATTAGGGGCAAGTCTCCATGGCAGGAACCCATATACAAACCACTGGAAAGAGAAGAAAAAAACTTTTTTCTGAAACAGTAGAAAAACTCATTCAGGGTACTAAGTGGAACATGTTGGCTCTAAGGAATGAATGCTTGAAGAATGGCTATATTTTCTGTACTATTTCTTACTCCAGAAGAAAAGTAGTTTTCTTCAGCTTCAAATCTTTAAGTGATGGTTATTTTTTTTTCCCAAATCTGCATTATTTGCATGCTATATTTATTACCCAGCTTTACAAGCTATTACAAGCATTAAGAGTACAATGAGCACCAGGATTGTACCTTTTTTAGCAAATTAATGACTTGTGATCTGCATGCTGCTTATTGAATGAATCAAAATGTTAACACTAGTGATGACATTGTCTTCGGAGGATAATGTGTTTCAGCTGATTTTTTTCTCTCCAAATCTCTTGATCAGAAAATAAATGCCACAGTTCATTGGCGGAATGTATGCAGAAAGTTCAGTAGGTCCCAGGAATAATCTCCGGTTAAATAATAATTAAACAATCCCTGTCTCCAATTAAAAGCATTTCAGCTGGCAGGATTGGGGAGGGGGAACCTTCTCTTAGACATCAGGAGCTGTTTCTGGTTAGTATAAAGTAACTGGAAGATGCAACTTCATGTGTTCATAACAGTAATGTATATGGAAACCTTAGCACAAAATTATGTTGTTGAAACCCATTTCTGCCCAGCCCACAGGTGTACACATTTAATCCCTGTTGCATATATGCAACGTTCGGCAGAAATGGCTTAAAGCCAGAAATGAGAAAATTGTGAGTGGATGATACCGTCAGGGTGGCCTGCATCAATTAAAGGTTACAAATACAAATTAAAACTTAATTAAAATGTTGTTGTTCCTTCTCACAGGGCAGTTAGTGTTTCTGAGGCCACTTGGGGGGGGGGCCCAGTCCACATTAAAAGAGATACCAGTAAGTGGAGCGGACAGTGGTGATTCTTTACCTTGCTGGATTTCCTTTCTCCTCCTGCTCCTCCTCCTTGGGCAGTTGGACGTTCTTTGCACAGGTTCATAAACCATCACACAAACATTGGGCACAATCAACCATGCTGCTGTATGCTGAAGAGGTTTTTAACTTGGGCTTAATGTCCCTCACAGAAGGTTCTTGCACAAGGAGTTTGCATAAGGAAAAGGGTATACTACGTGTGGAAATGTTTGTTGATGATAATACTTAGCATTTGCATTACCTTGTCAAAACTCCCTACAATGACAAACTATGTTAGTAGTAATTCGGTATTGGAGCTGGAGCACCGAGTGCCATATCATGAATTCACTGCAGAGGTGAGATTCAAGCACCAGCTCCTCATCAGCATCTGGGAACTTCTGCTATATAGGTTCACATTTTCTTACCTATGTAGATAGGGAAAAATTGTTGTTTTTAATTCCTTGGCCAAGAAATATTGCTGACTGTTTGACCAATCCCCCCCCCCTTTTACATATTAAAATGGAAGCTTAGTGTTCTCATTAACATGCTAATAATCTGGTTGCAGAACTATATGCTAACAAAATGTTGGGGGCTGGGGATAAGAATAGGCCCTCGGTTTGGCTGTACTTGTCGTAAGAGGCGACTAAACAGCCACCGGGTAGATGGGACTCATCAGCCTGGGAAGGCAGCTCATCTGAGAGAAGGAAAACTCTGATCCCAAACCTCCACTGCCTTGTGGCTACATCCAGTTATGGAAAAGGCTTCAGGAGTCAACCTCGAGGCAAAATCTGGAGCCGGAGTCCCTGAGGCAGTTCATGGCTGAACATAGTCACATTCTGGCATCTCCTGCGACGCTGCTAGAACCAACCGTATTGGCCTCTGCCTTTCCATTGGACCATTTCAGCGACGTGGAGAGGGGGGATTTGCTGCATGGGTAACAGCCTATCCTCCATACCTACTTTACCCAGGCTTCACGCACTGGAGAGGACACTCTGTTCCAGAACCACCGTTCAGAGCGTGACATCATAGTCTTCCGAGACTGAAGGATGCCAACAACAGGCCAACATATGTGAAGAATCAGAATTATTTGGAAGTAACTAGAAGCCTGCTTTAGGATTAGCTATATAGCAGTGTGCATTTTGTTCACAAAAGAAATCTGAATTCTGCATCACAAAAGTGCAGAGTTCAGGGGTGTAAACAAAGAAAAATTCTGTTGTTAATATATTTTGCTTCCAAGAGTCAGCTTTTCAAAGAATTTGAAAGGTTTATGGCAAGGACAGGGCTGGCAAAGGACAAAAACACAGGCAATGGCATGGGAGGGGGCTTCAGCAGGCTTTAGTAATAGGAGCGAAGGCCCACTATTTTAAACCCTATTAATTGGGCAAAGAGACACCTTTTAAAATGCTGACCTCATATTGAATGGGCAACAACTGTCACTCTTTCAGCCCTGCTCCTTTTGCTGCTGGTGCTGCTTTGTTTTTTTAGATTGCGAAGGTTTTGGGGACAAGGAACCGTCTGTCTGTCTGTCTGTTGATGTAAACCACTTTGTGAACTATTTTTAATTGAAAAGCCATACATAAATCACTCCCTCAAAGCTTTACATTTACTTGACAGAAAACCTAAATGATTTCAGCTGAACAGAAAAAGTTCCGAAAGCATGTTGCCTTTATATACTGCAAGGGTGTCAAAAGTAAGGCTGGCTACGGCCCCCAGGGGCTCTTTATCTGGCCCTTGCCCTAATTGGGCTTTGCCAGCACCACCATCAGCTGCTCTCAGTTGCTGAACTGTGAAGTGATGCATCAGCAGAAGCAGCACTGCTGAAAGGGCAGCTCTGGAAAAGCCCCATTATCATGAGGTGTTCCTGCTGAAATGATGGCCCGCATGTCGAGTTCTCCGAGTGCCACCCTTCCAGCAGCACCGCTTCTACTGAGGTGCTGGGAGGGAAAGAAGATGGCAAGAGGTCTCAGAAGGTGAGGAATGGTACAGGGAAAGAGGAAGACCATGAGGAGTGAAAAAGGGAGAGGCTGCCGAGGCACTGGAAGAGCCAAATTATCACACAGGCCACCTTTCCATTGGCACCATGTCTGCTGAGGATTCACTTTGCAGAGCACCTTTCATCTGACCTGTGAAGTGATACCTTGGTAGAAGTGGTGCTGCTAGAACTGTGGCCTGCATGATAACTGGGCTCTCCCATATCTTAAAAATATTATCAAGTTTTGCATTCTTTCTCTTCTGCCACTTGTAGCTAATGAATTCCTACATGAGAACAAAGTGCTTATTTCTGGCCATCATCTGATGTCACTTCCAGCCCTTGGCAGATGCCATGAATGCTCTTCAGCCCGCTGGAACGGGTTTGATGTCCCTGACTAGACTGACTTACTGTAACTGATTGAGGGTTAAGATCACTTTCACAATTGTCCCAGACTGAATCTGTCCTTTCTCTTTTATGTCCTACAGGGCTGACAGCGGCATGCACCAGTCATTCACTGTCATTGAGTTCAGCTTCCTTCCTTAAAATGACACTTTGAAAATATATTTTTATTCTAAAAAAAAAAATTCTGATAAATGACATTAATTCCCAGTGAGCGGAGCCCTCTGGGTTACTAGCCTGCTGGGATCTTTTATTCATAAGTAGCATGTCCTATACATTTGCTACCTCACTTGAGCGACTGAAGTTATTTATGAAGGCAGAAAGCCCATCTCTAACATCCTGTGTCTGAGCTTTGAACAATGAGAAATTATAATGAGATAGGCCTACCTCCCAACAGCAAGAGCCTGCAAATCTTGGTAGTTAGGGTCCTTTCAAAGGACATGTTCCTGGTGGCAAGTACCGTTTTTTAAATGAACACTTCTATGCAGATGGATTTTCATAATTTTCCACAAGAATGGGAAGTGACCCTTAATGTTTCAGCTGCCCTGGTGCTCTTTGCCATGTTCACTATGAAGAATGGTGATGCTAATCATGATGTCTAAATAATACATTCAAAAATTATGCAGTGATCCCCACGGTTCTCAGCTTCATCTTGATTGTTGCCTTATGAATAGGAAGACTTCTCGCAGGTGTATTTGTGGACTGTGTGTCTTGGGAGAAGGCAGGAGAGAAGCCGTTCAGACTAGGGTTGTACTAAATACTTTCTTGGTTTGATTTTCCCATTGCAGATAGCTATTTCGGTGGGGTATAGAAACATTACCCCAAAACACTCTTTTCACAACAAACCTTTTTCAGGCCATTTTGGTGCCATTGTTACCCCTGGCTGCTGCTGTTTGAGCACTACTTTTTTTCCCCTTCCTTTAGGCACAGGGTGATTCCAGCCAATCCAGAATTACACAGTGGAGATGATTATGTCCTAGTTTTATGTTGTCAGTCAGATAAGGAAACTGAGGGCTAGTAAGACAATACAGGGTTAGAGTAAAAAAAAGCAATACAGGTTGAGACTTAATTTGCATGGGTTCCGTTCCAAGCACTCCCTTGGATGGCAAAAAACTATATGATACTATAGCAAATCAATTTAAAAAACAAAGTTTCTTTGCTCAGGTGATTTAAAAACAGCCTTGCTGACCTTTTGACTCTAAGATAAGAGTCATTAAGAAGACAATCCATCAACCAGTCCTCCTCCAAGAGCTTAGAAATCTTCACTCAGCCCCTCCCTTCACCAATGCAAAGTGATCACCTTTCTTTCACATGCTCAAGGGGAAGGGAGGGGTCCGCTGGAGAGAGAGGATTGATGGATTATCAGCCAGCTCCCCCCCCCCGTCTCATTAAGGAGGCTATTGTTAAAGGCCTGTTCAGTTTTTTAAGCTTAAATTTTAAAGGGGTGCATTTTCCCCTTCTCCCAGGGATCAGCACATTCCTTTTCATTTGCAGGGGCCATTCGTGTTGAGTCAAATCCGTGTATAAATAGGCTGGACCTGTACAGTTGGAGGTCGGTGTTGTGTTTCAGCTTTTCTCTTCTATTGGAACAGATGCTCTCTGGCTTCATGGTAACAGCATCAACAAATGACAAGTCCCATCTATCTACAGTGACATGGTAGGTTTGGCCATGAGTTTGTACACACATCTTACAGGCTGCTTTTGAAACTGAATTTTGTGAAGGCTGAATTTTCTTGCATGTGAGTGGCATTCTGTGTGTGTGTTCAAGTAGGTGATGAAATGTAATGTAGCTGCCAATTTTACTTGAATATGTTGTGACTCTATTGTATTTGTATAGGAAGGATAGGTTCCTGCTGCTACCATGGATACCCAAAACCTTGAATAGCAGCAAAACCTACTCAAATACCCAAATAAGACACAGAGAGATGTCACAGATCCTGGCGATCCTGGCGCCTGTGCCTCCTAGGGCCAGGATCACAGAATGTCATCCCCCCAGTATCTGCCACCCCCCATCGTTGTATCTGGGTGCGCCTTCTGAGGGCTGGAAGTGACCGTGCGTGGCTTCCTCTGGCCCATGAAAGGCCTCCAGAAGGCCTAAAATATCACTTCCTTTCCCCCCCCCAAAACCAGGTGTTTAAAGACCCTCCAAAGCCCTCCATAAAGGGCCAAGGAGGGCAGCAGAAAGAGGAGCTTTTTTAAAAAAGGGATAGAGGTGGTCAGCACTCAGAGCAGTTGCCCCCTCTATCCCTTTAAAAAAGGACAAAAAAAATGGACGTCACCATGGGGGCACAGCACAGGAGAATGGATGGCGGCATGTACCACCCCCTCCAGTGTGCCACCTAGGGCATTTGCAACCCTTGCACCCCCTCCCCCAGTGCACCAGTGATTACAGAAAAAAGTTTCTGCTAATGGACAAGAAACCGAACTCAAAATAGGAACATGTATGAGTTTTCAAATACAGGTTGAGTCTCATTATTCGCAAGGGTTCCATTCCCAGAACTCACGTGGATGGCAAAAATTGCATTAAAGCAAATCCATTTAAAAAACAATGTCCCTTTGCTCCCATGATTTAAAAACAGCCTTGCTGACCTTAGTGATGTAAGATGGAGTCATTAGGCAGACAATCTATCAATCAGTCTCTCTCCAGGCGCTTAGAAAGACTTCACTCTAATCCAGTGACACCTCCATTCACCCAGTGCACAGCACTGGGAAAGAAAGCAAAGTGATTACCATTCTTTCATGTGCTCAGGGGGAAGGGAGGGGGTTGCTTGCCTTGGAATGAAGCTGTTCGAAGTGCCTGGAGAGAGAATGATTGATGGATTGTCAGCCGGCTGCCCTCTCTCACATTAATGAGGCTATTGTTAAATGACTTTTCCCCTTTAATTTAAAGGGCCTTCCTCATTGCATTGAGATAAAACTGCAGGTGAAAAATCCGTGGATAATTGTATTGCTTTAGCTTGGAACCTGGCTATAGTAGGAAACAAGTCTAGTTAGTTTTAGCTGGATGCGTTTATCCTTGATTATTTTCATACTTCATAGGGTGTTATGGTTGGTGGTAGTCTTGTCTATGTGTGTCTTAAACTGTTTTAAAACATTTTTTTTTCCTTTTAATACTTGTGTATTGATTTTTTTTTAATCTTTAGTAAAAATGGATTTTTGTTGTTCATATATCTTTGTTTCTCCACCCAAGGTCTAATAGGCTTCCCACTCTATTTAAACAGGTTGTGACTGGAATGCAAGGAAGAGGTTCTCCAAGATAGAAAGGAAGAGGGCTGCATTAGCAGAAACTGCTATATAAATAACACTCTTGCACTTGGTGGCCACAGGAGAAGTCCACAGAAGAGAAGAGGCAAGAAGGGGACTAGGCAAGCTGCTTCTCCTTGCAGCCCCTCCCACTCATTGTGCAGGATATTGCTGGACCAAGAAACTGCTACAGTGTTTTGAATGCTTGAAACGGGAATGGTTCCATAAATATGAACAAGTTTCACTGAATAGGTTCTGCATGCTAATACCAAATTTCACAAACTGAGACTGAGTTCCTTATAATCATGTCTACCGAATAGTGAGCAAGCTGTTTGTGAGCAAGTTAGCAATAGTCCATTCCAACAAAACCTCTCATGCAGAACTACAAAGGTCTGATCCAATCAAAGTAGCATTGCTGTATTTAAAGGCCTGGGGCAGGGGCTAAATATAGGCCCCGACTTGTAGACCCTGGAGGGTGTGAGATCAAGCCTCAGTTTCATCCATCAACCCCCACCATACAAAGAATATTTACTATGGAGCAAAGCTTATGTGTATACATATCCCTAGCTTGTGGAGCCTGTAGGCACCAGGGAAATTGTGAGAAGGAATTGTGGGTGCTGCTGCTCTGCCTGCCACTCTTCTCTATTTTTCACACTTTTTCACCTGCAGATCAGGTTGGCACGGGTTGCATCAGGCATTGGACAGGTAGGACTCTGGCTGCGCATCCATGAAAACCAGAGGGATAACCTGACCAGGCAGATCCCTAATCTACAGTTCCAGTGGTAGTTTTCAGTGCCCCATTAAGTGACACAATGGGAGCCCAAAAACTTTGGCCCAAGCCCCCTAGTAACCTGGCACAAGTGTTGGGTGATGACAGCCACAGCAGGCACTGCCAGACCTTTGCAGAAGCTTGTGCACTCACAGGTACTATGTTGTGGATTCTGGGATAGTCCTAATCAGGACTGTTAATTCAAGCCCATAATTTTTCCCAATATCAAGCAAACCTGTCATTATGACTTAAATATATGCATGCAAATTTAACTGGCAAAATGTACTAGAGTTTTTTGAACACCTTTACAATTCACAGAACCTTCATATTTCCAGCAGAAAGGTTGGTTGAAACATGAGAGTTCAATATACTGTTCTTTGAAGATTCACTATAATCTTGACATCTGGCTGCAGCAGCACGCATGACATGAATAGCACAGGACATGATAATGTGTTCTGAGATCCAAGAGCTATACCCTATAGAAACAGGGAGATGACTCTGTGGCCGAGGTTGATAAGTCGGAATATGACAATCATGCCTTTCCATCACCAGTGGGAGCAGGTGATTCCTGGCTCTGATTCATGTAGAGAAGCATAATCCTATTATCAATCACCAACAATAAACTATGCCACAGCAGGCATTTGTATGGCTTGCAGTGATACGCAGGAGCTGTCACCATGTATAGTGCAGGATGGTGCATGGAGCAGTGGAAAACAGCATTGGAATTACTGGAGACTCTGATAAACAGAGTGCTACACTGGGTTGGACTACACTGATGTGGTGCTGCAGAGGAGGAAACAGTAAATTCTGCACAAGCAGGAACTGAAATGTTGAAAGAGTTCTATAGCATGTGTGTGCTTAACATTCTGTGCACAGAACTACATGCTGGTGGCTTTTTCACTGTCATAAAGTGCATGGCTGTAAGTTCTGTTTTGTGGATATGGCAATAAGTTCTCCACAAGAATTGTATGAAGTTTGGGTTATGCTGATTTAAATTTTCTGGTAGAAAGCTTTGCAGAGTCCCAGGTTTACTAGGTATGCAGGTAATCACGTTTGATTAACGACTACCTGCCTCCTTGCATCGAAGGGCAGATAGATTTTGACCATATTTCATTGCAATTCCATCTTCTGAAGCTACAGCTAACAATTTATGGGCATCACTTTTGGAGGAGTTGCAGAAAAAAATATGTTTTTAATGTCCTGATTTATGTGTAGCAAATAAGGAATATAAATTTGTGATTTGTGTAGATTTATAAATGAACTCCTTTTGGATACTGGACGTTTCAGGGGTGGTGTGTGTGCAGGGGGAGGGGATCAAACAGATTAGTTATTGCATGAGGGTTCATGCTCATCTCACCAGATTGGTCTGACCCCTGAACCATCAGTACTGGTGGCAGCAGTAGCACCCTATGCACCATCAGGAGGTGGGGGTACCATGGGGAACCCAGTGCAGAACTATCTAGGCTCTTATCAGCCTGGTGTTAGTACTGAAGCATTGCTATCAGATACATAGAACTGAGTGACTAGTGGATACAGTAAACACCAGTACTCTATTCAATTATTGCTTTCATCTCCCCTTTCCAACTTTGTAACACAATGGCTGCAATCCTAACCAGACTTTCCTGAGAGTAAGCCCCATTGAACAAAATAAGACTTACTTCTGAGTAGACCTGGTTAGGATTGTGCCCAATGACTATTAAATTGTTCCCCCAAGCCTATGCAATAGTTAAAAGAGCTAATGTCAGAGGTCGTCCAGGTTGGGTATGGGCCAAGGGCCACTTGGCCAGGCCAACCCCCAGTACTGGTGGCAATTGTAACAATCCACCATTGGGGAAAGGCAAGGGAGCCATAGGGCGCCCAGTGCAGAACTTTGCCCCAGAAACTCAAGCAACCTGGCACTAGCTAATGAAACAATGTTTTGCAGTGATTGTATATGTATTACTACCTCCCTTCATTGCTTATTTATTTAGGTAGCTATTTACCTGTTAGTAATCTCTGGTTTTTTAAATAGTGCTTTACTGCCCTTTATGGATACATTTATGGTTAAAATTTATATTGTGCCTTTTCACTAAAAGTGTCCAAGGCAGGTCACAGAATATGAATGAGCCCCACAGCATTAAACACTGTTCCTAACTGAAAATGAAAATACAATCCAAAGTTACATATTTTTTTTAAAATGCAAAAGCAGAGGATGCGTGCAACAGAGAATATTCCTGCAGACTGTTGGACTTTGGTGTGCGTAGATGACAAGCTGTTGGTGCCTGCTGTTGGAAGTAATAGCATTCCAAGTCAATAATTTTGCAATTCAAAGTTTGTAACTTGATTGTCAGTCTTCTGCTCTCCTTCCTTTGTGTGTTTTATTTTCCTTTCTATGCTTAGTTAACCAGGACTCGATAGGAATATGACTTTAATATTGTAGTTACATAAAAGATGCGTTAGGAACGAATGGATCATAAAGTGTGTAACTTATTTCTAGCCTCACAAGTATGTGGTTTGAACACCAAAAGAGATGGGTCACATCTATATCCCACCACTGTTTGCTGGGGGCAGCACATGAAGTGTGAAGGGGAGATGCATCCCTAAATACACAGTGGACACCCACCGACAAACCAGTAAATTCTGGCTCCTCCCACACATGCCCCTGTGTCTCTAGGAGCACCTTTCTCTCCTTCACACCATGTGTTTCCCATAGCAAACAGTAGTGGAACACTGCTGTGAACCAGCAGACATGCAAAGCATACAGTGACCCATAAAAAGGATCCCATTAGTTTGCTTAATCAGGATTCCTTGAAAAATAATATATGCCAAAGTGAAAATGTGTGTGGAAGGAACTCTTTCAGTCACTTTCTCAAGGAACTGAAGTATCAGCAACTTTAATTATGATCTTGTCTCCTGGTAGTCTCCCCATGGGGGGAGCTCCAATTCAAAGGGGTTGCAGAATGACATACTTGGAGGAAGGGGTTTGGAAACATCAAACAGTTCAGACATGAGGGCTGCTGGTTTTCTGAACGATTCTAGAGGAATGGTTTAATATAAGTCGAAACAGGTCAGAGTTCCAGCCGTGGGAGGTTTTTTTCCTTGAACCCATTCTCCTTTTGGCTGGCTCTGAAGGACTTTACCCTTTCTGGAGGCTCTATGTTCCAATCTGGGCATGGGCCTATAGCAGAGCACCCAACCTATGTGTGCTGCAGGGTGGAATCTCAGATTATGGGGCCCATTCCGCTGTGAGTAGCAAGCAGTAACACACTTGCCTTGTGCTTAGGATGGCACTGAGGCATTTCTCTATTGCCCCCTGTAGGTCTATGCTCTTCAGGCCAGTCCCTGTGGGGGTGTCCAGGTCTCTTCCCTCTTTCTTTCAGGCCAACCTCTCCTGTCCTGAAAAGTCTCCCTGTCTCCAAGGGGTTTCTCTCCTGGGACTAGGGCCAATTCATTCACTCCACAGTTAGCCTGCCTCCCTGCCTCATGTGTCTGTCTGTTGCTTCTCCTTCCCCATTTTCCCTTTTTGCACAGTTGCCTCCTTTCCTCTCTCTTTGCTTGTCTCTGCTTCACTTTTGCTTTCTGACTTTCATTCTGTCCTCAGTGCTCCTCCTTCATCTCTCCCTTTCCCACTCCTAATCTATGCCACTGCCACTTTCTCTCTGTCCTCTCTCTCCCTTATATATCTGGACTTTCAGAAGGCGTTCGACACGGTCCCTCACCAAAGGCTACTGAAAAAACTCCACAGTCAGGGAATTAGAGGACAGGTCCTCTCATGGACTGAGAACTGGTAGAAGGCCAGGAAACAGAGAATGGGTGTCAATGGGCAATTTTCAAAATGGAGAGAAGTGAAAAGCGGTGTGCCCCAAGGATCTGTCTTGGGACTGGTGCTTTTCAACCTCTTCATAAATGACCTGGAGACAGGGTTGAGCAGTGAGGTGGCAAAGTTTGCAGACGACACCAAACTTTTCCGAGTGGTGAAGACCAGAAGTGATTGTGAGGAGCTCCAGAAGGATCTCTCCAGACTGGCAGAATGGGCAGCAAAATGGCAGATGCGCTTCAATGTCAGTAAGTGTAAAGTCATGCACATTGGGGCAAAAAATCAAAACTTCACATATAGGCTGATGGGTTCTGAGCTGTCTGTGACAGATCAGGAGAGAGATCTTGGGGTGGTGGTGGACAGGTCGATGAAAGTGTCGACCCAATGTGCAGCGGCAGTGAAGAAGGCCAATTCTATGCTTGGGATCATTAGAAAAGGTATTGAGAACAAAACAGCTAATATTATAATGCTGTTGTACAAATCTATGGTAAGGCCACACCTGGAGTATTGCTTCCAGTTCTGGTCGCCACATCTCAAAAAAGACATTGTGGAAATGGAAAAGGTGCAAAAGAGAGTGACTAAGATGATTACTGGGCTGGGGCACCTTCCTTATGAGGAAAGGCTACAGCGTTTGGGCCTCTTCAGCCTAGAAAAGAGGCGCCTCAGGGGGGACATGATTGAGACATACAAAATTATGCAGGGGATGGACAGAGTGGATAGAGAGATGCTCTTAACACTCACATAACACCAGAACCAGGGGACATCCACTAAAATTGAGTGCTGGGAGAGTTAGAACAGGCAAAAGAAAATATTTCTTTACTCAGCATGTGGTTGGTCTGTGGAACTCCTTGCCACAGGATGTGGTGATGGTGTCTGGCCTGGATGCCTTTAAAAAGGGATTGGACAAGTTTCTGGAGGAAAAATCCATTACGGGTTACAAGCCATAATGTGTATGTGCAACCTCCTGATTTTAGAAATGGGCTATGTCAGAATGCCAGATGCAAGGGAGGGCACCAGGATGCAGGTCTCTTGTTATCTGGTGTGCTCCCTGGGGCATTTGGTGGGCCGCTGTGAGATACAGGAAGCTGGACTAGATGGGCCTATGGCCTGATCCAGTGGGGCTGTTCTTATGTTCCCACTACCTGAGCTCTTTTTATGGGCTGATACCACCCACCCAAGCACTATCAACTGGGACC
This sequence comes from Tiliqua scincoides, assembly GCF_035046505.1. Lineage (NCBI taxonomy): Eukaryota > Metazoa > Chordata > Lepidosauria > Squamata > Scincidae > Tiliqua > Tiliqua scincoides. Next base: position 25,929,026 of record NC_089827.1, on the reverse strand, counting down.
TCACTGGTTCCATTAGCCCCTTTCCTGCTGTCCAGTCAGCCAGCAGCCAGCAGTGACATCACTGTTGATTGCCATGGTGTTCAGCTCACTGCCTTACCCCCCATCTTGTAGCAGAAGCAGGATGTGAAGCTTGCAGATCTCAATGCCTGCTTAATTAGTATACTACTGGGGTTGCATACATCCTAGATTAGAATACTTGAAAGGCCTTCATTTGTGGTATAATTATGTACAGTTGTTATACTGATGACTTTAACTTCATGTCAAAGTTGCAAATTTTTGTTGTTGTAGCTTAAATGGAATTTTTTCCCCCTGAAACGACACAGACCTTTTTATTCTGAGAGCCTGGAATGCTGTACTTAAAAATTCAAAATTTTCATCCTGCATCTGTTTAAGTTAGGTAAATGGGTGCAGTTGTATGAATGCACTGAATTAACTTGGAGTATATATGCATAGTATGTTGGAATATATATGCACAGTATGTTGCTGCTGAAGAATATTGAATGTATGTCAAGTTTCAGGAGGGTTAGTTCTTTTATTGTGGGACTAGGGAAGAAGTTATCATAGAACACTGAAAGGATATGACTGTAAGAATATGAAGAACCAGGGTGGAAGATCATCTAAGCGTCTATCCTCAAGCACAGAAGTACTTGGCAGTATTTCCAGTGCAGGTTGCTAGATTCCTCACCATTGGCAGTGGGGGGGGGGGGCTACCAAGTTTTTGTGCTTTTCTTTTCAACATAGAAACATATTTAACAGCCCAATCCTAACTAACTTTCCAGCACTGATGCAGCCATGCCAACGGGGTGCACACTGCATCCTGAGGTGGTGGGGGGAGTCGAGGAGGCCCCCTCAAGGTGAGGGAATGTTGCAGCTGCATTATGGCTGCATCAGTGCTGAAAAGTTGCTTATGTCTGGTCTGCAAATCAACTTTCAGATTCAAGATGCAAGGCGAGTCTTTGCCTTCTATATTTTGAAAGTAGATTCTGTGCTCCATTCCAGAGTGATTGCCATGCAAGCAGGCATTGCATGAGGGGAGAGATAGAATTTTGCTAATGTATTAACTTTGACTCATCTTTGTTTTGTCTGCTACATGATTCGTATTTTTTAATAATTTAATGTTTTGGTGGTGACGTTTTAGTTGTGGTTTAGCCATGTTGGGCACCTGTTGGAAGGAAAAGCTGCACAGAAATACCTTTTCATAGTAGAACACAGATTAAAAGGTGCCCTGCTCCTCCATCATGCCTCATAGAATAGATGAATGATTTACACTAAACCACAAAAGGTAGGAGAGAATGTTAAATGAGGATTATGTTTAAGCAGCTCCTGGAATTTTTACCACAAAGAACTTATGGTTTCCACCCAATTTTGCTCCTTTTATTAGTGAAACAAATGTTGAGCATGTGGCCAGATGAAGGAAAGGGTCTCTCTTGCCCTCTTCTGATGCCAAGCCCCTGCTCCTTTGGGTTATGAAGAGTCAATCCCTTTCACAACATAAAAAGTCCTGAAGAGGAGGGGCATTGGCCTTGAGGATGCACTACTTCTGAGGACAATGTGGGGAGGGGAGATTCACCTTTCCCATCACCTTCTGCAGTTCCATAGTCCTGATTCAAATTGGTGGGTTTGATGATTGCTGCAAAAAATTGTTCAGAGAGACAGAAGATCCCATCATAGATCTCTAGCATCACATCTAGTTTAACCCTAAGTTAAGCACGGTTTGGAAGATAAGAGGTGTGTGTGATATACTTGGGTCTTTCCCTTCTTCCTCATGGACTCCTTGATTTTGCAGAAGTGTTTGCACCCTTGAGATAGTACAGAGGCATTAAAAAGAAAACACTTTTCTGTCAAAGTAACTTCTCAATGCTTGATTTCTTTTGTCCATCTCAGAGGACACATGTATTTTAACATTAGGTGTCAATTAAAAATAAACATGGATGAAGGTTCTGTTTATCAAGGGGCTAATAATTACCTAATTGATATGAACCAGAGCCCACTGACCCTGTCAAAAAGCAGAGCTTTTCCTGTTCAGCTTGACATACTGTATGCTTAGAAGATAATGCCCTGTGATTAATTTCAGTCAATACTTGCAAATATTGGTTTAAAGGGTCACCATAAATCAAGCCCAGTAGAGCAATCGATAACATCTAGAAATAGGTAGGCATGCTGTCCTCCACTTATCTACAGAAGGGCTCAGGTTTACTGGGAGGGGGGGAGCATTTTAATTTCATTTCTAGAGAAAGGTTTGTTTTTACCCCATCCTAACAAGCACAAACCTTAAAAAGTAAGTAGGAGAAGTTGAAACCAAGGTCCTGCTTAACTAATGAATCAGTTGAACTTTTGCATCCTTGAACTGCGATGTCAATGATAAATGCTTGTCCAAAGAGACTCAGGCTGCAATCCTAACCACACTTTCATGAAGTAAACCCCATTGAACAAAATAGGACTTACTTCTGAGTAGACCTAGTTAGGATTGTGCCCTCAGATACTAATCAATTTATGTTCTCTTTCTCTCTCTCACTTACACACACAGGCATTCACATGCACAGACTCATCTTCTGGCATATAATTCCACATCTGGGCCAATGTCTGATGCACTGCAAACTATTGGGAACTTCCATGAGATTTAATACTGTTTAATCCTTACTTTTATAGATAAGTATTGAATTGGTGTAAAATATTTGACATATGATGTGGTAAGTGGTTTCGTTGTAAAGCATATCAGAGCTAATCCACAACAGGCTGTGTAGAGGTGTGGTGCTAGAAGAATTAAAACTAAGCTTGTTTCAAATTAATTTTAAAAAATTCCAATGATGTTGTGGCCCTCTCCTCTCCACCTTATCCCAAGGAGGGAGATCCAATCAAAAGGGGTGGGATAGGAGGTTTCTGGGGTTTTCTTTCTTTTAGAGTCCATGCTATGACAGGAATATGCTTCAGGAAGGGGTTTATCGCAGCAAGGACAGACTGGGTACACCCAAAACAACAAGTACAGTTCAACATTAATCATCTTCACCTCCTTAGCCTTTCTGGGGACTAAGGCTTGACCTGTTCAGGACATCTGTGCTGCTCAGGAGAAAAGGATGGGCCAGTGGGGAACCCCTGACAACTTGGGTGTCACTGCCTTGGCTTGTATCTGAAGTGTTGGCAGTGCCAGAATCAGCACACCTGTCCCAAACCCCAGTGAGAACTCTTGCTCTTGAACTATGGACAATCTCACCAGCACCCCTTTGCTGGCTTTTGGCTTCACCTTCTTTTCTCCTGCCCTCTCCTCCAGCCACTTGAACCTTTCTCTGTTCTAGCTTGTCAATCTAGTTCCTTTCCTTTGATCTTTCTTTCTTTGCCTCACTGAGGTCCTTTTCTGTCCAACTTCTTTCTTTCCTCTTCTGCTCCCTTCCCTGTTGAAGTTCTCTCCTTCTTACTTATCCTATATCTTGCTGATTTGGTCTTTCCCTTTCTTCTGCTACTTCTTTCTTTCCCTCGTTGCCTCCTTGCTCACCACTCCATCACGTCCACCTCCATTTTTCACTCTCTTCTGTTTCCACCTTCCTTACCTTTGAGACTTCCTGCCTCTGGAGGCCCCACTGATAGCCAGCTGGGACAGTTCTTCTTGGCCTCCATTGGATCTGCAAAACCTGGCAGTGATGTCATTGCCAGTCATGTTGGAGTTGTGGGCCGCCAAAACAGCCCCATGTGAGTTCTCCAGCTTTGCTTGGTGGAGCTGATTGCCACAAATAGTTTCTTTACTTTTTTGGGGGGGGGGGGGTAATGTATTATAAATGAAATGAATATAAACTATAAAAAGCATAGAAGCTTCATGCTAGTAAAGCAAGCATTTATTCTCAAATGCTCTTTTGTTTGTTTGTTTGTTAGAATAAGTCTAAATTCTCCTTCACAAGAACTATATAAAGTATCTTTTGCAATTCAGATGAGTCACTTAGAACTTAAGAGAGAAAATATGCAGACTGCCAGAATAACATGAAGCTTCCCTATGAACATGGTATCAGCAAGTGTCTACCAATTTCAAATTAAAAATCAAAGGAAGCCATTAAAAGAGGAGCCTGTTGTCTCCAGTGTGTGGCACTGAGGCATTTATTTTTTTCCTGAGGGGAGGAGAGAAAAACCTCAAACGGCATGATTTTGGGTTTACAATCCATAAATTATCAAGTCATTTCTCACTTGTGGGATTAATATCGGCATACACCCCCACATCAGCTTGAGATCCTTGAAGGCTAAATTTACAAAACACTGAATCAATATGTCTGTGCAACTTAATAAACAGCATGAGGTTCAATAAATCCAGTAAGGAGACATTGCAGCTAATCAGCTGCTTTTTTAGTTTGTTTGGAAGTGTTGTCGGTGTTTGTAGACCTGCCAGACACTGTGGTGAGTCAGGTACCTCGTGGAGAATTCATAAAATCAGCTGATGAGAAAAAGCATTTGGTCTTCCACAGAAAGTACAGAAATGTCACTAAATACTTAAATAGCAGAGTGTTGCATATGACCTACACAACTACAGTGTGGGCTGGTGAAAAAGGAGAAGCTTGGAGGGGTGGGGGACTCATCAATTGGATGCCATGGACCTAAGAAATCCATGTTGGCATCCTTCAGTCTCAGAAGACTATGGTATCGCGCTCTGAATGGTGGCCCTGGAACAGAGTGTCCTCTCCAGTGCGCGAAGCCTGGGTAAAGTAGGTATGGAGGATAGGCTGTTACCCATGCAGCAAATCCCCCCTCTCCACATTGCTGAAATGGTTCAATGGAAAGGCAGAAGCCAGTATGGCTGGTTCCAGCGGCGTTGCAGGAGTTGCCAGCACATGACTGTGTTCAGCCGCGAACTGCCTCAGGGACTCCGGCTCCGGATTTTGCCTCGAGGTTGACTCCTGAAGCCTTTTCCATAACTGGATGTAGCCACAAGGCAGTGGAGGTTTGGGATCAGAGTTTTCCTTCTCTCAGATGAGCTGCCTTCCCAGGCTAAGGAGTCCCATCTACCTGGTGGCTGTTTAGTTGCCTCTTACGACCAGTACAGCCAAACTGAGGGCCTATTCTTATCCCCAGCCCCCAGATATGAAGCTGGCTACTCAAGAAAGCTGACGGAGGGCCAAATCCTAAAGTCCCTCAGTTCTGAGCTCTGGCACTGGGTGTAGTAAACATGTCATAAAGCACATTTTGGTCGTCTCCATGCAGGGAGAGCTGCTGCTAGCCCAGCACCAGATGGGCGCTGCCCAGAGAAAGGGAAGAGCTCCAGGTGACTGTTGGGGCAGGGGGAGGGTGCGACAGGGGAAGAACCAGGGCGGGCAGGGGAGTGGGACCAGCCCTGCTCAGCCATGTCCCACCCTCTGTGTCAAGTTGAAAACCCCGACACAGAGGTTCTCAAGTCTGCACCAGTAAAATAACTGGCACAGACTTGAGAAGCCCCATTGTGGGGCTTGGGGCTTTCCTGGGGGGAAGAGGATGAACGTCCCCTTCACCCAAGGAGACCTCTGGCAGCCCCAATGGTGCCGCTGGATGCAGCAGTAGCCATTTTGTCACTACTGCAGCCGGTGGCGCCTCCAGGGATAGGATTGGGCTGCCCAGCAGCTGCCACAGAGGCAAGTTGGCAGGTGGGTGCCTGCATCCAGTAGTGTAGCTAGAGGGGGAACAGGATGGTAAGTATTGCAGGTGCCGCAATACACCATGTAAGCAGCCCTTCCCACGCCCCATCAGAGCCATTCTGGGCAGTGATGGCATGCCATCTTGTCCTTCTGCTCCTAAGGTTTGACAAGGAGAGAGGAAAGGAGCAGAAGGAGGTGTAGAGGAAAGCAGTGTGGTGAGCTTTCAATATCTTATTTTGTTGTGACTAAGGCAAGTCAAGAAGAGTTGGGGTTATTTTTCACTACCCCTTGTTCCAAGGAATGGGCACCATTACATTCTTTTGATAAAGCTCACCAATCTCACTAGAACTTCTGTCCACCTCTCAGATAGGAAAGGACACTAGAGGTCTTCCAAACATTATTGCTTCCTAGATTGGCTTCTACAAAAGCATAAGTGCTTAAAGTGCACTATCATATGCTTTACGGCAGAAGATGTGTGCATCTTCTATACCACTGAGGAAAACCCTGCACTGCTGTACTACACATTGTAAACCAATATGGATAAGATCAGCCTTGGGCTGAGAACACTGTGAGTTTTGCGGGCCAGAAACCAAACACTTCATTGGACAGAAGTGCCCATATTTTATTGTCTTGCAATAACATGCTTGTTTGTGAGATAATTGTCACCTGACTCACTTGGCACTAAAAGAAAAAAAAGGAGGGCAAAGGATTCAAAATGCCAAGAAAGGGGCAATCATTAACAACTCTCAGTGACACCTTAAATTATGTATAGTTCATTATTTGTTATGTATAGTTTATAAGTATGTATTATTAATAGTTTATTTCTATATTTCCTTTCTTTATATTTGTGACTCTTCAAATACTGATTTTGCTAACCAGACTTAACAGAGCAGTTTTGTCAAGGTTTTGCTGTGAACTGAGGAATGGGTCTGACCCATTCTCTGAAAACTCTTGTATTTCTTTTTTTCCCATTTCATGTTTCAATCTTGCATATTAATTACAGAAACTCCTATAAGAGTCAGCGCATAACTTGGAGCACTGAGGCAATGTGCTCATAGTCTTTGCATGCATATACCCAGCAGGAGGCAGTCTATCTTCTGAAGAAATTGAGGTCTCTGAACAATGAAAAGTATGTCATGTCCTCTGGGACTGATGTTGCAAAGATTTTGCCTAGTGTAAATCTGAAAGAATATGCTACATGGAGTTTGTGAAAAGATCTCCTGCATCCAGTAACTTTTCAGATTGTGGAATACTATATATAGGTCCATTGCAATTTGGCAGGCAAGAAAGGTTTGCAGTTCCTTCCCTTTTACAAAATTTCATGGAAGAATTTCATGAGGAGCAAGCCAGTCCTATCTGCATAGTTATGCCCAGGCTCTTGCTTCCTGGGTGGGACGTAAATGAAATGGAATCAAGAGCAGTCATTCCCAAACTGTGGGTTCGGACCCACTGGTGGGTCGTGACCTGAAGGGTGATGGAAGAATCAGATAACTAATTGCCTCAAGCCCTGAGGCTATTCAAAAATTAGATACTGTGTAGCTAATAATTACCCTGCAAAGAGCTCAGCTGCTGCAGTTAGCAAGCATGTGTACATAGAGAGAGATAAAGTTTGAGTGTCTTTTTTCTAGTTATTATTACCTATGAATAAAAAATAATAATATTTCTTTCTAGCTCTCCTTTTTTTATAGTCTTGTAAACCTAGGTTGGTCCCGATAAAGTGTTGTTTTAGAAAGTAGGCCTTGGTGCCAAAAACTTTGGGAACCACTAAAGAGGTGAATAACCAGGCGAGTTAACAACTACCAATGGTGGATGTCCCAGATCTACCTCAAATGGTCTATTGATAACTATTTAGTGTTATCTACACCCAGTCCTCAGGCAGAATCAGACACTGACTGCAAGACTGTAAAACTTGTTAGATTGAAGGATGCCAGATTTGGGCATCATAAGCCTGCTCAAGGTACTTTAATCCAATAATGCAGGATACAGGCATGTTCCTATTTCTGTCATAGGTACAATTTCACCTGTCAATCATGGCACAAAAAAGGTTGATTAAAGTTGCAACCTTAGTCTGAAGACTAAATCCAGCTTGGAAACTAGAATGGTGAGGTCCAAAATCAATTGCATGCAGGCTATTGATGCCAAATAACCAAATGCAGCTCAGAAATGGAATCAGACAGATTTATAATGTTCACCTTCAAAGCAAGATGATTCTTCTGACCCCAAATGCCTCCTTCAGCTTGAATTTCTTTCTGAATTGGGGATGAACTTGAGTGTTCCCTCATTTTTACTATTTTTATATTGTATAATGTAATATTTAATTCAATTTTCTTCCAGGGCTATATTTACTTGCAATACTGTATATAGCTTGAAGAAATAAAACATGACTAGCATTAACCTACTCAAAATTCAGCAAGAGTTTTGAAAAACTGATGTGTGGAGATAGTATTCTCGCCTAACTAAAATCCAAGTTTTTAGAGCTGGATTGGAAAAGATAATAAACAATCGGGTTCAGAGGAATGCAATACCCCTTATGGACAAAATCTTATGACTCATGCCCAGCAGTTAAAGATCTTTCCTCAGTAGTGGGAGTATAATATTAATAATCTACAATATGCTATTGTAACCCAATGAATATGGCAAGTGTCTGTCTATCTGCATGAATTTCCTGCAGTTTTTTTTACTAATGTAAAAGCTTTACATAATGCATCTCTCAGTATGTCAGTTAAGTTTAATTTTGTTATCTTTGCTCCATTTTAAGAGTTTTATGGAGGCTGTTTTCTTAACCTAATTTCCTTGTATCTTGTTTTCTTCTCAAAACAAATTGTCCAATAGTATGAAACAGTCACCTATTTTATCGCCAAGAGACAACAACAGGCTATTTGCTTTTAGTATTTCAGCATGTGGCTATAGATGTGTATTTATTGTGGTGCATCTTACTACATTTCTAAGCAATCTTCGAAGAAAAAGAAATATTTTTGCCTCTCTGTTCATTGAGGTTAACAGTTCTTCAAATGTCAGTCATGGTGACTCTCTTTTCCTCAAAAACACAAATGAGCGGGATGAATGTCTGGAGCATTCACACAAGCAGAAAAATACCATTTACCAGTCAATAATTCAGGTTCTGTAGTTTACCTTAAATGATGCAGGCAGGGAGGAATTAATAAGAATACGTATTAACATACTGTACTGTTTTTCAACAAAAGTTCATGCAGCAGTTTAAAGAGAAAATCAAATAACTGAGGGCCCAATCCTATCCAACTTTCCAGCGCCAAAGCTGCTGCAATGCAGCCCTGATGTAAAGGAACAAGTGTTCCCTTGCCTTGAGAAGGCCTCCACGACTGCTTTCCTCTTGATGCAGTGTATGCCCTGATTGGCACAACTGCATTAGCACTGGAACGTTGGATAGGATTGCATCCTCAATGGCTCCCTGTCCCAAAAAGGATCACAATCTAAAAGGATGCAGAAGGAACACCAGCAAACAAGCCACTCTGCTAGTAGGCCCTCCTGAAACTATTTGGTACATTTCAACAGCCTATCCTGAGAGTGTCTCCTTTTCTTGGAGTTCCACTTTCAAGTACCTCCTCTGTTCAAGGCTATAGTTCTATGTAGAGAGTTTTCACCATGAACAAAGACACCACATATTCCTATCTCACATACTGAATGACAAATTGACTCTTCATCCAAGTTTCATTTAGATCACTAGCAGTTTGTGACCTTTGAATTGGTGCTGAAATTGTGCAATTAGTGTATCTCAGTTCTTAGTTTCTGGAATAAAGCGTTCCTCATCCCCACAACCTTTTAGGGTTAGAACAGAATTTAACATTCCTTAGATTCAAACTTTTAAAACTGATGGCTGTAAGAGCTCCATGTGTCACTAAGTGATGGAAGTTTCTGACCCTGTAATGCTTGTTTAGCTTTTTTGTAACCTTGTGTCACTTGCATGGAGGTCTCTGTTCTTGGCACTGTGACTGGAAGAAATGGATGCTATCTGCAGTGCCCCCTGACCTTTGGAAACTCTCTTCTCCAAGGGGAGAAATGCTTTGGACCTGCTCTTGTTTATTAAAGCTTTACAAAGCTCTTGTAACCTTAAAAGATCGGCACAACTTTAATCTCTTTAGAAGAAGTTAAATGGATTGTAATGGCCTGAACAGCTGGAAGGTCACAGAAAGACCACAGATACTTTACTTGCAGCTCTCCACTTTCTTAAAACCCTTCTCCTTCCTTATAATCACCACCAATCACCACCATCAGTATTTGGCAATGACAACACTAGGACTTGAACCAATCAGAACTGAGTTGGCCAGTATGTGTTGCTGACCACTCAATAGCTGGTGTTAGATACATGTTGGAATACGTGAATTATTGCCTCCTGCCCCCAAGCACTACTTTTTATAACACACCACCACCACTGCTAAGTGTGTGCATGGGGCAGACATGGGCTAAGCTGCACATTTTATTTGGGACCTTATGACGTTGAAATCCTATTTAATTTCATGAAATTTCAGTACCCTTACAGGATGCAGGGCTGCAGTCTTCAGTATTTGCTATACCCAGACTGACCTTTTATTTACAGTGTACAGCTCTTCTATTGAAAATAAAATATGTTGAAGCCAGTTGCATACAAATTGGCGCCCAGAGGGCTGCTGGCCCTGGGTTCCAAGCTGTGGGGGGAGGGTGACAGGCCCCCTCCCAATTTTTAAAATCTAGGTATTTTCAAATAATTCCATTGTGTTTTATATCATTTGATGCATTATTTCATGCAGAATGCAATGAAACAAAGTGGATTGAAATATCTCTATTCTATCAAACTTAGTAAAAAACAAACAAACCAGAAAAGGAAAACACAACTGCCTTATGTAACAAAAAGTGAATTACACTGGTAATCCACTGGTAACAAAAGATGTACATTGTAACAAAAAATTGATTACACTGGGATTACCAAAGGGAATAGCTTGTTCCAAGCATTTCAGAAAACCAAATGTATTCTTCATAGACATACGTATGGTTTGCCTTTCTTCTACAAGAAAACAGCTTTTGTATATATGAAAGACCAAAAGCCCACTACATATTATCTTGATAGGCATTCCTTCCCTGTTTTGTTATGGGTTATGATCTCTAATGTTCACTGCATATGTGAAACCTATTATTTGTAAGCAGGGATGGGAACTCAAGTCATGTGACTCATGTCCAAGTCATGAAAAACAGCATTTTTTCACTGACTCCTGTACACTTGAGTCACACGTGTGGAAGACTCGGGAAAACACTTGAGCCAAGGGTCCCTGACTCAGCACTCGGTTCCCATGCATGCAGGCTTGTCTGTGTGTGGGTGTAGTTGCTTACTGCTTTCATGGCATGAAAATCCTTGTGGGGCCATCATTCAAACCGGATGAGCACCAGGGAAATTCCAGCCAGGAGGCAGGGAAGAGTTAATGCTTTACTTTTGCATTTGCTTCAGGTGAGAAGGCAGGAGTGGGCTCTCTTGCCCATCCCTAAAACTGATGATTGTTAGCTGAAGGATGGGCAGTCTGATTTGTTTCTTTGGGTGAGGTAGAACAAGAGGAGGAGCCCAAGGGGGTTCTTGCCTTAGGATTGACTGGAGAAGCCCAGGTAAAAAGGAGACAGGGAAGCAGGGGAAGGGGATTTGTAGAGATCAGTGGCGTAGCTAAGGGAGTGCAGGGGGTAGCAGTTGCACCAGGCATCAAGCTTTAGGGGGGCAATAAGCTGAGCTTGACACTAGTAAACAAAATTGTGAAAATCTTGTAGTTGTAGTTGGCAACCTTCAGTTTCGAAAGACTATGGTATTGTGCTCTGAATGGTGGTTCTGGAACAGTGTCTAGTGTGGCTGAAAAGGCCGATTCGGGAGTGACAATCCCTTCCACACTGGGAGCAAGTGCAGTCTGTCTCCCTGGCTATGGGCCTTCCTCCTTTGCCTCTTTGCCTCAGACTCTTTGCCAAGTGTCTCATCAAACTGGGAAAGGCCATGCTGCACAGCCTGCCTCCAAGCGGGCCGCTCAGAGGCCAGGGTTTCCCACCCGTTGAGGTCCACTCCTAAGGCCTTCAGATCCCTCTTGCAGATGTCCTTGTATTGCAGCTGTGGCCTACCTGTAGGGCGCTTTCCTTGCACGAGTTCTCCTTAGAGGAGATCCTTTGGGATCCAGCCATCATCCAGTCTCACGACATGACCAAGCCAACACAGGCGTCTCTGTTTCAGCAGTGCATACATGCTAGGGATTCCAGCTCGTTACAGGACTGTGTTGTTTAGAACTTTGTCCTGCCAGGGAATGCCAAGGATACGTCGGAGGCAGCGCATGTGGAAAGCGTTCGGTTTCCTCTCCTGTTTGAGCAAAGAGTCCATGACTCGCTGCAGTACAGAAGTGTACTCAGGACGCAAGCTCTGTAGACGTGGATCTTGGTATGTTCCGTCAGCTTCTTGTTGGACAAGAAAATCTTGATATATATGATTAATACCAACATGTTATATATCACTGGAAAGGTAATTTAATGTAGAATTCAATGAAACTAACCGCATTGGAATATCTGTATTCTATCAAAAATTATGGCCAATTAACCAGAAAATGAAAATACAAATTGCCTTATAGAACAAAAAGTGGATCTTAACTCAGAACAGACCTATGAGACTGACAGTTGTTCAAGAGGTGCACAATTGCTTGTGCTGCTGTGTTGGGCGCATGTGGAAGGTTTACATGTTTGCACGCCATGCAGCAGAAACATCTGACCCTTTCTTTGGAAGGACAGGTGCCCTGCAGCTCATGTCTGTGGCGTTGCACACACATGTGAGGCTGGCGCATGTGCGGGACGCTATAGAAACTTTCAGCCAAGTTTGGAAGGGCTGCGAGGCACCTTGGTTGGAGGTGCTTATAGCGTCGCATGTGCACACGATGCCTAGATGTAAGGGCAGCCGAGTTCAGAAGGGTAGGAACTCGGCCAGAGGTTTGAGGCTGTGGAGCAGCACGCTTGGTGAGCACGCAGGGGTGGGGGTGTGTGGCGCATCACCCCCTCCCAGCGCATCACCTGGTGCAGCCTGCACCCCCCTAGAGACATCACAGCTCCCCAGCAGCAGCTCTGTTTTTTTTTTTCCATTCCTGACATGCGTATCAAAAAGACTTGTGACTCTTGTTTTTTTCAGTCATGAAAATGCTCCAGGTGACTCAGAAAGTGCCCCATTAGGACCACAAGTCACTGGGGCGGAGACCTGTGACTTGACTCGAGTCCAACCACACAGGGATTTGCCCATCCCTGTTTATAGTTCAATAAAAGAAAACATTCACTGTCTGAGCTTCTTCTCTGGCTATTATTATTATTATTATTATTATTTATTTCATACCATGACTAATAGTGAAAATAATTTTGTAATGGGGGATACCAAAAATTTATGGGCCCCAGGTGCCAAATGACCATCGAATGCCACTGGTTGAAGGTGATACATACATATATGTTCAGTGCACATGTAGATTTGTAGATGTTTGTAGATGTTATATTCATTACAGTTTGTGTGAGCAACTAGAATGTATTTTTAATAATATAAATGACATTAAAAGCAGAGTAATAAAGATTTTGTGTGCAGGTGGACCCTCTTTGTCCATAGGTTTGAAACCTGCAGCTTTTACTTGATGCGGATTCTGAACCTGTGTTGGAGAGCATCACCTGATCCATCAGATGTGACCAGAAGTACCTTCTGATCATGTCTGGGAGGCCTTCTGAGGTTGGGGAGGCCAGGGAGGCTGCAACCTCTGCAACAGGAAGGTGCTTCTGGTTGTGTCCTGAGGTCTTTCTGGACCCAACCCACAGATCGCATTATCTGTGGGATTTGGTATACCATGGGGGTTGGGAATGGACCTCCACAATTACTGAGATCCAACCTGTATAAATGAGCAGAGTGTTGAGGTTGATGATGATGATGATCGTCATCGTCATGTATGTACGTGGCACTTTAGACTGAGTGAAAAGGTAGGTTCCTGCTCTGAGAGGCTTACAACCCAGAGATTGACCCAAGAGAAATGACAGAGGAAGGAGAGGGGGACGGAAGCATTGAGATATCATAATTAGTTTCACTGAGGGATGGACTAGACACATTCATGACCTTGAACACACACAAGGTGGAAAGGAGGTGGCATGAATTATAGTAATGACAGGCCGGAATAGGGTTAAGCATCATCCCTTCTTCTTCTGCTGCTTCTCTGCTCTAAATGTTCTCCTCCCAAAGCAGCTTTGCTTGCACAGAAGCAATGCCACACAACTTAGTGCATAGTTAGCTCCTGGAATCAGATTTACCAACTTTAATGTCATTTTTCATGCTTTCTATATGAAGTCTTCTACTCCAAAAAAGTAGATATTATGGTGGATTTTTGTTTTTGCATTATGCTTAAAAACCATTATGTGGACATTAACAAGCTTCCTTTAGAGTTGCTAGAGATTAGACCTACTTTCCTTGAGAAGGTAAACAGTGAAAGTTGTCATAGGCCCTGTTCCATGTGTACTTTAGGCCCCTACGAGGATAGTATAGTAGGTATGAGCAATGTGAAAAGATAAATTAGGTTATGAATAGCCTAAGAGCTTTTTTGTGGCCAGTGACAAAATTGTTTGAATTGTGGCTGGAGGATAAAATACTTCCAAGTTATAAAAAAAGCCCTGAATCTCTTCATAGACAGATCATGTACACAAGACAGTTTTAGTTTTTTCTGCAAAAAGCACAGAACATTATTGAATTGTGTTGAGACAGTGAAAGTCTGACATGAAGCAGGGATCAGTCTGTTGCCTATGTAATTCTGTAAAATGCCATGTACACTGATTGTGTTGCACTAAATAATGCTGCTTTAATAAAAACTCAGAGATCCTCCAAGCTGTTCAAATAAGTCATCTTTCTGCCTTTAGCTTTCTGTTGTCCTTGTGTAAAGCCATAGACAGCTTGTGGCCTGTGTATGTGAAAGGCAGACTCCACTTGATAACCCTTCATAGTGTCTAGGTAATTTGAGAAATTCTTATATGTCTCATCTGTGTGCCAAGTTACGACTACAAAGGCAAGCAGAGAGGTTGTTTTTGTTTAGTTTTGGTAGCTGCCCCAGACTGTGGTCTTCCCTTCCCCAGATATTCACCACATATAGTAGTATTTAGCAAGGAGGGTAGTCATCTGCTTTTCTTAGTGATTCAGATTGCATGTGTTTGTTCTTCAGGAGCATCCATATCTTTCATCAACTCACTGTCTGTATACAATTCACTACACATGGTGCTTCGTATCCATGGGGGATCCATTCCCAGTCCTGCAGATAATCAGATCTGCGGATCTCCCCACCTGCTGTACTCTGAACCGATTTTCAGCCTTCCAAAGGCCTTTGAAAGCCTCCTGATGCTCAGGGAGGCTGCGTATGGCCTCCCTAGCCCACCAAAGGCCTCTAAAAGGCCAAAAATAGCTATATCTGGTTTTCATTCAAAAATGGAAAGTGCCAATTTGGGGCCTTCTGGGGGCCTTAGAGGGCATTCTGAGGTTTGGGGAGTCTGCACACAGCCTACCCAGCACTCAGAAGGGCCTCCAAACACAACTGGAGCACAGCTCCAGTCGCATTTGGAGGACAGCAGGTGCGGAGATCTGCAGGTTTGAGACCTGTGGCAAGGTAAAAATGCAGGTCCCAAATCCATGGATAAAGAGGCCCCACCTGTAGTGTTATAGATGGGGCCCATACTAGGAATTACATGCAAAAGCTAGTATCTTGATTGCTAGCTGAGGTTGTGCATTTAATATTATGATATAATTTTTGGTGTGTGTGTGAAAAAATACAGTGGTGGAAAAAGTAGAAGAAAAGCTCTGATCCTTTAGAGCAGGGGTGCCCAAACCCCGACCCTGGGCCCCGTTGTGGCCTTCAAAGACTCCCAATCTGGCCCTCAAGGAGCCCTCAGTCTCCAATGAGCCTATGACCCTCTGGAGACTTGCTGGACCCTATGCTGGCCTGACGCAACTGCTCTCAGCATGACAGCCAACTGTTCAACCTCTCACGTGAGCTGTGGAACGAGGGCTTCCTCCACTGCTTGCTGTTCACATCTGTGATGCAGCAGCAAAGGAGAGGCTGGCCTTGCTTTGTGCAAGATCTTTTATAGGCCTTGAGCTATTGCAAGACCTTCATTCATTCATACAAGTTCCATCTCTAATATATTCACTTATGTAAATTTATTCAAATTTGAAATGTAAATTAATCCCCCCCCTGGCCCCAGCACAATGTCAGAGAAATGATGTGGCCCTCCTTTGTTTGGACACCCCTGCTCTAGAGAGTGGGAAGATCTGAAGCAGCAAAGTCATCTCTGGAGCACTTCAGAAACAGCTCAGGTAGCAGTCCATTACTAATATAGGTCTGAACATTTGTTATTTCCAGACACTGCAGTCCATAAGGTGAAGGAGACAGCAGCAGGAGCCCACAGCTTGAAATAATCCATCCAAAACCTGCAGGAAACTGAGAGAATTTGTGGGACAATTTTTGAGAAGACAGTTCCCAGATCTGGAATGATTCAAAGCATGTTCTGTATTCTTTTTTCTCTTTTATTACTGAATAATAACAAAAAATAAAAACATCAAAAGAAAATGGAAAAATAGATAACATAAATGAATTACGTGAAATTACAAGTTAATAAGCAATCTATATTATAACTGATATAAACATTAAATGGTAGATTATACATAGATATCTTTAAAAAAGTCACCTGTATCTGATTTTGTTTTTACTGACTAACATATTAAAAAGTGTGTGTGTGTGTGTGTGTATTCCAGCTATTTTTTTTATCTTTAATTGTGTAGGAAACTATAAGGTGGGATTGTCCTCAAACTAATTCTTCCCACTTAATTGTGGTTTACAGGCACCCCTGTGTGACTAAAATCTGTGCCAGGAGTTATCCATACTCTCTAGATATAATTGTTTTGCACTGTTAATTACAAGACTATTTATGCAGCAAATGAAATGCAATTCATGAGTTCTCAGAAGTAATTAGAACTACAGATCACTAATTAAAATATTCTTTAAGAAGAATTAGATTTATGGAATTCTAGAAGAGACCCTCAAAAGCCATTTGCAAAAGATTAACAGTATTGGAAAGTAAACACCAGTTCTATATTCTGCTTTAAGTCCCAGTTTTTGATTTTTTCATTGAACTGACTTTATTCATGGTATATACTGAATAAAATATAAAAGAAGTCAGTAATCTTGCATGCTGTGATCTAAATATTGTGTGTTTTTAACAATTTGCAGGACTATAACCAAAGGGAAAAGCTATACTTGTACACCTGAAATATGTGTTCAGGGACCTTTGAGCAGCACTGGCTGTGGTACACACAACCTGCAAACTGGTACCATGAAAAAAGGAAGTTGAAAGAGGAATTCAGAGCTCAAAGAATCAACAATAATATTTTTATTGAGGCAAATTAATACAATAAGAGGGAGCTGGGAAACAACTAGAAGAGTCACTAATAACACAGGCCAACACACATTTTGCTTCCTTAAAAGTTACACCAATTCCTGGGTATATTTAGGGTGCAGATTCCAAAATCTGTTTTGCCCTATCACGTCTAGTTTTGGAGACACGGCACAGCCTCTTTAGTGAATGGTTCAAGCAGCCTACACCATGGCTTCCTCATGAGGAAGCTGCTTGAACTGTTGCAAGGTGACCCTAGATGTTGCAAGGTAATCCCAAATGTTCCAGGATATTCCCAGAAGTTGCAAGAGATCCCAAGATTCCAAAGCAAACTCAGAAGGCAGTGATGATCAAATCCAGGCCTTTATTGTAAATCCAAAGTGAGAGAAATCACCCAGAGCGCCCTCCTGGACTTGCTTTTATTACAATCTGGGGTTCCCTCCTTGAAACACATACATTTCTCATTGGAGACATTTCATTGGTTGGTTTACAAATCACCAGTTTCAGATTACACAATTCCATACATCCATCATACAGTCAGTAAATGGTACTGCACTTCAATTTTGCTCAAAAGTGACCTCACCTCATAATGACTTACTTTGGCCTTTGTTGTAGCTTGTGAAATGCAACATACTTGCCGGTGGAAGAGAAAATGCTATCTTATGCATTTTCTCTGGGAACCTGACCTTTGCAATGTGAACCAGAAATGACTTTGCTGTGAACCGGAAAATAGCTTCGATATGTTGTCTTAAACCTTTAATGCTGTTAGACCACTAAAACTCACTTAAAATAATGTGTTATATTGTTAGTTACACCTGTGTATGCACCAAAACTGGTTTTAAAATGAAGAATAAGGAAAATAAAAGAAAACTAAGCTGACCACTATCTTCTATGAGATCTGGTGTATCCCAGCATGTGTGTGCCTTTTGCTCTAAAAATATTATATAGCTACCCTTATATGCCTATATATGCGATCTCTGAGCTTGAAGCCATGATACTGAGCCTGTGTTACAAAGCAAGACAAACAGATTTTAAAATCACAAACACATTTTTTTACTCTTCTTCGAAAACAAAGGCTTATTCATTGTGCCTGCATAGTCTTATCAGAATGTCCTGAGAACAATTATCATGCTGCCAAGTCCAGCCAACGCTTGACTTGTAGGAAAAAAACCAAAACCATTTTTTTCTGTACTCTAACTTAACATTCAGAGAGATGGACCATGCTCTTTACGTTTCAGGTAAGCATATAGCATAACTAACAGGCTTGCCTTCTATCAGGACCATTCACTAATGAGGCTATACTATATCTCCAAAACTAGACGTGATAGGGCAAAACGGATGCCATTTTGGAATTGGTACCCCAAATTCATATCAAACCACCATAAAGTTTGGGAAAAGCTTTTCTGATCCTCAATTTCGTAGGCCTGTGTAATTATTGCTAGCACACTGAAGCCCCTTAAGATGTAAATGAGATGGGGCAGCGGTGCTGGTTAGGAGAAGAGCAAGGTGATGCTAACGAGGGAGAAGCTACATGCATGCAAAGTGTGGCTTTTCCCAGAAAACATAGGGTTTCCACAGGGTTAAAGGCTCAAAAATGAGCAAGAGGAAAAGAGGCAGACATCCTACTGTGGGGAAAACAGAAGATAGGCCATCTAATCATCAATGGGTCTCCCTAAACATATGTAAGTTATTCTGCTGTGTAAGTCCAAGGAGAGACAGAAGCATGTCAGGCTGGAAAAATGGGGTAGGATCCCAGTGCATGCCACTGCCCCTGCTCTCCCCATCCCTGCCCTTTCCCTCCCCCCCCGAATCTTCTCAAAACCATCCACAACCCACCTTTGTAGACAAGGCCCATGAAAGAGAGATATAGGGGGTAATACCCATGCCAAGAGTCAAAAGGGAGGGAAGAGCCAAAGTGGAGCCCCAGAAATTTCCCAGGATATTACATTTTCCTATCTCACCCAGACTCCCAACCCATTTGAGATGCTGGGGGTACCATATGCACAAGGCCAAGGAATGTATACATGACAGTGCTTAACACAGTGGGAGGAAAAGGGCCTGCTAGAGTAGGTCTTTGGCTTGTGGATCTGCTTACTATGAAAGACTGACTGTACAGGAGCACAGGGGCACAGCTGTGGGACTACAGCTGCTGCAGAAGCACGTTTTGGTACATACCGGACACTTTCCATTCTGGTGTGAGCCTAAATATGGTGATGCTAATTTTCTGTAATATTTTTCTATATTTAAAAGGTTTTAGAGAGACTTAGGAGTGTATTTGGTTTTCTGTATTACTATATCTAGCTGCTAATGTTGCATGGACGAGTAAACCTGGGCTCTGCATCGGGAAGCCTGGTAGACCTGGCTCCAAAGACTTTTCTGGCTGTTGCCACCCTCCTGCTAGGCTTCAAAGACTCCCCTGGGAGGGAGCCCAAAGGCCCTGCCTACTGTCACCTGGTGCAGGCTGGGTCCACCAGTGGCAGGCTTGCAGAGCTGCTGGCTGTTTGTGCCAGCAGCTCTGCCATGCACAGCAGTGGCACACCATTTACAGCACCACTTTATTGTGGTGACTGCAAGATTCGCTGTCATAAAGGTCCATTTAGACTGGGCCTTTAAGCAGGGGTAACTCTGTACTGAATTGTGATTCATGTATCAAAATTTGAAAGATGAAGCTAGTGATCAGTGATTCTATGCATTTTATAAGTTTACCATTTACATAGTATAGTATAATTTTAATGCTTTATATATAAAATAATTTTCAAAAAGGTGTAATGTATCCAGTACCCCATTGTTTACTCTCATCAGCAACCTCTGATAACATTCTGAGAATGTTAATAGTACAGATTGTAATTTAAGGTGTAGAGAAAATCATTATTATCCTATAGCAGTGGAGAGTTACTAGTGCTTGTAAAATCAAACAGATTTTCAAAGGCCTTGATTTTGATAGCCTGTTATAAAATATGGCTGCTTAAACAGATAAGCTATGTTCACTGCCATTTTAGACCACAGATTAAGAATGAGTAAAAAGAAAGGTGCAGACATGGTTATTGAGTGAGAGAGGTGTGGCAGCATAGAAACAGCTGACAGCAGGCAGGAAAGTGCAGGAACGGAATATTGGAAAAAAAAATCTAAAAACAAATAGGTAACTATGCAAATCTTGTTTGTCTTTAAAGCAGAGGTTGGTAGTAAATTTGACTTTCATTCTAGAACAGTGGAACAGTGATGGTCAGCTTAACAAGCCATCAGTTACCATTATTAACGAAAGAGGTATTTTTCACAAAATAACATATCTCTAAACCTGGTTGTGTTAATGCCTAAATTGTATTCACTAAATTTTATCTGGATGTTTATTCTTTAAAAATCCAAACAGTATGTGTTGATGGGTTTGCTCCAAACCGGGCTGCCATGCTTATGTATGCTTTTCAAAATGTGTTAGGTTTGGCATAATCTCTCAAGTATATATTTCTGATTTGGATTTAGTTAGATTTCTTTTTCATCCAGGCTCAGGTTGGCAGACCTTACAAATTCAAACCCGTGTGGAGTTCTGGGAGGAGATTGTGCTTTACAAACAAAGTAGATAAGATGAAAAGGGAGAGACAAGATAAAAGATGAAGAGTTGACAAGATGGGGGGGAGGAGTGATGGTGTGGGGGTGGATATGCTGTGGATGGATTCTGATCGGCTGGAGTAGGAGAGAAAAACTGAGGTAAAGCTGAACAGCCCCAGATAAATTGTTGGAAGTACTTTCCATTGAGTTCAGCAAAAAATCCTTCTGATGGATCAGCAGTCTCTCTCCCCCTACCTGTCCCCTGGGCTTATTGTACAACTATCTGCTAAAACAGATAACGTGGGCTATTATGCCCAAATCCCTAGCCGAAGCAGCTGGGATTCATTTCTCCTGCTGCTGGTATAGCAGGTGGTCCCAGAAATTCTGTCCTTCTGAGGCAATGTACTGTATTTGTTGAAGTGTACAAAGTTTTGGATATGTTTACAGAGACGATCCAATGTACACATATCATGGGATTCCCTCTCCCTCAAATTATGACTAGTTCTGCATATTAGCAATGGCATTTTGAAGAGAGGATGTTTGTCACCTACCATAATTTGGTCTACACTGGAGTCTCAGCACTGGGGAAGAGGACGCCTATTGTGGGAATGAACTCAGAATGTGTCGTACTGGCAAACTTTATGGAAGGCCATTTGTCTGCACTGTGTTTGGCAGTAAAGAGTGGTATTATTAGCCTGTCATGTTTATGAGCACTGAGATTCAAGGAATTGACTTTTTTTACTCAGTTTTTTTTTTTAAGTAAACAGAGTCAGTTTGAGTCTCATCTGTGGCTTTGTAAAGGTTCCATTTCCAAGGCATTAGTCTGTTGGAATGGACCTGTGAACTGTAACTTCACAGCAGGATGCCCCATTTACATCCGCAATGTGAGACATGCCTATGTTGGATTGTGGATGTCCATGTTTTCTTCCAGTCCTGTCAAAAATAATAGTGCAGTGGTATTGATTGAGACTCGTTCAATCAACACAGCTGGGAAACACTGAGAAATGTTCTTAGCAAAGTTGTCTAGTAGAGCAGGTGAGTTTTGGTTTGGTACAGATTTGGCAGTGTGTCCAGGTAAAGCAGATGGCAACTGCTTCCCTTGGGCCTGGAGTGTAGAACACACACCAGATGCATGGGAGATGGGCCAGAGAGGCAGCCTGTGTGAGGGGAGGAAAAGATGTAGGCCAGCCACACAAGATATGTTCCATGTGATCAACTCGCTCTTCCTTGAGATGGGGGAGGAGAGGGGATGAGAAGGGAATCTTTCTGTTAGCAGGGAACATAATCCAAGAGAGACGCCCCCGGATGGAGCCATTTTTGCACTTCAAAAACTGCTGCCAGGTATGCTATCCTTTCCAATTACATCATGTTTTGAATGCTTGCATTATGCCTGTTTGCTGGTTGGGGACCAACTAAGCTACATTAAGGCTGGGAAGGATGCTTCCTGATGCTTGAAGTCCTCCAGCCAGCACTTCCTGAAAAAAATGAACGCTTTTGTTACAAATTATTCCTCTAGCTCCAGCAATGGTCTCCAGCTTCTCAGTTTCTCCCTCCTTTGACTTCCCTTTACATTTGCTTGCCCCCCATCCCCAGGATATGGTTTGCTCTTTATTTTCAATTATGCAGATCAGGGCTGATATAATAACAAATCATCCCTACAGAGTGTTACTGCTGGAGAATGAAAACCCACAAAACTGTCCATTTAAACAAGACTTGGATTTTAGGGAAGCAACGAGGATTAATACTGCCAATTTGTCATCCTGGCGCTGTTTTGATTATAATGAAATTATAAAAACCATTTTATTTTTATTTTATAAATAATTTATATTTTCATTATTTTATTATAAAAACAATATTTGACCCTTGGTAGGTTTTCCTGCTGTGAGTCTGGGCATGCAAGAAATAGTGTGTTGGCATCCTTCAGTCTCAGAAGACTATGGTGTCACACTCTGAATGGTGGTTCTGGAACAGAGTGTCCTCTCCAATGCGCGAAGCCTGGGTAAAGTAGGTATGGAGGATAGGCTGCTACCCATGCAGCAAATCCCCCCTCTCCACGTCGCTGAAATGGTCCAATGGAAAGGCAGAGGCCAATACGGTTGGTTCCAGCGGCGTTGCAGGAGTTGCCAGAACGTGACTGTGTTCAGCCATGAACTGCCTCAGGGACTCCGGCTCCGGATTTTGCCTCGAAGTTGACTCCTGAAGCCTTTCCCATAACTGGATGTAGCCACAAGGCAGTGGAGGTTTGGGATCAGAGTTTTCCTTCTCTCAGATGAGCTGCCTTCCCAGGTTGACGAGTCCCATCTACCCGGTGGCTGTTTAGTCGCCTCTTACGACAAGTACAGCCAAACTGAGGGCCTATTCTTATCCCCAGCCCCCAGGGGAGATGCAAGAAATAAGACCAATGCAATTTAATACTACTAACAAGGTGCTACCCTTCTTTGGGGAGAAATCATCATGGCCTGAAAAGTTCAAAGTTGAAGTGGCCCACCATGTTAAAAGAATAAACCCCTGTATATGTCCACAGGCCTCTACACAGAGTGACAAGAGATATCCCTATCCTTGATAGGCCTTGATAGATCAGTAATTTTCAACATTTTTCCTCTTATGGCACACTGACACAAGGCACTGTTCTGCCAAATCCCAATCCACTGGGCCTTGTGCCCGCTTAAGGCTGATCAGTCCCCCTTGTGCAACTCACCAGTGCAGCAAGTAAAGGTCAGAGTCCAGTTCCAGTCCACAGATGCCAAGTAAACCAGTCCAATCAATTAGAGTTGCCAAATCAGAGCCCAGAGCCAATAAGCCAAGTTACAGTCCAAGGTCAGGTTCCAGGTAGGTCAGTCAAATCCATCAGGGTATCCAAGTCCAAAGCCAAAGTCCAGTCACAATCCAGTCAGATTCCAACTTCAATAAGCCAAGTCAGTCTCCTTTCCTACCTCCAACCTGCACTCCTTCAAAACCCACCAACCCTTTCTGCCTCAGGTGCTCCTTATATCCCTGAGGGCCCTATTGCCTTCCAGTGGCTGCAGCTGTGCAGCACACTCTGCTGGATACCCAGGCCTTACCCTTAAAGTGGCCACTGCTGACACCACATCTACCTCCTCACCAGTTCTTCAGTGATTCCAATACAGGCACTAAAATGGTCAAGGCACACCCTCGGTTTTTTGGCAATTTACAGAGTGCGTGGTGTTGCTGCTGGGTGGGTGGACTCACATCTCCAAGTGGCCCTACTAATAAGTGACCCTCTACCAAACACCTGTGGCATACCTGTGGACCATTTGCAACACACTAATGTGCCGTGGCACACTGGTTGAAAGGCACTCATCTAGGTGATGAGATAAAAAAAGACAACAGAGGGCAGGAAGGGGTGGTGCTGGCAAGCAGGACAGGCCATACAAGCAGTTGCTTCAGTAACCCTCCCCAAGTCCTCAAGGACCCCTTTGAAATGAATGGTGATCTTCATAATGGATCTGATGCCAAACCCTCCAGCAGGTGCAGCGGAAGCAGTGGTGTAGCTAGAGGGGGTGCAAAGCACTAAGTCTTGCAGGGAGCTTCACCCAGTGGCGTCGCTAGGGGTGTGTGGGCCGCACCGGGTGACATGCCAGGGGGGTGATGCACCTTGGGGGGAGAACGCGCTAACTTCACGGCTTTCAGAGCTACCCCACAGTGCCATACACCGTTGGATGCGGAATGCCCAGCGGAGTGCAATGCAAAAAACAGAATCAAAATAGCTCCTTTCCTTCAAAGATTATGGCCAAAAAAGGGAAAGAAAAATGCATGGAGCCCTATGGAAAGTGAAAGTGAGCTGTATCACGCATTTACTCGCAAGCAGGCGTACTAGCCATAGTTCGTTGGAAAGAGCAGGCTGAGAGGAATCCAACTACACCAGAATGGTCCCGATCCAATGAATGCAGCCCCCCAAAACACGAGTAGGTCCCTGCCTCCCTCCCAGCAGCAAGTCAATTGAAACGAAGTCACGTTGCTGCGTTTACTCACGAGTAGGCAAACTTGCCTTAGTCCCTTGGAAAGGGCAGGCGGAGAGGACTCCAAGGACGTCAGAATGGTCCTGATCCAATGAATGCAGTATCTAAAAACACCAGAGAAGGAGGTCCCTGCCTCCCAGCTGCCCTATTGAGCTCTATGGAAAGCAAAGCAGCCTCACGGTCAAGTTTACTCACAAGTAGGCAGACTGGCCTTGGCTGGTGGTCAGGCCAGGCAAAGGGGAATGTGAGGACACCAGAATGGTCCTGATCCAAGGGAGCTGCTCCAGAAGGCAGCCTCCCCCACTAAAAAGGTCCAAAATGAGGCTTCAACTGGTAAGGGGAAGTTTTCTATTTTACACTTGCAAAGCCAGGTGGGTCTTTGTACTGATATGCCTTAAATAGAAGAACTTTAAACTGGGCACTGGGGAGGGCTGGAAATCTCACTGATTCTTTTTTTGGGGGGGGAGGGGGGGTTATTGCAGGCAGGCTACAGAGTAAGCACCATTGACCACTATGGGACTTACTTCAGAGTAGACATGCATAGGCTTGGGCTCACAGGCTGCAATCCTACCCACACCTTCCTGAGAGTAAGCCCCATTGACCACAATGGGACTTACTTCAGAGCAGATTCACTTGGTGGAACAGGACTGGCTCCCCCTTATTTATTTCTTTTATCTTAATTATTTATAATTATTTATTTTAATTTGCTTGATGTCACTTCTGGCTATGACATCACTTCCAATGGGTCCTGGACAGATTGTCATTCTAAAAAGTGGGTCCCAGTGCTAAAAGTTTGAGAACTGCTGCAATAAGTTGTTAGTAAGTTGACTTGGGTGTGCGTGTGAGAGAGAGAGAGAGTGAGAGAGAGAGAGAGAGAGACTCTAAAAGTTTTCAAAATCACTAAAATCAGAGTTTGGAGGAATAAGACCATCATGTTATATATCAATCAATGCGTAATTTCATGCAGAATGCAATGAAACAAACCACATTGAAATATCTTTGTTCTATCGAAAGGTACAGCCAAAAAACCAGCAGTGGCAGGGCAATAGTACATCACCACGCCCAGGACCTGGGGCGTTGCCCCGCCCACTGCATGGGGGGACAGGCAGGCCTCCTGCACCGCGGGACGCGAATCCTGGCGACAGCACTGGCTTCACCACAGAGTGCAAGGGGCACCCTCGGAACCATTCAAGGGGGGGAAGCAAAGCAGAGGCGTACGCTTTGGGGAGGGGCCCCTTGCACGCTGAGGTGAGGCTCCCTGCAGAACTTAGGGGTTTGCACCCCCTGTAGCTACGCCACCAGGCAGGAGTTGGCGCTGGGCTGAGGGGCCAAGGCGAGCCTGGGGGGCGGCGGCGGCGCTGCGCACCTGAGCAGCGACTCCAGAGAAAGGGGAAGCACAGAGCACCACCAACGCAGACAAAGCGGCGGCTGAAGCCTCCGCGCCCGCCTCGTCCCCGCTTGGCCACCCCAGCCACGAGGAAGCAGGCAGCGCTCCCTCCCTCCTCACTCCGGCCGCCTCCGCCCGGGAGGGTGACTGGTTTCCAGCCTGGTCCTGGGCGCCCCCACACCGGAGCCAGACGCCGCGCGCGCCCTGCCCTGCCCTTTCCGCACAGCCGGCCTCGGAGAGGCGCAGGGCGCACGGGCGGGCGCGCAGACAGAGCTGCGGGCGCCTGGCGCGCGGCTTAAGAAGGTGTGGGGCGGGCGGAGGCCGAGGGGAGGAGCGGCAGGGCCGCCCACCTCCCACTCGTGCGCACCGGCGCGGGCGTCCTGCAGCCGGCTCCTCTCCAGCCGCCAAACTTCGCGAGCTGCCGGCGCTCCTCGCAAACTTACTTTGCCGGCTGCGTGCGTCTCGCCTCGCCTCGCCTCGCCTCTCCTGCGGCTGCCCTCTGCATGCCCCTGCGCGGCCGGCGGCTGCATGGAGCTGAAGCAGCGCAGCCTCCCCCGAGGGCGGGCTGGCCCCTGGCCCTGGGCGCTGCCCCTGGCGCTGCTGCTGCTGCTGCCCTCGGCGGCCCAGGTGGCGCAGGGGGGCGCCAGGTACTACCCGCGCTTCTCGCCCTTCTTCTTCCTCTGCACCCACCACGGCGAGCTGGAGGGCGACGGCGAGCAAGGAGAGGTGCTCATCTCCCTGCACGTCGCCGGCAGCCCCACCTTCTACGTGCCGGGCCAGGAGTACCACGGTAAGCAAGCGGCCCCCCGCGCTCGGAGCCTCGCTGACCCGTTATCGTCGGTGGGGCTCACCTCCCAGTGGACACGACTCTGAGGCTGCACTCCTACCACGCTTACCTGGGAGTAAGTCCCGCTATAGGCAGTGGGGCTTACTTCCCAGTAGACACGCAGAGGCTGGGGCTGTAAGACTGCACTCCTAGCCACGCTTATGTGGGAGGAAGTCCCATTATTGTCAATGGGGCTTACTTTCGAGTAGATGCATAGGATCGGGCTCTTATCCACTGTTATGTAATCCTATCCACTCTTACCTGGGAGTACGTTCCATTGTACTCGGCGGGGCTTACTTCCGAGTAGGTATGCTCTGAGACTGCATTCCTATCCACTCTTGCCTGGGAGTAAGCCCCATTATAATTAATGGGGGCAACTTCCGAGTAAGCATGCATAGGATGGGGCTCTGACAGCCCTATCCTATGCCTGTCAGTAGTAAGCCCCATTGTGTTCAGTGGGGCTTACTCCCAAGAAAGTGTGTATAGGATGTCCACGCTTACCTGGAAGTAGGTCCCATTATAGTCAGTGGGGCTTACTTCCGAGAAGACATGCCTGGGATTAGGCTCCCTGTCCGCTCCGCGAGAAGGCTGGAGGGGTCGTCTGCCCCGCAACCCACCCCACCCGGGGTTGGAGAGGCTGGTCTTCGGGGCTGCGCTCCGAGCTCACCATTGAAGCTAACGGGTTTCGCGGGCTTGTGGCTTTTGTCATCGGCTGTGCTGGAGATGGGGTGCTGGTGGGGTGTGTGAATGGGGGGTGTTTGCGGCTGAGCGGATCCCAGCGGGAAAGTTGCTCCGCTTCCTGGACTTTCCCCCACCTGCCCCCCCCCGCTTCCCCAGCCCTGCCGGTGGGTGCGACTCCAAAGGAAGGCTGCACTTCGATGGAGGGACACCCCCCTCCCCGCACTCCTTTCTTGCCCATCCCTTCGATTCTTCCCTCGTTGGAAAGCGGGGCATAAACAAACACGCTGAGAAAGAACAGCCACGAATGTATGTCGTGCCCCCCATCCGCCCTGCCCCCCCCGCTGCCTCACCCTCCAGGCAGAAGCGCGACCTCCCCCCACATTTCCCCCCTGGTTGCTGCGCTTTGCCTCCCTAGCACCTGAATAACTGGCTGACTGACAGCCCAATGCTACGCCTGTCTACTTAGAAGTCCCATTGTAGTCATTGGGGCTTACCCAGGAAAGTGTGGATAGGATTGCAGCCTTCCAACCAATCCTATGCCTGTCTATTCAGAAGTAAGTCCCATTCTAGTCGAGGGGGTTCACTCCCAGGAAAGTGTGGACAGGATTGCTGCCTAAATCTGGAGCTTCTGTGAGCCTCCTGAACCCCCATCGCCCCACCCCCTTATTCTGCACAGGAGAGGCCGCTTCTTTCATACCTCATGGGTGACCTGCATCACAAGCCTATGCATGTCTACTCAGAAGTAAGTGCCATTGTGTTCAATGAGGCCTACTCCCAGGAAAGTGCGCATAGGATTGCAGCCTCAGGTGCCTTTGAAAGACTGAGTGATGCTTTTGGCTTGCAAACTGGAGGACTGAGAGCATCTTGGGGTGCATATCCTTGCCTGGACTGGTGGGATGCTGCTGGGAAAAGTTGACATAATGAAAGGGCGAGTGAGCTAGGCTCTCTGGGTTGATTGGTTTTTCTGAAGGTGAATTTAAGTTTTCACACCTGCTTTTTAAAAGCCAGTGCAATCTTGAGATGATGGAGTGGCTTGCTGGACCACTAAGACCTGTGCTCTGATCAGTGGCATAGTTAGAGTGCAAAGCACTAAGTTTTGCAGGGAGCCTGTGTTTTGCTCCCACTGCCCAGAACGGCTCTGAAGGGGTGGGGAAGGGGCTGCATGCACAACACAGTGAAGCTCCCTGCAGGGAGTCTTGCTGGGAGCTTCACAGTGTTGCACATGCAGCCCCTTCCCTGCCCCTTCAGAGCCGTTCTGGGCAGTGGGAGCAAAACACAGGCTCCCTGCAAAACAGTGCTTTGTACCCCCCTCTAGCTATGCCACTGGTTCCAATCCTTGCGCAGTGAGGATGTTCACTCCAGTGACCTTGGGCTGCCCCCCCTCAGGCTAAGCCAGTGGTTTCTAAACCAGGACCCACTTTTTAAAACACTATGAGGACCTACCTAGGTTTACCACACTTTTTAAAACAGGAGATCTATTAAAGTATTTATTACTTTCTTAACAAGTAATAATAACCAGAGAAAAGACATTTATCAAACATTTATCTCCCTATATGTACACATGCTTGCAAACTGTAGGAGCAGAGCTCTTTGCAGGGTATTTAGCAGTTCTTTCATTTTTCAGTTGCCTCAGGGCTTAATTAGTTATCTAATTTTTCCATCATCCTTATGCAACCCACCAAAATACAGGTTGTGACCCAGCAGTGGGTCCCAACCCACAGTTTGGGAATCACTTGCCTAAACTATGCAGAGGACTGCTTTAAAGATGAAAGAGGGCAGACAAACTGCTGTGCATTGCTTAGAGGTCCTTGGAAGATGGGCGGGATATACAACTTGATGATATTTTATGTAGCAAGTATTGTAACTTGTGGAGGTTATTCACCAGAGTGGGAATTGTGGATTGTTGCTGTGCAGCACAATCCAAAGCTTGTTTACTCCAAAGTAAGTCCCATTGAGTATAATTAAACAATTATATATTTAGAGAGCTTAAATTCACCTTTCAGTTTAACAAAATTCTCAAATTGGTTTACAAAGATAAAAAGACAATACATCATAATGTCAATATACAACATTAAGTATGACTTATTCCCAAAACCTTCACATGTTTGCCTAAGTATCACTGAACACAATAGGATTTATTTCTGAGCAAGTAGGTGCATAACTGATAATATGATTTGTATCTTGGAATCTGCCATAACCTTCAAGACGGAGTGAGATATAATTCTTAATTAATTAAAAAAAGTATAGATGAGTGTGGTTGGCTACAGCCTTGCCACAGAGGTTTAGCACAGAGTCATTTTATTGATTTAATTAGCACTTCAAGAAATTTTGTTGTTAGGGTCATGCTCAGATTGAAGCCTCTAGGTGTTTTCAAGCTTTGCTGCTTGTTTTGACTGTGTGACCTAATAGGAAAATGAATGATTACTGGTACAATTTGTGTGTCATTTATGATGCAAATTGTGAAGACAAATGAATCCTTGGGGGGTCTTTTCTAGTTAGGTCCCTTTCCATCAGTAGCCTAAATACTCCTTGTCTAGAATGAATTTGAGCTTCTCTTGTCTCAAACTTGTGCTTCACTGATGTGTGAAAACTAGCTGGCCTTGTTGATACAACTTTTCCCTTGGGATGAGCAGATACTCTTTTAAAGGCTATGCTGCTTCTGGAGAATCATGCAAGAGCTAATCCAAAGCTTTTAGAATTTGGAAAGAGATGTTTCACTGACTTCTGTGGCCTTTAGAGCATAGACCTCTCCTGAATAGATAGTTGTTCCTCTGCTTGCTAAATGCACACTGAATGAGTTGAGTGGTGCCATGTGAAGGTCACCCATTAGCTTCCATAAGAATGATCAGCCAATATGATTGTGACACAAGTTTGACCCCAGAAGTGATTGAGCTTTGTTGCTGAGTGTGACCTCAAGGAGGGGGATAATTTTGAAGATAAATGCTGAAAGTGAGAGTGTTAGGTCAGGCACTCAAAGCCAAACCAGTCAAGTTTCATTGGAAGACCCTGCATTGTCCTTAATGTTTTCCCCAGTGACTAAATGGGAGAGAACTTGGTCATTAGGGTGAAGTGAATTTTTCATGTTAAAAGGGGTTTTCTTCTCTGAGATAGTGAAAACTGCCTTTTGTTGTTGTGCTGTTCTTTCATTCTTCTCATCAGTTTCTTCTTCCTCTGCAGTTGCGTATTTGTTCCAGAAAATACCTTACTCTTGCTTTTAAAAGTAATTTGTCTCCAGTGTTCCACTCCACCAGTTGTTTATTCTTTAGTGGCAGTGTCTGAGGAGGGGGCAGTGCTCAGCTGACACTCTACTGTGCAACCCCCCCCCCCAGAGGGACTTCTGAGAGCAAGTGGCAAAAAAAGTGGTGTGGTTGGAAAAAGGGACCAGGCAGAATTAAGGCGTGGTGTGCCAGAAAATCATGATCAGTGCATGCATATCCCCAGCCATACCTGCTGGGATGTATCTAAACGATCCTTCCCCTATCTTGGATGCTGCCTAGTGGCCTGCATCTCTAAATGCCCTCTCACTGTCAGGAGTTATCAACTGAGATTTCAGAACATTTTTAGATCTTGCATATAGTATTCGTGGTTGGAACCACAAGTATCTGGATATATTTTTTGCTTTTCTGTTATCATTAGCTTTCATATTCTTAACATGGTGTCTTCACCACCTTCTACGTACTCTAGTCTGGATAAATATCGACTACCTTCTCAGTGTACTTCATATATCTACCAGAGCAGGCAGCCTGCTCCTGAATATATTTACTTAGGAACTGAGTACACTGGAGCTCCCTTCCTAGTACATATGCTTACATTTTACAGGCTAATTTAGAGAGGGCAAAGGATGGCAGGGGTGCCTGCACCCAATGCATCTGTATACTCACAGAGCTTGAGATACTCTTAGCTCAGACTTAACATTTTTTTTATGGCATGACTTGTCCCTGCCTTCTCCGTATGGACAAGCATAGCGTATGAGTGGGGTGCTACGGTCTTGACTGTTGGCAACTTACTTGATCTTATAGGCTGTGATCATGTAAGTGCGCTACTTTGACTTTATTGCTCAGAATGTGACCATTTAAACCACTAAATGTAATGGCTAGTAATTTAGATTTGTAATTTTCTCACATTTTCCTCAAAAACAAGATCAGTATGTATAGATCCTATTATTTATGAGCACTGTTGACAATACACATGTCAGCTACTTTTTCTTTGCTTTTGTATGTGGTATACTGCACCTCTAAAACAAAATGCATTGAAACAGTCTAACTACAACACAAGGGAGACATACTTAGAGAAACTTTATGGTATATGACTATTTGTGTCTGAATCTTGTATATATGAAGATACTTATGGCATATCAATACATTTCAAATTTTTGTTTTTAATTATGAGAGTGTTGGGAGTTAATATTGTTGACAGATATGCATGTATATTTCAGTTTTACCAATGAAATTTTTACCTAGATTACAGAGATGAACACTTTTGGCCCAATCCTATCCCCCTTCCCGCTGCTGCAGCCGTACTAAAAAGGCATGTGCTGTATCCAACAGGGGAGGGGGTGGAGTAGGTGGCTTTAGAGGGGAAAGGGGTATTTAAATTCCCTTTTCCTTCTGCAGTGGGTCTCCTTGGACCTGATAAGCCTCCCGCCCTGAAGTGGGTCTCCTTGGAGGTGTGCCAGTGATTTTGCTGGCACAAGTCCCAGTGAGAAAGGGGGCAGGCTGGCTGGCTGCTGCCAGAGGGGGTAAGAGCCAGTGTTAGTAATTGCCTCTTGATCCATCCCGTTCTGCAGCCTCCCCACCTCCCTGCCACTAGCATACCCACTGCACCATCCACTGCATCCCCCCTCCCTATGGCAGCAACAGTAACTGTGCCTGGGAACCTCCTTTCCTTGCTTAAAGTTCATTTACAAGTGGAAGCTTATGATCAGGGCTTCTGGGAAATGTAGTTCATAAGAGCCAGGCTAGTCTTATGGCTGTTAAAGCTGTGGTTTATGTCAGTTAAAGCATTTTTTTGCTATTAAAAGCTGAACTACTTCTGAAATAGAGAAGAATTTCAATACAGGATCCTCCAAAATATTGATGCTGAGAGATTTGGAAGATATAGGGTGTATAAGCGCATTCAGCCACTAGAGGTGCTAAATGTAATGCAATATAACAGAATAATTTCATTCTGTTACAGTGTATTACATTCAGCACCTCTAGTGCCTGAATTCAGAATACAGTGGTACCTCGCATAACGAATGCCCCGCGCAGCGAAAAACCTGCAGAACGAAAGCGGTGTGCGAAGTTTGGTAACTCGCATAACGAATTTTTATGACTTATGCTTCGCATAACGAATTTTTTTTTTATTGTCCTGGTTTGTCTTAAGGGGGGGGGATCTTCATGTCCCTTTATGATCCTGTCCACCCTAGTAAGGGGCGGATCTTCATGTCCCTTTATGATCCCGTCCACCCTAGTAAGGGGCGGATCTTCATGTCACTTTATGATCCCGTTCACCCTAGTAAGGGGCGGATCTTCATGTCAGCTTGCTCCCAGGAAAGTGTGCACAGGATTACAGCCTTCAAACTCCCCACTCAGCATCCCCCCATCGCTCATTCACCCTCTCACTGCCCCATTTCCTTCACGTTGCCCCCCCCTGATCATGGCAAAAGCAAGCAATTGAGTGCAGCTGCTGTGTCCTCCCCAGCTTAGAGCACAATCCTGTGCGTGTCTCCTCAGAAGTAAGTCCCATTGTGCTTACTTCCAGGAAAGTGTGCACAGGATTACAGCCTTCAAGCTCCCCACTCAGCATCCCCCCATTTTTGAAATCCTCTGTACAGTATGTATGCCTTTAAAGAGCACTTAATAAACACTTTGTAAACCAAATTTGACTTTGTTCTGACTTTTCTTGCCCATAGGAACGCATTAATTAAATTTCAATGCATTCCTATGGGAAAACGTGCTTCGCAAAACAAAAAACTCGCATAATGAAAGTACTCGCGGAACGGATTAATTTCGTTATGTGAGGCACCACTGTATAATGTTGCTGGGAGACCTGGAAGTGCATCTTTTGAGCTACTGTTGGGCTAACAGTAGAAACCAAGCAGTTTGACCGCGCAAAGGTAGAAAATGCAATTCTGGTGCATTTTTTTTAAAAAGGCGTTTAAACGGTGACCCTGGTATTTGCAGGGAATTAAATCTGCAAATGCTGGATCCACGGATTCCAAGGATGCACCTGTATATATTTCTTTTTTAAATGTCTTCTCCCCCTTTTTATTTTCATTTATTTTTTTACTTTCTACATTTGATATTGTTTCGCAGTTTTAATATTCTGCTGCAGAACCTCTCTGTGGATACAGAATCTGTGGATACTGGGGATCTAATTTAAATGACTTTTTAAAAAAGTGCACCAAGATCAGGGTTCCTACCCCTTTCCTGACCAAACCATGCAGTTTCCAAGCCTCCACATCTATTTTTAGAACTGAAAAACCCACTTCCATGTAGCACAGAGGTTCCTTTTTCCTTCCAGTCTCACCCCAAAATGCATTGCGAGGGGGCAGGGTGTAACAGGATGGGGAGAGGGGGAGGTGTGGATAGGCCCTGAAGGAGATGGGATTGGTGGCAGCAGTGCATGCCTTATCCTATTCCCTCTTCCAAACTTGAAAGGCCGAAATGGGGCTTCTTGGCATGTGCCAACAATTCTGCTGGTGCAGATCAGAGTAGCTCCATTTTGCAATCTGGGGCTTTACCCATGGTAAGGGGACAAATGTTCCCTTCCCCTGAGGAGACCTATAGCCTGCTCCTAACCAGTATAGTATACAATGTATGCTGAGTGGCCCCTCATTGGTTAGGACTGGACTGTCAGTCTTTATGCTGGGCCAGTCTCAGTCAAATCGATGCTGTAACTCAAGCAATGGGGTTCCAGGCAAACAATTCTTAAAAATACAAGCTGTCTGCAGCAACACAACTGATTTGCTTTGCAATAAAAATGTAAGCCCTTTTTCACCCAGCTAAGTAAACTTTTATTTTCACATCATACAAAAGTGGCCTTGAAGATCTGGTTTGCTGTGAAAATGTTTTGATGCATGCTTTCGTCCCCAAAGATGTACTGATTACAACCCTTAAATATAGCTTCTATTTTTCTGTGATGGATGTCCAGTCTGATACATGCAACTGTTACTTTTTACCTTGAGGATAGTTGTCTTTACTGAGAATTATGTTTCTGTTCCAACCTTCTTTTTTCCTGAACTTGGGCAAATCTGTCAAAGCTGGTATAGTATTATCAGCTTCTAGGACTGTTTCATAAATTGTATTTTTTGTGCACATTACCAATCTCTATTTAGAAGACTGTGTATACAGTACTAGTATTATACTATAAGTTCTGAAATGGTATTAGTGGTGTCACAAATCTGTATGCTACAGAGTTTATATTTTCAATCCAATGCATTCAGGGCTGCTCTTTGTTTCACAGTATACTGAAATAAATTATCCATACAATGGAAAAAGAAAAATTAGTTGTAAGATTTCCATACAACTTTCTTAATTTGATAACTTTCATAATTTGTTCATGTTCTCCAATTTTAAAAGGCACTCTTGATTTTACCATTATCCATTTAAAAATTAACTTATGGCCCTATACAACCTGGGCCAACCTGCGTCTTGTGTGCACTGCCTGGGAGATGGCTGTCACAAAAGTGCTGTAAGGAACATCGTGGTGCCCAGAAAGAGAGAGGTGCAAGCATGGAGGCCAGTGTAGGCTGACACTGGGCTTCTGCTCTGGGCAGAGGAGCCCTGGGATTCATTGGCAGTAAGTCTGCTGCCAAGTGGCACGGGGGCATTTCAAGGGTGGGGGGAGGGTGGGGAAGGTGGGGAGGAGTGAATGGGCAGGGAGGAAGGCAACTCAGGCCCAGGAAGGGGCATGGACTGCAAAGGAGGTCTGCACTGGATCTTTTCTTATAAATGTTTATTTATTACAGATATCTAACAGGGAAAAGGGCAAGACTTAGGGATGGGTCTACAAGGGTTACACATCAGGATAATGGCCTTGGAACACAACATGCATTCTTAAAAAAAAATTTTTTTAAACGGTTAAAAAAAAAGAAATTATCCATGCAAATGTTACCTCTTTTGTCATTATAATATTTACTAATTAATCTAAACAATCAATATTTATCTAAAATTGTCTATCCAGTCATAAAAAGTCTTCAAATAACTCCTTATTTTACCTATTCCCCTCTCTTTCTTTCTGTTAAGACATCCATTTCTGCTATTTCATAAATCTTATCTATTAATTTTTCTCTATTTGGAACGTCTATATATTTCCACATTTGCGCATATAATATTCTTGCCACTGTACTAATATGTACAATAAGGTGTTTCTTGTGTTAGTCTTTAATTTCTGATGTCACATTTAGGAGGAGTAGCCACCTTGGGTGTCCTTCGGGGAGAAAGGCGGAATATAAATTGAATACATAAATAAATAAATTTCCGGTTTGTATGGTATTACACAATTCAGTATCTCGTGTAACATTTTATATATCATTTTCCAATATTTCTTTGCTTTTTCACATGTCCACCACATATGATAAAAAGTCCCCTCAATCTCTTTACACTTCCAACACTTGTTTGATGAACCTGAATACATTTTTGCTATTTTCTCTGGAGTCAGATGCCATCTATAAAACATTTTATATAAATTATCTTTAAAAGATACTGCTTTAGTTATCTTAATATTTATATTCCAAATTTGTTTCCAATTATAATTGGTATATTATATCCAAAATTTTTTGCCCAGAGCACCATTGAGTCTTTCACTATCTCATCCGTTTGCACTGGATCTTAACCCCCTCCTTGACCTGAAAGCCCCACATAGGGCTACACCATTCTGGGCCAGCAATTGAGATGGTCCAGATATGAGCAGCTCCATTGGGCTTGACATGCGATACAAATGTTCCATTACCTCGAGGAGACTTCTGGCTGCCTCCCTGCCCCTGTGGGAAACAGTAGCGGCTGTTTCTGCGCACTGTATTGTGGTACAGGCATCCCCATTAGGATTGGGTTGATAGGCAATGACTGGTGAAAATTTGTTTACAGGAGAGATTCTAGCTTTCTGGCTATAGGGCCAAAACAAATGTGTCACTGCACTCAGTTATGTAATCAGGAAAAAGAACAATGCCTTACCTTCAATGGTTCTATGTGCAATATTGTTTAGTTGATCTCAGAATTGTTATGAGTAGTTCAATAGCACCTATTAAAGTCTGCAGTACTTTTTTGACATGCTTCCTACCTTTCTATAAAATTTCCTGTTTGTTCATCTTTTTTCAAGAAAATATGCAGTGTGTAGTGAGTGGATTTTTGCTTTTTTAAAATAATCCAAACTTTTTCCTACTTATGGCAGACTTTATAGGAACTACTTCAGTGTTTCATGCCAAATTATCAGATTATATCACTATAACACTTCTAATCTCATTTTTATTCCAAGTATATGGCCATAATATTCTAATCTTACCAGACATGCAATTGAATATTTAAATTATGCTGGTTACAAAATTATGTGCTAGCTGTTTTTTTAAAAAAGCCATTACTTATTTGCTAGGCTTTTAGGCCTGCTTTGCAACTTGAGGATGGCAAGCATTTTTGACCACTAAGACAGTATACTTAGATTTAAAAGGATTAACATGCTGCTCTTAAATATTTGTGCTAGCATATCTGCCTACAACACTGACATAATATCACAGTTTGAGATGTTGCTCTAATTTGACAGTATTCCCAAGCATGTATCTGCTCAATCTGTTAGACCAATGGAAGTCTAAAAGAGGCTTAAATCCAAATGTTGTGATTCAACTGGGTTTTGGATTAGATTACCATGACTAGTAATATGCCATTTTTCAATCCGTAGGATTTTACAATAAATTATATATTTCATTGTCTCTCTGAGACAATCTTTTCACTTATTTTGCTGTGTAAACCACTTTGTGATCTATCTTGCTGATAACCTTATAAATATTTTAATAATAAAATAACAAGCATTCAGAGAACATGAATACAACAATAGTTTTTGGAGAACCATGTCTCAGAAATAATGTAATGCAAACTTTTCTCACTCCCTCTATTTCAGTTTGTAGACAAAACAGGACCACTCAATTAAGGCAGAGCTATCTGAGTACTTACTGAAATCCAGAGGTTTTCAGAAGTTAGGAATTGTCAAAAACAAACCCACAAAAGGGCAGGAAAAAAAATCCTCAAACACTTTGCATCATCAGGAATAAAAGAGTTTGGGAAAGCTTCAGATACCCAGAGGGACGTTGAACTTTCTCTGTTGGAAGAGGTGGGGGAGGGAAAGAACTTGCAGTTTTTTCTCCGTTTCATACAAACGTTGACCAGTGTTTTAAGGAAGAATGTTTAAAAGTGAGAGGAGATGAACAGGTTGGAAGAAAGAATTAAAAAAATTAAAAGGGCAGAGCTATACACCTTTGAAATAGAGGAAAAAAGAGAGAGGTTGAGAGAACAGTATTGCTACAATATTCAAAAATTACACCTGGCCTCCCAACCGAATTGTGTGATCCAGGACATGTTTACTCTGAAAGCCCACTCTGTGGGACGCAGGAAAATATGCATACAGCAATATTTTGTTACACAACTCCTCTTTTTGTTTTTGTTGTAGCATTACAATCGCTAATTTCTTTGCAGAATCAACACATTCATGAGGTCATCTGATGCAGTCACCTCAGATAGTGGGGCCTGTGTGTTTCTGGCACTCTTCCTCCTCTTCACACTCTGTAGACTCAAAAAGGAAAAGAGAAGTGGAGTGAAAGAGGAAATGTGGAAGGAAGAAGAATGGTGGTCTAGAGAGTTCTCCAGTTTATCACTCTCTTCTCCTTCAAACTTCCTCCTCTACTCTGTTGTTAAACTCAGGACTAAGTAAGGGAACAGCATTTAAGGAACCTGCAATAGGTTCCAGGAGCTCTAGGGTTTTGCAAAGTTTTGCCACCCCATCCTTGTTCCTACCAAGCCCCATGGGAGGGTCTGTCCCCACCACCACCCCTATGTACAGCCATTGAATCCCATGCCAAGGTTACCTAGTCAACTGAGTAGCACACTTCTACCAACCAGTCACTAACTGCACAGTGACTACTGCAGCTAGCACTGGGCAACAGTGAGGGTTCTGTGACTACTTATGCCTCTCCCAAGGCTGGCTTCTTGGTTGCTGGGGCAACAGGGGACACTAAAGAGGCTGGCTCTGGGCTGGAAAGTGGGTGGTGCCCACATACCAATAAGGCAGTGGTTCCCAAACTCTCT
Source organism: Tiliqua scincoides (assembly GCF_035046505.1). NCBI lineage: Eukaryota > Metazoa > Chordata > Lepidosauria > Squamata > Scincidae > Tiliqua > Tiliqua scincoides. The sequence continues at coordinate 25,890,339 of NC_089827.1, read as the reverse complement.
GAGAATTTGGGAACTGCTGTAAGTTACTGAGGGGAAGGGGTGAAAGCAGCAATGTGATCGCTATGATCACACCTCTGCCAGGGCAGAGAAGGGGTTTTTACATACTTGAGGCAATGCTGGGGTGCTCCAAACTTCCAAAAATAGTAAAAAATAGCCGCTTCTGGTTTCGTGACGAAAATCAGAAGTGGTCATTTTTTAAAACACTTTCCGGCAGTTTGGAGGCTTGGGGAGCCCTGCAGAGGGGGTCCACAGGCTCACTACATCCCCCAGGAGGCTGGTGCTGCCTCAGGTAAGTTAATTTAAAAAACTGTTTTACCCCTGGTAGTGACATGATTGTAGCAATTGCCTCGCTGCCTTGACAGGGCTTTCCTGTCTGGAGCATCACATCATCCCAGTTTGGGAACCTCTATCATAAGGCAGTTCCTGGGTTAAAGGTTTCAGTCAGTGACTGCAGGATGCAAGGCTGAGGGCTCTGCCTCCATAGCCCCAGGAGGCGTCAGTAACCTGTCTGAGGGAGAAGGAGCTGTATAAGGGAGCTTGCCCCTCAAAGCCAGTCCAAAGCAACAGGGGGAAGGCTCTCCAGGCTGGGTAGAAGGATTCTTCTTTGGTGAATGGAAAGGGTTGCTCTGGAGGCCCACGAATCAGGAACCAGGATTACATCCTCTTTCCAACCTGGACCAGTGGCTGGGGAGCTCAACATAGGCCAACTCTGTTCTTTGTACTGGACACTTGCTGGAAGCCATACACAGATACTAATAAATGAATAAAACAGTGAGGCTGGGTCTATACACATAGGAGAATGAGGAGGTAGAATGGACTGTTGTGCTTCAGATTTTAGGTGGGTGTTACCACACTTGAATGCTCCCCTATTCTAGAAAACACCAGAAAACTAGCGCATCAGGGTAAAAGGCTTTATGACAGTCTACTGAGCTGATTGTTTCTATGAAGTTTTAAAGGTTTTCAAAAACGGGATCCACTGGCATTTTGAAGCAGTGCAATACATTCTCTTATCTGTTGCATAGATAGACCAGATTGTAGTTGTGCTCTGATGGCAGTACAGAAAAAGGAACATTGATGGGGGGGGGGGAAGAGAGAAATAAGGGGATGTTAAAGCTAATGGGAGGCATAGGTGGTGATGCGCTAATGTTTTCAGTGCTGTTTGAAAGGGGAAAATATGGTTAGATGAGTGCCCCTTAAGCAACCTTTTTATCTCAGTGATGTATTTTTTCTGGCAAGCATGGAAGGTGGTGTGATAATTTTAAAAACCTTTCATTTCCTCAGTGGTGTTTAGCTTTTTTAATACATCATTTCTTATGTATTGGCCCTTTTTAATAAGAGTTTATATTTCAAAGGAATATCCCACATTTGTGGGATTTGTTTTCTTATTTTTTCTTTTGTCAGAAACAAAGTAGGGAAAATCAATTTTCCAATGGACTTTTGAGAAAAATCACTTAAACGCAATTCATACATCTTCAGGTTATTTATAGTTAACCAAGGCAGCTTGTGGCTTCTGCCAAAATGAATAGGAGGAAGGGATTTATCCGGAGTAATTCAGTCAGATGAATGAAAAGATGTGTCTATCACCACTATAATGTTGGAAGCGCTACTAAATATAAACTGATATTGGAGGCTACATTATATTAAGAAGATTAGTACATTTAAACTTAGGGCTCGTGTGTCCTAAATAAAGTATATTATTGAAATGAATTATTTTTCCTAGTGGCAGTACAAGAGTATACAATCTTTAAACCAAAGGGAAAAAATCTGTATAATTTTATATCTAAAAACATAGGAACTGTTCTACTATCAACCTCTTGTAGGAGATGTGATTCAAATAAAATTATACTCAAAGTAACTGTAGTCGTACTTCAAAAAACAAACAAGTTCAAACGGCTTCATGGTCATATGCATCAGAAGAGGGTCTCTGGCTCATCCAAGCTTAGGGACGGGGGATGTCCATTCAAGGTCTAACATTTTGAACAGGACTAGTGTGCAAAAGTATTTAAGAGTCCAGTCCTATCCAGCACAGGAGGAGCAGCACTAAACACCCACCACTGTATACTGTGCTTGAGTACAAGCAGGCTGGAGGTCTCTTTGGAGGAAGGGGACATTCTTATGCCACAAGGAATGCCACAGCCTGCTCAGTGGGACTTCCCGTCAGTGCCAGCTGAATTGTGGCACAGACTCAAGAAGCCCCATGCAGGGCTTCCAAGCTGGACATGGGGGAGAGGATTCCCCCCATGTCTGGGGGGAAGGAGGCCTCCGCCTGTTTCACCCACTCCTGGGCAACTTACATCGCTGTTCCACCCTCCTCTACCCAGAAATGCCTCTCCTACACCCTTCAGCCACCCTTCCCATGCCCTCGTGCCACTCGGCACTTACCTGCTTTCCAGTGGTGTGTGGGGCTCAACCTGCAGTGTTGACAGGGCAATGCAGACCTCCTCAATGGCACAGTGGGTGTCACTGGATTGGGCTGTAAGACCTCAATATGCCTCATACCCTTGTCAGCCACTTGTCCCATTGGATCTGTCTTGTACTATGTTTCTGATTTGCTACCTTCGCTATCTGCAATGGCCTAGTTCAGTGGTTCCTAAATTGTGAGCCATGGCTCCCCAGGGAGCTGTAGAATCATCACAAAAACCTTCCACTTTATACAGTATGTAGGATTGTAATCCTTATGGGGAGCTCCAGCCAGAGGCTCAGTAGGTCAAAGGAGCCTCCAGTCAAAAATGTTTGGGAACCACTGGCCTAGTTTCTTCTTTGTGGGCTTCCACTCATGGTCTAAACACAGCATAACTGAAGGCTGATTCACAAGTATATGTATATCATTCAGTAGCTCATCACCTAAGCACTTAGCATTCAATGAACTGAAGCTACTTGCATTACAAAGTATTTTGTTGGAAGTTTCATGACATGATTTGAATGCTTTATCTGTGGTATATGTCAGTGCTATAATTGCAAAATGATAAACAGAATGTGAACTTGCCCTTAGAAAGCATGGGATGTGCAAGATGAGTTCCTGAGTTCGTTCATGTCCTTACACTCCTTTTTCATTTTCTGACTGAAAGACACTTCTCAGCTATAGAAGTAATCACCGAGTAAAATATGCTAGCAACGAGGCAGCAGAAGATAGAGAAGACCACTAAATTCCAAAGAAAGGGAAACTGTTTCAGTTATATGATTGTCCATCGTGCTTCTCCTGTATGGACTGAGAACAGCAAAGCTGTAAATTCCAAAGTTATAAACATATTCAGAGACAAAGCTTCTTGCTAATTCAGAGTTAAAAGTAAAAGTACTTCTCACCTTTATATTGCTGCAATGTTGAAAATGCAAATTTTATCTACTCCTAGTGTTTTGCAGGCAATCACACTATTTTAATTCTCTTCCATGAAATGAGGTGTTAGGTGAACAATTGCTTCAGAACTATTTGAAAATGCATATATTAATTCTGATACCTTGGCATAGCTGCTGATACTTTTGTGGGTGATGAGTATTTGAATGCACCCCTGTCTTCACACTCCTTTCTCTCTAACTATGAGAAAAATCTCACCATAAAAACTGAGACTTGAAAAGTTGATGTTGGATTTGAAGTGGAGTAATGGAAAGCGTTTCACATGTCACGTCTAAACTTGTTTTAGAAGTCCTTGCATGCAGTGTTGGCACACCAGTGCAGTAATCAGCTGGGCCACAAGCCACTCAAGAATCCAGAGACCCAGGTTAGACATTTCACCAGACGTTTCCCTGGGCATTTTTCCTTTGCCATTCCATTCCTACAACAATACTCTTCATTCATTCATTCATTCATTCATTCATTCAAAATATTTTTATTCTGCCTTTCCTATGCTGGAGCAAATGCCCAAGGCAGCTATTATCCTTTGTAATGCAGGCTTGAAAGCTTTGCTTTATATATTGAAATTTGTGGTGTAGCTCTGTTTCTGTGAACCAGTGGTACTTGAGGTGGTATCTAGTCCTACATTTAGGACCTCCAGACCCCTGTTGCCTGGTAGTGAGACCAGCAATGCAGCATGACAAGCAACAGTAGGAGGCTTAGCTTGATAGGCAGAGTTCCAGCCTGCTTTTTTTGCATGCTTGAAAAAGCTCTCCCTTCCACCCTTGCATTGTGTCTGGCCTCCCAGTCTGCTGGGACTTGTAATAAGAGGACCATGCAAAGTGGTATGGCGGGGGTCAAACATTGAGAAAGCTGCTGTTGCTCGTTCAGGCTAATAAGCCAAACCAAGAGAAGACAGAGTAGACACTTTTAACAGGCATATTAAGAAGCAAGCAAGAAATTACAAAGGCTTCCCTTAGCTATAACAAGCATTCTTTTTGCTATACCCTCATTTCCTAAATTGCGCTTTCTCTCTAATAGTCCTTGTACCATATGCACAGTTGGCTCTCTTTATCCATGGGTTCAGCACCCACAGATTTGATTCAATGCAGCTGCAGGCTCTTTATCTGGAGGGTCTCAAAGACTGCATGTTACAAGGTACCTCAACACACCCTGTAAGCTGCCCTCCCCCTTGCTGTGAGAGTCATTCAGAGTGGCAGCTTACAGGGCCCATTGAAGAGCCTTGCAAAACTTAGCATCCCCCCCCCCCAGAATGCTACTGGTTACAAATGAATCCTCTTTCTGTTATGGCTTCATAAGGTTGCCAGTTGGTACTGTTGAAACTGCAGTTTAGAATGATTTATAGTATGCTGGCTCCTGACTGATGCTTGCTGATATTTGCTAATTGTTTAATGTTCTTATTATTGATGGTTTTATTACTGGTGTTTACCACTGGTTGGTTTTTAATATGGAGCTTTTAATATATCATGTAGTTTTATGTATTTTCAGCATATATGTATTTTTATTTGTGTTGTGAGCTGCCTTGGGTGCCCTTCGGGGAGAAAGGTGGGATATAAATTCAGTAAATAAATACCAATTAGCAGATTTGATTGAGCAACTGCCTTCAGTTCTGAGCTGTCAATTGTATTGTCTCTTCCCTGCTCTCCTTTTTTCCCAACTGCTTGGAAACTTCATTTCATATATGGAAGAAAAGGATCCAGGTAGAGGCAGACAAAGAAAAGAAGGGGGTCAAAAGCCAAGTGAAGCAGCCAGTCATTCAGAGTTGTCTCAGATGGCTTTGCTTAAGAACATAAGAACAGCCCCACTGGGTCAGGCCATAGGCCCATCTAGTCCAGCTTCCTGTATCTCACAGCGGCCCACCAAATGCCCCAGAGAGCACACCAGATAACAAGAGACCTGCATCCTGGTGCCCTCCATTGCATTGGCATTCTGACATTGTCCATTTCTAAAATCAGGAGGTTGCACATACACATCATGGCTTGTAACCCATAATGGATTTTTCCTCCAGAAACTTGTCCAGTCCCCCTTTAAAGGCATCTAGGCCAGATGCCGTCACCACATCCTGCAGCAAGGAGTTCCACAGACCGACCATGTGCTGTGTAAAGAAATATTTTCTTTTGTCTGTCCTAACCCTCCCAACACTCAATTTTAGTGGATGTCCCCTGGTTCTGGTGTTATGTGAGAGTGTAAAGAGCATCTCTCTATCTACTCTGTCTATCCCCTGCACAATTTTGTATGTCTCAATCATGTCCCCCCTCAGGCGCCTCTTTTCTAGACTGAAGAGGCCCAAACGCTGTAGCCTTTCCACATAAGGAAGGTGCCGCAGCCCAGTAATCATCTTAGTCGCTCTCTTTTGCACCTTTTCCATTTCCACTATGTCCTTTTTGAGATGTGGTGACCAGAACTGGACACAATACTCCAGGTGTGGCCTTAACCAACGATTTGTACAACGGCATTATAATATTAGCTGTTTTGTTCTCAATACCTTTTCTAATTATCCCAAGCATAGAATTGGCCTTCTTTACTGTTGCTGCACATTGAGTCGACACTTTCATCCAGTTGTCCACCACTTTCATCAAGTTGCCCCAAGATCTCTCTCCTGATCTATCACGAACAGCTCAGAACCCATTAGCCTATATGTTAAGTTTTGACTTTTTTGCCCCAATGTGCATGACTTTTCACTTACTTACATTGAAACGCATCTGCCATTTTGCTGCCCATTCTGCCAGTTTGGAGAGATCCTTCTGGAGCTCTTCACAACCACCACTCAGAAAAGTTTGGTGTCGCCTGCAAACTTTGCCACCTCACTGCTCACCCCTGTCTCCAGGTCATTTACGAAGAGGTTGAAAAGCACTGGTCCCAGGACAGATTTCTCTTTGAAGTGCTTCAGAGGGACCTTGCTTCATTTAGGGCTCTCTCCAAAGTGGATCCAAAGCAGGGTGATTATTTCGAAGTCAAATACATACCCTAGTTAATTTCTGGTTAATGAAGAAGATGCCCAGATCACCTTCTTAGAATCATGGATCACTAAAAACCTTTAGTTTATCTCTTTATTTTCCACTGTGGGAAATTTTCTCTCCCCATCCACAGATCCTGTAAGCATGATGGAAGGATTCTAAAACAACAATAAAAACCGGAAGGATTGCAGAAACCAAGCATACATTGCATATGATTTGTAGTGTATATGTGATTCTCTCAGTGTGTACAGGATTTCTAGGTGTCAATTATGTAAACTTAATTATCCACTTAAAACTTAAGTATCCAAGATTCCCTATTGTGCTAGAAATATTTCTGACATTCATTAAGACTGGTGAATGCCTCACATATGTTTTATTAAGAGGGACAAGTGCTGGGCTACACTCGATACTGAAGCCAGATTGCTGGAAGTTCTGGGATAAAGTACCCATAGCTTCTCCTAATGATGCATTGCATTGTACCATTGCCACAGGTACTGAGAGCCCATGAGTTGCACCAGCTGTGTGGGCCCTCTGAAGGTGTGGACCCTTAAATGGACTTTATTTAATACATTTTGATTAGTGGGATTACAGTTCTTTTGATCCCTTGCAATTCCATCAAGATGGTTTAAAATGGTCAGCTGTAAAATACAGTTTTCTCAAGCTAAAGAAGTGTAGATAGCATAGGGAAACCTTTTTTCTTTTCTAATTCTTGTTTAGTCTAGGTATCCAGTATAGTTCTGTTCAGAAAAGTTCAGGAAAATCATTGACAGTTGGATATTTTTCAATACAAATGTGTAATGCGTACCCATGTGTACGTACACACACACTCAGAGTTCATGTGAGGTGATCATCTAGTTCTCATCTTAAGTTCTGCCTACACAATTGGAACCCAGCTGCTTATGCATCTCAATTGTGGTGGTTTTTGTTTCTTTTCTTTTTTTGCTAACATTTCCCCCCCAAGAGTTTTCTTAAGCAAATGGCACTACACTTCTTCTTTGTGGGTGGCATGCAGGCTAGTGCTCTTAACAAAGAACCTGATGGTTTCTCAACACACTATCCTCCAATACCTCCTCTGAGGCTGAGCATTTCACAAACAATGGAATTGAGTGCTTGGGCTTGATAATGCTTTAAAGAAAGAAACTGGAATAATGAGAGCAAGATGAGGTGAAGAAAGATTTTAAAAGAAACACAGTTTGGGCAGCTTCAAAGGATTCCACAAACTCTTTCTTTGTTAGTTGATTATCTGTTTATATGCTACAAACATGGAACATGAGATGTTTTCTGTATGCTGCTATATCTTGCATTTTCTTGATCTATATTAATGTGCATTTACACATTTGTCACAGGGTTTCATATTTTTTTTTAATATCCATCTCATAAATTATGTTGACTTAGGTATGGAGCAAATGACTTATTATTGTTTGTCCACTAGCAGACATGATGTTTGAAATACAGTTATGTCCATGGACACTTTTAACTTCATGACATAAGAACATAAGAACATAAGAACAGCCCCACTGGATCAGGCCATAGGCCCATCTAGTCCAGCTTCCTGTATCTCACAGCGGCCCACCAAATGCCCCAGGGAGCACACCAGATAACAAGAGACCTCATCCTGGTGCCCTCCCTTGCATCTGGCATTCTGACATAACCCATTTCTAAAATCAGGAGGTTGCGCATACACATCATGGCTTGTACCCCATAATGGATTTTTCCTCCAGAAACTTGTCCAATCCCCTTTTAAAGGCGTCTAGGCTAGACACCAGCACCACATCCTGTGGCAAGGAGTTCCACAGACCGACCACACGCTGAGTAAAGAAATATTTTCTTTTGTCTGTCCTAACCCTCCCAACACTCAATTTTAGTGGATGTCCCCTGGTTCTGGTATTATGTGAGAGTGTAAAGAGCATCTCCCTATCCACTCTGTACATCCCCTGCATAATTTTGTATGTCTCAATCATGTCCCCCCTCAGGCGCCTCTTTTCTAGGCTGAAGAGGCCCAAACGCCGTAGCCTTTCCTCATAAGGAAGGTGCCCCAGCCCGTAATCATCTTAGTCGCTCTCTTTTGCACCTTTTCCATTTCCACGATGTCTTTTTTGAGATGCGGCGACCAGAACTGGACACAATACTCCAGGTGTGGCCTTACCATTGATTTGTACAACGGCATTATAATACTAGCCGTTTTGTTCTCAATACCCTTCCTAATTATCCCAAGCATAGAATTGGCCTTCTTCACTGCCGCCGCACATTGGGTCGACACTTTCATTGACCTGTCCAACACCACCCCAAGATCTCTCTTCTAATCTGTCACAGATAGCTCAGAACCCATCAGCCTATATCTAAAGTTTTGATTTTTTGCCCCAATGTGCATGACTTTACACTTACTGACATTGAAGCGCATCTGCCATTTTGCTGCCCATTCTGCCAGTCTGGAGAGATCCTTCTGGAGCTCCTCACAATCACTTCTGGTCTTCACCACTCGGAAAAGCTTGGTGTCGTCTGCAAACTTAGCCACTTCACTGCTCACCCCTGTCTCCAGGTCATTTATGAAGAGGTTGAAAAGCACCGGTCCCAGAACAGATCCTTGGGGCACACTGCTTTTCACCTCTCTCCATTGTGAAAATTGCCCATTGACACCCACTCTCTGCTTCCTGGCCTCCAACCAGTTCTCAATCCATGAGAGGACCTGTCCTCTAATTCCCTGACTGTGGAGTTTTTTCAGTAGCCTTTGGTGAGGGACCGTGTCAAACGCCTTCTGAAAAGTCCAGATATATAATGTCCACGGGTTCTCCCACATCCACATGCCTGTTGACCTTTTCAAAGAATTCTATAAGGTTCGTGAGGCAAGACTTACCCTTACAGAAGCCATGCTGACTCTCCCTCAGCAAGGCCTGTTCATCTATGTGTTTTGAGATCCTATCTTTGATGAGGCATTCCACCATCTTACCCGGTATGGATGTTAGGCTGACCGGCCTATAGTTTCCCGGGTCCCCCCTCTTTCCCTTTTTAAAAATAGGCGTGACATTTGCTATCCTCCAATCAAAATGGCACCATGGCCGTTTTGAGGGACAAGTTGCATACCTTAGTCAAGAGATCAGCAACTTCATTCTTCAATTCCTTAATAACTCTTGGGTGGATGCCATCAGGGCCCGGTGACTTATTGATTTTTAATTTATCAATGAGGTCTGAAACATCTTCTCTTTTAACCTCTATCTGACTTAACTCCTCGGTCAGGAGGGGCGGTTCGGGCAGCGGTATCTGCCCGAGGTCTTCTGCCGTGAAGACAGATGCAAAGAACTCATTTAATTTCTCTGCCATCTCTAAGTCTCCTTTTATCTCCCCTTTCCCTCCCTCACCATCCAGAGGGCCAACCGTTCATGACAAGAGTTCAGTCCATGTCCTCAAATAAGAACTCCTTGTGCTCTCCTTGAATAGATTTATTTTTGAATTTACCGCTGGGATCAAGTCTTCGCTGTCCATTCATGGTGGCCTTTGGATAAGGCATGGCAACTTTTAACAATATGGTAGTGATTCCCATCATAAATTAATCTACACATTGCAACTACCTATGAATACAGATATGATGACTATATAAAGAACTGCTTACCATAGGGAGGTCATTTCCTGTGTCCCAGTGGTTCTCACTCATTTAGCACTGGGACCCAATTTTTAGATTGAGAATCTGTCAGGACCTGCCGGAAGTGATGTCATGACCGGAAGTGACATCATCAAGCAGGAACATTTTTCACAATCCTTGGCTGTAATCCTGCTCACACTTACCCAGGAGGAAGTCCCATTTACTATCATTGTTAAAAGAATAGACATAGTAGCTTGTTAAAAATACAGGTCTGCAACACTTCCCCAAATGCAGTCACATACCATGGGAGCATCAAGTCTAATAGATTAAAAATAAAGTATTGAAATTGGCTCGAAACCCACCTAGTGGGTTCCGACCCAAAGTTTGAGAAACACTGCTGTATTTCTACTACTGGCTATAACAGTGGTTCTCAAACTGGTGGGTCACAACACACCAGTTCATATAAATGTTCTCCTGTCCTTTTAAGGGATGGGAGAAGGGGAGAGGCAGGTAAGCGATCCCCAGGATTGTGTCCCTATGGGGGGGCGATGGTGGGGTGCTTTCCCTTTATGTAGGTAGGACTGCAGTAGGTGGCTGGAGGTGTGGGGAGCCCTGCGCAGCCCTGCTCCACGAGGCTTGGAATAATCACTATTAGCGGGTGCAAAGCACTTCCGTTTTGCAGGAGGTGCTTTGCACGCACTTTTAGTGAATGTTCCAAGGCTCGGGCAGTGCTGCGGAGGGCTGCCCAGGGCTCCCTGCGCCTCCTGCTGCAGCCCTACCTACATAAAGTGAAAGCGCCGCTCCTTAGCAACACAATCCTGGGGATCCCCAGGATTGCGTCGCTGCCCTAGCCCCTCCCCCACGAAGACTTACTGAGGGAATAAAGCTTCCTCAAAGTTTGAGAAACACTGCTTTATAGCTGTTGCACATGGTACTCTGGCAATGTGCAAAATTGTGCACTTTTGGAAAGCTGCCAGAGAGGCCAGAGCAGCCCCATGCCTGGTGGTGGGGAAAGGATTGCCTGCATTGATGGTGAGTCAGCAGGGAGGGCTGAACAGAATGGGGGAGGGTAGACTGAGGCAGTACAGGATGTGGGTGGGAGGCATGTCAGAGGCAGAAAGGGGTAGCACCAGTGTGGATGACTTATGTTGAATGCTGTCCCCTCTCGGAGCATCCATCATGCCCCACCTGTTTCCTTGGATTTGTGCTAGCTAATGAGCCGGCGCAGGTCTGAAGGAATCCATTGGCCATCAGGAGGCTTTTGAAGGAGTAAGAGAAAATATTTTTCCTTTCTCCACCCAAGCCTCATGATCTGCCCCACTTGCCACTATCATAGCATAGAGTGCAACCCTTTTTGGTGTAACTGCATGCTATGGTGAGGAAAAGGCTGGGATTGACTGTCAGTCTTTTAGCATATAATTTAGGGTTAGAACTGCCCCCTCCCCAAAAGCGTAAGACATTTTGAAGTGCAACACATTATTATCCAAAAATCTGTGAATATGTTACAGTCAAATATATATCATTTACAAACTTCAGTTCTACTGAGAAATACAAAAAAGAAAGTAGAAAAAAGTCTTAACTGCAAATCATAACTAGGCAGTAGCTGATACCATGGCAATTATCAGAAAATCAAATAATTTTTGAAAGGCTTTCCAAAATATTAGAATTGGTAGATCAAAAGATGAAGTCTGAAAGCAAAATTAAAACAGCTTCTAACCATGAGTTCACCTACAAATGTTAGGTGTTTCATGATGCCCTTCCTATATTTTATATATTCATTGCAAAATATGGTTGTGAACATTGAACGTTTTAACTATTTCTGCATTTGTTTTTGCATCTTTAATGTGCCCTCTCTTATTTTTGATGGTCTTTCTATTGTTAACAACCCTCTTTGTTCTTGGTGTGGGAAAAGGTCAGTTGCTTGACCAGCCATTGGGTGATCTCTTCTGGCTTGGATTTAAATTTAGCTTTTGTCCCTTGAATTCAGAAAACCAAGGACAAATAGGATGACTTATTTGTTGCCAGCACAATTTGTGCAGAGAAAATACATTGGGTGGCCTTGCGTCTAGCATTGCCTCAGTTATGTGATACATAAGTGATAAAAATGGGTGCAGGCCATACTCAGTTTTTAAGGTGCTATATGAAGTAGTTGCTTTCTATTCATTGTGATGTCTTCACGTTGTTGCAGTTCAGTCCTATGCATGTCTACTCAGAAATAAACCCTAGTCAAGGGAACTTACTTTCCATAAGTGTATATAGGATTGCAACCTTAATAACAACTTATATCTTAACTTACTCCTTAAGCGTGTATAGGATTTCAACCTTGATAACTTAGTGACTTATGTCGTAACTTAGTCAGTAAGTATATCCTGACTTCTCATTTGAATTCAGACAGGAGAAAGATTTGGAGTGTGAGAGAAGTCCTGGAGGGGGGTTGTAGAAGAGAATTAGGCTGAAAAAAGGCAGAGAAACTTGATTTTTTTTGCATTTGCCTTCAGTTATTATTTGCTAGACATGGCTAAGAAATTATCTGAGGCTGAGGGCAGAGGGAAATGAACTTTGGATGAAGATCAATAGGATGTAAAAGGAAGAAATTACTGTATCTACAGTATATAAATGAGGAGAAGTGTCCTGGGCCTAATGGCACATGGGTGCCAGGTGATGTGGTAACATCACACCCCTGTGTCATTGCATCATCCTCACCTGTCACCCTTCCCCACTGCTGGAATGGCTCAATTTCAGAGCCAAATTGAGAGTGGGTGGGCGGGCCCAACTTTGCTGTGCCTCGCCCCCCCAGGAAACATCCAGAGCACCATGTGTGTGTAGCCCTAGTTGCCTTCTACCGCTGGTTCTTGGGCACACCCCCTGTGGCTTGGCACCTGGGGCCTTCCCCCCGGCCACCTGCTTTTTATGCCACTTAAATGGGGGGGGGGAATAGAAGAGTATTCGGTAGGAAGGGCTGTGGTACAGAATACATTCCCTTGTTTGTTCCATAACCTTAATCATGGAGACATTCCAGAAAAAAGGTACAGATGATTCAGGGAGCATCAGCTTAGTTGCCTTGACTCTAGGACTCTGCCCTCTTTCGTCTGATGTCCCCCATACAATTGGCAAATACTTTCAATCCCTTTTGTGTTATCCTGCAAAAGACAATGGTGAGAAACTCTTCATTTTAGTCCATCACTTACCACAGGAATAATTCGTGTGAGTGTGAGTTCTGTAACATGAAAAAGATCCTGCAAGAGAACAGAGAGTTTCACTAAGTAACCTTCAAATCTTTCGCAGGTCTGGAATTCTGTTCAGACTTTTTAAAAACAAGATGGCATAAGCATGCCAACAAAGGTGTAGCTACATACAGGATTTCCATGTTTTGGGACAGCTAAACAAGTGCATTTGTTCTTGTCTTGTTTTTGATGTACTGAGATGGCCAGCACAAATCAATAAACAAATGTTTATCAAATTCACCTCATAAATACTCTGCAGGGTGGCCTGGAATGCCTTGCAAAGCAGGAATCTATTATTGAGGGAATCAGCTGAGAGGAAAACACAAAACAGGTTGATGAATAGAGAGTTGAAACTTGATTCAAGATTGGCTTGAACTGTAGCTATGGCATGGCTCAGAGATCAGAACTGATTGAAACTTATAATGAAGAACAAAATTAAAACTTCCTGAAACATCAATTTTTATTTTGACTTTCTACTTGTAATACTCTAGGGCAGGGGTGCTCAAAGTTTTTGGCAGGAGGGCCACAACATCTCTCTGACGCTGTGTCGGGGGCCGAAAAAAAAAGAATTAATTTACATTTCAAATTTAAATACATTTACATAAATAAATATATTAAAGTCCGAAAATGAATGAATTCCATCCAGTTTATGATCCCATCCACCTTAGTAAGGGGGGGGGGGTTTCATGCCAGCTTATGATCACATCCACCCTAGTAAGGGGGGGTATTCATGCCAGCTTATGATCCCATCCACCCTGGCCGGGGGGGGGGGGATCTTCATGCCAGCTTATGATCCTATCCACCCTAGTAAGGGGGGGGATCTTCATGCCAGCTTATGATCCTATCCACCCTAGTAAGGGGGGGGGTCTTCATGCCAGCTTATGATCCCATCCACCCTAGTAAGGGGGGGATCTTCATGCCAGCTTATGATCCCATCCACCCTAGTAAGGGGGGGGATCTTCATGCCAGCTTATGATCCCATCCACCTAGCTCAGCGGCAGCGAGGGAAAGCAAGGCGCGGAGCTCACGCGGTGGGCCAGCGCAGGCAGGGGCGAGGGCCGAGTGCCCATTGGAGGTGGGGGGACCCCCTGGGGGCCGGATGAGGACCCGTGGCAGGCCGCAAGTGGCCCGCAGGCTGGGTTTTGGGCACCCCTGCTCTAGGGCAGTGTTTTTCAAACTCTCAAGGAGAGTTTGCACTGCTGTAAGTTCTTGTGGGGGTGGGGGGAGGCAATGACATGATCCCCAGGATCGTGTCGCTATTGGGGCTGCAAGGGCTGGGATGGACTCACCAGTCCGTGCAGCGCGAGCGTCTGCAGGGTTCCCTAGCTTGCAAGAAGTGAAAGTAGAGCAATCGTGCTCCACTTCCGCAAAACCAGAAGTGGAGCATGATTGCTCCACTTTCACTTCTGACGAGCTGGGGAACCCTGCAGACACTTGCACAGGCACCCCACACCCCAGAACAGCTGCTGCTGGGACTGGTGAGTGCATCCCAGTCCCTGCAGCCCCGTTAGCAACGTGATCCTGGGGATCAAGTCGCTGCCTCCTCGCTGTCCCCACCCCTTAAGGGGGCAGAGGCCAGGGCCTTCAGGCTGGGATGTCGCTCTTGGACATGGAGGTTCCATTGCTGACTTTTGGATCAATCGTGCGGCTCTCCATATAGGGTGAAATATAGATGCAGTCTCACAAACTCTGGCATTCCACCAATGTAGCAAAATATCCAGGATACATATATTGTACCAGTAACTCTGGTTTGAAACTGTGCTTGAGTAGATGAACCATTCATGGTCATTGTAGGAAAAGAGACAGTGTAGTCTAGCCAGGACAAGAAAGTGGTAACACTCAGTACAATCCTCCTATCTATGTTCACAGTATAAATGGCTTCACTTACATTGGGACCACATACGCAGGACATAAAAATGAATACCAGTGGAAGCTTTATGGAGTATCCGGTGTACAGAAATCTTATTAAAGCTGTTAGCTTAGAGAGTATACTGAATTAAAGAAGCCTGTTCCAGCATCTTCCTTCTCCTCCTTTCTGTTCCTCTTCTTTAGCATTTTTAACACCACTTTGGATTGATCCATTCTGAAATGATTTGTCAAAATTCCTTCGCCACCCATTATCTGTGTTCAATCTGCAGCCTTTTAGTTGCTTATTTACACTGACTACACAAGGAAGCCAAGAGAGACTATGAGGGACACATGGCCAGCAACATTAAGGGGAATAATAAAAGCTTCTTCAAATATGTTAGAAGCAGGAAACCTGCCAGAGAAGCAGTTGGCCCTCTGGATGGTGAGGGAGGGAAAGGGGAGATAAAAGGAGACTTAGAGATGGCAGAGAAATTAAATGAGTTCTTTGCATGTGTCTTCATGGCAGAAAACCTTAGGCAGATACCACTGCCTGAACAGCCCCTCGTGACTAAGGAATTAGGTCAGATAGAGGTTAAAAGAGAAGATGTTTCAGACCTCATTGACAAATTAAAGATCAATAAGTCACCGGACCCTGTTGGCATCCACCCAAGAGTTATTAAGGAATTGAAGAATTAAGTTGTTGATCTCTTGACTAAAATATGCAACTTGTCCCTTGAAACTGCTACAGTGCCAGAGGATTGGAGGATAGCAAATGTTACACCGATCTTTAAAAAGGGAAGGAGAGGGGACCCAGGAACTATAGGTCGGTCAACCTAACATCTATTCCAGGTAAGATGGTGGAATACCTCATCAAAGATATAATCTCAAAACACATAAACGAACAAGCCTTGCTGAGAGAGAATCAGCATGGCTTTTGTAAGGGCAAGTCTTGCCTCAAGAACCTTTTAGAATTCTTTGAAAAGATCAACAGGCATGTGGATGCGGAAGAACCCGTAGACATTATATATCTGGACTTTCAGAAGGTGTTCGACACGGTCCCTCACCAAAGGCTACTGGAAAAACGCGACAGTCAAGAAATTAGAGGGCATGTCCTCTCATGGAATGGGAACTGGTTGAAGACCAGGAAACAGAGAGTGGGTGTCAATGGGCAATTTTCACAGTGGAGAGAGGTGAAAAGTGGTATGCCCCAAGGATCTGTCCTGGGACTGGTGCTTTTCAACCTGTCCAGAAATGACCTGGAGACAGGGTTGAGCAGGGAGGTGGCTAAGTTTGCAGACATCAAACTTTTCTGGGTAGTGAAGACCAAAAGCGGTTATGAGGAGCTCCAGAAGGCTCTCTCCAAACTGGCAGAATGCGCAGCAAAATGGTAGATGCGTTTCAGTGTAAGTAAATGTATAGTCATGCACATTGGGTCAAAAAATCAAAACTTCACATATAGGCTGGTGGGTTCTGAGCTGTCTGTGACAGATCAGGTGAGAGAACTTGGGGTGGTGGGAGACAACTTGATGAAGTGTCGACCCAATGTGCAGCGGCAGTAAAGAAGGCCAATTCTATGCTTGGGATCATTAGAAAAGGTATTGAGAACAAAACGGCTAATATTATAATGCCGTTGTACAAATCGATGGTAAGGCCACACCTGAAGTATTGCTTCCAGTTCTGGTCACCACATCGCAAAAAGGACATAGTGGAAATGGAAAAGGTGCAAAAGAGAGCGACTAAGATGATTACTGGGCTGGGGCACCTTCCTTATGAGGAAAGGCTGCAGCGTCTGGGGCTCTTCAGCCTTGAAAAGAGTCGCCTGAGGGCGGACATGATTGAGACATACAAAATTATGCATGGGAAGGATAGAGTGGATAGAGAGATGCTCTTTACACTCTCACATAATACCAGAACCAGGGGATATCTACTAAAATTGAGTGTTGGGAGAGTTAGGACAGACAAAAGAAAATATTTCTTTACTCAGCATATGGTTGGTCTGTGGAACTCCTTGCCACAGGATGTGGTGACAGCATTTGGTCTAGATGCCTTTAAAGGGGGATTGGACAAGTTTCTGGAGGAAAAATCCATTACGCGTTACAAGCCATGATGTGTATGCGCAACCTCCTGATTTTAGAAATGGGCTATGTCAGAATGCCAGATACAAGGGAGGGCACCAGGATGCAGGTCTCTTGTTATCTGGTGTGCTGCCATTTGGTGGGCCGCTGTGAGATACAGGAAGCTGGACTAGATGGGCCTATGGCCTGATCCAGCGGGGCTGTTCTTATGTTTTTATGCCTAAAAGCTGATGAAACTGATAAACTGAGAAAACAAGAAATACTCTGTAGTGTGTTGCTATAACAATGAATTTTGGCCCACAGGAGGACCAATGACAAAGGTAAAACATTTAGCAGTGACTAACAGCACAATTGTATGTGTGTTTACTCAGAAGTAAGTCCCACTGTGTTTAATGGGGCTTACTCCCATAAAAGTGTGCATAGGATTGCAGCATGAATTCTGTAAGACTGCAAGAATATTGCTCCAGGGCCCAATCCTATCCAATTTTCCAGTGCCAGTGCATCCATGCCAATGGGGTGTGCACTGCATCCTGTGGTGGTGAGGCAGTCATAGAGGCCTCTTTAAGGTATAGAAACATTTGTTCCCTTACTTTGGGGCTGCATTGCGGTTGCACTGGTGTTGGAAAATTGGATAGGATTATGCCCCCAATCTATCCAAGATTGGGCTTTTGTGTGGTGTTCCACTGTTGTAAAACGGTTTTCGGTAGTGCACACTGTGTGCCACCAGTAACCATTTTAGGAATACTACTGCGACTGGTGTCAGTATTGGAGAACCACTGCTCAACAGTGGCGTCACTAGAGTTTATGTCACCTGGTGTGGGAGGCCAGCACGACACCCCTATGATGGACCTCTTCCCATGCAGTGGGTGGGGAAATGCTCTGGGTAGTGGGTGTGGTGATGTAACATTGCCTTGCCCCCCCCTAGTATTTTGGCTATAACATTTGATGGAATAGA
Source organism: Tiliqua scincoides (assembly GCF_035046505.1). Taxonomy (NCBI): domain Eukaryota; kingdom Metazoa; phylum Chordata; class Lepidosauria; order Squamata; family Scincidae; genus Tiliqua; species Tiliqua scincoides. The sequence goes on along the minus strand of NC_089827.1, from coordinate 25,872,354 downwards.
AATATTTCAACATGGTTTGTTTCATTGCATTCTCCATGAAACTATGCATTGATTGAAATATAACATGGTGGTATTCTTCAAACTTATCAAGATTTAAAAAATTTTGGCCAGTAGTGGTGTCACCCCCTCCCCGTGCACATCACCTGGTAAGGCTCGCATCCCCCTTAGTGACACCACTGCTGCTTGACCTAGCAAGGCAAGTCAAATGGGGGTGTGTGTGCAGGGCAGGGGAGAGAGAAGGAGACGGGGTGGGTTTAGAATGGACCAAGGCCTGGAAGGGGGCAGTATTGGCAGTAGTGGCACTGTCAGTATCCTATATATAACGTAGCATAATCACCCCCCCCCCGAGTTTCCCTGTTCCATTTTGTTGACTGCTGTTTGCAGTAGGCAGAGATTTATCATAATGTCTCATTCAGTTGAGTTCCTTTAAGCTCTGAAATGGAAACTGCAGAAGAATCATGGCCAGCCTGCTCATGAGGCTCAGTGAAGTGGTCAGGTGGTGAGCTGGGAGGAGTAGCAAAGTGGCTGAAGTTGCCCCATGGCTACTCATTGCCTCCATCATTCTGCTGCCATCTGGACACTCACTCTGCATCCTGAGTGTTCAATTTCCCTGGCTGCTTGCCTTGCATTGTATCTAGTACGGGTTCACACTATGTTGGCATGCCATGTAGCACAGCTGCCATAGCCATCTCCTTCCTGTTCACATCCCTTTTTGAAAGGGCAGTAAGTGTTTGGAAGATGGCAATGATGGCAGGGCCCTTCTTCCTTTCTTCTTTCCCATTTCAACTGCAATACAATACTTCTCTTCCTGCTCATGCCCCTTTCAAATGGACTGGTCAGGCAGAGAACCTAGTAAATAAATGGAAGAGGAAGTCTATAGAATGGGGTGCCAATGCTCCAGGGAACAGAAAAAGTATGTCCCATCTCAGGTGTGAGAAAGCCTTGGGCCAGTGATGGGAAGAATTTATTCATGTACTGGAACTTTATGAGGATGATAGCAATGATAAGATGACTTCAGTATGAATGTCTGTCTGATGGACAGTGGAGTTTCGCAGGTGCAGACTAATCATTTAAAAAAATAGATTATGCCAGTCAAATGGTATGCCTTGGTAATAAAGGAAGTTGTATATCCAGTGGTGTAGCTAATGAAAGTGTAGCCCTGTGCCGAGTGCAAAATGATGCCCTGGAAGTAACTTCACTTCCAGAAGTGATGTCACACTTGGACTTTTTTAAAAAAGTGAAAAACGGGGCAGTGGCATAGCTAAGGCATCTGCTATCCTGAGTCAAAGAAGATTTTGTAGCCCCTCCATGACAAAATCAAATTAATTTATTAAGTAAATAAATAGCTTTCTGGTTAATTGGCCAGAACTTTTGATAGAATACAGATATCCCAGCATGGTCTGTTTTATTGCATTCAGCATTAAATTGCCTTTCCAATGATATATAATGTGATGGTATTATTCGCACATACCAAGGTTTTCACAATTTTGGCCACTAATGTCAGGCTTAGCTTGTTGCCCCCCAAAGCCTGTTGCATGGTGCAGTTGCTACCCCCTGCACTCCCTTACCTATGCCATTGAGCATATTGTATATGTAAGATCATTCACAAGCTTTCTGGTCTATTTGAATATTTAATTAAACTTAGTAGGAATTGAGATTATAGCATTATAGTTGTTTTTTTTAAAATCTGAAATCACATTAGACAACAAATATGGTGGAGTCTGTGTCTCTTGCAAAAGCAAAAGCTTTAGGCAGATTTTATTTGCTAAATGAGAAGAGAAGGAAGTGTACCACTTTTTTAAGCTGATCAAAAACTCGTGTATTAAGACATTAAAACACTTAATGCAATTCTTGTATTCAAGATTCTATTCATTTTGATAATTTTGCACTTGATGGCAGGCAACTGATTCCATTTTGTATTTTTAGAGCAAAAATTCATACAATGAGCATGGAATAGCAAAACCAGCCTCGCTAAAGTGTCCTGAAAATATACCATCCTCCACTTAAACAATACTCACCTGCCCTTTTCAAGAGTAATCTATATAGTTTTTTTGTTAACTGGAGTGCCAACTGCCTTGAGCAGAACATGCCTGTTTTTTTTTCATATTTAAAGTAGGTTATATTGTTATGATAGATCTAGTTATGCTGATGTTAGTGGGCCACCAGCATTGCAGGACAATAGGCTTGCCTTGTGAAATATCCATTTACAGTATCTCAGAAATGCAGTTTCTTTTTTATCAATATCATCAATGCCAGCTTGTCTTGTTCTAAAGATGTCTCATCTCTTAGAGAAGCAAAACTAGTAAACCTGTTAACTGCTGGTGGTTTCATTTGCTAATCAGAAGGATAATTATTATACAGTGGTAAAAAAGACAGCTGCAGTTGCTATAGAAAGTATAAGGAGTTTTTTAGCATAATAATGACTCGCAGCACCTGCCTTTCCAATATCCTCTGCAATTGTTCCATGAGCATTATTTCCATAACACCCCACATTAAAGTAAGATGCATATGCTGTAACTTGATAGTCATAGCAAAGAATCTGTGATCATTTTATGCTCTCATTTACAGCTTTTATATAAGTGTTGAAGGTACTGCATTTTCAGGGAGCATTTTAGAAGCCTATTTTAAGGCAAAACTGGGTTTCTGAGTAAAAATCAGGCCTTCAGGTGGACACAATGCAGTTTTATGTATCTTTCCCCAAATTCAGTTTCTATTGCTACCCAGGAGGCTGTTCCCAAGATGCCTGTAAAAGTCAAGAGTGCTTTATTAAGCTTGGCTACTGTCAGAACAGTGATCCAAGTAGCCAACTAACCACTGATCACATACATCTTTTGTAGCATTAGTTCTGAGCAACCTGCTGGGGGGAGGGGCAACAGCTCTTTGGTAAGAAAGAAAGAGGTAAAACTTGTAAAAAACAAAACAGGAGTTTATTAAGAGAGGGGAAAAAAGGGGGAAATAGATAAAAGTTGTATTGTTAAAAGTTGAATGGGTGCAAACAGATATTTGAAACTGAAGGCAAATGAAACCTAACTACTTAGACATAAGTCAAGCCTTGTTTCGAGACTGAAGGTTGCCAACCAGTGTGTAACTGAAGTTCCCTTTTTCATCTCCAGGAGCTAGTCAATAATGTACAGGTAACCTCTATGAGTGTTGTAACAAATCATGCACTAGTTCAACTAGACAGCTAGCTAGACTTTTGATTTGTAAATTCAATGTTGGGGAACCATGGGTCAGTTCCCAGAACCTCCCCTTGGCCCAGGTCAGGTGAAATGGACTTGACCAATGGGCAGGGCAGAGCAAAACCCAATAGGACGCCAGTATTCTCCTCCTAGTTCTTTGTTCTACTAGAATAAGCCACATCCGAACCACTTACACTTCTCATACACATCCAGGTCAAACCTTTCCTGTGGACATGCAGGTCGCAAGGGTTAGAAGCTGTACAAAGTTTACTCATCTGAGTATATCACGTTATACACACATTTCTGTTATACATGCATTTCTGTTAGGCGAAGAGCTCCAAATTTCAAAAGAATATACTGGAACTGGAAAAAGTGCAAAAGAGAACAACCAAAATGATTAGTGGGCTAGGGCACCTCCCTTACAAGGAAAAGCTATAATGTTGAGGCTTTTCCCTCTAGAACTCATTTCTTACAGAGGGCTGTATAGCATTCATGATGCTGACTGAGGGGCGGAAGTGATGTCATTCAATAGGTCATAACCAAAAATAAGCACTTTTTCTCACTTAGGAATTCATTAATTTCAAATGACAGAAGAGAAAACACACATCTTTATCATATTTCAAGATACGGGACAGCCCAATTTTTATGTGGGCTGCCCTTTCAGCAGTGACACATCAGCAGCTGACAGCTTGAGGGCCGGATAAAAGGCTTCCCCCAGGCCTTATGTTTGACATCCCTGCTCTAGAAAGAAGATATGTGGGGAAAACGTCACATGACTGAGACATATATTATTCATGGAATTTGTAGAGTAGATGGAGGAAAGTTATTTTCTTTCTCGCTCAACACCAGAACCAGGGAACATCCACTAAAGTTGACTGGCAGAAGAGTCACGATAGACGAAAGGAAATATTTATTTACCCAACATGTAATTAATCTGTGGAACCCCTTGGTGCAGGATATTGTGATGGCACCTGCCTAGATGCCTTTAAAAGGGGATTGGACAGATTCATGGAGGAAGAGTCTGTTGCAGGTTACATGTCATGATGACTATATGGAAAAGTGCCTCCTAGGTTACAAGTCAGGATAACTATATGCAACCTCCAGGTTTCAGTGGTAACCTATCTCTGATTGCCCGATGCAAGAGGGTGGCAACAATACACAGATATTTTGTATGTCTTGTATGTTCCCAGAGGCATCTGTCACACCACTGTGAAATACAAGAAGCTGGACTAGATGGACACTGAGCCTGATCTAGCAGGGCTCTTATTTTCCTTTTTATCTCAGCTTTAATATGTCTTTACATCTTTTTAAGCTACCTTGTGGCTATATGAAAGGAAGGAGATACATTGATGGATGAATGAAGGGACGAAGTCTCTCTGTTATTGGGAGAGACTGTGGTTATAATGGTATGGAGGTGTCTTGCTTTGTTTGTTTGTTTGTTTAGCATATATACTGCATATACAGGAATGCGCTTGACAACCGTTCGCTTAACGACGGACTGCATATAGAATGGTGATCAAAGTGCAGTAAAGATGCTCTTAATGAGGCAATTGCATCTCCCATAGGCTGCAGCAGAGTGTCTGTTTACACAACAGAGTCTCTTTGCATTAAGTCTGTTAATGCAAAGAAGAGGCAATCTATCTCCAGTAGCTTGTGCAGCCAGCTAGTGTCTGGCAGGGAGTGTCTGTTTACACAACAAAGGCAATAGATTGGACTGAAAGTTCACTTAATGACCTAATCACTTAACAACACCCCTAGGTCAGTTGTTACCCTGCACATGCCCGATCTCTTTTGATCTTGGAAGCTAAGCAGGGTCAGGCCAGGTTAGTACTTGGATGGGAGACCGCCTGGAAATACCGGGTGCTGTAGGCTTATACCATAGTCTTTTGAGACTGAAGGTTGCCAACCACTTAACTACAGGGGTAAGGAAATGTATCCCTGCCGTTAAGTGGTGCACACCTGTATTTTCCTTTGGGAGGAGTGGATGGAAGAAATGTAAGACTCCTACTTTGAGGCATGGTGTTGATGAGCCCCCTCTTTGCTTACTTGTGTGAGAAAACCTTTGTCTTCTAGCTTCAATTGCAGCAGTGAAATTCAGGTTCCTATTTCATGTTTGTGCCTGCAGTCCCATGGCAGAGCGTCTGTAAAGGTTCTAAGAAAGCAAGTGTTGTTCATTTGCCTCTTATTAAACTCCCTAGCTCAGGTTTTGTTCATGTTGCTCTCTTTGTACATGGGGCTCCATCTTCAAAATTTCCCATGACAAAAATCATGGGGTAAAGGGATGTAGCCCCAAAGCCATGCTTCTTGATATACTGTGCATGATCTGCCTTCCTTTGTTGGGACTTGCATAAGACTGATTTGTGCAGTGATTTACTACATAAGAACAGCCCCACTGGATCAGGCCATAGGCCCATCTAGTCCAGCTTTCTGTATCTCACAGAGACCCACCAAATGCCCCAGGGAGCACACCAGATAACAGGAGACCTGCATCCTGGTGCCCTCCCCTACATCTGACATAACCCATTTCTAAAATCAGGAGGTTGCACATACGTATCATGGCTTGTAACCCGTAATGGATTTTTCCTCTAGAAACCTGTCCTATCCCCTTTTAAAGGCATCAAGGTTGGCAGAATTTTATCTTACACTGTGGTGTGGAGGGAGTGGAGGGGCAGTCATCTGGGCTCTTTTTTAAATTCTGTGAGGATGCTAACAGCACCTCAGACAAGAGGAAGTGTGACTGTGAAATTAATGATGGGAAAAAATTTCTTTAGCAAAACCAACAGTAAAATTCTATCCTCAGCTTACACCTTCTGGGTGTAGAAAACCTCTCTGCTAAAGCCAAACACACCAGTGCAGCCTGAGGACATGCTGAACTGTGGCACAAAGTCTTCATCTCTCTCTTTATTGGATAAAACAGCCCACAACTAATAATAACAGTTCAAAAGTTAAGCACCATAAAAGCTCAGATTAATTTTATATCAGAAAAATACAAAAGTTTAATAATTCTACTGAAGACTTTCTGCTATGAAATATTTAGTTTTGAAATGCGCAGGATCTGATTAATTTAGCATATTTTTGAGCAGCTCATGAAACTTTAATAACAATATTTTCCCTGATTGATAGGATAGAAGCTGAACTGCGTTCTGTAAAATGCCCAGGTATTTATTTTTTTTCATTTCTACATCATATGCAAAGCATTATGCCCTTTGTTACTGAGTTAATATTTATGTTTGAACTCATACATACTTTTTATTGTTCATTTATTATGAAACATTATATGGAATTAATTATTAAAGCTATTCCATAAAATACCACTTACTGAAATTCTCCAAAGTTCAATAAATGCGGAGTTGAACAATAAGTAGCTATTTTGACATTAACATTATTGTAGCTTTACAGTTGAATTGTAATACAAAAAAGTGATTGTGGTGGAAACTTCCATTTAGCTTTACAGATATATATTTCATTCACCTTTTAAATTGGTTACGCTGTGACTGCGCTATGATTACTTACTTACTATATTTCTAGCCTGCCTTTCTCTTCATATGGGGACACAAAAGCAGCTATATGACTACTTGATTGTCAAGGCATTGCTGAAATAATTTGTTACTTTTTTCCAAGTTTATGTGTTGAATATAGGAGTACATGTCCCTAATTACTCTAAAATCCATTATTAAATATTATGAATTGTCTTTAATACTTTCTTGTCAAAAATAGTCACAAATACAGAGGCTATTGGCCCATCCTGCTTACATAGGCATAACGCACTTCCCTGGCACCTGTGATAGTGACATCACAATGTCATGTGATATTGTGTCGCATGATGTCACTTCCTGGTTCACCCCAGAGGAGAGGGTACTTGCTGTGGCGGCTTTGTCCAATTCTTTCTCCTGTGGAGGCTCCCCTTGTTCCCCAGTGCCAGTAAGTCAGCACGGGGGTGCAGGAAGAGTGGAACAGGGCAGAGAGAGATGGTAATAACACAAGGTGGTACAGCAGGTTGAATGAGATCTGGAAGCAGGCAGTATTGGTGGTAGTAGTGCTGCTGATATCCTATCCCCTTCCAGGCCTTGATCTGTGTCCACTTGGATTTGTACTAGTGAAATTGCTGACACTGGTCCAAGTAGATCCATTCTGGCACCAGAGGTTTACCCCTGGGTAAGGGAACAAATGTTCCTAGAGGAGACCATTGGAACTTCTCCCCTGCAAGATGCAGCGTACACTCCTACTGCTTGATTGCCTCAATGGGGGAGGGAAAGATAGGATTAGTGCCGTGGCCTCTGCCCTTAAGGGGCGGGGGCAGGGGGAAGGCAGCGACACAATTCCCAGGATCGCATTGCTAACGGGGCTGCAGGGACTGGGATGTACTCACCAGTCCCTGTAGCAGCCTTCCCGGGGTATGGGGAGCCCTGCATGAGCGCCTACAGGGCTCCCGAGCTGGTTCGAAATGAAAGTAGACCGATTGCGCTCCACTTCCAGTTTTGTGGAAGTGGAGCGCAATCGCTCTACTTTCACTTCAAGCCAGCTGGGAAGCCCTGCAGGAGCTCGCGCAGGGCTCCCTGCACCCCTGGGACAATGCTGCAGGGGCTGATGAGTGCATCCCAGTCCCTGCAGCCCCCCTGAGCAGCGCGATCCTGGGGATTGCGTCGCTGCCTTCTCCCCGCCCCTGCTGCCTCCCTCGCCACCCTTGCAAGAACTTACTGCACTTTTCAAACTCCCAGAGAGTTTGAAAACCACAAGATTAGGGCCTTAGATTTCCAATATCTCCATGGGACTTCTTCAAACTGCTGTTCATGAACCTGAAATTAATTAGGAGTTATTATTGATTTATGGTCTGATATACTTGTACAAAGGCCTTCTTAATAAACCTGTGAGTCAGCTGTGTGTTGGTTCTGAACTAATGCAGAACCTAAATCCTGAACCTCAGAACTTAATTTTTATTTTGATTCCTCACATGGATTTTGCCAATGCATTGAAAGGCACAGTTCAGCTGTGGTCCCTCACTGATGCGCTCCCAAAGTCCTGCTCTCTGCTGTCCATAGGTATGGCGTCCATGTGGATGACAAATGCTGTACTTGGGGAGAGATCGTCCCATGACTGCCACCTTTACATCTTCATGTATTTTAGGGTGGCAGTCATGGAGAGGATCTCTCACCAAGTACAGTATTTGTCACTGCACAAGGATGCTGTACTTGTGGACAGCAGGCAGCAAGATTTTGGGAGTGCATGGGAAACGGGACAGAACTTGAACAGACCATTCTCACTCCTACCCGTAGAGCCAACTAAATAGGGCTCTAGTAACAGGATCATGAGGTATCTGGGAACAATCATTTGGTTGCAGCCAGCAGCCTGCATGGGAGGAATGGAATTATATCATTATGGAAGCAGTAGGAAAGGGAGGCATGGACATCACGAATATGGTCTTTAAATTGGTTGTTCTGAAACAGTCTCTTTAGAAATCTAGAGATGTATCTAAAGTGGTATAGCATGCACTTGTGAGCTCTTCAGAAGTAAAAAAAATATAACCCAGTATTGTAGTGTGGCCCATGGGAAGCTGTGAAACTGAAGGGAATTTCAAAGTATTTTGTGATGTGATATATGGGGCTTTGCTGCTCAAAAAGAGTCAAAAATCCCACTCAGAAGGTGAAAACAGACTCACAGCACAGTCCTATCTTTATCCCCCCCATAGCTTGCACAACCATGCCAGAACAGTTTGCACTATATGTTTTGGTGGGAAGGGCTGAAAATTTTCCTTTATCCTTCTGTAAGCCCTGCGATCACCAATGGATCTTCCCGAACCTGTGCCAGCTCTTTAGCTGGCGCGAGTCTGAGGTGACAAAGGGGGAATGTAGGTTGGCTCTGGATGGGATAGCATGTGGGGCAAAAGTCACTCACACTGGGTGCCATCCCTCCTGACTTTGGGAATTGTCAGTACTCTTGTGTGCACGAGAGGTGTTGGATGAAAGTGAGTAAATTTGGACTTTTAACTGAGTGCTATGACATATTCAAATGCTTCACTACTATTTTTAAGTAGATATTAAAGCTGGACACCTTGATACTGGTCACATGCTGACCAGTCTTCTTCTGGGAAGCCCTGCACAGCCCAAAAATACTTTATAGATTGAAATAGGTATACTTCCTTTAGACAGAATTGTTTCTGATTTTATAAAACAGGTGCTTAGCCTTTGGGCTTCATATTTTCTCCTGCCTGAAGAGCAGAAAGTAATTTGCATGTCAGTAGTAGGAATAATTGCGACCAATGCATAAAAGAAATTTGAGCACTGAATTTTTTTTAACGAATAAAATATTCTGATCAAAGAAAGGTGGTGGAACTTCTGTTCTAGCAAACAACTTTTGTGCTTTGAAGACCTTGCTACCATCTTGTAATACATGTTGGCATGTTGAATGTCACCTTCTGCCATGCAAGGTACTTCTTCATACTAATTGTGTCCTTTGGGATTTGAAAGACCTTTCTGTCAGCCAGACTGTATGCATAAAGCAATGAACTATGGTATCAGCATTCTAGCCAAGCCATTGTAGCATTTTTTTTTTTTTTGCCTCAAAGGCAATAACTATATAAATTTCTGCTGTTGGTATTTGTGTCCAGCTTTAGGAGAAAATGAGATCAAATTCACAAGACCATTTTCCTCAGGTTGAATTCAATGAAAGTTTGTTTACATGTATTAATGGTCGTTTCTTAAATATGATTCATTTTATGTTCTGATTGTAACATAACACAGAATAAAATATATTTGAAGAGGGTGCACATTGCATAAACAGCATAGTTCAGACAAACAATACATAATAATGTATTATATGTCAGATACATCTTAAAAGGAAATAGATATTAAAGGTAGTGATCTTTAAGATCTGTGTAGTAATTTGGGCTTTCTGTATGGGCATAATGGGTGCACAGAGATGACCATTTGCCGAGTAGTAATTTGTTATAGTGTATATGTATCCATTTAGCAAGATGATAATGCGAAGTGGTGAGATTTTCCACAGTTCTACAACCCAGTCAGAAGTTCAGGATGTCAGTAGGAGGCAAGTTTTTATTCTCCTTTTAGCAAAACAACACAGATCATAATGCGCAAAATTATTCATGTTATGGTAAGTGTTAGCTACCACTTGGTAAATGATCACCTGTACCCATCCATTGTCAGGGCATTTACGATCACTATGAGAAAAAAGAGTATATCTACATAAAGTACAGTTCATATCATCAATATATTTGTGAGTGTGTATGCAGACATGTGTGCATGCAACAAAACACTAAATTAATAGCCCAATCCTATTATTTGCCATCAATGCCGAAAGCACCCCCACCATGAAGGCACATGCTTCATGCTGTTGGGGGTTGGGGATGATCAGTAGGTCTCCTCAAGGCAAAGGAACTTTTGTTACTTTACCTCTGTGTAGGTCCCAGAGAGTCTATGGGTAGGCCCCCAAAGGACGTATGGGTCTCCTTGGACTTAGTACAGCTGCAGAGCTGATGCAAGTCTGCTCAGCAAGGAGAGAGCACTTGCTGCCAAGAACTACCCCCTCTAGTCTGCTTTGCACCTCCTGCCCTTCCCCTGAACTGCCTAGTTATTTCCCCTGCCCTCTTGTTCCCTGCCCATAAAACACCCACCACACCGGCTTACCTGCTGTGGTGCAGTATGCCCACTGCAGCATTGCTCCTCCAGTGCTTCTGTCACTTTGTGGTGGCGGCTCTGAATGGTCCACCAGTGGTGTGCTGCACATACTGCAGGACAGAGTCCTGCTGTCATAAATGGCTTTGCAACAGTGCATGCAAGTGCCATTGGACTGAGCTGTTAGTAGCCTTTCCAACATCCAATTGGCTGTGAAGCTAAACTTGATAACTTTGGAAGAAGATGAAAGAAATAGACATTAACAAAGTTCATGTGTCGAGGCACTGCATCACTTGCACAGTTAAGGCAAATTGTGTTTAGTAGGGCATAAAATACTTTTCTACATGAGAAGTGGCAAACAGGAAGGGCTAGGAGGTGATTCCATCTTCTGCATTCAGCTAGCCATGGCTCTGCTTCTTTCATCTGCCCTCCTTCTAACTTTTCCCCACAGTTTGCCTGAGTTTCACCCACCACAGTGTTCTGCTACCACTATGACAAAGCCCTCACCTTTGTCTTTACTCCGTGACCCACTCTCCTTTGTGCATAGTGGCACTGTCAGCTGCACAGGGAGAGGATCAAGATACAGAGACATCCCTGTATGCATATTCATACATATAGACATCCGTGAGAGTGAGAGACAAACCTGCGTATGAATAATGCCCTCAGCTCCAATAACACTGTTGACACTTGCAGTAGTCTTATCCTTATAGTACTTGTTCTACAATCTCTGCGTTTTTCCTAGTGCCACCATCACAACAAATTTTTTATGGCTAGGCAAAGAGTTACTGGACCAGCTACAGGGTAGTGGATGGAGAGAAGACAGAGCCAGAGGAAATGACTGAGCATGTGCTTTTCAGGCAAGGCTCTATGTAGGCAGCAGTCAAGATGAAAATGCATAGTTGAGGATTTTGTGTGGAACTTGAAAGTTAGGCATTCATTACTGTGCTAGAAACTTCTTGCTCAGCTGTCTCATAGCTACTAGTTGTATTTTATATTAAAATTTATAAACTGCTTTTTGATTCAAAGGATCCCCAAAGCAGCACACACCCCTTTAAAATGAAATAAAAAACAAAAACATTAACATTTACAGCGGCAAAGAAACAACAAAAAAGGCAGTTAAAGGCTGAGCCAAACCAAGAAAACTTGAAATCAGGAGTAGCAAAGTAACATTAAATGGCTATTGGAACAAATCTGTCTTCTTCTTTTTCTGGAAGATTAATCAGGAAGGGGTTAACCATGTTTTTTTAAGGAAGTGGGTACCAGAGTCTGGATGCCACAGCTAAGAAGCTTCTCCCCAATATACCTACGAAAGATGCATCAAATGGTAGTAACATGCAGAACAGAACCTCAGTGGGCAGGCTGAATAACGTGGGAAGCATTTAAGCACCTCTTAATACCTCTCTTGAAAAGTTAAAGCTGCCTTTCTGGGTTTTCATTTCTGGCTCGCTTTCAGGCAGCAGAAGAGAGCTATGAGATTTAGATAACATATCATATTTGCCAGCATGGGAGGAGGGGCCCTAGAGCATATTTTTAGTGCTCTAGTAGCCCACAAGGTATAGTCTGTTTATAGCCTCTGATTTCTTTAGTCTGGCCTTAGTCTTCGCTGCCTGTAGAGATTGCGATGAAGATTTGTGAAAATCAGATGTGCCTTTCTCAGGCCTTCTGCGGCTTGGGGAGGCAGCACACTGCCTTCCAGCCTGCAAAAGGCACCTCCCTGACATTGCCATAGGTCTAGGGCCCCTCCTCCCATGCTGGCAAATATGATATGTTATCTAAATCTCATAGCTCTCTTCCAAACTCTGGGCAATTGACCCCAGCACCTGCCCCTTAGTTACACCACTATAAACAGGTTAAAACTTTTAAGTGGCATTTTGATCTGTATCTGAAGTACCCAACAAAGATATTAAACATGCTTTTGATGACCCATCCTATGAATATATGAGCCCTGTATTCTGCACCAGCTGAACTTCCAAACCTTGAGCGAACCCCACATAAAGCACAATACAATTCAACTTCATGGTTTCAAATGCATAATTGATTATTTCTAGGTCAGATTATAGAAGAATAGATTGCAGTCTTCTTTCCAGATGGAGGTGAGAACAGTGTTCTACTGGCTGCTGCTGTCTGGGGTCCAGTGCCCTGCACTGAATCCAGAATCACTTCAAGGCTTCAATCAGTGTAACTAAGGGAGGTTGAACCCTGTCAATGACTGGTGAACCCAATCCTTCCAGGTCACAGAGTCTGCCAACCACTATTATTTCAACTTTTGATTTTTCTTCCCCCCCTTTTCTCTGTCTCTTCTTTTTTTTTTTTTTTTGCTGTGACAATTTCTGCATTGAAATCTTACAACTTGTGTTTCTCCATAAAAGCAAGAGTTCATTGTTTAGTTATTTTATTTTTAAGAGGTATTTTATTTTTAAAACATTATTTTTTACAAGATTATTTTGAATTATATCCTGAGGTCCTGTAGCTCATGTTTTGCATGTATCATGTCATAAAATGCCCCCAGCATCTCCAGTTAAGGGGTTACATCTAATTGGGTGTCAAACACCTTTGCCCAAGAGAGTTGAGTTCAAGTCTTGCCATCTGTCAGGACTGACAACACTGACTTATTCAATAGATGGCATTTCTGAAGAAAACAACATTACTTTGGATATTTATGTAATCAAGTTATTCAGAACATCTGGAAGCCTGCATTTATCTGTTATCAGCATCAATAAAAAGCCCAATGTATTGAGTTTCTGGAGAGAAAAGGTTGCATGCTTTATTTTGTTTTCTGCCACTATCTGCTGCTTTTTGGACAGTTAAGGCCCCCAGTGTATCTCATACAACAAAACAAAAATACAACATCAGAAAACATATCTGAAAAATACCTTTCCAGGATCCAGCCATTGAACTAAACATTGTATAATAGTAAAATACTTCCCTGTTAACTCTGTTTCTATTTGTACTATTGAAATCCCCATTTGTCCTGCCTGGCTTTTAAATTACCACAGTCCAAGCTTCTAGTACTGTACAGTATGCTGTTACTTAGAATCTGATAATTCTCATTTAGCTAAATTGAAAACTGCAGGTGGTCCTTGCATTGTTTTGTTACAAATTGCTTTGTGGTCCAACCAGGCAGCTAGCATGATGTCCCTTTTGTAAAACCATTTTGTTTATCATCTGTGTGCACAGTTTACCTTAGGGAAGTTGAATAAGTATCATGCCCTTTGACAGTGCTATTGTACCCACTTTCCATAAGCTTTCAGAGATTCTAGCAATGGGAACACCAAGAAGGTGGTTCATCAGTTTCTCTGTCACATACATGTTCCCTTGATATTTGGTGCCCCGTATCAGCTGCAGTGCACTCATGTAGTTCTGCACTGGCAGATTGCCCTGGTCATGATTCAGAACAGTTTGATAAATTAGGATGATAACGTAAACATTTTATTTCTGTTTTGTCTTCTCCCTTCAAAATCTTCCACACTTTTTGTTCAGATTTCCTTCAGAGTATTTAGGATGTATCTGCTCTTGTGCTCTTCTCCATCAAAACTGGAAAGCAAGAAGCTATAATTATCTAGCCAAAGGAGTGATATCACATGAGAGGACCCAACACTGATATCATTGCTATTGGCATCCAAATCTGCAGTGTAGAGGCCCCATTTGGGCTGAAACTTGCAGTGTAACTGCAGGAGTCTGATCCAGTGGATCACCATTGCCACCAGAAATGGTCAAATGCAGTCAACTCCTAAAGTTTCACCTCCCTCCCATTCCCAAACTTTCTTTAGCCTGGCCCACTCCATGGCCTGATCTGCCCCCAATCTGTGCTGCTGCCAACTTACTGGCAAAGATGTAGGTTGGTAAGGCTACTGACATCCATGTGCAGCCTCTGGGGCTTTATGCTGGTGGCAGCAGCCTGCCAGACTGTCTGCTATATCAGAAGCCTGGACCTTTCACCGTCGGATCACCATTACAAATAGCATAAAACCTGGATAGGATTGGGCCATTCAGCTCTTTGATCTGACAGTCCTTATTCTGTCATAACACTGGGGATGGACCCCTCTCCCAGTCTGCAGACAAGGTAGAAAACTTTGAGGAAGTGGCAGATTGGGGAGAGACTGGGGGGCAAACTGGAGGGGATGAATTCCCTCATCACAGGCACTGGGTAACTCCACTCACCCCAATGTCTCTACCTAATGTCAAACATAAGACCCATGGACTGAATATACCACCCAGAAGCAATTTATCCAGCTCCCATTATAATTGGGCTTTCTCATATTTTGAAAATATGAACAAGTTTTGCACATTTTCTCTTCTGTCATTTGCAGCTAGTGAGTTTGTGTGAGAACAAAATGCTTATCTGCTTAATGGTGTCACTTTTTGTTTAATGATGCCACTTCTGGACTTTAGCAGGCACCATGAATGCTAACTTCGGTCTTCTGTATGAAATGAGTCTGACATCCCTGTTTCACCAGGGCCAGAGTGGAACAAAAGAACCAGTCTTAGCTGTAAACCACATCAACCCTCAGGAGGCTCCAACCTTTGTGGAAGCAACTTCTGAGCCTGCTGAGGTGCTTGTGCCCAGCTTCATCACTCCAGACTTCCCTAAGTACTGTCCAAGGTCCTAATTCCATGTTTGAGTCCTTGTTGCTGTCTGAACTCATGCTTCACTCACAGCTCTCTGAGGGCCATTTCTCTTACCTGCTCCTTTGCCCCTGGCTGGAATGCCTGCTCAGGCAAAAATCCTATCTAGAACAGTATAGATTCTGAATTTTATACTATTGTGCAATTACACAGTGTTCAAGCCCTGGACAGATGTTGGAAAGTTGAATAAAGATAATGTCAGCTGGCTCCATTCCAAACCTTCACATGTTTATCTGAACAGGGGATATGTGAGATGAGAACCCTAACTTTTGTGAAATATCTGTAATTGCTTAGAGAGTTCAGGCATGGAGGCAATAGCTGTGACCTGTTTTTCGTCCCACCACATGTGCAGGGCTTCAGAGTTACATGCTTACATCAGTAGTCTGGTTTTTACAGGCCATCTTGGATATGTATCTAAAGAAATATCTTACAGCACACTAATAATTAAAAATCGGCTTGAAATAACTTGTCTCTTGAAATAAGTAGTCTAAGAATAGGAAATTTCTAGTTTATCATTGTCATATAGCCTGATTCTCAGCAGCATCTGAATTATGGCCCAATCCTATCCCCCGTCCCTGTGTTTTATGGCAGTTGTAAAGCTCCTCCGCTGACGCACACAGCGGGCATTCTGGCAGGGAGGCTGGAGTGGCCTCGCACACACTGGCATTGCCACAGAAACCCGCTGGAGCAGGTAAGCCCATACAAGGAGTTGGACAGAGGCAGGGAGTTGGGTGGGCAGAATGGGGTAGTGACGGGGCAAGGAGGAGGGCGAGTCAGACCTAGGAGGGACAGGCAGTGGTGCAGAATCCTGACTCCCTTCCCAGGCCTTCCCTGCTTTATCAGGTCGACAAGAATTTGTGCTGGTACAGGCCTGAGTTTCCCCATAGAGGCTGCTGGGGCTTACCCCAGGGCAAGGAAACACATGCCCCCCCCTTACCACAGGGTGACCTCCAGCAGCCAGAAACCCCTGTTTCATACAGTGGCAGCCATGCAGGAGCCACTGCATCACTGCCAGAGGATTTAGATAGCGTTGGGCTGTTAATTAGTCTTGAAACAGGAAAAGGAAGTCTGCTACATGTCCCCAAAGTATCAATTTTTAGTTTAAAACAAAAATATCCCAATCTTTAGAGAAAAGGTAGAAAATTTGATAACAAAAATACGGATGGGCTGCATATTAACCCATTTTTGTCCAACCCACAGGTGTGCACATTTGGTTCCAGTTGCATATATGCAACATTGGGCAGAAATGTCTTAAAGGTCCAACGTGGTATATCCACTCTTGTGATCATTAAATCCAAATATTGAGCTTTATCGTGATCTCGCATTTTTCACATTTAGAGCTGATCTTTCTAAAATGAAGATAATGCTGTAACATCAAGTAAAGATGAGTTCAGATGATAGATGCATTTGCTAGCAGAATGTCATGAATTATATAAATTAAAATTAAAATAATCATTTTGCTTTGTGTGTAATGTACAAAGGATCTGTAAATTCCAGGTACATGTGGTATCACATGTTTCATCAGGTGTTCCTGTGTCACACATTTCACAAGAATTCAGTCTCTGTAGTCTGGTATCTACCGAGTTCATGAAGTGTGTGTGTGTGTGTGTGTGTGTGTGTGTGTGTGTGAGACTGACTGACTGCATGCTCTAAAACAGGGGTCTCCAAACCCCGGCCCGGGGGACAGATGTGGCCCACAGCAAGCCTCTTTCCGGCCCACAGCCAACCTGTTGTCCCCTGAAAGCCTCTGGCCCACTCAACTGAACATGACCAGAACTGTGCTCTGATTGTGCCTGGAGGGTGTTCTGAGGTCCAGAGAGGTTGAATGAATGAGCCCATTCATTCATTTATTCACTCATCTAAGTTCCATCTCTAATTTATTTATTTTAATTTTATATTTAAATTTTTTTTCTGGCCCTCCACACCACGCCAGATATTTGATGGTGCCCTCTGGCCAAAAGGTTTGGAGACCCCTGCTCTAAAACATGTCATAGCATGCAAGAGGGCCCTATCAGTAATAGCCCCCTTGATATGAAATTCCCTGTCCTGCGGTGTATCCCAGTCTTCCTTCTTGCCAATGTGTCATTGGGAATTGAAGACCTGACTCATTTCACAAGCATTTCCTGTTTTTGTAATCTGTCCCTCTCCCTGATATTTCACTGTTTGTGCATTTAGGCTTTAAATGTTCTGCAATTTGTTTCTTTTTAAATGATGTTTTATGTTGATTTGTTTTAACATATTGGGCGTTACCTTGAGTCCCTCTAAAAAGGAAAAAGTGGGATGATGGAGATGGGGGTAGTGGTGATGATGTTATTAAAAACATATACACATTATCACTCATGGTATCCTGGTATATTTTTTATATATTTTTAATGTAATGTGTATTTTTTATATATTTTTATAAATAAAATAAATTTTAATGATATATTTTTAATGTAATATGCTTATCATATTACTGTTTTCACTCGTGACACAACAAGCTCTTAATGTGAGTTGAATTATCACTTTATTTTTAACTACAGAGTGACTGGTCTTGATTTTCAGATGCCTACATAATACCAGTCTTTTATGTTGAAGAGGTGTCTCCCTGACATTAGCGTGAATATTTTCAAACAGGATATGGATTTTTACTTTTGTAGATTTTTCTTTCATTTCTGATGTCTACAATAGTCCTCAGCTTCATTTGCTTAATATAATCATAATTCATACTTGGTTAAGAGGATTTATATCTTTCTGAACCAAGGTCAGTATGCTCAGATGTCCATGTTTAGCTGGCACATTTTTCTAATGTAAAAATAAGACACATTTCTTCCAAGCATTGAATAAGTACAGTGTTATTACAAATCCCATCAGACAAAGATTATCATATCCTTAGTAGTTATTTGTGGGTTTTGAAAAGTCATTGTTGGTTATGTTTATAGTGTCTGCGTATCTTATGAGGCCAACAAAAGAAGAAGGTTTTACAAAACGATGCCGAAAGTCTAAACATAACTCTCATATTCATATCCTCTTAATAATTTATTTAGAGCTGATGCCACCAATATGAAATTTTCATGTATGAGTATCAAGCAGCCAACACTGCATAAACATGGAAAGCGCAAATAATATTAGGCTTAAAATACAGAGGTCAGTAAATTGTGCCAGTGTTCCTGGATTACATTAATGAAAAAGTAAATTGCAATAATGAAATGTTAATGTTTTTAATTTAAAAAACACCCCTCTATTTAGCACATTTGTTAGAATAACTTCAATATTCATAATTGATCACAATTATGGTATAAAACTAGAAGTTCAAACATATAACCTCACATGCTGAAAGACAATAGCAAGAATAGATACAACTTTACTAATGTTCTGCATACCTTAAGGAACTGATTATTGCAGCCCATGCAATCTTTTAATTGATATACCAGGGCACAGCTGTTAAATTAATGTAAGAAAATTCTGTAATATACTTTTACCAGCAGTCATCATCTGGGTTCTGTGAAATACAGTGATAGCTTAAAATTGTTTTCCTATCACCTTTAAAATATTCTTTTTGGACAAAATATTGTCAAGTTTTCCATAAATGAGCATTTTCAAAAACCTAATTCTAACGCTCCAGAGCTATTTTACAGTCTGACAGAAATAGGTGAGGCTCTTTGGTGGCCCAGAAATAATTCTAATTCTTATGATCAAAAGATTTTTTGTTCTGAAGTATATTTTTCATCTTTTATATCTCCAGTATGGGCTTCAATTCATTGTATGTGAATGATTTGACATATACTTACTAGACAATTTTCCCCTCTGGAAGTATTAACAATACATGACAAACATGTACAAAAGTAATTAATTTATTGGAAGCCTGAGGCTCTAGCCCACAGGGTCCTTGAAGTTCTCTTTGAGTTTTGAGCAATTTAACAACTAGCCTTAGCTGAAGTAGAGTAGTGACAATGTGCAGAATTGGTTAGAAATGGTATAGAAGCAAGACTAGATAAATGGCATCCAAAGTGTTTGCAGATTACTGGTTGAGCATTGAGCATTACTGTCCAGGCATTGACAAGGCACAAGGTGGAGGTGCTGGGTTGGAAACCAGAGTCAGCTCTGACTGTTCTTCAGAGTCTACAGTCATTTCTGAATCATGGCTGGTATCCAAGGGACCAGCTACTCTTCTGCCTCAGAGGACCCTTGTTCAGAGTAACTGCACAGATGAAAACCTACACTGATGCCAACCTACGTATCTGATTTGTTAGCAATCAGTTCTAATGAAGAATAGATCAAACTCACTTCCTCTCCTAGAATGCTACTGGAACCATAAGCCTGTCTTCTGGTCTCAGCCACACAAATCTACAACAGTGGAATGAAAAGGAAGCTGTCAAATGTTGAGTTGTTGTCACATAGATGCAAAGGTTGTGAATTGGGAAGTCTGTATGTCAAATGCTCCTTCAGCCATAAAAGGAAAATAAACTGTGGCAAAAGTAATGTAAGAAGGTGATACGGGAGGCCAAGCGAGACTATGAGGAACGCATGGCCAGCAAGATTAAGGGGAATAATAAAAGCTTCTTCAAATATGTTAGAAGCAGGAAACCCGCCAGAGAAGCGGTTAGCCCTCTGGATGGTGAGGGAGGGAAAGGGGAGATAAAAGGAGACTTAGAGATGGCAGAGAAATTAAATGAGTTCTTTGCATCTGTCTTCACAGCAGAAGATCTCGGGCAAATACCGCTGCCCGAACGGCCCCTCCTGACCAAGGAATTGTCAGATAGAGGTTGAAAGAGAAGATGTTTCAGACCTCATTAATAAATTAAAGATCAATAAGTCACCGGACCTGGATGGCATCCACCAAGAGTTATCAAGGAATTGAAGAATGAAGTTGCTGATCTCTTGACTAAAATATGCAACTTGTCCCTCAAAACGACCACGGTGCCAGAGGATTGGAGGATAGCAAATGTCATACCAATCTTTAAAAAGGGAAAGAGGGGGGACCCGGGAAACTATAGACCAGTCAGCCTATACCGGGTAAGATGGTGGAATGCCTTATCAAAGATAGAATCTCAAAACAGATAGACAGGCCTTGCTGAGGGAGAATCAGCATGGCTTCTGTAAGGGTAAGTCTTACTTCACGAACCTTATAGAATTCTTTGAAAAGGTCAACAGGCATGTGGATGTGGGAGAACCCGTGGACATTATATATCTGGACTTTCAGAAGGCGTTTGACATGGTCCCTCACCAAAGGCTACTCCACAGTCCAGGAAATTAAAAAAACTCCACAGTCAGGGAATTAGAGGGCATGTCCTCTCATGGAATGGGAACTGGTTGAAGATCAGGAAACAGAGAGTGGGTGTCAATGGGCAATTTTCACAATGGAGAGAGGTGAAAAGCAGTGTGCCCTAAGGATCTGTCCAGGGACCAGTGCTTTTCAACCTCTTCATAAGTGACCTGGAGACAGGGGTGAGCAGTGAGGTGGCAAAGTTTGCAGACGACACCAAACTTTTCCGAGTGGTGGTTGTGAGGAGCTCCAGAAAGCTCTCTCCAAACTGGCAGAATGCGCAGCAAAATGGCAGATGCGTTTCAGTGTAAGTAAGTGTATAGTCATGTACGTTGGGGCAAAAAGTCAAAACTTCACATATAGGCTAATGGGTTCTGAGCTGTCTGTGACAGATCAGGAGAGAGATCTTGGGGTGGTGGTGGACAGGTCGATGAAAGTGTCGATCCAATGTGCGGAGGCAGTGAAGAAGGCCAATTCTATGCTTGGGATCATTAGAAAAGGTATTGAGAACAAAACGGCTAATATTATAATGCCGTTGTACAAATCTATGGTAAGGCCACACCTGGAGTATTGTGTCCAGTTCTGGTCGCCACATCTCAAAAAGGACATAGTGGAAATGGAAAAGGTGTAAAAGAGAGCGACTAAGATGATTACTGGGCTGGGTCACCTTTCTTATGAGGAAAGGCTATGACGTTTGGGCCACTTCAGCCTAAAAGAGACGCCTGAGGGGGGACATGATTGAGACATACAAAATTATACAGGGGATGGACAGAGTGGATAGGGAGATGCTCTTTACACTCTCACATAATACCAGAACCAGGGGACATCCACTAAAATTGAGTGTTGGGAGGGTTAGGACAGACAAAATGTTTCTTTGCTCAGCGTGTGGTTGGTCTGTGGAACTCCTTGCCACAGGATGTGGTGACAGCATCTGGCGTGGATCCCTTTAAAAGGGAATTGGACAAGTTTCTGGAATAAAAATCCATTTTGGGTTACAAGCCATGATGTGTATGTGCAACCTCCTGATTTTAGAAATGGGCTATGTCAGAATGCCAATGCAAGGGAGGGCACCAGGATGCAGGTCTCTTGTGATGAGGTGTGCTCCCTGGGGCATTTGGTGGGCTGCTGTGAGATACAGGAAGCTGGACTAGATGGGCCTATGGCCTGATCCAGTGGGGCTGTTTTTATGTTCTAATGCTAGGTAGCCTTAAACATTATCGCAGCTCCAGCCCTCTCTCCTCTCACTCCCAAATTCTCTCATGCAACATGTTGATAATGCTGGTCTGCTTTATGGAGCTGCTGTAATAATTACTGAAGTAACATGTGTAAAGTGTTTTAAAACTCTAAAGCTCTGTAATATGTAGGAGTCAGTCTGTATGCAGCAATTTCAAATATGAATTCTACTTGCATTTCTAGGATAGTATAAATTCCAATCTCCCCCAGCTAGTGAAACAAGAATGACAAAACACAAGAAAGGGTTGAAGTTATAGTAGACTTCTGTTTTCCCCGTATTGGATGAAACGAAACCAGTGGAAAATAGATCTAATAACTTATCTGAAACAGAAGGTTAAGACATTTTCTTGTTTGCACAATTCTGTTAAGTACTAGCTTTGTAAACTGGCAACACGGTTCTAAACTTGTAGTTGGTTGCCAGTGACTATGCTTAAACATGACCTGTGTGGTCTACACAATAGACGCTCGGACCATTTTAGAAGGAAAATGGACTACAATACCATATTTTCCTCCTAGGCAATATGTCTTGCAAATTCTGAAAAATTAGACTTTGTCTGCACTCCCAAGGAGTCTGATTAGGAAATAAATTCCACTGAACCTGTGGGACTTGGGGACCAGATTATTTATATTATGATGCTGAGGTTCGCTGTGTGTGTGTGAGAGAGAATAAAACTCCACCCATGAAAGATTGATCAGGATTGTGGCACACAAGATGGGGACATTTAACTCTTTCCTGCCATAATGTACGAGTGGGCCAGAGGCTCACTGGAGACTGGGGGCTCCCCAAGGGCCAGATTGGGAGTCCCTGAGGGCTGCAAGTGGCCCCCAGGCCAGGGTTTGGGCACCCCTGGTCCATAGCACCCATTTAATGGAATGCCTTATCTAGGAACGTCCATCTGGTTCCTAACATTTCTTTCTGCTGGTAAGCAGTTGTGGTCCTTGCCACCCTGCTGCCCAGAACTCTGCATGAAATGCTGCTGCCCCTGTTTTGGGCTGTGGGGAGCCCCTCAGAGTGTGGTCTGTGACCACCTGGGGGGTTGCAGCAGCAGAGCCTCTAGAGTACTGCCTGCCCCCTGGCTATTCACTTGCAGTGGCTTCTCCTCCACCACCTCGTCAGGCCGGGGTGAACCACTTAAAAAAAAATGGATAGAGGCAAGTGGGTACTCAAGCAGCCACCTGCCTCTATTCCTTTTTTAAAAAGACCAAAAAGATGGTGGATGGCGGTGGCAGAAATAGTTTCTCCTCCTCCACTTCTTTGGACCAGAGGGAGATGGTATTATAAAAAAAAGGGATAGAGGTGGGTGGTGCTCAGAGCATCTGCCCACCTCTATAGCTTAAAAAAAGAAAGAAAGGCAAATGGGATACTGATGGGAGGGCAGCACAGGGAAGTGGATGGTGGTGTGGTGACTCCCCCCAATGTGCTCCTTGGGGCATTTGCAACCCCCCCCCCCAAACCAGGTATGCCAGTACTTTCACGTTCAGGCATCTTAATTCCACAAAACCTTTAAAGTTACTGAAAATTTTAACTATTTTTTTAATTTTTAACTGCACACTGGCCTTCCCTGCTGTTTTTCAACTTGTGCCGTTGGCTATATCTATGTTTGTTTTATGAGGCATTTTATGTACTTAAACTTTTGTCCATTTATTCTTTTGTAATTTTTTGCTCTTTTTGTGTCTTGTATATCACCTTGAATATTCTTTTAGTAAAGCATTTCATAAATAAGTAAAGCCTTCATATATACGGGGCTGCAATTCAAATGGTTCATTTAATTACATATAGAGAGAGTGATTAAAAAAAAGAGGAAGCAAGAAAGTTCTGTGGGCAAATCTGTGGTATAAGAGGGCTGTATCAGCCTACCTGTGGTAGGAGAAAGATGGTTGGAGAGCACAGAAGTGCTTTGTCATCACAGTCCAGTTCCTCAGACACTGCAGCAGGTGGCTACCCACACAGAATCTGACATCTCAGGTTGTCTTTCCCATGATGTGGAAGGCTTCCTTTGTCAGGTTGCAGCCTGTTTCTTCTGAGATTGTTGGCCCAGTGACTTTTTCACATTGGTCTCCCAGGGCTTTAGAAGAAGGAATTGGATCACAACCCCCTGCTGTCGGCTTCTGCTACTTCCCTTCTGGGCAGCTTGCCAGAGGTTTTGGGCATCTTGCCAGCCATCTGCTGAGTGGCAGCGTGCAGCAGGCATCCTACTTTGTGCTGCACATCTGTCTACACCTGGGTCCTCACCAATCCATGAATTGTGTTTTTTTTTTCCTTTTCACAACTTGGCCACCTGCAACTCCATAGCTCATCACTCTTTCATAGCCAGAGGTATTATCTTGCACTCTGTGACAGGACTTCTCAGGGTACCAACAGTCAGTGAGACACTTGCCTTTCACAGGAGCAGTATCAATCAGTTTATCTTCACACTCTGATCGCACACAAACCGGGGGCTATCTAAAATGCAAAAAACAAAAACAAAAAGGAGAGAATAAAAATTTGTGTTTATCATGAAATATATTTTCCCTTTAACCCTGTCACGTGATAGTTGTGAATGATATAAAAATTATTCTGGTCCTGTTCATGCTCCATTGTCTGAGTTCCAGTTACGTGTATCACTAGCCATATTATAGATGCTTAAACAGGTGTCATGAGACCACAAGGTTACCAGCCTCCTGTAGGCACTCAGAACCCCATGGAAGCAGGAAACATGGTAATTCTGAGCTTACTACATGCTTGTTTGTTTGCCTGTTTATTTTATGACTGGGGAAGCTTTTAAATATACTTTCCCACATCTGCAGTCTGAAATGTTACAATATGGAGAATGCTGCACCATATAATAGTTTTATGTGCGAGGCTTCTAGGAAGTAGTTCAGAGCAGGTAACATCAACACTCACACCTGGAACAACTAACACAACTTTTATTACATGGGTATTTGTATCAAAGTACCTGTTTTTCTGGGTAAGCCTTCATGAAAGGTACCTGTATTTTCACTTGTATACAGCACGTGCATGATTCCTTCCTCTCATGTGAGGAATAAAATTAGTACTTTGCACGCTAGGGAAATCTTTAATTATAACGCCAATAGTTTCTGCCTCCCAGCTTTGAGTGCCTAAAATGTATGACATATTTACAGTAACCATTTGGTATTACCTCAAGCTTAATGAAGAATGAAGAATGTTTTCAATGATAAAAATTGATTCAATACATGGTTAAACAAATGGAGATCAGGGATTCATATGTTTGGTCCCACCCGTGGTTAATCTATTCCTTTTTTCCCAGAATTAGGGTGATCACTTGCTCACAGAGGGATTTTTCATTACATCTTATTCAATAAAGAATAACAATCTATCCAATTGTGAAACAAAATGGCCGCCACCACAACAAAAAAAAGTCAAAAAGCCCTTTCAGCTCTCAGTGCCTTTCCCCTGCTGTTTTCTAGTTATCAGAATGTTTACTTTGTCCTCACATGCTGGGCAGGCCCATCCATGAGGCAAACTGAACCAATTGCATTAGGCAGCATGTTGGTGGGTGGTGAAATCTGAAATCTCCTCTTCCTTCTACACCCTAGATCAGTGATTTTTGCCAGAGAGCCCTGGCCTCTGCCCCCCCCCAGGGTGGGGAGGGGGAAGGCTTTGGAGTGGTGCAGGGGCTTGCTGCCACTTACTAGAGCCTGCAACAGCCTCCCAGGGCTACGGAGAGTCCTTGTGCCAGCCTCTGCAGGGCTCCCCACGCTTCAGAGATCCTCAAAATCGCAATCGCAAATGACTTCCAGTTTTGAGTTTGTGTAACCGGAAGTGGTTGTGATTGTGATTTTTACTGATTGTATGGTGTGGGGAGTCCTGCAGAGGTTGCTGTGGGGGCTCCCTGCACCCCCAGGAAGCTGCAGGCTCTGGTAAGTAGCAGCAAGCCCCTGTGCCTCTTGGCGTTAAAAGGGTTGCAAGATACCTGAAAGGTACCCAAGGCTTCAGACTGAGGTTGCCAGCCAGTGAAAAACCTAAATCAGTAGTCTACATTGACTCAGACTGGGGAGAAGACAGAGCTGAACGAAAATCAACCAGTGGACGTTTGGCTCTGAATGGGGGTGGAGCAATAAGCTGGCAAGCAGGAAAAAACCCTCTGTTCTTTCTTCCACAGAGGCCGAGTATACATCTGCATCAGAAACATGCAGAGAAGTAATGTGGCTTTGTTAATTGTTAAGTGATTTGGGCATAGATGAACAAAAGCCAATCCAAGTGTTTGAAGACAACCAGAGTTGTATCAGATTGGCACAGTCAGAAAGTCAAAATGCAGGCACAAAGCACATAGATATCAGAAATCACTTTGTGTGTGATAGTATCAAGAAAGGGCGTGTCAGGATGGACTACTGTCCAACCCAAGAAATGTCAGCAGACATCCTGACTAAGCCACTAGCAAGAGATAAATTCCAGAGTCTATGAGAATGTATCAGTCTGCTAGACTTGTGCATCCTTGAAAACTGCTGACATACCCTTTTCATATGCAATACAAGCATCTAAACTGACCTGAAGCCCAAATAAATTGACAAATGAATCTCCAGGAATAACTAAAATGGACATTTGACCACACTGTTGAGTGCAGTACCAGTTTCCTAATGTTGCCTTGCACATTATATCACCTGATGTACGATGTAGGCTGTATCACTTTTTCATGCAGCAGAAGTACAGCAGCAAAGTGCTTCACTTCTCAGTTGCTTGTATTGACATTTCAGTGGGAGATTAAACTACTGATCTTTATCTGTTCCATGACAAGCAGCAAAATACTGGCCTTTCTGTATGGACCTTTCTAGGAAGTAAAAGAGTGAGTTGCCTCTGAAAACTGCTTGCAGACAAGCTGTAACAAGTTAATGCCAGGCAGATTCTGATGAGCAAGTGCTTAAGTTTGGGGGTGCTAGTTACTGGAAGTTCAGGTACTGGAAAAATATCAAGTGAAATGGGTTTTGATTAAGATTTGTGAGAGGCAGAAATGATTTTTAATGTTCTCGGATTAAGCAGGGTTATACTAGATCAGGAGTTCTTAACCTTTTTAGTTTTACAGACCCCCAATGGATAGCCCAATACATCCCCATACCCCTTTTGCAAGGCTGTTGAAATCATAATCACCACCACCAGTCTAATTAGATAACAGAATTGCTTCTAAAGATGACAGTAGCTTTTTTTACGTATGTTTTACTTTACATATGGATAACTAGGAATAGAACATCTCAATCAGTACTGATAACGGTGATAGTTAATAATCTACTCTAACAATTTTTTTATTGTTCAGAGATCAAATCCCATACCTCCAAGGGGCATGGATACTCCAATTATAAATTCCTGTACTAAAAGACAGTGCTATAGTGCTTTTTACATAATGGGATAAAGTGCCAGGTTGCATGGATAACATTGGTCTTTTTCAGCTAGGGTCTTTTAAATAGATTATACATAGTATTTTCTTGTTTGACCTGTAACAGTTTAAAAACTTAAGCAGACATATTAAAATAAATGTTCGAAAAAGGAGCTCTTCAAAACCTCTGAATGCCAAATGGTTTAAGAAGCTCAGTTTTGCTTCTTTTCAGTTGATATATATGTCAGAAAAACAGTAACAGGTGCTCATGTGCCAATGGATGCTTTAAAATCTGCCTAATGGATTATGTCAGTCTTTTTATTTGATCTGATTTATGTATACATAAGACTTAACTACTTTAATATACTTTAAAATTGTTGTACAAAATACAATCAAAAGCAGACAAACCTTTATTTCTTGCATAGGTGTGGTTGTGCCATCAGCCTTGACAGTGAGTTGAGAGTCATTTGTTTTAACATTGAAATTTAACATTGAAATTTCCAAACTAGGTGGATTTTATTTACAGTAATGCACAGCTTTAGATTCCTTGGCAAACAATGCCTTTCAGAACTAGGGTGAAAAAAGTGACCTTTCATTGTCGTTGTTTTCAAATCCTGCTGCTGTAATGCTCAATGTGTGTTCACTTCATGGTAGAAAGATTATTATGCATAACATTATTTCTGATTTATTAAAAATGAAACTAATTTCAACAGTGATTAGCACGAATAGCTGTTTCTACAGATTGTAAAAATCAAGAGGAAATACAGTATGAAAGAAGCAGTAACTGTTCAATAAAAATGATTGTTTAAAAGGATTATTTAGATGTATAAAGTTTGCATTTAAAACAAATGTTTTTAACGTTTCCAACAGTGTTGTGAAAAGGGAATAGAGAAAGAGGTACTGCCTGAAACACGTCTTTATAACATATGAAGGGTATTGTGCTGGTCTGAACACATCTCCAATCAATCTCACATTCATGATGTGTGCTCCCACACGTATCTACCCTTCCACTTTTTCCTTCATTACTTTATTTTAACTTTGGAAAGAACCCTGCTGTCAGTCCATTTCCATATGATTTAGGAACACTCACAGTGCAGAACAAATTTGCCTCTCTGCTAGAGAGGCAATCACTGTGGTGGCCAAGGGTGTTGCAAGTGTGCCATAAAGCACTTTGCAGCACCTGGAGAGCAAGCAGCAATGACAGAGAAGCCTACACTGCCCACCAGTGTTGCATCCTGAGGGATGACCACCAGTGGAGGTAACAGTCACTCTGGACGGCATAGGGGTGGTGGGTGGGTGGATTAGAGGCAGGTAGGGGGCATTTCTGGGCAGGGGGTGGAGCAGGCCCAGTAGGGGTTGAGATTGGTGGTGCAGGCCTCTGCCATATCAGAACCCTCTTCCCAGACCTGAACACGCAACAAGGGGCTGCTTAGACTTGTGCTAGCTAAATATTGGTACAGATCCAAGTAGCCCTATTGAGCAAGTTGAGGCATTACTTGGGGTAAGGGGAAAAATATCCAACTGTGCTGGAGAAGTTTAGGATTGGACTATCAGTGGAATATGTTCCTTGGAAGTCTACATTAAAAAAATTTCTTTTATTTCAGTGACTATTTCAACAAGCACCTTTTTTGATGGCTTATTGGTCACGGGACTCTATACATCTACCAGTGTTCAAGCTTCACAGAGTATTGGAGGGTCCAGTGCTTTTGGATTTGGTAAGTTCTAAATAAGTGCATGAAATTAAGATTTACATGTGCATCAAAATTGCTTTGAAACTATACAGCCACTTAGACACTTGGGTGCTGTAATTTTGCCAAACAATGTTAATTGTCTCAAGAAGGTGGGTGAGAACTAGTTTTCAGTTATTTTTGACATTTATTTGTGACTTACATAGAAAGTATATTGTCTGTATATCTCAAATGCTTTATAAAGGAGTATAGCATCTTCTGTGTGTAGCTGAGAGGCTCCCATGAGGGGAAAAGCAGCTAAGTAGGAAATTTCAGAGACAAAATTACTTTGGGGGCAAGGATTAAAAACTGCCTCTTGTCCCTCGTTTGTGCAAATTGCCCTCTCCTGAGGGTGCAAGGGAGAAGAGTCACTTAGAGCTCCATTACATTTGACTACAGTGTTAACGCCTAAAATATGCAATCCCTGAATTCTTCAGATTATGGTTCTACCACAAATACCTTCGCAGTAATATTGCAACATCCAGAGAAACCATAGTTTGTATATTAATTGACACTAGAATGTCAATATTGTCCTAGCTTAAGTAAAGACTTAGATTTTTCTATCAGTAATGCTCAACGTTCTGTGCAATTCAATTAATGCCTCTTGCTCCCCAAGGCTTTGCAGTTTAGAAAACATAAATATGAACACGCTGAATTAGGCTAACAAATGCTGTCTTCCTATTATGTGACTGTTGCATTTCTCATCTGGCTTAAATGTTATCATGCTTAATGCTTAAGCATCTATCAGTCCTAATGAAGACAGTGAGGTTCATAAGTAACACCCTATTCATGAACCTAGTTACCTGAAAGCAAGACAAGCAGGCAGGCAGCTTGCAGGCCAGAGTGAAGACTAAGGACCCAATCCCATCTAGTTTTCCAGCCCTAGTGCAGCTGTGCCAATGGGATTTGCACTGCATCCTGTGGTGGTGGTGAGGCAGTCATGAGGTAAGGGGAAGTTTGTTCCTTACATTGGAACTGCATTGCGCCTGCATTGGTGTTGGAAAGTTGGATAGGATTGGGCCCTAAGAGCAATTGTAAGCAGGAAGTTAACGTTTATTCTTAGTCTCCCTTCTAGCCTGCAGGCCGTCTGCTTGTTTGTCTTGCCATAAGTTTATAGTACTCCCTCTCACCTCCTCCCTGTCCCTTCATTCTTCCCATGGCACACCCCATCCTTCCCTTGTCATGTGAATTATTATTATTATTATTATTATTATTATTATTATTAACTGTATTTATATACCACTTTTCAACAAAAAAGTTCACAAAGCGGCTTACAGAGAAAAATCAAATAACTAATGGCTTCCTGTCCCAAAAGGGCTCACAGTCTAAAAATGCAGGAGTCAACCACATTACACTTACAAATAGGCAATATGGATCAGTTCGTTCCCTGGAACCCAGACCACAGTTGCAGCTGAACAAGCTACATTCCAGGTCAAATCCATACTGCAAAACAAGGTGCAACCTCTTCTTCTAACAGCATTTTCTGACTAGCACTCTTCTACATGTACTGTGGCCTACAAATTGTTAATCAAGTTGGCCCCATCCTGCAATGCCATATGTTGTGGTGATCAGAAGCAAATGAGCTCCTCGAAGGTAGCAAATATCTAAAGCAGAGTTTAAGTCAGTGATGCATACTTTGAAATACCTCATTTTGCTTTTGTCAATATGAATCTTAAAATATGATGCCCTTGGGACGTCTAATGTTTAATTATGAATATCCATTTATGCGCTGCAGGGGGGAAAACCCAGTTCCCCTGTGACCTATTTTTTGAACTGCAACCATACATTCTGAAGAACCTATTTTGTTAACTGAGCAAAATGTTCAGTTTTTCTAAACATTAAACAGACACTTACGGATCCGCTTGAATTTTGTGAATTTTGTTTCTTTTTATTCTGGTAGGAAAATAGTATTGGTGAACATAGGAAGGAGATTTGCACCAAATCAGATCCTTGGTTAATCTAGATTAACCAAGGGGTGCCCAAACCCCGGCCCTGGGGCCACATGTGGCCCTCAAGGCCTCTCAATGTGGCCCTCAGGGAGCCCCCAGTCTCCAATGAACCTTTGGCCCTCTGGAGACTTGCTGGAGCCCGCACTGGCCTGATGCAACTGCTTTCAGTGTGAGGGCGACTTTGATCTCTCGCGTGAGCTGTGGGATGAGAGCTTCCTCCACTGCTTGCTGTTTCACATCTGTGATGCAGTAGCAGCGGCAAAGGAAAGGCCAGCCTTGCTTTGTGCAAGGCCTTTTATAGGCCTTGAGCTATTGCAAGACCTACATTCATTCATATAAGTTCCATCTCTAATAAATTCATTTATGTAAATTTATTCAAATTTTAAATGTAAATTAATTCTTTTTTCCTCTGGCCCCTGACACAGTGTCAGAGAGATGATGTGGCCCGCCTGCCAAAAACTTTGGACACCCCTGATCTAGATCCATACTGTCTATCATTTCAGATAGTGGGCTGAATAGTATTCATGACACCTGCTGGGGGCTGGAAGTGACATCATAAAGCAGGAAATAATATTTTTAAGCAGATGATGGCCAGAAATAAGCACTTTGTCCTCACGTAGAAACTCATTAATTGTAAATGACAGAAGGCAAAATGTGCAAATCTTGACCATATTTTCAGGATACGGATGAACCCAGTTATCAAGCAGGCTGCCCTTTCAACAGCGATGTGGTCTGTGGAATGATGCCTTGGGAGAAACAGTGCTGCTGAAAGGGCAGTCCTCGTGATAGTTGAGCTCTCCCAGCACTTCAACAGCATCTCTCTTTTCACCCATCTTGGTCAGACCCTTCTCCTATAATGTTCCTTGCCTTCTAAGGCCTCCTTCTGTCTCTCCCTCCAAGTGTCACATCAGACACAGTGCTGCTGAAACGACAGCAGTGAGAGAGCTCAATTATGATGGGGGTGAGATAGTTTCCATGAGCCTCATCTGGCCTGCAGGCCTTATGTTTGGCACTTCTGATCTCCACTGACTGACTATGGGCCCAGTTCTGTCCAACTTTCTAGCACCGATGTAGCCATACCAATGGGGTATGTGCTCCATCCTGCAGCAGGGAGGCAGTCACAGAAGCTTCCTCATGGTAAGGTCATGTTTGTTCCCTTACCTCGGTTGCACCAGCATGGGAAAATTGGATAGGATTGGGCCTTGTGACTCTCCAAGGTTTCAAACAGGGTCTTCCTGGAGATTCCAGGGATGAAAACTGACACCTTCTGCATGCAAAGCAGGTCCTCTACCATGAGACTATATTGCAGCTCTAGTGGAGTGGGACCTCAGTGGTACTCTACAACTGATCTATGGCCTCATCACTGTAGCTCTGTAAGGAGTAGCAGCTTTTATTTACCAGATAATAGTTTACTTGTTCAACATATGCAGTATGGAGAGCTTCATCTCTTTGGGCTCAATCTTAAGCTTCCCTGGCGCCCTGGAAGACAGTGATGCCAAAATGGCTACCACTGTATCATGTGGGGTCAGGGAAGCTGCCGGAGGTCTCCTTGGTATAAAGGAATAGCGATTCCTTTACCCTGTGTTAAACCCTGGCAGCCCCAAAGGGTCTATTTAGATCTGCACCTGCTATTCAGCAGGTGCAGAACCAAGGAGTCCAGAGGCTGCTGCCATCCCCACCCCCCTCCCGGGCCTGATTCTTCCCTTGTTCTGCCCTCCATCTGCATCGTTCCACCCGCTCCTCACCTTCCCCCACCCCTAAAAACCTCCCTACTACCCAGTGGGAATGCTTACCACTTCGTACTCATCCCAGGCGCCTGGGTGGCAGCCCAGCACCAACTGGCGCTGGCCTCTCCGCTCGTGCTGCAGGCTCACTGCTGATGGCGAAGTGCCTTATGGCACTTTTGTGATTGCTGTTGCCCAGGCAGCTTGGGAGTGAGTGGCGCCGACTGAACTCAGGATCCAGCTGCCACTTTCCAAAGAAGGGAATGCACAGAAACTTTCCATGATTGGACTGTATAGAAAATACATGTGGAGGCCTCTTTATCCATGGATTTGGCATCCGTGGATTTGCCCACCATGAATGCTGAACTCCCCCCCCCCCGATCCTCCCTACAGACCTTCCAGATGTGACTGGAACCATGTCTGGGAAATTTTCTGACATTGCAAGCCACCTCACAAGGCCTCTGAGGCTCAGATTAGCACCCAGAGGGGTTTTCAAACAACTTCCAGAAGTTGTCCAGAAACTGCTTTGGGTGACTTTCTAATCCTTGATTGCATGCCACTTTGCTCTGGTCACATTCAGCAAATCTCTGGTCGTGCTCAGAGCAAAGATGTGCTCTAAAAACTGCAGATTTTGTTATCTGTGGGGGATCTGGGAATGGAACCCACATGGATAAAGAGGTTCCACCTGTAAGTACTTTAATTTAATAATTTTTAATTATTATTAAAATTTTAATTTAATAATTATAAATTATAAATATTATAAAAAATTTTAATTTTCATTTTTCAAGGAAAAAATAGCAAGCCGATCAAGGTTACATTAACCTCCTAGTCCAGTTCCGACCTCCAAGTGCTCTTTCTTTAGGAACAAATGTTAGTCCTCATATTTTTTCCCCCCTAATATGACATTCCTATATTTCCCCTCAGGTTAAGGACTGTATCACTACCCAACCACTTCTGTTCAAAACTGTTCTTAAAAGTGTATTGTGGAAAACCCTCGAAGTGTGTGTTAACACATGGTACTTAAAATGCAACAAGCACAGCCAGAGCAAAAAACAACAGGCATACACCAGGAAGCACTTTGAGCAGATGTCATGCAAATCTGAGAGGAGGAGTTTGAAAGGTGGTTTGATATGGCTGCTACGTGCTCAGGGTGGGGTGGAAAGCTATTGTCAAGGACATCTCAGAAACGTGCCTCTTGGTTGCACCAAATGTTGCGGCTTTTGGGAAGTGCAAACCTAGCATGGAACACCAAACTTTTCTTCACAGGCTGACTTGAATGGGAAATCAATTCAAGATAAAGGAGCAGACATGCCTCCCTCTGTTACTGCACTGTTGGTGCGAGGGGTGGTGATGGTAGAAGGCGGCTGCAGCAACTGTGTATGTGTCGGCATCTGCACATTTTCTTATTAGGATCTGCAATTTAAAAAGCACAGGCTGTATTGACTATTGCATCTGAGAAAGTTTTAGGCTACAGGGCACAGCATTCTTGAAATGTTCCTCTTTAAGCTACTGAAATGGCTTCAAGTCCCTGGTTTACTTTGTGACAAACCAAATGGGCTCAAGGACCCTCCCTTCACACCAGAGACTCATGCCAGAAACCAAACAGATGGTAAACTAAGAAAAATGACCCTCGGCATTCTCATTAGAACAGTTGGGAAATTTTAATAGGCCCCCATTTGCCTTGTGCTGTATCTAATACCCTTTGAACTGCCACTTTTTTGTTACAAGTCAACAACCGCCATGTATATTTTAATAGGGATTATCAAACAAAATTTGCCCAGAAGATGTACCAGCCCTCCACTGCTAATTAGCCAAGTTTAAATAATCACTGAGTTCTGGAATAATTGGAAAGAAGTCCTGTTCTTCTTGCCAGTGCGTAACTACTAATTAACAGGAAGATAAAATATCTGTATAGCATCATATCTGGAAGAATCTGTTAACAGTTAATTAAATTGTGAACAGGAGCCAAATTGACATTGGTCAGCAAAGTTTACATTTCAGTTTTACTTTGTAAATTCCTGTATTGTAATTAACGTTCCTGAATCAGAAAAATCCATGACAACAGTGAAACCTGTGAAGATAGAAGTTGTGGTGCTGTCATGTCTTGTTTAAGATACTAGCAGGAAAAACATGACCTTGATAGTCATCGTTCTTCATTGCATCCTGCACTTAGTTTTATCCACAGGAATATTAAACATTATTAACCCAATATATTTTATTGATCATAGAATTAGTTAATAAATGTATAGCCTTTTCCAACACCCTCCCCAAATGTTCATAAATGGAACTATGTTTTTTTCTTCACATTCCACTTTCAGTGACTGTCATAAGTGAAATTCTTCAAACTTAGATGTTTGTTTCTGGTGAGTAAGATAGGATTATGGCCTAAGGCTTACTGAACACAGTGGGCTTACTAATGAGAAAAATAAATAATACCATTTTCAAACACCTCTAGTCATGATAAATGGAAACGTATTAGGGAAAAAAGGACAGAAAAGTAAGACAAACTGTTCTAAGATTAAATGTTATCTAACATAGACCAACAACATTCTTGCTAATATACAGAACAAACATTTGAAATTAATGAAGCACCTTTTCTGACTGCTATAAAAAGGGTCCACTGCTGGAATGCTAATTCCAGCAGCAGAGAAGGATTGAGCTATGAATTCTTTTGCAGTGCTTCATTGGAAAGGGACCTAAATGTACAGTGAACCTTCTGGGTTCAATGAGACTAACAGAACTTCTGTCAAATCTTGCAGTATCAAAGCACTATGGTCTGCCACATCCTCTGATTGCAACCAGAGCGCTGTGGTAGCATTCGGAGGCCCTTCTGAATGCCAGGGAGGCCATACGCAGCCTCTCAGACTCTCAGGAGTCCTTCTGAGGCCTCCAAAAGATTGAAAATCAGCCAATTTTCAGCCTTCTGGAGGCTTCAAAAGGCCTCCTGAGGGTCAGGGAGATTCTTCCATGGCCTTCCCAGGCCTCTGAACATGACCAGAGCACAGCTCTGTTCGTGATTGGAGGATCTAGGTCCCACAATCTGTGGATTTGGTTATCTGTGGATTTTGGTATCTGTGGGGGTTCTGGGGATGAAACCCCTGTGGATACTGAGGCATCACCTGTTTTTGAAAGCACTGATCCTCTGTTGGAGGAGTAAAGGAGAAGATAGTTCCAAAAACAGCAGCCAACTCTACAGCTCCCCCAACATCTTGCTGAATTTATCTTACTACAAAGTGCAATTACGCTGAATGTTTTCATGCCCCCACTCTAAAACATTAGAGCTTGCAGGCCAAGAATACGTAAACATTCAGTGTAATGGGGTCAGGATATGAGGTAACTAGGCATTCCATAGGGGGAAATGCACTATAATAAATGTTGATTTGGGCAGTGGCTGTGCTATTTGTAACATCTAGTTTCACTCTCAGCCCTTCCAACTCCCAGCAAACCCATGCACATCCCCATAAAGTGGGGACTTATTTCAGTGGTAGGGCATGCAGAAAGTTGCAAGTTCAAGTCCTGGTATCCACAGATAGGAGTGGGAAAGATCTCTGCTTTAAATCCTGGAGAGCCACTCTCACTCTATGTCTATGGGTCCCAGGCACAGACTTTTGCACCATGCAGCATTCCAGATGCAAGAGCAATAATTTTAGGCCAACTCCCCCCCCCTTCCCAATTCCCACATGAAATGTTTACAGGTCCTGGCCTATAATTAGTAATGAAATATTTACTTTACACCCTGGGAATTTGAATGAAATGTTGACTCATACATATGCTTTAAACATTTTTCTTTGCCAATACCAGAGTTTAATTCACTAATGGCCCAAACCTATTCAGATGTTGTGCCCAATGGTGCATGGACACCAGTACAATATCTTTCATATCCTAAGTCTATGCTGACAGCACCATGCTGATAATGCACCAATGCCAGCACGAGAAGGGCCAAATGCTGAACCTTTCCTGGCAAAGCAATGTTGGCATAGCCTTCACAGTAACATCTTTACCATCCATGGACGTGACTCATTATTCATGGAGCAGTGTCCTGTCATTAGTGCATCATCAGTCTGATGTTGGCTGTCACCTGCTTATCATCGCTATGAAATCAGAATGTGTTGCCATGATGCTGGCGCACTGTTAGTGTGACACTCGTGTGTCATCATCCCAAAGACCTATGCACACGAAGACACAAAAATGCCACAGCAACCCCACATCCTACAGGAGTTACAGTGGCATCAGCTGCCACGGAGCAAAAGAAAAGAACAGCTAGGAGCCCATGTACCCAGGTTTCAAGTTCCTTCAAACAGACACATCCACGGAATACCTTTTTTGAACAGAACAATGGTAG
The DNA here is from genome assembly GCF_035046505.1 of Tiliqua scincoides. Classification (NCBI taxonomy): domain Eukaryota; kingdom Metazoa; phylum Chordata; class Lepidosauria; order Squamata; family Scincidae; genus Tiliqua; species Tiliqua scincoides. The sequence continues at coordinate 25,835,371 of NC_089827.1, read as the reverse complement.
AAAAATAACTCTGTAGGAAGATGGTAAGCTTGTGAATCAAACACATAAGCCTCTTCATGGCAAGGGTTTGGGTCTGTGTGGGTATGTTTAGAAGAAGCCTTTTGCTGAGGAACTGAAATAAATTAGTGCTATGTGTCCAGTAGCATTTCTTAAGTTGTGCCATATCACTTTTTCGTACAGTTTTTTACTCAATAGGCAAAAAGTTTTCTACAGAAATTTTATAGCTGGGTGTTAATACATTAGATCCCAATTTTATCTCCCCCCCCCCCCAGCTGGTGCAGCTGAGCCAAAAACAAGAGCACTGTATTGGGAAGGGGGTAGCAGCACATCAGGAGGTTTCAGCAGGGAAAAGGGATTTAAATCACCTTACCCCCACATAAACCTCCTGACCTGCAACAGGTCTCCTTGGACCTGCGCTAGCAGTTTTGCTAGGGCAAGTTCAAGGAGAGAAAGGGAGCAGGGAGACAGTGAAAATGGAGGGTAGGATCCTGCATCCTCCCCTGTCATACCCCCTCCCCACCCAGTTTTGCTCCTTCCCTCACCCTCTCCTGCCTCCTTTGGTGGCTTACATACTCCTGCAGGTGGCTGGAGTTCTGGCAATGTGAGTTGGAAGTCTTTGGCCTTCTTGCTGGCATCAGTTCCTGCTACTGAGTGCACTGCTCGAAAGTGCTTTCCGGCACTTTTCAGCAGTGACCAGCAGCAGAATACACCGAGTTCACAGGATTGGGTTATTATTTAAACTTCTCTGTGAATTTGCGTCCACTGTCTTAGTATGCCCACAAAATAGGGAAATAATTTGCATAACACAACATCACAGAATTTACAGCAAGGTGGGTAGTAGGACACTTCACACAGCATTTTGTTTTGAAGTCAGTGTTCTGCTCTTCTGATATATTCCTGCTCTTTACCTATGTCTGTCTTTAGATAAATAGCAAACACAAATGCATTGTGACAGTACATACATACTGTAGTCATTTGGAATCACAGTCACTCTGATGTTACTTGACTTGCTATTAAAAGAACATAATTATCATTACAATGAATCAATAAGTACTGACAACATTAGCTGCTGGATAAAGAATATGAGTTGTAATGAAGTCTACATTTAGAGGAAAACAGCCCCCTTGGCTTTCAGCTAGTGGAACTAATCCCTTGACATAAATCACCCAAAAGCTGGGCTGAAGAGCAAAACAAAGTTTCAGATGGATTCTACTACTCAAATTTCAAAAAAAAAAAAATTACGACTTATTTTTACTTCTTAGGTCACTACATATATTTCATTAAACCAATTATTTTAGTTTTACAAAACTGATGTCCTTCTCCTTTTTCTCACTATTCAATCAAGTTGCTTTTATTTTTTCTGTTTCATTCATAATGTTATTCCAAACGGATACTAATATCACAGTGGTGGCAAGTAATATAGGAAGATCAGGACAAACCTTTCTTGGAGAAGGGCAAGCACATTAAAACCTCTTTTAAAAAATCTCCAGCTTTAAACCATCAGAGTTCACATCCTCAACAACATTTTTAGATTGTGAGCCCTTTTGGGATAGGGAGCCATTAGTTATTTGATTTTTCTCTGTAAACCGCTTTGTGAACTTCTGTTGAAAAGTGGTATATAAATACTGATAATAATTATAATAACATCGTGGAACTGGACTGTGACAGAAAAGCTATCTTAACTGACACTTTTTAAAAAAGAACATCAAAAGCAGTACCATTCTGTTCTATGATTGAACAACATTCAATTATGGCTAATGATTTAATCTGAGGGCAAGTTCCAGGTCTAGGCTGAAGAATTGTTAATATTTTATTTTACTCACACACACACACACACACACACACACACCTGCCTGACAACATTTTCAAAAACATTAAGGATCTTTAAATTGGGACATAATTATAAGATACATGTTTTGTGGAGTGCAAGAAGGTAAAGTCTCCAAGTACCAAATGAGATGTTACACTATGTGGCTGCTGACAGAAAAGGAAATGACATCTCTAGTTCCCATTTCCCCTCCGTAATGTACAAAAGACCTTGTTCATGACATATTGCCTTAGACAGCAGCAGCACATTTTATTGAGCAAGGATGGGGAAATGCAATACATTGTGTTGTCACCATACTAGGTGTGTTGTTGGGTAGCTCAATCCTATGGGCTGCTGGTGCTGCGTGGTACAGCATGCCATATATCCCATGGGCCAGAGCAGCCAGTGGAGTTTCCTCGGGGCAAGGGAACATTGGTTCCCTTACCCCATGTAGAATTCTGCTGACCCCAATGGGTCTCCTTGGATCTGTGCCAGTTCCTCAGCTGGCACAGAACTGAGGCGGCCCATGTTGGGCTCTGCTGCTCTGGGGTGGGGAGCATAGGATTTGACAGCAGTTTCTGCCACTGTCCCCACCCCCTCCTGGGCCTGATCTACCTGCTGGCCTGCCCTCCCCCACCTGGTTCTGCACCCTCTCCACCTTTCCCTTACCCTCCTTCACCCCAAAAAGCCTCCCTGCCTCTTGGTGGGGATACTTACCGCTGGGAACTCTTCACCAGCATTTTACCAGCACTGAGGCTCAATGTCAACTGGCAGTGGCCTCTCTTTCAGTTCTGGTTATCTCCTGCCAGCGGGAAAGTAGTACCTTACTCCATTTTTGCAATATCCAGCACTGGGGAACTCAGGATTGGGCTGTTAGATATTACTAGGGGAACGTAAACATATGCTTGCCCCTTTTTTGGAAGCAGCTGCAGGTATACTATATCATCTAGTTCAGCTCTAAGGAAAAATAGTCTAATACATCTAGTCCAGCTCTAAGGTACTGTGATACCTGTGCTATGTTCATAGAACATAAGAATTATACAGGTGGTGCCTTGGTATCTGTGAGGAATCTGTTCTCAAACCTCCCCCCCCCCGGTGAATACTGAAAACCACAGATTTGGTTATCCTTGGTTTTCAGTATCCGCATGGGGAAGGCAGAGAGGGGGTCGAACTGGGTGTCGATCAGGCCCAGGAAAGGGTGGAGATGGTGGCAGAAACTGCTCTCCAGAAGCAACTGAACCACAGCTCCAGTCGCCTTTGGAAGGTTCAGGTTGAATCAAGTCTGGCTCTGGCGAGTCCAGGGGACCTACCTTGAGCCAGATCTACAGATATGAAATCCAGGGAGAAGCGGACTAACTGTATGTTGTATTAATGTGGAGAGTCTGTTTTTGTTCGGTATCTGTAAAGACAATTTAGAGCAACAATAGAAGAGGAAGTCATGTAACATACACAATAGGTATCATGCATGAAATAAAAAGAAATATTGTAGCATAATAGATAGTTCCACTCTGGCCCTGCCTCAAAGCAAAGATATGAAGAACCTCCTAGAGAGAATTTACATTTATATGTATGCATTTATGATGCATTTAAGGAAAGGGTGTTCATAATTATAATTTTTAGAAAATTAGAAGTACTGTAGTCTTTGTAAAATTTGTCAGTGTTGTAAGCTTGTGCACAGGGATCCTTTATGCTTTGATTTAACCTGAAGTAAAAATAGATTGACAGAAGGCAGCCATTTCAACCCAAATTTCAGTTTAGTGATGTAGACAGAAGAAGACTAAGGAAACAAATCTGTTGTTTGTAACACATGCCTTCTGATCCAGTACACCCTTCACACTACATAGGTCCATCTCAATAAATTACAAACTCATGGCACTGATAAGAGTTTAAATAGCCCAAGCAGAATTTTATTGTGGTGTTGATAGATTCGTCTGCCAAATGGATTACATTCTGAAAGAGAATCAAGAACCGGCATAATTCACACTACAGTAACTGCAGATGAGCTCCCTTTTAATTTAAATGCCATGTCACCCACCTGAAACTTGTGTTCTACCAAAAATGATACCATTATAATATATATAACATTCTTCTGAGATAGCAATGATAATATTCACTCTGTATAGCAAGTTCACATCTAGCAATCTCAGATTTATCTTAAGAGTGTCAGATGATGATATGAACTTACAAAATTGATCAGTTTTATTTAACGCTTTAGCATGTAATGTCCATATAAATGCCAGAAGTATTTCAGCTTCTGATTTCCCCTTCCCATGGCTGAATATTCAAAAGTTATCTGTCAGAAACATAATCCAGGGGCTTTCGGTGACCTTTCTTACCTGTTCTCCTGGGTGCCGCCATCTTTGATCTCACAATATCTCACAACACTTGTGTTCTGCCATTTTGGATCTCTTCTCATGGGATTTGGGCACTACCATCTTGAATCTTACAAGATTTTGCAAGATCCAAGATTGCAACACCCAGCTGAGCCAGAAAGAAGAGGCTGAGGAAGTGTCGTGAACCAGGTAAGTTTGAGAACTGCCGCCATAATCCATAGAATTAACTTCAGCATATTACCAATGAAGTAGAGTTTAACAACAGAGAATTGCAATATAAACAAACACAAGAAACTCTGTAATGAAATTCAAAACACAACACAAGAAATAAACAACCAAATATTTTCCACTACTAAAACATAGTGTGACAAAGGAGTCCATAGCAGAAAAGAGAGCAGCAGTGGCAGTTTTTTTAAAAAATGTATTTCTTCCTAGTAACAGAATTGCAAGGTAGCAGTGCTGAAATTAAAATAAAGCTGCAGTCCCTTTGTAACTCTCTGAAGTAAAAACAAAGAAAAGTATTAATTGCTTACTACAGTAGGTTGGATCCTAACTTACTGCTCTGTGAATGGAGCTCCTTCCATAAACAGAGCTGGAGTTGCACTGATTTAAGGATTCATTGAGCAGTGCACTGATTTAAGGATTCATTAAGCAATGAATTAGCAGCAACCCCATGTGCTGTAAATGCATAATATAAAAGCTCAGAACTGAAAAATGTTATATTGCAAGTTAATTTGATTTTACTAATCAATTTCACTGATCAAAGTTGTCCTTTAAAGAAAACTCTAGACTGGTGTTTTTCAAACTGTGGGTTGGGACCCACTAGGTGAGTCACGAGCCAATTTCAGATGGGTCTACATCCCTTTCAATATTTTATTTTTACTTGATGCTTTCATGGTATGTGACTGCATTGGGGAAAATGTTACAGACCTGTACTTTTAACAAACTACTATGTATACTCTTTAACAATGATAGTAAATGGAACTTACTCCTGGATAAGTGTGGGCAGGATTGCTAAAAATTTTCCTGCTTGACTTCCGGTCATGATATCACTTCCAATGTGTCCTAAAAAGTGGGTCCCGGTGTTGAATGTGTGAGAACCACTGCTTTAGACATCTGTTGCTCTCAGTGCCTATCTTGTTAGCAAAGAAGAGACATCTAAGAAGGTAACTGGTAGTAATGTTTTTAATGCCTTATAAGGCATCGGGAGGCCTGGAGAAGCCCCAGAGTGGCTTATAAAATCCACAGATAAATAGGCTCCACCTATAGTATGTGGTTGAGAAAATGATAATGTTGATCATCAGGTTTACAACTATACATTTTCTTTACTTTATGTTCCCTCCAAGGGTTCATGCAATTCAGATGCATCATGACTAACCAGTTAATAATGGGTCATTTTAATAGGTTTGTGAAATGTGTGTGGGTGTGAGTATCTTTCTGTACTTAAATCTATATCTTCTAATTTGTATTTCCATGTATGTGTGCGTTATCCTCATGTCAGATTTTGGGTGATGGCCCTGACACATCAGGATTACAAAGCAGAGGTCAGTTTTTGCAGGTTTGGTACCTGTGAAATAGAAATAGAAAGACAATCTGTTCCTATATTTGGCACACCGATGGTCTGAAAGAAAAGGGTCCAACTTTCTTTCAATTTACAAATGCCTGCTAGATTGGCTGGCGGTGGTATTATTCAGTTGTGTTTGCTGCTGGTTCTGCTATCAGCTGGTCCCAGCACTGAGAGAGAGAGACCCAGTAAAACAGGCAAAGGCAGCAGACAGGTGTGAGGAGTATGTGGGGTGTCCTAGTCCACTGCCTGAAGCAGCAGTTTCACCCGTCCTAGTGCATGGACCAACACTGTGACCAAGGAAATGCGTTTACGAGTGAGTTTATCAGAAAGGAGTCCTTATTAAAGTATGGTCCTATTCAAATGATTAGACCTTGTTAGTGGCTAATCTAGCAAATCAGTTTGTTTGCTAATGGCTTATCATATATATTATTTTACAGTATTCAGACCAAATATATATACAGGTGGAACCATGGATTTTACATCTGCGGATTTGGCTCAACGTGGGTTCCCTGGATCTACATTGACCCCTCCAAACGGGACCAGAGTTGCACTCCAGTCCCCTCTAGAGTGCTTTCTGAAGCCCGGAGAGGCAGCGTGCATCTGCCTGCTGCTTCTGTGGGCTTCAGAATGGTTCCTAGAGCTGAGAAAATGCTACTTCTGGTTTTCCAAGGGAAACCAGAAGTGATGTTTTTGTGCCTTTTAAGGCATTCTGAGGCCTGGGATATGGCATAAAAACATCACTTCTGGTTTCCCTTGGAAAACCGGAAGTAGCGTTTTCTTGGCTCTACGAGCCATTCTGAAGGGATGGCAGCAACTCCTGGACAGCTGGAACTGGAACGCAGCTCCTGCACAGCTTTGCAGGGCTTAAGGGGCCAAAGATCATGGATTTGATTATGAGGATGGATCCCCCATAGATACTGAGGTCCCACCTGTACAGGTTGAGACTAATTATTCGCGTGGATTCCATTCCAAGCACTCATGTGGATTAAAAAAAAAAAGCACTATAGCAAATCAATTTAAAAAACAAAGTTTCTTTGCTCCACTGACTGAAAAACAGCCTTGCTGACTTTTTGACTCTAAGATAAGAGTCATTAAGGAGACAATCCATCAGCACTTCACTCAGTCCCTCCCTTCACCAATGCAAAATGATCACCTTTCTTTCACGTGCTTGGGGAAGGGAGGGGTCTGCAGGAGAGAGAGGGATTGATGGATTGTTAGCCTGCTGCCCCCCCCTCTAAGGGGGCTGTTGTTAAAGGACTGTTCAGTTTTTAAAACTGATTTTAAAGGGATGCATTTTTCTCCTTCTCCAGGGAGCAGCACATTCTTTTCATTTGCAGGGGCCATTCGTGTTGAGTCAAATCCATGTATAAAAAATCCTTGTATAAATGGGCTGGACCTGTATATACTTTATATCTTTTGCTTGCTTTCCAGTCCCATAATTCCATCCTAAATATCCAAACATTGCATTGCATTGGCATCCTTCCGTTTTGGAGGACTATGGTATCGCTCTCTGAATGATGGTTCTGGAACAGAATGTCTTCTCCAGAGTGCAAAGCCTGGGTAAAGTAGATATGGAGGATAGACTGTTGCCCATGCAGCAAATCCCCCCTCTCCACGTCGCTGATATGGTCCAATGGAAAGGCAGAAACCAATACGGTTGGTTCCAGCGGCGTCACAGGAATTGCCAGAATGTGACTGTGTTCAGCTAAGAACTGCTTCAGGGACTCCGGCTCCAGATTTTGCCTTGAGGTTGACTCCTGAAGCCTTTTCCATAACTGGATGTAGCCACAAGGCAGTGGAGGTTTGGGATCAGAGTTTTCCTTCTCTCAGATGAGCTGCCTTCCCAGGCTGACGAGTCCCATCTACCTGGTGGCTGTTTAGTCGCCTCTTACGACAAGTATAGCCAAACCGAGCACCTATTCTTATCTCCCAGCCCCCAGGGGTGACATCTGGGATGTCAAGACTTGTGTGTGAATTGGATTAAAGTGAGGGAGAAGTACTCATAGTCAGGCTCACTCTCTGTTCCCAGATTCAATCTTGCTCTAATGGCAGGACAAAAGTCAAGATGGTTGGAGATGGGCTGGGCCCTATGGTTGACCAGGGCGTCTTTCATGTCTTGCTGTGCTCTTAGCATACCACGTTGCTTGCAGAAACCGCCTTCATGACCGTTGGTCGTATTCTAGTAGGTCTCATCTGCTCAATCCGCTGGAGTCTGTCTTCACATGCTCAGGATAGACAAGTCTCAATCTCGCCTAAGGTCAATGATCCGACAGCTACTCTCAACCTGGTTTGGCCAGCCTGGTGAAGCTGTTGCCTGAGGTGTGGCTGCTGCGCATGCTACAGCTACTGGGAGCCACAGGTGAGAGCTGAGTGACAGGTGGGGACCAAAGGTGGACAAGCTGCCCTAAAAGGACACGAGATGCCCCTACACCAGAGGTACTACCCCTCCCTGAACACCCCATCCACCCCATCCAAACATACTACTGATAGATTGAATTGAATCCTAATTCCCTCTTCTGCAAATAGAAGGTATTTCTGTTAGCACAAGAGGGAGTGCTGTATTTTCACTGATATCCCCTTTAACCTGTAGTCCTTTGTGCTATTATTTTGGAGGGCAATTGACCAACCAGAGCAGATTTGCAGGAACACAGGCTGTTCTACTGTGGGAGGGAGTTTACGTGCATGAATTTCTTTTGTGCTTGTATTCCTAAGGATATAATTATTTAACTTTTTATAGTTTCCCAGAAGGATGTATACTTTTAATGTTGTCCCAGATATTTTGCCATGTCAGTTTTTGGTTTGAAACAAATTATTTTGGTGAGATGACAGTTTCTCCGACAAAATACCATGCACATATAAATATTTCTTCTTTTTTTCTTCTTCTTCAGTTCTATTGTTTCCTTAGCTGCTGCGTCTTCCTCTCTCCTGGATTAGTCATGTAGGGCTCACATAATCAAGCAATCACAATGAACACAATGATGGTACGACACCATGTAGGCAATCAGATTTGGCTGTGTGATGACATTACTGAGGACAAATCATTCCACGGGGGAAAATATTTTGGCACTATCAAAATGTTCACAAGAAACTATCATTAGTTTCAGCTTAGTGCTACTTACATTCCAGATATACTTTATTTTGTGTCTTGCCCCAGTTGCTATCTTCTATATTGAAGTAATGGGGACAGCCTTTCTCTTTTCCTGGGTCAATATTTTTATAAAAGACTGGTTTTAATGCTTTTCTTGTGATTGTGGGGGAAAAAACAACAGAATTGCCACATGTCCTGAAAGCCTCAAAATCCAGAAAACATAAGAACTCTTTGCATAATTATAAGGGCAATCCTGTTATTTCTATGAGACTTGACTTACGACTTCTAGCATCTGGAGTTGATAAAGTGATTACACGGGGGAATAGAAATACCAGGCAGAAAGAGTCCCATTAGCATACTACTAGGGGGCTGAGATTAATGAAGGTTAAAAAAATGACTAAGCTTCTGATCTGCTAATCTGCCTTACAAGAAAAACAATTAAGAAGCCATATCAGACTCGCCATGCTCCCCTTACTTACCTATGTTCCTTTCAGAAATCAATGGGGTATCGCAAATATAACTTGGAGGGAGGAATTCATGTCTCTTGAGAGCTGTTTTTTAATTAAAGACAGATTGACAGCTCAGAAGCTCAGTCATTTTTATCCATTAATTTTTGCCCCCTGCCTGTATGTTGCTTTCTCAGTTTTTTCCATTATTATTCTGACATGAGCTACATTTTGAATAAACTCTAATATTACTTCAATGAGGCATTAACATTATTATATCCTTACAGCAGTAAGTTATAATTACAAGACTCAAAATAACACTGTAAGAATTTTGGCACTGTGTTCTGTCAAGGTACTCTCCTTCTTGAGAGGCAAATGCTCACTAAAATGTAACTAAGGGCACAATTCTAAACCCTTATGTCAGTGCTTTCCTGCACTGGCATAGCGGTTCCAATGGGACTTGTGCTGCATCCTGCAGTTGGGTGTCACTCTTGGAGGCCTCCTCAAAGTAAGGGGATGTTTGTTCCCTTACCTCAGAACTGCATTGCCCTTATGTCAGTGCTGGAAAGCACTGACATAAGGGGTTAGGATTGTGCCCTAAAAAGTATAGCCCCCCATCTCTCAGGGTGTGTTATTTTTTCTTCTTTTTCTTCTTTTAACAACAGCAGCTTGCATATTACCAGCTTCTGTGTGACTCAATACCACTATGTCAGGGTAGAGGACTGATGGTCCTGCCAGAGAATATCACAAGGTGACAGGAGGAGACTGCTATGTCAGTACCATGCACGTGTGCTAACCTCTATGGTTGGCAGCAGAACCCAAAATGAGCCATTGGAGAAATCATTCACAAACTTGCGGGCTATTGCTATCTCTGAAAAGGCACATACCTGCACAGTACTGAAGTTTCAGCCCCCATATTCCTGTTGCTACTTTGTGACACTGAGGACACTGGATCCCCCTGCCTCATTTAGTGGCACTTGGTGGTGGAATGTGTGGTCTGTCAGTGAACCACCACAAGTTGCTGGAGGTTTTGAAAACTTTTAATCTTGAGTATCTGAAAATGCTTGCATTAGCTGTTTTAAAAAGCATCTGCATGTGTTTCAGAATATTAATCAAATTCTTCATTTTTGCATGTTCTACAAGCACGTTTTAGAATTTACATGAAAATATGCACTCATTTATTGGCCTAGGTGTGTGTATCTGGTCTGGATCATTGTTTCTCAGCTAGCCCATCACTTTATCCCAGTGTTTCTCAAACTGTGGGTCAGGACCTACTAGGTGGGTCACGAGCCAATTTCAGGTGGGTCCCCATTCATTTCAATATTTTATTTTTAATCTATTAGACTTGATGCTACCATGGTATGTGACTGCATTTGGGGAAATGTTACAGACCTGTACTTTTAACAAGCTACTATGTATATTCTTTTAACAATGATAGTAACTGAAACCTACTCCTGGGTAAGTGTGGGTAGGATTATAGCCTAGGATTGTTAAAAATTTTCCTGCTTGATGATGTCACTTCCGGTCATGACATAACTTATGTTAGGTCTTGACAGATTCTCATTTTAAAAAGTGGGTCCCAATGCTAAATGTGTGAGAACCACTGTTCTATCTTATGACACTGAGAGGAAAATTTCTCTCTGAAATCCATCATTCTTAAATGTCTTCACTCTAAGAAAGAATGTAAACTCAGATTGTATAGTTCAGATTGTATTTCAGATGCAGACAGACAGCAATGCAATTCAAAAGATAAATTGGTCTTAATTTATGAGGTACCCAATAGATGCAAGCTTAGTTTAGAAATTATTGGTGGGAAACTTCATATGGTGTGATCTGAATATATGAACTCCCTGCAATCAAAATCTGGCCCCAATTTAGTGTTACCAGGTTGGATACAACTGTAACCTGGGATTTTTGAGGTGGACGCTAGTAAAGATGCAGTACTGCCCATAGAACTCTGCACTTCTTCAAACTGAGGCCCAGACCAAATGTACAGCTATTCTGTGAGAAAATACATCTGCAAGTCGAATCCATGGTTTTGCAACTACACATTCACTGCAATCCGAGGCTTTCTTCATGACAAAAACCATACAAATCCTTCCTCCCACACCACAGCAGACTTCCTGGGTCTGCAGGAAATTTAGGAGCGCTTTCCTGCTGAAAGGGACAAGAATTTTCCCCCAAAACATTTTGACATGTGACAGACTAGAGATTCTTTGCCTGTCCTTACTGGCTGGGGCCTGCATGATTCTGCTTTGGGAATAGCTAATTCTGTGGTGAGAGCACAGAATTATTCCTTTATGTTCCATCTGAGACACTGGATTCAAACATACAGATAGTGTCCACATTGGACCATACTACTTCAGAATGCAGGTGATCTTGTTTTGACTGTCCTTCCCCCCATGTTAAAACCTCTTTTAGCACACAGCAGTTTAGCATGAGCATGTCAAAAAGACTAAAACCCATTACTTTGACATGCTAGCTTTCAATGTTTTGTTGGATGGATGTTTTGTTTTGACATGAGGAACTATTTAAACATGCATTCACCCCTCCTGGTAGTCTGAACTGGTATCATCCAGATGGATCGTGCTATTTCTATAATTATGAATTAATTCCACCCTTGAATTTTGCAGAGATTTTTTCACAAAGGAACCTTCAGGCACTTGGGCCAACTTCTCTAAAGGTAACATACCTTAGAAAGGTTTCCAAGCTCCTGTAATAAAGAAATAACATCTGCTACCATAATTTAGCATTGGCTGCAAAGCAGCTGCTATTCAGTTTGATTTTAAAAATTGTTCTCTGTTACACAGCATGAAGAAGAAACCACAAAATTGCAGTATTTATCTACCATTAATGGCAGACTGAGACACCTTTCTGCACTAACTCAGGCAAGCCTAAAGGAAGAATCTCTTTCCACAGGTCCATAGCTAACCAATGAACTAATTTGCTATTGGAGAAGAAAAAGTGTCTGTGGGAAGAAAAGGATGCATTTAGACCTAAGCTAGATTAGTGCTTTGGATCTTAAAACTATAAATAAAACAGAGCTGGTGTGGTATGGTGGCTAATAGACAAATGATACGTTAGAAAAATTGTGTTATTAGTCCTTGTGTACTGGTTTTTCTAGCTTATGTAGGAATTGCAGGGGTCTAAATCAGATTGGAACCATAGTGTGGAGGGAGGGAACTTTAACTCTTCCCCCACCATTGTTGCCAGTTTGCCAACAAATAACACAGATTCTCCAGCTTCTTTCTTAGGAGGTTGGACAGCAGAGTTGATCTCAGGCCATTTTTGAGCCATTGTTGAGAAGCTCAATGTAGCAACTACATTGTAAAGCTCCTCTTTTCATGTGAAAATGTTGTTTTATTAGCATTACATTTTTAGACAGAAAAATGCAATAAAATAATATTTAGCACTAGGTGGGATAGGCATGCAGAATGGATCAATGGATAAATCCCAACTAGGCCTTGCGCATAAGTGGATTATCTGAAAAGTTATTTCATTTTTTTAATGAGATGTTCAGTATCTGCTTAATACGAGCGTTTTTCAGTATGTATTTACTGATTATCCTTGTTTACGACATTCCTTTGCTTTCTAATACTTAAATGCCATTTTGTTCACAGTGCATCCCCCAATTCACAGTGAACATCCTTAAACAGTATGTGCATCAAGCCCTGGCATCCATTTCTGACCTCCCTTTTTTACAAATACACATGCTTAATAAATTGTACAAAGAATCTCATTCAGTGTCTTGGGGAATTATGCAAATAGAAGACTATATTCTCCTCCCAGTGGGCTCTAATTTGCATATGTGTAACTCATGTCAGCTTGAACTCATAAATCCCTGAGATGAAGATACATCTCTAGTGGATTCTGACAAAAGGCGTGCTTGGGAAATGTTAATTAACTACCCATCAAATTCAGGTCATTTTAAAAGATTAAGAAAAAAAATTAATCCATATATTGTGGGCCAGATCTTACTGTATCATTAGAGTGAAAGGTAGTCTGTCAGTAACATACAGCAGCAACATTTTTTACTTGCCTTACATTAAAAGTGGGAATCATAACAACAAATATAAAGATAACTCAGTCTTTATATCTGGTCCAAATCCTAACCATCTTTCCAGCACTGGCATAGCTGTGCCAGTGGGATATGTGTTGAATCCTGCAGTTGGGTGGCACTAATGGAGACCTTCTCAAAGTAAGGGAATGTTTGTTCCCTTACCTCGGATCTGCATTGCCCTTATGTCAGTGCTAGAAAGTGGGTTAGGATTGCGCCCTCAGACTCATTTAAATCAGACCCAGATTTTTCATGTCTTGCCTACATGTTACAACACTCTTGTGGGCAGTGTAACCCTGGAGGACATACTAATGAGCCTCTTTCTGACTTCAGTGAATGTGGTGGCGAGAGTGGGGTCATAGCAGCTGTCCACACCCCCAACCTACATACTTCACTATGAAGATCTATATAGAGTCTATTTATATGGGGTTCTTAACTGCACAGAGTTGTACATACGTAAGGGTGTATGTAGATCTTCAAAATGTGTATTGGTTGGGGCACTATGATCCCATTTCATTACCGTGTCATACATTCACCAAATGACAGAAATAAACTGTAGGATGTCATTGTGCTACTTCCATGAGTAGGTCACACTGGACAACAGAACAGTCTTTTCACAAAAGCAGATATTGCAATCTTCTCTGAAATTAAACCGTTCACAGAGTAGATTCCTTGCATGAAAAAGTCATGCATGATTCAGCTGAAGAATTAAGCTTCTGAATGAGTTGTAAGTTAATAGATAGATGAGACTCAGTATTGAAGCTGCTGCAAGCACTAAGGGCTACATTTTATTTATTTATTTATTTATTTATTTATTTATTTGAAGCTAGTAAACCACCTGTAAGACCTAGCATGGACCACAACAAAAGCAAGCAATAAAACCAACCATAAGACAGCCAAAACTAAATCATAAATAATGTAATCAGCAGCAAACCACACAAAAAAGTAACTTTTCCACTATCCAGTACCCAGTGAATTTTGAAGCAACCAAATTTTGTTCATGTACCTGGAGGCATACAACATTGGTACCTTCTCAGACCCTACCGGGAGGGCATTCCCAGGCGCTGAAAAGGTTTTCATTACTGAAAAGGTGTTGTTTTTTGTGGTTGCCCAGAAACATGCAGTTATACTCTCAGGAATTACATATATGGCTGAAGATGGACAAATGTAGGGCACATGGTGAAAGGACGGCAAGATCAGCTATATACTTTACTGAGCTGTTGTAAGCCTGCACTGGATGGGCAGTTATTCTGTGGGCAATTACAACCTTTAGTACATCTATGATTTGCAACTTATGTAGGATTTGCAACCACATGTTCATGCCAGTTCAGAGGTTTATTTGTGAAACAGCCTTGTTAGACCATCCTCCAGCACCATCAATCATCCTTTGACAGACTTCCTGCAGCTGCACGTATCTCAGCAGCACTTGCTAGCCAAAGGAGGTGGGAGTTTCCCTCTGAAAGTTTGCCATTTCAAGGGCAGTAAACTTCTGATGTTGCAAGTGATGTGGTAGGAAGGGCAGTGTAGCTAGGTGTTTCAGTATTATTATATAATGCATATAGAGAATTCCACCCACCCCCCATACACAAACCCAAGAGTTATTGGTAAAGTGTCTAAAATATCTAACTGGACAAAGAATTAAGACTCAGAGTTGTAATGTTCCTCCTAGTCACCAATGTGTCAGTGCAGTGGTGTACCTAGCATATTTGACACCTGGAGTGGGCTGCTCAAAGCCATGGGTTGACATGGCCTCTGCGTTGAGATCTTCCCCAGTGGAGGCCAGGGCTCCCAGCTAATGGAAAGGTAATCTGCTCATCCCCAGGAGAGCTCAGGTCTACCAGTGCTCAGGGCTGTATTTGATACCTGGGGTGACCCACAACCTTCCTGCCCACCCTTGATATGCCACTGTGTCAGTGGGTGACAAATTATTATTACTGCCCAACTTAATTGAAGCAACAACAAGATATGTCAGCCACAGTAATAAAATGTGACTGGCTGGTCCAAATTTAATAGAGAAGTTTTTCACTTAGTTGGCAAGTTCTATTCTTCAACCAGCAAAGCTGGGTTTCCCCAGAGGGGAAGCCCTCTTCCAAAATTCGACTCCTCTCCCTGCTCCTGAGCAGGGAGTCTCCCCTAAGTTTCTTTGGCGCTAATTGATTGATTCTGGACAACATATTCTGGTTGTTGTCAACCAGGGGGGAGCCCATGGATTCACCATTCAAAATCGATTAGCATGCTGTCAAGCACACCTCTTGTTTCTTTCTCTACATTTCAAGTTTTAGGGAACTTGTATCAAAGCATAGTGGCTTAACTGTGCACTGTCCCCTGAAGGACAGTCCAAACTCCTCCCCCTTTCCTTTGGTTTAGGGAAAATTCAATGCTACTGGTCTGTGGTTTTTTTTATCAGATACCCCAGTTCTCCTGGCATAGTCACTTTAAAAAAAAAAATCCATATCCCAAGAGTTTCTTTATATTTGCTCCAATCTCTCATTTTTCCTACTGTGAGACCCCACTTGTGTGCTGATAAACAGGCTGCCAGCTGCACCCACCCAGTGGCGTCACTAAGGTTTGCCTCACCCGGTGTGAGAGTGCTTCATCCCTCCTCCCATGCAGTGGGCAGGGTGACACTCCAGGTGGTGGGTGCGGTGATGCACCATTGCCCAGCCCTGCTGATTTTTTGGCTATAAACTTTCATAGAATATAGATATTTCAACACGAAGATATTTCAATTGCATTCCACATGAAATTACACATCGAATGATGTATAATACAATGGTATCATTCGACAATACCAAGATTTTAAAAACTTTTGCTAGTAGTGGTGTCATACACACACACCCCGTGCGCGTCACCTGGTGCGGCCCGCACCCCCCCAGCAACACCACTGCACCCACCACCTTACTGCCACCAGTGCAACTAACATGAACTGCACATTCGTGCAGGCCGCAAAATTGTGCACATGCACGGATATTTGCAAGCTGCGGCTCACATCATCATTAGCACTGCACAATCACACATCCCTTCCTAGGTGAGGGAAAATTGACTGCAACTCTTTGAGATAATCAGTGGGGCCAGGGAGTCAGCACGGAGAGAACAACATGGGGCATTGACTTAAGCAGTCTGCTTGCTGCCTCTCTTGAGGAAGCCACAGAAAGTGTTGCCATTCCCTTGCTAGAGACAGAGGAACACTAGTTTGTTCCCCACTGGGGGAGCAACTTGTTGTGGGGAGTCTGGTTATTATCATATCATAGTGGTTTACCTTTTACTTTGAACTCTGCTGACCACTGTAAGATGGAAGAGATTTGAGAAAAGACAGGGCTAGGCTGCCATTGGTAATATAGCTCTACTGTTGGGTTATCTCCATGCTCTGACCCATCTCTTGAAGATTGCTTCTAAATTATACTGTCTTCTTTCCCTCCCCACATCCTGCCTGCCATTATTGGGATGTTTTTAATCATTTTGTATCCTGAATGGAAGTTGCAATTATATAAACCTGGCAGTAAGTCCCATTGAACTCATGGGCTTTGCTTCTGAGTAGATCATATTCATGTCTACTCAGCAGTAAATTCCATTCTTTTTAATGGAGTGTACTCCCAGGGATGTGTGTAGGATTGCAACCTTAGTGTAGCCTTGCCCACACTAACTGGCAGTGGCTCTCCAGGGTTTCAGGCAGGTAACGTTCCCAGACCTAACTGCTGATGCTGCCCAGGATTAGATTTGGAACCTTCTGCATGCAGAACAGGCATTCCACCACTAGATGCAGGAAGCTGCCTCTTCCTCATTTTTAAAATCTCTATTAATCTCATGGCAATGTCTTCTATGCCACCTTGCTAGGCTGTGAGGTTATTCTTTTTGAAAAAAAATTGAACTATTACTATAAAATAATCTCAGTGCTTGAAGTGAGCTAAAGCTGACACAACCCATTGAGTAGAAAAAAATGGGTCTTCCTGAATTGTTGGCATGTTCTCCCTTTGCCACGTTGAATAATTTATCAAGCCGTGCTGACCTCTAATTGATTGCAAAAGCCAGCAAGTGTTTTAGAAGTCTCTTCCATTCTATCAAACTAGTTAGATGTTTTTTCCCTGTGAAGCAGAATGTAATCACCCAGAAAAAAAATCTATCAGCAGCTGTATGTTGGATATGAATGTAGTTCACTTAGGCCCTCATTCTAAATGCCAGTGGGTGATTGTTAATTGAATAGTTGCACTGACTTTAATGGGATTATCATATGAGAGTTGGTTAAATAATCATTCCATGCATTATTCTCATCTTTAAACAGGTGAAAACAATCCTCCAATGAAATATTGATGTTTCCTAATGTACCAATTTGTTCTGCAGGGTAAAAGTATTAAAGTTTTACACATATTGTACTTGTCAAATTTAAACACACAGGGACCCTTAGTTCTGGCTGTCCTGTCATTCCATGATCAGATCTAATCGTGCCATATTGTCACTGGAATAGAAAACATGACAGAGAAGGTGTACATCCATTATCAAGGTGGGACTTGTTCCAAATCCCTGCACAAAGAAGTGTGTACTCTTCTCTCTTGGGCTAAGACATATTTGGTGTTGATCCAGGAAGAACATCTATATGGAATCTCCTGGACTTTAAGTTGAAACTTCATCCAAAGGTCTTCTAGGTGGTGATATGCTGTTTCAGGTTCCCACTGGTAGACTTATTTGCCATGCCATCCCTGCACATGTATAGATACATGTGATGGGGGGGGGGGTTGATGCACTTAATCAAATCTGGCTTTGGAGCGTGCTGTATACCTTCCTGTCCATAGCTCTGATGCTCAGGACATTAGGGAAGATGGTAGGGAAAATTTGTCTCCCAAAGTCTACATCAGCCAAGGAGAAGACATCAGTCTTATAGTGCCTGGTAAATGTAGGAGCCAAAGACAAGGTAGCTGCCCTAAATACAGGTATGTGCCGCTTAACAACCTTCGACTTAACAATGGACCATAATAATGACAGTGGTCAAAGCACAACAAAGAAGCTTTTAATGAGGAAGTCAGGGCTCCCATAGCCTGCAGGAGAGTGTCTGGTTACACAACAAAGAGGCTCTTAATAACAAAGAGACAATCTATTTCCAGTAGCCCATGCAACTAGCTAGTGTCTGGCAGGGAGTGTCTGTTTACACAACAAAAGCACTAGATTAGGCTGAATGTTCACTTAGCAACCTAATCACATAACAACAGGATAAGATAAGTATCCCTGTTAAGTGGTGCGCACCTGTATTTCATTCAGAGAAGAATAACCTGAAAGGCCGCTGATGCTGCTCCTCCAGAAAATTAGCAGTGAAGGAACCATCTGCATGGCCTTCTAGGTTATCCCTGTGAAGGAGTGTTAACAACCACAATAAGGTGCTTTCCAATTGCCAAAGGACAATCCCTGGAGGATGTGAACAAGGATTTTTATCCTCTTCTTTGCCTCATCCTGTCAAACAAACAAAAATTGCAAAGCTCTCTGGATATCCAATATGTGCCAACCTTTCCCCCACAAGTGAACTAGTAGGAAAAATCAGCTCCTACAACCTATGAAACAACAAATTGACCTTTGGTACAAATGTTGGAACTGGCCATAGAGCCACCTTCACGTGGAACATGCATAGTTTTGAAGTGGAGGAGAGCACTCCCAACTCTAACACTTATCTTGCCAATGTAATAGCCGCCAAAAACATCATCTTGAAAATCATTTCCTTCAATGGTGTTGCAGCTGTTGGCTAGAAGGAAGTCTCCAAGACTGTGAGAAATCTGTGTACCTGTAGAGGGTTCAGCAGGGCCACCCCTTTCAAGAAATACTTTATAAGAACATAAGAACAGCCCCACTGGATCAGGCCATAGGCCCATCTAGTCCAGCTTCCTGTATCTCACAGCGGCCCACCAAATGCCCCAGGGAGCACACCAGATAACAAGAGACCTCATCCTGGTGCCCTCCCTTGCATCTGGCATTCTGACATAACCCATTTCTAAAATCAGGAGGTTGCGCATACACATCATGGCTTGTACCCCATAATGGATTTTTCCTCCAGAAACTTGTCCAATCCCCTTTTAAAGGCGTCTAGGCTAGACGCCAGCTCCACATCCTGTGGCAAGGAGTTCCACAGACCGACCACATGCTGAGTAAAGAAATATTTTCTTTTGTCTGTCCTAACCCTCCCAACACTCAATTTTAGTGGATGTCCCCTGGTTCTGGTATTATGTGAGAGTGTAAAGAGCATCTCCCTATCCACTCTGTCCATCCCCTGCATAATTTTGTATGTCTCAATCATGTCCCCCCTCAGGCGCCTCTTTTCAAGGCTGAAGAGCCCCAGACGCTGCAGCCTTTCCTCATAAGGAAGGTGCCCCAGCCCCGAAATCATCTTAGTCGCTCTCTTTTGCACCTTTTCCATTTCCACTATGTCTTTTTTGAGATGCGGCGACCAGAACTGGACACAATACTCCAGGTGTGGCCTTACCATCGATTTGTACAACGGCATTATAATACTAGCCGTTTTGTTCTCAATACCCTTCCTAATGATCCCAAGCATAGAATTGGCCTTCTTCACTGCCGCTGCACATTGGGTCGACACTTTCATCGACCTGTCCACCACCACCCCAAGATCTCTCTCCTGATCTGTCACAGATAGCTCAGAACCCATCAGCCTATATCTAAAGTTTTGATTTTTTGCCCCAATGTGCATGACTTTACACTTACTGACATTGAAGCGCATCTGCCATTTTGCTGCCCATTCTGCCAGTCTGGAGAGATCCTTCTGGAGCTCCTCACAATCACTTCTGGTCTTCACTACTCGGAAAAGTTTGGTGTCGTCTGCAAACTTAGCCACTTCACTGCTCACCCCTGTCTCCAGGTCATTTATGAAGAGGTTGAAAAGCACCAGTCCCAGGACAGATCCTTGGGGCACACCACTTTTCACCTCTCTCCATTGTGAAAATTGCCCATTGACACCCACTCTCTGCTTCCTGGCCTCCAACCAGTTCTCAATCCATGAGAGGACCTGTCCTCTAATTCCCTGACTGTGGAGTTTTTTCAGTAGCCTTTGGTGAGGGACCGTGTCAAACGCCTTCTGAAAGTCCAGATATATAATGTCCATGGGTTCTCCCACATCCACATGCCTGTTGACCTTTTCAAAGACTTACCCTTACAGAAGCCATGCTGACTCTTCCTCAGCAAGGCCTGTTCGTCTATGTGTTTTGAGATCCTATCTTTGATGAGGCATTCCACCATCTTACCCGGTATGGATGTTAGGCTGACCGGCCTATAGTTTCCCGGGTCCCCCCTCTTTCCCTTTTTAAAAATTGGCGTGACATTTGCTATCCTCCAATCTTCTGGCACCGTGGCCGTTTTGAGGGACAAGTTGCATACCTTAGTCAAGAGATCTGCAACTTCATTCTTCAATTCCTTAATAACTCTTGGGTGGATGCCATCAGGGCCCAGTGACTTATTGATCTTTAATTTATCAATAAGGTCTGAAACATCTTCTCTTTTAACCTCTATCTGACTTAACTCCTCGGTCAGGAGGGGCGGTTCGGGCAGCGGTATCTGCCCGAGGTCTTCTGCCGTGAAGACAGATGCAAAGAACTCATTTAATTTCTCTGCCATCTCTAAGTCTCCTTTTATCTCCCCTTTCCCTCCCTCACCATCCAGAGGGCCAACCGCTTCTCTGGCGGGTTTCCTGCTTCTAACATATTTGAAGAAGCTTTTATTATTCCCCTTAATGTTGCTGGCCATGCGTTCCTCATAGTCTCGCTTGGCCTCCCGTATCACCTTCTTACATTTCTTTTGCCACAGTTTATGTTCCTTTTTATTCTCCTTATTAGGGCAAGACTTCCATTTATGGAAGGAAGCTTCCTTGCCCTTCACAGCCTCTCTAACTTGGCTGGTTAGCCATGCGGGCACCCTCCTGGATTTAGTGGAACCCTTCTTTCTTTGCGGTATACACCTCTGCTGGGCCTCTATTACTGTTGTTTTAAGCAGCCTCCATGGACTCTGGAGAGATTGGACTCTTTTTACCCTCCCTTTCAACCTCCTTCTAACCAGCCTCCTCATTTGGGGGAAGTCTGCCCATCGGAAGTCAAGGGTTTTTGTTAGAGATTTGCCTGATATTCTTCCCCCAACGTGCATGTCAAAACGGATCGCAGCATGATCACTGTTCCCCAATGGCTCAGTAACGTTTACATCTCTAACCAGGTCCTGCATACCGCACAATATTAAATCCAGAGTCACCTGTCCTCTGGTGGGCTCCGTGACTAGCTGCTCTAAGCCCCAGTCATTTAGCACGTCAAGAAATCCGGTTTCCTTATCGTGACCAGTTTCCTTGTGTGAGCATGGGAAGGAATGCCCTTCTTCTTGCAACCTAAGATACTATTCAGAGCCACCATCTGCTGAGCTAGTGCTCAAGTCCTTTTAGCATCCCATCCTACAAAAATAGTACAAGTGATGCCTGATCATCTACAAATTTTTCATCTGTGGATCAGACTCAACACTGGTGCCCCAACTCATGCTGAGCTCTGACCAAGCCTGATATGAATCCTCTGAACCTGGTCCTCAGAATGCCTTCTGAGGGCCGAAAATCGTCACTTCTGATTTTTTTGGCTGAACACTGGAAGTGACCATTTTTGGCCGTCAGAACACTCTCCAGGCACGACCGGAGCATAGCTCCAGGTGCGTTTGGAGGGTTGGGTGCCAAGACCCGGGATTTGATTATCTACAGGTTTTGGCATCCACAGGGGTTCTGGAAGCTTCTGTGAATGCTGAGGCAAGACTGTATATGATGGGTGTGAGCCTAATCCACTCAGCCTCTATGTTGTCAGATGGAATAGTTGTGGGTAAGGATGAGGAATGGGACCCTGTGTTGAGCAGATCCTCTCACACTGGTAGGGTCCATGGCGCCTCTGTGAGAGTCCATGGCGCTGAACCAAGTACTTCTTGACTATATGGGTGCTATCAAAACAACCTCTGCCACCTGCCTTCTGTGTCTTCCAGGAACAGGAACTTATAGTAAGAAATTCCCTGTTTTGCAGACAGGTACTCTATAGCTATACTCAACAAAGAGTTTGTTTGATTGGCTGCAGCAGATGGCAAATATGGGTTTTCTTCTGTGTACAGTATGAAAAAACCCACAAGAAAACAGAAAGAATGCAAAAATGCTTTAGATTCTCAGAAGAAAAATAAATTTCTTTCTTTTGATAGGTAAATATTTTGATGATTCACTGACCAGGTACTCTTTTGTATAATTTCTGGTGTAACTTATTAATAATAATAATAATAATAATAATAATAATATTACAGATATTTATATACCGCCTTTCTTGGTCTTTATTCAAGGCGGTTTACATAGGCAGGCTTATTTAAATCCCCGTAGTGATTTTTACAATTGAAAGAAGGTTCTATCTTTCAAGAACCACAACATTCAGATGTTTCATTCTGATCTGGTTTCACATTCTGGCCTCCATGCTCCCACACTCAGAGCAGATGGAATAGCTCGGCTTCAGCTTGTCAGCTGCTTCAAGGTTGCACGGTGCCGGTGGCCTCAAACTGGCGACCTTGTGGATGTTATCTTCAGGCAAATGGAGGCTCTACCCTCTAGACCAGACCTCCTGCCCAGCTACGTTGTAACTATTACTAAGATAATGTAGGTGACATATGAACTGTTAGACAGTGGGACAGGCTGCCTTGGTAGGAGGTAGCCTTTCAGTTGTTGGAGGCCTTTAAGCAGACACTGGATAACAACTTTCTGAGATGATGTAGCTATGGGCAGCCCACACTGACTGAGGATTGGACTCAATGAACTTGTAGGCCCCTTCCAACTCTATGATTCTCTGAAAACAGTTTAAAGTGCTATGTATTGACAGAGTTCTCTTTAATTCTGAAGTCACATGTGATTACATATTTGCATTTTGGCTCTATCTGCACCTGTTTGATAGAAATGAGGTCTAGCTAGTGTTTCTCAAACTGTGGGTCAGGGCCCACTAGCTGGGTCACGAGCCAGTTTCAAGTGGGACCCCATTCATTTCAATATTTTATTTTTAATATATTAGACTTGATGCTACCATGGTATGTGACTGCATTTGGGGAAATGTTACAGACCTGTGCTTTTAACAAGTTACTGTGTACGTGCTTTTAAAGGTACAATCCTAACCAACTTTCCAGCACTGAGCTAGCTGCAATGCAACCCCAAGATAAGGTAGCAAACATGCTCTTAACTTGAGGAGGCCCCTTTGATTGCCTCCTCACTGCAGGATGTAGTGCATGCCCCACTGGCAAAGCTATGTCAGTGCTGGAAAATTGGTTAAGATTGCGCCCTAACAATGATAGTCATTCCTGGGTAAGTGTGGGTAGGATTGCAGTCTAGGATTGTTAAAAATTTTCCTGCTTGAATGATGTCACTTCCGGTCATGACATCACTTCTGGTGGGTCCTGACAGATTCTCATGCTAAAAAGTGGGTCCTGGTACTAAATGTGTGAGAACCACTGGTCTAGACCATGTGACTAGGTTGATGCAGGTGCCATGTTATATAGATACTTTTGTTATAGAGAGAGCAGGAGAACAGGGAATGTTATGTTATACTGTTATATGGCTGATCCTTTATTTCCTGGTGAAGGTTTTTTGTTTTTTTGTTTCCTTTTTTTGGGTCAGTTATGATATATAGCTTGTAACCCTAATAGCTCCACAACAAAGTAATATACAGCGGGGAGAGACATAACTGGGTAGTGGCATATAAATTACTTCAATACAATGAGCACACACACTAAAACTCAAGGGAAAGGGAGTTCAGAGAGGTTCTTCCTCACATTTAAGCAGCCTATGATTTAGTGATGCTCACTTGCTACAGACCTTGGATATACTCCCTGATGAGCCAGATACTTGCAGGAAACCTGGTAGAATATATATTTTGCAAGAAAGTGCATTGTTATCTGTCTTTCACACACAGTTGCCGTAACTCAAACTATGTGAATATTCTGAGCATTTGTAAGTAAAAGACTAGCACATTATGTTTAAACAGCAAATTCTGCCTTTGGCATATATATTACCTACCACTATTCTTTTGAGAATGGCAGCATAATTACTTGTTTTCTATGTTTGTCTCCCCCACCCCTGCACAGTCTGGCTTCATGTACACGCTTGTACATTTTCACACACAATGCCAAGAGCTACTGAGGAGGCATCCTGGTGAGAAAGGAAATGCTGTTTCTCTTGACAAGACAGCAGCACAACAATAGGAATACTGGGGATATTGAGTAAGATGAAAAAGTTGAATTTTCTCTGAGTTAAAAGGATATTTAACAGCATGTTGACTTGTCATTAGCAGTGATTTTTAATTATTCTCCAAAGTTTATTTTCACCTTAGCGCTTCTTTGTTTAACCTGCCTGAAAGAAAGTGTTTTCCCCACTTATATGTTATGTGCAAAAATGTCAAGTTTTTTTAAAAAATCCATTTTCATGTTCAGGAGATGATAAAAATGTTTCCTTTAAGTGATTCAGGCTCAAGCAGGTATCTTAACTCCATAGTGAGAATGCAAGGTGAAATAAACAATCAGCTCTCCTCTTTCCTATTGCACTTTAAAAAAAAGGGGGGGGGTTGTTTTTTTTAAGGAACAATACCGAGCAGTTAACAATAACTTCAGTCTCTGTCCTACTGAAAAAATCTCTCTCAGGAGTTAGGCAGGTCTTCTTTCACCCAAACAGAAATGTGTTGAGTTACTTTATGTGACATTTGAGGATGGAAGTCATCCTGCCCTGTGCTTAAGAAATGACATGGTCCACAGTGCACTATACAGGTGGGGCCTCAGTATCCATGGGGGATGCATTCTCGAAGCTACCCCCAATATCAAATGTCATGGATAATGACATATGTGATCTTCGCCCCCTTAAACCCTCTGAAGGAGATCGGAGCTGCGTTCTGGTCCCCCCTGGAGGGCTTTCTGAAACTTTGAGAGGCAGCATGCGTCTGCCAACTGCCTCTGTAGGCTTCAGAATGATCCACAGAGGTGAAAAAATGCCACTGGTTTGCAGAGGTGAAAAAACGGTCTTCCCTGGGCTTCAGAATGCCTTAAAAGGCATAAAAATATCACTTTCCCTCAGGAAACCAGAAGTGGCCTCTGTGGGCCATTCTGAAGCCCACAGAGACAGCGGACGGATGCATGCTTCCTTGCCAGATTTCAGGAAGCCCTTTGGAGGGGACCAGAACACAGCTCCAGTCCCCTTCAGAGGGCACAGGTGGAGCCAAGTTGGCTCAATGTGGATCCAGGCGACCCTCTTTGAGCCAGATCCATGGATGTAAACTCCATGAATAAACAGGCTCCACCTTTATAGATTCATCTCTGAAAGGCTGCTGAATAGATGGCCCCTGCTTAGGAGGGATGTGTTGGAGCCACAGCGCTGAGACTTGAGTTGAGTCCTGATTCTCCACCCCCTTGATTTGAGTAACCCATAAATCATAACAGTGGCTGTCACGACTCATCCAGAACCATTTTTCAACTCATTTTGACGTGAGTCCAAGTCTTTTTGAAAAGTGAATCAAGCCCCAGGAGCGGCCCCTCAGAGACAAGGTAAACATGAATAGGATTCTACTACGTATCACTATCATCAGCATGCATGACACTCTGTATATCCATCGTAAAGGTCAGCTCAGGTAAGGCAGGGATAGGGATGACAGTCTTTGACCATGAGTCACTCTATTATGTGTGTCCATTCACCACATGGCTAAAGCACCATCATCAATTGGTGATGCTGATGTGGATGAATCACTGCCGTTGAAACACCACAAATGGAATTTTCATACCACCTCATTGCAATTATGGCAGTTCACACATCAAGCTGCGAGTCATTTAGGGCCTCAGATTCCACATTCAGCAACTGAAGTGGACTGGAACAGTCTGAGTTCATTTTACCTCAGGGATAGCCTCTTCCGATATACAACTGGCAGAGCCCTGAGCTCACTGCTTGCTCTGTCTTTCTGGGAAATATCTGGTTGACATGCCTTCCGAAAGGGCCTTTTCAGTGGCAGAATTTTGGAAATTGATCCTGATTTGATTGTCTCCATTCTTAAATGGAAAGTAACAAACCTTTTATTGTATTTGACTTTTTAAATGTGTGTTGCTTAATCTCAGTGGTTGTGCTGGAGAGGAACAGTGCAGAAAGGAAAGCAACTTTTTTTTTTTTTTACTTGTTGGGTTCTTGGGCTTTGTTTTGGGTCTGGTGAAGCTCTGCCTCCCTGACTGCATGTCACTGCTTTGCACATTGAGCTGTGAGTAATGTAATGCTGAGAAATCAAGTGATGCTGATACACTATGAACAGGCATCTTTCCCTGCTTCTTTACCTGGAATCTGTATAGTGTCACTTAGCCTAATGTGAATGGCGAAGATACCTGTGCTATGCTGAATCTGAGAATTAATTTGGTGTATCACAGCAGCAATTCCTATGCTAGTGGGAATTCAATAAACTTATTTATTATGGGAATTTCTGCTGACTTTATCTGCAGTCAGTCAGTTTATATAGTGTATTTTTTTCTCAAAAGTATGTCCTTGAACCTGGGATTATTTAAGTAGAGAAAAAAAATTATGTTGTACATGTTTCTTTGACCCCCCAATTGTCTGGATTGTCAAAAAATCAGTTGACATTGCTGGATTTTCACTTTATATGTCACAAAAAGTTCTTTGCAAGCATATCTATTTTATTTTGCTTTTATTGTGAAAAACTGATGGCCGCAAATACTTATGCAGTTGAAATGTTCTGTGTAACATAATCTGGATATTCTCTTCTCCTCCTCATTTTCCTGTATTTAATCAGTATAATGTGGCTGCTTTTTGAACTAGAACATCTATACTTACTGTAAATAATAGCAGATCAAGTATTTACTTAGATGCTGTACTGAAACAAGGGTTTTAAATTTTATATATACTCAGACTTACACACATAGTGCTAAAGTAATTTGACTGAAATTCAAGTCACAGTGTAGAGATCCTCTAACACTAATGTTCAGCTCTAGACATCTTAGAATGCTGCATTTATATCTGACATGTATCTGGTCCCTTCTAAGAATTCATTTCTGACACGATCTTAATGCTTCTGAATGCAGTTTGGGGAAGGATCATAGTTCTGTGACAGAGCACCTGTATTGCATGCAGAACATCCCAGGTTCAATCCTGGGCATCTCCAGGTAGGACAGGAAAAGAAAAACTCATGAAACCCTGGCGAGCCATTGCCAGTCAGCATAGTACTGAGCTAGATGAACCAATGGTCTGACTCAATGTAAGGCAGCTTCATATATTCAGTAAATGCTCAAATGTTTCATCTGTACTTATGTATTCTTTCTAGGAATAATGTCTGATCACCAGTTTGGAAATCAGTTCATGTGCAGTGTGGTTGCATCGCATGTAAGCCATCTACCGACAACAAATCTTAGTTTTGTTTGGATTGCCCCACCGGCAGGAACAGGCTGTGTGAATTTTATGTAAGTATCCGGTACTGTTATTGAAAATGCTAAGGTTGTTTGACTGAGGCATAGCTTCAGAAGATTACATGCACATGTACCTTCATAAATCGCAGCATGCTTGCATTATCTGAGGACTTCTAAACTTTCTAAATACCTCTATTCAGTAGGAAATCCCGGAGTTACAAGGAAACAAAAGGTCACCTCGTTTAGTTCTCTGCTGCAAGACTGCACTGTTCATCCTCTGCATAGTTGCTTTGAATGCCTGTTAGGGAGATAAAGCTAGAGATTTGCCAGCTGTGACCATACCCGTGTCACTCAGATCTGGCCACAGTGACCCATGCCCTAGTGACATCTAGATTCGATTACTGCAGTGTGTTCTACGTGGGGCTGCCTCTGAAGACAGTTCGGAAATTGCAACTAGTGCAGAACGTGGCTGCCCATGTGGTTGCTGGGGCTTGCTGGTTCAACTCAGTTGGATCGCTGCTTCAGAGACTACACTGGCTACCGGTTCGTTTCCAGGCTGAATTCAAAGTGCTAGTTTTGACTTTTAAAGCCCTTTATGGTTCTGGACCAGGGTATTTGAGGAACCACCTTCGTCCATATAATCCTACTCATCCTCTCAGGTCTCAGGGGAAAGGTAAGGAAAACAAAACATTTTTACTTTTAAATAAAGTTTATTTTCAGTAATACTTGCAACAATTCTGTAAGAGAGGCCAACACTATTACCCTCTGTCACAGTTCAGGGTCTCTCTGACCAATCTTACATTCCTGGTTCACTGGCCAGACACCCCCAGTGAGTCAGAAATACATGTTTCCAATTTGTTTTCATGTATCCAACAATCTCAAAGATCTTAACACTCCATGAGGTTGCAGGGTCCAATTTCCAGGCAAACACTGAGTATAAGTTTTTGCGCACGTTCACCTGACTGGCCAAACACACCAAATAAGTGTGTGTACATGTCCTTGAGGCATACTGCCCTCTGGTAGGTGCCACCATCCCTTCTAACAGCCAGTCCTCCAGCCAAGGGGAAGCTGAAGTCTTATGGGCTAACTTCCCTGCCCTTGCAAGCTTAGAGCTCCTCAAACCCCAGGGACTCTGGCTTCAAGACTTTGGTTTGCTTCATGGTAGTAGACTGAGGGCGCAATCCTAACCAACTTTCCAGCACTGGCATAGCTGTGCCAGTGGGGCATGTGCTGCATCCTGCAGTTGGGAGGCAGTCATGGAGGTTCTCTCAAGGTAAGGCAATGTTTGTTCCCTTACCTTGGAGTTGCATTGCCCTTATGTCAGTGCTGGAAAGTGGGTTAGGATTGTGACCTCAATGGCCTAGGCCGAATTTAGATGAAAGCAGTTCCTTTGTACTCACGCAGACACGAGCCTGTAATAATAAAATGATTTATTTAAAGAATAATAATTAAGACTTCATGTTACTTTAAAGGTAGAGAATAAATACATTACACACACAATGCTAATACAATAAAGCTAAGTTCCTAAGCTTACTTATCCCTAACATTCGCCTGGATCTTTCCAACTTCTGAGCATAAGCAAAGGGTAACTCTTCTACCTGTTGTACCATAATTGATATGAACAGACATCCATGATGGAATGGTAAAGAGCGGCTCACCCCTCCCAACTACAGGGTTGTTGTTTTTTTAAATACCTGTGCTCTTAACCAACCAGCAATTAGGATCTGCCAAAGCTTCTAAAACAGTGATTTTCAACCTTTTTCATCTCATGGCACACTGACAAGTTACTAAATTTGCCAAGGCACACCATCAGGTTTTTGACAATTGACAAGGCACACCATGCTGTCCGTGGGGGCTGACATTGGTATTGGTCCTACTAATAAATGACCTTCGCCCAAATTCCTGTGGCACACCTGTGGACAGCACAGTGGTTGAAAATGGCTGTTCTAGAAAATGATCTCATTACCTGAGGCTATTGTCAGTCAGTCACTTTGACACCTCCTATCTGGAGAATCACAGCTGCAGCCAATTCCCGATTAATGAGACCTTGAGGAACAACATGTTATCTAGCCTCACACCCTGCCAAAGTAAGATTCAAGAGAGGACGCTTCTTCTCAGCCTTCTAACTAGCTCTGTTCCCACAACTGCTGAAAAATGGTTGTGGACTAGATGGAATCAGACTTAAGCCGGTGATTTAACTTGTCCTAGTAAAGAGAAACAGTGGCTTGTCTGAGGCCACTTCATGAGGTCACAGCTGAACTTAGATTTGAAACCAGTTCAACTAGGGGTGCAGTCCTAACCAACTTTTCAGCACTGACATAGCTGTGCTACTGTAGCATGCACTGCATTCAGCAGTGGGAGTCAGTCAAGGGGGGCCTCCTCAATGTAAGGGCATGTTTGTTACCTTACCTTGGGCCTGCATTTCGGCTAGGTCAGTGCTGGAATATTGGTTAGCAAATGCTTAACCCCACATTAAACTAGCAAAAGAGATTCCCACTCTCTGCTCACAAAGTGACAAGATTTGACTCTCTGTATGTTACGTCTTTATTTTGTTTCTCTATTTGTGCCTCATCTACTTATTTATCACCTGAAATATTTATTTATTTACATATTTATATACTGTCTTTCTCATAGATTCAAGGTGGTTTACATTGGCAGGTTGGCATAAACCCCATTTTTACAAATGGGATTTTTACCAATATTATTCTTTTCGTATAGAACACTTCATTCTCCAAATGTTTCCCTTCACATTGCAAACCCCAAAAATCATGATGAATCTTACCTACTAGTGTCATCAGATCTACATAGATTGCAATTCTTATGGGCAATACAGCTGACTGACAAATCAATGCATTTTGACTCTTCAGTGATATTTTTCTTTAGAGAGACACATGCACGCTTAGTTCTATTTCATTATATATGCTAAATGATATAACATTACATGCTAAATGTCTTCCCAAGTATATTACAGCACTGCTAGAATAAACAGGCTGTGTATGTTCTATAAACAATACTATCATCATTCTGCAGGCTCCAGTTTTTAAAGTGATTTCCAAAGAGCCTATCATTCCTGTGGCACAGCTGAAACAGAAGCAATTCCAGCTTGTTTTATTCATAAATGGAATAAAAGATTGGCGATACCATAATTATATGACCCAAAATTGCAGCAGTTGGGGGATTGTTGTGAGGCCTCTTTTCCTCTGCTTGGTGCTGCTCAAAATTCTGGTCAAAATTTATTTTACTGTTGTAGCTGAAGTGTTTCCTGCTAGGAAGCAGAGCAGTCGGCAGAAGGACCCCATTTCCTATGGTAAAATCCATCACCTAGCTAGGCTGTTGTTATCAGTTGACATACACAAGAGCAGAGGCTGGTTACGATTTCAAAAGAAATACTTTACTCACAGTTTAATACTTTCATATACATCTTCTGAAGTAGTTAGAGGTTCCTACTACTTGTGGAACATAGAACCCTACAGTTGGTGCGTGTGTATGAGTGAGTGCGTGTTTGAGAGATAGAGAGAGAGAGAGAGAGAGCAGCTTCTGCTCATAATGGCTGTTTGCCATGGTCAGTTTGCATCTTTTCCCTCTGATGGTCTAGAAGCCAGAGTTTGTGTGGAGAAAGGGCAGGTAGGAAATAGCATTAAGGACCACACCTCCTACAGTAATCATAGAGGGTAGGTAAAGTGTACCCGGACAGTCCTGCCATTGTATCTGACATCCCAACATTTCCCTTTTCTGTACCAGAAAAAAAAATGCCTATAATAAACAAAGACATAAAGTGTACTTTCCTGTTAGCTAGTATTGAACTGAACTACACTAATGTTATGGAGGCTGGTTAGATTGAGTCAAATTGGACAATGTAGATGGATCTGAAAGACCACTTACTCTGGGTTACTGAAGTGATTCTGTATGGAGCAACTGAGCTCCATGCAGCTATTAGGCAAGTAAGACTGCAGTCTGCTTCCTTGGAAATAAATTATAAATAAATAAAAATGAATGCAACTTAAGTGTATTTTGAACATAAAATGGCTACATGAGAAGGCAGTGAGTGTATAATCCAGTGTTTGATTTAGAGTGGATTAGCATTTGTGAAGGGCAGAGACATGTTTATCAATGAGACTGAACGAGTAAGCCTTCCTACACTGATACTGAGATGTGTATGGTTCAGCTTAGACTTAGGAATGAACTCACTTTTCATGCTAATTCATTTCTGACCTCCCCACTGACACAGATCATAGGATTGCTAATTAGTCGCTGATATTTGGTAATGCTGATGTTTATTCCTTGAAAAGAGAACAGAAACTACCAAACTGCCCTTGGGAACTACCAAAAGATAACAGCTTTCAAACATCATGGTCCTACCCTGGATTCCATCACAGGGCATGGTGTTACTAGAAGCATAGGAACAAATGATTGAAAATGCAAAGAATGTGAATTAGTGGCATTTATTCTCTGCTTTAAATGTGATAACATAATTCATTATCTGAAACACATGTTTTGATCCTCAGCTTGAGCCAAGGAACATTAAATAAAGTGTCTTTCAGCTTGAAAAATGTTTGCAGGTCATGGCTGTGTTGAGCTGTTTTGACCATTCAATTAATACTTAATTCTTTGGTAATCTTTGAAGTCTGAGTATTTTTACATTGACCAGACATGAGAGCTAAAGACCTTTGTTTTTGGGAGGTTTCATTTTTTCTACTGCTGTTAGTGGTTTTTATAACAGCCAAAGGAGAGATACCACAGAAAATGGGGAAAAAAAATCAAATAACAAATTAGATATTATCCTAAACATGTGACTGCTCCTGAAAGCAACAATAATGGATGTAGTTTCAGGCTTCTCAGCCAGAACATCCAGTGAAATTACATTTCCTAACATCACAGCAAACATTTCCCAGCACTCTTTCAGGATCACTTAAATCATGTGGAGTTGGGTGTTGGTGGTGGGGAACACAGACCGCCATGACTTTAGGACACAGAACACAGGTGGGGAACACAGAATGCCATGACTTTAGAACATAAGTAAGCTCCTTGCAGGGGAGAGGGAGCAAGACATGCTCTAGTCCGTTGGTGGCAACTGTACGTTTATTTTAGAGTAACATATACTTTGGCTGTTGGTATCAAAGACCAACCCATAAAAGTGTATAATGGAGATCAGTCTGAATAGGCAGTTACCACGAATATATCTGATATACCGGGCAGCCCAATCCTAATCTGTACTGACACAACAAGGCCGCATGGCCTGCACTGTATCTAGGATAGGAGTTTGCTGGAGGTCTCCTCAGGGTAAGGGGATATTTTCCCCCTTACTCCGAGTCATGCCCCAGCCAGTGCTAAGGGGCTACTCTGATCTCCTCCACCTCTATCGCTGGCAGAAGTCCAAGTGTCATGGTGTAACACTGGCTGGGCCTGAGAAGGGTTAGGATACAGAGGAGGAGGCATCCACTGATCCCACCCCTTTCTGGGCCCGATATGCCCGTTCCGCCCGCTCCGTACTCAGAATCAGCCTCTCCCTGCCTGTAAACTCACTTCTGCCAGGTGCTTGTGGGTTGGTGCAGGCTGTCCCACCTGTGCTGTCTCCTCACGAGTCGTCATTTAGAGATTTACAGTGCTTTTACGACAGCTTGCACCAGTTTAGTGGATGCTGTGCCCGCGCTTCCTAGAGATAGGATTGCGCTCTCAATTATACACTGGACACAAAGAATGAATTTAACTCTCATAAAATTAAAGTCTGGGTAAGTTCACATGTGTTTTGTTTTTTTAACTTAGGTTTAAAGCAGATAACAAGCAAATTTAAAATAAATATACAGTAATCATCCCCGTAATCAATACAGTTATGCAGTTGGGGCAAAAGAAAACAGAACTACAGTTATAACCAAGCTTAGGATCAGATGACATCCTAATACCAGCAGTATATTAGATATATATTTTTCTCATGTTTTAAATGCTGCCATCACAAATAAAGAAATTTGGTAAGTGGTATGTTTTTTTCAGCATCAGCAAAAAGACAGATTTTTAATCAAGTCCATAATATCACTGAAAAAGAAATCCACTTCATTACTTGGTTTCTCTTCTGATTTAAAACTTTCTGGACTCATGAACATTGTTCAAATGCTCAGGGAGCCAGTCCTTTTTCCCATCATTTCTTCCATGCATATAGTGGGGAAAGCCAGACATGTAAATGCCTGTGTGCCATTCACAACTGACAGCACTATTTGGGGCTATGTCTGCAAAAGTCTTTGCTGAGGCAGCTAACAGTTTCAACAATAAATAAGAGAGGTCTACATAGAATTATCCTTAATGCTTTTCAATTCAATGTTGTTATTACGGATTGGCCCTTATTGCTCATACTTGCTTTTCGTTGGTAATGATAATGACTCTTAAGCACAGATATATATTTCATTCCTTTGTTACTTTAGTAGATGACTTCATTTGCTAGTTTGCCCAAGCGATTCTACTAACTTGAATTACCAAAGCAAACTGCACTTGATACTCTTGATGAATTTACTACAGAAAATGTGATCATTGTAGGGAAAATGTTCATTTCCAGTAGCAGTTGGACCAGGGCTAATACATAATTTATGGGAAAATTAGTCCTACATGTTTGAAACATTTATAATTTTTAATTAGTCACTGAAGACAATTCCATTTTGATCTTTAAAGCAGCACTAAACAAGCCTGCACTGGGAATTTAATGAAGGAATTTTCTCTGTGATATGTCACGGTATTATGTGCATTTTCCACCTGTAATGGACAGCACTTCAAATGTGGAAAGATTTAAGAAGTGTAGTTGCCAAAGTTCATAATTACCCAGAGTTTAGGTAAAAATTTGTCCAGCTTATAATGCTTGGATGAATTATTAAATTGAATTTCATTTCACTGAGATGTTCTTCTCTGGGTTGGAGTGTAAAATGAGATATAAGATCATGGTGATCATTTTTATAATGATCATTTTAGATATAAGATCATTTCTTTTTCTACAATAACAGAAGCAAATGCAAGAAGAAAAAAAGAGTATGCTATTATTACAGCCTGGATTAGAACAGAAAATCAGGCAAGTTTTTTCTATGAGTTGTCTGTGAAATCTCATAAATATTAAGTTCACTTATAGATGGTAGGTTAATAGGGTTTTCTTCCATTTGTTTTGAAACAAAATACAGGTGGAGTCCTGGAGGGCTTCTCTGGGCCTCAATGCCTTATAAGGCATAAAAATGTCGCTTCTGATTGCACACAGCCTCTGCACACAGCCTCTGTGGGCTTCAGGAAGCCCTCTGGAGGTGACCAGAGCATAGATACAGTTGCCTTCGGAGCGTTTAAAGGGGCTGAAACCATGGATAATCTGTAGTTTTTGGTATCCGCAGCAGGTCAGAGAACGGATTCCTTGTGGATACCGAGGCCTCACTGGGAGAAGAAGATCAATAATGTAGGGCAAGGTTCTCTAAAAGCAGCTTGCCCACCTCTACTGATCTTCCCTGAAATCCACAACAGTGGCACACATACTTTTGGGTGTGTATACTCTCTCAGTTTGCATGGGGCAAGTGCACCTCTGACTGGCAGTGTGATTAAAGAACAAAACTTTAATCTTAATGCAGAGGTTTTGCCTAGTGGTTTGCAAACCTTCTCAGAGGTTTCGTTAGTGCTCTCTGTAATTTGGATACAGGATGATAAGATGTTCTAAACCAAAATCCAGGATACAGAGTGCCATGAGGTGATGCCTTCAACAAGTGAGGGCACTGAGTTTTGCCTAACTGCCTTTCCATTGTGACTAACTGAAAATGCTGGTCTGCAGTGCTTGCAATACACATCACTTTGGCTCTTCCCCACTTTGCTCAAAAATGGGAAGGTTCTCTATAAGCTCCTCATAGACTGTTAGGCTTTTTATGAGGGAGGGGGGTAGCTAGCTTACAAAAAATTATGCCAAAGAAACACTGGTGATGCACAAGGAACACGGGTGAAATCAAATATGTATAAACCCTCCCTGCGGCTTGCTCATGGGAGGTGGCAACAAGAGTACATGAGCCGAGAGTCGATATCCCATGCTGGTCTCTGCTTCCCCACCAGCCACGCTTCACTTACCTCCTCCCACCCATGCTGATTCTCTCAAAAAGAAGCTGACAACCTTACCTGCTATCTAGGATGGAATCTGCAACTGCAAGGAAATAATGACACTTTGAGCGGCAATCTGCCTGTATCTGAGTGAATGTGCAATCCTCTCTTGTGATATGCTGGTGGCAGCACTGATGATGGTGTTGCTGACAGCCTTCTCATCACCACACAGGTGTGATTTCAGTGTACTAAAAGTCTCTAGAGGAGGCAACTTGGTAATTCCAGCTTTAAAGGTTTTTTCAGGGAGAGTAATCACCCAAATGCTATATGGTATTGAGATCTGGGGTATAAAGCAGAACAACGTACACATTCCCGAAGTTGCTCAGAATAAATTTTTGAGGCACATTTTGGCTGTTCCCCCAGGCACTCCGGCAGCATTTCTCAGAACGGAGACAGGCATGGTATCTATAAAGGCCAGGGCGGCCTTAGCCATAATTTCTTACTATAAGAGAGCGTTGGTCATGCCGGAAAATCGTCTTCCTAAACTCTGTATGGCAGACCAGTGGAAAAGAGGAGGTTGGGCTTTTTTAGTGCAAATGCTCTTAAAATCCAAAGCTCTTTCTACTGATATATTTGTCTTTTCTGAAATAAAACCAATGCTGAGGGAATGTATTTTTAAACTGGATAATGATCAGGATTTGGATTTAGTAAGATCTTCAAATTTTTCTCAGCTGTACCATTTTCTGAAATTAAGTCACTCGAGAGCACAATATTTATTCTCACTTACCTTTGCCTCTTTGAGAAGGGCGTTCACTGAACTGCGTTTTCAAACCATGCCAACGGCAGTTCTAGATGGCAGATATTTGTCCATTCCCAGGCATCTGAGATTTTGTATTTGTGGAGCAGGACAGATCCAGGATATTGCACATTATCTGCTTTACTGCCAGCTTTATCAAAACCCTAGGGAAAGATTTCTGGAGCCTATTTTGGCTACCCTACAAGGGGAGAATCCACAAATGAAATTGTGCTGGTTACTTTCTGACTGTGACCCATCGGTCACTTATAGCGTAGCATTGTTTGAACGATTTGTGCCAACTACCTGGGGGAAATAGCGGTAGACTGTCAAGGAGACTCCTTAATATGATGGGTGTAGGTCCCTTAGTGCTTGATTTTGATTTATTTTATTACTGTTTGTATTTTGATCTATACCTGGACTGATATATTTATTTCATTGTGATGGCTATTAGCTAATACAATAAACAATTTTGTGTACTAAAAATTGAAACATTTGAAGCAATTTAGAGGAACCTCAGAACATTTCCAAACAAATTAGGACTGTCCCAGGAAAACTAGGACATCTGGTCACCCAAACCCTACAATAAGAACATGAGAAGAACCCGCTGGACCAAAGACCCATCTAGTCCAGCTTTCTGTATCTCACAGTGGCCCACCAGATGCTGTAAGAATCCTCTAGAACACACAGAGGGTAACTTCAATGGCACTCCTTAACTCCCTCAGGAGAAAACTGTCCTCTGAAGGTAGAAAGCTTGAAATCTACTACCCTATCTGAACAGGGCTGGTGCAAGGCTGTTTGGTGCCCTAGGCAAGGTGAACTACATACCAGGTGCTGTAGGCTTATACCATAGTCTTTCGAGACTGAAGGTTGCAACCATTCTGCACTTCCCTCAATTTTTTTTCTCATGACTTTATGATTAATAATATTCCATAGCACTATTATGTTAATTATCCTGAAATTAAAAAAAAATTGTCAACTGCATTTTTACATGGGTTAAAAAAACTAACCTGAATAAAACCGCCCTTCGCAGTGGTCAGTACCGCATCCTTCTGAAGTCTATGCCTTAGGCAGCTGCCTAGTTGGCTTAATGATAGCACTGACCCTGGCTATAGGATTGACTGTCCAATCCTATATAGTCCTTCTCCCCCCACCTGTGCGGCTGTGCTGAAAAGGCATGTGCTGTATGCAGTGGGGGGGGGGGAGAGTGGGAGGCTTCAGAGGGGAAAGGGGTTTAAATACCCTTTTCCCTCCATAATGCTCCCACCCCACAATGGGTCTTCTTGGATTTGCACCAGTGATTTTGCTGGCACAAGTCGGAGGAGAGAAGGGGTAGGGAGGCTGCTGCCAGAGGGGATCAGATCTGGTGTGCACCATCACTGGTGGAATTGCCAACCTATAGCCTCCCCACTCTGTTCCTCTAGCCTCCCTGTCCTGTTTCATCCCCTCCGCACCCCTCCCATCTCCCCCACTGGCTAACTTGCACCAAAGGGTGGCCAGTGGTCCGTCGACGCTTGCAGGAAGGCTCTGGCCGTCCCACAGACACTCTGCCAGCATCCTACTCAGTGCATAACCAGAGTACACTTTACAGCTACTTTTCAGCAGCCAGTGCTGGTGGAACTCACGATCCACCAGCAGGGCTGCCAATAGAATTGAACTGTGAGTTTAAGCATCCCAGAGCCATTGCAAGTGTACTCTAAGCCTCCAATATGGAATATACATACTATTCAAATGAAGGCTACCAAACTGTAACTGGAGCATAGAGCATCTGTCTTTCCCTTTTCTTTATAAGTGATGCAGTACTGGATAGTCTGTTCACTTTTAAGAGAATATTTTAGGCTGCAGTTTTCTCTACACTCATCTGGAAGTAAATTTTGCAGTTGTGGGCATGGGTTTCAGATAAATGTAACTGAGCTGCTAGTGCCCAAACATGTATCGACCTTGTTCAAAGCTGAAACACAAGGCTCCTTTCTCACCCACCCCCATCACATCTTTGTCTTCAAAATATTGATTTTAATAGGCCTGGTCTCTTTTGAAACACTGTAAGCGTGTTTTGTGTCCTTTAATTTTAGAATTTCCTTTTGTTGAAATTCCTTAGATTTATGACTGGCTGATTTGTATCAGACATGGTTGTTTTGACATGTATGTAAACTAATGATACACGAGTGGGAAATGCCTTTTACACTTTCGTCTTCTGTCCTTGGAATCCAGTCTCAGGTCTTCTATGCTTAACTCATTTACCTGCATATGTTCTAGGTCTAGGACCTATGAATCCAAGTAGCAGCAGTGGGTTCTACTGTCCCTAATTATTATGGTGTTTGTTCCTCCTTTCCCTTGCCAGTTGGCTTTTGCCTGTGGCTCCTTCTGCCTGTCCAGGAAATGCCAGTAGGAACTGAGGAAACTACTTGTCATTTAGACCTTGAAAAAGATTATTGTGTTGCCCGAAAGATGTCTATCACATTACAAGGCCTGTACTTTCCTATACAAATGTTCTCCCTCCCCCCTTCGCATTTTAGAGGAGGTCTGGGATCAGCAATTCACTGCAATTAGCATTGTTTGTTCTATTCTAAGACTGCTTCTGAATGGCTCCAGCAAAACTCACAAGATCTGGACATTCCATATAGGTAGAGGGAAATAAGAGCCCAGTCTGTTACTCCCCAGCATCCAGAGGAACAGCGGTGTCAAAATAACAACTTTCTTGCAGGTACCGGAAAGCTGCTGGAGGTCTCCTTGGAGGAAGGGAACTTTTGTCCCCTTCCTCCAGGAAAAGTTCCAGGTCTCATTATTTTGCAGACTTGAGAACCTCTGTGTTGGGCTTTTCAGCCCAACATAGAGAAAAGGGCTCTGCTGGTCCCACTCCCCTACTGGGCCAGTTTGTCCCCCCTTCCCCACCGTCCCCTGCCCCAGAACACCTCCCCCTGCCCCCAAAGCCCACACTGCTGCCCAGATTACTTTCTCTGGGCAGCGTCTGTCGACTGGAGCTGACTAGCTGCTGGCACTCCCTACTCTGAGAGTGCTGTGAATGTGCTTTTTGGCACATTTATTACACCCAGCACTGGCGATAAGGGCCTTTAGGATTAGGCCCTTAATCTGCATTAACGTTTTTAAGTATGATCTACAATTTAACCTCATGGTGATGAGTTTTCCCCTTCCCCCTCCATCTTTCTGTTCATTTTATTGATTTCGGTGGGAGATAATTAGGCACATGTTTAATTTTTTGACTGAAATCAATAAGATTATTAAGTGCTTGGCTAGATCGTACTCCATTTGGGCCAGAGCAATTAGTATGGATTTGTAGGACTGCCGTGTAAAACATTTTATGAGCCTCAGTGGAGAACAGATGCACTGAATTCACATATAGGCTTCACATATAGGCTAATGGGTTCTGAGCTGTCTGTGACAGATCAGGAGAGAGATCTCGGGGGGGGGGTGGACAGGTCGATGGAAGTGTCAACCCAATGTGCGGTGGCAGTGAAGAAGGCCAATTCTATGCTTGGGATCATTAGAAAAGGTATTGAGAACAAAACAGCTAATATTATAATGCCGTTGTACAAATCGATGGTAAGGCCACACCTGGAGTATTGTGTCCAATTCTGGTCGTCACATCTCAAAAAGGACATAGTGGAAATGGAAAAGGTGCAAAGGAGAGTGACTAAGATGATTACTGGGCTGAGGCACCTTCCTTATGAGGAAAGGCTTCGGTGTTTGGGCCTCTTCAGCCTTGAAAAGAGACGCCTGAGGGGGGACATGATTGAGACATACAAAATTATGCATGGGAAGGATAAAGTGGATAGAGAGATGATCTTTACACTCTCACATAACACCAGAACCAGGGGACATCCACTAAAATTGAGTGTTGGGAGGTTTAAGACATACAAAGAAAATATTTCTTTACTCAGCATATGGTCGGTCTGTGGAACTCCTTGCCGCAGGATGTGGTGGCGGCATCTGGCCTGGATGCCTTTAAAAGGGAATTGGACAAGTTTCTGGAGGAAAAATCCATTACGGGTTACAAGCCATGATGTGCATGTACAACCTCCTGATTTTAGAAATGGGCTATGTCAGAATGCGAAATGCAAGGGAGGGCACCAGGATTCAGGTCTCTTGTTATCTGTTGTGCTCCTTGGGGCATTTGGTGGGCTGCTGTGAAATACAGGAAGCTGGACTAGATGGGCCTATGGCCTGATCCAGTGGGGCTGTTCTTATGTTTCTTATGAACCCCTGATATATAAAAAGCCACATTTACCTGAATCTTAGAAAAATGTTTTAAAAATAAAATATTCTTTTCCAGCATGATTATTTCACTATAGCATAATTTATATTTTTGAAACGTATTTTAAAACTTTCCAGATTATGTTATATCTCAAATACTCTCAGATTTTGTGCCTGTGTCTTGGATTGTTTCTGGCAGATGACATTTGTGCTAACAGATGAATTTGTAGAAACAATATGTAATGTGAATGGAGAGACTTAAAATATTTATAGAAACATCCAGCAAGATTACAAGGTCTGTTCCGATACTTTTAACTGTGGTGGAAAAGTGACATACTGTCTGAACAAACCACATTTTCTTGGTAAACCACTGTGCTAGAATGTCTCTTTGGGTTGTTAAAAATAGTAGGATGAATATTGCTGTAGAGAATTATGCAAAGGCTGATACACTGTGCTTAATTTGTATTTTAAAAGATTTATATCCTATCTTTTCTAAAAATGCAAGGCAGCCCACAATAGAATGAAAACACAGTAAAATACAATTTTTAAAAACCCTAAGATCCAGTCAGTCGAGCACCTGTTTAGAGAAGTCATCTACTTCAAAAGAAAAACCCACATCTCATGTATGAAAGATGCTGGAACTCAGATTTGCATAGAAGTCCTCGGATGTATTGGACATGGTTGTGCTTCATCAGTGGAGAAAGAGGACTGTGCATACATTTGGATACTATTGTTACTCATTCACACATATTTCAGGACTCAGAGCCCAATCCTGGGCTCGTCGCAGTGTGCACTGTTGCAAATGTGCTGAAAGGCACGTTTGCAAGGCCTAACACTGCGCCAGCACCCGGCCTCCACCACTCAGCGGTCGCACAGGCTGCCGAGCCGCAGAGAGGAAAGCGAAGAGGGGAGCATTCTGGGGAGGGGGGAGGTGGGGAGAGGGCAAGGCATGATGGGGAGGTGGGGGAGGCGTGCCAGGGGGAGGTGGCAGGCAGGCCGGCAGGCAGGTGCAGTTCTGCTCCACTGGATCCAGAACATTCGTGTGGGGCTCAGCGCCCGACATGAACGCTCTTACTTCACCGCCGACCTTTTGGTTGGTGGTGAATCGAGTAGCCCCATTGCAAGGCAACTTCCTTTACCCGGGAAAAGGGGATGAAAGTCCCCTTCTCCCAAGGTGTCACCCGCGGCTGCTGTTGGCATGCAGGATGCGGCGGCGGCTGTTTTCTGTGCTGCTGCAGTCGCATGCCACGGGAGCTCAGGATTGGGCTGCCAGTCGTGTGCGACTTCATCTTTTGGGGGATTCTATGTAAGGCAATATCTGTGTATGCTGGGTATACAGCAGAGCAAAGAGAAAATTTGGTACCTGTTGAGTTCCTCTGTACTATTCGTGGAATTCTTCTGTGGTTCTAGCATTGTAACAGGTCTAAAATTCCAATGTTAGAGTTAGGATGATAGTAGCAACAAGAGCTGTACAGGAGAACTGTGCAGGAGAGC
This sequence comes from Tiliqua scincoides, assembly GCF_035046505.1. NCBI lineage: Eukaryota > Metazoa > Chordata > Lepidosauria > Squamata > Scincidae > Tiliqua > Tiliqua scincoides. The sequence continues at coordinate 25,793,128 of NC_089827.1, read as the reverse complement.
TGACACCTTAAACCAGGATTTTTGGCAGCCCTTTATCTTAAGTATAAAGAGAACTGCTCGTTTTTTAGTTCATCCAGAACAGTGGTGAATTGGCCAGCTGATTTAACTGGCTGCTGCAAGAAAAAGTCACTTAATACTCTGTGCTTCACATCATAGACCCAACTCAAAAAAAAAAAAAAGAGTCAAACATTCCGGACAACAATTGCGCATTGATGGCAGCCAAAAAGAGTGACTTGGTGTGCCATTTTCAAAAATATTTCTGTGCATCCAACCTCTGCCAAAAAGTCATTTAGACTCAAAATACGGGCCCGTCTCTATGGTCACCGCATACCTTCAATCATCATAAAGGATAACATCATTTTCCTTCACTAAATACAGAGCAAATGTTGTGAAATGGCTGAGAGACTGTGTTGTGAAGCAGGATTTCCCTGTGTCAAATTTTGCCTCTGCTATGAACTCACTAACTGGCTGCTCCATTTCAGCCTCAGTTTCCTAGCTGCAATATGAGGATAATCATACCTACTTTACACAGTTTTATAAGGTTTACAATAAGATATGCAGGGCTATATCTAGGGTGTGGCAAGATAGGGCATTTGCCCTGGGTGCTACTTAAAGGGGGGATGCCAGGCTTGGACTTAAATATATGAAAAAGGAAACCAAAGTGGGCATGAAGAAGCCGTCGTCCCTGTAAATCCTCATGGAGTCCCACCTCTTTCACTTCAACTTGCCAGGCCCAGTGCATGAGACAAGCTCACGCTAGAGTGCAGGCGGAGCAAGATCTAAGCAGGTCTTGCTTCTAGCAGTGTTGAAGAAAAGGAAGCAGGAAAGTTGAAGGCAGGAAAGAGAAGAGAGGGGGAGGAGAAGTGGGCACTCTTGCACTGGTCTGGACACATAGGTGGTGCTAGTGGTTTTGCACCCCTGTTCCTTCTCCTTCAAAGGGAAGCCTCCTCAGGAGAAGGAACAGGGGGTGCAAATCCACCACACCCACTCTTCTAGGATGATCCTGGAAGTGATGTCACAATGTCAAGTGATATTATAACATTGCTGCCCCAGGCACCAGGACAGTGAGCTATGCCTCTGAACACAGGTGAAGCACTGAATGCTCAAAAAGCACTGCACAAATGCTGCTGAGTTTATTACAGGAAGAATCCCAAAACAAGATTACGTCTAAAATGCCCAAAACAAAAGGAGCCCAAAACAAAACAGCATCTAAAATGCATGGTTCATTTGCTTTTTTTAACTGATCATACAGAACACAACTGGTACATACTTGACTTTTCCATTTGTGTTTTTCTGTTGTTTGGTCCTCCAGTTCTTTTTCTCTCTTCAATTTGTGTCTAGCTTTTTCTTTCTTTCTATTTTCCGCCTCCCTTACTAAGAGGAGACCTCTGAAACTGCCCCCCATGCAGTGGCACCATTTTGGTGTTGCTACATCAGTGGAGGAGGGGAGAGAATAATATTTGGCTGTAGGATGCAGAATGTTCACTATTGTTCTTTGCTACGATAGTACCCTTTCATCACCATGAAAGTGCCGCAATTCTGCCTGTTTAAATTGTCAGTTACAAATGGAATTTCTGTTGCAAGGCAGCATGGATCCATCCTGTCTCTCTCATGCTGTCCCAGCTATGGCTGAATCCATATAATCATAAACATCTTGCTAAGTCTAGAGTAGTGGTTTCCAAAGTTTTTTCACTTGTGTACCCCTTGGCAGCCTTTTTCTGTAAATTGTAACCCTCATATTAGCTAAATGTTTGTAATTCTTATCGTTCTGAGGTTCTCAAACTGGGGTGTCATGATGCCACAGGCTTAGAGCCTCAGCTTCTTGTTCCTTCAGGGGCCACTGCTAGGGGCAAAGTGTTTTTTTTTCTTACAGGTGGATGCAGTGGGCCCCAGGAGGTGCAAGGAGCCCTGCAGAGCCCTTTGAAGGCTCCCCAAGTTTTAGAATACTAACGATAAGCGATCGGAAACCACATCTGGTTTTGTGTTCGCAAATCAGAAGTGATTTCCGATTGCTTATTTTTAGTATTCTAAGATTTGGCGAACCCTTTGGAGGACTCTGCAGGGCTTCCTGCACCTCCTGGAGCCTGCTGTGTTCCCCTGTAAGTAAACCCCCCTGTCTCTGGCAACAGTGCGATCCTGGGGATTGTGTTGCTGCCTTCACCTGTCCCCTGCCAAGATTTACCTTGGGAGTTTTACTCCTGAAAAGTTTGAGAACTGCTGATATAGTTGCTGTTATTTCAGATTTACATGTTTTCAACTACTGATCCATATCTGATAATATATAATGACCAGAAACTAACAGTTTCTGGAACTTTTGCAAGCAGCTAGCTACCTTCCATCCTGCTTTACCAGCCCCACAAGGCATTCTAATACAAATTTTATTCAATTCTTTATCTGCCATTATTCAGTTGTTTTTTTCCAAGTACCCCTGAAGGTTCTGGCAAGTACCCCTGGGGGTACCCATACACCAGGTTGGGAACCAGTGGTCTAGAGGATTAAAGCTTCCTTTATAGAGAACAGCAATGTTTTAACAATATTTAGTTTAAACTATTATAGCGCAGTGAAATCAGAGAAAATGTGCATTTAGTCTTCTCTTTCATAAAGACAATGTGATTGATGCCAGGAAATACCTACATGCTTCTCAAGGGATTAGTAGTTTCAATGAATCTTATAGAATAGTGAACAGAGTAAACATCCTGGATATTGAAAAGCTTAGGAGAAAGATTGTAGCTATTAATGCTTTTATACAATTCTTATGTCATAGCTTTTAAAAAATTCATCACATTAATACAGAGGATTATTCCTTTTTTCTGAATAGAAATCATGAAGTGCTTAACTTGAAATAATTTGTGACATAATTCTGCTTCTGTTTATGGTGATGGTTAATCATTTGTTTGTGTCTGATAGAAGAAAAATCACTTTGGCTGCTTTCAAACATTGCCCCTTCTGTTGACTTGGCCTGTCTTCTAAGTGGTGTTCCAGAAACAAACTTCCAATGGCTAACTAAATTGGCTACATATTCCCCAAGAGCAATCAGTGCCTTTCTTTTACTTTTAAGGGCCATACTGCATGCTCTGAAAAATGTATTGGCTTGACCCAGGTCTCTTTTCAAAAGAGCTGTTGGGGGGGGGCATAAGCTGTTGATACTGGTAGTTTCACTGGAACAGAAATTGCAGGTATTGTCTGAACAACTTTCTATCGCTTGGGCTGTTTTTTCACATTTAGCTACTTCTCTTGATCTTTTATAGATCAACATCTTTGCAGGGTTGTTGTTCAGGAGGATCTTTTCTTAGTATGTATTGTTGAGCAATTTGTGTGTGTATGTGTGTGTGTGTGTTTTAGCTTAGTATGGCGCTTCTCACTCATTACTTTGGGACTGATGTGTACACTCATTTTGTAGTTTGGAAACACAAACTCCACAGCTGCAAAGATACAATTTTTGTTAATTCATTTGCCCTCTTTTTTGACTTTAAGTAAGCAAAAGTTTGCCACTTTCCAGGGATTGTGTTTCACCTTCGTGTGCTGGGTGGCACCTGTCCCACCTGGAGATGGGTCTCCCCTGGTGAACTCACCAGTGCCAGCTGGAAACCATCATCCATCCAGGCACTCTGCCATCAATACCCTTCAGGCAACAATACCCCTTCAGTAATTTTGTTTCTCTTGGAAGCTGATGTTTAAAAGGAAGAGTAATAAGTAGTTATTTAAGAGCCACCTGAGACTGGTGAAGCATACTGACATTGGTCTAGGTAGCAGTCTCCAAACTGGAGATGGCTGTGTGGCAGGAAAGGCTCCCCTTGCGCCTTTCTGGCACTTACCGTTCCACTGGGGAGCCTTCCTTCCCTGCCACCAATCTCCCCCAAACTGCTCCCTCGCAATGTTTATGTTATAATATCATAGAACAGTGCTTTCCAAACTTTTTAGCACTGGGACCCACTTGTTAAAATGACAATCTAGCATGACTCACATAACTTTACTAAGCAAAAAAAGAAATATAAAAACAAAATATTTTTATTTATAATAATAATAATCAGGATCCTGTGGTCCCATGACTGCTAGAGACTTTATATATAACTTGTGTGTAGACATCTCCTAGCGCTAGACTCCCTAGAAATGGAGTTCAAGGACTGTTCCCCCAAACCTTTTTACAGTCCTCCAGTTACCCAGAAGGCTGAACTGGACACCTAGATGTGCAGACAGGGACTTCCAGGTCAGACAAAAGGCTGAAACTGGATTCACACATGCTCTCAGACACCAATTACTAGAGAAAATGGTAAAATATGATATTTTAATTTGGGGTATGAAGATGATCTCATATCGCTAGAGCAGTGTTTCTCACACTGTGGGTCGGGACCCACTAGGTGGGTCGCGAGCCAATTTCAGGTGGGTTCCCATTCATTTCAATATTTTATTTTTAGTATATTAGACTTGATGCTGCCATGGTATGTGACTGCATCTGGGGAAATGTTACAGAACTATACTTTTAACAAGCTACTATGCATATTCTTTTAACAATGATAGTAAATGGTACTGATTCCTAGGTAAGTGTGAGTAGGATTGCAGCCTAGGATTATTAAAATGTTCCTGCTTGATGATGTCACTTCCGGTCATGACATCACTTCCAGTGGGTCCTGACAGATTCTCCTTCTTAAAAAGTGGGTCCTGGTGCTAAATGTGTGAGAACCACTACACTAGAAGTTAGCATTCCAGCCACAAGAGTGATCTCTCCATCTGAATTTCTCACTGCTGCAATTTTCTTCTGCAAACTGGGCAAGGATGCTTGCAAAGCTTTAAAAAATATATTCCAGAAAATTTTCACGACCCGCCAAAAATTGGCTCACAACCAACTGGTGGTCACATAAAAGCTATGTGGGTCCTTACCCACAGTTTGGGAAACATTGGCACAGAATGTTTTAGCAAAACTTTAAATTGTATTTAATTAATGCATATATTTAAATACAATAGACTACTTTTTAATGTGAATCTCATGCTACTGAGGCATTATTCAATGCTATAATATTTAGAACTGAAATTTTATTTTGTCTGATAGCAAACTAGTTTTAGAGTTAATAAATATTGACTATCAAAAGGCAACTCAGTTAATATTCAGTATATAGGTACTGCTTCTGTATCAAAATAATTGTTTCAAACAGCATTTTACTCCTAGCAATTTAGCAAATAATCAGATCTTTCTGAATGTCACTGTTAATTGGCATAATGCAGACAAGCTGTTGCATTATTTTTGTTGAAAATGCATTTTCTACCTTCTGAATAATAATATCTCTGTATTAAACTATGTTGCTCCCTTCCTTCTTAAAAAAAATAACTTAACAATCATATGTAGCCATGTATTTTCCATTCTTTGCTTCAATAACTCACTAATTTTGAGGTCAGATTTTGGCTAGTGTTAACCCAAGGCCTTAATCTGAAATGAAAAATGTGCTTTCTAAATTTCACCCATGCCTTATCAGCATTTGTGTTTAGGAAAGGATGATGGAATGTTCTAAACAAATTATGTCGCAGAACTGTTCTTAAGACGTTCCAGAGAACAATGTCCCCAATGCCCTAAAACATTAAACAAAAGATAAAATATGGTAAATGTTTCATATAATACCAGATAGAGTTTGATTGGCATTTTATAAAGCAACTGAAGTTGTTAGCAATGTTAGTCAAATGGTCATTTTAATATCAACAAATGAAGAAAGAATGGGGTGGCAAGTTGCATGTGAAAACATTAGCTCCAATATTTATTTGTTAATTGCAGAGTCTTGGAGGTACTAACCCCTTCAGAGCTACAGAAACAGGGTCCATGCTGGGAGAAGATCAACAAAGTGGGTGCTAACTCAGTTGAAACATGAGGAACAGCAGCTTAGCCATGTCTTTCTATCATTTGGTTCAGGAGGGGAGGAGCAAGAGACTATAGACACCAGGATTTTAAGCAGTGCCCCAGCCAGGACCAGTGACCGCAGCCTACTTGGGAACAAAAGCCTATTGCAAGTGAAGTCCTACTCATGAATAGGAAGATGGAAAACGGGACATTGGAGGGTTGCCTATAAGAGGCAAAGGGAAAGAGAGGCTAAGGAGAAAAGATTCCTTGAATTGTTCTCATAGCACACTTGGGGACAAAGAGATCCATGAGCCTTTTTCGACATCTGAAGCAATGGGTAATTGATTGAAGAGGGCTGGAGGGAGGATCCCACTGGAGAGTGCAAAGTATATACCCTCTAAACCCTCCCCCCTGAAATGTTTAGCAGAACACTTTTCTAACATGGGACAAAACTGGAGTGCTCTTTTATTTTGATTATTGCCAGGCATAGTCCAGTAGTTACTTTGGCTTCCCACCAAATTTGGCAATGCTGTACTTGCATGTCTGTGGATCAAAATTAGATGAAAAATTATCATTGCTCATCTCCAGAGCCATTTGCTGCACATTTTATGGGCCTCAAGGTGCTATTTGAGCACGTGATAACACAGCCAACTGAAGCATCTGCCTGGGAAGAGATTAATTTAATTAAGGACTCAATGTCATGTTTTCTGCAAGTGATCCCCCCGGAGAACAGCTTACTGCTAGATGAGAGGTGCTGTTGTGCACATTAAAACCTGCATGTTCCAACTCAGATGTTGCAAAGCTGAAGAGGAGACTCTATAAAACCTCCATGCTTGTCGCCTGGTTCCTTTTTTAAAAATGTGACCACCCACCCACATAGCAGACATAAAAGTGTCTCTCAAACATGTCAGCAAGGGAGGCAGGATGGGACGGGGGTGGAATGGGGCAGCGAAAGGGGATCAGATCCAGGAAGGAGGCAGGTTTGGTGGCAGTAGTGGCTGTTGAATCCAAAACCTCATCCTTGATCCTGTGTCAGCAGGTTCGATAAACCTCTTTGCTCCTTGGATCTTACCCCTGATAAGGGAACAAATGTTCCTTTACCCAAAGGAGACCTTCAGGACTGCCCCCATGCCCAGAAGGATGCAGTGAAGCCTTTTGGTGTAGCTTCATTGGTGGGGATTGTGGTAAGCATAGTAGGGCTGATTAATCTGGGGAAAACTACTAAAGATTCTCACACATACTTACAAATTGAGCATTCTCTCCACCTCTTCTTTCCTTTTCACAGCCTTCTTTCCTTTTAAGTTTAATCCTCCCTTCAACTTCCCAGGGATCCTTTCTTTCAAAAATCTCCACCTACCTGGCCTAAAAGGTTAAAATAACTTATCGTGCAATCCTAACTTGCACTGGAAACAGGCAGGCCAGTGGGCCTGCACTGCATCCAGCACACGTTTGGAGCCAAAAGCAACGCAGCCTGAGGGAAGGGGCCACCTGGGAACAGGGTCAGGATCCAGCATAAGTGCTGGATCCTGGCCCCATCACCTGCTCCCCACCCACCCGCCCGCCCGTGGTCCTGCCCACTGCCTGCCCTGAAATGCCTCCCTACTGCTTCCTCCCTGCCCTCTCCAAGACCCCCCCCCGACCCCTGCATCAACCGAGCTTGGCCAATGCAAACCAGGGCCCGTGTCAGCACAGGGAGGCTGGTGTGTGTCTGTGCGCTGGCCTATCTCCCCAACGAGTGGAGCAAAAGTGCTTTATGGCACTTTTGCAACACTCCTGAACCGGCGCAAGGGACTTGCATTGACCCAATGCCTTGTAGGATTGCGTCCTTACCCTGTTTAGAATGAACAGTAGAATGGCAGCAAGAGGGGACAGAAATGCCAAGGAAGCAGTAAGTTTCCAGCCTCAGTTGAAGAATGCTTTGCGACTTCTCTTGGACAACCACCCATAAGTAAGCAAGTCTCTGCTTGAATCTCTGGAGGACTGCTGTTCCTCTGTCCTGCCAGCCACTTTAGCTGGCTCCTTCTCCTGTTCTCTGCAGACTACTTGTGGAAATATTGTTTCTCCAAATATGTTTGGGGTCCAGAGATGCTCTTGCCACTGTTCAAAAAAATCTCCTGAGACCCTGGTTATTTTTGTTCATGATTGAACTGGTTATCACATTTTATGTTTAGGGATTCCGTTCTGGTTCAAGATCAAGGAAACCAAGAGATTCTGTTTCAGCTCACTGGGAGAAAAGAAAACTAAACCTCTCTGAAATGTTTTTTTTCAGTTCAGTTCAATTTCTTGAATACAAGATTTAAATTCTACATCAGCCATTTTGAACCACTGTGCCATGGCACACTGGTGTGCCGCGAATGGTCTGCAGGTGTACCACAGGAGACTGGGGGAGGGTCATTTATTAGAAGGGCCATCAGGGAATGTAAGAGCCCAATCCTGACCTTGGCGCTCCAGCTTTCCGCTGGAGCGCATAGTCGCAAATGTGCCATTAGGCGCATCTGTGAGGCTTACCGCTGGGCCAGCACCCGTGCTAGTGCCGGGCTAGTGCTGGGTGGGCGTCCGTCCTCCACTACTTGGCGGTCTCACGGACCACTGAGCCGCGGCACGGTAAGCAGGAGCAGGGAGGGGGGCAGGAGGCATTCCAAGGAGGCGGGTGGAGGGCAGAGAGAGGGTAGGGAGGAGGCGTGATGGGGGAGGGAGGCGGGTCCCGTGGAGCTCCGCTCCACCGGATCTAAGGCGTTTGTGTGGGGCATGGTGCCCTACAAGAATGCCTTTACCTTGCAGTAAAGTAATTAGCCCCATTGCAGGGCTACTTCTCTTACTTAGGAGAAGGGGATGAAAGTTCCCTTCTCCCAAGGTGCCGCCTGTGGCAGGCTAAGGCATGCAGGATGTGGCGGGAGCCGTTCTCGGTGCTTCTGCAGCTGCACGCCTTGGGCAGCTCAGGTTTGGGCTGTAAGTCACCTACCCACAGCATGGTGTGCCTTGACAATTTTAGTACCTTGTCAGTGTGCAGATGAAAAAGGTTGAAAATCACTGTTCTACGTATTGCCACCAGGGTGAGGGCTCTGTAACTAAACACCCACATGCATTAGTATCCCAAGAAAACTGCCCTGGAAAAGGTTTCTTATGGCAATGACCACTTCATTTGGACATTTTCCAAATTTGGTTTATAGGGCTTTGCAAATGCATTTTAATGACATTATGCCTTTCATTTAAATAACTGAACATATTAGTATCTCCCAGTGTTGTGCAGTTAAGAACACATTTAAGCAGGTTTCCTGTCGATTCTTGTTCTATGTAACATGTAAAGCATCTCCTCTTTGCTATTTCGTTGCTATTCACTGTAATCATAATGAATTGATCGTAATGCATTCATTTACTATTAACGTGGCTGTCAGGTCTGCTTCCAAGAAGTGCTGTGTAAAATGGCATTGATTTAGCATTATTTAATGGGTAGTGTTTGTTTTAATCTGTCCTTGTTTGTTTAAAAAGCAGGAAAGGTTGTCAGCCGATATAAATGAAAAGGTGTTTTATCACAGTTTTGCAGATAAGTGGGAATAATCTAGTAGCCCACAAAAAGGATGGTAATACCATTAAAAAGGACTAGTGAGAGTGGAAATAAAAACCCACTTTCCAAAATTCTCAGTTTCTTAACCTTCAAAACCAAGAAAATATGATTCACCTAGGACTAGAAACAAATGAGTAATGACTGACTACCATTGTCTCCCATAAAAGTCTGCTGAAATGAATGAGTTTTTCACTTACCACTTATATTTCAAATAGATTGAGGCCTGGTAACCTTCTCTCAGGAGCACCACAACAGAGAAAAGACTTACTCCAAGTGTTCACTGATTTACTACCCAATCCTGGTGAGGGCTCACAGCAGTAATTCTTGCAATCTGCTGCCTGTAAGCCCCTTTACAGTGGTGTGAAGACTGTGCCACATGCTTCAGAGCTGCCGGCGGGAGATTCCACGCTTGTGCTAGTGGCTTCTGGATACTCTGACAGAGCAGTTAGTTGGTGGGGAGGTGGTTTGGGGAAGGAATGGGGCAGGGATTGGGCCATCTATTTACTCCCCCCACCATAGCATGCAAAATGCGCTCCGTCGGCAGCACTGCATGCTTTGGAATGGCAGAGGATAGGATTGGACTGCTCCAGTAGCATAGCTAAAGAACGTGTAGCCTGGTGCAGAGCTCAGAATGATGCCCTGGAAGTGATGTCACAACCAGAAGTGACATCACACCCAGGCTTTAAAAAAATGAAAATCAAGGGAAAACCTGCCTCCTCCCCCCAGCAGCTCACCACCCACTTGCTCTTCTACCTCCCCCCAGCCAGTAGCATAGCTAAGGCATCTATATGCTACCTGGGGTCAAAGAAGATTTTGTAGCCCCCCACTTCCATAACAAAATCAAATTTGATTAAGTAAATAAATAAAACGTGTGTCCCTTATTGGTTAGAGATACTGTGCTGGGGTGAAGAGGGACAGTTATTCTCTCCCTACTAAATATAAGGGGAGCACCATTTGAAAAAGTGCCTCTTTACCAGTTAGCAGGAGTAGCTATATTATGATACAAGGAAATGAGAGCTGACGCATATTAACACCTTATTGGTTCCATCCTGTGTTATAACAACATCTCATTGGCTCTCAGAACAATCAGTCTCATAAGTCAGTTTTGAGTTAAGAAAATCCACTTTTTGTTCCATAAGGCAGTTGTGTTTTCATTTTCTGGTTAATTGGCCATAGCTTCTGATATAATGCAGATATTCCAATGCGATTTATTTCATTGCATTCTGCATTAAATTACCTTTCCAATGATATATAACATGATGGTATTATTCATACATACCAATTTTTCACAATTTTGGTCACTAGTGTCAAGCTCAGCTTGTTGCCCCCCTAAAGCTTGTTGCCCGGTGCAACTGCTACGCCCTGCACCTCCGTAGCTATGTCACTGGGCTGCCCATCCCCTGAAATGAAGGTACCTGGAAGAAAATATCCTCGATAGTTTTCCCAGATGCCCACCTTCTTCTGTATGAGCCTCCTATATCCTAAGATGGGGAGAACCCCTTGGAAGAAGATATTGAAACCCTGCAAAGGAATATATATATATATATATATATATATATATATATATATATATATATATATATATATTCCAACTTTCCAGCACCAGTGCAACTACAATGTAGCCCCAAGGTAAGGGAACAAATGCTCCCGTACCTTGAGGAGGCCTCTGTGACTGCCTCCCCACCACAGGATGCAGTGCATGCCCCGTTGGCACAGTTGCACCAGCACTGGAAAATTGGATAGGATTGGGCCCTCACTTAGATACATTCAGTATTCATAATGTTATGTGCATTGTTTAGCTTTGATGCAAAAATGAATGGTGTCTTTCTTTACTGCTGCCAGGGAATCTCCGCTATCCAAGACATTGGGTGTTTTTGTTTTTTTTCTTTCTGCTGCCCATGGCAGACTGACCTTTCTCTTAGAATTAGTGTCTGTAGCCTCCTGAGGCTGGCAGTGCTCAAAAGGTCACATATATTTTTAGATGAAATCTCCATTGTACTTTAAATAGCACAAACAATTAAGCATTTGTAAATATTCTGTGTTGTGTTGTTTTAAGATATTAAAAGTGTTCGGAGAAATTTCATCACAAAGACTTTAAAAACTATTGTGCATTATCTCTTTCTGATTCATTCTGAGTCTATATATTTATTATTGGTTAGTAGGAAAGTTCCCCATATCATGTAGCAACAAATCTGAGTTTGCACTGAGAATACATTTGATTGGGAACTTCAAGCAGTGCTAGCTCTCCAAGTGTTCTGAATACGATGCAGCAGTTTGTCTCATTCTCTGATTACATACAGATTTTAGGGATATATCTAAAAACTATAATGTGTAAAGAGATCTTTTGACAAAAGATCTTGTCTTGGAGGTGATTCACATAACCAAACTGATGTATTGGAGGTTTGGGCTGAATATTGGAAATGGCTGCATATGCAGAGTTCACTGCACAATTGCTTCAGATTCAACTCACATATACTAATGTGTGTGTAGAGCTGCTTCAGCTCCGAAGCAGCTTGGTAATTCTTCAGCTATCTTTACCTCAGATTCACTCAGATTATAGCTTGACATGTCCACTTGACTGTGTGAATCAGCATGTGGTTGCCACGGTGAGAGCTAATAGTAAGATGTTTGGAGGCCGTTCTGGATTGAATGACAGTGAACAAGCTGAAACTTAATCAAGGTGAAGGTGCTGTTTGTTGGATGCGGTTTATAGTTTGGAAGTTTACAGTTTTCAACATCCTCCAGTCCAGATGGGTTGCAACCGGTGTTTGATGAGGCTGCACTTTCCCTGAAAATGCAAGTACCTAGCTCGGTGGGTGCTCCTGGATCAGACGATGACCCTGGCTACTCAGGTAATGGCAGTTACCAGGAGTGCCTATCATCAGATGAATCTGGCTGATTCATCCACCAAGGTCCTATCTGAAGAAGTCAGACCTAGCTTTAGTTATACAGGCACTGAGCATTCCAGACTAGAGCACTGTAATCTGCTTTACATGAGTCTGCCCTTGAAGATGGTCTACAGCAGGGGTGTCCAAAGTTTTTGGCAGGAGGGCCACATCATCTCTCTGACACTGTGTCGGGGGGCCATGGAAAAAAAAGAATTAATTTACATTTAAAATTTGAATACATTTACATAAATATACATAAATGAATATATTAAAGATTAACTTATATGAATGAATAAAGGTCTTGCAATAGCTCAAGGCCTATAAAAGGCCTTACACAAAACAAGGCCAGCCTTTCCTTTGCTGCTGCTACTGCATCACAGACATGAAACAGCAAGCAGTGGAGGGAGCCTTCATCCCACAGCTCACGCAAGAGGTCAAACAGTCGCTCTCACGCTGATAGCAGTTGCGTTGGGCCTGTGTGGGCTCCAACAAATCTCCGGAGGGCCAGAGGCTTATTGGAGACTGGGAGCTCCCTGAGGGCCACATTGAGAGGCCTCAAGGGCCGCATGTGGCCCCAGGGCCGGGGTTTGGGCACCCCTGGTCTACAGCTACAGCTGGTGCAAAGTGCAGCAACCTGGCTGCTGACAGGTGTGAAGTGCCCAGATCATATCATACCTGTCTTGTACTAACTGCAGTGACTGCCAGTCTGTTTCTGTATTCAATTCAAGGTGCTGGTTATTGGACATTCCACATGAAGGACTGCCTTCACCCAACCTGGGCCATCAGGTCATCTCTTCAAAGCCTGCTGTTTAGCCTGCCACTCACATAATTTAATTGGACAAGGATCAGAGACAGGGTCTTTCTGATGGTGATGTGGAATTCCTTGGCCAAGGAGGTCCACCCAACCCCCACATAATATTTTCCCTCAAAATACATCTGCATCAGGTTTTCCCTCAAAACATTGCCTTCATCTGAATTAACTTTAGCACCATCTTTTATTCTGATGGAGTGTTTATATTTCTGAATTTTTGGGTGACTGTTTTTTATATTGTTTTTGTGTTCCTATGTGAACCACTTGGGGCATATTTTGGAACAGCAAACTACAAATATAGTAAACAATAAATAATATTATTTATGATAATACAAATAGCAATCTACAAATATATTAAATAATAAATAATTATAATAACAATTTTATTCAAGTTTGGATGGTGGGGAACAAAAATCATTTCAGATTTTTGCACTGCAAAAATGTAGAGCCCGACTCCCAGAATTGACTGGCAATTACGTCATTACCAGTTACTTCCAGTTAGTAACTGTACTTTTGGGAGATGTGACCCCACTGCACCAGCGCTGGATAGAATTGGGCTTCCTGTTTGTTTGTAACACTAACATTGGTACAATGGATGCAATGCTCCATTCAGATGGAGATGTAGGTTCATAGTGCTGTGGGCAGAATTCTATGAACGTGGTGTCAGGGTGACTGTCATTCAATACATTACTAGGGTCGCCAGCCCCCTCCCCCCCAGACTGGTATGGAGCCTTTAGGAACCAGCATCAATAATAATAATAATACTGGTATTTATATCTCGCCTTTCTGGTCATCAGATTACTCCTCTGACTTTATTCAAGGCAGTTCATATAGGCAGGCTATCTCTAAATCCCCAAGGGGATTTTTACAATAACAGAAAGGTTCTATCTTTCAAGAACCGCACAACATTTCAGATGGATCTTTCACAGTCTGGTATTACTTCTGGCCCCCAGTTGCCTCCCACGCTGGCTGACAAGCAGCTGCTTCATCTCTCACTTGAAGGGCAGCCAAGACGCTTTACTCACACCAAAGAGCAGCTGGAATAACTCAGCTCAGCTTGTCAGCTGCTTCAAGGTCTCACCATTCGCAGAGCTGCTGGTGGCCTCCAACTGGCGACCTTCAGATGTTCCTGCTAACAGAGGCTCTACCCTATAGAGCAGACCTGATCTTATTCAGAAAACGAAATAACTCCTAAAAATGTTGCAGTCCTTTAATTCACACCTCACAAGTAAACACTAAATTTGACTATGGCGAAGGCTAAATATTTGTTTTAATTTGGTGGGACATATTGTTAGGATTTATTTTTCTTATGAGGAGTTTGAATATATTACATGGCTGATTTATGAACCTTCTGAAGAATAAAGTTTGTAATGACATTCTAACAAACCTTTAACTGAATTAGCATAACAAATGGCAATGTAATAATACCTTTCATGCTTCTGCATTCTTGCAGATTAACTCAGTAAGAGGGCACTTGCCAAAGCTGAAAGCAGTTTTTAACCACATGCAAGGGAGAATATTCACCTGCTGAAAGTTGACTGCTGGGAAGTTTGAAGCCATGTACTGAGTATGAGATTGTCTGGGCAAAATTCTGTCATCATTTCGAAACAATAGCATACTGAAAGCCAAATTACATGCCACATGTAATTTGGTCTGGCATGTGTAGGCTTTCCTTTTATAACTTTTACAGGTGCCCCTCAACCAGGATAAGTTCCATGAAAAACTGTGCCCTGCTCTGTATCATATATGATGGTGTCACCAAGGGGAGCACTCTGGTTCCCCTTCCTTTTGGTTGCCCCTCCCATCCTGCCTTCCTGCTGTTTGGAAAGACTGAGACTGATCCCACGGATGGAAGAAGGAAATGAGAGAGAGGAGTAGACATTAGAGTTGATGTACAAACTAACCCACCACTCTAATCCTTACTGCTCTGACCCATTTCCCTCTTCCTTCCTATGTCTTTTCAAAAGGCACAGAGTACAGGAAGAAGAAGGAGTTGGCCAGATGAAGAAGCAGCCATTTCAACCATCACTGTCACCATTGCCCTCACCCAAAGTAAGATAGAGCCAACCCTGGCAAAGAGGGAAGAAAGAAAAAGCTAACTAGCCAGCCATCACCCAAAGGATGACACTTGAACAGGGAAGTGAACATGCAACAGCCTTGGGGGGGACGGGGGACGACAGCCAGAGAGAGAAGGAAAGAAAGAAAAAGTCAGCCAGAGAGAAATTGCCAGCCCCAGAGGATTGACAGCCCAATCCTAACTAAGGGCCCAATCCTCTGGTGCCATTGCCCCAATGCTGAACTTCAGTGCCAGCACTGGGTGTTGCAAATGTGCCAGCTCTGGGTGTCACAAACGTGTCATAAAGAGTGGCCGCCAGCACTGAGCCAGTGCCAGTTGATGCTGGGCCTCAGAGCGGCGTAGACAGCCGGCCAGTGCTCCTCCAGCACCAGCTGGCAGTAAGACTTCTTGGGGGAGGTGGGGAGTTGGTGGAACAGGGCGGAGGGAGGGGAAAATCAGGCCCAGGAAGAGGGCGGAGACAGTGGCAGCTTCTGTCACCGAACCCTAACCTCCCTCCCTGGCCCGCATAGCCAAAACAGGCTTTGTAAAGTCTGTGCCCAATCAGAAGTGAGCACAGAGTCAATGAGACCTATTGGCACCATTATCTGGTGGTAAGGGAGCAAATGCAAATGCTTCCTTACCCTGAGGAGACTCTTGGAACTAGTCCAGCGCTCATAGGATCCAGCGGTAGCCATTTCAGTGCCACTGGATCCCTGGGCACCACTGGGTTTAGGATTGGTCTGTAAATCCCAGGGATGGGAACTCAAGTCAGGTAAGTCCAAGTTGCAAAAATACATGTTTTTCGCTGACTCGTGCAGACTGCAGATGACTTGGGCACTGACTCGAGTCTGAGGCCACTGACTCAGCATTTAGTCCTCACACGTACGGACACGGGTCTGTCTGTATCTGGGTGTGCTTGCTTCCTTTTTTTTGCGGCATGAAAGACCTCATGGGGCTATCAATCAGACCAGGCAAGCATCAGGGAAGTTCCAGCCAGGAAGCAGGGAAGGGTCAATGTTTTGCTTTGCATTGAGCAGGACAGGGAGAGGTGGGAGTGGGCTCTCTTGTCCATCGCTGAAGAAACCAATAGTCATTGGAAGGGTGCTCTGATTTTTTTTCTTTGGATTACGTAGGGCAGAAGGAGGAACCCAAGGAGGTTCTTGCCTTAGAATTGACTGAACAACGAAGGGGGGGGGAAGCAGGCAGGGAAGCTGGGGGGAGGCAGTTCATTGCAATCACACTTTCCAAACTGCATGACTCCTTTGGGCTCCTGACTGTCAGGCCTTCTCTCTGCAGGTAGTGGAGAGTGATTTACTAGAAGATTGCACCTGGTATACAGGACTGCCTTCTTCCATTTCTGAGGTCAATTGACAAGGAGGTAATAGATTCCTATCAACCAGGGGGTTGAGAAGATGCATTTATGCCTTGTGGGCAGTGCTGTTATCTGAAGGCATAATCCAGAAGTCTTGTTGAAATTAAGCAAGGCTGGATCTGGATAGGAGACCAAAGTCCTGCCTATTTCACCTTGAATTCTACTTAGGAAAGGCAGAATATAAGCTTATTTGCCATGACAGTCTATTCTCTGCCGCTGTCTGCCCTTACTGCAAGCCAGCACAAATAGTATAAAGCTTTGAAGAATGTAATGTTCTCAGGGTTGCCTTTCAACAAAGACAACTGCAAGGACTCTAATTAGACCACCTCCTGCCATCTAGTTCCCTCCAGGAGAGTGAGAAGGCATTTGTCTTATCACATTCCTACCACTTGTCCTAAGTAGTGGGAGAAGAGGATGGAAAGAGGGCAGTGTTGGCTGCTGGGAAAAGGTCAGCAGACTTGCTTCTGGCAGCCATGCTGAGCAAGAGAGGTGATCCAGCCCCTACAATTGGCAGTGATTCTTATGTAACCTTGAGGCTTGACAAATGTATTATGATTTGGGTTAGAATGCCTTTGAAGGCTATCTAGCGGCTATAATTTGTACATAATGCAGTGGTTTGCCTCTGGACATAGCGTGTGAACGTACAAGTCCATTACATTTGTGCTCCAGGAATACAGCTTCTGGGTGTAGTTGCTGATCTGAACAGGGAAAAAATAGGTTGCATTGCAGAATGTATGTGTGTATACAGAATTTTTATGGAATATGTACTTGTGAAAAAAGGAAAAAGAGGGAGTGAGTTAATAAGAAAAGCAAGAATAAATACATAGAATAATTCACTATAAGAGAAGAAAAAGTAGAAGGCAGAAACGGCAGAAATGAGATACATCTGCTTAAAAGTTCACCACTTGTTTGTAAAATTCAGATCTGCAGTAGTGAAGCTTATTTCATAAAGTTAAAACATGCATAATTTAATCTGTATAGTGACTCAGATAAAAAGTGTTTGCTTGCTTATATTTTTCATTGTATATTATGTATATACGTATTTTTTAATATATGGCTTCACCAGCCACTTAAGCAAGACATCAGTTGGTTGGTATTAGGTTCAGATAATGTGCTGCTTGTTATCTGAAACATAGGAAGCTGCCTTATATTGGGTCAGATTAAGGGTCCATCTAGCTCAGTATTGTCTGCATTGACTGGCAGTGACTCCCCAGGGCTCCAGATAGGGGATTACATTGCTGACTCCCCGCTTAAAGGGGCAGGGCCAAGTGCTTCCTTGGCTGATGGGTTTCAACCCACCTGTTTGTGAACCACTGGCCTATTTCATACTAAATTAAAACTATTGCAGTTTGATGTGTTTTGCTGAGTTATTTAAATGTTTATTCCTGCCTGAAGAAGACTAGTGGGTTTTGAAATACTATTCCAGGGAAGATGTTAGCGTTGAGCATTTTTCAAGTGTGAGATTTAATGCGTGTGACTCTTTAAAATGAAAATCAGCAGTCAGTACCATCTGCATCTGCAGGAGAAGCTTCCTGTTGTTTGAAAGCCTCATTTTTCTCTGTAATTTGATGTGTTTCTGTTGTGCTAATGGGATGCAAGATCTACCCATGGAAAATGAAGAGCAATCTTGATAATTTCAGGCATTAACTGAACCAAATTCTTTTTTTGAGAGACGTGTACTGGTTTGAACAATAACTACCCATGCTTCTCATCCTGAATAGCTGCTCCCTGTGCTTTAGCTGACATCTTCAAAACCAGCAGAAGCAGAAAGGCTATTTTCTTATAGCAGGTCATCTTGTGGGAAGAATCTTGAATGGAAGCTGGGAAAGACACGTATCCTGCAGCCAATTGGCAGGTGTTAACAATCATTACTTCAGTTCCCCTTGATTTCAGCAAAAGGGATTTGGAATTGATTTTTTTCCATGTGACTTAGTGTCAATACTGCAAACAACTAAACATTTCTGTTCACCTTTTATTATTATTTTTGTTTGTTTTATTAAATCAGCTTAACAGTATCCTCTATTGGAGTTGTTATAGATGCGCACAAAATCTTTCACTTAGGTATTAATGTGTATTTGACTCAGAACTACAGCTTTTAAAGCAAAATAGAGATTAACAATTTGTGGAGAGTGGAGAAGCAGCAGGCAAGAAAAGGGTTAAGCTCTCTTTTTACCACGTCTGCTCCTAACTGACTCCCCCCAAGTCAGCTTTCCTGCTTTCTTGCCTTTTTAACGTGCTGGGGCTGTGCTTTGTGAATTATATATATATTATATAATACAGGGAGATGCTCTGGAGATGTTCAATTTTTATTGGATAAGTAGACAAATAGATAGTGGTGGTGGACTAGTAGAAGTAAATGGACCTACTTCCCTTTTGATTCTTTGCAATTTTCATACCTGCTTTTTCTTTGTTTATGAACAAGTGTTCTGAGAGCCAATAAAGTGTTGTTATGATACAACAGGGAACCAATAAGGTGTTAGTATGAGTCAGCTCTCATTTCCATGTATCAGAGCTAACACTAGAACTTTTATGCAGTTGTGTGAGTGTCATCTGGTTGGCCTCTGGTTTTTTGTTGGTTACTTATTTATTGAGTAAATTGTACTTTTATATATTAAAATATTTTAAAGTAAAATAAAAGCCGCCTTGTCCCTTTGGGGAGAAAGGTGGGGTAGAAATACAGTAAGTAAGTAAAGTTAATGGAGGTTACACCAACCCTAGTGATGCCACTGCATTTAGGCTGTGTGTATGATTTTGTAATTTATTCTGTATGGTCTGGTACTGGAGAAGGTTCATCGGGGATGACTCAGGGCCCAATCCTATCCGACTTTCTAGTACCAGTGCAGTTGCAGTGTAACCCTGAGGTAAGAGAACAAATGTTCCCATACCCTGAGGAGATGTCTGTGACTGCCTCCCCCCACAGGATGCAGTGCAGACCCCATTGGCACAGCTGCACCAGCAATGGAAAATTGGATAGGATTTGACCCTTAGGCTACAATCCTATGCACACTTTCCTGGGAGTATGTCCCATTGAACAGAATGGGACTTACTTTTGAGCAGACCTGTTTAGGATTGGGCTGTCAATGAGCTCTTGCACCAGGTGATGCAGACCTTAGTGATGTCTCTGTCTACACCAGTGATTTTCAACCTTTTTCATCTCATGGAACACTGACAGGGCATTAAAATTGTCAAGGCACACCATCAGGTTTTTGACAATTGACAAGGCATGCCATGCTGCTAGTGGGAGCTCACATTCCCCATTGATCCTACTAATAAATGACCTTCCCCCACATTCCAATGGCACGCCTGTGGACCGCTCGCAGCACGTCAGTGTGCCACAGAACAGTGGTTGAAAATGGCTGGTCTACACTGTCAGTTTTGTAAACCACCAAAAATTCGGTCATGATCCACTGGTGGGTCTTGAACCCACAGTTTGAGTTAAAGCCCTCCTTTTGGGTCAAGAAGAAGGTTAAAGCACTTCTTCAATCCACTACCTCCTCGCTCCAAGCCCACCTCTCTTGAAGTTGTTAGTCTTTAAAAAAAAGTTATTGGACTTCAGTACATGCATTTCCATTTGTTTGCAATGCAAATTAGATGTATTTGCATGCAACAAATAGCCGATCCCTTAGTCTCAGGCCCATCCAAAACTTGGGATCCAAAACATCCCAAATAAAAACTTAAGGGATTAATTTCTTTGCATCTTGGTACTATGATGTTTTGGCAACATCTGTAGAAAAATTGTTCCTTAAGGAGGAGTGGAACATTTATTTATTTACTATATTTATATCTTGCTTTTAATGAGATTATCAAAATGACTTACAAATATTAGGAATAAAGAATACAAACAGCAAATGGTGATTTTAAAGAAAATTCTCAAGTAAATCAAAATAGAAGGGAGTTGAAAAGCACTTTTATCCAGGAAGGTCTTCCGTTTCTGCCTGAGGCTATTGGAGAGGGAACAAGTCTAAAACCCCTCAGAAGAGCATTCCCTAGGTGAAGCACTGCCATAGAAGATACTCTTTCTCTGATTGAGGTCTGCTGGGCACCACAACCTAGAACAGATGTTTTGTTAATTGAACAAGCATTCAGATAGAGCAGTGATTTTCAGCCTTTCTCATCTCATGGCACACTGAAAAGGTGCTAAAATTGTCAAGGCACACCATTAGTTTTTTCCCTGGGGGTCACATTGCTGCATTCCCCCATCCCCGCCCCTTAAAGGACAAATGCTTTGCTGGCTGGTGGTTTCGACATACCAGTTTGGGAACAACTGCCCTAAATAGAATTGTTAATGACTTTGAAGAAGTGTTAACCCTTTAAAAAGATTTAGCAGCTGTTAAAACAGCTGCTACAATGTTGATTATTGGCCCCCTGGAAAATGTCTGTTGTGTCACTGATTTCAAATTATAAGGGAGACATTGCAACTCTGTCCATGATAACTTCCTGTATTCAAAACTGTGAGAATAAGATTGTACAGAATAAATGTATATGGTCTATGTTTGAGGCGTTCTGGAATGAGAAACGTCAGAGTAATAATTGTCCATATGCATAAATTAAATCTCTAATTTAATTATTTTAGATGAGAGAATGGTATTTTTTAATTGTATTTTTCTTTTTTCCCCCTGGCTTTTGTTTCTTTGTGTTTTTCTACAATATACTTTTTTAAAAAGGAGTTAGTGAACCTTTTTCACTTTTTGGTCTTTATGACTTTATAAGATTCCAAAGACTACTTCAGAGAAACTTATCACTAAGGACATATTCTCAGAGATCCACATTCATTTGATTGCTCTACTCAATAAGTTTCACCCCATTTTCAGTGGTGGTTTGTATTTTTGGTTCATTAGAAATACCCACATTAATTGTTAGGCAACCTTCAGAGCATGTCAGTGTAAAATGATTATGGGAATAGCTACTTGAAAAATACCTAGAACGACTTCAAATAGAACTCCTGTAGGGACCTGTTCAGTTCTAAACCTCCTCATCAATAGTTAGTTGAGAGAGAAATGCTATCCAGGAAACATTACCAAAGTTTCCATCACTGGGGAAGGAGTGAGATATGGAATGCTTAGAAGTAGATGACTCTATACACAGGAGATGCCTGTGAATCCACTCCTGTGTTCAGAACACAGAATGCATAAAATGCTTGTGGAATTTTTTGGTTGTTGGCTGATTGCAGGCTTTCCACCTGCTCCAGAAGAAAGAAACTATCCCACGGGAATCGGGGGGGGGGGCAGAGTTATTTCATGTTGTTGCTCTGGATTGAGCCAGGAAGCAGTTGGTTTGCATTGTGGCTGGATGTTCCTATTGCTTTCAGCCAAAGAAACACTGCTAGCACCTCTACATAAGTGGTTGTAAATGTGAAGCCATGAATATTCTGCCTTTGTGATCTTGGGTTTAGGCTGCAATCTTAAGTATCCCATTGAACTCAGTGGGACGAATTTCTAAGAAATCAATCAGTATGTTAATCTTCCATTACTGTTGAGAAAACCAGCTGATGGTCTGCACTGGTAGACTGATGATCTTTGCAGATCAATTGAAGACAAAGCTAGAATCCTGTGATTGTAATACTAGAACTCATATCGTTAACTAAGAATATAGTCTTCATTTTTTATATCTCTTTTTTTTTTAGTTAAAACATTTAGGACGCAATCCAAACCCGCGCTGGAGCAGGCAAGCTGGAGGCTTGCGCTGTATCCAACGCGGGTTTCTGACCAGCAGCGGCTCAGCCAGAGGCAAGGGGAAACTCTTCCCCTTACCCCTGGGTAAGGGCTGCTGGCCCCAATGGGTCTCCTCGGACCTGCGCCACCTCCGGAGGTGGCGCAAATCCAAGGAGAGCGGAGTGGGTTGAAGCCGCTGTGTTCTCCTCTGGGAGAGGGGGTGGGATCTGGCATAACCACCGGGTCTCAGCCCACTCTTGGCTCCCCACGTGCTTGCCCCCAGGGCCACCCATCACCTGGCCTCCCCCCCCGCCCAGAAACGCGCCCTCCCGCCTCCTCCCCGCTCCCCCCCACACCTGCCTTCGCTGCTTGAGTTAGCACAGGTGTGCTGGCACAAGCGGCGAGGAGGAAGCCGCCGCGGAGGCTTCTGCCAGCCTCCGTGCATCAGCGCATCTAGATGTGGCGATGCAACTTCCTCCCATGGAGGTGCAAACGTGCTTTATAGCACATTTGCGACCCTCCTGTAGTGCAAAACCTACAATACAATACAAAACTTATAAAAAACTTACAAATCCTCATCACAAACTCTGCTCATGACTTATTCTTTACTTTAAATATTTAATATTAGGTTACAGTTGCACATTCAGCTTTTTCCAAGTTTATGTTGTTCATGGTTGACTAGTAAAATTCCTGTTGTTATGATTGGTGGGATGCATGAGGAGGGACAGCTGGAATACTGCAAGAACTCTTGAGGGGCAGTATGTCACTGTGCAGGTTACATACAGAGACATCTTGCATTTCTTGCAGGATGTTTGACAGTGAGAGCCAGGCTAGTCAATTTCTGGAATTGGGTAGGAAGCTGCCTTTCCCTTTATCACAACAGAAAGTAAGGCAGTGCATTTTCTTATCTACTTATGCCCCCCCCCCCGAAAGGTGCTGCACTTAAGATCACCACTGGAGGAAGTCCTAAACCTACTCCCTGCTCCATTAGACCACCACTAAGCATCATTCGTGTTTATGCTATCCCTTTCTTCCTCCTGGGTTCTGCTTCTTGAATGCCCTAACGTATTGAGAAGGTGGGAGAAAATTTTGGCAATTTCCTCTTTTACAGAAAGAGATTATTGGTATTTATATGATGTGTATCTGTGTCACAGGCAAGATGCCCAAGCACAAATCATAATTTAATAATAATACTTGCACAGATTTGCACAGTGATACTAGAAAATTATTCTCTTTGTGTTCAATACATGAGAACTGGCTTGAAAGATTGTGTGTGTGTGTGTGTGTGTGTGAGAGAGAGAGAGAGAGAGAGAGAGAGAGAGAGAGAGAGAGAGCTCTTTCTAGGCTCATTACCTCAATTATACTTTTATTTTTATTTTTTTTGTAATTTACTATATTGCCAGGGTTTTCAGTGCCTACAGGAAAAACCATGGATTTTTTTTTCCAAACACATAAATCTAGCTGTTACATTGAGCATAAGAAGTGAAGCACCTAACCTCTCTACGATAGGGATAGCTCCTGATTTAGCCAACAATACGAATCAGCATAGAGTCTTGTTTCCCCTTCACTCCACAGCACACATGCCCTTCAGTACACCAGGCAATTACCCTAAATCAGGGGTCTGCAAACCCCTGCCCGGGGGCCAGGTGCAGCCCACAGCAAGCTTCTTTCCGGCCCGCGGCCAACCTCTTGTCCCCTGAAAGCCTGTGGCCCACTCAACTGAATATGACCAGATGTGTGCTCTGATCGTGTCTATAGGGTGTTCTGAGGGCCAGAGAGGTTAAATGAATGAGCCCATTCATTCATTTATTCACTCATCTAAGTTCCATCTCTAATTTATTTATTTAAATTTTATATTTAAATTTTTTTTCGGCCCTCAACACCACACCAGATATTTGATGTGGCCCTCTGGCCAAAAAGTTTGGAGATCCCTGCCCTAAATGAAAGGCTTGCACAGACTTCCTATGTCCTCATCCAGCCTTTCCTCTTGCACAGGGTTGTCCAAACGTTTTGGTAGGAGGGCCACATCATCTCTCTGACACTGTGTGAGGGGCTGGGGGGGGGAAAGGATTAATTTACATTTCAAATTTGAATAAATTTACATAAATGAATATATTAGAGTTGGAACATATGAATGAATGAAGGTCTTGCAGTAACTCACTTGTACAAGCCCTTACCTTGGGGCTACATTGTGGCTGTATCGGTGCTGGAAAGTTGAATAGGATTGGGCCCTCAGTGGGTGAGGTTTGGGGACAGACCTTGGGTGTGCCTGACGGAATGGATCATGCCTCTGTAGTGTAAATAAGAAAACTTATTATTGTTTGTGATGTTCTAGTTAGATGATTTAGAATGCATGTGAACCTGAAAGCCAAACCAGACATGCATACAGATATGTGCTTCCAAGCAGAAGTTTAATTTTTTTCACTAAAAAACAGGCTTATATGGTACAACTCTGGCTGGGATTGGAATGTATGAGGAAGGGGAAGTTTATTCCCCCCCTCCCCCATGCTATTTCTAGGCAAAAATTGCCCTTCTCATGTACAGTTTGTTCCTGAAGTGGTGATTGAGAAAACCATACTTCAAGGAAAAATAATTCTTTCTGAGGGGTGCTTTTTCAGTGTTGTGCATAGACAGCATTCCTCCCCCTCCTCAACTGCACTTGCCCCAATTAGGACCACCTTCCTCCCACATGTACCTGTTTTTAATGAAGAGGTGGAACTTCTGGTTGAAAAAGTAGCACAAGTTTGCATGCACATTTACAGCCTAATCCTAATGGGACCAAAACAGCCACCGCTGTATCCAGTGTGAGCAAGGAGGGAGCTGGAAGTTGCCTCAAGGTAAGGGAATATTTGTTCCCCTGTCCTGTGTTGAGCCCCAGCAGCTGCTGTGGGTTTACTCAGATCAACAGCAGCTTAATTGCTGGTGCAGAATTGGGTAACCCCATGTAGGGGTTTCAGGCCCAGGAGGATGGATAAGATCTGGCGACAGCTTCTGCTGCCACCCCCACCTACCTTCCAGGCCTGGTCCACCCATCTCCTGTCCCTGCTCCACCCTCCTCTGCCCCGTTTCACCCTCTCCCTGCCTTCCCCCACATTCTCCCACCCTCCCCTGCCCCAGAACACGTCTGTACCACTCAGCAGCAGGCTTACTGCCAGTGGCTCCTGGGGTCTCTCCAACCGGCGCAGAGACCCAGCGCCTGCCCACGCTGGACTCCATGTCAGCATCTCCCTCCTCCTGGATGCCACCAAGTACTTTTATAGCACCTTTGGCACAGCCATCTCCCTGGCAGTGTACGAGACCAGCACTGCAGAACAGTAGGGTTGGGCTCTTGGTTTGGTCCTGAGTTGACAACTTGGATTTTTACCATTTCTATCTGTTGAAGAATTAACCAAAATATCCATATGTACCACATAAACATTGTTTATTACCAAAATTCTTACTGCTCTTAATAGTAATATTATTGTACAAAATATGTGCACAAGGATATTGCTGGCAAGATAATAAAGCCTTTTTTAAATGTGTCTGTTAGATATCAGTTGCATTTGTAACCTTTTGGAATAGGGATTCTATTCAGTCTTGCTTTGTTTTTTAACCTTCCTTTTGCTGTACCAAAATTCCAAAAAATATCAGACAAGGAATTCAGGTTTTAAATATAAATCATATATTAAGATCTAAAATCCATATTGTTGCTAATTATATATGTAATCAATATTCCATAAGTAGCTCAATTAGAAATAAAACTAGGTAGATTTTCAAATGAAAAAACATGATTTCTCTGCTTGAAAAGGACCTAGTTGTGGGTACTGTGTCAGTAGAGAAACAATGGAAGCTTGTTCTATTATTTATATGAATTGACTGACTTGGCAGATTCCACTGCAGTAACCCTTTCTTGCAAGTGCAGATATGGGGGGGGGGAGAATTTGCTTTTCTTGTAAATCAAAGGTGACACTGAATATTGTTTAAAAAGAAAAATGAATTCTTGTGTACTTCTTACCATGATTTGCAGAAAGGCAAATGTATTGTTGTTTTGTTATTGAAGAGTCTGTCAAATCCATCTATTTTTAATGAGCTCATTCTTGGAAACAGGAGAGGAAGCACACTACTTAACCCTCCACCACACACCCTATGGAAATTAATTGAAAGTACAAATATTACAATAGATATGTTAAGCATTTTGAGATGTATGTCGTGTTGGTAGGAAAAAAAAAAAAGAGCAATTTTTTTTATTAGACTGCAATCCTATGCACACTTTCCTGGTAGTAAGCTCCATCAAACACAGTAGAGCTTACTTCTTAGTAGACACACATAGGACTGTGCTGTTAGGCTGCAATCCGAACCTCACTTTCCTGGGAGTAAGTCCCATTGAACATAATAGGACTTACTTCTGAGTAGATCTGCTTAGGATTGTGCCCTTAGTTTTGTATGCGAAGGATGACCTATGCCAGTAGTTCTCAAACTCTCCAGGAGTTAGAAAATTGCTGCAAGTTCCTGACGGGGAGGGGCAAAGGCAGTCACACAATTGCTGTGATCCTGGCACTGCCAGGGGCAAAAGGGTTCTTTTTTTAAACTTACGTGAGGCACCACCAGTCTCCTGGGATGTGTGCAGAGCCTGTGGAACCCTCTGCAGGTCTCCTCAAGCCCCCAAACCGCCAAAAATAGTAAAATAAAGGCTGTTTCCAGTTTCATGACAAAAACGCGAAGTGGCTGTTTTTTTTACTATTTTTGGCAGTTTGGAGGCTTGGGGAGCCCTGCAGAGGGGTCTGCTAGTATTTTAGGTTGCTTAAGAGTTTCCTTGCTTAATCTATATTTTCAGATGTTCAAAATGTTGGCAAAGAATTGAATTTTTGAGCGAAAGATACATTTCCTTTAAAAATTACTACCTGATAGCCTACTGATCAAGCTGAAAAGCAGAAATTATTGCATGTACAGGCCTTTGTGAACTATAGTGTTACCCCAGAGCAGCAGCCTAAAGAGTGCAAACAACAAGTCAAATTAGATATGCACCTAATCACATGTGACCTTTTGGTTTACTTAGTTTACTGAGTAGTGGGGGGGGGCATGAGACATGGCGAACTGTGGCAGGTGGGTAGAGGGGCTTTACTTTGCCACTTCAAATGAATGTCAATAGAAAGTGTTTTGGCAATAGAAAGATGTTAGGTATTCTGGATCATAGGGTCATATTGCATAATCTGATGCATGTTTAGTTTGGCCTTTACCTACTAAGTTACATAACCTTTAAGGGGAGAAAGTCATAGTCTTTAGCTAGGTGGAAGATGGGGGCTTTATTCCTTCACTGTGGTAGCTAGAGGGATGTCACAATGATAAGTATTGACGACACCACAACATGCTATGTAATCACCCCCTTCCACGATAAGAGCCTTACCAGGTGGCAGGAGCAACATGCAGGAGATGCCTCGGCGTTGCTCCTGCCACCCAGTATGGTGAGGGGCCGATTACACTGCATGTGGTAGCACCATCAATACTTCCTATTGTGACCCCCCTCTAGCTGCGCTAGTTCCTGTTACTTCAGTTACTGTTGCTGCGCAAAGTTTTCTGGGCAGCAGAGTGACAGCAGATTGATCAAGAAAGGCAAGAGCAACACAGCAGCCCAGCTCCAGGAGCTGAAGGATATTCAGAGGGGCCCCCATATCCCCACATCCCTGGATTTACTTATCCACAGATTGGGTGGGGGGTCCCCAGCGCACGCACCCCCTCCAGAGGTGAGGGAAGCAGAGCACCCAGAATGGAACCTCCACCAATAAGAGGCCACCTGTAGTTCATGTATTTGGGTTTTCATGGAAAATTTATGGAGATTCATAGGAAGAAAAATATTTTAAAATCCCATCAAATACAAATAGAATTTGCCTAACAAGCAAGCAATACCAAACACTTTTGTATTATATTTTTAATCCAGAAAACTTATGGAAACGGGACTGGACGATAAGATCACAGCTCCCTAGTCAGAATGGCTTCCCTCCACATCTGCCAAAGCACCAGTCAAGGGATTATCCTAATATGTCTTTTCATTCCTATTCAAGTGAAATATCACAGTGTTCATGGTGTTTGCCATCCCAGCAAATATAATTTAATAATGAAATTATAAGCATTCTGACTGTTTTAGCTCCCACACATACCTGGGCAGCTTTCCATGTTTTCAGCTGTGAAAAGTCATGGATAATTTTGTATGAACTGGAAAATCCATTACTACTCTGACATACACATTGTCTTAGCTGTGGTATTAATCTTTAGATCCCACTCCAGATGGTTGGGTTGGGTTTATCTTGTGATAGTTCTGTATTCTTGAGGACTGAACCTACATTTACATATCCCTTTGACATGGAAACTTGTATTCATGGCAGTCATTCATATTAAGGAGAATTTGTGTCTTCTACATGGGGTACTGATAAAAAAAATCATGTTTCCCTTAAGCCATTGCTGACTATTTATTTTTCATTCCTTCAGATTGCAACTGCTACATATGTGCCAATTATCTGCAATTTTGCTGAAGTTGCAGCCCAGTCCAATGCAGGATTGGGCTGTACTAGGGAAAGTTTTGAGACAGCAGAACAAAACCATTGGAAACCATTTTGGAATGCTGGTGCAGCCCTTTTTGGTGTGGCTACAACAGTGGAGGGGGGAGGATAGGATTGGGTTCTTGGACATATTAGTTCAAAGATTTACTTTTGGTGCTCTGTTGATTTTTGGCATAGCTTACAGAAATGGAGAAGACAGGTGATTCGGAGCCACCTGTTTACTTGCTTGATTGCAGCACACTGAGAAGACAAATGAGTCACAGGCACAGTTTAGAACAGCCTAAGGGCTGCTCTGAGTAATATGCATTGCAACAGACCCTTGGAGACTATGGCAGCACTCCCCAAAGATCAAGCAAAGTGTCTGCTGCTGCAGCACATTTTTTTCTTTTTCTCCTTTTACAGTTCCTCTTTCACGGATCATGACAAAAGATTAGTTGACACCACTCAAGCAGTCACCAACTGTAAAACTCAAAACCTGATTATGTACTGTCTTCCATTCAATAAGCAACATGCTGCTTTGGCACAGGGTCAGGTCCCTGTTTTCTGGCAAAGGAATGAGAGGCCCCCTTTCAGTGCCATTGAGGGTCTAGTACCAAATCCTGTGCTTTACTGCCTATACATAGCGTAGCCTTCTTCGGGGTCTTTGACTAGTCTCCAAATGCAGAATATTTATGTTTGTAGACATAACAAAGTTATTTTTTTTTAAACACATAGTCACAGTGTTTTGGGTTTGTTTTTTTTAGAAACATATAATCACAAAATCTGCCATCCCTTCTTTTTTTAATCTTTTTTTCTTCAACTCTCTTAACATTCACATCTAGCTAAGATCCTCTAGCATATTTGCACCAAAAATGTGGTTGAATGAATATTTATAGAGAATCAGTAGCTTTGTTTAACCTATTATTACTTTATTTGTTCTTGTTACAGCAAATATGATGCAGTGAACAGAACATAAGACTGGGAAGACCCAGATTCAAATTCCTATTTAGCCATGAAGCTCACCATTGACATTAAACAAGTCACTATTTTTCACCCTGTTCTACCTCATAGGATGTTCTGAGAATGGGAGAGGGTGAAAGACTTGTATGGTGTTCTGGGCTCCATGGAGGAAGAGCAGGATAAAAGTTTAATAATAAATATATTATTGTTTGCGAGACAAGCTACTAAATTGTGCATACAGTTTTACTCACCCAAGATGCTTTCTTTTCTATAGGTGGGATAAGGAGGTATGGGATGGCAGTGGGGCAGGGAGGACGGTGGTCTAGGATGAAGCAATATCGGAGGCCATCACATGCCAATATCCTAACCCGCTTCTAGGTCTTGATCTCCTGATCCAGGCCCACATGGACCTGCACAGGTTATAGAGCTGGCACAGGTCTGAGTCGACCCAGTGGTCCAGCACGGGTTTACCCTGGGGCAAGGGAACAAAGGTTGCCTTACCCCAAGGAGGCCTCCAGATGCCGAAACTCCCCAAGCGCCTGTTGGTGCTACTGCATCTCCACACAGCGTGTTAAGTGAAATTGGTTTGTTTGGCTATGATGAAATGGATCCCAATTTGTTGCTTCATGGCAATGCCCTTCTTTGAATCAGCTCCACAGTAGGAGTGGCACTGCAGCAGTAGCAAAAAAAAAAAAAAAAAAGTTAATACAATACAACAGAAGAAGTTCAGCAGCATTGCCAACCAATTAGAAAAGACCAATCGGATTTATGTCTGTGTCTTGATCTGCAGAAACCTGCAGGTGAACCTTTTCATAAGATAGAGGGAAACATTTTAATTGCTGTAACAGCTGTTTTAGCAAACTGTTGTCTTATCTGCATCTGCAAGGGTCAGATCAAAAGTTGGCTACTGTAGACCTTGGAGAATGAAATGTCAAATTGCTTTTAAAAACTTACTTCTTGTATTGCAGCAACTTCTATGTATGGAATGGTTTGCAAGGTTTTGAATGTCAAGCGGAATAGAGAGGCAGTGAATTCTCAATTCTCCATAGAACAAAGTTGATGAAAATGCCTAATAGTATAACCGCAGAGATCTTGTCTACCACCACTGCTCCTCCGGGTATTCTGTTTAGAGAGAGGGAGTATCTGGCAGGGGTGGAAGGGAGTGGAGGGAGAAAATACCCCTAAAGCATATGATCTTTCACAGATTGCCTAGTAAATCTTCATGGATTACTAATACGTGAATAACTTCCCACTGCAGGAATAGTCTTGCATTAGAGATTTGTCTGAAGAACTTCCACAGTTCTGAAGAGAAAAATAGGAGATTGCTTCACTTCAGTCCTTTTTTTCCACAGAAGCACCTAAAGTTGGCTGAATGAAAGCAAAATATAAAATGAAAGATGTACCTCTTTGTGGCACACTTCTCTTAACAGCTGGCTTTGGAATTTCCTGGCACGCTGTCTTTTGACTGGAATTCACAAGTCCTTTCATTACTGCTGGGATTTGCCAAGCGTATGTTCCTCAGTTTAGAGAAGCCACCTAATGTAATGTACAGGACTCATTTCCCACCATGGGAGGTTTCTTCTAAACACATAATTCTGACAATAAATCTCCCCAGTTAATACATAACCTGAAAAATGGTGGGCAATAGAAAGCCAACTGTGAGCTATACTTTGTGGATGTTGCTGGAGCTTATTGATTTCTTATGACATGGACCTCAGTACCCCCAAAAAACAATGGTGCAAGTTATTTGAGATTGTACTAAGTAAGGAGTATTGAGTCCAGTTCTGGTCACCACATCTCAAAAAAGACATAGTGGAAATGGAAAAGGTGCAAAAGAGAGCGACTAAGATGATTACGGGGCTGGGGCACCTTCCTTATGAGGAAAGGCTACGGCGTTTGGGCCTCTTCAGCCTAGAAAAGAGACGCCTGAGGGGGGACATGATTGAGACATACAAAATTATGCAGGGGATGGACAGAGTGGATAGGGAGATGCTCTTTACACTCTCACATAACACCAGAACCAGGGGACATCCACTAAAATTGAGTGTTGGGCGGGTTAGGACAGACAAAAGAAAATATTTCTTTACTCAGCATGTGGTTGGTCTGTGGAACTCCTTGCCACAGGATGTGGTGCTGGCGTCTAGCCTAGATGCCTTTAAAAGGGGATTGGACAAGTTTCTGGAGGAAAAATCCATTACAGGGTACAAGCCATGATGTGTATGCGCAACCTCCTGATTTTAGAAATGGGCTATGTCAGAAGGCCAGATGCAAGGGAGGGCACCAGGATGAGGTCTCTTGTTATCTGGTGTGCTCCCTGGGGCATTTGGTGGGCCACTGTGAGATACAGGAAGCTGGACTAGATGGGCCTATGGCCTGATCCAGTGGGGCTGTTCTTATGTTCTTATGTTAAGTAGGATGTGAGAAAAAGTGAGCTCTCAACATAGCCCTCAACCCAGAGTTGTGCCTTGCTTTGTAAATGAAATGTTAGATATCTGTACCAATGAATCAAATGCTGCTTCTATGATCGCTTAGGCTTCTCCATCCCTACTACAGGCAGGCTGTCTGTTGTTTAAAAAAAAGATTGAAACATTGATGCATTTCTGGAACATTGATTCATTTATAAGAACAAATTTTCAAAAATACCCTCCAGGGGTAGGAAATTTTTAGGTCCAGGAATGGGGAATGGGCCAGAGGGGCAATTTGGAGTAGAAGAGGGGAGGATAGCGGCTGCCACACATGCTGAATTCTCTCCCCCTGTACCTTGGAGTTCTGCTTGGACTTATGCCAGCTAAAGATCATAGTGCTAAAGAGCTGGTGTAGGTCCAAGGAGACCCTTTGGAGACCAGGCAGCCTATGGAATGATAAGTAAAAAAGTGTTTTACTTACCACTTCTGGGCTGTCTGGTCCCAGGACAATCACAGCATAAAAGCAGGTGCTCTGTTGGCAGTGCTGCACACTTTGGGTCATAGGATCAGACTGGACTGTAAGTCACAACAAACTTTAACTAGACTGGAGTTATAGTTTTTAAGTGAGAGGATAAGGTCAGAGCATAAGAAAAGTTCTGCTGGATCAGGCCAAATGCCCATCTAGTCCATCTCCCTGTATCTCACTGTGGCCCACAAGATGCCTCTGGGAGCACACAAGACAATAAGGTACCTTCATCGTGTTGTCAGACTCTTGCATCTGCCAGTTCTCCTGGCCTGTAACCTGTGATGGACTTTTCATTTATAAATCTGTCCAATTTCTTTTTTAAGTCATCTATGCCAGATGCCATCACCACGTCCTCTGCCAAGGAGTTCCAGAAACTAGTTGCACACTGGGTAAAGAAATATTTCTGGGTTCCATATAGCAGCGCATGCTTTTATTCTCATTTTTACTTCCTGTATTTAATGGCACCACATGTGATGCCATGCATTAATTAATACATATTTTAAAAGCCTTATAAACACCACAAAATGGATCAAGAACATTGCTGCACCTTGTTTCCTGCAAAAGGGGAAAGGTGTTTTAAAATAGCTACAAAGAGTATTTCTGATGAAGAGTTATTTTTTAGAATATCTTTATTTGCATTAAGAAGTATAACGAATTCTAGTGATCAAATATAGTCACTAATCTTTCTTTTTAATGATCAGCTGTAAAGGCTAATCCTCCTGATAACGACATGAAAGAACATGATGTGCTGTTAATGAAATCTGTGTCTTTTGAACTCAGATAAAGGTACTCTTCAGTGACTAGGCAATATTTCTGCCGGTACGGATAAACTGAGCAATTGGCTATAATCGTCCTCTGATATTGCTTTTATGGTGAAAAACTGAATTTTATTACCCTGTATGGTATTATCCTAATCTGCAAATTGCTCAGGGACACAAAACCCCATAGCTTACTGAGATGGTTTTTCAGAATCTAGGGGCAGCACTTTCATATTAAATAATTTTGGGGAGGTCCCTGTGTGTTATGGTGCAGCTTTTCCTCAATTATTTTGTAGACCTTCAAGGAGATCAAATTTATATTATGTGTCCAGTGCTATTCCCATTAAAACCAACTGGGTATTTTAATTAGATAACATCAAATACAAAGAAACCTCTGTTTCCCACTACTGCTCCTTGAGCATTTCAAAACAAAATGGTTGTGTATATTTTCATTGACCTCATTCAGATGTAATGGCAAACCATTTTGTAGCGGAAAGTCATTGGTTTGCAAGCTCTCCCCTCTTCCTCTTTTGCTCCTCACCAATCCACTGCCCAAGGCAACCCCTTTGGTCAGCATAATGGATAGGCCAGCCCTGTTACTCGCATGTGAATTGCGTCGATGTGTCTATGGTTTCTAAAATTATGAATATGAATGAATTGTTCATAGCTTCCCTGGGCCTCCCAATGCCTTATAAGGCATTAAAAAAGTCACTTCCAGTTCCATGGATAAACCAGATATAGCATTTTTTTTTTTTACTGGCCCACGGACCCAATCTGAGGATAAGTGAATTTTCAGATATGGGACCCACAGATACAGGGAACCCCCCGAATTAGCTGAACAACTCAGCTTTCACCACTTATTTTTAGGAATACAGCTTGGCATCCCTTATCAGGAATTCCAAAATACCGAGTATTCAGCAATATGGAACTTTTTTGAGTACCAACATGACTTTTTTCTTTTAAAAAAACACAACTTTTTTGCCTAAAGAAATAGTCACAAACTGTTTCATGCACTAAATTATTAAAAACATTGTGTAAAATTACCTTATACATATTATAAGGGGTAAACGGAACAAATGAATTTTGTGTTTAGACTTGGGCCCCATCCCCAAGATCTCTCATTATGTATATGCAAGTATTCCAAAATATGGAAAAATCCGATATCCAAAATGCTTCTGGTCCCAAACACTTTGGATAAGGGATTCCCAACCTGTATATTCATATTTGATTTTAGCTACTTTGTGCATTTTTTTTTTTTTACACTGAATAAATTTCTGAGGATTGGTAGAAATGACTACAGGTCCAGCCTATTTATACACAGATTTTTCATATTTGACTCAACACGAATGGCCCCTGCAAATGAGAAGGAATGTGCTGATCCCTGGAGAAGGGGAAAAATGCATCCCTTTAAAATCAGTTTAAAAAACTGAACATTCTTTAACAATAGCCTCCTTAATGAGAGAGAGAGGGCAGCTGGCTGACAATCCATCAATCGTTCTCTCTCCAGCAGACCCCTCTGGGAGGGGTCAGAGTGAAGCATTTCTAAGCACCTTGAGAGAGACTGATTGTTGGACTGTCATCTTAATGACTCTATCTTAACATCACAAAGATCAGCAATGCTGTTTTTCAATCACAGGAGCAAAGAAACTTTATATTTTAAATTGATTTGCTATAGTGCGGTTTTTTGCCATCCACTTGAGTGCTTGGAAGGGAACCCACTTGAATAATTGGTCTCAACCTGTATTTGTATTGTGGTATTTACTTAAAACATATTGCACAGTGACTACAGACTCATGAAAAGTTAGTCATGAAGAATGTGGCCATGCAGTGATACATGTCTTACAATATGTGTGCAGACCAATGTTTCCTCCTGCTTGTGCAAATGCTATAAAATTTGTCTGGTTGACTGTGTAGCTGGTTGACATCCAATCCTGTGCTTCCCTTGACCCAGGGCTGCAGTGGCACCAAAATGGTGACTACTGCATCCAACGGCTCAAGGAAGCAGCACCAGATCTCTTTGGGATAAGAGAACAAACCCCTGAGTCAGGCCACTGCCTCTTTGCATGATTGCAGTTGCTACGTGGTGAGCAAATATCTGAATTCGTTCTATATAGGATGCCAAAAGGAATTGGAGGAAAATTAATGTTTTTGTTTTAATTTGGCAACTTTCTAAGTTAATTGAATTTTGTACATTGTTTATTTATCCATTGTCTCTATATTTCCAGGGCCACAGCAACTCACAGGGGCCAAGTTATATTCAAGGATGCCTTAGCCCAGCAGTTGTGTGAACAGGGAGGTAGGTGTTATTTTCATTTGAAATATTGGTCTTCAATATCCATCATCATCATCATCATCATTAATTGAGGAATTAAAAGCTCGATCCTATTCGGATGCCACACTGATGCCATATGGATGCAGGCGTGACTGCAGTCATATCCTAAGCCCATATAGGCAATGACTCTGCAGCACTGCTAGCAATGCCTGCAGTGTCTTGACATCGATGCAGCATTAGCATGACATTGGTGCAACGTCTGGGTGTCATCAGTGATATGACTGTGCATTGTTGCCTAAGGAGCCAGTCATAACATCCACCCAGAACCTTTTCTCACTTCTGCAGGCACACAAAAATTCCCTGTTTCTCACAATTATTAAAGTTGCAGGATTTTTATGTCTTGTCTCTTACATCTTGTTTCTTCTTGTCACTCCATCAAGTACCTGCTTCCAGTTCCTACAGTGTCCCAGTACTTTATTTGTCGTAGTCAAAATGTGTTTGGCTCTCTTTATGTTGTGAACCTGAAATTTCTATGACATGCAACTTTGGAAGATAGTTCTGAGAAATGCCCCACTCAGCCCCAATGCCACCTAAAACACCAAGTCTAATCAATTGTGGTTTTTTACTATATAAATAATTTGTGCTTCCAGTTCCTACAGTGAACAAGCAACAACCTTGCAGTTCTTTAAAATACAAAAAATAATTGAAGTTTCCAACTTGTCTTCTGGGATGTCTTCAACCATTTATACAGTATACCACTGCATTCTTAAAATATTTTGATGCAGAAATCTCCTGCCCTTTATATATTGGTAAGATCAACACATACTGTGTTGAATCTTAAACTTCATTATTAATTAGAATTAAAGCTTTCTGTTTTGTTGAAAGATTAGGAAGCCATGCTAATTAGTTTTTTGCTGATTTGTACAAAAGAAAGGATTGTCTGTCACACAATGTGATAGTAACAGCATTTACAGACTTGATCTGACTTGGTTTCAAAACGCTGTTCAACTGCAAATTGGTGTAACTCACATTAGTGAATCCAAAGAGGTCCTGCATACTTCAGATCCACCCAAAAGGTTATTACTCATGAGTGAGTAGTTCAATAAGATTTATATTAATATTATAAAAATGCATGCATGGAAACATGAGCAGAGGGATGAGTTGCCAAGAATAATTATTACATCTCTTCCTTTTTAATAAGCATTGATACATGCTATTTATATTTGAGCACTGCAGAAGCCAAATACTCTCCATTGGTGGGGTTTCTGCTTTTTTTAAACTTCAAAAAAGAAGAGATTGTGAAAGAAAAGGTAATCACTGACCCGAAGTGTAAATTCACACATGTGCTTCATTTCAGAGACCCAGGCATAAGGGCTTCCTGTTGATATCTATGAAAGCAAATATTCTGCATGCCCTGTGGGAAATGGGAAAAACTCCATGTGCCCAGGAGTGTTTCTTTTCAGAGACAATAAAGAGAAGACCCTACAGAAAAACTATTCTAAGTCACTTGTTGACTTCCTTATTATAACAGAGCCTAGCAAAAACATTTGGCACCATGAGTTATGAATTCATAGAGCCAAGAGTAGCTGCCTTGATGTTTATCTTATGCCAAGGCAGGTGCACGCTTCCAGCAGTGCCTTTCCACTGTATTCCATTATACTTTTTCATATATTTTAAACATATTTTCGTATACATTAAGCACAATCTTGTGAGTATAACAGCACAATCCTATGCAAGTTTACTGAGAAATAAGGCAGATTGTATTCAGTGGGGCTTACTCCCAGGAATATGAATATACGATTGCAGCCAGGCAGCCCAATCCTGAGCTGCCCAGCTGTAAAACTGTATAAACAAAAAGGGCAACATTATCAAGAGTTTCTCCCCCCACTGTTGAGTAAAGGGCTCGCAGAACATCTGCCTCTACCCATCCCTGGAGACATGCCAAAATTGGTATATTTCTGGCGATGAGGCTTGTGCAAGGGGCAAAATGAGAAGATATGTTCAAGTGTTTCCACGTGATGCAGGCCACAGGACGAAGCCCTGCTGATAGAGATATTCCCTTACACCGTACTCATAAAAGAGCTGAGGGAAGGGCATTATATCTTGCCAGCATAAAGGCTCTTCTTAGCTTTGGGTTATGCAGGTAAATTAGATAAGATGGCATCCTACCAAACTGAACAGGTATATCGAAGTGCAATGGAGAACAGGAGGTTTTAACCATACTAATTAGCTCTTGGCATTCAATATCAAGAGTTTTCTCCCTGATTTCTCTAAATAAATGCTGCTGTTTGACCCATCATAACCAATCTCTCAATAACAAGACCTATTGATTTCAACTGACAAACAGTGCAGTGATCCCATATGGCGGGACCATGTCTTATGCCAGTTGGTACATCAGACTATCATTAGCGACATTAAAGAGAACACCAAGGCAGAATTTTGCAAATCTTAGTGACACCAGTTTGTTCAACCTAATAAGACCAGATTCAAGGCATAAATCAGTATAGGGGATGCTGCATGGCATACCTAGAATTTTCCAAAGAAAAGTAGATTGAATACACTCAGTAACTTGATCGAATGCCTTGAACCAGACCCAGACACTATATAGGGCTTGTGATATAACCTTAGCTTTATCCAGAACCGCAGGTACATATCTGTTGTCCTGGGTTTAGTAAAATCTTGCAATTGCTAATGATGAAATCTTGGCCAAGTTAAGTACTGAGCTACAGTGTGAAGCCCAAGAGTGCATTGTGAAATGTGATGCCTAAGTATTTGAACTGGCAAACTCGCTCTATCTTATTGCCTTTGCAAATCCAGCTGTAAGATTTCCATCTCTTTGCAAAAATCATAATTTTAGACTTGATATAATTGATCTCTGGCTTATTGGCTGTTCGATAGTCAGCACATCTGTTAAGCAACCTTAAGAGGCCCACACAAGTGCAAGATAAGAGAGCAATGTCATCCGCATATAGAAGTAGCGGCACCTGAAGGTTACCCAGCTTGGGGCAATGGCTATTGACATTCTCCAAGGCCAGGGCAAGATCATTCATAAGCAGATGGAACAATAGGGGTTCCAGGATGCAACCCTGTTTAAGCCTTTTATTGGTGGATATCGGTTGGGATAATGTCCCAGAATGGGGGCACCGCACCTTACACGATGTATTGGTATACAACTATCTGATTAATAACATACGTCTTTTGCTTGTGCACCCCCCAATGAACACTCGAGACAACTGAGCTGGGAGAAAGGGCCACTTTATTAACAAGTAAGATACTGTAGAAAGAGAGGCAGAGAGACCTGTAGATGCTGTGGCAGCGAAGCACCAGCGTGCGGAGGCTGGACCCTCAGAAGACACCAGAATCGTATCTGTCCCCCGGGCTGGGCGAGCATCCGACTCCAAGCCTGGCCCCATTACAGGCAGCACAGCTTATCCAGGTCTTCACCCCGTGGAGTGGTGAGGCAGCCAGACTACAGGCAATGCCACCTCGAGCTGCAGAGCCTCAGAGGTGGCCCTGTAGTCCCGGCCAGGGCCCCGTCCCTGCCCTTGTGCCGCTGGGCCCCTGAGGACTGAAAGTGGGTTCCACCCTGCCTTGTAAGGTAAGCTTGTTCCACAGCAGATCTCTAACTATTGAATCGAACAACCCCTTTAAATCAATAAAAGCTACATACAGCCTTGCCTTGGATACTTTGCTTATTAGTAAGGTGAGAGAGAATCAGACAGTTATCAGTAGTCGATTTACCTTGCCTGAAACTTGCTTGCTCAGGTCCGAGAATACTATGGGACCTGAATACTTAGAATACTATATAGTATTCTAATATACTTAGAATACTAAGCCCAGGCCAGGGGCTTATTATATAGGTTCCTCATGTAGGTTTTGCCAATGACTGATAATGTTAATAGGCCTAAAATTGAATGGGGAATTGGGGTCACCTTTTTAAAAAATTGGAGCAATGATCGCAGTTAGCCAATCTAGAGGGATGAGTCCCATTCTGTTAATTTGAAGAGAGGAGCGAACAGTTTTACCCACCAGTCAGGGTTGCTCTTCAACAATTCAGGAGGTATTCATCTGGTCCAGGGGCTTTTACCTTCCCCTTGTGAGCCTAATTTATTTTTCAGGCTTTCAGTAATGAGGAGAGAAACGCAGGCCTGAGGTCCAGAAAGGAGCCCTTGCAACTGAAAAATCAAGCTGGACTCCAGGGCAGGAAACTGTGCCTAGGCAAAGGTTCAATGAGACTACAAAAACTGTATCTACACCCCAGCTGGCTGTTGCAGCAGGAGGAAGCAGAATCCAGACCTTCAGAAGCACAAATTTAAGGAAATATCAGATGAACACAAACCAGGAAGTCCCACTCCAGAACATGCCAGAAAGTTTGTGAAAATTGAAGCTTCTCCTCCGTGAGACTTCAGAGCACAAAAGGCTTCATTTCCAATTAATTTTAATGGGAAAATTTCCCTAATCAGAGGAGAGGTGGTTGAGGTGAGAATTGAGAGGGAAAGGCATAAGCAGTGGCAGGCCTAGGGTACTGGACACTTGGAGTGGGCCGTTTGAAGATCTACCCTTTGAGCAGCTGCTCAAAGTGAAGGGGAGACCTGGCATCCACTTTGAGATCCCCTAAGGGAGGCCAGGTCTACTAGCTGCTCAGTGGTATGATTGACACCCTGCTTGTACTTGACATGAAGAGTGGACTGCCCACTATACTCTACTTGGTACATCTAATCTCTGTGTTTAGAACTCTCTTATGTTAGTTTGGTTTGACCATCTCTAGCCTTGGTTAGATTAGAGCAGGGGTCTCCAAACTCTGGCCCGGCGGCCAGATGCTGCCCGCAGCAAGCCTCTTCCCGGCCTGCAGCCAACCTCTTGTCCCCTGAAAGCCTCTGGCCCACTCAACTGAACATGACCAGAACTGTGCTCTGATTGTGTCTGGAGTGTGTTCTGAGGGCCAGAGAGGTTGAATGAATGAGCCCATTCATTCATTTATTCACTCATCTAAGTTCCATCTCTAATTTATTTATTTAAATTTTATATTTAAATTTTTTTTCTGGCCTTCACACCACGCCAGATATTTGATGCGGCCCTCTGGCCAAAAAGTTTGGAGACCCCTGGATTAGAAGGAGGAAAGCTTTTGGGGAGTGTACTTTGCCATCCAGAATTGCAACTTGGAAGGCCTGACCTTGCATTTCTGTTTCACCTTATCCATCTCACCTCAAGCCATCTTATCCAGTCCTGTTCAGCCTTCAGTTTGCCATCCTCTACATTTAAATATTTAATTATCAGCATTTACAATTGCCTATTGTTGTGCTTTCAATGAAGTTGCAGATTAAATGTGAATTTAATTGACCGGGTAGACATACAGTATAAAGTTATTGAGGCAAAGCATATACCTCAGTTACAATATGTTTGCCTAATATATGGACATAGAAGACAATCCAGGCAAAGGTATGGGTTTTTAAGTTCCACTGATTTTCAAAGGAGAGTTGAACATATACTCAGCACTCTCATGCTGAAATCAATGGGACAAAATTCTGTAATTTTGCCTGGATTGTGCCGATAACCTTTGGGGACTAGTAAAACTTCTTGACTTGGAAATACTTTGAAAAGTGCTGTAATCAATTTTATGTTATGGTCTAAGTGTATGGCATTTTTGGACCTTAATTATAATTGTGAAGGTCAAAACTGCACCCTAGTGCAATGAAATGTAATAAAGAAATTATTTCAGGGAACATGAAAGAAAGTTCATCACTTTTTAATGTTAACTTTATCATTCTTGTATAATTTCTCATATGAAGCATTAGAATTTAAAATTAGTTGAAAGGTACTTGAGGCAAAAAATTCCAGTGCTTTTTTGGATACTCTAGAAATTTGGGAAATGAAACACCCTTAGCATTAAAATTTTATGGGCAGGGAGTTAACTGACTTTTGCTAAGCTTTTAGTGCTTTTTAACCTTACAAATTTTTTTTTTTCAAAAGCAAAATGTAACAGTAATTCATGTATGTAGTGTTATTTTTCTACTGCTTCCAAAATACGTTTCTTGTACTAAAGAATCAGGATAAAAATTTCTACAAAGTTCTTACCAAAAGAAAAAAGGTGTCCATTGCAGTCAGTACATTTCTATGTAGGATGTTGGGCAGGAAGAGGATGGGCAACCCAAGCCTATCCCTGGCACCACCCCCAGGTGCAGCGGCACCAAAATGGCTATTGCTGCATTGGTGAAAGGGGACTTACATCCCCTTGCCCCAGGGAAAGCCCCAGGCTCTGCAATGTGGTTTCTCAAGTACGCACCAGCTATTTTGCCAGCGCAGACTTGAGAGCCTCTTTGTCAGGCTTTGTAGCCCAACTCGGAGGATAGCATATGGCGGAGCAGGGCTCTGCCAGTCCCCCCTCCTGCCCCAGTTCCTCCTCCTAACCCCCCTCCCCATCCTTCCCCTGCCCCGTATTGCCTCCAAGACCCTCACTGCTACCCGGAGCTCTGAGCGGTGTCCTTCTGGTGCTGGGCTCAGCGCTGACTGGCACAGGGCTGGCGCTGACTCCTCTCTAGGTGATGCAGACATGCCTTATGGCATGTTTGTGGCACCCTGCGCCAGTGCTGAAGGATTGGGTCCTAACTGCACCTAACACCACTCTTCATTTGTTTATTTTGAAGATTTTGATGCTGTCCTTGAGTTAGCAAAGTGAGGTAGTACAGAAAGTTCTATCTGTGGTGTTATAGCCCATTCACACATGAAACTCATAATGTGATGTTGCTTCATTGAATGATAAACATGCACATATGAACTTACCTGGTCACTAGAAGAACTTGAGCAACAAGATGGAAAAACCATCCACTTCCATCAAGCAAACTTCATTACAGGAACTGATATGGTCATACATTACATGTAGTGGAAAGATTTTGATTTTCTGCCGTATGTAGTGGAAAAGATTCTGATTTTCTACTATATATTTTTACTGTGACTTCTGGAAAGCATGGAGGAGAACTGTGTTTCCCAAAACACATTTCACCTCTGTTGTCTAGGGCTGCAAGGCAATTGTTTATTTCACATTGTCAGGCATGTCTCCCAACAAGGTTCAAATGGAAACTTTTCCAGTAAAATGTGAAGTTGTTCCTAGATTCCACTTCAAAATCCAGCTTTCGGTAATTTAAACCATCCTAGATATATGGACCAAAATACAGGGCAAATATTGCCCTCATTTCCTGTGCAAATGATAGAGGAGGAAATCCAAATTCTGTGTTTCAACCTAAAATTACTCTCTTTCAAAATACTGGAGGATAAAGTACACTGCTATAATGGAAGAATAAGCTCATGTTCAGGGCAAGAGAAAGGTTCTTTAAAAAAATCCTTTGCTCATGCTGTGGTCCAAGGGCCCAATCCTATCCATTTTCCAGTGCCAATGCAGTCATGCCAATGGGGCATGGCATACGCTGCATTCTGTAGAGGGGAGGCAGTCACACGGGCCTCCTCAAACTAAGGGAACATTTATTCCCTTTTCTCAATGCTGCGCTGTGTCTGCACCGGTGTTGGAAAGTTGGATAGGATTGGACCCCAAGTTCATAACACTGCTTTCCCATAACAGGTATTTCCCCAGGGAAAACAGGTTTCATTGGCTCTAAAAGCACATGCTCTCAAGTGTCCATCACATGCAATGTCATAATATGTAGTTTGACTTTTAGAGGTTGAGGATACACTGCAACATTTGGCTGTAGATTTCACTGGTTTCATCCTAAATGCCAAATCTTTGCTACAGAAAAAAATCCACTCAGTGAAAACCAAAATGACTGTGAAATGCTTGCTTAATATGTAAGAAGCAAATGCATAAATAAAAAAATTGATACAGCATTTTATTTCTGTTTCATTAAAGCATAATGCGCTCTCTCTCTCTCTCTCTCTCTCTCTCTCTCTCTCTCTCTCTCTTTCTCTTTGCAGCTCCAACAGAAGCTCCCTTGCATCCTCTTCTAGGTATGTCAGTAGAATTGGTATTTCTTGTTTACAGTGAATACTCTGTTATTTTGGAAATGTTTGCATTGTAATAATAAAATTGTAGATTTGAAAAAAAATTCATATATATCAGATTTCAAAGATAATTGAATGTACAGTATTTAATTATATCACCTCCCTTTTGCTATTTGCTTATTGAATTCCAAATTGCTGCATCCTCAATATCATCTCAAATGTCCCCAGGTGTGTAAAACAAGCTCTGAGAAAACAGTGAGGGAAATGTTTGTGTATTTCTAGATTAATCCCCAATTGGACTGAAAATCATATCTGAATCTTTTCCAGCTCATTTTGCATCCCCTAAATGTTGACAAAATAGCTGACAGATGTACCTAACAGATGTCTCTCTGTGACATCTCTGTCACTTATAAATATGTTTGAGCTCATTTGTTTATTACATTAGCCCTGAACAGACATTAGTCTTCTATCCAAATAGGAGTTGAAATCTAGATCACATCACTTGGCCCGCCCCCACAGCATGTCTCTCATCCATACATTTTGATGTTTTGATGTTCATACATTAAC
This sequence comes from Tiliqua scincoides, assembly GCF_035046505.1. NCBI lineage: Eukaryota > Metazoa > Chordata > Lepidosauria > Squamata > Scincidae > Tiliqua > Tiliqua scincoides. The sequence continues at coordinate 25,749,011 of NC_089827.1, read as the reverse complement.
ATTATATGTTTATGCCAGATCCTAACCCCTGTTTCCAGGTGGCCTGGGGCAATCCCGGGCTGCTCAGATTTGTGCCACCTCTCAAGGTGGCGCAGATCCAAGTAGCCCCATTGGGGCTGCTGTAGCTTTACTCAGGGTAAGGGGAAACGATTCCCCTTGCCCCAGGCTGAGCTGCTTTCAGCCCCAATCCTACCTTGGATTCAACACAGGCCCAGCGACCTGCGTGCTCCAGGGCAGGTTAGGATTGTGCTGTAAACCACACAGGGGACACAACAGCAGAAGCAGGGGTGGCTCATTTATGAGGCCAACTGAAGAAGCCAGTTCAGGCTGCAAATTAGTGAGGGGACACCCATCACAGCCTGCCTAGTTGCCTCCACTGCTCATCTACTTCTTCCCACTCCCTAGAATGGAAAAGGAAGAATGAGATGGAAAGGAAGAGGATATGTGGACAGGAGGAGAGTGCTCAGCTTGAACACTGGAGAGTGGGAAGAGCAGAATCTGGCACATCAGCGGGTAAATGAGGCAGCATTTGGCATGCTGCCTCAGGCATCAGGAGGTCTTGGGGCCAACCCTGAGCTCCAGGATACCTATATTTAGTTCAGTGTAATCATCCAGCACACAAGTAAATGCTAAAATAATTATATGTTTTGTGCAGAAATGAATTGCATTTGCTGCATAAAGTACAATACAGAGTAAATGTAAAACAGCTTCTGACTGAAACTTGGACACTCATAGGGCCATAGGAAGAAAAATAAGCTCCACTAAGTACAACACTGTTATGTACTGTAAGAAAACTAGATATCTTGGATCCTGACTCTGATCTTGCTTATACATATGTAAATGAGAAGTAATTCCATTGACCACAGGGGATTTAAACTTGGGTGCAAAATCCATGAATGTTAGAAGTGTAAGCCATGTATTAGGGCATCTGATAAATTCTTTTACCAGCAGTTGAAAATTTGAGAAATAAGAACTTGGACACTGAGTCACTTGCAGAACGTTTGGGGCTGTGAGAGAGAACAAGGATGAAGCCATTCCAGCTGACTGATTTTACATAAGTGGGGACTTCTGAAGTTATGCTTCTTTTTTATGATATTCCCCATAGGGCAGAGTCCAAAAGTTGAAAAGGAGGGTTTTTTTAAAAGACATTCAATCTTTTAAGAAATGAAAATAAATGCAAGAGACATGAGGTCTTTAGACAGATTATCCTCGTCTGTGCATAGGACTTTCAGTGAGAAAAAGGTTGCGTGCCAGTATTTGATTTGTTCAAAATACACTAGCAATGTTTTCCTTTGGTTCTTTTTCAGCTGAAATGCACAGTGAAAGCATTATATTACGTGATGACTTTGATTCTTATCAGATGCAAGGACTAAATCCAGCAATGTGGTAAGTTTAGAGTTTCTGCTTTTTTCCCACATTTATTTTAGGTGAACAAATACACTATGGGTGGGGCCTCGGTATCTGTGGGGGATCAGTTCTCAGACCCCCTATGGTAAGCAAATCTGCAGTTTTTGGCCCCTTAAGGAACTGCATTCGAGTCACTTCTGGAGGGCTTTCTGAAGCCCACAGAAGCTATGCATGTCCACCCGCGACCTCTGCAGAATGCCTCCTAAGAGGCAAAATTGCTATTTTCTGTTTTCAGAGGAAAACCAGAAGTGATGTTTTTATGCCTGGAGGACTTTGCTGGTCCTCCTACTGCCTTTTAAAGGCATAAAAACGTTGCTTCCAGTTTTCCTCCAAAAACTGGAAATAGCAGGGGTTTTTTTGCCTCTAGGAGGCATACTGAAGCCTGCAGAGGCTAAAGGCAGATGTGCACATCTGGGATTGCTGCCTCCTAGTGAAGCCTTAGTGATTGACCAATTGCCTCTGTGTGCATTTCAAAAGGTCAGCAAGGCTATTTTTAAATCACTGGAGCAAAGGGACTTTGTTTTTTAAATTGATTTGGTTTAGTGTGTTTTTTGCCATCCGTGTGAGTTCTGGGAACAGAACCCTTGCAAATAATGAGACTCAACCTGTACAGGTAGGTTATTTTCAGGATCTGGCCTTGTGTAAAATCAGACAAAACTATAGTCAGACACTCCCTAATTTTACCCCCAACTTATCCGAGGGTCATAGAAAATTCCATGGGTTTTTTCCTCGAACCCTACCCTCGACTTATCTGTGAGATTGACTTATAGGTTGTTGTTGATTCAATAAATTGCATTCATCCCAAGCCTCCTTCTTGTGTTCTTGGGGGGCGGGGGTGCCTGGGTAAATGTAGCATAGGGTAGTGCTGTAAGTTACTTTCTCCTGGATACATTTGCAGTAAGGGGAGAGTACTGTCAAGAAGATATGAACCTTGGAGCTGGAAAGTCTCTTTCTCCTCTATGATGACACTACTAATATGAGTGGCATACTTTTTTGAGAGGCACTAATTCTGAGCCATTTAATTTTTGAAGCAGTGCATTTCTAAAGGGGGCAAGAAGGCTTGGAATCAGGATTTACTCAAAGCTGTTCATCATTTTATGGAGAAAATAATCCTAAAGGAGATGAAAGATGATAAAAAGAGATGTTCCAGCTACCCAGAGCTCTTCACAGTGTTTCATAAACCAGATTATAGAGAAGTAGCTGAGTAGCAAAACCACTTTATATGCATGGAATTTGAGAAATTAAAGAGAGAGAAAAGGTCTAATAAGGTCATTCAGATTAACCTATAACCAGTGCATGTATCCCCTGTACTATATTTACAGGGAATGCTCCCTAAGTGCACATTTGTATACTAGAAGTAAGAGCTTGTATTTTAAGTTCAGTATTGGGAAAAGAAAGGGTTACGGGTAAGAAAATTAAACTGACTTTGGTGGTCAAAGTGAAAAGTGATATCAGACTATAACTGGCAGGTGAACAATTAACAGAAAGTATAATCACTTGTATCAGATTACTAAGAACCAATGTGAAACTCTTTAATATATTGTCTAGTTTAGAGGAAAAATTGGGGGTTGTCAAGGGATGGTTCCCAAGCTGAATCTGGATTTTTCAGATTTCAACACCTATGTCCCCCTTTGTTCCATTCATTCTTTGTGGGATAGGAAGGCAGACTGACGCTACATCATTCAAGGTGCTCCTCGTGCTGGTGAGTTTTAGGTTCCAATTCTATCCAACTTTCCAGCACCAATGCAGCTGCAATGTAGCACTCGGGGTAAGAGAACATATTTTCCCTTACTGTGAGGAGGCTGTAGTTACTGCCCCACACCACAGAATGCAGTGCACATTCTGTTGGCCATCACTGATGTACATCCCCTCGCACACATAGAAAGATAACAGCTATAGGCTTCTCTGTTCCACAAATAGTAGAAGCCGCTTCAGAAGATATGTATCCTTGAGAAACTTTAAATAAAGTATACTTTTTGAAACTTTAAAGCCATTTCTACCCAACATTGCATATACGCAACAGGGACAAAATGTGTGCACCTATGAGCCAGGCAGAAATGAGTTAGCTGCCTCTGCTCCTGTGTGCTTATGGATAGCAGCAAATTAGCTGAGTGGTGGAACTCACTGTACTAGGAAAAGTGTTCTGCTGATTTCTCTGCTTGCTAGAACCTCAGAACTCTCTTTTCCAACAGACCCAGAGTCATGGGAAACTAGCCATATGGTATCTTAAAAGCCAATGGTAGCGAAGGCAAGTGGTCTAGGTAGATGAGGCAAGCCAGCTTCCTCCCCATTAAAATACAGGCAGTTCCCATCTTAAGGCTGTCCCAACATACAGGCACAGTCTGTCAGCTCCAACATTTTCACACAATGGGAGTGCAATGAATTGAACCCCTTGAATGAACCCCTTTCATTCAGTTCAGCATTTGTGGTGAGCGGAGCGCAATAGACATAAACAAGGCCTGAGTGGGCAGTGATCCATTCAGTCCCTCTGGAGCTCATTTGTTCCTTTTGGTTTCCTTTCTGCTAGGCAGAAGCAGTTAGGGGAGGGGGGAAACAATGTAGTCTCTCCAATCTTGATATCAGACACAATCTACCAAAGTGTCCATGAATCTGGTAGTCCTTTTTCACACAGAGAGATCATTGAGAGGCAAGGGAAGGGGTGTGTAGGGCATAAAATACATTTGTTCCCCATTCTGTCTTAATTGCAGAATGTTGGGATTGGAACAAAGAAACATTACAGACCTGTGCTCTGTTATTTTGTGTTTATTTTTTTCCTCTGGGTTCATTTGAGGTTTGCCTATGGCCAAAATATTTTATTGTCATTTAATTTTTTTTTCCTGATTCACCCCATCTTCCTTATACTCTCATATTATTCTCTGTTTGTGAGATTGTTTTTGTTTTGAGGTGCTTGCACTTGGGACCTTGTTTTGACTTTCACTGGAACAGTTCATTTGAAATGCAGTTTCCAAACTGAACACCCACCTCAACTATTCCTTGTTTTTCTGTGTTTGGAGGGGGGGATGTCTCATTTTTTAACTTTAAATATTTTTATCCTGCCTCTCTCACCAAAGGTGACACAAAGTAGCTCACAGAAATTGTATGACAGAACAGTCGTAAAAACATTTAAAAAGTTATGCTGTATGAAAACGTCCCCCTCACTATATGTGAACATGCAACTAAAGGGACCCAGAAAAAGGTGTTTCATCAATAATTCACCTCTTCAGTGAAAAGCACTTGAAAAACCAAGCATCAGTCATTCTGCATATCAGCACTCCTCCAGCTATGGGGATTCTGAAATTGATCGCACTAACCATTGTGTTGACACAATAATAAACCACTTTTAGCAAAGAGTACTCACAGAGAATAAGGAATTTCCCCAAAGAATGTTAGCCATTAGCTTTCAATTCACAGAACCAGCTCTCTGGATGAGAAGCAGTTTTTACTTTTTTCGTCATGTGGGACAATATCTTACACAACATGTGGGTTAAGAAAGGCAAATGTTTGCAGGCAGTTGTTTTAATAACAAGACATCTACTACCCTTATAGTCATCATGGGCAGCCTTTTGGCAGCCTATTGTCATATTGAGCTCATCTGTTTCAATAGCATGATGCCTGTTTATGAATTGATCGAGACTTCTAGCAGTAATCTAGGTGCCTAGCAACTGTTGTATAATTACGTCAAGAGGCAGGTTGTTTCATTTTTATCTAAGTCTAGCTCTAGATGGTCTCAATGGTACCATTTTGGAATGCTGAGAATATCCCTTTCCCACTCTCAGTAGAATAAAGATATACAACAATAAGTTAGCAGAAGCTGGGCAACCGCTTTGTAAAAAACCAATCAACTAGATGCACCATCACCTATGCCAGTTTTGGATTATTGTTCTTTCATCTCATCCAGTCCCTTGGGTGGCTGTGCTTCCTAATCAAGAGTGGACAAATGTGGACCATATATACTGGTTCAGTCATACAGGTCTTTGGAAAACCATCTGCAAACAAATAAAAGCATCCATTAAAAGTCTAAGGCAACCTGTGTGACAGTAGCCTTATAATGTTAGTCAATACAAAAGCCTCATTACACTGTGACACATGAAATGGTAGAGTTAAGGTGTGTTTCCTGTTCATTCGTAGATAACATTCAATAGCCTAAGAGGAAAGGCTGCCAAGTATCCAATAAAATTTGCAGTGCCTTGTCACATAATACAGATGGGAAATACCTACATGATAATTACTTCTGTGTACAAGGAACACATGGTTTTGTGATCACTTTAAGCATTTCAAGGTTTTGAAATCAACAAAATATGAGCAAATTTGAGATGGGGCAGTGGTGGGAAGCTGAAGAGAAGTCTGGAAGAAAAAGGCAGAGCATGAGAGGTGAGAAAAAGGCAGAAAAAGGCAGAAACATTAAATTAAATGAGAAAAAGGCAGAACATTAAAAAGGTGGCAGAGCAGCTTTTAAACTGATCCCTGGGGGAAGGCCGACAGGAGCCGAGGGGCATCCGGTTCGGGACTCCTCATCCCTATGGGATGAGGATGGGGAGGTTAGAGAACAAGACAAAGGCAGGGTAGGAGAAGAAATTGGGAAAGGTAGGGAGATGGGATGTGATAGACGGTTTGGCAAAATGAGAGGATGCGGGGACAAAGGAGCGAATAAGCAGCCCATCCTGGGGCATTCCGTGTATAAATGCTTTTATGAGAATGCCCGAAGTCTACGAGCAAAGGTGGGAGAACTGGAATGTCTGGTGACAAGGGAAAATATTGACATAGTGGGCATAACGGAAACCTGGTGGAATGCGGAGAATCAGTGGAATACCGCAATCCCGGGCTATAAACTCTACAGGAGGGACAGGCAGGGGCGTGTTGGAGGTGGGGTGGCCCTTTATGTTAAGGAAGGGATAGAATCCAGCAAAGTAGAGATTGAAGGTGGGTCCGACTCCACCGTAGAATCTCTGTGGGTTAAATTACCAGGCTTGTGCAGCGATGTAATACTGGGGGCGTGCTATCGTCCTCCAGACCAGAAATCTGATGGGGACCTTGAAATGAGGAAACAGATCAGGGAGGTGACAAGGAAGGACAGGGTTGTAATCATGGGGGACTTCAATTATCCTCATATTGACTGGGTCAATTTGTGTTCTGGTCACGATAAAGAAACCGGATTTCTTGACGTGCTAAATGACTGTGGCTTAGATCAGCTAGTCACGGAGCCCACCAGAGGACTGGTGACTCTGGATTTAATTTTGTGCGGTACGCAGGACCTGGTTAGAGATGTAAACGTTACTGAGCCATTGGGGAACAGTGATCATGCTGCGATCCGTTTTGACGTGCACGTTGGGGGAAGAATACCAGGCAAATCTCTAACAAAAACCCTTGACTTCCGACGGGCGGACTTCCCTCAAATGAGGAGGCTGGTTAGAAGGAGGTTGAAAGGGAGGGTAAAAAGAGTCCAGTCTCTCCAGAGTGCATGGAGGCTGCTTAAAACAACAGTAATAGAGGCCCAGCAGAGGTGTATACCGCAAAGAAAGAAGGGTTCCACTAAATCCAGGAGGGTGCCCGCATGGCTAACCAGCCAAGTTAGAGAGGCTGTGAAGGGCAAGGAAGCTTCCTTCCGTAAATGGAAGTCTTGCCCTAATGAAGAGAATAAAAAGGAACATAAACTGTGGCAAAAGAAATGTAAGAAGGTGATAGGGGAGGCCAAGCGAGACTATGAGGAACGCATGGCCAGCAACATTAAGGGGAATAATAAAAGCTTCTTCAAATATGTTAGAAGCAGGAAACCCGCCAGAGAAGCGGTTGGCCCTCTGGATGGTGAGGGAGGGAAAGGGGAGATAAAAGGAGACTTAGAGATGGCAGAGAAATTAAATGAGTTCTTTGCATCTGTCTTCACGGCAGAAGACCTCGGGCAGATACCGCTGCCCGAACGGCCCCTCCTAACCGAGGAGTTAAGTCAGATAGAGGTTAAAAGAGAAGATGTTTCAGACCTCATTGATAAATTAAAGATCAATAAGTCACCGGGCCCTGATGGCATACACCCAAGGGTTATTAAGGAATTGAAGAATGAAGTTGCAGATCTCTTGACTAAGGTATGCAACTTGTCCCTCAAAACGGCCACGGTACCAGAAGATTGGAGGATAGCAAATGTCACGCCTATTTTTAAAAAGGGAAAGAGGGGGGACCCGGGAAACTATAGGCCGGTCAGCCTAACATCCATACCGGGTAAGATGGTGGAATGCCTCATCAAAGATAGGATCTCAAAACACATAGACGAACAGGCCTTGCTGAGGGAGAGTCAGCATGGCTTCTGTAAGGGTAAGTCTTGCCTCACAAACCTTATAGAATTCTTTGAAAAGGTCAACAGGCATGTGGATGCTGGAGAACCCGTGGACATTATATATCTGGACTTTCAGAAGGCGTTTGACACGGTCCCTCACCAAAGGCTACTGAAAAAACTCCACAGTCAGGGAATTAGAGGACAGGTCCTCTCGTGGATTGAGAACTGGTTGGAGGCCAGGAAGCAGAGAGTGGGTGTCAATGGGCAATTTTCACAATGGAGAGAGGTGAAAAGCGGTGTGCCCCAAGGATCTGTCCTGGGACCGGTGCTTTTCAACCTCTTCATAAATGACCTGGAGACAGGGTTGAGCAGTGAAGTGGCTAAGTTTGCAGACGACACCAAACTTTTCCGAGTGGTAAAGACCAGAAGTGATTGTGAGGAGCTCCAGAAGGATCTCTCCAGACTGGCAGAATGGGCAGCAAAATGGCAGATGCGCTTCAATGTCAGTAAGTGTAAAGTCATGCACATTGGGGCAAAAAATCAAAACTTTAGATATAGGCTGATGGGTTCTGAGCTGTCTGTGACAGATCAGAAGACAGATCTTGGGGTGGTGGTGGACAGGTCGATGAAAGTGTCGACCCAATGTGCGGTGGCAGTGAAGAAGGCCAATTCTATGCTTGGGATCATTAGGAAGGGTATTGAGAACAAAACGGTTAGTATTATAATGCCGTTGTACAAATCGATGGTAAGGCCACACCTGGAGTATTGTGTCCAGTTCTGGTCGCCGCATCTCAAAAAAGACATAGTGGAAATGGAAAAGGTGCAAAAGAGAGCGACTAAGATGATTACGGGGCTGGGGCACCTTCCTTATGAGGAAAGGCTACGGCGTTTGGGCCTCTTCAGCCTAGAAAAGAGACGCTTGAGGGGGGACATGATTGAGACATACAAAATTATGCAGGGGATGGACAGAGTGGATAGGGAGATGCTCTTTACACTCTCACATAATACCAGAACCAGGGGACATCCACTAAAATTGAGTGTTGGGCGGGTTAGGACAGACAAAAGAAAATATTTCTTTACTCAGCGCGTGGTCGGTCTGTGGAACTCCTTGCCACAGGATGTGGTGCTGGCGTCTAGCCTAGACGCCTTTAAAAGGGGATTGGACGAGTTTCTGGAGGAAAAATCCATTATGGGGTACAAGCCATGATGTGTATGCGCAACCTCCTGATTTTAGGAATGGGTTAAGTCAGAATGCCAGATGTAGGGGAGAGCACCAGGATGAGGTCTCTTGTTATCTGGTGTGCTCCCTGGGGCATTTGGTGGGCCGCTGTGAGATACAGGAAGCTGGACTAGATGGGCCTATGGCCTGATCCAGTGGGGCTGTTCTTATGTTCTTATGTTCTTATGAGAGAATACAATTTCTCTATCATGGATTCCTGTGATGTATACCATAATGTGCAAGGCAGACAATACATTAATGTCATGGTAGGCACATAGCAGGAGGCCAGAGTCAATCATAAGTCTTGGAGTATGCTTTGTATAATGTGAATGAATTCTGTGTACTATTCTCAGATGTGCTGCAGAAATACATATTTTTATATGGCCATTACAAGGCTTAGGACATTTCTATTTCAACTAACTTTTGAGATGGGAGGGGAGAGGAAGGGAGGGGACTGCCTTACTGCTGCCTTATAATTAGCGGACTGTTCTCTTGCCACTACTCTCAATTTTTAGTGGGGAACATTTTATCTATTACTGGTATATTATTGTCTATTTTATTGGTTCCATTTTATTGCCTTTTGTTTGTGTTTTTAATTTCTAATTGATATTGTGTTTGATTTTATCATAAACTTCCTAATGCAGTTTTTAACTGGAAAGGCAGGATATAAATTCATAAAATAAATAGACATTGTATTTCTCCTGATGCTAATATAAGTGTGCCATAGTCCTTAGATTGATAGGCTTTCTACACAGGGCCCATATCACATGTACAACATACAACATACAACAAACCTTTATTAGGCATATACCATATCACATGTATTCTGTACAGTGCCCAGCAAGCAGTGCAGGATACATGCTATCGTATGTAGCAGGATATTGATTAACTGTGGAAGCAGAATTAGCTGTAATCCTAATTGCACTTATACTTATCTGAGAATAAATCCCATTGATATAAACTGACATTTCTGAGGAGATATGCATAGGATTGTGCTATTGGTAATTAATTAGTCAAAAGATGTGTCTTGGGGGTGGGGGCTTAGGCAATAAGGGAGGAAGCCAGGTTGATAATGGTGCAGTTCTGCTGTTTTTTTGCCACCGGTTTATAATAATTCTAGAGTATACAACAGGTTTTATTCCTATCTATAGTGACTGAAATTTGTAATATTTCTAAAGGGCTACCGATTGCAGTATGACAAAATAGAATAAATGTCTTGTATATCTGAACACTAATGGATGTGATAGAGACAACTCCTTTTCACTTGTTCCAAGTCTGTTGAATAATATAGGAGCTCCTCGTATCCACTGATCTGATATTCGCAGATTGACTTATTCACAGATTGGGTCTGCATGCACCCCCTCCGGAGGTGAGGGGAAAACTACTCCCCTCACCTCCAGAGGGTCCTGTGAGCCCGGCAGAGGCCACAGATGACCATCTGCAACCTCTGCTGGGCTCAGACTGAGCCCAAGAGTTTAAAAAATGTGACTTCCATTTTCTCAGTGAAATCGGAAATAGTGTTTTTAATGCTTTATAAGGCATTAAAAACTTCACTTATGGTTTCTCGGAAAAACCAGAAGTAGTGCTTTTTTTTTTTTAACTGTCAGGCTCAGTCTGAGCCCGGCAGAGGCTGTGGATGGATATGCATGGCCTCTGCTGGGCTCAGAAGACCCTCTGGAGGCAAGGGGAGCAGAGCTTCCCTTGTCTCCAAAGTGTGTGTGTGTGGGGGGGGGGGGGTGTATTTCCTGGTACAGTATTCCCTGTTTCAGGTTAACTACAAGGGTTTCGGAACATAACCCCTGTGAATAGTAGGGCATGCCTGTAATTGAAAGTAATGCAACAATTTTCAACCATTGTGCCGTGACACATTGGTATGCTGCGGATGGTCCACAGGTGTGGCACAGGAGTTTGGTGGAGGGTCATTTATCAGTAGGGCCATTGGGGATGTGATCCCCCCCCCCACCTGTAGTGTAATATGCCTTGTAAATTGTCAAAGAAACCGATGGTGTGTCTTGAAAACTTGAATACCTTCTCAATGTGCTGTGAGATGAAAAATGTCAGAAATCACTGAAAGAAAAACAAGTAGTGTACTTCTTTTACAAATTTAAGGGCTGATTCAGAGGGAAGCCAAACAGTGTTTCTGATGTGAATGGTAATTTGTTCATTAATTTGTTCATTATTGAACATTAATTAAGTTCAGTTTGGAGACTCTAAACATACCCTTCTTTCTTAAATTCAGAATTTTAAGTCTCTAATTTGTTTTTCAGCATCTTCAGCTGAACTGTGTTTTGCTTTTCTGTAGGTTTGAATGTAATAATTGTGAGGTTGGAGACCAATGTGGTGTAATTATGCATGGCAATGCTGTCACTTTCTGCCAACCATATGGGCCAAGAGAATTGGTAAGTGGCTGCTAATTTGATTAATTTTGGGATTTCACATTTTGAGATCCGACCTTTTCAATTTTTTCACATGTCAGCTTTAGCCTACCAACTCTGAAGTTGTCTTTCCTTAGTTCAGTTATCTGAAAATGGTTAGATCTCCCTTCCACTCCAACATTTACTTCTAAATGTTTACTTTTAGATATTAGTGCGTTATGCATTGTTATTTTGTTGTTTTGCTTCCTCATTCAAGCCAAGACATGTTTGTAAAGTGGACTTACAGCCCAGTCCTGAGCTGCCTGGAGCGTGGGGTTGCCACGGTGCCAATATAGCAGCCACAGCATTCAACATGCCCCAGGCAGCCGTCACTGCCTCCACGGGAGAAGGGGACTTTTGTCCCCTTCCTCCACATAAGAAAAGCACCCCCGCAATGGGGGCTACTTGATTCTGTGCCCGCTATCTAGCGAGCACAGAGTCATGAAGTTCCATGTCAAACTGAGAGGCTTGACATGGGGCTCTGGATACGGTGGAGCCGAGCTCCACCCGTCCTGCCTCTCACCCGCCATGCCTTCTCCTTCCCTCCGCCTGCTCTCCGCTCACCTTCCCCCACTCTGGAATGCCTCCTCCCCACCTCCCTTCACACCCCCACTCACCTCTTCACTGCCAGGCGGTCCAGGTGACCTCCAAGCAATGGGCCTTTCACCAGCGCTGGCCTAGCACAAGCTCCTGCTGGGCTTGCTCCGGTACTGGGCTGGTACTAAGCCCTGCAAACATGCCTCATGGCACATTTGCAACAGTGCACGTCAGTGGTAAGCCAGTGCGCAGAGCTCAGGATTGGGCTCCCAATCGCCTAAGGCTCTGGAAGCACAGCAAGGGCAGTTCTCACATCATCACAAATGAGCTATCTGGTGTAAATCAATGCAATGCTTTAGAGAGGAAGATTATATTAAGGGACAACCCATAAGCAACTTGTCTTCTGACATGATACGGATGCCAAAAGATCACACTAGAGTATAATATCATACAAGTGGTCATTTTGATCTGCACTACAGATAATGAAACATTTGATATGCAACCAACCTGTAGAATGGCATTCTAGTAGGATCAGTCATATCTGACAGATATAAGAACGTAATTCAGCCATGCTGATAAATGATCCACTTCATCCAGCACACACTTTCTAAGTATGATCAGCAAGATTCATAAAAGAAGCTCATAACCTGGGCATGGTGCAGGAAGATCTCGACCTAATAATTTCTTATTTTTGTCCCTATAATATCACCATCATGGTTATAATCATAAAGTTCCATGACTGATAGCCATTGACAAATCCCACCATCAATTTGTGTTTAACCTAGCTGAAACAATGAAAGTGAGATGAGATCATAAACTCTCACACTGGTTGGAACTCAGGCAAGGTACAGCATAGTCTTATGCGTAACTACTCAGAAGTAAGCCCCTCAGAGTTAACTGAGCGCAATCTAGAGCTGCACTTAGGCTAGTGCAAGTCCCTTGCGCCAGCCTAGGAGGGTTGCAAACGTGCCGTAAGGCACATTTGCGCCTTCTCAGGAATAAACTGTGCCAGTGCATGGAGGCTGAATCCAGCCTCCGTGGCGGCTTTTGTGGCAAGTCTTGCATCGGCCCAACCGATGCAAGGCACTGGGGTGGGCGGGGAGGAGGAGAGAGGGAGGCGTTTCTGGGCGGGGAGGGCGGGTAACTTACTGGGGGTAGTGCCGGCCCTCTGGAAGATGTGAGGGACCCACAACGGTTCTTGTTTCAAAACATTTCAAAACGGTTCTCTAATGTGAGTAGAATTGTTATCGTTTGTTTTATTTGTGCTTTTGTGTTTTTATATTGTAATGACCAATTGGTTATATAATAAATTTTCTTCTCTAATGTGAGTACGACTTACCTCTGGTTTTCATCTGAGAACCAGAATGGATCATGTTCATATGAGGGAGCCATTCTGAGGCAGGGGGAGGCCTGCAGAGGGGGCCATAGCCCAGAGAGCCTGTGCTACCCCCAGTAAGTTTAAAAAAACCTTTCTCATAGTGGTGGCATGATCCTAGAGGTGCTGTTGCTGTGGTTGCCCTGCCCTTGCATCGACTTAACAGAGGTCCCAAGTCTCCCAGAGAGAACCTCTGGCTTATAAGATTAGGCCATAAATCCATTAGTTTCCTGTTCAATACAATATTGGTTCTTTTCCTTCTTTCATAGACTACTAATGGCCTGAATACGACCACAGCTTCTGTGCTCCAGTTTTCAATTGGTAAGTTTATATACAGTGAGTTTGGTTTTGTTCTCTCTAGTACCATAGTTTTGATTGTAAATTCATCTGTGCAAGTTGTAATCTGTGGAGCTGTTGTCTGTTGTGGTCCTATAGTTAGTAAAATTTAAGCAATTTCAAAAAATGGGTGTGTGTATGAATGTGTGTGTTTTGATATGAAAAAATATTAATCAAATTTATAAATGGAATTTTACAGCAATATTTTGCCAGAATTTAGCCATAAATTGCTGCAAAGTGATGGTCCCACGTACTTTAAACAAAGACTTGTTGACACATATGTGAATAAAGGTGCAATCCTGAAGCACCCATGGGCTGACGCAAGTCCCTTAAGGCACGTTTGCACATAAGGCACATTTGCACCTCCTTGGGAGAAAGTTGGGCCAGCGCTCAAAGGAGCACCGGCCTGCGGAAGCTAACATAAGCCTCCACCCCAGCTTCGTCTGCAAGGCTTGGGTTGGCCAGGCTGGCCTGAGGCAAGGCTCTGGGATGGGCGGGAGGGAGGTGTTCCTGTGCAGGGGGAGGCCGAGCAGCGGGCTGCCCCGGGGGCAGGCAGGCAGAGAGCGGGAGGTGGGGCTGGAATCTGGCAGTTATGCCGGATCCCAACCTCCATTCCCAGGGAGAAAGGAGTGGCTTGGAACCGCTCCACTCTCCTTAGACTTGTGGCATCTCAGGAAGTGGCTAAAGTCCGAGGAGACCCATTTGGGCCAGGGCGCCTTACCCAGGGGTAAGGGGAAGAGTTTCCCCTTGCCTCTGGCTGAGCCGCCTTGGGCCCCTATCCTTTGCTGGATACAGCGCAAGCCTCTTGGCTTGCCTGTTCCAGCGCAGGGTAGGATTGCACCCTAAGTATGTCTGCTTTTTATTCTGATTGCTTTAAATACTCACTATCTTGTGCCGTGTCATTCTGTTTAATTCAACGTTCTCCACAGGTGTTCAATTAATATAGAGTTACTCCAGTTGTGTATATTTACTTAATATACTTTTATGTATTTTTATCAGTGTTAATCCTGTCATGCCCAAAATAACAGTTATGGAAGTCAAGTTTGGAAAGCCCATGGAGGGGATTTTCTAGTCCTCACAGTTATGTAGTCATCTACTTAAATCCTTTGAATAAATTATTATGTGTGTGTGTGTGTGCTATGCAAATAAGGCAAGTAATGGTCTAAAAGGCAAAAGAAAAATATTAATTTTTTGAAGGAATTAAATGTGTATGGAGGAAAGCCATTTTACAGTACACATAAATCAATAAATTCCAAGAAGCAATGTTGATGGTTTCCTCTGTGGAATCCTAGAGATGTATTTTCAAATTAAATTTTCATTTTTTAATAAGTAATTCTTCTAGCAGGACATACCTCAGTAGGGTTGTGATTAAACTGTGGAGATCTTTGTGGGAAATGAAAACTATCCATTAGATTGACACTGGAGTGGATTTTTTTTTCTACTTTGCATTAAATCCCAATACCAGAAACTTCCAGAAATGTGTTATATAGATTATTTTACTTTTCCATTTTTTTTACCAGTTAAACAAGTATTCGTACTGATATAGTAACTGAGTGAAGATGCCAGTAGTGGAATGGCTTTCCACCAGCCTTCTCTTCCTCTAAAAATTGCTACTTCATCAACCACAGTGCTTACTTTTCAGTTCAATAATCTTACTCACTTTGATGTCTTACAGCCCAGCACCCAGAGGAGCAGTGGCAACAAAATGGCTACTGCTGCAGCCTATGGGTGCCATACAGCCACCACAGTCTTCTTGGGGGGAAAGGGACGTTTGTCCCCTTCCCCCAGATAAGGGCATGGGTCCCACAATGGGTCTTCTCCAGTCTGTGCTTGCTATTTTGCGAGTGCAGACTGGAGGAGCTCCATGTTGGGTTTTTCAACCCAACATGGAGCATTGAATCTGGCAGAGCAGAGCTCCGCTGGTCCCACCCCCTCCTGCCCCTGGTTCCCCAGCCCTCTCCCCACACTGGAATGCCTCTCCCATGCCCTGACAAGCTCTTCCCTTGTTCTGGGTGGTGTCCGTCTAGCACTGGGCTCTCCACTGACTGGTACTGGGTCAGCACTGGCGGTCCCTACCCTACTTTACAGCACAGTTACAACACCCAGTGCTGGTGGCACACTCGTATGTCCAGCACTAAAGAGCTCAGGCTCTTAATGTTGTCAAAGTTTTCCAGCAAAGTGAGTACTGCCATGTACCTTTGGAAGGAAGAGAAACTCTTACTTTTTCTGCTTGAATTGCAAGTTTACATTGTCTAGTGTGTGTCAACTGTAGGGTGTGTTGTAACATGGATAATTGGTCATGGGCTTGAATATGAGTCTAATATGAATGTGAAGGAAGTATTCCACCAAAATATAAAGTACTTCATTCAATTGTACCTAATTTAAATCATCACTAACTTTCATGAATGGTTCAAAAAGTGAGTAGTAGTAGACACTGTGATCCTGTCAATCATAAGCAAATTGTGCTGAGACAAATAAGATTTTCTCTCAAGTAAATGCACAGAACAATTGCAGCCAAAGTAACTGGAACCAGTGAAGTGGTGTCAAAAAATTCTTTTCCCAATCCTATAGTGGATCTCAAAGTGTGAGTTAGGGACCCACCAGTGGGTTGTGACCCAATTTTTGGTAGTTCTTGAAACTGACAGGGCTGATTAGGCTATGTGCATCAAGGGTTAAGCAACCTGCTATTGGAGGGGGAGCATGGCTGCCCAACCACCATTATAGCCGCACTCCTTAGCATTTATAAATCAGGTAGCAGCTGGTAGGACTTCTAAAAATTTGGGAACTACTGCTGTTGAGTATATTTGCGGGACATATCTACCAACCCTAATATTTGGGGCTGCTGGGAATGAGGTAAAGGCACACTCACTTTGGGGAGAAATTAGTGTTATTGTAAGACCAACTTAAAAAAGGAGAATTGAAGAAAGAGCTACAATTCGAAGAGATGAGATGTAAAAGTTTTTAGAGAGAGGTAGGCTAAAACATTTGCAGGATTTTTTTTTTATGTGGGGATGGGAAACAGTCAAATCTTCCATCTGCCATCTGTAGTCTGAAACTATACAGTCCAGCAGTAGGTACTTCACAGTCCTAACGCTTGCCTTTTGGTTCTCGTGAAGCATTTGTCAAGCACCTAATACACTTAACATTATGCTAGTAACAGACTCCACATTGAAAACCTAGACAGCAGTTGAATGCACATCTTTCATCCAGCTCTCTTCTGCTGCCAAAACAGCAGTAATCGAGTAATTTGAGTTAGAGGAATGGATAATGACTAAGGATTTAAGCAAAAATGGCCCAGATTTCATGCTAAATCCCAAAGCTCCTTAGATCATGTACATGAAAGCATAATTTCCCTGCCTGAGACAATTTCATTTAATGCAGTTCAAGTAGTACCACATGTTCAGTAGTTCTGCTGAAGACAACAGGTGTTCAAAATATCAAACAACTGAGAGTTTGCTATTATTTCATAGAGGTGGTGAACAGATTTCTGCCAGTTATTGCCCTTGAAACAGGAAAATATCCTTTTTCCAAACAGTCTTTTCAGATTTAAAATGGGATGCTTGATGTGTGTGCTTATTCTAAATTATTATAAATTATTGCTGGTGTTTCTTAGCTCGAAATCGACATGGCAGTCTGCTTTTGCTTACTAGTGCCAGATAATTTCCAGCTATTTCACATTTTCATTCTCATACATTGCTGCATTTTAGCAAGACTAAATGCTTTGAGTTACTATAACGTGCAATGGGATTACTCCTAATTAAGATATTTAAAGGCAGTTCCTTAGGGATTTTTTCAGCCAGAATTTTTAATTGCACAGTTTAGGGCTGAGGAGGATCACACGAGAGTTTTAAAGCTCAGCTGCCATGAGATATTAGCATGGTTCATTAGCAAAATAGTCTCTGCCTCTCACTCACAAAGCCAGAGTTCTCCCCATAGCTATGTCCCTGAACTTCTGAACACGATCATTCATAGCCCATCTGTGGAAGGTGACTCACAATAATGATAGATTAATGACTGAATTGAGTATACATGTACTCAGGGAAGAGAGAAAATGTTCTAGCAGAAATTTGAGTGAGGTATGATCTCTCTAAATGTAAAGATACATTTTTATCTCTCAAAATTGGCCGATAGTTGGGATGGTATTTTCTGTTTGATATGTGTCTTGCAGGGCTGTGCATGAGCTTAGAATTCAAAAGGTAGTTTCGATCTGCTGGATTTGGGAGATCAGCTGCAGGAGCAGTCACAATCCCAGCACCTGCACCTGGTTATTTTTCAAACTATATATCCCTAGTAAAGACTTTATTACCAGGACCCAAATGAATGAATACTGATCACCATTACTGTATGATAACTGCAGTGAGCATCTGTATAATATGGAGGTCTGATATAGTTGCCACATTGCATTCTGGGTAATTCAACTTTTTCCTATAACTTGAAGTGGATGAATATAATAATAATAATAATAATATACAGTATTTATATACCGCCTTTCTTGGTCTTTATTCAAGACTTTATTCAAGGCGGTTTACATAGGCAAGCTTATTAAATCCACGCAGGGATTTTTACAAATTGAAAGAAGGTTCTTTCTTTCAAGAACCACTACATTCAAGGTGTTACACTCCGATCTGGTTTAACATTCTGGCCTCCATCCTCCCACGCTCCGAGCAGATGGAACAGCTCAGCTGCAGCTTGCTAGCTGCTTCAAGGTCGCACGGTGCCGGTGGCCTCGAACTGGTGACCTTGTGGATGTTAATCTTCAGGCAAATGGAGGCTCTACCCTCTAGACCAGACCTCCTGGATGAAAATGGTTTTATTTTTTTCCACAGATTTTGGTGTTGTCAAAGTGAGAAGTGCAGAAAACGGTGTTATGTGTTTTTATTCTAAGGGCACATTTTTATAAATTGTAATTATAAATGCTTTTAAAGTGTACTAGGTAAGTGATATGGGGTGGTATAGTGTCAGTAGATGCAGCCACATGCATGCAGAGGTGTGCATATTAAGAGAATTTAATTTATTAAATTAAGTTTAATAAAGAAATAAATAATTCTCTTAATTATGCATATTAAGATAATATGTAGAGATGTTCAAGAATGGGTGTTTTTTTTGCAGATTTTGGGTTTTTTTGTTTTGTTTTATACAAAAATGAGAAGTGCAGAAAGCAGCGTTATGTGTTTTTATTTTATCACTGAAAAAACCCACATCAACCCATAACATTAGCAGTGCACTGAGGAAAATGTGGTGCTGCCAGGCATCCTGTCTTTGTTCTTGTCTTGCCCCCGTATGCTATAGCAAGTACATCTTACAATATTGCCCCAGAATAGAAGGATCATGGGGAGTGAATTGTCATACCTGTTGGAATCAGCCTGCTGCTGGGAAGGTCTCTTTGTAGACCAGACAGATGAACTATTTATAAAATAGTTTAAAAATATAAGAAGATCATTTGCTCTTTTGTGGTCTTACAGTTGTGAAACACCAGTTTAGGATGCCCAGCCTGTGCCCTTGACATCAAAGAGAAAAAAGTAACTGGTGGTTATAAGTTACTAAGTTCATTAGTTTTCAGTAGTATAAAACAGTCCCATTCAGTTGAGCTTGCTGTCATTAAAATACTTTCTTACTAAGTTACTAAGCTCATTAGTTTTCAGTAGTATAAAACAGTCCCATTCAGTTGAGCTTGCTGTCATGAAAAGGCACCTTCTTTTTGAAAGTATGTATTGTCTGCATAAGATGTGAATGAAAAGAAAATGTTTCACCATGTTCCAGACTCCTGCACCCTTGCAAGATTATTATTGACTTATTTCACACATGAAACATCGTCATCTTGATGCCCTTCTTTGATCCACAAACTGAAAATTCTCCATTTATTCTGTGCGGTCCTTTACACACTCTTCTGTACATGCATATTGTACTATGTCCACTATTGATTTTCTCTTATTAGAAAATAGGCAGGACTCTTTAATTTGTGTATGTATCCTTGACAAGACAGGCTGTCATGGCACAAAATCGTCCTGATGACATGTCCTGTGTTGGGTTAATGAACAATTGACCTAATGGTTTCTATTCCTTTTCATGAGTAATTGAGACTGATGGGAAGGGTTCACTGTGGAGCCTTTTGTTGCATAGCAAATCCAGAGGTTTAAGACTGAAAAAATAACATAGCAAACTCTCTTTAAGAGCTGTGAGGTTTATACATTTTATTTGCAATATTTAAAACTTTATTATACTATTATTTGTTTTGGAGGTATAGTAGTCATTTAAAAATGTATTTTTAAGAAATTAAAGCACTTGTGGGTTTTTTCCTACTATGTTCTCTTCTTAATAAGCTAAGTGATTGTTTCAGAACATAAAGCCCAAACTAGGCCCTGTAGATGAATATGGCTTAATCTTTGTGTATGAAGGGCTTGGAATGGAGACATGTTCTCTTCCTGAACAAATATCCCTGTGCTGAGCTTTTTCTACTGATACTTTCACAAAGAAATGTGGAGTTCCGTAAGACAAAATGTTGAGTTCCTTAACACAAATTACCTCTTGTTGCTGTAGAGATTCTATAGTCATTAAGTTGTAAGCCACTGATGTGCTATGTCAGAGCAACAATGTGGAGCATGTACTAAACACCATGAAGTCATTTAACGTATGGAAATTGGGGAATCAATTTAGTCATTACTTGCTTTCACTTTGGAATTTTCCTGGGATTTGGATGCTTGACTTGCCACTTTTTGATGTGCACTCATTGTATTAGTCTTAACAGCATGAGGCTACAGTAGAAGCAAAGAATCTGTGACCCCTGTTGCAAAAGAGGCAGGCTGTTGCAAAGTCCCAAAGGCAATCAAAAACTTTCCAGGTCAAGGTTGCAGACAATAAAATGTGAGAAGTCCAGCAAGGCCTCTAGCCCCCATCTGGCTCATGACTTGTTTCAACATGACGTTGAAGCTCTAATCCCATTACTGCTTGGGATATTGATTCTTTGGCCAAAACTACATGTTGTGTCAAACAGGTTCCCTGCTAACTGGGCTAAGAGACACCTTTTAAGACATTGTAGCAGGGGGAGAACAACTGCTCCTGTTCATCCCAGTATAGCATTTTTTCAGTGGCTGTTTATGTCTTGACCTTGTCCTCTGCTTGGATCTTGACTTTGGAGGTGGGAGGAACAGTTAGGTCAGTAGAACCAGACCCAAAACCAGGCCCAGGCTAGAGCCTGCACCTGAACCTGAGCCTGCAAGTCAGAAGTTTCCCAAACTGGAGATCATAAAACCAGAGACCTCAGATCTGGAAACCCTAGAGTCAACACACCCAGAGCCAGAACCCATTCCTAGAACATCAATACCAGACATTGCCCAGGAAGAATGCTTGCAAAATTACAAGTTAGAGCAGTGGTTCTCACACATTTAGCCACCAGGACCTGGCCACCACTGTCAAGAAAATCCCTGTAAAAGAGCCATTGTTCATCCTTGGCGATTTCAATGCTAGAGTTGGTGCTGATAACAGTTCATGGCCCACTTGCTTAGGTCAGTTTGGCACTGGGAGGATGAACGAAAATGGCCAACGCCTGCTAGAGTTTTGCTGTCATCACGGTCTCTGTGTCAGCAACACGTTCTTCAACACAAAGCCCCAACATAGAGTCTCTTGGAGACATCCAAGATCAAAGCACTGGCACCAGCTCGACCTGATCCTCACCAGACGCTCCAGCCTTCCCAGCATCAAGATCACACGCAGTTATCATGGTGCTGCCTGCGACACTGACCACTCCCTGGTGTGCAGCAGAGTGAAACTGCAAGCAAAGCAACTGTATCACACGAAAAAGGAAGGAAGACCTCGCATTGATACCAGCAAGACCTGGGATCAGAGAAAAGTGGAGGAATTTGCACAAGCGCTTGAGGAATCTCTTCCAGGCCCGGCCGACGCAAACGCATCCAACAGATGGGAACATTTCAAGAATACCGTTTACAACACCACCTTGTCCATATTCGGCAAGAAGACCAAGAAGGCGGCAGACTGGTTTGAAGCCCACTCTGAGGAGTTGACACCAGTCATTGAGGAAAAGAGGAGAGCTCAAGCAGCATACAAGGCCTGTCCCAGTGAGCGCAACCTGCAGGTCCTCCGAACTGCTCGCAGCAAAGTCCAACAGACTGCCAGGAGATGTGCTAACGACTACTGGCTCCAGCTCTGTTCCGAGATACAGATAGCAGCTGACACGGGCAACATCAAGGGGATGTATGATGGTATCAAGCAGGCCCTAGGTCCAACACAGAGGAAAATTGCCCCTCTGAAGTCTGCCACAGGCGAGGTCATCCAGGATCGGGCGCAGCAGATGGAACGCTGGGTGCAGCACTACTCTGAGCTATATTCCAGAGAAAATGTAGTCACCGAAGAAGCACTGAACAACATTGAGTGCCTGCCTGTGCTGGAAGAGCTTGACAGTGAACCAACCCTAGAAGAACTTCACGTGGCCCTGGACTCCCTTGCCTTTGGCAAGGCACCTGGAAAATTCAGCATCCCTGCTGAAGTCCTAAAATGCTGCAAAGAGATCATCGTCACTGAGCTGCATGAAATCCTCTGTCTCTGCTGGAGAGAAGGTGGAGTACCTCAAGACATGAGGGATGCAAACATCATCACGCTGTACAAGAACAAAGGTGACAGGGGTGACTGCAACAACTACCGCGGCATCTCTCTCCTTAGCGTTGTAGGAAAGCTGTTTGCCCGAGTTGTACTAAAGAGGCTCCAGGTACTTGCAGAGAGCGTCTATCCAGAATCGCAGTGTGGATTCCGAGCCAACAGGTCCACCACTGATATGGTATTCTCCCTTAGACAACTGCAGGAGAAATGCAGGGAACAACGACAGCCACTCTTTATAGCCTTCATAGATCTCACAAAGGCTTTCGACCTGGTCAGCAGAGACGGCCTCTTCAAGATTCTCCCAAGATTGGATGTCCACCCAGGCTCCTCAGCATCATCAGATCTTTCCACAAGGACATGAAGGGCACTGTTGTCTTCGATGGCTCCACATCAGACCCTTTTGACATCCGAAGCGGAGTGAAGCAGGGCTGTGTTCTTGCACCAACCTTGTTTGGGATTTTCTTCACTGTCCTGCTGAAGCAGGCCTTTGGAACTGCAACAGAAGGCATCTATCTCCGGACCAGATCAGACGGAAAGCTCTTCAACCTCTCCAGACTGAGAGCAAAATCCAAAGTCCAGCTGAAATGTCTGCGTGACTTCCTCTTTGCCGACGATGCAGCTGTCACTACCCACTCTGCCAAAGATCTCCAGCAGCTCATGGATCGTTTTAGCAAGGCCTGCCAAGATTTTGGACTGACAATCAGCCTGAAGAAAACACAGGTCATGGTTCAGGATGTGGACTCACCTCCCTGCATTACAATCTCTGAGCATGAACTGGAGGTTGTCCATGACTTTGTGTACCTTGGCTCAACGATCTCCGACACTCTTTCTCTCGATACCGAGCTAAACAAGCGCATCGGTAAAGCAGCTACCACGTTTTCCAGACTCACAAAGAGAGTCTGGTCCAACAAGAAGCTGACGGAACATACCAAGATCCAGGTCTACAGAGCTTGCGTCCTGAGTACACTTCTGTACTGCAGCGAGTCATGGACTCTTCGCTCACAATAGGAGAGGAAACTGAGCGCTTTCCACATGCGCTGCCTCCGACGCATCCTCGGCATCACCTGGCAGGACAAAGTTCCAAACAACACAGTCCTGGAACGTGCTGGAATCCCTAGCATGTATTCACTGCTGAAACAGAGACGCCTGCGTTGGCTTGGTCATGTCGTGAGAATGGATGATGGCCGGATCCCAAAGGATCTCCTCTATGGAGAACTCGTGCAAGGAAAGCGCCCTACAGGTAGACCACAGCTGCGATACAAGGACATCTGCAAGAGGGATCTGAAGGCCTTAGGGATGGACCTCAACAAGTGGGAAACCCTGGCCTCTGAGCAGCCCGCTTGGAGGCAGGCTGTGCAGCATGGCCTTTCCCAGTTTGAAGAGACACTTGGCCAACAGTCTGAGGCTAAGAGGCAAAGAAGAAAGGCCCATAGCCAGGGAGACAGACCAGGGACAGACTGCACTTGCTCCCGGTGTGGAAGGGATTGTCACTCCCGGATTGGCCTTTTCAGCCACACTAGACGCTGTGCCAGAACCACCTTTCAGAGCGCGATACCATAGTCTTTCGAGACTGAAGGTTGCCAATACAAGCCACCGGGACTCACTTTTTAGAATGAGAGTCTGTCAGGACCCACCGGAAGCAATGTCATTACCGGAAGTGACATCATCAAGCAGGTAAATTTTTAACAATCCTAGGCTGCAATCCTCCCCACACTTATCCAGGAGTAAGTCCCATTGACTATCATTATTAAAAGAACATACAGTACATAGTAGCTTGTTAAAAGTACAGATCTGCAATATTTCCCCAAATGCATATCATAGTAGGATCAAGGCGAATATATTAAAAATATATTAAATATATTAAAAATAAAATATTGAAATGAATGGGGACCCACCTGAAATTGGCCCATGACCCACCTAGTGGGTCCTGATCCACAGTTTGAGAAACACTGAGCTAGAGGGCTATCCTCTTCCTGAAGACATCGAGGCAGAACCTGTAGACATTTCAGATCTCATTCCTTCTCTGGCCCTTGAAGGCAGTGGTTTACTTGGAGGTCTCCAAGGCTCAGTGCATGGTCTGACAATTGTTAATGGAGCTCACAGTGTTGGGGCAGTATTGACATTGTTTCACCAGGTTTACCATCTCCCTCTTCTGTTCAGAATTTTAACATACCTGTGATGGGGCAGCAGCTTATCTATCCAGACCCAAAGATAGCAGCAAAGGCGTTCAGAGTCTTTCTAAGACATTATTTCACATAAAAAATCTTATTTTGAAAAAGGTTTTTTAAACAATTTTTAAAAAACTGTCCAACACACTCTGTGTTCTCTATAAGGGGAGAGACAGGAGGGTCTGAGAGAGAATACAGGATATGCTAGCATATCATATCATGGTACAGGGTTGGGCTGTTAGTGAGAGAAACATAAAATCAAATGTAATCATTGAGGTCGCCAAATGAACAGAAGCAGTTGCCTACCCATATACGAAGAAGTGACATACTACTGATTTTTGTTTGTTTGTTTTTGGTTTGTTTTTGAGTGTTTGAACAATCTTCTTGCATTCTCATGTGTGTCCAGTTCTTCTTCCAAGATTTGTTTCCCCATCAGTACAAGGGAGAGCAGTACAGAAGCCCGCCCTTTGTTTAGTTCATTGAATCACTTGCAGTCACTCTCAAGAGATTTCCAGAGAATCATGGGATCGCAGTCCATCCTAACAAACATAAAATTGCTGTCTTCACATATGACATCCTACTTATCTTAGTAAAACACAGACTTCCATTTGATACAATGGACTGCTGGTAATATATCTGCTTTCAATAAACATGACATAATCAAAGGCTAGTCCCTTAGTCACCTACCAATGAGAGTCTAATTAAGTGCCTGTACTAGTTGTCCCAGAGGCATTCAAGTACCTGGAAGTGTAAATCTCATATAATTTAGTTGTGTTAAGAATAAATGATGTAGCTATATGAAGAATAAAGCATGTGTACACCCTCTCTTAAAAAGTCTCCTTAAGTAGTTTAACCACAGCATTTAATTCTGTGCTTGCCTGAATAATCACTGTAATAAAAAATGCTTTTTATTCGAAGTTGTATTCCCTGCATATTCTTTTACTATTTAATAGTGTTTTCAAGTTGTACTTCTTTAATAGAGCAAGAAGCTAGGTTGTCAGAATTTCTTATAGTTGAAATGGATCTAAGGTCAACACCTTGAGATTCTGAAACAGAATACCTGGTCACCCTGAAGTTTCAGGCAAGTGTAGGTGATTCTGGAGTACTGTTCCTCTGCCTAACCTTCTAACATATCTAACCATGATATGGAACAAGGGTCCCCCAATACAATCAGGAGAATAACAGCCCCATCCTGAGTTGCCCGGCACATAGATGACCACGTTGCCCAGTACCAAATGGCTGCTACTGCATCCTAGGCACGCCAAGCAGCTGCCGGCATCTCCTTGGGGGAAGGGGACATTTGTCTCCTTCCCCCAGGTAAGCATACAGGCCCTGCGATGGGGATGCTCAAGTTTGTGCCAGCTATTTTGCTGGCGCAGAGTTGGGAGTCGAACCAGAAGACCCAATATGGAGTGGGATATGGTGGAGCAGAGTTCTGTCGGTTCCATCCCCCATCTGCCCCACTCCCTCACTCTGCCCCACTCTTCTCTGCCCACAATGCCTCCCCTTGCCCCAGTAGACCTCGCTGTCGGCCGAAGGACTTCCCTTGCTCTGGGCAGCATAAATCAAGCTTCTGGCTGGTGCTGGCCTCTGGGCTTAGCATGGATTGGCGCCGAACCAGCACTTACACTCAGATTGGTGTGGGTCTGGCACTTGGAGCTCAGGATTGGGCTCTAAATCACAAATTTGGGGGGTTGATGGTGGCTTTTTGTGTGGTATTCAAGCACTTGGAGATGTAAATATATAATGTCTACTAGATCATCCCTATCTGCATGTTTGGTGATATCCAGTAGACATATTTTGAAAAATCTCTCACCAGTGTTTCCTGAGAAAAGTTAGGCATCATGGAATGAAACAGCTGGTCACTTTATGGATTTGCAACAAGTTAAACCCCAGGAAACAGAGGGCAGGAATAAATGAACAGTTTTCACAATAGAAGGAAATATTCTCCCCTATTTCCTAAGAATCTGAACTGGGGTGGGTGCTAATTAATTTGTTTACAAACAGTCTGAAATAAAGAGTAAGTAATGGGTTAGTCAAGTTTTATAAGACTCCAGATTGTTACGGATGATGAAGGTTCAAGCAGGCTATTGCCACTGACATTTTGGTGACATTATTATAGAATAATAAATGTGTCCGTGAGCATAATCTTACCTCATTCCTACCTCAGACTAGCCTTGATCATTATTCAGGAGCAATAGGCTAAAGCTAGTTAATCCAATTTGAAAAGAAAGGCAACTTCAAGTAGTCATTCCAATGATTTCATTAAAACAGGGGTCTTTACAATGTTTAAAATCAACTGATTCAAAACAGAATGCAGTTATAATAAAAGATCTTGGAATTTCTGAGTACTAAATATGTAGAAAATGGCAACAGATGTCATTTAGTAAAAGTGACTGTAAAGATGGCATCTACATATTTTTCTTTTTTCATTTGTTTTTAATACAGTAAAGAGAAAACAGCCATGTCAGTAAAAATAAACTACTGACAGTTGCTAGTCAATTTATTTTCAAGAATATAATTGAGAATGCATCATACCCTTGTTTGTGCAACATTAATTAATCGCAGGCCTCTTGCCTTTGTGTTCACACAGAGATGTTGGAACATATTGTACATGTTTTTAAGAGTTTAAAAGTTTATTTTTAACACCATTAACCATTTTTTGTTTTAAAAGATGATGAAGTTTGGGAGTGTAAAAAGATGTCATCACAGATTCTGGTTTCTCTCTTGAGGTATATTTTTAGACCTACAAATAAGTGAAGAAATTAAGTGGGCAATGTTTCACTTCTCTTCTTGTATCATCAGTTCACATAGGTGAATATTTCTAAGCCTAATCATTATTTTTGAAACAGGCATGTTTTTGAATGGGTATGTTTCAGATGGCTGACATGTCATATATTACAGCAACCTAGGAGACACCCATTGCTAAGCATCAGCTTGATGAAAGAAATTAGCCTTAGGTTCATTTTCCACAAAAGATCATCTTCACCTCCTGAACAAAAGAACTAAACTCTGAACCTTTGGAGTGAATGGCAAAATTACTTGCTTTTTTTAAATAACTGCTTGATGAGAAAATGGAGAAGGTGGCATGTTCCTGATCAGTGGCAGACCTCCCCAACACTGCGCCGGGGCAAAGGTCCGCGATGGTGCCCCACGGGCTGTCGTTGCCCCCCTGTGCGAAAATCCCCCCACACACAAGATGCAATCAGGAGTGGCATCTTGATAACTGTAAAGACAAATGGAGAAAGTGGACCCCTGTGGGATTTGCAACAGGAGTGGGAAGGAGAGCCTGTTTGCTCACTTTTCTTCATTGCAGCTTCTTTCTGTCATGTAATGATAATTCTGCTTTACTGCTTTCAACTCTGAAAAGTTACTATCTGTGGGCTGGTTCAGATGATATGTGACATCTCATATGTGCCATATGTTCCAACCAGTTTTACCCACCACACAATGAGGGGTATGAACATGTGAACAAGCATTCCTACTCCTGACACACTGTTCCATAGCCTTGTCATCATGTGATGTGGAGGAGCTGGGAGGCATGTTGTCCAGACGGGCTCAAACTGGGATTGGGATTGGGTGATCCTTTGGCCCCTTTAAAATATGGGATTGGGGCAGGGTGATCCTTTGGCCCCTTTAAAATAAGAAGCCATTATGCCAGGACTAATAACGCTGGTGTAATATATTAATGATTCTGTACACTCCGGCAGTAGAATGACAACAGCTGTTGCAACACTGACCGTCACTCAAACAGTGCCCCAGAAAACTCTACTACCAACAATTTATCATAATCAATTCATTTTATTTATATCCCTTGCTGATTACACCCTTATACTAGCCATGTACATAAAGTACAACTTAGCAGGCAGTGATAGCCAAAACAAACATATGCTCTAGCCCAGCAAGTACACCACCTCCACACACAATGCATGACCAGGAGGATGGAAAGCTATATTAGTGATGGTGAGTATCCCCATGCCACCTGAATCCCCCCACAGTTTTGCTGCCCCTGCATGTGCATGTGTGCCTCCCTGTAGATCATCGGGAGGGCTGGTGAGTTAGCAGGCAGGAAATAACAGGCAGGTAGCAGGAGAAAAGGAGCAAGGAAGCACCCCTGTACTAATAAAGAGGGGAGATAGCCACCTTTACTCCCTTCCCTTTACTTACCGGAGCTCAGTTTGCAGTTCCCTCTTCCACACAACTTCTGTTTTGAATAAATGAGCATCATGTGCTGGGTTCCTAGCGCATGCTGCTTCTGTTCATTTGAAATAGAAATGGATGAATCTCCTGGGCCCAGCCCAGGTCCCATGGGTCTCCTCTAGAGCAGGGGTCTCCTTAAAAGCAGGGGAGCTGAGTAAGTACTGCCAGAATCCTGCCCCCATGCAAGGGGTCTCCCTGGGAGTAGGGGCTGGGGTCACATGGCCGGAAGGGATGGAACAGGTGGAGCCAGCTGCTGAGCTCATAAGGCGCTCAGCAGCTGTGGGAAGAGGTCACACTCCCTGGGCTCTGGCTTTGGGAGGGTGGCTAGGGGAAGCAACCCCTGGCCCTAAAGCTTTACCTGGCCTTGAAAGGGTTGGAAAGGCCCCTTGTCAGGGTGACCGGTCCCTAGACTCTAGGGGGTGACCATCAGCAGATCCTTTGGGGGATTTCTGGCCCCAAGGAAGAGGGAAGGCCCCAGAAATTGGGCATGTGAAGGGTGTCTGGGGGGTCCAGTGGACAACCCAGCTGCCATCAACGGCTGTCCCATACCAAGGGAAACTGCAACCAGCCTCTTGGGCTAGCAAGGCCTGCCAGCAGCAGCATGCAGCCACGTTGCTGGCCAAGGCAGCAGATCCAGCCAGAAGTGCAGAGACCCTGAAGGCTTGCTGTTGTTCCTCCCGATGCTTCTGCCCAATATTTCTTGGGGGGCAGTGGTCCTCCAACCTGGGACACTGCTGCCGCATGATGCCTCAGAGGGGATGTCACCCCATGTATTTCAGCCTACTGAGACTGAGGCACTTCCTGTGCTAAAGACTAATACCCTGGGTCTTGTGAAGTAATAAGACCCCAATGAATGTAAAATCCATAACCTGATTAAACTGTTTTCATAGACTCTCTTCACTGGCTCCTCGCCTCCTTCCACGTTGGGGTAAGTCAGCTGCCACCTGTGCTGGCTTGTCAGAAGCTCCACCCTTTGGCCCTGCCCAGGAAATGGATGCTACAATGCCCCACTCCCTTTCCTTAGTGTACCTTGTTACGAAGTTCCTAACACCTCACCTTTCATCTGGCCCAACTGCTGCATGGATCATCTGACTAGTGCTGATAGCAGTGATGCTGGTGATGGCAGTATTGGGTGGGGGTGGGGGGAGTTGGGTATATATTTTGTTTGTGGGATCTCCCACAAATCCACTCTTGCTTTTGTTCAGTAGTAAGGCTATGGGCAAGATGTAAAATGTGTCACAGGCAGAGTTTTCTCCATGTGTTTAAGGGTGACTTCAGATTCCCCCTGCACACACGACTGATTGTGTAACAGTGAATGTTAATGCAAGGGTGAGGCTTTGCTGGAAAGGAAAGACATGACATGTTGCTCTGTCAGCAATATAGTCTCATAACACTTAATCCTTTTTTTGTTTGTTCTGCATCTTATTGTTACTGATGACAATTTTAATGATTTGCTTTCAACTTCAGCTTTGAACTATTAATTTTTTGGATTCTACATTATGTTTATAGTTCCCAAGACAATCCAACATTCTAGAGGTTAGGGCCAGTGCAGAGTTAAGTGCACTAAAGCCCATTTTTTTCTGGGATAAAGGATATCATATATGCAAGGGAGTCTTTAGATGTTTACCTTAGAAAGTGTGGTGCATGACATTTCGCTTTTGCTTTAACATTACTTGTGTGTGCTTTTTGAATTGGGGTGTTTAGTAATTTACTATGTCTTCCCTTGGGAAATCTACAGCAGATTATGCTCCACTGCTGTGATTTATCATTTCCACATTATTTCTGAGTCAGAAAGCATGCATTATTATTTATTTTCCTTCAGCAACAGATCACAGCAAATTTCATCATCAATCAAAGAATTTTAAAATATGGAAAACTGATAATAGTGGCAAGGACATGGTCAGAAGTGAATGTCTCTGAACGATAATTTATTGCTTGACTGTGTTATAACAATTTTAATTTTATTGCTCTTTGCAGGGTCAGGTTCATGTCGCTTTAGTTACTCAGATCCCAACATCATTGTGTCCTACTCAAAGAATAATTCCACAGATTGGATTCAACTGGAGAAAATTAGGTCTGTTCCTCGCTTTACTGCGCTGTTAACAAATTCTTGTCCTTGGTTTTAAAATAAATTGGGGACGGTGTTTTCTTTTTAAAATCTTAATTACTTTATAAAATATATGTTCCAGGTGAGAACGACCTGAGTAGCTTTGTAAAGAGTGACTGTAGCTGAATGCACGTAGGATTTGAGGAGAGTAGCAAAGGCTATGAAACATTATGATTCTATTAAAGATATATTGCATAGTGTGATAGTACAACACCTTGAATTAGAGCCTTACAGATTCATCCATTCAGTTCAGTCAGTGGAGAGAAATACTTCACATTTACATACTTTTGCGAGCACAGGTCTGTTACCTTCACTGAAGAGAAAGTAGAAACCTTTGTGGACAGGGAGCTCCATTTTCATTCCACCCACAAATGATATGTGTGTACATCAGTCTCACATCGGTTTGTTAGATTTTTGCACAAAACCCTCCCAGTTTGTCCCAAGCTCTGTAAAGGTACATAGCTGCCTTTTTGGAACCAAGTGACCTCTTTTCCTTGAGAATGGAGTGGAAGTAGGCACTTTCAGACCTGTGTGTGAAGGGTGGGAATCAAAGCAGACCACTGTACTTGGCACTGTTTGACTACCATCTGCTTGCCTGTGAAGTCATTCCCTGGTAGATTTTTCAAGATAGTAAGTCCTATGTTAGGAATACTTCCCTCCTGCAGAAGAATGGAATGAGGAAATTTATATTTCCATTATATTCTTAGATATTACTCTTTTAATTGAAGATTCATTGTGCTGCACATTTCATCAGCAATTTGAATCAATCCAGTGTGGGAATCAAAAGCTGTTGGATGATTCAAAAAATCCTGTAATTAAGTGCAGCCTCTAAAACTGCTGCTTTTACCATCTTTACCAACCCCTGTGCTCCATCAAAAAGGGGAGCTATATGCCTTGTTTTATTACATTCCCAAAGCAGGAGTGGTTTGCATTTTCGCACCACTTTTAATCTTCAATGGGAGCAATGATTTTCAACATGGCAGCTAGATACTTTGAATAGTATAGACTGCATTCAGTAAGATAATAGTTTATAGCAGCGTTTCTCAAACTTCGAGGGAGCTCTACTCCCTCAGTAAGTCCTTGTGGGGGAGGGGCTAGGGCAGCAAAGGGATCTCCCAGGATTGCTTTGCTGAGTGGGGGTGAGGGGAGTGCTTTGTACTTACATTTAACTAGATAGGACTGCTGGAGTCTGCAGGAAGTGTGGGGAGCCCTGCGCAGCCCTCTGCAGCACTCTCCCCTTCCCCCAACCCTTAAAGGGATGGGGAAACGGTTACACGAACTGGAGGGTTGTGACCTACCAGTTTGAGAACCAGTGGTTTATAATTTCATTTGATAATACAATATGGTGGTACAGTCGTGGTCTTGAACACCTGTTGTTCCTTTCTATGGGACATACACAGGGGGCCGGTCCCCTGGATTACACACACAGGTATAGTGATGTTCAAGGTCACAGTACTGTGGTTGCGCTACTTGAGTTCATTTCCATGAACCTCTTACTGGATTGCTTCCTGCAGAATTGTGCCCTATGGTCTATCTGTCTGCTTTGTCTTCACAATATAAAATTGCCAGCTAATAGCAGCCTACTGCTCAGAATAAGGCGTGAATTGCAAAACTGCTATTTAATACTACTGATTTGTTATTGATTGGTAACACACTGTAGGTGATTGATTTTAAAGTATGAAGTCTGTATTAAGGAATCTGCTCTTAATTCTGTTTGTCAATATCTCACAGAGCTCCTTCCAATGTCAGCACCATCATCCACATTCTGTATCTTCCTCAAGAAGCAAAAGGAGAAAATATTCAGTTTCAATGGAAACAGGAATATGTACATGCTGGTGATGTGTATGAAGCCTGCTGGGCATTGGACAATATTCTGATCATAAATGCAGCTCACAGACAAATTGTTTTAGAAGATAATCTTGATCCTGCAGACACTGGCAACTGGCTGTTCTTCCCTGGAGCCACCATTAAGGTTTGTTTAATTTCAGTTTCTAATTTGCAAACATCTTAATAATACCGTATTTGGTTCTCTGAATCTATTAACAGTCTTTTTTGGAATAAGATGCAAGACAACAAAGATAAGTTCTCCCTCTAATTATTTCACTTGGTCAGATACATTTTCCATTCATTTTTTTTTTTACATTTATATATAGGAGCTATGTCAAAGGTCATCCAGCAGAAAATGTCTCAAGTGTGTCTGTTTAGCAAAATAGGCCTGGATTGTTGAAGTGAATGCAGATCTCTCTGCTTTGTGTTTTGAAATCATCCTTCACTGCCTAAATGGAATAAAGCTGTTAATTACAGTTTTCCCATTAGTTTTTTCTCCATCAGTTTAGCAGTGACTCTGTAATATTACTTTTACATTACCTAGTCTTCCTCAGGGATATATCAAGTATGTTGTAGCTGCAATCAGTCTATTTATTTTGCATAATTCTGAAGGGTTTTCTCAATAGGACTTCAATTACTGAACGTAGTGGAACCTCATTTTCTCCCCGTTATGCAAACCTTTGAAACCATCTTGCAAACCAGGCAACAAACGAGACTTGTTCTGAAGTCTTGTCAATGAAATAGATTTAGCAGGATAACCACTTTGCTCCATTGATACTCTACACTCCATCACTGCCTTCAGTATTTCTGTAGCTAGGAGGAGGGTTGGTACGCATTGGGTTGCAAACTCTTGGAATAAAAAGGTTTCATATCTAGCTAGTCTCGGGGTGGGGGGTAGAAACAAAGTTTAACCATTGGATGAGGGTGGATTCTAGATGTGGAGTTCAGCTCAAATGTTTCTTAAGGCAGCAGTAGGCTGAGTTCATGGCCCATACCTATCTAAATCCCTGCATGGCGATGTTGTGGTACTGGCATGGCTACCACATTATCCTTCAGGGGATTTTTAGCTGCAAGAGGTCTCCTTGGTTTAAGGGTAAGCAGCTGCTGTAGGTAGGTTTGAACCTGTGCCAGCTCAATCACTAGTGTAAGTCTGTGTTCTGCGAAAGCTCATCAGGCCTGAGTATTATTGTATTGGCAACCTTCAGTCTCGAAAGACTATGGTATCGCGCTCTGAAAGGTGGTTCTGGCACAGCGTCTAGTGTGGCTGAAAAGGCCAATCCGGGAGTGACAATCCCTTCCACACCGGGAGCAAGTGCAGTCTGTCCCTGGTCTGTCTCCCTGGCTATGGGCCTTCCTTCTTTGCCTCTTAGCCTCAGACTGTTGGCAAAGTGTCTCTTCAAAGGCCTGAGTAGAGGGTCGATATTCAGTGTGTGCTGCCACCGCTGATCCCACCCCCTCCTCCATGCCCTTGTCACTGACCAGTTCCATCCATCCTGCCCTGTTCAAGCCCCTCCCTGCCTACCTCCAACCCTTTACATGGGTTTACCTACTCCAGCAGGTCTCTATGGATACGCCAGCATGCGGGATGTGGCTCCAGCCTCTCTGCCAGCGAGCCTGCAGCACACGTCGGTGGAGGATGCTTTGCAATTGCTGTAAAATAGCCTCCACTAGTGCAAAACTAGGTAAACCAGTGGGGGAGGGGGATAGAATTGGATTGTCAGTCTTGCACAGTCTACTTTTTAAACTAGATTTCCTATGGTTCACCAATGTGTTTGAAGTTTATAAAGCAAGACTGCATACTCGGGATCACTTTACATTCAAGGCATAACTGATCTGTTTTAAGTAATTCAGACATTATTAGTAATAATCCAGACTAGCAGACATTTGGTGGTCTACCAAAAATTGACAAGTTGTCCATGATCTACCTTCTGTTCATCCCTTATCTAAGTTATACAGCTATATAACTGGCAAGAGCAAAAACACAGCCTTACCCTTGTTTTTCTATCTGCTGGTTCAGAAGCCCTCTGTCCACCTGTCTTATGGCTTGTATTCTGATTACTTGGCAACTCTGTTAGTACTTCAGTTGAAAAGCCCAAACTTGCCACACTCATCTGTTGTTTCAGCTCTAGCCCTCTACATGTATTTCTGGTTCAATGGGTTGCTGGGCATGGTCTCCATCTTTGGGATACTACTTTGCTTGGCTTTACCTGGGTTGTGCTCCTAATGAACAAATACAGGTTGAGACTCATTATTCCTTTCAAGATGGCAAAAAACGAACTATAGCAAACCAATTTAAAAACAAAGTCCCTTTCTTCCAGTTATTTAAAAACAGCCTTGATGACCTGTAATGCACACAGAGGCCATCAGTCTCTCTCCAGGGGCTTAGGCTTCACTAGGAGGCAGCAATCCCTCCCAGGAGCCCCAGCAAGGGGGAAAGAATAGAGGTGATAATTGCTGCCATTTAGCCTTCTTTCACATGCTCAGGGGGAAGGGAGCAGTGAAGCCTGCAGAGAGAATGGTTGATGGATTGTCAGCTTCTCTGGCATTATTAAACAATGGGTTTTCTTTAATTTAAAGGTCCCTTCTCATCACCTTGATCTGTGGGTACTTAGGTTATACCTGTAATCACTTGTATGACTGTCTCTCTGCAACAGTAAAAAGCAGTTTTTCAAACTGTGATTTAAAAGGGGTGCATTTTTTCCCTTCTCCAGGGATCATCACATTCCTTCTCATTTACAGGGGCCATTTGTGTTGAGTCAAATCCATGTATAACAAGGCTGGACTTGTATATATTTTTTGTTAAGGCTTTTTAGGAGTAATCCATAAACATTTTAGAAACTAAACAAACAAGACAGACTTAAAAAAACTTATCGCAAGCAGTGTGATATATTTATTCCCCTAAAAACAAGGTGTGTGTATATAAAAAAAAGCCTGTTGATCCCATTAAGTATTTTACATACGGAAAAAGGGAAAAACATATGATTGTATACACCCACACATACAAAACACAAAAACCAGGTCTTGTCAAGATTCATTAATGATCTTGGTAATGTTTGGGCAAGTTTGCAGGAAACAGATGTGGCCAGCAATGCAATGTGGTGGGCCTCTTCTTTTTTTCATATAAAATTCCTCATATTATGGTCCCTGCAATAGCACTGCAGCAGTATGCAGCATAGAAGGACATTCTATGCAAAACTTGTAGGCATAAGGGAACAAACATTGCCCTACTTTGAGGAGGCCTCCATGACTGCCGTCCAACTGCAGGATGCAGCACATGCCCCACTAGCACAGCTATGCCAGTGCTGGAAAGTTGGTTAGGATTGTGCCCTTAACAAATTATGGATAGAATGTTGTGGCAAGCATTTAAAACTGTGTAAACAAAATGGAAACATTCACCACATGAAGCTGTGAAATCCTGTCTTTCTATCCTTGTTGTTTCATTGGTTAATCCCTCCATAATTCCTTTTATTTTTTGCACTGCATTTTCATCTCTGTTATGGCATATTCATAAGAGAGAAAGATCCCTAACCCAGAGTATAAATGTATAACAAGCAGAACTTAGCTTTGTTTGGTTCAATTGCTCTTGTTTAGTAGTTGCATGCAACACTGACTAAAGCTTATAGCAAAAATGGGTGAATTAGAGATTAGATGTGTTCTAAAAGTATCATAAAATGTTTGTCAAAATTCCCTTTCAAAACCCACAGAATAAAAAGCATGCATATGCCAGATAGGATAGTGGATTAACTAACCTTTCATCTCTCTAAGCCCGCATACGGTTTTAGATGATAAATTAAATGAGTTTGTCAATCTAATCCCCATCTGACATTTGTCCACATTACACCTGGTGCAGTATGGAGCTGGCCTGTTTTCATTTAGCAGTGTTTCCTACAGATATTTCATACCAGTATAGCTTCCTCCAATGCTGATGTTTCATTCCCCTTGATACTCCCAGTGCCATTTAAACCAGAACTGGAAAACTGGCCCCTTACACTGTAAGTAACTACATCCAGTGGTCCTTGACAAGGATAAGTGTATGAAAGACGGGTGTGTTCAAAATGTTCAGAGAGTGCTGGTTTTTAGAAGGGAAATAAGCTGAGTGCATAAAGACAAACATTTCAGAGTTTATTTTTAAAATGTTTTGTTATAATCTATTATTTCAAAAACGTTTCCCTTAATTATATTGTTATGTGTTACTAGGGCTTGGCACAAATTTTGCAGAGAACATTTGTTATCACCACTACATTTCCCATTTCAAGATCTTGTGCTTTGTATTCATGCATGTTCTCAGTAAGGGACCTGCTCTCATTGCGCCCTGGGGCAGATCCGTGACATGCTGCCCCCCTCACTTGCCACCACCCAGGATTCTCACCAAGGCTCACGGAGCCTCACATGGTGCACCACCTGACTTGAAAACTAGAAGTATTGCTTAAGAGCCCGTGGGAAGCCTCAGAACGCTTTCCGTACCCTACTAAGCACCAGCAGAACTTTGGAACAGCTCTGATGGGCAGGTGGGGTGGGGTGGCAGGTGGAGGCAACAGCAGCAGAGGCGTGGTGAGGCCAGCACTTGGGGCTTTTGTCCTTCCTGCCCCCACCCTAGGTCCGCCACTGCAGGTTCTGGAGATTATCATCTCCCAGTCCAAAGATTTAAAGCTACATTTACATACCCCATTCCGTAAAGAGGTATTATTTTTGAGTGTGCAGTTAGTAATGATAATGTTTCTCAACTCTCATTCTGAAATATGAATTGTCCTCTTCCATCCTGATTGAGCACGAGTGAAGTGAAGATAAAATCTACAGAGACCAGTTTACAGGGGATGCAGGTACAACACTGGTACAGGGAGGAACAGAAAGCAGGGAACAAAGCTGGTGCAATGCTGCAGGACTGGAATTGCTCCTAGGAACAGCAGGAGGTTGATCTGACAAAAGTCTAAAACCCAAATGGGGAACTGCACCTTCTGAGGGAAACACATGTTTCCCAACCTGTATTTCTCTCCTAATATGGGAGAGGACACATTTTCAGGGAAGAATCAGTGGGCAAGAGATAGAACTAATTCT
The DNA here is from genome assembly GCF_035046505.1 of Tiliqua scincoides. NCBI lineage: Eukaryota > Metazoa > Chordata > Lepidosauria > Squamata > Scincidae > Tiliqua > Tiliqua scincoides. The sequence goes on along the minus strand of NC_089827.1, from coordinate 25,711,491 downwards.
TTCTTGCCCAGCGGTTCTTCTGTGAAACTCCCCCACCCTGCACACCAGTTGTTTTAAAACTGTAAGGCAACCTGGCTTCAAGAGTGGAGGGGGGGAAACACCCTTGGGGTATTTACAGGGGAGAGTCTGCAAGTGTGGGAGGAGTTAACCTTTCCTCACATGCACCTAGCAAGTTCTCTCAGTGGTGGACCTGAGGCGGGGCAAGGGAGGCAAATCCCCCAGATGCTGTGCTCACCACATGCTTGTTGCGCTGCCGCTGCCCTGCCTGCCCATCCGAGTCATTCGACGGGCAGGCAAGGCTCCATGTGGTGCTCGGTAGGACAAGAAACCTTTCTGTTCCAGAATACTTCCAGTTTCATCAGGAAAGGCTTCTCGTGCGAGGCTCTGTGAGCCTCGGTACATTTCCTGTGGGGGGTGGTATTTTGGGGGGATGACATGTCACAGTCCTGCTCTGGGGCACAATGAAGGCAGGTCTGCTACTGAGTGTTCTTGCTTCTCTTTTGCAGCTTCTCTTTTGCAAATGCAGGTTTGGGAACAAGTAATTCCCATGTAGTTAGTTCTGCCCACAATCTTCATACTCCCAAGCCAGACCTGATGACAGCAAGTTTGATCCCTGAAGAGAATCCCTGCAAAGGATTTAAAAGGTGGTGCTGTAACTTAGGACAATGTACTATAGTTAATGGCCTCAAGTTACATTTTCTGCCTTTTCCACAGAGGCAGAAGCACAGACAGTGAACATTTTCTTTTATTGAACTTATATATAACAGGTTTCACTTAAGTAGTGAACATCAGAGATCATAACCCAAAACAAAACAGGGAAGGAATGCCTATCCAAAATATTATGCAGTGGGCTTGTGGTCTATCATGCATGCAAAAGCAGTTTTGTTGTAATACAAAAGAAAGATAAAACATATGTACATTTATGAAGAATACATTTGGTTTTCTGAAATACTTGCAATAAGCTGTTTATTCTCTGTGGTAATCCCAGTGTAATCTACATATTGTTACTGTGTACACCTTTTGTTACAGGATTCCCAGTGTAATCCACTTTTTGTTACATAAGGCAGCTGTTTTTTCCTTTCTGGTTTTTAGCCTATAACTTTTGATAGAATAGAGATATTTCAATGTGATTCGTTTCATTGCATTCTGCAGGAAGTTATGCATTAAATTATATGTAACAAAATGGTCTTATTTGAAAATACCAATATTTTAAAGATTGGGAAGTGGCCTCTCTCACCCCCTGCAGTCTGGCACCGGGGATCTACTCCCCCTAGGTCTCCCCATTTGTACACCACTGCTCCAGAGGCATCTAGTTGTCCACTGTGGGAAAGAGAATATTGGACTAGTGTTTCTCAAGCAGTGGTACTTAAGGTGCTGTCTAGTTGTACTCGTGGGAACCCCAGACCCCTGCTACCTGGCATCTATCTTACATGGAACAACCAATAAAAATATTAATTTACTTTGTGCAGAGTAGTTTCTAATCCTGACATGGTGTTTCTCCTGCTGTTTTAATTATTTATTTGGAGTATTTTTGTATTCTGCCTTCCACTTTAAAAATACCCAAGACTCTTTAATTTAAAAGATTTTAAAGATCACTCTTGAAATAACATAATTGTGAATCTACTCATACTCAAATCCATGTAACCACTTAATTCTGAATGATGACAATTACACCATTAAGTATCTTACTGCACATATATTAAGAGTTTATCAACATGGGATCCTTCCATCAATCTATCAGATTTAAAATCTAAAAATTCCAGGCACTAGCATATCTCATTCCCAGCAAGACACAATATCTAATTTATGACTCTGCAGAAAATGCCTGTTTAATTAATTTTCTCCATCCTAATTTTTCTTTCTTCCCCTTCTCATATCTAATCTGTTTGCATTGCCTAGGCTTTAATTAAAAAAAACAAAAACAACCCTCTCCTCTCCAAGGAGCTCTCTGAAGTGGCAAAAATAATCACTTAAAATATTACAGTCATTAAAAAATTGGCTGCTGTCAGAACAGTGTAGTTTCAGTTTGCCTACAGATGATAGTTTAGCTTCCTTTTAAAGTGCATTTTGCATTTGTATTTTATGCAACCAGCTAGCCTGGTTGTTAAAAAAATAAACTCTTCCAGCTGGGTGGGCTGAGTGACAACTCCTTAATGGAGGAAATTGATGACTCTCTGCTCATGCAAAGGTGCAGGCACACTGGGCAGATTTCTTTCCATCTGCCACCAGCCCTTTGCAAGCTGGCATTGCCCAAATGCCTGATATACTCATTCCAGTGTAACCAGAGTCGCCAAAAAATAAATTGTGAAGCTACAGCTGTCTGAACGAATCATCATGTCCATTAGGCCAGGGAGAAATACTAGAGAGAGGTGCCTCCATGTTCATCTTTGATGTTTTAAAAAGCCTAATTAAATGGTGGTACAGAAGCCTGCAAATGTTCTGAGAGCCCAGAGGTGAAGTCACTAACTAGGGAGTGAACTTGGGAAGATATGACCCACAGCCAAAGCTCAAAATCTATTAGACTGGGGAATTTAACACGGATGTTTCCTGTTGATGTGACTGATGGGCAAAACCGCATCACTTAGTTACACTGTGTTCTGTTTGTCAAGCAAAGAGAGACTATACTGCCAAGGGAAATAGGGGAAAAAAAAATACTTATTGACTCACAGTTATGAACCTAGAAAAGGCAGATAAAGGAGACTGAGATTTAATGCCTTTGATGTAATACATATTTTTCATTTGTAATGCATCTTTCATCCTGTAAAGGGGCTATTGTGCATTCTTCCAGTTTCATTTCCCGCCTGTGTTTTGATGAAAATTTAATCTGTCCCCTTGCACTGTAAAGCTACCATTCTTCTCTACTGCATACGTAAGGAGGGAAGCAAAATCTGTGGGTTGGGTAGGTCCATTGGTAATCTGTCCCAAGGTATACTTTGAACTGATCTGAGACCTTGATCAAGTCACTTTGCCTCTGTTCTCCCTGCCCTTCCCTGCTGCCGAGAGCACTTCATGCCTGTTAAAGTGGTAATTTTAGTGCCATCCCTGGGTCAGTTCACACAATCATTCATCCCGCAGCACCTGCCATTTTCAGTTATCCTGTGCCAGACTTAAAAGCCACACTCCCATTGGCTTGATGCCCGTGTGCTGAACAAACCATGGTTTGGCTTTTGTCACTGTCAGGGAAGGTGAGCCCACTAAAAGCCACAGCACAGGAAGTAGTGCCTACTGGTTAGTTGTCATGCAGTCTTTCCTGCTCTCTGCTTTCCCTTTTAACTGGGTCAGTAGCTTAATGGGAGGGGGGAGTCATTGTTCTATCCACTGCCATAATGCCAAACTATAGAGATGGGGCAGGGGGCATATGGGAAAAACAATCCCTTCCATGAGAGCATAGTAAGTACCCCAGAGATTCTTATTTAAAATCAGATCTCAGTAGCATTTGGGAGCAACCAGATATAACAACCCACTGAATTACCTTTGAACATAGATTATACACAGACAGAATCAAAATATAACCATTTAATTAAAACCCCAGAAAAAGGGAATTATACCAAATGGGGAAAGGGAGGTAGACAGAAGTAAAACAAGCAGGCTGATATAACAACAGGTATTTATATACCATCTTTCTGATCATTGGATTACTCCAGAGGTTCCCGAACTTTTCTGGCTCGTGGCTTCCCATTACAACACCTCACCTCAGTTACCCCCAAAATGGGGGTGAAGGTGTTCTAATTATACACTAGAAACAAAAAAAAGTTGCCAGCACTCTGAGGCTGCAATCCTAACCACACTTACCTGAGAGTAAGCCCCAGTGAACAAAATAGGACTTACTTCTGAGTAGACCTGGTTAGGATTGTGCCCTGAGTTTGTTAGCAGCACACCTGGAGGGTTTTGGAAAGGGAGGGGGGAAGTGATGAATTTGCTGGGGGAGGGGAAGACTTTTTGTTTTGTGTGTATCTGCTAATTGCAAACTGATGCAAACTGAGACCTAAAGACTGTTTGGCTGCAATCGTAAATTCACTTTCCTGGGAGTAAGTCCCATTGAACACAATAGGACTTACTTCTGAATAGACCTACCTAGGACTGTACCTTTTGTCTTACAATAGCAGCCAACAGAGTACCCCTCCCCCCAAAAGGAGGCAAGAGGGAAAAGGGGGATGGCTGAAAAGGAATGGGTATTTTTATTGTTTAATCAATTTTTGGAGACAAAGCCATCAAGAGTGGGTTTTTTTTTTCTTTTTGAAGGGGGAGGAAAAAGAGAAAGGTGAGGATCCTTGGTTAAGCTGACACAGACCTATGTCGGTCTTACTCAGAAGTAAGTCCCATTTGAATCAATGGGGCTTACTCCCAGGAAAGTGTGGAAAGTATTGCAGCCACACCGAGCAAGAATACAAAGTAGATGGGGGCTGCTCACACACATGCACCCCAACATGCAGATGCCACCCCTATTCCCCCCAGGCAAGACAGAGAAATGCAGTCTGGAGCATTTGGACACCCCCCCTACTGGCTCCCTCCCTCCCAAGCCGAGGAAAGCTCTGCGCTGCTCTCTCTAGGTCAGGCTTGCCTCCCAGTTTGAAGCCTGCCAGGAGGGCGCCCTCTGCTGATGAGATGCAGCACCTCTGCTGCTGCCCAGCCAGCCTTCTCTCCCTCCTCCCCCCACCATGTTTCACACACTCCCCACCTCATGCTACCCCACCCACCTCATTCACAGCTGCAGAAAAGCAGCAAGGCAGCACGTGCAGCTGAGCAGAGCAGCGCTATGGCCACCTCTCTCCCCAGATGCCTCACAACCCCCTGTCAGCTAGCCACGCCTCAGGACACACAGATTGAATGCCTCAGGATTACTCATTTGACTTTATTCAAGACTGTTTACACAGACAGGCTTACTCTAACCCCTGAGGGGGTTTTTACAATCACAAATAAGTTCTAGCTTTCAAGAACAATCTACAGTCCATGTGGATCTATCATGGTCTGGTGAAAGTCCTCTTGCTGAAAGTCCTCTCCCACTCTGATAGATGGCTCCTTCCCCCCCCCCCCACCCAAGGAAAGAGCTACTCGTAGATTTGACTTCCTTTGGCTCTCACCCAAAAGGGGTCGGTTTGGCTTGTCAGCTCTCAACGCTCACGGAGGCTTCTGGTGATCTTGAACTGACAACCTTAGGATGTTAGACTTAATGGCAGCTTTTCCCTCTAGACCAGACTTCTTGCCCTGTTCAGAAAGTGTCTGATCTTGGATGGATTGACACAAATAAATAGTTGACCAAATTAGGGCACAGTCCTAACCAGGTCTACTCACAAGTAAGTCCTAGTTTGTTTATTGGGGCTTACTCTCAGGAAAGTGTGGTTAGGATTGTAGCCTTAGATGCAATAACTGGTAAAACCCAGTAGAAGGAGCCAAGAGACAACTCAAGAGTGAAGCAAACAAAACTTCAAGGCTTGGTGAAGCTGGCTTGGAGTCAGCAATATACCAGTACTCCAGTAAACCTGGCGTGGAGTTGCCTGGAGAACCCAGAAACAATGTCATGATGTCACTTCTGGGTTCTCCCTGAAAAAGAAGGAAGTGACGGCTTTGCAATGTGCCTTTCATCACTTTCCTCCTCCTCTGGAGTCTCCAGAGGAGGAGGAAGCTGGCAACACACACTTTGTGAATTGGAAGAACAAGGCAATGATCTGATGAGTGCTTCCAGTCTGATCAATGTCACGTTTTCTGATGTGCAGTGGGCCTGCCACTGCCTTTGTCCTCTTCTCTACGCCTCCAGGGGAGGAGAAAGGTGGCAGCAGGCACGTTGCAAAACCACCACCCTATGTTTCCTTCCAACAAGGAAGAAGCAGCTTGACCCAGCTCCAAGCAGCTGCTTTATCACACACCTCCTTCTGGACCCCCTTCAGATGTGGGGGCCAGGAGGGGATGTGTGAAGAAGTGGCTGCTTGGAGCTGGGCAGAGTGTCTTCCTCACAAAGCAGTGGCGGCTGCCATCTTGGCCAGGCTGCCCCAGATATCCCCTCACGTGACGTACCGAGTGGAACCCAGGGTACCCTGTTCCCTGTGCCCCAACTAGGTATACTGTTGCTTAGAGTGACAAGAATAAACAAAGCAAAATTAATTCCTTGAACACGACTAACTAGAAATAAAGTCCCTGTTGCTTCCTGTTTTGCCAGATTCCTTGTCCAAGCTCTGCCTGGAGAATTATGCCCACTTTTAGCTAATTAGCTCCCCTTCTTTCCCCAACAATGACCCTGGTTCTGCCCTGCAGTACTGCTGGACCCCACCACTAGGGTAGCTTGCCTGTTCAACCTGCAGAGGTCCTCTCTCCTGCCAGCAGCCTCCCACCACTACAGTAGACCCTGGCTCCTCAGCAAGTCTTGGGCACAGCAGCCACACACCAAACTCCAGTGTCTCCAGCAGTCTGTTAACCACAAAGTTAGTCAGAGTGTCAAAGTCAGTAAGCCAGGTCAGATTCCAAAGTCAGTCAGTCTCCTCTCCAACCTGCACTCCTTCTACAACCCACCAACCCTTCCTGCCTCAGGTGCTTTTATGCCTGAGAGCCTTATTGCCTTCAGTAGCTGCAGCTGTGCAGCACACCCTTTGCTGAAAGCCCAGGTCTTAATTCTTAAAGGGGTCACTGCAGACACCACATTCTACCTCCTCACCAGATCTTCCTATGTATGTTATTCCAGAAATACTGGTTCCTGTACATACTAGAGAGCGACTGTGTCTCTTGCAAGCCAATATTAAATTCTGGCAGCAGACCTGGCAAAATCACACCCAAACATCCTTGTGCTCAAACTTAAAAATCCTAAGACCAATTCTATGACTGTGTCATAGGGTTACCTGGTTGGAGGAGGGGACACCAACTGGCTATTCCATCCCATGCCTTTACTTAAACAGCCAGATTTGACTTATGCCAATCTCTGTAGGAGGCTTGGCCAATCAAGGTATAGAGAAGGATCCAGTATGCATCCAGCATATGGCTGTCTGGGAATTTTGTTTTAAAACAAAGGCTACTGGAGGAGGAGGTTCCAGCAGCTTTTAGGCTCCTGAATCAGCACAGAAGCTTCTGGGGGATTAGAAGTGACCAAAAATAAGGAAAAATAGGCCAAAAATGGGAGGGGGGAGACAGGGCATTCACAGTTACCCAAATCCAACTGCAGCTTTTCAGGCAGTAATAATAGGAATGCATTACAGTAGGCCATCAGTATCTGTTCCTAGACCCCCCACAGATACTGATTTCTGCAGACATGGAAAGCCCTCACAGGGTCTCCCAGATGTGACCAGAAGCACATTCTGGTCATGTCTGAGAGGTGTTCTGAAGCCCAGGGAGGGTGTATCTTGCCTCCCCAGGCCTCCGAAGGCCTGCTGGAGGCCTCTGAAAGGCATTTCTGGTTTTTGGCAAAAAAAAAAAAATGGAAGTGCCTTTCAGAGGCCTCCAGCAGCCTTCTGGGGCCCAGGAAGGCTATAAATGGCCTCCCCACCCAGCCTCCCCATGCAGCCTCCCCGCGCCTCAGAACAGCTGCCAGACACAACTGGAAAGGTCTTCTGGTCATCCTGCCGACATGGGATTGGCACCCATGTTGTGTTAAATTTGCGGGTGCCAAACCCGTGGATGTGCAGGGTGGTCTGTACTTTGCGTGCAGTCCATATCCCTGTATAAATAATGTCATGACCTGGGAGGCAACCACCATTTTGATACGAGAGAACTAACTAAAGTGACCAGAAAGGCCACCAGCACCAGTTTCTGAAATTTCTGATCCAGGCTCCATCTTAGAGCTTCAACCTATTGGTGAGAGCTCCTTCAGCCATACACCCTTATCTGGAACCACCCCCAGCCACTTCTCCAGGCCCTAATTTCCCAAATGAACTGACTCCCTTTACACCAGAACTCTTGTGGTCCCTGGTGCCTGACTGCAACTGCAAACAGTGTACCAAGCAGGGGTTAACAGAGAAATGGAAGAGTGCCAAGTTCCAGTCCCTACGCCTTTACGGCTCACCCCTCCTCAGGAAAGGATAGAGCCTGAGAGGGGATATTTAGACCTAGAGGACAACTTAAGAGTTCAGCCTCATAGATCCTTGGAGCAAGTTGTCTGTACAGAGATGAACAAACTCATACGTTCCAGTCTGACCCTACTTGCCACCTGCCTGTTTTCTTCATCCTCAGACATTAGTGTGTGCTTTGCCTCTTGGTCAGGTGAGGATACATATAATAACTTCAATGGAGGTGTTGTAATGCAACATAAAATACATTTCACTGTAGGATGCTCTCACTAATTTATGATTCTTATGCAGGGGTGTCAAACATAAAACCCGCAGGCTGGATGCAGCCTTTGGGAGCTGTTTATCTAGCCCTCAGGCTCTTCCAAAACCACCATCACTACTCTCAGCTGTTGAGCTATGCTGAGGTGTCAATGGCAGCCTGAATGGTAATTGTATTCTCTTATATCTTGAAAATATGATCAAGATTTGTGTATTTGCTCTTCTGCTATTTGCAGCTAATGAGTCTTTAAATGAGAAAAAAAGTGTTTTTTTCTGGTCAAGATCTGCTTAATAACATCAGTTCCTGCTTAATGACATCACTTCCAGCCCTCATCAGGCATCACAAATGCTATTCGACCCACTGTATGAAACGAGTTTGACACCCCTGTTGTAATGGTTCCTTCATAACTACTTTCCAGTTCAGTAGCAACCTTGAACTGGTTCAGCATCAACAGAGACATTGTTATTTTGTAGTAGTAAGAGCCTGTGGCTGCTGTAAGCCTTTTGCAGATGTGTCTCAGATTATATATTAAAATCGCATGGGATGTTTGTGAAAATCCACAAGTTTGGGGAGGAAAGAAATGATCCTTTGTCTTTGCTATTAAAACTCTTTTATGGTGTCTGAAGCAAGTATAACATTTGATTTGTAACATTTACTTCTCTTTGTTTTACATTCCATTGGCCTACAGCAACTAAGGGCGCAATACTGAAGCGCCCGTGGGCCAGCACAAGTCCCTTGCGCTGGCCCAGGAGGGTTGCAAATGTGCCATAAGGCATGTTTGCACCTCCTTGGGAGAAAGCCGAGCTGGCACTCATAGGTGCACCGGCCTGTGGAGGCTGACAGGAGCCTCCACACCAGTTTCATCTGCTTGTCTTGCGTTGGCCCGCCTGGGCCAATGCAAGGCTCTGGGGTGGGGGGGAGGGAGGTGTTCCTGGGCAGGGGGAGGACAGGGGGAGGGTTGGCAGTGAGCGGCCCCGGGGTGGGCAGGTGGGGAGCAGGAGGCAGGGGTAGGATCCGGCATAACTGCCGTTCCCGGGGAGATCGGAGCAGCTTCAAGCTGCTCTGCTCTCTTTGAACTTGTGCCACCTCAGGAGGTAGCGCAAGTCCAAGGAGACCCATCGGGGCCAGCGTGCTTTACCCAGAGGCAAGGAGAAATGTTTCCCTTTGCCTCTGACTGAGCTACCTTGGGCTCTTATCCTTCGCTGGTTACAATGCAAGCCTCTTGGCTTGCCTGTTCCAGCGCAGGGTAGAATTGCGCCCTAAAAGTTTCAACACCCGGATCCATGTTGATAAAATTGATGACAGTCACAGTGACTTGAGATCAGCTCAATGAATGTTCTGTTCAGTAAAATGTTTCCAAAATGCAAATCTCTCTGATTCCTTAGACTCATTTTCCCAGAGCATCTTCTATCACTGTTGTTACCCATCTCTGATATTGACCTGTGTTTATGTGTGTGTGGAAGGCAGAGAGCCTGCATTTTTCAACTATGTGGAAAGGGTTTTCCTGTCTGACTTTCTAGTTGGTTGCAAAATTATTGCATGCTCTGCTGGAGAAACCTGGACTTATCACAACTTCCTTCCCATTGTGCCTCAAATGAGGCGTGATTAATCAGTGGTGTCTGATTAGACTACTGTAGTGAATAGATACTTAGTGCTGGGATTAATGTGCACAGAGAATTCAGCAAGTTGGGCAGCCCTAACTTCAGGTTAGAAGGTATGCAACTCTTGCAGTTCCTTGCATTTTGCTGCCTGGGATTGTTGAGATGAGCGGAGGGGTGTGTGTGCGTAGAGAACCCAGGATCGTTGTAACCATGCACTTATCATGCATTTTACATGTGTTTTAACTCAGTATTTACTATACTAACACACCCATTTAGATTGTTGTAAATATCTTTAACTGTTTTCTTAAAGTTGCGACAAGGGAAAAGTAATGTTGAGAGCAACCCTAAAAGTGATTAGAAACTGACAGTACTAATTATAAATTATTCAAGATACATATATAAGAATTAAGTGCTCTTTCTTTCTTTTTGATACTTGGTATAGTTTCTATAATCAGTCAGTTACTGAAAAATTTAGTAATTTCTCAGAGGTGTAGAAAATTCCTATTGCAAGACCAATTTAACAGATCCTGTGTACTTTTTTTATCTTCAGCATAGCTGCCAGTCAGATGGGAATGCAGTATATTTCCATGGAACTGAAGGCAGTGAGTTAAATTTTGCCACAACACGAGATGTGGATCTTTCCACTGAAGATGCCCAGGAGCAGTGGGCAGAAGAGTTTGAGAGTCAGCCCAAAGGGTGAGTGATTTCTACTAGATGGGCCCTTGGCCAGTATTCCCTCTAAAGCAGTGTTTCTCAACTATTGGTACTCATACCACCTGTGGTACTTGAGGTCTCCAGTGATATTCATGGGATCCCGAGACCTCCACCTCCTGGCAGCGAGATCAGAAACATGACAAGCAGCAGTAAGAGCCTTGGCTCAGCAGGCATAAAAGCACTCACAGAAAAGCCCTCCCTTCTGCCCTGAGGCTCCTATTGGTGTTTGTCATGTTGCGTCTGGCCTCCCAACTTGGAAGTAACTGGCAATGACTTGGGGCCAAATCCTATCCCACTTTCTAGCCCTGGTGTAGCCATACCAATGGGATATGTGTAGCATCCTGTGGTGGGAGGGTAATTACAGAGGCCTCCACAAGGTAAGAGAACGTTTGTCCCCTTGCCTTGGGGCTGTATTGCAGCTGCACCGGCACTGGAAAGTTGGATAGGGATTGGGTCCATAATCACCAGTTACATCCAATAGGTGGACCATGCGAAGTAGTATAATGGAAGACAAAGGTTGAGAAACGCTACTCTAAGGTGCTACTTTGAATACTTCATTGGGAAAACAAGTGGTGGTAATATTGCAATGAATATCTCAAAATTCCAGTTAAGGTTTTAAAATAACTAAAAGCTAAATAAGCTGAAAGTGGACAAATATATGAAGCCAAATTCCTGTTCTCCTTTACCATCTCCCCAGTATTAATGTGTCAGCACCTGGCCTCTATTTATGCCATCAGTTATAGACTGTAAGCTCTCTGAGAGGTATTAAATCTATGCAACACAGCTAGCCTAGCATGATAGCTGGGATAGCAACGTAGCTAAGGACGATGGAGCTGGGAATCAGGATTTCCCCAGTTTGAACCTTGCCTTTGTCACAAGCTCACTAAGTGGCCTTAAGCGAGCCTCCCTCACAGCCTTATCTGCAATATTAGTACTTAACTTAGGGACCAATCTTAAAGGCCCTCAGCACTGGTGCTGAGTTCCAGCACCATTGTGCCATTTACAGCACCCTCAGATCTGGGAGTGCTAGTGCTGAGCCAACGGCAGTTGGTGCTGAGCCCAGTGCCAGACTGACACCACCTGGAGAAAGGCAAGTTCACTGGGCAGCAGTACTGGCTTTTGGGGCAGGGAGGAGGCATTCCAGGGCAGGGGAAGGGGGCTGGGGGAGAAACCAACCCAGGATGGGGGTGGGACTGGTGGAGACTTTCTCCACCAGATCCTATCCTCCATGTCAGGCTGAAAAGCCCAGCATGGAGGTTCTCTCATCTATGCCAGCAAAATAGCCAGCACAAACTTGAGAAGCCCCATTGTGGTGCCTGGGGCTTTCCTTGGGGAAAGGGACGAAAGCCCTCTTTTTCTGAAGAGACCTCCGACAGTTTCCCAGCACCCACTGGATACAGCGGTCACCATTTTGGCATCCCTCTTTCTCCGGGTGCCAGAAAGTATAGGATTGGGCTATTACATGATTGTTGTAAGGATTACATCAAAATGTCACTTGGCAAACTGCTTTGCATGCTTTAAAATGCTATTATTTTATTCTGGTTACTGTTATCCTTATTCATTGTTAGCATGATTAGCATTTAACAACTATTCATCCATATTATGATGCTAACTGGGCAAAGAGGCACTTCTGCAAGTGGGGCTGCTCTTGAATTTAACAAGGGGTAACTTATTCTTTTCAGCACAGTGTCTTTTCTAGAGGCTGTTTCTTCTGCGTCTTTTTAGATTGTGAGCCCTTTTGGGACAGGGAACCATTTGATTTTCTGTATAAACTGCTTTGTGAACTTTTTTGCTGAAAAGTGGCATATAAATATTCTTAATAATAATAATACCTTAATTCTGTGATCACATCCTGTTTTTTCACAGGATCCCTGCCTCATTCAATGCACAGGATGGACGGTGTTCAGAGTATGGGTAGCTATTCAGTGTTTCTTTCTCTCCTCTTATTTCTTTCTCTGGCTCCCAGGCCTCATGTTCTACCATATACCATGAGGCAGCGATCCTGTTGAGCAAACATTAGGTGTGATCATACAGTTGAGGATTGTGGCTTTTGCATAACCAAGTCAACTTAGGGCACAATACAGAGTCACCCTTGGGCAGGCGCAAGTCTCTTGCGCCGGTCCGGGAGGGTCACAAACGTGCTGTAAAGCACATTTACACGTCCTCTAGAGTCAACTAGGTTGGCGCACAGGTGTGTGTCAGCCCGCAGGTGCTGAATCCAGCCTCTGCGCCAACTCGGGGATGGAGCCTTGCATCAGCTGAGCTCAGCTGATGCAAGGCTCTGGGGTGGGCGGGGAGTAGGTGGGAGAGAGGTGTTCTGGGGTGGGGGGAGGGCAGTCCCGGGGATGGGCAGGGAGCAGGAGACGGGGCTGGGACCCAGCTCTTTTTAAATTTTTATTTATTTATTTATTTTTATTGTTATAAGGGATAAATCGTGAAGGGTAAAAAACTCTCATACTGGATCCCAACCCCATTCCCAAGCAGTGCGGCTTCAAGCTGCTCCGCTCTCCTCGAACATGCTACTTCTGGAAATGGCGCAAGTCTGAGGAGACCCATTGGGGCTGCAGTGGCTTACCTGGAGGTAAGGGGAAGAGTTTCCCCTTACCTCCGGCTGAGCCACTTTGGGACCCTGTCTTGTGCTGGATACAGCACAGGCCTTCTGGCCTGCCTGTTCCAGCACAAGATAGGATTGTGCTGTTAGTCTACTTAAATGACTTTTTTTATACCATAGTCTACAATTTGGGAATTTAATTTCTTCCCCAAAACAAGAGAAGAAATTTTAGATTCTATAATTGTACTGTGATGAAGAAACCCTCCACATTTGTTGGGGTGTGTATGTTCCCCAGTGAGTAATTAAAGGCTTGATGGTTGGAGGAGGCAAACTAAGGGACTGAGATAAATTCTTTTAGCCCTGGGAAAGTGAACAGAATAAAAGACAGAACCAGCTGCAACAGCCAGGGGAGTTTTACACCCAGGGGAAAACTTCTGGGTTGGTCTGCGGCATTGCCTTAGGAAAGCTTCAAAGACTTAGCACTGTCTGTGCCCCATTATTTAGCAGTGCATTCGAGCACCTCTCCAGGAACCCATCCTGACCTCAGCCAATGCATTCAATGTTTCCTGTGTACACAAATGATGCAAACCCCATTAGGTGGGTAAAGACTGGGACTGTCTTTATCTGTGGAGACACTTCATACATTACACTGGTTATCAATAAAAGGGCCACTTGCAAATTCAAGGGATTGAATTTTAGGTGTTCTTATTCAGAAAATATTAGTAAAATACATATGATCAATGTGCAGTTTTAGAAGCCTTTGACAATCAAGCTAAGCCATTTTTTCCCCGGAGGTTTTTATGCAAGATCACTTTGAGCCCAGTTCCATGTATACCTACTCAGAAGTAAGTCCCATTATAGTCATTGGGGCTTACTCCCAGGTAAGGTAGCTAGGATTGCAGCCTTTGATTCCTACAAGACGTAAGGGGGACATTAGCTCAGCAGTGGACCTCCTCAGCCCTGCACCCGGGGCAAAAGTCTATGATGTTGCTCCCCACAGTCTACCGCCACCCCCCTGTGCAGATATCCATGCCCCCTACTTACCTGAGGCTCACACAGCCTCAGGCAACCTAGGAACGTGTCACAGAAATCTCTGTGAGCTTCCCCAACGCTTTAAACTGTGCTTCCAGAAAACCAGAAGCACAGTTTCTGCCTCGCTTCTGGAAGAAGAGAGGCTTCCACAGGGTCCTGGTGCCTCGCGCCTGGGGCTTTTGCCCCATTGGACCTTATAGTAGGTACACAACTGCATTAGCTTTTTAGCCTCGACCTTATGCTCCTGATAAATGCATGCATATACAAGCAACAGAATCAACTGTCAGACAGTGTGGGCTCTTAGGAACCATTTGACACACTAAGAATGCATAGAGGGAGAAAAAAATAATAATATCTGCATTGTGGATTAGTGATCTTTGTTGGTGATTTTTCTGGAATTAAGAACATAAGACAAACCCTGCTGGATCAGGTCAAGGGCCCTTCTAGTCCAGCTTCCTGTATCTCATAGTGGCTCACCAGATGCCTCAGGAAGCCCTCCAGACAACAAGATACCAATATCATGTTGCTACAGCCTTGCATCTGGTGTTCAGAGATAGACTACCTCTAAAACCCAGAGATTGCATATGCATCTAGACTTCAATATCCAGAGGGAATCTGTTCCGATTCCCCACAGATTCCGAAACCCACAGATAAGCAAATCTGTGAGTCCAATATCTGTCCAATATGACCTTCAGATGCAATCAGAGATGTCCGTGTTGCAGTCTCTCTGGACCTCAGAAAGGCCTCTAGAGGTGCCAGGAAGGCATATCCAGTTCTCGTAAAAGCCTCCCAGATGTGACCAGAGAACAATTCTAGTTGCATCTGGAAGCTCAGGTCCAGCCCTCCATTGTGAGTTTGGAAGTCTTGGTGAGTTAAATCTGCAGGTTCTGAATCTGCATATAAACAGATTGGACCTATAGTCACCATGACTTCTAACCCGTAATGGACTTTTCATCCTTAAATCTGTCCGATCCCCTTTTAAAGGAGTCTAGGCAAAGCACCATACAACATATTGTGGCAAAGAGGATTACTTGCCGGGTAAAGAAATATTTTTCTTTTGTCCGTTCTAACTCTCTCACCAGTCAATTTTAGTGGATGGCCCTGGTTCTGGTGTTGTGTGAGAGGGAAAGAACTTCATTCTATCCACTCCATACATAATTATATATGTCTCAATTATGTCCCCTCTTAGGCACCTTCTTTCTAGAGCAGGGGTGTCCAAAGTTTTTGACAGGAGGGCCACATCATCTCACTGACACTGTGTTGGGGGCTGGGGGGGGGAATAAGGAATTAATTTACATTTAAAATTTGAATAAATTTACATAAGTTTATATAAATGAATATATTAAAGATGAACTTGTATGAATGCATGAAGGTCTTGCAACAGTTCAAGGCCTATAAAGGCCTTGCACAAAGCAAGTCTGCCTTTCCATTGCTTCTGCTACTGCATCACAGACGTAAAACAGCAAGCAGTGGAGGGAGCCCTCATCCCACAGCTCACACAAGAGGTCAAACATTCACCCTCACTCTGAAAGCAGTTGTGTTGGGCCAGTGCAGGCTCCAACAAATCTCCGGAGGGCCAGAGGCTCATTGAAGACTGGGGGCTCCCTGAGGGGTGCATTGAGAGGCCTTGAGGGCCGCATGTGGCCCCAGGGCCGGGGTTTGGGCACCCCTGTTCTAGAGTTCTAAACCCCCAAAACTGTAGCCTTTCCTCATAAGGGAGGTGTCCCAACTCACTAATCATTTTGGTTGCTCTATTTTTCATGTTTTGCAGTTCTAACATGTCCTTTTTGAGATGTGCCAATCAGAACTGGACCCAATACTCCAGATGTGGCCTTACCATTGATATGTACAATGGTACAATAATATTAGCCATTTTATTCTCAATTCCTTTTTTAATGATCCGGAGCATAGAATTGTCCTTTACAGCTGCTGTACCTGGGTCAGCACTTCACCAGCACCCCAAGATTTCTCTCTTAATTCTTATCAGGCAGCTCAGAACCCAATAGTGGATATGTGAAATTTTGATTTCTTGCCCCAATGTGCATTAGTTTATACTTACTTATATTGAGTGCATCTATCATTTTGCTGACCATTTCCCCAGTTTGGGGAGATCCTTTTGGAGTTTTTCACAATCCCTTCTGGACTTCACTACCCGTAAAATTATAGTGTCATCTGCAAACTTGGTCACCTCGCTGCTTATCCCCAACTCCAGGTCATTTAAGAACAAGTTGAAAAGCACCAATCCCAAGTAAAGTTGTGGGAGGGAGACATTCTGGCTCAGTACAAGAGCAGAATCATCACTTAATGGTGCCCCCAGTCCCCAGTTTGGCCAACTGTCCCAGAAGGAAACCATGATGAAAGCTGCTGAGAGATCTAAAGGGACTAGCAGGAATGCATTCCCATCATCCAGCCCCTGGTATAGGTCATCCACTAAGTCAACCAAGGCTGCCTCTGTCCCAAAGGCCAGGGATCCAGATAATCTGCTTCATCCAGGTCCCTCTGGAGCCGAGGGGCTACCATCTACCTCAGTCACCTTCTCCAGAAATGGGAGGTTTGACACTGGCTGGTAACTATCCCACATCATAGAATCCAAAGAGGACTTTTTCAGGACTGGGCAAACCACTGCCAGCTTTAATGCCATTGCAGCACTCCCTCCCTCAAAAATAAATTTACTATTCTCCCTGCCGCTCAATCAGCCCCAATCTGAGCAAGAGAAGTTCTCTAAAGAACTTTCAGGTCAGCGACAGTTTTTTCTTCTTTTGTTGACCATAGAAGAATTCTTGGACTGTGTGATTCTCCTGTGTCCTGTCCCACATTTTAGAGTGAATCATGCCTTACTGATGCTGTTCTTGCTTTCTCTGACCCTAACTTATATACTGTCATTTTTCATTACTTGACCTGACTTGTTCTGCTGCCTACCAAGCATCTGCCTTCATATTCCCATTGTACAGTGTGTATCATCTTACTCTCTCAGCCATCACTTTCTTATAGCTAATTTTCCCCACCTCTGTTCCCTCAATTTTTGTCCTTCCAGTTAGCGGTAACCTGCATTCCTTTTGGCTGTCATTACCTCTCAAGCCAATTCCCATTTCTTGGTCAGCTGTAGACTTTTTCTGCCCCTTCTCTGCTTCTTTTCTTCTAAAAATGATAGCTTGGTTCAATTTCTATCCCCATCCTCAGCCACATTAAGAATAGTGGTTGCCTGAGGGCTATGACATTTTTACAGTTAACTACAGTGTCATACCCTGAACAGTCCTTTACATTCCATACATCCATTCAATCCAGATTGCCCAAAATCAAGTCAGTGTTGCATGCTTTCAATCCTTAAGCACTTTCTGGCAACGTTCCAAGAAGCCGTTTGAAGCTGACTTGAACAGAAAGACAATAATGCTGTGTCTGGAGGAAAAGTAGAATATATTACTATTATGCTGTTGTAGCTGTGGAAGAGAAACAGGGAAGGTGCAGGCTTTTTTTCCATTCTGAAACAAATTTTCCAGTTAAAAAAGAATTTCAGTGGTGTGCAGATGCGTACAGTTTTTGCTCACAAAATATACAATGTCCCGTCCTTTCCTATATGCCTGTGTTTTTTGTTCTTGAGAATCAGAACCCCTTTAAGATAGTCAGTTACCAGTGGAATTACATCTTCTCCCATCATTACTCAGACTTACATTCATATGGGTTGCCTTAATAACAAGTGATGCACCTTCAAAGGTAATGAGATGCTAGTAAGGGAACATGTAGAAGGGCATCAGGCACTGGAGGCAAAAGGAATGTCTGAAGTGAACACAAAATGAAGAATTTTTAGAAATCTAACATATGCTGCCCACTCATTTTATAGTTCTAGTGCACAAAACTGGAGACTGCTGCATCCCCAAAATCCCTTCCCTAGCATGAATGGAGCTTACCATTCTGCTGGGCAGCCTCCATGCTGCCAATCACCCCCCAAACATCGGCACAGCCAGTCACATCTGCCCGAAAATCTGGGCACAAAACATGGGTGATGGAATCTGGAAGTGGCTGACCACAGTGATGTTTGGGGACATTCGATGGTGTGGAAAGGAGGCTTCCCGGCAGAATGGTAAGCTCCATTCCCTGGGGGGGGTGGATTCTGGCAGGCACCTGATCCACCCATGGGCTACTGTTTGGAGCCTGCCATTCTAGTGTAAAGCTAGGAAAGCAGGAAGCAAGAAAGGGATGGGCAGGATCCCTCAGTCACAGGCTTCAGTTTCTTCCATTGTTAATTGTGCCATGGCTTCATCCTTGTCCCCTGAGTCTTCTTTTCATGCAGTTGTATGTGTTTTCTCTTCTCACATTAATTGTTAGGGACCACATCTTAGAACAATGAGCCAGAAAGTTAAGATTTAGCAAATTGCTACCTTAAAAAAAATTACCTTTGCATAATCTCAAAGAGGCTTACAACATTTAAAACATTTTCAAATGATATAAAAGATACAAAATACAAATCTAACCTAAAAACCAGTGAAATTAAATCAGTTTAAAAATACCAGTGAGTTGCAATACTATGCACATTTACCTTGGAGCAAATTCCATGAAAAACACTCTGGAACTTACTTCTGAGTTCAATTGCTTGAATTGCATCACACAATGGAACATGTTGCCCCTTCCTTGCCTTGGGCTGTCATTTTGCCCCCTGCAGGCTCCACCACAGGGGATGGAAGTCTTATAATTCCCTAAGAACCAATCAGAAAAACCTTCTGCTGGGTAAGAAAGTGTTGGATCTCATTCTTGTTATACCAAAGTTTTTGGGTTGTTGGGCAGTTCTCTAGTAACTCTGTGTCACATTTCAGGAAAATTGGAAAACTGGTTTCGTTTTGGTGAACAAACACTTGGTCAGGCTTGAAAAGTGCTATATTTCACTCATGTATACGTGGATCTTGACCGCATTTGGGATGCTACTGAACCATGTCTTCTAGTTAATCTGTATCAAACGCCAAGAAAATTGAGCAAACAGTGTTGATTTTATGAACAAAATAAAATTTAACTGAAACTGCGGCCACCTTAACAGGCAACAGCCAACTTTGTTGAGGGGGAGAAAAAGATATAAACATCATTAGCTCCTGAAGTGGACATTCATATTGTTATAGATACCAGTGCAATCAACTGTTGAAAATAACAGGGCAACATACTCAGAAAGTACTTGATGGATTTCTTCACAATAGCATGATATAGTAGTCCAAACAAACTGAATTTTTGAAAACAGTTTCAATGACATAGAGAGCAAAGGGAATTGAATGTTTTTGTGACTAAAAATGTTTAAAATACTAAACTTTTTTAAAACTTAAAATGTTAAACTTAAGATTTGGGGAATGTTTTAAACTGCTCTGTCTCCCTCATCTGTACCAAATTTGGAGGAGCAGTGAACACTAATGGCCCAATCCTACCTGGGCCGGGTTATAATGGCACTCCTGTTTACTGGCACTGACTGTTGTAAAATTCCATCACTGCACAAAGCCTCACACTGCAGGCATGCCAGTAGAAAGGCCAGAGCTTTCCTACATGCTCCAGAGCAACCAGATGCTGCTGCTGAGGGAGATATGGGGGTGGGGAATGGGGGTGGGAGAGGGTGGAATGGGGCCTCAATGGGGGTGGAGGATGGCAGAGTGGGGTGTTGACAGGGACACGGGATGGGCAAATTCCTTAGCCAGAGGAGACCTCAACAGCTGTCCGTCCTCAGGATACAGCGATAGCCATTCTGCACCTCTGCATTGGCAGGAGGGGAAAAGAATAGGATTGGGCTCTAAGGCTTAGTGCCACATTTCAGGGCACTAAGGTCAGATTTTATGACCAGTAGAAAGTTCAGTGCTTATAATGATGGAGTTGCTTTTTTTGTACATCATTTTAATAATACTGTTAAGGTGCTCCTGTGTCTGTTCATTTAAAAGCATTCTTAAATGCTAAAAGAACAAAACTGTTATAAACTACTTTCTAATATACTTGCTATATAAACCAGTGCAAGACAGTCTGTCTCTGAGTCAGCGAGTACAGTAGATGGAGGAGCGTTTGCAGCTAAGTATAATTTGGGTATGGTGCGGTGCCATTCTCAAGCAGTGATCCTTGGTGTAAGAACAGGGATGTTCCTGAAGAGACAGGTTCTGCCTGACCCTAGGGGTTGCTAACCTAGAGTCTCAAGCACTTTCCTGGCTTCTCCTAGCCAGAAATAGCCCCTCCAAAGCCTTGAAGGGGTACCCGAAGCTGAAGGTCAGACAGAGCTCATAAAAGCTGCGTCTTGTTGCCCAGACTGTAGCTCCTCCCCCCCAACAGGGATGTTCAATGTACGCAAACATGATCTATTTTCATCAGTGAAATACAGGAGGATGTGCATTGTGTGTGGCTTACTTCTTGGCTGTACAAGGCACCAAATGTCATGCAAATCTATGCTGGCTTGTTTTATAAGCCTATAAATATGCCTGTTACCTGATATTCTCAAGCTTTAGGAGGAATGAAAGGACTGAAATTAACCACTTATTAAAAATCTAGATGAATGCCTGTACCAATTAATCCTTTTAAAATTGCAGAATACAGCTCTAATAAGTAAACCTTTTGTGAATGCTGTCCCAATTAAATGGCATCCATTGCCACTCATTATCATTAAGCTGAATTGGTTTCCTGGGAGATATCCCAATAAAGTAACAATCCTGATTAAGTAGACCCACTTCAACACCTCTTGGGCACTTTGCTTTGGAAGAAGCCACAACTACAAAGCATTAAAGCCTTTTTAATTCCACCTTGAACACAGGTTTGGACCACATTCAAACTGTATCTGCAGATCAGTGATCTTTGCAGCAGATTTGATCTCTGACCAAATTATGTAATTGCTGTGTCTGATTAGCATGTGTATCATGTTAAGAAATATCTACATGTTACTCAATTTTTAATAAATTTGATTATAGAGAAGACCTGAAGTCTGAACAAAAAAAACCCTTTAATACAATGTTATTAAAATATACGTTTGTCATGCTGAATACTACAGCATATAAACAGAATACTAGCATAGCAGAAATTCACTTCGCCATTTATTTTAAGAGAATTGGAGTTTTTTTGTTTTTTTGTTTTTGGGTACAAGTGCCTTTTTGTGCTTCAGTTTGAGTATCCCCTAAAAGAGAGTTATATCCATAGCAGTGATTTTCAACTTTTTTCGTGGCATTCTGAGAAAGCACTAACATTGTCAAGGCACACTATCAGTTTTTTTGACAACTGACAACGCACACCACACTGCTTGCTGGGGGCTCACATCTCCCAATGGCCCTACTAATATATGACCAGGTGGCACACCTGCACGCCATCTGTGGCCAGGGCCTATGAAAGGAATTTTATCAGGGGGTACAAAGATTCTTCTGGGCCTCTTCCCAAAGGGCAGGCAGTGGGAATAGACAGACTGGGGGGGGGGGCAAAATAGGGCAGAGGGAGGGTGCTGACAACCACAATAGTTTTGGGAGCCCAGGTCTACTAGGGTTCTTGATGCAAAGCCCACATCTACCTGACCCCGTGGCACTGGCAGCTAGATAAAGTAAAGTTGAAAACCAAACACATTCCTAAGTCTCTATAAAATCTTTGAAATATAGAAAATCCATTGCAGAAAATTAGCATCATCATATTTAGGCTCACACTTGAATGGACCAAAATGAACTTCTGCAGCAGCTCTAGCCCCACAGCTGGGTCCCAGAGCTTCTATACACTCCTTCATGGTTATGGGATCCACAAGCCAAAGAGCATTCCTGGACCTGGTGTGCATGCCTTCCAGGAGTAGTTAACACTGCATGCACATGGTTGTGCCCTGGCATCATGCGTAGGCAGCGAGTTCAGGTGAGATAGAAAATGTCAGATCCCCAGACTTTCTGGGCCCCCTTTTTGACCCTGGGCCCAGTTACAAATTACCCCCTTTACCCCCCCCAGGCCCTGTCTGTGGCACACCAGTGGGTCATGACACAGTGGTTTAAAATTGCTGGTCTGTAGGGATAGGCGTAGTATGTATCATTCATGACTGCTACAGTTTTGTGGGTCAGCAAATATAGTGTTTTCTTTATTTAAATGATTTATTAAATTATTTATATCAGCGTTTATATCAGCATTACTTGTGCCACTGGTTATACTTGAGGTGGTGTCCATTGGTACACTTAGAACCGCCAGGCCCCCGCCAGCTGACAGTGAGACCAGCCATGCAACATGACAAGCCTGAGTAGGAGGCTAGGCTAGGCAGAGTTACAGCATGCGCTTTTCACCTGATTGAAAAAGCCCTCCCATCCTGAGCCTCTTACTGGTGTTTGTTGCATCTCATCTGGCCTCCCAGTCTGGAAGTGACTGGCAATGACATCATCGCCAGTTACTTCTGATTGTACTTCCAGTAGGTGGATGGTGTGAAGTGGTATGGTGGGGGAGAAACGTTGAGAAACACGGATTTATAACTCAATTTTTTACCCGCAGCAGAGAAAATGCCCATGTACCACTGTGAAATTTCCCTTTGTAAGTCAAATCAGGATTGGTTTTATCACGATCAGTATTAGGCCAAAAAGTCTACCCTCAAAACCTTATAATTGTAACTCAAAGCCTACCGCAAATGACCTCTAATTCCTTTTATAGCTATGGTGAAACTGGCAGAAGGAAACTGCTGGAACGCTGGAAAACTCAGCATTTCTTCAAGTCTAATCACCACCTACACATCCCCTGCCTGCTTCCTCACTTCTTTCTGCTTCTCCGCTTTTTTCATCTGCTGCTGTGTCCATTACCAGGGTTGGAGCAAGCGACTAGAGCAAGGGAACACATAGCAGAACAAGGGCTATTTTTACATTCTCAATGAATCCTATATACCCAACTATTTGGAATAATTATGCATCTCAAAATGTTGTCATGCCTAATTTTTGCTTTCATCACCATCTTTAGTAAATGTACCGAATGAAACATTTTTTTTTAATTACGCAGACCAACACACATTTTGCTTCCTTAAACGTTATACCAATTCCTGGGTATGTTTGGGGTGCTGATTCCAAAAATGGCATCTGTTTTGCCCTATCACTAGTTTTGGAGACACAGCATAGCCTTTTTAGTGAATGGTTCAAGCAGCTTCCTCATGAGGAAGCCTATACCATGGCTTCCTCATGAGGAAGCTGCTTGAACCATTCACTAATGAGGCTATACTATATCTCCAAAACTAGGCGTGATAGGGCAAAACGATGCCATTTTTGGAATCAGCACCCCAAATTAATATCTAACCACCATAAAGTTTGGGAAAAACTTTTCTGACCCTCAATTTTGTAGGCCTGTGTTATTTAAGAAAAGCATTCCCTGAATGTGCTGTAATGAACACACATAATAACAGTTTGTTGCTTTCAGGCTTCTGAAGGCCACAGATTACATTTTTAGGTGAAACCTTCAGATATTGTAAAATACACCTAAAAGTATTAAACATGAATGCAGTAGACGTATGTGTCATACACATGATTGCCAATAGTTCTCTGTTGAGGCTGCATTCAGTAACAAACCGAACTTTGCATCTATGTAACATATGAAATGGCTATATCTCTTATTTCTTGTTTTTTGGCTTTAGGTGGGATATAGCTGGAGCTGTCATTGGTACTGAATGTGGAACTCTGGAATCAGGTTCATCTGTTGTGTTCCTCAGAGATGGAGAAAGAAAATTATGTACTCCATATATGGACACTACAGGTTATGGAAATCTGAGGTTTTATTTCAGCATGGGTGAGTAGGTGGTATTAACATACATGTGTACTCTGGATTAAGGGAAGCAAATTATTGTAGAAATTGTGTTGCAATCACTACTTCTAAGTGCATCTCCTTGGAATTTAAGGGGAATTTCACCTACTTTAGCCAGACTGCTCTTTGTTTGGCAGTATTCCTAACATTTTCTCAGTTATTGGTACTATCTATATCTTTTCCAGAAATCGCTTTACTCCTTTGACTGGAACTAGACCTTACAATAACTATGAAGCTGCAGCCAAAAGATCAACCATGTGCTGTGTTCACTGCCACCATAACCTGCATACCCCAGTCCAGATGTCATCACACTGTGTCTTTTCACTCCACCACCTGACATTGTCACCTGATAGGAGTACGGAAAAGCACAGTGTAATGATGTCACACTGACCACCCTTTGTTGCTATTTTAACTGCTGAACCTCCAGTGGAATAGGAGGAACCATGACTCCAGCGTCCGGATCTGAGCCATGGGCAATATCTGAGAGAAACTTAAAATACAGAACAATTTTAAGCATTAAGGCAGGGGTGTCAAACATAAGGCCTGGGGGCTGGATGCGGCCCGTGAAAGCTGCTGAGCACTGCTGAGGTTCTTATGAGGTGTTACTGCTGAAAGGACAGCCCACATGAAAATTGGGCTCTCCCATATGTTGCAATATGATCAAGATTTGTGTATTTTCTCTTCTGTCTTTTGCAGCTAATGAGTTCTTAAGTGAGAAAAAAGTGCTTATTTTTGGTTATGACCTCACTTGACCTCACTTCCTGCCTAATGACATAACCTCCAGCCCTCAGCAGGCATGATGAATGCTGTTTGGCCCTCTGTATGAAACAAGTTTGACACCCCTGCTTTAAGGCATTATTCATGTATGCCTTCTAGCTAGTTCCTGCAACATGCTTTTGCAATAATGATATATACTGTCACTTATACAGTCTGACCTTGGTATCTGTGGGGGTTCCGGAACGGAAACCACTCATGGATACCAAAATCTGCGGTTACCGGGGTCGCTATTTAAATGCTTTTAAAATGGGAAAAAACATCAAAATCACATTTCTTACCTTCACACAGTCAAACTGCATGGTTTGATTGTGCAAAGGTAAGACATGCAATTTTGATGCTTTTTTCCATTTTAAAGGCATTTAAATTGCGACCCCAGTATCCACTGGTAAATCCGCAGGATTTACAATCCTAGCCAACTTTCCAACACTGGCATAGCTGTACTGGTGGGGCATGTGCTGCATCCTGCAGTTGGGAGGCAGTCACAGAAGCCTCCTCAAAGTAAGGCAATGTTTGTCCCCTTACCTCAGAGTTGCATTGACCTTACCTCAGTGCTGGAAAGTTGACTAGGATTGTGCCCACAGTGAGTTAAATCTGTGGATACCGAAATCACACTTGTGTGTATATATAGCGAAGTATTTCATATTACTTCATGATGAAATGCTTTTGGAAATCTTCTGTGAACCTTCCATCAGTGGATTAGATTTATCTTAGCTAAGCACTTTGTAGAAATATAAAAATGAGTAGTGTGAGTCTGCCGATCCTATTGGATCTTTTAGAGAGCCTTCTTCTGCATTCCACCACACTCTGAGATGCAGATGGTAGTGACCTGTAAGAGGGCTTTCTTGAAAGTGGCCCCCTTTCACTGAGGAGGCCCTAGGAAAGTCACCTTCACTGCCAGTCTTCCAGAAGCAGATGAAGACCCATCTTCTGATCAGGCTTTTGCTGTTCAGCTCTGAGGAATCTGTAGGTGTGGTTTGGCTCTTGTTTGTTACTACTGTCTGTCTGTGTGTGTCTCTCTCACCGTGATTTGGTTTTTGTTTAAAGGTGCTTTTTGCTTGTGTTGCACTGCAATCTTATACACACTTACCTGGGCTTAAATTTCATTGAAGTCACTAACTTTTGAGCAGAAATGCATAGGTGTACATGGTCAGTTTCTGTTTTAGTGGGGTTTGTTCTATTTTAATGATTTTCTTTTTGCTCAACTGTCAACCCAATTCAAACAAGGGCCTGTACAATGGAACCCACATTCCGCTTTGTATCGGCACAAAGCTCAGGCATGCCAGCAGGAAGGCCTGAACCTTCCTGGGGAGGCAGGGGGAGGGTGGGAAAGTGCTTGGAGTGGCAGAATAAGGCAGCAATGGGGCAGGGTTGGGGTGGGATCAGCGACACTGGCGTGTATTGTATCCAAACCCCCTTCCTGGGCCTGATCTGCCTGCACAGATCAACACAGACTTCTGCCAGAGATATCACTGACACTGGTCTGAGTTGATCCATCGTGACTGCTGGGGCTTACCCCAAGGAGACCTCCAGCAGTCAAAAATCCCCTGTGGGATACATGGTGATTTCCATTGGATTTGACTCTGTGATTTTTAACCTGTAAGCTGCCCTAAATCATATGAGAAAGGTGGGATAATTTTTTAAAAAATAAATATTAAATAAATTAATAGCAAGGGGTAGAACTGGAGGAAAAGATACAAAAGCAAAACTGTCTTCCTGTATCAGAGAGTTGTAATCACTGGATCTGAATGTTTAAATCAACTTTTCTGACAGTGGAAAGCAAAATTCACACAAATTAGCTGAAGTTCTTAATGGCTCTTGCAAAGTAATGCAATTTTCTTTGCAATGCTTTTCCCAGGAATGTTGTTTTGCAAATCCCACAAATCAGGTAAACTGAATATGGAGCTTATTCTTTCAACACTGTGTTCATTAATGTGAAATGGAAAAGCAGCAGAGGAAACAGAGACTGAAGTTGCTGCCCCAACAAAGCAACCTTTTATGTTCACTAAGAAAAGCTATTTTTTCTTGTTGAGCGGAAGTCCTCTGATAACCACTTGAATTGTTAAATCTTTTCTATGCTATATAATGTACCAAAAGGGAAGAAAAAAAACAGGAAGGGGAGATTGCTGTATTTCCAGGTCTTCTAGCCTTAACCACACCTGCATGAAAAACAGGAAAGATGCTTTTGTCAACCTTCTGAACTCATTGGCAAAGCTGTTGGCTCAGCAAGACTGGCTGTGAAATTATGCGATCACACTGAAAAACATTGAGAGTGTGAAAAAAAAAATTCTTGGTTGAGTATTTAGTTAAGGGAATGAAAGGTTTTTAAAAAGGAAACGGGCATTTATATATAAAATGTTAATTGGGGTTCATTCATAAAAATAAGAGTAGAGCATCCAGAATAATCATATGTTGCAGCCTTGTTGGAGTGATAGCACTTCAGGCTGCAGATGGGAGACTGCATATTTTAATACTTCTACTCTCAGGGTATAAAAAACCATGTTGAGAAAAAGCTCTGGCTGACATGCTCATTTTTTATAGGCAGGAAGGGAGTTGTTTTCTATGTGGAAGAAATTCAGGCATGCAATCCTCCACCTGCGAACTGAAGTGCTGAAGCCTCAAAAGGTTGCCGCTACTGCTGCTATCAAGATTATTCTAAGTCAATTACCACCTATTACCTCCTTATTTCTATGTCCCCCTTATTGACATTTTCATTTTTTTATACCAAAAAGAAATTAAAGCCGAATTTGAAAGTAGAGAATAATGCACAATAGTCAGGTCTGTTCTTCTGAATTAGAAGTGATGGTTACACGCAACCATGTACTACACTAATGCTGCAGATATCACTGAATTGTGAAAATTGTAGTATCTTTTTCAAGAAATGTTTCCTGGTGCCAAGGTGGAAATTTCTGTGGAAATTTCTGTGGAAAGTTGTAAAAGGTTCTTAAATCACGTCTGCATCAATGGTATGATTTAGGACGCAATCCTAACCCCTTATGTCAGTGCTTTCCAGCACTGGCATAGCAGTGCTAATGGGACATGTGCTGCATCCTGCGTCATTCATAGAGTCCTCCTCAAAGTAAGGGAATGTCTCTTACCTCAGAGATGCATTGCCCTTATGTCAATGCTGGATAGCACTGACATAAGGGGTTAGGATTACGCCTATATTCTATTAGATCACTTATGTTGCAGTCTATAGCTTTATCATCTTTATGATTACAGACAGAGATGGAAGCAAATAAGAAACTGATCACTTAGCAAAACTTTGTATTTTGCATTCTCCTACTGAAGTTGCAAATAGGATTAAAAATAAGCCTGTGTAATCCATTAAATGGTATAGACTTACTTTGTAATTATCAGTATACTCCAACTTCATAATAGCTATAAAATTGGATAATTAGTTGTGTCCCTCAAACATCCATTGTTGCAGGTGGAAGCTGTGATGCTGGAGAAGCCCATGAGAATGATGTTATATTCTATGCAAAGATTGAAGGAAGAAGGGATCATATAAATCTAGATACAATGACCTATGCTTCTTACAGGGTAAGTGATGTAAACCTTGAAAGTATCAGAATGCAGGTGACACTGATTTTAAAGCTAATTCTGCAATCAAGGTTTCAAACAGTGTTCCATTCTTTTTGCTATTGTTTACCTAGATGTGAGAGCATTGCCACCTGACTTACTGTCAGGAGTACCACTGTGAATATTCTATGTTGACTGTGAGCAGCCTCTAGCAAATTGGTTAAGTCAGACCCTAAGCATGAAAGAAAGAAAAAAAAATAGATTTAATGAAGGACTTTGGGTAGCTAGAAAACATTCCATTATTATTAATAGATGTCTTATCAAATGTCTAAAGCAAAATTTTAGGCACGTTTGAAGGATCCTGCTCAAGTGCAACACCTTTTGGAAATCTGAGAAAAAAGATTAGTAAAATCATTAATAAGCAAGTTGTGCTGATTATAAGTGCATATTCCTGTGATTATGCTGTGTCAGATTACATTAAACTCAAAATAGATTCCTAGTGTGGCGTAAAACTACATGTTACATTAAAAGCATAGTTGGAGCCTTGCATGTGTGTGGTCTTTTGTGGGTTCATGGGGCTTCAATCCAGATCAGGAATTTGACAGGGGTGGAGGGAATCTTTGTCTTCACTGTCTTAATTTAGGTCAGGCTCCTCATGCATGCATGGTTACCTCAAGAATAGCATAGATATTCTCTTAGATTTAAAGGAATAGTTCAGAGGAGTGTGTTCCAATGTGAGCTTCCCTCCTGGGAAAATAGCAGCTGTGGGAGATCTGGACTGGGACTGTGACAGAGGACAAGTTTGACATCTGGATCAGGGCCCCATGTGACTATCTCTCCCCACCCCAAAAAAGACTCCACAAGCACACAGGGTCCAAACGATATTGTATTAATACATGGTGTAGTTGGTACTTCATGCTGTGTATGTTCCATGTCAATAATCCAAAGGGCACATTTATAAGAGGACCTGCCCCTTTATTCCCTGGGTGTGGAGTTTTCTCAGAAGCCTTTGGTGAGGGGCTGAGTAAAACCTCTTCAGAAACATCTTCTGAAATACAGTGGTTCCCAAAGTTCTCCTTAGGAGGAGGGAACCACTTAAGTATTTGTTGGGTGGGGGCAGGTTGCAGCAGGATCACACTGCTGCTGGGAATGGGAAGGTTGTTTTTTTTTACTTACTTCCAGCTATTGAACAGGCAAACAACTGAGGAGATCCAGAGCCTGCTGTCTCCCTCCCAAGCCCACTTCTTCCCTCCCTGCCCAGTTCTGCCCCCTTCCCACGCTTCCCCCTCCCTTAAAAGCGCTGTTCTTGACCAGTGGCCATGCTCCCCCCCCCGGAGCTCTCAATGTCCGTCCTCAGGTGCTGAGGCCCAGTGCCAGCTGGCGCTGGGCTCAGCGCCAGCAGCGTGTTACTAGTACTGGCACAAAAGTGCCTTACAGCACTTTTGCGACAGCCTGGTTTGGTGGCGCTGGTGAAGTGCTGGTGCCACAGTCCATAGGATTGAGCCTTAAGGTACCTGGTGGGCCACTATGAGATACAGGAAGCTGGACTAGATGGGCCTATGGCTTGCTCCAGCAAGGCTCTTCTTATATTCTTATAACTCTTGTGGCTGTTTGGGGAGAGAAGTAACTGTCAAACAAGTTTAACCCATTTCTGCCCAGCCCACAGGTATACATTTGACCCCTGTTGTGTACATGCAACATTGGGTAAAAATGTCTTATGTCATATAGGTACATCCTACATTAATATAAAATCCAACCACAATGTTGAATGTATGACTCCTGAAAAACTTTTCTGAACTGATTGCTGCTGGTTTTCTGTGGAAATGTAATGAGATTTATTCTTTTCCAAGACTCCATCTTTGGTTTCGGTTGTCATCAGTCCAGAGCTACAGACTCCAGCTACCAAATTCTGTCTCAAGCAGAAGAATCATCAAGGACATAACAGAAATGTCTGGGCAGTTGACTACTTCCATGTCCTGCCAGTGCTCCCTTCTACTGTAACTCATATGATCCAGTTTTCGATTAACTTGGGCTGTGGAACCCATCAGCCAGGCAACAGGTAGAGCACACTACAGTTATAACTCTCTTACATCATTGTTTTGATTGTTTTACAAAGAGAGGGTTTTTGTTTGTTTTGGGGTTTTTTGTGAGAAAACAAAATGCTTACTGCTGACACCATCACGACATCTGGAAACTAGGAGAAATACGATCCCTGAATTTAGTGGGAGTGCATTTTACAGAAGCAATTGCAGATGGTGACTGTGTAAAAACTTCAGGGTGGAGGCTTGCACATACTACCAGAGCAAGGTGACAAAGGGCACAATCCTTACCAACTTTCCAGCACCTAGGTAAGGGCAATGCAACTCTGAGGGAGGGGAACAAACATTGCCTTACCTTGAGGAGGCCTCCGTGACTACCCCACAATAATTTTGGTTTGATAATTTTGGGGACTCTTGAACAAGAGACCATCAGTGGACCCTTTTAACTAGCAAAGGGCGGCAGTAGGACAGGCAAACCAAAGCAGCAGCCCCAAGTCCTCTGTCCAGGTTATTTTCATAAGCAAGCCAAAGCACTCCAGGTGCCAAATGCAATATTGCAAGGAAACCACATCCCAGAATTGATGATGATCTGGTTATGTCCAAATTTGGATTTTTTTCTTCGACTGAGGGCAGAAAAAGTAGAGCTGAAGGAAAGGGCAAAGAGTTGAAGATTTATTCCAACTACTGCAGAACTCCTCTGTGATCCCCTGTTGGCCTAAACCTTGGCATCTGCCCCTCCTTGCAGCTTTCTGGAGCTAGTCATGTGTTTATATGCACATTGATGTGCTCTGCTGATGGGCAGCCCAATCCTGAGCTTCCATGAGACCGCCGAACAGAGGAGGCTGGGCTAGCATGGGCGCTGGTTCAGCAGTAAGTCTCGCAGACGTGCCTTATGGCACATTTACGACAGTGTGCTCCAGCGCAAAGCTGGAGCGCTGAACTCAGGGTTGGGCTCACAGTATTCAAACCCTTAAATGGCTGCATTTTTAACAAAGTGCAGCGACATCTTGTAAGAAGCATGGTTAGTGCAACCCTTTTAAACACAAGTTCTCTTTGACAATACAGGTATAAGCGCAGTTTTCTTCATAGTAGAGGAGTGTCCACCATAGGCTTTGATCTCATTTGAAAGATATTATTTTCTTTCAGCTCGCATCATGTCTCAGACACAGGGAGTTTGTTTCACTTTATTTTATTTTTTTAATGAACTACTAACTCTCTATAAGCCTCATTTGCATTTCAAAAATAATTTGGCAGTGCAGATCTTCTTATTCACAGAAGCCTTGTTTATAATAGTGCCCTCATTTCATGACTGGGAATGTAGAATATTTACACAGAATTTATGACATGCAGTGGCATAGCTAGAAGGGGTGCAAAGCACTAGGGTCTGTGGGGGGATGCAAAGCACTAAGTTCTGCATTCGCTGTTTTGTTACCCCGCCCAGAATGGCTCGGAAGGGGAGGGAGAGGGGCCGCCTGCATGCTGTGGCGAGGCTCCTTGCAAAACTTAGTGTTTTGCACCCCATCTGGCTATGCCACTGATGACATGAACATGATCCTCCAAGGTATCTATATGTTTCTCATCTATGACAGAGGAGAGCAAATGACAGCCCAGGGGCCTGATCCGGCATCTGCACAGATTTGTCTGCCCAGTGAGTGGATCTTTTAGTTCTGCTTGGGCGCCAAGTAATATCCTCCCCATTCAGTGGACAGGGATGCTCTGGGCAGTCATGTCTGCCTGGACGTCCTGTTGCGTGGCTTTCTGGGACGCCAGGCAGACGACACAACTGCCCAGAGCATACCTGTGCTCTGAATGGGGATGACATTGTGCGGCACCTGAGCGAAACACTCGAATGCAGGCCACACAGGGATGCATTTCAGGCACACAGCACTCAAAAGTTTGAGCAGCATTGATCTAAGAGGAAATCAGTGAAACCTCATAAACTATTTTAATGTAAATTTAAAATATCACATGGAAACTCTGTTATAAGAATAAGAAATTCTTCAAAAAAAGCCTTATTCTGAAAAAGTTATTCTGAATTGGTTAAGCCATGTTCTAACCATTTAGTGCCAGGCCAATTCATTTATTTTAGTGTTTCTCTCATTGAGCTTAAAAAATAGGCTATTCGAATTAAGCTGCACCACTTGAATTATTTTACGTACGTTTTTGAAAAAAGTAAATTTCTGTAGATGCCTTCAAAATCAGTTGAACATTTGCAGGCTTTTTTGTTGTATTTGTTATTCTACTTCAGTTTATTTAAGGTGGCCTTGAGTTAACCTCAAGGCATTGGGTTGCTTTAAGGGTCCAGAAAGATGGGATAGAAATTTTTTAAAATAAAATTAAAATTTTAAAATAAATAATAAAGAAGACTTATGTTCCATCTACGGTTGTGCACTAACATTTTATTTTCAATACTGGGTGGCAGTAAAACATCAAGGGGAAAAATCATTTCAGAAGTTCTAGGCCAGGGTTCTACAAACTCTGGCCCGCGGAACAGATCTGGGATTTGGAATAAGCCTCCCCACTCATGAGCGGCAGTTACCGTTCTGCATCCCTGTACCCCGATCAGCAATTTCTTGACCAAGAAGACAGTGACTTTTGTATGCCTACTATATTTCTGTACTTCTGTGGAATATAACATGTTTGCACCGCTTGGCCTTTCATACTAGATAGCTCTAAACTTATGAAATATGAATAACATCTCAATCTCCAGTCCAGCCGACTGACCCTTCCACAAAGTGGTTCGAGAGACCTGTTAGCAGTTGGAGCACAGGTCCTTCCTCTCACTTTCCCTTTAGTTTGGTTCTTATTTGACACATCAGTACAACATCAATCCTTTTTAAATTCAATGTAGAAATACCAGCCTGCTGGGCGAGACCACTCTCACACCCATCAGCTAAACACTTTCTGACATAGGTTACCATCTTGTCTTTTAACGCATCTTGCTTTATGGCTGCATCTTGAATGTTTGGCACTCAAAGGCATTTTGTACTTCAGCATCTGGTAGATCAATTATTTAATAAGCCGTTATTTTAAAGCTTTTATGTGTTCCTGCTACAAATGCCAATTTATCATGTTCAGTCAAGGAGTGGGGGTGCTGAATAAACCCATTTGTATGTCTGTTTCTTTGTATTCTTAGCATCAGCTTGGAGTTCTCCACCAACCATGGCCGTTCCTGGTCCTTGCTTCACTCAGAATGTTTGCCAGAGATATGTGCTGGGTCTCACCTTCCTCACAGCACAGTCTATGCCTCTGAAAACTATAGTGGGTAAGGGAGCTTTCTCCCAAAATAGCACAGCGAGAGTGAATTGCTCATGATTCTGAAAACTAGTGAATAGCTCCATGTAACCACTTATCTGTGTCAAACAATGAAAAGCCACTTAAGATATTATGTTAAAGATAAGTTGTTCACCTCAGGTTGGTCTCATTCTATAAAAAACTGCCTCCTGTTTTCTGGACACAGCCTCCTGTTTTTCTTTTGTTTTCTGTTAGTCTCATATAAGTAAAAAGTTAAACACTGAGCCTCTGAGGGAGAGAGGGAGGCTGACCCCACCTCTTTCACCCAGACCCTCCCCCCTGAAATTAGCCCTTGAACATATACTTCTCTACATCTGAATGCACATAGGTTGATTAACCGTGATCAGTTTTTTTTTTCCAGTTTTTTTAGAACTGTTTCTGAAAGTCCAGTTTATGTTGCAACAATATGAAGCGATTAGAATACCTGGAAAAATGAGGTTTTTCAGTGATAATCTGCAAAAGACTCACAAGCTAAATGTAGAGGTGTGAGCAAAGTGTCACCTTGGGGAAGGGAAGGGGAAAAAGGGATGAATATGTACAAATGCAGTTACATACATATACAGGCAGTTCCCTCCCATCCATGTCTCACTTATCCGTGGTTCTCAAATTCCCCCCATCTTGCTAATGACTCACCTTTCTTCATTTGCACATGAAGAATTTGCAACTAAAGAATGCTTTTTCTTCCTTTTGCTTTGGAACAGGAAGTAGGCTGTGAGAACCTATAGCTATTAGAGGAATGCTACAGGAGGTGATAGTGAGAAAGCTAATAGGAAATCCTCTACTGTCCACTTCCTGTTAGCATTCTCACATTTGCTTCCTATAGTGATCCTGTAGCAGCTATGATTCTAGATTCTTGTTGTCTACATCCTATGCCAAAGCAAAAGAAAAAAAACTCCCTTTTGCAAAGCATTTCCAAACAAAGAGAGCATGACGGGGGGGGGGGGGGGGGTTTGAGTAGGGTTCACTGATATCTGCTGTTGCAAGTTTCCGCAGTAGCTGCAGGAGCCTATCACCTGTGGCTATAGGGGAATGCCTGTACAGCTATATCCACTCCATGTTCTCAGAGAGTTTAAACCAGTAAGCTCCTTTCACATGTTTTGTCAGTATGTATATAAAATAAAGCATCCACAGTTTGTGTAAGCTTAACATATTTTTAGCTTTAAATCAACTTGTAACTTTGAAAGCATGAGGGCTCATATGTTTGTTTCAGGTGGAATCGAATAACTATTCCCCTTCCAAATGCAGCATTAACCAAAGATACCAGGATCCGATGGAGACAAACAGGACCAATCCTTGGAAACATGTGGGCAATTGACAACAGTTAGTATTGGTCATTACCATTAGCATTATGTCTCAATAGTGCTTAATAATCTGTGATCCTTTTTAATGAATGCATTTGTACTTCCTCTTTCTTCATAGATGCATTTTGCTCTAAGGAAGGCTAATAAGAATTTCCCAAGCTAAAAGGGCTAAAGAATCTTATGAAACATGATGCAAAAAAGTGAACAGAACAGAATACAGTATTCATTGAATGGGACAATATCAATCCAGATAGTTGGTGAAAAGCATGTCTGACTGCTTATCCCTGATTTCCAGAAACAGAAACAGTTGCCAATGCATTAAAAATATTTTGTAAGTGTGAAGCACATGACCTAATGTCATGTAAAATCGCAGAAATCTGCAAGAAAACCAGGGTTTAGGGATCACCTCCAACTGCCCTTTTCTCTTGCACACAAATTGCAAACATGGGTTTATAATTATGTGTAGCCATCACCAGCTGGGCATGTTCCTAAATTCACTTTTAGACTTGTGATTATGTTTTCAAAGCATGTTTAGGAGCATGGCGAGTTTCATTTTAACTGTGGCATAGAGAGAATTCACAACCATGTCTACTCAGAAGTAAATCTCATTAGAATCAATGGGGCTTACTCCCAGAAAGGGTGGATAGGTTTGGGCTGTCACATGCCAAAAAGGGAAGGTGGCCGAGAGATGTGCTTGAACCTGTAGCTACTTTCAGTTCCTAAATCCTAGTTTAGTAGCCTCTGTTGCCAACTAGAAATACAGGTTGAATTGCACCATGCAAAATCCCTTAAGGAAACCGGAAGGGCATAATCAATGTGAACATATTTTACTGTATGGAGGGCTCTTTGTGAATAACATAGTGATATCGCTGATTTTATATTGAACATAGAAGGGGAATAAGAAAGCTGCAAATCATGCAAGGAAAGGTCCACAAAGGAATGCGAAAGTAAATTAATAACTACACCAGGAAATATGATTTCTTTTTCTGCATTCCATTATAAATTCAGGTTTACAGGCTGAAATCCCATATGTTGAATTACAAGTGGGTTTTTATGAAAAAAAAAAAAAAAAAGAGTAATTTCTGCATCAGGCTAAGAAATTTGAAAAGTGAAACACATTTCTTCCTTTAAATAGGCTGTAATCCACTCTGTAATGTTTTACAGGGAAGTCTTAAATTAGTTAAAGCTTATCAGTTCTGAAAAGCAAGATACAGAGATATGAAAAATATGTTATAATTAATTCCCACTGTTTTTGTTGTGATTCTGTTCCCTTGTTTGCGATAATCAGGGATTGTTAACTGAGAGTTTTCAAGGCAATTTTAATGCTTTTGTGTTGCTGATGGCAACATGTCAAAAATGACAAAAAGAAAACATCAAACATAACTTATTCAGGTTACTGTTATTGTTATGAAGTTGGTCTCTATGACAACTTGTAAGTGGAAGTTTATACATAAGAGAATTCTCAAAGAGTAAAAAGAGTTTGGCCACTGAATGATGCTATTAAATTAGATGAAGAATCGTGCTTTGTAATTCTTTGCTTTATAGTGGGCATTTCAAACTTACTGGGTTTTCACATATTTATTCTGAGTTATTCATATCCATAGTTGATTTAACAATCTTGGATTTTACTGATTTTTTTTTGGATTTTATGTTTTCACGAATATAGTTTCAATGTTGTATGAGTGTTTTCATTATTTTGTCCCAAAAATGGGGCTTTTGTCCCAAAAAGGTTTGTTGTCTAATTCTAGTTATAACAGTAATACTTCAATTCATGGTTGGTAAACCCCTGCTTATATATATATATTCAATTTTAAACTAATCTTTACTCTCTAATGCAGTCACATTGCTGGGATCAAAGGGAAATGCTTCATCTTGCTTGATATTCTAAATCTATATGCCTGTGTCTTGGTTTATTTTGTTTTATCTTATGCTCAACATACGATTTTTGATATAACTAGTTACTTTTCTCTGCAGTTTACATTGGGCCATCTTGTCTCAAATTCTGCTCAGGGCGAGGGCAGTGCACTAGAAATGGCTGCAAGTAAGTCTGGTAATAAATCGTTATTTAAATTAATGCTTATGCTTTGCAATCTCATCCTCTCCTTTAATGATTGTAAGGCAATGGTGAGAATTCCTGGTTTTCCCTATGTTAGAACCTTCTAACCACCTCTCCCCAAATTTTATATCCCAGAGGCTTCTTAGATGCTTTCGGGCCCAATCCTATGGAGTCACTGCCAGTGCACACTGTCACAAATGTGCCATAAGGCATGTTTGCAGGTCCTAGTGCCAGTGCTCCACCGGTGCCAGCCAAGCACTGGCCGGCACTGGGCTAGTGCCGGTGGAGCACCAGAGCTGCACCACTCAGCAGTCACACAGACTGCCAAGCAACGGAGAGGTGTGTGGGGGGAGGTTGGGAGGAGGTGTTCCGGGGTGGAGGGAGGCAGAAGGAGGTTGGGAAGGAGGCATTCTGGGGGGAAGGAGTGGGGCAGGAGGGGGGTGGAACCAGTGGAGCTTCGCTCCACTGGATCCAGAGCCTCCGTGTCGGGCTGGCCACCCGACACGAAGGTTCTAATTTCTACGCCGACCTTTGGGTCAACGTAGAATCAAGTTGTCCCATTGCGGAGCTACTTGCTTTGCCCAGGGGAAGGGAACAAAAGTTCCCTTCTCCTGAGGAGGAGGCAGTGGCTGCATGGAGCATGCTGGATGCAGCAGCGGCCATTTTTGGCACCGCTGCAGCCCAGTGCACTGGGCAGCTCAGGATTGGGCTGTCAGCCTGCTGAATCATCCTGATGCAATAGCTATTATCCTGGGATGCTGCCCTTTGCTTGAACATCTTTTCTCCAAATGACCTGTAAAAAGAACACTTGAATTTGAGCCAGTTCATTGGCCCAACAAGCACACCTGATTTCCAGATTCAGGTACACCAATATACAGCCACACAGGTAAAGCAGGGTTAATGCCCACCAGCTGTTTCAAATGGGTCAAGCATACACACACTGTGGTTTGCCCAGGACTGTCACTGCTCTTTCATGGGGGCTTGTTCGCTTAATTTATGGCAAGTGTAAAGAGCAAGTTTGGAGTAGTGTGAGCAGTTAGGGTTGAGATCACAGTCAATTAATTGGTTCAGGTTTTGTGTTTATTTTCCACTTGTCATTTAAACTATGTGCCATCCTTAACCAGTCCCTTTCACTTTTTCCCATTTGTTTTAATGCCTCATTGCTTCCATTTTTCTCTCAATTGTTTGGATTTTCCAGCCTTTTAATACACTTCCTTTTTTTTTTTACCTGCCTATTCTTACCTACCTGTTACAATTTTACCTGCCTGTCCTAAGTACACTTGGGACGGAGAGGTCTTGCCATATCTCTCAGACCATCACATTCCATTACTTTTCACTGTTGGGAAACCCTTCTCCTAGATTTTGGGGTTCTCTTTAATCTGGGAGCTAGGTTTCCCCAGGTCTGTCTGGGCTTCCTAGCTTTGAGAGTGGTAACAAACAACCTTTTCCCAGTTCACTGCTACTTTATTCAATAAGAAAAGTGACAGAGAGCCACTTTGCCCTCCTCACTTGGTGCTACCCACTGCTACTTGCAGTGTTTAGCTGAAAGTATGTTCCACTGAAATAAATTTGTTTACTTCCAAATACAGGTAGATTACCCCTTATCCAGACATCCGAAATCCAGACTTTCTTTAGGACCAATATTTTTTCTGTGCCTGACCATTTGGAAAAGCATTTAAATTGTGTTTTTTAGATCATGTACAAACTTTGCACAAACCTTGTTTCATGCTCTAAATGCACAAAATTACTAAAAATATTCCCAGATCCAGACAAATCCAAAATCTGGACCACTTCCCAATCCAAGCAGTCCAGATAATGGATACTCAACCCTAACCTATGTATGGATTTTGATATGGTGGCATAAGACTACTTTAATGGATTATAGAGTATTTGGAAAATTCTTTGGAGAAACACCAAGTTAAAGATATTTTCAAAAGAGCTAGGTATTTTGAAATGTATTTGGTATTGTGTTTGGTATGTATGAAGATCTCTTAACTTGATTCTCCCTCTTGATCTCTCCCTCACAAATGGTTCTGTTTCATTTTTATTGCAGATGTGATCCTGGCTTTTCAGGACCTGCATGTGAAATGGCCTCTCAGACCTTCCCAATGTTTATCTCAGAGAGCTTTGGCAATTCCAGGCTTTCTTCCTATCACAATTTTTACTCTATCCGTGGTGCTGAAGTCAGTTTTGGCTGTGGAGTCCTCGCAAGTGGCAAAGCCTTGGTTTTTAACAAAGATGGGAGGCGTCAACTTATTACTTCTTTTCTTGACAGCTCACAGTCCAGGTAAATAGGAATGAATGGAAACAGCATATAGAAATTACAGCAAGATCATGAACTTTCTTACCTTTGAGTAACTTTCTTGTATAGCAGGTTAAAACTCACAGTATCTGTTTTGACATAGAAATGTTATTGTACATATTTTCTAGTTGTTTAATAAACTCCATATTTAATTTTGGTTATGCAAAATAAATGTCATTTAACAAATACTTTGTAGTGCTAAGTTTCTAACACATTTGGGGCTATGTATTCTGTGCCAGAGTTTGCAAACATGCGACATTAATATCAAAAGTGAGTGTCAGAGCCAAGTGTTAATTAATTATTTATGAGGTTGTATTTATTTTGACAGCTTGTGGCAGCTGATTAGATCCATTCGATATCTCCTCCACCCCTCTGGCTCCTAATAAATAATTGAATGCAATAATGATTGGCATTTTAAAACAATATATGCCACATTGCATAGCTAGACTGAATAAACAATTTCAGTTGCACAAAGACTCCATAAATATTGTTTACCCAAGCTTGTCTAGATTTTCAAGATTAATAAAAATAATGGGCTTAGGAAGAGAGTGCTGTATAAATGGTGATTCACATGGATTCATACACTTGTTATCTAGATTCCTCCAGTTCACTCTACGAATTGGGAGCAAATCTGTCCTGAGTACCTGCAAAGCACCTGACCAACCTGGAGAAGGAGTCCTCCTGCACTATTCATATGATAATGGGATTACATGGAAACTGCTGGAGCATTATTCCTATCTTAACTACCATGAACCAAGGTAGGACAACTTTCAAGGAGACTAAAATAGTGGAGTCCCCATTATGAGGTGTTGATTAACCAGCATTCCATCCACCACCCATTTCAGATGAAACATTTGTATTTAAAAAAGATTTAGGGTTTTCCAGCACTGACATAAGGGCAGTGCAGCTCTGAGATAAGGAAACAAACATTCCCTTACTTTGAGGAGGCCTCCGTGAGTGACACCCAACTGCAGGATGCAGCATACGTCCCATTGGCACGGCTATGCCAGTGCTGGAAAGCACTGACATAAGGGGTTAGGATTGCGACATTAGGCTCCAATCCTAACCAATTTTCCAGCACTGATACATCTGCAATGCAGCCCTGAGATAAGGAAACAAATGTTTCCTTACCTTGAGGAGGCCTCCATGACTGCTCCTCACAGGATGTAGTGCACCCCCCCCCCCATTGGCACAGCAACATCAGTGCTGGAAAGTTGGGTAGGATTGGACTGTTAGACTCTAATCCTAATGTGGTCATGCACTCCAGAACTTGCATTCTGGCAGCACAAGGCCCTTTATGGAGGCACAAAAACTATACTGCTGTCATGCATTACCAAGCCACTGCCACACAGGGATTAGGGCCTTAGGGCAAATCAGCTGATTTACTTTTTTACATCTTACATCTTTTACATCTTTTTTACTTATCTCCCTGCAGGCTGCCTGGTCTCTGATGGGTCTCCTCAGACCTACTCCAGTTATTTAGCTGATGTAAGACTGAGGAGCCTCAGTTGGCGTGTTAGATGCCAAGTGGAATAGGATTTTGGTGTGCACCACTGCCATCAAGATCTTGCCCCTGGTTTGGCATGGTCCCTGCTTCTGATCCTCCCCTGAACCAGCCCTGCTGCCACCTTACCTACTCTGACAGGGTCCCAGGAACCAGTGGTGCAACCATGGGGCCTCCAGCCAGTTGTTTTGGCAGCTCCAAAGCGCACAATTGTTGCGTGGCTTTCATACCACTGGAACAGGGTTTACGCTGATAGATCACGTGATCTGTCAGTATAAGCCTAGCATTGGATTGGGCTGTTAGTGAAGTCCTGTTGGTTGTGATCCAAAGAAGCAGCATACCTATACATGTGGAACAGAGGGAATATGCCAGTACTTTATAATTTTTACAGCAGCTTCTTTCTTCTGCTAAAAATGCAAGTAACTTAAGGTGATTTAACTCTTTTCTACATGAGTTTTGTGTAAAACAGGGGTGCTCAGTACGTCGATCGCGATCCACCGGTCTATCGCGAGGCAAAATGAGTCGATCGCAGGCTTCTCTCCTGTCCACGCATCCCTGTGAGTGAGCCCCGCCCTGGGAGTGACGCTCCCTGGGAGTGAGCTCCTGTCCACGCATCCCTGTGAGTGAGCCCCGTTAACTCTACTGGGGCTGACTCGTGAGTAGACCTGGAGAGGAGCCGCTGGCAGGCTTCTCTCCCATCCACACATCCCTGGGAGTGAGCCCCGTTGACTCTACTGGGGCTGACTTACCTTTCCCCTGTTTTTGCACTGGTATGTATGGAGATCTGCCCCCCCCCCACTTCCATCTGTTGGTTCTGTGTGCAAGGGGTTTTGCACTGGTCTTGCTGTGATGTCTATATAGAGATCTTCCCTCCCCCACACCTTTCCCCTGTTTTTGCACTGGTATGTATGGAGATCTGCCTCCCCTCCCTTGTATTGGAATCGAGGAAGATCTGGTGAGGGGGTAGATGTGGTGTCAGCAGTGGCCCCTTTAAGGGTAAGGCCTGGGCATCCAGCAGAGTGTGCTGCACAGCTGCAGCCACTTGAAGGCAATAGGGCCCTCAGGGATATAAGAGCACCTGAGGCAGGAAGGGCTCCACTTATTTATGTGAGTCAGCCTTTTCCTACATGAAGATCATTAAGTCCAAGTACCATTCCACCATGACTGATGAACATTTGGAAGTGTGCTTGAGGCTGGCTGTCAGCAGCTACTGTCAGGACTATGCATCCTTGGCTGATTCACTTCAGTGCAAGTCATCAAAGTAAACTCAAGTAATTACAAAAAATGTTTATAGTTAATTATGTTGTGTTGTGCAATATTGGCTCATGTGGTTATGCAAGGTACACCAACATACATTGTACACATAAATGTTAAATGTTATGATGGTGCGAACATTGTAAAAAAACTCTGGTAGATCTCCAGGCCTTGCTGGGTTTCAAAGTAGCTCTCAAGCCAAAAAAGTGTGAGCACTCCTGGTGTAAAACTTAAGAGTCTGGTTTGTGTGAGAACTAGACTCTCATATACATGTAGCTTCTTTGGATAGTGGCCATTGTCCTTATTGGTTGTGTCAGGAATAATGTCCAGCTACACTAATTTTACTCAAGACTTTAACAGTGGATTCTAAAAGTTATATAAGTAATTCACATCTACAGTTATTATATACAAACTTCTCAGGGGAGCTTGGAATGAGAGTTCTTGCTGCTGTAATTCCTAGGTGACAAGAAATTCTGTAGTCCCTAAAAATATTGTTGTTGTTGTTATTTATGAAGGTTATTTATGAAGGTTTCTTTATGTGGTCTTTTCTGTGTGGAAGTTGTGTGTGTGTTTTTCAGTAATCTCCTTTATGTACTACTAAATGGAATACTTAAAAAAAACTTCAAAAATATTCCTTTGAATGAAGCTGTAAATTTATTTATTATTATGCCTCTGTGTTTTTACACTTGTAAAAATACGCTTCCTTTAACATTTTGAAGGCAGCGTATTATTGCCATGGCATAAGATGTCTATGCCATGATATAAGAAGAGAGTGCCAGTCCTGATGAATGTGGTAATTTACATTGATACAATGAAATTCTCTACTTCTTGATATAACCAATTTATTCTCCATTGTTGTTCTGGTGGGAGTAAGGCACAGCTCGGCATAACATAAAACTGGCAGTAGAAACATTAGATTTTCTAATGGGATATGAAAGCCCCTTAATATAAAAACTGAGGTAGGAGAGCCAATATTTATTCTTGAAGTAAATATTGTCAGCAACAGTGATGAAGACCATGAAGCAGCATTCTCACCTTGGTATCTTAATATGCACAAAAATATCAATTCGGGAAGGGGGCTCTGTGTCTGCAGATTCACTTATCCGTGGATTCAGGCCCCCTGCTTCTCCCTGCATTCTCTGGAGGCAAGGGGAGCTGTGCTCCCTTCGCCTCTGGAGGGTCACTGAGCTCTGCAGAGGCTGCTCACACCTGCCTGCAGCCTCTGCAGGCCTCAGAATGGCCATTTAGGCTGAAAAAGTAACTTCTGGTTTTTTTTTCATAAAACTGGAAATAAATGTTTTTATGCTTTTAAAAGGCATTAAGCTTTCTGGTCCTCAGAATGCATTTTAAAATTTATTACAAAGTGATATCACTCCCGGTTTTACATAAGTGACTTTTTTTGGCCTAAACGCCCATTCTGAGGCCCATAGAGGTCACAGGCGGACACAGGTCTCAGAAGACCTTCTGGAGCAAGGGGGTATCCCCAGTATCTGTGGTTTCAGCTATATGTCCAAGAAATACGAACTCATGTAAAAGTGTGGCAGTCAGTTTGCATTCGGTTATTCAATTAATAATTAATCGTATAAATAAATTGCAATTTAAGGGGCCTATGCTACTCTAAGCACCTGTACACAGAGGATTCTCCCACAGTGCAATCGGGTTCTGTTTCTCTCCTCCCCCCTCTTCCTGGGTGAACAAATAAACAGCTTTGCGAGGAATCATTATAGGGAACATGAGATTTGTGGACATATCTCCCCTATCCCCATCTAGCTTTCTGTCTCTGGACTATGCAGGTTATCTCATGAGGGGGTGCTGTGCTTGTACTCAGAGCATATCACATCCTTATTATTCTGCAGAAAAGGTGCATTTAATCTGCTGTCCTTTGACAGCAGCATTTTCCCCTCCTTGCTGAATAGCAGTGGCTTTTGAATGTTAGGTATGTATGTGCATGTGTTAAGTTCAGAACATAGACCTCTGCTGTGTGTGCACATGGTTTTTCTTAAGTAATGGTAAATCATGACAGTGATAAGGTCGCTTTTCTCCTCTGCAACAGAAAGGACATGTCAAGATTCTCCTTTTCCTTTTCATCTCTACAAATCATAGATTGACAAGAGAAGCCATTATTCGCTCAGCTTCTGAATTTTAATATTTGCATTGTTAAGGATTGGCCTTTTGAATTGATTCTGATATAAAATGTTACTGTACACTAGAATACCCATTAAAGAGTATATATGGAAAATAATAGGACAACATTTAAAATACACTTGAGTATTGCAGGAAGCATCCACAAACATGATACCATACCTCCTTCCTGCTCACAGATGTGTCATGCAAAATCGACATATACTTTTTTGCTGTATAATGTTTTCCCACATATCTTTCTTCATGTATGTATTGTGAAAAAGGAATATTCAGCCCATCTTACACTTACCTTGTACGTTGACCTGTCCTCAGTTCTTGCCTTGCAATGGTTGCAAAATGTGCTCTGACTGTACAACATGCAGTGCAATCCTAACAATGAGTTAGGCTGGTGCAAGTCCCTTGTGCCAGCCTAGG
Source organism: Tiliqua scincoides (assembly GCF_035046505.1). Taxonomy (NCBI): domain Eukaryota; kingdom Metazoa; phylum Chordata; class Lepidosauria; order Squamata; family Scincidae; genus Tiliqua; species Tiliqua scincoides. The sequence goes on along the minus strand of NC_089827.1, from coordinate 25,667,015 downwards.
AAGGTTGCAAACGCACCGTAAAGCACGTTTGCGCCTCTTCGGGGGCAAGCCGTACCAGCGCACAGAGGGTGAATCCAGCCTCTGTGGTGGCTTGCAGGACAAGTCTTGTGTCAGCTGAGCTTGGCTGACGCAAGGCTATGGGGTGGGCAGGGAGGAGGCAGGAGGGGGATGTTCCGGAGCAGGCGGAGGGTGGTCCCAGGAACAGGTGGAGAGCAAGAGACACGGCTGGGATCTGGCTGTTATGCTGGATCCCAACCCCCATTCCTGAGCAGCATGGAGTGGCTCCAATCCACTCCACTCTCCTCGAACTTGTGCCACCTCCTGAGGTTGCGCAAGTCTGAGGAGACCCCTTACCTTACCTTCCCCTTTTCCCTTACCTTCAAGTGAGCCACTTTGCAGCCCTATCTCATGCTGGATTCAGCGCAAGTCTCCTGGCCTGCCTGTTCCAGTGCAAGATAGGATTGTGCACTTAGTGTGCAGCCAGAAGTGTTGGTCGGAAGGCCTGTGCTTTCCCACCCTGTCTTCACTTCTCCCACCATTGGCTGATGGAGGTAAGTGAACGGAAGAAGTGTGAGGGGTGGTAGGAGGGCGAAACAGGCAGGGTGGGGTGGGGGAGGGTAGGGGGAGGATGGATGGATCAGTTTCCAGGAGGGGCAGGGTCAGTGGCAGCCGCACCCCTTTCCCTGGCCCAATCCTGTGATGTGGGACGACACAGACTTATGATAGCAAAATAGCTATTGCAGGTCCAAGTAGATTTGTCTGTGCTGTGGAGGTTTACCTCCTGGTAAGGGTATAATTTTTCCCTTACCTAGAGGAGACCTCTGCTCTTGCCCCCCAACATAGGATGCAGCAGTCATCATTTTAGCGCTGCTGCATCAACAGGGGGTGAAAAAGTTAGGATTGGGCTCTTAATGTCATTATCAATCCAAGATCTTGCGAATCTGTTCTCACAGTCCATTCTTCTCTTGAAAAACCTACTTGTGCAAATCCTCTTTGTTCCTTATTTCCAGCTGAGAGGGATTTTAGCATCAACATTTGCTGAAAAGGAAATTTGCTGTCATATTGAATAGAATGTAATGTTGAACAGAATTATATTTCATGGTACAATTTGAATCATTAGATTTTAGCAGTCAAACCTTGGTTCCAGATACTCCTTCTTGTTCCTGAGAACCTCTCATTTTGGTTTAGATGTATTTTTTTCAGTTTTTCCAACATCACCTGCTCTGTTGCGCCATTCTGCTTCTTTCTGCTAATCAGTTAGCACATTCTACAAAAATCTCTGTGACATCACAAGATGCTTTGAATGCGTTTATTAAACTTCACAAAAACAGCTTAGCAAGCACTTTTTAGCATGCTATTTTCTGCCGTGAGTGATGATACAAAGCGGTTTTGCACATCTAGGAAGAATCAAGGCATGTGCTGTCGCTCTTTGATTCTTCTGCATCGAGGAAGAATCAAAGAGCAACAGCACATGCCTTGGGTAATCATAAAGCCCAAACAAGGAAGAAAGCAAGAATGTGATGTTAAATGTATGAATTGATTTTTCCAGTCACTTGGTATAGCAGCTTATTTACAGATTTTCTTTGAAGAAAAAGATGGGGGAGGGACAGACAGGCTCAGTAGGAATGCACTAAAAACACCTTTGCCAGTCCTTAATTGTACGTTGATGGAGACAAATGCTCCTTATGCTGTCCTGTCTCACATCTCACCTTGTGTGTTGCATGTGGGCATCTGGTGTTATTGATTTATGGAACGTTCACGAAGATGTCATTGCCATGGCAATTAATGTATGCTCCCTGTGGCTGTGTACTGTAATTGCTCCTGGAAATTCGATATTATTCTTAATTTTCTTCACAGTTTGTCAAGTACAGGTTTTGTTGTCACAGCTGCCATGAAGAATCAAGTGGCCTGGAAGATTGTGGAAGGCTCATGGGACTGGCTCACAAAAGAAATGTACAGGCAGTACAAAACTGCACACAATCTCTTTGCCTGAAGAGATTAATTTATGTTTAGAAATGAGTATTTCCAAGCAATTGTTAGTGGCTGGATGCATGAGTACACATGAAAACATATGTAAAACTAAATTTACAATTAAATATAAAATCTCCACAGATTATATCATTTAATCAGGCAGAAGTGTGTGCCATATATACAACCAAATACACCGGGCAGATTTAAAGTTGATATGAAAAGATTTATATATTCTCTCCCAGTCTGAGGGCTAAATTACATATATACGCTGACCCCTTTATATCTTTCCCCAATGGTGTTTGTTTTCTTTTAACTGAAAAACAACCTGAAAAATTGCAGAAAAGTGGCAGGGGAAGTAACTGCTTAACCCAGTGCTTTTCAACCTTTTTCATCTCACGAAACACTGACACTGCTGCTCCTGCACTCCAGGGGCTTTCCTGGGCCTTAAAATACCTTATATGGCATTAAAAAAATCACTTCTGGTTTCCCAAGGGAAACCAGAAGTAGTGCTTTTTGTTTTTTGTTTTTGCCTAAAAGGCCATTCTGTGAAGTCAGCAGAGGCAGCGGGTGGACACATGCTGCCTCTTTGGCTTCAGAAAGCCCTCCAGAAGCAACCACAGCTCCAATACCCTCCAGAGGGCTCAGATGGGGCCAATAGTGGATTTAATTATCCGTGAAATTCAGCTTCTGTGGGGGGGGGGGGATTCCAGAACAAATTCCCTGCGGATACCACTTGTATCATAGAACTCCATTTGGCTCTGAAGGCACAGGTTACTACAGGTTCATGTTCCTAGGCATGAATGTGAGGGATCTTTGAACACGGGCTTATGATGCACCTACATAGTATATTGACACATTTGGATCTAGATAGGGCTTTAGCATTAATCTATGGTCACTTTTGGAAAATTCCACCCTGCATGTGGCTTTTTATGGGGAAGAAGGAAGGGGAAAGAAGATAGCTAAAAACCTTTTTTTTTTTAACCAAGTCTGGGCTTCATGCTTTCCTGGCACTAACTCTGGGTAAAAAGAGGCTTATCTGGTGCCCCAGTGAGAAAAGAAAGTTCTGTAACAGCCCTCAGGGGATGTTCTGTAGTTGGAATTCTGTTTCAGACATGGCAATTGGTATTGCTTATCTGTCCTGATATGAAATGATAGCTGTCAAATCTGCCTAAAACCTTTGCACTGCCATTTGTGTGAAACTATAGAATCTTTGTAACCATCAAGATCCCTTGCTGCACAAGGGGTGCTATTTCCTTGTTGATTTGTACTAGTCTCCTACAGAGCCATAATAAAAGTCAAGGCTGCATGTAAACATTCACAAATGATAGAGCTGACAGCAGATCCAGTATAATACTGAAATGTGAGCTGTAAACCAGGGGCACTCCTGGTTCTACTCTTACTTGAGCCATCACTTTGAGCAAGCCACTATCTCTGTTTGGTCCCCCCCCCCCATCTGCAATACGGGAATAATAATAATAATAATAATAATAATGACTCACCTTGTAGAGTTGTTGTAGGGATTACTAAGGCTGGAATCCTATATACACTTTCCTGGGAGTAAGTGCCATTGATTATAATGAGACTTACTTCTGAGTAGACAGGCATAGGATTGGGCTCTAAGATAACGTATGCAAACTGGTTTGACCATGATATATACAAAAGTGTATACATTTCTTTGCACTGTAAATATCATGTTCCCAGTGGAATCCAGTTCAGTCTGTCTCAGTCTATAGACTATATCTTACCACAATAATTTATTGCTTTTCAGTTACCTCTTGAATGGGTTCCAGTCACCTTCTGCTTGTGATAGACTCTTAATTCTTTCAATTTGCTTTAAAATTATACAAAATTTTCTGTCTATCATTCAACTTTGGCACTTGTCTCTTTCGCATTTCCCCCACTCTACCGCTGCTTTTCATTTACTTATGGCTCAATCCAATCCATTTTCAGAATGCATGTTCTGCCTGCACATACTGTCACAAAAGCACCATAAGCGATTTTGCTACTGTGGCCATTTCAGTAAAGTCATCTGTTTCTTTCTAAAGGATAATTTCAGTGGAACTACCAGAAGATGCAAGACAATTTGGCATTCAGTTCCGATGGTGGCAACCATATCATTCTGCTCAAGGCGAAGACGTGTGGGCTATTGATGAAATCATCATGACTTCTGTACTTTTCAACAGCATCAGCCTAGACTTCACTAACCTGGTGGAAGTTACTCAGTCTCTTGGATTTTACTTGGGAAATGTTCAACCATACTGTGGCCATGACTGGACACTTTGGTGAGTAATGAATTTTTGTCTTTTTACTGTGGTTAATTTTGAGAGAAAAAGTTGTAGTCCTATAACATACCTTCTTGGTATGACAGCCTTTCGATTCTATAGAGCTAAGTTTTGAGTAAATGTAAATTTACTTAGGGTACAGCTACAAAGTGCATGTGAAAAGCATTATAGAATTACTTTTTCTGTGTATCCAAATAAGTGCTGGAAAGTGCTAATTAATTTATGCGGTTGACTCTCTTCCTAGTCCTTGTTCATTAGAATATTCCCCTGGGCACACAACATGAACAACAGTGTGTTCATTGACCTGTATGTAATGAGGAGTAAATTTTACACTGCTGTGCAGTGTGATTTATGCTTGCTGATGAGAGTGTGCTCACATGGTTCCTTTGCCTGCAACATGTTGAAGTTTATCCTTAACTGATCACAGATGTAAATTAAAGAACAATTAGCTGCTCTGATTTCCTTTAGATACAGTAATTAATTCATGCAAATTAAGGATGGGAGGTGGAATATAATATGATTAGAAGACATATTAACTACGCAATTAATAAAGGGTTATCTATGTTCTGCACCTATTTGGTCTCTTGTATTCAGCAGAAACCAAGGGGTGAGAGTTAAAAAGAAGGAAAACCTCTAAGGCATACTGACATCCAGTTAAGCACATGCTTAACACTGTCTCACTGAAATAAATGCATTTTCAAAATGCTTAATTTTGGCATGAGTGCACCCAGTGATTTTCTGATTCAAGCCATAGAATAGTCTCTGTCTAGAAAATCCAATAGTCCCTGCTTATAAATGTCTGTATATGCAACCATGCATAAAAACTGACTTTGCCAACATAGCCATAGTGACAACTTCCAGAGAGGCTGCTGTTTTACAGCCCAGTCCTATTGGACTAAGTCTCCAGTGGAATGTGTGTTCTGCTGGTAGCAGCTGCTGGAAAGCCACTGTAAAGCATGAACTGGCAGCATGAACTGGCAAGCTGCAAGAGCACTGGTGGGAAGGCCAGAGCCTTCCTGCCCATGTCAGTGAATCCAGGAGGACCCACCAAGGCAGGTAAGATTGCAGCAGAGGCAGGGAGGGGTGGGGAAGAGCAGAACTAGGGTGGGGAGGGGGCAAAACTGTATGGGAAGGGGGAAGGGGCAGGGAGGCTGCAGAAAGGGGTCGATCTGGCAGCGATGGCATTTGTATCCTTAGGCAACAGCATCCTTGGACTTGTTCCAGCAAAATTGCTGACATGGTTCCAAGGAGACTTATTGCACAGTATGAGGCTTATGGAGGGGAAAGAGGATTTAAATCCCCTTTCCCTTCCAAAGTCTGCCGCTTCCCCCCTCCCCAGATAGCGTTCGTCTCTTTTGGGAATGGATAGGATTGGGCTATTAGAGCCCAATCCTGAGCTGCCTGGGGTGCACGGCTACGGTGGCACCAAAAATGGCTGCCACCACATCCTGTGCACCCAAGGCAGCCACCGGACTTTCGTCCCCTTCCCCCAGGTAAGCGCAGTAGCCCCACAATGGTAAAAGCCTCCATGTTGGGTGGTAAGCCCAACACGGAGGTTTTGGATCTGGTGGAGCAAAGGAGATAGACCAGAGCCTCCCCAATTCCTCCCCCCAGCACGCCTCCCCCCTGCCCTCTCCCTGCCTCCCCCTCCCCATCACGTCTCCTCCCCACTCTCTCTCTCTGCCCGCCTCCCCCTCCCCAGAATGCCTCTCCCCACACCCCTGCATTACTCTCCACTGCTCGGTGGTCCATGCGATGCCAAGTGGCGGAGGCCGAGCACCCACCCTGTGCTAGCCCAGCACTGCGCTGGCACAGGCGCTCACCCAACGTTAGAGTTCACAAACGTGCCGTAAGGTGCATGCCGGCAGTAAGCTGGTGCTCAGAGCTCAGGATTGGGCTCTTAGTCTCTTGCAGCAAAAACAAAGTAGAACATTAGGACTTGGTTAGTTTTTAATGTACTTAAGACACTTTGTTTTGGTATCTTATTCCACTGAAACCACTGGTGATACTGCAGGTGGTAACTTGTGTCAGCTTAAGAGGTGAAGGAAGTGTTTGTCATGCAGTACTGTCTTCATCCCATTGATGAATTGTACTCCATATCGAGGTTGTGTCAGTGTAGCTTGCTGCGTGGCGCCTAAAACATCTATAGGATGAGGTTCAGTGAACTGTTCCTTATATTGCACTAGTTATCCTGTTACAGCAGGTTTTATGCATCTCATGAGCTTTATAGGAGGTATGCTGTGCTAGTCATAGTGGCTGTTGCTACCACAGAAGCACCAACCCACACTGCTATGTGTGACATCCTGGGCCACCCCACAGTGCAACACAGCAACCCATTGTGATATTGTAGCATCAGATCAGTAGTTGCGTTCTATCCATAAGGCTTACTTGCCAGAGCATCAAACTCATTACATTCAGTACGTTGTAAAAATTGTAAAATGCAGCAACAGAACACAGAACGGAAGTGTTCCCTTTGTTTATTTGTATAAATAAATAATCATTTTTAGTCTATCTCTTTCCACTTGGATATTATCAACAGATTAATTTCCTATGAGTTTCAAGAATTCCTGTGACAAGAATATGTATTAGTGAGACTCCTTTGAACACAGAATGATCTGGAGTGGGAATAGGGGTCCACCAGAAAGCAAAAAAAAAAAAAAAAAATTGAGCTTACAAGATTACTTTGAATGAATGGGTTTTTAAATCTTTAAGGTTGTTTTTTTTTTAAAACTGTGATAATGCTTCTGAGGAAATATACATAGGATCAAGCTGCACAAATTTGGCCATATGTTCTTTCACACTGTAGCCTAATTATTTTAGAGTTCAATCCATTCTTCCTCCCACCATTGCAATGGCGCCAAAAAGGCTACCAGGGCACCTTGCTGTGAGGAGGACAGTTGTGGGGGTCAGCCTCCGCAGCACATGGGGTTTACTTGGACCTGTGCTAGCTAAATAGCTGGCATGTGGACCCACACTGTGGGGTCAGGGAAGGCTGTTAGGATTCTGTGGCCACTGCAGCCACCAAATCCACCCCTTTCCTGGATCTGACCCACCCATCCCCTGCCCCTGTCACTGGCCCATTCTACCGTACCCCACTCTTCTGCTTTTCCTACCATCATGCATGCTCCGGCAGGCAGTAGGAGAGCTGGTAGGAGAGCGGGTGACATAGGCAGGAAGGTACCAGCATTCCCACCAGCATCCCCGGCAGTATGCTGAGTAGCATCCTGCCAGAATGCCTTTTACAGCTGACCCTGGCTGCTATATAGAAGTTAATGCTAGTTGGATGTGGATGGTAAGTATAGGATTGGGCCATTACTGAAACAGATCAGGGTGATGTAATAGCAGCGGAACCTGAATGGAGTGATTCAATTATAGTGAGCCACGTTTCAGTTACTTGGAAGATTTTTATTTCATAACATATGAAAATTTTGCCTATCAATTTGCATATGAATATTGCATTAGTTTTATGTTTATGTATCGGTATTACTAACGCATTAGGACTGGTATGGTGAAAAGTTATTTTTCATTAATAGTTAGCATCTGTTCAAATAAAGTTGAAAAGAATTAAATTTGTGCATTAAGGTTTAAAGCATGATGGCAACAGTTTGATTTATCAAACATTTTCCTCTACCGTGGATTTAGTTTGTATAGAAAAATTAACTTTGAGAAACTGCAATCATAGTGATTATGGGGAAAATGGTAAATAATGGTAGTGCCCCCTTCCCCCAGGGCATGAAAAACCAAGATCCAGACTTTATTAACATACACATTTTAAACATTCTGATTTGACTTTCTGATCATCTTTCCAACTGAAAGGCGTTGACTTGGCTGTGAGAACAACATAGAATGTGCTCTGGCAGTGATAATGAGGCTGTTGAAACTGCATTAACCACTTTAATAGGGACAGTGGAAGTACTCACTGCTCATTAAAATGAAACAAACTGTTTGGGCTCAAACTGTTTGCATCATTTTACTCGGAATTGGAATGAAAGGCCTTTAATGCCATTGTTGTCCCTCCATTCTCATAAGATTGGCATATGTAGGTGTGGGGTTATTTTGTTTATGAGTGGGTTTCTTTGTGTGTTTTAGATTGATGGCAAGGTAAAAGTTTTCTTTGATATTTTCCCCCTGTTCTATGCTTATATGATGTTTTTCTCCCTTATCACCCAAACCAGAAATCAGTGTTAATTACTCAGCAGCATTTTCTTAATGTTGATTCTTTCCTGCATTGAATCAGACAGAAAAGCAATGTGAACATTCAAATGGTTGGGCCATATAAGTAGTCCTCAATAAGGTTTGTGAGATGTGAACTGTTCCCTTCACTGACCTTGTTTCTCTCAAGGGAAATTTTTAACTTATCTCGGGTCTGCGCAAGTGGCTGGTACTTAAATTAATTATTGTTGGCCTCTCCCAGCTGTGAGTCCATTTGCTTCTCATTTTCTAACTCATGACTTTCTATGAGCATGGTTTGCTATGGCATGGAGAGTGCTCTCTTGGGAAAACTCTGACAATTGCTTTTTATTAGAAGAACTGTAGTCAATATGCTATAAATCATTTTACACCATGTCGTCTTAAAGCACAATTTCAGGAGAGGAAAAAGATGTCTCTAATTATCTGGTGGGTCTCTCTTTGTAGATATGAATTTGTAAACCAGAATCTCTTTCTGCTTCAAGCTTTTTATTTAAGTTCCAACATTTATAAAATGTCTTATAGAAGAAATGACAGATATACCTTCTGATATATTTCTTGTCCTTTCAGCTGTTTGAGAGTTGCAAATTAACTCAAACAATAAAATAACTGTTGCATTAATTTTAACGTGATACCTGAGACTAGTATTTGGTTCTTCATTTTATAATAGGCATATGAAGGTATGACTTAAGATTTTAGAGTCATGATGGAATTATTCCCAACTGTTTTCTTTAAGTGGAAAGCCATTTATTCACATTAAAGATCATGGGACATTTACATGGAAGTAAAGTGACTTCATAAAAATATATTACAATAAGAAAAGGGGGGGGGGCAAAACTGCCCAGAAATCAGATCTGCTCACCTAGTGCATCTCATACCTGCAATCCATGTCACCGTATATCTTCAGTTCACATTGATGGGCTGGGACACCTCTCTTAACATGGAAAAGCTACAGTATTTGGGGCTCTTTGGTCTAGAAAAGAGGCACCTGAGGAGGGACGTGATTTGAGACATACAAAATTATGCAGGGAATGGATAGAGTGATGCTCTTTTCCCTCTCCCATAACACCAGAACCAGGGAACATCCATTAAAATTGAGTGTTGGAAGCATTAGGGACAGGCAAAAGAAAATATTTCTTTACCCAGCGTGTAATTAGTCTGCGGAACTCCTTGCCACAGGAAGTGGTGATGGCATCTTGCCTAGATACCTTTAAAAGGGGATTGGACAAATTTATGGAGGAAATGTCCATCATGGGTTTCAAGTCTTGATAGGTATGTGCAAGCTCCTGATTTCAGAAGTAGACCATCTCGGAAAGTTTACTCGTTTTCCATCTTGTTCTTTATTTTCCCCCACTTCTTTGTTTAAGGACATGTGTGAGCATCCCGTTAAAATAACAAATGACCTGTAGAAACTTACATGCAAGAAGATGATGCTGTTGAATGGAAATGTCATACAAGTATAAATCTTGTACGCTATTATAAATTTTATTATAGAACGATAAAAGTGTTGGTATTAAATATGTGATTAGAACATACTGGTGTGGAATCTGCTTTTGTACATCATTTGAGATGTGGTAGCATCTCAGCTCCAAAGGGCCCTAAATGAAGCAGATTATCTGGATCCTTCTCAGTCTGGCTTTTGGAACAGAGATGGCCTTGGTTGCCCTGATGGGTGACCTACCTACACCAAAGGCTGGAAAGTGCATCCTTACTGGTCCTTTCAGACATTTCAGCAGCTTTCAACTCCATCTACCATGGTGTTCTTCTGGGACAGTTGGCTGATTTAGGGGCACCATTTTGTGGTGGTTCCTTTTCTTTTTGGCCGATAGATCCCAGATGGTGGTAGTGCAGGACTCCTGCTAGTTGCCTTGGCCTTTGGGGTATGAGGTGCCATAGGGTTCCATACTGTCCCCCATGTTATTTAATATCTTTATGAAACCTCTGGGAGAGGTCATTTGGTGAGTCGAAGTTGGGTGCCATTTGTGTGCTGATGACATTCAGCATGCAACAAGCTAAAGTTAAATCTGGACAAGTCAGAAGTCCTCTTGGTTCAGAAATCCAAGATACAGGTACTGGACTATTGTCCTGCTCTGAATGGGGTTGCACTATCCCTGAAAATGAAACAGCTTGGGGGTAATCCTGGACCCACAGTTGCTCCTGTGGACAGAAGTGCCTTTGCTCAGCTTTGGCTAATCTGCCAGTTGTAGCCATATCTCCCTCAGTCGTATCTGGCCACCATGGTCCATGCCATGGTGACATTCAAGATTAGATTATTGTAATGCGCTCTATGTGGGGCTGCCGTGAAGATTGTTCAGAAGTTGCAACTAGTGAAGCATATAGCAACTGTTGTGGTTGCTGGAGGTCAGCGGTTTGACCTCTGTCAAACAGAGACAGTGCAGAGTCTCTGCACTGGCTGCTGGTTCATTTCTGGGCCCAAGCAACTGGTTTTGATCTTGAAAACCCTTTACGGCTTGGGACCAGCGTATCTGAGAGACCACCTTCTTCTGTACAGTCCGATCTTGTTCTCTTTGGTATCTGAGAGGGCCCTTTTGGTTGTGCAGCCATTGAGAGAGGCCAGGGGGATGGCGGCTGGAAATTGAATGAATGAACTCTCTTATCAGGATGTCCACTCATGATAATCAAAACAGTTCATGGCTAATCCACTAAGAGCCCAATCCTATCCAACTTTCTAGTGCTGATGCAACCATGCCAACCGGGCATGCATCACATCCTGTGGTGGAGGGGCAGTCACAGAGGCCTCTTCAAGGAAAGGGAACATTTGCTCCCTTACCTTGGGGCTGCATTGTGGTTGCATCATCACTGGAAAGTTGAGTAGGATAGGGTCCTAAATGCAGAAGAGCACTTTAGTACTCTGATGCAGTGGGTTCTGATTCTGAATATCATGCAGAACATTATCTGATACTGGGCAGAACTAGATACTAGGCCCTAGTCTAAATGGGCAATGATTGTTTCTGTGACACAGTAGATGTGCATAATGTCTCACAGACAGATATCTAAGTATATTGGATATACATTAATACTGTAATGAAAAGCTTTGCTATCATTTCAGGAAGAAATATTTAGAATCTAGATTCTACCTTTTCTCATAACGTGCTTAGTTTGTCTGCCACAGCTCATCAGTTCAACTATATCCATGTAGCTTTCTGTTATCAGTGAAAGGAATGAATCTGAAAGTGCAGTAAATGTGAAAGTCCCACTACACCTAACCGAGAGTAATGATTTGCTGGCATTTACTATACTATCATTCCCACATGTACCAATTAGTCTACAGTGCTTGCAGGTGGACTCATTACTGTGGGTATACCCGTGGAGGTTGACTATTTTTGAGCTTGTACATCTTTCAATTAAATGTACAAGTAGAAATCAGTTCCCAGAAGAATGTTTATAACAAACCTCTTCTTGATTCATTGTTTCTGGAGAGCATTTGGTTGTTCTTCCTTGGTGAAATAGCCTATATATTAGGCTACCTTCTGACAGTGTTCAAATGGATTCCAAACATATGTTTCTTCACACAAAGAAAGACAGTCAGGACTCCAGCAGTAAAAATCAGCAATAAGCAGGTACACTGGAGAGTTCCTGGCAGAAGAGGTGGTGAAGGAAGTAGATTTGACACCTTTAATGCTACTGATTTATGGCTACAGGCTATCTTCGGGCATAAAAAGAACCTATGAAGAAGTATTGTTAAAAAAAAAAGCATATCTTGCCATATCATAGCCCACTGTGCTCTGTATATGACACCTTCTGTGGATTTTTTATAGTGACCTATGAAACAAGTATATTCCTTCTTCTCAAAGGTTTTATTTCTGAAAAAAATTCAAATAGGAGGCAGCATTGTTATTTTTCCCCAGCTGTTCGTTCAATGTATAAAATATACTGAAAGCCCAGAATGTACATGAAGCCAAGTTTTCACGCTGAGATAAGAAGGAAGAGATACACCCATTTAATTTAGACATGAGAAATTGTTGATTGTTGTTCAGAGAAATCCAGATTAACATGACATCCTTTAACAATTTCACTGCTCATTTCACTTGCTTTCATTCATTGTCCTCATATTTTTATTTTTTGTTGCATAATGATTTGCTGTATTTTTATTACTTTGAACCAAGATAAACAAAACCCTGGTATTTTGCAGCTGACTGTGTTTTGCTGATGATGCAAATTCTGTATAACAATAGAATGCTCCATTTGTTCTGTATGCACTGGATATATGGTCCTTTACTGATAGACGAAGGCTTGTTACATACATACAATGCAGGACAGAAACAATCTGATGTTGTGTATCTCTTGCTCTTTCTCCTTTAGCTCAAGTATGTATTGTGCCACAGATTTTTTGGCTCTAAAAAGTGTCTTGAAGGGGGAGAAAATTATAGCATTTTCCAGAAGCTTTGAGATTCACAGATCTGGCCTCCTTTCCTGTATGGGCATATCACTGTGTGTTAGAAGGATGAGCAAAACACTCAGTTAAGCCATCTTACTTCCTTCCCCATAAGAACATAGGAAGAGCCCCACTGGATCAGGCTATAGGCCCATCTAGTCCAGCTTCCTGTATCTCACAGTGGCCCACCAAAAGCTTCAGGGAGCACACAAGACAACAAGATACAACCTGAGTCCTTGTGCCCTCCCCTGCATCTGGCATTCTAAGGTATTCCTCCTGTAAAATCAGGAGGTTGCACATATGCATCATGGTTTGTAACCTGTGATGGATTTTTCCTCCAGAAATTTGTCCAATTCTCTCTTAAAGGCTTCTAGGTGAGATGCCATCACTACATCCTGTTGCAAGGAGTTTCACAGACTAACTATGGGCTGAGTAAAGAAATATTTTCTTTTGTCTTTCTTAACTCTCCCCACACTCAATGTTAGTGGATATCCCCCTCAATTTTAGTGGATGTCCCCCTTTCATTCTCAGATCTCATCCAGATCCCTTGAGAAAAATATTAGGTATTAGCCTGGTCTCTCATTTAAACAAAAATAGTTAGCTCCATGGCAGCCTGTGGAGGCCAAAGTGTTTTATATAGCCAGATGTAAAGAATATTCCTTTAGGAAATAAAGCTGTATAGCAGAAAAAGAGAGGTCAGAGACTAAACAGGAGCATGCATTCTTAAATTTCTGATGGAAAACAACCCCCAGCCTGTTTGAAACTTAAGAAAATTAATGTCAATTTTCAGTATCATCTTCTAAAGCTCTAAGGTATATGTTGACGTATGTGGGACAAAGCTAACCAGCAAAAGACAGTCTGGTTGAATGATCTCAGGTAAATTCTAGGAAGGAAAAACCTTTCAGTGCTAATCCCAACCTTGATACTGATTTTCCCTGTAGCCTTGTAAAAGGATAACATGTGTCAAGTATACTTATTGAGAGAGAGTATATGTACACTAACAGTAAAAACAATGTAAGCTGAAAGTATGGTTGCTAGATCTCCTGAGGCTCAGACCCTGAGATTCAGGGGGCAAAGCCTGAACTTTCAGAGGTGGTGATGCCTGGTGAGCAAGGGTGGGACCTACTGACCCATGATTATTTTTTAAATTGTCATTACTATCCTCGTAACGGCTCTCCATTGCAGGACTATTACCACGTGTTTTCAGAATGTGTTTAGTTTGCTTGTCTTTAATGTTCCCATCTCAGGCACTCTGCCTCACACAAAGATACTGCCATTGGAAGAACATTTTGGAAAAACTTTAGAAAGGAGAAGGCTGGGAATGAACCCTTTGCAAAATAGCAGGCCGTGCAGCATGGCCTTTCCCAGTTTGAAGAGACACTTGGCCAACAGACTGAGGCAAAGAAGGAAGGCCCATAGCCAGGGAGACAGACCAGGGACAGACTGCACTTGCTCCCAGTGTGGAAGGGATTGTCACTCCCAGATTGGCCTTTTCAACCACACTAGACGCTGTTCCAGAACCACCATTCAGAGCGCAATACCATAGTCTTTTGAGACTGAAGGTTGCCAACACATGGACATGTCCTCATACATTGAGAAGGAGGCTAAAACCTGAAACAATGGGGTTGAAAGAACCCAAGCCCATGTTCTGTTGTGCAGTTGCCACAAAATGTAGACTTGCGTTCAGTCTTCCTGCACAAGCTAAAAGGGTCATATTTTCCCTTGCATCCATCACTGAGAAAAGGTCTTATCCTATGTGATCACCACTGCATTTTGTGGTTTTCTGTATCTAAGTTCTTCACTTCTACATGCACATAGTGTATATTTTCATGTTGAGAGAAAATACAGTTTGAGACTTACTATTCGCGTGGGTTCCGTTCCAAGCACTCAAGTGGATGACAAAAAACGTACTATAGCAGATCAATTTAAAAAGCAAGTTTCTTTGTGCCGGTGATTGAAAAACAGCCTTGCTGACCTTTTGACACTAAGATAAGAGTCATTAAGAAGACAATCCATCAATCAGTCCTCCTCCAAGCACTTCACTCAGTCCCTCCCTTCACCAGTGCAAAGCTATCACCTTTCTTTCACGGGGGAGGGAGGGATCCACTGGAGAGAAAAGGATTGATGGATTTTCAGGCATCTGCCCTCTATTTCTCTCTCATTAAGGAGACTATTTTAAAGGACTGTTCAGTTTTTTAAACTGATTTTAAAGGGATGCATTTTTCCCCTTCTCCAGGGATCAGGACATTCCTTCTCATTTGCAGGGGCCATTCGTGTTGAGTCAAATCTGTGTATAAAAAAATCTGTGTATAAATAGGCTGGACCTATATAACAATTGAAATTTATAGTGTCGTGCTCATGCATGGTTGTGGTTTCTGAACTATTTCAAAAGCAAGTCCCTATTTAAGTCCTTATTATTCAAAAGCAAGTCCTTAACCCCTGTTAACTGGGTAAGAGACACTTCTTAAGTGGGTACTCTTCTTTTATTTAGCAGGGGAAGAGTAACTGGCCCTCCTCAGCCCAGCAGTGTCTTTTCTAGTGGCTGTCTGCTGGTGTTCTTTTGAATCTTTTTAGATTGTGAGCCCTTTTGAGACAGGGAGCCATTAGTTGTTTGTTTGATTTTTTCCTGTAAACCACTTTGTGAACTTTCCATTGAAAAGCAGTATATAAATACAGTTAATAATAATTTCCTTCCTGCTTCTTCCAGTTTTACAGGAGATTCTAAATTAGCTTCTAGTATGCGCTATGTGGAAACACAGTCTATGCAAATAGGAGCATCATATATGATACAGTTCAACTTAGTAATGGGCTGTGGGCAGCAATACACGCCTCACATGGACAATCAGGTGAAACTGGAATATTCCACTAACCATGGGCTGACCTGGCATCTAATTCAAGAGGTAAGTCTGATCAAATGAGTATTATGTAAAATGCTCACATGAACCTGTGCTTTGCAGGAAATGTTCCCAATTCCAAAGAACAAACATACGAAGCAATATGTCCTTAATAAAAGGATGTTACTGGACATTGTATAGACCAGAATCCTGGGCATCCATAGTGTGGACAGAGTAGCAGTACATCTACAACTGAGAGTATTGTCTGCACTTTAATCAATCACTTGGCTGAACTAGAATATCTCTTTTGCTTAATTTTATTTTTATTGAGAGATTTTGTATAGTTTTCAATAGTGAAAGACTTCCTCAGGCTTAACTAATGTAAGTAATTGTAAAAATAAAATATATACCTGTATAACAAACTTTGGTACTGTCTCCACTGTCTCCACTTTGGTACTGTGAAAAAAGAGAAGGGAAAATAGAAGTAAAATAACACGTTATGCTTGTGTAACCCATGAGTTTGTTTACTTCTCCACTTGAGATTTTGCTGAGTGACTGAAAATAAAAATGATTAACATACTTCTATAGCATCATTAGCTCTCTGTTGCACAGCACAGTAAGCCAGTTTTAAATGGGAATATGACTGAGAAATTGGTAATAATTGGACTTTTTTTAAACTGATGTAACTATATACACATCAGTTTTCAGTTACGGTATTCACTATTTCCCAGTTTTGTTGTAGATTGATAGCATTATGCTATGTGTGTAGCTTGCCTACATCTCACTGGGATCAGTGGAACACAGTTAAACCCCAACATTCTGTCTTTTTCATAAGAATGATAGGTGCACCTCACTTTTTCTGACGTGTCTTATAATATCTGCACTGCCAGCCTATGGGCAGAATCCAGCCCCCAAAACTTTATAATCAAGCATGCCTCCTTGATTATGTCAACTCTATTCCAGCTCAATCCATAGAGATAGGGATGTTCTGGCCCCCGAACTAGTATCTAAAGCTGGGGTGTCAAACCTGTTTGATATTGTGGGCTGAATAGCATTCATGGTGCCTGTTGAGGGCCAGAAATGACATCAGTAAGGAGGAAGTGACATCATTAAGCAGATGATGGCCAGAAATAAGCATATTGTTCTCACATAGAAACTCAGTTACAAATGACAGAAGAGAAAATGTGCTTACCATGCATTCCCCAATAAATACAGCCAACAACAGGTATGGGATTAAATGGGCCACTTTATTAACTTACAACAAGTGCAACAAGG
Organism: Tiliqua scincoides; assembly: GCF_035046505.1. Classification (NCBI taxonomy): domain Eukaryota; kingdom Metazoa; phylum Chordata; class Lepidosauria; order Squamata; family Scincidae; genus Tiliqua; species Tiliqua scincoides. Next base: position 25,650,069 of record NC_089827.1, on the reverse strand, counting down.
CAAAATAGAAAACAATACCCAAACTAAGTGCGGGGTTCTAAATGGGGGAAACGGCCTAGCCGTCTACGTCCCCCAGTCTCATAGGGCGTCCACCCAACTCCAGGCGTAGTTCAATTGTTATTAAGCCCGCCTTTCACTGTCGCCCAAAGAGGGTAAGCCAGCCAAACTACTCTGCCTTCAGGTCACCCCTGCAAAGCCCCAAAGTTCAGACCAGGGGCTAGCCAGCCTGCCTCCTCGAGCCGGACAAGCATCCAAAGAGTGGTTCTGGTTTACCCCTGCCCTTGCTGGCTTAGATTGGACGCCGGAGAATGTCTTCTGTCTACCCACCCCGCACTTCTACCACCAGTGACCAGGAGAGTAAGTCATAACTTGCAGACCCAAACACGCTCCATAGCCAGTCTGAGGTAGGCGAAAACAAAACACCATCATATTGCCAATCAGATGATGCTCAAAAATTCCTACCCGGTCCTCTGTAGAACGACCAGCTAATCCCAGACTAGCTACAGGGCGGGTGGGCGGGGGTCGCTTCCAGGAACGGAACTGAGCCGGGTCTAGCGCCTGCGTGCTAGATCAGGCTCAGTCGTCCCGCCCCCCAGGGCCAGCCAGCCAATCAGCTGGCAGCAAAGCCCTGCTGCCGGCTAATAGGGGGATAAGCCTGGCAATCATTGCTAGCGTGCCCATACAGGCACGCTAGCTGCCTTTACCATGCATTCCCCAATAAATACAGCCAACAACAGGTATGGGATTAAATGGGCCACTTTATTAACTTACAACAAGCGCAACAAGGCAAAATAGAAAACAATACCCAAACTAAGTGCGAGGTTCTAAATGGGGGAAACGGCCTAGCCGTCTACGTCCCCCAGTCTCAAAGGGCGTCCACCCAACTCCAGACGTAGCTCAATTGTTATTAAGCCCGCCTTTCACTGTCGCCCAAAGAGGGTAAGCCAGCCAAACTACTCTGCCTTCAGGTCACCCCTGCAAGGCCCCAAAGTTCAGACCAGGGGCTAGGCAGCCTGCCTCCTCGAGCCGGACAAGCATCCAAAGAGCGGTCCAGAAATAAGCATATTGTTCTCATATAGAAACTCAGTTACAAATGACAGAAGAGAAAATGTGCAACTGTTGTTAATAAGTTCAAGGGAACCCAATTATTGGAAACTCTTATTATTATAATTATTGGAGCCCAATTTGGCTGTTCCAAACTGGAAGAGCCCACTTATAACTGGGGACAGAGAACTTGCTTCCAGGGGCCACATCCAACCTGTAGGCCTTATGTTTGACACCCCTAGTCTAAAGTATAGAGCAGTATTTCTCAAACCGTGGGTCGGGACCCACTATGTGGGTCACAAGAAAAGTTCAGGTGGGTTCCCATTCATTTCAATATTTTATTTTTAATATATTAGACTTGATGCCACCGTGGCATGTGACTGCATTTGGGGAAATGTTACAGACCAGTACTTTTAACAAGCTACTATGTATATTCTTTTAACAATGATAGTAAATGAGACTTACTCCTGGGTAAGTGTGGGTAGGATTTCAGCCTAGGATTGTTAACAGTTTCCTGCTTGATGATGTCACTTCCGGTCATGACTTCACTTCCGGTGAGTCCTGACAGATTTTCATTCAAAAAAGTGGGTCTCGGTTCTAAATGTGTGAGAACCACTGGTATATAGAGTATTCCTGCCCCCAGGATTGCAGTAGTTGTTCACTGCTAGATGACAGGATATTGTTTTGAGATTTAATGAAGTATTTTATTCACTACAGAAAACCTCTGCTTTTCGACTGGAGAATCTTCATGTTAAATAACAACCAAGATCATTTTATTTTCACATCAATCCTGATAGACTTATTTTATTTTAAGGAATGCCTTCCAAGTATGCCTAGCTGTCAGGAGTTTACACCAGCAAGTATCTACCATTCCAGTGAATATACACAGTGGCGGAGAATCATAGTCCGTTTACCTCCGAAAACATGGTAAGACATGGTTTAAAGCAACAGAACCTTTTTTCTGATAAACTAGTTTTGTCTTGACTACTAACACCGAATGGTTATTAATGTCTAAAACAGGATCTGAAACTTCCTTACCCAGCCTGAGGGTAGTGGCATCGCTAGGGGAGTGCAGGGGGTTCGGGCTGACCAGGAGGCGCACAGGGGTGATGTGCACCAGTGACCAAAATCACTAAAATCACGGTTTGTAGGAATAATACCATCATGTTATATACCATTTGATGTGTAATTTACAGCAGAATGCAGTGGAAAAAAATGGAAATATCTCCATTCTATCAAAAGTTATGGCCCAAAAACTAACAAACAAAAATGCAACTCTTATGTAACAAAAAAATACGTTTCCTTAATTCAAAACAGACCAATGAGACTGATTGTTCAAAGTGCCAGTAAGATGTTATTTTGACACTGCAAGGAACTAATAAGATGTTAGTAAGGTGACACCCATGGGACAGGGTGACACCACTAGTGACCAAAATCACTACAATAGTGATTTGTAGAAATAATACCATCATGTTATATACCATTCGATGCATAATTTACAGCAGAATGCAATGGAAGAAACCATGTTGAAATATCTGTTTTCTATGAAAAGTTATAGCCAATAAAACCAGTGGGGCGGGGCAATGGTGCATCACCACACCCACCACCCAGGTCATTGCCCTGCCCACTGCATGGGAGGAAGTCCATCATGGGGGGTGACGTGCTGGCCTCCCACATTCGGTGATGTAAACCTTAGTGATGCCACTGCCTGCAGGCCAAACTGCTCATTCACTTAAATAAGTTTGTTAATGAGGTATTCTTAAACTTAGAAGCACCTCTTCCTTGACAACATGCAGCCACAGGGGAACTGATCTTGGTTGGGACTGTGTCGTATAAGGCAAGTGACATTTCCCCTTGTGCCTTTCCCTCATACTGTTTTTCCACCAAAAATTGCCTTCCCCCTATTTCTTGCTCCCTAACAACCCAATCCTACTAGTAATATACAGCAGCAGATCTCCCAGTCTGCCACCGTAACTGCGGCTGCAGTGGCACAAAGACCACCATTGTGTGCTACAAAGCCACTGGTGCAAACAGCTGGATTCTCTGCACATACACCAGCAATTCCTGGACACACTACCAGAGCAGTTAAGGTGGCACCCTGCTCAAGGGCATCTACAGGGGAGTGAATTGGACTACACCCTCCACATTTGACAGTCACTATCAGTTTAACAGGTTCACATCTGCTAGGCCCTCTTTTGAAAGGAGGGTGCTATGTAGAGTGTTTTCTTCTTCAGTAGCATGATGTTACTGCTTTTTGACATTTCTGTACTGCCTGCTGTCCTGCTCAGCTGATCAAGAATGGAACTCTGATATTACTGTCAAGTATGATGTCTTTTGTCTTCTGGTCACAAGCTGGAAAGCAGGCTGGCCCATCCCATTGTATCTCTTCCATGAGACTTTGTGAGGGTGAGCTGTATTATATACATTTGCACCATTCCTTGCAGTAAGATCAAATAGGAACATAATTGGAGTCCCTCTTTCCTGCCTCTTTTCTGATTTGTTTGATCTCTTTTTATTCCTGTTGAGTCCCTACTGGGATATTGTTAGAACTTTTTTTGTGGGATATTCTGCCCTGAGGTTAAGTCCTGCAAGTGGGAGGGTCTTCCTTTCCAGGAAGGACATCATGTTTTTCTTTTTGGCCCTGCTGTATAATCAAAAGAGGAATTAATTCTTTGCTGCTTGCCGTCCAGCTTGTGGACCAGAAGAATACATAACAGTAAGTCCAACTCTCCATTTCCATTAATGTTTGAGACCTATTTCATTTTTGTCTGCAGAAATGTTCAGAAGTTTGTTCTGTTTCCAAAATGAAACAAAAAAAAGAAACATAGAAGACCAGACCTACTTTTTTCTCTGTTTTATCATCAGTGCTTTTACTTACCTGCATATTTTAACTAGATTTTTTGTATTATATATCAATTAATCATTGAAATAATGAAATAATAATGATATAAACATTGAAATAATGATTATTAAATATTATTAATCTTTAAGGCTTCAATCAACTGAGAATTTCAACCCATTAGCATTATTTCTTGCTCTCTTTGAACTCTGTGCTTTACAGCAATAAGATGGCACAAGCTAGACAGCCTGATTTGATTTTCCTATCTTTTGACATTTCTCTGTATTAATAACTCAAAGGTACCGCATTCCTATTACATGCCTCATCAAGTAAACTTTACTGCGATGCAACCGTGATGTTTTATATGCCTTATATTTAAAACAGACATGTATTATTTTTAGGAAATAATACACTGTCCATGCAGCTCAAAGCCTCTGAGGGTCTTTTTTGAGTTATATCGAAAAAGAGATTCAGTGGGTCTCAAATGCACCAATTCCCTTGCATATTCCTCCTATGCTCTTTCATTTTGGGGAGAACAGAACATATTAACAAAGGAGATCTTGCGTCTCTCTAAATGCAAAAGCTCCTTGAGTTGGAGAGATCTGGCAAGATCAGAGAGATCTCATATTCAAATAATTAGTAGAAACTTGTATGCTCATTTATGAGTTTGAATGCTGCTACTTTCTTCCAGATGAAAGCAGCTTTCACTTTCATAATCTGTTCTGAATGTTGTATTGTTTTTGCAGCAACGTACACACCTGTAAATATAGCGTATCTGAGTCCTTGTGTTACCCTGGATCTGTTGTGCTGGAAAATATGTGGCATGGGTAACAAGTGTTAGAAATATCAGCTAGATGCACCTGCTCTCTGGACTGCATTGTCAATGAATTATATGTTTCTAACACTGATGAAAATTAATTTCACTTTTATGGAAGGCATTTACATAAGAACGGACTTAATGAGATACAAACAGCTGCCAGTTGCTGCCTTCATAAACAAATCAACACCTAATGACTGAGTTGCACGATAATTGGGTAAATGTAATTAACAGTAACTCAGAAGGTAGCAAATATAATTCCACTGGTCCTGGGTCCTTAACTTCCCTTAATAGATTGAAAAAAAACCAGCATTATCCTATGTTAAATCCAATATCCAAAAAGGTTATCAAGAAGACGCAACTTGTGGTTTACTTGAAATAAATGCCATTGGTTGTATTTGGAAAGAAGGATAATTTACTTTAAGACTTTGTAGCTGGAATGATATAATGAAAGCTTACATTTGACTTTGTCTTGAATCAACATGAAATATACAGTACTAAAGAAGCCAAAAGGAGATTATCTTGAAAAGGGAAGGACACCCTTTCTGCCAGGCAAAACAAAACATAATTTTGAGCATTAGTAAATGAGGCAAATCAATCATTGCAATTCATGTTTTTTAGCAATGTTGATTTTGTGAAAGTCTTGTTCTGTGAAGTAGCCAAATGGTGATTGTCCAAGCAACCAGTTGTTATCACTAAGGATGCAGCTGACACTCACCCTTTCATTTTTACTTTCTTCATTAAAATAGCCAGGCAGTTTGGAAACTCTTAATTACTGTGCTAAATACAGTAATTCTCATATGTTGTTGTCACAGAAGGACAAAATTTGAGAGAAAGACAGACATTGAGAAAGGAGGAACATAATTTTTGCTACACCTAGGAATGAAGACTATGCTGCTGTTTTCTTCAAAATATATTTTAATTTGTATTAAAATCTGTGTAGCTTATTTTATTATCAAGCACTGTATGATAATTTTCATAAGAACTGGAAGTGCCTTTCCTTTATTTCTCCTGGAGTATGTCTCCAACTGATCCATTTGTCTTGAAGCTGATGTTGTAGTTTCACACTTGCACTACAGACAGTGCTTGAGGTGGAAGGAATAAATATCAAGTGAGATTGGCAACAATATACTTGTTGCAGTGTTTCCGCAACTTTTTGGAGGAGTGCTAGTGTCCAAACCGCCAGCCAGTCTGCAATTGGAGCCTTTTAAATGAAATTCAGGCCTCAGTTTTCAGAGTGGATATGAACACTTCTTTTCTTCCCAGTCTCCACTAGCACTTCTCCTGTTCTGCTCAGGGGCGGTGTGTGCCCCTGCGTTGCCTGAATCTGCCATGCACTGCCATCTTAGCTCCTGTGTGCCCACTTGCACCCCTCCCTTTGATTGTGGGCAGGCAAACAAGGGGTTTCACTTCCGCCCCCCCTTCCCTTTACTACATAGTGAGCGCTGTACAGCCTCCCCATTCTGTTCCTCTTCTGTTTGAAATGAACAGGCACAGGGGACACTGGGAAACCAGCATGTCCTGCTTATGCTCATTGTGCAACTGGAAGAGGGATGGAATGGAAGGCTTCATGCAGCAATTTTTGATTGGGAAGAGGTGGGCAGGCACCAGATTGCCTGTTGCTGCCTATGTGCTGCTTTATAAGCATCAATTAGATGGAGAGTGAAGCAATCTGGAGTCATGACAGCTTTTTTTCCCTCCTCCTGCTGTTGCTGCAATCCTCTTCCAACTTGCTCCCAGCAAGTAGGAAGAGATTCAGATCACTCAGTGAAGGGCAGCAGACTGATGAGTTGGGAGGGGCTCAGCTGCTTGTTGCCCCTCCCAGGTGCTGCTCCACATGAACATTTCAGATGGCTTCATGGTTGGGCCATCACTAGCTGTGCTGTATAGTTCTAGAGCAGGAGTGTCCAAACTTTTTGGTAGGAGGGCCACATCATCTCTCTGACACTGTGTCAGGGGGCCGGGGGGGAAAAAGAATTAATTTACATTTAAAATTTGAATGAATTTACAGAAATGAATATATTAGAGATGGAACTTATATGAATCAATGGAGATCATGCAATAGCTCAAGGCCTATAAAAGACCTTGCACAAAGCAAGGCCAACCTTTCCTCTGCTGCCACTGCTGCATCACAGATGTGAAACAGCAAGCAGTGGAGAGAGCCCTTGTTCCACAGCTCATGCGAGAAGTCGAACAGTTGGCTGTCATGCTGAGAGCAGTTGCATCAGGCCAGCACAGACTCCAGCAAGTCTCTGGAGGGCCAGAGGTTCATTGGAGACTGAGGTCTCCCTGAGGGCCGCATTGGGAGTCCTCGAGGGTCACAAGTGGCCCCAGAAATGGGGTTTGGGCACCCCTGTTCTAGAGGATCATTTTGGGGCTGGCTGCTAGCCTTGAATGAGCATTTTACTGCTACATTATGCAATGGAACGGAGGCCTCAAGAGTGGAGAAGAGAAAAGGTACTTTTTCCTTTCCTTTGTCCTCCAAAAACCCTGTCTAGTATACATAGGAGAGTTTTTTTTACCTCAGAGCACACATCTCCTAACTTTAATCTGACTATGCTGTTAGGGGCTTGAGCAGACCAATTCCCTCTTTCTTCTTTGCCCCTCCATTTTCCTTTTTTTTTCTTTTCTTTTCAACTTACTTTTGAAATATTCTCAACTGTTCTCAACTACAGTCTTAATTGATAGCATCACTCTGCCTGACTTCTCATTCCTTAGACCAGGGGTGGGCAAATGTTCAACTTAAGGGATCCTGGGCCTTTAACAATTGTATAGAAGAGGGAATTTTAGCATGTGTAGCTGCAATTCTCGCTGCTGAAATTCTCTCTCCCACACAATTGTTAAAGGTCCAGGATCCCTAAAGTTGAACATTTGCCCACCCCTGCCTTAGACCATTTCCAGAGAGTTCTCTATAGAAAACAATGATGGGATGTTTTCCCAATAAAAGGTAGCTGCTAATATAGGAATTCCCCCCTTTCAGACAACAAGATGTGTTTAGTCCTGGAAGCTTCCACATGTCCAATCTGAATCCTTTAGCATTATATAGTACAACTGAAGGAAATTAGGGAGGGTAGAGAAGAAAAAATGGGGGGGAGGGTCCTCTTGCTATCCCCACCCTACCAGCATCCCCATCTCCAAACAGTATTGCAAGGCTTCCTGAGCTCTGAACAGGAACATCTTTTTTGGGGACTGGACATATACTGCAACAGTTTGTTGAAAATAATCAAATTATTATTCCTTTTTAAAAAAATTAGTAAGTACAAAGATGGAATAATCATCCCAGAAACTTAAAACAATTTGCATGTATCTGACTTTTGAAAAAGAAGCACAGGTTGTAGCAGATGACAAGCAAGCAAATGTTACTTTATGTTCCACGGATTTGCGACTCTACAGCTTGTGGTTAATCTGTTCTGACCTAAATGGTGGCCATGGAACTTGTTTAGAGCGCAGTGCCTATCTTTTAATGTACCACAGTGACTTCTGAAAACACCATTTTAACACAGCAAAGGACTTCCAAGGACCGGAATCAATGACCCATTATCTTCAGATCATTGCCAAGATAAATAGCAAAAACTCGCTCTGGATATTTTTGGTCTGTTGTGTCTGTGTGTAGATCAGAACTCCTTAACATCCAGAGTAGTGGATGTAATCGGCCCTAATGAGCCATTCATAACCATTATGAGCTACCCTGTAAATGCATTCTGTGCTCAGGGAGCATTAAATCTAGAGAACTGCCCATGCATATTATCTCTGCATATGTAAGGACATTTTCCTTGAAAAACAGCCGTTAAGGACAAACCAGAAATGTGCCATTCAGGGTGAAAAGTTCATTTTGATTTAATTCCACTTTAAAAATAATGGGGGCAATAAAGGTGAACTGGAATCATTCCTATTGACTGTAAACTAATTGTATAACCAACACTATTAGGAATGGCTACTTTTATCCTTCATTAGATTTTCTCCATAAGTATATACAAGCTTGTTAACATGGATTGATTATCCTTAACCCCTTAAATTGCCTTTTTGCCTTCATAATCAGAGTGTCTAAAGGGTTTTGCCACCCTAAAAAAAATAGAATTTTTCCCCACATACTTTCAACACACATACATCAGTAAAGTACTAATTCCAGTTTCCATTACTGAATGTAATGTATGAACCAAAGTAGAACAAATCATCACTGGTAAAGGACAGCAATAGTGCAGTGATTCTCATACTTTTTAGCTTTGGGACCCACAAAAAAGAAGTTTCACTTTACCAGCCGCTCAAGCCTCTGTGTCTATAATGGTGATTGGGCAGCAGTGCTCCCCCCAAGCAGTAGCTTTTTAACCCTTGATGCCCATAGCTTCCTCTCTCTCTCTGCAATCCTCCGTCGGCCCCACCCCTGCTTCCTCTCTCTCTGCAATCCTCCGTCGGCCCCACCCCTGCTTCCTCTCTCTCTGCAATCCTCCGTCGGCCCCATCCCTGCTTCCTCTCTCTCTGCAATCCTCCGTCAGGCCCACCCCTGCTCCCTCTCTCTCTGCAATCCTCCATTAGCCCCATCCCTGCTTCCACAATCTTTCTTTCTGCCCCTCCACTCCTGCGTCATCCCCCAGGGGCTGAGGATAAGAACAGGTCCTCAGTTTGGCTGTACGTGCCATAAGAGGAGACTAAACAGCCACCGGGTAGATGGGACTGGTCAGCCTGGGAAGGCAGCTCATCTGAGAGAAGGAAAACTCTGATCCCAAACCTCCACTGCCTTGTGGCTACATCCAGTTATGGAAAAGGCTTCAGGAGTCAACCTCGAGGCAAAATCAGGAGCTGGAGTCCCTGAGGCAGTTCATGGCTGAACATAGTCACGTTCTGGCAACTCCTGCGACGCGGCTGGAACCAACCGTATTGGCTTCTGCCTTTCCATTGGACAATTCCAGCAACGTGGAGAGGGGGGATCTGCTGCATGGGTAACAGCATATCCTCCATACCTTCTTTACCCAGGCTTTGCGCACTGGAGAGGACACTCCAACTTCGCCATACGGCGTCGGCACAACACGGGAAGCAGCAGTTTACCAGTTATAAGTCTTCGCTCGATTGGCATAGAGCATGACGCCAGGGGCTGCTTCCGACGGTGGGAGAGATCATTGCATCTCATTGGGCAGCTACCGCCCGCCTTAAGCTGGGCAGTCCCCAGCCAGTAAGGTGTTGCCTCGCCATGGTCCATTAACCTCAAAGGGTGCATGGGGTTTAGGGTGAAAACCGACAAGCGGATCGACAACTGCACCATGCAACAGAAAACTCCTGCCCTAAAACTGGGCGCCTGGAACGTAAGGACAATGACACCTGGCTTCTCTGATGACCTGCAAGAAATAGACAATGCACGCAAAACAGCTGTCATCGACATGGAGCCGAGCAGACTGCAGATGGACATCGTCGCCCTTCAAGAGACAAGGCTGCCAGATTCTGGATCTGTCAAGGAGAGAAATTTCTCATTTTTCTGGCAGGGAAAACCACCAAACGAAACCAGGGAACATGGCGTTGGCTTTGCGGTCAGAAATACCCTGCTGGAATCCATCATCCCACCTACTGTGGGAAGTGAAAGAATTTTGTCCCTGCAGCTCCAGTCATCAGCAGGACCTGTCACACTCATCAGTGCTTATGCACCGACTCTGTCGTCTCCAGCAGAAGCCAAAGACAAATTCTACGATGACCTGGCCACCACTATCAAGAAGATCCCTGTAAAAGAGCTATTGTTCATCCTCGGCGATTTCAATGCTAGAGTTGGTGCTGATAACAGTTCATGGCCCACCTGCTTAGGTCAGTTCGGCACTGGGAAGATGAAAGAAAATGGCCAACGCCTGCTAGAGTTTTGCTGTCATCACGGTCTCTGTGTCAGCAACACATTCTTCAACACGAAGCCCCAACATAGAGTCTCTTGGAGACATCCAAGATCAAAGCACTGGCACCAGCTCGACCTGATTCTCTCCAGACGCTCCAGCCTTCCCAGCATCAAGATCACATGCAGTTATCACGGTGCTGCCTGCGACACTGACCACTCCCTGGTGTGCAGCAGAGTGAAACTGCAAGCAAAGCGACTGTATCACACGAAAAAGGAAGAAAGACCTCGCATTGATACCAGCAAGATCCGGGATCAGAGAAAAGTGGAGGAATTTGCACAAGCACTTGAGGAATCTCTTCCAGGCCCGGCCGATGCAAACGCATCCAACAGATGGGAACATTTCAAGAATACCGTTTACAACACCGCCTTGTCCATATTTGGCAAGAGGACCAACAAGACGGCAGACTGGTTTGAAGCCCACTTTGAGGAGTTGACACCAGTCATTGAGGAAAAGAGGAGAGCTCAAGCAGCATACAAGGCCTGTCCCAGTGAGCGCAACCTGCAGTTCCTCCGAGCTGCTCACAGCAAAGTCTAGCAGGCTGCCAGGAGATGTGCTAACGACTACTGGCTCCAGCTCTGTTCCAAGATACAGATAGCAGCTGACACGGGCAACATCAAGGGGATGTATGATGGTATCAAGCAGGCCCTAGGTCCAACACAGAAGAAAATTGCCCCTCTGAAGTCTGCAACAGGCGAGGTCATCCAGGATCGGGCGCAGCAGATGGAACGCTGGGTGCAGCACTACTCTGAGCTATATTCCAGAGAAAATGTAGTCACCGAAGAAGCGCTGAACAACATTGAGTGTCTGCCTGTGTTGGAGGAGCATGACAGTGAACCAGCCCTAGAAGAACTTCACGTGGCCCTGGACTGCCTTGCCTTTGGCAAGGCACTTGGAAAAGACAGCATCCCTGCTGAAGTCCTAAAGTGCTGCAAAGAGATCATCGTCACTGAGCTGCATGAAATCCTCTGTCCCTGCTGGAGAGAAGGTGGAGTACCTCAAGACATGAGGGATGCAAACATCATCACACTGTACAAGAACAAAGGTGACAGGGGTGACTGCAACAACTACCGTGGCATCTCTCTCCTTAGCGTTGTAGGAAAGTTGTTTGCCCGAGTTGCACTAAAGAGGCTCCAGGTACTTGCAGAGAGCGTCTATCCAGAATCGCAGTGCGGATTCCGAGCCAACAGGTCCACCACTGATATGGTATTCTCCCTTAGACAACTGCAGGAGAAATGCAGGGAACAACGACAGCCACTCTTTATAGCCTTCATAGATCTCACGAAGGCTTTCGACCTGGTCAGCAGGGACGGCCTCTTCAAGATTCTCCCCAAGATTGGATGTCCACCCAGGCTCCTCAGCATCATCAGATCCTTCCACAAGGACATGAAGGGCACTGTTGTCTTCGATGGCTCCACATCAGACCCCTTTGACATCCGAAGTGGCATGAAGCAGGGCTGTGTTCTTGCACCAACCTTGTTTGGGATTTTCTTTGCTGTCATGCTGAAGCAGGCCTTTGGAACTGCAACAGAAGGCATCTATCTCCGGACCAGATCTGACGGAAAGCTCTTCAACCTCTCCAGACTGAGAGCAAAGTCCAGCTGAAATGTCTGCATGACTTCCTCTTTGCCGACGATGCAGCTGTCATTGCCCACTCTGCCAAAGATCTCCAGCAGCTCATGGATCGTTTTAGCAAGGCCTGCCAAGATTTTGGACTGAAGATCAGCTTAAAGAAAACACAGGTCATGGTTCAGGATGTGGACTCACCTCCCAGCATTACAATCTCTGCGCAAGAACTGGAGGTTGTCCAGGACTTTTTGTACCTTGGCTCAACGATCTCCGACACTCTTTCTCTTGATACCGAGCTAAACAAACGCGTCAGTAAAGCAGCTACCACGTTTTCCAGACTCACAAAGAGAGTCTGGTCCAACAAGAAGCTGACGGAACATACCAAGATCCAGGTCTACAGAGCTTGCGTCCTGAGTACACTTCTGTACTGCAGCGAGTCATGGACTCTCCGCTCACAACAGGAGAGGAAACTGAACGCTTTCCACATGTGCTGCCTCCGACGCATTCTCGGCATCACCTGGCAGGACAAAGTTCCTAACAACACAGTCCTGGAATGTGCTGGAATCCCTAGCATGTATGCGCTGCTGAAACAGAGACGCCTGTGTTGGCTCGGTCATGTCGTGAGAATGGATGATGGCCGGATCCCAAAGGATCTCCTCTATGAAGAACTCGTGCAAGGAAAGCGCCCTACAGGTAGACCACAGCTGCAATACAAGGACATCTGCAAGAGGGATCTGAAGGCCTTAGGAGTGGACCTCAACAAGTGGGAAACCCTGGCCTCTGCGCGGCCCGCTTGGAGGCAGGCTGTGCAGCATGGCCTTTCCCAGTTTGAAGAGACACTTGGCCAACAGTCTGAGGCAAAGAGGCAAAGAAGGAAGGCCCATAGCCAGGGAGACAGGCCAGGGACAGACTGCACTTGCTCCTGGTGTGGAAGGGATTGTCACTCCCGGATTGGCCTTTTCAGCCACACTAGACGCTGTGCCAGAACCACCTTTCAGAGCGCGATACCATAGTCTTTCGAGACTGAAGGTTGCCAATATATATGATGCCCATAGCCTAATGTCAATTTGACGAGCCACCAAAAATTGGGTTGTGACCCACTAGTGGGGCACAGATGCACAGCTTGAGGACCACTGCATAGAAAATACATGGTGGGTTGAATTCAGAGGTTCCCCTTCTGCAGCAAAGGGAGTTTCTCCATCAAAGGAGAGTTTGAATCCAAACCAGTGTGCATACTATTCAGGAAATACACCAAAGTAGTTAAATTTTATTTTTTTTATTGTAAACTTTCTTTACTTCCGGAATTTCTGAGTCTTCGTGAGCTGCTTTTTATCATACTCAGAAAATGTTTTGAAGCAACTTGTGAAGATTCAAGAAGTGTGGAAGACATTGCGTTACCAGTATTGATAGTATTTTGAAAGTGACTCTAGTTTCAAGAAAACATTACAGGTAGGCATGGTGCTTTTCTGCAATGCTTCTCAATTACATGAATATATTTTGTGAATTATCACATTGGGTGTCAAATTGTTTTAATCCAGGAAATTTCCATAACCAGCACACTTATTTCTCTTCTGATCTGTTCTCCTTTAATATGGAGGCTTAAATGAAACATACTATGTAAATAAGTCAATTCATTTTTATTGTCTCTTAAGGTCCAGTGCTACACGTTTCCGTTGGAGTCAGTGCTACTACACAGTACAAGATGAGTGGGCTTTAGACAACATCTACATTGGGCAGCAGTGCCCAAGCATGTGTAATGGGCATGGCTGGTGTGAACAAGGTGTTTGCAGGTACTTCATTGTTGCTATTATATTGGATGACTTGCTTTTCATGATCTGTTTCAAAACACAATAAATCAAAACAGGGTAGAATTATCTTTGACAATAATTTGTCCCTAGTTTAGTCTCATCTCCCTGCTCCTATTAACAATGCTTTGGTCTTGGTCACAAACAGCAATACAGGTCGAGCCTCATTATTCCTGTGGGTTCCATTCCAAGCACTCAGATGGATGACAAAAAACGCACTATAGCAAATCAATTTAAAAAACAAAGTTTCTTTGCTCTGGTGATTTAAAAACAGCTTTGTTCACCTTTGTGATGTAAGATAAGAGTCATTAAGAAGACAATCCACCAATCAGTCGTCCTCCAAAGAGCTTCACTCAGGCCCTCCCTTCACCAATGCAAATGTGCTCAGGGGGAAGGGAGGGGTCAGCTGGAGAGAGAAGGATTGATGGATTGTCAGCCAGCTGCCCTCTCTCTCTCTCTCTCATTAAGGATGCTATTGTTAAAGGACTGTTCAGTTTTTTAAACTGATTTTAAAGGGATGCGCTTTTCCCCTTCTCCAGGGATCAGCACATTCCTTCTCATTTTCATATTTGGGATGACTGAAATGTCATAGCCATGATGAAAGAGACTCCATATTCTTAACAATATGGCCAACTGGTGCTTCATTCAATAATGTATAGGAAAAGCTATTATCTTTGTTGCTTAAAAGCAAGCTTCAACTTTTCCGTATGAAAGAATGCCTCTGTAAGGGAACTGTAGGTGACTTTCTCTGGAATTGTCCATTCATCGCTGGTGAAACCACTCTGGAGAAAGTTATTTGAGTAGTTTACAACAGTATAAGTAATGATGATGTGTACTATGTTTCTGCTGCATTGCACCCTGGAGAGCAGGATGCAGAAAGGGCTCCTTCTTATAGAATTGCAACACTGCCTTTACACCTGTACTAGATATACTGCTGCTGTATGAAGGTGTGCATCTCACCCTAAAGCAGGGGTCTCCAAAGCCCGGCCCGGGGGCCAGATGCGACCCGCAGCAAGCCTTTTTCCAACCTGTGGCCAACCTCTTGTCCCCTGAAAGTCTCTGGCCCACTCAACTGAACTTGACCAGAACTGAATGAGCCCATTCATTCATTTATTCACTATCTAAATTCCATCTCTATTTATTTAAATTTTATATTTAAATTTTTTTTCTGGCCCTCAACACCACGCCAGATATTTGATGCAGCCCTCTGGCCAAAAAGTTTGGAGGCCCCTAACCTAAAGCATGCAGTGACCTTCTCCTCCCCAGATTCCTGATATACAGCATAATCATCACTAGATCACTGCCCATTCAGGAGGCTTGGGTATGCAGGCTGTTGGGTTCTTCAGAACACAAAGGGGCATTGACTTGCCACAGATTGCAAGTACATTTGCTAGTACATTGCAGTGTACTTGCTATGGCTTCACACCCAATGAAGAAACAGGATGGTGGTGGAACCATCTTATAAGCAGTCTCTTCACAACCTACCCTCTGCTTATGGAACAAGCAGGATCCCAGATATTCATCTAGCCATGTATATTATCAGGTCCCTGTTCACATTTGTGAGCCAAAGTGTGCTTACATGCTAATTTCTTCAAGCAATAGGTGTATATTTGAGCATCTAGTCTGTTTTTGCTTCTCTGCAGATGTGATACTGGATACAAAGGCACTGAATGTTATCCTGAAAATAATTTACCTTCAACTATAATGTCTGATTTTGAAAATCTGAGCAGTTTGGAAACAGAATGGCAGGAAGTGATTGGTGGAGAGATTGTAAAACCAGAGCAAGGTTGTGGAATAATCTCATCTGGATCTTCTCTCTATTTCAACAAGGTATATGCACACATCTACTTACATACATAAGCTTAAATGGTATCCACTGCAACTAAGAACAAAGATAACACTGTGAGATTATGCTGAAATTGAGTCCAAGATCTACCCACAGTCTTCTGTGCTCTTCTTCATTTGGGACTGAATGGGGAAGAGCAAGCTGAAACTTAATCCCGGCAAGACAGAGTTATTTATTATTATTTATTTATAGAATTTATATCCCGCCTTTCTATCCCAGTAAAGGGCACTCAAGGCAGCTCACAAATAAAAGCATATTAAAAACATAAAATATATAAATACGTATAAAAATAAGACAATTTAAAAAACAGTAAAACGCAATAAAACTTGGATCCTGAAATTAAAACACGTTAAAAAAAAAGTTGGGTATTGATTTGAGAAATGATGTTCAAATCACTGCTCCAAGGGAGACCCATAAATATCAGATTCACAGTCTGGGGTAAACCTTGATCTGGAGCTTCTCCTGGTGGCCCAGTTGCCTTGGAGATGAGCAGTGCCTCTTATTGGCTGGTTTGTCAGCTGCAACACTTACTGGAGAGCCCTAACTTACAGTTATTCATGCTTTGGTCACCTCCCAGTTGGACTACAACGTTGCACCTTACATGGAGCTGCCCAAAAGGAGTGTTCAGAAACTTCAATTGGTACAAAATGTACCTATTGGGATGGAATCCCCATCATGGTGGGATCACATCCATCCCAATTATTTATGTATTCCATTGGTTGCCAATTTGTTTCCAGGCTCCATTCAAGGTACTGGTTATGACTTTTAAAGCCCTAAACAGTTTGAGACCTGGAGATCTTAAGGAGCACCTCTTCCTATATATGCCATCCCTCATACTCCAATCATAAATTGGAGAGTGAGTGTCAATGGACAATTTTCACAATGGAGAGAGGTGAAAAGCGGTGTGCCCCAAGCATCTATTCTGGGACCGGTGCTTTTCAACCTAATCATAAATGACCTGGAGAAAGGGTTGAGCTGCGAGGTTGCTAAGTTTGCAGACAACACCCAATTTTTCTGTGGTGAAGACCAGAAGCGATTGTGAGGAGGAGCTCCAGAAGGATCTCTCCAGACTGGCAGAATGGGCAGCAAAATGGCAGATGCATTTCAATGTAAGTAAGTGTTAAGTAATGCACATTGGGGCAAAAAAATCAAAACTTCACATATAGGCTAATGTGTTCTGAGCTGTCTGTGACAGATCAGGAGAGAGATCGGGGGGGGGGTGGACAGCTCGATGAAAGTGTCGCTGCAATGTGCAGCGGCAGTGAAGAAGGCCAATTCTTTGTTTGGGATTATTAGAAAAGATATTGAGAACAAAACGGCTAATATTATAATGCTTTTGTACAAATCGATGGTAAGACCACATCTGGAGTATTGTGTCCAGTTCTGGTCACCACATCTCAAAAAGGACATAGTGGAAATGAAAAAGGTACAAAAGAGAGCAACTAAGATGATTACTGGGATGGGGCACCTTCCTTATGAGGAAAGGCTATGGCGTTTGGGCCTCTTCAGCCTAGAAAAGAGGAGCCTAAGGTGGGACATGATTGAGACATACAAAATTATGCATGGGAAGGATAGAGTGGATAGAGAGATGCTCTTTAGACTCTCACGTAACACCAGAACCAGGGGATATCCACTAAAATTAAGTGTTGGGAGAGTTAGGACAGACAAAAGAAAATATTTATTTACTCAGCATATGGTTGGTCTGTGGAACTCCTTGCCACAGGATGTGGTGACAGCATTTGATCTAGATGCCTTTAAAAGGGGATTGGACTAATTTCTAGAGGAAAAATCCATTACGGGTTACAAGCCATGATGTGTATGTGCAACCTCCTGATTTAAGAAATAGGTTATGTCAGATGCAAGGGAGGGCACCAGGATGCAGGTCCCTTGTTATCTGGTGTGCTCCCTGGGGCATTTGGTGGGCCGCTGTGAGATACAGGAAGTTGGACTAGATGGGCCTATGGCCTGATCCAGTGGGGCTGTTCTTATGTTCTTATAAATCAAGCCTTGCTATGAGTCCTTCCTAGCCTTAGTTTTCCTTCCTAGCCATGATAGGCATCCACTAGGAGCAGGATTGTTTCAATGGTGGGGGCCAATTGTATCTGTTCCAGTGCAGGATAGGTTTGGGCTGCCCAAAATATTAGCTTTTTCTGTTGTTTTCTAAAAGTTTAGGTGACTTACTTCTTAAATACAGAAGACTGTTCTTAGTTGTGTTTATCTCACATTTTGTTTAAACCTTCTACAGTGGGTGCAACTTGCTGCCAGGGTAACAGGAGTACTTTTGTTTTTTAAATCAAAGCCTATTACAGTAGAACCTCTTTAAATTGACCACCCAAGGAACTGGAGGAAATTGGTCAACATATGGAGGTGGTCAGCATATGGGAAAAAAGGCATTTAAATATTATCATGTTTAGCTCCCAGGACAACAAATGCAAGGCCAAGTTATTATTTAGATTGGATTTTTAAAAAGTTTTATTGCAAATATCAATGAGAATTGATCTTGTGATGCTTACTATTTATATCATCTATATCTCTATCAAGAGACAGAGAATAAACAGCCCACAATCAGTGTTTTTAAAAACCCCTGAAAATTCATAAGCTTAAAAAAAAATGTAAGTTTAAAAAAAATACTTGGTTTCATAGCAGACAGGCAGACCAATGCTATCCCTTGCCAGCCCATAGCATGTAGCATGTTACATAGCCCCAACACCTAAAAAAAACAACACTTTTTTATTTAGGCTGCCTAGCCTCCACTGGGTCTCCTCAGAGTCACTAAATGCCAGAAGCTGTTTGATATGGTCCCTCACTAAAAGCTGTTGAGAAAACTCCACAGTCAGGAAATTAAAGGACAGGCCCTCTCATGGACTGGGAACTGGTGGAGAACCAGGAAACAGAGTGGGTGTCAGTGGGCAATTGGCAAAAAAAGTGGAGAGAGGTGGAAAGTAGAGTGCCTCAAGAATCTGTCCTGGGAGTGGTGCTTTTCAACATCTTCATAAATGACCTGGAAACAGGGATAAGCAGGGAGGTGGACAAGTTTGTGAATGACACTAAACTTTTCTAAGTGGTGAAGACCAGAAGGGAAGTACTTCTGGTACTTGTGAAGTACTCCAGAAGGATCTCTCCAAACCGGAAGAATAGGCAGCAAAATAGCAGTTGTGTTTCAATATAAGTGTAAAGTAATGCACTAGTGATGGGAACCAAAGTTAAAGAACAGTGGCGTCATGATGCACAAGCAACCTCATGTCCCTCACAACTTGGTACATGTCCAGGTACAATCGGCAGCTAGCACAGGTCTGTCGGCTATATGCAGTGTGCCCACCTATAAAAACCCTTTCACACATGTGCTAGCAGGCTGAGGGGAGGGATTGTCACATGGCTTCTTGCTTTTCCAAGATGGAACAAACCAGACAAAACACAGGCCCACAGTATCGCGTTCAGTGGGCAACTTACGGAGGGTAAATTAATACTCTGTGCAATGGTCGAAGTGGTCAAGATACAACTTACGGAGGTGGTCAGTATAGAGAGGTGGTCAACTTTGGAGGTTCTACTGTATTTGTATGTTGTTTGGGGAATGTGCAAAAAGGGTCATTTATTTTAATTTTTGCTGATAATGGAAACTTTATATTTTAATTTCAGTGATTACTAACACTAACAATTTCTTATATCAGGATCAAATATCTGTTTTGCTCTGCTGACTTAACTTATTTTTGTTTTATGTCCTGTTTTAATTGACTGTATGCATATTTGCAGAAAGTTACTCTTTTAATTAGCCCACCTCCTAATTTCCTTTGTGATTTCTATAACTGGAGGCCTTTTTTTAATTAAGTTAATTATGTAGTAAATCATCCCTTTGGTGGAGTGGGTTTCATGTCACAGTTGTGGCAGAGGCAGCAATCTTGTCTGGAATTGTGTATCTGCTCTTAACATGGGGATTGAGTAATCAGTACTATCCCAGGAAATGAAACTGCTCATGCATAGAGCTAAGGCACTGGAAGTTTGCACATTCTGATCTGTGACTCACCTTCAACAAAGGCCAAATGATGTTTACTTCAGTGCATTACTGAAGGCTGAACAAGGAATGGGGAGAAATTGGTCACATGGGGCCTCCACGTGATCAGATGTGCACATGGATGCCATGGCTTATATATGCTACATACTGCTCAACCATCTGAATGTTGCAGATAATGAATGAATTGGGGTTATGTCTGGGGAGAAAGTTGAACTCTAGGCCTATGATTGTTTTTAAAAATCAACTCTATTTTGAGATGGATGGAAAGAAAATGCACAGATATTTCTCATTGTCCCCTGAATTTATTCCCTTCCTGCTAATTTGTACTGCTCTAGATAAATTAAGGGCGCAATCCAAACTCACCCTTGAGCCAGCACAAGTCCCTTGCACAGCCCAGTAGGGTCGCAGACTTGCCATAAAGCACATTTGCACCTCCTCAGGAGTCGGCTGGGCTGGTTCAGGTACACACACCAGTCTGTGGAGGCTGAATCCAGCCTCTGCGCTGACTCAGGCATGGAGGCTTGCTTCATCAGAGCTCAGCTGATGCAAGGGTCTGGGGTGGGCGAGGAAGAAGAGGGAGGGAGGCATTCTGGGGTGGGGAGAGGGCGGTCCCAGGGGCAGGTGGGCAGACAGGGAGCAGGAGACAGGGCTAGGATCCGGCAGATATGCCAGATCCTAGCCCCCATTCCTGAGCAGCGCAGAGCAGCTACAAGCCACTCCACTCTTCTCAGACTTATGCCACCTCCAGAGTTGGTGCTAGTCCGAGGAGACCCATTGGGCTGTGGTGGCTTACCCAGGGGTAAGGGGAAGAGTTTCCCCTTACCTCCAGCTGAGCCACTTTGGACCCCTATCTTGCACTGGATACTAACCCTCCTGGCCTTCCAGGATTGCGCTGCATGACTGCATCTCAGAGTGGAAGCTGTTCAAGTCCTGTATCACAGTACATGGTTTGACCAATCGAGGGATTGGCAATTTTTAAGCAAACAGATTTACAGATAGGAAAGAATATGAGTATAGTGAGATTCAGGTGGAAAATGGAGTGGGCATTTTTGCTTGCTGATTCTTCTGTCAGGTATAAGAATGTAAGAAGGGTTAAGCAGTCTTCTTATTCAGTGCATTTAATAGTTTAAATCCAAATGATAAACTCTTGTCACTCATGTCCCCATAGATCTTGTCACGTGTCTATCAACAGGACTTAAGGGTTTCTCAGGGAAACTTTTGAATGCAGCCATGGGAAAGGCATAATGAGCATAACAAATAAATGATTGATATATTTTGAAACAACCCAACTCCCTTTGTATACTGAACCCAGAATTCTTGGTTATTAAATAACCTTTTGTAATCAAGCTGGGAAACATATCCCTGAGCTGGGAGAAATATCCCTGGCCACGTAGACCTAGATACACCTGCAGATGCAAATTGCCTCCTGGAACCCTCGCTCACTCTCTTCCAATCCTTTCTTAAAACCCACAATTTCTGTGAAGTTTTTGGCACTGTGCCTTCATCTCCTACTGTAACTGTTATGAATGCTTGAACATATTTGCATATTCTTCTCTATTTGCCCTCGAATCCATCCTCCTCCTTCCCTCCTCTGTAGTCACCATTGTGTCAATATTCAGACTGCAAGCCCTTGGGGGAAGGAATTTGTCTTTTCATTTTGTGTGCATTCAACACAGGCACCGGTGTAAAGTACCATGAATGTGGAGGGCATTATCATCATCATCATCATCATCCTGTATCTAGGCATAGAGGAAAGATCCATGGTTCCGTGAACATCTGGAAACCCCAAAATATTTTTTTATCTATTTTGAATAGATAGAATAATAATCAATAATCTTGTCTACTTGAATAATAGACAAGGAGATATTACAGTATTCTTCTATTGCTCTGGTTGTGATCTTGTTTGTGCTGTACAACCTAGTACAGGCAGCCATTCCCAGAACCATCACAGATACCGAAATCTGCAGATGATTAAGAACCCGATCCTGAGGTCCGCAGCGTGACCCTATACCATGGACCTCAGTCGCAAACATGCCATAAAGGCACATTTATGGGACTTACCGCCGGGCTCCTGCCGGAGCTAGCCCAACACCGGCCAGAACTAGCCCAGCAGGTGCCCGGGTTCTGTGGCTCGGCGGTCTCCTGGACCGCCGGGCTGCAGAACGGGTGGTGGGGACATGACCCGGGGCATGGGGGAGGTGTTCCAGGGAGGGGGGAGGCTGGCGGGAGGCATGTTGTGGGAGGGGGAAAGGCGGATCCATGGAGCTGAGCTCCGCAGGATCCAAGGCGCTCAGGTAGGGCTGCTTGCCCTACACAAGCGCCTTTACTTTAGTGGCGACCAAAAGCTCGCCACTAAAGTGAGTAGCCCCATTGTGGGGCTGCTTCCCTTACTCAGGGGAAGGGGAACGTCCCCTTCTTCCGAGGAGCCTCCCGTGGTAGTGCGGGAGGCGTAGGATCCGGCAGGAGCCTTCCGTGGAGCCGCCGGGTCCAGGAGCTCCGGGCAGCTCAGGATTGGGCTGTCCGGGCCGATTCCAATTTTCCAGTGCTGGTGCAACCATGCCAGTGAGGCATGCACTGCATCCTGTAGTGGGGAGACAGTCCCAAAGGGCTCCTCAAGGTAAGGGAACATTTGTTCCCTTACCTTGGGGCTGCATTGTGGCTACACAGGTGCTGGAAAGCTGGATAGGATTGGGCCCTAAATCCACTGATTAAGGCCCCCCATACCTTCCAAATGTGACCACAGCTGTGCTCCGATCGTGTCCAGAGGGTGTTCCGAGGGCCAGCGAAGCTGCGTGCAGCCTCCCCAACTCTCAGAATGCCCGTTTCGGGCAAAAAAAGTGACATCCGGTTTCTCGGGGAAACTGGAAGTGGCGTTTTTATACCCTTATAGCATATTCTGAGAGCCAGGGAAGCTGCCCAGGTCTTCCCCAAGCCTCAGAATGCCTTATAAGGGCATTAAAATGTCACTTCTGGTGCGGCATCCCCAGTCCTCAGAACACCCTCCGAACATGTTCAGAGCGTCCAGGACATGAAATCCATGGGTACCGTACCTGCGGATAACACAGGTCCACCTGTAATCTTTTTATTCTGTTCAAGTTTAATTGCATTAAATGCCTTATACATATGAGATATAGAATAAATCTATTTTTTCTTCACAGTAGGCAGTTATCTCAGTATACTTGTTTTCTGTTATTGTTTGTTCATTTGTTTTTTGTCTCCTTGTTTTATGTATACCACAGGCTGGAAAGAGGCAGCTGGTGAGCTGGGACTTGGACACCACATGGGTAGATTTTGTCCAGTTTTATATTCAGATAGGTGGGGAGAGTTCTTCTTGCAACAAACCAGACAGCAGAGAAGAAGGTGTGCTACTACAATACAGCAACAATGGAGGTATCAACTGGCATCTATTGGCAGAAATGTACTTCTCTGACTTCAGCAAACCCAGGTATCCATTCAGTCCATGGTAAAATGTGTAGTTTGTGAATGCATATTGCTGCATGTATTGACAGTACAATAATAACTTTGTCAACATTAGGGTGATCTGGGCACTTAAGCGAGGACTCTGCCTGGGTCCCTACATGTGCATGTGCTTCTCAAGGCTCCACCTTACTGAGGGCTTGGCTTGGCAACAAGGGCTGGCAGGCAGAGTTTCTCTCTACTGCACCTATGTTTGTGGTTCCCAACTATCCCCACCCCAGATGACCTGGCCAGCGGCTGGCCAGGGCTGGGTTTAGATGTGCCTGCCTCCCCTCCTAGAGACCACTTGGGAAGATTCAGCCTATAGTTTGTGTCTGGGGGGGGGGGAGAGTGGAGCTCCCCAGAAAACATGCTGCTACCCCAGAAAACAGAGCTGCTCTGTGAGTTAAGGCAGCACCTCACTTACAAAAGTATAGAGTCACATTTTGACTCTGTATTTTTCTAAGTCTGTGTGGAAGTTGCATACATCTTTATGAAAGTCTCAAGTCATACTATGACCTTAGATTTTTGTAATCAGACTTAAGGTGCTGCCTCAATTTGCAAAACACCTGCTTATGGATGCTCTGGCCCTTGGCCAGTGCCCAGTCTGACCAACCTGCAATGCCATCTCACCACAGTAATCCCATGAAAATTTTGGGTTACAGTAGATAAACTCAAGAAATAATGTGAAACTCTGCTATAAATTGTTAAATTAAAAGCAATTCAAGCAGTGATTTAAATGGTCTGATGCCCAAAATAATTATTCTCTTTAAAATGCTAACTCAAATCACATTTGTGCTACCCCAAGTGACATGAAAAAGTTAATAGTGAGCTACTGAAGAAATGTTAATACAAGAACACATTGCATGTGGCATTTGCTCCACAATATATTACGTGTCCCTTTTAGACATTTTGAAAATCTTTGCTACTAGGTTTGTTTACCTTGAGCTTCCCCCTGCTGCAAAGACTTCCTGCACCAGATTCCGATGGTGGCAACCAGTATTTTCAGGGGAAGGGTACGACCAGTGGGCCATTGATGACATCATCATTCTGTCAGAAAAACTGAAGCAGATCATCCCTGTTGTTAACCCAACTTTACCTCAGGTAAGAAATGATGCCAGATAAGAAGTTTCTTGTCAAAATAGATGTTCTGTTAGCCTTGTTGCAACTACAGACACTATGGAAATCTCCCAAATTTAGTTTCAAATGCAGATATTGTAGTTGTGGTGGTGGAGACAAACATCCCAGATGCTCCTTGTATCCAATTCTATTCAATCTAATATCCATCAGGAAAAATATTGTTTGTGTCTGGATGGGCAAAGTCATACATTTGGCTGTGGTTCTGCGTGCTCCCCTGGGGGCTGGGGATAAGAATAGGCCCTCAGTTTGGCTGTACTTGTCGTAAGAGGCAACTAAACAGCCACCGGGTAGATGGGACTCGTTAGCCTGGGAAGGCAGCTCATCTGAGAGAAGGAAAACTCTGATCCCAAACCTCCACTGGCTTATGGCTACATCCAGTTATGGAAAAGGCTTCAAGAGTCAACCTCGAGGCAAAATCCGGAGCCAGAGTCCCTGAGGCAGTTCATGGCTGAACACAGTCACGTTCTGGCAACTCCTGCAACGCCGCTGGAACCAACCGTATTGGCCTCTGCCTTTCCATTGGACCATTTCAGTGACGTGGAGAGGGGGGATTTGCTGCATGGGAAACAGTCTGTCCTCCATATCTACTTTCCCCAGGCTTCGCGCACTAGAGAGGACACTCTGTTCCAGATCCGCCATTCAGAGCGCGATACCATAGTCTTCCGAGACTGAAGGATGCCAACAACGGTTCTGCGTGCAACATATTGCACAAGCTAAGAGAATTATGCGCAGAGGTTGCCAAGAGTAGAGGTGAAACTGACAAGCTGGAAGC
This sequence comes from Tiliqua scincoides, assembly GCF_035046505.1. Taxonomy (NCBI): domain Eukaryota; kingdom Metazoa; phylum Chordata; class Lepidosauria; order Squamata; family Scincidae; genus Tiliqua; species Tiliqua scincoides. The sequence continues at coordinate 25,624,905 of NC_089827.1, read as the reverse complement.
AGTGGGCTCCCTTGTGTAGCTCTGGTGTTATCATGCTAATCCTGCACATTTTGATCATGGGGGGAGGGGAACCCTAAAAAGTTAGGGCTGGTTCAAACAGAAACATTCCCCACTTGATGACCACAAGATCAGGTAATGAATTGTTTTATTTTTTTTCACCTTTTTATACCACTCCAAGGAGTTCAGATGTGGTGTACATGGTTTCTTCCCTAATTTTGTCCTCACAACAACCCTGTGCACTGGGTGAGGCTGAGATAGTGACTAGCCCAAGGTCACTCAGAAATCTTCACAGCTTAGCAGGGATTTGATCGTGGATCATTCAGCTCTAAGTCTAACACTAAAACAACCGCACCATTCTGGCTCATAGCGTCATAGGCAGAATTTTCAGATCAACTCAAGTGCAATGCTTTCCATTTGAGTTGATTCATGTGTCATATGGCCTGGTTTTCCACCCCCCTTTTTAATATAGCACATGGGAGACACAAAAGCCACATAGATGGTTGGTGGGGCAGTAGAATTTTGGTCCTGCCATGGTTCCAATGCTGACCATGTACCCCTGCATACTGTTTGTATGAAAAAAGAGTTTCTACTGACTGCACAAGTCCTTCTACATTAATCTTAATATGGAATTGTTTTTGTGTTGCTTCCATTTTCAATAGAACTTTTATGAGAAGCCAGCATTTGATTACCCCATGAACCAGCTCAGTGTGTGGCTGATGTTAGCTAATGAAGGGATGCCCAAAAATGAAACTTTTTGTTCTGCCACTCCATCAGCAATGCTATTTGGGAAATCAGATGGTGATCGCTTTGCAGTGACACGGGATTTGACACTGAAACCAGGATATGTCCTTCAGTTCAAGGTATACTTTATTACAGTTTAAATTGAGAGGGCACTAATTCACTCAGGCACTTATAACTGTTAATGTTTGCGATTCCAAAACATCTAAGTAAAGTATCCAAAAAATGAAAGTTTGCTATAACTCAGTTATAGCCTCTGACATTTATAGTAAACCCTTTGCTTAGCCTCTTTAATCATATTGTACCCAAATATACACATTTTAAACAACATCTCCTTGTCCCATAGGTGAGTCCTAGTATGCCATGTTGTTTGTTACAGTAATGCTATGTGGTCAGTATTTTATTTCTGATTATTTTGGTTTGGTTCAAAGCATAGAAGAGACTCACATTTCAAAACAAGTATGTGGTGCTGGCCTGGAGAGCAAGAGCCAGACTGTTGGAAGGACTGTTGGCAGGAAGCCAGAGATCCTCAAGGCTAGGAAGACCACAGTTCTGATCTTGCATTTGGATAATGTAATAACCTGTTCCTCCAACCCCCATATTTGATCTCTGGAATTCAGTGCTCCAGATTTGAATGGAGCTTGTTTATTGCTTAATGCGGTTTTCATGAGGAATTCATGTGTCCGAAGTGGAAATAAAGAATTCCAGCTTCAAATCCTGCAGGAATGGCAGATTTAATGGTTTATGACTCTAGCCCAGGGCTTCTCAAATTGGGGTGTCGTGACGCCCCAGCCTGTGGACCCTGGACTCTCTCCCCTTAAGGGGTGGGGGCAGGGGGGAGGCAGTGTCACAATCCCCAGGATCATGTCGCTGACACGGGCACAGGGACATCAGTCCCTGCAGCAGCCTCCCGGGGGTGTGGGGAGCCCTGTGCAACTCTCTGCAGGGCTCCCCATGTCTTAGAAAGTGAAAGCGGAGCAATTGTGCTCCACTTCCGGTTTTGCGGAGGTGGAGCATGATTGCTCCACTTTCACTTTCTGAGGGTTGGGGAGCCCTGCAGAGGGTTGCACAGGACTCTCTGCACCCCCGGGAGGCTGCAGCAGGGACTGGTAAGTGCATGCCAGTCCCTGTACCCCCCCCCCGGGCCTTCTCCCTGCCCCCACTGCATTCCCTGCTCCCACGCAGGCACTTACTGCAGTCTTCAAACTCCCTGCGAGTTTGAGAACCTCTCCTCTAGCCAATTCCCTGGACTCCTGAGCTGGGAAAAATACATTTTGAAAGACAAAGGGAAGGTTTCACACTTCCACAGGTTCTCATCCATCTCTTGATTAATCTTAGAAACAATCCAACAGCCATCCAACTGGTTCCTGCACCTTCAGCTGGTGGTGGGACAAAGGACTCACACACATACATGCATCCATACGTACACACATATATTAAAAGTGTAAGGTCCAGGGTTATGTTCTGAAAATGTTGGTTGTCTCTGATACCTTCCCAGACAACATTTCAGCTTGTCTGCAGTGTCGAATCACTGTTTTCTTGTATTGTAACTGACTTTTATTGTGATATTTTTAAAATATATGTTATGGGTTTTTGTTTGATTGTTTGTTTAAGCATTTATAAACTACCAACACAAAGTCAAAAAAGCTGGGACAAAAAAAATCCCAAAAATGAATTAATAAAAGGAACCACCACATTGTGTAGAAGAAAAAAGTGGCTGGACCAGAAAAACTATCCTGTACTGTCCTCCAAGTAGAAGCCTGCTGAGCACGGTAGAATTACAGAACCCTGGACAGCTCCAAGTGAACAATTTTTTTTTTCCTGATAGGGTCCAGAGTAGGAAATGAAGGCTTAGTCCATTTCTGTCCAGCCCACAGGTGTATACATTTTATTCCTGTTGTGTATATGCAACATTGGGCAGAAATGACTTTTAAATAGCTCAAGAAACAGACTTTCCCCCATATGCCAACTCCCTGAATAGAGAGCAGAAAGATTGAATGAGGCAACCCTCTGACCCTGAGTCTGGCAAGTCTTCTTTGCTCTGTTGAATTCCTCTGGGCCCATTGCTAGTGATGATGTGCAGTGTTACACTGGATGTGGGAAAGATAGTTCCTTAAGGAGATCTGGCTTTGGCAGTGTCTTTACTCTGGGATCTCCTGGCTGGCAGACCAGGGTTGTCTTAGGAACTGTGGGGCCCAATTGGAAACACTCTTTTTTTATCAGGAGCCCAGGTTCACAGCTAAGAGCTGTAGAATCCTAGAGATATCAATAAAATGGATTTTAGACTTTATATTCTATAATGGAATCTACGTATATCTCCTTATATCTGTATAATGTCTGTTATATCTCTAGAATGGAAAGCAATCAACATGTGCACTTAAAAAGTGCATGTGAATTAATGGACCAAATGGATCTAAGCCCGTTTTAATATAAAATTGCATACTTTTAAGCCTATGAATAAACAAGCAAAATGCGTAGATTACCTTTGAAAAGTAAATAGTTACAAAACCATTTGTTTTAGTGACTGCAAAATAATTTAGTAAAAATATTGCTTTTATTTTTTTCCCTAGCAAGGGGCGCTTGATATACAGGGCCCTATTGGAAGCAATTGGTTCAATTGGCTTAAAACCACTCCCTGTGGCAGACACAGGTCTGGTATTGAGACCTGGGATTAGGTCCAAGGCTAGCCCTTCCAAACCAACTGCTCCCTTCTCTTCAGGGTAAAATTCAGCTTCTGCTCAAGGCAGGGGTCATGGCTCTATTAAAGTATTGGGCAGAACTGGAAAGTGCTCAGGACAACTTTGATGAAGATGAAACCAAATCCAATAACTTTCAAAGAAATTGAGGACTAGTTCAAGATACGTTTGATGAAGTTTTGAAGGGAAATTATGGAGAAAAGGCAACACTGGTAACACCATGCTGAAAATAACTGTGATGACTGCCTATTCCACAAAATCTCAGCATTTTAAGTGCTACTGAACAGCAACCGATGGAATCAGGATGAGTGGATGACAGTCTCACCTGTCTTGTAATAGTGAAACTGACCCATAGATTCCAAAGAAAGTTTATTTGCTCCTACAGGCTGTTGTTTCTGGATCCTAATCAAATTTTTATTGAGTTTATAATAAAATCCCACTGTGAATTCAAGCGGTCAACTGCAATACAATTTTAATGAGCTAGCCACAAATACATGGTCCTTACATAATTGGTGGATACAGACACTGAATAATTTACAAACAGAATTATTAAAGACATCATATGTTTACAGGCAGCTTTTCAAATTTAATTCCCACCATTCTATAAATAGGGACATTGGCAAGCAGTCTCGGGATTTGTAAAATAATCTAATTCTGCTTTGACATTAGAGTGATGAATGCTATACAAACTGAGAGTTTCCATTACATACATTTTGGTTCACTGCAGTTTTTTTTAATAAAACTGTCTTAAAATCACTTTCATGGGGCTTATCTGCATGTGTACTTTGAAAATACAGTACTTTAATTTGCTTTTCCAAAGTACTGTAGAGTCACAGTAGTGCTAACATTAATATCACAGCCCTGCTAATACTACACTGAAATAAAAGTCAACTGAGGTCTCTTCAAGCAGTATAAGACAGCAGCTCTTTGGGAAAGAGGGTACTCCTGCCCCTTATATCTCTATCCTGCTGTCTTGCTCTCTGTTAACAGTGCACACATTCACACAGAAGTGCCCAGTAGGTGCAAAAGAGAACAGCAATGTGTATGTGTGTGCAAAAGAGAACAGCAATGTGTATCACTGAAGACAAGCCACCTCCTTCTGGCATTATGAACATAAGTCTGTAGTTACCAAAAGGAGAACCTTGTTCAGTATTAAACCACTTGCTTTAGATAGTTTTACCTTATTTTGATATACTACACAGAGCAAAGGTTATGAAGAAAGTTTGCAACGCAGTGCTGAAAGTACAACAGAAAAAACACATGTGTGAACTGTGCATTGTAGAAAGCTACCAGCAGCCCATTCAAGAGGTGATCATTTATTATTTCTTAGGAGGCTGCTGATGCATGGCTGTGGACATTCACCACTTGCAGCAATGGTGGCCCAGCTGCACAAAATGGCAGGTCATGTTTTGCAACCTCTAGAAAGCATGCTGCATCACCAGACCATGAGTTCCAGTGGTATGGTGAGCTCATAGGATTGGACCATAAGCTCTATGACCCTCTAGAAATAAATGCAGGACTCCTAGATTTAGCACAGCAACCCCGTAATCCTTACATATCAATGCTAAAACAGTGTAGACCAACAAAAAAAAAAAGTCATATAATTTCATCCTAATTTACTTTGGTCATTATATTAAGTACAAATCAAACAACAACAAAAATTCATTCTGGTGCTTCGGATGTTATACATATACTTGGGATATATTTGGGGCACTGATTCAAACAAATGGCATCAGCTCTGGTGCCATCAGCTCTGGTGTTGGAGATGCACATGTCATAGTTTCAGTGGGATTTTGACAGTCGCCCATCCTAAAACCACTGAGTGCATTAAATGTGTATCTCCAAACCAACGCCATTTGTGGAATCAGTGCCCCAGGCCGTTTATGTGGTTACATGGGCAGGCATGGGCTTTTTTACATGGGTGGCTTACATAAGCATTTTTCAGTGGGGTTTTTACAATATGTTCTGTGAAGATTCAACAGACCCCTCAGTCACCAGATGTTGACTTCATAACGTGATTATCTTTTCTGGCTTCATGCCCTTAGGCTTCAGTATGGATCATAAATCATGGACCTGGACAGATCCTCAATGTTGTTTCTGTTCTTACCGCCTGGCCTTCACACACTTTCCTACACTCTTGCTATGGTAATCAGCTGACTAGCAACTCCATCCTGCCACAACTAATACAGCAGCTTGTCGCAGCCTGGCATTCCATCTCCCATCCAGAAACACAACCATACATTCTTCTGCTTAGCTCTTCAGGAAGTACCATCTGCTCAATCATCAGACCACACTTCCTGCTTCTACACCTATCCAAGAATAGGTCTAACTTTTAATGAGCTGTGCAATGAGTAAATACAACCACAACAATAAAAAAAAAAAAAAAACAACCCAAACTCTCAAGTGTCAGGAAGCATCTTGAGAGATATGGATGTAGGTTGACTAATGTATGGCTAGAAGGAAGGCATGGGCATTAAAAAGTACAGATCTGATATTTACTCCTCCTCCTGCTTTGTCACTGTTTTTATTTTAGATTTAATATATTTATTTTGCAGTTGAACATAGGTTGCACTGATCAGTTCAGTAGCTCTGCTCCAGTCCTTCTCCAATATTCCCATGATGCTGGCCTGTTCTGGTCACTAGTGAAGGAGGGCTGTTACCCAGCATCTCCTGGAGTCAAAGGCTGTGAAGGAAGTTCCCGAGAACTGACTGAGCCAACCGTGTATTACACAGGAGACTTTGAAGAGTGGACAAGAATTACTATTGTTATTCCAAGATCTCTCGCATCCAGGTACTGTTGTGATATACTTATTGTACACCCTGGTTTGATTTTTTTTTCTTCTTTTAAATAGCCTATAATAATCTGGCAATGTCCTTATTTTTCCAGACTGTGAACTACAATATTGTTAAAGGAACCCCAGAAAAAATATTTTATTTGGGTGACATTATAAACAAACCAGACACAGAATTTTATTTTTAAATTTAGCTTATAAGCATGCTCCCTGCAAACTGCAGCTTTTAAAAAAAGCACATTGGGACAAATACTGTTTGCTTAGTATTACTTTTTTTTCTTTAGGCTGATCAACTAGGTCAGAAAGGCTGGCAAGAGAGTGATAAGTCCTGTGAATAAAATGAGATCAATCTCCATAGGATTGATTTCATAAACAGTTGCTCCCGGCTGAAGAAGAAGCAGAAGGGCATTTGAGCTATTGTGTAATGTGCCGTGTCATTGGCTGATGATGATGTGTGTTAGGGAGACCCCTCTGTGGAGCAAACTCAAGCGGTATTGCAGAAGTGTAGCCAGACTATGCTCCCAGAGGCAAACAGAAAGGACCCTTTTTAGATGTTAATTTGGAAACTGTCTTAAGCTTCCACTTCTGTTATTGCAGTTTTTACTTATATGGTTGGGACAAATGCAAATAGAATCCAAGCACAGAACTTGTTTTCTCATTTCAGCCAAATTCCCTAAGCATTCCATTCAAGAGATTTCCTACCCTGCACTACACAACAACTGGTAGAATTGTCCTAGTAGCCAGATTCAATCTGGCACAAGCTGCAGCAATAGCCATTGGCGTGGCTGCACCTGAAAGGGACTTTTGCTTTTCATGCTTTTCTACTACACAAGATAATCAAGAGAGTGAGGATGGTGTAGTGGTTCTGGTGTTGGACTTGGAGCTAGAAGGTTCAAATCGAAGCTCAGCCATGAAGCTTCCTGAGTGAGCTTGGGCCAGTCACTATCAGCCTAACCTACCCCAGAGGGTTGTTGTGAGGGCAAAAGGAGGGAAGGAACAATGCTCTGAGCTCCTTGGAGAAAAGGCGGTTTAAAAAAAAGTGAAAATAAAAATAAACAATCCATTCAGCACGTGGAGGAAAATTCGAAAGAAGGTGCTGCTGCCCTATTTGTATGGCTTCGTATAAGCTGTTTGGTCATGTGAATGGTCAATGTAAGCGTGTTTTGGGGGTTTATGTCATTGTGAGAATTTTGCCTAGCAAGTGGAACAGAGCTGTACAGGGCCAAATCGTATCCAATTTTCCAGCACTGATGCAGCTGTGCCAATGGGGTATGTGCTGCATTTGTGCCCTTATCTCAGGGTTGCATTGCAACTGCATTGGCACAGGAAAGTGGGTTAAGAGTGGACCCTAAGTCAATTCTAGATACCTATATGAAATTAGGCCTTTCCTTTCCTTTCTGGGATTAATTTAGGGCGCAATCCTATCCTGCGCTGGAACAGGCAAGCCAGGAGGCTTACACTGTATCCAACCCAGGATAGTGGCCATAAGCAGCTCAGCCAGAGGTAAAGGGAAACATTTCTCCTTACCTCTAGGTAAGGGCTGCTGTCCCCAACAGATCTCAGACTTGCACCACCTCTTGAGATGGCGCACGTCCGAGGAGAACAGAGCAGCTAGACGCCGCTCCATTCTGTCTGGGAACAGGGGTGGGGATCTTGCATAACTGCCGGATCCCAGCCCTGCCTCCCACTCCCTGCCCACCTGCCCCTGTGGCCGCCCACCGCCCTCCCTCCCCCTGCCCAGGAATGCCTCCTCCCCACCTGCCTTTCTTCATTGCATCAGCCTGGCTGGGCCAACACAACAAACAAGAAGGAAGCCAGCACGGAGGCTTTTGTCGGCCTCCGCAGGCTGGCGCTTCTTTGAGCACTGGCCTGGCTTCCTCCTGAGGAGGCACAAATGTGCCTTACTGCACGTTTGCAACCCTCCTGGGCCAGAGCAAGGGACTTACACCCTCCCAAATACAGATCTGGATTGTGCCCTTAGAGAGAGAAACATCCCTGAGCACCTACACCCAAACTAGTTGCATTGATATCAGTGGCAGTACTTCAGAATCGAAGGTCAGAGAAACATAGCTTAAATGTTTGCCTACTACCAGAGAAAGTGTATGGCATATCCAGGAAATGTGTGTGTGTGCTCGTCCCCCGATTTTTTTTGCCTGCCTCCCCGCTTCTTTATCTGGCAATGTGGCCAAGATATTTTGTTTTCTTGTGTGTCTGTTTCCCACTGTCACTGTCACTGTCTCCTTCTGTTACATGCCTAACAAATATTTACAGTGCACGGCCTGCTGTGTAGCAAGGGGAGCCAGTGTCTTCATGACAAGAACAAATCAAAAAGTCAGTGTGTACCGTAGTTTAAGTATTTTCCCCTCAATTAACCAACAAAAGCAAGTGCCAAGTCACACAAATCTGACACTAACGAGTTGATTTGCCCAACACAAACTACACTGAATCAGTAGTGGCCGTCTGTTTGGCATTATGTTCTGTTATATAATTGGGAATTGGCAGCAGCATAGAAGCAACACCCACCCCCCAAAAGGATGTTTATCAATATAATTAAATTCATCAGTTGCCATAACAGATGGGATACTGTTATGTATCTCCTAATGTGTCAACATGGTAACTAGGTTGTGTGTACCTGTGACAGATTTACACCCCTATCCTAAACACATTCATTTGGAAGTAAGTTCCATTGGTCCACTTTAGGGCTATTCGTTTATTATGTTGAGTGTCTCCAAGCTGCAGAGTGATGTTCATGAATTTCCCAGTTTGTTTTTCCATCTATGTATCAGTTTGGTCCACATCTGTTTAGCTTCAGGGATGATACTGCATCAGGTGCTATAAGACCATTCTCTGGGGTCCTACAATTTCAGATCATAAATGCCCACTTCAGACAGTCTGAGGAGAAGGTATGTGCAGAATGGGGGGCAGACCTTGGACCTGGCTGCCCTGCCTCTGGGCACGCCAGATGCTCAGACATTGATATAATGTTTGTATTGGGCCAATGTACTTAAAACCAATATTTATAGGCCTATTGAATTATGCAGTTAATTCCTGGTTTTGGGGTAAGATACTGATTTTACAATATGGGCTTGCTAGTGTGGAATGTGGGTTCTATGCAAATATTACATTCACATATGGATATCCTACAGGCCTGTGGTCAGGGCAGGGAAGGGAAGGGAAGGGCAGGGGCGGTCATGATTCTGCTTTACTCAATAAGAAGAGCATCTGAATCAGACTAATAAGCATCCCATTTTCAACATCCTTGAATATCTTTTTTTTAACTTGTTCATCATCACATGGTGGGGTTGGATCTCTGGGATTTTGTTTGTTCACAGTATTAAGATTTGCGTGTGTGTTTATTTAATAAGTACACATACAAACAAATGGATAAATAAATATTGTGGGCAGATATATTATGCACAGAGCCTGATATTTGATATGCAGGGCTGCAGGTATTTACTGTTACTAGGATGTAATAGAAGGAGACAATGACAGTGTGAAACATACACACGCAGCGCTATCCTATGAATGTCTACTTGGAAGTAAGTTCTATTGATTTTAACAGGACTTACTCCCAGGTAAGTGAGCATAGGACTGTAACCTCAAGAAGACAAAATAGTAATGGTAGCATATGCAGCAGGAAGTAGTATTTATATAGTGTTTATTTTTGCGATCACAAAAGCTTATACAAAACAATGTGTATTGACTCTTAAGCATCAATTTGAGAACACATGAAATACAGTAGATTCGTCTAAGCAGTTAATAATAATGCCCTGCCTTTGATTTTACTATCCATGCAGTAAGACCAGATTTCGCTGGATCCAAGACAGCAGTTCACAAAAGAGTGTGCCTCCCTTTGGCTTAGATGGGGTGTACATTTCAGAACCGTGTCCTAACTACTGCAGTGGTCATGGAGATTGTATCTCTGGAGTCTGTTTTTGTGACCTGGGCTACACAGGTGAGACATCAAGGTATATACAGGGTTGCTGTGTATATCACTATATAGCAAGTGGGACCTTCAGCAAAATGTTGCATTGGATCTCCAGGCCTAGTTGCTAGCAAGGAAGATTTCCCAGTGCTTCCTTTGAGTTGGAAAATCTATTGAGTCTTGCTCCCAGGTCCAAAGACCCTTGTGAGGCAGAGTGCTGGCTCCTTGTCTTGCAAATCTATCAGTGCCTGGGTACCAGTGAGGCAGTTTTCTGTGCCTTTCCCCTAAGCTAGGAAGGAGAGTTGGGAATCTTTCTGGATGGCCAGGCTCCAGCTGTTAAGGGGCAGAGTTAGAGCTTGCACCTTTGTTGTGCCCTCATTCTGCCAGGGTTGCAGAGAAGTGCTTTTATTTTAGTTATTTAGCGTATGGTATATAATACATGGACTCATATAACAATTAAACTAGATCAAATATCAATGTCCAGTTCGTCCAGCTACTTCATCCAGCCATTCCAGAGTTACCTTCATTGAAAAAGTCAGACCAAGGGCCAGTATACGCCGCAGAGAAGTGCATTCACTGTCCTCATCAAATTTGTCCTCCTTTTAGGGGATCAAGGTTGAAATAATTGAACTTCTACATACCTTGGCATTCCTCCAGGTATGCTGAAGCCTCCATTTTGTTTACCAGTGAACCTATTTTGCTTCCAAACTGATCAACACAGGGCCACCAACTTTTCTGTTAGAAGAGATGGTATTTCATTCATTTTCCTGTTTGTATATTTTGGGTGGGGTGGGGTGGGGTGGAAGAGCAAAACAACTAGATAGTTTGTAACTGTGTGGCAGTGCACTGCGGTCCAAAACTAATTGTGCATGTCTAAGGCAACCAGGTCTATGAGCATGTTCCCCACCCAGAAAATTGTCAATCACAGTAATTGGCTGTTTAGCGAAGCAGAGGACAAAATCCAATCATCTGATCCTCCTACAAACCACTAATCAACACAACTACCATTTTTGCAACAGAGCTTTGCATGTAGAGACTCTGCAGCCAGATCATAGTAGGGACATCTCCTGTTTACATAAGAGATTTCTCTTCCAAACAGGAATATATGCTCAGAAACTTGCTGAATGAGAGTGTGTGTGTTCTGACAGAAAAATTCTGTACACAAAGAGCTTGTCGTGCTCTTACTTTTTTTAAGAGAAAAGCACACACATGTAATTGCAGAACTACTTTTTTCAACAAATCAAAATTTCAACAAAGAACAAACCAAACTACAGCTTACAGAGTTTTTAAATATATACTGTGCTGTCCCCCACCCAGCTTGCAGTCCACATTAATGTCACTGATTTTAAATATTCAGTTGGATGATTTCTATGTACAACAGGGAAAATTAGAGTCATGGATAAGTTTCCATATAACATGAATAGGATGTTTGGAAAAAAACACCTTAGATATAGACAGCATACATTCACCCCACACTTTCTCAAAAGAAGCAAATATATGTGAATCGTATGATATTGCTTACCAGTTTACTGACCTTTCACTACCCGCAACTATTTCAACAAAACATTTCCTATATATTTTTTCTTCCCCTTCTGAAGCCTCACATGGGACCTGTGTGCCTAATGTACCTAATCACAGTGAGATGTTCGACAGGTTTGAGAGGAAGCTGAGCCCCCTCTGGTACAAGATAACTGGAGGTCAGGTTGGAAATGGCTGTGGAATACTGAGTGATGGAAAATCCCTTTACTTCAATGGACCTGGCAAAAGGGAAGCGAGAACAGTTCCTCTGGATACCACAAGTATCAGGTCAATTGTATATTCTGCTTCTAAAAACTGCATGCAGAACCAAAACCACTTCACTTAATCATTGATTTGAAGGGTGTTGTAATAGGTTCAGATCCTAGTCCAATTAATATTTGAATGAAGTACTTTTTTCATAAGGTTATAGTAGTGCATAGTAGGTTATTTAGGTTCAGATAACAGAGTTTTTTGTTTTACAGTGTATTTTCTTCTCCAGTACCACAAATGGCTTGTGCATTTCTTCCAGAGCTGATGAATATTGTTGTTAAAATACATAGTAAAGTTGTAAGACTATACCTGTCTATAAAATAGAAAAAAAGTCACTTTCTGGTGTGATTAATTTGATTGATTGATTGATTGATTGATTAATAATAATAACAACAATAACAACAACAACAACAACAGGTATTTATATACCGCCTTTCTTGGTCTTTATTCAAGACTTTATTCAAGGCGGTTTACATAGGCAGGCTTTTATTTAAATCCCTTATTAAATAGGGATTTTTACAATTGAAAGAAGGTTCTTTCTTTCAAGAACCACTACATTCAAGGTGTTACATTCCGATCTGGCTTCACATTCTGGCCTCCATCCTCCCACTCTCGGAGCAGATGGAAATAGCTCGGCTTCAGCTTGTCAGCTGCTTCAAGGTCGCACAGTGCCGGTGGCCTCGAACTGGCAACCTTGTGGATGTTATCTTCAGGCAGAAGGAGGCTCTACCCTCTAGACCAGACCTCCTGATTCCAATGTGTATCCAGTGTGTCATCCTGCTTGGTTTTAAAGACCATGACCTGCTTCTTTAAAGCAGCTCTAATGCCAGCTTCTACAAGAATGTATGAATTGTTTCTGCATAATGCCCAGACTTTGGCAACTCTCATCATGTACAGTTATGGGACATCAACCAAGACCGCCTTGTCATGTATTCTAATCATTTGCCACTGAGACCTTTCTTGGTTGTGGTGCATAAATTATAGGAAGCCAGAGTGCAGACCAGTCGAGAGCAGTAGTTCTCACACTTTCAGCGCTGGGACCCACTTTTTTAGAATGACAATCTGTCAGGACCCACCGAAAGTGATGTCATGACCGGAAGTGACACCATCAAGCAGGGAAATTTTTCGCAATCCTACCCACACTTACCCAGGAGTAAGTCCCACTGACTATCATTGTTAAAAGCATATACATAGTAACCTGTTAAAAGTACCAATCTGAAATATTTCCCCAAATGCAGTCACATACCATTGTAGCATCTAAGTCTAATATATTAAAAATAAAATATTGACATGAATGGGGACCCACCTGAAATTGACTTGCAACCCACCTAGTGGGTCCTGACCCACAGTTTGAGAAACATTGGTCTAGAGCACTGATACTCTGTGCTCCTGAGGGTCATCAGCATTTTGTGCAATGGCCCTAGAAGCAAAGAAGAAAGCCCTCTACATAAATACATTGTTCTATTAAAAATATTTATGCCCAAATGAATTGTTAGACATACCTCAAGCACCATTTAATGGGTTTGGGCTGCTCCCTTCTCATTTGTATAGCACCATTTTTCTGTGGCCATCTTCTACTTGCAGTCCTCTGCATACCTGTTCAGAAGAAAGTAACACTGTGTTGAGTTGGGCTTATTTCCAGAAAAGCATGTATAGAGTTGCATCCTAGAGATGTAAAGACTCATATGCTTTCTATGCAGAAGCTGCAACAGCAAGTTACACTTTACACTTGAGTATCTTCTCCTAAATAGTAAAACTTTTCAAACTCTATATAACAAGTTGTATGCAGCTGTTAAAGTTAAAGTAACCCAGACCTCCTTTCGCTAAATGAGTTGAGGAATCCATTCTGCCCATACTGCTGTGATGCTTCTAGTTCAGAAGCTCTTTGCAGGCCGGTCCTCATCCCCTCCATTACCTTGTGCAACCCAACATTTTGCTCATAGAATTTGCTATGTGAGCTGCCAATAAGCTACCCAGATATAATTTTATTCCACTTTGAATATTTCTCCCTTATGATTTTTTTTTCTCACTATCTGCTCAGCCAGTTTGCCATTTATGGGTCCTAGCTGGCAGCTGCAGAGGCTAGATAAACATTGCAAAAGGGTTGTCTCCAATTGATGACATCTGGATTGTTAAATGCAGCAGCTTCAGCTCTCATCTGTGCTACAGCTCTGCAGCTTAATGACCACAAAGTGCTTTTCAGGACCGAAATTATCATAGATACCCTATTTTTCTCAAAAAGTATATTCTAGTCTCTGTCTTCCTGAAGTGTTTAAGGGATGTTATAGACAGAAAGACAGATAGAGAGAGGGAGAGGGAGAGAAGACTAGTCTATCTTTCCCTGCTAGATAAATGAACCCAATTCATCCTCCATCCCAGTCACTTTGACATAGAACAAGACAAGACAAAAAAAGAAGCTAATGAGAAGTCTAATTAAAGAGCAACCCACAAACCTATATCTAGGGACTCAGGGCCCCATCCTGAAGTCGACAGCACCCAGGTCTCCAGCAGCACCAAAATGGCAACTGCCAGATCTTATGGGTGCCGTGACTACTACCGAGGTCTCCTCAGGGTAAGGAAGTGTTTGCTGCCCTCCCCCAGGCAGACAGGAGCTGGCAGCATTGGGTCTCTTTGCGCAATGGGCTCTGCACCCATGTTTGAACAGGTGCAGAGTTGAGGAGGCCCGTGTTGGATCACCCAGTTCATGGGGGGTTCAGATGCTGCCACTGTTTCCACCCCTTATGAGCCCAATTCTCCCCTCCCATCGCAGTTCTACCCTCCCTGCCCTCCATACACCTTCCCCCTGCCCTTCCCTTCCCCCAAAAGCCACACTGCTGCCCAAGCATTCTCGCTTATCTCTGTCAGCAGTGTGGCATCCTATTTGTGGCACTGAGGCTCAGCCCCAGTGCTAACTCCTTGCCGGACACTGCAAATGTGCTTTATGGCAAGCTCACAACGCCTGGAACTGGTGCTGATGTTCAGCACCAGCTTCAGGATTGGGTTGTCAATAGGTAACTGCTCGCTCTACTGGTGGAGATGAATACATATACAGATAATGCCCAACTTACAGATGTCTGACTTACAGATATTCCAGCTTTTGCACAGACTTGATAACACTGTTTCAACTTATGGACAAATGTTCAGAATGGAACCAGGACATAAGTCAGAGCCTATCTGTACCCACACCCACAGTTATTGAAGAGGACTAACTCATGCATGCCATCACTCTTCCAACACAGATCAGGACCACTGTGCATAAAACCACCTCTCTCACATCATAGTGCCAAACTGTAGAGGCCCTGATTTGACTGCTCTTAACTCATTTTAAAAACAAATCACTCAGTTCTATTAATAACAGTCTGAACACCATGTGCAGTTTGACACATGGGAATAGGACGGTGAGATGGGAGACACCTCCCACCATATGCCAATAAAAAAGTGAGTGAGACATATACTTCAGATATTGTAGGACCCCAGGACATGTAATAAAGATTTGAAGCACTTCTAAATAGGAATAATTGAACAGAGGTCTATATAAAACAGAGTGTAGATAAAACTTATATGCTAGAGAAACACTTTTAATTGTCTTCCAGATCAATACATGTTATGCTCTTTTTCTCTCCTCAGATAACTTTTAAACATTTGTGTTAACAGGCTAGTTCAGTTTTATGTGCAAATTGGAAGCAAAACAATTGGTATTGGCTGCAACAAACCCAGAGCCAGGAATGAAGGTAAATTTGCTTCAAGATTCTACCCTTTCTTAACCTAGTTAATACAGTTAAAAGTATCTTATTAAGACCATATTTTTTAATCAACTCATGGGATTTTAAAAAATGTTAAAATCAATAACTTGCCTCAAATTATTGTATTGGTTCCTGTTTTACATTAGCAGCATGCTTGTAATTGCAATGGGAAGATGGTGACGGGGGACTCTATATAACAAGGATTCGCTTTGCCCATTGTGCACACCCCTTGCAGGATCCCTGTCAGTGACCCCGCGACCACCCAGAGGCCCCCAGGTAGAGGGGGCCATCACCACAACACAGTCTGCAACTACAGTGCTTTACTTTTCCTTGTAGTGTCAACCAGTGGTGTAGCTAGAGGGGTGCAAAGCACTAATTTTTGTAGACGCCTGAACATGCTGTGCCAGTGGCCCCTCACCTACCCCTTCGAAGCCATTCCAGGTGGTGGGAGCAAACAGAGGCATATGGAATGGCTCCGAAGGGGAGGGGGAGAGGCTACTTGCATGGCACATTCAGGCACCTGCAAAACTTAGTGCTTTGCAACCCCTCTAGCTACGCCATTGGTATCAACCATGCACTTATAGAAGTGTAAGTAAAACAAGTCAAGGCTGTGAAACATTGCGCCAGTGACTGAAACTACACCTGGTCCCTTGAGCCCTTACCCCTGTATCAGGTCTGCTTCTCCTAGCTTCATAGCATTGGTTTCTCACTCATGTTACAGTGGGACAGAATGAAGGGCTTTGGCTTTTGTAGAGAGACACGTGCATTTATTTCTTAGCAGTGCAAGTTCACTCTTAGTTTGCCTTATAGAAACTGGAGTTGGGAAAATATTCTTATGTTAATTGGAATCAATGTTCTGTGTTTATATTTTTATGATGCCCTCTGTTTTGGCTGGGATTTTTTTTCCTTGATGTGGGACTCCTAGGTGATTGAAACAAAAACTGCATTTTGAGAAAATTGGAGAACATAGCCTTGCCTCATGTCAAAACATGTATAGCTGGAGTGTATGTAATTTGCCCTTGGCAAATTTCCCACCCTGGACCATTTTTTTATCAAAATTGGCTGTGTGAATGAGAGCCATACATAGTGAATTTCCTCACTCAATCTACATCAATGACAGCTGCTGGGAGGAGATTCATGTACAATGATCTTGATACATGTGATGAATTTTGCTTCACAGTATGGTGCGGTGTGAGAAAAAACACAGCAGCTCCAATCCCTGTGAAAATTAACAGATAGATGAGAACTACATTAGAAACACCATAGAAATGTTCTGTGATATCCACTATAACCTGTAGATAGCAAATGGTGTGTTTTTTTCTTTCCTTTTTTTCAAAGCATTTTTAACACTGAATTATTTCATACTGATGCTAACATAACTCTTCATGGTAAAGAGTTAATGGTAGTCCATGAAAGAGTCCATGGTTCTTCATGGTAGTTTTTAGAGACCAATAGTTGGACATTTCAGCAACATCTGGAAATATAATTAGAGGATAGCCACTATTTCTCGGTTCTTATGCTTTACAGTTTCATCTTATCAGTAAAGTGATCAAAAATGCAAGACAAAAATTAGTTCTTAGTTGCCAATTGGTAATTAATTAATTCTCAAAACAAGTTATTATGAACATTCCTCTGCTATTTATATGGGTTTTATGTATATGACCATACATTGATACCTAACTAATTGTGCACAAAGTCAAAAATAATATGCATGGTAGGATACAAATTACCTCTGCATGATTCTGTGCATAGTCCCAAAAGCTGGCTGCCATTTATCCATGGATACTGCTAGCTCCACTGGAGCTTCACAGAGAAAGGCAGAAACCAGCCACATCTTCTCTCACAACTTGAAAACCTTTATGCACAAAAGACCTTGCTCCCCTTGTGATTTGCAACTCACAGATGTCTCTCAGCCTTAATATAATGCTGCCACTTTAAATGTAAATCTGGCTAAATCCTTGAACAGAGTACTTAGATCTGGGAAATACAGATTCTGGCTCAACTAGGGAAGTATAGGTTTCAATTGCACTGATGTATTTAAAATTAATAATATACAGTGTATATTTGACTAGAATACCTACAACTCACAGATGCTGTTAGGAGCAATAGTAGTAGCTTCCTTTGTGGTATTATCATTGTACTTTTTTCAAATTCTGCAATAGTACCATACTAGTAATGGAAGAAATTTTGCAGCAGACAGGCTAGTCTTGCTGCTGGGGAAACGTTGGTTCACATCTTTAAGCAAACAAGCAGATGTGTGCTAACATGCTCAGATGTGCGGAGTGGGTGTGCATCCTCTAAGAAAACAGCTTTAAGGGAGGATTGTTGCAGGAGAAGGAGCAGTCTTGCTTCTGTTCTCTACTTTTTTCTTTCTCTCTTCAAAGGGTCCTTGAGCACTCCTGTCGTACAGGAGAAAATCATTTGTCTTTTAACTTACTAACAGGCTATCCTATCCCTCACAATTGCCAACAATGTAACGGTGCTGATGGAGCACTCTGCTGTATCCAATTTCAGGAGGGGGGGGTGATCAGGAGGCCTACCAGAGGTAAGTAAAAGTAGCTCTGGGTAGGCGTTCTGGTGGCCTGTGGGTCTCCCTGAACCCACACCTGCTCTGTGGCTGGTGTAAGTCTGAAGACGGAAAGAGGGGATAGGATCCTGGCGCAAGTCAGTACCACCAGGAATTCCACCTCCTGCCTTCCCCCTCCCCTCCCTGAAACTCCCCCTGCTGTCCATTTCCCATCCATGATATGCCCCCACTGCTGATTTACTGGCACCAGCAGAGGCTCTGTGAGTTGCTGCACACGTTCCAGCAGTACCAAGACCCAGATAGGGCCATAAAACATGTATGCAAAAAAAGCAAAGCAACATGTATGCAGGAAAGCAAAGTATGAATCTTACAAATAAATAAAACTTTTTATGAAGTTCATCCTCTTTTTAAAAGGCTGATAATTGTATGCTTGTTGTAGGGAGGTTGTGTGTCTTGTCATCAGCAGTAGCACAGGCACCATGCAAGGGGTATCTTTGCTATTTACACAATCACTTCAAAAACTGAATGCCAGTGTTGGGAATAAATGAGGGGGCAAGATCCAGCTGACTTAAAAACCCCATTTGTGGTGTGAATGCCAGTTTCCACCTAGAAGTATCCATGCAACTGAAGAGTTAATCCATCGTGTCCCCAGATCAAAGCATGGGTACAAGCCCCGTGCAATTTTATTTTACAAGTGTAAGGATTTTAAAATCTTTCAGTCTTAATCTATGCCACAAACTTATTTTTTAGGGATAGAAGAGTTGTCTGCATGTGGTTCAACATCCAGTACCAAAGACTGACCTTTTGATTACAGGTTTTCTGGAGAGTCTTAAATAAATTCCTTCATTTTGACTTACAGGACTTATAGTTCAATACTCAAATGACAATGGAATAGGTTGGCACTTGCTGCGAGAGCTGGACTTCATGTCATTCTTAGAACCACAGATTGTGTCAATAGAACTGCCTCGTGAGGCCAAAACGGCAGCCACTGCTTTCCGATGGTGGCAACCTCAACATGGTATGTACTCCTAATACCAATAAATGCAAATCAGTGTGTATCTAACTTTTCAGTTCATATAATGGCTAGGAGAGAAGTCATAATTTTGGAAAATGAATGTTAACATTCCTGTTCCTCACAAATGGACACAATGTGTCCTTGGCCTGGTCTAAGCTTAAAGCACAGTGTAGTTACATGGACTTCCATCCTTGTGACCTCCGACATGAGATGGAGCCTATGCACAGCTTGAAGCGGGTGCAAATGTTGCTGCTGTACACTTCCTATTGCGCAAAAGGAGGCAATCCAGCCACCTAGCCCTTTACTCATTCCTTCCTCACACACACCTCATCGTGTGATGCTTACTTTTCTATGCTGCTGCCTGTTATCTCTCCAGCTGATCTCAGCAGAAAATTGTGCCAGGCAGCCACTTCCCCTGCCCATCACCCCAGCTGGTTCTGCACCCTGATTTCGGTATGGAAACGGCTGCCTGGCATGACTTTCTGATGAGATCAGCTGGAGAGATAACAGGCAGCAGCACAGAATGATAACTTCCGCACATGACAGAGAAGGCTTTTTCACTTTGCAGTGGTCTGTGGTTTGGAGACTGCTGCTTTAAACAAATTGGGAAATCCAGAACATTCTGGCAAGTCCTCCAGCACATCTTGCACTTACTGCAGGGCTTTTGAGACTGGGGCGTCACGATGCCCCAGCCTGTGGGCCCTGGCCTCTGCCCCCTTAAGGGGCAAGGGCAGCCAGGAGGCAGGGAGGAGGCAGTGGTGCGATCCTCAGGATCGCGCCAATCAGGGGGCTGCAGGGGCTTGGCTGCATGTACCTGAACCTCCTGCAGCCTCCCAGGGATGCAGGAATCCCTGCGTGACCTTCTGCAGTGCTCCCCACAGCTTCGAAAGTGAAAGTGGAGCGATCGCACTCCGATTCCAGTTTTGCAGAAGCAGAGCGTGATCGCTTCACTTTCACTTTTGAAGCTGCGGGGAGCCCTGCAGAAGGTCGCTCAGAGCTCCCCGCACCCCCGGGAGGCTGCAGGAGGCTCAGGTACGTGCAGCCAAGCCCCTGCAGCCCCCTGAATGATGCAATCCTGGGGATTGCGCCGCTGCCTTCCCCCAGCGCCCGCTGCCTTCCCCCACCTCCACAAGGACTTAACAGGGTTTTCAAACTCCCTGATAGTTTGAAAACTGCTGACTTACTGTTTTGTTTAAAGGGACCGTGCAAGGAAGGAACAAGGTGAGTTCATAGGAAAGCATATGAAAGTGGCTCCATCTACAGCAGGATGGGAGGAAGGTGGCGGCAGAGTCGGGGTGGAAAGCACCCTGAGTCTGATTGCCACTTCCTGCAACCTGCTGCTTAACGCAAGCTGCATCATGGATGGGCCAGCTGTGCTTAGGCAAGCATCCCTTGCAGATTGCTGATCGTTGAAGTTATTGTGGACTCATGTTCAGACATATGAACCCCGATACTTAACTCAAGTTCACAAATGGGTTAAAGATGTTTCTGTAGTTAGCTAAACTGGTTCAAATGATAAAGTGTGGAAAAAAATAACTCCATGTTTCTATTTGTTTATAGGGAAACATTCAGCACAGTGGGCTTTGGATGACGTCCTTGTAGGAATGAATGACAGTTCTCAGACTGGTTTTCAGGATAAATTTGATGGATCTGTGGATTTACAAGCTAGTTGGTATAGAGTACAAGGAGGCCAAGTAGACATTGATTGTCTGTCCATGGATACAGCGCTCATATTCAGTGAACATACAGGTAAGGTTTTCTTTTAATATGCTGAGGCCTTTTTGGAAAAAATTGTGATGTTTTATAGAGTTTCAGTATCATGGAAATCATGAATCATTTGCTCACAAATCAAAGGAAGACCTTTGATAACTTTCCCCCTTGCATTCTTTTTAGGAAAACCTCGTTATGCTGAGACTTGGGATTTCCATGTGTCTGACTCTACTTTTATTCAGTTTGAACTGAACATGGGCTGCAGCAAGCCATTCAGCGAATCCCATGGTATTCACTTTCAGTATTCCCTAAACAATGGAAGAGACTGGCGTTTGGTGACAGAGGAGTGTGTTCCTCCCAAGATTGGCTGTCAACACTATACTGAGAGTTCAGTTTACATCTCAGAAAAATTCCAGAACTGGAAGCGAATTACAGTCTACCTTCCACCTGCAACAATGTGAGAAATATTGTCTTGATTGCATATAAATAAACTGTGTTCCTTATCAGAAACAAGGCTTTGTGGAATCTGACCAGAACAGATACTGTGAATGAATGATTTTAAGGATATAACTAAACCAAATTACTTATGTTAATACACTGGAATGCTTACAAAGAGAACCACCCAAGAATAAAGGCATTTCTCTCTCTAAACTTCACAAAATAGTCTGAAGATTTAAGTATCTATGCTTTGGTCAAATCAAATTACATCTCTCATCTTCCTCAAAGACATTCCTCCGTCACCATAAAAGTGGAACTAGATTAGACAGCAAATGAATGTTTGCTGCCGAAAATGGCAACCACGCATTTAATTCCCTTCCTCTACCCATAAAATGTGGTTTTGGGAATGTGTGATGTCAACATGTCATGAACTTCCTATGCCTGCTCCCCATTTTTGGCTGCCATTGAGAGCTTGAGTTAGGAGAAAAACATGAGATGGTGATATCATTCCACCTATTTTAATAAATACACATTATGGGTAGAGGAGGTACAAAATATGGGGTGTTCATTTTGATAGCAATCCCATCTTTGTCATAATGTCTAGTTCTGTCCTCAAAATGATAAATAATATAATAATCTATTGAATACTTATCTATTAATGAATACTAATAATCTATTGAATACTGATATATATATCATATATATATATATAATATATAATATACATATATCATATATTCCTGATATATACATATATATCAGTATATACACTATACACTATATATCTATATCTATATCTATATATAGATATAGATATAGTGTAAAAAGTTGAAGCTTTTGAACATACAATCAACCAGTGAAAATAACAGCTATACAAAACCAATCACAGACAAAATCTTTATATACATGAGGTATTTGATGCTAGAGGATCATAGGACAAAGAAACCTAATGAACACAGAGTAGAGAGACCGATATTGACCTGCATTTACATGTTAGCTTTTTACAAATAAAATGAATCCTGGGCTCTTCCTCACATCTTTTTGCTTTGATTTAATAGATTTGCAGAACAATTCCATTTTACAAATAAATGCTGGTTTTTTAAACGAGAAACAAGGTTTTTTTAAACGAGAAGGATAGAGTGGATAGAGAGATGCTCTTTACAATCTCACATAACATCAGAACCAGGGGCATCCACTAAAACTGAATGTTGGGAGAGTTAGGACAGGCAAAAGAAAATATTTCTTTACTCAGTGTGTGGTTGGTCTGTGGAACTCCTTGCCACAGGATGTGGTGATGGCATCTGGCCTAGATGCCATTAAAAGGGGATTGGACCAATTTCTGGAGGAAAAACCCATTACGGGTTACAAGCCATATGTGCAACTTCCTGATTTTAGAAATGGGCTATGTCAGAATGCCAGATGCAAGGGAGGGCACCAGAATGCAAGTCTCTTGTTATCTGGTGTGCTCCCTGGGGCATTTGGTGGGCCACTGTGAGAGAGGAAGCTGGACTAGATGGGCCTATGGCCTGATCTAGCGGGGCTGTTCTTATGTTCTTAAATAGTGAATGAATTAAAAAAAATAAGAAGAAAATATTCATTATTATTTCATATGATTCCACATTAACATGCAGCAACTTTAGTAACTTTTAAAATTGATCAATATCAGAGGGTAAAGAATATATATGTAAGAGTCGGAAAGTATATCACATGAACACACCATAATGACTAAACTCATGTATAAGGATGAACAAAGGCAGACAGAAATCTTAACAGTTTTGATGAGAACTGGTGACCAGGTGTTATTTATCAGAACTCGTTTATTAGAACTGCAAATTGTAGTTATGTACTATATATAATTTACTGTGATCTTTTGGAAACAGATATTTTGTTTCCTTTGTATATTTGTAATTTTATTCAAAGGATCTGCACATGTATTCTGTACATGTTCCTGATTGATTTTGCAGAGGGTTTGGTTTTATAGCAACACCTTAATGCTTTATTAATGCCTGAGGGCCCAATCCTATCCAATTTTCCAGTGCTAGTGCAGCTGTGCCAATGGGGCAAGCACCATGTTCTGTGGTAGGGAGGCAGTCACAGAGGACTCATCAAGGTATGGGAACATGTGTTCCCTTATCTTGGGGCTGCACTGCAGCTGCACCAGTGCTGGAAAGTTGGATAGGATTGGGCCCTCAGACTCTATACATTCTCAAAATTTATCAAAAAGCCAACAGTCCATATAAACAAAACCTCTGACAAATAACTTGGTTTTTATGTTTTTCATTCCAGAAATAAAGCATTAAAATGCGAAAATTGTATTTTAATTAAGCATTTCATCACCTGCAAGTGTAGTATCCCCCCCATTTTGTTGTATCTTCCCTTATTTCTTATTCCAATAACAACCATACCTATGTGATGGTGCTGAATTGTTCTTTTAATCTGTATTTTCCCAGCTCTCCAAGAACACGCTTCAGATGGATTCAACGTGATTATACTCCTGGTGGTGACACATGGGCTATTGATAATGTTATCCTGGCCACTGGCTGTCCTTGGATGTGCTCAGGCCACGGTATCTGTGATGTTGGCCGCTGTGTGTAAGGAGACAAGTATTACATGCAATCTCTTTTCTTAGTGATGTGAACATTATGTCTTATTCATTGGTGACTAATGCTTCCATCTGCTCCCCAAAATTTGTTGTCAGGTGTGACAGAGGTTATGGAGGACCTTATTGTGTTCCTGGTGCTCCTCTCCCTTCTGTTCTGAAGGATGACTTCAATGGCAACTTGCATCCTGATCTTTGGCCTGAAGTCTATGGAGCTGAAAGAGGAAATCTGAATGGTGACACAATCAAATCTGGAACTGCTCTCATCTTTAAAGGGGTTAGATATTATTAGTGATAAATATGGCTTAAATATACATTTAATTTCCCCCCATTTCTTGGTTCTTCCCTACACACTATTTCTGGCAATCTACTTTGTTTTTCAGTGTTCCTGTACATAGTTTCTTTCATTCCCCCTCCCTTTTTCCTTGAATACGACTGCCAGAACATTTGGAGCGTTTTTTAAAACCATTTTTATCATATGCAGCCACATCCTAGGTTAAATTAAAACGTGCTTCTCTGAGGTAATAGTTCTCACAAAGGAACTATAAACCTATTTTTCACAGTTGGACAGGGTCATTTGTTTAACAGGATGCCTTATGTGAAAACTCACCACATCAGAAAGGGGGATTCCTTCTAATATCATGATTTTTTTCACAGAGTATGAGTATTTTTTCACTCCCCTTACGAGCATTATAGTGCCTTAATTAGGGCCAAATCCTAAGCGGACCTAGCGCTGGTGCTGAGTTCCAGCACCAGTGCAGGGTGTCACAAAAGTGCCATAAGGCACATCCATGGCACCCAGAGAGGAGGGGTCACCAGTGCTGGGCCAGCACCAGTCAGAGCTGGGCCTCAGCGCTACATAGACAGCTGAGTGGCACTCCTCCAGCACCAGCCAGCGGTGAGTATTTTTGGGGTGGGGGGAGAGAGGGCAAAGGAAGGGGAGGATTGGGCCTGAGAGGGGAGCAGAGAGGGGAGCAGGCTCTGCTGCCATCTCCTAACCTCCCTCCTGGGCTGGGTAGCCTAGCTACCTCATGTCTGTGCCTTCTCAAAAGTGGGTGCAGATACGAGGAGACCGATTGGGGCTGCAGCTGCATCACCCAGGTTAAGGGAGCAAATGCTCCTTTACCCCAAGGAGATTCCTGGCACTAACCTGGCACCCACAAGATCCAGTGGTTGCTATTTCAGCACCCCTGGAGACCTTGGCGCTGCCAGTGATAAGATTTGGCTGTTAATCCTGTTTGAACCATTCTTAGTTCTTTGCGTTAACTTCATCTCCCATATCATAGCGAATATATGCTATGATATCTTGACCTCACCTTTGAAATTCTTTGTAATCTTGATCTGATTAGTTCCCTTATTTCAAAATTACTGTCCCATCTCCCAGCAGTCACACCTTTTCTGCCACCACCTTTACAGTACCTACTTGGAACTATTTTGAAAACCTAAAAGTATAGAAATCCTTTTTACCTTCTGGTCAATAGTAACTCTCTGTCTCTCTTCTGTCATTTCAGGAGGGACTGAGAATGCTTGTCTCAAGAGATTTAGATTGTACCAACACAATGTACATTCAGTTTTCATTCAAATTTTTAGCCAAAGGTAAGAAAAATATTTTTTCTTCATATCAGTAGTTCTCCTTTGCTACTGTAGTTATAACTACATATTATAAATATTATGACAGATTAACAACCCAATCCTAACCTTCCCTGGAACAGGACGACTGGCAAGCTGGCCTGCACTGTATCTAGCACAGAGTTTGAGGTGGATCCTGCGCAACTTGGATTAAGGGGATTTATTTCTTACTCATGTTGTGTGGCAGCAACCTCAATGGGGCTACTCGGATCTGTTCCAGCGAATTCGCTGGTGGAAATCCAAGCAGCCTGATGTAACAGTGGTCTGCTCAGGAGGAGGGTTTGAGATCCTGCCTGAGTGCCAGAAGCCAGCCCCTCCTCCTTCCCGGACCCAGTCTGCCTACCATTCCTCCCCTTGCCTGCTCTCCCCCTCCCCAAACACCCCCAAAATGCCCACCCCCCCTGCATAGGTCTCCCCAAGCCAGCACTTCCTTACCCCCTCCATCTTTGGATCTGGCAAGAGCAGGTCAGTGCATGTCCTTCTACCAGAGCGTCCTGCTCCCGAGATGTCACAAATGTCTTATGGCACGTTTACAAGACTCTCAGGCCAGTATAATGGACTTATGCCAGCGCTATTTTAGGATTACCCCCTAATACAATCAATGCTACTGTAACTTGCAAAAAGGTAGGACATCTGCAGAGCAGAGGCATAACTTGTGCTGAGCCTGAGGGGCACATGCCCTGGCCACCACACCATGGGGGCACATGACCTTCAGGTTCTCCCCTGAGGGCAGAGTGCTCACTGCTGCACTTTGCACTCCCTACTCCTTTCCCTTTGGAGACTCCCAGCGCATGAAGCATGTGAAGCATGGCAGTGAGTACCTTGCCTTCTGGGGAGAATCTGGCAGTGACTACCTTGCACACAAAGTGGGGCACTGCTGGCTTCTAACGTCCCTTTTCTTTTCCTGTGGAGGCTCCTAGCCTCCAAATGGAAAGAGAAGGGGGTGCAAAGCGCAGCAGCGAGCTCCCCAGGAAGAACCAGAGCACGAGCACCCTCCAGGGAGAACCAGGAAGTAATGTCATGACATCATATGACATCCTGATGTCACTGCCTTAGGCAGTCAGTTACATCTCTGCTACAGAGTGTTGGGAATTCTGAGTCATTAGCAGGGCACACTGTGCCACAGCAATCTAAAGAACTCAGGGAGCACAAATTACTGTAGCAGTGTTTCTCAAACTGTATGTCAGAACCCACTAGGTAGGTTGTGAGCCAATTTCAGTTGGATCCCCATTCATTTCAATATTTTATTTTTAATATATTAGACTTGATACTACCATGATATGTGACTGCATTAGAGAAATATTACAGATCTGTACTTTAATAGGCTACTATGTATATGCTGTGAAGAATGATAGTCAATGGGACTTATTTCTGGGTACGTGTGGGTAGGATTGCAGGCTAGGATTATTAAAACTCTTCCTGCTTGATGATGTCACTTCTGGTCATGACATCACTGCCGGTGGGTCCTGACAGATTCTCAGTCTAAAAAGTGGGTCCCAGTGCTAAAAGGTTGAGAATTGCTGTACCAAAGGATGCTTGAATAAGAATCACTGTATGTTCTAGTAGCTCCCCAACCTGCCTACAGTCATTAGCATTAGCAAAAAATGTCACTATAAGAGGAGACTCTTCCCATTTCTACTTCTTCCCTTGTTCCTTCTTCTCGTTATCTATGATCATCCCTCAGTGAGCTCTACCTTGGGTGTCCAAATTATTTTGCTGTTATGTCATAATCCTCCTACTGTGAGCAGTTTGCATTGATCTGTACTGAGAGACACAGGCCTCTCCCATAAAGATCTTGTGAAATGCTGTTGTCTTTCGGTTTCTCCAACTCCTCTAAATTGTAAATTTAGAACTGAAAGATACCCATTATCCTGAAGTTTGAATTAATATTTAATATTTTCATATTGTATTTCTAAATTAGCTTTTGGTACTATTTTAAATCAAAAAAGGAGCAAGTATCTCTATGTTACTACTAGATATGTGATTCCATCCACCTCCCTGCAAAATAAAATAACAGATTTATTTATTGTCTGTGTCTCTGTAATAATGCTTTAGTCTAAATAGTTCTCCCCACATGGTTTTATTGTTCTTATTATCACTTTATTTATTGTTCTACATATTGTAGATTTTAGTGTTGTATTTGTATGCCACCTTGGACATTTGCTTCAGCATAGGAAAGGCGAGATAGAAAACTTTTAAATAAACACCGCAGACACTCGCCTACAAGTCGACCCACAGATAAGTCGAGGGCAAGTTTTGAGCCAACAATCATGGAATTTTTATGACCTTCGTATAAGTCGGGGGTTAAACTTAGGGGGGTGTCTGACTATAGTTTTGTCTGATTTTACCCAAGGCCAGATCCTGAAAAATAACCTACCACTAATTGTTACCTAAGGACTGTAGTCTCTAATTTATTAAAAACACAGTAAAAGATCATAAGATACATTTTTATTCTTTTTAAAATTCTGTTCTTCACCACCTTTTTGTAAACACTATCAGAGTAAGTGCACTGTAAACAACACACCAGTGGTCCCCAACCTGGTATTCATGTACTCCGAGGGATACTCCAGGGCCTTTAGGGGTACTTGAAAAAGAATGGCATAAAGGCAGAAAAAAGGCAGGCCGTGCTTCAGAATGCACGGCCTGGAAGGGAGGTAGCTAGTTGGCTGTGAAAGCCCTACCAATGGCTAGTTTTTGGTCATCAATTCATGTATGAGCCAGTGATTGAAAACCAGCACAGTAAAAAAGCTGAAACATAATATGGAAAGTGATCAATCACCCAGAATTTGTCAGCACACTTCTGCTGCAAAACAGTGCAAAGGCAGTTCTTCAAACAGATGAAAAGAGAAAATATGTGATGAATACATGAAGTCTGGGCTTTCATATGGAGGAGATGAGGGCTTGTCTTACTAATTACAAACATTTTGCTAATAGGAAGGGTACAATTTATGGAAATGGGCTGCCAAGGGATATGCAAGTGAAAAGGTTGAACCATGGATCAAATCCACCTTTAAGGTGTCTGGTGTGTTAAGCCAGAAGCTCTACGTACAAACATACAACCCATAACACATAACTGGGAGTGTGCAATTCAATTCACAGCAGAGAGATGCAGCTGCATATATTTGCAACCCTTTTTACTCAGAAGTAGACCCACTGCTTTCCATGGGTGTTATTCTTAAGTAATGGTGCACTGAATTGTAGCCTGGGAATTGTAGCCTGGGAAGGAGGGTCCCATCCTGGTGTTTCCAAAAGCAGACCTGCTTTGCACGCAATTGCAAGCATTTGCAAAGCAGAACCAGGCTGCAGCAGAAGGAAAGAGAATAAAAGTTTAACTTTGGCTGAAATGTCCCTGCAAAGTAACTATAGGAGGTGCCTGCCTGAGCTGAGCAACAGCTCAGCTGAGAAAGGAAACTGTTCAGACTTGAAAGGCTCTGCCCTCTGATTGACCCGGAGATCAGGCGAAGTGAGAACTGGAGCTTGATTACTTGGCAAAAATTTCATGTACTATACGTGATTATCTAAGGTAAATACTGCCTTTCTCAATAGACTCAGGGCCCAATCCTAACCAGTATGCACCAGCTTACTGCCAGCACTCCCCTTTACAAACATGCCATAAGGCACTTTTGTGGGCCCCAGCAGACAGGTAGGTGGGGGGGGAGATATTCCAGGGTGGGGGGAGGCGGAGGGAGCGAGGGGAGAGGGTGGAAGGAGGCGTTCTGGGGGGAGGGAGCGGGACGGGTGGGAGGCAGGACCGGTGGAGCTTTGCTGCACCGGATCCTGAACCTTCATGTTGGGTTGTCTGCCTGGCACAGAGCTTCTTAATTCTACGCCAACCCTTGGGCCATTGTAGAATTGAGTAGCCCCATTGCAGAACTACTTGCTTTATCCAAGGGGAAGGGAACAAAAGTCCCCTTCTCCTGAGGAGGCAGTGGCGGCTACCTGGGGTGTGCTGGATGCAGCGACAGCCATTTTCAGCACCACTGCAGCCCCCATGCCAGACAGCTCAGGACTGGGCTGCCCCGCAGTTTACATAGGCAGGCTGAACATAAATCCATTTTTCAATGTGATTTTTACAAACATTATTCCATGAGAAACATCATATAAACCACCATTTCTCCAGATGTTTCCCATCACCAACTGCTGTCTCTTGTACTTTTCAAGCCTCTTGCAGGCACCTGCAACCATGCTTCAGACTGATTTCTTGAAGATGTTATCCTTTTTGACAGCTGACTCCTTCATATTCCAGCAGCCTCGCAATCTCCCACTCTCCCATCTGGGCAGCCGATCCTACTTAGCTTTTTCAGGCAAGATGGCAGCTCAACCTCCAGATCACACCTCCTGCCCCCAGACCACATTTATTTGAGATGAACCACTAATAAGCATTCCATGAGATTAAGGAAGCTTAGGCTGAAATCCTATCCACACTTACCTGGGAGTAAGTCCCGTTGACTATAGTGGGACTTCCTTCTGAGTGGACATGCATAGGATTGAACTCTTTGTCATTGACTAATGGAGATTCATTTGAAAAAATGCAATGAAAGCCCTGGCAGCAGTGTCCTCTAGGTTTTTATGGCATCACAAAACCTCAGATGGTGACTACAAAGTTTTAACCACTGCAACCTGTGTCTAGCTCAGGTTTTGTTTATTTGTGACTTTTGCAAATTACCAGAACAGTTATTTCTTTGGCAATCTGTTCAAATGTGACAAGGCATTCAGAACTCCAACCACATGGTAAGCTGCCTCGCAGTGGCTGTTGCTTGACTGTTTTCTTCCCTTTGTTCTAGGCACCCCAGAGAGGTCACATTCGATTCTGCTTCAATATTCTGTCAATGGTGGCATCACTTGGCACCTGATAGATGAGTTTTACTTCACACAAACCACAGACGTTCTCTTCATTAATATCCCACTGCCATACACAGCACGAATCAATGCTACACGGTTCAGACTTTGGCAGCCTTACAACAATGGTAATGACAAACGATCCAAAGCCATATCATTTTGTAAATATTTTTTCTTAATTTTTAATCCTGCAGTCTTGGTTTTTTGGTTTTTGCTTGTTTGTTTGTTTTTGCTGTACATTAAAAGATAATTCCACTGTGTTTTTTATATTACTTAGAATCCTGTATGCTGTTATAAAATTAAATTGCAGCATTTAATGTTAATGGATGTTATATAGCAGGAAAATATACTTTTCTTTATTGATTTTAACTGTTTCAAATAGGTCTGATTTTCATTTAACTTTATACTTCAAATAGCTGTAAGTTTATACAGTATTTATAACTAGAAATGACCCATATCCATAGCAAGAAAAGACAAAAGCTGCAAGTATCATCATATGTCCATTGTGGAATTAGGTGACCCCTCCCTAGTGGCAAACCAGTTCCCTTCATCGAGGGAAGAATAAAGTGTGGGGGAGGCTTTCAACCTTGGCCACATCACTCCTCTTGGGTCTCTTGTGAAGCTGGACAAGGCAAAGAGCAGTTAAAGCTGTGCTTGTGGGACGTAAAGCTAGAGGCAGAAGGGAGCTGAAAAGTTACCTTTTCTCAGGCCAGGACCAGTGGCTAATGCAAAACTGACTCTAGGAATTCAGGTCATCCGGAACCAATTACAACTGTCAGCAGTTAGGGTTATTTGAGAAACAGCATCAGAAAATAAAATCTTCAAGTGATTTAGCAAGGAGGAGATTTTGGTCAGGAACTCAATGCGCTTGAGCTAATGCACCCAAAGTGTAAAAACCAATTATCTCTTTACTTCCAATACATTTCATATTTATTACTTTAAATTCACACACACCATGTCTGATAAGACTGTGATGAATGCACTGGTCCCCCCTTTTTGCATATTTTTCCTTATCCTCGGATACTTCGGACTGATACTTTGGAGTTCAGTGATGGCTCAACAGCCTGAAAAACGGTTGGGACATGTTCATGCAGCAGGCTTTGTTCTTTGTTTAAAATGCCTCTGTCCCACAGCCATGTGCTTTAGTAGATTGGGGGTCCTTCTTCATGTCTGGAGAAGCTTGCCCTCCAGTTGAGATTGGCATGCGTGTACTACTTGGGCAGCCTAAACAGTTTGTCTAGGTAAAGGGGTGTGATGGAGTAGCCAGGAAGTTTCCACTCATCCAGTCAGGTAACTCTATGAACTCTACAATGTCATAAAACTTAAGTTCAAGCATGGGATGTTCATGCGTGTCCTCTTGTGCCTGCTGTGATATTTGGTGTTACCCTGCACATGCCCAATCTCGTCTGATCTTGGAAGCTAAGCAGGGTCAGGCCTGGTTAGTACTTGGATGGGAGACCGCCTGGGAATACCGGGTGCTGTAGGCTTATACCATAGTCTTTCGAGACTGAAGGTTGCCAACCATATAGAAGGCAATTTACTTTCCAGAAAGTGCAAGGACTTGAATTCCTGGGACAACACAAGTAGTGCGCAATGGAGGCTCTATTTTTAGCTAAAGGAATTTAGGAAATTAATTTTGTTTGATTTGCTCATTTTTCATTCCAAACCAGTCTGTAAACTTCATGTGCTTTGCTCTTAAGCAGCATCCCAGTCCCCTCTGCTGGGTATTATGAATTACAGGTGTGCTCCATTATCTGCAAGCGTTCCATTCTGGAAACCCCCATGGATAGCCAAAACCGTGCATATGGACAAATGTCCACTCCCACAATCTGGTGGCCCCCCCCTCAGGAGGCAAGGGGAGCTCTGCTTCCACAGGCCTCCTAATGCCTTATAAGCCCTTAAAAACATAACTTCTGGTTTCTCCGTGAAACCAGAAGTCATATTTTTTCAAGTTCAGAGCTCGGACTGAGCCCAGCAGAGGCCGGCGACAGACGTCCTTGGCCTCTGCTGGGCTCAGAAGCCCCTCCAGAGGCAAAGAGAGCAGAGCATCCCTTACCTCCAGAGGGGGCGTGCATGGGGCAGCACATGCAGGGGGGCATAACCCGTTTCGTGGATAATTAAATCATGGATATGGGATCTGCAAATATGGGGGGCCCCTGTATTGTATCCCTTTAGTCAAGCTGTTCTTCTTGTCCATTCAACCTAAACAAGGCACTTTCAATCAGCCTGCTTGTACTTTCCCCATCCTCTCTCCCTCCCCCATTTGTTTAATTCATTTTCTTTTCAGATTTTTAATAAGTCAGTTAAATTTTGACTTCTTCCTGTATCTTCCATGTTAACGGGTAATTCAGTCAATTCAGTGCTCAGGGACACTACTTTAGTACTGATTTTAATTAAGATCCCATAGGATTCTGTGATCTCCTAGGAAGGAGTTTTTATCCAGTTGGTCCCTCTTGGCCTGCTCTGTGTAGCCTGGGATAGTGGCCGTGGATAAAACTACCAGATTCCTTCCCCATCCAACTGCTCACCCAGGAAAAAGGAGAAGCAAAGAGCAGGAAGAGGAACATGTGTGATTATAACTAGGTGCTACTCCCGTTGGTCACCCTGCTTTCTCTCAGTACCTTGACAACAAAAAGTCTATTCATATCTCTATGCATTTTGGAGAAAAACTGATTACCCATAGTATTAATTGATTAATGGTTTTATGATGTACTATGAAGCCCAGTGAAGGTCTTGCCCCAGGTACTCCTCAACCTGGTGTCAGTGTGGTCTATAGTAAAGTAATCTTTTTTTTTTTTTAAGGTAAGAAAGAAGAAATCTGGATTATAGATGATTTTATTATTGATGGAAACAACCTTAAGAATCCTGTTATCCTCCTGGATACCTTTGATTTTGGTCCAAAGGAAGACAACTGGTTTTTCTATCCCGGTGGCAACATTGGACTTTATTGTCCATATTCTTCCAAAGGAGCACCGTATGTATTTTAAAATATTTATCCTAGATATAAAGGGTCACTTAACTAACAATGCAATCCTATACATGTCTACTCAGAAGTAAGTCCCATTGTGCTCAGTGGAGCTTACTCTCAGGTAAGTGTGTTTAGGATTGCCGCCTACTAGGTGTTAATAATTTAGTTGCAAACAATAACTTTTGTTTCTTTAATAGAGAGGAAGATTCTGCTATGGTATTTGTTTCAAATGAAGTTGGTGAACATTCAATTACGACAAGAGATTTGAATGTGAATGAGAACACCATAATCCAATTTGAGGTATTGCAGCGTTCTTGCTGATGGAGTGTTAGTCTTTTTTAGCTTTGTTCCGTCATTTTCTGACCTGTCCTGTATTTTTAAAGGGTAGGAAACAAATTCCTGTCACTGTGAAGTAATCTGTATGAGTTAGTAGAATGAGTTCGATCAATAAATATAATATTTATTAATTGAACTAATTCACTAATTTATTTTTAAATAATAGAAATAAAAAATCTGTTAAGTGCTTAGTATACATTTCACTAAAGCCTTGCAGTATTTTTGACTTATTATAAGTTGATCTATTGTAATACAGCAAGGAAATGTTGTAGGTATCACAGTTTGTTACAGTACCCTTGGACAGAACTATAAGTCATCATTGACAGGCAGATGTGGTCAAAAAATAGCATTCCTATATTGAGATCCTGTTACCTTGCACATGCCCAATCTCGTCTGATCTTGGAAGCTAAGCAAGGTCAGGCCTGGTTAGTACTTGGATGGGAGACCGCCTTGTAATACCAGGTGCTGTAGGCTTATACCATAGTCTTTCGAGACTGAAGATTGCCAACCAATAAATTGAGATCTCCTTCTCTGTCCCCAAAATGTGTAAGAAATCTCAGCTGTGTAGTGATGTCATCCCATGGTGTGTTTCCCTGTGTCTGGTTCCACATTTTTGCTGCCGAGAAGTGTACAACTTGATGAAATCATGACAAAGGTGAACACTCCTGTATGATAGTCTAGGTCAGTGTTTCTCAAACTGTGGGTCGGAACCCACTTGGTGGGTCACAAGCCTATTTCAGGTCGGTTCCCATTCATTTTAACATTTTATATTTAATATATTAGACTTGGTGCTACCGTGGTATGTGACTGACTGAATTTGAGGAAATGTTACAGGTGTGTAGTTTTAACAGGCTACTACGTATATGCTTTTAACAATGATAGTCATTCGGATTTACTCCTGGGTATGTGTGGATAGGATTGCAGCCTAGGATTTAAAAAATTTTCCTGCTTGATGATGTCACTTCCGACCATGACATCACTTCCGGTGGGTTCTGACAGATTCTCATTCTAAAAAGTGGGTCCTGATGCTAAATGTGTGAGAACCACTAGTCTAGGTGGCACGGTATCCAAGTATTGATCATAACATGTAATTCAACTTGCTGTACTACCCCCAGTATTGGATACTTTAAATTTCTAGATTCAAAATTTAAATTGAAGCATGTTACACAAATTTGTACATATTTGGCTAATGCAAACAAGCATCCTTGTGTAATTATAACAAGCAGGTGAAAGTACACCTTATATATTCCTAGAAAATTTGCTTTGGCTGTGTATTCGTGCACATTCCAATTTGTCATGACAACTCATCAATAATATATAGAATGCAAACTGTTTTCTGCTTTAAAATATAGATTAAAAGCTTGTTTACCACATGCCTTTAAAATCACATTCAAACAGAAATGAGTCTTCAGTGAGTTTATCCCATAAGACCTACATGCACATCTTGGCGTCTGGTGAAGGCATTTTGCTTTTGTAAAAAATTTAGTGTCTTTAGCTGAAGTCTTGGAAGATGCTGATCAGCAAGAAGTTATACATAATGCACTAAAAGTTAGCGTCCACACTTCTGGATTCTAAGAACTAGATCGGCTGTATCGCATCTTTTAAGATTCCAGATCAGTAGATACTTGACCTAGATATAGGAAATTAGTAACCATGTTTGTTTGGCAACCTTCAGTCTCGAAAGACTATGGTATAAGCCTATAGCATCTGGTATTCCCAGGCAGTCTCCCATCCAAGTACCAACCAGGCCTGACCCTGCTTAGCTTCCAAGATCAGACAAGATCAGGCATGTGCCCATGTGCATTATGGTAATGAATACCATGTTTTAATTTTAGAGATAATTTGCAGCCCAATTCTATGGGCTCATGTTCTGCCATTGTAAATGCCTCTGTGGCACTATTAATGGCCCGCCATTGCTATATCGGAGCCACTAGCAGAAATGGCCAGCAGCTACCAGCCCACCTCCAACCCGTGCCAGAGCAGGTAAAGTAGCAGAATTGTGAATTGTGAGCACAGGGGATGGGAGGGCTGGGGAGGATGGAGGGCAGGGGACAGGAGGGGGAAGATCTCAGTGACAGTAACACACACTGGATCCTACTCCACTTTCCCAGCCTGGACCTGCCCCATTCTTCTCCTTGGGCTTACACCAGCAGAATAGCTGGCATGGGTCCAAGGAGATCCATTAGCAATTAGGTTCCCTACTGGGAAGTAAGTAAACATTATCCTTTGGCATGGCTGCATGCTATGGATTGGTGGGATATAGAATAGGAGTGCTGGTTTCTTAAAGTTCAGTACATGAAATATGTATGTCTATATTACATTTAAATCTCATTCCTCCTGCAAGGAGTTCAGGAAAGCATACACTTTTTCAATATGAATATGCATGAATATTGCTAAGGTTGCATTTGTGAAGTGACATATTTTAGGAAGTTATTAAACAGTTGATTGTGCAGGGCTCCTACAAGAGTGCAGCTTTTCATCCTATTGATTACTAGGGGCAAAACACTCATAGCTGTTCAATCTTCTGAGTTTTGTTTTATTCGGTTTCAGATTAATATTGGCTGCACCACAGACAGCTCCTCTGCTGACCCAGTGAAACTTGAATTCTCACGAGATTTGGGGGCAACCTGGCACCTACTTCTTCCTTTATGTTATAGTAGCAGCAGCTACCTCAGCTCTTTATGCTCTACTGAGCATCATCCAAGCAGCACTTACTATGCTGGAACAACCCAGGGCTGGAGAAGAGAGGTCATCCACTTTGGAAAGCTACACCTCTGCGGGTAAGTAATTGTCTTGATGCTCACATTGCTTTTATCTTTATTTGAATGTTTAGGCATTACTGGAAAAAGAGGCTTACTGTCTCTCACTGAGCATAAATACATTTACTGCAAAGTTACTTTACTTTCGGGGGAACGTATTTCAAATAACTGTGCCTAGGATCATAGACTAACAAGCTAATCCTAAAATTATTTGGAAGCAAGTCCCATTGATTTCAGTAGAATCTAGGTCAAGGAAGTAGATTGAGATTGTGGTGCCAGAAATATTTTCTTCCATTCTAGTAGGGGAGTAAATGGTTTTCCATGGAAAATTTGTGGCACAATATTGGGATAGAGATGTAATTTAATGTCATGTAACTTTGGTTTTTTACTTGGTATTTTTTTTAAGATACAGAATAGCAGCCCTGAGTGACTGTCATTTCTGAAATGTCATGGAGATGCCATGCCTGAATGAAAGTAGACTGCCTTGTGCACAACAAGACTAAAGGAAGTATCCAGATTTTTAGCAGAGTGGTGCTTCATGGTTGGAAGCTCCATCCATGAATAGAAGGAGAGTTGCACTCATGCAAAGGGTTTTCACAAGAACGGAAGGGGTTCCCCTACGAGTGCAACTTGTTTTCTGTTCATGGAAACAACTTCTGATGACAGACAACTGCTCTGCTAGAGGTTTGGATGCTGTCTTACGTGTAACTAAAGCAGCCAGATGGTCTCAGAGGCATCTGTGCATCTTTTTAGACCACTGAGGAAACTCATAGTAGGCATCTTGTTTCTTTAAAACATATCGTGACAAGCAGCTTTGAGAGTGCTACAGGAGAAAGCATTCCCGCTGGGCAAGTGACTTCACATTTGGTCGTGAAATACAGCAGACCTTATGATCCTATATGAAAAACTGGAACAAAGTCTGAAAAAAGATGTTGAATTATTTAAAAAAAAAAGGTTTAATTTTTAAATATGAACATGCATCTTTAATTATTGTTAACTCTTGAGCATCTGGAAATCACTTAGCTCTGTGTCTTTGCTTGTTCAACCCAAATTTGCTAATCTTTTCCTTGGCCCTTCTTCAGAAGAAGAGAACCAGATGTATATGCCTCTGTTACATATACAGTGGGCCCTCCTTATCTGTGGGCTAAGTATCCATGGATTAGAATATAAGTAGATGCTGAACCCACAGCTGGAGGGACTCAGAGACTTCTAGATGCAACCAGAAGTTCCTTCCAGTCTGGGAAGCTCTCCACATCTGGGAGGCCTTCTGGGGCTCAGAAAGGTCACATGCTGCCTTCCCGTGCCTCAGAAGGCCTCCTAGAGGCTTCTGAAAGGCACTTCCAGTTCGCTGGGCACCCTCCCCCTCTCCCGTGGGGATTTCACTATTTGTGGAATTTGGAATCCATGGGGGGTCCTGGGACAGATTTCCCATGGATACCAAGAGCCCACAGTAACTTACCAATGTCACACATACATATCCAAAATACTTTCTTTTTTTGCTTTTTCATTCTAATTTACCTGCCTTTCAGCATGGACATAGTGCAAGCTAGTTTACCTTATTTATTTATTTATTTATTTATTTATTTATTTATTTATTTATAGAATTTATATCCGCCTTTCTGTCCTGGTAAAGGGCACTCAAGGCGGCTTACAAAAGAAATCATATAAAAACATAAAATATATAAATATGTATAAAACACAATAAAACACAATAAAACTTGAACGCAAAATTAAAATAAATTTTTAAAAAAGCCATGCCCACTTGTGTCAGCATTAAAAGGCTTCTTTAAATAAAAAGGTCTTAAGCCCCCGTTGAAAGGACTCTAAAGAGGGAGCTGTTCTCAGTTCCAGGGGGAGGGAGTTCCACAGACGGGGAACCACCACTGAGAAGGCCCCCTTTCTTGCTGCCATCCCCCTCACCTCCAGTGGTGGCAGGACAGTCAGAAGGGCCCCCTCTGATGACCTGAGAGGACGGGTCGGATTGTATGGAAGGAGGCGGTCCCTTAAATACCCTGGACCCAAGCCGTGTAGGGCTTTAAATGTCAAAACTAGCACTTTGAATTCAGCCCGGAAACGAACTGGCAGGCAGTGTAGCCGTCAAAGCAACGGCCCAACTGAGTCGCACCAACAAGCCCCAGCAACCACCTGGGCGGCAGCATAATACACTAATTGTAGTTTCTGGACAGTCTTCAGAGGCAGACTGATGTAGAGCGTGTTGCAGTAGTCTAATCTGGATGTCACTAGGGCATGTGTCACCGTTGCCAGGTCTGAGCAACTCAGGTATGGTCACAACTGGCGAATCAGCTGAAGCTGAGCAAAGGCTCCCCTTGGCCACAGCCACCACCTGGGAATCCAGGAGCAGCTGCAGATCCAGGATCACTCTCAAGCTGCGGACCTGCTCCTTCAGAGGGAGTGCATCCCCATTCAGAGAAGGATGGTAGTTCAATACCCAAGTCTTAGACTTCTGGACCAAGGGAACCTCTGTCTTATCAGGATTCAATTTCAGCTTGTTCACCCGCATTCGCTCTGTTCGCTGTTCGACTGTTCGCTCCCAACAGTCTCCAGACAGTGGTCCAGAACCCTGACTGCCTCCTTGGAATCAGGAGGAAAGGAGAGAAAGAGCTGGGTGTCATCAGCATATTGATGGCACCCTACCCTGAACCTCTGGATTACCTCTCCCAGCGGCTTCATGTAGATGTTGCATGGGAGACAGAATGGAGCCTTGCAGCACCCCACACCTAAGAAGCCAGGATGCCGAACAAGCATCCCCCAGCACCACCTTCTGGGATCTGTCAGCCAGGAAGGAGCGGAACCACTGCAGGACAGTGCCTCCAAGCCCCAACTCAGCCAACCAAGTCAGAAGGACACCATGGTCGATGGTGTTGAAGGCCACTGAGAGGTCCAGCAGGACTAATAGGAATGCACTCCCCCTGTCCATTCCCCGGCACAGATCATCCACCAAGGCAACCAAGGCAGTCTCTTTCCCAAACCCCGGCCTGAAGCCAGACTGAAAAGGATCCAGATAATCAGCTTCATTCAAAACCCTCTGGAGCTGGGACGCCACCACCCACTCGATCACCTTGCCCAGAAATGGAATATTAGAAACTGGCCTGAAGTTTTACCAGCAGAAGCTCCACTGAGTCATGAACCTTTAGGAGTAAATATGAATGGAACTATCTTTCCAGGTTCATCCTGAGACCTTCTGCTCCTCTGAAAAAGCCACTTCCCTTATATGGTAGCACATCAGCCACCACCTCTGCTATCCCTCCCACCACTCCTTGATCCAATAAGGAAAAGTGAAATGGAGCAGTAGGGGACGTGTGGGAGAGTGTAGAGTGGTGGATCTCCCAACTTGAGCATCTCCCAACTCTTTAGCCCACCACTCCCATTGTGCCCCTGTCCCCATGTTCCTCTTCTGCTCCATTCTCTTGTTCCTTTTCAAATCAGGGAGCAGGACCAGTGGAAGTAGACTGAGGCAAGCACCCCTGCCAGTCTGCTGCTTCAGGCTTTTACCTCAGTCAGCCTTGTGGTCTGCATTGTTTCCTATGGCAACTTCCAGCAAAGCTGCAAGTACATGTATTAAGAACTATTATGCCAACCCCAGCTCAGCCTTTATAGTTATTGTATGGATCAGATAAAAAATGCCTTTTATCCTTTCTTCCCTTTCTCCATGTGACATCAGTACATTTTCTTTGGCAGAGATAGGAAACACCAAACCTGCTAACCGCGTTTTTGGTTGGGGGGCGGGGGTTGGTGAAGCTGTTTCTTGCGTAGTTTTGTAAACTTGCTATCTGAATTTTTCACACACATAGTGTTTTTGTATGTAAGAAGAAGATATTGCTTTTATTTTTAAAATCAGTGCCCTTACACAGAATCATTCTCAGAGCACTTTACATAAAAACAACACAATAAAATAGCCATTAATATGAAACTGTTACTTTCTTTCAGATTAGTGAGATTCAGGTGGTACCAGGGATTTTATCCCACTGGGTCTCAACCTGTGACGTGGGCCATTGACAATGTATACATTGGGCCTCAGTGTGAGGAGATGTGCAACGGACATGGTAGTTGTGTCAATGGGTCAAAGTGCATCTGTGATCCTGGCTATTCTGGACCAACTTGTAGAATAAGCACTAAGAATCCTGATTTCCTCAAGGATGATTTTGAAGGTATCTATGCCTGACTCATTCATTATTATGTTCGGATTTTGGTGTACATTGGAATGTATTTCAACTATCAAGAAGGTCAGACATATTAAGACCAAATACTCCTTGTCATCTTAACATGTTACTTGAAAGAGACAACTCTCACTTTGCATCAGTTCAGTTCTCTTCCCATTATCTCAGTCAGCTCCTGCTTGCCCATGAGCAAATGGGTAGTCTCTCCTTTTCAGGACAGCTTGTAAGAAGCTGTCAGGGATTAGAAAGAGAGAGAATAACCAAGAAACGCTCTTGTCAGAAGCATCATACAAATCAAGGACAATTCAAAAGTACTTCAGCCCTTCAGAAGGTCTTGCAGAACTGTTAATGAACAAAGATTCAATCCTTTGCACACTTACTTGGAAGTAAGCCCACTAAACAGAATTTGACTTTTTTCCAAATAAGCACACATTGGATTATGCTTCATGATCAAGATCCTTCCTTGCCCACCAACTACTGTTAAGATTTCCTAGTAGACATCTTTGAAGATCGGATCATATATTCCACATCTGCACATTTCAAAATATTGTAAGAGCCATAAAATCTACATTGCGGCACATTATAATGGACAGGTTCACACATTCCTTTATCACGTGGTATATGATTCAGCTGAAGTTAAGCTCTTTAAGGGCCCAATTCTATTGACTCAACCACCGGTGCTGCGCTTACAACACTGGCACTGGGTGTTGCAAAAGTGCTGTAAGGCACTTTGCTGGGGGCAGGAGACACCCAGCGCTGGCAGAGAGGCCTGAGCCAGTCGGCACTGGAGCTTTGCACCAGTATGGTGCAGATGAAGAGCACTGGCCAGTGAGTTCCCCCTCTGGGCAGCAGGGAGGCTTTTCAGGGCAGGGCAAGGGCAGAACTGGATGGAGGGTGGTTGAACCCAGGAGGAGGCAGGGAAGGTGGCAGAAGCTGTTGCTGTATCCTACCCCCCCCCCCCAAGCCGTGGAGCCTAACACTTATCTCCTTGTTTCTGCACCAGCTAAGGAGTTACACAGATCCAAAGATACTCATAGGGCCAGCTGTATTCTACAAGGGGTAAGGGAACTGATGTTTTTCCTACTGGTGTTCCCTTATTCTGAGGAGACCTCCAGCTGCTGCCCTGGCCCCATGGGATACAGCAGCAGCCGTTTCAGCACAGCTGTACCGCGCAGCACCAGGACAGCATAGGATTGGGCTGTAAATCTCACTTAAATTTGACATCAGTAAGAATGGTTTAACTCTGCTTAACTCATGCTTAACTTTCCTGTTGAAATTAATGGAACAATGGAAATGCCTAATTTTTTCCTACTGAAAACAATGGGGCTGAAAAGTACTTTATTTTGACTGGATCATGCCCATGGTGTCTCCATTAATATCCAATTTCTGAGTCACCTCTCCATTCCTACCTTTTTGAAGTACCATGATATAGGCTACTTCAAACGTTATACATTTGGTTCATAAGAAAACAGACTTTTTCTAGAAGCCCCCAAACAAAAACAACTACGGTGTGTATTTTATTTAATTCAGGTTTTCACTAGGTTTCCAGGAAAGATGTTAGGTTTGAAAAGTGCTTGTACAAATATGTGTTCACTTTACACCTAATGATTTATTTATCTCTCTTAACTGTTCTAGTAGAAAGCCTGCAGGGTAAATCCTAAATAACTCTGTCCTGTGCACTCAGGTCAACTAGAGTCTGATAGATTTTTGCTGGTGAGTGGCGGAAAGCCATCCAGGAAATGTGGGATCATGTCTGGAGGAAACAACCTCTTCTTTAATGAAGAAGGTTTACGCATGCTGATGACACAAGACCTAGATTTGTCACAAGCCAGGTAACGTGTTTTAAATGTTTACAAATTTCCCCTGAGACAGCTGAAAATCAGTGGTTTAAAAAAAAAAACCCAGTATAATCAGTGCATTTCTCTTATATCAATTGATGTGGACTCATTTTGTACAGCTCAAGCTCTATTACTCGTTATGCACAGAGTCATGTCATCTTGGCTGCCACCATGAAAAACTCTGCTACTTAGGGCGCAATCCTAACCCCTTATGTCAGTTCTTTCCAGCACTGGCATAGCCGTGCCAATGGGACATGTGCTGCATCCTGCAGTTGGGTGTCACTCGTGGAGGCCTCCTCAAAGTAAGGGAATGTTTGCTCCCTTACCTCGGAGCTGCACTGTCCTTATGTCAGTGCTGGAAAGCACTGACATAAGGGGTTAGGATTGCGCCCTCAGTGTTCCAGCCCCAGCAGCATGCTCTAAGAGGGTCATGTACCCACTGTCAGCACTCATGAGTTCCAGAGCCGCATTACGATTTTCACAAGCCCTAGGCACTTTTGCCTTCATAAGACCCTCCCACCAAAATAATATCAATAATAAAAACTATTTTTGATATGACTTAGTTTAAATAAGTTAAACTTAGTTTTTCTGATTTAGGCAAAATTTTATAGATTTTCTTGGACCCTAAAAGTTTAATTTTTTTCTGATGTGAAAAAAATTTAAAACGTTTTCCTTGATCCTAAAATTTCATTTTTTTGTTCTGATTTTAAAAGAAATTAAAACTTTTTTTGTGGGCCCCTAAAAATCTCATGGGTTCTAGGCACTGTGCCGAATGGATAAGTCGGCCCAGATGAGTTCTGCATGCATTAGGTGTTAACATGCTACCATGTCTAGTCAATTTTGGGCACAGTCCTAACTGACTTTCCAGCACTGACGTAAGGCAATGCAAGTCTGAGGTAAGGGAACAAACATTCCCTTACCTTGAGGAGGCCTCCATGACTCCCCCCCCCCCACTGCAGGATGCAGCACATGCCCCTTTGGCACAGCTG
Source organism: Tiliqua scincoides (assembly GCF_035046505.1). Classification (NCBI taxonomy): domain Eukaryota; kingdom Metazoa; phylum Chordata; class Lepidosauria; order Squamata; family Scincidae; genus Tiliqua; species Tiliqua scincoides. Next base: position 25,581,398 of record NC_089827.1, on the reverse strand, counting down.
TGTTAGTGCTGGAAAATTGGTTAGGATTTGGGTCTATGACTGGTGACAGTAGAATTCTGAAAATCAATCTATGTAGTGCTTAGCACATATTGCAGGAGCAGTCACTCTGTCCTCCAGTATATGCTGTTGGGGCTGGGAATCATTTCATGGTGAGTGTTTCCCAGTATACTTCATGCACTGATGGAGTTGGGTCATTTGGTGCTTTGTTAGGGCTGACTCGTTAGGCAGGATGAGTCAGCCTAGCCTAAAATCAGATTTTGAGGCTTTGAGATTAAAGAGCTGCAACTGTAATTTTTTTCTTTTACTTTATTGTTACATGGTTACTACCATTGAGCGGTGAATGAGATGCCATTTTGATTTTTTGCTTCAGGCACCAATTTCTTGAGCAATTAATACCTTCTGCATTACATAAATAGTAGCCTTAATCATTGTCATTTCTGCCAAATCTTTGATGGATACACCAGGATGTGGCTGGCAAGATTAGGACCCCAGCATCTTGCCTAGCATATTTGCTTTGATAAACAACATATTAATCTCCTTTCATGGTTGCATACTAAGTGCTCTGTGAACAGTGAGCTGCATCATGAATCATTGTTGGGATGGCAGCACTTATTGCCAGAATAAGTTCGCATCCATCATTCTAAATTCCCTAATATCTGGAGCTCGCCTTGAATTGTCAACATTTGTTTACAGTAATTCACTGACAGATTCTAATCAAGCTGTCACCAGTTAATTGGAGCACAGCTATTTTAAAACAGCCATTAAAACAGTAAGGAAAGTTACCCTGAGTTGCACCCCACCCTGTACCTAACCTGTGCTGGACACAGCGCAGGCCAGTTGACCTGCCAGTGGCAGCAAAGGTTAGGATTGAACTGTCCATTATAAAAGAACTTGAACTAACTTGAAATGAAACTCTTGGTTACATATCACTGGATGGTTCTTAGCTAATTATTTTTCCATCATTTGACTTTTTTTAATCAAAAAAGTTTTCAGTTTCCTGCAGACTTGTGCATTGACCCTTAGTGAGCATGTACCTTGCAATGAAAAACTGATTAAACGCTCTGTGGAAATTGCATTTTAATATGCCCTTTATCTCATTTGGACTTGCCTTATTACCATAAAGGCTTATAATGCTGCCTTTTACTGCACACCTTCATCCTCTGCTATGGGGCTTAATTTATGTGTATTATACTTTTTCAGAAAAACAATAAGCCATGCCTTTAAGATGAACCATTGCAAAATGTAATATCACATGCACATTTATGTTACATTTCCAGATTATCAGCTTCAGAGTCCCACAAGTGCTTTGTTAGAGCTTGGTAAACACAAACTCCAGAATTTCTGCAGTAATTTGATTTTCAAGTCTGTCCTAAAATTATCAGCACTATTTAACAACAGAGCATACATGAGTCCTTTTATATCACATTTGATTAAATCACAGCATGTTAACCTCTCAAATCATTGACAGATACCTCCTTTCAGTTAATGGACTATGTCCAGATTTTATATATCATATAGGCTACAGTTTTTTCATAAACTGAGATAAATAAATGCTAGGTGGAAAAGAAAGGCAGAGAATACTTTTCTTGTGCATGCAGAAGAAGGAAAATAGAATTTCCACCCTCTGTGAATGAAGAATGTAGTAGCATATGAATATTTCTGTGGCTCTTCAGATTTGCCAGTTCCCACATTAACTTCACAGTCTTGTTAACATGCTGTCACAAAGTATTTTCACATGGCTAACACCATTCCCAGATTGGCATGCCATACAGCTGCTTATTTTCATGTCCTGTGTTTTGACAGACCACACAGAAAATGTTCAAGAAGATTGTGATTTGATCACATACAGTTTAATGGTCATTGCTATTAAGTGTCAACCAGTTTAGACAATGCACTGACTCACTTTTAACCAAGCAACCGATTAAATGTACACATATTTTAATACCATAATAAAGGCTTTTTTAAAAAAATCCTGAAAGATAGTGATATGTTTCCTTAAGTCTGAAAGTTTAACTGAGGAACGATCCATATGCATTTGTTTACTTTGTACTCTGAAGGGATCTTTGATATTTATAGTTCAGTTCGTATGGTTGTAAATGCCTCTGCTACACTTTGGTACCACTCTCACTTGGTTGATTGGTTCTTAATTTCTTCCATAGTTACCTAGGGCCCAGTCTGATCCAACTTTCCAGCACCTGTGCAACTACAATGCAGCCCCAAGGTAAAGGAACAAATGTTGCCATACCTTGAGGCTGCCTTTCTGACTGCCTCCCCACCACAGGATACAGTGCAAGCTCCATTGGCATTGCTGCACCAGCACTGGAAAATTGAATAAGATTGGGCCCTTATTTGTTTTACATAGAGTAGCTGAGCAACTTCCCTCCCAGGGCAAGTCTCCTTGAGATGGAGGTGTTTCCTGAGCTCTGGGACTAGGTTCTGTATGGCGTTAGTTGCTGACTCTACGTATGCTAAACTCAGCAGCATGATAGCAACACCTGGTGGCTTGATACACATATTGCAACACTGCCAAAACTTGGGTGAATTCTTACAGATTCCCATCCAGTGAGAAGGCACACATAAAATTGGTATATAATGAACAATAGAAGTGTGTTGAATATGTACATTCATTCTACTAAAAAAGATGACAACATTTATTGTTTAGAAAGGAAATAGTAAAACTTGTTTGGTAAAACCAAAGCAAATTCCTCCTTCCATTCTTAACTACAGTTAAATGTTGCTGTTACTGATATGATTAAGGGCCCAATCCTATCCAACTTTCCAGCACCGATGCAGCCACAATGCAGCCCCAAGGTAAGGAAACAAATGTTTCCATACCTTGAGAAGGCCTTTGTGACTGCTTCCCCACCACAGGATGCAGCGCATGCCCCATTGGCACTCCTGCACCAGCACTGGAAAATGGGATAGGATTGGGTCCTAAGGCTGCAATCCTATACATACTTTCCTAGAAGTGCGCCCCAATGAAAACAATTGGTCTTACTTCTGATTAGACATGCAGAGGATTGTGCTATAAGACTAAGCAGGCCTCTTGTTTAACCAGCATTTGAAGTCAAGGTTTGAAGTTGGTTCAAAATCTTTAGGTAAAAGGGAGCTTTGCATTAACTACTATATTGTTAACATTGGTACTGCAATTAAGACAAAGGGGAAGAATTTGTTCCAGGGAAGAGATCAACTACAGGGAGGAAGCATGAAATCCTATTTCCCATTCTCAGTCTCTTGAATGCAGTCAAAAGATTTGACCTTTTTGTATATACCTTTTTGTATATACCTATGTGTATTCAATTTCAAATAAAGGGTAAAAAAATGGAGGATGACATGGTGTGAATACATTTTAGAGGTACAAGTTTGTATTGTTCTGTTACCAAAATGAAAGATACTTCAGTTATTTATCTGTTGATTGCTTCTCTTTGGGCTAATCTCTCATTCATAGGTATTGAATGAAAGACTACTGATATTTCTAGTTTCAATCCTGGGTAATTGCACAAATCTTGTTTTGTATTTTATCATACTCACAAAATATTTCCTTGCTTTTTGTGTTAAAAAGCTCTTTACTGCAGATTACAAATCCTGGAAAGCTTGACAGACTGTTTCTTTCCTTTGTACTAATAACAAAAAATAATGATTATAACCTAAGGTCATTTTTTGTGTTTTGTCTCTTATAATTTGTGCTTCTGGGCTAAAATGCTGAATTTCAAGGTAGGATTACATTTACTGAGATTCGTATTATATAAAGAAATCCATTTATTGATTTATTGCATATTAATGTCTAAAGGATATATAAATAGCTTTTTTGTTCAGTTATCTGATGCTGCTTCAGTGAATGACCAAAGACATAAATGAGAAAAACAATTTACTATGCTAGAAATTATGACCTAAAACGAAGAAGCCTTAGGATCTCTTTTGACGTATAGTCTGTCTCAAACTAGCTCCCTTCCCCATCCCAGAATATTTGCTCCCCATAATCCAGTGAGAACCCAGTTCTTTTATCATGAGACTATAGTTGCATAAAGTTTATTCATTTTTATTTCATCATATGGCAAAATGCAGCATCATTATATAAAATTCACTACACACACACACCTTTCTACAGCTCAGTTATTGATTTTTTTTGTATGTTATAATGTTATAGGTTTGTGCAGTTCTTCATGCGACTGGGTTGTGGCAAAGCAGTACCTGATCCGAGAAGCCAACCTGTATTGCTCCAGTATTCTCTTAATGGGGGCCTCATATGGAGCCTTCTTCAGGAATTCCTCTTCAGTAATTCAAGCAATGTTGGACGGTACATTGCCCTAGAAATCCCCTTAAAAGCTCGTTCTGCTTCTACACGTCTGCGCTGGTGGCAACCGTCTGAGAATGGACATTTTTACAGCCCATGGGTAATTGATCAGGTATGTTGCTCTTTTAATTGCAGAATATAAATGGCCTGTTGTGGCATCCTGAGCAAGCTGGAAGTGGCCTCTGTCCCCCTCTCTCCTGTCAGGCCTCAGACCCGCATCTTCAGACTGTAAAACCTGTTAAAGAATCCATAGTAGCTGGATAAGCATATGCAGAGGGTACATCCTCAGACACTGACAATGTGGTGTCTAAGGACCCATTCCTATTCAGTGCGTGCCAGCTCACTGCCGGCGCACGCTATCACAAACGTGCCACATTTACCGGCCCTAGTTGAGCACCAGCGCTAGCACAGCACTACGCTGGTGCCGACAGAGCACTGGAGCTTCCCCACTTGGCGGTCGTGCTGACCACTGGGTAGCGGAGAGGTTGGTGGGGGCGTGGGGGGAGGCAGGGACAGCACGATCCTATGCACCCTGACAGCACAATCCTATGCATTTCTACTTAAAAGTAAATCACATTGTGTTCAACATTGTGGGGCTTACTTTCAGGAAATTGTATGTAGGACTGCATCCTGAGTTTCATTAAGCAGGACAATTAGCGCTGATGCAACTGTGCCAAAGGGATGTGTGCTGCATCCTGAGGTGGGGCAGTCACAGAGCCCTCCTCAAGGTATGCTCTCTTTCCTTGGAGCTGCATCAGCTCTGAAAAGTTGAATAGGATTGGGCCTATTGCCTCCTAACAATTTTCACAGAGCCAGTCTTGGTTAAAAGAATAGGTGAAAGTTGATAGTGAATTGAGTAGCTTGCACTCATAGCATGCTTCTGTGACCTGTGCTGTGAACAGGGGTCTGCTGATTGGGGTCATTGTCTATGGCATAGTCTATAGTTATAAATCTCCATATAAATAATATAGGGTGCAATCCTAACCCCTTATGTCAGTGCTTGCCAGCACTGACATATGGGCAATGTAGCTCTGAGGTAAGGGAACAAACATTCCCTTACTTTGAGGAGGCCTAAGTGAGTGACACCCAACTGCAGGATGCAGCACATGCCCCAGTGCTGGAAAGCACTGACATAAGGGTTTAGGATTGCACCCATAAAGGTACAAATCTTCATAAAAGCAATGGAAACAAGTGGTGAGTCTCAGAGCCTCCTGATATCGTATAAGATTTGGAACTGTTACTTTTTATATTTTATCAATTGTGATATTTAATTCTGAGCCATCTGCCTCTGGTTAAGATGCTCCAAAATATTTGGGTATCAAATTCACAGTAGAAACAAATGCCAGGAACACAAAATGTAATTTTCTAGCTTTTGCTTAAAGGAAAGAGAGCATTCTTCAAAAGTTCATAGTTACTCATTGCTAATTATCTGTTGTCAGAGTAAACAATATTAAACTGGAGAAAGATAAATAATTAATTTTAAGTTGGCAGAGGAAAAAAGAAGTGAGTTAGATTTCATTTAAGTCTTAACACCAGCAGTGAAGTGCCTCCTGTTCATTTTATCCTCGTAGCATTTGTTCAGCTCTAAGCAACTATAGGAATATGAAGTACTTTATAATTGTGAGTATTGTAGTTCACAACAATAGTTGTAATTCTTCAGTTTCAGAATGATCTATTTGCCCAGATTTCCCTGCCCCCATAGACAACACAGTACAAGATCACTTTTGGTATGAAATGGACCATGTTTATTCATTACAACATTGAATTCAACACATCCTGCAGTGGTCCCTATCTAGACAGAACTCCACCCCCTTTAGTGTAGGCATCTACTATGAAGGAGACAGACACAATTGTTCCTTCACCCTTGAATGCTACTGTGAGGCTGCCTCTCACCAACCCCAGGTTTTCCACACCAACCACTGAAAAGGAGGTTAACAGCCCAATCCTATGCATGTCCACTCAGAAGTAAGTCCCATTAGAGTCAATGGGGCTTACTCCCAGGAAAGTGTGCATATGATTGGGCTGACCAGCAGCTGAATTGCTCTGCCCATCCCAAACCTGACAGCCTCTGAGATGAGCTTTGCTATTCAAGCCCAAGAGTCACCAGCCTACATCCCTGAGCCAAGCAATTCTTGAGGTCAGTTCTGGTTCCTCTTCTGACTCTTGTTTCCCATAGGCTGCACACTGGATCCCTACTTCCTGTCCCACATTATACCTGCCAATAGTGATCATCCTGGCTAAACACATGGGTAGTCTGGGATACTTGAAATCAAGTGTGTTCAGGACCCAGATGGGCATCTGACTTACAGGGGATGTCCAGCAGTGCAGGGAGATAGAGAAGGCATGCCCAGGCAACCCAACCAGCCGAGAGGAGGCAGGGACAGTGGCCATGCTGCCAGCCAAGGTGGCTGACTGCCAGGAGCCGGAAGCAACAGTTACACTGCAGGGCCTTCTTGGGGTGACTTTCAGCCCCAATGCTGGAGGTTGGTGCCCTGCCCTGTCTGCCCTGGCCTTTGGGCAGGCTGTGCAGCAGCAACCAGCTGGGCCGCTCCTCCTGATCAGTAATCTCAGGGAGGACCCAGGAGGAGTAGAGCGGGAGCCACAGGTTGAGGGGATAACCAGCTTGCCCTGGGGGTAGAAAGGGGAAGGGAAACCAGAGGCAGGCCTTATACAGCCTGGCTGATTAAGGGGGCAGGCATCAACACTTGGATCTGTGCAAGCTAATTAATTGTGGTGCAAGTCCAAACAGCTCTGTGTAAAGCTGTCAAGTCTGGGGGAAGGATAGGATGTGGTGGAGGATCCCACCCCCTCCCAGGCCTGATTGACCCCATTCCACCTTCTTCCACACCCTGTTACACCCCCTCCCACCTCCATTGAAAATTCATTTCTAAGTTGCTCATTTGGCATAGCAGACTCATTCATATATATACAAAGTTGGCATGAATTTAGGAGTCGTCTTCTTCAACAAATTGCCAAAAGTCAGGAAATCCAAAAAGATTTTAATTGTGCGTCTTATTCAGTGATTGTGATTCCTTGGGCAGTTTGTTCCATGACCAATAACATTGATAGATCTTTTTTTCTTACTATTCATGCTGAGTTTATAACTGCTGTAGCTTAAAACAATCACCTCATCTCTGTGCTACGGTGACACAGACAGTCTTATCTCTTTTTGGTATGTCTACCACCCTCCCTTTCAGTTTTATTTTGGTGAAATATAATGCCCAGAAATCTACATACTAAAAAAATGTAGTTTCAACTGGCACATTCTGATTAAACCATACATTCCAAGAAATAGGTTCCAGTTTTCAGAATAAACTCTCAACTTATCATTACCTTCCTTCCCTTGCTAGCATTCTATTTAAGTGGGTTAACTTAAACAATGTATTCTGGACCCTTTTTTTAATGAATCCTCAATTCAGTGATTTCCATTTACAAGACCACTCAGTTCTTGCAGATTCAATTATATTGGTAATCAGCTCTTGACACCTTTCATCTGTCACATCTTTTATGTATCCAAGCAAATATATTACAGAATTTATAGGTACAATACAGGAAAGGCATACCTAACAACTTCTTCTACATTAGATCAATCATTCGTAATCTTTAAACACTCCCAAACACATGTGAACACGTCTGAGTTTGCATTTGTATGTCTTCAACATGAATTAATAATCCATCTTTTCTTTCTAAAACTCTATTCCATTTTTCAGAAGTATGATGCAACTTCTATAGGATTTAATAATGACCTTTTTTTACTTTAGTTGCAAATATGGCAGACTGTATAGATCAGCAGTTTTCAACCTTTTCCATCTCTCGGTATACTGAGAAGGCACTATAATTATCAAGACACGCCTTCAGTTTTTTGACCAATGACACCCCATTGCTGTCAAGGACTCATACCCCCAATAGCCCTACTAATACTTGACCCTCCCCCAGACCCTCACGGCACACCCGTGGACCATTTGCAGCACACAGGTTGAAAATCACTGGTATAGATATTTGAATAGACATGATTAAAACATACAACATTATGCTTGGCATGGAGAGGGTGGGTAGAGGGAAGTTCTTTTTCCTCTCGCACAACACCAGAACCAGGAGACACGCACTAAAATTGACAGGAGGGAGAACTAGAACAGACAAAAGGAAAGACACAGCATGTAAATAAACTGTGGGACTCCTTTCCACAGGATGGCCCCTTACCTTGGGAAGACCTCCTGCCTAATACATTCCCCTGCAGGATGCAGTGCAAGCCATGCTGGTACTGCAGCATCAGTACAGGGAATTTGTGCTGGATTGGGCTGACAATCTTTATGTTGTGGTTTATTGTTGGCTTCCCCACATACACAGTCAATTTGGGTGTATAAAATACACTCTAGGCTTTGTGTGAACCAGTCTTGACTTGGATGTGCTTGTAAAAAGAAATTTTGTCATCCCATTTTCCTGCAGGTAAGCAATCTCTTACATTTGTGTTTCAGATCCTTATTGGTGGAAACATATCTGGCAATACAGTCCTGGAAGATGATTTCAGTACCTTGGACAGCAAGAAATGGCTTCTTCACCCAGGAGGAACAAAGATGCCAGTGTGCGGTTCCACTGGAGATGCCCTAGTCTTCATTGAGAAGGCTAGCACCCGCTACGTTGTATCCACTGACATTGCTGTCAATGAGGATTCTTTTCTGCAGTTAGACTTTGCTGCTTCTTGCTCTGTCACTGACTCCTGCTATGGTAAAGGCTTCTGCAACAATCACATACTTTTTGCTTATTGCTCTTGATTCAATTGCACTGAAAGGTTCAGAATCCAAAAATGAACTTTTTCTTCTGAGAAACATGATTCATTCTTTCATGATACTTCAAGTTTCCTTCTGTGGTTTGCATGGATTGATGATTCAGCTTACTAGAGTATTCCATACATAATAACTCATTCAATAAGGCAGTTTATAGGTCTCAGATGCTGATGGAGGCTAAAGACATGCCTTCTTGGTGAGCTTCCTAGTTCATGAACATAACCCAAACTGAATGCGCCCAAGTGAAAACACAGTGTCACTTTCTTGGGAAGGAAGTCATAATGTGGCACAAGTCTTCCTATGTCAACATTGCACTGTGTAAGATTTTACATGCCCTACTGAAACAGGTAATGCAATCATGTAGCTTCTTAATTTCAAGTATATTGAATAAGCATCTTAGGGCCCAATCCTGACCTGGGCCAACACTGGCCAACACTGGCGCTGACCACCAGGGCCGGCACTGGGTGTCACAAACATGCTGTAAGGCATGCCCATGACACCCTGTGCTGAGTCACCTGCTGCCCGGAGCTAGATAAGAACTTCAGGCAATGATAAACACCTTGGGGGAGGAACCGGGGTGGGAGGGGTGTGGGACCAGCGGAGCCAATGTCTGCGGGATCCTGAACTGTGTTGGGCTGGATTACCCCGCATGGAGTCTCTCAAATCTGCACTGGCAAAATAGCCTGTGCAGCCTTAGAAGCCCCATTGTGGAGCCTGGGGCTTTCCCTGGGGGGAAGGAGGCAAAAGTCGCCTTCCCCCAAGGTTACCTCCGGCAGCTCCTGTGGGGCCGTAGGATGCAGCGGTAGCCGCTTTGGTGCCACTGCACCTAGCGGTGATGCCGTCTTTAGAATTGGGCTGTAATACATTAGATACATACTTCTCCTATTATTACTATTTTATAACATCTTGGTCCAAAATGTAGGCCACACACTGATACCAAAAGCTTTCTCAATTAATGTCAATGATATAAGGCTCTGAATTTGGAAGCCCTTGTGGATGTAAAAGCACCATAGATTCTTGCAGCACCTTAAAGGTGAACCAATATATTTCAGCATTAGCTTTCTGTAGTGAACGGTAGTCCACAAAAGCATGTCCTGAAATAAATTAGTTCATCTTGAAGGTGCTATAAGACTTTACGGTGCCATAAAACTGTTGTTTTTGTTGCAAAAGACTAACATGACTACCCTGCTAGAAGTTGTTACTTACAGATTCAGGAACTGTTTCTATGCCTCACAGCTTCCCCACACACCATAACCAGTTACTGGAATGGGGTGACGTTCTCTATTCTGAGTAGTACAAATGTAAGACAAATAGCTGAATGTTTCCAGCATAAACCTCTTGTTCTGACATTGGTTCCACATCTTTTTTTTTATTATTTATTGTGTCATGCTTTAAACTGTTATGGCTCTTGTAACCCCAGAGATCAATATTGTCCCTTAGTTTTTGCTAGCACTTGTGTAAATTTGAAGAAAGTTATGCTGGCATGCAGCTAGAGTTAAGTTAGACCAGAAAAAGAACTGATCGTGTATGTCAGCTAACTGCAGGCAATTACTTCAGAATTCAGCATAAAAAATGGAAATGAGGTTTAAAGAAAATCCCTAAAGTAGATTAACCAATTTTCTTATAAGTAACTAGGATTAGTTGTATGGAAGTTAACTATTTAACCTCAAACATAGGCATTGCATTTCATATAGAGTTGCAGTTCATGATAACTCTGTTAATATTGAGTGTTGATAACAGATCTTTTAGTTATCTTTTTGTGTTGTCTGGATTCTTAGCCAACTATTATTTTAACTGACAGCACAATCCTATGCATGTCTGCTCAAAAGTAAATCACATTGTGTTCAATGAGGCTTACTTTCAGGAAATTGTATATAGGACTGCATCCTGAGTTTCATTTAGCAGGACAATCAGCATCTACATGCTATTTGGAGAGGGCATCATGTTGAGATAATATAGAAATTATTTATACATACTTATAAATACAGGTGGGACTTTGATTTCCACTGATTTTACTTACAACTGATACCAAGGTCCACCTTTAAATGCCTTGAAACAAGGAAAAAACGCACCAAAATCCAATTTCCTACCTTTGTGCTGTTAAATAAATATAAATTCATTCCAGTAGATTCCATAGTTCACCCCATCTAGTGGCTGAAAGCCGTATAGTGTCTATACCAATGCATTCTGGGGGACAATGAAAGAGCGAGAAACCTGAAAGTGGGTCTTTAAAGCTATTTTTCCACTGATTTGGTATCCACTGTTGTTGTTTTTTATCCACTGGGGATTCCAGAACAGAACCCCCCTGGATAATGAGACACTACCTGTAGTCACTATGTAAGAATTCTGTGTCTGCTCACCAAGGAAGTTGTGTGTCCGACAGTCTCAGACATAAGTCTGTATTTTTTTTAACTTGGGAACCAGTCCTAACAAAGGTTTATGCTGGTGGAACACATGTTCCGCCAGCATAAACGTCTTTACAACTGTGACTAAGTCAGACTGTGGAGCCACCACTGCAAGTGGTGAGTAGCTGAGTCTGTGCTCCAGCAGCCCGGAGACACCTGCCAGAGGAGATAATGGGAAAGGGGCTGTGAAGGGGGAAGGGCCCAGGAAGGAGACAGGTTCAGTGGTGGTGGCATATGCCGAATCCTGACCCCCTTTCCATGCCTGATCCTCCTTCATGGATCAACTTGCACTTGTGTCAGCAATTGAGCTGGCACAGGTCTGAGTTGACCCATAGAAGTTAGCCCCAGGAAAGGGAACAAATGTTCCATTACCCCAAGGAGACCTCTGGAGACTAAAACTCCCCCATAGGATGCAGTGAAGGCTGTTCCAGCACTGCTGCATCACCAAGCAAAGAGTTTGGATTGGGCTGTTAGTTGAATACGGTTTTTAAAAAAAATACCTTACAACTGGTATGCTAAGCAATTAAGTATTTAATGAAGATTAGGTTCTGTGTTCAGGAACTGGAAAAATGTGACTGGCTAACTACAAGTCTTCCTTTCCATTCTTAACAGTTACTAGATCTAGTTCATATAGTCATAATCATCAGTTTGTGACTGCAAAGTAATTTCATATAAGAAAGAGCCTTCACAGACCTAAACACAGAATGTTCATATCATCCAATGCCACTCTAAACGCAGTTCTTTTCAAAGAAACCAGTTTGAACAATCAGCTAAAAGTCATCAAGTTCTGGATAATCATCTGGAGAATGTCTTGATTCAGTGCTGCTGCTGCTGCTGCTGTTGCACAACTTTCATACATTTGAATGCGGTTTATAGGGAATTCCTCATCAAAATGAGTGAAGCAGTGCTTATTGAAGTGTGTGCCTTATTTTTTGCTTATGGTGCATGTTGCCTCCTTTCCTTCAGCCTGGGATTTGAAGACCACCCTTGGGAAATGGCTTTGGAGGATGCAGTCTTGGATGTGCATCTCTCAGAATCATTAAATACTTCCATCCCAGATCCATTAAGCCAGGAGTGTCAAACATAAGACCTGGGGACCGGGTGTGACCCATGGAAGCTTTTTATGTGACCCTCAGGCTCCCAGCTGCTGAGCAGTGCTGAGGTGTTACTGCTGAAAGGGCAGGCCACATGAAAATTGGGCTCTCCCATATCTTGAAATAGGATCAAGATTTAGCTAATGAGTTCCTAAGTGAGAAAAAGTGCTTTTTTTATTATGACCTGTTTAGTGACATCACTTCCTGCCTAATCACTTCTGGCCCTCAGCAGGCATGGTTAATGCTCTTCGGCCATCTGTATGAAATGAGTTTGACACCTGTGCATTAAGCTTTAAGGTGGACCTCTGTTTTGAAATTTACATACAGTAGGAAATCGTTGCATGAGGATTGGACAAAAGGAGTTACTGCCACATGGTAGCTGCATCTCTTCCCAGGAATTAGTCTAGCCAGATGGACTCCCATCCAGTGCCCAACATGAGTGGCCCCTAACATCACACCTACCTCTTCCACAAAACACCTGGGCAAGAAAAAAGTCCCCAAGACAGCAACCAGTCTTTTAAGCCATGCAGAGAAAATATTCCTACTGGGGAGGGAGGATTTGGCCTACAATGATGCCTTATACATGAATTTGCCTGATGCAGTTCTCTCATTATTACCACTATCTTTGGATTTGATTCAGAATAAATGGGATACACATCCTGAAGCACATCTCAGAGCAGGTGGTCTGTCTGTACTGCATTGCTTTTAGTGGAAACGTGCCTTTGATCATGCATCCAAGTACAGGTTCCTTTGAAATCTATGCAGTGCAGATAGACCACCACATATAGAACTCTTGAATGTGCACTGTTACAAAAATCATGAAATTCTTTCACCTCTAACAATCTAGTGCAAAACTATTATCAATGGGCTTTGGGTTCGATCATATTAATCTGAATTACTTTTGTGCTGATTTAACATGTTTCACTCTTTTTAGCTATTGAACTGGAGTATTCAGTTGACCTTGGTTTGACTTGGCATCCAGTAATGAGAGACTGCCTTCCCACTAATGTGGAATGCAACAGATACCAGCTCCAGAGGATTTTGGTGTCAGATACTTTCAACAAATGGACACGGATTTCTTTGCCACTTCCTTCTTATACCAGGTAAATTGCAAGGGTCATCTCCTTAAAATATCTGACAAAGCAGATTTTGTGTTATGGGTTTAAAATAGTGTGTCTGTTTCCACAGTGGCTACAAGTGTCTATCGATAAGCAGAGAATAAATTCTTTTTATTGTCGTGTTTACTTTTAATTTGTTTTATTATTGTTTTTGTTATGTTAGAAGTCTCATTGTAGAAATTTTGTAAATAAATAAATGCATATTGGAAATTGGAAGAATTATTACTTTTATCCTTTATGATCTTCCATTGATGAAAACAATCAAATAAAAAAAATTGAGGTATAACCACTGTACAAACATTGCTTTTAAAATTGGGTATTTTATGTGTACCTACTTTTTATTATGTGTTAATCATTTATAATTTTTATATATTCTAGGCTTCTTTGGTTACCCATTTGGGATAAAAGTGGATATGAATTGAATGAACAAACGTCTCCCAAATAGACACCCAAATAAGCCTAGAAAATATAAAAAAACAATGTAATAAAATTAGCATGAGGCTGGCTGAACCAAGTTCTGAATTCCCTCAGCTGATTTTGTGACGGTGTAAGACCCAGTTGCATTGTCTTAAATATGAGTCATCTGATAAACCTGCTGTGGCCCAGGAAGATTTTGTTCACTGTTATTCATTTGACAAAATTCCTTTAGTTTTGTAATGGCATGAGGCAGCACACTACATCTTTTTGATCAGGTCTTTTCTGCCTATCTGCAGAGAAAGTGTAACATGGCAATCCTCTGGTGACAGAACCCTTGATCAGTATACACAAAATATGATAATTTAACATAGGTTCCTCCCTACTTAGAATTAGCATCAGTGCTACACAATCCTCCTGTGCTACACAGCACTGCAGCAGAGTCTTCCCAATAGTCAACAATTATGTAATCTGTCATCATCGACTTCCAGGGCAACTGAACTCTAAGCTTTGTGGAGACTGATTGAGAGATGCGTGGCTGCTAAGATAGGGGGTATGCTGCCCTCAACACTTTTGTGGAAACAACAATGTTATATCCTGGCTTATTATCAATTATTATCAATTATTTTCTTAAGACAAAACGTATAGTCATCCTGACAAACAGTTTAAAGAAATGGGAACTAGACAAGAATAGTGTTTGCTTCTGTGTAGGAAGTGTTCATTTCAGCAGGATTTGCAAAGAACTTCCCAGTGGATTGTGTTCTTTGGTTTTTTAATAAAGCCACCATTGATTTAAATTTACTCAGCCCAGTATAGAACCAAAGCATTTCTTTTTATCTCCAATATATATTTATTCACTGATCATCTAATAGGCTGCATTCTGTTAAGCAGAAGCCTTTTTTCACTTGGAATACAAAGCAGCATGAAGTTTTATGCTGCCATCTACTGTTTAAACAATACAGTAAACATATTTGGTGAGTAAGCGGAGTTATCCAGAATTTGCTAATCCTTGTGCTCTAACTCAGTGTTTCTCAAACTGTGTGTCAGGACCCACTAGGTGGGATGTGAGCCAATTTTTGGTGGGTCCCCATTTATTTCAATATTTTATTTTTAATATATTAGACTTGATGCTACCATGGTATGTGACTGCATTTGGGGAAATGTTACAGACCTGTACTTTTAACAAGTATATTGTTAAATATACTATGTATATTCCACTCATAGTATACTATGTATATTCTTTTAACAATGATATTCAATGGGACTTACTCCTGGGTAAGTGTGGGTAGGATTGCAGTCTAGGGCTACAATCCTATCCATACCTTCCTGGGAGTAAGCCGCATTGACTATAATGGGACTTACTTCTGATTATACATGCATAGAATTGGACTCTTGGATCGCTAAAAATTTTCCTGCTTGATGATGTTGCTTCTGGTCATGACATCACTTCTGGTGGGTCCTGACAGATTCTCACTCTAAAAAGTGAGTGCTAAATGTGTGAGATCCACTGCTCTAACTCATTTAATCTTTCTGTACCCTTTTCCCCAAAGGTCTCAGGCAACCCGGTTCCGCTGGCACCAGCCAGCTCCGTTTGATAAGCAGCAAACGTGGGCCATAGACAATGTATACATTGGTGATGGCTGTCTAGATATGTGCAGTGGCCATGGGAAGTGCACTTTGGGGAACTGTGTGTAAGTATTTCCATCTCCTGTGGAACACAGTGATATGGATATAGTAGCCAGGTCTCTTGAAATTTGAGGTTCTCTGATGGAAGAGGAGGCTGGGAAGTGGTGCCTCATTGGAATGGGGATGGGATTGATCAGATGGGGTACAGCTTAGTGGGTATTGAGTGAGGCCAGAGGACAGCACCTGAGAGGGCAAGGGAAGAACCAGGTTGTCCCTCCAATGAGAGAAGCATATGCACAGAAGAACATATGAAGAGGTTTTCTATTGAGTTGAATGATTGATCTGAATAACTCTCCAGAGATTCAGATGAGATTTCATTCAGTCCTTACCTAGAGATGCTGTGGACTGAATCTGGAACCTTTTGCATGCAAAGCAGATGTTCTACACCCAAGTTACGCCCCCATCCCCTGAAAGTAATAGGTTTTTTATTCCCATCTAGGAACTCCTATCTGCCTTAGAATAATTTAGTTAGGTTTGATGTATTACTTTCCTTAGCTAGACCTATCTGAAAACAGTTTAATAGTGAAATAAAATACTTCTGAGATGTTGAATAGTTTCTTTTGTGTATTATTAAATAGAACTAAGTATATTTGTAAAGCCTTCTCACATAATGAATCTTTCTACGTTGAGAGAGAGGCATGTGAATCCTCTAGACATGGTTATAGGTGAAAGGGATGCCTAATATTATGGATGACACAAAACAATACTGATAAAGTCATTTCATGCAGAATATCTTTCAAACTGAGTTCTCCATTTGCCATCACGTACAGGTGTGATGAAGACTGGGGTGGGTTGTATTGTGATGAGCCCGAGATATCTCTTCCCACTCAACTTAAAGACAACTTCAATCGCGCACCATCCAATCAGAACTGGCTAACAGTGAATGGTGGGAAACTAAGCACAGTCTGTGGAGCTGTGGCTTCTGGAATGGCTCTTCATTTTAGTGGGGTTGGTATTTTGAATTTGTACCCACTGTTCATATCAGTAAGGCTCTTTTTACAACTCTGAAACACAACCTTTCCCCCCTCCCTACTAACAGGAGACAGAAAGTAGAATATCAGTATTCCAAACACCCTATGTCTGATGCTGAACATGCCAGCCACAGGCCCTCCTATGGTGAAGCCAGAAGATCTGCCTGCCACAGACCTGTAGTAGCCTGCCAAGAAGGCTTACCTTAGTTCCAGTGCTGAACAGCAACTCAGAAGCAGCTCCCCCCCCCCCCCCGTCCCGGACATTACTTTGCACATTACTGAGACAAGGCCCACACTGGCTAGTACACAGCAAGGAGACCCTAGCCTGAGGGCAGAAGAAGGAGGCAGGGAGAGACAGGCATGGCTCAGTCAAGGCCAAAAAGTGGCCAAACGAATAACTGGGTGGATCAAGGTGTTTTAATGGCTCAGGGGGAAGCGACTCTAAAAGGGGTGGAGGAAGTGGAAAGGCGTATAGTCAGCAAGCAGTCTATGATGAGGAGGCAAGTACCTAGGCTCCTGAGGGTACTGGGAGGCTACAGCCGTCTGGACCAAAGGGCAAGGCTGTCAGTGCCCTTCACTGGGATGGAACCCCCTGTGGCAGGTGGAGGAAGAAGATGGGTACAGGAACCACACACCCCATGCACCCTTCTGGGGCACCCATCAGGTTGCTCCACACTGCCAGGGCCTGCTTGAACAGCTCCCAGTCATGATTCCTGCAGCCACCAAGGAGGACCAGTGACCCATCCCAGCCCGCTCTACCCCTCCAAGTGGGAGCCTCTGGCTCCCTCTTTGAGCTAAACCCAAGCAGGGCACTCCCACACTCTGAAAGCATTTGTAAACTCTGCAGTTGTCCCCTAATGTAGAGCCTATTCCTATAGCCTTTCAAACCCCCCAGGGTTTTAAAGTCATTTGGTTTTGAAAAAGAAAACCTTTTATTTCCTTAATAGTCAAAGTAATATATTCCTTTCTTTCTTTCTTAAGGGATGCAGCCGTTTGCTGGTTACAGTGGATCTAAACCTAACTAATGCTGAATTCATCCAGTTTTATTTCATGTATGGTTGCCTGATAAGTCCCAACAGTCGTAACCAAGGAGTTCTCCTTGAGTACTCTGTGAATGGCGGCATTTCCTGGACCCTCTTAATGGAAATTTTTTATGACCAATTCAGCAAGCCTGGGTAATAACTATATTCTTGTTGCTCTAACAGAATCTATCTTGACTATAAATAATAAATCTGTCAAGCCCTGTACTTGACAGCTCTGAGGGATGTGCTTTGCTTCAATAGATTGGATTGCAGTTAGGAGGACACTTTCATAATTCAACTTAAGCCCATATAGAAGGCATGACAGCATATATCCCACACAGTACGTAGAATCAGACTTAACTAGAGAACATATCTGGTAACAGCCCATCTTGCTCTGGTTACCATTTTAGGGTCTCCATAGAATTGTTTTTCCTCAGGCCATTTCTTATTTGTATGGTTCAAAAAGCAACAACTCAGTGGCGGACCTCTCCCTCCCTGCTCCTGGGGCAAAGGTCTGCAGAGCCGCCCCCGCGAAAGATGCCACCCCCCACGTGCAAAGCTGCCCCCTCCTACCTTTGTAGCACGATGGAGCCTCACGCGACCTTAGAGCCAACTGGGGAAGCCTTGTGAGGCTTCCCACAGTCTTAAACTGCACTTCTGAAAAACTGGAAGTGCAGTTTCCAACTGAGAGCCCAATCCTATCCAACTTTCCAGCTCAGGTGTAGCTACAATGCAGCCCTGTAGTAAAGGAATACATGCTCCCATACCTTGAGAAGCCCCCAGTGACTGCCCCTCCACCACAAGATTTAGCGCACACCCCACTGACACACCAGCACCAGTACTGGAAAACTGGATAGGATTGGGCCCTGAGTCGGGGTCCTAGAGACATGCTGACCCAGCGCCCAAGGCATTTGCCCCGCACTAGGTCCACTGCTGCAACAATTGTATGTGATTGTGAGTACACAGACTGGGCTTGAATGCACTTTGGTGCTATTCAGTTAATTCTAATGCCTGTTAAATGAAATCACAGTTGTGAATTTTAAAGTTTTCAATGCAGCTTTGAAAATATGCATGTTTCACGTTGTCCCTCTTAATTTTTGCTTTTTAGATTTGTGAATATTCTCCTTCCTCTTGATGCCAAAGAAGTGGGCACTCGTTTTCGCTGGTGGCAACCCAAACATGATGGCCTGGATCAGAGTGACTGGGCCATTGACAATGTGCTAATATCAGGATCAGCTGATCAAAGGACAGTGATGTTGGACACTTTCAGCAGTGCACCTCTGCCACAGCATGAACGTTCTCCTGCAGATGCAGGGCCGATGGGCAGGGTTGCTTTTGACATGTTCATGGAAGACAGGACAACAGGTAGGGGTTCATGCAGACAGGAACCAGGTAGGGATGTTACTGTTTTTTTCCCTGCAGAGTTCTTTTGCTTTTATCAGTTGTATGACAAGCAGACATTCACAGGTGCATCTTCTCCCAATATGAAGTGATCAGGAAAGCTACATCTGTTGAAATGCCTGTAAGTACAACTGTTAATGGCGCAGGTGTGTGGCCAGGTAGAAAGTTGGTAGCCCTAGAATCAGGCATAGGATAAAATTGGTTAAATTGCTATGCTAATATTTAAAGAAAAATATGAGCATGGTTGAAGAATGGCTGCTTTTAAATGGAATAAGCTGTTCCTGGATTGTTGTTCCTGGATGCCTGGATTGGCATCCTTCAGTCTCGGAAGACTATGGTATTGCGCTCTGAATAGTGTTCTGGAACAGAGTGTCCTCTCCAGTGCGCGAAGCCTGGGTAAAGTAGATATGGAGGATAGACTGTTACCCATGCAGCAAATCCCCCCTTTCCATTTCGCTGAAATGGTCCAATGGAAAGACAGAAGCCAATATGGTTGGTTCCAGCGGCGTCACAGGAGTTGCCAGAACGTGACTGTGTTCAGCCATGAACTGCCTCAGGGACTCCGGCTCCAGATTTTGCCTCGAGGTTGACTCCTGAAGCCTTTTCCATAACTGGATGTAGCCACAAGGCAGTGGAGGTTTGGGATCAGAGTTTTCCTTCTCTCGGATGAGCTGCCTTCCCAGGCTAATGAGTCCCATCTACCTGGTGGAGGGCCTATTCTTATCTGCAGCCCCCAGGGGATAACTGTTACCCTGTAGATGCCCAATCTCATCTGATCTCTGAAGCTAAGCAGGGTCAGGCCTGGTTAGTACTTGGATGTGAGACTGCCTGGGAATACCGGGTGCTGTAGGCTTATACCATAATCTTTCGAGACTGAAGGTTGCCAACCATTGACATGTACACACACACACACACACACACACACACACACACACACACACACACTGTACAATTCAAAACAAATCACCAGGATGTCATCACCAACAGCAGCGCAATTTACATTTGGTCTAGTAATTGAATTGTTTCTCGAACAAAATTGAACAAGGCTCTCAGCAATTCCAAAATTGAACAAGGCTCTCAGCCAGAACGTGACTGTGTTCAGCCATGAACTGCCTCAGGGACTCCGGCTCCAGATTTTGCCTCGAGGTTGACTCCTGAAGCCTTTTCCATAACTGGATGTAGCCATAAGGCAGTGGAGGTTTGGGATCAGAGTTTGCCTTCTCTCAGATAAGCTGCCTTCCCAGGCTAAGGAGTCCCATCTACCCGGTGGCTGTTTAGTCACCTCTTACGACAAGTACAGCCAAACTGAGGGCCTATTCTTATCCCCAACCCCCAGGGGAATTCCTGGATTAATGTTTTAATAATCCAATAATTCTATTCAGTAAAGAATAGCATGAACAGTTTTAATTAGCTGTTTCAGTTTTTAAAGTATTGATCTGACCATTATTTTTTGAAGTGAATGAGCATTGGCTGTTTCACGACGACTGTTCTGTTGAAAGATTCTGCGACTCTCCTGATGGTGTCATGATGTGTGGTAGCCATGATGGCAGAGAAGTTTATGCTGTCACCCATGATCTAATGCCCACAGAGAACTGGATTATGCAGTTTAAGGTAAAAGCAACTGAACCATCATCATCTCTGTTTCCTCTGGCCTGAGTCTCAATCATTTTCCCCCCAGGCTAACCATGGATTGCAGAACTTGTTCATGGAGGTCACTACCACCCTTGGATCAGATGAAAAGATGAAATAGGACTTGGTATCATGAATATACAGCACCATGCCCCTTTCTCAGGCATCCTCACAAGCAGTTTCAGCATTGCAGACAAATGTAGCAAATGACACCTTTTTGGGACCCATTGCAGCTTCCAGATGGGAGGGGGAGTGATTTTTGAAGATAGCATGAAAAAGGGTTGAATATCCTCTACCACTACAGTGTGGTCGTGATTGAGTCCCCATGAAACTGTTATTTCAAAGTTACTTAAAAACTAAACAAGACAATGACATGTTTAACATTACAACTAGCTATCACTAGCCATTAACATTGGCTGGTGATGCCCACTTTATCCTAAACAGTAAGATGGTTATATAATTAATGAGACTAGCAAGAAGATAGGCTGAATAACAGGTTAGGACACCAGTCTTTAAAGCGGAAAGATCAAAGTTTATCTTCTTTCCCTTCCGCTCACTTGAAGTAAATTCTTGGGCAAGTCTCTGTATGCCTTCATGTTTTTCAAATTTAGACCAACAGATAATACTCATAACTTTACAACAACATTTTTCCCCACAGGGCAAGTAACCAAAAAGCACATCTTTTTCACATATTTTAGATTTCTGTTGGATGTAAAACCTCTGAAAAAATTGCCCAGAACCAAGTCCACGTGCAGTATTCCACTGACTTTGGAGTGAGCTGGAGCTACCTAATACCTCAGTGCTTACCTGCTGACCCCAAGTGTTCTGGGACTGTTTCACAGCCGTCTGTCTTCTTCCCAACAAAAGGATGGAAAAGGGTAACTTACCCACTACCTGAAAGCCTTGTGGGAAAGTAAGTATACAATTATAATCTGAGCTATTGATGTTACTTCAGGTTCAATGACTCTCCCATACATTTCCTTCCCCTGCTGACAGTAGCACTAAACAGGAGATGAAAATAAAGTCACCAAAGAGATCAAAGACAGGAGTTGATGCTTCTTTGTATCACAGTGTTGTGCTATATGTGCTGATGCTATCAGTACATTTGGAGTACCAGCAGTCATCACAAAGAACTGCACAGTCCATATATGGATTTTGAGTATCAGGTGCCTTGATTCAGTGCATTCATCATGTGTAAAAGTCTCTGTCCAGAAGTGCCCTTGAAATAATAAGAGGGCTGAAAGAGGGCTGATCTCAAAAGGTATGCACTCTGACTAGATAAATCCCTCCATTTAGAAAATTCACTTGTACCGTAGACAAGGCTGGGCAGTTCCCATTACTGGGATCCAGACTAGGAAACTGATTATGATATTCTTTTAAATCAGCCATATATTCCTCAGAACCCAACCCTAACTATTTTGTCCCCACCACCAATGCAGCTATGCCAAAATGGTGACTGTTGCATCCCGTGGGGGGGGCAGTTGTGGAGGTTTTCTCTGGGTAAAGGTTTCCTCTGTGTGTGTGTGTGTGTGTGTGTGTGTGTGTGTGTGTGTGTGTGTGTGTGTGTGTGTGTGTGACTTGTACAATGATTTAGGCTTATTGTGTCTGTTTCTCTTTGTCTTGACACAGCCCTGTACGATTTAGATTCTATCAGAAGTATTCGGATATGCAGTGGGCCATTGACAATTTCTATCTGGGACCTGGCTGTGTAGACCACTGTAGAGGGCATGGAGACTGTCTAAAAGAACAGTGCATCTGTGATCCAGGTTTCTCTGGTCCAAACTGCTATTTGACTCAGACACTGAAGGTAATCTAAATATATTTTGGTGCAGTCTGTGCTGAAAAATATGAATGACAGAAAAATGTTTGTGTGTGCGTGCGTGCGTGCGTGCATGCACGCACGCGTGCACGCACGCGTGTTTATAGCATATACCTCTGCAATCCTTTCAGAATTCTTGATTTTTGTACTTGTATTCTGTGTGTCTAAGGGCACAATCCTAACCAACTTTCCAGCACTGACCTAGTCCCAGTGCAGCCCCAAGGTAAGGTACCAAACATGCCCTTACCTTGAGGCAGCCCCCTTGACTGCCTCCTAACTACAGGATGCAGTGCACATCACATTGGCACAGCTGTCAGTGCTGGAAAGTTGGTTAGGATTGCACCCTTAGACACACAGAATACAAGTACAAAAATCAAGAATTCTGAAAGTATAACCCTGTCTTTGTGATTATTTTTGTTTTTTTGTCTGCTATAAAGGCAAGTGGGATGATAGTATTCCAACAAAAAAATACTTCACATGTCAAACACTAATGTCCCTTGACACTGTACAGAAATAAATTATATTTTCCTAATTAACGTGTTTAAAAAAGAGCAAGTGATCTGAATTAATGATCAGATTCTTAAATGCTGCAATGTGCAATCCTTTAACAGACTTTCCTGAAAGAACGCTTTGACAATGAAGAAATTAGACCAGATTTATGGATGTCTCTGGAGGGAGGCACTGCTTGTATGGAATGTGGGATCCTAGCAGAAGATACCGCTCTGTATTTTGGAGGTGCTACTGTGAGACAAGCTGTTACTCAAGACTTGGATTTGCGGGGTGCAAAGTATGTCGGATTACTTATAGAGTTTGACATAGCAACCTTCATTAAAGTGTTTTTTAAATAATGATAAAGCAGCAGACAAATGGCTGTAGGAACCAAAGGCTGTTGGTATACATCTAAGTCTTAAGTTACCGATTCAGGGCCATTCCAGACCAGTTCTGAATAGCAGCAACCAGTCATTGCATTTACAGTTGTGGTCCCATGTGGAGTTGAAACACAGCAGATACAGTAGGCTCTTTGTCCCTCTTTATTCTTCCTGTTCCTTTTCTGCTCTTTGGTTGTATCTGGATATGTACCTCTCAAAAAAAGAGAGCACAGAAGCACTAACACTGCAATCATTGTGCTGCTGTACCATCTTCTTATTAATGGATTTTCCCTGTTAATGAATTTGACAATTAAACCACAGTGAAAATATGGTTGGATTTCATGTGACCCCCCCCCCCAAAGTGTAAATGAACCAAGTGTGACAATCCTGGACTTTTCTATTCTCCTACGAGCATTAGATTTGTATGATTACCCAACAATATATTCTCATTCAGGTTTTTACAATACTGGGGGAGAATTGGAAGTGAAAATAACATGACAACATGCCACAGACCAACATGTCGAAAGGAAGGAGTTTTGCTGGATTATTCAACAGATGGAGGCAAGTGTCTATTTTAATGGTATCTTACAAATATTTCTGCACAGGTTTCTAATGATAAGGGGACTTGAATATAAGCAAAAAAAGAATTATTTTGAATTAGCTGCAGGCAAGGATATAATTTGCAGTAAAGCTGAACTCAAAAGTTCCCCCTCATCTGAAGTCACTGGCTGCAGTCCAGCGAGTCCCTAATACAGTGTTCCTGGGCTGTGTCTTTTCATACTTTTGCACTGAATACTCACACAGGCATCACTAAAAAAAAATCATAGGCAAGTTTAAATCTGAGCAATGTGTCAATATAGCCATATAAACAGACACTCTGGTTTATTGAAACTCTTCAGGTTATCCAGATATTTTGGATGTCTTCCATGCCTTAAGGATAAATACCATTTTATCATGTTCTGAAATATGTTTTCGTAACTTAATTATTCCCCTCCTTGAATAATATTTTTCTGTGTTTCAGGAAGAATTGGATGAAATGTTCCCATTGTCCTCACAGTTCTTATTAACTACAGAGCTGTTTATCTGAGCAAAGGAATGAGAAATGCCCACTGTTACTCATAGTTATTCTGTTAGAAAACCACAGCGGTTATCTTTTTCTACTCAGCCCTGGCCAAATCCAGGCCAGCGCCTGAAACAACACTCACAGTTTCTGCCTTCCCTTAGCAAGTGCATGCCCTAACTCTTCACCTCTTCTTTCCCCTTTTTCCCCTTTCATCTCCTGACCACTTATTCAAAACAGGTGAGCCCAGAAGGAGTAGAGAGTAGAAGATCCACTTCTGCTCCACCATCCTCCTGCCCGGCCATATGGTAAAGAAGGCAGTGATGAAGGGGAGTGTGGTCCTGTTTGCAACAAGATCACTGCAACCTCCTACCAATTTCTCCAATGTAGAAGGCAGCTGAGCTTGAGGTTGAGAATGAACCGCTGCCACCCTAATCCTGTTCTTGCTGAAGTGAAGCACTGGGCACTGGGGTAGCGGCAGGCTGAAGCAGCCCGTTGCGTGGTGAGCCAGTAGGGGTGGTGGAAAAGCACAGGGTAGTGAGTCACCCCTTGCCAGTTTCCCACTGCTTCCAGCCTGCAACTCTCAACCTCAGCTTCTCAACGGCAAAGTGGGATAATAATACTTACCTTTTAAGATCATTGTTAGCCCAGTGTCTACTCAGCATGTCTACTCAGAAGTATATCCCATTATATTCAATGGGGCCCATCCCCAGCTAAGTGCGTAGGATTACAGCCTGTAAGGATTACATCAAAATAAAGCAGGTGAAATACTTTGCACACTCAAGCTGCAATCTTATACACTCTTACGTGGAAGTAAGTCTCATTGAAATCAAGACTGCTTTGTCAAAGAGCCCTGCACAAATGTTAAGTATTATTATTCTTGCTTTATCTTGAATTTTTGTGATATAGGAATATCTTGGACGTTGCTCCACGAGATGGATTATCAGAAATACATCTCCATCAGGCACGACTATATACTGCTCCCAGAAGAGGCTTTAACCAATACAACCCGCCTACGCTGGTGGCAGCCATTTGTCATTAACAATGGAATTGTGGTTTCGGGTTTTGATCGTGCTCAGTGGGCTCTGGATAATGTATTGATTGGGGGAGCAGAAATAAATCCAAGTCAGCTGGTAGATACATTTGATGATGGTAAGAGCCAAGTGGTTTATCACTTTCTTAACCTGGATGGCTGATGATCTTTCAAGTTCACATTTACGTTTCTGGAAATGAAGTGCCAATTTGTATTTTAATTTTTTCAGCTTACATAAGTTGTGGAAGGACTTTTAAAAAATCTTACCATCCTGTTAAAAAATAAAAAAATAAATCAAATAAAGCTACCTAGATTTAAACATTGCTAATATATTTTGAACGAGAATAGCTTCACTACAATTTGTATTGTCTGCCAATGACCTGTCTGGCACCAAAGATCAACAGAATGGGGCAAATGCTAGGGCTTTAGGAGCCCAATCCTGAGCTCCCGGGGTGCGTGACTGCAGTGGCACCTAAAGGCTCCTGCCACATCCTGTGCACCCAAGGCAGCCACGAGCAGCACCTCGGGAGAATGGGACTTTCGTCCCTCTCCCCTGGGTAAAGGGAGTAGCCCCGCAGTGGGGCTACTTGATTCACTGCCAAGTAAAAGGTCGGTGGTGAGGTAAGAGCCTACATGTCAGGCACCGAGCCTGACGCGGAGGTTCAGGATCTGGTGGAGCGTCACTACACCGGTCCCGCCCCTCCCTCTTCGCTCCCTCCCCCTGGCACGCCTCCTCCCTGCCCTCCATTCACCTCCACCCTCCCCGGAACGCCTCCCCCCCGCCTCCCCCCCGCCCCTGTTTTCCTCTCCACTGCTCAGCCGTCTGTGCGACTGCCGAGTGGCAGAGGCTGGGCACCTGTCTGGTGCTAGCCCAACGCTGGCCAGCACGGGGCTAGCACAGGCTCTTGCCTGGTGTTAGGGCTTGCAAACGTGCCTTATGGTAAGCCGGCACGCAGAGCTCAGGATTGGGCTCCAAGTCCTGTAAGAGGCCCCATATAGAGAGCATGGTGTCATCTTACTTTTCCTGAGACACCCTGGAAGGTTAGAAGCAGAGAGAGTCTCTCTACTGTTTCTTCCAACCTTTCTGGGATCCCAATCCTGAGCTCATCAGCACCAGCGGACCAGACCAGACCGATGGCACTGAGTGCTGCAGGATGCTGCAGTAGCCGCTTTGGTGCCACTGCACCTAGCAGCAGTGTTGCCTTTAAGATTGGGTCCAATATGAATTGACACACAACTCTGCTCAGAAAATGCTGGTGGGGAAGATGTTTCACTTACGTAGACCTTCACCACGTGTTTTGGGTATATTGGAGCCTAAGATGCAATTGTGTCAGCAATCTTACAAGCTTATGAATCTGCCTTTGAATATTTCCTTATTTTATCATCAGTATACTTTTCCAAAACACTGACTTTGTGAATTAAGTATGTACCATAAGATTATGAGACTTTCCATTAATTTTATTTTCTTAATGTTAACAGAAGGCATTTCCCATGAAGAAAACTGGAGTTTCTATCCAAATGCAGTCAGAACTGCAGGATTCTGTGGCAACCCATCATTTCACCTCTACTGGCCAAATAAGAAAAAGGACCAGACACATAATATCCTGTCCTCCAGGGAGCTCATTATACAACCAGGATATATGATACAGTTTAAAGTAAGAAGAAGCTTCTGTTCCTCCAAAATAAAGCATTGACTCAATAGACAACAGATTAGTTCAGAAATTCTGACAGGTCCAGGTGTGATGCCCAGTTCAGACTTCCATCAAATATTTATTGTAAGCTTGTTTACCAGAATTTATGGGGACTGCATCAATGCATCAGACAATAGCCCTGGATTGACATGAATACATAAATGTTATTTCCATTTAAAGAGTAGCATCCAAGATTTAAGAATAGGACTGTCTTGCTGTGCATTGTTAATCACCAACTTCTTCACCTGTAGAAAATCTTTTTATTTTCATATCTAAAGTGGAATTTCATTATAGCAGCACTACCGTTGCTGGGTAGTCATTAACTGAAGCTTGGGAAGTTTAGGGTGTCTATTTGATTGGATGTCTTGGGTCCACAGCTGTCAGTGGGTACCAAAACAAATTATTCTAGTTAGGGAAGATAGTGAAGAAGAGAATGTCAATGTGGGAGGAAAAATTGTAACATGTTTTTATTGTTTCAGATTGTGGTTGGCTGCGAAGCAACATCTTGCGGAGATCTCCATTCTGTACTGCTGGAATATACCAAGGACGCTAGGTAAATCACACTCTCTGTGGCCTCAGTAGGAAATATTTCGATATGGGCTTGATGACTAAATGCATTTTTTTCTTTTTAAAAGCTTTTTATTTTTGTTTAAATATTGTTTTTACACCTCAAGCAAAGCAAAACATAGGAAAAGAAAAGCATTTAACATCCCCAAACAGTAAAATCCCTCACTCACACCCTGTATAGAGCAGTCCAAACACACTTAGAAAAATACAAGCAAAGAAAAGAATACAAAGAATGAGTAGCAAAAGCAGACATAACAGACATAAATCACTGCATGTTTCTTTAGAATGTGAGCATACGTTGGCAGGAGTGATGTGGAGGTTGGCTAGGTTGAACACTGGCTGCTTGCCCAGGCCCATCAAAGGGCCCACCTGGCCTGACCAACTTGTGAATTTGCAGTATCAATGGTGGTTGTAGTGCCCAGAGTGTCATCAGGAGTAGGTAGGGGCATCATAGTAGCCTTAGGACTTCAAGACCCCCGACGACCTTGTGCTGACACTGTCTGTACAGGGCACCCTATAATTCAGGGGTAGCCAAATTTCCATAATGTCTAAGACCCACATACAATAAACTTCAGATATTTGACAACCACAAGACATGAACAAATATTTCTTTAATCCCTGACTCAAATTGAGCATTAAAATTAGCATTTACATTCTTAAACATATTTTCGCACCATGAGCATTAAACTTACGTTTTAGTCCAGTGGACTCTCAGTTTATACCTGATTCAACCCAGAGTGAAAAAGTTAAGAGTAAAACCCTAAGCAACCAAAGCAAAAGGTAAATCTAGGCTATACTCAGAGACTATAAAAAGTAAGGAAACCCTCATTGCTCATTTGTCCTAGTTACTCATCGCAGCATTGAATGCATAGACAAAGGTCAACCACAATGCAGCCTGCTGTGGATGCAGGAACTGATTTTCTTGACTGAAGTAAGTAGCTAGGGGAGGAAAAGTACCCAGAAAGACCCATTAGATTTATAAGGTATTTTCAACTTGCCTTTTAATTTCCATGCCAACGTTTGTCCTAACCTTTCCACCTAGTTATCCTATTGCTGTTGCTCAGTTCTGAAAAGTGCCTTATTTTCTTGTCTGTTTTGCCATCTTTTTTGTGTGTGTTTTAAAGCGCAATCCTAACTTGCGCTGGAGTAGGCAGGCCAGCAGGCGTGCACCACATCCAGCACAAGTTTGGGGCCAGAAGCGGCGCAACCCGAGGCAAGGGGAAAACTCTCCTCTTCTCCCGTGTCGTGTTTCACTGACCCCAATGGGTCTAACCATGCCTCCTCCCCATGCCCTGCCAGACCCCTCCATCAGCTGAGCTTGGCTAACACAAACTTACCCCACCAGGCCTGGTTCCGGCACACAGCGCTCCTTGCACTAGCCTCCCCAACTCCTTAGTCAACGCAAACATGCCTTACAGCGACACCACACTGGGGGTTAGGAATGCGCTGTCCTTCTTTCAATAAATTCTTTTTATCTTCCTATTCCATCTGCCTAGTCTCAGTTCTGGGAGAGAGCTAGTTGTCCTGTACTCCCAGATTGCTCACCTCTGCTACCATCTATCTTTGCATGGAACCCCCCCCCCCCTCCGATTGGGGCTCTCTGCCATCCCAGGAGGGGGATTTGCTCAAGACAGCCTCTCTTTGTGTGGATCTCCCCTAGTTTTGGGTGGTGGCAGCATTAATTGCCATCCCAGTTTTAATCCTCGTTCAGGGATGACATGGGGCAAGGAGGTGGGTGCTGGTTGCTAAGTGCTGAACCCTCTTTTCCTCGTTCACCGCAGTAAATCTTAAGTACTTGGAAAACATTATTATGGCTCATATTTTTAAAAAGGCATACACTTTGTTGACCTTTAGTAGATACAATACTTGACTTTCTTTCATCATCCTTTTCAGCAGCTTTAATAACATTATTTCCTTGGCTTTCTTCAGGTCAGATTCATGGCAGCTTGTCCAGACGCAGTGTCTCCCCTCCTCGTCTAATAGCGTTGGCTGTTCCCCATTTCAATTCCACGAAGCTACCATCTATAACTCTGTCAACAGCTCCACTTGGAAAAGAATAACTATCCAGCTGCCTGATCATGTCTCATCCAGGTAGGTTACTGAAAGGTCACCTCACTGCGTTGCTATAAAATTTCATCAGTTCAGCTGGCAGTGGTTGGTGGCGTAGAAGAAAGGACAATTTAAAACAGCATTTTCTCTCTGCTATGGTACATAATAAATTTTCTTCAGGGAAACATTCTCCCTAGTAAAAATAAATGGTACCTAACACAGAATATCTACCAGTGTGAGAGCTTGTACAGACGTGAGTTTCATTACTTTTGATGTATGGGGGAAATGAACATTTACAGGGCATAAAAACCACGCATTCCACAGCCCCTTGAAATGGAGGTTGGCAACTATAATGCCCAGAAATCAAGAGATTGCCATCCATGGCTGTAGTGTGCATAAACCCACCACCCGTTGTCTAACATGCCTATAATGCATGCAGTCTAGTGTTTGAAAGTGCTCAGCATGTTATACTGAGAACTGACATTTTGGGTCTGGGTGGCATTGTGTTACTTTTAGTGCAACTCAGTTCCGGTGGATTCAGAAAGGAGAAGAACCAGAAAAGCAAAGTTGGGCTATAGATCATGTGTACATTGGAGAAGCCTGCCCAAAACTCTGCAGCGGCCATGGATACTGCACTACCGGAGCCATTTGCATTTGTGATGAAGGATACCAAGGTGTCATGTTCCATTTTTTTACTTTAATCTGTGTCAACCAATTCAATACTTTAAAAGAGTTTTCAATCCACCCTATGCTACCTCAAGAACAAGTCCGTAATAAGATGCAGGGCTGCCCAGTCAAACTCAGCATTGCATATTTCCTTATCTGTGGGATGACAAGTTGCACCTGCTGCAATTCTCCCTTCTATACACTTGTTAAAGGTCCAGCATCCCTAAAGTTGAAAGTTTGAGCACCCTTGTAGTAGAGGGAAGCAAAGTCCATCTTACCTTGCTGCAATCCACTGCAGAGGCCCTCTTGGAGTAAAGGAACATTTGCTCCCTTGTCCTGGGTAAACTCCTGCAGATCTGGTGGGTCAACACTGACCTGCATTGGCTGCATCTGCCCTCCTCCCTGCTCCTATCACCACCCCATTCTTTTCCCCTTACCTCTGGGTAAGGCACCCTGGCCCCTATGGCTTGCGCCGGCCCAAGGGCGCTTCTGGATTGCACCCTAAGGAGGTAAACTAGGGAGAAATGGGTAGTGAATTTTATATTTAAAATAAACTTTATATTTATCTTTTAAAAGTCATATGCGCATGAGGACTAAAAGTGGCAAGAGAGGAGTTACCTCTCAGTGCACTCTGTGTCATATTTCATGGAGAGCGTACAGAGCTTTCACATTGCCCCCATCCACGTTCAAGGACTTCATTTGAAGCCCAGGTTTTTCTTAACACACGAACATAAATTCTCAGTTACTTCAGTGCTTGCCAATGTTATAATTCTTTATGTGTTCTTTTTAGGTGATGACTGCTCTGTTTTCAGCCATGACCTTCCCAGTTATATTAAGGATAATTTTGAGTCAGCGAGAGTCACTGAAATAAACTGGGAAACCATTCAGGGTGGAGTTATAGGAAATGGGTGTGGACAGCTGGCTCCATATGCACATGGGGACTCTCTGTACTTCAATGGATGTCAGATAAGGCAAGCTGTAGCTAAGCCCCTGGATTTAACCCGAGCAAGGTAATTCTGTGTTGCTATGAATCTGAATTGCTGCTTTCATTGAATTGCTGCCCTGCTGCGCCAGTCTTGGGCTGCCTGCCAGTGCCCTGTCTGGCTGACCTCTGATGCCACCCTGTGCCTTCCCACTCACTCCTCACAGCCTGGAAAGTGGGAGGGTCCACATGTGCTGGTTCACAGCCTGGGATATTGAAATGTTTCCTCATTGGTATCTGAATGTTGCCATTTTGTTAATGTTAGCTTAGTATTCAATTATTATTTTGCATAGGCACTGACAGCAGAAGGGCATTGTTGGTAGGTGATAGCACACATCACAATGGAGGATAAGCAGCTGAATGAGTTTCTGATGGTATGGCTGACATTATTATGTCAATAATAGTGTTGCCCAAGCCTGAACAAGAGAGTAAGGGCCCAATCTTATCCAACTTTCCACCTCTCATGTAACCACAATGCACCCTCGTAGTAAAGGAACACTTATTCCCATACCTTGAGAAAGTCCCAGTGACTGCTTCTCCACCACAGGATGCAGCGCACACCCCAATAGCACAACTGCACCAGCACTGGAAAATTGGATAGGATTGAGCCCTATGTGCAGGCTTCTTGGTTGTCACCACTAAGAAGTTGGAGAAACCATCACCATCACTCTGGTGGTTACAAAGATTTTAGTTCTGCACAGAAATGTCCAGGCCAAAGAATTAACAGTGTGCTGCTGAGAAGGATTTTAAATTTCCAGTATTTAATTATCTTACTTGATAATTGCAAAGAATATTAAAGAAGGTTGGTCAGATCCTTTTGTAATAGCCACTTTTGCTGCTATAATGGTTTTACTGGTATGTAATTTTCTCTTTTTTACATCACCCTCTCCTCATTTTTTCCAGCAAAATAATGTTTGTTCTGCAAATTGGAAGCCTTTCCCAAACTGACAGCTGCAACACCAATCTGAGTGACCCAAACACTGTGGACAAGGCTGTGTTGCTCCAGTATAGTGTAAATAATGGAATTACATGGCAAGTCATTGCACAACATCAACCAAAGGACTTTATACAAGCCCAAAGAGTGTCTTACAATGTACCACTGTAAGTACCTACCAATGTTTCTTATGGCAGAAAAAGAGCATACCCGACAACTGATTAAAACAAGGGTAGAAAAGTCCCAAAACTGAAATTAATATCATATCAGCTTGGTGGAGGACGGAAGTGACAGTTTAAGGTACTACTAAAGACAACGGTTTTCTCTTGTGTACCTTTTCTCAGTGGGAGATAAGCGTTGTCACAACCAATTATTTTCTGATTCAGTACAATGTAAATGAAAAATATGGAGTCTACATTCACCCAGATCTTTTCTACAGATTACATTTTACAAAGTTACCTATAAGTTCATTCACATTATATTGACAAACAAATATTTTAATTATGGTTTTCGTTATTTGTACAAGAAGCAAATAACCCTTTATAACACTTTCCTGGTATTACCCACTGAACACAATAGAACTTACTTCTAAGTAGATGTAGTAGTGCATGTCTTTTCAGAAGTAAAAGTCACATTTTGGTCAGTGGAACTTACAACCAGGAAAGTGTGTATAGGATTACATCCCAACACCCTTATCC
Source organism: Tiliqua scincoides (assembly GCF_035046505.1). Classification (NCBI taxonomy): domain Eukaryota; kingdom Metazoa; phylum Chordata; class Lepidosauria; order Squamata; family Scincidae; genus Tiliqua; species Tiliqua scincoides. The sequence continues at coordinate 25,548,212 of NC_089827.1, read as the reverse complement.
TATTCAGGGCCTATAGCAGGAGATCTTGTAATCTGCTGCCGCAAACCCCATCCCTTTGGCACAAAAGCTGTGCTACCACCATGCACTTCAGAGCTACTGGTGCAAATGGCTGGAGGCTCCATGCATGAGCTGGTGGCTCAGAGATGCCCCACCAGAGCTGATGAGAAGGTGGTGAGGGAGGTAGGGGAACAGCACACACCAAAATCCTATTCCCCCTTTTCCTGGCCAGTGCCCCCTGATGCTTCTCGGACTTACACCACCTAAATAGCTGACCCATTGGTGGCCAGGTGGTAAATAAAAATTATTTTCACTTACCTCGCCTGGGACATCTAGTCTTTCCCCTCCCCACCATTGCATGCAAAGACCGCTTTGTTGGCACCACTGCATTGCTGATGCTGGTGGTTGATAAGATTGGGCTGCCAGTCATATTAACACACAGTTATTGTGTGTTGACAAATTTTGACTTTCCATTACAATGTGATCTTGGATTGTTTGCAATTAAGCATGTGTTGCATCTGGATTTTGTTTACTGTTTACTGTCAAATACATTGTTAAACTTTGTGCCCTGAGTATTTTGGAATCATCTACCAATAACAAAGAGAAGACCCTAAGAGCTAGAAACAATTAACTCCAGGCTGCATTTTCACAATTCTAGCACATATCTGAGGACCTCAGGAAGGGCCTCAAGGATAACCCATAACGCATATGCTGTATATGTTGCTTTTTCCCTCCCTAAACTGATGCCCTGTCTATATCTTTAGGGAGGCACGAATGAAAGGAGTGTTGCTTCGCTGGTGGCAGCCCCGCCACAGTGGCACAGGCCACGATCAGTGGGCTCTGGACCATGTAGAAGTTGTTCAGTGAGTATAAAGAATCATCTCATATCACCACCACCCCTGTCTTAGAAAGTAATGATATTGTTCCAGCATAGCACAAAGGTTAAAATCATTAGGAACTATTCCTGTTTGCAGTAAAGTCCCTTTTTGGTTTACAACTTTCCCTGGCTTTTGAGGTCAGCTGCAGGGTAGAGGAATGCATCATACACTGTGAAATACAGGAGAGAAAATAGGAGATTTAAACTGTTTTTGGAGACCAGTGCACACCTTGTGAATTAATGCCTTATGCTATGTATGTTCAGCAATTATATGTTAGCAAGTCAGAGGCATCATGAGGGTTTGTGTCTCCCAGAGCGAAAGGTCATTGCATCACTCCCATGATGGACCTACACCCGTACCATACCATACAGAATAAATTACAATATCATATGCACAACCTAAATGCAAAGGCATCACTAGGGTTGGAGTCACCCTCATTCACTCTATTTATTTTAATATATAACACTACAGGTCACCCAACAAATGACTTGATGTAACAAACTTGATGGCACTCGCACAACTAAGTAAGAGCCCAATCCTATGCATGTCTACTCAGAAGTAAGTCCCATTATAGTCGATGGGGCTTACTCCCAAGTAAGTGTAGATAGGATTGCAGCCTAAGAGTTCTAGTATTCTAGCTACTAGAGCAAGAGTTCTAGCTCAACTTTTACTATAAGCTGACTTATACTAAACCCTCATTGGTTCCCTGCTGTGTCATAATAACACCTCGTTTGCTCTTGGAACAATCAGTCTCATTGATCAGTTTTGAGTTAAGAAAATCCACTCTTTGTTACATAAGGCAGTTATGTCTTCCTTTTCTGGGTGTGTGTTCATAAGTTTTGATAGAATACAGATATTTCAACATGGTTTGTTGCATTCTGCATGAAATTCCACATTGTATGATGTAAAACATGATGGTATGATTCAAAAATACTAAGATTTCACAATTTTGGTTAGTAGTGGTATCTCACACACACACACCCCCAAGTGCATAACCAGGTGTGATCCATGCCCCCCTTAGCAACGCCACTGTAGCAAGTACATCTGACATGCATCATTTGCAGCGCAATACAAAATAGCAGTCTATGTTGCTCTTTACAGAGTAATACTGTGTGATCGAGTTGGGCTTCCACATTACTGTCTAATACTTTATTCATTTCCTTTTTTAGTAAGCAAGATGCTGTTCAGAAACAGGGTTCACCTGAGCAGGTGTCCATGAGTAGAAAGCACTATATTTGTTCCCCTGACACTATCTTCCCATGTCAAACTGTCTTTGCACTGTTGATTCTCCCCTTGGATAAAATGGGTCTCACTCTCAGAATAACCAGTTTGTGCTGTTCTACATCACAGAAAGATGATCTACTTTCTCTAACAACTTAGTTCCTGTAAAACTGAAATTCTAGTGTCATGACGGGCTGGGATTCATCGCTACAGTGGTTGACAGAGAGAGGTGTGCTTTCCCAATAGATAGCTTCAAATTATTATTCATTATTTTATTTACTAATAAAATTAGTTATTTTACTGAAAACCTGTAACAACTTGGCCTGATGGAAATGCAAACTTAGCTTACATCCTCAAAACTATTTTTGGCTCTTAAGCTACTCATTTCTTGATTCACATTTAAATTAGGGCTGAAAACATTAATGAGTAGAGTATTTGATTTTCAGCTTTTAACAAAAGCTTTATTTGGGAAAGACGCTCATAGCACTCTTGATGTGCAGATCCCAATCATTTAAAATCAAATCGTAACTAAGTCGGATATCTTCAGATCTTGGAAGGGATAGATTGCCCTAGGATATGTGTGTATGTGTGTGTGTTGTTTTTTTAAATAATCAGTAGCACATTTTCAGCTCCATTTGTTGGGCAGGGTCTGCCTCTTCAAAGATAGGCTTGCAACTCTACTCAGAAGCTTTGTCTACTTCAAAATGCTGTCGCACACCTCTCAATGGATGATGTGTGATGGTACAAACCAATTCTGCTGATTTTATTTCAATGGCACTGACTGACAGTTTGTGTCCCAATTCAATTCAAGGTGCTGATGCTTATTTTAAAGCCCACGTGCCCCATTGGCATGGCTGCATCAGTGCTGAAAAGTTGGATAGAATTGGGCCCTCAGTCACTATTAACTGGATCAGAACTACTGTGTTTTAGGATGATTACCCAGATTGTTTTAAAAAAAAGAATCCTATCTGAATTAGTTGAGAGGATCTGTTATCACTAATAGCCTCAAAATGTCAATTATACCATTAAGCATTAGTGTTTAAATGTAGCTGTTGTTGGCTGTATTAAGGCAAGGCAGGATATTGCCTTTAAAAAACAAAAGAAACCACTTTGGTTTATTGACAGCCCTGATTTAAATGAGTAGTAGACAATAGCAACTCAGATTATTGCATCTCCAGTTAGTCCTACTCTATTTTGCAGTGACAGGCACCTGCTTGCATGGCTTCTGTGCCTACCCCAGAGTATGGTCCTTCACCCAACGCTAAGTAATTATTCATGCTTGGCTGCTGTTTTGTTTTTTTTAATACACCTTGCTAGGTTCTGCCTCCACAATATAAAAATTTGAATCTGAAGTAGAATAAGATAGACCTTATTTTTGACTTGCCTGGCCCTGAGCATTTGCCTTGGCATGGAAAAGACGGGGTATAAATTTTTTTTCAAATTTCTACATAAGTGCATTCACATGATTTGTCTTTCAGAAAACAAAGATCCTAGTTCATGATAAAGGGTATATGTCCAGATAAGGAGGGCATGTGCATCCAAAGTGCCTCCTACGGTTCTTGGATGGACAGATTCCAGGGTCCAAAGAACCAAGCAACAAGTTCTGCACACACAGTGAAAGTTTAGACTTGTCCTTCTCAAACATAACCTTCTCATGCTGCATTGCAAATCTCTTTTGAAGCTGAGAAGCGTTTCAGCGCAGTTTGTGATATATAGCATGGTCTGCCGCTCAAAGAGAAAAAGTCGCAAGTCCCACTAGGCTTGCCATTGAGTGTGCCTAAGGTCGCTGTTAGATCTTAGCCAATATGAGAGAGATCAGGCGACGCTAAGTCTCAAAGCAGTGGCATACCTAGCGCCACTGGTGCTCTCATCAACTCACTGCTGGCTGCTGGAAGCCATGAGTAGACCTGCCCTCTATAGAGCTTGCCTGGTGGAAGCCAAGTCCACCCAGCAGAAATTTCCTCTATTACACAATTGTTAAAAGGCCAGAAGCCCTAAAGTTGAAAGGTTGGCCACTCCTGCTCTAGAACCAACTCTATGTGCATGTCAGTTCTTCCCTAATCACACTACCTGCCTGCTGCACTGTGGAACCACACACTCTTTTCTGCGCTTACATCACAAAGTACCATTTTGTTGTGAAGACAAATTAAACTCTGGTCAAATATTATTAATAGCTGAAGGACGAGGCTTTGTCACCGCTTCCTTGTGCCTTCGTTATTCTCATCAGAATGTTAATTGTGATAAAGGAAAATGCAAACAGCCCCAAAATTCTTATTACAATATTAACTGAATCATGCAAAACCATAATATTATGACTACGGGCTTAGCATGCTGTTCATCTTTCCATAACCATCACGCTTCTCATGATTAAGATAATTTCAGATTTTGACATAAATTATTTTTAAAGATTTATGTTGCAAAGAATCTTGTGTATTTTCTTTCCAGCAATATTTTGCTATGAATTATGTCGTCTAGAAATAACGACGCACAGTCATTTAGATAACTGTCTTCTTTTGCTTCATTTCTTAGTAGAGAGCCATTTTTATATGTTTAGTTGAGGAAAGATCTACTCCAACCTAGAAAAGAAACTGTTAAAATATTGCAGCATTATATGAACTTTCCCATTGTTTATATCAGCTTTCAGTGTGATGCAGGATGTATTTTTAGAATTATTTATGATATTTGTAAAATTATGTTGAAGTATATAAACATTTTCTATAAAATCGGAGAGTAACTTGTTCAATTTTTATTTTCAAAAGAGATGAAAAATCCTATATTGCTTCTAAACCTCATCAGGCTTTTATGACTAATCACAGTGCTGCATGCATTGAAATACATTTTCTAATTTGTGTTGTATTTCATTATTTGCTGTCATTGGTTTTACACTAGAGTAAGGTAAGTAATTTCAGTACTGCAGTATCCATGCAGCCATTATACTTTTAAAATCGTTCATATCATTAATGCTGATATTGTGATACAAAGCCGAAACCCATCAGGGTCAGTTGTACCCTTAACAATGCAGGTGTGAACTCCTATTCCTGAAGGCCAATATTCTGAATTCTTTGGAGCTCTTTGAACCTGCAGGCATTTGAGACTTGGCAAGAGGTATTCAGAATGCTACTGAATGCCTCCCTCACTGAGTCTCATAAAGGTTTGAACATTTCAGAAGGCAAACATATAGACTCATACCAAGCAATTTCTTATCTACAAATCAGAGCAAAGGAGGAAGTAGGATCTGACCTGGATGCCTATAATCCATTTTTAATTTACAAAGGCAATAAGAAGATAAACAGATAAATCTGTAACAGATAAAAGTATTTGAAGTGTGCCTCCATTACCCAGGAGTGTACTTTATAGTGAAATATGCAAGTCTCCTGTTCAAGAGAAATAAGGACCCAGTTCTACCCAACTTTCCACTGCATTCCAGCTGCAGTGCAGCCCTTTGGTAAGGGAACAAATGTTCCCTTACCAGAAGCTTCTATGACTGTCCCCCTCCACTGCAGGATGCAGTTCACACCCTATTGGCACGGCTGCGTTGGTGCTGGAAAGATGGATAAGATTGGGCCCAAAGACTCTCCCACTCCTACCAAACATACTAATTAGTTACTCATTTTGTAAAATACAAAATATTCATTTTGTATTTAGGGACAGAAGTATATGTCAGACCTGACCAGCTTCTTACTTGAAACTCTGAAACCTGTGATTTCTGGATGGTGTAATAGCCATCCAGGCTATTATACAACACTGGTCAGCCCAGGAAACATCTTGAAAGTTGAGAAGGGCAGCAAGTCAGTGAGCCCCCACCCCATCTTTCTGCTACCCTCTCCAGCATACTATTCCAGTAGACCCTCTGATCCACTTCTGGCTTTCTGAAAGTCACCTCAGAAGAGAAATGGGGCAGAAGCAGCCCCCAGAATGAAGAAGGAAAAAAAGCAACTCTGGCTCCAGATCATTTCTCCCCACCCACCCAGTGCTTATGAAGCACCAAGTGGGCAAGGACAGGTGACCTGGAGTCTTCCCCATCTTGCCCTCACTTATTTAGAGCTTTGATGTACAGCTTCCCTCCTCTGCAATGCTTCCGTTTTGAATGAACATGCGCCATGCCTGTTCGTTTGAAAGATAAGCTATGCAGAGGAGTGATATATATATTAGAGACGGTACCAGGTAAGTGAGGACAAGGGGGGGAAGGGGCCTCTCTCTCCCCCTCCTTTATTCATGCAGGGTTGCTTGCTAACCCTCCCCATGCTCATTTGCCAATCCTTCCCCATCTCCCCAGGGGGTGGGCATGTGTATGCACATATGGGGCGACAAAATAGTGGGGCAGTTCAGGGGTTAGGGAGGCACAGGCTCACCGCTGTTATTACACAGAGAACTCTCCTACTTGGGAGCTGATCCATACTGTCAGAGATTCCAGCCTTTGATCAACAAGCACTATTTTTCTGCTCTTGCTGATTATCAATGCCTCTCATCAAGCTGAGAATCTACTGGAGCAGCAGTCACCAAACCGAAGATCACTGTGTGCTGGAAAAGCCTTACCCAGCATGAATGGAACTTACCTTTCCACCAGGGAGCCTCTTCTCTGCACTGCTGATCACCCCTAACCCTCACACCAGCCAGCTGTGTCTGCCCAGAAATCTGGGCGCAAAGCCTGCTGGAGCGACAGAACCAGAAAGTGGCTGAGAAGAAAGCTCCCTGGCATAACGGTAAGCTCTGTTCTCGCCAGGGAAGGACTGCAGCGGGCATGAGATCTGGCGCGCAGGCCAAGGTTTGGTGTCCACTGTGCTAGAACAAGAAATGAAATTACACCTTATACCTAGAGGTGTTTGTTTCTGGTGAGTAAGATAGGAATACAGCCTAAGCCTTAATGAATACAATAGGCTTACTTATGAGTAAAATAATTACACTATTTTCAAACACTTCTATCTTTTTAAATTCAAAGGTGACTCTAAAGAAGCTTCAGTAAAATAGAATTGTTTCATGTCGGGTAAAAGATGCTTCCATGCCTGAGTTCATTCTGCTTTTCCCTGCAGATAAAATCAGTGTTTAATTAGAGGCTGAACCACGAAAAACTACCACCATTATATGGCTATAACTTCCTAAATCCAACAGCAGAAATAATGGCTGCTTATGATAATTGCTGTTGGACTAAAAATGTCATTCGTCTTTATCTACCTTTCTTTATCTGTCACAATTCTCAGTGACATGGTATAGTATGATCTTACTGTAGGAAAATGATAGCTCCAAATAACATGTAGGCCAGTACCTCCTAAACTTACCTGGCTGGTGATGCCCCATTCGAGCTCTGGACCCAGAAGTAAGTGCCAATGACATGACATGCTGATGTGATAACATTAGCAACACTTCTGGGTCACAGCAAAAAAAGATACAAAAACTATGTTAAAAGGTCCAAAGAGAGCAAGTGGGCCCTTCCGCGCCTCTGCAGGCATCCTAGCTTGCCACACCAGACTTTGACAGGGTGACACAAAGTGCTGTAAAACACATTGCTCCAGCACATTGCATCGGACTCACACTGTAGGTTGTTTCTATACAGCCAATAGTCTTGAACTAACTCCAATACTTGTTACAGCTTTGCACCCTTTCCAAGTTCACTGTTTTCAGTATCTTGACCAAAAATTTAAAAATAATTATAAATGTAGAGGGTCTGGTGAATGGTCTGAGTTCACAAGGCACTGTTCCAGTGTAAAGCTATAGAGGTCTCTCACCTGGCGAGTGCCTGGGGCCCCACACAATTCCACTGGGCCTTCCAAAGGAAGAGCAGGATTGCAGTGCTGTGTCAGACACAGAATTCCTGTATGCACAGTTGACAGTTATTTCAGATGGAGGAAGCAATCTCCAAAGGTATGTAGGTGTGGTCTGACATTCTCAATGGAGAAGCTTTTGCTCATTCCACTCATTAACCATCACTCAGTTGAGGTGTAGCTCTTTATGTTTGGCAGCTGGGAGAGTATATTTCTTCATAGCCTAAGCTGGTGGTTCCTAAACTAGGGGCACATGGATGTTCCTGAGGGCCGCAGGAAGGTCTTTTTATTTATTATTGTTTATTATTTCTGAAGACACAGCTGCCAGTTCTTTAGCTGGACTTGGCGCTGACTACTAGTCAGGCCTAGGACATTGTAATATATTTACAAATAATGTGTGCTGAACCAAGCAGGTGGCTTTTTGAATTTGACCCATAGTAATTTTGCCAATATTCAGATGCTTTAAATGTGATTCAATTGTTTTTGGGACTGCACCTGATGTGCCAATTACCACTGGGATAAGCACTGCTGGTTTCTGCCATAATCTTTGGATTTCGGTTTTTAGATCCTGATATATACTGATTTTTTCATATTCTTTTTAATCAATCCTAGTATCGCCCGGTATTGCTATGTCAATGATGGTCACTTTATTTTCTTCTATTATTATTTTTATTATTTTCATTATTATTATTGAACATATACCAACTCTGTGGATCACCTGGCAGAGAGAAAAACTGCATTTAGAGTCACAGTCAAAAAAGTCTGGAAGACACTGGAAGCAGTAAATTACTTCAGGATAGCTGTGTCATGTTAAACCAGAAAGTCATATTTTTGCATGACCAGGCCAGCACCAGAGACCTAGTGCTCACCAAGGTGGTAACCTGGACTGGTGGTAACCTGATGCCTGGACTATATCACTGTAGACCAGTGGTTCCCAGATGTTTTCCCCTGATCTACTGGGTCATTGGCCATAGCTCCCCATTAGGGCTACAATCCTAGATGTTGTATAGGGCTGCTGGTTTTTCACGAGGATTCCACAGCTCCCCTGGCTGGTTTCTGCAGTTCACAGTTTGGGGAACCGCTGCTGTTGACTGTAGGTGGGGCCTCAAGAGACTGAATGCAAAACAAAAAAATCACTCTACAGAGAAAACTACTTTGTCAGGGAGAAGAGTAGGCTAAAATTTCCCTGCCAGACACTTAGTTTTCTTTACCGAGGGAACATTTTGCTTGGAAGAACATTTAGTCCTGCTCACTAGTGCACTCTGAAACCATCTCACTCCCTCAGTGACCACTAGACCTAAGACTCATCCTTATTTTCCAAAACAGTTAGGCTTGCCAAACTGAGAGAACAGCATCTTAATTTAAACTTTTGTTTGGAGTTTGGCACAAATGGTCATACTCTAAACTAGTACCTCATTATTTGAAAATTAAATCATTTTCAGTGTAGTGAGATCCTGAAGGTATTCTAAATTGTTCTGAAGAAGTCAGACTTCTGTTGCATAGCAGATACTTATTGCCCAATTCTGTAGTGAAAATGGTGGAGTTCCCTGCATAGCTAAACCAGCAGCATCCAGTCGCTGGCAAGAGTGGCAGAGCACCTAACCAAGAGAAAAAGGCTCCTCCAAGGCCCCTATTGTAAGGCAGGGCTAATGTAAGGTAGGATCCTATTTATCCTACCTATCCTATCCTATTATCTGTGTTGGTTCAAATACACCACCAGTTCAAGGGAAGGTCAGTCACTTCTGCAGCACCATGGATGCTGGGCTCCGATTCTAGCTGTGGAGCAGGGTCATCAGCAGGAATATTATGCCAGCCTGAAAACCTCATTTCTCATCCTGTGTTGTGCTGGGGCAGTGCAGCAATTCACAGATCTTATGCTCAACAGTTTTGTTTTGAGATAGTCACACCCCTTATTTTCTCAACTGATAGGCTGTGTGAGCTTTTCAAAAGTGTCTACCAGATGAAGGCCTGTTCAGAATTGTTTTTATATTGATCAGCCAACCAACCACACCCGTCCTGGCATCCACTCACATGACGAAGCATAATGTGTGAACCAGGGCACTCTAGATATGGCTTGCAGCAATTCCTGCAATTGCAGATGAGTAAAAGTGCCATTGAAATAACAGCATTGCAATGACCACATCCTTTACCACCCTGTTCGCAGCATATGCTGTTTGTCCACCAAAAAGAAGCAGGGCCACTTTGTGTGCATTGACTAGCACAAGTGTGTTCTTGCTTTCATTAATCTCTACTCTCAGCATTAATGAGAGTACTCTCATATACCTACAAAGTGGACAATATTGGGATGCAGGATGGAGGACAAAAGGATTTCCTCTGAGATGTAATGCATCTCTGCACCCACCCCATCTCCAGTTTTCCTGGTCAGTGGAAGATTAGCCACCCTGTGACAGGATAGGGCTAGATTTTGTTCTCCTCTCAACTTTGTTCTCTGCCATAATCATTAATAGTTGCCATTCACTAGCAGGGTGCATTCAAGGATACAGTTGCTGTTCAAAGTATGATCTGACTACCCATCACTTGTGATGCCAGTGTCAGGGTAGGTTTGTCCACAACTCAGTGTCCCTTCATTGCCACTTACAGAAATGAAGGTCAGTCATTGAATAATATGGGAGAGAGTAAAGTGGCAGTGTTCATATAGCATCTAGTCTGATTGTGGGAAAAAGTGTGCACAGCCCTGGGCATAACCAAACTAAGGAACTAACTTTATACATGTATAAGGGCATTGTCTAATAGCAATGCCCACTGGTGGTCAATTGCTGTTTTGACAGGAAGGTCCCTTGTAACAGAATTAACACAAGTTAGGCTTTTCGAATGGGTACATATTACTGGCGTATGACCTTTGCAACAAGTGCCAACGCTTATCTTAGGATTTCTGTACTTAAACAAAGAAACTGCAAATGCCAATTTTAGCAAGACTGGAATTGAAATTTGCCAAATTGGAATTCATTAACCAATTTCTCAGGACTGTGATGGCATTTCTCAGGACTGGAATATGAACTATGAGTTTAGCACAACAAAAAGTAAATAGCTTTCTATCTATGTACTTTGTCCATGACTGTATTCATGCTCCACCTATCAGGGTTTGTTTTGTGTTCCCAATATCTTGTTCCCACCCTCGTAACTGGGTCTGTCCTCTAGTAGTGTATTTCTGTGTATGTATATGCATGTGTCTACCAGCCAAGAAAGATATACAGACCAATCACCCTATTTCTCACCAGTCACAGCATGCCACGCCACCAACAAAGCACATGCTGCATGCTGTGGTGGGGAGGAAATTCAGATGGCCAGTGATAAGTAAAAAATTTTTTACTTACCTCCCAGTAGACCACCTTATCACCCATGGGTCTTCTTGGGCATATGTCAGCTATTTTGCTGATGCAAGTCCTAAGAGAGGAAGGAGGGTAGGTCCAGGCTGAGAAAGGGTATCTGGTATGTGTAACTACTGCAGAGACCCACCCACTCTTGCCCTCGATTCGCTTCCTGGTTTGGCCCACTCTTTGTCCCAAAACTCCCCTGAACAGCCCCCCCTTCACCTTTTCTGCACCAGCAGAGAATCTGGGCAGTTCTGGTGTGGACATGAAATCTCTGGGTGTATGCTAATAGCAGCAGCAAAGCTACTAATTCAGAGTAATATGAGTTTTGCATAATTTTGTAGATTTGCAAATGATAATTTAAAATGTCTGTTGGTGGAATACAAACTGCAGCCTTTGCACTGGGGAAGCTCTTTGCTGCATATATACAACAGAACCTTAAGTTATTCTCTTCCACCCTCTTTCCATTGAACAGCACTCGCAAACAAAATTACATGATGAATTTTTCACGGCAACATGGGCTCAGGCATTTCTACAACAGAAGACGAAGGTCACTTAGGCGATACCCATGAAGAACAAGATATTTCTTTTATTTCTCCTCCCAACCTGTGATGTGTCGCTTTCCATTCCTTTCAATCTAGCACTGCGGTCTGGTATATCAGGACATTTTCTTGATGAATATTTTGAAAGCCTCCATCAAGACAGAGCGTAACACCACTTTTTTCACACTGTGATCTAATGAGAAGTGACTTATTTTCTCATAGGTAAATGTTTTTAAATGTTGATGTGTCTGTGGAAAATTGTGATCTATTGTAATACCAGTTACAGTGGCAGTATTGGAAGTAAGCAACTGGCTCTGTTTTCAACAGGAAGAAATAAACAAGCAAGCATACATTTAAGCACAAAAGACTTTTCATATTTTCTGTCAAACTACAATATTAAGTACAAGATTTAACATTCTCATCACATAGGTATTTAAATGCACTGTATTTCAGCTCTGTATCATATTTTATATGATTAAGTTATCATTGTTTGTCTCCTTTTTATTATCTTCTACAACTCAACATGTTGGCACTGTATTTACTTGTTATAACAATTTTGCTGCTGATTTTTGGGGCTACTTACAGTCTAAAGCTACATGTGAAGCAAACTGAAATGCCTAATCAAAAATAATTGCTGAAGTGGTTGTACAAGATATTGATGTCCTTCATTCTTACTCTTTGATATGTCTGTTGGTTATTGTTGTTTTGTGGACAAAAAAAATACTTAACATTTGAACCTTTTCTACTAAGCAGCTGTGGATAAACCCCCTTCCCCTTCAGACAAGCACCCTCTCCCCATTTCCTTATCCATTCTCTGTGGATGATTTACTTACAATAACTGCCATTTGGTCTCTGTAGTAATAGAGTGATTTGTAAACAGTGAATGTTTCTTCGTGTTTCTTTGTGGTTTGTTTCGATTGCGGGTCACGTTTGTATTTTCTGACCATGTTGTACCTACACCAGCAACATAAAGACCCTACAGCCCTAAATTATCTGTTATCATGACTAAAACATATTTCACTATTCAGTGAACCAAGCTAAAAATCCCATGCTTCAATAAAGATGATGTCAACAAGTGATTTTGTGACCCATTTTTGACAGCCCTGAGGGAAATGGGAGTGATTGCAAGTTATACATACCATAACATGTTAGAGCTACAGTATTCCTATCCAAAAAACACCGAAGAGCATGTGTCACAAGAGGAAGTGATTACAGTTACTTCTGAGACAAACCCATTTTTGCACAATGTAGGGGGAAAAGTGTACAGTGGCAGAAATATTTGACTGAAAAACAAGTGTGGTTACCCTGCTCAAGTGAAGTATTCAAGAGGTGGACAAAATTTCCAGAGACCTGGAGCAACTTTAACAAAATGGGAGCCAGATCATGATTAACATTGAGCATCATCAAGTAATTGTAGTTTATTCTTTCAAGAGAATAGTTTGTCAGATTGCTCCAAGGGGCCTAGTGATTGTGCCCTGGAAGTCAGACTCAGCCCTCAAACAATAGACAGCATTGGCTGTCAGTACTTTTTATCATTTATATAACTCACAGGGTGCCACACACATACCATATGCTCAGCGCACTTGTTGCCTTTTTCTTCTTCCTACTCGATCAATAAACAACGATATCAGCTGATACTAATGGCTAATGAAGGATACCATTATCTATATTTGCCACACTGTAAAAAAAGAAGTGCACTATAAAACACGATAATCTTATCTGCTGCTATTACAATTTGGCCCAGGTAACCAGGAAGTTGATTCAGTTTATTGTCCACCCTGACCTTTTGCAGATTTCTTGTTCTACAATGCAGTATTGTATTGAGAAAAGCATAACTGCCGCATGACATTTTGCTTTTAATTGGAAATATGCACAAACCCTTTACTATGGATAGAAATGTGCTTCCAGTGAGTAAGATAGGTTTACAACCTAATGGGCTTACTACTGAGTAAGATAATTAACATTATTTTCAAACACCTCTAGCTATGGAAATATTTATTTTATTATTCAAGGATATGTTGCATATTGTTCAAGTGGAGCAACTATGCAGTTAAACATAATGTTAAACTCACCTGCTAAGAACTGACAAGATTTTGGCACTTTCCTACAAAAGAACAAGTCCAAGCAGCTGCTAGTCAGAAACACAATAGACCAGTGGTTCTCACACATTTAGCACCAGGACCCACTTTTTAGAATGAAAAGCTGTCAGGACCCACCAGAAGTGATGTCATCTCCAGAAATGACATCATCAAGCAGGAAAATTTTTAACTATCCTAGGCTATAATCCTACCCATGCTTACCCAGGAGTAAGTCCCATTTACTTTCATTGTTAAAAGCATATACAGAGTAGCCTGTTAAAAGTACAAACCTGTAACATTTTCCCCAGTGCAGTCACATGCCATGGCAGCATCAAGTCTAAAATATTAAAAACAAAATTTTGAAATTAATGGGGACCCACCTGAAATTGGCTCATGACCCATCTAGTGGGTCCTGACCCACAGTTTGAGAAACACTGCAATAGACACAAGAAGCTTCATTCTAATAGTATTCTTCAGCCTTGAGGTCAGGTCATGAAACCTCAGTTGTGGGGTCGCAGCAACTTATTGAAACAAAATAGGTTGAAGACCACTGGACTAGAGCACCACCAGGTAAAGGGGGAGGCATCTGGTGAACCCCTACAAGCACCAGGAGAACGGGTCCCAGTCCTGCTCAGGTTTTTAGCATTTGTGCTCAAATAACTTTCACTAGTGCCAGGCTTCATAGCAACTCTTTCTGCTCTAATAAGAATATTTGGTTACAGTGAACAGTGCTGGAAGGGCATTACAAGGGTGGAGAGTGGGAGGATAGGGTCCTGGGAGAGGGGCAGGATGAACAGTGGGTCCTTATTATTTATTTATTGGGGTTGTGGCATGAAAAACATTGAAGACCACTGCACTATAACATCAGCTGATCATTTTGGGCTCTCAGGTGTCTTGCATCTAGATTCCAGTTTGCTACAGAGAAAGGGTCATTTGTAGTGACTAGAATCCTACTATTAAGATGTTATCTGATGGAGACTACCAACATATTTTGATGAGACAGCAAGGCTAAAACCCTGCTTCCTTTGTGGAAAGCAGATTCCAGGGCAGAGTACCCTCTCTTCCCTGCTTCATACTACTACTGGCACTGGGGTTGTAATCCTATACTGTACTCACTTACCTGAGAGTAAGCCCATTGAACTCAATGGGATTTTCTTCTAAGAGAACATACATAGGATTGTGCTGTGAGTGAGCTTTCTGGCATGCTGCCATCCGGTATTTACCTCAAGCCAAGGCTTTTCTATGGTCCTATAACCTGATCATCTTCCATGTTCTGTGCAAGCCCAGTTCCTGCTTCTGCTGAGAGTAATCTCTGCAATGCGGGGGGGAGGAACAAGCTTTTGGCCCATGTCAGCATGATGTAGTATTTTGGCATGGCCGTGGCTCACCCAGCACAAGTGTAGCATAGAGGAGGAAGGGAGAATTCTGATGGCTTTTATGAGGCGACTCTCTGCAGCATGGTCTCCCCATGCACACTGCAGCCCAAACATCTGCTCAAGAAAAGAAAAAAAAACTCAGAATGGTTCTGATCTGATGACGTAGGCCCCCACTGTGGAGAAGGAAGTTCTCCCTCTTCAAGCTGACACAAGAAAATGTATTGAGCTCTATGGAAAAAGAAACTGCCAACACATGCGCATTTATTCATGAGTAGGCAAATGTGCCTCATCTCTTCTTGAAGTCCAGGCAAAGGGCCTGCAGAATGGTCCAAATCCAATGAACATGTAGCTCAACAAATGCTCCAGAAGGTGGCCCCCCACTGTAGTAAAAAGGATAAAAACAGAGGCTTGAGCAGCAGGTAAAGTGAAACTTTTTTTTAGTCTTGTAAAGGTAGGTGGGTCCAATAGAGAGACATTTTAAAAAGTGGGTCCTGGTGCTAACAATTTTGGGAACCATTGATTTAGAGGCAAAAATTTTGCATTGATTAACTCCAATTAGATCAAAATGACAAAAGAAATTCTCTTATAAATTCACAAATCATCTTACTGTAGTAATACTCTTACTTCTGAAACCAGGGCAGTTTTGTGCATCTGTCATATTTTTAATGTGTAACTTTTTCATTTTACACTTCTGCTTTTACTGCTATTAAGGTATGCAGGCAACTTGCACGGCAATTGGCAATACCAGCTGGGATAGTAAGCTCAAGCCTTATATAAATGAAAGGGACTTGTGAAATACTAATTGATTTCAAATGAGTGCCCAAGACACAGGACTAACAGATGGCCTTTGTTTTACAGCATATTTTACAGCAATCTCATATTCTACACATTATGTCCCAGACCCAATAGAACATAGTTAGTATACCCAATCAGAACATTATTGCTCCATAAAAGTTTTCCCATTTCAAATACCTCTGTTCCACACCATTCAGCAAGACAGGCAGCACATCTGCACAGTGTTTCATCCTTTCAGAGTGTTTATTTGATAGCCCTATATCCAAAGTGTCTTCAATTAGCAGACAGCTGACAAAAGATTCTTTCCTGAACATCAAATTTGTCTAATTCAGTATGTTAAAAATGCATCTGTTTCTCAACCTGACAACTCTTAACCCTTAATACTGCAACAACTCTTACGGCCCAATCCTATCCAATTTTCCAGTGCCAGTGCAGTAGCGCCAATGGGGTACACTCTGCATCCTGTGAGAGGCCTCCTCCAAGGTAAGGGAACGTTTGTTCCCTTATCTCAGGGCTGCATATGTTCTTAAGAACATAAGAACAGCCCAACTGGATCAGGCCATAGGCCCATCTAGTCCAGCTTCCTGTATCTCACAGCAGCCCCATCAAATGCCCCAGGGAGCACACCTGAAAACAAGAGACCTGCATCCTGGTACCCTCCCTTGCATCTGACATAGCCCATTTCTAAAATCAGGAGGTTGCACATACACAACATGGCTTGTACCCCGTAATGGATTTTTCCTCCAGAAACTTGTCCAATCCCCTTTTAAAGTGATCTAGGCCAGATGCTGTCACCACATCCTGTGGCAAGGAGTTCCACAGACCAACCATATGCTGAATAAAGAAATATTTTCTTTTGTCTGTGCTAACTCTCCCAACACTCAATTTTAGTGGATGTCCCCTGGTTCGGGTGTTATGTGAGAGTGTAAAGAGCATCTCTCTATCCACTTTATCCTTCCCATGCATAATTTTGTATGTCTCCTTGTACAGCCACCTTGCAGCAGTCAACACTAGCGGAACATGAGTTTCACCAGTGGGGCAGCCCAGTAGGGTTGGGCTGTTAGTCTGTGGCAGCAAAACAAACCACAAGTGTTATGGCCTCTTAAAGACTCATACCTGTCTTATGGCATGAATGTTCATAGGCAAAGCTTGCTTCTTTAAACTGCCTACTTTAGTCATCTGGTATTCTCTTACCTCTGAAAGATCATGTCACAATAAATATGTTTGACCACAAGATGCTACAGGACACTCATTCTGTATCTTACAAGGCTTGGCTGGTATTTTAAATCCACACTACGATGGCATTGATAAGTTCACCTTGTGCTGTGCAATGACTCATACGTATTGCATAAAGACAATTCAAGCATGTCCATGAATTACACATTTCTGGCTAACTTATTACAACAGTATGTGAGCACTTAAGTGAGAGGCAAATGCAGATTAGAAAACCAGGGGAGGCTTAGTATCAGTGCCTTTGTCCTTACCCTTTTTAGCTTACGTATGAAGAGCGTTAATAGAAGCCAGAAGAGTGTGGCTGCCACGCAGGTGCATGTCAGTGTTATTAGCTCCAAGTTTGAGCTCTCTGAAATTCCTGGAAAAATCAAGCAACAAATGTTTTTATAAATAACAAGTTTCTTTTAACATCTGGCACTTAACATATATTGAAGGAAGATTACACAAGAGAGCAGCTTCATCTCAAAGGTTTTTAATTGAATCAGAAATCATGGAACTAAGCCTGGTTGTCTGAACTTAGTATGCAAGGCTGTGATATACTGCAATCTTGGCAACTTCAGTCAGAAAAGTCTACACAAACAAACAGTGCAGCAGTAATTAGCAGCACTCAACTACTCTTGGATAGGAAAAGGTCTAATATCATCAGTGATAGGGGCTGTTGATAGATACACAACCAATGGTTTTATAACAGCACAGGGGCCTTTTAAAAATTGTCTGGGCCTTGTGGAGGGTCCCGTTTCTCTGAATGGGTTACCCTTACCCTTCCCATGCATAATTTTGTATGTCTCAATCATGTCCCCCCTCAGGCATCTCTTTTCTAGGCTGAAGAGGCCCAAACGCCGTAGTACTGGTGCCCCAGCCCAGTAATCATCTTAGTCACTCTCTTTTGCACCTTTTCCATTTCCACTATATCCTTTTTGAGATGTGGTGCCCAGAACTGGACACAATACTCCAGGTGTAGCCTTACCATCGATTTGTACAACGGCATTATATTAGCCGTTTTGTTCTCAATACCTTTTCTAATGATCCCAAGCATAGAATTGGCCTTCTTTACTGCTGCCACATATTGGGTCGACACTTTCACTGACCTGTCCACCACCACCCCAAGATCTCTCTCCTGATCTGTCACAGACAGCTCAGAACCAATCAGCCTATATGTAAAGTTTTGATTTTTTTTGCCCCAATGTGCCCCAGGAGAAGACCTGCCCTCTAATTCCCTGACTGTGGAGTTTTTTCAGTAGCCTTAGGTGAGGGACCATGTCGAACGCCTTCTGAATTGTCCATGGGTTCGCCTGCATCCACATGCCTGTTGACCTTTTCAAAGAATTCTAAAAGGTTTGTGAGGCAAGACTTACCCTTACAGAAGCCATGCTGGCTCAGCAAGGCTTGTTCGTCTATGTGTTTTGAGATTCTATCTTTGATGAGGCATTCCACCATCTTACCCTCTATAGATGTTAGGCTGACCGGCCCATAGTTTCCGGGGTCCCCCTCTTTCCCTTTTTAAAGATCGGCGTGACATTTGCTATCCTCCAATCCTCTGGCAGCGTGGCCATTTTGAGGGACAAGTTGCATATTTTAGTCAAGAGATCAGCAACTTAATTATTCAATTCCTTAATAACCCTTGGGTGGATGCCATCAGGGCCCAGTGACTTATTGATCTTTAATTTATCAATGAGATCTGAAACATCTTCTCTTTTAACCTCTATCTGACTTAACTCCTCATTCAGGAGGGGCCGTTCGGGCAGCAGTATCTGCCCGAGGTCTTCTGCCGTGAAGACAGATGCAAAGAATTCATTCAATTTCTCTGCCATCTCTAAGTCTCCTTTTATCTCCCCTTTCCCTCCCTCACCATCCAGAGGGCCAACTGGCGGGTTTCCTGCTTCTAACATATTTGAAGAAGCTTTTATTATTCCCCTTAATGCTGCTGGTCATGTGTTTCTCATAGTCTCTTTTGCCACCGTTTATGTTCCTTTTTATTCTCCTCATTAGGGCAAGACTTCCCAATATACCATGTTGTGGTATATTTCTGTTCAAATGTTACTGAACTAGTTTACTATACCTGTCTTAGATACTGTGATATATTGCTTTATTTGTATACCACCTTTCAGGTCAAATCCTCCCAAAGCAGCTTACATACCATTAAAAACAAGATATGCCTTTTGAGCAGGGTGACTAGATATACAATGGAGGACATAGTGCCTATACCTTTAACCCTTGTATAGACAAGGGAATTTTGGCAGGTGTAGCTTTTTAATCCCTTCCATGTTGAGCTGCACCTGCCAAAATTCCCTCTTCTAGACAATGGTTGAAGGTATAGGCACTCAGTCCTCCATTGTATCTGGTCGCCCTGCTTTTGGGCCACAGATGGCAGAGCCACAAGCAGAGCAATTCAGCTCCTTCAAGGCAGCTGATTTATGACTCGATATCCTTTCTCTGCACCCCAAGGTGCCTCACTTTAAGCCAACTCACATGGTCAAACTGCCAGTGCAATCTCTCATACTCTCCCAAGCACTGGTCTTGTACCCCATCACTGCAGGAGAATTGGTTATCCACAGCCATGAAAGAACATTAATGACACAATCCTAAGCATGAGTTACACTGGCACAGCAACTGTTGCCTTGGCTTAGGGTGCTGTAAAGCACCTTGCAACACTCAGAGAGTAAAGCGTGTCACTGGAAAGGCCTGCGCCTTCCTGCCCAGTACTGGATCCAGACTGCACGGCAGTAGAGCAGGTAAGCACCCACCAGGCAGCGAAGCAGCTGGGGGAGGGTAAGGAGGGGGTGTAATGGTGTGGGGGAAGGTGAGAAAGAGGTGGATTGGGCCTGGGAGGGGTGGAATCGGCAGCACTGGTGCACTGTGGTCCCCTTCCTGGGCTTGAAAGTCTGACATGGAGGGGGCTCAGACTTGTGCCAGCCATTTGGAAGGTGCAGATCCAAGTAGCCACATTGAGCAGGCTGGGGCTTTACAAAGGGTATGGGGACAATTGTCCCCTTACCCCAAAGAGACCTCCAGTCTGCTCCTTCGAGTGCTAGATACAACACAGGCCAAGCGGCCCTTCTGCACCAATGCTGGTTAGAATTAGGCTGCCCAATATTTTGTATCAAATCCTCAGTTGCCCTCTGGAGTCACATCATGCAAAATCATATCAATTGGCATCCAATCGTTGTGATTGGGGCTATCACCATTTGCACAGACAAGTGCGTATGCACACACAGTAAAATTACATGTTTCATTTCTCTCTTTGCCTTCATTCATTTATTTCAGATACAGTGGCTAGTGGTGTTTAGAAAGATTTGAACTTATACACAGATGCTGCATATCCTCATAGACTCCCATTAGTGCATCTTAGGGCCCAATCCTATCCAACTTTCCAAAGCCAATGCAGCCATGCCAGCAGGGTATGCATTGCATCCTTGTGGGTGGGGGGCAACCATGGAGGCCTCCTCAAGGTAAGGGAATATTTGTTTTCTTTCTTCTGGCCTGCATTGTGGCTGCTTCAGCACTGGAAAGTTGGATAGGATTGGGCCCTTAATCCCATCAGCTCTTTTAGGGTCACACAAGCCCCAAACAAACAGGGGAATGTGTTTTGAATGACCCTAGCATTTTCTACAATGCAAGGAGAGAAAGCGGACTGTAGAAAAGGAACTAGGATCTATAACAACTGTAGCTAAACTTGCTTAACGTTATGATCCATATACATTAGACTTCAGATGTTTGAGAGCTGCAATATTTAAGAGGCATTTAAATTCTTAAATATACTTACTCACCACGAACATTAAACTTTGGTTTAATCAAGTTGATGCTCCATTTATACCTGGCAAACAATTAGAAAGCTTGAAAATTTATTTATCTTTTATATTAATTGTGATATAAAAAGGAGCTCAACTTGCATATTTCCGAGAGCCACACATTATATGTCTAAGAACCACGTGTGACTTGCAAGCCTCAGTTTGGCCACCCGATCTATAACACCCACAGTAAACAACTGTATTCAAATCTCCACCACAATACAGGACAGGACAAAAGCGCCATCCAACAGCTGTATTGGCATTTGTAGATGCAAGTTATAACACAGTGAAAACCCAGCATTGATCATAATAGCATAGTAAATATAGAGAATCACACATTGGCAGAACTGAATTAATTATTCCACAGTTGTAAACTAGTCTGATAATTAGGGTGTTGTCTGACACAAGGATCTTGCCATTTGGATCTAGTAAATTACTCATCATTTTCAAGTAAGCAAGATTTAATACTATGCACTATAGAATATTTTTGCCATATGTAAAGAAACATTTTGTAACTGGAGTAAAGTAGCAGCATTTCCTTTGCACAAGTATGGCAAACCAAACCACTACAACATACAGTTGCTAGGCAGGGCAACTTGATAGATTTTCCTTTACACATTCACGAGTTTGCCTAACCATGATACATGGTTTATGTTTGATCAGCATTTGTGAAATCCAGTGTATTTAAAATAAATGTTACCCTGGACTCTCAATTCCTTCTATCTGCATAGGCCTGTATTCTTAGCAGAAATTCAGAAAAGAAGATATGTTCCTAGTAAGCAAACATATTGGTCTTAGTTCACTCACAGAACACTGGCAGACAATCAACTTGCAGGTGGTGGACAGATGTAGGGTGGAGACTTTGCCACCTAACTTGGAGTGCTGCACCCATGGACAAACAAGATGAAGAGTAGAGATTGTTCACCCACTTTCATTTATTTAGCTCTTCCAGAGATCATGGCCAGTATTAAAAGAGCTACTTTAGCCATGCTCAAAAGCTTTGAACAGTGGAGTGTTTGACTTGTTCCCCTGTTAAACAGCTGACCTTCATGCCATATCAAAACTGCTTTTGAAATGTCCCTGAATTTCAGAGATTATTTGCTATTTGCTAATACTGGGGAAGGAAGATTACTGCTGTGTTTAAAGTCCTCTTGGGGTCACAAAATTAGTTTAGGCTGCACACAGTTCTGTGAACCTGGTCATTGATTTGCTTAATAGTGATGGGTATAGAGTCTTGAGGTATCAGACCCAGACTGTTGAGAATGGGCTCTTGCTGGCAGGTGAACAAGTTGCAGGCTTCGAGTTGATGGGCAAGACCACCAGGGAGCTGATGAAGGAGTAGCTGATATTGTAGGGCTGGGCATAAGCAGCTGATAAAGGAAAGAGCTTTCAGAGTTAGCACTCCACTAAACTTCTTCGGCAATGACTTGGAAAAACTTTGGGGTACTCATGTTTTTACAGAATATTCCTGTAACCACTATACCAGGGGTGCCCAAACCCCGGCCCTGGGGCCACTTGCGACCCTCGAGACTTCTCAATGCGGCCCTCAGGGAGCCCCCAGTCTCCATTGAGCCTCTGGCCCTCTGAAGATTTGTTGGAGCCCACACTGGCCCGACGCAACTGCTCTCAGTTTGAGGGCGACTGTTTGACCTCTCGCGTGAGCTGTGGGATGAGGACTCCCTCCACTGCTTGTTGTTTCACGTCTGTGATGCAGTAGTGGCAGCAAAGGAAAAGCCAGCCTTGCTTTGTGCTAGGCCTTTTATAGGCCTTGAGCTATTGCAAGATCTTCATTCATTCATATAATTTCATCTTTAATATATTCATTTATGTAAACTTATGTACATTTATTTGAATTTTAAGTGTAAGTTAATTCTTTTTTCCCCCAGCCCCCGACACACTGTCAGAGAGACGATGTGGCCCTCCTGCCAAAAACTTTGGACACCACTGCACTATACCATACTGTGAAAATTCCAGATCACATCATTAGGCACATGCCAAAATTCCATTTGAAAGAAATGTCTGCATAGGGACATTTCTCCGATCCAGATATTTATTCAGTACACCTTTCTCTTGATTAGTTGGGCCACATCCACATTTATCTCTCAGCTACAGAAGACTGGGTGTAAACAGATACAGTACTTTGCTTGGCTGACAAGGGTTGAAACAACAAAAAAACACATTAAATTAAAATGTGCGGCGGGGGAGTGGTTACTTCTTTTACCTGCATTGTCTCAACCATTTTGAACATTAGATTTTTGGATCCTTGATTTTGCAAATAGTTTAAGTGCTTGCCCATAGCCAGCATGAGTCCTGGACTGTATTGAAACAGCAACAAACAACAGAGCAAAGCAACATATTATCAGTTTTAATAGAACAACAAACAAATAACACAAACACATTACTCAGCTTAGTCCAAAAGCTTTTCAGAAAAGGTGGCCTGGTGTCTGAAGGAGTGCAGAATGGGAACTTGAGAAACTCCTGAGGAAGCTCATGCCACAGTGTTGGTGCCGCTGCTGAAAAAGTCCTGCTCCTGAAGCATGACCATCAGTCTGATGGTAGGGCACCTGGACCAGGCTTTCTGATACTGAATGGAGCAAAAATCATTTCGGGTTACAAGCCATGATATGTATGTGCAACCTCCTGATTTTAGAAATGGGCTATGTCAGAATGCCATTGCAAGGGAAGGCACTAGGATGCAGGTCTCTTGTTATCTGGTGTGCTCCCTGGGGCATTTGGTGGGCTGCTGTGAGATACAGTAAGCTAAACTAGATGGGCCTATGGCCTGATCCAGTGGGGCTGTTGTTATGTTCTTAATGGAACACACAAGCTGGCAAACATGGGGAGGGGGGGGAGATTGTCCTTATGGTAACAGTTTAGGCCATTTAGGACTTTAAAGGTTATGACCAATACCATTGTCTCGTATCTGATCTCATCTGCAGCACACTTCTCTGTGTTGTCAGTAGCAAAAATTAAGCGTCAACGTCCAAGTAGACTTGCTTCAAGTGTGTACATTGGCAAACTCATCACCAATACGTGTGATGAGGAGCCATAGTAAATCCAGATGCCCACATCATTGGGCACATGCCAATAAGCATACCCACTACTTTTATATTCCACTTCCTGTCAGGGTGACCAGTTTTCCAGGACATGTCCTCTTTTTCAGTCCTGTGTCCTAGGGAAAAAAACTTAAATGTTCTCCTTTTCCCTGTGAGCAGGCAGTGCAGAGCCTTCTTGTAATTAATAAATTATATGTAATATAGTTTTAAATTTAATAAGTCACCTCAGCAATTTTCAACCTTTTTAATCTGACACTGACAAGGCACTAAAGTTGTCCAAACACACCATCGGTTTTTTTGAAAATTGACAAGTCACACTGGCTGCCAGTGCAGGACTCTCATCCCCCTTTGGCCCTACTAATAAATGACCTCCCCCCAAATTCCTGTGGCGCACCTGTGGACCACACCAGTGTGCCATGGTACAGTGGTTGAAAATGTCTTTAGCTACATTTTTCTGGGATGTCCCACATTTTGGGGTGCCTGGTCCCCTTCAGGGGTTATGGCACTAAAAATTGTTAAGGCACACCATTAAGTTTTTGACAATTGACAAGGTGCACCATGCTGCCAGTTGGAGGACTGATGTCCCCCTAATAAATTACCTGTGGACCAAATTCCTGTGGCACACCTGTGAACCACTTGTGGCACACCAGTGTGCCACAGCACAGTGGCGGAAAATACTGGTTTAAATTAACCAAAAGAAAGCAATAGAAGAGTGTTTTTAGCTTTTATATTGTCTTTATTTTTCGGGGGGGGGTCCCACATTTTGGGGTTCCTGGTCCCCTTCAGAGGTTATGTGGCATCAGGTCACCCGTGAGCACAGCACCCTTGCAGCTGGCATCAACATGACATTGGGGGCAGCCTTCCTCAGACTGAAGCTCACAGACACGTGTTGCATGCTGGGGGATGTAGTGCAGCGCCGGTCCTCAGGCCATGCTCCTTAATGGAAGTGAAAACTACAGATCCCAGCAGCCGCTGTGGAAAGAGAAGCCTGAGAGCAGCCAAGCCCTTGTGCAATGCCTGCTGTTGGACTGCCGGGTTCGTGCGGGAGGGGAGACTGGGCTGAGGGCGGAGAGTTACCTTGGGTTACCCTATAACCGAGGCAGGAGCTGCCGCGCGTGCAGGGCGAGCTGAAAGGCTGGGAAGGCGGTGGAGGTGAGCAGCACGTGCTGGGGATGCTTCTGGGGCTGGAGAGACCAAGCCAAGGGGGGGGGTGTGTGGTGGGGGGGGTGCCTCCCCCCTCCCCCAAATGGGTCCTAGCACTGAGGAGGGCAGCTACCACAGAGGTCCTTGCATGCACAAGAGCAGGGGGGAGGTGAAACCCCTGGTGTGAAAATACTTGTGTGTGTGATTAACCTGTGGAACTCCTTGCCACATGATGTAATGGTAAGTGAAGGCCTGCATGCCTTTAAAAGGGGTTTGGACAGGTTTATGGTGCAGAACTTCCATCAAGCGGTGATGGGGATGTGCAGCCTCCTGATTTGGAAGTACCAAGGGCAAGGGAGTGGCAACAGGATGTGGGGCTCTTGTTGTCTTATGTGGTTCCCTGAGCAGTGGTGTAGCTAGGGGGGTGCAAAGCACTATGTTTTGCTCCGTTTTGCTCCCACCACTCAGAATGGCTCCGAAGGCGAGGGGCCGCTTGCACGCTGTAGTGAGGCCCCCTGCAAAACATAGTGCTTTGCACCCCCTCTAGCTTCACAACTGTGCCTGAGGCTTCTGGTGGGCCCCTGTGAGATAGTCCAGGAAGCTGGTCAAGAGGGACCCTTGGCCTGATCCAGTGGGGCTTTTAGGTTCTTAGCCCCAGGTCTAAGAATGAGAATGGCTCCTGGCCTCTTCAGATCCCTTTGGTCCCCAAAGGGCACATTTGAAGAGTAGGCAAGGCTGGTTTTCATGCCCTAGAAGGCATGTTTTCTGACCTGGATGCCTTTGCCGGCATATTGCGTAAAGTTAGTTTGGTCTTGTCAGGGCGTGTGCAAGTGGGTGAGATAGGAAGAACAATCACTTTCATGTGTTCAAAGAAGAGAACTGTTTTGTCCTTGTCTGAAGGAGGATGACCAGGGTGCCTTTTGCAACTTCTTTATGTCAGTGGCTGGCTACCAAAATGGTTTTGAAAGGGGCTCCAAATGCCGATTTGTCTCTGGTTTGGATCTAATCACACTTCATACTCAGAAGGTGCAAGAAGCTTTGTTTCTGCTTTGTTGCTCTTGGTACCCACCAAGGAGCCATTCATAATCCACAGATGGGTCTTCTTAACCCACCATGTGGCATCCTTATCTGTAGTTCTTGTCTTTTTCCTTTTTCTCTTCTCTCCTTCTGTTTCCTTTTTTTAATTTTAATTTTTTTTATTTTTTAAGAAATTAATAGCCCACCTTTTCTATGCCAAAGCAAATGCCCAAGACGGATTACAGAGTTTTATAGTAAAGTACAGAGTATCACAACAAGTACAAACATCAAACAAGGCAGCAGAATATTAATTTTTAACATTACATGGTGAAAAACGAATATCGAAATAGGCAAAGTTTAAGGGAAAAAGATAAAAGGAACTCATAGAGCCTGTGGAGAAAAGATAAGTTCAGGCAGGTTGTCAAGTCACAACAGTATAACAGAGGTGCAAATATCCACTCAGCAGCCAAGTGCTAGTTGAAACAGGTGTATTTTGAGCCCTCGCAGAAAACTCATGAGCAAGGGAGTTCTCAGTTCCCCTGGGAGGGCATTCTACAGCTGTGGTGCCACCACAGAGAATGCTTGCCCTTGAGCTGCCTCACTTTGGACAAAGGTAGCACTTGTAGAAGAGCCCCTTCAGCTGACCTGAGAGGGTGGGCTGGAATTTATGGAAGGAGTTGTCTTTCAGGTAGGCTGGACCCAGGTCATGGAGGGCCATCAAGGAATTGGATGGGTAGCCAGTGTAGCTGCTGGAGCAGCGGTCCAGCCAAGTCATAACGTCTGGCCCCCATAACCACTCAGGCTAACGCATTCTGCACTAATTTCAGTTTTCAAACTGTTTTAGAGGGTAGCCCCACATAGAGTGCATTTCCTTCAGTAATTCTTTTCTGTACTTCCTCTTCTAATCTTTCCCCAACCCATTCACTACAGCTTCTCAGTCACTCCCTGCTTAATGACGCCTTATCAGTGCAGTAAGATCCTTATCAGAGCAATAAGATTATCGCTACCGTAAGACAGCAAGGATAAATTGTCTGGCCAAGGATATGACTCCACTGACTTGTATGCAGAAATGGGAAGAGCCACAAAACATGTGGCCTCAATTAAGTATCAAGCTAGCCCATGCCAATCCACTACCCACCCCCTGTCGTCATGTGCACCAGCACCGCCTCGCATGCCAATGCCTCATGCCAGCATGCACACAGTCGGTACCAGCATGCGCCTCACCGTCCTTATTCTTGTCCTCCTCTTCCCTCTTAGCAGACCCAGCTTCTTGTAAAGTGCAAGGAAGATTTGGGGAGCAGGACCTCTAAACTTTGCCAGTGTCAGATGCAAGGCGTGACCCTGCAGCACCAGAAGTGGGTTTGCTGCGTGGGTTGGACATGCCCCTTGCCACTAGTTGGGCCAGTGGTTGGGAAGCATGGTGGCTTGTGTGCTGTCAGGACGCAGACACTCAGTAGGCCTCAGACACAGCCGGGAGAGGGGATTGCACCACCCTGGGTCCTCCTGAACATGGGTTCTTTAGGTGGGTCACGGGTGTCTATCCCTTGCCTGCCCTTCTCTGAGCCTGAAGTGGTTGTTTATATGAAATCAATTTGTCATCCTGGCATGCCTCTTCTGGCTTCCTCCCTGCCCCAAGAGGAGCCCCACCCTAATCTGCTGGCCTCCCATTGTTACTCCTGTGGTGGCTAGAGCCCAACCCCACATCTGGCCAAAGGGAGAGGTCCCCCACTCTGTGGTGCCTCAGCTGGCTGCCCAACCTGCCAGTGAGGTGGAAGGTAACGGCACCCAGCCCTGGCAGTGAACATAAGAACATAAGAACAGCCCCACTGGATCAGGCCATAGGCCCATCTAGTCCAGCTTCCTGTATCTCACAGCGGCCCACCAAATGCCCCAGGGAGCACACCAGATAACAAGAGACCTCATCCTGGTGCTCTCCCCTACATCTGGCATTCTGACTTAACCCATTCCTAAAATCAGGAGGTTGCGCATACACATCATGGCTTGTACCCCATAATGGATTTTTCCTCCAGAAACTCGTCCAATCCCCTTTTAAAGGCGTCTAGGCTAGACGCCAGCACCACATCCTGTGGCAAGGAGTTCCACAGACCGACCACACGCTGAGTAAAGAAATATTTTCTTTTGTCTGTCCTAACCCGCCCAACACTCAATTTTAGTGGATGTCCCCTGGTTCTGGTATTATGTGAGAGTGTAAAGAGCATCTCCCTATCCACTCTGTCCATCCCCTGCATAATTTTGTATGTCTCAATCATGTCCCCCCTCAAGCGTCTCTTTTCTAGGCTGAAGAGGCCCAAACGCCGTAGCCTTTCCTCATAAGGAAGGTGCCCCAGCCCCGTAATCATCTTAGTCGCTCTCTTTTGCACCTTTTCCATTTCCACTATGTCTTTTTTGAGATGCGGCGACCAGAACTGGACACAATACTCCAGGTGTGGCCTTACCATCGATTTGTACAACGGCATTATAATATTAACCGTTTTGTTCTCAATACCCTTCCTAATGATCCCAAGCATAGAATTGGCCTTCTTCACTGCTGCCGCACATTGAGTCGACACTTTCATCGACCTGTCCACCACCACCCCAAGATCTCTCTCCTGATCTGTCACAGACAGCTCAGAACCCATCAGCCTATATCTAAAGTTTTGATTTTTTGCCCCAATGTGCATGACTTTACACTTACTGACATTGAAGCGCATCTGCCATTTTGCTGCCCATTCTGCCAGTCTGGAGAGATCCTTCTGGAGCTCCTCACAATCACATCTGGTCTTTACCACTCGGAAAAGTTTGGTGTCATCTGCAAACTTAGCCACTTCACTGCTCAACCCTGTCTCCAGGTCATTTATGAAGAGGTTGAAAAGCACCGGTCCCAGGACAGATCCTTGGGGCACACCGCTTTTCACCTCTCTCCATTGTGAAAATTGCCCATTGACACCCACTCTCTGCTTCCTGGCCTCCAACCAGTTCTCAA
Organism: Tiliqua scincoides; assembly: GCF_035046505.1. NCBI lineage: Eukaryota > Metazoa > Chordata > Lepidosauria > Squamata > Scincidae > Tiliqua > Tiliqua scincoides. Next base: position 25,519,014 of record NC_089827.1, on the reverse strand, counting down.
TCCAGGAGAGGACCTGTCCTCTAATTCCCTGACTGTGGAGTTTTTTCAGTAGCCTTTGGTGAGGGACCGTGTCAAACGCCTTCTGAAAGTCCAGATATATAATGTCCACGGGTTCTCCCGCATCCACATGCCTGTTGACCTTTTCAAAGAATTCTATAAGGTTCGTGAGGCAAGACTTACCCTTACAGAAGCCATGCTGACTCTCCCTCAGCAAGGCCTGTTTGTCTATGTGTTTTGAGATCCTATCTTTGATGAGGCATTCCACCATCTTACCCGGTATAGATGTTAGGCTGACCGGCCTATAGTTTCCCGGGTCCCCCCTCTTTCCCTTTTTAAAAATAGGCGTGACATTTGCTATCCTCCAATCTTCTGGTACCGTGGCTGTTTTGAGGGACAAGTTGCATACCTTAGTCAAGAGATCTGCAACTTCATTCTTCAATTCCTTAATAACCCTTGGGTGTATGCCATCAGGGCCCGGTGACTTATTGATCTTTAATTTATCAATGAGGTCTGAAACATCTTCTCTTTTAACCTCTATCTGACTTAACTCCTCGGTCAGGAGGGGCCGTTCGGGCAGCGGTATCTGCCCGAGGTCTTCTGCCGTGAAGACAGATGCAAAGAACTCATTTAATTTCTCTGCCATCTCTAAGTCTCCTTTTATCTCCCCTTTCCCTCCCTCACCATCCAGAGGGCCAACCGCTTCTCTGGCGGGTTTCCTGCTTCTAACATATTTGAAGAAGCTTTTATTATTCCCCTTAATGTTGCTGGCCATGCGTTCCTCATAGTCTCGCTTGGCCTCCCCTATCACCTTCTTACATTTCTTTTGCCACAGTTTATGTTCCTTTTTATTCTCTTCATTAGGGCAAGACTTCCATTTATGGAAGGAAGCTTCCTTGCCCTTCACAGCCTCTCTAACTTGGCTGGTTAGCCATGCGGGCACTCTCCTGGATTTAGTGGAACCCTTCTTTCTTTGCGGTATACACCTCTGCTGGGCCTCTATTACTGTTGTTTTAAGCAGCCTCCATGCACTCTGGAGAGACTGGACTCTTTTTACCCTCCCTTTCAACCTCCTTCTAACCAGCCTCCTCATTTGAGGGAAGTCCGCCCGTCGGAAGTCAAGGGTTTTTGTTAGAGATTTGCCTGGTATTCTTCCCCCAACGTGCACGTCAAAACGGATCGCAGCATGATCACTGTTCCCCAACGGCTCAGTAACGTTTACATCTCTAACCAGGTCCTGCGTACCGCACAAAATTAAATCCAGAGTCACCTGTCCTCTGGTGGGCTCTGTGACTAGCTGATCTAAGCCACAGTCATTTAGCACGTCAAGAAATCCGGTTTCCTTATCGTGACCAGAACACAAATTGACCCAGTCAATATGAGGATAATTGAAGTCCCCCATGATTACAACCCTGTCCTTCCTTGTCACCTCCCTGATCTGTTTCCTCATTTCAAGGTCCCCATCAGATTTCTGGTCTGGAGGACGATAGCACACCCCCAGTATTACATCGCTGCTCAAGCCTGGTAATTTAACCCACAGAGATTCTACGGTGGAGTCGGACCCACCTTCAATCTCTACTTTGCTGGATTCTATCCCTCATGAACCTAGTTGTATCGGTTTTCACCAGACTTTGCCCAGGACTGCTCAACTCAGATGCCTGGTCCTCTTCTTTGTAGCCGCGGTACCCACTTCCACACCATGGTCAGGGCCAAGAGGTGGAGAACTCTCATCTGGGAGGCCCCTCATTTTAAAGAATGGTGAGAAAGGTTAAAAAAAGGGGGGGATGTGCCCCTTCCAGTATGATAATATGATCAAAGTATTTCAATGCTTAGGAAAAAGAATGCAGTTATCTGTGTTGAGCATAGAGACATAGGAGATTTATAACATGGTGTGTTTTTATAGCTCCTATCCAAAGTCTCAAAGCTCGTGCACACATTTGCAGGTATAGTTTAAGAATGAAGTTTGTACATTTTTTGGAGACTACAGAATCCAAGTAGTCTTCGTTGTAAGATAGTGAGATATATTCTCATAGCAGCAAAACATCCGCTGGACAGCTCTCTACAGTTAAGGAGAACTGACTGACCCCAGCAGTTTTTTCATACATGCTTACTTGTGGAACAAAATGATTCCAGCACCAAAATGTTTCATCCGACTCATTGGATGAGAGTTGGATGAAGAACAGTGTGGATAAGAAAATTCTCATACCTTCAAAAGCATACTGTATCCACAAATATATGCAAACCTGGCAAAACATCAACAAAACCACTGATTTATAATATCTGTATCTATCACCCATACATCCAACACATTGTACATTCAAAAATACTCCTAGACTGCTTATATACATACACCTCTATTCAGATGGGCAAAGTGTTTTGATTTTAACATAGAGGTTATGTCATAGAGGATCGTTATATGGAGGATTTAGTTACGGCTGTTAACTTGGCCTTTATAGACAGTTATTGTCATTGTACTAATAAGGTTATCGGAATTTAGGAAAGCCAGGTCTTCCCTCTCTGTGCTAGTCCTGTATTTGTACAGTGACAGCATCCAAGGATGACCTTGAATTTCCTGATGTAGCCTTCACTCTAGTTGACAGGTGTGATAGAAACTGCAAAGCATCCACATTTCCCGGAATCACAACCCCATCCCTGAATCCTGACTGACTAGGCAAAAGAGAGGGAGGGATGCTGGAAGGACATTAATTGTTGCAAGAAAGATATCTTCCCATAGTTCAAGATGCTGCTTGAGAAAATACTTATATTGCCTTTTGAGTGTAGAATTGAGGTGTGCCTCCTGTTTTAGTAAGAGTAAACCCTGTGTTCCAGATGGTAGGAGCTGTTGAAACACTTAGCTGGGGGTCTTAACAGTGCAATTCTGTGCATACTTTCTTGGGAGTAAGGCCCATTGCACGCAGCTTCTCTCTAATGCTTTGTAGAATTATGCTGTAATTTTCTTCCTATTTTTCTTACTGGCAAATGCACAGATAAACTCAATGCGAGCCTACCAGGGAATAGACCAAGTGTTGATTCTGGAATGTTAACCTGACTAAAAGCTTCTTTACTTTATCACTCTGCCAAGTCAAATGGGTTGGTCAGGTTAGTCTTTAGGCCAGTTTCAGCATGAACAACTTGTCATGGAACACCCTTGCTATTCTAGCAGTGGCAGAAAGATAGAAGTCAAACCTCCAGCTCTTTTCTCCGAGAGCTTGCAGGTCACTTCAAAACTGGAGCTATCAGCGATAGCCTACCACTTATCTAAATGAACTGTGGAAAGGCTTGATGCTTTCTTGTAATTCTCAGGTTATTACACTGTTTGTCGCCAATCAGCTTGGCATGTTAGGATCATGTGACATCCAAATTGGCATTATTGACTTTTTTTAACTGTTCTTTTTCCAAGAAAAAACATATTTTCTGATAGCATACTGGAACTGCCAGGGCCAAAAATACTGAATGAAAGCATAAATTTGAAGTGATTATGTGTTGAATGTAAACCCTGAATGTTAGTCATAAACAGAACACTTGTTAATCCTGAACATCTATTATACACAATATTTGGTGGACATTCTGCAGAACAGAATTTTATTCAGAAATGCAGTTTGCTCAAGCAGGCCCTAAAAGAAGCACTTCTGATTTAAGACTGAATTCTGTAAGGTGTAGTTCATGGTATTGGTTACTTTTATTAACTGCTTTCTTTGATTTGTGACTGCATTTCAATTCCAGCATCTGATGAACCTATAGACAACAGCCTATAAACTTAATAAACATAATTCAGATGCCCAGAGAGAGACTTCATCATCCCCAAGGTGTCCTCAGCCAATTTACATCTTGCTTCTTTTACCTCTGCCCCTTTTTCTTGCAGCTTTCCAACTGTTCTTCTGTAGGCACACCTCTGCACCCATCCCTCAAGTGGAAGGGTGTCACCTAACTCTGCTGGCTATCTCCTTCACAATCACAGGAACATCTTCTCAGGAGTCCATCTCCTAACCATGAACATCCATTAAGAAATTATTATCCTAAGAAAGGAATCATCAGCAGGTAGCCATTGCAGTATTTTACCTTTTGCTTTTGCTCCTCCAGAGATTTGTACAAGTAGATCTATCCAAGTGATATTTATCTACCCTATACATGCACTCTTCCAATGCTTCCAAGTTGATAATAGCGGTAAGCCTTTAGAGAGCATGATGTTATCAGCTAGATTTAAGAGTCAATAGTTCTTAATGTCCTTGCTCTTAGAAATATCCAATAGCTCTTATCTGACAATAAGTATTGCTGTAGTTCTGGCTGTTAGTTCCGACTTCTGTATTATGCATTATTAGATTAGAAGTCTTAGGTTGCCCAAGATCGGCTTTTCATCACTTATATTTCCCCCCCTGGAAAAACAGAGACTGGAAAACATTCCATACCAAAACAATACTGCCTGTAATGCAGAACAACCGTTCAAATACTATTGCTATTTCACTGGGGTTTCAGGAAGTCATTTTCATACTTTCATGCTCACTTCTGGCAGTGAGTCTTACCCATGTGATGTGACTGTGTTTCATAATCTGTGCCCCACTCAATGAGTTGGGAATATTTTAGATATTGTGTGACTGGAGTCTTCTAAACCACCAATTTTCTGGGTTTGTTTATTAATTCATTAACAGTCATTCATTTATCACATATTTTTACCACCCTTCCTCCATGGAACTCAGGGCAGTGTATAGGAGGGTCCTTATATCCACAGATCCCGTATCCCTGGATTCACTTATCTGCAGATTGGAGGCCACCCCAGCGCACCCCCTCCAGAGACAAGGGGAGCTCTGCTCCCCTCACCTCCAGAGGGAAGTCTGAGCTCAGCAGAGGCCAGAGGACACCTGTCCCTGGCCTCTGCCGAGCTCAGACTGAGGCTCGAAACATGTTACTTCCAATAAGGCATTAAAAACGTGACTTCCAATTTCTCAATGAAACCAGAAGTCACGTGTTTTGAGCCTTAGAGCTCAGTCTGAACTTGGCAGAGGCTGGGGGGCAGATATCCTCTGCTTCTGCTGAGCTCAGACTCCCCTCCAGAGGTGAGGGGAGCAGAGTCCTCCTTGCCTCTGGAGGGGAGGCGGCTCCTGGACTATGGGGATGAGCATTTGCCAGTATCTGCGGTTTCAGGTATCTGTGGGGGGATCCAGAACGGAACCCCTGCGGATAGATGGGCATGCCTGTACATTGTTCTGCCCCTCCTTTTGTCCTCACAGCAACCCTGTGAGGTCGGTGAGCCTGAGAGATAATGACTGGCCCAAGGTTACTCAGGAAGCTTCATGGCTGAGCAGGGATTTGAACCTGGATCATCCAGAAGGCCAACTCCCAAACAGCTAGATCAGTGTTTCTCAACCATGGGTATCACTGGTGAACCATGGTTCTCAACTATGGGTACCACTGGTGGTACTCTTAGGATACCTAGATATCTGCTGACCAGCAAGGAGACCAGCGACTCGACACAACAAACAGCGGTAGAAGGCTCAACTCCATGGGCAGAGCTCCAGTGTATGCTTTTTGCATGTCTGAAAAAGCCCTTCTGTCTGCTCTGAGCCTCCTACCGGTGTTTGTAGTGTTGCCTCCTAATCTGGAAGTAACTGGCGAAGATGTACCTTCTGGTGGTATTTCCAGTAGGCAGACCATGTGAAGTGGTACAGTGGGAGACAAAGGTTGAGAAACGCTGAGCTAGACCATCCTGGTGCTCGGGATCTCATTTTCAGTATCTGTAATGTGAATGCATGCCTATGTATTGGCTTAAATGTATGTTTGATTTTAAAATGTCTCTCTTACTTTCTACCCTGTATTAATGTTCTCAAAGATCATTCTGTCATGTTTGCTTGTGTGGAAAACTCACAATTATTATCCTCCTCAAAGGGAAGCACTATTGGTTTTGTGTATCTGTTTATTTTCTTAGGTACTTCTAGCAGTAGCTGTTCCCCTAATCCCATTCACTGAAATGTACTATGGAACATGTTGGAGAAAATGAAGCATGCTTTGGGTCAGCCCAGAGGTACTGTGTGGAGAGGCGAATATATAACCAAGGAGTCCTCCAAGGACAGCTACACAAGAAGGAAAAGGCACCTCAGCCTCTTAGGCAGAAGATAGCACATGCTTGTCGGTGAGATATTTTTGCTACTTCATACACTTTAGACCCTAATTAAATTGATTGATTGAATTGATCCAACTGATTACTCTCTCAAAGCAAACAGAAATACAAAGATCTTGCACCTCTTCTCAATTTTGTCAACTTTGCCTCTGAAAACCGGAAGCAGCTTTCAGAAGCTTCTGCAGACCATTCTAAGACCTGTAGAATGAGTTGCCAGCTTGATGTGAGCCGGAAGAGGCCTCCCCCAGCACCACCAGGATCATCAGCTAGACACGTGGGTCACAGGGTGGGAAAGATTGGAAACAGCTGCTATAAGCTGTATCAGATCCAATTTATCTACTGTTACGATGTTTTTTTCTAATTTGCTTGGGTGCACCTAATTGAAGTTTAAGCCCATTGCTTCTTATTCCCTCTGCCAGTCTGAAAAGCACAATTGTTTTCCCCTGTTCTTCGGTCATCCCGCTAAACCTATGAAAATGTATCATCTTAATTTTCATTTTTTTTCCTAAACTGGCATATGAATCTGTTCTGATTGACATTGACCTTATTCCCATTTTCTAGCATTATAAAACAGCTTAAGATCAAATACAGCACAATCTTATGCACACCTACTCAGAAGTAAACCCCACTGAGTTTCATGGAACTTCCTGGTAAGCATGTATGCCTAGAAGTTAGCCCTATTTAACACAGTGGGACTGACTTCTGAGGTGACATGCATAAGATTGGGCCAGAGGTTCACAAACTGGGGTGTCATGACAACCCAGCCAAGGAAGCTCTGTGTCTGCCCTCTTAAGGGGCAGGGCGATGGCAAAGATAGTGACGGCCATGATTGTGCCACTGCTGGGAACAAAGGGGCTTTTTCAAAACTGACCCCTGGCAGCGCTGGCCCTCCAGAGTGGGGAATCCACGGACCTCTCTGCAGGGCTCTCCAAGTCTCAAAAGAGCTAAAAAAACGTAATCTACCTGTACTGTATACTCTTGCACTCGCTCTCTGGTGTCTCCCATCCAATGAATGCAAGTCCTGTTTCCCCCAGTCCCAAATGAGTCCTGTAGAATGTGATATGTTGAATAATTGGCAGAAGTAGGTGAAAAACTCATACTTGGTTCCTCTGAGAGTTCTGTCTTCTTTTTCGTGTGGAGAGTGTCTTATTCCTGTACAAAAGAGAAATTGCCTTCTTGCCCATTAGCTGGTATCACGGTTTAGCTGATATTTCTGTCTTTGTTGATATTTTTCAGTTGCTCTTCCAAGAAAGCCAAATCTCTTCTCTATCAATTTTTACCAATTTTCAAATGGCTTCCCCGCTATCCAGTGAAGGAGTACTTGCTGGGAGACGTTGTCTCAGGTATAAGCACTGGGGTCATGCAGCTTCCTCAAGGTTAGTGAAATTTAAATCCTCCCCTTTCCTTTTTGGAGTTTTCCGGATAATCCTGAGAGATGTGTTTCTGACAGTGGGCTTCCACCTGATGCACACTTGCTTTTCATTAGAATGTCATATAGATGTGTAGACAAGTAGAAAATATGAAAGATGCTATAATTATAACAAAATGATCTGGTGTCCCTCTGCTGTGGTGGTCTATGCCTAATGCTGAACAGTGCCATTTCAGTTTTCACATGGGCAACATCTTGTTTGAAAATGCCTCCGTATGCAAGCTATGTCTTGCATTAAAGCTCACCACCAGAGAGAGAGAGAGGGGGAGAAATTTTCTGTGGTGATAGTTCTATATTTGTGGGGGGGGGGCGGTCTCATGCAAGTTAATGCTCATCCATACATCTGTATCAGGGTCAGCCAAGGCTCCCTTCCCCCCACCCAGAGCCAGAGGTGGTGAAATTTCTCCATTCTAGCCCACCACCCTCCTCTCCACACTTCATTCTGTGCTGACCATTCTGTGCCTTTTGGAAAGCAAAGAAGGAAATCTCAGGAGTAATGGGGCACCAAGACAGAATAACCATGAGGTGACTTGCAGGGGCTCATGTGGGGTATCCTCTACCCATTCACCACCTACTTCAGTCTGCTGCTGGAGCAGCTGCCTTGCCACAGTACATTAGCAGCAGGTCAGCCCCACTTCATGTAAAAAATTAACATTCAGGAGAAAGGGTTCTAGGCTAACCTCTGTTCTGACATCCCAGTTTTCAATATGTAAGAATCTTTTCTTTTCATATAAAGGAACAATCAGTCAGAACACTAACAGTCTAAGTACCACAGCACTCTGGCTGTCTGACGTAATGCTCCTCCAAATGAAAAAGCACATGTCAGACAGGAGACTAGTCTAGAACCCTTTCTCTACCAATCCCTGAGTCTACATGAAATTCAGAGGGACCAGTTGTGAGAAGACTTGCAGAAGCAGTCCCTTTATCAAGGCATATATTTTGGAGGTGAACAGTCACTTGAAGTGTAGCATTTGGTACACAAACAAGTTTCCCAGCCTTAGGCAAGAGGGATGTATGGAAGAAATCTTGATTGTGCATGTGGGGCTTGCTAATATTTCCATTTGGGAGAAGTTGGAACTGTGGCCCAACACCTCCTTCCAACTAGCTATCCTGTAAAACAAGATTCTGCCTTAAGGATATGCTGGAAAAAGAGCCTACAGATTGAACATTCATGTCTGTATATGATGAACAGGTTCTATGTGTAAGACTTTTCCATTTAAATAAGTTGTTTTGAATTTTTCCTTATAGGCAATACTTCTTTGTCTCTCATTTTCTCCTCAGGACTAGCTTATGCATTGCTGGCAGCTGTGCCCCCAGTATTTGGCCTGTATTCTTCATTCTATCCAGTCTTTTTGTATACTTTTTTTGGAACCTCCAGACACATATCAATAGGTATATCTTTTAATGTCTATAATTTTTTCCCCTGTTACTTCCTTTAAATAGCCAAATGAGTATATGCACTTTTTCATGAGTCTAGTTGGGTGAGGCTCAGGTGGAATAGGATTCCTTCTTTGTGCAGGAAGCTTCCTTTAAATGCAGAAGTCAAAACAAACTGTAGTTGTCATGCAACAGCCATACAGTATGGAGGACAAATACATTTCCCATAATCCATTTGTGGGTCCCAAACCCACATATAGAGAATGCTTAAATTAAAACTCAGTTTTGCCACTGTTGCAGCTGTATGTCCGTAGCAAGCATGCTTTATTTTATTTATTATTTGCATTTATATCCTACCCTTCTCTACATGGTCCCAGGGCAACTCACAAATATTGTCAAAACAAAAATTAACTAACAAGCAAACAACATACACCAGTGCTTCCCAAGCTCCTGCAAGGGAGTTGGGAGCACTTTAAGTTGTTGAAGGGGAGGAGGGAAGGCAGGAATGCAATCCCCAGGATCATGCTGTTGCCAGGGATGGTAGGGGGGTTTTCAACTAACCTGCAGCCAGTGCTGCGGTCCTGGGGAGGGGGTCTGAGAAGCCCTCCACAAGGCTCCCCAAGCCTCTGTAAGTCTAAAAAAAAAAATGGGCACTTCTGGTTTTTGTAATGTTGCTGCCTTCCCCTCCCCCCGCCCCTTAAAGGGACAGGGACAAGTACTTCCCTGGCTGGTGGATCATGACCCACCAGTTTGGGAACCACTGACATAGATAGTTGATATAGTGCCCAAGAACAATAGTGCTCAATAATAACCACAATGTGTATGCCAGAACAAGTAGTTTTTAACTGCTTTTTAAAATGGCTGGAGGCTTCCCTAATTTCTCTTAGTATGGCATTCTAAGCTCAGGGGGCCACCACAGAAAAGGCCTATTCCAGTGGTATTCAAACTGGGGCATCACAACGTCCCAGCCTGAGGGTCCTGTTCCCCTTAAGGGGTGGGGGCAGCCAGGAGGCAGGGAGGAGGCAGCGGTGTGATCCCCAAGATCGCGCCGCTCAGGGGGGCTGCAGGGGCTTGGTGCACTTGCCCAAGCCCCCTGCAGCCCCCCAGGGGTGTGGGGAGCCTTGCGCGACCTTCGGCAGGGCTCCCCGGGTCAGGGAAGGTGACAGTGGAGCGATCGCGCCCCGCTCTGCTAAACCAGAAGTGATACGTGATCTCTCCACGTTCCCTTTCATCCGGGCTGCAGGGACTGGGGTGCACCCTCAAGTCGCGGTCAGGGACAGCTGCTGCAGGGACTGGAGGGTACACCCCAGTCCCTGCAGCCCGGTTCGAAAGGGGAAGCAGGGCAATCATGCACTGCTTCCAGTTTAGCGAAGCGGGGCACGATCGCTCCACTGTCACCTTCCCTGACCTGGGAAGCCCTGCTGAAGGTCGCACAGGGCTTCCCACACCCCTGGGGGGCTGCAGGGGGCTTGGGCAAGTGCACCAAGCCCCTGCAGCCCCCCTGAGCAGTGCGATCCTGGGGATCACAATCCTGGGGATCGCGCCACTGCCTCCCCCCTGCCCCCGCAAAGACCTACTGCGGGATTCAAACTCCCTGCAAGTTTGAAAACCGCAGGCCTATTCCCATGTGCACACCAGATGTACCTCCTTAGATGGTAGCACATATAGTACTCCCTTTATGATCTCCAGAAGATCATAAAGACCTTGATACTTACAGTTTCCCCATGTGTAAAATGTGATCAATTTTTATTACAAGTGCTGATTTTTATTGACCAGTAAAGTTTCTTTGAGAGCCAGCTAAATGTAGTGGCTAAAAATCTTGGCTGTGAGCCAGAAAGTCCCTGGTTCAAATCTTCCAGTAAGCATCATCATAAAGTGGCTTTAGTTAAGCCACTATAGCCTCAGTTCTTCTCTCTGCATCTGCAATATGGGGACAATAATACTTCCTCCCTTACAGGGCTGTAAGGAGTACTGTATTGAGATAATGTATTATGCATATGAATAAATACTTTCACCACCATGAGTTTGTGGAATTCACAGTATGAAAAACTTCTGCATCACTGGAAATATTAGTCCAGATCTATAAAGTGCTGTATTGAGTGTGTGTTTTGGGGTATATGCTGTATGTTGTTGTAATATTTTAACTTGCTCCCAAAGTTGAGCATGTTTACATATTTATAATCTGTTTATATATTTATAAGCAACATAATAAGTATGTAGGCCTATCTGAAACCACTGAGGTGATGGCAATAAGCATGTTTAGTTTTAATTAAATAAATTAATTCACTTGTAGGAACCTTTGCTGTTGTCAGCCTGATGATTGGTGGAGTCGTTGTTAGAGAAGTACCTGATGAAATGTTTAACCCCATGGATACCAACTCTACCAGTAGCATAGATTCTGTAAATAATACAGCCAAAGATGACATGAGAGTGAAAGTAGCTGTTGCAGTAACCTTGCTCTCTGGGATCATACAGGTAAAGTGCTTGCAGTTTTTGGTCCAGTGGCATATTTGAATGTTGCTTTAAAATGCACAGCTGTGAGGGGCTCCAATTAGTTCAGTGAGGACCCAATCCTAACCCAATTTCCAGCACCAACATAAGAGCAGTGCAGCTCCTATGTATGGAAACAAACATTCACTTACTTTGAGAAGCCTCCATGAGTGCCCCACAACTGCAAGATGCAGCACATGTCCCATTGGCCAATTTTCCATTGGTGATCTGAAATGGTGTGAGATATATCCATTGTACCTAAACATTGAGACCCTGTGTTGGCCTGCTAGGTTAGGGGAGATCCAGGATGCTGTTCTAATCTAGATAATCAGTAGTGGTTAGGTCACATTGTGAGCTGTGTTGTGTGGGGTCTTCTCTTTAAAAGAAATCAAATTATCTGCCAGAGGGCACAATCCTAACCAGGTCTACTCAGAAGTAAGTCCTATTTTGTTCAATGGGGCTTACTCTCAGGAAAGTGAGGTCAGGATTGCAGCCAGAGTATCCTATCATTTTATGCCAAGGAAAGCTGGATTGTGTGAATAGTAAGCAATAGTATTGTGAAAATTAAAGCTACATTGCTTAATTTTTCTTATTTTGCATAATTTATGCTGTTTTTGCTAGTCCCAGGAAGAGGCAAGGAGTTGTGCAGACTGCTGTAAATCCCATCTTCTGACCACCAAATGTTCTTTGGCTCTTTCCTGAGTGGAGGTTTCTTATTGGCAGTGTATCTGCCTCACTTCCCTCATTCTTTTGCTGTTATCCTTACCATTCCTCCTTGACTCACGTGCATGCACACACACAAAAATCCCTTCGCCACCACCTCTTGTAAAAACAAGTACACCTGACAGCATTGGCACGCTCTAGCCTTATGATCTAGGTACAGCTGTTCTCAAACTTTTCAGTCTCTAGTGCCCTTTAAACTCCTAAAAGGAGACTCAAGGAATGTTGCCAAGACATATAGAACCCTATAGTGCTGGTGCATGTACAGATTGGGGCAGATGGTGGCTACTTATGGGCTTCATGGAGCCTGTGAAAGGGTATTGGGGAGCCCCAGGGCTCCTAGGAGCACACTTCAAGAATACTGGTCTAGGAGATAGAGGAAGAGACCTATAAACTTACAAGGCAAAGGGAGTGAGAAGCTTTTGGGTGGATTAATTTGTGTTTGATCCTTGTGTGCTGAACATGAGCAGTAAGAAAGTGACCTGAGCAGTGCTGGCTTTTAGATGACATTGGTGAGCATGACTTTCCTTTTCTTTTTCTTTAAGCTGTGTTTAGGTTTCCTTCGATTTGGATTTGTAGCTATTTATCTTACGGAGCCACTGGTACGAGGATTCACCACTGCGGCAGCTGTGCATGTCTTTACCTCCCAGTTAAAGTACTTGCTTGGAATCAAGACTAAAAGATTCAGTGGACCTCTCTCAGTTCTTTATGTAAGTACCAATATAATTGTAACATGGAGCCCTAGGGGCACCCTTCTCTGGTACTAAACAACTGATGGGTTTTGAAAGTGTTCAGCTTCAGTCTATAACTACAGAGAAATTTCCAACAGCTTTAGAATTGATTGTGACCAAGCAAACTTGGGATTTCTAGTTTTGTGAGTTTCCATGGGAGCCTCTGTAATAATTACTCAGAACCCTTCTGGTCAAGGGCTCCATGACAATTAAGCAAGTATAGGCTTATAGTGTAGACCAGCCATTTTCAACCAGTGTGCCGTGGCACACTGGTGTGCCGCAAATGGTCTGCAGGTGTGCCATGGGAGTTTGGGGAGGGTCATTTATTAGTAGAGCCATTGGGGGATGTAAGCTCCCACCAACAGTATGGTGTGCCTTGTCAATTGTCAAAAAACTGATGGTGTGCCTTGACAATTTTAGCACCTTGTCAGTGTGCCACAAGACAAAAAAGTTTGAAAATCACTGGTGTAGACACATCCTGAAGGAAAAGCAGATTTGTTGGTGTCATGAAAGGGTTGAACATATTTCTTTTCTCAAATGCAGTGCAAAAAACAGAGCAATTCAGCTGTTCCCAGTATCTGGCCCTGGGCAACATCTCCTGTCCTTCTACGAGGACAGGAGTCATTAGAAGGATTTCCTTTAATTGTGGTCTAGAAGTGGGTGCATCAGCCTTCATCCCAAACTCATGCAGACACCAAATCGCATGTGTACGCACTAAAACAGATGTCATCTCTCTCAGTCTCTTTCTTAAGGGAGGGGGATTTTCTGCACTTTGCTGGTTTGTTATCCTCTTAGATCCTTGTTCCAACAGAGCTGTGAGAGTCATTAATTCCCCTAAAACCACTCCATTGGTACCAGAATCATTGACATTCTGTTACTGTTTATGACGAAGACAAATGAATTTGAACTGAAATGCTAAACAAATTACTGACCAGGGGTATTGAGATTGGACATATTTAGGGCTTCATGATCTGCATGTGTTTCTTCTGCATATATTTTCCTTGTTCAGCTGCTAAGCAAGATCACTGTGACTTAATAAAAAATGAACTCATTGCTATGGTAACCTTGAAGGCCTGATGGCAGCTCCTTGCCTGTAGATTTGTTTATGCTCTTCTAAATAGAATTGACTTGCTGGAGGTGGCTTGAAATTATGACAAAGAGTGGCTAATTACAGTGTGTTTTGTGAGCTGTCAGCGCTCTGTCTGTGCTGAATGACTGGATGTTTCATTCAAGTTTTAATCACAGCTTAACTCACTGTTAGTTTTATCCCTTGGATAAAGCTATACCCAGTTTCAAATTCTTGAATATGCTGCTTTGTGCCACAACAGTGTGTCTATTAATGTTTCCAGTACTGCTTAAGGTAGTACTGTTTTAGTCAGTATCTCTTTTAGTCAGGTCTGATGGTTTGAACTACCGTTAGTTTCTCGAGTTGGTATGTGTGATAAGCAGAGATCCTGTGTTATTACATTAACCCATTTCTGCCCACCCCACAACTGTACACATTTGATTCCTGTTGCGTATATGCAACATTGTGCAGTAATGACTTAAGTGCACAATATTTTTTAATTAATATATTTCTCATTTGGAACGTTTGAGATGACCTGTGAACAAGACTGTGTGTACTTCGCACTAAAAATTCTTTACTAAGAAAAGTCTAGCTCTGTGAATTGAATAAATTATGCAAATTAAAGGAAAATTTCTTTATTCACTCTTTATTAATTGTTTTTTCTACTCCATCTGTCCATGGGAAGATGCTGTGCAGTGGACTGAAGGACCACTGAACATTCTTTTAAGATCTGATACTGATTAAAATACTGAATATTCAGTGTTTTCCATATACTTTCAAGCCTGCCTTAATACCTATATGGGCTAGAAACTTACTTTCTTGAAAATAAAAATCAAGATTCTCTAGCTACTATATTCTGCATTGAATGCCACGTTTCATGCAATCGTTCACATCTCTTTCACTATGGAGTGTATCATTTGTGAATAACTGTGCATGCTTTTTTTGTGTTGCAGAGTTTAATTGCTGTGTTTAGAAACATCACAACGACCAACATTGCTGCTTTAGTCGTTGGACTCATTTGCATGGTTTTGTTGCTGAGTGGTAAGGAAATAAATGACCGTTTTAAAAAGAAGCTTCCAGTACCTATCCCTATGGAGATCATTGTGGTGAGTTGGAAATAAGTGAATCTCCTTGTATGCTTCATTTTGAACCGTGAAGTCAGAAAATAAGACAAGCTGGGTCAGGTCAAGGGCTCATCTAGTTCAGCATCTGGCTTTCCACAGTGGCCTATCAGCTGCCCGGGAAGTCCACAAGCAGGACAGAAAGTCATACTTCTCTCCCACCACTGCTCCCCTGCAACTGATATTCACAGGTATATTTCTGCAAACCTGAAATATACCTGTAGCACCTGTAGCACAGGTAGCACCAAGCCATCATGACTAATGACCATTAAATAGTTCTGTTCTCCATGAATTTGTCCAATCCCCTTTTAAAGCAATTCAAGCAAGTAGCCAGCACTGTATCTTATGGCAACAAATTCCACAGGCCAATTATTTACTATGAGAAGTATCTCCTTTTGTCTCTCCTCAGTCCCTGCCATTCAATTTCATTAGCTAACCTAGTTCTAGTACAGTGAGAAAGAAACTCTTTTCCTTCACCGCTGTTCTCTTTAAGCTGCACAGCTGTATAGGAGCACAGCTTGAATCAGAGCCCCACGCTGTTGCCTTTATGGCTCTCCAGAGCTTGGAGATGACAATGACATTACCTTATTGCCGAGTGCTCTGGAGCTGCCCCCTTGCAACAAAGGGAGGGCTCCATATAGTCCCTGTAATTTTTACAGGAAGCACTGCTCTTTGCACCATACATAATTTTATACATTCAACTACTCACATCCCTAAATGTCTTTTTTTCCCAAGCTAAAAAACCTTTTCTCTTAGGGAGGGTGTTCCAGCCCTCTGATCATTTAAGTTCCCCTCTTTTGCATCTTTTCCTGATCTGTGTATCCAGACATAATGTATTTCTTGAGCAGTGGCAACCAGAACTGTACATAGCATTCCCAATGTGGTCACACCATAGATTTGTATAGGGGTGTGGATATCATGCCCTCTTCCAGTTGATTCCACAGGGGAGATCTACACCTAAAGCTGTAGGGCAAGATGTTGGAGAGTAAAGGGAATTTAAAAATGACTGCTTCAGGTGTTGCTGCAAGAGGGTTTGTTGACCAATATGAAAAGTGCAAGAGGAGGGGTAACAAAATGTAGTTGCTACACTACTCCATTCAATTCCAGCTTCATCTGGTAGTAATCTTATGGTGTACTTTAGATATAGATTTTGGGGTTCTCATGTCTGGTTTGTCACTGGCAGATCACACCCACCATCAATGTATATGTGAAATTTGGATCTTTTGTCCCGGTGGTTATTACACTTATTGACATTGAGCCACATTTTCCATTTGGTTGCCCCATCCCCCGGTCTTGGAGCTCTTCACAATTTGCTTTGGTTTTTACTTCTCTGAATAGTTTGGTGTCATCTGCAAACTTGGCCACTTTGTTGTTTACTCCTAGCTCCAGATCACTTATGAACCATTTAGAAAGCACTGATCTCAAGACAGATTCTTGGAAGACCCCACTTCTTCCTTTTCTCCACTATGAACATTAGCCATTTATTCCTACTTTCTACTTCCTGTTCATTACCCAGTTACCAGTTCATAAAAGAACCCATTCTCTTATTCCTGTCCTTCACAGTGCAGACAGCCAAGTACAGAGTTCTCGCTCAAGTGTACTTCTGAAGTTTCTCCTCTTTTTCACTCTCATTTTGTGTGTGTGTGTTTTCTATAAGGTCGTAATAGGCACTGGAGTTTCAGCTGGAATGAATCTGTCGGATACCTATGGAGTGCCTGTTGTTGGTGAAATTCCCAAAGGGTAGGGACAAGGACCTAAATGTATCTTTTAAAGATTTCATAGTTTAATATGGCCAATACACTGTAACTCACTATCTTTAACTGCTTGCAGGTTACGTGCTCCAGTAGTACCTGATATCAGCCTCATCCCAGCTGTGTTTGTGGATGCAATAGCGATAGCAATTGTTGGCTTTTCCATGACTGCCTCAATGGCTAAAATTTTTGCTCTTAAGCATGGTTATACAGTTGATGGAAACCAGGCAAGTTAACTTTCTCTTAATGCATTTTTCACAGTCTGATCAAAATCTGTTGAATCTTCCCAATTGCTTTAGGGCGCAATCCTAACCCCTTATGTCAGTGCTTTCCAGCAATGACATAAGGGCAATGCAGCTTCCAGGGAACAAACATTCCCTTACTTTGAGGAGGCCTCCGTGAGTGACACCCAACTGCAGGATGCAGCACATGTCCCATTGGCACCGCTACGCCAGTGCTAGAAAGCACAGACATACGGGGTTAGGATTGCGCCCTTAGTGGTTTAATACTGATGTATTTGATTTCATGCCCTTGATTAGGAAGAGCCTATGGCTCTTCGAAAGGACTTGTATGAATTCTGAAGACTTTTTCAGTAGATAGATTCTGTTTGTATTGCTTGCACCATCTAATGAAGTCAATTGAAGGCTACTTACTTGCAAGTTTGTCTGCATGGTGCAGACCTTTTCAGCTTGGTAAAGATTTTGACATGCAGCTCTTAGATTTATGGATTTTAATGACATTTCTTTACATTTGGAGCTATTGGGAAGGGGAGGGAAGCCCTGATGCCAGTGCCTCCTTTTTCCTGATCAGCCTCTATATCGGGGCCCAAAACCCAGTTGACTCTGCTATTATCACAGGGTGACAAAGTGAGAATGAGCGGGAGCAAGCTTTCTTGGAAGCCTCTCAGTTACTTGGAGAATTCCCACAACTGGCTGTTGTTGTGTGTAGCAAACAGTTTGAAAACTGGGACAGAGCTCTGGCTGGGTTCAATCCCACAACAACTAGAAGAAGGATTAAAACGCACAAAAAAGAGTCGGGGGGGAGAAGGCGTAAGTCAAAGAAGAAAGAAACAAAGCAAACAAACTTTGGAAAAGGCTTGGGTGTTTGCAATGCCCAGGTACAGATTTTAGCAAAACTACAAGCACATAATTACAAGTAAACCATAAAGCAGAATATCTCTCTGACCCCCAGGGAGATGAGTGAGAGCTTGGCCACAAATGGCAATGTTCTCTGGGAATCAAGCCACAACACGTACATGAACATTCTTGGGCTTGACCTTAAGAAACCTAGGTTCAAAAGTATTACTGGTCTATCTAGTTCAGTGGTTCTCACGCTTTTAGCACCGGGACCCACTTTTTACAGTGAGAATCTGTTAGGACCCATCAGAAAGGATGTCATGACTGGAAGTAACATCATCATGCAGGAAAATTTTTAACAATCCTAGGCTGCAATCTTACCCACACTTACTCAGGAGTAAGTCCCATTGGCTATCATTGTTAAAAGCATATACTTAGTAGCCTGTTCAAAGTACACATCTGTAACATTTCCCCAAATGCAGTCACATACCATGGCAGCATCAAGTCTAATATATTAAAAATAAAATATTGAAATGAATGGGCTCACAACCCACCTAGTGGGTCCTGACCCACAGTTTGAGAAACATTAATCTAGTTAGATAGTTGATGACTACTTGGGGCATCCCTACCTGCCCTCTGACCTGTTCAGGTGTGTTTGGATGTCCAACTGACAGATGCATGCCTTTCCCAAAAGGTCACTTAGCTGGGGCTATTGTTCTGTTAGAACCATTGAGAGAAGATAGTAAATCCACAAAAAAACCTGCCTGCTTGGCCCTGCAGTTTTTCTGCAGTGGTGCAGATTTCAAAGTTTGTAAGAGAAGGTTCTTTCCCTTGTTGACCTTCATAGTGGAACTTTCTTAAGGGAAATAGATGGGAAAGATAAAGCAAGCAAGGGAAGCTCAATCATTACAATATTTTATAAAATTCGATGCTTGCATATTTTTATGCATTCTTTATCCATAGGTTGTAAAGCAATTCCTTTCTTAAGAGAAAGTCATCTGTATAAGCACCATTGTTGGTACCCTTTGACAATATTCAGTGTGATTGTTTTTATTCTCCCTTTCTGTTGTCACAGGAGCTTATTGCATTGGGCATATGTAATTTGACAGGATCCTTTTTCCAGACCTTTGCTATTACTTGCTCAATGTCACGAAGTCTTGTCCAGGAGAGCACTGGGGGAAAGACCCAGGTATATCTATGCAGATTATGTATATTTTAGTTAGTAAGTTTGTACCCCCAAGGACAATGTGCTTAGGGCAGTGCTGTTCATACTGGGGCATCGCGACGCCCCAGCCTGAGGGCCCTGATCTCTGCCCCCTTAAGGGGCAGGGACAGTCTAGAGGCAGTGGGAAGGCAGCGGCCGCATCCACTTTCCCTGCTGCGGGGAGCCCTGCCAGAAGTTGCACCGGCCTCCCCGCACCCCGGGGAGACTGCAGGAGGCTTGGGTAAGTGCAACCAAGCCCCTGCAGCCCCCTGAGCGGCGCGATCCTGGGGATCGCGCCACTGCCTTCCCCCCGACCCCGCTGCCTCCTTCCCCTGCCCCTGCAAAGACTTACTGGCTGTCAAACTCTCCCAGAGAATTTGAGAACCACTGGCTTAGGTGAATGTACTTGGAGCTACTCATTTTATTTTCATCTTGTTGAAGTGGTTAGAGTTTTGTTTTTTATATTTACATATATTATTTACATGGAAGGTGAGAATATATAGGTTGTGTCCCAAGTTTTGTCAGCTGTGACTTACGGCCAAATATTCTTGCAGTGGTGGTACTCTCGTATCACAAGTGCCGTAAGGCACTTTACCACCAGCACTAGGAAAAATTATATGAAAAACGAATGGGAAGAGTGTTTGGAACTGTCAGAATAGTCTTTAGCCATGCTTTTAAAAAGTGAACAAACCCAAGAGAGCGTTCTTCAGAAGTTTTGTGTCTCTTCTGTTCAGGTTGCTGGCACTCTGGCTTCAATCATGGTTTTCTTGGTCATTGTTGCCATTGGTTACCTCTTTCAACCATTGCCACAGGTGAGGGATTTTTATGTATATGTTTCTATTCGGGTCTGGATTGGTGCATAAGCAGAAATAAAACTCCTTTTATTCATCAGCATGAAAAGATAAACATGAAAGATTATGCATAAAAGATTGCAGAATCTTTCATGTTTAGAGTTTTAAGAAGATATCATGTTCTGCGCCGGAGTGATGATCTCAGGATATGATTCATAGCTTTGGTAATCACTGGATATTTAGCCCTCTTCCATTTTCTATCTGCTGACTGCCAGCAGTTTGCATTGGCTGTTTTTGAAGTTCCTCCTTGGCTCTTCATACTGAGACAGAAAGCTGCCTGTCTGATATTCTGTGAGAATCTCGTTTGGTTCTTGGTAGCTTACACCAGCTCGCCTGAGTTGCCTTTGGGTAGCCTCTACAGTTTCTGTTCCTTCTGAGTTAGGTCTCTTCCTCTGGAGCAAGGAAAGTGTGGTTGCTACCCTTTGAGTGCTCATCATAAAAGGCTAAAATGGGTCAAAAGAAGATAGCTAATGAGTCAGTGAGGTCTTTTGAAGGACCAAAGTGGGACATTGGACTATTATGCTTGTAAAACAGTGGGTATCTCTTTAGCAGTGGGTATGCAAACAGGTAACAATCATTCCTCTTTTTGTATGGAAGTGGGTGAAAGGGGAATTTGAACCAGGCTAAAGTAAATATAAAACATGAATGTATCATGGTTGATGTATGTCCTTTAGATCCCACTGATTTCAGTGAGGGAGAATTAAGACTGCTGTCTCTTTTCTCTTAAAATTACTGAGACTTGCAAGTGCTTGATTGCAACCGTAGAGAAATGTTTTTAGACTAGATTGTAATCTTCAAGGGAAAAAGTATTATTTGTGAAATGGGTTAGCTAAGAAGACTGCTACTCAGCACCCTAACACAATCTCTGTCACCTGCTAATGATGACTGTACAAGCATCTCATTAATTTCTGATGAAACATGTGTCCAGATAATCAAACTGCTCTCAAACTATGTTCCTAGACTGTGCTTGCAGCCATCGTAATGGTCAATTTGAAAGGCATGTTCAAGCAGTTTGCTGATATCTCCCACTTCTGGAAGACCAGCAAGATTGAACTGGTGAGTGATTTAATGCAGAGCAAAGTGCATGTTTCATGGTTCTTTTTACTGTTATGAATTTGTGCAATAATCCACCATTCTACCTGTGTGGCTATATCACACAGAAGAAGTTGCACTGTGCAAGTCCAGCAGTAGAGGAAGAATGAAGTCCTAGGCCAGAAAACTAGTAGTGCAAAGAGATTGTGAAGGTCATGAAATATTCTGGCATCTATTTGACTCCATAAGGCCCTGTCTATCTAAAGGAAGTTCTTGTCAGTTTAGAAATTGAGACAGGGAAGCAAATAACCTGGTTTCCTGCATGGTTCTCCAGGAATCTCTTCTTCTAGGGATTCCAGATCTGCAATTAAGTTGCTCACCCAGGGGCAGTATGGAATTTATGGGTCTGGAAGAATGTTTTTGGATGGTCCATGTAGGCCTCCCAGGCTTGCATTGCCTTATCTTACCTTAGAACACAGAGGAGCAAGGCCATTTGTAAATACCAGAAAGACACTACCTGTCTTTGTATCAGGAATTGTTAACCTGAGGGTGTCCCAAGGACATTCTAAGGTGATCTTGTCTGGTCCCACATGCTCACAGCAGATTAAGCAGTGGCTTAACCCATTGTTGGACAAGATATGCTGCTGAAGCCTCCTCCTCCTCATGTCTTGTAACACCAGCTGCCATTTCTCCTCTACAAAGCTGTGTTTGGAGAAGGTTATTTCCAAGAGAGATGTAGCAGACGGGAGGAGGACTTCTTCATTCTTCCCCATCCATTCCTTTTCTTCCACATTCCTCCCCTCCAAATCATCTTTGCAATGGTTACAGTGATGACTGCAGAAATAGAGTCTCATTTAATGCATAGAAAATAGACCTGAGACAAGGACAGCCCAAGAGCTCCTGGCACCTTAGGCAACATGCCAATTGCTGTCCTTCTTACCTAATGTTGTGGCCAGGCTTTGCTTCACCTACTCTCTGGATTGTAAAAGGAAGAGGATAATGGAGAGCGGCCTTTTTATCTTCTCTTGGGTCTGAGAGATTTTGCTGGGTGTTTGCACTTGGCTCATCTTAGCCAGACTTTCCCATGTGCCTTTCAGAAAGTAAAACAATACATTGCTGATGAGGTGTGTGTTTGTTTAGGCTATCTGGATTGTGGCTTTCCTGGCGTCAGTTTTTCTGGGGCTAGACTACGGCTTGCTGACTTCCATAGCTTTTGCAATGATTACTATTGTGTACAGAACACAAAGGTGAGGCTTACTTTTTCATTTATTTTTTTTCTCCGAACGATTGCAGGGATGGGTAGGGGGTGTAAAAAGGGACATGCTCCTTCCTCGTGCTCAGTAGCTACAGTACAGCTTGCTAAGTTGATTTGTCCTCTGTATGTGTTTATTTCAGTTGAGTTCATTTCTGCCATTGTTTATAAACACAGAGCCCTTGAGGTATTTGGTCCAAATCTAAAGAAAACCAATAGAAAGGGGTGGAATTCATCAGGAAGGCTGCTGATATCACTTTCTCTGTCACTGGTTTAATAAATTACTCTTACTGGAATTGTTGCCTGTGCAATTTGAAGTATGTCACAAAAGAGAACTTGCAGAAAAAGGGAAGCATGTACAACACTACCAGGCTTTCAAAGAACACCTGTATGTAGCATCAAATGACAAAAAGCTAAACTAAACGTAAAAGATATAAAATCCATAAACTCAGCCAAGCAGCCATATTTATTACAAATTGCTTTGGAGCATTACAAAAATAAAATTAGAGCCTAGTTTTCAAGCCTGATTCCTAATTGCCTGACATTGTATTAAGTCTTGATCACATGAATTACCAAGAATGAGAATTTTTGCTATTGCCTTTTTTTTAACGCAGAAACTCTTATCGTAATCTTTGATCACGATATTGCAACAAAAGAGCCCAGGGCTTGAGACTGACACCAGATTGAGGGATCAAATCTCATTCCTAACACAGATTGCAGCAGTTCTGCCACAAACAGCCAGCAAAGAGGAAGATACTCTTGTATCTGCCCTCCAGCAGTCACATACCAGAAACCACAGCTAACAGTAGGCTTCTGGTTATGACAGCCAGAGGGGATGTAAGGAAAAGAGGCAGCCAGACAGATTAACTCAGGGGAACCTAAGAAGAGCCCCTGCCCTGTCCTGCTGCTAGACCAGCATCCTGTCCAGTAACAGTGACCAACCAGCTGGCTCTGGGAAGCAGAAGATGAATATCTGCCTCTCTCTGTTGCTTCCCTGCAACTGGTATTTAGAGGTGTACTGCCTCTGAACCTGGAAGTAGTATTTGGAGGTAGTACAGGTTAGCTCAGTTGCACCTCAAGTCATGGCCAGTTCTGACCCTCAAACAGAACCATGTTTGAAGTGTGGGACATTGGTGTATGCTGACACTTCCAAGATCAGTCCTTCAAATATGCTCACACCTTTGTACAGTAAAACTCTGACACCCTAAGGACCTGGCTGGTGCCAGATGGTCAGATATCCTGGACGATTGGGATGTACTGTAGACTGACAAGGAAATCACATGCGTGAATCACATATGCGTACTGTGCATATGTAACCACCTGCAGCAATTATCTGGCCAGGATTGCTTTTAGCACTGCCTTTCAGGGGTGCCAGGCAATGCTGGCAGTGGGTGGGAACCTGCACCCTGGTTGCAAGGTTGGGGCAGCCCTTGGTAGTAAACACAGGCAGTTTGTCTTGCCCCTCTTGGGCAAGGAGCAGGAGCAGGAGAGTTGTGGAGGGAACAGAAGCCTGAGGTGGCCCAGGGTACCACCAATGTTGCTGATATGGTCATGGTGGCTTAGAGCAATTGCCAATACCAGCTATTTTGATGCCAGACTATCGGGAGTGCTCTCGGATGCCAGAATACTACAGTAGCTTTGAAATGGGGTGAGCTGCTGCTACTCTGATTTGTTTCTTTCTGCCCATTAGTGGTTTGCAGTTAGCTGATAGTACAGGTGGTTTCACTTATCTGAGGATCTGGGGGTACCCCCCCCCCATTATAAGTACTGTACCTTTGTTTTACTGTAATGGCACTTGCAGCATGGGTGCTTCTTGCTTAACATTCTTCAGTGTTAAGCATGAAGCACCTTTGCTGCAAGGGCTACTACAGTAAAATAAAGGTACTTGTAATGGGCATGGGGGCACTATTTATATAGCGTTCCACCATTTCCATATCTGTGGGGGGGGGGGGAATAGAACCCTGTGCATAAGGGGACCTGGTTGTATATGACTCTTGAACATACTAACAGCACAATCCTATGCATGTCTGCTCAGAAGTAGGTCCCATTGAAATCAGTGGGACTTACTCCAAGGTAAGTGTATGTAGGATTGCACCCTTAGATTTATAACTGTTTGTGTGTTGATAGTAATAGCACCACCTTCTTGATGAAGAAACTGTTCTAAAGTAACAGAACCTGTTTTGATCAGTGTATATAAACACCGACCGGGGTGAGCCTATTTGATGAAGGTGAAAAATTCTGAACTGCTTTTTTTTTTTTTAGTAGGCTTTTCAGGACTGTACTGGGGTCTGGAGCATATGAGATTGTCTGCCATTTGCTCCTATTCCTGTTGACAGTCTGGTCATATCTCCCCCACTCCTCTTTTCCATCCCAGGATCTTTTGCCCATCATAGCATTTGTGGCCTATTCCTTTCCTATTGCCTCCCCTTCCTCTCCCCTCTTCAGTCTCTCACTAGCATTCACTCTGGTATTTCAGGGTTTTGCCACCTGAGGCATGCTACTGTTTTTGGACAGTGGGCACCAGGCCTTAGAGGGCTTCCTAGGGAACTGTAATCCTCATCCTCTAACAGAGACTGCTTTAATAGCTTGTAACTGGTCTTTCTTCTATTCTTTGCAGTCCACAATATAGAATCCTTGGCCAGATTCCTGACACAGACATTTATTGTGATGTGGATGAGTATGAAGAGGTAAGAGGGTGCTAGATCTCCTTATACCTTCTGAGAAGCAAGATGAGTGTGTGTCTCTTCCATGAGAAAGTGTTTCATAAGTGTTTAGGGAAGTGACTGGGTCAGGACCTTTCTCTCAGAAGTGCAATTAAAAAAAGAAATTCTTGGGACATTTTTACCTGGAGAAGCCTTCAAAATGGGCATTTTCTACCTGCAGCCTGAAATGGTTCAGTTCAGCTTTAACACCTCTTTCTGTGTGGCTCAAGTCTTGGCAGCACACAAATCCATGGCAGATCTAGGGGCTTCTGTGGAGCGGAAGCAAGTACAGACTTGTATGTGCGTTTATGAGGTGATGAATCTTTATGCCAATCCTGGTGGTTTCTTTGTGTGTGTGTGTGTGGTTTTAAGGGAGTGTTTCTGGATGAATGCCCTCCCCTGGGAAGCTGTATGTGTTTTTATGGCTGTGACAACTTTTTAAAGACTTTTTAAAGACTGTTCAGATCTTAGCAAGATTCTGCTTTTGAATTTAATCCTGTGGTTTTTCCATCTTTTGTCCCACCTTCCATTCAAGGAAGATGGTACTATGGAAACCTTAATCTTGGATAAACCTGCATAGGTGCACTATGGTCCCTACAGTATGTTCCAGGCTGATGGTGACCTTTGTCCTGCAAAAAAGGCGAGACTTACCCAATTTATCGCCCACTTCTTCCTCTGTTATCCTCCCGTGTCAGTGTCCAGATTAGTGGTTCTCAAAGGGTAGGTCTCTGCCTTATGGGGCTTACAATCTAGACTAGTGGTTCTCAAACTTTTAGGGAGCATTACTCCCTAAGTAAGTCTTTGTAGGGGAGAGGCGAGGGCCGCAACACGATCTCCAAGATCGCGTAGCTAAGGGGGGGGCTGTGAGCTTCTGTAAGCAGCAGGAGGTACAGGGAGCCCCGATCAGCCCTCTGCAGGAAGTGGTTTAAGCGCACTGTTTCTCAACATTCCAAGCCTTGAGGAGCCCTGCAGAGGGCTGCACAGGGCTCCTCGCACCTCCTACTGCTTGCAGAAGCCCATACTAAGTAAAAGTACCCACTCTTATCCCCCCCCTTAGTGATGTGATCCTCAGAATCGTGTCGCTGCCCTTGCCTCTCCCCTGCAAAGACTTACTAGGGAGTAATGCCCCTAAAAGTTTGAGAACCACTGGCCTAGATTGTAAACCCCACATGGCAGGGACCTATTGTTTCAGTCACAGTAAAGTCACTATAGTACCACTGATGGCACTGTATAAATAAGCATATTGTGAATGCATGTTTGTTTTCATTATAAACATATATGAGAATAAGGTGCTTCATTTTTTTTTTCTCCATTTGCAGGTGAAAGAATACCCTGGAATCAAAATATTCCAGGCAAATACATCACTCTACTTTGCCAATAGTGAATTATATATAAACTCACTGAAGAAAAAGGTTAGGAGAACCAGTTTCTTGAAGTCCCTGAAATATAACACATTCTCCAAGTATAGTTTTATTGTTCACTTCATGTGCACACATACTCTGATTTGATGCACTTAAATGTTACCTTACTTGTCACTGTAGTGTGAATAAATCTTACCTGCGAGTCTCCCCAATATTAGGTTGCTAAATTTTAAAATGGGAGGACTGAGATTATGTATCATTTTAAAAACATTTCTGCCACTTCAATGTGTTAATTTGTATAGATGTGACAGTTACTGCTTTTCTTTAATTTTTTTTAAAGCAAATGAAAGCCTTGACTTCTGGTATTCTCAACCACATTCTTCTTTGCCCTAAATCATAGTTCCATTAAAACTATGCTCTGCGGTGCAAATTAATTATCCAACTTGGCAGGTGAATTTAATTTTACTCATTTAATAGCTGTTGATAGGTGACCTTTTACAAGGCAGACCAAAAGTCCTGCAGCACCTTAAAGATTAACAAATATATTATGGCCAAAGCTTCAGAAGCTTGGGCCTGCGCTTATCTGAGTTTGCCTTTTCTCCTCTGGTAGACTGGTGTAGATCCCTGTGCAATACTGGCAGCAAGAGAAAAAGCCCAGAAAAGACACACCAAGGAACTAAAGCAAAAGAAGAAAGCAGTATTGAAACTGGTAAGCGTTGCTCATGTGGGCTGAGTTTAGCCTCTGGCTTTGTATTAACTGTGATTATGAATTCAAGAACCAGCCTCAGGAAGACACACTTCCTCTTTCAAATGTCCCCCTCTCAAGAATTCGTTCTCTACAGTTAGCATAAACCAGGAATCCCATTTAACCGGAACTGAAATTAGGATTTAAATAGATTCCTGTTTAGCAGGGTTAAGATTGATGTCAACATTTCTGTTGACAACTCCTGTTAAAGAAAACAAGGGGGCAGGAGGCAGGGGCCACACATCCCTGACTGAGATTGGCTCTTAATTTTATAACCATGCTAAAGAGGAAGCTAACACTGGTCTTCTCTGTTTTGATAGTTCACTAAGCTGGTGTCATTCTATATATGATTTATATAGGGGATGCCACTGAAATAGGAATACATAGGTGTGTTTAGTGCAGCTGAGGCCACTTAATAGACATTTTTTCTCTGCGAGAGAGAGAAATGGAGCACACAAGACATCAGCTGGCCCTTTTAGAGAAGCCAGTATACTAGCCTGCCAGTAGCAGCTTACCTTGTGCTCTTGATATAGTTCTTTTAATGACAACTAATGTGATTTTGGGGCAGTATTGGGCATCATTGTGAACTAGGCCCTAAGAGATGTGTTAGAAGAACAAGGAAGCTGTCAGTTTCATTGGCTGAGTGGGGCAAAACAGAATTGTTGCATCAATAGCTTAGGTGTGCTTGCCATTACTGCACAGCTTGCCAGTCTTCAAAATGCTTTGTTGTGGGAGGACTGTCCTGAATGTTGTGGGAGGACTGTCCTGAAAACAGGAAGTATGAATGTAGGATTTGACATGTTGTTGGGTTCTGATTTCTGGAAAGTTAGGCTCTGTATGCATTTGATCTAAAATAATAAGAATTCAGCAGCTGGTTTGTGCAATTGTTTTTGAGATGGAAAGAAACAGTCTTGTGAAAATGCTCCTAAGAAGCAAGACTTCATTTTTCCACATTCCTAATCTATGCTTGGGTTGGTTGGCAACCTTCAGTCTCGAAAGACTATGGTATAAGCCTACAGCACCTGGTATTCCCAGGCGGTCTCCCAACCAGGTACTAACCAGGCCTGACCCTGCTTAGCTTCCGAGATCAGACAAGATCGGGCATCTGCAGAGTAACAGTTGCTGCATAATCTTATTTTCTGGCAATTTTCAGAATGTGGTGACTAGCAGATTACTAAATGAGGAACCCTTCCACAAGACCATTTAGCTGAGCAGATATTGAGGGAGAGAGTGACCTTGTGGTGATTCTTCCGCTTCAGAATCTATCAGTCAATTGGCTCCAAATAGTAGCAGGAGTCAGAGAGGGAGAGATGATACTCGAGCAGGTGGTTGTCCCTTGGTTACTCGATGATGAGGAAATGTTGTTGTGAAAAATCTCAGGATAAATGTTAATATGGAGTCCCAACTCCACATTCATTTATTCAGAGAACTTGTGAATATGGAATTAGCTGTTTAAATCTGGTATTGTTAACCTTCCTTCAAGACTAACGACATGGAGAATAGTGCGAAACACGAAGTGATGAATGATGAACCACCGCTCAATGGAAAATTTGCAGTAGCTGAGGCTGCTACACAGGAATCCTCTCCTGATGAACTTGAACATTTTATGAAGCCTGTAACCAACATCCACACCATCATTTTGGATTTTTCACCAGTGAACTTTGTGGATTCTGTTGGAGCCAAAGCCCTAAAATCAGTATGTAGTCTATCTTTATCCTACTACGCCTTCCTCTGAAGGTACCTCTTTCCCAAGGCACATTATGCCATTTAAGACACTTGTCACAGGCAGCAGGAAGTTCTGCAGCAAGTTTGCAAAGCTCTCATGTATTTCAATACCGTTTTCCACTTCCTTGTGCCTTTAGACATGTCATGACTACATTTTCCCTATTATTTTTTTCCTTTGAGCTCAAATATTTTCAGTATAACTGCTCAAGTCATATATTCCTTCAAAGTGTCTTTGCAAACTCTGTGTACTGGAAAAACAGGAATCTAGCATAGGATAGATTAATAGACTTTTGAAAGAGAAATAATTCTTTAAAAATAATCAGCTTTTAACAATGTTTGACCTTGTTGTATTAGGATAATAAGATTAGTTATATTCAAGAATATAAACTGCAAGTTAATTTCTGTTCTGAAATAGATCATGAAAGAATATGAAGAAATTGGCATTTCAGTGAATGTGACTGGCTGCAATGGTAAGTATTTTGATTTGTATGGGGCGTTTCTTTTTTGGTGGGTGTATGACCTTGCTACATTATTTTGCCAGTGTTATGGTCTTCCGCAGAACTAGGCAGGACTAGGATACATGCACACAGTAGTCCATGAGGCAGTTTTTGGTTAAGGTAGGAGTAGTTCCTATGTTTGTTATGTTCTACCCTGGTTTTGCTGCCAGAATTAGTTCACAAAGCAGCTTAGAAGGATTAAGTATTAAAATTAAGTCAGGTGAACTGGCCCTACTGAGTCAGATCACTTGTTGGTCTAGGGCTAGGTCAGTATTGTTGACACTGAGGGTTTTTTCCTGGACCTGTCTGGGTACGCCAGGAATTGAACTTGGAACCTCTTGCAGCCCAAGTACATCTTTTCATCTGTGCTACTGCCTAAAAGTCAGTCTACCCACAGCTTATCCAGTTTATATGTAGCTGTAGCCGCATGCCCTTCATCTAGCTTTGGGCAGCTACCAACATGGTCCCACTTACAGAAGGACCTGCAGGTGAACTTGGTAGTTGGTTGGTGGGAATCCTAGCCCACAGGACCAGCCCTTCCATTGCATATAACTTAAGTCTGCCTACACACCCTTAAATACATCTTTATGGAAGTTAGAAGCTAGTTCTTTGTGAATATGGTTTGGATCGAATCGCCCATTTACCCTAATGGAATACTCTACAGAATGTTTCCATATGAGTTCCACACATGTGGAGGACTTATCAGTATTCCCCCAGCACATGCAATCCTCTGCACCACCACTGCACATCACACTAGAGTAGACGTCCAACATGCCTGAGTGGCTTGCCAAGTGATGCAGGAGGAGGGGAGAAATGTGCAAGGGCAACTTATATATTTTCTGAATTGCCACCTGCTTTTCATTTGAAACTGTAAAGCAAGAGGATGTACATAGAGACCTTTAACAAAATAAAGTGGACTAAGTTCTATTGGATACCTTCAGTGGCATGCATGCACACCACACATATGGGAAGTAGCTTGAGCTGCAAGGTGTATGTCCCTGGTGGATAACTGGCAGTAATAGTTGTAGTAGTATTACGAATAGTAGTATTAAATTCCCTTTCCAAACACAGGTAGTCAGTGTCACAATTATTTCAGCTCCAGCTCCTGCATCATACAAAGAATTGTGCACACAGCCTCAATTTGCCCACTGGTTTCCCCCCTTTGAGATAGAATATCTTATGTGCACATACACCGTTTAGTCACAGCAAGTCAACATACAAGGCCTGGAAATTTAGTTTCTATATGCTGTTAAAAATCTCTTTTTCCTCCCACCCAGGGTCTGTTGTGGACAACCTTGTTAGACTGAAGTTCTTTGACAAAGCTACTGTAAGAGACTTGCTGTTT
The DNA here is from genome assembly GCF_035046505.1 of Tiliqua scincoides. Classification (NCBI taxonomy): domain Eukaryota; kingdom Metazoa; phylum Chordata; class Lepidosauria; order Squamata; family Scincidae; genus Tiliqua; species Tiliqua scincoides. The sequence continues at coordinate 25,488,430 of NC_089827.1, read as the reverse complement.
CCCAGCATTCATGATGCTGTACTCACCAGCCAACTGAAGACTGCATCAGCCTCACAGACACCTTTGGATGCTGTCATTTGTAATACTACAGCATAAGCTGAGAACTATATGGAGATACACTGATTTGCTTCCAAGGGCTCTTATTTAACTTGCATGGAGTACAGAGAGCCAAAGACTAGCCATTCTTACGGGTAACGTGACATAGTAGTGCAGCAGCCCTGCTTTCTGCCAGACTACTGAATTCTGAGTCTGTGGATTCAAAGCCTTAATACTATAAAAACATGTGCTTTTTAGCTGAATTCAGATGTAGTTTGAAGAAGTGCAATGTTTGTATAAAATTGAATGTATTTTCTTGAAAGCATCCTAGTATATTTTGGTATCCCTCTTCTTCAGAAATATCCCAGCAGATATCATTGCACTATGCTTTTTTTTTTGGGGGGGGGGGGAGTGTTTTATACAAGAGATCACACTGTGTGTGCATGGACCGAACCTTACTCTCCCTTGAGAATATGGCCAGATGCCATGATGTTTAGAATGGTACACTGTTACAAAAAGCATTCCTATACTAACTGCCAGTGAATTTTACTATACGGATGTCTTAAAGGATTCTTATGGGCTTTCAAATACTAGTGTCAGTAGACTTGTAGCAGCTTTTTGAATGAGATAAAATAATTTTGTGTGGCTAACTTTTCAGTACCAAAGTCTGGTTTTGGTTTTTATTTTTTCTTACAAGAACAAAGGTGAGCATCAAATGATCAATGGTCTGCTCAAACTAATCACTTTCATGTACAAGTTACTGTATCTACTGGCATGCCAGTGCTGAAGATGACTTGCAGCTCGCTGCTAGGAAGTGGAGCTAATGGGTTGCTGTAGCTTTTGTTTGAAATATTTATTGGAGAAAAGAAATCTGATATGCATTTACAGCAATACCTTGCACTTTGATCTGGTTAGGGAGCAAAGGATGGGTGACACTCAAAGTATAGCCTTATTTAGCTTGCAAAGTTTGGCCAGTGAAAAACACATGCAAATGCATATGAAACCTTAAAAAAGAAAAATAAACATAAGAACTTTGAATATCATGATATTGGATGAAATCAGAGAAGAGCAAAAAGCATGTGGATGAAATTTGAAATGTAGTTATAATTGAAAGTGGTTGAAAGAGCAAAGCTATGTACAAGTCAAGGTATGCCTGTACTTGCATTGTTACAATCAAGTGAACTTAAAAGTGCCTTCCCCCACATGTCTCTTCTTCTGTACATCATCATCTGTTAAACAGTCTAGTCATATATTAGAGTACAAAGGTATTATAACATTAAGTTGTGCCCTGTAGATATACCCAAGGCAAACCCAATGAGGGATGCTAACAGGATTTTCTGGGCCTGCTAGAAAAACCTAGGTGTACACTGAAGGCCCATAATCACTAGTACCCCCATCTGTGGCCCTGATAATTTTAGCCCCTTCCTACATAACTCTTCAGCTCAGTCCTAGAAAGAAAGTGTTCTCAACATTTGAAATGTCCAACATGCCAGTTTCTAAGGAAAGAAATTGAGTCAGTTTATATAGATGCTACTTAGCCTGTGCAGGACCAGCCCAAGACTAACTGCTCCCTGAAGCAGTGTGCCAATTATTTGGGTGGTCCCTCCTTATCTCTTGCTCCTATAACCCTCTCATCCATTGCCTTCTCTTTTCCTCCACACTTCTGCTGTCCCTCTCTTCTCTGTCTAATCCAGGGAGTGAAAGAGGATCAGTAGAAGTTGGCAGGTAAAGATGAGCACCCCACCACCACCATTCTGCTACCTGAAGCAACCACATGGATGAGCTGGCCATGCTATATAGAGTGGACAGCCCTTGATGCAAAGGATCAAGACATTTTTTTTCATTTTATAATGAGGAATAAAAATGCAACTTGAATTTCTGGAGCTACCTAGAATGCATTGAACACTTGTAGTCAAGTGATACCTTTTGTAACATGGATTTTGACTGTCTTTTTGCATCTTGGTATCTTGTGGCTACTGTCTGCTTACAGTGAAGCCACTGTTGGTTGTTATGATCAAACATGTCTTTCAAGTGTAAGACTCCAAAATAAAAAGCCATTCAGACTCAAGATTGAATGTATTTTACTGATGGTAAAATCTGTCTTGATCAACTGCAAGCTTATTATGAAAAGTCAATGCATCTGCAGTCTGTTGTTGAAGCTCTTGGAGATTCTAATTTATGTAGCTATGCAAAATATTTACCAATATGATGAAAGTGAAGTTGTAAATAATCCTGTTTATCTGGCAGTTTATATAGGGTTGGGGGAAATACTATATAGTTCTCCTACCAATGCAGATGCAACAACTTAATCACTCTTGCCATGGCAGTAGCTACCTTTCTGCAGCAAACACCCTTCAACAGAACTGGGTGCTAAAGCCTATCTACCTGGGGTTGATACAGCCAATCTACATTTGTACTTCTGCTTCTATAGTTGCCCTACCTTTTCTCAAGCATATTATGCTATAGACCCATTTGAGCTCTCACTGAGCCTTTTCCTGTTTCTCTATGGTTGTCACTTATTCAGGATTAGGTTAGATCAGGGGTGCTCAATAGGTGGATCGCGATCTACCGGTAGATCGCCAGGCAAAATGAGTAGATCGCGGAGTGCCGACCCCCCCCTTTCAGGTGCCTCTGGGAGGAAACGCCGGGAGTAAGGCCCATTGTACTCAATGGGGCTTACTCCCAGGTAAGTGTGGCTAGGATTGCAGCCTCACAGCCTAATCCTAGGCATGTCTACTCAGGAGTAAGTCCTGTTATACTCAGTGGGGCTCAAGGTACACCAACATACATTGTACACATAAATGTTATGTTATGATGGCGTGAACATTGTAAAAGAAAACTCTGGTAGATCTCCAGGCCTTGCTGGGTTTCAAAGTAGCTCTCAAGCCAAAAAAGTGTGAGCACCCCTGGGTTAGATGCAGCAGAGCTGTTCTTACTAAGGAAAAACTCCTACACCAATGCTATACTGTCCTGCCTCTCCTTTCCCCCACACCTGGTGTGGCTACAGCTATCAACTCTCTGACAGTTGGTTCATATATATCTGGTTTCCATTTGATCTGTCTGCCCCACCATCCCTCAGCTCAGGTGATCAGCACTGACAACATCAACCATGCATCAAGTCCAGCAGTTGCTGCTGGGCAACAAAGACTTCTGGCTTTGGGCCCTACTTCGTTGCTCGCAAAAATTTTGCCCATTTGTGGAAAATAGCCTTTCTTCAGAGGGAAGACTCACTCAAAACAAGAAGGCAAATAGGTTTCTATTAGATTTAGAAAACTACTTAAAGACAAAATGCATCTGAACACTATATATGAGTTGCAATTCAAATCACCTCAATTACAATAAAGCTGAACATATGTTGACTAATAACTACCACATAATTTGGAATGTTCCATTTATTTCTACACATGTGAGCTAGGCTACACCACACACTCAAATTGTTACTTTTACTTCAGATAATGTTTGAGATTTCTTCACGTTTTCTACAGATCAGTTGTAAGTCATGTATCGAGGTGTAGCGCTGAACTTGGCATATGACTTGATGACTTTGTTCACAGCTTCCAAGAAGTCTTTTTCTGTAGCTATTTTTCTCCTTGCTCTGATGGCAAACATACCAGCCTCTGTACAGACGCTCCGGATTTCAGCACCTGGTAAGAGAGAGCAATGGGTGTTACAGCCATTCAAAGCAATTGCCATCACAAAATAAAAACTGGAAGACAGGCAAGATCAGCAGGATTGGACCTACCAGTGCTATTGGGACACAGTCGGGCCAGCAACTCAAACCTTATGTCTCTTTCAACACTCATTGAACGAGCATGTATCTTGAAGATGTGTGTTCGTCCCTAAAAAGAGATTCAGGCAAAGTTTAAGCACATTCACTTAAGTAAAAGCAAACAGCTCAGGAAGACTATCATTAGGTGGGCCAGCATCAGGGGTTTGCATTCCTGTGTAGCTGCTGACACCCTGACTCTTTGGAAGAGTCATAACTCTTCCAAACATAACATAAGAGGGTTTTTTTGCCTGTCCTTTCTCCATATCTGTAGCAACCACAGGGAGAAGAGGGCAGGCAAGTGAATAGGTAGCAGTAATTGCTGCTACTGCTCCTATTCAGCAGCCCTCTGAGTGGATGGCAGCCAAGCAGGATTTCTTAAGTGTGTTGGCACAACAAACCCTACCAACCTCCACCCTCAAGAGAAAATACTTCTCTACAACTGTATGTCATAGATGCTCAAATTAGTTCCTCACAATACCGCAAAGCTACATGGCACAAGCTTTGTGAGTTAGAGGCTGCTGCATCAGATTCAAAATGGATTCCTGCTCAAGAAAGTTTGGCATAATACATTCTTTATATATATGTAAAGGGCTCTCCTGATTCTACTGCAACCAATAAATGCAATTACTCTTCTAGAACTTGATCATAAACTAAGAATTGCTAATCTGATAAACACAACATCTGATATGCAATTAATCTGGCAAAAATTAGATAAAACAGGCAGGGTACAACATTTTGACAATATAGCTTATCTATCATCAAAAGTTTTCCTTTATGGATAGCACACTCTTATGTATGCTCTACTCAGAAGAACATTTCACTGATTTCAACAATTAATCTCAGGTAAGTGTGCATAAGATTTCAGGTTCACTGTATGTTTTAATTATGGATGTTTATTACAAGGAGTACATAGCTATAGAGCCACTTTATGAAAAGAGAAAACTCAAACAAAAGAGGTCCTTTTCAACTGTAGTTATTCACTGACATTCTAATAAGTGCACTGCTACTGACATTTACATAGTACCAAAATGAAATTCTTTTAACCTCTAGATCCGGCAAGCTAAACTCAATCTTCCTATCCAGTCTTCCAGGCCTCATCAGTGCTGGATCCAAAGTATCAGGTCTGTTAGTTGCCATCAGCACTTTAATATTGCCTCTTGGATCAAAGCCATCCAACTGATTTATCAGTTCCAGCATTGTGCGTTGGACTTCATTATCTCCTCCAGCCCCATCATCAAAACGAGCTCCTAGAAAGAGACAGCAGGAGAAACAAACGAAATGTCCTCTTTAGTATCTCTGAAAGTAAAAGAGACTTGCAAGTTACAATTCATTCCATCAGAGATTCTGTTAAGATTACCAAAGTCATCTATGAATACCAAACTAACAGCCCAATCCTACCTAACTCCCCACATGGTGATGTAGTGATGCCAAGTTTTGGCCTCCAGAGGCCTCCCTGAGGAAAGTGGACATTTGATTCCCTATCCCACGGAAGGCTGCTGCTAGCCTGGTGGGTCTACTCAGACCTGTCCAGCTGTATAGCTAGCATAAGTCCAAGTGGATTCACAAAGGGAGATCAGGCCTGCAAAGAGGGCTAGGATTCTGCAGGTGCTGCTGCCTCTGAACCACTCCCTGGTCCTGATCCACCCTCTTCCCCACATCCATTGCCTCCTTATTCCACCCACCCCTGCCCCATTCTGCCCCCTCCCTGCCACCCTTATGTCCTGTATGCATTCTTTCCTGTGGGGGCAAGTATCCCTACCCAGGTTGCACTCTCCATAATTGTGACAGCCAGAAAGTGCATTACAACACCAGAATACATGTTCCTGAGGCATAACAGAAGAATAGGATTGGACCATAAGGCTGCAATGCTATGCATATTTACCAGGAAATAAGTTCATAGGACTTACTGTCAAACAAATATGCAGACCACTGCAGTACAAGTCAAACTGTTTACCAAAAAAAGAAGACCTTATGAGGCAGATGTGCAGTTAAAAATGCTAAAATATTTGACCTTATTTCCTGCAGAAGTCAGCCTTTTAGAATAACAGAGTAGAGATCATGTCTGCTCTTTTGCCTAGTCTTGCAGATCTTTCTTTGAAAGAACATGCCTCCTAGTGGACAGAGAGGAAGAGCACCCTAGCGCCTGGACCACTGGATGGCAACAAGGAGAACAGAACGTTTACATCCAGGATTACATCCGATTACACCAAAAGTTGAATACGAAGAAGCGTGTGCGTGCCAATACCAACCTCCAATGGCATCAATTTCATCAAAGAAGATAAGGCAAGCTTTTTTTGTCCTTGCCATTTCAAAGAGTTCCCGCACCATTCGAGCTCCCTGTTACAGACAGAGTTAAAAAAACACACATAGTTTCTTTTCATATAAACCAAGTTACATTTAAAAAACAAAATGTGGCAGCCAAAGATTAACTTGAACTCAAACGAAATAATGCATCCATCTTCATTTAAAAGTGTCTTCTGCCTATGAGGTAACCAGTCATGGCCACTACCAACTTCTGTTTAGACTATTTACACACCCTGCCATATCTCATGCTCATGCTGCATAAATGAAAGATTTCTAAATCCATCCATCCAGAACTGCCACAAGCATTTAGACACCTAAACAAATATGCAAACAGACGGATGATTCAATCATACTGCAGAACATGAACAGATCAAGGAAAGACTATCAAAGCCAGAGTCACGAACACACCATCTGAATATAATTAACCTGTCTGTAAAAACTTGAAGATACAGAATATTTACAGATGGATAATAGTAACACACACACACACACACACACACACACACACACACACACACACTTATTTACAAACAGTTGGGAAATCCTTGTGAAAACTATTTGCTCCATTACAAATATACTGGAACTCATTCGTTCTATTACCTCTCCCACATATTTCTGCACCAGCTCAGATCCAATCACACGGATGAAGCACGCATCAGTTCTGTTAGCAACAGCACGAGCGCAGAGAGTTTTGCCTGTCCCTGGTGGTCCAAAGAGAAGCACTCCTTTGGGGGGCTCAATCCCAAGATTCACAAATCGTTCTGGCTGCAGTGGGGAGAAAGAAAAAGTTAAAAAGTTGAACAAACCAGATTAATACACTACATTACAAATAGCTGCCCCAATCCTTGCACTGAATCCAGCGCAACCCTCACTCCTCACAAAGGCCTTGCAGGAACCAAGACAGGATTAGATTTGCAGTGCTGCAGCTTTTAGTGGACTCTTAGGAAATTGTTCCATTTTTAAAGATGTAGAGTAGGGTGTCAAACATAAGGCCCACACAGGCTGGAAGATCTTTTTTTGGCCCACAAGGTAATTGGGCTCTTCCAGCACTATCTTTTCAGCAGCACCGCTGTTGTTTGGGCTCTGGGCAGGAAAGATGAAAAAAGGCCTCAGAAGGCAAGGGACACCATGGAGATGGAGATCAAGAGGATTGAGAAAGGGAAACGCTGCTGAGGTGCTGGGAGAAGCCAATTTTCACCCACTGCACCTTTTCAGCAGCACCATCTCTGCAAAGATGTCACTTCACAGAGCACCTCTCAACTGCTGAGTTGCAAAGTGACGCCTTGGAAAAAGCAGCACTGGTGAAAGGGCGGCCCACAGGATAACTGGGCTCTGCCATATCTTGGAGATATAATTTCCTGGAAATATGTTCTCTTCTGTCATTTGCAGCTGATGAGTTCCTACAGGAGAACACAGTACTTATTTCTGGCCAGCATCTGCTTAATAATGTCACTTAATGACGTCACTTCTGACCCTCAGCAGGCACCATGAGTGCTATTCAGCCCACTGTATGAAACAAGTCTGACACCCCTGACACAGAGCATGAACCAAAAGGACACCCAAATGATATGACACTAAGTGGCAAGAATGTTCTGTGGCACAGGGAAAAGACAGAGTTGGTCCAAGGCCAACTAGCCCTCAATGAAGCATCACAGTTGCAGATAAACAGAGGAAGGGAGAAAGTCATAGGAACTTTCCCGCCATTCTGCAAGCCGCCAGTGGTTGCAAGCCGCCAGTGGTTGTAATCTCTCAGAGGCAGTACCTTCCTAAGTACCAGATGCTGGGGGGACAAACATGGGAATGCTCTGCTTCTCAGAGCCCACAAACATCAGGCTGATTGCTTGCTGAAAGCAAAATGGTGGACTAGAAGGAGCTTAAACTGATGAGGTAAATTTATTTCTATTTTCCCACAAAGTAACACCCTAACATCTTAACAGTTTAAAAATAAGCATATTGAAAAAGGAATCTGAAGAATTCTAAAGGAATATTTTAGGTCCCTTTGGTATCAACAAAAGCTTTGACAAGCTATCAGAAGAAGAAAATGTCTGCATCTATCACACCATTTGGACAATACTTACATGAAGCAAAGGTGTTTCCACCACCTCTCTTAGTTTCTCAATCTGTTCTTTGCAGCCTCCAACATCACTGTAAGTGACATCAGGTTTTTCCTCTACCTGTGTTACCAAAAGAGATGCACATTGACCATTATATGCTTATGTGAGTTCTATAAATTTGGCAGAAGTGAACAAGTTTCAGTAAGGATTATCACATTAAAAATATGAAAAATGTGAAGTAAAGAAAGGTCCTCACCTGCATCATAGTAACAGTTGGGTCAATCTTGGGAGGTAAAGGGATATGGATCTGATACTTATTTCTGTCAACACTGCAGAAGTGGGTTGAAAAGGAATATCAATAAGATGGTCCCTGAAATCCTTAAATGCATTTTTTAAAAATATTACTACAGATCAATGATACCTGTAAACAGAACATGTCCTGTAACTGCACAACAAAATATTTACAGAATAGAACTGGATAGACAACCTGTCCAATCACACATGTACACTCACAACTCCCTCAGAGTCACTAAGGGCCAATTCTATGGGTGCCTAACACAGCTGAAACAAGCATTAGACAGTGTTAGGCACTTTCTGGCTGTTGCAAAAGGCAACACACTAGAGCACATGGTCTGTCCGCTGCTGCAAGCAGCTGGCTCCGCCCATCAACAAACAAAAGACATCCAGCAGCCCCAGTCAGTGAGCGGGGGGGGGGGGGAGGCAGGGATGGGCAGAACGGAACAGCAAGAGCAGGGAGGAGGGTGGATCTGAATCAGGAAGGGGTGGGTTTGGTGGCAGCAGTGTCCATCACATCCTAACCCTCTTCCTGGCCTCAATCCCCTGACCCCGGTTATGCAGACCTGCACTAGCTACAGAGCTGGTACAGGTCTGAATAAACTCAGCAGCCTGGCATGGGCTTACCCTGGGGCAAGGGAACAAATATTCCCTTACCCTGCGGAGGCCTCCAGATGCTAAAACTCCTCCACAGGATACGGCAGGCACCACACTGGCACTGCTGCATCATCGCACAAAGAGTTGTGTTGAATTGGACTGACTATGTCTCATACCCTATTATAAATATTCAGTTTCCACTAGATTTGTCTGTTAAGTTTGCCTCCTTTACGTCACTCTGAAATTATAAACAAATATATCAGTTTTGCAAAGAAAGTAACACCAATTTTATACCCTGGCATGTTTACAATCAAACATTTCTAATAGTCACTGAGTATAATGTTGATGCGGTTGGCCAACTTACACATTTTACAGCCTGGTACCAAATAATCAACTACCAACTGCTTGGAAAATACAACTAGTTCAAAACACAGCAGCCACAATTTTAGGTGGAAAAGGCCACAGGAAACATAACAGGCCCTAAAATGGGCCTAGGTATACTTTGGTTACCAGTTGTTTCCAAATGATGCTGGTTTTGACCTTGAAAGTTCTGTTTACCTGAAAGAAAACCTCTTCCTGTACATTATGTGCATAAAGATCTCCTGAGGAGGCTTTCTTAAAGTGTTCCCCCTATCTGAAGTAAGGCAGTTTACCTCAAGATCCAGAGCTTTCTCAGTAGTGGCACCCCAGTTGTGGAACTCCTTGACCAAAGTTCAGGTATTCCCAATGCCATTCTCTTCACTAGCTTTTAGATATCAGATAAAGATGACTTCATTTCAGAGTATATTTGTAATTTCACTTTAATAGGGAGACCTGCTAGTTTTAATTCTTGCCTTGCACAATGTTTATTGTTATTATGTTAGAACAGGGATGTCAAACATAAGGCTTGTGGGTCGGATATAACCCATGGCAGCTCTTTTTTCAGTCTATGTTATAACTGGGTTCTCCCAGTGTTGCCCATTCAGCAACATTGCTTCTGCCAAGGCTCTGGGAGGGAGAGACAGAAGGAGACCTCATAAGGCAGAGAACATCATGTGGGAAGAGAGAGACCAAGAGGGGTGAGAGAGAGAGAGAACAGAGACACTGCCAAGGTACTGGAAGAGCCCAATTATCACCTAGGCTATCCTTTCAGCAGTGATGTTTCTGCCAGGACGTCACAGCTGATGGAACTGTGAAGTGACAACTCAGCAGAAGGGACACTGCTGAAAAGGCAACCTGCATGATAATTGTGTTCTCCCAGAGCTCTCCCATATTTTGAAAATATGATCAAGATTTGCATATTTTCTTTTCTTTCATTTGCAGCTAATGAATTCCCAAAGTGCTTATTTCTGGCCATCACCTGCTCAATGACATCACTTCCTGCTTGATTAGGCCACTTTCGGCCTTCAGTAGGCACCATGAATATTATTTGGTCCACTGCATTGAAATGACACCCCTATGTTAGAATACATTGTGTTTTGTGGATGTTTTGCTCTGTGTGTGTTTACTGTCTAACTTTGCATTGTAACCATTCTGTGACCTTTACCATACACCAGTATTAAAATAAGTGTATCCTGGTAATTCCATTCTCTAGAATCTAAGGACAAAATATTGGCATTAACTTACCCAACTCTCATCCCTTCTTCAATGTCAGTAGGTGCCACCTGATCACTAAGATCCACCACAAATTTGGCAAACTGCTTAACATTGATAATGTACTTGGGATCTTCTGAATCTGCATTGATTATCTTTGTGCACCTGACAAGAAAGAGAAAACAATTAAGTGAGCAGACTGTGAGAAACTGACAGTACAATGTACGCACTATTACATTTCTAGCATTGTTGCTTAAGTAAGCGTAACTCAAAATTCTCCCTTACATCATTTTTGTCTTTCTTCAGAAAACTTTAAAGATCAGCAATAAATAAATCCCAATCAATTCAACCCTGCTGGGGTGAAACTCACATGAAACTGACAGACAAGTAAGATCTGTAACTGTTCCCAAAATGTCTGTAAAAACTTCAGTATTAATGTTGTATGTTACACAGGTAATGGCTCCAAGACACCTTTGGTTTGTAATGAGGATCATTTGCGACACATGAAAGATAGGAGTAACAACTGTAATTCTATTCAGACAGTTCTGTGCTACCAGTCAACAAGATGAAACATAAGCATACCTTGCCACCTGCAGTGGCTGTTCACTTTGAAGAGTTTGTTTATCTGCAGCCAGATCCCAAAGGGCAGGGGGAGCCAATCCAGTGTCTGACTCCTTAATGCCTAGAAGGACAGGAAGAAACACATATTTTGCCACTCAACTCAATGCAGGCCCAGTCCAAAGCCCTTGGAGGCAGCACCTTGGGGCCTGCTCCAGGGCAGCCAAACCTTTCTCTGCCAAAATTCCTAGGCACACAAAGCACTCCCCCAACTTTCTCCTACCTTACTAGGGGCAACAATGCTCCACTCTTGTGATGGTGGTTGTGATGGAAATTGGCCAGCAGGGCAGCTCCAGCAGCAATCCACCCATCCCCTACCTCTTCCTTATTTGTCACTGGCATCCTCACCACCACCTCCTCCTCCTCCTGCCTAGTAGACCTCATAATGAAGCTAAGTAGCTCATTTATTATGCTCTTCACCACTCTGCCACACAATTTTTCAAGTCTCTGCACTGGCTTCCTAATTTTTCCATGTCAATTTCAAGATCCGAAGTATTTCATTTAAGCTCCTCTTCATATTTCCCTTTTCAATCTGTTCAGAAGTCTTTACTGTTTTCAGTTAACTTCATTATACAATTCACCCTTCTCTACCATCCTTGGGAGTGAACTGTACTGAAAGAAAGGATTCAGTTTTATAGGAGACACATCTTCAGCCAGATCCCAAGATCCTTTTAAAGGATCCAATTTTACAGGAGACACATGAGAACTACATACCTGTGAGTTCATTGATTTTCTTAAGTAATTGCTGAATATCATCTTCTACTTGCTTGATCTGCCTTGAGTACGTGCTCTGGCCCTGAATCCGTAAAAAAAATGATATAGTTCACTAAATGAAGAACATCTGGACATATATACAATAACTTTAAATAAGCCCAAATGCTGTCATCAATAGGAAACAAGTCAGACCACTGGTCCAACCACCAGGAGCTTTGCAAGATCTCAAGTAAGACATTCTTTCGCACTTGTGCTACCCAAGATCTTTATAAAAGACCATCAGGAACAGAATCTAGAATCTTCTGCATGCACAACAGGTGTTTCGGCACTGAGATAGTTTATTTTCTTCTCTACTAAAGAAAGATAGGTATCTTTAAGAGACTATCACTTAAAACTTACATCCCAAATATGTTGGTAATACCAACTTATGCATATATGGACAACACTTTCAGATCTTGTTGGTTGTGAGATTTGGGTCCATTCATAGCTCTTAATCATACATTTATTTCAACATCAGTTTGCCTCAGGAAATTACTTACAGAGAACAAATTTCATCTATTTACCAAAGTCCTCATGAATCTGTAATATTTAGGCCTGCATCATGCTAGATGAATTTTGTTTTAAGAGCAGTTTCTTTTCGGCAGCAGTCATTTTAGCCAAAATGAAAGGCTTACAGCTAGAGAAGAATAACTTGAGTAGGCAAATCAAGCAAATTACTGTGAACCACACAAACATTTCCCACAAACCTCAGAGTAACCACTTCTCAAAGGCTGGCAAAGCACCCCAACTGCACAAGGTACTTACATAGGTTTTCAACAAAGCAATGTCACCTTCATCCAAAGCTGAAAAAGAGACAAAAACAGATTCCCAATTAGTAATAAGTAACAAAAATTTGTATACTATGCTAGACTAACACACTATACAACAGCATCAAATAATTATTTTATATAAAAAAATATTTCAAACAGCTATAATACATCATGCGTCATTAAAGCAGCACTACACTTAACAAATACACTTAGCTTGCTATTTCAAACAACTTTAAAGTAGGAAGCAAACTGTACTACACTCTGGAATTTACACCTGAATAAACAAAACTGGGCTACAAGCACATCAAACACCATTTGTCAAAGCACATAAATAATTAAGGCTGCAATCCTAAATGCATTTGCTAGACTCAAGAGAGTAAGTTCCCAAGAACTTGGACTTCTGAATATTTAGAACTAAATTTCAACATAAAATACATTACTTGGTAATGTTATTTTGTTTTTGATTGCTTGCAGTTTGGGGCAGCTTATAAGAGTCAAAAACAAAACCTCCAATACTATACTATAATTCAACCTCTCTTAAAAAATTTCTAAAATAGCATATCGACTAAAAACATTTAAAAGAGCGAGCAATTCAATAGACCAGTGGTTCTCAAACTGGTGGGTCGTGACCCACCAGCTTGTGTAACAATGCCCCGTTCCCTTTAAGGGGCAGGGGGAAAGCAGCAAAGCGATCCCCAGGATTAGGCCCCTGCGGGAGGAGGGGGGACTATTTTTTAACAAACCATATGTGCTTGCAGGGTCCAGGGGGTGGCTTGCAGGGCCACCTGTGCAGGGCTTGCAGGGCTCCCCGTGGCTTCTAAATAGTGAAAGTTCCAAGTGTGATTAAACCAGAAGCGGAATGAGTACCAATGAGGGGGCAAGATCTACCTGCCTACAGGGCATTGGCAGCTAGATACAGTAATATGGAAAACCAAACATACTCCTAAGTCTCTCTAAAATATTTTAAAAATAGAAAAGCATTGTAGCAAATTAGCTTCATATTTACGTTCACACAGAATGGAAACTGTCCTGTGTATACCAAAGCTGACTTCTGTAGCAGCTGTAATCCCACAGCTCCTATATACTCTTTCATGGTAAGCAGATCCACAAACCAAATTGCTATTGCAGCAGGCCAGTTTCCTCCCAGATTTGACACTGTGTTAAGGACAGTCAGGAAAGCCTTCCTCAGCCTGGCACAAATGGCTTGTAGCAGAGGCTACCACTGCACACTCTTAGTAATGCCCCCAGCATCCTATGCAGGTACCAAATTCAGGTGAGATCAGAAAACATAAGATCCCAGATCTTTTCTGAACCCCCTCTTTTGGCTCCTTGGCCCAGGTATAAATTACCCCCTTCTCATGGGCCCTGTGCCTCATATAAGCAACTCTCAAACAAGGAAGATCTGCTAAGCTTGCTCACTTCTAGTTTTCAGTAACAAATAGGTATCCTGATGACATTATCCCAGTGCCATTTCTGTTGCACTGGCTCACAACTTGCCAGATTCCATTAAAAGTGCCCTCTTAACCTTCACAGTTCGGATCCAGGATACCTGACAGACTGCCTCTTCTTTAGGAGCCTGCTTGAATACTCCATTTACAAACTTAGGTTCTGTTGGCTATCCCAGAAGACAGGGCCCATGAGTCGGAGGTAAAGGGGATAATTCATACCCAGGACCAGATCAAAAAAGGGGCCCAGGAGCTGAAGGATGAGGCCCAGAAATTTCCTGGGATCTTACATTTTCCAATCTCACCTGGAATTGCTGCCCACATGGGATGCCATGACAAGCCACAGCAGCTGCTACCACAAGCCATGTGCACCTCAACACAGCATCAAATTTGGGATGAAACTGGCCTGCTGCAGTCGCTCTTTGGCTTGTGGACTTGTCTACCATGAAGGAGTGTATAGGAGCTCAGGGACACAGCTGTGGGACTACAGCTGTTGCTGAAGTAAATTTTGATACACACAGGACACTTTCCATTCTAGCGTGAGCCTTAAATGAGATGATGCTAATTTTCTATATTTAGAAAGACTTGGGAATGTGATTGGTTTTCTGCATTACCGTATCCAGCTGCTGACTATGCAGGGGCAGGAAGACCTGGGCTCCACACCAGGAGGCCGGGCAGACCTGGGTCTAAAGACAATATGGGTTGTCACCACCCTCCCCCCACCCTGTATCATCCCCTCCCTGCCCTTGTTCTGTCCAACAGCATTACCACCCTCTCCCTGTTGTGCTTCACCCCCTCCCCCTTTGGTAAGGAGCCCAAAAGAAACTGGTAGCCCCTGATAAAGTTACTGGTGAAACTGGCACCCAAAAGAGACTGGTGAAACTGGCACCCGTGAAGAAATTCCTCCCACAGGCCCTGCCAGCACTCTCTGGAATTCAGCTCAGGGCCCAGATGTGGGATGCTTCAGCCCAGGGAGGGAGGCCTGCCTGGCTGTGTTGCCTGCCCTTCCTGAGCACCCCCTTAGTCCTGGGGCATCAGCACACAAGCTGGGCTGCTCATCCCTGTCCCAAGCCCAGCAGCGGGGAAAGGAAAGGCACACCTGTGGGCTCAAACCTGGATGCGTCTACTCAGAGGTAAGCCCCAATATAATCAATGGGGCTTACTCCCAGGTAAGTGTGGACAGCAGCCTCAGAGGCCCAGCCTGTGCCCGTCTACTCAGAAGTAAGCCCCACTGTAGTCAATGGAGCTTACTCCCAGGTAAGTGTGGACAGGACTGTAGCCTCAGAGGCCCAGCCTGTGCCTGTCTACTCAGAAGTAAGCCCGTCATAGTCAATGGGGCTTCCTCCAAGGGCGGTGGCGGGCCGCAGCCTGGGCTGAGCAGCCGCCCTCACCGCGGATGGGCTTGTCCTCCTTCTCCTCTTCCTTCGTCTTCCGCTGATCTGCTCCCAGGTAATCCGGCATCGCGACGACCCTCAAGCGCCTCCCGCTCCGCAGCCCCACCGGCCTCTGTCGCGCATGCGCAGAACGCGCCGCGTTACGCTGCACCTTTTCGGTCCTTCCTTCCGCGACGGAGGTGGGAGGGGGATGACGCCATCAGGAGGGGCGCACGCCCCAGCGGAAGACGCCGAGGGAAAGAAATGGCCGACGGACCAGCTTTACGACACCCATGTAGCGAGAACTACGAACACAAAACAGGGCCTTCCGCTTCACAGTGAAAGCGCTCAGTGGACCACACGGGGGTAGAAAAAGCGGAGACACTGTTCTACGACATTTCCTGTTTGAGGGACACTGTTTTGCGGCACTTCCGGTTTGAGGTGGTGTAAGATGATTTACCTCCCCCGGGAACACTAACCGCACCTATCGGTTCCGCAGGACTTTCCTGACTGCCAAGAGAAAGGGTGGTGGAAAGTTTTCAGAACCAGAAAAGGAAGTTGTTACAATACTCGGGATGCTTCCTGTCTTGGAGTCTGTGCTGCTCATTGTTTCCACCTAACACCTGGCTGCTGGGCTTACATACAGTCATATATTGTCTGTCTTTACTGCTCAGCCAGGGATGACCAGCTCCTTGCTTGCTACCCCTTAAAGCACTGCTTCCCAAACTTTTAGCACCAGGGCCCACTTTTTTAAATGACACTCTATCAGGACCCACGTAGGTTTACCTCACTTGTAAAAAGGAGTTCTAGAAAGAAATAATATTTTATTTATAAGTAAAAGACCCTCAAATATTTATCTCCCTATATCTACATATGCTTGCAAACTGAGGAACTCAGCTCCTTTCAGGGCAGTTACCAGCTATCTTGCAAACTGCAGGAGCTGAGCTCTTTGCAGGGTAATTAGCAGCTACAGTATCTGATTTTTCAATAGCCCTTTTATACCTAATAAAGATTAATGAAATGAAATAGCCTCAAGGCTTGAGGCAATGAGTTATCTGATCCCTCCATCACCCTTTGGCAACCTACCAAATATCAGGCCAGGACCCAGAGGATGGTGACCCACAGTTTGGGAATCACTGCCTTAAAGCAATGGTTCTCACACATTTAGCACTGGGACCCACTTTTTAGAATGAGAATCTCTTGGGACTCACTGGAAGTGGTGTCATGACTGGAAGTGTCATTATCAAACAAGAAGAGTTTTAACAATCTTAGGCTGCAATCCTACCCACACTTACCCAGGAGTAAGTTCCATTGACTATCATTGTTAAAAGCATATACATAGTAGCCTGTTAAAGGTACAGATCTGTAACATTTCCCCAAATACAGTCACATACCCTGGTAGCATCAAGTCTAATATATTAAAAATAAAATATTGAAATGAATGGGGATCCACCTAAAATTGGTTCGCAACCCATCTAGTGGGTTCCAATCCACAGTTTGAGAAACACTGCCTTAAACTTTTCCATCATATTCAGGTCTTGTAAAGCTTCATTTGCCTAATGATGGCCCTTCATCACTTCTTCATTTTTCCAAACTGTAGTGGTTATCTACACAGGCTTAGCCTTGGTAACATGGCAACCGGCAGGCAAACTTGCTGGTTCCCCCCCACTCAGGCACACCAGAGTGGGCCAGTTGCTGAGTCTTTGCCCAGAGCCTGTAAACAAAGGATGTTATGAAGAAGCGCGTATCTTAGGAATGTGTATTGCGGTCAAGCCAGAGCCAGCAGGTTTCTTAGCAGTGCAAAGTTCAGCAACCTTCAGTAATTTTTCCTAGTGTCATCATGTGCTTTGAGAATGAATAAAAGTCTGAGGAAGCTAGCCAGGAGAACGGACTTCTCTCTTGATCTCATACCATCCTACTTCTGGCTTAGCTCTCCCTGCACCAACCCTCTGAATGTCTGCTGTGTCTCTCATTGCTCTTAATAACAATATGCTCAGCTCACAATGTGGAAATATCCCAAGATGCCCAGTTCACCCATAAGGCTCTTCTCTGACCAAAAAGCTATCCCTCTCAGAGAACCAGTTAACTGTGATATGGACCTCCAAGGGTGAACAGAAAGGTCATACATAAGGGCAATCAACAAATGAGGATAAAAAGGTTAGGGTAAAAGGGATGAGTCAGAGTACCAGACCCCCTCTAACGGATATCTCTGTAAACAAACTGCCAATGTGTATTGAATTGCCATCCTCAGATCAACATCCTGTACTGATAACATAACAAATGTTGTTTTGGGTGTCTGCCTGTATGTTATTTTCCCCTGGATATTTTTTCTCTCTTTGTGTCCTCTGTCCCCCTCCCCTATCGGAAAGACCCTATAAAATCCACATCATTGTAATTCTTCTTGGTCCTCTACATGTGTGGAGGTCCCGTTTGCAAATGAGTAAACGTTAAGAAGTCCTTTGAATTCTCCTGTCGCCTGTTTGATTGCCTCTCCAAAATCCAAAGAATCCTGTGTGTGTTCATTCAGGGTCACTCTGACTCCTTGCTGCTCGAGTTCTAACTTTCAAACCCTCAGAGTGCTTCTGCTTTTAGCACTTTTCCTCAGGCACCAAGGTTCTAAACCCTGGGTGCTGCCCAAGTAGCATTGCCTTGCAACAAAAACCAATTTTTTTTTAAAGAGTTACTCTTGAGGAGAACTTTTGCTGCTGTCAAGAAGAGATACCCTGGCTGGAAATGTGCTTACATAGCTGAGCACATTTACTGTATTATGTTTGTGATTCAGAGTCCTCAACTTAAATTTTAAATTATGATTTTTAAGTGCCAATAAACCCAGCAACATCATTTGCAACACACAAGAACAATGGAAACAAGAAGCCAGTGAAACCCTGGCAGGGTGACCAGCTGACCTCTTTTCAAAGAACCTGTCCTCTTTTTTAGCCTCATGTCCTAGAAAAGAACTTAAATGTTCTCCTTTTGCCTGAGGCCCTGGGCGCAGCAGAAGTAGGAGTTCTTAGAGGCAATGCACTGCTATATGACTAAGAACATATTGGGATAATCCTAACCAGGTCTACTCAGAAGTAAGTCCTATTCTGTTAAATGGGGCTTACTCTCAGGAAAGTGTGGTTAGGATTGCAGCCATACTGAGTTGGGTCTGTTTGAATAAGAATGCACAGCTTGTGGGACTGTCAAAGAGACACTTACTTCCCATTTTCCTTTCAAAGGGCCCAATCATATCCAATTTTCCAGCACCAATTTTTTAGCTGCAATGCAGTCCCCACATAGGGGAACAAATTTTTCCATACCTTAAGGAAGACTCTGTGACTGCCTCCCCACCACAGGATGCAGTGCACGCCCCACTGGCACGGCTGCACTAGCACTGGAAAATTGGATAGGATTGGGTCCAAAATCAGCAAGTCAGGCTGTCAGGGCAAAGAACTGGATTACTTCTAGCTCCAAGAGTGCACATACAGTGACTGCAGCCGAACACACAGGGGAGAATCCCACAGTCAGGATGTCCAGATGTCCTCTTTTTCCAGGGCATACCCTCTTTTTTGCCCCATGTCCTGGAAAAGAGCTTAAGGGCCCAATCCTATCCAATTTTCCAGCCCTGGTGCAGCCACAATGCAGCCCCATGGTAAGGGAACAAATGTTCCCCTACCTTAAGGAGACCTCTGTGACTGCTGCCGCACCACAAGATGCAGTGCATGCCCCACTGGCACAGCTGCACTGGCACTGGAAAATTGGATAGGATTGGGCCCCAAATGTCCTCCTTTCCCCTGTGAACAGGCTCTGCACATCTTGTAATCAATAAACTATATGTAATAGTTTTAAATTTAATAGTACAGTGTTTCAATTAAACCACAAGAAATCAACACACGACTGTTTTAGCTTTTATTTTGCTTTCAGCTATATTTTTCTGGGGTGCCCTCATCTCTTCGGTGGTTATGACACCTGGTTACCCTGACTGACAGCCCAATCCTATGTATGTAATCCTATGTATGTACTCAGAAGTAAATCCCATTAGAGTCAGTGGGGCTTACTCCCAGGAAAGTGTGGCTAGGACTGCAGCCTTTGAGCCGAATCCTAGCCTTGTCTACTTACTTAGGAGTAAGCCCCATCGATTACAATGGGGCTTACTTCTGAGTGGTGTGCGGATAGGCTTGTAACCTTCGAGTCCCAGCCTAGGCAGGTCTACTAAGAAGGAAGTCCCATTGCAGTCAGTGGGGATTACTCCCAGGGAAGTGCGGCCAGGCCTGCAGCCGCCTGCGAGGTCTGCCTGCTGGTCCAGCTCCCCCCTCCCAGCCCCCAGCAGCAGCCGGAGGAAGGAGGGGAGCGACGAAGAGAAGGAGGGCGCCTGAAGGACCCGGAAGTGCTTGCCGGTCCCTTCACGCGCCGGCTCCTGGCAACCAGCGAGCGGGGCCGAAAGGGAGAAGCGCACGCCCGAGGCCCCACCGTCCCGTCCCGTCGCCACGATGCTGCTGCCGCGGTCGCCCGAGGGGCAGGTCACCGCGGTCAGCAGGCCCTTGTCTGCGGGTAGGTGTCCCTGCCCGTCCCTCGCCTGCCGAGCCCTGGGCGCCCCCTGCCCTCCTCTCCCCCGGGGGAGCGCACTCTGGGCGGCAGCGACTCCCCCCCCCTTCTTTAGGCTAGGGACGTGCGCTGGGTGGTGGCTGCGGAGGCCGGGGACAGCCCAAGCCTAGGCCTGTCTACTCAGAAGTAAGGCCCCTTAGAGTCAGTGGGCCTTACTTCCAAGTAAGTGTGAACAGGTTTGCAGCCTCACAGCCAAGCCTATGCATGTCTACTCAGAAGTAAGTCCCATTTATGCCATTGTTACTGGTAAGTCCCATTTATAAGTAAGTCCCATTATAGTCAGTGGGGCTTACTCCTACATAAGTGTGGTTTGGATTGTAGCCTGAGGCAGGTGAGGCAGAGCCTCCCTACTGGAGTCCTTTGAAAAGTGCTGCTGCTGTGTGAGACAACCCGTGTGTAGCGCATAGATTGTGAGTGCTTGGGCACCTCACATGGGGGTGGCACTTTTTGAAGGACTCCAGTAGGGAGGCTCTGCCTCACCTGCTTCCCCACCTGCCACATGCCACTGGTTTAGGCTCAGAAAAGAGCAGAGGGGGGTTGGAGTGTTGCTGCTGATTCCACAGATGGCTTTCGTAGGCTGGTGGTGAAAAAACACCTGATACCTGTGCCTTTGTAAGACCCTGTTTCGGACCTTGCGAGCACCTCTTCTGTTCTGTGTTGCTTCAGCCTTCCAGCAGGGCTGCTGAGTCATCTGAGGACAGGAGCCACATTTGTCCTGCTGTGGTTGTGTTGAATTGTTTCAGCATCTTCTTCTTCTTCTTCCCCAACTGTCTGGTAAATGGGGGACGTGGGTTTTTGAGCCAACTCACTGGACCAGGATGCCCACCCACTTTTCTAGGAACAAGAAATTCAAGGGCTTGAGCTTCCAGCCCTGGTACCAGCACTCAATGCCACAGGCAAAACCTGGTTAATGCCCACAAGTTGGAAAAAGAAGGGTCATGAATCCCCCCTTTGCATGTTTGCCCAGATTGGACATTTGAAGCATCTGATGCAGAGATTTTCAGTCTTTTTCATCTCACAGCACACAGACAAGGCACTAAAATTATCAAGCACACTATCAGGTTTTTGACAATTGACAAGGCACACAGTGCTGCCTGTGCAGGGCCCTACTAATAAAATGACCTTCACCCAAATTCCTGTGGCACACCAGTGAGCCATGGCACAGTGGTTGAAAATGGCTGATCTGATGCATCATGGGGTGGGGAGGAGTTGTCTTGCCTTGCTGGAAGTTTTGGGTTACAGGACAGGGATCCTGTGACAGCATAAGTAGAGTGGGAATCATACTTGGGAAGACATGTCAAGGGTTTGCTTTATTTTCTGTTTGCTTTTCAGCATTTTTGCCAACCTTTGGCACTCCCCCCTTTTTTGTCTCTCTTTGTAAAATCAGCCTTGTCTTGTTTTACCCTTGTATTTTCCCTACTATTGTCTTGATATAGCATACTGTCTTAAACTTCTTTCCTTTCACTAGTATATTCACAGTTCACTCAGAAGGGAACAGATTGTCACATCTCTCAGACTATCATAACCATAGCAGAAATAGCTTCTTGGATTTCACTCCTGTAAGGAAAGATGAAGGGCAGACTGGGCAAAGCAGTTAGTCGCTGGCACCTTCCTCCCTGCTGCCGTTTCAGTCTTGAAGTAGGGACAAAATGGGAAAGGTAGATGCTACCAGCTCCCAAATTAGAGCCAGGCAAGAGGTTGCATTGGATGAACCCCATCCCAGATTAACATGGAGTCTCAGAATCCAGGGAATTCTCTTAAAAGCTAACAGTAGTGGAACGTGACATTCCTTGGGTTGTTTCAAACCTTTGGTGGTTGTGTAACCACCAGACATTCCCCAAGCAGAGCCTTTTCATCATGGTAGATCCTAATTAGGACAGGGTGCATTCGTTGAATTTCTGCATGTTGTCAAAGGCTTAGCAGCTGTGCCAGAGAGTGAAAAAAGGTGGCAAAGATAGGTGATGCTGAAGCCTGGAGGATGGTAACCCTGCTTGTCTCTGGAAACCACTGATACCTTTGGAAATGGGGGAGTAAAAGTTCTCACCTGTTTTTGTCTCACCAAGACTATTAGCATGAAGGCAGAAACTTCATAGAGTGAATGTTTATAACTTTATTACTATTCACATAATAACAGAAGAAACATCTCTTTTTCAGAAGGGGCATCTATGTTTATTCTTATGGCTTTCATAGGAACAGCTATTTCAGTAGAACGTAGTCCTTAATGAATTTGAATGACTGTATTATTTTACTAATGTCAGAGCAGGGATGTGGACAATAAAGCAAATCCTCTGCCCCCACACTGCTGAGGAACATGGTGTTGTGTTACACAGTCCCCAGTGCAGTTTGCCCTTGTGTGAACACAGAGCTACAGAGCAGTAAGAATATTTAGTTGCTCCAGTTACAAAATTGTGCTGCTATGTAAATTTAGTCATAGGTCAGTGATAAACAGCCTTAGAATTGTCGTCATAAATCACACTGGGAGAAACAGATAGGTGCATGTATAGACTTGAAAAGAAATCATAGATATAATAGCAAAAAGAATTGCCTTAAAAGTAGTATTTTAGGGCCAATCCTATCCAGTTTTCCAGTGCTGGAGTAGCCATGCCAATGGGGCATGCACTGCATCCTGTTGTGGGGAGGCAATCACAAAGTCCTCCTCAAGTTATGGGAACATTTGTTCCCTTATCTCGGGACTACATTGCGGCTACACAGGTGCTGAAAAATTGGATAGGATTGGGCCCTTAATTGGTTAGCCATATTACAAATACTGTATTATTGTGACAAGGATGAGCACGTTTGTAATTCTCCAGAAAAAAATAATAGCATGGAACTTGTCTACCATGGGAAAATTCCTTTGTTTTCAGTCTGTAATCCAGTAGATGTTTACATTCACTCAGATTAATTGTTAAAATATATTGATGTTCAGAGCTGGGGTGTGCCAAAACATTTTCAGGTTATTAGAGTTATGAATTTCTAACCATTTAGGAGTTTGCCTTGAATGACAAATGACATTTGCTCATCAGAGTGATTCATATTCTAATTTACTAGCTACTTCTCAAACAATTTCAATTTACAAAATTCTAGAGGCATATATTTGTGATAGGCAGCCCAATCGTATCCTGTGGGCACTGGGAAGCCACCAGAGGTCTCCTCAGAGGAAGGCGACTTTTGTTCCCCTCCCTCCCTCAAGGGAAGGAAAGCCCCAGCCTCCACAGTGGGCTTTCTCAAGTCTGTGCTAGCAAATTTGCTGGTGCAGATCCAAGGAGCTCCGTGTCAGACTTGTAAGCCCAACATAGAGCTTTGGATCCAGTGGATCCCTCTCCCGGTTCGCCCTCCCCACCCAGTTCTGCCCCAAAAAGGTGATCCACCACTGCAGTGAACTTGCTTTCCGGCACATTTACGACACCTAGCACCAT
Organism: Tiliqua scincoides; assembly: GCF_035046505.1. Lineage (NCBI taxonomy): Eukaryota > Metazoa > Chordata > Lepidosauria > Squamata > Scincidae > Tiliqua > Tiliqua scincoides. The sequence continues at coordinate 25,464,842 of NC_089827.1, read as the reverse complement.
AGGATTAGGCCCTCAATCTTCTACCATTCACCAAGTCACTATAGTCCAGTTGTAATCATTATATTTGCTGTGGACAGCTGTTTATATGGGACAATAATCTGGGAATCATTTGCCATAGATAGAATTATATAGGTTGTCTGCATTGGGCAAACAACCTATATAGTGATTGTAGTGATTAATGGATATGGTGCTGTAAATTAAGACTTGCTTCCATTTATGTGCAATTGTGCATTAAGTACTTGTTTTGACATAATTAAAAACACATATTCAATAACCTGGACTCTAGTGCTGAGGTGAATCTGAAAAAAACTAGGCTGGAAATCCAACTATATCCACTTATAACTAGTTATACAGCAAATGATCACATTGGTTCTTGATGTGACTTGTGGCATGCAAAGGGATGGAGCAATTAAATTAGTTCATTTAAAATGCCTGTTCATTAAAAGTTCATTAAAATACCTGTGGCATCCAAAAATGTTGGCTATGCAAAGTCTGTGAACCAAGAGTGTCTTTAATGTAACAGAGATACTATACTTGATACAGACATTAAAACGTCCAACAGATATGCAACCAGCCTAAAACACCTACATAAAGAGCCAGGTTTTAACAAGCTACTAAGATGTCAGTAAAGAAGTATTCAAGCGAAGTTCCAAGAGCAGAATGATCCCTAGCCTGAGTACCGCTAAAGAGAAGGAGTCACTTCAAAAAGCTGGATGTGGAACAGCACCCTGCTCTGCTCCAGGTCTGAGGGAGCAGGGAGAGGTATGTGGGAAGAGGTGTTCCCTAAGTTCATTTTATGCTTTCATTCACAGCTTCTGTGCCTTGCCAGGTTGAGCCAGTGGGAAGATGGTTTGAAGCATTTATTAAGAGGAGAAACATACATGTTTCTGCCTCTTTCCAGGAACTGGAGGATGAGAAAGAGCTCTCTGAAGAGTCAGGAGATGAAGAATTACAGCTGGAAGAATTTCCTATGTTAAAAACACTTGATCCAAAGGACTGGAAGGTACATTATCTAATATTTGTCCACAGTTTTAGTGATAGTTTCATGATAATTTCCTACGGTTAAGAATGATTACTACAGGTAAGTAATGAGACATTACTTTTGCATCTTTTATTCAATGTGTGGTTTGTTTTTAAAGACTGTTTTCAGAGGTATTGTCTTTAGTGAAGGTTACTTTCAGAAACAAAGTAAACATTATATAATGTTATAGAAGCGATGTCATCAAGGTAATAGATTTGAGTTAACTTTCATCTAAAAAGTTGTGTGCCCGTTGGGCAAAAAGGCAAGGTATGTATGTATGTATGTATGTATGTATGTATGTATGTATGTATAAATAAATAAATAAATAAATAAATAAAGGAGCCTTTTATTCTTAAAGGAAATTTCTTTCACTTTTTTTTTTTAAGAACTGAGTAAATAGCATTTTGTGCCATCTTCTCTTTTCAGTATTAGATTGTATTGGTATTGGATTGTGTTTATAAAGTGGCAGTTCTGCCGGTGAGAAATACTAACTGAATAATTTCAGGCTGAAACCTCAGTATCTAGTTCTGATGGAGTAAATGAAAGATTGAGGAGATCACACATAGGCTAACAGGGACAATATGCAATACTGCTGAATTCTGTGCTCTAAGCTGTCAGTAAGCAGGCATTGCCTCTGCCTTGCACTGAATTTGTGCATTTCTGTTATGGAACTGTGCTTATAGCTGCTGTGCTCATTTGCCTTTCTCCAACTGCCATGGAACCTGTTTCTAGTTAGAGAAGAACAGCACAGCTTATGTGGGCTTTTGTTCAGTGTCTCTCTGTTGTGCTTCAGCCATTTTTGCCCAATGTTACATGTATGCAACAGGGATCAAATGTGTACACCTGTGGGCTGGGCAGAAATATGTTAAGGGTACTGAAGCAGCAAAGAAAAGAAGAAAACTTGATGGTTGAGTAAAGGCAGGGAGCACAGTAGTGGCTAGAAAGCAGGCAGCAATATTTAGGAATGGCAAGTGGGCACAGGAGGGACTGTTAGTGAACTTTGCTGGTTGTCTGCTTCTTGCGACTAGCAACTGCTCACCATAGATAGGTAGCAAATAATGTTGCAACTATTCTGTTAGTAATTACAATGGCAACCTCTTGGAATTGGGGACAACCTAGGCTAAATAGTTTGTCCCAATCTATTTAAATTTTAGCAGCTGCACATGTATGCTTTACCAGAAATACTTTTCTCTTTCTGTATATATTTAGATTTTATGCTATATTGGTCCCATAATTTCATACTGCAAAATTCACAGTGGATGATAATTGTTAATATGCTTTCTTTTTAGAATCAAGATCACTATTCAGTTCTTGGATTGGGGCATATAAGATACAAGGCCTCTCAGAAACAAATCAAAGCAGCTCGTAAGTACTTACCATTCATTTTTGGTTGTGGGGATAGTTCCATAATGTCATTTTAAAAACATGCATTTTGTAAAGGAAGGGCATATTTATACTAATAGTGAACTCAGATCGTTGAGTGCTTATTTGTTTGACTATGCGTTGAGGCCACCTGCTAGTGAGCCACAAACTTGGAGATTCCCTTGGTATGCAGATATTGATATGTTTGTAAATGTCAAAGAAAAGAAAAAAAAAACCCAAAAATATTGGATGCAACATGTGCATGCTCAGTGGCTCATAGGAGCCTTGTATACATAGGTGGAATTGCAACCCAAACTGCCAATGCCTTGCATATGCAGTTACATTTTCCCATTAACTTCAAAGGCAGCTGCTGTAGCTTGTTTGTGGGCAGCCCAATTCTAACCTGCAGTGGAACAGGCAAGCCAGCTGGCCAAAGTCCAAGATCTGCCATGGGCGAGGCTGGTGCACATCCTTTTGCAGGCCTCCCCAACTTGAAAGGAGGTGCAAAAGTGCCTTATGGCATGTTTGCAACATTCCAGGGCCGTATGAAGGACTTGCGTCAGCCCAGGACCACCTTAGGATTGTGCTGTAAGAGAGTGAGCTGCAAACCAGGATTTCCCTGATTCAAATGTTACTTTTGCCAGAAGCACACTAGGTGGCCTTAGGCAGTTCCTCTCCCTCAGTCTCAATCAGCTCCTTCAGCTGCAACATGGAGATAATATTTACTGAAATTACAAGGTTTTTAAAGGTCTTCATCAAGATAACACATGTGAAATTGTTTTGCACACTCAGAAAGCACTCTACAAATAATAGATAGTATTATAATTAGGCCTTGCAAATTTCACTAGCACCCCAATCCTTACCAACTTCCCAGCGCCAATGGAGCTGTGCCAATGGGGCGCATGCTGCGTTCTCGGGGGGCAGTCACAGAGACCTCCTCAAGGTAAGAGAATATTTGTTGCGTTGCGGCTGCTTTGGCCCTGGAAAGTTGTTTAGGATTGGTCTGTTAAACCTTTCTTGTCCAATGTGACATATGCGCAACAGGATCAAGTATGTACACCTGTGGGCTGGGCGGAAATGTGTTAATGTGCTTGGTTAAACACAAGCTAACTGAACTTCGTTATGCTGTTATATAAAATATGACAGGTCTGGAGAGCTATCAAAGTGCAAGATATCATTAAGTGTTTTTTTCTGTTTAAAAGAGATAATGAGGGAATATGTAAATGAGCATAAAACCAATGAAGTAAATTATCTTTGAATTTAACCATTTTTAAAAATAAACACTCATAGATAAAGCCATGGTTTTGAAACACCACCCAGACAAGCGAAAAGCAACAGGAGAACAGATAGAGGAAGGGGACAATGACTACTTTACCTGTATAACAAAAGGTAATAACTAGAGAGATTGTCTAAAATTCTATATATTCTTATCTATATATTTGTATAGGAATATGCATAAAATTGCCTAGTCGTTTATCTGTGTGGCTTGCATGTATAAAATGTAATAAGTTCTTTCCATAGCTTGTTTGCAAATGGAACATTTGCATTTGCAAGGTGTCAAGTACACTGATGGGGCTGCATTATTATAATTCATATTGATACTATTCAGTCATGAAACAACGTTGAAGAAACTTCAAAGCTGACTTTTGATAGTCATTGTTCCTGATCAATTTCTTTTCAGGTTAGGAGGCTGTTATGTTCTAACCTGATTCTAGAGACTAAGGGCCCAATCCTATGGTCTGCACTGCGCCTCCGTGGTGCGGACCACAGTCACAAACGTGCCGTAAGGCTCCCCGCCGGGCTCCCGCCGGAGTCACTGGTGCCAGAGGCTCATTGGTGACTGGGGGCTCCCTGAGGGCCGCATTGAGAGGCCTCGAGGGCCGCAAGTGGCAAGTTTGGGCACCCCTGGCCTACACAGTATAGCAGAGGTTCCTGAACTGAGGCGTTACAACACTCCAGCCAGGGAACTTCTATCACTGGCCCCCTAAGTGGCGAGGTGACAGAGGTGGCAGCAACACGATCACCATGATTGTGCCGCCACCAGGGAGGAAAGGGTTTTTTAAAACTTACTTGGGGGTCACTATGTCTCTGGAGGGTCCAAGGAGTCCATGACTCTATCTGCAGGCCTCCCTGCACCTTTAGACTACTGTAAATAGGGGGGGGGAACCTGGTTTTTGTCACCCAGGAAAGTTTTTTAAAAACCCTTTCTTCCCCGGCAGCGAAGCAATCATGGCTATTGTGTTGCTGTCCCACCCCTCTCCCACAAATACTTATCTGTCCCATACTCTCCCTATGAGTTTGGGGACTTCTGCAGTATAGTATTGTAGCTTTAACTTTCTACTTCAGTGTTTCAAAAACTGTGGGTTGGGACCCACTAGGTGGGTCGTGAGCCAATTCCGGGTGGGTTCCCATTCATTTCAATATTTTATTTTTAATATATTAGACTTGATGCTATCATGGCATGTGACTACATTTGGGGAAATGTTACAGCTCTGTACTTTTAACAGGCTAATACGTATATGCTTTTAACAATGATAGTCAATGGGACTTAGTCCTGGGTAAGATTGCATCCTAGGATTGTTAAAAATTTTCCTGCTTGATGATGTCGCTTCCAGTCATGACATCACTTCCGGTGGGTCCCGACAGATTCTCATTAAAAAGTGGGTCCTGTTACTAAATGTGTGAAAACCACTGTTCTACTTTCTGTCTCAAGACTATTGAAAAAATTCAAATGTTATTTACCTCAATTAAAACAGGATTGCCATTTTCATTCTATGAATCAAAAAATATTGGGGCAAATTAGTCGTGTTTGTCTTTCTATCTCATAACTTGTTGCTTTGTAATTTCATTTTTCAGCCTATGAAATTTTATCAGATCCTGTGAAGAGACGAGCATTTAATAGTATAGATCCTACTTTTGATAACACAGTTCCTTCTAAAAGTGAAGCAAAGGAAAACTTCTTTGAAGTTTTTTCACCAGTTTTTAAAAGAAATGCAAGGTAATCTAGTTTACAGGTTGTCTTTTCTTTTACTCCAACTTGTTGGCGATAACCTTTGTATCCGTAATGTCTTTTATCCCACCTATTTGTGGGGCTAGTAATCAAAAGCAATCGAGACAATTGTTTTAGAGGTTTCTGCTGAAGAGTCAAATCCAAGGACTGTTTAGGTTGATATACTTGAATTGAAACAAGTTCACATTCTGATGTTAAGTATGCATGGTAATATGGTTTGTAATATGCATGGCTATTGCAATTTTCCATGGAACACCTTCCAGAGGAGTAGCTGTGTTACGCTGCAGCAGTAAAAACAACAAAGAGCCCTGTTGCACCTTAAAGATTAACATGTTTATTTCAACATAAGTTTCCATGAACTATATAGCACGCTCCCATCAGATGCATGAAGTGAAAGTCCTTGTAGGCAGAGTGTGTGCATGTGATACAATACACACATGAATATAGGGAGAAAAAATTGACAACAGCAGAGTGAATATGTAAAAAGAAATGAAACTAGCCTGGTTGTGTAACAAGCTTCAAGCAAACTATACTTACCTTGCATAATTTTTTGATGCTACATTGCACCTGACAGTTGTGACTGCTTTTAGTTCAGTGGTGTTGGGTGCTTGGAATGCTCCTTCACATTATCTTTGGTCAGCTTGCAACACAAATACCACTGCTCAGAGCAGGATGAAACACTGGCATTAGCTTTTCTGTCTCCATTGACATGTGCCAGGGCATCAAGTGAGAAGGGTAGAATTGTTTCTTTTGATTTTGAAATTCTATTTAATGAAATGGAATTTGGAAGATAGAATATGAAGATCAATATACTGCAGGTTCAGCTGTCTTTTGTGGCGTGGTCCTAACGCATAATCAAAGCAACTATTTCTGTGCAAGTTTTACCTTAATGAATGGTATATCCCTTATTTCTGCAGATGGTCAAATAAGAAAAATGTTCCTAAGCTGGGGGATATGGACTCATCGTTCGAAGAAGTGGATGCGTTTTATTCATTTTGGTAAGTAAATGAACGATTTTTCCCGTATAATTTATACCTACCCTATGATGGTCTTTTGGTGGTGGTGTCGGGGAACCTGACTCACAATATTCTATTCGTAGATGTAAATCCTTGGACCGGTTGTTCACTATAAATAGAAAACTGTAGAAGTTGTTTGAAATCTAGATGAAAAATAAAAATAAAGGAATGAGATGGAAAGATTCTGTTGCATTTGCATTCTGGCGAGTTATCCATGCAACCTGCACTCTTTCCGTAGCCTTTTTCAGCACAGGCAGTTGCAGTTGTAATTAAGGCTACAAGTAAGTGTAAGGCTATACACACTTACTAGTTTGTACCTTGAACTCAGTGGGGTTCTTTCTGAGCAGATATAGATAGGCTGGTGCTGTAAGTAGGTTTCATCAGTGGCAGACCTGAGGGGGGGGAAAGCCCCATGTGCCGTGCCCATCAGCCTCATGGGGGTGGCACCACCATGCCAGCTGCACTGCCACCCACCATGCCACCTCTGCCTGTCCTCCACAGCTGTTCCAGGTGCAGGCAAAGCCCTGAGCAGCATTCAGGACCGCACCAAAAGTCTTCTTCCAGCGCGGTCTGAAGTAGTACTTCCTGGAAAACGGAAGTACTGTTTAAGACCATGTTGGAAGTCTCAGAAGGCTTTTGGCGCAGTCTCGAATGCCATGCGAGGCTCTGTGCGGTTCTTCCTTTGTGCTTTCTGTATTCATACGTTTTTGGAGGAGATTGGGATGGGTCCACAGAGGAGAGACAACAGTGCCATTTCCATATCCTAAGACTTTATCCTGTGTTGTAACAGAACCATCAGAACGAAAACTGTAGTCAATAGTATTCTCATTTAAATGCAAATTTTCATAAACTTGGAAAACACCACAGCAGAAACACATCTGACAAAATAATCAGTAATATTGAATCCTCATATTAAAAATGCAGACAACTACTTGGGAAAATATAGTACTACCCTTCTAACATTTTACTGAGGACCAAAACTATGCTTTCTCTTTTCTGACATTGTTGTACATTAGGTATAATTTTGATTCTTGGAGAGAGTTTTCCTACTTAGATGAAGAGGAAAAAGAAAAAGCAGAATGGTATGTATCTAAAACGGTCCTTTTAAAGGTGTGATTTGCAAGTATGTAATTACTAGCATGGCAGTAAGCTGACCCACATGTGATAGTCCAGGGTGATGGGCAGCACAATCCTAATTTGCGCTGGAACAGGCAGGACAGTGTGCCTTCGCTGTATCCAGCGCATGTTTCAGGCAGCCAGAGGCTCAGCCAGGGGCAAGCGAAATGTTTCCCCTTATCCTTGGGAGAGCCACTGAAGTCCCAGTGGGGCTACTCAGATTCATGCCATCTCCGGAGGTGGTGCAAAACCAAGCAGCCCGGGACTGCCCTGGGCTGCCCACGAACGGGTTCAGGATCTGACGTAACTGCCAAGTCCTGGCCCCGCCTACTGCTACCCACCCGCCTGCCTCCGGGAATACCGGCCGCCCACCCTCCCCTTGCCCCAGAACACCTCCCTCCCACCCTCCCCACACCCACCCAGACCCCCACACTGTGGCTGGACCCAGCACGAGGAGGTCCCTTGCACCAACCTCCCTGCAGTTGTGTCGTGCTTTATGGCACTTTTGCGACAACATTGGGTCGGCGCAAGGGACTTACATTGGCCCAACTCAACTTTAGGATTGGGCCCTAAGGCTGCAATCTTATGCACACTTTCCAGGGAGAAAGCTGCATTGAGCACAATGGGACATTTCTGAGTAGGCATACATGGGATTGTGCTGAAAGAATTCATAATCAAGATACATTAATTTAGGTTTATTACAAGTTTCACTGCATGTTCTTGCATGTTCTCCAAGAAGATAAAGACTGGTAAGATGATGGATTTCCCCCCAATGTATCTTGAGATAATGTTAAATGTTTATTCAAGTGACGTATATGATTGAGTGGCTAATAGCATTTATGTGGGAGGCAGTGAGTGTGATTTGTGTGTATGCTTGCAATTGGGGTTGGGATAAAAAGATACCACTTTTCTGTTCAGCTGTAGAGTATCCTAAAAGAATAATGCTGCAATCCTATACACACCTACCGGGGGTTACTCCATAGAACACAGTGATACTTCTGAGTAAACATACACAGAATTGCACTAGTGAAAGCTATGTATTCTGGTTGAAACTGCTCCAAAAACTTTGCAGCCCAACCGCCATAACTCCCCATACGGAAATGCAGCAGTGCCAGTGTGACACCCACTGCATCCCATGGGGGAGTTTCGACCTCGAGACCTCCTCAGGGCAAGAGAACATTTGTAAGCCCCTGCCAGCCTGTAAGCCCTCTACTCAGTCCTGCACCAGATATATTGCTTGCACAGGTCTGAGTGGACCCATGAAGGCAAAGTGAGCTCAGGAAGGCAGTTTAGATTCAGCATATGCCTTTACTGCTGAACCCATCCCCTTCCTGGTCCCAATCTGCCCTCTTTGCCCCTGTCGCTGCCACATTTAACCCACCCCCCTGCCTCCCTCTGGCCCACCTACCCTTACTGTGGCCAGTGGACATCTTGAGTCCACTGATACACCGAACCAGCCACTCACTGCTTGCGGTAATGGCCAGCCTGCGCACTCCAGCATGTTGTGTTTTGAAACAGCCAGAGAGCACCTGGCACCGCCAGCACAACTAGGCAGTGCTAGGCACCAAAAAGATTGGGGCCTCCATCACTGCATTTGTAGAGTCCCTACTTCCATTTGTGTCATTGAAGCCCCATTGATGATGTAACTGTCCTTAGGGATTGTGGAATACATGTAAATATCCTGTTGAATTGCAGACTCTCCAAAACTGGTCTCAGACTTGCATGTAGCAGTGCTTTCTACTCACCACTTTTCTTCTTCCTTTGTAGTCGAGATGAGCGGAGGTGGATTGAAAAGCAGAACAGAGCAGCCAGAGCACTAAGGAAAAAGGAAGAGATGAACAGAATAAGGACTCTAGTTGGTAAGTTTTTTCAAAGAGACTGTGAGCCCAATTCTGAGCTGCCCAGGGTGCGGGGCTGCAGTAGCGCCAAAAATGGCTGCCGCCGCATCCTGTGCACTTTCATCCCCTTCCTCAGGTAAAGAGAGCAGACCTGCAATGGGGCTACTTGACTCACTGCCAACGAAGAGGTCGGCAGCTAATCAGAAGCCTCCATGTTGGGCAGTGAGCCCAACACGGAGGCTTTGGATCCGATGGAGCGTTGCTCTACCAGCCCCACCTCCCTCCCTTCTCGCTCCTCCTCCCCTTGCCCTCTCCCCACTTTCTGCCACCCTGTAACGCCTCTTCCCTGCCCTCCGCCCACCTCCCTCCTCCCCGTCTCCCACCGTGCCCCCACTTACCTCTCCGCTGCTCAGCGGTCTGCGCGACAGCTGAGCAGTGGAAGTCAGGTGTCTGCCCGGTGGTAGCCTAGCACTGGCCATCTTTATGGCACGTTTGCGCCCCTGCACACTGGTGGTGAGCCGGCGGGCTGAGCTCAGGATTGGGATCTGTGTCATTACATTTTAGCCTTTATATAGACACATAAATGCATTTTCTTGCTTTTCGTAGACAGTGCATATGCCTGTGATCCAAGAATAAAGAAGTTCAAGGAAGAAGAAAAAGCAAAGAAGGAAGCAGAAAAGAAAGCAAAGCTAGAAGCAAAACGAAAAGAACAGGAAGAGAAAGAGAGGGTAAGTTTCAAGTAGATTTTTAAAAATTTAATGTTTTTTAAATGCATACACAGTCTCTGGTTTCTTGCCAATATGACAAAAATTAAACACCAGCAGCTGTCTTGAAATTTAGTATGTAGTTAGACAGAACATGAAACTATGATTAAACCACTGAAACTGTATAGAACAAACCATGATTTATTGGTTTGTAACCACAAAGCATGGTTTGTTTTAAACCAAGAACCAAAGCAGCAAACTTTTTACTTTTTCCTGGCAAGCCAAAGTTGTGCTTGTAATGGTAAATCATGGTTTAGTGTTGTCTGCCCTTTCTGTTTTTGCAAAATGCTGAGCAAAAAATGCAGATTTTTTTTTTTTATTTGAAGCCAAAGACTTGAATTTAACCCTGGTATAAATGGTGCATTCTTAGAAGACTTTTGGCACAATCCTATACTGTTTGCACCGGCAGAGTGCATGCTGCACCACCTCAAGCTGTCACAAACATGCCGCAAAGCATGTTGTGACAGTGTAGGTGTTAGGAGTGCCTGTGGAAATACCTGTGCCATCCCACCAGTACAGGCCTCAGTGTGTGCCATAGCAGGTAAGCTCTGCACCAGGCAGCAGAAGGGGCAGGATCATCAGCAGCAGTGCACGCTGTTTCCTGTTCCTCTTCCCAGGCCAGATCCACTCAGACTTGTGCCAGCAATTTAAAAAAGCACCGCTCTGAGTAGGCCCGTGGCCATGGCTGCAGCCTTCCCCAAGGCAAGGGGACATATGTCTCTTAGCTGGAGGAGACCTCTGGATTGCAAATTCTCCTGCGGGATACAGCGCAAACCATGCCGGCCCTGTTGCATCAGGGAATTTCAGTAGGATTGGGCTGTTTGTGTGCTCCCTATATCAGTAATTCCTCTGCAACAGTTGCAAGTATGCAAGCTTTTATAGAACAACATGCAGGCAGACAGCCTGGACGCTAGAGGGACACAGCCAGAACATTACCAGGAAGCTGTAAAAACAGCTGTTAAAAAATTGTTTTTAACTTGACGTGGGTTTGGTATCGGAGTCAAGTGATTTCTGTGTTTTTCTTTCTCTCAGCAAAGACAAGCAGAATTGGAAGCTGCACGGTTAGCTAAGGAGAAAGAAGAGGAAGAAACTAGACAACAAGCACTACTGATGAAAAAAGAGAAAGATATACAGAAAAAAGCAATTAAAAAGGAAAGACAAAAACTGCGAACCACCTGCAAGGTATAACCTTCAAAACTTTCTGACTTGCAAATCCTAGAATGTTCATCCAGAATAGGACTCATTGGCCCTAATCCTGAAACCAGAAAGTTTGTTTCATGCCTAGTTGGTAGTGTACAGCACTCAGTTTAAAAATGCAGTATCCTTACCTTCACTTAAATTATTGAAAAAGTAATATCACTGTGCACTGAGGCAAGGTATGGTTTGTCCTGATTGTATCTGGTTTATAGATGGGAAGCTGGGACTACTAGGATGCTAAACTGTATTATGTGCATAAGAGTTCTTGTCATGTTTTGCACTGATGTGGCAAGAGCCTTGGACCTAATCAAACTGCTGTGTTTTGAGCCTGGACTGCATGAGCCTGAAAGGGCATTTGCATGGTTACTGGTGAAGAGTTCTCACATGGAGGAGTTTCAGCTATCAAGAGATCTGAACAAATGCCTCCTTCCCCTCTTCTAGTTAACTAAGAGACTATTTGTAGGGAATCTCAAGACTGCTGAGATTCCATTCAGTGTACCTCGCACTTCACACCACAACCATATCCCTACATAATAATTTTTATCTTTGTTCTATTGTATTTTCTGCTTTGTTCCTGTAATAAAACAATCATAGATTTCCTTTTTAATTTTCACATCATTTTAGTTATTGCAGAAAAAAACAGACCCTTCTTGGTAATTTAATATTTCGTAGGAACACATCTCCCTGCATGACCTCATCCATTCTCTCAGATTACAAAAAAGACCTTCACTATTTAAAATACAATACAGTGTACTTGTAGCAGGGTCTTTTCTCTCAAAGCCCAGTCCTGTGTGAGCTTCTACATCTTGGAAATTATGCAGTTTTTAACGTATTTTATCTTTAGAAATCACTGCAAAATGTTACTTGATTCTGTAGCTGATTTTCTAGTCTAAAGTGTGCAAGTTTAGTAGTTTCTTGATTTTGCTCTCTTTTTGGTTTGCTTTTTTTTTTTTGTAAGCTGCCTTAAGATAAACAGTCAGGTCTTGGTAGCCAAGTCAAAATGTGTGAACCCTATCCTTCTTCTTCGCCAAAATCTAGGGCATATTTACTCTGATATAAATCCCACTGTGTCCAATAGAGCTTACTCACAAGGAAATTAATAAATGAATAAATAACTCTGTGGGTGCAAACCTAACCTCTTCCCCACTTCCAAGCTAGAGACAAACTTCTTGTCACTCTTGCCAAACAGCAGTGGGTCATCTCTCAGTTTAAAGAATGGGCTGCTCTCATACCTGAAATTCATCTTTCGAGGACAGCAGCATGTCTTCTTATGGATGCATACATTTGTGTGATTCATCATCATGAGGGCAGTGTCATCCACTTGTAAATCAGTTTCTGTTATCAAGAACTGCTTTGAGAATTATATTATGGTTGAAATGTTGTATATCAGTGTTGTTAAATAAAATCCTTGAGGTGGAATAATTTTAAAAGCAATGAAGTTGATCTGCAACTTAAAAGTGACCCCAACACCTCTTTTTGCACAAGGTGCAAAAGGATTGCTTCTTGTTGTGTAACTTTGTGAAGTGATAATAGACCGTGATTCATCATGCCTGGGAACCTATGATATTTCTCTCAGTACTTAGAGAGAAAACTGGATGTGAATGTGAACTGAAATTCTGTAACTGGATGTGTAATGAGATGTGAACTTGCTCTTCCTAATTTCTTTCAAACAGTTGTCATATTTAAATGCATACACCCATATGCAACTACGCAATCCATGGATTTTTCTTAAAAGATAGGGCTGTAGTTCCATATCTGAACAGGAAATTGTATAATAGAATCCTGGTATTTGCTTGACATCTCTGTATCTAACTCTACCTTTCTGAAATGTGAAGATAGTGTGTGGTGTTCTGCTTTCAGAACTGGAATTACTTTTCTGATAATGAGGCTGAGTGTGTGAAGATGATGGAAGAAGTAGAAAAGCTTTGTGATCGTCTGGAGTTGGCAAGGTATGCTTTCCTAACCTACATTATGTTTTTTGACCTTCAACTTTCTACTAGATCTGAAATATCGTTCAATAATTTATTTTTAGTCTGCAGTGCTTGAATGAAGCACTTACATCCACAACAAGGGAAGAAGGAAAGGCTGCTGTAGAAAAACAGGTAATTATTTATCTTTTGTCCTGTAACAGTGAATCAACATGATGACAATATTGGAGCAAGCCCATTAAGTGAATATGAATTAATAAGTGTGTTGTGTAGATACCACTTGCCCTGCAGAACTGTATTTCCAAAGAGAGAATTTACAACTGCTTGCACGACTAATAATACCTAGTTTTATTGCACTTGATTACCCTAGCTAAATCTTATTGCATGAAGTACAAGAGCAGTATACCTAGAAGTTAGCAGGTACATTTGCATATAAAACACTCTTGCATGCCTGATACATAGCAGAAAAAATGGGATGCTACTTCCCCCTTTTGTTTTTTGAGCATAATGAGATGTCATATCTTAGACCTTTAAAAGGTGAGATGCTGAGCTGAGTAAATGTGACCTGAATTGTGCCCACCCTTTATGTAGAGATTCATATCAAAATCATTACTAGCTGAGAAAAAAAGACTGCCTGTTTAGCTACCAAGCTGAATTGGCTCATGTCAAAACTTCATCTGGGATAATGTTTTGATTTTATTAAGTCTAATGTGCACGTGCAGTGAAATCCTGGCTACACAAATCGGTGAAAACAGTCTTTCCTTTAGTGGGCTTGGGAGTTTCCTGTCAGAATTACATATAAGTCTAAAACTGCCAATTACATGCAGCTGATCTGCCCAAATCCAGAACAAATCTTGTATAACCACTTTCATGTGAAAATTGAAACATGCTAAAATTATTTTAAAAACTTTATGATTACTCTGCAAGTTGCTATCCTTTTTTATAGTGTACTTGCTCACAAGTCTATTTTTGTTGGATTTTGTTGTCTCCGACAGTGACTATTGGAACAAAAAGAAGCAGGGGACTTATGGCAGTTGCCTTACATTTTGGGAGAAGAGTTTTGGGCATGGAATAACTCAATACTAAGACATATTTTGTTTTTATATTCACATAGATAAACGAAGTAAACGAACAGATTAAAAGAGAGAAAGAAGAAGCAGATGCTCGTATGCGACAAGCAACAAAGGGTTCTGAAAAATCAACAAGTGGAGGTGTAAGTGGAAGTAAGAACTGGTCTGAAGATGATTTACAGCTATTAATTAAAGCTGTAAACCTGTTTCCTGCTGGGACTAATTCAAGGTATATATATATATATATATATTTTTTTTAATTAAACACTTTCACTCTGTGTTTGTGTGTTTGCACACAAACTTTTATTTTAATTTTTAAAAAATAATAAATAAGTATGAATAGGAGCAGGCAGGAGGTTGAATCTGTTAAATAAGAATTTTCACAAATCAGTTTCTCACACCTATACAAACTATTCTGCCCAGGGATCTTCATAAAGTCAGTGATCAATTGTCATTCCTGCCAAAACATTCTTAAATGATGTTTTGTTTTCCTGATTGCATAATAATCAGCTGGTTTGAAATTTGGGTGTGAAGGGGACAGAATGCATTTTCAAGGGAGGCTTTTTCTACTTCAACAAATATGTATTTTTCCAATGTTATTATATTATTTGAAATTGCTGACTGTGAGCATGATACATAGCTAAGAATCATGCAACTCTTATTTCGAAAGATTCACTGGTATCATCCAAAACCATTCTAGAGTTACAGCCATTGAACAAATAACTTCATTAATGGATAAAGACACTGAAGTTTCTTGTGAAGTTATGTATACATTATTGCTTTTAAACTAGCCAGGCAATTAATTGCACCACGTTTCAAGAATATTTGTAAGGTTTCTTTGCTTTCTTTGTACACATATAGGTGGGAAGTGATTGCCAATTATATGAATTTGCACTCTACTGCAGGAATAAAGCGAACTGCAAAAGATGTTATCAACAAAGCAAAGAGCCTCCAGAAACTTGGTATCTTTATCTTTGTAAGATGGTCTGCATGCTTCCATTTTACTTGCTAGTAAATTCAGCTTATGTTCTAGAAACATTAATACATTCCTGGCTGTCCAGTTCCAGCTCCTTTCCACATTCTGAGGCAGAATGAAGTGTGTGAACAAACATCTATACTCTCTTCAGTCTTGGTTGTTGAAAACTTCAAATTCCAAAATATCACTCAGTTATTATTAGTAATTTGGGTGCCTTGGACCACATGAATATCAACATTCTGTCACAATACTAATACATCTTAATATTATTAAGGGAGGGAGGCACAAGCACGCCTTTCTCTGTCAATAATGCTGAATGTAATTGGTTAAGCTTTCAGGCAGCTGTTACAAATTGCTGTCGCTATTCACTAGAGCAGGCGTCTCCAAACTGTGACCCACATATGGCCCCCACAAGATTTAATTTGGACCACAGCATCTTAA
Organism: Tiliqua scincoides; assembly: GCF_035046505.1. NCBI lineage: Eukaryota > Metazoa > Chordata > Lepidosauria > Squamata > Scincidae > Tiliqua > Tiliqua scincoides. The sequence continues at coordinate 25,449,103 of NC_089827.1, read as the reverse complement.
AATATTTTGGTGTTAATTTTTTTGCTAATGTTTGACATTTTTATCATGAGAAATATTTCTCAGTTTAAACATGGCATTTTTCTTTGTAATTGTCACATTTAAGTAAAACTTCATTCACTTAAAATGTGTTCATTTATAAAACTATATGATGTGACCCTCATACTGAAAAAGTTTGGAGACACCTGCACTAGAGACAAAAGCTAAGGGATCAAATTAGGGTTTCTCACTTTGGGTCAAGTCCCAGCAGGTGGGTTGCGAGCCAATTTCAGGTGGGTCCCTATTCATTTCAATGTTTATTTTATTATATTAGACTTGCTATTAGACATGATATGACTGCATTTGAGGAAATGTTACAAATCTGTACTTTCAACACGCTACTATTTATATGCTTTTAACAATGATGGTCAATGCGGCTTACTCACAGTTAAGTGTGGATAGAATTGCAGATGCCACTATACATGGAAAAAATACTTCCATAATTTAATGCAAATTCACATTCATGACACAGAAATTCAGGTAGATGTCCTGACCATTAGCCTTTAAAACTTAATAACACCAATTGATTTTATGTTAAATTTTTGTTTGGGGTAGGGCTATTTAAAACTTCATCTTGTATTATTAGTAATTATGTCAGCTACTCCTACTCAGTCTGTCTTATTCTCTTCAGATCCTCATCAAAAGGATGACATAAATAAGAAAGCTTTTGATAAATTTAAAAAAGAGCATGGAGTTGTGCCACAGACTGACAGTGCTACACCATCCGAACGTTTTGAAGGTAAACATGGAAGAAATTATCCTTTTTTAAAAAAAAACAACAATCTGTGGACTATTCTACATTGACATCTGCTTAAGAAAATGCTTTCAGTTTTGCCACTGGATGCTAGTTGAGGTTTTTCCTTTGAATGGCACTGCCCTGCTTCATTGAAGTCCTTGTGGCCAAATATAGTGTCACTTACATGGTGGATGTCTTTTTCATTGCTTCTCTTTGAGAAACCAAACTAACCAAGTTCCTGGGGCATTGTATGAGCTGTATCCCTCACAGATTGACAAGGTCTAGTCTTTTTAGGAGATGTTTGACAAGTGTTGGAAGAGGATTTCACCCTTGTCTGATGTTATAATCTGTAATTGCTGAAATGCAAATGCTTGGAGTAGAAGTAGCAGGAGGGCAAAGGCTAGAACATTTCTCAGGAGGACCTTCGCACAGTTTCTCTTCACTAGGGATCTTGTTGATTTAAGCACTAATTTCTTGTTTGTGTACGACTCTTTTTTCAACAGTACCATTTACAGATTCATCTCCTTGGACAACAGAAGAGCAAAAACTTCTAGAACAAGCTCTGAAGACATATCCAGTGAACACTCCTGAAAGGTGGGAGAAAATAGCAGCTTCTGTTCCAGGCCGATCAAAAAAAGACTGCATGAAGCGATACAAGGTGGGAAAATGCTTCTGTTTTTACTTGAAGAAGACTATATATGTACAATTGCTCTGTTGAATGAACTTCACTCATTGCTAGCTCAGGAGATGAAGATAAGTTTGTGTTTGCTGCTTTCCACATCAGCACTTTGATACCCCTTCACTGCTACGCAAACCCTTAACTGTTCCTTAAAAGATCAAGAACCAAGGTGGAAGTTGCTTGCTGAAGACTGTCAATGTCAAACCTGCTTGCATGACTTCTTGAGATGCAACCTGCAAATGACAAATTGCTATACCATGCACCACACTGTAGCAAGCATCCTGTGGCAGGACTGCTAAAAAGAACCATAGTACACTAAGGGTTCAATCCTTTCCAACTTTCTAGCACTGATGCAGCCATGCCAATGGGGCATGTGCTGCATCCTGCAGTGGAAGGGCAGTCCCTGCGGCCTCCACAAGATAAGGGAATATTTGTTCCCTTACCTTGGAGCTGCATCAGCACTGGCAGGCTGAGTGGGATTGGGCCCTCTTCACTTGGGCCAGGACAAGTCCCTTGTGCCAGCCAGGAGGGTTGCAAACGTGCTGTAAAGCCTTGCCCCTCTGAGCAACGCAATCCTGGGATTGTATCACTGCCCTAGCCCCTCCCCCACAAAGACTTACTGAGGGAGTAAAACTCCTTTAGAGTTTGAGAACCACTGATCTAACTTATTATGTAATAACACAGATTTTAGCAATTGAATAGGTGAAAAGAGTTTTTACAACAATTAGCGAGTATGCAGAAGATGATTGAAATGACAACTACAAATAACATGTTTAGGGCTTCAGTGATTACTTGGCATTAGATTGGACATTGCCAACTTAAGTTTCTTTCTGACTGTTTAATACTTATAGTAATGACAACCAGAAATTCTACTAAATAAAAATAAAAGAAATTGAATATGGCTCTCTTTTTCTCTCTCATTCTAGGAACTTGTTGAAATGGTCAAAGCAAAGAAAGCCGCCCAAGAGCAAGTAGTGAATGCTGCTAAAACTAAGAAATGAGATTCTTAATGACAATCTTAGTGTGTTTTGTTTTATAATAAAAATGCAAATACAGAACATGCTTTTTTATTCTTTAGACATAATCAAAGAACTTCTTTGTGGCTTTGTGTATGCAGATGCATACTTGCTTTGTTGTAGAACATCAAACCTGCAAAAGACACTTTGCTAGTCTTGAAAGTTTTGTGATGATATCCCTTGACTGTCCCAAAAGCATCTCTTAAATCAACAGGAATGCTTTTCAATAACTGTCAAACGCGGAGCCAGTACATGCCACTGCGCAGTCTGTTATAGTCAGGAAGTTGTTCAAGTGGCCCTAAAACACAAAGTTTTTTTAAGTCTGATTTTAAGTAAATCTTAACATTTTTTAACCATTTAGGAAGTAAATTCTTACCAACAGCTGCAATGGCAGGGCACTTGTCATAGATATATTTTGTACAAACTTCTCTGATGGTTTGAGCATCAATTGCCTGCAAATATAAAGTACACTCAGTAAGTCTTCCTTTCTGCCAATTTCACTTCAGTTTAACTAACAGAGTTAGTAGAGTTATCAGAATACAAGCAAACCCTCAGGATAGCCAGGCATGTATACCAGTGCTTAAATTCTGCAACCAGACAATCCAAATTCTGCACTAAAAGCTGAATCTGCAAACTATCAATTTTGCAGTTTGAGGTGTGCATAATTTTTCTTTATATAATTCAGGTTATATTACTCAGTAGAAGGGGTCAGAATTCTGCAGGCCCCTGAACCTTGCCCCAGCTACAACAGCTTCCTTTTAGACTCTTCTCTCATTTCTGAGATTTCAGCAGCCATAGTCCAAAAACTTTCAAGCCTTTCAAACAAACTCCAAATTTCCTTCTTTTGATGATGCTGAGATACAGAGTTGAATTCTCTACCCACTACTGTCTACCGCAGATTTTCTGCACATCCACAGAATTGTTGCACAAAGCTTTATGTATAACTACCACTCTAGCTGATATGCTAAAATCAAACATGTTTCTTACTTCAGTTCTTGCTTCAAGTTCAGGAATTGGGATTCGACGATTGTAACACAACATTTGTCGTCCGATGTCTTCACAAATGGGAGTGGAACCTAAAATGACAAACTTTTAATATTCATGCAAATTCATTACACTGAACATGAAGATACAATGATGATTCTTACCATCCAGCTGTAACAGCATGTTCGTTTTTAGAAGATTCTTAGCACGAGCCACCTCACTTTCAGTAACACTGGTACATAGTCGTATCCTAAAACACATTGAGAGAAGCTGCATTATAGATTAATTTGCCTGCACCCATGTTCATGATATACATTCCTTTTTCACATTTCACTAGACCTACCTGGAATAAATAATTGCACAACAGAAATAATTCAAGGGCAGGCCTCTAGAAAGCATACACATCTTCTAGCATTCTGTTCCTTAAGCTGCTATGTAGGCCTAGCAATTCTGAAAGATCAGATGGAGTAAGGCTCCAACTGATGACCTTGCATTGGTCATCAGTTGAACTGATTGCATTGGTCAGCATTTGAACACATTGCAAAGTGTTCAAACTCAACACCAGCTGCAATCAAGGACATTTAAATTCCAACACAAACTGCATGCTTTATACGTGGTGTCCTGTGGGTGAAATTCTGCACCAACTTTCAAAAGGGTAGTGTAAGGAAGAGGTAAAAACAAAGTCATCATTCTTTCTTGGCTCCAACCCTGGTGTTTTTATATAGGATTATATTTTAATTTGCAGTCCATTAAATTGCTTACAATTCCTATTTAAGCAGAGTTAACCAAGCTCTAATGAACTACTTTCAGAAGTGCTTTTTTCCTTACCATTCTCTCTGAATGAAGTGCATCATATCCTCTATAGTAGTTGCCTCACAGACCATATAGACGCCCCATAATCCAGTATCTGTATAACAGGTGTTGAAGGACTGGAAACTATGACAAAGGTTGCCATGACATGCAACTTGTGCAAGCTTACTGGACAGGTTCTGTAAAGCAAGAAAGGGAATGTGTTTTGAGTGGTAGAGCCTTTCAGTTGTATCGAGCTTAATGTGATCATTTTTAAGCAATTCCAGTTTTTTGTATGTGCACTCCCCTCTGCACCCACCAACACTTGATAATCTAGGGATTTAAATGAGATTACAGGATTACTTGCATTTACAATTACAAAACCCTTGAACTGGACACATTTTACAAGGAGCCAAGTTAGCAAAATGACTGAGATACGAACAGTCCTTTATTATCTGATAGTAACTTCGAATCCAACTCACCACACCACCTCCAAAAGAACGATCCCAGTTGCCTATCAGTGTATTTGCCACCATGAGTGGAATTGTGTCTGGGTGACACCAGCCTGCTGCTTCGACAGCTATTGCAATATGTGCCAAAGGCATCTTATCATCTCGTACTCGAATCTGATCATTATCACAAAATTCAGAGATTTGAAAATATTAAGGTACCATTAACACAACAGCCAAAATTTTAAAGACAGTCAAAAACTACCTTGACCACATGTACACAACTAAGTAACTAACAGCAAAACTTTAATTTTATTCATCAATAGTTCTATGATAAAGTTGCTACTTTATAAAACAAGGTACTGTAGAAACTTGGGATAGAAAAACAAGTTAAATGAGTAAGAAAAAAATCAGTGCAGCAAAGAAACTGGCAAAAAATGTCATAAACATAATATTCCTCACACTATCAATACCATTTATTCAAATTTATTTTGCTATGTAAACCGCTTTGTGAACTGGACTTGTTGAAAAGCAGCATATAAATATTCCTAATAATACTGCTTTGAAAAATGCTGACAATCTTGACTCCTTAATCATATTTTTTTACAGGTTTTTGCCATTGAACTAGAAATTAAACGAATTGGATCTCTTATGTTACTAGTGCATTATCAGTTATTTTTCAGGCTGTTGCTTCTATAGTTTGTCTGAAAATGAAAAAGGGCAAACTCAACTTACTTCACTGCCTGTGAACTGGCAAGGGGGCAGGGCTGGCGCACCTCCTTTCAGTGTAGACGGTAAATTACCAAAATGATACTTTGCTAAATCAAGCAACTCCTCATGAGCAACTCCTAAATAATTGGTGAACAATGGCATGTTAGTTTTTATAACAAACCAACCCTTGGCAGAACAATATTTCAGTTTTGAGCCCAAAGTTTTTTGTTAACCACGTTATTTAACCATTGCCCACTTTTTATTGCTTAACTCTTCAGATTCCTTCCATCTTACTCTTTTTTCTTATTATAAAATATATGCAAAATCACAATACATATCTTATAATAAATACAAAACTTAGAATAAATCAATACTAAGTGATAAGAACATCTAAGAGAAAATGATCTGTAGTGGGGAAAATATGTAATCTCATTCCTTAATCTGGATGAACCAAGCTGCAAATGTTGTCTTCCCTAAGCCATCCCTAACATTCTTCCAATAACTTCCTGTATTAAACAGAATGAAATGATTTAGGGCCCAATCCTATCCAACTTTCAAGTGCTGATGCAGGTATGCTAATGGGGTATGTGCTGCATCCTGCAGCGTAGGTAGGAGCTGTCAAGGAGGCCTCAAGGTATGGGAACATTTGTTCCTTTACCTCAAGGCTGCATTGTGGCTGCATCAGCTCTGGATATTTGGATTGGATTGGGCCCTGAGTACATATTTGTGAAGCAGAGGTAGACATTCCTGTATCCTGCTTAAAGCCAATAGCCTGTAGTACTGGAACTTCAAGCCTTTTTTATTTTTTTTATTTTTATTTTTCAAGCATCAAGGACAACAGTTGATGGGTGACATGGAGGAAAAAAAGGTTACTATGTGTTGGAGGCAAATAATAAAACCACAAATAGAGTGTTTCTCATACAAACCTCCAGCAGCAGCAAGTACCATTCGGGGTCCTTTATAATGTGTTGTAATATATTCCACCAAATCATTACGATTTATAGACCTATAAGCACATTAGAAAAACAAGGAAAAGGAGACCATGTTATACACAAAAGAAAGGATTGCTGTGCCTTTGCTTTAGAAATTGCAATGCCATTATAGGAGCAATTAAAGTGAAGCCAATACTTGATATTTTCTGTAGGACCTAAAATGGTCCGTCCCAATGCTGTGTTTTGATAAGCTGTAGCATGAAGATAATCAAAGACAACTTCTTGTAAATTGGTTTCAACTTCTTGCATTTCTCGAAGAATCACTCCTCGCTCCCGCTCAATCTCTGCCTCCCCTAGTGTGCTATTCTGTATGATGTCGGCAAGAATTTCCACAGCTGGGGAGGAAGGGAAAGGAAAAAAAATGAATGACTGTTTTTGTAATGTAGAAAACAATAACTCTTCACTATATTGCATCAAATAAACTTCCTAACTACATTTCTAATGATAGGCGAAACTATTAAGCAGGCACTACCCATGCTCAGCATACATAGGAAAAAGGAATAAATACACTGCTCTGATTTTTGACATTTTTATACCCTTCCTCAAGCAGCTTAGGGCCCAATCCTATCCAATTTTCCAGTGCCGATGCAGCAGTGCCAATGGGGCATGCACTCCTACCTGTAATGGGGAGGCAGTCTTGGAGGCCTCCTCAAGGTAAGGGAATGTTTGTTCCATTATCGCTGGGCTGCACTGTGGTTGCACTGGTGTTGGAAAGTTGGATAGGATTGGGCCCTTAATCTCATGAGTTTTTTCTGGAACTTGTTCCTGATGAGTATCCTGAAGAATGCAGTCTTGGTTTCAGAATAAGATCTGACACATTATTAAAACTTAAATGGGATACAAATGTAGCGCAGCCCAATCCAAAGCTGCTCAGTGCCCAGAGGAACAGTGGCACCAAAATAGCTGCCACTGTATCTTGTGGGCGGCGAGGCAGTCACCAGAGTCTCTTCAGGGTAAGGGAGCTTTTGCTTCCTTACCCCGGGTAATGCTGCTGTGGCTCCAATGGGTCTCCATGACTCTGCACCCACTATTGAGTGGGCACTGAATTGAGGAGACCCATGTAGGGCTCCACAGCCAGGGAGCGAGCACAGGATAATTGGTAGACTCTGCCACCATCTCCACACCCCTCCTGGACCCAATCCTCCCTTCCCCAATCCAATTCTGCTCCCTTTTCCTCCTCCCTCCCTGCCCCAAGAAGCCTCACCACCAAGTGGTGGTGTTATTTACCACCAGCTGCTCCTCAGTGACATCTTCTTGGTGCTGAGGCTCAGCATCAACTGGCTCTGGCCCAGCGCCAGTACTCCTTGTTCTCCAGGTGCCATGAAAGTACTTTACAGCACGTTTGTGACACCCAGAGCTGGTAGTACATGCATACTGCCGGTGTTGGAAAGTTCAGGATTGGGCTCTAAGTTACAACATAGGATAAAGGGGGATGAGTGGAGGAAGGCTCACAATTCAGAATTTAGAAATAGCCAGGGAAGCTGCACAGGTATCTTATGTAATTTTAGAGACCAACTATTTATAGACTCCAACAGATATCAATTGTGATCAATTGTATTTCCAGTGCAGGAACTATTAAGACCTGTCAAGTGAAAAACTTGCAGCAGTTAACCCAGAACTGGACTCTGTTCTTCACCACCAAGAGAGACTTGAAAGCTAGAGTTAAAATCAAAATACACAGATTCTAGCCTAGAAAACTAACCTTAAGTGGTGCTAAAGGTCTCATCACACATTATTTTTGAAGTGTATTTTTAAGGCTGCAATCCCATGCACACTTACTTGGAAGTAAGCCCTATTTAACTCAGTGGAATTTGCTTTCAACTAAACGTGCATGGGATCAGACTGTGAACTACTTTAAGTACAAACATCAAAATGTAAATTGAGAATGCAACCAATACAAGCTTGCCAACATTCATCTTACAGGAACGTGTGTCCAGTGGCAAATTCAGGTTTTCTCCCATGAATATGCAGAACAGCCCTAAATTCTAGGGCTCAGAGTTATTTTTCAGTCACAAATATCCAATATCCACAATATCCAAACATTTCTGTATTTGCTATTTTTGGAACGGGCACATACATTAGCATGAATTAAGAATATTCACACAGAAAATTACTGGAGATCACTCAGGGTAGGTCAGTAACATTAGCTGCCATCATTATGTTTCTCAAAGCTGAACAGTAAGATGCTGAAGACTACAAAACAGCTAGGAAAATGTGCTTCTGCTGAATTTGTATGGTATTCTTTTAGGAGAAAAAAGCCAAATTAATTTATCAAAAGCCACAGTTACCTCTTGGCAAGTCTTTTGAGAAAGCTTTTGCATAATACACTGTTTGTTCTCTTGATGTATAAGCATTAAGGTGAGCTCCCATGTTTTCAATCTCTAGTTCAAGGTCCAACTGGGACCTCTTTTTTGTTCCCTGCAATTTAAAGGGATAGTTTTATTTATTTAATACATTTATACTCCGCCTTTCCAAAAGCTCAAGGCGGCTCACAAAACTTAATACATAAAACACAGCATAGAATGATAAAAAACAGTTAAAATCTAGATCATTTAAAACCAGCACAGAAATAGTATAATAATTCAAAAAACTCATAGGTGGTGACAAGTAAAAAGCAATACACAACCAACTAAAAACGTGAATACACAATAAAAACAGGTTATATAAGAGACAACCAGCGGTTTTCCACCCTTACCCACCCCCAAAAGCTAATGTAAATATTGGTGTGTGCCACTTAACGACAGGGATACGTTCTCTTATCCCTGTTGTTATACGATTAGGTCATTAAGTGAACATTCCAATCTATTGCCTTTGTTGTATAAACAGACACTCCCTGCCAGACACTAGCTGGCTCCACCAGGCTACTGGAGATATATTGCCTCTTCTTTGCACTTAGAACCTCTCTGTTGTGTAAACAGGGCAGGAGGTCTGGTCTAGAGGGTAGAGCCTCCATTTGCCTGAAGATAACAGCTGAAGGTCGCCAGTTTGAGGCCACCGGCACCGTGAACGGTGAGACCTTGAAGCAGCTGACAAGCCGAACCGAGTTTTTCCATCTGCTCTTTGGCCGCCCTTCAAGTGAGATATGAAGGATTGTCAGCTTGCATGGGAGGCCAGAATGTGATACCAGATCATAAAAGGATCCATCTGAAATGTTGTAGTTCTTGAAAGACAGAACCTTTGTCAATTGTAAAAATCCCTATAGGGATTTAGTATAGCCTGCCTGTGTAAACCGCCTTGAAATAAAGTCTGAGGAGAAATCTGAAGACCATGAAAGGCGGTATATAAATACCTGTCTTATTATTATTATTATTATTATTATTATTATTATTATTATTATTATTAAACAGACCCCCTGCTGCAGACTATGGGAGACGCAATTGCCTCATTAAAAGTATCTTAATTGTGCTTTGACCACTGTCTCATATGCGGTCTGTCGTTAAGTGAACAGTTGTTAAGCAGTACACACCCGTAATATATTTCAACTCTACATCAAAGAAAGAAACTGTTAAGAGGCCATCGTGACAAGAGAAAAGATAACTGAGAAATGACACACTCGGCGCAATCATAACCCCTTATGTCAGTGCTTTCCAGCACTGTGCTTTCCAGCACTGACATAAGGGCAATGCAGCTCTGAGGTAAGGGAACAAACATTCCTTTACACTGATGAGGCCTCCGTGAGTGACACCCAATTGCAGGATGCAGCACATGTCCCATTGGCACCGCTATGCCAGTGCTGGAAAGCACTGACATAAGGGGTTAGGATTGCACCCTGAGAGTCCACTGGATTAAAACGTAAGTTTGATGTTCATGATAGGTAAATATAAAGATTTAAATGCTGCTTAAATATTGTGGCTCTCAAACATCTCTCTTGCAATTCTCAAGCATCTGCAGTTTATCATATGTAGCTCCTACATTAAGCAAGTTTGGTCACCCAAACTTGCATAATATCTGACCAACTCAGCTAGTTGCAACTCAGCAACTGAAACCTCAGTAGCCATCCACTTAAAGTCTATAATAGAACATACTAGGACTAATCCCTATACCATTTTATTATGCAAGCCTGTAATGCAGATTATGACAGTGCTGCACATTACATAAGACAAATGGACCTCTGCAAGCTCTGCCCACTAACTGCAATGCACCATCCTGTAATAAAAAATGCAGAACCTTCTAAAGACTATGGGGGTTGCCAATTTCACTAGTCACAGACAACGTATCTGCAAGATCCCTAAGACAAGTAATAAAATGCCTATTCTTCCGGTAACCTTACAGCACTTTAAAGGCATTATTTCATGACATACAAAGAAACTGTCTGAACTGGAGAAATATAAAAACTGCCTCCTTGCCTTGGCAGTGCTATAGTGCCCTAATATGAAGCTAGGAATAAGGTCTGCTACTGAATTAAAGATGAACACAAATTAATATTTAATTTCACAAAAGCAAAATGAGAAAGCTGCTTTGAGAACTTGCCTTAAAAGCCATATGCTCCAGGAAATGAGCTGTTCCATTGTTTTTCTCATCTTCATATCTGCTTCCAGCATCAATCCAAAGACCCACCTCATTAAAAACAAACAAAAGTATTAGGCTTATCAATCAATAAAATACAGTTTGCATTGATTCCCTTAAGAGGGTACGGAGTGTTCATTTTATTCAAAAAGGTACAATGTAAATATGTCAAGAACTGGAAAATAAAGTGACCGATGTAAAAGGGCAATCTTTGGTGCTCTTCAATCTTTTTGTCTTCTCCTGTATTTTAAGATGCCCTAGATACTGCTACACATTTTTTATTAACCAGCCAAGCACAAGTCTTAGCAGTATTCCCTACTGAGAGCCCAATCCTATGCCTGTCTACTCAGAAGTAAGTCCCATTAGAGTCAATGGGGCTTACTCCTAGGAAAGTGTGGATAGGATTGGGCTGTAAGTCTTCCATACAAACCTATGGTCCTTGAGCAAGAAGAAAAATAGACACCTTTTCTCCAGTCAGCACAGACAAGATATGGAGCAGAGGGAACTGTCAGCCCAATCCTGAGTTGCCCTAGCTGCAGCTGCGCCAAAAATGGCTGCCGCCACATTCTGCACACTTCAGACAGCTGCAGGTGGCTCCTTGGGAGAAGGCACTTTCATCCCCTTCCTCCAGGTAAAGCGAGTAGCTGCGCAATGGAGCTACTCGATTGTACGCCGACTCAAAGTTCGGCGGAGAATCAAGAACCTCCGTGTCAGGCAGTGAGTCTTACACAGAGGCTCTGAATCTGGTGAGTCAAAGCTCCACCGATCCCACTTCCCTCCCTCTGTGCTCCCTCCCCTCGCCCTCCCTCTGCCTCCCCCACACCCCCACCTACCTCTCCGCTGCTCAGCAGTCCATGCGACTGCCAAGCAGTGGAGCTCTGGCACTTGCCCAGCACTAGCTCTTACAGCAGGATTGGGCTCTGTGAATGGGAGCTGGCATACTGTCAGAGGTGGCGGTATAGAAAGTTGTGAGGTATTCAAAACAGGATTTGTTTTTGATTTTGAAAAAAACTTGCCTTTCATTTTTTATGAGATATAGTGTGACAAAAATTATGTAATGATGCTGTGTTACCATTTGTACCATGTACATTTCCTACAATAGACTGATGATTATCTCAGATAATAAACTAGTAACCATTTTTATCCTCCCATGTCAAAAGACATGCACATTTGAAATGGTGCACATAGCTGACAGTCTGTACAAGATATAAATGAATCAGATTTATCGTACAATTCCATTACCACAGGTTAATATCACATATCAGGCACACAGAAGTACACGGAAATAGATAGTTCCATGGGAACAGAAATGGTTTTAGGATACCATATTGGTAAATTCTAAGACTGCCTGATCACAACTACTTTGCACCCTGGAACCCTTTTGCTTGACAATGCTACATAATCATTTGGTGATGGCAGCTATTTCTGGTGCAGAGGGCTGGTCTTCCCTTTTATGCCTCTTTGAGATCATAACTTCCAACATCAGCTTTCAAGCACAGGTTGCAAGAGTAGTTGCTGCAGTCCATGATAATTGTTTCCATACTGATGCAGTGATCCACAGGATCAGGCCTTGGCATAAATATGTTTACTATCCATCTCTTCCATCAGATAAAAGAAGATTACAGTAATGCATCTTGCATCTTAACTGTAGCAACCTGCACCTAGGCACACTGACTTAGAAGCAAGTCTCACTGATTTCAACTGATGTATTTCTGAGTAAGTGTTCTAACATTTAACACTGTGAAAATTCACGGGATCTTTTTCTTAAGGACATGGAAGTATTTCACTCGCAATTAACTTACTGTGCATGTTGAAAGTCCAGAATCTTCAGAAGCTACTCGCAGGCCATTTTCCAAAGAAGACACCTTTGTCTCAGGAACATTTAGGACAATTTGGGGTGCTACATTGATAGCTCTTAATCTGCTTTTCCCAAGATGGACAGACTGTGGAGAAAGAAATGTCTTATGAGCAGTTAAGACTCAAGCTACTAGCCCATGAGCAGTATGTCATAAACATATGTCTGTACTGGAATTATAAGCAAATAGGATTCATTATAAAATTGTAGCAAGAGAGATTCAAACTGCACTTACTGTTGTGTGATAGCCCAAGACAGTCAACAATTATTGCTAAAAGAGAGGTGCTGGGAAGCAAACTTGGGTGGAAACAGTCTGAGAAGTGTGGAGAGACATATTAACTCAGTAATGAAAGCAACATGTTCTGCACATATTCAGAGCGTCTGCCACCAATATTAACATACCATAGGTTTCAAGGCTGAGCCCTGAAGTTATAGCTATTGATCCCTCCCCACAATGATATCCATGGAGGGCAAAAATATGCTGCAAGAGACAAAACTGTAGACAAAAGTACCGACTAGAATGACCTTAACCAAAAATTGCAACAGGCTCCCAGCTCCAGGATGAAGGAATCCCTCATTTTGGACTTTTGACTGGCTACCTCATTGCCAATGATGCTGTATATCACCGCATATGAAACAAGGAGAGTCTGGGAGGCTACCAACATGCTGCTGGGATGGGATATACCTCCTGGAAACACTGAGAGAGTCAAAGAGCAAAAATGCCCCCAAGTACCATAGTTTTCCACAGGTCTCAATGTTTAGAACAGAGCCATGCAAACTGTGGCCTGGGGCTGGATCCGGTGTTTGTGCAGATCCATCTGCCAGGTGAGCGGACCTTTCAGTTCTGTGCAAAGTTCCATGCGAAGTCCCCCTCAATCAGGGGACAGAGATGTTCTGGGCAGTTGCATCTGCCCAGACATCCTGTCATGCAGCATTGTGGGATAACACAACTGTGCAGAGCATCCCTGCCCTCTGAATGACAAGGTCTTCACATGGTGCCCAAGTGGAATGCTCAGATGCAGTCAGGATGGGGACCACATTCCGGGCGCGAAGTGGTTGCAACTTTGAGCATCACTGGTTTAGAAAAAGAGATGTCAAGGCTCAAGTCAAACTGTGAGCCATGGCTCCCTGGGGATCTGTGGAAACCAGCTAGGGAAGTTGTGGAATTCTTGTGAAAAACCCACCACCCTATACAATGTATGGGATTGTAGCCCTACTGGGGCGCCAGTACTAGGTCAAGGAAGCCGCCAGTCGAAAAAGTTTGGGAACCACTGCTAAAGCCTGATGGAAAACCACGCATTATGAGTTGAAAGCCTTTTCCCCAAGTTCCCCCACCACCACCAGTGTTGAGGAAAATGCGCTAGGTGCCAGCCACCTATTGCATATTGCATATGTTCCAAGTGTCAGCCCTGGCATAAACTAAAGGTAGCAGGCAATACATAAAGATGAGGAGACCGGATACTAATTAAATCTCGTCCCTTAAGACAGTCATTTTCAACCACTGTGTCGGGGCAGGTACGTGCAGTGGGTGGGGACGTGCAGTGAGTGGGGAGGCAGGTGAAGCAGAGCCTCCCCACGTCCTTTGAAAAGTGCCATGGCAGGGATGTGAAGTGGCAGGGACGTGCGGTGGGTGGGGAGGCAGGTGAGGCAGAGCCTCCCCACTGGAGTCCTTTGAAAAGCGCCGCTGCCGTGGGAGGTGCCCAAGAACCCACACGCTCTGCGCATGTGTTGTGGGTGCTTGGGCACCTCCCATGGCGGCGGCGCTTTTCAAAGGACTCCAGTGGGGAGGCTCTGCCTCACCTGTCTCCCTGCCTCTCCACCGACCGCCATGTCCCTGGTTCACAGGTGTGCCACAGAATTTGGGGGAAGGTCATTCATTAGTAGGGCCAATGGGGGATGTGAGCCCCCCACTGGCAGCATGGTGTGCCTTGTCAATGGTCAAAAACCTGATGGTGTGCCTTGGTATGAAAAAGGCTGAACTTGGCTGCCTCAAGATATTCAGGTTGAACAAAAACTACAATTCCCAGCATGCAGCGTGCCAAATTATCGCCCGCCGTCTTTGCGCGTCACATATCTTACAAAAGACTACATATCCCAGCGTGCACTTCGCTGCCGTTGTGGGCCACCGGTGAGGATCGAACGTTCAAGTGCCGGTGCTGGTGAGACTAAGGATGTCGTGAGGCGCTGGGGAGCCTGGCCAGGGGAAGGGTGACGTCATCGCTTACCCGTCTCCCTGAGGCTGAGCTCCTCGCGACGAGGTGACTGGGGAAGGCCTGGAGGAGCCGCTTGCCCGCGAGGCAACCCGCAGCGACGGCCGCCGCCATCTTAGGGAGAAGGGCGGGCGGCTCCCCAGTGTCTCTGGGAGAGCCTGTCGTCACGCGGGGCTGGGCAGGAAGGGCCTGGGTTGCCCTCCGTCTGCGCAAGTCCTGCTCAGTCCGCAGCTGCTTCTAGTGTCACTGTGGAGTCTCTCTTCACCCCCCCCCCTTGCATTTCAAATGCAGCAACAGAGGGCGACTCAGAGCCCAATCCTAAGCATGTCTACTCGGAAGTAAGTCCAATTAGAGTCAATTGGGCTTGCTCCCAGGTAAGTGTGGATAGGAGTGCAGCCTCACAGCCCAAGCCTAGGCCTGTCTATTCAGAAGTAAGTCCCATTAGAGTCAGTGGGGCTTACTTCCACGTAAGCATGGATAGGATTGTAGCCTCAATGCTCAGAGGACAAGCACCTTTTGAATGAGATAAAGCTTCAGAGCTTTTTAATGGGGGGGAGAACATGATGATAACATTATGGATTGCATAAGAACAGCCCCCCAGAGCTGGATCAGGCCAAACGCCCATCAAGTCCAGCTTCCTGTATCTCACAGTGCCCCACCTGATGCCTCAGGGAGCACATAAAAGACATGCATCCTGGTGCCACTCCCTTGTCACCTGAACATGGGTGGCAGGAGGAAAAAGGGACATTCTTGATGCCTGGACCTGCTCTTCATGTAAAAATGTGCTACACATGCGCACCAATACACCAAGAAACATGCTGCGCATTAACCCATAAATGTAATGCTGGGGAAACATAAGAAGAGCCCTGTTGGATTAGGTCAAAGGCCCATCTAATCCAGTTTCCTGTATCTTATAGTGGCCCACCAGATGCCTCAGGGAGCGCACAAGATAACGAGACCTGCATCCTGGTGCCATCCCTTGCAACTGGCCTTCCGAGGTGACCTGCTTCTAAAACCAGGAGGTTGCATATACCCATCATGGCTTGTAACCTGGTTACCTTACAGCACAGGCCAGATGCCATCACCACATCCTGTGGCACGGGGTTCCACAGGCTAATTACATGCTGGGTAAAGAAATGTTTCTTTTGTCTGGCCTAACTCTCTCAACACTCAATATTAGTGGATGTCTCCTGGTTCTGGTGTTGTGTGAGAGGGAAAAGAACATCCTTCTATCTACTCTCTCCAACCCGTGTATCATTTTGTATGTCTCAATCATGGCCCCCACCTCAGGGCTTTTTAATGGGGGGGGATGATTAAGGGGAGGACACAATTATAGTATTATACATGGATTGCAGTGTATATCCCGTCCATTTCAGTGGCAAAGATTTAACCACATAAAGAGAGTCGGACCAAAACAAATCTCATTTTTGTGTGGATGTTTGCCTGGTTGCAGTTTCATGTGCATATTTTCATCTGTGGTTTGTGTATCCCCGAAATTACCAGGGTTCCTTTTCTCCTACCCCCCACCTCCCTCTCTACCTCTGTCAATCAAAAGGATTACTATCTTTTCCAAAATCTGGTTTGATTTTCACCATCCTAAAGAGTTTCATGTCATCTGCAAACTTGGACACCTAACTACTTACCATGTATATCTAGCTCATAAATATCATATCATATCATAAAAAGTTATGAACAAGTTTAAATGTTCAGGTTCCAATACAGCAGGGGTTTTCAAACTGGGGCATCACAATGCCCCAGCCCAAGGGCCCTGGTCTCTTTCCCCTTAAGGGGCAGGGGCAGGGAGGAGGCAGCGGCATGATCCCCAAGATCGCGCAGCTCAGGGGGGCTGCAGGGTCTTTGCTGTACTTACCAGAGCCTCCTGCAGCCTCCAGGGGGTGTGGGGAACCCTGTGTGACCTTATGCAGGGCTCCCCGAAGCTTCAAAAGTGAAAGTGGAACGATTGCGCTCCACTTCCGGTTTAGGGGAGGCTGGGTGCGATTGCTCTGCCTTTGCATTCAAAGCTTCAGGGAGGCTTGCAGAAGGTCACACAGGGCTCTCCACACCCCCAGGAGGCTGCAGGAGACTCTGGTAAGTACAGCAAAGACCCTGCAGCCCCCCTGAGCTGCACAATCTTGGGGATCATGCCACTGCCTCCTCCCTGCCCCTTAAGGGGAAAGAGACCAGGGCCCTTGGGCTTGGGCATTGTGATGCCCCAGTTTGAAAACCGCTGCTGTATTGGAACCTGCAGGAGGCTCTGGTAAGTATAGCCAAGCCCCTGCAGCCCCCGAGCGGCACGATCCTGGGGATCACATCACTGCTTTCCCCCCACTTCCGCTGCCTCCCCCCGCCCCCACAATGACTTAGAACAGCTCAAACTCTCCAAGAGAGTTTGAAAACCGCTGAATACAGATTCTTGCAGGGACCCACTTCTTTCTTCCCTCCACTGAAAATATGCTGATTTCTTATCTCTGCTTATTGATCTTCCGCCAGTCATAATCCATAACAGAAACTGCTCTCAAGTTCCTTGATTGCTTAATTTACTGAAGAGCCTTCAGTAAAGAACTTCGTCAAAAATTCTCTTACTTATTGAGCCTAATCCCCTGCCTATCTACTAAGAAGTAAGGGCCCAATCCTATCCAGTTTTCCAGTGCAACTGCGCCTATGGGGCATGCGCTGCATCTTGTGGTTGGGTAGCAGTCACAGAGACATCCTTAAGGTATGGGAACATTTCTTCCTTTACCTTGGGGCTGCATTGTGACTGCACCAGTGCTGGAAAATTGAATAGGATTGGGCCCTAAGTTCCATTATAGTTAGTGGAACTCAATGGCCCAGCGACGGGGGTGCAGGGGATAGCAGGGCACTGGGCTACAGCTGCTGGGAGGGGCAACAATGCCCGTGGGTGACTTGGACTACAGTGGCAACAGTTGTCTGCTGTTATCTCCACTTGTAGCCAAGTATAAGTCATGCATGTGGCAACAGGCTACACTGTTGCCCCCCCCCCCCCGCAGCAGCCTCCTGCAGCTGGGAAGGAGCGGGGAAGCCCCTCGGAGGGGAGTCAGGGAAGCCCCATCTGGGCCACCCTCGCTTAGGTGGGAAGGGAAAGTGAAAGAGATGTGGGGCAGGCTGCTAACCCGTCTGTCCATTTACCCGCCTGCCCTTATTAAGCTGGGAAGGCGGTCAAGGTGGTGATGGCAGGCAGATGCTGAGCGGGGAAAGTTAAGAACATAAGAACAGCCCCACTGGATCAGGCCAAAGGCCCATCCATCCCAGCTTCCTGTATCTCACAGCGGCCCACCAAATACCCCAGGGAGCACACCAGATAACAAGAGACCTGCATCCTGGTGCCCTCCCTTGCACTGGCATTCTGACACAGCCCATTTCTAAAATCAGGAGGTTGCACATACACATCATGGCTTGTAACCCATAATGGATTTTTCCTCCAGAAACTTGTCCAATCCCCTTTTAAAGGCATCCAGGCCAGATGCCGTCACCGCATCCTGCAGCAAGGAGTTCCACAGACCGACCACACGCTCTGTAAAGAGATATTTTCTTTTGTCTGTCCTAACTCTCCCAACACTCAATTTTAGTGGATGTCTCCTGGTTCTGGTGTTATGTGAGAGTGTAAAGAGCATCTCTCAATCCACTTTATCCTTCCCATGCATAATTTTGTAAGTCTCAATCATGTCCCCCCTCAGGTGTCTCATTTCTAGGCTGAAGAGGCCCAAATGCCATAGCCTTTCCTCATGAGAAAGGTGCCCCACCCAGTAATCATCTTAGTCGCTCTCTTTTGCACCTTTTCCATTTCCACTATGTCCTTTTTGAGATGTGGCGACCAGAACTGGACACAATACTCCAGGTGTGGCCTTACCATTGATTTGTACAATGGCATTATAATATTAGACGTTTTGTTCTCAATACCTTTTCTAATGATCCCAAGCATAGAATTGGCCTTCTTTACTGCCCCTGCACACTGGGTCTACACTTTCATCAAGTTGTCCACCACCACCCCAAGATCTCTCTCCTGATCTGTCACAGACAGCTCAGAACCCATTAGCCTATATGTGAAGTTTTGATCTTTTGCCCCAATGTGCATGACTTTACACTTACTTATATTGAAACGCATCTGCCATTTTGCTGCCCATTGTGCCAGTTTGGAGAGATCCTTCTAGAGCGCCTCACAATCACGTCTGCTCTTCCCCACACGGAAAAGTTTGGTGTCATCTGCAAACTTAGCCACCTCACTGCTCACCCCTGTCTCCAGGTCGTTTATGAAGGGGTTGAAAAGCTCCAGTCCCAGAACAGATCCTTGGGGCACACTGCTTTTCACCTCTCTCCATTGTGAAAATTGCCCATTGACACCCACTCTCTGTTTCCTGGTCTTCAACCAGGTCTCAATCCAGGAGAGGACCTGCCCTCTAATTCCCTGACTGTGGAGTTTTTTTAGTAGCCTTTGGTGAGGGACTGTGTCAAACGCCTTCTGAAAGTCCAGATATATAATGTCCATGCGTTTGCCAACATCCACATGCCTGTTGACCTTTTCAAAGAATTCTAAAAGGTTTGTGAGTCAAGACTTACCCTTACAGAAGCCATGCTGATTCTCCCTCAGCAAGTCCTGTTCGTCTGTGTTTTGAGATTCTATCTTTGATGAGGCATTCCACCATCTTACCCGCTATAGATGTTAGGCTGACCGGCCTATAGTTTCCCGGGTCCCCCCTCTTTCCCTTTTTAAAGATCAGCGTGACATTTGCTATCCTCCAATCTTTTGGCACCGTGGCCATTTTGAGGGACAAGTTGCATATTTTAGTCAAGAGATCAGCAACTTCATTCTTTAATTCCTTAATAATTCTTGGGTGGATGCCATCAGGGCCTTATTGAACTTATTGATCTTTAATTTATCAATGAGGTCTGAAACAACTTTCAACCTCTATCTGACTTAATTCCTTGGTCAGGAGGGGCCGTTCGGGCAGTGGTATTTGCCCAAGGGCTTCTGCCGTGAAGACAGATGCAAAGAACTCATTTAATTTCTCTGCCATCCCTAAGTCTCCTTTTATCTCCCCTTTCCCTCCCTCACCATCCAGAGGGCCAACCGCTTCTCTGGCGGGTTTCCTGCTTCTAACATATTTGAAGAAGCTTTTATTATTCCCCTTAATGTTGCTGGCCTTGTGTTCCTCATAGTCTCTCTTGGCCTCCCGTATCACCTTCTTACATTTCTTTTGCCACAGTTTATGTTCCTTTTTATTCTCTTCATTAGGGCAAGACTTCCATTTACAGAAGGAAGCTTCCTTGCCCTTTACGGCCTCTCTAACTTGGCTGGTTAGCCATGCGGGCAGCCTCCTGTACTTAGTGGAGCCCTTTTTCCTTTGCGGTATACACTTCCGCTGGGCCTCTATTACTGTTGTTTTAAGCAACCTCCATGCACTCTGGAGAGATTGGACTCTTTTTACCCTCCCTTTCAACCTCCTTCTAACCAGCCTCCTCATTTGAGGGAAGTTCGCTTGTCGGAAGTCAAGGGTTTTTGTGAGAGATTTGCCTGGTATTCTTCCCCCGACGTGCATGTCGAAACGGATCACAGCATGATCACTTTTCCCCAACGGCTCCATAACATTGACATCTCTAACCAGGTCCTGAGTACCGCACAATATTAAATCTAGAGTCACCTGTCCTCTGGTGGGCTCCATGACCAGCTGCTCTAAGGCACAGTCATTTAACATGTCAAGGAATCCGGTCTCGTTTTCGTGACCAGAACACAAATTGACCCAGTCTATATGAGGATAATTGAAGTCCCCCATGATTGCAACCCTGTCCCTCCTTGTCAGCTCCCTGATCAGCTCCAGCTCCTCATTTCAAAGTCCCCTTCCGGTTTCTGGTCTGAAGGACGATAGTACACCCTCAGTATTACATCACTCCTAAGGCATGGTAATTTAACCCACAGAGATTCTATGGTGGAGTCAGACCCTCCTTCAACCTCTACTTTGCTGGATTCTATCCCTTCCTTAACGTAAACGGCCATCCCACCTCCAACACACCCCTCCCTGTCCCTCCTGTAGAGTTTATAGCCCAGGATTGCGGTATCCCACTAATTTTCGGCATTCCACCAGGTTTTCGTTATGCCCACTATATCCATGTTTTCCCTAGTCACCAGACATTGCAGTTCTCCCATCTTTGCTTGGAGACTTCGAGCATTTGCATAAACGCATTTGTACATGGAATGTCCCAGGATCGGCTGCTTATTAGCTTCTTTGTCTCCGCATCCTCTCACTGTGCCAAACTGTCTATCACATCCCAGCATGCTACCATTCCCAATTTCTTCTCCTACTCTGCCTTTACCTTGTTGTTCTCTAACCTCCCCATCCCTGTCCCATAGGGATGAGGAGTTTCGAACCGGATGCCCCTCAGCTCCTGTCGGCTTTCCCCCAGGGATCAGTTTAAAAGCTGCTCTGCCACCTTTTTAATGTTATGTGCCAGCAGTCTGGTTCCATTCTGTTTCAGGTGAAGCCCATCCCTCTTGTACAGGCCCTGCTTATCCCAAAACGTTCCCTAGTGCCTAACAAATCTAAACCCCTCCTCCCTACACCACCGTCTTATCCATGCATTGAGATCCCTGATCTCCGCCTGCCTAGCTGGCCCTGCTCGTGGAACAGGTAGCACTTCTGAGAATGCTACCTTTGAGGTCCTGGCTTTCAGCTTCCTACCTAATAGCCTAAATTTGACCTCCAGGACCTCCTGGCTACACTTGCCCACGTCGTTGGTGCCAACATGCACCACAACCGCTACCTTCTCCCCAGTACTGTCTACCAGCCTGTCTAGACGAGAAGTGATGTCCGCAATCTTCGCACCAGGCAGGCAAGTCGCCATGCGGTCCTCAAATCCATTGTAAACCCCCCTCTCTATGTTTCTAATAATCAAATCCCCCACTACAAGAAGCCCCTGACCCCCCTCCCGCCAAGGAGTATCCTGAGTGCGTTCAGATACGGGCCTGTCCCCTATAAGGGGACCCCAGATAAGGGGTCCCCCCAAGAGGATCGTTTCCCTCCTCTCTAGGATGATGTCCTCCAGCCCTGAGACTTTCCACCCGGGCAGCTGAGGAGCTGCACGCCTGAGGTTGGAACGAAGCTTGATCGTCCCCAGAAGTCTCCCCACGGTCCTTCTCTGCCTGCCTCTGCTTCTCCAGGTCGGCCACCAAGGCTTCAAGGGAGCGGACGTGTTCCCTGAGTCCCTGGAGCTCCTTACACCGAGGACACACCCATGACTTTTGCCCCACAGGCATACAGTCATACACGTGGCACTGGATGCAAAACACTGGATAGCCCCCACCCTGCTGCTGGCTGCCTGACTGCATAGTTTGTTTTTGTTTTGGTTTTTTTTGTTTAGGGGTACTTAAAAACCCTTCACTGGTTTGCTGCCCTCTTCTCAAGGGAAGAGAAGGACAGTGTCTGGGGCCCTGGCCTCCTCGCCCTGCTGCTGAACTCGCACTGAGGCTAAACTCGCGGTGCCTTACCTCTAAGAGGTAGAGCATGTCTAGCAGCATTAGTGAGGATACAAGCAATACATAACAAACAAACATGGTATAAAACAGAATAATCTGAGTAACTTCTTGTCCAGTTAAGGCAGCTACATCTCTTAAGCACCAGAGGAACTCAGTGCCTCATGGCTCCACAGGCAGGAAAGCGCAGCTGCAAGAACATTTTGTGCTCCCTTCAGATAGGAAACATCAAACATAATCCTGGAGGCTCAAAAGCCAATGGATTATTTTTTGGTTGTACTTAGCCTTAGACAAGAATGCGAGAGGAGAATGGTCTGTATGGACTAGGAACTTAGCTCCTAGCCGGTATGGACAGAACTTTGCAAATCCCCAAACCAAGGCAAGGCATTCTAACTCAGAGATTGCATAACTTTTCTCCCTCTCCAACAATTTACAACTCAGATACACCACAGGGTGCAATTCCCCATCTTTGGCTTGCTGTACCAATGCCAATCCCAGTCCAGTGGGAGTGAATAATGAATAGCATCACACTGAATAATGAACTGCTTAGAGAAATCCAGTGCACATAGCACAGGTGCTTCAGCCAATCTCTTCTTCAGTGCATCAAAGGACCAATGACACTCCTCAGTCCACCTGACCTGTGAAGGAAGATTATTACAACACAGGTTAGTTAAACACACAGCAAGAGTAGCACAATGGGGTATTAGCTTTTTATGCTAATTTACTAAACCCAAAAAGCTTTGCACTTCTTTCTTAGTGACAGGAGTAGGCCAAGATAGTACACAATCAACTTTGGCCTCCTGAGGTTGGATCAACTCACTCCCTATGGAATGTCCCAAGTATTCCACAGTTCCTTTAGCAAACTGGCACTTTGTTGGACGTACAGTCAGGCCTGCTTCTTTCAGGGTCTGGAACATAGCTCTCAAATGTTGCAGATGTTCTTCCCAAGTGTCAGAATAGATAGCCACGTCATCCAGGTACGCACTGGTATACGCTGAGTAGGGTCTCAAAAGGTCATTTATCAGATTCTGGAACGTCGCTGGTGCATTATTGAGGCCAAAAAGCATTTTACAGAAGTGAAAAAGCCCCCAGGGGGTAACAAACGCGGTGATAGGAGCACTTTCAGGAACCATTTTTATCTGTCAATAGCCTCATGCGAGATCCAGAGAAATCCAAGGCCTTCTCGCTACCTGCTGGACCACTGTTTCCTGGTGGGCTAGTGGCTATTTGTTTGGGGTTACCTGAGTGTTGATTTTCCTGAAATCAATACATAGCCGATGTTCTACTTCCGTTTGGCTCTTCAACAACAACAAAAAGCATTTGGCTTTTTCTCAACAACAACGATAGGTGAGGCCCACGGGCTAGTTGTTGGCAACCTTCAGTCTCGAAAGCCTATGGTATAAGCCTGCAGCACCCGGTATTCCCAGGCGGTCTCCCATCCAAGTACTAACCAGACCTGACCCTGCTTAGCTTCCGAGATCAGACGAGATCTGGCATGTGCAGGGTAACAAATGGCAGATGGCTCAATTATGCCCAACTGTATCATCTCTGCTACCTCTTTTATGCCTTTCTTTGTTGCTGCCATAAATGACTCTGTGAATGAAAGCACCAAGTATTCTCCCAATGAGCTGATTTTTGGGCTCCAGTTAAGGAGCACTCTGGACCTGCTCAGAGAGTCCTGGGAGGGACAGCTTGACACTGAAACAATGCTTGTAGGTGAATACTTTGCCAAATTGAAGGAGGCCTGGGAGGGGCCTCTTACCCAATTAGGCCTGGGAGGCTGTGCAGGACTTTGCTACAGTTCTTTTATGACAGCAAACTGGGCTTTGAAAAAACTTCACAGGTATTTACCCAGGTTTGGACCTTTGAGGTTTGGCCAGGAAAATAGAACAGCTGAGTCACTTTATCTAGAGTTTGTCTTTGCCCCAGATGGTCTGCGACAAGGCAATCGTGTGCATAACAGAGCACTAACTTTTGAAACTTTTCAGGAACCACTAACTGGACTTTCCTTTGCCAGTGGGGAGCTGAGCCCTGTGGGGTATACACTTTGTATAGCAGCTGATCTTTGTAAAAGAAAATCGCCCTGCCAGCCTGGGGTTGATTTACTAGGTCCTGGCATTTTTGCAGAGAGGGATCAGCTTGCACTTCAGCAATAAATTCTTGCCTGCTCTGACTCCCTGGCAGACAATCCAAGATCATAAATGTTTGGGCTTCCCCCTCCCTCTCCGTTGCCTGGTTACCTGAGTCAGCTTCAGCGCTGGCTTTCGCTTGGCTGCGGGTCAGCACGGCAAACAATTTCCCACACACGTGTGATGGATCCACTTTGCTGTTTGCAGTTTGCACAGCTTTATAAACAAGGTCTCCTCCCACTAGTACTTGGGGTTCTGCAGCCGCATGAATCAAATACAATTGTGGACCTTTAAACTGTCCCAACTCAGTATAGATGTACACACACGGATAATGCCTTCGTCTGGTCTCATAGACTTGTGTCGGAAAGCAGTACTCTTTAGCTCCAGCAGGCATCAGGTGCCTTGCAATAGATGACAAATCTGACCCCGAGTTCAGATAGGCTACAAACTGGCGTTTTTCTGGGAACAGAGTCACAGGCACTTCTCTTAGCTTAGCAACCCACGCTTGTTGGTCGGCAGGCATGACAACTGAAAACGGGAGCTCCGGCCGGCCTTCCACAGCCTGTTTGTCTTCACTCTCCTCCTCTGTCTCACTGTCAGTCCGTAGCTCCTGGGAGCTATCAGTGTCTTCCCTGCCTCCCTCCAGCGCAGTGTTATGCTTAGCCATCCTCCCGGACTGGAGAGACTCAGCCTGCAGCACATCTGGCATTTCTTCTTGGCCATCATTCCCATTGCCGGTTGTTGGTTTGCCCTCCTAGACAGGGTCACTGGCTCAAAGTCATGGTCCCAAAGCTCTTCGACTGGCTCTGGGGATCCCCCTTGCAGCAGTTTCACACAGCCCCTTGGGACTTAGCAAATGGGGGAGGCTTTCCAGCACCAGGAGCTGGGCCCTGGTCGCCTCTGTCTTTCTTTACAAGATTAGGGCATAATCTTAATGCCCTTTCCCTTAATTTCCCTTAATGCCCTTTCCCCCCACACCCAAAACAGATTATGGAGGGGTTGTGTGGGGGTTGCTGGGGAGTAGAGGTGGCCTGTGGTCCCTTTGCCTGAGCTTGGTTGTTACTCATGGCCATGGAACCGCTGGTACAAGCCTGAGTCCACTGCTGCTTCTTCCCACCAGAATGGCCATGATGGTCTCCTCCTCCAGACTGTCCTTTATCTCCTGAGCCTTTCGTGTGCTCTCCAGATGCCTCTGGAGCCTCGGCTTAGCTCAACCTGGATTTCATCAGCCAAGTGAGCACAGTCCAGGGCCACCGTCTTTTTCTGGGCTACCATCCATTTGTACACTTCTGGAGGGAGTTGGGTCAGGAACTACTCCCTCAGCACCACTTGTATTACTTGGTCTAAGTCCTTGGCTTCCACTGTCTCCATCCAAATGGCAAAAAGTCTTTCAGCTCTAGCCTGGAACTGGGCATAAGACTCATTGTTCCGGTGTTTGGCTCCACAATATCTTTGCCTGGCCTGGGTCATAGCCAACCTCTCTCTGGTCATTTGCTTAAACAGATCATAAGAATCAGCAGAGGCATCTGGTACATCTACCAGGATTGGGGCTAACACACCATCCACAGCAATAGTACACAGGATACTGCAGTAAGCTGTTTGAGGCACTCTCTGATCACGACAAGCCTTTTCAAAAAACTGCAGAAAGATGAGGGGGTCTGTGTCTTTTGTGCACTTGGGAAACAAGTTCTTATCATACAGCCTTCCAGGCCTCTGTACCTCCTGAGCTTGATCTCTCTGAAGCTGCAACTGCAGAGTCTGCTGTTGGACATAAATCATCCAGAATAGCTCATTGGTCGAAGGCGTAGCTGGGGCAGCCGCTGCCGCTGGCATAGTTCAGGCTCCCCCAGGTCCCTGGGGTGCAGGCAGCGATCCTGCTCTTCCCACAGTCGTAGCACTTGCCAGTCCCCTTTGACCAGGTACTGGAACAGACATTGCAGACACAGTCTCTATTCGGGTAGTCACAACTCTATGGGCAGGCAAAGGAGCAAACTCTGGAAAGATGGTCTCTGCACTTACCCTCTGAGTCCCTTGGGTTAAAGTACTTCCAGCCAACCAGGTAGTAGGTACTGGAAGCGGTAGTCTTTCAGGTCCGAGGTCTGTTACACCTCCCAAGCCACTTCTTGGCCCCAACCGGTACACAGTCTCTCCCATTTCCAACAGCTGAGCCTGTCTGTGAGTCTCCACTTCCCTGGCAGGTGCCACAACCTCTTGATAGAAGTCCAACACCTCCTGGCATCTCTGCTGAAGCGCTGCAATCTCAGCCTCACACACCCTCTGTCCTTCAGGCTCTTGGGCCAGCTGCGGGTGCTCAAGCAGCTGGTATCCCAAAGAAGTCCGTCCATGATGCAAATCATCCAAGGTGACCTAGGCTGGGTCAGTGCTGGTGTAAAATAAGCTCTGCGACAACTTCTCAGCTCTGCGGAAGTCACTGATACTCTTCCTGATGGTGGAACTAAAGCCTCCGGTCTCGGCCCCCAGAAATTAGACTTGGGCAACTCTTGGCCTCTCGGCCTCCACACCCTCCAAGGGCCCAGTCAGAGTGTCCAATAAATCAGAGGGAGATGCCATCACTCCTCCGCTAACCAAGCTTATGCTTGGCAGCCTAGCTCACCAAAATAACAAACACTTGCTGAGTTTTGCAGTACAATGCTCAAGTGCTGTCATTAACTCATTAGCCCAATTAGTCAGGGTGCTGGTTGTCTGGATCAAACCCCGCTGTCTGCCACCATGCGACAGGCTGCACGACCTTCCCCCTGAATGAACCCAATGTTAACTTTTCTGTCACAAAAGGCATAATCAATCACACTGGACCCCCTAGGGGAAATATATGTTAATTCCTCAGCGTCAGCAAAGGTAGTCAAACTGTCTGGCGAAGCAGAGGCCAGTGGCATTTAGAGTTTGATCTTTGGAATGTCTCTGAAGTAAGAAGGGAGTGTCAAGTAAAATATCTTGATCAATCCCGAGGGCTTTTTGAAAAACTAATTCATTCCCTCCCCCTGCTCTAGATTTGAAATTCCCAGGAATAATCACCTGGGTTGATGGATACTCTGTTGGGTTTCTACAAAACTAGTAATATGACTCAGGCTGCAATCTATAATCTTCCAGGAGCAAGTTCCACTACACACAATGGAGCCTGCTTCTGAGTAGACATGTACAGGTTTGCACTGTCAGTCTGCTGATGCTCACCACTTTCTCATCACCACAACCCTCCCTCCTCTCATCAAAATGTTCCTCATTTAAGAATCATTGCAGGTGGCTACCTTACAACAGCTCCACAGAGCCAGACATTGTATTATTAATATTATCCTTTGCCTTCAAGAACCATAGGGGTGTTAAAGGCACCATACAGTGGTACATGTGCTTGCTGTATTTAATATCTACAGCAGTGGTTCTCACACATTTAGCACCGGGACCCACTTTTTAGAATGAGAATCTGTCAGGACACACCGGAAGTGTTGTCATGGCCGAAAGTGACTTCATCAAGAAGGAAGATTTTTAACAATCCTAGGCTGCAATCCTACCAAGGATAAAGTCCCATTTACTATCATTGTTAAAAGAATATACAAAGTAGCTTGTTAAAAGTACAGGTCTGTAATATTTCCCCAAATGCAGTCACATACCATGGTAGCATCAAGTCTATTTAAAATACTGAAATGAATGGGGACCCACTTGAAATTGGTTCATGACCCACCTAGTGGGTCCCAACCCACAGTTTGAGAAACACTGATCATATTTATTATTCAATATATTTTTGCTCCTCCTTTCCCCAATTGCCATGGACACCCAAGGCAGCGTCCATACAATGTTATTTAAAAAATATAGAAACAAAATAGTATTGCAACAAAAACAGTACAGTACCAGAGACTGCTGCACAACAGCCATGAAAGCATCAACAGTAGATAACACAAAATTGTAGAACATAAAAATATAGCAACCCAGAATAAAAGCCTTAATTTTCATTGCTTTTTCAGCCCCTCACCCCTAGCCAGAGGTTTCACCCTATTAGTTAACATGCAGACCTGTTTGCTTGGATTGGTACATACAAGCAAGCAATGAAAATTGTATGGTATCAAATGGGAATGTCGTAATTCATATGGTGCCTTCCAACTCCCTGTATTGCCTTGGCAACAATGTGGTTGTGATCCCACAAGGACTTCACTGGCCATTTGTCAGCATATACAGTAGTGTCAATACTTCCAAATATGAGGCTGCCCTATACTGAGTCAGACCTTCAGTTCCTCCAGTTCAGCACAGTCAACACTGGCTGGCAGCAGCTCCACCATGCTCCCAATCAATTTGCTGTTCATGCTGTAACAAACCTCTGCAATGTCATCTTGCCAGTTTTGTTCCCATTTGCTCTAAACATCAAGCAAAAAATATAAGTTTGAACTACACCAAATATAGGCAGGAGGTCTGGTCTAGAGGGTGGAGCCTCCGTTAGCCCAAAGATAACATCGTAAGGTCGCCAGTTTAAGGCCACCAGCAGCTCCGTGAATGGTGAGACCTTGAAGCAGCTAACAAGCGGAGCTGAGTTGTTCCACCTGCTCTTTGGTGTGAGCGAAGAAGCGTCTTGGCTGCCCTTCATGTGAGAGATGAAGGAGCTGCTTGTCAGCCTGCGTGAGATGCAACTGAGGCCAGAAGTGATACCAGACCAGAAAGATCCTTCTGAAATGTGTGTGGTTCTTGAAAGACAGAACCTTCCTGTGATTGTAAAAATCCCCTCGGGGATTTAGAAACAGCCTGCCTTTGTAAACCGCCTTGAATAAAGTCAGAGGAGTAATCCGATGACCAGAAAGGTGGTATATAAATACCAAGTTATTATTATTATTATATATTTTCCTTGGTCTGCTACCCAATGATTAGCAATTCCAAACTGACTTAAAAATACTAAAATGCCAGGCTGACCGCTGACCAAGGGTTGCCTCTATTATCACTTACACCCAATAGGGAGCTGTAAGTCTTCCGTCCTGCCTCGTGTGAGGGAGGGACAGGGCAAAGACACCCCAGCCTCCATAATGGTGGCAGAAGGGTGTATTTTAAGAGTTCTTCGAATTACCAAGTTCCTTGACAGTTTGGTTAAACTGCAGCAGTACGTTCTAAAACTGGGAGACAGCAGATACTCCTCCAACTGTTCTAAAGCTAATTTACATAAACTCTGCCTGTTGGATTAAGCGAGGTGAGTAATCCACAGCTGGGCCAGTGAGAGGTGAAGTGAAATCTTCATGATTAAGTGCTCAATCCTACTGTTCCCCCTGCCAAAGCAGCAGCACCAAAATGACTGCATCCTACAATGGGGGGGCAGTCCAGGAGGTCTCCTTTGGGTAAGAGCAGGGGTCTCCAAACTTTTTGACCAGAGGGCCGCATCAAATATCTGGTGTGATGTGGAGGGCTGAAAAAAACGTAAATAAATAAATCAGAAATAGAACTTAGCTGAGTGAATAAATGAATCAATTGGCTCATTAATTCAACCTCTCTGGCCCTCAGAACACCCTCCAGACACAATCAGAGCACAGTTCTGGTCATGTTCAGTTGAGTAGGCCAGAGGCTTTCAGGGGACAAGAGGTTGACCACAGGCCGGAAAGAGGCTTACTGCGGGCCGCATCTGGCCCCTGGGCTGAGGTTTGGAGACCCCTGGGTAAGAAAACAATCATTCCTTACTTGAGGTCTACTTGGACCTGTGCTAGCTAAATAGCTGGTACAGAACCGTGTGGTCCTGCACTGCAGGATTGAGGCCAAGAAGGGGGTTAGGATTTAGCCACTGCTACTACTGCTGAACCTGGCCCCTTCCCAGACCCAGTCTGCCCATTCCCGCCCCCATTGCCACGACATTCCATTCCTGTTGCCTCCTCATTTTGCCCTCCCCTGCCCCGTTCCTCATTCCTGCCCCTCCCATCTTCCCTGCCATCTCTTATCTGGATCAGGAGGCAGCTCTGGATCCACTGATGCCAGCGGGAAGGCTCAAGCCTTCCTACCAGCATCCCAGGCAGCACTCTGAGTAGCAAACTGCTGGATTGCCCTTTATGGCAGTCAACATCAGCAGAAAAGGTGCAACAATGACAACCTGTTAAGTATAGGATTGGGCCAAAATTCATATTACAGCAAGGTCCTGCACATCTTTACTCAGAGGTAGCTGCTACTAGAGTTAGTAGAACTTACTAACCGTATTGGCCTCTGCCTTTCCATTGGACCATTTCAGCGACGTGGAGAGGGGGGACTTGCTGAATGGGAAAAAGTCTTTCCTCCATATCTACTTTACCCAGGCTTCGCGCACTGGACAGGACACTGTTCCTGAACCACCATTCAGAGCGTGATACCATAGTCTTCCGAGACTGAAGGATGCCAACAACTGAGAACTTACTCCTGTAACCTTAAATTAATTGGCCACAAGATCACAGCCTGGGACTGCACATCGTTTGAAGGACTTTTTTTTTTTTTTTTTTTACAAAGGAGATGTAGTCTGATGCCAGTCTGAAAACACCACCCTCAAGTTTGAAAGCCTTTGCTCAAATCCTTGATGTGTAGGTACCCTCTGAAATAGATTCTTGGTGGGGGAAATGTACTATGCACTTGTTTGGGGTACTCAAAATGTATTGTTGCCCAGTATTGCAGTGTTCAGCTTGGCATTCAGAATTGATTCTTGGACTCAGTCCTAGCATGCACTAGCCCAATTCAGGCATTGTCTATTGATCATGAAAGGGGCACTTTGAGCATCTATCTTTTTGGTGGTGGTGTTATAAATGGGAAGGAGCTATGAGTGCTGAGAGATTATGGGTTCTCCCTTGTTTATGGTCTATACTCCTTAATAGATGCATAGCAGGCAATAAGCAAAGCAGTTGGTTTTTGGTGTTCCTTCTGTTCAAACTGTGCTTAAATGTGGCCAGCTAAATTAATTAATATCTATCCTGCAGAGATGGAAGTCTGGGAAAAAATAGGAGCAAAAAGAGACCAAACCATACTGGTATGGATATGTACAATTCTAAGTACTGTATGTGCTCTACAGTACTTATACTGAGTCAAACCATTGGTCCATTAGCTCAGTACTACCCGACAATGTCACCAAGGATTCTGACAGGAATTTTTCTCTTCCCTATCCAGGGGTATTTGGAATTTAAAATGGAGCTCTCTGTATGCAAAGCAGATGCTCTACCACTGAGCTATGGGCCTTCTCCTAAAATTGAATATGGGGTATGGATATGGAAACCAATGTTATGCAGATCGAAAGAGACCACTGACCCCAAGCTAAGTTTTTTATTAAGAGGAATGGAACCTGAACCAAACAAATCAAAATGACCTTGTTCCAAATTCCCTGAGGACCTGAGGCAGGCAGGCTCAAGGCAGCAGGACTTGAGGCAAAGGCTGGATGGTTGTTCCCTGGTTCTCAGAGGCTCTCCCAGGGGCTCCTTCCTGCAGCTCTCTCTTCAGTTCCTTTCTGTAGCTTGGTCTCTCCCAGCTCACTCCTCGCAGCGCCTCTTCCTGAAGGTCTCCGCAGCTTGCTCTTCCAGCTCCTTCTCTGCAGACGCTCCCCAAAGCTCCTCACATCAGCTCTTCCCTGGTGGTCTCTGAGCTCTGTGTGCTGGTGCAGCCCCTGTTATAGCTTCAGTGGCTCTGCACACAGCAGCCTCTACCTTTCCTCCAGTGGTACCGCAGCCTTCTCTCCTGCAGCAGTTTTCCATTTGGTCCTCCAACTCTCAAGGACTTGCTACAAGGTACTCAGCAAGTGAGCCTATTGGCTCAGACAAAATTTCATAACTATTGGCTCAGACAAACTCAGACTATCTATTGGCTCATGAAAGGCACTATCTATTGGATCCTCGCAGGCCAACTTACAGCAGTCAACTGAGCCCAAGTTCTGCACATATCACCAAGATGGGGTTGGACACTTTGATGCAGAAGGACAATAGAGCACGTGTGAAGCAACAGACTATCTTTGGAAGAGGAACACCAGCCAACTGCCTTTGTCCAGCTACAAATGATTGCAGCCATGCATAAGTCTAAAACAGAAGGTTGTGGAAGCAAATTGCACTTCATGCCAATATTCTGGTAACAGTCACATGGCGCTGTATAATGAGGTGGAGAGGCACACACTGGAGATTAGTGCCTGAAAAGGCAGGAATGTGCAGCCTATGAGGAAAGCCAAGAACTACTGCAAGCTGAAGAGCAGGCAAGTCCTCAGCTATGCTTTCCTTCAGAAATAGCTAGCCAATGGCAATGCAGCCACGCTTATGATGTCACTTACTAGCAGTTGAACAAGGCAGAATGTTTGGAAGTGAGCAAGGCCAAGAGAGCATAACAGAAAAGCAGCAGTTTGTTTAACAAGCTAAAACATGGATTCTTCAGTACAGTATATTTTAAAACTCAGATCATGGTTTGGATCTAAGTTCTGCTTAACCATGGACTGAACCAATCCCACAACTTTGAAATCTTAATTATTGGTCAAAAAATGAAAGAGAAAATGTCTGATATATAACTATAAATGTAAGAAATGTCTTACTCTCTTTATATATTTATTCATAGATCTAGAGAGCAATGGATTTGAGTAATGATTTGGATGAATTAACTCAATCTTCTGACATACCTTCAGAGGATTTTAGGTTGCATAATTTATTGTATGGGGAATCTGTTATGTTGAGAGATCAGCTTAGTTTGAATAGCAAAGGTAAGAAACATTGTTCATCAAATTTTTTAAAAAATATGGTTATATAAATCATTAGAATATATGAATTTTTCTTTGAGATCTTCTGATAAGAGACCTGATTCATGCTTTTAATAATAATGTGTTCTATATTCTCTTGAATGGGGAAAAAGTGGGAAAAAGGATATTCTGAATTATTAAACCATTGCAAACCTCTACTGATAGGTAGAGGTGTTTCAAAATGGTGTTATTTATTTTATTCAGAAGTAAGTCCATTGTGTTCAGTAATATTTAAGGCTTTAATCCTATTTTACTCACAGGAGACAAACGCCTCTATATAGGCTGTCAGTGGTTGGAGACAAAACATGAGCCTCTCCTTGTCTCTTCTCACACCGACTAGCAGTGTCAAGCTTCCAGCCTCCAAAATACCATGCTACCCTGCCTGAAGGCACCCCTCACATGATGGGTGACGTTCCCACACCTGCAACCCCAAGGCATAGATGTATGGCTAGGTGAACTTCTCAGTAGGGTGACTGTCAACCCTGGTGTATCATCCCATGCAGGAGCAGGGCCCAGGAACGCAGGTCTCACTGTTTATCCAGCGGCTTCCTGTGGCTACCTTATGTGGTGTAGCCCATGACCGACCTTCTCCTCCCTCTGCTCAGTTTGCCCCCTGCCTAGCCCCCTTCCAAGGGCTTTCCCTCCAATTCTCTATCCCAGTTCTTCTCTATTAGGCTCAAGTGCACCTACTTGGGTGAAAAACAGTTGTCATCTGGCCCCACAGTCCCTGAGCCAAGTGCTCACAGGATCAGGGCTGGCCCTAGCAGACTGAGTATAGGGTTTGACTTCCCCAAGTGCAGCAGTTTTCAAACTCTCAGGAAGTTTGAGGATTGCAGTAAGTCCTTGTGTGGGAGCAGGGAAGGCAGCGGGGGGGGGCGGGAGGAAGGCAGCAAATTATTCACAGGAACGCGTAGCTAAGGGGGCTGCAGGGACTGGCATTTACTTACCAGTCCCTGCTGCAGCCTCCCGGGGGTGCGGGGAGCCCTGCACGACCTTCCGTAGGGCTCCCAGCCTCCAGAAAGTGAAAGTGGAGCAATTGCACCCTGCCTCCTCAAAACTGGAAATGGAGCGCGATTGCTCCGCTTTCACTTTTTGAAGGCTGGGAAGCCCTGCGGAGGGCTCTTAAGGGGGCAGAGGCCAGGGCCCTCAGGTTGGGGCGTTGTGATATCCTAGTTTGAGAAGCCCTGCCCAAATGTATCACCTGTCTCCTTAGAGGATGGGAGGCCTAGTCTCCAGTACTCAATAGGTTGTTGTTGTGGTTGTTGTTGTTGTGGTTGTTAACAGTATATATATATACCACTTTTCAACTAAAAGTTCACAAAGCGGTTTACAGAGAAAAATCAAACAACTAATGGCTCCCTGTCCCAAAAGGGCTCCCAATCTTTAAAGATGCAAAAGAACACCAGCAGACAGCCACTAGAAAAGATACTGCTGGGGTGAGGTGGGCTAGTTACTCTTCCCCTGCCAAAAAGAGGAGCACTCACTTGAAAGAGTGCCTCTTACCCAGTTAGCAGGGGTTCAAAACCTTTTGTTGAATAAGCCTTAATCTGATATCAAATGAAAAAAGAGCCACATTTTTTAACAACATTCCACTGTAAAATTACCTGGTGGACCACTGTGAGACACAGGAAGCTGGACTAGATGGGCCTTTGGCCTGATTCAGTGGGGCTGTTCTTATGTTCTTATATTTAATGATTGAATCTGATCTGATTATCTTATATTTAATGATTGAATCTGACAAAGGGGCAATTCCCTGTTCAAGGCATCTCTTAAGTACCAGTATGTGAGATCTGGGTGCAGAAGAGACCACCACTATTTGTAGAGGAGAAGTTTGTAACAGCTAGTTGTATTTTTTCTCCAACAAAAGTTATAATGAATTAATCCTGCTGTCTGTATGCAGTGAAAGACAGACATGTAGCTGCTTTGCACTAAATCTTCAAGTTGGACCCGCTTCTACTGCATGCTGGAGTCATTAGCTGCATATGGAAATAGCCCCAATGTGCTATATAAACGTACTCATTCTTTTATTGTCCCTGTGCATACAGCAATTTTCCCATTTGCTGCAGACTATTCATGTGCATCAATATTGCAATGGGTGGGGAAGTCTGAACTTGCCAGAGGTTTTAGAGCACATGTGACTCATTGTGTTGAATTTCCAAATACAAAAACTAATGTTATGCAGAGTTCATTTTGATTGCATTTGGAGGGGAAATTCTGGACAAATATGTTAAGAAAACTTTTTTTTCCTATAGAAGATTATGTAAAACTCCTACATATGCAAAATAAATTTTATGAATGTAGACGCTTACTTGAATATGAAAAGGGACGCTACACTCAGCTCCTTGGAAAAGTAAAAAAACTTAAGAATGAAAATAAAGAACAGCATAAAATGCTAGGAGAAATGAGAGGAATGAAATCAACGCTGGATTATCAGAAAGTGGAACTGAAAAGTTGTATCAGGCATCTTAAGTAAGAACTCAATTTTAGTAAAACTTATATAGTCTTATAAAAAAATAGATAGGATGGTGAAAGTAAATGAAACCAGGAATATTATTAATTGCTTTGCTGCAACAACCTAAATAGTTTGTAGGGCTAAAGGAAAAATAGTTCTGACTCTGACAAATTATTTATGTGATGGCCAAATTATTTCCATATTTATTATGTTCCATCACTGGAAGGCCCAGGCTGCTGTTGCTACATCTGTAGCAACAATATGTGAACCAGGGCTGCCAGCACAAATGTCTGGTAGCACCTGTCATGCACCAACAGAGCACCCAACCTCCACCAGACCAGGTAAGTCAATGTAGATATTCTGGGTTGGTTCATGGGAGGGTCAGGGTAGGGTGCATGCCAAAGGTGGGCTGTGGGCAAATATCAATGGCAATAGAGCCACCAATATCCTATGCTCCCATCCTGACCTTGACGTGCCCCCTTGACCCACTCAGACTAGCCAAATGGCTGGCACAGATCCAAGAAGGCCCATTAGGGATCATGGCGCAGTGAAGTAGGTAAGTTAAAACATTATTTTACTTACCTCTCTGCCATGTCATGGTCCCCAGCCGGCCCATAGCATACAAAAGAGGCCATGGTGGTACCACTGACACATTGGGTCAGTCAAGGGTAGGATAGGATGGCTGGTCTGCAGTTCTAAACATACTTAGCACACTGAGGGCGCAATCCTAACCCAATTTCCAGCATGAACATAAGGTAATGCAACTTAACTTTCATGGTTCTGGTATGGATTTGGTTTTGTACTTGCTGGATGGGAAAAATCAGTGTTACTCAATATATGTTGCAAAATATTTATTTGCAGTGCTGTCAAGGCGTAAATTCCTTTGTATTTCTATTCCCCCAAACAATGATCCTGAACAATGACTGGTTGCAACCTTGGATGTTTTAGTTTTGTTTACTTGATGGATATTGTTTATGCCAATAAAGGTTAAATGAAATGAAAAAAAAGGTAATGCAACTTCGAGGTAAGGGAACAAACATTGCCATACCTCGAGGAGGCCTCCGTGACTGCCCCCCAACTGCAGAATGCAGCAGATGCCCTACTGGCACAACTGTGCCAGTGCTGAAAAGCTGGTTAGGATTGTGCCCTAAGTAAGCGCCATTGAATCAAATGGGACTTACTTCTGAGTAAAGGATGTATAGGATTGCACTATTAAAATGGAACTAGATAGTAGAGAAAGTGCATGACTTTTTTGTTTAGTTTCCCTTAGCAAACTTATTCTTTCCTTATTATGATAAACTGTTCGCAGAATGATATAAGGACCATGCAGTTTTGGAGGCTATTCATATAAAGAAGAATTGTGATACTGAAAAATGTTTGTGGATTGGAATTGAGGCAGGTTAAACAAAACTCATGCTCCAGTTGGGGCCTTGCATTGTCAGAATGAGTATTCCAGCAGTGCAAGGTCTTTATGGTGGTGCAAAAGCCAGGCCACTGTCACACACTGCTGGGCCACTACTGGACTGCTGCCACAAAGAGTGAGAGGCAAAGTGCATGCAGCAGTGGTCACAGGAGGCTCCACACGTGGCGAGTTCTTGGTGAGAGCAGACCCTGAGCGGGGAGGAGGGGGAATGGAACTGGGGAGGAACCGGGGGGGGAGGGTGTCAGGGAGGGAGGGGGTGGATCTGGGGACAGTTATGCATGCCAGATCTTATCCCCCATGCACCATGTTATAAAGCTAGTGTAGGTCTGAAGAGACCTATAGGCAGACAAGCAGCACAGTATCTGAGGCCAACTGGCATGCTTCAGCATGATGAACAGGATGCCGTAGAGGTACAGCAGAGTAAGAGTTCCCCCTGCTGTAAAAGCCGTATAGGATTAGCCCTTAAGACTACTACAATATACTTTATGTGGGACTGCCTCTGAAGAGTGTCCAGTGTTGCAGCTAGTGCAGTGTGCTGGTACTAGGCTCCTGGACGGAGCCAAATAACTTGCAGCTTGTGATTTTGCTGTGTGATATGCATTGGGTCCTTATATGTTTCTATGGCCAGTACAGAGTGCTTGGTATGACCTTTTAAATGCTATATGACTAGAGATCAATGTACCTAAAGGGCCACTTCCTCCAATAAAATTCTGTCTGCCCTTTGAGATCTGAGTGATGACGTGTTCTGCATTTGTCTTCTGTCTGAAATATGGTTAGTAATGATGTTGAAACTTTGGAATTATCTTCCAAGAGGCCCATTTGGCTCTTTTCCTCTGGGCTTTTCATAGGGTGCTAAAGACTATTCTTTTTATGGGTGGACCTTCACTATAAATTGACCTGTGGCCAATTTATTGTGGAAAATCTATCGATTTTCCTATGTCTAATGTTATCTGTTTTAAAAGTTTACTGAGTTTTTAAAATAAAGGTAATTGAATTAGTTTTGATATTATATGAGGTTGTGACCTGCTCTGAGGACTAATACACACATTAAAAAAAATAAATCCAGATTTTTCAAAACCTACATCGAATAAGTATTTCTAAATGAAATATTTAAAATGAAAACTTAGTCGCTGTCAAAGTTATAAAATACAGGCATGCACCCTTATCTGTGGGGGGTTCCGTCTTGGAACTCCTGCAGATAGCTGAAACCGCAGATACAGGCAAATGCCCTGTCCCAGGGGCTGCACCCCCCCCAAAGGCAAGGGTAGCTCTGCTCTCCTCACCTCTGGAGGAGCCTGTGAGCTCAGCAGAGGCCAAGGATGTCTGTCTCTTGTCTCTGCCAAGCTCAGATGCTTAAAACTCAAGACTTCCAGTTTCACTGAGAAACTGGCAGTGATGTTTTTAATGCCTTGTAAGGCATTGGTAGGCTGACCGAAGCCCTCCCGCTGCTGGTTCACGAGTAGTCACAAACATGTTTACAGCACATTTGTGCCAGGCAGGAGGTCTGGTCTAGCGGGTGGAGTCTCTGTTAGCCTGAAGATAACATCCAAAGGTCACCAGTTTGAGGCCATTGGCAGCTCCATAAACGGCAAGACCTTGAAGCAGCTGACAAGCCGAGTTGAGTTATTCTATCTGCTCTTTGGTGTTCGCAAAGAAGTGTGACTGTCCTTCATGTGAGAGATGAAGGAGCTGCATGTCAGCCTGCATGGGAGGCAACTGGAGGCCAGAAGTGATACCAAACCAGAAAAGATCCATCTGAAATGTTGTGGTTCTTGAAAGATAGAACCTTTCTTTGATTGTAAAAATCCCTACGGGAGTTTAGAACAGCCTGCCCATGTAAACCACCTTGAATTAAAGTCAAAGAGAAATCTGACGACCAAGAAAGGAGGTATATAAATACTTGTATTTATTATTATTATTATTATTATTATTATTATTATTATTATTATTGACACTCTAGGCCACAGCAGTGGATGTTGCACCACAAGAGCCAGCGCTTAGGATTGCGCTGTCCATATTCTTGCCACTGACTGGCGGCAGTTCTCCAGGGTTTCAGAGAGGAATTTTTCTCTGCCCTACCTGGAGTTGCCTGGGATGGAACCTGACATATTAAGCAAGCAAAGCAGGTATTCTGTCATTGAGCTATGGCCTCTCTGTTATGTTCCTTTCAATCTTATGGTGTACAGATTGTGCTCTTGGGGCTACTTATATTGGGCTCAGGTGATCTGCCTGAGGCCAGGCAAACAAAGGCAACCTGAATACTCTCACTACAAATGCAAGTTTTGCCTGTACATCTTTGGC
The DNA here is from genome assembly GCF_035046505.1 of Tiliqua scincoides. Lineage (NCBI taxonomy): Eukaryota > Metazoa > Chordata > Lepidosauria > Squamata > Scincidae > Tiliqua > Tiliqua scincoides. The sequence goes on along the minus strand of NC_089827.1, from coordinate 25,409,657 downwards.
TGAGACCAGGATGCAGTTCTCTTGTTGTCCTGTGTACTCCCTGAGGCATCTGGTGAGCCACTGTGAGATATAGGAAGCTGGGATGGATGGGCCTTTGGCCTGATCCAGTGGAGCTCTTCTTATGTTCTCTACCTTGAGTGAATGTATATTCACAAGCATCTTTTTAAAATTGTTTAATCCTAGATTTTATTTGAAACAAGAGAAGGAGAAGAGGATGTGTGCTGAAATGCTATGTAAGAAAAACAAAGAACAATTAAAGAAGAAGGAAGAGCAATACTCTAAAGAGATGGAGGAAAAACAGCACCTTGAATTAAGGGTAAGAACTCTGGAAATGGAGAACTTGAGAGATGGTGTTGAGCTGAAAACCCACCTGAAAAGGATAGGATTAATCAAACACACATCTCATTACCCTTAGTTTGAAAAAAACATTAGAAGTTGTAATCCAATCCAATACAACAGGGGTCTCCAAAGCCCACCCTGGGGGCCAGATGCAGCCCATGGCAAGCCTCTATCCAACCCTTAGCCAGCCTCTTGTCCCCTGAGAGCCTCTGGCCCACTCAGCTGAACACAACTAGAGCTGTGCTCTGGTTGTGTCTGGAGGGTGTTCTGAGAGCCAGAGAGGTTGAATGACTGAGCCCATTCATTCATTTGTTCACTCATCTAAGTTCCATCTCTAATTTATTTATTTAAATTTTATATTTAAATTTTTTTCCAGTCCTCAACACTGCACCAGATATTTGATGCAGCCCTCTGGCCAAAAAGTTTGGAGACCCCTGCAATACAACAACATTTGCATTGTATTTGATATTTACTTGGTATTAAAGGTTGAGACTAATTATATTTGCGTGGGTTCCAAGCACTCACTTGGATGGCAAAAAACGCACTATAGCAAATCAATTTAAAAAACAAAGTTTCTTTGCTCCAGTTATTAAAAACAGCCTTGCTGACCTTTGTGATGTAAGATAAGAGTCATCAAGAAGACAATCCATCAATCAGTCGTCCTCCAAGGGTTTACAAAGGTGCTTCACTCAGCCCCTCCCTTCACCAATGCAAAATGATAACCTTTCTTTCACCTGCTCAGGGGGAAGAGCGGGATCTGCTGGAGAGAGAAGGATTGATGGATTGTCAGCCAGCTGCCTTCTCTCTCATTAAGGAGGCTAACTGTTAAAGGACTGTTCAGTTTTTTAAACTGATTTTAAAGGGGTGCATTTTTCCCCTTCTCCAGAGATCAGCACATTCCTTCTCATTTGTAGGGGCCATTTGTGTTGAGTCAAATTCGTGTATAAAAAATCTGTGTATGAATAGGCTGGACTTGTATACAGTTTTTATTTACATATATTTTAAACATGCCTGATCTTGTCTAATTTCGGAAGCTAAGCAGGGTCAGGCCTGGTTAGTACCTGGATGGGAGACCGCATGGGAATACCAGGTGCTGTAGGCTTATACCATAGTCTTTCGAGACTGAAGGTTGCCAACCAACCATATTTTAAACAGTTATTGTAAGCCACTCTGGGTGCACTTTTGGGAGAAAAGTGGAATACAAATTAAATAAATACATTTTACTTCAATAGTGTAGTGTCACCTTTTAAAAAAATGTGCTGGGCTGTACAGGATACTGTCACTGGAATACCCCTTACTGACCTGCAGAGGAATAGCAGCAATGAGTTTTGGGTAGTGATCTGGTGACAGCAGAGGATAATGGAGGTGGTGTAATTTGTGCTGCTGAAGCTGTTGCTGCTACCCATAAAAATCCAGTGAGAAAGAGTTTAAAAAAAAAAACAACCCTGCTGCCACAACCATCCCACTACTATCTTGAGGCACATAATCACAGGAAGACTTGATTCAATCTGCTATCCTTTTCTATTTGTCCTGCATACCCCCAATAAGCACGGCCGTTGAAAAAACATCTACCCACATTATCAAATGCCCAATAGACAAGTTGGAGTTGAATCTACTGCCTGGCCATGCTTTCCTGTGTGGCCCACCTAATCAGGTGCACATCCTGGTTTGGTCTGCTTGGCATCATTATCTGGAGCCAAAGGTCAATCTGCTGTTTCTACCTGCTCAGGGCCACTCCCACATGAAAGTTCTCATTGTAAGAAAGTCACACCATTCTGGAATATTCCATGTACACCTGCTGAATTATGTCTAGATAATTTACTAGGGCCAGTGCTCTGGTGGATTGTATGTGTAGGACAACTCCTATGTGAATGAAACAGCCAGAAAACCAATTGGCCCAGTATCTGTCAATCATACAGTCTCTGTTGACCTATGCAGGCAGATCAGGCCTGTGAAGGGGGTTTGGATTTGGCAGATATCACTGCCGAATCCGCTCCCCTCACAAGACTAATCTGCCCATCCCCAGCCCCATCTCCTCCCTGTTCCACCCACCCCTGCCCTGTTTCACCCCTCCCCCCCTCCCCACCCTTCCACTGCCCCATTCTACCCCCTGTACCAGGCTTACCTGCTCTGGTGAGCCTCTTGCCATCCACTGGCACGCATAGGAAGACTTTGGTCTTTCTGCCAGCAGCTTATGCTGCCATAAAACACTTTATGGTTGCTTTGCAGCAGTCTGCGCTGGTGGAATGTACATTCTGCTGGCACTAGTCATAGATAGGATTGGGCTGTTAGTTGTCCAGCTTGTTTGTTTTTGGTTTATTCAGGTACAGGAATTATCTCATCAACTGGAGATTGAATCAGCAAGATGTACTCAGCTGGAATCTGCAAATCGTGATCTGAAAGAGGTCTCTAATCTCAAAAATCACATACACAGTCATCTAGTGGATCAGAACAAAATAGAAGAATACAAGAGATACACTGAAGAAAGAGCTAGACAAGAAATAAATAAAACACTGGAAAAAGTCAATTTATTTTTGCAGGTAAACCAATACAGTTATTGTAACTCCATAGTTGAAATAACTTGCTACATTTATTTAACAGATTACAGAATCTAATTGATGTGGCCACTATTTAACGCTTTGATTAATGCTTTAATGTTTGAAATGTGATTAAAGAGGAGATTGATTTTTTTCCTAAAATACTATGCCATATGTTTCAGACACAGGCAGCCGCACAGGAAAACTTGGAGCAGATAAGAGCTGCTCATATTACTCCCCTGATAAACCTGGAGCAGAGAATCAGAGACCTAGAATCTGAGCTGGGCAAACTGAAAAGCAGCCAGCAAGACATTTTTCAAAAAGAGTCCACATACATTGAATTAGAAACATATAAGAAACTGTATTCAAAAGCGCGAAAAATGAGAAAGTCCTTGGGAAGAGAATTAGATCGGTAAGTTAAAGATCTTGAGACAATACAACCCTCTTCCTTGTGACAACCCTCTGCAGTTTTTTACACATCACTTTTAGATCAATGTCCAGCACAAAAAGCAAAACAATGCTGTGATGAATCAGGTCAAGAAAACTCCTTTTCTTCTGAAGCACTCTACAGAGTTGTTTCAAAAGTTTTGATACCCATTGCAGGCATTCAACTTTCTCTCAGATGCTGAGAACTAGAAATTGTTTGAAATAGAAGCTAAGTTTCAGGAACATTTTTGTGCGGAACATTAATTTTGTGCGGTACGCAGGACCTGGTTAGAGATGTAAACGTTACTGAGCCATTGGGGAACAGTGATCATGCTGCGATCCGTTTTGACGTGCACGCTGGGGGAAGAATACCAGGCAAATCTCTAACAAAAACCCTTGACTTCCGACGGGCGGACTTCCCTCAAATGAGGAGGCTGGTTAGAAGGAGGTTGAAAGGGAGGGTAAAAAGAGTCCAGTCTCTCCAGAGTGCATGGAGGCTGCTTAAAACAACAGTAATAGAGGCCCAGCAGAGGTGTATACCGCAAAGAAAGAAGGGTTCCACTAAATCCAGGAGAGTGCCCGCATGGCTAACCAGCCAAGTTAGAGAGGCTGTGAAGGGCAAGGAAGCTTCCTTCCGTAAATGGAAGTCTTGCCCTAATGAAGAGAATAAAAAGGAACATAAACTGTGGCAAAAGAAATGTAAGAAGGTGATAGGGGAGGCCAAGCGAGACTATGAGGAACGCATGGCCAGCAACATTAAGGGGAATAATAAAAGCTTCTTCAAATATGTTAGAAGCAGGAAACCCGCCAGAGAAGCGGTTGGCCCTCTGGATGGTGAGGGAGGGAAAGGGGAGATAAAAGGAGACTTAGAGATGGCAGAGAAATTAAATGAGTTCTTTGCATCTGTCTTCACGGCAGAAGACCTCGGGCAGATACCGCTACCCGAACGGCCCCTCCTAACCGAGGAGTTAAGTCAGATAGAGATTAAAAGAGATGTTTCAGACCTCATTGATAAATTAAAGATCAATAAGTCACCGGGCCCTGATGGCATACACCCAAGGGTTATTAAGGAATTGAAGAATGAAGTTGCAGATCTCTTGACTAAGGTATGCAATTTGTCCCTCAAAACGGCCACAGTGCCAGAAGATTGGAGGATAGCAAATGTCACGCCTATTTTTAAAAAGGGAAAGAGGGGGGACCCGGGAAACTGTAGGCCGGTCAGCCTAACATCCATACCGGGTAAGATGGTGGAATGCCTCATCAAAGATAGGATCTCAAAACACATAGACGAACAGGCCTTGCTGAGGGAGAGTCAGCATGGCTTCTGTAAGGGTAAGTCTTGCCTCACAAACCTTATAGAATTCTTTGAAAAGGTCAACAGGCATGTGGATGCGGGAGAACCCGTGGACATTATATATCTGGACTTTCAGAAGGCGTTTGACACGGTCCCTCACCAAAGGCTACTGAAAAAACTCCACAGTCAGGGAATTAGAGGACAGGTCCTCTCGTGGATTGAGAACTGGTTGGAGGCCAGGAAGCAGAGAGTGGGTGTCAATGGGCAATTTTCACAATGGAGAGAGGTGAAAAGCGGTGTGCCCCAAGGATCTGTCCTGGGACCGGTGCTTTTCAACCTCTTCATAAATGACCTGGAGACAGGGTTGAGCAGTGAGGTGGCTAAGTTTGCAGACGACACCAAACTTTTCCGAGTGGTAAAGACCAGAAGTGATTGTGAGGAGCTCCAGAAGGATCTCTCCAGACTGGCAGAATGGGCAGCAAAATGGCAGATGCGCTTCAATGTCAGTAAGTGTAAAGTCATGCACATTGGGGCAAAAAATCAAAACTTTAGATATAGGCTGATGGGTTCTGAGCTGTCTGTGACAGATCAGGAGAGAGATCTTGGGGTGGTGGTGGACAGGTCGATGAAAGTGTTGACCCAATGTGCGGCGGCCGTGAAGAAGGCCAATTCTATGCTTGGGATCATTAGGAAGGGTATTGAGAATAAAACGGTTAGTATTATAATGCCGTTGTACAAATCGATGGTAAGGCCACACCTGGAGTATTGTGTCCAGTTCTGGTTGCCGCATCTCAAAAAAGACATAGTGGAAATGGAAAAGGTGCAAAAGAGAGCGACTAAGATGATTACGGGGCTGGGGCACCTTCCTTATGAGGAAAGGCTACGGCGTTTGGGCCTCTTCAGCCTAGAAAAGAGACGCTTGAGGGGGGACATGATTGAGACATACAAAATTATGCAGGGGATGGACAGAGTGGATAGGGAGATGCTCTTTACACTCTCACATAATACCAGAACCAGGGGACATCCACTAAAATTGAGTGTTGGGCGGGTTAGGACAGACAAAAGAAAATATTTCTTTACTCAGCGCGTGGTCGGTCTGTGGAACTCCTTGCCACAGGATGTGGTGCTGGCGTCTAGCCTAGACGCCTTTAAAAGGGGATTGGACGAGTTTCTGGAGGAAAAATCCATTATGGGGTACAAGCCATGATGTGTATGCGCAACCTCCTGATTTTAGGAATGGGTTAAGTCAGAATGCCAGATGTAGGGGAGAGCACCAGGATGAGGTCTCTTGTTATCTGGTGTGCTCCCTGGGGCATTTGGTGGGCCGCTGTGAGATACAGGAAGCTGGACTAGATGGGCCTATGGCCTGATCCAGTGGGGCTGTTCTTATGTTCTTATGTTTATGTAACATGTTTGAAGTGTCTTTTCAGAATCCACTGTTAGCATAGAAACTCCTTTTAATATTATCATCACGTTCCCTAAACTATAAATGCTGAGATATTCTGAATGTCTCAAGGTCCACCTTAATTGCTGTCATTCCTTCTAATGTCAAACTTGCATGGCCCTGTGCCTATCAGTTCGAAAGTGATATGGGGCTACCTAAAAATGAGATACTGACCTCTGCATACTTAGGGGATTCCGCAAGTATTCACAAGCATTATTTGTTTGTGTATACATCCATACACACACCTGCACAGTTTGAAACTTCTAGTTTGACAGGGATTTATGTTCAGGATATTACAGAATGTATGGAAAGTTGAGGCTCGAAAGAAAACATTGGGGCTAGGGTGAGGAATTTGGCTTGATTAATGCCCTAACACAGTGGTTCCCAAACTCACCAAGGCTGTGGCGCCCTTCACACTCACAGGGGTGCCACACAGTCTTGCACAGCCTCTTGTTCCCAGCTTGCTGGAACAACATCGTGTGAAATTTGTGCAATGTTGGGCCAGCAAGCTGAGAAGAAGAGGCCGCACAGTGCCACACAGAGCCCCTATGAGTGCACCATGGTGCCCTTTGGGAACCTCTGCCCTAATATCCTGGACAAAGGATATGGGTTGGAATGATCCACACCACAATGCCAAATGACATTGAATGGATAAAAAGAAGTCACTTTTCCTGACCCCACTCTCCAGAAACCTCCCTCTTCCAGCTATATAGCCATCAAGCACTCTGGAGAAGAGCTGTCTACCAGCTCTGAACCTGAGCCATTACAGCTTATACATAAGCACTGCAGGGAAAAATTTCAGGATTTGGGGGGGGTGGCCTTTTTCTTTTTTCCCTCCTGAAATGTGTCATTTCCCCCTCCTCCAAAACCCCAAGCAGCTCTGTGAGGCACCTGTTCCAGGCTAGCGAAGCCCTCAGTAGAATCACTTATGCCGGGAGCTAATGCCACAACCTGTTGTGGGCTTAGACTAATATGTAGCCATGACTTTAAGATTATCAGCCAGTTTACTATGAACCTGCTACTGAATTTTTTTACAGGGTTAATGAGGAGTTAGCTGAAGCCAATGCCAAGTTCCTTCATGAGCGTCAGAGGAACAGTTGGCCTCCGTGGGTGAGTCTGCAGGTGGAAGCTTTTCTACAAGACCAGTCTTGGAATCAGTTCAGCTTAGAAATATCAGCAACAACTTAGCATTAACGAGAACTCTTATAGCCAAATCCTACCGAACTCCACCTTGCCAATGTGCCATGCCAAGGAGATGCACACTGCACCCTGTGGTGGTAGGAGCTAGAGAGGTCTCCTCAGAGTGAGTGAACTTTCGTTCACATGCCCTGAGGAAAGCTTCCACTGTCCCTATGGGACTCCTTGGTACTGCACCAGCAATTTTGCTGGCACAGGACCACTGTGTGTTGCAGTGATGGAAAAGATGAGGGATAGGATTTGACTGCAGGCTCATTTCCCTCTCCCTCCCTTGTTATGCCTCCCACCCCACCCCCTTCTCACCCAGAAATGCCCCTGTTCCTTCCCCTCCCTGCCTGTTCCACTCACCCCCACAGCCACTTTGCTTCAGCGAATAGTGGGTTTGCTGTGCTGGCAGGTGGTGCTGGAGCATGCAACAGTGTCTTGTGATTTCCAGCAGAATCCAGCCTAGATCCTGCCAGCTCTGCCAGCAGAATGTGCATTCCGCCAGCAGAGGATTTTGTTTGGATCAGGCTGTTAATCTTAGAGGATGTGACAGACTTAAGGCCCAATTCTATCAGGGCCTTCCACTGCATTCTGTGGAACCTGCATTGACAGAACCTGCATTCTGTCAGTGGAACGCCCAGATTGATGGCACTGCAGCAACAGTGCTGTCTTGGTCTGCCAGCATGCCTCAGCTGCATGCCAAGGAGCACCCAGCCCCTGCCAGACCACATCAGCTGGCAGGGGGTGTTCCAGAGCATTTGGGGGTGGATCAGGGTGGGCTGGGGGCAGATACTGGCAGGAGCAGGAGTTCCACCAATATCTTATGGCCCCTTTTTGTTCTCAACATGCCTCCTTGGGCCAGCTCAAGTATGCTCTGAGCTGGTGTAGATACAAGTAGGCTCATTGGGGGTCATGTAATGACAGAGTAGGTAATTAAAAGATACTTTTATTTGTCTCTCTGTCATGTCATAGTTCCCAAAGCATGCAGCAGAGGATGCACTGGTGCTGCTGCACAATATGGGCACAATCCACCCAAGAGTAGGATTGGGCTGTTAAATATGTAACAGGCTTAACCTTCCCTGTTTCCTAAGTGGTTTTTAATAAGAAACTGGGACAGACCCTTGTCCTCCCAAATTTCACAATAATATAATAACTATGAATATAGTGGCTTGTGACATGATTACAATGGCTTTCATCTGGAAGTTTGGAAGTTGTTGAGATACTGAGACTAGGTACTATATTTGGGTATATAACCCATCCCTTAAGAGCACACAGAAGTCCAGTTTAGAGAAAAAAAATAAAAATGTAATGTTTATTCACTCTTTGGAAAAGGGAGTAGATGGCTTAGGGCCCAATCCTGTCCAATTTTCCAGGGCCGGTGCAGCGGTGCCAATGGGGCATATACTGCATCCTTTGGTGGGAAAGCAGACGTAAAGGGCTCCCTGAGGTAAGGGGACATTTGTTCCCTTACCTCAGGGCTGCATTGCGGCTGCACCGGTGCTGGAAAGTAGGATAGGATTGGGCCCTTATAAGGTTATTGCTTCTTAAACTTAGTAGAACATTTAAGTGCCTCAGCTTCTCACTGTGCACAGACAGCTTAAATGTAGATAGTCACAATCTAACCAATGAAGAGAGCTTGACAGCTACCATTTCAGAGTACTTACATTTGCTTGTTGTAGAGCAGGGGTGTCCAAACTTTATGGCAGGAGGGCCACATCATCTCTCTGACACTGTGTCGAGGGCTGGAGAAAAAAAGAATTAAATTCTTTCAAATTTGAATAAATTTAAATAAATGAATATATTAGAGATGGAACTTATATGAATGAATGAAGGTCTTGCAATAGCTGAAGGTCTACAAAAGGCCTTGCACAAAGTAAGGCCAGCCTTTCCTTTGCTGTTGCTGCTGCATCACAGATGTGAAACAGCAAGCAATGGAGGGAGCCCTCGTCCCACAGCTCACATGAGAGGTCGAACAGTTGACTGAGAGCTGAGAGCAGTTGCATCTGGCCAGTGCGGGCTCCAGCAAGTCTCCAGAGGGCCAGAGGTTCGTTGGAGACTGGGGGCTCCCTGAAGGCTGGATTGGGAGTCCTTGAGGGCCGCAAGTGGCCCCAGGGCTGGGGTTTGGGCACCCCTGTTGTAGGGAACTTCCTATTGCACTGTTGCTATCCGTTAGGTGCTATAAACACCCTAGGAGTATGTACCTGCCAGCATCTCAGACTTCCCTTCAGAATACTATCCCCCAGATAGGATATGATTTTCTTCACCAGAAATTGTTCCCAGTGTAGCCTGGCCTCATACATAGCAACAGATTGACTTGAGAGACCATCTCTGACAGCTGCAAGCTTCCTTGATGCCAGCTTCCGTACAACTGCAGTAGACTTCCACTCCCACATCAGTTACACAGCAACTTCTCCCAACTCTCACTAAAATTCTGTTGTTTTTTTCTCTCCCCTTCCTCTGTTGATCTTTTTCTTCCTTCCCACCTTGGAACTTTGAATGCATCTTGTTTCTGATCGGTCACTCTCAAGCCCTATCCATTCCCTCACCGTGAGGAAGGTGATAACCTTAACTATTTCAACCAGGCTGGATGTGGCCCTGTCTGTCAGCCAGGAGGCTTCATCAACCCAAATGCAATGACCGCATTATCTTCGCAAAATAGCTTGGAAAAGTACTTGACAAAGGTCAGCAATTGTACATGTTGTCCTATACTTGCTGTAATCTTAGATATTAGTCACATAAATACTGATTTCCTTTCCATAAACACATTTCAAGGATGTGGAATGTTAAGGATTTCAAGTCCTTAACATTCTTGAGAACTGTGCTGTTGTTACTAAGATTGGACTTGAAATTAGGAAGGACAGAAGTGCAATGTTTCTTTAAAGATAATAAGATCCCAACTCTTCTGATGTTCATTTAAGTAAGCAGTGCACAAGTGGGGCCCACAATTACATAATGCTCTTTACTTATTCAGTGGTTCTCAAACTGGTGGGTTGTGACCCACCAGCTGAAGAACCACTGCCCCTTTCCGTTTAAGCAGGGTGACTAAATGTCATAATCACAAAAGCAGTCAAGGCACCCCAAAATGTAGAACATCCAAGTAAAATGTAGGACATGACAAAATAAAAACTAAAAACACTTCCATATTGATTTAATGTGGTTAAATGCTATATTACTTATTATTCCATTTAAAACACTATTACAGGGGTGCTCAAACTTTCAACTTTAGGGATGCTGGACCTTTAACAAGTGTATAGAAGAAAGAATTGCAGCAGGTGCAACTTGTCATCCCACAGATGACAAGCTGCACCTGCTGAAATTCTCTCTTCTATACACTTGTTAAAGGTCCAGCATCCCTAAAGTTGAAAGTTTGAGCACCCCTGCTCTATTACATATAATTTATTACATATAAAGTATTAATCACAGGAAGGCTACTCTTTGTCTGCAGGGGCCTGCTCACAGAGGAAAGGAGGACATTTAAGTTCTTTTACAGGACATAAGGCTAAAAAAGAGGACATGTCTCGGAAAAAAGGACATCTGATCACCCTGCCTTTAAGGGGTGGAGGCAGGGGGAAAGCAGCGACATGATCACCAGGTGAGCAGGGTGAGAGAGGTTGTGTGAGCAAGCAGGGTTTAAAAGCCAACAAATTATGACTAGTAACCATGCTGACCACTGATAAGCCACTGTTGGGGCACTGTTCTGCTGCACCATCAAAATGGAAATTGTTCCTCTCCAAGGGATATCATATCATGAAAACAAAAGTGAATTTGGGAAGCTTACTCCTGAGCAGATGGGGAACAAAAACAGACAAGCAGCTCTAAATGATGGTTTGCCTGTTGTAAATCTGGAAGCTCAAACCATGATGTAGTTTCTCAGCAATGGATAATACAACTCATGGTTTCACACTGCTTCTGAATCTAGCCCAAAATTTATGCCTTTCTCTGAATAAGAAATTGATTGTGAATTCAAGGCAAACTGAAAACTGGAAGACAGTATCATAACAGAGGTGAAATATTTGACCCAATGTGAAATTTTCTGTGATACTGACATCTTGTAATTGATAAAGGTAGGGTGATCAGATGTCCTTTTTCAGGACATTTTCTCTTTTTAACCTTGTGTCCTGTAAAAGAACTTAGTGTCCTCCTTTTCCCTGTGAGCAGGCCCCTGTAGGCAATGAATAGCCTTCTTGTAATTAATACTTTATATGTAATAAATTATATGTAATAGAGTTTTAAATGTAATAATAAATATTATAGCATTTAAATTAACCAAATGAAATTAATATGCAAGTGTTTTTAGTTGTTAATTTGATTTTCTTTGTAAACTGCTTTGTGAACTTTCCGTTGAAAAGTGGTATATTATTATTATTGTTAACAGTATTTATATACCGCTTTTCAACTAAAAGTTCACAAAGCAGTTTACAATATAAATACTGTTGTTAATAATAATAATAATAATTGTGCATCACACTTTATTTCATCACTCATAACATTTCAACTATGATCTAAATGTATGCAAATATATTTCAGATGCGATTGGAACTTGAAGAAAACACCACCAGGGAACTAAACCAAGGTACATTAGCAAATTGCATGATAGCAGTTGTAAACTCAACCTGCTATACTGTATAATTCTTAAATCAAAGCAAAGGCATTAATGGTATTTGAAATGCATGCCAATTTTTTTCCACATTTTAAAACCACATTTTATACTACATCTCTTCTTTCACTAACTTCCAAATTAAGTGCATCAACAATAAAAACCCTTATCAAAGGCTCTGTTTATTATTAATATAAGTACACACACACACACACAGATCACCTTTGTTCTTCTATATGTTACTTTTTCATTCATTGTCAATCTGCAAATTAGGGGCAGAAGCTGATTTTTGTTAATGCAGGTGTGTGCCACTTAAGGATGGGGATATGTTCTCCTATCCCATTGTTATGCAATTAGGTCATTAAGTGAACATTTTGTCCAATCTATTGCCTTTGTTGTGTAAACCAGGGGTCTCCAAACCCAGAGAGATTGAATGAATGGGCCCCTTCATTTATTCACTCATCTAAGTTCCATCTCTAATTTATTTATGTATATTTTATATTTAAATTTTTTTCTGGCCCTCTACACCATGTCAGATATTTGATGCAGCTCTCTGGCCAAAAAGTTTGGAGATCCCTGGTGTACACAGACACTCCCTGCCAGGAACTAGCTGGGTGCACAGGCTACTGGAGAGATTGCCTCTTCTTTGCATTAAGAACCGCTCTGTTGTAAGCAGACACTCTGCTGCAGGCTATGGGAGACACCGCTGCCTCATTAAGAGCATCTTTATTGTGCTCTGACCACTGTCATATACGCGGTCCGTTGTTAAGCGAACGGTTGTTAAGCAGTGCATGCCTGTACTGTCTTCATCTTTCTGCTGCAATCCCATGTTCTGCATGCCTTTGTATTCTGGACAGTCCTATGGATTTTTAGGGAGAGACAGCAGAAAGGGGGGGGGGTTGGCAGTTTTCTCCTCCTTGCTCTATGTGAATAGGAATATCTTCTGTTTACACAAGAAATATTTTGCACCAGATCAGTGTTTCTCAACCAGTGCTATAGGTACCACCAGTGGTAACTGAGATAGTGTCTGGTGGTATCCATGGAACCCCTGGGCACCTGCCACCTTGCAGCGAGACCAGGAATGTAACGTAACAAACAGCAGTAGGAGGCTTGACTTGGCGGGGAGAGCTCCAAAGCATGCTTTTCTGTGCTCAAAAAAGCCCTCCTGTCCACCCTGAGCCTCTTACTGGTGCTTGTCGCATCACATCTGGCCTCCCAACCTGGAAGTAAGTGGTGATGATGTCATCGCCAGTTACTTCCGGTGGAACTTTGAATAGGTGGACCATGTGAAGTGGTACGGCAGAGGACAAAGGTTGAGAAACTCTGCATATTTGTAAATATTTTCCTATTGGGAAATTCCCCTGAAATATATTGCCATCCTGGATCAGGCCAAAGCTAAATCCACCTAGTCCAATAGCCTATTTCCCACAGTGGCCTTCTCCCCACAGTGTTAACTGTCTCTCTCCCTGTAACAAGAGTGTGCCTTTTGCAGACATAAAATTACTAGAAATTTTTCAGATAGCTGCATTTTATTCTTCCATAGAAAAATAAGCACTCCTTTTTTCAAGTTTCCACATTTGTTCAGACAAATCCTAACCAACTTTCCAGCACTGACATAGCTATGCTGGTGGGGTGTGTGCTGCATCCTGCAGTTGGGTGGCAGTCATGGAAGCCTCCTCCAAACAAACAAAGGGAATGTTTGTTCCCTTACCTCGGAGCTGCATTGCCCTTACCTCAGTGCTGGAAAGTTGGTTAGGACTGCACCCTTAGTTAATTTGAGAATTGCACCCTTATGTTGCTTGGTGCTCATTTGAGTATCAGATCAGTGCTTTTTGTGACACCACTAAATAACACCTGCTTTCTTGTTTTTTAGCATTTGCTCAACTTGATGCTGGCTCTATTAGATTCTCACCAGTAGGTCAACTGATGGATCTTCACAGTACCTAAGATCAAGTGTCCAAGGCAATAGAGCAGTATATAGATGTTCATATAGCAGTTTTAAAGAAACTGGTAAAGTGTATATAACAGATATTTTAAAGAAAATTACAAGGTTTTAATAAAATAGTGAAACCTTATAGATGTGCTTTTGTTATGCCACTTTAGAATGGTTTGAATATATCAAATGTGAAATCTTTTATACTAGTCTGAATTGTATTATAAATCCAGGAAGGATGGGCACTCAGCTCAGGTTGACTCAACTTGAGTTACACAAAAACTTGTGTCTTTTATGGTCCTGTTTTTTTTTTTTTCCTGATGTGGCCATTCTCTTTCAATTTTGAAGCCACATCTGGCAAGGGTGACTGGTGAGCCATCCCAGCTTTCTGGCTCAAATTGCATCACTTATTTGTGATCTGTGCATCGTCCTGATGGCCTTTGAGCCACTACCTACATGACACAGTGCACAGTAAGCTGCTATAATGAGATTGCGCTGTTGTATTTTGTTTTAGCTTGTGCAAAATGTATCCCCACACCAAAATAATTTCATTTATAATTTCTAGCATTCAGATATTGATACACTGATGGTCCATCCTCATTGGCAATCTTTCCAATGTGGCCCAAGCTCGTGCCATGTTTTTTGGTCTAGAGTGACTGTTTTCCAGTGTGGCAATCCCTGTTGTTTAAATGACCTGGAAAAGGTATCTGACCAGCAAGTAGCCGGTTGACTGGGGGTTCTTATGGGATCCAGTGTGCGATTCTGGTGCTCAATTGGTTGTCTGTTCAGCGGATGACATGTCCTGTCCATCTGTGCTTTGCAGAAGCCATGTACTTGAGCGGGTTGCGGATCTTGGATTCTTGCCAGAGGTCTTGACTTCTGAGACCACATTGCCATTGCTTTCGGTGGTTCATCCCAAGGAGGCATCTTTCAAGTGCCTGGTGGGCGGTTCACATGGCAGTATCTATGGTCTTGTTATCGGCCCATGTTTCTGTGGCATAGCAAAACATGTTTCTGTGGCATAGCATTCAAACATTAGATTGAATATATAGTCATATAGATTACACTGTAAAGTCACTAGTAGCAGAAACTTAACATTCCACCAAATCACTCCCAAATTCTAGACATATGGCACTCTATTCTGAACATGTTGCTTATATTTAATTCATGCAGTTAATTGCTGCCATGTAGGCTCTTGTAGTTAAGCAACACAGAACTCTAGAAGAGAACACATCCCATTTGGCACAAGGTATGGCAGGAGGTCTGGTCTAGAGGGTAGCCCGAAGATAACATCAGAAGGTCACCAGTTCGAGGACACTGGCAGCTCCCTGAACAGCTGAGAATGGCGAGACCTTGAAGCAGCTGACAAGCCGAGCTGAGTGATTCCACCTGCTCTTGCTGTGAGCAAGAAGCATCTTGGCTGCCCTCCATGTGAGAGATGGAGCTGCTTGTCAGCCTGTGTGGGAGAACTGGAGGCCAGAAGTGAGACCAAACCAGGAAGATCCATTCTGAAATGTTGTTGGTTCTTGAAAGAGAACCTTTATGATTGTTAAAATCCCCTTGAGTGATTTAGAAACCACCTGCCTATGTAAACCGCCTTGAATAAAGTCAGAGGAGTAATCCGATGACCAGAAAGGCGGTATATAAATACCTAGTTGTTGTTGTTGTTGTTATTATTATTAGCCTAATAATTGGCACTGAATAATTGGCACTGAATGTGGAGCCTGAGGGCTCAATCCCTATCCAACTTTCCAGTAGGAACAAATAGTACATTACCTGGCCTCCATGATTGCCCCCCTACTGCAGAATACAGTGCATATCCTGTTGGCATGGCTGCACCAGCACTAGAAAATTGGGCAGGATTGGGCCCAATCCTATCCAACGTTCCAGCACTGATACAGACACAATGCAGCCCTGAGGTAAGGGAACAAACATTCCCTTACTTAGAGGAGGCCTCTGTGACTATCTCCCCATCACAGAATGCAGTGGAATGCACAGGATGCAGAGGACACCACAGGATGCATTGGCATGGCTGCATCAGAGCTGGAAAGTTGGATAGGATTGAGCTCAGAGTCCCTTGTATGAAATTGGAATGAGGGACGCTATAGAGCAGGGTAGTTAAAAGTGTAAGGGAGACCTCATCTGTGTTGGGTTATTTTGAATGATTGCAGCATATAGTAGTTGCAAAAGTCTCGCCCATGTGGACTCCAAGCTGTGTTGGCATGTTATTCAGTAGTACTTGTGTGAATTGCCACAGGGAAACAGCATCTGTCACTGTGGTCCTGAGATGCATAAGAACTTTTGAATCAAGCTCAAGTGTTGAGTGTATGCATGTGTGAACTAGCCCCAAATTTCTGGATCTCACATTCAGGGACATGCCTCCCCACCAGAGTCCTTTGAAAAGCGCTGCCACATCTGTGCTTTCATACCTCACACGGCGGCACTGAGCCAATGGAGAGGCTCTGCCTCACCTGCCTCCCCAGCACATGAATGCGAGTGCTTACACACCTCCCACAGAGGTGGCGCTTTTTGAAGGACTCTGCCTTACCTCCGTTCCCAGTGAATGGCTGTGAGTGCGTGCACACCTCACACAGAGCTGGCGCTTTTTGAAGTACTCCAGTGGGGAGGCTCTGCCTCACCTGCCTCCCCACCCACCGCAGGTGCCTGAACACAATAGCATCTGTCACAGTGATCCTGAGACACATGAGAACTTTTGAATCGAGCTTGAGTGCATGCATGTGTGAACTAGCCCCAAGTTGCTGGCTCTCATGTTCAGAGATGTGTGGTGGGTGGGGAGGCAGGTGAGGCATAGCCTCTGCACTGGAGTCCTTCAAAAAGCACTGCCACCGTGTGAGGTGTTCAAGCACCCACAACCCACATGCAATACCTGGGCACCTCACTTGGTGGTGGTGGCTTTTTGAATAACTTTGGTGGAGAGGCTCTGCCTTACCTGCCTCCCCACCCACCACACGTCCCTGCTCATGTTGTCACTAACAGGCACAGGAGCCCTGCCAGAAAAAAAAGTTGGCACTCGTGACTTAAAGGCACTGAGCCCACCTAACAAGTGCGCCCTGCTCGCGTCTCCTTTCTTAGGGCGGTGCCTGAGGGTGCTGGTCATGAGGCTGAGGACCCTCAGCAGGCAGATGAAGGCGGGAGCCCCTGCGCCCTCCCCAAGATGGCCGCCTGAGGGGGTGCGGCACCCTCGGCAGGCCACTGCTCGTCAGCGAGGGAGGGGCGGCAGCGAGCGGGGAAAGGGGCCGGGACGAGGCTGTGCTCTCGGAGGAGCCGCTGAGGGGAGGACTGCGGCGTCCTATGGTGAGGCGCCGCGCACTCTGGAGCTGCTGCCTCGAGCTCCTCGGGCCGTCGTTGGCGCCTGGCAGGTGGAGGGAGGCGGGTGGCCGCAGTCGTAGTCGCAGGGCGCAGGAGGAGGAGGCGGCGGCGGGCGAGGGGAGCAGCAGCTCCGTCATGGACGAGGAGGAGGAAGAGACCCCCCAGGAGAGGTGAGCCCGCTGCGAGGGCGGTCTGTGGGGGGCGGGAGCGGCTTCTGGGGGGCCCCCCACGACGGGAGGCGCCCATGGCTGGGTCACCACTGCAGAGCTGTGGGGCGCACAGTTGCGTAACAACACACAGTGCTGTGCAGGGTGACCAAGGGGGCAGAGCCATGGTATAGAAGAGGGGACTGGGGCAGGTGCTGCTCAGCATGGAAGGGTTTGAGAACCTAGTGCCTCTTCTTTGCATTGGTTCAAGGTGTGGGTACTCTGGCCCCATTTGTATCTGGTCACCCCAGCAGGGACTTGCCGTGGGTGGGGAGGCAGGTGAGGCAGAGCCTCCCCACTGGAGTCCTTTGGAAAGCGCCAAAGCACACCTCACATTGCAGCAGCGCTTTTCAAAGAACTCCAGTGGGGAGGCTCTGCCTCACCTGCCACCCCAGCATATGCTGTGAGTGCTTGCACACCTCACATAGAAGCGGCGCTTCTCCAAGGACTCCAGTGAAGAGGCTCTGCCTCACCTGCCTCCCCAGCACGTGCTGTGAGTGCCTGCACACCTCACATTGCAGCAGCGCTTCTCCAAGGACTCCAGTGGAGAGGCTTTGCCTCCCCTGCCTCCCCAGTGCATGACTGTGAGTGCATGCACTCCTTACAGGGAGGTGGCGCTTTTTGAAGGACTCCAGTGGAGAGGCTCTGCCTCATCTACCTCCCCAGCACATGGATGTGAGTGCTTGCACACCTCACATGGCGGTGAAGCTTTTTAGGACTCCTGTGGGGAGGCCCTGCCTCACCTTCCTCCCCAGTGCATGGCTGTGAGTACTTGTATACCTCACAGGGAGGTGCCGCTTTTTGAAGGACTCAGTGGAGAGGCTCTGCCTCACCTGCCTCCCCAGTGCATGGCTGTGAGTACTTGCATACCTCATACAGGGGTGTCGCTTTTCAAAGGACTCCTGTGGATAGGCTCTGCCTCCCAAGCCACCCCATATCCGTGCTGTAAAGCATTTTTATTTCACAAGGGAAACAGTTCTCTTATGTCTTACCTCTTCTCTTCTCTTGCAGTATTTATTCCCCGAATTTGCTACCTCTGTAGCTCACTCTGTAACTCCCTTGGTTTTAAGAAATGTATTTCTCAGCCACAGGATGAAGCGAGCCTTTTTACAAGTGACACAAACCTAAATGTGTTTGCTAAGTCCGGTTGTACTCAGTGGCACTTACTGTCCCTGAAAGTGTGCATAATCTTTAGTCTAACAGCACAATCCTATATATGTTTACTCAGAAGTCCCATTGTTTTCCATGTGGCTTACTTCCAAGAAAGTGTGCAGTGTATAGGATTGCAGCCTAAGGGTCCAATCCTATCAAACTTTTCAATGCTGTTGCACCAATGCCAATGGGTACAATGTGCTGTATCCTGCAGTGGGGGGGGGGCAGTTATGGAGACCTCCTTAAAGTAAGTGAATGCTGATTCCCTTACTTTGAGGCTGCATTGTGGCTGCATCAGTCCTGGAAAATTGGATAGAGTTTGGCCCTAAGGCTTGAATCCTGTGCTCAGGCACTCAAGAGTAAACCCAATTGGGTTCCATATGACCAATGTCCAAGTAACCATGCTTAGGGTCAGACTAAAGCAATGAGATTGGTTTTTTAAAGTCTGATTTAACTCGGACTTATTTCTGAGGAGATGTGCCTAGGATTGAGCTGCACAAATGCTCTTTAATCTGGATGTCACATGGGAATGTTAATAATGTGAGACTGAAAGTGGAGGATTGCCAGGGTTGCATTGAATGTACCTTGTGTCCAGTGTGGTTTGTTTTCACAGTACCAAGTGCATTTAAGCTTCTTTTATCTTAATTTGTACAATTTTATCTTAATTTGTGTGTGAATATTATCACATGGGTTTGACTGTGAGAGAGGTGACCCCTAAATGTGGGAGTCCTTTCTCACTTTTGAGATCCATTTTAGTTTCATGTGTGAAAATGCATTGAGGTTTTTTTTTACTTTTAAGTTATAGTTGCAAAAATGGATTTCAGCATCTTAAAAGTGACCATGCGTGTGAATTGCATATGCAAGTGGATTATGTTGATTTAACAGTTGTGCCTGAACTGGTTATGGATGGGGCTGCTGCCTTCCCCAGCCATCTGCTGTGTTTCAGGCCCTTTCTGAACTTACATGGTGATATGGTCAAATGACTAATACATTGTCTGAGTGAGGAGTTTCCACCCTGCCTATGGGTACCTGACAAATCAGTATGCTTTGCTGCCTTGCAAGTTTGGAATTTACAAGACAATATCCTGATGGAACTTAAGCTTTTTGACACCACACTTTGTATTGGGGACACACAAAGAGGGTCCATCTTTATCATCGATATGTTGATGAATTTCTGTTTGTATTTAGTTGGAATGAATTGAGAGAGCACAGTTATGTTTTATGAACATGACTACTAACAAGCAAGGTGAGAGTGGCTGAAGTCCATCTCTTTCCTATAACAAGACTCTAGAGTCCAAGTTAATCTGTTCCTGGTTCTATAATTCATAGCAGTGCCATATTATGATTTGCTACAGTTTGGCAGTTGTACTTTACAGTTAAGCTTGAAATACCATGGCTGACATTATAGTTTTTCATGAATGAAAAGCTACGTGAAAAGGATCCAAGATGAGTTAAATTGAAAAAAAAAATTGTTAAATTAAGATATTCTCACCCAGTACTTTCAGTACTTTGCTCCCCGCTCTCCTGAGGAGATCTTGCTCATTTTTTGCTGGTGAATAAGACTGTGCTGGAGAATGAAAGCCAGACAGATCAATTCAGTTGCTATAGTTCTAATCTTCTTCATTGACATGGAAATGTGCTGCAGCAATCTTCATAAAGGATGTTATGTAATATCTGCTCCCAGACTTGTATGTTTTGCAACACTGATGTCTTGTTTAACACTTGCACCTGAAAGTAAAGTTTAGTAGCTGAATATTTGAGGCAGATGTGGATATTCTGTAGGCTTAAGCATAGCTTATTTAGGCTGAAATCCTGTCTACACTTATCTGGGAGTAAGCCTCATTGACTATAACTGGACTTACTTCTAAGCAGACATTCATAGGATTGGGCTTTTAAAAACCTCTAGTTGATCTCAGGTTTAACAGAAAAATGAGCATCTGACAGTTTGTCCAGTATGAAATATACTGTACAATTTACTGGCAAACTCATTTTAAAATGGTATCAATAGATGGTGTAAAAAGCAACTGTGTTAAATGTGATTCTGAAAAAGAATAAGGGTTCCGAATGTGATTTTTAAAAATGTGATATGGGATTGTTGAGAATAGTATATTTCCCCATTTTGTATGTATGTTTACTTTTTTGACCTAAAAAGACACATCTACCTTCCACTAACCCAGAGAAATTCCTTAATTTTTTTAATTAGTGTACCATCACCATATGCCCTCTTTGGACTGATTGGATCTTTCTGACCCCACCCTAACCCTCATTGGCTATTGCTTCATGTACTGTACTATTTCTTCCTTACCTGCCTAGCCCCCATGCCCCTTTCTTCTCAACTACTTCCCTCCTAGTTCTACACACACACGCACCACTATTTCCAGTTTGAGTTAACTGGGCTTTTGGCTGACACAGTATTGTGACCATACGTCTCCTTTCTGTAGTCCCAGTGGCACTGCAACCTTGAGCTGGATTGTTTGCATGCCTGTTTCCATCAAAGCATAAGGAATGTGTGCTCTCCTCAACTGAGGTCCTGCCTTGAAATGTGAAAGCAACTGCCTCCTGGTAGCTCCACTGCATCCAGCTAGAAGCCAGTGGGGGGCGGCGGGAGGATAAGAACAGGGACTATTTTCCCTGTACATGCAGCGCTCTGAAGGCTGCACAGTGTGCATTGGTCAGGACTGATTAACTACAAATTAAGGATTTCTCTTAACTTTTCAGCCCTGTATGTATTTGGAAAGGAGCTGTCCACTTCTTCTAATTGCTTGCAAAGGCAAGGCACCCAGAATTCTAGTACTGAAGTGTAATTTCTTTTAAGTTATAAGGTCTAGTCCAACCCCATCTAGTCCAACCCTATCACCACCAATCATCACCAATCCTATTAGGTACTAGTATTGTTGCAAGGTTGAAAACGCAACTCAAGAATAACTCGGTACTCAGGAGTGAAGGTTCACAGGCTTTTTATTTCATTGCAAGCAATGGGCACCTCACGGGACTAGTGTCCAAAGCATGAGAGCAATTCTTAATATGGATTCCAACTTTTTATACAATTTTTGGGCCCTTTGTCCCAAAATCTTCCCATTGGCTGAAATTTGACATCAGAAATGGGGCTAACTCCTAATAGGATACAGATAAGGTACCATTTACATAAAAGATGGGAAATAGTTGGGCAATAAGTGGGCAAAACAACTGATTGGCTCTGATTTACATACAGGTGGGGTTTCACCTTAAAACCTAGAAAAGTACAAAAGTTTAAATCCCAGCAGGGTGCACTATAATTTCATTTACCCAGTGTTTAATTTCATTCACATAAATCAGGCCAATTATACAGATTGTTTGACACGTAACATCATTAAAATAGAGCAATATAACACAAATACTTAAAGACAGATGTGAAGGTCAACATGACTTCATATGACTTCATAAGATAATTTCTTGGCAGAACTTACTCATCCCACATTAGGATGGCCTGGTTTGAGCGGCCTATCTTATCTCCTCCTTTTCTGTGTGTTAGTAAAGCACTGTGGTGCCCTCTGCAAACTTTTGCAAAGCAAAGGCTTTTAAACTTCTTTTAACAGTTTTATTAAAATCAAGCTGTTTTGGTTCCCTATGCCTTCTTCTATGATTATTATGTCCCCTTATATGTGGGTTACAGGTTACTTTGTCCCTATATTGCATATATGTGCTTTTACTCTAAATCAGTGAGCGAATGTTTTTGCCAAAGCATATGAGGCCCATCTCTCCAGTAGCTGCCAGAAACTGGTACCTGCTATCTCTTGAGCTACTGTTACGTGAAAATCCCCTTTTTCCTTTTAAGTTGTGATTTTTATGTTATTATGGACTAAAATATCATACAGGCAAAACTTCTCATACAGGTCACAAAGGAGTCAAGTCACAAGCTCACCTATTTCTCTAGGGACACTGGAAAAGTAAATCATTGTTTAAGTGTCTCTTAATCCAATCACTGTATATGCAAACACCTTAGGGGAGGAAGACTCTAGTAACAAAGTCTAAATCATTGTATTGTTTAACTTAATAACTACTTAAGTACCGTATGCAGATTTGAAATGGTCCTGGCCTACTGAATGTTTCAGTTCCCCCTCTCCCCCCCAGGAAGCCAGCCATGGCTGATAGCTGACTTCCTGATATTTGCATGCTTCAAGTGCCCCACTGTGTGTAGTGAGCAAGTGCATCCAGATCAGCTCTGGGTCACATCCAGGTCAGCAAAAACCCTTTTAAGAGAGAGCTCTGGCACATGGTCTCTCTCTCTGGCTGCCACTCCAAGGCAGAGGTCCTCTTTCCAGGACTCCTCCCCCATCCATCTGCTCCTCAGGACAGGTAACTATATCTGCATCTGGAACCTTTTCCCTTCTCACCCCCTTTTTTTCTCTCCCCTTCTCTGCCCATCTTTAGTCAGCAACTGGGTTGGCAGACCAGGGACCCCTAAAATCCTCCCCTACAAATTTCCCTTTTCTGATTTCCTCGGATGCACCAAATACACTCCACACGCAACCACCATGAAGGATAGGTACACTGGATCCAAGTACTAGGATTCAAGTAGACATATATTTACCATTTTTCCATGTACATTATGTATACCTGTGTGTTTTTGTAATAAAAATATAATCTTTGATTGAAAGTTATCTTTCTCCCAGTCTCCTCCTTAAGCTAAAAGGGAATTTCTCTGCATTACGCTGGATTTTGTTATCCAGCCTATGGTCCTGAAGTTTCCAGTAAGGGCAGTGTACTAATTCCCCTAAACAAATCAGCCCTCTTTTGGTAACACTACATCCTTTGAAGCTCAAGCAGCTTTAATCAGACTAGTAAAAAGGATTCTTTATTAAAGCCAAGCAGCTTTTACATTGTGTGTTGCTATGCTTTAGCAGTGCAGGCATTCACATGTGGGCTACAGTTTGGGGACAAGGGCTACCATGTGTTAGTATGACTTCAAAAGCTTGGTTTTACTTTACAGATGTTCTGGGAACAGAACACCTCAATCCATATTGATAATGGTGATAAATAATATAATCTAAGAACATGTTTTTTTTTAATGTTCAGAGATCGTCCCATACCCCCATCGTTTGGTTCCCATACCCCCAAGGGGTATAGATACTCCTAGTTAAGAATCTCTACTTTAGAACAATTAAATGTGAACTCTCAGTTATGGGTGAACAGAAGTATTATTACTTATGACAGAGCCATCAGCACCCAAGCTGCTTTTCAACAGGTCCCTGCCCTGAGAGACTTACAATTTAGATTATGTGAACAGCACTCTGATCAGCAGAGTGAAAAACGATAGTAGACTCTCTAGAAGGGTAACTAGTAACCTCTTCAGTATGTCACTTGATTTTAATATATAATGGTTTATTAAAAGTGTTCTCCAAAAGCATTTTAAAAAAATCCCTGAAGTGTATCTGGAATTGCTGCAAATGGAGAGTGAGGTGCTGGGCAGGTGGTTTAGTGAGAAAGTGTTTAAAGGATCTTCTTCTTGGTCAGGTTTTGCTTTTATATTCTCCAAATAGCCACAATGTCTTATATTTTCCCCTCAGGTTGGATTGGTTGCTCAGGCTAGAGACTTTTCCCATAATACTTTGCGGGGTGCACCTTGACTTGTTTACTTAGTTGCCTGGATTTTGTGTTTTTAACGAAACTTACCATTCAGATGTGCTTAGCATTATAGCCTTGTTTGCTTCTCTTTATGGAGAACTGTAATCTAGATGATGATAGGTTGTGTTGTGTATTGTTAGACTAGTCCATTGGGATTGACTGTTTATTTGTTGTATGGTAAGTATCTTTGAAGATCACTGTAAATGGTTCTGCTAGAAAAATTGGCTTTCATTTCATCCTCTTGCATGTCTTTAATTTGTATTCATATTTATTTCAATTGTGGATTTATTTCGACTTGCAAGAATCATGGCAATCCAACAAATTATTTTCCATAGTGGCTTCCCTGGGCAACCTAAGCCTCACTTTTGTTATCCTTGAAATTTTTCCTCCTAACTCCATGTACCTTTGTCAAAATCTGTCATTTTCATGCTTTCATGCTGTGAGCCCCCAATTTTCTGTGTCACCTAGCTCACTGTTGGCACCCTATGCATTTTCATTTTATTTAGTTAACAGTGCTGCTTTTCAGCCATAATGGTTCTCAAAATAGTTCCCAGTAATAAAATCAGATTTATAATATTGTCCTCACAATTACACATCTCAGAAAGTGTATCTAGCCATTGAAGAATATACTTGTTAGAATGCAGTAGTAGTACATTCTGGAACAGTTGGCAATAGTGGAGTGAAAAAATTCCTTGACCTATAGCAGGGATGTCCAAAGTTTTTGGCAGGAGAGTCACATCACCTCTCTGACACTGTGTTGGGGGCTGGGGGAAAAAAAGAATTAATTTACATTTAAAATTTGAATAAATTTACATAAGTTTACATAAATGAATATATTAAAGATGGACTTATATGAATGAATGAAGGTCTTGCAATAGCTCAAGGCCTATAAAAGGCCTTGCACAAAGCAAGGCTGGCCTTTGCTGCTGCTACTGCATCACAGATGTGAAAGAGCAAGCAGTGGAGGGAGCTCTCATCCCACAGCTCACACGAGAGGTCAAACAGTCGCCCTCATGCTGAGAGAAGTTGTGTTGGGCCAGTGCGGGCTTCAACAAATCTCCAGAGGGCCAGAGGCTCATTGGAGACTGGGGACTCCCTGAGGGCCGCACTGAGAGGCCTCGAGGCCCGCAAGTGGCCCCCGGGCCGGGGTTTGGGCACCCCTGACCTATAGAGTTACAAAGAATCCCCCGATAATCTTTCTTACTGATCACCTGTAGCAGTGGTTCCCAAACCTTTTTGGCTGGCGACTCCTTTGACCTACTAGGCCATTGGCCATGGCTCCCCATTAGGGCTACAATTCTATACACTGTATAGGGCGGTGGGGTTTTTTTTTGCTGCTCACAGGGAGCCACCGCTCACAGTTTGGGAACCACTGAACTACAGAGTGCATTTCAGCTTTATAATACAGTTTTGGGCACCTTTCATGTTCCAGGTTCACAATATCAGATATTTTCTACAATGTGCCTAAAGCAGTTTTACTGCTGAGAAGCAATGAACGGAGGTTGCCTAATTTATAGTCAGTGAGTAGTTAAAATTGCTGAAGATTAGTTTCCAAAGCCTGTTTGTTCTAAACAAACACAAAGTTTGTGTTTGTTTAGAAAAAACTTTTTCCAAAGTTTCTCAGTCCAGCCTGAGTTTCAAGGTGGCTTGCTTGTGCATTAAAAAAGAAAGAGGAGCTGCTGAGCCCACTGGGAAATAGTAGCATTTATTTTGGCCCACTGGGCAGTAGTAGCAAGAAAGAATGCAAACCTGGGGCAGGTTTCCATAATGTTCCTTGTAATTTTTTCCCCCAACGCATTCTACCATTTCCTGCCTGGCAAGGGAGACGGGAAGCATTTAGAAGAGGAACAAACAAAACCTAAAACTAAAGAGTACTTTCCTCCCTGGCCATTCCCTCGAAAGAGCACAGAAACCACGTTCCTCTCAGTTTAGGTTCTTGTCCATGGAATAGTATCTTAAAAGAAGCAAAGTTGAATATCTTTCCTTTTCCCCCCACCTTTTAAAAATACTTAATAATTGCAGGTGTTTTTGAGAGATGTTGCAATTCTTTTTCCTTGTCAGCCTATGTAAACAGTGAGATAAGAAAGAGGGTGTGCATGTATAATATGAGAGGTCTGGGACTTCACCCAGCAAATGTTTTGGTACTCTTCATTCTGGTAAATTGTGCACACCAGGTTTCTCAGGGAAATGTGCTGATGTTGACAGCCTATTTTTTCATCTCTCCTTTCTCTGCTGTTCTCATTCCTTCCAAATGTCCTCTCTGCCTCTATAAACTCAGGCAGAGGCAACAACAGTATCGGTTGTCATTATGTAAAGATGCATAATCATCATACCCAAATTTATGTATATGTCTCCCCACTTTTTGTTTTGCTTTACCTAAGCCAGAGGGAAAAGCCCTCCATGGCCCAAAAGCTTGTGAATTACTCTGTGATCTTTTATGTAGTCCTAATAAAGGTATCGCCCTACTTTGGCTTTCGTTATTGGTAAAGCAATGAGGGGATTTTTGTTCTTGACAGTTATGGAAGCTCCGAGGACTGGTGTAGATAGTGCAGCTGTCTGACCCCCTGCTCCCCCCCCCCCAAATAAATAACTGGTCACAAGAGTCATCTTTTTGCATGAGCAGAATATAACATCTGACCTGGGAACTTGTAGAGAAGCTCAGTTTCTCTTTCTGTGATTAGAAAAAAGTTACAAGATTCTTTCTAATGACTGAAATAGCTCCTGATTGTTCTGCACATTTCCCTGTTGGCCATTAGCAGAAAGATGCAAAAGGAAAATATTTTTGAAGTTGCCTTGGCATGAGTTCTAAGGCTACAGTCCCCTGCACCTGGTTGCATTGCAGTAGAACTTCAGCACGCACAACTTCCTACAGCAGGGGCGCCCAAACCGCAGCCCGCGGGCCACTTGCGGCCTGCTGCGGGTCCCCATCCTGCCCCCAGGGGGTCCCCCCACCTCCGATGGGCACCCGGCTCTCAGCCCAGCCCGCCCTGGCCCACCGTGCGAGCTCCGCGCCTTGCTTTCCCTCGCTGCCACTGAGCTCAGTGGCAGCGAAGGAAAGACGAGTGCAGCCGGCGTGCAGGGCCTTTTATAGTGGGAAGGTAATGTGAGACTTGCAGGTCTTGCGTTACTTCCCACTATAAAAGACCCTGCGCGCTTGCCTGCTAGTCTCTGCTAGTCTCATGAGGGAGGGGAGCCCAGCCCAGCTCGCAGCACATCTCCCTCCGGAGGGAGGGAGGGCTGGTTGGCTGGCCAGCTAGCCAGTTCGCCGACCGGCCAGGCAGGCAACAGCACCAGCACATGGGCAGGCAGGCGGCTGGGCAAGCAGGCAGGCAGCCCAAGCGAGGGAAGGAGGAAGGGCGAGGGGGCAGGTGAGCAGGCGAGTATGTGAAAGTGTGAAAGATCCCCCCCTTCCATTTGTGTGTGTGTGTGTGAATGGGATCATAAACTGGCATGAAGATGCCCCCCTTTCTTAGGGTGAATGTGAGCATAAACTGGCATGAAGATCCCCCCCTTCTTAGGGTGAATGTGAGCATAAACTGGCATGAAGACCCCCCCCCTTCTTAGGGTGAATGTGAACATAAACTGGCATGAAGATCCCCCCTTCCTTAAGGTGAATGTGATCATAAACTGGCATGAAGATCTCCCCCCTTAGGGTGAATGTGATCATAAACTGGATTGAATTCATTCATTCATTCATTTTCAGTCTCTAATATATTCATTTATGTAAATTTATTCAAATTTGAAGTGTAAATTAATTTTTTTTTCTGGCCCCCGACACAGTGTCAGAGAGATGTTGTGACCCTCCTGCCAAAAACTTTGAGCACCCATCCTACAGGAATGAAATTTTAGAAACTGTAGGATTTGAGGAATATTGCCAGTGATGATTTAGCTCTGTGGGTTGTGTAGCTTCTTCCTTTTATTTTCAGTTTGAAGATCTGAGCATGTGCAGTATGTGAACCTGATGCTGAATTAATTTTCCAAAAAGAAAGAATTGGAAATGGGCCCAATCCTAAAGGGCCCTAGCACCGACGCTGAGTTCCAGAGCTGGTGCTGGGTGTCATAAACGTGCTGTAAAGCACATTTATGACACCCTTAGAGTAGAGAGTGCCAGGCCAGAACCAGTCAGCACTGGGCCTAGTGTGGCCTTCTGGAGCAAGGTAAGAGCAGGGGGAAGCATTGCAGGGTAGGGGGGAAGAACTGACCTGGGAAGGGGGTGGGACTGATGGAGGCCTCCCCGCTGGATCCTTTCCTCCGTGTTGGGCTGAAAAGCCCGACATGGAGGTTCTCAAGTTTCTGTCAGCCAAAGAGCCAGTAGAGACTTGAGAAGCCCCACTGCGGAGCCTGGGGATTACCTTGGGGGGAAGGGGACAAAAGTCTCCTCCTGAGAGACCTCCAGCAGCTTCCCAGTGCCCCCAAGATACGTTTGCCATTTTAGCACTGCATTTTAGCACATGCATTTGGGTAGGGGAAGAGTGTCTCCAGGGCAAGAGAAGAAGGTAGGAAGAAAAAGACAGACTGGATGGATATCATTTCCCACCTCCACTGGGTGCCTAGTCCACACCAGCCACATTTCTGTTTTAAGTTTTAGCTATTTACAGCACAATCCTAACTTGCGCTGGAAGCAGGCAGGCCAGCAAGCCTTCCTTGCATCCAGCTCAAGTTTGGAGCCAAAAGTGGCACAGCCCAAGGCAAGGGGAAATGTTCCCCCTTACCTCGTGTTGCGCTGTAGTGGCCCCAATGGTTCTATTCAAATCTGCACCACCCGACTAGGTGACGCAAATCTGAGCAGTCTGGGACTGCCCTGGGCTGCCTGGGAAACTGCCCTCGGCTGCCCAGAAACATCTTACTCCCACCAAGCTCGGCTGACACAACTCACATTTTCCTCGGGGCCTGTGGTGGTGTTGGAAGGCTGGTGCATGTCCGTGCGCCAGCCTGTCTCACAGAAGAGTGGCACAAAAGTGCTTTATGGCACTTTTGCGACATTCCCAGGCCAGTGCAAGGGACTTGTGTTGGTCCAAGTTCAGGTTTGGATTGGGCCCTAAATCTATCTCCAGGTCTTATTCCTCCATCCTGGTTGCAGTGCACATAGTTTTTCCCCCCCTACAGTCTGTCAAAAAGCATGTGTGCGCACAGGAATACGTATTGTACTTCTGACTGAAACATTTATCCGTCTTCAGGTTTTCTTCTCTCCCCCCTTAGCAATGGCCACGCCTGCCTTCCTGAATCTACAGTCTGCCTGTCAGCAGGGCGTATATGTGGATAGCTGCAAGAGGGTTGCAGTCACTGCTGCACCCACCACCTGGGAAAAGCAGCTGCATGAAACAATTGCTTCACTATGCCTCATGAGAAGGCCAGCCTTCTAGCAAGGCTCAGCAGAGAGTACCTGCTTTGCATGCAGAAGGTCCCTGGCATCTCCAGCTAGGACTGGGAAAAATCCAATCTGAAACCCCGGAGAGCTGCTGTCAGTTAGTGCAGACAATGCTGTCCTAGATGAACCAATAGTCGAATTCAGCAGAAGGCAGTTTCCTATGTACAATTCTTGCTTCCTTCATAAAAATAAAATTAAACAATATCTGTTATTTTAAGACTTAAGAATAATATATACTATGTAGAAGTTTTCCAAGAAAAAATTATTTTAGCACCAAGCTGCATGCTTGGAAGAATATGTGAGTTTGGCCCTTGTTTTTTCTTTTTAAATAGTACACGGGGGTTACATGCAAATTCCACAAAAATGCCATGGTGGGTATGGGGAGGGCTTTAACTCCTTGTCCCCCTCCAGTTCTTATCCTAATTGCACCTGTGGGTTTTTGTTCTAAATCACATTTCAATAATTTTTGGCTGTTGAAATATTTTTTTAGAAATTAATGCAGCTCATACAATTAATATGGTTTCTTATCCATCTTATTCTTATTTACCATCACGTAATCTTATTTACTACATATAAGTTAGATAAACTTGCCAAATCAGATCCCAAGTACTGTATTTAGAATACTAGAAAATATTCCTATTCAAAGTGTTCCAGAAAACTCTGATCCTTAATGCCTTTTTCCTTTGTATTTGGAAATGTACCAATTCATTTCAGTGGAATTTATTCCCAAATAAGGGTGCTCATAGCCTTAGGCTGGAATCCAAGACACATTGAATAGGGAGGAAATCCCCTTGTAATTAAGTAAACCTTATCCTGAGTAAGCATGTTTAGCTTGTGTAGCTTACATACAAGCCTAGATTATTTCATGACTCAAGGAACATTTTTTTGCTTTGGCACAATTTGTGGATCCTTTTATTGTCATAAATTGGAGGGAAGTAGTTAAATGCCATTGTTCTTCACAGAAGTCTATCAGTAAAAGGAAAAATAAGAGTCTTGTGGCGTCTTAAAGACTAAGAAATGTATTGCAGCATAAGCTTTCCTGGACTAGAACCCATTTTATCTGATGGGCTGGGCTCCAGTCCTTTCTTGTACTTTATGCAATAAATTTGTTAGTCTTGAAGGGGCCAAATGACAGTATAAAATGGCTATCTCTCTGGGTGTGAAAAGGAACTTGTACTGTAATGTTAAAGTTCATGGCAGTCCAAAGGTCCTTGCATTCCTTTCATGTACTCACAATGTACCTTATCAGTAATTTGTTTCCCATTAGTGCACACACCTAGGGTGTTTTTTGGCTATACCTTTTGATAGAACACAGATATTTCAATGTAGTTTGTTTCATTGCATTGTGCTGTAAATTATGCGTTGAATGGTATATAAACATGATGGTATCATTCTGACAAACCATGATTTTAGCAATTTTAGTCATTAGTGGTGTCACCCCTGTGCATGTCACCTGGTGCAGCCCACACGCCCTTAGTGACGCCACTGGTTTCTTCCAGAAGAGAACAGGAGGTTAAGTGTTGTACAGTTCTGAAGTTTTACCAGCTTACAATTTTGTCAAAGCATCAGAGATGGCAGATTTAAATATGTGAGTACATTGGAAATAGTAAATAAGTTTCGTCAATAGTGGGTAAAGAGAAATCAGACACTACTGCACAGGTGTATAGATTTATTGTGACTTTTTCTTATTTCAAAATTATAGTGAAGTAATTATGAATAAATGTTTATCTAAGAATCTCAGAAATAGTATGGTAACTTCTAATTGTTCTGTGGTGTTCTAGTGCAGGGGCTTCCAAACCCTGGCCTTTGGGCCTGATCCAGTGTGGCAGGATTATCCTTCCAGGCATGGCGCACTGGTGGCAAAGACTTACTGTTCATCACCACAGTCTTCTTTCTTCATGTCTGATCGTCACACAGCCTCACGCTGGACAGCCACTTTCTGTGGGAGATCAGGGCACAGAGCCTTCTGGAGTGACAGGTAGCAGAAGCAGCTGTCCAGTGCACGGATGTATGAAGATCAGGTACAAAGAGAGGAGGCTGTGGTGTGTTATGGTAAGGCTTTGCCACTGCCACACTGTACCTAAGGATAATCCTATCACGCAGTAGGCCATGGTTTGGAGACCACTGGTTTAATGTAATACGTCATTGTAGTGTGTGTAGAGATTTTTTGGAAGTTCAACATTTCTATAAATATTGAGGTGAAATTGAGAGAGAGAGAATAATAGTTAGAAAATATCATGTTTGAAGCAGTAATAAGATTACTTGGTTTTTTCATTCTCCTCATCCATCAAAGAGATAATAAAGTACTAGTAGTGACTTCATGTATTTCAGCATTTCCAAATCAGTCTGCTGCTGTAGCTCTAGGTTGTCTGGGGCGAAAGTATAAAATGAAGGGCCCCTTATTGCTGGAGTTTAAAAGATGGTTTAAATTTTGCCTGTGTCATGACCCCACTAGGTGGGTATGAGCAAGCCATTCCCTCTTAGCTTCAGCTCCCCAGCTGCAATATGGAGATTGTCTGTGCACCGTCCAGTGAACACTCAAGACAACACACATGGGAGAAAGGGCCACTTTATTAGCATTTCAATACAGAAGGGGAGTCTGAGACCGGCAGTTGCAGAGGCAGCGAAGCCCCTTTGTGATGCGGAGGCGGGAACACTGGGCAGCACCAGAACCAAATCTGTCCCCCAGGTTCGACAATAACCCAACTCTAAGCTGCGCCCCATTCTTCGGTGATGCAGCTCATCCAGGCCTATCCCGTAAGAGGAAAGCAGCCGGACCGCGGGCTGTGCTGCCTCGAACCGCTGAGCCTCTGAGGAGGACCCCGTGGTCCTGGCCAGGGCCCAGTCTATGTCCTTGTGCCGCTGGGCCCCTGAGGACTGCTACTGGGTTCCGCCTTGCCTATGCTGCCTGAAGGTGCACTCCAAAGTCCCTCTCATGCCTCTACCGCACCACCTGCCACAAGGAGGGGTCAGCCTAGCGCTTAACCCCCCCGCTCTCAAACTAGGGGAGAAGCGCCTTAAGGCCATCCTGCAGGTTTCTCAGAAAAATGTCCACCCTCTTCTCAGGCAAGTGCACCCCATCCTCCCTGTACAGAAAAGGTAGCGAAAAGGCGATTGCTGGATGCAATATAACCTGGCCACTGGTCCGTGCCACAAACTGGCCAATCTCCTTGGTAACCTTTCTCCGCGTCCTCTCCACCCTAGAGCAATGGCAGGCCCCCCGCCAGACTCACCACTGCAGGAGGTCCGACCAAACCACAGTGGTGCCGGGCAGCCAACCCTGAAGGGTGGTGAGGTCATTGCATGCTCGGAGCCTCAGCGACAGCCCGGACATCCCACAAAGATCATTTTCACCCAGGTGGATCACCAATACATCAGGCGGAAGGCTCTCCCTCAGGAACTCCACCATCACGGGCAGCAGCTGGACCCACCACATACCCTGCTTGGCCAACCAGCTAATTTGCATGGCAGGGCTGAGCCCGAGCTGCGTTCCAAATTGACTCGTGGCCGCCCTCTTGCAGACCCAAAATACAATGGAACGGCCACAGACCAGTACACGAACCAGATTCCCACTGCATCCTGTAGAACGAGAGAAGAGCAGTTATTGTAACAACCCCATGTCCCTTGCAGCGCTCCCCCTCCATATGGGGGGTGCCGACGAGGGAGCCTGTCTTTATAAAATCCAAACGTAGCACCTATATGCTGAAGAACGCCAACGTCCTATCCACTGAATGTCGTCCCCAGACAGGCCGTATGCTGCGGCCGCAGAAGCCGCTCCTATGTGCAGTGAATGAAGGCTATACTCCTTTGGCTGCAACCCCAAAGCTATTAGTGCACGCGAAAAGACCGCCCTAAACTGGAACAAAGTCAGCAGGGAGCTGTCCGCGTGTTGAAATAGGGGTCCCTGCTGTGCCCCAGAAATTGCGTCCCACCCCCCGCTGGAACCCCACCGGGCTACCCGGCTGTGGCGCGTGCTGGCGCCTGCCTGCAGCCCGGGGGGATGACGAGGGCACGCACGTCAGCCCCACCGGGTGGCCAAGTGCGGGGTGGTGGTGAGGGCAGGCCCCCCGCGCGGCAAGTAGCTGATGCCCCTAAGCCACCCAGGCAGTGACAACCACACTGCGGGAAAGGGCTCGGCCGTTGCCCACCCGCCCCCACCAGGAACCCCGTGAGGGTGCCCAAATATGACGCGCACTGGTGCTCACCTGCTGCCCGGGTGGGCGTGCACCGGGGGTAGTGGATAAGGCACACCAACCAAGCACGGGGGTGGCGGCGAGGGCACACCCCCCTGTGTGGCAAGGAGCCGGTGGCCCTAAGCTGCCCAGGCGGTGATAGCTGCGCTGTGGGAAAGAACTGGGCAGCCGCCCCACCCGAAGCGCAGCCCATTGCCACGGCGACTGTGAAGCCAGGGAGATGCCCTCCCCAAGATGGCGCCCGCCGCCCTGCACCACTCAACCCTCCTGAAATGGCGCTCAAGCATGTGCACCTCTCTCTCCCAGCCGGGCACCCTTCCCAAGATGGTGCCTGCCGGGGCCGCGCCATACCAGAGAGATGCCCTCTCCAAGATGGTGCCCACCGCCCCGCACCACTCAATATGACCCTCAGGCATGCATGCCTGCCACGTGGCCGGGTGCAGTAGTCAAGATGGCGTCTGCCACGGCTGCGCACACCCACGCGCCGAGAAGGTGAAGAGGTGGCAGGCCAGACCCACACCCCCATGGCGCTGCAAACCAACCAACCTGGTCGTACCCCCCGCCGCCGTGCACCTGCCACAAGGGGCAGGCTGCACAGCTGTATCGCGGGGGGCCCGCAGAGCGCCCGCCCAGTCATACTCCCAGCGCTGTGCACCTAGGCTGCACAGCCGTATCATGGGGGGGGGTCTTGCAGAGGTGACCCACCGAGGCCGGTGACCTGGCTGCCTCGCGGGGGGAGGGTCCTGCAGAGCCACAGAGGCCGGTGACCCCACAGATGCTGGTCCCTCGGCACCGCCACTGGCGCTACACTGGGGATGTGGCATGATCAGCACAAGGAGGGGGCTGACCAAGGAGCCTCCCTCCCCCGGGGAACTTCCCCCCAGGGTGCTCACTAGCCCCTTGCCCTACTCACCCCACACCTCACCAAACCATGGGCTGCGCGGGTCCTGATCCACTGGATACCAGGTGCTGGGGGGAGTGCTGTGTCCACACAGTGCCCACGAGCAAAGAGGAAGAGGGCTGATGCCATGTCCTTAAAAAGACCTCTGTATCTGCCCAGCTCTGGTCCTCCTCCAATCCCCTCACAGGGGAAGGGGCTCATGTGTTCCAGATCGGGCCATACAAACCCCGATCACCCTGTTTATAATTGGGCAATCAGCATAAGAATACTAACCTTGCAGACTTACTGTAGGAAGTCTATCAGTATAATGCAGTACACTGAAGTGCTTTGTACACTTGGAAGTGCTATACAAATACTAATATAGCATACTGTTGGCAACCTTCAGTCTCAAAAGACTATGGTATCGCGCTCTGAATGGTGGTTCTGGCACAGCGTCTAGTGTGACTGAAAAGGCCGAGATTTGGGAGTGACAATCTCTTCCACACTGGGAGCAAGTGTAGTGCAAGTTCCTACTAATTGGCATAGTCCCTGCTAACTGGGTAAAGAGTCCCTCTTTAAAGTGGTTGATTTTTATCTCTAGCAGGGGAAGAGCAACTACAGCTTGAGACTAATTTTTCCCCGTGGGTTTGAATGATAAAAGGCACTATAGCAAATCAATTTAAAAAACAAAGTTTCTTTGCTCCAGTGCAGGACCTTAAACACTCAAAGAGCCATTTGGACCCGTTTTCCGGAGGAAAAAAAATTCAGGAGCCACAAAACCCTTCTGACATCTAAAATGAAGATAACACTGCATATATAGTTTTGTGTTTTTTTTTTTTACCTTTATGCTCTTATAGGTCCCATTTTTATAATGTAGCCCCCTCTTGTAGCTTTTAGTTAGTTTTGTCATACATTCTTGTCCTGTGTTTTCAGACGCCTGGTCCTCTGTGGTGTTTTGCCTGATTCCAAGGCCATTCTCTGCCTGGAGAATTATGCCCACTTTAAGCAAATTAGCTCCCCTTCTTTCCCCCAACAAATGACCCTGGTTCTGCCCTGCACTCCTGCTGGACCCCGCCTCCAGGGTAGCTCGCCTGTTCAACCTGCAGAGGTCCTCTCTCCTGCCAGCAGCCTCCCGCCACTACAGCAGACCCTTGGTCCTCAGCAGGTCTTGGGCACAGCAGCCACACACCAAACTCCAGTGTCTCCAGCAGTCCATTAGTCACAAAGTCAGTCAGAGTATCCAGGGCAGAGTCCAAAGTCAATAAGCCAAGTCACAGTCCAAGGTCAGATTCCAAAGTCAGTCAGTCAAATCAGTCAGAGTATCCAAGTCAATAAGCCCAATCAGTCTCCTCTCCGACATGCACTCCTTCTCCAACCCACACCCCCCCTTCCTGCCTCAGGTGTTCCTTATATCCCTGAGGGCCCTATTGCCTTCAAGTGGCTGCAGCTGTGCAGCACACTCTGGTGGATGCCCAGGCCTTACCCTTAAAGGGGCCACTGCTGACACCACATCTACCTCCTCACCAGATTTTCCAGGATTCCAATACATATGTCGGTTATGACATCTGCTTATCTTACATGGATACTAAAGAACTCCCCCCACCTTCCAGAGGCACCCTGCTGGAAGGAAAAAAGGACACAGACTCCAGAGGTGGGGAAGAGAAGAAGCCAGAGGTGGGGGGCAGCCACAGGCCAGCTTCTGCCCTGCCTGCCTGTCCTGCCTCACTCAGGCTGCAACCCTCTCCACACTATCCTGGGAGTAAGTCCCATTGACTACAATGGGACTTCTGAGCAGACAAGTTGGTTGGAGCTCTCAGGTTGCAGTCCTCTCCACACTTTCCTGGGAGGAAGCCTCACTGACTACTTGTGAGTAGACCTGTATAGGAGGGGGCTGAGGCTGCAGCCCTCCACACCTTCCTGGGAGGAAGCCCCACTGACTACAGCTTACTTGTGAGTAGACCTGCACAGGAGGGGGCTGAGGCTACAGCCCTCCACACCTTCCTGGGAGTAGCCCAGGGACTACATCGGAGCTTGCTCTCAAACAGACCTGCATGGGCTCCCACTCACCCATCCTTGCACTTGGCCTTGAGCAGGCTCCAAGGCTGCAATCCCAGATGCCCTTTCCTGGGAGTAAGCTTCATCTGCTGTTATGGGGCTTACTACTGAGTAGACACAGAGGATGTCTCCTCTGCTGTGGAGGAAAAGCCTTTCCTTGCACTGAGTGGGGACCTGGTCAGGGAAAGGCGGGCTGCAAGGGCTCGCAATGGCTGAGGAGGAGGGCATCCTGCTGGAGAGTTGGGGAAGGGAAAAACAGGGAGCTTAAGCCTGCAGAGCGGACAAAATTGAAAAGGGAAACCAATGTGGGGGTGAAGGGAGAGGAGGGCAGTGAGCTCAGGGGGCAGAGGGAAGCAGCCTGCCCTCCCAACACAGCTGCCTCCTGTTACCCCCTTTGCCACTTTCACCGGGAGGAGCCGCAGCAGACAGCTGAAAGAGCTGCATGCTCTAGAGCCGCAGGTTGCTCCAGTGATTTGAAAACAGCCTTACTGACCTTTGTGATGTTAAGATAGTCATTAAGACTCTAAGACAATCCAATAATCAGTCTCTCTCAAGGTGCTTAGAAATGCTTCACTCTGACCCCTTCCTTCACCAATGCAAAGTATCTTTCTTTCAGGGGAAGGGAGGGGCCGCTGGAGAGAGAAGGATTGATGGATTGTCAGCCAGCTGCCCTCTCTCTCTCCTTAAGGAGGCTATTGTTAAAGGACTGTTCAGTTTTTTAAACTGATTTTAAAGGGGTGCATTTTTCTCCTTCTCCAGGGATCAGCACATTCCTTCTCATTTGCAGGGGCCATTCATGTTGAGTCAAATCTATGTATAAAAAATCCATGTATAAATAGGCTGGACCTGCATGCCTATTCACTCCTGCGTAATGTCTCTTCTAGTGGCTGTTGCTAGTGTTTCTTTTGCATCTTTTTAGATTGTGAGCCTTTTCAGGATGGAACCATTTGATTGTTTATGCTTTGTAAACTTTTTTTTATAGAAAAAATGTATAAATATTTGTAGTGCAGAATAACAGTCTATCATCATTGTTATAGTTTATTGATAGATGTTATTCCGGACATTGGTATTTGCTGTAGCAGCCCTACATTACATTGCAATGGGAATATTGGATGCATATATTTGCCGTGTAACTGTATTGACTACTGTTCTTTGTCTCATGTCCAGTACACAGAAACTTTAAAGATTTCACAGTTAATTTGGTTGAGATTCAACCCTCCATGCCACCTCTTTGACTTCCTTTGATTCCTCCACCCTTTGTTTCCTCTTCCTTATGCTCATCCCCTTTCACCAATACTGTATCTTTTTCCCAGGCACTGTGTGAAGTTCTCCATTTTTTTCCTTCCATCCTTGGTTAACCATGCCATCTTGGCCCTATATTTCAGAAGCTCTGCCCTCTCCATCTCCACTTCCCTGCTTCCCAACCCACCATCTCTTGGCCTTTCTCTCACTCAGTTTCTATTTTACTTGCCTCTTCCCACTTCTTTCCAGCCTGCAATGCAGTGTACCTCCAGTCCTCTTGTTGTTTTCCCATGAAAGTGACCTTTCAGTGGAGTGTAATTGAAACATTATACAGTTGACCACTACCCTCTGAGAGTTATATGATTCATGAAAATTTTATAATGTTATGGTAACTCAGCCAGCGGCTTGGAGGCCTGGTATATGACAATATGTTATATATTTTCTTGCTGGTATCAAATACCTCTTTAATAAGATGTCACTCTCCAAACTATGAGGGTAAGTATTGCACTGAGGGCAAGCCATAGCAGATAGCTGTGAGGTGAACTGCAGAGGGTGCTCAGATCCAAGTGGGTAGCTGATGACTGGGTACTGGTCAAAGGATGATGGCAGACAAGGTGTAGAAAGGTTGCACTTTGGGATTGGATAGTGATAAGTATTTTTAGAAGTTAATCACTAATCCTTCTTCTGATTTCTCTTTTACCTCCAGTGGAAAAATTAAGGGTGGGTTCCTAGGTATCCTCTGGCTGGAGAGTTTGGCCTGTCAACCCCTTTGCATTTGATGTGTCTGCTTAATGAGTCCCTTGCACATTATATGCACTTGTTTCTCTTCTTAAATACACTTCTGATCACTAATTGTTTTAACTGTACGCCTCTTGGGGCCTTGAGTACTCCAGTTCTAAATAATTGGATTAACAATCAAGCTATTGTTTTTTGTAAGGTTAATAGAGGGCAGCTGGAAAACATTTTACTGACTAATCCCCCATGTATGTGAATTCTACTGAGCTGGGATTTCTTTTTTGACTGTTTTCCTAAATTATTGGATGTCTTTGTGCTGTTTGAGATCTGCTGAGAACTGTGAAGGAATGCCCTGATTTTACCTCATTTTGTCCTGTATTTTATATAATGTTATATGTTGTATTTCAATAGTGGAAGAATAAAATAGCAACCATAAACTGGCCTGGGAATTCTCTAGAATCAAAAGGTTGGCTCAGGAAAGAGAAACTAAAAGTATTAAAGGGGGAAAAAAACTTGAAGGCAGGGTCTTAGGAAATGAAGAGCTAAAAACCATTTCTGGGAATCAGAATTGTGGGCTTGGCAACAGGATTGGTCCAAAATTAGGGCGGGGAAGGTTCAACTCTTCCTAATATTAACTGAGACAGAGGTAACCTTGGAAGCTGGGAAGAGCAGAACTGGAGAATCAAAGGAAACTGATGCAACTTGGTGAGATTTGAAGCAGTCTGCTATCAAGCTGAATGGATTCAAAACTGAGTCTTGGCTGATAGAGAAGTGATTCTGGTTTGGACCAACTGGATGAGATTATCCCTGTTTATCTTATGTCCTCTTACGTTCCCTTGGATGGTTTTGTTTGCTGGTTCAAATTGTATTTTTAAAAAAATATACAGTCACTAGTAAAAGTTTATT
This sequence comes from Tiliqua scincoides, assembly GCF_035046505.1. NCBI lineage: Eukaryota > Metazoa > Chordata > Lepidosauria > Squamata > Scincidae > Tiliqua > Tiliqua scincoides. The sequence goes on along the minus strand of NC_089827.1, from coordinate 25,370,234 downwards.
ACATTGGTTTCCAAGTAGCCTTTCCTTATGGAGTTCCCACTCCATCCCTAGTAGCCAGTTTCACCGTGTCAAAATGTTGCCTGGATATAAACCAAAGGAATGTTCTCAAGGTAAAAAGATGATTAGTGGAGGCAGCTTTACAGAAAGATAAATCTTCAGGTGGTGACAGCTGGAAGGACCATAAGATGAAGGATCCAGAAGGCACAAATGTTTTAGTTTTGCTCACTTTTCCTCCCACTTACAGTGTTGGCTGTTATGGTTTGTGTTGCTGACTCAGCAAAGATTCATATTATGAAGAAGTCAGTGTCAGTGCATTTGGATAGCTTTGGCTTTATTATGTTAGGTAGCATTGCATCTTCCATAAATTTGGAAGCTAAAGTGTCAGGAGACTGGTGGCAGATTTGTTTGGAGGGCATTCTTTTTCTAAAGTCAGTTCGTCTAATCCAGGGGTGCTCAATAGGTGGATCGTCATCTACCGGTAGATCGCTAGGCAAAATGAGTAGATCACGGAGCCCTGTCTCTCCAAACTGTTAATATGTCAGTTTTGTCTAGTGACTAGATGAAACTGACATATTTAGCTGACACTAAACTGAAAATGACACTTTAGCTGCTCTTTAGGCATGCAGCAACAAAACTGACCAAACTGACTAGACTCCAGCAGGGGCTCCATACATTAAAGGGGGTGTCTGTCAGACGCGTCCTTCCCCCCTGGTAGATCTCTGGGCCTTGCTGGGTTTCAAAGTAGCTCTCGAGCCAAAAAAGTGTGAGCACCCCTGGGCCTAATCCATCATCCATTAATTTTTTTTTCCAGAGATTCCCACTTGTAGATAAAAATGCTCAGGTACTAAATGTCACTTTGCTCAATGAACTGTCTAATTCATGAGCTTGCACCAAGGCCTCTGAGAGTAATTTTATCAGGGAATACAAAGTTTATTTTGGGCCCCTTCCCAGAGGGAGAGGGGCAAAACAGTGTGGGGGAGGGTAGTATTGGGGTGGGCAGATTGGGGGCAGGAGGGAGGAAAACAGGATGGAGGGAGAGTGGCAATAGCTGGAAAAGTCTTTGGAGCCCAGGTCTACCTGCCCAAACAGCAGGTAGACCTGGCAGCTTGATGCAATAACTAAACACAGTGTTAAGTCCCTCTAGTCTTTTAAATATAGAAAATCATTGCAAAAAAAATTAGCATTGTCATACTTAGGCACACACTAGAATGGAAAGTGCCCTGTGTGCACCAGAACTGACTTCTGCAGCAGCTGTAGTCCCACAGCTGTGTCCTTGAGCTCCTATATGCTCCTTCATGGTAAGCAGAGCCACAAGCCAAAGAGCTACTGTAGCAGCCCAGTTTCCTCCCAGATTTGACACTGTGTTAAGGGATGTCATGTATGCATTCTTTGGCCTGGCTCATGTGGCTTATGGCAGCATCTACCTGTGGTAATACCCCCAGAATCCTGCACAGGCTATGAGTCTGGCTGAGATTGAAAAAAAGTAAGATCCCAGGAAATTTTGGGCCCCTTCCTTTGGCTTCTAGGCCCCCCTTTTGACCTTGGGTCCAGGTACAATTTACCCCCTTTACCCCCCTCTCATGGGCCCTGGCTTGCACAATCAAACTGTCCAGCATGTGAACTTGAGGAGTGGTAGATTGGTCTCTGGAAGAATACCAAAGTAACCCCTTCTGGCATGCAGCAATCTTATGCTATACATAGCAAAGAGCAAGACTCTGCCTGTGTTTCAAGGATACAATCATTTCTGCTTGCTAAGACATGTTGTTTTAGCATTTTAGTATAGAAAATGGAGGAGGAGCAACTCACGGCTTATTTTTGGGACATAGTTTTCTATTTTTGGCATATTTCTTTACTGAGAAAAATAACTTTATTTGTTTAGTTCGTCACCTGAAGAAATGAATGAAGAGCAGCCTTTGTCTGCTTGCAATCAGGATCCTAAAGAAGCAGTAAGAAAGCGACAAAATTCAAGTCAAGGTTCCCGAGGTAGCGATTCCTCTAGGACATCCAGAAAAAGCTTCAGATTGGATTACCGGTTGGAGGAAGATGTAACAAAATCGAAGAAAGGTAAAGATGGAAGATTTGTCAATCCATGGCCAACCTGGAAAGCGCCATCTTATCCAAATGTTTTGAAGTGGTATCTTACTGAAAAGGACAATAGCAAGGTCCCATCTTCAAAGCAGGTAAATATTCAATATTCATCAACTCATACTCAAAACACTCACAAGGCCCCTTCATACTTTGTTTCATGTTTGGGTGACTGTAAGTGTAAGATGCTTTAAGTGTGATGAAAGAAAGGAGGATGTAATAAAGGAAGAAAAATGGAAGAAATAAATGAATAAATTTAGTTGGTCCTCAGGTTAGCACTGACCTATGGTTATCCCTTAGTACAGGTCAATCTTACAGCTATATACTTTCAAATAAGTTAATTAGAATAGTTGATGTTGCATATTTTAGTGGAAATTGAGACTTTCTTGTCTTTCAGTTTTTCAATTGTGTATTATTTGCTTGAGCTGCAAGGTATATTTTTTATTTACAGCAAAAGAGGATATTGACCCATTGGTGTGACACTCCTCAATAAACATACAATAAGGAACCCTGTTGCTTTATTCTAGGGTGGAAGATCTATGTGTGAAAGCCTGCCCTACTGAGACTATTAACAACTATATTTGAACATGTTTGTAAGCTGCCCTGAAGCTGTAAATGGTGGAAAGCTAGGATAGAAATAAGTTTAAATAAATTCTTTTGCTTATGGAAAATGCCTGCTGCAATTTTACAAGCCTGCAGGGTGACTGGACATGATTCTTATTGACTGAGGTCAGGAGTTTCAGTGGGAATCGCATTTTCGAAGGACAAAGACTGCTGCAAGAGCATGTTCCAGCAGCTTTTAGGCTGCTGAACCAGTACAAAGTTACTGGAGGATTAGAAAAGTCCCAATATAAGAAAAAAAAGGCAGAATGGGAGGGGGGAAGGGCATATTCATCACACATGCCTTAAACTAGAGATTGCTTATTCCCATGTGCACCATTATAAAAATACAAGTGTCTGTTAATATTATTATAATCTTACTATTCCAACAGTGAATTACCTCCAGTGCCTTCTGCTGGAAAAAATAAGGAATGCAATCAAAAACACAGTTGAGATTGCGATGGAGGTGGGGGGGAAACCCATTCTATGTATGGTTAACTCCCTGATATGAGGAATGTGATTTTGTTTTTACATCTCAATAGTTTTTTTTATTTGAACACTCCCTGAACACTTCCCATAAAGTCAACAGAAACTGTACTTTGCTACTGATAAGTTAGAACAGGTGAATACAGTGAAGGACTCAGCAGAGGTTAAGAAATGGTTCTCTGTGCAGAGGGTCCCATTGGCTTCTTCCTCCATTATTTTTTTCATGCTGAACTTGTAGAGTGGGTGTGGCCTGTAGGGAAAGGAGAGGCTCTGTACTAGTAGCCCAGTCTAACCAACAAACACTATTATCAATATCATATCCACATATAAATATGTTGATTTACTGTATGCTTTGCCCATGTAAAGATATCATCTGGTAGTGAAGAAATACACTTTTTTTTTAAGTGTCCAGGCTGCAGGGAGGCAGCCTTCTCCTTTAAGGAAAGCTTTGAGGCTGGGGTAAGTTCTTAAGCAAGTTAATGGGTTCATGGGGGGGGGGGTGTGAGGGCTCTGAACCCTCCCCCACCCCAGTCTATTAACTTGCTTAAGAGCTTAATGCAGCTGAAAGTTCCTTAAAGGAGAAGGCTGCCTCCCAGCAGCCTGGATGTTTTTAAAAAAATAACTAGATGGTGGTTAACAGGAAGCAGTTATGGTCTGTTTCCTGTTAACCTCTGTCTAGTTATTTAGAAGCAACCAGGCTGCCGGGGAGCAGCCTGAAGGTTACTACAAGCTCCTAAGTTCATAGCGACCTGGTTTAAGCAAGAATCATTGACCTGGTTTAAGCAAGAATCATTGCCAGGGTAAGTTTAAATCCTGTGTGGGGGGGGGCCTCCTGCATCCATGGATAAATGAAAACGCAGATACAGGATTTGAGATAGTTTGATCTTCAGCATCTAGAGCAGGGGTCTCCAAACCCTGGCCCAGGGGCCAGATGCGGCCCACGGCAAGCCTCTTTCCGGCCCGCAGCCAACCTCTTGTCCCCTGAAAGCCTCTGGCCCACTCAACTGAACGTGACCAGAACTGTGCTCTGATTGTGTCTGGAGGGTGTTCTGAGTGCCAAAGAGGTTGAATGAATGAGCCCATTTATTCATTTATTCACTCATCTAAGTTCCATCTCTAATTTATTTATTTAATTCCCCCCCCCCCCCGGCCCTCCACATCACACCAGATATTTGATGCGGCCCTCTGGCCAAAAAGTTTGGAGACCCCTGATCTAGAGGGAAAAACTCTTTGAATGTTTGAAAAAGAAAGTAATGGAGAAAAAGTTCTCATGATAACAGTGGAGAATGTGTGTTTTTATATTGGTAAGAACTTGAATATGTCTTTTCTGAATCCGTTAGCTTTATTTTGCTATGCTTGAAATAACATAATTTTGTACTTCTCAGGAAAGATTGGCATGCCTTTGTGAATTATTGCATCTATTTAGCATTTTAACAAAAGGAAGACAGTTTAGGGACTAATCATATTGAACAAGATATGGAATTTGGCCTTAGCTCAGAGCAGAATAGTGAAATGTGGAACTGCAAAATATGCATATGCTTTTATGGAAAAGGTGCAGAAGAGCAACAGAAATGATTACTGGGCTGGGGCACCTCCCTTATGAGGAAAGGCTACAGTGTTTGGGCGTCTTGTCTGAAAAAGAGGTGCCGGAGGGGGGACATGATTGAGACATATGAAATCATGCAGGGGATGCACAGAGTGGATAGAGACGCTCTTTTCCCTCTTGCATAACACAGAACCAGGGGACATCCAAAAAACTTGAGTGTTGGATTAGGACAGACTGAAGAAAATATTTCTTTACCCAGCGTGCAGTTTGCTACAGGAAGTAGTGATGGCATTTTGCCTGGATGCCTTTAAGAGGGAATTGGACAAATATCTGGAGGAAAGGTTCATTACGGGTTACAAGTCATAGTAGGTATGTGCAAGCTCTTGGTTTTAGAGGCAAGCTGCCTCTGATTGCTAGATGCAGGGGAGGGCACCAGGACACAGGTTGTGCCTGTTGGCTTGGGTGCTCCCTGGGGCATTTGGTGGGCCACTGTGAAATACAGGAAGCTGAACTAGATGGGCCTTTGGCCTGATCCAGCAGGGCTATTCTTATATTATTTCACAATTTATTCTGCTCTGAGCTTTTTAATCTACAATTGGACAATTTACACATTATTGTTGAAGTGGTTAGCTGTGTTGATAAAGCATCAAACTTCAAAGGATATGAAATATAACCTTTTAAAGATCTCTGTTTAAATAAGTAGATATTTGAATTATTTTTATATTTTCATTTACATCCAGTACTTCAGTTACTTTCTGTGACTGTATTTCTAAAGCACTGGGATAGGACTTAATGTTCTTGGAAGTGAATCAACGTTATTCTTCCAGACAGGACTGGAAAGCCAAGAAGAAATGAAATAGAAAGTTGGCAAAGGTGGGAGGGAAAGTGTGTACATATGTACGAGTCAACTGAAACAGTTAGTGGTTTGGATAACCCCTGTATGAAAGTATGGGTAGCACACTTATTTTTACCCTGTCATCACTTTTCTAAATGTGCCAACTTTCACAAGAGAATGGAGGTAAATTTAGATTTTTAATCACCAGTCAATGCTAAATGTCAATTGCCTACAAGGGAGATCCACATACTGAAGCACTTGTGTTTCCACACACACACACACACACACACACACACACACACACACACACACACACACACACGCATGCAAACAAAATATATATGTACATCTCCCATATTTTCCATCACTCTGTTATTGGGTGTGGTTTTTAAACACATGGACATGGGGGAAACTAATTTGCATGCCGGGATCCTGCATAATGGCCAGTGGCTTGGCTATATCATTTGATGGGAACAAGTTGCACAATTGAGACAGTATAAATTGAAGTGTATGAGCACCTGATGCTGATCTGCAACTACATGGTGATGCTTATCTGGGGTTCCATTGAACTAGCTAGAATTATCTTATGATGATGTACATTCTCATCTGAGGCCTCTTATTGTTTCATATGGCTAGTTGTACTCAACTGTCACTGATTTGCTTCCTTCTCCTAGATTTGGATTTGCTTCTATGACATATGGGATGCAAATCTTGGGTGTCATTGGACCAGTTGCTCTGATGTCATAGCCTCTGGTGCTTTTAGGTCACTTTGCAAGCTATTAGAAGCAGGCCATTTAGGTGCAAGGGGAACATTTTTGATTCTGAAGTATGTGGTGGACTTTGGTCTACATCAGGGGTCTCCAAACCCCGGCCCCGGGGGCCAAATGCAGCCCGCAAAGTGCCTCTATCTAGCCCACGGCCAGCCTCTGATCCCCTGAGAGCCTCTGACCCAGTTGACCAAACACAACCAGAGTTGTGCTTGTGGGGTGGGGGAATGGGGGTCCATTTAAGTGTGTGTGTGCTTTATTTCTTGGGCTGTGTTCGTGCTTGGAGAAATCGTGGACATTTGAACCCATTCATTCATTCATTTCAGTCATTCATCTATGTTCCATCTCCAATGTATTTATTTAAATTTTATATGTAATTGTTTTTTCTGGCCCTCTACACCATGCCAGATATTTGATGCAGCCCTTTGGCCAAAAAGTTTAGAGATCCCTGGTCTACATCAAGAATTAGAGTGTATTTATCTCATGAACTTCAAAATGATACTTTATTAGTACAGAATGGTTGAGCAGCTTTTTTCCAAGAGACAAACATTTCCTACTGGTAAGAAGAATATACTACCTCATATTTCTTTATTGTTTTTTCTTTTGATAGGAGCTTGACAGAGAACTTCCAGTGTTAAAACCGTACTTTGTTGAAAACCCAGAACTAGTTGGAAAAATTGGAGATGGCATGAGAGTCACATGGCTTGGACATGCATCGGTAATGGTGGAAATGGATGAAATAACATTTCTTACCGACCCTATCTTCAGCCAGCGGGCTTCCCCAATACAGTACGCAGGTCCTAAGCGTTTCCGAGGACCTCCATGCACAGTAGATCAGCTCCCAAAAATAGATGCCGTGGTGATCAGCCACACTCACTATGATCATTTGGATTACCACACTGTACTGGATTTAAACAATCGCTTTGGCAGTGAACTGAGGTGGTTTGTGCCCCTTGGTCTCTTAGACTGGATGCAGAAATGTGGCTGTGAGAATGTAATTGAACTGGACTGGTGGGCAGAAAACTGTGTCCCTGGTCATGATGCAGTTACATTTGTATTTACTCCTTCTCAACACTGGTCCAAGAGGACTCCAACAGATGATAACAGAGTTCTCTGGGGAAGCTGGTCTGTCTTGGGACCCCTGAATAGGTTTTTTTTTGCAGGAGATACTGGCTATTGTGTTGCCTTTGAGGAAATAGGGAAGAGATTTGGCCCTTTTGATCTTGCTGCTATTCCCATTGGAGCATATGAACCAAGGTATGTATGGTGCTAAACTGAAATATGTGATTCAAGCTATTAAAAATGACCACTATTTACATAGTGTAATACCAATGGCCCATCAGATCTACAAAATGCAAGAATATGATACCCTTGGAAAAAGAGCCTACACTTAAAAAAATAAAAAGCAGGGGCCAGTTACTAATAAAGAAGGGGCATGTTAGCAAACAGGACAGTAAAAAAGAAAGAAAGGTAATCTGTGAAATATGTTGCAGAAGATGAGGAATTTATGGAGGAATTTGAAAGTGGGGGAGTTGAGCTGTTCTTGGCAGCATGGGAGAAGAAGAAAGGGGAGCCAGCAGCAGAAGAGTTTATAAGGGAAAGAGATGACTGAAAAGGCATTGTGGGGAAATAAGTTTGCCACTGTACAGGGGAGCCTTGGTATTTGCAGGGGTTCCATTTGGGAGCCCCCATGGATACTGGAAACTGGATACGTGGGACATGTCCCCACACCTTTGGGCCTCAGGAGGTGAGGGAGCTCCCTTCGCCTTCAGTGACTCTTCTGAGCCACACAGAGGCCATGCGTATTTGCTTGCGGCCTCAGAGGGCCTCAGAATGGCCATTTAGGCCAAAAACACTACTTGTAGTTTTTTCATCAGAATCGGAAGTGGCATTTTTATGCCTTTAAAAAGCCTTATGAGGGCTGGGGAAGCCCTCATTGGCTTCCCCGACCCTCATAATGCCTTTTAGGCATAAAACGTCACTTCCGGCTTTACGAAAAAACCAGAGGTAGTGTTTTTTGGCCTGAACAGCCATTATGAACCCTGCAGTGACCACAGGTGGATATGCAGCATCTGCCGGGCTCATAAGAGCCTTTAGAGGGTGTGCGTGGGTGCCCCTGCATATGTGGATAAGTGCAACCGCAGATAAGGGATCTGTGGATGCAGAAGCCCCCTGTATTTCCATCAGCTATGTACATAAGGAACCCATATCTTCAGTGTAATAGGCAAGGAAAAATACTTTCTCCATTCTTGTAGGTGGTTTATGAAATACCAGCATGTGGACCCTGAAGAAGCAGTAAGGATTCATATTGATGTTCAAACAAAGAAGTCTGTTGGAATTCATTGGGGAACCTTTGCTTTAGCAAATGAGGTAAGTGTGAGCTTATCACAAGTGCTGCTGTAGACTTTGCATTCAAATTGTACAGTATGGACTTTCCCAAACTTCTATAATTTAGACATATTTTCTGTCTACTAAAATAGGAAGCACAGTTCACTTAGACCCCAAAAGTTTTACTTTTATTGTGTGACTTAAGAGAGTACATTTCAGTACATATCTGTATGGAAATGAGTCCCATTGTGTTCAATAGGCTTAAGCCCAGAGAAGCACACATAGGATTTCAGCCTTGTAGGAGTGGAGTACCTGTGACTGGAAGGAAGTACAGAGAAGTAATTCAGGGAGAGATACAGTGGACAGCATCCTATGAGGGCAGGTAATTTTGCTGCGTCCTTTCATCAAGTGTGCTTGGATGATTAATCACACCTGATGCACAGAGTGAGCTATCACAATAATGGGAGGGTTGACTTTGTATGTAATTTCTTCACACACCCTGCTACTTGGTCCACTTCAGCTTGGAGCACACACACACATACAGATTTCTGTGCACTCCCAGCCAAGTAGAGCCCAATCCACACAGCCTTTTATCCTGTTCCACAAATGTGGAGATAAGCTCTTGTGGTGCTAGCTCAGTGGCTCTACCACTGCTCCCTTAAAACAGTTCTGGATCTTCCTCCAAAGGGAGCTGAGGAGTCTTTCCTGCCCACAGAGTGCATGGGGGCAGAGATTTATCCAGCTTTTTAGAACAACAATCTCAGGACCCATCAGAAATGATATCATTGACCTGGAAGTGATGTCATGGCCAGAAATGACATCATCAAGCAGGGAAAATTTTTAACACTTCCCATATGACTAAAATCAAATTCAATTAAGTAAATTAAAAGTTTACAATAAGTAGAAGTTTAAAAATTTATTTAAATGAGAATCCTCCTAAGCCTCCCATGCAGTTTTGCTGATTTGTTAAAAAAAATTCCCAATCGTCCCAAAGGCTGGAATCCCATCCACACTTACCTGGAAGTAAGTCCCATTGACTATCATTGTTAAAAGCATATACAGAGTAGCCCGTTAAAAGTATGGAACTGTAACTTTTCCACAAATGCAGTTACATACAGTGATAGCATCAAGTCTAACATATTAAAAATAAAATATACATTGAAATGAATGGGTTCTATCTAAATCAGATTGTGAGCCACCTTGTGGACCTGACCCACAGTTTGAGAAACACTGGTTTAGCCAATAGTCAGATTTAGGTAAACAACTATTTAGCCATTCAGACACAAACACCAAAGGTTTCAAATGAAATTTTATTTAAAATAAATTTCAAAGTTAGTAGCTAAAGTGCTTGCACTAGGAGTGATGAGTCAAGGAAGAGATTAGCATTTCCATATATCAAAGAAAATAAAGTCTAGCTAAGCTGTTCTAGCACTTGCATCCAAGTCTGCAGAAATGAAAGGTCCAGATTGTGGGTAAACTGGCAGCATATCTGCCTGCTCATCTAAAAGTGGAAAAGGGAGGGGTATGGCTCTAAAGCACCTGTTCTTATAGGAGTATGGGCCTTTCATTAGGGTGGTAATCTAATTTGACTATTAGGTGTTGATTCCAAGCTGTTGCTTGCACACTTTCACTGCAGCTAGATGCTAGACACAGGCTATATCAGAAAATATTGGAAATAAAATTACATCTATGTGACAGGAGCTGAGTTACCTATTTTCACTAGAGGCTGATTGGAAGATATAGCTGTAGCCTCGCCTCCCATTCAGAGGCACTGCAAATTGTAACCAATGCTCCCTTCCTTCTTTGCCTGTCCTTAGTTCTATTTCTGTTGCTTGGCAGAATGGGAATAGGAAAAAAGGGTACAGGAAATAGAATGGTGGCTCCTCTAGTTGGAGTGGCTACTACTCTACTGTTTTTTTGGGAACTGGATGGTACAAGTTGCTGGGCCAAAGAAGTGAAGAGGCTATTGTTACGAGCTGCTTTGCACAGCAGTTTGATGTTTCTGTGCCTCACGGCCGAACCACAATCACCCCCGGCGACAAGGAAGACTCAGAGGCAGAAGTTCTCCACCACGCTCCTCCTTTACTTATGTACAGATATTTACAAGTAGTCCAAGTAGTACAAACGGTTACACGATCCACTCTCCAACCAACGTAGCCTCCGGCTCACAATGCTCTGCTTCTCCCACACACTTGCTTGCCTCTGCTGGACATTTATATTTCTTGCAGCCAATCACAGCATTAGAAATTACTGCACAGTCACCACACATACACACACACATGAGATCACCTGATGCAATATCACCAGATATTGCATCAGCATGAAGCTCCCAGGATGCTGTGCACTCCTGGTTTGGCCAAGGCTTCAGGCCTGATACTGTGCAGCCAGTAAATTACCTGTCAGGTCTGGGGTTCAACCCGTGACAGCTATTCTCTTAGCCAGCTGCTTGCTTAGTGTCTTGGCTAGCCAGCTAAAACAACAAGTGGTGGTTAGGACAGTTCACTACTTGCTGCCAGCCCAGTGCCTCATGAGGCAGCTGCTTCACCCTGCCTCATGAGTACACAGGTTCTAGAAGCACTCAAGGCCAGAGCAGTGAATCTTGGAGAGATGCACCCTCCTCTACTGGTATGCAATTTGGACTTGGGGACCCAATCCAGTTCAACTTTCCAGTACCAATGCAACCTCATGGTAAGAGAAGAAATGTTCCCTTATCTTGAAGAGCCCTCCATGGCTATCTTCCCCACCTCAGGATGCAGTGCACACCCCATTGGCATGGCTGCATCAATGCTGGAAAGTTGGCTAGAATTGGGCCCAAAGTCTTGTTTTTTGCAGCACACTAGTCTGTCCTGACACAGAGTTTATGAACTACTTGTCTAACAAACAAGTAAACTTAACTATTTAGCAGCTTCCAAGCCATTTTAAAGGAATTGATTCGTGGTATTAGAATTTTGCTACAATCTAGTCATTTTATCTCTATATACACTGTCCAGATAATAACGTAAAGCATAATTGAAGAAATTCAAGTGTACATAGGTTGTTGTCTCTAGCAAAACCTTTATATGGCTAGTTACATCTTGTAAAAATTAGTTGGTTTTCCAAAAGGTTCTTTTCTTTGAGCTAAAATATATTGTTTTCTTGCTATCCAGCAGTTCACCATGTTTGTTTTAAGTTTACATATTCAAAACTGTAAATGACTCAGGGCCCAATCTTATGCAGCGCTGGCTCATTGCCAGCACACACTGTCGCAAATGTGCCATAAGGAACGTTTGCGGCCCTCAGCGCTAGCTGGCTTTGGTCTATCGCTGGTGGAGCATCAGTGCTCTGCCACTCAGCAGTCGCATGGACCGCTGGGCAGCGGAGAGGTAGGTGAGGGTGTGGGGGGGGAGGCAGAGGGAGGGCATGGAGGAGGCGTGCTGGGGGAGGGAGTGGGGCAGGAGGGAGGGGGGACCAGTGGAACTATCCTGAGCCTCTGTGTTGGGCCCCCACCCAGCACTGAGGCTCTTAATTCTACGCTAACCCTTTGGTCACCCCATTGTGGGGCTGCTCACCTTACCCGGGGGAAGGGGACAAAAGTCCCCTTCTCCCAAGGAGCTGCCAGCGCTGCCTGCTGAATGCACAGGATGCAGTGGCAGCCATTTTTTGTGCCACTGCAGCCCTGGGCGCCGGGCAGCTCAGGATTGGGCTGTCCTTTTTGTAAAATGGCAGGATTCCATAGCATGTGCTTGTGAAGGACTTTTGGAAGTGACAAGATTCCTCCTGCCCACCCTGCAGACTTTACACTCTGGAATGCAGAAATACCTATAAAATGATTCATACTTTTATCTCTATACATAATAATACTGACTTTTTTCCAGAATGACTGACATCATTTCAAATGGTATGCTCACACCATAATGAAACACATCTGATTTGTTAAAATAGCTGCCAGCCTTTTTGCCTGCAGTACTGGCATAGTACATAAAATCAAATTATGCGTTTGTTGAAGCACCAGAACTTCAGTACTTAAGTAATGATGCAGCAAGTCTTATAACGGCTAGATCTGCATGAAGTTAATGATGTCGGTCCGAATGGTTTATGGACTGTAGCCATTTTTAAGTCCTGTCTGGCAAACACTTCCATTTATTTATAGTCACTCTGTATTATATACTAAAATACTTTTGGACAGATGCTTAACAATTTGTAGTTAGGGTACATTCAGCAATTACAATATCTGTACTGTAGTCACAATGTTTATTAGATTACTTAGAAATATCAAGAACATACCTTATACCAAGAAGCCCCCTTATAGTGGGTCAGATCATTATTCTATCTCACTCATTATTGTCTATTCTGCTGTCTCCAACGTTTCAGGTCTTTAGCTACCTTATACATGCAAAAATTGTCATTGGACTATGGGCCTATGTCTCTAATATTTGTTAAGAATGGCTGTTTCAATTACAGGGTGGGAAAAGTAGAAAATATAGGGAAAAGTGCTTTCTGTGGTCCATTTTTTAACTGAAAAATTTGTGAACAAAATATTTTTGTAAGCATGGTTTGCTTGCTGCTTGTGCTTGCTGCTTGTGCTTTGACAATCCAGGGCTGATTCAGTACATATAGGCAGCCTGCATCTTGCATGCTTTAGACTGATGTGTGTTGTATCAGTGGTGGATTATAGGGATCAAGAAGACAGTGGAGTCATGGTGCCACTGCCACAACCACTCTCAAGCCCACCATAGATATGAACAGCACTGAACCCACTTTCTGCCTACTAAAAACAAGTGGAAAGATCATCTGCCTCCTTACCTTGCTCCTATCATGGCTTCTTCAATGCAGGACTTTCACTTTTATTTACAGAGACTCCACAAAGGAGCTATTTCATTTGTACAGTCTCTTTAAATCAAACTGGAAGCCCCACACTTCTATAATGAAATGGCATAAAGATGTGAAACATTCATATGTGGATCTGTTTCCTGCAACCTTAAATTGTGATTGTATCCAGTACTGATATAGCCTTTTGTCTCCACAGTATTATTTGGATCCTCCAACTAAACTGAAGGAAGCTCTTGATAGGTACGGATTGAAAACTGAAGATTTCTTTGTCTTAAAGCATGGAGAATCACAAGACTTAAATATAAATGATGACGGATTTGAATAAAAATAGAAAAATCTTAACCATTTCTTATAAATCACATTTGACTGGAAGAAGAATCAAGATTGATTACAGTACTCTTTTGTAAAAAAATTTTTAACTATAATTTTGAAGATATCTGGTATGTTTAATTGTTAAACAGCCCTAAACAAATCCATACCAGCCTTATAACACTGCAAGTTTTTAATAAACTGAATGAAATAACATGCCTACAACTTTAACTTAGCTGCTAATGCCCTGTAAATAAGTAGTTGATTACATTGTGTGTGAAATAAAATTTCATCTTTAAAAAATACTAATTTTAGTTTGTTGTATAGCAATGCCAGTACCATAACTACTAAGGGAACAATCCTGAAGAGACAATGGGGTATGTACACTTAACTGATTAAGGGCGCAATTCTAACCCCGTATGTCAGTGCTTTCCAGCTGCATGTCCAGTGCTTTCCAGTACTGACATAAGGGCAATGCAGCTCCAAGGTAAGGGAACAAACATTCCTTTACTTTGAGGAGGCTTCCATGAGTGACAACCAACTACAGGATACAGCACATGTCCCATTGGCACCACTATGCCAGTGCAGGAAAGCACTGACATAAGGAGTTAGACTTGCGCCGAGGGCCCAATCCTATTCAAATTTCCAGCACTGGGGCAGCCGCAATGCAGCCCCGAGGTAAGGGAACAAATGTTCCCATACCTTGAGGAGGCCTCCAAGACTGCCTCCCAAACACAGGAAGCAGTGCATACCCTATAGATACAGCAGCACCAGCACTGGAAAACTGGATAGGATTGGGCCCTCAGTCTCCCCAGTTGAAAAGAGGGCTTTTTAGTTCAGCAGTGGGGAAGTAAAAAGGTAAAAATACATCATGCAGCTGTAAATTTGACTCATGAGGACTTTGAGATTGTTCTCCTCCAGAAAGAGGTGATTGTGTAGTAGGGAAATAATGTTCTTCATGTGTTTGATCCAAATGCTGTAGTGAACAAAATTTCCCAAAGCAGCAGCCCGGCACATTAGACTGCTGCACATATTGTGCTTATAGAGCCCCCCCTCCTGCTAGATAGTGGGAACATATGAGGTACCTCTCCCACTAAGATCCAATACACACTTACCTGAGAGTAAGCACCATTGAACATGGTGGAACTTACTTCTGAGTAAACATGCCTGGGTTTGCAGTCATTTACTGATTAGCAGGAAGGAAGGAGATCTATGAATTCTGTAACATTTGAATACCAAAACAAACATTTTAATTATTTTTGAACATGATGGTTCTTCATAGCTGGGTGTAGGGTCCTCATGTATGGATCCTACAAGCATGACATCAGAAGCATGTCCCACTGAAATGTATGAAAAATTCTGGAAATTGTGCTTAGAACTTAGTCTTGGAAAGCAGACATGCATACATGTTTTATTAAGATGTAATAGGAGTGAGGTCAATGAGACTTACTTTCTACTAACTCTACTTAAGATTGCAGGCATCTTGATTTGATAGAACAAAAGGTGCTCCAGTTTAGGTTACTGTTATTTAGCTGGTTTTTGTATTATGCTATAATTTGCCAGCCACACAATATTAAATAGTCCAATTCAAGAAAATGACATTACCCCGACATAAGTGGTTTGAATCTTAAAACCAATGCAATAGTCACATCGGAATAACAGTTTTGAGCATTGCTGCCTTAGTGTGAATAGTCCTCAATTCATGATCTCCCTTGAGACTTTTATTTACCCAGAGTACGTGCTTTGTGCCTTCATAACTATTTAGATCACATGATTTTTTTTTGAGATGGAGTCTTCCAAAACAGTTAAAGCACATTTTAAACAAAATACTAATTTTACCAAATGTAAGAGCCAAGTTCTGAGATCTAATAAAATGTGCCTTTTTAGAGTTAAATATAAACAATTGCCTAATTTATTTTTAATGCTAGACAGAATCTCTGTATACCTGCATTGTCTGAAATTGCTTTTTATCATAGGACTGAATACTTATATTGTTTTAAGAATTTGAGTAAGTTGCTGCACCATCTTTCTTTAAAAATTTCATTTGGCTTTTGTTTGTGCTTTGTTCCCCACCCCAAATGTGAAATCCTATACAAATTGTTTTAGTACAATGATGTGCGAAAAGTGTATATAGATTACTTATGGGATTGAAAGCATGATATGATTATCATTTTGATCAGCATTGTTGTAAAACTTGGCCAAATGTACCTGCATCAAATCGCTATACTGATTTACAAAATAAAAATTACTCTTGCTTAGAAATGTTTTACTGCTTTGTCATTTTACTGTAGGATACTTTTGAATATGTTCATATGACAGCTAGCTAATATTCCTTGATTGCATACATTCCCCTTTAATCCCCAAAATACATTTATGCACTCCTTTTCTCTTTCCAAATTCTAATTGTGCTTGATTGCTTGCAGCATTTATCTCCAAGTAAACAATGATATTTCTATGTATCAGGCATGTCCAACTTTGAACAGGTCGTGATCTCCTCATCTTCCAGCTCTGCTTGGTAATCTCCCCTCTCCTTCAAAAAACTTCTTATTTCATTCAGCAGTTCAGGAAATTTTTGCAGAAATTTGTGCCTACTTAGCCACCTTACATCTGTGTGCAAAATGATTTCTGCTGCCCCTTCATCAAGAGTAAGGTTGAAAAGCTGTCTTTGAAGTGATCTTCCACGAACTGAATTTACAATTTTGAAAGTGATGTCCATGACAGTCTTTGTATTGAGTCTCTTGCTTGCCAAAACTTGCTGGTGAATGATGCAGTGGTAAGAAAGGAAATCTGGGAAGTTGTCATGCTGTCTACAGAGGGCTATGAAACCGTTAACACTGAAGCCTTCAAAAACCATCCAGATAAGGACTAGTAACTGGGCTATGTCTCTTATGTCTGTAGATTCATCCAGTTGGAGTGAGAAAGCAACACAATTTGAAACATCCTTCAACAATTGTTCAGTTGTGTCTCCACACATCTTTTCTATTCGCCGCACGATGGTGTTTCTTGACAATTGTACATCTTGAATAGCAGCTATGACCTTTCTTATTTTTAAATCCTTCAGAAAGATTGTCAGCTGCTTCAAGAAAACAATCTTTTACAAATTCCCCTTCAGTGAGAGGTTTGCATTTCTTTGCGATCAGGTTGCTGACCTTGAAGGATGCTATGGTTGCACTGACCGAATGTTACCTTGGCTTCACCATCAACTGTTGCTGAGTAGCCAATTTTGATTTAAGTTCTTTGAGCTTCAGTTTACGAATTTCACTTTTGGGTGGAAAAGCAGCATCAAACTTATTGCTATGCAGAGTCTTATAATGATGTTCCAGATTACCCTTTTTGGGCAAGGATACTGGGGCGTTACAAATTAGACAACAACACTTGTCTTTCACCATGATGAAGAAGTAGTCCATTTCCCATTCATCATGAAAGTGGTAGGTTTTGCTCTTCTTTGGAACACTCATCTTTGTTATACTGGGGTGGCTGGATGTAAGAAGGCCAAATCTGCTAAATTAGTATAAACACTGGCTGAATCTGGTTCAAAACTGTCACTGTCCGAAAGTATTAAAGATCAACACTGCTGATGCAGTGCAGGGGCATGGGGAGGGTGGCTGGAGGATGCATTTCTTAGCAAGGGGAGGGTGGAATGGGGAGGGAGATGCCCAGGAGGGGGGAGGGACCAGCAGAAGCTTCCTCTGATGAATTATTCCCCTTGTTGGGCTCTAAAGCCTGACATGGGGCTTCTTAAATGTGCACCAGTAAAATAGCTGGAGCTGACTCAAGAAGTCCCTTTGAGCAGGCTAGGGCATTACTTGGGCAAGGAGACTAAATATTCCCTTACTCTGAGGAGAACTTCAACCTGCTCAATGCCAGCACAGGATCTAGCAGTAACCATTTAGGCCACATTTACAGAGTTTTGGAAGGGAGTCAAAACATTCTAGGATCTATGAACACTGACAAAATTCTGTACTGTGATCTGCATGTACAAAGATTTAGATTAGAATATGTAGAGAGATGTCTGAAGCATTTTTACATAAAATGAGCACTGCATATCTTAAAGTTAAATTGCACAATAGAACAATACAATGGTCCCATTCCTTTGGGGGGCAGTCTTATCTATGCAAAAGGGACCTACAGTTCTGTTATTACTGTTCCTTCCACTACAATGGAATGGGAAAATCCTTATGCGTGTAGAAGGTCTGTATGTGTACGGTTCACGTTCACAAAAAGTATCTACAGGAGATTACTCAGTTTTACACATTAATACATATTGTCTTTTCAAGTAATTGGAGGAAACTATTACTAAAGGTCATTCTCAATCATACAGAAGAACAAGCTGTGCTTAGAAAGAATTAGCATGGCTTCTGCAAAGGGAAATTCTGCCTGCCTCACTAAACTGAGAACGTCAGTAAACATTTGGCTTAGGGTACTCCAGTAGATGCTGTATGCTTAGGACTTTCAAACAGCTTTCAGAAGTTCTTCCCAAAGGTTCCTGAGTAACCTAGTACAGCTTGAGCCTCATTATTTGTGTAGGATGTGTTCTAAGCACTCAGGTAAATGGCAAAAAATGCACTATAGCAAATCAATTTAAAAAACAAAGCTTCTTTGCTCCAGTGATTTAAAAACAGACTTGCTGACCTTTGTGATGTAAGATAAGAGTAATTGAGAAGACAGTCCATCTATCAGTCTCCTTCTTCACTCAGCCCCTCCCTTCACCAATGCAAAGTGATCACCTTTCTTTCACTGCTCAGGGGAAAGGGAGGGGTCGCCTGGAGAAGGATTGATGCATTGTCAGCCAGCTGCCCCCCTCCCATTAAGAAGGCTATTGTTAAAGGACTTCAGTTTTTTAAACTGATTTTAAAGGGATGTATTTTTCCCCTTCTCCAGGGATCAGCACATTTCTTCCCATTTGCAGGGGCCATTCATGTTGAGTCAAATCCCTGTATAAAAAAATCGGTGTATAAATAGGCTGGACCTGTAGTCTTAGGACAAGAAGTTACCTATGGATTGGGAACTGGTTAAAGAACAGGAAGCAGAGAGTAGAAATAAATGGACAGTTTTACACTGGGGGAAAGTGAAATGTGGAGTCTTAAGGGTATATACAGTACTGGCTTTTTAATTCGTTCATAAATTAGTTGGTATTTGGGGTGAGCCAAAGTGGCAACATTTGCAAAGAAGACCAAATAATTTCAGATGATGAAAACTCCAGAAGACCGTTAAAAGCTCCAAACTCTGAGGAATGGGCAACAAAATGACAAATGAGGTCCTATGTAAGTAGGTGTAAAATGATACACAGTAAAGAGAAAACCCCAAATTTCATATATAGTAATGGCAATCTGAAGTGGCAATGAGTGATCAAAAAACAGATATTGGGGTTGTTAATGGGTAATTCTAAGAAAATACCAAACTAGTGTATATCAGCTATTAAAAATGCAAATTCATTACTAGGGACTACACGAAAAGAAACTGAAAAGAAAACTACTAGTATGTAAGCTAAGATAGTATAGTGCAGTGCTTCTCAAACCTTTTAGCACCAGGACCTACCTTTTGGAATGACATCTCTGTTGGGACCCACCAGAAGTAATGACATGGTCAGAAGTGAACTCATCAAGCAGGAAAATTTTTAACATCCCCATATGACAAGAACAAACTAGATCAATTGATTTGTAAATTAAAAGTAAATTGAAATACAAGTAAATTAAATGTTTAAAAGTATGAGTTTAAAAATTTATTTAGAATAAAGTAGAACCCTCCTAGCCTTCCCAAGCAGCTGCAGATTTTTTAAAACAAAATTCCCCGAACATCCCAAAGGCTACAATCCTTTCCACACTGATCCAGGAGTATTAAGCCCCATTGACAGATTAATATAGGTTAAGCCTGTTTATCTGCAGATTTTTCATTTGTGGATCTGGCTCAATGCAGGCCCCCTAGACTCAACCTGGAACCTCTGGAGGGTGTTCTGAGCGCCGGGAGGTCACTCAGAAGCCCTTCTAAGGCTTCTGGGAGGCCTTAGAAGGTCACTTCCAGCTTTATGGGAAAACCAGAAGTTTTAAGGCTTAAAAAGGCCTTCTGAGGGCCAGGGAAGGCCTTAAAAATGTCATTTTGTTTTCCCATAAAACCAGAAGTGACCTTCTAAGGTTTCCCAGAGGCCTCAGAAGGCTTTCTGAGCAGCCTCCCTGGCACTCAGAATACCTTCCAGAGGTGAGGGGAGCAGAGCTCTCCTTGCCTCTAGAGCAGGGGTCTCCAAACCCTGGCCCGGGGGCCAGATGCGGCCCACAGCAAGCCCCTATCCAGCTCGTGGCCAGCCTCTTGTCCCCTGAAAGCCTCTGACCCACTTGACTGAATGTGACCACAGCTGTGCTCTGATTGCATCTGGAGGGTGTTCTGAGGGCCAGAGAGGCTGAGTGAATGAGCCCACTCATTCATTTATTCATTCATCTAAGTTCCATCTCTAATTTATTTATTTAAATTTTATATTTAAATTTTTTTCTGGCCCTCAGCACTGTGCCAGATATTTCATGTGGTCCTCTGGCCAAAATGTTTGGAGACTCCTGCTCGAGAGGGTTAAAGGTGCCTTAAACCTGCAGTTTATTACCTGCAGTTTTTGGTATCCACAGGGGTCTTCTTATGTTCTTTATAATTCATGCTCTAATTTCAGCACTGCTGCATTATTAGCTTTGCAACTTGCTCTTTGATTTCTGTGTCATGATGGTACAATAAAGATGCAAGTTTTTGAGTACACTGTGTAGAATTTCCCCAGAGCACAGAAAAAATGGAGTCTTCATTGTATTGGAGGATAGCAGTACTTTTGTCTTTTTTCATATGCTTTGATAAATTTGTGGCAAACACCAGGACTCTGAGGAGAACTTCGTTGTTTATGCAACTATCAAACAGGGACAACAGAAAAGGTGCCTAAGAGGATTAAAACACACAATAACACAACATAAAATGACTGGTCACATTTAGGAGACATTATTACCACAGATAAATGAATTGTATATGTTTATTTTTTAAAAGAAAATCTACACCAAATAGTTTATAGCAGTAGTTCTCACACATTTAAACCCACTTTTTAAAATGAGAATCTGTCAGGAGCCACCAGAAGTGACATCATCAAGCAGGAAAATTTTTAACAATCCTAGGCTGCTATCCTACCCACACTCAGGAGTAAGTCCCACTGACTATCATTGTTAAAAGCATGTACATAGCAACCTGTTAAAAGTACAGATCTGTAACATTTCCCAAATGCAGTCACTTACCATGGTAGCATCAAGTCTATTGTATTAAAAATAAAATATTGAAATGAACAGGGACCCACCTAGAGGGTCCCGACCCACAGTTTGAGAAACACTGGCTTATAGAATAGTTCTGTTCTGATTTTTTGAAGATTCTTACAGCACTAACCTACGCATGTCTACACAGAGAGTCCAACTCAGTGGAACTCCCACGTAAATGTGTATAGCAGTGGTTCTCAAACTTTGAGTGAGCTTTACTCCCTCAGTAAGTCTTTGTGGGGGAGTGGCAAGGGCAGGGCTCCCCAGGATCGCATTCATAAGGGGAGGCGCTTTCACTTACTTGTAGTCCCTGAGGGCTGCTGGAGGCTGCAGGAGGTGTGGTGAGCCCAGCACAGCTCTCCGCAGGGCTCCCCAAAGCCTGGAATCTTGAAACGGAGCGATCGCAATGCACCTCTTACAAACAGGAGGTGCTTTGCTATTGCTCTGTTTTAAGTTCCAAGCCTTGGGGAGCCCTGTGGATATTCACTTCCTGGCCAGGGCCAGTGGTGCCCACACCACCTGTGCAACTTATTAGAGGCTCAGTGGCAGCCACATCACATGTGCTTCCAACACCTCAGTCACCTGTGTGGTTTGCTGGTGTGTATGGTGGGTGATCTCAACAACAAGAGTGCCAGGGTGACTGGGGCATCCTCAATGGTGGCGCACTGTGGCCAGGAGGGGGGGTAGGATATGGGAAGAGCAGGACACAACGTGAGAGGCAGGTATAGCCTGCGACTGGCTGTAAAGACCACCAACATGGCCAAGAAATAGGACGGGGCTTACTTTGAATAACTAAAGTTTATTCAGACAAGACTTTTTGGAAGGAACACAGAAGAAAAGTAGACTTACCTGAGCATTAAGTAGATGTTCTGTCATAGCTGGATTTGCCGATAGATTTACAAGCACTTTTAGAACTTGAATCTATAATATAAAAAATATGGTATGGCCTATAGCAGTGATTCTCATACATTTAGCACCAGGACCCACTTTTTAGAATGAGAATCTGTCAGGACCCACCGGAAGTGATGTCATGACCAGAAGTGACATCATCAAGCAGGAAAATTTTTAACAATCCTAAACTGCAATCCTACCCACACGTACCCAGGAGTAAGTTCCATTTGCTATCATTGTTGAAAGAATATACATAGTAGCTTGAATATACATAGTAGCTTGTTAAAAGTACAGGTATGTAACATTTCCCAAATGCAGTTACATCCCATGGTAGCATCAAGTCTAATATATTGAAAACAAAATATTGAAATGAATGGGGACCCATCTGAAATTGACTGGCAACCCACCTAGTGGGTCCTGACCCACAGTTTGAGAAACACTGGCCTATGGAACTTCTGTGGCAGTGGTTCTCAAACTTTTCACACTGGGACTCACTTTTTAGAATGATGATCACAGATCAGTGTGATTTGGGACAAAATCAATTTTAAATCCAACATGTTTTTTGTTTGGGCTGGACTGAGATTCAGTCCAGTTTCCCTCTAACCCAGGGGTGCACAAAACCTGGCCTGGAGGGCATTTGTGTCCTTCGGGGACCCCCAGTCTGACTCAAGGGGAGCCTTCAGTCTCCAATGAGCCTCTGGCTCTCTGGAGACTTCCTGGAGCCGCACGCAACTGCTCTCAGTGTGAGGATGACTGTTCAACCTCTTGAGTGAGCTGTGGGCCGAGGGCTCCCTCTGGTGCTTGCTGTTTCACATCTGTGAAGCAGCAGCAGCAGCAAAGGAAAGGCCGGCCTTGCATTGTGCAAGGCCTTTTATAGACCTTCATTCATTCATATAAGTTCCATCTCTAATATATTCATTTATGTAAATGTATTCAAATTTTTAAATGTAAATTAATTCTTTTTTCCTGACCCCTGACACAGTGTCAGAGAGATGATGTGGCCCTCCTGTCAAAAATTTGGACACTCTTGCTCTAAACAGCATTAAAAACCCCAAATGATGAGGAAATGAGACTCTGCTGTGGGGGAAAGGGAAGAGGAATCTGTAAAAGACAGCAATTCTTTGCAATCAAGCAGTGATTCCAAACCTATTAGCACTGGAACCCACTTTTTAAAATTGCACATCATCAGGACCCACCTAGCTTTACAAGAAAAAAAAAGTCTTACCAGCACAAACCTCTTTTACTGTACTATGGTGGGGGGGGCTGCCTTCTGGAGCACTTGTTGAGTTCCACATGTATAGAATAGGGACTATTCTGGTAACCTTGCATTCCCCTTCTCTTGATCTTCCATGTGAGCTAAGGCACGTTTACTTACTCATGAGTAAACATGAATATGTGGCTTAGTTTTGCTTTCCATAGAGCTCAATACAGTTGTCAGATTGGAAGGAGGGACTTCCTCTTGGGTGTTTTGGGGGACTGCGTTCATCAGATTGGGTCTATTCTGGTGGCATTGGATTCCTCTCAGCCTACCCTTCACAATGGACCAAGGCACAGTCATCTACTCACGAGTATATGGATGGTGTCTCACTTTCCATAGGGCTCAACGCATTTTGCCCATCTGCTATCAGTTTGTCAGTTGCAGCTTCATGACCCATCCACGATCAGGTCACGACCCACCAAGTGGGTTGCAACCCACAGTTTGAGGAACCCTTTTCTATGGTATTAGAATCCATACTTGAAAAGCAGGAAATAATTTTGAAACACTACAAGTTAACCTTCCTGGTACCAGTGATTTCTCCTTTTCCAAACTGCAGTCTAAACATCATCTTGAACACAGATTGACCAGCTGCTTTGTCACATACCGAAGACTGGCTGGCAGTCAGGTGTGAATGGTCCAAGATATTTCTTAATAGGAAAATTCGCTAGCAGAATAAGAGTTTCCATTAACGTCAAGTACCTTCTGCTTTAGAGGAGGGGCTAAGATGGACAGTATGAAGTGACTCATCCCCCCCAAATGAAGACCAAAAGGAAAAGAGGCAGCATGGCTAGCAGTTTTTGGGGCAACAGAGAACAAAAGCCTAGAATTTTATCTGTGGAAGAAAGAGACTGGAATGGAAGCTAAGGGAGCCAGTCTAGGGTCAAGACATCTTTTGGTGCCAGGTAAGGATGCAACCTTTTGTTGCTTAATGAGATGTGTTGCTACCTGACTCCATTCCAGTGCTCAGTCTGTAAATTTGTGAATAGAGCATGCTAAACACTGTAAACCTTCAGTGATCTCTACTCCTGAGAAAGTCCAAACCCAGGTATCACTAGCCTCCTGGAATTTCTTACTGCTTGGGGAAGTGGGACATGAAAACTTGCTTCTCTGTAGACTTCACTGAAAACAGCAAGACTTACTTCTGAGGAAAAATGTAAGTAGGATGGGCCGTTAGCATGCCTTTGCAGGCTCAGCAGCAATATTAGAGTTATGGTGTGTAAGCTGATGCCAAAGCTGCAATGCAGCAGGAAGAGTGGCAGCATCCTTTTTCTTCTGGGACCCCACACTCTTTGTATCCATTCTTAATGTAAAATTCAAACCCATCTTTTGCAAGAATAAATCAGCTCTTGTGCTCTCAGTGAATTCTGCTTTCTTCTAAAGTAAAAAGGAGGGGCAGGCAGGGAACCCTCAGTCTAAAGAATTAATGTATTCTTTTCACTATTGTACAGTGGTCAAAACAAGCTCTCCGCTTCATGTACATGCAGGGTAAATTGTGTGTTTATAAAAACTGAGTCATGAAGTGCCATCTTGTGGCACTGACATGTAACTACTCTTAACAAGAAAATGCGTGTTAAGATGGAATTAAGTCTAAAGTCTTTTTTGAAAGATTATCAAGCAATTGCCTTTATACCCTTGGTCAAACCACTTGCCTATGCTCACAGAGTCTTGTCAGAACAGAAAAGGCAGAATAATGTACAGAATTCAGTATGTACCTGTGTTCTTTCATTTCCTTCCAAAAGCAGGTGAAGAAAGCATGGGACAGTGCTAGCCATCATGTATTGATAGTCATTGGTAACAGACATATTGGTTAAAAATCGAAGTCCAGCTAGTTGCAACTCAGAGTTCAAGGGAGACAAATCAGTTTCCTCACAAACTTTCATAATATATATCTCAGGAAGGGAAAAGAAAAACACACACATTATAACAAGCATGTTCATTAACAATTCAACTATTATTAACAGTATTTATATACCGCTTTTCAACTAAGAGTTCACAAAGCGGTTTACAGAGAAAAATCAAGCAACTAATGGCTTAACTATGGTAATTAAGGACACACACACACACACACACGTATATGTGTGCATGGGATTTCAGCCTAAATATATTAAGGGTTTATTTAAACATTAGGGCTAGTAAATGCCACCATTTAAAATTTGCCATTTAATTTGCCATTTGTCATAATGCTATTTCTCAGATTAAGAATCCTTTAGTTGGGATATTTTAAGTTTATCATCAGATCCTTTCTTCTCAGAAAATGTTTCAGAGCATGCCATCATACTGGCATGCAACACCATTCCATTGCTGGAACATTAACATATCATGCAGTTCTGACAATGTGATTTTGAGCAACTGAAGGAAGGTCAATTTTTTTCACTTATTCCTTCTTTACTATCAACACCACTTTACAATTAATATCAAAGAAAGGATCCCATTGGAATTCATGGGAAAGCTCTCACTCGTTTTAATATAATTAAGATTACACATACTAAACATTATTACAATCTTCTTAATCTAGTCAGATAACTTTTAGTTACATTTCTTTTAAAATTTTAAACTTACTTTCAATTTTTCTTGATTTTGAATATTCATACTCAAGTTATTAAGAGCATTCAATGCTTTTTCTTTAACTTTAGTGTTAGGAACCAAAAGCATTTTTCCAGCAACAGAAAGGCCACCTAAATTTCGAATTATATCCTAAAAGTTAAACAGAGAAAAAAACAAAATTCCCCTTAAATTATATATGAATTATATTTAAATCAATACAATTAAGAATACAATACAATTAAACGCAATTAGGAGCATAATCCTAATGGTGCGCTCAACCAGCGTAAGTTTCTTAAGCTGGTCCAGGAGTGTCGCAAACGTGCCATAAGGATTGTTTGCACTTCCATGCAAGCAGGGCAGGCTGGCACAAGACACACACTGGCCATCCTGTGCTGGACCCCATTGTGGAGGGGTAAATTTGTGCCAGCTGAGGGTGGCCAGTATGAGGGGCTGGGAAGGGTGGCTGGAGGGCATAACAGGGGTATTTTGGGGCTGGGCAGGGTGGACCAGTGGATGAATTGGGCCTGGGAGCAGGGGTGGGACTGGTCTGGGTGACCTGGGCCATCTTCTAACCCTCCTCCTGAGCTGCTCAGATCTGTGCCAGCAATTTCACTGGTGTAGATTCAAGTAGCCCTATTGGGGTGCCTGCTACGTGACAAGAAGATAAATATTCAGCTAAAAATTGGCGTCATCCCACCTCCATCTGCACATGGAAGGACTTTTGGTTGGATCTCAGTCAATGCTGCAAAAGGATTCTCGCTTTCTAGAATCATTACTATGGATCACCTCTCCGTGCTTCTCACTGACGGTCAGCTAACACAGCACAGTATTCTTTCAACTCCAGTTTCCATTTACTTTACAAGATTTAGTGCTGAAATGGAAAAAGTTGCAATGGACCTACTTATGATTCTGGCAACTATTTTACTGCAGAAATGAACTATGTCCTATTCTTACCATAGAACAAGAGTTACTTAAAAATAGAAGCAAAGGTATCCTTTTTCTACTATTGCTTGTAGTAAGCTTTATATCAGTGTTTCTCAACATTTGTTCCCTGCTCTGACACTTCACATGGTCCTACTATTGAAAGTTGCACCGGAATTGGTGATGATGTCATCACCAGTTATTTCCAGATTGGGAGACCAGACACAACACTACAAACACTGGTAAGAGGCTCAGGGTGGATGGGAAGGCAGTTTCAAGTGTGCAAAAAGTACTCTGGAGCTCTGCCTGCCAAACTGAACCTCCCTCCTAGTGCTGCTTGTCATGTTGCATTGCTGGTCTTGCTACCAGACAGCAGGGATCCCGCACGTACCACTGGACACCACTCCAAGTACCACAGCTGGTATGAGTACCATTGGTTGAGAAACACTGCTTTATCTTTCAACACTATCTTGAAAGATAAATTATACTTTTTTACTCTGTTATGGTTATTATACTATATTTTTAATTTTCCTTTTCTATGTTCATTGCTTACAACTAATAAAGTATACTACTTACATGATTTCTTGTGAACGCAGCACTGTTGCTCAGTGTAATCAAGGCTTGTTCCTGAATTGTGGGATCCTCTGTAGTCTCAAGTAAATGAATCAGATTCTGTATGTGGTGTACTTCTAGACCTTTTGGAAGATCCATGCCTGCTAATTTTAAGAAAGATGCAAACATGAAGTTCATTTTTTTTTCCTACAGTAGACATTTGATTGGGGGGAGGATGACAAACTAGAGCTAGGAGGCTAGAGGAGGATGGTAGACTGCCTCTGCCTTTGTTCTGTTTGAAAGTCTGCACACCATGGCTAAGTTGTGTCCAGATATAAACACGTATAAGCCACTAGACATGGGATGGGGAAATCTGCAGCCTTAAGGCCTCATGTGGCCTTTTGGGGTATCAGTTGTGGCCTTTTGCATATTTGTCCACAAATACTAAATTAAGCTTTTATTTCATTACATATTATCTATGCCTAATAAAGGTTTATTCATTCATTCATTACATATTGTAATATCAAAATTAGGGTATTTTTTCAGTAACTTTTATTTTTTCTTTCCTGTAAGTGGCAACTCAATAATTGGTGAACTGGCAACTATCTAGTGACTCGTATCATAGGCCTGAGAGCTTCTTAGGGAAAGACCTGTAACATGTTAAATAAAAATGTATGCTTTTTCTAGTTAAGGAACATCTAGTTAAGGAAATGAATTGTATAATAATAACAACAACAACAACAACAACAGGTATTTATATACCGCCTTTCTTGGTCTTTATTCAAGCCTTTATTCAAGGCGGTTTACATAGGCAGGCTTTATTTAAATCCCTTATTAAATAGGGATTTTTACAATTTCAAAGAAGGTTCTTTCTTTCAAGAACCACTACATTCAAGGTGTTTCATTCCGATCTGGCTTCACATTCTGGCCTCCATCCTCCCATGCTCAGAGCAGATGGAATTGCTCGGCTTCAGCTTGTCAGCTGATCCAAGGTCGCACAGTGCCTGGCGACCTTGTGGATGTTATCTTCAGGCAGACGGAGGCTCTACCCTCTAGACCAGACCTCCTGCCCATATATAAAAGTAAATAAAAGTATATAAGAACATAAGAACAGCCCCACTGGATCAGGCCATAGGCCCATCTAGTCCAGCTTCCTGTATCTCACAGCGGCCCACCAAATGCCCCAGGGAGCACACCAGATAACAAGAGACCTCATCCTGGTGCTCTCCCCTACATCTGGCATTCTGACTTAACCCATTCCTAAAATCAGGAGGTTGCGCATACACATCATGGCTTGTACCCCATAATGGATTTTTCCTCCAGAAACTCGTCCAATCCCCTTTTAAAGGCGTCTAGGCTAGACGCCAGCACCACATCCTGTGGCAAGGAGTTCCACAGACCGACCACGCGCTGAGTAAAGAAATATTTTCTTTTGTCTGTCCTAACCCGCCCAACACTCAATTTTAGTGGATGTCCCCTGGTTCTGGTATTATGTGAGAGTGTAAAGAGCATCTCCCTATCCACTCTGTCCATCCCCTGCATAATTTTGTATGTCTCAATCATGTCCCCCCTCAAGCGTCTCTTTTCTAGGCTGAAGAGGCCCAAACGCCGTAGTCTTTCCTCATAAGGAAGGTGCCCCAGCCCCGTAATCATCTTAGTCGCTCTCTTTTGCACCTTTTCCATTTCCACTATGTCTTTTTTGAGATGTGGCGACCAGAACTGGACACAATACTCCAGGTGTGGCCTTACCATCGATTTGTACAACGGCATTATAATACTAACCGTTTTGTTCTCAATACCCTTCCTAATGATCCCAAGGATAGAATTGGCCTTCTTCACTGCCGCCGCACATTGGGTCGACACTTTCATCGACCTGTCCACCACCACCCCAAGATCTCTCTCCTGATCTGTCACAGACAGCTCAGAACCCATCAGCCTATATCTAAAGTTTTGATTTTTTGCCCCAATGTGCATGACTTTACACTTACTGACATTGAAGCGCATCTGCCATTTTGCTGCCCATTCTGCCAGTCTGGAGAGATCCTTCTGGAGCTCCTCACAATCACTTCTGGTCTTTACCACTCGGAAAAGTTTGGTGTCGTCTGCAAACTTAGCCACTTCACTGCTCAACCCTGTCTCCAGGTCATTTATGAAGAGGTTGAAAAGCACCGGTCCCAGGACAGATCCTTGGGGCACACCGCTTTTCACCTCTCTCCATTGTGAAAATTGCCCACTGACACCCACTCTCTGCTTCCTGGCCTCCAACCAGTTCTCAATCCACGAGAGGACCTGTCCTCTAATTCCCTGACTGTGGAGTTTTTTCAGTAGCCTTTGGTGAGGGACCGTGTCAAACGCCTTCTGAAAGTCCAGATATATAATGTCCACGGGTTCTCCCGCATCCACATGCCTGTTGACCTTTTCAAAGAAAGGGTCTTACCCTTACAGAAGCCATGCTGACTCTCCCTCAGCAAGGCCTGTTTGTCTATGTGTTTTGAGATCCTATCTTTGATGAGGCATTCCACCATCTTACCCGGTATGGATGTTAGGCTGACCGGCCTATAGTTTCCCGGGTCCCCCCTCTTTCCCTTTTTAAAAATAGGCGTGACATTTGCTATCCTCCAATCTTCTGGCACTGTGGCCGTTTTGAGGGACAAGTTGCATACCTTAGTCAAGAGATCTGCAACTTCATTCTTCAATTCCTTAATAACCCTTGGGTGTATGCCATCAGGGCCCGGTGACTTATTGATCTTTAATTTATCAATGAGGTCTGAAACATCTTCTCTTTTAACCTCTATCTGACTTAACTCCTCGGTTAGGAGGGGCCGTTCGGGCAGCGGTATCTGCCCGAGGTCTTCTGCCGTGAAGACAGATGCAAAGAACTCATTTAATTTCTCTGCCATCTCTAAGTCTCCTTTTATCTCCCCTTTCCCTCCCTCACCATCCAGAGGGCCAACCGCTTCTCTGGCGGGTTTCCTGCTTCTAACATATTTGAAGAAGCTTTTATTATTCCCCTTAATGTTGCTGGCCATGCGTTCCTCATAGTCTCGCTTGGCCTCCCCTATCACCTTCTTACATTTCTTTTGCCACAGTTTATGTTCCTTTTTATTCTCTTCATTAGGGCAAGACTTCCATTTACGGAAGGAAGCTTCCTTGCCCTTCACAGCCTCTCTAACTTGGCTGGTTAGCCATGCGGGCACTCTCCTGGATTTAGTGGAACCCTTCTTTCTTTGCGGTATACACCTCTGCTGGGCCTCTATTACTGTTGTTTTAAGCAGCCTCCATGCATTCTGGAGAGACTGGACTCTTTTTACCCTCCCTTTCAACCTCCTTCTAACCAGCCTCCTCATTTGAGGGAAGTCCGCCCGTCGGAAGTCAAGGGTTTTTGTTAGAGATTTGCCCGGTATTCTTCCCCCAACGTGCACGTCAAAACGGATCGCAGCATGATCACTGTTCCCCAATGGCTCAGTAACGTTTACATCTCTAACCAGGTCCTGCGTACCGCACAAAATTAAATCCAGAGTCACCTGTCCTCTGGTGGGCTCCGTGACTAGCTGATCTAAGCCACAGTCATTTAGCACGTCAAGAAATCCGGTTTCCTTATCGTGTCCAGAACACAAATTGACCCAGTCAATATGAGGATAATTGAAGTCCCCCATGATTACAACCCTGTCCTTCCTTGTCACCTCCCTGATCTGTTTCCTCATTTCAAGGTCCCCATCAGATTTCTGGTCTGGAGGACGATAGCACGCCCCCAGTATTACATCACTGCACAAGCCTGGTAATTTAACCCACAGAGATTCTACGGTGGAGTCGGACCCACCTTCAATCTCTACTTTGCTGAATTCTATCCCTTCCTTAACATAAAGGGCCACCCCACCTCCAACACGCCCCTGCCTGTCCCTCCTGTAGAGTTTATAGCCCGGGATTGCGGTATCCCACTGATTCTCCGCATTCCACCAGGTTTCCGTTATGCCCACTATGTCAATATTTTCCCTTGTCACCAGACATTCCAGTTCTCCCACCTTTGCTCGTAGACTTCGGGCATTCACATAAAAGCATTTATACACGGAATGCCCCAGGATGGGCTGCTTATTCGCTCCTTTGTCCCCGCATCCTCTCATTGTGCCAAACCGTCTATCACATCCCATCTCCCTAACTTTCCCAATTTCTTCTCCCACCCTGCCTTTGTCTTGTTGTTCTCTAACCTCCCCATCCTCATCCCATAGGGATGAGGAGTCCCGAACCGGATGCCCCTCGGCTCCTGTCGGCCTTCCCCCAGGGATCAGTTTAAAAGCTGCTCTGCCACCTTTTTAATGTTATGCGCCAGCAGTCTGGTTCCATTCTGGTTCAAATGGAGCCCGTCCCTCTTGTACAGGCCCCGCTTGTCCCAAAACGTTCCCCAGTGCCTAACGAATCTAAACCCCTCCTCCCTACACCACCGTCTCATCCACGCATTGAGACCCCTGATCTCCGCCTGCCTAGCTGGCCCTGCGCGTGGAACAGGTAGCACTTCAGAGAACGCTACCTTTGAGGTCCTGGCTTTCAGCTTCCTGCCTAAAAGCCTAAATTTGGCCTCCAGGACCTCCCAGCTACACTTGCCCACATCGTTGGTGCCGACATGCACCACAGCCGCTACCTCTCCCCCAGCACTGTCTACCAGCCTGTCTAGACGAGAAGTGATGTCCGCAACCTTCGCACCAGGCAGGCAAGTCACCATGCGGTCCTCACATCCGTCGCAAACCCCCCTCTCTATGTTTCTAATAATCGAATCCCCCACTACAAGAAGCCCCCGACCCCCCTCCCGCCGAGGAGTATCCCGAGTGCGCTCGGATACGGGCCCATCCCCTGGAGAAGGGATCCCCCCTAGGGGATTGTTTCCCTCCTCTCCAGGATGACGTCCTCCAGTCCCGAGACTTCCCACCCGGGCAGCCGAGGAGCTGCACGCCTGAGGTTGGGACGAAGCCTGATCGTCCCCGGAAGTCTCCCCACAGTCCTCCTCTGGCTGCCTGCGCTTCTCCAGGTCGGCCACCAAGGCTTCAAGGGAGCGGACGCGTTCCCTGAGAGCCTGGAGCTCCTTGCAGCGAGGACACACCCATGACATATGCCCCAGAGGCATATAATCATACATGTGGCACTCGATGCAGAACACTGGATAGCCCCCACCCTGCTGCTGGCTGTCTGACTGCATAGCTTTTTTGTTGTTGTTGTTGTTTTATTTAGGGGTCCTTTAAAAAACCGTACACTGGATAGCAGCCCTCTTCTCAAGGGAAGAGGAAGGGCAGTGTATGGGGCCCTGGCCTCCTCGCCCTGCTGCTGAACTCGCCCTGCTGCTGAACTCTTGTGCCTTACCTGGCACTTAGTTCCCGAGGCACTGAGTT
Source organism: Tiliqua scincoides (assembly GCF_035046505.1). NCBI lineage: Eukaryota > Metazoa > Chordata > Lepidosauria > Squamata > Scincidae > Tiliqua > Tiliqua scincoides. The sequence goes on along the minus strand of NC_089827.1, from coordinate 25,337,657 downwards.
CCCAGAGGCCACACGCGTCTGCAGAGAGCCTCACGCGATGGCCTGCCTAGCTTTATACTCCTGGCTGGCCCCTCCCCCCTCCTTCCTTCCTGATTGAAAGGGGGCTGGCCTTCCCAGGTGAGTTTACAAAAGCTCAGGAAGGCAAATTGCTGCTGATGGGCGTGACCTACTCTGCAGGCTCCTGAATGGACTGCTTGGATTAGCCTACTGGAGCTCTTAATGGGTTGGGAATTGGCCCTTCCTAGGTCCTTTCCCTCCTAGTTCTGTTCTCTTAGGCTGGACTGTTTTTGTAACCTCAAGCTAGTTTTTATTTGGGTTTGTTTAATTATTTATTGCTCTCTAGATCCTGTGTCCCAATTTACTGACCTGTTTAGGTTATGTTCTAAAAAGTAAAATAAATAAAACGTGGCTTTCCATTATAAAAATATTCCCCAACGCTGCACTAGACTGTATATTTAGCTACCTGAAATATTTGTAACAGACATATTTTCATTAGTTTTTCCAACATTGGTTTTGGTGTTTGTTTTTTACATGAGATATTTTAAGACCCTGTTTAAGTTTTAAACCTTTTGACCCTTTATGCAGTCACTATCTGAAGTATTGCAGCTCAATGACAAAAGATTTGACTGTGACATAAAAGACTCTAGGTTAGAATCCTAAATTTTGTAGTTATGGCTAACAGTGCCATCCTATGCATAGAAGTAACGCTACAATCCTATCCACTCTTACCTGGGAGTAAGTCCCATTGACTATAATGGAACTGAGTAGATATGCATAGGATCGGGCTCTCAGCCCCAGTGAGTATAATGGGACTTACTCACAAATGTATGTGTAAAGAATGGCAGCCTAAATTTAGGCTATAAGGATTAGAGTCCCAGTGGTGTCAAAGATAAGGCCCAGGAGCCTGATGTGGCTGTAGAAGCTCTTTATTTGGCCCTCAGGCTCTCCCAGAACCACCACTGGCTGCTCTCAGCTGCTGTGCTGTGGTGTCACTGCTGAAAGGGCAGCCTGCATGATAATTGGGGTCTCCTGTATCTTGAAAATAAGATCTTTGTATTTGCTTTTATCATTTGCAGCTACTGAGTTCCTAACTGAAAAAAGTGCTTATTTCTTGTCAACACCTGCTTAATGACATCACCTCTGGACCTCAGCAGGCATCATGAATGCTATTTGGCATGCTATATTTGTGAGCCACCTTGAGTGCCCTTTACTGGGATAGAAAGGTGGGATATAAATTCTATAAATAAATAAATAATAAATATATGAAATCAGTTCAATGCCCCTGGATCAGACTGTAGCCATCTCTTCAGGCGGGCAATAACCAGTGTTTCTCAACATCTGCGCTCCACTGTACCACTTCATGGTCCACCTGCTCAATGTACCACTGGAGGTAACTGGTGATTACATAATTGTCAGTTATTTCTGGGTTGGGAGGCCAGCTGCAACGTGACAAGCACCAGTAAGAGACTCAGTGCGCGGGAGGGCTTTCTCAAAAGCATGCTTTGGAGCTTCCTACTACTGTTTGCTGTGTTGTGTTCCAGGTCTCGCTGCCAGCAACAGGGGTCCCGTGAGTACCACCAGACACCACCTCCAGTACCACTGGTGGTACCCATACCAGTGGTTGAGAAACACTGCAATAAGCAATCCAGAAACCGAGTGGTAGCATGGCACACTACTGTCACCAAGAGTAGACTGCATGCCACACTGTTAGGAAAAGAAGCTGTGTAAAGAGGTTCCGGCTCTGCTCCAGCTGACCCAACCTTACCTTGGAGACCACAGCTGGACTCTCTCTGGACAGTGCTGGAAAGCACAGCAATGCCCGATACCCGCTGCAACAAGCTGCCCCCCAAGGGGGCGAGGGGCTGCCGCTCCCCAGAGGCGGAGGCTGGGCTGGCCTCGCTTCCTTCCTCCGCACGCTCAGTTGGTGGCCCTGCTGCTGCTGCTGCTGCTGCTGCTGCTCCACCACGTGTCCCCCTCCTGCGGGAGGCCACTGCCCTGTAAACACAGTAACAGACTCCCGCCCCCACCGCCAGGCCCGCCAGCCCCGTGGCCGCCGCGGAGGCCCTGCAGTCCCGCATGCTGGCCAGAGCCCTTCCTGCCCACAAGCAGGAGAGCGAGGGCGGGAAGGGAGCTGTCACTGGAGGCGCAGCGTGAGAAGGCCGTCCCGAGGGGCTCCTCCTCTTCCGCTGGGCGGCTTCCCCGCCTCCCTTATAGCCCCGTTCTCCTTGTCTTAGGCTTTGTCCTGTCCTCACTTTCCTGGGAGTAAGCCCCACTGACCATAATGGGGCTTCCTTCTGAGTAGACACGCATAGGCTTGGGCGGTGAGGCTGCAATCCCATCCACACTTACATGGGAGCAAGTCCCATTAAAGACAATGGGATTTACTTCTCAGTAGACATGCATAGGATTGGGCTGTGAAGCCCAATTGGGCTGTGAAACTGCTCCACACTTTCTTGGGAGTAAGCCCCACTGAAGACAATGGGACTTTCTACTGAGGAGGTTTGCATAGGCTAGTATGCATAGGTTTGGGCTGTGAGGCTGCCATCCTATCCACACTTTCCTGAGAGTAAGTCCCATTGAAGACAATGGGACTTACTTTTGAGTAAACAGGCATAAACTTGGGCTGTGAGGCTGCCATCCTTTCCACACTTTCCTGAGAGTAAGTCCCATTGAAGACAATGGGACTTACTTTTGAGTAAACAGGCATAAACTTGGGCTGTGAGGCTGCCATCCTTTCCACACTTTCCTGGGAGTAAGCCTCATTGACTATGATGGGACTGAGTTCTGAGTGGACATGCATAGGGTGGGGCTGTGAGTTCTGAGGCAACGCAGGTGTAAGCAGCCTGCATCTCTCAAGCGGAGGCGGCCTGTGTAAACGATGGTTGAACCGTTATAAATAACGGTTAGAAGCAGTGCGACTGGCTGTTGACGTCTCTCTCTGTTTGTCACGAGCGTTCTCCATTAGGGGAGGGGACAGTGGCTGGCCTGGGAGCGCGCGCTGACCATGCCCGGGCTGGGTCGCTAGGCGACCACGAGTGGCCAGTGCAGGGAGTGGGAAGCGGCTGCTTGATCGTCGTTGCTTGGCCTGGTCATGGCAGCGTTTCAGAATGTGGACCCCGCAGTCAGGGGCTACTTCAAGAGACACTGCATACCCGACATCTACGAGGTAACGCAGCTGCCCCTGTCAGCAGAGGGTGCTTGGCTCTGTGAAGCAGAGCAGTGGTTGATCATAGGGGCTTCTTATCAGGGGTGGGTGGGGGCAGGTGAGGCAGAGCCTCCCCACTGGAGTCCTTTGAAAAGCACCGCCGCTGTGGGAGGCACCCAAGCACAGTGCTTGGGTTGTGGGTACTTGGGTGCCTCCCACAGCGGCGGTGCTTTTCAAAGGACTCCAGTGGGGAGGCTCTGCCTCACCTGCCCCCACCCCCCCACCCACCTGTCTCTGGTGTCTGAAGGGGAATTAAGGCAACTCTGTTACTACTTTCACTTCTGGATGGTTTACTCACCATCTGTTATACACAACAGCGCTGGAATGATGTGTTTAAGGGCAGGGATGTGCAGTGGTTGGGGAGGCAGGTGAGGCAGAGCCTCCTCACCAGAGTCCTTCAAAAAGCAGCACTGCCAGGTGAGGTGTGCAAGCCCTCACAACCCACTCACAAGCCATGTGCACCGTGTAGATCAGCTATTTTCAACCTTTGTCATCTCAAGGCACACTGACCAGGCACTCAAATTGTCAAGGCGCACCATCAGTTTTTTGACAGTTGGCAAGGCACACTGCAGTAACAGCAGGGGCTCACGTTCCCCAGTGGCCCTACTAACAAATGACCCTCCCCCAAACTCCTGCGGCACACCTGCAGACCATCCGTGGCACACCATTGTGCCACTGCACAGTGGTTGAAAATGGCTGGTGTAGAGAGTATGGGGAGTGGGTTATGAGTGCTTGCACACTCACATGCAGCAGTGCTTTTTGAGGGACTCTGGTGGGGAGGCTCTGCCTCACCTGCCTCCCCACCCACTGCGTGTTCCTGTTTAAAGCTCAGCCCAGTCCAACTTTACACCACCAATGCAGCCATGCTAATGGGGCTTGCACTGCATCCTGTGATGCAGTGCAGTCCCCTCTGTTATGTGAAAATCCCCTTTTGCCTTTTAGTTGTGATTTCATATCTAGTTATGTCACTATGGACTAAAATATGCAGGCTTAAACTTATCACACAGGCCAAATTCAGGTCAAGTCACAAGCTACACCTCTCTAGGGTGGCATAGTAAATCATTGTTTAAGTGTCTCCTATTCATTGAATTGTTTTAACCCAATCATTGTTTGCAAAAGTGTCTGTATGCAGACTGTATGCAGACACTGTATGCAGTCTGTATGCAGACTCAATCACTGTATGCAAAATTGAACTGCCTTCCTGGGTTGCCCAAGTTCCCCCAGCTAGGAAGCCAGCCATTAGACCCTATTTGAATTTTGCTGATAAGGGACATCCTCATCTTTTCAATGTTTACCCTGTTTTCAATGTTTACCTCTCTCTGGCTCGCCCTCCAAGGCAGAGGGTCTCCTTCACAGGACCCCCCCCCCAACTGCTCTGCAGGACAGGTAACTATCTGGCACCTGAAACTCTTTCCCTTCTTCCCCCTCCCCTTTTCTCCCCTTCTCTCCCCATCTTTAGTTAGCAACTGGGTTTGGCAGACCAGGGACCCCTAAAATCCTTCCCTACAACTGTTTCCTTTCTAATTTCCTTGGATGCACCAAATGCTTTTTACATGCAACCACCATAAAGCTAGGTACACTACTAGATGCAAGTACTAACACGTGCTGAAACAGGAAGGTTGACTGTCCTGTGCTATATCCAACACAGGTGTGGTGCAGGCTGGGGCGCAACTCGGAGTAAGGGAATTTTATTCCCCTTACCCCAAGAAATGCCCCAAGCAGTCCTATGGGGCTACTTGGATCTGCATCCACAATTTAGCGGGCGTAAATCCGAGTAGCCTTGTAACGCTGCTCTGGCCAGGGACAGGGGTTAGTTTCTGGATTAGCAATTGTTCAGAAGAGAGAAAACAAGCATATTTTCTAAACTTAAAATAGTTCTGCCAAGTGTGTAAGCAGACAATTAAGAAAGAGAAAAAGAGACTAACTTCTATGGAAATAGGAGAAACAATAAGGAAGTAAGAAGTATCTTCTGTGACAGAGAGTTTTTAGCACTGTCAGCATTTTGGGACTAGACCCCAACATAAAGCTTCTGGGAGATAACAACAAAGAGTCTTGTGGCACCTTAAAGATTAACCAGTTTATTTCAGCATTAGCTTTTCTGAACTACAGTCCACTTCATAAGATGCATGAAGTAAAATTCTCTCTCTGTGTTTGGGTAAAGAAAAAGAAAACAGTTGCAAAAGGTGAGAATCAAAGAGTCATGGTAGTGGTTCCCATGTAAGCTGTGGCTCCTCAGGGAGCTGCAGAATTGTCCCTTAAAGCCCCCATTTCTTCAAAGCCAGCATTCTGGAAAGAAAGGCCAAGGCTGTGGCATTCTCCTTTTTGGCTTGCTTGTGCTACCTGAGCCTGTCTGGGGCTTCTGTTATTTTACTTATACCTTTCCAGTGAGGTGGTTAGCAATAAACATGTCCTCATAATGGTGAATTGGGAAAGCAGGTGGGGAAGGAGATGAGAGACTGACACTCTGTATGGTTTCCCCTGATCAGGAAGCAAGAGCAAAGTGCTTCTTCTACCTTTGGCTGAGGGCATCAGATTTTTCTGGTTTGCAAAGGCAGGAGTGTTTGAGCAAAACTTTTCTTCTGCCGCTGCTGGCTGCCAGAAATCTGTTGCTACTGCAAGGGAGATGCAAATGTTTCCCTTTTTGAAGAACTGAAGAGAGAAAAAAGTAGGGAGGGAGAGGGGCAGCAGAGGATCAAATGGTCAAGCAGGGTGCTGCTTACATTCTTTGTCTGCCTCACAGTGCTGATGGGAAGGGAGACTCTGATTGGCAGCAGACACAGAGCAGGCTAGTGTATGCACATGCTTTTTGCACACATGCCTCCTCCCTTTGCAGAGAAACCCCAGCATGCATTTCTCTCTCTCTCTCTCTCTCTCTCTCTCTCTAGCAGCAGCAGCAGTTGGATGATTTTGTAAGCCAGACACCTTTGGGAAGGATATTCCATGGCCTGTTTGGTGCTCAGAGCCTTTGTTGCCTTGGGTCGCATTATAGTGCAGCAAGCAAACATGCCTAGCTCCCTTCATCCCAATTATTTTCAGAGAGAAAAAATGGAAGTACTGCCAAGGCCAGACTTGCCCCACCTCCAAAAAAGTAACATAATGGGGAGTCACAGCCAATGGCCAGTACATCAAGGAAGCCACGGGTTAAAAAAGTTTGGGAACCACTGGGCTATGGGATAGTAAGTGCATTATGGTCTATAGACAGCAGATGGCAGTTAACGAGCTTATGATACCACTTCCTTGAAAAAATATACAGCAATTCCTTGACTTTCATCCACTTGACTTTAGTCACTTTGCTCTTTTGTCAGATTTCGTCCAAGCTTCCATGACATCATGTTGGCTTAAAGGGGTCTTGCTCCTTTTCATCACTTTTCATATGCCCCAGTTCGACCTGTGCTGCAGTGTTGGGCTGCTTCAGGCCTGTTTGGACATGTTGGTGGATCCCATGGACAGTGGGGTCGCCCATCTTATGCCCTCTGTTTCATTGGCCCAGTAAATCCATATCAAGACATGTTCATTCATGCCAATGCCAAAGCAGCTTTCAATTAACTGTGAAATGGAATGAACAATCCAATCCCATACTAAAAGCAGTTCAAATTTACAATGGATGAGCTTTCGGGGCAATCCATGTTTATTCATATATTATTAATACTGTACTGTGCAGGCTGTACTGTACTGTCCCCCAGTATCCATGGGGGATATGTTCCCCCCCCCCCGGATATCAGAAACTGTAAATAAAAGTGAACTCTGTCTTCTCCCCCCCCCACGCCATTACTTTCGTTTATCACAATCACACCAAGTAAGAATGTCTTTTGTTTGCTTGTTTATAACCCACCTTTCCACCCTACTTAGGGACTGTCAAGGTGGCTTATAAAATAATTCAATAGATAAAACAATACTAAAGCATTAATAAAAACAATGAAAACCATAAAAACAGTAAAACACAGTTGGATCAGTTAAAAAGATGTTTCATAAAAAACGCCAGCTCCGTGATGTCAATGTTTAAAAGCTCCCTTAAATAAAAGTCTTAAGACCCCTGCCGAAAGTACTCCAAAGAGTGAGCTGTTCACAATTCCAGGGGAAGGGAATTCCATAGATGAGGCGCCACCACTGAGAATATCCTATTTTTTGCTGCCACCGCCTTCACCTCTACTGGCGGCGGCACAGTTAGAAGGACCCCCTATGATGATTTGAGAGGACAGTTAGGATAATATGAAGGAGGTGATCCCTCAGATACTCTGGATCAAGCTATAAAGGGCTTTAAAAGTCAAAACTAGTACTTTGAATTCAACTTGGAATTCAGTGTAGCCAGTATAGTCTCTGAAGCAGTGGCCCGACTGAGTCGAACCTGCTAGCCCCAGCAACCACACAGGCAGTCACATTCTGCTCTAGTTGCAGTTTCTGAACTGTCTTCAGAGGCAGCCCCACGTAGAGTACATTGCAGTAATATAATCTAGATGTCACTAGGGCATGGGTGACCGTGGCCAGGTCTGAGCAACTCAGATATGGTTACAGCTGGTGAATCAGCCAAAGCTGAGCAAAAGGCTCCCCTGGCCACAGCCCCAACTGGGAATACAGGAGCAGCTGCAGATCCAGGAGCACCTCCCAACTGCGGACAAGCTCCTTCAGAGGGAGTGCAACCTCATTCAGAGCAGGGCACTAGTCCAATACCCAAGTTGTGGCCTTCTGGACCAGGAGAACCTCTGTCTTATCAGGATTTAATTTCAGCTTGTTTGTCCACATCTAGCTTCCCACTGCTTCCAGACAACAATCCAGAACTTTGACTGCCGCCTCAGAATTGGGAGGAGAGAAAGAGCTGGTACCCTATTCCAAACCTCCGGATGACCTCTCCCAGTGGCTTCATGTGGATACTGAACAGCATGGGGGATAGAATGGAACCTTGCGGTACCCCACACCTAAGAGACCAGGATGCTGAACAAGCATCCCCTAGCACCACCTTCTGGGATCAGTCAACCAAGAAGGAGTGGAACCACCACAAAACAATGCTTCCAAGCCCCAGCATAGCCAGCCAACCCAGAAGGACACTATGGTTGATGGTGTCGAAGGCCTCTGAGAGAGGTCCAGCAGGACTAACAGGGATGCACTCCCCCTGTCCATTCCCTAGTGCAAGTCATCCACCAAGGCAGTCTCTGTCCCAAACCCCAGCCTGAAGCCGGACTGGAATAGATCCAGATAATCAGCTTCTTCCAGGGCCCTCTGGAGCTGGGACGCCATCACCTACTCAATCACCTTGCCCTAAAAAGGAATATTTGAGACTAGCTGAAAATTATTCAAATTAGTGGGATCCAGAGAGGGTTTCTTCAGGAGGGGGTGAACCACCACCTGCTTCAAGGTCGATGGCAACACCCCCTCTCTCAGAGATGAGTTCACTACCCTCCCTGTCCACTCGGCCAGCCATCCCTGGGCAGATCTAATTAGTCATGCTGGACAAGGGTCGAGCAGGCAAGAAGATGGATCTCACACTCCAGAGAATCCTGTTCACATCCTCAGGTTCCACAAGCTGAAAAGAATCCCAAAAGGAAGGATAGACAGGTGCCCCAGAGACATTGCTAGATACTCCTAATGTGGCATCCAAGTCATGCCAGATCTGATGGACCTTGCCCGCAAAGTGCTGTGCAAACTTGTCACAGTGAGCCTCTGTGTGCTCCTCCCCATCAGTAGAGAGGGCAAGATGGAGTAGGCCACAGACCACACAAAAGAGCTCAGTCAGATTGATATGCCAATAAAGGTTTCAGAACAGACAGACAGACAGCTCAGTCAGATGATTCTCCACGAATGCGATGGCGGCAAAGAAGTATGACCTCTTACTGTTTTGTGGCCACTGCCACAAAATAGACTCTCAGATTACACAGGCCAACACACGTTTTGCTTTCTTAAACGTTACACCAATTCCTGGGTATATTTGGGGTCCCGATTCCAAAAATGGCATCCATTTTGCCCTGTCACGTCTAGTTTTGGAGACATGGCATAGCCTCTTTAGTGAATGGTTTAAGCAGCTTCCTCATAAGAACATAAGAACAGCCCCACTGGATCAGGCCATAGGCCCATCTAGTCCAGCTTCCTGTATCTCACAGTGGCCCACCAAATGCCCCAGGGAGCACACCAGATAACAAGAGACCTCATCCTGGTGCCCTCCCTTGCATCTGGCATTCTGACATAACCCATTTCTAAAATCAGGAGGTTGCGCATACACATCATGGCTTGTACCCCATAATGGATTTTTCCTCCAGAAACTTGTCCAATCCCTTTAAAGGCATCCAGGCTAGACGCCATCACCACATCCTGTGGCAGGGAGTTCCACAGACCGACCACATGCTGAGTAAAGAAATATTTTCTTTTGTCTGTTCTAACTCTCCCAACACTCAATTTTAGTGGATGTCCCCTGGTTCTGGTGTTATGTGAGAGTGTAAAGAGCATCTCCCTATCCACTCTGTCCATCCCCTGCATAATTTTGTATATCTCAATCAGGTCCCCCCTGAGGCGTCTCTTTTCTAGGCTGAAGAGGCCCAAACGCCGTAGCCTTTCCTCATAAGGAAGGTGCCCCAGCCCCGTAATCATCTTAGTTGCTCTCTTTTGCACCTTTTCCATTTCCACTATGTCTTTTTTGAGATGTGGCGACCAGAACTGGACACAATACTCCAGGTGTGGCCTTACCATAGATTTGTACAACAGCATTATAATATTAGCCGTTTTATTCTCAATACCCTTCCTAATGATCCACCTAATGATCTACACCATGGCTTCCTCATGAGGCAGCTGCTTGAACCATTCACTAATGAGGCTATACTATATCTCCAAAACTAGACATGATGGGGCAAAACGAATACCATTTTTCGAATCGGCACACCAAATTCATATCAAACCACCATAAAGTTTGGGTAAAACTTTTCTGACCCTCAATTTTGTAGGCTTTTTGTTACCTTTAGCCTTTATATGGTCAGACTTGGCACAAGTCTTTTGCCATGTCACTCTCTAGACATCTGCCCCGCTGCTTCATTGTCCACAGCTCCTCAGAAAACCAAGGTGTAAAACCAATCATTTTACAGATGCTATATGCATGCAAGCTTATAGAAAGGCAGACAACCTGAATGCTAGACACAGGCAGAATGTTAACAGGAAGCTATGTAAGAGTGGCTTATATAAAATCAAACTGCAAAATAATTTCAACAGGAAAGACTGTAAGTTTGTGGAGGGGAGGATTGACCTTGCTTGCTTCTCCCCTTCCTCCTCTTCCTTGCAGAGCAGTTTGTGTTTCTATAGCACCTGCCAGGAGGAATTAGCACCAGTAGGCCTGTGATGATAGATGTTTGCCTTGCTAGCTTTTCTTAGATGCCATTTCTCTGTTCCTCTGAAAGTGGCTACTGGCCATAATGAGAATTCTGTGTTCCACTCCTTGACCATCATGAAATATTCGATGTGAGAAAAGACTGATGTTTCTAGCTTCTAAAAATTATATTACATTGTGTAATAAAATTTGAAAAATTTTGTGTTTATATGAATATTTTGATTTTTTAAAATTAATTTTAAAGCAACAGTTTCAAAAATGCTGCTTTTCTAACATACAAAGTTTAGCCACAGTTTATGCTATGCAGTTGTATTACATGTGTTACAATGCATTACAGTAGGCTAGATAAGTATACAAAGTTTAAGATAACTAAAAAAAGTTTTGATGATACAAAAAGGCTAAGATTACTGTTGGAATCATCACTTCTGAATTGTATTCAACAAACAATTTTTGTGTTAGTGTAATTTTATAGAGAGAAATATAAATTGAAGTTTTTCTTAGTAAATAAAAGGGTTTTTCAAGGTTACCTTAAATTTAAACCATGTAGTTTGAAAAAGTTGCTATATAGAAGACACATTCTGTACTTGCTGCCTAAAAATTCCAAGCAGCAATTATTGTTTCCAGAATTTCCATGGTAACATTAGTAAACAGCTTTTTTTGGACCAGATATAACAACTACAGTATAGAGCATTTCTTGCACAGATCTAATTCACTCTTGTGGCTTCTAAAAATGATTTTGTGATAATGAACTTGGCTTTAATATTTTGCAAAATCAAAGATAAAATGCTTTTCTTATCATGTTGATTTTCAGAACACATTACAGTACAGTATATGCCATTTCTGCCCAACATTGCATGTACATAACAGGGACCAAATGTGTACACCTGTGGGCTGAGCAAAAATGGGTTAAGAACAAATTTATTTAAGAATAAAGAGCCATAATGTATCCATGTAAGCATATCTTGCCTGATCCTCAGTGAAACTGTTGATAGTGAAGGACATTTCAATGGTGAACAGCTTCATATGTTGCCATATTCAAGATTTGGAATACTTTTTCAATTAACACACAAAAATTGGAATATTTCAAGCATGAGTAAATAAGGAGTAAAATAGAATATTTAAGAATGTATGAGGGGAATTTGATTTAAAATTTAATTTTACACTTGTATGTTAGTATCAGATTTTTAAATATGGATTTTTCCTTCCAGGCTCTGTTAGGTGGTTTATTAGTTATGTGTCCAGATGATCCACTCAAGTTTTTAGAAGAAAAGATCAAAGAAATAATGGAAAAGGGGCTTCATAGTGTTTTATGGTATGTATGAGATGTGTGTGCTATAAACATGGTGTTCAAATGAAAAATATTGAAATGTTATACAGTTCTGGAGTAATTTGATTTTTAGAAAACTTTCATAAAGTTCCTAGTAAACAATTCTTTAGTAAAGGGGTATAAAATATCTGCAGCTGCTTTAAAACTAGGAAGCAAAGGTTGTGGAATGAAGGCAAATTAGCAGTATGTCACATTAATTTATACAAATATGTAGATTACTACTCTATATTTATTAATCTGTAAGCTATCTGTAAGCTGTTTGGATACTTGGATGGAGAAATCTCGAAGTGGTATAAAACTAATTCTAATCATGGAGGCCAAAGTAGACTACAACAAGCTTAACAATCTCTGTCAAAACTGACAGGATGAAAAACTGCCAAGAAAAATCTATGGTCCAAGAACTATACAGGTGTACCCCTGTATCTGCAGGAGTTCTGTTCTGGAACCCCTGCAAATACGTGAAACTGTGGATATGGGGGATGACCCCTTCCCTGGTTTTCCTGGCCCTAATAATGCCTCTTAAAGGCTTTAAAAGTCACAGTGATTGGAACTGGAAGTCACCTTTCTTTGGCCTAAATGGTCATCCTGAGGCCTACGAAGGCTGCAGATGGATGCATATGGCTTCTGAGGGACTCAGAAGAACTGAGGGACTCTGGAGGGTGCGGGGGGGGGGTCGCATCTGCGGAACCATGGATGCGTGAAACCACGGATATGGAATCCGCAGATACGGGGCCCCCTATACATTGAGAAAAGTGTAATGATCTTCATTTTATGTATACAGTGGGCTCTCAGGATATGTGGGGATTCATTCCAAGGCCCCACGCGAATACCAAGTTCTGCAGATAATTAAATACATGACTGGAGGATTTCAGAACATCTCCCGACATGACTAGAAGTTGTAGGTGCGAACCAGAAGTTACTTGTGATAGTGTCTGGAAAATCCTCTGAGCTCCTCTAGCTGTGGGCTTGGCATCTGTGGATACTGCAACCCGCTGATATAGAGTCTGCAGATAAGGGCGGCCCACTATATTTAGCATTTATCATCCTTTCACTTTTTAAAATTATTTCCTCATAGTGAGTTGAGGTGGTTGGGTGTCTTTCTGACTGGAAGCAAAATGGGGAGCCCAATGTAAGTTAGTGTGTCTGCAACCTCAGGGGAGTACCTACAAATGTCAAATTGCATACATTTGTAAGTTTAAAGAAAAAGGCACCCTCACACTGGCCTGACATTCAGTGAGTATGCTCAGTGGCCCCCAGGAGTCATGAACATTTGAGAAGTTGGTTGTAAAAACATGGAATGGTGCAGTGAGTTGATCTGTTTGAGTCTCAGCATGTTGTATCCTGGGGGTGAACATTATACTGCAGGGAACACTAGGTATATGCAAAAGCTCTGTACAGTCGTGCATCACTTAGTGACAGAGATGTGAACCGGCACCCCTGTCGTCAAGCGAGACTTGACGCTATTCGAAGCCTTGAAGGTGAGTGAAGTGTACTCCCCTCACCTCCAGAGGCTTTTCTGAGCCTAGCAGAGACAGTGTGCAATCACACACTGCCTCTGTGAGGCTCAGAACGCCCAAATCACGCAAGAAATGTAACTTCCAAACAACGCAATGCAATGTGACAGAAGAACCTCTGGTTGCGTCTCTCGTGTGATTTGGGCATTCGGAGCCTCACAGAGGCAGTGTGGGGATGCGCGCTGCATCTACAAGGCTCAGAAAAGCCTCCGGAGGTGGGTGGCTCAGAAAAGCCTCCAACTTCAGAGGCTTGAGGGAGCTTTGCTGGGACCAACAGTGGTGTTGCATTTGCGGCCCATCACTGGTCAGAACGTCACAAAGAGACGCTCACCTGTATTTGAATCCAAGAATTCAGATGGTTAGTGAAGGACCTGTCCCCGAAAAAAAAAATTAGTAGAAAATATAGAAGTGGTAAATCAATTAGATTTCTGAGTCTTCATTTTCTGATTAGTTTGTCTTTTATAGGCATGCTCAAGGAAGAGAGATAAGAATTCTAAGGGTTCATCCTTCAGAGTTTTGTTGCAGAATTGCCTGAATGTGTAAAGGGTGTTTCAAGAGTTTAGAGTCGAATTATAGTTTGTATTGGTCTGCTTAATATACTCTTTTTTGAGAGAGAGAGAGAGAGGGAGGGAGAGAGAGAGAGAACACACAGAGATTTAAATTTAATCTATACACTGTATTAGAATATGCATTTTTCACATGATTTAGTAACATTTATGAGTTGTATCCTGGGCCAAAATTGTTCAAGTGCACCTCTGCACCTAGCAATGAGATTTATGATCCAATGCTATCCTACTTTAACGCTGGTGGAGCCAAGCCTTCATAAAAGTGCTATAAAGCACTTTGCAATGGTGCACCTTCCAGGAGCACTGGTGGGAAGGCAAGATCTTTCCCACCAGCGCCAATGGCCAGCATGGGGGTGGGGAAAGGCAGGGCGAAAGGCCGGGGGGGGTATACTGGGGCAGGGTGGTTGAATCAGGACCAGCAAAGGGGTGGAATTGGTGGCACCAGTGCGTACTGTATCCTATCTCCCTTCCCTGGTCTGATCTGCTGACATGGGTCAATGCAGATGTGCACCAGTGATATTGCTGGCGCAGGTCTGAGTTGACCCATAGCAGCTGCTGGGGCTTACCCTGGGACAAGGGGATAAATGTCCTCTTACCACAAGGTGTCCTCACACCTGCTATATTCCCTTGCAGGATGCAGCTTAGCCCACACTGATGCCACTGCTTCGGCACAAGGGAACTTAGGTGGAATTGGGCTGTTAGTTCATGTTTCACTCAGACGTGATTTTAAAGTTGTAGTTCATTAATGTAATTTGAATAATAGTTTTTATAAGAGTTTTGTAATGTGGTGATGTGCCTAAAATAAACTAATAGTCCTATAAATTATTTTTCCCCAGGAATACGTGTATTGATCCAGCCTTAGGTTTAAGGCTAAAAGCCATTTCAGAAACTTATTTGCACACTCTTTTAGGACTTGATGATGATCAACTGGTAATTATTCATTAACATTTTTAGCAACTTTGCTGTAGAATAAAGATAATTGCTGTTCTCATATGTCTTATACGAAGAATTATTACTTCTTTGGATTGGTAGTCCACTTTATCCAAAAACATTATAGGAAAAAAGGGTAGGACCCTTATTTCCCCAAACTATATAATCTAAAAAACTATGGCATGAGGAAATAAATGCAGGAGTGAACGAAAATACTGAATAATTTAAAAAATATTTTGTGGTGAAAATCCCCAGTTTTTCCCTTCTGTTTTACCAAGTTATAAACCCTTCTAAGTCTCAGAGGTTTCTGTGATGTTTCAGTATCCTAAAAAGTTGCTGATAAAAAGAATCAATTTTCCTGAGATATTTCCCAGAGTCTCTTTGAATTAGTGCCATTGCAGGAAGTTCTGCACATTGAAGAGCAACCAGGGTATTTTTGTGGATTGCTTCTCTTTGTGATTGATTTTGCCCAGAACAATAAACCCTGACCAGCTCTTCTGCTACAATTGGCATGCAAGAGCTGGTTGGAGGTTGAAGTCCATGTGACCTGATCAAAGGGCAGATAGAGATGTCCAGGTAGTTGTAAATTCTCTAGGCAGATGAACCTATGACATCATCAACCATAAGATTTTTTAGATGATATGCATGTTAGGGATGCTTAAGTATATTGCCTCTGGTCAAGCTGTTCCTCTCGCACAACACCAGAATCAAGGCATATCCACTAAAATATATCCATATCCACTGAGATATAGGATGCTGGACTAGATGGGCCCTTGGCCTGATCCAGCGGGGCTCTTGTCCTCTCTCCAATTCTTGCTCTTCCCCTCTCTCCTTCTCTCTTTCTTGTTCACTTTTACTCATTCTTCCTCCTTCTCTAAGCCTTCCTCCTCTTCCTTTGTCTGGAGAAGTAAGACACAGATGTGACCCTCATTTCTTATCTATGTCACATCTCCAGTATGTAAAACTGGCTCAAGCTATTCCCTGCCCGATTTGGTAATGTTCAAAGGTTTCATGCCTTTCCTGCCCTGATTATTCCTTGGATCCTAGAGAAAAATTTAAAGTAAATGAAATCCTTCATATGGTTGCCACTCTTCAGTTTAGCTATAGAGCTGGTGCAGGTCCAAGTAGACCCAGGGCACAATCCAATTTTCCAGTGCTGGTGCAGCTGTACCAGTGGGGCGTGCACTGCATCCTGTGGTGGGGAGACAGTCACAGAGACCTCCCCAAGATATGGGAACATTTGTTCCCTTACCTCAGGGCTGCATTGCAGCTCCACCAGTGCTGGAAAGTTGGCTAGGATTGGGCTGGCTTGGGCTTTCCTCAGGGAGGCCTCCAGAGGCTGAAATGCCTGTGCAGAAGTTGGTGCTGCTGCATCGCCATGTGAGTTGCACTGGATTGGGCTGTTTGACTGTTTCATGGTCATGACCTTCACTATTGTTTGGTTCCATTTGTTACAAAACAGTAATAACTAACAAATGAAGTGATGTTGGTTATAGTTGGTTTTGTTTCCAGTGGAAAAAAATGTATTGGTAGGTAGGTTTTATGTTAAATGTAGTAATACAATTAAACTTTACAATGGATTATGCGAGATACTACCATACAGTCTTTATGTATATGTATTTATGCATGTATTTTCATTTTGATGAGTTATTATTTGTGGAATTATATTTTAGATGACTCCAGAGCTATGTGAGAAAGCCTGGTACTTTTATAGCACTAACTTAAAGAGAATGTGCTTTGAGTAAGTACTGTATATGGTTTCCTTTGGTATATATAGTAAGCAGATTGACATGCTGTTTTTATTGCTTTCTAGTCTTGGAATTGATACAGCTAATATAAATTAAGTATGACTTTCCTAAACCAATATGTAGAAATAACTCAAATAAATGCGATTTTTAATATAATGAAATTACACAAAAATCAGATGGTCATTTTATTATGGCTACAATATGTCCAGCTTTGAAACATCCTTTAACAAGGTACTAGGATAGGTAATTTTGTCTTTGTGTCCTTAATATACAGTAGAAATATACATTTTCTATATACCACCTATCAAGTTCCGGAAATTACAACTGGTACAGAACGCGGCTGCTCGTGTGGTTGCTGGGGCACGTCGGTTTGACTCTGTCAAGCCGTTGCTCCGGCGGCTGCACTGGCTGCCGGTTCTGTTCTGGGCCCAATTCAAGGTGCTAGTTTTGACTTTTAAAGCCCTTTATGGCTCAGGTCCAGGGTATTTGAGGGACCGCCTCCTTCCCTACAATCCTGCCTGTGCTCTTAGATCATCTGGGGGGGCCCTTTTGACTGTGCCGCCACTAAGTGATGTGAGAGGGGCGGCGGCCAGGAAGAGGGCCTTCTCGGTGGTGGCCCCCGAACTGTGGAATACCCTCCCCTTAGAACTGAGAACTGCTCCCTCGTTGTTAACGTTTCGGCATGGACTGAAGACCTTTTTATTTCAAAAAGCTTTTAATTGTTGACAGGCTGGCTGGCGTTCTTGCTTCTTATATGAAAATCCACGGGGTTTGTTTGTTTTTAGATTTTTTTAATTATTGTAAATTGTTTTTAATTGTTTTTCATGTTGTACTTTTAAATTGTAAGCCGCCTTGTGTGCCCATTGGGCAAAAAGGCAGGGTATAAATTAATAAAATAATAATAATAATAATAATAATAATAATAATAATAATAATAATAATAATAATAATAATAATAAGTTGCAGTTATTTGGGATTTTATTTCATCCAGGGCAAAATCTGCTTTAGTAAATTTTTTAAAATTGTGCCTTAATAATTGTAGCGCCTGGGTCAAGTATTGTGCTATGAGGAAAACTGCTAAAGAAATCCTTCAGAAAAAGTTGTCTTTTGCAAGACACTATCGTGAGCGCAAAATATTACCATTAATATTAAAGAAATGGAGTGAGTGGGCACAGTTCCGAAAAAGACAGAGGATGTGTAAGTTGTATAAATTATATTGTTTTGTGCATTGCAAAAACTGTATTTGATTCTCACTACTTAGTTTTTGAATTTCCTAATAGTTGTGCAGATCTCAATCACATAAAGTTACTATGTCTGCTTTTAAGTGGCAAAAACAAAATTTATATCTCACAGAAAAACATGACAAGCTTGTAAAAAAGTTAGGAGCTTTTTTCGTGTTTATTTATATGCCCCATTACTTTATTGATTTGTTTCAAACATCATCATAAAATCTTGATGGAGAAATCATTTAACAATCATTTTACATCACATCTGTAAACAAAGTACAGAAAGCACCAATAGGTTTCTTATGAACCCCAGGAACGAAACACCTCCCCCCCTTCACATCATGCCTTGGAGCTCCAGGCATGCTAGGGCACAGAGCAACAGGGACTAGGAGGTGCCTCAGCTAGGCAAGGCAGAAGGTGGTGGGGTGAACTGCATCAGAGAGGGGATAAAGCGGCAAGAGGGAGGAGGGTTGCGTGCAGCAGCTGGGAGGCTTACAAGTACAAACCAATCCTTTGCAGCTCTACTCAGAAGTAGTCCCATTATGGCCAGTTATTCAGTGTGACTGCTGGAGCCATGAGTTTCTCTTTGGTGGCTAGGAACTGCCTGCCCCTGCCTTCTCCCCTAACTCATCCAGGGACAAATCTTTGTCCAATGATCATCGGTTCCTTCAGAGATGGACAAGAAAGCCCACTCCCGCCTCCCTCCTCCAGCCTTGTACTCAATGAAAAACCCTTCCCTGCCTCTTGGTTGGAACTTCCCTGCTGCTTGCCCGGTCTGAATGATGGCCCCCTGAAGTCTTTCATGCCACGAAAAAGCAAGCAAGCACACCCAAACACAGACAGACTTGAGTCTGCACACATGGGGACTCATTTTCAAGTCATTGGCCTATGACTCAAGTTAGTGCTGGACTCATTCACACATGTGACTCAAGTGTACATGAGTCAGCAAAAAACATGTTTTTGTGACTTGGACTCGAGCCACCTCATTTGTGTTCCCATCCCTGCTATTAAGTAGTACCTTCATGCTGGCAAGATGTAATGCCCTTCCTTCAGCCCTTCTATGGGGCCGGTTTAAAGGGATACCTCTTTCCACAAGGCTCTGTCTTTGTGATCTGAACCATGTGGAGTCAGTTGAACATATCCTTTTGTTCTGTCCCTTGCATAAGACCCTGTGTCAGAAACATCTTATGCCCATCCTAGCGCGCTTCCGGGGATGGGCAGAGGCAGATGTGCTACAAGCACTTTTGTCAGTAGAGAAGGGAGAAACTCTTATCAACATCTCTTGTTTTGTTGCCACAGTCATAAGTACATGGGAAATGAGACTAGAAGCTTAACCCTGTATGAGATCAGCTAATGGGGGCACTATTGACTATTGGATTTTTCCTGTGTGTGACATGCATTTATGGATTATGGACATCTTCTGATCTTATATAAATTTTGAATTTTGATGTATGTATATTGTTTTGATGTATGTATATGCCAATAAAGTTTACAACAACTCAGCAACTCAACTATTAAGTAGTAGTCTCCATTGAGTTCAATGGGACCTATTCCCAGGTAACTAGGTATAGGACTGCAGTCTTAAATGTTGTTTTATGAACCCAAGAACAAATTAAGCATCTTCTTGTTTGTTCTGTGCCTCATTTTAGTTAGATGATTCATTCTATTTTTTATCTAATATTCAGATATTTATAGTTTGTGCTTTTCTTTTTCCAGACGTAGTTTATCTGGATATTCCAACTCACTTCAATCAGAAACACTAGGCAACTATTTTATAGGCATTAAAAAAAACGTTATATGCATATCTTGTAACTTGATCAGAACAAAGAGCAGAATTTACCCCTTTAGCTAATTGGATAATTTAATCAGTTTTTAAAGGCAACAGTTTTAAATAGGGATGATGTTTGTGTTGTTTGCTTTTGATGATCCTTCCTGCATTTGTGCTAGTTTTCTGAACTATCTACCTAATCTTATTTAATCTGGCACCTTTAAAGTGGTGGTTCTGTTTCACAGGCAGATAATAACTGTCCCTATTTCACACCAGCATAGGGTCATTTCTAATGACTGTTTACTGGTGTCTTCCTTGTGTTTGTTTATCCCCAGTTTGAGCCACTCTGGGAGAAGGAATCATGATCTCATTCCTCTTACTATATAAACTACTTTGTGAACTTTTTATTGAAAAGAAGTATTCATAATTATTTGTGTATGTACGTGTAGCCTTTTCTCCTAGAGGTCTGAATGGAAATTTTTATTGTTAAGGTTTTTGCTTTTGTGATCAAATTATTTTTCTCCAGGTGCGGCAAAAAAGATGGAAAAAGTCTTTGATTGCACTTTACAAAAAATTGTCTTAAAGGCTTGGAAAAAGGAGATTCAGTTTAAAAAAAAGACTAAAAAATATATTGAGGTATGTTATATAGTGTATTATAATCAGTTCAGTGCTTGCTCATTTTTCATCAATGTCACCCCAAAGCTGCTAATCAGTCACTATTCCTTAAGATTATTTTAATGCTTATTGTATAGTAATTTTTGCTTATTGTTGGCTATCTTGAATGCCTGTTGCCAGTCAAAAAGCAGGATATAAATATGCTAAATAAATAAATGAATTTCCTGGTCAAAACCAGTTCATAGTTTGGATGAAGAAAACATTATCTTTGTGTTTTACAGTATATGTATGTTTTGCAGCATTTAGAAAAAGCAGAGATTGAGGAACCTGAAATAGTTGAAGAACACCATCATGTTCATCATGTTGAACCACATGAAAGACGTCCGTCTGAGAAACGTCATTCCACGAAACATCTTCTTGATGATCGCAGCTCAGTTTCAATAACCCAAAGATTTGGCAAGGATCATTTGACAAGGTTGCCAGACAGAGCAGTAGCCCAGGTTGATAAATGAATCTTTAATTGGTAGCTGTGCAATGGCTATCTGTGTTTTTGTGTTTTTTTGCCAAACAAGTAATCCCTATCCTTGCTCTTTTCCTCTTTTGTTCTCCTTAGTGTTTGGCTATGTTTCCTTGCTGTTCTTTTGCTGCCAAGAGCAGTTGATGCCAGAGAGAACAGGCTAGGGCTCTACCCACTACAAAATCCCTCTGATTTGGAAACAAGAAATAAGCATGAGTATCTGTAAGATGAGGACGCCTCCATCTGGCTGGCTAGCTTGTTTCTCAGTTAATGGTGGGGCTTGCTCTGGTGGTGAATGTTAATCAGAGGAAAGTGAAAGTTTAGTAAGGGATTCTGAAAGCAACTTCCTTCATAGTATATATGAACCCACTCACTGACAACCAAAATGCCAGCTGAAACAAAAATGTTTTTACTTCCTGCTGGAATACCTCAAAGGAAGGGGCAACTCTTAAATCGCTAGGGAGGGAGTTCCACAGCTGTGGTACCACCAAAGAGAAGGCCCTACTTCTCACCACCACCTCCTGACTTCTGACAGGGGCAACATATGTTGTAGAACCCTATCCAAAAGTCTCAAGCTAGCATATATTGGAGGAGATGGTCCCTCAAGTGCTCTAGTCTTAAGCTGTAAAAGATTTTGAAGGCCATAGCTAGCACTAGATCCTGAACCACTTCCTAGGCCTGATCCACCTATAAGGATCAATGCAGACATATACACCATTGTGGCTGCTGGGGCTTACTTTGGGGCAAGAGGACAAATGTCCCCTTACCCTGAGGAGACCTCCAGCAGCCTGAAATACCCCACAGGATTAGGTAGGATTGGGCTATTAATAGTATGTAGCATAAGTAAAGTTTCAAAAGCATCATTTTGGTGGCAAGGCTATGCTTTTTTTACCAAGGGATATCGAAAATATATGTTCATGATACCTAAATTGCTTATGCCTAATATGGCAGTTCTTTTTAAATTTAAATCATTTAAATCAAAGTTGAAAGTTAGCTGCACCTAAGGTAGCACTTAATCGAAAGAAGGGAGGAGGATAAAGTGGAAAGCAGGTTTTTCTACTTGTTTAAATTAAACCTATTCTTAACCCAGGTTAAACCTAATCTAAGTTAGAACATAACCTAAACAGGTCAGTAAATTGGGACACAGGATCTAGAGAGCAATAAATAATTAAACAAACCCAAATAAAAACTAGCTTGAGGTTACAAAAACAGTCCAGCCTAAGAGAACAGAACTAGGAGGGAAAGGACCTAGGAAGGGCCAATTCCCAACCCATTAAGAGCCCCATTAGGCTAATCCAAGCAGTCCATTCAGGAGCCTGCAGAGTAGGTCACGCCCATCAGCAGCCATTTGCCTTCCTGAGCTTTTGTAAACGCACCTGGGAAGGCCAGCCCCCTTTCAATCAGGAAGGAAGGAGGGGGGAGGAGCCAGCCAGGAGTATAAAGCTAGGCGGGCCATCGCGTGAGGCTCTCTGCAGACGCGTGTGGCCTCTGGGAACCCAGTGCCTCTGGGAACTAAGTGCCAGGTAAGGCACAAGAGTTTAGCATCTGGGCGAGTTCAGCAGCAGGGCGAGGAGGCCAGGGCCCCAGACACTGCCCTTCCTCTTCCCTAGAGAAAAGGGCTGCTATCCAGTGTACGGTTTTTAAAAGAACCCCTAAATAAAACAACAACAACAACAACAACAAAAAAGCTATGCAGTCAGACAGCCAGCAGCAGGGTGGGGGATATCCAGTGTTCTGCATCAAGTGCCACATGTATGACTATATGCCTCTGGGGCATAAGTCATGGGTGTGTCCTCGGTGCAAGGAGCTCCAGGCTCTCAGGGAACGCGTCCGCTCCCTTGAAGCCTTGGTGGCCGACCTGGAGAAGCGCAGGCAGCCAGAGGAGGACCGTGGGGAGACTTCCGGGGACGATCAGGCTTCGTCCCAACCTCAGGCGTGCAGCTCATCGGCTGCCCGGGTGGGAAGTCTCGGGACTGGAGGACGTCATCCTGGAGAGGAGGGAAACAATCCCCTAGGGGGGATCCCTTCTCCAGGGGATGGGCCCGTATCCGAGCGCACTCAGGATACTCCTCGGTGGGAGGGGGGTCGGGGGCTTCTTGTAGTGGGCGATTCGATTATTAGAAACATAGAGAGGGGGGTTTGCGACGGATGTGAGGACCGCATGGTGACTTGCCTGCCTGGTGCGAAGGTTGCGGACATCACTTCCCGTCTAGACAGGCTAGTAGACAGTGCTGGGGGAGAGGTAGCGGCTGTGGTGCATGTCGGCACCAACGACGTGGGCAAGTGTAGCTGGGAGGTTCTGGAGGCCAAATTTAGGCTTTTAGGCAGGAAGCTGAAAGCCAGGACCTCAAAGGTAGCGTTCTCTGAAGTGCTACCTGTTCCACGCGCAGGGCCAGCTAGGCAGGCAGAGATCAGGGGTCTCAATGCGTGGATGAGACGGTGGTGTAGGGAGGAGGGGTTTAGATTCGTTAGGCACTGGGGAACATTTTGGGACAAGCGGGGCCTGTACAAGAGGGACGGGCTCCACTTGAACCAGAATGGAACCAGACTGCTGGCGCATAACATTAAAAAGGTGGCAGAGCAGCTTTTAAACTGATCCCTGGGGGAAGGCCGACAGGAGCCGAGGGGCATCCGGTTCGGGACTCCTCATCCCTATGGGATGAGGATGGGGAGGTTAGAGAACAACAAGACAAAGGCAGGGTAGGAGAAGAAATTGGGAAAGGTAGGGTGATGGGATGTGATAGACGGTTTGGCACAATGAGAGGATGCGGGGACAAAGGAGCGAATAAGCAGCCCATCCTGGGGCATTCCGTGTATAAATGCTTTTATGCGAATGCCCGAAGTCTACGAGCAAAGGTGGGAGAACTGGAATGTCTGGTGACAAGGGAAAATATTGACATAGTGGGCATAACGGAAACCTGGTGGAATGCGGAGAATCAGTGGGATACCGCAATCCCGGGCTATAAACTCTACAGGAGGGACAGGCAGGGGCGTGTTGGAGGTGGGGTGGCCCTTTATGTTAAGGAAGGGAAAGAATCCAGCAAAGTAGAGATTGAAGGTGGGTCCGACTCCACCGTAGAATCTCTGTGGGTTAAATTACCAGGCTTGTGCAGCGATGTAATACTGGGGGCGTGCTATCGTCCTCCAGACCAGAAATCTGATGGGGACCTTGAAATGAGGAAACAGATCAGGGAGGTGACAAGGAAGGACAGGGTTGTAATCATGGGGGACTTCAATTATCCTCATATTGACTGGGTCAATTTGTGTTCTGGTCACGATAAGGAAACCGGATTTCTTGACGTGCTAAATGACTGTGGCTTAGATCAGCTAGTCACGGAGCCCACCAGAGGACAGGTGACTCTGGATTTAATTTTGTGTGGTACGCAGGACCTGGTTAGAGATGTAAACGTTACTGAGCCATTGGGGAACAGTGATCATGCTGCGATCCGTTTTGACATGCACGTTGGGGGAAGAATACCAGGCAAATCTCTAACAAAAACCCTTGACTTCCGACGGGCGGACTTCCCTCAAATGAGGAGGCTGGTTAGAAGGAGGTTGAAAGGGAGGGTAAAAAAAGTCCAATCTCTCCAGAGTGCATGGAGGCTGCTTAAAACAACAGTAATAGAGGCCCAGCAGAGGTGTATACCGCAAAGAAAGAAGGGTTCCACTAAATCCAGGACGGTGCCCACATGGCTAACCAGCCAAGTTAGAGAGGCTGTGAAGGGCAAGGAAGCTTCCTTCCGTAAATGGAAGTCTTGCCCTAATGAAGAGAATAAAAAGGAACATAAACTGTGGCAAAAGAAATGTAAGAAGGTGATAGGGGAGGCCAAGCGAGACTATGAGGAACGCATGGCCAGCAACATTAAGGGGAATAATAAAAGCTTCTTCAAATATGTTAGAAGCAGGAAACCCGCCAGAGAAGCGGTTGGCCCTCTGGATGGTAAGGGAGGGAAAGGGGAGATAAAAGGAGACTTAGAGATGGCAGAGAAATTAAATGAGTTCTTTGCATCTGTCTTCACGGCAGAAGACCTCGGGCAGATACCGCTGCCCGAACGGCCCCTCCTGACCGAGGAGTTAAGTCAGATAGAGGTTAAAAGAGAAGATGTTTCAGACCTCATTGATAAATTAAAGATCAATAAGTCACCGGGCCCTGATGGCATCCACCCAAGGGTTATTAAGGAATTGAAGAATGAAGTTGCAGATCTCTTGACTAAGGTATGCAACTTGTCCCTCAAAACGGCCACGGTACCAGAAGATTGGAGGATAGCAAATGTCACGCCTGTTTTTAAAAAGGGAAAGAGGGGGGACCCGGGAAACTATAGGCCGGTCAGCCTAACATCCATACCGGGTAAGATGGTGGAATGCCTCATCAAAGATAGGATCTCAAAACACATAGACGAACAGGCCTTGCTGAGGGAGAGTCAGCATGGCTTCTGTAAGGGTAAGTCTTGCCTCACGAACCTTATAGAATTCTTTGAAAAGGTCAACAGGCATGTGGATGCGGGAGAACCCGTGGACATTATATATCTGGACTTTCAGAAGGCGTTTGACACGGTCCCTCACCAAAGGCTACTGAAAAAACTCCACAGTCAGGGAATTAGAGGACAGGTCCTCTCGTGGATTGAGAACTGGTTGGAGGCCAGGAGGCAGAGAGTGGGTGTCAATGGGCAATTTTCACAATGGAGAGAGGTGAAAAGCGGTGTGCCCCAAGGATCTGTCCTGGGACCGGTGCTTTTCAACCTCTTCATAAATGACCTGGAGACAGGGTTGAGCAGTGAAGTGGCTAAGTTTGCAGACGACACCAAACTTTTCCGAGTGGTAAAGACCAGAAGTGATTGTGAGGAGCTCCAGAAGGATCTCTCCAGACTGGCAGAATGGGCAGCAAAATGGCAGATGCGCTTCAATGTCAGTAAGTGTAAAGTCATGCACATTGGGGCAAAAAATCAAAACTTTCGATATAGGCTGATGGGTTCTGAGCTGTCTGTGACAGATCAGGAGAGAGATCTTGGGGTGGTGGTGGACAGGTCGATGAAAGTGTCGACCCAATGTGCGGTGGCAGTGAAGAAGGCCAATTCTATGCTTGGGATCATTAGGAAGGGTATTGAGAACAAAACAGCTAATATTATAATGCCGTTGTACAAATCTATGGTAAGGCCACACCTGGAGTATTGTGTCCAGTTCTGGTCGCCGCATCTCAAAAAAGACATAGTGGAAATGGAAAGGGTGCAAAAGAGAGCAACTAAGATGATTACGGGGCTGGGGCACCTTCCTTATGAGGAAAGGCTACGGCGTTTGGGCCTCTTCAGCCTAGAAAAGAGACGCTTGAGGGGGGACATGATTGAGACATACAAAATTATGCAGGGGGTGGACAGAGTGGATAGGGAGATGCTCTTTACACTCTCACATAATACCAGAACCAGGGGACATCCACTAAAATTGAGTGTTGGGCGGGTTAGGACAGACAGAAGAAAATATTTCTTTACTCAGCGCGTGGTCGGTCTGTGGAACTCCTTGCCACAGGATGTGGTGCTGGCGTCTAGCCTAGACGCCTTTAAAAGGGGATTGGACGAGTTTCTGGAGGAAAAATCCATTATGGAGTACAAACGATGATGTGTATGCGCAACCTCCTGATTTTAGGAATGGGTTAAGTCAGAATGCCAGATGTAGGGGAGAGCACCAGGATGAGGTCTCTTGTTATCTGGTGTGCTCCCTGGGGCATTTGGTGGGCCGCTGTGAGATACAGGAAGCTGGACTAGATGGGCCTATAGCCTGATCCAGTGGGGCTGTTCTTATGTTCTTATGTTCTTATGTTTTTACTGAAGATGTTGAATGTCTTAGGAATACATTCTGCTGTTTACTACTTCAGTAGTATTTTATATCTTAATACATTTCTGTGTTTCATATGCAGATCTTCCTTCATTTAAATTTAGTTGACTTAGGAAGATGTGCTCAAGTTAGTCGATCTTGGAATGCAGTGACACGAATTGGTTCAATATGGAGTAATGTAAGTAGAGATGCTTGAAACTAATATTAATACTAGTTAAAATAATAATAATAACACAGGCCAACACACATTTTGCTGTCTTAAAAGTTAGACATATTCCTGTGCGTATTTGGGGTGCTTTCAAAAAACAACATCAGGTTTGCCCGATCACATCTAGTTTCAAAGATATGGCATAGTTTCTTTAGTAAATGGTTCAAGCATCTTCTTCGTGAGGAAGCCTATGTCATGGCTTCCTCATGAGGAACCTACTTGAACCATTCATTAAAGAGGCTATGCCATATCTATGAAACTAGACATGGTGGCCCCAGGGGTGGGCAGGTGGGGAGCAGGATGTGGGGTTGGTATCTGGCAGTTATGCTGAATTCCAACCCCATTCCTGGAGAGTTCAGAGCAACTTCAAGCTGCTCTGCTCTCCTTGGACTCATGTCACTTCAGATCCATAGGGACCAGGGTGCCTTACACAGAGGTAAGGGGAAATGTTTCCCCTTACCTCTGGCTGAGCCACTTTGGACCCCTATCCTGCGCTGGATACAGCGCAAGCCTCTTGGCTTGCCTGTTCCAGCGCAAGATAGGATTGCACTCTTAAGCACACAAAGTATGTAATTTCTGCTCTTCCATTAGGGAGTTTCCTTTCTGTATAACAGGGCGCTCCAATCTATAACCTGCAAGCTGGATACAGCACCGTGCTAACCCTTCCCCTGAGTGAACATAAGTTACCATTCTGCATGGGAGCCTGTTATCTTCGTTCCTGATCTCCACCAAAGTTTGAGCCAGCCAGCCACTTCTGCATTCTGCCGCCGCAGCAGCCAGTCTGCACCCAGACTTCTGGGCAGTCGTTGTTGGGTGGTGCAAACATTGGGGGAGATCAGGAATTAAGATAGCAGGCTCCCCGGCAGAATGGTAGGCTCCAATTGGGCTGGAGAGGCTTTTTTCAGTGCACAGCAGTCTCCAGTTTGGAGACTGGTTCTCTGTAAGGACACCTGACCACTTTGTAAGTCTCAATATTTCAATTTATATTCATTTAATTCTCTTGTACAATTTACCTGTAAGAAGTGATCATTTGTTTGAGCCTAAATCAGGTGGAACTTCTGTATTAGTGGGGGATCAATTCTCAGACCCCCCCCCCAGATACTGAAAATGGCAGATAAGCAAATCCGCGATTTTGGCCCCTTATGCCCTCCAAAGGGGACCGTGGCTGCACTCCAGTCCCCTCTGGAGGGCTTTCTGAAGCCCACAGAGGCAGCGCACTTCAGAATGACCTGTAGAGATGAAAAAACGCCACTTCCAGTTTCTCAAGGGGCCTCAGAATTGCTTAAAAGGCACAAAAATGTCATTTCCGGTTTCCTTTGGAAAACCAGAAGTGGTTTTTTTTCACCTCTACGGACCATTCTGAAGCCCACAGAGGCAGCAGGCAGTGGGCTTCAGAAAGCCCTCCAGAGGGAACTGGAGCACAACTGGACCCTTCAGAGGGTCCTGATGGTGCCCAAGTCTGGCTCAATGTGTGTCTAGGGAACCTGCATTGAGCCAGATCTGTGGATACAGGATATGGAGGCCCCACCTTTAGCCATATCTTATAAATACAAACTGCAGCCCAATCTTGACAGCCAAGGGGTTCTGTTCTGTGGACAAGTGAATCCGTGGGTTGGGGCTTACCTGACCACTGGACCAGAGGCTTTCTGGGGCAGAAAAACTGAAAGTGTCTTTCTGACACCTTCCAGGTGCTTTCTGAGGCATGAAGCAATTGTGCATGCCTCTTTGGGCCTCAGAAAGCCTCCCAGACCCCATGGATTAAAAGGACCAACCAGTTCGTTTCATTTCAAATAGTATTTAGGGGACCTTATGAAACATGACGAACTGGGGACATTTCAAAATTTAAAATTTCAAAATTCCTTGAAAAGAATTTTATTACTTGCCCATGCTGCACTTTTGATCCTGATTGAATCCAAAATGGAATCCCATTAAAAAAGCGTATGAGAGGGACCATGATTGGGATCAAAACTAAGGTGGGGTAAAGTACTAAATCCCCCCTACCCTCACTGTACTTTTATCACATTTTGCATCCATCCTTGCACTATTTGTATATAAAACTAATCCCCCATTAAACCATTTTGAACAATTAGGCCTATTTCTGATTTCACCCTTAGATTTAACAAGTCTCTAAAATATGTAATGCATACAAATCATTTCGGTCCTTTCTGTACTTTTTTCTTTTTTTAGATTAATTTTTCTGCAGTAAAAGACAAAGTGAGAGATAGTGTAGCAGAAAGAATTTTGTTGAAGTGGCACACTAATGTGGTAAATTTGAATCTTCGTGGTTGTGCTACTCTTCAATGGCTAACTTTTAAAAGTATTGGTAAGTATATAATCTAAAGTACTATTAGTGTTGAAGTAAGAACTGTTCGGGCTTATTGGCCATGTTCTATGAAGATTTTAATTTCCAAACGTTTTGCCCATAGCTATGGTGGGCATTTTCAAAGGACCACAGACCATTCATCTCCCTTGAGAGCTACTGATAATAATTAGAAAAGAACTGGGTTGTGGAAAGAAAGTGTGCAGAACTTTAAAGAACACGCAGTAATCTAGATCAATGGACAGTTATTGTCAGTTGCTCTGGGGTGAGACAGTCTGTGGTTCTCACCTCTAGTCCTTTGAAAATTTCCACCATAGTTATGGGCAAAATATTAGGAAATGAAAATCTTCATAGCCATGGCCAATAAGCCTGAACAGTTCTTACTGCAATACTGTTGGTAAGTATTTTGTTTTATGGCATTTCTGCTTTCTTTTAATGCTCTCATTTTTCTTGTTGTTTCTGGGTCCACCTTTTTGTGACTTCTCTGTTTTGATCCAAAAAAAAGGTACAGCTACAGTGAAATCCTGCACATTTCTACTCAGAACTTTTGAAATCCCCTTGAGTTTAATGGAACCTAATTCCAGCTAAGTGTGTAGAATATTACAGTCTAAGCTTATAAATATGTAAGGTGGCATACATTAATCTTAAGTCTCCAGACAAAAACCTTTCTCCCAATTTCTGCATATTTCAACAACCCCAGCACTCTTTCTTAGAGTGTGTGATGTCACCACCACACTGCTGAATAAGTTCAGGTGCCATGTGTCAATCCAGGTAAGTACAGGGGGTGTTGCATGGCACCGGGGGGGGGGGTGACACCCATCCTGGGTGGTGCCTGTGCTGGCGATATCACTGGAGTGATCTCAAAAGTACTCCTTTAATCTGCTGTCGTTTTGTTTAAGAACTAATTTGTGGAGAATAACAAGGAAGAAGCAAAATAAATTATCTCAATATCATGGTTGCAAGGCTGGCTCAACGTCTGTAGAAAACCTTGGCATGTGAGTTCCTTGGGAGATAGTCTTCCTTTGGAATGCAGCAGCAGGAGCATGGGTGACAACTTCTTTCGCCTTCCCCATCAGCAAATGAGAAAGTTGGGTGAAGGAGCTGGAGCTCCTCCTGCTGCCACTCTCAAATAAACATTCCTCCTATTCCTGATTCTCCACTGGTGAATAGGGCTGGGGATAACATGTGGTGGTAGATTCTTGGCAGAGAAGAGATGAGGAAAAGCCGCCACCACTGATCCCTCTTACTAACTAATGGGGAAATTAGTGAATGAAAGGAAAGCTTCAGCAGCACTGACAGGAAGGTGGAAAGAAGAAAAGCCATTGCCATGTATCCAGCCCTTCATCAATTAGCAGGGCAGGAATTGGAGGAATGGTGTTGCTGATTCCCTTGGCGGCAAGAGCTGCTTCTTCCATCTTTATCACAGTTGTTACTTCCATTTCTATCTTCATTATGTCAACTCAGGATCACTGGAAGTCCTGGCCACAGTGCTACCAGGAACGGGGGGGGGGGGGGGAAGAAACAAATGCATCCCGCCCTCACCTGGATGTAAACACCATGAAGCCATAATGACTGATGTCACCACAATTCCTGAACTACACTGAGTGTGATTTTGACCTTGCAGTCATTTTCAATGCAGTTCCACAATGCTCTGGACTGCTGCCTCCTCCTTCCCCCTTTTCTTTAAAAGGGGAAAAAAGGAGGGATTCAGAGAGGAGCAGAAAATATTCAAGAGTGGCTGCGCGATCGCAGCCACTCTCTGAGCCTTTTGAGCCACCCATCTGCCCACCCTCTTTCCTCCACTTTAAAAAAATAGCGAAAGGAGGACCAGAGTGGTGCATTTTCATAATAATAATAATAATAATAATAATAATAATAATAATAATAATAATAATAATAATTTTATTTTTTTATCCCGCCTTTCTCCCCAAAGGGACTCAAGGCGGCTTACAACATATTAAAAACATAATTTAAAAACAAATAAAAACATATTAACACATCATAAAAAACAGCAGTCAGAGTAAAAAATAGGTAAAAAGAGCATAGAGCAGCAGCAAGTCATAAAAGAATCAGGCCTGTAAAAAATATTAAAAGATGTTAAAAAGATGTTAAAAGGCCGAGAACTCAGAAGGCCTGTTTAAACAGAAGGGTCTTCAGGCCTCGCCGAAAGGTCTCAAGAGAGGGAGCCATTCTTAAGTCAGGGGGAAGGGAGTTCCATAGCGTTGGTGCCACTACTGAGAAGGCCCTATTTCTTGCAGCCGCCCCACGTACCTCCCTAGGCGGCGGCACTTGTAAAAAGGCCTTCTCTGATGACCTAAGAGGACGAGCCGGATTGTATGGGAGCAGGCGATCTCTAAGATACCCTGGTCCAGAGCAGTATAGGGCTTTAAAGGTCAATACCAGCACCTTGAATTGGGCCCAGAAACGAATGGGCAGCCAATGCAGCCGCTGGTGAAGCGGACTGACAGAGTCGAACCGCCTACCTCCAGTAACCACACGGGCCGCCGCATTCTGCACTAGTTGCAGTTTCCGAACCGTCTTCAAGGGCAGCCCCACATAGAGCGCGTTACAGTAATCTAATCTCGATGTCACAGAGGCATGGATCACCGTGGCCAGGTCTGCACGATCCAAGTACGGCCGCAGCTGGCGCACCAGCCGAAGCTGAGCGAAGGCCCCCCTAGCCACAGCCGCCACCTGGGAATCCAGGAGCAGCTGCAAGTCCAGGTGGACCCCCAAGCTCCAAAGGTCACCCATCCTCCTCTGCTATTTTTAAAAGTGGAGGAGGCAGTTGGTGGCACTGGTGATGGGGGGGGGGATGACAAATTGAGTGGGGGGAGCGATTTTGCTGCCCTTTCCACATGGTGCCCTGGGGCTTTTGCCCCCCCCCCCCGGAACACCACTGCACAGGATCTGGATGGAAGATCATTCACCAATGGGGTGGAAAGAATAAAGCCGCAGTAGTATATTTTTTCAGCCAAGAGCCTCACAGTGCCACTGCCCGCTACACAAATGTGAATACTGGATTTTCAAGGGTTGGCTATATGCCCAACCTGGCCAACACATAAATGCAGGTCCTTCCTGACTGTGTGTATTGTGTTATTGCTTACTGTGCCATGCATTTCAAGAAATATCAACTGGAGTTTTAAAAATCAGGAGGCTTGTAAACTAAAGTTTCTCTTACTACAACGTAAGTGAAGACAGTGGTTCCCAAACACTTTAGTACTGGGACCCACACTTTAAAACAACATTCTATGGGAACCTACCTAGCTTTATGACACTAAAATTAGTTTCACTTTATCAGCTGTTCAAGCCTCTACTATAGTGAGGGGGGCCTTCTTGAGTTTTTCTTGAGCTCCACATTCATTGGACCAGGACCATTCTGGTGGTGTTACATTTTTCTTGGCCTGCCCTTCGACGTGGCACATTTGCCTACTCGTGAGGAAACATGTGCATGTGATGTTCCATGGAGCTCAACAAATTTTCCTTGTCAGTTTCATGAACCATCATCGATCAGGTTGTGACCTACATTGTGGTGGGCTGCCACCCACAGTTTGGGAAATACTAGGCTAAGACATAATTTTTGGACGTTTCACTGTCTCGTATTCTTATTTGTTTAATAGGAATGTAATGTAGTTATCTGGTTCAGATAACCAGGATCAGTGGCAACAGATTAGGGAGGGTGAAACAGCCCCATCCGAGCTGGGGTGACTACACAGGCGGCACTCGGCTTAACTACAAGCCAGCTTCAGCAGCAGGTGTCGAAGTCAACTCAGAATGAGCCACTGAAACAAATCTGTGGCCAGTCAACCCATGGTCAATGAACCCTAACTTGGCGAGGCAGACCCACCCAGCTCTTGTGCAAGCATCTAGCTTATGCATGTTGCCTAGTGGCTAAGCACATAAAGCCTGGCCAGTGTGGAGGGGTGGTGCCAACAGGCCCTGAGAAGGATGTAAGCTACTTACCTCGGGGGTGGGAAGATGACAACCATGACAGCTAACCTGTGTACCTGATGGGGAGGGCTGGGTAAGGAGGAAGAAGGGGCAAATGCAGGAGAAGAAGCAATGAGCCAGGTTGGCCCTGGTACCCAAATGCAAGGATGAAGACGTGACTGGAGATATAACTGAGGGTTAGGATATGGAAGGCTGGAAGGCCAACCCTTCTTAGGGGAAGCAGATATGGGTGCTGTAAGCTCCTGCAAGCCCCTTCTCCACCCAGAGGATGGATGAGGCCATCCAGAGATGGAGCAACATGAGATAGGCTCCAACCCTCCCCCCCCCCACTATGGAGGGAGGGAAATCCTACCACATTGAATGCTAAACCAGCTGCAGTTACCCCCACCCCATCGGTCTGGGTTGACTAAGCCCATGGAAGTAGAGACTGAGCCTCATGATTCGTGGGAGGTTCCATTCCCAGAACTCACATGGATGGTAAAAATCACGTTAAAGCAAATCCATTTAAAAGCAGTGTTCCTTTGATAGACAATTTAAAAGTAGACTTGCTGACCTTTGAGAAGTAAGACAGAGTCATTAGGCAGACAATCCATCAATCGGTCTCCAGGTATTTAGAAAGGCTTCATTCCGAGCCATTTTGGCACTGCTGCACCCGACGGAGTCACCAGGGTATGGACTGGGCTATAAGGCATCCGGGTAAGGTACAAAATGTACAGGTTGAGTCTTGTTATTCACCGGGGGGGGGGGGGGGGGGTCCCAGAACTCACATGGATGGTAAAAATCACATTAAAGCAAATCCATTTTTAAAAGTGTCCCTTTGCTAGGCAATTTTTAAAAAGCCTTGCTGACCTTTGTGATGTAAGTCAGAGTCATTAGGTGGACAATCCAACAATCAGCCTCTTTCCAGGTGCTTAAAAAGGCTTCACTGAGCCAGCAACCCAACCCTTCTCTTCACCCAGAGCCAACCCTTCTCTTCACCCAGAGCTCAGTGCTGGGAAGGAATGCAAAGTGATTATCTTTCTTTCATGTGCTCAGAGGGAAGGGAGGGGTAGCTTGTCCTGGAGTGAAGCAAGTGCCTAAGTGCCTGCAGAGAGAATGATTGATGGATTGTCAGCCAGCTGCCCTCTCTTGCATTAATGAGGCTATTGTTAAAGGACATTTTTCCTTTAATTTAAAGTGCCCTTCTCATCACTTTGAGATAGAACTGTAGGTAAAAAAAAATCCGTGGATAATTAGGTTATACCTGTACTATTATTAATAAACTTACTTTTAGCTATCAAGTCAATGAAATGTTTCTTATGTTGAATGGTAATGATTTGTTATCATTCAGTGAATCTGCTTAAAAAGTAAGAAATATTAATAACCTGTAATTCCAGTACAAAAAGATCACAGGAGCTGTAAACAGAAATAATGTTTAACCAAGAAAAAAAAAGGAAATAATTTTCCAGACCAGTGTTCCTATAGGAGGCTTTAGCCCAATTCTTAAAGGATTTTAGCTTTTAGCAGGATTCTAGCTTCTAAGTAAGTATAGGATAACTGCAATATATCATACTTTTTTTTATGAAAATTGTACAAGCAATTATCAAACATGACAAAAGTGTCCCCAGATAGATTAAAAATAGTAGGTTTGTGAAGAAAAAATTAATGCCATTTTGTGATTAGTAATGAAAAAATATTTCAGGCAGATATTCCTTTATGAACAAACATCACAATTAATAAAAATAGTTATTATACACCCCTTAATTTAAAAAAAAAATCAAGGGTTGAATATAGCAATAAACAAATTAACCTATTACAGTAACAATTACTCCATGTTTCTTTGTGGTTTGAACTGTGTGTTCTTTGTGCCTTTCCCATTCTTCATCTTCTGTGTCCTGTTCAAATACTTCTGGGTAAACGGAGAGCTTGTCTTTGGGGCACTCTTCGTAATAGCTTCTGACATATTTTCCAACTAGCCAGCCTTTGTACTCCTCAGGTTTGTGACATTCTAAGCCATTGTAGTGAACACTGTAGTGGTGCTTCAACCAGTAGAAAAGATAATGAATGTTGTAGTCACATCTCCAAGGGTTTGCTCTAAGCCACAATATTTTCAAAAAGTACAAGTCTTCTAGTACTCCATACTCAAAACTTTGTAGGGAGTTGTTTGATAAATCTAATTCTTCCAAATTGATGAGTCCTGCAAAAGCAGCTATTAAAAGAAAAATAAATAAATATTTGGAATGTTGAATAAACTATGTATCTTTTTCTCCTGCTTATATCAAGAGCAGCCCAATCTAGTGCAACTGTGTTAGCATCGATGCAGCCACACCAAAGTGGCACATGCTGCATCTCATGGAGGGGTTTTGAGGCATGAAAACCTCCTCAAGGTCCAGCGTGAGCCTTTGCTGCCTGGCGCAGTCTACTCAGACCTGTGCCAAGAGCAGGTGGAAGTCTGAGTGGACCTGGTAGGTGGATCAAGGTCGGGTAGAAGGAAAGGATAAAGGCAGAACTGCTGCTGTCAGCACTGCCCCTATCCAGGCTTGGACCCCTCCCCCACTCTAGTTTCTTCCCCATTCCTCCCCATCCTTATTGCTCCTTCCCACTACCTACCCCTCCCTCCCACAGAGTTACTGGGGCTTCTTAGGATGCTGCTGGTGCACAGCTGCTCTCCACTTGTGGCAGTGGCCAGGCTACGCAAAATGACTGGTTGCATTTGCTGTAAATTGCACTGTGCTGGTGGAACATGCATTCTGGCAGCACAGTGGCTTAATAGGATTGAGCGCTTAGTATAATGACATACTGGCTTAAATGCACTGGGTTTGTTTGTTTGTTTTGAATTAGAAAACTGTAACACTTTTAATCAAATCTTTAGCCTTTACTTTGACACAAAAATATGAGGATATATGGAAAAATGGCATGAAAATACGTTGCCTATATATCAAATATCCATGTTAAAGAATCGCCACCCTGATTCCAGACACAGTGGTGGGGTTCCAAAGAGCTAGTTTATGTAGTTGAAGGACTTGCCCATGCCCACTATGATGTCCATCTTCTTTTCTTCAAGCAGAATCCCTATGGCATATCACAAACTCTTCCTGAAACTCTCTCCACTTTCAAAAGTTATATAAGTAGCAGCATTGGTGTGAGTAACTGATGTCTGAAAAATGCAAATGCTGGTGTGTCAGATTAATCATGAATCTTTGGTTCCTTGTTGTTATAAGTAATTTTGCATACCTGGTATCTCTAAAGTCACGGTGATTCCTACAGTAAATAACCCATTGCAAATTGGATTATTTTGTTCACCATTCTGTGTCAATGGTACCAGACTCAAAATGAACTAGAGACACTGATCTGTTTATGCTTTTGTTTAGGTCAAGGCTGACCTACACAGTGTACAGTGATGAATGCAGTTTGCATGTATGACTATTTCATGGATTTTTGAAAATCATAATTTGGAACTTGGGGAACATGAACCACATTTTGCATAATGAGAAGCTATTTGTGATATGAAAACATACTAGAATTCTGCTACTATGGCTTTTATAATGATAACATTTGCTCACCTGGATCTATGTGAACTATTCCATTACTGCTCAGATTTAATACCTTCAGTTCAGTTATGTCTTCAAACTCCTTGGATTGTAGCTGCTTGATTTTATTGTTAGAAAGATCAAGTTTAACTACATCTGGAGGAATATTACCAGGAACTTTCTTTAAGTCTTGAGGAGGTGAAAGAAAAAAGAAATGTATATATTATAGAAACTATAAACCATCCCAACCAATACCCCACACATGTTTGTTTGTTTAAAAATCTTTATCCTGCCTTTCCTCTGCCAGAGCAGATGCCCAAGGTAGCTTACAATTTATAGTAAAATATACAATTTATAAAAACAAATAAAATCAGAAAAAAGATAAATAAAACCATTTGGAGAATGGCAAAACTATTAACGCTTTGGGACCTGCTACAGAGGCATAGGAGGCAGACAACCCATCACCCAAATACCACACAGAACAAAAATGTTTTGAGCCTTCGCTGCAACACCATGAGAGAGGGGATCGATCTTAATTCCTCCAGCAGGGAGTTCCATAATTGTGGCACCACCACTGAGATGGCTTGCCCCCATACCGTCATGCCCTCATGCCTTACTTGGGAGAAAGGCAGCATTTGCAGGAAAGCCTCCTCAGGTGACCTAAAAGGACAGACCAGAATATATGGGAGAAGGTGGTCCCTCAGATAACCTCTCCCCAAACCATGAAGGGCTTCAAAGGTCAATACCAATAGCTTGAATTGGGCCCGGAAATGAATGGGCAGCCAGTGTAGTTGCTGAAACAGTGGTCCGACAGAATTAAATCGCCTAGCTCCAGTAACTACCCTGGCTGCCGCATTCTGTACTAATTGTAGCTTCTGAACCTTCTTGGAAGGCAGTCCCACATAGAATGCATTACAGTAATTCAATCTAGAAGTCACTAGAGTATGGACCACCATGGTCGGGTTGCAATCCTAACTTGCACTGGAAACAGGCGCTGCATCCAGCACAAGTTTGGGGCCAAAAGTGGAGGAGCCCAAGGCAAGGGGAAACCTTTCCCCTCATCCTGTCTTGCACTGCAGCAGACCCAATGGGTCTACTTTAATCTGTGCCACCTGATGGTGCAGATCCGAGCAGAATGGAGTAGCCAGGGACTGCTCTGTGCCGCCCGGAAACGGGGCTTGGATCCGGCATAACTGCTGGATCCTGACCCCATCTTCTGCTTGTTGCCCGCCCGTGGGAATGCCTGCCGGCCGCCTCTCCCAACCCAAAACTCCTCCCTGCCCTTCTCTTGCCCCCCCCACCCCTGTGTTGGCCAAGCTTGGTCAACACAACTCACCTCATCCCCGGGGCCTGCAGCAGGGCAGGAAGGCCAGTGCAGAGTGGCACAAAAGTGCTGTAAACTACCTGTCAGAATTTTGCCCTAATTTGTTGAAGTTCTTAAAAAATATTAAAGAAGTGTAGATTTGTATTTGTAGGTTTTTATATATTGAAACAAGGTTTTGTTGTTTTTAATGGATGAAGTTTTACTTACTGACTGGTCTTATACAAAGGGTCTCACAATTGGTTGTCTGATCAGTAATTGACTATTCATGGCATCTGCTCTGAACTTCTTAAAGGAAGGGCAGAATAAAATTGAAATAAAAAATAGTGGGGAAATTGCTGTCCTTTGCACATTATGGTTTGGCTCACTTTCTTGACTCATCTTAAACTGTTTAGTCTGCAAATAATACAAGTTACCTGCAGACTAAACCCATTAAGTGTGACATGCTGTAGTCTGGGTTGCTCTGGCAGGTTAGTGGGTGGATGTTTATTTCTCAATAGGACATAAAAACAGGTTAACAACCCAGTCCTATCCTGGGCTCTTTGCCTGGCATACATCCAAGTGTATCTAGGGGTGTGTGTCAAGGCCAGGGTGGGGGCATAAGATATTGCTGACTGCTGCTGATCTCCACCCTAGCCTGCCCTTGATGCACCCCGAGTATGTCCCAATCCTCACCATGATCCTCGTCCAGAAACCCCACCCCCACCCTGCTGCCACTGCCAACTTAACTGTTACAGCAGTTGGGGTATGTTTGGGGCTGCCAGGCATTTGCACTGGCAGCCCTGGCCCACATGCTGTTGCTGCAGCTGCCATTCTAGTGGCTCAGGCCTTGCACTGATGGAACTTGCATTTCATCTGCATAAGGCTCAGATAGGATTAGGCCATAACAAGGCAAATATCAACAAAGCTAAAAACAAATTGTGCATTATCATTTTCTCATTACTTTCTTTTACATTCGAATTACAGGGGTCCACTTGCATTTTTTAAAAATGGGTATCTTACCATACTAATGAGAATGCAGACGCATGAGTAATCCTCATTTCCTTAGTATCAGGAATAATGTAATTTCTGGCTTCAGTTATATATTGCCTTCCAGAGCTAAACTACAGGTGATGTAGTTTAGCCATCATTCAGTGTCCACATAAAGCAAGCAGTTCCATTATGACAAGAATGTAACAGTCTTTTTGTTTTTTTATTTTATGTAACTAGTGTGTTGAAGGGGCCTAAAATGAGATGAAACTGTGAGGAGTAAGAGGGCTTAGCTCTTTGCTAAAAGGGTGCTATTGGCTAGAAAAATCCCACCTTTCATTGACTTTCAATGGAAGGAGTTTTTATCTACCAATCTATCGTATTTCTACCCCACGTTTCTCCCCCAGAGGGGACCCAAGAAGGCATTAAAAAAAAAAAATTAAAAATAGTACATGGGAGGGCATGCATTTGGGATGGAAAGTAAGGTGGGAGCAAAGACCCACGATCTCCTACATTTTACTACATTTTCACCCCATTTCTTTTTCCCTTCAGTATGTTATTCACATACATAAAAATGTTAAAAAGCCACAGTGCACATTTGTCATAGTTTGCAGTCCGGCCCTTAACAGCAAATGGAGGATGCTGGAGAACCCTTCCCCTCCTGCATGTTGTCTTCCTACATACAGTTTCTGTAAACCACTTTCCTCCTGGCTGCAATACTGAAGGTGAGCTAAAACAGAGAAAACCAACTGGAACAATGAACTGGGTGAAGATAATGCATGAGCTTCAGAACCCTTTCCCACATGGTCCTTTTATTGTTAAAGTGAGACAGTCTACCCAAGTCTTCTTTATCAGAGAGGATGTATTAATAGAAACATTTCTGTTGTAGTCACAGCTCATTTGGCCCTCTGTCTGTGAAGTCTGTGCTAGAATGCATTGTATCCTCCCATGGTTCCAACAAATTCCAAACCTAAACGGTCCTTAATATTTCAGAGTGCCCTCCCTCTTATATTTTTCCATTCCTAAGGTTCAGGATCAACCAATGAAGCCCTGGTCCAGATACCATCTTTTTTTTCCCCTCTTGGATGCAAGACTATCACCTTAGGGACAGGGTATTTTCTGTGGTAGCTTTTCAGGGACCTCAGAAGGTCCACATCTGCTTCCTTTCAGAGAAATATTTCTGCTTCCTTTCAGATCAGATAAATACCTATCTGCTTCCTTTCAGATAAATACTCCTGCCAAGGCTTTGGGAATTAGCCTATGAAGCAGCTATATTAACACTTTATCTACACTTAACAAGTTTTATTTTTCATGTTTTTATGATTCTTCTAAATTGTAAAACTGTGAACTGCTTTGAGAGTATTTGTGATGAAAGTCATTCTTAAATATAAATGAGGGTGCAATCCTTAACCAGGCAGGAGGTGGGTGGATTCCTGCTCCGCCGGATCCTATATTCTATGTTGGGCTGACACTGAGGTTTTCTAATCCGTGTCAGCAAAATAGCTGGTGCAGAATGGAGGAGACCCATTGCAGACCCTGCTCCCTTATTCAGTGGAAGGGGACAAAAATCCCTTTCCCTTGAGGAAGCCTTTGGCAGCCCCAGCAGTGCTGCTGAAGTAGCCATTTTGGTGCTGCTTCACCCGATGGAGGCACCAGGGGTAGGATTGGGCTATAAGGCATCTGGGTTGTTATTCACAGGGGGGGGGGGGTGTTTCCATTCCCAGAACTCACATGGATGGTAAAAAATCACAAAGCAAATCCATTTTTAAAAGTGTCCCTTTGCTAGGCAATTTAAAAACAACCTTGCTGACCTTTGTGATGTAAGACAGAGTCATTAGGCAGACAATCCATCAATCAGCCTCTTTCCAGGTGCTTAAAAAGGCTTCACTCTGAGCCAGGGACCCAACCCTTCTCTTCACCCAGAGCTTAGTGCTGGGAAGGAATGCAAAGTGATTATCTTTCTTTCATGTGCTCAGAGGGAAGGGAGGGGTCACTTGTCCTGGAGTGAAGCAAGTGCCTAAGTGCCTGCAGAGAGAATGATTGATGGATTGTCAGCCAGCTGCCCTCTCTTGCATTAATGAGGCTATTGTTAAAGGACATTTTCCCTTTAATTTAAAGGGCCCTTGTCATTGCTTTGAGATAAAACTGTAGGTAAAAAATTCCAACTACCTGGGAGAAATAGCGGTAGATTGTAAAGGAGATTCCTTAATATGATGGGTGTAGGTGCCTTGATTTTGACCTAATTTTATCATTGTTTGTATCTTTGATGTATTTTTGGATTTACATGTTTTATCTTATTGTGATGGCTATTAGCTAATACAATAAACAATCTTTGACTTTGAGGTAAAAAATTTGTGGAAAATTAGGTTATAGCTGTATTCTTTGGTCTGTAGGTATATTATTTCATTCTAAAACATCTCATCCCTAGCACACTTATGGCACATTTGCACACTTTTTGTCATGTGATAATCAGAATGGCACAAGTTATTTATTTATATCCTGCATTATCTCCCAAGTGGGCATTCAAAGCAGCTTTAGAACCTTGTTGGTTCAGACTAAAGACCCATTGTCCAGTGTTCTATTTTCCACAGTAAAGAAGCACATGTTTCCAGTTATTCACTGTTACAGTCCATGGCTGGTATGCAGTGAAATGTTACAGTTGGACTTAGATAGCCACTAAAACAATCTAAAAATTTATATATATATATATATATATATATATATATATATATATCTCACCCTTCTCATACTTAGAAAGAACTGTAATTACAACTTCGGGATAATTAAAAGCTAATTTTAATTAGGAGGATAATTAAAAAGGATAATTAAAAGCTAAAAAGTCAACATGCATAAAATGAGAATCAAATTGTACAAACCTTTTCTTCTGCAGTCCAGTGTTTGCACAGGAAACAGATAAATGTGGCAGAGAGAAGAATCAAATTCAGGTCTGGTGGCTTCAGGTTTTGGTACTGCTGGTCTCTGGGGATCCCGTCTTTCCTCTTCACTGCATAACGCTTCTGCATTTATCTGCTTGAGCTTTTGACCTTTGTGTTCTGTGGGATGTATACATTTAGCATAATTTCCCAGGTTCCTGTTTCTTGGAAGCTGCAGCATTGTAATAAGCGTTTCCATCTGACAGTTGCAGTGCCAAGGATTATCGTACAGGCGTAAGTAATTTAAAAGAGGCATGTAAATAAATACCTCCTCAGTCAAGATTTTAATTTGATTGTGCTGGAGTAAGAGTGTAGTTAGTTTGTTTAAGCCGAAAAAAGCTTCAGCCTCAATTTTTGATATCTCATTCTGCTGCAAATCTAGGCTTTTTAATTTACTGTACTTTGAAAACATGCTGTTCTTCAGCTTTCGAATCCTGTTTCTTGCTAAAAGCATGTGCTTTAAATCTTCAGGCCAATCAGGCAGTACAAATGTCAGTTTTCTCTCTTGACAATCTAAGTATTTGTCATGAAGATAGGTATATATGTCACATGGGAGGCCAGGGGCATAGCGCTTGGCAGTGCTGGATGCTCTTCTTAAACCATTTGCCTTTCCATTATTTGCTTTGTTTCTTGAGCTGCCATTTCTTGTCTTCCTAAGGTCAGCTGCTTTACAAAAGAAAAGTAGTATTATAATTGTAACCACTTGCATCCTGACATCCAGCTGGCCCCAATTACTTTGTAGGACAGCTGGAACAGTCACAGTATTCTTTTGAAATCTGAGTTGGAACTCTTAAACTAGTGTGGTTCTGAATCAGGGGGGCACAGCTGGGGTATGTGGAATCCTATAGTGGAAGAAAAAAAAATGAGAAAGTTATTTCTGTGAAGATAAAAAATTAAAACTGCTGCTATTATCAAAATTATTTCTAGTATACATCTTGAAAAATATTTTGGCTGAGGCAATAATGGAATGCTTTCCACTTCAGAGAAGATATAAGATGTTCAGTTCACATAAGTTCCATTCTGATATCATGTAAATACCACTACAGTACAATAAATATCAAATTTGTTCATTAAATATACCACAAGTTATAGAGCTTACCTAAGTTGAAAGAAAGTGTGATTGCCTTTTACCAAATTACAAATATTTACCTTTCTATGCTCTCCTACAGTTCCAGTATTGCCTGCAGCATAAGATTTCATGACATTGCTGTCTGTGATAATAGTTGGTTTGTCTCATATTTTAGGGTGCAATCCTAACCTCTTATGTCAGTGTTTTCCAGCACTGACATAAGCGCAATGCAGCTCTGAGGTAAGGGAACAAACATTCCCTTACTTTGAGGAGGCCTCTGTGAGTGCTACCCAACTACAGGATGCAGCACATCCTGTCCCATTGGCACAGCTATGCCAGTATTGGAAAGCACTGACA
Organism: Tiliqua scincoides; assembly: GCF_035046505.1. Classification (NCBI taxonomy): domain Eukaryota; kingdom Metazoa; phylum Chordata; class Lepidosauria; order Squamata; family Scincidae; genus Tiliqua; species Tiliqua scincoides. The sequence continues at coordinate 25,294,475 of NC_089827.1, read as the reverse complement.
TAAGGGGTTAGGATTGCACCCTTACAATCATCCTATGACAAAGACCCCAAGTCGAAACAGTAAAAGGTGTTTGGCTAGTAATCCTAATTCTCTTCTCAGCATGGGAGTAAGAAGATCAAAGTTTCTAAAACTTCAGTAATTGTATTTTATAAGTTTATTTTTCCTTATACTGCCAATTTTAATCAATATTACGAAAAGCTACTGGATATCACATCATTCTTTTCAAATATTCTAGCTATTTGTTTTTATATTTATTTTAGGTCATTGTAAGAATTTGCAAGAGTTAAATGTCTCAGAATGCCAAGGGTTAAATGTAAGTATGAACATTGGAAATGCAAGATACCTTTGTAGAATTGGACAGATGGAATTAATGGAATACTTATTTCAGTTCCTGCAGATGAAGCAACAGGTAAAATTTTTATTTTAAAAGGCGTATCAGTGATTTTCAGCACAATCCTGAGCTGCCTGGCACCAAAATGGCTACTGCTGCATCCTGAGCATACTGGGTAGCCGCCAGTGGCTCCTTGGAAAAAGGAGACATTTGTCCCCTTCCCCTGCATAAGGAAAGTAGCCTCACAATGGGGCTACTCAAGTCTCTGCAGGCCATTTAGGCCAAGAGTCTCTGTTGGTCCCAACCTCTTCCTGCCCTGCTCCCTCTCACCATGCCTTTCCCTGTCATGTCTCCCCCGAATGCCTCCCCTATGCCCTCACTCACCTCTCCACTGCCCGGTGTTCACCTGGAACTCCGGAAAGTGGTTGCCCATCCTCTGCCCGGTACTGGCTAAGTGCCGGCTTGTGCTGAGCCAGTGCCCATGTTGGCTGGCCGCGTGTTTGTGACATTGCACCCTGGTGCTGAGCCAGTGTGCACAGGTCAGGATTGGGCCCTTAATTATCCAGCATGCTATGGACACAGTCCAAATATTAAAGAGAAATTTAAATAAATGGACAGATGGATGCCACACCAGGAGGTGTGTTGATAGGGAGACCTTGGTTTAGTAGTCATGTATACCAGAATGGAATTCCAGCATGCATCATATATTTGGACATCTTTGTTGTCCATTAGAATGTCAATTCAAGAAAAAAACTTATCTCATGTTCTGTCTTTCAGGTAGTGAGTTTGTTTAGAGGAGAATATAAGACTATCTATTAAAAAGCAGAGCTTTCTTTGTGACTAGCAAACTGGTCCTCTTTGTAATTTTAACATTGAAGGACTCTGGAAGTTGTGATGCTGTCATAACAGCTACACAGTAAGGTAGTGGCATTTTGCTGCTCCTTGTTTGCCCTTCAGTGATAGCAACAGCAGTATCATAGCTGATGAAGATTCTAGTGCAGCATCACTTAATTCCCATCATAATTAAGTCCCTTAGGGCTCAATCCTAACCAACTTTCCAGCACTGGCATAGCTGTGCCTGTGGGGCATATGCTGCATCCTGCAGTTGAGGGTCAGTCATGGAGGCCTCCTCAAGGTAAGGGAATGTTTCCCTTACCTTGGAGTTGCATTGTCCTTATGTCAGTGCTGGAAAGTTGGTTAGGATTGCGGCCTTAAGTGCCACAGGGTGAGAGAAAAAGAAGTTAATCCTAATTGTTATTTGTGGCACCAGCAGCAACATAGCTGGCAGAAATTGCAGGATGGGATTGCCTCTACCCTGGTGGAGGGATCTTTCAGTGGAAGAGTAAAAACAAAGGCTTATGAGCAGGTATATTAGAGACATCTACTGGTGTAGAATACAGTAGTTGAAGTCTTAAAAGATAACATTATGAGTGATATAAACAAGTGCAAAAAGTTCACAGCTAAACAGAGTTGAAAATCAGGTTGCTGGAATGACTTGTGGCAGTGAGAGGAACAAACAAACAAAATTTCTTTATTAATGAATTGCCATAGAGTCAGACAGAAGGAATAGCAAACAGTATGAATTGTCTTATGCAGCAGTATTCATTAGGTTCTGCATTACCATGATTGATGCTCAGGGAAAAATGTGTGTGTGTGTGTGTGCATATGTGTGTGTGTTTACAGTATTTATCAAAGAATTTCAACATGTTTCACAAAGTGGTTTGCAAAAATAAAAGCATAAAGATATTGCAGTAATGTTTTGAAAAGTAGCACAATTAAAACGTTAAAAGTCTAGGGAGAATAGAAATGTTTTTCCATTGGCATTAAAAGTATAAGAGCATAGGCACCAGCCAAGCCTCTCCAGCAATGAAGTTTCCAGGAGCCTCTGAGGATTATTTTAGTTTGTGAACAGGTTAATGTAGAAGCAGGTGTTCCTTCAGTTATTCAGGTCTGAAGTTATGCAGTTTTACAGGTCAACACCAGCCCCTAGGACTGTGCTCAGAAGCCTGTCAAGCTCTTTTAAGGACAGCCTAGATATGTTCCCACCATCAATTCTCAGTTAGCACACTCCCAGCAGCAGAATGAATTACTGTTTCTGAACAGTTTTCAGACACAACTCCATGTGCAGTGCAGTACAGTAGTCAAGTCTGGGATTTAATTGGGCATGGATAACTAATTAGCTACCCTTTCAGGCCAGGGGTCAAGTTGACAGCTGATGGAGGGCACTCCATGCTCCTGTGAACACCTGGACATCTAGTGATAAAGTTGAATCAGTTTGAGTTCACCCTCAAACGGTGAACCTGCTCCTTTAGGGGGGAGTGCAACTTCAGAATAGGCTGAACACATTCATTCTATGAAGCTGAACTACAAACTACACTGATTTTTTATATACTGATTTGACTCAACATGAATGGCCCCCTGCAAATGAGAAGGAATGTGCTGATCCCTGGAGAAGGGAAAAATGCATCCCTTTAAAATCACAGTTTAAAAAGCTGCTTTTTACTGTTGTAGAGAGATAATCATGCAAGTGATTACAGATATAAATTATCCACAGATTTGGGGGGGGGGGGGAATCCACAGATTTTTCTATCTCAACAAGATGAGATATTTCCTTTATCCTTTAAATTTCCTTTAAATTAAAGGAAAACAGTCATTTAACAATAGCCTGGTTAATGCAAGAGAGGGCAGCCGGCTAACAGTCCATCAATCATTCTCTTGCCAGGCAGAAGGCAAACCCCTTCCTTCCCCCTGAGCACATTAAAGAAGGCTAAATGGCAATGATTATCACCTTCTCCATTCTTTCCCCCTTGCTGGGGCTCCTGGTGAAGGGAGAGATTGCTGCCTCCTAGTGAAGCCTAAGCACTTGGAGAGAGACTGATTGCCTCTGTGTGCATTTCAAAATGTCAGCAAGGCTGTTTTTAAATCACTGGAACAAAGGGACTTTGTTCTTTAAACTGATTTGCTTAGTGCATTTTTTGCCATCCACGTGAATTCCAGGAACGGAACCCTAGAGAATAATGAGACACAACCTGTACCTCCATTTTATCAGGAATGAGCTTCAGTTTTTCAGCCCTCTTCAAGTCCATTTCCAGGTTCAAATTTGCTGCAGCTCAAATTCTCTGATGACTTCTTCAAGTGGCTCCATTTAGGTGTTAAGGATCATGGGCAAAAAGCAGGGATGGGAACAAGTCAGGTGACTCAAGTCCAAGTCACGAAAGCATGTGCTTTTTGCTGACTTGTTCAGACTTGAGTCACCTGCTTTATTGACTCAGGCACTGACTCAAGACTGAGGGCACTGACTCAGCACTTAGCCCCACACATGCAGACTCAAGTCTGTCTGTGTCTGGGTGTGCTTCCTTACTTTTTTGTGGCATGAAAGATCTTGTGGGACTATCATTTAGACTGGGTGAGCAGCAGGGAAGGGTTGTTTTGCTTTTGCATCAAGCGAGGGGGGGAGGTGGGAGTGGGCTCTTTTGTCCATCTTTGAAGGAACCAATGATCATTAGATGAAGGATGGGCAGTCTGATTTTTTTCTTTGGTTGAGGTAGGGCAGAAGGAGGAACCCAAGGGGATTCTTAGAATTGGCTAGATAACCAGGGAGGGGGGGGAAAGGATGTGGGGAAGCTAGGGCAAGGCAGTTTGTAGTGATCACATTTTCCAACTGCATGGCTTCTTTGGGCTCCATTGTTATGTGGGAGGAGGAAGCCTCACTGAATGACCAGCGCAAATGGGACTACTTCTGAGTAGAGCTGCAAAGGATTGGGTCATACTGGTAAGCCCCCCAGCTGCTGCACATGACCCTCCTCCCTCTTGCTGCTTCTGTCCCCGCTCTCATGAAGTCCATCCCACCCTAACCCCCCCCCTTGTTTACAGATGGTATGGGACATCAGGGGAGTATTAAAGAAGAACTCTGACACATGCATCCTGGCAGCAGCTCTGTTTTTCTCCATGGACCTGCAGCTGATTTTTAAAGGGAAAGACTCGTGACTTTTTTGAGTCTCAAATATGCTCTGGGTGACTTGGAAAGTTCGCCCTTTAGAACTTGTTTTTGAGTTGAGTCACGGGGAGTGAAGACTTGTGACTCGACTCGACTTGAATCAAGCCACTTGACCATCCCTGTCAAAAAGATAGAACCCTGAGGGAACCTGTTGCAAAGTGCTAGGAAGAGTCACAGTGCGAGGTATTTCCCCAGTTATTTCATAAATATGCAATACATTTTCTAAATCAATATAAAAGCAAAAGATAAATATATGAACAAATTACTTTGCTTATAGCAACTTACATAGCTGTAGCTAATTACTTAAATTATTGTATATTGATTAAAGTGCATAATCCTTCCAGTTATTTTAGCTGTGCTGATACATTTTATTATGTCCAGAATCTGATTGCAGTAGATTGTACTGCATTATGAATTGAGCATGCAACTGTTATTCAATTTCTAAGCATGACACTTTACATTGGACAAGTGTCAAAAATAATTATGTTATAGAGGTATGTCCTGATGTCCTACTTAAAAAAAAATCAAACCAATTCCATTTGTACTTTTCTTTATTACATAGGATGAATTAATGAGACTTGTATCTGAAGGTTGCCCAGCTCTCCTTTACTTAAATTTATCTCACACAGATATCACAAATGGAACACTACGACTTCTGTCAAGGTAAATGCAAGTTGATCTTCATAAAGACATTTAAATTTTAATCTGTGAGGTATAGCTGCAGTATTTCCAGAGAACTGCAGCATTACAAAATAATGTTTTCTGAAGATAGAGTACAAATAAAAGTACAATAACTTCCAAAGCTTAAAACATAGTATAAGATTTCTTAAAATTTCATTTGTTTTGTTAAGATCCAACTCTGTTTAGTATGTAAGTAATGATGATCTTCATTTTACAACTTAGGCTGAAAGTGACTTGTTAAAGACTATCCAGTGAGTTGTTGACTAAGCAGTGGCAGTTGGTGTGCCCCCCTCCCCATTTTACCTTGCTCAGCTACAGCTTCTGTGCCACTTTTTGTTTCAAAAATAGTCCTTTTAAGTTACTTTTACAGTACCAGGCAGTCAGTCAGTCAGTCAGCTGTGGCTATATTATAATATTATTGAAGGGCAAAGCTTATTCAGAGTGAGTGACATGCTTCCTTAATAGATATTGCCCTTCCTCTGAAGTAACTTATTTTGACCTCAGTTTGATTGCTGGCATAGTGACATCATTCTGTATATAAGTTGCTGTTGTCCCAACAAAAACTGGCATTGTGCCTGCAGCTGATCACAGTTGCAAAGGGGCTCATAATTGAGTATTGCTACTTGAATGCCAAGTATGAGTGTTAGAAGATGGAGGCACTAGCATAGCACCTCTCTGTAGCATTCTTCCAAGGGAAAAAAAAAAATTCCAGAAAGGCCTTTGAAAGTGGGGAGGAAGCTAGACAGGTAGAAAAAAATTATTTCAGAAAAATATTGAGATAAAATGTTTTGGGAAGTTTATTTCAACTGAGCCCTATTTCATTTGGAATATATGGTGTCTTATTTAATTTTTTAGTCTTTACGTGAAAAGTATGTCAATGCTAGCAAAACAAAATCTGAATGAAATTACACTACTGGCCATATAATGGAGCTGAAAGAGAAATATGGAGAAAAGAAATGCTAGGTGTTGACTAGTACATTTTGACTAAAAGGTAAAGCTGTTGCTTTCACCTAGTGTTCTCCTAGTGTTGATGAAGTTGTATTGCCAGAAGGGCAAGATTCTTTTTGGATACAGAAGCAATGGACCAGACCAATGGGAGGAAGACAGAAACCAGTATTTATTAGCTTTGAACAAGCAACAGGCAGACAGAATAAAATACAGTGCTCTTATGTCTCCCAAAACAAAAGTGGCACCACCTCCTGTGGATGCATTCCCCTCATGGGCAAGCTGTGTAGCATATCTGCAGCCACCTACACCAATGCCAGATGCATAACTAATGGCATTTCCAAGTCCCTTTTATACAACTTTTTTTTTGGGGGGGGGGGGAGTATGATGCAACTCCCCTGAGATGTAACCTCATCTCCCCTGAGATGTAACCTCATCCAGACATGTGACCTTGGCTTGGTGCCCAGAATATCTTTAGCTATGATAATTGCAAGAGAGGCATCATTACTAACAGATGCAAAAGTTGACTAAACATGACTTAGGGCCCAATTCTATCCAGCTTTCCAGCATTGATGCAGCTGTGGCAATAGGGTGTGCACTGCATTCTGAGGTTGGGGGTAGTTATAGAGGCCTCCTCAAGATAACAGAGCATTGGTTCCCTTATCTGGGGGGGGGGGGGCTGCATTGTGACTGCATTGTCATTGGAAAGTTTGTTTTGTTTGGGCCCTCAGTCATTTTAGAAAGATTAACCCAATTGTGACAGAAAAGACTGACCATCAGGAAACACTTATGCAGACCATTAACTACTTGAAATATAGGGAGGGCTTATCTGCAGATCCTGTATCCACATTTTCACTTGACTGCAGATGCAGGAGGGCTCCTGGTGCCCCCCCCTCCCCGGAGCTGTGCTCCTCTTGCCTATGGAGGAGCCCTGCAGAAGCCACACACATCCACCTGCAGCCCCTGCAGGCCTCAGAATGGCTGTTTAGGCAAAAAAAAAAAAAAAATTTACTTCCAGTTTTTTCTATATAACTGGAAGTGATGTTTTTTATGCCTTTCAAAAGCATTAGGAGGGCCAGGGAATATGCTGTTTGGAATATAAACCTCGTGTGCCAATGGAAATGGATGCCCCATTTTTTTCCTTGGAGCTGTGGCGGACTATTTAAAGGGAATGACTCGAGGCTCAAGTCTTTTCAAGTTGTGAAACCACTCTGGTTGATTTGAAAAGTCCCCCCATTAGGACTCATTTTCAACTTGAATCGCGGGGCGGAGACTCACGACTCAAGTCAGACTTGCCCATCCCTTTTACATGGTGCTTTATAAAGAATGAGCGCACATGTCTGTTCCCTGAGGAGCTTACAATTTGGAAATAAACAAATGGGAGATAACAAAGGATGGGGAAGGAATGAGAGCCAGAGTGGTGTAGTGGTTTGGGAGGTGGACTTAGACCTGGAAGATTCAGGTTCGAATCCCCCTTAGTCATGAAGCTTCCTGGGTAACCTTGGGCCAGTCTCTCAGCCTCACCTACCTCACAGGGTCGTTGGGAGGACAAAAGGAGGGGAGCAACTGTGTACACCGCCCTGAGCTCTTTGAAGGAAGGGCAGTATAAAAATGTGAAAAATAAATAAATGGAAACAGAGAAATGGGAAGAATACATGTGCATTTTAGATCCAGTAGGTTATTGGGATTAGGATTGTGCAAACCGTTTCATGGACAAACTTGAGTTTTGAGGAGAGGGTTGAATGAAGTAAAAGAGATAGCGTCATGGAGGTATTTTGGGAGAAAGTGGTGTAACGGGCTACAAGGGAGAAAGGGCAGAGTTGTTTAAAGGAACAAGAGAGTTTGGATAGTGAGAGTGGTCAAGGTGGATAAAAAAAAATCACAGGGTGGACCATATTGGCCTATAACAGCATTCTAATGTAGATAGAAGTATTTGACAATCTTAGCCTTTATCTTCTCCTTGAAAAATGTGCATGTTTTATTTTCATGATTGTCTTAGCATCAAAGTAAATATTTCAGTTTCCTATCCATATTATTCTTCAAATTTGGCCCATAGAAATTATTTCTCTCATAAATTTGGAACACAAAGCCTTACAAGTAGTGGCCATGATGTCATGCTTTCATCAATGTGGGTGTTCCCAACCCTTAAATGCCTAGTTTTTGCTGACTTGTGAAGCTCTCATAAAATGCTTTTTCTAAACTTAAATCTCTTGCAGACTGTCCCTGCTCCTAGTGATATGTTGTAATTTTCTTTCTGCAAGCTTTCATTTCTGATAATTGAGGGATTGCATTACTTATTTCAGCTAGAATATAATTGAAAAATATTGTCCTTAGTATACTAATGTGTTAATCTGTATTATAAAAGTCATACAAGATGATGTAAACAGTGTAGAGTACACATTTGCCTTGTATATTGTATAATCCACTTTGTCTCATTGAATATAAATCATAATGTCTTTTCTATAGTTAAAAGTTGTGCAATCCAATTCATATTTACTCTGAAGTACTCCTAAGTTCTACTGTATTCAATGGGTACTGTGCACAGCATTGCAGCTTTAGTCTTTTGCATTATTTCTTTGTGTTTTTGCTGCTGAAAGAAAAGCTGCTTCAAATATTATAGAAACTATTACACAAACAGGGACAGTTGAAAAGTATGTATGCTTCTGTACACAAACATCTAGTTATAGCAATGCGAAGTTAATTCTACAACTTTGCTCTTAACATTGTTAAAAATTTATACATAGTATTTTAAACTTAGTGCACAAATTTGCAACCAAGCAAAATTATTTTAAAATCAGGTTTTATTTAAAATATATGTATGTACCTAGGAGTTAGGAAAAAATGTAAACAACAGGGGAAAATGAAGCATAACATCCTTTGTATTCAGACAAAGAAAAAACTATTGTTTAAAACTTTGCATTCATGCACGTTATTAGAAAGCATTTTAGCTACAGTATCAACTTGCAGCAAAAATGTGCATTCAATTGTAGTAACTGTACTTCTCTTCTTTTTTTATCTGGTAAAGGGGCTTCCCCAACTTACAATATTTAAGTTTAGCTTATTGCAGAAAATTCACAGATAAAGGTTTACATTACCTCGGCTCTGGAAGAGGATGCCACAAGCTCATCTATCTAGATATTTCGGGCTGCCTCCAGGTTTGCATTTCAGTTTTCTTTTCCATAATGTGGGGAAGGGAATCCTTTAGAGGACAGGCGGCACCCAGCACTCATGGCATACTAAAGCAGCATAAGCTTTGCAGCAAACTTTTGAGAGGTTTTAAATTACATTACCACAGCTGCTTAAATTTTCCTGAGGAATAGCACTATAGGCTTTTGGCTTTTTTCCAGTGGGTGTTGAACTATAAACGAGTCTTTATTGCATAATGAAAGCGTGCATTACTTTCAGGGGGTGGAGTTATGCTTGCTTTGTGCTGTGCTGCTTCCATGTATACAGTGTGAAATTCCAGATCTGCAGACCTAAGAATATTCTGTGCCCAAGAAAACAACAAATAAAGATCTCTGTACAAGACAAAATGTCCTGAAAAGGAAATCAATTTGCCAATCAACTTTCTAACTTCCATTTCCTTGTTTTGTGTCTATATGGCATGGCAACTTGCTTATACTAGTCAGTAAAGGACTTTATACATAGATATTATCTCTTGCTCTGTTTGGCAGTGTTTCCAAACTTTTTAAAACATGGCAGCCCTTGTACTCTACTTTATGAGCCTTTTACCCAAATAATCTTTTTTTCCCAAGCATGTGCACAAAGATTCTTGCCCACTGCTCCATATATGTTCATTCCACTGCTGTGTGTGTAAGGATATACAACATTGAAGCACATCCCTCCTACATTACTTGTAGAATAGGACTAAAACAGGGCATATCTAAGTACCTCTTAAAATCAGTAATTAGAACCTAGGGTGTTGCAGGGTTTGCTGAGCATATCTTCAGGCTTAGCTCCTTCCCCAGCAAGGCTGGCACGAGGATGGAAAAGGCTGTATTGGACCTCTTTGCACATGTGCATCCTCTGCCATGGCTTGCCCTCCAGTTTGCCCTGGTTCTCCACTCCAGCTTGTCCACCTCACGCTATTCCATCTGCTTTCTCCAGAAATGAGACATGGCGAAGTGACCAGGAAACGTTTCTCCTCCCCCTGATCCTGAATGCATGCTAGCTGAGTGATGCCATATTAGCTTCAAAGGGAGGAGAAGGAAGTGTCTGCATGAGCTCTTACCCCCAATCTTCTACCTAAAAGCCAATAGTCATTGTTCCAGGGGGCCAGTTGAGAATTCCATTGGCCTGGCACAAGAGTCGGAGCATTCTAGTCCTCCTCTTGTGCCTCTAGATTTTTCAGCGCAATCCTATTTTGTGCTGGAACAGGCAAACTAGGAGGCCTGCACTGTATCCAGCGCAAGATTGGGGCCTGAAGTGGCTCAGCCAGAGGCAAGAGGAAACTTTTCCCCTTACCCCTGGGTAAGCCACCACAGTCCCAATGGGTCTTCTTGGACTTGCACCACCTCCAGAGATGGCGTAAATCTAAGGAGAGCAGAGCGACTTGAAGCTGCTCTGCACTGCTTGGGGAACAGGGTTGGGATCCAGCATAACAGCCAGTCCCAGCCCTCCCTCCTGCTCCCCACCCGGCCACCCACCCCCAGGATCACCCTCCGCCCGCCCTTCCTGCCTCCTCCTCATCCACCCCAGATCCCTGCATTGGCTGAGCTCAGCCAATGCCACACTCTCTCCCCAAGTTGGCACAGTGGCTGGATTCAGCCTCTGCAAGCTGGTGTATGTCCCTGTGCTGGCCCAGCCAACCCCTCAGGAGGCGCAAAGGTGCTTTACAGCACATTTGCGACCCTCCTGGGCCGGTGCAAGGGACTTGTGCCGGCCCAAGGCACACTTAGGACTGCACTCTTTGTAAGTCAACTTATAGGCTGCCATGAGTCCCATTGCAACCAATGCTTGGACAGGCAGATCAGCCAGGGCTTTGGTTCCCCTGCTCACATCCTGGTACCTCTCCCCACTGAAGCCACCTCTGATCCTCAGCGATTGGTGATCTGGAACTATAAACACAGAAGTATGATGCAAAAATATCTGATAATGGGCTGCTTGATATAATGGGCACTTCCTTGTTCAAGGGCTGAACTAGCCCTGATGTTAAATCATGTTGTTTGACCCTGCATTTTTTTTCTGAAAATACCGGTACAAGTGCTTTCCAATCCAGATCAGGACCATTTAGGCCCAACAGGTGGAGGTTAACTTTACTATACAGGTGGAGACTCGTTATTCGCAAGGGTTCCATTCCTGGAACTCAGTGAATACCAAATTTTGCATGAAACTAAGTCACATGAAATTCGGGCTCCACCAAGCTCTGAACATGCCCAGAGTCTTGCTCTGGTCACATCCTGAGCTGTTCTGAGGCCTGTGGAGGCCGCATGCAGCCTTCACGGGCCTCAGAAAGGCCTCCAGAGGTCCTAGAGGGGCACTTCTTGTTTTGGGGCGAAACTTCCTCTTTCTGGAGGGCTTTGTTGGGGCCAAGTCTGGCTCCATGCAGGTCCTGGGAACCCGTTTTGAGTCAGATTCACGAATAAAAATTACATAAATAAAAGAGGTTCCACCTGTATAGTAAAGTTATACATTTTGAATATGAGTGTAAAAAAAGGTACTTGGAATCATTATATTGATCTGCTCCTTGTCCATTATATGTTTTGAGTTAATTACATGCAAGGAAAAGGATGAATTTTAATAAATGCAAATGCCTTCCTATACTTTTACTGAATAGATATGCGACATTTCCAGTCATATAAGGTGGACAACATAACAAAGTTATATGAAAGGAAAGGGGTAAGGAAAAGAAATATGTTAAACATATTCCTTAAAAATGTTTAAGGAAATATGTAAGACCTATTCTCAACCTGCCAGTACTGTGTATCCAGTTTTATAACAGGAATCAGTCTCACCTGTTAACTATTACAGTATGAAGTGTTGGATATCACCCTTGGAGGAACTGATTTTTTTTTTTCAACTGACAATACCATGTTTGAAATTAATTCAGGATTTACCCAAAGATAGACTTTGGTTTTCCCCTCTAATATTCTTCTTTATTTAATTATGGATGACAAGGCCTGGAAAGTGTTGGCTGTCACTTGCCCATTCTGAATCCCGCAGACTCTGTCTAACAGACAAGCCTCAGACTAAGACACAGTATTTGATGGTGACTTTGAAAATATCAGGTCCAAAACAATTCTCTGACACTGTCAACAATTATTTGTTTTTCTGAAAAAGCTCACACATGTTGGAAAAAAAATTATTCCAACCAGAAAACACCTGATAAGATCGTGTCCTGTAGACATTGTATCCAGGCCTACTCTACTTAGACAAAGACAAACTTTTTAATTTATATCAGTGGTCTCCAAACTGGAAACCACTGTGTCCCGGAAAAGTCCCGAGCTGCGCTTACCCTTCTGCTGAGGCGCTGCATTTCTTTCAAGCTGATCTGGGCACAGGGATGCAGAACAGTAAGCCCCACTCATGGTGGGGAGGTTTTTCCAAACCCTGGATCCAGCCCATGGGCTAGGTTTTAGAGAGCCGTGACTTATACAAAAAGCATTATTCTTTAAGAAAACAAGTTCACAAAGGTCAGTGCATAGTTCACAATGCTTCATAAAGAGAACAGAAAAGAAAAATCTTAAGCTATAGTCAACATTCTAGATTTCTTCTCTTGCTGGATTCACAGGAAGGGTGATTGGTTTCACTCTGTTTTCCTATTTTAAAGGAAAATCTGAACATATTCAGAGTGAGGAATTCAGTTGGGATGAAGAATGATTGAGTAATGTGACAAACTGCATTGGCTGGGAGCCAGGAGTTATAAGAATGGAAGAATACAAAAGGCTTAGTGTAAAACAGGACACAACTTTAGATCACTTTTTGGACACTCCTAATTAAAAAAAGAGCTTAGAAAATAAACAATTGTTAATCCAAGACTACTTCTTGGGAAGTCCTTCTTGGGAAGACTACTTCTTGGGAAGTCCTCAGGAGAAGTGGCTTGTGACAATGCAAATAAATTCTGCAGATACCTCCCCAACGCACTGAGGTGCAGTCAGGGGAGGTGGGGACTCATCTAACCTAGCAAGCAAAAACAAAAACAAAAAGTAACCAAGAAGTTTTATATATATACACCTTTTGCCTTTCCCAAGCTGCCCAAGAAGTTTAATACACACACACACACACACACACACACACACACACCCCTTTTGCCTTTCCCAAGCTGCTCCTTTCCTCTCCAGTGCACAGTCCATTTAAAGTAGCACACACACAAACAGAGAGGGAACAAAGAGAGCTGCCAATCAATGATGGCTTGCAAGAGACAAAAGAGGCAGGGATGCCTGTGCAATTAAAGTGACCAGGGAGAGCTACCGCTCTTTGCCTAATAAAAAAAAGACAGTCTTTGTGTCAACAGTTGTAGGGGAGGCTGCAGGAAGATTTGCCTCCAGCAGCTTAGGCTGTAATCATGGGTGTATTCCAATTAACAAAACAAATGGCAGCGTGGCTGGCTTCCAATTAAAAAATAGTAGGATGCCTACATCAGCAAGCTCTGGGGAGGAATTGGGAAAAGTTGCTTCCCTTTTTGTTCTTTCTTTTTTTTTAAAGTCCATGAAAAAGCAGGGGACCTGCACAAACAACCACTCTGCATAGCACCAGGAGAGCCAGCTTTTTGGTTGCTTCAGGGTACCTGTGCTGAGATTTCCCGAGCTCTGAGTGAGGGAAGAAGAGGTGAAATTTTTTTTAATTTTCTGGGGTGGGGGGAGAGAGAGTGGGTGTTTCAGAATCTGAGTTTAAGGGAGAAGGAAGGGGAGAGTGAGTACGTATTGCCTCCCTGGGCCTGAACCTTACCACACGTCACTATCCCAGCCTAAGTGCATCTGCTAACATATCCCCTTAGCATAGTGGTTTTGTCAAAGCTCTTTAAGAAGATCGTTCAAAAGGGACTAGTAGTAAGCCTGTCCCTGTTTAACTCAAAACCTGTAGTCCCTGCTTTAATACCAGAGCACAGCAGGAGGTGATCAATCCCCTTAGTGGTCCCTTAATCCTTTACCAGCCAGAAAGTCATGTAGTATGGGTAGAAAATGGTTCCATTATTACATGAAGAGTCTCTTTTACTATTGGGATAAGCAGGCTCATGTCAGCTGTAGAGAAGGAGGAGACAAACTCAGATTCTCTTTGTTGGCCTAAATGCAACAATGTGTATATGATCACAACTCTGCTATCAGAGGCTGCTGGCAATGTTAAACTAGCAATTTTGCCTATCCTATATTTTCTGACCAGGAAAAAGGCCACAAAAGCCCAAAGTATCCAAGACAGCAGTGTGTTCCAGTCAACCTTCCTGATGTGGACTTCTGGCTCTCAGGCTCACCAGAAATCCTATTATTTTAGAAGAGCTATGTAATTTAGTTGGAGTATAGTTATGGAGTCTTCTGCCTATTCTTATCTAAAATTTTGTACAAAACATGGAGATCCTACTATATTCCTGATATATATATATTGGCAAGAATTCCAACATGTGGTCCATTTAATATTTAACAAGAATATTTTAACTGAGGCCAAGAAAATGTACTACAAAATGCAGCTATGAAATATTTAGATTGCCGTCATGCATCCCAAGATATACACAGCAGCCTCATCAAAATCTAATGTATGTGTTCATAGATCAGGGGTGGGCAAACATTTTGGCAGGAGGGCCACATCATCTGTCTGACATTGTGTCAGGGGTGGGGGAAAAAGAATTAATTTACATTTCAAATTTGAATAAATTTACATAAATGAATACATTAGAGATGAGCCATTTAGTTATTTGATTTTTCTCTGTAAACCGCTTTGTGAACTTTTAGTTGAAAAGCGGTATATAAATACTGTTAATAATAATAATAATCATAACTTATATGAATGAATAAATTTTACTGAACTTATTATAATACACATGAGAACTATAATACAGACATATAGAACCACATAAGAACTATGAACTGTTTGCCACAGTCCTCTTGCACAGTTAAAACATATAGACCAAGCCAGAAACACATGGAGTCATAAGTTGTTCAAAGGCAATTGGGGGGAGGATTAAAATAATACCCAGGGAAATGCAGAAAACACACAGAAACTATAAAAGGCCTTGCTCTAACTCAACCCAGGGCTCGCGTCTGGCGGTCGAACTGGCAGTTACAGGCCAGCACAGGCTCCAACAGTTTTCAACAGGTTAGAAACTCATTGGAGACTGGGGCTCCCTATGAGCCGGATTGGAGGACACCAAGGGCGGCAAATGGTTCCTGGACCGGGGTTTGCCCACCTATATCAAAGATGTTAATAGGATAGCAGCCTTTGGCCAATTATACAGATTTCTTTAGAATGAGCTCCTGACATCCACTGGAGCAGACAGTTTCTATTTTCATGTGTAGTCGCTCTGTACTACCACACCCACCCGCCCTGCATTTTACTCAGTGAACTACTTTTTTGCCCAATCCTATCCTTCTACCCTGTTGGTACAACTGGGCAGAAGAGGTACATGCTTTATCCAGCAAGGGGAATCGAGTGGGAGGCTTTGGAAGGGAAAGCGAATTTAAGCTCCCTTTCTCCTGCATAAGCCTTGCAGTGGGTCTCCTTGGACCTGAACCAACTATTTTGCTGGTGCAAATCCAAAGGGGGGGGCAGGAAGGATGCTATTGGAGGGATTGTGATGTGGTGTGTGCCATCGCTGCCTAATCCACCCTCACCAATAGCCTCCCTGCTCCTTTTCCGCCCCCTTGCCCCATTTCAGCCCTGGACCACCCCGATCTGCCCTTCTCCAAACCCTCCAGCCTCCTCTCACTAGTTTACATTATAGTATGTGTACTGCCAACACTTAAAGAATACTAATTAAAGAAAGATTCGCATTCATAAATACCAGGACAACATACCAGAACTCAAAAAAACTAATATCCAATCTGAATATTGTATATTCCAATCTTAAAGGCAACACATGATATAGGAAAACCTTAGAAACTGATGTTTTGAGAATTTTGTTGCAATTCTCAGACTCCTGCTTAGAGCTACTTTACCTTTTCCCAGCATTAGATTTGCCAGGAACGGTTTTAATTAATACCATCTGTTTGTATTCTCTCAAGAATATTGTGTTCTCTCATTTGGGAATCAGTTGAAATTTGTTTGATATGACCTTCTCTTTCATATTTACAGTTTCCTGGGTCAAAAAAAAGATTAGAATGGCTTAGACATTGGCTTCTAAATTTTATACCATCTGAAAGATTTCTTGTTATCTCTGTTTAATAAATTGTCCATTTGGCATTGGTTCTTAAATTCCAATAACTTTGCATCACTCAGGCAGCCCAGAGAGAACAAAAGCAAGAGAGAATGTGTTACCTAAGGCAAGTTATTTATGGAAGCAAAATAGCTTATTGTTAACAGTCCATAAATTGCAAATTTACTTAACTAAGGAATTTTTTATGGTGTAGGTTCGACAGAATCAAATAAGACATTGTTAAACATTATATGGAAGATTACATAAAAATAAAAACCTTTATATATTTTATGTTTATACACATCTTGCCTTTGGCATTTGCCTTGGCAAGGGAAAGGTGGAGAAATTTTTTTTATAGCTCAATCCTAACCTACCATGAAGCCGAAAGCAGAGTTGTACTAGGTTGCAGCAACCTGGAGTGAAGGGAATTCATTCCCTTTACCCTGCGTCACGCAGCAGCTGCCTCTATGGGCCTACTCGGATCTGCGCCACCTAAATAGGTGGTGCAGATCTGAGTGCCCTGGTGTAAGGCTGGACCACCCAGGAGGAGGGGGGGTTAGGATCTGGTCTAAGTGCCTGATCCTGGTCCTACCACAGGCCTGCCTGCCGCCAGCCTGCCCAGCTCCCCAGAATGCCCCCATTCCACCATCCCTCCCGCCCTCCCCAAACCCTTGCACCCACCTGACTCAGCTGGCATGTACTTACCCCTCTGCTGGTGCAGTGGAGGCCAGATTTGGCCTCCAGAGGCTGGCACACATCTGTGCACCAGCCTCCCAACTCCCATGGTGGCACAAAAGCGCCTTTTGTTTATAAACATATAAACATTAATACAAATTGTAATGTATTATAATACAAATTATTGTATGCTGATCACAGCCTGAGTCACGAGACAACTGTGCTAGTAAACACAGCTTGGATAAAGTGGTGTACGATGACCAGCGTCCTTTGCAACAAGAAGATCAGTGACTGTCTTAAAGATCTATTGGACAGTCATCCGGCCAGTCGCACTCAATGTTGGCCAGTGATTAAAGAAACTGAATGTTACCTCAGTATCATGGAGATAAAGACGCTGCATTGGATCAGTGATATCACTCGCTTCGACCACATCCGCAACAATGACATCCAACAGCGATACAGTGTCGCCCTGATCACCAACAAGATGAGAGAAGCTTGGCTTACATGGTACTGCCACGTTCTGCACACCAGTGATGACATGCTGGCCTTCAGTTGGAAGTCAATGGCAAACGACCAAAGGGCTGACCGAAACAGTGCTGGCTTGACATGCCGCATGGCGACATGAAAATCACCTGCCTACAACCGGACCAAGCCCACGACCAAGAGAAATGGTGACTAAAATCCAGAATAGTGGACCCCACCACCATACAGAACAAACACTACTGAAGAAGAAGAAGCATTAATACAAACATATAAATATATATATGTATACGTAAATGTATATATGTATTATAAATACTGTACATATAATGTTTACAGATATCAAGAAATGAGAACATTTATCCCATGTTGTTTTCATGCAATAAATGCATTGTATTTAATCAATGCTGAGAGGAAGGTGCCATTTTCCTCCAAACAATTGTTATAGTGCTATATAACTAAGGGCGTAATCCTGACAGTGTCCTGGGCTGGCAAAAGTCCCTTGTACCAGCCCAGGAGGGTCGTAAACATGCTGTAAGTGAGGGAGCCTTGTGTCGGCAAGGTTCTGGGGTGGGTGGGGAGGAAGCGAGAGGGAGGAATTCTGGGGCGGGCGGGGAGTGAGAAGTGGGACTGGGACTTGGCAGTTATGCTGGATCCCAACCCCCATTCCCGAGCAGCGTGGAGCGACTTCAAGCTCAGGAGGTGGTGCAAGTCCGAGGAAACCCATTGGGGCTGTAGTGGCTTACCCAGGGGTAAGAGGAAGAGTTTTCCCTTACCTTCACCTGAGCCACTTTGGCATCCTATCTCACACTAGATAAAACGCAAGCTCCCTGGCCTGCCTGTTCCAGTGCAAGATAGGATTGTGCTGTAAACTGGTTAAGCCTTGACAATTTTAGCCCCTTGTCAGTGTGCTGTGAGATGAACAAAGGCTGCAAATAGCTGCTGTATAGGGTAGTTTACTTAGTTCAAAGCTCAGACAGAGTTTATCATGAAATCAGATATTAACAATATATGACAGACAAGGGAATGCATTAATCTGTGGCTTGTTGATGTACATACATCAGAGTTTTAGGACCCAATCCTAATGAGTGCTGCTGGTAGGGGGCACAGTGGTTGAAAATTGCTACTCTACAACTATAATTTGCAGGTAAACTATGGTTGGGAGCATGATGCGAAGATGTAGGGAGGAGACACCACATGGGTCCAAAGCTCACTCATGTAATGCCAAACCGTGATTTGGCATTACATCTGTCCTGGCCCTTAGTGGGAACATAGAAGAATATTCTCTACAGCAGCTATTTATTTAAAGTATGCCTCATTGGAACTTTAACTTTTTTATTTACTTTCTTTGGCTTATTAACTGGAAATAGCAAGCATCCATAAATGAAATGAAAGCTAGTATTTAAATTTCTGTTAAACAGAACACCCTCTATATATGGATGGGAAGTGTTTCTGAATCTGGAACTGGTGTTTCCAGGGTGTTTCACAAACTTCAGAAGTTTCCGATATGCACTGTGATAGAGGCAGAGAGGGCATGATCCCCAAATTCTTTCTGAATGTCATTCAAAATAAATCTTCTTTAGTCCTTTATTATATATTTGGTGGTGCTGCATCGTCACAGATTACATCAGTTCTTCTCTCATTATGGAAATAGTCATTGACATACATCTCTTGCTATATTATTTATACTTTAAAAAAATGTTCTGCTTGTCAAAATCAGATCTCAGTGGAAGGCTTCAGGAACATTGCTGACAGTTGCAGTGGGATCCAACACTTGATAATTAATGAAATGCCCACGCTGACAGACAGATGCATTCAGGTAAGAAATTATGGGGGGAGGGAAACACATTTTATTCCCATAGAAACTGATCTTTTGGTGATTTCATCCACAAAAAGTTACAATACAAGTACACAAAACTTTCTGAAAGAAAATGAGTTCTATTTTGATTTTGTTCGCCAAATGCTGCCCCCCTTTACTGAGTGATGTGCTAGCCTCAGTTTCTCCAACACTCTAGCCCATCACTCTCCTCTCCTCCATACTTCTGCTCTGTCTCCCGCTTTCTTTTCCATTCCAGGTAGGAAGAAGATCAATGGAGGTAAACTGGTGGATAGAGTGGGTGCCCTCTGCCAATCTGCTGCCTGAGGCAACAACTTCAGGTGGCCTTATGGATGGGCTTGTCCTGATGAACAGTTTACAAAATAATTTCTAAATTAACATATGCTAGGATAGTTTAGAAGGTCTTTAGCTTTTGGATTATCCTTTTATGATTTGCTGCAATTGTCTTTCAGTAGTCATTCTAAGCAGAAGCGGCCACACAGATGGCAATTTGCTTGGAGAAAGTGAATTGAGAGGAATCTCTGATCCACCTCCCCATACCCACCAACTTGGAAGGAAGACAAATGCACAAGATTGGCATACTCTTGTTTACTAAAGATTTAGAGAAGAATGGGGCAGACCCCAGACCCCAGTATTCTGAGAGTAGTAACCTCTTACTATGCCTCAGCAGTGGATGCCATGAATGATTCTATACATTCCTACTGTTTGAGAATCAGGGAGAGGGACTGATGAGGTCCATCTTCCTCACTAAGGCTCCATTCAAGATGAGCTCTGGTTTTCAGTGTTTGTGCCTGTGTTGGTAATTCTGAACTTGGTTTTGGGGGTTCTGTTGGTGTACCAACTACCATGCTACCTATCGGGCACCTTGCCTGAGTTGATGAAAGGTGGCCTGGAATATAGTGGAGAGGGGTCTGAGGGATCTCTATGTTCATGCTGTCTTGTCATTGGAAGCTTAGAACTTCATGGCTGCCATGAAGTACAGTACAGGTTGAGTCTACTTATCCATGGATTTTGGATCCACAGATTTGGCTCAACCTGAAACCTCTGGAGGCAACTGGAGCTCTGCACCAGTTGCTTTAAGAGACTCTCCTGAGTCCCATGGAGGCTGTGTGTGGCCTCCATACGCCTCGGAATGGCTTCAGGAGATGCTAGAAGGCTGGTTTTCAGCTGAAAATCAGAAGTTCTAGGACCTCCGGAGGCCTTTCTGAGGCATGTGGAGGCTGGGCACAGCCTCCATAGGCCTCGGAAAGGCCCCAGAAAGCATTGGAAACTTCTGGTTTCACCAAAAACCAGAAGTGGCCTTATGACACCCCTGGTGTCTCTTCTGAGGCATGTGGAGGCTGCCTCAGAATGGCTTCGGACATGACTGGAGCAAGGCTCTGGTGGCATTCTGGGTTTGGTGGTGCACAAAATTTGTGTGATTTGATTTCATGTGAAGTTTGGTAACCACGAGGAGTCCAGTCCAGGAAAGGAACACTCGCAGATAACAAGGGTCTACCTGTAGTAATGTCTGTGAGTTTTAATACCAGGAATAACGCATTCCCAGTACTGCATCAGAATGCTGAGTCTGAATTGATGTAACTTCAATTTTTAGAAAGGAATCCATGGGAGAGCCAGGAATCACATGCCAGTTAGCTTAACATCTGTTATGGATAAACCGGTAGAAAGCATAATTAAAGATAAAACTATGGAGCATATAGAAAAACAAGCCTTGCTGAAGGAAAATCAGCATGGTTTCTGCAGAAGTGAGTCCTGCCTCACTAACCTTTTAGAGTTGTTTGAGAGTATCAACAGACATGAGAACAGAAGCAATTTAATTGACACAAATACTTGGAATTTGAAAAAGCCCTTCACCAAAGGTTCTTGAGGAATGTAAGCGGTCATGGTATAAAATGTCAGGTCTTTTTATGGATTGATATTGGTTAAACAAGAAGAAACAGAGTGGAAATAAGTGCTTTTCACAATGCAGGGAAGTAAGAAGTGGGGTCCCCCAAGGACTCCATGTACTGAATGAGGACCAACAAACTACGTTCAAGACATGCTGTTGGAGGTCTGTTGGAAGATTATTTGACTGAGGAGGTGTTCTAGACAGATTTCCCTCCCCCTGAAGATCAGGTCTGCAGTATGGGACTGTTGCTAGAGCTAGCTTTTTCCTCGGAGGCCCAAGTTACATTTTCGGCATATACAGGTTGAGACTAATTATTCGCGTGGGTTCCTTTCCAAGCACTCACATGGATTAAAAAAAGGCACTATAGCAAATCAATTTAAAAAACAAAGTTTCTTTGCTCCAGTGATTGAAAAACAGCCTTGCTGACCTCGTCATTAAGAAGACAATCCATCAGCACTTCACTCAGCCCCTCCCTTCACCAATGCAAAATGATCACCTTTCTTTCACTTGCTGGGGAAAGGGAGGGGTGTGCAGGAGAGAAAAGGATTGATGGCTTGTTAGCCTGCTGCTCTCTCTCTCTCTCATTAAGGAGGCTATTGTTAAAGGACTGTTCAGTTTTTAAAACTGATTTTAAAGGGATGCATTTTTCCCCTTCTCCAAGGATCAGCACATTCCTTCTCATTTTCAGAGGCCATTCATGTTGAGTCAAATCTGTGTATAAATAGGCTGGACCTGTAGGAACTTTCACCAGCTAAAGCAGCTGCACTAGTGTAATCCATCCTAGGCAGAGAGCTTGGCCACAGTTACTCATCACTAGGTAACCCCTTGACTGAACTATAGGTCCAACCTTGTTGTATACTGATAGTTTATACACGGATTTGACTCAACACGAATGGCTATTGAAAATGAGAAGTAATGTGCTTGATTCCTGGAGAAGGGAAAAAAATCCATCACTTTAAAATCACAGTTTAAAAAAACTGCTTTTCCTTTTGTAGAGAGACGGTCATGCAAGTGATTACAGGTATAACCTAATTATCCATGGATTTTTCAGGGGGGGAGGGGAGGAAATCCACAGATTTTTCTATCAACGCTGATGAGAAGTATCCTTTAAATTAAAGGAAAACAGTCTGTTTAACAGTAGCCTCCTTAATGCAAGACAGGGCAGCCAGCTGACAATCCATCAATCCTCTCTCCAGGCTTCACTCCTCCCTTCCCCCTGAGCACATGAAAGAAGGCTAAATAGCAGTGATTATCACCTCCTCCATTCTTTCTCCCTCACTGTGGCTCCTGGTGAAGAGAGGGATTGCTGCCTCCTAGTGAAGCCTAAGTGCCTGGAGAGAGACTGATTACCTTTGTGTGCATTTCAAAAGGTCAGCATGGCTGTTTTTAAATCACTGGAGCAAAGAGACTTTGTTTTTTAAATTGATTTGCTTTAGTGCATTTTTTGCCATCCCATGTGAGTTAAACATAAGAACAGCCCCACTGGATCAGGCCATAGGCCCATCTAGTCCAGCTTCTTGTATCTCACAGTGGCCCACCAAACGCCCCAGGGAGCACACCAGATAACAAGAGACCTCATCCTGGTGTCCTCCCTTGCATCTGGCATTCTGACATAACCCATTTCTAAAATCAGGAGGTTGCGCATACACATCATGGCTTGTACCCCGTAATGGATTTTTCCTCCAGAAACCTGTCCAATCCCCTTTTAAAGGCGTCTAGGCTAGACGCCAGCACCACATCCTGTGGCAAGGAGTTCCACAGAACGACCACACGCTGAGTAAAGAAATATTTTCTTTTGTCTGTCCTAACCCGCCCAACACTCAATTTTAGTAGATGTCCCCTGGTTCTGGTATTATGTGAGAGTGTAAAGAGCATCTCCCTATCCACTCTGTCCATCCCCTGCATAATTTTGTATGTCTCAATCATGTCCCCCCTCAGGCGTCTCTTTTCTAGGCTGAAGAGGCCCAAACGCCGTAGCCTTTCCTCATAAGGAAGGTGCCCCAGCCCCGTAATCATCTTAGTCGCTCTCTTTTGCACCTTTTCCATTTCCACTATGTCTTTTTTGAGATGTGGCGACCAGAACTGGACACAATACTCCAGGTGTGGCCTTACCATAGATTTGTACAACGACATTATAATATTAGCCGTTTTGTTCTCAATACCCTTCCTAATGATCCCAAGCATAGAATTAGCCTTCTTTACTGCCGCCGCACATTGGGTCGACACTTTCATCGACCTGTCCACCACCACCCCAAGATCTCTCTCCTGATCTGTCACAGACAGCTCAGAACCCATCAGCCTATATCTAAAGTTTTGATTTTTTGCCCCAGTGTGCATGACTTTACACTTACTGACATTGAAGCGCATCTGCCATTTTGCTGCCCATTCTGCCAGTCTGGAGAGATCTTTCTGGAGCTCCTCACAATCACTTCTGGTCTTCACCACTCGGAAAAGTTTGGTGTCTTCTGCAAACTTAGCCACCTCACTGCTCAACCCTGTCTCCAGGTCATTTATGAAGAGGTTGAAAAGCACCGGTCCCAGGACAGATCCTTGGGGCACACCGCTTTTCACCTCTCTCCATTGTGAAAATTGCCCATTGACACCCACTCGCTGCTTCCTGGCCTCCAACCAGGTTCTGGGAAAGAACCAGAACAAGTTCTGGGAAAGAACCCTCCTGAATATTGAGACTCAACCTGTATTACAATGTTTTGTATGTAGGCTTACCTTGAAGAGTTCTCTGAAACATCAGTGTAAAACACAGCTGCTAGGTTTCTCATTGAGACTGGCTACAGAGAGCACATCCCAGCATTTCTTAATCAGCCACACTAGTTGCCACTCTGTTTCTGGGCACAAGGCAAAGTGCTGGTCATTACTTATAAAACCCTAAATGGCATCAGACCCAGTATCTGAAGGACTTTAGCCTAACCAAACTGTTTCATCTTCCTCAGAGTCCTATTGTTGTATGAAATGAAGCAGGTGGTGACTGGACAGAGGACCTTCTCATCTTGCAGCATCTTGCTTGTGGAATATTCTCCCAAGAGAAGTTTGCCTGGTCTGCACTCTGACATCCTTTTGGCACTAGGCAAAAACATTTTGTTTACTCAGAACCCAATCCTACCCAAATTTCCAGCACTGGTGCAGCCACAATGCAGCCCCAAGGTAAGGGTATAAATGTTCCCATACCTTGAGGAGGCCTCTGGGACTGCCTCCTCACCACAGGATGTAGTGCACGCCCCTTTGGTATGGCTGCACCAGAACTGGAAAACTGGATAGAATTGGGCCCTCGGGCATTCCAGCATGTTGAATTAATTGGTTTTAACTGTTGCTTTATTATATGGCTGTCTGTAGTGAATGGACCCACATTTTTCACCCACTGTACCATACATTCTTTTACCTGTCTGTAATGAATGATGATGATCCTGTTTCTGTGTTTTATATTGTTTTCCTGTTTGGATTATTTTATTGTTTTATTTCTTTCAGTTCTATATCTCCCTAGGCTTACAGTCCAGTCCTAACCAACTTTCCAGCGCCAATACAGCTGTGCCAGCAGGGCACATGCTGCATTTGATGGTGGTGGTGGCAATCATGGAGGCCTCCTCCAGGTAACATTTGTTGCTTTGCCTTGGGGCTACATCGTGGCTATATCAGCACTGGAAAGTCGGCTAGGATTATGCATTTTTAAATAAGTAAATAGGATGATACAGGAAAGAAAATTCAACAAACTATAAAAAGGTGTATTTGTTTAAAATAATATTTATGAGAAGGTATTATTTAATTATTTCTTTTTTCTTAAAGGCTTTAGCTGAGAAGTGCCTACAGATTGTGACTGTGGAATTTAATGAGTCTCCACATGTTTCTGACGCAGCTGTTAAAGCACTTTCTGAATGTAAACTTGTCAAGATGAAAATAGAAGGTTAGTGATGATCTAATATGTCTCTGCATAATTAATTGTTTATACTTTTCTGGCATAGTGGCATTTTTTTTTTCCTACATCAGTAAAATCAGTGGACATGTCCAGTGGATATTAGTGAATGAACTGAATATTGAGTTTATGGCTAAAATAGCTTATTCCTGTTCTATTGTTTCAATAGGGAGTAATCGGATCACTGACCTAAGTTTCAAACTGATAAGCAAATTCTGGCCTGCTATGAAAAGTATTCGTGTGGCTGACTGCCAGAAGATAACAGATAGTGCTCTCAAGCTAATTGCGCCACTGAATGCAATTGCTACACTGAATTTATCAGACTGCATGAGGTATTAAGTTGTTTTCATATGCCTGGATAATATTCATTTTGGTAAAAGCATTTCAGTCAGTATTGAAATATCTGATCATAGCTGCTTGGTAAAAAAAAAAATCCTCCAGTTTATGTAGCCCAAATCTATGAGCCACTGTGCCTAGAAATAAAACAAAGACACAAGAATTACTACAACAACCTGACAGGCTATCCAGCATGTTCCATCAGCAAAGGATGGCACTAGCACTGCTGCTCTGGGAACATCTTCCTTCACTATGGGCAGTGAGGCAACTCTGCAGAATGAGTGAAATGTAGGTTGAGATGGGACATGCAGAGGCATATGAGGAGGGAGGCTGAGGACGTACCACTTATACACAGATGCTTTTTTGAAGCCGTGTTTGATGCCATAGGTTTTTGTCCTAAAAATACGTTAATGAGTTCATGTAATGAGATTTCAAGTGGCGTTCAGTATTGCAAGTCTTCAAATTCTGGTATAGTTTCATTTGTTTGCTGAATATGTTTTGATAATTGATACTTAGCAGCTTTAAAATACGTTTATTCTAATCAAAATAGACCCGTGTGAACAATTTTTGCTACATGTGCAGTTTCTGACATTAGGCAAGTGTTTTGCTCTGCTTGAGCCATAATGAGGCAGACGTTATGATCATGTTGCCAATGTTACATATAAAGCAGCTGTTAAAATGTTATGCTTCAGGTTTGATTTTCTAGTATGTCAGCCAATTGACAATGCTGTCTTTGGCATGTGCCTGGGTGCCCATAACTAACAAGGCAAAATGAGAATTGGTTTATTCTTGCACAACATAAACGATGAAGAGCTGGATCTGATGGAGGTGTTGTTAGAGTGAGTCACCATCTCCATGTGGTTAATGTATATGTTGTCATGTGGTCACTCAGGTTTTTTGTGCTGCTACTGTTATGGGATTGTGGCAGCTCCACACACACTGCCTGGGTAGAAGCACCAGTTCACACCACTCCTCATCATCCCAATGATGCCATAAGCCCAGCCCTGATCCTTTGTACTGACAGACATTGGCAAACAGGATTTGCTATTTGTATGAACCATCCTCTTATCAGGGCTTAGGTAGAATGCCCGTTATTTTTTATGGGCCAGATTTCTATTATTTGCTGCACATAATATAAATTTGGAACATCCAGATTTATATACGTATATCAGATATATCAGATTTATATATATTATACCTATATATATATCAGATATCCAGATTTATATATACGGTATATACCAATATAAATCAGAACATCCAGAGCCAATACACCATCCTCTCTCCTCCAATTCTGGTGCTGGGAACTTTCCCTGTTTTATGCATTAAACCTTCTGCAGACAATAGAATCCTTTAAACAAGAGGTTTCCAAACTGCCCAACCCAGGAGGGGGTGGAAATGGTGGAGGCCTCTGTTGCACGGTGTCTTTAGGGTTCAAAACAAACTCAGCAGACTGAAATTGTGGTGATTTCCAAGTCTTTATTCATTGCCAGCAATGAGCTTCTCTCGGTGGTTCAAAATGGGGAACACAGAGAGCTGTGGTCTCTCAGTGTTCCAGAGAAAAAGCAACATTCCCTGCTGGGTGTGATACCTGTGGGTTCTTTGTCTCGAGAAAACTCCAATCATATTTGTTAGAGCCTATGATGTCGGATATGGGGATTTTCATTGGCTATTGCCATATCTGGAGCATACATTTAAATATCTCAGGTTACTGTATTCGCCATTTTGGAGAACTCCTCCCCTTTCTGTAATGTCAATACTATTCCAAAAGGGGGCAGTGTGCCTCTATCCTAATTTTCCCAATTACACTAATCTTGTAATAATCCATTTATTTAAATCCGTGTTTATACTTATTTTAATCAGTATTTTATCTTCTCTTCTAATCTAATTTTAATTATTTTGTAACTTTTTCCTACAAGACGTTATATAGAAATCTCTGATTTCTATAAAATCTCTCTCTTCTCTGATATAAGTTGCATTTTCAAGAGAAATCTCTAGCTGGAGACCTCTCTCTCCCACATTCCTGAGCATCTTCCTTATCGGATTCTGCCAACTTTGATATGTAGTTCATATCTGTTCTGTCAACTTTGAGTTTGAACAGACTCCCTGTTAATGAGTCTGTGCCTACCAAGATTAATTATTATCCCTTATTATTAGAAATATTCTTAAATTCACTATCTATTCTGGCGCCTAGGAAAGTCTGGGCATTTTAGTTAGTTGTCAGGTTTGAAATACTCCTGCTTAGATAAGGATTCCACATTCTACATTAGCTGTACTGCCTTTATTTTGCAAGCCTCACTCTAAGGCAGACTCAAATCTTTTTAACTTTGTTTTCCCTTATTAATTTAACTAATATTCAGCAAAGAATATACTTGCTAACTTCTGAGTTGACAAACAATAAATTTTGTAACATTCTATGTGCTACTTTTCCCTTTTAAATGACTTTAGAACAGCTTTTAAAGTCCCTATTTGGTGCTTGAGCGTCTGAATCACTGTTCAGAAGCTGCATTTTCACTTGTGGACTTCATGTGGCTTCTGTTGACCTCTAATCTCTCCTACTAATTATTTTACAACTTTTACCTAAACAAAACACTTCTGCTGGTAGCAGAATCTGTCACTCTCTATTTACTGTTATTGCTCTGGCTAATTTGCTACTGTTTCGGAGATCATAGAAGGCTGTTCTGTTCTCTAATTGTAGGCCTTTCAGTCTGCAGCCTAACTCTTAGATGTTACACTGTTTCTCTGTAATTACATTATTTTAAACTTTATTTTGGTTTAACAATGTCTTTTGGCTTTTAAAATAATCCAATATGCTCTTCTGTGTGTTTTTCCCTTCTCTGCTTAATGCTGTCTTGGAATTGCAAATGAAGAGGGGGGGGGGGATTCCAGCAGCAAGTAGTTAGAGCTCAGATGTCATAAATCTGTCAAGGGGATTCTTTGAAGCTTCAGCTTGAATCTATAAATTTTACTAGTTAGCTTGACAATGAATTGCTGTTATCTTGATTGTGTCAAATTGGTTTATTGCTTAAGCAATTAACTACCTCTGTTTATCTATCTGGGACCTCTCTGTGTTAGGCTAGCTCTGACTCTGAAGGGTGACACAGAGTTCATTTGATTTCCCTATTCCCAAACTAATTCTTTTATTCCCTAACTTATTTCCTAACTTATTTACCCATTTCCTCTACTTATTATACTTCTCTTTTTAATTTTTGTTCTTATAAAAGAGCAATTAGGAAGTATCCTTGATTCCTTCCTAACAGACTTTTCTTTGAGGACTCCCAGCTCGTAGTCCTCTCTCTAAGGCTTCTGGGTAAAATGGATCTAAACTCTTCTTGGCAACTGTGCTTGAGAACATGCTAACATACATCCCTCTAACATAACATAACATTTGATTCGTATAAATTCTGATATCCCAAATGCACTCGCTCATGAGTCTTCTTTGTGAGATGTATTTGAATCTAAAATATTTTGGTTCAGCATAATGGCTACATACAACTTGTAACTTCCAGGGCCTTCCCTCACCTCCACCAGATCCTATCCTCTTTCAGGCTGCAAAGCCCAACACAGAGGTTCTCAAATCTCCGACACAGACTTGAGAAGCCTCATTGTGGGGCTTGCTCACTTACTTGAAGGAAGGGGATGAATGTCCCATTCCCCCGAAGAGACTTCCGGTGGTTTCCCAGCACCCATGGGATAATGCAGCCACCATTTTGGCACTGCTGTTCCTCCAGGCGCGGGAATGTTTAGGACTGGGCTGTAGGTCAGGTTATTTTTACCCAGTCTGGCTACTGGGTAAAAATATATTTTCAACTAATCTCTGTTTTAATTGGAAAGTCTGAAATTACAAGTAAGGCCCCATGAAACCTGGCTTAGTTGCATCCACTTTAAAAATGTAGATATTGACTGCTATATATTTTAATTGTTGATGCTTTTACATGCAGGTACTAATTGTGTTAGCAATGTATTGATTATGTAAAAATATAAGAAACAATGTTTTGTATTTATATTTTAGAATTGGTGATACAGGGATAAAAGCATTTGCTGAAGGTTGTTCATGCTCAAGTATAAGAGAGCTCATCTTGGCTAATTGCTCCTATATTACCGATGCTTCTCTCGTCAAAATAGTCCAAAGGTATCATACTCTAGTATGTTGTTTGTTTGGTGGTAGCAGTTAGAAACTTGTAAAGAATGATGCTTGCAACTGCTCTTTTCTAACCTGTTCTATTCCTCTTGTCAAGTACTGGATTCCTCCTTGAAGAAGGAATCTTCTTCAACAGTAGTTAGAACTAACTACCGTTATTAAGTTCAATCATAAATATGTTAATTATAAGTATACTTCCACTGGCCATATTTCCTGCTGTGTGTATAAGATTATAGCTTTAAACATTTAACTTTGCACTGTCTATCCAGTCATTTGAGTAGAACCTGTTAGTAATAACAAATTGTTTGTAAACTATTAATTAATTTATTTCCATTTACCTAGGCTGTTATGCTAAACATACTTACCTGGGAGTTAGTCCCACTGAACTCAGCAGGACTTCTATGCATAGGATTGTGTTATTAGAATAGTAAAAGCTATTGTTGGCAATAAACAGGTTGTGCCTCCCTTATTCGGAACTCCAAAATACAGAGTATTCTGAAATATGGAATTTTTTTTAGCTAACATGACTTTTTTTTTTACTTTTTTGCAAAAAGAAATAAAATCACAAACTCTGTTTCATGCACAAACCTTTTTTCACACACAAAATTATTAAAAATATTGTATAAAATTACCTTTTATTACCTGTATAAAAGTGAGCTATATGTAAGAGGTATATGAAAAATGAATTTTGTGTTTAGACTTGGGTCCCATCCCCAAGATCTCTCATTATGTATATGCAAGTATTCTGAAATAAAAATCTGATATTCAAAATACTTCTGGTCCCAAGCATTTCAGATAAGGGATATCCAACATGTAGTAACTATTTATAGGATTGGATTCAAGGTTTCTAATATCCTCAAAGAATTCTAAAAAAAATACTCTAAAATTATTTCCTCTGTAATAGCTACCCAAATTTCTTGCTGATTTGCAGTGTGCTGATGTGTATATCTTTATAAAAATACCTTTTCTTTTTCATAAAAATGACCAGATGGCATTACAATCAGTAACAGTTAATAGTAATTTGAAATTCAAATTCAAACAGATCAAATCAGAGCCCTGGGGACATGTCTGAGGTAGAGTGCATCCAATTTGATGCCACTGCTTTTTCCCCCCTCCTCCAATCCAGACACCCCCTCTGCAGCTTCCTGACCTGGACTCCTTCTATAGCTTTTCAAACCCACCAGCCCCAACAACATCTTCTTTTATCCATCTGACTTTTCCTCCTTCCTGCTCATAAGAACGTAATAGGTTGAGTCCAAGCACTCTCTTTGACTTGCCCTGTCTTTGATTTGCACAATAAGGTGCACATATTCTATTTATTTTAGAGGATGATCTGATTGTAAAAAGAATTTGATTATTAGGCAGAATGAATGATCATTTCTAAGTTTTCATCTTTGTTAATTCATTGTTTGATCCTTTCAGTTTACTTCCATTAATTGTGGTTTGGAAAGTTCTTTAGGGTCATTTGAAAGTCTAAGCCATGGGTTGTACAAATGTAACATAATTAGGAGTGAAATTATTCAATTTCCTGTTTTTTTTATTTAGGTGTCCAAATCTGGTCTATCTGAATCTGCGTTATTGCCAAGCTTTAACTGATTGTGGAATTGAGACTTTGATATTGTTGTCTTCTTTGGCTTGTATTAATATTTCTGGAATTGACATCACAGACCAGGTGAAAATATTAAGGCACAGAAATGTTTTTCTTAATTACAGAGGTGGAATAACCAGAACTGCTCACAGTTTCAAAATGCAACTTTTTTGTGGATTTCTATGGATCACACAGTCCAATCCTACCTAGCTGCCCTCCCCGCTGATGCAGCCATGCCAGTGGAGCACACACTGTATCCTCCAGGGATGGCAGTTCCAGAGGCTTCCTGGTAAGGGGACTTACAGGGGATCAAGTAACCTACAGTGGCACATCTGGGGGTGGTGGAACCCCTTGGCCATGCTGCTGCCCACCACCAATGCCTCCTGCCCAGAGGCCTTCTAAGAGCCAGAGAAGCCACAGATAGCATCCCAAACCCTCAGAAAACTGGAAGTATCTTTAGATTTGAGATAAGGACTTTGTAAACAAGCTGCAGAGGAGTTCAGAGTGGGCTGCAAGCCTCCAAGACCCTGCAGGAGGCCAGTGCTACCCCCCAGTAGTTAAAAAAAGCCCCTTTCAGCAGCAGCACTGCAATCTCTGCAGCAATGTTGCTGCCATCTAAGCAGGGCCACACCCCTGAAGGGGGAATGCCCTGCTTCCTGTTCCCCCGGTGAGTCGTGACCCACTAGTTTTGGAACCACTGGTCTACACTGTGTCAGAGAAATTGTTGAGACATCTAGACAGTTGTGATTCTCATCAGGCTATAGACTCTAACCTCTTAACACCAAGAAATATCTCAAGATTGGAGCCTGGTGTAGCACCATAAGGCACATGCATCATTACACCATCACACCATTCTGACAGGGAGTCACGTTCTAGATATTCTGAATTTGTGCATTCCCTGTACCTGTATCACCCCCTTGGATACTCACCATGGAGATAATCTCTGTTCCTGGACCTTTAACAGCTTTAGTACTAAAGTTGCTGTAGTATTTTGTTACCATTGTGATCCTAATCTTAATTACAACCTCTCCATACACTATTAATTCAGTGGAGGGGAAAAACTTCCATTGCCTTTCACCTGAAACCATTTTTTGTAAAAAAAAAAAAAAAAAAAAAAAAATAGCACGAAGGGGGCAGGACTGGGACTCAGGTGGGGACAAAAATCTAAAGCTTCCCTGTCTCCATGCCATGTTTTTGTTCCCTTTGGTCCCATCCTCCCACCGTACAAAAAACAAGCATGGAAATGCTAATGAGGTGTTTAGGATCAGCTCAAGTTTGACCCTTGGTTGTGGAAGACCTTTCACAAAGGGGTTCATCTCTTCAATTCACTGTTATATTTCCATTATGTCAAAAATTTGGCTTTTTAGGGAGAGCTTGTTCTCGTTTAATGTAGGCTGTTGAATGCTGTGACCATTTTTGTTTATACCACTTTACAGTTGCAATGCTAAAAGTAAGTATGTATTCTTGCAACCACACTGACTGTAATGGTTCTGTCTACCATCCTTCTGGAGCAAGTCTGCTTTTGTTTAAAAGTGTAAATTCCTATGTTTCTTTTACTTTCCTCTTTCCTTTGTGAGAGATGGAAACCAATAATATAAAAGGTTTTATTATTCCTTTAATGCAAAGGTCATGTACACTGTAGCCTAATATTCTTGAGTCTAGAGCCTTTCTGACCTCTTTCTCATACACCTCTCGTACAGGGCAGTTCATGTTTCTGTGGCCACATATGGGAGGGTCATAGTTCTGGCTTTAAAAGAAAGCCAGCAGGTGGAGGTGGCAATGCTGACTATATTGCTGACTTTTCCTTCTTCATAGTTATTCATATTTCCTAGAGTTTTCTTTTGGTTTGTAATCAGTGTGAAACATTTTCCATGTTGGCATCCTTCAGTCTCCGAAGACTATGGTATCACGCTCTGAATGGTGGTTCTGGAACAGAGTGTCCTCTCCAGTGCGCGAAGCCTGGGTAAAGTAGATATGGAGGATAGACTGTTTCCCATGCAGCAAATCCCCCCCTCCACGTCGCTGAAATGGTCCAATGGAAAGGCAGAGGCCAATACAGTTGGTTCCAGCGGCATTGCAGGAGTTGCCAGAATGTGACTGTGTTCAGCCATGAACTGCCTCAGGGACTCCGGCTCCGGATTTTGCCTTGAGGTTGACTCCGGAAACCTTTCCCATAACTGGATGTAGTCACAAGGCAGTGGAAGTTTGGGATCAGAGTTTTCCTTCTCTCAGATGAGCTGCCTTCCCAGGCTAAGGAGTCCCATCTACCTAGTGGCTGTTTAGTCACCTCTTATGACAAGTACAGCCAAACAGAGGGCCTATTCTTATCCCCAGCCCCCAGGGGAAACATTTTACCTCCTAGTGAAATATAAGGCAATTATAAGAGATTAAAAGCAAGGGTTCAGAGTGGATATGGTAATCCATCTGTAATTGTAATAGTGTAGGCTATGGTGTTTAAAATAGTAATATCACACAATTGTTTACCTTTGTGGGGGGAAAAAACAATTCCCTAACAATTTCCTTTTGGGTAATTTTGATTATAGCTTATTGGTTTCCTATTCAGATGTCATCCGCTCCTTCAGTGATCTGTTTTATTTTAATTGTTAAAACAGTATTATTGCATATGTATTTTTAGAATATATTAATTTTTACACACCTGTTTTGGGGCAGGCAGATGATAACAGATGGCCGACTCTCCTAGGGGTGGGCAAACTTTCAACTTTAGGGATCCTGAACCTTTATTGTGTAGGAGAGAGAATTTCAGCAGATACAGTTTGTCATCTGTGAGAAATCTGCTGAAATTCTCTCTTCTGTTCAAATTGTTAAAGGTCCAGGATCCCTAAAGTTGACAGTTTGCCCACCCCTGCTCTAGACCAGCATTTCTGGACCCTCTTGGTGGGTTGTGACCCAAATTCTGGTGCATCCCACAGAGCCTCCAATGAAAACACAGGTGATGGAAAGATCAGATAACTAGGTAATTGTCTCAAGCCCCAAAGCTCTTCAAAAATCAGATTCCTGCTAATTGCCCTACAAAGAGCTGAGCTACTGCAGTTTATAAGCTTGTGTAAATATAGGGGAATAAATGTTTGAGCCTCTTTTTTTCTGGTGTGTTTTTTTGACAGGGAGTAGGGGCAGGTGAAGGCTGGGTCACATAACTAACGGCCCAATCCATCCAACTTTTCAGCACCATTGCAGCTGCAATGCAGCCCATAGATAAAGGAACAAATGTTCTCTTATCTTGAGGAGTCCTCCATGACTGGCCCCCCACAACAGGATGCAGCACACACTCTGTTGGCACAGCTGCACCAGCACTGGAAAGTTGGATAGGATTGGGCCCTAAGCCCCTCAAGCCTTGAAGCTATTCATTAGGGCTGCCTCATTATGAGAAATGGGTTGAGTTTTCCCCAAATAAAATAAATAAAATATTACTTGTAAATAAATAAATATTTCTTTCACCTTTTTAAAATCTTGTAAACCTAGATGGGTCCCGATGGAGTGTCATTTTTAAAGAGTGGGTCCCAGTGTGAAAAAGTTTGAGAACCACTGCTCTAAACCACAGTAAAATTCCCCCATTTCTAAAAAAAAGTAATCAGTTCAATGGCCACAAGCTGTATTGTTTCCAGTGCTACAGATATCTGAGAGATACCTAGCATACTGTGAAAGCAGAGGTAAAAGGAACACTCAATCATAAAATGTTTGGAAAGTAATTTCTGTGTTTGAGACATGTTACTGCTATTGAAGCATTGGATATGGGTATTAGAGTACTTAATATTAATAGGACGCAATCCTAACCCAGGCTGACGTAAGGCACGTTTGCGCCTCCTCAGGAGGAAGCTGCGCCGACACATGGAGGCTGAATCCAGCCTCTGTGTTGGCTTCCTCGCCAAGTCTTGCATCGGCCCAGCTGGGCCAACACAAGCAGCAAAGGTAGGCGGGCAGGTGGTGGGGAGTTGGAGTTCCCGGGCGGGGGGAGGGCGGGTGGTGGGTGGCCCCAGGGGCAGGTGGGTGGGGAGCAGGAGGTGGGGCTGGGATCCCACAGTTATACCGGATCCCAACCCCCGTTCCCAGGGAGAACAGAGCGGCTCCAAGCCAGATCTCCCAGTTGCAAGCAAACTGCCTTACTCTCACCACTAGGCTGTCTGCTTTCCCACCCACCCTTGGGGCGCAATCCTAATCAACTTTCCAGTACTGGCATAGCTATGCCAGTGGGGCATGTGCTGCATCCTGCAGTTGGGGGGGGGCAGTCACGCAGGCCTTCTCAAGGTAAGGCACTGGTTGTTCCCTTACCTCGGAGTTGCATTCAGTGCTGGAAAGTTGGTTAGGATTGCTACCCTGATTTCCTGAGTTTGCTGGGTTCCCTGCTTTGCATGAAACCTGCATTCCTGTATCTTTATAATAGTTTGATACTGAAAACAAATAAATGGGTCATTTTTAGTAGGTGGCAAGAGATGAGGAAAAGCTTCCTGTGCAGTGTTTTGTGTGTCAGACTCCTAGTCACAGGAGCAGGATCATTTTTAAAAAATTGGCAACCTTTTGAAATAGGAGTGGGGAAGGTTGTCATCTCTTCTTTTTAAAAGAGAGTTTTAAAAAGGTTTATAACTTGAGAGTTTGAAAAAGAGCATCTGTCTTTGACCTTTTCTAGGACATAAATTGTTCAATTTAAAAATAATATAAAGCAGTGGTTCTGAAACCTTTTAGCACTGGGACCCATTTTTTAGAATGACAGTCTGTAAGGAACCACCAGAAGTGATGTCAGTAGCCTGGAAGTGATGTCATGGCTGGAAGTGATGTCAACAAGCAGGAAAATTTTTGACTCACCTCTAAGACAAAATCAAATCAATTAATTAAAAGTTTAGAATTAGTGTAAGTTTTAAAAAATTATTTAAAGTAAAGAACCCTCCTAACCCTCCCAAGCAATTGCTGATGTGTTTTAAAAAAAGTTCCCCAAACATCCTGCAATGTTCCTACCCACACTTACCCTACCCACAATGCAATCCTACCCACACTTACCTAGGAGTAAGCCCCATTGACTATCATTGTTAAAGCATGTACATAGTAATAAATCTGTACTAGATCTGTAACGTTTCCCCAAATGCAGTCAAATACCATGTTAGCATCAAGTCTTATATATTAAAAATAAAATATATGTTGAAATGAATATGGACCCACCTAAAATTGGCTCATGACCCACCTAGCGCATCCCGACCCACAGTTGGAAAAACACTGAATAAAGAATGCATACCCAAAGTAGTTTTAATGATGGATAAAATTTCCCCTATAGTACAATCATATATATGTTTACTCTGAAGTAAGATTCATTGAGTTCAGTGGGACTTACTCCCAGGTAAGTGTGCATAGGATTGCAGCCTTAATTTTTAAAATACAAATATACTAAATCAGTGATTCCCAAATGTGACTCACCAGCCAGGGAAGCACTTGTCTCTGCCCCTTTAAGGTGGGGGAAGGCAGCAATGTGATCCTAAGGATCATGCTGCTGCTGGGGATGGGAGGGGGGTTTTGTACTTACTTGTAACTAGCACTGTAGTGCAGGGGGGAGTCGGGGAGCCCTCTGCAGGGCTCCCTGTACTACAAAAGTCTAAAGCAGGGGTGCCCAAACCCCGGCCCTGGGGCCACTTACGGCCCCCGAGGCCTCTCAATGCGGCCCTCAGGGAGCCCCCAGTCTCCAATGAGCCTCTGGCCCTCTGGAGCTTCATTGGAGCCCACACTGGCCTGATGCAACTTCCCTCAGCGTGAGGGCAACTGTTTGACCTCTTGCATGAGCTGTGGGATCAAGGCTCCCTCCACTGCTTGTTGTTTCATGTCTGTGATGCAGTAGTGGCAGCAAAGGAAAGGCCGGCCTTGCTTTGTGCAAGGCCTTTTATAGGCCTTGAGCTACTGCAAGACCTGCATTCATTCATATAAGTTCATCTTTAATATATTCATTTATGTAAATGTATGTAAATCTATTCAAATTTTAAATGTAAATTAATTCTTTCCCCCCCCCGGCCCCCGACACAGTGTCAGAGAGACGATGTGGCCCTCCTGCCAAAAACTTTGGACACCCCTGGTCTAAAGAGAGAGAGAGAGAGAAAGAGAGCACTTCTGGTTTTCATGATGAAACTGGAATTGGTTAGGATTTTTTTTTTTAACTTTTGCAGGCATGGGGAGCCCTCCAGAGACCTGCTGGACTCCCCAGGACTGCAGTGCTAGCTGCAGGTAAGTACAAAAGTCCCCTCCCATCACCAGCAGCAGTGCAATCCTGGGGATCTCATTGCTGCCTTCCCATCTTCCTATCTCCCCCACATGCACTTAAGGTGCTCCCAACTCCCTTATAGGAGTTTGGGAAGCACTGTACTAAATGATGATTTGCTGCTCAAAACTGCTATGGGCACATAAGATATTTTTTTAGATTATTGCCAATTTGTGCACACACTCTCAGAAAGGTTCACTACCTCGGGCTAGACCTGTAGTTCCCAAACCTTTTCAAGTGGTGGCTCCCTTGATCTATTGGGCCACTGGCTGCGGCTCCACATTAGGGCTAAAGTCCTATACATTGTATAGGGCCGTAGGTTTTTCATTAGGATTCCATGGTTCGCCTGGTTTGTTTCCGTGGCTCCCCAGAGAGCAATTTGGGAACCTCTGGGGTAGGCAATTGCTGTAGCTAATTTCAAGGAAGGAAGCAGGGCAGGACAAGAGAGTTGGAACCTTCCCCTGGGGAAAAAAGTGGCACTGTGGCTTTGAACTCGAGAAGGGTAGTCGCTCAGTAGGTATTGCAGCAGAAGTTTCTTGGTTGTTCTGAGAAAGGTTGGTAGGAGAAGAGCCCAAAAAGGAAGAGAGCAGTTGGTTACCTTCCATGAGTGCCAATTTGGCTTGCTAATTCTTGGTTAGGAGAGAGAATGTGGGTCCTTCATCTCAAAAGCATGAATGCAGTGACAGCAAGGCAGACAGCTGAGCAGAGGATAAAAGACAGAAGAGTCCTGTGACCCAACTTTTTATACCTTTTATGTCCATAGGAACATATGGGACTTGGGGGGGGGAACTTCTGATGCCCCTTGATTGTTCATCCCCAATGTGTGCTTCTGTTATTTTGCATTCAATCAAGAGTGCAGCAATACACTCCTTAATTAACTCTGGAGACCAGTGTCTCAATTGACAGACTCCTTGATTGAATTTAGCTATGGAGTTGGCAACTTGGGTTGGGTATGCTTCTTTTGTAACACTAAAGACTTTGTTTGCTTCAACTCTGGCAGCCTTGAGGATGTGGCACAGATGTGCTGTGCAAGCAAGGTGTGGCCATTCATGGACGTTTCTAAGAAATGAAAGCAAGACAAGGCTTCTTCCAAGCCAGCCAACTAGAAGGGGGAAGGGCAGGATTATTTGCCTGACAGACCAAATAGAGTCTTCCTTGAGGCCTTTGAGGACTTAGGCATCTTGTCATCAGTCTGAATCAAAAGTCACACACTGGTCGTGCTCTCCTGGCAGGCATCTACATGTATAATCAAACCTGCAACATGTCACTCATACCAATAAAAGTGTTTAAGGCAACAGACTATAAGAGGGAGGAGAGATTAGCACATTATAAAGGGAAGGTAGCAAGGAGTGTGCAAGACTGCAGCATATTCCTGAGCTTCCAGTTAATGGTTTTGGTTGTTTTTTGTTTTTTGTTTGTAAAATATATGTTTCAAAAGACAATGAGAACTGTGAATGGGAGGAGGGGAACACAGCCCTGAGTAACTGTAAAGATGTAATACTATATACGATGATACACACTGTAGAATCACTGTTATTTTATATCAGTGTGCCACTAAACAAATTAATATTTGTCTAAAATGTTTCAGGCTTTGGAGACCCTTGGCAGACATGGAAGAATTAAGGAGCTTACAGTATCAGAATGTACGAAGATTTCTGATACAGGAATTAAGGTAAAGTAAAATAAAAGTTTATAGGTGTTAACAAGCATCATTACATTCAGGGTGATGTCCCACATTGGCTAGGTTGGGCACTGACTGAGTGCCCAAACCTATCAGAGCATCTAACAAGGTGGGGCTGAACTTGTGGTACTAGTGGCAATGTATGTATTCTGTGTACTATTGGGGGATTTTGTGGGGGGGGGGCATGCCTTTACCCCAAGACACCCAGAAACCCAGCACTGGTACTGATAACACATGTTGAGATTTTCTTTGCAAAAGTATTTATTATACTTCCATCTTATTCTTTTATATTGGGCTCATAGGGCTCTGACACCCCAGTTCTATTTCTTTTTAGTTTTAGCAGCATTGCATAGGCAGGTCTTCCAGATCACTCGGTCTATATGTTGAGTCTAAATTTAGTAGTTTAGGTTCAAAATATTATTTATTGATTTTTCTCCCAAAGACACTCAAAACAGCTTTCAGCAATATTAAAATACAATTAAAATCAAACTATAAAATGCAAAATAAATATTAAAAACAAATATAAATATAAATGTTTTTACATTAAACATGAACAATCCAGTAGAAGATAGACTGTAAAATATATTTATTCATATTTGAAAATACATATCCTTTATGATTACAGATGTCCTGTATCTTGTATCTTTGATATCTTAGACTTGGACTGTCTGAGTGGGGCAGTTGTCTTTCATACAGACCAAAGAAACATGAGCTGCCCTAAACATTAACACAAAACAGTGACCTGAGGTGAGATCCATGGCGGGGGAAGCACAACCACATGAATACACACTCTCCCTCTTCCCCCTTAAGCTCAGTGTCTCTCAGTACCTTCCTTGAAACACACACACTCTCTCTCTCTCTCTCTCTCCACCCCCCTCCAGAAATAAATTCTTCTAAAAAATTCACCTCTTCTTCTCCAACTCAGAGCTAGGGGAAGCTCAGTAACACGCCCGTAAAGCCAACCAAAAAGCTGCTTCTCCTGGTGTTTGAGACAGCCAGTCCATTGTGCAGGCTCCCTGCTTTTTTCATGGCTTTTTTTCCTAAATAGTTCAGAGGCAACTCTTCCTGCTGCCTCCCCAGAGCTTGCTGATGCAGGCGTCTTGCATTTTTTTGATTGCAAGTCAGTTGCCCTATTTTTTTTTTAATTGGAAGCCAGCCTGATTACAACCTAACCTGCTGGAGGCAACTCTGCTTGCTGCCTCCTTAGAAATTGCTGACACAGGCCTTTTTTCATTGGAAACCAGCCAAGATTGAAGTAAATCGGTTGCTGGCTGCTTCCCAGTGTATTGTAATGGGTGTGTGTGCTTAACTCACTGCCTGTGCTGGAAAAGAAAGGAGCAGAGCAGAAAGGCAAGGAACTTTTTCTTTTTACTTGTTGAGTCCTTGAGGTTTGTTTGTTTGTTTGTTTTTAACTTATTGAATTTGGTGAGGCTCTGCCTCCTCTGCCTGCATATCACTGACAAAAAGATGCAGGTTTAGTTGGGGGTCAGTTAGGGAGCAACTTCTGTGGCATACAGAAGTGCGTACAAATGGTACACATCCATTTCTGTGGATTGCAGCTAGTAAATAACTTCACTCATAATCTTATTTCCATCTGTTTAATGAGGAAAAAGTACACAGTCTCAAGGTTTGGAGAAAATGAGATTTTCTGTATGAATACTTTGTAAAAATGTAATAGATCTAAATGTGCCCTTGAGTAAATTATTTAAGTTAGTTAGTTAAATATTTGTGTTATGTTCCAGAGATTCTGCGCTGAAACAAACAAATTAGACTACCTTGACGTTTCTTACTGCCTGCAGCTGTCAAATCATTCATTAAAGAATTTATCATTCAGTTGTCACAAACTTACATCTCTCAGTGTGGCTGGTTGTCCCAAGGTATGTGTGAAACAAGGATAAATGGATAGCAATTCTGCTATTCCTTTGCTGTTAAAATCTTTTTCAGTTTTCTTTCTTGTGCTAAGGATTTGGTGATGGTGCAACATTCAGGTGTGGGGCCAATCCTGTCCAATTTTTCAGTGCTAGTGCAGCCATGCCAATGGGGCATGCACTGAATCCTGCTAGAGGGGGGCAATCATGCAGGCCTCCCCCAGGTAAGGAAACATTTGTTCTCTTTCCTCAGGACTGCATTGTGGCTGCACCAGCACTGGAAAGTTGGATAGGACTGGACCCTCAGTTATTCTGCAATAAGCTGATTCAGGATTCCTTTCAATAGACATGCTTCTGATACCAGGTGCTATGGGGGTGCACTCAGGTGGGCCTTGTGCTGGGCCTAGGCCATCAGCCAGTTCCTGACCTGGCTGATGCCCGACCTTGCCCTGAGTAAATTCACCTGAGGTGACGAGCAGCCCAACCCTATTCTTCCCTAGCGCCCAGGACTAAAGTGGCGCTGAAATGGCTACCACTGTATCCTATGGGGCCAGGGAAGCAGCCGCAGGTCTTATCAGGGTAAGGGAACAAATGCTCCCTTACCCCATATTGACCTAAAGTGGCCCCAATGGGTCTATTTGGATCTGCAACTGCCTTTGAGCAGGTGCAGAACCAAGAAGACCTATGTCAGGTCTCCCAACTCAGGAGGGAGCATAGGATAAGACAGTAGAGTCTGCCACCATCTTCACCCCCAGGTCCACCCCTCAGGTTGCCCTCCCTCTGCCCAGTTCCACCCCATCCCTGCCTTTCCCCCACCTTGAAAACCCATAGCAGCGGCTGGTGGCGACACTCACTACTACCGAAGCCTCAATGTTGACCTCCAGGGGCTGAGGTGCAGTGCCAGCAGTACGCTGCTACCACCAGTGGCAAAGTGCCTTATGGTACTTTTGCAACAGTGGCGGTCGGCAACAACAGCATACCGCTAGTGCTACGGGGGTTAGGATTGGGTCCTGAGAGTACTTTCATGCCACCTTCTCTCAAAAATTACCTTTTATGGTTCATTCACACTTTTACAGAGCATCCAGCTGGTACCTTTTCCAAATAATTGATAGCCATTTTTTGTGTTTGCCCTTTGTTGTATTTTTAAAAAAATAACACAATTTTATTTTTTAAATTATTTCTATCCTGCCTTTCTGCTGACAATAGGCAATCAAGGCAGTTCACAAGAAGAAACAATTAATACAGTTGGAGCCTATTTATCTGTGAATTCTTCATCCATGGATCTGACTCAATGCGGGTCCCCCAGACCTGCAGGAGGGCTTTCTGAAGCCCGCAGAGGCAGCACGCGCCCATCCACTGCCTCTGTGGGCTTCAGAACAGCCCAGTGAGGCAAAAAAAGCCAGTTCCAGTTTCCTTTGGGAAACCTGAAGTGGCATTTTTTCACCTCTGTGAGCCATTCTGAAGCCCACAGAGGCAGCGGGCAGACGTGATTATCACTATCAGCAAGGGGTCCAAGAAAGGATCACTCGTGGACACTGAGGCCCCACCTGTATACAAAAATGTTTTTAAAATAAAGGTAAGTGATGGAAAATCCTTGCACTTCAGACCTTAGATTTTACATCTGCTGCAACTACAGCTCCATACTTTCAGTGTGAATGGGTAAAAAAAGTTTTAAAGTTTCTGTGGTTATTTAAATCAAACACTTCCTTGTTTGCTAGTTCAGTTTATTTTATTGCTTTCTGATTATTCCAATGGGGGAGATTAGTGAGATGTCCCCTTAAGTAGTTTCTCTGTGCCTTGCTCAAAGTCAGTTTCTAGTCCAGGAACAGATGAAGAATCTATGGTTGAAAATTTCCCTTTCCCTTTTCTTTTTAAATAGTAGTCGTGCTAATTTCTTAGTTTAAAATGAAAGAACAAAATGTGAGCAAATTAGTGTTGTTCATTTTCTGAAATGGTTAAGCATATTTTCTTTAATAAAACTATAAGTGTGCATTGCTGTGTAAGGGATTTCTGCCCTAGTACCTCAGAATATCAAGATTATTAACTAACACACACACACACACACACACTCTCTCTCTCTCTCTCAGATGGTACACACTTATCATATCTGATCAGAACCGAAGGTTTGATGCCAATAATATGATCCTAAAACTTGGATTTGTTCTGTTTAAGGTTCTGTACCATTTTGAAAAACCAAATTCAATTGCCCTTCCTGGTTATCTGTCCTTTCAGGGAATAGATATGCTAACAGATTTTACAATTCTCTTGTCAAAGTCAGCATAGTGACATTTTGACAGGTGGAGAGTCGACTCTGTTTAAAGTGGTTCAAAGCAATCTTGTCTAATCTTCTATTGATAAAGCAATATATCAATCTTGTCAGATCAGTAGCCTAAAATATTATCTATGTCATAAATCCAGAGATTGACTAAAAACAAAAGAAATTATAAGTTAGGAATTTTTTTTTATAGTGAGAGAAAAATGGATCAAGCTTATGCATATAATAAAGGTATTTCTGCAGAAATGCAGGTGGACATAGTACTGATTTCTACAGGTTGTGCTGTAGAGCTTTTATTGTCATACCTTTAATTATTAACATTTTGTAATAAAAAGCAGAGAGCACACATGGAAATCATCCAAAGTGCTTCCAAAGTAAGCACATAATTTGTGTGTTTTATAAATGCTCTTTTAATTTCACAGAACTCACTTTTGAAGTCCAGTATCACTTTTTTTACAATCCGTCTAAAACTTAGCTTATTTGGGCAGGCTATAATAATTCTTTTGTTTTTCAGTATATATTTATTTTGCTTGATTTACAGGTAACTGATGTAGGTATTCAGTTTTTGGCTGCAGTCTGCAGTTATCTTCACTACTTAGATATATCAGGCTGCGTATATCTTACTGACAAAGTACTAAAATACCTGGGGAAAGGTTGTATGCAACTCCGAATTCTTAAGATGCTGTACTGCACAAATATCACCAGGTAAGATGTTCTATAAAAGTCCATTTTTTTAAACTGCCAGATAAGCTACCTAAAAAATTTATGCGTCACA
This sequence comes from Tiliqua scincoides, assembly GCF_035046505.1. Taxonomy (NCBI): domain Eukaryota; kingdom Metazoa; phylum Chordata; class Lepidosauria; order Squamata; family Scincidae; genus Tiliqua; species Tiliqua scincoides. Next base: position 25,250,523 of record NC_089827.1, on the reverse strand, counting down.
AAAGAACCATCAACATAAAATTCTCAGTAATCAAATATGTCCAGTGATGAGCCTCGGGCAGCCAAAGCCTACATAACACACCTGTACCAGTGTAGTCACACCAACCAGGCACATGCTGCATCCCACAGGGGAATTTTAGGCCTGGGAATTCTCCTCCAGGTAAGGGAACATATGTTCCCTTGCCCAGGTGTAAACCCCTGCCTCCTGAATAAGTTCGTTTGGATCTGTATCAGCTACTTTGCTAGCACAAGTCCAACGGGAGCTGGGAAGGTGGACTGAGGCCAGGAAGGGGGATAGGCTATCAGTGGTGCTGCTGCTGCCGCCAATACGCCCCCCCCCCGTTTCTGGCCTTGATCTGCCCCCTCCTACCCCAACTCCCCATTCCACCAGTATTGCTGTATATTTTGAAAATGATATAACATCAGCCTCTTCATAATAAAACTTGTAAAAGGAACAAAAATTGTAATAAAGCCATCATTAAAACATTTCTAGACACAGCATGAAATTTAAAGGTTGAAAATACAACTTCATCAAAATTAACCTCTCCCAGGATGCATCGAATCCCAGTTGCTCTTTCACACACCAGTCCATTTCCATGCATTCACACATGGTTTCTTACCACAGACACAATACGTGAGCTATTACACACACACCCACTCACTCTTTCACACTTGCTCATACCTGGTCAGAAAATTATGTTACACCCCAGCTGGAAAAACAGATGGTGGCAGAGTTCTTCCTTCTCAAGACCAGCCTCCCCCCCCCCCCCCCGCACATTCACATAGGTTTACAACCTTTGTCTTTTAACAGCATTGAAAGAGAAATGGAGGTAGAAAGAAAGAAATGGAGAGAAAGAAATACCAAGGAATTATTTTCTAATAATCAAAGACCAAAATGCATTAATTCCAGGATAATAATATTATAACAAGGCATACTAACCAACCCTCTTCTTCCAGGGTTCTCTTTGTCAGCACATTACTTCATCTGCCTCTAAGGTGGCTAGTGCCTTCATTTTCCTATCTCCCTGGACCTTCTTTCTGTAGCTTTCCAGCCTACAAACACTTGAGCACACATACATTCTCTTGTCCTAGGCTCAATATGATGTTTTCTCATGTCAAACAGATCTTTCATTTCTTTAACAGAAGCTGTATCATGTTCCAAAATTCTTCTTGCCAATGAAATTACAGTCCCCAACTTACCTGTTGCTTTCAGTCTCATGCAACATCTTCTAGCCCTCTGAAAGCCTTTGGAGGGCCTTTAAACATTTGGCTTTCATTGAAAACTGGAAGTGATGTTTAACAACCCTCCAGAGCAGGGTTTCTCAAACTGTGGGTCGCGACCCACCAAGTGGGTCACAAGCTGGGTCCTGAGAAGGTCTGAGCCACCATCTTGGAATCTGGCAATTGAAGTGGGCGCTGTCATCTTGGAAAGGAGCCTGGCAAAACAGACTGCCATATCCACCTTTGAAGCTGTTACAGCCTTTCCCTGGTTGGAACAGCAGTAAGCCAGGTTGTGCCTGCTCCTGCAGCATCCAGTGGAGAGCATGTGCTTTTTGATATGGAGGTGGGCTGCATGCTTTGCTTTTGTTTGTGCCTGAAAAGACAGGCACTTTGTTTTCTTTGCTCTCTTCCCCCCCCTTAATTATTCAGGGCAGCCAAGCAGGACCTGCCCTGGTTGGTTTCCTAGGCAGTCCCATCCATTTCTGTTATCACTTGAGCAATCCTTGGGAGGGGGTGGCACTTCTCTTTTTGAATAGCTAATCTCCCCTCCTTAATTATTCAAGATGGACTTGCCCTTGCTCCTTTCACCCCTCTGCTTCCTTCCAAGGCAGGAAGGAATCCTACTTCTAGGCTGCAGGGACTCACCCTGTCTGCCTTTGTTATTACTTGCAGCAACACTTGTCATGTGGGGTGGGAGGGGTCTCTTTCAGTACCAGAGTCATTTCTCCAGAGCAGGGTTCCCTGCTTGTTGGAATAACAAAGGGAGGCCCCTGCCACCACAGGGCACAGCCATAACTTCCAATTGAGCCACTACAAATCCTATGCAGAGCTACTCAGAAGCCTACTCAGAAGTAAGCCCTACTCTGAGTTCAGTGGGACTTACTCCCATGTAAGGAGGATCACACAGATACAAAATACTGGTGAAGAAAGTGGTCATGTATGTGTCACTGTGGGTATGCATAGAGGTGGATTCTGCAAGTGATATATGATGGCAGGAGGATATTGTAATATCATATGATGCACATGGAGAACCTCCCAGCAGGTCCCTGCCCCAAGGAGCTTATAAATAATGGTCATAGCAGAGACAACAGAAGAAGGCAGGGGACTTCCTGAGTCTATAATCTTATGCACACTTGCTTTTGTATAAACCCGATTTATCTTTGTGAGACTTACAAGTGAATTTGCACACAACTGGGCTGCATAACACCCATGGCAAAACTCCAGCTTTTTTTTTTTTCCTGAGAGTTAAATTTAGGAATTTAACTATTAGTATAATTTGACCTCATCTTTCCTCCACGTCTTAGGTGAAGTGTAAATAGCCTACTGTAGTTTCAAATATTGCTTGACTGCTTTTTCATTTGGCTTCTGGAATAGGAACAATAGACTGATTCACTTCAAATAGGGCAGTCAGACTGCAGGTTGATCTTTTTCTTAAGCAAATTAATGGGGGGAGGAGAATATGGACTCACACAAGTTGGAGCTGCAGTGTGATGCTGAGTGGTCCATGTTGTGACACTACCCCTTTTTCTGCCCACCCCTTTGCCTCCTCTCTCTCTCTCTTTTTCTGGTTCTTTCAAAAAAAAAAAAAAAACCCCAATGACTGAACCCTGCCCTCCAGCCCTTCTCATTCCTCTGTCCCCATACCCTTAGACTGCAATCCTATGCACTTTCTTGGGAGTAAGCCCAACTTAACACAATGGGGCTTACTTTTGAGTAGACATGCATAGGAATGTCCTGTTAATACATGTGCATAGTATGCAATTCAACTCTAAGAGACTGATTGATGACATTGTTTAGAGATGTATGTGGAAAGATGCATCTGTTGCAAAGAATGGTCTCTGAAATGCAAGGCAGGCAACAATCCTTCCTTGGGCTCTCTTTGCAGCCTGCTGTTTGTTTGGTTTTTCTAGTTGTACTAAGCAAGACACAGTTTTCTGAGCCTGACTTTCAATTTGTGGCTTACACTGCTCTGAGAAGCCATTGGTAGTGGGGGGGGGAAGAATTGGACAAAGCTTCTGAACTGCAATATTTTATTTTATCATTTGCAATTTGAGTTCCTAGGTGAGAACAGTGATGTCACTTCCTGTTTGAAGATGTCACTTCTGCTCATGACATCACTTCCGGTGGGTCCCAGTCAGATTGTCATTCTCAGACGTGGGCCCCGGCCTAAAACATGTGAGAACCACTGCTCCAGAGGTCTCAAAAGACTTTTGGAGGGCTATAGGATGCCACGCAAGGCCTCCCTGGCCCTCAGAAAGTCTTTGGAGGGTGTGGCAGAGGGGGTCATGGGTGGTGGTGCCATCCCCACAGGCGTGGTGCCCTGGGCCTTTTGCTCCCTCTGATCACCCCCAGGAATCTTTCCAGGTTTTTTTAGAACTGTATAGGTAGGCTAACAATTTACAACAATTATAGAAAACATAGCATAAGTTAAAACCCAGCCCCAGCACAACTCATCAAGATATTCCCTTCATATGATTAGCATTTGTTTTAATAAACCTCTTGTATGTTTTTATTTCAGACAAGCAGTTTTAAAATTTTCACCAAGGCTTCAGAAATATGAATACAATGATGATGAACCTCCTTTGTGGTTTGGTTATGATAGTAGTTACACACCCCCTCCAAAGAAAAACAAAAAAGCTCGGAGTTCAGTAGATGCTACAGGAGAAAAAAATCTGAAACGCAGCAGGGTCTCCATAGTAGAATCCCTAGCAGAAAAAAGTTCTGAAAGCATTAGGCCCTCCGTATTAAGCACTATAAGCGCTCTAAGAGATATGAGTTTGGAAAACAGACCTTCCACATTAGATCTTCCTGCAGAAACTTAGAAATTCTTGCTGATAATTCTTGTTTCAAACTAGAATATTAAAAAAGCTTAAATATGGAGGTTAAAAGTCAAACTGGTACATTCACTTATAAAAAATATTGTTTGTAGTTTGATAGCTACGGGTCTTCCTGCCAAACATTGTTATTTTCTTTTCCTAATATAGTGAAAGTTATGCCTTTGATCAATTCTTCAAATGTCAGTTCAAAAGATCTATTTTGTCTACCAGCAGTGAATATTATTTGTGTGTATCTCATTACTCTGTATTTACTTGAAATATACATTTAAAAACATGAATTTAATATCAGTTTTGTGTAACCTTTATTATGAAGTTTTACCCTGGTATAAGTTTAGAATTGTCTAGGAATTGTCTAACCAAAAAAATAAAAGTACAGGTGTGTGACACTTTACGACCTACTGGCTTATGCTGGGATCACATAACCAATGACCATGTGTGGTCACATGGTCATCAGGGATACACACCCCAACCCTCTGATAGTGAGGGGAGCTCTGCTCCCCTCCAGAGGGTTGTCTAGTCGCCCCAGAGACAGCGCACATCCACTCACTGCCTCTGCAAGACTCAGACTGAGGGAAATTGTGTGTCGCGCGTGATTTCCGGTTTCCTCTGTGAAATCAGAAGTCGTGTAAGAGACGCATTTCCCTTAGTCTGAGTTCCGCAGGGGCAGCGAGTGAATGCGTGCTGCCTCTGGCAAGTTCAGACAACCCCTGCAGGGGGACTGGATTGTGTCAATCCCCACCTGATAACGGGGATCGCAGTCCCGATCGCTGTTGTTAAGCGGCGCATGATTGTATCAAACTAGCTTTATAATTTTTTCCAGTGTACTATTAATGTTATGTATGTGTTTTTTCTTCCTTTTTCTTCAGTCTATTGTATTTCTTTTTACTAATGAACCACGAAAAAGGACAGATCTAGTAGATGCACAACTGCTGTGTGTGCTCAAATAAAACCTGAAATTTATCAAATGGATTTGTGTGTGATAAGGGAGGGACAATCTGGTTCAACTTGCATTAGAAGAAAATACATGATTGAGGTAAATTTGGTAATTGAACATTAACTCTGTGATGGTCAGAGCATCTGTTTTCAACAAGGTGCACTAGTTAAAAAGCTAGAAATGAACACTATTTACATAGGCTATGGCTCCACAGACTTTTAATTTGCTCCAAGGAACAACCTGTTCAGAATAATTAAAATTATTTTTATAATTAGATAATTGGATTATCTTCCATGATTTCTGAGCCTGTAGTCATTTGAAGCTACAAAAAAGTCACAAATAGCAGTAATTTCACAAAAACAGAGTAAGACCAAACACATTCACTCCATACTTGATATCAACGTTATTGTCATCTTTCATTGTGTTTCTTTGAATCACATTGCTGATGTTTATTGCTCCATCATGCAGTCTTCAACTTCACAGACTGGAACCAGGTTTGACTTTTGAGATGAACTGTGCCATTTTGTGTTTCTGCTTTAATATAGATTTCTTTTTCTTCTTTCTGATTGAGATGGCCTGAAAAATAATAATGCATTCCGTTAACTGAAGGCTGCAATCCTTACTTAAATCCTATTCAACACAATGGAACATACTTTTGAGTAGACATGCACAGGATTGCGCTGTAAGTCACTTTCTCACCAAGACCAGGCAAGCGGCAAATGTAAAATCTTATAAATACACACTGGCATGTGCATCAGTACCACCTGTCATTTCTTTAATAAGAAAAAATAGCTATGGACAATGAGGAGGCAAAGTAACATGAGGTTGAGAATGCTTAACTGTTTTAATACCAGCCAGTTTTTTTCCACTCCAAATGGCTCTTCCTCCAAATTCCCAAATGAGGGCAAACACACATTTGGAACTGCACAGTGGGGTCACAGCCAAGGGTGGTCTGATATGGGATGAAAAAAAGCCAACAGCGAAAGGATTAAGCATCTCCTCCCTGGCAATTCCTCCCAAACATGCTTTTAATTAGCCATAATAATTAAAAAGATTGTTGGAGGACACACATGTCTCAATGAAAATGTCTCAGGACTGTCACTATACTATAGCCCATCAGCCAACTCCCTGGCAAGAAATCAAAACATGTCACAACTTAAAGCCAAAATTATTCAGTGCATTAAACTTGCATGATAAAGTGTACTTTTTATTATCCAGTGTGCTTGGGAATGCCACTTGCCCAAATATACTGGTTAACAAGCCTCACAGCCCCTTCATTTCCTTGACAAGGTTCCTTTGCAATGGCCCCTTGGGAACAAAGACATTCCCCTGCCCGCCCCACAAGAGCCTTGGAATGGCAGTGGAATGTCTCTGTTCCTAGAAGGCCTTTGTGAAGAAGAAAGGAGGGTGGAATGCCATTGCAGAGGGAACTCTGCCAGGTAAGGGAGGAAGCAGATGGGGCTGGGGACTTTGCTTAACTTATACTTGGCAAAGCAGCAAAGGTTGTTTAAAGATCTTAAAGCTTTCTAATCAAACACAATTAGTTGTGAACAGCTGCTAGAAACTCTCTAAGGAGACTTGTATCCAGCCAGCTGAGGAGGATCCTGAGGAGCATCAAGAAACAGATGGGTAAATGCACCCTGTTGAACAGCCATACCAGCTGCTGCACAGAAACCTGCTCCTGCATATGGGTCTCCTAATGCAGATCCTTGGGGTGCTTGGTTTTCAATTAAATGAACACATGCACATGTTGTGCACATTACAAGACAAAGAAACTGTTCAGGTCAAGGTCCTTAATTTTTCCAATTAACTTAGATACTTCTATTATATTCCCCACTACGCATTTGTTTTTACACTTAACTTTTTTGCCTGCCCTCAGGGATCCATTCAAATACCTTCTATTGCAATTCAGCGCCCACTTTCCATTTCTACAGAAGATTAGCATTCCCTGGGGGTTTATGTAGCTGTACTACAATTTTTAAAAACTTTTTCTTAAATGATACTAACATGTTGCTCAGTTTTTAATGACTATGCAATTTTTTGTTTTCCAAAACCACTCTAGCAATAAGGAATTAGTTAAAAAGAACACCACAAAAAATGTATCTGTTTCTTGAAATAAAAATGGATGGTCACACTATATGGACTAGAATCCAAAGTTTTTTGTTCTTTTAATTTTCAAAGACTTCTTTCAGCATCTGGATTTAGAGCAGAAGGGTGACACAAAGCAGAACTGTATCCAAGACCTTACCCCGGTAGGACTCCAACAAGGCTTTCTATAGCTAAGCTGGAGAAAACACTTCAATGCCTTTTTACAAACTAAAATGATTTATGGAGGAAGCACTTAATTTAGGCATCTTTTCCTCCCTCAGGAATTTTCTGTTGAAATTAGTCATATCCCTTGAGTGTCAACCGTTAGATAATGAACTGTTATTGGAAACAGTAAAGCTAGTATACCATTCAGAGGCAAAACCTCTGAAGCCATTTCTTTATTGAATGTAAAACTAGAGACAGTGCAAGAGAAATATTGCCACTGACTTTCAAACAACAGTAATCATCCCCCAACTCCATGGGTTTAAAGTCTACTCTGCTATTTTAGAAACAAAAAGTAACTCATGGCCCACAAAGCATTTATTTTAACTCTGGGTTGAAGCCAAGATTCACTGCCGCAATCTGGCACCAAGTCAAATAAGCTCCAAGAAATCTATAAAAATAAAACACCTGGGGATTGTGTTAAGCCTGAAACCATTTGCAAACCAAAATTCCTAACATTTAATTGATAATTTTCCTTTTTCAGTAGAACAAGATAGTTGCACATTCCTCACAGGGGTCAACAGTACCCAAGAGTGTCAAATTCAGAAGCAGTAAGAAACAGCCAACCACAGTGGGCAAACCAACTAGGGCTTTACAATACAATTTGCAATTGTCATTCTTGCAGTGCAGTCCTTTGCATCACTACTCAAAAGTGAGTCTCACTGATTTCAATGGGACTAACTTTCTAATTCACCTTTTCAAATTATCTGGGTGTATTTCTCAACAGCAGAAGCTGTGAAGAAGAAAAAACATTTTGCTGGCTGTGGAAAGAAAGTTCTAAAAGACATGGAAATAACAGGTGTGGTCTAAATAATTCGGTCATAAAAGACCAGAAACATTAAACAGCCTTTTGAGGGTCACCATTACTCCTAGCAAAGTATGTGCATTTCCCCCCCCCCCCCGCCCAGTTTTAACTGTTATTCAGATGAGGGTGGAATCTACTCCCAAAAGCTGCAAGAAGGCAGCTTTTCACTAGGTTTAGGAGGTAAGGCCCTAAGATGCTTTCCAAAACAAAGATCATTATAATCCAGTAATACCTGGAGTTGCAAAAGACTTGCATAAATGTTTGATAAGCCTTTTTCAACACTGAGAGACCCCTAGGTGTTGACTCATAAAATGACTCAGATCAGGTCATTTTATTCACACCTGAAAGTCTATTATTCCAACACAATGTTACATATTTAGGGCCTGCTTCTTGCCATTAAAACAAGAAAACACAGCAAATTAGAAGTGCACAGTTTTTCAAGAGAGGCCTTTGAAGAATCCTGTTTCAGCTGGACAAGTTTATTGCCCTACCCTTGAGTTATTAATTGCTACGTTACTATGAATTCCATGGTGGTGAAAGTGTTTTCAAAAAAACAAAAACCAAGAAAACAGGCATGGTTTCCAGGGTCAATTCCAGGAATTTAGTTAATGGGAGAAGAACACCATGGATTCTAATGAATCCATGACAACTCTGACAAAAGTTTAGGTTAATTCATGATTGCCTCTTATTTTTCAGACATTAATGACTGCACAACACTTTCTTATGCTGAGTTTGGAGTTCAGCGAAACAACACTTGGGGAAGAGGGAGGGCTGGCTGATCGGAAAGTGCAAATGGATCTCCCATTCCTAATAATGCCCTGGATGCTGTGGTGCATGTGCTGTATGCGAGAAAGGGGCAACAAGTCTCTCCTGAGCCCTATGGCAATCCTCTCCATGCATAGGCACTGCCCCTGTGCTAGGATGGATGATGGCCTAAGCATCTACAAAGATTAATTCTACTGAGCCTTATTCCAATCTCTCACAGGCAGATGCTGCACCTGTGCTAAGATGGAAGCGTGCCCAAGGATGTATGTGGTGGTACATAGGTGACCTATGAAAAGCATGATGCAGTTGTATATAATATGGTGTGTATGTAAATATTAATGAATGTGTAAGTGCCACAGACACTTGATGGCACTCAAAACAAAAGCTGGTCAATTTGCATTGGTTATCTATGCTATGCTTCTGTTTCACTTTGCTGTACATCTTTTTTCCATGGCATCAGATTTTATAGTAAGTCTGAAATGAACACCAGCACCAGCCATATTGTGAAATGCCTGAAAAAGGTACAGTTCATCATACAATTGGTTATATAAACTGCATGGAAATTTATAGGGCAGCATCAAAATGGTTGCTGATTGCTCCCTCTGTCTTTTTGGCTATTTCAAATGCAGCTACAAAGCAAGTCATTTACACAGCTTTTGTAACATTCTGGCTAACACTTCCACCATCAGAAACGTCCTAAGTTCATGGAAGGAGCATTCCACTCACAAAAGGAATCCTGGCACGAGCAGACCAACCTCTTCCTGACAGTGGAAGCACTAGACACTATCCCTTGTCTCCAAATGTTTACATTATTCTTTTGGGAGAAAGAATGCAGCATGTCTGCTTAGTTTCTTGTACCTCCTTCTGGGAAGCCTTCATGCTAAAGAATCAAAGAGGTCCTCTGCTGCCACCAGCTTATTTTTAGGTTCGCTCACTTCATTTTCCAAAACAAAGTTCTTGACGTATTGCTCTTTGCTGATATGAAGCCTCCAGAATACTTAGCTGTGAGCTGGCCTTGTGAAGAAGGGAAGACAGCCAAGTTGCTCCCTTGTAACTCTCTTAATGGAGACACTCTCTCTTAGTAAAGGAATTGGTATCCTGTTACTGGCAAATCTGGTGCTATGTAATGGGCCACATTTAAAAACACTGAAGATGAAGATCATGAGCCTGCAAATGAAACTGGGTACAAATACTAGAAGAGCATTTCTTAAAATGCTCACAAAACTACAAAGCTAATGCTAAGGGAGGAGGGCAGGGAGGAAGCGTGCCAGGGGGAGGTAGTGGAGTGGGAGGGAGGTGGGACCAGAGGAGCTCTGCTCCTCCGCGTCCAGAGCCTCCATGTTGGGCCATAGGCCTGACACAGAGGCTTTTGATTCTAGCCCAAGGGTTGCTGCAGAATCGAGTAGCCCCATAGCGGGGCTACTTGCCTTACCCAGGGGAGGGGAAATAAAGTTACCTTCACTCCAAGGAGCTGCCCTGTTGTGCACAAGATGCAACAGGCAGCTCAGGATTGGGATGTGAATCACATAACAATTATATAAGACCTGCACTGGCCATAGCAGCTTATTTTGTTACATTACAAAAAATAGTCTGCCCCTGCCTAATCAGGGTTTTGTAAGCACCAAACTGGTGAGGAGAGGTGATGCATGGGTGCCTCTTTTTCTCCTCTTCTTGGGGGGGGGGAATATACCTCCTTGCTGCACTCCATCTTTGCATGGAATTCAAGTTCAAAGGGAATGTGTTCCTTTAAACTTTAAAAGCTGTGTGACTATGGAGCAAGGGGAGAAGATATGTATTTAACATGTAACAGGATGTGTTCCCTTTAGACCAGTGTTTCTCAAACTTCAAGGGAGCTTTACTTCCTCAGTAAGTTCTTGCAGGGGAGGGGCTAGGGGAAGAGCAAGGGGGTGCTTTCTACTTACATTTAACTAGATAGGACTGCTGGGGTCTGCGGGAGGTGCGGGGAGCCCTGCACAGCGCTCCCCAAGGCTTGGAACATTCAGAAAAAGCAGAAGCACTGCTTCCCCACTCCCCCCGCCCCTTAAAGGGAGGGGGAAAGTGTTACATGAACTGGTGGGTCGCAACCCACCAGTTTGAGAACCACTGCTTTAGACTTTAAAACCCACACAAGGAAGAACATAGGGAGCAAAGGGGATGATAGAACACCTGCCTATATTTAGTGAACAGAGAGCAGATAAAGACCTTTGCTGTTTGCAGAGGACTAGAGGGAGGTAGCATCAAACTGCTAAAGAACACCTTGAATCCACCACTCACCAGTTGCACGTGGCTTCATGGATGGGTCAGCAAAGCACCAAACACATTTACAGCCTGCTCTTTGCGAATCACAATTACAACACTGTAATTTTGATCTTCTATGGTGTACAATACATTGAGTAATAATTTTATTTTGATTTCTCATATATTTATGTTTAAATTGGTTTTCATTTCCATTACATAAAATAGATGGAAGGGATTTTGTAGTTCCTCTTTCATTTTCCCAAATTCAATGGTGTCACATTACAACATTTTATTACTTTCCAAAATATACTCAGTGTTAAGATCCTTTTCATCCCAGAATTAGATGTCTTAAATCTGTTTAGTTTCTCATGACCCTGTGCATAAGCAAATTCTGTATTTGAAAGAGTCATGCTTGAAAATATTGAAAAAGATCATATACTGTTTTCTTTTTATTTTGTTAATGTTGTTTCTAAACCTTGTAAATAAATAGGAGTGCCTGAAATCTAGGACCTGTCTGTTTACATCTTCTATTCTCTGACAAATGGGATGTAGAGGCTAGATAACCTTTATTTCTAAAATTTATATTCACAGGCTTTCAAACCAGTGTAATCAAAATAATTTTTAAAAATTGGATTAAATCCAATGAGACAACAGAGAGCTAGCAACAGAGAGGAAAAAGACAAAAAAAACAAACCAGCTTTAATCTCTCCCCCAAAACTTCCTACTAGCCTACTAGATTTATAAAGATTGGAAGGAGCTGGCCTGGGGGGATTCCCTAGAACTGGCTCTGGGTCAAGCATTTCCTGTCTCTCTTATGACCTTCCCTAAGTTTAGCTAATTGTGTGCATGGGTTGTGACTTTATACAGTTGCACATGAGTTCAATTAAATGCAAACGTATTTAGAAATACAAGCACCAAATGCATAGTTTGCAAAAGCCATGTCTATAATACCTTGCTCTGAGCAGAATCTATGCCAATCCTGAGCTACATTAACAAAGAATTAGGCTGCAGACACAGATAGGATGGTGCAAGACACAAGTCAGCATTCTTGACTCAATGATAATTCTTATCATTTGCCAAGGAAAAAGTTGTGTGATTCTCATAGCTGTTAACAAAAGACAATAAGCTACACCAGTGTTTTGCTGCCACTGACAATACCAAAAGAAACATTTGATCCTAAACATGAAATTACATTGAAACACTTCCAAATAGTACGTCTAACACTATTTTATTGTGCTTGACTCCTTGGAAAATGAAGGGCTGCAGAAGGAAACCAACTCTCAATATTTTCTCTGTGTTCTTTCCATACAACAAAACACAGGGAATTTTGGATTGTGTATTATTTCTTGAGTGCTACGTCAGTGCGGAATAATCAAAAGCAGAGTAGATTAAATGAGGCAGATCTAAAACTAGAACTTAATCTATTCCTTCCCTTCTTCCCAACAAAGCAAGTTTTTACTCAAATCTCTTGTGATTACTCCCAAGAGATACATCATTTTAGCTGTTTTCCCAAAAACCAATTACTTGTGAAGTAACTTCTTGGTTTAGAAGCCTGAATAAAGTTTAGAGCCAAAATAAGGAGCCCTTTGTGCCATGGGAATTTTAAGTATGACTGCACGTACTCAACACTGACAACCCTCATGATGAACATCATAGAGAGCTAGGGCAGATTTAATGCTAGTGAGGGCCCAATCCTATCCAACCTTCCAGCAGCAATGCAGCCACAATGCAGTCGCAAGGTAAGGGAACAAATGTCTTACTTTGAGGAGGCCTCTGTGACTACCCCTTTACCGCAGGACACAGCACATGCCCTATTGGCATGGCTGCATCAGTGCTGGAAAGTCAGGCCCTATGTCTCATCAGGAAGTGCTCATGAAGTGCTGCAGAATCATCAACAAATTCTGCAAGATCACCACACCACTCAAGGGCTATTTCCTCTCTTAGATAACTCCATTTAACTCCAGGTTACATTCAGGGCACCCATGTAACCTGTGTTTGAGACTAACCAGGATTCTCAACCAGAAGTTTAAATCAGGAATTGAAACTTAAGGAAGAAAAAAAGTTTGTACTGAAGAAGAGCTACAAGTTTAATCAGTAGAAGGAAGCAATAAACCCAATTATTCAGAAATTAGATAAATTAGCAAAGACAATGTTTAATTAGACAAAATAATAGGGAAACCTCACCAGTAACAGTTACATGGCCCTCTCTGGAGACATCCTGGATTCCCTGTAGTTGGATCTCTGGACTCACCTCTACCTTGCGTCCAGATAACCACAAATGAGCTTTAAGAGTGGTGGGTACTTTGACTGTAATTGAACCTGTTATGCACAAGAATTAAAAGGATTCATGTTACAGATAAGGCAGGCAACATGCAAAAGGCACTCTGCTACACCAGCAAACCTTCCACCCACCCATGAAACTTGGGTTCAAGATGAATGTGAGCCAATGACTTTTGGCTCAAGCATCTCCAGATACTTTCCATGCTTCATGTTGACTGCATTCTTTACATTAAGAAGGATAAAGAGCTTGTGGCTGCCTGTTGTTCCAGGGATACAAAGTCTGCATGTTGACTAAAAAGGCCCTAGGATGCTGATCCTTCCGCTATCTTTCATTCTTATGGGAAAGGATTGCTCTCTCAAACAAGAAGCTCTGGATTTCACTCCAACATTAGGGTGGAGGGGGAGCCTCCTTCCATTATAGCTAGTAACAGTTGGTGAAATCCTAGCTGCTTCAGTGACTAATCCAAAGTTAACATAAAAAAATAAGACCAGAAGTTGTGGCCTGTGCTGGAGCAGCAAGATTGAATTGCTTTCCTTCAATGTGAGGTTCTCTACTTGGTTAACATGGGCTGCTGACTCCAGAATATTTGAAACAGCTGAAGAAATTCATTGACTGGTTTTTCTCTTTCTCTCATGTATTTTAGCATGCGGATCCTAGGTTAAAAAAAGTCATAAACAGCAATGTAAAATGGTTTCTCTTTTCTTACAATCTGCATGATTTCTTCAGTTGTTTTTCATCCCTCCATCTCATTTTGTATTTTTTATCTGTGTTACATTCATGCACAATGAACTGAGTATGCACTCCCTCTTAAGGAAGCCAGGTTCCTGGCTTCATTCCAGCGACTCCAGCTGCAGGGTAAGTGAAGATAGTCCAGTCAAAGGAAGTTTTGTAAAATCTCTGTCAATGAACTTAAGTTCTCTGCCCTTATGTGGCGCCTCAGTTGTCTGAAGCATTCAGCAGACAACATACCGTCCACCATTAGGAAGACAAATCCACTCTAACATTGCCCTTACAGCCATATAGAGTGCGGTACAGATACATGTGAACATGGACACATTTAATTGCCATATATGAGTTGATCTATGTAGCTCAGTATTGTCTCTAGACCGACTGGGAGGGTTTTCCAGATGTTCAAGTGGGGTCTTTCCCAGATGTACCTAGAGATACCTGGGGTTGAACCTGAGACCCACCTTCAGAATGCAAAGTAGGTGCTCTACCACTGAGCTACAAACAAGTCATTCAGTGGACCCAGAAGATGGAACCACTGTGCTCAGTAAGCACAATTCTCACTTATTAGCCTAAGATTTTGGTTTCATGAGAAGATTACAAGATTAGGTAAAAATTATCTGAGTGCAGAAATCCTGTACAATCTTACTATCCATTTCCACATGGAAATCTAAAAGTTGTGTTTCCATGGCAGGTTCTCATATTTACTAACCTTTCTGAGATTTCAGGTCTGCTTCCCCCACTTGACCAACAATATAAATATCCATTTCCCCTTGATATGTAGAAGCTTTTAGGAATCCTTCCGAAGAATCTGAAACACAAAAGAATGAAATATTTAGACCTGTGTGAATTATGACCTATTAATTGGTATATTTTTTCCCCAAATAGCAAACATTTCAAAAGCAGTCCATTAATATATGCTACTGTGTGAGTTGGCAACCTTCAGTCTCGAAAGACTATGGTATCGCGCTCTGAAAGGTAGTTCTGGAACAGCGTCTAGTGTGGCTGAAAAGGCCGATTCAGGAGTGACAATCCCTTCCACACTGGAAGCAAGTGCAGTCTGTCCCTGGCCTGTCTCCCTGGCTATGGGACTTCCTTCTTTGCCTCTTAGCCTCAGACTGTTGGCCAAGCAGTAGCATTCCCAGAGGAGGCTGAAGCACTAAATTTTTCAGGGTGCCTCAGTGGGCCCTGTAAGCTGCTCTTTCCCTTCACCGCTGCAGCCATCTCCTCCATATTGCTCTTGCTGCCCGGAATGGGCAGTGAGGGGGAGGGACAGCTTACAGGCGCCACGCAAAACATAGTGCTATGCCCCCCTTCTGGGAATACCACTGGGGGGGAAGCAGTCATAGAGTTTTTGTGATGGAAGAGGACAGTGAGGGACACAACATTCTGTCTTTACTTCAACTTTAATGGATACTTTGAAAGTCACTGAACATCCAGACACAGGGAACATCTGCATTTGTTCGGAGACAGTAGCACAGCTGAGTTCTCTAAATGCTCAGTGATAATCATGCATACTTTCTTCTTCAGATATTTCCTATTTTTTCCTCTAAGAAAACAGGAAGAAGGGGCAGCCAAAAGCAAAAGGATATATGGATGTTACTAAAAGGAGAATGTTCTTCAAAGGATGCAGGGATAACAGACATAAAAATATTATCCAGTTGCCTCTGTATGCTGTCTGGCTTCAAATAAATAAGCCTGTCTCTCCCTGTCACCACCAAAAGAGAAAACCGCACCTTCAAAGATGGTTCAGAAGTTCATCTGTACAAACTTGAGGGAGCAAAGAAGGTCTCTGAAACAATTCTAAACCCACACATTATCAAATGACAAGAAAAGCAAAATACCCATGAAGTTAAACACAGAGGAGCAACAGGAAATGCACTAGAAATCCTTGCAGACTACGACTGCACTACCAATAATTTTCCAAAGTGAATATCTTTGATTCAAAGGATTTACTAACAAATTATATGAAGAGTTATTTATTTAAGGGTTTTATATCCTACCTTTCTCCCAGGAAGCACAATCAAGGCGGATTACAGATTAAGAACAATAATAAAACATGTTAACAACAATTTAAAAACAATAAAAAACAAGACATACTCCAAAAGATCACATAAAACAGTTAAACATTATATTGAATACACCAGTTCATTATGTCAGCTATAGAACACCATCCTGAATAAAAAATGTCTTAAGGCCTCACCGAAAGGTCTCCAAGGAAGGTGCTATTTGTAATTCCATGGAGAGGGAATTCCACAATTGGGGTGCCACCACCAAGGAGGCCCTGTTTCTCACCACCATCCCCTTCACCCCCCATCAATGACAGCATGGTTAAAAGGACCCTCTGAGGACCTCAGAGGATGGGTCAGATTATATGGAAGGAAGCAGTCCATCAAATACCCTGGTCCTGAGCCATAAAAGGTGTTAAACATCAAAACATTTGTTTTGTGGTGTGATCTAGAGGTTAAGCTGCCACCTTGCCAGAAGAAGCTCAGCAATCAGCTTCATTCTAGCCTTGGATGGGCAACTGGAATGCTGCTGATGGAACTAACAGAGTTTTGTACAGGAATGTGAAGTGGAGAGTGTGGAGGAGTCCGCTGGCAAGTAATGGATAATATCTTGAGAGCCAGTCCGAGGCTTGATTTGTGGCTGCCTGAAGCTTGGAAGGCTAGAGCAGTGCAGCCAGGACGACAACTGAACTATGAAGGAAAACACCTGAAAAATGGAGGGTTCTATGGGCTTCTCTCATAGAATAACACTTGACCAGCCTATCTAAATCACTTTGAGTCTATGAAAAAGGCGTTATATAAACATTGTAATAAAGAAAAAACTAGCACCTTGAATTGTGCCCAGAAATGTACTGGCTGCCGAAGTATTGGCCTTAGTTGAAACTATGAACTCCTGCAACCACACGCGTGGCCACTTTCTGCACTAATTACCATTTCCAGATAGCCTACAAAGGAAGCCCCACATACAGTACATCGTAGTAATCTAGATGCATGGGTGTACCTAGTGGGGTCAAGGGGGGGCAAATGCCCTGGGGTGCTATGCTTGTAGAGGTGCTGCTGCCTTTCTCATCCCCCGTAGCCCCCCCCCCCCAGCCTCCAAAGGCCTTCTGAGGCCTCCAGAGGGCCTTTAAAGTGTACTTCCAGTTTCTGGTTGAAAACCAGAAGTGAAATTTTAAGGCCTTTTGAGGGTTGGTGAGGCCTCCCGGGCTTTTAAAGCACACTTTAAAGGGTCTCTTCCAGCACTTAGAAGGCCCCCAGTGGGGGGGGGGGCGGCATTCTGCAATCCTGGCGCCAAGTGGCACAGGAGCCAGGATTGCCACCGTTAGGTGTTACTAGGATATGGGTCATCATAGCCAAGTCTGAAAAATTCAGGTATAGTTGCAGCTATTGGATCAGCCAAAGCTTTTCAGCTAAAGGGATGAAGAGCAGGACTCGGACACAACGCTCCTAAAGTTTTCAGGGTTTGGGCGGTGGCAATAATAATCATGCTGAACTGATTTACAGTGTTCCTTACTAAGCTCTCTCAAGCTACAGCTGTCACAATCCGAAAACTGAGTAGGCGAAGCTATTATATCCTGTGTTTGGTTAAAACACATGCACACCACCACCAATTTGAAGGGAAAATGTTAGAAAGAGAAAGTGCAACTGCCAGCTCTTGTCAGCTAGGAAACTGACATCTTTTGGCTTTCAAAAATCGCAAACTACCAATGATAAAGACAGCCAAAAGCATACTTTCCTTCCTACTGTTCCAAAAGGGATTTTGCTCTATCTATGCGAGAAAAAGGAAGACTAGTACATAATCCAATTCACCGGCTGGAAAAAAAAAGTTAGCTTTTGTCAGGATCTATAGAAAACCTAGGCTGCTGAGTGACCACAAATTAATGATATCACAGAAGTTACTGGACAACACCTCATTATAAACAGGATTTGATAATTACTGAATAATCAGCAAACTACTATGTCCTCCCAGTCCTCAAACTGACAGGGCGTTTCCATTCAACAAATTCTTAGGAAACCAAGCTCTTTTGGGAGCCTTCCACTAGGCTGCCAGTGACCACGTTTCCAAAGCTGCAGCTTAAAATAAAAGTTTGGCAGTGCAGTCCTATGCACGTCTACTCAGAAGTAAGTTCTTCTTGAATCTAATGGTACTTACTCCCAGGTAAGTCTGCATAGGATTGCAATCTAAATCAGGGGTGTCCAAACTTTTTGGCAGGAGGCCACATCATCTCTCTGACACTGTGTTGAGGACAGGGGAAAAAAATAATTCATTTACATTTCAAATTTGAATAAATTTACATAAATGCATATATTAGAGATGGAACTTATATGAATGAATGAAGGTCTTGCAATAGCAAGACAGCATATTAAAGGCCTTACAAGGCTGGCCTTTCCTTCGCTGCCGCTGCCGCATCACAGATGTGAAATAGCAAGCAACAGAGGGAGCCCTCATCCTACAGCTCACACAAGATGTCAAACAGTTGGCCTTACACTGAGAGCAGTTGCATCGGGCCAGTGAGAGCTCCAGCAAATCTCTGGAGGGCCAGAGGTTCATTGGAGACTGGGGATTCCTAGTGGGCCAGATTGGGAGTCCCCAAGGGCTGCAAATGGCTCCTGGGTCAGGGTTTGGTCACCCTTGATCTAAATTAACAAAATTAGTATTTAGGATATACAGCTTCTCACAGGTGTTGCTACAGATCTCAGGAGGAAACAGAGGTGGTAAATAATCTGTGTTCCTTTTTCTTGCAAAAGGCCTGCCTCAGAGTCTCCTTGCAGGCACAGAAGCTCCAGTTGTACATGAAACGTGAAGGATTCCACACAGGACTGTATTTTAGAAGCTGGCAGCTGAGGAGAAATGCCCTCTCTTTCATGCCAACCCAATGCTTAAGAGGATGTTTGTAGTTGTTGTTTTTATATGGCTGCGGAGCGTCAACTGCTCCTTGTGCACCATGTTGGATCAGAGCTGTTGAATGTAAATAGCAACAGTAAGTTTGCAAGTGCTAAAAAAAAAAGGACACAGGCACAAACTAGCAAAGAATGAGTTAACCTTGAAATCAACAGGATTTCAGTTAGTCATGCCTCCCCCATTCCATTGCGTTCTGTGGAGCTCGTGGCTAACCTTGGATTCTGGAAAGTGTCCAATGTGCATAAAATGAGGTGAAGTTAAATTCTACAGTTCGTATGGAGCATCTTACTGATTAAAGGAAATGTACAAAGAGGAATAACTCTTAAACCAAAACAAACAGATGGCTGTGATAAATGATGTGATGCTCTTAAGAGATTTCAACCATCCTCGTTTTGACTAGCACTTTATCTTGGCAGGAACAGTTCTGATAGTTTTGTTTAAGCTTATGAAAGACAGATTTCTGGGGCTAAAGGCAAATGTTGATGAGCCTATTTTTGTTCAGTTTTATATTTACAACAGAGAGGAAAACAGCAAATAATATGCCGATCACTTACTTTGGGGCTATTTATACCACAACAGTTTTAAAATATCATGAATCACTGAATGGCCCCTTGGGATCCTCAGGTGGCTGTGATCAGGCACTTAGGGTCTCCTGGCTAAAAGGGCAAAGCCAATTCAAAAAGGAGAGTTAAACCAGCTAATTCAAAATAGACATGAGTTAATCGTAGCTGAAGGAGAGACAGCTGATGGAGATTCATGGAAAGAACTCTCCTCCCAACCATCTAATAAGACTATATTAAATAAGATTATGATAAGTTTCTGGTTTCCTTTTTGTACTGGTAAGACACAGCAGGTGTAACAAGGAACTGAATTAAGAGAAGCACAACCGTACCAAATTAGTTTAGCATGGCCAGAATATCTCAGCATGGTCTAGCAAAGCTGTGGCTCAGGAGAAGAAGTTTTTCATTGGCTTTTCAGTTTTTTTCTTAGTAACAGCTGTTCATCAGGTTTGGATGGGGGGAAAAATGCTGGCAGTTGAACCCTTTAGTGGTCAGAGCCAGCACTGGGACTTGATGAATCACACTGTGAAATTCTAAAGATATGACTTCCAGGTTGTAGGGATTGGAAAGCTGCCTCTGCTCTGAGAACACTTTCATAAAAGGCTGCAACTGCCAGGTCCATGTTTGCCATCAGACTTTCTCCTTAGATTTCACTCATAGTACATGCATGTGCACCATGGCCCAAACTACTTTTTTCATCCTTGAGAGAGGGGAGGAATCGCGCAGGAGTCCAGCAGCTCATGTAGGCCAACTGCACTGGGATTAAACAGAAAGTCCCAAGTATGAGTGAATACATGTGTATTCTTTTTCTTTAACCTCCAAATTACATTGGGATCTTGCCCTTCCTTCAAAGGAGTGCAGGAGCAAACCAAGCCTTCCCAAGACTAATGGCACATGGGAGAGGGATTTAGATTGGGATTGCAGCATTAAGTACCCCTTCCCACATGCTGTGATCTTAATTAGGTTTCCCACAGCTGCTAATGTGAGACAGACACCCTCATGATGTGTTTAGTGTTACAAGTTATTTGACCTGCCTACTGCTGTTTTAGTCTTCTAAAAATCCTATGAGTTAAGCTAGGTCAAAAGGTAGCAATCTGGCCAAGGTTATCCAGCAAGCTTGCCAAAGGAGAAGGAGCAGAGCAGTTTCTCACACCCAAGCCTCCAGTACACAAGCCTAGTCACTGCACCATGGTGGCTCTCATATACTTGGCCTCTGGGGCTCTGCATTGCAGAACATGATCCAGTGAGAAGATTAGTGGGTGTACATACTAGCACACAGTGCTGGTTTAAGTCAAAGGCACAGTAGTAGTTGGCAACCTTCAGTCTCAAAAGACTATGGTATTGCGCTCTAAATGGTGGTTCTGGAACAGCGTCTAGTGTGGCTGAAAAGGCCAATCCGGGAGTGACAATCCCTTCCACACCGGGAGCAAGTGCAGTCTCTCCCTGGTCTGTCTCCCTGGCTATGGGCCTTCCTTCTTTGCCTCAGTCTGTTGGCCAAGTGCCTCTTCCAACTGGGAAAGGCCATGCTGCACAGCCTGCCTCCAAGCGGGCCGCTCAGAGGCCAGGGCTTCCCACCTGTTGAGGTCCACTCCTAAGGCCTTCAGATCCCTCTTGCAGATGTCTGCAGAGGGTTCAATGCCTCTTGCAGATGTGCAAAGGCACAAAGCAGCACCAAATTCCACCCCCCCTTTTTTGTTTGTGTGAGCCCTCAACACCTCCTCTACCCACTGCATCTTCAAAACTGGCAGGGCAGGGAGGATTTTGGAAGTTCCATTCCATCATCCCAGCCTGGCAGGTGAAGATGTGGAAAAGAAGACAGCAGTTCTCTTCCACATTGCAAGAACAGGATTGCAGTAGCTACTCCTACCCCTTTCTCTTCTTGCATGCTCTCCTTGTAGAGCAGTGGTATTCAAGCCGGGGCATCATGACACCCCAGCCTGAGGGCCCTGGTCCCTTTCCCCTTAAGGGGCGGGGGCAGCCAGGAGGCAGGGAGGAGGCAGCAGCACGATCCTCAGGATCACATCACTCAGGGGGGCTGCAGGGGCTTGGGTACACTTGCCCAAGCCTCCTGTAGCCTCCCAGGGGTGCAGGGAGCCCTGCACGACCTTTGGCAGGGCTCCCCAGGTCAGGGAAAGTGAGAGTGGGGCGATCGCGCCTTGCCTCAGCTAAACTGGAAGCGGAGCACGATTGCTCCACTTTCCCTTCTGATGGGGCTGCAGAGACTGGGGTGCACCCTGCAGCAGCCGTCCCTGGGTGCAGGGAACGGTGCACAAGCGCCTGCAGGGCTCCCCAGGTCAGGGGAAGTGAGAGTGTAGAGATTGTCCTCCACTTCCGGTTTTGCGGAGGCAGAGTGCAATCTCTCCACTCTCACTTTCCCTGACCTGGGGAGCCCTGCAGGCGCTCGCGCCCGGCTCCCCACACCCAAGGACTGCAGGGTGCACCCCAGTCCCTATAGCCCCCTGAGCAACGCGATCCTGGAGATCGCATCGCTGCCTTCCCCCTGCCACCTCCCCCCCCATCCCTGCAGAGACTTACTGCGGGTTTCAAACTCCCTGAGAGTTTGAAAACCGAAGCTGTAGAGGTAGAAGATGAGCCAGTAGCTGGATGGAGCAGCTCCTCCCACCAGGCCATTGCTCCCACAGACCCTTCTCGAAGTAGTGTTTCAGCCCACTTTATGGGTGGGCCACCACTGCCAGCACTTTAATACCAGTTTTCCTTTTCAGCTATTCCCAGGATCATAGAACATTATAACTGAAATAAGTCTTGGAGGTTATCTAGTCCAACCCTGGGCCCTGCTAAGTGCAGGCAATAAGCCTCTTTGGAAGTAGGGAAAGAAAGACTGGGAGAGAGGTTCGCTGATGGTGGTAGGAGTTTCTGAAAGCAAAAGGAAAATCGTATACCCGTGCACATGCACCTCTGGATTGCATAATCTGCACATTTATAAAGTCATACGAGTCTCGATAAATTTAGGAAACTGATACAAGTGCAGAACAATTCCAACAACATCCATGAAGCACAGGCTGAAACTCTACATAAACATAGAACATTTGTTATCCCAGCAGGAGATGTAAGATCTTGATAATGAATTATCCTCCTCTAAATTCAGCTTTTCAACCATGAAAGCACTGGG
Organism: Tiliqua scincoides; assembly: GCF_035046505.1. Classification (NCBI taxonomy): domain Eukaryota; kingdom Metazoa; phylum Chordata; class Lepidosauria; order Squamata; family Scincidae; genus Tiliqua; species Tiliqua scincoides. Next base: position 25,227,806 of record NC_089827.1, on the reverse strand, counting down.
AGGAATACCACACTGTGAAAGAAACAGAAAGAAACAACAAAATATTTTCCCCCACAAAATGTATTTAGCTTTTCCAAGAGCTGGTTTACCCACTCTGGCCAGTCCCCGATATTCACTGTCAAAGCTCTAATGGAGTTTAAATAAATGCAGTGAAATTCAATACACAAGCTTGGCTGAGAAGAAAATGTTAAAACATTTTGACATTTTGAGTGATTGGTGCAAAGTTGTACAAAATGATGCAATGGGCAGGGTAACTCATGGTAAAATCCTGTATTACTTTCTTTTCCTTTTTTAACCCCTATGTTCAGCAATGTGTCCATGCAAAAGAGACCATGGTGATGTGCTCTTTATTTGAGCAGAATAATCTCTCAGCTAGGAATCAACATAATCCTACAAACCAAAACAATGTTCATTGTTTTAAACTAGTTACCAGGATAGTGACCCTCAACTTATCAGAGGGTCATGGAACCCTTGATTCTGAGCTGATAGTCCAGAAATCTTGTTCATTTCTCTCTCCCCCAAAGTGATCAAATCCTGGACAGTAAACACGATAACTACAGTTCATCATAAAGTTTGCCTCTATGCTGAATTCACCATAGATACTCATATATAAGGCAATCGCACATAAGGCAGAGATGGAGGAAGGACATCATAAACCCTCACCTAATCAGACAGAAACAGTTTGCCCCAAGTTAGATTGTTGAATGAAGACTAATGCATGAACAAAAACTCAGAGGGTGTGTTTCCATAGTGGTTCCAGTACTCAAAGTATGTACATAGGGACATCCCTAAACTGAACCAAAGCAGATACTACAGCTAAGACAATATGAGAGACCACAGGAGCTAGAACAGGGGTGTCAAACTTGTTTCATACAGAGGGCCAAGCATTCATGATGCCTCCTGAGGGCCAGAAGTGATGTCATTAGGCAGGAAGTGATGTCATTAAACATCAAAACCAAATATAAGCACTTTTTCTCACTCAGGAACTCATTCGCTGCAGGCATTCATGATGCCTCTTGAGGGCCAGAATAATAATAATAACTTTATTTTTACCCCGCCTTTCTCCCCGAAGGAACTCAAGGCTGCTTACAACAGGTTAAAACAGATTAAAAACATAATTTAAAAACAGATAAAAGCATATTAACACATATCATAAAAACAGTAGTCAGATAAAAAGTAGTAAAAAGGTAAAAAGAGCATAGAGCAGCAAGTCATAAAAGAATCAGGCCTGTAAAAAATTAAAAGATGTTGAAAAGATGTTAAAAAGGCTGAGAACTCAGAAGGCTTGTTTAAACAGAAGGGTCTTCAGGCCTCGCTGAAGAGTCTCAAGAGAGGGAGCCATTCTTAAGTCAAGGGGAAGGGAATTCCATAGCATTGGTGCCACTACTGAGAAGGTCCTATTTCTAGCCGCCACCCCACGTACCTCCCTAGGCGGCGGCACTTGTAAAAAGGCCTTGTCTGATGACCTAAGAGGACGAGCTGGATTGTATGGAAGTAGGCGATCTCTAAGATACCCTGGCCCAGAGCAGTATAGGGCTGTCTGTCCAGAAGTGATGTCATTAGGCAGGAAGTGATGTCATTAAACATCAAAACCAAAAATAAGCACTTTTTCTCACTCAGGACAGAGTGCATTTCTCTGCAAATGACAAGAGAAAATATGCAAATCTTGATCATATTTCAAGATATGGAATAGCCCAATTTTCATTTGGGCTGTCCTTACAGCAGTAACACCTCAGCACTGCTCAGCAGCTGTCTGAGGGCCAGATAAAAAGCTTCCGTTGACTGCATCTGGCTCCCAGGTCGTATGTTTGACACCCCTGGGCTAGAACAAATCACTCCAGTCATGTCAGCTGATAGCTCAGAGTGAACAAATTTGGCAATACAGGTCAAGCCTTGTTATACACGGATTTTTTATACACGGCTTTGACTCAACACAAATGGCCCCTGCAAATGAGAAGGAATGTGCTGATCCCCGGAGAAGGGAAAAAATGCACCCCTTTATAATCAGTTTAAAAAACTGAAAAGACCTTTAACAATATCCTCGTTAATGAGAGAGAGAGGGCAGCTGGTTGACAATCTATCAATCCTTCTCTCTTCAGGCGACCCCTCCCTTCCCCCCTGAGCACATAAAAGAAAGGTGATTACTTTGCATTGGTGAAGGGAGGGACTGAGTAAAGCGCCTTTGTAAGCTCTTGGAGGAGGATGGATTGATGATTTGTCTTCTTAATGACTCTTATCTTACATCACAAAGGTCAGCAAGGCTGTTTTTAAATCACCAGAGCAAAGAAACTTTGTTTTTTAAATTGATTTGCTACAGTGCTTTTGCCATCCACCTGAGTGCTTGGAACAGAATGCAAATAATGAGGCTCAACCTGTATTTATAGATCATCAGTAAGCATAACATTTGACAAAGTATAAGAGGACAAGTCCCTGTCTCAAGGAGCTTACAATCTAAAATCTGACAGAAAAGAGTTAACAGAAGACAGTGAGGGAGATTGTGAGGAAGAACATGTATTCAGTTACATGTTCTTAGGTGTATAGAGGTGTTTGAAAACTGTTATTTTACTCAGAAGTAAGTCCACTGTGTTCAGTAACACTTGGACTGTTTAATCCTATCTTATTCACCAAAACAAACACCTCTAGCTATAGTAGGGAATGGGGATTAAAGGAGCTGTGCCAAAGAAGTCACAGCAATGGTGGGTTTGGAGAAGATGTAAGGAACATACTGCTACCATCAATGTCTATGTAGTAAATTTTACCAGACTCCCTCCACTATCATATGGGTGTTTATACATGTTTCATCATTGCAAGTTATAAAACAGGCATTTGCTTCTTTACTAAAAAAAAGTATATTTTTGTAAATAAACTAATGAAGATTATGGAATGTTAGCTTCCTAAAACCTAACTTTATAGCAGCAAGATTTCTTTCTAGTCAAAGAGGTTTTCAGAGTAGTGAATCTAATTTCATGCTAAGCCTCCTGAAAGCTGTGTATCTTTTTTGTTGGTGCACAGGAACCTGAACATGCCTTTGGGGTTCCTGTTAATTAGCTGCCCTAGGCAACAGTTGTAAACACTGATGGTGAACAAGACACAAACCATCCAGAATGCAAAAGTATTACAAATCAGTTTTGATAGTCTAGTTGAATAAAAACTATCGCCTGTCTAAGGTTAGAGAATCTGGATACAATTATCAAGTGTCTTGTTACATTCAATGAGACATCTGGAATGTACATTATGCAAAGGTCATATCTAGTTTTTTCAGAGCCAAGTGGCTGAATGCTTTGTCTTCCTGTTAAAGGAACACATATACATTTTCTTGTCTCTCTATTAAATAAAGATAGCAATTTTTGGCAACTTTCATTACAAGCACATAGGGTTGCCACGTTTCAAGACAAATGGGTAAGCATCAGGCCAGTGGTTCCCAGAGTCCTACTCGGACTTTGGGACTGCACTAAGTTGTTGTGGGGGCGGAGCGAGAGCAGGGGTTTGTGGCCCCAACAGCACTGCCATGTCAAGGGGACCCAGGGACATCCCCACATACCTGGGGGCATCCTGCAGCCTCATGAAGGCTTGCAGCCGTCTCCACCATCCTCTGTATGGCTGCAGTGAGTTCCGAACTGCAATTGGATCTCACTTCTTGTTTGTTTGATCACAAACTAGAAGTGAGCTCTGAAAGCAGTTCACTGCAGCTGTGTGGAGGAGGCTGCAAGCCTCCATGACCCTTCAGAAGGCTGCAGGACACCCCCAGGTATATGGGGATTTCTCTGGGTCCCAGCTGCACCACGATTACTGCAGTGCTGTTGGGGACCCGTTCCTGGGCCACTCTCTTTAAGGGGGAATAGCCCTGTTTTGGCTCCCAATGGTGGGTTGTGACCCACCGCTTTGGGAACCACTGTATTAGGCTTCAATGGCATGTCCTTTTTAGAGGTCAGTACAACAACCAGAACTTTGAGAGCTACTTTATTCACCCTATATCTCATTTTCCAATTAAAGCAACATAAGGACTGCGCTGTGGTTCAACACGCCTTCAGACTGTGCAGTTCAAAAATTAATGGCCATAACCTAGCAAGAGTCAGGTTATGAATGGTTCCATTGAAAGAAATGGAACCAAAACATTTTCTGGTTTAGCGGCACTGATTTCAATGGGCTGTAGGGATATCCAAGAGCATCTCTACAAACTACACAGCATGGGATGGTAGGCTGTGCTGGTCAAATTCTGGACTGTATCACGTCAGAACAGAACGTTTATTATTATAGCTCCATCAACATGCATGGTGCTTTACAGTAGAGAAGACAGATTTGTGCCCTGAAGGGCAGTATTGCCAGAGGCAGTAGTTCTCTTTTCATAAGGTGAAAATGAATATGCTAATGGATGAAGGAACTGGATTTATTTGTCCAAGACAGGGGTCTCTAAACTTTTCGACTGAAGGGTCACATCAAATATCTGGCACAGTGTCGAGGGCTGAAAAAAATTAAGTCTAAAATTTAAATAATTACATTAGAGACGGAACTTAGATGAGTGAATAAATGGACTCAAATGTCAAGGATTTCTCCAAGCACCAACACAGACCAGGAAATAAAGCACACGCTTAAATGGACTCTCATTCCCCCACCCCAAAAGCACAACTATGGTTGTGTTTGGTCAACTGGGCCAGAGGCTCTCAGGAGATCAGAGGCTGGCTGTGGGCCAGATAGAGGCTTGCTGCAGGCTGCACCTGGCCCCCAGGCCGGGGTTTGGAGACCCCTGGTCTAAGATATAAAGAGGATTTCTAGGCACACAGAATAGTATAGATAGCTTTCACCACTTTTGCCATTGATAACACCAAGACAACAGCTGACCAATTCTGGCAGGAGGTATGTATATGGAAGGCACTGATGGGATGCCCATTTGGTTGCTGGAACTGAAAGGTAAAAATACAAAATCTCCCAACTTACCTATTGTAATGTTTCCTGTTTGGCTCTGAACGGTTGTGTCACCTGCCCAAAAGTTAGAAGAAAAATTTGCATTTCAGTGTGGGACAATGTTGTATCAGGTAGCACAATATGCTGGGATGAGTTAACAACACATCAAGTGATATTGATCCTTACTATTCATCAGTTTGCAGATTCTTACTTGGCATGCACTGACACAAATAAGCAGAAATAAATGCCATCTATGGGTTACATTCGTTAATACATTTTATATTGTTAAAAGGAATAAATGAAAAATAAGCTGTAAAAAACTTCATGAATATAAAATGATAAAACATTTTCGGCACTTTGGGGGTAAAAACCAATAATCATATTACTTTAACTTTTCATTTGAACACCATTGGGAGAAAACAGTTGATTGCTATTGTCTTAGTTACACACACTCCATTAAGACATGGCATACTTCATGGATGGTCTTTCATGGCCTGTGCCACAACAGTGGATTCTAAATACCTTACCCATTCCCCAGATCTTTCCATTTCTATCAAAATATTTTGCAGATGAAATGTGCAGGTTTAAAGTAGTATCTCCCCCCCCCCCAGTCTGTGTTCCTTCATTTTAGCCTACAGAACTGATTTTTGTGTAACTGCCTGCATGAAGAGCACTGTCGTTCTGCTACCAGCCTGGTAGATACTGGGATAGGCTTTGGCACTAGGACTCCTGCCTAGTGGAGGGAAAGAGCTAGGTCACCCTTATTTTGTCCTTGTGGCACTTCTGGGATGAAATGGCTCTCTCTCACCTTCCACAGTGCAGAGCCACAGATTTGGGACAAGATGAAGCAAGGAATATGAAACTTAGGCTGCAATCCTAACCACACTTTCCTAAGAGTAAGCCCCATTGAACAAAATAGGACTTACTTCCAAGTAGACCTGGTTAGGCTTGTGCCCTTATGGTCTGGGGAAAGGCAATTCTGCAGCCCTTCTCCACTAAGCTCCAACTATGCTTCTAAACAATTATAATGCTTAATTATGCCCATTAAGTTAGCGCAACATAAATTTATTCACATAAAGGCTGAATCTTACACAGTATCAAGCATCTGGTGAAATGGCTATGAATCATTCGTCATCATTCTAACAAGTTTTTATACTTTACAACAGAAAGCAATTAAGAACAATTGAAATTGTTCTTGGAATTGAAAAATATCTTGGATTGGTATGTGAATAGCTCATCAGCAATTCTCTCCAGAATCTGGTCTCACCAGGAACTGAACTAATGGATTTGTACCACTGAGATGACCAAATCATTGTGCTGCTTGAATGGTACAAAGTGTTGACTAACTCGATCCTCTGGGATATAAAGGAATCCTTGGGAAGTAGGAGACAGACTTCTAACTTAATGTGCATGCCCCATCTGTAAACTACAGAGGTCACTCCACAGTGCACAGGCAAGAAACTCTTGCAAATAACCTGGGCACAAGGGGGAGAGTGTCGTAAACTTAGGGGGGTTTGGGGTGCTCAGAGTTCTTGGTTCTCGAACCCTAAAGCCCTCAAGGCCCCCCTGTCCAGTAGTACTGCCACCACCCTGTATGAGCCAGTGCTTCAGTCCAGGGACACTGAGACCCTCTAGGCTTAACTCTATCCCTTGCAGGCACTGAGCTTTTCCCCCCAATTAAAGCTTCATTCCTCAAGTTACTAGACCTCAATGAGCACTTGGTAGCTTGCTCAACGGCTAGGCAGGATTCTGAACCTTTGTCCCCAATAGACAATGAAACAACTTGGTAAAAGAGATTTTAGTTTATTAAGTACATAAGGTTACATAAGGCAGCAAATGCTAGAGGTATAAACATCTAGGAAACAAATCAGCAATAAAATAATAAAGCTAGCTGGCTATCTCTGTTAATACCTATCTCTCACCTGGGTAAGTTACTCTTAGCTCCAGGCTACCTGTGAGGCCAGATGCCCATGGTGGACAATGGAGCTCACAGCGTGTAGGATGTTGCACCCAAAAACTCTGCCCAAGAAGAACCAGCCACCCCCCTTGGGGCACTCATTATTATACTTTTTATGCTAATAGTACTGATTGACTTCATACTTAGACTGTCCAATCCAGGAGTGCTCACACTTTTTTGGCTCGAGAGCTAATTTGAAACCCAGCAAGGCCCGGAGATCTACCAGAGTTTTTTTTACAATGTTCGCGCCATCATAACATATAACATTTACGTGTACAATGTATGTTGGTGTACCTTGAGCCCCACTGAGTATAACAGGACTTACTCCTGAGTAGACATGCCTAGGATTAGGCTGTGAGGCTGCAATCCTAGCCACACTTACCTGGGAGTAAGCCCCATTGAGTACAATGGGCCTTACTCCCGGCGTTTCCTCCCAGAGGCACCTGAAGGGGGGGGTCGGCACTCCGCGATCTACCGGTAGATCGCGATCCACCTATTGAGCACCCCTGGTCCAATCAGAAACTTTTGAGGACAGAACCTTCTCTGAGTGGGTCTGGTTGCTAGGCCTCCTAGTTCTTACCCCTCCCAACTGGAGATCCATAGCTTCATTCCATTCCAGCGCCCCTCAGTCTACTGAGGTGTTAAACATTCCAATGGGCTATAATTCTTGTTGTCTATCCTTTCTAGCCAGCAAAGGAGAGACAACAATCTTTTTGCTTGTTTACTCACATTCTTGCAGTTAGGAACTGCTAGCCACTTCTCTGTTACTGACTTAGTTTGGTTCAGACTTCACATGCTAACCTAGTCCTAACATGTACATATTCATGACAGAGAGGAAGGGACAAACTCTCACCCAGGACTTATCTACCATACCAGAAACTGAAGCCCCCTAATTCTTGCAGGGCTCTGGATCATACCCATGACCCTATCAGCGTTGAACTATTGACATGAGATACCATCCTGGGGTTGGTTACTGGGCTTGGTGATTGAAAAGTTTTGTGCCATGGGCTTCATAAACTGTGTTGGTGCATGGACAGTAGCCACATTATGATTCTGTGTCCAACTGTTACCTCAACTGCAAGAGGCACCACTCCATTGTGCTTCAGGCAGTGCTGAACTTCATAGTGCCATTCCTGTATCCTTTTGGGGGGCCCTGGCAGGTGCCATGTCTTTATGTCTCCTTTGTTCTGGAGGATCCTACGCACTGCACCCATACCTGATGAAGCCCTACCTCTCATCCCTCCATCCTGAAGAACAAGCACTACAACCACTTCCTGAGCTGGTGCAGAATGACACTGGAGAAAGCCTTCAAACAGTAGGCTGTGGAGAATTATCCTGAAGTGAGTAATCTGCAAGGAACAGCTGGTCCTGGTAGTGGTTATGACAAGCTACATCTTGCACAATTTCTGCTTCTTCCAGGGCAAGGTTCTGCTGAGCAGGAACCATCCACAACAGAGGGAAAATGTCTGCTGCCCCTCCCAAGACTGCACTCAAGAGACAGAGCATATGAGGAGATTGCCAAAAGAATAAGTGATGCACACTGCAGCTCTTTAACAGTTGGGGGCAGGAGTAGGTGATGATGCAAACAAGGCAATGGTTTTTTGGAAGCAAGAAAGACTTTATTTAAAAAATGGTTCCAATTGGCAATGTTCTAATAAAGAGTCCAAACAACAGTATTCAACAGCACTCCACACCAGCAATAGCTGCACTTACAATAGCAGCACTCCACACCAACAAACGCTATTCGCATACATGCCCAAGAACACTGAAGTGGGGATTGTGAGGCCCCTCATATCCATGGAAATGTCTGCTCCCTCCATCATGAGCTAACGCAATCTAAATTTCTCAGACCACAGTTCAATCACACATCCCATTTGTGCCTTTCTCTCCTTTAAAAGCAAGTCCAGTAAGAGGAAGTGCTGGGGTGAAAAAGGGCTCCCCAGGAGGGTGATCTAGGAACCCACTCTCACATAGCAAGAACCACATGGGATTTGCAACCATGAATTCTAAAACCTATGTGAAAAAATCCAAACTCACAGGTTAGGTGCACAATGAGACAAAAAGGTGCTTGGATATTCTCCAGGTTTTGTGCCACAAAATAAAGAAAGCCATATGAGTATTGCTTCCCAATATGTGTTTATTTTGTGAAAAATGCCCATTACCATATGGATTTCTGAGTGGTTTGGGCCTCAGTTGCACTTCTTATTACTTGCTTTAAGACCTTGGTTCTCCCTTATTGTTTTTTTCTCCTGTCTTGCTACATCATCATCATCTTGTGGCTATCCCAGCTTTCATAAACTAAGGCATAGTATCAACCCTTCTGAAGCATACTTAGGTGCCTTATGATAATTGTTTCCATCTGTCAAGGTCTCCTGTAGCTCTTTATTTTGAAATAGTAGAAACAAAGGTTTTACTAAACTATTGAGAGCCCTCCTGAGGTGAGTCAACAATGTCTTAATGTGTCGATCCTGTCCTTGTTCTGTCCTATAGCCAATTCAAATACAATTCCTCCTCCCACTGAAAAATGCTTTTCTGCAGCAATGCTCTATGTAGAACCATAACAGAAATCAGTTTACATGTGTGGCCACAATCTCATGGAAAGCCTCCAGAACACTATTTCTCGATGTATGTTCCTTGGAGCCCTGGAGCTCCCTGAGACCATTGTTAGAGTGGACGGGGCTCCAGATACCAAAGTTTGAGAACTAAAGGGAGGGCACCAGGATGAGGTCTCTTGTTATCTGGTGTGCTCCCTGGGGCATTTGGTGGGCCGCTGTGAGATACAGGAAGCTGGACTAGATGGGCCTATGGCCTGATCCAGTGGGGCTGTTCTTATGTTCTTACTGCTCTAGGTTATCCTCACTTGCAGCCACTAGCACTTGGTATACAAACACTCTTCAGGGTTATGAGCCCAGTAGGCAGATACCAGACATTACAACCCCTGCATGAAGCTGTATGCTGTACAAGTTATTTTGCCCAATCCCTAGTTCAGTTCTAATCCTGCAAGCCTCAAATGTAGACTATTGTAGCTGCGCAATGCTGTTATGGGAAACAACCAAGGCTTCTGGGGCCTTGTTGTTTGGTGGGAGTGCAGAGGCACTGAGAAAGTTTAGACTATAAACAAGAACAGCGAGGCGCAGAGCAATGAATGAGACACGGCAGACATTCATTCAGCGGGTTGATGCAGGAAGAGCTGAGCCAGAAGTAGGATGGTATGAGATTGAGGGAGAAGTCCGTCCTCCCGGCTAGCTTCCACAGACTTTTATTCATTCTCAAAACACATGATGCAAAGCTATGCAATAGGGAAAATTACTGAAGGTTGCTTATACTGGCTGCCTACTAGCTAGTTCTAGCTTGACCACAATACATTCCTAGATAAGCGCTTCTTCATAACATCCTCTGTTTACCGGCTACTGGGTTTCAGACTCAGCATGCTATCCAAGGCTGCTCTCCAAAGAGTGTGCTCTTTGCGCAGAAGCAGAGTGTGCTCTGCTGTCATTGCCAACATACTGAGGCTAAGGCTAGCGCCTCTGTATAAACACTACAGACTATGTCCTAGGGTTTGAGGCTCCTAGGCAATCTCCAGATAATCCTTTACAATGGCATATATTCTTTGCTCATTTCTTTTGTTTTTCCTGGTTAAAATTCACATTTTATATAAACACTAAAACAATCTGTAATAAGATGCAATACCACATTTGGTTTAGGACTTTTTTTAAAGATATCCTTAAGAAGTGGTAAGCATTTTAAAATCAACCAAGTTCCCCCAAACCAAATTAGATGAAGCAAGTTCAAGTATGCTGCTTTGAAAGATGAGCTTCTCCAAGAATTGTGTGGTCACATAATTGTTCCACCAATACCGCTGTTTAATGAACCCTATCATTTTAATACTAACCAACCCTTAAATCTAGATACTCTACCTAGCCAAATATTTGTTTATTCTGCATGAGACCAATGGTGTCAAAATCCAGCAAGAACCGAGTTTGGGCAACAGTAATGCATAACTTATGAAAGCAATTTAATACTTCTTTGTCTTCTGTTCTTCACAAGCAATAATTAGAACCATTTTTCTGCATGCCTAAATTTTATCTATAGATAGGAAAATACAGGTCTGAGCTTCAACATCAACTTGCAGCCAGGTTGTTCTTTAAACAAAATGCAGTAGAAGGGTTCTGTGGCTTCTTTTGGATTCCTTCTTTCTGATTCCTCTGGGATCATCATCAGAAGGGAAGTGTACAGCATCCAAGATCATAGCTCAGCATGTCTTGTTTTGGCTTTCCAATCAAAGACCAATTAAGTCTAATCAGAAAAATCTGAGACAACTAATACCACCTGAAGTTTGATTCAGAATGTAACCAAGCCTTGTTCCCTCCACCCCCACCCCCAAGTGCATGCATATGGGCCATGGACAAGTACACAAGCATCCCGTCAGCCCATTAGAGGTAATATGAAAGTTGCCTATGCCTCCCATATTGCTGTTCATCATTCTTTCCTTCATTTGACGAAAGAAGATGAGTGCCATATTTACAGTCCTTGACCAAGGACTGGAGATATGGGAGTGACACAGCCTTCACATTCTTGTCAACAGACTGGAATGTCCAGTGCCTGTCCATGCAAGTGCAGTGTAGGGATGGGTGAAGAGAGTTTCATATACATTCAGGGGTATATCTTACTTCTGTTATTTGTCTTAGGGCGCAATCCTAACCCCTTATGTCAGTGCTTTCCAGCACTGACATAAGGGCAATGCAGCTCTGAGGTAAGGGAACAAACATCCCCTTACTTTGAGGAGGCCTCTGTGAGTGACACCCAACTGCAGGATGCAGCACACGTCCCATTGGCACCGCTATGCCAGCGCTGGAAAGCAATGACATAAGGGGTTAGGATTGTGCCCTTAGAAACAGAAGATACACCCTCACTGAGTTTAGTACACCAAAATTTGTTTTTCATGGAAAAATCAATCCTATGCAGAACGAGCAAAAAGAAAACAAGAAGATCTTTCCAGTCAATTGTCCATTAAGTCAGTTGGAGTATACCAATAGCTGCAAAACCTGAACTAAACAGGCTTAGGATTTTTTTTTTTTTACTAGAACTGCTAAATTTAATAGAAAGAACATCGTTTAAGAATAGTTGAGTTCTAATAACATTTCATTAACAGTTTTCTAAAAATAAGCATGAAGTAATGCCCAAGTTAATCCTGTTTAAACCGGATACAACTCTGTTTGTCTTTTATGCAGTACCCTGACAGAATACTACATGTTTTTACAGAGCGGTGGGTATATGCATTAAAAGGTTTGTGAATGTCCTTTGTATGCTTTATGTTTAATTTAAAGTGTCCAGAACAGGCCTTTATAACCACATGATCATGATAATTCACACTAAGAATCTATCCATTAGAAGTCTAATGGACATTGTAATTGGCGACAGTGAACTACACCAGTGTTAAATATAGCCTGTACGTCCATAATTTTTAATATAAAATTTATTTATTTAAGCTCATGTGTGCCCAGTCAGTCTGGCTCTATTCTGAAAGCCGGGATGGCAGCCAGAAGTTTAAGTCAGCATTCAGTTCATTTTTAAGGAAAGAATGTGCTTTTATGTATCTCTCTCTCTCTCTCTCTCTCTCTCTCTCTCTCACACACACACACACACACACACACACACACACACACACACAGCAAGTACAACTTGATGCAAAATGATAGCTTATTATCCTGTCCTGGTAACATAATACTGAACTTCTTGGGGGGGAGGGGTCAAGATAGGTAGTTTTCACAGCTGGTACAAAGTTCTGCTCTGAATCACCATGACTGAAGACCTGAAGCACATGGCAAATACGCACACTGGGAGGCTAAATGAATTATGACTAGAGGACTGCACGCCCACGTTTGGACCACCAATATATCTCATACACAAGATACTCACATTACTCATCCTTCCAAGACAAGATGAAAACCACTGGACCAAAACACAGGACATTTGCCCAAGAGTGGTAGAGAAATTGCCAGTGGGTTGGCTAGAGTGCACACTGCCAGCCCCAAAGCCAAAAAAAAATTTCTAACACAAGTGAAATCATTGCAAGTCATCACTACGCCAAGAATGATTAACCCCGTTGATTTCTGCAAAGATTTAGACCCAATTTATATCTTTCCACACCAACATTTCCTATCCTCCAGGAAAGACGATGCTGGCTTGGGAACTGTTTCATATCCTGGGTCCACACGGTTCCTCAGTCAGTTGTTAAGTAATGGAGCTACACTGAAGTAGCTCTCACACATTGCTGCAGTAATATGAATTGGTCATTGACTCACAAAGATAAGACTGTAATGCCATTGGAATTTCTTCTTGCTCATCAGTTTTCCCACAAACTGTTGATTTATATCCAAAGGGAAAACATAGGGCTTTCCTCATGTGACACCAGCTCTTTATCATTAGAAAATCATATTTTAAAATGGGATCAAAAAGCAGTACAGCTTTTTTAAATATAACCAGAGAAAGATTAAATTTAATTTGCCTCATGTTTGCCTCAGCTTCCAATAATGGCTGCCAATATAATAGCTTCTAGTTTGCAGTATGGTTTCTTCTGATATTACACTTGTAATTGGCTAACCCAGACATCAGCCTAATAACTGTGGTTTTTAACTGGAACACGAGTACAACTACTCAATTTCAATGCATGTACAAACCAGTTATCAAAAGTATAGTGAAGATCCACAAGACTGGATGTCTTCCTTTGACACTCTGACAACTCTGCAGTACATTTTATGTACTTAATTTTTAAATTTCTTTTCTAAGAGATCAAAGTGAATTGCAAAACAAAATAAAAGCCAAAAAGACAACCTAGGTGAAACAAAACAACTATATCCTGAAGCCATCTGATTAAATGCACCCAAAAGTTGGACTAATCTGAAGACTTTTTCTGTATACCTAGATTCTGTTGGGACATCCTGGTGATTTTCTACTTAAACTGCTTTCCTACTCCCAGCATTTATTCTTCATCACTACCTACCCTGTACAGTAGTCTACTCTGCATTCCTATATACACTAAATCCCACTGGATACTATGGGACTTTGGGCCCAATCCTATCCAATTTTCCAGTGCCTGTTCAGCTCTGCCAATGGGGCATGCACTGCATCCTTTGGTGGGGAGGCAGTCACAGAGGCCATCTCAAGGTAAGTGAACGTTTGTTCCCTTACCTTGGGGCTGCGTTGCGGCTGCATCAGTGCTGGAAAGTTGGATCGGATTGAGCCCTTAATAAACTTGGATAGGATGCACTGTTATTTGCAAGCATGAATTGGCTCAATGCTTTTTCTATAAGGTCCTGGACCTAACCTAGACTTTGATGTACAACGAAGGTGCTTTATAGCTGCTACCATAGACCTTCCATCATTCCCAATCTAACTTTCCTTGTATTTCTGCCTACATTCTTGGTCTACCTCTTTTTGTAGGTGCAACTTCTGGAGGTCTATTCTCTGTATCTTATACCTAAATTGTTATAATGACGTGACTCTTGACTTCCAACGTAGACTAACCTCAAACTCTGACTGGGAATTTTACCCAACACTTCAGCTGCGTGTCTGTTACACTTATAGTGCAAGCCTACAAATGTCTAGTCAGAAGTAAGGGCAGGAGGTCTGGTCTAGAGGGTAGAGCCTCCATTTGCCTGAAGATTAACATCCACAAGGTCGCCAGTTCGAGGCCACCGGCACCGTGCGACCTTGAAGCAGCTGACAAGCTGCAGCTGAGCTGTTCCATCTGCTCGGAGCGTGGGAGGATGGAGGCCAGAATGTTAAAACCAGATCGGAGTGTAACACCTTGAATGTGGTGGTTCTTGAAAGAGAGAACCTTCTTTCAATTTGTAAAAATCCCTGCGTGGATTTAATAAGCCTGCCTGTGTAAACCGCCTTGAATAAAGTCTTGAATAAAGACCAAGAAAGGCGGTATATAAATACTGTATATTATTATTATATTAAGTAAGACCAACTGAATTCCAGTTATTTAAGAAATTACTCCCAGATAACTGTGTATAGAATTGCAGCCTTAGTTCCCCTGTTGAAGCACACTTGTCTTCTAGCCCACTTCAAGATACCAAAACAAAAAGATCAGTCCTTGAAAAAAGTTGATAAAAGTTATTTTTAAAATCTGACAAGTCTTCCCAAGAGGTTAAAAATACTTTTATAATATATTTAGCTTTATAAACACAGGCAGGCAGCCTGCTGTGCACACAAAAGAATGTTTTTTTTCCTTAAAAAGGCATTTACCAAAACCAAGGAAGCTCTAATTGTAGATCAAAAGTCTTTTGCTGTCTTACCATGAACATTCCCCAGGAGAATGTCACCAGCTTCGGAAGACAGAAATGAAGATTCTGCATAAAGATATTTTGTTTTTAACAATCCATCTTTAGTAGAAATGTTAATGGATGACCCTTGTAACTTTTCTATGTTTACACCCTGTAAAAGGAAAAAAAAATCCAACAAACATAATTGCATTATGGCCATAATAAATAAAGCAGCATCAGTTCATCTTCACTGAATGTCAAACAGTTTCCAGATATCACACACTGGTGTCCTGAAGTCTACAGCTCATTGCTGACAAAAAAGTGCCTGCGTGCTTGACTAAAGTTGATACAGAATGCATTACTCATAAAAGTTTGAAAATGCAATCATACAAACAGCAAAACCAAACCAGAAGGGCACAAGTCAATTTGTTCATAGTTGTTTCAGTTTGTCACAAAAATGCATAAAATCAGTGACCAAGACACATCACGCTTTCTTGCAAAACAACAGCAAAGCTCTCAGCTGGTCCTAACCATAGCTTACATCACTGCCAATGAAATACTGACCACAGCAGAGGAGGCGAGAATTTGTACCAAAGAGCAGAAGTTGAGTGGAGGGAAGGTGAGATTCCATGACATACCCCTAATCACAACCATGGTTAAGGCTGCAACCCTATCCATGCTTGCCTGGGAGTTAACCCCTTTGACTAAAATGGAACTTCTCAGTAAACATGCATAGGATTGGGCTGTAAGAGACAGACCACTTTTTACATCTGTGCTAGACCCCAGGAAGAACTTCATTTCCATGTTGCCCCTCACATGGCCACCAAACAGCTGCATATCCTGCAACTAGGAGTTATGTACCAGAAGCTAGGTGCATTGCCCTGCAAAATGGCGATCCATGGAGTTGCAGTACGACAAATTAAGATTATAGTCCAAACTTTCCCAATATTGGAAATAAATGCCCAGCTTTGATGCAATGAACAACTTCAGAGTAGTACTGCCAAGAAGCAAGAGCTAGATGGTACATGGAGCCACACGATGGCTAGCAATTGGATTTGAGAATGGGAGAATGAAAGGCAAAACTAGTAACACCACCAGAAAGTAAAACAGTAAAAAGATGAGCTGATGAAGAGATTCCCTCTGTAGAAGTTAAAAATGCAGGCAGTGTCAGTTTTTAGATTCATCTTGATAACATTTTGTTTTAATTCAGACAGCTTCCAATATACCTAGATTGTCAGTACTCCACAGCAAGCATCACTACAAGCACACCTTACTGAGCCAAGGCTCAAGAGAAGGTTCTAGGACTGTAGCTGCCTGTAAAACGTAAGGATTAATATTTAAACACTTTTTTAAAGCATACTTCCAGTTTTAAAGGTAGAACTAGTCCAGAAAGTATTTTACTGTTACATGTTCTATTGCAGGGGTGTCCA
The DNA here is from genome assembly GCF_035046505.1 of Tiliqua scincoides. Classification (NCBI taxonomy): domain Eukaryota; kingdom Metazoa; phylum Chordata; class Lepidosauria; order Squamata; family Scincidae; genus Tiliqua; species Tiliqua scincoides. The sequence goes on along the minus strand of NC_089827.1, from coordinate 25,211,244 downwards.
AGCCTTTTGACAGAAGGGTCACAATATCTCTCTGACACTGTGTCAGGGGCCAGGAAAAAAGGAATTTACATTTAAAAATTTGAATAAATTTACATAAATGAATATATTAGAGATGGAATTTATATGAATGAATGACGGTCTCACAATAGCTCAAGGTCTATAAAAGGCCTTGCACAAAGCAAGGCTGGCTTTCCTTTGCTGCCGATGCTGCTTCACAGATATGAAACAGCAAGCAGCGGGAGCCCTTGGCCCACAGCTCAATCAAGAGGTCGAACAGTCACCCTCACACTGAGAGCAGTTGTGTCAGGCCAGTGCATCTGTCTTCACGGCAGAAGACCTCGGGCAGATACCGCTGCCCGAACGGCCCCTCCTAACCGAGGAGTTAAGTCAGATAGAGGTTAAAAGAGAAGATGTTTCAGACCTCATTGATAAATTAAAGATAAATAAGTCACCGGGCCCTGATGGCATCCACCCAAGGGTTATTAAGGAATTGAAGAATGAAGTTGCAGATCTCTTGGCTAAGGTATGCAACTTGTCCCTCAAAACGGCCACGGTGCCAGAAGATTGGAGGATAGCAAATGTCACGCCTATTTTTAAAAAGGGAAAGAGGGGGGACCCGGGAAACTATAGGCCGGTCAGCCTAACATCTATACCGGGTAAGATGGTGGAATGCCTCATCAAAGATAGGATCTCAAAACACATAGACAAACAGGCCTTGCTGAGGGAGAGTCAGCATGGCTTCTGTAAGGGTAAGTCTTGCCTCACGAACCTTATAGAATTCTTTGAAAAGGTCAACAGGCATGTGGATGCGGGAGAACCCGTGGACATTATATATCTGGACTTTCAGAAGGCGTTTGACACGGTCCCTCACCAAAGGCTACTGAAAAAACTCCACAGTCAGGGAATTAGAGGACAGGTCCTCTCGTGGATTGAGAACTGGTTGGAGGCCAGGAAGCAGAGAGTGGGTGTCAATGGGCAATTTTCACAATGGAGAGAGGTGAAAAGCGGTGTGCCCCAAGGATCTGTCCTGGGACCGGTGCTTTTCAACCTCTTCATAAATGACCTGGAGACAGGGTTGAGCAGTGAAGTGGCTAAGTTTGCAGACGACACCAAACTTTTCGGAGTGGTAAAGACCAGAAGTGATTGTGAGGAGCTCCAGAAGGATCTCTCCAGACTGGCAGAATGGGCAGCAAAATGGCAGATGCGCTTCAATGTCAGTAAGTGTAAAGTCATGCACATTGGGGCAAAAAATCAAAACTTCACATATAGGCTGATGGGTTCTGAGCTGTCTGTGACAGATCAGGAGAGAGATCTTGGGGTGGTGGTGGACAGGTCGATGAAAGTGTTGACCCAATGTGCGGCGGCAGTGAAGAAGGCCAATTCTATGCTTGGGATCATTAGGAAGGGTATTGAGAACAAAACGGTTAGTATTATAATGCCGTTGTACAAATCGATGGTAAGGCCACACCTGGAGTATTGTGTCCAGTTCTGGTCGCCGCATCTCAAAAAAGACATAGTGGAAATGGAAAAGGTGCAAAAGAGAGCGACTAAGATGATTACAGGGCTGGGGCACCTTCCTTATGAGGAAAGGCTACGGCGTTTGGGCCTCTTCAGCCTAGAAAAGAGACGCTTGAGGGGGGACATGATTGAGACATACAAAATTATGCAGGGGATGGACAGAGTGGATAGGGAGATGCTCTTTACACTCTCACATAATACCAGAACCAGGGGACATCCACTAAAATTGAGTGTTGGGCGGGTTAGGACAGACAAAAGAAAATATTTCTTTACTCAGCGTGTGGTCGGTCTGTGGAACTCCTTGCCACAGGATGTGGTGCTGGCGTCTAGCCTAGACGCCTTTAAAAGGGGATTGGACGAGTTTCTGGAGGAAAAATCCATTATGGGGTACAAGCCATGATGTGTATGCGCAACCTCCTGATTTTAGGAATGGGTTAAGTCAGAATGCCAGATGTAGGGGAGAGCACCAGGATGAGGTCTCTTGTTATCTGGTGTGCTCCCTGGGGCATTTGGTGGGCCGCTGTGAGATACAGGAAGCTGGACTAGATGGGCCTATGGCCTGATCCAGTGGGGCTGTTCTTATGTTCTTATGCAGCTCCAGCAAGTCTGCAGAAGACCAGAGGCTCACTGAAGAATGAGGGCTCCCCATGGGCTGGATTGGGGGTTTGGGCACCCCTATTCTATTGCACTTTATTGAGACTGGACTTAAAGCTGGCTGGTAGAAAAACTTTTGGTTACTAAGCCGAGTTATGAATTATGGACCTTTCTTTATAAAAATATTGAACATCTTGGTGCCCCTTGCAGAGCATTTGATTAGAACTGGAACTCCAACATGCAGTTTTCTGGTCCCGCTTTAGTGCCTCAACTAAAACCCTTACGGGTTGCCAACCAGCTTCAGCCTGATTGGTTGCTGGGACTATTTATCAGGCAAACTGGGTAATACAAGCACAATTTGCAGCAGAACTCCAGGTTGCTTCTGCAATGGAAATATTGTTGTAGGTCTCCAGGCCAGAGTTTGTCTGCCCCACTGTCCCTGCCTGTCATCCCGATGGGCTTGATCTACTTCCAAGTTTGATTGCCTGTCCGAAACAATGAGAACCATATCCAAGAAACTGCCTGGCTTGCTTGCCTGGAGTGCTTTGGACAAGCTAAGACCAAACATCATTGTGCAAGGACTTTTGGAGGTGCTCAGGAACTGTGTGTGGATTTGCTTTGGCAACTGGCTCTAGGGCTGTGTTCCTGCCCTCAGGATTTGCATTATGCTCACTTGACATGGCAGAAAGGAAAGAAACAAGATTGTCTACAGAGAGCCCCAAATCACGGCTGCAAAACACTTTGCACACCTGGGAAGTCTGCATTCCCCTTAACATAATTCTCCACAGAAAGTTGCAAGGAAAAGAGGCCAACAGAATAAAATTATTCAGCCAAGTCTCCTGATTATCAGCTCAAATGGTGGCCCAAAACAGATGTGGGTGGAATCTGCTGATAAATTCTTCTTTTCTTAAGAAGGGAGGCGTAGAAAAACACAGCAGGCAAGTGGGACAACAGCCAGGATCATAAGAGTCAAAAAAATGTTTTATCAAAAGGACCCACTTCTACAACCACCAAGAAGTATTTCAACACAAAGGATATGACAGTTACTTATATTTCTTACAAAATGTTACTGCCTTCCACCAGGTCCAAGCTGATTTACACTGTGATAAGACATGCAGAATGCTTTTAATTTTCCAGCTCAGTCTCTTTTCTTATGTGCAAGGTTGAGTCCTTCTGCAACTAACAGATTTATAGGTTTGCATTAGCTGGGCTTCAAATCTGCTCTGGCATTTCAGTGCTATCTATCATCACCTTATAAAAATGAAAGAGATGCACTATGCTGCCAAACTGCTGCCACTTGCTCAGAAACAAATGTTTGAAAGTGCAAATTGCCTTGCAAATATAACAACACCAGGTGTTCAGCAAAATATCACACCTCTCTGCAGAATGTAACTGTTCTTTCCTTCTGCCATTGTCAGGCAAGACTCTGGCACCCATCTAGTCCTTTTACTCTGAAAGCATTTAGTATTGATAGAAAACAGCTGAGTTCAGACCTAGACATTGAAAAATGATGTCATTAGTATATGTATACTGGATAGCCAAACTATATTTGGATAGTTTGATAGTTTCTATCACACCAGTAGGTACAATGTGATGGGGGGAGCATAATGCATTAATGGCTCCTTAGGCAGATCTCTCCATGTGGGCAGAAACAATCCCAGAGAGATTTTAACTTGCTCATTTGAAAGAGCACAATTTACCTCTCTCGCTTGCTCTCCTTTCTTTTAAAAATCTGCCCTAGTGACTAAAGTCTAGAGTCTAATTTCAGCAGCAGGGGAATTATAATGCAGAGCTATAAACCTCTGACAGTCTTGGTTTACATTGGAAACGCTGACAGAGCCTTAACTACATAATGATGACTGTAGCTGATGGAACAAAATTGTCATAAAAGCCGACATGGCAGATACAGCTCAGGCTGATTGCGAACAAGTATTGCTCTTTGAGAACACAGACTGGACCTCTCATTCCAGCAAAGTTGGCTGCCCTTTGATTGTGCTTGGAAAATGTGTTAAACATGGAGCTTGACGCCTAATTCAGCAGCTGTAAAGTCACAGTAATTCTACCAAATTCAATCAAGTATGAATATTACTCATGTGTAATACTGAACATTAATCAGCGAATAATCTTTGCAGACTAAGGGTGCAATCCTAACCTCTTATGTCAGTGCTTTCCAGCACTGTGCTTTCCAGCACTGACATAAGGGAAATGCAACTCTGAGGTAAGGGAACAAACATTCCCTTACTTTGAGGAGGCTTCCGTGAGTGACACCCAATTGCAGGATGCAGCACATGTCCCATTGGCACCACTATGTCAGTGCTGGAAAGCACTAACATAAGGGGTTAGGATTGTGCCCTAAATTACTACATTATGTTAGATGTTCCTATTGTTTGCACACATTTTCATTGGCTTCAAAAAAGAAATTTCAAACTAATCAATACTGCAGAAATCAGAGATGTAAACAAAGGCTGGAACTACAGGTTATATGCTGTGTGACACAAATGGCAACCGTATGTCAAGTTCTTCTTTCCTCCTACTTTTGTAATGTTCAGGCATGCTTACCTATGTGATGCCACAAACACACTTTGTTTCTTCATACACATCCACTGGTTGCCATTGGCAGGCATGATGGACCAGTGTCCGTAAGCATGCCAAAATGTTACGGGGTCAGATGTTGAACTGTAGCCTCATGTCAAGAATGATGTCTAGTTCCACTGACATTTATGTTTGTGTTTAGATGATGCAGTATTTGGAAGCACATGCAGGGTAAACTTGCTCCGGTGAGTGCTACACCATTACGTGCACTACCCTGTCTGCAGTTCCACCGCCTTTGGTATCTAGCATTTCACTGCTGTATGATAACATTATCTTGGGGACTATATTCTCTAGGCACAGATTTCAAGGGCAAACAATCAGCAAATCCTAAACATGAAGCAAAAGTGGAAAGTGGGGACAGGGCAAACTACCTCTGAATATCTAAACCCGATAGGAGGTTTGGACTGAAGACCTGATGACCCATGCTGAACGTACTAATCTATCCCACAGTGAGAGAACTATTTCATATGCTACCCTGCTAACTGGGCAGAGGCACTTTTTCAACAAGTGCTCCTCTTTTATCTAGCAAGGTAGAACAACTGTCTGGTTAACTGCCCTTAACTGTCCTTCAACCCCTAGCACAGTGCCTTTTCTAATGGCTGTCTGCTAGTGTTCCTTCTGCATCTTTTAACACAGAAGGCATAGAAAGGGTTTTATGAACCCTTTTGAGACACAAAGTCATTTAATTATTTGATTTCGTCTGTAAACTGCTTTATGAACTTTTTTGTTTGAAACCAGTATACAGGTGGGCCCTGGTTTCCATGGATCCCACATCTGCAATTTCAATTTTCCACAAATTCAGAGGGTACCCAGGATGCCTATTTAAAAGTTAGAGAAAATGAAGGTGAAGGTTAAAAATAAGCTTCCTTTCCTTCCAAGTTACCTACAGCCTTTTCCATGTCATTCCAAGGTGGTTCCTTTCCCCCAATGTCTCCACAGAATGCATCACACCCAGGAAGAGAATGCATCATGATGCATTCTGGGGCACGATGCATTCTAGGACATTTTTAACCTCCCCCTTCACTTTCTCTAGCTTTTAAAAAGGCATGTTCAGTATCTGCTGATCTACCAGGGGTGTGTGGTGGTGGTGCAGAATGGAACCCTCAAGGATACCATGGCATGTTTGTATAAATATCCTTAATAAAATATTTACTCTGATGTAAGCCCCATTGCCGTTTGATCAACTTGTTCTTTTGTAAGCATGCTGAAGATTGCAGCTTTCAATTGACCTGAAATAATTATTCCTGCCAGCAACAAACGAAGCACAGTTGTTGTATTGTTCTCTTCTTGCAGATTTTGAATGGATGAAAAAACAGCTGAGAACTAGCTGTCCACTTCTGGGATATTTATTATCTCTTGGTGCTGTTAAAGTCAAGGTCACACAACTGATTTCTATAAGAAACTTTCCATATTCACACTACCCCAAGAGAAGGCAAACAAGGAAAAGACACCATCTCCTGGAAAATACCCAGTACTTCAACTTTAGCCAGCTAAGTAGAAATTCACATTGTAATAGTAGAAAGCCAGCTAAGTAGAAATTCACATCGTAATAACCATTCAAATAGCTGATCCACTTTTCCAACAAATAAATGAATTAGGTACATCTTGTCATGCTCAGATATATCCAATACAACTGTCTTGAAGTAGAATTAAAAACCCACTGTATGTATGCCATCTTACCCTTTAGTTTGACTCTTTACTTTCTTTCACTGTAACACAACTACATGCATTGCAAATTTCAGGTTTTAACCTCTCTCTTAATAGAGCCTCTGTGCCCAGCTAGGCGACAATCGAAAATACAACAGCTGCTGTTTCTCCCAGTGCAAGAGAGGCAACTGGGTGCTGCACTAGTTCTCCCTGCCATGTAGCATACTAAGGGCAGATAGCCTCTGCCAGGAAAATGAAAACAAGACATAAAACAATTATTTTCATATATGTCATAAACGACAATATTTTATTTACACTATGGCTAAACGTATCCCATAGCTCCCACATGACTCCAGTCTGTAAGTTTAAAAAAACAAAACTTGCTTACACTTTCTTGTGACACACGAATATCGACATTTCCCTGAAGAGTTCCTAGACAGATCACATTCCCTCCTTTAGCTTGAATGTCAATTTTCTGACTCTGGAACAAAATGTTATACATTTCAAGATAATTCATATTCTTGTGCTTCAGGGTGTAGTTCTCAGTTATGGGTCCTAACTTTGGATTTCCTTCTCTCAGCCTCAGGGAAACAACATAACAATTAGCATCTACATGATAGAGAGAAATCCAGCAGATACCGAGTTCCCACTACTGTACCTGCATGCCAACAAAAGTGCCACATGCTGCATTTTTGCTTGTCAAACAGCTGATAAAGGTATAGGAGCCCTACTGCATAAAGGATACACTTGAGACTGAGAGTGTGGGGAACTCAAGTACTGTCTTTGTCCCTGCAAAAGATATCAATACAATGAGTAAATAAGAAATGACCAGAACCACCGAAGACACCCGAGCATAAGTCAACCCCACAGATAAGTCGAGGGCAGGTTTTGAGCGAACAATCATGGAATTTTCTATGACCCTCGAATAAGTCGGGGGTTAAACTTAGGGGGGTGTCTAACTATAGTTTTGTCTGATTTTACTTGAGGCCAGATACTGAAAAATAACCCACCACCAACTGTTACCTAAGAACTGTAGTCTCTAATCTGTTAAAAACATAGTAAAAGATCATAAGATACATTTTTATTCTTTTTAAATTCTGGTCTTCAGCACCTTTTTGTAAGCACTATCAGAGTAAGTGCACTGTAAACAACATACCAGTAAAACAGTGGTTCCCAACCTGGTATTCATGTACTCCCAGGGACACTCAACAGGACCTTTAGGCGTCCTTGAAAAAGAATGGAATAATGGCAGAAAAAGGCAGGTCATGCTCCAGAATGCCTTGCAAGGACCAGCAAGGCAGGAAGGGAGGTAGCTAGTTGACTGTGAAAGCCCCACCAATAGCTAGTTTTTGGTTATCAATTCATGTATGAAACAGTGATTGAAAACCAGCACAGTAAAAAAGCTGAAACATAATATGGAAAGTGATCAATCACCCAGAATTTCTCAGCACACTTCTGGTGCAAAACAGTGCAAAAGCAGAGTCTTCTGTTCTTCAAACAGATAAAAAGAGAAAACACTGTGATAAATACATAAAGTCTGGGCTTTCAGAGAGGAGATGAGGGCTTGTATTATTAATTACAAACATTTTGCTAATATGAAGGGCACAATTTATGGAAATGGGCTGCCAAGGGATATGCAAGTGAAAAAGGCTGGGAACCACTGCAGGAGAACCATGAATCAAATCCACCTTTAAGGTGTCTGGGGTGTTAAGCCAGAAGCTCTACGTACAACATATTGTATTGGCAACCTTCAGTCTCGAAAGACTATGGTATCGCGCTCTGAATGGTGGTTCTGGCACAGCGTCTAGTGTGGCTGAAAAGGCCAATCCGGGAGTGACAATCCCTTCCACACCGGGAGCAAGTGCAGTCTGTCCCTGGTCTGTCTCCCTGGCTATGGGCCTTCCTTCTTTGCCTCTTAGCCTCAGACTGTTGGCAAAGTGTCTCTTCAAACTGGGAAAGGCCATGCTGCACAGCCTGCCTCCAAGCGGGCCGCTCAGAGGCCAGGGTTTCCCACTTGTTGAGGTCCATCCCTAAGGCCTTCAGATCCCTCTTGCAGATGTCCTTGTATCGCAGCTGTGGTCTGCCTGTAGGGCGCTTTCCTTGCACGAGTTCTCCATAGAGAACAACATACAACCCATACGTACAACCATACGTACAACCCATACGTACAACCCATACGTACAACCCATAATACATAACTGGGAGTGTGTAATTCAATTCACAGCAGAGAGATGCAGCTGCATATATTTGCAACCCCTTTTACTCAGAAGTAGACCCACTGCTTTCCATGAGTGCTATTCCTAAGTAAGGGGGCATTGAATTGTAGCCTGCTTCAAATGGAAAGGAGGATTCCCATCCTGGTGTTTCAAAAGACAGACCTGTTTTGCAAGCATTTGCAAAGCAGAACCAGGCTGCAGCAGAAGGAAGGAGAATAAAAGTTTAACAAATTGCTTCTAAGGAGCTGTGCCTGCCTGCTGCTTGGCACCTGTCTGCCACTTGAGAAAGGAAACTTTTCAGTTGAAAGTCTTTGCCCTCTGATTGACCCGGAGATAAGGTGAAGTGATAATTTGAGCTTGATTACTTGGTAAAAATTTCAGGTACTATAGGCGGTAACTAAGGTGGCTCTGTGAAGAATTTGAAACAAGTAAAGTTCTAGTCAAGAGATGCTCGAGACTGCAAAGTATGCAAAGACTGTGGAAGATCCTACAGAAAGGTTAAGAGTGTCTGCAGGTTGAAAAATTACAGGAAGCTGCTTTGTATAAATCAGACTATTGATCATTTGAGCTCAGAATTGTCAGGCTGGCTCTCTAGGGCCCATCTGACTCTCAGATAGGAATTCCTCCTCTATCCTTCCTGGAGGTGCAGGGAATTGAACCTGGGATCTTCTGCATGCAGGGCATGTGCTCTACCACTAAGCCACAATCTTTTCTCCTTCTGACAGACAAGAGTATTCATGTTTAATTTAAATATTTTGTGTGCAATTCCAAATGTTTAACTGTTCTCATCACATCAAAAATAGTTGCCTCTTCCACTGACAAGAGACATTTTTTAACCAGCACTATAAACAGAATTTTTGACTCTAACCAGCATACCTTAAGGTCAATGTTGGAGTTATAGTCATCAGCTACCATGAAAGCAAGAACACATTTGTGCTCACAAAGACTGTTTATGGTACTGAAGTTAAGGATCTGCAAGACTTAAAAGGAGACAAAGAAAGGCATCAGTTGAGAGACTGTCTCTATACGAGTACCTTTATTGACTGCAAGATGCTATTTCCCATCTCTGTTTCTATTTGGCATCTATCACAATCCATGTTCTCAGCCTTCACACAGCCATCTCCAGATGTCTTGATATCTAAATCTAAATTGTTTTTTAAAAAAACAGTGAAGGTAGTTGAAACAAATGCCATTTAGAACAATCTAAAGTTTGATATTTTTGCCAGTTATGCAACAAATAACAAAAAACACCATTCTAATTTCAAAATATATATTAAGTTAAATGGGCACATCACACGCCAATTGGGAAGAACAAGTTGAAAATCTCTGAGTGCAGGTCTCCCCAGACCAAATCCTTTTTAAAGCCACTAGGGCTGCAATCCTAAACCTTACTTACCTGGGAGTAAGCCCCACTGAAGACAACATTACATATTTCTGAGTAAACATGCTTAAGATTGCACTGTTAATCTAGTACACCACAGGAACCATATACTCTCAAGAAATGAAGAGTACTTTTCCTAGGTTTGGCCAATATCCCCTTATAGTGGTTAACAAAAGTTGAGCCAGCTAAACTGTTAAGATTCAGGAAGTGTTTATGATTTTGTCCAGGTTTGGTACTGAACTACAATTATAAGTGAGACCGGATTCACTCAGACCTAGCAACAGATGCCTTGAGCTCCAGTGGGGTACACTTTGTCTACTGTCAATGTTGCCAGTTCAAAAGAATGGATCTAGAAGTCCAATCAACAATGCCTGCAAAAGCAATGAAGTGTTTGGAGCAGGGGTGTCCAAAGTTTTTGGCAGGAGGGCAACATCATCTCCCTAACACTGTGTTGGGGCCAGGGAAAAAAAGAATTAATTTACATTTAAAATTTGAATACATTTACTTAAATTTACATAAATGAATATATTAAAGATGAACTTATATGAATGAATGAAGTTCTTGCAATAGCTCAAGGCCTATAAAAGGCCTTGCACAAAGCAAGGCTGACCTTTCCTTTGCTGCCACTGCTGTATCACAGATGTGAAACAGCAAGCAGTGGAGGGAGCCCTCATCCCACAGCTCATGCGAGAGGTCAAACAGTCGCCTTCATGCTGAGAGCAGTTGCATCGGGCCAGTGCAGGCTCCAACGAATCTTCAGAGGGCCAGAGGCTAATTGGAGACTGGGGGCTCCCTGAGGGCCACATTGGGAGGCCTTGAGGGCCGCAAGTGGCCCCAGGGCTAGGGTTTGGGCACCCCTGGTTTGGAGTAACAAGTTTGAAGTAACAAGTAGTTGGCCCAAAGGAAAATTCAAGCCAGTGTAATATATTATCCTAATTGCATGTAGCGTTCATGAGAACAATTAACTAGATCCTGACACGTTTCCTCATCAACATATTACATATTTTTGACCAGTTACTGTACATACCAAATTTTACAGGAGTCCTCACATCAACAGAGGCCATATTGTCCACGTCATCTGAGATTATGGCCATCTCCTTTAGCGCTTCATCATATTTCACGTGCAAATTGTCCAGGTCTGCACCATGAGGGGAGGCGGTGTTCATTCCCCTCACTGTAACTAATACCCTGTCAGCATCAGGGTACTGGTGCGGATCCAGTGAGCACACGGTGACATGGCAAGGGAGCCGCACCTTCAGCCGACCAAAGGGGCTGACAACCAGAGTCCACTCTTTGAGAGGCTTGTTACTTCCCTGTTTGCCGTCTTCAGGCTCAGCTGGACCCCTGCCCCAGCAACAGCATCTGGTCACAGACAAGCTAATCAGAGGGCAGCTGCCAGCCCACGGCACTCGTCCAGCAGTGGCTCGAACCCTCCACAGTCCTTGCCACTCCCAGGCTGCTGTCTTTGCAGCCAAACGCCACCATCTTGGCAAAAAGGGTCGCATCTTGGCCAACCCGGCCTACACCACCTGAGGCGGCTTCTGTAGCCTTTTATGAAAAGAAAATGTGGCTGCTCTGCAAGGGGACCCCAGAAAGAGCACAAAGTAATATAAGTGTGTTCGAGGCTGCTCATGGGACCACCTTCCCCAAGCGTGTGTGTGAGTGAAGGAGAAAAAGAGAGAGTGTGTGCGAGATAGAAGGTGTGTGAGACAGTGTGTATGTCTGTGTGCAGAAGAGAGAGTGTGTGTGCTTCTGTCTATCTGTGTGGGAGAATGTGTGCGTCTGTGTGGGAGAGAAAGTGAGAGAGAGAGGGTGTGTGTGTGTGTGTGTGTGTGTGTGCGCGTGTGAGAAAGAGTGTGAGAGAGAGGGACAAAGTGCATGAGACAAAGAGTGTGTGAGACACTCTGAATCTGTGCACGTGAGAGAGAGAGAGAGAGAGAGTGTGTGTGTATGTGTGTGTGTGGGAGAGAAAATGAGTGTGTGTGTGTGTGTGCAAGGGGCAAAGCGTGAGAGCCACTCTGAATCTGTGCGTGAAAGAGTGTGTGCGTGTGTGGGAGAGAAAATGAGAGTGTCTGTGTGAGAGGGACCAGGCCTGCCTCCTTACAGGCCCGTCCTGGAGGTTTCAAGAGATGCCACCACAGGAGGAGCACAGGCAGCGCGCGGCCCCTTCCACAGCCCCCACACAGACATGCCCGTCAAGCCGCGCTGCCTATCGGGAACTGTAGTTTTCTGCCTTTTGTAGGCGCCGAAGCAACCCAAACCACATGTCCCTGCAGGCTGAGCGGTCGGTGCGCCTCAGCCAATGAGCGGCCGTGTGAGGCGGATGTTTTGGCTGGGGTGGAGGCGGGACTAGAGCAACGCGTGGCCCAATGGGAAGAGAGGGAGGGAGCGCGTTCGAAAGGACGGCTTGGTTGCCAGGGCAACGCCAGACGCTGCTGGGAAAGCGGGTCGATCCGCCTGTCGAGTCTCCCGGGCAGCTAGAGGGTCCCCGGAGGGCTGCAGGGTACGGCGGGTAAGGCGGACCGTGTGGAGGCCGACGCAGGCACGGCGCTGGCTGAGAGGGAGGTGGGCGGCTGTTCCTGGGGAGGAGCAGCAGCCGCCGCCGCCGGGCGCCCCGCATCTTCCTCGGACGGAGACCCCGCTGAAGACCCCTCCCCGCAGCGCCGTGTTCAGAGCCCCAGCCTGGGCCTGCCTACTCAGAAGTTCCATTGTAGTCAATGGCCCTTACTCCCAGGGAAGTGTGGATAGCATGGTCGCCTTAGGCTGCACTCCTGTCCACACTTTCCTGGAAGGAAGCCCCGTTGACTACAGTGGGACTTGCTTCTGAGTAGACAGGCATAGGATAGGGCTTTGAGGCTGCCATCCTACCCACACTTTCCTGAGAGTAAGCTCCATTGACTGTAATGGGACTTGCTTCAGAGTAGACAGGCAGTGACTTGGGCTCTTGACTGCTGGGACCCCACTTCGTGTTTTGGACTGGAAAGGGGCTCAGAAGAAAGGCTGTTTGTGCACCGCAGGGTTCAGGAGCGAACATGGGAAGGAATCCCAAAGTAACACCTGACAGGCTGACAGTGCTGCAATCATTCAATGAGCTGCATTCACAGAAAGCTGTTTCTCAACCCAGGACAGGTACCACTGGTGCAGGGATTGCAGTGGGAGGGGAGGCAGGTGAGGCAGAGCCTCTCCACCGAAGTCTTTCGAAAAGCACTGCTGCCACCATGTGAGGTGCTCAAGCACACTCAACTCATGCGCAGAGCACGTGGGTTGCATGGGCTTGAGCACCTCATGCAGCGGCAGAGGTTTTTCTTTGGAGAAAAACAAAACAAGGCATGAGGTATCTTACTGCCTAGTGTTGAAATAATCCACTCCTTTGGATGTTACAGTTGCGGCCCAATCCTATCCAACTTTCCAGGACTGATGGAGCTGTGCCAATAGAGTGTGTTCTGCAGCCTGTGGTGGAGGGGATGTCACAGAGGCCTCCTCAAGGTAAGGGAATATTTGTTCCCTTAGCTTGGGGCTGCATTGGAGCTGGAAAGTTGGATAGGATTGGACTCTTGGTTACTCTGAGAATAAAAACTTGCGTTATTCCATTTTTTAAATAGTCTGCGGTTCCTGATTTATATTATGTACAGTCTTCTCCGCAATATAGATTATGACCGCCAGGTGGCAGTAACTACATGAGCATCTGAATGAAATTGCAGAGGGGCTGGCTTTACTTTCAGGACAGGTGCAGTATTTTTACTTTAGTGAATTGCCACTGATGTAGAATGTTATTATTTATATCTTACTTTTTAACAAAAAAAATTTCACAAGGCAGTTTGTACAGCAAGAGAAATAATGAGATGGATATTTATCCCAGAGAGTAACCTCCCTTAAAACAAAAAAACACATTTCTGTACTTTTGACGTAAGATACTGCACATAAACTTGCAGAAACTAGGTGCTTTCTGCTTTAGCAGTACATCTTCAAACAAAGAGGCAATCTTCTTGCAGCAAGACAGTATGATCTCCTGTCAAGTCAGTGGAGAAAAGTAATGACTGAGAGCCCAATCCTATGCATGTCTACTCAGAAGTAACTCCAATTTGAGTCAATGGGGCTTATTCCCAGGAAAGTGTGGATAGGATTGAGCTGTCATTGCCTTCTCTTTTCATAGACATTCATTTTCTGTATTCAAGATACTGTATTCTTGATTTTACACCTTGATTTTACACCACAGAGTGGGTGGCCTCTCTCCATTCCCTTTCAGCATTACCTTTATGAGTATAGCTGATGTTTCCCTAAAACTCAATCTGCAGGTACTTCCTTTTTATGTGTAGTGTTGGCCAAACAGCAAAGAAGGAGTTAATTTTAATTACTCCTTTGCCTCCTAAATCTGGTAGTTGAACTTCTACATTATTTTTATTTTATTTTTGACACCTTTGCACCACCCTTTCCTTCAAGGAGCTCAGGGTGGTGTACATGGTTCCTCCCCATTTATCCTCACAACAACCCTGTGAGGTAGGTGAGGCTAAGAGATAGTGGCTGGCCCAAGGTCAGCCAGAAAGCTTCATGGCTGAGTGGGGATTTGAACTTGGCTCTTCCAGGTCTAAGAATCCAATTCTATGGGCTCTGAGTGCCAGTGCTGAGGTCTAGCACCAGGTGTCATAAACGTGGTAAAACACTTTTATAGCATACAGAGTGTAAGGAGCATTGGCGCCAGCCCAGTGTCTGTCAGTGCTGAGCCAAGCACTGGACAAATGCCACCCAGAGCAAGGGAAGAGCTCTGGGTGGCAGTAAGGTCTTTGGGGTGGGGGAGGCATCCCAGGATGAACTGGAGGAACTGGGGCAGGAGGGGTGTAGGACCTTTGGAGCCCTGCTTGGCCAAATCCTATCCTCCATGTCCATGTGCACGTGTAAAGGTGCTACAATATTGAACTATCCATCTGACCCAGATAATTAGGGAGGAGAGGCTTAAGAAATCTTGAGCAAGACTCTTGTTTATTAATACAATATAACAATATGTGAGGTAAGGAGTGAAGATCACCTGACAAGCAGTTGCAACCACACACATCTTTAGAATACCCTTATATCTGCCTCTGAGAACATTAGAGGGAAGGGCATTACAATGCACTAACATAAATGCTTGTCTTTTTCACGGACAGTGGAGTAAAAAAGATAGTTGGGCCTGCTGCCATAGTTTATCATAAGATGGTAATGCAATGGGAAACAAGTTCTGTTGGCCACTGCCACTGAATCCTGTCTACCAAAGTCTAGAAGTCTGTTTGTCAATAGTCTAGTTGCAGCATGGGAACATTTCAAGAACAGATGGGAACATTTCAAGAATACCGTTTACAACACCGCCTTGTCCATATTCGGCAAGAAGACCAACAAGGCGGCAGACTGGTTTGAAGCCCACTCTGAGGAGTTGACACCAGTCATTGAGGAAAAGAGGAGAGCTCAAGCAGCATACAAGGCCTGTCCCAGTGAGCGCAACCTGCAGGTCCTCCGAACTGCTCGCAGCAAAGTCCAACAGACTGCCAGGAGATGTGCTAACGACTACTGGCTCCAGCTCTGTTCCGAGATACAGATAGCAGCTGACACGGGCAACATCAAGGGGATGTATGATGGTATCAAGCAGGCCCTAGGTCCAACACAGAAGAAAATTGCCCCTCTGAAGTCTGCCACAGGCGAGGTCATCCAGGATCGGGCGCAGCAGATGGAACGCTGGGTGCAGCACTACTCTGAGCTATATTCCAGAGAAAATGTAGTCACCGAAGAAGCACTGAACAACATTGAGTGCCTGCCTGTGCTGGAAGAGCTTGACAGTGAACCAACCCTAGAAGAACTTCATGTGGCCCTGGACTCCCTTGCCTTTGGCAAGGCACCTGGAAAAGACAGCATCCCTGCTGAAGTCCTAAAATGCTGCAAAGAGATCATCGTCACTGAGCTGCATGAAATCCTCTGTCTCTGCTGGAGAGAAGGTGGAGTACCTCAAGACATGAGGGATGCAAACATCATCACGCTGTACAAGAACAAAGGTGACAGGGGTGACTGCAACAACTACCGCGGCATCTCTCTCCTTAGCGTTGTAGGAAAGCTGTTTGCCCGAGTTGTACTAAAGAGGCTCCAGGTACTTGCAGAGAGCGTCTATCCAGAATCGCAGTGTGGATTCCGAGCCAACAGGTCCACCACTGATATGGTATTCTCCCTTAGACAACTGCAGGAGAAATGCAGGGAACAACGACAGCCACTCTTTATAGCCTTCATAGATCTCACAAAGGCTTTCGACCTGGTCAGCAGAGACAGCCTCTTCAAGATTCTCCCCAAGATTGGATGTCCACCCACGCTCCTCAGCATCATCAGATCTTTCCACAAGGACATGAAGGGCACTGTTGTCTTCGATGGCTCCACATCAGACCCTTTTGACATCCGAAGCGGAGTGAAGCAGGGCTGTGTTCTTGCACCAACCTTGTTTGGGATTTTCTTCGCTGTCCTGCTGAAGCAGGCCTTTGGAACTGCAACAGAAGGCATCTATCTCCGGACCAGATCAGACGGAAAGCTCTTCAACCTCTCCAGACTGAGAGCAAAATCCAAAGTCCAGCTGAAATGTCTGCGTGACTTCCTCTTTGCCGACGATGCAGCTGTCACTACCCACTCTGCCAAAGATCTCCAGCAGCTCATGGATCGTTTTAGCAAGGCCTGCCAAGATTTTGGACTGACAATCAGCCTGGAGAAAACACAGATCATGGTTCAGGATGCGGACTCACCTCCCTGCATTACAATCTCTGAGCATGAACTGGAGGTTGTCCATGACTTTGTGTACCTTGGCTCAACGATCTCCGACACTCATTCTCTCGATACCGAGCTAAACAAGCGCATCGGTAAAGCAGCTACCACGTTTTCCAGACTCACAAAGAGAGTCTGGTCCAACAAGAAGCTGACGGAACATACCAAGATCCAGGTCTACAGAGCTTGCGTCCTGAGTACACTTCTGTACTGCAGCGAGTCATGGACTCTTCGCTCACAACAGGAGAGGAAACTGAGCGCTTTCCACATGCGCTGCCTCCGACGCATCCTCGGCATCACCTGGCAGGACAAAGTTCCAAACAACACAGTCCTGGAACGTGCTGGAATCCCTAGCATGTATTCACTGCTGAAACAGAGACGCCTGCGTTGGCTTGGTCATGTCGTGAGAATGGATGATGGCCGGATCCCAAAGGATCTCCTCTATGGAGAACTCGTGCAAGGAAAGCGCCCTACAGGTAGACCACAGCTGTGATACAAGGACATCTGCAAGAGGGATCTGAAGGCCTTAGGGATGGACCTCAACAAGTGGGAAACCCTGGCCTCTGAGCGGCCCGCTTGGAGGCAGGCTGTGCAGCATGGCCTTTCCCAGTTTGAAGAGACACTTTGCCAACAGTCTGAGGCTAAGAGGCAAAGAAGGAAGGCCCATAGCCAGGGAGACAGACCAGGGACAGACTGCACTTGCTCCCGGTGTGGAAGGGATTGTCACTCCCGGATTGGCCTTTTCAGCCACACTAGACGCTGTGCCAGAACCACCTTTCAGAGCGCGATACCATAGTCTTTCGAGACTGAAGGTTGCCAATACAAATAAAGTTGCAGCAGCTAGCAAATCAGACCCCAGTAAATCATCTGAGGCCCATTTGCTGGATTATTTTTTTTTAAAGAGTTAGACCAGGTGAAATAAATGAATCTGTGAGTACTCCTTTTAACAAAGGGTCCTGTTTCATCCTAAAGCCAATCTGCAATAGCAATGGCTTACACTTAGGACCTGGCTGTTGTTTCTTAACTATTCACAAGTTACAGCTAGGTCTTAAGCGTAAGTGATTGCTATTCATAATGTGTGGGTTATTCATAGGGACATAGGACTAGAAAATAAGGGGGTTGGGAGTATTGGGAAGGAAGGGGGAAATGAAAAAAGCTGGGGGAGTGAGGAATAAAACTGAGACAGATTCCTGCAGTTCAGTCTGTTGCAAAGATTGTGACTTGAAAATGATTCTCTGCACCTTTAACAAGGGCTACAGGCAAAAGAGTGAGCCTCTTGGCAGACTGTGAAATCACTCGAGGTGGGGGAGCTAGTCTTTCCTACCAAATAATTCCTCTTAACCAGCACCGCAGCGGCTTGAGTGGCTCATGCTATGCAACAGAGCAGCCCGGATTCAGGCAACTGTTGTGTTGATTAATGAAGTCCCCTAATGGAGGCCTGGAGCTGATCTTGGACTTCTTCTAAAACTGTGAAGATATAGACTGAAATCATAAACGCACACACCACAAATACATAAAGAAAGAACATGGTAGTTTTACTAAACATGTCGTCAATTTGACTGCACCAGAACAGAAAAGGATAGAGGAGAGTTTATGCGTTGGTGGTGGGGCTGTGCTGACTAACATTATCAGTATGTTTCTGCTGGATAGGGTATGATATGTTACAGGAGCTGCAAGGCAAGGGTGCCAAGACCAGGTGATTCTCCTAGTTGGAAGTGGCATTTAAAGGCAACTTTAAGATTGTACTGTCAGAGACATGTTTATAACACATTTCAAACTTGTGCCTAAAAAAAGCACATCTTTATTTAATGTACCACCCGATGCTTGGAATCTTCCCTTTTTTTTTTTTTTGCTTTCCGTCCAAGTGTGATGGTGCATTAAATATTTATAGAATCTTGAGATACTTTTTATTCTCATTGACAACCATTTCAAAAAGGGCCAGTTGAAGAGAGTTTTATGAGGTTTTTTAAAAGCAAGTCATGCCCAGCTTGAACATCTACAGTGGGTGATAACATGTCACAGGTGTGAACTGTTAGCGGCCTAGGGACATGTTGTTATGCTCTACTTACATTTTGCTGTAGTTCAGTTTCTAAACACACAGCTTGAAAACTTACAGGGGTTCAGAAAGTTCAGTGGACATCTCCACACTATTATGTCCAGTTCTCCAGTTTGAATTGGATATTTTAAACCAGCTGTCAAAAATGCCACACACACTTTGAGATACTGAATGCAGGTTTGCATTTTTTTGTTACCTGAATCTAGATGCTAAATGAAGCCTTTCCTCCCAAGTGGGAATCTTTCAGTGTGTGTTCAGAACCATCATCAACTTCCAGAAGCCTTTTTACCCACCCCAATTACTGTTGCTGTACAGCAATTACTGTTGCTGTAACAGTATTCTAATAAACCCAAGCAATTATCCACAATAACTTCATATGTCAAGTTGTAACATTTCAGAACATTTTGAAATCGAGGAAACCTAAATGCAAACTTTACTGTATTCCAGCCATTTTCAACTGCTGTGCCATGGCGCATTGGTATGCTGCAAGTGGTCCACAGGTGTGCCACAGGAATTTGGGGGAGGGCATTTATTGGTAGGGCCAATGGGGGATGTGAACCCCCACTGGGAGCATGGTGTGCCTTGTCAATTGTCAAAAACCTGATGGTGTGCCTAGTCAGTGTGCCATGAGATGAAAAAGGTTGAAAATCGCTGCTGTACTCCTTCGCATACTTAGGTATAATTTTCATGGAATTCAGCAGAACTTATTGCAGGTATTTATGAACAGGTGCAGTGTTGTACTGCATGATCAGTTGCTTAGGTTTATAGCTAGATGAGGACGCTAAGACTTCCCTGTTATGAATTTCCTTTGCCCTACCACAGAACTGCAGTTTGCCAGGAGCTGGAATTACTATTAAAACTAGTGGGTAGTTTGGAGATGCCTGTGGTTAGCCCCAAAAATATTTGGTATATTTATGAGGTGAAAATTGCACCTTATTAGTTTTTATTCCAACGCTAACTGCAAATATCCTCAGTATGAGATATGGAGCTGCAAGCTGCTTTACTATAAAATACCCCAACAAATCTTTCTGCCAATTGGCAGGAGGGGAGGGAGTTGAAAATAAGAATCATCAACATTATTGTAAATAAAAAATAAGGCTATATTATATGTGGTCAGAAGCAATATGTAGACCAGAAATATGTAGAAGCAATATGTAGTCCAGAAACAGGAGAAATTGCTGATTCTAGAGGAGAAGCTTAGAAAATGAACATCCCGTTTAACAGATCACAGAACTGACTAGCAATAAAAATACGTAGGCAAACTTTATAATAACAGCACAATACTGCTTCATCATTATACTCAGTAATAAAATCTTGATGTCATATCCTCATTGGTAAACCACAGCTCCTGGGATTAGACCACACACGGAGCAGTTAGGATTTTTTTTCATGCACAGGAGAAGGAAAGAGTGTGAGCTCAGTACTCTTGGCTCATGATCTCGATCCACCAAACCATGGTTTGTTGGATTCTTTGAATTGGATCATTATCACCTGTACACAACTTGTGCCTTGTTGTTTTCTCCTCTGTCTGGTAGGATTGTCTAGTAAGCCATGGAAGCAGCTGCAGTGCAGGAGAGAAGAGACAGGTGCATGCTTTACTGTGTTGCCAGGGTTATAGGCCCTCTATTTCTATTCAGAAATTCCACTACTCCCTGCTACTTGTGGTGACAAAGGCATTGGATGCTGTGCCACTAGTTAAAAGGATGGACACTTTTTTTTTTTTGTAAGCAGGCCAACATATACACTTGCTTTGTAAGTATGTATGCATTTGTGGTAAGTCTTGGTTATCAAAGCTATTAGAACCTCAGCAGAAGTGCAATTGAAATAAATATTTAGTACAGTAAGTTTAAATAATGCTGTGTGGATAAAAATGTTCTTTTTTATTACCATATTACATGTTTATGTAGTACATAAACTTTATGCTGTTTGCTGTTGATCACACAATGTTTTGATTTCTGTAGGAGGTACCACCATGGTTTGTTGTTGTTTTTAATTCCTAAGCAAATGCAGCTGCTGAAATTGCTCTGTACTGCAGAATGTCCTTGAAGAAAATCCAAATAGTACTAGAGGCCAGTTTATATTTGTAGTCTTCAAAGATTTTGTTGACCCTTAGACTGTAGTGTCTGTTTCAAAAGGATAAAAACGGAGATGTAGCTACAGTGCATCCTTGATTTGAATGGGTTTGGTATGCTCTTCAAATAAACCACGGGATGCAGTTGCTCTGTTTTTAATATTTTTGGGAAAGTATATTTAATTGAAATTCCTTTCATTTTTCAAGTGTTAAGGCTGAAACTAGACGTTATGTAGAATGTGTGACATGGCTGTGTGTGTTACGGAGGTTTTTTTTTTTCTGTGAATAGCACAGGGGAGGGTGCACAATGAAGTGTGACTTCTGCAAGAGGGTGGGGAGGGTTAGTCCTTTGTCTCTGCCACTGTTCCAACCCAGATCAAGGCGCCCTGTTCATAATTTAAAAGTTAAAAGAGAGTTTGCACTGAAAGCCAGAACTGAACTAGGTGTCTAAAGTCCACACAGATCTCTGAGATAAGATCAGTGCCAGTGC
Organism: Tiliqua scincoides; assembly: GCF_035046505.1. NCBI lineage: Eukaryota > Metazoa > Chordata > Lepidosauria > Squamata > Scincidae > Tiliqua > Tiliqua scincoides. The sequence goes on along the minus strand of NC_089827.1, from coordinate 25,189,914 downwards.
CACATGTGGTGACACTTCTAGTGATAGTGACTAGCTGCAGTGATACTGTCGAAAGTTATGGATGAGGATGTAGGTTCATTTTCTGTTGGATTTGTGACTTGAATATGATCATATGATAGTACATATAACTATCATATGATCGGGCGCAGCAGATGGAACGCTGGGTGCAGCACTACTCTGAGCTATATTCCAGAGAAAATGTAGTCACCGAAGAAGCACTGAACAACATTGAGTGCCTGCCTGTGCTGGAAGAGCTTGACAGTGAACCAACCCTAGAAGAACTTCACGTGGCCCTGGACTCCCTTGCCTTTGGCAAGGCACCTGGAAAAGACAGCATCCCTGCTGAAGTCCTAAAATGCTGCAAAGAGATCATCATCACTGAGCTGCATTAAATCCTCTGTTTCTGCTGGAGAGAAGGTGGAGTACCTCAAGACATGAGGGATGCAAACATCATCACGCTGTACAAGAACAAAGGTGACAGGGGTGACTGCAACAACTACCGCGGCATCTCTCTCCTTAGCGTTGTAGGAAAGCTGTTTGCCCGAGTTGTACTAAAGAGGCTCCAGGTACTTGCAGAGAGCGTCTATCCAGAATCGCAGTGTGGATTCCGAGCCAACAGGTCCACCACTGATATGGTATTCTCCCTTAGACAACTGCAGGAGAAATGCAGGGAACAACGACAGCCACTCTTTATAGCCTTCATAGATCTCACAAAGGCTTTCGACCTGGTCAGCAGAGACGGCCTCTTCAAGATTCTCCCCAAGATTGGATGTCCACCCAGGCTCCTCAGCATCATCAGATCTTTCCACAAGGACATGAAGGGCACTGTTGTCTTCGATGGCTCCACATCAGACCCTTTTGACATCCGAAGCGGAGTGAAGCAGGGCTGTGTTCTTGCACCAACCTTGTTTGGGATTTTCTTCGCTGTCCTGCTGAAGCAGGTCTTTGGAACTGCAACAGAAGGCATCTATCTCCGGACCAGATCAGACGGAAAGCTCTTCAACCTCTCCAGACTGAGAGCAAAATCCAAAGTCCAGCTGAAATGTCTGCGTGACTTCCTCTTTGCCGACGATGCAGCTATCACTACCCACTCTGCCAAAGATCTCCAGCAGCTCATGGATCGTTTTAGCAAGGCCTGCCAAGATTTTGGACTGACAATCAGCCTGAAGAAAACACAGGTCATGGTTCAGGATGCGGACTCACCTCCCTGCATTACAATCTCTGAGCATGAACTGGAGGTTGTCCATGACTTTGTGTACCTTGGCTCAACGATCTCCGACACTCATTCTCTCGATACCGAGCTAAACAAGCGCATCGGTAAAGCAGCTACCACGTTTTCCAGACTCACAAAGAGAGTCTGGTCCAACAAGAAGCTGACGGAACATACCAAGATCCAGGTCTACAGAGCTTGCGTCCTGAGTACACTTCTGTACTGCAGCGAGTCATGGACTCTTCGCTCACAACAGGAGAGGAAACTGAGCGCTTTCCACATGCGCTGCCTCCGACGCATCCTCGGCATCACCTGGCAGGACAAAGTTCCAAACAACACAGTCCTGGAACGTGCTGGAATCCCTAGCATGTATTCACTGCTGAAACAGAGACGCCTGTGTTGGCTTGGTCATGTCGTGAGAATGGATGATGGCCGGATCCCAAAGGATCTCCTCTATGGAGAACTCGTGCAAGGAAAGCGCCCTACAGGTAGACCACAGCTGCGATACAAGGACATCTGCAAGAGGGATCTGAAGGCCTTAGGGATGGACCTCAACAAGTGGGAAACCCTGGCCTCTGAGCGGCCCGCTTGGAGGCAGGCTGTGCAGCATGGCCTTTCCCAGTTTGAAGAGACACTTTGCCAACAGTCTGAGGCTAAGAGGCAAAGAAGGAAGGCCCATAGCCAGGGAGACAGACCAGGGACAGACTGCACTTGCTCCCGGTGTGGAAGGGATTGTCACTCCCAGATTGGCCTTTTCAGCCACACTAGACGCTGTGCCAGAACCACCTTTCAGAGCGCGATACCATAGTCTTTCGAGACTGAAGGTTGCCAATACAGTAATACATATAACTATTGTTTAGAATTCAGTGACATAAGCTGGCTGGAGAACCCAGTGTCTTTTTCTATTAAGATTTGCGCTGCTGCACAGTAAGCAAGGCACTTCAGATGCTCACTCATTTAAAAAAATCCATATTTCAACCATTCCTGATCATCTCTTCCTCTTCTCTTCTTTCTGTTTTGTTGTGTCATATTAGGGCCCAATCCTATCCAACTTTCCAGCCCTGGTGCAGCAGCAATGCAGCCCCAAGGTAAGGGACCAAATGGTCCCTTATCTTGAGGAGGCCTTTGTGACTGCCTCCCCACCACTGCTTGCAGTGCATGCCTCATTGGCACAGCTGCACTGACACTGGAAAATTGGATAGGATTGGGCCCAGGCAGCCCAATCCTGAGCTGCCCGCAGCGCCCAAGTCTGGCGGCTCCATGGTGGGCTCCCACCAGATCCTGCACCTCCCACACTACCACAGGAGGCTCCTCGGGAGAAGGGGACCGTCCCCTTCCCCCGAGTAAGGGAAGTAGCCCTGCAATGGGGCTACTCACTTTAGCGGCGACCTTTTGGTCGCCGCTAAAGTAAAGGCACTCGTGTAGGGCGAGCAGCCCTGCCCAAGCGCCTTGGATCCTGCGGAGCTTGCCTCCACAGATCCACCTTTCCCCCTACCCCCAACATGCCTCCCCCATGCCCCCGGCCATGCCTTCCCCCTCCCCGGAACGCCTCCCCCACACCCTCGGCCATGCCCCCACCTCCTGTTCCGCAGTCCGGGAGACCGCTGAGCCGTGGAACTCAGGCGCCCACTGCACGCCAGCCCAGCTCCGGCCGGCTCTGGGCTAGCTGCAGCGGGAGCCCAACGGTAAGCCTCGCAAATGTGCCTTACGGCACGTTTGCGACTGTGGTCCACGCCGCAGAGCCACGCCGCAGACCACAGGATCGGGCTCTTAGTCTCGCCAATCATCTCTGAGCCATTTTGCTCTTTCTGGTCAATGTCTAATGTCTTCTGCATAAGGCATCAGACTATTAGTTTAATATGCACATATTTTCCTACTTTGCAGAATTTTAGCAGAGGAGAATGAGCGACGCTGAAGAGGAAGAAGAAGAAAACAGTTCCGCTTCCAGCGAGGAGGAAGAAGCTGAAGAAGAACCAGAATATGATGAGCCTGAGGATTCTGAGGAGCCTATTTATGCCGTAGCTCCATCAGTTAATATCCAAGATGAAGGTTCCATTGACGTGGCTACATGCCCTGCATTTCAGTCTCTTGACGAGGTAGAGTACTTCCTGTTTGGTTTTGGTCTGCAGAGTGGGCAATGCTGTTGTGCGTCAAGTCAGTAGGATTTTGATATGAAATTGTAGGCATATAAAGCCTCATCTGGTCCAGTCCCCTTCTTGCAACACTCAGCATGCTTTAAGGGCTCAATCCTAATGTGCCATTGGGCCAATGCAAGTCCCTTGCGTCGGCCCAGGAGTGTCGCAAAAGTGCTGTCTAGCGCTTTTGTGACACTGAGGGAAGATAGGCTAGCGCACGAATGTGTGCTGGCCTCTCCGCGTTGACGCAAACTCCGGGCCAGATAAGAATGTGCTGGCTGAGCTTGGCCAGCGCAGGAGTCTGGGAGGGTGTGGGAAGGGAAGGGTAGAGGCATATTGGGGCAGGGGAGGGCGAGCAGTGGGTGTTTCCAGGTGTGGGTGGGCGGGCAGGGTGTGGGAGGCAAGGCCAGGATCCAGTAGTTATGCCGGATCCTAACCCCATTCCCAGGCTGCTTGGATTTGTGCTACCTCCGGTTGAGATTGGGTGTCTGGAAAGTGAATGTCACTAGTGGGAGATAGAAAGTTTAAAGAAAATGTACATTTTCTTTACAAATTTAAGACATTTATGTCATACAAAAAAACCAGCAAAGCAGAAAACATTTGTACAAATAAAATAATAATGTAACAGACTAAATGGAAATAAAGGAGCAGTATAGAATCCAACCAGCAAGCCATAAGCAGACTTTATTTATTTATTTATTTATTTATTTGAAACATTTATACTTCAGCTTTTAAGAAGGTCAAGCTGGCTTACAACTTGAACTATACAAATTCAAAGAAGAAAATTTAAAATCTAAAACATACTTAAAAACAAGAGCAGGCAAATTATAGTAGCATTTCAATAAAAACCCAGAGGTACTGATAAGTGAAAATACACAATAAGCTGTAATACTAAACAGCAAGAGCATACAAATACACTATAAAAGAGACAGGCCAAATGAAAGCTGACAGGAATATCACACCCTTGCCAAACCCCAAATGCTAATGTAAATAAAACTATTTTTAGGTCTTGCTGAAAACTCTCTACTGGGGGGGGGCAGATTTTAAACTTTCTGATAATTCCCTAAAAGTGGTGCCACAACTGAGAAGGCCCCATTCCTTGCCTCTACTTCCTTAACTTCTACCAGCTGTGAAACTCTCAACAGGATCTTCTCTAATGACCTAAGAGATTGGGCCACATTGTACAGGAGTAGGTGGTCCCTCAGATACTGTGGATCCAGGTCATATAGGGCTTTAAAGGTGAGCATCAGCACCTTGAATTGGGCCTGGAAACAAATGGACAGTCAGTAGTTGGAGATTTTGTTTACCCCCTTTTTTTGGATCCTGCCCTTGTCTCCTACCTCCAGGACCAATGGGCAGCTTCCTTCTCACCTACCCCATTAAAACCTCTGTCATTATTAGCCAGGTGTCAGTATGATTGGTGGAACCCACTGGTGTAGGCACAGATGTTGCTAGTCTTGAAGTGACATCAGCACTTGCCTGTAATCCTAACTGCACAGCACGCTACTAATTCGTTCATGTTATGTTCCCATTGTGTAAATTGTCTTTATTTCAACTAGAACAAGATACAGGAAATAATTTTGTCCAAGAGTATGCAAATTGAAGCCAACCAATAGAGAAAACTCTGCATTGTTATTCAAGCACATTGCCTTGAAGTATTACACTCTTCACGATAGTGGAATGTTTGTATTCATTTTTCCATTATCTCATCCCCATTAGTATTTTAAGGATTTATCCCCATATAATTCAAGGTTTTGTATTATAAACAGCCCCAAACCCCAAAGTAGAATGGCCTAGAACAGTGGTGCCCAAACTCCTAGAGAGGATTGGGAACCAGTAAGTGTTTGCATGGGCAGAGGAGGGGAGCAGCGACAGCACCGCAGTGATTGCAGTGCTGCCATTGCTAAGAGACTTTTTAAAATTTACCTGGGAGGCAGAGTTGGCTCTCTGCAGGGTCATGGAGGCTCACAGCCCCCTCTGATCTCCTCTGCAGCTGTTGTAAAAAGCCCTTATCTGTCCTCTAAAGCTATTTCCTGTTTTCTCTCAGAACCGGAAGTACTTTAGATTGGAGATAAGGGCTTTTTACAGCAGCACGGAGGAGATCAGAGAGGTTCCGAGCCTCCAGGACCCTGCAGGAGGCCAGAGCTATCCCCAGGTAAGTAAAAAAGCCACTTGGGGCAGCAGCACCATGATCACTGCAGCGCCGTCGCTGCCATCACTGCAGGGCCACGTCCCTTAAGGGGAAATGCCCTGCTTCTTGTTCCCCTGGTGGGTCATGACCCACCAGTTTGGGAACCACTGGCCTAGAATATATATTGATTGAAGAACAGTACGTTTTTTCACATTTGACATGGTTACCATTTACACTGGTCTGTTCATATGAGAAGCTGTGAATATAACCTTGGGAATGTCAGGTGGGAGGGAGTGGAAAGAACTGGTAAAATGAAATTTTTGCTCAACAGAAGCACCACAACATGCCACTACTGAAGCAATGTGAAGTTCTGGTCCCTTGCCAAGCTCTTGGCTGTTCCTTTCCCCCAGCTATGAGCATAACCTCTGAGGACTGGCCAGCACTGTAAGCAAAATATGCCAATCTCAGGTATTTAGGTTTAGAGTGCTCCCCTTCTACCTGGCAGGTTGGGGAACAAATTCTTTTATCAGATGGCAAACACCATTTTAATATCTCATTAAACAGTTTGCACAGTGCCTTAAATTTGTAGAAAAGAATTGTGGGGGAAAGTAGAGAAACATTATTTGATAAGACTAGCAAGCTCTAAATGTTTAGATATGTTTTCTAAATATAAAATCAGTCCTGTTCAGCACCTTTGTGGACTTTTGTAGCTCTTTTATTTCTAGACTTTTAGTTTGATCAGCACAAACACACTGAAACCAAATGAATCTGATGTTCTTGTTACTGGTTTATGTACTTGTATTCCTATTCAAACATATTCAAAGCTATCTGGAAGAAATGATATGATACCGAGCACTATCCAAATGAGATTGAAGCTGGAATAATTGACACATGAAAATGGATAGATTTCTCTGGTATGGCATGAATAGAAAAGACATATAAAATATTATGAACTGAAAAACAAGTGGCTTGTTAGACAAGGTAGAGCAGCGTCTAGTGCAGCTGTTTTCTACGTTTTTCCTTCTCATAGCACGCTGGCCTCTATGGTCTTTGCCTTTGTGATGTCACTTCCACCTTCCAGGAGCCTTTGAAATGTCACTTCCAGCTTCTGGGAGTCTCTTCTGGGTTCTGCAGCTCTGTTTCTAGGGCAACCATCTGTGGAAATGAATTGCTTGTCCCACCTCCTCTGCTGGCTCTGAAGAGCCGGTGCAGGAAGAGGTAACAGACAATTCCTTACCACAGACAGTTGCCCTAGAAACTGCAGAACCCAGAAGAGATTTTCAGCAATTTTCAACCACTGTGCTCCAAACTCCCACAGCACACCTGTAGATCTTTTGCAACACACCAATCTACCACGGAACACTGGTTGAAAATAGCTGGTCTAATGGTTAGCACTCAGTGCACCCTTTCCTGTTCTCTACTGAGCAGGAAATGAGGGGGACTGGAAGATATCTGCTGCCACTATCCCAGACTGGGGATTGGGCGTACAGAAACTAGTTTACATACTAGTGAGGCACAGGCTCTAAAGTAAAACCTGTATAGTCAGAACAAAATGTTGACACTGATGTAATGATGAAGAGACCTGTGCTCATAACTGGCTCTGTCCATAAGATAAATCACACGACTAGATCTATTATGTTCGTATACCAAGTCAGGTACACAAACCAAGGACCCCAAAACTAGAAAACACAGTACAGGTGTGTACCACTTAAAGACGGGGATACATTCGCCAGTCCCCATTGTTATGTGATTACGTTTTTAAGCGAACATTCAGCCCAATCTAGTGTCTTTGTTGTGTAAACAGATGCTCCCTGCCAGAAACTAGCTGACTGCACAGGCTACTGGAGAGTGATTGCCTCTTCTTTGCATCGAAAACCTCTTTGTTGTGTAAACAGACACTCTGCTGAAGGCTATGGGACTCCTGACAGCCTCATTAAGACCCTCTGTTGTGCTTTGACCACTGTCATATATGCAGTCCATTGCTAAGCAGCGGATGCCTGTATAGTCCTAAACCCTCTTTATGAAATATATACAATGCTGTGTTTTGTTTACAAAAGTGTCATGTTGCAAGACTCTTGTTACATGTGCTGATTAAAACAAGTAATGGTTCTTGGACAGGCTTTGGGGGTAGAGTGACCTGACACATAAATGCTTCCATGACCAGACTGTGTGCTTATGTGCCTGATTGGTAGAGCTTAATAATAATAATAATAATAATAATAATAATAACTAGGTATTTATATACTGCCTTTCTGGTCATCGGATTACTCCTCTGACTTTATTCAAGGCAGTTTACATAGGCAGGCGTTTCTAAATCCCTCAAGGGGATTTTTCCAAACATAGAGGTTCTCTCTTTCAAGAACCAACAACATTTCAGAATGGATCTTCCTGGTTTGGTCTCGCTTCTGGCATCCAGTTCTCCCACACAGGCTGACAAGCATCTCCATCTCTCACATGGAGGGCAGCCAAGACGCTTCTTGCTCACACCAAGAGCAGGTGGAATCACTCAGCTTGGCTTGTCAGCTGCTTCAAGGTCTCGCCATTCTCAGCCATTCAGGGAACTGGCGGTGTCCTCGAACTGGCGACCTTCTGATATTATCTTCGGGCTAACGGAGGCTCTACCCTCTAGACCAGGGGTGCCCAAACCCCGGCCCTGGGGCCACTTGTGGCCCTTGAGGCCTCTCAATGCAGCCCTCAGGGAGCCCCCAGTCTCCAATGAGCCTCTGGCCCTCCAAAGATTTGTTGTAGCCCCCACTGGCCCGATGCAACTGCTCTCAGTGTGAGGGCGACTGTTGACCTCATGAGCTGTGGGATAAGGGCTTCCTCCACTGCTTGCTATTTCACATCTGTGATGCAGTAGCAGCAGCAAAGGAAAGGCAAGCCTTGCTTTGTGCAAGGCCTTTTATAGGCCTTGAGCTATTGCAAGACCTTCATTCATTCATATTCGTTTATGTAAACTTATGTAAATTTATTCAAATTTTAAATGTAAATTAATTCTTTTTTTTCCCTGGCCCCCAATACAGTGTCAGAGAGACGATGTGGCCCTCTTGCCAAAACCTTTGGACATCCCTGCTCTAGACCAGACCCCCTGCCCAGGAGGAGATTTATCAAATTGTTGCCTCCATTCCTAGAATAATAAATTCATTTTATAAATTCATTCTACAACAATATCAGGTCGAGGACAAGCACATGTATGATGATTTTCGTCTGCACTTGCAGGTATCTTAAGAGTAAGGCACAACAATGGATAAAGATCTGCACTAAACAGTGACCACCAGATAGCTGCCCTTTTCAACCCTGGATCTGATCAGGATGGCTAGGGTTCCCTTACCCTTTCCTTGCTGTTGCTGACTGAACAAGCTGTTGCTGGTTCCTACTCTCAGTGTGGCAGGGAAAAGAGGAAGAGAAAGCTCATGACCCATGCATGCTACAGCAAGCCCTTGCTAAGGAAAGTTATGCAGCTCCAGAAGTTTATGTTTTGACAATAAGTTTGTAACCACAATTCAGCACAAATTTAGGCATGCTTGAAAAATGTAGGCACGCATAAAGTTCTTTATCTTACTGTGGTTTTCAGAATGTGGAGTAGCCCAATGTATTGCTGCTAAAACAGGTAGTTCTGGGGTAGCATGTCCCATTTCTTAGGAATTCCCACAAGTATGTGCACACTTGCTTCTGGTAGCATAGCTAGAGTGGTGCAAAATGGTAAGTAAGTGCAGGCTCCTGAACACAATTGTAAGCAGCCCTTCCCACTCACCCTTGGAGCCTTTCAGGCTGCAACAGCTGAGTGTTGCTGTTACTGCCTGAATGGCTCCAAGAGCAAGTAGGAGGGGCTGCTTGCATTTGGGAGCCTGCACTTACTTACCATTTCACACCTACTCATCCTCACTCTTTGAACATAAGTGATGTGAGTGATGCATCGCTTGATAACCCATGTTCAATAACCCCCTCTCCAGTTCTGCTTATCAGATCGATCTATGCACATTAATGAAAATGAGCAGATGTGTTTCTGCTTCTCCATCATTCTATGTTGGATTGCCAGTGTAGTCAGGGATACAGCCATATTTCTTCTATTTTTGTCTCACCTTTCAAGTTTTTTTAAAGATAGTTTCTTACAGTAATAAACAAAATAGGATTTACAATAATATTAAATTCAGCAGTTAAGCCAGAACCTATGCATTCCTTTCTACTTCTAACAGTATTCACAACTTGAATAGAATCTGCTAGGACTACAAACCACAAGTCCAACCTTGTTATATTTATACACAGATTTTTTATACACGGATTTGACTCAACACAAATGGCCATTGCAAATGGGGAAGGAATGTGCTGATCCCTGGAGAAGGGGAAAAATGCATCCCCTTAAAATCACAGTTTTAAAAAACTGCTTACTGTTGTAAGACTGAGGCTGCAATTCTAACCACACTTTCCTGAGAGTAAGCCCCATTGAACAAAATAGGACTTACTTTTGAGAAGACCTGGTTAGGATTGTGCCCACAGTCATGCAAGTAATCATTCCATTCTTCAGCTGAGCCAGGCAAAGGCAGGGGGTCCTTTGCATTTCTAATTGCTTACTGTCTCTCTTCAACAGCAAGAAAAGTTGTTTTTAAACCGCAATTGTAAAAGGACGCACTTTTTAAATTTTTAAAACTGCTTTTATTTATCACATTTTATGGTATCAGCAGGGAGTCCCAGAATCAGACCCCTGCAGTTGTTGAGGCACGACCTTATTCCATTAGAAGCAATGGAGAGGCAAGAAACCTGGAAGTGTGTCTTTAAATCTATTTTTCCACTTTTTTATCCACAGATTTTTTTTTAATCCACTAGGGGTTCTGGAAAGGATGACCTGTAATTATTGCATAGCCTATCTTCTTCTGTACAAATTACCTTTTTTGTCTAATTCAGCATGATTTAGTGAACAGCTAGGAGCTTGAAAAACTTGTAGAAATAATCTTGAAGCTAAGCAGGGTCAGGCCTGGTTAGTACTTGGATGGGAGACTGCCTGGGAATACTGGGTGCTGTAGGATTATACCATAGTCTTTCAAGACTGAAGGTTGCCAACCAACCAGAAATAATGAATGATGGCTTAGTTCCCTTTTAGTGTGTCATTTATGATGACCTCAAGATGACCTCAATCTGATTGACTATTTCCACTCATTTCAACTATTTAGAAGGCTGCCATTTCATGAATCTCATTCCCTGGTTTGGAATAAAATGGTCTTAATTGTGGTCTGTTTGTGTTGTTGCTGATTCGAAATAAAAGCTTATGTGTTTGTAACTCCATCTCAAAACTTCCAACTCCTAGATGTTTCCAGTGAGGACAATGTGATTTCTTATAATCTTTATGGACAGTAACAACTTGGTATAACACTGGACTAATTCTATTCACTTGTTATGTCCTAAAATGCTTTTTACATTTGTAGAAGAACGTGGTTGTGCAAAAACGGAGTGGTGATTTTTGTCAATCTCACCTTCCCTTTGCAGTCCTCTGCACTCATTAATAGTGCTTCCCTGCTGCTCCTAAGGATCTCTCAATCCTTCAAAACAGATTTTCAGAGGGTGCTGGGGGCATAGTAGGAAGAAAGCAACTTATTCTTGGTATAGCGTATTTTCTTGTGGTTGTTAGCTGGTGTTTCTTCTGCATCTTTTTAGATTCTGTGTTGTTTTGGGACAGGGAATGGCTTCTTCATTTATTTAGCTATGTGAACTATTTTGTGGACTTTTATTTGTTGAGAAGCACTACATAAATATTCTTAATAGAATATAATAATCATAAAATTATCACAGAAGAAAAGATTTCTGAAAGTATGGGGAAATTCTGAAAAGAGGATGTCCTCTTCCTGCATTTTGACTGTTAACAAAATTAATCACACTAGATAAGTGTTTCACTACCGCTGTAACGGAATGAGGTGCTCTGGAGCCACTGAGGAAATGTTTAAGATTTAGGAGATCAGGAAACCCATGGCACATGCTTTTCCCACCTTGTCCACACAAGGGCCCAAGTTTGATCCATGGCGTAAGACCACCAGGAGAAAGGGCTGCCAAGAACTTCATGCACACATTCGCTCATCCATTCACCGCCAGATTTATTCATGCTCCTTCAGTTTGCCTCCCCTTCACCCCTTCCACACACATGCACGCTCCCCATGAGCATAATGACACAGTGTAGTGGTTACCGGCCTCTTTTAAGCAGTTCTGCTCAGGTGTCTAAGGCTGAGGGCCCAGTCCTAACCAACTTTTCAGCTCCAGTGCAGCCTCATTGCAACCCCGAGCTAAGGAACAAGTGCTTCCATACCTTGAGGAGGCCTATGTGACTGTCCCCCAACCACAGGATGCAGTGCACACCCCATTGATATAACTGCAGTGGCCCTAGAAAATTGGATAGGATTGGGCTCTGAATCACAAGGTACCCCCATCAGATATGCAGAATTTACTCTAAACCTTCCCCATATGGTTTGATTCCCTGCCAGGTCTCCCTATAGTGTAATAGGGTCCTGATTCATACTTCCGTCTTGCAGTTTTCTCCCCCAAATCCTCAACCTTGGAGCACACAGTATGCCCTGCTCCTGCCATCTCATATTAGTGTGCAACTCTTGATTATATTTAGCCATGGAGTTGGTGGGGGAAGTTAGGATTGGGGGGCACATCTTTTGGGTCACTTACAATTTTGTTTGGTCCAAGTCAGAAAGCTCATCAATCAATCAATCAATCAATCAATCAATCAATCAATCAATCAATCAATCAATCAATCAATCAATCAACAGTATTTATATACCGCTTTTCAACTAAAAGTTCACAAAGCGGTTTACAGAAAAAAATCACATAACTTGTTGCAGTGACCCTTGGGGGAGCAACCAAGCCCCCGGGCTAGGTTGCTGGATAAGTGCAGGAAAGAATCAAGGAGCCAAGGAAGAGACGAGACAGACTTTTGGATTCAAAGCAGAGAGAGAGAAAAGCTGATTCTACTAGCCTCCTCCTGCGTTTTTATTGTACTTGCAACATTGCTACATTCAGTTCTCAGATAAAGCCACATTAGAATCTCATACAGGGGTGAGAACAATGGGTGCTTCTTCACAGAGTGCTGTATCAGCTATTGTCACACTTCAGCCTGGGAACTAGCATCCCTGTCGGCATGCCGTAACAAGGGAGGGTTTGCCCGTTGCCATATCACCAAGGCTTTCTGTGTGCTTCTGCTTAAGCACTTAAAAACACCACATAACTAAATCGCTTCCTGTCCCTAAAGGGCTCACAATCTAAAAAGATGCAAATGAATACCAGCAGACAGCCACTAGAACAGACCGTGCTGGGGTGAGGTGGGCCAGTTACTCTCCCCCTGCTAAAAAGAGGAGCACCCACTTGAAAAAGTGCCTCTTACCCAATTAGCAGGGGTCATAGAGTGTGACTTCTTTATAGTTTCAGAATTTGCTGACCAAAGCAAGGTTTGGCTAGTCCGTGGATTTTTCAAAAAAAAAGCTAAAGGTGAGGTGCTCCCTAAAGCCAGCCTACATTGGAGGAGGGTTGCTCTGAAAAGCCAAAGTTTGGCCTCTTCCTTAAGACCTTTAAGGAACCTGAGAGCTCTTTGCCATCTGCCCAATTCACAATTCCATGAGACTGGCCAAGGTCATGGCGTCCTGGCATGTACCCAGCGCCATGTACAAATGTGTCTGGGAACACAACAGGCATTCAGGAACTCACAAAGGTAGTTTAGGATGCTGTGACTTCCCTAACTGCTGTAGAGCTGTCAACAGTAGTCGTAAATATGAAATACGTAGTTGTGTTCCATTTTTTCCAAACCTTTTTTTACGTGTGACTAAGTACAGGTTGTCTCGATATAAACAAGTCAGTTTTCAAAGAAATTGGTAACAAAGGTTTATAGAATTGTACACAAAGAGACTAAATCCTCTTATGATGATGATGATGATGAAACTACAATACACAGGTTTTTATGGTTGACCGATACAATGAAAATATAGCATACTATCTTTAATATATTCTTTCCATACATTAGTTGTCCAAAGGGCAATTTGGGGGGGGGGGGGAGGGCAGGACCAGTTTGCTTGCTGTAGGCAGAGAATGTCATATACACAAGTAAATCAGTACTTTTAACAGAACTGTAGAATTGAAAGCTATTTCTTAGAGACTTTGAAGAAACAGATTCCTCTCCCACTTGAGAGCAACTGTTTGTGCTATAAAGGATCTCTTACAACAGGGGTGCTCAGGTCAATCGACGGGTCGATCGCGAGGCAAAATGAGTCGATCGCAGGCTTCTCTCCCATCCACGCATTCCTGGGAGTGAGCCCCTTTGACTCTACTGGGGCTGACTCCTGAGTAGACCTGGAGAGGAGCCGCTCACAGGCTTCTCTCCCGTCCACACATCCCTGGGAGTGAGCCCCTGGCAGGCTTGTGAGCCCAGGGAGTGAGCCCAGGGAGTGAGCCCCTGGCAGGCTCCTCCCTGGGAGAGGAGCCGCTGGCAGGCTTCTCTCCTGTCCACAAATCCCTGGGAGTGAGCCCCTGGCAGGCTTGTGAGCCCAGGGAGTGAGCCCCTGGCAGGCTCCTCCCTGGGAGAGGAGCCACTGGCAGGCTTCTCTCCCATCCACGCATCCCTGGGAGTGAGCCCCGTTGACTGTACTGGGGCTGACTTACCTTTCCCCTGTTTTTGCACTGGTATGTATGGAGATCTGCCCCCCCCCCAACTTCCATCTGTTGGTTCTGCGTGCAAGGGGTTTTGCACTGGTCTTGCTGTGATGTCTATATAGAGATCTTCCCTCCCCCACACCTTTCCCCTGTTTTTGCACTGGTATGTATAGAGATCTGTTTCCCCCCCCCCCCACTTGTATTGGAATCGAGGAAGATCTGGTGAGGGGGTAGATGTGGTGTCAGCAGTGGCCCCTTTAAGGGTAAGGCCTGGGCATCCAGCAGAGTGTGCTGCACAGCTGCAGCCACTTGAAGGCAATAGGGCCCTCAGGGATATAAGAGCACCTGAGGGAGGAAGGGCTCCACTTATTTACGTGAGTCAGCCTTTTCCTACATGAAGATCATTAAGTTCCTCCATGACTGATGAACATTTGGAAGTGTGCTTGAGGCTGGCTGTCAGCAGCTACTGTCCGGACTATGCATCCTTGGCTGATTCACTTCAGTGCAAGTCATCAAAGTAAACTCAAGTAATTACAAAAATGTTTATAGTTCATTATGTTGTGTTGTGCAATATTGGCTCATGCAGTTATGCAAGGTACACCAACATACATTGTACACATAAATGTTATATGTTGTGATGGTGTGAACATTGTAAAAAAAATTCTGGTAGATCTCCGGGCCTTGCTGGGTTTCAAAGTAGCTCTCAAGCCAAAAAAGTGTGAGCACCCCTGTTTTACAAGCTTGTAGTAGGGCAGAAAAATATTTATTAATTGCAATTGCAGTCCACCTGCAGTCCACCTCACCTTCAGAGAGCTCAGAGCAGTGTATATTACTCTTTCTGCCTCTCCCCACCCTCTCTTTATCCTCACAACCTTATGAGATACATTAGGCTGAAATATAATGACAAGACCCTGGTCATTTCATGGCTGAACAGGGATTTAAACTTGGCATCTTTTTAGTCCTGTTCCAACACTCAAACAACTAAACTCTGACTCTTGTTTAATACTGGCTCTCACTTAATAAATATGTCTCTTTTTGAGCTGGAGTTAGTCCTGCCCTGTACCTGGAGAAACCATATAATTGGGTTCATCCTGGATGTTGTTCTCTGTAGGTCAATTTCACCTATCTCCTAACTGTATGATATAAGCAGTATATGTGATATGAAACTGTATAATACAAACTGTATGATATAAGATCTTGTCAAATGTCATCCACTTTTTTGGATTGCACTCATAGATATTGAGTGAAATCCAAAAGGCCTACACATTTGCCAAGGCTCCTTGTCCTTCTCAAAGACACTGGAGAAATATGGGGGGACCCTTCACTGTGCCCTCCAGTGTGATACAAGAATAGGAAATTAGGCATATCCTGGTGGACGTGCAAAGCAGTTGTGCATGTGTTCGGCTACAAACTGTTTTGTGAACATTTTGTTGAAAAGCAGTATTAATAAAAGGCAAAGCTAACAAGGGTGCTGAGATGTAAGATATGAAAAGCAAGTGTAATGGAAATGGCCCGGTTTCCCAGACTTGAGACAGCATTGTGAAACTGGCATGGAATGACAATTGTATTGCTCAATGCTGATTCTTTTAAAACTGAAATATTATGAATCTGACTTTAAATCTGACCAAAGTCTTGCTGTACCTTGTTGTTGGAGAAGCCTCTCTGGCTGCCTAATATTCCAGATGCTATGTATAAAAGATTTTTAAAAATACTTAGATCAAATTCCCACATTTGGTGGCTTTGGAGATTTTTTTTTTAAATTTCCATAACAAAGCAGTTATGCCATGTATTATCTTCAGCTAATTAGTTGTGTTAGTGTACTGGTTAATTTCCTGATAATAATAATAATAATAATAATAATAATAATAATAATAATAATAATAATAATAATAAAACAAGTATTTCTATCCCGCCCTTCTCCCCAAAGGGACCCAGGGCGGCTAACAACATATAAAACAGATTAAAACATAATTTCACAACAGATAAAAACATATTAAACACATATTAAACACATTAGCAGAACCCATAAAAACAGTAGTCAGATAAAAGTCAGAATAAAAGAGCATAAAACAGCAGTCCTTAGAGGAATCAGGCCTGTAAAAAAGCAACTAAAAGATGTATAAAAGATGTTAAAAAGGCCATGAAGTCAGAAGGCTTGGTTAAACAGCAAGGTCTTCAGGCCTCGCCGAAAAGTCTCAAGAGAGGGAGCCATTCTCAAGTCAAGGGGAAGGGAGTTCCATAACGTTGGTGCCACTACTGAGAAGGCCCTGTTTCTTGCCACCGCCCCACGTACCTCCTTAGGCGGCGGCACTTGTAAAAAGGCCTTCTCTGATGACCTGAGAGGACGAGCCGGATTGTACGGGAGTAGGCGATCTCTAAGATATCCTGGCCCAGAGCAGTATAGGGCTTTAAAGGTCAAAACCAGCACCTTGAATTGGGCCCGGAAACGAATGGGCAGCCAATGTAGCCCCCGGAGAAGTGGGCTGACAGAGTCAAACCACCTAGCTCCAGTGACCACATGGGCCGCCGCATTCTGCACTAATTGCAGTTTCCGAACCGTCTTCAGAGGCAGCCCCACATAAAGCGCGTTACAATAATTGATGTAACCGTATATGTACATCGATGTAATAATCGATGTAACCGTAATAATCGATGTAACCGTATACAATAACCTCGATGTCACCGTAGCATGGATCACCGTGGCCAGGTTTGCATGATCCAAGTACGGACGCAGCTGGCGCACCAGCCGAAGCTGAGCGAAGGCCCCCCTAGCCACAGCCGCCACCTGGGAATCCAGGAGCAGCTGTGATTCCGGGTGGACCCCCAAGCTGCAGACCTGCTCCTTCAGAGGGAGTGCAACCCCATTCAGAGCAAGCCGAAAATGGACTTTCTTGCAAATTGTTTGGTATTGCTCTAGCACGTTGAGGTTTCCTCCACTGTTTAGGGAACTTGGGGTCAAAGTAGACATTATATTACATGCGTAACAAGTTCCTGTGTTATTGGGGTGGAGGGGCTGCTGAATAACACAGTGGGGGCCTGCAAACTGGGGCAAAGCCATAACAAAGTGCCTTAAGGACTTTGTTCCCATACAATTTTGATCTTGATTATGCCTCTACCCTGTGCTATTTTTAATGCCCCCAAATTCCTTCCTGAAGTTTTTTCCCATTAAAAATAACATGAGGAAGGGCAAAATTGACCAGGAGAAAGGCAAAGTCAGAAATTCACATTTCAGGCTAGTGGAGTAGAGAAATGAGCCCTAAAAGTGGATGGGTATTGGTCAAAATGGGACAATTGGCAGGTCTGGTTTTATGTCAACACTTTGATCTCAGGGCTTCATGTGCATTCTGTGTTGAAGGCAAGTTTGGTTATCTTCAAGGTAAGAGTTGGGACCAACATCCTTTTTGCTTTATAAGCAACCCCTCTGACGAGAATGGACTAGATTTTGACAAGTAAAATTTAGTGTTTCTAGACATTCTGGGATTCTTCATCCTCTGTTGCCTGCTACTTCACTGCCATTGCTTCTTCACTAGTACTGCTACTAAAGGTGCTGTAAAAAGTTCTGATTTTCAGAGTTGGGACAGGCTATAGAAAATTGTGCTACAAATTGTTTGCTCACAGGGATATCAAAAGGGTGTCTGCCTGAGATCAGTAAGATAGCAGTCCTTAAATATACATTTTAGGGACAATGTCTTCAACTGGCATTTCTGATACTTTGCTGACTCAAATACAGTCGTGTTTATAAATGCCGTATAAGGCATTATCTCCTGGGGGCTGGGGATAAGAATAGGCCCTCAGTTTGGCTGTACTTGTCGTAAGAGGCGACTAAACAGCCACCGGGTAGATGGGACTCGTTAGCTTGGGAAGGCAGCTCATCTGAGAGAAGGAAAACTCTGATCCCAAACTTCCACTGCCTTGTGGCTACATCCAGTTATAGAAAAGGCTTCAGGAGTCAACCTCGAGGCAAAATCCGGAGCCGGAGTCCCTGAGGCAGTTCATGGCTGAACACAGTCACGTTCTGGCAACTCCTGCGACGCCGCTGGAACCAACCTTATTGGCCTCTGCCTTTCCATTGGACCATTTCAGCGATGTGGAGAGGGGGGATTTGCTGCATGGGTAACAGCCTATCCTCCATACCTACTTTACCCAGGCTTCGCGCACTGGAGAAGACACTCTGTTCCAGAGCGTGACACCATAGTCTTCCGAGACTAAAGGATGCCAACACATAAGGCATTAAATTATAATGGTACTGGTGCTGGTGGACAGCTCAATGAAAGTGTCAACGCAATGTGTGGTGGCGGTAAAGAAGGCCAATTCTGCGCTTGGGATTGTTCGAAAAGGTATTGAGAATAAAACGACTAATATTATAATGCTGTTGTACCAATGGTACAAGGCGAATGGTAAGGCCACACGTGGAGTATTGTGTTCAGTTCTGGTCGCCACATCTCAGAAAGGATATTGTGGAAATGGAAAAGGTGCATTTAAAAAAAGTGACCAAAATGATGACTGGGCTGGGGCACCTCCCTTATGAGGAAAGGCTACAGTGTTTGGGGCTCTTCAGTCTAAAAGGCACCTGAAAAGGGATATGATTGAGACATACAAAATGATGCAGGCGATGGATAGAGTGGATAGAGAGATGCTCTTTTCCCTCTCACATAGCACCAGAACCAGGGAACATCCGCTAAAATTGAGTGTTGGGAGAGTTAGGACAGACAAAAGAAAATATTTATTTACTCAGCATGTAATTAGTCTGTGGAACTCCTTGGCACAGAATGTGGTGATGGCATCTGGCCTAGATGCCTTTAAAAGGGGATTGAACAAACTTCTGGAGGAAAAGTCCATCACAGGTTCCAAGCCATCACCTGGTTTTAGAAGTGAGTTACCTCAGAACGTCGAATGCAAGGGATGGCTCCAGGTTGTGGTTCTCTTGTCTTCTGTGCTCCCTGAGGCATTTGGTGGGCCACTGTGTGATACAGGAAGCTGGACTAGATGGGCCTATGGGCTGATCCAGAGGGGCTGTTCTTATATTCTCATGTTCTTATGTTCTGATAAGGCTAAGGCATTAAAAAGTCACTTCCAGTTTCTCCATGAAACCAGAAGTCATGTATTTTGAATTCTGGGGCTCAATGTGAGCCCAACAGAGGCTGCAGATGGATGTCAGAGGACCCTCTGGAGGTGAGGAGAGCTCTGTTCCCCTCCTCTTTGGAGAGGGCACGCAAATGGGCCCCATGGACTCAAGTTGCAGATAACTTAATCTGTGGATAGTGAATCTGCGAATATCCCCCCCCCCATAAATTATATATGGATTACTCTCTTGGGCATATTTTCAGTAGATTTCAAAATTTATTTGCAAGCCTGAATAATGTCTGAAGTCATCTACTTGATATAATTGATAATCAGTATCTTTGCTAAAGAAATTTGCATTTCTGAAGTCTCCATGTTCATTAGTATCAGCATCTTATCGTGCATCAAAATAAAGTTTCTGCTGTTAACATAATCAGAAATTGTTGGCAAGTATTTTAATCATTTCACATTTGGGATATATATGACTTTTGCTCTACTGTACTTTCTTAAACTAAAATATGTCTAGATTCATGCTAGCAGGTGTACCTTTTCTTTAAGGGCAAATTCCACGGTATTTAATCCTGGATTTCTGCTATCAAACCATGTAATAAACATTGGCAACCACAGTGACTGTCATATTATTACCACTGTGTTGATTTCCTAAGTGACCTGTTTGACAGGATAGAAAGTACTTGCTTAATTGCTGCTAAGACCCCTGTGGGTGGAGGTGAAGGCAACATCTGTCTTTCCTTTTTATGCCAATGGAGTTTTAAGACTTTTATGTTGTTCCAAAAGGCTTTCAAGCATATGAGATTTAGAATGTGCCATTGTGTGTGGATAAGTCAATGCCTGTAAGTGTTTTTGAAACGGTTGCTGGGTGAATTTTTATAGCTGGGGTTGAAAGTACAGAAGTTACATGCCCTTGAAATGCATGGTGAATGCCACCATGCCAAAAAAGGACAATAAACAAATGTCTGCAAAAGACTGTATCATGTGATATATACACATATGTAGGTACAAGGAGATTTTTTAGATTCTAACTAAATGTATTGAGAGTGCAGTAAATTAACTTCCTTCCTTTGAGCTGACTCCCTTACAGCACAATCCTTTGCATGTCTACTCTGAAGTTAGTCCCATTGCATTAAGTGGCCTTACTCCCAGGAACGTGTGTATAGATTGCAGACTCAAACACAGTGGAAGAGTTAATGAACAATTGGTTTGTGGTTGCCACTTCTTTACAATATAAAATTCTAGATTCTAATTAGAATAATTTAAAGATCAAAAAGAAATATTAAAAATCCACTCTTAATAGTAGAGCTTTGCAAAACACTTGTTTATTATCCCTGTGACTCTTGCACATAGTATTTGGTAATCTTATTTTGTATAAAACATTTCATGTTTAATAGAATATCTCTTCATTATCATTGTTGTGGGGATGAAATTATTAACAACTTTTTAATGTACTTATTATCTTTTTTATATTTACAATAGCAAACCTGCTTCTCCATGCCAAAATCTAATGCTCAACCTACTGGTCTCAAGTATGCTTTTGCCTATATGGAAGCTTACCTCCCTGATTAATTATCCACAGTTCTGAATGTCTGAAAAGGTTTATAGAGTTTGTAGAGTTACAGTATTGGTCCATCTAGTTCAGTGCTACTATTGTGGCTTGCAGATACTCTCCAAGATCTCAGTACCTGCTACCAGAGATCCTTTTAATGGGAAATGCCAGGAAATTGTATTTGGGACTTTCTATAGGGAAATAATGTTCCTGCACCACTTGAATTCTGTCTAACATTTCTCAGCCAGTGGTACTTGAAGTGGTGTCTGGTGGTACTCACTGGAAACCTTCCACCCAACAGTGAGACCAGGAATGCAACGCAACAAGCAGTGGTAGGAGGCTTGACTGAGCAGGTAGAGCTTCAGTGTGCATGTTTCACACACTGGAAAAAGCCCTCTGTCCACCCTGAGCCTTTTAACTGGTATTTGTTCACTCCCGGATTGGCCTTTTCAGCCACACTAGACGCTGTGCCAGAACCACCTTTCAGAGCGCGATACCATAGTCTTTCGAGACTGAAGGTTGCCAATATTGTTATGTTGCATCCAGCCTCCCATTCTGGAAGTAATTGGTGATGATGTTACTTCATCACCAGTTACTTCCACTGATATTTTGAATAGGTGGACCATGTGAAGTGGTACAGTGGAGGTCAGTCATTGAGAAACACTGCTGTAGACCATTCCCAAAATTGCTCAATGGTGAACAAGTGTTGGGCACTTAAACTGAGAGTCCTGCAAGTTAAGCATTGGCTCCCTATGCTGCTCCACTATATGGAAGTATCTTGAAGGTTTGCAGGAAAACCTGTTATAATCATCCATTTTAAGCATTCCACAAACCAACAGTTTAGGTGATAATAAATACATGCTTGTATTACATCTTTATAGTTTTATACTTGACTTATCAAAATGATCCCATAAAGGTGGGAGAAATTATTTTATTTCATGAATTTTGGTGTTTTCCAACATGTTAATGTGCTTTTATTTAAAATTATTTAAAATTTATATTATAATCTCTTTAAAAGTGTACTAGGTGGGTGATATAGGTGGTATAGTGCCATCAAATTCAGCCATAGTCATTACTCATGCAGCCCCCATTATATAATAAATAAAAAAGCAAATAACAGATTTTTTTAAACAAAACTGAGAAGTGCAAAAAGTGGTGTTCTGTATTTATTTATTTTTGTTAATACAAAACAAGAACCTCTGTCTCCACCCTCCTCCCCATGTGCCCAGTAAAGCAATTGCAGGGCTTACCTTTGTTAAAATGCTCTTGCTTTCCAGGGTTGCTATAAACCAACTGGGGCTTGCCTGTACAAAATAGCCCATGATCCCCTTGGTCATCTGGTCAGTGCCCCCACTTGCTTCTCCAGCCCCCTGGGTAATTGGCAGTTGAAGCAGAGGTCTTTTTAGGCTAGGAAGTAGACACAATCTTCCTACAACTGCTTAATTCTCTTGCCAGTGGTAGAGGCCAGGTCTATGATCCCCTTGCCATTGTGTTCATTTTTGTAAATGAAAACCTCCACTAGTCTTTTTGTAAAGCAGAAGATTAAAAATGTTTTTTAATTGAAATTTTAGTGAAAAACATACACTGAACATAAAATGATTTGTCAGCTTATGGTACAAAGTTACAACAGCAAGGATGGGGATGCAACTCCACTACTGGAATTTGGATTGGGCAACAAACAATCAAATTGCCCTTCCAAAATCTTACTCTTGCAAGTTCTTCCAAAAAGACAGATGAGACCCAGCTGGCTGCAGATCAGCTGAATGTTGCAGCATAGAGGATTTTTCAGTCTTGTGATCATTAAATGCCCCATGTTTCCCTCTCTTTCCCTTCTGTTTCCCTGAAGGGAAGACCCATTGTCAGGTTCAATAAAGAAAATAACTTCAGTATGATTCTTTGAGATTGTTGCCATTACAGAAAGACCGAAAGACCAGGCAGGCAGACAATCATTTGTGAATTGTCTGTCTCCTTGTTTTATACCTTCTGTTTGGTGCCAATTGAACTCACAGCCTAATTCTAACCTGCGCTGGCTGACTCAATACTGTGACTCCAGCACAACCCTGGCAGACACTACCATTTGGCCCTAGAATATTGATAGATCTGAGGAAGGGCATTGGCTCAGGGGCTTCCCCTTCCTGATCACCACAAATCCATACAATGATATTACAAATGACACCAAATTATCTGTTTAAAGCTTTAATGTTCACATTTAGTGTCATAAAGAGATTTGTTTCACAGCCAGAGTGGTTTATGAATAACAGCCTGGAAAAATTTCATATCTAGGATCCAATCCAATGTTGCAGATTATAATGTCTACCAAGTCAAAATCAAGCCTTTATCTAGCACAAAAGAAGAGCACAGCTCTTGCTGCATGGAATGCTGTTCTGCCAGATTCCCACTTCAAGCCTCACTTAGGGAACTTATGCCCACTTTATACTAACTAGCTCCCCTTTCCTTCCCCAACAGTGGCCCCAGTTCTCTACAACACCACTGCTAGACTCCACCACCAGGGTAGCTTGCCTGATTAAACTGCAGGGACCCAGTTCCTAAGGCAGCAGTCCTTCAAGGTATAGCAGCACACCTCAGCTCTCCCCAGCCCATTCGAGTAGTCCCTTAGTTAGTCAGTTACTCAGAGTATCCAAGGCAAAGTCAATAAACCAAGCCAGTCTCCTCTCCAACCTGCACTCCTTCTACAACCCACACCAAACTATCATCAGGTGCTTTTATGCCTGAGTGCCTTATTGCCTTCAAGTGGCTGCAGCTGTGCAGCACACTCCCTGGAAGCCCAGGCCTTACCCTTAAAGGGGCCACTGCTGATAGGGATAGGGCTGTAAATTCATACAAACCAGCCAGGAATTGTTTCAGTTAACCTGAGTACGTACTCCATTCTATCCTTTATTTGCTTTATCACATTATTTAACCAAAGCAGCTTCAGAGCACAATGAAAAATTAGAGTCAATAAGCAAATGTTATGATGCTACTCAGGATTAAATAAAGGATTTTGAATGTCTCTTAGATTTACATAAAGGATGTGCCGATAATGCAACATTAAACCAATTCAAACCCAATTTTATATATTTTATTTTTTAGACAGTAGTCATGATATTTTACAATCAAAAACTACAGCAGAAAAGTCTTAAGAGGTGTGTTACTCACAAGAAAATTAATCATCCTTTAAAAACCATCAAATAGATTTTGAAAGATGTGTCAAACATTTGGACATTTTACAGGAGGAGGTACAACATGACAATCAGTTTTGGCACATGGAACAAAAGAATATTACTTAGCACTAAAGACATTAGGTTTACCCATTCTTAGGCCCTTTTATTTTGGCTTATACATAGGGAATTGAATTCTAAGAAGTGTCTAGAGCTCCTTAATAGAGAATTATTCAGACCCTCAAAAGTGACAGGTTCCAGGTGACTTGCAAGAGACCATGGCTGAATAGAGTTTAAACCTGTTTAACAGTCCAATCTAACATAAATCCCTGCACTGCAATACTGCTGCTCTGGAAAGGGCTACATTACATTCTGCAGGGGATTTCTGGTTGCTAGAGGTCTCCCTGGGTTGAGGGGACCTTTGTCCCCTTGCCTCTGGATAAGCCCCACCAGCTGCAACAGTTCAACTTGGACTTGTGCCAGTGATATCGCTGTCACAAGTCCAAATTTATCTGTGCAGGTGCAGGTGGACCAGGCCTGGGAAAGGGGGTTGGAATGCAATGTACATCAGAACCACTGATCCCATGAATCCTCACCAACACCGACATTGATGGCTGGGTCTCCTTGGAGAAAAACAGCCCCTGGCTGTTAAAAAAAAAACCCTCCCTGCCTCCTTTCTCCCCTGCTCTGGGAGGCCTTCCTATGACTGCTGGTGCCAACATTTTTTATAGTATTTTAACTTGTATTGGCAACCTTCAGTCTCGAAAGACTATGGTATCGCGCTCTGAAAGGTGGTTCTGGCACAGCGTCTAGTGTGGCTGAAAAGGCCAATCCGGGAGTGACAATTCCTTCCACACCGGGAGCAAGTGCAGTCTGTCCCTGGTCTGTCTCCCTGGCTATGGGTGAGTTCTTTTAACTTTGTCTTTTGAATCTTCTGGGTAGGTAATTGTAATCCCTATTTTGCAGATGGGAAATGGATACTGTTTGGTAGTATCCTGTTTAATATGGTAATTGTATGCAAATTTACCGTGAGACCTACTTCCAAAGAAACATGCATAAAATTAAACTGGAAGTGGTTGTGTTGGACGGTCATTCATTTTGAAATCTCTACATCTAATTGAATACACATTTATGTATTGTGTATATACATAATTCCTATATATGTAGAAATATGTATATTTCCATATATTTGAAAGAAACTTGAACAGAAGACTCTCATACCATGTTAACTGGTGCATTCATTTAATTTTATTTAAAACATTTATACCCTTCTTTTCCAGTACTGGTTTCCAAGGTGACTGCACAAATAATTCAAAAGACAATAAAATGAAAGCAGAGCAGAAGTAGCAAATAATAAAGCGGGAAATAAATCATGAATGGAATTTGTGGACCACCACAAATTATTTGGTGCCGAAACCTAGGAGAATAACAATGGTAATTGATATCCAAGCTATAAAATGTAGATGCCTAATGAATGGGCAGTAGCAGAGCTAGTGGGGAGTCACAGCACTATGTTTGCAAGCACCATTTTCCTCTCACTGAGGGGGAGGGGCCGCTTGCAAGGCACAGTTCAGGTGCCTGCAAAGTTTAGTGTTGTGAGCCCCATCCAGCTACACTACTGTGAATGGGTCTACAGTGAATGGAGGCTGTTCCAGAATCTGTATGCTAACATAGAGCAGCCTCTATCCCTTGAAGCCATCCATTTCATCTCTGAAGGTGGAGCCTCTAGAGCAGAACTTGGCAGCTCAATCCTATGCATATCTACTCAGAAGTAAGTCCCATTAGAGTCAATGGGGCTTACTCTCAGGAAAGTGTGGATAGGAGTGGACTGTAAGATCTTAATGTGCAAGCAAGTTCATATGGGAGGAAATGGTCCTTTAGGTACCCTAGTAAAAACCAGCACTATTGTGCCTTGGAACAAGCTGGTACTTAGTGCAGGTCTTTAAGCATTGTGCACCGAATGCAGTAGGAAAGATAAATCAAAATTAGAGTTGCTCCTTGTCTTCCGTTGATGTCAAGATGATTTGGTGAAGATCTTTTAGTGCACTTCACCTTAAGTGGCTTACATATAATTATACATCATAACTCAAAAGATTTTCTCATCTAGATTTTCTTATCAAAATATTCAGCAGTATTGAAGCATGCTTATAAAACCTTTCAACATTAGAATTTGCTTCCCACTTTTAAGAAAGTGTAATATGAAAATAAACCACACAACATATTAAAACATAATTTCATCTTAGAAGAACTCTTTTACAAACATAAATATATATATGTTATACAGATATATATACCTCTCTCTCTCTCTCTCTCTCTCTCTAAAGCACAACAGTTTCTTCAAACGCATAAATCCATATATCCATATATATATATCATATATTCACATATTTATCAATGTACTTTTGGTCACAACAATATGAAATGAATTTATGCATTTGAAGAAACTGTTGTGCTTTAGATCTTCATTTTATGTTCTTTGTGTGTATTAATTTCTCTTTGCCATTCTCTCTACAAGTAGCTAGACAGTTGTCTTGATTAAAAAGTAAGATTGTACAATAAAGATTGTACAATAAAGGCAAGTAATTGTTTACAAATAATACTGTCACACTATACATATATACCTTTCATATAAAGTCATTGCATTGTTGGCAACTTGAAGAAAAAAATAAGTGTATAGACATATACATGCACTTACAGGTTCAACCTTGTTATACACTGATTTTTTATACACCAATTTGTCTCAATAGAATGGCCACTGCAAATGAGAATGAATGGCCACTGTAAATGTGCTGATCGCTGGAGAAGGGGAAAAATGCATCCCTTTAAAATCACAGTTTAAAAAAACTGCTTTTCTTACTGTTGTAGAGAGATAGTCATGCAAGTGATTACAGGTATAACCTAATTATCCATGGATTTTTCTATCTCAAGGCAATGAGAAGGGCCCTTTAATTTAAAGGAAAACAGTGGTTAAACAATTAACAATAGTCTTGTTAATGCAAGAGAGGGTCTGCTGACATTCCATCAATCATTCTCTCTCCAGGCAGCTTCAGCTTCACTCCAGGGCAGCATCCCCTCCCTTCCCCCTGAGCACTGAAAGAAAGATAATCACTTTGTATTGGTGAAGGGAGGGGTCACTGGCTTGGAGTGAAGAAAGACTGATTGATGGATTGTCTGCCTAATGTCTCTTTTTTGCATCACAAAGGTCAGAAAGGCTGTTTTTAATTCGCCTTGCAAAGGGTCATTGTTTTTTAAATGATTTACTTTAATGTGATTTTTGCCATCCAGTGAGTTCTGGGAACCCTCATGAATAATTAGACTCAATCTGTATATGTATATTGTCTTTCATCTTTTAAAAATTCTTTTGAAGAAAAACTGAACTTCTCTAGGTTAGACTTGCCCAAATGAAGTTTCAGGTATACTAGAATTCTCTTTGGGGAACACAGTGGATAAAGTGTGCTGCACAGCAAAGTAGCAGCAGAGGTTTGATTGTTAGGCTCAATGTCAAAAAGAGTACACTAAAGTTTAGGAACTTGCAATCTAGATACAAAAGCCATGAGTCTGAGAGAGCACTCAGGTTCTTTACCTTCATTGTATTCTACCAGAGCAGTCCAATTTGCTTACCTTTTCTTCTCTTGCCTAATCCTCACCCTCAGAAGAGGACGGATAGAAATGCCTGCCTGCCTTTGGTGCATAAATCTCAACCCATCCTGGTGGGATCTGTTCTACAGTTTAAAACTACATTTGCTATATTCTGCCGCAGTAACTGGCTCTGTCTGCAAGGCTATAATGGCCATCTGGGAGTCAAGCTGTTCTCTAACAAATAGTGCATTCCAATTTCCAAGTTACATCTGCTGAATATGAATAGGGTTACTCCTAAATCCTCCTGGGCTGGCAGACCCAAAGATATGTTGATGTGGTAGCATCTTTATGCCATCAGAAGCTACCACCATTTTCCCCCAGCAGAGGGCTCCTTTGTAGGCTGCTGCCACCATTTCCTGTTCTGCTACTAGCTGTATTTGAATTCAAACCCTTTTCCAAGAGAAGGCGTGGTGACAGTGGCGTAGCTAAGGGGGTGCAGGGGGTAGCAGTTACACTGGACATGAAGCTTTAGGGGGGCAACAAGCTGAGCTTGACACTAGTGACCAAAATTATGAAAATATTGGTATGTATGAATAATACAGTCATATTACATATCATTGGAAAGGTAATTTAATGCAAAATGCAATGCAACAAACTGCACTGGAATATCTGTGTTCTATCAAAAGTTATGGTCAATTAACCAGAAAATGCCTTGTGGAACAGAAAATGATTTGCTTAACTCAAAACTGACCTATGAGACTGATTGTTCTGAGTGCCAGTGAGATGTTATTATGATACAGCATGGAACTAATAACTATTTATTTACTTAATTAAATTTGATTTTATCATGTGGGGGGGGGGCTACAAAATCTTCTTTGACCCCAGGTAGCAGATATATGCCTTAGCTATACCACTGACTGGGGGGAGGCAGCAGAGCAAGTGGGTGGTGAGCTGCTGGGGAGAGGAGGTGGGTTCCTCCCAATTTTCACTTTTTAAAAAGCCCGGGCATGATGTCACTTCCGATTGTGACATCACTTCTGGGGCAACATTTTGAACTTGGCACCGTGCTACACAATCATTAGCTACGCCACTGCTTGGTGATAGTGGTAGGTATTAATGACTGCCTGCCTATCCACTCTCTGTTTGCTGTTCAGCTCTATAAACTTCATTGTGGTATACAAATGGCATTGGTGTTGATGGCACTGTAATGATGGAATGTTTTTGAATGCAACTTGGCAAAAAAAGTTAAACTCAAATGCTACCTTATCGTATTGTTATGAAATGTTATTTGCTATTAAAATGTAAATTATTGTTTGAGTATTTAGAATTCAACAGGGAAAATGCGGCAGCGTGCTTTTAAAAGAATTGCTGTCTCCGCTCAAGGAACAAATATTTTAAAATAAGATGTAGCAGAGTTATTTTAATTCAGTATTGCACTCAATTACAGAAAAAGGTGCTAATATTTTAACTATTTTTTTATCCTAGTCCAATATAAACATATTAAAAAGTATTAATTCATGGCAGAAAGACTTTGGGTCTTATCATCATTTTAACCTTTTTAAAAGGTTGTCTATAACCATTTGGAATATCTTCAGAAATCCCAGGCCACGTGCCCCAGAAAATCCCATTGCGAACACCTTTGTATTTTTTGTTATAGTATTTGCCATTTAGATTGGCAGCCAAACATGCATCAAACCACCACCCAGAGCTGTAGTACGCTCCACAGTTTCCTGATGGATACCTGTCATTGTCCCTGTCCGGGGTAGTGAAGAACTTTTGATCATGGTTGTAAAATTTGTTGAAGTGCAGGGCATCCCCAGCTGTGCCACTGTAGCTACTAACACTTAGGCGGTATTTGAGGAGTTCATTAGCCACATAGAAGTGTTCATATTTTGCATATTCTCTGACTCCGTTGAAATCTTCAAGTTCAATCCTCAGTTGCATATCTTTGCTTTTGCTCAGAAGGTGAATTTTGTCGTTCCCCAGCCAGAACTCTCTGCTGAGGTTTCCAAACCCATTCTTGTATTCATTCCATGTTCTGTTGAAGTTAGTGCTGCCATCCTGACGCATCTGGATCACTGTCCAGCCGCCTCCCATAGATTCCATCTCACAGTAAGCATCAAAGCTATCATTTCTTACATCAGGGGTAATTCTGTAGATTCCATTGTGTCGTTTGCCAATTGCAAAATAGTCAGAGCAGTCTCCATGCAGAAGCTGTATAACTGGTCAGAAGGGGGGAGGAGATGGCAAGGTTACACATATTTTTGATTCACCATTTATTTTGACATGCTTAGAATCATCATAGTACAAAATGAAGCAACCTCAATTCATAATGGCATTTGTATTTTCATGTCATCTTGCTTCATAGCACCCATAAGATAGATGTTCGGTGTCATTTTTAGATGTTGTTTTTATGTGTACTGTATGTGAGTAAAGAGGAAGGATCCAATCCTAACAAACTCCCCCAGCACCAGAGCGCCTTTGCAAATAGAGTGCATGTTGCATCTTGCGGTGGGGAGGGGGTCAGGCACAGATGCCTCCTCAAGGTAAGGACATTCATTCCCTTACCTTGGAGTAAGCCTCCACTTCCCCAATGGGTCTCCTGGAATCTGCACCAGCTATTTTGATGGAATACATCCAAGGAGAGGCAGCAGGACTGGGATTCTGTTGCACACCAGTGCCTCCTGAAACCATCCCCTCCCGTCTCTTGCCCTACCCCTTTCCTGCCTAGGAACAAATGTTGGCCTGGCCAGGTGGGCCCTCTGAAAGTGAACCCCCAGCCAATGGCCAACATAGCCAACCTCTGATATCACTCCTGAAGCCTGTATAATTCCAAATCTGCTTTCCATAATGGTTCCTGTTCCCTACTGTAGCTAAACTTGACCTTTTCTGCCCAGCCCTCAGGTGTACTCATTTGATCCCTGTTGCCTATATGCAACATTGGACAGAAATGGCTTAAACACATATAACTGAAAGATTGCATACACTTCCTTGCTTTAGTTCATCCCTTCCTCTGCTGCCTCTTTGAGTCACTATCTATGTTGTAAGCCCCACAGAGCAAGGATGTGTCTTTTATTATGAGTAAAGCACCAGATACATTGATGGTGCTATATAAAGAAGGTAAACTCCCTCTATCTTTTTTTATTTCTTTGTTTGTTTGGAAATGGGGATACAAAATGCTTCCTGGCAAAGGTAATTTGCGTCTTCTGCTGCTCCTCAGAACTTGCTTGGATATTTTGATTTGTTTGTGCTAGAACCCTTGTCATACATCAGATACACAAGTGATCCTGTAAGGTCAGCAGAGTGATAGGTACTAGAGATAATGTGACACCCACTGTCTTCATCAAAGGGTAGATCAATATGACCTTCAACCAAAGAAACCTTCATTGCTGTTTCTTTTAAATAAATTGTGTACCAATTGTGCCATGTCTACCTTTTAGTGATTTTTTTTTATAATATTATTAATTAGTACTCTGTGAGAACTCTGGATTATTGCTTCAAATGTCCACATTGGATTCCTAAGTGAGGTGCCTCCACTGCATACAGCTGGAAAAGAGCTGTCGGCAAGGTGTTTTCATCCTGGTCATTATGTTAGTTGTAAATTTGATGTCGTGTCTCCACTTGACATTTGTTAGCCTTTGTGTTCAGCTTTAATCAGTTTACTCATACGGGAAAGCAGGAACATTTTATTTTCAACAAGATTGTCATGACCTTGTTATTGTTGCCTATTGTTTGTATAGAAATAGAGAACATGAGTATTTTCCCTAGCTGTTGCAAATTATTTGGTACCACTGACATTATGACACTCAGAAAGGTACAGTGTAAGAGAGTGACATGGTTTCCTGTTAAAGAGGTATTACATAATCACTCAGTTTTGAAGTGGAAACGCATTTGGAAGGTATGTGAGGCAGGAATGTACAATTTATTTCTCTCAGCAGCTAATTTTGTACAAAGAAAAAATTTCTTCCAGGTGTTTCCTGAAGATTATAAACCCAATTTATCACCTTAGCCAGCAGTAATTTATATCTCACAGAATGAGGAAATGAAGTGTCCTTGCACTATACTGTGAGAAGGATCCACAGCTCAGTGGTAGAATATCTGCTCTGCAGGTAGAAGGCCACAGGTTTAATCCCTGGCATCTCCAAGAAGGGCAGGAAAGCCCCCACACTGGCATTCTGGATAAATACTGCCGAATCATTGTAGACCAGGGGTGCCCAAACCCCAGCCTAGGGGCCATTTGTGGCCCTCAGGGACTTCCAGTCTGGCTCTTGGGGAGCCCCCAGTCTCCAATGAGCCTCTGGCCCTCCAGAGACTTGCTGGAGCCTGTGCTGGCCCCACAGAACTGCTCTCAGTGTGAGGCTGACTGTTTGGCCTCTCATGTGAGCTGTAGGATGAGGGCTCCCTCCACTGCTTGCTGTTTCACATCTGTGATGCAGTAGCAGCAGTGAAGGAAAGGCCCGCCTTGTGTTGTGCAAGGCCTTGAGCTACTGCAAGACCTTCATCCATTCATATAAGTTCCATCTCTAATATATGCGTTTATATATTCAAATTTGAAATGTAAATTAATTCTTTTTCTTCCTGGCACAAGGCACTTCACAGCAGCTGGGAGAGGGATAGTGCTGGTGGAGAGGCCAGTGCCAGTTGATGCTGGACCTCTGCGCTGTTCTGACGGCTGCCGAGCGCTTGTGGCAGTGAGTAGGCCACCGAGCAGGGGGAGGCGTTCTGCAGTGGGGGGAAGGCAGGAAGTGGGCAAAACTGGGCAGGGGGAGGGTGGCACGGGGATGGTTGAGGCCCAGGAGGGAGTGGAGATAGCAGCAGAGGCTGCCGCCCAATCCTCTCCACCCTCCCGTGCCTGAAAGCCCTACACAGGCTACTTGAGTCTTCACTAGCTATGGATTGGTGCAGATCCAAGTAGCTCTGTAGAGGCTCCCTGGTCCCAACACTGGGTTTCCTTATCCTGAGGAGACCTCTGGCTCCCTCCCTGGCCTTGCAGGATACAGTGGTGGCTGTTTTGGCACCATTGTGCTGTGGCGCCAGCAGCCCAGACAGAGTTGGGTTATAATTCATCTTGCTATTGCTTTACATAACTACACTATTTAAATAAAATAATTCATTGTCTGGGGCAGATACTAAAATTATGAGCTGGGAGTGGAAACAGGAAGTTTTGTTTGTGTTGCTAGTAATAGAAGGCCAGATCTTAAGGTCTATATGATGAATATGCAGATAATCAGATGAATTATAATGGTGGTATCCTTTCAGATGCACTCTTGAGCCTGGTCCACCTAGTCTAGGTTAAAGTAGACTGCTGGGAGAAAGGGGGCATGGCACATTTGGCAGTTAATCTGTATTTTCCACTGGGTGAGAATGTTATGTAGATATCTATCATTCCCCCAGTAATTCATGTTGCGCTGTGACTCGGATCACCTGCATCCAGGCTGCAATGGTTCCTCGGAATATTTTTGGCATAGCAAGCTCAATCTATTTTTGGCAATTCTTTATCACTCATTGTAAGGTATTTGCGTGACACTGATCAAACTAATAAACACATAATAGAAATCACTTGGGAACTTCCTGCATATAAGAACAGGTTCACCCATTAACTCCAGACTAACTTTTTGGAAGGCTAGGGCTGCAATCCGAAACACACTTTCCTGGAAGTAAGTTCCATTGACTATAATGGGACTTACTTCTGAGTGGATGTGCATAGGGCTCTAGGTTAGTTCAATGCCAGCATAAATCTGTTTTGAGACATTCACATGATACACAAGCACTTGCATGGAGGGAGGAGCTGCCTGTAGCACTAACTCCCTTGGAATCAAGTACTCTAGTCTCATTTGGATAGTAAAGATCTATACTAGACAGTTAGCTGGAAGTAATGATATTATTTATCATTTGTACAGTGTCCAAAGCACTTTACATACATTATCTTGATGTTGTCATTACAATAATCCTATAAACTGAGCCGCTATTATTATTCCCATTTTGCCACAAGGGAGCCAATGCAAAAAGAGGGAATGACTTGCCTAAGGCCACATAGGGCTCAATCCTCACCAACTTCTGTTGAAAAGCAGTATATAAATACTGTTAATAATAATAATGTTCCAGCACTAGCCAAGCCACAAGGTAAGATAACAAACATGCTCTTACCTTGAGGAGGCCCCCTTGACTGCCTCCCCACTGCAGGATGCAGTGCACATCACATTGGCACAGCTATGTCAGTGCTGGAAAGTTGGTTAGGATTGCGCCCATAGTGAGTTAATAACAAAGGCGAGTTTCTTTCAATACAATGAACTCCAGCACACTACACCAGTTTAAGCACATTCATATGAAATGCTCTTTTGGGAATGACTTGTGCTAGTTGCAATGCATGCCAACATTTTGTTATGTTCCAGGTTTTCTTTAGGATAGAACCCCAAGTTTACTCACCTTTAGTGCTCTCAGATTAAACATTTCTGGTTTTGAATCATTTGTTTCTTAATCTGAATTTAGGTGAACAAAACCATTTCCCTGCCCAAAACTAAAAACTTATCTCAGGCAAAATGCATCACCTTCACACTTAATTTTTATTACTTTGGCAAGATAGTCTTGTTTTAACTACAGTCTCTAACAGTTCAAGGTTTGAAGAAAATAATAAGCCAAAGTAATCTTTCGTTCCACTTTGTTTATATAAGGCATCTTGCCAAGATTCCACTCTCAGAATATCACGTGCTGCCCATTTGGGATGTTTTTATGCTGCTTAGGTTCACACATGGGCAGCTGTAAAGCATAATCATTTGTGCCATCTGTCTGTAAGTCTACACCTTCTCCTAGATTCCCAAATGTAAATGGTATGACAAGTTGTTCATTAGCATTTTTCCAGAATATTTTCCAAATAATATTTCAAGGTAGGTTTCTGAGTTTCTTTTCTAGTTTCTTTGTTGTTTATGTGACTGTGAACGTCGTATAATATTGACATAACACTGAGGCAGTTAATGGTTCTGCAGAGGAGTAAACGATTTGGAAAAATGTTAAGCACACTGTGACAAACTGTTAATGAAACATAGTTCAGATGTGCAATGTAAATGGTTTGTGGCATTCAGCCAAAAATACTAGCTATCTCTTATAATCATCTCTCATCTCTGTACAAGAAACTTGTTTCCTTCTTGCTTTCTTTTTGAACAAAATAATAAATGTAGTGTGTATCATTATGAACACAAGTATAAATATCTGAAGTGTAGTCTACATCACTTAGTATAAACCTCACTATAACCATGTGTGAAAACTGAGTAGGTCCTGATGTTCTGCCTTTTCTGTACTTTGGTAGGGCCGAATCCTAAAAGATAATGACTAACTGGGGTTTAACCAGTTGTGGTAACAAGTAGTAAGCTCAGTTCGGGATGTTCTTCGCCATGTGCATCAAAAGATGCATCCAGCCAAACAACTGAGCCCTGATGGACATTGCAGTTTAGATGGGGATGTGCCTGCCCATCAGCCAAAAGGCTGCTTTGGCACATCTTCATTACTGCATCATGTCAAAAGGATTTCTCTCATTCATGAGAACTCAAGTGGAAATTTGAAATAGTCTGTTTCTTACAGGTTTAAGTTCCTCTACTGAGCACAAATAAGTAATTTGTGACTCCAAAACTGCCCTTCCCTCTGTGTTGCTACAGATGTCTACAAAAATATAGATTGTATCAGGAGTGAGGGTATTCATTTTTTTTTTAAAGTTGTTTATAAAAGCTGGGCTGGGCCAGCTTCTCTTTAATTCATCCAACCCATTCACCTCCCGCTCAAGCGAACTAACAAAGGCATTTTACTCAAAAGATGATATTGTCTTTCGCTACCAGTCTGTTGAAACTTACTTATCTACTGATTTTCCCATCTCCAAAGAAGCCCTTTTTCCAAAGTAGGTAGATAAATTGACTCCTAGCATAGTGTGTAAATGGCAAAAAAATTGTTCATGCTATATTTAAACTGTTACACTGAACATAGTGCCGTTCTAATACTGTCAGTAAATGCATCTCTTGTAAAATGTTCAAAGCTGACGTACCTGCATTTGATTGTACTGCTGGACACTTTGAAGAGCATTTATCATCCAAATTATTCACCGCAAATGTCAGGTTCGCCACTTTGTGGTCAATATAGCTCTCCACATTGTTCATGTTTATGAGATTGAGATGCTCCAGCTGACCTTGTAAAGAATGAATCTGGTTCTTTGCATTCTTCAAGCTGGCTGACAGCCGAGAAACCTTGGTTTGCAATTCCTGGACTCTGTTATCTTGTGCTTTGCTAGTGTCTGTTGGAACACCTGTGTCGGGTGGCAGGAATTCATTGCCATCTTGATTGTCGTCTGACTGCAGCCTGCAGTCTTGGCAGGACTTCTTCAACTTGTTTACAACTTCCTTCAGGTTCTGCACTTCTTTGAGGGTCTTCTCAATCAGTCGAAACTGTTTGGGTAGCTGGATCGTCATTGGAGGCAGGTTGATCTGATAGGGGCATTCTTCTCCTTCATCACATTTTCCACTGGTTTTTAGTTTTATAGGACAAGCATCAACACCTTTCTGTTCCTTGCCTCCCTCTGTGCTGTCATCTGTCACACCAGAGGCACTTGTAAAAAGCAGCAGAGCCATCTCAAGCAACACCAAGCAAAGAAACTTCATTGTTTCTGAGCAGCCAACTCTCTGAGGAAGTGTGCAGCACCTCAGCAACTTTAATAAAGGGCTGCTAGCTGCTGGTGCTGCTGCTGCTGTCTGTGAGTAATCAGACTGACTCCCTGCTCAGTTCCTAGAAAAGGGTGGGAGTGATGTTGCATCACAACAAGCTACAGTGCTATTCGTAGCAGAGTAAAGTAGGTAGCTCTGGGGAAATGTGGTTGTTATAGGGAAATGTTACTTATTGTTAAACAATATTTTCAGCACCAGCCTACATAAGCAAAAGTTATGCTACTGGGCTATACACATTCTCAATGATATGACTTTTTACAAAGAAATCTGATTTCCCTGAAGTGTGCATTTAAATTTAAAAACCAAAACTGAAAACTCTGATGCACAGTGTTTAGCACCATCATGTTAACGTGTAAGCAGAAACTAGGATAGGCTTGTGGCTGAAACTGTTTCCCATGGAACTTTGGGGCTGAAAGTTTATCAGAAGTTCTTATCCCCTGCTGCTGTTTAATGCCACTTGAAGCCACAAGTGCATGTTTGGTGTGCTCCAGTGTGTACCCTCCAAAAGTGTAGCCAACACCCTGCATGAACTGAATATCCTGCATACACTGAATGAGGAGTATTTTTACAGATCTGGTCATACACATCTCAAAAAGGACATAGTGGAACTGGAAAAGGTGCAGAAGAGAGTGACCAAAATGATTACTAGGCTGGGACACCTTCTTTATAGGAAAGGACAGCGTTTGGGGCTCTTCAGTCTAGAACAGGGGTGTCCAAAGTTTTTGGCTGGAGGGCCACATCATCTCTCTAACACCTCTCGGCTCCTGTAGGCTTTCCACCTGGGTTTAGCTTAAAAGCTGTTCTGCTGCCTTTTTAATGTTACATGGCAGCTGTCTGTTTCTGTTTTGGTTCAAGTGAAGTCCGTCCTCCTTGTACAGGCCCAGCTTGTCCCAGTACCTAACAAATCTAAACCCCTCCTCGCGATACCATCATCTCATCCACACATTGAGACCACTGAGCTTCACCTGCCTAAGTGGCCCCATGTGTGGATCAGGTAGTATCTCTGAGAACAATACCTTTGGGGTCCTGGCTTTGAGCTTCCTGCCTAGCAGCCCAAATTTAACCTCCAGGACCACCCAGCTACATTTCCCCACATCATTGGTACCAACATGCACCACATCCACTACATCCTCCCCATCCTCTCCCTTGCAGTCGTGATGTCTGCAACCTTGTCTTTGCTTCAGCCCATCTGTTGTCTCAAGAGGCACAAACGTACTTTATGGCATGTTTGCAACCCTCCTAAGTCAGTGCAAGGGACCTGTGCCAGCTGAGCACCTGTTTTGGTTTGCACTCACAGATGTTTAAGGTGCTCACTGTGCCTTACCTTGGCACTTTGTCCCAATGAGGCACTTAGAACCAGGGGACCACAAAGTGCTCATGAAGAGTTCTACTCAAGTGTGATAAGCTCGAAATTCCAGACTACTTTAGGGCAGTGGTTCCTAAGATCAGATTGATCTCTGGCCCCTCCAAGCTTTGCAAGAGACATTTTGGATATAAATGGTATTGGTTTCGACTGAACTCGCCTTCCAGAAATACCCTCAGGAATCAGCTGAAGAACCAAGGAGACACAGTTGCACGTTGTATAGTTTGAGCTACATAATATTATTGAACCGTTTTGTATACTTACAAAGCAGTAACATTTGATCTACAGGTGGCCTCATTATCTGCGGACTCTGTACCCACAGATTTGAATATCCATGGGTTCTGAACCAGCGGGATGAGCCACCTGTTGCCCTCCAAATGCGACCAGAGCTATGCTGCAATCGTGTCCAGAGAGCCTTCTGAGAGCTGAAAAGCACGACTTCCATTTTTTGGCTGCAAACTGGAACTTGTGCTTTTCAGCCCTCAGAAAGCATCCATGGGAACAGATCCTCCATGGATATCGAGGACTGCCCTGTATTTGCCTTAGGGGCAAATTTTCTCTCTTACATTTAATTTCGGCAACTTACTACTTCAGACCAACTACTTCTTTTCGAAATGGTGATTGTCCTAGAATCTTTTTATAGCATGACCTATTCACAAAGAGGAAGTAATCTCTTAATCTTGCCAATGTAAAAGTTATAGGCTTCTTCATGAATTCCCAGAAGTGGGAGTTGTCTACTGAGTTCTTCTTGTTGTCTTTGGTTAAGGACGTCTTCCTTTAGGATTCCTTACCTTAGATGTACTTAACTTCTAAGGAAGGGTGGAAGCAGTTCTCCATCTAAAGCACAAAAGTTCAGTTCCTGAGA
The DNA here is from genome assembly GCF_035046505.1 of Tiliqua scincoides. Taxonomy (NCBI): domain Eukaryota; kingdom Metazoa; phylum Chordata; class Lepidosauria; order Squamata; family Scincidae; genus Tiliqua; species Tiliqua scincoides. The sequence goes on along the minus strand of NC_089827.1, from coordinate 25,151,518 downwards.
AGAAACAACAGTAAATTGTATCCTTATTGGCTGGGCTATTAGGATAGTTTGAATTCCTCTGAATATTTGTTTAGTTTACTAAATCTTTGCTGGTTTTAAATGGATTTATTTTTATGCAGAACCATCTAAAATTTATAAATTTAATTTATATGAATTTGATTCATTTGATTTTTCTCTGTAAACCGCTTTGTGAACTTTTCGTTGAAAAGTAGTATATAAATACTGTTAATAATAATAATAATAATAATAATAATAAAAGAGTGGATGAGCAATGAAATGATGAACAAAGTAAGTTGGAATCATGTGATTGGTATAAATTGAAAATAATCTGATCTCCTGATATACTGCTCCTTTTATTTTTATTATTTAGAAGAGTGATTCTCACACATTTAACACCGGGACCCACTTTTTAGAATAAGAATCTGTCAGGAGCCACCGGAAGTGATGTCATAACTGGAAGTGACATCATCAAGCAGGGAAATTTTTAACAATCCTAGGCTGCAATCCTACCCACACTTACCTAGTTAAAATGTTAAAAATACAGTTCTGTAACATTTCCCCAGATGCAGACACATACTATGGTAGCATCAAGTCTAATATATTAAAAATAAAATATTGAAATGAATGGGGACCCATCTAAAATTGGCTCATGACCCACCTGGTGGGTCCTGACCTGCAGTTTGAGAAACACTGACTTAGAAGGATTTTTCAGTCATAAAACTGTTGCTGAATTAGTAAAAATAGTATTACATGTTTGGTGCAATAGAGTTCATGCATCCTATTGGTCATGTCATAATCGAGAAGTAAGTAGCACTGCCTTCAGGTTTGTCATTAGCGATATGTTCCATGCTTTCTAGAACATAACACTCTTACTCTTCTACAGTCCCTGTTCTACCAGGTCAGCCAAATTTTTCAGAGTCCTGTTCTATGGAAAACTCCACCTTGAAGAAGTTGCTGCATTTTTTCTTTCTTCTGTACTATGCCCTTGTGCCCAAGCCTACCAACTCTCCAGCGCTGATGCAGCTGTAATGCAGCCCTGAGGAACAAATGTTCTATTACCGTAAGGTGGCCTCTATGACTGCCCTCCCCAATGAAGGGTGCAGCACATACCCCACAGTAATTGCTGCATCAGTGCTGGAAAGTTGGATGGGACTGGACCCTTTGTGAACTCATTGAGGTCAAAGTTCTGGCATTATGCATCCTAATGAAGCCATCTATTAAAGGTTGAGCAAAAAATGGCGTTTCCTGATTGTCACTATAAATTCTTATTCCATCAAACACAGAAATGGGCATAAAAACCAATGCAAATGCTGTTTTTTCTTCTTCTGAGTTTCCTCACATAAGCCTTAGTGCTAAACGTAAATTAAATGCTTTTACTGTTTTTCAGTTCTCTGCCTCTTTCAGCCTACTGAGATCGAAAATGAAAACTAGAAGAAGATTTGAGGCAGAGAATAAAAGCACAATCCAAACCTGACCCAGTACAGCTAGGCCACATGCTCTGTACTGTATCCCTCACAGGTTAGAAGCAGGCTGGAGGTCACCTTGGGGTAAGTGGATATTTTTCCTCTTACTCTGAGTAACGCCTCAGCATGCCTATGGGGCTACTCAGCCTGAGAAGCCCAGTGTAGCGCTGGTCCAGCCAGGAGGGAAGTTGGGATGCAGCATGTGCTGCCACCACTGATCCTACCCCCTCCCAGGCCTGATCCTCCCTTCATTCCTCCCTTCCCCAGTTCAGGAACCCCCTTCCCTGCCTTCCCAACACCCTCCAGCCACCCTCTTCCATCCTCTGCACTGCCCAGCACAATCTTATCTGTGTTGGCCAGTGCTGCTACTGGATGTGGCAACGGCAGTCTAGTGCACATCTTTGTGCCAGCGTTGCTGGCTCCTGAGTAAGCGCAAACAGGTCTTATGGCACATTTGCAACACTCAGAGCTAGTGCAGAGAGGCCTGCGTTGGCACAACAGACAGTTAGGATTGGGCTGTAAGAGACAGACTGGTTAATTGTTAAAGGAGACAAAAGCCAGCAGGAGCTTTAAATGAATCTTTAGGAATGTAGAATGGGAGGTAGAGAAGTTTGGTTATTATGTATTGCTTTGTCACAGTATCCTTCAGCTGTAAAAAGTTCTATACACACAGAATTGTTTCTCAGATGAGTATTATATGTATTTTACTTCATATGTATGTACGTATGTGTGTGTGTGTGTGTGTGTGTGTGTGTGTGTGTGTATTAAAAATTTATACCCCATCATTCTTTTGAACGCAGTGCAGCTTGAAAAACAGATCAGCATTAAAGCAATTGGTAGCAAAAATACAAAAACAGAACAGAAAAAAACTGAAAAACACATTAGGTTTCATTTATAATAATGGAGCAACAGCCTACTGTGCAAAAGGTCTTCAGCTGATAACAAAGGAGCCTGTTACACTTCATCAGCAGGGGCTGCCATAGAAAACAACTTCTTATGGTCACAGTCCATGGCATCTCAGAAGGTGACATACAGTATCTGATCTCCTTTTACCAACTGGAGCCATTTGCTTGCATGCACTCTTAATTTCTGCTTGTAGCGCATTTGAGTCTGGATTGTATTGGCCCAGCCCTATTAGCCATCACCATGCCCCTGGGTAGCTTACCCTTATCCCTACCCAGATAGGAGAATCCTTACTTCCGTCTCTTAAATATTGAAGGGTATAAAAAAGAAGGCATAGAGAAAAGATGGTGGGATTTGGAGTGATTTCTTAGATTTAGATAGCCTATCTGCGTCACGCATAACCTCCATAAGAAGAAAGCTTAGAACAAAGCTTAGTTTAGGAATAAAGCTTAACAAATGCTTTCAAATACGGTAAATCAACTTGATATGGCTTCATCTGCATCTGTTGCCTAATTACCTCAACCACCTGTGGCACTCGTGTGTAATATGTGATCCTGAATGCCCCTTCCCCTCCCATGTCAAAAATGCACCAGCCACAACAATAGAGCTTGGACAACCATTGATCTGGGAATGTGTATCCTCATCTGCAACATGTACAGAAGGTTTTCATGCAAAGAGCTCTCTCTCCAAGGATTAGTTTTCATTTCCCATCAGTTCTATACTCTTTACAATCCTACTTATCAAAGGTGTTCAAAAGCCAGTTGAGGAAGTCTGTGGTGGCAACCCTGTTTTTGCTGCAGTTCAGTGGCATGCGTGCAAAAACAGAACTTTGTAGAGGAACATTTTTTTGGCCCAGTGTTTTCTAAGATAATAAAGCAGTGGGTGAAATTCACAGCAAGGTCACAGCATTGCTGGTAAGCTGGCACGGATAATGGAGAATGGCTGGTGACTTATGTCCCTGGTATGTCATGTTGCAATGCATGTTGTTAAGATGTTCATATTGCAGAGTTTTCCATTACTGACTAAAGGTCGCGTTTATTTCCTGTGCAAACATGAATTGATGATCACTGTAAAGATTCCTTATAATACCAATTTGCATCACCTTGAGATACGTCCTGGCACCAGTTATCTGTGGGTCACTCCTTTTGGTCTTGTGAGCAGTGGGGAGTTGAGGCAACTTTTCTGATGGTTTGAAGGCCAAGGTTTTAAGGCCAGCGTTCCCAAAGAGTCAAGTGGGACAGATGCCAGAGCGTCTGAGGATGCCTCTGGAGCCTGGTAGACTGTAGGCAGAGGTATGAGTCAGCTGAATTAGAGTTTTTCTTTAAAATTGGGCTATCAAATTGTAAATTAGATGCCTGAGAGTTCAGCTGTACCTGCTCCTTGCCCAGTGGCAAGAGACCATGTGCCCAACTGACCAGCAACATCCCTCCACAACTGAAACTTCAAATCAAATCAAAACTTAGAGCAGAACAGTGAAGTAAGTTAGCTAAGCTAGGATTTTTTTTTTAAATTTATTGTTGCCTTAAAATGTTTGTACTCTTGACTCACTTTCCTATGGTTTTCCCCTTTTGGAGGGCGTCCTTACTTACTACAGGACAGTTTTACGCAATAAATATACCTTTTAATGGTATGTCCTTCGGGAAAAGATGTGCTCACCTAAATCCATCAGGGAGGAGGTGTAATGGGGTGGATTGGACCTGGGAGGGGGTGAGATAGGTGGCAGGGGATACTACCTAGCCCCGTTCCAGGACCTGATTTTCCAATATGGGGCAGCTCAGACATGCACCAGGTATTTATAATAATAATAAATAATAATAATAAAACTTTATTTTTATCCTGCCCTTCTCCCTAACGGGACCCAGTTATGTCAAACTAGCCTCATTGAAACTGCTGGGGCTTACCCTACAGGAAGGGGACAAATGTCCCTTTACCTTGGGGAGACCTCCAGCAGCCTCTTTCTGCACTGGATACAGCGCAGGTTGTTTTAGCACTGCTGCATCACAACACAGAAAGTTAATTAGGATTGGGCTACCCATTAAACAAGAATGTAGTCTCCTCTTTATTTATAACTATTAGTCTTAAGATCATACTCCATTAGAAAGCTGCGTTTGTTTGCTCTGTGAATTTATGGTATGCATAAATTATGGTTTTGTATATAGCATCTTCTGTAAAACTGATACAGCAAGTTCAGCATTCAAAGGGATTGGCTAAACCAGAATATTTTTATTCGACTTGGCAGCTATTTGTTACGTTTGCCAACTGTCACATAAACATGGCTCATGTGGTGGTGATAACTTGTTGGTCCTTTGAAAAGATTTGCGTGAATGACCCTGATCTGCCATTGTTGAAGGAATGTTCTTCTTCTGGTTGTTTGTTGTTTAACATCTGTGCGTTAGTTTTATTTCTTTTTAGCTTTCTCATGGTAAGTGATCTGTGTGTTGTTATTTAACTGACTCAGAAACATGATTATCTTTGAAAAGATTTTTTAAAAGTGATTTTTTTTGGCAATTACATTATGTTCCCTCAAAGTACTCAGTTGGCACAAGTAGAGAATGCATTGTATTAAGTGATTTTTAGCAAGATGTTAGTGATTTTTATCCCAGTCCTAAACATACAAGTTGGAAACAAGTTCCATACAAACAAATTATCACAAGTTTGCATAATCACCATGAAGGTGTACTGGAATTCAAATTTTGGAATGTCAAAAATAGTAGTTGGGTTCTTTTAAAGACATATTAAAGCATTCCATTATGTTTATAAGGATTGGTTGTATAGAGATGATTTTTTTTTTAAATCTCCATTTAAATAATATAATTAGGGTCTTCTCAGTTTCAAAAATATGACAAATTTTTTTATACTATAGTTGCCTTTATACTGCAAATTGTGAACTAATCCACCTCAGCCTTGTAATATTCTCATCCAGAGAGTTATCAAGTGTAAAATACAGGTCCAACCTTGTTATACATGGATTTTTTAATACATGAATTTGACAAATGGCCACTGCAAATGAGAAGGAATGTAATCCCTGTAGAAGGGGAAAAATGCATCCCTTTAAAATCACAGTTTAAAAAAACTGCTTTTCTTACTGAGAGAGACAGTCATGCATGTCATGTCTCTACAGTCATGTAGAGAGACAGTCAGGCAAATGATTACAAGTATAACCTAATTATCCATGGATTTTTCATCAGTGGAAAAATCCATGGATTTTTCTATCTCAATGTGATGAGAAGGGCCCTTTAAATTAAAGGAAAAAACTCTCGTTAATGTGAGAGAGGGCAGCCCTACATAAGAACATAAGAACAGCCCCACTGGATCAGGCCATAGGCCCATCTAGTCCAGCTTCCTGTATCTCACAGCGGCCCACCAAATGCCCCAGGGAGCACACTAGATAACAAGAGCCCTATGGCAATCCATCAGTCATTCTCTCTTCAGGCACTTAGAATGGCTTCACTCCTCACTCAGAGCCAGCGACTCCTCCCTTCCCCCTGAGCAAGTGAACGAAAGATAATCACTGTGCATTTTTTCCCAGCTCTGGGTGAAGGGAGGAGTAAAGCATTTCTAAGGGCCTGGAGACAGGCTGATTGATGGATTGTCTGCCTAATGACTCTGTCTTACATCACAAAGGCAAGCAAGGCTGTTTCTAAATGCATTGTCTAGCAAAGGGACCTTGTTTTTTAAATGAATTTGCTTTAATGTGATTTTTGCCATCCATGTGAGTTCTGGGAATGGAACTCTCAAGAATAGGCTAGACTCAACCTGTAACTGTAAAGGCTGCAAATGTTCTCGCAAAACATGAAAATGTAAGTAACATATACTATTGTTGTCTTGCCATTTTGTAGTTGTTTTATGCTGGATTGATTCCTGGAACCAGGGTAGCTGAGCTGAAGGCAAAGTATACCCTTCTTCATGATACGCTAGTAAGGTAGGCTTATTTCTAGGCCCTGTATATGTTGTCATTATGAACATAAGGAATGCCCTGCTGGCTTGTACATCAAGTTCATCATCCTGATTCCCATATGGTTCGTCACCTACTCTGGAAAGTACACAAACAGGTCACGAAGGCAGGAGTCCCTTCTTGCTGTTGCTTTTCAGCTACTGGCATTCAGAGACTGGACGCAATCCACAGCACGTCCTCAGCCGGCACAAGCCACTTGCGCCGGCCGATGAGTGTCACAAAAGTGCTGTAAAGCACTTTTGCACCACTCTCAAAGGAAGGAGGCGAGCGCACAGATGTGTGCCAGCCTCCAGACGCTGGCCCAAGCCCCATTGAGCGGACAGTAAAGGTAAGTCTGCACCAACCAAGGCAGGCCAGTGCAGAGGTCGGAGAGGGGCGAGGAGAGGATGGGAGGAAGTGCTTTGGGGCGAGGGGAGGGCAAGCAGTGGGGTGAACCCATAGGTGGGTGGCAGGTAAGTGTTGGGTGGGGCCAAGATCCAGAATTTATGCTGGATCCTATCCCTGCTCCCTGGCAGCCTGGGGCAGCCTGGGCTGCTTGAATCTGCACCACCTTTTGAGGTGGCACATATCTGAGTTGCTCCATTGGGTCTGCTGTGGCTTAACCCAGGGTAAGGGAAAGTGATTTCCCTTGCCCTGGGCTGAGCCGCTGCTGCCTCCAACCCTGCACTGGATAGGGGCATGGCCATATTGACCAAGGGCCCACCGGTGTACCGTGGTATGGCCCATCGGCCTGCCTGCTCCAGGGCAGGTTAGGATTGGGCTGTAAGTGTAGTACATAGGGGAAGAAGCAAACAGCAAGCTTCTTTTTCTGTCCCATTTAGAAGAAATAAATCTCCCCATTGAGTAGATAAGTAATAGTTATCCCTTTTTTTCTTTCTTTCCTTGGCCAAAATGTTAATCATAAGCTTGTCAGGTCAGAAAACTGGTGGTTTAAAAATATACATATCTGCAAAGCTTTTGTTTTACTTTAGTTTGCAGGAATCAGAGATTCAGCTATTACAGGATGCCAAACGTTTCACTGCGATCATAGAAGAGCAGCAAGAGAAGCTGGAGAAAGCAGAACAGTTCCCAGAGGAATCCACCTCAGAGTTGTCTAAACTGAGGCAGCAGTACCTGAGATATCATAATGAATATAATGCAATTCAAGAAAGAGAGTTTGAGATACAGTACAAGTTGAACAGGTAGGTAATGTGTCAGTTGTTTTCTATACTATTACAGACTATTGGAAGGATGTTATTCAGGCAACCAGAAGGCTGGAACCTAAATATTTATGGGGATGAGTGAAAAACAACAGAATGAAAAGCAGATTGTGATGGCTTGCACTGACCAGTTGGTTGCTGAACGGGAACCCTTGAGATTAGCCTAGGTATATGGACCTGTTTGTGCCCCTGACGTTTCAGCTGTGCAGAGGGAACCAGAAGGTCTTAGACTCTACGACTGAAGAATCAGACATGCTCTACCCTTTACCCTTCATCTCCAAGACCACACCTTGGGTTCGGTTTAATAGTTTCACTGTGAGATGGCCTGGAATGCTAGGCACCTGTCTTTATACATATGGTAGTTATAGAGGAGTAAGGGCCCAATCCTGAACAGTGCACACTGGTTTACCGCTAGTGTGCCCTGTAGCAAACATGCTGTAAGGCACATTTGTGGACCCTAGCACCAGGTGGCCGCCAGAGCTCTGCTGCTTCGCAGCCACGCAGACCACTGAGAAGCGGACAGATAAGTGGGGGAAGGCAGGGAGGGGGGAGTGGGGGAAGAGGCCTTCTGGGAGGAGGGAGTGGGGTGGGAGGGAGGAGGACCAGTGGAGCTTTGCTCCACTGGATCCAGAGCCTCTGTGTTGTGCTCACCACCCAACACGGAGGTTCTTGATTCATTGCTGACCTTTTGATTGGCAGTGAATCAAGTAGCCCCATTGCAGGGCTACTCTCTTTAGCCAGGGGAAAGGGACAAAAGTCCCCTTCTCCCAAGGAGCCACCAGCAGCTGTCTGGAGCATGCAGGATGCGGCGGCAGCCATTTTTGGCACCCTGCATCCCAGGCAGCTCAGGATTGGGCTGCCCATCTAGAATTATGGCACTTCAGTAACCATTTCATAGCTCTGAATTTGAGCCTCTATTTTTCCTGAATTGCATACTAATAATACTTGTCTTCAGATACTTGATACAATCACCTTATTGACCTGGACTACTTGTTAAATTTTTTTTCTATGCACATTTTTTCCCCTCCAGTTTACTAGAAGACAAAAAACTTCTTGAAAAAGAGTATTGTAGAATCCCCAAAGCTAGTGTAAGTATGATGCATATGTTACCCAAGAAACCTAAATTGGGTGCAGTTGGCTGGAGCAAGGAACAAATGCAAACATATCACTCTGTTGTGACATGCAGAAGATTTGGGAAAACCACAACCAACACTGACATAATCCTGTTTTTCACAAAAACAAAAAAACAAACGAAAACTAGATAAGTAATTAAAAGCTTTAGGGTGTTGATAGGGTGGAAAATATTCACTCTCCTGACCTCAGGTGTTTCACCTGCCAGTCCTCTGGTTCTTCTGTCTACTACTCTTTGAAGATTTTATGGTGACCTAGGCAGAGGTTTCCTCCCCATGTAGCACCAAATGTTTTGGTCTGGAGAGAGAGGGCAGCTGGGCAAACCTGCCCTACCTGGAGATATCAAGGATTGAACCTGAGTGTCAGCAAGTATTCTGCCACTTACTTCTTCCATTTGCCCTTCGTCTCAGTTCCTTTAATCCGTGGGTGCCCAGACCCTGGCCTGGGGGCCACTTGCAGCCCTCGGGGACTCCCAGTCCAGCCTGTGAGAAGCCCCTGGTCTCCAATGAGCCTCTGGCCCTCTGGAGACTTGCTGGAGCCCGTGCTGGCCCAACGCAGCTGCTGTCAGCATGAGGGTGACTGTTTGACCTCTCGTGTGACCTGCAGGCTGAGGGCTCCCACCACTGCTTGCTGTTTCATGTGTGTGATGCAACAGCAGCAGCAAAGGAAAGGCCGTCCTTACTTTGCGTGAGGCCTTTTATAGGCCTTGAGCTATCACAAGACCCTCATTCAGTCATATAAGTTGCATCTCTGGATGGAAATATATTGATTTATGTAAATTTATTCCAATTTGAAATGTAAATTATTTTTTTTTCCTGGCCCCTAACAGTGTCAGAGAGATGATGTGGCCCTCCTGCCAAAAAGTTTGGACACCCCTGCTCTAATCCCATGTATTTCATCCCTCCTTTTTTGTTTCTTGTTTCTGAGGAGATTACTGACCCAAAACAAAATAAACAAGTGTAATACGCAGAACAAATATAACAAAATACCACGAGATTTGATATACTAGAAAGCTAAATGGGCAGTAGTGTCAAAGGTCAACGAACATGTATGCAACCTACAACCCTGCATGTATATATAAATAACCCTTTCAGCATGTATCTCAGAATGACCAGGTTTTCATGATTTTGCAGTCACTGCACTCCACGTATCAGTCAATGAGGTCACTGAGCTTTGTTTTTTTTTTTTTAAAGGATGCAGAACGGAGAATTAAGGTCCTAAAGGACAGCTGTGAAGAGATCCGTAAAGAAACAACTCACAGGAGGCAAGAAATTAAAGCACTGAAGGAAGATCTGTCATCAAGGCAAAAGCATCTGACTAGGGATCAGAAAGACCTTGATGAACTATTTCGGAAGCAAGAAGAGCTGAAAGTAAAGCGGGCTTAAGTGTATAATTGTGTGTAATTCTGTGCCTGTTGAGTGCATCTGCTTAAGGGGCTGCTTTCCAAAGCGCTTACATTTTAACATGATGTAGAGAAGAGGCCAAAAAAAGTTTGAACACAGGCAGCAGTTTTCTGTCTGAGGGAAATGAACTTAGGGCCCAATCCTGAGCAATGCGCGCTGCTTTACTGCTGGCGCACACTGTCGCAAATGTGCCATAAGGCACATTTGCTAGCCCTAGCAGTGGGCAAGTGCCAGTGGTAGCCCAGCACTGGCCAGTGCTGGACTACTGCCGGGCAGCCACTGAAGCTCCACCACTCAGCAGTTTCATGGACTGCTGAGCAGCGGATAGGTAAGTGGGGGGGCATGGGGGGAGGTGGGGAGGAGGCGTTCCGAGCAGGGGGGAGGTGAGGAGAAGGCATTCTGGGGGGAGGGAGTGGGGAGGGAGGGAGGTGGGACCAGTGGAGCAAGGTTCCACTGGATCCAGAACCTCCATGTTGGGCTCGCTGCTCTATATGGAGGCTCTTGATTCACAGCCGACCTTTGGATTGGCGGTGAGTAGCCTCATTGTGGGGCTACTTGCTTTACCCAGGGGAAGGGGACGAAAGTTCCCTTCTTCTAAGGAGCCACCGGCGGCTGCCTGGAGTGCACAGAATGCGGCGGCAGCCATTTTCAGCACCGCTGCAGCCCCACTCATTGGGCAGCTCAGGACTGCGCTGTTAGACTCCATTCTTTTTTCTCATTATGCCAACGCCATTATGCCAACGCATCTTTAATGTTCTCTAGGTTTAAAAGCATTGTGTAGAATTTAGATCCATGTAAGCTGATGTTTTCATTTTTATCACTAGGATGACCTAGTCCATCTTCAATCCATTCCTATACAAATTGGAAAGGAAGTTGAGAAAATAAGCCGCAGAAAACAGTATGTCTTCTTTTCAGATTGTTTGCCCAATATTGTACAGGTTTATAGCAGCCCACTGCACAATCCAATAGCCAGCTATTGTTTGCTTGAATTTAAGTCACTTGTCCTTTACTTCCTTTTCCTAAATATTTGTAGCAGTATATCTTCTACTTTGACTCCCCTGCAACAGTAGAATAACACTGCAGTTTGGGTGATCATGTTGACTTCTAAATTGTTCTTAAAATGTATGATTATTAAGAATATTTATATGCTGCTTTTCAGCAACAACAAAGTTCGCAAAATGGTCTACATAGCAAAATAAATAAGCCTATTTTTTCCAGATTGGAATATTTGGGAAGAAAGGGGGAAGCATGTCACCATTTTTGGTGTACAATTTCTTTGTGAACAAATAAACATCTGTCTTTTTAATCTGACTGGTTATCAATATCAGGACAGAAAACTAAGGGAGCAATCCAATGCTCTCCCAGTGCCGAGGAAGACAGCAGCACCAAAACAGCTGCTGCTGTATCCTGTGTGGCCTGGGAAGCTCCCAGAGGTCTTCTTGGAGTAAGGGAGCAGCAGTTCCCTTACTCAATATCGAGTTGCACCTGCTACTGAGCAGGCAGAGAACTGAGAAGACCCATGTTGGTCTCTGTGACTCAGGAGGGGTTTTTGGATTTGGCAGCCTCTACAACTGTCTCCACCCCTCCTGGTCCAATCCTCCCTCCGCCTTCCCAGTTCTACCCTCTCCCGCATTCCCCCGTCCCAAAAAGCCTTGCCACCAACCGGCAGCAATACTCACTGCTCAGCACTTCTCCGATGTGCTGTGGCCTTACCACTGGTGCCAGCATGCCTTTCGGCACTTTTGATAACACACAGAGCCAGTGATAAGACTAGAGCACGGGCCATAAGCCTGATAGTATTGGGCTGCCCGGCTGCTAAAAATATTCTTCTGGAATATTTCTTACTTTGCCCTGGAATGATTAGTCCAGAAATGAGTTCCCACACAGGAACAGTACAGAACTGTGCAGGTTGCCAGGAACTACCTGTTGTGCCCTTAATTGCTTTTTCTTGATGTCATGGCTTTAAAATATCAACTTGACTCTGATTTTGAAATTAATTTTCATTGGATTTTTACTGGAGTACGAAAGGTAATGCCAATACACAGGAAGTGATCAAAGAAAAAGAAATCTATGTTTTCTGATAGCAAAACCTCCCTTTGTTCACAGAGAAGTAGAAAAGAAGAAGATAGCACTGCAAGAAGAAACCCAAGAAATATATGACACCCTTAAAAAGTTTGAGGATAAATTTGAGGAGGCGACAGAGGAGAAGGAAGATGTGATGAAAGAGCTAGATGGGAAAAAAGCTTTGCTCGAAAGCAAAGAGCGAGAATTCATCAATTTTACTAAGATGCATGAAATTAACAGAGAGAATGAAGGGAGTGCCATCTCAGAAAGGTTAGCTTTACAATCTTGGGCCATATTTATCTATTTATTTTATTAAGAGTGCTATCCTAACCAAATTTCGAGCACTGACTTAGCCGCAATGCAGCCCCAAGGTAAGGTAGCAAACATGCCCTTACCTTGAGGAGGAGTCCTTGACTGCCTCCCCACTGCACATTGCAGTGCATGCCACATTGTCACAGCTATATCAGTGCTAGAAAGTTGGTTAGGATTGTGCCCTAAGGCAATTATATCCTGCCTTTCCTTTGACTTCCCTCAAGGTAGCCTGTAAATACCAACTTTATAATTACTAAGTTTAAAATATCAATATTAATAAACAATTGAAATAACATTTATATTGAGTTGCAAAATAAATTAAAGCCAAAGGCTGCCTTTAAAAGCCATGTTTTAGCTGCTTACCAAAAGGCCAGAGATGAGGCAGCCGTACAGGTCTTGTAGTTCCATACATTCCATAGTCTTGCTGCTGCTGTCGAAAACATGCAACAAGAGAACAGCTGCAAATCCAGGACACAAAAAGAACTTAATACATGTAACTAAAAAAAACCAACAACAAATAAGGATAATGCATATATGAAATGCACGTCAAAGTATTAAAATATGGTTTTATAGTAGTATAAGACAAGACACAAATCTCAAGTACAATACCTGCAAGTGTTGCCTAACAAACTCATGCTTAATTGTAGCAACTTGCATAAATGAATGCATAAGTGTCCAACCAATGCACCTTGGTCTGAAGATAGAACACATTCCAGGGGAACATGTGCAAATCCCCAAGTCTTTGAGACTGCTCATATTGTCCACTCCCACAGTATCCGTGTACACTCAGTCCTTGCTGCCTATTGCTGCCTCCCCTCTCCCAGCTCCAGGTTTGCCGTGGTACAAAGAAGAGGCAATGATGGAGGCAGCAAGCACTCCAAGCTTCATTTACCACCTCCACTTCACCTTTTGCCAGTTCAAAGGCACTTGAAACACTCTGGAGTAGGGGAAAGGGCTAGAGACCATGGTTGTGGTAGCTTGGTGTGCTCCTTACTTCAGCACATTTTTTTTTTCTGGTGCTGGAACTGAAATGGAACTATAGCTCCCAACAACCCCTGGGGGAAAAAAATCATGCTGTGCGCCTTCCTGGGGCTGCCCAGTGATGGCCACACAATGCTACTTTCACATGTTGATTGCTGCCAGTTTCTTTTTATCCTCTGTCTATGAAATGTCTACCAATATTGCTTTATTTTTTTTGTTTTTTGTTTTTCAAAACACATAGGGGCAGTTTAGAAATGAGTTTCCGTAACTGTGTTGTGATGAAACAAAAACTGCATGATGTTTTGAGTCGCATGCAAAGAGAGAGAGAACGAGACTTCAGAAATTTTAAGAAGATGGAGATGCAACTGAGAATAGCTCAGGAGGGCTTAGAGCAAGTTAAATTACACCATGAGAGAATCCTTTTAGAGGTCTGTATGACTCAGTTTTCTTCGATCCTATATATTGTTTCTGGTCCAGGTTCAATTCTCGGCATCTCCAGATAAGGCAGAGAAAAAATCTTGCCTAATACCCCGGAAACCTACAACCAGCACAACTTGACTAAGGGCCCAATCCTATCCAAGTTTCCAGCACCAGTGCAGATGCGATACAGCCCCGAGATAAGGGAATAAGCATTCCCTTACATTGAAGAGGCCTCTGTGACTGCTTCCCCACTACAAGATGCAGTTCATGCCCCATTGGCACGGCTGCACTGGCACTAGAGAATTGGATAGGATTGGGCCCTAGGGTTGTAATCCTATACACAGTTTCCTGGAAGTAATCCTCATTGAATACAGTGGACACACACAGTATACACACATTGAATACAGTATACACACATTGAATTACAGTATACACACATTGAATACACACACACACACATTGAATACAGTAGACATGCACAGAATTGTATTGTAGGTGGACCAAGGATCTGACTCATTAGAAGGCAACTTTTTATGTTCCTGTTTGCCTTGCCTGGGCTAGACAACTATGGGAAAAGAAATGGATTTTACCTGATAAAGGACATTATAGTTAGCAAATACTGTTTTATTAAGAGGTGTGCCAAATAATGGGAGGGATAAAGCCATCCTTTTTTAATGCATTCAGATTCACTGCTCCTTTTCCTGAGAGTCCTCACCTAGAATTAGAGGTAATATTGAATCTCTGCTCAATAAAAAGGTCTCCTTGCTAAAATTTTAATACATGGATTCAGAGGAGGGGAAAAGGGGTAGAATCATACATGCATTTAAGATGAAATGACAGGATATCTCTAACAGAGAGTGGAGAAAGATCTTAACTAATGAAGTCAAGTCAATTTATTTGTAACAAATCTCTAGGAGAATCATGTTAAAATTCTTTTATTATGGTTACCTCACTTTTGTCAAGTTAAATAAATGCAGCAGGTCACTTCCAAACTTGTGCTGGCAAAATGTACAGCCAAGGGCTGATGATGGTTCTCTTTAATGTCTTCATCAATGACTTGAATGAAGGCATACAAGGAAGCCTCATCAAATTTGCAGATGACACCATGCTAGTAGGAGTAGCACGCACAACAGAAGACAGTAGAAGCCTTCAGGAAGACCTAGACAAAATGGAATACTGGACTGAAATGAATAAGATGAAGCACTGGTGTCACTAAGGTTTGCTGTGTGGGAGACCAGCATGTCACCCCCATAATAGATCTCCTCCCATGCAGTGGGTGGTGCAATGCTCCAGGCAATGGGTGTAATGATGCACTATTACCCCATCCCATTGGTTTTTTGGCTATAACTTTTGGTAGAATAGAGATATTTCAACGTGGTTTGTTTCACTGCATCCTCATGAAATTACACATCAGTTGATATATAACATGATGGTATTATTCGCAAATATCAAGATTTAAAATTTTTTGGCTACTAATGGTGTTACTCCCCTGTGCGTGGCACCCAGTGTGGCTCGCATCCCCTGTGCCCCCTTCGCAACGCCACTGAGATGAAGTTCAACAGGGACAAATGCAAGGTTCTGCACATAGGCCAAAATATCCAAATACGCAGGTACAGAATGGGAGATACTTGGCTTGGCAGCAGAACATTTGAGAGGTATCTCAGAGTTGTAGGGTTCATAAGATGGATATGAGTCAGCAGTGTGAAATGGCTGCAAAGAAGGCGAATGCAATTTTTGCCTACATTATCAGATCCGTAGCTTCGAAGTTGTGAGAAGCTGTGGTTCCACTTTATTCTGTGTTGGTCAGCCCTCACCTGGAGTACTGTGTCCAGTTCTGGGCACCTCACTTTAAGAAAGATGCAGCCAAAGAGAAGCAGATTCAGAGGAGAGCAATGAGGATGATCAGAGGGCTAGAGAACAAGCCCTACAAGGAAAGGTTGAAGGAACTTGGTATGTTCAACCTGGAGAAGAGAAGGCTGAGAGGGGATATGATAGTGCTCTTTACATACCTGAAGGGCATATGGAAGAGGGGACAAATTTGTTCTCAACAGCCTCTGAGAGAAGAACTAGATCCAATGGGTACAAACTGCCCGAGATTCCGATTGGGCATCAGGAAACAATTCCTGACAGTATGCAGTTCAGCAGTGGAACAGATTGCCGTGGGAGGTGGTAGATCCTCCACACACGCACGCACGCACGCACACACGCACACACACACACACACACACACACACACACACGCACGGAGATCTTCAAGCAGAGGCTCAACAGGCTTCTGCTGGAGATGCTCTAGGAGGATTTCCTGCTACAGGCAGGGGGTTGAACTAGATGACCTTCTAAGTCCCTTCCAACTCTATTATTTTATGATGTGAGCTCACTGGAGAGAAGAACTGAAAACAGTGAGATGTGCATATTCCCTATGGCACCCTCTCGAATAATCTTGGGTTATCTGGTACCAAAAACTGGTCAGAATTTGTAATTAATCTTAGTACAGGCGTACGGCACTTAACGACGGGATTGGGACCACAATGCTTCACTCCCCTCCCCTCTGGAGGATTCTCTGAGCCTCCCAGAGGCAACGCACATCCACATGCTGCCTCTGCAAAGCTCAGACAGAGGAAAATCACATTTCTCGTGCGACTCCTGTTTTCACGGGGGAACCCAGAAATCGTGCAAGAGTTGCAATTTCCCTCAGTGTGAGCCTTGCAGAGGCAGCACGCAGACATGCACTGCCTCTGGGAGACTCAGACAACCCTCCCCTCGCATTCAGCAGGTGGGGGAGTGCGCCCCCCCGATGACCGCGTGACCACATGTGGTCATCAGGTATGCGATCCCGGAGTTATCCAGAACGTCGCTAAGGGGCACACACTTGTATCTAGTCAGATGTTCACTTAATCACACAATTTGATTGATTGGATAGTTTGTAAATAGCAAATGGGAAGCTGAAAAAGAGGGTGAAACCATAGCTGGTGAAGGGGAGCTTTATTAGTTTGCCCCCACTGTGGTCATGAGCCCAATTGTGCTTCCCCATGTGCTATTTTAAATTTTTTAAAAAGCTTCCTTTTGCTCTATCTTAGAAATCATGGTAAAGATAGGTTTATCTCAACTATAATGCTCATTTTTGAATATTCAGCATTAGTAGAAAATTATGCAAAAATGCTTATTTCCCCAAATGCTGCTCCCAGTGTTACTCCACTGCAAAAACTCATGTGAGACATATAGTATGAGTAAGCATTGACGGAATCACAGAAATGACAGAAGCAGTTCTGTGTGTGATAACCCCAAAACCAGTTATTTCACTTCCTCAGAGTGTTTGATGCAGGATTCTCTTGCACAACTGCTTACAGTGCAGTTGTGCCTTTAAAAAAAAGGTGCATACACTTTCCAAGCTTCTGGTCAATCCTTCATAGCCAGGACAGCAGTTCATTGTACATGAAAGTGCCGTCTGGGCTATATGATCTTGCTTTCACTGAAGTAGAATAATTGAGCCTAAAATACTTTGTTGGGAAAATTATCCTCTTGTAAATATTTCTATGGATTGTAAAATGATAGGCAGTCATGGGCAAACTTTTTGTCTTAAACCCAGTTCCTTAAGTGTGACAACAAGAGTTGACATTAATTTGAAATAGTAGCTTTGATTAACAGCTGCAGGCTGGCAGAAGTACCCCAAACTGATGCACAGAACAGAAATGGTAGAGTAGGGGGCACTATATAGGCAGGCCACCTGTTACCAATGCCAAAGGCATCTAGCCACCAAGCTACATAGCACACAAGTTATATAGATCCTGACATGTCAGGTATCTGTTATTGTGTAGTTTCTGGCTCTTTTGAGAGGGGGAGTCAATCGATATAACTTCCTACTGAGATTGTACAACTGCTGCTAAATATGTGATTTGTAGCAGTAATTACTGAAACAACTATTATGTTTTGCAATAATAGTTTTTCAGGTTTTGTCCTTAAGTAAAATTCAGAAGCCTTGCTCTAGCACAGGGGTCTCTAAACGTTTTGACCAGAGGGCCACATGAAATATCTGGCGCAGTGCTGAGGGCCCAAAAGAAAATTTAAATATAAATTTTAAACAAATAAATTAGAGATAGAACTTAGATGTTTGAATAAATGAATGAGTGAGCTCATTCACTCAGCCTCTCTGGCCCTCAGAACACTCTCCAGATGCAATCAGAGCACAGCTCTGGTCATGTTCATTCGAGTGGGCCAGAGGCTTTCAGGGGACAAGAGGCTGTTCACAGGCCAGATAGAGGCTCACTGTGGACCGCATCTGGCCCCCAGGCCAGGGTTTGGAGACCTCTACTCTAGCAGTTGGCAACCTTCCCCCACTTAGGGGCCTGAGGCCATGTCTGTGAATGGATAGCTCCAAGCCTTTTCATCAGCAAGGGTGGCACCTTTGTTTGACATGATTGCTGCTATGCTTGCAATCTAAGACTGCATAATCCTGAGACTGTGTAAGCTCTTCCTGCCTCTTCCCTGCTTCTGCAGTTGCAAGTGTGGGGCTGGCAGCAACAATTCTATTTCTTTTTGAGGCTGTGGGCTGGATCTGATCCATGGGCCATAGGTTACCAACCCCTGCTCTAAACATTTGGACTCTGTGTCTAAATTCTGGCATTTTTCAGTTTTTCAATGTGAATTTAAGGACAATATTTTGAAGTATTTGCTACATGAAAAGAACCAGTTTCTTTCCTTTGCATATCTGACCTGTATCTGGTTTTCCTTTTATAGATAGATGCTGTTCCTAAAGATGATGGGACACTATTAGAAAGACGAAGGGAACTACAGAGAGAAGTTGAAATAGCTAAGAGAAATCTAACCCAGGAGGTAAGTGATTGCTGTTCTTGACTGCATGCTTTTTCTAGCTAGTCTTCTCTCTCAGTATAAACATAACCTTCATCAAACATATTATGATTAACATTTCTCTCCAAAAGTGTCCATTAAGGTACTGAGAAGCAAAAAAAGGTTGCATTCAAAGGTTCCCTTCTTCTGGTTGAAAGGAATCTTTGACCCCCATAACCTTTGAGCCCATAAGACTAAAAAAATAAAGTATCAACCTTGTTACTGGCAGTGCTTTTTAAAACACAAGTAACCTGTGCACACAGGAGGAAAAAATCATGTTCAGTAAAGGTGCACCAAAATGGACTAAAATGTACTCAAGAACCAAACAAGGGATTTGAACTGGGACTTGCTATACTAACACACTTGCTCTTAAACTCTTCAAGGAAAATTCTATCACTGACATGCAATTGAACCTTAAGGAAGGAGGACGAGAAGGGAAGAGAGAGGAACTCCTTAGAAGGAGAAGGGGCAAAGCAAATTCCCAGAGAAATTCAGGAAAAGGAAGCAAAAGTTTCGGAATGCAGGGTAGGTAGGGAGAAAAGGTGGAGAAAGTCAGTAGGGAGGAAAGCTCAGTAGGGGGAAAGGAACAGGATATAGGTAGTTCAGACTGTGGCAAAAGGCTATAGCTAGGAAAGACTTTCTGTAGCCTGAACAGAGGGGCTACAGGAAAGGATGAGCTTAAGAACAGGCCATGAAAGCACTTCACTCACTAGTGGCAGGCGTTGCTGGTGCCACCTCCAATAGCTTCCGGGGAGGGGGGTGATTTGCTGCTAATCAGACACAAGGGTGGGTCGAAGGGTTCTTCTGCCATCAAATGCAATACAGAGCTCCACTTGATGGGGGCTAAGGTGGCTTGCCCATCATCCCCCTGCACTGCCGTGGGGTTTGGCACCTGGGTCAGTTCATCCCAGTCCATCCCCCAAGCCACACCACTGCCCATGGTTCCGCACAAGCTACTGTTGTTCCCTTTTGTTGCCTTTCCCCTGCTGTGCTGCTCTTTGTGCCTGAAGGTCTTCCACCTTTGTGCATCATTTATTGCTCCTTCTTTAAGCTCCACTTTCTCAACAAAGGTTTTCTTGAGCTACCTCTGACTCCCTTTTGCCACTCCTGGCACACACTGCACTTTTGAAAACCTTCAGGGCAAAGGGAGCATCACATGGATGTTCTGTTCAGCACCTACTACTCTTGAAGGCATTGACTAGATCAGTGGTTCCCAAACGTTGACAGCTGCTGACAGCTCCCTTGACCTATTGGGTCATTGGCCGTGGCTCTCCACTAGGGCTACAATTCTATACATTGTATAGGGCTTTGGGTTTTCCATAAGGATACTGCAGCTCCCCTGGCAGGTTTCTGCGGCTCCTTGGAGAGCCACAGATCACAGTTTGGAAACCACTGGACTAGATGATAAAGCATGGTCAAACAGGAGCATTTAAATTGAGTATGAAGGCCTCATTGGATCTACAGAGTTATGAAAGAGAGGTTTGATGCAGTGCTGCTCTCTACCAGCATTGATAGTGCAAATCTGGCCCCAACCCCAAGGAGTATTAAAGTGGCTTCTGCTGGTTTCAATCTAGAAAACATCCACAGATGTTGAAGGACGGATGCTAGAGCAGTGTGTTGCTGAAGAAGACCAACTTTTTAAGGCTTTGGAACATTACAGAGATGATGTAGCCAACTTGATTCGTATGACTCAGCTCAAGGCTGATGAGAGAGAACAAAAATCAAAGGATTTTTTAAAAGCTCAGGTAAGAAGAAAACAGATGATTGGGTTAGTTCATTAGGTATTAGTACTTAGCTGGAATGGGTAGTAGATTTCTGATTTATCAGTAGTTACTCGCCTGTGTGCTTTAATCATTGGGCAAATGACTCAAACTCAGTTTCAGATACAAATTACTGGCAAGTCTGTGTTTATCTGTGATATAACTATTACTTTTCCTCTCCTGCACCCACATCCCCTGGGAAGTTACAAGATTTAGGATTGCATTGTGAAACTGGGTAAGTTACATTGTCTTTCATTGCCTGTTTCCAGCAAGATGTTTGTTTATTTTATTTTTTTAAAGAATTTAATCCCATCTTTCCCTTTTGAATATAGGGGAAACACTAATGTTATTAGTTTTAATGGTTTATTAAGAAAGCTGAGTGTCAAAGCTCTAGGACAGGGGTGTCAAATGCAAGGCCCACAGGCCTTATCCAGCCCCTGAAAGCTCTTCATCCAGCCCGCAGAAGCTTTTCATCATGCACAGCCAAGATTTGGAGGCCTCCAATACTGTTCCAAGGTCTCCCAAGACTTTGAAACAGAAGATCTTGAAGAATGATGCTGAAGAATAGAAGGCTTTTAAAAACTAAATAAATAATGTACATAAGAACATAAGGCCATAGGCCTTAGGCCATAGGCCCATCTAGTCCAGCTTCCTGTATCTCACAGCGGTCCACCAAATGCCCCAGAATGTAGCCACGCTATCATTTAATAGTCTAGATTAAGGGAGTAAATTTACAGGACCATCTTCTGATACATGTACCAGCAAGGTATGTATAACAATGTAGTACAATATAAGCTTCCAGTATATTTCCTTAACCATACTGGAAGTTGTGGCATCATTCTGTTACAAATGGATTTGCCTCTCCTCTATTTTTCTTTCCATTCCTGGTTCTGTTTTTGTCCTGAAATATTGTAATAAAGAAAGTATATGAACTCTGATAGCAATCAACAATATCAGCAGCTTCATATGCCAACATCAGTGAATGCCACTGTTCAAAATGATCTGTTATGAAAACATAAGTCACTGATTTCTTGACAGAAATCTAAGAAGGGGTGGCTCATCTGTAGGCAAGGTGATGATGCAGAATGCATCAGTGGCAGATTGCAGGGGAGCAAGAGTGTGACAGATTAAGGATGCCCTTTATCGTCCAGCCTGCCACAAGTGCAATCTGCACTGATCCACCTTCCACTCACTAAAAGTGAGCAGAAAGTGAATTACCCACCTCCTTACCTTGCTTCAGGAATGATTTCTTCAAGCATGGAAGTACTTCTGGTTTGATTTACATGGACCATGTGAACAAAGGAGTTTTCATTCATTTAGTCCCTTTAAAACAAACCAGAAGTCCTGCACTTCTGCACCTGAAGAAATTGTGCAAGGAGCCTAGTAAGTGGCTGCTTTTTTTTCTCCCCCTTTGGTAATTTGCAGAGGCCTGAGGCTGCGTTCTGGGTTGTACTGCCTCTAAATTCAATATTCATTATGGGCGCAATCCTAACCAACTTTCCAGCACTGGCATAGCTGTGCCAGAGGGGCATGTGCTGCATCCTGCAGTTGGGAGGGCACTCGTGGAGGCCTCCTCAAGGTAAGGCAGTGTTAGTTCCCTTACCTTGGTGTTGCATTGCCCTTACCTCAGTGCTGGAAAGTTGGTTTGGATGGCGCCCAATGTTTACAAGTTTACTAGGCAGTCACAATGCAAAACAATTGTATGAGGCAAAGAATGTGAACTGGCAAGATAAGATTTGATGACCAACTGAGATGGCCTACATACATTCTCTTGAGAAGTACAGTTGATAGCTATGGACTTTCTCCATTTCTTTTGTACAATTTGTTGTTTTCTGTTGTTGTCTTTCATGTTTTCTAGAGAATTATTCTGACTACCTTATTGGCTTGTAGGAGATAGCTGGCAAAAATCAGTAAGATGTTTTGAAAAATCAGGAATGAACAACTAGGCCCAATACAGGAACGGGCAAGTTCAGCACTTTTCTACCTCTTTCATTTCATGGCACGCTGACAAGGTGCTAAAATTGTCAAGATACACCATCATTTTTTTCTTTAGAATTGTCAGGGTTTACACACTCTGCCAGTAGGGGGCTCATATTCACCAATGGCCCTACTAATAAATGACCTTCCCCCAAACTCCCATGGCGCACTTGCAGATCATTTGTGTCTGGTTGAAAAGCGCTGGTCTAGTTGTTCATTCCTTACATCAACAAAATTCTTTAAAAATTAACCGGAACAGTTATCTTTTGTGGCATTGCACTTTTCCTAAGAAGTGTGTGCATCCCTCAGGGAAGAGCTCATTTATACACTTTTTCCAGATGTATTTTGGAGCCTGAGATGTGCCTTCTGCATGTTTTCACTGCAGCTGTTGAATACTGATTTCAGATTATTTCTATCCTGCTTTCAACACAGTTATCAAAGTGGTTTATTTGTCAAATCAAAATCTGTTATGGGAATTGCTGTTGGAATCGCCAGTGAAATGCATTGTATGAATAAAACACATGATAGCAATACTTTGTATCTAATATTTTATATGTTTTAATCTTTTTCTTTACTGTTTTTAGAATTCTACAGTCTATAGTGATAACAAGCATACACATTTTGGGAGATTTTTCCATGAACTGTGAGCACTGACAGGTGCTATATGTGCAATTTGGGGGGCTGGGTCTGAACATCTGTCAGCTGGAACTGCGTGCGTGATTCCTATGGCAGGACGGGCACAGTGTCAAGCAGATGGCCAGCACTGTTCACTTTGACTATACCTATCACTTACAAGGTGGAACTGAAATCTCCAGATAAGTGATTTGTACGGTCAGAGCTAACAGCATTCACTAGCTAGCTAGCGAGAAGCTGTGAACACAACCTGCCTGCATGCAGCCCACCACTTTGGACTCATCTCCACCATTTCCAGTCAACACGTTTGCTTCTGTGTTCTTGTTTGTTGTCCTGTGCTCAGCAGTACAAAATGCCAAAGCAAAAGGTGAATCAGCTGATGAGTAATTCTCCATGTGCAGACAAGCAAGCAGTTCTAGTTTTGTTCTGGAACCCTTTTAACCAGCATTTCCGTAACGGCACCATTGTTTCTCCATTTTGGAAAACAGGCATGTTTATTAATAATCTTTGTGTAACTGTATTTTAGAAATATCTTTGCCACTCTTAGAACCAAATGTTCACTATTGTTGCAGATACGGCTGAACAGCATCGTTAGAGAAATAAAAACAAAGGATTTTGAAATAAGGGAATATAAGAAGAAGCAAAAATCAATTCAGAGACAGTAAGGAAAATTTTGTATTTATCTAATATAAACTTTGGGGGATGAGGTTATTCTAGATAAGTGGTCTACAAATATATTACATGCATTGAAGATTCAGTCCATTTGGTGATGAACTTCTTGTATCTCAGTACATTGTTGGTGCATACCATTTATTTTGCCTAAAATATCTTTGGTTTTCAGAATGAAAGAATATGCTAAAATGTATGACATTGTACGAAATGAGAGAAACAAGCTGGTAAATTTTGTTCATGCTGCCCGCCAAAAAACAGCTGAAATGAAAGACAGGGTTAAAATGCTGGATAATGATATGGAACTCTTAAGGAATAATGCTATCATTAAAGACAGGTAAGTATCTGGATAACGATTGTTTAGAAAAGGGCATTTTGGCAGGTGCCACTTTTTAAACCCTTTCAGGTTGAGCCCAGGACTCTGTAGCATCTTTAGCAATGGGTTCAGTGGGGAGCTAGGGCCAGGCCTCATCAGTCTTTGTAGAGGAGCGCTGGAGACCAGGCAGACTCAAGGCAGACTGGACTTGTTTAAGAGCAGGGATAGACAGGATGTGGAGGGTGGGTGGAAGGAGACGTGAAGAGTCAAATGAGGGAAGAAGACCATGGAATCATGAGGGAAGTCAGAAGCAGGGAGCAGCAATGGAGGGGGCGAGAAGAGGATGAAGTGGGACAACACAAAGGGATTTGCGACTGGTCCAGTGGGGCCAAAGAAAGGAAGAAGCAGGAAAGACTATGGAGGAATGAGAGGGTAAAAGGAGAAAGGAACGAAGACCAAAAGGAGGAAAAGGGAGACAAACTATAGGGGAAAGGGGAACCAGCTGAGCCTGCGCAGCCACCTAAAACAGCGGTGCGACCTCAGACAGGCATCACTGTGAAACAAAAGTACTGGGGAGAAGTGGGAGCCTGCCTGGAAGATGTAGGAGGGGAAGAATACCTGTCAAGAGCACACCTGTGGCATAAAGACTTGCAGTTAAGATACTTGCGAGTACAGAACTTTATTGCACAAACTATACAAATTTGACCCTGATCCTTACAGCACTGGCCTCCCCCATGGGTGGAGATGGGGCCACTGAGGATATGACAACTACCCTGAACTTTTTGGAGCAAGAAAGGAATAAAAATGCATTAAATATATAATAATGTGAATGTCCATCCCCATCTAGATTATTCCAGGTTTCCTCAGCCTGTTCCAGGCAATTTGCCACTTGCACGTCTGCTTCTCAAACTTTAGCAGAAGCAGAGGAAGTGTATAAGAAGAGACCCTCGCAAATGAAACATTGCTCCTCCACCCTTGAAATCTGTTATAAAACTGGTTGCTAAGAATGCATGTGTGCGCAGACGTCTAATGGGTATGGGCCTCCAGGAACAGGAAAAAAAAAGCTATATAGGTCAGCACATGGCATTCCCAGGCAAATGAGAAGTGGCAGTAACTCTTTGATAAACCAATTTCAGGGGACAAAAGGCAAGCATTTAGTGCACTTTTTAGGGGAACAGAGCAAAAGGGGGACTGGCAGTACCTCAAATGTTTTGCTATTGCAGCACAGTTCAGCTGGTAGCTATGTCTACTTCAGTACATGATCAGAAGGAGGATGGCTGGCTCAGATATTAAACTAGGAATGTGTGAAATAAGCTCAAGCATAGTGGAAATACTTTAGAGCCTAATTCTATGCATGTCTACTCAGAAGTAAGTCCCATTGTAATCAATGGGGCTTACTCCTTACTTGTGTATGAACTCCAACTAGTAAGTATGAATAGGATTGTGGCCTTAGTAAGCTCTAAAAATGAAACTTTTGATTAGCTTTAAATGTAAAAGAAATTGTGGTATCGCTTCTGAAATAATTTAAAAAAGAAAATGTAGCTTACCAGAATGGGACCATTGTGAAAGATGTTGTAATTACCTAAAATCATATTTGTAAGAAAATAGATGGGCACAGAACCCCTTTTACCAGTAAAGGGCAGAATTTTTCTTTAATGGATGTAAAAGTTTAGCACAGGGGTTTCAAACATAAGGCTCAGGGGCTGGATACGACCCTTGGAAGCTTTTTATCTGACCCTCAGGCTCTCAGCTGCTGAGCAGTGCTGAGGTGTTACTGCTGAAAGGGCAGCCCACATGATAATTGGGCTCTCCCATACCTTGAAATATCAAGGTATGCATATTTTCTGTCATTAGCAGCTAATGAGTTCCTAAGTGAGAAAAATGCTTGATTTTGGTTATGACTTGTTTAATGACATCACTTCCTGCCTAATTATGTCACTACTAGCCCACAGCAGGCATCATGAATGTTGTTTGGCCCTCTGTCTGAAACATGTTTGACACCCCTGGTTTAATATATAGAATGTATGCAGCGTAGTTGGAATTGTTTAATAAAAGGAACATTGAGGGGCAGCCTAATCCTAACTAAATTTCCATGCGGTGATGCAGTGGTGCCAGCATGGGCTACGTTGCATCCTGCAGGGGAATTTTGGCTGCTGGAGGTCTCCCCAGGGTAAGTGGACATTTGTCCCCCTGCCCAAGGGTAAGCCCGCAGCAGCTACTATGGGTCAACTTGGACCTGCACCCACTATATTGCTGGTACAAGTCCAAGTAGACCCATGCAGGCGGAGTGGTTCGGGGCAGGGGATAGGATACGTCATGCGCTGGCACCATTGATCCCACTGGACCCAATCCGTTCCCTGTTACCATACTATGTTAACTTTTTTTGAGAGGGAGGAGATTGTTATTAATTTCGGCTGCAATCCTAACCTCATTTTCCTGGGAGTAAGTCCCATTGAACACAATAGGACTTACTTCTGAGTAGACCTTGTTAGGATTGTGTCGTTCAAGAACTTGTGACTTTTGTAATATTTTGTATTATATAAAATAAAAATAATAGTATGGAAAAAGAAAGCAACAAAGTGCTTCAAATGAAGTTTTTTTTTCTCTTTGGCAGATAGCAACAGGCTGTGCGTGTGTGGAATCGGATTGGGACTGCTGTGGGAAAGTAGGGTTTAGAAGCCCCCCCCCCCAGCACTGTGATCCCAATCCATGGGGTGCAATTCAGCTGCTGCTTAACATCTAAAAAATAAACACCTTTGGAAAGCGCACACATATAGTAATGTGGAATTAGATCCTCAGTAATCCTTAGGAGAAATTTGGTGGGTGGGGGCAGGTAGTGACTTGTCGAAGGGCACTCCTAGAAACATTGTATGTAAAGACTATTTTCCATTTTTTCAGAAAACTGCAAAAATATCAGCTGAAGCTTGCAAATAACATGGCAATCAAAGATAGCATCCATAACGATGTCTGCAAAGTTCTTCAGACACTCCAAGAGATGAAAGAAAAGCGAGAGCAGCAGCTGATGGACGTGGAAAGACTCACCAACATGCTCACTCGTGTTGAGGAAGAAATGGTGCAGTTGCGCAAGCAGTACGAAAGGGCTGTTCAGCGCCGGAACGAGAGGTACGAGGCTGGATGATCTGCAAGGCATGGGTTGGTTCTGCAGGATCACCATCATATATACTAACAGCAGGCTCAGGTTGTTGAGTATCGGACAACTCGTTAGTGAACCGGGGCACCCTCAGAGACGATAAAGGTTTCTGTATACTTGGGGTGTTACCAGAGGAGCTGCATAAGGATGTTTAATAAATGTTTCCCTGGGAATGGATGCAGGGTGGTCATTCCTGCGCCTTCCAAGGAAAAAGCAGCTAAGGCATAATGAAACAGCTTCCTGATAAGGGATCTTAAACTGGTTGCAAGTTAGTGCTGTGCAGAGAGAGGGAACACTCCCTTTTAAAGAACAGACTGGAAGCAGTGGTATAGCTAATGTTCATGTAGCTCAATGCTGAGCTCAGAATGATGCCCCAGAAGTGATGTCACAACCGGAAGTGAGATCATGTCTGGGCTTTTTAAAAAGTGAAAATCGGGTTGAAAACCCACCGCCTCCCCCAGCTTGCCACCCACTTGCTCTGCCACCTCCCCCAGCAAGTGGCATATCTGGGGTCAAATAAGGTAGCCCCCCATGACAAAATTAAATTTAATTAAGCAAATAAATAAAACGTGCTGCTTATTGGTTAGAGACACTGTGTTGGGCTGTAGAGGGACTGTTATTCTCCCCCTATTAAATATAAGAGGAGCACCGCTTGAAAAGGTCCCTCTTTACCCAGTTAGTAGAGATATTATGATACATAGAAACGAGAGCTGACTCATATTAACACCTTATTGGTTCCAAGCAGTATCATAACAACACCTAATTGGCTCTCAAAACAATCAGTCTCATAGGTCAGTTTTGAGTTAAGAAAATCCACTTTTTGTTCCATAAGGCAGTTGTGTTTTCATTTTCTGGTTAATTGGACATAACGTTTGATAGAGTACAGAAATTCCAATGCAATTTGTTTCATTGCATTCTACATTAAATTACCTTTTCAAAGATAATTTTCAAAGATACCTTTTAAGCAGGATGACGTAATCCAGTTTAGTTAATTGCTATGATGCTGAGTCACCTTAAAGTGAAATACTGGATATTTATGCATATGGACTACATGGTCATGTTCCTATAACAATTTATAATTTGCGTCTGAGTCGTAACTAACAGCAGAACCTTATGCATGTCTGCTCAAAAGTAAATCCCATTGTTTTCAATGGCACTTACTCCCAATTTAGGATTGCAGCCAAAACTGAACTCACAATCATGCATGCAGGTCTTAAAAAATTAAGACAATAATTTTATCATGGTTTAACCAGCCTGTTTGTACAAAAGTCTCACAAGTTTCACTGTGACTTGTAATCATAGCATGTCTTGTGGTTTGTATATTTTTGTTCCTCAGCAGTGCCAGCACCTGGTTGCTGGAGGTCTTGCAAGCCCCCCCCCCCCCCGCTTGCTGATAACAGTATGTGATAACAGTCATCCCACCTCCATCGGCAAATGGGGTGGTATATGTGGTGACTGCCTGGTACGGGGGTGCTCAGGGAGTTTGGCCAGCTGAACCTTCTGATGACATGGGTCCAATCAGGCTGACCTCTGTTTCTGAGTCAACATAATTTTAAGAAAGGAGATGAATTCTAATCAGGAAGGCCCACTCCCTGAAAAGCTGTCTTCCTTCAGTGATTAAACAATAGAGGATGTACATGCTGTAGAGCAGTGTTTTTCAAACTGCAGGTTGGGACCCACTAGGTTCCCATTCATTTCAATATTTTATTTTTGATAGACTTGATGCTACCATGGTATGTGACTGCATTTGGGGAAATGTTACAGACCTGTACTTTTAACCAGCTACTATGTATAATTCTTTTAACAATGATAGTCAATGGGACTTACTCCTAGGTAAGTGTGGGTAGGATTGCAGCCTAGGATTGTTAAAATGTTCCTGCTTGATGAGGTCACTTCCAGTCATGACATCACTTCCTGTGGGTCCCTTCAGATTCTCATTCTAAAAAGTGGGTCCCAGTGCTAAATGTGTGAGAACATGTAGAGCATGCTGCTTGAATGAAGTAGATTAAAATGAATTAGCCTGTAATCTAAAACATACTTATTAGGGACTCAATCACTGGACTGGCCAGCGCTGTATCCTGTGGGCAGTGAGGCAGCTGCCGGAGTCTCCTCAGGGTAAGGGAGAGTTTCCTACTTTACCCTGGGTAACATCGCTGCAGCTCCAATGGGTCTCTTCGACTTTGCACCCATTATTGAGCAGGTGCAGAACTGAGGACACCCATATAGGGCTCTGTGGCCTTGTAGGGCTCTGCAGCCAGGGAGACTCTGCTGCTGTCTCCTTCCCCCTCCCAGTCCTGATCCTCCCTGCCTCCCTCCTGCTCCAGGAAGCCTCACCGCCAAGCAGCAACCTTACTTGCTGCCTGCTGCTCCTTGGTGATATCTTCTTGGCACTGAGGCCCAGCGCCAACTGGTGCTGGTGCAGCCCTGGTACTCCTTGTTCTCCTGGTGCCACAAACTTGCTTTATGTAATGTTCACAACACCCTGAGCCAGCAGTATGCACATACCTCTGGCGCTGGAGAGCTCAGGATTGGGCTGTCACATTGAACATACTGGGACTTAGTCCTATGTAAGCATGTATACAGTGCACTGTCAAGTCCTTTACACTCTGTCTTTAAACCTTAACCTTGGGATTCATTTCAGTGGAGTTTTGCTCATAGAGCGTGAAGAAGAAGTTTGCATTTTCTATGAAAAAATAAATATTCAGGAGATGATGAGTCGAAATGGCGATATAGAGATTAATGTGATGAATGAAAAGATCCGTTTTCTCAAGATGAAGCTAACTGAGAAAAAGAGGCAGATTGAGTTATCACTGAAAACACTGCCCATGAAAAGAGGCCTTGATGCTGATTTGGTGGTCCTTCAGATTCAGGTAGGTACAGTTAAAAATATTATTTTTTCCCCAGTAGGATTCTTGTTTTTAGGGTGGTAAACAAATGAAAGTCATGACTGTAGAAGTGTGGAAGTCACTGTGTGCTTTTTATATTTGGCACATAGTTTGACAGATAGTTTCTAATTTACATTAAAAGCAGGTGCAGGACTCTACCAGTGAGTCTGGCTTCTAGGTCACTAAACAATAACAATACAGCATGCCAAAGTATAGAATTGGGCAGCTGGCCATAAGGTTTGCCACACCCAAAGGTACAGTGCAGAATTGGACTCCTTAGTAGTAGATTGTAGACATGAGTCATCAGCAGAGAAGTAAGCAAATAGGCCAATACTCATAATTCTGTTGTGCATAATCATTATTTGACAACAAAGATAGTTCTGTAGACCTCATTATACTGTGACTGCTTCATTGCATTCAAAAATGAGTATATAGTATGTAAATCACTGTATCCAGATAGTATGCAGAAGTAAATTCTATTTGCATCAGTGGAGCTTCCATGCTGTTGCTATGTTACAGGGAGTAGCCCGCAACATTGTTTAAAAAGAACAAGGAAGGTGCTGCCTAGGAACACCATATGCACATGCTGTATACATCACAGCAAAAAAGCCCTTATTAGTCACAGATAAGTATTAGCCTGAGGCTGCGGATTCACACTGCATGATGGGTGTGCATGTGAATCTGTCCACACAGTGAAGTATGGATCAAGGTTGGAGGACTCTGTTCTCCTTCAGATGTGAATCCAGATGCATATGTACATATGAGTTGAAACCCAAAGAAGAGTTGAGCATGCACTTGAGGTTCTGGAGATAAGTAACAATAAACACTGTAGGATTCCTTACTGTTTAGGACATTTTTCCTTTTGTTCTGAAAAAAGCTTATTTACTTTTGACCTTATCTGCAAACAGTAAATGTTTCCATGTAGTTTCTGTTCTTTCCAATCCAGAATTCTAACTTCTGGCATATCAAGGCTGCTGGTATTTCCATAGTAAAGAAACTGAATCACTGAATTGCAGTTCTGTGCTATGCCTCTAATCTTTTTGAGAAATTATTTATGAAATACAAAGTTAAGAAGCTCCTCAGATGGCCTTAGAAAGGCATAAACAATTTGGATAATCAGAAAATACATATTTTTTGTTTAAATGTGGGTAGTGTGAAATGAGAGTAGATGGGATGAAATTGGGAGAGTTGTATTCACCAGTTTGGATAATTGGCTGTCATTAGCACTCACAGACTTGAATTGTGAACGGGGAAGGTTCTGTCATGGAATGTTGTTTTTTAGACAGCTGCTGTGAGGGCCATGGGACATACAACAAGAACAACTGCATTTTGCAGGCAGCTTTATGAAGAAGGCTGATGGTTAAATAAATAGGAAGGCTATAAAGAATGTTGCACACAGTCTAGGATGTGTGCTATTAATGAGAAGGCTATATGAGAGGCTGAATGTTATGCAGGGAACTATCTTATGCCAAACCAATAGATTCATCTAGGTCAGTCTTGTTCCCACTGACTGTTAAGAGCTCTCCAGGGCTTCAGACTAGAGTCTGCAGTCTTTCCTAGCCCTCCCTGGTGATGCCAAGGTTTGAACCTTCTGCATTTAAAACCATATGCTCTTCCTCTGAGCTACGACCTCGTCTCCAAACTAGTCTTTGAAATATTTGACTGCAGTTTCTGGATATATTTGTGTAAAAGTATGATAGAGTAGGTGAACTTGTGAAATAGAATAAATTCAGTACAAAAATGCAGCAGGTTCTGACAGTGAAAAACATCCTCAGGTTAGATAGATGGCTTGATAAATAGCACTGCACTGGCAAATAGGTTGTGGTTTTTCTGGATTGCACCAAGTGAGCAAAGTTCTTTCAACTCTTGTAAACTGTAAAGGAAGGGCAAGAGCCCTTGTTAACCCTTCATATTAAATGTGGCATCATCGCAGTCTAGTACAGGGCTGTGACCAGCATAATAAGAGCATAATTTAAAATTTATGTCAAGAATAAGCTGTGACTGACTGAGGACTTTTTTTCCTGCTCTCAGCTTGTTCCCACCCAACTGATTTTGACAAAGCTACTAGGCAGGTACAGAGAAGAGGATCAGAGCTCTTCTCTGATGGGTGGGAGGCAATGAGCAGGTATATGGTGTGGGGATCCCCCACCAGTTTGTCATCTCTCCTGATTCACCATTGTAAACAACTGCTCCACCTGGCCTCATTGGAAGGCTGAGGGTAATTAACAGGAGTAAAACTCCTGTTTATTCCAGCAGTATAAACAGTATCTTGTCCACATATAGCCCAAGACTGATGGTATTTAATGTAAACACCTTACCTAGAGTTAACATATTACTGCTATCATGTGCAATGAGCGGAAGATGGGAGGATTTTTATTGGCTAAGACAGTACTTCCCAAACTTTTTAGCATCTGAACTCACATTTAAAAATCTATTACAACCCACTAGGCAAAAAAAAAAAAAAGAGAACTGGAGAAATAATATTGTATTTATTAATTATATTATTTATTAATAATATTTGTGTCCTGTGCTTCTGAGGCTGCTAGAGACATTACATATAGAATATGTGTGGGGGCATTTGCTTGACTCTCCCTAGAAATGGAGTTCAAGGACTGTTTCTCACAATCATTCCGGGGTACCCAGAAGGCTGAACAGGAGAACAAGATGTGCAGTTCGAAATTTCTGTGCCAACACAAATCTGAAACAGGGTTCACACATGCTCTATGGCATGCCATAGGGAAAAACGGAAAATGAGACATTGTAATTTGGGGTATGAAGATTACCTCATACCAGCTAATGATTTTCTTCTACACACTGGCAGGGTACTTACAAAGTTTAAAAAATGTTTTCAAAACTTTTTGTGACCCACTGGTGGGTCCTGACCCACCCACCAGTGTTTGGGAAACACTGGACTAATAAGTTCTATGAGTGCTGCAGGCCTCCCTTTCCTTCAAGACAAAGCAAAGACTCCTGGTAGATTGTGTTAAGGGCTATATTCTATACAGAACTGAACTCTTGCTGGAACCACATCCTGTTTTTTGTGAGGTATATGGTTGTTTTTTTTTAAGTCTTAATTTTGCAGCACATTGTGCCGTTCTGCTAGTGTGGCTATTGTTTATCAGCAGAAACATTTCTCCATTTCCTGAAACTGCACAAACCAATTCAAGTTTTCAACCAAAGTGTAAACGTGAGAGACAGCAATTTTATCTTTTTTTTTTTGTCCTCACAGCAAACCCTCTTCAAAGGGTTGCTGTTCTTTAAAACTTTTCTCACTTCCTGTGATGCAAGTTCTGAGAACAGGAAGGACTGGATGGTGCAACTTTGCACAAAAAAAAAGACCACAGAGTGACTTGGCTGCTGACTGTCCATTCTGGATCAGCAGATAGGGTTGTTAGTAAAATAGCTCTTTCTGGCCAATGTCTCTTGATTTCACAGTTCTTCCAAAATGTATGTGCAACAGAGCGGATTGTCACTTCCTGCCTTCACCGTCACTTTGGATTGTATGTCATAACTGCTGATTTCCCTGGAATTTCATTGATTTTTCCAAGTGCCAGAGTGGAGGCCTTGATGTCCACTTGTTGTGAGCTTTGGGTTGATGGCTTCAGCCATGAGAAAATTATATGCAATTATGCGGAGAAAAAATCTTGCTTGTTGTTTCTTATCTTGTGTATTTTCACTCTTGTTTGGCAGTATTCACAATGCAAGGATAAAATTAAAAGTCTGGAGAAAATGTTTACAGACCCTAACAGAGAAAACAGAACACGAGCGTTGCCAGGGAAGGACCTCTCTCAAGCAGAGCTCTTCAAAAAGATAGAGGCGGTAAAAACACAAAAGTATTTTGTTATTAAGGCCAACTGAACTAGATGATACAAAAGACACCGAGTGCTGCTGAAAATGTCATCCCCACGTGGGTTCATCTCTTGCCCTCTGTAGTAATATTTATCCTATGTCCTGACATCATCATGTGCAGTGCACAGTATCAGTGATTTGGATCACAGACAGGAAAAGCAGAAACAAGACAGAGTGACTTGTACTCCACTTTTGAAGAGGGAGGGTTTTCAGCAACAGCAGCATTTCTTTCATTGCATTTAGTCCCGCCCTGTCATTGCAGTCAATCACTGCTACTTCTTACATTCTGCAAACTCTATCCATGGGATTTCTAGACTGTTGAGCTTAAACTGCAAGCAGGATGTTTGCCTCCCTGTGTAAAGCCTTGCACATGGCAGAGAGAGGCAGCATTGCTTTCATTAGGCAACCACAGAAATGTAATGCCACAGCTAAGGTAGAGATATACCTGTGTCCACTGAAATCAATAAAGGAACAAAAAAAAAAAAAAGGAGCAATCTGGAATCAGGGCTGTCAGTGACTTAAAAAATTTAATTATGATGTATTTAATTAATTTAGTAGTTCACAAAGCAGTTTACATAGTAAATGGGCAGCCCAATCCAGAACTGCCCCTGGTGCCCAGGCTCGGCGGCATGGAGGAGGGTTGCCGCCGAATCTAGTGCTTCCCGCGCTACCGCCGGAAGTACCTCGGGAGAAGGGGACATTCATCCCCTTCCCCCGAGAAAGGTAAGCAACCCCGCAATGGGGCTTCTCACTTTACCTTAAAGTGAGAAAAGGTGCTCGTGTAGGGCGCACAGCTCTCCATGAGCACCCTGGATCCTGCGGAGGAGCCTCCTCCCTCCCTCACCCCCCACACGCCTCCCTCCGCCCTCTCTTTGCCTCCCACTGGCCTCCCCGCTCCCCAGAATGCCTCCTCCCTGCCCCCATCCACGCCCCCCGCCTCCCATCTGGGAGACCGCCGAGCCATGGAAGCTGGGTGACCACCCCATGCCATGCCAGCATTGGCCGGCGCTGGGCTATCAGCGGCTGGAGCCTGGCTGTGAGCCTCGCAAGTGTGCCTTACAGCATGTTTGCAACTGTGGTCGGTGGCATAGAGCTGTGCCGCTGACCACTGGATTGGGCTCTAAACCAATAAATGGTTCCTTGTTAAATGTTCCTCAGTAAATGGTTCCCAGAGGGCTTATAGTTCTAAAAAGAGATACCAAACTGAAAAAGATGCTGTGCTGGGGTGAAAAAGAACAGTTGCTCTCTCTAAATATGATTCCACTTTTAAAAGTGTCTTTTCACCCAGTTAGCAGGGGATGATGTAATGGCTTGCTTAATATTAATAAATCAAGTTACATTCCACATGTTATATCCCACATGCAGTGTTGCAGTTTTCAATACATAATCCTTTTAGTCTTTGAACACTCCATCAGTAATTAGCCGGCTGTTTTAGCTCATCTTCTTGATAGTTAAGCACTGTGAAATCTATATCTTGCAATATTTTTTCAGCTCTGATTCGACAGGCACATATTCCTGTCACAATTCCAGTGCAGCCTTCCAGGAAGAAAACATCACATCAGACTTGATCCTAATTTGCATGTGATCCTTTATTTCAAAACATAGCACTGACCCTGGCTGGAATTTCAAGAAATAATTCTCAAGACGTGTTTGGGATGCAAGAGCTGACTTTAATTTACATAATTCAAACCCACTGCGCTTTCCTGAACCACTGCTGTTTGCAAAAGGACACTGCCACTTGTGTTTATTTTGTATTCCAATAAAGCAAAACACCTTGCTTTTTCCAAGCAGGTTCCTGATCATTAACTGTGTATATGCATAAATGTGCTCTCACTATAGTTAGAAATAAAGCTGGCACAGAAGGAAGAGAAATTGCTTGAGAAGGACTTTATTTATGAGCAAGTTTCCCGACTGACAGAGAAAATCCACACCAAGGTTGAAAATGGCAAGGGCGACACATTAATATTGGCAAAAAAGGTAAGCTTTGCAAATTGTATCCATCTCACATACTTCCAGCCATCATGTAGTTTGTATCCAATACACCCACAAGCCATCATAAGCAAGATTGTTGAGTGTTGGGAGAGTTAGGACAGAAGAAAATATTTCTTTACCCAGCATGGAATTAGTTTGTGGAACTCCTTGCCACAGGATGTAGTGATGGCATCTTGCCTGGATGCCTTTAAGAGGGGATTGGACAAGTTTCTGGAGGAAAAGTTCATTACAGGTTACAAGTCATAGTAGGTACGTGCAAGGTAGAGGCAGGCTGCCTCTGACTGCCAGATGCAGGGCAGGGCACCAGGACGCAGGTTGTGTCTGTTGTCTTGTGTGCTCCCTCGGGCATTTGGTGGGCCAATGTGAGATACAGGAAGCTAGATGGGCCCTTGGCCTGATCCAGCAGGGCTCTTCTTATGTCCTTAAGATTCCTCATGTGTATCACTTGCTGGCTTTGGAATTACAGGGGTAAATCTGAAGCATATCAGAATGAACATCCATCTGGTGATGTCTCTTATTCATACTGCGCTAGTTTGAGTGGGATGTACATTTTAACCATTTCATTCAGTTCTTTACCTCCATCCTTAAATATATTTTTACACATAGCAGCAAGAGGTGGATGGGAGCACTGGTAGCCAGATAGCAGTCCCCACTGGAGGGAATATAGTCCAAGATAGTTTTTTTACTTGACAGGATTAAACCTCTGCTCTTGTCAAGCACAGAAGGTTTAAATACAGTAAATCGGTAATATTTGTGAAACTAGTAAATAGAAAGAATTCCAGTTCTACACAGGTTATGTGTACAAGTCCTTTGATTGCAGAACTTTTCAAGCATGCAATATAAAAAATATTTTGAACAGTTGAGCACATTTGAACGAATGTGCTCTGGCATGGGAAAGGCAGGGTATAAATCTTTTAAATAAATATGAAACACCCCCCCCCCAGTAGTTAATTGGATGGTGCCTTGAGCACTCTGCTTATTTCAGAGGTAAAAGTGAGATATAAATCATTTAGGGGAACAGCAGCATTTTTTTTTCTTGCAAGGGAGGCCAAAGGAGTGGGGGAGGGGGGAGAGAAAAACTAACTTTACTACTGCTATTCATTGCAGATGAACAGACTGCAAATGAAAATAAAGACTACAACCCAAGCAATGATGGCTCTTATTGCTGAGTTATCTATGAATCAAGCACATGCCATTAAGCTGCAACAAGAAATGAGGGACAAAGAACATTTCTTAACGTGCGTTACTTCCAGACTAGAGAAAGGACTCCCACTTCCAAAGGAAGTTGAGACAGCGTGGTTGAAGGTCCTGCGTGATGAAGAAATGCATAAAGCCGCAGCTGCAGCCAAAGCAAAAGTAAGTTCTGCTGGGCTACAGCTGCTGACAAGATCATTTGTGTTTTGTTCAATGTGGATTTAAGCAGAAGTCTGGTGCATCACAACTTGATGACATGGCAGGTTGCTAGACCCTGAGGCAAAGTCTTACACTCCCACCTCCCCCCAGCCACCATTTACTGATGAGAAGAAGCAGGCAGCTCCTTCCAGTCAATAAATGAGGACAAAAAAATCAGCAGTGGGTGAGTGGCACTGCGGGGACTTAGGAGGTTGTTCTAGCCAGCCAGGCTCTCTGATGGACATAGGCCCTTGGCCAGAATCTGACCCCAGTGCTGTCCCTGCTCCATTCAACTTAGGAACTCCACACAGCTGTAGCGAAGTAAACCACCAAAAACCTTGGATGTCCTGATCATGGACCTCTCACATCACAACTAGTTTGGCCCTTGTTGGCCTAATTCAGTGGTTCAACTGATTCATGTTACAACCGCTGTGGACAATGTATCCTGATATGGGCACTCTGGGTTTCAGCACCAAGATTGTTTTTTCATCATATGGCCTTAGTTTAACCAATTACAAATTCTGTTTTCACAGCGTACAGAAGAAGAAGAGCAATATCTCTTGCCAACGAGTGTATACACCACAGCTGAACAGCGGCCCAATGCCTACATTCCAGATGATGAAAGCGTTCTCCCTCTGCCAAAGCCTTATGGGGCACTGGCTCCTTTCAAACCAGGCGAGCCTAGTGCAAATATGAGGCATATAAGAAAACCACTTATAAAGCCAATTGAAATCTGAAGGATCAGACTTGAAAACGGTTAAGAATACACAACTGATTATTCAGGGTCTAAGCTCTGTTTCACCAAAGGCAGCAGCAGAACACCTCCAGGATTTGAATGCATTCTAATTGCAACCTCAGCATTGTAGAACAAGCAATGCTGTTGCTACCCAACACACCCTCATTTCATGCAAGCCCCAATGCAGTGAATAGCTTTGGGTAGTAGTCATTGGCAAACTGTATCCCTCAAGCAGCTGAAGAAGAAAAAATTTCCATCTTTTTAAATGTTTATTAATTGTGTCAGCAAAAATGTTTAGTATAACTTTTGAAGTGCAACTAGATATTCATCAGAATTAAATGTACTTTTATGTACGTTTAGTATCTAAATACGTACATTAATATGCAAAGAGATTGTAAAATCAGTTTTTGTAACGCTTTTTCTCCTATGTTTTATACAATCATCTCTGTGGCTCATCATTGTGTGCATATGTATGGTGTTCTTTTACTGCACATAAAAGGAACTCAAATAAAGTTAGACACTTATTTAAAATTAATGATTGTGCTCTCTCCTGTTATGTATGTAAGTCAGGCTGGTAACTGCTGGTAACCACCATCTGTATTTCAGAACAAAGCAGTCTTGCTACAGAAAAATAGCAAAGGCTCTTGCAGCTAGATATGTAAAAACAGAAGTGACACTCAGTAAAAACCTGAATTTTACAAGTGTATTAGGTTTGCTCTGACACAGAGTTCCCCAATTTCTAAGGATGGTAATAAACAGAGTACTATGAAAAAATATCTTTTGGTGTCAGTTCTATTTGAAATAGGATAGTCAAGTGTAAAAAAAAAAAGCAGTGCAAGACTGCAGCCTCCTGACTTAGGCCCCTCCCACCTTTTTGTTTACTACAAGTCAAAGCACTTGTATAATAATTGTTTTAGCTGTTAGTTAAATTACATCAGTCTGATGCTATGTCAGCATGTAGGAAACGGACCATTTTCCCAGCTGGAAATCAGGGTACAGCTTTTCTATTTCTGTTAGATTACAGCTAAGAAAACAAATGAGGAAGCCTAGTGCTGTGTAAAAAAAACAGGTAACAAATGAAGGCATGGTATACAGCAGTTTTTTAAAAAATAACATATGTTCAAAATGACATTGCATTTAAAAAAAATCACATCCAACTTAGAAGTGCCTACATCCTGTTGGTTCCAGTGGGAGACATTTTAAGCATACACTTACCTCCCACTCCTATCAGTGGGATTTAAAAATGCTTAACTTGGGAGCAGAGCACTGTGCTCAGTGGAAGGTAATTAAGTAGAATGTTTCTCGAAGTCATTGAAATAAATATGCCCAATAGAAGCTTAGATCCCTTGCAATAGTTACACATAATTGCAACACACAAACACCTTAGAATGTGCTCAAGTAGTCACAAAAAAGGATATTAAAATCCAATTCAAATTTGTTCCTATTATTTACAAAGGTGGATTTTAATCATCCATACTTTTTCTATACAATTATAATGTATCCCTCCTCTATACATCATTGTACAATAGTGGCCATTTTCTTTTAGCTCCATTGTGTAGTTATTCTCTTCCCATTCTTCACTTTCAGTTCTTTCATGCACGACTGATTTAGAATGCAGATGTTAGTAGACAAATGCATCATGCTTGCTTGTAGCTCCCCAACATTGGCTGTTCTTGGCATTCAGTAACTTCAGCAAGGTGCCTCATCCAGAACAAAATGAACAATGAGAAAGTTGCTATACTGAACTCTTTAAGCAGCAATCACACATTGTGTGTCTCCTGAAAATTGAGATCATCACAATTTTAAACTGTTTTGAACAGTTATCTTCTCTCTCTGACCTCTAGTTATAGCTAGCAATTGATAGTGAGGCTGGGATATTTCCACTTTTCTCAGGACTAAAGATTCAAGAGTATTGTAGTGTGTTTCAGTGCTATCTCTTCAACAAATCTTGCATTCACAGTATTGCGTTCCACAGGAGTCATCCATCCTGGAAAAAGTATAAGGACAACACTAAATATCAGTATTGACATTAAGCTTTAGTGTGACTAAAAGTTGCTAGCCCCCAGGTTGCACTGTTTCTTTTTGGTGATATTGTCATTGACACACATTAATGCTTCATTTCTGTAATCATAGTTGACAACTATAAAAATCTGTCCTAATTAACCTTAAAGTTAGGTGATACACTGAAACACACAACACTGACAAAACCATTATGGCTGACCATAAAGAGTTTATTTTCTGCCTTTTCTTTAGATGGCCATGTGCTTTTGACAAAGTAATTTGTCTAAGGGACCAATCCTATTCAGCCTTCCAGCACCAATGCATCCACGAGGTAAGAAAATAAACATTGCCACCATGACTGCAGCTTCTCCCCCCCCCCCCACTGCAAGATGCAGCGCACAGCTGCATCAGCACTGGAAAACTGGATAGGATTGGGCCCTAGGCGTATTTGTGGGTTGTACTCTAGTGCCATTTACTGCAGTTCATGTAGAAGTGAAGGGCAAGATCTGCCTTTCAGTTCAAATAGAAAGAGATGGACAAGAAATACACGGAACCACCTAGTTTGACTGAAAACACAACAGGTGCTAATAAACAACAACTTCCCTGTTACAAGACATGTCATGCTGGTAGTGTGCAGAAACTCCAATCAACATGCATTTAATGAATCAGATGGTTTCTTCCCCCCAGCAATGTGCCATTGGTGTGAGAACAAGTCTTTTTTACAAAATTTGTTGGCACTAGGTACCACCAAGAGGAAGAAGCATACAGTTTCACCCTGGAAAGATGAGGGATAGGTTTGTTTGGGCTTCACTCACAACCACAAGAGTCCTCTGTTCCAATTAGGATGCTTTGCAGTTCTAAATGGACAGGATCTTAGTAACAGAAGTTTGTTTTTAAATAAGTAAAAAAACAAGAGCGCAGGGGGTTTGTTACCTTGATGCTCCACGTCTGCCAGCATATTGACCAAATAGTTAAGTGGAAGAAACTCAGTTTGGGCTGACAATCTGTCCACTACTAATAACCTGTGCTGTGAAGGAAAATGCATTTTAGGCTTACAAGCAAGCTTTAAAGTACTATATTATGAACTTCAACAGAATTTCTTAACATCTAAGCCTCAGTACCCAAATCTTCTCATTCACTGTGTGCAAGTGCCCTCCTCCCACTACGCCACTGCAACTCTGGGAACCACACTCCTATTGATCCAGAATTTGGGTAC
This sequence comes from Tiliqua scincoides, assembly GCF_035046505.1. NCBI lineage: Eukaryota > Metazoa > Chordata > Lepidosauria > Squamata > Scincidae > Tiliqua > Tiliqua scincoides. Next base: position 25,110,265 of record NC_089827.1, on the reverse strand, counting down.
AAATGCCCCAAGGCTCTTCAAGTGAGTATGAGTTTGCAGATACCTAAGTGCTAAGCAGAGCAATGCCTACAGTCTGATCACGTCTTGCGATGAATCCCCAGTCAGCCTCTTACCTTTTTATTCCTCAGTTTCTCAAACAAGGGTTTAACATAGTTCCTTGCAACAATGGTGGAGCCAACAGGATGATTCCACAGTTGAATAACCTTGCGACCAATTGCCTATATGACATAGAATATAATCGTTGGCTATTCTTTAAAAACGTGCTTGTAGTAAATGCAGAAGTATATACCACTTTTCAACAAAAAGTAGTGTGTGCCATGGCGCCCCAGGGCACTGCAGTGACTCACAGGGCACTCACAGGATGCTGACTCTCCCAGGTGCTGCCATCGTGGATGAGCCAAGCTTGGGCAATCTCATCCTCCCATGCTGCCACCACGACAGGGCACTGTGAAAGAATTCCTGCAACACTAAGGGCTTGGTAACCAGGGTATGTTTGGGAACTGCTACCCAAAGGGCTCAAAGTCTAAAAAAGATGCAGAAGTGACACCAGCAAAAGCCGCTAAAAAAGACACCATCCTTGTCCAGTTAACAGGAGTGACAATACTGGATCTTTGTTTTTGAGATTACAATTAAACTGGCCTGCCAAAACAAACCACAATGCCTTAAATAACAGATACAGGACCCATGTGAAGCGGGTCTCCATTGCCAGCAGTGGTACATGGAGCTCTATTAGCAAATTGGGGCACTTTCTCCTCCCTTAGTCAAAATTCTGCTTGCATAATGAGGCTGTCTCAACCAACAGCATCTCACCTCACACCCAAACGTTCTTCAAGTTCAAGTGCAAAGGATCAAATACAGCCCAGCAGAAGTACAATATAGGCCACTGGGATCCATCCACCCCACTGATACGACCTACCCTGCTGAGTGCCAAATATTTGCATTTGTTCCCCTTTGCATTGCTCCTTGCCCTGCCCCTAATTCTGTTGCCAATGAAAGCATCAGGACAGTCTCTTACCGACTGTCGCAAGAAACAAGTGTCAAAAATGTACAAAAAGATTCTTCATAAATGCAGAGAGAAAAACATTGGTTCAGGCTCTAAATTTAAATTAAAATGCAATTGAATTTATTTGATCCTAAAACTTACAATAGCTTGAGATTAAAATACTTCAGTTCTGGAAGAAATGCCATTGAGTTGACTCCTTCCACTCCCTAACATGAAATCTAGCATGACAGGGCCAGCTTTGTCTTTCACTGCAGACTAATAAAGAACCCTTTTTTGTAAGAAAATTCAGATGATGCTTCTTGACATAGCACCCTAAACAAAGGAGTGCAAGACACAGAAGCAAGTTCAGCTGGGTCAGAGAAACCATTTGCCAAATGATATGTCTATAGTTTGCTAGTTAAAAGTGATGTAAAAATAGTGTACTAAAAAAAGACTTATGCACAATGTATATTGCTCCTCATTGACTCTGATCTCAGTGGTGTTACTTAGCAATTTCTAAGGATGTTTTATTCAGCCCTTAAGGTACAGTATATATTACAGAAGATAAATTATACCATGTTCTGGAGGAGCTTTGGGAATATGGCCTTCCTGACTAGTTGGCAGACAGCCATTCTATCTCGGGCATTAAAGGGTAATGTTAACTCATGTTCATGTTATACAAAAGCATTTTGTATTTGAATAAATCACATCAATAGCTTATTTTTTTGTAACAAAGTCACAAATAAAGTATTAAATACATACTAACAAAATTAATAAATGGTGTTAATGGGCATTTATACATTATTTCTCTGGAAGTACCAGTCCATATTTACTTTTTGTGGAGCATCCACATGACATTCATTCCACATCACTGGTGTCTAGCATTTTCAGCACTGTGCTCAAATATTTTTCATTATTTTTTAATCTTGTTAATGGTGGCATTTTGAGTAGTAAAACACAACTGAGGGCCCAAACCTATCCAACTTTCTAGTGCCGATGCAGCTGCAATGGTTGGCAACCTTCAGTCTCAAAAGACTATGGTATAAGCCTAGGTAACGGAACAAACATTCCCTCACCTTGAGGAGGTGTCTGACTGCCCTCCAAGATGCAGCACACACCCTGATGGCATGGCTGCATCAGCACTGGAAAGTTGGATGGGATTGGGCCCTGAACCTCCACCATTCGAGCGTAGACATTGCATTGTCAGACCACCTATGCTTTCAGTTTGAACACTTCCTCTCTGAAAGTTCAGCTGGTTTTCTTGCTTCCTCATTCGTTATGGCTGGGGAAAGAACCTTTTTCCCATCACAGGTTTCTCACTTTGTGTAATATCTAACTGGTATCAACAGAGCCTTTTACAGGCAAAAGTAGCAAAAGTCACTTTACCAAGAAATATAAAAATAATTTCTCAGTAAAACAATTTATGCAGCAGCCTTGTGCACGCGCTCTCTCTCTCTCTACTTGCCCAAATATCAACATTGTCTCAAGCTGACCAAAAACCTGCATCAAAACAGTTGAATTCTTCAACATTAGAAAAACATTCAAATGTGTGTATGTATTCTGCAAGCCTTCAGAACCTGGAAAAGAGCTATGCAAGCACTGAAGTCCTACCACCCTGCATGTTATTTGTCAAGAACCACTGGAATTTGCCCATGCAGAGGTTGTTATGCAGCTGATAGTTTGATTTTGGTATGTCAGTTGTACACCAATCAAAGTGGGTGGAGAACCAGTGATTTGGTATAGTTGATATAGCCAAGTCCCATTATTCACATACAGCATATAAGACAGCCAATAATACTGTGCAAATTGAGTTAAATCCAGAAGACAGCCTGAGTTACTAAAAATGTAAAATCTGAGCCAAGAGTTTCCCTAGAGATAAGATTCTGTTTAGCCTGTTGAGTGGAAAAAGAAGCACAGGCAAGCTCAGTTTAATTTTTTCCCAATTAAAGAAGGTGAAGCACTTTATTCTGTCTGTGAGAGAAACTCTAACTCCCCTCGAAACAAAAGATAAGGAGCTTTGAAGGGAACCAATCCTTAGGAGCCAAATCAGCTAAGACCCTCATCTCCCAAATTATATGGGTAAACATCCTAGCAGGCTCTTTAAACATTGCAAAACTTATTTTTAAATCCTCTCCCAGAACTCCAGATTAGAGAAAGATAAGCAGCCCAGGGGAATAGCTCCATACAGACCTCACAGACTTCCTATATGCCGAGCATATAGGGTCCTCAGCATAGCACCCAATTCCAAGAATGCCCCCCATCATCTGCTTTCTCAAGTGCAAGCAGAGGCAAAGACTCCTCTATCCTCAACTCCCAAGAAGTGATGAAGAATCTGTTAGTTCTCCCGTTTATGCACATTAGTTGCTGGTTCTTGAATGCAAGCCAAGGCCCAGATAAATGTGAGTAAAAATCTAGAGTTGCATGAAATTGACAGACCTATGACTGTGAATGGAGGAAGAAAACAGAATTTGACAGCAGGGCCAGCCCAAGAATGAATGACATCTCAGGTGACATTCCAAATGCTACCCTCTTACCAGATCATGTGTCAGCCTCTGCTCTCATTCTAGCTCAGGACTGTTCTAGCTCAGGACTGTCTTCTCAACATTCCGTCTTCCTCTCTGTCCACTTCTCTCTTTCCAATCCAGAATAGTGGAAGGAGAAGTAGGAGCAATGGAGGCAAGAGATGGAGCCCCTTGAAGTGGCTCCACATGCCAGCAGCCTCTGGACATCTGCCAGCCTTGGTAAGTACATGTAGCATGTGGGAGGGAGGTAGAAGTGGGCAGAATGGGGTAGTGACTGGGGTGGGCAGATTGGGAGCAGGAAGGGGCAGATTCAGCAGCAGCGTCAGCTGAATCCGAAGTCCGTTCCTGGGTTCACACAGACTTGCATCAGTGATATCACTGGTGCAGTTCTGAATAGACCCACCAGGCCAGCAGGGACTTAACCCAATGTAACAAAATGTTCCCTTGCTCTGAGAAGCCCTCCAAAAGACCAAAATGCTCCTGCAGGATGCAATGGGCACCACTACATGGAGAGTTACAGTGGATTGAGCTGTAAGTCAGTTAACACACCAATGGTAAGCACACCTATTAGGCAGGAAGCCTCACTGAGCTCAGTAATACTTACTTCTGGATAAGTGTACTTGGGTTTGTACCACTGGTGTAATCTGAAATGTGCATGAAAAGGCATTGTCTGTTCAATACTATACTCCAACTATGGCTTCACTGTTTAAAATAGAAACTCATATGTCTAGTGTTGTCCTATCTCCATTCTCTCCTGAACTTCATTTCCAGAAGCTGTTTGGGCTTTATAGAGAATAAGAACATTTATTGGCCTTATCTGCAGCAACAAATGATGCAATTTTACAGCAAGCAAATCCAAAACTAAATAAAATCTTAACATTACCTCAGGAAGCCTTGTGAGGATACTCAATTTTAGCTTTACATTCTTTTCTGTGTTGTCCAGCTCTAAAAATAAAAAAAATAGTATGGACTACACAAAACACACTTCAAACCTCATTCACCTCATTATCATATCCCTGAAGTTTACTCGAATTAGCATTCCGAAATCCTAACTTCAAAAACAGACTAGAAGATCCAATTCCTTATGACTGTGTCCACACATACTAGATCCTGTGTGCAAGAACAGGCCTAGTGGCGTCACTAGGGTTCGCGCCCCCTGGCGCAGGATGCCGGCACGTCAACCCCCCATGCAGTGGGCGGGGCAACACCCCAGGTGGTGGGTGTGGTGATGTACCATCACTCCGCCCCCACTGGTTTTTTGGCTGTACCTTTTGATAGAACAAAGATAGAACACATTCTGCATGAAATTACGCATTGATCGATATAAAACATGATGATATTATTCCTACAAACTGTGATTTTGGTCACTAGTAGTGTCACACACACACACACACACACACACACACACCTCAGAGTGTCAACTTACTAACACCTTATTGCAGCAGTCCTCAAACTTTTAGCACTGAGACCCACTTTTTAGAATGACAATCTGTCCAAGACCCACCAGAAGTGATGTCATGGTGGAAGTGACACCATCAGAAAAATTAAAATAAATATAAATAATTAAAGTAAAACAAATAAATAAGCAGAAGCCAGCCCTGTTGCACCAAGTGAATTTTCTCTGTAGCCTGCCTGCAATAACACCTTCCCTCCAAAACCAGTAAGGTTTTCAGCCCTACCCAGTGCCCAGTTTAATTGAAGAACTTCTGTTTAAACCTGATCACTGTCAGGATCCACCTGGCTCTGCAAGTCTCAAAAACAGTTCACCTTATCAGCCGAAGCCTCTGTTTTGATCCTTTTTAGTAGGGGGGGGGGAGAGACTGCCTTCTGGAACACTTGTTTAGCTGCAGGTGCATAGGATCAGGACCATTCTGGTAGCCTTGCACTCTCCTTCACCTGATCTTCCACACCAGCCAAGGCACATTTGCTTACTCTCGAGTAAACACAACCATGAGTCTTAGTTTCGCTTTCCATGGGGCTCAATACATTCATCTGCTTGGAGGGAGGGACTTCCTTCTCAGGTGTTTTTGGGGGCTGCATTCATTGGATCAGGACCATTCTGGGGTCGTTGGATTCCTCTCAGCCTGCCCTTTCCAAAGGACTAAGGTAAGTTTGCCTACTCATGAGTAAATGCACAATATGGCTCACTTTCACTTTCCATAGGGATCCATGCATTTTTTGTTCTCCAGTTTATTGGCCCTAACTTTTGATAGAAAGAAGATATTTTACTCAGGTTTTTTGCATTGCATTCCGCTTAAAATTCTGCATCCAACAGTATATAATATGATGGGGTTACTCCTAACCACCACGATTTTAGCATGTCACCCCCCCAGTGCACGTCACCCCCATGTGCGTCACCCGGTGCGGCCCACGCCCCCCTCCGCACCTCCCTAGCGATGCCACTGCTCAGGCACGTACCAGGGACCCACATCCCCCCAAGAAGCACTTCAGGGATAAGCCAAAAATCTTGCTTCACCAGATGACTCCGCAATTTTCAACCCTATTCATCTCACACCACACTGAGAAGGTACTAAAATTGTCAAGGCACACCAGTTTGACAACTGACAAGATACACCACACTGCCAGTGGGAGGACTCAATGGCCCTACTAATAAATGACTTCCCTCAAACTCCCACAGCACACCTGTGAAACATTTGCAACACACCAATGAAACCTACACATGAGATTCAGAACAAAATCACTTTCAAACAAGAGGACATTTGTTTCCAAATTACTGCGATTACCAGAGATACAGCCTCATTCAGAACTGCTGCCACCAACAAGTTGTCTGCTGGGCAAGCTCCGTCTTACCTTTCAAAAATTTCAAGGCACACATCTCCGTCAAGTTTAGCACTCCGTGGTCAATGTAATGCAGAAGTGTGTATACAGAGAGGCATCGCACTCCCAACTCCATATGTAAAGTGTGAAATCCTGCAATGAGAGAAATCTGATGGTAAGAAAAGAGCTTCAATATTCTTCTGAAAAAAAACTCCAATGGAAAACTGAATAGTCAGGGGCTAATTGCAAGAAGCACCAAAGACATCCGCCTATAAGCTGACCCCACAGATAAGTCAAGGGCAGGCTTTGAGCTAACAATCATGGAATTTTCTATGACCCTCGGATAAGTCGGGGGTTAAACTTAGGGGGGGTGTCTAACTATAGTTTTGTCTGATTTTACCCAAGGCCAGATCCTGAAAAATAACCTACCACTAATTGTTACCTAAGAACTGTAGTCTCTAATTTATTAAAAACATAGTAAAAGATCATAAGATACATTTTTATTCTTTTCAAAATTCTGGTCTTCACCACCTTTTTGTAAACACTATCACAGTAAGTGCACTGTAAACTACATAACAGTAAAACAGTGGTTCCCAACCTGGTATTCATGTACTCCCAGGGACACTCAACAGGACCTTTAGGGGTACTTGAAAAAGAATGGCAGACAGACAGACAGACAGACAGACAGACAGACAGACAGACAGACAGACAGACTAACTAACTAACTAGGAATCTATATAACGCCTTACTAGGAATTTATATACTGCTTTTTATATATCAGATTACTCCTCTGACTTTATTCAAGGCAGTTTACATAGGCAGGCATTTCTAAATCCCTCCAGAGGATTTTTACAATCATAAACGGTTCTCTCTTTCAAGAACCACACAACATTTCAGTTGGATCTTCCTGGTCTGATCTCTCTTCGGGCCTCCAGTGCCTCCCACACAGGCTGACAAGCAGCTCCTTCATCTCTCACAAGGAGGGCAGCCAAAGCAGATGGAATAACTCGGCTCAGCTTGTCAGCTGCTTCAAGGTCTCGCCAGTCAGGGAGCTGCCGGTATTCTCGAACTGGTGACCTTCTGATGTTATCTTCGGGCAAACAGAGGCTCTACCCTCTAGACCAGACCTCCTGCCCTCCTGGGTACATTCACCTTTCATCACACACCAAGAACAGCATCAAAAATAAAGGAGTTCAGAAATTAATGCTTCTGATCAAACAAAGGTGAGCCTATTTCCCCAGGATATGGTTACACAACCACTTTTTGTGGTCTTGCAACTGATGAGATGATTAGCCAAGTTCTCCAGCAAGAACATTCTTAATTAGATTAAAAAACCAAGCCAAACCTACTGGGTCTGTTATAAACCCCTTGACGCTTTGGCAAAATTATGCCACAACATTAGATACAGTGTTGATGTTAAGAACATTTCTCCATAGTTTCTTCTCAGAAATCAGTCAGCTATTAATTGTGTAGCCAACATCACAAGGACAATTCTTTTTTTCCACAGACGGCTACCCTCTTAAATCCTCTTTTTGTATCACATGTCACTTGACCAGAATTAAGATTAATGTGGAGTCTGATGACTCAAGAAGTCAAAACAGGCTTTCATGAGAGAAGAACAACTGAAGTTGTTTTGGGGGTTATGGCATTAATGCAACTTAATACAGTATCTAGTCGCTGTAAGCAACGATCATGAGAAACGGACAAATGACTACATGGATTTGAAAGAAATGAAAAGGCTACAGACACATTTGAATGAAAAGGTTACAGACACATTTTGTGACTGAAGCAGTTTTGATTTAGCTTCCCCAAATTACTGCTAAAGAGGAAGTTCAGCTCCACAAATGGGTACTATGTGAACAGAACATACAGAGCTCTGCTACTAGGACTTACCCGGAGGCAGAGGAAAACACATCCCATTTGCAGCCTGTAGAATATGACACATGGTATGAAACATGAGATTCTCATTGGAGTTTCCTCGCTGTTCGCTATATGGAGTGCCAGAAGAGTATTAGTGAGTAAACCAACATCCTTCCTTAAACTCCCCTTATAAATCTCATTTTGGTATCTAATTATGCTGTCTAAACACACACCTTGAAGGTCTACCACAGCCATTTTCAACCAGTGTACTGTGGCACCTTGGTGTGCCACAAATGGTCCACTGGTGTGCCACAGGAAATTGGGAGAGGATTAGTAGGACCATTGGGGGATGTGAGCCCCCCAATGGCAGCAGTGTGCCTTGTCAAAAAACTGATGGTGTACCTTGAGCATTTTCAAACCTCGTCAGTGTGCCATGAGATGAAAAAGGTTAAAATCACTGCTCTACCATGTAGCTCCCTGAGGTGAAACATTTGTATTGGCCCATCTGTCTGCCACTCATTTAAGAGCTGAATGTTACATTAAGAGTTGCAAAGAGATTACATTTTGCAAATGATGCAACTGGAACATCTTTCCTCAACACTTACTCACTGTAATTAGTGGTAGTGCTACTCCAGTGACTGTGAGGATCACACAGAACCTCTGACCACAATCTCTCTAGGATAGGTATGCATAATCAGCTGGTGCAGATGTAAACAGTTAGTGCCTTTGTTTTACTTTCTCAAAGTGTATCACTGTTGGTCCACTGTTGCTTGGAAACCTGTGGATGCCACAGTCCAACCTCATATGTGCATGCTGTGAGACGATTTACACACTGCAGGCTTTGCACTTCTTGATGACCAAAAAAAGAGAACTATGTATCACCTGGCAAAGTTTTCCTGCAGCTGTACCACTTTGGACTAGAGATGGAGACTGGGCTGACCCATTCATGATGCAAACAGTGTGGGCTCCTTTCAAACTATAGGTTTCAGGGAGCAGTGAACAGACTTGTTCACCTGTTCTGCCACCACCTCCCTCTAGCCTGCTGCAGACAGAGCCACAGCAATTCACTTTTCACTCATTAAAAGTGGATGGGAAGTAGATTAGGAGGCAGCAGTCTGGCCCCCTATATCAACCCTTCTTTCCACGGCCCCTTTAAATAAAATGGAGAGTATAATACACCTTCAGAGTTCTGTGAGCACATTCCACATTTCCTAATTAGTAACCGGCTGTGAAGAAGGAATGAGGCGAAGGAATGGGGCCTGATCACCATTTTCTGTGTGTGCACAGCATTGTTTGCCCACCCCACCCCCGCTTGAAGGTAAGGGAGTGGGAAGAGGATCATGGGGGATCATCACTGCCAGATGACAAGGGAGGCAGTGATGAATTTTCTGTACCTCAAGCATGATCTATCCTGAGGCCAGGCAAGGATGAAAGACTTTTTCTCAAAAGGAGAAGAAAACCTTGCATGTTCAAAAATTAGCATAATTGGAAGACAACTGAATTAGATCATGTGTTCCTGACATGCTGGTTTGTCACAGGCAGTTTTTGTTGTTTTTTTTAAACTTAAAGCATATGCAGTCCCACGTCTGTACTATGACACAATATGGTCCCAGGATGGCTACACAACAGGATATATTTCTGAATGTTGAATTAAGCTCTTAAGCTGCTAGGGTTTGGCCATCACCTCAGTCACACTGCACAATTAAGGAGCAAAATACCTTCTTGGACACACTGGACAAAGAATCAACCAGGCTAAATCAGCTACTGTGCTTTCTTAGCAGTTCATTAAGGACATGGCAAAAACCCAAATACACATAGAAGATGACTGCTCTGGGCAAGCAGCTGCCTTTTTACACAAGTTGCTGCTATTACTATAGTGCTACTATTAAATTTTAAGCGACAGTGGGCCAGGCAGCCTTGTCCTTTAAAGAGGGAACCATAAGGACCCCTTGATGGAAGTGCACATTGCAGTAGACATACACACTGAACACGTAAGCTTCTAATATCACACACAAATCTCAGCTAGTAAGACTAGGTATACCAATGAGGTATGGTGCCCTTCAGGACTACAGGTAATTATTTGGAGACAGTATTTCACAAGGGGCTATGAAAAAGATTGCTTTCTAGCCAACTGCAGCATATGGGAAGGAAGAAGGATAAAATTCTATTATTGGATTCATTAGTAAAGTTGGAGAGCTTGTCATTCAGGAAATAAGGGCTTAGAAGAACATTTGGAAATACGATTTCACTGGGTAGCCAATGGAAGCAAAATAAGGGCCATTACATACATAATCAGACAGAAAAAACACATTTGCCGCCACATGTAAAATGATAGGAGTTGTGATGCATTTTCAGCCATGTGTACCACACATCTGTTCTCTTTCACGCCATGACCACAAAACTACTTTAGGCACTACTGAAGACTTTAACATGTCTAGTGACTTGTTAAACAAAGACTTTAACATGTCTTTAACATGTCTAGTGAGAGTGAGAGTTTTGACATGTTTTCTTTTAATAAAAGACCCCTCCATGCCACATTGTTACTTTTCCGAGAAGTCCTCTCAGTTTCAAAAGAACATTGACATTTTGCTGGGAAGAACAGGTATTAAAACACACAAACTCAACACTTCCTTGCTCACAGAGAACTAGTTACGCAATTATATGGATAGATTCTGGTCATTAAGCTTTTAGGTGCACACATAAAATGCTGCACAGGTATTAAAATGTAACGTGAACTTGTTTAGAGCTTGGCTTCTAAACATTAAACCCACCACCACTTCATGTTATGGAGATTTATAAGTATACATTACTGGGACATGCGGAATGAAGAAATAAAGTGTAATTGTCTAGGGTACCACAAGACATACTATCCCATAAGCATGTGGACAACCCAGCAAGCTGACTGGGCTGCCTCTACCCTGCACCTACTCTTGACCTCCCCCAGCCTGTCACATGTCTAGAGTCCACCACCCACCCCCATTTGTTTTCTCCCAGCAGAGGGTGGAAAGGGCTTATTTCCCTCCTGCAGCACTGTCACTGCCATTACTCTCTCTAAGGGCCAACAAAGGGAATGCAGGGAGTCTAGCATTCACTCCACATCTTATAAGGGAAACAGCAGTAGCAGAACTGCACTCAGAAGAGGGAGTGAAGCTCACAGCAAGAACAGAGTTGGGGCAGAGGCAGCACTGGGCTTGGAGGAGTGACAGAAGCCCTCCTCAGTGGGTCATCAGGTGAGCGAAACCCTGCCAAAGTAGGCACTACTGATACAACACAAATTGAGGTAGGATTCAGGTAGTGGTTCATCATGGATGGCCCCTGCATAAGAATAAAACTTTAGTTTATTTTGCTTTTTTAGTAGTACGACTGTTACAATCCTGTCTATGTGGAGTTTTTAAAAACCAAACTTTTTTTTGATTAATTGGAAATAATTGCTTACAATGAAAAGATCCAGGAATCAAGACCACATTTCTTCCAAACATTCTCCATTATCTGGTACATTAAATCCAGCTAGAAGAATAAAGAATAAAAAGTTCATTTGAATTCTTATGTGAACAGTATTCAGATTTTCTCATTATCCTCAACAGTGTGTCACATAAACACTGACCACTACTTAAGGAGATTTAGGGCCCAATCCTATGCTGCCCTGGCACCCTGAAGTACCGAAATGGCCACTGTTGTATCCTACGGGGCCAGAGCAGCGGCCAGAGGACTCCTCGGGATAAGGAAACATTGGCTTCTTTACCTCAAGTAGAATTCTGGTGGCCCCGATTGGTCTACTCGGATCTGTGCTAGCTACTCAGCTGGGACAGAACCAAGAATACTCATATCAGGCACAACAGCTTGGGAGGGGGCATAGGATTCAGTGGCAACCTCTGCCACTTTCCCCACCCCCCTCCCAGGCCCAATCCGCCCTCTGGCCCACCCTCCCTCTGCCCGGTTTCGTCCCTACCTGCCTTCCCCCTGACATCCACCTGCCCCCAATAGCCTACCCACCATGCTGTGGGAAGCTCACTGCTGGGTGCTCTTCTCCAGTGTCCCACCACCACAGAGGTCCAGCACCTTATGGCACTTGCACAACACCTGTTGCCAGGATAGCATGTGGATCGCCAATTCTACTGCAGCACAGGATTGGGTGCCTCAGTACAATCCTAGGAAGTCTACTCAAAAGTAAGCCACATCAGGTTCAATGGGACTTAGTCCCAGGTAAATTTTGTACTAAAAGATTAAGGGCACAATCCTAACCCACTTTCCAGCACTGAGATAAGGGTAATGCTGCTCCTAGGTAAGGAAAAAAAAACATTCCCTTACTTCGTGGAGGCCCCCATGAGTGCCCCCAACTGCAGGATGCAGCACACATCCCATTGGCACAGCTATGCCAGTGCTGGAGAGTGGGTTAGGATTTGGGCCTAAGATAAACTGTATATTAAAAGAAGAAATGGACACATAATGGACACATTCCTCCTTATGCATTTTCTCCACTCAGATGTTTCCATGAGAATTTCCCATAAGATTATTCTCCCCCCCCCCCCAAAAAAAAAGCACTTTAAGCACAAAGACAGAAATACTTTTTTATCCAAGGACCAGTAACAAAAATTGTTTGGCTCCACACAACATACATACACCCCACCACCTCTAAGTTATATAGTCTCTAAAGCATGTTTCTCAACCAGTGGCACAGGTACCACCAGTAGTACTTAAAGTGGCATCTGGTGGTACTCGCGGAACCCATGGATTCCTGCCACCCAACAATAAGACCAGGAATCTGACACAAACAGTTGTAGGAGTCTCCAAAGCATGCTTTTCCATGCTCGAAAAAGTCCTCCCATTCCCCTGAGCCTCATACTGGTGTTTGTTTCATCACATCAGGTCTTCCAACCCAGAAGTAACTGGTAATGATGTCAACACCAGTTACTTCCAGCAATACTTTGAATAGGTGGACCATGTGAAGTGGTCAAAGGATAAACAAGAGGACAAACATTGAGAAACACTGTTCTAAAAAGAAACTAGTATTGCTTTAGCTTTAAAACAAACTGACCATTTTGGACACATAATCCACAGCTATCTGCTCAACCTTCTTTTTTTCAACATATTGTAGGTGTCTCCCAAGATGATCTTTCAAATGTACAACCATCTGTTAAACAAAACAACTAGAACTCAAATACTGTATTAATGGAGAAGACAAAGGAATGAATAATAGCATCTATGTAAACTAGATAATTGTCTATGCCTCTATCAGAAGAGTAAAATTAACATTAAGCATTACAAGTGATTGCCAAAAATAAGAATGAATTTTGTTACAAGAAAATATAAACCCAATACATAATCTGCTAAACAATAGGCCAGAATGGCAAACTCCAGCTTCACACACTGCACTACGGAAAAACCCTAAGAACCCCCATTAAACAAACTACAGTTATTTTCTACTTGATACTGATATCATCAGCATTCATTTTCAGAAGCAGCAGAGGCAACCCCTACAAACTTGGTACAAAGAAGCAAAACAAAAGTAATAGGTGGATCATGTTGCTATGAACACAGCTATGCTGAAAAGTGTCCTTCAGATCCACAGGGTCTTTTAGGTAGAAGCTGTCAGTGAGGGAGGATTTAATGGTATTTTCTCAGATGTTCCGATCATGACTGGACGTTAACAGTTACTGACCCACAAGGTAGGATCATCCACGTGCAGAAATCTGCATAGTGATTTTGCCGACATAAAGACACAAAGTGTCATGAAGTTGAATTGCCCTGAATGCACTCCATTTTCTGAAAACACCTCTTAAATGACTCATTTTATCTAATTTAGAAAGTTGCATTGCCAACACATACCAATCCTGTTAGAAGTTTTTGTTGGTAATCTTCATCTTGAAAGAGAGGAACTAGCCTGTCTTCTGAAATAAAACACGACAAGTAGAGAAAGGGTATTCCGAGTTTGTGCGTTGCACCAGTGTTGGAAGACTGGCTGGAAAAAGGCCCAAGTTCAGGATGTGATAAGACTAAAATGTTGAATGTATTTAAGATAGCTAAGAATGCCACAGGAGGGTTCAGAAATATTAGGATTCAGAACACTGGTGCCTAACCTGACTCTACCCTGATGAAAGAACAGAGCAGGAAACAAAAGTAATGCACACACCACCACATTTCAAAAGTTCCCATAAAACATACTAAATCACAACATGAGCTATGGTCCTTTCTTTCAAAAAGAAGCAAAATAAGTGTCAAGAATATGTTTGCTAAAGCTGGTTAGATGGGCAGTGAATGTGTGTGTTGCTTCAGTGTTCCCACTTGCAGCAACAGTTGTATGCTCTCCTATTTCCCCTATTCACATCCAGCTTCCTCAAGCTGTAGCACCCAGAGGGAAGCCATGTACCCCTCTCCTCCACCAGAAGACAATGTGCATGGAAGTCACATCCACCCAGTGGGCAAATCTGACATGCACAAAGGATCTCTGGACTCCACTCCAATTAAAACAGTAAATTGATGCACGCAACTGTAATTGAGAGGTGCCTTTTCAGAAAACCTGGAAAGGCCAAGAGTAAAGTCCTAACATGTGAAAAGGCCTATAGCATCCAAGAAAGCCTTTCCCCACCACAAGTCCTTTAGAGCCAGTTTGTCCAGAGAACTTATGGAAACAATACAAAGTGCTTTTTGTTCTGAACTTGACATTCATAACTCATCGCATGAGGGGAGTACAAATGATTATACCAGGATGGCATCCATTACATGTGAAGTAAAATTCTTATTTTCCTTTCTGAAACACAATGACCCGTCACAGCCCACATTTCATGCCTTTGAGATGAACTAGAATTAACCTACAGCTAGTTTTGAGACAGCGTGTCAAACACACCCAAGGCACTTTCCAAGCAGATACTCTGAGCCAAACTAGACCGAATGCTAATCATGTCATGTCATTTGGGCTTGCAGGATTGGTTTTTATTTGTTAAATAGCAGGTGGGGAAATTGTGACAATGGCAAGGAAGTGTCTCGCTCTTTCCTTCCAGCATTATCCCAGTCAGGGTCTCCACAATGGGGGGAAGGGGGTGATCCATGCTGGAATCATGTCAGAGGGAAAAGGCCAGTTACTGCCACTGTCCCAATCTTGATTCCCTCTCCATTCGTGGTCACGATTTAAAAAGGAACAAACGAACATAGCTCTGTCCACCCCCTCCATGGGCCTGAGCCTGGCCATTCCACATTATGCTAAACTGAAGGCAGTATCTGTGAATGCTCGCCTTACCTGTCTTCCATGTATTCAAGTTGTAAAGCACCCTATGAGAAAGGCAAATGATATTAAACAGTGATTTAAAAAGGTGAACTGTTGAAAATGGAGGAAAAAAAGAGACACTCTATACAACAACCATTCACTACCATTACAAAAACAATAGACCAAGAGAATTTAATCCAGCAGGAGGGAAATTAATGTTCCTTATTTATGCAACAGGTGATCATCAGTGTGCTTGGACTCTGGGGGAGGGGAAATAATGCATAGAAAAATCCTAAGGGAGGTAATAGTTTCTCCTAAAGGAGTAGGACCCACTGCTTCCTGGGGCCGTAGCCCAGTGGTACAGCATACACTTTACATGGGTCACATCTCCAGTTCAATCTTGGGCACCAGTCTGGGAACAATCCTTAATCTAGGAAAATTGCTATTACTGCTGCTCGGGCTGGAACATCTTCCCTACAACAACTGATCAAATGTGCATATAGTGATGGCATGGGAGGAGAGAAATTTATGATGTGTTACAGACAATAGTGGATAGAAGCAAGTTTTTCTAACTCTCACAACGCTACAACTCAAGATAATCCACTAGAACTAAGAACAGAATAGGAGGCTCTCTCTGTTGATTATCACCATGGTCAAAAATGGTCAGTTCTATCAAAATACACTGGGGTAGAATGGTGGGTAGGGTGCAACAAACTGCCATATTAACTAAGAGGGCTAAAGTTTGGCCAACTGGACATTCTTCGTTTTCATTTTTAAAAGGTCCAAACTGAGCTTTCACAGGTTCCAAAATCTGCACTAAATATTCAAGATGGTAGAGATCTGCCCCGGCAAGACATTTTGTGTGTTACAACCAAGGCAGGGATCATTCATCACAGACAGCCTCTTTTGGAAGCATCTGTGAAGTGGTTCTCCAGCCCTCATATGCAGCTGGCTTCTTGATCCAGGAGATTCACAGTGACAAGAGGCAAGACCAAATCCTCTTCAACTTTTCAGCACTGATGCAGCCACAATACAGCCCCAGACATACAAATGTTCCCTTACCTTGAGGAGTTCTCCATGACTGCCCACCCTACTGCAGGATGCAACTCATGCCCCACTGGCACAGCTGCATCAGCACTGAAAACTTGGATAGGATTGGACCCTTAGTTATCTCTTCTGAAGAGTATTGCACAGACAGTTAGGAATTCATTCTTGGCAAACATCCCCTAACTTGTGAACAATTCAGGCACTAAGGACACCAAGATTTCACAACACACTGAAACAGATAGTTCTGTAGTCTCATTTACTCAAAACAAAAAGCAACATTATCAGAAGTCAACGTACTTTTCTGCATTTTCATAAATATTTTTCATATATGTTGTCATTCTTCTCTCTTCTCTGCTCTAAACAAAGTATAAATTATTTGAGAACATTATGAAATACAGTCTTTATTCCATCACAACACACTAAGAATTACAGTCAAGATTTTTAAAAGATCCATACAAGTGGAACCTGTTCACCTGCAGATTTTACTCAATGCGAATGCCCCAGACCCGTGTTGAGCCAGACTTGGCCCCACCTGAACCTCCGGGGACCCGTCTCCTCAAGAGGGCATTCTGAAGCCTGCAGAGGCTGCATGAATCCACCTGTGGCCATCACAAGCAAAAAAACACTACTTCCAGTTCCATAGGGAAACTGGAAGTGATGTTTTTAATAATGCATTGAGAGGCCGGCAGAAGCTTTCCCTCCGGAAACCAGTAGTAGCATTTTTTTGCCCATAAGGGCCATTCTGAAGCCTGCAGAGGCCATGGCGGAAATGCATGGCTTCTACGGGCTTCAGAAGGCTCTCTGGAGCCTTTAAAGGGGCTAAAACCAGATTTTGGTATCCACAAGGGGTCGGGGAATGGATCCTTCGCAGATACAGAGACCCCACCTGTTTAATATAAAGCAATTGACTTGTGGAGAGAATGGTTTTGGGTACTCCTAGTTTAGTGCTTGGGCACACAATCAAAACTCAACTAGTATCTCAGGGAAAAGGCAGATACTCCACCTCATAGAACATCTTTATAGTGACGATGGAAAGGTAGCAGTACAAAATGCAGAGCAGGTACTGGACTCTTGATACCTCCACACCCGCAAAAAAGCTGCCTTAAACACCAACACCCTGAGTTATGGACAGCTCCATTGGCACTTTTTTTGCAGGCGCAGTACATCCTCTGATGATACTTTCATGCAGATTGCTGGGCCAGCAAAAGCTGGATGTTCAAAAGGATGAACAAGCTCAGAAAGAATGCATATAACTTATTCCTTCCACAAGGACCACATGCTATGGGGCTACTTTGTGTCTGCCATTTGCAGTTTTATGTTGAGAACAGCACTGCATGTCTTCAAGCAAAGGTTCTGCAGTTCTTCCAAAGAGATGGTCTAATGCTCTGATATTCCACACAGCTTTTTTCTTTCTACATCTTCAGGATCTCTAGCAATACTTTCACTTAAGCCAGTGGCTCCCAAACATACCTGGATCACAACACCACTGCAGCCTCTTCTTCCCTGCTCAGCCAGGTGCTGCCATCTTGGATCCGAGATGGTGACACCCATCTTGAGATTTCATGATATCCAGGATGGCAGCACCCAGGGGACAGGTAGGTCACTGAGGACATCCCACAGTGCTCCTGTGAGTATGCTGTGACGCCCTAAAGCAGTCATTTTCAACCACTGTGCAGTGGCACACTGGTGTGCCGCAGATGGTCTGCAGGTATGCCATGGCTTGGGGGAGGTTCATTTGTTAGTAGGGCCACTGGGGGACACGAGCCCCTGCTGTCAGAGCAGTGTGCTTTGTCAATTGTCATAAACCGACAGTGTGCCTTGACAATTTTAGTGCCTTGTCAGTGTGCTGTGAGATGAAAAAAAGTGGAAAATTGCAGCTCTAAGGCATTGTGACACACACTTTGGGAATCCCTGACTTAAGCATTTTTGTGTGGCTTAAACCAAACTGATAGAAGGGCTGGACTATAGCATTCATGATCAGTGAGGTTCACTTACCTCATCTGAAAGCAGTTTGTCCCATTCCTGTCTAAGAACTTTGCTGCAAAAGTGCAAGTTTGGCTCAGCATACTTCACACGTTCCAGGTTTGAACGGAGCTTTTCCCAGAAGCCTTTACAATTTTGTACCTCAAATGATCAAGAGAGAAGATTCACAAGTTGTCCTCTTGTTCTTATGCTAGTTATTTCCAGTTATGACAATCATGCAAAAAAAATTATGAGAAATGCAGGGTACTGTATAGTATTCTAAAGTTCTATATTCCATTTTCTCATTAAAAAAGCACCAAAAACAAAGTATCAAACACAATTCAAAATTTATACAGCAGTAGGAGAGCAAAAGATAAGCAAAACAGGATCACAAGATAGCAGATGAATCTCACAAAAGCAGAAACCAGTGTAGCCGAAAACCTTTCCAAAAGAGTCACATTTTAGCCTGATGCCTGAATGAACGCAACAGTGGGGTCTCTTCTGAGAAAGGCATTCCATAAAATTAGTGCCACTATTGAAATAGTCCAGTTTCTAGTATACCTCTGCTGGACTTCATTTAGCAGAGGTGCCAGAGCAGGACTTCTGACACTGAACAACAGCACAAGGAGGAAGGAACATGCAAGATTAAAACTTGATGGCCAGCCTAATGGAGTGGAGAGGGGAAGAACTTTCTACTGCTCAGACATTAATTTTATTGCTGCCTCTGAAAAAATGGACACATTTAAATGAGCATACATTTACTGAAATAAGCAATAGTCATTTTTACTATGGACAGGACTACAAATAAGGAAGAAGGTTTAACTAAAACTAAATCACATATCTCCAGAGGTTACTGCAATTATTACGCTACAGGTAGAAGACAGTATTAAAGAGCAACTCTGCTGACCATCTTAAGTATACATAAACCCCAAGGAATTCCATCTTCCCACATCATCTGTGAGCAAGTATCAGTTAACTGTTAAACCACTGTGATGAATACAATAGACATATGCATTTTGCAAGAAAGATAAATGAACCACAAATCCAGATTGCAGCCTAATTCTGCTAATAAATCTTCCATACAAAATTTATGAACATTTTGCATTCTAGTTGAATATTTTTCAAGAGGAATCTGAAGAGAAAGAACACACCTATATGTGCTGGAGTAATAGCTAATCTAAATGTTCATATAATTTTATTCATCATCCAGTTTCAGAAGACTTTTTACTTAATGGATGTAGGCTCCATTTACTCAGAGATAACAGAACACCACTGACCTCTAGTGGTACCTTTACACTAAAACAATGCAATTACTAAAGTTCACCTGCCAGTTTTTAATAAGCAAAACCACAGCTTAGGGTCAAATGAGACAAGATCCGATATAAAATCTCCCAGTATCTTTTTCAAAGCTTAAAAGCAGCCGGGGTGGGGGCAAGACGCTGGACTGGAGCAACAGTTTGGCCTAGAAGGTGGGCAGCCCAATCCTAACTTGCACTGGAACAGGCAGGCCAAATGGACTGTGCTGCATCCAGTGCAAGGTAGGTGGTGGCTGGATGGCAACTCAGGGTAAACTCAGCCACTTCTACAGGGCTATTCAACTCCAAGCAGTTCATGTTAGGTTGCAGGGCCCAAGAGTAGGGGTTAGGATTCGGCCTGTATTACTACAGCCACCCCTCTCCTGGGCCCAATCTACCTCTCAGACCACCTCCTCCTGTCCCAAAACAACCCCTTCCCGCTTCTGTTCCACCCTCCAAACACCCTCTCCCACCTCCCGTGCTGGCCCACCTCAGCCACTGCAACTTGCTCCCTCTAAGTTAGGAAAAGCGTTTTTACGTAACTATTAAAGTAATTTCATAAATTAGTTCTCCATCTTTGGCCCTATCCCCAGACAATGAATTCGTCTTTATAAGCAATAATTACAAACATGCAACTCATTCATCCCATAAGCAGTATTTCTTAGGTGGACTTACCATTAAAACAGGTAAGGAGATTATGTGAGTTCTGCATTTTATTCCAGGGACAAGCTAGAAATATGGAAGAGTACAGATGTGACATCTTAGTGCAGAGCAGGAATATGGAATCTTTTTTTCTGGAGACTACAGTGTAAGTTATTTGACAATGAGCCACTTTCATTGATTCCACGCTGCAGTTTCCTACGTATACACAGTTCAAGACTTTACATTACAGAAGAGGGAGCCTTGTCAGCCCATTTTTCAAATGTAAATGCTAAAATTAGTTGGAGCTTATTTCGTAATGGAAAGACTTTCAGTTCCGAGTACCTCCCAATGTCTTACCTCATTCCAGCACTGCAGTGGTGTGTATGGTAACAGTTTATCCAGATTGATGGCTTCTGGACACATTCTCCAATACAGAGAAGCTGAGTGCAGAGAGAAAGTAAGGATATGCATGATCGATTTGCAACTACAACAAGTTAAATAATACATTATTCACCCTTTTAGATCACTATTTCATACTTATTTATCTATGCAGAAAAAAGTGCCTTCGTAGTAGAAGTCAGTACATGTTTACTTTTCTTTAATGATAAGAAAATACCAGCAACCAAAGAATATCTCAAATAGAGGCAAAAACAAGATTACGACTGCATCCCCATGATGCCCTCCTTACTTCCAGTCCATCACACAGTCCCAGATACAGACATACCTACCAATGATAAATTCCTGTATGGGGTCAAACATAAAACAAGTAGACATGCTCTCAGAAATCCAGTGGATAATCTATTAAAAGTTAGAAAACAAAAAAAAACTCATTATAATTCAAGTTGTGACCATTTATTGTATAAATACCAGCTATTAAGACCTGCAGAATTCAACGAACTTAGAAGAATTCTACTGCATTTTAGTTCCTTGCACCAGCTTAGTCTCACACCACCAAACAACTGGTGCAAGCGTAGAGTATCCCTGGATGATGTTCTGCATTTCCCGACTCTGGAACTTTTCAACCTTCCACCTAGAATTATGATTTGTGCATCAGCAAAACAGACAGCTTGACAAACTAAAAGCACACTCTAGCCCACTGACAGCCCAATCCTATCCTGGACTGGGCTGTTGGGGCAAGAGGGATTTATGATAGCGGAAGAGCCTTCTGCTGTCGTAATATGGATGTCAACGGAGCATGCAGTACTCTATCAGCAGCCATTTTGGGAGTGCTACAGCAAGAGGCAGACCTCCCTGCGCCTGCCAGAGAAGGTAAGGCAATGGCAGGGAGGGGGATGAACAAGGGGCTGAGAAGCTGTGGGAGGGGGTGGATCCAGGGGTGATGGTGCATATCAGATCCTAACTCCTCTTTTTGCACCCCCCTTGCCCCTTCCTTCTCTTTGGACTTGCGCCAGCAAAGCAGCTGTGGAGCAGGAGGCTTACAGGGAAGTAAAGGGAAATAATTTCACTTTCCCCTCCAAAGTTTCCCAAATCAGCCTACCATGCTGAGTGCAGCACACTCCTTTTTGGAACAGCTGCACCAGTGCGAGGGGAATGGAATACGATTGGGTTGCAAGAAGCTCTCTCTGAACTTTCCAGTAAAAATAGGAAGAGGAGAAACACTTAAAACTTCTAGAATGCACTTCTAGTGGTTTTCAGATGACAGCACACTCCTTGGAGTCCTTAATGTTGGGATATCATTGTTAGAGATGTTCCCCCTTATTAAACAAGTACATGGGTTCAAATGTATATGTGGGATTAATTAGCAGCATAAGGACAGTCATCCTTTCCCACCTGGGCTTCCAAGTCTGCTGTGCTGCCAACGTGCAG
Organism: Tiliqua scincoides; assembly: GCF_035046505.1. Classification (NCBI taxonomy): domain Eukaryota; kingdom Metazoa; phylum Chordata; class Lepidosauria; order Squamata; family Scincidae; genus Tiliqua; species Tiliqua scincoides. Next base: position 25,088,149 of record NC_089827.1, on the reverse strand, counting down.
GAGGACACAGTGCAGTGCTGCCAGTCGGTCATGGTCCAGCTTGCTCTCCCACAGAAACTGCAACAAGGCTTGCTTGTTTATTTCAAGGGCAAAAAGTCTTCCGGTGCCACCATCCAAAACCATAGACTTGAAAGGCGAAAGGGCAGAGCTCTTGTTCATTCCATTAATTTTTGCATCCTCCCCTAAAGTGTGGGGGAAAAGTAGCATCATATGCTCTATTTGCTATGCATTAATATATAAAAAATACTCTTCAGCTCAAAGAAATGGCAATGCCTTTCACCCAGCATGTTTAGCATGCTTCAAAACACTTTGCTCCTTCTCCCTTATTTGTAAATAAGTGGGTAAAACAAAATCCAGAACACAAAATTCACAAAAGATAAAAGGAAAAAAATAACTGCAATACATGAACATCAAGCAAATCTATATTCCTCTCCTGCTGTAGGTGCTCCTTCCTGTAACTACAAACTAACAGCCCAATTCAGTGCTACCCTAGCATCAGCTCTGCAGCTGCTGCACCAGTGATGGGTGTTGGAAACGTGGTCTAAGATATGTTTGCGCCACCCAGGGAGTAAATAGCACCAGCAGGGAGGCCTACGCTGCCCCACTGATGCCACAATTAGAGCCCTGGCTGCCACCAGAGGCAAGGTAAGCGCCAAGCAGCATGGAGAGGGTAGTGAGAGGAGGTGTTCCTTGGCATGGGAGGGTACAATGGGGAGTGGACCGGCGAAGGCCTCTTCCACCAAATCCTTCTAGGTTCAAAAGCCCAACACAGGGCTTCTCAAGTCTGCACAAGCAGGCATAGCTCTAAGAACCCCATCAAGAAGGCTGGGACTATACTTGGGGTAAGGGAATAAACATCCCCTTACTCTGAGGAGAGCTCTAGCCTACTCAACTCCAGCACGGAATACAGCAGGGGACTTTTGGAGCCACTGCTCTTGTGCTGGATAGGACTGGGTTCTAATAGAAGTGGCCCATCTCACCCCTATCATTGTCTTGTGAGGTCACTGGGGAGTGCACCAGCAAAGAGAGGGAAGTGGTTTGTTTTAAGTGTGCACTTGGTCAGCAGCACAAGTACCTGGGAAGTCCAGAGTCCAGTCCTTTTCTCTCTCATCCACCCCAGAACCGGGAAGGAGGAGGGAATGGAGGGGCTTGCTTTGTCTGTTATGTTTGCATGGAGCACCTTGGAAACGCAACTACCAAATGGAGAAGTCACACCCTTCTTTGCAGCTCCAAGTTACAGAGGAAAGCTAGGAATGGTTTGAGTTAAAAGAGGAGCAGGGAATTATCCTTGCCTGTGCACTGAATTTTGCAAGTGCAGCATAAGATCACAATTGCACTCTTTGGGGGAACAGACTGGCAATCCAATTTTTCACTGACTACCAAGACCAGGCAGAATTTGTTGACACCAGCAATAAACTTCCTGAAAACGAATGAGTACTCCTAAGCAGTTCCCAGTTATTGTAATGTCACTTGTAACGTCACATATTCTGGTGAATTGTGCTCTTAAAGGTCACATCTGTGCTTGCACATCTGGGGAAATGATGACAGGAAATAGAAGCAACTTGGCAAACTGGCCTGAAATTGCACCATTAGAGAGCTGGAGCTAAGAAGTTATAACTTTCATTTTATGCTGGTTGGATCTCTGGCAGTTGTTTAGCTAACCGTTTTTCATAGCTGGCGTTATTGATGTAAACACCTGAATATTGCTGGACACATTTTTTATTTACAGCAGCTGCAGAACTGATAATGCAGCAAACCGTGGCACCTGTCAGAAAGAAGTTGTAGCACATCAGGTCAGGATGTCGAATGTTGAGAAGATGCAGAAAGTGTCCAGGTAAGTAGACAGCCACATAGGAGTCTTCTTTTAAAAAAAAAAAAAAAAAGAAGCAATAAGAAATAGAAGAAAACAGACACGTTAGTTTCGAGCATGGATTATCTTCAGGGCTCATGTTTGATTGGTGGGATCTTCAAAGACTGAGTTATGCTATCTGAAATATTCTATGCATGGATAATCTGATTAAAACTAGAATACTTGCATTCAGCAGCCTAGCTAGAGGAGGTGCCAAGTACTACGTTTTACAGGAAGGCTCCCTGTGCTGTGCAAGCAGTCTCTTTCCCTTCAGAGACATTCCGGGTTGGAGGGGGCAAAAGAGCTGCATGCCTTCATTTTGCTCCTCTGCCCAGAATGGCTATGAAGGGGAGGGGGAAGGGCCGCTTGCATGCCGCGGGGAGGCCCCCTGCAAAACTTAGCACCTCTTCTAGCTAAGCTACTGCTTGCATTCCAAATTATGCCAAATGCAACCAACCATGACTTGTGGCCCATTTCCCTCTGCAAGAAAAATGAAATGTGTCTAGGAAAGACAGACACAAAACAATAATAATGTTTCAGGGAACACTGCAGAAATAAACTGCAGACACCCCAAGAAGCACGCAGTGGTCTCATGACTACAGACAACTCAAGCTACTGTTCCACCAAAGGAGATGAAGGTCATCCTGGAGAAAGTTGCTTATTTAGCAATCAGATAGCTTGGAAAACTTGGCAAGCCCATGTGACACACACACAAAAAATGTACATTTCTATTGCGAAACACAGAATTACCATGGGGGGGGGGGGTTGGTTGGTTCAAAACTGACTATTATCCTGGAAAGAAACTGAAGAGAGGGAGAGGCTTCTGTTATCAACTTACCAAGATTTAAAAAAGTCAGGCCATTTACTTCTAAGGAATCCACTCTTTGCAAAGCAACAGTGTATGTTTTGCTATAACCTGAAAAGTGTTCAGAGACAGGAGTTTCTATTTACCACAAACATGGAATCAAATCTAAACAAATTATTGAAAAATACATAGCACAAAACTGGCAATCAGGAGAGTCGTCTGTCTAGCCTGCTCTCATTTCTACTACAGCTGTCCCCAGGGATGTACATTTGGCTATGAAAAAATAAGATAATTGAAGAAACTCAGTATTCAGGCTCCTCATTCTACTTCCAACAACATGAACTGCCAGAATATTGAGGTGGCACCCAGATGCAGCTCCCTTCCATGAGGGATCAAAGGTCTGCTCAACTATGTGGTCAGAATATATTTTCAATTGGACTTTTTAGAAAATGAAAAATCTCAAGAAAATGCAAATGTATTCCACAGGTGATCATTCATTAACTTATTCTGAATCACTCTAGAAGTTTCTTATATTGAAGAGGGGGGAAATGGATTGGCAGCCTGATCCAATGGCATCTCAGCACCAGTGCTGCGGCCCCAGTGCCAGCACTGGGTGTCATGTTTGCGCCATCCAACAAGTAAGCGGTACTGGCGCAAAGGGCAGTGCTGCTCCATCAATGCCGCAGGCAGAACCACCGGCAGCGAGCAGGTAAGTACGAAGCAGCATGGGAGTGTGGGGAGGGCAGAGAGAAAACAGAATGGGGAGAGGGAGAGACCCAGGAGGGGTGGGACTGCTGCCAAATCCTATCACCCATGTCAGGCTCAGAAACTTGACATGGGGCTTCTCAAGTCTGCACCAGCTATTTAGCTGGTGCAGACTTGAGAAACCCCACTGAGCAGACTGGGGCTTTACTTGGGATAAGGGGACAAATATCCCTTTCTCCTGAGCAGACTTCCAGCCTACTTAGAACCAGTACAGGATCTGGCAGTAACCAATTGGAACCACCACTTCTGTGCTGGATAGGACTGGGCTGTAAATTACTAATACAGCAATCCTATGCATGTCTACCTAGAAGCTCTACTGATTTCAATGAGACTTACTCCCAGGTAAGCATTTAGAGTGTAGTGGACTAGAGCCTTAGAGCCCAATCCTGAGTTTGCACCGCTGCTCCACCGGTGGCGAGTGTCACAAATGTGCTGTAAAGCACATTTGCGACCCTCAGTGCTGCTGGGCGCTCGGCTAGTGCCAGTGGATCACTGGTGCTCCACCACTTGGTGGTCGCCTGAACCATGGGGCAGCAGAGAGGTAGGTTGGGGTGTAGGGGGAGATGGGAAGGAAGCATTATGGGGGAGGCAGAGGGAAGGTGGGGAGAGGGCATGGAGAAGGCATGCTAGGGGGAGGGAGCAGGGAGGGAGGGAGGCAGGACTGAAGGAGCTCTCCATATCCAGAAACTCCATGTCAGGCAAGACTCTTGATTCTATGGCGATCCAAGGGTTGCTGCAGAATCAACTAGCCCCATTGCGGGGCTACCTGCTTTGCCCGGGGGGAGGGGATGAAAGTTTCCTTCCCCCAGGTGCTGCCAGGGGCTTCCCAGTTGCACTCAGGATGCTGTGGCAGCCATTTTTCAGCGCTGCACCAGCCACACCATTTTTCAGCGCCACATGGCAGCCATTTTTCAGCACCGCACTCTGGGCAGCATAGGACTGGGCTGCCCATCATCAGAACCAAACTCTCCCCTCCAATCTGATTACAGTAACTAAGCACAGTCCAACTTTGATAATATACAAAATGTTACAGTATATTCATTAAACAAGCTGTATTTATTCAAACATTGACTCCAAGAGAAAGTAGGCACCGAATGAAGTTCCACAAAGTAGTAACAGGAAGGGCTCCATTTGAAATGGACTTCAGTAGGATAATTTATATCAACTGGATACCCTGAATAGGCAAATACTGTATTAAAGCCATCAACAATACCTTCATGTAGAAAAGACACAGTGTATGTCACTTCTCCAGGACTAACAGGAGCCTGGCTATAACATATGCATAAACTTCCTATGAGGAGGGGAAAAAAAGATCAGATTACAGGAATTCATTATACAAGAATCTGCATATAAGTACAGAATTTGCACTTTAATATGTGCAAAACAGTGCAATCCTATGCATTTTGACTTCCAAGAATAAAATTGCAATCTCAGTGAGTTAAGCTGCAATCCTGAGCACAGGATTTATCCTGGGAATAAACCCCACTAAATACAGCAGAACTTACACCATGTCCACCCTCAATCCTGTTTCATTTGCCTATCTAGTCCTGACTTTAGAGTGAAGGGGCAAGACGTACTTGTACAACTCTTAAACTGTTGTGTGTGCTTTTCAAAATTATTTTTAAATGGCAAGAAGGGGTATTTTGCATAGCTTGTCTTTTAGAGGCAAAGTCAATAATATTCTTAACAGACTTTTGCTTTCATGAGGTTGAAAGTTACTTAGGGATGTAGTAAGTTCCTCTCCTGGGATGACACCAGCGAACGTTTGCCTGCTTCAAGAGGCAATAACAAAGCCTCCTAAGCAACAGACCGCCCTCCAAAAGCACAGAACTTCTAAATCTATTCTCCCTTAACCACTGAATTATGCATTTTGTTATACGCTTCATTGACATTTGGCTCAAACAGAGCTTTCTAGAACAGGACTGCATTTCTTCTTTTCAGGAAGTACAGGATACTTCCATAATAACCATATTAAAGTCACCGACAGCTTTATTTAACTGGAAATTGCATAAGATATTTCCTTTGCATTCTTCCACTGCTTCCCCCCTCAACCCCAGCTTTAAGCAGTTCAAAAAACAGAACATGTTTTAAATCCCGTACTCACAAAATTTTTTGCAACCTTCTCATTTAGAGAAACTGAAAGCCATATCATGAAAAGAAATTTGCTCTGCATTTTATGCAGCAATCAGGTTTGCTGAAAATACTTCATGGGTGCATTACTGATCTATCAAGAACAGATGTATGCTCTTGAACATGCGCTGGGTTACTGTGGCCAAATCATGGCCCCCAAGATATGCATACATGGATGTTTAAATGATTCACATTATATTATACAACAATACTTAAAGAATTGTAGTTTTACAGAATCAATATGGTTTGTTTGCTTTTTTTAGAAAAGATACTACAGGAGCTCATTCTGCAGACTGAAAGCGATTCTAGAACATACCTGTAAACTTATTTGTCTACTGTCCACCTTCACGTATTACCCCTAATCCACTCTTGGCTAGACAGCACTGCTTTGCACAGTAGTGCAAATGGAGTACCATCAAATAATGTCCTCATTCATCACTAAGGATACATTCATATACAACAACAGGAGAAGGAAGGAAAGCATGAACTATACAGGTTGAGCCTACTTATCCACAGATTTTATATCAGAAGTCGATTTGGACATCGGCGTATATAAGGGGAAGAAGGAAAGCCCAACGGTAGGTGCTGCTCATTCATAGCATCAGCCTACAACAGAAATTACATTTCAATGCAGCCTAAGATTATCATCACCTTAGGCTAAGATTATTATGTTAGACTAAGATAGCCTAAACCTCTCAGAGAGTTTTCAGGGAACTCCACTAAAACATGCCAACAGCAGTGAAAGTGGATTATGATAACACAATCTCATTCAACAGAGAAGATGAAAATGGCAAGTAAACATAGCTTTGAAAAATGTTTGCTTTATGAATGGGAGTCAAGGTTGAACAGAACTACTATTGAACTGTTTTTGTCACTAGTATATTGGAAAATGGTAAGGAATCTAATACAAGAGATTGTTGGATGTACGATACCGCTGAAACCAGAGTTATTTTTGCTTAATATTACCTTAGATATTATAAAGAAAATGATGTGTATTTAATTATTATGGTATTAACTGCTGCAAGGACTTTATATACTAGATACTGGAAAGATTAAAATTCCAACGAAAGATGAATTAATAGAGAATATAATGAATGTGGTGGAAATGGATAGACTTACAGATTTTGGATCAACAGCGCAAACCGACACAGATAGAGCAATGGGGACCATTCTATGCTTGGTTGAAAATGAAGTTGTAGATGTATAAGATAGGGCATTTAGATGAATATATTGTATACATGATATATTATATAGGATATGTTATGATACCTAAATGATGTTAAGAGGTTAAACTAGAAGAGGAACAAGATTAGAAGATATGTATCGATTGACTAGATATATTGATATATGATTGCCTGCACCCTCCAATAGTGTGTTTTTGTGTTGTGTATTGAGTTTGTGTTTGTTATGTGCTTGTTTATATTTGTTGTTTGTTTTTATTTTGGAAAATAATTTTTAAAAGGGATGGTATAAAAAAACCAGAAAGTCTTAAGCAGAATACAAACATTCCTTGTAAACGGGGTTCATATGAAATGGAACAGAAGGCAGCTCCTCACGTACATATTACCTGTTTCACTAGTAAAGACCTTTAAATTCAAAGGTCTAGGTACTATCTCTTGGTCTTGATAACAGTCATATTCCAGATTCACAAGTCTAGAAACAGATACCAGAGTTATTTCTCTACTCAAAACAGTCACACCTTTTAAGTCACACAAAGGGCCAATGCACAAGCCGTGTTAAACTTTAGTTGACTGAGTCCCCTGAAACAAGACAGTACTGGTACACAGGCCAGTAAACTAAGAAGAGGCTAATAAAATCAGGCTGCAATCCTATGCACACTTAGGAATATGTCCAGCTAAACTCAAAGGGACTTACTTCCAAGCAAGTATGCAGAATATTGTGCTGTTCAAACTTTCAAAACAGAGAGTATGCATGTTTTTGTTACAGCTGGGATAACAAGGGAAGATCTGACTGGATGAGTCTGGAAACAAGAACTATTGTAGGAACAGTGCGGGAAAGAATAGGATTCTCTAAAAACAAACCCCAGAGGATGCTCAAAATCACATGCAAGCGCCAGAAAAGAATACATGAAAGAGGATTTCTTGGAGTTGGAGGCATTTGCCATCACACTCTCAGCAGGTCATGTCTAGTTATCTAGACTTCATATAGAGTTAAATTAACTCTAGTTCAGAACATTTTAGGAGTGATTTGGAGCTACAAGATGTATGTGCACATGAAGCTCAAATATTGCTTGGTCTGGTTTTAGACATTGTAAGGCAAAGACAGCTAAAAAACACACCACTTCACCGACAACTCACGTTAGCTTTTCATCAGCCAGGGAGATATCCAAAGGTGCCTCAAGCTGTTGAAAGACAAAGAAGCACAGCTGTGCGTTATCATCAAACAGAGTGGTTCAGGTAGTAATTTTGCTTCAGACACATGGCAGAGGAAGAAATATTTATCAACTCACTTATAAATAATTACAGAAAAACTATTGGTTAATGAAATAACACAGTCCCAACCACACAGAACATCCTGAGAACATAAGTTAAAGCTTTCTAGATATTCCTTTTCTCTCTCAATTTCACTAATCCTTCTTCTCTGTCTTCCTAACTATCTTGGAATGCTTCTGTCCATCCCATGCAATTTCTCAGCAACACAGAGGTCCAGAGCACTAGTTATTTAGACATTCGTACCCCACCTTTCATCAAAATGATCTCCAAGGTGACTTACAAGTACCATCTCAGCATCTTGGTCTTCCAACTAACAGTACCATCTAACCTTGGTCTTCAAGCTAATACCAGAAGAGCCTTTCAGAAGCCTCCAGGAGGACTCCCAAGGTGGGAATCTTCATGCCTCTCCGTGCCTTGGAACTCCTCCTGGACGCAACCGGAAGACTCTTCTGGTCACATCCAGGAAATACAGTGAGGCCCTCCTGATGTAGGTTGGGACGCATGGTGATTCAAATCCACAGGTCCCAAACCTGCAGATAAGGAAGGCTAACTGTACACACTTTGTTGGGAGCAAGTTCCGCTGGACATTACTTCTAAATAGATATACACAGAACTGTGCTTTAAGTGGAACAAATGCACGTGACCCCCCCCCAGACTTTGTTCAGGGTGCATGTAACACTGTGCACAGTTAAGCTCTAAGCCCGCAGATAAATGCATGTCATACTTTTGAATTAATATTTTAAACAGATAAAAGCTCAATAGGAAAACTTACTAGTAACTTAAAGTTTTTATCAGAATAAAACTGCAAACAGTTTAGTGTGTCCCTTGATTCCTATGACAAAAGAGAAACATTAATGACATACAGTTAAACCTTTATGGTAAAACTAGATATTACTTCTGTAAGACACAATCCCTACTCTGTGTTTGCCAAGATGATGGGGAGGAGCATGTACAGGAGTGTAGATTAGAGGGTGTTTAACTGTACTTGACCCACAAACTTTCTGCAACTACCCCCAGTTCCTGCATTAGCTCTACAAGGGAAACATGGTAGTTCTCCAGTTGGCTTGCAATGCCTAGTTCTGCACTTAGAATATCTTCATCAGTAAAAGATTTGACCTTTCTTTGAAGATGTACAGGACAAAGTAAGCACAAAGACTCAACACAACTGAGTTTTGACATATCCTTTCCTGCTTCAGGCCATCTACCTTCTGTCTGTAAATGCTTATGGTTTTGTGTACCATGGAAAATTAAGTCTCCATTTCATACGAAGAAATCTTTTTGTGGGTTCGTTCCAGTTTCAACACTGCTTCCCATCACTTTTTGGTGCAGACATCTTAAATCAACTGTAAATAGTAACTTAGCTAAGAGGGACTCTTGCAAATTCAGAGTAGCCATGTAAAAGCTTCAAAATCACAAATTTCCAGTTCTTTCTGTATTTTGCAACAGAATTCCAATGGGGTTAGAAGTTTTGTGCCTGCACAAGTTTTACAACTAGCAGTATCAGAAGCAGAGATCAGAGCACACTTAGATTCCCCCACCCATATGCATCCTCTTCGAGTATGGAATACCCAATCATACTATATCAGCCCTATATCAGTGACCCCACATAATTTTAAGGTAGCAATTTTCAACTAGTGTGCCAGGACACATTGGTGTGCCATGAATGGTCAGCAGGTATATAATGAGAGTTTGGGAGTGGGTCGTTCATCAGTAGGGCCATTGGGGGATGTGAACCCCCCACACCAACAGCTTGGTATACTTTGTCGATTGTCAAACACCTAATGGTATGCCTTGATCATTTTAGTGCATTGTCAGTGTGCCATGAGATAAAAAGGGTTGAAAATCACTGTATTAGGGCATATGTCAGGCTGTAATAGTTGTGTGCCCAACCCTATTAAACTATAATAATGGCAGTGATGAAAGCAGTGATTGCAATTCTGGTATTGGATGTTTCTTTGTTCCAGAGAAAGGCCTTTTACAGACTTCAGAACATGACTAAATTGACATGTAAAGCAAAGCTCCAGAAAAATCTTTAGTCCAGGAGTTCTGAATATGCACCTCACATACGTCTAAGCTCACATAAAGGGCATTTCTCTCATCACTGAACAGTCATATCTTTTCCTTACTCATTTCAGAAAAGGACTAGGGATTCCAGGACAGATGGCACAAAGAGTCTAATTTTGATGTACATAAAAATAAGTGTTATACTTGCGTCTTCTGTGCCCCTTATTATCCATAATATAATTTTATTATTTTCATAGTGCCATCAGTGTATATGGCACTTTACAGAGAGTAAAAAAAGCAGGCCCTGACCCAAAGAGACTTACAGTCTATGAAGTGACACAAGAGAGACAACAGACACAAGCAAGGGGATAGAGGCAGGCATAAACCAAGGAAGCATGCGTAAGTATTTCAGTTTCACACACTTAGGCTTAGTTACAGTTGGGAACAGGAACTAAGGTTTGCTGTTATAGCTTAGCATTCCTACTGTATAAATAGCATAACGGAGAGAAGGCAATACAATCAAGGGGCCAGAAAAGTCAACATTCCTAACCTTTGGAACAATGTAGAATAGTCTTTGTTCCAGCATATCCCACTGGGCCCAAATGAGATCATCAACAATTCTCTCTCTTTGGAGTTGGCTTGAATTTTCAATCACCTAAAAGGGAAAGGAAAATGAAGGGGGTTGGGAACTGTACAATATCAGGCATGTAGTTCAAAGAATACCCATCCCAGAATCTCAACACAGGCAGGATGGTCAAGAGCAAGGGTGCCCAAACCCCTGCCCAGGGGCCACTTGCGGCCCTCAAGGACTCCCAATCCGGCCCGCGGAGATCCCCCAGTCTCCAATGAGCCTCTGGCCCTCTGGAGATTTGCTGGAGCCCTTGCTAACCCAACGCAACTGCTGTCAGCATGAGGGCAACTCTTCAACCTCTCACGTGAACTGTGGGTCGAGGGCTTCCTCCATTGCTTGCTGTTTCACGTCTGTTGTGTGACAGCGAAAGAAAAACCAGCCTTGCTTTGTGCAAGGCCTTTTATAGGCCTTGAGTATTGCAAGACCTTCATTCATATATGTTCCATTTCTAATATATTCTTTTATGCAAATTTATTCAAATTTGAAATGTACATTAATTCTTCTTTTTCCTGGCCCCAGATACAGTGTAAGAGAGATGATGTGGCCCTCCTGCCAAAAAGTTTGGACACCCCTGGTCAAGAGCAAGTCTCAGACTCACATGCCTCTTCTCTCCTCCACAAACAACCCACAACTAGTTTTGCAGGATAGGCTTCTTAGCAGGGAGGATGCCAGAACTCTGCACTCCCCAATATCTTCAAAATGGATTGCCAGCACCTCTTTGTGCCTCTCTTGCTAACTGTGCAAGATCAACCAGTACTCCTCAGGAGAGTTGGATACGGCTCTCTAGTTGCTGATCTAATCTACTTTATATTTTAGCAGTTCACACAATTATCATTTTAAAAACAAGTTTATGAAATGCACCAATTAATAAACACATCATATTGAAAACAGCTATTAACAAAAATAATGTTTCAAAAATATGCCTTGGTTTTCCCCACCACCACTTGTCATAGAAAAAATAATCAATTAAAAGAAAGTTTCATCTCCTTACCACTTTTTGGCCTTCTTTAACAACTCTGATGTCAAATTTTTCAACATCTTTAAAATTCAGAAACAGTACAATGTAATGAATTCTTTAAAATATTATAGTTTACAATACGCACATTACAAGCAGCAAATCAATTCAAGATTTGTTTTGCTTCTAAGTGGATTGCACATCAGTTCCACATATCTGCTTGTAGGAGGACTGTTACTACACCAGCACTGTACCTACTTCATATTGAGTTTGGGGAAACTGTGCAGGTACAGGTCCAGCCCATTTATTCACAGATTTTTTATACACTGATTTGACTCAACACGAATGGCCCCTGCAAATGAGAAGGAATGTGCTGATCCCTGGAGAAGGGGAAAAATGCACCCCTTTAAAATCAGTTTAAAAAACTGAACAGTCCTTTAACAATAGCCTCCTTAATGAGAGAGAGAGGGCAGCTGGCTGACAATCCATCAATCCTTCTCTCCCCAGCGGACCCCCCCTGAGCACATGAAAGGAAGGTGATCATTTTGCATTGGAGAAGGGAGGGGCTGAGTGAAGTGCTGATGGATTGTCTTCTTAATGACTCTTATCTTACATCACAAAGGTCATCAAGGCTGTTTTTAAATCACTGGAGCAAAGAAACTTTGTTTTTTTAAATCAATTTGCTATAGTGCTGCCATCCAAGTGAGTGCTTGGAACCCATGCGAATAATTAGTCCCAACCTGTATAGATACAGTGTCCCATTCTAAATATTTGTGTGCTGGTACTGTAAGTCTTTGAATAAAATATTCAGGATCTCAGTATAAGTAATGCTTTAGAAACAGTTAATACAAATGAAACTTGCAGTAAAAATTGTTGAACAACACACTAGGATAACTCAGAAATCCTCTTTAGGTGCTAGCCTACACCTTATTCAGCACCTTATTCAGCACAAATTAGAAGGTAGCAGTCATGCAACTCAGAGTAAAGGGGATATTCATCCATTTACCCTGTGGTGTGTGCCAGCCACCCCTATGGGGCTACTTGGATCTGTGTCAGCGAAATCATTGGTACGGATCTGAGCAGCCCAGTGTAAAGCCAGGCTAGTCGGGAGGGTGGTTAGGATCCAGCCTAAGTTGCCCAGGCTGGTCCCGCCACCCTCCTAGGTCCAATTTACCCACAGATCCACCCTCCACTGCCCAAAAATGCCCCCATTCCGCCATCCTGCCACCCTCTCCAATTCCCCGTGCAGCACAAACTCACTGCGTTTCAGCACTGTGGGGCCTAGATTCAGCCTTCCTGAACCAGTGCACATTCTTAACTGCTTCCTATTAACCATCGTGTAGCTTTTTTTTTTTTTTAAAGCAACCAGACTGCCAGGAGGCAACCCAAAGTTCGCTATGAGCTGCTAAGCTTATAGTGACCTTGTTTAAGGAAGAATTTGCACAGGATTAAGTCTTAAAATCAAGCCACTGGTCACACACAGAGGAGGCACGGGGGTCTCCGTATCCACGGAGAAGTGAAACTGCAGATACAGGGACACTCCTATAGTTTACAAAATGGTTTACATAATTTTGCAACAGTAATTCGACCAGAACATGACTGTATCTCTGAGAAACATAAAATACACATCCTCTCTTCATGCATCTTGATCCCTTTCCACATGCCACAACAGCCTCCATGCTAGATTAGTCCCAGCACAGCCCAAAGTTTGCTTTTTCAATAAGCAGCATTGTCTTCCCTATATGTATGCATGCTATACAAAACACAAACTGGGTGCATCTATATATACGAGGGCATGCTCTCCTTTTTGTTGGTCATATTTTGAAATGTGTTGTCAAAAATTAATAGAAATCTTGTGTTAAAAACTGACAGAACAAAAACGGTAAACAAAATTAGGGCCAATTCTAGAATATCCTTCCCAAACAAAGATGTTGAATAACCACAATGCATCAACAAGAAACCAGACTTCCTCCCCGCAAAAAGTGGTTCTTGTGGCCCCACATCTTTGGCATGTCTCATCCATAGAAATCAAATGCTCATTCAATGATAGCTCCAGAAAGAACAGGTCAGATGACAATGAATTCTCACAACCACAAGATCATTTAATCACACCAGACTTAGTTGTGTACAAATACACACCTAAACCACCACCCGTGTACACTGATGTTTCAAACTTTTTCTTCACTTCCCTTTCCTAAAGGAGGATTTAGAAGACACCCCCCTCCCCACCAAAGGGAATACATAGAGAGTATTCCAGACAGCAGTGGTAAAAAACAAAACAAAAAAAAAAAAACACCACCAAATCAAGCTACAATACAATATGCAAATCAAGGAGTGCATGATATCAAATGTTTTTTAAAAATGCTTACATTTATCTTCTGAAACGAGAAAAAGAGAACTTTCTTGAAGAGTATTTGTTTCTGCAACTGGATATAGAAACTGTAAAAGGAAATTGTTCACATATAACAAGAAAACTAAAGCTTTGCATTCAAGCTACATAACTGGTTAACAATATATTATATAGTCAATGTCATGAATACCATAAGTGACAAAATATTATGAATATATAGCATAAAGAGGCTTCATGTCAGAATCATCATCACAGCAACAACATAAAACATTACAGAAGCAATAATATTGTAAGACAGCACACTGGCACAAAGACCATAAAACTCTACCTATACAGCTAATTGATTTTTCAGTATGAAAAGAAAAGTATGAAAATTAGAATCAATGGGAGTACTTACTTGCACTCTGACATGGGTATCCACAGCCTTCAAAACTTTCACATTATTAACTGGGCAAATTTCAATTAACAAGGTCAGAGATTTGGACACTGAAATAAAAGTGCAATTAAGACAGTATTAGCCTGTTGGGCATAACTGAATAAATAATCCACATAAATATGCATCTTAGACTGCAGTTCTATACACACTTAAATGATAACAGCCCAAACCTAACCTCCCCAGCGTGCTAGGTGCAGCAGTGCCAAAATATGAGGCTGCCGGAGGTCAACTTGGAGGAAGGGGACTTACAGCCCTTCCCCCAAGAAAACCCCAGGTCTAGCAATGAGGCCAATTGTGTCTGCACTAGCTATTTTGCCAGTGCAGACAAGAAAAGTTCTGTGGTGGGCTTCGCAGGGGGAATAAGATCTGGCGGAGGAGGCCTCCGCTGGTTCCAGCCTCTCCCAGGTTGCTCCCTCCCCCATCCCACCCTTCCCACACCCCCTCCCTGTCTCCCCCCACCCTGAAAAGCTGCACTGGGCAGTGCTACATACAGCTGGTGGCTCATCCTCCTTCTCCTGGCGCTAAGGCCCAGCACCCCCTCCTCACATAAATGTGCTTTATGGCATGCTTGCAACACTCAGCACCGGCGATATGAGCGTACTGCCAGCGCTAGAGCCGTTAGGACTCAGCTCTAAATCTCAATGAACTCAGTGTGGTTTGTTTCCAAGTAGATATGCATAGGATTGAATTGTATGTGTTTAAATACCTGGTTCAAACAGGAGATTTACTCTTTCTTCCTTTGTTGACTGAAGAAAACAGACTGCTAATTTAAAAAAAACTACATGTTAAATTTTAAGCATTAAGTAGTGAACACTACAAGTTTTACAGAGGGGGAATTATTCAGATTTTGCTGTACTACTGTACAAGTAGTAGTATACAGAGAGAAGGCAGCCTATTAATGTTTTCAAATGAACAATGTTGGTGTTCAGAATAGCATCATTTGTACGTGCCGTTTGAGTGCTGCAAGACATCAGGATCCAAAGAGCCTTGACAAATATACAATGGAATTTTAATGTGGAAAATGGGAAGAGGTCTTACCCAGCAGTGTCTTCTCATGGTTAACTGAACAGCTGATCACATGCAGGTCTTTTTCAAAAGTATATAGGTGCTGTTGAAAAATACATATTAAAACACGTTACGTAAATATATTTCTTTCGGCATTTAAAAAATATTGTGGACACTCTATGAGCAAGTTATTTCAAAGAAAAGCCAGGTTGTAACTCTACAAATAGTCTTTTTCCTCAATTTGTATGTCAGAACTTTAACTTCCATAAGTTGGTTAGAGTAAGGAGTGCTATACCTACCCACTCACAACTTGTTCATTCATTCCTCATCCATTCACACAAATGGACTTCCTCTGAACAAGTACAGTAGGAGCACAGAAAACAAATTCGTCTACTGTTCCAGACTAATTTATACCTCCACAAATTTTCTCTTCCTGTTGCATTTTTTTTATTTATTCTGGAGTTCCTAATGTTATGTTGGCCCTTATGCAGCCCTCTGCCCCCATACTTTACCATGCCACCCCATCAGTAGGACATAGCATGATTGGCGGCCATTTTGCCACACCCCCATAAATGTGGCTTCACAACTCCATAGGAGTCACGGCCCCAAGGTTTAAGAACACAGCTTTATACTGATTACACTCTGCATTTTTTTAATTCTCCACTAATCCAATCTCAAATGTGAACCTGTGTGTCTGAATAGAGTAACAAGATGCTTGAAACTGGACAAGATTGATATGAGGTCTGGTACTCCACCAAAACTAGGGAATATGAGTTTGCAGACTGGAGACAGTCTTGCATTCTCCTAAAGGGTGCCAGTTTGCAGTATGAAGAGTGCTTATAGCCTCAGCGTTGCTTCTGGATGTCAAGGTGACAGCATTGCCCAGGAAGACCTTTTTCAGTTACACCTGGATTATCAACCAAGTCTGTTGGAGAACAGATGTCTGGTAACCTCACAGATGGGCTCTGCTTTGGCCTATAACCAGCTATAGTATGGGATATGTACTTTGGCCTATAACCAGATATGCCGACACTCAACTGTAAATGGAAGCCAATGAGCACACATTATCAGTGCTCTGGCCACTGCTCATTTACTGACAAACACAATTCAAGTATCAATATCCTTTTATAGAGGCTTAAAAGCCTGCACCAAACATGCCAAGTTGGAACGCTTTCTTCCATATGAATCTCACCAGGTTAACTAAAAACATTATGGAAGACCAGATCCCTGCAAAATCTATTCTGTTGGTGCTAGGATAAGGTTCCCCCCCCCCAAACCCATGGTAGCATGGCAAACTCACCCAAACCTAGAAGAGCTGGTTGTCTGTTCTGTTTTTACTGCAATAATATTGGTTAAGATCCACCAGATATTTGGAGAAGTCAGCACTGCTGTTTTATAGGGGGCAATAACTTGATACATGTAGAAACAGCTTGCCAAATAGACTTGTTTGTATTATGGATTTTATGTTTGCAGGGTTTTTTTGTAATAATTTAAACATTTGTTCTTTGTCTTGCTTTTGTTAGTTGTTTCCTACTCTTGTTAGAAACATGTACCTTAAAAAGTATCAATAAAATTAAACATTAGTTGCGGAAATGACCAATATAGCAAAATACATTTTTTGCTCTCCACTAGGTATACAAGGTGAATTAGATTTACCTCATTTTTTTTGCTATGGAGATCATATAGTCCAATACAGGTGTGCCTCCCAATACTCTGCAAGGGAAATGAATTAAGTGTTTAGATATTAACTTTTTCAATATTAGCTCATGACATCATTGTAACTACTAAAATTTGGGCAGCCACATGGCTGTCAGTTTACGAGCAAAACTGGAACATTTCAACAAAAAAAGTGATTTCTACATATTCTGGAAACCTGCATATGCAGAAGTATGCCTAAAATTGTGTCTTAAAAAAAAGAAAAAGAAAAAGACTGCAACCATTTGTATAGAGCTTCCAGAGCATGCAAAATGTATCACATATTACCTTGATGGAATCCTTAAAACAATTATGTAATATAATTATTATTACCCTCATATTGCAGCTGGAGACTTGAGACTGAGGCAAAGTGCCTTGCTTAAGCCACTTGCATATACACAACAGGGACCAAATGTGTACACCTGAGAGTCAGGCAAAAATGGGTTAAGGCCACCAAGCAGGTTCATGGAAGAGACAAGATTTGGTAAGTCTAAGGATGGTTAAAAGATCTTGGTATGTTTAGCCTGAAGAAGAGAAGACTAAGGGATGGTACAATAGTGAACTTCAAGCGTCTGAAGAGTTGTAAGAAAGGGAAGGCTTGCTCTCAGTGGTTCCTGAGGGCAGGACTAGAACCACTGGGTTGAAACTACAGGGAAGTACATTTAAGAAATGTTTTCTGATCACTAGCACTGCAACAGGCTGCCTCACCCAGCTATGGACCCTTCATTTCATGTTTTCAGACAGAGGCTGAATAGTGATTTGTCAGGGATCCTGTAGTTGCCTGCACTGAGCCAGGTGCTGGACTAGATGACCTCTAAAATACCATCTAATATTCTGTGATTTCAAGTTCCCAGCTCAGTCTCTGAAGCTGCACAATGCTATATTCATGTATTGGGGAGTAACAGCCCAATATGGAGCTGCCCAGTGCAAGGGGCTGCAGCGGTGCCGAAAACAGTTGATGCTGCATCCAGCACACCCCAAGCAGCTGCAGCTATCTCCTTGGAAGAAGGAGACTTTTGTTCCTTTACCCCAAGAAAGGCAAGTAGCCCTGCAATGGGCCTACACACTTTTACGGCAATCCAAGGATCGATGTAGAATTACGAGCCTCCATGTTGAGCAGGCAGCCCAACACATAGGCTCAGGAGCTGATGGAGCAAAGCTCGACCGGTCCCACCTCCCTCCTCCCCACCCTTCCTCCGCCTCCCCTCGCCTGGAACGCCTCCTCTCCACCTCCCCCCATGCCCCCACCTATGTCTCCGCTGCCAGGTGGTCCGCGCACTGAGCTAGCACCGGTGCGCCTTACGGCACACTTACAACAGTGCACACTGGCAAAGGATTGGGCACTAAGTCCCACTGAATACAACAGGAACTGCATCTGAATAAACATGTATAGGAGTGCACTGTATAGGATTATACCACACCAGCTTTGAAACACTCAGACTTACCTTCCAGGTATAAATAATTTTTCCATTTCTTTCAATATTTACTGTACGCAGTGTTTCTAAGTTCTTCTCCAAAGTGTCTGAAACAATATACATGAATACATTGGCAATGGTTTTCCATGAACGTGTAACGCAAGTATGACAAATTAATTAAAAAGCATGGCACTTTGAGACTTTTTAGTGAAATGCGACTAACAAATTTAATAACAAATTCGCTTGCCTGAGGCAGCCCATCAACATGATTGGCATTTGCTAGTCAGAGAAAATTCCAGATTTGGGTTTTGGAGAAGTTGCTTTGGCCACACCCCATAATTTTCAGTGGAATCCCCTCAGTCTCACATCCATCTATTTTTTCTCCCATGGCATGCTTTCTGCTCTAGTTAGCCTCACTTCCTCTGTCTCCACCTTCTAAAAATCAAATGCGTGCTGTTGTTGGACCACTCTCTGACACTCCTCTCCTTCCAAATAGCCTGGAAGGAAAGATAAAGTAGTGAACACTGACTGACCATTGCTGGTCAAGAAAAAGAAGAGGAAGAGAAATCGTAGGCAACTCTCTTCCACACTCACTGGCTGGCCAGCCAACCAATTTACCCACATCATGCCATGGCAGGTTCAGGATGAGCTGCTTGTCACCACTGTGGGTGCACACAAAGTCACTTTTTGCTGCCAGCTGTGCAGCACTGTTCAGCCATGCATCCTGCTTGGTGAGAAAGGAGCAGAAGCAACATAGCAGGAGCATTGCCAAGTAGTCCATGTAGAGAGGAAGGGTGGGGTATTTATTGACTCTTGGTTCAGGCTAGAGTTGGGTCCCAGCTGTTAAGTTGTAGGCCACCGTTTTTAAGTGGCAATTTTCTTATACTAACAGGGAGAGCAACTGTCCCTGTTCACCCCAGCACAGTGTCTTTTTCAGTGGCTGCTTGCTGATGTCTCTCTACTACCTTGTTTAACTTGTGAGCGCCTGTAGGACAGGGACCCACTTTTTCATTTATGTTGCTATGTAAAACCTGCTTTATGAACCCTTTTTGTGAAAAGTGGTATAATACAAATAGAGGTGTTTCTGTCAAGTATGATAGGAATATAGCCGAAGCCTTACTGAACAAGATGGACTTACTTCTGAGTAAAATAACAGTTTTCAAACACCACTACTAATAAAGATGTTCCAAAGCTAGGACCACATTTCACTAGGCTACTCAACCAATGGAATAACTGTTGTAAAATGCCACAATAATCTGTGATCTTAATAACCTTTCCAAATTTCATTAGCATTTGCTTGTTAAATGTCTGGATTTTTAAAGGCAAGAGAGTGATGTTCTATAAACACTCTGGCCATATTTGTTTACTAAAAAAACACAGTTTTCACATACACACACACAGACAGCTGGTACACATGATAGACTGTTAGTGGGAAGCATGAGCTACATAAGGATTTCCTGCGGTGTTCATTTCTAATATTCTGAACCTTGATATGAACCACTGACATTATACTCCAAGAGTAAACCTAGATCACACTTCAAGGAAGTCTAAATACAAAATAAACTGACAGCATACACCTTACTATTCAGAGTTTTCCCTCAGTGTTTGATATTGTACTCTGATCCAGACATGCAAATATTCACAAGTGACCAGCCACTCCCAGCAGTCAAACAGATAGACAATTGACACTGCATTTCTTGTTGCACAACTCTTCAGCACAATTCAGCCATAAGTATTTTGAGGTCCTTTTGATTTCCAATGAGATAAGAATGCGCTAAGCAAAGTAAATTCTGGCTCTTCAAATTTAGAGCCAAATAATCAAACCTTTAACCTTATATACACACTCACAGTTACCTTGCAGTGGTTTTTGTACTCTCCAAATTAATTTTTTTTTACCTGACAGCACACACACACAAAAACCACCTCTCAGTAATTTTGCCCATGTCACTTGCAAAATGCACAATCACACTCTAAATAATACTTCTGAAGATGACAAACTTTCAAAAACAATAAAACTGGGTCAATTTCTATACAGTTCTTTACAGAAGTTAACATGGATACTTTCACAACTACCACAGAAGCTGCATAGAAATGATGTGTGAAGATCCTGGAGAGCATAGACTGGTATTTCCTGATCCTTATATATTTTGGCACTGGTTCACCTATAGTGCAAACACCACCTGACTCCAGAGCCAAACAGATAATAAAACACAACATGCTGAAAATAAGAAGAGCCATGTTGTATCAGGCCAAAGAGTCATCTAGTCCAGCTTCCTGTATCTCACAGTGGCCCACCAGATGCCTCAGGAAGCACCCAACAGTGGACCTGCATCCTGGTGCCATTCCCTTGCATCTGGCATGTCAAAGATAAGCCTAAAAGCAGGAGATTGCACATACCCATCACAATTTGTAACCTGTGATGGACTTTTCCTCCAGAAATTTCCTCCAAACCCCTTTTAAAAGCACCTAGGCCAGATGCCATCACCAGATCCTGTGGCAAGGAGTTCCACAAACTAATTACATGCTGGGTAAAGAAATATTTTCTTTTGTCTGTCCTAACTCTCCCAACACTCAATTTTAGTGGATGTCCCCTGGTTCTGGTGTTGAGTGATAGGGAAAAGAACATGACTCTAGCCACTCTATCCAGCCCCTGCATGATTTTGTATATCTCAATCATGTCCCCCCTCAGGCACTGAAGAGCCCCAAACGATGTAGCTTGTCCTCATAAGGGAGATGCCCCCAACCAGTAATCATTTTGGTAGCTCTCTTCTGTACCTTTTCCATTTCCACTATATCTTTCTCAAGATGTGGTGACCAGAACTGGACACAATACTCCAGGTGTGGCCTTACTTTGGCGCTCTTTTGTGCACTGCTGCCTCTTCTTAAATCTAATGTGCAGCTAATGCGTGTTTACACTGAAGCCCCAATGAATGTAGTGGCAGTTACTTCTTCAGTCAGCACAGGAGGACCACAGGCTCATTTGCCAGACAATGGAAGCATTAAATGAGACAAGCTTTTGCCCTGCATGTTTTGCTCCACTCAGTGGTGTAGCTAGAGGTGGGTGTAAATCACTAAGTTTTGCAAGCACCTGAATGCACCATGTAAATGGCCCCTCTCCCTTCCCTTCGAAGCCATTCTGGACAGTGGGAGCAAAACAGAGGCATTGCTCCCACTGCCTGGAATGGCTCTGAAAGGGAGGGACCATTTGCATGGCACTTTCATGCACCTGCAAAACTTAGTGCTTTGCACCACCCTCTACCCACCCCCTCTAACATTTGTCTCCCACCACCCAGAGTGGCTCCAATGGGTAGGGGTCACCTGCATGGCAAGTTCAGGTGTCTGCAAAACTTAGTGCTTTGCCCCCCCTCTAGCCACCCCCTTTGCGCCCCCTCTAGCATTCACCTCCATTTTGCTCCCACCACCCCGAATGACTCAGAAGGGTAGGGGCCGCTTACATGGCACATTCAGGCACCTGCAAAACTTAATGCTTTGCACTCCTTCTACCTACCCCTCTTTGCACCCCCTCTAGCATTCGCCCCATTTTGCTCCCACTGCCCAGAATAGCTCCGAAGGGGAGGGGGAGGCCCCGCTTGCACAGTGCATTCAAGCGCCTGCAAAACTTAGTGCTTTGCCCCCCTCTAGCTACGCCACCGGCTCCACGACTTGCAGGGGGCTCAGTCCACCTTCCCCGTCAGCAGCCTGAGCCCCCAGGGGGAGGAATCGACGCTCCAACAGACCGCAGCCCACTCACCAGCAGCACCCGAACCTCCCGGAGCACCTGCCGGAGCCTGCCCGGAAAGCCAGGGCACCACGTCCCTCTGGGGATCGAAGCGGGCGCTCAGCTGCAGCAGCATCGCCCCCTCCGCCGGTGCCGCCCGCTGGGGAGCAGCCAGCGAGCCCCGCTGCACGCAGCCCCCGCACAAAGCGCCCGGCTCCAGGCACGGCCGACCACCCGCGATTAAAGCGTGCGACTGGCCGCGGAAAGCGAAGCGGCCTCAAACAGCGCGCCTCTCCCCATTCCCAGCCAGGCAACAGCAACTGCTGCTTTCGCTTCTTGCGGGAGCCTCCTGATTCCTCTGCCCTGGCGGGGAGGCTGCTGCTTATTGGGCGCGCCCCGCGTCATTCATCTTGGCACCGCATGGAGGGGCTGGGCTGGCTGGGCTGGTTCTTCCTCACACACACCCTGGGGAGGCTCTGCTTGTTGGCTGAAGGCAGGAGGAATCTCCCCACCGCCGGGAAGTCCTGGCGTTGCGCAAGCTGCTTGCGCCTCCCGCATCGCTCCTTGCAGAGAGCAGAGCAGGAGATCGGTGTGTGTTTGTCTTCCGATTTGCCTTAACAGGGCCCATGAGAGCGGGTCAAGGGGGCAGTGGCGTAGCTAGAGGGGCTGCAAAGCACTCAGTTTTGCAGGCTCCGTTTTGCTCCCCCTGCTTGGAATGGCTGAAGGGAGGGGGACGCTTGCACACTGCGGTGAGGCTCCCTGCAAAACTGAGTGCTTTGCACCCCCTCTAGCTATGGGGTGTGGCTCCCTGCAACACTTTTAGTGCTTTGCACCCCCCTCTAGTTACATTACTGCAAGCAGCGTGACCACATACAGTGGAGGACAGAGTGCCTATAACCTTGAATCAGTGTATAGAAAAGGGAATTTTGGCAGGTGCCGCTCAATAAGCATGGGCTTTAAAAGCTGCACCTGCCAAACAAGGGTTAAAGATATAGGCACTGATTAAAGTGCCTATATCAATTGTTGAAGATACAGTGGTTAAAGATATAGGCACTCTGTCCTCCATTCACCCTTGGGGCCTAGGAGAGGAGGGTAAAGGGGGTAATTTGTATCCCAGCCCAGGGTCAGAAAGGGGGCCCAGGAGCCAAAGGAGGGGGCCCAGAATTTCCTGGGATCTTACATTTTCTAATTGCACCCAAATTCACTGCTCACACTGACGCTGAGAGCATTACTGTGGGCACATGGCAGCAACTGCTGCCAGAAGCCATACACAGCAGGCCCAGGAATGCATACATTCCTTACTTTTCAAAACTGGGAAGAAACTGACCTGCTACAGTAGCCCTTTGGCTTGTGGATCTGCTAACCATGAAGGAGCGTAAAGGAGCTCAGGAACATAGCTATGGAACTGCAGCTGCTGCAGAAGTCAGTTTTAGTGTACACAGGACACTCTCCATTCTAGTGTGAGCCTAAATACTAATCTCCTGCTATGATTTTCTATATTTGAAAGATTTTAGAGAGACTTAGGTGTGCAGGGCCTATGAGAGGAATTTTATCAGGGGGTACAAAATTTATTCTGGGCCCCTTCCCAAAGGGGGAGGGACATAATGGGGGCAGCAGAACAGGGGGCAAAATAAGGCAGGGGGAGGGTGCTGATAGCCACAATAGTCTTTGAAACCCAAGTCTACTAGGCTTCTTGATGCAGAGCCCAAGTCTACCTGACATGCGACATGGGCAGCTAGAAAAAGTAATATGGAAAACCAAACACACTCCTAAGTCTCTCTCTTTGAAATATAGAAAATCAATTCCAGAAAATTAGCATCATTGTATTTAAGCTCACACTAGAATGAACCAAAATGAACTTCTGCAGCAGCTGTAACCCAACAGCTGGGTCCCTGAGCTTCTATACACTCCTTCATGGTTATGGGATCCATATGCCAAAGAGCTTCTGTAGCAGGCCAGGTTCCTCCCAGATTAACACTGAGCTAAGGAGGGTCATGGATGCTTTCCTGGGTCTGCTGTGTGTATGACTTGCAGCAGCAGTTAACACTGTATGCACCTGGTTGTGCCCCAGCATCATGTGCTGGCAGCAAGTTCAGGTGAGATAGGAAAATGTCAGATACCAGGAACTTTCTCGACCCCCTCCTTTGGCTCCTGGGCCCCCTTTCTGACCCTGGGCCGGGATACAAATTACCCCCTTTACCCCCCTCTCCTAGGCCCTGTAGAAGTGTGTTTGGTTTTCCATATCTAGCTGCCAGTGCTGCATTGGGAAGACTGGTAGACCTGGGTTCCAAAGACTATTCCACTGTTGTCACTTTCCCCCTGCCTGTTTTGCCTTCATTCTGCCACTCCCACCCCCTTTTGGAAGGGGTCCAAAAGAGGCTTTGTACCCCCTGATAAAAATCCTTTCAGAGGTGCTGGTCACCATGATTGCAAGGGGGTAATTTGTACCTAGGCCCAAGGTCAAAAAGGGGGACAGGAGCCAAAGGAGGGGGCCCAGAAATTTACTGGGATTTTTTATTTTCCTATCACACCTGGACTCACTGCCTGCATGGCTACTGCTACTTCCAAAAGCCATGTGTGCAGGGCCAAGGAATGCATATATGACACTCAGGCCATTTCTGCCCAATGTTACATATATGCAACAAGGACCAAATGTGTACACCTGTGGGCTTGGCAGAAATGGGCCACAGCCTCAAATCTGGGAGGAGACTGGCCTGTTACAGTAGCTCTTCGGCCTGTAGGTGTGTATAGGAGTTCAGGGACACAGCTGCGGGGCTACTGCTGCTGCAGAAGGAAGTTTTGGTACACACTGGACATTTTCCATTTGAGTGTGAACCTAAATATGATAATGCTAATCTTCAAGGATTTTCTATATTTAAAAGATTTTAGAGAGACTTAGTAGTGTGTTTGGTTTTCCTTATTACTGTATCTAGCTGCTGATGCTGCAAAGGCAGGTAGACCTGGGCTCTGCATTGGGAATCCCAATAGATCAGGGCTCCAAAGATCTACCACCCTCCCCCTGCCCTGTTTTGCCCCTCCCCACTCCTGTTCTGCCCACCCTTGTCACCATCCTCTGCTCTTTAGGAAAGGGCCCAAAAGAAACTTTCTACCCCCTGATAAAATTCCACTTGGAGGCCCTGAATATTAGGCAGCAATAGTTGACACTTAGAAGGAATTGTGCAAAAGGCACCTTCTTCTAGATAGGCTGGAAGATCCTAAACACTGGTGGTGGTGAATAAACGGCTGAAGGCAATTGCGCAAATGTTGCCACTACCACTTGTTTTCCTTCTCTGAATCCATGCAAGCATGCAGCTCGAGTAAAGGACTCAAGTCTTATCTCAAGTATGTGAGGTACTGCTTTCTTGTGGAGCTAGAGGTATAAAAAAACAACAATTTTGTTTGTCTGCAGTGTGCAATAATCTGTAATAACTTGATTTCTGGTACATTTGCACATATCTTCTTGATGCTGGGCCAAGCAGTGCAGAATGCATGTCAGCACAACCCTGTGTCTACTCAGAAGTAAGTACACTTATGTTCAGCAGGGTTTACTTGCAAAAGGGGGCCCAGAAGCCAAAGGAAGGGGCCCAGAAATTTCCTGGGATCTTACATTTTCCTGTCTACTTAGACTTGTTGCCCACATGGGATGCTGGGGACACTACCATGAGTGTGCAGCTGCAGCTACTACAGCTACTGGCAAGCCATATATGCTGGGCCAAGGAATGCATACATGACACTCCTTAACACAGTGTCAGATCTGGGAGGAAACTGCCCTGCTCTTTGTAGCTCTTTGGCTTGTGGATCTGCTTACCATAAAGGAGTGTGTAGGAGCTCAGGGACACAACTGAGGGGCTATGGCTGCTGCAGAAACAAGTTTTGGTAGACACAGGACACTATCCATTCTAGTATGAGCCTAAATATAATGATGCTAATTTTCTGCATGATTTTTTATATTTAAATTTTTTTAGAGAGACTGAGGAGTATATTTGGTTTTCTGTATTACTGTCACATGCCAATGTCACATGGGTGGGTAGACCTGGGCTCCAAAGGTCTTTGGAGCTTTTCCAGCTGTCTCCACCCTCCATCCATCCTGTTTCATCCCTCCCTACCCCCATTCTACCCCCATTCTCTCCCATCACCACCCTAACCCACTCTGTATAACTCCTCCACCTTTGCAAAGGGGCCCAAAAGAAACTTTGTACCCCCTGATAAAATTCCTCTCAGAGGCCCAGTCTGGGAGTAAGTCATGAGGAAGCTGCTTGAACCATTCACTAAAGAGGGTATGCCATGTCTCCAAAACTAGACATAATAGGGCAAAACGGTTGCCATTTTTGGTATCGGCACCCCAAATTCATATCAAACCACCATAAAGTTCGGGAAAAACTTTTCTGACCCTCAGTTTTGTAGACCTGTGTAATTATAATCAGTTGATTTCTTTCGTACCTAACCTTTTTATACCACTTTTCAATACAAAAAGTTCTCAAAGTACTGTATTTAGCAAAGGACAGAAAGCCACTGTTGTAAAAGGTGCCTCAGTCAGCAGGGGTTATGTGCAAAGAACTTCTGCCCAGCAACAGGACAACAGCATCTCTCTCCTCCCAGTCAGCTGAACTTCCTGGTAATCCAGAAAGGGGATGCAGTCAGCTTTCTAAGCCATAACACAGCAGCACTTCCTTTTGGTTCTCTAATAGCTCCTAGCAGCAGCAGTAGCTGCTAGCATCATGCCCAGTTAGGCTGCAAATCTATCCACATTTTCCTGGGAGTAAGCTCCTTTGACTGTAGTGGGACTTACTTCTGAGTAGGCAGGCATAGGATTGGGCTCTTAGACTGAAAAACTCTGTGCTAACCCTAAAAACCTCTTCAGGAAATGAGAATGAATTATTTGTATTTGCTTTCACTACAGAAGGTGCAGGACAGATACCTGTGCCATGTTGGCAGTGATGGAATAAGAGGACACATCTCTGATGGATTAGTAAATGAGTAGGAATAAATGGGCCATTCTTACAGTGAACTAAGAAGTGGGGCCCTTTAAGGATGTGACTTGTGATTGGTGCTTCTTAATGCCCTCATATGTGATCCATAGGCACAAACTCAGTGAGCGGCCGCCACTGTGATGGCACCCCACAGTGGTCTTCAGAAATTAGTAGCACAACAACAGCCTCCACCACCAACCATGAAGAGATGCCTCAATGGCACCCTCCACCACACACAAATGATACAAGTCTGCCACAGTCTGTCCCAAAACTCCAGAGTAGCCACTGTGGCACAGACGGTAAGGAGGGGGAAGTGCAAGGAAATCCCAGCACGGTGGAGCCATTTGTGGCCATTGAAGCTATTTTGTGGCCATTCGCGGTGGTGAGTAGAGGGGGCACCTCAGCTTTGCTCTCACTGCTGGAATGGCAAGGGGGAGGGGCAGCTTGCACTGCACATTGAGGTGCCCTGCAAAACTTAGTGCTGTGCCCTTACTGGAAGCTATGCTACTGCCAAGAGATATAGCCTGAGTCCTGGTGTCCCTGGCATTAGTATTAGTCAGGGCTTTTCTAACTGGGGTGTCATGACATCCCAGCCTGTGGGCCCTGGCCCCTACCCCCTTAAGGGGCAGGGGCAGCCTGGAGGCAGGGAGGAGGCAGCGGTGAGATCCCCAGGATTGTGCTGCTGCCTTCCACCTGCCCGCCACTACCTCCCCCCCTCCCCTGCAAGCACTTACAGTGGCTCAAACTCTCCATGAGAGTTTGAAAACCACTGGTATTAGTACTGGGGTTGGTGTCCCGTGATCAGCTGTAATAAAGCCAAAGTGGGGGCAGGAATTGTGATTTTCTGGTGTTTTTTTCTTTACCATTATTTCCTATGGCTTTTTAAATTTCTACAGCAGCTCCGACATTAGGGTAGTATTTTGCCTACCCTATGTTTGGGACACATCCATTGCCTGGCAGGCTTTAGGACATGGTGTACATCAACTCCTCCTCATCCCACCTACATCCTTCCCATGTCATCGCCTCATTTGGGAGTTTGCACTGGCAATAGGTGCGCAATCAAGAGGTGTGCTGGCTTCCATGGCATGTCCATCAGTGAAACTGGGGCTACTGTAGTTACACATCAGATGCTACTCAGACTGGTGTTTCAGAAGTATAGTTTGGCACTGTAAGGTATCCCCATACTTTCAACAAAGGTTGCCCTTCAAGAAGCTATTTTATGATCCAGAATCAAACCAAATTGGAAACATTGTTTTCAAGCAATCTATTAACTTCCATATATTTTTAGGCCCTCCCTTCAATTTAAACCAGACTTTCTGAACGTTTTTCCCCTGCCATACCACTTCACACAGTCCACCTATTGAAAGTACCACCAGAAGTAACTAGCAATGATGTCATCACCAGTTACTTCCAGATTAGAAAGCCAGACACAATGCCACAAACAGCAGTAAGAGCCTCAGGGTTGATGGGCTTTTTCAAGCAAGAGAAAAGCACACATGGGAGCTCTGCCCACCAATCTGAGCCTCCTATAGGTGCTTGCCAAGTTGTGTTGTTGGTCTCACTGCCTTGTGGTAGGGGTCTGGGGGGTCCCACATGTACCACCAGACACCACCTCAAGTACTGCCAGTGGTATGAGTACCAGTGGTTGAGAAACACTGATTTAAACAACTTACAAGCATTGCAGTTTTCACACACGACTAGCCATTTGTGAAACACAACAGAGAGTTTTAGCATTTCTGTCTGGTTTGAAGGTCCTGAATATGAAGAAGAAACACTGTTGTATCTGTATTTGGTTTTGTTCACTTTCAGTGGTAACAAGAAACTTTAAAGGAAAGGAGACATGATTTGAAGACAACTGAGCTGCTCTTTAATGCAAAGTATGAGTATTATACTGTCCTCAAATAAAATTCTGCTTATCTAAGATGGCTAGATTCAGTCTCATTCAGATAAACCACTGAGAAACCAGCAGACCTGTCTGCATGTGTTATCTCTCAATCTAATTTGGCTATGATGCTGAAAGGAAGTGGTAAACAATATTACTCGCAGGAAACCAAGGCCCTGAAACAATTTGCTTTACAAAGAGAGACATTCTTTCATATTATGAACACTGTATCCCTCTTTGCAGGCCTCATTCAGATACAATTCTCCCTAGCATTGTTTAAATACTGTCTTGAGAAAAGTTGTAACCTAGACTTTATAATAGAAAAGGTATATCACCAGCATAAATGCAGATAATTGAA
The DNA here is from genome assembly GCF_035046505.1 of Tiliqua scincoides. Taxonomy (NCBI): domain Eukaryota; kingdom Metazoa; phylum Chordata; class Lepidosauria; order Squamata; family Scincidae; genus Tiliqua; species Tiliqua scincoides. Next base: position 25,058,728 of record NC_089827.1, on the reverse strand, counting down.
ATGTAATTTAGGCAGAGAATCAGGGCCCACTATACCATCAGGCCTGTGGTTTTCAAACTCCCAGGGAGTTTGAAAGCCTCAGTAAGTTCTTGCAGGGGCGGGGAGGCACTGGTGGCAGGGGAAGGCAGGACCCCCAGGATCATGCCACTCAGGGGGCTACAGGGGGCTCTAATAAGTGTACCCAAGCCCCTGCAGCCCCCCTGAGTGGCATGATCCTGGGGATCCTGCGGCTGCCTCCTCCCTGCCTCCTGGCTGCCCCCACCCCTTAAGGGGAAACAGGCAGGGATCCAGTCTGAAAAGCCCTGCATTAGGCTAAGAATCTATAGGTTTGGATTCTAGTGGCCAAACCGAGCTCGTTTAAAATAGGATGCAGCTTTAACTGCATGTATCACTTGTAAGATGGTGGGCAATCAATGGTTACAAAAGAAAAGAGCTACGATGGCTATGTTCCAAAATGGAAATTTAGTTAGCCCTTAACATTCTTAATCAGTTTGTACTTGCAAACAATTTTGTGGGTTACCTTCTTTTTTCACAAATATGATCAATGCTAACCCATGACATTTTGCTTCCTGAAGTTCCCCTTCCTTCCCCTTTCTGCTTTTTTTTTTTCAATTAAAACCACATACCCAAGTTCTTTCTTCTTTCACATCTCTCCCCCTTCCTTATAGAAAAAGGGGAAGGAGATGAGGTAAACTAGTTAGGTGCCATTTTGCCTTTCTTCCTCAGCAGGTCAGGTTGTCTACTCAGACTGAAGCTATTCCTAGCCATAGTCCATCTCCCCCCCCCCCCCCCAATGTGATACCTTAAAATCTCCAGGATTGGAGATTTCTGTAGTCTCCTGAAGATAGATGCTGATTCCTAGAGACTCCACACTAGTCCTGGTGGGTTGGCAACCCTATCTACAGGCAATCCATAAGAACTATGGTGGGTGGACTGCACTGCTTTCCTTCACAGGAAGAACTGATGAAAAAACTGCAGCCAGAATCCTGCCACCCACTTCACCTTGTTTCATGGTTGGGCCTATGTTAAAAATGTGTGCAATATGTTCAAAAAAATATTCTGGATGTTTTCTCACTATTCTAAGTGCAACATATCTCTTGTTTAAAGCAAATTAACTTGAATGGAGCTGTCTTGCAATTCCTAACATGAATTTCATCACCATGGTGAGAAATTAGTAATGATAAAGCCCACCAAACAATGAAGAATGCCTTACTTTTAGTTGAAGAGACATTGCTGCTCACAGAAGTGACAAAGCAGTGCTGTGACAACCACTGGCATACTGGGGGGGGGTGTTAGTGGGTGCAAGTGACCCTGGGTGGCATGCCTATGAGGGTGGTGCCATCTACCCCCCCTTTGTAGCTATTTAGAGTGGCTACTTCGAGTGACACACAGTCATTCTGCATGGCCGTGAGGAAGGAGCTGTAACCTTCACTCGGAGTGGCTGCGGCCTTCTTTCAGGCAGCTGCTTTGAGCCACCACTCTGAGGAGGGTGGGGGAGATTTCAAAAAGTGGACAACCTGGCTGCTCTGAGCAACCACAGCCACTCATAAGAACATAAGAACAGCCCCACTCGATCAGGCCATAGGCCCATCTAGTTCACAGTATCTCACAGTGGCGCACCAAATGCCCCAGGGAGCACACCAGATAACAAGAGACCTCATCCTGGTGCCCTCCCTCCTGGTGCCACTCAGAGCATGAAGGATGTAACTGCAGTGATGTTATCACGATACTGCAATTACTTCTGAGTCAGGACAGGGGGTGGCACTTAAAGGGGCACCCTGCAAGGCACAAGCCCCAGGAATGCCAGTGGTGACAACTAACATCATCATCATTATAATATCATTTTTCAAGGGGAAAAAGTTCATAAATGCTTTACATAGCAAAAATAAATAGTTCCTTGTTCTAAAAGAGCTCACAATCTACAGTGATGCAGAAGAGTTACTAACAACAGCCACTGGAAAATATACAACACTGATGACATTGACAGAGGAGAGCCACTTTAAAAGGTGCCTCTTTGACTAATTAGTAGGGGTTGGATGGTAGGGGCATCACTGTAGATTGTGAGCTCTTTTGGAACAGGGAACTATTTATTTTTGCTACATAAACCACTTTATGAATTTGGTTTTCAGGATGAGCAATATTCATGAGCAATAGATTAGAACAGTGGATTGCTATATATGGAGTTGCCAAAGAACCAAAATTGGTCACTAAACTTTAAGATTACTTCAGATGTTACTGCAAAGACAGACCCCCACAGTTCCACCACATGTTGACCACATTTTCTCTGTAATGAATAGAGAACAGTCACATGTTTGGAAACTCACAGCAAACAAAGCCCAGATGCCTGAGACCTGGTCGAGAACACAGCTACAAGCTACAACATTTTTGTTGCATGCTGCAAAGTCCCTTGGGAGCCTCTATGATGAAGTAAAAAGGACACAAGAAAGGCACAAGGCTTTTCCCAAAAACAAAACCAGGAAGGGTATATGATTAACTTGTAGCAGACAAGAATATGCTGCAGAAAAGCATTTGCAGAAGAGAGTTTTGAGAAGGGAATTGGCTTGAGAGAAAGGCCAAATAGGAGAAATTACCCAAACAAGAGGCTGTAAAATCAAGATGGGGGGCAGAGAGGAATTTTATCAGGGGCTACAAAGTTTCTTTTGGGGCCCCTTCTCAAAGGGGGAGTGGGGCAATGGGATCAAGCAGAACAGAGGGCAAAATAGGGCAGGCGGAGAGTGCTGACAGCCAGAATTGTCTTTGGATCCCAGGTCTACCAGGCTTCTTGATGTGGAGCCCAGGTCTACCCCACCATGTGGCATTGGCAACTCAATATAGTAATATTATAAACCAAACACACTCTCTTGAGAATCTTTGAAATATAGAAAATCATTGCAGAAAATGTGCATCATTGTGTTTGGGCTCACACTAGAATGGACAGTGTGCTGTGTGCACCAAAATGAACTTATGCAGCAGTTGTAGCCCAGCAGTGGTGTCCCTGAGCTCTTATACGCTCCTTCATGGTTATTGGATCCACAAGCCAAAGAGCAACTGTAGCAGGCCAGTTCCTCCCAGATATGACACTGTGTCAAGGAGGGTCATGAATGCTTTCCTGAGCCTGGTGTGTATGGCTTGCAGCAGCAGTTGCCACTGCATGCCCACAGTTGTGCCCCCAGCATCATGCACAGGCAGTGAATTCGAGTGAGATAGGAAAACATAAGATCCCAGGAACTTTCTGGGCCCCCTCCTTTGGCTCCTTTGGCTCCCTTTCCGACCCTGGGCCTGAGTACAAATTACCCCCTTTACCCCCCTATCCTCGGCCCTGGCAGAAAGCCATCGCTTTTGCTTGCTTTTGCTCAGACTGTGATTAGCTTTACAGCCATTTGGAGTTCCCCCTTTGCTGTAGTACATACATTGGTACTGTGAGTGCAGCTGTAGCGACTGCTTATTCTAAGGCAGTGTTTCTCAAACTGTGGATCAGGACCCACTAGGTGAGTTGCAAGCCAATTTCAGGTGGGTCCCCATTCATTTCAATATTTTATTTTTAATATATTAGACTTGATGCTACCAGGGTATGTGACTGCATTTGGAGAAATATTACAGATCTATACTTTTAATAGGCTACTATGTATATGTTTTAATAATGAAAATGATAAGCCCCTGCTAACTGGGTAAGAGATACTTTGTCAAGTGGGTGCTCCTCTTTTTAGCAGAGGAGAGTAACTGGCCTGCCTCACCTCAGCAGTGTCTTTTCTAGTGGCTGTCTGCTGGTGTTCTTTTGCATCTTTTTAGTTTGTGAGCCCTTTTGGGACAGGGAGCTATTAGTTATTTGATTTTTATCTGTAAACTGCTTTGTGAACTTTTTTTGTTGAAAAGCAGTATATAAATACTGCTATTAATAATAATAAATTGAACTTACTCCTGGGTAAGTGTAGGTAGGATTGCGGCCTCGGATTGTTAAAACTCTTCCTGCTTGATGATGTCAGTTCCAGTCATGACATCACTTCCAGTGGGTCCTGACAGATTCTCATTCTAAAAAGTGGGTCCCAGTGCTAAGTTTGAGAACCACTGTTCTAATGCATATGCACAAGGCAGGGGTGCTATTTTACACCATACATTCTCTCAATGAATGCATCCTCTGGTCTCCCAGTTTACAGATTATAGCCAAGCCATGCAGTTAACAATCCTGCCAGGTTTAGAGCCAGTTCTCAGGTCAGCCTGCCTACTGCCATGTCAAGCTATGTGTCAGCTGAGCCATAACTGTGCTTGTGGTGCCACCCAGCAAGTAGTGGTGGAAGACCTCAAAGGTCTACTTTCAAAACAGAAATTAGTTCCCTTAAAGAACAAATACTCTGCACATGCTGTAACACTCAATCCTTTTTCTCAGAAAACTTTCAATCCCTGCATGAAACATTATTCTGCATGTGCTCAGAAGCTGTCACGGGTTGATCCCCAGTCCTGACAGGTAATTTACTGGCTGCATAGTGGCAGGCCTGAAGCCTTGGCCAGAGCAAGCCAGCACAGCACCCTGGGAACTTGGAGCTGATGCAATATCGGGTGATGTGCATCAGGTGACAGTATGTGAGTGTGTGTGCGTGTGACTGCACCTGCATAGTCAGCATGACTGTGCAGTATTTCCTGCACTCTGATTGGTCACAAGAAGTATAAGTTCCAGCAGGGGCAAGCAAAGTTGTGGGAGATGCAGAGTAGTGTTGAGCCGGAGGCTACGTCCGTTGAATTGAGAATCGCGTACAGTATGTACTATCTGGACTGTAAATATTTGTATATAGTAAAGAAGGAGTGTGGTGGAGAACTTCTGCCTTTGAGTCCTTCTTTCTCGCCGGGAGCAGAGAGCGCTCCGACCTTGGGAGATAGGCACAATAACAACTGGGCAGCTATCTGCGTGCCACGCCGTCGGCGGAGCTCCAGCAGCAGATATCGGAGCGGAGTCCAAGCGGCCTGAGCACAGCAGCTCGCAACAGAAGCTCTCTCTCCAGACTGCCATGATTTCTTAAGAAAAAAAATTAGCAACACTCAACAGCTAGAGGGAGACAGTGTTCTGGATGTAGGGCTCCAGTGTGGCAGAAAGCACAAAGATTGCTCAATTAGATAAAACAACCACAAGGATGAACAGGAGCACACATGATGATCCTTTATATCAGTGTACCACTATTAAACGCACTTCGATAGTAAAGATAAGCTGGTTTGTTTTGTTTAGTTAAAAAAACACTACAATTCCCTAAATCATGTTTAAATTTTTGTCATTTTATTTTTGGATTTCCTGCTATTTAAATATTATAAGCTGCATTGAGTAACGGAGAGCAAAGCTGCACTGAGCAAAAGAAATTTTGTAACCAAAAATCTGCATTTTTGTTTAAATTACTGCTACCAAGAAATGTTCCAAGAATCTTTAGTCCATTTCATGATTCTTTGCTCTCTTAAACCTTTTAAACATTATATAGCACAATTTCCAAAATGAGTGCCTCTGTTAATGGGTACTAGTCTAGTTTTGTGCAATTGAACTTCTAAAGGAAGAATAGTATGAAAGGAATGTCTGTGTGTGAGGCTTCCATGCGATTTTTACTTCTCTCTGCCCAATGATAAACACTTCTGATCACAGTAGACACTGCCAGAAAACAGTTCCTAGGCAATTCATTACCATCTTGGCTTCTTGGCAAGCTGCTTCTGGAAGCTCATTTGGAGGGCATCACAAACACAGGGGAAAGCTCCCTTCTGACTTCCCAACTCATAAGAACATAAGAATAGTTCTGCTGGATCAGGCCACAGGCCCATCTAGTCCAGCTTCCTGTATCCTGTATCACCAAATGCCTCAGGGAGCACATAAGACATGACCTGCATCCTCCTGCCCTCCCTTGCATCTGGCACTCTAACGTAGCCCATTTCTAAAAGGAGGTTGCAAATACCCATTATGGCTTGTAACCCAAAATGTATTTTTCCTCCAGAAACTTGTCTAATCCCCTTTTAAAGGCATCTAGGCCAGATGCCATCACCACATGCTGTGGCAAGGAGTTTCACAGACCAACTACACGCTGAGTAATGAAATATTTTCTTTTGTCTGTCCTAACTCTTCCAACACTCATTTTTAATGGATGTCCCCTGGTTCTGGTGTTGTATGAGAGGGTAAAGAGCATCTTTCTATCCACTCTGTCCATCCCCTGCATAATTTTGTATGTCTCAATCATGACCCCCTCAGGTGACTCTTTTCTAGGCTGAAGAGTTCTTCTGTGAAGAACTCACAGAAGATTTACTACAGACTGCTAGGATTGATCAGTTTGTTGAGAAAGTTGTCCCACAGCATTTCTTAAATAAGTCGAAGCCTCTCATCCTCACTTTCTGTTCTTTGACTCTTTGGCAACAAGGAATGATCACACTGCACCTGACATGCAACAACAAACTGTATTTTGAGAACACCTTGAACAAATGTCTGACTTGTGACAGATCCATTGACTTCAAAACTCCAGTTCTATGAGGTTCTGTTCATTCATTAGTCCCAGACATGTGCATGTAACTCAAACTGCTTTGAGTCTGTTCTCAGTGTATCTTTTTCAATATAGATCTGCACTAGGACATGCAATATAAATAAGACAGTACTTCTAAGGATATGCAAAATATATTCACCTCCCTTCTTCTAAGTAACCATAGTAAGCTTTCAACCATCTGGAACTTGAGGCCAGAGAATCCAGGAAAGCAGTGTATGAATAGTAGTAGTAGTAGTAGTAGAAGAAGAACTTTTATTGGCCTAGAGCAGCCATTTTCAACCACTGTGCCATGGCATACAGGTGTGCCACTAATGGTTTGCAGTTGGGCCACAGGAGTTTAAGGGAGGGTCATTTATTAATAGGGCCATTGGGAGATGTGAGCCCCCCACCAACAGTACAGTGTGCCTTGTCAATTATCAAAAGACTGATGGCGTGCCTTGGGCACAGCGAGAGCCCTTAATGAAATCCACAGATCCCATCTCCTGACTCCCATATCAGCTGTAGCGTCCCTGGGAGGGGCAAGGGGGACAAATGCCCCAGGGGCCAGGCATGGGGGGTGGTGCTGTGCCACCATCTACCACTCCCCGCAATGCCCCTCCATGGCACCCAGTTGGCTGGCACAGCAATCTGAGGGCCACCCCCTGTATTGTTCATACATACATCATGGTGGCATAGTTACAGTGCTTACACCAGGTGGCCAGGACAAAGCAGTGCACTGAGCCCACATTCCCTGGTGCTCCTTGTCTACCTCCTGCTACTAAGCTGCAGTGGTGTAGTTAAGGGGGGCAGAGGGTACATCGCACTGGGTACCATGCCTTGAGGGGGTGTCTTAGAGCCTCTGAAAGGCATTTCCAGTTATTGGTGAAAACTGTAAGTTTCTTTTGGAGGCCTCTAAGATACCCCCTCAAGGCATGGTACCCAAGAGCTCAGATGTGTTCCCAGGATGTTAAAAATTTGGGGGTGGTATGAGGGTATTAATAAAGTTTGTGCCCCCGGGTGCCAGATACCTTAGCTATGCCACTGCTAAGCTACCACTGGTATTGAGAGTTTAGGGGTCAGCCTAATTGCCATGTGGGCACTGCTTGGTACAGTTAACTTTTTATGTAAAGCGGCTTATAGGGGATTTATTGAGAAGTTGAAATCAGCATAACTATAACACAACTGTGTGGCCACTCAAATAGCATGTATGTTTGCATTCTTGACAACGGCCAGTATGACAGAATTCTCCAAGAAACCATGAGGGACTTTTGCCTGGAAGGAGTATAAGACCAACCTATGACCCTCAGCTGCATTTCTCTGGGAGGAGCTGCTACAGTTTGTAACAAACAGGCCACAGAGACTGCTAAATGGCCAAAGGTGAAAGCAAGAGTGGCAGGCACCCTTGAGAGGACTTGCTCATGCACTCAGGACATCAGGCCTGGGATGAGAACACTGAGATAAAAACCTTGAAATCCTGATAGTGAAATCTTGAGATCCAGACTACAGGTGTGCATGCAAACTGTTTAATGCTAACCTCACCCATCTATAAAATGAAGAAAAAACACTTCCCATGGGGGATGATCAGCCAGAAGAGAGACAGCTCGCAGGAATGAGGACAAAGAGGATGTTTAACTCTTTCTCCATCGGCTGATTTGTCACTCCAGATCACCACCCAAAAGGCTTTCCCCACCACCCCACCCCAGTGGAATTGCAAGCAAAATAGCTTCTTAGACAGTGATTGGGAGATGGCAGTTGAGAAAGGGTTAAGCAGTCTCTTTCTCTGCTGCCTGTCTGCCTTTGACTGTCTCCATAGGAAGCAGTTTTTCCTCATTTTAGGGGCCATCAGGCTACCCTGCAACATATTTGTGTGTAACATGTAGTTTTGATCTGACAAAGACCACAATCTAGAAATTATTCATTTGAAAAGTTGTCTTGTTGACTGGAGCATAGCAATAAGCCAACAGCTGCTAGAATCCACCCGAAATAAGAGACACAGAAGACCCACGAGGATAAAATATTTTATTTTCTTATTTCAGTTTGCTTCCCATCTCTGAGGTCCCTTTGTTCTTTTCACAGACTTGCTCCCACTGGGGTTGATCAAAGCTCTCTGAATACCTACTGGCTGTATAGCTGCTTAAGACTGTATAGCCTGTGTGTGTTTACTCTTCCAGAGGCAGCCTCATTAAGGCCAATCAGTCTACTAGGAATTCAACTCTTTGTTTCCTCACAAGTTTGACCTTGGTTTTCCACTTAATTGAGGAGAATGCTTTTGATATTCACAAAATGGCAATATTTTTCAAAAGTTCTTAGTAACCTGTGAACAAATATGATACTGCATTGACTGTTTGCCTTCTCATTATTTAATACTGGAAAATAAAATATAAAATCTGTTTTAATTTTAAAGCTTGACAAGAGTTGTCATGTTTAAGTTTGGTAAATTACCAGCAGTTGAACCATTCACTATAGTTACTGGCACAAAAATTGTATTGCAAGTATTCTCTTATATATATTCTCTTAGATATGCAAAGTGACATTTTTTTCAAGGCTTTTCTACCATTTGCTAGCCAAAAGTGCACACTCAATGGCCTTTGCTGGTTATTGGCCACTACCTCATGACAGAGGTTGGAGAAAACAATTTTATTTTTTTGTGGATTCATGTTTTTGTGTGTTGTTTTTTTTTCAAAAATTGGAAGTGCAGAAAGCAGTGTTTTGTGTTTATTTTATCACCTTTTCCTCCCACCTTTAGTTATTGAAATTAGTCTTATGGCTTGGATAAGAACTGAAGGAAACAGACTGCCCAATCCTATCCCCAGTGGAGTGACAGCCCAATCCTATCCTCAGTAGTGCTGCCAGGTGCAGTGACACCAAAATGACGAACATTGTGTCCTGTGATCCACTGGAACCACCAGAGGTCTCCTTGGGGAAAGATAACTTTTGTTCCCCTCCCCCAAGAAAAGCCCCAAGCCCCTCAATGGGGCTTCTCAAGTCTGCAGTGGCTATTTTGCCGACACAGACAAGAGAACCTCTGTGTCTCTTTATAGAACCTCTACAAAGCCTGACACAGAGGATAGGATTCCTCCTCCTACTCCAGAACACTTCCCTTCCTACCCCGAAAGTCCTTACCACCACCTGAAGCTCTTCGCTTGCTCCAGGCGTCGTCTGTCTGGTGCTAGACCCAGTCCAATGGTATGTTTACGACACCCAGTGCCGATGATGGAGCTCAGCACCAGCGCTTCGATCCCTTAGGATTGGGCCCCCCACTGGGGGGGGAGGGCTCTTGAAGGTTTTTTGTGCCAGAGTCCATCAAAAATTGGAGGAACCACTCAATTTAATCATCTCCATTGTTTCTGGATTAGTGAACAGGATTTCTAGAAAATGCTAAATCCTAATGTGTCACCTTTTAAAAATTAAGCATCAGATGGAGATTTATCTGAAACTCAGAACAAATCCTTTGAGGCTGTTAAGGCCAGTGGAGGGAAGATGTACAGAAGATTCCATAGATCCTCAGTGGAATACTAGGGCTGGAATTCTAACTCTTTCTAAATTTAGAGTAAATTGCTTTGAACTCTTGTCTGAAAGTGCTTAGGATAACACTGCATAAGACCCAGCCAAGCAGGAAAGGAGAGAAACAGCATCTCAAACCACATACTCAAGATAGCAAATTAGTTTCAGAGCAGTGACATTCTTTCATGTGCAGCTGAGTTCAGTTGTCTCCATAAAATAGGCTGCTAATGTAATTGGTCAAGGCACCAGAGACTTGAGAATGAAAGGGCAGCAGTTCGCCTCCAAAGCCACACTTCCAGCCCACTAATCATACCTTATCATAGCATTGAGAAATACTGCAGGACAGCACAGCCAATGCAATCCTATGGCTTGGATTAAATTCAGCAGGTAAACTGTTATTACAACGCAATCTCTTGGAGTGATGCCTGACTAAGAACTGGACACGTTAACTTTCCAGGTATTATATAGGTCCTTCAGGAAAAGTCATAATTCTGTAAAACACCTGCTGTGTGTGCAGAAGGTTCTAGGTTCAATTCTTGGTATCAGATAGGCTTAGGAAGACCCTGTCTGAAACCCTGGAGACCCAATGGGTTGATTCAGTATAAGGTTGCTTTCCATGTACAGGCTAGGGAGAGGGGTGGCGGCATCCCTGGGGCCTGGGCCATGATTTAAAAAAATGCAAAGTACAAAACAAATTTAGGAAGGAGGTCCTAATTGGCCATCTTGCCCTGGACCCAATGCCAGCTCTCAGCAGCCTTGCCTATGTATCTGTTAACAGCGTGGCTAATTCCTAAAGTGGCAGGTGATAAAACTCAAGCCTACTTGGAAGAAATAATAATAATAATAAAAAAAAACTTGATTTATATCCTGCCCTTCTCCCCGAAGGGACCCAGGGTGGCTTACAACATATTAAAAACATATTAAAAACATAATTTAACTGCAAATAAAAACATATTAAAACACATTAACAGATACCCATAAACATGTATATTCATAAGGAACATTTTATTATAATGTATTTATGTATTCCTATTTAAAAGAGTTATTTGAGAGGAGCCCTGGTGAGATCTTAATTTGAATCCAGGCCTCATCTAAGCTCCGATCTTTTGATCTCAAGCTAAAATTCACAGCAGAGGAAGAGAAATAACATGGCTGGCTGCAAATCAAATTTCTATAACATTTTAAAATGCCCAAGACCAGAGCAGTTCTTTTTTTCTGGACCCAGTTAAAAGGATCTCCTGTAACAATTAATAGGCTTGGGAAAGGCCCTGCATGACAGCCTGTAGAGAATCTGCCAGTCAGACAATGCTGTGATACAAGGACAAGAGCAGAGTGTCCATACATTATTTTACATTTACCCAACTCACAGAATGACTGCAGCTATTGGCTGGGGATGAACCAGAGAAGCTTGACAACTTGAACTAGGCTGTGCACTCTCTCTCACTCTCTCTCTAAAGGGAAATGTACTGATGGGGGGGGGAGACCAATTAGCGAAGACGAAGAGACTAAGAATTGCTACAGGGAATAGAAGCTAAATCTGCAGCCATTAGTGTCAATGCATAAATATAGGGAGAATCATGCATGTTTTATTTTTCTTCCCTAAAATAGAACCCCTTCGAAGAATGATTTAAAAAAAAGATACTTCCCTGCACAAGGCCCAGGATGTTACCACATGATGACAGATCATCTATTTGGATTTGTCTTGCACCAGTGATAACACTAACATTAAAGTAACGCTGTTGACTTAAGACATCTGCATTGTAGCAGATGCTAGGGGTATATTCTACTGTGCCATAAGGACATGGTCAAAGCTGCTGTGAGTTATATTCTGCGGTGTTCATTTTGAACACTGTAATCAGGTCTTAAAGATAGCTTTTTGTATTCCACACCCACGCTTAAACCACAGTAGAAGAAAAAGAGCTCAGGAAGGACACATGTTACAGTTAGCTGGGGGGGGGGTGCAATAAGAGTGAAGTGAAAAGCATTTTCAAAAATGTTTGGAATGAAAAGGAAATAACACATTTCAATAGAAAGAAAGGTTTGTACGCAATAAAGGCAAGTAGTATCTAATTGAAGTTGAAATAATATGGCAAATATGAGCTGTATGTTAAATCTATTTAAGAATGCACATTGCATTTGAAAACCACACCCACCATATAGGTGTTTGTGTGCTGTATAGCTAATATAGCTTATTTCCTACCATCAATTCAAGTTAATATCCGAGTCATGAAATAAGAGCATGCAGAGAAGAAGTAACTGCAGGGAAGAACTGCACAAGGGAGCAGTCCAGGAAGAGACAGAATCAAGTTCCCCTCCTCTTTTGTCTCACCTGAACTTTCAACCATGCTACCTTGAAGAAGCTTTTGTATTCTATTCCTCTTGTGATCTACTTGCTGATAGGTTGTCAGCTTCTCTGCTAGTTGGTGCCAATAAGTTTGACCTTGGACCGCCCATATGCGTGGCAGGAATCCTATAGCTGGCGTAGGTCTGAGTTGACCCATTGTGCTAGCCAGGGCTTATCCCAGGGCCTTACCTCAAAGAGGTAAAACCCCACCCTCGCACCCCCCAGGATGCAGCAGAAACCATGCTGGCACCACTGCATCAGCACAGAGGAACTTAGGTAGGATTGGGCTGTTACATAGGAATAAGTCCCACCGAAGTCAATGGGGTTTACTTCTGAGTAGACATGCATTCGTTTGTGCTGTCATAAGGAATTTGAATACAAAATATTTTTTAAAAGAGCATGAGGCAAATACTAAAAATCTTATTTTGCACACTGCTTGGAGTAGTCCCTAATTATACCATATAACTTATAAATGTTTACACATGTATAAACACTTAGAAACCACAGACATTTGTTGTGTAATCTTTGGCGTTTTGGTGCACAAGTGCTATTAATACAGTGCACCAAAGCATAATGTTAATTGCTTCAGATTTCAAGTTACATTTCTGGTGATTCTTCTACAATTTGATTATCAGCTGCATGCCAGATAAAAGAAAGGGGCCTGCAGCATTTTTATTCTGAAAGTGATTGATGAAAACCCATATCAAAGAGATGTCAACAAACACTCTGACCTTTAAAAGCTGGAATCAGACTTATTTCTTATTCAGTGCTAATTCAGAAGAGAATAGGATAGATTGGCTCATAATGGGCAGAAATGTACATCCAGCAACTTAGCAAGCAATCAAGGGCTAGCATAATTTGCCGTGATTGATGGCTTATGCTCAGATGTGTGGAAATGGCTAACAGAGACAATGAATTACTTCTTAGCCTTCAAAGGTTAGTCCCTCTGAGCAACAACTGAGGTTTCTCGTAGGTCATATAGTAAATGCCCATGTTTGTGGGATTATTTTCAGGCTGACTTTGCATATAATGGGGTAGAATTGAAAATAAATTCATTATTAGGTCAGTAACTTGCATATATTTATTTATTCATTCATTCAATTTGTATTCCGCTTTTCTCCCCAAAGGGCACCCATATAGCATATTAAAATTACAACAAAATGAGAAAGAAGAATGGATTGTTACTATTTTTGTTTTTGACTAATTTCATGAAACTAACTAATATATGCTGCTTTTCAACAAAAAAATGCTCATGTACCAGTTTACACAGTGAAAGGAATGAGAAGATGCTTCTTTGTTCCAAAGGGGGTCTCTAAAAAATTAAGCAAGGAAGGCACCAGCAAACAGTCATTGTAAGGGAACGCTATGTTGAGATTAATAGGGACAGTTACTACCTCCCCCCCCCATATACAGGCGTGCCTTACTTAACAACCTTCCACCTGACAACTGACAGCATAGACAAAGGTGATTAAAGTACATCAAAGAGGCTCTTAATGAGGCATTCAGGTCTCCCCTAGCCTGCAGCAGAGTGTATGTTTAAAGAGGCTCTTAATGTAAAAAAGGTATCTCATCATTAAGTGTTGCACACCTGTATAAGCCAATAACTTCAACATGGGGGAATGTTTGTTCCCTTATTTCTGGGCTGCATTGCAGTTGCATTGATCGTGAAAAGTTGGATAGGATTGGGTCCTAAAAGTGCCCTTTTGTCCTGTTAATAATATCAGGTTCCAAGGTGTGAAAGCACTGTCCTTAACCGTTTTCTAGGCATTATATATCATACAAATTAAACAGTAGTTTCCCAGCTGTTGGCACCTGTGCATGCTTCTGCCAGGGCCTCTGAGAGGAATTTTATCAGGGGGTACAAAGTTTCTTTTAGGTCCCTTTACAAAGGGGGAAGCAGAGCAGGGGAGGGTGGTGATGGGTAAGCAGAATACGGGCAGGGACAGGTTGGGAGGGTGGTGACAGCTGGAAAAGTCTTTGGAGCCCAGGCCTACCCACCCATATGTCATCAGCAGCTAGATACAGTAATACGAGGAAAACCAAGCACACACCTAAGTCTCTCTAAAATCTTTTAAATATAGAAAATCATTGCAGAAAATTATCATATTTAGGCTCCCCCTAGAATAGAAAGTGTACCAAAACTTGTTTCTGCAGCAGCTGTAGTCTTGCAGCTGTGTCCCTAAGCTCCTATACACTCCTTCATGGTAAACAGATCTATAAGCTGTAGCAGGCCAGTTTCCTCCCAGATCTGTCACTGTGTTAAGGGCTGTCAAGTAAGCATTCCTTGGCCCAGCATATATGGCTTACCAGTAGCTGCAGCCGCATGTTGTGCAGGCAACAAGTCTTAGATAAGAAAATGTAAGATCCCAGGAAATTTCTGGGGCCCCCTCCATTGGCTCCTGGGCCCCCTTTTTGACCCTGGGCCTGGATACAAATTACCCCCTTTACACCCCTCTCCTAGGCTCTCATTTCTGGTGGTATGGATTTAACATGGTAATCTAATAGACATGATTAAGAGATCAAAGTAGGTGATGAGAACACGGGTTCCCTTCCTTAGCCTTCTCCTCTTATACTTGAATTCCCTGCACTCTTCCCCTTGTTGGAAAAAGGAATCTCTGCATGTAACTCAAGTAGTGTCATATTGCAGAAGACACTTTTCCCAATTACTCCCCACCAACCCTTGCTAGTTTGCTGCAAACAATAAAATAGAAGAAGGAGTTAAAATGTTTGAAAGAAAAATATGTTGCCTACAATTCATGAACCTCTGTTACAATTTGCATATCTCTGTTGATAGTGCAGAGGTCCTAGACTCTAGAGCAGGGATGCCCAAACCCCGACCTGGGGGCCATTTGCAGCCCTCAGAAACCCTGAATCTGGCCCACGGGGAGCCCCCAGTCTCCAACAAACGCCTAGTCCACCAGAGACTTGCTGGAGCCCGCACTGCCCCAACGCGACTGCCTGACGTGAGCTGCGAGCCAAGCTTTCTCTTTGCTGCTTGCTACTTCACATCTGTGAAGCAGCAGTGGTGGTGAAGGAAAGGCTGGCTTTGTTTTGCACAAGGCCTTTTATAGACTTGAACTATTACAAGAACTTCAGACCTCTGTGGCTTCCACTTTGGGCTCTCCGGGGCCGCCCATGTGCTTGCCATCCTTAACCCTACCTACAGAGAAGAGAAAAATGGTGAGTCTCACAAGTCTTGAAGTACATCTTTCATTGTCTCTGACTGGTGTTATTTTAACCATCCATGTGCATAATTGCCTCTGATCAATTTATGTCTCCATGTGTTTTATGACTGGTGCTGGAAGGTTGGATAGGATTGGACCCCAAGTGATGCTTCAGATTTGCCACAGTGCCAGCAGTTAGATTTGTTGGCAAGTATCTTGCAATCATGGTTGTGGTGCAGTGTTAAGAAAGTTATGAAAAGGATTGGGAAAGTGGGAAAAGAGTGGGAACCTGCAGGATGAGCCAATGGGCTTTGGTGCTGTATAGCAGAAAGACTGATTCACAGCATTGTCTGACCAAAAACTGAAGAATGCTAGAAAAAAGTACAATGGAGTACCAAAGGAATACTTTGGATGCCTGTTAAGGAAACCAAAACACCAAATTTGTGGCATGATATAAAATAGGCCCTGCTAATATCCCAGATAGTTAATACTTTTCTAATTTGGAAGTACAGGTATAACCTAATTATCCACAGATTTTTTTTTACCTGCAGTTTTATCTCAATGGGATGAGAAGGGCTCTTTAAATTAAAGGAAAAAAGTCATTTAACAATAGCCTTGTTAATGCAAGAGATGGCAGCCAGCTGACAATCCATCAATCATTCTCTCTCCAGGCATTTAGAGCCGCTTCACTGCAAGGCAAGTTACTCCTCCCTTCCCCCTGAGTAGGTGAAAGAAGGATAATCACTTTGCATTCTTTGCCAGCACTGAGCTCTGGGTGAAGGGGCTGACTTGGAGTGAAGTCTTTCTAAGTGCCTGGAGAAAGACCGATTGATGGATTGTCTGCCTAATGACTCTGTCTTACATCACAAAGTTCAGCAAGGCTGTTTTTAAATTGCCTGGCAAAGGAACATTGTTTTTTAAATGGATTTGCTTTAATGTGATTTTTACCATTACAAATAATGAGAACACGTAATGACCAGGTATATATTGCTAGAACTGGTTTGTTTAGGTAGTAAAATCACTTTATTATTTTAAACCTTTGAATAGTTTTGCTGGATCAGAAGTACTGCAGACACCCGCCTATAAGTCAACCCCACAGATAAGTCGAGGGCAGGTTTTGAGCCAACAATCATGGAATTTTCTATGACAATCGGATAAGTCGGGGGTTAAACTTGGGGGGGGGGGTGCCTGACTATAGTTTTGTCTGATTTTACTTGAGGCCAGATCCTGAAAAATAACCCACTACTAATTGTTACCTAAGAACTGTAGTCTCTAATTTATTAAAAACATAGTAAAAGATCATAAGATACATTTTTATTCTTTTTAAATTCTGGTCCTCATCACCTTTTTGTAACCACTATCAGAGTAAGTGCACTGTAAACATACCAGTAAAACAGTGGTTCCCAACCTGGTATTCATGTACTCCCAGGGACACTCAACAGGACCTTCAGGGGTACTTGAAAAAGAATGGAATAATGGTAGAAAAAGGCAGGTCATGCTCCAGAATGCCTTGCAAGACAGGAATGCCTTGCAAGGACCAGCAAGGCAGAAAGGGAGGTAGCTAGTTGGCTGTGAAAGTCCCACCAATAGCTAGTTTTTGGTCATCAATTCATGTATTTGTGATTGAAAAACCAGCACAGTAAAAAAGCTGAAACATAATATAGAAAGTAATCAATCAGCCAGAATTTCTCAGCACACTTCTGGTGCAAAATAGTGCAAAGGCAGAGTCTTCTGTTCTTCAAACAGATAAAAAGAGAAAACACTGTGATAAATACATGAAGTCTGGGCTTTCATATAGAGGAGATGAGGGCTTGTATTATTACAAACATTTTGCTAATATGAAGGGTACAATTTATGGAAATGGGCTGCCAAGGGATATGCAAGTGAAAAAGGTTGGGAACCACTGCAGGAGAACCATGAAACAAATCCACCTTTAAGGTGTCCGGTGTGTTAAGCCAGAAGCTCTACATACAACATACAACCCATAACACATAACTGGGAGTGTGCAATTCATTTCACAGCAGAGAGATGCAGCTGCATATATTTGCAGCCCTTTTTACTCAGAAGTAGACCCACTGCTTTCCATGGGTGTTATACTTAAGTAAGGGTGCATTGAATTGTAGCCTGCTTCAAATGGAAAGGAGGATTCCCATCTTGGTGTTTCAAAAGACAGACCTGTTTTGCAAGTATTTGCAAAGCAGAACCAGGCTGTAGCAGAAGGAAGGAGAATAAAAGGTTAACAAATTGCTTCTAAGGAGCTGTGCCCGCCTGCTGCTTGAGAAACTTAGCATCTGTCTGCCCTTGAGAAAGGAAACTTTTCCGAGTTGAAAGGCTTTGCCTTCTGATTGACCTGGAGATAACACGAAGTGATAATTTGAGCTTGATTACTTGGCAAAAATTTCACCTACTATAGGCAAGTATCTACTGTAATCACCTAGCTGTGTAATTCACTTGGAGTGACTTTTACACATACCTCATTCCCAATCTCTGTGATCTGGTTACAATCTTAACATAAATATTGTGAACACAGTGATGGTATCATTTGGTCTGGTCTAGAGGGTAGAGCCTCCGTCTGCCTGAAAATAACATCCACAAGGTCGCCAGTTTGAGGCCACCGGCACTGTGCAAACTTGGAGCAGCTGACAAGCTGAAGCCGAGCAATTCCATCTGCTCTGAGCGTGGGAGGATGGAGGCCAGAATGTGAAGCCAGATCAGAATGAAACACCTTGAATGCAGTCGTTCTTGAAAGAAAGAACCTTCTTTGAAACTGTAAAAATCCCTATTTAATAAGGGATTTAAGAAAGCCTGCCTATGTAAACCGCCTTGAATAAAGTCTTGAATAAAGACCAAGAAAGGCAGCATATAAATACCTGTTGTTGTTATTATTATTATTATTATCATTTGCTAATGCATGTTTCACTATTTCTTTGCAGTTAAGGAAGCAACATTTGGTGAATGCAGTCGTTCTTGAAAGAAAGAACCTTCTTTGAAACTGTAAAAATTCCTATTTAATAAGGGATTTAAGAAAGCCTGCCTATGTAAACCGCCTTGAATAAAGTCTTGAATAAAGACCAAGAAAGGCAGCATATAAATACCTGTTGTTGTTATTATTATTATTATTATCATTTGCTAATGCATGTTTCACTATTTCTTTGCAGTTAAGGAAGCAACATTTGGTGACATGTCGTGTGATTTTGAGTGTAGCAAAAAGCATAACTCATCTTAGGTCACATGCCTTGGTTTAAAACAAACAAACAAAAATTGACCACCCTTGAACAGCAGGCTGCATATTTTCTGATCCCCTTGAGAGACATAACTTGTACCAGTATGCTGCAGGCGCGCGCGCTCTCTCTCTCTCTCTCTCTCTGTGCCTCCTTTTGCTTGAATAATTCCTTTCAACTGGGTCAGCTTAAGAACAGCCTACCAAAACCAGTTAAACAAAATGACTTGCTACTGCCACTTCTCTTTATTGACTTGTGCTTTCATATCTGAGATGAAATACTATCTGTGTTCTCTATAATAGATGCACAAGCTACATTTATTAATGAGCATAATTGGTTCATTGATCTATAGGTAGAAACTCCTCTGGAGAATATCAAGTATCCGGACAGCATTGGCTGATGGAGTTTCAATTTACGTCCTTGAGCAGCAGGGCAGATGTGTAAAAACATGGTGGGAGGGAGAGTCTTATTGATTGTGCATCTGGCAGTATATCATGTGATTTGATTTTGGCAAAATGCATGGAAAAAGGATATATTCATGAAATACAATTCCATATGAAGTGGCTTGTGACCAATGACAGAGTCATCATTTGTGGAAGCTGGAGCCTAAAACGTTGACTCATTTTGTCCTTGCCAGTTAGGGTAAATGTAAGCTGGCAGTGTGTTAGGAAGAGTTCCTTGATTTCCAGAGTGGTGGGAGAAATTAGAAGTAATCTATGAGCTGAAGTGTCACTGAAAAACAACACAGGATTGCCTTACGCAGGTCTCTTTTGTAGTATAACTGCCCATACCATGGAAGCTATTGTAGGTTTCA
This sequence comes from Tiliqua scincoides, assembly GCF_035046505.1. NCBI lineage: Eukaryota > Metazoa > Chordata > Lepidosauria > Squamata > Scincidae > Tiliqua > Tiliqua scincoides. The sequence goes on along the minus strand of NC_089827.1, from coordinate 25,039,205 downwards.
ATAATACAGTAGTTTTTAAAGTTGTTTTCAATCCCCGTCTATGCGACAGCAAAGGTGTTGCTTAATATTGGGCATTCCAGGAACTGAGCCCAACTGAACTACAAGATCAGCTGACTCACAGGACATGTCATTCTGCAGCTGAACCCTACCATTTCAAACTGCAAGGAGGGGTCCTTGTTACCAGCTATATTTCTACCTGGGCTTGAGAATCTGAGTGGGCTGGTGATGGAATTATGAAAGCTATCCTTTTGTAATTGTGCTCACAACATACCTGTTTGTTATTTCTGCAAATCTTTGGTGGAATCCTGCTGAAAAGCATCCCTGTGGCTGCATCTGTGACCCTCAGAAAGCCATCACAATTGTCATCTAGGTGCATTCTCTTACTGAAAAAAAAACAGTGCATGGGGACTCTGGATAAAACTAGACAAAATGACAGGAGATCTGTGACTTGAGCTCCTGCTTCCCCCCCCCCCCCAGCTAAAGCAGCTTCCAGGGCTCCCAGTTTGGATTGGGGCTGCAATATGAGAAGTACTTTTTAGCCATGCTGTTTTCCCAACACCTGAGGCTGCGGCACAGGAGAAAACACAGAGGTATCATACAGGTATCTGTATGCAGGGTTGATATTAGCAGCAAGCCAGGTCAGATGTTGGCTGAGGGCCCACCAGACCAGGCTGACCACTGATCCTTTCAGTACTCATGCCAGTGGGAGCGCCCAGTGCACCATCAGAGTGGGTGGATGTTATGGGGGCCCAAGGTAAAGCTTTGTCCCCAGCAGTCTTATTCTGGAGCTACCTGTAAGTTACCTTGCAAAGCAAGGAGACCATTTCTATAAGGAAAATGATGCATAGGGAAAGGGTTAAGCTGCCTCAGGTCACCTCATAGTTTGGTAGGCCCTGCTTATTTGAAAGCAATCCTCATTGAATGCTATGAGGTTTACTTCCAAGCAAGTATGCAAGAGAACAAACTCATGCTGAGCCAGAAGCGCAGCCCTTGACTGAGTTAGAGAAATACATTCTGGGTTAATCATAATTCCTAATTTTCTCAGCAGCAGAATCAAAGTTCTGAATTACAATTAATGGCTATATTTTTAACTACTGCATTTTAGCACATGAAAGACAGGACTTCCCACGCAGAACACTTCTGACTCAAAGGCCAAAACCACCAGTATTTTAACTCCCACTACTATTTGTATAAATGCTCTAACATTTACTTATGATATAACATTGTTAAGAGCTGTGATGAAGCAACAGCTGTAAAATCAGTCAAAGACCATCTGTTCAATTAAATTGCTCCTCATCATGAACATACCTTAGTGGGCTAAGCACAGTATGGAAATATTGGTTCCTTTCTTCCCTGCTACTCTAATAATTGAAAGGCATAATAAAAATAAATCACATTGCTGTGTTCCTACAAGGGATGCACTGTGCTTTGTGTTGTTGTCCGTTAAGTACAGTGAACCATTAATTTAAGGGACCTCAATTCAACAGATTTCAGAAATCACTGTTCCCAAAGTCCACAGAAGTCAATTACATGCTACCTTATAGAGCTCATTCAGCTGTGTTGATGGAGCTCTGTAAGAGCCCAACCCTATCCAACTTTCCAGCACAGATGCAGCTGTGCCAACAGGGCATGAACAGCAACCTAAAGTTGGGGGGGGGGCAGTCAGGGAGGCCTTCTCAAGGCAAGGAAATATTCATCCAGTTACCTTCTGGATGCTTGAGGCTGCATTGGCACTGGAAAGATGGATAGGATTGAGCTGTAAGATAATTAAGTGTGGGGGCAGGCTTACCTATCTTCCAGGGTTCCCTTGGCACTGGCTGTGCTGTTATGGCTCTCCTTTCTGCCACTGAGCTGGGTGCTCCAGGAATGGAGATGTCATGTTTCCATTCCTTGAGTGGCCTCAGGAATAGTGAAAGCCCTCCATTTCTAAAGCACTCTGCTCAAAAGTGGAGACGGGAGGAGAGTTGCCCTGGAAGGTAGGTAAGCCTGCCCTCAATACCCCTCTTGTACTTAACTACCTTACAAAGTTGTGTGGGTGCTGCCATTCCGCTTTCCACCTTGGCACTCTAGGAATTGAGATTCCTAGAGTGACCTGGTGGAGAGTGGAACAGTATAGTAGCGCCAAGGTAGCTTTCTAAGGCAGGGGTGTCAAACTTGCTTCATACAGTGGGCCAAATGGCATTCAGGTGCCTGCTGATTGCTGGAAGTGATGTAATTAACAGGAATTGACATAATTAAGCAGGTGATGACCAGAAATAAACATGTTTTTCTCACTTGGGAACTCATTAGCTGCAAATGACATAAGAGAAAATATGCAAACCTTGATCATATTTTCAAGATATGAGAGACCCTAATCATCATGCTGAGGCCTTGGAAGAAGTGGCACTGCTGAAAGGGCAGCCCATGGGATAATTGGTGTCTCCCAGCATCTCAACAGCTTCTCCCTTTCTCATTCCTCTTGGTCTGCTTCTTCCTCCATACCATTCCTCACCTTCTGAGGTTCTCCTTCTGGTTCTCCTTCCCAATGAACTAGCAGAAGCAGTGCTGCTGAAAGGGCAGCACTGGGAGAGTCCTATTATCATGCAGGTCAACCTTTAAGCAGTGATACCCCAGCAGAACTGCTGACAGGCCAGCCCACATGATAATTGGGCTCTCCTAACACCACCCCTTTTAGCAGTGCTGTTTCTGCAGATGCATCACTTAGCAGCTGAGAGCAGCTGAAGGTGGCCCTGGGAGGGGTCAGATAAAGAGCTTCCAAAGTTTGTATCCAGCTGGTGGGCCTTATATTTGACACCCCTGTTCTAAGGTTTGGGTTTGATGCAAGAATGGGAAGAGGGGTGTCTGGATTTAACAGGCTTTCAGCATTAATGGACACCTTTTCCCCCATTAGTTCATTAAATCAAGGGTTCATTGTATATGCATATGCACAGGTGAGATGTGCACATGTGATTGAACCTTCTTACTGCCACACTTAGTGATGTGCTGAGACCCCCTATATACTATATGGGCATATCTTTTAGGTGTATTGCATATTGGTTCTGCTTCTAGCTACACTGAAGGCAGGGGCTTTACTTTGTTACCTGACAAGCAGAAAGCAGGGCACACTTGACACAACTCCATGGTGTACTAGATAAGTATTGATAAGATAAATCGGTGATAGATATTGTAGTAAGAGATGTATGGTCAAATACTATAAGCAGGATTGGTAATAGTTTGTAATTAGTAAGTCAGACAAGATTTTCCATTGAACGTTCTTCATGTGATTGGTAGTGGGGAAACTGTCAGTCATAGTGGGCTTTCCTTTTTTTGTAATGATGATGTTTGTCCACCATTTTCAAAGAAGACCTTGACATCTAATGGGTTGTGAACTGCCCATGGTGTGTCCGCAGGTGACTAATAAGGCCAATACTAGCACGGAATGTTCGGCCACATGTCGGGCAGACTTGTGTAGGCACCACTGTTGCAGCATTTGCAGTTCTGGCTTTACGGAGTGCTCGCTTCTCTTGTGCTATGGTTGTCCTTCTGGCTTCAAATGTCTGACAGCTTTAGTGGATCAGCGTGTGCCATGTCGATCGGTCTTGTGCCAGGATTTCCCAGGTGGTGGTGTCTATATCCAGAGACTTGAGAGAGGCTTTCAGTGTGTCTTTATATCGCTTCTTTTGTCCCTCATGTGATCGCTTTCCGTGAGACAGCTCACCATATAAGTGCTGTTGAGGGATGTGGTGGTCTGGCGTCCTTACAACATGACCTGCCCAGAGTGTCTGGGCTTTCATCAGCAGGGTGTGAACTGATGGCAGTCCTGTTCTGGAGAGGACTTCTGTATCTGGCACCCTGTTCTGCCACCGGATCCTCAGAAGTCTGCGGAGGCATGTCGTTTGGAAATAGTTCGGTTGCCTGGTGTGCATCCTGTATACAGTTCAAGTCTCACTGACATACATCAGAGTAGTTAGCACAACTGCTTGGTAGACTTTAAGCTTTGTAAAGTTGCATTCTTTAGTGGAACATAGACAGAAAAGCTCAGGGATACAGCTAGGTCTGGACAAAGCTGGAAAAGCATTCAGCTAACAACGCCTTTATTGATGCAGTTTTATGTGTTTATTTCCTATAGTTTTGTGGCTCATTTTAATTGAACAGCAACCTTTTAGTGTAATTAAAATTTAATTTCATCCTTTTTTTTGTTCTAATGGGATGTTGTTTAACCCAGCAAGCATATTCCATTGAATTGTTTAGTGTCTTGCATGTGTGAGCAATCTTAATTTTTATATATAATTTTTTTTCATTTATACAAGTAGTTCTGTCCAACTTTTTTGTCACTTGTTTATTTTTAATTGAAATGTCTGGACAGGGAAACTGTCCAGTTTACATCCTGGTTCCATTTCCTGTTTACAGTGAACAATTTTGCATCACCCACCACCATGTCACTTGATTGCTTTGGAAGTAAGGGTGTACTTCCTTCCGTTTCTCAAATAGACATTATGACACAGCTGAGCTATTGTCTTTCCAGACAAAGACATCTGGAGGCCACTTTATGTTTAGTGTGGGTAATATTATTACATGTGACAACAGGGCTGATACAGAAGGTTGCTGATGGTAAAAAATGATCATAATTTTACAGTAGTCTCTTTTCAACAGAATATTGACCAACACCTTACTTTTTCTGAAGGTCTGGACAGTATGTTTTGTGTGTCTTAGGATGCAATCCTAACTTGTGCTGGAACAGGAAAACCAGGAGGCTTGCGCCGTATCCAGCGCAGGATTGTGGCCAACAGCGGCTTAGCCAGAGTCAAGGGGAAACTTTTCCCTTACCCCTGGGTAAGCGCTGCTGGCCCCAATGGGTCTCCTCGGACTTGCGCCACCTCCTGAGGAGTCCAAGGAGAGTGGAGCGGCTTGAAGCCACTCCATTCTCCCCGAGAACGGGGTTGGGATCTGGCATAACTGCTAGATCCCAGCCCTGCCTCTGGCTCCCCGCGTGCCCGCCCCCAGGGCCGCCCATTGCCCTCCATCCCCCTCCCAGGAATCCCTCCCTCCCTCCCTCCCCTTCCCTGCTTCCCTCACATCTACCTGTCACCCTTGGTTAGGCTCATCCAAACCGACACAAGGAGCCTGGAGGAAGCCAGCACGGAGGTCTCCGTCAGCCTCTGCAGGCTGGTGCTTCTGGGAGCACCAGCCTGGCTTCCTCCCACGGAGGCACAAACATGCTTATGGCACGTTTGCGACCCTCCCAGGTCGGCCCAAGATTGACAGCTGAAGTCAATGTTTGGGTTGTGCCCTTAGCTATTACACTATACACTATTACACTATACCCCACCACCCCAGTTCCTGCTCTATCAAGTAAACATGGGTAGGATCAGGTTGTAGTTGAGCTGCACAAGCCAAAAATGAACAATTGAAGTTCTGCAGCAAGGAATTCCAAACTCTGGGCTCAGAGCGCATCAGAAAAGCAATATTAAGCATTTAGAAACATTTCCACAATATATTCCAGTGATTTTCAACTTTTTTTTGTCTCAAGGCACACTGACAAGGTACTAAAATGGTCAAGGCACACCATCAGTTTTTTGACAATTGACAAGGCACACCGTGCTGCTGGTGGGGAGCTCACATCCCCATTGGCTCGATTAACAAATGACCATCCCCCAAACTCTTGCGGCACACCTGCAGACCATTCATGGCACACCAGTGTGCCACGACACAGTGGTTGAAAATGGCTGATATATTCTATTTATGTTTTTGTAGAAACATTTGAACAAAGGTGGCTCCAGATTTTTCCCCCCTCCATAATGTCTTCTCTTCTCTCATCCTCTGCTGATATGCCCATATGTTGTTGAAAAACTTTCTAACTGCAGGTCTGGCAGACATGTATATGTGTTGGTGTGGTACAGTGGCAAAGAGTCTGAGCAGTGACCCAGGAAGTTTTAAAATTAGGCTAGGATTTCCTCCCTATGTTCTAAATAGAGCAAAGACCAGAGAAATAGTCATGGGGATTCCCCCCCCTATATTCAAGATTCAAAAGATAATGTGGCTTGGCTGCTAGGAGTATGAGCTGGTATTTCCCACAGCCCAATTCTATGCAATAATGGCACAATGGGGATGTACGGCCCACACTATATCCAGTGATGAAACTGGGCATGGATGGATCTGCGCCAGTGAAATAGCTGGCGCAAGTCTGAGAAGTCCCCTGTAGGGCTCTAAGGCCTGGAACAGGTGTAAGGATATGGTGGAGGCCTCCTCCGCCAAATCTGCTCCCCCCAGCCCAATCCACCCCTTCCCCTCTCCCCCGCCCCTGTGCCACACAGAGCAGGGGTACCCAGGTAGCAGGGTTTCAACTCTAAAGTAGTTGAAAAGCACTTTACAGTGCTTTTACAACTGCTAGCTCTGGTGCAGAACCTCAATTTCTCCAGGTGTTTCCCTTTAGTCATCATCTGCAAGTTACAATTTGAATGTACATTTGTACATGTACAAATGTTACATGCCTGAAATTACATTTGTTGCAAAAGTTACCACAGAAATTGTGATTAAATTCATGTCTTTAATTTTACCAGAGAGAGATTCCCTAAAGAACTCATTACAGATAATGGAATTCAGCTAACTTTTACAGAAAAAGCAGTAATACCTCCACTGTAATGGCATCAAACACAGAACTGTTTTCTTGTGCCATCCACAAGCTAATGGCTTGCCTGAGAGAATAAGGAGCTTGAGATTCCTTATGAGATATGCTCTTTGCAGTACGATCTACATTAAAAAAATAGATTTACTAGGAGTCCCCCATTTTTGGGGATCCTGTATTTGTGGTTTCAGTTAACAGTGGATCGAGTTCATGGCCCCTCCCACGTGCCCCCCCATATGCACCCCCTCTGGAGGTGAGGGGAGCTCTTATAAGGCATTAAAAACATTGCTTCCGGTTTTCATTAAAAACTGGAAGTCATGTTTTTTAACTTCCTACAGTCAATCTGAGCTCAGCAGAGGCCACAGGTGGATGCGTGTGGCCTCTGCTAGGCTCAGAAAACCCTCTGGAGGTGAAGGAAGTAGAAATCCCCTGGCCTTGGAGGGGATGGCAGGAGGTGGCCCCTGTATCTGCGGATTCCAGAATAGAACCCCTGCAGGTATGGGGGCACGCCTATATCTCTTTTGAATTGTTTGGGATATGAAGTCAATACAAACTTATAGTACCCGTCTAGCACTCACCCTTGCATGCAGACTTCGAATATAGTGTTTGAGTGTGTTCATGAACATATTTGTTTGAAGTTGATTGAAGAAGAGGACATGATTGAGACATAGAAAATTATGCATGGGAAGGACAGAGTAGATAGAGAGATGCTATTTACTCTCTCACATAACACCAGAACCAGGGGACATCCAATAAAATTGAGTGTTGGGAGAGTTAGGACAAACAAAAGAAATATTTCTTCACTCAGCGTGTGGTTGGTCTGTGGAACTCATTGCCACAGGATGTGGAGATGGCATCTGGCCTAAATGCCTTTAAAAGGGGATTGGACAAATTTCTGAAGGAAAAATCCATTACGGGTTACAAACCATGATATGTATGTGCAACCTCCTGATTTTAGGAATGGGCTATGTCAGAATGCCAGATACAAGGGAGGGCACCAGGATACAAGTCTCTTGTTATCTGGTGTGCTCCCTGGGGCATATGGTGGGCCTCTGTGAGATACAGGAAGCTGGACTAGATGGGCCTATGGCCTGATCCATTGGGCTGTTCTTATGTTCTTAAGATAAGAACATGAAATAAGATAAGAAGATAAAATATAAAATAAGAAGATAAAATATAAGCTGGTCATAAAAACGGTCCTTGAGCTCACAAATTTAAATTTGGATACTTTGTTCAGGTAAAACTACCTTACAGAAATTCATGCCCTTTGCAAATTATGGACATTGATTTGAATCAGCTACAGGTTTTGTCTCGTTATCCGCTGGGGTTCTGTTCCAGAATCTCTAGTGGATAAAAAAAATCCGTGGATAAAAAACAGTGGAAAACTAGATTTAAAGACCCACTTCCAGGATTTTGCCCCTTCATTGCCCCTAATAAGGTTGTGCCTTGACATTCACAGGAGTTCAATTCTGGAACTCCCTGCTGACACCATAAATAAAAGCAATTTTTAAAAAATTAAAAAGTGTGTCCCCTTACAATTGTGGTTTAAAAACAGCTTTTCTTACTGTAGTAGAGAGTCAGAAATTATAATTATGTTATAAATTATAATATATTAGGTATATATTAGATATATTATATTAGAAATTATAACTGCAAAGGACCCCTTGCCTTTGCCTGGCTCCGTTGATGAATGGAATGATCACTTGCATGACTGTCTCTCTACAACAGTAAGAAAAGCTGTTTTAAAAAACTGTGATTTTAAAAAGAAGCTTTTTCTCCTTCTCCAGGAATCAGCACATTCCTTCTCATTTGCAGTGGCCATTTGTGTTGAATCAAATCCGCGTATAAAAAATCCATGTATAAATAGGCTGGACCTTTATACAGGAGGACAGTGGATAGATTGCAACATCATGTGAACACTCCACAAAGAATGAAGTAATAAAATGTAAATTCTAGACCAAATAGTTTGTCCCAAAGTGTAACAACCCAATCCTGAACTGTGCGGGGCTGCAGCAGCACTGAAAATGCTGTGTGCTCCGAACATTTGTTCCCTTCCCCCAGGTAAAGCGAGTAGCCCCGCAATGGGGCTACTTGATTGGCTGCCAACCGAAAGGTTGGCGGTAAATCAAGAGCCTCCATGTTGGGCAGTGAACCTGGCACAGAGGCTCTGGATCAGGTGGAGCAATCTGTCCCGCCTCCCTCCCTCCCTCCTCTCTTCCCTGCCCGCCTCCTCCCTGCCTTCCCCTCCCTGTAGCACCTCCTTCCCGCCCTCTCCCCACCCTCTGCCAGCCTCCTCCTCCCAGGAACACGCCTCCACTTACCATATCTCTCTGCTGCTTGGTGGTCCATGCGACCCTGAGTGGCAGAGCTCTGGTGGCTGCTTGGCAGTAGTCTTTGAAAACAAGGGGGAATGGAGGAGGCAGCCGAGGCCCCCACGGAGCCTTCTGTGCCTGCTTCCAGTGGCCCCAGACCGCTGCAGTGGAGACCTCCACGCAGCTTGTAAGAAGCCGCGCAGCTTATAAGAAGGTTCCGTGGGGGCCGGGAAGTGGCATGTGTCTCCTCCAAAGTCAAAGGGGGCGCGTGCCGCTTCCCTCTGCCTCTGAAGAATGCCCTCAGAGGCAGAGCAGGGGTGACCCGGGCCAGGAAGCGGCACATGTCTCCTCCGAAGTCAGAGGAGGCACGCGCTGCTTCTGCTCTGCCTCTGAGGGATGCCCTCAGAGGCAGAGCAGGGGCGCCCAGGAGCACTCCTGGGAGGCGGCAGGACGCTGCCTCCCAGGCAGTGTCTGGGCTCTGACTGAGCCGCCCTGCTCCTTTATAGGAGGAGAGGAGATGGGCGCCCTAGAGCGTCAGTGCCTCTCTAGGGTGCCTGTCTCTTCTCCTCCTATGAAGGAAGAGGGGAGGGGGCGGCTCAGTTGGCGCCAAGGCGCTGATGGAGAGGCAGAAAGCTACCCCTCCGTCAGCGCTCCTGGGCGCTCCTCCTGGGGGGGTGGGGGTGAGGCTCTGAGAGGCACCCCTGGAGGGTTGGTGCATGGGGCATTTGCCCTGTCTGCCCCCCCTAGGTATGCCAGTGGCCAGTGCAGTTGTGCCAGTGGGGTGTGCACTGCATCCAGTGGTGGGGAGGCAGTTACAGAGGCCTCCTTAAAGTATGGGAACATTTATTCCCTTATCTCAGCGCTGCATTGTGGCTGCGCTGGTGCTGGAAAGTTGGATAGGATTGGGCCCTAATTCAGTAAATTGAAGGGATGCTGTAGATATAATCTGGATGTCAGATAGACTGTTAAGGTTCCCTACACTGTTCCCTACAACATTCTGGTAGACAAACTGGTGGGATACAGGCTATAAGTTTACAATTGGGTGGATATGTGGCATACCGTGTCCAGAGACTGCTTGTCAATGACTCCTAGGCAATTCGTAGGGAAGTGACTCTCAGGGTGCCTCAGGACTGTCTTGTAGGCAAATTCTATCCCTAGTGCCACTGAGTGCAGTGGTTCCAAAATGGCTACTGCTGTATCCTGTGGCATTGCTGGGGCATCTGGAAATCTCCTTGGGGGAAGGGAAAGCCCCAGGCCTCGCAATGCGGCTTCTCAAGTCTGCATTGGTTATTTATGTGTGGCTTGTGGGCAGTGGCATCACTGCGATTTGCGTCACCTGGTGCGGGAGGCCTGCGCGTCACCCCATGCAGTGGGCGGGGCAACGCCCCAGGTAGTGGGCATGGTGATGTGCCATTGCCCCGTCCCCACTGGTTTTTTGTCTGTACATTTTGTTAGAACACAGATATTTCAATGTGGCTTGTTTCATTGCATTCTGCATGAAATTATGCATTGATTGATATATAACATGATGGTCTTATTCCTCCAAACTCTGATTTTAGTGATTTTGAAAACTTGTAGAGTCTCACACACCCCCACTTCGTGTCAACTTACTAACACCTTATTGCAGCAGTTCTCAAACTTTTAGCACTGGGACCCACTTTTTAGAATGACAATCTGTCCAGGACCCATTGGAAGTGATGTCATAGCCAGAAGTGACATCATCAAGCAAATTAAAACAATTACAAATAATTAAATTAAAATAAAAGAAATAATTAAATAAGGGAGAGCCAGCCCTCTTCCACCAAGTGAATCTACTCTGAAGTAAGTCCTATTGTGGTGAATGGGGCTTACTCTCAGGAAAGTGGGTAGGATTGCAGTCTGTGAGCCCAATCCTATGCATGTCTACTCAGAAGTAAGTCCCATAGTGGTCAATGGAGCTTACTCTGTAGTCTGCCTGCAATAACCACCGCCCAAAAAGAATCAGCGAGATTTCCAGCCCTGCCCAGTGCCCAGCTTAAAGTTCTTCTATTTCAGGCATATTAAGATAAAGACCCACCTGGCTTTACAAGTGCAAAATAGAAAACATTCCCCTTGCCAGTTCAAGCCTCCTTTTTTGTCCTTTTGTGGGGGGGGGGGTAGGCTGTCTTCTGGAGCATTTGTTGCACTCCAGCACCATCGGATCAGGACCATTCTGGTGTCCTCACATTCCCCTTTGCCTGCCTGACCACCAGCCAAGGCACGTCTGCCTACTCGCAAGTGTTTACTCGCAAGTGTTTACTTGCGAGTAGCGTGAGGTTGCTTTGCTTTCCTTAGGGCTCAATAGACTGCAGCTGGGAGGAAGGCAGGGACCTCCTTCTCCCTTTTGTGTTTTTGGGGGCTGCATTCATTGGATCAGGACCATTCTGACGTCCTTGGAATCCTCTCAGCCTGCCCTTTCCGACGGACTATGGCAAGTACGCCTACTCGCAGGTAAACGAAATACGGCTCACTTTCACTTTCCATAGGGCTCCATGCATTTTTTCTTTCCAGTTTTTTGGCCATAACTTTTGAAGGAAAGAAGCTATTTCAATTCTGTTATTTGCATTGCACTCCGCTGGCCATTCTGCATCCAACAGTGTATGGCATGATGGGGTAGCTCCGAAAGCTGTGAAGTTAGCGCGCCACCCCCCCTCCGCGCATCACCCAGTGCGCCCCTCACCCTCTGCACCCCCTAGCAACGCCACTGCTTGTGGGTGCTTGCACCCCTCACACGGTGGCGCTGCTTTTCGAAGGAGCCTGGCGGGGAGGCTCTGCCTCACTTGCCTCCCCACCCACCGCAAATCCCTGTGTTGTAAACATGCGGCAGGGTGATTGGTACATGTTAGAGCTGTTGCCACAGATGTCGGGGGAAATGGTTGACAGAGTTGCACCTCCTTGGAGTTTTATCAAGCTCTTTGCTCCTCCCTCTTTTTGCTGGACGACTTTAGGATGCAGACTACAGTGTGACTGGACTGAGTCTTAATGCCAGCCTAAAACTGCACTTTAAGGGTCCAATCCTATGCTTGTCTACTCAGAAGTAAGACCTATTATAGTCAATGGGGTTTACTCCCAGGAAAGTGTGGATAGGATTGCAGCCTAAGATTCCTCCATAGGGGTCTGCGCACAGTGTGTCAGCAGTGTGCAAGTGGCCTCTGCGCAACACTCTCAGCCCCTCACCCAGCACGACCCAAGGCTGTACTGCTGCAGAGCTCAGGGTCTCGCCCTCAGAGCGCTTCTTTCTCCGAGCAGCTTTCTTTCTTTCCTCCTCCCCCCCACAAACCACGTTGGTATCTCCCAGCGTCCCAGTTATCAGGCTCAGGGAAGCGCTTATTCACGGGGGAATAGGGGTGGGCAAAGGAAGTTTCTCAGGGGGTAGGGAGGGGAGGCGGGAGTGACAAGTAGACAAGCATAGGGACAGGGAGTGACAAGGGGCCGGACCAATAGTGGCGAGGCTTCGGTACGAGGGGCCAATGGCGGGGCGGCCTGCTAGGGCGGGGCAGCTCCAACACGTTGAAGGACGGGAGCGAGTGGGGTGACTGCGCGTGCGCCGTTGGGCGGGGGAGGGGCGGCTCAGTGTTCGGTGGCGGCACCACCGAGAGGGAGGGGCGGCGGCCGCTGGGGCGTGGAATGGAGGGGGCGACCGGGCAGCGCTGAGTGGCGGGGGAGGGGCGCTGCGCGGGAGGTGGCTGAGGGAGCAGTGCCGGGGCGCGGCGGCGAGCCGGCTTGTGGGGCGGCCCCGCGGACTGGTCGCTGAGGCGGCGGCGGCGGCGGCGGCGGAGGATGGAGCAGGAGGAGATCCTGAGGAAATTCATCCAGCGCGTCCAGGCCATGAAGAGCGCCGACCACAGCGGGGAGGACAACTTCGCCACCGACTTCATGGTACGCCGTTCTGACGTGACGCTCTACCCGCGTGTCGTGTTTGCGCCGGTCCTGGTCGGTGGTCCGCCTGGCTGCCGCGGGGAGGATGCACGTGTCCCCGCCTGGCTGCCAACCCCGTCCCGGCATGCCTACTCGGAAGTAAGCCCCATTATAGTCAGTAGGACTTTCTCTGCAGTAAGTGTAGATAGGACTGTAGCCTCAGAGCCCAAGCCTATCTACTCAGAAGTAAACTCCTTTATAGTCCATGGGGCTTACTCTCCAGTAAGTGTGGATAGGATTGTCGCCTTAGAACCCAATCTTTTGCATGTTTACTCGGAGGTAAGCTCCATTATAGTCAATGAGGCTTACCCCAGGTAAATGTGGGTAGGATTGCAGCCTCAGAGTCCAATCCGATACATGTCTACTCAGAAGTAAGCCTCATTATAGTCAATGAGGCTTACTCCCTGGTAAGTAGATAGGATTGTAGCCATAGAGCCCAATCCTATGCAGGTCTACTCAGAAGTAAGCTCCATTATACTTAATGAGGCTAATTCTAGCCCAGTAAGTGTGCATGCAGCCACAAGGTTCAATCCTATCCGCACTTCCCTGGGAGTAAGTCCCATTGACTATAATGAACTAACTTCTGAGTAGACATGCGTAGGATTGGGCTCTAAGTCTCCCTCCCTGCCACCGCCCCATTTCTCCATCAGGGCTGTGTGAGTGTGTGGAGGAAGTGGGGGGGGGTGCAGAAAGGAAGGGCTGCATCCTCTTTCCTCATACAAATGCTTCTAGTGTGAATGTCTCCCTCTGCTTTCCAATGGGTGTGTGCCTGAGGTATGGAGAGCTCACTGGTGTCCTTTGCATGCAAGCCATTCCTTACTATTGTGTGTTGGTGATTCCCTTTCTCTCTTTCAGACATTCTTATTTCTGGACACTCCTTTACCCTAATGCAGTGATTTTCAATCTTTTTTCATCTCAGGGCACACTGACAAGATGCTAAAATGGTCAAGGCACACCATCACTTTTTTAATCATACAGGAAGCCCTGCTGGATCAGGCCAAAGACCCGTCTAGTCCAGCCTCCTGTATCTCACAGTGGCCCACCAGATGCCTCAGAGAGCACACAAGACAACAGGAGACCTGCATCCTGGTTCCCTCCCTCATATCTGATCACTGATAAGGCACACCCTGCTGCTGGTAGGGGGCTCAAATACCCAGTGGCCCTACTAATACATGACTCTCTCCAAACTCCCATAGCACACCTGTGGACTATCCATGGCGCACAGTGGTTGAAAATCGCTACCCCAAAGAATTAGAAGTGAAATGTGAGAGGGTGGAGGCTGTGGCTTTCTTTTATCTTTTCTTTCCCCTTTTGCCAGCCCCCCCCCCCCCATTCAAGTACAGTTCTAGTCCAGGTAGGGTGTGTGGCTAAAATACAGTGGCATCTGATTATATTATGGGGATGTAATGGCTATTTAATCACTGTATTGTTTCAGTTCTTGTCCCTACTATTAACAGCAAATCTCTGCTTTTTTTGGGGGGGGGGGGCAGTGCTCTCCCCAGCACCATCTCTGCTTTTCCCTCTTACCTTTCTTAATGAGCAGCTGTATCTTCATTTTTAATCACTTGCTTATAGCCATTTTTGGAGGTTTATATGTGCATTGATATGGTCCAACCATATTTATGCAAATGTTTCTTTAAAACTCCCTTTTCCTGAAAGAACATTTAGCATCTTTCTCTTGGGCTGGCTGATGATGGTAACAATTGTTTTAATAGTAAAAGGATTGATCCTAACAAGCATCTTTCTTGTTAAAGATTTTTGTTTTGTTGTTTATTGAAGAATTGTCTTATAGCAATCTTTCCATATAGAAGCACAAGTTTTTATATGGCAGAGAAGAGGATTGGATTAAGCACCTTGAGTGTTAACGTGTTCCTTTTTTATCTTCTGTTCAGCATCTTGTGAAATGATGGTTTGGGAACATACAAATTGTGATGCAAGTGCCAAATTAAGGGTTGCCTGAAATACTGGGAGGTGGCCACCGGATATTGTGAAAGTGTGAGGGGGGGGGATTGAAAGTTGTTTAAGGTCTGAGGCATGGAAGAGGAAGTGGATTTTAGGAAGCGGTTTCCTCATCCTGGATGAGGAGGCATGGGAAAGAGGAATGGCTCTTTGAGCTGGAAAGATCTTATTGTACATGAAGTAAATGAAACAGGATTTGAAGGGTTGGAAGAGTGCAAGCTGCATGCCTTGAAGAGGTCACCTGGATTGCATGTTCTTTGATGTTACTATCCTGGAGTATCTGCTGCTTAAAGTGAGAATGTTGGATCAGATTCAACTGATGGTGTGTTTGTGTTAACTGTTCTTGTTTAAGGATTAATGTATATCCTTGTACAAGTTGCAGACACCATTACTTAACATAGATACAATAGTTGATTTAGAATCCAGTTCAGTTTTTAATAACACTACTGTATTAAGAACTTACAATTATTGGACTGGAGATAAATGTGTCTTTAAGTTAATACGTTCACAGTATTGGAAAAGAGTTCTTAAATGTTTAAAAGTACAGTTACAATTATCTGAAGACATGTTGTAGCAAGAAGTGAAAGTGTTAAATAAAGGGTGGAGGGAAATACAAGTGTTGTACCTGATGCTTGCTTTAGTTGTATAAATTAACTTCATTTCAGAATGCTTGCCTAATATTCACTAAATGTAAGTGTGCTAATGAAGGCTGTTGTGAATTGTAACTCTATATAAAATAACTTAAAGACTTGTTTAAGTCACTTAGTTCACACAACCTGATACCCTATTGTCCAGAAACGTTTGTGCATGGAAATAGTATGAAGGAAACAGTTTTCTTATGCTATGTTGGCCTGCATTTGCAAAGTCGTTGTAGATGTTTTTGAGCAAATCAAATAGTCTCTCAGTCCGAACTCTTGAACTGTTTTTCAAAACAGCAGATCGTTGGTGTATCCCATTTGGAGCTTTGGAGATCCCATTATCTATTGCCTGGTTTTTTCCAAACTATTCCTTTCTTTCTTCTTCCTGTAGAGGCCCCAGAGGAATAATTCCTTGGTCCTTTTTTTTTTCCTATGAGAATAAAAAGAGGATCTGATTAATTCTTAAACCCTTGGCTACCATCATTACTGTTGAATTCCAAAATGAATCTGCTAGTTCCACCTATCTTATGAACAGTACTGAATTGTTTTGCTCACATATCTCCCTGGTTGTCGCACTTAATTTGAAGTTGAACACAGTGAAAGTGGAACTGTTATCCACAAACATTTCCAGCAAACCATTCCCCACTATGCACTTTTTGACACTATTCGAGGTGCTTTCATCTTGTCTGTCTGCTGTGTATGCAGTACTGATATCGTTAACTTCTTAGTTATCTCCTGCTATCATGCAGCTGCTAAATCTTATTTGTCCTTGGCATCTCTGAGATCAATCAATTCCCCTTTCATCTCTGCTATTCAGTTGTTCACATTGTTCAGATTTCTGTTTCCTTGTCCGTGTTGGAACTCCCCACTGTGGTTAGTTCAGAACAGGGGTGCCCAAACCTCGACCCTGGGGCCACTTGCGGCCCTTGAGGCCTCTCAATGTGGCCCTCAGGGAGCCCCCAGTCTCCAATGAGCCTCTGGCCCTCTGGAGCTTTGTTGGAGCCCACACTGGCCCGATGCAACTGCTCTCAGAGTAAGGGCGACTGTTTGACCTCTCACTTTAGCTGTGGGATGAGGGCTCCCTCCACTGCTTGTTGTTTCACATCTGTAATGCAGTAGCAGCAGCAAAGGAAAGGCCAGCCTTGCTTTGTGCAAGGCCTTTTATAGGCCATGAGCTACTGCAAGACCATCATTCATTCTTATAAGTTCATCTTTAATACATTCATTTATGTAAACTTATGTAAATTTATTCAAATTTTAAATTAATTTTTTCCCCCCGGCCCCCGACACAGTGTCAGAGAGACGATGTGGCCCTCCTGCCAAAAACTTTGGACACCCCTGGTTCAGAATATCTCTGCTAAACTTTTTTTGTCTTTTTTGGTATCAACCCTTTCCTCAACTCGGTTACTATACCATGGGCACTAATAGGTATCAGAGGGCATTGATCTTGTTCTCTGGGATGCAGATGTCATCACCCAGCCAGTGAGCTGTTAAGTTGTCTGCATCCTTCAAAAAGGCAGTTACTCTTTGCAGTATACTTTGAAGGCTTGCCTCTGTCTGGCTGACCATTTAGACTCACATCAGCTTAGTTGCTGACATACATTCTTAAGCTGGGTCTGTGACTTGTTTGTTAACATCCTGTGTACCATTTTGTATTTCTCCTGCTTGGAGCAATTCATCTCTTGTCTTAGTGGTCATATTCATATGTCCCTCTGATAATTTCTCTTGTAGAAGATGTAGATCTTGTAAATTATTATTATTATTATTATTATTATTATTATTATTATTATTATTATTATTATTATTAACAGTATTTATATACTGCTTTTCAACTAAAAGTTCACAAAGTGGGTTACAGAGAAAAATCAAATAACTAAATGGCTAAATACGTGAAGTGGTTCAAAGTTTTTGTTAGTGCCCTTTTTACATACTTTCCCTTATGTCTATGTGTATGATTTCCATGTTTTCCAAGTGTCTACTCAAGGTTTTAGTTTTATGATTATTTATTTTGATCCTTAATTTAAAAATATCTATACTTGCTTCTAACTGAATTTTCTTGTCTATCTACTTTGGATTCTAAGCATTTTGGCAGTGATTTAGCTTATTTTTCATGTTCTGAACAGTACCTGACATGAGCATTATTTTATACCACTGGTTCCCAAACTATGATCGGGACCTGATTTTGGGTGGGTTGCGAAATTGACAAACAGATATGATAGCTGACAAGGAAAATGTATTGAGCCTATGGAAACAAACTGAATAGCACATGCATGTTTACTTAGGAGTAGACAGACATGTCCTGGTCCACATCAAAGGGCAGGCTGAGGGGAATGCATTGCCACCAGAATGGTTCTGATCTGATGAATGCAGGCTTCAACAAAATCTAGAGGAGGAAGTCCCCCCCTCCAGGCTGACAAGGAAAATGTATTGAACCCTATGGAAGTGAAACTGAGCCACATGTGTGCTTGCTTACAAGTAGGGAAGTGTGCCTCTGCTCTTATCAAAGGGGAATGCAAGGCCACCAGAATGGTCCCAATTCAGTGAATGTGGAACTCAGCAAATGCTCCCCCACCAAGGATAAAAACAGAGGGTTGAGCACCTGGTGCAGTGAAACTTTTAAAAAGTCTTCTAAAGCTTGGTGGGTTCCAAAGGAGTCACTTTAAAAAGTGGGTCCCAATGAGAAAAAGTTTGGGAACCATTGTTCTATACTTAAAGCCTTATAATTGTAATAGGCAATGCAGATGGATCCTGCTATCAAGGAGCTTACAGTATGGAATAGACCAGTGGAGAAACAAGAGTGAGGATGTCAGATACAAGGTTAGGAAGTGAAGAAATTGGGCAAATTTTGTTTAAGCTTGGATACAATTGGGAATGAGGGATTGGGTGTCCTGAAGACCACAAAGGAAGTACAAGTTCGCTCTGTTTTCCTGTAGCACCACTTAACTTAAGTGTGATAGACAACAAGAGCAACAAAGGTTATATGTCATTTTTATTGGGATAGGAGTTGCGTATGTGAAGTACTGCACTCAGTCATTAAGCAGATGTACTGTTTGATAACTAGAAATTAAAATGGGTTTTGAGGAGCAAAATGGACTTTGAGGGAAGATTTGAAGTAAAGGGAGTTTTGTGGCACCTCCTGTTACAGAGGAAGCTTTGTGTGCAGCAACCAGGAGAGTTTAAAGAAGTACTTTGTCTAGGCTGGTAGACAAGAGAAGGTAATGGATAGGTCTATAATGCAAAACAAGGACTTAGACTGAAGGTGGCACAAGGCAGTGGAATTTTTTAAATGTAAGGACAAAGACTTCATGTTTTGTATAGAATATAAGATGGGAAGCATCTCCTGTGCATGATTGTAACAATAGGAAGGGTGAATGACGTCTTGTTATAGGTGAGATGACTGAACATGAGAGAAGTGCTGTTGACAAGAAGATTACCAAAGGAACAGAGGAGCAGGTGGATTTTTGTTATGGTGTGTTGAGATAAGTAACATTAAGTGGCAAGAGAAGAATTGGATGCTAAAATTGCATGCCAGATGAACTGGTAACTTGGATATGGACGTATTGAGTTTAAGATGGTGATATATTTAGATGGATGGAGATGCAAGATGGAGGAGGTGGCATATTGGAAATCATGGAATTTGAAGTTTGCCTGGGAGTAAGAGAAACAAGGGACCCAGAACAGAACCTTGAGGAACCTCAATGGTGAGGGGAAAAGCTGAGGGGGAACTTCCATCAATAGAAAGGTTGAACAAGCAGTATGATGGCACAATCTACAGTCAGTCTACCCAGGAGTCCCATTGTATTCAGTGGGATTTACTCCCAGGAAAGTATGTATGGGATTGCAGCTTAATAAAGGTTTCTGCAGTTCTCCTAAAACATAGAATGGCAATTCAGAGTCAAATGTAGTGCAGGTATCAAGGTTGGCAAACAGGTACAGAGTAGGGGCCTTTAGGATAGCAGTGAGAAGATTGCTAAGATCAGACAAGGGTGTTTTCAATAGAGTGTAAGGGAGAAGGCAAAGTCATAGTGAAAAAGAAGTTGGCAGACAAAAGAGAAGCAAAACTAGCCAGTAGATGATGAAGAAAGGTTAAAGGAGGGGTGTGTTTTTAGAATTGATGAGATGTCATGTCTTGATAAGTTCATGATGAAGGGTGAGATGGTAATTGGGGAGTAGGGACTTGTTGAGGGGTTAGATGAGGAGAGCTGAGTGGCCAACCTGTTAAGAGATATTGGGAAAGGTTTGAAGGCAGATGAGAAGTTTTGGGGAGATTAGTAGGGCAGGTGAACAGGGTAGCATCAGTTGTGCCATGGGAAGGAGGTGAGAGCTTGGGTTGAATGCAAGAAACAGATCTTAGCATTGTAGCAAAAATAAAGAATGGTTAGAGATTGTTGGACTATATCTGAAATTAGTGTGATGGTATAGATCAGGGGTGCCCAAACCCCGGCCCGGGGGCCACTTGCGGCCCTTGAGGCCTCTCAATGTGGCCCTCAGGGAGCCCCCAGTCTCCAATGAGCCTCTGGCCCTCCGGAGATTTGTTGAAGGCCACACTGGCCCAAGGCAACTTCTCATCTTGAGGGCGACTGTTTGACCTCTCGCGTGAGCTGTGGGATGAGGGCTCCCCTCCACTGCTTCTTGTTTCACTTCTGTGATGCAGTAGCAGCAGCAAAGGAAAGGCCAGCCTTGCTTTGTGCAAGGCCTTGAGCTATTGCAAGACCTTCATTCATTCATATAAGTTCATCTTTAATCTATTCATTTATGTAAACTTATGTAAATTTATTCAAATTTTAAATGTAAATTAATTCTTTTTTCCCCCGGCCCCCGACACAGTGTCAGAGAGCTGATGTGGCCCTCCTGCCAAAAACTTTGGACACCCCTGGTATAGATTGTTGCTTGGCCAGGTACATAGCAGCTGAAAAGAGAGAGTAGGAATCTTAAAGTGAGCAAAGTTAACCACCTCTCTTGACTTTCTCCATAGGCACTTGGCAACCTAAGAGTATGAATGAAGTGAAAAAGCTGAATAGGGAAGGATTGGAATAAGTTGCAAGTAGAAACGGGAGACGAAGGAGTTGGAAGAAGTTGCAGAGCAGATGGATGGGATAAGATTTTCAAAAGCCACTGTATTGAGAGATTGCAGTTCTCAGAAGTGAGAAGTGAAGGGGAAGAAGGTAGAGAGTATAACCTTGAAAGCAGCAGGTGGCAACTGGAAAAGAAAAATTTCTATAGTGGAGAAATGCAACCATAAACAGTCTTGGAGGTAAACAAGATCAAGAGTGGCCATGGCAATGAATGCAGGAATCAGTCTAGAAATGGAGGCCAGAGGAGAGGCAGCCAGATTAATACAGTAATCAGAATGAATGTTGACTGAATGTTGACAGAATGAATCCAAGATTGGGTTAGTATTGGAGTTAGAAAGCCAAGAGTATGATAAAATTGGAAGGGGACCTTAGGGATGATATACTGCTGTAAAATGGAGATAGAAGTGTAGGGGCATAGAAACTTACATAAAGTTGAAATTAGAGGAACAATTGGACTAAGCTAGTAGGATTTGGCAAGAAGGTGGCCATCATGGTCCTTGGAGTGTGGAGGAGGTGCCCAAAAAGGGGATAGAAATACTGGCAGCATCCAGATACTCTCTTGTCCCACTTCATAAGCAGTGAGACAGATGTTGGTGAGATTAAGGAGTCGGAGAGAGCAAGAGAGGTGGTGGTTATAGAGTAAGACTTTATGGAGCAGAGGTAGCAAATGGGGCAAAGAGTGGGAATGAGCAGGTGAAGGCCTGCCCAAATGAGAACAAAAAGGTACACAAATTTTGGCAAGAGAGATATAAGCTGATAATGAGGGATGTGGGGAAGAGAGGAACCTGTGGCTAAACATTTCTTTAAATACATCAAAAGCAGCAAACCTGATCATGAGGCAGGAATTCAAATGTGAAATTATCTTCTAACAGAAACATGTAATATGTCATTTAAATCAGCCTCTATGACAGAAGAATGGAAGATAGACAATGTAACACTGAGATTTAAAGGAATCTAAGAGATCCAGGAAATTAGACCAGTCAGATTAACGTCTGTTCTGGGTAAACCTTAGGAAGTATCCTTAAATGATAAAATGATTAAGCATTTAGAATTATTCTTACCAAAGAATTGTCATGACTTCTGCAAGGGAAGTCCTACTTTTCTGACCTTATAGGGATTTTTAAGTGTCAACTATCAAGTAGATAGAGGCAATTTACGTAGTTGGATTTTGTGTACTTGTGTGTCAACAGTATCAACAGAATTTGTCTCACCAAAGGCTCTTGAGTCATGGAATTAGAGGGCAGGTCCTCTTACCAATTAATAACTAGTTAAAGAACAGGAAGCAGAGTAGAAATGGGCAGTTTTCATAATGGAGGGCAGTAAGAGGTAGGTTTGTCACCAAAGATCTGTCTTGGGACCAGTATTCCCATGAAGAGGTCCATGCTACTTGGCATGCTACTTGGTGTTTCTGGACACATGGGGATTGATGCTGTTGCCAGACTTCCAGTAATGCAGAAATCCAAGCTGTGCAGAGCTTGGCTTTGGAGTTTTGAGTTGTGTAGCTGCTCAGCTTAAAGGAAACATGTTTGGGACAAGTGCATTTTAACTTGTTTATAAATTACCTGGAGATGAGGGTAAACAATGAGCAGGCTTAGTTTGAAGATCACACTGAAGTATTCAGAATGATAACCCAAACGGTTGGAAGTGCTCCAAAAAGATGTCTCCAAACTGTGTAAATGGGCAACCAAATGGCAAATGTGATTGTTTCAATGCATGAAGTGGTGCAAAATGGGCCATAATTCCAGCTTCACACACTGATGGCCATCTGATCCATTGGTGACAAGCCAGAGATCTTGAGATAGCTTAATGAAAGCATTGACCCAGTGTGCAGCAGCTTAATGCTGAGATCATTAAGGAAGGAATCACGATTAAGGCTGTGAATGACACCCTATACAAATCTATGGTATGGCCACATTTGGAATACTATGTAATGTTCTAGTTTAGTGTTTCTCAACCAGTGGTACAGGTACCACCAGTGGTACTTGAGGTGATGTGGAATCCCCAGACATCTGCTGCTCAGCAGTCAGACAGATGATGTGACACAAAAAACATTGATGGGAGGCTTGGCTTGGTGGGCAGAGCGCCGAAGCATGTTTTTATGCACTTTGAAAAGCCCTCCTATCCACCCTGAGCCTCTTACTGGTGTTTGTCATGTCGCATCTGACCTCTCAATCCATATATCATCACCAATTACTTCTGGTGGTTTTTTGAACTGGTTGATTGTGCAAAGGGGTATGGCGGGGGGGTAAACATTGAGAAATGCTGTTCTAGTTATAGCACTTTGGAGAATTTTCTGGAGCTGAAAAAGGTGCACAGGAGTGCAACCAAAATGATAGACTGTAACATTCCTTATAAATAAATGTTACAACACTGGAACTTTGAGTGGGGAGGAAGGCAATTGAGGGAGAACGTGACTGTACTTATAAAACTGTGTATGGTGTGGGTAGAGAAGTTTTTCCTTATCACAGTGCTAGAACCAGGGGTGAAACTGAGCTGCAGGAGCTGTGGGACTGACAAAAGGAGATACCTCACATAGTATATAACAACTCTGGACTTCATTGGCACAGGATGTAGTGATGACCATTAGTTGGATGGCTTGAAAGGGGAATTGGACAACATCATGGAGTTGATCACCAGTTCTATTAATGACCACTAGTCATGATGGTGATGCGCTTCCAGGTTCAGCAGTAATATACCTCTGAATACCAGTTACTGAATACCATTTCAGGGGATCACTGGTGGAAGAGGTAAGTGTGACTTTTGCTTCTGCTTTTGGGCTTCCCAGTGCTGGTGGGCCACTGTCAGAGATGGCATTCAAGAATCGGTGGGCCTTTACTCTGTGCAGAGCTTTTCCTGTATTATGTGGCTACTATAATTCTGAAACAAGCACTAGTGGACTGAGTAAATGGGCAGGAGGTTGCATAAAATGGGCATTTAGAGTGATTGGGAAAGGTTGAATATCATGAGACAGTTCAATGTGGGGCATTTTGGTTGAAACGAGGACCAAATGTATAAGCTTTTTAGCAGTAGTTATTTTTACATAGCCTGGATGTATTTCTGTAACCAAGCCTGAGACAACTTAATTGAGAAGAACATTCTTTTTTTCTCACAATTCTTAGTCCAAGTCATAGTAAAAACTAATAATAGAAAGGATTCTATTCTTGATCAGGGAGAATACTGCAAACATTTTCCCACATCACTTTTAATAGATAACATGAGTGACCAAAATGAAATTCCTTCCTTCAATTTCAAAAGCCTTTTTCCATGAGATGCTTGTATGTTCTAAGTGTATTCTTAGCAGCAGCTCTCCCAGCTGGTTGATCTGAGGAATATTTGGGAAATTTTGGTAGGCTATTGCCAAGGTGAGAGGAGCCACACGTATTGGAAACTTTCCTCCTTGATCTGTGAACAGGTTCCCAAAATCTGGGGGATTTCCACTTGTGCAAAAACCTAAACAGTGAGGGCTGAGCAGTCTAAGAAAGTGTTAGCCCACAGTGAGGAACTGAGACTAAACAAGACAATAAAAAGGAGATATTTAAAAGGAATGAAGGCAAATAAAAGACATGGGGGAGGGGCAGATGCAGAAAAAAACAAGATGCAGGTCAAAAGAAAGCAGGACTGTCCCCCAAAAAGGGTCCGGTAAAGTTGGTACTGAGCTTCAGCGGCTTAACACTAAATTATGTTTGTCAGTGGTTTCTTACTTTGCCCAGGAGAAAATGGGAGTATTTGGTTCCTGCTCTCTTTCAAGGAGTGAACTCTTCATTAATGCATGGACACAGCACCTCAAGAATGAACTAGAAAGGTGACCCAGAAGAACTCTTTGCATGCTCTTAAAAATGCCTAATATTCAAGGTTATCCAATTGCATGAGGCAAAACCACAGATTGCTTCATCCCACTCCTTCCTAGACTGATGGGCTTGGCTGTCCAAACTCAGCAGAAGGGTTAGTCAGTGTCTTTTGTCTCTGGGAAAGCTGCCACCATGAAGATGGTGAATATATACAGTGGTTGCCAGTGATGTCATGTGGCCCTATAGTAACAGTGCTGGATTACAAAAAGATAGGGCTTATTGCAGGAAAATGACTTGAAGACTTCTAAGATGCTGAAGCATCACAGAAGCCTCTGGGGAGTTTAAAAATATAAAAAGTAAGGAATTGGTATTGCTCAGCTTGGTCTGTGATTTGCATCTGGGTCTCTCTGTGCACAACTCTCATAGCTTAACTTTTTGCTGGCACAGTGGTAGACAGATCTCTTCAGAAATGTCTCTCTTCCACAGTATTTGCTGTTTTAGAATATAGTCTCAGACGTAAGTTCCAAAGGCATTACTGTTGGCAACCTTCACTTTCGAAAGACTATGGTATCGCGCTCTGAAAGGTGGTTCTGGAACAGCGTCTAGTGTGGCTGAAAAGGCCAATTTGGGAGTGACAATCCCTTCCACACTGGGAGCAAGTGCAGTCTGTCCCTGGTCTGTCTCCCTGGCTATGGGCCTTCCTTCTTTGCCTCTTAGCCTCAGACTGTTGGCCAAGTGTCTCTTCAAACTGGGAAAGGCCACGCTGCACAGCCTGCCTCCAAGCGGGCCGCTCAGAGGCCAGGGTTTGCCACCTGTTGAGGTCCACTCCTAAGGCCTTCAGATCCCTCTTGCAGATGTCCTTGTATCGCAGCTGTGGTCTACCTGTAGGGTGCTTTCCTTGCACGAGTTCTCCATAGAGGAGATCCTTTGGGATCCGGCCATCATCCATTCTCACAACATGACCGAGCCAATGCAGGCGTCTCTTTTCAGCAGTGCATACGTGCTAGGGATTCCAGCACGTTCCAGGACTGTGTTAGGAACTTTGTCCTGCCAGGTGATGCCGAGAATGCGTTGGAGGCAGCGCATGTGGAAAGCGTTCAGTTTCCTCTCCTGTTGTGAGCGAAGAGTCCATGACTTGCTGCAGTACAGAAGTGTACTCAGGACGCAAGCTCTGTAGACCTGGATCTTGGTATGTTCCGTCAGCTTCTTGTTTGACCAGACTCTCTTTGTGAGTCTGGAAAATGTGGTAGCTGCTTTACCGATGCGTTTGTTTAGCTCGGTATCGAGAGAAAGAGTGTCGGAGATCGTTGAGCCAAGGTACACAAAGTCATGGACAACCTCCAGTTCATGCGCAGAGATTGTAATGCAGGGAGGTGAGTCCACATCCTGAACCATGACCTGTGTTTTCTTCAGGCTGATTGTCAGTCCAAAATCTTGGCAGGCCTTGCTAAAATGATCCATGAGCTGCTGGAGATCTTTGGCAGAGTGGGTAGTGACAGCTGCATCGTCGGCAAAGAGGAAGTCACGCAGACATTTCAGCTGAACTTTGGACTTTGCTCTCAGTCTGGAGAGGTTGAAGAGCTTTCTGTCTGATCTGGTCCGGAGATAGATGCCTTCTGTTGCAGTTCCAAAGGCCTGCTTCAGCAGGACAGCGAAGAAAATCCCAAACAAGGTTGGTGCAAGAACACAGCCCTGCTTCACGCTGCTTCGGATGTCAAAGGGGTCTGATGTGGAGCCATCGAAGACAACAGTGCCCTTCATGTCCTTGTGGAAGGATCTGATGATGCTGAGGAACCTGGGTGGACATCCAATCTTGGGGAGATTCTTGAAGAGGCCATTCCTGCTGACCAGGTCGAAGGCCTTCGTGAGATCTATGAAGGCTATAAAGAGTGGCTGTCGTTGTTCCCTGCATTTCTCCTGCAGTTGTCTAAGGGAGAATATCATATCAGTGGTGGACCTGTTGGCTCTGAATCCAAACTGTGATTCTGGATAAACGCTCTCTGCAAGTACCTGGAGCCTCTTTAGTGCAACTCGGGCAAACAACTTTCCTACAACGCTAAGGAGAGAGATGCCACGGTAGGGCAGGCATATCAAGGAAAATACCTTGAGACTCTCTGAGTATAGTTGGATTATAGTCCCCTGCTGTAAAAGATGCACTGCTTCTGATTTAGAGGGAGTGAAAATAACAGGTTTGTACCCACCATCAGTGTTTTGGACCAGGAGTAAACTGAATGTAGCTCTGGATCGTCTTTTAGATTTTTGAGTGATTTGCAATAGATTCAGTAGTTTCTGACTCCTGTTTAACAAGAATAAATACCTATTTCTAGGCTGTGAAAGCAGGGTGGGGTGGGAAAGTCAAGAGTGCGTAGTTTCTCAATGACTGGTAAGGGTACTACCAGTGGTACTTGAGGTGGTGTGCTTGTGGAGCCTCCAGACGTCCGCTGCCCAGCAGCGAGACTAGTGACATGACGTGACAATCATTGGTAGGAGTCTTTGTTCAGTGGCAAAGCTCCAAAGCATGCTTTTCACACACTCTAAAAAGCCCTCTTGTCTACCCTGAGTCTCTTACTGGTGTTTGTCACGTTGCATCTGGCCTCTCAACCCAGAAGTAACTGGTCGTGATGTCATCACCAATTACTTCCAGTGGTACTCCAATAGGTGGATCATGCAGAGTAGTATGGCAAGGGATAAACATTGAGAAATGCAAGTATTAAGGGCTAAATCCTATCCAGTTTTCCAGCACTGGTGTAGCCATACCCATTGGGCCTGTGCTGCATCATGCAGTGGGAAGGCAGTCACAGAGGCCTTTTCCTGTTAAAGGAATGTTGGTTCCCTTTCCTCGGGAACAGGTACACTAGCATTGAAAAATTAGATAGAACTGGGAACTAAATAGTTCTGATGCAAGAAACAATTTCTTGCCCTGAGCAAGTGATTAAAGACATATGTATGTCTGAACTCCTGTCTTATCTGCTCCAGTTGGAATTCTAGTAGAAAAACATAAGAGCCTGAACGTACTGCGGCTTTCATGGTTGGCATCCATGTTAAAACAGTGAAAAGTATTTTGGGCTAAGTGATGTGGTCAAAATTTCAAAACAAAATTTAAAACCGTTAGGATTTTGTTTTAAAATTTAAACCACGGCACTTAGCCCGAAGTACTTTTCGGTGTTTTAACAGTGTCTGAAGTCTGTAAATGAAGAGCATGTAAGTTAAAGAGACTGTATGTGATGGAACCAGAGTAGATTCTTAATCATACTTAAAAACAATCTGAAATATGAAACTGCCTTATACTGAGTGAGACCACAGTTTCAGAATGCTGCTGCCATACTCTTATCTGGTGATGTCCTGAGAGACATCATTTCAGTCTTTTATGAACACTGGCTGCCTCTGTTTTCAGGCTCAGTTTGAGATGCTGGTTCTTCTCTTTTAAAGCCCTAAACAACTTGGGGACCTGTTAATTGAAGGAGAGCTTGCTTGTACTTCAGTCAACATTACCCCTTGCTGTCAGCAGGTTGGCAGGTAAGTACAAGGAGCGTGGCTGTTTCAGCTGTGGCACTGGTAGTGATAAGGGCTTTCACATTTCATCCCTCCATCAAAGTGTGATGGTTCTACAAAAATCATTGTAGGAAGGCTGATCTTTTTTCTGCTGTGTCTTGCTCTTTAGTCTTGGTTCTTCTGGTTGGTTTTAATACTAGTTGTGTTGGGTTAGATATTTAGTGTTTCTTGAGTACTGTATTTTGGTGTTAAGAGGTAGAGGTGCATGATTTAAGCCCAGGAAGGCCATTGTCTACTTTAGCAGCAGCTCTTATTTTCTCAGCTGAAATGCTTTTAGTTGGAGTTCTGGAACGGAATCTGAGATCTGCATGTTTTAATGAAGTGCTTCCCAAACTTACGTGGCCTGTGACATCCTTCCCTAGCTCTTGGAACCCAGAAGTGAATGATGATTACATGCTTTGCCATGCATGATCACATTGCCGCCATTCACTTCTGGGTTTGGAGGCATGCAGCAACCACAAAATGCCAATAAGAGGCTCTGGGCAGGCTGGCTTTCCTAAGTGTGTGGAAACTGCATGCGGGAACTCTGCCTACTGCACCGAACCCCTTGCTGCTGCTTGCATGGTCATGTTGCAGTCTCCATGATGAGTATTGAACATCCCGCAATGCCCCAGTGAGTGTCTTGCAATTCCCCAGTACATTGCGATGCATAGTTTGCGAACCTCTGTTTTAATGCAAAGCATGTTTTTTAAAGTTTACTGTGAACTATGTTGGTCCCAGTGGTTCTGACTGTTTTTTCTGCCTACTTAACACATATTTTCAATTTCCTTAGTTGCTGGGTTAGATTGTCAAAAAGGCAGTAGCAATTAAAAATAGGTACAGCAATACTTTGACTTTTGTCATCTTAACTGTCATTGCTTTGCTCTTTTAGCTGTTTTCAGTTGTAACCACATTTCAAATTTCATCCACATGCTTTCCTCTGTCCAGTTTCATCCAGCTTTTCACGATGTTCCTCAATGTTATTATGTGTATTTATTTTATTTTTGTTTAGATTTCGTGCACATTTGCATGTGTTGTATAGTTCATGTTTTTTGCTGGCCAAAATAAATTTGCAAGCTAAATAAGGCTATGCTTTGACATTCATCTAATTTTGTCTTTCATCCATGCTCTGGTCCCTAACCAGACAAAAGAGCTAGGTATTGCTGTATTCAGATTCTACTCTGGAGAAATGCAGGTACAGGAATGAATCCCCTATTGAGGGCCAACTGTATTATGACTCTCTACTCCCTATGCACCTTCCCTAAACATTCCTTGCTTGATTATTAGAGCTATGAAATGCATGTGAATGTGTGTCTACTGAACAATGAAGTGGATGACTTACAGTTAATGACAAGTGAATGAGCCGGATTTCTGATGCGATCTAAGGGCTTGGATAGGTTCATATGGAAGTAAGTGGTCCTTAAGATAACGTTGCCCCAGACCAGGTTTGATTTTATTCCCATTCATTTGTTTGTACCTGATTATTCAGATTTTTAATTATATCTGCTATGTGTTCATACTGTTTCTCAAGTTACCTAACTTACACAGGAGGTCACAAACTTAAAGGAAATCCAATCAATTAAAAGCAATAAAAATAACTCAACAGTATTTGGATCAGTACTCATCAGCAAACATTGGTTTTATTTTCAGAAGTCTACCTGTCTCTTAATGGAGGCAAGTATCCTTGCCAAATAAACTTGTGGAGAGGAAATACTACAGTACGGGAAAGCAAATGAAAACGCTCTAGAAGGAAGTCCCCCCAGCTGACAAGCAAAATGTTTGAGTCTGATAGAAAGCAAAACTGATCCACACAGGTCCATCTCATGAGTATGCCTCTGCTCCTATTGGAGGCCAAATGAAGGGCCACCAGAATGGTCCCAATCCAGTGAACCTGGAGCTTAACAAACGCTTCAGAAGGCAGGTCCCCCATTATAGAAAAAAATAATAAAAACAGGCTTGAGCAGCTGGTAAGGTGAAACTTTTAAAAAAGTCTCTTAGAGCTAGGTGGGTCCCAATAGTGAATCATTTTTAAAAGTGGCTCATTGCGCTAAAAGGTTTGGGAACCACTGTTCTAGGGGTGTTAAGCCATCTTTTTTTGGTTGCCTTCTAGTACTTTTGGCATTATATACTTGACAAAAGTTCATACGCGGTATATGGCAAAACCAGTGCAACCTAGATGTTAAAACCTGCACGGAGGGTGGTTTTTATCTTCTTGGATCTATTAATCTTTCTTTCTTCATTGTTTCTTCATCGTTTCCACCACCTAACTTAAGAACATAAGAGCCCTGCTGGATCAGGCCAAAGGCCCATCTAGTCCAGCTTCCTGTATCTCAGTGGCCCACCAAATGCCCCAGGGAGCACACAAGACAACAGACACAATCTGCGTCCTTGTGTCTTCCCCTGCATCTGGCAATCAGAGGCAGCCTGCCTCTAAAACCAAGAGCTTGCACATACCTACTATGACTTGTAACCCGTAACGAACATTTCCTCCAGAAATCTGTCCGATCCCCTCTTAAAGGCATCCAGGCAAGATGCCATCACTACATCCAATGGCACGGAATTCCACAAACTAAGTACATGCTGGGTAAAAATTTCTTCTGTCTGTCCTAACTCTCCCAACACTCAACTTTCGTGGATGTCCCCTGGCTCTGGTGTTACGTGAGAGTGTAAAGAGCGTCTCTGTTATTACTCTGTCCAACCCCTGCGTGATTTTGTATGTCTCAATCATGTCCCCCCCTCAGGCGCCTCTTTTCTAGACTGAAGAGACCCAAACGCCGTAGCCTTTCCTCAAAGGGAAGGTGCCCCAACCCAATAATCATTTTGGTTGCTCTCTTTTGCACCTTTTTGATCTCCACTATATCCTTTTTGAGATGTGGCGACCAGAACTGGACGCAGTACTCCAGGTGTGGCCTTACCATTGATTTGTACAACAGCATTACAATATTAGTTGTCTTATTCTCAGTGCCTTTCCAAATGATTCCAAGCATGGAATTAGCCCTCTTCACTGTCACAGCACATTGGGTTGACACTTTCATTGAACTGTCCACAAGGACCCCAAGATCCCTCTCCTGATCTGTCTCAGACAGCTCAGAACCCTTCAGCCTATATGTGAAGTTTTGATTTTTTGCCCCAATGTGCATGACTTTACACTTACTACATTGAAACGCATCTGCCATTTTGCTGCCCAGTCTCCCTGTTTGGAGAGATCCGTCTGGAGCTCTTCACAGTCTCTTCTGGTCTTCACCACCGGTAAAAATTTGGTGTCATCTGTAAACTTGGCCACCTTGCTGCTTAGCCCTGTTTCCAGGCCATTTATGAACAGGTTGAAAAGTAGAGGTCCCAGGACAGATCCTTGGGGGACTCCACTTTCCACCTATCTCCATTATGAAAATTGCCCATCAACACCCACTCTCTGCTTCCTGGACCCCAACCAGTTCCTAATCCTGGAGAGAACCTGCCCTCTAATTCCCTGACTGGAGTTTTCTCAGCAGCCTTTGGTGAGGAACCATGTCAAATGCCTTCTGAAAGTCCAGATATATAATGTCCACGGGTTCTCCCACATCTACATGTTGACTTTTTTTGAAGAATTCTAAAAGATTCATGAGGCAAGACTTACCCTTACAGAAGCCATGCTGATTCTCCCTCAGCAAGGCTTGTTCGTCTATGTGTTACATTTTTTCATGTAGACAGTGGGTGGCAAAACTGTTTATTTTCTGTTGATCATGTTTGAGCAGAAACATTTCCCTAGCAGGTACTAAAGGATGGCAGAGTTCATACAGGCAAACACTACATGAGATACTTGAGACCTTTTAAGGCAGGGATAGCAACCTATAACCCACAGGTTGGATCTTGCCCACCACCCAAGATAGTCCAGCCTATAGCTCCCCCTTTTGTAAACCCCATCCTCAGTTACTCTAAGGAGTCAAACCCAGAGGAGACCAGGATGGGCAGAGAAGGAGGTGCCACAGCAATAGCAGCTCAAGTGGTTCAACAGCACTCTTCCCAGTTCCATTCTTCCACCTCTTTCCTGACTCTTCAGCAGCAGCGGCCACTACTGCTGCTTCCTCTGGAGGCTGAGGAGCCACCCCAGATGCTGATGGCTGCTCTGGCAACTCAGCTGCTATGAGACCAATTTGTGCCAATGGTGTTTGCATTAAACATGGAACTGCTGCAAAGCAACTGGGAATTGCTCCAACTGCTTGACTATGTCTTACACCCGGCAGAACAGAGGTGGTACTAGAACCCTGGCACCAACTCTGTTTTCCTCTGTAGCCCAGGGATACCAGCGGTGGCCAGAGGTAGCAAGGGACCTGGCACTGGTTAGCTTTGTAAGTTGGTTTTGCCTGCCGTTTACTCACGGACATTGCCCCTGGATCTTGCGCAGAAGAAGATTGCCAAGCTTTATTTTAATGCTTTGAAAGTTGAACCATCCTGGAGCATACTGGTAGCCAGTAAAATTCCAGTAATCTATGTTAGTCAAAAAGTGGGTAGTAGCATTTTGTACTAGTTGGAGTCTCTAGGCAGTTTTAAATGACATCTCACTTTAGAATGTATTTAACCTGGTCTGAATAATTCTTCCTGTGTGTGAGTAAATCACGTGGTATTGGTGCCTGCTAAACTCCAGGATTTGTGAACTTCCCTTCCTGTTTCACCTTAACTCATCTGTTACTCATTTCTTTTGACAAAGCAATCATGTGGTATTTACATATTTTAGACGGGGTCTTAGATGTTAAATTTGGAAATGGTCAAACTTCTATGTCTTGGTAGCAACTGCCAACTTGTCCAAAGCTGAAGAAAGCACTCCAGGCCCCAGCTGGTAGGTCTCAAGAAGCGAAACTGGGTTTTATCCTCAAATTTCAAACTTAGGAGAAAGTTAGAAGGAACGCAATCTATCTGAAAGGGCTAATATTGCTGAGTGTTAACATGCTACTACACTCGGTTGACCCAGATGGCCTCACCCATTGGTTTCATATAAATGTTAGAAGTTTTGAAGATGAGATGGATTAGAACCTTTACAAAGTGGTACAAGGAGCCTAAACACAAAAGGTAGTACTGAAAGTTGGAGAGGTTCAGGAGAATCAACTTGGTCAGTTCTCCTTTGATGGACTTACAGTAGCGGCTCCACTTTTGGAGGAGGGGATTTGAAATGAGCTCATTTGAAGAAATAAAAGTTTTGGGGATTTATGCTATTCCAGGTAGCTGCAGCTGTTAGTAAACAATGGAAATGTGAAGCCATGCAACAACTCATTCATAACAACTTGCCAGTCTGATTGTGCTAGTAAATAGCTGCTGGATTAACAGGTTCTACTGTTCATTTCATTGGGAAGTCTGAACCACAGAGAATTTGTTTTCCTAATGTTAACAATGGCTTGCTCCTCTAACCCAGAGATGTTGTGGTTCTATATGATTGAATGATGGACCCATGATCTACAACAGTGATTTTCAACCTTTTTCATCTCAAGGCACTAAAATGGTCAAGGCACACCACCAGGTTTTTGACAATTGACAAGGCACACCATGCTGCCAGTGGGGGCTCACATCTCCCATTGGCCCTATTAATAAATGACCTTCCCCCAAATTCCTGTGGCAGACCTATGGACCACTCGCAGCACACCAGTGTGCCACGGCACAGTGGTTGAAAATGGCTGATCTACGATAAGAACATAAGAACAGCCCCGCTGGATCAGGCTATAGGCCCATCTAGTCCAGCTTCCTGTATCTCACAGCAGCCCACCAAATGCCCCAGGGAGCACACCAGATAACAAGAGACTTGTATCCTGGTGCCCTCCCTTGTATCTGGCATTCTGACATAGCCCATTCCTAAAATCAGGAGGTTGCACATACATATCATGGTTTGTAACCCGTAATGGATTTTTCCTTCAGAAATTTGTCCAATCCCCTTTTAAAGGCATCTAGGCCAGATGCTGTCACCACATCCTGCAGTAAGGAGTTCCACATACCAACCACCCGCTGAGTAAAGAAATATTTTCTTTTGTCTGTCCTAACTTCTTTTGTCTGTCCTAACTTTCTTTTGTCTGTCCAACACTCGATTTTAGTGGATGTCCCCTGGCTCTGGTGTTATGTGAGAGTGTAAAGAGCATCTCTCTATCCACTTTATCCTTCCCATGCATAATTTTGTATGTCTCAATCATGTCTCCGCTCAGGCGTCTCTTTTGTAGGCTGAAGAGGCCCAAACATCGTAGCCTTTCCTCATAGGGAAGGTGCCCCAGCCCAGTAATCACCTTAGTCGCTCTCTTTTGCACCTTTTCCCTTTCCACTAAGTCCTTTTTGAGATGTGGCGACCAGAACTGGACGCAGTACTCCAGGTGTGGCGTACCATTGATTGGTACACCAGGATTATAATATTAGCTGTTTTGTTCTCAATTCCTTTTCTATTGATCCCAAGCATAGAATTGGCCGTTTTTACTGCTGCCGCACATTGGGTTGGCACTTTCATCGACTTGTCCACCACCACCCCAAGATCTCTCTCCTGATCTGTCACAGACAGCTCAGAACCCATCAGCCTATATGTGAAGTTTTGATTTTTTGCCCCAATGTGCATGACTTTACATTTACTTACATTGAAATGCATCTGCCATTTTGCTGCCCATTGTGTCAGTTTGGAGATATGCTTCTGGAGCTCCTCACAATCACTTCTGGTCTTCACCACTTGGAAAAGTTTGGTGTCATCTGCAAACTTAGCCACCTCACTGCTCACCCTTGTTTCCAGGTCATTTATGAAGAGGTTGAAGAGCACCAGTCCCAGGACAGATCCTTGGGGCACACCGTTTTTCATCTCTCTCCATTGTGAAAATTTCCCATTGACACCCACTCTCTGTTTCTTGGTCTTCAACCAGTTCTCAGTCCATGAGAGGACCTGCCCTCTAATTCCCTGACTGGAGTTTTTTCAGTAGCCTTTGGTGAGGGACCGTGTCAAACGCCTTCTGAAAGTCCAGATATATAATGTCCACGGGTTCTCCTGCATCCACATGCCTGTTGACCTTTTCAAAGAATTTTATAAGGTTCATGAGGCAAGACTGATGAGGCATTCCACTATCTTACCCGGTATAGATGTTAGGCTGACCGACCTATAGTTTCCTGGGTCCCTCCTCCTTCCCTTTTTAAAAATCGGTGTGACACTTGCTATCCTCCAATCTTCTGGCACCGTGGCCATTTTGAGGGCCAAGTTGCATTTTTTAGTCAAGAGATCAGCAACTTCATTTTTCAATTCCTTAATAACTCTTGGGTGGATGCCATCAGGGCCCGGTGACTTATTGATCTTTAATTTGATCTTATTGATCTTTAATTGTACTTTAATATGTGATCATAAATGTGTATATTTATGTGTGTGTGTGTGTGTGTGTGTGTGTATACACACACACATAAATGTGTATATTTATGTATATACATTTATACATATATAAATGTATATACATACATTTATATATATGTATATGTATATGTGTATATATATATATGTATTTATGTTTAAATATACATAAATGTGTATATTTAAACATGATCTTTAATTTAAGTGACTTATTGATCTTTAATTTGATCTTATTGATCTTTAATTGATCTTTAATTTGTCAATTAGGTCTGAAACATCTTCTCTTTTCAGCTCTATCTGACTTAATTCCTTGGTCAGGAGGGGCCATTCAGGCAGCAGTGTCTGCCCGAGGTCTTCTGCCGTGAAGACAGATGCAAATAACTCATTCAATTTCTCTGCCATCCTTAAGTCTCCTTTTATCTTCCCTTTTCCTCCCTCACCATCCAGAGGGCCAACTGCTTCTCTGGCAGGTTTCCTGTTTCTAACATATTTGAAGAAGCTTTTATTGTTCCCCTTAATCTTGCTGGCCATGTGTTCCTCATAGTCTCTCTTGGCCTCCCGTATCACCTTCTTACATTTCTTTTGCCACATTTTATGTTCCTTTTTGTTCTTCCATTTATGGAAGGAAGCTTCCTTCCCCTTCACAGCCTCTCTAACTTGGTTCGTTAGCCATGCGGGCACTCCCCTGGACTTAGTTGAGCCCTTCTTCCTTTGCAGTATACACTTCTGCTGGGCCTCTATTACTGTTGTTTTAAACAGCCTCCATGCACTCTGAAGAGATTTGACTGTTTTTACCTTCCCTTTCACCATCCTCCTAACCAGCCTCCTCATTTGAGGGAAGTTCACCTGTCAGAAGTCAGGGGTTCTTGTGAGAGATTTGCCCGGTATTCTTCCCCCAACATGCATGTCGAAACGGATCGCAGCATGATCACTGTTCCCCAGTGGCTCAGTAACATTGACATTTCTAACCAGGTCTGGAGTACTGCACAATATTAAATCCAGAGTCCCCTGTCCTCTGGTGGCCTCCATGACTAGCTGCTCTAAGGCACAGTCATTTAGGATGTCAAGAAATCTGGTCTCCTTTTCGTGACCAGAACACAAATTGACCCAGTCGATGTGAGGATAATTGAAGTCCCCCATGATTACAACCCTGTTCCTCCTTGTCACCTCCCTAAGCTGTTTTCTCATTTCAGGGTCCCCTTCCGGTTTCTGGTCTGGAGGATGATAGTACGCCCCCAGTATTACATCGCTCCTCAGGCCTGGTAATTTAACCCACAGAGATTCTATGGTGGAGTCGGACCCGCCTTCAATCTCTACTTTGCTGAATTCTATCCCTTCCTTAATGTAAACGGCCACCCCACCTCCAACTCGCCCCTCCCTGTCCCTCCTGTAGAGTTTATAGCCCGGGATTGCGGTATCCCACTGATTCTCCGCATTCCACCAGGTTTCCGTTATGCCCACTATGTCAATGTTTTCCTTTGTCACCAGACATTCCAGTTTTCCCATCTTTGCTCGGAGACTTCGGGCATTTGCACAAAAGCATTTGTACATGGTATGCCTCAAGATAGGCTGCTTATTAGCTCCTTTATCCCTGCATCCTCTGATTGTGCCAAACCGTCTATCACGTGATAGTGATTTCAGTAGCATAGCAAATGATTGCCCGGTGCCAAGCTCAAAATGTTGCCCCAGAAGTGATGTCACAACCAGGCTTTTTAAAAAGTGAAAATTGGGAAGAACCCACTTCCTCCCCCAGCAGCTCGCCACCCACTTGCTCTGCTGCTTCCCCTCAGCCAGTGGCATAGCTAAGGCATCTATCCGCTACCTGGGGTCAAAGAACATTTGTAGCCCTCCCCAACAAAATCAAATTTAATAAAATAAATAAAAAGTGTGCCCCTAGGTGAAGAGGGATGGTTATTCTCCCCCCGCTCAATATTAGAGGTGCACCACTTGAAAAAGTGCCTTTTTACCCAGTTAGCAGGGGTAACTGTATTATGATACATGGAAATGAGAGCTGATTCATATTAACTCCTTATTGGTTTCATGCTGTATCATGATAATATGTCAATAACATGTAAATAACATAATAACATGTCATTGGCTCTCAGAATGATCAGTCACATAAGTCAGTTTTGAGTTAAGAAAATCTACTTTTTGTTTTCATTTTCTGGTTAATTGGCCATAACTTCTGATAGAATACAGATATTCCAGTGCAGTTTGTTTCACTGCATTCAGCATTAAATTACCTTTCCAATGATTTATAACATTATGGTATTCTTACATACCAAGATTTTCACTATTTTGGTCTCTTGTGTCAAGCTCAGCTTGTTGCCCCCCTAAAGCTTGATGCCCGGTGCAACTGCTACCCCCTGCACCTCCTTAGCTATGCCACTGAGTGATTTTAATAAAAGTTTATATCAGCACAGGTAATAAGAATAGTGAAAATAAAGGTTAGTCTTTGACCAAATCCAGTCTTAATTTAAAATGAAGGTGCTCAGTGTTTTGAAAGCTAGTTGATTAATTTTACCCTGGTTTCTTGAGTAAGACACCAGTGCAGAAAACTGCCTGTTTCTGCTTTCTATTAACTGAACTGATACCTATGGTAGGTCATTGTGAGGTTTATCTTAAAGCATGGTCAGGCACATGTGGTAAAACTTGGTCCTTGGAGTAATTCAGGTCCAGACTGTTTATGGCTTTAATGGTCCTTTAAGAGTAGCAGAGGGTATCCGGTACTAGATAGACATTACGCACTCTTGCTGCTAGGTTCCTACTATCACCTGACCGGCATTTTTTTTTAGTCTGTTGAAGATTTTGAATTACCTTCAGAGGTAATTCCACATAAAGTGTATTGCAGTAGTCAGTTCTGGATGTGATTGACATGTGTTTGTGACTGACTCTAGGGCCAGCTTCTCTACTGAAGGCTGGAACTTGCGCACTGGAGTTGCATTCTGTCTAACTTCTGGCAAAGGTAATTCATCAAGGCAGTTTTTCTTCTCAGCTTCTGCATCTGACTCCTTCATGTGTATCAATAGTAAACCTACTAAAATGGGAAATCGCAATATAAGACACTTCATCACCACTATCTGAATAATCAGGCTCCTTTTTAGATTATTACTTATATTCAAGTACATAAGTCTTGAGTATATATGTGTCAAGTATATGCGTCTTGAGTACACTTCTGTACTGCAGCAAGTCATGGACTCTTTGCTTGCAACAGGAGAAGAAGCTGAACGCTTTCCACATGCGCTGCCTCTGACGTATCCTCGGTATCACCTTGCAGGACAAAGTTCCAAACAACAGAGTCCTGGAACAAGCTGGAATCCCCAGCGTGTATACACTGCTGAAACAGATGCCTGCGTTGGCTTGATCATGTCGTGAGAATGGGCGATGGTCGGATCCCAAAAGATCTCCTCTATGGAGAACTTGTGCAGGGAAAGCACCCTACTGGTAGACCACAGCTGCGCTACAAGGATATCTGCAAGAGGGATCTGAAAGCCTTAGGAATGAACCTCAACAGATGGGAAACCTTGGTCTCTGAGCGTTCTGCTTGGAGGCAGGCTATGCAGCATGGTCTTTCCCAGTTTGCCAACAGACTGAGGCAAAGAGGTAAAGAAGGAAGGCCCATAGCCAGGGAGACAGACCAGGGGCACACTACACTTGCTCCCAGTGTGGAAGGGGTTGTCACTCCCGAATTGGCCTTTTCAGCCACACTAGATGATGCGCCACCATTCACAGCGCGATACCATAGTCTTCCCAAGACTGAAGGTTGCCAATAAAAACAATAATAAATTCAAGTATAGGTATCTTTCATTTAATTAGCTAACTGTGCACTGATCATGTAGTTCTTCGTTATGACTAATGAACATGAAAGCATACCACCTGCTCGTCTTAATTGTGATTTTTCAGCAGTGCCTCACTGCCTAGTGGTCAGACTAACCATTGCTCATTTAAAGGTTTAAGTGGTTATAGACCACTTGGGTCATTCACTGCATAGTGGTGGTGGGGGGAATTGGAGGGGATGCAATCAGATGTTGCATCCTTGCAGGATTGATTTGTAGACGGTTTTATTCAGGTGCCAGAGCCAAAGTTGCAAAACATGGCTCAACATGTCATTGAATCTCCCGAAGCATGAGGCTGCCAGCAGTTGCATGGTAGTGAAAGTGTTAAAACAGTATTTTCCTAAGATTTTGTACAAGGTTGGAATTGGTACATTTTTACCAATTCAAATTCCACCCAAAATTGCTTCCAACTCCACAGCCCTGCTTATTCAGAACTACCCAGAGCCACTAGATGCTCCAGTATTTTGCCAGAAAAGGGCTGGTTGGATACTGGATGATAGTTGTGTAGGGAAGCTGGATTTGGTGTAGGCTTTTTCAGGAGGAATCTCTCTTCCCACATTCTAAGATCACATCTTCCTTCACCACTCCTGAGGCTGGTACACCCAGATGATTCTAGCCACCTTATGCCATGACAGGTAAGAGTGTGCATGTAGTTGGTCTCCATGTAGCCTGTACATTTTTATTTGCCTTTTCAGATTATTCTGAATAATCTGAAAGTTATTCCTAATATTGGGCAAAGTGGGTTGTATCTGGTTCTTACGTCCTAACCACATGGGCAACAGCATTGGTGTGAGCGGTTTTTGTCTGCAAAATGTAATGTAGACAGATCATAGGGATTTTGGAATTCCTACTGCTTCCCAGAAGTTAAGAACTAACTTGCACATAGTATCTGAAAACAATTTGCGTTTCAGCCTTAATTATATTCCTAGGAACAGAAATAGTGTAAAGGTATAACTGGTTTTGAGGAAACAGAAAGCTGGAATCCACAAGACTCTTGTAGTATTCTGAGGTCTACACATAAATATCAGGATCATGTCTGGAATTTGCATGCTCTGAGTTGTACTGACAGGACTTCTACATGGTTCATAGTTACTTGGTGATGGTCATGGAATCCTGCATTTGGGTGAAGAATTAGTAAACAAATTCTCTTATAGTTGAGAATAAGGATGGCTATGCTGACTGCCTGCTTATGTTAATTGCACATTGTGCCTGTTTTATATCCTAGTATACATGTAACTAATTATATATGGCTTAACTGGATTCCTCAGTGATAGTCATGGCAAGATCATTATATGGTAATATATTAACCCATGTTTATTTTTGCAAATGCTATGTACTAAGAGTTTATGTTGCTGTAAAATGCTACTTAGGACAAATTTTCATTAGACTAGTAGTTCTCAAACATTTTAGCACTGGGACCCATTAGAATGACAATCTGTCAGAACGAACCAGATACCATTAACTTGAAAGTGATATCATCAAGCAGGAAAATCTTTAACTCCCCCATGACAAAATCAAATTAAATTATGCATGTAAACTGGAAGTTTACAATAAGCGTAAGTTTAAAAATTTATTTACAATAAAGAAACTTTCTTACTCTCCCAAGCAGTTGCTGCTCTGTGTTTAAAAAGATTTCCCCAAATATCCAAAGTCTGCAGTCCGATCAACACTTACCCATGAGTAAGCCCCATTGACTCTCATTGTTAAGAGCATATACATTGTACCCTGATAAAGTACAGCTCTGTAACACTTCCCCAAATGCAGTCACATACCATGGTAGCATCAAGTCTTGTACTGTGTTATAAATAAAATGCACATTGAAATGATTTGGGACTGACCTGAAACTGGCCCTTGACCCACTTAGTGGGTCCCAACCCACAGTTTGAGAAATACTGCATTAGACATTTCTCTGATGGCTTTGG
Organism: Tiliqua scincoides; assembly: GCF_035046505.1. Lineage (NCBI taxonomy): Eukaryota > Metazoa > Chordata > Lepidosauria > Squamata > Scincidae > Tiliqua > Tiliqua scincoides. The sequence goes on along the minus strand of NC_089827.1, from coordinate 24,998,274 downwards.
CAGGTATCTGCATGTTGACCCATGATCTTAAACTTCATTAACGTATTAATTTTCCAGAGTTGATGACACTGCCATTTGAGCAGCACAAAAATTAAGTCAAGTGGGAGCTTCCTACTTCTTAAGCCATACAACTAGTTGAAATCTTTTGCCTTTTTGTTCCAAATGAGCTTGGCAAGCTTCCCCTTTCCAACTGATTTGACTGGTGGTGCGCAGGTTGGGCTTCTAGTGATCCTGTTGAACAGGAAGCACAAGAAACAAAAGGGGAAGCTGGCTGTGATCATTTGTGATGAAAAGCTTCCCTGAGTCTTACCTTTTGGGGTTGACACATGTACTCTGTAGTTCTGTTGTTGATTTTCTTGGATCTCAACAAATGGAGTTTTTGTAGAAATCTGGTACAGGTTGAAGTTAGTTTTGTTTAGGGGATATTGGAATTAGTGTCAGTTTGTTGTGGGTATTTTCAGTTTGTCATGAGTTCAGAGATCAAGCTTTACAAATGTTGACTCATAGCCTTAAAAATTTTTTTGGGGAGTACTTCTAGTAATTGGCACTCCAGCACAAGGTCTCCAGCATAGTTTCATTGCTGACCATTGGACTTACTAATTCAGTCATAGTGAAAGCAAGGCTCATGGTCCTGCCCATTTCCTCAAGACTTCTGGGAAACCATAATTGCTAGCAATTTTGTAGTTCTGGCTCAGTCATTCCTGAGGAATAGTCCCAAAGTGTGCTTTACTTCTGTACTTTCTAGATGAGCTGGGACTAGCCTACTGATTTTTGAAGCTGCACAAGGCACTGGATAAAGTTAAGATCTTATACCCTATTTCGTGAATTCTCTCTAGTTTTTTAGAAATTGTTCTAAAGGATAGTTTTAGAATTATCTCAGGGTTTGGATTAAGCAGAGTTGTCACTTAAGCCTTGGGAACTCTTCCCCTCATCTGCTTGATGAATGTATGACGGGGAATCTTATCTTACAGTCCCCACTGGAAGAGAAACTCTAGTGCAGTGGTTCTCAAAATTTTTAGCACCAGGACCTACTTATTAGAATGAGAATCTGTCAGGACCCATTGGAAACGATGTCATAACCAGAAGTAACATAAAGCAGAAAAGTTTTTTAACATAGTACAGTGATGTTTCGCAAGATGAATGCCTTGCGCAACGAAAAACTCGCAAGACGAAAGCGTTTTGTGATTTTGGTGACTCGCAAGACGAATTTTTCTATGGCTGTGCTTCGCAAGTTGTATTTTTTTGCTTTTTTTGGTTTGTTTTAAATCGCACTTCGCAATACAAAAATTTCGCAATACGAAACGACTCACAGAACGAATTTCGTCTTGCGAGGCACCACTGTAGTTCGTTAAAAGTATAGATCTGTAACATTTCCCCAAATGCAGTCGTATACAATGGTAGCATCAAGTCCAAGGTATTAAAAATAAGATATTGAAATGAATGGGGACCCACCTGAAATTGGCTTGTGACCCACCTAGAGAGTCCCTACCCACAGTTTGGTAAACACTGCTCTAGCAGAAGAAAAGTGATCCAGTTTTGAATAAACCCAAGCAAGACCTAAATTATGTTTATTCCCAGCCAAGTAGTGAATTTTTATCATTACATAGAAACAAACCAGGAGGAAATTCAATCGCTCTGTACAGGATCAAATGTTCCAGTGTTAATAACTTTATTAGGACAAAAAATATTCTTTATTCATATGTTAAATCTTTGGGCTTAATGGAGGCTCTCCCCTCGAGATCAGACCTCCTGCCCTAGAACCCTAAACCAGCCAATTCCCTGAATTGCACGAAGGCCTCGTCTACACCAGTGTACAGTCCTGCTTCTGTACATCTGTAATCATGTTTTCAATGGTCATTTCATCTAATTTTTGTTCAAGTCCTGGTCCCTAATTGTGGCTTAGCCTTAGACAGTTGTGCTATGTAAAAGCCCCAAAAGCCGATTTCTAAGACACAGTGGTGAAGTGAGGTGGATGGACTAAGCCAAATGTAAGACCTGCGGACCAGATGTGGTCTGTGGAAGCTCACTATCCAGCCTGCATGATCATAGGGCTCCTTTCATCACCATCATCAACCACTCTCCGCTGTTGAGCCATACTGGGGTCACTGCTGAAAAGGTGACCTACATTAATAATTGGGCTCGCCCATATCTTAAATATGATCAAGATTTGCGTATTTTATCTTCTGTTTACAGCTAATGAGTTCCTAAATGACAAAATGCTTATTTCTGATCATCACCTGCTTTGTGACAATACTTCTGGCCACAGCAGGAGTCATGAATGCTATTCTGCCCACTGAATGAAACAGGTTTGACACCCCTGGACTAAGTAGTTTTTGAACCATGTGCCCTATGGGAACAAGCTCAGAAATTTCTGAACTGAGGGAATTTTGTGATCTCTGAACCGGTCTGAGCAAGTTTCAGGAAGTTCCTTGACCCATTGAACAGGAATTTAGACAGGCATCCTCAGGTTTCAGTTTTTTCAAAAAACATTTCTAACGAAACCAACGTGCATAAATGTTGGAAGATGAACAGTTTACAAACTTTATGTTGGTGTAACAGTAAACCTCCTATGTTTTCTGAATTCTGTAAGTTACATTTTTAACTGATACATCAAAATTCATATCTGTAGAATTTCAGTGTTTTTAAATGTGATGCAGAACATATTCTTACACTTTTCATAAGGATGATGTTGTTCGCCTATATACAAGAATTATTTTGCATATAGAAATTCCCCATATCTCTGAAAAAAGGTTAGTTTATGGAGCAGGACCCTGTTCCAAAGCTTCTGTACCCTTGATCAGTTGCTGGTATTTGTAGGTATCTTTCTAGCTGTCTGTTACATACTGCCAGTAACGCCTAAAAACAATTACACACCCACCAATGCATTGAAAATTAGTGCCATTCCTGTCCCATCTCTACCACAGTGCTGCAGTGGTCTCTGTTCTTGGTTCATTAATGGTGTTATAGCAAATGGGAGCAGTGCATTCTGGCCAGTTTTCAATTCCTTCAGTGAAGTCTCCTATAGTACTGTTTCAGGCAGTGCTTGGCTTTTCAGGAACTGGCCCCTGGGGTTATCAGAGGTATTTCATAAATCAGAGCTGTTCAAACTGGGGCATCAGTGATGCCCCAGCCTGACAGCCCTGGCCACTGCCCTCTTAAGGGGTGGGGGAAAGGCAACAACGTGATCCCCAGGATCATGTCGCTAAGGTGGGCTGCAGGTACTAGGATGTACTCACCAGTCCCTGCAGCAGTCTGTCGGGAGTGTGGGGAGCCCTGCCCGAGCGTCTGCAGGGCTCCCCGACATTCCAAAAGTGAAAGTGGAGCGATCACTCTCCACTTATGCAAAGCCGGAAGTGGTGCGTGATTGCTCTGCTTTCAATTTTAAAAGGCCAGGTAGCCCTGCAGATACTTGCACAGGGCTCCCCGCACCCCTGACAGGCTGCTGCAGGGACTGGTGAATACATCCCAGTCCCTGCAGCCCCCCCTTAGCGACACAATCGTGGGGATCGTGTTGCTGCCTTCCCCCCTGCTACCTCCCTCCCCTGCAAGGACTTACTGCAGTCCTCAAACTTGCTGAAAGTTTGAAAACTGCAGTCATAAATCAAAAACATAAGCAAAGTACTCCAATAGATCTAAAGGGGCACCCAACTAGTCCAAGTGGGTAATTGGAAGGAAACTGGTGAAGGCAGAATTGTACAAACAGCCCTGAGCACTGCATGCATATACATGGAAATCAGACTGCCAGAGGTTCCAGGGTCTGAATGCAAAGTGTCTTTCTGGGTAGCTTTTGTGATTTCAGCTCAGAGTTGGTGCCAGCTGGCTCAGTTTAGGGGCACTAACACAGCATTAGGTGACTGGCAGCTGAAGATATGTACCTTGACTTTGGAATCTAGGAGTAATTATGGATGTTGTGGAGACTGGGAAACATGAATTCTGGTGGGTCAGGATAGGGTAAAGGGGGGAAGGGCAAAAGAAGTCTAACCATACAGATGAGTAGCCAGACATAGAAGGAAGCATCGGTAATCTAAAGACTAATGAAGGACTAGATGGGGCACTCAAGGTGAATAGCTGAGGCAACTGACGCATTGATGTGTATACACTACTGCAGTGGTTCTCAAACTTTTTGCACCGGGATCCACTTTTTAGAATGAGAACCTGTCAGGACATACTGGAAGTGATGACATGACTGAAAGTGACATCATCAAGCAGGACAATTTTTAGCAATCTTAGGCTGCAATCCTACCCACACTTACCCAGGAGTAAGTCCCATTGTTATAAAGCATATACATAGTAACCTGTTAAAAGTACAAGTCTGTAACATTTCCCAAAATACAGTCACATACCAGGGTAGCATCAAGTCAAGCATCAAGAATAAAATATTGAAATGAATGGGGACCCACCTGAAATTGGCTCATGACCCACCTAGTGAGTCCTGACCCACAGTTTGAGATACACTGCAATAATGTATATAGTAGAAAGATCTGGAAAGACACTGGATGGAGGAGGTTGTGCTAGACGTTTCTCAGAAGCTCCTGGGCCCTCCTGTTTTGATAGTCAAGAAGCAGTAGTTCAGTAGTGCTACTGAAGCAGTTGTCTGCTTCTGGTCAGGAAGGCTCTTTGTTTCTTGGACTCTGCCCTTTACTGAAGTTGTGAGAGACATTTCCATAGCTCACAGAAGCTGCTATGTATGTTGCCAAAGTTTGCAACCTCAGTTGCATGCCTTCAAAATGAAGCCGTCTGCCTGAAATGGGACTATCTGCGTAACACAGCAGAAATAGTCCGTTTTGGAGTTAAGATTACATATCCGAGTTGTATGGTAGTTGCTCTAGTACAAGCTATTATCCCATTAGTAACAAAAGCATGACGTTAAGGATTTACATGTCCTCTAGAATGGTTTTACAGATCCTGTAGATTCTACCAAGCCATAGCAAATTGCAAATTCCTTTGGTGCTTTTCCTGCCAAACTATTTGGGATGTCTCATCACATTTGGATATAAGGTGTGCCAGCACTTCTCAGGAAGTTTCTTCCTGGGAAATCTGGTTAATTAGTGTGAACTTGAAACAAATGAACTCCTTATGCCTGTGCGTGCTTGCTGCTCACTGTGCTTTGTCTGCTTCTTCCCATTACCTTCATTAAGTACTCTCTTACCCCATGTCCTTTAGGATAACTGCAACTGCATTGCTATTAAAATAGTCTCTTTCGTGGCATACTCCCAGATGTAGAACCCTAGTTGCTCAGTGCATAGTATCATCTCATGGATTATTGGTTTCCACTAGACTTTATATAACCTTGACATGAGGAGAGAAAAGGCATGACAGTACTCTGTTTCATGGCATGTAGAACAGCTGGCATAAACATAGGGCTGATTTCACAGTGAATCATAGGACAGCAGTCTCCCTGAATTCTCTTGTGCAGATATAAAGCTGCCTTAGACCAGTTAGAATATTGGTACTTTTAGCTTAGTATTTTCTACATTGACTGGCATATTCACTGTGTTGGCAAAAATGCTGTAAATATCTAGTGCTCTCTTTTCTACACTGGATTGAAATCGTCACTTTGCTTGGCATCTGTTTCACCACAGTGTGGGAGAGCCCAATGGAATAATACTTTCTCGGTAAAAATAGAGTTTTTTAAACTCAGTCCTTGCAAATAACAAGCTAGTTCATGTTAAAGTAGTGACAGTAAATTATTACTATCTTAAGTACAATTTTTGAACTTGGGGCACTGAGGAGAAAGGAATTAATCAGGAATCAAATTTCAGTGAACTGCTGCTGTTGGCGTATCTGCTGCTGCTACGACTACTACTACATGATATTGCTCCATTTGATTTATTTTGACACCAATGTTATGCTTGGGATGGAGAGCAGCCAACATTTTTTCCAGGACCTGTGTACTAAATGTACTAAACAGAATTCCAAGGCAATGACACATTCCATTGATGTGGAATTTGGACTTCGTTTACATCTAAAAGAGTGCAGCTGAGTATTATACATTTTTGTTTTTTTTAAAAATCAGCATTTTGAATGTTTTGTTGAATGAAATTTTATTTATTATGTTCTGACATTCTGTTAAAAACTTGAGGCAATTTTACAGCAAAACAGAAAATATCAATAAAAATTGAACATAGATATTGGAACTAAAGGCACAGGGGAGTAAAAATGTTTAGTTTCAAAGATGTGGCACCATCATGGAGGATCTGCTGCCTTAGTAAAACATTTGTTACAAAAACAGATAATATAACATCTAGCAAAACAGAAACCAGTACCCTAAAGCAAATACCTAAAAACATGCTAGACTTTGATATTTTGCAAAGTGCATTTTTTTAAATGTGAAGGTGCTTTCTTACTGGTGCTTCTCCTACACAGGTGATAAAAGAGTTAGCAGTAAGATATAGTTGATAGAACTTTTGTAGAGCAAGCATCAGTTCCTTGATGCGATGGTATGAAATCAACTGACTTTGTATGAAATCCTTGGAAAACAGTGGCAGTTTGTACCAGGTTGCTGCCATTAAAACTAGTATCTGTGCTCTGTGCTTTTACAGTCTTCCCTGTCTTTGTAATTTGTTCCTGAAAAACCCCTCATAGGACTAATTCTTGTAAGTTGAAATGTAATTTCAATTGGAAAAACTTTTATGCATTCCTTAGCCCCAAAATTGACCCCCATTTATGCTAAAACACCAAATTCCATTAAAATGGACATAATTACTTCAATAATTGACATTTAACACAACCAAACAAAACATTTTCCCTTCATTAATTACCCTGTTTATCTGCTCTTGTTGAACTCTTTTATAGCTGTTACACACTGTACACTTAAGGCTATGCTCCCAAAGAAAACATATATACAATATTGTGAAAACATCTGCATTGTGGCTCTTGTCTTGCAGTGCTCAGCTGCTTGCAGGCCGCATGGACTTGGTCCTTGTAAGTATGAAGGGATGCCTTATAAGCTGAAGTACAGTACAACTGAAGCATGAAGCTCCTTGCAAAGTCAGATTCTTATAACTTGAATTTGTATATTACAGGGTATGACTGCAATTATTTGGGATGTACTGTGTTGGTATGTTGTTCTGGAAAAGGCCTTTTGGAAATGTAAAATTTAAGGAAGATGGTAATCTGCTACCTTCTCAGCTTAAAGCTTGGAGCTGCAAAGTATGGGTGGCTGCGGACGATCCCTACCTTTGAGAGTGCAAAGATCACTAAAACTGCAGTGACTGTTCCCCCCCCCTTTCTGGAGTTCTATACTGGAGCTGGGAGGGAAAGCAGGAGTTTGTTTTGGTGCAGAATTGACAGGGTGATTGGTGCATAAACTTTCTAGTACCAGAATGGCCAGCCCAACCTCTCTCCCCAGAGGCAGGAAAGACTTGCACCTCCTTTGCATTGGATGTGCCAGGCAATTCTGACTCAGAGTCAAGAATACCAGCCCCCCTAGCCTCTCATTCCAGCTTGAAGCTTGAGAAGTGGACAGAGTTCTTTGTTGTAATTGCACTAGGCACTCTAAAGTTCAGCATAAATGTGGGGGTGATCCCATCCCATCCCAGCTACAAACCAGGACTTGGGGACTCTTCTCCCTTACCAGAAGGCATTGGTACTTTTGTTATGGCAATAATGGCAAGCCATAGTGTGGAATCCTGCTCACACAGAAACTTGAGGGAATACTTAAATTGTGTCATCTGGCTGTATAGCAAGTCAGTTGACCTTAAACATTGAATTATGCATAGACAAGTTAGAGGGAAGTGCAGGTGTGCCCCAGTATCTGCAGGGGTTCCATTCTGATATCCCCAAAGTTAACTGAAACTGTGGATTCTGGTGAATGCCCTGCACCCTCTGGAGATGAGGGGAGCTCTGCTCTTCTTGCCTCTGGTCCTCTGAGCCCAATAGTAAGAAAACACTACTTCTGGTTTCATGGGAAAACAAGAAGTGAAGTTTTTAAATGGCTTATAAAGCATTGGGAAGCCTAGGGAGTCCCAGAGGGCTTCTCCTGGGCCTTCCAGTGGCTTATAAGACATTAAATTGTCACTTTGTCTGGTTTCTCCATGAAACCAGAAGCACCCTTCTTTCTACTATTGGGCTCACGGCACCCTCTGGAAGTGAAGGAAGCAGAACTCCCGCCTTTGGAGGGGGCGCGCGTGGGGGCGTTGTCCTGTGGACCCAATCTGCGGATACAGGATATGCGAATACAGGGCCCCCATATTGCTTTCCTTTTGTGCTGTTCTCCGAAAACAATTTTTCTTGGCAGCCACAGAAACAGTTTAGTTCAGTGTTTCCCCAAGTGTATGTCATGATCCGTTTGCGCTGGTCTTGACTTGATGCTCCTGGTGGTGCCAGAGTATCTTATTGGGAAGTTCCAGAGGCCTCTTCCAGGTTGTGCTGGGCCCACAACCCATTCCATTGACTTCTGTGGGCCTTACAGTGGCCCACAGAAGCAACTTCTGGTTTGACTGGAAGTAGTTTCTGGTAGCTTCTGTGGGCCATTCTGTGGCCCACAGAGGCCAAATAGAATGGGTTTGCAGGCCTGGCGCAGCCTGGAAGAAGCTTCAAAGTCCTCGCAAAGAGGCATTCCAGCACCACTAGGAATATAGTGTTGCAAGCTACTGCTAAGGATAAGATGGATTGCGGCACTGAAAAGTTTTGAAACTGCTGGTTTAGCTACAAAAAACATACGGAAATTCCTATGAATGAGAAAAACATCAAACTCTTCCAGATTCATTCCCTAAAATGGAAGACATAAGACCTCCTATCCCAGTGATGGCAAACTTACGATGTATGTCACCATTGGGTAAAATAACTGTCATTATCAGGTGTTGGTGAATGCTGGCGTCACCCAAAACATTGTGGTGTGTCACCCAAAGGTGACAAACACCTGGCAGTGACAGTTACATTTTACTCATTTTCATTTTCATAATTATTTGATGTTTCTTTATGTAATATATAGCACAATACATATTGGAATGTATTTTTAAAATAAATGAATATGTAAAGAATTGTTTTTCTTTTGGTTGGGGAGGGGGTGACACGCCAGCAGAGCCAAGTTAGACATTTTCAGAATTTTTGACATCCCAAGTCCAAAAGGTTTGCCATCACTTTTCTATCCTAGTTAGCTTTAAAAACAATAAATGCAAAAATCGTAAAATCTGACTGGTTCTTGAAGGCAGAAACCAATTTCAGGCTTCCTCTTAGGATAAGAAGAGAAAAATTTCCAAAGTACTGAGGACCACCTCCACCCCACCCCATTTAGACGTGGTTTTCTTTTATTTTTACAATAGCTGTAATTATACAGCAGCATTGCCCATTATGTGAAGCCCTTCTATTCTTGGTATACTAAAAGCTTCTGTGTTTGAAAACAAAATTGGTGTCCATTTTAAACTTATATGCAGTTGGATTTTGTATAGTTGGCTACAATTAGATATTCCAAATGTGAACTATTACAGCATGACATTCCTCTTTGATAGCCAGTATTAAATTAGTTGTGAGGGTTATTAAAGCTGAAGTTTCTGTAAAAATTTCATTTTTTACCACTTGTTAAAACAGTATAGAGCTCTATCACAAATAGGTCTTTTGTAGAAAGCACATTCTTTGGCTCCCAGCAATAGGGTGAACAGGAAGAGTAAACATTTTTACCATGTTTTGTCCAGTTAGACTTGGGCTTTTTTAGGGGGGAGGGAAGGTTTTCTTTTTTTCTCATGCAACTGAGGTCAAACTGTTATTACTTCAATAATGCTTATTATAGTAATGTACCGTATATGATTGTGTATAAGTCAAAAGATTTATGCCTTTAAAATTGTCCCTGAAAGCATGGATCAATTTATACCCGAAATAGGAACTCCAGTCAGGTGACTCGAGTTTGTGTAGCAAAAATCAGCATTTTTTGCTGACTTGTGGAAATTAGAATCACCTGCACCCACTGGTTAGGAAATGCTGATATATAGTGTACCACTAACTCAGAACTCCTTGTTGTAATTTCATAATTTGCTTTGCAAGATTTTCTAAGTTTAAAACGAATTCTTTGATAAGGGGTATCACTCTGGATTTTGTACCTGCATTAGAATGCTAATTATATCTAACCAGACCTATTCTGTTGCTCTCAATTTTATTTCTCTGCTCACATCTTTAGTTTTCATCCTCCTTTTGTTTGTTAGAGGCTTTAACCTGATTTCTCTTTCCCTTGCCACCCCGTCTGTTCATTTAGCAGAAAAAGAGCAGAATGGTGAGATGCAGACCTTGGGTAGGAAAAAGTCAGTACTAACTTGAAGAGCTTGGACCTCCTAACTTTTCAAAAGAAACTGCAGGTTTTCCTAATGTTGAAGGCTTTGGGAAATGTATTAAATAAACATGCAAATTTGTGTAAGATAACTGAGGATTCTTGCAGGGTACAAGCCCTATCTCCAGACGTCTGTTCTCGTGACTGGCAGGGTTTTCCCATAAATATGATGTGTTCTCCATTGCTGTTGGAGGAGTTTGAAGCTAACCAGATAGGAAACTGTGTGTGTGGGGGGGGGCCCTGTATCCATGGATTCACTTATTCGTGGATCAGGTCCCCGCCTGCCCCACACGTGCTCCCTTGAGAGACAAGGGGAGCTCTGCTGGGCTCAGAACACCCTCTGGAGGTGAGGAAAGCAGAGCTCCCCTTGCCTCCACAGGGTTGGGAGGGGGCGTTTTTGCTTAACCATGGGGGGTTCCAGAACAGTTTCCAGAACGGGGGGGGGGAGGTTCCAGAACAGGGAATGTCTACTTTTGAAACCTGCTGTTTCTTCAAGTAGACCATTCTGTCCCCTGAATACTGGTCTTACATGGAGCGGTTAAGCTGGGAATGCAAAGGATACTTCTGTTGGTTTCCTAGGCACATATCAATGTGAAGCAAGGCTTCATCTCTGTTCAACTTTGCATTCCCATTGCAGTTTATATACTTGATATTTAAGGAGTCTTTGTCTAATTCAAAGTGTCACACCAAGAAAAACAGAAAGATGAATAAAACTTAAATCAGAATGTTTTCCATACATATATATACATATTTTCCATGAGGCGTCTCCTCCTTTTAGAACAATCTGTACTTGTCTGCCAGAGCATTGCAGGCCTAAAACTTATCTTTAGAGACTGTCTACTCAAACAAATTGCAGGGGATTACATGAAATAAACTCTTTAGTGATGGGTATAGATTTTTGTCGACCAGTGTTTGCAGTTAGTAAAAGTTTGCTCGGATGTAATCCAAAGGGAAACTTCTACATGTAACAATGGACTAAATACTAGAAATAATTCAGGCTTTCAGTATTCAGTAACTTTGAGCTTATCTGTAGAGTTTTTTTGTTTTAAAAAACAACAACAACGAATGCAGACAAATACCAATTCTGCATATGGTAAATGCTGAGAGCCAGATTTGTGTGGGTTTTTGGTGGGGGAGAGGCCAATTATTTACCTTTTTAAATCTGTAAAAGTGGGACTATGTTCTTGCATATTATGTTTGCAGATAGGAGAAGGTTCAGTTGATTTTTTAAAAGATCTTGTATTTTTGTGTGACAGAGCTCTGAGTGTTTTGTGTTGTCTTTAAGAGTGTTATTTTCACATCTTTTAAAATGGCTGAATAACCTTGCTAGTGTCCTGAGAGGTAGCCGAGTACTATATCTTATATACTATAACTTCAGTTCATGTGTTGCTAGACAAAGTGTAAACCAGTATATACGATAAGTTGAAAAATGTATGCTTTAAAATTGACCCTTAAAACCATGGGTCAGTGCTGCAAGGCCACAAGAATGGTCCCTATCCAATGAATGTGGATAACGGAATCTGTGGATATGGGATTTGTGGATACTGGAGCTCCTCTGTACTGGCTGTTTTATTCTCAGTTCCTTTAATGATTCCAAGCATGGAATTGGTCTTCATCGCCATCGCACATTGGGTCAACATTTTCATTAAGCTGTCCACCAGCACCCCAAGATCTCCCTCCTGATCTGTCACAGACAGCTTAGAACCTATTAGCCTATATACGAAGTTTTGATTGTTTTGCTCCAGTGTGCAATACTTTACACTTACATTGAAATGCATCTGCCATGCACATTCTCCCAGTTTGGAGAGATCCCTCTGGAGTTCTTCACAATCCCTTTTGCTCTTCATCACTTGGAAAGGTTTAGTGTCATCCACAAACTTGGCTACCTTGCTGCTTATCCCTGACTCCAGGTCATGCTATCATATCAACTTTTTCCTCTGAATATTTGATGTACTTTCCAGGAAATTCAAAGCATTGCAAACTTGCACAATTAAACTGAACTTCTTTATTCTTCTACAATTTCCGCTTGCTTCTTGGTTTGGTGTGTATTTCCAAAAATACTACAGTTTTATATGCAGAACAAGACAAAGGTAAGGTAACCTGAGAGTTGTACATGTCTTCAGGTCACAGAAATTACCTAATAGCAGTGGTTCCCAAGCTTTTTAGCACTGGGACCCACTTTTTTAAATTGCACTCTATCAGGACCCACCTAGCTTTATGAGACTTTAAAAAATCAAAACAAAGAATCTGTTTCACAGAACATAAGAACATAAGAACATAAGAACAGCCCCACTGGATCAGGCCATAGGCCCATCTAGTCCAGCTTCCTGTATCTCACAGCGGCCCACCAAATGCCCCAGGGAGCACACCAGATAACAAGAGACCTCATCCTGGTGCTCTCCCCTACATCTGGCATTCTGACTTAACCCATTCCTAAAATCAGGAGGTTGCGCATACACATCATGGCTTGTACCCCATAATGGATTTTTCCTCCAGAAACTCGTCCAATCCCCTTTTAAAGGCGTCTAGGCTAGACGCCAGCACCACATCCTGTGGCAAGGAGTTCCACAGACTGACCACGCGCTGAGTAAAGAAATATTTTCTTTTGTCTGTCCTAACCCGCCCAACACTCAATTTTAGTGGATGTCCCCTGGTTCTGGTATTATGTGAGAGTGTAAAGAGCATCTCCCTATCCACTCTGTCCATCCCCTGCATAATTTTGTATGTCTCAATCATGTCCCCCCTCAAGCGTCTCTTTTCTAGGCTGAAGAGGCCCAAACGCCGTAGCCTTTCCTCATAAGGAAGGTGCCCCAGCCCCGTAATCATCTTAGTCGCTCTCTTTTGCACCTTTTCCATTTCCACTATGTCTTTTTTGAGATGCGGCGACCAGAACTGGACACAATACTCCAGGTGTGGCCTTACCATCGATTTGTACAACGGCATTATAATACTAACCGTTTTGTTCTCAATACCCTTCCTAATGATCCCAAGCATAGAATTGGCCTTCTTCACTGCCGCCGCACATTGGGTCGACACTTTCATCGACCTGTCCACCACCACCCCAAGATCTCTCTCCTGATCTGTCACAGACAGCTCAGAACCCATCAGCCTATATCTAAAGTTTTGATTTTTTGCCCCAATGTGCATGACTTTACACTTACTGACATTGAAGCGCATCTGCCATTTTGCTGCCCATTCTGCCAGTCTGGAGAGATCCTTCTGGAGCTCCTCACAATCACTTCTGGTCTTTACCACTCGGAAAAGTTTGGTGTCGTCTGCAAACTTAGCCACTTCACTGCTCAACCCTGTCTCCAGGTCATTTATGAAGAGGTTGAAAAGCACCGGTCCCAGGACAGATCCTTGGGGCACACCGCTTTTCACCTCTCTCCACTGTGAAAATTGCCCATTGACACCCACTCTCTGCTTCCTGGCCTCCAACCAGTTCTCAATCCACGAGAGGACCTGTCCTCTAATTCCCTGACTGTGGAGTTTTTTCAGTAGCCTTTGGTGAGGGACCGTGTCAAACGCCTTCTGAAAGTCCAGATATATAATGTCCACGGGTTCTCCCGCATCCACATGCCTGTTGACCTTTTCAAAGAATTCTATAAGGTTCGTGAGGCAAGACTTACCCTTACAGAAGCCATGCTGACTCTCCCTCAGCAAGGCCTGTTCGTCTATGTGTTTTGAGATCCTATCTTTGATGAGGCATTCCACCATCTTACCCGGTATGGATGTTAGGCTGACCGGCCTATAGTTTCCCGGGTCCCCCCTCTTTCCCTTTTTAAAAATAGGCGTGACATTTGCTATCCTCCAATCTTCTGGTACCGTGGCTGTTTTGAGGGACAAGTTGCATACCTTAGTCAAGAGATCTGCAACTTCATTCTTCAATTCCTTAATAACCCTTGGGTGTATGCCATCAGGGCCCGGTGACTTATTGATCTTTAATTTATCAATGAGGTCTGAAACATCTTCTCTTTTAACCTCTATCTGACTTAACTCCTCGGTTAGGAGGGGCCGTTCGGGCAGCGGTATCTGCCCGAGGTCTTCTGCCGTGAAGACAGATGCAAAGAACTCATTTAATTTCTCTGCTATCTCTAAGTCTCCTTTTATCTCCCCTTTCCCTCCCTCACCATCCAGAGGGCCAACCGCTTCTCTGGCGGGTTTCCTGCTTCTAACATATTTGAAGAAGCTTTTATTATTCCCCTTAATGTTGCTGGCCATGCGTTCCTCATAGTCTCGCTTGGCCTCCCCTATCACCTTCTTACATTTCTTTTGCCACAGTTTATGTTCCTTTTTATTCTCTTCATTAGGGCAAGACTTCCATTTACGGAAGGAAGCTTCCTTGCCCTTCACAGCCTCTCTAACTTGGCTGGTTAGCCATGCGGGCACTCTCCTGGATTTAGTGGAACCCTTCTTTCTTTGCGGTATACACCTCTGCTGGGCCTCTATTACTGTTGTTTTAAGCAGCCTCCATGCACTCTGGAGAGACTGGACTCTTTTTACCCTCCCTTTCAACCTCCTTCTAACCAGCCTCCTCATTTGAGGGAAGTCCGCCCGTCGGAAGTCAAGGGTTTTTGTTAGAGATTTGCCTGGTATTCTTCCCCCAACGTGCACGTCAAAACGGATCGCAGCATGATCACTGTTCCCCAATGGCTCAGTAACGTTTACATCTCTAACCAGGTCCTGCGTACCGCACAAAATTAAATCCAGAGTCACCAGTCCTCTGGTGGGCTCCGTGACTAGCTGATCTAAGCCACAGTCATTTAGCACGTCAAGAAATCCAGTTTCCTTATCGTGACCAGAACACAAATTGACCCAGTCAATATGAGGATAATTGAAGTCCCCCATGATTACAACCCTGTCCCTCCTTGTCACCTCCCTGATCTGTTTCCTCATTTCAAGGTCCCCATCAGATTTCTGGTCTGGAGGACGATAGCACGCCCCCAGTATTACATTGCTGCACAAGCCTGGTAATTTAACCCACAGAGATTCTACGGTGGAGTCGGACCCACCTTCAATCTCTACTTTGCTGGATTCTATCCCTTCCTTAACATAAAGGGCCACCCCACCTCCAACACGCCCCTGCCTGTCCCTCCTGTAGAGTTTATAGCCCGGGATTGCGGTATCCCACTGATTCTCCGCATTCCACCAGGTTTCCGTTATGCCCACTATGTCAATATTTTCCCTTTTCACCAGACATTCCAGTTCTCCCACCTTTGCTCGTAGACTTCGGGCATTCGCATAAAAGCATTTATACACGGAATGCCCCAGGATGGGCTGCTTATTCGCTCCTTTGTCCCCGCATCCTCTCATTGTGCCAAACCGTCTATCACATCCCATCTCCCTACCTTTCCCAATTTCTTCTCCTACCCTGCCTTTGTCTTGTTCTCTAACCTCCCCATCCTCATCCCATAGGGATGAGGAGTCCCGAACCGGATGCCCCTCGGCTCCTGTCGGCCTTCCCCCAGGGATCAGTTTAAAAGCTGCTCTGCCACCTTTTTAATGTTATGCGCAAGCTCAAGCCTCTGCTTTCCCCCTTTTTACTATGGTGGGAGGGGGCCTAGAGCATTTGAGCTCCATGTTCATTGGCTTGAACATTCCGATGGCCTTGTGTTCCCCTTTGCCTGGCCTTTGATAAGAGTGGAGGCACACTTGCCTACTCATGAGTAAACTCAAAGGTGTAGCTGTTTTGTTTTTCATTGTGCTCAATACATTTTCCTTTTTAGTGGTGGTAGGGGGGGACTTGCTTCTTGAGTGTTTTGGGGGGCCTGTGTTTGAATTGGGGCCATTCTGGTGGTTTTGCATTCCTCTTGGTCTGCCCTTCCAAGTGGACTGAGGCATGGATTCCTACTTTTGAGTAAACACATAGGTGCAACTGTTTCCATAGGGCTAAATACACTTTTTTCTCTGCTATGAGCTTGTCAGTTCAGGAACCAGCAACAATCAGGACATGACCCACGGTTTGGGGAGCACTAACTTTTAGTGCACACTGTCATAAGTATGAACAATTGGGAGGTTCTGAAAGCTAAGATACTGTTTGACTTAAAGTATCTTATTCATTGTTAAAGCATCACTCAGGGAGAGTTTGGAAACCAGTGCTTGCAAGAAGTGGTGGGGATGCGATTGCCAAGATTGTGCCACTGCTGGGGAGAAGAGTGTTTTTCTAAAACTTACCTGGGGGTCACGATGGCTCTCTGGAGGGTCTAGGGCAGGGATGCTCAATAGGTGGATCACGATCTACCGGTAGATCGCGAGGCAAAATGAGTAGATCGCGGAGTGCCGACCCCCCCCTTTCAGGTGCCTCTGGGAGGAAACGCCGGGAGTAAGGCCCATTGTACTCAATGGGGCTTACTCCCAGGTAAGTGTGGCTAGGATTGCAGCCTTACAGCCTAATCCTAGGCATGTCTACTCAGGAGTAAGTCCTGTTATACTCAGTGGGGCTCAAGGTACTCCAACATACATTGTACACATAAATGTTATATGTGATGATGGCGCGAACATTGTAAAAAAAAAACTCTGGTAGATCTCCGGGCCTTGCTGGGTTTCAAAGTAGCCCTCGAGACAAAAAGGTGTGAGCACCCCTGGTCTAGGGATCCTACTACATCCTCTGCAGGCCTCCCCACACATCCAAACTGCTGTAAAATACAAAAAAAAACTCACCTCCATTTTCCATTGTGAAACCAGAAGTGACTTTTTAAAGCATTTTATAGCAGTTTGGAGGTGCAGTGTCACGGTTGTGATGATCACGTTCCTGCTGTTGCTGTCACCCTGCCCCTTAAGGGGGCGATAGTGACAGATGTTCCCTGGCTGGACATCACAATGCAACAGTTTGGGAACTTGTGCATTAACTTACATTTTTCTTTATTTGTGTTGTCTGTCTGACTTGTATTGATAGTTGGACACTGCAGCATGGGATGTGTTTATATTGTATTTCCCATTATTACATGGGATAGATTCCTGTTCAGACCAAATTCGAATTTTTCTAGAAACTTGCTTTAGGAAGCTTTTTTGTCATATAAACAGCTTTCTGTGCAGTTGCAGCCTATAACATTAAACATTCTGTGACCTGATGTATTTTGTACGGTTGTCATTTTTTTCTGTATAGGGCAAAACGTATGGAACATATGCAGGTGTTGTCTCTTATTGACGGGGATACCTTCTTCAATCTCCATTGTCATACGATTAGGTTATTAAGTAAACATTCAGCCTAATTTAGTGCCTTTGTTGTGTAAACAGACACTCCCTGCCAGAAAGTAGCTGACTTCAAAGGCTACTGGAGATAGATAGCCTCTTCTTTGCATTAAGAGCCTCTTCACTGTGTAAACAGACACTCTTCTGCAGAGTATGGGAGTTCTGACTGCCTCATTAAGAGCTTCTTTGTTGTGAATTGACCACCATCTTATATGCAGTCCCTGGTTAAGAGCAAGGTTGTTAAGCCCCACATGCCTGTACACACCAGGGTTTTGAAATTTTTTTGGTTCTAAAGTGGTTCTAAAGAGGAAACAACTGATGTACAGATTAAGATTTATAGTGAGGAACGAGGAACAGTGTTAGGAAATGAGATGTCTGCCAAAATTACTGCTTCTAATCCTACTTAGTGGCTGTTCCATAATACAGAGTTTGACTTTTGATGCCATTTACATTATGTAGTGAGTCGGAATTTCAGTAATGGATAAAATTGCTGCTTGACAACTTTGAAAGTAACAGGAAGCATATTGTTCCTGTTAAATATCTCTTCTGCTACACGTGGCAACAGTCACTATCTCTGTAACCACTTCTAATAGAGTGAATAAGCAGTAACTGTGATGGACAGAATTTTTCATAAAAGCAATAACTTCTTAAATCTGACTAAGGCATAATATTTAGCCTTTTTGGGTATTCTAAATGTGCACTGAATTGTTTAAACTTCATGTTACCTGTTTTTCCGAGCATTGACATTCACACTATGGAAAGGTTTCTTGCAATACTCTTTCCCAGGATTATGGTAAACTTGCAGTTCTATTTCATGATACTTTTGTAAACTGGTTTGTTTGTTTGGCAATGAAATGATTTCTTCTGTCTTTCCATGAAAACATTTCTAATTCTAGAAATCACTTTTGTTTCTTCTTTGTACCTTTCCTAGTTCATTTCTGATCCTCCAGGTGTAGTTAATGAAACGTATCCAGAACTCAAGAACAAGCTTCTTGTGGCACCTTTAAAGACTAACAAATATATTGTTGTATATACTTTTGTGGGTTAGAGTGGGCTTCAGCCCAGGATATTGTGTGCCTCTGATGTATTCGACTTTTAAAGCACAATCCTAACCCACTTTTCTGCACTGACATAAGGGCAATAGAGCTCCTAGGTAAGAAACAAACGTTCCCTTACTTTGAGGAGGCCTCCATGAGTGCCCCCCAACTGCAGGATGCAGCACACGTCCCATTGGCACCACTATGCCAGGGCTGGAAAGTGGGTTAGAATTTGGGCCTACAGCAGACTTGCATAAAACAGCATCTCTAAAATTTAGTGTAATCTGAGTAGTGTGGGCATTTTTCCCTCCTAAATCTCATTCTAATTTAATTAAAATGTTTCCTCTTCAATTTCTTCTCATACCAGTAGCTATGCTGTAGCTGTTGACACATAGTTTGTATTAGAACTACAATGGCATATTGTATAATTATGTGGACAGCACCAGAAAATTCACTTCCAAGCATGAGTGGAAACTTTGCTATGGTAATATCAGTGTATAAAATGAACTTGGTATGTTTAAAGTTTTCTGTGCTGTGAATTGTTTCCATGACCTGACCAACTCTGTTGTTTAGTATGGGCTTCACGTTGATAATTGTGCAGGGCAATGGTTGTTGAAAAGAACATATTTAAACTTATTCTCATACAGAATTGAGTTTTCTGAAGAAGTATTTGGAGTAACTGGGGAAAAAAACAAAACTAAACCAGAACATTTTAATTACAGAGACTGAGGAGGCTATCAACCAAGTACAGAACAGAAAAGATCTACCCAACAGTTACTGGAGAAAAAGAAGAAAATGTGAAAAAGAACAGATACAAGGACATACTGCCATGTAAGCCTTACTCTTCTTTTCAACAGACATTTTAATAACATTTATTAAGATATCTTGCTAGTTAACATTTACAGTCTCTTGAAAAGGTAAATTAGATGGTATTTATTTGAAAAGGGTTTTTAAAAAGATGCTTCATCTGCCTAAGTGGCTGTTTCTTTGTATACATGTCAACCTCCCAGTACCTATTTAAAACTATTTTCAAAGCTAAGAGTCTGTTAATGAGTTTGACTACCAAACCAATGTAGCAAAAGCTTTTCTTATCAGATACATACCATTATTCAAAATGCCAGTTTAATGGAAAGTTTGAATTATTGGGAGAACCTGGAATGAGAAGGAAATTTATCTTAAGTTTCTCTTCTATTTGTGCAAGGTAGGCGGATTTTCACATAGCTATCAATTCTGCAGCCCTTTTTGGTCCACACAGTCCTTTCCTGGGATTTCTCAACTCACCAGAGCAAATATTCAGTGGGTGTAGAGAGCTTCTGTGTGGAGGATGTGGTGGGGATGTTTGCTTCAGTGAGCTTCCTTCCACCCACATGCACCTTGGGATACAGCCCACTGACACAGTGCATAATATTTATGAAGCTCCAATCACTTTCTTGTTGTTTGAAACTATAGCCCTTGTAAAATACATTAATTCTTCAGGGGAATGCCAGGTGAGGTGTTGACTGAGGGATCAAACCTATCACAACTTTCACCTCAGAGGGCCAGACTGCCCCAAATCCTCAGAATAGCAGTGGTAGCACCTAGTATATTGCAGGTATGGTTGGGGGCCCAGTGCATGGGTTTACCCCTTGGCTCCCATTACCCTGATTCTCTATAATGAATCATTCACATTATCATTCTCTATAATGCTTGATTAAAATTTCTAGGAGACTGCAAAATTGTCTACATAGATACTGAAGTTTTGAAAATATGGTTTGATTATTAATCCAAGTTGTTGAAAAAGATGTATTGAAATATTGGGTTTAATTTTCTCCTTATCAAAAACAAGTAATAGATTTGAATTGTAAGTGGATTAGAAAGTTGGAACTTCATGCCATGGAAGCTTAAGCTAAAATTTATTAGTGCTTTTAAGGTGCTCTGAGACTCCTTGGGTTTCATCCTAAATTTAGTCATTCATGATTACATTCTGTTGTAATCAATGAGACTTGACTAAGAAAGTTAACACGTAGCCATCTTCTTTCTTTTTTGACTAATTTAAACTTAGATTTCAATCGTTGGTTGTACTTCTAGGCTTTCTTCTGCTCTGAGTGGGTTTCTCGCTTGTGCTCAGCTTGCTCAGCAGTGAAAACTGGTAACAGTAATCTGAACTACAGCACTAAAAGTAAACTGTTAGATGTACCAAAAATAAAATGGCTGGTTAAGCAAAGTCCATAGTCATTGGTCATGGCACATGGCTACATAATAGCAATGTTTAACCTTTTTCAAATGACTTAAACTATCTCCATAGCGTTACACAGTCTTTTTGGGCAATGAATGTTTGCTTGGCAGGTATTTCTATCGAAATCTGGGTTTTCATCTTGTATTTTTGAATTATAACCTTGAAGCTAAACTTAATGAGAAGCCCATCCCCTTATATCGGTTTATTTCTGCATAAGGAAAAGAGGGAGGATGGGCCAATATGTTGTTTTTAATTGGTAATGCTAACAACTGAATTTGAGGTAGTTATTGCAAAAGATTGTGTACAAGACAAGTTTGAGTTATGGAATATTCATTTGTGTAAAATTGGAACTCTAAGAGAAATAACAGTAACTGGAGTTTGATGTATGCCAGCCAGAACATCCAAGAATAAAACCATTAGCAGTGAACCTGTGTGTAGCCACCAGTATTAAACTTGCATACCAGACTTGTGGGTAGTCTTTAGTATCGAACATGTGTACTGAGCAGCAAATATTAATCATTTTATGAAGTGTTTCTGGAAAAACTAAATCAGTTTTTAAAATGCTTCAGGCATTCTGCTTCAGTAGAACACAATATCAGCATAATACAGTACTTCCCAAAATTTTAGATCCACAGCTCCTTTGACTGACTGGCCACATTGGTTGCGGCTCCCTATTATATCACTTTTTAAAAAGAGTTAGGGTAAGCCCAGTCTCGGTAATAGAGGTGCGCCCACATTATCCATGGATTTGGCACCTGTGGATTTAAATACCCATGGGGTGAGCAACCTGTAATCCACCGGACTTGTCAGGAGCACAGTTCCAGTTGTGTTTGGAGGCTTGGGGCCCCTTGAAACCTGCAGATTCCAGCGTCTGCAGGTTTTGGTATCTGCAGGGGTTCTGGGAATGAAATGCAGATAATGTGGGTGGCCCTGTATTTCCATTTTTTTCCCCTGAAAATAATTGGGATGAAGGTATTACAATAGGAATATTATTACTCTGCACCCCTCATGAGGAGTAGCAGGGATGGTTTCAGAGCACTGACTATGAATCTATCCCACCCCCTTGCCCTTTCTGCAAAAGAATGTGGAAGTGTTTTGGTTTTGAATGTTTAATTATTGCAACAATTTAACCAGCTTACTGCATGGCTGAGGTGTCCATGTGCCTTCCAAAAAAGGGCACCCCCAAACAAGAAATTGTTCTGCTTGTCCTTCCTATAAGCTAGTTGCGTGCTAGTTTGGAGATACTTTTGTCTCATCTGCAGCGGCCTTGTCATTCCTTTCTTTCTTTCCTCCCCTTCCTCAGAATGGGGTGTGTGGGTGTGGTTCCACAATACTCCTCTCTCTAAATGCCCATATGGTGCTGTGGTGCCTCTCCTGCCCTTCTTTGCTGGTGGCGGCAGCACTTGAGCACAGAGCAAGGTGTGCAATGGGACTTGTACCCATGCTTACACTCACGTACTTTGCTTGGGAGGCGTGGGAAGGAGCGGGCTGGAGGCAGTAGCGGTGGTGCATTACCTTGCAGCCTAAACTACCTCCACGCAGCACGCTTGCTCCACACTGTGGATTTCCTCCACGTAGCAGAGGCTAAGTGGAGTCTGCCCTTTTGGTGCTGTAATACCCAGGGAAGAAGCAGAAGAGGGAGGCCAGCAAGTTGGAGGTGATGCAGTGAGGGAGATAAGCCAGCAGTGCTGGGCTTGGGCTGGGGCAGGGGCAGGGGCAAGCAGAACTGCATAGTGGCTGCTATGGGCAGCCTTTGCAGACTTGCTTTTCTTCCCCTGCTTTTCTTCTCTCAGCTAAGAAGTGGGTGTGCGAGACGGAGAGCTTCTCACTTGCTGACCTCCCTCTTCTTGTTCCAGAGGCAGGCTTTGGGCTGCAGTGTGTCTGCAGTGTAGTGCTGAAAGGGTAGCTGCCTGGGAATGTCCCCTTGCTCAGATGGAGCTGAGCTAAGAGGAAGAAGGCAGGGAGCAATGGGGGGGGGGAGGGAAGCATGAAATTCTCCTGACTGGGAAGCCTGTGACACCTTTGACTGGTTTCCACAGCTCCCCAGGGAGCCATGATGCACAGTTTGGGAACCACTGGCATAATATATTGGTGTGATGAGTCTCGTGTGTAGTTCTAAAATACTTTAACAAACTAAGTGTATAAGGCTATCTAGTATAAAATAGAGAACTAGATTCTCACTACAAGTCTGTCCTTGCTGTATTCGGATAACATTCCACTGTGTTGCCTTACTTTGCCAGTCTAAATCACAATTCTTGTTGTGTTGCAGTTATTCATGAACCTTTAGGTGAGAGCCCTGTACTTCTATACAGCCATATCCTGTCTGTACAGGTGCAGCCTATATATCCATGGATTTTTTATCTGCGGATTTGTCTCAATGGGGTGGGAGAACTGAAAGTCACACACACCTTTGCCCTGCACTGGCATCTTGATCCATTTCCAGGCAGCCCAAAATACTGCAAAAAGGCTCTGACTCGCCCAGGCAGGGAAATAGCCCTGGAGCCCTGGAAGAGGTTCCCCTTGCAAAGGAACAGTAACACCACTCCTGGAGTCCCTGAGCCAGCAAAGAGGCTGAAGAGGGGAAGGCGGGGATGGGTGGGTGGGTTTGAAAATCTCTGTAGCCAGAACACGTGCAGCAAGGTGGAGTGCGCTCTCTCTCTCTCTCTCTCTCTCTCTCTCTCTCTCTCTCTCTCTCTCTCTCTCTCTCTCTCAGGGGCACGTGCGGTAGCAACAGAGAGGATTGTTGTAAAAAACCCAGGGAGTGTTTGCCAAATTCCTCCCCCATTGAGATGGTGCACAAGCAAACCCCCCCCCCCCATGGTGCAGGTAATCACGGACGCAAGCAAGCTTTCCCACCAAGCAAAGCATGAGATATAGCCTACAATCCTCTCCACATTTTCTTGGGAGTAAGCCCCATTGACTACAATGGGGCTTACTTCTGAGTAGAAACGCATAGGGCTGGACTCTTAAAAGATCAGCATCCAAACTGTGAAAGAAGCTGTGCAGCTGGCACTGGGGAGGGCTGAGTACGGAGGGGATTGATAAAAGCTGCCTTAGTTTCCTTCCATCCGGAAGTGTCGGGCTGCAGTGTATTCGCGTAACTCTATGGAATTTAGCACAACACGTTTTCTGTTAATTGCGCTGAGTCACGGAACAGAACTAACATGGATAAATAGGCTCCACCTGTACTTCCTCATTCACTTGTGTAAATTTACCATGAGTTTCATGTTAACGTCTGTTCTGGAATATTTTGATTAGACTCTATTAGGAAAGTTCCTTCCAAGCCTGGAAACTGACTTATCCCCAGAAGTCTGAAAATTCGAGACAGGTCCTTTGCAATACTTGGTGTTGCCACCATTGCACCATAAATGTCCTGGTGATCTACCAAAATGTTTTTCTGGGGTTCATGAGTAATTTCTTCATACAAATGCTCCCATGAAATTCTATTCTGGGGATTCTATTTACAAAACATGGAGAAGAATAAGCAGTTGTAAAAATGACAGCAGAATTCTCTTATGGTAGACTAGAGTAGTATCTGGATACAGTGAAAGAAATTTTGACATCCTTGCTTCTTCAGTAGTATTGACAAGAAAGGGTGTACAGGTTGAGACTCATTGTTTGTGTGAGTTCTGTTCCAAGCACTCACGTGGATGGCAAAAAATGCACTATAGCAAATCAATTTAAAAAACAAAGTTTCTTTGCTCCAGTTTCTTTGCTCAGGTGATTTATAAACAGTCTTGCTGACCTTTGTGATGTAAGATAAGAGTCATTAAGAAGACAATCCATCAACCAGTTGTCCTCCAAGTGCCTTTCCCTTCACTCAGTCCCTCCCTTCACCAATGCAAAGTGATCACCTTTGTTTCACGTGCTCAGGGCTAAGGGAGGAGTTTGCTGGAGAGAGGAGGATTGATGGATTGTCAGCCAGCTGCCCCCCCTCTCATTAAGGAGGCTATTGTTAACGGACTGTTCAGTTTTTTAAACTGATTTTAAAGGGATGCATTTTTCCCCTTCTCCAGGGATCAGCACATTCCTTCTTATTTGCAGGGGCCTTTTGTGTTGAGTCAAATCCGTGTATTAAAAATCCATGTATAAATAGGCTGGACCTGTATGTTTGAAGTTATGTTTTTGAGTGAATTACACAGTTGGAATATGCAATTCATAAACCAGAATCTACTGTAGCCATTTGGAAATTGCTTGATACCTTACTTAATGGTGACTGCTGCGTTTTTGGCTGCCTTTTGATATGATGTCTTATTTTAAAGCGAGAACCTTTCTTCTGTTTCTTTCTATGACATAAAATGTTTTGAGCTTTGCAACTGTCTATCTTTTTATTTGCTCTAACTTTTCATATGATTCCTTTGTACTGTATAAAATTCTTTGCTGTTGGCTCTGTTTCCCCTCACTGCTTACTTGTAAGACTTTTACTGTGGTAAAGCTGCAACCTTAAATACACCACCCAAGGGCAAATCCCATTGAAATGTGGGCTTTATGGTATGATCCTAACAATTTATTCAAAGTTTCTTTGTGTGTTCTGTGTGTTTACTCGAGAAGAAAGTGAGCACGCACCTCCTGCAGCCTGCCTGATCTATCATTGCATGCAATCATATTGTTATAGTAGGTTGAACAACCCACTTTGAATGACTTGATAGTAGCAAGTGTTTCTCGGTAACCTTCAGTACTGCTGAGTCTACTCACTTTTTTCAAAATAGCTCAAAACATTACTAATCATTTATTTGGTTTATTGAATTATACAATTTTGCATGCTCACAGACATTCTTTATATAGTAATTCTTCTAAAATTGCTATTTTTTAGTTGACCACAGCAGAGTTAAACTGACTTTAAAAACTCCCCCGCAAGATTCAGACTACATCAATGCAAATTTTATTAAGGTATGTGCTAACATAACTTCATTCCATGATTAAACCTTTTAATTCTTACTACATCTTCCTGGAACAAGAACCAAACTGATGCCAATATTGTGTAAAACCTGAATTCAAAAAAGGAGAAAAAGTGAATTCCAAAGCCATTAGTGCAGGAATAAGGGAGCTCCATGGTAATATACCAAAAATCACCATTGCAGTACTGTCGAAGGCCTCTAATTGTACTAATAATCAGTTACGTGCATTAAAGTCCTAGTTGTAGAGCATCTCTTTCCTCATCCAGACCACACTTTTAATCATGAGTATATGGAGTAGTTTTTATCCCAGATACTATTCATAGATATCTGTGCCAGTGGAACAAAATGCTTATGGACAAATGTGAAAACATCATCAGTGATTTGATGAAATGGATCATTGGGAAGAGGTTCTAAGATTAACTTGGACTTTACTGCAGAGGGTAGGTGTGCTTCCATCTGATTCACTACAAGCATTGTAGTCCTGTGTGTTGTGGTTGAACTGTGATTTTTGCATATTGGGACACTGTCAGTGTCTGTAGGTTTGACTTGATTGCGTGAGAACAGAATATTGTTTTTCAATTATGTGTGTTGTGTGGTTGTAATGAGATGTATTATAGTCCTGTACCTCAATGATTTTTTTTGTACTAGTGCAGTGGTTTTTTTAGTTCATTCAAAGTACACTTGAACTGAGCACTTACGGTACCTTGGTCTTTGAATAGCACTGGAAGTTACCACTTCTAACTACTTGGGAAAATTAATTTATTAATCAACCTTTGGGATTAGACTCCAAATAAATCAGTTTATAAGCTAAAGGTGTATTTGGTAATGTTGCCTATTTTTAAAAAATAAAACAATAGTATAAAACAATAGTATAACAATATAACAATTGTGGTCTGTAGTTCCCCAGTGTTAACTTTCTGTCCATGGTACCCATGCATCCTTTCTGTACTTAAAACATTTCCTGGAAGGTATGAGCAAAAATCAACTCTGAGATTGTCACTGCTAAATCAACATAAAAGTGTTACTGTAGTTTGGTTCTCAGGGAGCAGGAGCCTGCTAAATAAACCAAAATTTTTCTTTTACCCCATCTCTCTTTGAGTTCTAAAGGATTCCTGTAGCCTTTGAGTCAAATTCCCAATTAGAAAAAATGGTTAAGGCATTTGAACAATTTGTTTCCTTAATGTAGGAAGAAGTGACGAAATGAAGTGATACAGGTTAGATAGAATTTACTTAAAGGGATGGTTCTTAATCTACTTAAAGGGATGGTTAAGAATGCTTAATAACTGCTTCCCAAGTGACTTTAAAATCACCAGTGTGACTTTGAAATTTACTGATTAGTATGAAATAAAGTTGGGTTTTCCCTTTTGAAGTATACGGTTCTTTAAGCTTAATCAGTTTTTGAATGGAGCAGTATTCTTCCATTATGATGATCTTGGTTTGAAAAGATTCACATGCTGACTCTATAACTGCATCTGTAGTAGTCTTGGAATTGTCATATCTAAAATGACAGTTTGTGTTATAAATGTGGTCATAGTCTCATGATCAGTCTGTTACATTTGTATGTTGACATTTTAGGGCGTACATGGACCAAAAGCGTATGTTGCTACCCAGGGACCATTAGCAAATACAGTAATAGATTTCTGGAGGATGATTTGGGAGTACAATGTTGCAGTAAGTATCTTACCTTGGGACTAATTGCATTGTGTTGATGTGATTATTTTTGTGTAGACACTTCACAGCTAATGAACTTCCTGAGTAGCTTCTACAGTTTCCTCCAGAGCAAGAAACTCAGTGATCGTATATGTACTGACTACCCCCACAGACTCTTTTTTAAGAAAGATGTTAGTGGCACACTTGGAACTTGTCACATGATACTGCTATTATCCAGATATCCAAAATGAAGCATTGCTTCATTGAAAAATAATGATCTTCCAAGAATACAGTACTCTCAGCCCACTTCTTAAAATGGTGTGTGTGCACACACACACACCTCTGTGTTCCATGAGCACTGTATTGTCTCTATGTCTTGATACTGCAAGCTGTTGGTACATCAGGTGCTGAAGATTCGCAGACATGTTGCTCCAAGATTTACCTTCTGTGTTAGTGTATGTTTCTCCAGCAAAAGAGTCTGGAAGGGGTTGAGATGGGGAAGAGCCAGCACTACTCCTGCTGTTAAAAACCACAAACAAGGAGCAATTCAGAATTGCAATTCAGAATTGTAGATTCTGGCTTCACTTCCGCCAGCTTCTCATACTGTTAACCTGTACAGAAGCTTCTGCATTTATGAACTCATCAGGTTCCAGAGGTCTGTTTCTAAGTCATTTTGTTCATAAGTACAAAAGTGCCCCCATCTTTGTTGCTGTGACTGGCAATTGCTCTACTGATGCACTACTGATGTTTAATTCTGGTCATCAGATTCACTGGGGGGTACTGTCAGTTTTACATGGTTACCAGATTCTTTCTGGACACTGTCAGTGTTGTCAGTTTCACACTTAATGTTGTCTGTTTACTGGAGAAGCCCTCTCATTTCCAACCTTGAGAACTTTGGAGAGAAACTGATAGCTTCCAAGTAAGTCTTAGTTTTGCTGTGGAGCTGCACAAAATGCTACTGAGTGGCTTTTGTTCTTGGCGGCATTGGTTGCAACCGAATGTTAGAGCTTAAAATGTTTGTAAATTAGGCGTTCATTAGTAGGAGATCTTCTATGCAAATAACCCAGCAGAAAGTCCCATCCTTAAAGCGATGACAATCTACTGTCATGTCATGCATACTTGAAATTGCATGATTCTTAAAATACTGGAGTTTTAGCTTACTGATTGATAATCTTTGAGCCTAAAGTGCAGGTAATTGGTCTGCACACTAAAGGTTGACTAACAGGAAGCATGAGTTCCTGCTTCCTGTTAGCCTCTGTAGCATGCAGGCTAGCTGCCTGTACTTTCCACTCTATAGTTCAGACAGAGTGTTAAACGAGAACACTTGTGTTGCAAGTGCTTCTGCTTTACAACTTAAGTAATTTAATGGGTGTGTAGTTTTTTAAATTTATAAAGCATTCCCCCATATCAGGTTTCTGGAATCCATGGGGAGGGGAGCATGAACACACCCCTGTGGATACCAGTGCACACCTGTATAGGATTACAACCTAGGAACATTTTAGTTATACAACAAACACCATATGGTTTGAATCCTAACTTCTTTGAACTGAATTCTGCTTAAGGAATGGAAATTTATTGCCTCTATCTTCCTGCACCCATCTCATGGTGCAGCCACACCATGTTTAGGACTAAAAATGTAGAATGTGAGAGATGCAATTATGTATTAAATCCTAGGCTGTTGACTTCAGTAGTGGCGAATCAACATATCTGAGAGTATTTTTGTGTAGAGATTTAATAGAATAAGCATTCCTGAAACTTTGTACAGTTACATTTCTTTTTTTTATAGATTATTGTAATGGCTTGTCGAGAATTTGAAATGGGAAGGGTATGTATGAATAGCATTGGCTTGTTTATGGTCTTTGCCAAATATTCCATAGGTGGTATAATAGATAAACCTAGTCTTTCTTGTCCTATATTTATTTTGTAAAGAAAATATCTGTACAGCCCCCTCCCTTAAGGTATTTCTGTGGGTATCTCAAAATGTTCCATATTATGTTTTAAAATCATTTAATAAAAATGTACATACAGTTTTCAACACAATGATAGTGGAATTTATTGGTATTGCTTTACATAAACTTGCAAGTTTTCTTGCACCAGATGTAGGGCCCAATCCTGAACTGGGCCAGTGCCGATGCTGGTGTTGCAAACGTACCGTAAGGCATGCCTGCAACACCTTGTGCTGATTCAATGCCAGTACTGGCCAGATGCCACCAAGTGCTAAGAACTCCGGGCAGTGGTGGGGGGAGGGCGGGATGGGAGGTAGAGGGGACTGGCAGAGCTCTGCTCCAATGAATCCTGAACTCTTTAAGTCTGCACTGTTTAGGTTTAAGTCTGCACTGGTAAAATAGCCTACACAGACTTGAGAAGCCTCATTGCAGGGCTTGGGGCTTTCCCCTAAAAGTCCCCTTCCCCCAAGGAGACTTCTGGTGACCATGGTGCTGCAGTTTAAACTTATTGTAAACTTTCAGTTTACTTAAATGACTTGATTTTGTTGCAGGGGAGGTGTTAAAATTTTCCTGCTTGATGATGTCACTTCTGCCCATGACATCACTTTGAGGTTAAAGACATCACTTCTGGTGGGTCCTGACAGATTGTCATTCTAAAAAGTGGGTCCTGGTGCTAAAAGGTTTGAGAACCATTGCTGTAGAGCATGCATGGTCCTAAAAAGATCTTGCATAGAAACCCACAAAGTAAATGAAGAAGGTTTTTGGAGGCAAACTATTATCACAGGGTTTGCAAGGATTAGGAAGACTGGCCGTGCCCAGTTCAAATCTAACCCTATATATGTAATTTATTCATGTAATATATTTACTTATAGATGTGTGTGTTGATTCTAAAACTTTTTTAAAAAAATGTTTCTTGGTAACAGAAAAAATGTGAACGTTACTGGCCTCTGTATGGGGAAGAAGGCATTTCTTTTGGACCATTTCATATTTCTTGTGTAAGTATTTAATGAATACATCAAATATGCTTGCTGTATTACAAATTCCTATAGTATTGAGTTAAATGTAAAAGGTAGTAAAATGAAAATAGCTTGAGCTATTTCTTTCCAACATTGCATATATACAACAGGGAACAAATGTGTACACCTGTGGGCTAGGCAGAAATGGGTTAGTTCTTTATGATTTAGATTGCAGAAGTCTGATACAGAAATGACTAGTAAGCCTTGCTTTGTCCAGTGCTCTTTTAAGTAAGGCCTATATCTATAGATATATAGATATCCAGCTTCTCTGGGACCGAAGGGTTGCTGGAGGAGATACTCTCTGGATATAACATCTCTGTTGTGGTGCCTATCAGCTTTACTGGGGATGCTGTCAGTGCTCTTTGTTTCACTGGTGATACTGTTAGAATGCCGACAGTCTCCCTGTAGAACTTTTTCGGAATTCTCCTGAGCTGCTGCAAACTAGAAGCTGGGGCTGGTGCTCCCACTGAGCCACTTAATTGAGCTTTCTGGATCATTGTACCAGAAATAGGAACTTTCACTGTATTATCCTAATTTTAAACAGTTCTCTGCCAATGGCTTATGATCTAACAAAATAAGGCATAAGGAAGAGAGCAGAATAAATTTAAAAGGTGCAGTAATCATAGATTGGCACTACTGTAAGGTGCAAAGCACCTTAACCATTCACATGAGTCCTGTTAATAAATGGCTCTGACGAAAAGATTGTAATGTAATGCTTACTGTACTGTTTGCTGTGATGTGTTGCACTGCAGGAAGTATCTTCTGGATTTTTGTGCTTTGTTGAGAGGTTCTTCAGTTCCTTCCAGTGCTATGATTGAAAGTGGAAATGAGTACAATTGGCATCTTAACTCAGGCTTTACTTGCATGAATTCAATTACATGTGCTTGGCAAACAACCAGAAAAACAATAATGTAAATTGTGCAGGTCCTTCTATTTACTAAATACTTGCCCCAGAAAAAGTCTAAGATCTGAGAATGAAGCTCCTTAATTTGGCCTCAGTTCCCATCTGCCTTTTATAATTTTTAAGAGGTTCTTTTTAAAGAGTACTTATTTTTCTGCTGTAAGGGATTTTCTAGGTGATTTGAGTATATGTGATTTTGGCTTTAGGCGTTGTCTCTGGATTGTAATGCTTGTGCAAGATATGGGCTGACTGTACTTCTGTAAGGTGCCTGTACAATATCTACTTTCTGGAAATGTTTTGCAAGTAGCTGCAGCTTTTTGGTGGTTGCACATAATCCATATTTAGTACCTAAAGCACAGGTCTGTGAATTTGAGGGTCAGAAAATCCTCTCAAAATTTATGGTGGTTTTATATGAATTTGGGACACTGATTCAAAAAATGGCATCAGTTTTGCCCTATCGCATCTAGTTTCAGAGGTGTGGCATACACTCAGTGAATGGTTCAAGTAGCTTCATCATGAGGAAGCCTCTGCCATGGCTGCTTAACTAATGAGGCTATGTTGTATCTCCAAAACTAGATGTGATAGGGCAAAACTGATGCCATTTTTGGAATTAGCACCCCAAATATACCCAGGAATAGCAAAACGTGTGTTGGCCTGTGTAATTGATAGTGTGCCCATGGAAGCTATTTCAGTGCCATTCTAATATACATCTGAGGACAGCAGTACATCAGCCTGTTCTCTGTTTTGAGTGTTAGACTATAGAAGAATACATGGAGAGCAGTCTCCACTTGTATAATAATTTTAACCTCCTCAATAATAAAAAGACAGTTTAATTTGACATCTGTGTAGGCTGTTGTACTTAGTGAGCCATTGTCTGCCTCATCTTATTATCTAGCTTGTTTCTTCTGAAAATGGTAGATTGAACCAACTGATGTAGGTAAATATAAATGCAGAAATTAGATGGTCAGGGTAAACAGATGTTATGTAAAGGGTTTTTTAAATATTGCGGAATAATTGATCACACCAGCAGTTCTCTCCTTGGGAAGCCAAACAATTTATAATTAAGCAAGCATGCAATGAATGATTTGAGGAACCAACTCACTACTTTGCAGAACATTATCATTAGACAATTAGAGGAAAACGGTTATATTGGTAGCAATATGCTTTCAGTGCTTTAACACTTTCAGATTAAGTGGTAGGAGCTTTGTAACTACAGTGGGCCGTCAGTATCTGCAGGAGATCCATTCCAGGACCCCCTGTTGATACCGATGTCTACAGACACTGGGGTCTGTGAAAGCCCTTAAAGGGCCTCCCAGACACAATCAGAATTGCCTTCTGATCATGTCTGGGAGGTCAGGTGAGGCCCTCCAGCATCGTTGGCACCTGTGCTGAGTCAAACCTGTGAATAAGGAGGGCCCACTGTACTTCCTTTGGATCTTATTGTGGATTTTAGAAAGATGAGGTCACACAGCTGTACAGAAGCTTCAGAGTGTGAGGAATTTTAAGAAAGTCATAGCATAAAATGAAATACAAAAAACTAGGGGGAAAAACAGAAGTTAAGTGCACCTCTGTAGGAAGAGATTATTTGAAGGAATGATATAATTTTGTTATAGAATATAGAAGAGTCTGAGTTGGAGCCAAAGGTGCACTTCTGCATGTGAGCATATCCTCACGTATGCGTTCTTTTAGACTTTACACAAAAGTATTGCATGAGAAGCAAAAGATGTTCTGCATATGCAAGAGCTTTTGCAACTTGCGCAATTTTAAGTGTGAGAATTCTTATAGAACCTATGTGTTGTGGCACTGTCTTGAACGTTGTCAAATTCCTGTACAAGCATTCATGCAAATGAAGCAATTGCGGTTATCTTGCTTCCATTCATAGTTGCTGGATCTATTCTATTATTCTCAGGAATCTGAAACTAGCCTTAGAGCCTAATTATAGGTGAGGTCCACACTAGCTAGGAAGTAGAATAGATGTGTTTGCTATATCTTTTCTACTCTAAACCTTAAAGTTAGCATACGTGGCCAATTTCACTTGGTTTTTTTCAGACAAATCCAAATTCATGTTCTGTATGAATAAATGAAATGTTTGTGAACTTGGCCACTTAAGATTGTACTTGACTAAAATATAGCACTTTCTATACTAAACTAGAATTTGCACTCTATTCACAAATATATATATTTTATTTTAGGAAGCTGAACAAGCGAGAACAGATTACTATATTAGAACTCTGCTATTTGAATTTCAAAATGTAAGTAAATAAAAAAATCTCTGCAGTCATACAAAACATGGTAGAATTGTGTTAGTGATTTCTCCTGTGAACCAAATTCTTTTGCCCATTTTTGACAGCATGTTAATAGAGTACAGGAATGGCATTCCATTTGGGATAACTGACAGCAATATATTCTTCAATTCATGAAAATAGTTGCCTTGGAATATTTCAGAACGGATAACAGTGGTTCGAATTAGCACATTTTTTTGTCCTTTGACACCTACCCAACCACCCCTCCTTTCCTTAGTGCTTTTAGCCCCATACTATTCCTTTTCAAGTTGGGAATGGCCATGTGCTAACTATTTTCTGTCTCTGGAAAGAATATAGCAAGACTGTTTCAATTGCCAGTCTGTAGAAGGCTGGGATTGACAGCTGGGCATACAAACTTTTCGGAAAAGGAAGACCCAAGCTATATTGTCTGGCACATCAAAGACATAGTAAAAATTTGGACAGCTATAGCTTTGTGGCAGCATGCTGGAATAACAGCTGTAATGGCAATGTGGGCATAATATATTGGCAGACCAGCAAGCAAGATGTAGGGCAGGCACTCATTGCATAAGTATTGCAAGGCTAGGATAATATTTATAGCAGTCGACCCAGCAGCAGGTTAAGAAAGAAAAAGAAATTGATTGAGGATGTTCATTTCCAATTCTTTGCGTGCCATCTGGTTTCTGCAGACTAATCCTGAATTTCACATGGCACTCTCCCCCCCCCTTGCTAATTAGCATGATTTAAGTACTGCTTGCTGTATGATAGGGCACTCTATTGTCCTTTTAGACTGACTTTTAATTTTTCAGCTTTTAAAAAACTGAGTTGTACTTTGGGCATCTGGGCTAAACTTAAACGTTTGTTAACAGGGTTTCATTTCCTTTATTTTGGAAGCAAGTTTTTAGCTTTCCCCCCCGATTAAAGCTATGATGCTTAGGAAACTGAATTCAACTGTAAATTCATGTTTATAAGAAATAGTCACATTCCAGGTATTTCTGATGTTATTGATCTGCAATACATTATGATTCTTTTGTTTTTCACCATTGTCTCTAAAATATCCTGCATAAAAGTCTAGGCTGGAAAATATCACCTGGAGCATTTTGTAAAAAACTAAAGGGTTGCGTATATGTCCCCCGTTAGATTAATATCTGTAAGACATTGGTCCACTGTGGGCCAAATCCTATCCAATTTTCCAGTGCTGATGCAGCCCTCAGTAAGGGAGCAAATGTCACTGGATCAATGATGGAAAAGTTGGATAGGATTGAAACTTTGCTGTTTCAGTGGCATTATGAGTCATCTTCATCTTGCTGTTGATATTCCTTTTTGTTATTTAGTTGGGTATAGAGTTGACACATTTACACACTGGTAGCGAAAAATATAATTTAATGCAGGGGTCTCCAAACTACTGCCTGGGGTCCATATCTGGCCTGCCACAAGATTTTATCCAGACTGCAGCAACTTGTTTTTTTTGTCAGAGCATTTGCCAATGTTTAACATTTTTACTTACTATAGGTGTGCCCCCTTATCCGTCCCCCCCCATGGATATGAGGGGATGCCTACACCCACCCTCTGAAGGTGACAGTTGCTCCAAGGGGAAGTCCAGACGGCTTCCCCGGGTCTCCTAATGACTAATTAGGCATTAAAAACATTACTTCTGTTCTTTAAGTTAAACCAGAAGTGATTTCTGCTGCCTCTGCTGGTCTTAGAGGACTTGCCGGGGGTGAGGGGAGCTCTGCTCTGCTTCCCTCACCCTTGGGGGAGTGTGCGCGTTGGGGGGGGGCTCCTGTGGACCCAATCTGTGCGAGTAAGTGCATCCGCAGATATGGTGGCCTCTCTGTATATATCATTTCTCTTTAAGCACAGCATTATTTCTTTGTACTTGTCAGTTTCTCTTTTGTTTTCGAATCAAAATTCTTCTTACAAATAAGATCCAAGTAAAACTTATACATAAACTGTCATTTAAATTTGTGTCACCTCAACGTGGTGAAGGGGTAGCAACGTGGACAGGGACTCATCCCTTGAAGCGGCTAACAACATAAATGGCCACACAGTTCAGTATTGCACCAGCTTGCTAGTGTGTGAACGGGCGGCTTCTGGATAACCCCAGAGAGGCACTCCAGGAGTAACCAGGCCACCCAAACCTGCTCAAACACTCACAAGTAAGAAAATTTATGTAATTTAAATTTAATTCATTTAAAAATTGATGTTGTTCAGCCCGCGAAAATGTGTAAAATATACGATGTGGGCTCATACCGAAAAGTTTGGAGACCCCTGCTCTAAGGTTTTAACAATTGCATGAACGATGATCGACTTTAGACCTGTTTCAGACCTGCTGTCAGTTGTGTGTTTGATTGTAGTGATTTTGTTTTTCAAAATGTTTTTCAACTTCAATGGTATTTCATACACAACATAAAGGCAAGGTAACAATGAGTAACTTGTCAAAAATGCTGATTAAAAAAAATGAAATTCTCAAGTGTGCAATATTGCTTCTTCTCCTTTAGGAAACGCGTAGAGTATATCAGTTTCATTATGTGAATTGGCCTGATCATGATGTTCCTTCGTCTTTTGATTCTATTCTGGACATGATCAGCTTAATGAGAGAATACCAGGAGCATGAAGATGTTCCTATTTGTATACACTGCAGGTACAAATTTAAATTTTTTGTTATTTTAGCAACTCGAAGGGAGGGGTTTCAAAAGTACATATGTGTTTTGCTGTATCTTCACTTGGCAGTTGATGTTCTTTTGTGCTTATGTTTGCATATATAACTTTACCTGTGCATATGCTGTCAGCTGGTGTGTAAAATACAATTCAGAGTCCTAAACACAGATCTTGCTTTTACAAAGAATTGATGGTAGAGCAGCAGAATCCTTCCAGGTATATTTAACATAAAAGTGCAAGCACGGAGAATTTATGACTTGTGCATCATGTTCATACTATAAATACTGTTTCCTGTATGATATTAAGGAACACATATTGGTATACATTGAATTCACGTGTCATGCTTATTGTTGTGATAATTGTTGTGGGCATGAGGTCTGGTCTAGGGGGTAGAGCCTCCATTAGCCCAAAGATAACATCAGAAGGTTGCCAGTTCGAGGACACCGGCAGCTCCCTGAACGGCTGAGAATGGCGAGACCTTGAAGCAGCTGACAAGCCCAGCTGAGTGATTCCACCTGCTCTTGGTGTGTGCAAGAAGCGTCTTGGCTGCCCTCCATGTGAGAGATGGAGCTGCTTGTCAGCCTGCGTGGGAGAACTGGAGGCCAGAAGTGAGACCAAACAAGGAAGATCCATTCTGAAATGTTGGTTCTTGAAAGAGAGAATCTCTATGTTTGTAAAAATCCCCTGGTGGGATTTAGAAATGCCTGCCTATGTAAACTGCCTTGAATAAAGTCAGAGGAGTAATCTGATGACCAGAAAGGCGGTATATAAATAACTAGTTGTTGTTGTTGTTTGTTGTTATTATTATATCCATGCTATCAGTTTTTCATGTAATTTGTCACAAAGTGTTCTGCTTGAATCTCGAGTCAGGTGTAAATGCGGGGAGCTCATTAAAGAGGTACAAAATAGCCTTTTGGCCAGGACAGAAGTCTCATGCTATTCACCTTGCAAGTCATTCTCCTGTTCGTCCTCTACTATCAGAGCATCTTTTCTACAATGACAGAAATACTTGAATCTGTGTATCAATTTCCCGAAGACAGCTTGCTAGTTAGTTGTAGCAGAGCCAAGTCTATTTTTGAATACTTTCCCCACCTCCACTCTTAACTATGCACTTTGCCAAGAGTTGGGGGTGCAGTTGTGCAAATCTTCAGCATATTAGAAGAAAATTGAATCTGCCAGTTTGGGAGGAGAAATGGGCATGCAAATTGCAAGGCACAAGCTAATGCCGTGAGCATAACTTTATTGCGATGTAAAGAAAAATGCTACTTAGATACTTGTAGAAGTTGAAGCTGAGTGATGTATAACCATGAAAAAGGTTGCTATCTACCTCAACCCTGGTATGGTAAGATGGAAATTGAAACAAAAAAAATTCTGCCTGTGTGTGATTTTAGTCTTACCATTGCTGGAAAAGTTCCAGCTGAGCTCCCCCCCCCCATCCTGTTCTTCAGGCAGTGTATAGTATAAGGTATACCTCTTCTTCAACGTCCTGTCTCCTCCCCTGCCTGCCCATGTGAACTGCTTTATGAATGTATTTATAGCACCCTTTCCAAAACTACATTTCCCACAGTTGTTGTCCCCTGCCCCCTTCCAGGAATAGTGAAATCAGGCATGAAACGGGTCTGTTGGTTAAATATCTGTCAAGTCAGCAAACTGGAAATTATTCTTTAGTATGATAATAGGCAACATATACCTATTTATTAAACAGGAACATGTTTACCCAAGAACTTCTTCTATTGAGTAATCATAGTAATTGCTTAAATGTCAACTGTAAAATAACTTCTAGAAAAACGTTTTTCAACCTTTGTCTCCTGATGTACCACTTCTTATGGTCTAATTATCTTAAGTACCACTGGAAGTAACTGGCAATATCAGTCAGTTACTTCCTGGTTGGAAGGTCAGATGCAACATTACAAACACTAAGAGGATTAGGGTGAGTGGGTGAGCTTTTTCAAGTGTGTGAAAATTGCATGCTGGAGCTCTGCCCACTGAACTGAGCCTCCTAGAACTGTAGCATCCTGCAGCATCGTGTTGCGGTCTTGCTATTGGGCAGTGGATATCCTCTGGGAGCCACATGTACCACTGGACAGCATCTCAAAGTACCACCAGTGGTACGTGTATTACTGTTTTACAAATGCTGTTCTAGAGAGAATCACTACTTGTTATCAAAAAATTCACTATCTACTGAAATGAAGTTTTTAATATACTTTTCATAACTGTATTAATCTTTTTCCCCTATAGTGCAGGGTGTGGAAGAACAGGAGCCATCTGTGCCATAGATTACACATGGAATCTGTTGAAAGCTGGGGTAAGGAGG
The DNA here is from genome assembly GCF_035046505.1 of Tiliqua scincoides. Lineage (NCBI taxonomy): Eukaryota > Metazoa > Chordata > Lepidosauria > Squamata > Scincidae > Tiliqua > Tiliqua scincoides. The sequence goes on along the minus strand of NC_089827.1, from coordinate 24,959,923 downwards.
ATTTATAGCTGCAAAACTAGGTCATCTTATGCCAGTGATTAAAGTAGAGTTTTCTTGGGGAATAATGGAGTACATGTGCAAAACTGATAATAATTTAAGAACGAATTCTGTGTTAGGCAGTATTTTTTCACAATTACTTTTCTTTATAGTTTTGATGAAACTTTTGTTCAGGTTCACTGTTTGAAGTAGATGAGTTTCTTACATCTGCACATAATCAAAATTGAAGTGTATTGTAGCTTTTCAGATAGAATTTGAAAACAAATACTTCTGGAGAAAACCTTTCCCCCCTCTCTGTTCCAGAAAATACCTGAGGAGTTCAATGTGTTTAGTTTAATACAAGAAATGAGAACACAAAGGCATTCTGCAGTACAAACTAAGGTAATATTGCCTTGAGCACATATCTGCACTTATATGACTATTGTTCTTGTGGTGAAATAGTCTTTCTTGAAAAACAATGTATCTGGATGTTAATCTTTCTTTATTCTTACCTTTATTTTACACATAGGAGCAGTATGAACTTGTTCATCGAGCCATAGCACAATTGTTTGAAAAGCAACTAAAAAAGTATGAAAGTTGTGCAAACTGGGAAATTGCAGATGGACTGGTATGTGTGGGTCGTCTCTTTAATTTAAAATTACTGCATTTCTCTTGAGCTGAATTCATGTTCTGTTGGACTTTTTTTTTTGTAGTGTTGAAGTGTTACATATATGCTTGTTTGCATGAGTATGCTGACATTTGGGCTCTATTTCTCAGTGGGATTAACTGATTACTATAGACTTTGGTTCAGGATAACCTTTTGAAGGTTTTTGAAGCAAAAAACCAACAACCCTGGCTTTTGAAAACTGGGGAGTCAATCTGCCACAGTGCATTAATACATAATTCAACCTTCCATGTCTCTCTTTCTCCTCCAGACATAAACACATAGCCCAGATATTGATATTTATGTGGCAGTTTTGTCAGGATTGTGGCATGTTGGCATCCTTCAGTCTCTGTGGTATTGCGCTCTGAATGGTGGTTCTGGAACAGCACCTAGTGTGGCTGAAAAGGCTGATTCAGGAGTGACAATTGGGATTGTGGCATATAGAGGAGAATATGTAACCCCTCCCTGTATGCAGCAGTCCTGATCACCGCTCCCTTGCCATACTCTTCACCTTTTTTTGGAGGGGGGCGGGTGGAGAAGTAGGGTTAAATTATGCATATAGCATAATGCGGTGCTTCCCAAACTCAGCCGGCTGGCAACTCCCCTCTGCAGCACTGGAATCCGGAAATGAAGGGCAATGATGTGTCTTGTATCACACAAGGAGGGGTTACCAGTCACTCTCTTCCATGTTGTGAGGCCAATAAGGAGCCTAAAACTAGTGGTAAGGATGTACAAAGCTGAGCAGAGCAGGTAGGAGAGCTTTTTCAATCATGTGGTTTTCACACACAGCAGCTGTGCCTTCCATGCTGTGCCTCCTTATTGCTATTTTTAGACTTGCACAGTAGTGTCACTGTTCAGTGGGGGGCCTTATGATGTGCCAGGACCCCAGCATGTTGTGACACACATTGGGAACCTCTGGCATAATGGTTGGTTTGGTCTGTAGATAATGGTATTGGCTGCTATTGTTAGATTTTTGCAACCTCATACAGGTGTTATCGACTGGTTTATCTAGACATCAAGTCCTTCCCAAGGACCTGGGATGCCTGGCCCTTATGCTGGCTGCATTCTCTTATGTCATGATAAATCTTACCTGAAGGGTTCCTGACTTAGTACATCTGTTTTTTGAGCACCATAAGAGGATGCAGAGGTAGGGGAGGCAAAAAACCCTGGTGTATGTGCATGTTTAGGAAATGTCCTTTGGGTCTTGTTCAATGGCAACTACTGTGATGTGAAACAGTTTTGTCACCTGACAAAATGTTTTTGGATTTTAGCTTGACTAGTGGCAGATGACACTTCTAGCATTTAGACTGCATTCTTTGGCTCTTTTCAATAGATTTGTTCTGAAGTTGATTTTTCAGTTAAGTAATGTATACAGGTGAGTGTCACTTTAAGTGACACTGTCGTTTAATGATGTCAACTGTTTAAAGCCTCCTTAACTGAGGGGAGCTGTGCTCTGCTAGCCACCAGAAGCTTGTCTGAGCCCTGTAGAGGCTGTGTGCATCTGCCCACGGTCTCTGTGGGGTTCAGAATGGCTTATTCAGCCCCCAAAAGCCACTACTCTTGGTTTCCAGAGGGAAACCGGAAGTGACGTTTTCATGCCTTATAAGGCATTCTGAGGCCTGGGGAAGTACTCCAGGGGCTTTCCCCCGAGCCTCAGAATGCCTTATAGTAGTTGTTTCCACTTGAATTTTGGGATCACAAGTGGGTATGTGTGGGAGCAGGGCCTGGAGTGGGGGGGGGTGTCCCGAAGGCATGCAGAAACTGGAAGGGCACTCCAATCTGCAAATGGAGTGATTTTTAGCATTGGGGGGGCATGTGGGGAGGGCTGCAGGCCTCCTGGACCCCCCCCAAGTCCAGCAGGACCCCCCCCCAGGTAAGGGGATAACCCTTGGGTTCCCGCAGTGCTGCGATGGCTGCAGTGCTATTGGGTCACACATTACTGGGCCAGTTCCCTTAAGGGGGAATGGCCCAATTTTGGTTCCCAATGGTGGGTCATGACCCACCACTTTGGGAACCACTGCTTTACAGGGCATACAAACAACACTTCCATTTCTCTCCAGAAACCTGAAGTAGTGGTTTTTGGACTGGCCATTCTGAGTCCACTAAAGCTGTGGACAAATGCACATGGCTTCAGCAGAGCTCAGAAAAGCTTCTGGAGGCACAAGGAGCACAGCAAACCTTGCTCTGGAGACTTGGGTTGTGAGGGACAGGGATCAGCGACGGACTGTCATATATGTAGTCTGTTGCTGATCAGAATGTTGCTAAGCAACGTTCACCTGTGTTGCCAGAAACTAACCTTAGTATAGTGTAGTTTGAAGGTTTGGAATGGATAATTCTTAGCTCTTTGGGGCTTGCCTTTGGTTTGCACTTAAGTATTCAGCTGATAGAAATAAAGCTGAATACTTTTGTAAGGGAGGTTATTTTGAAGCCCATTCTTTGCTGAAACCAAGAAGCGGTTCTTGATAAGGTTTGGTAGTCCAGATAAGATTGAACCAGAGTCATACCCAAATAACAAAGAAGTGTTCTGGCCCAAGTGTAGTTGACTACATTCTTATCTATTCTGTCTTACTGGTGTTTCCTCAATGTTGTAAGACACATTTCATTTTTAGACAGCAGTTAGACTGTTTGACAATAAATGTATTGCGCAACATGCATTTTAAGAGTGAAGATTAATCAAAATGTAAAAGACAGGCTAATCCAAGCAAAGTAACCCCAGACAAAGTATTTTCTCTTGGCTTATAGTTACCACATTAAAGGAGTTCGTAAAGGCTTCTGAGAATCTCCACCTTGGGAGGTGGACTCTGGTTTCCTCCTGGAAAACAGAATCTTCTTGTGTCATCAGTGTGCTGATTCCACACTGAGGGCAGCAGATACAGCTTCATTCTAAAACCTTCAATCCTTTCACCCAATTTCACAATGAATTGCAGAGAACATGGGAACTGTTCCAACACAACACGCAGGCAAATAATGCTGCATTTTTTTTAAAGGATCCTGCTTTCTTTTGCTGCTTTGACAGAAGCTCAGTCATAGTAGGAGAGAGCTTGATTTCTCACAGCAGTTTCCTGGATCCTTTTTTCCATAAGTTTCATTTTGGTTCATAAAGGTATAATCAGCTTTAGAAAGCTACTGGATCAGGCTCTAGTCTAGCGGGTGGACTCTAGTGACTAGTGGTTCTAGTGGGTGGACCTTTGCATTGCCTTTTCCTAAATATAACTACTGAAGTACAAGAGAATAACATTTTGTGTAGGCAAATGGACAATAAGTTGACTGAAGACAATCTGATTTAGAAAGGCAAGTAGTTCTCTTCAAGACCACCATCTGTTCCCCACAGTGGATGAGTGCATTGTTACAAAATCCACTATAAATGCTTTGGTTTTTTATTGCCAGATGGTAATGTCTTAATCCACATGTTCAGTGGCCATAATATTTGGTTCATTAATTGGATACGTGATGTGGAATGGATTAGGCTGCCCCTTGATACTGTAATGTAGGGCTTCTCAAACTGGGGCATTGTGATGCCCCAGCCTGAGGACCCTGGACTCTTTTTCCGTAAGGGGAGGGGGAGGCAGCAACGCAATCCCCAGGATCATGTTGCTAAGGGGGCTGCAGGGACTGGAATTTACTTACCAGTCCCTGCAGTAGCCCCACGGGACTCTGCAGGGCTCCCCAGCCTTCACAAAGTGAAAGCAGATTGTTCACGCTCCATTTCTGGTTTTGTGGGGGTGGGGTGCAATCACTCCATTGTTTTGTAAAGCTTGGTGAGTCCTGCAGAGGGTTGCGCAGGGCTTCCCACACCCCCAGGAGGCTGCAGCAGGGTCTGGTAAGTAAATGCCAGTCCCTGCAGCCCCCTTAGCAATGCGATCCTGGTGATTGCATCGCTGCCTTCTTCCTGCCCCGCTGCCTTCCCCTCTCCCATGCAGGCACTTACTGTAGTGAACATAACTGATGTTAACATGGGAGCATAGGTACGTCTTTCTCCTTGAATAGTTAAAGGTAGTTCAGTTTCTGTAATGGGAAAAAGGAAGCATTTAAGGCAATATGCTGCACTAGGTGGGCTTATGTAGCGTGTTTGGCTTGCTCAGATCATGGCTTTTAATCTTACTAATGCTTTAAGCTCCTGGCCTTGCTTTGCTGGATCTCTAGCACACTGCCCTTCACTCTATTTCCCTGAACTCTTCTACTTTCTACACACAAGCTTATCAGCTATTGGCTTCCTCCTGTCAGTACCTCAAAGTCTCAAATTGCTGTCTTCAGACATTTTTGTTATATATAAAAAATGCTTCTCAAAAACAAATTACTTGAGCAACCTCTTATCTCATTATAGATTGCATTATGTTAACCTCTCCAAATATTCTTAAATTACCTTTGTGGTCATGGAGTAAGAGGACAGGTTGTTTCATGGATTGCTAACTGGTTAAAGAGCAAGAAGCAGAGGGGGGCAATAAATAGGCAGTTCTCAGTGAAGGACAGATTTTTGCCCAAGAATTTGTCAGTGCTGGTGCAGTTCAGTTTGTTCATAAATTATCTGGAGTTTAGGGTTGAGCAATTAGGTGACCAAGTTTACAGAAGATGTTGAACTATTCAAGGTGGTAAACCAAAGCGCCTTATTAAATGTTCCAAAAGGATCTTGCCTGAATGGGTAACCAAATGCAAATGTGGTTCAACATAAACAAATATAAAGTGATGAATGTTGGGATTAAAAAAAACCTCAATCACATATACCTGAGGTATTCGATCTGTGCATCCCGCCTCCTTAGGGAGGCACGGCTAGCCAGGCATCGCCAGGCATCTCGGGGAGAGGGGCTGGGCTGCTGTGCTGCCTGCTGACTTGCTGCTCTTCTGCAGCTGTGAACGAGGTGGGGGGCAGCATGAGGCTGGGAGGGCTGTGAAACATGCTGGGGGGAGGTGGGAGAGAAGGCTGGCTGGGCAGGCAGAGGTGCAGCATCTCATCATGGAGCTGTCTCCGTGTGCAGCCTTGCCCCAAGGACTACATTTTCCAGTGTGCCCCTCGCCCTGGGCATCCTGGGATTGGTCAAGGCTGAAGGAGAGAAGTTAGGAGGTGCTGCATCTCATCAGCACAGGGGCACTCCTGGCAGGCTTCAGAGTGGAAGGGAAGAGTAAGTTCTCCACTTGGGGAGCCCAGTCTGCTCTTAGTGTCCAAATGCTCCAGCCTGCATTCCTCCGTCTTGCCTGGGGGGAACAGGGGTGGCATCTGCATGTTGGGTGTATGTGTGTGAGCAGCCCTTATCTACTTTGGGGTGAGTTGTAATCTTCCTGGGTGTGGCTGCAATCCTTTCCACACTTTCGTGGGAGTAAGCCCCATTGACTCAAATGGGGCTTACTTCTGATTAGACCTACATAGGCTTGGGGTCTGTGTCAGCTTAACCCAGGATCTTCACCTTTCTCTTTTTCCTCCCCTTCCAAAAAAAGAGAAAAAAGCCACTCTTGATGGCTTTGTCTCTAAAAATTGATTAAAAATTAAAATCCCCATTCCTTTTAATCCATTCCCCTTTTTCCTCCTGCCTCCTTTGGGGGGGGGGGGTACTCTGTTGGCTGCTATTGTAAGACAAAAGGCACAATCCTAGCTAGGTCTACTCAGAAGTAAGTCCTATTGTGTTCAGTGGGACTTACTCCCAGGAAAGTGGGGTTAGGATTCCAGCCAAACAGTCTCTAGGTCTGTTTGCATCAGTTTGCAATTAGCAGATATACACAAAACAGTCTTCCCCTCCCCCAGCAAATTTATCACTTCCCCCCTCCCTTTCCAAAGCCCACCAGGTGTGCTGCTAACAAACTGAGGGCACAATCCTAACAAGGTCTACTCAGAAGTAAGTCCTATTTTATTCAATAGAACTTACTGTCAGGTAAGTGTGGTTAGGATTGCAGCCTCAGAGTGCTGGCAGCCTTGTTTCTAGTGTATAATTAGAACACCTTCACCCCCATTTTGGGGGTAACTGAGGTGAGGGGTTGTAATGGGAAACCGTGGCCAATGGCTACAAGGATCAGGGGAGGTGCGAGCTGGAAAACTTCGAGAACCACTGACATATTCTGATGAGAGCCGAGCTGTTGGTGATGAACCAAGAAAGATCTTGGAGTGATGGTGGATAGCTCCAGTGAAAACACTGAATAATGCTTGGCTTAAAAAATGCTTTCCAGATACAACATTGAATGACATGTTACAAACTCTAGAAAAACGTGTAGAATTTGATACTAGAAGGATTATATCTGGAAAATTATCCAAAGGGTGTGGTAGTAACACTATATAGGACTGCAACTGAGATTGAGGGGCTACTTCAAATAACTTTTTAGAATTGACAGTAAACTTTTATGTATTCCATTTTTATTTAAGAAAGTTGGGCTACAATTCTATACATGCTTACTTCTAACAAGGCATGCGTAGGATTATACTGTTAGAAGAACTTCCACAAAGATATTAGGGACCATAACTAATCAAATTGTTTCATTGAATCCATTGGCAATAGAGGGGGTGGAAATTTGGTTCCTATTATCAGCAGCCCACTTACAACATGCCACTGTTACCCTCTAGGTTTTTACTGAGTTTGGACTGATTGGAACACTCATTTATGCATATTTATAGTTTAAAGGTAGATTCTCCCTTTCGATCAAAGTACAACTTGCTGGAGGGCTGTTCTTCAGGGGTCAAGCTATGTGAGTGAAATGATCAGTAGGCTGGGGCAGCTACCTTCTAAGGAAAGGTTACAATGTTTGGGGTTTTGTCTAGTAAGAAGTAGCCTGGGGGGAGTCATGATTGAGACACATAAAATTAGGCATGGATTTGGCAGAGTGAATAGAGGAAAGTGATTTTCCCTCTTACAACACTAGAACAAGGGGTCATTCTCTAAAATTGCTGATGAGCAAGTTGGAACAGACAGAAATTTCTTTACTTAGCATGTAATTTGTAAAACTCCATGCCACAGGATATTATGGTGGCACCTGGCTTAGATATCTCTAAAAGGGGATAGGACAAATTTATTGAGGGAAAGTCCATCACAAGTTCCAGCCATGGTGTCTATATACAACCTGCAGTGGTCCCCTCTTGGGAGCAACCATACAGTGGCTTGAAACATTACATTTCCCTCTCCTTACCATCAGTAGCAATAGTAGGTGTCTGTGGCATTTTCCATGGGAGAGCAGACAGTCCCTGTACTTTACTGTTGCAAAAGGAAGACATGGTTAGATCACACAGGCCATACCAAAGGCACGTTGACAATCCCTTTTATTTTATTAATTAATTAATTAATTAATTACAGGTACAGGTAAGGAAATAGGTTTAACTTAGGGTGGGTACAACACAGGTTACACATAAGGTTTGGCCCCAGATTCCAACATACATCATTCAGTTAACAAAAAAACAGAACAAAACACAATAATTATCAGTACAAAGGCTATCATGTTTATCAATATAAAAAATTGACTTTTACGAAACACTCAATCTTGTCTAACTAAATTTGCCTACCCAATCGCAAAAAAACTTCCAATATTTTCTTACTCTATCTAAATCGCTCTTTCATTCTTTCTGTTAAGACTTCCATTTCTGCTACTTCATAAATTTTGTCTATTATATTTTCTCTAGATGGCAAATCTATAGATTTCCATTTTCGCGCAAACAGTATTCTTGCCGCTGTAACAATATATACAATAAGGTGTTTCGTTGACAATCCTGAAGGGACAGTAGCAGTTGGGGAGTGGGATTGAGACATGAAACTGAGATGCAGGATCAATGAGTAGTGGCATGAAATTCCCCCCTCTCACTTGTTTCTCCATGTGGAGTGCTTTGGCCTTGCTTTTCCTGTTGGGGTGGTGAGGCGAGGTTCCAGTTAGGCATTTGTGTGTGAAGTCCTGGGCATATCTCTGCAATCGGAATTCTGAGAAGGTAAGTGTTAACCAAAATACCTTGTCAGCGTGTGTGGTGACCACATACACTCTATGCCAAGTGCCCTTTCACCAAAGTTCCCATTGCAAAAGCTTCCTCTTTCTTCTCTCTAAATGTGAGCAACAGGAGGCCAGAGAGGTGTAGCTCCATGGTGTGCATCTTATCTGAGCTGTAGTCTTCCTAGCAGGGGCTTAAGTATTGGGGCTGGTGTGCTATGATTGGTTGTGCCATGTAGTCTGTGTTGTATGCTTCATCATAGGAAAGTGAGTGGGATGGTGGTGTGGCAGGAAGTGAAATTTTTGAATATATTTTCCTTCCCCATGGTTCCCTTTGAGTTTATTCCTTCCCATACCAGCTCTATTGTTAGTATTATGTAATTCCAGCACTGGTGTGTCTTTGCTTGAAGGAGGATTAGGATATGGCATGCACTGATCCCTCTTCAGTCATCTCACATTATGCCCCACAATAGTTTGGCCTCTCTGCTGGCAGAGTCATGCCAGCATTCAAGTTGTGGGCACAGTGGTAGGTAAGAGTTAATGGAGCATTTGTTGGTGAGAAGACGCTGCCCTGGCATCCATAGATATACACCACAGTAGACTCCACTCAGACTGGCATATCTTGAGAATAGAACTGGAAATTTTTTTTTTGTCATTTTATGGGTAATATTCTGTAAAATGCTATGATCCTGTGGCAGGGAAGCCACAAAATAATATTAAGAATATTTATATAGAGATTTGCAACAAAAAGTTCACAAAGTGCTTTACATAGCAAAATAAATGGTTCCCTGTTCTGAAAGTACTCAGCCTAAAAAAGATGTAGAAGACATACTACCGAACAGCCAATGGGAAAAAGAGGGCCAATTAATGGGGGGGAGGAGACATGGGGACAGTAGCTCTTTTCCTTCTAAATATGAAGACCACCATTTTAGAAAGTACCTCTGCTCAGTTAGAGGTTATATATATTTATAATAGATAAATATTATACCAAACATGTATAGGATTGTGCTGTCAAAATATTCTACTGAAAGTTAACTTGAGAGTTCCATTATGTTCAGTGGGCTTGCTCCCTAGTAAGTGTGTTGAGAATTTCAGCCTTAGTAGAAAAAATTTAGAGAATAGATTTGATTTTGTGCTTTTAAAATTTAAATTGTTGACTTGAGTAAATTTTATTAGCTTAAATATCTTCACTACTTAGATTGGATTGTTCTGGCCCCTTTTGTCCTCCATGTTTGGACAGTGTGGCCTAAGCAGAGATGTTCCAATTTATACTTGCTCGTGAAGATCACCAGTAAAGGCCAAAGGTTAATGGTAGAGTATATGTTTGCATTCACAAAGTCTTGGTTTCAGCCCTTGATTATCTCCATATAAGACTGGGAAAGATCCAAGCATGAAACACTTGTTGTGAAAGTGTGAAAGAAAGTTGTGAAAGAAAGTTGTTGTCTATTAGTGTGGACAGTACTAAGCTAAATGAGCCAGTGGTCTTGCTCAGTATAAACCACCTTTATATGTTATAGATATTGTTTAGTTGAGTACAGTGAGATACTTAATTATAGTCAAGAAATGAAGATTGTCTCAATACTTTCATCAAGTGGTGGTTGAGCACAGATCCTTTCCCTACAGGATTGATAACTTTTCATTAGAAGTGTAGATAATTGGAGTGTTAAGCACCCATGTTATGAAAGAGTGCCCCTACGGACTTCACCCTAGAAATTGAAAATATCAGTCAATAGTTCAGGATAAAAGTGTGTTGCAGCTTTTTATCTTGGATTTCTGCATGCTAGAAAGAAAGATCCTACTTAAACTGAAATGAGTAATCTATAATTAGGTATTTTAACTGCTTTCAAGGTTATGGAATAATAAGCATAAGCTCAAGCTCAAGTTCGTATCTTGTGTGAAAAGACTTTAGCTTTCTTTTTTTCAGTTTCATTCTGTTTCTAGAACATCAGTTTTTGGCTGTGTTTACAGTGGATATGGTCTTATCTTTGAATAAACACTTTGGGATTTAATCTCCTTGGCAGAATGAAGTGAGCACAGAGAACACTGTCAGCTCTGGAAACCTCGAGAAACAGGATTCTCCTCCACCAAAGCCACCTCGAACTCGCAGGTATTTTTGAACTATCTCTGACCAGTATGTAATTTGAATAACATAATTCTAAGAACAAGATCTGTTAGTATATTGGTATACAAAACATTTTAAAATCTTGTCAGCATTTTAAGAGGATAGTAATTAGCTATCAGATGCTTACAAATGCATGCACTGAGTTTGTGGACACTTTCTTGATAGAAGGTTATGATTTTCTAATACCCATAAGACTTTTTCAAAAATATTTTCAGAATGTAGTAAGCCTGCTGTATGTACGTAGCCTCTTGAAAATGTGGTCAAATGGAAGCAGATTTCTTTCACTATTGGTGGACCTGCAGCAAAACACAACAGTTCTGGAAGCAGATGATGATGATCTTCAGAAATTCTGAATGTTAAACTCATTCTAAATCTGGCGTCGTCTTAGTTCAGAGGTTCCCAAACTAAGGTGTTGTGATGCCCCAGTCAGAAACCTCTGTCATTGCCCCCCTTAAAGGGCAGCTCAAAAGCGATGGCAGCAATATGATTGACATTATCATGTCTCTGCAGGAAATAAAAGGGCTTTTTAATACTTACCTGGGGGTCACTATGGCTCTCCGGAGGGTTAGGAGCCTGTGATCCCCCCTGCAGTCCTCCCCACCCCTCCAAACTCCTGTAAATGGGGAGGGGAGCAGTTTTGTTTCAAAAACCGGAAGTGGTTTTTTGCTATTTACAGGAGTTTGGAGGTGCAAGGAGGGCTGCAGTGGGGGTTGCAGGCTTCTTAATAGATCTGTCAGGGAAGAGGTTTAGTAGCCAGGCTGTTTGTGTAATGTCCAGTTAGCATTCACACATCACTTTCCGCTCTCCACTGTGTCAGAAAGGTGAAGGAGCTTTTGGGAGTTGTAGTCCTTGTGAGGCTGCTGTTATAGAAGTACTGTACTCCTCACAAATTTCCATGAATGTTGACGTTTCAGTTCATTTGGTGAATCTCATTAATGAATGGGAGCTATCTCCAGTTCAGTCAGTCATATAGCCAAACCTTGGAGCCCCATTCAAATACTCATATTATGCCTTATAGCAGTGTTTCTCAAACTGTGGGTCGGGGCCCACTAGGTGGGTCATGAGCCAATTTCAGGTGGGTCCCCATTCATTTCAATATTCTATTTTTAATATACTAGACTTGATGCTTCCATGGTATGTGTCTGCATTTAGGGAAATGTTACAGAACTATACTTTTAACAAGCTATTATGTATATTCTTTTAACAGTGATAGTAAATGGTACTGACTCCTGGGTAAGTGTGGGTAGGATTGCAGCCTAGGATTGTTAAAATTTTCCTGCTTGATGATGTCACTTCTGGTCATGACATCACTTCCGATGATGGAACTGTGGCCTCACTGTGTCTCGGAAGACCTCCCGGAGACCTCTTAACAGGCACTTCCAGTTTGCTGGCAGTGCCCCCGCCCTGCAGATTTGATTCTGTGGAAATTGGTATCTACGGATCCCCCGCAGATACCACAGGCCAGCTGTGGTACTTTTCTGCCAATGCATCCAAGGTAGTGTTTAAAATAATGGCATACTACCAAGTAGACATGATACAAAAGTAAAAAAGGGGTTAGAAGGGAACAGGAGAGTAGACCAATTCAGGTTCCAGGTTATTGGATAATGTTACATAGTGTATTGTTTGTCATATAATACTTTGTGGCAATTATGTGCTATGCTGCATGGAATGTAAATTATAGCTTAACATCTCTTAATTACTGACAGTGAAGCTTTTAAAGTACAGGCGTTTTGTTAACTTCATACTTTTTGATGAAAGGTCTTTTATAGGTTGTGATAGTTTATTTGGTTTCTAAGGCTGCAATCGTAGAAGTAGGTGTCATTAAACTCTGTTACTTCTGAGTAGATATGCATCAGATTAGGCTTTAAGCCTAGTTTGTGTAACTTCTGCTAAAATTATTTTTCTAGTTGACATTTTTGAACAGGAATCATTACTTGGACAAGTTTGTTCATTATGACTTATTGAAAATTACTGCAGACACTATAGAAAGGATCGCACTTAGAAGGTTCTGAAAGACTGCTTCTCAAATCTGCTAATGTCAGATGTAAATCAAATGTTTGCTGAATTTTTCCTAGAAGCTGGGGTAGTTTGCTTCTGTGAGTTTAACACCCATCTCACACATTCTTTCTACATACTGCCACAAGAGGGCATAATTCTCCTTTTGACTGCTTGCAAGACAAATTACCATAGGTTTCATTGTAGAATATAAATTTAGAATGGCACATAGCAATTGTCCAAAAGCTAAACTAGTAATGTAAAGCAAGCTTTTTTCATTTGTTGGGCTTTCTTGTTCCCTATCATGATTCTGGTTGGTCTCTTGTTCAAATATTTGCTGTAAAAATCAAGGGTGTTCCCCCCCTTCCTTTTTGTACTGCTGTGCCAAGCCCTTCCATAGCTGCATGATGGTGCAGCAACATTACCACACATTCAACACTGATGTCATACATCATTGCTGCCTTCTGGGTTGCTAAGCTTTGAGAGCTCCATTTTGAGCTGCATAGTCATGCAGCTTAAGGGGAAGGAGCAAAAGGTTCCTGGCGTCACTTGCAAACTATATCTGGCCTTCATCTTGTATTTCATTATTGGGGATCTTGACAATTATAACTATTAGGGGTAAAAAAATGCCCATTTTTAATCTTTAAATGTTTGCCAATTCCTTCTAATTCTGGCTGTGTAACTTGTATAATAAACATTTTTCATAAACTATAATTATGGAGAACTTAAACAATGTTTCATTTTAGCTGCCTTGTAGAAGGAGATGTTAAGGAAGAAATTCTGCAGCCTCCAGAGCCTCATCCAGTGCCACCAATTTTAACACCATCACCTCCTTCAGCCTATCCAACTGTCACAACTGTGTGGCAGGACAATGATAGATATCACCCGAAGCCTGTTTTGCACATGGTTTCTTCAGGACATCCAACAGACCTCAATGAAAACTACAATAAATCAATAGAATATCCAGGGAAGAATGAATTCGCTGAACATGCAGAGAAAAAACTGGAGCGCAACTTGAGTTTTGAAATTAAAAAGGTACCTCTTCAGGAGGGACCAAGGAGCTTTGATGGGAACACCCTCCTGAATAGGGGACATGCAATTAAAATAAAAACTGGCTCGTCTAGTGTAGTGGATAAGACATCTAAGCCACATGAACAGGGCTCAGGAGATGCATCTACAGATGTCTTGGAAAACTCTTGTGTGGAATGCAATATGCAGGCACTTAATAAAGCTGTAACATCTTCACTGGAAGGACGTCTGACGGGTTCTGATGCTCTACAAAGACCAGACTGTTTGCCTCTCAAAGAGAAGGGACATGCCATGTGGTCACTACAAGGAGCTGAAAATACACAGCCCATATCGGCATCCATGCCAGAGGATGCATCTTTAGCTGATTTAGATCATGGCATTAAAAATGTGTCTGCAGTACCACAGTCGCTATCTCAGATGGATCATTCTTCCAATGAATTGGCTGATTCTCATCATGGTGGCATGCTTTCACTTAGAGCACCCCTTTGTTTTACAAATCCTCTGCATTCTGATGATTCAGATACAGATGAAAGGAACTCTGATGAATCCATGACTCAAATCATGTCTAATGTTTCAACTGCAAGTGCCACAGTTTCTGCAGCTGCTAGTACAGAAAATACTTCTGCTAGAAAAGTATTGCCAATGTCCATTGCAAGACATGACGCCCCAATTGTAGTACATTCTAGAACTGATAAAGGTAAGCTGTGCTAGATTTTTTACTCATAGTGGTTTAGAAAAACTAAAAACATAAAATTAAGAGGCTGTGTATTGTAACCAAGAGCCACTGTAGCTAAATGGATAAAGTGAAGTAGAACTTAATTTCACATCCCAGACCATTGATTGCATCTGTGTTATGTACCCAGTTTTATTTGGTGAAAGAAATTCCAGACAGAATGAAATCCCAAGTTTCTAGACCTCAAGCAGAAGCATTTTCCTCTCCCCCTGGTTCTCTCTTATTAAACAACCAAATACAGTATTGGAGTTGCAGGGATTTGAGGTATTGGCAGTTGCATTGTATGCATTTTTAACCATTTTTGCCTGGCCCACAGGTGCACACATTCGGTCCCTGTTGTGTATATGAAACATTGGACAGAAATAACTCAGATGAGACTAGGGAGAATTCCTTGCCTTTTTGGGTTACTTCCCTGGGGAAGCTTAGCTGTACTCAAAAGTTTCATTGCTTAGGAGTGCATGAGACCAAAGTATTTACATCACAGAAGGGTTTTCTGTTTTTTTCCTGTGTGTGTGTGTTTTCTTTTTGTATAAAAGAAACAAAAGCATACATAGATGTGATCGTTTTTAATTTGCCAGTTGCTAAAACAAACGCATAAACAGATATATCAACAGTCTAAAATATTTCTGTGTGTGTGTGTAATTTTCATGCTTCGTATGGCTTAAGTGTTTGGTCAAGGAATGGCCTCCTGATACTTTCAGGTATGTCCATATGTGACTGCTGTTGATAAGCCATTCACTTGAAGACTGATAGGTGCAAAAGGCCACCCATCCATTGGGCACTAATTGGTGGGCTTCATTTCTTCCAATTAAGTCTTTTTTGCCATTGTAAGGGCACAGAGTCCATTTTTGTTGACCCTGTATTAATCTCTAATTTACAGGTAAAAGGTTTAGAATTACATGCATATTTTTTTCCTATCTTTCCTTACTGTATAGGTGTATTAAGCAGAGATCAGAAAATTATGCAAGCAGGAGCTTTATTGAAAGTTTAATAAGTTATGTTTATAATTTTATTGTTTCATAATATATTTCATAAAACATGTCAAGATGAAAATTAAATATTAGCTGTATTGTCCCATCTTCCTTACTACTTAGATATTTCATGAAACATATTTCATGAAACATCTTCATGACTACTTAGATATTTCATGAAACATATTTCATGAAACTGTTTTTCTTAGTTTCAAATTTTCTTCCAAAATATATCTAGGATTTGTGGGGTTGCCAATCCCAGTTTAACCTGGATAGGTCTTTGCATTCTTGGGATACTTGAGGTATGTGTGGGCTGTCCTGGATGGTGTTTCTCCATCGTAGTGAAGACAAGAAACAAAAAGGAGAAATTCCTGCAAAGAAATCAGTTGATCTGTTAACTCTACCAGTTTCCTTCTGGAAATTTCTGATTGAAAACATGCAACTCATGGCAGTTAAGTAACCTTTGAGGAAGGCAATGACCATGATATTAACATACCAATAAATTTCCTGCTTGTGCTCCTAACTTGGTAAGGTTACCCAAACCCGAATCATCTGATTTTAAATATAGAAACTAGAGCTAGGAAATCTGGCTCCAGAGGATAGCATCCCAACTTGACCTTTCACCACTAGGAGTTCCCTCTGTAAACAGGAGCATTCTGTTCATTCAAAAACCTTTCCTGCTTCTTTTCAGAGGAACCCCTGATGGCAGAAGTGCTAGTTGGGATGCCACCTAGCAAGCAGACCAGAAGTTGTGGATAACAAAGAGAACAGATAAACTAAAATTGCACAGTATTTATACTGCTAAGAAATTTACTAACTGAACATATCTGTAAAACAGCTCAGCTGTATTAAAACTTTTACACAGTGGCATTGCTAAGGGGGTGAGGGGGTCAGTTTCCCCAGGTTCTACACTGACTTGGAATCCACTGGAGCGTTTAAGTAGGGAGTTCCAGTTCTTGCTCCGGAGTTCAGGGGTTCCTGGCACCACGTGGGCTGGCTTCCCTTCCCTGGATTTCCCCAGGGTTCTCCATTGTCATTTATTTAAGGGATTTCCTGGGGTTTCCCAGCAAGGTCAGGTGATCTTCGCATTTGCTGATGTCAGCAAATTTTGCGTTTATAAAATATAATTAATAACTCAAGGGGGTTGCATCAGGCAGGGACCATGCTGCAATGCAAAAGTACTAGCATGGTCACTGCCTGATGCAATCCTCTTAAATTTAGTTATTAATTGTATTTTATAAATACAAAATTTGCTGACATCAGCAGGATTAGGACCTGTAGTCCTTTTACTAACCCAGTGCAGTTACTAGCTGCACTGAGCCATTTCAGGCCCTTGTGAATACCTGCCAAAGAGAAGGGATATAGCTAACAAAAGTCAGAGATTTCAGTAGAAGCTTTTCATAGAAAGGCAGGAAATCTGGCTCCAGTATAGAAAACGCTTCATTTCCCCATGTAATGGATTGTCCTCTATGCTTAACAAAACAATCCCTGCTCTATGAATTGGTTCCTTTGCCCCAGGAGTTGGGACAGCCAGTGTGGTATAGTGGTTTGAATGCTGGACTTGAATCATGAATCAAACTCTGTAGGGAAACTTTGGCTGGTAATTTGCTCTTGCTAGTGAATTTGATTCCCTAGTTTGGGGAATGAATTTTATTCAGGGTGTTGGATCTCCCTGTTCAGTGAATGATTTTAATTTTTTCTCTCTCACTCTTAAGGAATTGTGCTCCATGCTTAGGAAATTGATTCCCTGCTTTATGAATTAGTTCCTAATTCTCACAAGATCTCCCAGAGCTTTTAAACAGGAACTTTTGGTTTTCATGGTGAAGACTCCAAAAGCTTCTTTGACCCCAGTCACCAGGTGCCTTAGCTACGCCACTGCTTTTGCATCCATTATTTGCTGTTCCTTGCTACTCTGTTACTATATTAAATAGATGTTAAAAGTTGGGCAGAAAAAGAGAGAAGCACTACCTGACTTCTGCTTTCCATGGCTTCCTTGTTCTAAGTCTGCTTTGCTGTTCAATTTAAATACATACAGTGGCAGAAAGAGAAGGAAGGAATGAGTTCCCATTGCCACCTCTTCTCTGGCAATAGCTGAGCAACAAGGGCTGCTGCAATCTAAGTGGAAATAGCAGATGGGTTGGTTGCAGTACCACCTGGACTGGCTGCAGTGTTTCTCCTTTCCTGGAGAACAAGGCACAGTTTCTCCTTGGGCTGGTCTTTTCTTCCAGTGCGCATAGCGAACTTGCAGAGATGTTTATTCATGGCTTTGCATTGATACTAAGTTAAAAGAATACTGCAGGTCTGTATGGTGTACAGATGGAGACCTGCAACAAAATATTGCTGCATATCTGCATCCCTTTATATGACTGTTCCTCTTCAGGGTTCTAGTCAGGCTAGAACAGAAGCACTGTAGCACTTAAGACTCATGGGGAGGAAAATGATGGCTTAGTTAAACCTTCCTCTGTGGTGAAGTCATATTTTGGGTAAGGCTGCTTGATTTAGCACTGATTTGTTACAGTGCTTTTTCTCCTGACATGATTGACTGCCATTCTACCCACTTGGACCTGCTCATTCTGGATCAATCTGCACAGGTTCTCTGCCTATTAGATCAAAACATCTTCCACATTATCCAAGGTATTACTGTGTAGTGCTATAGGGTGGTTGGGACTGAGAGCTGCCTGAAATCTGAATACCTTGGAGGGGAGTCTCTTTCACATTGGGGCAGCCCTAGACCCCACATACTGCAGGGCACTAGCTATTTTGAGACTTGAACAGGTCAGTGTTCTGTTATTACTACCAATTAATGCTTAACTGTCTTGATCTCTGTGGTTCCTCAAGATGTGACCATGAAGATAGCAGCTCTCCAAACTTGTTGATCAGCAGTCCCATTGACCTCAATGGGTTTTCTCAGTCTGACTTCTGTGGTGAGGGTCTTCAAGGTGATTTGCAAACTTCTGTATATATACAATTTTCACTGGCAATGTGCAGCTGGAAGCCAGATGTGAAATATTTTGGCTCTTCTTTAGTACTAAGCCCCTGCTGCTATTCTCAGCAAAACCCTAAAAACTGCTTGTTTTTGATAATGTGAGCACTTTAGCTGCTATTGCAACAGTGTGCTTTCCTTAAAAAAAATATCTTGCTTAAAACTGTCAAATCTATTACATCTGATAGTGAACTTGGTTAATTGTCAGCACCCAGCCCTCCTTAAAAAGAAGCAGTCTGTTGCTTCAGTTCCACAAAATGCTTCCTACTGCTTTAAGCTGGCATCTTGCCGGGTGAATAAATAGCATCAGCCAAGGAAGCTAAATACATTGTGGGCAGCCAGCCATTTTGTGGTTATTGTGCAAAACACCCTTGTTGCAAGCCAGCATGTTTGTGCTCCACTATGAAAATAACGCGGTAAGCATTTATTATGAATGCTTATATTTACTTTGATCTATGGACTTCTTAACAGAATTCCATACTATTTAGGTGTTCTGAAAGGTTTTTATTGTAATTCAATATTGATAATTTTACATGACTTCAGATGCTGGTGCTGTTGAAGACTCTTCTCCTCCTCTGCCTGAACGAACTCCAGAATCTCTGGTGCTTGCAGGCGAGCAAAGTGAGTTTCATCTTACTGGTTTTACAAGAATTATGAACCTGCTGTATGAAAATGACTATTTTAGCTAAACAGTGGCAGGTATTGAGGCAGCTGGAATCTAAATGTATGTGATAGGACACGATTAAATATTGATTAATTTAGAGCTTTAATGCAATAGTCTGCATACATCCTGCTTGTTGCTTTGGTTCTGTGTGGCAGTCCCGGTGGGTGGGTGGATGGGTGGATGAGAGAGAGCGAGAGCCATGTGTATAGACACTATAGCCCTGCCCTATATTTTGCAGGATTATGATCTGATGCTGCCTTTATATAGAGTCAAATTGTTAGTCCATCTAAGTCAGTATTGCCTGCTCTACAGACTGGCAGCAGTTCTCTAGGGTTTCAAGTGGGGTGTTTTCCTAGCCCTCCCTGGAGGCTAACTGGTATTGAATCAGGGGCTTTCTAAAGGGACAGCATGTGCTTTCCCAGAGTCATGGTCCTTCCCCAGAGTTATTCAGATACAAGACTGCCTTGCTACTAAGGAGCTGTGGTCCCTCCATAAGAGATACTGTCTCTTGAAAGATTATACTGGTGTAAAGAGTTCCCATATACAGCTTCTCTGTTGCAACCTATGTATTTAAGCGTTGCAGTTTTCCTCTAAATCAGTGGTTCTCAAAGTGGTGGATCATGACCCACCAGGGCCACTGGAAGCAGGGCATTCCCCCTTAAAGGGAGTGGCCCTGTTCCTATGGCAGGTTCGGAGGCTCTCAGTCCCCTCTGATCTCCTGTGGGAATTAAACAGTTGTGGTAAACAGCCCTTATCTCTGATCTAGCTACTTTCTGTTTTCATTAGAGATAAGGGCTTTTTACTGCAGCTGCAGAGGAGATAAGAGAGGCTGTGGGCCTCCAGGACCCTGCAGGAGGCCAGTGCTGCCCCCACCCTGGTAAGTAAAAAAGCCCCTTGGAAGCGGCAGCACTGCAATCCTTGTGGTGCTGTCGCTGACCCCTTCCCCACTCATGCAAACAGTTACCTGGTTCCCAACTCCCCAGTAGGAATTTGGGAACCACAGCTGTAAACGTAACATTGAAAGACTGTTTCATGATTCTATTGTGTTGGTGTATATCCGCATGTCTACTGAATACAGTATTTTATTCTTAAAATGATTTTTCATAGCCACAACTTTGCCCAGAGCTGTTCTCCTTCCACGATCTGCTGAATGGAGTTTGTCGCAAAATCAGAAAACATCAGAACAAACAAAATGTCTGGTAAGTATGGCAAGAGTTCAGGGATGTGAAAGCAACATTCACAATGTATTCACTTCAGTGTTTGGGGATATGTCTTATGGTTTCCACGTGTGCTGTAGTATACATTCATATAATCATGAATTTGCAATCCAACCTACATGCAGCTATTTTAAGTTGGATCATATTCCATGTTTAGCTCAAACATTCCATGAAATGTTACCTTAAATCTTTCTTAAAACATTTTATGTTAACAGGGATTGAAAATGGCTGCGCCTGCACAACTTGGTAAGCAGTTCATTTTCTGATTAGTAAGTATTGGTTAATAGTCAGATAAGAGGTGAGGGGTCTGAAATATGCTGGACTTTTAATTGGCTTTAACCCGTCATTGATGAAGTCCCCAGTTTCATGTTCCGCAACTTCCTTCACTTGTGTACCTGGGCGGGGGAGGGTGAGTGGGAGAAGAGGGACAAAATTGTGTTCTGATACTCCCTTCTACTTCATGGGTTGCTACCCTGGGAGAGCCTACTAACTGGGGTGGGTGAAGTTAATGCTGTTGGGGACTGCTGTTGAAATGGAGATTCTGTCCAAGCAGAATTAGGCTGGCTTCAGCCTCTATGTTTGCTTTTAGATTTATGATGTTAGGTCTCTGTGTTTCTCTTGGAATTCAAGAAATTAAGGAAATCTCTAAACCAAATTGCATAAAACAAATCTGGATATTAAAACATTTTGCTTTGACAGTTGGAGGCAGGGCCTGCCTCAGGACTGGCCCCCTCCACTCACCAGGCTGCCATGGCAACTGCAGCTGTGGCAAACCAGATCCTTTTGGTATTACGTGCAAAGCATGGCATTCATAAATAGTTAGCTGTGACATAATGTCACTGCCAATTACGTCTGGGAGGCCCATTTCAGGCCAAACAGTCACAGGGGAGGTCAAGCAAGCCCATACTCTACTTGCCACGCTGCCCTCACAGGCTGCCAGATGCTGGCTGCAGCAGTGGGAGATCCACCTGCTGCCCCAGTGCGGAGGGCAGGGCCCAGTGTCATAAGCCATGTTGCCTTAAGGCTGGCCTTAACCCAGATGCTTAAAATGGCAAAACTCTTGGATTTATACATCAGTGATTCCTCTTTTCAGATTATCATGAAATGGGAGATAAATCGCAGACCGATTCAATACTTCAGCCTCCCCTTTCCAGTCCCACTGCTAAAAGAAGTTTGGAACCAGAAGTTCCAGTAGAGACTACAGCCATTGGTAAACTATTACTTATTACTTTATCTGTATCATAATGTTTTATAAACCTGCAGTGCAATCTTATGCACCTTTACTCTGAAGTACCACAGTAGCCAGTGAGATTTATTCCCAGGTAGATGTGTATAGGATTGCAACTTTTGTCCAGAGTATGTATCTTATATATTGCACAGGTATTAATATATTTGTATTTTCCTCCTGGTATATTAACCAAAGGAAAAAATAACTATAGATTTATTTCTAGATGTCAGAAAGAAGTTAATTGGCTGTAGATAGATAAGAATCCATTGACAGAAATTATAGCTTAGACTTGGATGGGTGGTTATTACCTTGGGGTGCTACAAAAAAGTTGCACAAGCTTTAAGATGTATGATCATAGTTCAGCAATGTTCCAGCAGGCCCCCTAAGATAATCTGAGGTGACCATTTTGTGTATGGTGTCATTGACTGAGATAGGAAGGCAGAGGCAAGGAGGGCTTTCTCTGAAAAACTAGATGTGACATTTTTTCACCTCTAATGCTCAGTCTGAGTCCAGCAGAGGTTGTGGACAGATGTGAGTAGTAAGATCAGACGGCGCTCCAGAGGGGGTGCACACGAGGGGGGGCACCATGGACTCTATCTGTGGATATGGGATCAATGGATACAGGACACCCTGTTCTATGTTATAAATATCTTGCTATTGCATGTGTCTGAAGATGGTTTGAGCATCTGCGGATGCCAAGGCCATGCTTCAGAGGGCCTCCCAGAAGTCACTTTGCACTGGCAACTTCTAGGTGGTGTTCTGAGGTAAGAATTTTGTGGTAGGTGGGAGGGCTTTTTCAAGCTCTCAGAAAGCACACACTTGAGCTCTGCCCACAAAGCCAAGCTTGTCATGTTGCATTGTTGTTCTTGCTGCCAGGTTGTGGGGATTTGGTGGCCTTGGACACCAGCCCAAGTACCACCTGACACTACCTCAAATACTGCTGGTGATATGAGTACCACTGGTTGAGAAACACTGGTCTGTAGCATGTAACTGAATGAAACTGACTAGCTGTAAGAACTTTGTGTTCCTATCTTAGAGGACTGTCATATATGTGATCCTGCCTTAGCTGGAAAGTCAATAAATGACACACACCTGTATTTCTCCATGAGAGAGACTCATATAGCCTTCCATTTCTCCAGATGTTCCCCTTCATAGTGGTAAACCATCATCCTGGCTTGCCAACTTATTGTGCTTCTAAGGTTTCACAGCTATTCACAAGGTATTTGGCTTGCTGTATGAAACTAGCTTGACACACACACACTGCTCTAGATTGTAACTAGTATATAAGTGGTACTCATAGAAGTCTTAAATATTTGATGGGAATGATAGAGCAGCTGTAAGCCAGTAATCTTTCTGAATAGTTTTCTAAATTTACTTTTTTCCCCTGATACACTATGTACTTGACCTTTTCACCTTTTTAGGTTTTGGTAACCGTTGTGGAAAACCAAGAGGACCAAGAGAACCTCCTTCAGAATGGACATGATGCAAGAACAAATGGACAGTTATTAAATTATACTGGAATATTCAAGTGCCACTGAACTAGATCAGTAATATTCCACTCTTATTTTCGGGGACTAACAGAGTGTAGATATGACTACACTATGGTACATTCTTGCTATACATCACAGAAACCTTAAACATTCACAACAGTGGACTCTAGTATTGCAGTCTAACTTTTTGCTGGGGCCATCAATCTGCCTTATTACACGTAGGAGAAAGTATTACATATGGTTTATTTTGTTACTTCAAGTATTATTGCCTTAATGTCTTTTAACCCTGTTACACACTGTTTATAGACATGTTAATATGGTGAAACTTTTGACAAATTGAGTTTATGGACAACTTTTTTGCTAACATTTGATTATCATGTACATTTTATTTGTATATGTCCAGGGCAAGCAGGTATATAATTTGATAAAGCTGCAATCATAAAGTATTAACAGAAGGTGTAAGAAATCTCTGCATGGTCTAAATTTTTGTGTATCTTATTTGTAAATTATTTGCCCTAATGTTTTAGTAAATAGTTTGTTTTTTAAAAAACAAAGTTGGGTGGACATCCAGAACTACAGGATAGCAGAGATGAAGATTGTAATACATTTTGTAAATTGTAAGCAAAAGGTTATTTTTATATTATATACCATTTAACTGTCAGTCCTAATTTGTCCTGGTTTTATCATTTTGAAGAGTACATAAGTGCCTTGAAATATCAAATTTTTAGCCTGAATACATTCACCGAATATGATTAACATATCATCAAATGTTTGAAATGCCAGTAAAAAAACACTTTAATTCACTCTTCAGTTATCCTTCATAGTATATTTCCATTACAATCTGTAGAATAAATTTCTAGAAGAAACCATTTCTAAATGACATCAGGTTTAGTGTTACAGTATACTACTAGTGTGTATTATTGAAAAGCCTTTCAGAGTCGCACTGATAAAAAGGACCATTGAGACAACTTCTGTTGGACAAATTTTTTTCTCATTCAGAAGGTATATATGTAAAACTGAAGGTTCTCAAGGCCCTTGCAGCAACACTGTATCTTGGCAATGTACAATGTCAAGGTTAATTCTCATAAGAATTCACTACATATATGCTTTTGTTTATGTAATAGAGAATCTTTAAATTAAAGAGAGAACTCTGTTTCTTTAGTGGTGTTTCATATGTACCACATAGAAGGTAAAATAGCTGAGATGGAACTTAATGACGATGCTCTTGTATTGCTGCCTTTTTGCATGGATTATGAAAATAGAAAATATAAATTGGTGCTGCTTTTCTATTTACAAATCCTGCCCAATGACAGTGTATAAAGGAGTGATTTCCCACAGCACTTAGGTGCCAAATGAGAACTGTTTCAGTTTTCAAGAAGTATGGGCCTGTTCCATCAGCTTTTGAGCTGCCAACACTCCCCACTGACTACTAAGGCAGCACAATATGATTCTGTTTTGAACCTCATTCTACTATTCCTGAACAGACTAGTGGTCCATTTAGTCCAGTATTTAGTACTAGACATTAGGCACTCAATATCAAAAGGATACACATAAATAGGAGTATTAAGGAGTATACAAATATGTTATCTCCCCTTGACTTGCTTCTTTCTTGTGAACTTGTAACTGTGGAAGACTGTACCTCCAAGTTGAGGCTTGGAGCACCTCAAACTCAGTGTTGGATCAAACAATCATCTCTTCTTGAATTAGGGTAGCAGCATTTTTGATTGGCTGCCAAGCATAGCCAAAGTTTACAGACATTGACCCTGCTGAGCAGCAGACAGTATTCATTTCATTATCACTGCAGATCTGTAATGCTAAATAGCTGAATCATATCTGTTACTACAGCTGTTTCTGTCTCATTCTAACGTAATGAAAAAGGAGAGGCTTTAAGAGCAAGGGCCATTCTGAGAATCCCTTTAGTATTTCCAGCATCAGATTATGTAAATTGTAGACATTTGAGTGTGACAAAGCAGATAAGGATCTGCTTGTCTTTAAAGATTAATTCAGTGTATTACAGACCCATTCTTCCTTTCCACTGTAGCTCAAGCTTAGGGACTGACAACTGTAGCCTGACAACAATTGCATACCTTCTGTTGCCATAATATATACAACAAAAGCAATACAAGGGAAAATCTGATTACTTGCACTTTAAAATGTGATAAGTTGATTGAGATCAACTTTGTTTATAACTAGTTTGGGTATCAGATAGGTACTTCTGACCATTTTCTGTTAGTGCCCAATATAAAAGGCCATAAACATTTGCTTACACATAAGTAAACATGAATGTGTAGCTCATTTTTGTTCTCCATAGCGTTCAGTACATTTATCAGCTTGCAGAGAGGGACTTCCTCCTTGAATGTTTTTGGGACCTGCATTCATTGAATCAGGACAATTCTGGTAGTGTTGCATTCCTCTTGGCCTGTCCTTTCAAATGAACCAAGGCATGGTTGCCTGTTCATGAGCAAATATGCACTGTGGCTGTTTCACTTTCCATAAAGCGCCATGCATTTTCCTTGGCAGCTTCCGAGCATGCTCAGAAGACTCTACAGCCAGTGAAAACAATAGGAGTGTCAAGGGAATTTGGGGCTTAGAAACACAGAAGCATGCAGGGTGATCCACAGATACTCTGCAGTCATTTCAGTAGGTACAGAGCAGCGTTTTGTTAATTGAGCAGGATATTGTGTGTTTTATAAGCCCAATTTCATGATGGTGTTATGTCATTTTTATCATTTTAAGCGGCCCCTAACCATTGGTCAGTGTCAGAATGTGAGGATATTTGGCTGTTCCTATGTTTAACACAATTTGCTTTTCTTAAACAGTGAGCCCATGGACTAGTGGGGGAAGGGGTGTGGAGGGCAGCCTGAGGAATGGAGGAGGTCTCTGTTCCTAGAATGTCTTGGTAGACAGTGGAGTGACAGCACTGTGGGAGCTCTTTAAGGTAGGTATGAGAAAAGGTCAGGAGCAGGCTTCCAGTTCTCTCTCTGTTCTCAACCAGGATGCTTTAGCAATGGAGATATTCCTAAAGTACCCCCAGCAAGGGCAAAGTGGACAGCAGCAGCACTGAGGGTGACCTGAAAGATAGCATATGTCTGCCCCAAGCCACAATTACCATAGAGAGCTCCTTCAGTGCTTCTATTTGGATTTACCCAACCTTATTAGTACGTACTGATTATACTGTTTCAGATGTTAATAGATTCTAGTTCCAGCACCATTCATAACTTGTACAAAAGGCCACAGAATCATAAAAGGTTCAGAGTGACTGGTTTATTGAAGACATAATACAGCACCACAGTTGACTAGCCCATAATACACAATTTTGAAGAGTATCCCTGAAGGTCTATTTGAAGAGCAAGGAGGGAGGTGTTATAAATTTGAAAATATGAAAATGGATGGAACTAAGATTTTTCAGAGGTGCCTGTCTGCTTCAGAAATGCTTTATGGTGATGGAAACTGTTTCTCATCTGGAAGATGTCCTTCCAAGCCCTCCTGGTCTTGGGGGGCTGCAGTGATGTCAACAGTGCAGTGGTTTTCAAACTCATGGAGAGTTAGAGCCACTGTAAGTGCTTGCAGGGGCGGGGAGAGGCAGCAAGGTGGGTGGAAGGCAGTGGCACATCCCTCCACTTCGGCTTTAGCAGAGGCCGGGTGTGATAGCTCTGCTTTTATTTTCACTGCTGCAGGGAGCCCTTCCAAAGGTCGCACAGGGCTCCCCACACCCCAGGGAGGCTGCAGGAGGCTTGGGTAAGTGCACCCAAGCCCCTGCAGCCCCCTGAGTGGCATGATCCTGGGGATCATGCTGCTGCCTCCTCTCTGCCTCCAGGCTGCCCCCACCCCTTAAGGGGGCAGAGGCCAGGACCCACAGGCCGGGGCATTGTGATGCCCCAGTCTGAAAAGTTTGCAATAGTGTATTTCAGCCTCTAGGCATCCTGGGTGAAGATAGATTAATAGGCTTATATTTGCAATAAATGAGAGAGAAACATTTTATTTCTGCATCAGGCTTATGTGGAAGCTCGTGCATGTTTCTACTCCATATTAGTAGCATAAATTGCCCTTTAACCCATTTCTTCCTGGCCCATAGGTGTACACATTTGGTCCCCATTACATATATACAATGTTGGGCAGATATGGCTTAAGTTTACTTCAACAAGCTAATTTCATTAACTATTTCAAAAGTCTTATGGCTGATTCCTGTTCAGAAGCTATGCCATACCACACTGATGTTGGTATAACCACTGTATAGTAAGCTCCTCTATCAGCACAGCCCTACCCAGTAATGTTAACAGGGTCCACAGAAACCTTGCCATAACCCATCAGCCATGAAATGGTGCTCTGATGTCAGAGCCAATCACTACATGCATCCAAACCCCACCATGCAGATGCTACATTACTGTAGGATCAAGTGAAAGAATTCTTATCCATCCTTCTGCCCAGGGTTCAAGTCCCCTTATCCCACTAGCACACAGAAACATAACTTACTTGGAAGAGGGCAGCATGTGAAACAAACATACAAGTCTCTTTTGGGCAAGGGTTTGAGTTCTTGTGGGGGCATTCATGAGCTAGAAGGATGCCTATTACCAGGAGAGAGAGTGAGATGAGTTACAAGGGGAGCCTTAACAGCATGCAGGCAAAGTAGGGTGCTGGTAATTCACTGCACAGAGATGAAGGCTGGGAGACTGGCAAGCTAGGTTTAAACCAGCCAAGGGGTTTGCCCTAACCAGCAAAGTACTCACATTTAATATGACTGGCCAGAAACACTCATAGCAGGGACAAAAGAAGAGGGAAGGCAGGACTAGAATACTCACTGGCTACTCCAAAAACCACTCACCCAGCCATTGTACCCCTGTACCTTCCCCATTATGCTCCAAAATCCTCCATGTTTTGATCTCTCCAGCACGAGAGAGTAGTCACAGTGGCATAGTATTTTCTCAGTGTTGTACTAGTTACTATAGTGCATCCATCGGTGGGCAGACTTCTGCACTGGTGGGGCTGTTGTTACACTGGCATACATGGAAATATGCTGGTATATCATGATGATTGAAGTGAGCTGTTAATAATGGTATATTTCATATGCTCAAGTTATACTGAAGTACCTTAACTTAGATTTGATGTATGCTGACTTAGATTTGATGTAAGTTTTTACTTTAGGCAATTACTACACTATTTTCAATACTTTTTGCCTTCAAACTATTCAACTATACTTTTTACAGTAGGGGAAAAAATTGTGAGGAAGAAAAATTGCTATTGGTGCAAACATTAGATACAATTATGTAAACATGGTCTCTCCATAATACTGCAACTGAAATGTTCAGAGATCATTATAATATATAAACACATACATAATATATAAATAATAATAAAATAATAATAAAATTAAGGGTTGTAGGGGAACATTAACTGTTGCCACCCAACAGTCCTTGAATGTTGCATCATTTTTTTATAGCATCTAATGGTTCAGTATGTGGAAGAGCGCTTTTGAACTAATTCCAATTTGAACTTGAACTAATTCCAACAAAAACATACTTTATATATTGAGCCATTCGTTATTGATTTTCTTTGTAAACCTCTTGTGAACTTTTTGTTGAAAAGTGGTATATAAATACAGTTAACAATATTGTGAAAATGGTTATTAACAGATATTTCAGGATAGTGCCAAGACAAAGTGACTGCTATGATTTCGTAACAATTGACTTGGAGATCTCTACTTTCTTTCTTTCCCTCTGGGCATTTCACTGAGAGCAGAGCCAAGCACTAGAATCATACTGACTGGAAACTGAGCTTTGAGTACAAAATTACAAAATTTATTACAATTACAAAATTTAGTGCTGTTTTTCCACTTACTACAATATACAGTGGGAACTTCATGCTCTCTCCTACTTTTTTCACTTTACCAGAGCACTACTGCAAGCCGCATCATATTGGTATTCCTATATACCCATGGATAGTTCTAATTGAGCTAATACAGGAAAATTTGTGGTAGCACAGGTGAGGGAACAAACACTGCCATGCCAATAATCTAAAATAATTATAACTTCCAGGTTGTGCACTCATTGCCATTAGCAAGAATTAACATTTCTCCTTAAAGGGAAGAACATGTACTACTTTCCTTCACTACTTAATCACTCTTACTGCAAGCACAGAAGGATGCAACCCATGTTCCATGTTCTTCAGTATGTGACCATGGTTTGAACTCGCACTCTCATCCAATTCAAAAATCTTACAGCACAATCATATATAGCACTGCAAATGCAGTTGATTAATTATGTGTATCAGTTGATTAAAACTGCATATGAATAAAAACAGTAGTTCTGACAACATAAGCACACTTTCATCTTCAGATAATGCAAGTGTATGTCACAGAAGGCACCAATTAGAAGAGGTATTCCCTGGTGGGTGAGAGAAGGGGGAATACCTCTTTTAAGATGGCTGCCAGCCACTGTTTGATGATTCACCTATTTAAAAAATACATTTACTTAAAGTAAATGTATTTTAAAGTATATTAAACAGCCCCAGTGCTTGATTAATCAGGGGGAACATGTTAATGTGAACCCAAAGTTTTTTTAATTACCGTATTTTTCACTCCATAAGACGCACTTTTTCCCCCCAAAAAAGTGGGGGGGGGGAAGTGTGTGCGTCTTATGGAGCGAATACTGCAAAGCTGCAGGCGTTCTCAGGGCAGCAGAGCCTCCTTGGCAGGTGCTTCTGCCCCTGACCAGGGTCCTTCCTGCCTGTGCTCAATGGTAATGCAAATGCAAATGCAATGGTAATGCAACCTTTTTCATCTCACAGCATACTGACATGGTGCTAAACAGATCAAGGCACATCATGCTGCTGGGAGGCTGCTCACACCCCCCAATTACTCTACTAATAAATGACCCTTCTCAGACTCCCACAGCACACCTGCAGACCAAGTGCCAAGGCACAATGGTTGAAAATTGCTGATCTAACCTGTTAAAATACTGCCACGCTCAGAACATTTCTCCCTGTTCCAGGGTTCTCGAGGAAGAACCACAGTCTGTACCTCAGGACTGCTCCAGGATCATCTCAACCAGGGAGGTGCAGTGGTTGGGGAGGCAGGTGAGGCACAGCCTTCCCACTAGAATCCTTCAAAAAGCGCCACCACCCTGTGAGGCAGAGCCTCCCTCACATACTTAACCTATGCCAGTGGTTCACACACATTTAAGCAGTGGGAGGAACTTTTTAGAATAAGAACCTGTCAGGCTCCACTGGAAGTGATGTCATGACTGGAAGTTACATCATCAAGCAGGAAAATTGTTAACAATCCGAGACTGCAATCCTACCCACACTTACCCAGGCAAGTCCCATTTACTATCATTGTTAAAAGAATACAGGTATGTAACATTTCCCCAAATGCAATTGCATACCATGGTAGCATCAAAAATAAAATGTTGAAATGATTGGGGAAACACCTAGTGTTTAAGAAACACTGACTTACGCACTTCAATGGGGAGGCTCTGCCTCACCTGCCTCTCCACCCACACACATCCCTGATCCCCACTGCCCCAAAACTGTCCCCTCTAAACAATCCCGAAGCAAGGCCCAATCCTATGCGCGTCTACTCAGAAAGCAAGCCCCATTATAGTCAATGGGGCTTACTCCCAGGAAAGTGTGGATAGGATTGCAGGCTCAGACTGCAGTCCTAGCCACACTTGCCTGGGAGGAAGCCCTATTGACTAAAATGGGACTTAGTACTGAGTAGACAGATACAGGATTGGGCTGTGAGGCTGCAATCCCATCCACACCTTACTGGGAGTAAGCCTCATTGACTCTAATGGGACTTACTTCTGAGCAGACAAGTACAGGATTGGGCTGTGGGGCTGCACTCCTGTCCACACTTACTTGGAAGTAAGGCCCATTGACTCTTATGGGAGTTAGTTCCGAGTAGACACGCATAGGATTAAGTGGTGAGGCTGCAATCCTGCGCACACTTACCTGGGAGTAAGCCCCACTGCCTGTAATGGGACACTTCTGAGTAGACAGGCTGTAAACCGGGCAGCCTCCTCTGGCGCCCCGCAGCTCCACCTCCGGGCCGGGGGCCAGTCAGCGAGGCCCCTTCCCGCCAGCCGCCTTCTCCCGCCCTTGAGCGCCACCGAAGCAGCGCGCCGCAGAGCCGCCACCGAAGCTGCGCCCAGCTCCCTCCAGGCGCAGGCAGCCATTGGCGGCCTCTCCGCCGCCCCGCCCCTCCCCGCCCCGCCATCCCGGCTCTGGGGCGACGGGCCGCTGAGGTAAATACAGCGCAAGCAGGAGCTCAAAATGGCGGCGCCGCCGAGTCCCCTCCGAGGCGCGTTGGTGACCCCGGCGCCGCCCCCGCAGCAGCAGGAGCGGCGGCAGCAGCAGCAGGAGTCCCTGGCGTCGAGCGCGGCGGCGGCGGCGGCGGCCAGGGCCTCCCAGCGCGGGCTGCAGCCGGCCGCCAAGCGCATGAGAGGGGCGGAGGAGCGGGGCCTCAAGGGCCCGAAGCGCGTCAACGGCGAGGGGGGCGGCAGGCAGCCTCCGCCGCCTGCTCTCCCGGGGGCGCCGACCCCCGGCGGCCCGGCCGTGTGGAGCTTCGCGGCCTTCTCGGGGGCCGGCGGGGGCGGCGGCGCCTTCGTTTTCCCGCCTCAGCTGCCCCACAAGTTGCTGCTGCCGCCGCCGCCGCCCTCCTCGCAGTCGCACCACTGCCCGTCCGCGGGCGGCGAGGGCGGCAAGCCCAAGAGGCCCAAGGAGCGGCGGGAGAAGGAGAAGCGGCGGCTCGGCGCCCTGCCCGTGGAGGAAGCGGCTGGCGGAGGCCTCGGCGCGGCCGGGCGGGAGGAGAACGGCGACCTCAAGCTGCTGCTCCAGCAGGAAGGTGAGCAGCCGGACCGAGTGCCGCCCGGCTGGCTCCTGAGAGCCCCGGCCTGCCTCCCCTCCTGGGGAGCCCCGAACCAGCAGCACGCCCGAGGCTGCCTTTCCTGGGAGGAAGCTCCGTGCACTCTAATGGGACTGGCCACTGAGTAGACAGGCACAGGATGGGGCCCTAGGGCTGCTGTCCTGTCCACACTTACCTGGGAGTAAGCCCCATGGACTATAATGGGAATGACCACTGAGTAGGCAGACACAGGATGGGGCTCTTGGGCTGCTGTCCTGTCCAGACTTTCCTGGGAGTAAGCCCCATTGACTATAATGGGACTTGCTTCTGAGTACGGAGGCATATGATGGCCAGTTCCGAAGGGGTTGGAGAAGATGGGGGAAGATGTGACCATTGGGCCATGTTGGCGATGGTGTGACTGGGGAAGGTTGCCTCTCCTTGTGCTGTTGGTTTGGAGCTCTCCCCAAAAGAGAGGGGAGCAGGGCAGGCAGTGGGTGCTCACTCCAGTAACAGGAATGGCTGCCTGCCTGCCCGCACATGGACTAAACACATGTTGGCTTGTCAGCAGCAGCAGCAGCAGCAGCAGCGTGTCTCTTGTGGGTGGTTGTCACTAGCCCAACCATTTTCAACCACTGTGCCATGGCACACTGGTGTGCCCTGTGAGTGGTCTGCAGGTGTGCCACAGGAATTTTGGGGGCGGGTCATTTATTAGTAGAGCTAGTGGGGATGTGAGCCCCCCCATTGGCCTTGTGGTGTGCCTTGTCAAAAACCTGATGATGTGTCTTGACAATTTCTGTGCCATGTTAGTGTGTTGTGAGATAAAAAAGGTTGAAAATCATTGCCCCAAAGAGAGGGGAGCAGGGCAGGCAAGGGGTGCTCTCTCTAGTGAGACTGTAACTGGAATGGCTGTCTGCCTGCTCACACATCAAGTAAACCCATTGGCTTGTGAGCAGCAGCAGCAGGTCTCTTGTGGGTGGTTGTCACCAACCCTTCATCTCCGGGGCTGCATTCTTCTCATGTATTGGAGGCCTATATGGAGCTGCAGATGTCCAAACTCCAGAGACCCCAGTGATGTGGGGGACAGGAAGGGAATAAGGATAATGATGATTTGTAAGTTTTGTGGGGAAAGCGACCACAGCAGGGCAGTCTGGCAGGTCCTGTCAAAAAGGGGGTGTGGAAGTGACTGTTGTTGCCTAGGTGGAAGCCAGAGCCCTTGGGCTTAGATTTTCAGATCTGTTAGGGCAGTGGTTCTCAAACTGATCCAGGACCCACTTTTTTGAATGATAATCTGTCAAGACCCACTGGAACTGATGTCATTAACCAGAAAAGTGTTGTCATGGCCAGAAGTTGATATCATCAAGCAGGAAAAATCTTTTACAAACCTAGGCTGCAGTTCTATCCACACTAACACAGGAGTAAGCCCCATTGACTATCATTGTTAAAAGTATATACATTGTAGCCTGTTAAAAGTACAGATCTTCCCAAATGCAGTCACATACCATGTTGGCATCAAGTCTCGTATACCAAAAATAAAATATTGAAATGAATGGGTACCCACCTGAAATTGACTTGCGACTCACTGTTTGAGAAACAGTGTGTTATGGAAATCAGGGTGCCTTTTATGAAGGGTAAAAATCTATAAAGGAAACAGTTTGAGGATGATGGAGATTGAGAGGGCCTTTTGTGTGAGATGCATGAGAGGCTTTTTTTAAAAAAACAAGATTAACTTTTATAGGTAGCATCCCAGGTAAAATGCAGATGTGCTTCTTGATATGGGCATTCCTAGCATGTCTACAGCTATGTAAATATCGTGGATACACTCAAAGTACAAAGCATAATTTTGGCTTTGTAAATTGAAAAATACTGTTTTGTATTTCTTATATATAAGGTTTGAAGACCAGGGGAGGCATACAATTTTTTAAAAATTATAACAATAGTTTGTGGAAGTGTCTTGTAAATGGATTATAACCAAATGTGCTCTTAAAATCTTAATTAGGTGGCTCTCTAAAATGGTGATTTTCAACCTTTTTCATCTCATGGCACATTGACAAGGCACACCAAATTAAAATTGTCAAGGCACACCGTCAGTTTTTTGACAATTGGCAAGGCACACCCATTGACAGGAGCTCTAACAAATGACCCTTCCCCAGACTCTCTTGGCCCATCTGCAGACCATCAGTAGCATAGCAGTGTGCCACGGCACAGTGGTTGAAAATGGCTGCTGTAGAAGTAGTTTAGGCCACAAGCCTGTCTAATGTCAAGGAGCAACATTGCTGGACAGGATGCTATCCACCCAATTCTGTGCACATTTGTTTGAAAGCAAGCCCCAGCTGAATACAGTGGCATATATCCCAAGTCATTGCGCATAAGACTGTGAACTATGTGTCCCTGTCACAGACAGTATAGTAGGGCTACAATCCTATGCACACTTACGGGAGAATAAGCCCCACTGAAAACAAGGGGACTTAGTTCTGAATAAAGTTGTATCTATCTTCTATCCCCTACTTACAGGGAGGTTATATTCCAGGGGTCTGTTCATAACTTGAAACCAATGTAAGTTAGAACCAGAGCCATGCAGGCATATTCCAAAGAGAATGGCCTCTGCCCCCTTAAGGGGCGGGGGCAGCCAGGAGATGGGGAAGGCAGCAGCGTGATCCGCAGGATCGTGCCGCTCAGGGGGGTTGCAGGGGCTTGGGTGCACTTGCCCAAGCCTCTTGCAGCCTCCCAGGGGTGCAGGGAGCCTGTATGGCACCCCAGGTCAGGGAAAGGGAGAGTGGGGAGATCATGCTCTGCTTTTGCGGAGGCAGAGCAGATCGCTCCATTCTCCCTTTCCCTGACCTGGGGTGCCCTACAGGTGCTCGCGCAGGGCTCCCCGCACACAGGACTGAGTGCATCCCAGTCCCTGCAGCCCCCCTGCAGTCCCCAGGATCATGCCACTGCCTTGCCCCTGCTGCCTTTCCCCTGGCCCCGCAAAGACTTACTGCGGGTTTCAAACTCCCAGAGAGTTTGAAAATTGCAGCTGTATAGTAACAGGAACGTGCTTGTTAATATACAGGGAGAGACTAGAGATGCAGCAGACAAGAACTCAGCCTTTACTGTGATTGCACAGATGCTATGGCTTCCAAGAATGCCTTGCAGCGCCATGCTACGGCACCAGCCATTAACTTTACCACACATCTTTCATCAAAACAGCTGATTCTTAGCAGCACAGCACTATTCTACCTGCACCAAAGCTCCAATACAGCTGTTTGTAACTCAGATGTCTGTAGGTTGCAGTAGCGTAGCTAGGGAGGTGCAGGGGGTAGCAAATGCACCAGGCAGCAAGGTGGCTGAGGGGCAACAATGCCCGCGTGTGACGATTGAGCTGCTGCAGAAAACCCTGCCAGGCACTTGGAGGGAGGAGGGCAGGAGACTAAGGGAAGGCAACAGTCACGGCAACATACAGTTTCCCCTCCCTGCAGCCGAGATGTAAGGAATTGCTTGTTTTTGCGGGGGCGGGGGCGGGATCTCCTGTGAGATTGAGAGGATTGAGCCTCCTCTCAATTATGCAGAGAATTGGGCTCCAAGGCTGCAATCCTCTCCCCACTTTCCTGGGAGTAAGCCCCATTGACTATAATAGCCTTGCTTCTGAGTAGACTTGCAGAAAATTGGGCTCCCCTGTGAGGCTGCAATCCCACCCCCACTTTCCTGGGAGTAAACCTCATTGACTATAATGGGCTTGCTTCTAAGTTGACAGGCAGAGGATTGGGCTCCCCTCCAAGGCTGCAATCCCATCCCCACTTTCCTGGAAGTAAGCCCCATTGACTAGACTGGGCTTACTTCCAAGTAGACATGCAGAGGATTGGGCTCTGAGTTGGCTGACTGTGATAGGTTACCTGCGCATGTGCAGGAACCTGAAGAGGGTAGCAAGCAAGGCACAGCAACCTGGGAGGCAAGTTGCAGCAGGAGCACTGAGCAGCACTTGGCTTGGCTTCATCATTTGATATAATTCCTCAGTTTCACTTCCTAAAGGTAAGCTGCTGGCTCTTACGATTGTCTCCAGCCCCCTTCTGCACCTCTCAAACTGTGTAAGGCTACAATCCTGCCTTACCTCACTTACCAGAGAGTAAGCCCCACTGAACACAATGGAACTTACTTTTGAGTAGACATGAATAGATTGTGCTGTAAAAGTGCAACAAGTGCTTGCTATTTCAAAATATTAGCTAACATTTCTCACTCACTTATACAAATAAAAACCCCGAACACCCAATAAATAACAAATAAAGACTCAATTTAATTAATTTAATTAAATTTGATGTCATTGTGGCGGAGGGGGGCTACTGAATCTTCTTTGCACGGGCAGCAACTTGGTTAGCTATGCCACTGGTAGGTTGGGGAGAGTGTGTACTCAATTCCACTTGATTGGTAGTTGTGCAGCTAGGAATTTTGCTGAATTTGCACTAGTATAGTGTATTTAGGCAGCCCTGCTTCCTCAACATAACTATACAAGGTTCATTTCTCATATAGGCAATAATGGAACCCATGCTTTAGCAGTGGTTCTCACACTTTTAGCAGCTGGACCCGCTTTTTAGAATGAGAATCTATCGGGGACCCACTGGAAGTGATATCATGACCGGAAGTGACATCATCAAGCAGGAAAATTGTTAACAATCCTAGGCTGCTATCCTACCCACACTTACCCAGAAGTAAGGCCAATTTATGATAATTGTTAAAAGAATGTACATAGTAGCTTGTTAAAGTACAGGTCTAGAACATTTCCCCAAATGCAGTCATGCCATGGTAGCAATATATTAAAAATAAAATATTGAAATGAATGGGGACCCACCTGAAACTGGCTCTCAACCCACCTAGTGGGTCCTGACCCACAGTTTGAGAAACACTGCAGGGGAAGGTGGGCTGCTGTGGGTGATGGCGGGTTTACTGTGACTTTTATTGTGGATAGGCAATGTTCTTAGCTGCCTTCTTGTTTTATTTTTATTATGATGATGTACTGTTGATTGTAAATCACAGAGTTGCCTTTATGCAAGAAAAGTAGGGTATAAATGCTTGTCATAATAACAGGGCATTATTAAGTTGGTTGGATAAGACAGCATTTTGTACAAGACAGCATTTCAAAAATAGGTGTGTTATTGATGGAGAGTCCCCTGGTAGGCAGGATGGAGAAGAATGTACATCTTCTTTCACATGCATAAGTGGCAGGATTACAGAGAACACTGCATGTACACCTAGCTTCTCAGGTTGCCACATACAAATGTACTTGTACATATCATCATGGAGGTTAGACCTCCAAATATAGGAAAAGTCACTGCAGAGGAGGCAGAGGTGAGCAAAACAGCTAGCTCAGCACTGGGAGCAAAGCACCCATAAACTGTTAGTCAAACAGAGTGGTGATGGAGCAAGATAGCTGGTATAGTATGCACTGTCTTAGGGCCCAATCCTATCCAGTTTTCCAGCACCAGTGTCACTGTACCAAGAGGATGCACACTGTATCCTGCAGTGGGTGTACAGTCATGGAGTCTTCCTCAAGGTAAGGCAGCATTTTTATTCCCTTACCTCAGGGCTGCATTGCAGCTGCATCAGTTCTGGAAAGTTGAATAGGGCTGGGCCCTGAGATGGTAGCATACAGGAGTGCGGTGGGAGCTATCTTAGCTGGAGTATAAAATTGGGCTGCCTTTTCCAAGGCAGAGTACAGTAAAAACAGCATTCTCTTCATCATGTTAGCAAATTTTAATTGCGGTTTTTTGAGGAATCTACTTACACTGAGTACAGTGAGCCCTCAATTTAACAGATCTGGAAATAATGAACATTGTTGATGTCATTAAAAACTAGTTATGTATAGTTTGCACATGTGCATTGTCATAAATTCATTTGGATTTTGTAGAGTTTGATCATTGACCCCCCCCCGCCCCAAGTTGGTTCATTAAATTGAGGGTTTGCTGCAGTGCTAAGTTGATGTGGGACAATTCCAAAGATAGAAAGTGTTATTTAACATTTCAAGCTTAAACTTAAGGTAGCTCAACCCCATTATTTCAAAGAAACTTTACTGGCTTATGTAGTTAGACTGCATTGTAAAGAGATTAGGCCTACAATTCTATACACTCAGAAACAAGCCCAATAGGAATTCATTGGGATTTACCCTCAGATAAATATATTTTGTACCCTAGAAGCCCTAGATGCTTCTGATCATTGAAAATTGTTAGTGGCGGAATGTCTGGTTTCGCCATGTCCTTAAATCTCCTTCCACATGTTTGTGTAAGCCCTTAGATTTGACACTGAAGGAAATAATTGTCAGTTGAGATGCTACTGCTTAAGTCTTATTGTAAATAGTCTTTGATCTTTTTATTAGGAACTCTGAATTGTGTTATTCAGTGACAAGATAAAGACTATAGATTGGAATAAGTATTTGAGGATCAAACTAGATATGATGGGGCAGGCATATGACAGTGTCTCTTCCATTCACAATTATGTGTCTCTTTCACTTTTTATGTGAATGGAACACACAGGCAATGTGTGTGAAACCATCTGCCTTCTTCCACCTTGCGCTTCTAGGCATGAGCTGGGCTAGGGAGAAAATACCTTGACCTGTTGGTGGTTTAGCAAAGTTATATGAGTGAAGCTTTAGGTTCACTTGACTGTGTGTTTCTTTTTGTGGTCTGGGCAAAAAGACATAACCTTACTCTTATATGTAAATCAGACAGTCATGCCTTATCCTGAAGTTTCTGTTATAAAACCATGTAAATATATTCTTTTCAACTACTGCTTGACATCACATTTGTTCTCAATGTATGGCTTCCAAATGCAGGAACATTCATTCATCCAAACTAT
Source organism: Tiliqua scincoides (assembly GCF_035046505.1). Lineage (NCBI taxonomy): Eukaryota > Metazoa > Chordata > Lepidosauria > Squamata > Scincidae > Tiliqua > Tiliqua scincoides. The sequence goes on along the minus strand of NC_089827.1, from coordinate 24,921,300 downwards.
CCAGAATGCATCTATTTTTCTAGTTTTTGGACTGAACATATCAAATCATATATGACTGTAATGTTGAAGATAGCATTTCAAGAAATTTTGGTGTAGTCTTGCTTTTTCAAACATTTCAGTGGTATTATCTTAGAGCAGTGGTTCTCACTCCTTTAGCACTGGGACCCACTTTTTAGAATAACAATTTGTCAGGACCCACCAGAAGTGATGTCATGACCGGAAGTGACATCATCAAGCAGGAACGTTTTTAACAATCCTAGGCTGCAATCCTATCCACCCCTGCCCTTAAATACTGTTGTTGTTACCCAGGAGTAAGTCCCTTTTACTGTCATTGTTAAAAGCATCTTCATAAACATGCAGACCTGTGACATTTCCCCAAATGCAATCACTTACCAGGGTAGCATCAAGTCTAATATATTAAAAATAAAATATTGAAATGAATGGGGACCCACCTGAAATTGGCTCGCGACCCACCTAGTGGGTTCTGACCCACAAACACTGTCTTAGAGAATAATTACAGGTAAAATTTTCCAAAAGGGGGAAGAAAATTTTGATTTCTTCTGGTAACTATTCCTTTTTTCAGTCCATGTGCTACAGGTCTGGTGAGTTAGTAAGTACCTGCACGTGAAACCAAGGGAGTTCTTGTAAATTTGCAAGCAGATGAGTTTTCACCACATCCTTTCAACCAGTCAATGTGCAACAGATGATTAGAAGTAACTATAGTACATATTCAGTCTAGGAAAAAATGAATTATGTGGCTGATCAATATACCAGTCACATTGATATGAAAGGTGATGCCCTGAAGCAGATCAGCATTTCTGATCAATGTAGCATTCTAACACATAGCAGTCATAATGTGAGTTATACTTGATAGTTAAATTGTAGCTAGTGTGGTGTAGTAGATATTATTTAACTTGGACTGGAGGTTCAGATGTCCACTGTGCCTTGAAGTTCACTGTATGATCCTTGGCCAGTTATTTTGTGTCACAATAAATTCCAAAGTTATAAAAATTTTGAAGGGTGAGGGAGCTAAGGACTTGTGTGTGTACCATCTTGCAGTACTTATAGGAAGGTTAAAATAAATATACTGAAATACAACAGTAAACATTTTATGTTGGGAATAAAACAAACACTGTCTGAAGGATGCTCATTCCTGATTAGACCGTAATTTTGAGTTTTGCTTCTCTGAATTTGAAACACAGTCTATGATCAGTACTTTCAGAACTAAGCTGTTCAGACCCTCCTCCTGCATTGATTTCATGACTGGGTTTCCCAGCTCTATAGCACTAAATGCACCTCTAAATGGAATTACAAAAGTATTTTGGACTGGGGAATATTGCTGCCAGAGAGTTGCTAAGCATGGATAACTTCTCTCTCTCTCTGTCTGTTTTGTTGATATGTTGAAGTACAGATTGATGTGATCATGCTAGAGATGTAGCACCACAGTGAAATGTTATCATAGTTATTAGACACTTTTATTTAGAACATTCCCTTTTCCATATTGTTTGTGTCAGAGTGAAACTTAAGATGTCCTGGTTGTCCATTTTAGAATTCTTAGAATAATTCCATATTCTGTAATAATTAGATGGGAGGACTATTTCTACCTGAACTCTATTTTATTTAAATTTATCTTATTGGTGGATGTCTATTTCAACCTGAAATATTATAGTTTATTAGGGAGGCTAATAGTTACATGATTAGTTCTAGTTTGGGTAACATGGCTCTGAATTTTCATGGAAGGAATTTTCATGTAAAATTAATGTTACCTGTTAGGACTGGGATTAGTAGAATTGGGTTGAATGGAAGAAGATGGCAGTATTTGGAGCTATGTCTTTGTAATGTCTATTTCTCATTTCACAATGATTGGGTCTCTGAAGTACCTATAGTCCATGAAATTTTTGCCAGGTAATCAAGCTCAAATTATTACTTTGCCTTATCTCCTGGTCAATCAGAGGGCAAAGACTTTCGACTCGGAAAAGTTTCAAGTTTCCAAGTTTCTCAAGCAGCAGGCAGCTCCTTAGAAGCAATTTGTTAACCTTTTATTCTCCTTCCTTCTGCTGCAGCCTGGTTCTGCTTTGCAAATACTTGCAAAACAGGTCTGTTTTTTGAAACACCAGGATGGGAATCCTCCTTTCCATTTGAAGCAGGCTACAATTCAATGCACCCTTACTTAGGAATAACACCCATGGAAAGCAGTGGGTCTGCTTCTGAGTAAAAAGAGTTGTAAATATATGCAGCTGCATCTCTCTGCTGTGAATTGAATTGCACACTCCCAGTTATGTGTTATGGGTTGTATGTTGTATGTAAAGCTTCTGGCTTAACACACCAGACACCTTAAAGGTGGATTTGATTCATGGTTCTCCTGCAGTGGTTCCCAACCTTTTTCACTTGCATATCCCTTGGCAGCCCATTTCCATAAATTGTGCCCTTCATATTAGCAAAATGTTTGTAGTAATACAAGCCCTCATCTCCTCTATATGAAAGCCCAGACTTCATGTATTTATCACAGTGTTTTCTCTTTTTATCTGTTTGAAGAACAGAAGACTTTTGCACTATTTTGCACCAGAAGTGTGCTGAGAAATTCTGGGTGATTGATCACTTTCCATATTATGTTTCAGCTTTTTTACTGTGCTGGTTTTCAATCACTGTTTCATACATGAATTGATGACCCAAAACTAGCTATTGGTGGGGCTTTCACAGCCACCACCCTTCTAGCCACCTCCAACTAGCCACCTCCCTTCCTGCCTTGCTGGTCCTTGCAAGGCATTCCTGTCTTGCAAGGCTTTCATGACCTGCCTTTTTCTACCATTATTCCATTCTTTTTCAAGTACCCCTGAAGGTCCTGTTGAGTGTCCCTGGGAGTACATGAATACCAGGTTGGAAACCACTGTTTTACTGGTATGTTTACAGTGCACTTAATCTGATAGTGCTTACAAAAAGGTGATGAAGACCAGAATTTAAAAAGAATAAAAATGTATCTTATGATCATTTACTATGTTTTCAATAAATTGGAGACTACAGTTCTTAGGTAACAATTAGTGGTGGGTTATTTTTCAGAATCTGGCCTCGAGTAAAATCAGACAGAACTATGGTCGGGCACCCCCTTAAGTTTAACCCCTGACTTATCCAAGGGTCATGGAAAATTCCATGATTGTTAGCTCAAAACCTGCCCTCGACTTATCTGTGGGATCGACTTATATGTGAGTGTTTGCGGTGAATTAAGTCTGGTGCATAACCCAAAAATATGCTGAGTCAGAACTGACCACTCATCTGCCAAGGCATGTGGCTCAGATAATTGGCGTAATCCCAAATGAATAACACCTGGAGAGTGTCCTTGTAATTTTCAGGCTAATCAGATAGCCTTTTGAATGCAGCCACCAATGAATCACTCTGTTCAGTTTCTCAGGCTGCAACTCTGTTCCTGATGCCTGATTTGACAGTTTTATTCTTCTCTCTGGACAGACCCCTGGCTTTCTCTGGCTTCTGGACTGACCCCTGGCTTTCTCTGGCTAACTTCAAATACGTTCACACTTTAGTTCAACTAGATGTTACAGAAAATATTAATACATTTCAAAGCATTCAGAAATTCAGAACAGCAACATTCCATTTCAAAGCAACATTCCATGTGATGTTATAGTAAAGGGGAGAAGGAAGAGCCTACCTCCATGACAGTAATATCTTCTCGTTTTTGAAAATAATAATGAATGCACGCACACACTCACTCATTCAGTGCCCAAATGGTAAGATGCCTTTTCATAAATACAGTGCTGCAGCAGACTGATCAAGAAAAATTAAATATTTTGGAAAAGAAAAATGTTGTAAATGCAAGTTCTTGAAAGTAACTTGGAAGAAGATAGCATTAAAGACAAAACAGTGTTTACCACAGTACAGTGTTTCTTCTTATGACAGATCAATGGGTAAGCTGTGAAGCCAGGATATGTAAAATATACTTGACTTTTGGATGATTTTTTGCATCAGTACCTGACTAAGGGCCCAATCCTATCCAACTTTCCAGCACCAGTGCAGCCATAATGCAGCCTTGAGGTAAGGGAACAAGTGTTCCCATCCTTGGGGAGGCCTCTGTGACTGCCTCCCCACCACAGGTTGCAGGGCACACCCCTCTGGCACAGCTGCACTGGCACTGGAAAATTGGATAGGATTTGGCCATTAGTAAATTTGCTAATATTTACTATTTGTATAGGATTTTGTGAGTGAGCAAGGAAGTTCACATATACTATTGTGATGGAATCCTTACAACAACCCTGTAAAGCAGTGGTTACTAAAGTTTTTTTGATGGCTGCTCCCTTGACCTACTGAACTATGTAGAGTCCTATACATTATATAGCAGTGGTTCTCAAACTTTTCCAGCCCACGGCTCCCTTGATCCTTGTGGCCATTGGCTACGGCTCCCCCTTATAAACACCTCACCTCAGTCACCCCCAAAATGGGGATGAAGGTGTTATAATTATACACTATAAATAAAAAAAACAGCTGCCAGCACTCTGAGGCTGCAATCTGGACCACACTTACCTGAGAGTAAGCCCCATTGAACACAATAGGACTTACTTCTGAGTAGACCTGGTTAGGATTGTGCCCTGAGTTTGTTAGCAGCACACCTGGAGGGTTTTGGAAAGGGAGGAGGGAAGTGATGAATTTACTGGGGGAGGGGAAAACTTTGTTTTGTGTGTATCTGCTAATTGCAAACTGATGTGAAACTGAGACCCAGAGACTATTTGGCTGCAATCCTAAACTCACTTTCCTGGGAGTAAGTCCCATTGAACACAATAGGACTTATGTCTGAGTAGACCTAGCTAGGATTGTGCCTTTTGTCTTACAATAGCAGCCAACATGGGAAGTACCCCCCCCCAAAGGAGGGAGGAGGAAAAATGGGGGATGACTGAAAAGGAATGGGGATTTTAATTTTTAATCAATTTTTGGAGTCAAAGCCATCAAGTGTGGCTTTTCTTTTTTTTGGAGGGGGAGGAAAAAGAGAAAGGTGAAGATCTTTGGTTAAGCTGACACAAACCCCAAGCCTATGTAGGTCTACTCAGAAGTTAGTCCCATTTGAGTCAATGGGGCTTTCTCCTAGGAAAGTGTCGATAGGATTGCAGCCACACCGAGCAAGATTCCAACTTGCCCCCAAAGTAGATGGGGGCATGCTCACACACCTACACCCCAACATGCATATGCCACCCCTATTCCCCCAGGCAAGATGAAGGAATGCAGGTTGGGGCATTTGGACACCCCCCTCCTAAGAGCAGGCTGTTTCCCTCCTTCCCAAGCAGAGGAAAGTGCTGCACACCTTCCAGCTTCTCCCAGTCAGCCTTCTCTCCACTGCACACCTCCCAGCCAGCCTTCTCTTGGTTTGATGGGGAGGCTCCCCCACCTCCCCCCACCATGTTTCACACTGCCCTCCCCACCTCACACTGCCCCACCCAACTTGTTCACAGCCTCAGAAAAGCAGCAAGTGGGGAGGCAGCACATGCAGCTGAGCAGAGCAGCTACTGCCACCTTCCCCCCCCCAATGCCTCACAACACCCCTGGAGGCTAGCCATGCCTCCCTAGGGAGGCCGGATGCTCAGATTGAATGCCTCAGTTATATAGGGTGGTTGGTTTTTCTCAAGGATTCTACAGCTCCCTAATTGGTTTTTGAGGCTCTTCAGGGAGCCATGGCTCACAGTTTGGGAACCACAGCTGTGAAGCACCACAGATATCTCATGGCACATTTTTAACAATCCTAGACTGCAATCCTACCCACACTTACCCAGGAGTAAGTCCCATTAGCTATCATTGTTAAAAGAATATACATAGTAGCTTGTTAAAAGTACAGATCTGTAACATTTTCCCATATGCAGTCACATACCATGGTAGCATCAAGCCTAATATATTAAAAATAAAATATTGAAATGAATGGGGACCCACCTGAAATTGGCTCACGACTCACCACGTGGGTCCCAACCCACAGTTTGAGAAACACTTCATTAGGAGCAGTGGATCTTTAAATCTATTTTTCCACTTTTTTAAATCCATGGGTTTTTTTATCCAGAAAGGAACTTAAGTGCATAAAGAGGGATGACCTGTACTATTACCCCTATTTTGCACTTGAGGTAGAGAGAGATTTGATGAAATCCCAACGCCACCTAATGAGTTCATGACAGAGGTGACATTCAAAGGAAGAAAACTCTGATTTGCAGGTCAGCCTGTTAGCCATTGTGCTACACCAACTAATTAAAATGTATGCAAATTACGGTTCAAATAAGTGTGGCATAGCCATCTAATTCTTTCAAGGTCCCAACCCTGAAGATGTTGGAAATGTGGAGCCACCTGTAAAGTATGTTGTGCCATCGAGGGAGGAGATGATAACAAAGCTCTGACTGAGGAGGGTTGGGTGATTGGTGAAAATGGAACAAAGTATGCCCATAGGGATGGAAGAGTTAAGTGGATTTTAAAATTCACTTTATGGATGGTCCCATGGCAGCAGCAGCAGCCTGTCATTTCTCTGTTCTAAAGTGACACTGGGAATTGGGAACAATACATAAGAGAGTGAGAAACACATGTGAGTTGGGCTAGATCACGGGTGCCCAAATCCCGGCCCTGGGGCCACTTACAGCCCTCGAGGACTCCCAGTCTGTCCCTCAGGGAGTTCCCAGTCTCCAGGGAGCCTCTGGCCCTCCGGAGATTTGCTGGAGTCCAGACTGGCCTGATGCAGCCGCTCTCAGCATGATTGCCAACTGTTCAACCCCTTGCGTGAGCTGTGGGACAAGGGCTCCCTCCACTGCTTGCTGTTTCACATCTGTGATGCAGCAGTAGCAGCAAAGGAAAGACTGGCCTTGCTTTGTACAAGGCCTTTTATAGGCCTTGAGCTATTGCAAGACCTTCATTCATTCAAGTTCCATCACTAATATATTCATTTATGTAAATTTATTCAAGTTTAAAATGTAAACTAATTCTTTTTTTCAGTGTCAGAGAGATGATGTGGTCCTCTTGCCAAAAAGTTTGGACACCCCTGGACTAGATGACTCTGGAGCAGGAGTATCAAACTTAAGGCCCATGGAGCGCATGTGGGCCCTGGAAGCAATTTATTCACCCCCTCCCTATAATTGAACTCTCACAGCTTGATAACTGGCTTTGTCATATCCTGAAATTATGAACAAGATTTGCCCATTTTCTCTTTTGCCACTTGCAGCTAATGAATTTCTGGATGAGAACAAAGTGCTTATTTCTGGTCATCATCTGCTTAATGATGTCATTGTCTGCTTAATGATGTCACTTCTGCCCTTGGCAGGTGCCATGAATGCTATTCAACCCACTACATGAAATGAGTTTTGCACCTCTGCCCTAGAAAGTCCTTTTAATTCAAAATCTTAGTACATTGGAATATACATAGGCAGTGGAAACTTTACTTTCATCTAAATTCCGTATCTAGCTCAAGTGCTGAGATACTATGATCATGGCTTTCATTTTGTAAATGTACTTACATATGTTAAAATAGACAATAGGGATGATTGAGAGCCAATAAATGTATTCAATAGAGGCACACATTTTACCAACTTTTACTTAAACCAAACCCAACCAAAAAACATAAACACACATTAACACACTTTCCACCTTGTGTAAGCTTCCCAAGTAAATTTTGTTTTGTCTGAATTGTTCGTTTGACTTCCAGAGTGGAGCGGAGAAGTATTATATACATAAATCCCTAAGATTCTCAGAGCATGTGCATTTTATTGTCCCTTTCCCTCCTCACCTGGCCAACATTTCCTCCATACTCAGAAATTGCATTTTCTGTCTTTGAGTTAACTCAGATCTACAGGTGTCCTTCTGTAGATCTGAGTTAGCTCAGATTGTATTCCTAAACATTCAGGAATAGCATGTAATATAGTCTCACAAGGACGAACACTTCAGGATTTAATTGTGGCCTGCCAGGGCAGGGGGAAAGAAATGCATGTTTTAATGAAGTTCTAAATACAGTAAAAAGATTCATTTCTGTGTGAAGCTAACACATCAGGAAGAAGATTGTACTGCTTTACCAAGTCAACCTGCATTTGATGTTCAGTGGATCCTTCATGTGTGGCCTCTGCACATCTCAGAACAACTCCCAGACATGACTGGAAGTCAATGGCACAAACCAGCCATGAGTTCTTGTCATGTCTTGGAGGCTTCTGAGGAAGCCTGAAGGCCACATGCGTCCTCTGAAGGGTTGGGCACTGCCTGCATGTTGCATTCTGTAAAAGGACAAAACATGCCTGCTTGCTAAATAAAAGAAATGGAAGATTATGGACGTGGAGCATTGTACTTACAGGGTCCTCGCTAGTCTGCAGTTTCTGTATCGGGGGCGGGGGCTAGAATGGATCTGCTGTGAATATGGGGGTTGGGCACCTGTATATTATTCAAAACTCAATGTATAGGTTTCTTCTGGAGGATAGCACAAAACTATGAGCAGCCCAATCTTAAATTCCACCTGTACCAGCTCCTGAGCATCGCAAACAAGCTGTAAGGCATGTTTGTCCCAGTTTGGCTGGGCTAGCTCAGACCTTTCTCCTTTTCCTACCCAAGGAAGGTTGCTTCTAGGGAACCTCCGGAACAAGCCTACTGGCAGGTATCCAGGCAGGTTACCTCAGCATGGGACCAAACAGGATAGTGTGAGGTTACAGGGGAGGAGGAATACACATTGGCAGGGGGAAAGAGAGCCCAGTAATGGGGAGGCTGCATGTGCTCAAGGTTTCTCCCCCATGGATTCTCCCAAAGACGGGTATAACTTGGCTGCACTCCTGGAGTGGCTTCTCACTTTCAAGTACACTGGTATAGGAAGAATCACAAGCAGCATCTTGTTTAATTTATAACAATTTAATGTTGCTGGTGTAGCATAGTGACCAAGAAGCTGAGCTCTGAAGCAAGACTTTCTTGGTTTAAATCTCACCTCTGCCTTGAACTCTCTTCGTGGCCTGGGGCAAGTCACTCCCTCTTGGCCTCAGCAATCCAGCTGCATTATAGGAATATTAATACTTAAACTCTGTAAGGATAATCAGGATATCAGGATAATCAGGATAATGCTTGTGAAGTGTGTTATGCACTCAGAAAGCACTGTACAAATGTTAAAGAGTTTTTGTTATTGGTGGATATAGTATCTCTCCTCCTTCTCATGTATCTCTCCTCCTTCTCTTTCTCTATTATATCTCTGCTACCTTTCCTGTCTTGAAGATCCTTAGAGACTAGGTGCTTCATATGAGTCAAGCTGGCATTCATTGGCACTTAGTCAAAAATTTGCACATTAAGCATTTGTAAATCTTTGTTTAAAATTGCCATCAATGGTATTACTTTCTGTGGAAATTCAGTAACCTTCTGTATTTGCTAGGAGCTGGCAAAGGAGCTGGTTATTTGCAACAACCTCTAGCATTCTGCTTCAGGTGACAGCTGTGGGGAGGTGGCAAATAAGCAGTTTTTGTTTCCATGGAGAATGGGAGTGTTTCCAGCACAGTAGGCATGAAGGGAAAGAGAGCAATACTGCTTGGAGGCAGAGGTGCCTTTGTACTGTGCTGGACATACTAAAACACAGGACGATAAACACCAATAGAGAACATTGAACACTGTCAATAGAGATAATAGTAGCAAGTGTGGTTTCTTTGTGGCCCATACGTTATGGGCAAGTACTGTGCAAGCATGGAATCTGTTGCCAAGTAGCACACATTTTTCCCCATGGACGAGTAGTGTCAGTTTTCTGCTTCCCTGTGGGCAAGTAGCATCTGTTTTCCCCTAATGGTAGAGGTGTTGGAAAACTTATATTTTACTCAGAAGTAAGCCAATTGTGTTCAGTTAGATTTACAGCCCAAGCCTATCTTGCAGGAAACAAACACCTCTATTCATTGGTAGGCATGGTTTCCTTATGGGCAAGTAGCATCCATTGTTCCCTATCAACAAATACGTTTTTCCTGTGTGACTGTCCTCTCTTCTGTATAGGTAACTGTATCTTCCCTATTGTCAGTTATTGTCCTATGTTTTAGTATGTTCCATATGTGCTTGCTCTGCCCTGTGTGTGAGAAGGTGAGAGGAGCAGCATAAGTGTGTGTTGCACGTGATACTCATTACTTGCTCACTAGAAGTTTTTGTACTTGTTTTCCAAGACCCTTCTCTCCCAGCTTTCCTTTCCTTTTTTATCTTGTTTTTTTTTTCTTCTCCCATGTATATCCTATGAGGTCTATCTTTCCTCCTATCCCAGGGTAGTTCTTACATATCTAGAGTTTTGCTTTCCCTTTTGGCTTGCTTTTCTCCTCCTCACCCCCACTTGCTTTCTGTCCTGAGTTTTTTCTCTTCTGGGCCTCAGAGAATCCTGTCCTTTCTCTGTCTCCCTCTGTCTCTTGCTCCCTGAATTTAGATGGGTGCTGAGGACTGGAGAATCTACAGAGAAAAATACATTTTATGCTTGCCCTTTGTTGCTCCAACAAATCTCGTCTTGGAGACTGGACTCTTCTGTTCCCCTCCAAGCCAGAAACTCTGTGTCTCTCAGGAGCAGAGCAGATGATGACAATGATAAATCTTAACCAAATATAGATTATAGAAAAAAGCTACTATGTGAATGCTAAGCTGTTTTAATTATTAATACAATGACAGTTAATACAAAGGGTTCTTGCAGCAGCTTACAAAGACAATAAAATAGAATTTCAAATGTTCTAATCAGATGCTTCTGGAGCTGCAAAGGCATATTGCCAAAAATAGTGCATGGAGGGGGAAGATACCAATTGATCTTCCACTTCATGCAGCAAAATGCCTTGGGCTACTGGCTCGTTAAAACTTTTGGCAGTTCTAAAAACATGTCATTACATTTGTCATTCTTTTCAGTAAACACATAATTTTCTTATTTGAGTTGCATGGTAACTTTTGGCAAGTTGATTCCCATTGCTTCTGTTTTACCACTGACCTTTCAATTTCTCACTAATCTGGTCATCTCTTGCCAATTTTACTAATCTGGTAATCTATTTCTTTCTGAATTACTTGTCAAGAGTAGATGGCAAATAATGAGGCTGCTATTGTGTCTTCTCTTCAACATCTGTGTGCCAGAGGAAGTGATCCAAAGCTTGAGTTTTCAAACTCACCATAGCTGCTGTTTATATTAGAAGTTGGGAAAATATGGTTTGTTAAGCCAGAATATAAAACCATGAATTAGATTACACAGGCCAACACACATTTTGCTTCCTTAAATGTTACACCAATTCCTGGGTATATTTGGGATGCCGATTCCAAAAATGGCATCTGTTTAGCCCTATCATGTCTAGTTTTGGAGACAGCATAGCCTCTTTAGTGAATGGTTCTAGCAGCTTCCTCATGAGGAAGCCTACACCATAGGCTACACCATAGCTCAAACCACTGTAAAGGCTGGGAAAAACTTTTCTGACCCTCAATTTTATAGTCCTGTGTTATCATTTGAACTGAGCAGTTTGTGTGCAGTTGCATTATTAGCAAAATAAAATACTTTCAGCTGAAAAAGAAAATATTCCTTTCTTGTAGTTTAGGAGTATAAATATGACTATTAACACTTCATGAAGAGTTCACTGTTGTTTTTATCATATATGGTAAGTCTGTAGTTTCCTGGGAGGCAACCCATTGACTTGCTTGGTGCGATCTTGCTTCAAACATGCAAGTTGAGTTTGAGTTGAACAGAAAGTGTCCTAGTAACTGGAGACAAAATAGGCTAGCCTAAACATGGATCTACCCATTTATATTCCCATCAATTGTTTAAATTTATATCTCTTTTTATTTATATACCTTGGGAAAATTAGTTTAACTTGCATTTGCTTGGTGCAGGGGTGTCCAAACTTTTTGGCAGGAGGGCCACATAATCTCTCTCACAATGTGTTGGGAGCTGGGGAAAAAAAGAACTAATTTACATTTTAAACTTGAATAAATTTACATAAATGTATTAGGGATGAAACTTATATGAATGAATGAAGGTCTAGCAATAGCTCAAGGGCTATAAAAGGCCTTGTACAAAACAAGGTCAGCCTTTCCTTTGCTGCCGCTGCTGCATCACAGATGTGAAACAGCAAGCAGTGGAGAGAGCCCTCGTCCCACAGCTCATGTGAGAGTTCAAGCAGTTGGCCGTCACACTGAGAGCAGTTGCATCAGGCCAACGTGGGCTCCAGCAAGTCTCTGGAGGAACAGAGGCTCATTGGAGACTAGGGGCTTCCTGAGGACTGGACTGGGAGTCCTCAAGGGCAGCAAGTGATCCCAGGGCCGGGGTTTGGGCACCCCTGGCTTGGAGAACTGGTCTCTAAAAGATACATAGTTTTTTGATTCTGAACTTCCACATTGGCTTCAAGGACCTCAGGAAATGGATGTTGTACATTTATTGTAACAAACTTCCCAATGCTTTTCCCTTCTAGTTTTGTTTCTTGGTGGTGGTGCATTTCCAAATATTCCTCAGTTTATTTAATTTGTTGGAGATGTTGGAAGAACTTGAACCAAAAGAAGCAACAGGCTGTGTTGTCCAAAAGCCTTACTACCATGTTGCTGGTAGTCATGTTACTCGTAGTCATGTTGTTGTGGTAATTGTCTGTATACTTGGAGGGGTACTTTATTTTGTAACATTTGAAAGTAACTTTGCAATTCTCAGTCCTAAGAAGTATTGAGATGTCTTCGGTGTCCCCCGAATTTCCCCTTTTTCCTTTTCTTTGCAAATGTTCACCACTCTACTCAAAACTGTTGACGTTGTCATATACAATATTCCCTGCTTTTAATGAAATATTCAGTTTTTAATAGTAAATGGATTAGGGAGAACCTGTGGCTAACAAAGCTGCTTTCCTTACAGATCTTAGGGAAAGGAGAGCACCCACCCTAATAAATACCAAGTTGGACACCATCCTTAAAACCTTGTGATATTGTTTGTGCTGAATGCACTAAGAACTTACAAAATAATAATTGCTTTCCTGAGTAATTAGTTGTTATCTCTTATAGTAGAGCCAATAAAACCCGAGCATGAGTATTTTGCCTTTTGGGGTAGAGTGAGAGTATGGAAAGGGCCTTGTATGGTGATTAGCCCTCGTGCTTTACTGCAATATTGCAGCAATTCCAGTGTCTCGTGTATAGTTTTTGCTTTTCATCTAGTTGTGCTGCTTGTGTAATGTGTTATTGACTCCTGATGTGTGATGCCCTCTGGAAGTTGTTGCAAAGCAGCTGCTTTCTGTTTGCATAAATAGCCAGATCACTAAATGACAGTTTAGATTTTATTAATTTCTCAATTTAGCTGTTTTAAGTCCTATTTAGAAAAAAGTGAAATAAAACATCTTTAGTTTTTCAGATGCCTGTGTGTCTGAATAATGTAAAGCAATTGTTATGGAAATGGCACAATTGACTCAACTCCTGGAGCAACCAAGATTAATAAGAATTGTTGTTGGAAAAAAGTTTGAATAGTGGGTAATGCTTTTTTGAAATCTTTCTTGAAATGCTTCAAGAAATGGCGTTCTTGAAAATCATGACAAGTGAGAACAAGCTTCATATAAATTAGTAAACAGAGTGATCCAGTAAGTGAAATTGGCTCTACCTGTTAAGTGCCTCAGTGAGCAGATGACTGTTTGTTCTGAATGAGTATCTTGCCATGCCATATAAATCTGTGTGATGCATGATGGGCAGGGTTCATTAATGTTAGTACCAAGATGGATGTTACCATTTTGGCATTACTGCATCATTCCTATTTGGGAAATATCTAGTAGGGTTGTTTTGTTTTGTTCTCAATACCTTTTCTGATGATCCCAAGCATAGAATTGGCCTTCTTTACTGCTGCCGCACATTGAGTCAACACTTTCATCGACCTGTCCACCACCACCCCAAGATCTCTCTCCAGATCTGTCACAGACAGCTCAGAACCCATCAGCCTATAAGTGAAGTTTTGATTTTTTGCCCCAATGTGCATGACTTTACACTTACTGACATTGAAGCGCATCTGCCATTTTGCTGCCCATTCTGCCAGTCTGGAGAGATCCTTCTGGAGCTCCTCACAATCACTTCTGGTCTTCACCACTCGGAAAAGTTTGGTGTCGTCTGCAAACTTAGCCACCTCACTGCTCACTGCTCACTGTCTCCAGGTCATTTATGAAGAGGTTGAAAAGCACCGGTCAGTCCCAGGACAGATCCTGGGGCACACTGCTTTTCACTTCTCTCCATTGTGAAAATTGCCCATTGACACCCACTCTCTGTTTCCTGGCCTTCAACCAGTTCTCAATCCATAAGAGGACCTGTCCTCTAATTCCCTGACTGTGGGCCAACTGTTTCTCTGGCGGGTTTCCTGCTTCTAACATATTTGAAGAAGCTTTTATTATTCCCCTTAATGTTGCTGGCCATGCATTTCTCATAGTCTCGCTTGGCCTCCCGTATCACCTTCTTTCATTTCTTTTGCCACAGTTTATGTTCCTTTTTATTCTCCTCATTAGGGCAAAACTTCTATTTACGGAAGGAAGCTTCCTTGCCCTTTACAGCCTCTCTAACTTGGCTCGTTAGCCATGCAGGCACCCTCCTGGATTTAGTGGAACCCTTCTTTCTTTGCAGTATACACCTCTGCTGGGCCTCTATTACTGTTGTTTTAAGCAGCCTCCACGCACTCTGGAGAGATTGGACTCTTTTTACCTTCCCTTTCAATCTCCTTCTAACCAGCCTCCTCATTTGAGGGAAGTCCGCCCGTCGGAAGTCAAAGGTTTTTGTGAGAGATTTGCCCAGTATTCTTCCCCCGTCGTGCATGTCAAAACGGATCGCAGCATGATCACTGTTCCCCAACGGCTCCGTAACATTGACATCTCTAACCAGGTCCTGTGTACCACACAATATTAAATCCAGAGTCACCTGTCCTCTGGTGGGCTCCATGACTAGCTGTTCTAAGGCACAGTCATTTAGCACAAAACGGATAATATTATAATGCCGTTGTACAAATCTACAGTACCTGGAGTATTGTGTTCAGTTCTGGTCACCGCATCTCAAAAAAGACATAGTGGAAATGGAAAAGGTGCAAAAGAGAGCGACTAAGATGATTACGGGGCTGGGGCACCTTCCTTATGAGGCAAGGCTACTGCGTTTGGGTTTCTTTAGCCTAGAAAAGCTCAGGCGCCTCAGGGGGGACATGATTGAGACATACAAAATTATGCAGGGGATGGACAGAGTGGATAAAGAGATGCTCTTTACGCTCTCACATAACACCAGAACCAGGGGACATCCACTAAAATTGAGTGCTGGGAGAGTTAGAACAGACAAAAGAAAATATTTCTTTACTCAGCGTGTGGTTGGTCTGTGGAACTCCTTGCCACAGTATGTGGTGATGGCATCTGGCCTGGACGCCTTTAAAAGGGGATTGGACAAGTTTCTGGAGGAAAAATCCATTATGGGTTACAAGCCATGATGTGCATGTACAACCTCCTGATTATAGAAATGGGCTATGTCAGATGCCAGATGCAAGGGAGGGCACCAGAATGAGGTCTCTTGTTATCAGGTGTGGTCCCTGGGGCATTTGGTGGGCCACTGTGAGATACAGGAAGCTGGACTAGATGGGCCTATGGCCTGATCCAGTGGGGCTGTTCTTATGTTCTTAGTGTTGAAAATTTCCTGTTCTCTAGTGGTTCCAGGGTGGCCCAGTCTTTGCATCTGGGAAACTCTTCTGTGCCACCAAGCAGATTATCAGAGTCTTGGGATTGGTTCCCCAGACTGAGCTTGCCTTGCCATCAGGCAGCAGGATCCTTTAGAATCAGGAATTCACAGGCAAGCTCAAATTTCTCTGTTCAGTTGCTTTTCATATTTGTTTTTATGTATCTCTTGTCCTAAATTCTAGGTTGGTGGTATTTGGTAGAACACGTTGCTATTTGATACTTAGAGGTGTCTTTTTTTTTTTAAACTGACACTACTATCAGACTGAACCCTAGCCATAGACTCAACTGTCTTCAAGAACCACATAGTTAGTTCTATGTGCCCAAGGAACCTTTGGGCTTCTTGAACCCATATACTTTATGGCAGACTACTTCTGAAACTGAGGGCGTCTTTCAAAAGCAGCTCATGAAATGGCATGAGGTTTGTTGTTCAAAGAAACAAAATGTCAAAATTCTACTGGATATACCAAAGACTTTGGGCTTGCCTACATCAAGTCTTTAGATCAGGGGTCGGCAAACACTCGGCCATTTGGACCTGTTTTCCGGAGGGAAAAAAAACCTCAGGAGCCACAAAACCCTTTTGACATCTAAAATGAAGATAATACTGCATATATCGTTTTTTTTTTTTTACCTTTATGCTCTTATAGGTCCCGTTTTTATAATGTAGCCCCCTCTTGTAGCTTTTAGTTAGTTTTGTCATACATTCTTGTCCTGTGTTTTCAGACTCCTGGTCCTCTGGTGTTTTGCCTGATTCCAAGGCCATTCTCTGCCTGGAGAATTATGCCCACTTTAAGCAAATTAGCTCCCCTTCTTTCCCCCAACAAATGACCCTGGTTCTGCCCTGCACTCCTGCTGGACCCCACCTCCAGGGTAGCTCACCTGTTCAACCTGCAGAGGTCCTCTCTCCTGCCAGCAGCCTCCCACCACTACAGCAGACCCTTGGTCCTCAGCAGGTCTTGGGCACAGCAGCCACACTTCAAACTCCAGTGTCTCCAGCAGTCCATTAGTCACAAAGTCAGTCAGAGTATCCACGGCAGAGTCCAAAGTCAATAAGCCAAGTCACAGTCCAAAGTAAGTCAGTCAAATCAGTCAGAGTATCCAAGTCAAAGTCAATAAGCTCAGTCAGTCTCCTCTCCAACCTGCACTCCTTCTCCAACCCACCCCCCTTCCTGCCGCAGGTGCTGCTTATATCCCTGAGGGCCCTATTGCCTTCAAGTAGCTGCAGCTATGCAGCACACTCTGCTGGATGCCCAGGCCTTACCCTTAAAGGGGCCACTGCTGACACCACATGCTACCTCCTCACCAAATCTTCCAGGATTCCAATACATATGGCAGTTATGACATCTGCTTATCTTACATGGATATTAAAGAACTCCCCCCACCTTCCAGAGGCACCCTGCTGGAAGAAAGAAAGGACACAGACTCCAGAGGTGGGGAAGAGAAGAAGCCAGAGCTGGGGGGGAAAGGTGGGGGGGGCAGCCACAGGCCAGCTTCTGCCTTGCCTGCCTGTCCTCCCTCACTCAGGCTGCAACCCTCTCCACACTATCCTGGGAGTAAGCCCCATTGACTACAATGGGACTTCTGAGCAGACAAGTTGGTTGGAGCTCTCAGGTTGCAGTCCTCTTCACACTTTCCTGGGAGGAAGCCTCACTGACTTACTTGTGAGTAGACCTGCACAGGAGGAGGCTGAGGATACAGCCCACCACACCTTCCTGGGAGGAAGCCCCACTGACTACAGCTTACTTGTGAGTAGACCTGTACAGGAGGGGGCTGAGGCTACAGCCCTCCACACCTTCCTGGGTGTAGCCCAGGGACTACATCGGGGCTTACTCTCGAACAGACCTGCGCGGGCTCCCACTGGCTCCAAGCCTGCCATCCCAGGCACCCTTTCCTGGGAGTAAACTTCATCCGCTGTAATGGGGCTTACAACTTACACAGGATGTCTCCTCAGCTGTGGAGGAAAAGCCTCTCCCTGCTCAGGGAAAGGCAGGCTGCAAGGGCTGGCAATGGCTGAGAAGCAGGAAGGCTCAGGATTGGCTGGTCTGTCTGCCAATGAAGGGCCCTGAGCCATTCCAACTGAAAAAGCCAGGAGCCTGCTGGATGCTGATTGGCTGAGCCTGCTGGAGAGTTGGGGAAGGGAAAAACAGGGAGCTTAAACCTGCAGAGCAGGCAAAATTGAAAAGGGAAACCAGGTGGGGGTGAAGGGAGAGGTGGGCAGTGAGCTCAGGGGGCGGAGGGAAGCAGCCTGCCCTCCCAGCACAGGTGTCTCCTGTTACCCCCTTTGCCACTTTCACCTGGAGGAGCCGCAGCAGACAGCTGAAAGAGCCGCAGGTTGCCGACCCCTGCTTTAGATCATGGCAGAGTTTTTCAAGATGAGTGTAACCTGTGTTCTCAGTTTACACTTTAGAATATCTCTTTGGCATCTATTTCTCATTTTTTTTTGCTAGCTATAAAATATTTACCAAGATTTTGGGGGTGAGTAACAAAAATTGTGAGCACAAATTGAAATTGTTTGTGAGTAACAAAAATTGTAAGCACAAATAGTAGTACTGTAGTTTGGATTTTATTGAGCTAAAATTGTATTTTGTAGGCTTTATTTTGTACTAAAGATTGTTCTTGGCTACTTTTGAAATATGTAAAGGGCAGATTATAAATAAATTTGAGTGTATATAAGAAACCTCTAATGGATAACTGTCATTGCTGACTTTCAGAAACTTTTTGGCTTATATTTTGTAATGCTGGAAGAAGGTGTTATTTCAATGAATCATGGTGAAGCCATTTAACTTTAAAATAAAGCATTCTGGCTTCTTGGTCTCATACACCTCATGCTTAACAAAAACCTGATTATAAGTTCCATCTAAGCAATAAACCCATTCAAACACTCTTTTTGAAAATTTTGATGGTCTAAGAACTAAGGACCAAATCCTATTCAACTTTCCAACCCTGGTGTAGCTATGCCAATGGGGTGTGCACTGCATCCTGTGGTGGGTGGGTAATTACGGACGCCTCCACAAGGTAAGGAAACATTTGTTTGCTTGCCTTGGGCTGCATTGCAGCTGCACTTGTGCTGGAAAGTTGGATAGGATTGGACCCTAAATCATTACATGGTCATTTTTCTGATTCTGTTAAAGTGTACCAAGCTATTGTAGAACAACCTCCAGTCCCATGGAGACCATCTTGTAAGTCAGTAGATTGCCCTCTCAATCATGATACTTTGAAAATGGTATTGTGTGCCTACAGATTTCCTATTTCTACTTTTTAAAAGTTGTTTTTATTACATATGAGTAACGAAATGGGTTGTGTTTTTCTGGAAGAAGATAATCTTTGAGTATAACTGTGTGTCTGCACATGTATTTCAAAATCAATCTATACAAGAGGGGTCCTGCAACAAAATGTTGCAGTATGAGCATCATCTTGAGTAAGATTCAGTGGCCTCGAGAGATATTCCTTCAGAGTAGGTATGCTCAGAATCGCAGTGACAAGTTGCAGGAGCAGAGTTGGAGTCTTTGGCATTGAATGGGTGGTCTTGCATTTCTTTCAGTTTTCTTTGTTTCAAATCTTTTCAGTTCTGCTTTTTAATTTTGTTTCTGTCTCTCCTAGCGCTTCTAATCTGTTCCCCACCCACCCCTCTCATTAAACATTTTCTGTTAAAATGCTGTTCAAATTTTGCTTGTAATTCAACTTCTTCCCTTCCCTTCCCAACTTCTTCCTTCTTGCACCCCCCCCCCCAAGCAGAAAGAATATAACATCTCCTTAGGAATATTGTACTGATTTCTGCCTTTTAACCCTTTTCTCCATGGTGAGCTGGCACCTTTTGAGATTTTTGTTTTTGGAAGTTTCCAACTTCTGACAGCCTGGAGCTCAGTATGTACCCAGGGCCCTTCATTTTCTTTGTGTTGATCCTGTTTTGGCTACAGTCCTGTCAGGGTGTGTAAGTGGGGACTTTAGAAATGGAGAGCGTGATTATATGAGCTTTCCTATGTTTCCTTTTTAGATCAAATTGTAAGAGACAAAGTCACAGAAAGGGACAAGGAAAAGCAGAAAGAAAAGAAGAAACACCGGTTAATGTCTGACATCAAGAAAGAGAATGGAGAGATGAAATTATTTCAGAAAAGTAAGTTTGCACAAGTATGGATTGTATAGCTTCATTTTTATGCATAGTAGTCTTCCCAGATTATCAAAATAATGATTTTGATTCTTGGACCTCTAATATTATAAGGAGTAGAAACGCGGTCCCTAAAATAACTTTGATTAAGTATTTAAAGAAAAGAGAACGATTTAAAGTTCAGATGTTCAGCATGGAGAGACGTGCATGGTTTATTTAGCATGTTATAAAAACAAAATATTGATTATTATAGTTCATGAATCAGTGATGCTGTTTCAGTTCTCATACCATAAAGTCTGAATTTGGAGTATACTCTGTTGTGCATAGGACTCCCATCGCTACATAGCACAAAAGTGTTTAGCAATTACAAGATTATGTCATAGCATTTATGGGTTTTTCATTTTCAAGGCAGAAGAAATGCATTAAGTGTATGTTTTTACAGACAAGGATTTAAAGAGCTGTGATGTTTCATGCAAGGGGCTTGCATTAAATTTTAGTTGAATTTAACCTTGTTTTAATGAACAGCTGCTCTCCAGCTTATTCATGCTGTGTCACAAACTGGTTCTGAAACTCTTCAGTTGAGAAGCAGTGTGCCGTGTGGTTGTGGGGCTGTGTTGTTCAAGTGATGAAGAAAAACATAAGCAATGAAAACAAAAATTGGCAACTAAGAACATAGCTGAAAACATTATCTGTAGCAGTGGTCATCAAACTTTCGACCACTGTATTACAAAAAAGCGGTCCCCATTTGGGTCACCACATAAAACTTCTGGTTGCAAATCCCAGTAGTTGCAAGTTGATATGGGAGGATGTAATCCTTAAGATACCTTGATTTCAGATCATAAAGATTTTTAAAGGATGGATTATTCTTTATACAGTGGGTGATTAGGTTTTGTATATTACAGCGGGTGGCCAGACTTGCCTAATGTAAGAACCACATGTGATAAATTTCAGATGTTCAGAGCCACAGGAGTATGAGAGCAGCAATATTTAAGAAGCATTAAAATTCTTAAATATATTCACACACCATTATATTTAAACTTACATTTTAATCCAGTGGACTCTTAGTTTTTACCAAGTAAATTATTATAAAGCTTGAACAACTTTTTTTTACCTTCTAAAAAATATTAATTGTGATGCAAAAAGGAGCTCAGCCAACATATTTCTACGAGCTGCACGTTGTATGTTAAAAAGCTGTGTGTGGCTTGTGAGCCATGGTTTGGCTACCCCAGTATATTAAATGGTAAAGACTTGCACCAAAGATAAATTATCCTCTTGCCTGTCTTGGCACAAAATCCTCTATTCACTTCACCTGTGTTATCAGCTGACCTTCATATTTTCAGGGATGTTGGCTAGCCTAAATTTGTGGCTGCCATGACTCTGCCCCTTCCTTGACTTGGGAGTGAGAAAGAAAAGGTCTGATCTCAGGCCAGCTTTGGAGGTGCTTGGAGCATTAAATGATTCCCCACCTCCACTTCACGTCCAATCTAAAGAGGAGAATGTGGACGTAAATATGGCAAGTAAATTTGAAGATGTCTGTAGAATCTGAATCTTTTGGAGCAATCTTTTTTCTCTCCAAATTGTTCAATTATCTGTGATTCTACAGCTACAGATAAAGATCTGGGCAATAGATTTATCAAGACAGTTTAGAAACATTTTGTAGAGAGAAAAGCTAGGAAAAAAATCAATACTTAACAATGAATCCAATCTTGCATCTGTACAAATTGGCTAGACTTAGTTACAGCGTACATTATAAGTACAGTTTAATTCATCAAGAGTCAAGCATGATTTAATTGGAAGGAAACTCCACTTTGCCTCCTACTTCCTTTTTCATCTGTTTTACTCCAAGTATGTTTAGTATTTATGATCTGAATTTCTAACACAATTTTTTTACTTAGTTTCACAAGAGACTTAAAAAAAATTGAATTAATGAATGAATTTGAATTAGTTAATGATTCTGTTAGAAGTGATGTGTTTCTTCTGTAATTTTACTAGTATCCGTTCAGGGTCCTTGAGATACTTTGTTAAGTGAATTTATTGAACAAGAGTTATAGTGGGCGTTTCCTGCTGATTTTTATCTGAAGGAAAGGGGGAGTTGAAAACAGTGAGGTAAATAGGATTCAACCAGTGGTTCCCAAACTTTTTCAGTTGGGAACTGGCCCTTTGGCCACAACTCCCCATTAGGTCTACAATCCTATACATTGTATCAGACAGCAGGTTTTTCGTGAGGATTCCACAGCTCCCCTGGCTGGTTTCTGTGTCTTCTGGGGAGTCATGGCTCCAGTTTGGGAACCACTGGGTTCAGCCGTTGTTCTGTTGCTAATTAGTTTCTCCTTGTATTAATCCAGAAGCAGACAGCGATTTATAATTGTTTGATTAAAGAGAGAGGTGTATTACCAATTTATAAAAAGAGGTGATCCCACAGTAATTGGTAGCATTATATGCTCCCAGCGGTATAGAAGGGGTCACTGCTTAAGGATACTCTTCATTCTCCTGTCCCACTCCCAAAGAGAGTCAACACAATGCACCTCTTTTCTCTAAGAACCTGTATGTATTTCATCCTTATTGGAGGAACCAGAGGACTTCCTTAAAATTTTTTGTTTCCTTTTATCTTCCCATAAATCTCACAGATCCTTTCTCAGATAGAAACAAATACTTGTGGAGTATATTTTGGCAGTTGATTTGTAATCCTTGTTACACATACACACAATCTGTCTTTTGAAGTAGGGTCTCAAATCTCTCTCTTTTCAGTGCCCTCAAAGCGCCATTTCACTCATACCATTTTAGGTGTACAGTCGTGCACTGCTTAACGACAAGGATGCAGACCGGCATCCCAGTTGTCAAGCAGGGCTTGACGCTATGCGAAGCCTCCGAAGGCAAGAGGAAGCCTCTGGGAGGCTTAGAAAAGCCTCTGGAGTTGAGGGGAGCAGAGCTCCCCTCAGCTTTGGAGGCTTGTGGGGTGCAACCTCCTGACCAGTGGCAGCCATCACATATGCGACCTGATGCTGGCCGAAAGTTCGTTAAGGGGCGCACACCTGTACAGCTGAAAATGTAACCTGCAGTGTTTGTTTTATAGAACTTGCAAGTTGTGTCCTACTCAATTTAGTAGAAATGACATCATGAAAGTTCAGTGCAAATCCAGAGCACGACAAGCACTTGATTTGCCAATGTGTAGATTTTTTCAGTCTAAAAGCCAGGTGTTCAACTCAATATTTAGTTGCTTGGCTGCCCTAATAATTTTACACCTAACTTCATTCAGGATACTACATCAATTATTTTGTAGACCAGTGTTTCTTGAAGTGTGGGTTGCAGCCCACCAGTGGGTCATGACCTGATTTGTTGGTGGGTTGTGAAAGTGAAACTGACAAGGAAAATGTATTGAACCCCATGAACAGTGAAACTGAGCAGTATGTATGCTTACTTATGAGTAGGCAAATTTGTCTCTGTCCATTTCAAAGGGCAAACTGAGAGGAACACACCACCACCAGACTGATCGCAACCCTTTGAACACAGGCCCCAGAAATGCTCCAAATCCCTCCTTAAGCTGATAAGAAAAAAACTATTGAGCCATATGGAAAGTGAAATTGAGCTGCTCATGTGTGTTTACTTGGAAGTAACCAAATGTGCCTCATCTCTTATCAAAGACCAAACAAAGGGAACTGCAAGGCCACCAGAATGGTCCCAATCCAATGAACGTAGACCTCAACAAATGCTCCAGGATGTGCCCCCTACCAAAGTAAAAAAGATAAAAACAGGTTTGAGTGGCTGGTTTAGTGAAACTTTTTTTTGTCTCATAAAGCTTAGTGGATCCTGACAGAGCAGTGGTTCCTGAACTTTAGAAGCCCATGGACCACTGAGGCAAAATTTGTAATTGTTGTGGACCACTTGCAGCCCACTGCACAGGAAAAAAATTAAATTTGGTAGTCCGTCAAGAAGTGCCGGCTGTGGGCAGTCTGTTTTCCACCCTGTTAGGTGGTCCTTGGGGAAGCATCTTGCTGAGCGAGTGCTTCCCACAAACTACCAGAGAGCGTGGAGAATGGACTGCTCACAGTTGCAGGGGTCACTTCAGTGTCAGCTACTGGCAGTCCATTCTCTGCTATTTTTGGTTGATCATGAGAGAGCACTCGCTTGGCAAAATGTTGGCTATGGCTGCGGGTATGTGTTCTCCACTCTCTTTGGTGGTTGATGGAGGAGCACTCCGTCAGTGAGATGCTGGAGCGAGATGCAGTGAAATAGAAGACAATCATCTTTTTTTCTGAGACATCATAGAACGTTTCTCAGGGTCTCATGGAACCCAGGTTGAGAACCACTGTGGTGGTGTCATTTTTTTAAAAGTGCTGAAATGTTTGGGAGCCACTGGTATAGAATGCTGTGTGTTTAATTGTCAGCAGAGTTTAGATTTCTATTATCTTTTATAAGAGAGTTTTTCATTCTCTTCTTTCAATGTCTCTTTATAGACATTTGTGTTTAAAAAAAAACCCTTCATTTTTAACAGGTGTGAAAGAGAAACCAAAAAGTAATGCAGAAGATCTACAGATTAAAAAAGTAAAGAAGAAAAAGAAAAAGAAACACAAAGAGTGTGAGAAAAGGAAGCGTCCAAAAATGTACAGTAAATCTATTCAGACCATTTGCTCAGGATTGCTTTCTGATATTGAGGATCAAGACTCCAAAGGCATCATTGATAATCATCTTAAGGATTTCAATGGAAAAAATCTGGATCCCAAGAACAACTCTGAATACAAGATACCAGAGAACAGTGAGTTTCCATTTGTCTCGTTAAAGGAGCCACGGGTTCAGAATAAACTCAAAAGGTTGGACACGTTGGAGTTCAAACAGTTCATTCATATTGAGCACCAGCCTAATGGAGGTGCTTCAGTTATCCATGCCTACAGTGATGAACTCTCCCAGTTGTCTCCTGTGGAGATGGAGAGATTTGCAGAAGAATTTGTAGGCCTGGTTTTTAGTGAAAATGAGAACTGCGCAGCTTACTACGTAATGGGTATTGTTCATGGGGCAGCTACATACTTACCTGACTTTTTAGACTATTTTTCATTTAATTTTCCCAATTCACCAGTGAAAATGGAGATTTTGGGAAAGAAAGATATAGAAACGACAACTATGTCAAATTTTCACGCTCAGGTAAGAGGATTCTTTTAATTTCTAAAAATCTAATAGTTTCAAATCATGTATACACTTGTCTATTTCTTTATAAATTAAAAGTGTTAAAATAGGTGAATTACAACTCTAATAGTGCAATAGTAATGGAATCAAATGCTTCTCTCCTATATACAGCCTTTTTGAGGAACAGATGGTGTTTTCAGTTTCTACAACAATAATACTCAAACTATGCTCTGGGGCCCATTAATGTGCCTTAAAATTGAATAATCTAAGGCTTCTATGAGCCTAGTATCCATTCACAGCACAGGGTACCTCCTGCATCTCTGAATGATACATTGATTGAACTTTGGCTGTTTCCAGTTCATAAGGGAGATGGCACTTTGGTAATGTTGCTTAGAATATAATACAAAGGTTCCCAGATGGAGTGTCGTTGACACATGTCTGGGGGTGTTATGGGACTTGTGCTGGCTGAGCCACTCAGCAGTGCAAGTCCAATGCGATGTGCTACAGTGCAGTTTTATCTTTTTCCAGGCGCCAACCTGGACATAAGTGCCGATGATATTGACACATTGCGCATCATTGGCACTTACTTCTGTATCCAGAGCTCGACAGGGATGTTGCTGGCTGGGCAAGTTTGGGATGTGCTGGTGTAATATAATAATATTGGTGATGTCACTTCTCTGCATCAGAATTGCCCACTGTCAAAGGTGGTGTATCTAAAACAGTGACTTGCACAAAAATCAAGTAGGCAGACCCTCTGAGTGTATGTGGCAGTAGAGATATAACCATGCAATCACTTATAACCTAAAACTTTAGAATTTGTAAGAGTGAAATGTGCCTTAAGTTTTAATTTAAAAAATAAATTGTACCTTGCCATGAGAACTTTGGGGAAGCTTAGAAAATAGTCCTGCCAGGTAGTTGAATAGCCGTAAATGTCGATACTCATTTACATCTCATAATACTGTTCAAGAGTTCATTGTATTTTCATATGTGGTAAGGCTGTAGTTCTGTGCAGTTCAGTGCTGCTGCTGAGTTAATGAGAGCCCTACAGCAAAGTCCCACACTTGGCCCACTTTGCATTCTGTGCCTGCTACCTGATGTCACATTGGTCACTATTACTGCTGCCAGTACTTTTTATGCTAGGTGAATCCCCTAATGGGCATCAGGAGTTTGCATACTGAACCTACAGGGGATCTTGCATCAAATGTGCATAGGATTGGGCTTAAAGAATTCTAGAGACAGAATTGACTGTCCTGAACCTGTATTTCCTGATTTTAGTTGTTTTACCCTTTAACCTTGGAAAAACAAGCATAATTTGCATTTATTTCTCTTATGGTGGTGGGTACTCAAACTGGTGGGTTACGACCCACGAGTTCGTGTAAAGGTCCCCCAATTCCTTTAAGGGGTGGCGGAAGGGGAGAGGCAATCTCTAGGATCGTGGGGTGTTTTTACTTACTGCAGACTGCTGTAGGCTCCAGGAGGTGTGGGGAGCCCCATGCGGCTCCCCAGGGCTCCCTGATGATTAGAATGGTGAAAAAAAGCAATTGGAAATAACTTCCTGGTTGCGATTGCAAAACTGGAAAAAGATTGCTTTTTTCCACCATTCTAAGCATTGGGGACCTCAGCGGGGGGGGGGGGGGGGCTGCGTGCGGCTCCCCACACTTTCTGGAGTCTGCAGCAGCCCACAGTGAGTAAAAGCACTCCCCTTTGTCCCCCCTTAGCAACGCGATCCTGGCCCTCTCCCCTGCAAAGACTTTGGGAGTAAAACTCCCGAAAAGTGAGAACCAGTGTCTTATGGCAGTTGGTGTCTATGAGATGCATAAATTTTGATTCTGAACTTTCACATTGAGGAGCTTCATGAACTTCTGAAAATAGAAAGCATGCATGAATTGTTACAAGCTTCCCAACTCTTTGACCTTTTAGTTGTGTTCTTTAATGGTGAGCGATGATGTTGTAGTGGTTCTGGAGTTGAACTTAGACTTGAGAGGTCCCAGTTCAAGATCCCACTCAGCCATGAAGCTTCCTGAGTGACTTTGGGCCAGTCACTATCAGCCTAACCCAGTGGTTCTCAAACATTTTAGCACAAGGACCCACATTTTAGAATGACGGTCTGTTAGGACCTTCTGGAAGTGACGTCATCAAGCAGGAAAATTTGTAACACTCCACATATGACAAAATCAAATCATACAATAAGTATAAGTTTAAGAATTTATTTAAAACAGTGGTTCTCATACATTTAGCACCAGGACCTGCTATTTAGAATGAGAATCTGTCAGGACCCACCAGAAGTGATGTTATGACCGGAAGTGACATCATCAAGAAGGAAAATTGTTAACAATCTAAGGCTGCAATCCTACCCTCACTTACCCAGGAGTAAGTCCCATTTATTATCATTGTTAAAAGAATATACATAATAATTTGTTTAAAGTACAGGTCTGTAACATTTCCCCAAATGCAGTCACATACTACAGCAGCATCAAGTATAATATATTAAAAATAAAATATTGTAATTAATGGGGACCCACCTGAATTTGGCTTGCGACCCTGGTGGGTCCTGACCCACAGTTTGAGAAACACTGATTTAAAATAAAGGAGAACACTCCTAAGTGTTGCAAGGTTGATAAGGCAACTCAAGAATAACTCGGTACACAGGAGTGAAGGTTTGCAGGCTTTTTTTATTTCATTGCAAGCAATGGTCATCTCACAGGACTAGTGTCCAAAGCATGTGAGCAATTCCCAATATGGATTCCAACCTTTTGGCTCTTTGTCCCAAAATCTAGACTTCCCATTGGCTGAAATTTGACATCAGAGATGGGGCTAACTCCTAATAGGATACAGATAAGGCACACCATACCTGATAGGTACATTTCAGGTTTCATTTGCATTAAAGATGGAAATAGGTGGGATTTCATCTTTAAACTCAGACAAGTAAAAAGTTTCTGGGCGCCGGTAGAGTGCAGTATGATACAAATATTCAAGCTTAGGTAGAAAGCAAGATAAATCACAGATAATAAACCATTTCTTGGCATACATCCCCTTCAGACTCATCCTAATTAGGGTGGCCTGATACAGTTGCCTAGTGTTATCTTTACACCTGTTGCTTAACGTAAACACCATGGGGCCCAGTTTGCAAAGCCAAGGTTTTCTGGAACACAGCAAAGCAGCTTTTGGTTGCTTTTATTAAAGAGGGTTTTAAAAGCTTTACTAAAAACAAGCATTTTGGCTTCTAACTATTGTGACCAGTTACCTTGGGTACGGTTTAGCATAAAGGGATCACTTAGTTTCCATATTACATATGTATGCTTTTGCTCTAAAAGCATAAGAGTATAGTTACAGAGTTTTCCTAGTAAGCATAAATCAGTAAATGCCCTTATCCCTTGTCAAGGATAAGAGCTCATTCCTCTTCAGTAGCTGCCTAGCATCTGCTATCTCTTGAGCTACAAAGTGTAAACACCCTGAGCTGAGGCTTCAGCCAGCTTCTCCTAAAAATGATTCTTTCTTAACACCAAGCTGTCTGGGGTCAAAGGTCACCATGCCTTACTAAGTAGTTGGGGATCTGTTTAAAAAAAAATTGCAAAGGCTGCAGTCCTATTCACCATTACCCAGGAGTAAGCAACTATCTTGTTGCTAACATTTGATTTTTGGGTCTGTGAGGCTTGCAGAATTGGCTATTTGACAAGATTATTTTAAACTGCTTAAAAAAATTATTTTGCACACCATTCTAAAAGGGACTATTTCATAAGATAATTTTCAGATTTTGGTCAGGCTTGAAATTTTTACATTTCGGACTTGAGGGGTGGTGATAGCAGCTTTTTAATTCTTCCACTTTTAGTGGCCATCCACTGTAGGCTTGTATGGGGTAACCGGTGGTTAGAGGCTAAGCCCCAGCAGGGTTGCAGTGATAGCTTGCAGAATAGTATTGAACTCTTACTGCTGCTGAGAGATTCCTGTTCTATCTCCTGAAAAAGAACTTAGCACTCAAAACTGCATTGGTACTAATTGTGTTTTTCAATAAAGTCTCTCTTACAGCTTCTGTGTGTTTGTTTTATTTTAAGTTTTTTAAATTTTATGGCAGGAGAGTTTAGAAATAATTGTTTTGGATTATAACATCTTGTTAATGTTATTGGTGCTCTTAATGAATCCTTTGTTGATCAAGTTTCTCTTGATTCAAATTATGTGTCTTAAGTTATGAAAATACAAAATGGAGGGTTAATAAACATAAATTTTCAAATTAAAAAAACCCAGAAAGTTAAACATAATTTATTTTAATATATTTATAAATAAAATAAAAATGTGCAAATCCTCAGCATATGTTAATTTTAAGTACAGGTGTGCATCACTTAACGATCGGGATATGTTCTCTGATTCCCATTGTTACGAGATTAGATTGTTAAGTGAACATTTAGCCCAGTCTAGTGCCTTTGTTCTGTAAACAGGCACTCCCTGCCAGATACTCACTGGCTGCACAGGCTACAGGAGTCTGATTGTCTCTTCTTTTTATTAAGAACCTCTTTGTTGTGTAAACAGTCTGCTGTAGGCTATGGGAGACCTGATTGCCTTAAGAGCCTCTTTGTTGTGCTTTAACCACCATCTTATATGTGGTCCATCTTTAAACTGAAGGTTAAGTGGTGCACGCCTGTACTATAATCTGACACATTTATTCAAGACATCAACCTAGCATGCTATTCCAATTTGTCCATGTCTGTTCCAATATTGTGAAATAATTTATCTATTTGGTGTTTCCTGCGTATTTTTTCTGTCTTTATGTCAATATATAAAAATAATATGCAAGACAAACATCCAGACTCACAGCAATCTGTAAAATAGATATTATAAGCCATATATTAAGCCATATATGCATTAATCTTTTTTTAGTATCCTTCCAAATATCCAAGAATATATCCATTCTTTTATAAACCATATGTTCAAATGCTGATAGGGTTAAAAGGTCTTCTGTCCATTAAAGAAGACTGGAATACCAAAGAATTGTGTTTTACAACAAACTTTGATATCTGTAGATACGTATATTTACTGGTGTGCCTGGAGAGGGGTGGGGGGGGCAAATGCATGTGGCCTCCCTGGCCCTCAGAAGGCCTTCTGAGACCTTCAAAATGCTGAAAACCGAAAGTGACTTTTTTATGTGGGGGCAGCATTTTGCAGTCCAGGACCTGGGCGGCAGCAGGGCCAAGTTCACAATTGTGTATATTCTTCTGAATTAGCTTTTGTAAAATGGGAGGATATCTGCAGGACACCCGAAACTTGTTGTTTTGTGTCCTCACTATAGCCAAAAGACTTATACTGTGTTGAAAAGATATACTGGAAAGATCAGTGCTCTTCAGCTATTCTTCCTCTTCCTCTTCTTTTTTTTTTGTTAAATAAAGCTCACTATCCAAATACACCTCCTGGATTAAGCTAGGTCTGCCCCATGTGTTATCAGATTACATTCCTGCAACAAAGAAGGTCAATCTGGCATTCTCTTCACTGGGCCATTATCTGAACCTTCTATACAGATGACTTTTTATAAGTGTTTGGTAGTTAATTTTGGTGAATGTAATCATCACAGTGTTTGTCTTTTTTCACTGTTTGTCTGCACCAGTGGTTCTCACACATTTAGCACTGGGACCCATTTTTTTAGAATGAGAATCTATCAAGACCCACCGGAAGTGGTGTCATGACCGGAAGTGACATCATCAAGTAGGAAAATTTTTAGCAATCCTTGGCTGCAGCCCTGCCCACACTTACCCAGGAGTAAGTTCTATTGACTATTATTGTTAAATGCATGAATATCGTAGCCTGTTAAAAGTACAGGTCTGTAACATTTCCTCAAATGCAGTCACTTACCATGGTAGCAACAAGTCTAATAGATTACCAAAAAAATATTGAATTGAGTGGAGCCCTACCTGAAATTGGCCCATGACCCACCTAATGGGTCCCGACCCACAGTTTGAGGAACACTGGTCTACACAATGGATGGTTTATAGGTTGCTGAAAAATAATGTGACTTTTCTAGTAAATTTTCTCGTGCTTTAAATAGATTAGGATCTGATTTGGTGTATGTGACTCATATAAAACTATTTTAAAACAAGAAGTATCCTGTTGCTCATTCTGCATACTGAATAAATGTCTCAGAGTTTTCCAGTAGCCAAAAATAGTTGAGCTAAAACATTTGATTAGGAAAAAAAATCATGGACTTATTCTTGGAGCCAAATCCATGGGCCTTAATTCTGTGGTAAGTGTGCATAGAACTGTACTTGACATGGATTTAGTTTTGTTTTTTTTAATCAGTGCTTTATATGTATTAGAAATTATTTGTGTTGGAATATAGTCGGTTCTCATTATCTGCTAGGTTTATGTTCTTGGAAACCCTAGCAGATAGCGAATGTGAGGATAACAAATCATTGATCCCATAGGATCAGTGGGTTAGGTACAAGGGTACCATCAGAACAATCCAGCAGAGACCCTCAGGAAGCCAGCAGAATACAGCAGGAAGTGCCAAAATATCTCTGTATGCTGTAGATACCTTCTAAAAGCTGCAGGGACCTTCCAAATGATGCTTGCATCCAGCGCAAACCCCTTAATATGACCAGTGGAAGCATCCATTGGCCATTTTAAAGGGGTCTGTTCTGGTCACTTGTGCCATTCTGAAGGACCCTGCAGCTTCCAGAAGGTCTCTGCGTAGCGGATAACAAGATGCGGATAACAAGATGCAGATAATGAGAGAAGATAGCAGTTCTGCCCCTTGTGAGTAAGTGAATTCACTAATAGCAAATTTGCATATAAAGAAAACTGACAGTACTTGATGCTAGACACCAGATGCTAAGAGAAAACAAAGGTATTAAAAATTGTTGCATAGATTTTATTATGATGAAAATACTATTTTTTTGTTTTATAGGGATAATTACATGAAGGAAGTAAATTACAACTTTCAAACTACTCATTTGGACTGATAGTATATCCTTTGTTCCTAACAGCCCAATCCCATCCTAACCCTCCACCCCATGTAGCCAAGCTAAAAACAAGCACACTGTATCCAGTGGAGGGAAAGGGGTGGATCAGGAGGCTTTGGAGGCAAAAGAGGATTTAAATTCCCTTACACCTCTGTAAGCCTCCTGCTCCTCAATGAGCTTCCTCAGGCCTGTGCTAGCAACTTTGCTCGTGCAAGTCTGAAGATCGAAAGGGGTTAGGGAGGTTTCAGAAAAGGAGGATAGGATCCGACACATGCCATTGATGCTGGATCCATCCCCTCCAAAGCTTCGCTATTAATGCCCTTTCTCCTTCCACCCTCTTCCTCAACCTGCTCCTGCCTGGCAAGAGACTAGGAATCCATTGGTGCCGGTGAGAAGGCACTAGCCTTCCAGGCCAGCACCCAGACAGCTTGCCAGAGGGCCTTTTAAAGCTGGTGTTGACTGCTTTATGGCAGTCTGCACCAGCAGAACTTGCGTTCCAGTACCACCTGGCTCTATAAGATTGAACCATAAATAACTTTATTTAAAAAAACAATATATTTTTGGAAATAGAACACTTTCTTTAGGGAAGACTATAATAGTAGTAGAAAATTTTTCATTTATCACTTTTGTGGAATTAATTATTTCTTTCATCTATTATGTATAATGTATTAGGTTCTATGTCTTGAATGTCCTTTTGTAGAAAATATTTTCAATAAATAAACTGGGTAATTACTAAATCTAGAGGTTAATTGTCAGTTGTCCACTGCGACCCATTTGCAAAACCATTCACAGATAAAAGTCACTCTCCATTGTCAAGTCTTGGATTCCACGTTTTCAGGTCTTGTCAAGCTACCTTTGGTACCCACTTGTTTTGCGGTTATGAATTCTTTTCTGCTTGTGCAGCTGGAGGATGTTGACAGGATTCTTGTAGTGCAAGGTTATCCATGTGCACCCTCAATAATTGCCTGTCCTTGCTAAATAAAAGCAGTGAGAGGGTTGGAGTGGGTAGGGGGAGTGATTAATGTTTGTATGATGCAAACTTGCTTCAAGTCCTTAATTGTCAACTTTCTGTTGAAGGAACCCTCCCTTGATCCCACTGTACTGCATTGTCAAGTCAGTCTCTAGTTTGCTATTCTTGGTTATGGTGTACTAATGTGTGAGGATGATTCAGCTCCAGCACTTCCTTGCTGAGACTCATTATCTTGGCTGCGACCAATGGCCCAGTAGGTCAAGGGAGCCGCCAGTTGAAAAAGTTAGGGACCACTATAAGGGATCTGCATTGTGAAAGAAACAGCTATGCATTTTATTTGGGTGCCAGTGTTCATATAGTTCGCTGGTCAAGTGAATGTTTAGTTTTTATCTGTTGGAAAAACTGGGGATGGACTGTGCACATGTACATGCAGGAGAGCTGGGAACATGAACTGCATCTGCTCTGGTATCTGTTTTGGGCCTTAGTTTGAATTCAGTTACAACTATGCTTTTCCACAAGTGTACTTTATGTTGCTTGAAAGCTTTGTCTAAAAAGAAATTCCTTGGTGGAAAAATCATAGTTTGTTACATATGTCTGTATTCCTAGCTTACTACTTCCTTTTTTCAAAAATAGCAGCACTTAAAATCACTACTGAACCTTTTTTCCTAGTCTGCATGGCTATTGTTTATATTTGACTGAATATAAAGACTGGATGAATGGAAAGGCCATAATGTTTTATTGTTTATTTTTAAATGTACTTGCAGTTCTCACTTTATGCCGGGGTTATGTTCTTGGAAAACCGCATATATATCAAAAGCCTGCAAATGAAAACTGGCTTCCCCAAAGGAAACAATGGGATTGGCCCGGGTTAGGGGAAAAGTCATTTAATGCACGAGCTGACAACTGGTGACTTCTGCTTGCCCAACATGGTGTAGGGGGAGGAAGGAGGCTACTGGAAGTGGGAGTGGCTACTGATGTCGATGGCTGAGAACTCAGTGAGGTGTTCAAAGATGTTGGCAAAGGAATTGAGACAGCAGTAAGTGGCAGAGCTTAGTCCCAAGAAATCTTTGTCAGTTACCTTCTGGAAAAACTTTCTTGCCATTTCTGTAACTTTAATAGCCATGTTTCTCTCCAGCAGTGCAGTCACACAGTGATACATCAGTTTGCTTCCAACACCAACCTTCCACACACACTGGCTAGGAGCTGGCTCTTATGTACCCTTTAGGGCTGCTTAACTCCCCTTTTAGTTTCTCCTTTTGGAACAAATTTTAAACAAAACTGCCCTTCCTGCTATCTTTTGGAGCTTTGAAAGGAAACCATTATTTTCTGCAGCCTTTGCTCATCACATCTGATAACTTGAAGTATAAGAGTTAATATAATTCCTTGAGTTCTTATGTAATGGGAAACTGTGGTATTCTTAAAGTGAAAGCAGGATTTCTCTCATATAAATGGGAAAAGAGAAAGGTGGAAGAGTATGTGACCCCAGACGCCCATAGGCTTGTTCCCACAGCCCTAAGCTATAGTTTCACGTTGTGTTTGAACTGACCATAGCGTTTGTGGAAATAGCATTCACTGCTTTTCTTTTCTTAATAGGAAAAGTATGACTTGTTAGTTTATATATGCCATTCAGTTACTCGTAAGGCCCAATCCTGAACCCTCCCAGTGCTGGTGCTGAGCCCTGGCGCCAGCACTCAGTGCTGTAAACATGCCATAAAGTACATTTACAGCACCAGGACAGTAG
Organism: Tiliqua scincoides; assembly: GCF_035046505.1. Taxonomy (NCBI): domain Eukaryota; kingdom Metazoa; phylum Chordata; class Lepidosauria; order Squamata; family Scincidae; genus Tiliqua; species Tiliqua scincoides. Next base: position 24,886,805 of record NC_089827.1, on the reverse strand, counting down.
GGAGCACTGGTGCAGCCTATGCCAGTCAGCTGCTGGGCCCAGTGCCAACAGGAGGACGTGCTGCCGCCGGGGGTAAGTTAAACTGCCGGATGGCAGTGTGGCCTCTGGAGCGTGGGGGGAGGGCAGTACAAGGGCAGAGCAGGGGGAGGAACTGGAGTGGGAGGGGGTGGGACCAGCAGAGCTCTGTTCTGCTGTATCCTAAACTCTATATTGGGCTGAGAAACCCAACACAGAGTCTTTCAAGTCTGTACTGGCAAAATAGCTGGTGTACACTTGAGAAGCCGTATTGTAGGGCTAGGAGCTTTCCCCAGGGGAAGGGAACAAAAGTTCCCTTCTCCCGAGGAGACTCCCAGTGGCTTTCAAGTACCTGCTGGATACAGCAGTAGCTGCTTTGACACCATTGCTCCAACTGGCTCCAGGAAGCATAGGATTGGGATGCCCATCCCTTGCTCCAGTCCTCTCTAGTCAAATTTCTTGTTACTTTAGACTATATTCAGTAGATTTGCTGCTCCAGTATGGCATGATAGTGTGACATACTGATTCTTGTAATTAATTGTGCCTGACAGCATGAACAAAGTACGATGTTTCCTTTGTTTATATGTATACCTAATCCTCTCTTCAGTAAGGTCAAACATTTTCATTCTCTTTTCCCACTAGGTTTTAGCAACATTTAAAAATACAATTATTTCCCACATATAAGGTGGCTTTTTACAATTTTAGGGGCAGTTCTTTTAACAGCTGCCTTCTAATGTATTGTTGTTGCTCATAGTCTTTATCTGAATATGTGCATTGATTTAAATATGAATTCCAATAGTGAACTAGCATTTTATTTGTCATATCTTAAATGAATTATTCATAATTTTAAAACTTCTAGTACTGTGAGAATAATGTGATTACAAAGCATTTTGTGTGCTGTATTTCTCAGTTGCTGCATAGTGCACAAATTTGGATTCTTAGGAGTACATATCCTCCTGCATCATGTGCGGATTCAGAACTGTGGATTTCATTATCCACAGTTCCCTCTGAATCCTTGGGTGTTCTGAGCCTAGAAGAGGCAGCATGCGCCCACCACGGTCTGAGGTTTCCCCAGGCCTGAGAACACTTATGAGGCTTAAAGATTCTACTTCTGTTTTTTTCGTAAAACTGGGAGTAGCGATTTTTCAGACTAAATGTCCATTCTGAGGCTTGCAGAGGCCCTAGGTGGACCTTTAGAGACTTTAAGGGGCCCCAAAATCTGCAAATTTGAACGGAGAACGGAATTCTCGCGGATGACATGGGTTTCCTGTATTAACAACTTAGATATTTTAGAAAACAGTATATTTCTGTTGCTTAAAATAGTTTTGTGAATTGTTCAGAGCACAAAATAACCAACACTATTTTACGTACATTGCTTTTTTTAGGTAAAAAGAACATATTCCCATGGTACATATAGAGCTGGCCCAATGCGACAAATCAGCTTGGTTGGAGCAGTGGATGAGGAAGTTGGGGACTACTTTCCAGAATTCCTTGATATGCTGGAAGATTCACCTTTCTTAAAAGTAAGAAAAAAAGAGGGGAAAAACAGCTGTTCTGAAGCTGATTAGTTGGGCAGTATGATTCTGAGGTACTTGTGCATGGGCTATTACTACTTCTTATATCTTGAGCATTCACTTAAAACAAAATCTCATTTCTAATCCTCATGGTTGCAGTTATTAATTCCAAAATCTAATTGCAAAAGTTAGCAAAGAATTGAGAAGAAATTTAGCAAATATATTTTATTGTTCATTCAGCTGCATTCTACATGCATATTTCAAGAGCCAATAGAAAATGATTACAATCCAGTCATACTCACATTTTTGATGAACACTGAAAGCACAAGAACTCTTTAACTTAAGCACACAGTGTACAGGTCTGACCTCAGTATCTGTGGGGGTTCTGTTCCAGAAACATACAGACACTCTGCGGATACTGAAATTTGTGGATACCTGGGTCCCAATTTTAAGGTCTTTAAATACATAAAAAATGCAAAAATCGGGTTTCCTAGCCTCTCATGGCAAAACCATGCTGTTTCCTGGGCTCTTTAAAATAGGTGTAAAGACCAACTTTTGGGTCTATACTGCGTTCAGCACTAGATGAGGCCGAATGTAGTGGAATGAAAATATTCATTGGGACTCCTGCATTTGTGGTAAGTCAAATTCATGAATGTATTTCTGTTGAAGTTTTTTATAGAGTGCCCCTGAATATGATTTAAGAACTTTGTTAATAGTATGCAGTTGTGGCTCTATACAATAAGCAAGGTACCAATAATTTCAGTTTCATAATTAAGTTAAATCTCTGTCTATCTCTGTCTAAATCTATTTCCAAATTTTACAAGAAGACTTCCATTTTGTCAGATGATTGTTGTTTAAAGTGGCAGTGGTTGAAAATAATGTGTTTAACTATTTTTCTTAGTGTACTTTGCCATGGGGGACACTTTCTAGTCTGAAACTAGAAAGTCGTAAAGATAGTGATGATGGTCCCATCATGTGGGTGCGTCCAGGAGAACAGATGATCCCTGTGGCAGACATGCCAAAGTCACCTTTCAAAAGGAAAAGGTATGTTGAAATGTCTGGCTTGTTCAATACTTGACTACTGTCTTTGTCCTAATGCTAGTTCATGTTTTCTCCACTGCCTTTTAAGAAATGCTATACATCTCAAGTAGCAATTTTTTTTGCATAAGAATAAACAAACCTCTCAATTAAGGACTTCATTAGGAGAATCTGTTGTAAGCTCACAAGCAAGAATGGCATGTTTTTGCTTCTGTCTATGGGTAGCATAGTCTCTCCCAGGCCCTTCAGAGCAGATTGCTGTGTGCTTGACTCTGCCGGTAGAAATTGGCTGAATTGCAAGGTGTGTTCACTGATTCGGCTAGTGTTAATATATGAAGTTATATACATTATTATCTTGTGATAGCAAGAGGTTGCCCTGCTTGCCGCTTAGAGAGTGAGCACATGACTGCAAGGAGTGTTGAAACAGACACGTAGGAACCTGCATTCAGTCCATCATCACTGGCTGCTACCACCTTGTCAGTGGAAGACAGGAGCTGCATTTGTTTTAACAGAGCAGGCTCTGTATTATAAAGAGACTAGGAAACATAGACAAGAGACTAGGAAACACCAAACATGGTGTGTGTGAGATTTTTCTGAGTGATTAAAAATGGGTGTGTACATGTAGAATTGTGATACATAGTCATTCTCACTTTTGTATGTCAGTGGGAGTTTGAAGTAGAGAGCATGGATGAATGTTAAAACATAACCTTATCTAGTTTGTAAATTTATTTTGGCCAGTGAAAAATGTAAACATCTATATAACACATGTGAATGCGTGCAAAATCTAACACAAGAACACCAAAAATGTTGTCGAAGGTTGGATGAAATCAGACAAAAGAGAAAAGCATGGATGAAATTTGAAATGGGGTTATAATTGAAAATAGCTGAAAGAGCGAAGTGATGAAAGTCAAGGTATTGCTTAGGAAGTTTGAGAGGAGAAAAAACTTCAAAAAGAATAAGCAAGAAAAAGGGCCTTTCTGTTAAGTCAGTTGAATGTTGGCATATTAATTTTGAGCATTTGTATTGTGCTTCTCCAGGTGGGCATTATGTACTGATGTAATTGTTGCAACCACCTTGTAAAGCAAATTATATTGTTTCCATATTGCTGTTGAGAAGCAGACACTAAGAGTAGCTTGCCTAGTAAGTTCATGGGACAGATTAAATTTAAACTAGAAAAATCTTGATTTGCAGCTCAGCCTCTACACTCCTCCATCAAAGTGTAGAAAACTGAGCTAAAGACAACAGCTTTGCTTCTATTATAACTGTGTGGAATGGGCTGGATTCCCATCTTGTTGTGTCCTATACAAGAAAAAAGCTAAGCATTCATTCCAGCATCCTTCTCTGAAGAATACAGAGGAGTAGAATGAAGCAGTGATATCTTCTGGGGTAAGATGTGTGCACCTAAAAATCTGAAACTGTTGTGGGGGGGGGGTGTCTTCTAACTTTTCTTAGGCTAGCAGTTGATCACTGCATTCTTAATGTTGCTGTCTCAGTAGCTTCCCTGCATTGATCTGAATTTGTACAGCCGTTTCTGACTCTAGTTCAGTGGTTCTTGCATATTTAGCACCAGGACCCACTTTTTAGAATGAGAATCTGTCAGGACCCACTGGAAGTGATGTCATGACCGGAAGTGACATCATCAAGCAGGAAAATTTTTCACAAATTTCACAAAATTGCCCTAGGCTGCAATCCTACCCACACTTACCTAGGAGTAAATCCCGTTTACTATCATTGTTAAAAGATTATACATAGTAGCTTGTTAAGAGTACAGGTCTGTAACATTTCCCCAAATGCAGTTACGTGCCATGGTAGCATCAAGTCTAATATATTAAAAATGAAATGAATGGGGACACACCTGAAATTGGCTCGTGACCCACCTAGTTTGAGAAACACTGCTCTAGTTCATTTCTTAAGGCAGTTTAAATCCTGCATAGTAAGAATGTTCATGGAACATTCTACTTCAGCTGCTCAGCCAATGGCAAGAGAAGTCTCAAACTGCAGCTTGCATTCATCTCAGCTTTTCTTCTTTAATTCTTGTTATGCGTTTTGAGCATATTTAAGACAAATTTATGGGTTCTGTTCTTTAACGTCCTACGTAAAAGATTCATGTGCTGAGTTTAACATGTGCAAATATCTAGCTATTCAGTCTTTAGAAGATTGACACACATGTTACAGAGCTTGAGAGTTTACTTCTTAATGTTTATATATTGACCATGAGGTAGAGGCCTAGTGTGGCATCCCAACTAGTGCTTCTGCAATTAGAAGCCCCCTGTGCAAACAGAAGCTTTCTCTGAGAGCAAGAGGAGTGTTCAACTTGTCAGCTCCTTACCTTCATGAAAGAAGGTTCTGTTTCAACAGGGAGCTCCCAATAGGGGAAGTACTTGTTGGGATGCCACCACTAAGAAGCTAATAACTGTATAGTGATTTTGTAAGTAGATTTTAGTCTAATTTAGATGGTACTTCTTTTTTTGAATGCTTTCTTATGTGTTTTTTTTTCAAAACTGTGAGAAAACAATTTGTTTTTATCACTGTCTCAAAATTCTAAATCTGTGCCTCTTCTGCTGAACACACCTTTTTCATACATACAATTTTATCCTAATAGACTTCCAGATGAAGGAAGCTAGCAATTTAAGGAGAAATTTGACCTGTGTCTCTGGATTGTTTTCTTTTTAAACAGAACTACCAATGAAATTAAAAACCTGCAGTACCTACCTCGTACTAGTGAGCCTCGTGAAATGCTTTTTGAAGACAGGACACGAGCCCACGCAGATCACATAGGACAAGGGTTTGAACGACAGACTACAGCTGCTGTAGGAGTATTAAAAGCAGTGCATTGTGGAGAGTGGTATGTATTTTCCATTATCTTCAGCCTGGGAAGGATGCTGTCATAAAATGTTCCTTTTGGTCTAAATTTCTAGTCACTTTAATCTTAGATTTTCTCTGTTTGCTTTTTGAAGAGCAAACAGATTGGGTCTCATTATTCATGAGGGTTCTGTTCCCAGAACTCAAGTGGATGGCAAAAATAGCATTAAAGCAAATCCATTTAAAAAACAATGTCTTTTTGCCAGGCAATTTAGAAACAGCCTTGCTTACCTTTGTGATGTAAGATGGAGTCATTAAACAGACAATCCATCGGTCAGTCTTTCTCCAGGTGCTTAGAAAGACTTTGAGCCAGCAACCCCCTCCCTTTACCCAGAGCAAAGTGATTATTTTTCTTTCAAGTACTCAGGGAGGAAGGGAGGGGTCTTGGAGTGAAGCTGTTCTAAGTACCTAGAGAGAGAATGACTGATGGATTGTCAGCCAGCGTTAATGAGGCTATTGTTAAATGACTGTTTTCTTTTAATTTAAAGGACCTTTCTCATTGTGTTGAGATAGAAAAATCCATGGATAATTAGGTTATACCTGTAATAGCCTGCATGACTACAACAATAAGAAAAGCAGTTTTTTAAACTGTTATTTTAAAGGAATGTATTTTTCCCCTTCACCAGGGATCAGCACATTCCTTCTCATTAGTAGTGGCCATTCGTGTTGAGTCAAATCTGTGTATAACAAGGTTATAGAACAGAAAAAGGGAACAGTTTTTAAAGTGATTTATTAATCTTGTTTGACTGAAAAGGAGAGGCTGTATTTTTAAAATGATGAATCTTGCTATTTGAAAGGAATACTTATCAGGCATTGATGAAGTGATTGCCAGCCCAATCCTATCTGCACTTTCCTGGGAGTAAGCCCCATTGACTCTAATGGGACTTACTTCTGAGTGGACATGCATAGGATTGAGCTGCGTGTCTCCTAGTATAGAAGACAAATCAGCCTCCTAACCAAACCCTTATCGGCTCTGATATATTTTCATGGTTTATTTTTGATTTCCCCACCAGCTGCTGGAAAAATTTTAACTTCATTAAATTAATAAAGGGTTCAATCCTATCCAAGGAGAATGGGAGAAATGATTAGTTGGATTGGGGTCCACAGGGTGGGTGGGTGTGTGTGTGTGTGTGTGTGTGTGTGTGTAATGTTGGTCAGTCTGGTTGTTCACACACTTCATTTGATAAAACAATTCTATTGGTATGCTTACAAAGTTAAAAAAAATGAGTCCTACTGGACCAGACAAAATCTACCTATTCCAGGATCCTGTCTCCAACAGTGATCAGCAGCTGATCATTTATAAAGCATGTATATTGCTGTGTATTAATAATATATTTTTAATATCTGCATTTAATTAATGATATGATTAATATAATTAATATTAATATAGTTAATATTTCTGGCCACTTCCTGTTTAATGATGTCACTTCCAGCCCTCAGGAACATGATGGGGAGTCATGGCCAACAGCCATGGGGGTCAAGGGAGCCACGGGCCAGAAAATTTTGAGTACCACTGCCCTATGCTTTGGAATATCTCAGCTCTCCCTGTTCCAAACCATCCTAGGCCATGCTGACTGTGGTCTTCTCCCTCTCCCTCCATCATGCCTCCAGGAATCCCAGATTTTCAGTGTTGTTTAATGTAATTGAGTTGTTCTTCCCCATTGCCCCAGCAAGGGGTCTTCAAGCAGGTTCTGATGCCTTCACAGCTGCAACTGCTTCAAAGCCCCAACCAAGCCCGTTTGTAACTTGAATGTGTGTAAGTCAGGTGGTTTCTGTATTATATTTTTTAAAGATCTAATACATTGTACATTTTATTATGTAACTTTGTAAGCTGCTTGGGCATTTGCTTTGGCATGGGAAAGGCGGGATATAAATTTTTCTAATAAGAACCCTGATTTGTGGCCACTAATTGATGACTGCTGATGTATATTGTCAAAATATCTGTAGTCAGATCTGTATAGGCACTTCTCTTAACATTGCACAAATAGCATCCATTGTCTGCGAGCATTTTGGTACTTCTCTGATTAAGAAATAAGGAAGCATGAGAAACTGTGCATAATAAAAACAAAAACAACAAAACACACACACTGAAAGGAGCCTATATTTTTTTAACTTGCAAAATATTCAGATTTTCCTAAGGGTTTTGTTGATACTAATTTTTCACAATATTATCCAGAAGAATGCTTGTTGTTTGTGTGGCACAGAGATCATTCCAGATCCGTGGACAAAGTTTATCTGATATAATCTAATCTGAGTCTGTGCCCCTTCCCCCATAGTTAATGTTCACAGGCCTAAGCCCTGTGACAGAGAATAATCCAGTGTGTCACCTATCAAAGCTATGATGCTTATTATCTTGATTTAGAACAACAGTATACTTTAAAGATGTCAGGAAAGGTGGAAATGTAAAGACTTTCTCTTATGCAAGCTTTCCTTCAAAGTTCAACTCTAGTGTAGTCTGTTTTAGGCATCTTTTTTGGAAGGTTATTTACCCTGATAAAGGTGGGTGGCCTTTTGTTTTCCAGTTGCCTGAATTTTGTGTTTTATTTTTTAAAAAATTGAAAATTCAAACTTTAAAAAGGCATTGTGACAGCTAGGAGCAATCATGGAGCATTGGTCTAGTTGCTGATAACTAGGCTGAACTTTTTCAGAAAGGGCGACTACTGAGACCAGGCTTGAGTTTTTTTAAATAAATCTGTCTTTTTCACCTCTATGTATTTATAGCTGTGGGAGGAGAGTGGTGAGTGATAAAGGGCGCAGTCCTAACCAACTTTCCAGCGCTGGCATTGCTGTGCCAGTGGGGCATGTGCTATATCCTGCAGTTGGGGGGCAGTCACGGAGGCCTCCTCAAGATAAGGCAATGTTTGTTCCCTTACCTCAGAGTTGCATTGCCCTTACCTCGGTGCTGGAAAGTTGGTTAGGATTGCGCCCAAAGTGTGGTAACTTAAGGAAGAACTTAAGTACCATAGATACTCGCCTATAGGGCAATGAATTTGTCCCAACAGATAGCTCCTGAATCTACCCTTCGCCTTATCTGCGGGGCTACTTGGGGTCAGGGCTGTTTCAGGCACACTGTGGAGCAGCTGTGGTGCTGCTGGGGAGGGTGACGCGCCACTCATTCCCTCACTGCGCATGGGGAGTCTGCTGCTCCCTCCTTCCGAGCAGGGAGCCTGATGGAGTTGCTCGGTTTGCCTGCTGCTCCCTCCTTCCCACCTTGAGCGGGGAGCCTGACGGAGCTGCTCCGCTCGCCTGCCTCGTTGCTGTTCCTGGGCATTGCAGTTCTGCCTGCTTAGGCTCCCCGAGCCTGGTCTCCTTGGCTCTGACTTCCTCCTTCTCCTCCACCCCTGCTCATCTTCACAAGGACAGGAAAGGGGAGCAGGAACCAGGAGTGCGTCCCATGCCTGTTGTCAATGGGGTTTACTCCCAGGAAAGTGTGCATAGGATGGCAGCCTTTGAGCCCAAGCCTGTGCATGCCTACTCAGAAGTAAGTTCCATTATTGTCAATGGGGCTTACTCCCAGGAAAAGATTATAGCTTGAAGATGGGGTGAGAAATGGGAGGGCTGCTTCTTCATGAGGTGTTTACAGCTCTGCATCTGCTTCTTCAGAACAAGAGGGAGGAGGGGAGCCCCCCACACAGCCTCCCTCCCACCCCCACTCCTGCACTGCCTGCTTCTCTCTGCCCTTCAGCCCCAGCCCCTCTCTTCCTTCCATGAGCCTTCACTCTGTTGTACTGTTTTCTCCCCCTTCTCTTCTCCCTTCCCCACTGTCCCTCTTTCTCTGCCCCCTATTTACAAGCCATGCAATCAGGGAAACTGACCAGGAAACCCCCTGACAGCCTTGATCCTGCTGTAAATCAAAAGGAGGAAACAGCCCTCAGACCAGGTGAGGGTGGGCTTGTTGCAGCTGCAGGATGCACCTTCCCTGAAAGTGGAAACACTCCCATCAAATGTCTCACAAACTACAATTCAGAGCACCATTACTTAGGAATTACACCTAGGGAAAGCAATGGGTCTGCTTCTGAGTAAACAAGGTTTCAGCTATGTGCAGCTGCACTTGGTCACAGCCATTTGCTGTTGCTTATCTCTGCTGTGAATTGAATTGCACACTCCCAGTTGTGTTCTAAGTTGTATGTTATATGTAGAGCTTCTGGCTTAAGAGCAGAAGACTCTGCCTTTGCACTGTTTTGCATCAGAAGTGTCCTGAGAACTTCTGAGTGATCACTTTTTTACATTTTAGTTTTTTTCCTGTGCTGTCTTCAATCACTGGTTCATACATGAACTGATCACTAAAAATTAGCTATTGGTGGGGCTTTCACAGTCAACTAGCTACCTCCCTTCCTGCCTTGCTGGCCCTGCAAGGCATTCTGGAGCACTGCCATTATTCCATGCTCTTTCAAGTACCCCTAAAGGTCCTGTTGAGGGGCATGTGCTGCATCCTGCAGTCGGGAGGGGAGGGCAGTCATAGATAGGGCAATGTTTGTTCCCTTATCTTGGAGTTATTATTATTAACAGTATTTATATACCACTTTTCAACTAAAGTTCACAAAGCGGTTTACAGAGAAAAATCAAATAACTAAATGGCTCCCTGTCCCAAAAGGGCTCACAATCTAAAAAGATGCAAATGAATACCAGCAGACAGCCACTAGAACAGACAGTGCTGGGGTGAGGTGGGCCAGTTACTCTCCCCCTGCTAAAAAAATGAGCACCCACTTGAAAAAGTGCCTCTTACCCAATTAGCAGGGGTTAGCATTTAGCAGGGGTTAGCAATTAGCAGGAGTTGCATTGCCCTTATGTCAGTGCTGGAAAGTTGGTTAGGATTGCGGCCTAAGTCACAGTTTGTGGAAATCGCTCACATTTATCTAAAGGGCAAGTGCTTTCACTTGTCATAAGAGACAAGATATGAAGCTGAATGTAGTTTTTAATAAAAATGATTGACTAAAGACTGCCCTGCTTTTTGTGTGTTTTTCACTTTGTACTGCCTGCTGGTGAATCAGAAAATCTATTAATGTAGAAATACTTCTGTTTGATTGGGCAGGAATCCTTTTAGAATGCTTGTAATATTTGAATAACTTTTTATAGTTTTGCTGAATCTATAACCAATATTTCAAATATTTGTACTGTACTGAGCATGCGTGTTTGGTTAACTTCAGGCCTATGCTGAAACTGTTTTAGAAATTGTGTTTAAGGATATTCTAAACATGCATCAAGCTGATGTACTAACTCTTAATTTAGGAATACGCAAGCTCTAGCAACAGTTTGGAACCAGTTTGTGTGGTTGTACACACAAGAATCTCCTTTTAAAGGTTAAAGAGTTTTCCTTTTCTGCTTTAAAAACCTCAGTTCATTAAATTGCTCTGTATTGGTATAATTATTAAGAAATGAAGAGAAAAGAGATGCCAGTTGCAGAGATGCTTCAAGAACAATAAGTCATCCTGTGTTCCCTGCAGTTAAGATCTTGTTGCGGTCATGTCAGGCCGTGCATTTTTCCCTAATGCAGTTGTGCATCCATTTTCTTCCTACCTTTAATGACTATGATATTGATTACATTTTTTACAACATGGTATGTACAAAAGCTTGAAATGTCTCAGACTTCTTTAGTTGGATTTGTTTCCTTTTATTTATCTACAGTAGAAAGCTTACGTATAGTGCATCTGTTTGGCTACAAGCATACCCTTGTGTCTTGGATTTAGACTCTAAATAAAAGGGTATATTTCATTCCAGGATGTGTGACATCTGTGTATTGTTGTATTTTCTCATGCAGCCATCGCTGAGTTCAGCCGATGCTGCCTGCTGCTGCTGCTGCCATATGTACAGAAGTAATTATAGTTTATCTTGCTACTCTATGTGGAACACCTGTAAGGTGGCAAACAACTCTCATGTGTTTTCACAATGTTAGTTTGTATTTACAGATCTCTGCAAAGCAACAATAATGTTGCTAATTTTATTGTATTCCTGATTACAACATTTTTTTTCCTTGTACAGGCCTGAACAACCTCGTATAACCAAAGATGTAATTTGCTTTCATGCAGAAGATTTCTTAGAGGTAGTTCAGCGAATGCAATTAGATCTGCATGAACCTCCACTTTCACAGGTAATTGTTCTGATAGTGTAATATTTGAGAACAGCTCCTTCTTTAGAGTCCTTTCAGCAGGGTCTTAAGACCTTTTTATGCTGACACTGGGGGGCATGGCGCACATTGTTTTAAATATTATATATATAACCATTTGATTTATAAGCCGCATTGAGTGCCCTCTGCAGGGTAGAAAGGCAGGATATAAATTCTATAAATAAATACCTAATTTTCTTTTTCTTTCTTTTTAGTGTGTCCAGTGGGTTGACGATGCAAAACTTAACCAATTACGAAGGGAAGGCATTCGATATGCCAGAATACAGTTGTATGATAATGATATTTATTTTATTCCAAGGAATGTTGTGCATCAGTTTAAGACAGTTTCAGCTGTGTGCAGTTTGGCTTGGCATGTTCGGCTCAAGCTATACCACTCGGAGGGAGAAAAGCAAAGCATCCATGAAAAAAGCCCACCAACAGAGCCCACATCTTTAGTTATAGGACTTCAAGCTGACAATGTAATGCAATCAGCAAACAAAAATGCCTCTGAAGACACCAAATTTTCAGGCAGCCTGCAAACTAAACATATGAAACAGGAATTTTCACGCATGCAACATGAACCTGCTGCATCTCACCGAATTAAAGAGGAATCAATTACTGTTAATCTTCCCGAAAAGACAGTAGCACTTAATGCTATGGAATGTCAGAATGTTAAAGCAAAGTTGGATCATGTTCAGTTAACGAGATCTAAGTTTGAACCTGACTCTGAATTGGAATCTGATGACAAAGATTCACAAGACAGATTGTGCCCTGGGGGTCAAGTGAGTCTGGCAGATACAAGACAAAGTAGTTCAACATATCCAAGTCTGCATGGCAAACAAGAGGACGACTTTTTGTGTTGAAGTTGTTGTATATATGTTTTTAAATTCCTTTTTAGACAGACATAATAATGTAAAGATGCTTAAATTCTGTGAGGCAGGTTTGTTACTTGTCCTCACATCTGTTACAGAAAATAGTTTATGTAGCTTTGTAACATTCCTCAGTGCCTGTCCATAACTGTGAAAGTATCAAAGCACTTAGGGCCAGATGCACTGTAAACACTGCAGGTGTAACATAAAAGTCTTTAAATATAAGTTGTAGGTTTTAGAGTAGAGCTGACATTTAACATATATTTTTTGTAAGATGAGCCAGAATTCTTTTTGACAATTCCAGGCTTTTCCATAGAGCTTATTTATACAAGTTTTTTTTCTTTTTAATATGTCAGCATTGTAGTGTAAATAGCTTTTTTTTTAAAAGAATCTTTTTAGTGTGATTTATATTGAAATGTGAGCCACTTAATAAAGGTTCATAATAACTATAATGGATTTTTTGTTTGAGTCCCTAACAAAAGTCTCAACTTCTAAGTTAATTTTTTTTAATGTTCATTCTTGCAAGAATTCTTCTATGTGTTGGAACAAAATGTTACAATACATTTTGTAATATTAAACACACAAGTAATCTTGATATTGAACTGTCATAATCTCACTTTGGGAACTTCAGTATTTAAAGATGAATTTGGATGAATAGTTCAAGTGGTGGTTAGACTTGTGATGAACTATTCCTCATCATGTCTTGCATTGACAGGTACTTTGAAACGCTTTAATCATACACATTTCAGAGCCATGCAATTGTAAGTTATAAGAAGTGTTCAAAAACAGATCACCCTAATCTTTATTCTTTTGTATCCAGAGTACACACATCACCTTTTCTCCTACTATTTTGTTTTTCCCCCCTCCAACTGTGTTGAGACACTAACAAGTATGCAAAAAAAGTTTTTAAAAAAATTACTTCTGTTAGAGTGGTCCTTTAACAGTATAGGGCTACTTCTGAAAGTAGTTATGGTGGCCATAAAACTCTGATCATGGGAAAGAACAGCAGACCTGTAGAGAGAGTCAAGATTGAAGTCAGCTTAAATGTGACCTACCTGACCTATGGGAACACTCAGTCATGTTCTTTATTTCTTTGCCCTTAGCTAAACCTGCATACGTATTCTCAAATTTTAATATACATCCTCTTAGAGCAAAGCATTGTGGTAAACTTGGACTTTCAGAATTTTGTAAAGCACTGTGCAATAACTACTATAATCATCACTATAGCTTGTATCTCTTACGGAGCTTTGCTCTGTCATCAGAAGCTCCATCGGTTTTGGGGAGGAGCTTTCCACTTGTGCAGGAGATCCTTGCACAAGCTGAATGCTCCTGGGAATAAAAGGAGTTTTCAAGGCATAACCTTCGGATACAACCCTTTATATTTAAGCTGCTTGATTGCATGCAAGAGTCAGAATCTTATTTGGACATTAGTACTATGTTTCCAAAGTTTAGGAATTTTACCACAGTTACAAAAGGGAGTCTCATCTTTTATCTGAGCAGTATTTTGTTTCTGTTATCATAGCATGTCCTAAAACTGAATGAATATCCAGTAGGGAAGTTATGGAAGGTTGCATTTATTTGTATTTGTCTTTAGTTATAGACTAATGTTGGGATTTACTGTGGAATGTACAAACACAATCTTTGATGTTAAGTCTGTTGCTGAGTTGTGATCTAACTGACTATTCTGTATATGTTAGATTATTTTAAGGCTTACCAGACTTGGCAGTAGTGGCAACAGTGGTCATGATTCTCCTATAGTCTGGTCAAACTCGTCAAGGATATATAATAATCAAAAAAAGTAATCATGGCAGCAGTCCTAACAGCGAAGATTTTGTTTGTGAAATTGATGACAAAACAAATAAACACTATCTGCTCTTTTTTGGATACATTTTCAATTTTAGCAGTATTAAAACATTATAAAGATAAAATGTTCAGATGAGTCCCCCCTTTTTATAACCAATGGCTCCAAGATTAACTAGAACTTGATCTGATCTTATACATCAAAGGTACAGCCTTGCACAGATTATAGTACTTTACAATGAAGATAGGGAAGTATAAGATCGTTGGGAAGCATTCAAAAACTTCTTATCTGAGGAAAGCTATTGCATTGGAGAGGAGAGTTTTGACCTCGCTGTCTTCCTGATAATACTATTATTTTCAGGGAGTGTTTTTGATATTGGGGGGGGGGGGGTGCCATTAAATCATGCAACCATTTTTGTATAGTGTTTCTATTATAGAATGTAACATGAAATTATTGATTGGGGGAGAGTTGGGCAAAGGGAACACTGCCAATCAGTTGGGCATCTTGGACTCTGAAAATTGCAAGCACCTGCATAGTTAGTATCTCTCTTTTTTCTTATAAGGGTTTATGCATACGTCTCAATGTCAGGCAATTCTATTCCCAAGGAACTTTTCAGTATACCTTTCAAGTCTTTTTTGGGGGAGGGAGAGGGGAAATATAAATAGAGATGTTTCTGGTAAAATAGGATTACAGACTGTCATACTGAATGCAATGGGCTTACTTCTGAGTAAGGTATAAAAACACCATTTTGAAACACCTCTAGCTATAAATCATTTTGTAACTTAAAGTCCTAGCAAGGGCAGATCATGTTGATTTCAACATATTGAAGCCTGGAGCCTCCAGGTTTTATCTTGAACGCTCTTAAGACCTCAAAGTTGTTCATGTCCGACTGAGCTACTAGTGAATTGCCACTTCCAGCTTCTGTTTATCTTCTGGGATGTACCTTACTTGCTTTCCAGTTGACTGTTCTTTTTCCATTCTCCCTATTTGTTACCCCTCAGTGGACCAGACATCTGGTGTGCGCTCCAGTTCATCCACTGGGAGGCAGATTTTTTTGAAGACAGACATGGCAAGGAATAAGTAGTAGCTACTGGGTAATTGAGTGTAGAGCAGCGTTTCTAAAAATTTGTCCCTCGCTTTACCACTTTGCATTATCCACCTATTGGAAGTCCAACCGGAAATAACTGGTAATTATGTCATCAGGTACTTCCAGATTGGGGGGGACCTAACATGATGCAACAAACACCAGTAAGAGACTCAGGGCACATGGGAAGGCTTTTTCAAGCACTCAAAAAGCACATGCTGGAGTTTTCTTCTGAGCCAAACCTCCTACCACTGCTTGTTGCATTGTTGGTCTCGCAGCCAGACAGCAGGTGTCTGGAGTCCTAAGTGTACCACCAGACACCACCTCTCAAGTGCCACTGGTTGAGAAACCATGGTATAGAGCAGGGATCACTAAACCCAGGCCGGGGGCCAGATACAGCAAGTGGCCAACCCCGGCCTGGGTTTAGTGATCCCCTGAATCACTAAATCAGGCCAACCAGCCTCTGATCCCCTGAGAGCCTCTGGCCCGGTTGACCAAACACAACTGGAGTTGTGCTTCTGGGGTGAGGGAATGGGGGCCATTTAAGGGTGTGCTTTATTTCTTGGGCTGTTTAGAGAAATCCTGGGCATTGGAATCCATTTATTTATTCATTCATCTAAGTTCCATCTCTAATGTATTTATTTAAATTTTATTATTTTTTTCCCCAGCCCTTGACACTGTACCTGCTATTTGATTTGGCCATTCTGCTGTCTAAAAAGTTTAGAGACCCCTGGTATAGAGTGCCAATCTCTTCAGCTTGATCTCTTTCAACTTCCAAACACTAGCATTCTAGTCTTTATGCCTTTTGATTCACTTTAGAACTCTCTGGCTTTCTTTCAGGTAGAAATTCTTTAAATTTGCATTTGCTTGTTTTAATGCAGTGATGCTGGAACTGCTATGTAGGCAGAGGATTTTTTCAAAAATATTTTTTACTTAAACTAGTGTTTGTTTAATTTAAGTCCTAAACCAAGTCTGTGTAACAACCCCAGGCTGTTCCAGTATAGGACGACAGTTTTGCTACTGGTACATAGTTCATCTCCTTTTGCCACTAGGAAACTGAGAAAAACATAACTTTCAGATAAAAGTCTTTTAATTCAAATTTTATATTTGCATCTCAGAAAAAGTTGACAATGATTAAAAATTTCCTTAAATGCAAATTCTTGGACTTTGGATTTTTTTTTTAATAAACAGAGATCTCTGCTCTGGGATAGTATGAAGATAGGCATGTTTACAACGTTTCTTGAGAAGGAAGTTCTTTACTCAGTTTCCAGTTCTTAGTAATAGGAACACTACTCATTTTTTAACCGTATTTCTTTAGTGCCTCCTGTAGAAAGATATCTATTGATAAATCTGGTTGACATGCCATCAAAGCAGGTGCAAATAAAATAGCAAATGCTATAATCTACTTCTAATGTCTCTTCACATTTGTCATAACAGACTTTTGTTCTAATCCTGCATCCCAGTTTCCGATATTAATATTCGCAATCTCTTAAAAGCATACACATACACATGCACACATTTTTCTTGGTTTACATTTTTACCAAAACCTGTGGTTATATATTTACTTTGGGATGAATTATGTTGCTGAACTTGGCATAGAAACTAAACAGGAGCATGTAATGTCATCTGTGGCATGTCTAGTTGCCTCTGATTTATTTGAAAAAAAATTACCCTATGCTTTCTCTTTAGACGCTGGGTGGTTTAGAAATACATACAGATCAAGACAGATGTAAGAACAAAGAAGGCAAGAGCCAACCAATGTTCATAATAATGTGAAGGTCTTCTGAAAAAAGCAAGTCTTCAGCCACCGTTGGAAAAGTTAAGCAAAGGAACCTGCCAAATCTCAATGCAAGGAGTAGGTAAATGTGCCCCAACATCTTCTCGAATGATACAAAGGTTCCTGGGAAACACTGCACTTGAACTGGAGGCGCTTGCTTATGCCTTGCTCTTCTGTTGTCCTTCAAGGAGGATGCAGAAGCAAACTAAGAGGTAGCAGGCTAGGTGTCCTTCGTCCACCAAATCCAGCATTGTCCTATTGTGCATTCCTAGCAGAACACAACAGCCTTGTTTGAAATTGTAATTTGCATACACTCAGTTGCATTTTTAAACATTTTGTATCTTATCAATGTGACTTGCAAGAAATACTTAAAAAGGCAACCGTCAGAAACGATCAAATATGTAATGGGTTTAAGCAAAAGTCAACCATAGAAGAGCTCTCTTAAATATATCTACTTTGCTGTAGAGTGTTGCATGAGAAAAGCGATCCTAAATTATTATTAGTATTATTAAGAATACTTATATTGCTTTTAACAAAATGTAGTCTACCAAAAATAGTTCTCTGTCCCCCCAAAGGGCACATAATCTGAAAAAAGATATAAAAGAAACAGTAGCAGTAGCCACTGAAAAGCCACCATGCTGGGGTGAGATAGACAATTGCTTTCCCCCTACTAAATATAAGACACCACTTTAAAAGGCACTTCTTAGCCTAGTTAGCATGGGTTAATTCAAAGATGTTCTGTTTCTATAGCATGAACATTGCTACAGAACTGAAGATAACACTCCCATGTACATATTTGTGGAACAGCACTAGTGATAGGGCTGTATCCTGGAGTTGTTATAACCAAGATCCTTGAATTGCACTTAGAACACAACTATTTTCTGCTTTTGGTTTTTTTGATCCAATCCAATTAGAATTGTGGATCCAATCTAATTACAATTAGAATTGTGGAACAAGATTAGCCTTCATTTACCTCAAAATGCTTTCTGTCTCTAAAAGGAAAGTAGGGAGATGGCCACATGCCCCTAGGGCAGCGGTTTTCCAACTGGGGCGTTGCAACGCCCCAGCCTGAAGGCCCTGGCCTCTTTCCCCTTCAGGGCGGGGGCAGGGAGGAGGCAGCAACGCAATCATGTCACTAAAGGGGCTGCAGGGACTGGGATGCACTCACCAGTCCCTGCAGCAGCTGTCCTGGGGTAGGGGAAGCCTTGTGCAAGCATCTGCAGGGCTCCCCAGCTCATCAGAAGTGAAAGTGGAGCAATCACGCTCCTGGTTTTGCTGAAGTGGAGCGCGATTGTTCCACTTTCACATTCTGCAGGCTGGGGAGCCCTGCAGATGCTTTCGCAGGACTCCCCGCACCCCGGGACAGCTGCTGCAGCAACTGGTGAGTGCATCCCAGTCCCTGCAACCTCCTGAGCGATGGGGATCACTTTGCTGCTGCCCCCCCCCCGCAAGAACTTACAGCAGTGCAAACTCCATGAGTTTGAAAACCACTGCCGGGGGGGGGGGGGGGGTTGTGTGAAAATGTGCTTTTTGTAATGTTTAAACTTGCCACCAATGAAGGCAGAATATGAAGGTCCTAACTAAATATAGGAGCAACTGATTAAGGTACGCTATCCAAGTCATTTAGGGCGGAAGTCTCCAACAGATGGATGGGTCATGACCAGACTTCAAGCAGTTTACAGCACTGCTGTCACTGCCATTCTGTTTTGAGACACAGGCCTGCAGTTTTAAAAATAGCAGGGCTAACAGTTCTAGATGAGGTTAATCCTGCTGCAAATTTTGGAGCAGTTGCTCCTTCAATGTCCCTGAGGTGGTCCAAACCTGTGAATTGAATAATACTAAGTATTTGTATAAACTGCTCGTTGAGTGTACAAAGTACTTCACTAGTGTTTCCAGTCAGTAAGATCTTTATTGGCATAAAATAATATATTATCTTAATGAAGTTCTTGCAATAACCCTGTAAGGCAGGCTTATAATTTGCACATTGCAGCTGAAATATTTAGGCTGAGAGGTAGGGGCTTGCTTAAGACCTAGTAAGACCATGCCAGAAGGAAAATTCAAACTGGAAGAATCCAAACCATCCATTGGGCTGGTGCAGCAACATACGCTGGCCCACAGTGTCACAAACATGCCATAAGGCATATTTGTGGTTACTTGAAAGCCAGATGGGCTGGCATGGAGGCCTGGCTGGCTCAGTAGCACTGGATCTGTTCTTTGTTGGCAGGCACAGGCACGCTTGCCCTGGGCAGTTTCTTGTCTTTAAGATAAATAGCCAGGGAGAATCCCTACTACAATCAGTTTTACCTTCTCACAACTTTTTCTGGTTCATCTGTCAAACAGCAAATAAGTGACCAGCCCAGGAAGGGGGTGGGACCAGTGGAGCCTTCTCAACCAGATCCTATCCTCTGTGCAGGGCTGAAAAGCCCCTTTTGGGTTGCTAGGCCCACAAACAGTAAGCTTCATTCATGTGCAGGTTATTGAGGGTGCAGGATTCGGCCCACAGTTCCCTGGCCTAGACTATTACCAAAAAAAGCCAGTAATTCCAGTCTGCTATTGTGCAGTATTACTCTCCTGTGACTCAAGTTGTGTAGATGGATATGTCACACATGCAATAGTATAAATGCATACAAAGCATGTTATTAGAAAGGTTTTATTTACAATATTTACATGAAAAACCATACACCTGTGCTCCAAATACTGAAGAATGAGGTCCAGAATAAAGGTTTTTTTAACATACAGCTTAATTCATGGTTTCTTTAGGTGATGTAAGCTTTTATTAAACTAAAGCTGCTCAGCAATATGATGCTGACTAATGAAATAGTAAATCCAGTTTATGGAGAAAAGTTAGACCCTTTGTACATAGAAGATGTTGAATCCAAGTTCTATCATCCCTCCAATGAGCAAAGCCCAAAAGGGAATAAAGACATAGGCTAGCTTTATTACAGCAAACCGTTCCAATCGAGCACAGAGGGCAAGGCAGAAGGCCAGTTTAAGCAACATTGCTGCAAGGTACCAGGCTTTCTTCTTCAGGTTTTGGGATCCATTCCGAGGGTCATACCCAGACTTACAACGGCCAGCCATTTTCACAATGATCATAACTAGAAGAATTGTATCAAATATCCAAACAGGGATAAATATTAGAAACCAGTTCCATGGTGCCTTTTCATCCAGTTTTAACACCAACATGATCAGGAATAGCAATGTGAAGAGCCATGTGAGCAGCACTCTCTGCGCCAAAGACATTCTCATTTAAACAGCTTTAGTAGTTGGACTGTAGCAGCAGAAAAGATGGTTAGTTCCTAGAATAAAAAAAAGTGAGGGGGAGAAATGATATCAGTCTAGCAACCAGTGACAGGAAGTTTACTAGGTTTATAGATGGCACCTCCTCCCAACTTGTGGCTTTCCTCCCACCTCAAAAAGTCTCTTAAACCAAGACTTGTAT
Organism: Tiliqua scincoides; assembly: GCF_035046505.1. Lineage (NCBI taxonomy): Eukaryota > Metazoa > Chordata > Lepidosauria > Squamata > Scincidae > Tiliqua > Tiliqua scincoides. The sequence goes on along the minus strand of NC_089827.1, from coordinate 24,866,300 downwards.
TAAGTCAATATTTCTAAGTTCTATGGGACAGGACTCTATATGGCAAGGTACATGGCCAACCTGCCAGGAAGCAAGCAGAAAAGATAGTGTTGAGCAGCAGATTAGCAAGGCAGCAAAATCCACTGCTGCTCTAGCACTGTTCCATTTCATCGCAGTTCTCAGTCTTAGCAGTGCCAGAAGGGCAACAAAACTGCCCTGCCCTCCTCACTGTAGGCACAGCCTCCCATTCATGTCTGCTAGGAACCCTGAAGCTAGTCAGTAGAGTAGTGACTGTCTGCTGCTCAGCAGGCATTACTCCAGGGCCTCGTCAGCATTCTCCCATTCCGCCTACAGTGAGCTGCAGACAGGAAACAGCCACCACTCTTCTCAAAGCCAGTTTGTGTCTCACCCTAAATGAGCAGGATCTAATTCACCTATGGTGTGGTTTTTGCTTGCCAGCAAAGTGTGCTTTTATTTTCAAAGTAAGCCAATGGAGAATGTTGTACTCTCACTTCAGCCCCCTTACCCACAGTATCGCCTTGTTTCTTCTTGCTCCGCCTTTCCCCCATAGAGAGCTATCTGCTCACTTCTCACCCCCCTTCCTCCAGCTTTGCCCCTTTTCTCCCTCCAGTTTGCTCCAGCATTGTCCTCTCTCTCCCCACCTCCAGTTTTGCTTTTTTTTCTGAACTCAGTCTGGGAAAGAGCCTATATGTTTCAAGTTTCGAGTGGAAACCAGAGTGAACTGACTTCTAGGATTTACATTGCTAGAAAGAACAAGAGAGGGACATAACTCTTTTTGGCTTCCTTCCTTCCTTCAAGTAGCTGTGTGTGCACATGCACACACAGACCATCCACCCATCTTGTACCTTTTAAGGACTGAACCAAGTTTGAAAGTACAGGGGGATCCCATATTCATGGATTCACATATCAGTGGATCTGCCCTTCCGTGTGCACCCCTGGCATGCATCCCCTCTGGAGGCAAAGGCAGCGGAGTTCCCCACACCTCTGGAGGGTCTTCTGAGCCTAGCAGAGTGTGTATGTCTGTATGTGGACTCTGCCAGGCTCAGAACAGAACCCCCACGGATACTGGGGCACACCTGTACTACTTTAGATTTTATGAACAGCAGACTGTTGGGTTCCCTACAACATGCTCCTCTGTTTTTTTGTTAACCATATACCCAATTCTGTAAAACTAAAAGTCTTGCTCTTCATTAATTATAATATGTTCTAAATAAAGTATCATCCTGCTTTGAACAGAAAATACTTATGGCCTAACAGTCACCTTTTTTTTTTTTTGGTTCATTTTTTCATGCTATGGCATCGAGTGAACTACCATATATCTTGCAAATTGTTTGCTTTCCATAAGCCGGGGAGAAAGGCGGGGTAAAAATAGTTATTATTATTATTATTATATTATATGTCCTACCAAGTCCCAGTTTTTGGTCAGTAGACTTTGAAAATACACTTTTTATACATGCTCTGCCATCTCATTAGTCCTGACAGTAAAAAAAGTACATGCAAGAGAAAATATCCATCTGGTTGTGACCCATGCAGTTGAAGTTCACAAGATGGAAGTCAGCCCACTCTTGAATTACAGTCACCAGACTACAGCCACCAAGGTGATGAACCTGCACCTAGGATATACCACTTCAGACTACAAAGCATGTAACCAAACATCTGTGTGTGTGTGTGTGTGTGTGTCTAAATTGTCAATAGCCATGCTATAAAACAAGTTCCCACTGAAACAACATCCTCACTGATATTAAGCCATCCCATGCAAATCTGACAAAGGGCGCAATCCTAACCCCTTATGTCAGTGCTTTCCAACACTGGCATAGTGGTGCCGATGGGACGTGTGCTGCATCCTGCAGTTGGGTGTTACTCACGGAGGCCTCCTCAAAGTAAGGGAGTGTTTGTTCCCTTACCTCAGAATTGCATTGCACCCAAAGTTGTGTAGCAGTTGGTCAACCACATTTCACATATCTGAAGTCCTTTTAAGACTGGGACCCACTTTTTAGAATGATAATCTGTCTGTCCCATTGGAAGTGATGTCATTTACTTAGAAGTGATGTCATAGCCAGAAGTTACATCATCAAGCTGAATTTTTAACACCCCCACACGACAAAATCAAATTAAGTAAGTGAATCAAAAGTTTACAATAAATATACATTTACAATTTATTTAAAATAAAGAACCCTCCTAACCCTCTCAATCAGTTGCTAATCTATTTAAAACACTGGTTCCCAATCTGTGGTCTGGGGACCACAGGTGGTTCGCAAGACCCTAAGAAATAGTCCGAGAGGTCTCAGGAAGATAAAATTGCTTTTGATCACTTCCAGCATCTTGCTGAGTAAGCAATCCCCCATAGACAACCAGAGAGGGCAGAGATCAGACCACTTACAGCTGGCAGCAAAAGCAGCAAACCACAAATCTCTATAAATAAGAAATCTCTAATCTTTTCTAATTAAAAATCTTTTCTAATCCCCGAACCTAAGCTGCCGGTGAACCTGGAGTCCCTGGAGGTGAAGGGAGCTGTGCTCCTCTTGCCTCGGAGGCCTTTCTGAAGCCCATAGAGGCTGTATGCACCCACCCATGGCCTCTGCGGGCTTCAGAAGCTGAGAATCATTTAAGGGCAACTTCCAGTTTTTTGTTTAAAGTAACTTTTAAATGAGGCTGAAGGCAAATGCACATGGCCTCTGCATGCTTCAGAAGAGCCTTGAGACTGACCAGAGCTTGGGTTGGGGGTGAAAACCGCAGGTTTCGAATACCTGAAGTTTTCGTTATCCACAGAGGTTCCGGGAACAGAACCTGTGTGAATAATGAGGGCTAACTGTTTTACAAATTTAAATGTATTTTTATCAGGGGATAAAAGTTTCTTTGGGGACCCTTCCGAAAGGGGGAGGGAATAAAAGAGTGGGGGGGAAGGTGGTGACAAGTGTGGGAATGGGGCAAAACAGGACAGGGGGAGCATGGCAACAGCTGGAAAAGTATTTGGAGCCCAGATCTACAGGGCTTCCCAATGCAAAGCCCAGCTCTACCTGCCTGTGCAGCATCAGCCGCTATATATAGTAATATGGAAAACCCAACACACTCCTCCATCTCCCTAAAATTAACTATAGAAAATCATTACAGAAAATTAGCATAATCATATTTAGGCTAACACTAGAATGTTTTGTGTATACCATGACTTCCTTCTGTGGTAGCTGTAGTCCCACAGCTGTGTCCCTGAACTCCTATACACTCCTTCAGGGAAAGCTGATCTATAGGCCAAAGAGCTACTATCGCAGGCCAGTTTCCTCCCAGATCTGACACCATGTTCAGGAGCGTAACGTATGCATTCCTTGACCCAACACACATGGTTTTCCATAGCAGTCATGCACCTAGAATCCCAGTATTATATATCTGGACTTACAGAAGGCAGTGGACACAGTTGCTCACCAAAGGCTGTTGAGGAAACTCCCCAGTCAAGGAATTAGAGGACAGGTCCTCTCATGGATTGGGAACTGGTTGAAGACCAGGAAGCAGAGTGGGTGTCAATGGGCAATTTTCACAATGGAGAGAGGAGAGGTGAAAAGCAGTGTGACCCAAGGATCTGTTCTGGGACCGGTGCTCTTCAACCTCTTCATAAACGACCTGGAGGTAGGGCTAAGCAGCAAGGTGGCCACATTTGCAGAAGACACCAAACTTTTCCGAGTGGTGAAGACCAGAAGCGATTGTGAGGATCTCCAGAAGGATCTCTCCAAACAGACAGAATGGGCAGCAAAATGGCAGATGCGTTTCAATGTAAGTAAGTGTAAAGTCATGCACATTGGGGCAAAAAAATCAAAACTTCACATATAGGCTAATGAGTAGCCCTATACGGGTGACTTCCTGAAGCAGCTGGGGGCCACTGTGAGATACTGGAAGCTGGACTAGATGGGCCTTTGGCATCAGCCAACAGGGCTCTTATGTTCTTGTCCCACATGGGCAGTGAGATATGAAAGTGTAAGATTCCAAGAAATTTCTGGGCCTCCTCTTTTGGCTCCACTTTTTGACCCTGGCCCAGGTATAAACCGCCCGCCTGACTTCCCCCTCAGGCCCTGCTTGTAACCCAGGCATCTTGAGGACGGCCCCCTCCCACAGGCCCCATTCCACATCAGAGGCCCTGCGTAGGGAGCCTCTACCTAATGAAACTGAGGTCCACTACAAACAGGACCTTTTTCAGAGCACAATCCTGTGCTTGTCTACTCAGAAGAAAGTCCCATTCTAGTCAATGGCATTTACTCCCAGGAAAGTGTGGGCAGGACTGCAGCCTTAGTCACGGCGCCAGCTTTCCAGCTCACCGTCCCCAGGAGGCATTCCAGGGCCTACCAATAACCTCGCAGGCGGGCGGGGGGAAGCCAGGAGTCCAGTCACGGGCGGGGCCTCGGCCACCCTCCAAGGACAGCCCAGTCGCCCCCTCCCCAGCGGCTCACCAGTCAAGCGCCGAGCCCCTCGCAGCAGCCGCGCTGCACTAGGACGGCCCCGGACGACCCAGCTCATCACAACCCCCCCAGCCGAGCAAAGAAGCCGCGCCGCCACAAAAGCCCACCTCCCACACTCTGACGAGGACGCGTCGCTCCACATCACTGGCCGCAGGAGCTGCCTGTCATAACGTTTGCTGCGCTCGCATTGGCTTTGCCGCCCCAAATCCCACCTCCTCTCCGGTTAAGCTCTCACGCCCCTCCTTGCACCCAGTCCCGCCTCCTCAGAGCGTCCATTCGTCAAAGCACAATCTTCCCTCGCCGCCTATTCGTAAGAAGAGCCGCCTATTACCGTCGCTCCGGATTCTCAGCCATTCATGTCTTTCTAAATCTTGGGTTTCTCCTTTTTCCCCTCTTGGGTCAAACAGCCCCGTCAATCAAGCATCTCAGCCCCGCCTCCCCAGGGGGCTGCCCTCCAACGAGAACACTTGTGGGCGTTAATCACTCCCTTCCCCACACACCAACCTCCTGCGGGTACGGAGGAGGCGGGGCGATGATGGAGGTACCCGCCCTTTCCTCGGGGGCGCGCTGTTGCTGCCGCCGCTACCTCAAGCGCGCGCGCACACACACACACACACACACTCAGACGCATACACACGCGCGTCCCGCCGCGAGCTGTTGCCTGGCGTGCCATCTCGTGCCCTCTGCCACTCAGTCAGTCAGTCGCCGCGCTTCAACCTACCTACGTGCCGCGTGCGTGAGTGCAGTGAGGTGGCTGCGGCTCACCGGTGAGATTCGAACTCCCCCCTCCAACGGTCACTCGCAACGGTCCCTCTTGTGGTCTCGCGACGGTCACTCGAGTGGCGCGCGGGGCAATGCGAGGAGATGGAAGGAGGGTTGGGGTGGGCGAGCGCCTCAGAGCGGGGGAGGGCGAGGGGTGGCCCCGGCTCCCCGGAGAGGGATGAGGACGGTCGGGGGGGGGGAACGGACGCGTCTTCGACGCTGAGAGAGGCGCGGAGCGTGGGAAACCCGCGGCAGCTTCTCCTTGAGGGGTGGGGGAGGGTCGTGAGGCCTTTGAGGGGGCTCCTCGGGTAGAGCGAGGTGAGGGAGGAGGGCCGTCTGTGTTGGAGTCGGTGGGCGGGTGGGGAGTCGCCAGGAGGCAGCTCCCACTTGTGGTGCCGAGCGGGAGAGGATGGGAAGAGGAGGCTGTCCTTGGAGGCAGGGAGCACACCGCGGGGAGGGGGTGTGGAGCTGAGATGGTCTGTGGGGGGAAGCACTGAGGCTTGCGGGTTGGGGGACTGGCAGTGATGCAGCTGCGGGGGGCAAAGCACTAAGTCCTGTGGGTTGGGGAACTGAGGTGGTCTGTGCAGTGGTGCAACTGGGGGGCAATGCACTGAGTCGTGTGGGTTGGGGGACTGAGGTGGTCTGTGTAGTGGTGCAGCTGGGGGGCAAAACACTGAGTCTTGTGGGTTGGGGGACTGAGGTGGTCTGTGCAGTAGTGCAACTGGGGAGGCAAAGTACTAAATCTTACAGGATTGGGAACTGAGGTGGTCTGGGCAGTGGTGTACCTGGGGGGGGCAAAGCAGTAAGTCTTAGTGGGAGTGTTCTGGGCAGTGGTCTAACTGGGGGGGCAAGCACTAAGTCTTGTGGGGTGGGGGTGGTCTGGGCAGTGGCGTAGCTGGAGGGGGCAAAGCACTTGCGGGGTGGAAAACTGAGGTGGCCTGGGCAATGGCATCACTAGGGACCAAAGTACCAAGTCTTGCAAGCATACAATTTTCCTACGTTTTGCTCCCCGTGCCCCAAAGGGGAGGGGCTGCTTGCACGGCCTGTTCAGGTGCCTGCAAGAATTAGTGCTTTACTCCCCAGCTATGCCACTGGATCTGGGTTTGTTTCTGTGCTTGTGTATTCATGTGAAGAATGGAGGTGGCCGGATGGGAGGTATGTGTGCTTGTGTGTGCAGACAAGGCGACTGCAGGCTCAGTGCCCACATGGTCATCGCCAGCTTGGTGGGGATGTTTGAGGGAGTTCATGCCGGGTCAGGAAAGAATGTACGACTGTAATTGGAAAGGAAAGGGGGTGGATGTGACGGACTGTCAGAGAGCAAAGGAATGGGTGTGTGTGAAGCAGCTCAAGCACACAGGCAGGCGCAGGGGAGGGTATAAAGCTGGTCTTATTATAGCTGGATGTTTTTTCTTCCTGAGCTTCCAGCTCTCCTGTCTGCTTGCCTTCCTGACATGTGAGATTTCTGAAAATGGAGCTTGGCTAAAGCAGGATCTCAAGACACCAATCCTATGCATGTCTACTCAGATGTCAGTCCATTATAGTCAATAGGGCTTACTCCTTGGAAAGTGTGGATAGGATTATAGCCTCCCAGAGCAAACTAGCTCCCAAGATGGAACACAAGTGCCAAAGTCATTGCTTTTTTTGTTTTTGTAGAATCATTTAGTTTGTAATCACACCAACCACCAGGGTGATCTTTGAAATAGGTGAACTGGTATGTAGATGTGGAGAGGGATTGTTGAGACCTTGCTCGCTTTGATAAGTGGTACTCTGCATCAGGGTTTAGCAGCATCTGCTTTTACTTTTTTTTCACTTGTATTAGGACCCTCTCTAATCCTTACTGCAACATTATGCTTGATCTGTTACCTCTAGGATTCGTGGTGGTGAAGGGGGTGATGCTCTTTTGGCCAGGTAAAATTCAATAAGATGTGTTGAAGGTTAGCCCCTGAAGTTAACTGTTAATTCCTTAATTCAGCATGACTTGCTCATCTTTCAAGAAGAGTTTTTTAATGGTTGAAGCAGATTGTAGGAATAATTATAATCCTTGTATTAAAAACTCTAGATTTTCAAACCTGTTTCCACTACCCAATTGCATCTTATATACCTTATTGTATGAAGATATTGGTTTGTATAGACTACTACTCCCCCCCCAAGCATTCCATGTTCTCTCTTATACTTGGGAGTGTCTCTTAACTGAAAATAGCTGTTAAACCACTGTAGTAAAATTTTATCTAAAAAATCTCTTTGGATTTTTATCTATGAGAGGGGTAGGCAGTTGCAGGAAGGTGAAAGAAACTGAAACATCAAGATATGTGTAAATGCTTCTTTCTTTGCTTGTTTTTTAATTAGTTCATTTATTTATTTAATTAGTTTATTTGCATTTTATTTATTTTTTATGGCCAATGGTTAAATTATTTTGTTTATTGCCAATTAAGTCTAGCTGAAGTTTACACTCTGGCCTGGCTGCAATTTGCTCCATGACCTTAGGCTAAACGTTTGTGGCACTTATCCACTTTATAGTGTGCTAAATTTTGAATAATGTGATTGATACATGTGGCAAGATCCTTTGAAGAATTGCCTTGAAATTATGCAAAATTGATTACAGTAACACAATCACTGTATAGGCATAATCCTTTGGATTTTCAAAAATCCAAGAGGCAGGCTCCAATAGCTTGCCTAAGGAAATCAATTTATGCTAATTTTTGTGTGTGGGTGGAAATATTTGAATGCAAGAATTCTAACTCAGATTCTGAAATGTATTGGTAAAGCTCAGGTTTTTTTTTGAAGAGCACTGCTTATAATTCAGTTGTATTTTAGCAGTTTTCAAATGCCAGTCTTGTATGTGTGGGTGAGCCATGTGGCTTCTTTACAAGAATCTTTATTAATGTGGTTATTTCTGGTTCACCAATCTCTCATGACAGGTCTGTTTTGCTTCTTAATTTATCTTTCCCTGGACAGGATTATAAATTTCACAGTAAACTTATCTTTGTTAAGGCACTGCATAGCTTAAGTGCCATATTTTAAATAAAAACATCTGTATTAATAGGGGGGAGAGGGAGGGGGAAAGGTAATTTTAAGGACCATTGTGTAAAATCTTTACAGTGTAATTTGTCTTTGAAGTTGGGTTTGTATATGGTCTTTATTGTTTTTATAGTATTGTACCAGGCAGTGCATGAAAAAATGAATAATTTGCAGCTAAATTTGAATTTAAATGTTGTACTGATTTGTAACCTAGATGTTGAATGATTATATGTTAAAACTGCTAGTTTAGGATTAACAAATGCTGTATCAAAATGTTGTAAATATTCAGTGTTTTCAAAATCTATTATAATTTGATGTGCTGTCATATTTGATAGTTCCTTCTGTGCACCCAGCTGAAAATGACTTGCTTACTGGTTTCTAAAGTACTTGAACAAAATTAAGAAAACAATTTTCTTAGAAGTTCTTTCCACAGAAGCCTATGGAACTACATCAGCCCATTAGATTCCATATTTCAGAATAGGTTTTATGTAGATGTGGCATGTTTCTATTCATATTAACTCAGAATTAAGTCCTACAGAGTTCAGTAGGACTTACTACATACTAGTAAGTCTGCAAAGATTTTAGCTTCAAATTAAATCTAGTTTGTGGGCTAGGTCTACATGGGTAAGTCCCAGTACAGGAATTAATGCATTAAATTCCTTGGTTTGGATCCAAACAGCTGCTCCAAGCAAGCTCAATGGATTGTTGTTTTTCTCTTTTTACTTTTGAATTGTGGACTAACATGATGCATCACAAACTGGTTTCAAAGGTAGTTTGCCTTGTAGCTGTTGAAAAAATGCATGCCCAGAGAGCTGGGTGTGTGAAGCCAGTTGCATAGTTCAGTTGATCCCAACCCTTGCTTCCTAGATGTATTATGAATATTCAGAGAGATGATACGCATACATGTGTATTTCTGCTAGTTTTATTAATATACGGCAGGAACTTTTTTCTCTATGGTTTGCAAACTGCCAAAAGCATTCTGGTTCAAAAAAAGCTTCAGCTAAATGTGTTGTTTAGTCCAATGAAAACAGTGCAGTTTCATTTAACCACGGGGGTTCGAGAACTGAACCCTTGCAGATATAGGGGCATGCCTCTATTATGTTATAAATACTAGTGAATATTTATAACACTTAATCTTTACATATTTGTTTAAAATCAAAGAATATAGGTAATTGTATTGAGGAGTTGAATTTTGAGATTCACTGGATATTGTAAGAACCTTAACAGTTATTTTGGTCATGTCATGTTTGTTATAATGTGTAAAAGCTCAACAAGATAAAGATCCAGTTCAGCTATATAGGTTGAGCCTCATTATTCAAGTGGGTTCAGTTCCAAGCACTCATGTGGATGACAAAAAAATGACACTATAGCAGATCAATTTAAAAAACAAAGTTTCTATGCTCTGGTGATTTAAAACAACCTTGCTGTCCTTTGTGATGTAAGATAATTGTCATTAAGAAGACAATCCATTAATCAGTTGTCCCCCAAACACTCACTCAGTCCCTCCCTTCACCAATGCAAACTGATCACCTTTCTTTGGTGCTCAGGGAAGGGAGGGGTAGCCTGGAGAGAGAAGGATTGATGGATTGTCAGCCAGCTGCCCCCCCTCTCATTAAGGAGGCTATTGTTTCTTTTAAGGACTGTTCAGTTTTTTAAACTGATTTTAAAGGGATACATTTTTTCCCCTTCTCCAAGGATCAGCACATTCCTTCTGATTTTCAGGGGGTCATTCGCGTTGAGTCAAATCCATGTATAAAAAAATCCGTGTATAAATAGACAGGACCTGTAATTGCTATGGTGCCCTGCTATGTGAATCTGCCATGGTGGCATGCTTTCTTATCCCCCTTTTCTATGTTTGCTGAAGAAGGTTGAAAGCTTTTGGTTTTAAACTAGCAAAAGCACCCATGCCATTCACCTTGGGGTACTATGATAATTTTTAATCACAGTTTATTCAGACAAGCCCAGATCAAATTTTGGTTGCTGATTCTAGATTGTGAGTAGTTAAAGTAACCACAGTTCTCTGAGCTTGGACAGCATGCTGAATTGTAGTGCAGATGCTTTTGATCTCCTTTGGTACATAAAGCAGGAGCAGAAAACTGGGAGTGTGTGTAAGCCCATGACAAGGGCATCTGACAGAATTTTATCAGGGTTTCCTTTGGGCTCTTTGGAGTGGGGGTACAAAGCTTCTTTTGAACCTCTTCTCTGGATCATAATTTCATACAATCATTGGATAATGATTTCTATAAATTATGATATATAAAACTATGTATACTTACACAAAATATGAATGCTAGTCTTCACACAATATATGCAAACATTTTCTGAGATCCCAGGAAATTTCCAGCTCCCTTCCTTTGGATCCTGGGTTCCCTTTTTGACCCTGGGTCCAGATATGATATACCCCCCAAATCCCCTCTTATGGGCCCTGCTGAGATAGGAAAATGCAAGATCCCAGGAAATTTTCGGGCCCCCTTCTTTGGCTGCTGGGCCCTGTTTTTTACCCTGTACCTGGGTACAGTTTAACCCCTACACCATCCTCTCATGGGCCCTACCCATGACTCTCTAGAGCTCATCATTATAGTTTCCCTTAACATCTGAATTGGGTCTTAAAATTTGTTTTCACGCATGATTGGTTGGTGCTCCTTAGTTAAGGCAGAAGCAAGAATTTATTTATTGTACTGCCTGCAAATTTCTCTCTCCTCCACCCCAGGCAGGGTTGCTGTGAGAAGGGTGTTTTCCACTGGTATCGGAGTCCTTGGCCCCAGGGAAAGAGGGGTAGAAATGTGGGGGGGGGGGGGGTTCTGGCCCAGCATCCAGGATCCCTAGCCAGTTCCCAGAATTCAGCAGTGGGTAAGGGGTTGTTTTACTCTTCCTCCTCCTCCACCTGTCTCCCTCCTTCCTCCCTCTGCTTGCCCCTGTCTCAGGGGAGCAGTTAGTGAGCAGTCCTCAGGTAACCTGTCCAGAGACCTCTCATCACCAGTCCTGAGTGCTTCATGAAGCCTTGGGCCCTCCCAGTCTTGAGCTGTGTCTTCCCCATCTCCACATCCTGCTGTACCTGGTTCAGCCTTGAGGTTAAAGTGCCAGCATCATTCCAGAGTGGAGAGGCCCTCATCCTGTGAGGAGCAACCAACCTTGTACCTTGATGACCTGGGGTATTGTGGAGGGACTAGACATATAGCCAGATGTTGGCCATATACTGCTAGTGTCTGCTTTCCCCCCCGCCCGCCGGGGCTGTGAGGGAGTTGCTGGAGTTGTAGAGATGGTGGAACAAGTCCAGAAGCAGACACACTGCTTTTAAACAAAAAGCTTTCAAAAGCAGTTATGTTACAAAGGAATGAGATCATTCCCCAGCCCAGAGGGGCTCACAATCTAAACTGCAACTCAAGAACACAACAAAGGAAGGAGCAGGATGTGGAAACAAGGATAAATGGGGAAGAGTATATTATTGCTGCATAGCCACTTAACCTTGGTTACAGTTTGATGTGGCACTTCTCACAGGATGGGGCATGATGGAGTTGCCTTGCTCCTTAGCTGATATTGGTGACAGTTCTGGTTCCTGCTGCCATAGTTCTTCATAGGTTCAGTGGCAGTTAGATACCTATGGGTTAGGGAGCTTACTGGTGTTGTTGCTATTTCCTCCCCAGTGTTAATGAAGACTACCTTTTCTTGCCACACAGTTCCTCCAGAAACAGCTGACTTGATGGCAGTTAGTATCTGAGTAGGTGGGGAATTTGCTTCTATTACCATTCTTTTGTTATCTCAGATATATTTACGAGAATCTGGTACCTCAGAATCTATCTCAGAATGCCAGATGCAAGAGAGGGCACCAGGATGTAGGTCTCTTGTTGTCTTGTGTGCTCCCTGAGGCATTTTGTCCTGATCCAGCCAGGCTTTTCTTATGTTCTTATTTGAATAAAAGCCTTTGTCTGGCTGCACCTAGGATATGGAACTCCATGCCCTAGGAGCTCAGTTTGCCCCCTTATTGCAGTACTTTTGGTGCTTTTTAAAAGCACATATTTTAAAACTGGCTTTTAACTCAACTAATGACTGTAGCTCATGTGGCTTTGTTTCTGTGTTTTACAGTATATTATTTTATTGTGTGATTTTAGTGTGTGTTTGTTGTCAGCTGCTTTGAACTGTGTAAAAGTGGGATAAAATATTTTAATAAGCCATATATACATTCTGTAATTCTTGGCTAAATCAGCGATGCTGAAATCTTTAAAAATGTTTACATGTTTCTAAATCAAGAGACATTCCACAGTGTTCTACACTTATGCATCCTGTAGTTTGTGTGGTGTTCCAGAATGGAATGAACATTAGTTAAAAATGACAACTGAAGTAGTCTGTTAACTCAGCAAAACTGTTCAAGGCCAAAGACTTTTAAGGGAAAAATGTTGCAAACATAACAAGCAGTAGAAAACTATTCAAAATTCATAGTGTAATGCTCTTCTCATTTTAAGACAGTTGAATCACAAGTGATGTTTTTAGTACGATCATTTTCTACACTCTTGCCAGTACACTTTGTTAAAACAAATTGTGCAGCAGCTAGGGGATAAATGGGAATATCCTCCTAAAGCTGCAATGCTTTTTCCCCAATAGAGTTCTTAATGCATAGTTTTGTCATCTCAGGTGTAACGGTAATGTTAAAAATTCATATAGAATCATAAGGAAGATAAGATGTTGAATTATGAATTTTTCAGACCTAATATTGTGGTTCTTCAAGAAAGCTGTTGTAAATTTTTGTCAGATTTTTTAAAATGCACAGTCCTATGATCAATTTAACGAACCTAAATCACTGTTTGAATGCAAACCTCTGACATTCTAACAGGGTTAAATTAGAGATTTATCAAATTGTGCATATAAATGTGGGGTAATAAAAATGTACTCCTTAGCCATAGTTTCACAGTAACCCTTTTAGAAGGCATTTGGTTCCAAAGGAATTATATTGTGAAGATACTGCATTGCTGAATAAATTGTAAAAGGAAGCCTCATAGCATTGAATAAACTCTAGAGTGCCAAACATTTTCCAGATTGAAAAACTGAACTGTGCAAGTTTTTCCATTTCCTGCAGGCACTTACAAATATAGAACAGCTTTGTCATTCCACTGTTGACTGTTCAGTAAGCTTTTTAGGGCGCAATCCTAACTCCTTACGTCAATGTTTTCCAGCACTGGCATATGGGACATGCACTGCATTCTGCCGTTGGGTGTCACTCACGGAGGTCTCCTCAAAGTAAGGGAATGTTTGTTCCCTTACCTCAGAGCTGCATTGCCCTTATGCCAGTGCTGGAAACCACTAACATAAGGGGTTAGGATTGCGCCCTTAGTGTATTTCCTTTCCTATAATGTGAGCACTAGCAGAACATAGTTCTACTTCTGGGTAGAAACCACTCTTTCTCAATTTTTTGGGGCTATTTTTATAAATTGTTATTAATGTGACTTGGACTGCAAATATACGTATGCTTAGGTGGGACTAAATTTTACTGAACAAGGTGGGACTTCTGTGTAAACATGCATAAGGTTGTGGTGTTAAATCCACAGCTGAGAAATGCATTTGATAGCTTATAGTGTTGATACAACTAATACCTTTTTCATTGTTTAGGGTTTAAAAAGATTAAACTAAAAGAACTCAACAGAAAGCAAATCAGCAGGATTTCTGTATTGGGACAAGTAGGAATGCCAGTGATAAAAGGGAAATACTCCTAACTGATTCACTAAATCATGATTATACAAGTGTAGTCTAATCTTAAGTATATTCCATGGAAGTAAGTTCCCTTGATATTGGTGGAGGCAGCACAGCAGTGGAAAACTTTCCTGTTCAAAGAGTGTTTCTGTTGACAACTAATAAAAACTAACCCAAAATGCCACCAAATGTGGAATATTACAGTTTAGAAAGGATTCTGTTTTTCTGTGCAGCAGCTTAGCAGTGTTTAGTATATTTCATGTTGGTTTTTTTCGCATCCGTTTTGATATTTTCCAGCCAAGGACTTGGTGTGCAAGGCCATGAGCATACTAACTCCTCACTTCAAATGAGGAGGCTGGTTAGAAGGAGGTTGAAAGGGACGGTAAAAAGAGTCCAATCTCTCCAGAGTGCATGGAGGCTGCTTAAAACAACAGTAATAGAGGCCCAGCAGAGGTGTATACTGCAAAGAAAGAAGGGTTCCACTAAATCCAGGAGGGTGCCCGCATGGCTAATGAGCCAAGTTAGAGAGACTGTGAAGGGCAAGGAAGCTTCCTTCCGTAAATGGAAGTCTTGCCCTAATGAGGAGAATAAAAAGGAACATAAACTTTGGCAAAAGAAATGTAAGAAGGTGATATGGGAGGCCAAGTGAGACTATGAGGAACGCATGGCCAGCAACATTAAGGGGAATAATAAAAGCTGCTTCAAATACGTTAGAAGCAGGAAACCCGCCAGAGAAGCAGTTGGCCCTCTGGATGGTGAGGGAGGGAAAGGGGAGATAAAAGGAGACTTAGAGATGGCAGAGAAATTAAATTAGTTCTTTGCATCTGTCTTCACGGCAGAAGACCTCGGGCAGATACCGCTGCCCGAACGGCCCCTCCTGACTGAGGAGTTAAGTCAGATAGATGTTAAAAGAGAAGATGTTTCAGACCTCATTGATAAATTAAAGATCAATAAGTCACCGGGCCCTGATGGCATCCTCCCAAGAGTTATTAAGGAATTGAAAAATGAAGTTGCTGATCGCTTGACTAAAATATGCAACTTGTCCCTCAAAACGGTCATGATGCCAGAAGATTGGAGGATAGCAAATGTCACACCTATCTTTAAAAAGGGAAAGAGGGGGGACCTGGGAAACTATAGGCCGGTCAGCCTAACATCTATACCGGGTAAGATGGTGGAATGCCTCATCAAAGATAGGATCTCAAAACACATAGATGAACGGGCCTTGCTGAGGGAGAATCAGCATGGCTTCTGTAAGGGTACGTCTTGCCTCACAAACCTTATAGAATTCTTTGAAAAGGTCAACAGGCATGTGGATGTGGGAGAACCCGTGGACATTATATATCTGGACTTTCAGAAGGTGTTTGACACGGTCCCTCACCAAAGGCTACTAAAAAAATTCCACAGTCAGGGAATTAGAGGACAGGTCCTCTTATGGATTGAGAACTGGTTGAAGGCCAGGAAACAGAGAGTGGGTGTCAATGGGCAATTTTCACAATGGAGAGAAGTGAAAAGAGGTGTGCCCCAAGGATCTGTCCTGGGACCGGTGCTTTTCAACCTCTTCATAAATGACCTGGAGACAGGGTTGAGCAGTGAGGTGGCAAAGATTGCAGACGACACCAAACTTTTCCGAGTGGTGAAGACCAGAAGTGATTTTGAGGAGCTCCAGAAGGATCTCTCCAGACTGGCAGAAAGGGCAGCAAAATGGCAGATGCGCTTCAATGTCAGTAAGTGTAAAGTCATGCACATTGGGGCAAAAAATCAAAACTTTATATAGGCTGATGGGTTCTGAGCTGTCTGTGACAGATCAGGAGAGAGATCTTGGGGTGGTGGTGGACAGGTCGATGAAAGTGTCGACCCAATGTGCGGCAGCAGTGAAGAAGGCCAATTCTATGCTTGGGATCATTAGGAAGGGTATTGAGAACAAAACGGCTAATATTACAACGCCGTTGTACAAATCGATGGTAAGGCCACACCTGGAGTATTGTGTCCAGTTCTGGTCGCCGCATCTCAAAAAAGACATAGTGGAAATGGAAAAGGTGCAAAAGAGAGCGACTAAGATGATTACGGGGCTGAGGCACCTTCCTTATGAGGAAAGGCTACGGCGTTTGGGCCTCTTCAGCCTAGGAAAGAGACCCCTGAGGGGGGACATGATTGAGACATACAAAATTATGTAGGGGATGGACAGAGTGGATAGGGAGATGCTCTTTACACTCTCACATAACACCAGAACCAGGGGACATCCACTAAAATTGAGTGTTGGGAGAGTTAGAACAGACAAAAGAAAATATTTCTTTACTCAGCGTGTGGTTGGTCTGTGGAACTGCTTGCCACAGGATGTGGTGATGATGTCTAGCCTGGACGTCTTTAAAAGGGGATTGGACAAGTTTCTGGAGAAAAAATCCATTACGGGGTACAAGCCGTGATGTGTATGCGCAACCTCCTGATTTTAGAAATGGGTTATGTCAGAATGCCAGATGCAAGGGAGGGCACCAGGATGAGGTCTCTTGTTATCAGGTGTGGTCCCTGGGGCATTTAGTGGGCCGCTGTGAGATACAGGAAGCTGGACTAGATGGGCCTATTGCCTGATCCAGTGGGGCTGTTCTTATGTTCTTTTTTTTGTTACTTATTTTTGCCTGGTCTCTCTGGGTGCCACTGGCTGAACTGTTTTGGTGTCATATTGGGCCTTTACTACACTTTTGAGTTAGCATCTGGCCATAGTTTTTCAAAGCCTGTTATTACTTGACAATGTGTAGGGTAGGCCTGAGGTTTCATGGTGGTCTGTCTTCCATTACATTAGGTCCTTGTTTGTCATAGCTATCTGACCCAGAAACCTTCAGTAAGGCAACCCAGTCCTATCCCTGGTAGTGTCACCTGGTAGAGCGGTACCAAAATGGCTACTGTTGTATCCATCAGCACCACCGAAGCTTCTGGAGATCTCCTTGGAGGAAGGGAACTTTTGTCCCTTCCCCCAGGGAAAACCCCAAGCCCTGCAATGGGACTTCTCAAGTTTGTTCTTTGACCACTGTTGTGTATGTGGTTCGTTGTTAAGCAACACATGCCTGTATATTCCAACATTGATTGAATGCATTGCAATGAAATTTTACAAATGTGACTGCATTCAGCCTTAATTTGTTGCCAAAGACAAATGTTCTAATTTTAATGTTGCAATGTAGCATTCATAATGTGTTATTTTCAATACATTTCTCTCAGTGCTTATGTACAGTGGGCCCTCAGTATCTATGGGAGATCCATTCCAAGACCCCTTGCTGATACAGGTTTCCATGGATAATGAAATATGCAGAAGGGCTTCACAGGACTTCCAGGATGTGATTGGAAGCACCTTCTGGTTGTGTCCAGGCAGTCCTTGTGACCGTTCTGATGCAGGCTTGGCACCTGCACTTGGTCAAATCAATGGGTGCCAAACCCACGGATAAGGAAGGCCAACTGTACTAGCAAAAGACCTGTCAAGTTTAATAGAAGTGGAGAAAGGAGGAATTAGAATGTAGTTGCCATGGATAGAACTCTTTGCCCCGGCTCTTTATCCAGGGGATTGAAGAACTGGGAGGATAGGTGATTGTTTTCAACAAAGGATAGTATTTATTGGGCAGATCAATGTTCTTCATGAGATAGAAGACAAATGTTCGTGTTTGATAGATTTGCAGAGCCATACATTTTTGTAATTGAAGCATTGATTCAGATCCAGTTGCAGAACTTGGGTGGTTTTTAGGCATTTAATAGGAGTAAAAGTTACTGTGATCAGTGGATGACTCCTCTGGTGACTTGCCTGATTGCCAGAATCCAGCTATAATACAAGTCCATACACTGTTGTACTGATGGCTGAGAAATTGTTTTCTTTCCAGTTTGTTCTTTACAAAGAAAAACAGGCTTTCATAATAGGTCATAAATTCATAATTCTAAGATCTTAATGTCTGCATTAAGTTCAGATTTCATTTTAAAACATGATCATTTTCAAAAGAGGAACTTAAAATTGAACCAGTTATTTTTAACGATACAATTTAAATTTAAAAAGTTAACACTAACAAGACTGAGCTCAGATATACTACAAAATAATGATTTATTATGGCTTGTTTGGATCTTCATATAGCTTTTGAAATAATAAGAGTGGAGGAAGTGGTTTTTTGCCCTTCTTGTAAGCTTATTGGATGCATTCAACTGGCCACAGTTAGAAACAGGATGGTGGTTTGATTGTTTACTGATAGGTATATGTTTTAGTGTTCTCAACATTCTAGACCTTGGAGCTAAACTGCATGTTCTGCAGAATGTATTTTAACTCATTTTTTACCTTGAATAGTAGGAGGAGACAGATGTGCAGAATCCTGCAAAACTGCAATGGGGGAGTAGCTGATGCTTTTTTAAAAAATACTGTGTAGTGCCTGGTGTGTGGTTGAGATAGGGCTATGGCAGAAGCTTAAGATCCCCCAACTACAATTTAACATGTTTCCCTGCGGTGCTATTTAAACAAAAGAAGAACCTGCCAAATTTGTTTCTCATGTCATTTGGCCCTTAATTGCTTCTTTGCTTAGTATTACAAAGAAGTGGTTTTGGTATCAGTACCATGATAACGTAATCATTTGCTCAACCATTTGGATAATTGAAACATGTAGGGTAAAAAACAGGACAAAATGGACTTGTTATATACTGGTGATACAATGCTGCTGTGTACAAATCCAATTGATGTATTGCAGAAGGAAATTCTAAATGCTGCGTGTTACTGGACCAGGAAGTCTCTTGGATAAATGTTATACAATTCATGAAAAGTGAATTATAGCTGCTGACACTGAATAAGGTTAATAAAGAATTCTGGGAATGTCTGTACCCCAAGCAATGAGATAAAAAGTAACAACCTTGTGTAAAACTGGCTTGGTTTTTGTGTATAATTGCAATTTTCACTATCCTCTGATTTTTTCCCCCTTTTGTTTTGTATGATAAGATGCTTCTTAATTAAACAGATGCTTTGGTGATGGAATTTTGTCCAGTTGTACACACTTGACTCTGTGATAGACATAAGGCTAGCCTCAATCTCTGCCTGCTGAAAGAGAGTGGAGTGCTTTGGTGTATTTTTTCGGCAGATTGACAGCATGAGAAGTTGCCTGTGGTAGTTTTTGACATGATATAGAAACTAGGAGAGTGCTTGGTTACTGCTTCAGGTTTTGGGGCCTCTGGGGAATGAAAAAATCCTTATAGGCTGTTCCACTGGCAGGTTGCTCCATACTCTGGAGTGTCTGCCCGTGTACCAGCAGTATGCCCTCTAACCCAGTGATTTGCATGATTTTCAATCTTTCTCATCTCACGACACACTGACACTAAAATGGTCAAGTCACACCATCAGTTTTTTGACAGTTGACAAGCCGCACTGTTAATGGAGGGCTCATATCCCCCCAATGGCCCTACTAATAAATGACCCTCTCTCAAATTCCCGTGGCACATCTGGGGCCCATTTGCAGCACACCAGTGTGCCTCAGCACAGTGGTTGAAAATGGCTGCTCTGACCTCTCCTCATCCCCAAGTGTGCAGAGCCCTATTATGGCTGCATGAGGGTGGCTCTAGAGCACTTAGTGATGATGACATTGCTGAGCTATCAGCAACAGATGAATAGAAGTCCTCCTTTGTGCCACCACTTGCAGTTATAGCAGTGGTAGTGAAGGACTCTCTTTACCCATATGCTGTCTGCTTTCCAGTTTTTTCCTTCCACCAGGAGGCAGAAGGAGGAGGCAACAGCCATAGACTGTCCTTTCAGTGTATTTAAATATTTCTGGTTGTCTGGACACTTGGTGCAGCATCTGGGAAGTATAAAATAACAGTAGGATCTGCTACTCCTCCTCCACAAGCAAGCATCTCCATAGGTTTACCATACTGGATGGCAGTGGGGAGTAGTGGTAGCAGCAGGTACTTGCTGCCTTAGGCATGGCCTCCTGGCATGTCCCCCACAAGACCTCCCTTTGTGAAATCACCCCTGACCAGTGGTGTAGCGAACTGGCATGTCCCCCTGCTGCCAGTCGTCCTACTGTCCCCCAACTCAAAAGTAATTGTGGTGATGGAAGAAGCTACTGGCCTGGCTCCAAGTGATCATACTGAGAATGACAGCTGCGGTGGTCAGGAGAGCTTGGCTATGAGCAAGGGGGGCAGGACCCCTAAATAGTGCCACTCAGGGTTACAGCATCCCTGTGACCCTTCCCACAGCTATGCAACTGCCTCGACTGTCATCTAATTGTTAAGAATTTAAATTCTGCAGAGAGGATAGGTGAAAATTTCCCCTTCCCTTGTATGAACGGCATCTCTTCTGTAAATGGAAGAAATTTTTAGGATACAATGCATACTCTCTCCAGTATACAGGTGTGTCCCTGTATCCACAAGTATGGGGGTTGCTCCCCTCCACCCTCTGGAGGCAAGGGGAGCTGCACTCCTGTCACTTCCAGAAGCACTTCTGAGCGTCACAGAGGCCACATGTCTGCCCACAGCCTCTACAGGACTCAGAATGTTTAGGCTGAAAAAGCAACTTATGGTTTTTCGTAAAACCGGAAGTGACATTTTTATGCCTTTTAAAAGGCATTATGAGGAATTTTGCACAAAACACATTATTCTAGGTTTTAGACAAATGCAAAGCCAAGTCAGGTTTCCAGTGAGGTTTCTGTGTGCGTGCACACTCCCTCATGTGAGTAGGATAATTTAGGATACGAGTATAAACCTTCTTGTAGTTTCTGAATGCTAAATATATGAAACAATGTGCCCACCATTCATTCCTACAACAAGATTAAATTATGCATTTTACTGCAGAATAGTTTCTTCTCACTTACTGTCAGAGACTGTATTTGAATTGTAAAGTTATTAAAGACTTCATAAGAAACAGCATATAAGTTCTAAAAGTTCATGTTTGTATCTGAAGTTTTTATGCAAACAGAAAGTACTTCTGTTCATGCACAGAGGGGAATTTTTGCTGATCTCCCTTGTAATTGTGCAGTCTCTGTGCCCTATAAAATCCTGTTGCTGCAAAATCCTCCAGCACCCTCCTGAGCAGATTTTTGGTTATTACTGATTGTTGCAGCAAAGTTTGCTTCTGTGAGCTTATATCTGCATCTGTTCCTTGGGATATAAGACTAGGTAAGCATTTATGTATATTGGAACCATTTGTTAAATAAAGATTTAATCTTCAAATTGCTAATTTGGAGTTTATAATTGTACAACATTTTGAGTTAATTTTGTGCAGTGAGACATCTGTGAAAACTGTACCTCAATTTCTATTTTGAGTTACAGATTAGTCTTTCTTTCTTTGTTTCCCTCATCTCCAGAGAGTCTTTTGAGGCCACGTGCAACTGCCCGCGGCTGCTGTGGGCCTCAGAGTGGCTGAAAAGGCGTAAAAGCAACTTCCGGTTTTACAATAAAATAAAAAGTGACCTTTTTAATGTCTTATAAGACATTGGGAGGCCTGGGGAGGACCTTTTAAGAGCCTTTAAATGTCACTTCTGGTTTCTCCCCCAAACCAGGAGTTATCTTCTAAGGCAGGGGTGCTCACACTTTTTTGGCTCGAGAGCTACTTTGAAACCCAGCAAGGCCCAGAGATCTACCAGAGTTTTTTTACAATGTTCGTGCCATCATAACATATAACATTTATGTGTACAATGTATGTTGGTGTACCTTGCATAACCGCATGAGCTAATATTGCACAACACAACATAATTAACTATAAACATTTTTTGTAATTACTTGAGTTTACTTTGATGACTTGCACTGAAGTGAATCAGCCAAGGATGCATAGCCCGGACAGTAGCTGCTGACAGCCAGCTTCAAGCACACTTCCAAATGTTCATCAGTCATGGTGGAACTGATGAACCTGGACTTAAAGGTCTTCGTGTAGGAAAAGGCTGACTCACATAAATAAGTAGAGCCCTTCCTGCCTCAGGTGCTCTTATATCCCTGAGGGCCCTATTGCCTTCAAGTGGCTGCAGCTGTGCAGCACACTCTGCTGGATGCCCAGGCCTTACCCTTAAAGGGGCCACTGCTGACACCACATCTACCTCCCCACCAGATCTTCCTTGATTCCAATACAAGTGGGGGGGGGGAGAGCAGATCTCTATACAGACCAGTGCAAAAACAGGGGAAAGGTGTGAGGGAGGGAAGATCTCTATATAGGCATCACAGCAAGACCAGTGCAAAACCCCTTGCACACAGAACCAACAGATGGAAGTGGGGGGGGGGGCAGATCTCCATACATACCAGTGCAAAAACAGGGGAAAGGTAAGTCATCTCCAGGAGAGTCAACGGGGCTCACTCCCAGGGATGCGTGGATGGGAGAGAAGCCTGCCAGTGGCTCCTCTCCAGGACTACTCTCGAGTCAGCCCCAGTAGACTACTCACTCCCAGGGCGGCGCTCACTCCCAGGCGGGGCTCACTCCCAAGAATGCATTTTGCCTGGCGATTGACTGGTAGATTGGGATCGACTTATTGGGCACCCCTGTTCTAAGGCCTTAGAAAGCATTCACCAGTCCATGCAGCAGCCTGTTGCGGGTGCGGGGAGCCCTGCAGGGCTCACCAGTTCATCAAAAGCGAAAGTGGAGCAATCATGCTCCACTTCCACAAAACCAGAAGTGGAGCACAATTGCTCCACTTTCACTTCTAACGAGCTGGAGAGCCCTGCAGGACTCCCTGTGTTGCAAGGCTGATAGCAGCAACTCAAGAACAACTCGGTACACAGGGATGAAGGTTCATAGGCTTTTGTATTGTATACAGTTGGTCCATGGGACTCATGTCCAAAGCATGGGCCCGGTTTTGACTGTGTCCAGAACTCTTATATGACTCTTGGCCCTTTGTCTGAAAATCTAGACTTCCCATTCGCTGAAAATTTGACATCATAAGTGGGGCTAACTCTTAATAGGCTAAAGATAACCTTAGAGTGACTCATGGGTGAGTTGCAAGTTACAGGTTTCCAAAAGGTGAAATTAAACAATTAAACATATCGAATTACAAAGTTTTCAAGAAACAGCAGGGGGTTCTATAATATCATATTATCCAGTACTGACCCAATGCTGACCCTTACTCGCATCCATCAATTCATTTAGGGACTTCGTTGACAGGTCTCCCTACCATTCTCATTAAAAAGATGACACAATGTATTAAGACTGGTACCTTTATCTTTTCTCTGCATGCCTTTCTCTTATGCTAATGTCAATACAGAAACACCTGTGAAGCCTTCCTGCTGTTAAGGCTTTTTGTCTATTCTTTTCTAAAATCAAGCATTTTGGTTCCTTAAGAACTACTTCTATGGCTAATTCTATATAACTATTGTGACCCTTTTACCTTGGGTACATACTTTGGTTTGGTATCAAAGGTTACTTGGTCTCCATATGTATGCTTTTGCTCTTACAGCATGAAAGTATAGTTACAGAGTTTTTCTGGGGGCCACAGTTGTGTTTAACTTCTGCCAAGGCTTACATCTCCAGCCATTGCCTGATACTGTTATTTAAACTAAATTCCAACGTGTATAACACAGCCTTTGAGGCCCCAAAGTCCCAGCTTCTGTGAAACTTGTGTGAAACAATCAGCTACCAATATGATTCTTTCAAGCAGCTTTTCTGTTACCATTGTGTGTGTTGCTCCAGTGGCCTTTACATGTGGGTTACAATCTGGGGTCACCGTGCCTCACCTACACCCCTGACAGGCTGCTGCAGGGACTGGTGAGTGCTTTCCAGTCCCTGCAGCCCTCCTGAGCAGTGCGATTCTGGGGATTGTGTCGCTGCCTTCCCCCCGCCCCCTCCCACCCCAGCAAGAACTTACAGTGGTGCAAACTCTCCAAGAGTGTTTGAAAACCGCTGATGTATTGTATCAGATATTATTTTTTACCGGGATTGGGTGGGGGGGAATAGGGTATGTGCAATTCCAAGGCACAGTTTAATATCAGGTTCCAAAGTGAACATGTGAGTGGGTCCTTTATTACAAGCTTATAAACTGCTTGAAAACACAGCTTTGGGTCATGCACCTGTGTTTCCCCCATCCTTGGCATCAGTTTACTGTCCTCATTTAAAAACTTCCCACTAGCAACACACAATGCTTGACTCTTCCACATTCCCTGCTGGCTGCACCAAGGGAGCACAATCTACCTGGCCTTGGCTGGAAGCAGCACTGGGAGCTCCATCCCTATTCTGATGGCCACAGCATTTTGCCAGGAGCAGTTGAAAAGTTTTTTCACCAGTGTCACAATGAAACAGTGTTGACCCAAACAATGAAGATGACTTGCTGTACTTGTCTGTGGTGTGTTTTCTAGTTGTGCATTGACTGATGGTTAGGCGTATACAATTTTATTTTTTGCTGATTTTTGTGTTTTCCAAAAGTTAGAAGTGCTGAAGGCAGTGTTTTTTATTCAAAATTTACATTATAATTATAAATTATAATTGTTTTAAAAGTGTACTGAGTAGGTGAGATGGATGGTACAGGTTAGTCTCATTATTCGTGAGGGTTCCATTCCCAGAACTCACGTAGATGGTAGATCTCCAGATGCTTAGAAAGTCTTCACTCTGAGCCAGCAACCTCTCCTTTTACCCAGTGCACAGGGATGGAAAGAATGCAAAGTGATGATCTTTCTTTCATGTGCTCAGGGGAAAGGGAGGGGTTGCTTGCCTTGGAGTGAAGCTGTTCTAAGTGCTTGGAGAGAGAATGTTTGATGGATTGTGGCCAGCTGCCCTCTCTGGCATTAAAGAGGCTACTGTTAAATGACCTTCCCTTTAATTTAAAGGGCCCTTCTCATCACATTGAGATAAAACCACAGGTGAAAAATTCATGGCTAATTAGATAATACCTGAATAGTGTCAGCAGATGCAAACACAGTCATTACCCATGCATCCCTCCTATTAAATAATAAAATAAAAAATTTTTTTTAACAAAAATGAAAAGTGCAGAAAGCAGTGTTAGGTGTTTTTATTTTGTTAGTTTTTTTTTTTTTCATCTCTACTGATGGTTCAGTTATGGAGTAAATTTATATGCAGGCTAGCATAAGAAGCGGGATTTTACTTCCTGTGTAGTATCTGTGCAGTGTGGTCGCAGGATCCTAGTCTGTACTAGGTTCCTGTTTTCAGATGCTCAAAATACCATGTTCTACTTCCTGATGTTAGAACAGCTATTGTAGTTCATAAGCCCTCCCAATCATGATCAGGGAATGTGCTTTTTGGTATGTGACACACTTGTTTACCTTGCAAAGATTTGCCCTGATGATATCCAGCTGTATCTCTCTGTACCATTGAATGCTAGGGGGGCTATGGAAGTCTGTTTTGCTTGCTGATGGTAGGGGATTGGATGAGGGTAAACACGCTGAAATTAAAACGGAGGTCCTCTTGGTCTGGAGACCTACACTACAGGTATTGGATCATCAACCTCTTCTGAACAGGGTTGTGCTTTCTCTGCAGGGACAGATTCACAGTTTGGAAGGTCTCTGGAACTCTTCTCTGTGTGCCAACTGCAACCTTACCTGCATCTTTCAGGGCCAACAAAAGTAGTCCATTGGTGACATTAAGATTCAATTACTGCAACATACTGTGTGTGGGGCTGCTCTTGGAAACTGCAGTTGGTGCATAATACAGTGGCTTGTGTGAGAATGGAAGCTTGGCAGTTGGTCAGGCTCTGTTCCTACAGCTGCACTGGCTTTTGGTTTGTTTATGGGCATAATTCAAATGCTAATGATGACCTTTAAAGCCTTTTATGGCTTGGGACCAGGGTACTTGAAAAACTTCCTCATCTCATATGAGATGGCCTCTCCCTTAAGGTCACCTGGGAGAACTCTCCAATATACTCCATCACCATCTTAAGCTAGGCTAATGGTGGTGCCTTGTCTGTGAAGGTGAGCCAATTGTGGAGCTCCCCCTCTTTGGAGCTGAGAATCTTACCCTCCTTGTTGGCTTTCTGGACAGAGTTAAAAATCATTTTGTTTCATTTTGCCTTTTCTACTTTGTCTTTACTGTTATTAATTGATTGCTGTATGGGGCTCCTGTTGCTATGTTGCTGTGTTTTTCTTGTTTGTTGTGTTTTGTTTGATAAAATACATTAAAATCAAGTTTTACATTCTATAAGCCTCCTTGGTTACTTGGGGACAGGCAAAGCAGAAATATTTTAAAATAAGTAGATGCATTAGGCACCATAAATCACTTTGATAAGGGTTAAATAATCTGAGAAGTTATAAACTTGTGTTACATTCATCTAACGATTATAAACGATTATAAATGATTGCTAACATTGCTAAGTTATAAACTTGTCTGTTACATTCATCTACGATTTGGGATTCCCAAATGATTGCTGCCTGGGCATTTTATAGTTGATTTTCAGCAAGTGAACGGTAACAACTATGACAGTACCTCATAGAGATGTTTTGAAGGCACAGTTTAAAAAGTGGCTTGCTTCTTCAAATTTTCAGAGCATCAAAATAAGCTTTCATAGTACACGCAGTTCTTTTTCTTTACGTAAAAATTATTTCCGGTCCCACCAAACTGTAATAAATAACCGACACTAGGGTGCCCTGTTTAATTTCTCTAACAATTTAAAACTATTAATTCTTTACAGCTGGGACTACAGCATTAGGATTAGGAATGTAATTAGGCACTTGCCTGTTATCTTAGTCAAGTCAAAAATTTACTACAGGCAACGGATCATGCTGCAGCTTCTAAGGAAAGCACTATAGCACTCCACTGTTTTTGGTCTGGCAAATTCTGGGAGCATCTACAGTCCACCACTGGGTAATGCTGGTGTCCTATTTCTGCTGTTTATACAGTCCCATCCCATCCAGTCTCCCCCCCCCCCCCCCGCATGTCCACACCCAGGCTGGAAGCAGTCCATTCCATTTTGGTTCTCTTTCCCTTCACCAGTATTGTCATCAAGAACAGAAGGCGGAGAGGTACTGTCATTGGCACAGCCCAATGTAAATGAATTTCAGTGCTAATGATTACCAGTCCCAGAAGATGCGAGGTAGCTGTGGGAGCTGCAGTCTCAGTAGTACTGAACAATAGAAACAGAATCCAGAGTTATCTGTCCTGGTCCATGTAAATGGAACAATTTTTTTTTAAATTGAGAGTCCCCTGGGGACATTTGCTACTAACATTTACAAAAAAGTTGTCAGACTCATGGGATGTGGGATGTAAATTAAAAAAATTTTCTGAATATGAAATTTAAATTCAGCACATTTCAATATTTTTGCTTTGGTTAAATTGCCATAGGTTTATTTAGATATGTATGCCTTACCTTTAGCCCCCCAAATGACCCACATTTGTGTGTGTGCAGTTACTGAACTGAAGGGGAGAATTTGGCTGTGTAGACTGAATGGCATCTGAGAGATGTTACACTTGAGCACATACACTCTTATTCCCTACTGCAAAATGGTAACAGACATGGTTCTCTTTATTATTTAGAGGTAGAGCTGTGTGGAGAAGCATTGTGTGCATGTGTTGGAATTTACACTAGGCATATATTCACTTCAGATACATCTACTACCACCAGTAAAATTCTAACCTGTTTGGCAACTAGGTCAATGTCAGTGATGATTTTGTGTGTGTACTGTATTTTTCTTTTTTACAGTCACTGTGTTTGTGCTTGAGCCTAGTCCAGGGGTCGGCAACCTTAAACACTCAAAGAGCCATTTGGACCCATTTTCCGGAGGAAAAAAAACCTCAGGAGCCACAAAACCCTTTTGAAGTCTAAAATGAAAATACTGCATATATAGTTTTTTTTACCTTTATGCTCTTATAGGTCCCATTTTTATAATGTAGCCCCCTCTTGTAGCTTTTAGTTAGTTTTGGCATACATTCTTGTCCTGTGTTTTCAGACGCCTGGTCCTCTATGGTGTTTTGCCTGATTCCAAGGCCATTCTCTGCCTGGAGAATTATGCCTACTTTAAGCAAATTAGCTCCCCTTCTTTCCCCCAACAAAAGACCCTGGTTCTGCCCTGCAGTCCTGCTGGACCCCACCTCCAGGGTAGCTCACCTGTTCAACCTGCAGAGGTCCTCTCTCTTGCCAGCAGCCTCCCACCACTACAGCAGACCCTGGGTCCTCAGCATAAGAACATAAGAACAGCCCCACTGGATCAGGCAATAGGCCCATCTAGTCCAGCTTCTTGTATCTCACAGCGGCCCACCAAATGCCCCAGGGAGCACACCAGATAACAAGAGACCTCATCCTGGTGCCCTCCCTTGCTTCTGGCCTTCTGACATAGCCCATTTCTGAAATCAGGAGGTTGCGCATACACATCATGGCTTGTACCCCGTAATGGATTTTTCCTCCAGAAACTTGTCCAATCCCCTTTTAAAGGTGTCTAGGCTAGACATCATCACCACATCCTGTGGCAAGAAGTTCCACAGACCGACCACACACTGAGTAAAGAAATATTTTCTTTTGTCTGTCCTAACTCGCCCAACACTCAATTTTAGTGGATGTCCCCTGGTTCTGGTATTATGTGAGAGTGTAAAGAGCATCTCCCTATCCACTCTGTCCATCTCCTGCATAATTTTGTATGTCTCAATCATGTCCCCTCTCAGGCGTACCTACAGCACCCGGTATTCCCAGGCGGTCTCCCATCCAAGTACTAACCAGGCCTGACTCTGCTTAGCTTCTGAGATCAGACGAGATCGGGTCTTGGGCACAGCAGCCACACACCAAACTCCAGTGTCTCCAGCAGTCCATTAGTCACAAAGTCAGTCAGAGCATCCAGGGCAGAGTCCAAAGTCAGTAAGCCAAGTCATAGTCCAAGATCAGATTCCAAAGTAAGTCAGTCAAATCAGTCAGAGTATCCAAGTCAAAGTCAATAAGCCCAGTCAGTCTCCTCTCCTACCTCCAACCTGCACTCCTTCTACAACCCACACCCCCTTCCTCAGGTGCTCCTTATATCCCTGAGGGCCCTATTGCCTTCAAGTGGCTGCAGCTGTGCAGCACACTCTGCTGGATGCCCAGGCCTTACCCTTAAAGGGGCCACTGCTGACACCACATCTACCTCCTCACCAGATCTTCCAGGCTTCCAATACATAAGGCGGTTATGAAATCTACTTATCTTACATGGATACTAAAGAACTCCCCCCACCTTCCAGAGGCACCCTGCTGGAAGGAAAAAAGGACACAGACCCCAGAGGTGGGGAAGAGAAGAAGGGGGGCCAGCCACAGGCCAGCTTCTGCCCTGCCTGCCCTCCCTCTCTCAGGTTACAACCCTCTCCACACTATCCTGGGAGTAAGCCCCATTGGCTTAAAGGTCAAACAGACCTACCTTGGAGGGGGGAAGGGGAAGAACCACAGGCCAGCTTTTGCCCTGCCTGCCTGCCCACCCTCACCCAGGCTGCAACCTTCTCCACACTATCCTGGGAGTAAGCCCCATTGACTACAATGGGACTTCTGAGCAGACAAGTTGGTTTGAGCTCTCAGGCTGCAGTCTTCTCCACACTTTTCTGGGAGAAAGCCTAACAGACTACTTGTGAGTAGACCTGCATAGGAGGGGGCTGAGGCTGCAGCCCTCCACACCTTCCTGGGAGGAAGCCCCACTGACTACAGCAGGGCTTACTTGTGAGTAGACCTGCACAGGAGGAGGCTGAGGATACAGCCCTCCACACCTTCCTGGGAGTAGCCCAGGGACTACATCAGGGCTTACTCTGGAACAGACGGGCTCCCACTCACCCGGCCTTGCACTTGGCCTTGAGCAGGCTTCAAGGCTGCCATCCCAGGCGCCCTTTCCTGGGAGTAAGCTTCATCCTATGTAATGGGGCTTACAACTGAGTAGACACGCATAGGAGCAGGCTCCATGGCTGCAATCCCAGGCACCCTTTCCTGGGAGCAAGCTTTATCCACTGTAATGGGGCTTACTACTGAGTAGACACACAGGATGTCTCCTCTACTGTGGAGGAAAAGCCTTTCCTTGCACTGAGTGGGGACCTGCTCAGGGAAAGTCTGGCTGCAAGGGCTTGCAATGGCTGAGGAGGAAGGCGGCTCAGGATTGGCTGGTGGTCAGCCAGGGCCCTGAGCCATTCCAACAGAAAAAGCCAGGAGCCTGCTGGATGCTGATTGGCTGAGCCTGCTGGAGAGTTGGGGAAGGGAAAAACAGGGACCTTAAGCCTGCAGAGCGGCAAAATTGAAAAGGGAAACCAATGCGGGGCAGGTGGGGGTGAAGGGAGAGGAGGGCAGTGAGCTCAGGCGGTGGAGGGAAGCAGCCCACCCTCCCAACACAGGTGCCTCCTGTCACACTCTTTGCCACTTTCACCTGGAGGAGCCGCAGCAGACAGCTGAAAGAGCCGCATGTGGCTCTAGAAACGCAGGTTGCCGACCCCTGGCCTAGTCCTTCAAACCCATAATCCGTCCCACCAGCTTTTACTTTAACTGCTCAGTTGCAAACCTGTGATCCCCTTGCCTTCTACCACAAGCACTTTAACCCATTTTTGCCCTGCCCAAAGGTATACACATTTGGTCCCTGTTGCATATATGCAATGTTGGGTAGAAATGGCTTAACACTTCTCCCTCTCCAACTATTTCAAATCCAACTCTCCGCCCAGGGCAGCTTCACAGATTGGAAGCTGGAAGAATTCTGGAAGAATTTCAACATATTAGCTAATCTCTGAGATAAGGAGATTCTTTCAAGATTCTAACAAGTTCTTTGAAGCAATTCTCACACATTCACAGTTTCATAAACTTAAAGTTTTATTATTAAAGTAAGCAGATAAGATATCGAAGTCCCTCTTCCTTCAAATGAAGCAATCACAAGAGGGCTTTTCGCATAGATACATAATAGCAAAGGCAGCAAAGAAAATAATCAACATCTAAATTTCTACAGTTCTATGCTTATTGAACTCTAGATCCACTTGGTGCTCTTATCAGCAGTTCCAAGCTCTTATCTTGCTCCTGGTTGCAAGGCTAGGTGTTTCCCTACAAAAGCCATGGATGGGCAAGTCAGACTTTACTCAAGTCAAGTCATGAGTCTCTGTCCCCATGACTCAACAATGAGTCATAACAGGGCACTTTCCTCCTCTGCTTCCCTGCATCTTTTCCCCCCTGGGCTTTTCCATCCAATTCCAAGGCAAGCACCCCCTTCGGCTGCCCTCCCTCAGCCAAAGAAACAAATCAGACCAACCATCCTTTGTCCAATGATCATTGGTTCCTTCAGAAATGGGCAAAAGAGCCTGCTCCTGCCTTCCCCCTCCTGCTCGATGCAAAAGCAAACATATTAACCCTTCCCTGGCCCCGGCTGGAACTTCCCTGCTGCTTACCAGGTCTGAATGATGGCCCCACAAGGTCTTTCATGTAGCAAAAAAAGCAAGCAAGCACACTCAGACACAGGCAGGCTCGAGTCTGCGTGTGTAGAGATAGAGTGCTGAGTCAGTGGGCTTAGACTCGAGTCAGTGCCATGAGTCAGCGAGAAATACTGATTTTTTGCAACTCAGACTCAAATTCCCATCCCTAGCAAAATCCCGCTCTGACTTAAACATGGTATGTTACTTAAAAATATCTGTTCATATTAGAGCAGGGGTGTCCAAAGTTTTTGGCAGGAGGGCCACATCGTCTATTTGGCACTATGTTGGGGGCTGGGGGGGGGAAGAATTAATTTACATTTAAAATTTGAATAAATTTACATAAGTTTACATAAATGAATATATTAAAGATGAACTTATATGAATGAATGAAGGTCTTGCAATAGCTCAAGGCCTATAAAAGGCCTTGCACAAAGCAAGGCTAGCCTTTCCTTTGCTGTCGCTACTGCATCACAGAATCACAGAAGTGAAACAGCAAGCAGTGGAGGGGGCCCTCATCCCACAGCTCACGCGAGATGTCAAACAGTCACCCTCACGCTGAGAGCAGTTGCTTTGGGCCTGTGTGGGCTCCAACAAATCTCAGGAGGGCCAGAGGCTCATTGGAGACTGGGGGTTCCCTGAGGGCCGCATTGAGAGGCCTCGAGGGCCACAAGTGGCCCCAGGGCCAGGGTTTGGACACCCCTGTATTAGAGGATGCCACATAAGGTTCACCTTAACCCTTGCAAACCTTTCTCTGCTCTCCCAAGGTCCCTGATTCCTGTATTACTTACAGTCATTGAAGTTACCTAGGCAACTTCCGTGACACTTACCTGTGTTTCTGTGCAGAGATGCTGGTAGGAGAAGCTAGGCCATTTAGATTAATTCAGAATGAAAAAGGAAGCAGAAAGGCAGTGGATGTCTACTTCTGGATTAGGAGTATGTCAGTCATGGGAGGGGGAAGATTAATCCTAGCCCCTGTAGATCTAGGGAGCATGGCATCTGCATTCCTGCCATTCTTATAAGATTGATTCTATAATTATATAAAAAGATAAGGCTACCATTTACACAAGGGTATTCTTGGCTAGGGAGTGTCTGACAATATTTTAACTTGGTCAAATAACAAGTTGTCATTTGGCAGTGTTTGATCTGTCAATTGAATAGTGTCCTAACCTTAAAGTAGAATGTGATGTTTATGTACTTTTATTTAACCTTTAGATATGACAGTAAAGCTGTACCTCTCTCTTTTTTTTTTGCAGCCTAAAATGACTACTGCATAAGTGCCATAGTATAAATGGCGTCCAAAGTAACAGATGCTATAGTTTGGTACCAGAAGAAGGTAAGCTTTTTTAGATAAAATATTTATGATGTAAAATGTTTGGTTTGGTTATTAGCTAACATTTAGTTCTTGTATTTTTTACTGCCATACCTCTAAGGAACTGTGGCTGGAGTACATGGTTTCTTCCCTCTTTTTGTCCTCAAAGCAGTCCTGTGAAGCTGAGAGATAACCCAAGATCACCTAGAAAGCTTCATGGCTAAGTGGTGATTTGATCTTCCAGGTTTAAGTCCAACTCCCAAACCACTA
This sequence comes from Tiliqua scincoides, assembly GCF_035046505.1. Taxonomy (NCBI): domain Eukaryota; kingdom Metazoa; phylum Chordata; class Lepidosauria; order Squamata; family Scincidae; genus Tiliqua; species Tiliqua scincoides. The sequence continues at coordinate 24,833,569 of NC_089827.1, read as the reverse complement.
TACCATTCTGGCTCTCACCAGGATGGAGATTTATTGGAAGTTATTCTTGAACAATGCTTGATAATCATTGTTTATTTATTTACCACTTTCTCTTATTTCCAGTGTTACAGCAGAGTCTATAAGTTTACATCCCCCACTGCAATGTGGCCTATATTTTCTGTTGCAGCTTCAGAGACTGGGAGGTCTGAGAGCAAGAGTGCAAAGGGAGAAGGAGCTAACCCAAGGTTTTAGCTGTTATGTTATTGGGGTATTGAGTGGAAATATTTTTCTGCCTCAGGGTTGGTTCAAAAGACAGGAGCAGTTCCTGTGGACATTTCTTATACTCTAATTACCTAGAGCAGTGGTTCCCAAACTTTTCAGCGCCACAATCCACCTCGCCCAATGTGGTAGATTGTGATGTGATGCTCCTGATAGCTCCACAAAGCCTTAGTGGGAAGCCCTGGAGGCCTCTTCCAGGCCGGGCGAGTTCAGCAACCCACTCTGTTGGCCTCTGCAGGCATCAGAGTGACCTATAGAAGTGATTGGAAGTTGTGTCTGCAAACCAGAAGTCACTTCTAGTCACTTCTCTGGGCCATTTGAAGACCAATAGAGTGGATCGCCAGCTCATTGTGACCTGGAAGAGGCTTCTGTAACCTCCCATTAAGTTTTTGTGGGGATACCAGGAGTATCGGGGAGAGATCACACGGGCTTGCAACTTGCCAGTAGGTTGAAACCCACAGTTTGGGAAATGCTGACCTAGAGACTTCCCCTGAAGAAAATCTCCAGTTCAATCTTTGGCATCTCTGTTAAAGAATTTCAAATATCAGGTTTGGAAAGACCTTTGTCTTGAGATTCTGGAGTGCTGTTGTCATTCAGAGGTAGACAGGACTGGGTTAGGAGGACCAGTAGTCTCTCTGTGTATGGAGGTGTCCTATGCTTGCCACATGTGTCCAGGGAAGCAGTGGCGTCACTAGGGTTCGCATCACTCAGTCACCCCCCCCATGCAGTGGGTGGGGCAGTACCCCAGGTGGTGGGTGTGGTGATGTACCATCACTCCGCCCCCACTGATTTTTTGGCTGTACCTTTTGATAGAACAAAGATCTAACACATTCTGCATGAAATTATGCATTGATTGATATATAATATGATGGTATTATTCCTCCAAACTGTGATTTTGGTCACTAGTGGTGTCACCCCCCCCCCCCGGGTGTCAACTTACTAACACCGTATTGCAGCAGTTCTCAAACTTTTAGCATTGGGACCCACTTTTTAGAATGACAATTTGTCCAAGACCCACCAGAAGTGATGTCATGGTGGAAGTGACATCATCAGGCAAATTAAAATCAATAATAAAGTAAAACAATTAAATAAGCAGAAGTCAGCCCTGTTCCACCAAGTGAGTTTCCTCTGTAGGCTGCCTGCAATAACACCCCCCTCCAAAATCAGTAAGGTTTTCAGCCCTACCCAGTGCCCAGTTCAATTTAAGAACTGCTGTTTAAACCAGATCATTGTCAGGATCCACCTGGCTTTGCAAGTCTCAGAAAAATTCACCTTATCGGCTGAAGCCTCTGTTTTGATCCTTTTTAGTGGGGGCGGGCTGCCTTCTGGAGCATTTGTTGAGCTCCAGTTCCATCAGATCAGAACCACTCTGGTTGCTTCACATTCCCCTTTGCCTGGCCTGACCACCAGCCAAGGCACGTTTGCTTACTCATGAGTAAATGCGACAGTGAGGCTTAGTTTCACTTTCCATAGGGCTCAATACATTCGTCTGCTTGGAAGGAGGGACTTCCTTCTCAGGTGTTTTTGGGGGTTACCTTCGTTGAATCAGGACCATTTTGGTGTCGTTGGATTCTTCTCAGCCTGCCCTTTTTGACGGACTAAGGCAAGTTCGCCTACTAAACGCGCAATAATGTTCAGTTTCACGTTCCATAGGACTCCATGCATTTTTTGTTCTCCAGTTTTTTGGCCATATCTTTTGATAGAAAGGAGATATTTCACTCTGGTTTTTTGCATTGCATTCAGCTCCAAATTCCGCATCCAACGGTATATAATTTGATGGGGTTACTCCTAACCACCACAATTTTAGCATGTCACCCCCGTGTGCGTTACCCCCCTGTGCATGTCACTCAGTGCGGCCGGCACCCCCCTAGCAACGCCATTGCAGGGAAGTGACTACTTGTAAACCTGGGATTATCATTCAGTATGTTGTCCTTCAGAGCAGGGATCTCTAAACCTTATGGCTGACCAAAGGGTTGCATCAAATATCTGGCACAGTGTCGAAGACTGGAAAAAAAAAATTAAATATAAAATTTAAATACATTAGAGATAGATCTTAGATGAAATGAATGAATGAGCTCAAGTGTCCAGGATTTCTCCAAGCACCAGCACAGCCCAAGAAATAAAGCACACACTTAAATGAACTCCCATTTCCCCACCCCAAGATCAGAACTCTGATTGTGTTTGATCAGTTGGGCCAGAGGCTCTCAGAAGATCAGAGGCTGGCTGCAGGCCGGATAGAAGCTCTCTGCAGGCCACACCTCGCCCCCAGGCTGGGGTTTAGAAACCCCTGCTTTAAAGTATGATACTGCACCCTTGCAAATAAATATTGTAGATGCAGCTATCTACTCCATTCCCTTTGCCACCTTCTTCTTTGGTGTAGTCATGTTGGCTTGTGAGCTCTCTCTTTTCCTTCAGTGGAGCTGAGGGAAAGCATATCTAACAGTGTGAATTCTGCATCAGATCAGTCTGTTAAATTCAGTGGGAATTGGCTGAGCATTGCAGTATATCATCTTCTTTATCTATATGCACAGATCTCTCTTACCACAAAGTAGGCATTCAGCCAACTGAGGCAGTCTGATCTGTCAGGGCTCCCCATTTCAGTGGCTTGCTAAATTTGAGTAGAAGATTTATTGTTTACTGCAATTAAATCCAAATATGTGTACTTGAAATAACAGCATCTTCTTCCTCATTTACTCTGCCACCACTCCCTTCCCCTTCCTCTTTTATCTCTGTTCTAAATTGTAAGTCTCTCATGTAGAAACCTGTCCTGTCTACGTGCAGTAGGTACATGCCTAGTGTACCATGCAGATGGTGCTATATAATAATTGAGCTGGAGGAAGAAGGGAGGAGATGGTCAGTCATGAGTTTGCTTCATTGGAGATGAAATAGGGCAAGAATGTATTTGTTTTCCAGGTCTGCAACCATTGTGCTAAAGCAGGGGACTCAAACTTTTAGGGATGAGGATCACATTAGATTTTTTAAGGGGCTTCAGTGGCTGAAGATAATAAATGTGTATGTATTCATGTTAAATGTACATTTATACTAGCATAGCAGTGGCAGTAGATCTGTGGGTGTTGGATGCAGTGGACAAAGAAAAGGAAAAGTCATAGAGCAGCATACATATAGTGCACATGCCACACACTATGTATATGAATGCAACGCTTTGTGTAGTAAAGATGTGGTGAAGGCCACCATCTTGGCTGGCTTTAAAAGAGGATTGGACAAATGTATGGAGAAGGACAAGTCTATCAGTGGCTACTAGCCAGTATGGATATGTGTAACATCCAAGTTCAGCAACAGGAGAAAATCTTCCAGGTATTTCTAACTGAAGGAAATTGCTCTAAATTGGTAGGACTTTCAGGGATTTTGCAGAATATCAGGGAGGAGGGAGGAAAGGGAGGCTTATAATGACTCCTGTGAGGGAAGCAACAGTGGAGTGGGGGGGGGGGCGTAAAAAGGAGCAGGGCATGCAGGCATTTCTACCTCAAAAGCATCCTGTTTCACTCCTACCACCTAAGATGGGTCATGCATTACATCCTCTGTTTTTAATTTTGCTAGGATTTGTTACAGCCTGGTTGGGCTGAGCCATGTAAAAAGATTTACCTGCCCAGTAACAAATCTGTTGAAAAAAATCCCAGTCCATGATTCTGTTCTAGCTTCCTAGGATCAATTTTCCCTTGTCCCTTATCTTGCTGCTGCTTATTTTGTTCCCCATCTTGCTTCCTCCTTTTCTCTCTTTTCTGAGTTTTTTCTCCACTTCCCTTTCTGTGTCTAACTCACCTTTGCTTTGTTTTTCTCTTCTTCCCTCATTAACCTCCTTGCATTCTTATGTCTGTGCCTTTTGCATTTCATGTGCTTGGTCTGACTTCTCCCACAAAAACTGAGCTGGCTTTGTTGCTTCCCTTATCTGTGGCACCAAGCAAAGAGTCAGCTGCATGCTGGATAAATGAGTGCTGTGTGCCAGATCCAATCTCCATAGTGGTTTGGAGTCCCCTGAGTAGGAAGTAATAGCAGATTCATCACATCAGAGAGCTGGCGAAAAACACTGAAGAGCAATATGTAAACTTGTTGAAGTCTGTATTCCAAAATTACTTTGGTGTTCTGTCTATAACAAAGCAAATGTTAAAAGCAGAAAACTAGAAGGTAAAGTAAGAAGAACATTGGTGGAGGCCCCTAGCTTTGGCAAGAGTGATAGAAAACGCCTAAAGCTACTTGTAAAACTGTTGTGGGCTTCTTCCTTCATGCCACGGGGAATCTTCCTGGAAGCAAAGTACATCATACAGGTAACATACCTCATTGTCAGGCAGGAAGGTTTGCTGACTGAGGGGAAAACAGAATATTCTCTGAACCCAATTCACTATCATCGTTGATTTCTAATAAGGGCTGATCATAATGTAAGCCCACCTTCATTGTCAGGTGAGATTGGGTTTAGAGCGTTGGGTTTAGAGCGTCAGGTGAGATTGGGTTTAGAGATTGGGTTTAAACTTGGGTTTAGAGTTCTCGGGCGTTTTAGACCGGGACCCACTTTTCATGATGATAATCTGTCTGGGACCCACTGGAAGTGATGTCATTAACCTGGAAGTGATGTCATGCTAATGCCGGAAGTAATATCATTAAGCAGGAAGTGACATCACTTCCAGGTTCTCACCTAATACATGAAGTCTGGGGTTTCATAGAGAGGAGATGAGGGCTTGTATTATTACAAACATTTTGCTAATATGAAGGGTACAATTTATTATTGCCAAGGGATATGCAAGTGAAAAAGGTTGGCAACCACTGCAGGAGAACCATGAATCAAATCCACCTTTAAGGTGTCTGGTGTGTTAAGCCAGAAGCTCTACATACAACATACAACCCATAACACATAACTGAGAGTGTGCAATTCAATTCACAGCAGAGAGATGCAGCTGCATATATTTGCAATCCTTTTTACTCAGAAGTAGACCCACTGCTTTCCATGGGTGTTATTTTTAAGTAATGCTGCATTGAATTGTAGCCTGGGAATTGTTGCTTCAAATGGAAAGGGGATCCCATCCTGGTGTTGAAAAAAAAGACCTCTGCCAAATGAAAAGCCTTTGCAAAAGGGAATCGGGTTGTAGCAGCAAAAGGGAACGGAGGGGAATAAAAGGTTAACTTTGGCTGAAATGTCACAGGAAAGTAACTATAGCAACTAACCAGCTGCCTAAGCTTAGGGAAGAAAGGAAACTGTTCAGACTTGAAAGGCTCTGCCCTCTGATTGACCCGGAGATAAGGCGAAGTGAGAATTGGAGCTTGATTACTTTGCAAAAATTTCAGGCACTATACCTGAGTATCTACGGCAGGGGTGCCCAATAGGTCGATCGTGATCGACCTGTCGATCCCGAGGGCAAAATGAGTAGATTGCCAAGTCAAAAATGTGTGAGCACCCCTGCCTGAGAGTCTAGACTCAGGCTGAGTCTAGAGTCAGGCTGGGAGTCTAGACTCTGAGAGTCTAGAGGTCAGGTGACTCCAGCCCTCTTCCGCCTCAGGACAATGGAGAGAACCCAGCCTGCCGTCACCTAGCAACTGCCTCTCCCGCCTCCGATTGGCCGGCCGCCCGGCGACGGTTGAGTGGCCACCCGTACCCTCAGCGTGCGCGCGCAGGATGTGCGGAGTCCAAACAAAGGCCAGTGTGGAGGCGCGCGGGGCGGGCATGTGTGGGAGGTGGGGGCGGAGCTGCAGCATGCATGCGGCGGAGCGGCTGGGATGCGTCGGAGGAGCCTCGGCGGAGAGGCTCGGCGGAGAGGGCGTTCCGTGACCCCCCCTCGCAACCCTGCCTCGGCCGGCCGTTGGCACCCCCACCGGAGCGCTTGAGGGGAAGGTGGGCACGCACCGAGTGAGTATGGCCACGCCCCCCTCCCCTGGGGGGGTCTCTGCCCCGAGGGGCTGGCAGTGCAGGAGGGTCTGGGAGGGGGCTGTGCCCCGAGGGGCTGCTGGCTGGCGGGCCAGGGGGAGGCTGCAGGCAGGTGAGGACCAGGCAGCAGCCCAGGGCTGTGCCAGGGGGTGCTGCTCCTTCTCCAGGTCCCTGCCCCGAGGGGCTTGCAGTCCAGGGGGAAGGTGGCAGCCGGGAGAAGGAGCCGGGCTGCAGCCCAGGACCCTGCCATGGCAAGGGGGAGGGGGTGCTGCTGCTCCTCCAGTGCAAGAGACAGGTCTCTGCCCCGAGGGGCTGCTGGCAATCCAGGAGGGAAGGGGGCAGGTAGGGAGGGAGGAGGGCAGGGCTCCCAGTCCAGGGGGGAAGGTGGGAGGCAGGGTAAGAACTGGGCAGCAGCTCAAGACTGTGCCAGGGGGAGGGAAAGAGGGAGGGAAGGAGGAGCAGGTGCTGCTGCTGATCCAGTGCAAGAGGCAAGTCTCTGCCCTGAGGGGCTTGCAGTCCAGGAGGGAAAGGAGCAGAAAGGGGAGGAAGCCAAGCAGCCCAAGATTGTTCCAGGGCAAGAGGAAAGGGAAGGAGCTGCTGCCACTCCTCTAGTGCAGGAGGTAGGTGTCTGCCCCAAGGGGCTGGCAATCAAGGTTTCTCACAGCTAGGAAGGAGAGCAGGTCAGGCAGGATGCTGAGCAACCCGTGATTGTTCTAGGATCTACAAGCCTAGTCCATGTCGTCTAGTACTGCTCACTTGATAAAAGTAACCTCTTCTATTAAATACCACTTGCAGCACAATCCTATGCTTGTCTACTCAGAAGTAAGTTCATTGTTTTCATTGGGGTTTACTGTCTGGGAAGTGTGCATAACCTCACTTTTCTGGGAGTAAGTCCCATTGAACACAATAGGACTGACTTCTGAGTAGACCTGTTTAGGATTGTGCCCTTAATCAAATACTGTTCACTATTAATTTCAAGTGGATTGTCACTCGAATATATGTCCCAACAGATAGCTCCTGAATCTGCCGTTCACCTCACCGTTCAGATGACAACTGATTTTTTCTGACCTTTAGGTCACGGCGCATGTGCAAACAACGGCGCTAAGTGCAGCAAAACTAACAAGCTAGTCAGCGAGTTACCTCCAATTTTAAGTAAACATTGTAAAAAAACTGGTAGATCTCCGGGCCTTGCTGGGTTTCAAAGTAGCTCTCAAGCCAAAAAAGTGTGAGCACCCCTTATCTACGGTAATTAAATTTGATGTCATTGCTGTGGAGGGGAGGGCTACAGAATTTTTTTTGCACCAGGCAGCAACTTGGTTAGCTACGCCACTGCACACATGCTCAGCCCACTCTCCCCAGTTCCCCCACCCCATTTCTCTCCTAATTCTCAGATCACACGCATGCACAGCCCGCTCTTCCCAGTTCCCCCACCCATCCCTCTCCTGGGTGTCTCAGTGATTTCGTTTCAGTATTTGCTGAACACCAAAACTTTCACGAAGTGAATCTTTCACTGTGGGAGGAAAGATCCTTTTCTGAGCCCTGAATCCTCCCTCCCAAACTTTGTGCAATAATCTTTGCAAAGGAGCCCATCCGAGGCAAGGGGGGGGGAAGGGGCAGCTTCAGACTCCCACCTGAAATTCAAGAGACAGGCTCTGTTCTGTTCTGCTCTGCCAGTACGGCCACGCTCACTGGAGAAATTGAACAGACGCTGCCTCGCTCTTTTGCACCTGCACAGGCCGCTCTTTTAGACCCAGCTGAGAGAAACTTCTCTCTCTGCAGGACTGATGCAGGCTTGGAAAATGGCGGCGCCCACTGCCAGATTCCAAGATGGTGTCGCCCAGCTCATTTTGCCAATATCCAAGATGGTGCTGCCCAGTTCATTTTGCCAGTTTCCAAAATGGCACCGCCCAGCTCATTTTGCCAGTATCCAAGATGGCATCGCCTAGCGTTTCGTGACCCACCCAAAATCTAGTCACAACCCACAGTTTAAGAACCGCTAGTTTAGGGAAAGCATCTTCTCTGATCAAATTCTCTCTTCCCATTATCGTTTTGGGGATGGAGGAGGACTAAGAAGTCCATTGGGCTCAGGGTGAGTTTTGAGTTCCGTTCCTTCTAAGACTGTTTAATAGTGAAGGGAAACTAAATTTCTAAAAGGATAGTTGGTAATGCAAGAAGGCTTGGTGATGTTGAGCAAAATTCCTGCTTTCCATTAGTCTCTCTATAGAATGTAGGCTTGTTGCCTTTAGTTCAGGAAGAATGTTTAAGCCAGAAACACTTGTGCTGCCAGCACTACTATGGAAGTAAAAAGGTACAGTAATGGGTGTGCAAGGGCCACTATAGGGTTCACCTGTATCCACAGGACCCCCTGGAACAGCTGGCTTTATATACTACTTTTCAACAAGAGTAGTTCACAAAAGTGGTTTACATAGCAAAATAAAATCAGTAAATGGTTCCCTATCTCCAGAGGGCTCACAATCTAAAACCTGCCTGGCATTCTTCTCTGACCCAAACACTACCCCACAAGTCAATTGCCCATTGAGGACACCATTCACAAATTTTAACACACTTTAATATTCTTTTGTCAACCCTCTGAAATACTCTTTTACTGCCCTACACCTGTAGCTTTCAAATATTTTTAGTTCTTACTGTCATTTGTAATTTTGTTTTAATTTCAATTAAACGGAAATGACATATCTGGAAGCCTAACATTTGGTTTAATAAAATCTGACAAAGTTCTTTATAATTTGTAATTATATAATAAAGTATTCTAAATAAAAACCCAATGTGGTGTAGAGCTGCTTCACTGGTGTTAATATAAATACTACTTTTTACCAAAGTTGATACTGGGTGGTAAAAGTAAAAAATGTCTACATTTAAAATGCACATTTGTACTCAGGGTAAAGCAAGCTGAAGAATTATTGAGAAGGAGCTTGAAATTTTCTTGTCTTTTTGGTAACTGAAATTTCTTTTCATGCATCTGAAGCAAGAGTATCCAAAGGCAATGATACATTAGCCATGCAAGCAGATGCAGTCATGCCATCTGTATTTATGTGGAATTTCTCAACTATGAACTCTGAGTTACAGCAGAGAAGAGATTTACTTTGGAAGCTTGCCACAAGGGATAGGACATGACAGCAACAAGTGAGCATGTTTAGTTTATCACATCACCTTCATGAATGTTTTAGCCCACTGGTAGACTAGCAGGTTTCCACATAGACCAGCATGACTGATGTCATGTGAACCATGATATAATGCTATCTTTCTGGGGTTTTACAATGCAATATACTGAACCTTTTAAATGTCATTTTTATTGATGCATCTTTGTCAGTTGTCAAACATGGTCATAATTAAGAAAACAACTGTTTGAGTTTGAGCCTCAGAAGTAAGAAATATTATTTGAAATTATTTGAAAGCATGTTTTTATTCCCTCTTGGCCATGGGAGATGCAAGTCAAAGCATAGGATGGAAAATTTGCACACATCATTTTTTAAACTTTTAGAATGCACCTCAGGAAAGCAAAAATCTGACAAAAGGTAGATGACTGCTACACTGAACTCTAATTATGGGAATAAATATTGTTCTAAAAATTTTGTAGGGGGATAGGAAAGAACCCTTTCTGCCTCTGTTGCTTGGTTTAATCAGGATACATGCAAAAGAAAGAAGGTCATTAAAAACTTTCATATCCCCTGAGGGGCCCATGTCTTTGGGGAAAAGGGTATATGCATAATCCTTCCTTTGTGGTGGTTGCATTTAAGAGCAAGGTGTATGCATAAAAATAGCCTAGCATTTGTATAATGCTTTTATTAATTCCTAACTTTTTTCCATGTTGGAGAATTGAACAGGTCTCTTACATGAAAGATGGGGACACTCACCATTACACTGATCAAATACTTGTAACTACAAAAAAGTTGTCTTTATTATGGATGTAGAATGGCTCCAGGAAGGTCCATGGGTCATTGTCCTAGTTTTTTTGTTCCTTTAGCAAACATTAGCAAGCAAAACGGGTGAGCAAACACTTTGGCAGAAGGGCCACATCATCTCTCTGACACTGGGGGGCGGGTGTGGCAGGGAAAATAATTTATATTCAAATTTGTATAAATTTACATAAATGAATAAATTAGAGATGGAACTCATATGAATGAATTTTACTGAGCTTATTTATAATTCACATGAGAACTATAATACAGGCATGTAGAACCACATGAGAACTGTGAACTGTTTGCCACACATGTCTTGCACGGTGAAAATATACAGGCCAAGGCAGAAACACATGGGGAGAGGTAATGGGGAGGGGATTAAAATAATACCCAGGGAAAAGCAGCGAACACATGGAGACTATAAAAGGCTTTGCTCTAACTTGGCCTGCAGCACGCATCTGGTGGTTGCAACCAGCAATCGTGGGCCAGTGCTGGCTCCAACAGTCTCCTGACAGGCCAGAGGCTCATTGGGGACTGGAGACTACCTTTGGGCCAGGTTGGGGGACCCCGAAGGCCACAAATGGCCCCCAAGCTGGGGTTTGCTCATCCCTGCTTTAGTCTACTTGATACGATTTATTCTGAGTTTTTCTAAAGCAAGCACATTCTGAAGAACAAACTCTTATTGCTGAGCCACTCTTTGCCATCTTTAATTGTTATATAAGGTTGAGTCAGTGTTCAGGTCATTCAGCATCACTTCAGGTGAGCGGAAGTTAGGTCAGGAGTTTAAATTGCTTACATTTTGTGGTTACACCTTCTACTCATTAGGTTTTCTTGAATTCCTAAGTCTTTAGAAATTTGTTATGGCTGGAAAAGGTTAATCTTTGCCCTTTCATCATCTAAATGAACTCTTGTATGAATTGATCTTAAATACAACACTTCTACATGAGAACAAATTTGGCACCAGTCCAGACTGTAAACTAGGAAATCTAAAAACTGTATACAATCTATCCAACTAAGGGAGGCTTACAAACAACCAATTCCCAAGCATGCAAAGTTTGATTCAACCAAGGTGGGTGCAGTGAGTCACTTTGGAGCCACTAGGAAGGGGAATTCACATGGTCTTTTCCAAGGTGCTTGAGGCACTTGTAGCCCATCTTCACCTTCAGCAGGTAGTGATGTACTCTGATAACACAGCTCTACAAAATTGAGGGCCAGAAAAGTTTTTCCCAAACTTTATGGTCTTTTGTTATGAATTTGGGGTACCGATCCAAAAAATGGCATCCATTTCACATCTATGCCCTATCACATCTAGTTTTGGAGATATAAACTGCTCAAAACAATAAAGGAAACACTTAAACAACACATCCGAGATCTGAATGAATGAAATATTCCTATTAAATACTTTGTTCCTGACATGGTTGAATGTGCTGACAACAAAATCACACAACAATCATCAATGGAAATCACATTTATTAACCCATGGAGGTTTGGGTTTGGTGTCATACTCAAAATTGAAGTGGAAAAACACACTACAGGCTGATCCAACTTCGATGTAATGTCCATAAAGCAAGTCAAAATGAGGCTCAGTAGTGTGTGTGGCCTCCACGTGACTGTATGACCTCCCTACAACGCCTGGGCATGCTCCTGATGAGGTGGCGGATAGTCTCCTGAGGGATCGCCTCCCAGACCTGGACTAAAGCATCCGCCAACTCCTGGACAGTCTGTGCTGCAACGTGGCGCTGGTGGATGGAGCGAGACATGATGTCCCAGATGTGCTCAATTGGATTCAGGTCTGGGGAACGGGCGGGCCAGTCCATAGCATCTATGCCTTCATCTTGCAGGAACTGCTGACACACTCCAGCCACATGAGGTCTAGCATTGTCCTGCATTAGGAGGAACCCAGGGCCAACCGCGCCAGCATATGGTCTCACAAGGGGTCTGAGGATCTCATCTCGGTACCTAATGGCAGTCAGGCTACCTCTGGTGAGCACATGGAGGGCTGTGTGGCCCCCCAAAGGAATGCCTCCCCACACCATTATTGACCCACTGCCAAACCGTTCATGCTGGAGGATGTTGCAGGCAGCAGAATGTTCTCCCTGCCATCTCCAGACTCTATCACGTCTGTCACATGTGCTCAGTGTGAACCTGCTTTCATCTGTGAAGAGCACAGGGCGCCAGTGGCGAGGTTGCCAATCTTGGTGTTCTCTGGCAAATGCCAAACGTCCTGCACGGTGTCGGGCTGTCAGCACAACCCCCACCTGTGGATGTTGGGCCCTCATACCACCCTCATGGAGCCTGTTCCTGACCGTTTTGAGCAGACACATGCACATTTGTGGCCTGCTGGAGGTCATTTTGCAGGGCTCTGGCAGTGCTCCTGTTCCTCCTGGCATGAAGGCGGAGGTAGCGGTCCTTATGCTGGGTTGTTGCCCTCCTACGGCCTCCTCCACGTCTCCTGGTGTACTGGCCTGTCTCCTGGTAGCGCCTCCATGCTCTGGACACTACACTGACAGACACTGCAAACCTTCGTGCCACAGCTTGCATTGATGTGCCATCCTGGATGAGCTGCACTACCTGAGCCACTTGTGTGGGTTGCAGACTCCGCCTCATGCTGCCACTAGAGTGACAGCACTACCAGCATTCAAAGGTCACCCAAACATCAGCCAGAAAGCATAGGGACTGCGAAGTGGTCTGTGGTCATACCTGCAGAACCACTCCGTTATTGGGGGTGTCTTGTTACTTGCCTATGATTTCCACCTGTTGTCTACTCCATTTGTGCAACAGCATGTGAACTTGATTGTCAATCGGTGTGGCTTCCTAGGTGGACAGTTTGATTTCACAGAAGTGTGATTGACTTGGAGTGACATTGTGTTGTTGAAGTGTTCCCTTTATTGTTTTGAGCAGTGTAGTATAGCCTCATTAGTGAATGGTTCAAGCAGCTTCCTCATGAGGAAGCCATGGTGTAGGCTTCCTCATGAGGAAGCTGCTTAAACCATTCACTAAAGAGGCTATGCCATGTCTTGAAAGCTAGACATGATAGGGCAAAATGGATGCCATTTTTGGAATCAGCACCCCAACTATATCCAGGAAATAGTGTAACGTTTAAGGAAGCAAAATGTGTGTTGGCCTGTGTAACTGGTCAAATGGCAGGGCCCAATACTGAAAGTGGTGTCCCACATAAATGAAATGAAGAAATCTCCACTTGGATGGCTGATGAGTATGGAAATAAGCTTGTGCTAAACCTAGGAATGCCAGGAAGTTTGTTTTGCCTGAGCACCATCAGGATTGAGCACAGTCTTGTTTGGAACCATTGCTTCTTCATGAAAAGTTGAGCTACTTTAGATCCAGTATCACCCTGATGTCTCTGTTCTTATCGGGAACTAAACAAGTGTGAATAGACTCCAGATCCAGTGCAGCTCACAGGCTCAATGGCTCCAGTCTGAAAAAGGTGATTGATAGCACCCAGGAAAAGATTGTCTGGAATTGCATCTCACCCTTTAAGATTCCATGAACCTGTCCCTGGGGGTTGTGAAGTGCATACCTTTCCCTCATGGTCTCAAGGACCCATCTATCTGATGTTATATCTACCTGTCAGTGAAAAGCTACAAGTGACTCCCTTTGCTCGCAGCAATGGAGTTATTGTGTCATGTGGATTGTTGTGTGGATCCTCTGGAACCATACAAGGAAGAGGGTGAGACTGGTTTTTGAAGACTGCTTGGCTTGTGTTTGGTCTTGGAACCCTAAGAAGAACATTGACCTTTGAAGGAGTGACTCCCGTGTTTCCTAGTAGGTTGCATTTTTTCTTTTCTGTGGTATCACCCGTGATGTGGTTCAGGAAATCTCTGAAGAACTTTCCTTGGGTGAAAGGGATGCTTGAGAACTGAGGTCCACATCCCAATGCCTTGGCTACCCCTGTTGCATGGTCTTAAGGACCCATCTATCTGATGTTATGTCTACCTATCAGTGAAAAGCTACAGATGATTCCATATGCTCACAGATAATGGAGCTTAGAGAAGTGGAAACAGGCAAATATCCTGTTGATTCTCCACTTGATCCTCCTGAGACAGCTTCCCCTACTCCTTTGAGGAGTAAGTAATTTAGCTCTACAGAGAGAAGTTGTTCATAATCAAAGCTAATATTTGGAAAAGGATGAGGATGGAGAGGGGGCAGTGTTATCTCTAGAGAGGGTGATGGAAGACTTTTGTATCATGTCCTGGCATACTTACCAGGCATTGTGCAAGAACTACTACTGCCCTTGTCTGTGGAGTGTTTGTATCTTTACCCTGTTCTTGACGATGGACTGGGTCCATGGCTGCTTGCATGACTGTATTAGACCTGCCGGAGGCTAGAGCAGTGGTTACCAAACTGGTGGGTCTCGACCCACTAGCCATGGAAGCACTTGTCCCTTCTCCTTTAAGGGCCAGGAAGGAGAGAAGGCAGCAATTCGATCCCCAGAATCGTGCTGCTTCTGGGGATAGGAGGGATTTTTTTACCTACCTGCATTCCTGGGGGTCTAGTGGATGTGGGAAGCCCCTTTGCAGGGCTCCCTGAGCCTGCAAAAGTGTAAAAAAAGGGCATTTCTGGTTTCATTGCAAAAACCAGAAGTGCCTGCTTTTCCCTTTTCTACACTTTTGCAGGCATGGGAAGTCCTGCAGAGGGCTCCCTGGTCCCCCCCTTGTACTGTATTGATGGCTGCAGGTTGATTTAAAAAAAACCCTCCTGTCCCCGGCAGCAGCATGATCCTGGAGATCGTGTTACTGCCTTCCCCCTCCCCTGCAACAACTTACAGTATTATTATTAATATTATTATTAACAATAACAGTAATAATAACAGTAACAATAACAGTATTTATATACCACTTTTCAATGGAAAGTTCACAAAGTGGTTTACAGAGAAAATCAAGCAAATAACTAATGGCTCCCTGTCCCAAAAGGGCTCACAATCTAAAAGGATACAAAAGAACACCAGTAGACAGCCACTAGAAAAGAAAGTGCTGGGGTGAGGAGGGCCACTTACTCCCTTGTAGGAGTTTGGGAAGCACTGAACTAGAGTGTTCTGGGCTTCCTTTGAGACCAGCTGTTGAACCCATGTTAAGGAGGAGTCAGTGTTAGTTTTATTAAAGCCTTTGGCCCCAGTACTGTTGCCAGGTTGTACTTGAAATGCTGTGTGCTGGGAAGATGACCCATGGCGTAGGCTTGGTGAAGAAAACCAAGCCTGGCATGGTCATACTTTATGGTTGCCCTTTGCCCTACCTACGAATTTGTAGCAGAGAGAAATATAGGACAATTTTTTAAAACCCTGGGGTTTGGGGGGGGGAAGGGGCTAGTCAGAGGGAATCACCACCTCTGCAGCAATGGAAGGCTAGACCGTGCTGGCCGTAATAAAGAGTGGGGAAGCCAAACATGGGCTTATGACCCATAGTTTGGGAAATGCTGTTCTAAGGTGTAGAATATTTTTTTAAATGGCCGCTTCGGTTGCCCACATGGGAGAAAAGTGGGACAAAAATATAGTAAATAAAATTTTAAAAACAGGAATACATAAATTGTGTATAAATGACTGGGTTTTACTTTTAAGATAGCTACATAATGATCTCGGTGTTGGCATTCTAAAAAAATTTACTTCCGTAGAAGTTCAAATGTATTTTGTTAGGTGCTAGTCATTGTTTAAACTTCAGTTTCATTTGGAATCAGGAAGTATATCTGATCTCTTTTGGACATGCATGTTTCTTTCTGTTAGGATGCTAAGCGTGAGCTAGCAGAATGTATACTTTGCTAAGCCTTTCTTTAAGATTTATTTCAAATGTTTAAAGCAGTCAAGTTGATGAAACAATATTTATGCTCAGGATTATAATCTTGGAGGATGGTCGTCCTCTTGAACATTAATTATAAATGTCTTCTGAAATATTTAGTGTTTCTGTTAGAAACACCAGGCTTAGTGAACATTGGACTACGTGTTGATACTATCTCTGCCTATGCTTAAAGTGAATATCGGTGTCTGTCACAAGCTCAAATTTAGTCTTGGAAGGAATACACTTTTCTTAGTACAGGGAAAATGCTGAGCAGAATCGATCAATAAAGCATATACAGTTTATGACAAGGCTTTTCCTAACCCTTTAAATGATTTGTATTCTGACAATTGTAAATTGATAGATTTATTTTTTCACAACATTATTTTTAAGCAAATGTTAGCTATTCTGATATCCATGCTCTTAATTTTGCTTTCATCATTGTTGGGTAAAGCACAGGTGAAAGTTCTTAATTTGGTTGTTTATTGCTTGATAAGGAGACACTAAAAGAATGACTTGAATAATATAACCATAATCATTATAACCATCTAAGTCTAATATAACCATTATAAACATAAGTTTTATTGAACTTAGTGAGCTAGGTAGTGTTCATTATAGTAGCAGGTAAAATGCTCTTTTCAGAAACTCTGAATTCTGTTATTGCAGATTCTGTGTGTTGCAATTGAAAATATTATAATAATTTATTTTTTTCAGAATATCCGTAACTTGCAGTGTCACACAATTGGTATACTGTACTTCTGTTTTAAAAATGACTTAAATTTTATAAAAATCTGGGGCAAGTTAAAATACCTAGAAAGACAGGATGACATGAACTTGGGATAAGGGTATTTGTATAATTCAGGGAATATTACTAATAGTTTTAATCTTGTTTTGCTATGTTTTTAAGAAAATATAACCTCTCATTATTAGACTTTCTAGAAAAAATATATTTCATTATTTCTCTTAAAGAGAAAAGGCATCTGCCATAACCAAGTGTTTAATAGCTCTTTTGATTCTTACGTTTTTCCTCAAAAATGGTACTTTGATATTGGACTAAGATGGGTTTGCCAAAGTGCTTGTCTATATACTGTTCTAATTTCAGCTTTTGTTTGCAATTTCTGCCATTCCTTTTTAAAAACTTTTAGTCCTCACATGTAACATCCTCTTCAGTGGGAGAAAAGATATTTTTTAGTCAAAGGAGTCTGAAGGTGGATATGAACAGTTTGGTGTTCTCCTCTGTTCTTAGTAGACAACTGGCTTCTGAGATCAGATGAGATTGGGTACTTTCAGAGTAGTATGGCCGTAGACTTCTTATTTTGGAATTAAATTTCCTTCTAAGTTTTCTTTACCCATTTATTTTTATGTACTGACGGTTCCCAAGTTGAGGCGTGCTTATATGATTGCACGATGCAATGCTTTACCACCTGTATAAATGAAGGGTCATTTTCAAAGGATCCTTCCCGAGCAGCGTTATTGTGATTGTCCCTTAACTGAATTAGATACCCCGGTGCATATCTTTTTCCGATGCCCAAAATATACAGCAGGGAGAGATCGATTCTTAAAGGAATGGATACATAAATTTTCTATATTTTCAGACTCTTTAAGATTGAAATTACTGTTTTGTAGTCTTTGCAAAGAGTGTGTTTTGGATGTAGCCAAATTCAGTTTCTGTGTGGTTTTAAACTCTGGTTTTAAGATTTTAGATAAATAGGTATATGGCTTATGTGCTGATTAATCTAATAAACTTGAACTTGAGACAACTGGCTATTCTGGAAACAACACTTTACATTTGGTCCAGTCATTGTGCTTGCTTGCTTGACTCAAATGGTTGATCAGTAGGATTCTTTAAGGATGAATCATGAATTATGAAAAATAAGCCAAATGATGAAGCATGAGTGTGTCACTTAGCAGTTATTTATCAGTCTCTTAAAACAAGTGCGTATTCATGCCTTAACTTCAGCTCCACAGTGTATGTGGCCTATCAGGCGTGACCTTTCACAATCATGTTAATTAAATAATTTTTCTTCTAACTCAGGAAGTTAAACCAGTTAATTGTGCTACTTGGTTTCATTTTTATCATCAGCTGCTACTGAAGATAAAAATGGAACCAATGTGATAAAAGCACTGGCTTTGACCCCTTTACTGGTAGTTATTTTCTGGGACAAAGTCCCAGATTGGGGACACCGCACCTTACAGGATGTGTTGGTGTACAGAGATCTGATTAGAAGCAAAAGTCTTTTATCATAGCTACATTTTTTATAATTCCAAATACAACAAATATAATATTCTTCCACTTATTCTTCATTTCAAATCTCCACAAGGCTGTCTTTGTGATCTGAACCATGTGGAGTCAGTTGAACATATCCTTTTGTTCTGTCCCTTGCATAAGACCCAGCATCAGAAACGTCTTATGCCCAAAATGTAGATATTAGATATGAAGATAGTTGTATTTGTTTAGATCTCTAAATGCCTTGGCTGAACACCTATGTTTAGGTTCACTTTTAGCTGGGAATGATAAATTTGGTTTTCTGTTTGGCATATAGGCATTATTTGGTGGCTTCTTATTTCATTTTTAGGTTCCTTGAAACCATTATTTATTATCAGATCACAAAGCTGTAAGAAAATTAAACCAAACTGTATATGTATTCACTGAAAAATAAGTCTTTTATATAAGCACTATCACTATGAAACCAAAATAACCTTTTCCTGCTTGTCCACATTCATATTCTGTACTAACAAACATGCACTTGAAGATGCAAACATTCTATTGAAAGGACAGCTATTATGTAATAAGCTTATAGCAAACAATTGCTTCTAATTTCTTGGTATGAGCAGTGTGAATGAATCATTATAGTGGTTTTGCTTATTGAAGTTGTCAAATTAAACAGCAATTATTGCATAAGTATTGCAACATGTGATCATCTTCTGAATGGCTCTACTATAACAGTGATGGCAACATGATTAGCATTGAGACATGACAGTGAGGTCATGGGACACTTCCTGCCAGATTCTGGGAGCAGGTCTGTAGTTCAGACATACTTTTGCATGCAGAAAATGCCAGGTTCAGTCCTTCCATCTTCAGATAGGAATGAGAGGCACCTGTCTGAAGCCTTACAAATCAGACAATATCGAATTAGCTGCCTTATATTGAGTTAGGTCCATCTAATAAAGCCATCCCTGTATGTTCAGTACTAAGAAGGTCCCCTTACTCCTTTCTTATCTTGTTTCTTTCTTTGCAGTCATCATGGCCAGGGTGTAAAATGTGTAAATATGATTAGAAATAGAACTGTGCTGTTATTGAATGTGCTTTTAAATTCTGTTAACCTGTGCACATAGAGGAAGTCTACCTCTTGTCCTAGGATCCTGTCTAGTGGCCAGTGGCAGAGCTCAGTGGTTTGGGAGGGGGGGAGAAGAAAAATGGGGATGTCAGGACAATCCTGAATTTAAAATGATTGAACTGCTTCCTGAAGAGTTCAAGATGGAAACATGGAGGTTAATCACAGCTGAGCTCGGGAAGGGAGATTTCTTAGTCTCAACAGAACTGTTGGAGGCATGCCTGCACATCCCTATACTACTGCAACATTGCTGTTTCCTCCTGTTACAGAAAGTGGCACTTTGAGTAATGGGAACTGCCCTTTGGGCTGGTGGCAGGCACCAGGGTCTACACACAGATACAAGGTGGCCCTTGTATCTCTGTCACTGGGGACATTTCTCTGTCTCTGTCTGTTGGGTACATTTCTTTATGTTTACCTGGACAACATCCTCATCAGATTTTAGTCCAGAGTCCAAGCGTCTCAGAATGTACAGCTAACTATCCTGACCCTTGACAGGATGGGTTTTGTGGTAAACAAAGAAAAGAGCATGCTCATTCCAACACAGGTGTTGGAATATTTTGTCTTCTAACTGGACATGAGCGCCTTCCAGATCTCAACCTCCAAGGACAGACAACACAAACAACAACAATAATAATAATAAATTGTGAACTGGTTTTCAACAAAGAAGTTCATAAAACGGTTTACAAACAAAAATGAATTAATTAAGTGGCTCCCTGTGCCAAAAGGGCTCACAGTTTAAAATGTTGCAAACAGCCACTGGTAAAGAGACTGTGGAGATGAAAGGGACAGTAAATCTCCCCCAGCTAAATATAAGAGGAGCACCATTTATGTGCCTCTTTGTCCAATTAGCAGGGAATAACTACTGGACAAACTCTTAATATGAAAAGAATAGTTGAAAGTTACAGTGCTAGCCAAACTTCTGGCCATGATGGTATCATGTCAGGACATTCTCAGCTGGGCCCAGTTTCACATTTGGCAGCTGCAGCACCTACTGCTCCCCTGTCAGTACAAAATAGAGAGATGCAAACGTGTTGATCTCAACATCCCAGCAGTTAAAGAATGATCTTAGGTAGTGGATGGACAGGTGCCGTATGTTCAAAGGAATGAGCCTGGGGAAGCCAAATCACCTGGTAATAACGGATGCCAGCGTCCTGGGATAGGGGGTGCATATGGATTGGGCCATGACCCAGGGCTCTTGATCCAAGGAGGAATGGTAGTGAAGCACAAATTGGCTGGAGCTCAGAACCATATGTCTAGAGCTCTTAAGAGTTCAGGAACCAAATTCAGAACAGATACATGCTAGTCCAAATGAATGACATCCAAGGCCTAGGTAAATTGGCAGGAAGGAACTCACTTAAGCAATCTCTTTGGGAACGGTGATGATAATGAGGTGGGCAGAGAAGCACCTGGTTCCATTGAAAGCTGAGCATGCAAGGGGAGCTGCAGTGCATCAGCAGACTGGATCAGTTGATATCGACTTAAGGAGTTGGAATGGTGTCTGAATCCAGGGGAAGTGACAAACAGGTTTGGCCTTCCTCTAATACAGCAGTTCCCAAATGTACCACAGTCACGGCACCCTGTTGCAGCAGCATCATTGGCCGGCTCAAGCAGATGTCTTTCTACTGCTGCTCAAGTGGCCCAGGGGGCCTTGGTTTCCTGTATTAATTGGGTTGTTGGTACAGGAGCACTATATTGTCAGGTTGTTGATAGAGGAACAGTTAGCACAAGGACCAATCTCAACCTCAGCTGTTTCAGCTGGCAGCTTAATGGTGGGAGTGGTTATTTTAGTAAGGTTCTGGACACCTTACTGGCCTCTAGGTGCCAGTCCACCTAAAAGGTTTACAGTTTACAACCTGGTGCATATCTCTGAAGTGATGCATAGATAGGGGGATAAGGGCTAACAAGTCAAAGGTCAGACACACCCTAATCTTCCTTTTGGATGGTCTGGATAAAGACCTAAGCACAAATACCTTATGCAGACAGGTGGCAGTGCTCACTGGGACCCTGGGGTTGGAGTTAGGTGAGAGACTGTTGATGCACACCCACATTATGTGCTTTTTTAAAGAATTGCTTTGATCAATCCACCCACCTTTCTTAGGGTCCTAGCTGGCATCCTAATTGGGTGCTATCATGATAGATAAGCCCTCCCTTTGAACCAATTGCTACAGTTCCATTGAGGGTGCTGACATATAAGGTTCTCTTTCTGGTGACTACAGCTTCAGCCATTAGAGTATTGGAAGTTAGGGCTCTTTGTCAACCCAAAACTGAATTTTCCTTAGTGACTGAATGGTGCTGAAGATGGTACCCATAGTGGTACACAAGGTGAACATGCTATTTCATTGTAGCCAGGAACTGATTCTCTCATCTTTTTCACTAAGTCTCATCCTAGGACAAAAGCCTGGCATACCCTAGACATGAGATGGGCCCTTAGGTTCTACACCAAGAGGACCAGGGAACTGGAGGACCGAGGCCCTGTTTGTATCATTTCAGGGTTCATCCATGGGGCAGAAGGCTTCTGTCCGTGCCCTGGCCCATTGGCTGTGGTCCTGCATTGAATTAGCTGCTATTTGAGCATTGTTTGATGGCTATTCATCACAGGCAAAGATGTAGGGCGTCCATATAGCATTGGTTCACACCTTTGCCAAATATAGTCACTGCAGCCTTGGCTGATGCTGTCTTTGGCAGATGTGGACTGCAATAGGTAGTGGGGCCCTGAGTGATATTACTTCACCTTGTCCATAATGAGATATGATGTCTTTGATGTAACCTGAAGGGTCAGGAACACCCACCCCCCCACCAGAGAACTGGAATTTCTTACCAGTTCTGGGTAATAGGGAGAGGAAGGGGGGCATTCCATCTACCTTTTCACCAGCCCTGGTGTCTTGCTCTTCAAGGTGATAGGTCTCAGGGACACTACCTCACATGTAGCCTATCTTGAATTATCAGTTTCTGGGCTGTCAGCCTGTTCCTCCTTAGAGGAACCCTTCTACCTCTGATATCTGCTTTGGTTTGGGGGGAATTGGGTTTTTTCCGGTTCTTTTGAACCAGTCTCAGGCTGGGAAGCCCTTCCACAAGGTGGAGACAGTCTGTGACTGGCCCTGCCTCCCGGTAGAAGGGGTGGCTTGCATGTCTAGAATGCCACCCTTTCTCTTCCCAGACCAGGAATTCCCTGGTAAGAAATTCTGATTTTTAATTTTTTTTAATCTGTAACTGTGTTGGCGAGTGGATTCTATTTTAAAATATAAGTTAAAGCACGCAGGATTATGCCAAGCTCTACATTACCTCTGTTTGACTATTCTCTTTAACAAATGGGCACGTCAGCATTTCAACCCAGTTTCTCTGCTCTGCCTGCAGCTTTAGCTTTGCTCCAGTATTCTCTCTCAGCACTTCGTGTTCTCTCTCTTCTCCTTTCTCCTGCCATGTTCAGATGCTTTCATAGTTATCTATCAGGGGAGATAGGAAGGTAAGCAAACTATATCTGGTGGAAATTGTGAGTGGGCTTTGAGCTTGCCCTTCTTTTCACTTCCTTTTTCCTGTGAGTAGAAGTAAACAACTGAACCAGTTGAGCTCCTAATTCCTGCTAACTGGGGCACCTTTTAAAGTGGGGGGGATCTCTAATATGTAGCAGGGAAAGAGCAACTGTTCCTAATCACCCCTGCATGGTGTCTCTTCAAGTGGCTGTTGCTGGTGTTTCTTCTGCATCTTTTTGGATTGTGAACCCTTTTGGGTCAAATAAATGCAGGAGCATTTGTTATTTATTTGTGCTTGCTATGTTAACAGCTTTGTGAACTTTTCTTGAAAAGTGTTATATAAGTATTTGTGACAATCACAATCATAACTCAAGTTCCCCTCTACCTTTCCAGTTCCAGAAAGTAGGAAGATAAGGAACAGTAGAGTTGGTTGGAGTTGAAAATGTGGTGGCCCCACCATTTTGCCACCAAGGCAACTGCCTTGGGCAGCTTCATTTTTGGGATGACTCCATAAACAAGAGATCTTCCTTTTTTGCAGGGTCATGGAAATCCAGTCATCAAAATATATGTGGAGTTGCTCTAGTTCAGTCATTCATGTCTACTCATTAGTGAGGGGAATGCAGAAGAGGATATTTAGGGGTATGGCATTTGGTTGTTAATTTCCATAGATTTTGTGGTCCTCTCTCATATTAAAAAGCACACAACATATGCTAAATTCCTGTAAAACAAGCTTTACCTGCCATTGGCAGGCTTTGTTTTGGTGCATGTTTTTTAAAAATTCCTTGTCTGTAGGGGAACTTTGAAAATGGTTAAGATAAACCTGTGACCTCCTAAGTATTCTAGCGAAAGGGATGAAATGTTTTTAGTCTTAAAGCCTAATAAAAAAAGAATTGTACATGGTTTAATAGTAAATGCTGGTCTCATTAGTGAAAGTTAAAAAATATAATTTTCAAAATATAGTAAGATTGTTACAGTACTTGTAACTCAGGTTATAGTTTATGCCCTTGGGGGTGAAAAAGTTAAAGGAAGCTCAACTTAATTCAGTATTTTTAAAGTAAACTTTCACTAAAGCTGCTTAGGAACACACACATCTGTGGATGCAATTAAAAATGACTTACATTTTAATATATACATTCCTGTTGTAGTGCACAACAGCTGGATTTGTTTAGGAATTTTTCTAACCTTGAGGGTTAATTTAGGGTCTACCATACAAAAATGTCATCTTTCACTGCTATTTACAGGCTTGACAGACAGGAATAGCTTCAAAGAAACTGCTTTAAGTACCTGTAACTGTATCTGCAAGTGGAATTTAAGACTGCAGAATCTCTTTGCCAAAACTAGTTTTAGCCAGCAAGCAGAGGTTTCAAATACAGTAGGGTTATTTTATCACTGTTGTATTTTGATGTATACCTGGACTGATATATTTTTTATTTCATTGTGATGACTATTAGCTAATACAATAAAAAAAATTGCTTGCTTTGAAATACAGTAGGGTAATGTGTGTATAAATATCTAGGACTTTCCTTTTATGGGAAAGGTGAGAGTTTTTGCCCCTGTCTCCCCTATGGGTATGCTGTGTATGCATATTTCTCAATTTTGGGGTTCTGTCGTGGATCCCACAGTGACAGTTTTTTAATGAGCCTTTAAAAACATTATTTTTCTGTTATCTTTTAATTGACTTTTTATGCTACTTTATGTTTTAGTGGTACCACTGGGTTTTTATGTATTGCTGTTTTGTCTGTTATTACTAGCTTTGAACTATTGGCATTCTAGTTGATTGTATGTTTTTGTGTGTGTGAATTTTTAAGTTTTAAAAAAATTCATCATTTTAAAAGCAGTATAAATATATTAAATATGTTTTTAGGCATGTATGGTTTCTATTGATCAGTGGTTCTCACACATTTAGCACCGGGACACACTTTTTAGAATGAGAATCTGTCAGGACCTACTGGAAGTTATGTCATAACTGGAAGTGACATCATCAAGCAGGAACATTTTTAACAATCCTAGGCTGCAGTCCTACCCACACTTACCCAGGAGTAAGTCCCATTGACTGTCATTGTTAAAAGAACATACATAGCTTGTTTAAAGTACAGGTCTATAACATTTCCCCAAATGTAGTTGCATACCATGGAAGCATCAAGTCTAATATAGTTAAAATAAAATATTGAAATGAATGGGGACCTACCTGAAATTGATTTGTGATCCATCTAGTGGGTCCCAACCCACAGTTTGAGAAACACTGTTTATTGAGGATGTAAGAATCTTTGTTTATTGCAAATATTTTCCCTTTCAAAATATATTTTATCAGCTTCCTGCCTTCTTTGGAACAGCAGCCTTGGAGTGCTTATTAGGATAACTGTGTGAGGTAGATTAGGATGATAGATAGAAATTTATCAATTTCTATCTGGTCTGCCTGCAGCACTCTGACCATTGACATTACTGCTGCTGCCTGCTCCTTGCCCATCCAGCTGCAAAGGAAAGTAGCCAGTTGGGCAAGAAGAAGCAGAAGCAAGACAGAACCCCATCATCTTCAGATACTTCCTTCTTGCTTACCCTCCCAGCCCTGTTGGAAGTAAGCAGGATGAGCAGAACGCTACCAAGAAGCCCCAGTTATTTGGTTAATTTCACACAGGAGAAGGCAAAGCATGAGAAAAGTAGTGCTGGAGCTGAAGGCAAGGGGGATCTGCCTTGCCCCCTTCTCCTTGCCCAACCATCTGTTTCCTTTAAGCAGCTGGGTAGGTGAGGAGATGGTGGCAGTGAAAAAAAGAAATAACCCCAACCTCATGTTGTTCCTGTCACCTCATTGCCTCCTTTTTCGTTGCCCACTTAGCTACTTTCCTGAGCAGGTGGGTGGGTAAGGAGATGGCAGCAGTAAATGCCCATATTGTTTTCTATGCTAATCTCATGATTTCTTTTCTTCTTCATCTGGTGGTGCTAGATAATGATAGGGGCTGACACTGCCCTGATCCCATTTTCTCTGCATGAGAGGGAAGAGGATTGAAGAGTTGATTAAAGTGGTTAGGTAAATGGCAGGCTAGAGGGGACTGGACAGATGCACAGTGCAGTGCACCCCTCAGCAGTTTACTGCTCACTCCAACTTGCCACTTAAGCAACTTATGCTGCAGTCCTAACCACACTGAGAGTAAGCCCCTTTGAACAAAATAGGACGTACTTCTAAGTAGACCTGGTTAGGATTGTGCCCTTAACCAGTTACTTAAGTCAGCCTAAGGTTGACCCTTTCCTCCCTACCCTCTATTTTTCTTCCTTTTTATTTTTCTCTCTCTCAATGGCTAGCTTTTTCATTCCCCCCAGCTCTTACTGTTTTGCATTCACTTCACCTTCCTCAGTGCTCCTCCAATGCTTATGTAACTGAGAGTAAACCTCATTGAATACTTTGGGACTTATTCCTAGAAAATATGTCTTGGATTGTGGCATTGGGCACCTTCTTATTGCTCACCTTCCTTCCTTTCTCTATCTCCCACTGGCTTTTTCCCCATCTGCTTTTTTGTTTCTGGTTCTCCCCCCTTCTTCTCTCTTACTGGCACCCCCTTTCCTCTCCTCCCTCTCATTTAACCCCCTCTCCCCTTCCCCATATCCTAGGGCACTCTCCCTCCCTCCCCCCAGGCATCACATTAAGTCAGTGGTTCTCAAACTCCCTGGGAGAGTTTGAGAGCCACCACGTCTTTGTGGGGGAGGGAGAGAGGCAGCAATGCAATCCCTAGGATCGCACTGCTCTGGGGGGCTGCAGGGACTGGGATGTACTCACCAGTCCCTGCAGCAGCCTTCACGGTGTGCGGGGAGCCCTGCGCAAGCGCCTGCAGGCTCCAGCCACTTTGAAGTGAAAGTAGAGCGACCACGCTCCACTTCCAGTTTTGCAGAAGTGGAGCATGATTGCTCTACTTTCACTTCAGAGTGGCTGGGGAGCCCTGGAGGGCAGGGCTCCCCATGCCCCGGGAAGGCTGCTGCAGGGACTGGTGAGTACATCCCAGTCCCTTCAGCTCCGTTAGTGTTGCAATCCTGGGGATTGCATTGCTGCCTTCCCCCCTGCCCTCTCCCCTTAAGGGAGATGCCCCAGTCTGAATACCACTGCATTAAGTGATGATTGGAAGGAAGTCTTCCTTCCTTCACTTTGTTCCAGGGATGGCTCAATCTTTTGATAGTGGCTGCAACTGTTGCAACTTCATCCAGCTCCATCTGCTTCATGTTCTCTGTGTCTTTTGAAAAAGGCAAGGCATTCATGGGAAAGAAGGAAACTGGTGAGAGGAGTATGGACTTGTGGATAAAATATCCACTCTAGGCTCTAGTGCTCTCCTTGATTTCCTTCTGTCCTTGGGCCAGCCCCTTTCTTTTCAAAAGGCATGGAACCAGGATGGAGTGAGAGATGGCTAGTAAGGAAGAGGAAACTGGGATTTTTCCTATGGTAACACCATCACATACCTGAAAATATTATAATAGACCTGTGGTTCTCAAATCTTTTAGCACCAGGACCCACATTTTAGAATTACAACAGTTTGGAACACAATGGAAGTGATGTCATGGCCAGAAGTGACATAATCAAGCAAGAAATTTTTTTTGCCCCATGTAACTATACCAGGTCACTCCCCAAAGCCCCCCCCCACCCATAAGTCGATTTCACAGATAAGTCGAGGGCAGGTTTTTGAGCAAAAAAAATCATGGAATTTTCTGTGACCCTTGGATGTTGCAAGTTAAACTTAGGGGAGTGTCTGACTATATTTTTCTGATTTTTCCCAAGGCCAGATCCTGAAAAAAAAAACCTACCAATAATTGTTACCTAAGAACTGTACAGTCTCTAATTTGTTTTGAAAACATAGTAAAAGATCATAAGATACATTTTTATTCTCTTTAAATTCTGGTCTTCACTACCTTTTTGTAAACATTATCAGTAGGTGCACTGTAAACAACATACCAGTAAAACAGTCGTTCCCAATCTCGGATTCATGTACCTCCGGGGGCACTCAACAGGACCTTTAGGGACACTTGAAAAAGAATGGAATAATGGCAGAAAAGGGCAGGTAGTGCTCCAGAATGCCTTGCAGGGCCAGGAAAGGAGGTAACTAGTTGACTCTGAAAGCCTCACTAATAGCTAGTTTTTGGTCATCAATTCATGTATGAACGAGTGATTGAAAACCAGAACAGTAACAAAACTGAAACATAATATGGAAAGTGATCAATCACCTAGAATTTCTCAGTACCCTTCAGGTGTAAAATAGTGCAAAGGCACAGTCTTCTGTTCTTCAAACAGATAAAAAGAGAAAATACTGTGATGAATACATTAAGTATTTCATGGGTTTTCATGTAGAGGAGATGAGGGCTTATATTATTAATTACAAACATCTTGCTAATATGAAGGGTACCATTTATGGAAATAGGCTGCCATGGGATATGCAAGTGAAAAAGGTTGGGAACCACTGCAGGAGAACCATGAATCATCTTTAAGGTGCCTGATGTGTTAAGCCAGAAGCTTTACATATAATGTACAACTTGGAACACATAACTGGGAGTGTGCAATTCAATTCACAGCAGAGAGATGAGCAAGTGCAGCTTCATATACAGGTTGAGTCTCTTATTTGCAAGAGTGCCATATTTTACATGCCATATTTTACAGTGAAAAAGGGCTACATTATATTATGGTGAGTCTCATTTTAATGTAGATTTTTCTCTTTACTGTTTAGATTGGAGCATATGATCAGCAGATATGGGAAAAATCTGTGGAACAGAGAGAAATCAAGGTAAGTTATTATTTGCTGGCAGTTAATTTCAGACTTCCTGTCTTTGGCAAACCCATCCACATAATTTGGTTGACTGCAGAATTCCTGTGAACTCTACAGAAAATTTTGGAGTACTCTATCTCACTTTTTGTGAGATAACAAGAACTCCTCAGCCATTCTGTTGTCCGGTGTACACTCTAGGACAGGGGTGCCCAAACCTCGGCCCTGGGGCCACTTGCGGCCCTCGAGGCCTCTCAATGCGGCCCTCAGGGAGCCCCCAGTCTCCAATGAGCCTCTGGCCCTCCGGAGATTTGTTGGAGCCCACACTGGCCCGACGCAACTGCTCTCAGCATGAGGGTGACTGTTTGACATCTCGTGTGATCTGTGGGATGAGGGCTCCCTCCACTGCTTGTTGTTTCACGTCTGTGATGCAGTAGCGGCAGCAAAGGAAAGGCCAGCCTTGCTTTGTGCAAGGCCTTTTATAGGCCTTGAGCTATTGCAAGACCTTCATTCATTCGTATAAGTTCATCTTTAATCTATTCATTTATGTAAACTTATGTAAATTTATTCAAATTTTAAATAGAAATTAATTCTTTTTCCCCCTGGCCCCCCGACACAGTGTCAGAGAGACAATGTGGCCCTCCTGCCAAAATCTTTGGCCACCCCTGCTCTAGGACATGCTCAATACCCTGATTCAACTGTGCTTGGAGAATAATATGAGTAATGGTGGATTAACTATCTTCTGGGTAGCTTGCCTTCCATTACTTATTTTGTCATTGAGGAGACTCGGCCCAATCCAGACCTGTTTGCACCAGCTCACTGCCAGAGCTCAGTGTCACTAATGTGCTGTAAGGCACACCTAGGATACTTACTGCTGGGTCAACATGGGCGCTGGCTTGGCGCAAGCCTGCGCTGAGCCAGCACTGGGTGTAGGCCAGGCAGGCAGCAGTGAGTGGGGGCATGGGGGGAGGCATTCCGGGTTAGGGAGTGAGAGTGGGGCAGAGCTGATGGAGCTCAGCTCCGCTGGATCCATAGTCCCTCATTGGGCCTCCCAGCCTGAAAGAGGGTTTCTGTTCTCTACGCCGGCTAAGTAGCTGGCGCAGAGTCAATTAGCCTCATTGCAGCAGTGCTTCCCTTACTAGGAGAAAGGGAGCAATTATCTTCTTCCCCTGAGGAGCATTGGAAGCTGCCCGTAGCTGCCTGGTGTCCATAGGATGTAGTGGCAGCCATTTTGGTGCCACTCCAGCCCCTGGGTTCCAGGCAGCTCAGGATTGGGCAATCAGTTAACTGAGGAAGAACTGCATGGTTCTAAGGAAGACTGCTGCTTTACTGAAATTCAGAAAATTCACTTTGAAAAGGCTAAAGTAACAAGTTTTTTTAAAGAACAAAGGTTATGCCAGTTATTCCTTCTTAGGTATTTTCTTATTTGTTCAATATTAATATTACTAGTTTAGCTTCTTATAGCTCTTCAGTAATTTTAAATTGGTTCTTATCCATCTACTGAAATGAGACTGGTACAAGGGTTGGAGGGCAGAGGGATATAACTACAGAGTCAGGAAATCTTTTCTTGTGAAGTAGATTTTGTGTCTCACTGAGGTCCAAACTATTTGCCACTTTTATGTGAATATGGAGCCTGAATTTGGAGGCAGAGGTAGATCTTTTTTGTTTTGCCAGGGTGAAGTCCTAGTGCTGTTGGTATTTTTGAGTTAATGTTGTACTAAGCTGTACTTGCCATATACTATATCGGAGTATAGTACTTCCCTTTATGTGTTTTTGTGAATTTTGTCAGATGTGACTGACTTTCACATGGTTACCTTTATAGTTCCAGTTTACTTTTCCTCATTTTTCATCCTGTCATTGTTTTGAACAGTTTATTAAATTGGTAAGTATTTGATTATGATTTGTGTTAAGCAAATAGCTTTTGTAGATTAACTGTGTCTCTGCATCGTACTATAACTAACAAAATCCCATCAGTAACTGATACCTTAGGCATGATCTCAAAAGCATTTAAATACCTTAGATTATTTCTCCATTCTGTTCAAAAGACTTGCGTTCACTTTTAGGAGTTGCACATATTTCTAAAGATATATGGAATAGTCATGGTGAGAGCATAATGTGCAGCTGCTTTCCTGAAGAAAAGGCGTAAAGTGTTTTGTATTTGTTTCGAGTTTTTGATAAAATGATTCTGACATCATATTTTCATTGCAGTCTTTGTTCTTCAATTTAACTTCCTAAACTCTACTTTTTTCTTTTTCCAAATATGAAATGGGGAACAACCTTTAGGCCCAGACCAAATATGCAATTATTCTGTGGGAGAACACATCTGTGCATTTCCATCCACTTGAGAATTGCGACCGCACATTCACTGCAGTCTGCGATTTTTTTTAATGGAAAAGGCTTTGCTAATCCTGCCTCTAGTGCTAGCAATTGTTCTTTGACAGACTTCCTGTGTCTACATGTATCCAGCAGCATTTATCCTACATGTATCCAGCTGCCAGCCAGAAGGGTGGGAGTTTCCCCATGTGGGTTTGGCTTTTTGAGGGCATAAACCTCCAGCTAGTGCTGAGCTGGGTTAGTGTGGCACAGCAGGATTCACATGTGTTTTGTTTACTGTGCGAGTGTGTATGAAGAGCTGATTGGGAGCAAGTCATTGGTCACTTATTGGGGCTTGCTTCTGACCAACAGACATAGGATCGTGCCCCAAAGCAGGCATGTTGGGAGAGAGCACGGTCACCTAAACAGTCGCCCACACAGCCATACTCAGAAAATCAAAGACATCTCAATTTCAGAAATAATTGTGTTCATACACACCTGTACACAATTTCTTTGTGGTAAACACCATTGAACACAACTGGACTTTCTTCTGAGTAGGTATGCATAGGGAAGCATAAACAGCAGCATCCTCTACACCTCCCCCTTTCACCAACAAGAATAGAATTAAAGTTTTGTTGAGTGTCCTAGAAGCGTGGACTTCCACGTCCCTCTCTTCTCCCTCAGACTCCCAACCAGATTCACAAAGCAAAAAATCAAGCAAAAGCCACTCTTTCTGCTCATTCTCCTACTAGCCACAAGCAAGGGGGTACAGTCAGTTGCCCTTTAAAGCTGCAAGCAAGGAGTGGTGGTGAAGGAGGGTTCTGCCAGGAGCCATTCTAGTGTGCCACCTCACCACCTCTGTGGACTTGAAACTCATGGATATAAAAAACTGAATTATCCTTTCATACACTCCAAATCCACATGGAGGATTTGGAACTCACAGAAAGTAAACTGAAAATATATACTTTGATATTCTGCCTGTCTCATGGATGAGGAAACCATGTGGGTTTTGCTTCTAAACATGCAGTTACTCTGTGGCAAATGGCCATGTCCCTATGGGTTTTAAATGTTTGGTCTGGGCTTTACACTCAAAGTGCTGCACTAGGAGAAAAATCAATTTGTTTTGGAAACCAGTCTATTGGTAGGGTGCTATGAGCAGACTGTTAGAAGCCTAAAGTTTTTTCTTCCTGCAAAACATTTGAAGTAATGGGACTCCTTATTAACAGACAATAAAATATCCCTTTAAGTTGTTGCTCACCTTTTGTAACCTTTGTACCTCTGAAAGCATCCAAATGGCAAATGCACCTGTCTGCTCATTCCTCTTGCTTGTGCCTACTTGCTTGTGTCACTTTCAGCATGAGACTGGTAGCTACCATCGCACTGTGAGTTGCTCAGGTTGGGCAAACATAGCTGAACAATTTGACTGTGTGTGCCCTATCTCTTCTGGCAGGCTGAGAGATCAGGGGAGTGAGACAAGACTGGCAGAGTGCTGAGCCTGTGGCAAGTGCATTCGTTCTCTTTTTTGATAAAAGAAAGGGGAAGAGAGCACACACAGTAATAGTGGTGGAGAAGGGAGGGCGATGGGGCAACAGAGGTGAGCAGCAAACTCATCTCCATACTTATTCGCTAGGCTGAAATATGGCTCTCTAATAATGTTGTTTTAATTAAAATTTAAATACTAAGGCCACAGTCTTCCTCAAAGGCATTCCAATTGATGTTAGTGAAACATTGCAACATATGCTAGAACACCCAGGTAACACCTATCTGGAAATAAGAATATTTTACTTGTTGTGTCAAACCAGGAGTTAATCACTTTCATCAATAGCTAAGCAAATCCACCTAAACAGATTGAGGTCCCAATCCTATCCAACTTTCCAGCATCGGTGCAGCCACAATGCAGCCGCAAGATAAGGGAACAAATGTTCCCATACCTTGAGGAGTCCTCTGTGACTGCCTCCCCACCACAGGATGCAGTGCATACCTCATTGGCATAGCAGCACTGGAAAATTGGATAGGATTGGGCCCTGAGAGGGCATGATGTCTTGTTACAAAAAATTTACTGCAAAAATTGACATGGAGGTTTCATCTTTAGCTATTATGACTGTAGATATATCCGTAGTATTCATCGTAGTTTTGTGATCGTAGTATTGTGATAATGAATTTCATAAGTTAATGTATGCACTGCATGAACAACTTCTTTCGATTGTCTTAAACCTATTGTCCATTTAACTGAGTGCCTCTCTATGAATAGTGTGAACAGTACAAATAATTGTACAAACTTCTAATATATCTATCCCCCTTCATAAACTTGCTCTAAATTAAAAACACTCAGCTGTTTATACCTTTCTTTATAGAGGAAGTTATCCAGCCTTATTTTAAAAGCTGATTCATTTAATCGATGTTGTGCCTTTCAGACCTACAGGAAAACGTATAGACTAAAATAGCAATCTCTGTGAAATAATGAAAACATTAGAACAGCATTAAAATAGAGCACTCTGTGAAACTATTTAAGAAGTGCCATTAAACAGTAATAGTCTTCAGTACCTTTTCCAGTCTTTCAGTATTTCTTTGAATTGATCAGAGCAACGTATAATGTTCTCCACATACTGCACCAACCATTTACATAACAAGATTATGAAACTTGCGGTATTATTTTTCTATACCTTTCTTTAAAATGCCTCTTTTTTTTATTAACTGCAGTAGCTCTGGTATATTCAATGACTTTTCTTCTGTATCCAAAGATATTACCTCAAATGTTTTCTAATCCATTCAGATTCCCATCAACATACAGGGTGTCCCTAAAGTCCGTGTGCACTTTAAAAAATTTATAACTTTGTAAGTATTTGTGCTAGAAAGAATCTGTAAAAAGTATTAGAAAGAAGAAAATCTATATTTTTTTTATTGTTTTATTAAGTTTCTACATGTCCACCATCATTAGTAATACAAAGGTTAATACAATTTTGCAGTTCTCCAAAAACATTTGCCAACTGATTTACAGTAATGCCTGAAACCACATTAGTTATTTTAGCTTTCAAGTCTTCTAACAAATGAGGTTTACTTGCTTACACAATTGTTTTCACATGTCCCCATAAAAAAAAATCTAATGGAGTCAAGTCTGGTGAACATGGGGGCCAGACCGCGGCTCACCATGGACAGAGCCTGTCTCTTTGAATTTCTTCATCCATTTGGTAATAGAGTTCCTATGAGGTGGTTCTTTACTATATTCAGTTCTAAACTTTCTTTGTACAGCAACAGTAGATTTCAGTTCAGCTAACCAAAGGACACAGTTTATTTTTTCTTCTGCTGAAGCCATGGGTCATAAGTAATTCTGAAAAATAAGTATTTTTAAAGTTTAGCAAAATTGTTAAAAATATTGTGTTGAAGGAATGCTCAATAGTTTTACTAAAAACTAGGTACATTAAATTTTCTAATACTTTTTACAGATTCTTTCTAGCACAAATACTTACAAAGTTATAAATTTTTTAAAGTGCACACGGACTTTATGGACACCCTGTATATGTAAAATTAGGATTTAATAACAGCAACAACAACAACAACTAGGTATTTATATACTGCCTTTCTGGTCATGTGATTACTCCTCTGACTTTATTAAAGGCGGTTTACATAGGCAGGCATTTCTAAATCCCACAAACATAGAGGTTCTCTCTTTCAAGAACCAACAACATTTCAGAATGGATCTTCCTGGTTTGGTCTCAATTCTGGCCTCCAGTTCTCCCACGTAGGCTGACAAGCAGCTCCATCTGTCACATGGAGGGCAGCCAAGACACTTCTTGCTCACACCAAGAGCAGGTGGAATCACTCAGCTGGGTTTGTCAGCTGCTTCAAGGTCTTGCCATTCTCAGCTGTTCAGGGAGCTGGCGGTGTCCTCGAACTGGCGACCTTCCGATGTTATCTTCGGGCTAACGGAGGCTCTACCCTCTAGACCAGACTTCCTGCCCTGAAGTCTGGATTTAAGTCTGGATTGCTGGTCCTCTCTTGCAGTTAGCTAAATTTGAATCTTGTCTACTTTTCTCCTGTACACTCACTTTGGAAATATCCTTTTGGAACTCTTTACAATTTGTTTGAGATCTTAACATCGTAACTATTTTGTTGTCCTCTGCAAATGTAGCTATCTCAATGTTCTTCTTTGAGTAGCGGCCACATATAGATGGCTAGATGGACTGACCCTTTGAAAGAAAATCCTTTAAAAAAAATTGTCAGGCTGAAAACTGACGGTGATTCTCTAGTTTCATGAATCCATAGTGAATTAAAACCAAGTTTGTCAACTGTGCAATCTATCACTCACAGTAAGGGATCAGATTTTTCTTTTGGACAGAAAGGGGGGAGGGAAAAGAGCCCATTATCACATTCCACAAACATTTGTGAATTGTAGAATTTCCACTGGTAAGCTACAGCAACTGAAAAAACCCATGATATCTTTGATGCCGGAATGTAAATTGTCAGTGATTCCTACTCACTGCTTTTTATTTTTTAATCAGTTGCTGATCAGTTAACTTGTTACCTCTTCTCTCATTGTTGCTAAGCTTGCATATTTTAGTTTAGCTGATTCCTGGTTGAATTGTTTCTTGGGTGAATGCCATCCAATTTTGTTTTATTTTGTGAAATATTTCCACTTTTTTCTCTGTTTCCACTGACACAATCATTTATTAATTATTATTATTATTATTATTATTATTATTATTATTATTATTATTATTATTATTATTATTATTAACAACAACAACAACAACTTTATTTTTACCCCGCCTTTCTCCCCGGAGGGACTCAAGGCGGCTTACAAACAAGGTTAAAACAAATTAAAAGACATAATTTAAAAACCAGACAAAAGCATAATGACATATCATAAAAACAGTAGTCAGATCAGGCCTGTAACCAGATGTTAAAAAAGATATTA
The DNA here is from genome assembly GCF_035046505.1 of Tiliqua scincoides. Classification (NCBI taxonomy): domain Eukaryota; kingdom Metazoa; phylum Chordata; class Lepidosauria; order Squamata; family Scincidae; genus Tiliqua; species Tiliqua scincoides. The sequence continues at coordinate 24,797,974 of NC_089827.1, read as the reverse complement.
AAAGATGTTAAAAAGATGTTTAAAATGTCAGGAACTCAGAAGGCTTATCTAAACGGAAGGGTCTTCAGGCCTCGCTGAATAGTTTCAAGAAAGGGAGCAGTTCTTAAGTCAAGGGGAAGGGAATTCCATAGTGTTGGTACCACTACTGAGAAGGCTCTATTTCTTGTTGCCGCCCCACGTACCTCCCTAGGTGGCGGCACTTGTAAAGGCCTTCTCTGCTGACCTAAGAGGACGAGCCGGATTGTATAGGAGTAGGCAATCTCTAAGATACCCTGGCCCAGAGCAGTATAGGGCTTTAAAGGTCAAAACCATCACCTTGAATTGGGCCCAGTAACGAATGGGCAGCCATTGCAGCTGCTGGAGAAGCGGACTGACAGAGTCAAACCGCCTACCTCCAGTAACTACACAGGCCACTGCATTCTGCACTAGTTGCAGTTTCTGAACTGTCTTCAAGGGCAGCCCCACATAGAGCGTGTTACAATAATCTAGCCTCAATGTCACCGTGGCATTTAGAGGTTATGTATCTCCCCTTCTGCATTGGCAAAAGGTAATGGATCCAAGACACATGTCCTCATAAATTTGCACAAAATCCCCAAATCACCATTGAATCACAAACCATATCTGGATCCATAGATACTATAAAAATCACATGTTTCTACCAGTGAGGTACCCAAAAGCTCCAGATCCATGATTTCTGTGCTGTCACCTTTAGAACTGTGATACTTTGATGTTTATCAACTAGTGGTACAGATTCAGATTCAGGAACCTTTTATTCACATAAAATAAACATAAAAACATAGAACAATACACATAAACCATACCCCCACCAGTGGTACTTGAGGTGATGTCTGATGGTACTCACAGGACCTCTGGCCTAATGCTACCTGACAGCGAGACCAGGAACATGATGCAATAAACAGTGGCAGGAGACTCAGCTTGGTGGGCAGAGCTCCTAAGCATGCTTTTTTGTTTTCGAAAAAATCCTCCCGTCCACCTTGAGCCTCCTACTAGTGTTTGTCATGTCACATCTGGCCTCCCAACCCAGAAGTAACTTACAATGATGTTATCGCCAGTTACTTCCTGTGGTGCTTTGTGTAGATGGATCATGTGAAGTGGTACAGTGGAGGACAACCTTGAGAAACACTGTGGTGTGTGATTTGATTATGGAATTGTGGGCATTCTTTGGTTTAAAAAAATCATGGAGAGCACCTGTTGCTTTCTTCCAAATAAATTTGTTCAACTTCTTGGCAGTTTTTCTTTTCCATGTGTTTTCTTTTCTTAACCTAACAGCCGTCTTTTGGTTTCCTGCTATTAGCTATTTGTATTTACAGTAATTTCCAACTTGTTTTTAAAATTCCTTCTTGGCTTATCATATTGTCAGTGTGTTTTTGTGTTGCCTTTTATTGTTTGAAGAAGACTTGCACATTTTGCAGGAAGTAGTCTTGCCTTCCAAAGCCTCCTTGACTCTGCTGTTTAGTAGAATTGTTTGACCTTGTCTTTTCTAATCTGTAGTATATGTTTAACTTTGAACCTCTGTTATTGTTTAAAATAATTGCCCTAAAGAGATCTGACTACCTAGCACTGTCTTTTGACTTCCTTTTAACTAAAAGCGGAACTATATGGTATCTTGGCAAACATGTTCTCAACCCCATGCTTGACAAGATAATGTGAATGGAGAAATGGAAGAAGCATTTTTAGGGAAGAGTTAGCAGGCAACAGGGAGGCGTGTTTAATCTTCCCCCGTACCTGCTGCTGCTCTCCTATCCATTTCTCCTTGCAATTGAACTGATTTCAGAGTTGTTAAGTAGAAACATCAACAAGTTTGCTGACCTGCTATTGGACTGAAAAAGCTGCCCATGTTTTCCATAAAAAATAATAAAATTTGAGATAGCCACTACTATTGAGTGGTTCAAACCAGTGAGTGTGGTCTGGTTTCAAATTTGGTTACTATTTCATGGAGTTGGAGAGAACTGTACAGAGATGGATATAGGACAGAATGGATGCCTTATCCCACAGTAATGGTAGCGAGGTGATATTTTCCTGGAGTGTGTTTGGGTATTTTTCTCCAACAAGCCAAGTTATTTTGCATGTACTCTAAAACTTAATGTACTTTATATAATCATTGATTTAGTTAAAGCTGTTTATAAATATGCACCAATAATGGCATGAGTACTAAAGAATTGAATTGTGATTCAAAATCAGCCCCACGCTGCATGTTCCTACAGAGGAACATAGTTGCATATAAAGATTCAGACTTACGAGATTTAAAAAGAAGTCTGTAGTTAGCATTTATTATCGCCTCACTGTTTGAATTTCAGAGTCCAGTAGCTACTGCCTCTATGAAAATTCAAGGATAAAATTAAATCAGTATCAAAGCAAGTATCTTACTAACTCTGGCAAGCATGTGTATGTGCCTGTGTAATTGAAATTAATTATTTAACTTCTGCAGATGTTTAGAAATATCATAAGAGGCAGTAATTTCATTATTAGTTTGTTTATTGACATTCTTCTCTCTTTAGAATATTTTTAAATATTGTGAATACAACATTGAATATGCAATTAGAATGCAATATTGTGGTTGTAAAGATACTTTGCTATTTGAAACCGTTCTTAAATCAAATTTCAGATTATATATATTAGACATTAGGAAAGAGAAGAACCTGAGAAATTTTACATTCAATTCAGCTACTGATTCCTGTTTTAGATTTTAAATATTTTTTTCTTTTTAGAGATAATATTGGTACTCTAATAGTGTTTATATATTGCAGGGTTTGAAGAACAAGCCAAAGAAAACTGGACATGTAAAGCCAGATCTCATAGATGTGGATCTTGTAAGAGGTAGGGATGAATCTCCTGTCTATGGAATGTAATATTAACTCGTATGTCACTTTACAAAATTCAGCATCCTGTATGTGTTTCAAATTGGAGTCTTTTTAACAGGTGAAGATGAATTGAATTGGGCGGATAATGAGGAGCTGCTGCTTGTTTAGGCAGGCAGTTTAGCCCCCATTGGTGGGAAGCTTATTGAGGAGAGGGGAGACAGTTTTAATGGAGAAGCAGAAGAGTGGATACACACATGACCACAGTATTGGGTCACTGTGATGAGAGCAAATTAAGAGCTTCAGTGTGTGTGCTTGAAATTAAAATAGGGTCATGGGTACCCTGCACTGCAAGGTGAACATTTTCATAAAGAACAATTTGCAGGTACAATTTTGCAATGTTTTTGTTTGGTGTAGCTTATGGTCCTGAAAGTATCCATTCTCAAGTAGTATTTCTCTTAAGAATAGCAAACTTTGCTTATGGGAATTCCAATGAAGTTACCAATTACAAATATATATTTAAATAGCCTGTGCTTACTTGGCATTTCCTCTGGAGTGGGATAATAGATTGAGGTTAGGGGAACCCCCCTAATCTTGGCAAGATCTCAGTGATTATACTTTCAGCAGCATTGGAAATTAGTGTTGCCATCATATCCTAGAAAGCCATGGTTCTCAACCTTTTTTGGTTTCCGGAATCCATTACACTTGGGAAACCCTGCTGGCGCATGCGTTGAGTATCAGGGAGCCCCAGATAGCTGGAGTAAACCAGGCAGGGGGCAGATGGTGGCCACTTATGGTGGGTTTGAGAAGCCTCAGGGCTCCTAGGAGCTCACACCGTCCTAGAGCATTGTTTCCCTTGCCCAGTGGTAGGTTTATCACATTATACACATCATAGAAAGAATTCCCTTTGTTATATTGAGTTTATTCTAAATGGACAATATTACCAAATTACTTGGTAAAGAAATTCCTCTAAAATTATGCACTTTTAAAATCAAAGAACACTGTTTCTTGTTCACTCACTTGGTTTGGGAATATCCTTTTGGATTTCTGTCGCTTGCCCATTTTTCTTTGGTTAGAAATCAAAATAAAGTCATGAGATACACAACCCAGTCTTTCCATACCAGATGGACAATCTAAAACTTTCTGTCACTATGGGAAAAAAATCTGTACTCTTGCTACTCCTTTTAAAAAAAAAAAGTATGCAGGCCTATGGTATTCACTGTTAACATAAACAGCCTACCTTTTTGAGCCTTTATCCTGCTCTTGTTTGGGTGTTCTATTGCCCAAGGATTGATTTTTTTCTACTTTTGTATCTCCAACTTAGTGCAGATATTTGTTTAACAATTACAAATTAATCAGTTGCATATGCAGGGTTTCTGTTATACCAGATGAATAAAAAAGATTGCAGGATTTCTTTAACTATGTATTTAACTAGGTATTTATATACCGCCTTTCTGGTCATCGGATTACTCCTCTGACTTTATTCAAGGCAGTTTACATAGGCAGGCATTTCTAAATCCCTCAAGGGGACTTTTACAATCATAAAGGTTCTCTCTTTCAAGAACCAACAGCATTTCTTATCCGAATCAATGTGGCTTATACTTAGTAGAAAGAAGAAGCCAGTGTCCCATTGGATATTTCCTCCACATCATGCTCTGGCAGCCTGTACTTTTGTTTCTCAGACATGGGGACAGGTTCCATATGGTGTGTTTCCTGTGCCAAATAAATTCTTCATATAGGGAAATAATGTTTATACTGTCATTTATGAAATGCAAGTGTGTTGTTGTAAGTAACATAGCTTGGGTTGATAACAGACATGGAGCTTTGCCCATATGAATGAAGATTAGAAACTGGTAAACTCTTATATAATGAAATAATTTGTCTTATTTTCAGGCTCTGCCTTTGCTAAAGCTAAACCTGAAAGTCCTTGGACCTCTCTGACTCGAAAGGGAATCGTTAGAGTTGTTTTCTTCCCATTCTTCTTCAGGTGGTGGTTACAAGTGACGTCAAAGGTTATTTTCTTCTGGCTTCTTGTCCTTTATCTTCTCCAAGGTAAAAACTGCATGGCATTATCAATAAAGCAAGTATCTTTAAAAGATTATCTTCATCAGAGTTCTAACGTAGCACTTCCATTTGCCACTTTCCATTTCTTTTAAAATGCCATTTACCTCAAAAAGAGAACTCAGATTTGCAGTAAGAGCAAAGAAGTGAATTACAGTGATTCCAAGGAGGCAATATTATGTTATACACATTGATGGGAAACCTACTTACAGAGTATTGCATCCATTTTGGGTCACCTTTAAAATTCCCTCCCTTGTATGCTTTTCCTTTATGTTGACCCAATAATTTTTTCAGCTAGTAGTTTGTGATAAACCGAGTAAGAAAGCATTGTCAGACTGGATGCTATTTTCTTAGACCAGAAGCCATCTTAGCTTGTCCTGGGAAAGCTGTGCTGTTTGGAGATAGTGTGAAATATGTAACAGTCAAACTCACAGGCCTGATAAGGTGGCCTTCCCACTGGGCACTGGGCCACCCAATTAAAAATAAGGTGCAACTGTGATTCTCCAGTTGGGAGGGGGAGCACGATTGCAGAGGGCTACATCAGTTGATGAAGTTGCCTCTGAGAAGCTTCAGATGGTCCAAGCCTTTGGTTGGCCAGAAGCTACCTTTAAATGTGTATAAGCCTGTTGTTGGAAAAGGAGGAGTCAGTGGCATTTTTCAGCTTGTCCCCTTAGCTGAAGGGCTGGCTGTTAAAAGGGTTGGTGGCACTTACAATAGGATGAGTTCTCCTGAGATTCATGCACACCCACCTTTCCTGGACTGATTTAGTTGGTGTGGTGGAGGTTGTGTGTGACACAACTCTAAGGAGAGCCTATGTAATATTTTTACCTTACCTCCTGGTATAGCCAGCTGAAGCACAGTCACATCCTCATGCTTTCACTGGCGTTGCCAGTTTTTTTTTCCAATCTTAGGATTTCTCTGCCTTTCTCTCACTTGTCCTACAGCCTGTTTTTCCACAACCCAATTTATGTTTGTTATCCTCAGTCCCTTTTTTAATTATCCCAAGCATGGAATTAGGCTTTTTCATAACCATATCACACCAGGTTGTCACTTTTCAACGAGCTGCCCACCAGCACCCCAAGATCTCTTCTGATCCATCAAAGATAGCTCAACATGCATAATCGTATATGTAAACTTATTCTTTCTTGCCCCAATATGCATCATTTACTTGCATTGAAGCTAATCTGTCATTTTACTGCCCAGTCCCCTAGTTTGGGGATATCTTTCTGGAGCTCTTCACAATCCCAGCCAGAAAAGTTTAGTGTCATCTGCAAAGCTGGCCACCTCACTGCTTATCCCCAATTTTAGGTCATTTATGAGCAAATTGTAAAAGCACCAGTCCTAAAACCAATCCTTGCTGCAGATTGCTTTTCATTTCTTTCCATTGTGAATGTACCCAGCCACTCTGTTACCTGTTCTTCAACCAGTTCCTAAATCCATAAGAGGACCTGCTGCCTTATTCCCTGACAGCTGAGTTTTCTCAGGAACCTTTGATGTTAAAGAGCTGGTGTTTATTGCTCGTTGGGTTAATGGTGATCTGGATATGGAAAAGATTAAGATCCTTCCTTTGTCATGGGCATATCACTGTCTGGTGGGATTTAGGCTTATTGCAGCTTTTCACTTCAGCAGAAGTGGGGGGACCAGTCCAGAGGCTGATGGGCTCTGGGGGATTTTCCTGTTGCCAGAGTTGGCAAGTCACCCAGTGCCCTGGCTGACCTCTGGAATGAGGAAATGACCAGAACCCTGGATGAGATAGCTCCTGAGTGACCTCTACCCAGTCATAGAGTAAGAGCAGCTCCTTATTTTTCCAGGGAGCTGTGGATGATGAAGCGGTGGGGCAGACATCTAGAGTGACAGTGGTGAAAAACTTGTGCCGAGTCTGACCATGCTCAGGCTAGAGCTCATCTTAGAGCCTATTCTGTGACAGTGGTGGCAGCTAAGAGGTCATACTTCTCTGCCACCATCACGTCCATGGAGAATCATCCAGCTGAGTTCTTCTGTATGGTCCGTGGCCTACTCTGTCTGTCCCCCTACTGACAGGGAGGAGCACATGGAGGTTTGTCGTGACGCGTTTGCACAGCACTTCACCGACATGGTTGATCAGATCCGGCATGACTAGGATGCCACATTAGGAGTATCTGGTAATGTCCCTGGGGCATCTTTCTATCCTATCTTGTGAGATTATTTTCAGCTTGTAGAACCTGAGGCTGTGGACAGAATTCTTAGGAGTGTGAGGCTATCTTCTTGCTCACTCAACCCTTGTATGACATGGCTAATTAGACCTGGCTCAGGAGGGCTGGCCAAATGGACAGGGAGGGATGAATTCATCTTGGAGGGAGAGGGTGTTGACAATGATCTTGAAGCAGGCGGGAGGAGGTTGTGCCCTCCTGAAGAAACCCTCCCTGGATCACAATAATTTGAACAACTTTTGACCAGTCTCAAAAATTCCTTTTTTGGGCAAAGTCTGTGGTTTTCAAACTCTCAGGGAGTTTGAGAATTGCAGTAAGTCCTTGCAGGGGAGGGGAGGGAAGCAGTGGGGGAGGGAGGAAGGCAGGATCGCCTTGCTAAGGGGGGCTGGAGGGACTGGGATGTGCGCACCAGTCCCTGCAGCAGCCTGTTGGGGGTGCAGGGAGCCCTGCGCGAGCGTCTGGGGGGCATGCATCCTGGAGCGACGGGGAATGCATCCCTGTTAGTCTTGCTGGAACTCTCAGCAACTTTCGACTCAACCATGGTATCATTCTGGGTCGGTTGACTGAGTTGGGGCTTGGAGGCGCTGTTTTGCAGTGGTTTCACTTCTTCCTGGCTGTCACATTCCAGAAGGTGATGCTGGGGGATGCTTGTTCGGCACCCTGGGCTCTTAGGTGTGGGGTGCCACAAGTTTCCATTCTATCCCCCATGCTGTTCAATATCTACATGAAGCTGCTGGGAGAGGTCATCCAGAGGTTTGGGGTAGGGTGTCATCAGTATGCTCTATCTCTCCTTTCCTTCTGATTCTGAGGGGGCAGTTGAAGTTCTGGATGGTTGTATGAAGGTAGTTGGGAGCTGAATGTGGGCGAACAAGCTGAAATTAAATCCTGATATGACAGAGGTTCTCCTGGTCCAGAAGTCCATGACACGGGTATTGGACTATTGTCCTGCTCTGAATGGGGTTGTACTCCCTCTGAAGGAGCAGGTCCACAACTTGGAGATGCTCTTGGATCCACAGCTGCTCCTGGATTCCCAGGTGACAGCTGTGGCCATTGCTCAGCTTTGGCTGCCTTACCTGGGTCGCTCAGATCTGGCCACAATGATCCATGCCCTAGAGCAGGGGTGCCCAAACCCCGGCCCTGGGGCCACTTGCGGTCCTCGAGGCCTCTCTATGCGGCCCTCAGGGAGCCCCCAGTCTTCAATGAGCCTCAGGCCCTCCAGAGATTTGTTGGAGCCCACGCTGGCCCGATGCAACTGCTCTCAGCATGAGGGTGACTGACCTCTCGTGTGAGCTGTGGGATGAGGGCTCCCTCCACTGCTTGCTGTCACGAATGAGACAGCAGTGGCAGTAAAGGACAGGCCAGCCTTGCTCTGTGCAAGGCCTTTTATAGGCCTTGAGTTATTGCAAGACCTTCATTCATTCATATAAGTCCATCTTTAATATATTAATTTATGTAAACTTATGTAAATTTATTCAAATTTTAAATGTAAATTATTATTTTTTTATTTTTTTTTTGCCTGGCCCCTGACAGTGTCAGAGAGACGATGTGGCCCTCCTGCCAAAAACTTTGGACACCCCTGCCCTAGAGACACATATATTTACTGCAATGTGTTCTATGTAGGTTTGCCTCTGAAGATGGTTCAGAAACTGCAGTTAGAGCAGAACGTGGCTGCCCGTGTGGTTGCTGGGGATCACTGGCTCAACTCTGTTGGGCCGATGCTTCAGTGACTTCACTGGCTGCTGGTTTATTTCAGGGCTGAATTCAAAGTGCTGCTTTTGACTTTTAAAGCCCTTTATGGCTCAGGTCCAGGTATTTGAGGGACTGCCTCTTTCCATATAATCTTTCCTGTCCTCTCAGGTCATCAGAGGGGGCCCTTCTAACTGTGCTGCCACCAGTAGAGGTGAGGGGGATGGCAGCAAGAAATAGGACTTTCCTGGTGGTAGCACCTGTTTGTCGAATTCCCTTCCTCTGGAATTGAGAACACCTCCCTCTTTCATTCTGGTGAGGTCTCAAGACCTTTTTGTTTAGGGAAGCTTTTAAATGTTGACATTGGGTTGCTGACGCTTCTTATGAAACATTTTTTAACTGTGATCCAGTTGTGTCTTAATGTTTTTATGGTTTTAATTGTTTTACATTAATGTTTTTTAGCATTGCTTTTACTGTATTGAAATATTACTTTGTTAGCTGCCTTGAGGACCCTTAAGCGGAGTGGGAAAGTGTGATATGAATTCCTTAAATAAATAATAGATAGTAAAACTCTTCAAATGCATAATCTTATGTTTTTAATTTGTTTTAATTGTAAATTATTGATGCCAAATTGATGCTTCACTTATTCTTTTTTTTATTTCAAAAGTTGCTGCAGTAGTATTGTTCTATACAATAGGAGGCCCACATAATATACCTCTGACTGAAGTAATAGGGCCAGTATTGCTCATGTTACTCCTTGGAACTGTGCATTGCCAGATTGTTTCAACAAGAACTCCTAAACCATCGCCAGGTACAGGAGGAAGAAGACGAAGGTACAGTTTGCACTAAAGTGTTGGCCCTTTATGCATGCGTTTGCATTAATTTATTTACATAATCTAAAAATCTGTATTTTTGGAAAGCTTTTGTTTAAAATTCTAAGTTATGGTCTTTAAAAAACTGGATGGTGTTCATATTTTTATTAAACTTTGAAATTCCTTTTATTTGTATGTGATCTTCTAATGAAATGTTACTGTATTTCTTAAATATTGGAATGGTTATCCTGCAAATACAGTTGTGAAATGTTATGAAACTGTACCCAGTTCAGATCAGTATCTTTTACTGTTAAACAGATAGTTGAACTAAAAAGGGTGCAAAAACAGGCACTGCTCCTAATTTCAATAGTGATTAGTTAAAAGAGCTTAAAATGCATAATGGGAAATGAATTTACATTGCGATCAAAATTCTTCCATTCGGAGAAACACGTATAGTCAGTATGGAAGATAGAAAAGATTATAATAAAATTTAATTTTTCTAATGTGCAGAATAACCAAGTATGTATTAACCCAAAGGTGATGGCTGGATATAAAAGTTTTCTTTGCATGCTTATGAGAAAGCTGACTGTGTTGCAGTGCTAGTCAATGACACTTACAAGATACCTTCCAATTTTAATCTCTTCTGATGAAGGAAATTAAGGAAAGCAGCACATTTAGAAGTACACAGGGAAGGAGATGGCTCTAGTACCACAGATAACACACAGGAAGGAACAGTGCAGAGCTACGGCCCAAGCACCTCTTTCAGTATTGGCGCTGTCTTCAGAGATATCTGGCATGCCGTTTTCTTTTTATCCGGGTTTGTATTTTATTCAGGGCTTTGTTTGTTTTAAACGTGCACTATCCCTTTTCTGACAAAGTAAACATTTATCTATACTTCCAGCATTCTTCTGTGCATCCACTTCAGCCCATCTGAGGTCTGTGATTTATAACTCTCTTTATGTAACCTTAGCAGCATGTTCTAGAATGTGTGACATTTGTTTTCCTTACTGTGGCAAATCTTACTTAGACTGCACTAAAAAAAAATCAAATTAGATGTATAGAGATGGATGACTCAAAAATAACACTGTACAACAAATGCCAACAATCAAGAAAACCAATCTGCAGGTACTATTCTTCTAAGACTTCTTGTTGTCTTTCACCATAAGTTTCCTTACACCACAATTCTAGGCATATATAGTCAGAAGTGAACTCCACTGTGTTCAGTGGTGCTTACTATCAAGAAAGTATGTACAGGACTGAAGCCCTAGTCTGTTTTTGATGTTATTGTATTGACAGTTCACTAGTGCAGTTGGTTTCAACCTGTCTAAACCAGGATTCACCTGTAATGTTGGGTTCACTCCCCCCCCCCCCCCCCGAGATGTCCTGGATATTTGCATGGCTGTGTTGTGGGAGAAAGGTTCTTGATATTGTTTAGTACAGGGATATTATTTCATATAGTGGGTTGAACAGCATTCCTGGTGCCTACTGAGGGCCAGAAGTGACATCATTAAGCAGGAAGTGATGTCATTAAACAGATGCTGGCCAGGAATAAGTGCTTGGTTCTTATCAGCTGCAAATGATAGAAACTAAGCACATCTTGACCATATATTCAAGATACGGGAAAGTCCAATCATCACATGGGCACCCTTTTAGAAGTGCTGCTTCTGCTTTCACTTTGCAGCTGAGCAACTGAGAGGTGCTCTGCAAAGTGATGCTTTGGCAGAAGTGTTGCTGCTGAATGGGCAGTCTACATGATAATTGGAATCTCCCGGTTCCTTAGCAGGGTCTTCTTCTCACACCCTCTTGGTCAGCCCCTCCCCCTAGCATTCCTTCCCTTCTGAGGCCTTCTTCTGTCTCTCCCTCTCAGAGTCTCAGAAGAAGCAGCACTGCTGAAAGGGCAACTCTGGAAAAACCCAGTTATAATGGGGGCTTGATAAAGAGCTACTAGGCACTGCATCTGGCCTGCAGGCCTTTTGTTTGACACCCTTAGTATAGTGTGTGGCAGGGTGGAATCTAGAATTTTAAACTGATGTGGACCTAAGTCTTGATTCAGAGTGTGGTGTGGATGGTTGGAAAAAATCCTGATGGTATCGACAGGATGATATGAACAAGACCATACACTCCAGAAGACATGTCTTTGTAGAGAAACTTAAAAGGTTATAGAGGGCTGGAAATTCAGAGATGAAAAAGGACAATCTGCTCATTCATTATGACTCAGCTGGCTAGTGTTTGTACTGAAGACCATCTCACTGGTTGTAGTAAAAGCAGACTAACTGCATTTGATATTGGAATCTTCACCTTCTTTCTGATAGCAAAAAGCAATGAATTTTGCCAGTAGAATAGAACCATCAATTTCATGCAATAATTTAGTCAATGACAGTGATTTCTCTTTCTGACATTAACCATGTTTTCTAACATTAACAGAGAGAGGAAAGACTAATAGACGACAATAATAGTAGAGGATTTTTCCTTCAAATTACTAATTGTGCATATATGGAGATTTCACTCAAATCTATTTGCAACAGCAATTGCTTAGTAGTATAAAAACCCGATCTTATTCCTTGCTGGCCCATAATGTGCAGCACCACTGACTTACCAGCAAAACTGGAGATTCTGTGGATCAGTGTTGCCTGTGTGTAGCCTCTGTAACTTTGTGCTGGCAGCAGCAGCCCACAGAGCAGCAGAGCGCAAACTGTTCCAGTGGCATAGGCCTTATGGTAGTGGATTGTGAGATCTGGTAGCATAAGGTCAGATAGAATTGGGCCCTCTGTTTGTACTTGACATTCCCCACCCACTGAAGCCATGTCCATTTCTGAAATGAAGTATCTCCATGTTGCAGTTTATGGTTCTTTAGGTAAAAGCAGTACAGAGATGTTTGCTCTAAATAGGATTCAAACAAAGGCAAGCTTTGTTAGTGCAGACTACGTAGTTCATCTAATATAAAATGTGAAGAAGAAAATAATTATGAATTTTTCTTTGAACTATAAATCTGATTAAACATTATTAATTCCTTAAAAATTCATTGGAAATATTTCAAGAGATCTCTGTTCAATTATTATTATAAAAAAAAATAGGAAAAGGGATAGTGCAGTTTTCTACATGTACATTCAGTGTCATTCTGCTAATGTTTGTCATAACTGTACTTACAAATGATTATGCTGTTTTCTAGAAACTTTCATTATAGTTTCTAAGAAGTGTATGTAGCTTCTGGCAGGTATTTAAACACTTTAAGCAATAGGAGTTCCCATCCCTTTTTAATTAACATAAAGTACCTGATATTTTTCACTGTGTAATATGTCTTGAAAGTCCAGGAATACTGATCTTTAAGGCTTATTTGGTTATGCAACATGTTCACAACAACAGAGGTCCGATTGTGCAATCACTAAATGTTCATAACTTCCACACCCTGTAGCAATTTCTTGCAGCATCTATCATCAAAAATAGCCTTTTGAAAGCTCAGCTCTTTCTTCGTCATGGCATGGAATGAGGAAAAAAAAATCCTTGTAGTTAACTTGGATAATTTGACGTTTCCTTAAGCTTGCAGCTGGTGCAGTTTGAGGGAAGGAAATTGGATTTTGGTCCTTTTTTTCCTTGTTAAAGGAACGCGGTATCAGTGGCAAGTCAAATAAGTGGATACTGTAGTCCCTCCTGTAGATCACTGTTGCCACCCCAGTCTCAACCATTTAAATGAGCTTTCTGTTCTTAAAATATCCTGACACTAGAATACAATACAGGGTGAGAGAATGAAAGATTGCCAACGGAAGGATAATCCACTAAACTTGGAGTCATAATTTAAAAAGTACCGTATTTATCGGCGTATAACACGCACTTTTTCCCCCTGAAAATAGGGGGCAAATGATGTATGCGTGTTATACGCCGATGTCCAGGGAACGGAATCCTCTTTAAGGGATCCCGTTCCCAATAGTGCCTAGCGGCGGCGCAGCGTCGTGACGTGATGTCAGCGCTGCGCCCGCCGCATATTATCACAGCCGCTGGCAGCTGATGAATATGGTAAGTGGAGACCCTTTCTTTGGGGAGGGGAGGGGGAGGGATTGAGGTGAGGTGGCATAAGTAATGCTTTGGATGGTGAAGAAGATGAGCTGATTTATGAAGATAGTAGCAGTGAAAGCAGCAGTGTTCATTGCGATTTTGAAGATAGCAGTGAAGATGAAGAGTTTCTTGGTTTCCCAGATAGTGATTTCTGAGTAAACTTTTGTAAAAACAAAATATCCAAGTTTCTTTTGTTAAAACAGTTGCTTTTACTGTCCTTTTACATTATTTACCTTATATGTGGTAATAATATTAATAAAAAAAAGTTCTGAGCTACCCTTATTTTTTTCCTGAAATTTCCCTCTTAAAATGAAGATGCGTGTTATACGCCTGTGCGTGTTATACGCCGATAAATACGGTATATCAGTTAAACAACTATGACTTGAAGCTCTTTTTTTCCAAAATCAAAATGCGTCAAAATAGTGGATTCTAGTTATTGTTTAAAAATGGCAGCGCACTGGTTATTTTTATTTTCCTTCATTAGAAGGCTCTACTTGCAGCCTTAGAACTTGGCTGTTCAAAGCTTCATGCTATTTCTCTATTCGTCTTCTACTATAATTGCTAATGTAGAAAATACTGCTTCTGGCTTTGTGTGGAGCAAATTTGCTTTAATCTGGTATGTGCTTTTCTGTGTTGGTGGAGTTCTAGATAGTACATAGTACAGGAATGATTTTTAAATCTCTCTCTCTCTCTGTCTCTCTCTCTCGCGCGCGCGCACACACACAAGCCAGAGGCCCTTCTGAAGTCTACGGAGGTTGTGTGCGATTGCCCGCAGCCTCTGCAGCCTCCAGAATGGCTTTTTAGGCAAAAAAAAAAAAAAAAGGTTTTTTGCCCTTACAAGGCATTCTGAGGCACTGCATCCTCCTTAAGCCTCAATGCCTTACAAGGGCAAAAAAGTCACTGTTTGTTGGGGGGGCTAAACTGCCATTCTGTAACCCTCAGCGCAGATACTGCAGCTGGTTGCGCGTGGCCTCTGTGTGCCTCAGAAGGGCTACCAAACCAGAGCTCCAGTCGAGTTCGGAGGTTTAGGGAACCTGAAATCTGTGAATTTCTTTATCTGTTTGTGGGATGGAACCTCTGCAGATAACAAGGGACAGCTGTATATTACTTGGATCCAAGATAAGAACTTCCATTTAACTTTGTTTTTAGTAGTGCCAAGGATGAACATGTCTTACTTTTACTGATCACTATAAGCATGAAGCTTATAGACAAGCGAGCAGGAAGCCTGCATACTAGAGGGATGAGTCTGAGAACATTAACAGGAAGCTTACTGATGTTGGTGGGGCCTTTCCTGGCACATGGTGCTCTTTGGCAGCTACAGCAGTAGCCCAGAAGCACATGACTATGTGCTCTTCTGTAACAGCATTTATGATGCAAGGAAGTGTGGAACACTAGTTCCAGTGTAGCATAGAATTGGGCTATTAAAGTACCAACAAATAAAACTATTGCTACAACATGCACCCTACCCAAAAGTACATGGAAACATTGTTAAAACATCAGAAAACATTATTCTACACTTGGCAATAATCCTGCAAAAATGAATGAAAGGCACCTAGTTCCTTTCATGTACTTTCCCTGACTTTCAGCCCTGGATCCATAAGTCCCTTTAGGGAGCTTATTCACATCAGAAGTGTTAGTGGGACTAAAGCAGGGGTCTTCAAAGACCCCAGGGCCAGATGTGGCCCACAGCAAACCTCTTTCTGGCCCGCGGCCAACCTCTTGTCCCCCAAAAGCCTCTGGCCCACTCAACTGAACGTGACCAGAACTTTGCTCTGATTGTGTCTGGAGGATCTTCTGAGGGCCAGAGAAATTGAATTAATGAGCCCATTCATTCATTTATTCACTCATCTATGTTCCATCTCTTATTTATTTAAATTTTATATTTAAATTTTTTTTCTGGCCCTCCACACCGCACTAGATATTTGATGTGGTCCTCTGGCCAAAATGTTTGGAGACCCCTGGACTAAAGGACAGTAGAAGCAAGAGATATTGGTCTTTCATACAAGGACCCTGTCAACAGGAGTTCTGTTACTACTGTCGTCTTGATACTGTCATCTTGATACTGTCTTGATACTGTCATCTTGTTACTACTGTCTCTTGATTCAGACTATTCACCTGCTAGCAGATGCTCTCTTAATTAAAATTCCTCCCTGCTTCCTATCTCTTGACAGGACTCGCATGGTAGCTTATTAGTGACAAAATGTATTGAATAATATACAGCAAAATCAAGAAGCATAGTTTTTTTTTAACACATTAAACAAAATGAGTTAACTTTGAGAATTAACCCTCTAGAACAGGGATGCCCAAACCCCGGCCCTGGGGCCACTTGTGGCCCTTGAGGACTCCCAATCCGGCCCGCAGGGAGCCCCCAGCCTCTGGCCCTTTGGAGACTTGCTGGAGCCCATGCTGGTCTGACGCAACTGCTCACCATCTGTGTGATGGCCAACTGTTCAACCTCTTGCTTGAGCTGTGGGATGAGGGCTCCCTCCACTACTTGCTATTTCACATCTGTGATGCAGCAGCAAAGGAAAGGCTGGTCTTGCTTTGTGCAAGGCTTTTTATAAGCTTTGAGTTACTGCAAGACCTTCATTCATTCATATAAATTCAATCTCTAATATATTTATTTATGAAAATTTATTCAAATTTGAAATGTACATTAATTCTTTTTTTCCCCGGCCCCTGACACAGTGTCAGAGAGATGATGTGGCCCTCCTGTCAAAAGGTTTGGACACTCCTGCTGTAGAACAGTGGTTCTCACACATTTAGCACTGGGACCCACTTTTTAGAATGATAATCTGTCAGGGCCCACCAGAAATGATGTCGTGACCGAAAGTGACATCATCAAGCTGGAAAATTTTTAACAGTCCTAGGATGCAGTCTTACCCACACTGAGCCAAGAGTAAGTCCCATTGACTGTCATTGTTAAAAGAATATATAGTAGCTTGTTAAAAGTGCAGGTCTGTAACATTTCCCCAAATCATGGTAGCATCAAGTCTAATATATTAAAAATAAAATATTGAAATGAATGGGGACCCACCTGAAATTGGCTCACAACCCACTTAGTGGGTCCTGACCCAGAGTTTGAGAAACACTGCTCTAAAATTATTAGTCTTTTGTGCAGACTTCGCTACTCTTTTCTGGTGCAGTTTCTCATCCTTGTAGTCAACGTGTATTCAAGTCCACAACAGTTTTAGTTGCTGTTACTTGAGAATCCAAATAAGCAGAAAGTTCTTTTGCAGAAAGGCAATTTTTGCCAGTTTTCCTGTTCTATTGCAGCCTTGTGGTGCCACTTACCATACTGTTCTAGAGGGCCTTCTAACCCTTGGGAGCAGCTTTTCATGGGGTGCAGTTGGCTCTAGGTCAGGGGTGCTCACACTTTTTTGGCTCGAGAGCTACTTTGAAACCCAGCAAGGCCCGGAGATCTACCAGAGTTTTTTTTACAATGTTCACACCATCATAACATATAACATTTATGTGTACAATGTATGTTGGTGTACCTTGAGCCCCACTGAGTATAACAGGATTTACTCCTGAGTAGACATGCCTAGGATTAGGCTGTGAGGCGGCAATCCTAGCCACACTTACCTGGGAGTAAGCCCCATTGAGTACAATGGGCCTTACTCCCGGCGTTTCCTCCCAGAGGCACCTGAAGGGGGGGGTCGGCACTCCGCGATCTACTCAGTTTGCCTCGCGATCTACCGGTAGATCACGATCCACCTATTGAGCACCCCTGCTCTAGGTAATAGGTGGATACGGCAAACATAGACTCCACTATCTTGCAGGATCAAATGTGCTTTCTGCTAACATTATCACATCTTTGGATTCAAGTCCATAATATTTTGCTCATGGGGTTGAGAAGGGTTCATTTTCCACATTGTAAGTTAAGGAGGAATGGGGGGGGGTTCCCCTAAGTAACTATAAGCATATGCAAACAACTAAACAAAATAGTCTTGCTGTTTATCTTTCTCCACCCATGTCATGCATAATCATCTTTTCCATTATTAAAAAAAAAATAGCAAACATTCTTGGGTTCCTTGCTTGCATCTATCCAGTTTCTTACAGAGATGAATTTTCTTTTGTCCTTCTGTTGAGATTATGCTGCATATAGAGGCCTTAACTTTTCATTACTTAGAAATCTAACAGCAAAGAGTAGCAAACAAAGATTAGTCACAGAAGATGCAACAATTCCTGTTCGAAGGCCACAATGATACTCTTTGTTAGTCTTAGAAAGCAGCATTAAAGAAGTAGCATGTTCATATGATAAAGCCAAAACTATGTTTAAGGAACATACTGCCTTCAGCCTTTGCAGTTGACTTTGGCAAATAGCTTTATATGTAGAGGTGTTCATTTCTGGTGAGTAAGATAGGATTACAGCCTTACTAAACACAATGGGCTTACTTCTGAGTAAAATATTATTGTTTTTCAAACTCCTACTTATATGTCTTGAAGAAGTAAAATATAAATCCCTTTGGGGTGTTCTGTAGGCTAAAATGTAAGTTCTTTTTTGGAGTTTTATAGGCTAAACAGACTCAGTTCAAATGCTAAATGTTAAATTTAATATATGAGTATTCTTGCTTTTTGTTGTAGCAATTTGAGAGAAAGGGAAAGATGAACTCTTCATATGCATTAAATGAATCACTTTTTATATGTTTGATATGTAGAGCAAAGAAAACAAAAAATTCAATAGATAAGTCAACAGAAACTGACAACGGGTACGTTTCCCTTGATGGAAAAAAGACAGGGAAAAGCAATGAAGATGGTTTACAGTCCCATGAGCCCCACTGTGACGTTGTTAGATCAGAAGAGACATGTTGGAGCACAGGGACAGTCAGAAGTACATACAATAATCCCAGTCACCACAAAGTAAGTGTTTAATTTTTCCTTCTAGATTGTTTTCAATGGCTCAATTTCAACATTTTCAAATTTATATTTGCCATATATTTGTTAGACCAAAAGCCTATTTTGCCCACAATTCTCCATCAAGTCGTCCCCGCCAAGCTGAGAATGAAAATGTATTGAGCCCTATTAAAATAAAAATGGAGTGGCCCTTGCAGATAAGTAAACATGCTTAGGCTCCTATCAAAGGCATGGCGAATGCAAGGTCTCAAGAATAGTCTTAATCTGATGAACTTGAAGCTCAACAAATGCTCCAGAAGGCAGCATAAAAAGAATAAAAACAGACGAGCAGTTGGTAAGGTGAAACTTTTTAAGTATCATAAAGCTATGTGGATCCTGATAAAGTGTTTTAAAAAGTGGGTCCTGGTGCTAAAATATTCAAGAATCACTGGTCTAAT
Source organism: Tiliqua scincoides (assembly GCF_035046505.1). NCBI lineage: Eukaryota > Metazoa > Chordata > Lepidosauria > Squamata > Scincidae > Tiliqua > Tiliqua scincoides. The sequence continues at coordinate 24,779,063 of NC_089827.1, read as the reverse complement.
CTACATCAGGGTGCACAATGAAATCCCTATTCCTGTCCCGCAGGCCTGAAAGTAGAAAACCCGAAAGGGAACTCATTTTTTGGCTTGACTAAATAGAATGAAGTCCTTTATGATTCAGTTGCCCATGAGTCCCCTAGTAATCATGAGTGAGAGAGGTTTGGGTTGAATACCAATCAGAAATGAGAACCTGCAGTGGGCAAACTGAAACTCCTACGTATGAAGGTGTGGGCTGTTAACTATGGGGAAACAGTAAAGACCGTCTATTTCCCCAATGCAGGCAGTCCATCCTGACTCCAAGCTACAAGTTAGATGGCTGGAGCTTCAATGCCAACCATGAAGGTTTAAGGTAGCTGGACTACACAGACTCCCCAAAGCCAGGCAGCCTTTGAGTTAGCCTCTGCAATCCAAGTCAGGGTTCACCAACCAGCCTTAACAAGCTGGGCAGCTTCTGAAGAGCACTATTCTCCTGAAGAGAACTACTACTACTACTACTAGTTCACTTATTGACTTTTGCATACCTCAGGGTGCATACCGAAATCCCTACTCCTGTCCCCCAGGCCTGGGAAAATATGACCAAACTGACCAGGTGCATTTGAAAAAGGGGAAAAAGTGCACCTAACCAAAGACAATCTGGGTAGGTGATAAAGCTGCAAGGCCTCTCGAAAATTACCTGTGTACTTCTATTTGGCATGGACAATCCTTGATGGGAACTTAGCTTTCAATCAGAGGGGATGTCCTTCCTGGTGAATAGGCAGTCAACTGCTTTTCCCCTAAAGTTAGTCACCACACTTGAGGGGAAGGAAAATTCAAGGCACTTTTTGATTCAGGTTTTTCCCATCTTCATGTGACCATATGCAAAATAAGGTGCCATTTTCTCCCAAGCTTTGTATTCCACCTGGTTATTGGAGTAGGGTGCATGGACAATATGGCAAATGTTGTAACATCAGTAAAAACCTGCTAAACTGTGCATTCTGTCTTGGCAATTAAGAACATAAGAACAGCCCCACTGGATCAGGCCATAGGCCCATCTAGTCCAACTTCCTGTATCTCACAGCGGCCCCAGGGAGCACACCAGATAACAAGAGACCTCATCCTGGTGCCCTCCCTTACATCTGGCCTTCTGACATAGCCCATTTCTGAAATCAGGAGGTTGCGCATACACATCATGGCTTGTACCCCATAATGGATTTTTCCTCCAGAAACTTGTCCAATCTCCTTTTAAAGGCGTCCAGGCCAGATGCCGTCACCACATCCTGTGGCAAGGAGTTCCACAGACCAACCACATGCTGAGTAAAGAAATATTTTCTCTTGTCTGTTCTAACTCTCCCAACACTCAATTTTAGTGGATGTGTTATGTGAGAGTGTAAAGAGCATCTCCCTATCCACTCTGTCCATCCCCTGCATAATTTTGTATGTCTCAATCATGTCCCCCCTCAGGCGTCTCTTTTCTAGGCTGAAGAGGCCCAAACACCATAGCCTTTCCTCATAAGGAAGGTGCCCCAGCCCCGTAATCATCTTAGTTGCTCTCTTTTGCACCTTTTCCATTTCCACTGTGTCTTTTTTTAGATGCGGCGACCAGATCTGGACACAATACTCCAGGTGTGGCCTTACCATAGATTTGTAGATGTACCATAGATGTACATACATGTGCCATAGATTTGTAGATTTGTACAATTAAGATGATCAGATATTCGTTATGCCAAACCAACTTCTCTGGAATGCTTTTGTGGGTTAGGGATGGTTCATCGTGAAAGATGCTTGTCTTGCTATTATGCTTATTCATGATGCTTAAGGCCTGTTAGCCGTTCCTTGGGAGTAAGCCCCATTGAACTCAGTGAGACTGTATCCTTGGCTTTGGAATATTTGAAATAAATAATAGGAGACAAAGAAAATAGAAGTATTCTTTATGTGATTACTGGCAGTTCTTTATCTTTTATACTCAATATTAAGATACTGTGTAAAACATATTCAACAAACCATGTCTTTGAGCAGGTGCTCTTAGAGGATGATTGATTTAATAAGTTGCTGCAATTACTTGTGAGCAAACAATTTATTCTGACTGGGGCCCCAGATCAAAGGTCTATCCGATCTACCATCCTGTTTCCTACAGCAGCCAACCAATTGCACCTTGGAAGCCCACAAACAGTTTGAAGGCAACAACCCTGCCCTCTCGCTGTTGCTGTCTTTCACCTACTATCCAAAGTCATGCTGCTGTTTTAAAAATAAATTGAAGTGCCTGGGTCTGTTCCTCCCCCCCCCCAACTGTAACTTGGGACCTCTGTCCCCCAGATACGTCCCCAAATCCCTTAATTGCCACTGGAAGGGGAAATAAATGGAAATGCTTGATACTGTCTAGCTAGCACATCTTAAGGGCTTAGGGTCTCCTTGCAACTCAAAATGCCTTCCGGAGCCTTATGGCAGGCACTTCCAGTTTTCACTGAGGCATTTTGAGTGAGACATGTAGAGATTGTATGCAACTGCGTTCGAACTGCGGATATCATTATCCACCGTTTTTCTGCATTTGCGGGCGTTCCAGAACCAACCTGTACTTGTATTTTTTCTCTCTCTGTCATATTCATACACATATGTGCACCACCCTTCAAAGCAAAATTAATCAAAGCAAAATTAAACGTGCGCATGTTTTCAACTTGGCAGTCAATCAGCAAGCAAACCCACAGGAGGAGACGTTTCTAGTGTATCCCACTCCAGATTTCAATATGTAGTGTACAGAAAAGTATGTACAGAAGAGCATTCCTAGGATGCCACACAAACATAAAAAGACATTGTGCTTTTTAATTTTTGTATCTGCTGAGTTCATTCTATTTTCCACTACTTGAGGATTTACCTGATCAAGAGAAAATACTGTTCTTGTTCTGCTTTATAATCTTAACATTTATGGGGATTAACTGCAGTACTAACAGAATAGGATTAATGTTTTACCAATTTTTAATTGACCTAGGACACTCACAGAACAGTGGCAAATGTGTCTGATGAAGTTTCAAGCGAGGAAGGGCCAGACACTGGATACTCCTTGCGCCGCAACGCAGAACGTGCTTCCAGTGACTGTACATTTCGAAACAGAAAAGCCCATCATTATAAAAAACATTATCCTGTGGAGGTATGCTGTTGCAGTAATTCCAAATACATTTTAGGCAAGCAGTAATATATACATTGAGAGATGACTTCTTTCCCACGTACATACATGCCTATTTACTGAGGTCATCCTTGTGGGTTTTGTTTCTAATCTGGGGAAATAGGTAGGTGGCTTCCAGGAACAGGGCTTTCTCATTTTCTTGGTCCCCTTTGATTTCAACATGAGTTCATGTGTTCACACAAAAGTTAAATAGCTTGATGGTTGTGGTTTTTTTTTGTAGTTTTGTTGCTGTTCTGCATCTGTCAGTTTATTTTTGATGCTGTTCTTTCAGTAGTGTTAATCTGTGTTTACATATTGTCTTGAATGATATTTAAAATATTTGTTAGCACAGAATACTTGTGAATTCTGTAGTAAAAGGGCAGGAATACAATTTAAATTAAAGTTTAAATTGTAATTTCTATAAGCTGTAATTTACAATAGACTTCCAAAGACTATAAATCTGAAAATATTAAAATTACATAAATACAGCTATTTGTGCTAAAATAATAGAGCACCATTGACACAATACTAAGTCTTTAAATTGTTTCATGAACTGCCTGCAGGAAAAATAGCTATAGGAAAACAGTCAAATGTCAGTGCCTCTTCAGCATGCACGCTTGTTTAGCACAGGTTTAACAGGGTTGTTTCATTCTACCTCAAGAAAACAAAGAACTGATCTTCTTGATTAACTTACGTACCTGCCCAATCCTAGCAGAGTGTTATGCTGCTGAAACAAACATTCTGTTGGCACAGTGTGCTTTCTGGCCATTGTAAAGGTCATGCTCTGGAGTGAATGGGCGGGTTGCTGCTGGGAGTGGTGAGCAGCCAGCTCTGCAGAGCAGCTGCTGTCGGATGCCCATATCAACAGTAAGATTGCACAGGTGTTAGGAGGGGATGGAATGGGTTCAAGAATAGGGTGGATTCAGCAGCAGTGGTGCCTGCTGAATACGAACCCTCTTCCTTGGCCTGATCCACCTTCCTGGTTCAACATGGACTTTCGCCAGCGATAGATACTGGCATAGATGCCAGCGATAGATACTGGCATAGATTTGCAAGTAGACCCTTTGGGCTGGCAGGAGCTTATCCTGGGGGAAGAGAACAAATGTTCTTACCTTGAGGAGGCCACCGGAGCCAAAACTCCCTTGCAGGATGCAGTGGGTGCTGTACTGGTGCCACTGCATGGGGAGTTGCAGTGGGCTGAGCCATAAATAAATTTAAGACCCATTATCATCCTAGGTAGAAGTTAGGTGTATGGGAGTCCTGTATATTTTACTATGTAAACTTTGTGAACTACTGTTATTGAAAAGTGGTATATAAGTACTCTTAATATTGCAGACACCCTGGAGTGGGGTAAGGGTTGGTGATTGTCAGGCCACTTCCAGTAAGAGATGGTGTTCAGGCTTTACCCCCTCTCTCACATTATCCCCATGTGCAACATGTTGTATCTTTCCCACATGAGTAAAATCATCTATTCATCTACAGTCTGAGTCTCGGTATTAGCTAGGATTCTGTTCCCAGAACTCGCATGGATGGCAAAAATTGCACTAAAGCAAATCCATTTATAAAACAATATCTTTTTGCTTAGCGATTTAGAAACAGCCTTGCTGACCTTTTGTATTGCACACTGAGGCAATCTGTCTCTCTCCAGGTGCTTAGAAAGGCTTCATTCCGAGGCAGCGATCCCTTCCGTCCATGGAGCCAGTGCAGGGAAAGAATGGAGGAGGTGATAATGCCTTGCATTCTGTCACATGCTTAGGGGGAAGGGAGGGGTCGCTTGCCTACGAGTGAAGCTGTTCTAAGAGCCTGGAGAGAGAATGATTGATGAATTATCTACCTCTCCCCCATTAATGAGGCTATTGTTAAACATCTTTTTTCCTTTGATTTCAAGGACCCTTCTCATCATGTTGAGATAAAACCAACATGCATGGTTAATTAGGTTGAAAAATGCATGAAAAATGCATTAGGTAAAAAATGCATGGATAATTAGGTTATACCTGTATATGGGAGAAAGTAAATACGATCAGGAGTACATTTGGCAACTTTCTGACTAACGACCAATCACATATACAATAGTTCACTAAGGTAAGAACACAAGGTTCTTACAGCTAGTCAGTTTCATTCAATAACTTGCTAGAAACTTTTGCAGATATATTGCATTGGCTTTGAATACAAGGTTCTTACGTTTCATTCAATTACACACTATAGATGCTATAAACCAGGGGTGTCCAAAGTTTTTGGCAGGAGGGCCACATCATCTCTCTGACACTGTGTCAGGGGCTGGGAAAAAAGAATTAATTTACATTTAAAATTTGAATAAATTTACATAGATTTACATAAATGAATATATTAAAGATGAACTTATGAATGAATGAAGGTCTTGCAATAGCTCAAGGCCTATAAAAGGCCTTGCACAAAGCAAGGCTGGCCTTTCCTTTGCTGCTGCTACTGCATCACAGACATGAAACAACAAGCAGTGGAGGGAGCCCTCATCCCACAGCTCACGTGAGAGGTCAAACAGTTGCCCTCACACTGAGAGCAGTTGCGTCAGGCCAGTGTGGGCTCCAGCAAATCTCTGGAGGGCCAGAGGCTCATTGGAGACTAGGGGCTCCCTGAGGGCCGCATTGAGAGACCTCGAGGGCCGCAAGTGGCCCCAGGGCCGGGGTTTGGGCACCCCTGCTATAAGCCCTGCATTCAGCCACTAGATGGTATTGGTTGTTCACATAACGACAAGTTTGTTTACAAGGAGGACTAGTGAATGTGTTCTCATTGTTACGCGCCTGTACTTGTAACAATACAAGGAAGAAATCAAGTGAGTGGGCAGGGCATCACATCGCTCCTCCTACTGCCATATACCTTAAAATGTGTAAAAGGCATCAATTGTTTCCTCATCTATCTCCTTCCTTGTTTCTCCCACAAATCATTTTATTTGGGAGAAACAAAAAATACATGTGAGAACACAATACAATTACAAACAGGACAAACGGTTATAAACAGAAACTAAAATATATGGGTGGGACCTTGGAATCCGCGGTGGATCTATTCCTGGACCCCTTGCAGATACCGAAACCTGCAGATAATGTGTTCCCTGGGTTGTGGTCCATAGGGACTCGGGATGTGACCAGAACATTTCTGAGGCCTGTAGAGGCAAAAACTGGAAGTGGCGTTTAAACATCTCTCGGAGCCTCAGAAAGGCTCCTGGACACAACTGGAACAAGGAAATTCAGTGGGTCCTCGGCTGTGGATTAAGGCTCCGCGGTAGGTCAGAACCGTAGGTGTTAAATCCACGAATACAGAGGACCCACCTATATCTGTTTTCAAGACATTATGAAGAGAAACTAAGATATATCTATCTTTTAAAAGGAAATATAAAGATATTTAAACAAGCTCTATGTATTTCGTACACTATATGTATATAAGAAAGGTTTCCAAATATCCACAAATATATCCATTGGTTGGGCCTTTTCAACAAAACAGGAAAAGCAGGAGCTCCCAGTGTATCCTGAACTTCTTGTTTTGTTGAAAAGGACCATGTCAGGAAGGAGCAAGATGAGGAATTGGGGGGCCTTCCATGTGGTTTGGAGGGGTACACAGCAATAGCAGCAGGGTTTTTCCATTGGGTAGCAGATCACCTGGGGCCATCCCAATCAGTGGCTACAACTTTTGAGATGAGTTACATATTTTGTTGTCTCCTCTCAGTTATGACCCAGCTTGTAGCCCATGTTCCTTGACCTATAAAAGTTGATGGCAGCTACTGACCGAGTTAACATCTACAGGTAGGACCTCAATATCTGCAAGGGATCTGTTCTCAGACCCCCCCACAGATATAAAAAACCATGGATAAGCAAAACCGCAGATACTGAAAACGGTGGATAAGGCCTCTGTGGGCTTCTAAATGTCCATTTCAGGCCGAAAAAGTCACTTCTGGTTTCCTGAGAGAAACCGGAAGTGACATTTTTATGCCTTCTAAGGCATTCTGAGGTCTGGGGAAGTGCATGCGGCCTCTGCAGGCTTCAGAAAACCTTCTGAAGATGACCAGAGCGCAGCTCCCATTGCCTTCAGAGGGCTCAGGTTGAGCTATGTCTGGCTCAGTGCGGATCCAGGGGACCTGCATTGAGCCACATCCACCAATACATAATCCGTGGATTCAGAGGCCCTACCTGTATATGTATAAAAACACTTTTCAATCCGTCTGTATCTCTGTTTTCTTAATATAATACTAGAATATAATGAATCCCTGTGGATTGACCTCTGCACGCATTGAAACTAACAGCATAATCCTTTTGTGCCTCTGTGCTGTGTCACAAGGCTTGCACCGTCCCCCTGGCACCAGTATATGCCTCCATGTGTAGGTAAACTGTGTAAGCAGTGGAGGGGTTGGGGAAGTGCGAAAGGGGGGTGTTACAGGGCAGGGGAAAACACTTCGGGTCTCGGAAGGGGCTGGGATTGGTGGTGATGGTACATGCCATATCTTGCCTCCCTTCCTTGATCAGCTGACATGGATCCAGTCAGACTTATGCCAGCGATTTAGAAGGTGCAGGTCAGAGTAAACCCTTTGCTATGGCTCGGATTTTGACCTTGAGAGGAGACTTCCAGATTGCAAAATTCCCCGGTTGGGAACAGCACATGCTACACTGGCCCAGCTGCATCAATGTGGAGGAGTTTCATTAGGATTCGGCTGTAATTTATATTATAGTTGACTTCTACTTTAGCTGATCAACAGGTAGAGTGGTATACTGCCCCTGGTAAATGATACAATTTGCTGCCAGTGCTAGGGGCATGGGTTTGATTCAATAGCTGTATGGGTGTGATGCAGGAATCTGTAGGGACTGCTTCCCTAAAAGACTGGTGTAAAAGTCACAAATTGGTGTATTCACCCAGAATCAGGAGTGAAACTGAGTGCAGCATTAGAGAAAGGAATAAGATCCCTTGACCTTCTGATCTCTACTTGTAGCTGAACATACAAAAGAGTGTAGCAGCAGTTTGCAGTTGATACATTCAATTAAGGATAAATGTCTCAGTAATCTTAATATTACTAGTAGTGAGTTTTCTTTGTATGCTATGAAAGCCTTTAACTAAAAACCTTCTGAAAGCTCTTAAAATAATTTTAAAACAAACTAGAATTCAATATTAAATTTATATTTTACCTCTTTTAGGATGTCCCTAAATCAGGCACTAGTTGCAGTTCTCGATGTTCAAGTTCCAGGCAAGATTCTGAGAGCACACGGCCAGAATCTGAGACTGAAGATATATTGTGGGAGGATCTTTTGCATTGTGCAGAGTGCCGTTCATCCTGTACTAGTGAAACAGATGTGGAAAACTCTCAAGTCAGTTCTTGTATGAAAAAGGAGTATAGAGATGACCCATTTCATCAGGTTGGTGCAATAAAAACGCATTGTCTACATCTTTCCAAACTCGGCAGGAGTTAGAACTGTTGCCAAAAAGAAACAAATGGAATGAAATACAATTACTTGTTTGGTAATTGTGAATTAGAACTTGGCACACAAAACTCGCTATATCTGGAATACTATTGTGTTTTGCAGAGTCATTTGCCCTGGTTCCATAGTTCTAATCCTGGACTAGAAAAAGTGAGTGCAATTGTCTGGGAAGGTAACGACTGCAAAAAAGCTGATATGTCAGTGCTTGAAATCAGTGGCATGATAATGAATAGAGTGAGTATCTTATATCTTTATTTGGATTCATAACATCTTCTATCTCAACTAACATCCTGAAAGACATCCTGCAAGATTCTGCAGGAATATTCCTATTTTGTTGCAGTTCTTTTGATGCTTTGGTCTGTTTGTTCAACTAGATAGGAAGCACCCTTTTAATGAGAAGTGAACCTGATCTATCCGAGCTTGTTTCACTTACTTCACATGGTGTGGTGTTAATTCCAGATTGCTAACTACTGCTAAGCTATGAACAAAATGTAAAGCATCACAAAGTTTGATTTGTATCAGTAGGAAGACACAAATAGCATGTTTGTTTTATCTTTGAAACTAGGCAACCCTATACAAGACTGTAAAAGGTTTATGAAGTTGAATGCCTTGTATGAACCATAAAAAAGGCTTCAAAAACACTGGTTAAATTCAAATGGCTTCTTGTAGGGGTTCAGAGCCAATTGCTCAGTTTTGCCAAAACTCCATCAGCCAAAGGCCCTGTGTGTTACTCTACACTGCTTTTGAAGGTTCCTGGATCATCATGATCACCTTTTTTAGGGTATAAGGTGTCGCGGTAAATGGAGAAGTTGAAAAAGCACCATTCCACGAAGATCAAAGCTAGTAATTTCTGATCCCCGGGCACTTAATAATATATACATTTTGACTCCAGGAAATTGCTGGACACAATGTAGTACTGTTATGACAATAAGAATAGCTTTTGCCCTTCTTATGTTCACCTTTGGACTACCTTTGAGAAATCTTTAAAGTTCATTGGTGTTTGACATCAAGAGTATTTTGAGAAGTACTTGCATGGAACAGTACTGATCAGGATTTGTTTTTAACATGTGTTATATTAAAATTAACTGTTCATTTTATTTTTCTCATGGGACAGTACTGATCAGGATTTGTTTTTAACATGCATTATATTAAAATTAGTTTTTTATTTTATTTTTTATTTTTCTCATCTTTAGGTGAATAGCTATATACCAGGAATAGGATATCAGATTTTTGGAAACATTGTCTCTCTAATCCTGGGTTTAACGCCATTTGTATTTCGACTTTCTCAGTCTAAGGATCTGGAGCATCTAGCTACACATTCTGCTACTGAACTTTATACTATTGCATTTGGATCCAATGGAGACATAATGGTTCTTTCCATGGTTATAATATGCCTTATTGTGCGTGTCTCCCTCGTGTGGATTTTCTTTTTCCTATTATGTGTGGCTGAGAGAACTTACAAACAGGTAGGCATAGCACCAAATCCCTCATAGTTAACATGGGAAAAGAACTACAGTAAAATGACTTTGATTGGAATATAAATATCTTACTATATTTGCATCTTCGAAAGATCACATAAGTGCATTGGGATGGCCCCAAAGCTTCCCTTCCTCTGATAGAAGGGGCTTCCTTAGAAAGAAGTTCATCCTCTGGAGCAGTGTTTATCAAACTGTGGGTCGGGATCCACAAAGTGGGTCTTGAGCCAATTTCAGGTGGGTCCCTACTCATTTAATATTTTTAATTCATTGTCTGTATTTTTAACAGACTACTATGTATCATTTATGCTTTTAACAATGATAGTCAATGGGGCTTACTCCAATTTTTCTGCTTGATGATGTAACTTCTGGCCATGATGTCACTTTTCTGTTAATGACATCACTTCTGGTAGGTCCCAACAGATTGCCATTCTAAAAAAGGAGTTCTGGTGCTAAAAAATTTAAGAACCATTGCTCTGGAGGAATGGAACCTTCTACTTCTAGTGCAACCTGGTTTTGTTACTGAATTTATAAGACATTTTTAATTCTGCCCTTCTCTGAAAAATCTTGGAGTGATGATTACCTTCCCCACCTACCACATTAAAATAGTACAGGTTGATGACTTTACCTTGAATCTGTTTTGTTTAATGCGCTTTTTAAAATCTGTTATTTTGCAGAGACTACTTTTTGCTAAACTCTTTGGCCATTTAACATCTGCAAGAAGGGCACGAAAGTCAGAGGTGCCTCACTTTCGATTAAAAAAGGTCCAAAATATTAAGATGTGGCTTTCCCTTCGCTCCTACCTTAAGGTTTGTTGGTGAAAATTTCTCCTTTTATGTTTGATGTTTACAATAGGAACGTACTGTAGATTGGTATTTCTCAAATTGTGGGTCAGGACCCACTAAGTGGGTTGTGAGCCAATTTCAGGTGGGTCCCCATTCATTTCAATATTTTATTTTTAATATATTAGACGAAGTTACCAAGATATGTGACTGCATTTGGGGAAATGTTACAGACCTGTACTTTTAGCAGGCTACTATATATACCGTATTTATCGGCGTATAACACGCACTTTTTCCCCCTGAAAATAGGGGGCAAATGATGTATGCGTGTTATACGCCGATGCCCAGGGAACGGAATCCTCTTTAAGGGATCCCGTTCCCAATAGTGCCTAGCGGCGGCGCAGCGTCGTGACGTGATGTCAGCGCTGCGCCCGCCGCATATTATCACAGCCGCTGGCAGCTGATGAATATGGTAAGTGGAGACCCTTTCTTTGGGGAGGGGAGGGGGAGGGATTATGTGGTAATAATATTAATAAAAAAAAGTTCTGAGCTACCCTTATTTTTTTCCTGAAATTTCCCTCTTAAAATGAAGATGCGTGTTATACGCCTGTGCGTGTTATACGCCGATAAATACGGTATTCTTTTACATACACTCTATTATATTCTGTATATTCTATTACATACATTCTTTTATCTTTTACAATGATAGTAAATGGGACTTACTCCTGGGTAAGTGTGGGTAGGATTGTTAAAAATTTCCCTTCTTGATAACGTCACTTCCAGTCATGACATCACTTCTTTTGGATCCCAACAGATTCTCATTCAAAAAATTGGGTCCCAATGCTAAATGTGTGAGAACCACTGCTGTAGATCCATGTTATTAATATACAGTTTATAATATATTATAGAGTAAACGTTTCCTGAATCTTTGCTTTCCTTGTTCTGTTTGCTTGGATCTAAAGGGACCCACACCATGAGTAAAGACTCTTCTAATTGCAGCGGTGGGGGGGGGAGGAATCCACAGTTTCTGCCCATGCCATAATGCGCATAATTCTTGAGTGTCCTTGATTGGCTTTTTGGGTGGTAGATGAGAGAGCAATAAAGCTTCATTCCGTGAATGGAATCCCATTTAGCATTGTTAGGATCTGGACTTCTGTCTAGCATGGAATTAACCCTCTTCACTGCCACTGCACATTGGGTCAACACTTTCATCATGCTGTCCACCAGCACTCCAAGATCTCTCGTCTGATCTGTCTCAGACAGCTCAGAACCCATTAGCCTATATGTAAAGTTTTGATTTTTTGCCCCAATGTGCATGACTTTACACTTACTTACATTGAAACGTATCTGCCATTTTCTGCCCAGTGTCACAGTTTGGCAGGAGGTCTGGTCTAGAGGGTAGAGCCTCCATTAGGCTGAAGATAACATCTGAAGGTGGCCAGTTGGAGGCCACAGGCAGCTCTGTGAATGGTGAGACCTTGAAGCAGCTGACAAACTGAGTTGAATTATTCCACCTGCTCCTTGGTGTGAGTGAAGAAGCGTCTTGGCCGCCCTTCTAGTGAGAGATGAAGGAGCTGCTTGTCAGCCAGCATGGGAGGCAGCTGGGGGCCAGAAGTAATACCATACTGTGAAAGATCCATCTGAAATGCTGTGCGGTTCTTGAAAGATAGAACCTTTCTGTTATTGTAAAAATCCCCTTGGGGGTTTAGAGATAGCCTGCCTATGTGAACTGCCTTGAATAAAGTCAGAGGAATAATCCGATGACCAGAAAGGCGGTATATAAATACCAGTATTATTATTTGGAGTGATCCTTCTGGAGCTGTTCACAATCTCTTCTGGTCTTCACCACTCGGAAAAGTTTGGTGTCATCTGCAAACTTGGCCACCTTACTGCTCAACCCTGTCTCCAGGTCATTTATGAACAGGTTGAAAAGTACAGGTCCCAGGACAGATCCTTGAGGGACTCCACTTTCCACCTCTTTCCATTGTGAAAATTGCCCATTGACACCCACTCTCTACTTCCTGGACCTCAACCAGTTCCTAATCCAGGAGAGGACCTGCCCTCTAATTCCCTGACTGGAGTTTTCTTAGCAGCCTTTGGTGAGGAACCATGTCAAACGCCTTCTGAAAGTCCAGATATATAATATCCACAGGTTCTCCTGCATCCACATGCTTGTTAACCTTTTCAAAGAATTCTGAAAGTTTTGTGAGGCAAGACTTACCCTTACAGAAGCCATGCTGATTCTCCCTCAGCAAGGCTTGTTCGTCTATGTGTTTTGAGATTCTGTCGTTGATGAGGCATTCCACCATCTTACCTGGAACAGATGATAGGCTTACTGGCCTATAATTACCCAGGTCCCCTCTCCTTCCCTTTTTAAAGATTGGTGTGATGTTTGCTATCCGCGAATCTTCTGGCACCATGGCCGTTTTGAGGGACAAGTTGCATATTTTAGTCAAGAGATCAGCAACTTCATTCTTCAGTTCCTTAATAACTCTTGGATGGATGCCATCAGGGCCCGGTGACTTATTGATCTTTAATTTCTTAATTAGGTCTGAAATATCTTCTCTTTTAACCTCTATACGACTTAATTCCTTGGTCAGGAGGGGCCTTTCAGGCAGCTGTATCTGCCCGAGGTCTTCTGCCGTGAAGACAGATGCAAAGAACTCATTTAATTTCTCTGCCATCTCTAAGTCTCCTTTTATCTCCCCTTTCCCTCCCTCACCATTCAGAGGGCCAACCGCTTCTCTGGCGGGTTTCCTGCTTCTAACATATTTGAAGAAGCTTTTATTATTCCCCTTAAGGTTGCTGGCCGTGTGTTCCTCATAGTCTCACTTGGCCTCCCGTATCGCACATTTTTTGTGCCCCACTTTATGTTCCTTTTTATTCTCCTCATTAGGGCAAGACTTCCATTTATGGAAGGAAGCTTCCTTGCCCTTTATAGCCTCTAACTTGGCTGGTTAGCCATGCGGGCACCCTCCTGGACTTAGTTGAGCCCTTCTTCCTTTGCGGTATACACTTCTGCTGGGCCTTCATTACTGTTGTTTTAAGTAGCCTCCATGCAGTCCGGAGAGATTTGACTCTTTTTACCTTCCCTTTCAACCTCCTTCTAACCAGCCTCCTCATTTGAGGGAAGCCTGCTCGTCGGAGTCAAGAATTTTTGTGACAAATTTGCCTGGTACTCTTCCCCTGACATGCATTTCAAAACAGATTGCAGCATGGTCACTATTACCCAGTGGCTCAGTAACATTTACATTTCTAACTAGGTTCTGAGCACCGCACAATATTAAATCCAGAGTCACCTGTCCTCTGGTGGGCTCCATGACTAGCTGCTGTAAGGCACAGTCATTTAGCATGTCAAGGAATCCGTTCTCTCTTTCATGACCAGAACACAAATTGACCCAGTCAATATTAGGATAATTGAAGTCCCCCATGATTACAACCCTGTCGCTCCTTGACACCTCCCTGATCTGTTTCCTCATTTCAAGGTCCCCTTCTGGTTTCTGGTCCGGAGGATGATAGCATGCCCCCAGTATTACAACGCTCCTCAAACCTGGTAATTTAACCCACAGTGATTCTATGGTGGAGTCGGACCGCCTTCAATCTCTACTTTGTTGGATTCTACCCCTTCTTTAACATAAATGGCTGCCCCATCACCAACACGCCCCTCTCTGTTCCTCAAGATGGGCTGCTTATTAACTCCTTTATCCCTGCAACCGATCATTGTGCCAAACCATCTATCACATCCCATCATGCTTCTATTCCCAATTTCTTCTCCTACTCTGTCATTACCTTGTTGTTCTCCAACCTCCGTGTCCTCATTCCATAGGAATGAGAAGTCCCAAACCGGATGCTCCTTGGCTCCTGTCAGCTTTCCCACAGGGATCAGTTTAAAAGCTGCTCTGCCATCTTTTTGATATTGTGCGCCAGCAGTCTGGTTCCATTCTGGTTCAAGTGGAGTCCGTCCCTCTTGAACAGGCCCTGCTTGTCCCAAAATGTTCCCCAATGAATCTAAACCCCTTCTTCCTACACCACCATCTCATCCATGCATTGAGACCCCTGATCTCCACCTGCCTAGGTGGCCCTGTGCATGGAACAGGCAGCACTTCTGAGAACACTACCTTTTGGGTCCTGGCTTTCAGTTTCCCACCCAATAACCTAAATCTGGCCTCCAGGGCCTCCCGGCCACATTTCCCCATGTTGTTGCATGCAACAACCATGCACCACAACAGCTACCTCCTCCCCAGGACTCTCTATCAGCCTATCTAGATGAGCATGACTACAGCATGGCAGCAGCAGGAGCAGCTGCTATGTATCATCCCAGGAAGTGCCTTCTCTACCTCCAACCCGGTTGCGGTGTATGGAGCTCAGTCTGCCCACCTGCCTAGCTTGCTTACTCACTCACAGCCTGCACCTGCTTCCTCAATAAAACATCACTTGGGTAAGATACAGAGGAGTGAACCCAATGATTGGACCTGGAAGCCAAAGGGTGGGGCTGTGGTCCGAGAGACAGCATTCTAATTGGATAAATTTGTTGCTCTGCCACAGGAGGAAAGCAAATGTTTAGGAGATAGCATGGAAGCCGGTACGAATCATAGCAGGGGGCAGCGGTGCAATTAAGGGCAGCCAGGCTGTAACCCTAGGCACTGCCCCCTGGCAGTGTGACACCTGGGACAACCGCCCCCTCGCACCCCCATTAGCAACGCTATTGAACAGTGCTACTGATCCTCTGGTTTCAAGATCATCATGCTCCCCTTCCATAATGTTCAGTGGAAATATTGGGTTATTTGGCCAGTGCTACCCATCTGCTGAGGTGCTGTTGTGGGAGGAGACTTTTCCATGTGGAAGAGCTTTAATATTGAAAGTCTTGTTATGAATATACTGTATGAAGAAAACCTTTTCCATCCTTTTTTTAACATTTTCTCCATTGATGGCATTTTTCTTTTGTCTATACTTGTATGGCCTTACTGTTCCAAGAACTCCCTTAAATACACTGCACCAAATATTTGTTCCTTATTGTGAGCATTGGTGCCAAAGAGTTATAGTCTCATATTGAAGCGGTGGTCTGTCATAATGCATAAGAGGATGTATGAATGTAATTAAACTGTACATTTTTTGCATGTTGTCCAGTCATACAGATGTTCAAGGACAACTGTCTTCTCTTGAATTTTTACCAAGAAAATATATTTGCATAGGTGTAGACTCTGAATTCAACAATTTTGTCCTGTTTTGGGGGGGTAGTACTTTGGATTCACTGTATTACAAATGAATTTTTTATAGCAGTATGACTGGACACATACTTGATATACCTCTTTATGCTTATGGAAAATTTAAGACAAAATTTTGTTTAATTTAGGGTGCAGTCCTAACCAACTTCCCAGCACCAAGGTAAGGGCAATGCTGCTTTGAGGTAAAGGAACAAACATTCCCTTACCTTGAGGCGTCCAGGCATAGCTATGTCATTGCTGGAAATGTTAGTTAGGATTTGGGCCTTAGTTGCCTTTCAGACCAGCAGAGGGAGCTCATGTCTCAAATAATAAACCCACTACAATTAGTGAGTTGATCTTCAGTGACAACAGCACAATTTAAATTTATGAAACCTCCAGTTCCCATGGTCACCTCTGTCTTGCCTCTGTTTCCTCACTTTAGCCTCCCACAATGCAAATTTCAGAATATTTATCAAACTGATATGTGAATTAGTGCCCTCCTAATTCCAGAACAGTTGGAGATTTTATGATTTTTCATTTTGGGTGATAGTTTCATTCTAGGCAGTTGGTGGTTCATGCAGCAATACCCCACGCACAAGGCAGAAACTCATAGGATAAGCTGTATTGGTCACCTACTCTCCATATGGGAGTAGCTTTATCTAAGGGCAGTTATATATATGGTATGTACTATAATTGCTTTTGTTACTATTATATTGGATATCTTTCTTTTTTGTGTGCTGCTTCCTTTCTAGTGAGAAGTGAATTGTACCATGCTTGGAGACAGACTTTTCTGGAAAAGATAGCATAGGTGTAATTCTGTACTGTGAGAGATAGAAATATTCTCTCTATGATAAGACTATTTTCTTGAGACATTGTTTCTTTCTTTTAATTGTCCGTAAAGATTCTTAGGATTGAACAGCCTGTTTCATTAAACTTTGTGAGTAAAAATTTCATATTTCCTTTTTCAGCGGCGGGGTCCTCAACGGTCAGTGGATGTAATAGTCTCATCTGCTTTTTTGCTGACTATTTCAGTTGTATTTATCTGTTGTGCACAGGTAAGGAAAATCTGACAAGTAGTGATTTGCTTCACTTTAAAGTCTTTAAAACTCTTGAGTAACATTGAATGGCACACACACCCAACTTTACGTGGCCAGCAAAGTTCAGAAGTCCTTCAATAACCATGGCGTAACAGCAGATGCCAAGAAGTGGCAGGTGCAGCTATTCACTTGCCCAGATGCCAGATACCGGAATTTTGCCTTTCCTCTGCCAACAGCCCAATCCTATCCAGGATTGGGCTGGCACTAGAGGGTTTACAACAGTGGATCATAGTTCCGTTGTTATAAAATGCTCCACCAGCAGTCATTTTACATATGGTGGCAGTGCAGGAGAACTATCACTGAACCCAGGAAGGTAAGTAAGGGGGTAGGCAAAATGAGGAGGAGACTGGGTAAATCTAGGTCAGAAAGTTGTATTGGTGTGGCAGCACCACTGATCTGCCTTCCTGGGTCCACTCAGACTTGTACCAGCAAAATAGCTGGTGCAGATCCAAGTGCAGGTGTGTGTTGCTTAGTGACATTCCAACTAAATGATGGTCTGCATATATGGCTGAAAACTGTCATTAGAAGATGTTGTCATTAACCTCTTTTTGGGTCGCATTGAGTTTCCACAACCCTCAGAATGACCTGCAGAAGCCTTCAGAAGCTACTTCTGGTTTGCTTCCAAAATCAGCTTCTAGATGCTGCTGCAGACCATTCTAAGGCTCATAGAGGCTCGGCACAACCCAAAAGAGGCCTCTAAGGCCTCCTCATGACACCACCAACACCACACCACCAACACAAAAGTGAGAATTTTGCATAATGATGAAATGGTTTAACAACAGGGTATCCTGGTTGTTTTTTTTTTGTTTTTTTAATATTTTTAAACACACAACACAAAAAAACAAAACAAAAAACATAACACTTACACAAAAGAGGATGCAGGAAATCATATATCATCATATCTTGCTAAAACTATTAAATCATTACATATCTTAATCAATTTCCTCTTCTAAATTTACCTCTTAATATCATTTTTCATTCATCATTCATCTATCGCAGGGGTGTCCAAAGTTTTTGGCAGGAGGGCCGCATCGTCTCTCTGACACTGTGTAGGGGGCCGGGGGGGGTTAATTTGCATTTAAAATTTGAATAAATTTACATAAGTTTACATAAATGAATATATTAAAGATAAACTTATATGAATGAATGAAGGTCTTGCAATAGCTCAAGGCCTATAAAAGGCATTGCACAAAGCAAGGCTGGCCTTTCCTTTGCTGCTACTACTGCATCACAGACATGAAACAACAAGCAGTGGAGGGAGCTCACGTGAGATGTCAAACAGTGGCCCTCATGCTGAGAGCATTTGTGTCGGGCCAGTGTGGGCTCCAACAAATCTCCAGAGGGCTAGAGGCTCATTGGAGACTGGGGGCTCCCTGAGGGCTGCATTGAGAGGCCTTGAGGGCCGCAAGTGGCCCAGGGCCGGGGTTTGGGCACCCCTGATCTATCATATATCAAATTATATACATAATACAATCATCTAAATGCCCTATCATATATTTCTAAAATTTCATTTTCAACCAAGCATAAAAAGGTTTCCATTGCTCAATTTGTGTCGTTTTTTGTGGGTGATCCAAAATTTCTGAAAGTTTGTCCATTTCCACCACATTCATTATTTTCTCTTCTTCCTCACTCTCCATGGAACATATCTCAAAATTTTAACTTTGTCATCCGCTATCCATTCCTTTTTCTGTGAGGCCTTCAGTAATTTATCTCTGTAAATGGTTCTGATGAATTTCACATAAGTTTCTCTTGGTAATTCGTGTTTTCTCAGATAAAAAGTGCTCACTCTTCTCACTGGATCCAGTTCTTTAAATATCTCCTCCATCGATGTATATCCTCCCTTCTAATATTAATCTGGCAATCCATTGTGACGTAACTTCTCCTTTCTCTTCTGGTATATTTTGTATCCTCACCACTGCACTATAGCTGCACTATCCATTTGAATTTCCATTAACATTGTCTCTGCGTTATGCTGATTTTCTTCAGTCTCCAATATTTTATCTTGTTCTTTTCTTATAAGTTCATCTAAATGTTTCGTTAAAGCATCCATGCTGGCTGGGTCTGTATAGATTGGTTTATTTGTTGCTGTACCATTGCCAACAGTTTTTCCATATTATCTTGCATAGTCTGTTTCCAGTCTTTCCCTTTTGATTCCTTTTGTATTAATTTTCCAAGTCCCATCTCCAACGCTGGCAAGCTTCGGACTTTCGCTGTTTTAGCTGCCATCTTTGTTAATGTCCTTTAAGACCACTAGATGTCCTCAGTGTATTATCTTCCTTGCTCCACTTATAAACACAAATCCAGTTCTTGCAATGTCTTTTAAAATCCACTAGATGTCACTGGTACACTGTTCTTGTTTTATTTTTGTTTTTTATCTACTGTGTTTATACTTGTAGCCTTGGCAACCACATTCCTCAATCTGCAAGAATGTCAAAACATCCAGCCGCACTCCCAAACAATAGTAGCAAACCAAGGCAATAAACACTCCAATGCACAAACTTTATCCAAGGACAGTTGATTTATAATCCAGCAAAATTCAATGTTGTAATTATATTGTCAGATAACCATAACAAACTTGGTAAATCTCTTCTACGATTTCTCCTCATACCGATAAGCAGCTGGGGGGGAATCTCCCTGCTCCTGTTCTTCTCATGGCAAGAAAGAACCAAATCAGGCAATCATATTACTCAGTTCACGCCAGGCATACACAGACTAAGTAACACTTACTTAAGTCTTTCAGTGTCTTTCCCTGCAGGGGCCTTCAGCTTGATTCAAAATGAATTCTTCACCATTGCTGCCAAGATGGCAGAATCTCCTGGGAAAGCCCCCTGGCCAGGCTTTATCTCCTCAGGAATCGTGCCATCACATGGAGGAGCTTGTCTTTCCTGACAAACAATCCTCGGATCTCCTCGGATCCACAGTTTTTGGGGAAAAAACAGAGTGCCTTTCAAGAGCAGAGAAAGGCACATCTGCTCAGTGCTGGCTGGCCCCTCTCCCCAGGGTATCCTGGTTGTTAAGCGATACATACTTGCAGACTCATACAGGCTGCAAGTTAACAAATGTTCCCTTACCTGTAAGAGACCTCCAGCACCTGAAAATCCTTGACAAGCTACAGAACATGGCTCATTGGCATGTCTGCATCAGTGCAAGGGGAATTAGGCAGGATTGGGCTGCTAGTCATATGCTGCACAGCGCTCATGCAGACAGGTGCTTGTAAGGGAAAGTACTTCCACAGCCCATAAGAAAGAAAGCAGGTGTGGTACAGAACTCAGCATAACCCATTGCCATTCATAGCAACTCAGTTGTTGCATTTGGGGTCACAGCTGCTTGGTTTGTTTAGTAGTGTGCAATTAGGTCTTTCCTAGGTACGAGGGTCGCCCAAGTAATGCACCACATTTTTTTCTTTAACAATTATTTATTGAACACAATGAAACTTACACACAAGAATGATGTTTCTTCTACACTTCCTATTTTTCCACGTAATCTCTGTCCAGTTCTATGGCCTTCCTCCAGCGAGACACAAGGGCATGTATGCCCTGTCGGTACCACTCCTTGTTCTGGTCACGAAGCCATTTCTGCACTGTGCGAGTCACCTCTTCGTCATCCTCAAAATGTCTTCCGCGAATGGCATCCTTTAATGGCCCAAACAAGTGGAAGTCTGAGGGAGCTAGGTCAGGGCTTTAGGGTGGATGGGGTAACACAGTCCAACCCTGTTTAGTGATGTGTTCCGAAGTCCTCAAACTTGTGTGAGGCTGAGCGTTATCATGTTGAATCAAACATTCACCTGGGTTGTTATGGCGCCGAAGTCGCTGGAAGCGCTTCTTGAGTTTGGTTAATGTCTTCACATAAGCTTCAGAATTAATGGTGCTGCCTCTTGGCATCACATCAATGAGTATGACGTCCTCACAGTCCCAAAACACAGTGATCATGACCTTACCGGCGGAAGCAGTTGCTTTGAATTTTTTCTTCTGTGGAGATTGAGGATGACACCATTCCATCGACTGTCGTTTTGTTTCGGGCTCAAAATGGTGAACCCAGGTTTCATCACCTGTCACAATCCTGGACAAGAACGCTTCCCCCTCATCTTCAAAACGTTTCAGCAACTCAGAAGAAATGTTTTTTTCTGAGAGATTTGTGGTCCACCGTAAGACAGCGCGGAACCCATCGTGCACACACTTTTGAGTAATCAAGAGCACGGATGATTGCATCCACACTTCCTTTCCTTGACAGCTTCAGCGCCAACTGCCTAGTTGTTATGCGTCGGTCCTTGCGAATGAGCACATCAGCAAGCTGCGTCTTGTCAGGTGTGACAGCCGTGGATGGCCGCCCCAAACGCTGCAAATCTTGGAGCTCTGCCGAACCGCCTTCTAATGGCCTCACCCTCTGTGCCCAGCGACTAACCGTACTTATGTCGACTGCAGATTCTCCATAAACTGTACACAAACGTTTGTGAATGTTCCCAACAGTTTCTTTCTCCGCAGTGAGAAATTCAATGACGACACGCTGCTTGTAACATCACTTACAGACGCCATTTCGAAACACTGCTGCAGCTACGCTATGTGTCTGAAGAAACCAAAGATTTGTGTGCACACTCCTGAAAATTCAAATAATGTATATCTAAAGTTTCGCATTCGTACCATTACTGTAGGCTGAGAAAAAAAAATGTGGTGCATTACTTTCTGGGCGACCCTCGTACACCAAGAATAAATTACAATGATTTAATTCTTCACACTCATATCTGTTACATTTGGTGAACTATTCACCAGAAAGTTCTAAACTAACTACACTGAAATGAGTTTTCCAAGAACAGGGCTGTAATCTTGCACAACTCCATTGATTTTAGTGGAGCATGCACAGGAGAAGCTTTGTCTTTCTTTAATCTTCGCCTCCTTAGATAAGCTGTGTTGTAAAAGACAAAATTTCTTCCATGATGTACAGATAACCTACATGCTGGAATGTTAACATTTTAGTTTTTCTTCTTTTTTCCCCTTTTAGCTTCTACATGTACACGATATCTTTCTTGATTGCCACTACAACTGGGAACTAGTGATTTGGTGCATTTCATTAACTCTGTTTCTTCTAAGATTTGTTACACTTGGATCTGAAACAAGTAAAAAGTACAGTAATACCTCAATATTACTTACTGAACAGGTGAGAATTCTCTAGGTAGGAGATGGCTATCTCCCAACATGAAATTATATCTGGAATTTTGTCTTTTTCAGGTCAAGGATGGTGAGCAAAAGCATATCTTGTTTGTTTAGAGAATAAATACAAGAGGTTTTAGATTACTGTCATCTGATATTGTGATACAGTAACTTTTTTAGGTCTACAGAGTATAAACCTCAATCTACGCAAACCTGTCTACATACATAAACATGTATGTATTGCATAAACATATGTTTCTTCAACATTGAAAACTTTAAGATGGCTAACAAATGTGCATAGGTAGTTAGAAAAACTTGTACGAATTAGAGAGGAGATGGTAGCATACATAGAATGCAGAAGACCAAGTGTTTAAGCAAATTTATACTCTAGAACTGCGGCTCCCAAATTTGCAGCCCACCAGGAGAACCTGAAGCGGGCATTCCCCCTTAAGAGAAGTTCCCTGCAGCAATGGTAGCAATGTGGTTGCCAGGATTATGCAGCTGCCAGGGACAAAGAAGGGTTTTCCTACTCACCTATGGCAGCGCCTGCCTCCAGGGGTGTGTGGAGAGCCCACAGATACCTCTGCAGGGTTCACCAAGCCTCAGTATGACAAAAAGTAATGGTCTGAACTCACTTCTGGTTTTCTATTATGAAACTGGAAGTGAGTTCTGACCACTGTTTGTAGTCATTTGCATCTCCGTAATTGGGTAAATTTAAGGTTTAACATTTATCTGCCTATAGAATAGAACTGCCTGATCAGATGTCTCTTAAGATGGAGTGAGAAGAGAGCATTTTTGCCCTTTTTGAGGTCTGTGTGTAGTATAAATTGATGGAGCAGTCATGGAACTGAAGAGCATCACTGGATGTGATAGCAGCATGACAATGAGAAAAATTGCATCTGCTATTTAATCTCTGCAAAGTCATGGGATGGAAGGAGCTATTTAAAGGATTGATAGGAGGGAGAGCTGAATCCCTTGAGTGCATCTTTTTGCCCACTTTCCCCCCAATGCGTTTCTGGGACCAGACGCAATCTGCAGGGCGGGGGGGATCAGTAAATCTCCCTCAGTTTCAAGTGATAAAGTACTGGCAGGGAACAGGTTTAGGCCCAACCCAAATTTGCAAAAACCCATATGGCAAAGTGCGTTGGTCAGAGTAAGCACATTTTTTACAGAATAAGTCACACTGAAATGGCTTTCCTTATCCTGTGGGTTTTGTGCTACAGACTATCCAGGTATCACTTTATCACTTTTCCTTCTCATAACCCATGAGTTTGCAGCCTTCCATGTGGGTTTTTCAACATATTGTCACAAAGCCCATCTGTGAGTTTGCTAGATAAGATACCATCCTAGATTGTGGTCCTGGGGAGAATTTGCTTGCCTTAGCACCTCCTTTTCTTGTTGTTGTTGTTGTTGTTGTTGTTAATAATAATAATACAGGTATTTATATACCGCCTTTCTTGGTCATCAGGTTTCTCCTCAGACTTCAAGGTGGTTTACATAGGCAGGCAGTTCTAAATCCACGTAGGGATTTTTACAATTGAAGAAAGGTTCTATCTTTCAAGAACCACAACATTTCAGATGTGATCTTTTTCTGATCTCATTCTGGCCTCTAGTTTCCTCCCACACTGGCTGACAAGCAGCTCCTTCATCTCTCACTAGAAGGGCGGCCAAGACGCTTCTTCACTTACACCAAAGAGCAGGTGGAATAACTCAGCTAGGCCTGTCAGCTGCTGCAAGGTCTCCCCATTCAACGTGCTGATGGCCTTGAACTGGTGACCTTCGGATGTTATCTTCAGGCAAACGGAGGCTTTACCCTCTAGAGTCTAGACCAGTGATGGCTAACCTTTTAGAGACCAAGTGCCCAAAATGCAACCCAAAACCCACTTATTTAGTTTAGAAAAAACAACTCATACATTAACATCTTTTACCCACTATTATTCGTAACCCTTAATGAACTTTTCCTCTAGAAATTTGTCCAATCCCTTCTTAAAGGCATCTAGGCAAGCTGTCATCACTGCTTCCTGTGGCAGCAAAGAGTTCCACAGGCTAATTACATGCTGGGCAAAGAACTATTGTCAGGGAGGGGGTGGATGCAAGACCTTGCCACTGCTCATTTTCTCAAACAAGAAAATATATTGTTTAAAAAAGACCCACCCACCGAAGTGGGCTCTAAGGCTGCAATCCCAGTCACTCTTTCCTAGGAGTAAGCCTCATTGACTCTAATGGGGCTTACTTCTGAGTAGACATACACAGGAGCAGGCTCTAATCCCAGGCACTCTTTCCTGGGAGTATGTCTCATTGACTCTAATGGGGCTTACTTCTGAGTAGATATGCACAGGAGTGTGGTCCAAGGCTGCAATCCCAGCCACTCTTTACTCAGAAGTAAGCCCCATTAGAGTGGAAGAGGCTTACTCCCAGGAGACACACACTCCAATGCCAGGCACCCTTTCCTGGGAGTAAGCCTCATCCACTGTAATGGGGCTTACTTCTGAGTAGACATGCATAGGAGTGGGCTCTCAGGCTGCAATCCCAGCCATGCTTTCCTGGGAGCAAGCCCCAATGACTTTAATGAGACTGACTCCTGAGTAGACATGCATAGAAGTGGGCTCTCAGGCCGCAATCCAAGCCACACTTTCCTGGGAGCAAGCCCCAATGACTCTAATGGGACTTCCTTCTGAGTAGACATGCTTGGGCTTTGGCTCTTAAACTACCAGCACCCCCCCCCCCCTTAGGCTGCAATCCTACCCTCACTTTCCTGGGAGTAAGCCCCACTGACTACAGTGAACTTACTTCTTAGTAGACATGCAATCCTATAGTAGGATTGGGCTCTGAGGCTGCAATCCCAGCCACACTTTCCTTGGAGCAAGCCCCAAGCAGCAGCAGCAGCTTTGCTGAGCCTGCCCGACACGCTGGCTGCATTCGAGCCTTCCGCCTTACCCCAGGCAGGGGAGGGAGGAAGCGCTCCCATTGGGCTGCTGGGGGTGACTCCTCCCTGGGGACCTGGCTCTTCCCCCTGCTGTCTGTTCCTTTTCCCCTCCCTTGGCCTCGCCCCTCCCTCCAGGGGTGGCGAGCAGAGGCTTGTGCCTGGCAGCTGGGGTGATGGCTTCGAGTGCCCACCAACAACGTTCCGCGTGCCCTCCATGGCACGCATGCCATAGGTTAGCCATCACTGGTCTAGACCAAACCTCCTGCCCAGCTTTTAAAGAGCCACTTGTAGTGCATAGGATGGACAGCAGCAAAAGTGACTTTTGGTTGATCTTTTGCTCTGCTTAGGATCGGGGGCTGGGGTGAGGAAAAGGAGGGGGAAACTAACAGTGCTTTGAGAGGGGAAGAGGCATCAACACATTCGAAACAATCACTCTGCTGCAGGGGGAAAGGGGTTTTTAAAACTTACCTGGGGGTTGCTATGGCTCTCTGGAGCATCTGGGGAGCCTGCAACCTCCTCTGCAGTGCTCTGCAAAGTCACACCTCAGCAGAAGCAGTGCTGCTAAAACAACAGCTGCATGATAATTAGGCAGTTCCAGCATATGTGCAACTTCTCTCTTTCTCACCTCTCTTGGTCTGCCTCTTTCCCCATACCATTCCTCACCTTCTGAGGCCTTTTTCCATCTATCTCTCCCAGTGCCTCAGCAGAAATGGCACTGCTGAGAAAGCAGCACTGGGATAGCCCAGTTATCACATGTGTCACCCTTTTCAGCATTAACACCCCAGCATTGCTGTAAGAGTGACCTGTACAATAATTGGCTTTTCCAGCCTTTCCACCTTTTCAGATGTGCTACTTCTGCCAATATGTCACTTTGCAGCTCAATGGAGAGCAGCTGGTGGTGTTGCTAGGAGAGCCCAACAACCTTTTGAGCTGGATAAAGAGCTGCTGTGGGCTGCATCATGGGGATAGGACACCCAAGACTTGGGTAATAGGCAGAATTGCTCCACACAGTGCTTCATAGCTTTTTCAATGAATATAAAATACTAAGTTCTCAAATGAATTATGGCCACTGTAGTGTAGATGGGTGATGTTCATCCTTAGCCAGTTACTCAGAGAAACCCATTTTAGTTACTCAATGATGGATGAGAGAAATGCAGTCTGTATATGATCCACTTGAGACTCCTACAGATGACTCTGAATTTTGAGGCAGATTCAAAATTGTACTGTTTTTTGATACTAGATAAATCTGTACTTGAAAATGGAAAAGAAGCCGAACAAGAAGGAGGAACTAACATTAGTGAACAATGTGTTGAAACTTGCTACAAAATTACTCAAGGTAAGGAAAAAAATTGAATACTGTATTAGCATGCGTACTGTTAAAGACATCTTGTTCAATGAGGCACTTTTTGGCCTATTTTGGTGTGGGGTCTCTCCCTCTGTCTCTCCAGTGTTCTGCCAGTTCTAATTATTTATTAAAAGATTATACTTAATCTCTTCTGCTCTAAAAGGTTCCTCAGATAATTTGCAGTAAAATACATAGGCAGCCATTGAAAACAATAATGTAAATTATTAAAAGAAGTGTAGAGCTAAATTAGCATCCATTACCCGAAAAGGTCTCTGGAAATAAATAGTATTTGTTTCCAAATAAAATTTTATTAAAACCATAAGTAAAAGTCACATAATATCTGGAGATAAAGAATAAAGAGAGGAAACTACAGCTGTACATAAGCTTCACTCTCCATAAAATGAGATAATGGAGATCAGGGCTTAGAGTGGTTTGGTTTCCTTTTCAAAAAGTAACTTGCAAGATTCATTCCAGACCAAGTGTTGGAATGTATATGCTCATGTTTAAGAATATAATACACACAACTGGCAATTACAATGAAACATGAGCCTCAATTTTTCTTTTACTTTGGCTATGTACATGACTGCCTTTGTCTCTTATCTAACCTACTGCAGAGATAATCTGCTTATTAAACTTACCTGGACCCATGTCAGAAAGAATTGTTGTGCATGTTTGGCTGTGACTCATTCACATTTTTTACTTCTGTTAAGAATTGCATCTAGCCATTGTTCTGGAACTGCATGGGGTAGTTTTCAGTGAACTGGCTATTAAAATTCATATGTACAGCCCTATAATTCCTACCTTCAGCTAGATCAGAGGCTTAATATAAAAGTAATTACTGCCTCAACAGTCAGAAGGAAAGGGAACAAATGGGAATATAGGAAGCAGCCTGAGTCAGATGATTGGTTGGATAACCTAGATCAGTTGTCTACTCTGATAGGAAGTGGCTCTCCGGGTTTCCAAATAGATGTTTTTTCTTAGCTTTCCTAATTCTCAGAGATTGAATGTGCTGCAGGCAAAATATACACTTGAATGTTTTTAGTGGAAGACTATTTCTCCTAAAGCTTCACCAATATGGCTCCTCCAGGCATGGAAAAGATCTTTCTCAGATTATGTGAGGTTCCATAGATTTCTACTTATATAAGTACATTTCTCATCAATAGGAACTCGACAGCCCATTCAGATTATATGGCTTGACAATGAATCCTCTACTTTATAATATCACTCAAGTTGTCATTCTTTCGGCTGTTTCTGGTGTTATCAGTGATTTGCTTGGATTTAATCTAAAGGTATGAACTATGTTTTGCAGTTTTTATCTTATTTAGTAAATCAGTTTAGTTTATGAAATTACTGATATTATCTATTAACTGATGCGTTTTATTTAAAATAACTGATTCATTCTATGAAATTATAACAAGAGAATACCAGTACTAATGAGGCAAACTTATACTGGTTTCTTTGCATCCCAGCTTTATATATTTGCCGTAATGTGTTTTCCTGAAACCCTCAAATAATCCTGGAATGTAGTCATAATATCCTGATTTGGGGGTGATATGCCTCTGTTTACCATATGAGAAGTACAAAACTTAAGCTACTGTTTGCTGAGTTTAAAATGACTTAGCCATGGAAAATTTTCAGTATTTCTGGCTTGCCTGAATGATCAGATCAGAGGAAGTAAGTCAAGCAGAGGTTGCTTTAGAACAGGGTGGCCAACCTTTCAACTTTAGGGGTCCTGGATCTTTAACAGTTGTGTAGAGCAGGCCCCTCCAAACCCAGGCCCATCGGCCAGATCTGAAGTTTGGGTGAATCCTTTTTCCCCTGTGACTGGCACTTACTGTTCTGACACACTGAAGAACTTCATGTCTCCAGAGTGGGGTGATGCTACACTCTGGGCAATTGTGTCTGCCTGGAAATCCAGGTACAATGCACCATATTTCACTACAGACATGACTGGCCAGAGCATTGCATCACCCTAATCTGGGGACATGAAGTCCTGCAGTGCACCAGAATAGTAAGCGCCAGTTGCATCCCAGCATGCAGCGGTCTCCTGTTTGGAGACCGCTGGTGTAGAAGAAGGGATTTCAGCAGGTTTAGCTTGTCGTCTGTGAGCTCAGGCCCTCTACCCTTAATGCTAATTTTCCATGGGGATAGCACTCCAAAACAACCTGTACTGGTTGTTCTTCACACCATGAGCTGTTGGAATTCTTCGTATGATGGCATGCTAGTTGTCACATCTTGTATTTTTAGTCCTTCACATCTATGTTCAAAAGTGTGTTACATTGAGTTCAGTGGAGTTTATTCCCAAATCAGTGTGTACAGGATTACAACTGTGCAGTGCAATGGTATACATATTTACTTGGAAAACAGTCTAATAGGGTTAATGCCCTCAAAAGTGTACACAAAA
This sequence comes from Tiliqua scincoides, assembly GCF_035046505.1. Taxonomy (NCBI): domain Eukaryota; kingdom Metazoa; phylum Chordata; class Lepidosauria; order Squamata; family Scincidae; genus Tiliqua; species Tiliqua scincoides. The sequence continues at coordinate 24,750,118 of NC_089827.1, read as the reverse complement.
TTGCAACCTTAATCATTTTTCGGAAATTGCTTCAAGAAAATAAAACTACACTTTTTTTTGGGGGGGGGGGTGATATATTACATGAGGTTGTACAGATGGATATGTGACATATGAGATTACAGATTGAGCCTACTTATCCATAGATTTTTGATCCATGGATTTGGCTCAATATGGATCCCCTAGACCCCGTCTGAGCCGCATTTGGCCCAATCTGAAACCTCTGGAGGGGACTGGAGCTGTGCTCAGAGCAGCTAGGACATGACCGGAGCAATGCTCCTGTTGCATTTGGAGCTCAATGGACCCCAAAATCACGCAGAATTCAGTATCCATGAGGGGTCCAGGAACGAAACCTCGCAGATAACCAGAGTCTACCTGTATTCAGGTGTGCTACCATGTAAGAGAATGCTGTAAACACAGAACAAAGAGATGGTAAAACTACAGATGAACTTAATCTGAATAGATTCTTTGCTTCCTGCTTTTCAGCTCTGGAAGATCAAATCCTGACACTTTGCAAAAAGGAAATGGACACAATCTTCTGGAGAAGAGAACTGATAGACTAAGCTGCCTCAAAAGCAGTCACTGATTCTGTATTTGAGAAGTTACGAAATCTTCAAGGATGTCATTTGAAAAAAAACTGAAGTGTTTACACCTGACTGTCTTGTGCAATCTTTATATTTATTTTACCTTTTCACTTTTTTGTAAACGTTATTTTAGCTGACATTGTATTTTATTTTACGACATTAATATGCTTTGATAATTGAAAGGGTCAAAAATGGTTATCCGTATACTTGAGATCCTGGTAATTGGTCACACTAAATTGCTCAAGGAACAAATATGCTCCATCTGTTGTCAGATATGAAGCTATAATGCTAGACTTTTGAACTTCATACTTCAACAATGTCATGCTGAAGTCACTTTATTGAAAATGTACTATAAAATGTTTAGGACATTTTATTGTATTTCATCATTTCAGGGGTATTTTCAGAGCACCAGCATATTGTTGGTTACAGTAGAAAGTGACATTTACTGTAATGACAATGCAGTAGGCCAGGTAGCTGTACAAAAATGCTAGTACCAGTGGATTCCTCACTGAAGTGATTCCAGGATCCTAAGTGCACTGGGTGGTAGCCACACCTTCCTTTGAAACTAGGACTTTTCCTTCAGAGAACAGGAAACTGGGGATGCCACCCACTGAACTGAAGCATTATTTTCTATTAATAAGGTATTGCATAACAAGTCAACAAGTGCTCTTTGATTACATTTTTATTAGAGCAATAACTATAAACTGTTACCATGCTGTAAGATATGTTTTGATAAAAATTAGCTATAGTATTTATTTTGAACCATTGAGCTGTTTGTGCAGCTCTGACTGTGCCGCTCAATATGTGCACTTTTATTGTTACTTTTAATAATGATCTTTATATATACTAAATAGAATATATTATGGTGGACTGTGGTGCAATAGTGTTGCCTTTTACAAGATGGTGACTTCTGGAAAGAAAGAAGGTACATTACATCAAGAGAAATGCTCCTCCATAGTACACTGTAGTATATGTTACGTATACCACACATAGAATATATGTAAAAAAGAATTTCTATTATAACATGTTTCATACTGTAATGGACAATTTTGATTTTCAAACTTCAGTCATAAACCTATTTAGAAGTATGCTTATTTCAGTGGAACTTTTTTTCAAGCAGGTATTCTTGAATAGCAAATTTAAGTCATCTTATCCATACTTGCTTTGAAGCAAGTTCCACTGAAAATATTGGGCTTACTTCATAGACTGGACCAGACTATTAGACCGTTGAGCTTAGTTTAATTGACCTCAATAGAATGAAAATAAATGATTTTGGAACGAAGGTGAAATTATGAGCATGTCATATTTGACAGTAATTTTATTTAATTTGCAGAAGACTAAAGATAATACTAGCTTGTATTGTCTTTAGTAATAAGTAACTAATTTTTAGTTATGTAATGAAGTTCTCAGTTTGAACTCCAATAATAGCTATAACAGTCACTGTGATCCAATGATATGCTGCTGTGCTACATTAAATGCACACAGAACTCCCTGATTACTCTAGAATTGTCATATTCACTTCAGTGGAGTGGTCAGCCTTACACGCACAAAGAGATGTACACACCAGGCTGCTTCTCTTTAAGTGAATATGATAGTTCTCATTCATAGTTGATCCTGTATGCACTGGAGTGAAATTGAGACTCTGGATGAAGAGCATCCATTTGTGTAGGCAGATATGGGCTTTTGGATTTAGGTGTGTGATCAACTGTTTTTGAAAGAGTATCATTTTTGTTTGAATATGGACAGACTGAAAATATTTTACAGCCATCAGTTTGGGTTACAACATAAAATTGTAATCAGAAATTGTTAAAGGGACAACATTATCATGTTTAGCATTCCTAGAATATTCTGCATTGGTGAATGCATGTGGTGTGTTTACTGTTCCAGTCTTTTTTGGATGTAAACTGCAGAAAATGTAACAATTTTTTTAAAATTAACCCCCCCCCCAACTCAGAGCACACTTCAGAATTACTGATATATCTTTAAGTTTGTGTGGTATAAGGTATTTTTTATATATAAAGTGACAGAAACATTTTGTATTTATCTGTTGTACTAATGTTAATAATGACCAAAGTGCATTCTGTTGTTGTTTCTCCCAAGGAATGTATTACTAGAGCTTTAAGAACATGCTATGTCTAGTTTATCATGTAAAAAATGGCTCTTTGATCTGTTCTTCTTCCTCTATGTTGTCTGATGTTGGGGTTGTGTTTAGGGGATTAAGTATATTTTATAATTTTTTTTCCAAAATATGGTAGACCTTCACAGAACTAAATTTTGCATAGAATATATTTTAAGAAAAAAAACAACCACGAATTGTGTAGAGATAAAAGATGAGACTTCATCTCCACAGGCTGCTTCTCTCTCTTTTTTAAAAGGACAAGCAGCTGTTTTTCACAGTGGAAATATTTTTAGACACTTAAGCCTGGACTGTGATGTTCTTGTTTAAAGAGGAGTAGCAATTTGAGTTGAAGGGAGAAGCTCAATTGTAACTATACTATACCTCAGCAACTAGCATATGCTGGATTGTTGCACTAATTATGGCAGCATGGGGGTCCTTAAAATGAGGGCTTGCAAAATATAAAGCATACCTCACAATAAAAACAGGTATGTTTGAATTGTTGCCATTTTGTATGTACGTTATACAGATGAGATGCTTAAGTGTATTTTACATCCCTTATCTGGAAAAATAGAGGCAAGCAGAAATTTGACAGATCTTATGTGTTATTGACTATTTTTGACACTTGTTTGTAACAGACAATGTGACTGGGCTTGGAATAAAATATTCTGTGGCTGATAGTATAAAACAAATCAGTTGTATTTTTCCTGCAACAAAATTAGCAGTAGCCTGATAGGACTTGGAATACTTAGTGAAAGCTTTCAGAAAGGTGAATTTGACCTCAGAAGAAGAAATGTAGACAAGAACAAACCTCGTTCTCTTGATTATGAAATATTTTGGGACTGATGTCTACCTTTGGCAAGAAGCAAATTTATTACTTTATAGATCAAATAGACTAACCTGCTTGGTAGGTCGCGATTAGAAGGTGGAGTATGAAATATTAAGAAATGTAATCATTTCTCAAATGGATGCTAGCCTTTGGAGGAGAGAGGTGTCTTGCGTACCACTTGGCTGCAAGCTCAGGAGCAGTGAAGTGCAAGGCTGGTGTACATCGTAATGTGTGAGAGCAGTAGCATAAGCTGAGGATTTATTCTTGTAAACTGGCTGTCTTATTTGCAAAAGGAAGGAGCATGTTGTACTTCTCATTGCCCTAATCTCACCAAGACACTGACACATGAACAGGTATTACAGGCACTTAGGTTAAAAAGTACTACCCAATGGTGATGGCTGAAATCATTCTTCCCCCTCTACCAAATTAATGAACTATTCCGTTCATGACAATCTAATCGAAGCTGTGCACATGACATTTTCAGCCCCAGGAAAGCTGTTTGAAACAACCAAAGTTTTTGTTATTATCTATTTTTGCACAGTAATTTTGTTTTTGACTGGGTTTTGTATATATCTACCTACCAAGTCCTTCCCAAGAGCCAGGATAGATAGTTATTTTTTGTTGTGCTACAAATGTTGTAGTATGTACGCTGTTCCTAACAAGGCAGCCTTTTGTAATTGACTGGTGGTGCTTGTGCTCATCTTTTTCAGGGTAGCATCCAAGGCCCCTATGACAATTGGTATTACTCTTGCTTTCTTGTGCCACAGTCTTTCAGTTTCTATTTGCAGGTCTTTATGCTTGGTTTTCTGGTTTTCTCCAGTTCTTCTGTTCTACTGTTGCCAGGAATTGCAATGTTAAAGTCTCCAGACTTTCTTATCATTCTTGTCAAGGATGGTTGTGTCTGGTGTGTTGTGTGGCTAATGCTTGTCGGTTTGTATTCTAAAATGCCAGAGCACTTTGACTTCTTCATTCTTTACTAACTTGGTCAATTTTGTGGTTCCACCGATTGTTACTTGCAGGCAGTTTATACATTTTACACATGTTCCAGTGAATTATTGTTGTGACTTTGTCATACCTTTCTTTGTAGTCAGTTCTCATGATCCTTACAGTTTCATCAGTGCCTTTACACAGGCAATATTTGCTGTCAACAGACGTTTTCTCAATTTTGGTACATTCATTCTTATTGCCTGGTCTTGGGTAGCCAAAATTAATCCTTCTGTCTCCTTCGATCTGTTTTTGTTGTTGTTGTTCAAACAGATAAGAACATAAGAACAGCCCCACTGAATCAGGCCATAGGCCCATCTAGTCCAACTTCCTGTATCTCACAGCGGCCCACCAAATGCCCCAGGGAGCACACCAGATAACAAGAGACCTCATCCTGGTGCCCTCCCTTGCATCTGGCATTCTGACATAACCTATTTCTAAAATCAGGAGGTTGCGCATACACATCATGGCTTGTACCCCGTAATGGAGTTTTTCCTCCAGAAACTTGTCCAATCCCCTTTTAAAGGCGTCCAGTCCAGTCGCCATCACCACATCCTGTGGCAAAGAGTTCCACAGACTGACCACACGCAGAGTAAAGAAATATTTTCTTTTGTCTGTTCTAACTCTCCCAACACTCAATTTTAGTGGATGTCCCTGGTTCTGGTGTTATGTGAGAGTGTAAAGAGCATCTCCCTATCCACTCTGTCCATCCCCTGAATAATTTTGTATGTCTCAATCATGTCCCCCCTCAGGTTGAAAAGGCCCAAACGCCGTAGCCTTTCCTCATAAGGAAGGTGCACCAGCCCCGCAATCATCTTAGTTGCTTTCTTTTGCACCTTTTCCATTTCTACTATGTCTTTCTTAAGATGCGGCGACCAGAACTGGACACAATACTCCAGGTGTGGCCTTACCATAGATTTGTACAACGGCATTATGATATTAGCCGTTTTGTTCTCAGTACCCTTCCTAATGATCCCAAGCATAGAATTAGCCTTCTTCACTGCTGCCGCACATTGGGTCGACACTTTCATCGACCTGTCCACCACCACCCCAAGATATCTCTCCTGATCTGTCACAGACAACTCAGAACCCATCAGCCTATATCTAAAGTTTTGATTTTTTGCCCCAATGTGCATGACTTTACACTTACTGACATTGAAGCGCATCTGCCATTTTGCTGCCCATTCTGCCAGTCTGGAGAGATCCTTCTGGAGCTCCTCACAATCACTTCTGGTCTTCACCACTCGGAAAAGTTTGGTGTCGTCTGCAAACTTTGCCACCTCACTGCTCAACCCTGTCTCCAGGTCATTTATGAAGAGGTTGAAAAGCACCGGTCCCAGGACAGATCCTTGGGGCACACCGCTTTTCACTTCTCTCCATTGTGAAAATTGCCAATTGACACCCACTCTCTGTTTCCTGGCCTTCAACCAGTTCTCAATCCATAAGAGGACCTGTCCTCTAATTCCCTGACTGTGGAGTTTTTTCAGTAGCCTTTGGTGAGGGACCATGTCGAACGCCTTCTGAAAGTCCAGATACATAATGTCCACGGGTTCTCCCACATCCACATGCCTGTTGACCTTTTCAAAGAATTCTATAAGGTTTGTGAGGCAAGACGTACCCTTACAGAAGCCATGCTGATTCTCCCTCAGCAAGACCTGTTCATCTATATGTTTTGAGATCCTATCTTTGATGAGGCATTCCACCATCTTACCCGGTATAGATGTTAGGGTGACATCTTTCCCTTTTTTAAAGATAGGCGTGACATTTGCTATCCTCCAATCTTCTGGCACCGTGGCCGTTTTGAGGGACAAGTTGCATATCTTAGTCAAGAGATCTGCAACTTCATTCTTCAATTCCTTAATAACTCTTGGGTGGATGCCATCAGGGCCCGGTGACTTATTGATCTTTAATTTATCAATGAGGTCTGAAACATCTTCTCTTTTAACCTCTATCTGTCTTAACTCCTTGGTCAGGAGGGGCCATTCGGGCAGCAGATAAACATTTATCACACAATACACCAGACGTAATTGTAGTTGGGGGGAAAAAGAAAAACAAAATAATTGATATAGCAATGCCAGGTGATAGTAGAGTAGAAGAAAAAACTGGAAAAAATAATAAAAATACACAGATTTACAAATAGAAATTGAAAGGTTATGACTAAAGAAGACCAGAGTAGTCCCAGTGGTGATTGGCACCTTTGGTGTAATTCCAGAACATCTTGAAGAACAGCTTAACAGCATAGGGTGGCCACAGAAATTACCATCCATCAACTACGAAAAGCCACTTTACTGGGAACAGTTTACATTTTGTGATGGTATTTATAACATCAAAATATGATAAAAGTCAGGCATCCCAGGTCCTTGGGAAGGAGTCGATGTCTGGATAAAACAAACCAGTCAGTAGCAACTTCCTGACTCTGCGAAAATCAATAGTAATTATAATAATACTAGTATTTATATGCCACTTTCCTGGCCATTGGATTGCTCCTCTGACTTTATTCAAGGTGATTTACATGGGCAGGCTTACTCTAAACCCCTAATGGGGTTTTTACATGAACAAAAGTTCTGTCATTCAAGAATACACAACTTTCCAGGTGGATCTTTTTCTGTCTGGTCTTCATTCTAGCTGTGTTGCCTCCCACACTGAGAAACAGCTAGAGCAGCTTCTTGTCTCCCACTTGAGCTCAACTCAGCATGTCAGCTTCAAAGTCTAACTGCACACGGAAGCTCCTGGTGTTCTTGAACTGGCAACCTTCAGATGTTGTCTTTGAGCTTAATGATGGCTCTGCCCTCTAGACCAGACCTTCTGCCCTAATAAGGCTGCAGAAACTCATTTGCCCAAATGATATTTAACAAAAACATAAGGCTCTGCTCCAAGTCATTCTATATAACTTATTATATAACTTAAGCCATTATTTTTATAATAAGTTATTATATAACTTAAGCCATTATTGCCCAATGTTGCATATATGCAACAGAGATGAAATGTGTACGCCTGTGGGCTGGGCAGAAATGGGTTAAGCAAAAATGGGACTTTTTCTGTGCTAATTGGACACTGAGGCACCAAGCATCACTGAACGAGTATTAGTGCTGATGAAATCTCTTCTACTGGAAGAATGTTTTACAAACGGTGTTCTGGGAAACCCAAGGCTTCCTTGAATGCGTATTAGAGCTTTCTCAGTGAGAAGATGTGTAAAGTTAAACAAGCTTGCCAATTATGACTAGTCTTCCCCTACAACATGCAGCCACAGCTGAAAGTTTTGGAGATCAAGTCACCTTAATTTATAAACCAAACAGCAACAGCATTTAATTTCAGACTTCAGTTCTTCCCAATGTGACATATTAACTAGGTGATGAAAAAAGAGCTTCAATGCTATTAAAAGGATTTGCCCTTTCTTTAGATAAAGGAATATCTGAGCAGGCTTATTTTCAGTCTGTTAACAAAGAAGGGCTGAACAGTTCCCCTGCTACATCTCATTTGACCCAATATAAACTATTTTTCTTTGTAGCTGTAGCTGTCCTCTTTTATGCTTGTTCAGACCTTAGAAGTCATTATTTACTAACAGCTCCCAAATGAGCCTAATCTATCTGTTAATGAAAGTTATTTAGGAGGGATTAGGTTGCTTCCTTTCTAACACAATCACAATCCAAACCCCTGGAGGCTTGATAGTGAATTAAATGAAGCTCTTGCTTGTTCCTTTTCTGCAAATGCTTCCAAATGGGATGCAAGTAAAATTTCAAGCCCAAATGTTTGGATTTCTGCAAAATCATATGACAACCATGCTAAGCTTTATCACAGCCATTTTCAACCACTGTGCCATTGCACATTGGTGTGCAGTGATTGGTTCCCAGGTAGGCCGTGGGAATGTGGGAGAGGGTCATTTATTGGGCCATTGGGGGATGTGAGTTCTCATTGGCAGCACAGTGTCAATTGTCTAAAAACTGATGGTGTGCCTTGACCATCTTAGTGCCTTGCCAGTGTGTGGTGAGATGGAAAAGGTTGAAAATCACTGCTTTAACAGCTTGTTCAGGAAGGACCACTTTAGGACAACGAAGTGCCTGCGCTGTTTTACTACTGAGATGTTTGGTGTAATCTCCATCACCAGCATTCAGTTTTCTATCAATACATTTACCTGGGAATTGGAACAATCTACTATGACGTGCTAGGAGTAACACCAGACTGAATATCCATCCTCATCCTCATGCAGCCCTATGTCATTGCCTTGAACCTCGCAACAACCCACAATGGTTACAATTCTCAGTAAAACAGATTAAGTCCTATCAGTTGACTTCAGATACCCAGTCCCTCAAAGCTCTGATAGGTAGCAAATATGCTAGTGAGATAACCAGTGCCCAGTGTTTTCTGCTTTTGTCATGGTCTCCCAAAATCACATCTCTCAGTTGCATGACCACCAGCTATGGATACTTGGCAAAACTACTGATGGACACTGGTGATCCATCAGTACTTTAGCATTTAAATAACTTTTTAAAACACAAATTTTAAGAGCTCATGAAATGACACATTTCCCACTTCATGCCTACATCACAAATGTGTCACAGGTGTTGGGTACTAGCCAACAGGTGTACAGTGGACCCTTATCCACGGGCTCAGTATCCACGGATTTGACCATCTGCACGTGCCAAGCCCATGACTGGAGGGCCTCAGAAAGCCTCCTGGACTCAACTGGAAGTGACTATAGTTGTGTCCCGGAGGCTTCTGGGAAGGCATGCAACCTCTGGAGGTTTGAGCCACAGACCCCATGTAAGTTATTGAGGTGTCACACCAAGCCCCCCCTGCGTATTTCAGTATCTACAGATTTCAGTATCTGTGGGGAATCTTGGACTGGATCCTTCACTGATACCAAGGGCCTACTATACATGACACTTGTGTAACCACATTCACTAGCCTCCACAACTGGAGTTGACACTGGGAATCATATTCTACAACAAAAAAATTCAAGTTTTTCATATGTATCTGCAACCCTGGAGAGCTGTTGCCAGTCAGTATTGACTGTACTGAGCCAAATGGTCTAATTTGGCAGGCTCCAAATCCTGGCTGGCAAGCTGGATCCAGTGTCTGCCAAAATCTGCACCCTGGGTGAACAGAGCTTAGCATTCCAGTGGGGAGCCTTCTTTCCACGCCACTGATTGCCCCTGAACATTGCCGAAGCCAGCCACTTCCAGGTTCCATTGCCACAGCAGGTTTTCTGCCCAGATTTCCAGGCAGATGTGGCTGGCTGCGGTAATGCTTGTTGGCAATCAGCGGCATGGAAAGGAGGTTCTCTGGCGGAACAGTAAGCTCCATTCGCAGGGATTGAAGGGATTTCCGGGATGTAGCAATCTCCAGTTTGGAGACTGCTGGTCTAACTAGAAGGCAGCTTCGTAGGCTCATTGAAATTTTTATTACACTTCAGTGGATATATAGAGCATTGCACACACAGTATTGTCTCTAGGTGGCATGTTCCCTCCCCCCTTCTCTCTTACATTCTCCCCATAAATTTTCCTTCACTTTCTTCCCCCTGATCTTTTTCTCCTAGCCTCCTCTGGTTTTCCTCTCCACGTGGTCTTTCCTTCCTTCTTTCTCTGACTTTTTACCCTGTCTCTCTCTCTGTCCTGTTCTGCACTATCCCATCCCCCTACCCAGCTTCTTCTTCCTCTCTCTCTCCCAACTCCCTTCTCACAGGATGTTGTACACTCCCTCCCTCTCTTAGGCAGCCTACTTTGGACAGCAGACAACTCATCCCCCCCCCCGTCTCCTTTAGGCAATGGCTGCAACAGCTGCTCCTTCAGCCATTGAAAAGGCAAGGCAGGCATGGGAAGAAGAAGGAAACGAGGGAGACCAGTAGAGACTAGAGCAGGGGTGTCCAAACCCCGGCCCTTGGGCCAAATGCGGCCCTCAGGAAGCGTCCAGTCTCCAATGAGCCTCTGGCCCTCCGGAGATTTGCTGGAGCCTGCAATGGCCCAACGCAACTGCTCTCAGCGTGAGGGCGACTGTTTGACCTCTCGCGTGAGCTGTGGGATGCGAGCTCCCTCCGCTGCTTGCTGTTTCATGTCTGTGATGCAGCAGAGGCAGCAAAGGAAAGGTCAGCCTTGCTTTGTGCAAGGCCTTTTATAGGCCTTGAGCTATTGCAAGACCTTCATTCATTCATATAAGTTCCATCTCTAATATAGTCATTTGTGTAAATTTATGTAAATCTATTCAAATTTGAAATGTAAATTAATTCTTTTTTTCCGCGGCCCCCAACATACTGTGAAAGAGAAGATGCAGCCCTCCCGCCAAAAAGTTTGGACACCCCTGGACTAGAGTGATGGTCTGGCTTCTAGATCAGAAGTGTCCAAACTTTTTGGCAGGAGGGCCACATCATCTCTCTGACACTGTTAGGGGCCAAGGAAAAAAAGAGTTAATTTACATTTCAAATTTGAATAAATTTACATAAATGAATACATTAGAGATGGAACTTATATGAATGAATGAAGATCTTGCACTAGCTCATGGCCTATAAAAGACCTTGCACAAAGCAAGGCTGGCCTTTCCTTTGCTGCCACTGCTGAATCACAGACATGCAGTGGATGTGAACAAGAAGCAGTGGAGGGCGCCCTCGTCCCACAGCTCACATGAGAGGTCAAACAGTTGGCCCTCACGTTGAGAGCAGTTGTGTCGGGCCAGCGTGGGCTCCAGCAAGTCTCCAGAGAGCCAGAGCTCATTGGAGACTGGGGGCTCCCAGCAGGCCAGATTGGGAATTCCTTGAGGGCCACAAGTGGCCCCAGGGCCAGGGTTTGGGCACCCCTGTTCTAGTTCATCCACCTACTCTAGTTTCTCCTGTTCTCCTCGGATTCCTTCTTCAGCCTGGGAACAGCATCTTCCTTTTCAAAACGTAGAGAAATTGGACAGTAGGGGAGACAGCAGGGGAGAAGGGGGAACTGAAGCCACAGACTTGACAGCTTTTACTATGGACAATAGGATCCTCATATGGGAATGACGCAAACCCCTGATGATTACTTAAGACAGGACTATGCAGCTATGGACACTACACTGATAGTGTCTGGCTCAGTTCTCAGTAAAAGTTATATGGAGTCAGCAGGCTGCAGGCATACAGAAAGTTTCTCATTCCAGATGCTGCCATCACCAGGGAGGAGCCAGATTAAGCCCCCACTTTGATATCCCTGAATAAGTATTATCCCTTCTCCCCATGTAAGTGAGTGACTGCCATCAAGTACTTCTGGAAGAAAAATAAAACACTTCACCAGTAGACAATGTTCTAGTTAGGGACTTCTACAGAATCCCATGACTGAACTGCTTGTAAATGGAAATAAGGCAAGCCTTCTGCCCAGACTGAAGGGGAAAATGCAAGACTGTTACCCTTGGGTATGCTAGAGAATCGGCGGGCTTCTCCTATTCGCTCATTTGATTTATTCTCCAAGGCACAAAGTCTGATCAATAAAGCAGAATTCTTTGAAGTGTGCTTGATGCTCACTTTTTAATTAAAATGCAATACTCAAGGGCAATTGAGCAAGATATCCAAATGTTTTCTGTGCAGTGGGCTACTTCTTAATATGCAAGGAAGGCAATTACAAGATTGCTTAAGTTTGCACTGCAAAACATCCAAGCAGGAGGGGTACCCCTACAATGGTAGTCCTAATTCGGATGTATCTGCTAGGAAGTTTACCTGTGTAGGAAAGGCAGTCAAAATGCATCTAAAATCCTGTTCATTCTGATATGTAAAATGGAAGAGTACCATAACTAAAAGTTGAGACACAGAGGCCCCAATCCTATCTCCCTCAACCAGCGTCAATCCAGCCACACCAAAAAAGATAAGCACTGCATACAGTGGTGGGGGACCCGAGGACAAATTGGAGGTAAGTAAAAATTATCTTTATTTCTGCCTAAGCCCTGGGCCTACCTATGGGCCTCCTCAGACATTCACCACCTATATTGGTGGTGTATATCTGAGGAGAAAAAATGAACAGGGAAGTTTGAAACGGACGTGATAAGATCCTGCATTTGCTTTTGCTGCCAAATTTTAATCACCGTCTCCAAAGTGGAGACTGCTGTGTGCCAGTAAACCAGTCCCTGGTGTGAATGGCACTTACTGTTCCACCAGGGGGCCTCCCTTCGGCACTGAAGATCACCCCCAACCTTCGCACCGGCTAGCTGCACATACCTAGAAATCCAGGCGCAAAGCCAGCTAGGGTGAAAGGCCCTGGAAAGCAAGCAAGGCCAGGGGTGCTCTGTGGTGTGAATGAGAGGCTCCCCTGTGGAACAGTAAGCGCCAGTCACATGGTGGAGGGAGTCAGCAGGGCACCGGATCTGGCCTGTGGGCTGGAGTCTGGAGAGCCGTGGCCTAAACTGACAGCCAAGGGAAAATTTGAGTTAGCCAGCTCATATAGCTTTATTTTCCATATGCCTTATTCTGTACTTCATGCTTTCTATGTTAAGCTAGCTATTTGACTTGAAAGCAGCTGTCTCCAAACTGGAGACCCTGTGTTCCAAAAAAGCCCTCCTTTCCTGACCAGCGCTTACTGTTCCACCATGTCGCTGTGTTTTTCAAGCTGATCTGGCACAGGGATTCTCTGGGCAGTTGCATCTATTGCCTAGCATCTCAGAAGGCTGTGCAGCAGGATGCCTGGGCAGACACAACTGCCCAGAGCGTCCCTGTGTCCAGAGCAGCTTGAAAGAAACACAGCAACACAGCAGAATGCTAAGCACCACTCACAGGGGGGAGGGATTTTTCCAAACCCTGCATCCAGTCTGTTTTAAAGGAATGCTTTTCTAGCTTTCCCCATGCTTCTGTAATCTGAAAATGCGACTGGTCACACACTACTTGGTGCTGTAAAGTATGTACCTGCAGTTTCCATACCTTCTCTTTAGACCAGTTATGACATTATTTACTTCTGAATCTCCTGTACTTTTAGAAATATAGGCATGCCCCTGTATCCATGCAGGATCTGTTCCATGATCCCCCCACCTACGGAAACTGCAAATCTGGGGGATGCTATAAAAATAGAAGCCTCCACGCACACATCCTTATGCAGCCATAAGAATATAAGAACATAAGAACAGCCCTGCTGGATCAGGCCATAGGCTCATCTAGTCCAGCTTCCTGTATCTCACAGCAGCCCACCAAATGGCAGCACACCAGATAACAAGAGACCTGCATCCTGGTGCCCTCCCCTGCATCTGGCTTTCTGACATAGCCCGTTTCTAGAATCAGGAGGTTGCACATACCCATTATGACTTGTAACCCATAATGGATTTTTCCTCCAGAAACTTATCCAAGCCCCTTTTAAAGGCATCCAGGCCAGATGCCGTCACCACATCCTGCAGTAAGGAGTTCCACAGACCAACCACACGCTGAGTAAAGAAATATTTTCTTTTGTCTGTCCTAACTCTCCCAACACTCAATTTTAGTGGATGTCCCCTGGTTCTGGTGTTGTGTGAGAGGGTAAAGAGCATCTCCCTATCCACTCTGTCCATCCCCTGCATAATTTTGTATGTCTTAATCATGTCCCCCCTCAGGCGCCTCTTTTCTAGGCTGAAGAGAGTAGTGTTTCAAATGCCATAGCCTTTCCTTATAAGGAAGATGCCCCAGTCCAGTAATAATCTAAGTCACTCTCTTTTGCACCTTTTCCATCTCCACTATGTCCTTTTTGAGATGTGGTGACCCGAACTGGACACAGTACTCCAGGTGTGGCCTTACCATCGATTTGTACAATGGCATTATAATATTAGCCATTTTGTTCTCAATACCTTTTCTAATGATACCAAGCATAGGCTGCCTTTACTGCTGCTGCACATTGGGTTGACACTTCTATCAAGCTGTCCACCACCACCCCAAGATCTCTCTCCTGATCTGTCACAGACAGCTCAGAACCCATTAGCCTATATGTGAAGTTTTGATCTTTCGCCCCAATGTGCATGACTTTACACTTACTTACATTGAAACGCATCTGCCATTTTGCTGCCCATTCTGCCAGTTTGGAGAGATCCTTCTGGAGCTCCTCACAATCGCTTTTGCAGAGCACCTCTCAGCTTTTGAGCTGCAAAGTGACATCTTGGCAGAAGTGATGCTGCTAAAAGGGTAGCCCATGCAATGATAACTGGGCTCTTTCACATCTTGAAAATATGATCCATATTTGCATGTTTTCTGTCCTTTGCAGCTAATGAGTTCCTGAGCAAGAAAAAGTCCTTGTTTCTAGTCATCGCTTAATGACATCCCTTCTGATCCTCAGCAGGCGCCATGAATACTGTTCGGACTTCTATATGAAATGAGTTTGACATCCCTGCTCTACACCTATGCAAAGTGCCTCCTCCTCCTCACTAGGCTAGTACAGCCAACTAATTTACATCTGAAAGGATCCTTCATTGTCATATCAGAAGGTATGGCTTCTTTTTTGACAATACAGTAGTACCCTGGTTTCTGTGGGGGGTGGGGTGGGTTCTGTTCCGGAACTTCCTGCTGATATGGAATCTGTGGATAGGGGGGTCCAAATTTAAAGGGCTTTCAGAACAAACAAAAAAAAGCTTGTCAAAATTGGGGTGCATCTGTGATGAGGCTGGGAGGAGAAAGGAACCCCCGTGCCAGTCAGACATAGGTCATTGTCCTAAAAATAGTTGTGGAGTCTTGACAATTGTGTGGTTTGACCACAAAAATGGTAGAAACCCCGATTTTGGTACACTTTTTGTTTTTAAAAGCATTTAAATTCAGATTCTTTCATCTGTGGTGAGTGAAATTTTCAGATGCCAGACCCACAGGTACCGGGATCCCACTTTATATACATTGTCTGTCTCCATGCCCTGATGCTTAATAGAAATAATGCATGTGAACTGAACCTTTTTATATTTTTCAAATTTTTTCTGACAGGTGCATTAAATATTTCACTTCAGTCTCTTTCCAAGTGACACTTCCCTCTTAATGCCACCAGATGGCTCTGTGACCCAACAAAAGTTTATAGCAAGGATGACTTTCTGCATCTACACAAAACTTCATTTACAAGAACACCATCTTTTATTAACCTGGAATTATCACTTGTTTTGGCAAGCTGTTGTAAACTTACTACACTTCCTGGTTCTGGTTTCACAACTGCTAAAAGTGAGATTAACACCATGCTTCTTTCGATCACGGGAGATTGGAGCTAAGAAATAGGTTTCTATGCATGGAATCCTTACTGGAGTGGGAATACTGTAGCAAATCAAATGCAATTGCACAACAACACTGGGAGGGAAACATCGACATAAATGGGTGGGAGGCATCTGATGCACAGTTTGGATGGCAATGCACATTCATGCCTATTGTCCAATGAAGATAGTAGGAATTTTGTTCCCATACACTGTCAAGGTCAATAGGCTTGTACAACATTATGTTGTGCCTGTACCTATCTGGACACCACCCCCTCCCCATCATCTGTATATTGTTTAGGAAAGTTGCAGACTCCGCATTGTACTGCTGTTTCTACTGCAGACCTCCATGGACTTGCAAGAGAGGCAATCCATGTTATACGGCAGGTTGGTGAAAGCCCAATTGACTATAAGTCTGTGGTTTATTTTATGGTTTATTAAGTAACAATGAAAACCAGTTGTTAACGGGCAATGCATTATCCCAGCTACACTGAACAGCAAGAAAAAGGGCAGAAGCTACTAAGTAACATTGTGGGAAACTTTTGCTGAATGGAACTTTTGGGCAAGTTAGTCTTGGTCACGGGAAGGGCATTGCAGTATTAAGTACTGTGTGGCATCACCACCTAAATTTGCATCTACCCGACTGCAGAAAAGGAGTGTCTCACTCATGTTGAAAGGCCCAAATGAGAGCCAGGATGGTGTAGTGGTTTGAGAGTCTGACTTAGATGTGGAAAAGCCATGTTCAAATCCCTGCTTGGCCTTGAAAGGTGACCCCCGGGGCCAGTCACTATCTCTCAGCCTCACCTACCTTACAGGGCTATGCCATTGAGGACAATAGGAGGGGAGCACCTAGGAACACCACCTTGAGCACCTTGGAGGAAGGAAGCTATAAAAATGCAAAAAATATGCATAATATAGAAGTAAACGCAGATTAACATTTCTTGGAGAACTAGGTTTTCTTTATGAATTATGAAATTGTTGCTGTAGGCCATACACGTATTGACACCACATGTGGTGTTGATATGTGTATGGCCTACAGCAAAAGACAATGGAATTGGACAATGGCATTGTCTTTTGCAGGCCATTCGATCAAACAATAGCAAACAATTCTGGAAGGTCGTGGCGGGGGCTTCACGAAAAGAAGTGCATGAGCCATCAGTGATTCCCCATCAGACCTGGGAACAGCACTTTCTTTGAGTTTTTTATGAGAGCCCTAGGCTACCCACCTATCCGGATGGGCTTGCCCTTGACAATATACCCGAGTGGCCTCTGGTCTCCATCGCGGAAATCTCGGAGTTTATCAGTCAATTAAATCCGCGCAAGGCACCTGGCCCCCATGTACTAGCCCCTGACCTGATAAATGCCCCGCCGGATTTGTGGGTTCCTCTTCTTGCCCAACTCTTCACCATGGTGGATAAAACAGCCCAAATACCTAAGGCCTGGTCCAAAGCTATTTTGGTACCAATTTATAAAAAGGGGGATACAAGAACACCAGGAAGTTACAGGCCAGTTAGTTTGCTCTCAATTATCGGTAAAATGTACGCAAAACATTTATTATCAAGATTATTGGATTGGATCGAGGTGAACAGGTAGGTTTCAGAAAGGGTAAATCCATTTTAGATCACTGTATGGTCCTTTCTCATCTCATTAACAAACAGCTAGCCCGGACTAATGGACAGCTCTTTGTTGCCTTTTTGGACATAAAGGGCGCTTTTGACGCAGTGGTTAGAGACATTCTGTGGCATAAACTTTCACATATGCTGATGGACAGATAACTCATCCTAATTAGGAAGCTATATACAGATAATAGCTGCCAGGTTAGAGTCTCCCTTGGAAGCAACCTCTCAGAGCCAATCCCTCTTAACAAGGGAGTGAAGCAGGGCTGCATTCTTGCTCCAACCTTGTTCAACTTATTTCTAAATGACCTCAATACTCATCTTAAATTAAGCCCCAATCATATCCCACTCGTACTATATGCTGACAATATGGTTTTACTGTCAACTTTGAGGGTAGGTCTGAAATGTTTGATAACTGAAATGTTTGACAAGCTGTATTGACTACCTAAAGAAAAATGAGCTATTTCTAAATTTTGATAAATCTAAGATAGTAGTATTTGGCAAATCTCGGAAACTTCTCTATTGGTCTTTCAAAGGGAAGGTAATTGAACAGGTAAGAGAGTTTAAATATTTAGGGATCTATTTCCATCACAAGCATTCTTGGGTGATGCATCGTAAAATGGCAGTAAATCTAGCCAAAGTTTCGACCCAAGCAATCTTGCGTTTCCATTTCACCAGGGGTAACTCCTACATTCCTGCTGCACTGTTGGCCTTTAATGCAAAAACTATCTCCCAGCTCTTATATGGAAGCTCCGTCTGGTCATCTGCCTTCGACTGCACAATTGAGAGAGTGCAGGTGATGTTCTTATGTAAGATACTAGGGGCACAATGTTGTGTAGTATGCAACTCTTTGTTTGGAAGCTGGCCATCACAGAGTGGATACCCTGGCATGGCTTAGGACTTTTTGATATTGGCTCAGAGTATATCACATGTCAGATCAAGGCAGCCTGGTTTGGGGCATCTTACCCGATCCTCCTCTCTTTCCAGGCTTAGCTCTTTTGCGTAAGAAAATCTGCTCTGTGGGGCTCTCCTTAGACTTGCTAGGCACTCTAGACGCAGAGCAGGCCTACAGAACCCTGAAACAAAGGCTCCTTGACATTGAGCAATAGGACCTTTATAGCAATGCCCACAAAATTGCTCTCCAGTACATCTCCATCTTGCTATTCTACCTGGAAGGAGGCCTAAATATTTTGACTTCTTGGAATGTCCCCAAGAACGGAGGGCGTTTACCCTAGCGAGATGCAATGTCATCCCATCCGAGCAGTTATTTGGCAGATATAGAGGCATTCCAGCTGCAGATAGAGTTTGCCCATGTAGGATGGGAAATTTAGAAACTCTTTCCCACATGTTATTGCATTGCACACTATACCAAGATCTTTGTATATGCTACTTAGCACCAATCTTGGCCACTATCTGGGGTTAGAATGACCAGAACACAATTACATACATACTCGGTGGGGTTAATGAAGAGCTTTCTGGGGGGGTGGGGGTGGCCAAATATATAAAAATGATTATTAAGAGATGTATTACTATGTTGGTCCCAAATGGCTGAATTGATGCAGCAAGGCCTGGTTGAAGGTGAACTGTTTGATTTATGTTGCCCTCCAGCCAATTTTGTGCTTTACACTGTTTGCATTTTAAACATGCCAATAAAGGTTTCTTGTCTTGTCTTGTCTATCAACAAATAAAAGACACCCTTCCCGGTGAGTAAGGAAACTGGCACCAGATACTCCAGGAAGTGAAGGAAGGAGCTGGGATGTGAGTGTGCTGTGAGCATGCATGTCATTAAACACGGATGTGGGCAGTCAGATGATTTAAGTATCATATGAACTGGTCTATAGTCAGCTGGCACAGCTGTTCATGAATGGTTTGGGAGATAGGATCTGTATTTTGAAAACAATAATATTATGTTGCTTTTGTGCTCAGCTTATAGCCATGAACTATCGGGAATTAGATTATGGGTAGTCTCTAATGTACGTTGTGATTTTGGGCCTTTACCAATTCAGCAAGTCTAAGCCAAAATGGTCAAGTATCTTTTTTGGCCTGAATTAGTCCTCCTGCCTTAGTGCCATGCTGAGCAGGCCCGACCAACCCAACATTTGTCTGGTGGCATATGAGATGTCGGACAACACCCACCCCCGCCCCATCACCATCTTTTTTGTACCCTTGACTGCCAGTAAAACAAGGGGTCCTGCTGTGCTTAGCTATTGAGCTTCAGCCAGCTAAGTTGAGCACAAATGTTTGATTTTGTTTCTTTGTGAAGGAAGTTTGTAAAGTCAGCTATGTAAGTGTGTGTGTGTGTGTGTGTGTGTGTGTGTGTGTGTGTGTGTGTGTGTGTGGCGGGGGGGGGGGAACAGCCATGCAAACTCTTGTCCATTTCTTGTGAAATCTGTCCATGGGTAGTTCTTTTTTATGTATTCCATGCTGGAAGCCCATCGTCCATGATATCAACTCCACCTTGCTTCTCCAAATGGTGGTCTGGCTGAACCCGCTTTGCCACAAGGTTATAATTTGGCAAACAGACAATTAATCCTGTATCACAGCACAGGCACATCAAATGAAAGCTTGTAGTTGGCCTTACACCACAAATGAGGATACAGTTGTGGGAAACAACAGCAACTTGTTTCATTGTGCTTCACTGTAGGGAGGAAGGAATGCTATGGTGACATCCGAGACCTTTCTCATTTTCAGCTAGTGCTCTTGTTCATTCTTGCACTGCTAGGCTAACATGAAAAGTGCCAAGCCACATGGAAGGAGCCCATTTGGTGATGTCTCCCTTTGTACATAGCACAGCTGGGACAAGCCAGCATGGGACAGACCCACAGCGTATGCTCATCTCCAATGGCCTGGGCTTCTCAAGGAATGTGACACAGGAATGGACTGCAGCAGCTTCCTCCCCACTAGAGTACTATTTTGTCAGCCACCCCTTAGAAGTGTGCATTATAGAAATGTTCAGTTGTACACATTGCAGAAGCAAGAATTAAGATTTCTCATAATATTTAACATGAAGAATAAATTATTGTGGAAAATAAAATTAGAGTAATCAATTTGGGCAGGTTTGCAAGAGATCCTTCTGTATCTTCTGCCTCTTTTATCTCTTCAGTGTACTTTTCCTTGTGTAAGAATTAAGAAAGGCATTCCATATGCACTGACATTATAGGAATTTTTTTGCAATGTGTGTGTAATGAATATTTTCTAAGAAAATTTCCCCTCCCTCCTCCATAATTAATTACACAGTATAAATGGTTGGGAAAAAAGATTCTTGGATATATATTTTATTTGAGTGGTTTAGAATATCATACAGTAAACAAGATTTCTGTAAAAGTTAATTTATCCATAGTGGTGCGTTTCATAAAAATAGTTGCTCACTTACAGCCTTTCTGTGACTATTAATACATGGAATTATATTTATAGCGATAGAGCTGTACAAGGTAAATTCACAGCTAACACTACACAGAAATATTATTTGGAATGGGGTTTAGATGATGTGCTGTCTTCACAGGTTATCAATTACAGCCGCATAAAGCAATTACTGCACAAGAAGTAGCTGGGCACTGTGCAAATTGGAGTTTATGCAAGCATAATCTCAACTGGATATTTTTTCCCATTGTTTGTTTCTGTTCATTATGTGTAGGAAATAATAGAGTTGGACGTGCATTTCCATTTATATTAGGAAAGTACAGTCCAAAAACCAGATTTAATAAATAAACAGCAAATTATGCAAATATCTAGGTTGGGGATAAAGATATATCTATAATTTTTTTAATTAAAAACTATATATTTTTTGTAAACAGCTACATATCTTTGTGCTTTCTTAAAAAATTATAATGGGACTAGTTCTTAAAATAAGCATTTTGTTTCAAAGGTGCAAAATCCTTTAAATCTTCTCCAACTACCTCAGTAGAAAGATGTTGCCATATCTCCTGAAGGAAAAATGAAAGGCCAATAGCTCTCTGTAATAAATGGTCCGTGAGAATTAGCAAGCTGGTGATCTCTTGCACCAAACACAATCTGAATGACTAACATCCCATCACCTCCTCACTTCCTCCTCCAAATCAAAACTTCCACTGACCTTAAACACAACTGAATTGCTCAATCATAGAGCAATGTACTTCTGGGTCATGTGAAGGTTTGCCAAAGACATCTTCCCTAATATAAACATATTTGTGATTTTAAAAAAATCTATTATTGTTCTGTGGGGTTTTATTTTTTAGACTTTTGACATTGTTGAAAAATTGGCAAACCTCTCAAGGATTACGAGATGATTAACGGAGCTCACTGGGGAAGCTGTACTTCATCGGTGTGGAATGAGATGCTCTTGTGGCACTTACTTTAAAGCTGAAAATTAAAAGCAAGAAAGGCTTAAATACGAATATGGAAAAAAAAAGAGAGCTAGACACCTGATGAATCTAGGACTACAAAACCCATGAGGATCTTGATGGATCTTCCACAGAATTCCCAGAGAGTGATTAGAAGAACAGAATCCAAAGTCTTAGTTAATGAAAGCTTGACAAAGTTATTGAGACATAGTTATTAGTTCCTGCAGGAGACAGAGGCTGTTCTGAAAGGAAGCTGCAGCTTTTAATCTTCTCTTCATTGTGGGCCGGCAACTGCATGGTACTATTCGCCATGTAATTAGTTGAGCTTTGTGCGGTACCTGGTAATTTCGATGTGTGAATATATGTGCGTGTGTTTGTGGGAGCAACCTGTGGTAAATTGCTTTTGAGGCTAGATTGGCAAATATAATTCCACCCTAACTTTTTTCCCCCCAACATACAGAAATATGGTTTGTTCACAAAAATGGCAGTAGAAATGGTAATCACACCGGCTAATCCCCTAGGATTTCTTACCTTGCATAATGAATTATGCTTACTGGTATCAGACGGTCTATTCCAAAAGAGTTAACAGTGGAGACATGTAATGGATGTACAATTTCTGATGCTTCAAACCCCTGTCGGGATATGGTGAGAACAAGTTATTTACAACATTTAACTCAGATAAAAGATTCTATTCCCACTTTCAGCTTGTTCCGTGCAGTTTTATTTAAGGCGATGTTCCAGTTTTGTGATTGCTCTAACTTCTTCCAGTTTCTTGATATAAAGTTTGAATGAAAATCCCAAGTCCTTCATGCAGTGAAAAACAACATACTAAAGCTACACTGCACTGTTCTTGTGGTCAACTGTCCTTCATATTATTTTGGTTTCTTCCATAGCTGCCAAAGTCTCTGAAATGAAACTGGGGACTTGAGGGCCACATTTAAATACTGTGTGACTACGTTGCTTCAACTTAGTAGACTCTATGCACGTTGTCATGAAATTACACATTATTGTTTCCATTTCTCAATGTTTGGAGCATGTATGTGTGTGATAGTTAAAATAAATTAAAATAAATCAAGGTGGGACCGAAGCTATGAAGGATGTTTTGTATCACTGAAACAGAGGGCAATGGGCACCTGAATTATCTACTCATGGCAGAAGTGCCAGATTTTAGGACACCAGGTAGCTTGTCAGAACCAGGAATCTTCCATGGTCCTGGAGAGACAGTTGCCTTCCGAGCTGTAGTATTGGTGCTGCGTGTGTTAATGGAGTGGAGGTGCCCCTTCCGTGGGAACTCACTGGGCTTCCTGTCAGGTTCCTTCTGGCTGTGGTCCATGTCGTTTCCATGAGAGCTGCAGCTATTGCTACTATACGCCTTTGTAGCACCAATGGAATCAAGCTTGACGTGTTCAGAAGCTGCAGCTAATTTCTTCTCTGTGGCAACTGCGGTGCTTTGATCTTTTTCACTGAGAGACCCTCCTCTTTTGCTTTCCAGCCACTTGGATCTCTCAGCCAGTTCATCACTGGTTCCAGCACACCCACAATCTTGTTCGCCAGCCTCGGCCACTGTGTTCAGCCCGACTGCCTTACTCTCCAACGCTGGCCTGCTACTTTCGCCAGTCTTACTCTTGCCTTCTGAGCTTCCTTTCCTAGAGGCCTCTTCATGCTTTGACCTGTCTGCCTTTTTAGGACTTGCAGACCTCTCTCTTTGCTCACCTGACCTTTTCTTTTTGTGGCCATTTGCTGAAAGCTCCTTTGGTTTTCTTGCATCATGTTCCCTCTTGATATCCCATGTTGGTTCTGGGCTTATCTGGCGGGAAGGGTCAGAGGGTTGGGCTAGATGTGATGAAGATAATGGTGCGACAATGTCATCAAGGGAAATAGTTACTTCCGGCAGACCTGGGGAGGCGGCAGAGGGAGAACTCCAGGAGTTTGGTTCGTCTGTTAAATAAATAGATAGATAAATAAATAAATAAATGTTTGCACAGAATATACATTAGAATATCTGGGAGCTAAATTAAGACTAAATTCTGGAGACATTTTTCAGTGAAAGTGAGAAAAAACGGGGGCAGGGAAATAAAAATAATTTTATCTGAGAAAAACTCGTTGAATTTGAAACATTGTAGGAAATTTTAAAAGTCAGATTCTTCTGTGTGAGTTCAGCATTGCTACAAATACAGTATAATATTATAGGCCGGTAAAATTTGCTGGATTCACCATCACACTCTGTACCCTGCTGCAATGGGCTAAAGTACAGTACTCAGTAATTTAAAATGACAACGGTTTCTTGGCCTCCATAACACTTAGCTATCTGCATATGCTCTATAATTAAGTGCCTGATTTCTTCTTAGGCTGCTCCCAGAAAAATAAACTGCAAGCAGCAATTTAAATAATGCTATCAATTCTTTTCTTGAAGAGAGAATTTGTCAGTACCCCATGCTATTTCCTTCCTGTATTTGGAAATGGACTAACTTTCATTTTAACTTTGTCTGTAGCAGATTTGAAGGATCACTAACACTTACAACACAATTCTGGGCCATTGATAGCCCTTGTAATTCATAAACATCTACCCACTAATTTGTCACTAATTAACTGGGAGGAAGGAGACTGCATGCAATCCTCCACCTGCAACATATGCTTCTGTTGCTCCATTCTTGTCCCAGCTCCCCCTCAGGTGGCTGCTTGGGGGGGGTACCTTTGTTTAGTCACCCATTTCCACTGCCCCCCTCCTCTTGCTCCCTGAATTCAAAAAGGAAGAGGAGAACAGCGTGGTGGCAGAAATGTGGAGGAGAAGAGAATGGTGGGCTAGAACAATGAAGACATTCTAGTCTGCCTCTCTTCCTTCCTCCACTCTGTCCTCATTTTGAATCTAGGGTAGGGGTCTCCAAACCTCAGCCCAGGGGCCAGATGCGGCCCGCGGCAAGCCTCTATTTGGCCCGTGGCCAGCCTCTTGTCCCCTGAAAGCCTCTGGCCCACTTGGCCAAACATGACTGGAACTGTGCTCTGAGTGCGTCTGGAGGGTGTTCTAAGGGCCAAAGAGTTTGAAGGAATGAGCCCATTCATTCATTTATTCACTCATCTAAGTTCCATCTCTAATTTATTTATATAAATTTTATATATAAATTTTTTTCTGGCCCCCAACACCAATGCCAGATATTTGATGCGGCCCTCTGGCCAAAATGTTTGGAGACTCCTGATCTAGGGCACAGGAAAAGTGGAGGCAGGCAGCAGCTGTTTTACCAACAGGTTAAGAGTGGCAGCATTTGGTCTTCAGTTCCCCCTGGCTTCATCTCCCTGACCCTACAGGGAAGGGATTGATAATGTAGGAAGAAAAATAGCCCGAATCAACCACAGCCCTAACTTCTCCCCCGCCCCCATCAGAGTTACATACTGAGTTGTCTAACAGTGATAGGTGATAGGTGGGGAAAAGGGAGGGGGAGGAACCACCCTTTTAACTGAAACTGACACCACTGTGCTGAAAAAAAACGCCCCTCAATTTCTGTGAATGTGAATGTCATGAAACTACTACTGTTGTAATGTTTAGCTGCCTGGTGGGCAAATACTGGCACAGGAAACTGAAAAAAGAAGTATAATAATTAGTCCCCAACATTATGGGAAAATATCAACATTTCTAGGGTATATCAAAGGGCATTAAGATCAAATGATTTGCTGCTCAAAGAGAAAATCATTAAACTGTAATAGCCTGGGTTTGTCCAGCCATCACTAAGATGATTGCTTTTCATAGCATATCTAACCATGATGACAAATGCATAGTTTATGTTTTAGAGCCAACAAGTAAATGATTTTTCTCTTTCTGTGGTTATAGTAAAAGTCTGGAGACATTTGCTGCTGTTTTTGAAGAATGCATTACTCATCACTCTTTAAGGGCTTGTACAGATACCAATGAGAACCTGCCCTAATATGCATCACTATAATTTATTCTGGTTTTCCCATTTAAATTCACTAAATCCCAAAAGAATATTCTTTGGCTAGAAACCCAGAACCCACAAGTTGAGATCTTGGAATAATTCCCTTGTATTATTTATTAATGTGTTCATAAGTAGTACACATAAACAGGAGGACCACAGTCAGACCTGAACAGGTAAGTTGAATGGTGTCAGGGCAGAGGCCACCCTGTGAACAGCACAGGGTGGAGGAAGACAGAATGGGGAAGAGAATTGAGACCAGGAAAGGGGCAGATTCGGTGGCAGTGCTGCTGCTGCTATCTTATCCTCCTTCCCAGCCTCTATCCACCCAGACTTGCACCAGCAAAGCAACTGGCACAGATCTCGGTTAGGCTCATGCAGGTGGCATAGGCTTACCCTCAGGCAAGGAAACAAAACTTTTCCTTACCCAGAGGAGACCTCTGAGGCCTAAACCCCATCCCCCGCGGGATGCAGCATGCGCCCCATCGGCATGCCTGCATTGGCGCAGGGGGAGTTTGTTCGGATCGGGCTCTTAGTCAATGTGCTATACTAGTGCCACATCAGGCAGAAGGCACGTCCTAAGATGTCATATCCTGGTTTAGTATCCTGTTTTAATGGAGCTTTTTTTTTTCTGGGAAAGCAGAACAATCTATGTAACAGTCAAAAGATTGCATATTACCATTTGTACCCTGAAGAAAAAGAGTATTAGAAACAGGCAAATGTTATTTTCCATAGATATAGTTCATAAAGGCTGTGACAATTTATTACAAGGGCTGTTGGTGCCATAAATAAATGTTTAGCTCTTTATCATGGCGTTGCAGTATACCCATAATTGTCAATACTTTGGCTTTTGCAGTAGGTACAGAGGATAAGGCAGGGCTGCCCAAGATTTCCCATTTTGCATCTTTAAATCTTTTCTAGTCTGAGAAAGACTTGAGACCTGGAAGGCTCATATGTGCCCCCTGAACTGCCTTTACTTGAAGAGATCATTGATTTCCTTTCTGCAATCTGATTTTAGCTATGAGAACTCACATACTGGATCCTCTTGAAAATCATTGACACTTTCTTTAAATTGGAAATACTATGCTGGAAGGCCCAAGGAATGAAGATAAAATCACAAGGAATGAAGATAAAAATGGTCTACCAAATAACATCACGTGAGGAATGTGGACAAGGCTGTCAGGTGATACTGAGATGAATATCAATGTCATCAAATGAACAATGCCGAATTTGGAGGGTTGGGGTGGAAATCCTTTTCAATGCAAGGAAAAAATGGTCCTAAAGGAACGTTCTAAAATGTTACGAGTCTTTGTTTCTGCCTTAATTTTTATTGAATATTTTCTGTATAGGAAGAAATCAGATTATCTTAAGGATGATGATGGATATGGTTAAAAAGAGAAAATCATTGCAAACTATGATTCTCATTTTATGCAAACCATTATTAAGCAGAGTTCATTACTGCACTTTTGCACCAACCCTGCTTAGCGTTATTCACATTATTTTCTAATTTATAAATTATAACCCTATAGTGAATGCATTATTCATTTCCACCATATCTCTCATTCTAGGGTCATTCATCCTTTGGCAGTTGTGAGGATCTTAGTTACTGACAATTCTGTGTCTCACATTAAAACTAATTTGAACTTCAGTTTTTCTTTAATTGCAAACTAAAGAGGGAGATGCTGCATTTGAGGAGTAAAGAGCTAAACCTAATGCTATAGTGCTGCATGAGAGAGAGAGAGAGAGAGAGAGAGAGAGAGAGAGAGAGAGCAGTACAATGTACTGGGAATACACTGAATTTAAATGAATTACTGTAATACACCTGGCTCATTTTCTGACACCCTAAATCTATTTATGATGCTACTGAGGGCAGCTTGCTCCAATGTAGCTATGCTCAAACCCTATGGAAAGTGAATGGAATAAGTTCATGCTGCTGGCAAGTTGCAGACCGAGGCCAAATCCTAACCAACTTTCCAGCACTGGTATAGCTGTGCCAATGGGGCATGTGCTGCATCCTGCAGTTGGGTGGCACTCACTGAGGCCTCCTCAAGGTAAGGTAATCTTTGTTCCCTTACCTTGGAGCTGCATTGCCCTTAAGTTGGTGCTAGAAAGTGGGTTAGGATTGCGCCCCTATATTAGAACCATTTTGACATATATTTTGAAATTGGTGACTGTAGTATCAAGTGGTGATTTGTGTTTGTAGAGACTGTTTCAGATCCAACGGCACAGATGGACTTTGTCACTACACTGCTGCATGTTATCATGTGCAGAGCAATCAGATGGTATGCCAGCTTGTTTAGTAAGACATTTTTCACATGTGTAGCCTTTATGGCCTTCCTTCCATAATGAAATTCCTGGAGGTATACTTGGGAATCCCAAGTGCCCAGATCTACTTAGCTTCAGGCAAGCTGCTGCATCATTTGCCTTTAGACCATGGAACAGTTGTATCTATGTTGTATCTATGCAGCCATATCTGACCCCAATTCTAAACTGAAGATCCAGTGGTGCAGCTGCTGGAGGGTATTGCAAACACGTTGTAAATGTGCTTGCAAAACCTGGAGAGTAGGCAACACTGGGAGGGGGGGCCTGTGCCTCCCTGCTGATGCTGCATCCAGCCCAATGGAGAGAGGAGGTTTGAGCTGGGTGGGGTGGAGCAGGGGAAATTTTGAGCTTGAGCTGAGCTGGGTGGAGAGAAGATTTGAGCTGGACAGCAGAGGGACATGGGGAAGGTGGCGGGGAGGCAGAGGAGGGAATTTCGGGGCTGGGGAGGGCGGCTCATGGTGGATCAGGCCTGGGAGGAGGGTGGGATCAACAGAGCAGGGCTCTGCCATATCCTAAACCCCCTCCCAGGCCAGCCGTTGTTACACCAAGCTGGTTGGACTTCCACCAGCGAAATAAATGGCAGAAAACTGAGTACCCCATAGGGCAGGCTGGGCATTACTCAGGGGAAGGGGAAAATATTCTCTTACCCCTAGGAGCCCTCCAGCCTACTCTAATGCAGCAGAAGTCATGAAGCTCCACTATGCCACCACAGCTTAGGACTGGGCTGCCCTTCATGGAAAAAAGATCTCCGTGATGCCATTTAAACTTGAGAGCCAGTTTCAGTGTACCTTTTTTTTCCTTGTACAGTTTTTGTACTTCAGGGGCATACCTGAGTCACAGTACCAGGCTTCTGTCCACTCCATATCCTTACTAGAACACAATTTCAATACTATCCTCAAATGGATAATTCACTTGTGGTTTTGGTACCCAAATTTTTCACATTAATGCATAGGCATGCTCAAAGTAATTAAAAAGGCAACTTTCCCATCAATAATTTCTTTCCTTTCCCCCCCCTTCAAATGAGTTCTGTCTGGGGATGAAGAAATCCTGCTAGAATATATCATATGCAGAGCAGACGGGATGCTGAAAAACTATATCACACATTGCTGTATAATTGGAAATTATAATGAGTTTTAGATTAGTTTTTATTAATATAATTAAGATATATTCAGCCATAAAAGGTGTTCATAAATAAGTTAGTAACATGGATTACATTAATACATTAATAAAACGGACTGTATTTTATATACATTGAATAATTTAGGAGTTTGTTGCTGCACAATTTATTAGTTGTCATCCTTTATTTAAATATAAATGATATATCGTTAAATAGAATGTCTGCCACTGAAACCATCAGACTTAAGTACCTTTAAGCCTGGTGATTCCAATGGCAGACATTCTATTTAATGGTTCAGCGTATTTATTCACCCAGCCAACAAGTAGCCACTGTTTTTAAAACTTCATAGTTAACAGTGCTGAAGTAATTGGTTAAAAGAAAGCCACCCCATTCATGGGCTACAAGTTTCCTATATGTCTATATTTGATGTAACTCTCTGAAGTTTTGTTCATTTTATCAAAGTGAACATATTTCAAGTACCAATTCCCCTGTAACTTCTGTTTGAACTGCGCCCTGTTTGTAGCTCCTTTCTATTATCCATTTCCACCATTTTCACCAGTCTCTCCTATCCTAAGATTTCCTGTCAATGATTTTAACAGTGTTTGCGTGAAAGGTGTCCTTCTTCCTCACCCTATTTTTTCTGATCAGAGAGTTCTTCCTAGTTCCTACTGGTATGCCAGATCAAATACGGTACTTTCAATTTTTACTTTCTCTCTATTTGTTCTGCTGTAAGCTTTTCTTAGATGAAGGGCTCTCTGTCCTCTTCCCAAAAATGATCATAGCCAATGTGGTTATCTGACTACAGGTAGTAGTAATGTGTAAGAATAATGGTTGGTCACACTATCTTCCAAGTTAGTGCTGTAGTTTGCTGAAATTAGTTTACATTAGGCTATTACACCATGCCCAGCTACCCCTCTTTTTGTTTAGAGTTCAGAACTGATTAAAGTTCTGGAGAACTTGAAAACTTGCTTAAGATTGGAACTTTTGGTTGGTCCTAATATAGCTAATACCAGATCATGAATTTTGGATTTTTTTTCCCTTAAGAACCAACGCGGCTACCCGTATAACTTCACATAAGACTTCAGCATAATCCTCCCTTCCCCAGCATGTGTTTTGCCATCAATACTGTCTCAAAGATGCTGCAATGGGGACCATTCACATGAAACTGATTGTCTGTTTTGCCTTGCCTTGAACTCTGCAGCAGCCCACTTCTCCCACAGACCTTGTCCCACAAACTTTTCACAACAGAAACCAGTGTGAGCTGCAGGAATCTAGACAATAGCAAGTTGTTGGATTTTCTGAGCTGAAAGGGAATGAAAGTGGTTCTTTGGGAAAAGATCTGACCCTAATGCCCTTGGTGTCATCCAAACTGCTTGCATTTTACTGTCTTCAAGGCCATTTTAAACTTTCATCATGCACAGATAGCTCAATCCTAAAATTATCTGCTGGTGGAACACAATTTTTGTCAACAGAGCTGGTAGGCCAGCAAAATATTTTTTTTTTTTGCTAGCAAAAGAGCGTTGCAGGACTGAGGAGTCTTGTAGGGACTGCTGGAGCTTACTGCAGGGCAAATGAACAAAAGTGTGCTCACCACGAGACCTCTCCAACCGCCACACATAGGATGCAGTGCATCGACAGGGGAGGGGATTGAGGATTGGACTGTGAGATCCTCTCTAGAGAGAGATTTTCATAAGACTACTCAGTGCAGAAAAATACCAGGTGCTGCTAAGGCCTGCTTAGCTATATAGCTACTGTGAGAGAGACCCATCTTGTGAGAGTTCTCCAAAAGATCACAAAAAAAGGAAAAAAGATAAAATTCCATTGTCCCAGTAAAATTTTATTGTAACACATATGGCTTCTTATGGAACTCTTTGACAAGAAAAAACCTTCACCAGCCTGGAGTTTGCCTTTTTTTCTCATGGCTTTCATTCTCATAATGCTTTCCATTCGTTCCTGCTGAGTTTTAACTACTAAATATACAGGAGATCTGTTGCAAATGCTCCTACATGCCATTAAGATTTTACAATTCACACATGTTTTGTGCTCATATTAGCTGCTACCTATTTATTAAATTCTGTATTTTCACTTTGAATAGTTCACCCAGAGGTAGAAGACTATTCACTAGAAGACTATTCACTTTGAATAGTTCACCCAGAGGTAGAAGACCTTATGGATCTCATATTTGGATTGAAGGCTACAGACCAATGTTATTAACTACCATTTTGATCTGTTTAATTAATCTCTTCTTTTCCACACCACAGGTTTCTGAAATTGGTATTGCTGGTAATAAGAATATGATGGTGATTAAGCATTAATATGAATGAACATTCTCAGCTCCACCAAGATTGTCGCACACAATGGCTACATTGTTTGCTTTTTTAGCAACCGGTGGCCAATGATAATTCTAGCCAGTGTGAATCAATGCATCTGAATGATGCTGACTCCAGCCATCCATGCCTCTACCTTGTTTCTCCTGCTGCCAAGAGTGTCAGACCCCACTCCCTCTTAGTCATGGCTCAAGAGAGACAGCCTCTTAGCACCAAGTACACCCAGTCAGCAGCCATCGCTCCATCAGAGACTGAGTGCAAAACATCTTCTCATGGAAATGAGAATAGCATGTCCTGCTCTATCAGTGATGGAAGAAATGGTTGTCCCTGCTGATGTGATGAATACCACATTTATACCGCCACTTAACCTGCTACTCTGAATTATGACTGGATGAACAAAGCCTTATGCTCTTCCTCTGTGGCACTATCAAAATCTGTCAGTCACCAAGAGTCTGCCTACTGTCTCATAGGCTGAATAAACCCCACTTATTGGACTGCCTGCCTTAAAAAATGTCAGGTAAGAAACTCGCTATTGCTTTTGCCAGTGGCCTTCCCAGCCCCTTTCCTCTCCTCTGATTTGTGCCAGTTGCAGAGCTGGCACAGGTCCAAGGAGACCCATCGCTGAGCTGGAGGCTTACAGACAGGTGAGGGGATTTAAAACTCCTTTCTCCTCTGGAGCCACCCCATACAGAGCGCTCCTTTTCAGTGCGACTGCAGCAGCAGGGGTTGGGGAAAGGATAGGATTGGGCCCAGAGGAAAGCAGCACTTACCAAATTTACTTGGTACTTACATAGGCAAGATGCACAAGACAGAGTGTAGAGAAATATGTTTATCGGGCAGGATATGTTGTAATGATTGGATTATATGCAGGGTACATTTTAATGACAAGCCTCTGTCATTACTGTTACATTAATTTACTGGAGACTTGAAGATAATCATTCATTAAGAACAGCAAATGGAACCAATTATTATACTGTTTTAAATAATTAAAAAAAATTCTGTCTGCAATTAGAAACCCATTTATTCTTTTAATCTCCACTGATTTCTGGACTGAAATCTCTATAAGTGAATTTTCCCACAATAATTTTGTTGTTGTTGTTTTAAAAAGGTATATAAAACAGTTAAGAATAGCCTCTAATAATTGGAAAGGAATTCTTCATTATAGGAATTGAAGTTATTTTACATAATCTAATTAAAGTGAATTTTCCCCATTGAAATCAATGGAACTTAAAGCCCAATCCTATCCTGAGCTGGCATAGAGTATGCAACAGGACTAGCATAGCCTCCGCTGCATGCTATGGGCTGGCCAGGGATCAGGCAGTAACAGAGAAGTAAAAAAACCTTTTTATTTCCTACTCTGCCACTGCCTTGTCCCCACTGGGCCCACTTGAATCTGTGCCAGCTTTTTGGCTGGTATAAATCCGAATGAGTCTATGGGGAACATGTTGAGAGGACATAGGATATCAGCCCTACTGCTGCCACCAGTATTGCCCCCCAGCTCACCCTTGATATGCCCCCTGTCAGTCCTGATCCTTGCCCTGATCCTCTCTCAGAATGCCCCCTCTGCCTACTTATCTGCTCCGGGTGGACCCCAGATGGCACTGAAACATGCCTGGGGCCGGAGACATGGCCCCAGCTCAAGGACTGTCACAGCAGCTGTCATATCAGCAGCCCGGGCCTTGAGCTGACTGATCATGAGTTCTGTCAGGGCAAGGCCCAGATAGGATCAGGCTATTAAGACAGAATTGGACTGTTAATTGTGTGACTAACTTTTGTTGGTTAGAGACCACTGCCTTTATGTCAGGGTGCAATCCTAACCCCTTATGTCAGTGCTTTCCAGCACTGGCATAGCGGTGCCAATGGGACATGTGCTGTATCCTGCAGTTGGGTGTCACTCACGGAGGCTTCCTCAAAGTAAGGGAATGTTTGTTCCCTTACCTCAGAGCTGCATTGCCCTTATGTCAGTGCTGGAAAGTACTGACATAAGGAGTTAGGATTGCGGCCAATTAGACTAGATCAGTGGTTCTCAAACTGGTGGGTTGCGACCCACCAGCTCATGTAAGGATGCCCTGTTCCCTTTAAGGGGAAATTCCACTGCTGGTTTAATTGCGCTTGCAACTTTCACTGTTTAGAAGCTGCAGGGAGACCTGCAAGCACTCCGCAGGGCTCCCGACACCCCCTGGACCCTGGGAGCATGTATGGGTAGTTAAAAAATAGCTCCCCTCCCCCGCAGGGGCGAGATCCTGGGGATCGCTTTGCTGCCCCCGCCCCCGCCCCCACAAAGACTTACCCCGGGAGTAAATCTCCCAGGGAGTTTGAGAACCACTGGACTAGATCAAATGTCAATGTCCAGTTTGTCCAGCCATTCAAGGACAGAGTTACCTTCATTGAAAACCAGTATACAGAGGGCCAGTATACACCCTCAATTTGCAGCCAGACACAATGTGGTATATGGTTTGGCGGGAGAACCCGTAGTCCCAAAATTGTCTCTATTAGTTATTCAAGAACTGGAAATTTTCATTCTAAAATCCTCTGTGTCTGAAAAAATCATCCAGGCAGAAAGTGTTTTATTCTGAC
Source organism: Tiliqua scincoides (assembly GCF_035046505.1). NCBI lineage: Eukaryota > Metazoa > Chordata > Lepidosauria > Squamata > Scincidae > Tiliqua > Tiliqua scincoides. The sequence continues at coordinate 24,716,292 of NC_089827.1, read as the reverse complement.
CTCTTCATTAAAGGATGAAAATGAACTTTGCACGCACCACTGTAGACCTTTACCAACATCATATCAGAGTTGCATTACACATGAACTCAGTAAGCAGAACACAGTAGGATATGAAGATGATCCTTGTACTTTTAACTACCACAAATTATTATATTTTATGTGTGATCCTGCTTTCAGTGAAGGATTCATGACTTTTTTTTTTTTACTATGAGGAAACTCTATAGGTACAACTCAGACAAGGTTAAAAGCATTTGGAGGTCGCCCATTGATTTCAGTGCTTCATTCATATATAAATCAATGGAATTAAGAAGTGCTTGTCTTTGGCTCTATGCTTTATTTTCCATTGTCGACACTGTATGCTTCTAGAACTTCTCTCTCAACAGTACCATGAAGGTGAGAGCTGAACAGTGAAAATGGACTGACCAATAAGACAACCATTAAAATAGATTAAGGCTGCAATCCTGAACACTCTTATATGGGAATAATAAGTCCCATTCTGTTGTATAGAACTGAGTAGACATGCATAGCCTTGATTTGTTTAAAATGAAGTTTTCATTTTGCCTTCTTTATAAGAAAGCAATGAAAAATTGCATGTATGCAAATTTGTAAGTGAAATGATCTGCTTTGCATCAAGAGGGTTATCTCACCAATAAGCAGTGGTGTAGCCTAGAGGGAGTGCAAAGCACTAAGTTTTGCAGGGAGCTTCACTGCAGCATGCAAGTTGCCCCTCCCCTTTGGAGCCATTCCAGGCAGGGGGAGCAAAACAGAGGCATACACCTCCGTGTCGCTTTCCTCACCCATAATGTGCATGCTTGCACACTACAGGGCTAGAGCACTGGAGGTAGAGAGGAGCAGCAGAGGCAGTGGGTAGTGCAATACTGGGGGTACTGGGGGCAGCAGTTGGTGGCCATATCAAGCACTAAGAAGGCCTGGCTTGGCCCTGTTTTGAACATTCTCTTGATCATAATTTCATTTGCCAAGTGGACTCTCAAGGAGGTATGACACAATAAGATGTAAGAACAACTTGGTAAAGATTCCATTAAAACAGTTCTGTAAAATGAAAGCATATTAGAGAGCAATAAATATACATGCAGATTTTACACACCGTGTCTTTAGGGTGGCCCAATAAGTAGAAATATGGGGAGCCATGCTTGTCACTTTTCATGCACATGGAGAGGCTGGAAGGTACCATTCCTAAAGGAAGGGGAGGAACAGCCTAGGACCAATCATTAGAATTAACAGAACCAGTGACATTAAGACATATTAATACAATAATTAATTATTATTATGAAGATTATAGCAGCAAAGAATTCTTAGATTATTAGAATAGCTGAATAGGAAGTTTAATAAGTAACAAGCAAATTATTTTTTCTAATACAGGTCAGACAAAGAAGCATGCAGACAGTTTATTTATATTAGTGAGAAAATGAACTACTCTACAGACATATTTGAGAAGCAGATTCTAGAGAAATGTGGGAACAATCTTGAGGTGCTCTGATAAGGTGTCATAGAACACTGAAAAGTTACACCATGTTTAAAATTAGATTGTTCATGTGTAAATATAATTGTTCTGCCATTTATACAGTCAAAATAAGCTGGAGACCAACAATTTCACCTAATTTGATTTATCAGTACACCTGTTTTATGGACTCGTTAACAAGGGAAGTGATTCCTCGCTGAGTGCGAAGACAGGCGATCACAGCCTCCTTCCTTCCCCTTGGCATGTTTGCCAGCTACTACCCACAATGGGAGGCTAGCTCTCCACACTCCTCCTCAGGGCCCTAAGCTCTCAAATCACTTATGCTCTGGGCCCGGTTAACTTGATAACTAGGGCTGGGGAAAGGTAGGAGGGCCGGGAGTGTTCAAGCCTCCCATTTGGGCTAATGGCTGGTGTGCTGCAGTGCATACACTTTTATCAATGTGCCAAGCAGAGAAAGGAAGCGTACATTGGTCCCTATGTGATCTCTTTGTGGATTCATGACTTCTAGGAATATTATGAATTGGATACATTCATCTTTAACTTTGTCTTCCATCTGTTCTCATTGACTGTTCTCATATTCTACAGATATGAAAATAGATGTATCCATATAGATCCTGAAATTACACTATAGGTTATTAATTTCACTTTTTCAAGTATTTTGTTTATTCTTTAACAGGTCACATATACAATAAAAGACTGAGAATAAAAACTAAATCCAAAACATAGACAAGAAAAATGGTAATCCAAGGGCACACTACATGGGAGTGTGGAAGATGTATGTGACTTTTGATGAATATTTAACGGCCCAATCCTAACTGGCTGTTACGCCAACAGAATGTGACAATGCTGAAGAATGTGGCCTTGTTGCCACCAGAAGTGGCAAGCAGCTGGGCACGTGCAGCAACAGACCATGGATGCCCACTGCCTTAGATAAGTCTGTGCAGGGGCTGGGAGAGGGGAAGGGGTGAGTGGAATGGGGAAGAGATGGGGCAGAGAGGTGTGTGGATTGGGTCTGCAAAGGGCGCAGCATTTGCCAAATCCTAATCCCCTGACTGGGTCTGATCAGCCTCCACAGGTCAACGTGGAACTGCACCAGCGATATCAGTGGTACAGTTCTGAGTTGACCCACTGGCTGGCGGGGGTTTACCCTGGGGGAAGGGAACAACTGTTTCCTTACCCTGAGGAGGCCTCCTGAAGCCGAAACTCCCCAACAGGAATCAGTGGATGCTGCACTAGCACCACTGTATAGGTAGGATTGGACTGTTAATATTTTAATATTGTTTTTAAGAATGAAAATTAGTGTGTGGTATGAGAAACTGAATGACGATCAGCTGTATTTCTTCTATTTGGGATTAATCTGAAAGGTGGTCTGATTAGGGCAGAGCCCTACACAACTTGATGCCAACCAAAGTTTTTCATCCAAGTCCTGCTTCTTACTGCCTGTCTGGAACTGTAAACACAGGAAAGGAGGTGTTAAGTATCTGGCAGGCCACGCTATACAGCTGTGATTGGCATGGTGAGTCACAAGTTGTGTAGGCTTGGCAGTGTTGAAATGCAAGCATTCTAGAAAAACATATTGTTTTGCAAGACGTTGGAAATTAGTGTTTGGGGGAGGGTTGGCTGATCTTAACATTAAAAGATTTCATTTTTAGCTTGGACTCCATTTCTAATTCCTGATCAAGCCCAAACCCTTTAATTGTGGCGTTTTGCATAGCAGCTCTTCTCTAAAGTCTCCAGTTTAGCTGAAAAATTGAATTACCTTCTGAAAAATATGATAAACAAGGACTCAGCTCAGCAACCCTTGTACTAAAATGAAATGACATTTTAGGAGTCAGGAAGTCAAACCTTCAGGATGCCATGTTGAGCTCTGTGTGTTTATGCAATCTGGGAGCTAGCCATTTTAAAGTTAAACAAGTGACAGTTCAATCTAAACTAACAGTTATGACTGCTGAACAGAAGCTCTGCTGTTGTAAATGGTTACGGTGGTGTGTAGTGTGTACCACTGACAGCAATTTTGGAGCCTCTGCCACAAACAGGTGTTGGCAGCCCACAGTCACTCCTGGTGTTGGTTGCCCTGGAGCCACAAGTGAGCTGGTATAAGGGGCAGGCAGTGGGTGGAATGGGGTGGATCCTGGTGACAGTGGCTTGTGCAAGGATTCTATCTCCATTCTCTCTTCCTTATTCTCCTTGGACTTATGCCAGCAAAATAGCTAGTGTAAATCTGAAGAGACCCATTGGAGAAGTGCTTACCCTGAGGTAAGAAAATGAAAGTTCCCTTACATTGAGGAGGCCTCACAGGATGCAGCACTTGCCCCACTGATGCGGTAGCAATGGTGCTGGGAGAGTTAGGATTGGTTATGAGGCAACTAATCAATGACTGATTATTCTTCTATGGAATGTAAAGCTTATTCCCTCACATAAAATGAGAGGATTCTTGTAGTTTATTAGGGGACCTGTTTGGATACTTATTTTTTAGGATTGGTTCAAACTACAATCTTAGGATCCTTTATGTGTGGAGGGTCATCAGACTGTCTCCCACCAGGTGTATGATACTTGTGATGCGGGCAGTATCTGTGTAAATTGGATGCACATTCACTCAAAGCTTCCCATGGCTTTTAAAGAGGGAATAATCCCAAGAATTGAGGACATGCATGTATACAGTGAGGCTTAGTGCTGCAATGTTTAAAGCTGCCCTGCTACTTTTCTATCTATTTGCTTTGAACCTATTTGTCAAAATTCTGATGTTCTTTTTGCCGAGAGGAGAGCATTCATTCTCTCTTGTGAAGGTTTCACTTTCTCTAGCCATTCTTATCCTCGACAAATGGGTTCTGTGATTTGGGGTGGATATGCAACATCCATTTTCCCTAAGCTATTAGCTGATGCATTCTTCTGTGAAGGCAACTCCCCTCTTGGAGCATTAATCATCTCTTTTCTTCCTGTATAGAGTTCCTGATCAAATCCATGAATGATAGTGAAAGTTCAGGCTGAGTTTAAGATTTTGTTTTTCTTTCTCTGATAGTAATAGTCTTCTGTTTCTTTGAACACAGACTCTGCATTCCCATAGACAACATGGAGATATTATTATTATTGCTACTACTATTACTACTACTACTACTACTACTACTACTATTATGATGACTACTATCAATTGAATTTTATGCTGCTTTGCTCTGAATTTAAATCAAACCAGTATGCCCAAGTGCTTGCCCATTCATTGCAATAGAAGGAGTAATTCCATGTGGAAAGGGATGCATGTGAAACACTACCTCCTCCATTATAGGGCCATTTATGGAAGTGCTTTCTTTGCAATTACTCTCCTGCAGAATTCTGGATCGGGGTGATTATTCATTATTATTCAAATAATGAAAGAAATGTGTTCCCAAGTGAACATTTTTGCCCTAAAATATTTTAAATGACCAAATAACTAAAATGATGGTTACGTTGGGGCAAAACACATTTATGTGGCCATTTTAATGCTTTTATTTTGGCATATCTTTAATTTCTTTTTTGAAATTGAACCCCACTTTTCCACCCATTGGGTGGTCAAGGCACATGCAATTTTTTTTTGAAACTGCAATCAATTAATTACTCATTAAAACACCAAAGATAAAATCAGTCACAATAAAACCCAATTAACAACAGTAAGCAACTCAAAATCAGCATCAACTGAAAAATACAAAATCTGGCTATCTCTTTTTATAAATATTATTTAATGGAAGAGAGAATGATTTTGATTAGCCATTGAACTACATACTCTTCCCTACACACTCCCAAAGCTCTTCACATGAAAAAGTAACACAAAAAATAAACCTTCGCTAAATGCCCCTTATATCATTGCCCCCACCCCAAGTCATACATTTCAAACATTGCATCTGATGCAACTTTGGGAATCATTAGAGTTGAATGTAATGCAATGATACCTATATTGCGGATAAGCATCATTAGCAGCCCAACCCAATGTAAATCCCTGCATAATGATGCAGAAGGCTGGCACAAGCTATGCTGCACTCTGCAGGGAATTTTTGGCTGTTGGAGGTCCACTTGCCCCGGTGTAATGCCCAGCAGCCACAAAGAGTCAACTTGGACTTGTGCCAGCCATATCATAGGTGCAAATTTGTGCTGATCCGTGCACGCAGATCAGGCTCGAAAAGGGGGTTTGGATACAATGCATGCCAGCATGGCTGATGCTACTCGTCCTGGGTTTGAACTGTCCACACCCGCCCCCAATGCCTCCCTGTTTTGCCTTCCCTGCCCCATTCAACCCTCTCCCTGCCCTCTCCCCCACCCTGCACTGAACCCACAGCGGGTCTCCCAATTAGTGCTGGTGCCAGAGGGAAGGCTTCAGCTTTTCCCACCAGTGCTCTTGGGTCTTGCGCTGTCACTAAACTCTTTATGGCATTTTTGTGACAGCATATACTGATTGAACATGCATTTCATTAGCACAGGCCCTTGTTAGGATTGGGCTGTTGGTAGCATACTATGATTTAAATAAACTTTATAAAGCATTCACAGTGACACCCAGACAGAAGTACGGCACAGGTTTGAGACATCAGCAAAACAATTTCAACATACAGAACCACAGGTCAATAATGAAAAAAAGTGAAAACCCACCATATTCTGGGACCTGGCCAGTTCCACGTTTCAAAAGCAACCGCACTCTTCTGCCACCAGATTTGATTAGTTCTATTGCTCTGGCATGTGTCATGTCCCTTGTGCTTTCCCCATTAATTTCAATTATTTGATCCCCCACCTGCAGAGTAAAAAAAAACAAAACACAAGTTAGTCAAAAGTCAATGGAGCATTTAATTTTACACACCTGTACATACCACAGAGCTATATCAAAGCATTTGTGTCAATGAATCTGAAATACACAGATACTATCTAACATTTTCTCTTACCTGGGCATTATCAAATTAAAGCTCAGGGGAATACAACTCTAAATCATATCCTAGTGCTGTACCCATCTCTGTCTGACCCTTCAACCACACTTTCAGCACAAATACTCAAGGTATCACAGGGAACAGAACAGATCTGGTTGGATACTGAATGGCTTCCAGGAACATCAAAGGTATTTGACACATGGAACAAGTTAGACCTCCTTTCCATTCAGAAATATTACAGTTTTATTACAATAGTGGGCTGGTTAGCCACAGTCCAATTCTAGAGAATTCTATAGCCCTGATTTGTGGGCTATTAGTGGAAAATAGTTTTGGTGCCTCTACAGCCCAATCCAACATAGGGCTGTGCTGCCAGTTGGGACAGCAGAACCTAGTTCTGCTGTTACAAAATATTTTTTGGTGGCACACACAGTGTACCCACTGACAGACATTTTAGCACCATTGCCGCAAACAGTGGCAATGCTGGAGGCTGGCCACTGGACCCAGCTACCTTCACCACCAAAGGAAAGCTGATGCTGGGGATCGAAGCCTCCAGGGATGGGCAGAAAAGGGGTATTAGCAACAACAGCTCCAGCAATATCTGCTATTCCCACCTGGCCTTGACACGCCCTGTAGGCTCTACTCGACCTATGCTAGCCGAAGAGCATGCACAGAGCTGAGCAGAACTATAAGACAGTGATTCTCAAACTTTTAGTCCCGGGACCCACTTTTTAGAATGAGAATCTGTCAGGACCCACTGGAACTGATGTCATGACTGGAAGTATCATCATCAAGCAGGAAAATTTTTTAACAGTCCTAGGCTGCAACCCTACCCACACTTACCCAGGAGCAAGTCCTATTTACTATCATTGTTAAAAGCATATATATGGTAACCTGTTAAAAGTACAGATGTGTAATATTTTCCCAAATGCAGTCACATACCATGTGACTAATATACCATAGACCATAGACTTATAGACCATCAGGTCTAATATATTAAAAATAAAATATTGAAATGAATGGGAACCCACCTGAAAATGGCTCGTGACCCACCTAGTGGGTTGCGACCCACTTTTTTTGAGAAACACTGCCATAGGGGATTATGTAGTGGCAGAATAAAGTAAGTAAAACTATATTTTACTTACCTCTCTGTCAGCATAATCACTGCCGGCCCACAGGATAAAGAAGAGCACTGCTGTGCCCTGCAGGCTGGCACTAGTTAGGACTGGGCTGTTGCTTAATTAATGGATACATTTTTTTTAATCTTCACAGTTCACTTTATATGATGAAATAATTAGGGGCAAATTCTAGGCCAAGTTACCATAAGTCTCATTGATTTCCAAATGGGAGTGTTAAGCACAGGCTTAACTTCCTTCTCCTGACATCACTGCAAATGATGAGTATTTTAGTTTGGTTGGATAAAACGTGGATCACACTTGAAAAACAGCACACTCGTGTGTAAGTAGCTTTTTCTTTAGGCGAGTAATAGAAAATAATTCGAATTATGGATGATGATGTATCAATGATTTATTCTGTTACTTTCATTTCTTCAAATACAGGAAGTTACCTTATGCTGAGTCAGACCACTGGTTCACCTATCTCAGTATTGTCTATGCCGGCTCTCAATCGGTTTCTTTCTCTGCTCTGCCTAGAGATGCTAAGGTTCTGGGATCTGCCCTTTCACTGAGCAAATGATCCTTCACCAGTTCTGTCGTTCTTCTGTGGTGGAACTCAAGTTGGTGTATGTGGAGATCCACGGTGGTCTGACCAGACCCAGAACTGCTTACCTTCAACAAGGTGACTGTATTATTTGCATCCAGATCATGCCCTTATTAAACTACCTTGAAGGAATTTGGATGACAGCCAGCCCTATCGTAAGTTTTTATCACCCGCCACTGACTCTGGAGGGAAAAGGAAGTTTCTAATTTATGACAGAATCAAGTGTCTGTAATTTACCATGTAATCCCTGCATGGTTAAGATTCAGAATACGTATCTACCTCCATGCTACATTAACACTTGTTCAGCAACAATAACAGAAAATAATGCCTCAAAGATTATTAAAGTCTTCTGTAGTATCTACTGATTGTAAAAGACCTCATTATTGGTACATGATAAGAGAAATGACTGAGTGCTAGGATCTCGCAGAAGATAAAGTATCTCAACAGCGCTCCTGGAATTAACCAAAAATCTAGCATCTAGCTGTCCATAATGTCATATACCTGTAGTAGTGATAGCAATTCTTTGAGCTACTAGTAAAATACTCATCAGTTTGACAGACAAAGGGGTATATGGCTGAAGGGCTTAAATCTATAGAGACAAACACACTCCTGCCTAGGACCCCTGATGGTGGAGGCCTATGCCAAGGATTGCATGGGTTTTTGTCTCCAGTGTGGTCAAGTCAGCGCTTGGCTCAGCACCAGATGGAGGATGCCAAGCAGCTGCCAGGAGCAAGGAAAGAGCACCAGGCAGCAGTGTGTGGAGGCGTTCTAGGGTGGGGAGTGTGGGGTGGGTTTGAACTGGCCTGGGGGTTGGGTAGGACTGATGGAAGCCTCTTTTGCTGGATTCTATCCTCCGTGTTGGGCTGAATAGCAAGGTAAGAGTGCTAGGCAGTGATGTGGCCTTTCAGGGCAAGGGGAGGCATTCCAAGGCAGCAGCAGGGCAGGGGGGTGGAACCAGCCCAGAAGACGGGTGGGACCGGCAGAGTTCTCCTCCGCTGGATCCTATCCAAGGGTTCTCAAGTCTGTGCTGGCAAAAGTAGCTGGTAAAAAGTGATAAACCGCATTGCAGGGCCTGGGAACAAAAGGGGGAAAGGGGACAAAATTTCCCTTTCCTCGAGGAGACCTCTGGCCGCTTCCAGGTGTCCACAGGATATAGCTGTAATCATTTTGGTGCTACTGTTCCTCTTTGTACTGGGAAGGATAGGATTCGGCTGCCCATCCTTTCAAAGAGGATTTGATTCCTTTTAACTGTGCTACAGATTGTAGCCTCTTTATTTGGCCCAAAGGAAGTAAGTGAAGAAAAGTGAAGAGGTTACAATCACTGTATTATTAAGAACTGAGCCAGTTCCATCTGTTCATCAGTATCATCTGGGATCATTTTCCTGGTGCACTGAAACTCAGGAAATTGTAGGTATCCACATACATACCTAGAGATACATAGATATAAATGCTTAACCAGATTTTTCATCTAATGAAGAAGCTGCCATTAAACTTGACTTCTCATGCGCACCTTCTGTCTCTTTTAACTGCAATATACTTAAGTTTAGAAAGTTCACAAAATGCTTCTTTTATGTTATAAGGATATCTTTTATTCCTGACTGTAGCTTCTTGGGTTGTCTGTCTTGACAAACATGTACAAGCCTTGCCCCCAAGAATGAATATCCTGATTTGTCAAACCAGTTGTACAGTTAAGCACAGACAATGGAACATAACAGCTCCCTAAACCTCAGACCTGTCAGTTTTCCTATCTATGGATGTGCTAGGGGTTATCACCCACACATGCAGCTGTATGTGGCAACTCACATGAAGAAGCCAGAGAGCAAAAAACAAAACCAAACAAAACCACCCACTTGTCAATATTTTTCAGCTAGAAAAACCTCAGTTAAATCTGCAGAGGCATTTGACTATTGTAGCGCAGAATGACATGTAACTACAGTGGGATTGTCTAAATAATGTCCAGCTGTTGGAAAGCAGGCCTCATGGCTGAGCAGATTAAATAAACACATTTATCGACACTTAAGCAGCACACCTGTTCTGCAATAGCTCAGCATGGGGAGAGTTCTCCCTGCTAGTACGGAGAGAATTCTCACCATGGGAGGCACCTGGATACTACAGACACTTCTGTCTGTGTGCACGCAATTTTTATAGAAAGAATGTGAAGCCAATTATAGGAAGAAGCAATGACTGAAAAAGTTTATGACGGAAGAAAGCCACATGAAAGCTTTGTTGCCATACACTGATCTCTTCCTATTTGTCGCTCTTGAAAAGCAACCGCTTTCAAGTAGCCTGAAAGAAAGAATACTTCCACATGGAGGCCAGCAAATATTGCTTCTGTGGGGTGGTGTGCCATGCTGTGATTGTAACCTTTGCCCCCTGAGCTCCATGTGCTTTGTCTTAATCCACAAACAAAGCTGTGAGTCTTGCTGTAACGCATTGAAACTCAGATTTGGCACCACTTTATAAAAAGCATATAAGTACATAGGAAGACAGCCTTTCTGAAACTTCTCCCTCTCATCATAACAGTCACCTACAGCCCAATCCTGTTGGGCCTTGCTGCCAGTGGAGCGCACATTCTGCTGACAGTGTCTGCTGCAAAACAGCCATAAAGCATACTCTGGCAGTGCACTGTGCTGTTGAGAAGGCCAGAGCTTGTCAGGTGGCAGCAGAGGCAGGAGGGGGTGAAACTGAGTGGGAGGATCGGGGGGCATAAAGGCTGCAAGAGGGGGTGGATCTGGTGGTGATGGCATGCAAAGGACCTAATCCCCCTTTTCTAAACCCTCTCTGCTCTCTTTCTCTCCTCAGACTTGTGCTAGCAAAACTGCTAGCACAGGTATGAAGAGACCCATTGCTGGGTGGGAGGTTTACAGAAGTGTAAGGGGATTTAAATCCAAAACCTCCCAATTTGCCATCCCCTCTGAATATAGCACACCTGTTTTTGGCAAGGCTGCACCAATGGGGGGGAGGAGGATAGGGTTGGGCGCTAGAAATTTGATAGTTGCTATCATTGGGAACCCTTCTGGCAATATCCGTAAAGATGGACATGCCTGGACAAATCATTCTCTTCCCCCCCCCCATATTTACTATCCTACCCTGTCAATAAATTGAAAGAGAATTGGTAACTGACACTGACTTGTTTGCTACTTTTTTCTCCTGTGCTTGCTGGATAAAAATACAGTTTCTAGGCCATGGCTGGATGTGTGTGTGTGCATTTTTGTTGTTGCATTTTTGTTGTTGTTTTATCTGCATAGTATTGAAAAATCTAATAAACAGGTTTTTTTTTTAAACCATTTCTACTGCAGATATACCACATACGTTTAATTACTGATGACCTTTCAGCTCATCAGTTATTAGTTCACGAACATCCTAACTAGGAGAGGAGGAAGGCACAACCACAGAACGCTGATGCTTCCATGAGATATGTGTAAAATCAATTTGGCTACAAGGAAAACCTTATACAGGGCTATGAGGAGTGGCTGTTTCAGGAAGGTGGGTTGGGGAAACAGGAAATTTGGGTGGCAAGATGGCTGAAGGCCAGAGCCTACTCAGATTGTTTAGGTGGCTTGAATGTTACCTGGATGCAGATGTTCGTGAGTCATGCTTTCTGGGTTCTTTTTGCAGCTACTCTAAAATGCAGAAGAGAACTCGTGTGGATGAGATGTACAGGCTGCTCCCACTGAATAATGTGCAATTCCAAATCAAAGTAAATAGAATATTGGGTTTCTGCAGAATGTATGACAGGAGTGTCATACACACCAATACGTAACTCACATATTTTTTTCCTACGTAGTTGCCAGTTACATCTTAATTACTCTTTCCTTACACTTATGAGAGCAGTAGAGTGCATCGCTTAAAAGAAAGAGTCATTTCAGTTCAGATTAATTCAGATTCTCCAGCCATGCACTAGAACAAGTGAGCTATGAAATTGGGCGGCCTGTTTTGTGACAATAATGAGGAGATAATATTCCTAGGGAACATTTAAGTGACATGATTATTGATAGGTTAATTGCAAATAAAAGTGTAATGCTTTAAACAAAACCATTAAAATAAAGAGAGTCAGATGTGTGCAACATTAATATACACTTTTTTAAGGAATTACTTCTATTTAGCAGGTAAATAATTTCCCTCTAACTATACTTCTCCCAATGAGACCAGGATCTATTGACTTTCTTGGACAAATCAAGCCTTCCCATACAAGTATGTTTAAATTGATTCTGCAGATCTCTAGACTGCTGGCTGCCCTTAAGTCATGTCTATAGATAACCTTCCCATGGTTCTGGTTCAGCACTGAAGCACTACATGAAAAAATAGGAGGAGTGTTCTTTAAAAAAAACAACTTACAAACAAAACAGGTACAATGTAGCATAGAAGGATCTTATACTGACATTGTAGACCTGATCAAACAACCTGCATAGTTTGTGGTGGCCCCTCTATTGCTTTTGTTACTGTATTCTTGCAGACTCTATGATGTATAGTGTTGCAAATTGTGTAGTCTGAAGACCTGAAGAGTACTAAAAACACCAAGTACAGATGCACATCAGATCCCTTCCAACCTATATTTAGATGATATGCTGTCCTTAAATTCTTAAGTCCTGAATTCTTAAGTGATTAGAATATGTGGTAGAATCCCAAGTATCTCATCATTGATGCAACAACCAACATATACAAAACACTGAGCATAAACATAGAGCATATATTGATCCTTATGTGTAACTGTGTAGATCAGGGGTGCTCACACTTTTTTGGCTCGAGAGCTACTTTGAAACCCAGCAAGGCCCGGAGATCTACCAGAGTTTTTTTACAATGTTCGCGCCATCATAACATATAACATTTATGTGTACAATGTATGTTGGTGTACCTTGAGCCCCACTGAGTATAACAGGACTTACTCCTGAGTAGACATGCCTAGGATTAGGCTGTGAGGCTGCAATCCTAGCCACACTTACCTGGGAGTAAGCCCCATTGAGTAAAATGGGCCTTACTCCCGGTGTTTCCTCCCAGAGGCACCTGAAGGGGGGGTCGGCATTTTGCTATCTACTCATTTTGCCTCGCGATCTACCGGTAGATCGCGATCCACCTATTGAGCACCCCTGGTGTAGATATTCCATTGAGTCACGTGCTGCCACTACACACATCATCACAAGTGATCATCCACATGTAAATTTCACTTTTTAAAAAAAACAACTACACAGAGGTAGTATTTCCTGAGTAGGAAAAGTGTAATAGCTGAAGAAGACCTAAGAAAACTGAACATAATGAAGATCTACGAACTGAACCTGAAGGAAATGGCAGGAATACAGAGAAAGAGATGGAACTGTGATGGGGTCAACAGGAAAGACAGATGTTAACTGGAGCATGTGATGCTTGTGATAAATGTAGGTTACAAGATTGGTGCTTAGTGGGTTAGTAAATATTTTCAGTCTATGTGCATGGCTGGTTTATGAAGTTTCAAAGCAATTACAGTTGCCTAACTTCAAGCAAGTCGCCTGCTGTGCCATTCTTGAATGAGCAAGCCTCTGCCAACAAAAAACTCATTACAGGTGCACCGCTTCCCTGCTGCACCATAAATGAATGTAATTGCTTGCACAGGCTTTCAACCTATGTTAAGTGGGGAATTTTAATGGTAAAAACAGCCCAATGATTGTGCACAAAGGGCACTGCTGTCTGTCATCTTCTTAATGCATTTTATAATTAAACCTCTTGAAAGAGACTAATTACCCTATGGAAAGTGACATCTCATGTTTATACGTGCATTGTAGTTTCCAAATTAAATGTTCAATATCTTATTTTCTCCCCCCCCCCCATCCTTCCTTCTGACAGAAAGTGACAGCAAGGGAGGTGCGGCATTGTAAAAGTTTCCTCACAGCTTGAAGCCTCCTCTTCCCCTGACTTATAGCTGCTACCTTGGTGAAACTTAACTAATTATAGCAGCTCTCGGAAGAGCAAGCAGATTCAGTGCTCAGGCTGCTGTCAGTTGTGGGTGGTAGACAGTAATGGCTGTGAACTGGGAAGCTGTCGGCTGAAATCTCACCTCAGCCATGAATTTACTGGGGGGCCTTTATTAAGTCACCATTCCTCAGTCTGAACTCCAGTTCTGTAATATAGAGACAATGACCCTGAATACGGGGCTGGCGTAAGAATTAAAAGAAGACAATGCATATGAAACACTGAAGTATCTATCCATATTATTCACTGCATAGATTTAGAGTGATTTTGGATGGTAATTAAAAAAAAACACCACCAGATGCAAAACCACCACCAGACAGTGGCATTGCTAGCAGGGGTGTGGGCCGCACCGGGTGACATGCACAGGGGGTGACATGACTACTTGCTAAATTTTTATAATTTTGGTATTTCTGAATAATACCATCATGTCAGTCAATGTGTAATTTCATGCAGAATGCATTAAAACAAACTGTGTTGATATATATTCTATCAGATGTTATGGACAAAAAAAAAAAAAACAGCGGGGTGGGAAGGTGGTACATCACCATGCACACTGCCCATAGCATTGACCCGCCCACTGCATGGGAGGAGGTCCATCATAGGGGTGATGTGCTGGCCTACCACACTGGATGACACAAAGCCTAGTGATGACACTGCCACCAGGAGCCTTTCACACTAGGCTGCTCAAGATACATCTATGGCTGCTATTAGATGAGTTGGCCAATAATGTCTGACATGTAGCTTGGACGGGGAGATGTACAGTTGAAGCTTGTGCATCTCTCCCATATGAGCACTCCTGCAAAAAATAAAATAAGAAATGAGGAAGCGTAAGTTGTTCAGTTCCAGTGTCAGTGCTCCTAAGTATACACTGAAAGCTACTCTCAGTCAGTTGTGCAAGAGGAGCAGGCAATGAAGTTGGGACCTTTGCATTCATGCTCTCCTCATCCTGCCCAAGAATGAATCTATCAGTTGCCATTATATTTGGGGTTACTACTGGGGCTAATCCTATCCAACATTCCAGTAATGATACAGACATGGTGCAGCCCCAAGTTAAGGGGACACAAATTCCCTTACCTTGAGGAGACCTCCAAGACCCCCCCCCCACCGTAGGATGCAGCATATGCCCCATTGGCATGGCTGCATTGGTCCTGGAAAGTTGGATAGGATTGGGCCTAAGAGTAATAGGCAAACATGGTTCTCCTACAACCACAGTCCAGTCATAATAGCAACATTCATGATAGCAACAGAACCCTTAACTAGGGATGCAGACAGCCAGATAGCATTTTTCCTTGCACTCAAAGCTGTGCCTGAAAGAAAGAGCATATGCAACTATTAATGGGGTCTTTATTGCACTTAAAAACAATAGTCTAGAACAGCATTTCCCAAACTGTGGGTCCCTGGCAGGCCGTGAAACTGACAAGGAAGATTAGGCTATGTGCATCAAGCTGCCTGCTACCCAATCACCATTTTAGCCAAAGGCATGAGCAGCTGGTAAAGTGAAATTTTTTTTTAGGTGGGTCCCAATGATAAAATGTTTGGAAACCAGTGACCTAGAAACATCTTTAAAACTAAATTCCCTGACGGAAAGGAGGAGATGAAACTATCATGCTTTACAAATTGTTAGATGGCCAGTGCAACGTATAGCCCCTAGTTACTAGGTGGCCATAGCGCAGTCGGCCTCCCTAACAAGGGTTGTGAGAATTATAGAGGCAACTATGTGTGCTGTTCCAACCTTTATGAAGGAAGCACAGGATAAAAATCAGGATGACAGGCTTGCTAATTCATTAGCTGAAATATTGGAAGAGGTAGGCAACTGCAGATGCAATCTTATGCATACTTGCCTGGGGGTTAGTTCCATTGCACATAATTGGACTTACTTTTGAGTAGACATGCATAGGCTTGCTCTGTAAATCAGATATCTGGCAAACTGTGGAATGGAAGCTGTGTTAGCTTGTTGCCATAAAAACTTCAGAGACGCTTGGGGCACTTTCAGGATTAACAAATGTAGTATAAGCTTTTCTGGACTGCAGGCCACTTTACCAGATGTTATCACCTCAAATATATTTGCAGGTTTGTCAAATCTCCTCTCAACTATTTTTGCAAGACAGTTCATCACAAAATAGAATCAAGTATCAGAGTACTAAAATGTACATCAGACAAAACCACAATCTGAACAGAGACACGCTTGTAAAGTATATGCTTGTTTATCCCCAAACACATCTATAGCCTTCCGCTGCAAAAACGGAATTATTTTCCATCATGAAAGCTGCCCTTTGCACAATATAGGGCATTATATTGTAACACCCCATTAGGGTTACAATCCTATATACATTGTATAGGGTAGTGGGTGTTTCACAAGGATTCTACCGTTCCCCTGGCTGGTTTCTATGGTTCCCCAGGGAGCCACGGCTCACAGTTTGAGAACCACTGACTTAACTCATCAGAGACTTACCCACTATTACTGTTGTGAATCGTCACAGCAGCATCAATGTAAGAATGACCACTGATCATCCCCCTTTCATCCCATTGTCCTTTTGACTCCATATCTTAACCATTATTTTTTGTTCTCTGTCGTCCATGTGTATACTTGCCAAGTGAGGATCACACTTCATGCATCTGATGAAAGCTTACGCTGAAATAAATTTGTTAGGTACTACAAGATTCTTTAATGTCCTCTTGAGCATTTCCATATCAGTGGATCACTAAGGCGAAGAGCTCTCTCCAGGGCAATCAGAAATTGAGGGTGTATTGTACTTGTATTGTACTTCTGTTCCTTGCCCACAGGGAACTTTGATCTATTGCACTTTTGAATTCAGACAAATTCTGTTTGCTTCCTTTCCAGCCAGCAGTTTCAATTGTGTTTTTTTTTATTTCTTTGATGTTCCTAGTGACTCCTCTGTAAATGAATACATCTCCTCTAATCTCGGACGAGTTCAGTTCCATCAGCCTTGTATACCCATCATCCCTACTGAGCTTAGTGACCCATCCTGTGAACCTTGCCGAAAAGGCTCTTGCACATTCTATTAAATACAGTATTGCTTTTCACTTTCTTCACCCACTTGGCTTCTCTCATATGAGTTTGCTGTTGAATTGGCTTCAGCACCCCAGCTACTAGAACTCTTTTATGTTTCTCAAGCTCAGCAAGCCTTTTTCCTTTTCTGACTTATTTATATTTTGGCTCAATGCTTTGTACCTTTTCCTGGTTTGATCAGAATCTTGTAAGATCAGGTGCAGATATTTACTGTGCAGAAGCATTATAACCTACATTAAAACACAGTGAGGGTTTAGAAAAAAAATCCTGTTTATGATTGTTATGGCACAATCCTGAGCAGCATGCACACTGGCACAGCACATGCTGCATTGGTGCTTGCCATTGCAAAAATGCCGTACTTTGTGACAGCGTAACGGTTAACGATATTAAAACTGTTTGATGGCTACGGTCCAGTAAAAACTCTCTCGTCTGATGTTTTGCCTGCAACTCTGGCAAGCATTTTCAAAGGTATAGGAGCACCAGAATACTCCAAACCATCCTGGTCTCCTGGGTGAATGCTGTTAGTTGCTAGGTTAGTTGCTAAGCTAGATCATATAGCAGTTGCTGGCCCTGGTGCAAAGGTCCATGCTGGCTCACATTCTCCAACACAAGGAGCAGCATAAGCTGTGGAAACTAACTTCTGTGCTGAGCAGCATGGAAGTGGACTGGGGCCCAATCCACCAACCTGGGGCAATGTGGACTTGCACCAGCTATATAGCCCATGCAGGAAGAAGTTGCCCCACTGTGGCTGCTGACGCTTTCTCTGGGACAAGGGGACAAATGCCCCCTTACCCCGAGAAGACCTCTAGCATGCAAAATTCATGCACAGGATGCAGCGTAGCCTACACTGAGGCCAGCACATAGCTGTGTGTGGATTTGCACTGGATTGGACTACCCATCACTAGAAGAAGAGAAAATGATCTTCTGTGGGGATGTGTGAATCATCAGTGCACTAAAGCCTCTTAAGGGCATGACTGGTTTTCAATTGTTCATCAATGACAACAAACTTTCACAGCATGTAAAACAAAACACTAACAAAAACAAGCCATTTAAAATGAAACTTGGGTGTCGCAAGCATGCCATAAAGCATGTTTGTGGCACCACTGAGTAAGCTGCACTGGTGGGAAGGCCTGCACCACCCTGCCAGCACCGCAGGGGAAGGCCAGGTCACTGCCTGTGATGAGGTAAGCAATGTTTGGCACAGGACATGTAGAGGGTCGTGGGAGGGTGTGGGGGAAGTATTCCTGGGCAGGAAGAAGGTGGAACAGAGAGAGGGACAGGCCCAGGAGGGCAGTGGAACTGGCAGAGGCCTCCTCTAGCAAATCCTGTGTCGGGCTAGGGAGCCCAATATGGAGCTTCTGAAGTCTGTGCCAGCAATTTAGCTGGAGCAGCCTTGAGTAGCCCCATTGTGAGGGCTGGGGTTGTACTTGGGGTAAGGGAATGAATGTCCCCTTTCTCCCCGATCTCTGGTGGCTTCCTTGGCCCCACAGGATACAGTGGTGGCCATTTCAACACCACTGTAGCCTGCAGCAACAGTAGGCATAGGACTGGGTTGTTAAACTAAAGTTCTCCAGTATTGGTTTGCAAGTCCCACTCACTTGAGTGGCAGGTGTTTATGAGAAAAGGTTGTTGGATAGCAGTCATGAAATCCAGTTTACACAGAAGGAAGTCCCATTGAAACTGACTTTCAAATAAGGGTCAAAACAGACATGACATCAAACGTATCCTAGCTTCCTATGTCATTTCTCTTTTTCTCTTTAACCCTCATGCAAGGCTTTTGATTCTATCATCAGATGTAAGATATATCAGTCACTTCGTCAGCTTCTCAAATCATGACTTGGCTATCAGTTAAATTAACATTTAACCATAGAGGCTATTGAAATGCATATAGAGCTGCTTGGGAATGCAATACCCTTAGCAGAACCAAAACTTTGAAGGTTGGATTGTCTTAGTTAAGCAGGAACACAAAAAGAGACAGATCATACGTGACAATACAGCAAACTAGATGCGTACATAACTAGAGGACCAGTTGTTCACTCAGAGATGTAATTAACCTCATGTCTGTTTTGGCCGTAACAGGATTACAGCTTTAGTTTAGCACCCACTTCTTCAGCCCATCTTACCCTCATTCTTCCATTTCTTATTGCTGGCCCATCTTCTGCCAACCTCAATACATAAAGGTCCATTTTATATTCTCTTCCTCCTCGGATACTGAATCCAAATCCTTTGGTTCCCTTCTCCAAATCAACAGTAAAATAATCAAAATCCTGTATGAGCAAAGAAATGGGGAAAAAAATTATTGTGATCAGTAATAGCATTTTCCTTCACCGAGGCTAAAATTTCCAATCCACAGCTCATTTAACTGAAAAGCCAATTTATTGCTTAATACAATGGCCTAGTTCCGATGCTTACTAGACAGTCTGCATGTGCTGGAAGGTATAAAATGATGTGTACCCCCTCCATATGGACAGTCACACATGCAAAAGCATCATCCCAAGTTTATTCCTACTTCCTTCCTACTCTTTTTTGAGGGGCAAGAATCAAACAATTCTCTCTATCACATGTTTAGGCTGCTGTAGATATGTCTGTGCTACACGTTACTTTAGGTGCGTGGAGGAAGGAAGGGGTGTGCTTGCTCTTTCAGCCACACACAGACTGATGCAGACTTATGCAGACTTATGCAGGGGATGGACGGAGTGGATAGGGAGATGCTCTTTACACTCTCACATAACACCAGAACCAGGGGACATCTACTAAAATTGAGTGTTGGGAGAGTTAGGACAGACAAAAGAAAATATTTCTTTACTCAGCGTGTGGTTAGTCTGTGGAACTCCTTGCCACAGGATGCGGTGATGGCATCTGGCCTGGACACCTTTAAAAGGAGATTGGACAAGTTTCTGGAGGAAAAATCCATTACGGGTTACAAGCCATGATGTGTATGTGCAACCTCCTGATTTTAGAAATGGGCTATGTCAGAATGCCAGATGCAAGGGAGGGCACCAGGATGAGGTCTCTTGTTATCTGGTGTGCTCCCTGGGGCATTTGGTGGGCCACTGTGAGATACAGGAAGCTGGACTAGATGGGCCTATGGCCTGATCCAGTGGGGCTGTTCTTATGTTTTTATGTTCTTATGACTACTGCCATCTGGTGGGTGTTTGAACTGGAATTGACAGTTGCAATATCAGAATGTACAGTAAGCGATGATGGGGTGAACCAATACCCCATTCTAGGTTGGCAAAGCAACATCACAAAACGTGACATTATTTCAGAACTGTGAATCCAGTAATGGACCCAGCCCTATCCCACCCTGGGGCCAGGTTCACAGCACACTGATGTTCTGTACTGCATGCCCCCGCCAGGGATACTCACGAAACACATGGAGCCTCGTGCAACGCTCCAACAAACTCAAGAAGCCTTCCCGGTTTTTTCACTACTCTTAATGAGCTCTTCCGGTTTCCTGATGAAACTGGAAATACTCTTTAGGAGTGTGTGAGAAGTCTCAGAAGGTTTTTCTCACACTTCAGAGTGCCATGCAGGGCTTCGCCTGCCTGTTGAATGGCTCTGATGGGCAGGCGGATGCTGCACAGAGGCGGAGACGGCAATGGCAGGTTGTGGCAGGCGCGTGGTGGGAATGGTACCTGGGGCTTTTGCTCCTCTGCCCCCTTCTAGGCCTGCCACTGTGTGGATCATTAAGATAGTATTATAGGCAAAGAAACAAAAAGAAATGGAAGCACGTGGAAAGAATTTCAGTAAAATAAATGGGACACACTTGCAAGAAAATTGCTATAGGAGTGAAATACTGCATATATGTGCTTACATTTTTAGAAGTTCAATTTTGTATAAGACTATAAGGTGGATTTTGAGAATCTTTAACACTTTTCTTGTAAAGTTTAGAAAACCTGTCAATGTACAGCTACCCAAGATGATGTTTCAATGTACTCCTTAATGACTAGGGCAAAATCATCTGACACATCTGTCTGTATGCACATCTTCTGAACAGCTCCCATTTATACAAACATCAGCAAAATCAAGTGACAGACAGTAGGATTTTTTTGTTGCAACATGACAACTGTGCCCCTTCAAGCTGCAGATGAAAGGAAGCCATGTAACAGTATTTGTACATCTGAATGGAAAAAAGTCTTTCCTGCACGCAGAACAAAATCAATTACACTACAGTTCTTTTCCCCGGCATGCTAGTTTTCTATGTGCAGGGAAGCTTTTTACCTGTGTGGAGGAATATTTAAATCTACAACTCCTCTCTCTCTTTTTCCAGGAGAAGGCAGAAGTAGTACAATTTAGGGAAAGCTTTTCTCCTTAGCTCTGTTGTTGTATAAACTGGCCCTCAGATAGATGTGCTTGTTCTTCCGAGGTCTTTGTTTCAAGTCCCTGGAACTAAGCAGGTTTAAATGCTTTGTTGAATCTAACCTCAGCTGCCATTAACCAGTTGAGTATGTCCTTTCTGATAATGATGATTCCTGTAAGAAGTGCCGTTCATGTGAATGCACATAATTTCCTTCACATAAACTCTGGTCCATTGGATCTGCTTGTTGCCTCTGCCCCATTCCCAGCATTTAGATACTGATGCAGCGTGCTTTAAGATGAGGTCACTAGACTTGTGAGAATCAAAATGTCAAGATCTGGAGGCTCTGTGCAGAGAGGCACCTGTTCAATTTATGTTCAGAATGTCTTTGCTTGCATGAGTCACATCACAATGCAAGTACATGCACAGGTATGACCTTCTGAGTGCCTTTGCAGGCAATTTTATAGTTTCCTAATTACAAGCAATCTCCATCTACTGCAGTGATAGAAGATCAGCTTCCATCTGCTTCGTATTGAGGCAATCCATCCAGTGGAGTTACTTTATGACTCACATTTAGTTGCATGATAAAAGTGGCATGTCCTGGTTTTTTTTTATTTTTAATAATTGACTACAGACCCAATCCAACGTGCTACCTTAAACAAGCACAAGAGATTATATGCTTCCAGTTGGTCCAAATTTCACCTCCCAGAGCTGTACTAGCCTGGAAAGTATGGAGAAGCATATATAGGCGTGCGTTACTTAACAACCTTCCACTTAATGAGGGACCGCATATGCAACTTTATTTATATTGTGTTTTGTTGTGGTCAAAACACAACAAAGAAGCACAAAGAAACACAACAAAGAAGCTCTTAATGAGACAGTCAGGTCTCCCATAGCCTGCAGCAGAGTGTCTGTTTACACCACAAAGAGGCTCTTAATGTAACAAAGAGGCAATCTATTTCCAGTAGCCTGTGCAGCCAGCTAGTGTCTGGCAAGGAGTGTCTGTTTACACAACAAAGGCACTAGATTGGGCTGAATGTTTGCTTAATGACCTAATCAGATCAGATACTTTATTAACGGTCATCCGACCAGCTAGTCACAAATCAACACAACAAAATTAAAACCAACATCCCTTTACACATATATAAAATCATAAAATCATCAGTTTATACTCTCGATTTTCTTTCTTATCAACTGTGCAGCATGGCAAAAACCCTGAGCCCGTCAGGATTAACATCAGATAGCAGAAAAGCAAGCTGCTCCTCCACCTGCATCCCCGTTACAGCACCAAAAATCGGGGAAATACATTTAAATCGCAAATCATCATAGTTTGGACATTGCAGAATAATGTGGGCAGTTGTCTCCACCACATTATTATGGCAGGGGCACAGTCTTTCTGAGTAAGGACGCCTTGCATAACGTCCCAAAAGAACTGCTGATAGAAGTGCATTGCACCTCGCTTTAGTAAAAGCAATCCTGAATTTTGGAATAGTGATGTTATAAAAATATCTGGCAGGAGAAAGCATAAGAGCTTGATCCCCAAGAAAAACATATGTAGAAAGTCTGGCTCTCGCAGATCTCAATTCAAGATCCACCAACCTCTGACGCAAAATTTCTTTTGCGTCTCCCGGGCTCATCATCGTTAAAGACTCAGGGGAAAGATCGCAAAAATTAAAGTAGTCCAGGCACCTCTTTTCCCAGGAGCCTATAAAGGGATCCAAAAAGATCAAATGAGTAAAATTACTCTGTCTCGAGAGAATCTTCAAGAAATAATGCAAGGCATTTAGCCACATCGACATCTCTATACTTGGGATGCCGGATTCCAGTCTAACCACAGTATTCGGCACACATCGGGGGACATACATCAGTTGACACAAAAATTTGGTCTGGATCACCTCTAAAGACCTGGTGTTTAAATATGGGGCGATCTCAGAACCATAAAGCAATTGAGCCCTAATTTTAGCATTATGCAGCCTTAGAGCTGCAGGGAGAAATTTGGCACCTTTGGATGAATAAAAACGATAAATGGCACCAGATGTTTTCTGTGCTGATTGACCGACATAGTTTTTATGGGCCAAACGGCCACCTTGATAGTGAAAAATCACCCCCAGGTATTTTATTAATTTCTGCTCGATGGGTTTCCCATTTAGGAGCCATCGATGGGCCTTATAGCGTCTGGCAAAAACCAACACCTTTGTTTTATCAGAATTAATGATCAATTTCTCCTGTGAGCTAACCAGGGCTAAATGGCGAAGGGCCCTCCTCATGCCGACCTGTGTTCTTGATAATATAAGTACATCGTCAGCATATGCCAGAACAGGGACGTAACGATCAGCAAGCTTTGGAGGATGTAAGGCCAGATCATCAAAGGAGGTAATCAGTGAATTTATATAAAAATTAAATAAAAGGGGGGCAAGAACACAGCCCTGTCTGACCCCTTTATTAACTAAAATCGGTTTCGTTAAATGACCACTAGATGAACACCTAATCCTTATGCCAGAGTTGCTATATAAGCTGACCATAAGCAACAATAATCAACGATCAATAGATGAAGCTGCAAACTTATCCCATAGCCTTGATCTAGGGATTAGGTCAAAAGCAGCCTTGAAATCAACAAAGGCTGCAAAAAGTCTTGAGCCCCTAGTGGCCAGATGTTTCTCGACAAGGAATTGCAGCACCAAAGTCTGATCAAGGGGTGATCTTCCGGGGCAAAAGGCTGCCTGAATATCAGCTATAATGTCTTGAGATTCCATCCAGGCTAATAGCTTATCTCTTAGATGTAAAGCATAGAGTTTGCTAATAACATTTAGCAGGCTAATAGGCCTGTAATTTGAGGGAATTTCATGAGCTCCTTTCTTATAAATGGGAACTATAATCGCTCAACCCCAATTTGAAGGCATATTAGCAGTTTCATCGATATACGAAAATAAAGCAGCCAAAGTTGGAGCCCACCAATCCTGGTGTTCTTTAAGCATATCACTCCTAATAAAATCTTCCCCTGGAGCTTTTCCACTTTTTACTCTCCTGATAAGAGAGACAACCTCCTCACTAGTTACAGGTTCCCAGGATGGAAGATCTTCAGCTAATAATTTTGATCTTAAATCTGGACAGGGGGGTTCCTCTGATGCATAAATCCCCTGAAAGTGTTCCACCCATTCTGATGCTGTAATATGATTAGAGGCTCCGAGGGAGACACTTTCAGTAGTGGATTAATAGTATGCCAGAAAAGAGAAGTATTTTTCTGAATGGCCGCACTAATTAAGTCTTCCCAATTTATCTTTATGAAGATTTCCTTCTTAAGTTTGATGGTTTCCTTAAATTGCTTTTTTAAGTTTTTTAGATGCACATAATGAGCCTCCAATTGAGATTCTCTCGCCATAATCAGAGCAATGACCTAATCGCATAACAACGGGATCATAGAACATATCCCCATCATTAAATGATGCACACCTGAAAAGCATTTTTGCAACACATAGAAGCAATGCAAGGGTATGACTTTAAACACATAAATGAAGTCTCTGTTTTGGGGATTATTTAAGTAAATTGTGCATAGGAGCATGACAATGATGAAATGGCCTGAAACCTTAGGAGTGGGGGAAGGATTTATTTATTTATTTATTTATTTATTTAAGTATTCTACTTCTACCACATTTCCAATCTCAAGTGTGTTCCTCCATGTGCTATTTTTAATGGTAAAAAAAACCCTCGCTGAAAGCTTTTCTACCCCATCAAAATTGTACAATTCTATCCCATCAAAATTGTACAATTCTATCCCATCAAATAATTGTATTATTATAAATACCTGTATTATTATACATGGGATGTGCAACTGGGATTTGAGCTGCAGTGGAAGCAAAGTACTGTACCAAAGCCTCCCTCCAAAATTACATGCTGTTTTGCCCTCACCCTAGGCACTGTGTACCCTATTCTGGGCATCCTAAAGGGTTAGGATTGCACCCAACGTAATATTAGCAGAAATAAGTATCAACTTTATTTTGCACAAGTCTGGGCATGCTGCCATAACCCATATACCACTATGCCAATACAGTATACACATATATGTACACATATAAAATAGGCAAATACCTGGGGTTGTCTGTAATCCGATAGGGGGTACTGCCTGGTGTCAGGAGAATGTTGCCTGTAGTCTATCAAAGGGGGCTGCCTGTAGTCCAGAGGTGGAGGCTGCTGGTAATCCAATACTGGAGGGTGCCTGTAATCTAACGGAGGCTGTCTATAATCCGTTGATGGCTGCCTATAGTCCGTAAATGGAGGTTGCCGGATGTCGGGTTTCACATCCTGCCTTGCTTTTACCTCTGACCTATAGCTAAATAATAAAGAATAGTTATACTGGAACATTAAGAAGGCTTTAAAAAAAGAGTAAGAAACAAGAGTAGCTATTCAAGTAGCTATTCAATACATTCCATTAAATGCAAAGCATACTTCTGGACCGTATGATTGGGTAACATGAGGCTTAGCCAAGGAATAAGTGCCTGCATTGATTTGCTTACTTTCAGAGAAAAACCAGACATGATGTTTAAAGGACTCTTTCTGACAGTGGATATGTGTGGCTTGCAGTTTTGCTGACAGAAAACATCTGCTGATGTGGGACAATGGAGGGGGGAGAGGGGAGCAGATCCTTATTAGCCACTGTTGTGAAGTAGCAGAGGAGGGAGGCATAGGGAAGCCCACTCGGCATTGTGGAAGTATCTGCTAGCTGGTGACTGACTAGCATCAGTGGAACATCCCAGTCCCACGCCTGGGGCAAAGGTCTGCGATGGTGCCCCCCCCGCGGGCTACCGCCACCCCCATGCAGAAATCCACCCCCCCCACTCACCTGAGGCTCACAGAGCCTCGTGCGACCCAGGAACACGTCGGGGAAACCTCTGAGAGGTTCCCCAACACTATAAACTATGCTTCCGGGAAACCCGAAGCACAGTTTCTGCCCCCGTCGGCAGCCTCAGAGAGGCTTCCGCAGGGTCCTGGTGCCTCGCATCTGAGGCTTTTGCCCCATCGGACCTTATGGTAGGTCTGCAACTGCTGACTAGTCGAGCAGTCCTCACTGAAATTAGTGCTCTGTGCTGCTAAAGTGGATACTAGCTTGCTAGTGCATGCACAGTGCTGACTGAGAGGACCCTGCCTCCTTCACCTCCTCCCAACAGCTATAGGTTAAGGTCATGTCTTGTCCTTTCCTCCCAATCTATTTCTTTCTTACGGTATTTATATATCACTTTTCTCATAGACTTGAGTCTCATAGACTCAAGACAGTTTAAATTGGCAGACTGGCCACTACCCCCCCTTTTTCCAAAAAGGGTTTTTACAAATGTTATTCTATGAGAGAAACTCAAAGAATCCTCCATTTCTCAATTTGCCTGAGGTTCTGTTTGCTTGTGGGGAGGCCTCTGCCATGTCTCTGTTGATATTAATCTTTTGCACATGTATTAGCTTATACAGGCTGAGGTGTACGATGGCGGGTGCACAGCTCTCGCACTTGTCAGCTAAGCTGAAGACCAGATAGGAAGATCCTGAGGCTGGATGAGTCCTCAGGGTTTCATCTTTACTCAATGGCAAGGATCCAGCAAATCAGTTAGTCAGGGGGAAACCTAACTTGTGTTAGTGAAACAAGAGAAGCCCTTCATCTCCCATAGCCAACTACTATCATTTATTTATGACATTTAAATCCAGCTTTCCTTCCATCATGAAGCTTAATGCAGCATACATGGAGGCCAGCATACATGCAGCATACATAGAGGCCATCCGTCAGTGGTGTAGCTAAGGCATCTGGCAGTCGGGGGCACAAAAAGTTTTTAACACGCACCCATTTTTAACAACCCCCTATTTGAACGGAATCAAATTTTACCCCCCCCCCCACACCTGGTTGCATCAGGGAGGTGGTCCGAGGCACAGAAAGACAACATGTAGCCTCCCTATGCCTCAGAAGGACTCCTGGAGGCCTCCTCAAGGCACAGTACCTGGAAAATGTCCCTTGTCCCTTCCTTAGCTACACCACTGCAACTCCCCATCCAAGCACTGACCAGAACCAGACCTATTTAGCTTCTGCAAGGTTGTTGTACCATGTGGCTGCAGACCACAACCTGGAATCATTTGAAACTGAAAAGCATTTGAATACCATTTTGTCATAAGACATGGAGCTTTGCTCTCCAAAAAGTATAACAAATTAAACATTAAAAAAGAAGCCTTTTGGAAAAGACTAAAGTAGTTCTTTGGAGCCTAATCTTGTAAAAGTTTTGGATAACTAGGACCCGACTTTTAGAACATTACATGAAACGAATCCCCACTGATTTCAGTGGCATGCACTTCCAGGCAAATGTGTTTAGGACTGCAATCTATTTTAAGTAGGAGTGTTAAATGAAGATGACATACAGGGCTTTGCACATGAACCACAATTAATTAGTCCTTTTTAAAACAGTGTAGAAACTTTGAAACTGTCGTTTAATGTTGGGTTAAGGTTCTGCATGAGGTACATTGGTAAATCAATGATGTGAAGTGAGGATAATGATAATGTGTTTGGTCACATTTTACAAGACAAAAGTGAATCCGAGGACAAAATATAACTGTCTGGACATCACAAAATGGCCACAGAAGTTTGAACGTACTAATTATTCTTAGGCAATGCATTGTGACTTGTGCCTAAGGAACAAAAAGGGTATTCTGGCAAATAGGATGGAGAAATGATCCAGAACTACAGTGACCTTCTGGAAAAAAAGACTGCTGTACATTTGTTTAAGAAACTAATTTCTAGTGGTTTATGTGTAGACAATGGGCGGAGGGGTCAGTTGAAGATGAAATACTATCATTATATCAGATATGACTTTCACAACTGCTTTTGCTATGACAAAATTCCTGAACATGACTATTAGTCATCATTTTCACATGATAAGGTCTTCTTGGAATTGTGTGGTTAAAATAATTATACTATCTTGAAATTCAGCATTTTGAAGGAATTTTCAAAGGCTTGTATTTTGTGACTCTGCCCACTGGGCCAGCATCACAAGAATTCTGATCATGAAAATGAACAGATGATACTATGTCTTTCACCACTGTGGTTGATACCAAGACAGCCAATGTGGCATAATGGTGGATAAGGGATAAGGGAGTCCCATGTTTCCTTCATCCAATGATCATCGATTCTTTCAGAGATGGGCAAAAGCAAAACATTAATCCTTCCCTGCCTCTTGACCAGAACTTCCCTGCTGCTCGCTCGGTCTGAATGATGGCCCCAAGCGGTCTTTCACGCTGCAAAAACAGTAAGAAAGCACACCCAGACAAAGATAGACTTGACTCTGCGTGCGTGGGGATGAATGCTGAGTCAAGGGTCTTCCATGTGCATAACTTGAGTGTACACGAGTCAGAAAAAAACATGCATTTTTATGACTTGACTTGAGTCACCTGACTCGAGTTTCCATCCCTGGTTTGGACATTTTGGTTCCAGTCCTATCCAGGCTACTGTGCTGTTGTAAAATCATCACAAAAAACACTTTGCAACAGCATGAAGGTTTGGTGTTCCAGTGGGAAGGCTGGAGCCTTCCTGCTGGCACTGTAGTGCATAGGGACGTCCCTGGGTGCAGGTAAGAGCAGTGTAGGGGCAGAGGTAAGGCAGGGGGAGGGGGTGGGGTAACATGGAGTGTTGAGGACAAGGGGTGAGCTGATTGGGTCCAGGAGTGGGGCAGGATCAGTAGGATTGGCATGTGCTGTATCTTATCCTATGCAATGATGTCATTGCTGGGCGTCTGGGGATGGCATCACGACACAGTTGGGACACTGTGCAGAAGAAGAATGGGTCCGTACATTGGCACAGACCCCTTAGAGTGAAGATTGCTACTCACCTGGCATGTATTTATCATACTGATGCTCTGATCAAATGGTTCCCTGCTGCTCACATTTAGGGATTAGGGAAAACACAAGTGCCATTTTGACTTGCTTGGAAAACCCAAGTTTTGACACCTTTACAAGGACCCAGAAATACTGAGTCCTTCCATTTACTGCTTGTACTATACCAACACTGAGATGGAGAAGTAAGCAACCATTTTCTGCAGTGTTTCACCGATATAATAAAAGAAAATACTGAATACAGTTGGCTGCCTCCTTGCTCTCCGAGAAGGTTCCCAAATCTTGCAACCAAAGGAAGCAGTACATTGTTCTTTCCTTACCTGTTTTCATGCCCTTGAGATTGGAGCGGCTGTGGAGGTGCTGGCTGTGCTACGGGACTCTGCTGTGCTACAGGGCTCTGCTGTGACAGTGGACTTTGCTGAGCCATTGGGCTGTGCTGCTGTGCCATAGGGCTCTGTTTCTCTGAGCTGGGTGCGGAAGCTGGGCTGTTCAGCTCTGCATAACAGAAGACCAGAAATGAGAGGGGTGGCTCAACATAGCACTTGGAAAAGGGCAAAGGGATGCAATAATCATCGTGTCACACTTTGCCTCAGATCTTTTATGCTTTGTTGCTTTTATTATCTTGGTTTGTAGAGATGTGCATCGCATAAGATGGGGATATGTTCTCCCCCCGTTGTTATGTGATTATGTCATTAAGCAAACATTTAGACCAATCTAGTGCCTTTGTTGTGTAAACAGACACTCCCTGCCAGACACTAGCTGGTTGCACAGGCTTTTGGAGATATATTGCCTCTTCTTTGCCTCTTCCTGTAAACAGACACTCTACTGCAGGCTATGGAGACCTGACTGTCTCATTAAGAGCCTCTTTGTGCTTTGACCACCATCATATACGTGGTCATTAAGAGGAAGTCTGTTAAGCGACACTCATCTTTAATTTGGTTTTAAGACACACAAACTTGATAGGCTAATTCTATATGTTTTGAAATCTCACACAGTTCTGGTTGAGGCAGGTGTTATTTAAAGCCTAACCAAAATCAACAAATGGCTCCCATTTCCCACTATTTCTTTTATAAGCAGAAATTTATGAGCATTTGGAAAGTTTCAGTTTTGAGAACATGTGAGAATTTAGAACAGATAGAATATTGGACACAAACTTGTGGAATAGGGCGGAATGGGGCAGGGGGAGGTGATGGAATGGGGGAGGGGAGGGTAACAACGGGGGTGGGGGTGAGCGGATTGGACCAAAGAGGGAGGAGGGATTGCATACACATGTGCTGTATCCTTTCCCTTTCCCAAACACAATTTGCTGATACAGATCCATGTGGACCTGCATCAGCTATTTAGCTCATGCAGTCCGAGTAGACTTGTTTCACAGACTAGGGCTTACCTCAGGGCAAGGAGACAAATGTCCCCTTACCTCAAGGAGCCTGCCAGCCTTCCAACTCCCCCCCCCCCGAGGTTACAGCGTGGTCCGTGCTGGCGCCACTGCATTGGATCAGATTGGGCTGTTAGGCTTCCATCTCTTGACTGTGAGTGCAGTCATGTCAAATGAAAGAAGGTTTGAATAGGTGGCCTTCTGGAAGTCTGTCACAAGATGCTGCCCAGGGTGAGAAGGGGTATGGAAGGGGAACAGAAAGAGGGAAACCTTCCTTGGATACAAAATGATTTGGCAGGGGATAACGAGTGTGCATGATCTAGTCTGAAGGACTAACCCTAGTCTAGTCATGCTATTTCAGATACCCCAAGGAGTTCCATGGGGCTTGTATCCGAAAGGCCAATCCTAACTAACTCTCCAGTGCTGATGCAGCTGCAATGCAGGACCGAGGTAAGCTCCATGACTGCCACCCCCACTTCAAGATGCAGCGTGTGCCCTGTTGACATGACTGCATCAGTGCTGGAATGGTAGTTAGGAGTGAATTCAACTAAGGCTGCAATCCTAACCACACTTTCCTGAGAGTGAACAAAATATGACTTACTTCTGAGTAGACCTAATTAGGATTGTGCCCTAAAACATTAACTCCATGGGCACAATCCTAACTACTTAACTCCATGGCTGGAGAACACCAGCCATGTTAGGTCAGGTCCTGTCTAGGAGGATGAATGGCAACCACTTTTATAAGATGAATGGCAACCACTTTTATAAGATGCGTGTAAGTGTGCATATGACATCTAAGCTAATCTTTTTTAGAAGTGGAGCTGTCTCAACTGGAAAAAGTCCTCTGAGAAGCAGGAAGTGCTGCATCCAGCAACACAAACTGCTACCAAATCAGACTCCTGATGTATTCAACATGCCTAGTCTGTTAATACTGTGCTACTGGGATGTGAAATTCAGTTGTACTCATCTACTAACCCTGCAGCTCTAAGAGAATGTTCACACTAAATATTGATTCCTTTGTGGGAAGACAGTCAGGCAGAAGTGTCTGTTTATCTCAATTGTGTCTTGCACAGTTTGTAGGTACTTTTATCTCAGCATAGGCTCATGGCTATTAATATAAATATCTGGGACCAAGTAGAGTGGGATGGGAGTGGGGAGTGCAGACCACATGATGCAGAAAAGGAAGGAATTGTTTTTGACCCTTTTGATTTTTTAAGGTCTTATGCCTCAGTTCTAACCCCCTCCAGCTGCCAGCATAACTAACCTTGCACCAATGCTTGACAACTGTTGTAAATCAGCCTCCACCGATTGAGTTGATGTAGGTCTGAATTGCCCCATAGCGGCTGCTGGGTGTTTACCACATGGCAAGGGGGCAAATGTCCCCTTACCCTGAGTAGACTTCCAGGGGCTGAAAATCCTCAATGGGATGCAGCAGAAACTGTGCCAGAGCTGCTGTATCACCACATGGGGGTTTAGTTAGGATTGGGCTGTCACTCTGCTTAAAAGATTTCTCTCCAATAATACTTAGCAATTGTGGAGCACTTACAGAGTGTGCAAAGCACTGCGTATGTATCATTCTGAAGTTGTCCCTACAGCTCAGTAAGATAACCGAGTATTTATTAACGCCCTTATTGCAGCTGGAGAGCAAAGGCTGAGTGCGAACGGTATGTGCCTAATGAGTGAATGTGAGAAGTGAAAGTTAACCAGGGAAGTCCTGATTCACAGCTCAGTCTCTTGGTCACTATGCTACATCGGAAAGCGTAAGTTGTTGTGTCAAAGACACTGACATACTTGTGGGGGGGATCCAAATGGTACCTCCCCACTGTTAAAAAATATAATAATAAACTAATGACCCAGGGCCCAATTCTATCCAATTTTCCAGTACTGGTGCACTTCTGCCAGTGGGGTGTGTGCTGCATCCGATGGTGAAGGGGCAGTCACTGGGGCCTTCTCAAAGTGTGGGAACATTTGTTCCCTTACCACGGGGCTGCATTATGGCTACACTGGAGCTGGAAAGTTGGATAGGATCGAGCCCCCATTCATCACAATAAGCTGGCACTGCACCAGTGCAAGGGCTGGAAGACCATGCACAGCCAATAGCATGAGGCAGACAGGCTACTGATAGGTTCCGCTGGCAGAGGGGCCAGATCAGGGAAGAGATGGGGACAGATTTCAGTGGCAGCAATGTCCACTGCATCCCAAACCTTGTCTGGCCTCAATCCATCCCCAGCAGACTCCTCAGAGCTATAAGAGCAAAAGAGCTGGCGAAGATCTGAGGAATCCCATTGGGGAACCTTCTGTAGCTGACACAAAGGTGCTTTCCAATCTTTCCTTTCTCAACTGGCCTTGTCCCTGGTTGGTGTGCAGGATGCAACAGACACTGCACCAGGGACCCTGCATCATGTGTACCAGCCTGGGATACAATTGGGTCGTAAATCTTGATAATTTGCCATTCTTCTGTGGAACTTGAAAATTGGCCATTTAAATTGGGCCACCTTTCCTCCCTTAATAGTTAGGGTTAGCTCCATTATCATTATTTGTATGCAGCTCACTGGATGACAGAACAATTAGAATTAAGATTCTACTAATCTTTTTTTTAAAATGACAGAGGAAATCTGCAACTGGCTTCACTTTGAGTGGTGAAAGTTCAAGAATAAATGCCCTTTCAGCTTCCCCAACCTTAAGACGATTTAGCAAAATTAAGATTAAACACCATCAAATGAGAATTCTCTCTACAACATGGGCAGAGTTTTTACACCCAGGCTGAGCACAAATAAAAGTGAGTACACAAGTCTTCATAGCCATTGTAGCAGCTAGTTATTAATGTTTATGAGTCATTCTCTTAGAACGCCTGTGGTTCCAAGTCTGTTCTCAGTTGCATGAAATGGAGGGGGGAACCCAAGCAAATTAACTGATGTCAGTGGAGTTGCAATTATGTAAAAAGGGAGGGGGGGAGGATGGAACATGGACTGCTTGTGATTACTTCCAACGGCTCTGTAATGTTAGTTCTCCCATGAGGCAAAGAAACAGACCCTGCAGTACTTCATCAAGGCATATCCTGGTGGTTCAAACATACTTTTACCATTTGAAGTCTTTTTGAAGGGCTCAGATTCTGTTCTAGCAAGGTCTGCAGGAATCCAGTAATAACATTTATATAATGCTACACATTGGCTGCGCATAGAAAAAAACTGCCTAACTTTCCCAGGGGTGCAGTTCAGTTTAATTGGTTGCTACTTCTGTTTTCCTCCTGGGTTTTAAGGGTCAATTACTTACCCTCCTGAGGAATGATGCGAAGAGTTACAGTAAGACCAGCATCTTTAATTAGCTTCACAATATCTGCATGAGGCATGTTAATAATAGACTGGCCATTCACAGCTAAAATCCGGTCTCCAACTTTTAGCTTTGCACAGCGATCAGCAGGACTTCCATCAATTATCCGGCCTATTTTATGCGGTACAGCTAGAACAGAAGGAGAGAGAGAAAAGAGGTACATATGTATAGTTAACACAAGTCTACTGTTAACATGATTTGGAAGGTACAAACAAGCAGAGTAAATAAAGCATAAAAAAACAATATGAACAAAAAAGAAGAGGCTCTCAGCATGAGTAATGCCTGGCTTCCAGCACTCAAATATACTAGAATAAAAAACTTGGAGGAGAAATTTATATAAGAAATTGTGATACTGATGAACAGGCAAAAGAGTGTTAGTATGCTTTTAAAAATTCAAGCAGGAGCTCACAGTTAAGCCAGCAGCCAACTAACAAATGAGAAGATACAAATTCTTTGTAACCCCTGAAGATGCTTTCCAGAGTTGAAAGTGGAATGCTGGGACTAGATCCTGCAATGTGTTTTAATCCGTGGCTTACAGACTTGAGCAACATGTTAAATTATGTTTTAAGCAGAATCAGTGTTTGTACACAAGCAAAATGGCTTCCACTGGGAAATGCTTTTTAAGTGGTCTCAGCATTCAGCATTAAATCACATGCACACACACTCCATGTCCAGCATGCCTGGGTTTCTGTACAAAATCTAGGCAGCTAAGAGTGCAATTCTAATGAACTTTCCAGCACTGGCATAGTTATGTCAGTGGGGAATGTGCTACATCCTGCAGTTGGGGGGCAGTCATGGAGGTCTTCACAAGATAAGGCAATGTTTGTTCCCTTATCTCAGAGTTGCATTGTCCTTATGTCGATGATAGAAAGTGGGTTAGGATTGCGCCCTAAATCAGTGTTATTGGAGCTCATGCTGATAACTAAGTAAAACATCAACAGTCACTTTGGTGGCCATGACGGTCATTATTGATGAGTCTTCTTCTGAAGATTAACCTGGAGAAAAATGTCCTTCTTTTTCTACATTCATAGGACAAATGAAATTGCAGTTTATTTAGTTGACTGAAGGTGACACCACTGCCACACTACTGCCAGGTAAGCAGCAGAGGCACTGCAAGGTGGAGGTAGACCTCAAATGCACTAGCTGCTTGCAATGTTCTATGCCTGGCTGGTAATGCTGTGGCAATTCTGTGCAGCACTGAATCAGCAGGGAGGGGAGAAGCCATACTATTCTCCAGTAGAGTAGCTAAGGGGGGGCACAGAAAGTACTGCAATCACTGCAACATGCAGTGTTAGCTGCCTCTCCCATTCACTGTTGGAGACATTCCAGGCAGCAATGACAATACGCAGGAGAGCCCTTCGCTCTTCTGCACTGCTGTCACTTATACACACATTCCTGTGCCTGGAATACTTACTGCACCACCCACTGTACCGACACCATTGCTTTCTTCTATGGGGCTGTTCAGGGTACCGTTTTACAGGTACAGGGCCAGCAAGGTTGCACGCTTTCCCCTTAGAATTTAAAGAGCTTTAAAAAAGAAACAAACCTTATTGAACATTACTGAAGAACCTTTAGTAAGATACTTAGAAAGTGGCTCACCAGATCAGTTAAAATAAATTTAAACGTTATCCCATTAAACTGTTGGCATAAATTGTTAGCTAGCAATGAAAGTGTCAAACTGAAGCATGTCTTTTGTCATCATTTTTCCCCTCTCAAAACATTCCAAGAACCCAATTCAAATACTTGCTGACAAACTACAGTTTTGCAAAGAAAAAGTGCTTTAGTCGTGCTTTCTTCAAGAAACAGGATAAGGATGCATGGCTTTTAGCACAGAATAAACTCCTCATTAATTTCTAGTGCCGTACTATTAAAACCACTTTTAATTAAGCAAATTGTAATTTGATTTAATGCTCTGGTTTCATATAAGTCACTTTACTGTGCACAAACACCAGGCACGGTTAAGGAAATGCAAGACACCCTGGACATTTTCATGTTACTAGATCTAAGGGGGGGGGGGAAGAGGATAGCTTGAGT
This sequence comes from Tiliqua scincoides, assembly GCF_035046505.1. NCBI lineage: Eukaryota > Metazoa > Chordata > Lepidosauria > Squamata > Scincidae > Tiliqua > Tiliqua scincoides. The sequence goes on along the minus strand of NC_089827.1, from coordinate 24,680,352 downwards.
CACTCCAGGATCTGAACTACAACAAAGGTAGTGGGTAGGTGAAGTGGCCTAGAGAGCTTATTCAGATAAGCCCCTGTGTGGTAGGCAGGCACAGTTTTTGGTCATCCTGTACTGTTACAGACTCAAAGGGTTGTGGAAAGCATCCTGACTATAGCTATGCCTGTACTAAGAGCAGCCAAAACTGGCCTTCTGAATTTGACCATAACCACTCCTAAAAGCTCTAACTACAATCAGACACAAACAGGGTTTAGTTCAGCAGCAGCTGCTGCATTTCAACATGAACTTACACACCAAGGCTGACACACCAAGGAAGATAAGGTGAGGGGGGCAGCCATTAAAGGAGAAAGAGGATTAGTCACAGGCTTATCCCTCTTTCTGGCCCTCCTTACAATTCTGGAGTACTGGTGACCCTGGTGCAACCCTACGGCTAGGGCTGGCTTTGGAGCTGCAGGGCGTATGCAAAACATTTCTGCAGAGTCCGCCATCCCTGCAGCCTCCCCCCTCCCCCCCAGGATGAGCAGCAGCAGCAGTGAGACACCAAGCAGTGGCATCACTGCCAACTGCTTCTGGGGGTGCAATCAGGCTCAGGGGTGGGCGAGAAGGACTATCCAGCAGCAATGCTCCAGTCGCTGCACTCTCCTCACAACAGCTCAGCATGGAAGATTCCATGCCAAAGCATCAGCTATAGTAAGAGTTGCTGCCTGCAAGTGCTCTGCTCAATGCCCCAGTGCAGGCTCAATTTGGCCAAATTGCCCTAAGTCCAGCTCTGTCTGTGGTTGAAACTGCTGCTGTTGAATGCCAGGTCAGTTGTTAATAAGATCAGCCTGATCCAGGATTTCATCCTGGAGGAAGGTGCTAACCTAGCACGTATCACAGAGATATGGCTGGAGGAGGCAGGTGGGGTTGGTTTCTCCCAGGTATCTGGGTACTGCAGCAGCCACAGCTACAAGGACAGGAAGGTGAAGTCACAATGGTCTATTGGGAGAACATCTCCCTTGCCAGGCACACTGTTAGCCAGGTCTGAATGCCTTTGCATCATGGTGATGAGCCAAGACCGGCCTGGGATTCTGTTGGTGTACTGTCTGCTTTTCAGTCCAACAGTTTCCCCGCCTGAGCTGGCTGGGGTGATCTTGGTGGTGGCATTGGAGTGTGTTTGGCTGGTTGTGTTGGGGGACTTCAATGTTTACATCGGGGCCCACAGTGAAGATGCAGCTCAGGATTTTATGACTGCAATAGCAACCATGGGCCTGTCTTTGTTGATTATGGTGTCAACACATGTTGCTGGAAACATATAAGACCTGGTATTTATGGCTGGCAAGGGGATGGTGATCTGGTTGAGATTAAGATCACTCCTTTGTCGTGGACAGATTGCATTCCAGTAGATTTTAGGCTAATTTTGACTCCATGCCTCCACAGGGGTGGAGGACCAAGTTGTATAGTCTTTCCCTGAAGTCTGATGGCCCAGATGGATTCCTGAGGGCTCTGGGGGAGTTGCCTACTGCCAGGAATGGTTGCTTATTTGCATCTCTTGTTGACCTCTGGAAAGGGGAAACAGGCAGAGCAGTTGACCAGATCGCTTCTGCACATCCTCTACTCCATTGCAGAGCCAGAGTGATGCCTTCAGATAAGGAGCTGTGGGCAATGAAACAACTGGGCAGACAGAGTGACACTGGAAGAAAAGTCATAATGAATCCGACTGAACATGGGTTAGAATTCGTATTTGTGCCTACTCTGTGGCAGTAATGGCAGCAAAGAAAGTGTAGAAAGTTTCGTTTTCTGCTGCTGTTGTGTCTGCAGAGTGTCATTGAGCAGTGCTGTTTTGTATAGTACAGGGCTTACTACATCCAGTCCTGCAAGTTGATTGTGAGGATTACTCAATGACTCGCTGTGATGAATTTGCCAGGTAATTCATGGATAAAATATGCTCCATCCACCCCAACTTGGACTCCACTATGTCCAACACGTCTCCTAGCATCTGCTTGCCCAGTTATTTGGATTTCAGTTTATAATACCTGAGGAGGTGAACAGGATCCTTTGGTGTGTGAGGCCAGCTGCTTGCCCACTTGATCCTTGCCAAGTGTGGCCTATAAGTTCTGTGAGGGGACAATTGCTTCAGTGGCTGCACTGAGTGCTAATTCAATTCCGGGCCCTATTCAAGATAAGGGTTATAACCTTTAAAGCCCTTTGCAGCCTGGGACCAGGTTACCTTAGGGACTGCCTGCTTCTGTGTAATCTGGTTCTCTGCCCTGCATGCTCATTACTTACCCATCTTCCTCTGCAGCGCTCTTTGTCCGCAGCTTTTACTGAATGCTAGAGGAGGAACACAACTGGAAAGCACTTTGGTCATGTCTGGGAGGTCCTCTGAAGCACTCCAGGAGCAGACTCAGCATTCATGGATATTCAAATCCATGGATGCCAAGTCTGCAGATAAGGAGGGCCCACTGTATATTAATCTTATTTTTTGATTCCTTATTGTTGAAAAAAAATATAGCAGGGAGAAAGCTTCTAGCCTAGCCTTTCCCTGACATATTAGGTTTCCGCACAGGGAGCTTTTAAATATTGAAATTTCATGGTAAATCTTACATACGTTCTGGGATGGTCTAACTCAGGGGTCTCCAAACCCTGGCCCGGGGGCCAGATGTGGCCTGCAGCAAGCCTCTATCCGGCCCGCGGCCAGCCTCCGGTCCCCTGAAAGCCTCTGGCCACTCAACTTAACATGACCACAGCTGTGCTCTGATTGCATCTGGAGGGTGTTCTGAGGGCTGGAGAGGCTGAGTGAATGAGCCCACTCATTCATGTATTCATTCATCTAACTTCCATCTCTAATTTATTTATTTAAATTTTATATTTAAATTTTTTCCCGGCCCTCAGCACTGCGCCAGATATTTCATGCGGCTCTCTGGCCAGAATGTTTGGAGACCCCTGGTCTAACTCATTGGGTGGATCTACCAGGTTTCTCTCTGTGTATTTGGAATGGGCCCCTCTTAGAGATCAGCAGGCATACTGAGAGCATAAATTACCACCCACATATTAACAAGTTACTTAGTGCATATGTAAGCTGATGATACTTTTCCTGTATTAATCAGGTCTCCTATAGTCCTACACAGTACGTCTATCCACACCTGACTAGATCCTTGGTTGTCAATTATCTCAGCTGTCAACTGCAGGTATGGACAGCGATACAGAGAAGTGTGCAGTAATTTCTGAGGCCCCATGGGACTGGCATCCTTTTATTCCCTGGCAGCACACACACTCCCCTGCCTACTGTATCCCAATGAGCTTCAGAAGCAATTTTTCATGCGTGTGAAACACACTGCAAGGAAAAAAGGCCCTCCTTTCTAAAGAAAAAAAGACTCACTGGACTCTGTGCAAAGACTAGAACAAAATATTCTTTATAATGTGGAAGGCCAGTCAAATTGATTTATTAAGCTACTTAATTTTTTGGACAACAGAAAAAGTAAAATATTCTATTTTATGTCATAGATAACCTACTGCAGTGGCGTAGCTAGAGGGGGGGCAAAGCACTAAGTTCTGCAGGGAGCCTCATTATAGCATGCAAGAGGCTCCTCCCCCTTCCCTTCAGAGCCACTCCAGGTAATGGGAGCAGAACAGGGACATACATTAATAATACAACCCAGGCATGTAATGGAAATAGGAAAGATCCCTTGAGGAGATAGGGTGTGGTGTCCCTTGCTCTGGCAGGCAAGCATGGGCTTAACACCAGGGCCTCAGATTGCAGTGAGTGTGCTGCACAGCTGCAGCCACTTAGAGGCAGAAAGGCCCTCAGGGTTAAAAGCAGCACCTGCAGGAAGGAAAAGGGGTGTGGATAGTAGAAGAAGGAAAGCTTGGAAAAGCAAGCAAGCTAAACTGAGAGATTAAAGGACTGTGGAACTAATGGACTAGCTGATGGATTATTGGACCTGTTGACTGACCAATGGACTAGCTGACTAATGGACAGATGGATGAATGGACTTCTGAGCACTACTAGAGACTGCTAGAGAAACTGGGATTGGTGTGTGGCTGCCACACCCAAGACCTGCTGAGGAACAAGGTGTTGCTGTAGTGGCTGGAGAAGCTGCTGGCAGGAGAGGGGAGAACCTCTGCAGTTTGAACAGGTGAGCTATCCTGGTGGTGGAGTCCAGCCATACTACAGTGGAGAACTGGGGCCATTGTTGGAGAACAAAGGGGAGCTAGTTAGCTTAAAGTGGGCATAAGTTCTCTAAGTGTAGCTTGGACCAGGAATCTGGCAAAACAAGGCATATGCTGAAAGGCAGACTCTTCAACCTAACAGACTGGTGTGGATATGAAACCTTCTACGTGCAGATAGCGTCCATAAGTCATTCCCCATTCCTGGTTTGAGACATTCTGCAGCCTGAGGCAAAGGATGAGATTATGCCCACCCATTACACAAAATTGACATTGTAAAAGCCAACCATTTTTTTTTTAAACACAAGGATAACTCCTTGTTTTCCTCCCAGTTCAGAAGCACAAAATCACATTGCCAACAAATTGTGTTTTTTATTTTCATGGTGCATCTTAAGATTTTTATTTCATTTAAAGGAAGAGTTGGGCAAGTCATTAATAGGCCATAACTCATGAACTGATCTAAGTAACATTAGCAATAATATTAACAGTTATTTAAATTCAAGATATGCTTGGGAGACTCTTTCACAGCCATGAGCATTTGTTTTGCCTTAACTGACAAATTATGAAAGTAAAACTATTTTGCAAGTTTCCGAGCCTTATGTAGAACCCTGGCATTCCTGTAGATGCCAAGGACTTGACTCTGAGTTTGTATAGCACAGTCATAGGGGAGGACTCCTGTAAATGGTGCTGTGTATGTGGCCATGCTACTGCAAAGGAGCACAAATGTTTGGTGAGCATGCTGAAGAATTTGCCGTCCATCTCATGCAAATTACATGGAAGTGAAACATGCTGAGCCTTATTTCTGATATGTAGAGATCTATAAAACAGGAGGTTTAACACAACACCCATTGTCAGGACAGATGCACTATATAGGAGAGATAACTGTCAGATCTTTTTTTGGTTGATTTATAACCTGAAAGATAACATATGCACCATACATTTGTAAGTTCTTAGTAGTATCTTCCAGCAAAATAAATGGTATGGCAGTTTTCTTGTGTGCTCCTATGCACGTTGGCCATTTTGATTTTAGTACTGATAACTGTCATATAAACTTGGAGGAAAACTTTCCTGACCTTGAGGAGGCCTCTGTGACTGCTGTCCCCACTGCAGAATGCAGCACACATCCTCTTGGCTTGGCTGCATCAGTGCTGGAAAGTTGGATAAGACTGAATCCTTAGATTCAGCTACAAAGAAGCTGCTGGTCAGGAAGAAGTGAGAGTTTATCACTGTGTAAGGTAAGGGCACTGCTGGGCAAGAGCACTTATATCATCAAAAGGCCAGACGTACTCAATGGAACTCTGCATGCACGAAGAGATATTTGCACAGAAATGTCCCCTCCATAGTGTGCAGCTCTGTGAATGCATTATGTCAGGGAAAGATCAGGATGAAAATCCCCCCTGGTTTTAAAGATAGTCTTCTAATACCATGCTGCTTCCCTACTACCAAAGTATTTGCATATGTAAAGATTATAAGGTAAGGTGAAGGTTTTCCCTGCACAGTTGTGCCTGACTCTAGGGGACGGTGCTCATCTCTGCCTCCAAGCTGAGGGAGCCAGCGTTGTCCGAAGACATTTTCCAAGGTCATGTGGTTTGCACGCCTAATCACTGAAGCACACAGAACGCTGTCACCTTCCCACCAAAGTGGTACCTATTTATCTACTTGCATTTACATGCGTTCAAACTACTAAGTTGGCAGGAGCTGAGGCAAGTTACAGGAGCTCACCCTGTTCCATAACACCGGGGTCTCGAACGTGTGTGTGTGTGTGTGTGTGTGTGTGCGCGTGTGAAATATATTGATTTGATTTATATATATATAAATCAATGCATAAGGTTGATTATTAAGAGGCACACCCTTTACCTCCCACATCCACACATACAAAGCTATAACCACCATTGAGTGCTGAATTAAACACGGTATGTTACTTGCTCTTATTAAAACAAAAATTATTCCTCTTGACATGAAATCACTGTGCCCATACTGTGCACTAGCTAATATCACAGCATGCCCCCTAGAAGATGCTGATTGCTACAAGCTGATGTCACTGACAAATAACATCATTTGCTTGTAGAAGTGCAGAATCTTTTCATCTGTCCGGCATGTATTTTCCTTAACAGTAGAGATTGTATTTTGTAAGAAAATCACTTGTCTGTTTTCTCACATTTCTTGCCATACAGTAGGTAAATGTCAGAGGTGATCAGGTGAAAGGGGAGAAAAATCCAAACCTCTTTTGTAACTACTATACCTCTGGCGGATAATAACTTATTGCAATACTGTATTTTTTCATGTAAACAGAAACCGATACTAAACTAAGCAAACAAACCCTCCTGAGCCAGCTGTCCTTTTCAATATGTTACATAGCTGATCACATGAATATTTATGATATTCTCAATTCTCCATAGGTCTGAAGGTTTTCATTCAGCTTTAACTCCCAGCATGCCACAATTTAATTGGCAGAACTTACGTATAGCCCAGTAGGCAAGCTTGCTCTCTTCAAATGCATTCTTGCCATCCAGCATATATTACTAATAGCTTCAACAGTCTTATCTCAATGTGCCTGCACTAAGGAAACTCCATGAGTTCTGGGACAACCAAAGGAGCCAATAGACTGTTTTCTTCTGAACATGATAAAAGAAACCATTGACTGATGTAACTTTTTTATGTACCTTATGTTACCTACAACAAATGCTTAATGCCACAGTTCCATTAAAACTACTTTGTCAAAAGTATGCTAGCTATTCAGGGCTGAAAATGAAGCAGGAAGTTGCCACTTAAACATAGGTTCCACCCCATAAGGTTCTGGACAACTAGAAGGATTATTTAAGGGTATGCTGGGGTTTTGGGCAAGTCTTATCCCTAAGTGTTTTAGAACAGACTGCTAGATTGGTCACAGGTCTATAGGAACTGTTTTCCAAGGTCAGATCAAGGTCCATCTAACCTAAATTTAATTTGTTGCCTGTCACCTTCATCCAAAGTGGTTAATAACATAATCATGTGTGCATGCATGAGCGTGTGAGCGAAATTTGACAGGACCAGATGGAAAACTACTGGTCCCTCAAGTCACAACTTTAACAGCAACATCTGACTTCGGAATGGTGCTGCAGGGCATCATGCTAAGTTCTTGGTGCCTTCTGAGTCGCTGGTTTGAGACCCATAGTTATTATCAAACTTTTTTGTAGAATGTTATAGCAATAAAAGAGAACATGCTAGCAAGCCCTTCCCTATCAGCTTCAGTGCCCTGTCCTCCATTCATCGTGGATACAGCACTGTATACACACAGAACAGAAGGTGTAGCGACCTGATACCATAAGGCAACTGTATCTGCATGGTGACTTTTCACCCTTTGCCTGTTTGCCTGCTCAAGCTACTAAGGCTTGAAAGCTGCAAATCCATTGATTTCAAGTGACTTAGCTTTCTCTTGACTGCATCTTCCAGTGGCTTCGAACCTGGTCCTTCTGGGGCTTAAAAAGGCTCTAGGAGCATAAACAGCCTGAGTGCTTTCCAAAAACATTCTGCCTCCATCAAGGAGGGAATTGTAAAAAACAGAAAGAGGACACAGCAGATTTCTACAGTGAAACGTCACACCTCCTGCCAAAATCATGCATCTCAAGTAATATTAAGTAATAGTTCTGAAATTATAGTGATAAATCCATGATATTTTAGAATTCTTGACATTTGTGGTAGCATCAATGTCAACAACATTTGTAATGCTGGATACTCTGTGCATTGAGTTGCCAAGCTGTTCTTTTGCATGCATCTTTTGCTGGCCTGATGCAACTGCTCTCAGCATGAGGATGACTGTTTGACCTCTCACCTGAGCTGTGGGACGAGGGCTTCCTCCACTACTTGCTGTTTCATGTCTGTGATACAGCAGTGGCAGTGAAGGAAAGGATGACCTTGCTTTGTGCAAGGCCTTTTATAGGCCTTGAGCTACTGCAAGACCTTCATTCATTCATATATTTCATCTCTAATATAGTCATTTATGTAAATTTATTCAAATTTTAAATGTAAATTAATTCTTTTTTTCCCTGGCCCTCGACACAGTGTCAGAGAGATGACGTGGCCCTCTTGCCAAAATGTTTAGACACCCCTGTCATAGACTACAGAGAGGCCATGATCAGTAGGACACTTTACATCTTGTAAATTTTGTCACATTTTTGTAAACGAAAGCACCAGTGGCACAAAGGTTTAACTTACTTATTGTAGATCCGGATTCAGGCCTGTTCAAGGAGCTAATGATAACGAAGCCAAATCCTTCGTTCTCCTTACGATGGATGACGACATCGCTGGTTTGCATGCTGTGTGAAGCAAAGCCCTCTGGGGGTGTAGCATTGCTACTTGATCCTGCATGATTGCTGTTGGTGTATGTGGCGTAGTCGCTTCTTGGAGAACTGTGGTGTGTAGATACAGAGCCTGGACTTCTGCCATTCTCTGGACACTGTTCCCCTACAACGGAAATCACATAATGATTCAGTCTGGCTTGTTTGTTGATGAACTTGGTAACTACACACAATTCTTTGTTTCTAGGGCACACACAGGGAACACAAAGCTAATGGTAACTGAAGTAAAATATACTGTACTCTGATAAAACAGAGCAAATGAAGGCTTTCCTCTTGATTCCTACAACTTCCTGTGTTTCAAAGTGAAACCCCGGCATTCAGAATGGGTTCCTTCCCCAGGCTGTGCCTGTGTTTTTCTGTCATAAATCCCTTCGTGTGCCAGCCCAATCCTATAGGACTGACAGTGCAATTCTATCTTGCGCTGCAACAGGTAGGCCAGGAGGCCTGTACTGTATACAGAGCCAGAAAGGGCCCCAAAGTGGCTCAGCTGAAGGTAAGGGGAAATTCTTCTCCTTATCCCCAGGTAAGCCACTGCAGCCCCAATGGGTCTTCTCAGACTTGTACCACCTCTGGAGGTGGCATAAGTCCGAGGAGAGCAGAGAGGCTTGCAGCCACTCAGTGCTGCTCAGGAACGGGGGCTAGGATTCCACTTCCTGCCCGCCTGGCCCCGTATGCGTATGCTGTACAGCGCTGTGTATACTGATAGCATTTAAAATAACAACAGTAATAATAACACAAAATCATGATATAAAAGTACTACATGAAATCAGATTATCACTACTCTCAGGGTTGCGGTGATCTCAGAAAATTTATCAGAACTGTTTTCTTGTCTAACCTTCTCTGGGTGCTTTGTCACATAACAATGCCTCGTTTAAAGTCTAATTTAATATTAAGATATTTGCCTTCAAACTAAAAGAATTTAAGTAGGCAACCAACAGAGTAATTAGGATTAACTGCATGGCTTCCCTTTTAAAAAGAGAACATCCTATTCAAAAGATGCTTGTGGGCCGCAGGTATAATTCAGGGAAGACTAATCCCAAATAATTATTCTGTTGTCAAACTTAGATGGCTTGTTTTGGGGAAAAAAGGAAGATGTACATGCATACTGAATTGGAATAATTCAATTTATGTACATGGCAGTTCAATTTTTTTCAACATGCTTTAATATATGTGAGCTTCGATACAAACTCTTGTGCATTGCCCAATGGTCCGGCAAGTCATGGAAGGTGTGCTTTCCTGGCCCCCTGTGCCACTCGGGGGAATGGGAATCTTTCACCCTGGCAGTAAAGCAACCACATGAACCACTGTATTCCGCTCTAGCTGCAACTTCCAGAATGTCTTCAAGGGCAGCCCCATGTATAACAAGTTACAATAGTCTAATTTTCCATGTCACCACGTGGGGGATTTGTCCAATCCTCTTCCTTAAAACAATCTAAATATCAGCTGAAATTGCATGTGGAGGTGGGCTTCAGATGGCTCCTCTTCCCTGTGAAGTCCCACTTCATGAGCGGGAACAGGACTTGCTTATATACATCCCTAATCGCATGGTAGGAGACCGGCTTGGCCAGAATACATCCCTAAAACATTCCTAAACAATTGAATGACTCTGGTTCCTAGCCAGGGATACAACTGGTTCCTAGCCAGGGAATCTGGTTCCTAGCCAGGGAACCAGTTGCCTGCTATCCACCACATATGTCTCAGAGTTGGACCAGGCACTGTCCAACCAAATCTGCTGCTTGATGCCATCCTTAACCCATTGTTGCCTCTGCACCCCCCCCCCCCAAAAAAAACTCAGAAGAATAAATGCAGCCACCTAGTTCACTTTTTCCTGTGCAACCTTTCTTTGACAAACAGAACACCCACACTTTCTGTTTTATTTAAAGGAACCTCAAGGAAAGAGAGATGTGAGTGGGTAGGGAAGTGGACTGATGTGGCTTAGAGGCAGGTTAGAGGAAAGTGGCAGCACACTCGGACCAAAGACACCCTGATTCTGCAGCTCCCTCACCACTTGCTATTCAGTCTGAGCTGCAATACTTGGTGTCATGGATGGGCCAGCTCTGATTTGGACTGTTAGTGTCAGATAAAATCCAAACCAATGATTTCTAAATTAACGAAGTGGCTTATTACAAAATAGCTGATTAGCTTTCCACCTACTATACATATAGCAATATAAACAGCAAAATTTCCATTTCTCTGCATCATGGAAAAGTTGTTATTTTCGGAGACAGGTAAGTTTGTCCTCTAGTAGTCCTTGTACAACTTTAAAGTAAAGTGATTAGCGTGAGGAAGAGGGAAGCAAAACAAACAATCATTATGCTTCAACATTTGAATTGAAAATCTCCAAAAGTTATTGAACTGGAGCTGCAACTAAATGCCATAGTCAGTGACAAGAAAGATCTCATTTTCTGGCTGTCATGTTTTAGAGAGCTGAATAGTGTTTATGTCAGTGCGGGTGCAACAGAAAGAAAATTATCCTACCCCACTGAATTACCAACCGCTGCCTCTGCTATAAATGAATGTAACAGATTCCCATTAAGTACAGGAAAGAATGATAAAGCGGGTAGAGCAGATTTTATATTGCTATTGGATTTCTATCTATTTTGAAAGATTTATTTATCAGGAAAAGAAAAGTTAAGTCTGCAAAGCGTTACATTTTATCCCCCCCCCACCCAGTTCCTAAAATGTCACTTGTTCGTGATGATTGAACTTTCAATACGTGGTGATTCTTTTTCTGAAAGAAAGGAAAAGTCCTATGATTCTTTGATCTAACACCCAGTTCAGACTAGTAAGTGCTCTCAGAATGAGCTAGCTCATACATACTTTTTCCTCTGCACTGCTTTCAAGACAAGGTTTATTAGATTCCTCCCATTCTCACAGTAGTCCATTCTTCACAGGGACAAAAGCACTTGAGACGTGGGAAAAGCTCTCAGACAGGCATGCAGCACAAGCTATCCTTCCTCTGTCTGTTGTTCTCTTGCAAGAGAGGCCCCTCTTCAGTTTAAGAGCACTGCTCTCAGCCATAGAGTAGCTCTTTTAAGGGACAGGACAAATGGAGCATATGGAAGGGTTTCTTGTTGTTTTTCTTTCCATTAGTTGTTCTGTCCTCTTAAGACATCAGAGGAAAAACAAAACTCTCAGCAGTCTCTAGTCTGATAGATGAGGCTATAGCCGGGAGCTTCTTGAACACTTAGCATACAGAGTCCCGTCCCCCCCATCCAAGTTCTGCTAGAAAGAGCCTTGGAAGATGTCTCCAAGCTGGACCAGTCTTTCCTTGAGATGAACTGAAGCATCTGCTTCAAGTAGTGGACTGGTGGAGGTGGTGAGTTGGCAGGAGGAACCCTGCCATCTGCTGCCTCCCCGGTCCTTTATTTGACTAGTTGCTTCACCACTTGGCTGCTGGTCCATTCTCTTCTCACTTACTGTTCTTATTAATGGGGGGGGGGGTCTTACCTCCTCCTTCTCCAGAGCCACTGTCAAAGAACGTGGTGTTGGAGGGGGAGGCCAAAGGCAGCCACTTTGATACTAGGAAGAGTACTGCCACCTCCCTCTACCTTTTCTCCTTCTCCTCTGATCTAGGGAATGACTGTTGGAGGAGGAGATGGGGCAGTGTCGTTGCCAGTGGAGACATCGCCCCGGGGTTGGTGTCAACCCTTATGCCATGTGGAAGTCCCTTTACTAACCCAAACTTAATGACATGTGGCATCTGGAAGTGATTTGGCAGTGATATGATTATGACATCGTGTCATTGCACCAACACCAAAGTATTTCCAGGGGGACACTATTTTTGACCATTTGAAGCCTTGGGGGCAGGAAGAAAGGCCCACCATTTGTCACAAGTTAAGGTTTGTCCAGGCAAGATGCCATCACTACTTCCTGCAGCAAAGAGTTCCACAAACTAATTACATGCTGGGTAAAGGAATATTTTCTTCTGTCTGCCCAAACTCTCCCAACACTCAACTTTAGTGGATGTCCCCTGGTTCTGGTGTTAACTAACTTTGGCATAACTAAAGGGAACAATTTCTTGCATGATCTAATGATTCTTTAATGAGACAGAGAAATTCTTGCTAAATGTTCTGCTACACTTTCAATACAATGTTACACTTTATGGAATTCCCTCTCAGTTCAGAGCTTCAGTCCTTTAAAAATATCCCCAATGTTTGACTTCTATGAATATTGGCACAATCTGGGATCTGTGAAAAAATGTGATAGGCGAACAGGGAAATTGGCTTCAGAGTTAACCATCACTTGCAGTCCTTTAGTCTGAGTGGGGCAATCCCCTTCTTAGTTCAAACGACTATATCCCTTGACTTCTATCTCTGAAGAGAAGCAAATGGCAAAGGTCTTGCTTCCCATCAGCATAACTCCAGGCCTCAGGCAATTTTTGGCTGATGTCTGCTCACAGTTTTTTTTACTGCCTTTGGCCTCTGCCATGTTTGAGTTGAGAGACTATTTCAGGCTATTTCAACCCCACAATATAATTATAAACATTTGTATAGCACTTTGTCACGTGTTACAATTGTGCTACATGTGTTATCTAGAAGGAATCCTTATAACTGCCCTCAAAGGTAAGTACAGGGGGCCCTCACTATCCATGGGGGATCTGTTCCAGGAAACACCCCCCCCCCCCAATTTCCACAGATAAACAAATCTGCAGGGGCCCCTGCCAGCAAACGTGAAGTGCCTCTCAGAAGCTTCCAGGAGGCCTTCTAAAGTGTGGGGAGGCTGTGCGCAACCTCCCTGTACCTCAGAAGGCCTCCAGGATGCCTCTCAAAAGACCTCCCAGATCTGACTGGAAGACACTTCCAACTGTGTCCGGGAAGTCCTGTGAGGCCCCTCAGCCACAGGGTAGAATCTGCCTTGAGTCAAATCCGCGGATCCCAAACCTGCAGATAAGGAGGGTCTACTGTATTACTAATATTGCATCTGGAAAACTGAGGTTGAGCAGATGTGGCTTGCTTAAGGACACCCAGCAAGTCATGGAAGTGGTGAGACTCCAACCAGGGAGTTCTATTTTCAGCTCACTCAGCCTATATGCTACTTCTGCTGTCATTATCCACTACTTTATCCACACACTACTTTAAGACTCGGTCCAGCAGTGTGGGCTAAGCTGTTGGCATAGGTCTGAAGAGACCCTTGGTGGCCAGATGGCCTCTGGGGAGGTAAGTAAAAAATTTTTTTGCTTAACTGTCCTAGGCTGCTTGGTGTCCTCCCCCCCCCCCACCCCACAGTATGCAGAGCAGGCTCTGGTGCCAGCATGACATGCTATGGGCTGGCAGGCAATTGAATTGGGCTGTCAGTCACATTCAGTCCCATTGCTCTCAATGGGACTTAATCATGACTAATGTCAGCTGCTGTATGTTGGACTATTCTCTGAGAAAAAGAAATGTGAAGCTGTGGATTATTTTTATTTGTATAATTGATGTTCTTAATATTAGGTTCAGAAACTACCTAAAAAAAGAAGTCTAAACAATTGGAAAAACCAACCAACCATATTAGGTCATTTTTCTAGTTAGTCGTTAATTTTATTGTAGAACTTGGAATCCTATTGGTTTAATTTGAATGAGAAATTAAATGATGCATGCTAAAAGGATAGCAACATGTATGTGACTGATTTTACTTTCTTTCTTACATTTCACAAATCCTTGTATCCCAATTCTAATGGACCTAGTGGTTAATTAAATGTGTATAATTAAAAAAAAAAACCAGCATAGGTAAAAATGGAGTAAAACTTGCAATTAAAATATTTTTGTGCTGTAATACTAAAGAGTTCTACTGCACTCTCAGTCTAATCCTGATCTTAATTCTGTATTCATGAAACTAATATTATTCTAGTTAGGCAGATAAATTTATTTTTGTATCCTCTGCAACCTAATTAATGTTTCATTAGCTTCATTGGGCAAATATTGTATCATGTTTCTTAAGAACAATTCCTATATGATTTGTCTGCAACTCTGGATATAAGAATTAGTACACTGAATATTACTCTTAAACTGAGCAAACATTCCATGGTGCTTTATTACCATGATTTCAGTTTTAATGGCATTATGGCTAGGAAATACAAGCATTGGTGCTCTGCACAGAAATGAACACTCTATATTTAGACATGCATTCCAGACAAACACAGAAAACTCATGCATGCTTTGAATGCACTTCAGACCAAAGGACTAATTGCTGCACCTAAAAAATGCTTTCTACACCCTCACAATCTATACCATTCACCCATGTGCCATCTAAACATTCATATATTATTTTCTTCAGCCTGTCACAATCAATCCATCAGTCCAGCACACACAGCTCAACTATCTGCTTGCTAAGATGCCCTCAACCAGCTCCAAATTGTTTGTCTGGTGGATTATGGTGAAATGTTTTGCACTATAATGATACCAGCTGAACTGTGTGCCTGCCACTGTGCAACAGCAACAGTGATATGTGTCCTCCAGCTAATGTCAATTTGTGTTTCTGAGGGCTTCTTTTGTCCATGAGGTCATCTGAGACCATTGTTCCAAGTAGGGGATTGACAGGGACACCTGCCTCCAATGCTTTTCCTCTGCTCACACTCTGGATTCAAAAAAGAAGGGGAAATGGAGCAAAAGAGGAAGTGAAGAGGAGAGTGACAGGTTCTCAAACTGTTGGTCTGGGACCCACCAGTGGGTCATGACCCAATTTTTCTCCGGTTGCAAAACTGACAGGGCACATTAGGCTACATTCATCAAGGATTAAACAAGCTTCTGCTTGGCGAGGGAGCACTGCTGCCCAATCACCATTATAGCCACACCCCTGAGGATTTATAAACCAGGCAGCAGCCTCTAGGGCTTCTAAAAGTTTGGGAACCACACTACTCTCCTGTCCTTGACTCCATTCCTCTTCTACTCCAGTCCCCTTTTCCTTTTTCAAATCTAGGAAGTGAGAGGAACAGCAGCAGAGGTCATGGCTGGTGTGTTGTCTGGTAGCATTTGGCCTCAAAAACTAGAAAGTCTTGGACTGGAACTTCTACTGGGGAAAGAACTGTTCAGATAGGAACTAAAAACAGCACAGTAGTGAAAGAGATTTGGAACTGGGGACAACACAGCATGAATTTCACACTACCTGGCAGTTATTGATAGCCACTCTGCTAATAATGGCACGTGGGGAAATTTTTTCCAGAACTTTCTCTAAATTCTGGTCTCAGGTTCCAAAACAAAGGTTGCCATGGATGTGGCTCATCACTTGAATTTTAGTTTACAACAGGGGTGTCCAAAGTTTTTGGCAGGAGGGCCACATCATTTCTCTGACACTGTGTCGGGGGCCAGGGAAAAAAAGAATTAATTTACATTTAAAATTTGAATAAATTTACATAAGTTTACATAAATTAATATACTAGAGGTGGAACTTATATGAATGAATGAAGGTCTTGCACTAGCTCAAAGCCTATAAAAGGCCTTGCACAAAGCAAGGCTGGCCTTTTCTTTGCTGCCGCTACTGCATCACAGATGTGAAACAGCAAGCAGCGGAGGGAGTGTACAGCTTACGGGAGTGGTCAAACAGTTGCCTTCACGCTGAGAGCAGTTGTGTCGGGCCAGTGCAGGCTCCAGCAAGTTTCTGGAGGGCCAGAGGCTCATTGGAGACTGGGGTCTCCCTGGGGGCCACATTGGGAGACCCTGAGGGCCGCAAGTGGCCCCAGGGTCGGGGTTTGGGCACCCCTGGTTTACGACAATGGAATGACTGAGATCTACAACCAAAGAGAATCTTCTACTAAATATTCTAGGTCGGAAGAATGTAATTTCCCACAAGAGCCAGCAACTAATGAAAGCCTACATAAGGGTTTAGAGGCAGAAGCATAATTAATTTCCTGTGGGAATTAATTATCCAGCACTATGTGTATTACCTTGGTTACTGGCCATTTTCCTAGGGTTTGGGGAGCTGCTTGGGGGCGTTGCACCCGGTTGGAGAGAATTTTTCTGACTCCAGGAGTCTACAATGGGCAACAGAAGAATGTCAGACCCCAAACAGGGGAGATTGTGACGGAGCTGACAACAGGATGTGGGGCTGCATCAACTTGGAAAGACATCACTGTGAACAATGAGAGGGAGTTCGGAATATGAGGCTTGGGGTCTGGTAAGGTTTGTAGGAAAAAAAGGCAAAGGTAAAGAAGTAAATAGTGGCAGGAAAATAGTTCTTAATTGAATGGAAAGGAGTAAAACATGAGGGTTTTGAAGACATGTCTTTATTCTAATTTGCTCAGTAAAGTGAACAAGTGATAAATGAGATTTGCATGAGGCTTTTCTATTCTCACTACATTTTTAGGCATCGACATAAAAATACAAAATGTGATTGTGACAAACAGGTACTTGACACCACATGCAACATCTGGGAACACTTGTCAGAGACTGATACTGAGTGTAGTTCACTCCTGAATATTTGGTTTGTTGCCGCATGACATGGCTTACAATGTTGAGATATCACATTATGAATCTAGAGGAAGCTGCCTTGTATTGAATCATACCAGTGGTCTAGCTACTGTCAACGAGGTGATGTGCAGCAGCTCTCTAGGATTCCATCCAGATTTGTCTTCCCAGACCTACCTTGAGATGTCAGAAATTGAACCTGTGACCTCTGGCAAGCAAAGCATGAAAGGACGTTACCTGGCAAGCTGGTGCCTAAGTTGGGCTGACATGATGATGCTGTCATGTCACCCCTGTGTCATTGTGTCACCCTACATCACTGATTCTGAGTCAAACAGAGGTGCGGGTGGGAGGGCCTCACCAGATGGTGAGTGCTGCGCACTTCACAGCAGAAAGCCCTGAAAACAATCAGGCAATCCCAGCCTGGTTATGCCACTGAAAGCATGTCCTCTGCCACTGAACTGAAAACTAGCAACAAACCAAACAGATGGGTAAGAAGAATCTCAATTAGAAAACTGTGATTTAAGGTATTGCGTCAGAAAACAAAGCTCTAATAATGATGCCTCAGATTGATAAGGCCAAAGCCATTCTGTAAGATTTAGGGCGCAATCCTAACCAGGTCTACTCAGAAGTAGGTCCTATTTTGTTCAATGGGGCTTACTCTCAGGAAAGTGTGGTTAGGATTGCAGCCTTAGATTTTTTTGTATAATGCTAATTGGTTATAATTTAGATATGGTGTGTGTAATTCTTGTTTGGTTAGTGCTAAAAGATTTTTGTACCATGCTGCTGAGTGAGTATAACTGAAAACTCCTGAAAAGACTTCTTGCCCTGAAGTCCTAACGGTCTAGATATTGACCTACATTGCACTGGCCACAACGCAGATGTCAACAAGACACTGTGCCCAAGCAAAGGCAAGTGTGGTGGTTGGCAGAACAGTAGAACATAGTACACACACAAAGTGACTCATGATCATTACAGTTCTGGGTCAGTTTTATTTTCCGGCACTCTAGATAAGAAATAAAACGGTTTAGCATTTATGTCACAAGCACTGAAAGGCAATGCTGGAACACAAATATTTTTGATGCTCTCTTTGAAAGCAACCATTTCTTTGAATATTAGAGTTTTATTTCGCCCCGTCAAAACTCTTTACGTGTGATTTGTACTTGGCTGTGTCTCAGTCCTCAATAAACCATACTTGACGTTTGTTCTTTTAGAAAACCTTCCTGATTTGTAATTTTACATTTTAAAACAATAACAAAAATAAAATAATTGCTTCACGGATTAGACGTGAAAATGGTGAATGCACAATTGAAGTGAAAGCATTCAAAACAATATACCCCCTTGGAGAGAAATGGCCAAGGGAGTGTCTGAGAATGTCCTTTTATCATACCTGTGGGGTGCACCTTTCTTCTCACAGTTAGATTCACTTGCCCATTTCGAGCTGCGTTATGCATGAGATCAATCACGTATCGGTGGGTTTTTCCAGCCACTGGAATTCCATCTACATAGACCAGCTCATCACCAGGATGTAGGCGACCATCTCTGTCTGCTGAGCCCATGGCAATTACTGCACCAATTAGAATCTATATAGTAAAGCAAAACTAATCTTACTAACATAAATGCAAATGAAAAAAACCACCAAAGAGATCTCAACATGTTTCTGGAGAGGAGGAGGAGGAGGAGGAGGTTGTTCCAGAGAGAGTTTCAGGATGCTACTCCTAGAATGCCTCAGATAAGCCAGGGAGACAGGTCCATAACCATCTGCAGTTAACTGTAGCAATTTGTACTAATTATAGTTAAAATTATTCTAAAGAAATAATGAGATTAACAATCGGAACAGCAATGAATATGATAAGAATTAACAGTTCTGGCTAAATTCTTGTGGAGGACACCCTCCTAATATTTTAAAATATGAATGATTGTATTATTAAGGCATCTGAAATGATTAAATGAACTGCAGGCACCAATACATTTAGGATAAAGCTGTATATTTGCTTTCAAATGGGATTTATCCACAATAGTGAAAGCATGCACCTGGGGGAGCAACGGCATTTTTCAGCACTGTAATTTAATAAGGGATAAGATAGTCAATGTGGAAACTGCAAGAAGGACTTTGTGATAAGGCAGTTACAATGGCCTGATATGGTTCATTTTGCACACCATGTGCAGCTTGATGGGATGGCAGATTTCTTGTTGTATGGCGTTGATTAACGATTTGTGCTATTAAAGAATGGTTAGCTCCTGTAGAGAGGAAATCTTTGTTCTACAAAGTCCTGTATCTAATTTTAGATCACACAATTCATCCTGCATCTTTCTTCTTCTGAACATCTGCTCAGGTAGTTTACTGAACTGGGAATTCATTTGGAGTTCAGTGTTGGCATCCTAGTGGTTGATCATATGGACTAAATGTAATAGGAGCCTGGAAGTTGGTGAAATTTCTTGCTCGCACATTGTGCTATTTCTGCTAGTGGTAAGTTTATAGTAAGAGAGAAAAACAACAACAGTAAAATGAAATATTCAAATCAGGTCCTTGAGGGCTGGTTCACCCATAATGCCAACTGAAATACTGACAGCAAGCACTGAGTTAGGGGGAGCAGTGAATTGATGAGGAGTGCATTACACCCTATTTTTCCCCACAACCCTCCTCCAGTCCATTGCTCACTAAAAACCTAATCCTATCCAACTTTCCAAAGCTAATGCAGCTGCAATGCAGCCCCAAGGTAAGGGAACAAATGTACGCACTGAGGCTTCTGCAGCCAGAATTGTCACCAGAAAGGAAATTTGTTTTTGGGTTCTTAGGCCATGTTCAGAAAGTTTGAAAGGTTTCCCAGCGTTTCACCCATGTGGAGCTTTCTCAAGGGAATTAAATAACGACACTAACACCCAAACTCAGAAAGAAGTGACATACCCTACTGCCTCATAAACTAAAAAATACAGCAAGTATTCTAGCTAAAAGCTCAAAAGAGCCCTAAGCAGAGGTAAATGCACCTGCCTCCAACAGAGCTTACTCCCATCTGAGTACTCCCACCTTGAGAAAGCCCCACATAGCTGGTGCAAAACATTGGGAAACCTTTCAAAACATTTGAACCTGGCCTAAGAACCCAAAAATGAATTTTATTAAGGGAACAAATGTTTTCTTACTTTGTGGAGGCCCTCTTACAGGATACAGTGCATGCCCCATTGACACAGCTGCATCAGCGCTGGAAAGTTGGATAGGATTGGGCCCTAAGACACTTCCGTTGGCTCTCTGATTCTTTCACCACTCGCTGAAAGACAGTGGGAGACAGATTTGGGTAGCCGCTGCCCATCTCTTTCTCCAGTGGTACTGAAGGAAAGGAAAAACACACTAAAAGCTTCCATTGCTGGGTGTGAAAGGCAGTCATGTGTGCACACACATACAGCAAATTTGGAGCTAGCTTGGGCCAGGCTTCACCTGGACCTGGTCTTTTGGGTTGCTAATCACCACATGCTGCATGATTGGCCACTTTGAATATGTCAGAGATGCATTTGTGAGCCACCTCTACTGAAAACATTGAACTGGTGAGAGTGAACATGAATGTTCTATATGTGGTGTTTTGTTGTGTGTGATGGTTTATTCATATGTGCCAGTCAACATGTGATGAACACATAGGTGTGACCCGGTCCTTAGGACGACTGCATCATAAAATGGATGGCAGCCACATGTTTAAAATGACATGCAGTTCCCATTCACTGTAGCACAGCATTCCTCCCAGGAGCTGCTTGCTGGCCTCGCACATTGCTAAACAAGGTGTCCTTGTTTAGACTGTGAGCATCTCTGCAACAGGGAAAGCTTTTCTCATTCCTTCTACTATGCACATTACTTTGACCACTTGATTTTGGGAGAAAAGGGGGTATATTCATACTTGAAGGAACACCTTCAATTGGAAATGCTCATTCACTGTGATCAGTTGATGAGGCCCCCTCATGTATTCTGCCACCAACAGGGGCTCAAGCGGAATAATGCACAAGAGGGCCTTTTCTATGATAGCAACTGGTTTGTGAAACTCCCTGCCCTTGGAGACTGATTTCACCTCCTCTGCCAGCATTCTGATAGCTGTTGAAGAGCCATGAACTTTGTTTAGCCTTTGGGGTTTAGAGTTTAGCTGCCAGTGTGTTTAATTCTGGTTTCTTTGCTGCCCTGTGATTGTCCGTTATGCTGCTTTTCATTGCCGATTGTTTTTTTTGCTTGTACAGGTGTACCCTGGTATCCGCAGTTTCAGTTATCAGCAGTTCCGTGGATACTGGGGAGGCCCTTTTAAAAGATAGGGGAAATGAAAGTACACTAAAAATAGCTCTGTTTACCATAGCACAGCGAAATTACACCACTGTAATTTCAGGGCTGCAGTCAGTATTCTGAGCAGCCTGCAGCCTCTTCCTGATGATGCCGAGGCTCCTCCTTTCACTCAGGGTGCATTCCAGAATGTGCCTTGGACTGGTGCAAGTCCCTTTGTTTGCACCTCCTCTAGAGTTGGCTGGGCCAGTGCAAAGACATGCACCGGTCCACGGAAGCTGAATCCAGCCTCTGCACTGACTCTGGTTCGAAGGGTTGCATCGGCTAAGCTCGGCTGATGCAAGGGCCTGGGGAGGCCGGGGAGTTCAGGTGTGGGGGGAGGGCAGGTGGATGGTGGTCGTGT
Organism: Tiliqua scincoides; assembly: GCF_035046505.1. Classification (NCBI taxonomy): domain Eukaryota; kingdom Metazoa; phylum Chordata; class Lepidosauria; order Squamata; family Scincidae; genus Tiliqua; species Tiliqua scincoides. The sequence continues at coordinate 24,658,833 of NC_089827.1, read as the reverse complement.
GTATGGGCAGGTGACAGGAGGCAGGGCTGGGACCTGGCAGTTATGCCGGGTCCTAACCCCGTTCCCGAGTAGCACAGGGTGGCTACAAGCTACTCCGCTCTCCTCTGACTTATGCCACCTCTGGAGGTGGCGCAAGTCCGAGGAGATCCATTGGGGCTGTGGTGGCTTACCGAGGGGTAAGGGGAAGAGTTTCCCCTTGCCCCCCGCTGAGCCACTTTGGGCCCCTATCTTGTGCTGGATACAGCACAGGCCTCCTGGGCTGCCTGTTCCAGCGCAAGATAGGATTGTGCTGCACATGTCATCACAGAATGCATCGCAACCAGGAATGCATTGCAATGCACTTTGGGGTGAGACTGAGTTAAAGGAGTAGTGTCGGTGTGACCAGGAAGAGGCTACAGGCAGCTAGGAAGATTGTCTACAGTCCTAAAAATGCAAGAGTTATGTTGCACTATGATAAACAGCTATTTTTAGCATACTCCTTCATTTTCCCTATCTTTTTAAAGGGCAACCCCAGTATCCACAGATCCCCAGTATACATGGCATGTCTGGAACAGAACTTCTGTGGATATTGGGGAATGTCTGTATCTTTGTTTTTGCTGTGATTAGTCCGGATTCATTTTGATGCAAGTTGTTAGTTGCCTTAAGTGCTACCTTATTGGGAGCAGAAAGAAGGGTATAAATATTTTAAATAAATTAATAAAATTCAGTTGTCATTATCCTCAGTCAGTTGCACAGGTGGACTCAGCTTGTGTCTCTTCATCGAAGGAGGGAGAAGGAGATATTGTGAGGCTACTTTAGATATGACAAAACACTGCAAAGCACAAAAAACACAGCTGCTTTGTGTCCCCGCTGGATTCAGTCATGTCCAAAGTCTTATTCTAACTTTTCTTATTCTGTCTTGAGACATAAAAGCTAAAAATACATGCAGAATATGCCACTGTCGAAAAAAAAAGAAGAGTAATGTTCTCTTTTCCATGTTTGATGCACTGTAAGTCATAAGACCTTAAACCTATTGCTCATTCAGGAGAAATAGCAAGGGGATTGAAAGCATCATATTTCTATTTTGATACCATGGTCTTTTGGTATATGACTAATGGAAGTCATTAGGCTGTGCATTTCATGAAGCAATGTGTATCGGATCAGGATGTGTGCAGAATGTTTTCCAAGAACGAAAAATATTAAGACTCGCTTCAAATTTCAGAGTGATTATACTTCCTCAGCAAGCATTTCTCAGAGCTGACTGGCAGTCATTCCTACAAAGCTGGAACACAATTCTTTTTGCGTTCAAGCAAGGCCTTGATCTCCTACAGAAGCCAATCATGTCCTGCAAGTCAATAATTGAGAGATGCCAAGAAAAACCAAGCCGTGTAAAAGGTTGGACAGTATACTCTTATACAGACTGATTCACAATGACAGCTTTTAGATAGAGATGCTGATAGCTTGCGAGACCTGTCATTGTCAATGCCTGAACAAGAAAAAGTGCCATTCCAATATGACCATTATAGGAAGTGATATTTTTCTGACAGTTACAAAGATACTGCAGCTATAAAGAGGAAAGTCACGAAACAACAACTCACTGGCTGTCCAGGTTCATCTCCTCCAAGAATTCTGAAGCCAAAACCAGATTCCATTCTTCGAAGATGAACATCTAATTCCTTGTAATCAGGACCTGGTTTAAAATAAGACCTTATTGAGATGCAGTATGGTTGGGGCTTTTTTTAAAATAAGAAACTTAGCTTCCCAGTGTTTAGTTAATTAAATGAGACACGACAGTTCCACCAGAGTCAATGCAAATGAAAAGGAGACACCATGTGTTGAATGCACAGAGGCAGAAGACACAAATACTTGAATATGAAGTTGCCTATTTTTACAGGGCAGATTGTCCATGTTGCACAATATGAATTCATCACAGTGTTTAAGTGGTGTGAATACTTTTTATGTCATGGTTTGGGCAGGCAATGTAGAAAATACGCAGGGGACAAAGTTGCTGCAGCTAACATTGCTTTAAATGCCATTTTGTTCTAAAGTGTCTATTTTGTAGCTCTAGGCCCTTCACCCAGCATTGCCTGCAACAACATATAGACTTCTCCGATTCTCCTTTTCTATTACATGTCCACCATTAGGGATGTCTATAATGGTGTTCAGTAATATGACACCTGCTGCAGATTTTGGATTTCTGTAATGGAAAATGCAAATCAAGGTATGACAAGTCAGTTAATATATGGCAGAGTGGATAGCTTTCTCGCCTTGACTGTCCGGTCTTGAGATGTGGGCTGGAGCATCATCTACTTCCCACACTGAATCTATGAAATAAAGTACACGACCTGCATCGTCAGATTTTTTCCATCCCCCTGAAATAATGAGCCAGGACATAAACTATTTTGCACAATCTCTGTTAACAAGGCTCATGTTCACTGTCATTATTGCCATCTCTTAAAATCTGTGACTGACAGAGTCAAACTAGATGCAATGGTGGACAAATCTATGTGCTTAAAAACTGGGTCTGCCCTAAATCATGTAAGTGGATGTAGGTGTAGTCTGGTTTTAGCAGCAAAAGGGACATATGGACAGAGGTTGGTGAAAACTCCATCCACACTGCTACTTATCTCCCCCACAGCTTCTTCCCAGGAACGTTTCTCTCAGCCTGGCTCTGATCTTGGCTAGGGAAACAGTGCTTGAGTAGACAACTACAGGGAAGTATGATGCAGATAGGAAGACGGTTTATGTCTTTTGCCCATACAGCCCACTTTCAAATTGACTGTGGCAGATCTGGATTTAACCATGCAGGTCTGCTTTTGCGAGTTTTGGCCCTGAACTATTGTGGAGTTCCTTTGAATGCTCTTGAAGTGCTTTAAAACATGAACAATTTTATATGTGCAGTGAAAATGTCAGACAAGTGATCAGGCCACAGGATGTGTGCACTGAATTGCAATGCTGGTGTACCAACTTGATGTTTGTTTTAGACAATGGGATTATTTCAGTGATGTTGAAATAAGCTTCTAGGAGGAAAAATTGCTGGGAAGTAGAATATTTTTTCAACAGAGAATCATTCTTCAGACCAATCTTAACATTCATAGACCAACAAATTCCATCTAATAATTGACTCACAACTCTGCTAGCAGAACAACTTGTTCAGTAATGTGATGTGGTACAGTCCTTGTACCACATCAGATTGCAGGTGTGAGTCTGCATGTTGAAATCTCTCAGAGAAATATTTTATCCTAGACCTTTTCCTAATATGCTAATTTTCCACATGTAGGGAGCTTTCTTGCATGGGAGGCATTCAAAGATGTGGCAGTAAATAAAAAACATTTATTGAGAAATGTTACAATCCAAAAACAACTCTACCACATGATGTTGCTGAATGTGCAGACAGGGGCCCTCGACCTCATGTTGTTTGTGGGCACTGCAGAAATTATGAGGAATGGTGGTCAATATCACAAGGGTTAGGTGGGCGGGGGGGGGGGGTCAGTCACAAAATGGCCAATGAGAGGCCAGTCACAAAATGTGTGAGATTGATTTTATTATACAATAGAACAACTCAAAGCTTACCATCCATTTTGGCAAATATAAACTACCATTCAATATGCAGTGATTCCTACCTAACTACTATGGAATGGCCTTAGTTACATTTATTAAGATACCTTCTACAAGAACTTTATTTCAAAGAAAAATGGTTAAAATTTGTTTCTGTGTTACAGCTTTGGGAAGCACAATCTAGGAGAAGGCCGGGTATTACACAAACTCCCTGTTTTTTAAACAGTGATTATTTGGTACCTCTATGTTGCATGACAGTCCACTCTCTTAAACGTGAATGAATTCCTTGAAGCCTATTCTTGGAACATCCTGATACCCTGAAACTAACAAAAGAGCACCCTATGTTCATTTCTAGCATTTCTGTGCTGGCAGGGTTCTTCTACCTGATAATTAACTATTCCTATGCGATGCTACTACAGGAAAATAGGGTTGGCCCGGAGAGAACCTGTCTCAAAGAAAATTCACATCAATTTTTCAGGAAAGATTTACAAGCAGGAGTAAAAAGGAATCTTGCTTTCAGGTGGCATATGTCCCCCCCCCCCCCAAAAAAAAATTTCAATGGCAAGCTTTCAACTTGTGCTGCTTCACAAGAATAATTCTAAACAGTCACTTCTGGATAAAAAAATATTACATCACAAATGGCTAGAGGCCTAGCTTTGGCACTGCATTTTTAAAAAGTGATACTTTAAAGCTACTCAGTAATAAAGGGCAGTACTGGGACCTTGGTTTAAATGTCAGATGATGGCCTTTTTCAGCGTATGTGATGGCCTTTTTCAGTGTATGTGCAATTTGGGATATTATTAATAAATAATAGCAAGGTTATGATAGCAGTCCTTTGCATAAGAAAATGCAGCCCTTTCAATTTAAATTAATGAACAGTAAAAACCAAAATCATTTCACTGATCATTGCAAAGATCTGTTTTTTTATGGATGGCATTCTCACCAGTGGAACAGTGAATTAATCTTTCACACAGAATGAAATTACAAACACTGAAGTTATACATGTCAACATTTGAATCTTGTCTGAATTTGAATTAAAAGTAGAGAGCCTTGCAAAAAAAAAAAAAAGTGAGGATTCCTATGGTTGTTCAGTTTCCTGGGGTGGGGGTGGGGGGAGAGAACAGAGAAACAAAGATCCTAGCACAGGCAGGGATTATAGTTTGCATGACACAGTGGTTACACACTACCAGTGTCATACAGTAGTAAGTGACCTTAAGAAGAGATTATTCCCTCATATTTGTCTTGTGAATAACTACATCCTTTGACCTGTCCTAAATCTCCAGACAATCAGTTTCACTGAATGTCCTCTGGTTCTAATGTTGTGTGAGAGACAGAAGAATTTCTCTCTCTCCCCACACCATACATAATTTTATACATTCTGCCTGTAAATGTAAACGAAGAACCACTGTCTCCACTAGATGAAAGTTTGAGGCTAACGGTAGAGTTGCATAAGGACTGCCAACTTTTGGTAGTATTTGTGGTTTGTTAGCAGGTATCTGGAAAGAAGAAAGTCAACTAGTGTCACTTTTCCCAGAGTGGACATGCAACAAAGGAACAACAAAGCACTTCAACAGTTGAACATCTGTCTACTACACAGCTATTAAGGACAGCAAGAGTCCTGCCAGAAATAAGGGCAGTAGCCTTCGCTTATTCTGTTGTCCCTTTAAAACAATTTGTCTTGTTTTCTACACTTCCTAATGTAGGTAATAGCACAAACCTATGCAGGTTAATTTGGAAGTAAGTCCCACTGTGTTCAGTAGGTCTTATTATCAGGTAAGGGTGCATAGGATTACAATTTGAAGTTATTTATATATCTAAGTATTTTCTGGATATTGATCTTAACTTTAATCCCATCTGAGTGTAGTTACTGTTTGGTACCAACATTTCAAGAATTTCTTTCTTCCTTATTCAAGATGGTGAAGTTTATAGAAAGGGGGATCATCTGGATCCACATAACCTTTTTCAAATTTATGTAGAAATTTAAGTCTAAATAAGATTACAATAATCCTCTGACATGTATTTAAAATTACTAATCTAATGTGAATGAACAGTAACAATGGTTAAACATATTCATGTGTATGTTATTTGAAAGGGTTAAAAAAAGGAATGCTCATTCCACCTCACAATGAGTGCATATTAGATGAAAACTCCCTATCTTGTTAAGTACAGAAATAAGAAGCTACATTATGCAGAATGGTGATTGGACACTCATGACTGACCATGCCCCTGAGCCATGATTGAAGGAAGCACAGTCACTTCAACATAAAATGGAGAACAGTTACATTACAGCACAATGAAGGCTGAAGAATACTTGCCAGAGGAATCCATTCGAAAACCAGTCCTGGGCGGCACTTGCTCTGAATAGGAAAACGTGGAATTAAAGGTGAAATAAATTTTTCCAGACATTTAAATAAGCAATACTGCTTTCCTTGCTTTGATATAAAAATACTGAAACCTAATTTTAAAGTTTCAATAGCTACATTTTATTTCGCATACTTAGGTGTCATATTTTAGGTAAATATATATTTCTATATCTCTAGGAAAGTTCTCTGGAAACAGATGAAGTTTTAACTCAATGATATGGGCAGTTACTGTATTTGCCACTGAGAATAATTCAATTTGGTAGCTATTGGTAAAAATGACCACATCGTATTTAATTTTCAATGACAGTCTTAAAGGTTAGTTAAGCACCTCTGGTGAAAAAAACCTGCCATGCCAATGACCTTCTGCTAGAGGATGGGCCTGATAGGTGGATGTTACTACCTAGGCTTGGACCTCTATGGTGTGCCTGGGGTCACAGTTTCATCCCCAGGTAAGACAGCAGCAGGAGTGGGAGGGGGGAGAGGGGTGAAACTGGGCAGGGAGAATGAAAGAAGAAGGGGTGGGGAGGATGTGGGGGGGTGGATCCAATGGCGATGGTGTACACTGGATCCTATGCCCCCATCAGCAGTTTGCCTGCCCCTTTTCTCTCCTCAGACTTGTGTTAGCTACAGACAAAAGTTCTTTTTTATACAACCATTTTATACGTCCTTTTTATACATTTTTTATAGGATGCTCCTTTTTATAGATCCATTCATCCAGTTATGCTGTGAAAATTCAATTGTACATGTGTCACTTTTCAGATAAAAGTCTTCTAATTTTCTAAATGGAAAAAAGGGCTTGTGTAACTTTTTAAAAATGTGGTGAGTTTAAGAGAAAGGGGTTGCTACGTCTTTAATATAGCCATCAGTTGTAGAACTGACATTTTCTATTAGCATAACTCCTCTGGGAACTCCTTGCCAACCAGCAATCAAAACGACTTCTCATCCACAGTCCTCTTTCTAGTGTTGATATTTTCATAATCTCATCTGAAAATGCTTTTGGATATATTGTCAGTTCCTATCACCAACAAAAATACTTTGTCATAATAACTTTCTGCCGAGATGAATGGTACAGGGAAAAGTTCAGTGTCTTACATTTTCCTCTTCATTTCCTTTCTTGTGATGCCAGTAGGGTTAATTCTTACTTTGTAGTCACAAAATGTATGAACTGCTCCATGTCATAGAAAAACTATGTATATGGTTACACGGGGATGGGAAGTTTATGCTGCTTTAAAGTGATACTTTACTAAAATCCTATATAGTGGGCTGTCCTTATCTGCGGGGTTGTAATCCGTGGTTTTGTTTTTCATGTTGAGCCCATGTCTGGAGCCCATGAGAATCCTTAAGGATTCTCAAATGCAAACAGAAGTGGCTCAGAAGGCTTCCCTGACATGACTGGAAGACACTTCTGGTTTGCTGGTGCAGGGCCAATGTGAATTTCATTGTATGTGCTATTTGGTATCTGCAGGGGTTCTGGAACTGAGGGCCCAATGTATATACACAGACAATTTTGGGGAAAAAACTTTGCATTTGCTCAGCAGCTACAAGCACAAGTTGGTTTCATTTATAATTTATCAGAATGAAGGCAAATTACTGGAATGACCCATAAATCAGTACCTTTAAACATGGCTTTTTGATATGCCTTTTTTCTGTTGTTGATAATAAGCTGCCATAGCAGCTCATAGCACCTACTAAAAGCAGAGGAGATAATCCTGCTGCCACAGGAATTTAACAGAATTTGTGCTTTTTGTGACACTGTGGCAAAATTCCTATTCTTTGTGACATATACTTGTCATGGAGTCACCAGAGCCTTAATTTACATGGTGAGAAAAAAATCATTTGTGAAACACCCCTAAATCAATATTTATGGCCCAATTGTATCAAGGACCTATGGCAGTGGATCATTGCAGTGGTGCAAAAGGCACGTCACTATCACACATGGTGGAGCCACTGGTGGAAATGGCCAGCAGCACTGTACACATGGCAGACTTAGATAAAGTGGGGGTGGACTGTGGACAGTTTGAGGTTGGGGGTAGGAGGTAAGCAGTGACCTGGAGAGGGTGGATCTCAGAGGCAAAACTGCATGCCAGATTCTATCCTTCTTTTTCCAGGCTGCTCTGCCCCTTCTCCTCAGGCATACACCAGCTACATAGTTGCTGTTGGTCTGAGGCAACCCAAAAGCGACTAGAAGGCCTACTGAGAAGTAAGTAAAATAGGTTTACTTACATCTTGGTTAGCCTTATGGTCCCCCCCAATAGCATGCAGTGCATGCTCTGTTGGTGTAGCTGCATGCTATAGAGCCAAATTCTACGCCTTTCAAATGAGTTTGAAAAGTTTCTTAAGTATATAAAGTTGTCCCATTTTCTGTCATTGTATTCTCTCCCTCTTCTCTCTTTGTAACTTCCTATCTCCCTTTTGCAAATAAGTACATATTACACAAATGCCTATAGCATATCAGATCAAAGATTTAGGGAATGATCACAGCATTGTATATCTTAACTTTGATATCTCTCGTTATGTACTTCAATTAAGCAGACAACATAATCAATTTTGGGAAAAGTTCTTCCATGGGGGTGGGAAGAAGGGTGGGAGTTCTACAGTAAGAATAAAGATTCCTTCCTCTCTTAAAATGGTTCCACATGGGTTATCCTTGTGTTTTAATCTGTTTTTGCATACACTTCATCAAAGTTCTTAGAAATGCTATTGCAAGGATAGAGCAAGGGTGCTATTTCTTTTACATTGTACAATCCTGGTTCTCAACATGCATACATTCCTGCTAGCACCCAGTGTACTGAGTGCCAGTTGGCCTCAGTTGGCCTATGTTGGGCACAGGAAGTCCTCCCCTACGTTCTTGCTCCATGGATGCCGATATTAACATCATTTTTCGTAGTAAACAAATCTTAGACTGTCCATTGCTTTTATTAAGATAAAGTATGCTTAACAGAGTTTTAGGAACAAACTGGGTAAACTGTAGTGACAACACATTCCTTCATTTCATATTCTTTAAAATGACACACTGCAGATGCTCTTCAACCAATTTGCACAATTGCACATATACCGCAGACACCCGCCCATAAGTCGACCCCACAGATAAGTCGAGGGCAAGCATTGAGCCAACAACCATGGAATTTTCTATGACCCTCGGATAAGTTGGGGGTTAAACTTAGGGCGGTGTCTGACTATAGTTTTGTCTGATTTTACCAAAGGCCAGATCCTGAAAAATAACCTACCACTAAGAACTGTAGTCTCTAATTTATTAAAAACACAGTAAAAGATCATAAGATACATTTTTATTCTTTTTTAAATTCTGGTCTTCACCACCTTCTTGTAAACACTATCAGAGTAAGTGCACCGTAAACAACATACGAGTGGTTCCCAACCTGCTATTCATGTACTCCAGGGACACTCAATAGGACCTTTAGGGGTACTTGAAAAAGAATGGAATAATGGCAGAAAAAGGCAGGCCATGCTCCAGAATGCATGGCCTGGAAGGGAGGTAGCTAGTTAGCTGTGAAAGCCCCACCAATGGCTAGTTTTTGGTCATCAATTCATGTATGAACCAGTGATTGAAAACCAGCACAGTAAAAAAGCTGAAACATAATATGGAAAGTGATCAATCACCCAGAATTTCTCAGCACACTTCTACTGCAAAACAGTGCAAAGGCAGTTCTTCAAACAGATGAAAAGAGAAAATATGTGATGAATACATGAAGTCTGGGCTTTCATATGGAGGAGATGAGGGCTTGTCTTACTAATTACAAACATTTTGCTAATAGGAAGGGTACAATTTATGGAAATGGCTGCCAAGGGATATGCAAGTGAAAAAGGTTGAACCATGGATCAAATCCACCTTTAAGGGGTCTGGTGTGTTAAGCCAGAAGCTCTACATACAACATACAACCCATAACACATAACTGGGAGTGTGCAATTCAATTCACAGCAGAGGGATGCAGCTGCATGTATTTGCAGTCCTTTTTACTCAGAAGTAGACCCACTGCTTTCCATGGGTGTTATTCTTAAGTAAGGGTGCACTGAATTGTGCCTGGGAAGGAGGGTCCCATCCTGGTGTTTCCAAAAACAGACCTGCTTTGCAAGCATTTGCCAAGCAGAACCAGAACCAGGCTGCAGCAGAAGGAAGGAGATTAAAAGGTTAACTTTGGCTAGAATTTCCCAGTTGCAGTAGAAACTATCTCTGCCCTGCCTGCCTGGTGCCTATCTGCCACTTGAGAAACAAAACTGTTCAGAGTTGAAAGGCTCTGCCCTCTGATTGACCTGGAGATCAGGCGTGAATATCTACGGTACTTAAACAGTTCTTAAATTATTACCTGCAATGATATACATGATATAAAGTGTGAAATATGCCTTAAAAATGTATAAGTTAATCATTTACAGAAAAGGTGTTTAAAATACCCAGGGATGGAAAAGTTTTGCTGCCCTTTGCCATACCAGAAACAAAATAAATTTTAAGACCATAGTGTATACACCCCTCTTTCTTTATAAGTACTTTAAGTACTTCAAACTACTTATAAGTACTTTCACTATACAGACATCCACTTATCCATATTAAGACAATCCCTCTTTATCCATATCAAGATTTATATAAGGTCCGGGAATGGTAGGGGGAAAAAAGACCAAGGCTGCAACCCTAACCACACTTTCCTGAGAGTAAGCCCAATTGAACAAAATAGGACTTACTTCTGAGTAGACCTGGTTAGAATTGTGCCCCAAGCCTCTCATGGAGACCCAGTCTCCCTCTTATTTTACCCAGTGGGTATACCTCCCTAATGCTTTGAGCTCTGGAGACAGTGGATGAATTTGTCTCACATGTCAGTTCCAGAAGGTTGGATCAAATTTTGGATTTCTCCCACTGATAGGACAGAGGTCCAACAGCTCCCCCTTTCTCAGGTGTGTTCCTATGGCCTTTAGAGGAAGTGCTCTTCATGACCTATAGAAGACTGAGCATGGGTGAGGAAGAGATGCTCTCCACATGAGATGCACTGCCCCATGCTTTCAAGGCATGTGCATTATATGCTCCCTTTTTCAGTGAACTTGTTTTTGTATCTACAAATTACTGTGCATATGAGTCCTAAAGAACAGAAGATTTAAAAAAAAATGGGAAAAGTAGAAAAACAGATGAAATGTAACAGAGTCTGCAACTAAAGCTTGAGGTGCTAAACCTCATTATGTGATGCTAGAACTTCTGAAACATTTTCGTTGTTAACACTTTACTGATGCTGTATAATGTTGTTATTAAATGTTACTTATTCTATTTTACTGTATCATGCAACTTTTTCCTTTTGCTATTATTAGGCATTCATGGTGATTTTTGAAGTGAACTTGGAATGACTTTGAAGTGAATTTTTCCCATTGAAATTAATGTAATTACTACAGTCATATTTTCACTGTAAAGACTGTTTTCAGGAATGGAATTATGTACATATAAAGAGGGAAAGGTGTATTAGATTTGCTTCAGATGAATTTTCAGTTTGATTCAGATGAATCTCAAACTTTTTCATACTAATTAATATAACAAAGTAAAAACATATTTCCCTCAATGAATTTTAATAATGCCCAGGACTTCAAGAATATTTTCCCATTGCTTCCTTTATAGAGCATTGTAAGTGCTAGCAATAGTAAGCATTTTAAACTTACATCTGAGGTACCTGTTCATTTCTACAAGTTGAACCTGAGCATATCATGGTTCACATTTTAACTTGAACCAGACATTTCCATTAGTTCACAGCATTCCTATTTAATGGCATTTATATGCCACACACCAGCACTGGATTGCAATACCAGATAATAGAGGCCTGTATGGATAATTTATATATGTTCTAATCAGCAAGACGAAAAGCTTATTATGCTGGTCTTGTGGTAAGGAAATGCAAAAGATGTTCTGTTGTGTACAATTGAATTTAAAGAGCTGTGCAGATTTCTGACAACATTATACTTCAGTGCATGATTGATGGCTTAATATAGAAAGCCTCGGGAAAACTCTCACCTTCTGTATTGCAGCCAGCTTTGAAAGCAGAAAAATAGTTGAGGAAAGGTTGGAATAACTAAAGCATCTCACACTCATTTTATGTAAAAGAAAAAAAAGAGTAAGAAGCAATGCTACATCATTTACTTCCAATTTTGTTTTGCTGATTCCATATGATTTCTATGATTTCACAGTTCTTTTTTTAGCAAGCAACATGGCAAGAGAAAAAGGTGCATGATCTGCGTCCTTTGATCAAGGTTTTGGAATCTGAACTAATACCAGCACAAGACTACAGCACCAAGACTGTAATTTTACTGTGTGCTTGCATGGAAGCAAGTCGCATTGAACACAGTGGGACTTACTTCCAAGTAAACATGCATCTTGTGGGCTTTTCTGCTTAGTTTTTCATGTTTTCAGACTGTGGCACATACCGCTTTCCAGTGATGCCAAAATGCAAATATTGAGACTCTTAATGTGTTCTAGTTTGCCTTACTCATCGAGCAAATTACAGTAGTACTGCAGTATCTGTGGGGGTTTGGTTCTGTGCTTCCTGCGGATATTGAGGGACTGCCTGTGCCGGTCCAGTGGCAGTATGCTCAAAATGGCTGCCAGCACAGCATGCTGTGACTGCCACTAGTACCCATTTTACAATAGTGGAACTCAGTTCTGTGGAACTCAGTTCAATAGTGGAACTCAGTTCAAATGCAAAAATTTTGCAAATTTTTGTTTGTTTGTTTGTTTGCAGTTTGCAGTGATGCCTCGCAAGACGAAATTTTCACAATACGAAACGACTCGCGGAACGAATTAATTTCGTCTTGCGAGGCACCACTGTACTAGGAATAATACTAGGAAACCTCGGGGGGCGGCAGGAACAGAGAAAACCTTCGCTGCCAGGAGGTTGAAGCCAATTTATCTTGCTGATTTATGCCTAAACTAATTCTTCTTGCAGCATTTTTTTTAAAATTGAGAGTTAGGCTGTGGTCTGCACTTTTCTGCTCTGTCTCTATTACTCTGGAGGCTGAAGAACAAGTGCAAGGCTCTGTGAAAATATTTCACTTACTGTTGAGTGACTCCCATAGAGGGGAGCACTTACTGGCAAAGGACAGTCCTGTCTTTCAAGTCTTAGATCAAGTCAAGTGTCTCTCAAGCAAAGATGCTGAGGTTTTAAAAAAAATACTCTTGCTAATTACAGGTTCTCCTTCTCTCTTTCTGACAGCCATTCCCACAGGCAGGTCACTGGGGATTAACTTTGCAGCATGGTATCTTTATTCTGCCACTGAAGCAATGGATGTGAGAAAAAAAGAGTCAAAAGTCAATCCGTACTTCAGAGGTTTTCCAAAAATGTGTTCGAATAAAGCCATTAGTCCTTCCGTGCCAAGCCTCAGGGCCCACACTTGTAAATAGTCCACAAGTAAGGTAATTGTTAGGAACACCATGGTGGCAGTCCAGAGCCCTGTGGGCATACAGCATTTTCATTACCTGTTGTAATGGCAGCTTGAGCTCAATGAGCATACAGGGCTGTCTTCCCACTGAGGCCACTGAGTGGTCAAAAAAGAAACTGAGGGAGAAGAGTGTTCTTCCCATCATCAAGGTACTTATGCACAGGGTTTCCTAACTCAAGGGCAGGGGCAGAATGTTTTATAAAGCTCTGGAAGCTTCTGAGGTTGGGTAGCATAGCTAGCTATGCTAGAGTGTAGCTAGAGGGAGGCAAAAGGCACAGGGCCCTCTCACTCGCTGTCAGAGACATTCTGGGCAGCAATGGCAATGCGCAGGAGACACTGCTTGGTTCTTTGAGTGCCTGCATGTTGCCTTTGCTGCCTGGAATTGCTCTGACAGCAAGTGGGAGGGGCCACTTACACAGTGTGTTGCAGTACCTGCAGTACTGATCATTTTGTCCCCCAGCTATGCTACTGGGCTCTGCACATACACTGAACTCCACTGTGTAAGACAGAAGAGCCCATGTGGGAGATTACACTGAAAGTATCCCTCTCTAGCACTAGAGAATGTCTATATGTTTCTAATGGAGATTTTGGATGGGTGAGTGAGAAAGCCTTCCTGAATTCTTGTAGACTGAGCTCAGCCTGTATGGAGCATAAGGCCATCCAGGTTTGGAATAGCAGGCTTACTTCTGCATCCTGATCCACCTGGGGCACTGATTTAAGTGATGAAGTACAGATTAAGAAGAAGGAAATGGGGATAGGGCATGAAACTGAGACTGTCACACTCCATCCATGCCTACCTCTGACACATTCCATCCATACCTGTGCCTATCAAATCTGATGGAATTTTAACTAGTTTATAAATAAGAACAAAAAGTGTTCTTTGACAGAATTCTGATTCCTAGCATGTACCCATTAATTCTGCATTATGATTCCTTGAAAACAGTGACAATTTTGTCATTGACTTCAGTTTGAAAGTGTTGCACCCTTGGTGGTTTTTTTCATGGAAGCAAATACAACCAAACTTTTTTCCTTTTTACATATAGCTTTGAACAAAGACCCAGTTTGGACAATACATTTTTTTCCAAGGTCAGGGGGAAAATGACATCGCTTATTTCCTTTTTACTCTGTGTTTCTGTTCCACTTCCAAAGCCTCCAGCTATCCACATGCAGGGAAGGGTGGGTCAAATTTTCAGGAAGGCTCTGGGGCAAAAGTCCTGTGTGGACTCATCTCCTCTGCCCCCCTCCCCATGGCATGCTCTCCATACTTTGGAAAGCAGAGGGAGGAGAAGGATGGAGAAGAAGAAAGTGTGATGCCTAGAGAGGGAGGGGGAAGAAGGTGGAGTGCTGAAAAACACCAGGCAGTGAGTGAGTGTGGGTGGATGGGATTGGGTTGTGGAATTTAGAAAGGTCCTGGATGGTGGAATCTGGCCCCACCTGGGGAGCTGGTTTGGCTAGGGTTACCCCTGCATGTAAATAAAGTTGTTTAAATATTTCCAGAAAGTTTTCCTCTTACCTCAGAGCACTTTTAATATATTTCTTGCAGGAATGGGCAAGAAATTACTAATATTTCTAGGAAGGGGGAGGGGAGTAGAATTGTGCTTTGTTCTTTTCAGTCAGCAGAGCTGAGAGTAGGCAAAAATGTCTGAAGAAGCTACTGATCAATTAACAATGTGTCCTTCCTTCTCCCAACCAATGGCAAGAGGATAGCTGACAAGACAGTGCTTTCCTAAGACTTCAGAAGAAACAAAGATGCTCGGATTTAATCTGGAAATGTAATGGAAAGATAGGCGGGGGGGCTGAGCCAAAGGAAGCTAAGATGAGACTGAACAAGTCAGGGTTTGGTGATTGCCTGTGGTGCCAATCCTAGCTTATTAAACAAGCCAATATTTAAGATAAACTGTAATAAGATTGTGATGAACCACTTCTTCATAACAATACAATACGAACTGTGTTATTTTTATCATAGCTTTGTAATATGATAACCCCTCACCCCACCAAAGATTATAAAGGTGTGCCCCTGTATCCGCAGGGGATCTGGATCAGTTCCACGGACCCCCTGCGGATATGGAAACTGCAGATAAGGGAGACACCTGTCTCACTGGCCCCCTATCCTCTGCACCCCTCCATACGCCTATTATCCTGCTTTACAGACTGTCTTGCTTAACAAAGTCACAATAAGCTTACAAACTGATAGCTACATTGAGGCTACCTCCTGTACACTTTAAAACAAACAAAAAAAACCAGATCAAGCTGAACAGGATGTGGTTAACTTTTGCTTCCTGTTCAGCTTGATCTAGTTGTTGTTGTTTTTTTCAAGCACCTAGGCTGCTGAGGGAACAGCCTGAACATTGTAATAAGCTTGTAAGCTTATAGCAACCTTGTTAAGCAAGACATTTTTGCTTCAGTAACTCTGTAAAGCAAGTTAAAGGGTGTGTGCAAGGGCTTCTGTACCTGCAGATAACTGAAACAGTGGATATGGTATCTGCAGATAGGGGGACCTGCCTGTAGTTGCAAGTTTTGCTAGCAAAAAGGAAAGACAAGTTGACCTTTTAAAATAATACATGAACAAAGGTATTGTTTGATTTCCCTCTCCAAAAAAATATATAGGAATTGGTTTCATTAGTTGATTTACTTTGATTACAACCAATACCATTAGGCCAGCTTTGGAGCACTTATAGGGAAATGTTTAATGTTTTCTGGGGTTTGGCAGAGGGGCCACAGTTTTTCACTTACGCCTACTTTCATAAATAGCTCGTGATTTCTCATATAGCTCGTATGGGTCAGGTTTTCTTGGGTCAAAGGCCTCTGTTGAATCAGGAAAAGAACTCCTGTGAAGGGTGGGTGGAAAGGGAATATTCTGTGGTATAGCTGGAGCGGATAAACTTGTCTGAGGACTGCCTTGATTCTCCCATCGTTCCAACATCTATAATAAATAACAGAAAACAAGAAAACAAGTTTTAGACTGAAGGCCTCCAGGCATTGTGTTTGTTTTATTTTTACAGTTCTGCAGTGCCTAGATGTTTTTAGATGGTTGATTAATAATATATATTGTTATTATAGGTGGAGAATATCTTGGTAGACAGTACTGGAACCACTGCAAATTCCTTAAGAGTGCATTATAGTGTGTGGGGGTGAGTAGGCAGCTGTATTGTGTAATGTGAAGATGTCAAGGTGTGAAGATACTTTGGAAAAATGAGTATTTAAGCAGAAACATTCATTTTGAAACATCTGCCTGCCATAACAAGTGGAAAATGTACTATTCTTAAGAAGTTCTTTTAAATTCTTTGAGATTTAGGTAAACTTCCTCCAATTTTGCTGTTGCTTCCATGTGAAAACTTTGGGTAACTTCATAGGATAAGTGCCAACGCTCTTCTCACATTTCATTTCTTTTGAAAAAAATGTCCCACTCTCACGCTTGCTTGTTTTTAAAAAATTATTCATTTCTGTATTAGACAAAAAATATTGCATTTTTCCAGCATATAGCTCCCTCAGTACATTCATGGTGTACTGCACCCAAAGAGGGGGAAGAAGCCAGGCTCAGTTTGTACTAAAAGAAATTAGCACCTGAATGAAATCATTAACCAGGAGTTTAGGATGCACAGATGCAAACTCACATGAAAGAGAGGAAAAAAGAGTGAAAGAACAAAAGAGCATGAAACTTCTGTACAGACAAATCACATGGAGGTTTGTATCACTTTAATAAATTGCTAGATTTTAAATTGGGAAGGAATACCAAAAGGAAAAAAAAATAGGTAGAATGGCAAAGCCTAGGTAGGCTTAATCCTGTAAATACTCTCTAGGGATTGGCAGCCCAAAACTATCCCCTGCAGTGCCGCCAGTTGCAGTGGCGCCAAAATGGCTACTGCTGCATCCAGCTGCTCCAGCAGGGCTGCTGGAGGTCTCCTTGGGGGAAGGAGACTTTTAGACTATCCTGTCTACTGAAATTGTGGTGGTCTAGGTTCTGGGGCTAAGGTTGACTTTTTTAGAACAAGCAGTAAGAAAACCCCTAAAACCTATTTGGCCAGAGCTCATGTACATGTGCATATAAACACACCCACCCACCCACTCCTCCCACACACACAAACATAAGGCCCAATCCTATCCAACTTTCCAGCACCAATGCCTCCACAATACAACCTCAAGTAAGGGAGCAGAGGTTTTCTTACCTTGAGGAGGGCTCTGTAACTGCCTTTCAATCCCAAAATGCAGTGAACTGCCCCTCAGCATGGCTGCATCAGTACTGGAAAGTTGGATAGGATGGCGTCCTAAGTGTTACAATCATGGGCAATGATAGGGCTACAATACTGCCTCCATTTTAAATTACAGATATTACAAAGAAGTGGAAAAAAGGAGAAGTGTGAACTGCACTGGTGACAGGGGTCAGCCAGATTGGTCACTGGCCAAGGGCCAGTGGCCATCAGAGGGCTCACCTGGCCAGGCTGAACCCCTAATACCAGTGGTGGTATGAGTCAGCTTGAGAAACTTGTACAGCTACAGCACTTGTTAGTGACCTTCTCAGTACATGATACCAATGCAAGCAACCATTATCATGCCAAAGGTACTTAGGTAACTTCTCCTAATGTTCTCTGCATGATGATCACTCTGAGAACTTGGCAGTTTTATTTTTCCCCAGCATGTCATCAATCTCCAAAATAACTCTCAATAGCAAAACATTAACCAGCCTTATTGTGGAATGGCCCTCAGACATTTTTATTAAGTGACAGGTTCAGTTCATATCAAGAGAACTATTTCCTCCTCCATTTTCTCATTATCTATAAGTTTACTTGAAAGGAATTCTGATGTGGGGAAACAGATAATTAACTGAGATGATGGAAAGCTGTTTGGTATGTTTCCTATGGACAAATTGTTTTCAAGGGAGGCACAATCTCCTAGAGAGGCAAAGAAAAATAAATATTTTTGCCTTGTTCCAGAATGTCCAACTTCACAGATCAACAAAGATAAAAGTGGACATCTTATGCTTGTGTGGAGAAAAACAAAACCAAAAAGGCAAGCAAGAATCACAGCAAATACAAAAGCACTTTATGATTGAGAAAATAATCCTTTGGATCTTGGTCAATGCAGCATTAATCATAACTAAAAACTAGTACTCTAATGCATATTAACATGCCCAAACAGAAATGCTTTTAGGGCTTCTCAAATATTCTGTTCCTTCTGCAATTCCATTTTCTGCCTATTTCAACACAGACAAACTTTTGACTACTCAGAATTCTGTAGGTGCTCTCTGGCCAGGTGACGTTTCAGAAATGCTTAGAGGTGTTGCCTTGGCCTGCTGAAAGACAAAAACCTCTTCTGGCTAACAGGCTGTGATTTTTCATTATCTTGCTCAACTAACTTTCCCAGCTTCACAGTTGTTAAAGGAAAGTAGCTGAGTGAGAGCCCAATCCTGAGTTTGTACCACTGGCGCTCCAAAGGTGGTAAGTGTTACAAACGTGCCGTAAAGCAAGTTTGTGGCCAACAGTGCTGGTCCAGGGCCAGTGTAAGCACAGCGCCGGGTGGCGCTGTGCCAGTGGATCACCACTGGGCGACTGGGTGGCGGAGAGGTAGGTGGAGGTGTGGGGGGGAGGTGGGGAGAGGGCAGGGAGGAGGCATGCCGGGGGGAGGGAGTGGGGCAGGAGTGAGGTGGAACTGATGGAGCTAAGCTCCACCACAGCCAGAGCCTCTGTGATAGGCCACGGGCTCTCGATTTTATGGCAGCCCAAGGGTTGCCGCAGAATCGAATATTCCCATTCCAGGGTTATTTGCCTTATCCGGGGGAAGGGGATGAAAATCTCCTATCGAGGCGCCATCAGCGCTGCCTGGTTAGTGTTTAATAATAATAATAATAATAATAATAATAATAATAATAATAATAATAATAATAATAATAATAATAATAATAATATTACAGGTATTTATATACCGCCTTTCTTGGTCTTTATTCAAGACTTTATTCAAGGTGGTTTACATAGGCAGGCTATTTCAATCCCCGCAGGGATTTTTACAATTGAAAGAAGGTTCTTTCTTTCAAGAACCACTACATTCAGATGTTTCTTTCTGATCTGGTTTCACATTCTGGCCTCCATCCTCCCACGCTCAGAGCAGATGGGATAACTCGGCTCAGCTTGTCAGCTGCTTCAAGGTCGCACAGTGCCGGTGGCCTCGGAATGGCGACCTTATGGATGTTATCTTCAGGCAAATGGAGGCTCTACCCTCTAGACCAGACCTCCTGCTCTTTAGGATGCTGCGGCAGCCATTTTCAGTGGTGTGGCAGCCCCACATTCCAGGCAGCATAGTTTGGGCTGTCTGATACCAAAAGATGAAAAACTTACAGGCCGGCAGTGGCTCCTTCTCTTTCAGCTTGATGTCAAAGCAAATACCTCCAAATGTTTCTTGACTGACCAGAAGGTGCCTACAGAATTCACTATCACCAAAGCTGGGCTACTTTTCATGTTATGAATATGAGATGTAGCTGGGATCTTGTCGAGAAAACTAATACTGACTTTCCAAACAGCAATCCAAGCATAAATGGAAATTGATCTAATAGGAGGTTAAATGAATAGACGATGGAAACAGCATAATAACTTATTCATCAGGCAAGCATTCCAGTTCCATTTTCCTAAGGAAGGAAAGATGGGCTGATTAAATGCTTTTTTAAAAGCACTCCTAGAATTCTTTGGTTACGGTTCTCCCACAGGTCTAAATCTAGCTAGAAAATGATTACCTATGCCTATGATAAGAGCCCAAGGCAATAAGGATCTAATATACTTTACTTACGTTTGCCTAATTCTGTTGAGAAAATGCTTTATGAATCAGCTGAGCATAAAAAACGATGCAGAGAGGATTATGTGAAGAAATATTAATACGCAAACTGCTCTTGCACTGAATTTTGAAGCACATAAAGCACAGTAGTGCCTGACCATGAAAAACAGAGGGACAATGTTTCTAGCATAATCTCAAAGATGCTAATTTAGAAGTAAGTCCCATGCAGTTAGAGACATTTCCTGAAAAGTATGGATCAGGCTGAAATGCATGTACAACTCCTTGAAATCAAGATATTATGGGGTAAACACTATCCAGGTGAAGAATTAGTTTTATCTTGTTGTACAGTAAGAGAGCAGACCAGTTTAAGTGATGCTCTGTCTCATTTTCATTTATAAAATTACTTATATTCCCTCCAAAGCGGCTATTGGTGCCAACAGGAGTTTCCCTTAGGAGGTTTGCAACAGCTTTGGAAGGGCTATTTTTGTTGGGACTCTGACAATAGGGAAGTGGTTAAATGCAAAGCCATTCCGTCCATGAGGCCTCCTGAAGTGGCTGCCTTTTATGTCAGAATGCCAGATGCAAGGGAGGGCACCAGGATGAGGTCTCTTGTTATCTGGTGTGCTCCCTGGGGCATTTGGTGGGCCGCTGTGAGATACAGGAAGCTGGACTAGATGGGCCTATGGCCTGATCCAGTGGGGCTGTTCTTATGTTCTTATGTTCCTTAGGCATCAGACTGGAAGGGAGTGCCCACCTCTGCCAACCTGCTTTCTACACTACTCTTGCTTTCCCCACTTATTCGGGTTGTAAAATGGAAAGAGGAAGTGTGGAAGAGAGCAGAGTGGTGGACTAGACTACTCTTCTCCATACCCAGTAGCATAGCAAACGAGAGGTGGAGGGTGGTCTGCCATGGGTGCCAGACTGGAAGGTGGTGTTGTGTGAGGCCCAGCCAAAATGGTGGTGGCGGAATTTGGGGCAAGCAGCAGCCCTGAAGTGACTTGGCTAGGCTCTATTCCAAAAAGCCCAAGCCAAGGCACTTCTTTGCTACCATAAATTCCTCCATCTGGAAGGGATGTGTGATGGGTGGGCAGCAGGTGAGGCAGAACCGTCATCCTATTGGAGCCCTCCAAAAACTGCCATAGTTGCTGCTGTGCTCCAGCCACTTCCTCAGAACAGGCGGCTGTGGCGATTTTCAGAAGATTCTGATGGGGTGGTTCTGCTCAGCTCTCCCTGGTGGTAAACATCATCACATCATGCCAATTACTTCTACTCAGTGGAATGATGCCGTAAGTCACTATGCTGGCTAGAAGACAAGATAGGGATGCCACTGGCCACACTCCCTCATCCCCTGAATTCTCCTCTTCCTTTCCAATTCCAGGGAGCAGGAGAAGGAACAGTGGCAGCTGAAGCATTGCTGGGTAAGGAAAGGAGTATTTGGCTTGCTATCTCAGGCACTACAAAGTCAGCCATGGTTAAATTCTCCCTCTCTTTACAATATGCTCTTGATCGCCTCCCTGTCCTCTCCCCAGCTGCTATTTAAGCTAATACACACATACACATACAGGCCAAATGATGCATTTAACTTAAAGAAATGTAATGGATGATACCGTCAAATGCCATTTAAATCCTATTTTTTTCAAGGGGGCAGAGTTAAACAGGTCGTGGAATCTCTGCCCAGTGAAATCAATTGACTTTGAAAGTGCTTTGTTTGGGAAGGATCAGGCCCATGCATTCTAATACAAGCAATTTTTAAGGAAAACTTACAGGCTTTGGAGTCTTCCACGGTGAAAAGAATCCTAAAAAAACCAAAGCAAAGAAAGAAAAAGAAAACATCAGTGCATCTCGGTTTTTATTTTTATGTTCCAAACTGGACAATAACAGATATATATATATTTTTTCTTTTTTGTATAAATGCTCAATTTTATTAAGACCAATATGAACTGCACATACAATGTGGAAGAATATACCTAGACGAACAATATTTCTGCTGAACAAAAGCTAAACATCACAGGTCACCTAACTTGTGCTCAGTGAAGACAGAAATGGATTTGATGTTTGCCTGAAAAACAGCAGGGCGAGACACAAATTGTCCAGGTATTGCTCTCTGGACAGAGAATAACAGGAGAATAACAGCCTAGTTCCATTCCCTGCACCCCATAGCATGCAGCCATGCCAACAGAGGCTGTATTGCATGCTATGGAGGAGGGCAACCAGAAGGCAAATTACCACAGGTAAGCAAAACAATCTTTTACCTCCTCATAGGCCTTCTGGCTGCCTATGGGTCTCCTCGGATCCATAGCAGCTTTGGAATTGGCATAAGTCTGAGGAGAACCAGGGGGCTTTCTGGGGTGGGATAGGATATGACATGTGTAACTACCAGTAGATCCAACCCTTCCCCTCTCCCCTGACTACCCTGGGCAGGAGGTCTGGTCTAGAGGGTAGAGCCTCCGTTTGCCTGAAGATAACATTCGCAGGTCGCCAGTTCAAGGCCACCGGCACCGTGCGACCTTGAAGCAGCTGACAAGCTGAGCCGAGTTATTCCATCTGCTCTGAGCGTGGGAGGATGGAGGCCAGAATGTTGCGACCAGATCGGAAAGAAACATCTGAATGTTGTGGTTTCTTGAAAGATAGAACCTTCTTTCAAATTGTAAAAATCCCTATGGGGATTTAATTAGCCTGCCTATGTAAACCACCTTTTATAAAGTCCGAGGAGAAATCTGAGGACCAAGAAAGGCGGTATAGAAATACCTGTATTATTATTATTATTACCCCCTAGCTCCTCTGCAAAATGCCCTGATCTTTCCCACTCCTGCCCACAGCCTACCACCCCACCGCCAATTTAGCAGCACCAGCAGAGCATCCAGCCAAATCTAATGCACACATGGAGCTGCTGACCATTTCTGCTTGTGGCTGTGCTGTGCACCGCAGTGGCAGGAAGCTTCTACCATCAATGGGTCTTTTGTGTCAGTTGATCATTAGATCTACTGATGCAGAAGGCCCAAAGGATTGGGCTGTTATTCCAACAAATGTTTGCTGTGCTCCAGATAGTTTTAAGGCACTCAACTGAATATCATGAACATGGAGAGCAACTCAGAATATTTGCAGTAATTAACTGCAGCATAATACAAATATTTACATTAAACTCTCTCCTGAAGGCAGTGACAACTAACAGTATTGGCTACAGAGATCAAGTGTCACTTTTCTGTATAATGACAGTAACATAATTTTTCCTTCTGCTAATTAGTTTACGTTATCATTGTTCTAATACTTCAGATAAGACACTGCTTAATATGTGAAAATATGATCTTTGTTTATTGGACACTGTAATGCAATTATAGTACAAATGCTTATTATTCTTTTAATTTAATATAATGTTACAAATGAACACATATTTGTTTTGTATAAAGCACAAAAAAGTCTTGTAGTCCACTGCAATACAGCATATGTAAAAATATTGCTTCATGGATGTGCACTAGTTTAAAAATAATTTTCACCAGATAAATACATGGAAAGAGGTTCTTTAAATCTGGAAAAAAATGTCTAACTTTATTTTTGCAGGAACAAAAATATTGGCACAATGAAGTTACCACTGGGGGCAACCCTTACTACCAAGGAGCCAGAATATAGCCACTACTTCGTTTCATCACTATTGGTATATGAGGTAGTCTTATTACTGGGTCAAACAGGATTATAACTCTTCCTGACTTATGCATCTTGAAGCACAGACATGATTACTAGAGAGAAATGTCACCAGGATAATTGCCTTATCATTAGTAAGAACACAAGAACAGCCCCGCTGGATGAGGCCATAGGCCCATCTTATCCAGCTTCCTGTATCTCACAGTGGCCCACCAAATGCCTCAAGGAGCACACAAGACAACAAGAGACCTGCATCCTGGTGCCCTTCCTTGCATCTGGCATTCTGACACAGCCCATTTCTCAGGACAGTAATTTGTCCAATCCCCTTTTAAAGGCATCCAGGCCAATGCCATCACCACATCCTGGTGATGTGGCTTTGGGTTGCACATATTAAGCATTACCAATATCACCTCTGAAGGGGGTACATCTCAACAGTGGGATTCCTGGGAAGTAACTTCACACCTTGCCTTTTGATGCCACAGTCATGTCATGCTCCAGACTCTCTCCTCAGCAACTTAATGCCTGCTAACTGAGAGAAGTAGTCCTTCTCTTATATTTCATGGGGGAAACCAACTGTCCTTCTTTACCCCAGCATAGTATCATTTCTAGTGGCTGGTTGCTAGCCTTTCTTTTGCATCTTTTTATATTGTGAGCTCTTTGGGAACAGGAGATGATTTATTTATTGTGCTAGATAAACTGCTTTGTGACCTTTTTTGTTGATAGTATATAAATACTCAGCACAACCTGGCACTAAGCACTGCCACCTGGCATAGCCCCTCTGTCAGGTATGGTTGCCCATGAAGTAGAGTGGAACAGCTGCTTTAAGGAGTGAACTGGAAGAGATGGCAAATTGGTGAGGACTACCTTGCATCGGCCTGCCAATACCTCTGGTTCCCTGCTTGTCTGGGTTCTCCTCACTCACTCTGCTTGGAAAGTGAACAAGAGGGGGTCAGTTGCTTATCTCTTCCTCTAGCACTGCTGCAAATAAATAAATGAATAACAGGAGCAGGGTTGGAAAAGATAGTAGGGGCCACTGCAATCCTGTTCTCAATGGCTCTCCAGAAAGACCACCATCACCTCCTTACTTCCTAAACTGGGAGTCTGAGGATCCTCTCTGGCTGAGTTCATTTTGAAGTTGCCCTAGGCAGAAGTGGTAAGGAGCCAGCAGCAATGGGGGGATTGGGGCAGAAGTGTATCATCACAATTGCTGCCCCACCTCCATAGCCTCAAGCTGGGTGCAGAGGATCTTGGGAATGGAAACATCTTCCACTTCCAGAATCTTCCCCATGGGCCAGTTCTGAAGAAATGCCAAGTGGCAGAGGTGGTTGGGAGGTGGGTGCTGTAAATGCTGATACACATGCAAAAGGGGGGGGGGGGGAGAACAGAATTGGGCACCAGTTCAGGAGCCAGTCTAGCTTGGCCATGCTGGTGGTTGCCTGAACTTTAATACATTTTCCAACTTTTTTATTCCCCTTAAAGCTGATTCATTCCAAATGGAAAATAGGCCTCATATGCTAACATATGCCTAGAGTTGACTACCAGTGCAAGCCTACACATGGCTATGCAGAAGTAAGTTCTACTGAGTTCAATAGGACTTACTCTCAGGTAGGTGTGTGTTGGATTGTAGCCTAAGCAGGCTTTTGCAAAAACTGGGAGGAAAATGCAGTTTGACAATTATTGTGAATTAATCCCAAAGTGCCCATAATAGTCATACAAAATACATGTCTACTGAAACAGTACTGGTCTAGGTTCTGGGGCTAAGATTGATGTTTTAGAGTACAGCTTGAAGCACTGAGAAAAGCATTAAATCCTATTTGGCCAGAGCCCAAGTAGGCGTGAATGCAAACACACACACAACACACACAAACAGGGCATAATCCTATCCAATTTTCCAGTGCTGATGCAGCTACAATGCAGCCCCGAGGTAAGGGAACAAATGATGCAGTGCACACCCCGCTCGCATGGCTTTGTCAGTACTGGAAAGTTGGATAGGACTGGGCCCTAAGTTACTTCAAATCATAGTTAAGGAACAAATCATGATCAAAACCGCATCTGAACTGGGCTAGTGGGTCATTTGATAATTCAGTGCCCTGTTCTCAGCAGATTCTCACAGCATAATCCTATGCATTTTTACTTAATGTCCCACCGTGGTCAAAAGGATTTACTTCCAGGTGAGTGTGTCCAAGATTGTAACCTTAGATCTCCATCTCCTCTAGCACCTTATTTTGAGGGTAGATTTCCCCAAATCCCAGCAAACACAGGTTTAATTAATCAGTCAATGAATATTGACTGATTAAATCAAATATTGATTAATCAATATTAATCAATCCCTGGGGGCTGGGGATAAGAATAGGCCCTCAGTTTGTCTGTACTTGTTGTAAGAGATGACTAAACAGCCACCGGGTATTTGGGACTCGTTAGCCTGGGAAGGCAGCTCATCTGAGAGAAGGAAAACTCTGATCCCAAACCTCCACTGCCTTGTTACGGAAAAGGCTTCAGGAGTCAACCTCGAGGCAAAATCCGGAGCCAGAGTCCCTGAGACAGTTCATGGCTGAACACAGTCACGTTCTGGCAACTCCTGCGACGCCGCTGGAACCAACCGTATTGGCCTCTGCCTTTCCATTGGACCATTCCAGCGACATGGAGAGGGGGATTTGCTGCATGGGTAACAACCTATCCTCCATACCTACTTTACCCAGGCTTCGCGCACTGGAGAGGACACTCTGTTCCAGAATCACCATTCAGAGCGTGACACCATAGTCTTCCGAGACTGAAGGATGCCAACAAGACAATGAATATTCCAGCAAAGACACTCATTAGCACTGTCATCTAGCACACACAGGGTTAATTGTACTCAGCAGGATGTGTCGGCTCAACTATCAATTTCAGCTCAACATACTACTCCTAAGGTGCAGAGAACATCAAAGCAATCAAACCTGCCCCTTTGTTTCAGGTCACCAGATCAGAAACCTAAAACAGCTGAATTTTCCTTGATTCTCATTTTTTGCTGAAATGCTTACCAAAAGAAAATGTAAATTTGCACCGCCCTTATTGCATTGTATACATTTTTTTTGTAGGAAAGTATTGACCTGCATG
This sequence comes from Tiliqua scincoides, assembly GCF_035046505.1. Classification (NCBI taxonomy): domain Eukaryota; kingdom Metazoa; phylum Chordata; class Lepidosauria; order Squamata; family Scincidae; genus Tiliqua; species Tiliqua scincoides. The sequence continues at coordinate 24,632,020 of NC_089827.1, read as the reverse complement.
TACAAAGAAAATGAATAAAATATAAGAATGAGTCTTAGCTCCCAGTGGGTGTTAGGAATAACTGAGAAATATACAAGATTACAAACACGTGCTGACCTGCAAACTAAAGTGATTTATTTATTTAATACACTTGCACTGCACCTTTCCTTCAAGGAACTCAGGGCTGCATACAGTACATGGTTTTTCTTCCCTCCAACTTCTATAAGTGCAACAAAGCTGATTAGGCATAATAGGCTGAGAGACAGTGATGGCCCCAAGGTCACCCAGGGAGTCCCACTGTTGATAGGGAAGGGTGGTTTGAAATCTGATCTCTCCGTTCTAGTGCAATATTCTAATCAGTACACCAAGAATGTATTATTGAACTGATGGGGTAGTAAGATACTTTAAGGTTCTAGAGCAGAGGTTCTCAAACATTTTAGCACCAGGGCCCACTCTATTGGGACCCACCTAGCTCTACAAGGCTTTAAAAAAGGTGATCTAGAAAGAAATATTTTTATTTATTTACTTTCAAGTAATATTCTATTTATTTAGTTATTTGCAAAAAAATTCGATCCATTTCTCATAATGAGGCAGCCCTTAATGAACAGCCTCAAAGCTTGAGGGGCTTAGTTATGTGACCCAGCTTTCACCTGCCCCCACTACCTGTCATTGATCGACTTGGAAAAAAAATACACCAGAAAAAAAGACGCTCAAACACTTATATTTACACAAGCTTGCAAACTGCAGGAGTTCAGCTCTTTTCAGGGCAGACAGCAGCCATCTGATTTTTTAGTAGCCTCGGAGCTTGAGGCAATTAGTTATCCATTGTCCATGTTTTCACTGGAGGCTCTGTGGGACCCATCAGAAATCGGGTCCCGACCCACCAAGTGGGTCCCGACCCACAGTTGGAGAAATGCTGTTCTAGAGCAAAGCAGGATCTAGAGCACAGACACTTTCCTCTGAATAGGTTCAACACTGCAGTCACCAAAACGTCTTATAAACCAAACAAATTTGTTACAGCAGTTTTTTTCTCTGCCCTCAAGACCTGGCTGGCTGGTGTTATGGGAGAGTCTGGTGTGCCAATCTAGTCCTCTTGCCAATATTGTGTTATGCCAATATTGTGTTACTGCCTCCAATCCACAGATCCTTGTGCTCAGAGCAGTGGGCTGCAAATGTGGTGTGGTGTCCAGAATTTCTGCATGTTTGCCTGCCAAAGAAATGAGCGTTGATGGGCTGGGCAGCTCCAAAATGTGGTTTAGCTGTGGAGGATAACTGGATGTGTTCTTGTGTTCCAAGCAGCAATAACCTATGCTAGTGACCAGGGTAGCAAAACCAGCTGATGGTATTTATTTCAGCTGGAACAAACCCCAGTAATTAGCATTCTGTCCTAAGGTAAACTGACGCATTTGATGGCGAAACTGTGGAAATCCATTTTAAGACTCCCCACAAGTTCAGTTATTTTGAGACACTTCCAGATTCAATCACGAAACATTTAGTGACGTAAGTATGTATTCTACAGTAAAAATGAGAAAAAAGTTAACTCTTAATGGGGGGGCATTAATTTCCCACTGAGGTCCATGTCAAAACTCAAACCGATATTAATGGGCTAAACTGCACTCAAAATGGTATGTCCATTGTTAAGAATAATCCTCTGAAACAAGCATTATTTTCTCTTTCTTTTGATGTGCAAAAATAGCCTCAGCCTAAGTACAGATGCGCCACAGAGAGAAGTAAATATTTTTAAAATCTTCATAGTGAACTTTTTCGGCAAATAGTCTGATAAAAAAGTGGGTGTTTGTAGAGGATACGAAGAGAGTTTATGAACAAGCTTGAGGCATATCAACATGCCCAACATGCATTTTGCAAGGCAAAATGAGAACCTTGCACAATTTCAGTAACACAATGAAGACCAGCACAAAAAATGTAGCTAGAGTACTTGTCTTTATGCTCAGTTTATTTCTTTTTGAAGAAAAAGGCAAAATTCAGCTTCAGTCTCTTGTTCTGAGCCTCACTGCAGGATGAAACCCTATGATAAACAAACAAAATACCCAGGTCACATTCATCTCAATTTTATTGTATTTTTTTAAAAAGTCACATATTTTAAACTTGCACTATCATAGCAAAACCAGTCTCACCACAGACTTTGTGGTTTTTACAAGGATACATCCTTGGTCTGAGTTTCAGTTCATACTGCACATGATTCTGGTAGTTGGAAAGTTCTTCTATTGGGAAGTCAACTTTTGGTTGTATAACTTGGTTTGCAGCTTCTGTTGCAGGAATGCTAGGTGAAGCTCTTTCCTCCTTACATATCCAATAGGGGAATCATTTTAACCACTGTGTTATGCTAGCTTTTTGGAGTTTCAGAAAACCTTTCAGAGATCCAAGCACTTATTCTGGATGTAGTTTGCAAAGAAGGTCTTTGGGAGCTTGGCAAGATGTATTGAGTATGTTCTTTTGGAAGTGGTTGAACTTAGAACCTTTAATCTAAAGGCTGAGGGATGGCATGTTGTTTCCACATCACTTGTTTCACTGATGATAATGTCCATTAGTCTTTGCTGATCTTAGTGTCTTTTGTCATCTAAATGCTTCCACATATGGCTTCTTTAGCCAAACTGTCTGAGGTACTGCATGGACCTTTTACTGAAAATGAGCAGATGGGTTTCTGACACTTTTCTAAGGATATCTTTTCAAGTGTGATGCAATTGGGGGGGGGGAACTTTCCAGAAATGGCTTTATTTGGAAGCTGCCCTGGATGAGACCACAAGGGTCCATCTAGCTCAATATGCTGCTGATTCTCCAGGGTTTCAGACAGGAATTTTTCACTATCCTGTCTGGCAATGCCAGGGATTAAACTGGGACCTTCTGCATGCAGAGTGGGTTGGCAATTTTTGTGTTGGTTTTGACTCCATATTTAAAAGGATATCTTCAGGTCTGTACTTTGGTGCTATAATGTTTAGGGAAGCTATATGTATGTTTAAAATCTCTGAAAGACAGTAGGTCCTCTCAAAAAACAGTAGGGACAGTAGGTCCATCTCAAAAAGGACATAGTGGACATGGAAAAGGTGCAAAAGAGAGCGACTAAGATGATTGCGGGGCTGGGGCACCTTCCTTATGAGGAAAGGCTACGGCGTTTGGGCCTCTTCAGCCTAGAAAAGAGACGCCTGAGGGGGGACATGATTGATACATACAAAATTATGCAGGGGATGAACAGAGTGGATAGGGAGATGCTCTTTACACTCTCACATAACACCAGAACCAGGGGACATCCACTAAAATTGAGTGTTGGGCGGGTTAGGACAGACAAAAGAAAATATTTCTGTACTCAGCGTGTGGTCAGTCTGTGGAACTCCGTGCCGCAGGATGTGGTGACGGCATCTGGCTTGGATGCCTTTAAAAGAGGATTGGACAAGTTTCTGGAGGAAAAATCCATTATGGGTTACAAGCCATGATGTGTATGCGCAACCTCCTGATTTTAGAAATGGGCTATGTCAGAATGCCAGATGCAAGGGAGGGCACCAGGATGCAGGTCTCTTGTTTTCTGGTGTGCTCCCTGGGGCATTTGGTGGGCCACTGTGAGATACGGGAAGCTGGACTAGATAGGCCTATGGCCTGATCCAGTGGGGCTGTTCTTATGTTCTTATGCCCTGCACAAGCACAGATGTACAGAGCAATCCTATGCATGATTACATGGAAATAAGTTTCACTATGTTCCACAAGGCTTTTTTCCAGGTCAGCATGGATAGGGTGACACTAAGAACATAAGAACATAAGAACAGTTCTGCTGGTTCAGGCGATAGGCCCATCTAGTCCAGCTTCCTGTATCTCACAGTGGCCCACTAAATGCTCCAGGGAGCACACCAGATAATAAGAGACCTGCATCCTGGTGTCCTCCCTTGCATCTGACATAGCCCATTTCTCAAATCAGGAGGTTGCACACACACATCATGTCTTGTAACCCGTAATGGATTTTTCCTCCAGAAATTTGTTCAATCCTGTTTTAAAGGAATCTTGGCCAGATGCCATCACCACATCCTGTGGCAAGGAGTTCCACAGACCAACCACACGCTGAGCAAAGAAATATTTTCTTTTGTCTGTCCTAACTCTCCCAACACTCAATTTTAGTGGATGTCCCCTGGTTCTGGTGTTATGTGAGATTGTAAAGAGCATATCTCTATCCACTCTATCCTTATAACACTATAAAGATTCCTGCCAGGACGCACGGATTAAAAGGCATGCGTTAATTTGGACGGATGTCCAGATGTAAATATTTAAATCAGTTGGAAAAAGATAATTCTGAAAAACACCAGTTAGGGTTCTGCATTGCAAAACAAAGGAAAAAAAAGAGATGGTAGGAAAAAAACAAACATGGCCAACAGGATAAAGGCAAAGGGCTGGAGGCAGACACATTTCTTGCCAGCTAGACAAGACATGGGATGCAGAGATTATTCATGAGTAATAATGCCCCATATAAATCTGATTTTCCATCCTCACTGTTCCCCACTTTATGAGGTGGAAAAATAGAATGATTTGGGCCTATGGGGGTAGTACATCACTCATCCCCTAATATCCCTAATAAGAGAGGATGTGGACACTTATGAAAATTGCCCACTATGCCTGCTCAGTTCCTTTGGTGAGTAAATGTGTGAACTTAGTCAAATAAGGAATGTTTCATTCATTCTGGTCTTATCAATGCCAATATAGTTTCCAAAACCCTAACAGATTTTAGTCAGCCCCAATGGTACTTTGTGGTGAAGATTCAAAAACACAAACATGAATAAAAGAAACCACAACCATAACAACACAAGAAGTTTCATACCCAATGGCAATAAAAAAGGATTACGTATTCAGTGAGTGAATGCTAACCAGAATAGCTGTTGTGAAAATTATAGCAACCTACATTGACAGGAAGCATGAAAAATGACAACACTTAATGGTCCATTAATCTCACACATAAAAACAATAATCAAAAGCTCCACAAGCTGCTAAAATTAAAGTGCTTTACCTTGGTGTCAAGACTGGGTTGTAGATGTATGAAACATAAACCGCTCAAAAAAAAAAAAGCTAGTTGATGCTGTAACCTGCAAGTCTTTCAAATTCAGAATAATAGTATTTTGTTAGAGAGCACGCAGAGCAGTGATTTTCAACCTTTTCCATCTCATGGCACACTGACAAGGCAATAAAATGGTCAAGGCACACCACCAGGTTTTTGACAATTGACAAGGCACACCATGCTGCCAGTGGGGGCTCATATCTCCCATTCGCCCTATTAATAAATGACCTTCCCCCAAATTCCTGTGGCACACCTGTGGACCACTCGCGGCACACCAGTGTGCCACGGCACAGTGGTTGAAAATGACTGGTGTAGAGGCTGACTTCAGACTATCATGATCAATCTTTTGTTACCAGAGCCGCAGGGTATATCAACCAAAAGCCAATCACAAACTGGTAGCCCAGAGGGATAACCTGCCTAGAGTCCACATCTAAGTCCACACAAGTCCACATCTAAGTTACTATTGACCTGCAATTAAGGGTGCAATCCTAACTTGTTTTGGAGCAGTCAGGCCAGTGGGCCTGTGCTGCATCCAGCACAAGTTTGGGGCCAGAAGCGGCACAACCCGAAGCAAGGGGAAAACTCTCCCCTTACCCCGTGTCATGCTGCACTGGCCCAAATGGGTCTACTTGAATTTGCCCCACCTCAGGAGGTTATGCCGAATCCTGACCCCATGCTGCCTGCTCTGTGTCACCTGGGAACGGGGTCAGGATCTGGTATAACTGCTAGATCCTGGTCCCACCTCTCAACTGCCCCCAGCAACACCCATCACCTGCGCTCTTTTCCCCCACCCTGAAAAGCCTCCTCCCTGCCCTCCCCCAGACCCCTGCGTCAGCAGAGCTTGGCCGACGCAAACTTATCCCACCAGGCTTGGATCTGGCGTGGGGAGGCCAGCGCAACTCCTTGAGCTGGCCTCCCCGACTCCTGAGTCAACGCAAACGTGCCTTATGGCACTTTTGCGACACCCCTGGGTTAGCACAAGTGACCTGTGCCGGTCTAACCCAGGGGTTAGGATTGTGCTGTAAGACACTGTAAGAATAGTGGACCATTAAATGCCATAATTTTTCATGTTTGCTACACTGTATGTTGTAACTATCACAGCAACTTTTCTGGGCAGTAATCTTTTATCTGAACTGTAATTCCAGTTGAGTTTTAAACTTCTTTTTTGTGTAATAATCGTGATTTATTTTATTCATTTCTGTGTATCCAGCTCTGGAAAGGAGTGGGTTGAAGGTCTCCTTGCAGTAAGGGAACATTTGTTCCCTTACCCCATGTACAGCCCTAGCATGCGCAATGGGGCTTTTCAGTTCTGCGTCAGTGAAATTGCCAGCGCAAGTCCAAGAAGCTCTGTGTTGATCCTGCCCCCCTGGGCCTGAACCATCCCACTCCCCACCTTGTTACACCCCTCCCTGCCCCTGTTCTGCCTTCCCCCACCTCCGTGCTGCCCAGTGGTAGCTTACCTGCTCTGTCCAGTGTAGCTTCTGGATGCAGTACCGGCAGGCCTTCCTGCCAGTGCAGCCTACTTGCTGGGTGCTGCAAGTGTGCTACATAGCATTTTTGTGTCACCCTAGGCCTGCACAGCGACCTCTGCACCAGTGTAAGGTAAAGTTAGGATTAGGCTGAAAATGTGATTGAGATCTTCCTGGAAACCACAGTCTCTGAAATGGAAAGCTTTATCTCTAATACTAGTTTTTATGAGCTGCATTGGTTTTCTAAGTTATGGACATCTGAGTTGTGGATGTACAAATTACAGACAACTGCATTGGTGCTTTCATGCATATACGGTAAGTCCTTCGGTGGCGCTTTCACACAGGCATGATAGCTGGGGCTGCAATAACCAGATGTTTCAACTTAAGTATGTTTCAGTGTAAGTACAGACCCCTGAAATCTAACCTGTGCATAAATAGGGGACTTATTGTGAAATCCTATATATGTTTACTCAGAAATAAATCTCATTATGAGGCTTACTCTCAAATAAGCGTGCATAAGATTACAGCCTTAGGGCGCAATCCTAACCAGGTCTACTAAGAAGTAAGTCCTATTTTGTTCAATGGGGCTTACTCTCAGGAAAGTGTGGTTTGGATCACAGCCTTAGAATAGTTTTTTGGTTACTCAATAGTCAGGGGGGAAATTTGCATAAGCCTGTTCATCAATGGTGAACAGCTATGTCATGCTCTTACAGGTTTCTGGTTGCTAAGCAATATTGTCTATGCATGAGATCAGATCCCCACAGATCGCAACCCAATCAGGATGACAATTGTACCACTATCAGAAAGCAGGAAACAATAAATAATGCATGCAGAGCAGGTAGCTCAAGGGGTTGAGCCGTCACAGACAACAGATCAAGTCACTTGAAGACTGAGAAAATAAGCATATAGAAGACATGAAATTATTTTTATCCCATTCTCAAGATAAGGAATACCATGGCTGAGTGATGACTTGCTGTAACATGTTAAAATAGTTCCATCCCACAGAAGAGCACATGTCTCTTTGAAGCCACATAGGCTGCCCACAATGAAAAGTGACAGTCCAGACTGTAACTGGGCCACAACTGGAAAGCAGGAAGCATGAAAAGTAAATGCTGAGCAGATAACTCAATGAAGTGAGCCAAACTACAAATCACACATATCCAGCGTATGTGGGAGAGTATTCTAAAGAATTACGATTCTTCCCCCTTTGCAGGTGGGATTAGCATAAAAGCTAATCTTTGAATTCAGGATAAATAATATTTGGTGAAAACAAGCACTCACAACCAGCAGTGTAGCTGGGGAGGGCCAGCACAGTAAATACAACAGGCACCAAAATCCACTGTGTAAGTAGCCCCTCCCACTGGCCATTGAAGCCGTATAGGGCAGTGATGGCAATGTGCAGGGGCTCTGTGCATTGCCATCATTGCCCTGAATGGCTCTGACAGCAAGTGGAAGGAGCCGCTTACAGGGTATATTGTGGTGCCTGCTGTATTTACTGTACCCGCCCCCCTGGCTACGCTACTGCTCACAACCTTCAATCTCACACACACACAAGACAGCCAGGGTTCAATAAAGACAGAAAACCATTTCCAGCAATAGTTGTATCATCCACTAGCGCTTAGGATAGCCAACAATTTAAAACCAGGGAAAAAAACCCATAAATAAAAGCTAGCAAAATAAAACAATATTTTGTTTTATTTATTTATTTATAAATGTATTTATAATAAATATTATGTAAAGCAAACAAAACTTCTCTTTAACTTTGGCTGTTTAAAGCTAGCCAAAACAATCGCCTATCAACAAGAGCCGAAACTTCCTTAATTAGAAAATGCAAAGCACTCTAGAGCAGGGGCGTCAAACCTAAGGTCCGTGGGCTGTATCCACTGTATCTTTATTTGGCCCATGTGACAGTTGAGCTCTAGCTGTTGAGTTGCAAAGTGACACATTAGCAGAAGTGGCACTGTCGAAAGGGCAGTGCTGAGAGAGCCCAGTTATCATGCAGCCCACCCTTTCAGCAGTGCCACTTTTGCTGAGGTGCCACTACTGAAAAGGTGGACCACATGTTATTCGGGTTCTCCCAGGACCACCCTTTCAGCAGCACAGATTCTGCCAAGGCTCTGGAAGGGAGAGATGGAAGGAGGCCTCAGAAAGTGATGAACAGTATGGGGGGAAGAGGCAAACCAAAAGGGTGAGAAAGGTAGAGGCTGCTGAGTGCAGGGAGCAAGTATCATGTGGGCAGCCATTTCTGCAGAGCACCAATTCTGCTGAGCATGAAGTGATGCCTTGGCAGAAGCAGTGCTGCTAAACAGGTGGCCCACATGATAATTGGACTCTCCCATATCTTGAAAATATGATAAAGATTTGCATATTTTCTGATCTGTCACAAGTAAATAATAGGTTCCTAAGGGGGGGAAAAGGTGATTATTTCTGGTCATCACCTGCTTAATGATATCACTTCTGGCCCTCAGCAGGCACTGTTAATGCTTTTCAGCCCAATGTATGAAATGAGTTATACCCCTGCTCTACAGCATGCCTAGAAAGCATGCCATTTCTCAACTCAGTTGATCACCAAAGGCTGATTATAATTGAAGGTTGCAGAAAACCTAACAGGACCAAAAGAGGACGATTCCCCTTAATGGGGTGACCAGAGATCATATATCCAGAGTACAATATCAGTACTGAGCCCACATGAAAAAGCAATGACTGGGTCAGATCAGGTGATTAGCAGCAATTTTGCCTAGAAAACAGGAGCAAACCCATCACAATATGCTGGGCAGCCCAATCCTATGGAAGTTACCCCATGCCAATGCATCAGTGGCCCTTACACCCTTCCCCACCCTCACCTGCTCCTCTGCATGGCATGGGCCTGTAGGGCGTATGGGTCATTGATATTGGCGGGCTGGTGCAGGCCTTCCTGCTGGCACCCCAAACTCCTATGCTGTTGGAAAGTGCTTTGCAGCAGCGCTCCGCTGGCATAGGATAAGCATTACATTGTGTTGCTAGCCTACAATCCTGTACAAGTGTACCAGGGAGTAAATTCCATTTAACTCAATTGGCCTTACTTCTGAGTCGACATGCATATGATTGCACTGCTAATTAAGGGATGTAACAGACATTTCCTCAAGCTACTGATACCCACACAGCCATTTGCAAACAACCGTGAAACATTCTAGCAAGAGTGCCAGCCACATGCTTCAGTCTTCCAGTTCACCTTGCGCAAATCAACTGTTACCATGCACAGCCCTGATCTTGACTGATCTTGGAAGCTAAGCAGGGTCAGGCCTGGTTAGTACTTGGATGGGAGACCGCCTGGGAATACCAGGTGCTGTAGGCCTATACCATAGTCTTTCGAGACTGAAGGTTGCCAACCATTGCGCAAATCACATGGCTGTGGAGAATTAAGTAAATTATGCCATGGTTTGCTTAGCTGATGCAGTGACCAAAAGAGGTGATAATAAATGCTAGTTATACCTTTTTCTACTGCCCGCTACATGATGTTTCACACAAGAAATATCTAGGCCCATTGTTAGCTAGGGTGCAGGGCTGGGAGGACTCAATCATGCTTCAGTCTCTCCTTGCCACACCTGACTCTGAGACCCTTGATAAGGTCGCTTCCTTTTTATCTGGGGTAATTGCCAGGCAGAGCTCTGGGACTCTGGGCAGCGTGTGAGGAAAAGACTGATGTCTATGTTGTGTTGTCTTTGTATATTTTAGTTTTGTTGTGTTCTTTCTCTGTATTTTATGCCAGTAAAGGTCTTACTGAACTGAGCTAGTCATTTGTCGAAGTCATTTTTCTTTGTCTTCCCACCTGTAGTCTCCTTCCAAAACTATTAGAACTGTGTCTACAGACTAAAGCAAGTAGATGATAGAAGAACATCCCTCCCTCAAGAAACTGTCCAAGAAAGTAGACAGCACTGTTTGGATGCAATGAGGCACAGCAGTCATCATTCACAAGATCTTAGTTGTTATCAAGGGAATCTATAAGACTTATGTTTCCCAGCAGGAATTTGGCTGTCAGTAAAGGTCAGATACTGACACTGTGGTAATGATGAGCTCATTTCCACTGAAATGAACAGACTGACATCTGTTTTATGTGGCTTCCCATTGCTCTGTGTACTGCCTATCAATGAGCGTCTTTATCAAACTTCATATAATTTTAAAAAAGATAATAGGTAATGACCAACAATCTCCGAGGATTCTGAAGGCACCTTTTTTTTTAACATGTCCATGTTCAGAACAGAATGAAATAAAGTATGCACTCTTGTTTGCTCACTACTGCTGTGTGAAAACCAGAATGTTCTCCAGATCAAATGTGGTACAGTGGCCGGAACATTGGGTCTGAAGGTGGGAAAGCCATGTGAATATCTCTCCTCCACCTAACTAGTCCATGGATGGCCTTCAACAAGTTACTATCTCTCAGCCTTATCCACTTCACAGACTACTGAGTGGCTCAGACAGTGATCTTAACACTTTAGATTACAGAAGACAGTGTAGAAATATAACAAATAAATTTGTTTTAAAACAAATTTTATTTGAAAACATCCAGTTGATTTATGTCACTTCCTCTCACCATTTTTTTATATTGCTTTGCCAATGCAGAACCTTCAAGTACAACAGTATTCATAATAACACAGCAACAAAGCTGGAGTGGCACAGTGGCTAAACATGTTGCAATTTACTACCCTTCCCAATTATTGACACTGCTTGCTCTTGTGTGCTGTGTCTAGGTGTTCCTATTTTTAAGGGATACACAGCCCAACCCTATGCATGTTTACTCTGAAGTAAGTCCCATGATAGGCAATGGGGCTTATTCCTAGGTAAGTGTGGTTGGGATTGCAGCCACAAATGTACAGGATCATACCTATATCTATTGAAGGGATTATTAAATAGTTTATGGAGGACCACACATTATTTTCTCCTCAGATGAGAACTGCATATCTATGCATGACAGAAACTTGCAAGGAAAGTTGAAGAAACATCTAATGGGAACTTGCCCATCAGAACCTCCATCTGCTATCAAAGCCGATGCTTCAGCAACTTCCCTTCCTTCATACTGCAAATGGTTCACTCTCTGGATGTTTAATAGCTACACTGGAGATTTTAAGAGTAGACTTTACTGAAAGGAAAGCGAATTATACTAGCAGATGTTAGATAATGAGCTGTGACAATCAATCTCCCCACAGCACCCTTTGCATACACACACATGTGCCAAACATTCTTCCATGAGCAGCAAATGCATTAACTAAAAGCATATACAATGAAATATTTTAACCCAGACTAATGTCATCCATTGCAAAAGTGGCTCTGATTACATGAATACAGCCATACCCCAAGTAGCTCCCAAAAGGACTATGTTACAGCACTGACATGACTAGGCTGGAGGAGTCAACATGACTGAATCTATTCCTGGAGATCCCCCACACTATTATATAATCCCATTTGCATTACAGCACGGAAGCCTCCTCAAAGTAAGGGAATGTTTGTTCCCTTACCTCAGATGCACTGCCCTTATGTCAGTGCTGGAAAGCACTGACATAAGGGGTTAGGATTGCACCCTAAGTAAGTAAGATACAGATCAGCAAATTTGAAGTTGTTTGACTTTAGCACCAACCAGCTCCATAACAGCTAAAGTAACACATCATGTTTTTTGAGGACAGAGGCCAATGATGAGTGTATGGTTAATTCAAAGATTAAAACAGCAGTCACCAAACTGGAGACCACTGTGTAGCTAAAAAGCCCTCCCCATCCTGGCCAGCACTTATGGTTCTGCTGCACTGTTGTTGCTCCTGGCACCCGATCTCAACACAGGGACCCTCTAAGCAGTTGCATCTATTACCATCACTCCAGTAGGCTTTGTGACAAGATGTCTGGGCAGACGCGACTGCCCAGTGTGCTCCTGTACAAAGATCAGGTGCTAGGAGCAATAGCGAAGTGGAATCATAAGCGCTGTTCACATGAGGGAAGGTTATCTCCAAACTCTGGATCTGGCCCGCGGACCATAGTTTGGAGAGCCCTAGATCAGAACATTGTTTAAATGGCTTCAGACACACACTGACTTCACCCAAATTATTTGCAACTATGCTAAACAGAGAGCTTCAAATATTGAGCTCCCCTGATTGAATGTCTGAGAGAAGAATCAGGAAAAGCATGAACAGTCTTTGCAAAAGATATGTTCAAGTCTTTGCAAAAGATCAAACTGATGGTAATCAAGACTGGAGTTTTTGTAAGAAGTTTGACTGCATAATAAGATTCTAACTCAGGGGTGCTCACACTTTTTTGGCTCAAGAGCTACTTTGAAACCCAGCAAGGCCCGGAGATCTACCAGAGTTTTTTTTACAATGTTCACGCCATCATAACATATAACATTTATGTGTACAATGTATGTTGGTGTACCTTGAGCCCCACTGAGTATAACAGAACTTACTCCTGAGTAGACATGCCTAGGATTAGGCTGTGAGGCTGCAATCCTAGCCACACTTACCTGGGAGTAAGCCCCATTGAGTACAATGGGCCTTACTCCCGGCGTTTCCTCCCAGAGGCACCTGAAGGGGGGAGTCGGCACTCCGCTATCTACTCATTTTGCCTCGTGATCTACCGGTAGATCGCGATCCACCTATTGAGCACCCCTGTTCTAAGTAGTAGTGTGTCGAGGACACTTGGGGGAACAGAAGAGAAAAGGTCATCTAAAGAGGAGAACTTGAATAGTTCTACAGCACAAGGAGCTGAAGAGGATACAAGTATGAGAATAAGAGGATGTAACTTTAAGATAAGACCTTAATGTGTGGAAAATCGGTTTCATCACACAAAGTAGTCTGTTACCAGGCATTTACTTATCCAGTGTTTAACATTAAATAACACATCAGCAGTAGCTTTGAAGGCAGGCAGCAACAGTGATATACATGTGTACTTTTAATTTGTACCCATTGACAGTTGGGTTAATAAATCTATCTTGCCTCATTATGCTTTCGTGAATAATGTCATTTATCCCTATTTGAATTTCTCTTTTGCCAGACTGGCATTTTACATATTACAAACTTTCTCATACTACTGACAGATTTTATACTACTTGAAATGCAGCAATGTAAATGCATTGCAATATTGAAAAGGTGAGGGACCTGTTGATTATAAGTAGTCTTGGGTCCCAGTCTTATCCAACTTACCAGAGTTGATGCAGCTGTGCCAACAGGGCACATGCTGCATCATGCAGTCAGGGGGGGATAGTCATGGAGACCTCTTCAAGGTAAGGGAATATTTGTTCCCTTACCTCCTGGCTTGCAGGTGCATCGGGGCTGGGAAGATGGATAGGATTGAATTTTAGAGAGTCTAGTCCTGTATGCTGATAAGTGTTTTTAAACTGCAGTGAAATCAAAGGCTGAGAGCAATTCAGCAACCGGCATGCATGATCAGGCCTCAAATGCTATGTAAGACATTTAGGGTCCGATCCTGAAGGCCCAGTGCTAGCCCTTCACAGGCGCTGAGTGTTGCAAACGTGCCATAAGGCACACCTGCAAGGCTAAATGTCAGGTCAGCCCCAGCACCAGGTCAGTGCCAGTCTGTGCTGAGCCAGCGCCAGCTGGAGGTCCACTGCAAACCACCCAGAGCAAGGGCTGAGCTCTGAGTGGTGGAGAGGTGAGTCGGGGCAGGGGTGACGTTAGGGGGTGGGGGGAGGGCTGGGGAAGGTGGGGGTGGTGGAGGGAGCAGAAGGGGGTGGGACTGGTGAAACTTTGTTTCGCTGGATCCAGAACTCTGCGTTGGGTCTCTGGGCCTGACACGGAGCCACTCAACACTACGTCGGCTAAATAGCCAGCACTGACTGGAGTAGTCCATTGCAGAGCCTGCTCCTTTACCTGGGGGAAGAGGACGAATGTCCCCTTCCCCTGAGGAGCTGCCGGCGGCTACCCAGCGCATCAGGATGCAGCGGTTGCCATTTTGGTGCTGCTGCTCCTCTGGGCGCTGGGCAGCTCAGGATTGGGCTGCCTGTGAGTATAGGGAAGGAAATAGATTTTCTTGGTGAATTGGGAAGAATCAGCTGCTAGCAGGAGCTACCTATCACCATAAGGAGATGGCAATATTTCATTGTGCTTCCTATAGCATGAACAGGTGACATATTCAAGGGTATCTTCCAGTGGCACAGACTGGTAATGGCAAGATGAATTGCCACATAACAGGAAGAAAAAAATGAAACTGAACAGTTAAACATTGGCAATAGTACCAGTGGGATGCCCATCAATTTCCCTCTGGTTTTTTAGATTCACCAGTGAATTACAAAATATTAAGTTTCGACTCTTGTACTCAAGATGCATTAAGCTGTCAACATGTTTTAAAACAACATTCATTTGTCTTTAGAAACTATAACAATGGGAAACTTCAGTACATCAGCTGTATAATGTTTAACTAGACATTTAAGGCACATAGTTTAGTGATGGATGGTGATGTTTTAATCTCTCTCTCTCTCTCTCTCTCTCTCTCACACACACACACACACACACACACACAGAGAGAGAGAGAGAGAGAGAGAGAGAGAGAGAGAGAGAGAGAGAGAGAGAGAGAGAGAGAGTGGATGACTAGATCTCATTTAAATGGTAGTAACTTTCACTTAAATTGCAAATTTTGTTTGGCTACTACTACATTTTCATTCCTACATTATTGATCAAATTCCAGGGTGTTTTGCATTGTCTTTCTTTCTTATTTAAAATTTTCGTATCCCACCTTTCCCCTCCTCTTATGAGGCATTCAAGGTGGCTAATACACTAAAATACACTAAAATAGTCCAACAAAAATTAAGGCGGCTAATACAAGGTGAATTAAATTCAAGGTGGCTAATATACTAAAATACATTAAAATAGTACAACAAAAATTAAAAATAAGTTCAGTATACAAAAAAAATGACAAAATTAACCAAGCCAGAGCACCAACCAAACGAAAGACAAAAACAATATCAGAACTGTATGGCCAAGAAAAAACGAAGTGGCTAAACGTAGGCCCCGGCAGCAACTGTTACCCTGCACATGCCTGATCTTGTCTGATCTTGGAAGCTAAGCAGGGTCAGGCCTGGTTAGTACTTGGATGGGAGACCACCTGGGAATATCAGGTGCTGTAGGCTTATACCATAGTCTTTCGAGACTGAAGGTTGCCAACCAAGAGATAAATGAAACATAAACACTTTCAGCTGACACTAGAATGATAAGAACTTTTGCATCCAAAGTCCAAGGAAGTCCATAAATGGGGTGTCACAGGAAAAAAGACCCTCCCATGTATTACTATCGAACACACTTCTGCCAAAGAAAGACATGCAAGAAAGTCTTTTCAGTTTATCTCAGAGGATGGGCAGTTTCAGATGTAGGAGGTATACTTGAGGATCCCTGGCCCAAGCCTTTTATGGCTTTATTGCAGAGGTTACCAAACTGTGCTCTGTGGAGTATGTAGTGCTCTGCGAAATGTCTCCAAGTGCTCCACGAAGAGATTGTCAATAAAATAAAAATAAATGTGACAAGATCTCAACAGTGTATAAGTATTGGGTAGCGTCCAGATGTGTTTTGCATTCACCTGCTAGGTTTGCTTCATAGTTTCAACTGTTATTTTCCGGAACAACTCCATGAAAAAATTAAAATATTGGGTTGAATACTCATACTCTGCTGTGTGGGAAAAGTCAGCCTGTCTGACATTGCAGTAGTATGAATGCTTATTTGATTTGACATCAGATTCTGTGATAAAAGAGAATTTTGCATCTAAGAAGTCACTATCAGAATTTTGGTGTCAGCTAAAAGACGAATTTAAAGGTTTGTCAGATAAAATGAAAATCATCTTTCTGCCCTTTGCAACAACTTACTTATGTGAATTAGGATTCTCTGCCTATGTGACTACTAAAACAAAATACAGATCCCGCCTCAATGCAGAGTCAGGAATTCAGTTGCAGCTGTCACAAATTCAACCAGATATAGCCACACTGGGCAAATCAAAATAGTCTCATGCCTCTCATTAGAATCTAAGTTCCCGGGCTATGCTTTATTGTTCTCCTTTCGATGCCAAATGACATTTTTCGTTTAGAGAGCCAGGGTGGTGTAGTGGTTTGGGAAGTGGACTTAGACCTGGAAGATCTAGGTTTGAATCTCCCCTCAGCCATGAAACTTCCTGGGTGATACCTACCTCACAGGGTTGTTATGAGGACAAAAAGGAGGGTAGCGGCTGTATACAGGGCCCTGAGCTCTTTGGAGGAAGGGTGGTATAAAAATGTGAAAAATGAAATAAATTTTGCAAGGGTAAAAATAGTTTTAAATACCCTATCTATGTGGATAACATCTTGTGGGTTTACAATACCTGGTTTGAATTCATTCACAATGTTTTGCTTTACCTTGTATTTTTTGTTATTGTTTTTCTCTATGGAGTTAAGTAAGTTCCTTATTTCTCTGAAATTAGTGGAGAAAATACCATTTTGAATGAAATAAAAGTTGATGTTTAACATGCCCAAAGGCTTAAAAAATACTTTCTATCGTCAATACTGCCGTCATTTGGTTAGTAGCTATGCAGGTGGTAGGTGAAAATATCATTGCCCTCATGACAAAGACACATATGTGCAAAATTGATGTTTTGAGAAAACAGTATTTAAAGTTCCAATTTTTAATGAATTTCAATGGGAAAAATTAAGTTTAGATCAAAATTTAAGCTATTAAATTATTAAACATATTTTTAAAAAGTTGTGTTTTTGCTATACAATAAAATATTGACCAACAACTTGAAAAATACAGTGAGGTAAAAACAGCCAAAAATGCACATATGTGCCTTTGGCATAAGGGCGACGACAGTGCTTCGTGAATAATTTCTCTCCTGAAAAGTGCTCCGTGACTCCGTGAAGTTTGGGAACCGCTGCTCTAATAGTGAAAACCAGTACCTTGAATTTAGGGGAACAGTTAATCAAAATTTAAACTAGGAATATATATAGCGACAAACATTATTCTGAGTCTTATTTTGTTGCAGCTGTACAACTCAGAGAATTGATTTAAAAGTTCTGGCCTGATTCAATTTTTTTTCTGTTAAAGTATATGTGCATACATTAGCTGTTCATAGAAAGGAAGATGAAGCACAAGGGAAGTGCAACATATGACTTGAGCACTTCAGAAACTGGACTTGGACTATTTTTAATTTGGTGGCATTCTGGTTTTGTACAAATGTGAAAATTGAAATTAACAAAAATTATAAGGTGTTAAAAAATAAACTCTGGTTTAGGATTTAATTTTTCTAATATGTGTATGAAGAACAGAATTTGCTGGAACATATCCTAGGTGTCCATAGGATCACCATGCGAGCATGGAGTTTGGCACCTTATTTGATTGATTTTGTTTTAAAGCAAGTTTATAGTTCCCTGGGCTGAAAGAAAAAAAATTATAACTCATGAGGGCTGCCAAGCTCTCAAAAAGGGAAAAAAAATGGGCTTCTGAATATGATTCATGGCTGTCAAGTAAAGACTTCCATGCCAGCATAGCTTCAATGAGAGCTGTGTGCTGTAATAGGTAATCATTACAAATCAGGACTTTCTTGCTTCAAATCTCATCTCTGCCATGAATAAGTTGGCCTTGGGCAAGCCTTCTCAACTTCAGCAGTACCAGGAAGATAATAATACTTTACAGGGTTGTTGTAAGAATTACTGCAAGATAATGTTTGGGAAGTGCTTTGAAAACTTGAAAAGCACTATATAAATATTAAGTTCTAGTGACATTAGAACTTTCCACCTGGGGCAAATGGCAACTTTGGTGGTGGTCCAGATTCAGACCATGACAAAGGCAGAAAGTTAAAGCTCCTCTCTCTCCATGGTTTGAATCTGGATTTGTCCTCTTGTGATTGCTATTGCTAAAGAAAAACAAGTCCATTAGGGCTAATGACATGGTTAACGCCATGTATATAGCTTGGTGCCCAGCCTCCTGCCGAATCAACTCATCTGTTCCTAGTCTCCATACCTTTGTTCTTTCAGTTCTTCCAATATCCAGCAATCGAGCAAAGAAATTCCATTGCTTAAAATTTTGAATCTTGAAAGTTATTTATGCAAATAGACAGTTCTAAGTACAATGTTGGGGAACAGAGGCAAATCAAAATACAACTGAAATATCTTGTTAAATGGAAATAACTCTCTAGGTGTATAGCAGCACTACTCATGAAAAGTGACTGTCCCCTGGACACATTCAAGCTCTGTGGGTTTTCAGCAGCAATGCCCTGGACCCACTCTTCTCCACAAGTAAGTGACGTAGCTGAAGTGTGTGGTAAAGAACTGTGTGGGGTGAATGGAAGGAGGTCAGCAATCAGATGGTACAGAAAGCAAACACACTGCTCATTCAGTTCACTTGTTAAGCATAGGTGTTCACCAATGCTCCTTGTTCATCCTAATTAAATATTGAAACTGTTTATCAGATCAGAGCCCAATCCTGTGCTCAGCGGCATGGCTTTGTGCTGCCGAGCACTGTTGTAAACGTGCCATAAGGCACGTTTGCGAGCCTCTCCGCTGGGCTCCCGCCTATGCTAGCCCAGCACTGGCAGGTGCTGGGTTAGCACGGGGCGGTCACCCAGCCTCTGTGGCTCGGCGGTCTTCCGGCACCCTACATGAGTGCCTTTACCTTACCATCGACCTTTTGGTCGGTGTCAAAGTGAGTAGCCCCATTGAGAGGCTGCTTACCTTATCCAGGAGAAGGGGACGAAAGTCCCCTACTCCTGAGGCATCTTCCGCAGTAGCCCGGGGCATGCAGGATCCAGTGGCAGCTGTTCTTGGTGCCGCTGAGCCTGGGCGCCCTGGACAGCTCAGGATTGGGCTGCCTGTCTCCTATCAGTGTTGTTAGGAATTTGGAGTTATTAAAGGGCTGAGTCTCCTATTTCCTAATACAGGATGACACCGTCTAAGGTATTTTGGGCCACTGGACTTTATTTTCTTTCTGCCAACCTTGAAATCAAGCAAGATGTGGGGCAGGTGGTGGCTGGTGGCACAGGAGTTCAATCCAATCCAATCCCCTTTATTGGCATATATACATAATACATGTGGCAAGAACCAGCTATGAGAAAAAGCATAGAGGACACACAGGGCAGGGTAAAAAAAGAATTAATAAAATAAAATACGGAACATTATCTGTAGTAGGCTTAACAAGTAGACTAAGGGTGCAATTCTAACCAACTTTCCAGCACTGAGGTAAGGGCAATGCAACTCTGAGGTAAGGGAATAAACGTTGCCTTACCTTGAGGAGGCTTTTGTGACTGCTCCCCCCCTTCCAACTGCAGGGTGCAGCACATGCCCCACTGGCACAGCTATGTCAGTGCTGGAAAGTTGGTTAGGATTGCGCCCTAAGTATACGTGGAGGACACTGAAACCAAGAATTTAGAAACTACCTCCATTATATCAATTGGACAATCACTGAGGAAAATTTCAAGTTCTGTAAATCAGAAAACCCCTCTCTGTTAAGTATCAATCATGCCAAATAGATGGAATGGGAACTAACATGACAGGGACACTAAAACAAAATAGGATGAATAGTTTCAGTTTGACCCTGATTGCAGGGCAGATACATTCTGCATAAGGGATCTTGCTATACTGCCCCTCTGGAGTTATTATCAGGTTTGATGCCAGGAACTGGGCCGCGTCCTAGATGGCCTACCAGCCCTGCCCAGCCCCTGAACCACTGAGTACTGGTTGCAGTGGTGGCATCAGTTGATTGTTGTGTTCAGTAGCCCAACTACAAACGGAAGCATCCTTCAGAAGCCCCTGTATCATTATGAGTCTCTAAAGAGATGCTCCCATTGGCCAGAAGAAAGGAGCTACCTCCACCTGTCATCTGCTGTCTGTAAGCTTGGAGTGTGCAGAGGGTCTCTGGGAACGTGGCACCTGGACTAGATATAATTCTCAATATTGTCATAATTTTTCATTTGTGCAGCACTGCTAAGGTGCTCTGATTGCTTTCTCATCATTTTGTGAATTAAATCTTCAAAGTTCTGCTTTCGGGTATGTCAGTAATACAGATCATGTAAAAGATTCTAGTTGCTTCCAGAGCACTAGAAGTAACTATGTGACTGATGCTTTCAGGAAAGCATCATAACCATCTTGCTGTTTTATTTCAGAGCATGGCTCAGTCCCTTCATCAGACAACCCCCAGTAAGGGACAGGGGTGGGAACAGAGCTACTTATGACGCCCATAAAGTGCTTCATGGTTGTCAGCATCATAAATGTTCTTCATTTAGCTTGTCATGTTTGTGCACTGTTTCCAATTTTCTCGGTTATTGAGGGTTTATTACCATTTTGTTAGGCACGTCTTTAAAATCCCAACAGTCTGAATCAATTTTTGTCCTGAAGAGAGGTGGAGCGCTGTCAGAGGAGGGGGGGAAGTGACCCATTCACAACTGAATTTACTTCCTTGTCCTTTTAACGTGTTCATTTAATGATGATACAAAGAGACTTTGAGCCTGATCCTGTTGTTCGCGCTGCGGACCACAGTTGCAAATGTGCCATAAGGCATGTTTATGGGGCTTACTGCTGGGCACCTGCTGGAGCTGGTTCAGCTCCGGCTGGCGCTGAGCCAGTGCGTGGTGGGCGCCCGAGTTCTGCTGCGGAACGGGAGATGGGGGTGTGTCCGAGGGTGTGGGGGCGGCATGTCCAGGGGCGTGGGGGAGGCGTGTTGGGGGCGGGGGAGAGGCGGATCCACGGAGCCGAGCTCTGCAGGATCCCAGGTGCTCAGGTAGGGCTGCTCACTCTACACGAGCGCCTTCACTTTAGCGGTGACCAGACAGTCGCCGCTAAAGTGAGTAGCCCCATTGCGGGGCTGCTTCCCTTACTCGGAGGAAGGGGACGAATGTCCCCTTCTCCCAAGGAGCCTCCCATGGTAGCGCGGGAGCCCTCCGTTCCACAGGGTTCCGTTCCGTTCTGCTGGGTTCCGCAGCTCCGGGCAGCTCAGGATTGGGCTGCCCATCAGCATAGCCTTTTCACAGTGTACTCATTCAGTCTTTTTAATTGGTGCCACACAAAATAACATGTGCAATGCAAGCAATCGATCCAATCATCATAAAGCCCTGATGCTATTGATTCCTCTCATAAGACATCAGAGCAGACATCTTTGTCTCTGTATAATAACCTCTTTCATCCTTCAGGAGTCCTGAACATCTATTTCTTGACCTTTACATCAAAATAATAAATACATCTAAACTTTGCATCATAATCAATTTATCTTGCTTTACAGTCTTGTCTATTCTCTGCCAAAATAGTGGCATGTTTTTCACCTTTTCCTTTCTCTTCCTTTTTCCTTTCAACCTGCTGTAAGTATTTTCTGTAAAGTGTGCAAATTCTGTTTCAGCCGAGCACAATATCATTACTAAAGCTCTGGAGTGTGTGAGCGTGTGAGTGTAGGGGAAGGGTCCTACACTTCCACCCATGCACTCCTTTATCCATTAAAAACTGACTTGCTTCCACCTTTTCCCAACTGTTTGAGACAGATCGATGTTTATGCAATCTGGTCTGATTTAAACATGACACAAGGTATGGGTAGAAAGTATTTACCTGTGACCTTGTTCACACGTGCTTATCTTGTGCGCCTGCCCATATGCATGTAGTGTTTACACATTAATAGCACATTTGTCCAGGCAAATGTACTGCTGGCATGTGAGGTGGTGCACTCAAGAAAGAAAAAAAAACATTTAGGTGAAATGGAAACTGTGTGAAAACACAGAAATAAGTGATGATTTCAGTTGTGTTTTAATTGTTCCCTGTAGGGTACAGGCCAGACATTCCAGAATGCCACAAAGCAGATTTTTCTTCAATCTCTTTTTTCGGTAATATCTCTGGCAATTCTCCCTTTCTCTATTATTATGTTCAGATTCACAATTTCTGTTGTTTTAATCAAAACAGGCAGTTGCATAAATGCTTTTAGGGAAGCAAATTGTTCTCTTTTGCTCTTGTAAGGCATTAAAAAAACAGTAAGTTTAGGCTGACTGAGTGGAAGACAGTCTCCCAAGAGCTTTTCTAGACTAGATGTAGAAGCAATTAAATTAGACAAAATAAAAAAAGTAAGACACACGAGGTAAGAAATGCTATGTGCATGATTACAACTGGTTTGCTGAAAATGGTTGTCAAAACAAATGTAAGAAGACATCTGAGAAAGGTCTTGTCTCAAGGCCATGAGCCCAGAAAACAAAAATGAAAATGAAAAGGCAGCACAATCCTAACTTGCGCTGGAACAGGGAGACCGACAGGCCTGCCCCCATATCCAGCAAGAGTTTCAGGTTGCAAACGGCTCAGCTCAGGGCAAGGGGAAATGCTTCTCCTTACCCTGGCGAGAGCCGCTACATCCCCAATGGATCTACCTGAGCAGCCCAGAGATGCGCTGCGCTGCGCTGCCCAGGAACGGGGTCAGGATCCAGCACAAGTGCTGGGTCCCGGCCAATGCCCTGCTCTCCCGCTGCCCACTGATGGGCCTGTCTGCCATCCACCCTCTCCTTGTCCTGAAATGCCTCTTCTCCCCCTCTCTCTCGCCCTCCCCATGTCCCCCAGACCCCCGACTTACCTTTCTCTGTTGGTGCAGAGGCTGGATGCAGCCTCCACAGAGCAATGCACATCACTGTGCTGGCCAAAATGACACTCAAGGAGGTGCAAACATGCTTTATGGCATGTTTACAACCCTCCCAGCTGGCCAAGCACTCCTTTAGGACTGCACTCTAAATCTAATGTCTAGTGAACCCTTCATTCATTTTTGTTTCTCATAATCTGAGACCTTCACTGAGGATCAACAGTCAGGGTGGACAACCAAGACCTTCACAGACATTAGAAGTCAAGACATTGGTAGGAAATCAATTCACAGCAGGACATGACATGACAGAAGAGGTCATGGTCAACATGAATACATAAGTCCAGAACTACTTGTAAAAAGGAGATACCACTTTGGTGTACAAGATCAGAAATATACAGTGGGCCCTTAGTATCCAAGGGGATCCATTCTAGCACCCCCACAGATACTGAAATCCATGGATAATTAAGTCCAAGGGGGCCTGGTACAACACTGCAATAACTTACTGAGGGGGAGAGCCCAGCCCTCCATAGGTCACATGAAACCTCTCAGCCCCCTCAGAATTCTCCCCTCAGAATTCTCAGACCAGAAGGCACTGGCATGAACCAGAAGTGACTTCTAGATGTGACTGGAAGTTGCTGGTGCAAACTGGAAGTGACTTCTGGTCATGCCCAGGAAGCCTTCTGAGGACTTCTATGCTTAAATCTGCGAGTGCCAAGGCAGCAGATAAGGAGGGCCCACTTTACTCTCATTTAGGATTGCTTAAGCAAGGCTTGGATGTGAAATCATTCTGATCCAAATTGAAACTCATTTGATCAGGTCATAGGAAGTTAAGATAAGTGTCCCAAAGTTGATGAGATGGACAGTGGACATCAGTGGATAAGATGGACAGTGGGATGCTCTGAGGAATATTCTGACATGTATCTTAGTGTTTACCTCTTCTAGGAGAGTGTCAAAGCTTATCCCTGACAGTAGAACTCTTTTACATAACATTACATCTATGAAGACTCCACTAAAGAAAGTTTCAGGAAAGACAGAGGGAATAGAAGAGACCAAGGCAAGAAGGGAACAGAGCTGATAATAAGGAGCAAAGGAACACAATTGTATATCCACAAAGTTATGTGACTCCTATATGTCCCAAGGACTCTATGCATCTTCAAATATCAGCTGAAACAGTAGAAAAGGGACACTGTTTCTGATCCTTTTATAGCTCTCCTTCAGCTCAGTCCACAATTTATGGTATTTTAACTGCCACCCAAGTAATGGCTGCTATTGCCAGCCTAACATTAGCAGATATTTCACCATTGAACACTGAATGATAGTCACTAGTTTGCACCATAAAAATTTCATAAGCGACTGGTTTGGACAATATAACTGCCAGTTAGGCTTACCCACATGGGAGAGGCACAAGGATGTGCACCCCCCTGGTACTGCTTTAAAGTAGCATGTCAATTGTGTGTCAAGCAGCAGTTCAGATGAACAGTGTCCCACACTATTAGGCAGTAGTCAGAAAATACTGACTACTCCCCCCAGGGGAGTGGGGAAGATGTATGTGCCTATGTGTCTTCCCATGCACATAAGCTAGCAGATCCAAAATGGCTCAAGGACATTAGAAACAATTAGGGTTTTATAACCTGATTTCATGTAACTTTTGCCATTTAAAACACATACTGAAGTTGCAAAACTGTGTCCAAAGGGTTTCTTTTTCTCTGTGAAGCTAACTAATCCCAGATGAATTAACATAAGCTACTTTTATTTTCTATTTTTTTAAGAAGCTGCATTGATTTATTCTCCCTAGACATTAAGATGCAGGTCTGTTAGAAATGCTGAAATGCAAATTATTTCTAGCCCAAAAGAAAATGACAAAGGCAGTGCTTTAAGACTCGCATATGGAGTCTTTGATTTCTCCCCATATTGCAAATTCATGCATAGAATTTTTTTTTTTAATTATATGGCTAAAATCCCTCCACTTAAGCACAAGGGAGGGAATTTTATTTTTTTAGAGAAAAAAATGATCTCGCAGTACTTGTCAAGTAGAATTTATGCAATACTGCTGTCATATAAGTAGAAATGATGTCTCTATACGCTCTGAATAAGCCAAGCAGTGGTATAGTGACAAACTGTTGAAGGCCCTGGACAAAAGCATGGCATGGGTCCCCATGGCACGATCAGCCCCTGCATTCCCCCAAGCTCACTGGTAGTGAACAGCAGATAATGGGGCTCCTCTTGCCTTCCCCAGCAACCCAAAGGCCTCACAATGATGTAGGAGTCGGGGGGGGGGGGAGGGTTGCTCAAATTTGTAGGTGGATGTGTCAGGCATAGCAGAGGTGTGAAACTCCTGGTGGACATGTCCCACTGCCACCATCAGTTGTGGGAGACTCAGGAAAGCTGAACTATCTGATGATGTGGGTGACTCTGACACTGCCCTGAAGCTAAAGTCAGTGTATATAATTGAATAAATTTTACTTTGTAGAATAAATTCAGCTAGGATTTAACTCTGCCTTACAACATTATTGAATTATGCACTATATATCCATATACAGAGAGCTGGTGGAACATAGTGGATAAAAGCATGGCTGAGAGTTTGAAAGTCTCCAATGCAAGTTTCACCTCAGCCAAGAGCTCTTAGATATCCTTAGACCTGCCACTACATATGTGATATGCAGATAAAACTGGTTCGCCTTACAAGGACTGCTTACATTCAAAACACCCCCGATAAATGCAACATATTATTATCTCCCTAGCTTTCTCTATTTTAAAAAGCATTTCTCCATTATTATGGCATGTTTTGTTCCAGTTGTGATTCCATGCTGTTCTGAAAAATATCTCAAAAATGTATTTAGGTTTAAGGGTTAGTTGTGTGTGTAATTTGTAAGATAATTATGGATCTGAACTGAGAAATTGAAAAAAATGATACTAGAATTGTGTCATTTGAGTGTCTGCTGCCAACAAGAGATATTCTGTAAATAATAATGTACATGCACATTATTAGTCACTGATGCTGGAAGAGTTCAGAAACAAAGATATTCTGTCAAATATCTGCATTATAAAAAGAACAAAACCCATGCTCTTGTTAGAAAACAGCCACAGTAAAAACTGGCATCTACTACATGCTTGTCCAAAAAAGTTATCTTCATGGATGCACTTATGTCTGACTATGACATCATTTGTGTTACATAATATGTTGTGAAACAGTACAGCAATACCTTGCACTTTCACCAGGTTAGAGACTCAAGCATGGAAGAAAGTAAAAAATGGATGAATGTCAAAGCATAGTCTTAATTAGCTTGCAAATTTATTTTGGCCAGCAAAAAACATAAATAATTAACGATATAACATGAGAATGCGTGCAGAACCTAAATAAACTGGAAGAAAAATTAACGTATCATGGCAGGTTGGATGAAATTGGACAAATGAGGAAAGCACATGGACGAAATTTGAAACATGGTTATAATTGAAAATGGCTGAATGAGCAAAGCAATGAAAGCCAAGGCATTGCTGTGCTTGCTGCAGCAACAAGAAATGACATTGATGCAAGGGCTGCTGTGACATTCTCATTTGTAACTGTACACTTGCATCCACACAGGATATTGTACTGGCACAGCAATGTGAGATGATTACAGTTGAGGCCACCACCAGATGGGTAAAGCTGTGACATACAGGGCACGAGGGAAGCCGAACTAATTTAGAGACTCTTCTGATGGCTTTTTGGCCACTACAAAATCAAATTTTAGTGCCAGATCCTTTTAATTGTTTGCAATAGGATTTTAGCTGATGTACAACAATCTAGGAGAGTCTTGCATGAGTCACTCAGTGACCCAGTCACAGTTATTTGGATCTGATATGCATAAAGAAGAATGCTTTGGTGCTTTTTTTTCCCCTCTCAAAAAGGAATTCCATTGTTTTCTTAATCACCCAGAAACACCACATCTACTATAGCTATCACAATAACGATATCATTTGTTTTATATAATATTATCTCATTTTATTTCTCTTATTTGCACAAAAAACTGAGGTTACAGATCACATTATCTACACAATGTACGTCAAGTCCAACAGAGAAAGTAACAGAAAAATTACAGACCATATGGATGAAAAGAAAAGCCATTCAGTATATTAGGTAAACTGTACATTCGCCCTAAGAGAAGTACAGAATGTTTAAAGCGTCAGGTATCTCCAATGTCATCTCGCAGCTAAATATCATCATACCCCATCTAATCAGATATGAAGAATTGGGTTTCACTGGTTCTTTCAAATCAAAACTAACAACAGTCCTGCTTTATTTCAGCAAGTATCTATCTCTTTCCCAAATCAGCATGAAACCATCATTCCACCATGATAATTGAAGATGCCACCAAAAGTTGCCATTTCTCCCTTATGATTCACAAAAAGGACATTTTTCCTACACTCTACAGTAAATATCACACAAAACTTTCAACAAGGACAAAAGTTCAGGCCCTTCTGTTCCAACCAACTTCCAATGTAAGCAATTGCTTTCTGCCTAACTAAATAGTTCTGTTACTTCATATGGAAAGAAATGCTCAATTTCTGACCTTGAGCTATTCTTAGCAGTGCTATATTAGCTACAGAATTAAAACAGCATACGATTGCCTTGGTTTGCATACTGAGGCTTTAATGTGCAATTCCCATATTTTATGCAATAGAAGTGCCAACATCTGCACAAATGAATATTTCCCTTTAATAAAAAGCATTCTTTAGAGGTCTGTTTTTTTTTTTCTTTTTGTGTACAATGCTGCTCTCATTAATGCTAATGTGAGTTAACCAGCATATATATAGTCCCCCTGATATCTGCTCCTTAAATTTATTAAGAAAATTACCACTTTAGTATATACTTCTTAAGCATATGTTTGCAGGCTGTTCTACCAATTATACCAGTTATAAAAACAGAAACATCTGCAAATACTGAGACCTACTATGAAATATATATGAAAACAACATTGCGAATATAACGACAATATTATACATAAATATAATGCGTTATGAAACATTAACAACAAGATCCAACATTTTCATATAGCTGCTTTTTGAATGCACTTACCATACTTTTATAGTCTCAATTTAATACATACTAAGTACTATTTATGCTTATACATTAACAAATTAACAGCCTAATTATGATGGCCTATGGTCCCTTGTCTCTAATTTGGAAATAGGAAGTCACACTGTTCTACAGCTATTCAGAAAGACAGGACAAAATATGTGAAAGCCATTCATGCTCATTTTAGTGCACTTTGGTTTGAATATATAGGTGAAACAGAAATATTTGCTATGCATATGTATTTATTTTTTCCTATGTATGGACGGTAGTTGATACTATACCATAGTACTACCCAATCAGCCTTTTTGGGAAACATCTGCACTAGTGTGTCTTTTTAAAATAGCTGGTAGAAATGCTGCATCCAAAGATTGCCAAAGAACACCCGTGTGTGAGAACAAAACGGGTTTGATTTTGAGCTTGCTGAGATTCTGATAGAATCTTAAGATGCAACGCTTTGAAAAGAAAGGGAGAAGCATAAGTGTTCATCAGTGCCATCTTAAATTTAATCCTGGAAAAGGTTAATTAGTGGCTAAGGGATAAACTGAAGGACGGCTATAAGGCATGGCATGCAGCCAAGGAGACAGGAAAGAGAAATGTTTATGCAGCTGGATATTAGGAACAGGAGGGGGAACAGAAGGTTGGATAGGAAGCAAAATGGGAGAAGTAAGGAGCAATAAAAAGCATTAGGATATGGTTCAACAAGCAGGCCACCAGTAAGCTATTTCCCAAAGCCAATTCTCATCTCCAAATTGGGGTACAGAGAATATGGGGTGGGAGGAGGGAAGATCTGTGCAGAGGTCAGCATACGCTGAAGCACTAAGGGCAACTGGTTCAACACACATCAAACTTGCACTGCACTACCACAGAGGTGCTGAAAGCAGAGAAACCACAACAACTGTCAGGTGACTTGGGAGTTAGATTGCATACTGAAGCAACCACTTTGTCACATCACAAAGTTTGCATAGATCCACTCAAACCACAGTTCTCAAGGTGCAATTTTTTGTGAGCCCTTTTATTACCAGATTAAAACACACTTTAAATATAAGTCAAGACTCATTAAAGTGAAGATTCAGACAGAGAATTACTCATAGCTGTATTTGTGTCTAACAAATTTAGCTTTTTTCTGCCACTTTGTAATGCCATCTATATTTGTTTGTTGCTGAATTTATTTTTAACTATAATAATTGTTGCTATATTTTGTGATTTAATTGTTAGCCACCTTGGGTGGGGTGGGGGTACGTTTTGTAACAGAAAGTTGAGGGAAAAAACAACTTAATAAATAAGCACACCTAGAACAAGTAAAATGTTTACTGGAATGTGGTTAACTAGGTTTAACCTAGTCCCAACTGCTGTTTTTTCCACTTCTGAATCCAGTTTTGACACTTACTCCAGGGAGTCACATGACTTTTAGAAACAGATTTTATGCAGAGGGGGAGAATAATTCTTGTACATGTGATGATGGCGATGTGAAGCAGGCTGCCTCAGGCAACAGATGGGTGCAGGTAGCATCCTGCACTCATTGTTCATGTCTGAGGCCACATCACCTAGCCCCCATTTGCATCCTTCACCTGTTCCAATTTGCTCTGCCCAGTGGCGTAGCTAAGGGCGTGCAGGGGGTAGCAGTCGCACCGAGCAACAAGCTTTAGGGGGGCAACAAGCTGGGCTTTACACTCATGGTCAAAATTGTGAAAATCTTTGTATGTACTAATGGCACCATCATGTTATATATTATTGGAAAGGTACTTTAATACAGAATGCAATGAAACAAACCACATTAGAATATCTGTTTTCTATCAAAGGTTATGGCCAATTAACCAGAAAACGAAAACACAACTGCCTTAAGGAACAAAATGTGGATTTCCTCAACTCAAAACTGACCTATAAGACTGATTGTTCTGAGAGCCAAATAAGGTGTTAATATGAGTCAGCTCTCATTTCCATGTATCTCAATATAGTTACTCCTGCTAACTTGTAAAGAGGCACTTTTTCAAGTGATGCTAACCATCCCTCTTCACCCCAGCACAGTGTATCGAATCAATAAGTTTTATTTCTTTACTTAAGAAAGTACATTTTTTTATTTCCTTACTTAATTAAATTTGATTTTGTCATGAAGGGGGGGCTACAGAATCTTCTTTGATCCCATGTAGCAGACAGCTGCTTTAGCTATGCCACTGGCTGGTGGGAGGTGGCAGATCAATTGAGTGGTGAGCTGCTGGGGGTAGGAGGCAGGTTTCTCCCCAATCTGCACTTTTAAAAAAGCCCAGGCGTGATGTCACTTCCGGTTGTGACATCACTTCCGTGGCATCATTTTGAGCTCTGCACTGGGCTAAACGTTCATTAGTTACGCCACTGGTTCTGCCACAGTTTTAAATAGAGTGGTGCAACAAGGAAGCTGGGAGAAGCACTGCCTCATTTCCACTTCTCACAGCTTTTGCCCCACTTTTCTATGCTATTTCAAAACAGAACCACAAGGGGGAAGCAGGTAAGCTAGGGCATAGGAGGAGGTGTATAGCAACAGCAGTGGTGGCAGTGGCATCACTAGATTTTGTGTCACCCAGTGAGGGAGGCCAGCGCGTCACCCCCATGCTGTGGTAGGGCAACACCGTGGGCAGTGGGCATGGTGATGTACCATCGCCCCGCCCCCTACTGGTTTTTTGGTTGTACCTTTTGATAGAACAAAGCTAGAACATATTCTGCATGAAATTATGCATTGATTGATATTCCTTAAAACTGTGATTTTAGTGATCTGAGTCACTAGTGGTGTCACCTGCCCCAGGGTGTCAACTTACTAACATCTTATTGCAGCAGTTCTCAAACTTTTAGCACTGGGACCCACTTTTTAGAATGACAATCTGTCTAGGACCCACCAGAAGTGATGTCATGGTGGAAGTGACATCATCAAGCAAATTAAACTAAATAATTATAAAATAAAGTAAAACAATTAAATAAGCAGAAGCCAGTCCTGTTCCACAAGCGAATTTCCTCTGTAGTCTGCCTACAATACCCCCCCCTGCCCAAATCAGCAAGGTTTTCAGCCCTACCCAGTGCCCAGTTCAATTTAAGATCTTCTGTTCAAACCAGATCACTGTCAGGATCCACCTGGCTTTGCAAGTCTCAAAAAAGTTCGCCTTATTAGCTGAAGTCTCTGTTTTGATCCTTTTTCGTGGGGGGGGGGGGAGAGGCTGCCTTCTGGAGCATTTGTTGAGCTCCAGTCCCATCGGACCATTCTGGTGGCCTCACATTCCCCTTTGCCTGGCCTGACCAAGGCAAGTTTTCTTACTTGCAAGTAAACATGATTGTTTGGCTTAGTTTCGCTTTCCATAGGGCTCAATACGTTTGTCTGCTTGGAGGCAGGGACCTCCTTCTCAGGTGTTTTTTTGGGCTGCATTCATTGGATCAGGACCATTCTGGTGTCGCTGGATTCCCCTTGGCCTGCCCTTTCCGACAGACTAAGGCTGTGGTTTTCAAACTCTCCGGGAGTTTGAAACCCACAGTAAGTCTTTGCGGGGGTGGGGGGGAGGCAGTAGGGGCAGGGGGAAGGCAGCGATGTGAGCCCCAGGATCGCGTCGCTCAGGGGGCTGCAGGAACTGGGATGCACTCACCAGTCCCTGCAGCAGCCGTCCCTGTGTGCGGGGAGCCCTGCACGAGCGCCTGCAGGGCACCCCAGGTCAGGGAAAGGGAGAGTGGAGCGATCTGCTCTGCCTCTGCAAAAGCGGAAGCGAAGTGCAATCACCCTACTCTCCCTTTCCCTGACCTGGGGTGCCCTGCAGGCGCTCGCGCAGGGCTCCCCGCACACAGGGACGGCTGCTGCAGGGACTGGTGAGTGCACCCCAGTCCCTGCAGCCCCATCAGAAGGGAAAGCGGAGTGATCGTGCTCCGCTTCCGGTTTTGCGGAGTGGGGCACAATCGCTCTGCTTTCGCTTTTCCTGACCTGGGGAGCCCTGCTGAAGGTTGCGCAGGGCTCCCCGCACCCCCGGGAGGCTGCAGGAGGCTTGGGCAAGTGCACCCAAGCCCCTGCAGCCCTCCTGAGCATCACGATACTGCGGATTGTGCTGCTGCCTTCCCCCTGTCTTCTGGCTGCCCCTGCCCCTTAAGGGGACAGAGACCGGGACCCACAGGCTGGGGCATCGTGACGTCCTAGTTTGAATACCACTGGACTAAGACAAGTTCACCTGCTCATGAGTAAATGCGCGATACAGCTCAGTTTCAGTTTCCATAGGGCTCGTTTTCTGGTTTTATGACCATAACTTTTGATAGAAAGGAGATATTTCACTCTCGTTTTTTGCATTGCATTCCGCTAGAAATTCTGCATCCAACGGTATATAGCATGATGGTATTGCTCCTAACCACCATGATTTTAGCATGTCACCCCCCCATGCGTGTCACCTGGTGTGGCCAGCACCCCTCGCCCCCTAGCAATGCCACTGAGTGGTGGTGATTTTGTATTAGAAAGATCACTGACTCTGCCGCCGCCAACACCATCACTGTTGTTGTCACAACCATTTTCTTTTCCTCTTCCATGAGTGAGAATGTGGAGGAGAAAGGAGACACCCCCTCCTCCTCTGAGAGGAATAAGAGGATGGCTGCCACCCATAATCATTGTTCTCCTTCTTGCTTGCAGAGGAGGAGGTGAGTGCGCTAATGTGGGGGCAACTGCCATTGTTGTTGGCTTCCTTCTCTGTTTCTAACTTGAAATGGGAGTGGGTACATGTGCGCCCACATGTTCGAACAGCAACGGGTGTAGCAGCATGAAGAAGGGGCTTCAGGTAGCATTTCCCTTGGGACAGGCCTGTGCAGGGCTAAACTGTTCCTCTTCCCAGACACATTTTTTTTAAACTGAACACGCTAACCTTTAGGTTTGAGGGGGGGGGGGGGAAATTTTTTTTTTTCCTCCAAAAATCAATTCAGACTTGTTAGACAGTCTCTTCTCCCTCCAGAAAGCTCTTTGCTCTCCCCATCCAGTTTTCACAATTACAGTAAGGATTGGATTATGTGTGCAAGATTTCAAGATTAGAAAATGTATTTTCTATGCTGTACCACACAGAAATGCCAAGACTATGATATTCTGTTAAACTCTAAGAACTGTTGACAGTCCTCATTCCCTCTTTAGTTTAGGGAATGTAGTACATTCCCTCTTTAATTACAGCAGTCAACACAGGAAAGAAGAATATTGTATTTCAGAATATGGCACAGATCACCAGTCAATTTTATTTAAAAAAAGACCATAAAGAAACAGAAATGAAATGAAATTATTTGTATATTCAGCTTGCTATTTTTACATTACATGAAAAAGAAGCACAAAGAATGTTGTTTGTTTACTGGTATGTTAAATACCAGTAACACAATAGCTTAATTCTCCAGGGTTTTTTTTTTGTTTTTTTTTTAACAGAAGTGTTTTTTTTGGCCATTTTTTCAATGGCCATTCTGAGACCTGCAGGCAGACATATGTGGGGAGCTTAGAAGACCTTTCAGAGGCTTAGAAGACCCTCCTTGCCTCCGGAGGGCAGGAGGGCATCCCCAGTATCCGTGGTTTCAGCTAACTGCAGAGGGTTCCGAAACAGAACCCCTATAGATACTGGTGCACACCTGTACATACATATGTACCAGACTCTAGAAACATCAGAACAATGGGAAAAGTCTATCTCAGCAAGGTGTGCAAAAGGCAAACTTTGATTAAGAGGTTACTGATACAGTTTAAAGTGATCACTATCTCCTTTGCTAGCTAATGCTCCCATAATTAATTAATTAATATTAAAATGTAGTTAAATACATACCCTTTCAAGGCACAACGTCTTTTTACTGTGTCATCACTACTGAGTTAGCTTTGTTACTTTAGAGCAGGGGTCTCCAAACTTTTTGGCCAGAGGGCCACAGCAGTATCTGGTGTGATGTTGAGGGCCGGAAAAATTTTTAAATATAAAATTTAAATAAATAAATTAAAGATGGAACTTAAATGAGTGAATAAATGAATGAATGGGCTCATTCATTCAACCTCTCTGGCCCTCAGAACACCCTCCAGACACAATCAGAGCACAGTTCTGGTCATGTTCAGTTGAGTGGGCCAGAGGATTTCAGGGGACAAGAGGCTGGCTGCAAACCAGATAGAGGCTTAACGCGGGCCACATCTGGCCCCCAGGCTGGGGTTTGGAGACCCCTGCTTTAGAGTCAAAACACAGGGTTAGACTACAATGGAGTATTGATAAGATCCAGCAGTGATGTGCAAAGATATTGACATTATACTTTCCATCAGGACTGCTATTCACAAAAGTAAGAAATCACCCCTTGGCCATAAGATGTTATTTCTGGATCTAGTTTTTATATTATTCAGCAAAAACAAAAGTTCTTATCAAAGTGGATTTCATCAAAAAATTAGATGCTCCCATTCATTTCACCTTCTATATAAACATTGTTTAATATTCCTCACCAATGCCACATCTGAACTGGCTGTGCTTTTATTTCACTGCCATCCTTTTGTCAGGGATTTGGGTGGTGTCTCTTAAGTGGGACCCTTAAGAGTCCTTTCCTCTAAAATCAAGGTAGATTGTCTTTCCTTAGAGTCCTAGGATACAAGCTTGTCTCTTTCTGCACACCTGTCACAGAACATGTCAATAACATGTTCCCTCCCTGTCAATAACATTTGACTGAATCCCAAAGCAATCAGGCAATTCTCTTCAAACAGCAACTGTCATATTGCTTCATAAAGGACAGTTAGGAAACCCTTTCCTCCCTAGGTCCCCAGTGTTTAGAGGGTGGTCCTCAGCAGGTGTGGGGCTGCGTGCAGTGCAAGGGGAAGACCAAGTTTCAGGATGATCCACATGAAAGGCATGATAGTCTGCTTCAAGTACATTTCCTGGTCTCATGGAACTGTGCCCATCATGGTAGTTGCTTGAGGGTAGTTGAGGGTATAGGGCAGATTCTGCTTGCAACCTATGTTCCTTGTGTGCACATGTATGTTCTGGGCTGGAGGAGAGCAGGACTTTTGCTCAACTGAAATGTATATTTTTGCATGCTCTAAAATTCTACCATTGCTTGCTTAATAGAGGTGCTGAAAGACTATCAGTCACAATATGTAGGATGATTTCAGGATTTATTCAGATCTACTTATTACTATTCTTCTACACATTACTATTACTACATAATACTATTACTCCCCGCTTTTGAAGGGGGCAGGATTGCTCAGTCAATTTTAATTCAATGGAGTAACTTCCCTTTCAACTAATCAGCAGTAACTGGTCATCAAAGCCTTGTAGAGATCTAAGTAATATATTCAGATAATAATAAAATCTGTAATTGCATCTCTTACAGCCAATCCTATGCATGTCTACTCAGAAGTAAATCCCATTATAGTCCATAGGGCTTACTCCCAGGTACGTGTGGATAGGATTGCAGCGTTAATGTGGACTAATTCATAGATTATCTTTTAAAACCTGGAGAATAACCCCAGAACCAATAACTAAGCATGGACACCTGTGAAAATGTTATGTGTGAATGTATAACACAAGCAACCCTATTCTGTGTGACCTATGTACAGTACTCTTAGTTGAACTGAACATTAGATCTCATAGACCCAAAACATATATGAGAGTTACACTTATATACTGCAACACTAAACATTTTGTAACATTCGAAATACAAACATCATGCAGAAAAACAAAAACAAACACAAAGGAAACAAAGGAAAAGAAAAGGAAGCCAGGACAGCCAGAGAACCTATATTTCCACTTACAGAACAAAAATACTGATGTGTGTTTAATATCTCATAACAAGAAAAAAGGGGACTTTATCATGATGCATTTTGCCTACATGTCTCATTATCTTTACATTTCTTCCTCCCAGATTTAGGAAGAGAATCTTCTTCTAAACACAAAATGATATAGAAAGCATATTTTAGATCCTTTCATACATATTATTGTAATTGTGCAGACTTTCTAGACTTACCTCCTCTATGGATAATCAAAGAAGTTTCACTTCCAACTGGACATTCTTTAAGTATATCCACTACTTCTGTATGGCTCAGGTTCTGTACATTCTGCTGGTTGATCTCAACAATGAGGTCACCTTCACATAAACCAGGACATCCCTGAATGTCTAGGATTTGCTTCACCCTCTGTCCTGTGGGACTGTCTGCTATAGTGAAGCCAAAGCCCTGGGCCCCTTTCACAATGGTTAAGGTCATGAGTTCAGCTTGCGTGGCCCCAGAAGAAGCCATTGATACATTATCATCGTGAACAGGTGGTGGGAATGTGCTATCAAGCTGACTATCTGCTGGAATGGAGTGCAAGGAATGTGGTGGCCGATCTGTTACATCTGGAACAGACTGAGAAGTTCTAGAAATGTATTCCAAATAGGTTTCATAGTTATGTCTTCCATTTACTACTACAGGAGGCCTCTCCATAACTGCAAGTGGTGGCACCATGCTGTTGGCAGGATCTTCAGGATCAAAGGGTAGAGGGTATCCACGACATAGCACCAGGTTGACACTCTGACCAATGGGAACAGACTGGAAGAGTTTGACTACATCTGCGTGAGTATGCCCAAGGACACAAACTTCATTAATATAGACAATGACATCACCTAGAAAGAGAAAAAAATAGTGACATGAGATAACTTCAACTACACTTGCGTCTTAAAAAGTGAACAAATTTGGGATCCCCAAAGGAATCTCCACCCTGCTGCAGCTGCTGATCCAGTAGGCTTAAGATGCTTTGAGACTGGAGTCTGTTTGCCAATAAAAATAATTTTGGCAATTGAAGAGGTGGCATGCTTTTTGCCTGAAGTTTAGAAAGACTTTCACTAAAATAAATAGCAAAAGAAAGATTACTTTTATCTCTTGTGCACAGAGATGTGCAGTTTTTGTTTTTCCATAGCCACAGCTAAATGCAAAGTGCTAATTATTTTCAAATTTCATACAGAAACTAATATTTACAGCTAGATTCTTTTACTTCTGAACACATGCGTGAAACAGGATTTCTTGTTCAGATGTGATTTTATGTACAACCACAATAGATATTCATTGCAAGTTTTATCAGGTAATTCTTGAGGCCCAATCTAGACGTGACATTGAATATCTTGTTAGGGCTTACTTTTACTCTAACATAGTAGCCACATGGGGGGCTTAGAGCCCAAACCTGAGCTTGGCGCTCCGGCTTTCAGCCAGAGCACATTGTTGCAAACGTGCTGTAAGGCATGTCTGCGAGGCTTATTGCTGAGCCAGTGCCCGTGCTAGCCCAGCGCTCGCCAGTGCTGGGCTAGCACCGAGAGGGCACCCATGCACACTTTTGGGGCCCACTGGAGCTTTGGGTATGATATTTTCTGTGGGGAAATGGTGTAAAAGGTTAACACTGCCTACTTCTGCAGTAGAATCAAGCCCCTGTGTAACAGTGATGTCAGAATAAAAACAAGCTCCTAATGAGGCAATGAAGCATTAATATTACATCTAGCTTGGCCCTTACCTTCACTAAGAATGTAATGCAGCTCACCACATTTCACAGTAGCTGGTGCATAACACAGTTGCAAAGAATGTGACTTAAAAATAAACAACACCACAACATAGGTGAAACACTGTAATGAAAGGTTCAAAATTCTGCAGTGACATACCACACACTGACTGCAGTACTTTTGCTTTACTGCAGGGGTGCTCAAACTTTCAACTTTAGGGATCCTGGACCTTTAAAATTGTGTAGGAGAGATAATTTCAGCAGGTGCAGCTTGTCATCTGTGGGATGACAAGTTGCACCTGCTGAAATTATCTCTTCTATACACTTGTTAAAAGTCCAGCATCCTAAAGTTGAAAGTTTGAGCACCCCTGCTTTACTGGATCAGTGCCCGGTCCTTTGCAGTTCTGGGGCATTTTTGAGTGGAGTAGTTAATATTTTTAAATTTATATTCTGCTTTTCTTTATTGGACAATAATGCAAAACAACTCAATACCATTTTAAAATTCCACAACAACAATTAAAACACATGCACAAAACATCATCAGCAAGAATTACCACCAGTTTGCTCAAGAAATGCCTTGACCATTATTCTAAAAGACCCCAGCTCAACTTGACAGGCTTCCTTGGGGGAAGTCCATAAATGTGTTACCATAACAGAGAAGACCATGCTCTGCCTCATCATCAACCTAACCTCAAAAGGAAGAGGTACAATTACAGCCCAGTCCCATCTAACTCCTCACAGCCTCTGCTGCATCCTGCAGGGGAGTTTTGGCCTCCAGAGGCTTCCTCAGGGTAAGGTAACATTTGTTCCCTTGCCTCAGGGAAGGCACCGGAGAGCCTAGTGGGTCAACTCAGACCTGTACCAGCACAATAGCTCACACAAGTCTGAGTTGATCTGAGAAGGCAGATCAGGCCCAGGAAGGCGGTAAGGATTTGTCATGTGCTCCAGGGCCTGATCTGCCTGCCTCCCTGCCTGTCATTGCCCTATTCTGGCCACCACCCTGTTCCACTCCCTACATGGCCTTCTCTCCCCAGGTGGGTGTCCCTCGTCCATTGGAGTATGGACCTGGCTGCTCATGCTTGCAGCAGAAGCCAGGCCTCATGCACTGGTATAGTCGCATTAGTGATGGCCGTAAAGGAGTTTATGCTGGTGAAACATGCACTGTCAGCAGAAACTGTTGTTAGGATTGGGTCATTAGTAAACCTTCACCAGATGCTCCTAAGCCTCAAGGAGGTTCATTTGAGAAAGACGTTCAGGAAGACCTGTTCTGATTTTATGTGATAAAATCTGGGAGTACAACTATTAAGAATGCAGAAAGGTGGTAATGAGTTTGGATGCTTCCCTAAAAAACAATTCCCTGTAAGGAGTGAACTAGGACATTAGGAAGAATGGCTTCAGAAACTCAGCTTACATATTTCTTTTAAGATATTGGGTCCTAAATGTTTTTCTACTGGTCTATTTAAAGCGCCTGTCAAGAAAAGGCATAACTGCACTCGTTCACAAATGAAGTCTAAATCAATTGCAAAATGTCCAACCATAATCTCCTAGGATTTCATGTCTATACAAGCAGTAGCTATTGATTGGAAGAGAGTTGTACACTGAGCACATTGGACTTCACCGCTCTGCGATTAGCTTTAAAATAGATCTAATATTCTTGCAGCCACCCACAGAATTAAATGGGTAGAGTGGAAAAAGAAAGCACTCCCTCCTAAAGCTGCAAAACTATTTCTAGCTTTTCTGCTCAGAAAATGGTTCAGCTTTGAGTGTTGCTTCTTCTGCTAAGAATGGAATGTTGCTGCTCTCAGACTGTGGAACCCTATCTCTCTATTGAGTTTCAAATCTCTTCAGGAGAAGCTGCAGATAAACACTTAGATCAGTGTTTCTCAGTGTGGGTCATGAGCCAATTTCAAGTTGGGCCCCCATTCATTTCAATGTGTATTTTATTTTTAATATACAGTATTTGACGTGATGCTACCATAGCATGTGACTGCATTTGGGGACATGATACAGATTTATACTTTTAACAGGTTACTATGTATATGCTTTTAACGATGATAGTCAATAGGGCAAACTCTAGAATAGGTGTGGATAGGATTGCAGCCCTTTGGATGTTTGGGGAATATTTTCTAAACAGATCAACAACTGCTTGGGAGGGTTAGGAGGGTTCTTCTTTATTTTAAATACATTTTTAAACTTATAATTACTGTAAACTTTTTATTTACTTACTTAATAAATTGATTTGATTTTGTCATAGGGGGATGTTAAAATTATCTTGCTTGATGATGTCACTTCTAGCCATGACATCACTTCCAGGTTAATACCGTATTTTTCGCTCCATAAGACGCACTTTTTCGCCTCAAAAAAGTGGGGGGGGGGAAGTGTGTGCGTCTTATGGAGCGAATACTGCAAAACTGCAGGT
Organism: Tiliqua scincoides; assembly: GCF_035046505.1. Classification (NCBI taxonomy): domain Eukaryota; kingdom Metazoa; phylum Chordata; class Lepidosauria; order Squamata; family Scincidae; genus Tiliqua; species Tiliqua scincoides. The sequence continues at coordinate 24,592,087 of NC_089827.1, read as the reverse complement.
GTTCTCAGGGCAGCAGAGCCTCCTTGGCAGGTGCTTCTGCCCCTGACCAGGGTCCTGCCTGCGCTCAATGCAAATGCAAATGCAATGGTAATGCGAATGCAAATTGTAATGCAAATGCTGTCGCTCAATGGTAATGCAAATGTTCAGCACTTAGTGACAATGCACTTGCAGAAAAATACTACAGTACCTCATTCTACCAGTGCAAGGATGATAAAGCAGAAAAGGCTAGCATATAAAATTCCTTTTAAACTAGAGGTAGTAAAATATGCTAAGGAGCATGGAAACAGAGCAGTGGAGAGACATATTTTATTACACTATTTGGTTCAGAATATTTTTTTTCCTGTTTTCCTCCTCTAAAAACTAGGTGCGTCTTATGGTCAGGTGCGTCTTATAGAGCGAAAAATACAGTAACTTCTCATGGGTCCCAACAGACAGTCATTTTTAAAAGTGGGTACTGGTGGTAAAAAGATTGAGAACCACTGCCTGAGATGATTAATCCCTCTCTTCATTCCTATGCTGGGGCAGAAATAGTGCTCTCTTATTATTCTTTATATTTGTGAAATGCATGAGACTTGGGGCTGTGACGATGGCCTCAAGCAGAAGCCAAGGATGCCCATTTGGAAGAAGAGGCACCAAAAACCCTTGCAGGTTCTGTGGGCCTGCAGATTGGCCAGCGGAGGAACTGGGCATGGAATCTGACCGAGAAACCAATCTGGGATGCAGTTAACTGGTTCCACACAAACAGGCCACTGAAATCCCCCAAACTGGGACTCTGAAGAACCACTATGTTCTCCTCTAAAAGTTTTGTGATTGCTTGTCTCTGCTTGCCATGGATGGCTATGAATCCATCTGGAAACCATGGAACAGTGGCAGAGTGCTAGCCTCCATGGCAAAAGTGGCCAAGGACAACTTTTAAAGATATGTGGTCCTATGAGAGAAGGTAGAACATGGGACAGCTGGTACTAACAGAGAGGGAAACAAGGATGCAGCCAAGCTGGGTATCTCAGAGAAGCAAGCTGTGTGTTCTCTGGGATGTGACCTAGGTTCTAAAGATTCCTGTTTCTGTGTTCTTGTCCTGTGTTTCCTGGGTGTCCTCCTGTCTGTCTGGACCTTTTGCTGGAGACCTTCTTGACTATTGGATAAACTGCCCTTATCTACAGCCTCTGGATTCTTTGTTGGGTGAGTTCAGGATGACCTACCCTAAAAATTCTGACTTGCCAGGATAGAATAGCCTGTACAGAGTGAACGTGCTTAAGGCTACAAAGAAGCAAAACTTTACAAGGTAATGCTGACCTAGGCAAGCAGCTAGAGTGATAAGGGCTGGAGGAAAGAACTGAGATTAAAGACTTACTAGGATCAGAGAGGAAGTTAAATCTCCTCCAATGGTAGTTTATCAGGGAAAAGATCTGGAGAGGCTGACAGTAACCTCCCCAGATAACCTCTCTCTGGTAAGCAGAATCAGGGCTTGTACCTTCCACTCAGAGCTCCACCACCCTCTTATCAGCCAAACAGAGCATGAAGGCAGGATTGTCTGGCATTTCTTCCCAACTTCTAAAGCTTCTGAAGGACATGGGTGTATGTATTGTGCTCTGCACAAGCAAGAAATAGAGTGCAGAAAGCTTTACATTTCTGTGACCAAAAATATGTCAAAATAAACTCAGTAACATGGTAGCTGAAATACATTTTTATTTTTTTTATTTAAAGATTAATTTTCTAAGCTCTTTAAATCAGGAGGAGAATCTGAATGTAGAGAAGGTTTTTTTTTTCTAGAGCTGACACCTGTAATTAATATCTTGGCTGCTTTGAAGTATCTTACATGATAAATGTGAAATCTTCAGAAAATATCCTCATTTATTTATATTTATTTTTTCACATTTTTATACCACCCTTTCTCTAAGGAGCTCAGGTTGGTGAACATAGTTCCTTTCCTCGTTTTGTTCTTATAACAACCGGGTGGGGTAGATGAGGATGAGAGAGAGTGACTGGCTCCAGGTCACCCAGGAAGCTTTGGGGATGAGTGGGGATCCTAACTTGGAACGTCCAGGTCTAAGTCCAACTCCCAAACCTGTACACCATCCTGGCTCTTATGCCTGTGAAATTGCAATAAAGCCCTGAGATTGCACTAGAGTGAAAATCTGATGCTGAGAATGGAACTAAACACAACTTCATTTTTAAATCATAGGATGGTTTTCACAAGGCAACCCCTACATCTAAAAAAAAATGTAGAAAGAATTTACACATTGGTTTGCCAGCATCCAATAGCATAGCTAAGGGAGGTTGGGAGGGACAATTGCCACGGATGCCACACCTGGGGGTGTCAGAGGGGTGCCTTTTGGAGGCCTTCTGAGGCAGAGGGAGGCCCTGCATGCCCTTCTCAAGCCTTGGAACGTTTCAGAAGGTCTGCCGGAAACCTTAGAAAGGCACTTCCAGTTTTTGCCTTAAACCAGAAGTGCTTTTATGAGGCCTCCTAAGGTTGGGGGGGGGGGGGGAGTTAAAAAAATTTCTGCCCCCAGGGGCCAGATGGGATAGCTATGCCACTGCTAGCAAACATATACAGTTGGCCCACATCTTGCACATGTCTGACTTGTGTGCATTCAAGTACATGCACTTACGCTCCCCCATAATTTAAAAACAATAATTTAAATAGTGCAGGCAACTCTGCTTGCCAATCCACTGTTTATGTCCTGGTGTGAGCATGAAACTGGAGAATGAAGCCGCTGTTCCTTCAGTTCCTGTGCTTTCTGTTCTTAAAGAGACAATACATATTTGTTGGCTTTATAGGATTTTTGACTATACATGATTCTGGCTTTACACTCCAATCTCAGAACGTAACCCTCATATAAGATGTGATGCAACTATATATCTTTGAAGCAAATACATATGTAAAGCATCTCCATACTATATTTTCAGATATGCAAGTTATGTATAGGAGAACAAATGTGATGTGGGAAGCAGCCTTACGCTACAAATAATATGGAATTATGTGGACTCCTGAACCACCAGCCCAATGATAGATAAGGCAATATCATTAGGATATAACTTCTACCTCTATATTCACACTATATTCTGCCCAAGCAACAAGAATATGTTGCGTTCGGCTTGTGAAGAATAGGAACAGCACTGCTTATTTCTGTGCTTACATTTGCCTTTCTTGATCATGGAGATTTGTATATTCCACTCCCCAATAAGCAGTACCCATTAACACGGAATCCTTCCAAAATTTCATGCTATGGAACAGCCAACAAATAGGGTGGGTTGTAGTCTGTTCAACGCAAATCTTTTCCTAGCAAATATGAGATAGCTTTACTCAGCAAAGGATCAAGGCTGTTGTGAAAATGCAGGAAATTTTGATATTTATTTTGATATTTAGTTGAAGGCAGTACAGTGGAACATCTGGGTGTATCAAGCCTACTAATAGTAGGCCCACTGAAATGAGTCAAGGCACTTTCTGATGATGATCAAAATGCAATGGGCCATCTTTGATAATAAAACTAGTTTTCAACTGCAAGGTTGGGTTGTTTCTGTTCTGGTCAGAAAATTGAATGGGATACAGGGTGTCACCCTTCCATGCCCAGGGTGTGAAATAACTTTAAACAGCAAGTAGGCCAATTGTGCATGTGAGCTTCTCCTGGTGCGAGATTCCCTGTTGCTTCAAAAGAAAACAAAAACCTGCCTTTTCTGCATTTTGGTAGATTCTTTGAATGTGGACAGGGACAAGATACAACCCCATAAAGATCACAATAAGTTTATAATGTGGTAAAGGGGCATTTTAAACAATATAACCATTGCACATGATAAGAAGAGGAAGCAGATCTATTTTGTAAGAGAGTGCCATTTTGTATAGCTTTAAGAAGAAATCCAGAAACCTAGGGTAATTCTACTTTTACCCAGTGCACATGTTTTAATTAAAAAGCTGGCTTTTCAACATTTTTGTGCTTAACCAGCATGCATCCCGTAATTACACACAGGCAGATGTGGATTAGCTGACAAGGCTATTTACATTTCTATTGTATTCTGCATACAGTGGTGGTAAGATCTATTTAAATGAAAGCGTTTAACTTTTTTCTCTTTTGGGGGGGGAAGGAAAGGAAGAATAAAATAAATTATGAGAATGTAAAGACTTTGATTATTTGCTGATGTTGAAAACATGAAACAGCTCCGATTAAAAAACTGCAAGGGAAGCACAAAGCGAGAATGCATAAAATGAATGCTGAGTGCAAGGAGCAAGCAGGTTCCCCCTCCTGTGCTAGATATGATGTGACAAACTTATGAAAGAGAGAAGCTCCTGCTTTGCTCAAATGCAAGCTATTATAAACAAAAGCAATGAGTCTTTTTTGAGTGGAGACCACATACAATAAGGATAAACATGCTTACAGTGGAAGGTTACTCATTCAGTGGGTAAAAAATGGCTTTGCAACTTCTTGGCTGTGCATCTGGAAACCTTTTATCACTGCAAAAACCTGGAGCCAATGACCTGTATGACATCAGTGGATTTGAAGAGCATGGCAAAAGACGTCTTCCACGCTGCTATACGGGAGCATTTTGAAATAGATTATTGCATGCGGAAAAATCCTTGCATGCATGCGCCTGCATAGACGCACAGGCAACTGGAGGGTCTATAATGCAAAGAGGTCAAAATTTATAACTCGTTTGCTGTTGAGGATGCTGTATTTTATTCCTCCACATGAAGTGTCACATTTATCTAAGTAATGGCTCTGAGAAGCGGGGAAGGAGCTCAGCTCCCCTCCCAGCAGCCTAAAGGCTTAGTTGTATGACAGAGCATGAGGTAACTACAAAGCAACCACTGTAACTGCACAGGAAGCCTGGCAAGGAGCCATGTGGCATGAAAATCTCTGCCTGCCTTCCCTGCTGCGCCACGCTGTGACCCTAGATTCCTCTCAAAAATGGCTCAGTAGGACAAAAACAAGAAGTAGGAATTAGCAAATGGATGTTTTTCCTCTTAAAAAAACCACAGGAAGAGGTGAAATCACACTGCTTCAAAATACATATACCTTAAACTGAAATAGTGACTGCAGTTTTGGCAAAGATTTACATTTCTCATTAGCTGAACACAAAGCCGAATGGATTTCAACAGTTCTGTGATGAATTCATTGTTATAAAGCTAGTGAGGCTTAAAATGTATCATCTTGACAAGTGAATGGAATATGCATTCAAACGTCTTTGAGTGCAGAATGAGATGCTTCGGTCTGTCTAAGAAGCAAGTTCCTATCAAAAAACTAGGTACAGTTGCAGCTGTGGCCATGTAAGTACAGATTAGGAAGCCCAACCAAATCATAGTTTTTCCCCATTTCACATTGTTTAGTGAGTGAAATGGCTTTTCCTCAGTCTTCACTCAGTCTCCAGCTTCTAGAGACAGCTGGGTAGCCTCTGTTGGAAACAGAATGCTGGATTAGATGGACTCTGGCCTCATCTGGCAGTGCAAATTTTATGTTCTGATGAGATGAGAATGTGCTCAGAGACAGTACCAGCTTGTTACAAGGTAGCAAAGCTTGAATGAAGAACTCCAAGCATTCCTAGACATAACACACAATAACTAGAGGTGCTTGAAAATGGCATAATTTACTTTACTCAGAAGTAAATGCACTGTGTTCAGTAAGACTGAGGGCCCAATCCTAACCTCTCTTAGCACTGGCACTGAGCTCTGCGTGTCACAAATGTGCCATAAGGGGGCATGGCACTGCCATGGGGTCACCGGCTATGGGCCTCAGCACTGCATGGACAGATGGCTGGTGCTCCTCCAGTACCAGCGGGAGTAAGTCTTTTCAGGGTGAAGGGACGTGGGGAGAGGGCTGAACAGGGTTTAAGGAGGGTGGAGGGAGTGGAAAAACAGGCTCAGGAGGAGAACGGAGACGGCAGCAAGCTCTGCCACCAAATCCTAACCTCGAGTCCAGGCAGTTCGACACAGGCCTCCTCGAGTCTGTGTCCGCTCAAAAGCAGGTGCAGATTTGAGGAGACCCATTGGTGCCATGACTATTAACCAGGGGCAAATGCTCTCTTACTCCGATGAGACTCCCAGCAGTAGCCTGGCACCTGTAGATCCAGTGGTAGCCATTTCTGGTGCTGGAGCCCTACGTGCTACTGGGTTTAGGATTGGGTTGTTAGGATGTAATCCTATCTTACTGTTAACAAACATGTCTAATAACAACCACCAAAGAGCACAGTTTTGTTACTTGAGGCTTTTTAGAATTTCTAGTCATGAATTAGATTTTGGAAGAAAAGTAGTTAGGACTTTTTGGACACTTTTTACATTCTTTATTGCTATCTATGAGGTGTGAAGTTTCTGAATTGGTTGCCATCAAATTGGGACAATGGGAGAAGAGTTTTGACAGTGGTACTGGTGAAATCTTAATTAATGTCAACTTTCATTTCAGGAAAGGTGTGGATAGTTAAGCAGCTGAAAATGAGGAGCAGTAATTTTCATCTTTCTGACTGCAAACATGTTCGCTTCATGGATTTCAGAAGACTGCTCAAAACGCATAGTGAGGAACAAATTAAATCGGCTAAGTCAGGTGCATATGTTCTCAGGCAGCAGCAAAACATGTTAAAGATTAAAAGCTGCCTCCACAAAAAAAGGAAATAAATTGCCTGTGTGAACATTTCCTCACACACTTCTCAACTAAGGAACAGAAGACTGCCTAATCCAAATCCAAAAATATTCAAAGTGTTCATGTCTCTAATGGCAAATGAATGAAATGGAGTTAAAATGTGACTGAAATGCAGATATACACAAAAATATATATGCAACATTAAGGTTCATACTGCACCGCACTGCAACCCAGAAACAGCATGACAATGAAATCTTACAAACACTTATGTTGCAGTCCTCTTTTTCCAATGGAAGAAAGCCAAAGCCTTCCCAACGGCTTCATCAGTTCTCCTGCTGCGCTCCAGAGCATGTAAGACAGTGGGAGAAGGGCAGAATGGGGTGGGGATGGAGACATGATGGGGCAGGGAGCTTGCACCGAAAGGTGGATCCTATCCCCTATTTTTGCTGCCTGCCCACCCTCTATCCCTCCTTGACTTGCACTAGTGAAATTGCTACCCTAAGTCTAAGGAGACCCATTGTGAGTCAGGAAGCTTACGCAGGGGTAAGGGGATTTAAATCCCCTTACCCCTTTCCCTTACCCTTTAAGTCCCTTACCCTTTAAATTCCTTACCCTTTCCCTGCTTAAGATTTCTGATCTGCCTCCCCTGATGGATACAGCACACCTGTTTTGGGTACAGCTGAAGTAATGGGAGGAAAGGATAGGATGAGACTCATAGTCCCATTTTAACTGATGGGAAAAGTTAGTCTTTTCTCATTGATTTCAATGGGATTTTATCAGGATTCACTTTCTTAGGCTATAACCCAATATAAATATGGCATTTTATGAGAATAGTTAACAAACTATATTTATATGGCATCCTTCTAAGATTTAAGGGATATAAGAAATATATGTCAGTGAAAAAGATGGCATATACTTTTACACTTCTTACTCTTTCGGAAATGTATGCTCCTTACGCTCAGAGGGAACTGCTTGCTCTTCATAAAGTAAAAATGCAACATATTTATACTGAAGTCTGGAACATAAAGAATCTTCTCCACTTTCCCATTCATCCACCCTCTTCTCTCTAGAATATTTATTTTCAAGATCTTGAGAAATTGTACTCATTCCCTTGGAGAGTATTCCCTGATCTGAGAAGTTATCTTCTCAATATCACCTCATTTCTATGAGGATTCCTGAAACTTCGTTGTGTACAAGAATGTTGATTTTCATCCAAGTACGAGATCTGTGTTTTCCCTCTAGAACCGTCTCCTCAAACCCTCATATTTTTGAATTTTATGTAATTGGATATTTGTCTATTATATTCTTAGGTGTTCTTGATCTACAAATTTATAATATAATTTCATTTAATTTTTTCTTTTATCGGGGGTCCAATCCAACATTCCAGCACCAATGCAGCCATGCAAACCAGGTCTGCACTGCATTCTGCAGTGCGGGGGCAATCCCAGAGGCCTCTTTAAAGTAAGGGATTGTTTGTTCCCTTACCTCAGGGATGCACTGTGGCTGCATGAGTGCTGGAAATTGGATAAGAATGCATCCTGTATCACTTTCATTTCTGACACTGAATTTCTTTACTATTTTCTTTTTTGGTGAGCCTTAGGCACAGGTAGAATTCTTACATTTTAAACTTACAGGCTTAATTATTAACTTATTCATAGTTTTGCTTTGATTAAAATGGTAGCATTCAGAAATGTTAAATAACATTAATTCATAATTAATATCTGTGGCAAATATTTATAGAATGTTTCAGATGAAATGAAAGCAAAAGTGCCGGCCTTTATTTTCAAGGTGGCATTTTTTCCTAGGACAACAACAATGCTCCACTATTTGAGCAAATGGGTTCCACAGAATGAAAAAAACTGCCTGTGACAAACTGCTGTAATAAAGCAGAAGGCAAATATAATGAACTCAGGGATAAAGTTGCATTTGATCAATACTGGTAGCTTCAAGGGTGGCTTATTGTTGATATGATGAGCTCAACAAATAAATGCACTGCATACACAGCAATCTGAAGAATTATGACCCCAAGCACACACTGTACACCCAAGTCATCATGGCTGCCATTGACAAATATATAACACTCTCATCAGAAGCAAGTTGAGGACTAGGATTGTGCTGGAGCACAAGTGATGCAGAATTTCAGAAAAACAAATGTATCTGGAAGACGCAATGCAGGAACTAGACCTACAACTTGCTCTAGTTGTTGTATAGTTCCAAATTAAAACGTTTCACAATATTTGTGCCACTACAGAGAAGGACCTATCCCTTGTCACAGCCATCTTGGCATCTGTCGGGTGTAACCCTTGAAGGACGCACTGTTCCCTTGAAGCCACATGGCCATGCAACGCAAACTTCATCAAAGCCCTGGCATTCCTGGAAGGGGGGGGGGAGTCAAAATGCTAAGTTTCTTTTGGACACCAGGATGCCCCTGTAAAGTGGCCTCTCCCCCTTGGCTTCTGAGATAGTTAGAGAAGCCTGTGCTTTGCTTTTGCAGCTACAACTGGCTCAGAAGCCAAGGGGAAGGGGCAGCTTTACACGGGCGTCCCAGCACCTAAAGAAACTTAGTGTTTTGCTCCCTCCAGGAATGCCACTGAGACCAAGCTCTGCGCAGCTTGGAGCTTAGCATTCTCGGAAATCCAGTGATGATGTTTGACATCACTGCCATGCATCCAGAAATGCCATGGGGCCGCGGCACCAATGGTGAACGAGTTTGCACAGCAGTGTAACCCACTTAGCAAGAATATTCTTGCTAAAAGTCAAATTGCTGAGCTTCTGAGACCATAAGGGCTGCTACGTTCTTCTCTCATTGTAGTTTCTCTATAGTCTTCAAGTGCAGCCCCACATCAAATGCGTTACAGTAGTCAAGCCTTGATGTCATCAAGGTATGAACCATAAGCGGTCAGGTTCTGACCAACTCAAATACAGACATAGCTTGTGCACCAGTCTTAGCTTGGCAGAGGTCCCCTTAGTCACTGCCACCACCTGGCAATCCTACAGCAGTGGGGAATCCAGAAAAATCCCCAAGTTGCACACCTGCTCTTGCAGAGGGAGTACAACCCTACTCAGGACAAGCTGACAACCCAGCACCAGAGTCATAGTTCTTTGAAGCAGGAGCACCTCCATGTTGTCCGGACTTTATTTCAGCTTGTTAACCTTTATGGGGTCCCCAAATGCATGCAGACAAGTGTCCAGGGTTTCACAGAGATGGCATGGAGTGATCAAGCTGAGTGTCATCCACATATTTTGTGACAGCCAAATCCCAAACTCAAGATGATCTCCCCCAACAGTTTCATGTGAATGTTAAGCATCATGGGGAACAGAATGGAATCCCATGGCATCCCTCCCCCCAATACCAAATGCCAGGGTGCTGAACAGGCATCCTCTAGAAACATCTTGGGATCTGTCAGCCAGAAAAGACTGGAACCAGTTTATAGTGGTGACTCCAAGTCCAAACCCAGCCAAACAATCCAGAAAGACAACATGGTTGATTATGTCAAAAGCTGCTGAGAGGACCAGGAAGACCAACAGAGATGCACTTTCCCTGTCCAGTCTCCAGTGGAGATAATCCACCAGGGATGATTAAACCCCATACTGAAGCCTGGTTTGAAGCTGGATTGAAAGGGTTCCAGATAATCTGCTACATTCAGGACCTGCTGAAGCCAAAATTCCACCACCTGCTCATTCACTTTACCCAAAAATGGGAGAGTTGAGGCTGCAACTATCCATGTGGCACAGTCCAAGGATGTTGTCCCCCCCCAGAAGGAGGCAGACCACAGCCAGTTTCAATACTTGCCAGCAACACCCCCCTCCCTCAGAGATGATCCTCCCTGCTCATTTGGCCAACCCCCATGGGCAATCAAATAAGTCAAGCCAGGATGGGGTCAAGCAGAAGCTAAAAGGTCTCACATTCAAAGGAGCCTATCAACAACCTCAGGCTGAGCAAGCTGAAAAGAATCCATAATAGTAGGATCAAGAGATGCCATAGGGATATCAACATACACGGTCAAGGTGGAGTCCAAGCCATGATAAACACAAGCAAATGTACCTGCAAAGTGCCTAGCAAAATGGTCACAGAGAGCAACCAAATTGTCCTCCTCGCCCCCCTGGGGACCAGATGCAGCAAGCCTTACACAACCTGAAAATGCAGTTGGATGGCTCTCCACGCACACAGTGGCAACAAAGAAAAGCCCTTCTTGGCCACAATCACCACAGAATAGGTTCTAATATGAGGTCTAACCTGTGTTTGATTTGACCCATCATGAATTTTCAACCACTATGGCACACTGCTCCCTGACCCTGAAGGTTCCATATTTGTTTAGTTTAAAACGTTTATACCCTGCTTTCCCTAACTCAAGAGGAAAGCCCAAGACATTTTGCAGGATTAAAACAAGAACATCATAATACAATAATAAAAACAAGCAAATCCACAAGGCAATCTAAAAACACAAAGCCTAATATAACAACCTCCCAACAAAACAAATCTGTCAAAAGTCAGGTGAGAAAGAAAAGTCTCAACATTCCTCCCCCTTTGGAACTTCAATACAGTAGACCCAGTCCTAACTTCCATCATGAGTAAATTCCATAAATTGGGCACCACCACAGAGAATGCCTCATCTTGAGAGAATTGGGAACCATCACAGAGAATGCCCTATCATGAGAAACCAGCTATATTTCCAAAAGTGAAAGCACTTCCTTGGATGACTTCACAGGATGGGCAGCCCAAACCTCAGCTGCCCGATGCAAAAGGCTGCAGCGGTGCCAAAAGTGGCTGCCGTGGTATCCTAATTGCACCGGGCAGCCACCAGTGGCTCCTCAGAGGAAGGGGGTGAATTTCCCCTTGTGTAAGGAAAGTAGCCCTGCAACGGGGCTACTTGACTCTGGCTATTTAGCCAGTGCAGAGGAAACATGCCCCATGTCGGGCCACGAGGCCCGACATGGGGCTCTGGATCTGATGGAGCAGAGCTCTGTCGGTCCCATCCTCTTCCTCCCTGTCACGCTTTATCCCCACCTTCCACCCCCACCTTCTACCCACTTCCTCCCACCCCAGAACACCTCCCTCCACACCTCACCTCTCTGCCGCCTGGTGCTTCTCACGGAGCAGCAGATGGTGTTCTGCTGGCTTCTGACTAGCACTGTCCCAGCACGGACTCATGACAGTAATGGTTGCAGACATGCCTTATGGTATGTTTGTGGCAGTGCGTGCTGGTAATGAGCCAGCACGCACTCATCAGAATCGTGACCTTAAGCACCAGTTGCTGTCATCACATCTTGTGACAGCAAATTCCACATATTGCCTACATATGGCAATTCTTTCGTGGCAAAATGTGTGGCATATTTCTTTTGTCTCTACTGAATCTTCTTCCAGCCAGTTTCATTAAATGCCTCCAAGTTCTAACTATTTAAGTGGAACTGAGACACACAGAAGGCTGAAATAGCAATTGCCATGACTGGCAAAATTGCAAAATACATTTTTCAAGACACAGGAGTAGCTGTTCAGACCTTGTATGTGTTCCCCTTTCAAATGTTAGACACAGAAAAACAAATGGGAAAATCTTTCAAAATGAAATATCAGCACCAGCTCTTAGAGTAAAATTACAGTACATATTATGTTGAGCATGTCATTAGAGCTGAAGTGCTTGTTTGTTTTTCTTCTATACAGGAGTATGGGGGAGGAGTCCTGTGGACCAATGTGGATTGGATCTGTCATGGGGACAAAGGGCTGAAGTCCCTTCTTCCTCACATCAAAGCGCCAATCTGTACTTGTGCCCCCAACCACGCAGCCCAGGTCTTTTTTTCTCTAAACCAGAAGTGTGATCCATTTCTTTTAACCACTTCAGTTCCTTACTCCTGTACAAAAAGGGATTTCTCCACCTGGAACCACTATGGGATTATACTGAACACAACTATGTGGAACGAGAGTTGAAACCACAGGATTCCAGCCCTGCTTAGCATTCCGCATGAATGATTTTTCTTAGCTGAGGAAGATTAAAGTTGCTGAGAACACTGGATTCCTTCTTTTAATTAATTTGAACCAAGGTTGCTAAAAGGTTTCTCTTTTTAGCCATTGCTGTACCCTTCCTCCATTGGAACTTTCCTCTCCTTCTTCCTCTCTTTTTTTTTTTTAAACAATGAATTTCCTCCACCCATGCAGCCAGTTCCTTGGGTGAACTTGGTGGTTTCTTTTAGCTAAAATTAAATCAGATTATGTCACAATTCTGTCTCAAATGCCCTGTCCCCATTTTTTGACGCATTAAATGTACTGTGTTTATATAAATGCCTGGTAAATTCACCTTGGAGGGGGAAACTGAAAGGGGGATACACCTATTACAATAAATAAGTTAAGATCTGTACTGGAACAAGATAAGACAAAGTGGAAATGAAACATAAATGTGATATAAATGTTGAAGTACACACATAGATCCCATCATGAAAAGGAGTAAATATTCTCAGTGTCTAAATATTCAAACAGCAATTGTTAAGTACATGCTGAGCTTTATTATGGAAGAAAATCTTCATAATGAGACCACAAGTAGAATAAAACTCTGAATCTATGTGGGGTTTGATGAATTGGAAAAGACATGTAATCTAATATGTTGATATTCACCCTCACCATTTAATTTACTGCATAAATTGGTTGGGTAACTACTTAGAAATCAAAAGCAAAATAAATTAGGAGAGGGTTGATAATGCTCATTTCATGGGCTATTTATAAGGCAGAACACTATATCAGGAAAGATATTACATGTACGTGACAAATATTATCAAACAATTTTAGAAAATGGGTGCTTTATAGCAGTGGCCTCAAATGCATATATAGATTTGCTTGGTGCATTCCTTTATCTTAGCGCAGTGTTTTTCAACCTTGGGATTGAGATCTCTTGCAAAGCCTCAGCTGTGGGGTCATGGCAACCTCTCATGGCAACCAAAATTGCACTGGCCCTGCAGATCTTACCCCTTCCCAGGCTTTATCTGCCCACCTCCTTGCCTCCATTGCTGCTACAAATCCAGGATACTTGAGATAATGTTCCATAAGAGCTGATAGATATTTTAATTGGAGTTAGTGGTTCAGGGAGGGAAGATTCATCACACTACCATTACAGTTATGGGCAGCAGCACAGAGGTATCATGCCCACTCTCTACCTGCTCCCTTCAGCCTCCTGGTCCTGACCTTGGATGGCTTACCAGGTGATATTGAGAACAGGAGTTGCTGGATTTGTGAAATGGAGCCAGGAGAAGAGATCGCTGCTACTCCTCTGCCTCCTTGTAAGCTGCATCAAGGCACTTGGCATCATAAGACCAGGATTCAAAGGGCCATGTTGGAAGGTTTTCATGCCTGCAATTGGGTTTCTGAGACTCCCCTTCTGAAAACCTGTCCTTCTCATATCATCTGATAAGCGGCTTTGAGAGAAAGCTCCGCTGAAACCAAGATGCTATAATCTAAAAGCTGTGGAAGCTATGATACATGCATGGAGGCACCCACATGAGTCAGAGGGAGCCTTTGTGTTCAGGCTCTAGACTCTCAAAGCACATAACAGCAGGGTGGAATAGTTCTTAATACTGTGCTATAAAAATTCACAGATAAGAATGCAAGGCTGGTTAGTTCACTAAGCCGTGCTATCAAAGTGAAACATTAGCACCCACCAAGGCCAGTGGTGATCTTTGCTTCACTAAGTAGGCTATCCTCTTGTAGTGGTGAAATACAGAAGGAAAATCTGCTGGCTCACAAATTCAGTAAGAACCAAATACATAATACCTGTCCCACTACCCGGTAGATGACCTCTCCAAGAAGATGCTTGTCACGCTGGGAGAGGTTAATTAATATAGTTTTCACAGTCTCTGTTTTTATGTCAGAACTTTTTATGAGGCAAGACAAGTGATACTGGGGGAATGTGCTGCAATTCACAGAATGCAAAGTAAGAAGATTTCATTGAGGTCATAACTTGGAAGTATCCATTATAAGTTTTTCAAACTAAAAATGCTCTTAAAAATATGCCACAATGATAGCTTCAAGTAAAATCCGAAGAATATGCGTAGCTATTAAAGAGTTTTTAGCTATGTGCATTCAAACAATGGGGTTGGGAAGGGGAAGAAAGACCTTTTAGAAAAGGAGAAAATCCTTCATAAGGGTTGCTTCCGATGCAACTTTTCCCTACTTATGCTTTGAAAAGTAAAACCAGGTATTTAGTTGAGGGGAACAGTGGGATGGACCAGAACTCTGGGGCTTCACCTATAGCAGGAGCAGAGATGTCATCAACAAGAGTGCTCATAAGAATATAAGAAGAGCTCCACTGGATCAGGCCAAAGGCCCATCTAGTCCAGCTTTCTATATCCCATAGTGGTCCACCAGATGCCTCACGGAGCACACAAGGCAACAAGAGACCTGAATCTTGGTGCCTTCTCTTGCATCTGGCATTCTGAGGTAGCCTACTTCTAAAATCAGGAGGTTGCACATACCCATCAAGTCTTGTAACATGTGATGTTTTCCTCCAGAAATCTGTCCAATCCCCTTTTAAAGTTATCTAGGCCAGATGCCATCACCAGATCCTGTGGCAAGGAGTTCCATAGTCTAATTACACGCTGGGCAAATAAATATTTTCTTTTGTCTGATCTAATTCTCCCAACACTCAATTTTAGTGGATGTCCCCTGGTTCTGGTGTTGTGTGAAAGGAAAAAGAGCATTCTTCTATCCACTTTATCCCATGTATGATTTTCTATGTCTCAATCACGTCCCCCCTCAGGCGCATTTCTTCTAGACTGAAGAGCCCCAAACACTGTAGCCTTTCCTTGTAAGGGAGCTGCCCAGCCCAGTAACCATTTTGGTCGCTCTCTTCTGCACCTTTTCCATTTCCACTGTATCCTTTTTGAGATGTAGCAACCAGAACTAGACGCAATATTCCAGGTGTGGCCTCACCATCTATTTGTACAATGGCATTATAATATTAGCTGTCTTATTCTCAATACCTTTTCTAATGATCCCAAGCATGGAATTAGCCTTCTTCACCACTGTCACACATTGGGTCGACACTTTCATCTTCAGGTGCTGATCATGAAACTTTTTTCAAAGGACCTTAGCTAAGAAGAAGCATCAGACTCAGCAGGAGGAAAACTGAGAAACAAGCCTATAGGCATGTGCTAATACCTAGGCCTTTCTCAGGCGCTGCTTGAGAGAAAGTACACTTGGCCCTTGGCATCCATTGGGGTTCCATTCCTGGAACCTCTGCAGATGCTGAAACCCATGGATAATTGAATCCATGGGTAGGGGACCTCACATGACCTACAGGTGTGACTGGAAGTGCCTTTCCATTGCCTCCAGGAGGTGTTTTGAGGCCTGCAGAGGTTGCATGTGGCCTACCCAGGCCTCAGAAAGCCTCCTGGACATGACCAAAAGGTGGTTCTGGTCATGTCCAAGAGGCCAGGTGGATTTGGAACCCTCACTGAGTCAAATTCATGGGTTCCAAACCCGCAGATAAAAAGGGTCCACCAGTATATAACTCATGCTACATCAGGGTTGCATTTCTATACACACTTATTTGGGAATAAGCCCCATTGAACTTCTGAGTTGACCTGCTTAGGAATGTACTGTAAGGCTATAATCCTATGCAGATTTACATATGAGTAAGTCCTACTGAAGACAGTGGAACTTAATTCTGAGTATAACATGCATTGGCTAACACTCTAATATACCTTTTCTATTTCCCTGGAAGATTTTTTTTAATTTTATTTTTCCATTCTTACACATTTATTTTTAATGACTGAAGCTGAATATAAGAGTTTGGGACATCACTTAGAACTGAATGTAGTCAGATAAAATGAATAAATGTAAAGTTGATTTTTGTTGTTGTGTAGCCTTACTGGAATGTGGATAAGGAGTGGAGGGCTTTGGGGGGGGGGTCTTATGATATGTTCCTGCACTTCAGCATTTATCATTATACCACTGAGTAAACCACATATAACAAAACAGGCCTGGCTTAGCAATAATTAGTTTTCCCCTAAAGCACCCTCAAATGCTTAAGCTTCCATAGAAAACAAAAGTGTTTACTTTTACTCAGTGCTTTTTTTGTAAAAAAAATAGGTGCAGGAACTCACAACTTTTTATTTATTTACTTATTTATTTTTAAACCATTTTTTATACACACACACGCGCGCGCGCGCGCGCGCGTCCATCCCATGTGAGCTCCCTGATAGCAAAAGCACTCCTGCCACAGCTGGAGTGAAACACCCCATTTTTTTTAGGTGGGGAGGTGCTCCATTGGGCTATAGGAAACTCTCTCCATTGGGCTATAGGAAAGCCTATACAGTAGTTAAAGTGTTCAGAACAAATATATAAGGTCTTGAGCCCAGCTGGTGGCCATCAGTGCCTCAAGTGTTAGTTCCAAACACTTTGAGCTTAAGAGCTCTGGTGGCTTAATGGCTAAACTGCAGGTCTATGGAGCCAGAGGCTAGGGGTTCAAATCCCAGTGAGGAATAATTTTTTTTTTTTTAAGGTGGGAAGGTGCTCCATGGCTGCAAAATATAAAGGTTGGTTGCTAGTTGCCAAAAGGGGGGCCAGTTGAGGCTGCAAAACTCCTCAAAGTTCAGTCCCAGGCAGGCTCTTTTTTGACCTTTTTTTTTTTTTAAGTTCCAGTTAGGACTTAACCCACAGTTAAGCTCCTGGAGTGAGCCCCCTGCTGGAGGCTGTGGGTTAAGTCCTACCTGGGACTTTAAAAAAAAAAAAGTTAAAAAAAGAGCCTGCCTGGGACTGAACTTTGAGGAGTTTTGCAGCCTCAACTGGCCCCCCTTTTGGCAACTAGCAACCAACCTTTATATTTTGCAGCCATGGAGCACCTTCCCACCTTAAAAAAAAAATTATTCCTCACTGGGATTTGAACCCCTACAGACCTGCAGTTTATCCATTCAGCCACCAGAGCTCTTAGGCTCAAAGTGTTTGGAACTAATACTTGAGGCACTGATAGCCACCAGCTGGGCTCAAGACCTTATATATTAGTTCTGAACACTTTAACAATAGGCTTTCCTATAGCCCAATGGAGAGAGTGCTGGGCTGTGGAGCACAAGGTTGGAGGTTCAAATCCCTCCGTAGCCATCAGTGCAGAGCGGGGTGGTGCAGGCAGGGGAAAAAAGGTGGGGGCAAGGAGGAGGGAAAAAGGGGGCGGGGCGATGCAGGCGGGGGGGAAAAGGTGGGGGCAGAGAGGAGGGGAAAAAAGGTGCCGGAACGCCGTTCCAGTGCGTTCCATTACAAAAAAAGCCCTGCTTTTACTACAAGAATCTAATTATCGAGGCAGTTTCCCATGTAACACCAAACTCAGTTACTTGGCTTTTTAAAAAACTGTGCAAAATCCAGATATGCTAGAGGAATAAAATTAGGAAAAGAAATTATACCATTAAATAGTAAAAAGTAAAGATGACAGAAAATCTAGTACTATTAAAGCTGAAACCAAAGAAGGAATGCTGAAGTGAGGAAATTTCAAAAGACATTTTGAGGTTATTAATCATTACACATCATTATAAAGTCTCACTTGCTTGTCATTCCTTTATGCAAGACCACCAGATCTTTTCACCCTCTTGATAGCTCTTGTAGTGCAACAATATACATAATTTGTCATTTGTGAATAAAATGAGGTATTAGATGATGACAACTACCATTTCCGACTTAGATTTTTGTCACTTTATGAAAATAGAAAACTGACAAGATGTTAATTATGCTTAATACAAGAATTTTTTCTCTTGCAACTGCTGTTTATAGGGCTACAGTCTCTCATGTTTTCTTGTGGGGAGGGGTCATGAAAAGTTGATTGCATTAGAAGAGTTCAATCTGTTGGACATAGTTAGGGACTGACAGTTGCTTGACTGATGCTGTGCAGTGGAGGAGAAGAGAAAAACCAAGCCCCAGATTTTGTTAGACCTTGAGGATATAATAATAATAATAATAATAACTAGGTATTTATATACCGGCTTTCTGGTCATCGGATTACTCCTCTGACTTTTTTCAAGGTGGTTTACATAGGTAGGCATTTCTAAATCCCTCAAGGGGATTTTTACAATCATAGAGGTTCTCTCTTTCAAGAACCAACAACATTTCAGAATGGATCTTCCTGGTTTGGTCTCACTTCTGGCCTCCAGGTCTCCTACGCAGGCTGACAAGCAGCTCCATCTCTCACATGGAGGGCAGCCAAGACGCTTCTTGCTCACACCAAGAGCAGGTGGAATCACTCAGCTGGGCTTGTCAGCTGCTTCAAGGTCTCGCCATTCTCAGCCGTTCAGGGAGCTGACGGTGTCCTCGAACTGGCGACCTTCTGATGTTATCTTCGGGCTAATGGAGGCTCTACCCTCTAGATCAGACCTCCTGCCCAAGAGGGATATCCCAAGAGGGGCTTGAAATCTCACATGATATTACAAGATGCTTGGCAAATGTACAAAAGTTCATTTTGCACCATGCCAGACATAGCAAGAGGCCATGAACAGCCTATCAGCTCTCAGACATCACATTAATACATCTTACTTCCATTTATTTAGAGGCTTTATATACTACTTTATTAATAAAAGGGGTGTGATGCTAGTTCACTTCCTCATGGTGCAACTTGGATAGCACGGAAGTGTGAGCTAAATGAACTAGCAATCAGCTGGCAGCCAGACTGCATCATAGATTTCCTGGCTTTCTAAAACATGGCAATGGAAAAGCAAAACAGGCCTTTTCAGGTCCAAATGACGAGACAGATAGGGAACATCATTAGAATCTTACAATTCAGTGTCGAAGGTTTCAGTAGATCTAAGAGCCAATACATCTCTAAATTTCTATTAGAAAGGAATATAGATATGGCAATCCTTCAAGAGACACACACAGAAAATGAAGAACAATAATCCAGCAGAGGCAAGATCCAAGGTTTTGACCTACCTCGCCAGCACTGGAAAACTTTGAACAGGATCCTACATGGTGTTAGTCAGGACTCAATGTTTAAATGGGGGCTAGTATCGACCCACAGTTTGATTGCCGGTTCTCCCGCCAAACCATATACCACATTGTGTGTGGGTGCAAAATGAGGGTGTATATTGGTCCATGGTCTGACCTTTTTCAATGAAGGTAACTCTGTCCTTAAATGGCTGGACAAACTGGACATTGACATTTGATCTAGTCTAATTGATATATAAGTCCATGTATTATATGCCATATGCTAAATAAATAAATAAATAAATAAATAAATAAATAAATAAAATGGTCAAAGTGATGAACCACCATATAAAACAACAAACAAAACCGGCAATAAAACTATACTGCTAGCTGTTCTTCATGAGTGCTTGGAAAGTGTTTATTTTCATGCCAAGTCTTGGGTTAAGCAGCAGGCTGGCAAGCTTTCACCTTCCTAGATCCCAGTTCTATGGAATCCCAGTCACATTTGATGTGTGCTTTCCAATGAATGTTTTTCTAGTCTCATGGGGTCGACGTTTTTAATTTTTGCTACAAATTTGTGATTGAAGGGCTAAGGTGCATACATACAAACCCAAAAGGATAAGGGGAAGTAGAGGGAAACGTTCAGCACCCTCAGGCCAGATTTCCTTATAAGCAGAAAGCTCTTAACTTAATGATACATGACATGCTTCTCATGCAAAAAAACCCCATGTTCTCCTGGCATCCTCAGGTAGGGCTGGGAAAGACCTACACCTGAAACCCTAAAGAGCTACTGCTGGTTATAATGGGCTAGATCAGGGGTGCCCAAACCCCGGCCCTGGGGCCACTTCCGGCCCTCAAGGCCTCTCAATGCGGCCCTCAGGGAGTCCCCAGTCTCCAATGAACCTCTGGCCCTCCGGAGATTTGTTGGTGCCCGAACTGGCCCGACACAACTTCTCTCAGTGTGAGGGCAACTGTTTGACCTCTTGCGTGAGCTGTGGAATGAGGGCTCCCTCCACTGCTTGCTGTTTCACGTCTGTGATGCAGTAGCAGCAGCAAAGGAAAAGCCAGTCTTGCTTTGTGCAAGGCCTTTTATAGGCCTTGAGCTATTGCAAGACCTTCATTCATTCATATAAGTTCATCTTTAATATATTCATTTATGTACACTTATGTAAATTTATTCAAATTTTAAATGTAAATTAAATCTTTTTCCCCCCGGCCCCTGACACAGTGTCAGAGAGATGATGTGGCCCTCCTGCCAAAAACTTTGGACACCCCTGGGCTAGATGGAAGACACAGTCTGATTCTGCATGAAACAGTTTCAATATGTTCATAGGGCATTTGCAGAGGTGGGAAAACTATAATGGGAACAAGCATAGGAATAGGATAGCCCCAAAAGGAATACATCCCTGTCTTGACAGCTCACATGCTTGCTAACTTGAATCTGTTTGGCTGGATAAGCTTGAAAAGGGTGCTTCCAATGTACAGTGGCTGCCCCATGAAACTTATGGCATACAAACACAGGGGGTTGGGTGTGAGGGAGTGATTAGCAAGGAGGGATCACTGAACTTAAAAGGGGCCCTGCAGATCAGACCAAAAGCCCATTGATTCCAGCATTCCCCCCCCCCCCACAATAGCCAGCCAGATGCTTCTGGGGAACCTCACAAGTAAGGCACGAAGGCAACAGACATCTCCCGCTGTTGCAATACACCTCAAAAACCCATGCCAGAAGAGGGATACCTCAATCTGGAAACCAGTACAAATGCCATGCCTCGTCAACCCAGCCTCAGAGCAAGTAGGAAGCCTGTTCATCCACACAACAAGCTCTGACTGAAAGAATAAGCTGGCTACCTCTTTTTGTCTGCCCTACAGCCACCAGAATAAAAATTTGTGCCACACACCATGTCTGCTCAGGATCAACATGTATTTACCAATTGTGCTTTTATTGTGTGCCATCAAAAAAGAGGATGTCCTGCTTCTCTGAAATATATTTCTAGTTTGCACGTTAACAAGGAAAAGAAAGCAAAATTAAACTATTACGAGAGTACAAGACAGAAGCTGAATAATTTATATTATTAGATCTTTACACCCAATGAATATTTTGTGTGCTGCATGATTTATCAGAAATAAAACATAAGTATACATAAAAACATGTTTAGGTTGTTTTGGAAGAGCTTTAAAAACAACATTAGAGAAGGGGTTTGTTACTTAAAGAAACAGAAAATGTATCTTACCAACTCCATAGACATTACTTCAGTAAAATGTTAATAGCATTCTTTTTCCCTTTTTTTGCACATCACAAATGTACAACTATCACAGCAGGAGATAGCACATTATGACTGCAGAAATACAGTATGCAATGTGACTCTCTTTGTGTTCCACCCAGCATGGCACATCAAGACTAGGGTTATGGCTAGCGGATACAGTAGTATCCATGATCAAGGGCAGAAGATGATTCAGGAATGACCAAGGAAATATTTTGATGCTTGCTTTACCTTAGGTGACCAGTAGATGCAGAAGGTAGCAAGATAACATCATGGCTGTTTTTTAAATAAGGAAATATGTTCTAAGTTTTCAGAAAAGTAAATTTGTCTTTTAAAGTGGACCTAACGTAAAGGACACAAATCTGGAAGTGACTACTTTTTTGATCAGGGCCAGCCCCAAATCTCCGGATGCCAGGTATGATGCACCATTGTCCTTTCCCCCTTATCTATTGGTGCACCTGTTGCTGACACTATTGCACCTCATCCAGGCATTCTTGGGATTCAAGAACAGAACAGAAGAAGTGTGGAGAACACAGGTTTGTCATAAAATGCCTATATTTTGTGCATTTCTGTGTATGTTCTATGTGATCCTCATGGTTTCGGGTATTTTCACTCCTACCTTTGCCTACTTCTCTGTGTTTGGCCATTCCAGCTGCTTTGTACATCTGGAATGCAAATTACAGACAGCTTGGAGGGAGAAGGAATGCAAATTTGATTCAGAGCAGTCAGGACCAGCCAAACTGATTTAGCTGGTTTCAAGGGAGTGGGATGGAGTGAGCCAGACAGCAGGCATTGCTCCAATCAGAGAGACAGATGATGTCATTCCAGCTGAGAAAGAAAAGCCATTTTCTGGCTGGAATCTCTATCTCTTCCTCCAGCTCCAGTTGGGAGAGCCCATCAGCCTCACTGGATGCCAGAATAAAGAGTTGGTGGGTCCTTCACCACAGTAAGATCAGATAAGGAACTGTGTAGGTAGAAAATTGTTAGCATTTTATGTTGTTTTGGGGTATATCTATATCTAGTCATGTCATAAAGCCTGAATGTGTTGTAAACCTTACACTGAAAATCTCTGGCAGCAGCACTGAGTTAAAAACACATCTGTGAGATTCCATAGTGCCTCAGTGCCATTTGCTGGCTGTTTGTATAATTGCAATACTTATGCCAAATTCCATTATCCTTACTCTTTTGTTAATTTCATTTTAATCCCCTTTTTCTTTTATTGGAGTTTTAATAAACCTTTTACAGTTTAACCCTGAGTCTGCCTGGTGCCTAGTATGGAAAGTACAGTAGACTGTCAGATCTCCTTGCTCTGCAGGCACTACTATGAGAGTGATTTTTCAGACCCCTGAGTTTCAGTACTAGGGTGGAGGGTTCTGCTCAGGAAGCCCCTTTGCTTAGCCTGATCTCCAGGTGGCAGTGGTTTCAGAGCCCAATCCTGAGCTTGATGTTTACCGCCAGCGTGCACTGTCGCAAACGTGCCATAAGGCACATATGCAAGGCCTAATGCTAGGCCAGCGCCTGTGCTAGCCCAGCACTGGCCGGCACTGGGCTAGCGTTGGGTGGGTGCCCGGCTTCTGCTGCTTGGTGGTCGCATGGACAGCTAAGCCACGGTAAGGAAAGCAGGGGCATGGGGGGAAGTGGGGAGAAGGCGTTCCGGGGATGGGGGAGGCGGGCGGGGAGCAGAGAGAGGGTGGGGAGGAGGCATGAAGGTGTGAGGCGGGGAGAGGGTGGGCGGGAGGTGAGCCAGGGGGAGGGAGGTGGGTCTGGTGGAGCGGAGCTCGGCACCCCACATGAACGCCTTTATCTGCAGTTATTACAGGGCTACTTCCCTTACTCGGGAGAAGGGGACAAAAGTCCCCTTCTTCCAAGGTGCCGACTGCGGTGGCCCATGGTGCTCAGGATGCAGCGGCAGCTGTTTTTGGTGCCACCAAAACTGCGCACCATGGGAGCTCAGGATTGGACTGTCAATCTACTAAGGCTTTCCCCCAGTAACTTGTGTGTCCAAACGGGGGAAAGAAGGAATCAGTAAAGGTGTGAGCATGCCAACCACTAGGCACTACTGCCCTGGATCGGTGTGCAGCTGCTGGCAGCCTCTCTCTTGACCCTGACACCACAACTCTCCTCTCTTCCATACTTTCACTACTAATCTGTTCCCCTCTTCCTTTTCAGATCTAGGTGTTGCGGAGTTGAGGAGCAGTGAAAGTGCACAAGCAAAAGCAATGGAGGCAAGTGTTCTCTGCCAGTGCACCACCTGAGGTAAACATCTCAGTCAGCCTCATGGACAGGCTGGAACTGTCTTTGATAATAAGGTGGCTGTTAGTGACCAAGGACTCTAGTTGTCTGGTCTTGTGCCAGCACCAAGCTCCTGAAGCCTGACCATGAGTTCCTGTGCAAGTAAAACAAACAGACACTGAGAGGAATTTTATCAGGGGGTACAAAGTTCCTTTTAGACCTTTTGCCTTCTTGTGATTCCTCCTGGGCCCAATCTGCCCATCTCCTTTGGCTCCTGGGACCCCCAGGTATGATGAACCCTCTGCACCCTCTCTCAGAGGTATTGACAATAATGCATAACATTAAGTTTTGAGAAAGAATATCAGAGGTGGTATTCTTTCTAAGGTCAAGAAAGAATAATGTGAGAATTCTAATAAAGCTAAAAAATAGAAGCCCATATCTGAAAACAATTTAATAGCAATGTAATCATGCCTGGATATGGATGAATAAAGATAACATATCAAGGAGGAGAAAAGGGTTAAAGACGAAGGAAAAACTGCAATGTAAGGAACAAAAGACATATAGAGGTAAAGAGCAAATAATTTAGTGACTTTAAGTGATTCGTGTCTCCAGAAGCTCACAGCGAACGTATTGCAGGAATACTGAAGCTTTTGTGCGCAGGTTACCATTTCTCCTATAAATTTACGCTTTCTGATAGACCTCAAACAAATGTCGGTCTTATGACGGTTTGTTCCTGATTCATATCCCATTATTTTTCATGGCAAACCAAGAAAAACCTGAGCTCTGCAATATTTGAAATCTTATTTGAAAACGTGGCTTATCTTAGGTTTTTCAACAGCATGCAGAGAGTACAGAGATCTGCCAGGCTCAGAAGGGTGGAAGGGGAAAAAAGAACGCTGAAAAAAATGCAATAAAACCAAAGCCATAAGGGGATTTGAAATTCAATAATGCTGGAATACAAGCAATGACTTTATCCAAAGATTTTGTTTAACATAAATGGGAATATACAGATATTATTTTGGCACCAGAGGAGCCCAGATTGAATGAGGGGACTGAATTACTGTGAAGTAGAAAGAAAAACATTTTTCTAAAAAAGAAGAATACAAGGGAAGTGAAATTCATCTGCCCTTTCAAGGTCATATTAATATAGGTTCAAATAAATGTTTAGTGAATAATTTCCCAGACCCAATCGCATAGTGTGGGTCCACGTGGAACTCTGCCAGTTATTTAGCCAGTGCAGGACCGACTAGACCCCTTACACACACCGCGGAGACTTACCCCCTGGTAAAGAAACAATTGTTCCCTTACCCAGATGAGACCTCCACAACTGACCCTCCCCAACAGGATGCAATGGCAGCCATTTCGGTGTCACTGTATCGGTGTGTGAGGGGGAAGAGTAGGGTTGAACTGTTAGTATTACTTCTTGCAAATCTAAGACTTCGTGCAGGTCTAAGTGGATCCATGATGGCAGATGTGACCTGGGAGGGGGATAAGATGCAATGTGCCCTGCTGCCACTTATCCCATCCCCCTCCTGGGCCTGATCCACCCACCCACACCTTCCCCAATCCCTTACACCCCTTCCTGTCCTTCCCCTGCCTCTGCACCACTTGGAGCAGCCCTTACCTGCTCCAGCATGCAGTCCAGCTAGATCTGGCAGGATTGTGTAGGCCTTCCCACAGGGGCTACTAACGCCTATCAACGTGCTTTATGGTGCAACAAGCTCTGCAACATGCCTCAATGTGCTCCGCCAGAGCAAATGGAGGATAGGATTGCACAGCTAAGCATAATCTTAATGGCATTTCAACCAATGACACAGCTGCTCCACTGCAGCAACCTGTGATATGGGGAATACAATCCATACTATACTTGGCAGGATGAATTTGCCTTTTGCAGGCTGATGTGAGAACTTCGTTGGCTTAAGCAGATATTGGTATGCAGAACTTTTGGTTTGGCATGTCTGTGTGTGTGTGTGTCTACACACACACACACACATTTGTGTGGCTTTCTATACTTTGGAGTGAGTTTGAATGGTTTAAATGGTTTAAATATTGATAGAAGTTGGCCTAATTTCTGCTTGACTAAATACTTACACTAATCTTAAGTATGGGATATAACAAAAGTGCAGTTTGAGGATATCTTCCCCCCCAGTTCTATTGCCTTTCATTTGTGTCATTTATGAGAACTCTGTACTACAGTGAGGTGTAAAAAATGGTCCTTCTGCCAGTTCCAATACAGTCAGCGAACATATGAACCACTGCAGCAAAGGTACCAGCTTTCTTAGAGTTATACTGAAGTTTAATTTCAAGGACACGCATAGCTCTCTTTAGTATCAGCAAGATGCCTTGTTACTGTACACTGAGCCAAAGCATTCCAAGCAAACCAATGACAGAAAAAAAAGGTAGGAAGGTCATGATCCAGTTCAAAGGGAATTAATTGGTTTTCTTTTAAGAGTGCTCAGGAGGCTCTTCTGAATTCTAGCAAAAGCCCTAGTGTGCCATTTCTTTTACTAACCAACAGTTTGGAACGCTGCTATTTGGTACCAACTTTCAAATTAAGGTCAAGGAGAAAGAAGTAAATAAATTTCAATAGATGTGATTTGGAGTCACCAATATTGCTTGTTATTCAATTTCATCCTCTAAAACCAGCAAATCTTACAGATGTCCAGTTCACAGATGTGCCTATTCATTCCAACACAGTGTCTTTTCTAGTGACTGTTTGCTGAAGGCTTTTTTCAACTTTTGTTAGATTAGGAGCCCTTTTGGGAAAGGGAATAATTTATTTTGGTATATCAACCATGGTGAACTTTCTTTAATGAAAAGCAATATGTTTTACAAAAGCAATATAATAATAATAATAATAATAATAATAATAATAATAATAATAATGATGATGATGATGATGATGATGATGATGATGATGATGATGATGATGATGATAATAAACCCCCAAATCCCCATATCCAAATATCTGGTGGACTGAGACACTACTGGTGGCAGTGGTGGCAGAAGCAGTAATGATGATGATGATGATGATAAAATTTTGATTAGGGGCCCAATCCTATCCAATTTTCCAGTGCTGGTGCAGTTGTGCCAATGGGGCATGTGCTGCATCCTATGGTGGGGAAGCAGTCACAGAGGCCTCCTCAAGGTAAGGGAATGTTTGCTCCCTTACCGTGGGGCTGCACTGTGACTGGAATGTTGGATAGGATTGGGCCCTAGAGCATTTGAGCACTTTGAGGCTCATTACAATTTCCCACAGTTTCCTTATCAATTTCCTTATCAACATCTTTGCACTCACATAACACACATTGATCCTACATAGTTACAAATGCTGTATCCCCCATTATATGCACATGCACAAATCAAACACAGAAACAAGATGTAAACTAAGAATGTCATACTGGCCTACAGATGCTCTTTCTAGTTTTTGTTCCTTATATTTGTTCCCTGAAAGACATTTCTCAAAATAGTCCCCAAAGTAGATATTTGGGGCACTGACTTTATGGCATTGACTAGTGCAGTGTTTCTCAAACTGTGGGTTGGGACCCAATAGGTGGGTCACGAGCCAATTTAAGGTGAGTCCACATTTATTTCAATATTATATTTTCAATGTATTAGACTTGATGCTGCTATGGTAAGTGACTGCATTTGGGGAAAAGTTATAGATCTGTATGTAACAGGTTGCTATTTATATGCTTTTAACAATGATAGTATATGGAACTTACTCCTGGGTAAGTCTGGGTAGGATTGCAGCCTAGGATTATTAAAAATTTTCCTGCTTGATGATGTCACTTCCAGTGGGTCCAGACAGATTCTCATTCTGAAAAGTGGGTCCTGGTGCTAAAAGTTTGAGAATCATTGGATTAGTGGTTTGAATTCTGCAGTTTGAAACAGTGCCTCAGTGGGTCTCCTTGTGGAAGATGTTATCTTACATCCTTATTTTCCCTTCTATCAAACAGGATGAGGGCAGTGACTCTGGGACTACATGGAGCATGTAGGCATGATTCAACATTATCAAGAATGCACAGTATTTGCACTGTTGGTTATGGAAACACAAAGATGCACATGCATCAACTGAAATCTTATCAGACTGGTTTCTAGAGACTATTATGGAGAGTATAAAATACACACATATAAATTGCATAAAGTGGCCACTACCCAATTATTCTTATGGTTCTGGTATTTAAGAGAATAGGGCTAGTTTTTCATCCCCTTTTTAGAAGATGACTTGATCAAAGCATCTCCCAAAGCATCTCTAGTTGGTTTTTGCACTGAGCTAATTTCACAAGCCAGGTAAACGGGAAGGGAGAAATACTCTGATTTCCCTGAAATGTCTGAGTTGTCGAAGAAAAACCTGACTCATTACTTCCTGAATGAGAAGTCCAATGTATATGAGAAGTTGATACTAATTGGGAGACTGCAGCCTAATTTATTATATCATTTTCTGCATGGGTGATCTGACTTAGCGCACAATCCTAACCAACTTTCCACCACCAAGGTAAGGGCAATGCAGCTCCAACGTAAGAGAACAAACATTCCCTTACCTCGAGGAGGCCTCCATGTCTGTCACCCAACTGCAGGATGCTGCAAATGCTCCATTGGCAAAGCTGTGTCAGTGCTGGAAAGTTGGTTAAGATTTGGGCCTTAGTCACTTAGGGCTGTTGCACCTCCTGCAAATGAAGTAAAGCTTCTGACTTACCTGTTTCCATTTTGCCATCCTGTGCTGCAGGCCCATCGGGAATGACACTCTTCACCTGGAGAAATTCATCAGGCTCATCCCCACCAATGATGGTAAATCCAAAGCCCATATTGCTTTTTTTAAGAGTCGTGCTAAGGAAAGTCCCCTTCAGTTGTGAGGCGTCACGGGTGAAGAGCGGTTTTTCTACATCAGTCAACATAAACAAAAACGAACAACATTTGGGTCATGCTGTAAGGAATGACTAGGTTCTTGAAGGGCAGCATAAGCAATAGCAAGCAGCAGGGTGGCGTTTTGGAAAAAGAAAAGCAACAGAAAAATACAAAGCATTCTCAGAGAAACAAAAGCATTAAGTGACATCTTCTATTAAGGCAAAAACCAACATGGGAAGGATTTGCTTATCTAAGGTAGAATTTCTCTCCATGCCTTAAGGAACTCTCTGTCAATTTGGAGTTGGACTGCTGGGATAGTAAAGCAGCTATCCAAAAATGAAGCAATTGACATGGTAGTTAATCACATTTGTTTTACTAATCTGTTAAAGTAGCTTGGTTTGATGCTACTTAGTCAATAAATAGCTATAAAATTTACTTCCTCCTTAGTCACACGCAGGTTTTTTTTTTTTTCCTTTTGGTGTAATCTCAACAAGCAGGATTTCAATACCTGACAGATAACATTTACAACTTGTGAGACAGCTGAGTGACCTAGGCATCGGCTTTCAGTGTGATTTGGTGTAAAGTGTGACAAAGACCAGCAGGCAAAAGAAAGCCCTCACCTGACATCCAGTGCCTCTCTTCTGTGCTTTATTGTGTGAGAAAAGGTATGGGAAAAGGTGAAAAGGTTGGTGATTTGTTTTAACTTAGCTCACTATGTTTTTTTTTTGTTTTGTTTACAAAAGTGCAGCCTGGGTAAGGAGCAGCACTTGGACATACCATACAGTCTGTACACTCCAGCACTGTCCAGCCGACACTGAGACAGGTCACTCACACTGCGAGACCTCAGAGGAGCAGGACGCGGGTGAACATGTTTGGGCCTAGGTAATGTTGATGAGGAGCTTTCTACTGTTACAAAGGAGAACAAGCCTCATTCTTTGGCTACAACCTTACAAAAAAAATTCAACTCTACACCCCGTATAGATAATTAACCACTTTTATCCCTATGTGCATTAATTTCTGTATCACCAAGATATTAATTCTAAATATTTCCCACCAAACCATGCTATAAAGCCATTATATTTAAAAGGTGAGAAGAAGTTCCTGAGGAGGAATAGGCCATTTTAATGGGAGGTGTAAGCTCCTTTAACAGCACACCATCTAGTTAGTGTCTATGTCTTTGACTTCACTAGGACACAGTACCAGCCCAAACATAAAACACTGTACATTATGAACAGCTGTGCTCCTACCTACTTGTTGAGGTGACATGGCAGAGGGCCAGTGAGTCACCTCCTTCTTTTCCACTCAGTTCTTGCTTTCTTAGATGATCCTTCCCTTTGGGGCTATAAAAACCTTCCATAGTCTTATCTGTGTAACACCATTGATATATTTGATTTTCTTGAGTCCTTACACAATCATACCAGCTTAGCAGCTGGGTTTTTGTTCTGTCTTAAATAGGCTGGAGGGCACAGGATCATTTTTCTTGATTTACAGCCCAATCCTAACCAATTAGTGCACTAGCGGAACATGTGTTCCATAGTGCATGCTGTTGCCAAAACTCTGTAAAGCATTTTGCAACAGTGCTACTAGCCAGTGCACCAGCAGGAAGACCAGAGCCTTCCTGCACGTGCTGGCGGAGAGAAGGATGCTCACCAGACCAGGTAAGGATAGGGAAGGGGTGGAATGGGGAGGGGGAAGGGTGTACGGCAATGGGTGGGGTGGGGTGGGATGGGCAGCAATAGGCTTGGGAGGGGGTAGGGACAACAGTGCCAGTCAGGTCCAATCCGCCTGCATGGATCAACTTGGACTGGCACCAGTGATATAGCTGGCGCAGGTCCCAGTTGACCCATAGCAGCTGCTAAGGCTTAACCTGGAGCAAGGGGAGAGCTGTCCCCTTACCTTAAAGAGACATCCTGCAGGCAAATTTCCCCATGGGATGCAGAGATGCTGGTGCCAGCACTGCTATATTGCCACATGGGTATTTAGAGCCCAATCCTGAGCTCAGCGCTCCGGCTTGCCACCAGACAGTTGCTCTGTTGCAAATGGGCCATAAGGCATGTCTGCGAGGTTTACCTGCAGGCCAGTGCCCATGCTAGCCCAGCACTGGTTGGCACTGGGCTAGCGCTGGGTGGGCGCCCGTCCTCTGCTGCCCAGCGGTCTCATGGACCGCTGAGCCATGGCATGGTAAGGGAGCGGGGAGGGGGCGGGGAGGAGGCGTTCTGGGGAGGGGGGAGGCAGGCAGAGGTTGGAGAGAGGGCGGGGAGGAGGCATGACAGGGAGGCGAGAGACGGAGAAAGGGCAGGCAGGAGGCATACCGGGTGGAGGGAGGTGGGTCCCGTGGAGCTCTGCTCCCCCGGCTCCAAGGTGTTTGTGTGTGTGGCTCGGCGCCCTACATGAACGCCTTTACCTTACGGTAAAGTGAGTAGCCCATTGCGGGGCAGCTTCCCTTACCTGGGAGAAGGGGCAAAAGTCCCCTTCTTCCAAGGTGCTGCCCGCGGCAGGCTGAGACATGCAGGATGCGGTGGGAGCCGTTCTCAGTGCCACTGCAGTCGCGCACTCTGGGCAGCTCAGGATTGGGCTGCCCATTAGAATTGTGCTGCCTATGAAGGTAATCATGACACAATGTGAAAACCCCTGTATTAAAAGATTCAGGCTGCAATCCTATACTCACATCTGGGAGTCTCATTGAACTCACTGGGCCTTACTTCTAAGTAGACATGTATAGGATTGCATAATCAGTTTGAAACATTTTTGCTAGACTTTGTGATATAGCACAATCCTATGCGTGTCTACTCAGAAAAAAATTCCATTGTGTTCAATGGAGTTTAGTCCCAGGGAAGTGTGTAAAGGATTGTTGCCTTAGAAACTTTATGACCACCGGCTGAACCCCAGTCACCTTATTTTCATATTTAATAGGAAAAAAATAGAATGCACTTTTCATTGTCATATGTTTACAATGTTGTTATCAAAGGAAAAGGAAATTTAAAGGACTTGTTTTCATTTCCAATATGGTGCACTGACATGATACTGTACCTCGAAAACCTTGGGCCGGCATAGGCTTTGTTCCAAGTTCTGTGTTGGGCATGGTACGCTGTTGTAGCTTCCTTTTGGCTTCCAAAACAGGATTTTCAAATTGTGTCCTTCTATTTATGTGGCTGAAAAAAGAAATCAACTATCAATCAAAGTTGATCCTTGTCAAAGTTGGTATTTAATAATGTCTATTGAATAATATCTATTAAATAATGTATCTCTATCATGCAAGTAAATTCTGCATTTGACTATGTTGATCTGCCACTCTTTTTGATGGGGCTTGCAGATGGGACGTACTGCTAGGTGTTGTTTTTGTTGTTCTTTGCAACCATGAAGGGTAGAAAAGTGTTTTCTGTTAAAAGAAAAGCGCAACCTTGGAATATCAGGTTTGCATTCAACAACAGACTCTACGGGCGCAATCCTATCCTGTGCTGGAATAGGCAAGCCAAGAGGCTTGCACTATATCCAGCAAAGGATAGGGGCCAAAAGCGGCTCAGCAAGAGGCAAGGGGAAACATTTCCCCTTACCTCCGGATAAGGACTGCTAGCCCCTATGGGTCTCCTTAGACTTGCGCCACCTCTTGAAGTGTCAAAAGTCTGAGGAGAGTGGAGCGGCTTGGAGTTGCTCCATTCTCCCCGGGAACGGGGGTTGGGATCCGGCATAACTGCCGCATCCCAGCCCTGCCTCCCATTCCCCAACCGCCCCCAGGGCCGCTCACCCCCTTCCCCATAACTGCCTTCCCCTGCTCAGGAACGCCTCTCTCCCGCCTCCTCCCCCCACCTACCTCAGAGCCTTGCATTGGTGCAGCCAGGCTGACGCAAGGCGCTTGGAGGAAGTCAGCCTGATGGCATGTTTGCGACCCTCCTGGGCCTGTGCAAGAGACTTGCACCAGCCCAAGTCAATTGCTCCCTACATTTGTGAATGTGGAGAACAAAATTATTGTAAGGTGATCATTTTAATAGGTCATCCTTGTGCACTGCTCCTCATAGCTACGACACAAACATTTCTGTCCGTTACAGCCCTGGTTCTCAGTGAGACTTCATAGGGCGCAATCCTATCCTGTGCTGGAAGAGACAACCTAGGAGGCTTGCACTGTATCCAGCGCAGGATAGTGGCCAGAAGCAGTTCAGCCAGAGGTAAGGGGAAACATTTCTCTTACTTCTGGGTAAGGGCTGCTAGCCCCATAGGCCTTCTTGGACCTCCTGAGGTGGCACAAGTCCAAGGAGAGCAGAGTGCCTTGAAGCCACTCTGTTCTCCCCAGGAACAGGGGTTGGGATCCAGCATAACTACTGGATCCCAGCCCCGCCTCCCGCTGCCCGCTCGTCCACCCCTGGGGCCACCCACCGCCTGCCCTTCCCCTGCCAAGGAACGTCTCCCTCCTGCCTCCTCCCCGCCTCCGCCACACCTACTGAGACAGGCCGACGCAAGACTTGGTAGGGAAGCTGTCACAGAGGCTGGATTCAGCCTCTGTGTGTTGGTGCATCTGGATGTGCCGACGCAGCTTCCTCATAAGGAAGTCTCCCGGGCCAGTGCAAGGGACTTGTGTCAGCCTAAGGCGCAGTTTGGATTGCGCCTACAGTCTTTCAGCTACATCTGTTTTGTGATGATGGCATGCCTGTTTACATGCTACAGTACAGTGCTACAGAACTCAGTTCAGCTTTTGGCACACTGTTGCAGAAACATGATAACCTATGCTTGCAGTGACCCCAAACCCAAAGCAGATTGCTTCCAGTGTACGGCAATGACTTGTGTCTCATTGCGAAACTGGCTGGCTGAAAATCAGTCTAGGATGACTGCAAACCATGATGGTCACAGGTCAAAAGGGTTGTACGAATTGGCTCACAGAAAGATAAAGATGCCTGCAGATGCAGAGGGCAGCACATTTTTCTAGTGTCTAAATTTGCTGTGTAAAGGCTTGCAATCTAACTTTTTATGATTAATCCATTTTTATGACTTAATTAAGATACTATATTATAATGTGATATTGTCTCCTTAAAAACGAAGTCATCTGTTAAACACCAGTAATAAAGGAAAGTGTAACACTGTCACTTTTTATAATGAAAAATGAGAAGCAATTTTCACTTCAAACCTATTGAGCTTAGACAGCAGATTAAAACACAGATCTTTATGCTGACTATAAAAGTCTTTATGAACATGGTACTGCTGTACTTTTAATACCATTGGGGTTTCAACAAATTATTGCAGCTCTTGATTAGAAACCCCCTTCTTTTTTCTTTTTCATTCTTTTTCTTTTTTAAATAAAATGTACTATGTCCAATGTGTACTATGTAGTAGTAGCTTTCTACTATTGAGTTTCATGCTGCCTCATAACAACATCTCACTGGCTCTTTGAACAATCAGTCTCATTGGTCCATTTTGAATTAAGGAAATGTACTTTTCAGTTACATAAAACAGTTGCATTTTTGTTTTCTGGTTTTTTGACCATAATTTTTGATAGAATAGAGATATTTTACTCGGGTTTTTTTCCATTGCAGTCAGCTGTAAATTACATATCGAATGGTATATAACATGATGGCATTATTCCTACAAACTGCGATTTTAGCCACTAGTGTTGTCATCCCCCCCAGTGCATTTCACCTGGTGCAAGCCACACACCCTGCCCCTCCAAGGCACTGAATTGCAACACCCTTTTGGAACTTCAAAATAGTCACTTTCTTGCTATCATCATGCAGCCAAATCTTTTTGGCTATGTGATGTCACAAAGGACAAATGAAGCTAATATGGAGTAAGGGTAATGCAGAGGTCAGAGGAAATTTTTGCATGATAAAATTCAACTGGGGAATATTTGGGACATTTTTTTTTATTAACACAGGTGCACAGCTTCTTTCACAACTCTACATTGTGTAATGAGTTTTCATTTTATAAAATCAGCTTCACAATTTTGTGCATGAAATATGTAGTTAGCCCCAGTGCCAGAAGCAATTAAACAACTCATAAGCACTTATGCCAAAATAATTTTGATTGCAGTACAGAAAGCTGCTAATAGAAATGAAACCGATCTTAACAAGTCTGATACAATGACAACAACACCCCCCCCCTGCTCCTGCCCCCACGACAACTTAAAGGCTTCCCAACTCCCTCGGAGGAATTGGGGAAACCCTGACCTACACAATGAGCTTTTAGCAGCTTCAGTGTGGTCTGATATTGTTCTGTGTGGTATCTCTTATTTGCAAAGAGTCAGAACATGCCTGTAGGATCATTGACTATTTGCAAGAGAGAGAGAGAGAGAGAGAAATGATTTAGAGCTCAATCCTGAGCTTGGCGCGCCGGCTTACTGCCAGTGCACACTGTTGCAAACGTGCCATAAGGCACATTTGCGGGCCGTAGCACTGGACAAGTGCCGGTGGTAGCCAAGCTAGCCAGACGGGCACCTGAGCTCCGCTGCTTGGTGGTTTTGCAGACAGCTGAACAGTGTAGAGGTAAGTGGAAGCAGGGAGGCAGTGTTCTGGGGAGGGGGGAGGCAGGGAGAGGGCAGGGAGGAGGTGTGAGAGAGGAGGGAGCAGAGAGGGAAGGAGTGGGGCTGGTGGAGCTAAGCTCCACCAGATCCAAAGACTCCGTGTTGGGCTGGTTGGTGGTGAATCGAATAGTCCTATTGCGGGGCTACTCCAGGAAAGGGTACAAAAGTCCCCTTCTCCCAAGGAGCCTCTAGCGGCTGCCTGGGGTGTGCAGGATAAGGCGACAGCCAATTTTTGGCACCGCTGCAGCCCTGCATCCCGAGCAGCTCAGGATTGGGCTGTTAATGATTTCTGGATTTGAAGATTAGAAATAAGAGGGATTGTTGGAGATATAGCTTTTGTAAGGGTGGAAATTTAGATCATTAATATAAATGTAAAAAATAATTGGAATTTTTTGGTTTTGCTCTTGCTACACTCTTTTATTTTTGCTACATTCTTTTATTTTTATTTTCTATTTTTTATTTTATGTATTTTTTATGTATTTTATTTTATATCGTTGTTTGTTTATTGTTTTTCTTTTACTATTACTATAAAGAAAATAAATATATGAGAAAAAAGAACATGCCTGTCTTGGAGGTTGACTCATATTTCTAAATATGGCAAACTGAGACTGAGAAAAAGGGATTTGTCCAAGGCCTCTGTGATGCAATGAGTGGTTGTTATCCTACTGGACTGTCATGCCACTAACAGTACAAGCCTACATATTATATTACACTTCACTTCAACAAAGTTCACAAAGTAGTTTAGAGACAAAATCAAATAACTACTGAGAAGTAAGCCCCTCGAGTTCAATGGGATTGAGTTCCAGGAAAATGTGCATCAGATTACAATGTTAGCTGGATGATCAGCTGACTTGCAGGGCCTTCACATCTATCAGACATCACCGTTGGTCATATAGACCAGGGGTGACCAAACCCCAGCCCAGAGGCCACTTACGGCCCTTGGGGACTCCCAATCCGGCCCACGGAGAGCCCCCAGTCTTCAATGTGCCTCTGGCCCTCCGGAGACTTGCTGGAGCCCATTCTGGTCCAACGCAACTGCTCTCAGCATGAGGGTGACTGTTTGACCTCTCACGTGAGCTGTGGGACAAGGGCTCCCTGCACTGCTTGCTGTTTCACATCTGTGATGCAGCAGCAGCAGTGAAGGGAAGGCCAGCCTTTGTTTGCGCAAGGCCTTTTATAGGTCTTGAGCTATTGCAAGACCTTCATTCATTCATATAAGTTTCATCTCTAATATATTCATTTATGTAAAATTATGTAAATTTATTCAAATTTGAAATGTAAATTAATTCATTTTTTCCCTGGCCCCCAACACAGTGTCAGGGAGATGATGTGGCCCTCCTGCCAAAAAGTTTGGACACCCCTGACCTAGACTAACTATCATACCAAAGGATCATGTGGGTAAGCGAAGAGAGGTCAGGGGGGCAATTGCCCCAGGCTGTATGCTGCCAGGGGGTGCCATGCAACTCCAAATGCCTACTACAAAGACTTTAAATAGGGACTTTGGGTTTTTGTGAAAACTAGAAGTCCCTGTTTAAAGGCTCCAGGAGCTCTTCAGACAGACAGACAGACAGACAGACAGACAGACAGACAGACAGACCTCCACAAGGAATGAACTGTACCTGGCAAGAAACAAGACACAAATGAAAAATGAAAACAAGAATACAAAATGTATAAGAGCTGCAGGGTAAGGCCAAATGACATGGAAATACATGCTGAAAGTGACCTTTAGGGAGGAAAGTCAGGGGAAGGTGGAACGGGACAGCAATGAGGGCTGGGGATGGGTAGATTGTTCCGTTACCCAGAGGAGACCTCCACAACTGCCCCCTCCACAGGATGCAGGGGTAGTAATTTTGGTGCCATGGCATTGGCAGAGAGGAGAAGGAATAGGATTGGGCTCTTATTGAGTGTATAAAGTGCAATCAGTGGATGATCAGCTTGTATTTCTTCTATTTCATTACTTGCACTTTTGAAAAAGAATCATATTGATGTAACAGAATCAGTGCTACTTATTTATAGAAACAATTTATCCTTATTACTTATTTGCACATGGAGCATGATTGATGCTACTTACACATAAAGCCTTGTGGAAACATGGATTATATTATGAAAATATTAGAAGTGACATTTTCCATTGCAAATGCCACATGAATGAATATATAACAATTTTATGTCATGTGCAATTAAAGCTCTGCCACTTGTCATCAGGTAAAACCATTTGGAAAGCGCAAGATACAGTAAAAATTATCTTTAATTCTCCATCTTTATTGGCAATTATCTTTA
Organism: Tiliqua scincoides; assembly: GCF_035046505.1. Classification (NCBI taxonomy): domain Eukaryota; kingdom Metazoa; phylum Chordata; class Lepidosauria; order Squamata; family Scincidae; genus Tiliqua; species Tiliqua scincoides. Next base: position 24,554,512 of record NC_089827.1, on the reverse strand, counting down.
TTGGATTATGAACAGTTCTGAAGTTTTAGTTCACCAGCTGAAGTTAAAAATCTGACTTATTTAGTTACTGTTTTCAAGGCAGTCTCCATGACCTCATGTACAGGATGATTTTGCCTAAAGAAATGAGTGAAGAGGACTAGACCCAGGACTACATTTCAGCCCAATCCCATCCTCCCTACAGGCTACTGGTGTATCCAGCAGGGGTAGGGAGGCTGCTAGAGGTCTACTTGGGGGAAGAAGACTTTCATTCCCTTATGCCAAATACAGCCCTGATCCCTGCAAAATGGGGCTTCTTGAGTCTGCACCAGTTATTATGCTGACACAGACTTGAGAAGTCCCTGGTCAGGCTTTGCAGCCTGACACAGGGATAAGATCTGGCAGAAGAGGCCTCCATCAGTCCCACCCTGCTCCCTGGCTAGTCCTTTCCCCGTTCTGCCCTCTCCTGCCGCCGCCTGGATTGGGTTCTTTGTAGACTTAGTATGGGGACTAGGAACATGACTAGGTTTATGGTTGATTGGGGTGTTTGAAAATGGTGTTATTTACTTACTCAGAAGTAAGTCCATTGTTTTTAGTAAGACCTAGGCTATAATCCGATCTTACTCACCAGAAACAAACACCTCTGTTGATAGGTCAGGGTTGCATACACCACAATTTATTACATCCCATTATTGGTAAAACTTTCTCATTTCCTCATTTGTGATTACATGTCTCTATTGCTTTTTTAAAAAAAATGTTTGCGTACATGTTTCATATTAAATTACAGGAAAACAATTTGATCCAACTTTACACTTCCATCCAGAAAGTTCCATTATCTAACAAATACTTTCTTAAAAATGTATATGGTCTTCTGATTCTCTGTCCATAGATTTGACCATTTGAACTTATTTCCAACACTCCCAATAAACAGTCTTTTCAAAATAGGTCATATGTTTGTGATTATACTTTGATACTTTGCTGACTCAGAATTTTAGAAATCCCATCAGAATGCGTGTAACATAATGGCTATTAAAGTACCAGGAAAGAGGTTACATCAGCACAGAACTGGAATAAAATCTCTCAGCCCCTGCCCTTTGTCCAATAATTGCACATTAGGAATTTCTCCTCCTCTTCCTGCCCATCTTACCTGTGAATACTTTCTGTTGGGGTCAAACTACCCACAGTGCACAAAGCTGGCACAGAAACCATACTTTTCTGGGATCAGTGACAGAGTGATGTCTGTGTTCAGGCTATGAATAATATGTTGTGCTTCCACAAGATCATATGGTTTTAGCAGCACTAGTTTAAAAGCTCCCTGTGGTTAGTTTAAGGTACCCTTTAACGACTGGTAGTATAACATTTTCACACATGAATACATTCCGGATCTAAAATTTGAAAAAATGACACAGCATCTCTAGAAGATCCAATTGTTTGTAGTATATGCCTCTGTATACATTTCTTAGCACCAAATACTTAGTGCTAAGGGCTTCAGAAGGCCACTCACTAATGCAACAGTTGCCTTGAGAAGTAGCAATATTATTATTATTATTATTATTATTATTATTATTATTATTATTATTAACAGTATTTATATACCGCTTTTCAACAAAAAGTTCCCAAAGCGGTTTACAGAGAAAATTAAATAACTAATGGCTCCCTGTCCAATAGGACTCACAATCTAAAAAGATGCAACACCAGCAGACAGCCACTAGAAAAGACACTGCTGGGGTGAGGTGGGCCAGTTACTCTCCCCCTACTAAATAAAAGAGGAGCACCCACTTGAAAAAGTGCCTCTTCAGGGTACCTCTGAGCTACTTTGGTCACATAGGAACATAAGCTGTAGTCTAGGCAGCTGAGTTTTAAAGGGTATTTGGGAGACCACAGTATTCTGCGTTTCAAGAATTCACAGATAGAATTCACAGATAGATCGTTATAATTAACCACATTTCTTATATTTCTTATATGCCGTGGGTCTTTGAAGTGGCATAGTTAGTATATTTGACACCCGAGACAGATCATTTTTAATGCCCATCATAAACAAATTTGTCTTCTTCTCTGCCCCCCTTCATTTCAACACACCGCTTGAAGAGACGCTCTAGAGCAGGGGTGCTCAATAGGTGGATCGCGATCTACCGGTAGATCGCGAGGCAAAATGAGTAGATTGCGGAGTGCCGACCCCCCCTTCAGGTGCGTCTGGGAGGAAACGCCGGGAATAAGGCCCATTGTACTCAATGGGGCTTACTCCCAGGTAAGTGTGGCTAGGATTGCAGCCTCACAGCCTAATCCTAGGCATGTCTACTCAGGAGTAAGTCCTGTTATACTCAGTGGGGCTCAAGGTACACCAACATACATTGTACTCATAAATGTTATATGTTATGATGGCGTGAACATTGTAAAAAAAAAACTCTGGTAGATCTCCGGGCCTTGCTGGGTTTCAAAGTAGCTCTCGAGCCAAAAAAGTGTGAGCACCCCTGCTCTAGAGAACCTGAATATGAGAATTTCATCAAACAGCAAGGAAACTAAGCGGCTAATGGTAAAAACATTGGTTAGTCAACAACTGCAGAGGTGACACTATGACCCTCTTCATTGTTAAAAAGAGAGATCTTATTTTCCAGTTAGCAATTCATTTAAAATGTATGTGCTCTGTGCTTTAAGACAAGTCCTTTTAGGTCATTCAACAACAATCAGATAAAACATTAAAATCAGCAGTAAAACATGTCAGCTAAAACAAGTGATTAAAAGATTTACAGAGCAGAACGTTTTTTTACTACAAATTTAAAATCAGAAAGAAAAGGGGCTGAAGGAATATCCACAAGAAGAGAATTCCAAAGATGAGGCACCAACACCAAAAAGCCCTGTTCCTGTGACAAACAAGAGTCAAAGATCAGGCCTCTTTAGGTTGATAGCAAAGCGGGGATAGGTCTATAAGCACAAAATGCAGGAGGGCATTCTGGAGGTGGGGAGGGGTTTTTCTGGGCAGGGGGAAGGTGGAATGGGGGCAGATCGGGCATGGGAGGGGTAGTGATGGCAGGGCATCCTATCCACATCCTATCCAGGCCTGCCAGTTAAATAGCTAACACAGATCCAAGTAGCCTCATTGAGCAGGCTGGGGTGATACACAGGATAAGGGAACAAATGTAAGGGCTGGGGTGCTACATACGGTAAGGGAACAAATGCCAGGTAGTCCTGCTGAGCCAGCATTGGATAGGATTGGGCTGTAGGTGGCCATAGGCAAGCCACTCCCTCTCAGTATTAGCTGCAGTACGGGGATAATCATACTGCCTGATCCTATGCATGTTTACTCAGAAGTGTCCCACTGAGCTCAATGGGATCAACTCCCAAGTATAGGAGTTGTACATATTTACAGCTTCAGAGTAAATATGTATTAAGCACTTTGCACACTCAGGAAACAAAATATGTCATTGTTAACTATTATTAAAGTAACTGTGGGGTACACATCTCCTCAACTGAAGCATTCCACAGGGGACATTAACAACAGTTTATGAAATATTAATAGTAAATTAATATTGGACGTGGAGACTTACTCAACATAATAAGTGCCATAAATGGGATCATCAATTTTCTCCCAGCCATATGGTAGCTCTGAAAAAGAAAGAGTAATGTCTCTCAGTAAATACAGCACAGGATGCCAAGACATCCGACAATAATGAAAAAGTACTGCTGTCAGGTGTAGCAGTTGCATAACAAAGTTAAATATAGTACTGCAAACCAATGCCAAATGTAAGAAATTTTCCATGGCAGTTACAAGTAGTTTTGGCATGAAAATACAGGGTAAAGACAGTCTAAGAATACAGTTAGAGTCTCTCTTACAGCATCAAGAGTTATCCCTGTTAGGAATAGTAGCATATCTTCTGTGACATCCTTGTCTAGGGGAAATAGGGGGGCAGTAGCATCACCAGGATTCGCATCACCTGGTGCGGGAGGTCTGCACATCACCCCATGCAGTGGGTGGGGCAACGCCCCAGGTGGTGGGTGTGGTTTTTTGGCTGTATCTTTTGATAGAACACAGATATTTCAATGTGGTTTGTTTCATTGCATTCTGCATGAAATTATGCATTGATTGATAAATAACATAATGGTATTATTCCTCCAAATTCTGATTTTAGTGATTTTGAAAACTTGTAGAGTCCCACACATACACGCTGTGTCAACTTACTAACAACCTATTGCAGCATTTCTCAAACCTTTAGCACTGGGACCCACTTTTTAGAATGACAATCTGTCCAGGACCCATTGGAAGTGATGTCATGGCCAGAAGTGACATCATCAAGCAAATTAAAATAAATAATTATAAATAATTAAATTAAAATAAAAGAAATAATTATATAAGGGGGAGCCAGTCCTGTTCCACCAAGTGAATCTACTGTGAAGTAAGTCCTATTGTGGTCAATAGGGCTTACTCTCAGTAAAGTGTGGGTAGGATTGCAGCCTGTGAGCCCAATCCTATGCATGTCTATTCTGAAGTAAGTCCCACAGTGGTCAATGGGGCTTACTCTCAAGAAAGTGTGGGTAGAATTGCAGCCTGTGAGCTCAAGCCTATGCATGTCTACCATAGTGGTCAATGGGGCTTACTCTGTAGTCTGCCTGCAATAACACCCCCCCAAAAGAATCAGTGAGATTTCCAGCCCTCCCCAGTGCCCAGTTTAAAGTTCTTCTATTTCAGGCAGATCAAGATAAAGACCCTCCTGGCTTTGCAACTGCAAAATAGAAAACTTTCCCCTTATCAGTTTCAGCCTCTGTCCTTCTTAGTGGGGGGGGGGGCTGCCTTCTGGAGCATTTGTTGTGCTCCAGTTCCATCGGATTGGGACCCTTTTGGTGACCATACATTCCCCTTTGCCTGGCCTGATCACAAGCCAAGGCATGTGGCTTGTAAACCAGGAATAAATGCAACCATGTGGCTGAGTTTGCTTTCCATACAGCTCAACAGACTGCAGGAGGGAGGGACTTCGTTCTCAGGTGTTTTGGGGGCTACATTCATTGGATCAGCACCATTCTGAAGTCCTTGGAGTCCTCTCTGCCTGCCCTTTCCCACCGACTAAGGTGAGTTCACCTATGTGCAAGTAAACGCAGCCATGTGGCTTTGTTTCCAGCTCAACTGACATAGCTGGGAGGGAGGCAGGGACCTCCTTCTCCCTTTTGTGTTTTTTGGGGCTACATTCTTTGGATCAGGACCATTCTGGTGTCCTTGGATTCCTCTCAGCCTGCCCTTTCCGAAGAACTATGCTAAGTATGCCTACTCGTGAGTAAATGTGTGATACAGCTCACTTTCACTTTCCATAGGGCTCCATGCATTTTTTCTTTCTGGTTTTTGGCCATAACTTTTGAAGGAAAGGAGCTATTTCAATTCTGTTCTTTGCATTGCACTCCACTGGACATTCCGCATCCAACAGTGTATGGCATGACAGGCTAGCTCCTGAAGCCGCAATGTTAGCGTGTCCTCCCCCAGGGCGCGTCACCTCCTGGCACGTCACCTGGTGCGGCCCGCACCCCCCACACACCCCCTAGCTTCACCAGTGATGGGGGGAGTCTTTCCCCCACGAAACACAATTTGCCATAGATGACAGAGATAAAGGAAGCCAGTTCTGTTGCTGCCACATAACACTGCAAAAATGTACATCACAGAGACTGCTACATCAGAAGTGTTTTCAATCCAGATTAAATGCAATGTTGTATGTTACTAAACAGGACAGCAGCAGCCTACGAGGACTACAACAACTAGGTAGCTGTTCACAGAGCATTTTGTCGACATTGTAAGGCAGTGTAGTAGCAAAACAGGAGAGGGCAGCCAGCAACGTAAACTACTGTTAGGTATGCCTGGGAAAGCAAAGGCTGTAGCCAGTTTGCTAGGTCAGAAGCATTCAGAAAAAAGAGAGGACCTAGTGATGTTGCAAGATTGTCAACCTATGAAAAACTGGGGGGAAAATTGGTGCTTGGGCGCAATGGTAAAGGAGCCAGGTCAGAAATGACACAAAAATGGTCTGAGACTAACATTTGCTGCTCTTTTGCCTGAAAAAAGCAAAAAAACTGGAGAAGTAGGATTATTTTCCAAAAAATAGCAATACTAGGCTGTAAATAAAAAGGGGGCCAAGAGGCTTTAAACTGACTAAAGTCTTATGCAAACAGCTTGGTGAGGGAGCAGGATCTTGCCTTCCACTCAGTCAGCCTTACATCCATATGTTGGAGGTAGCATTTAAATTGAACCAGTATGAGTAGAACTTAATGTGTTGGGCAGGAGGTCTGGTCTAGATCAGGGGTGCCCAAACCCCGGCCCTGGGGCCACTTGCGGCCCTTGAGGCCTCTCAATGCGGCCCTCAGGGAGCCTCCAGTCTCCAAAGAGCCTCTGGCCCTCAAGAGATTTGTTGGAGCCCACACTGGCCCAACGCAACTGCTCTCGGCGTGAGGGCAACTGTTTGACCTCTCGTGTGAGGGCTCCCTCCACTGCTTGCTGTTTCACATCTGTGATGCAGTAGCAGCAGCAAAGGAAAGGCCTGCCTTGCTTTGTGCAAGGCCTTTTATAGGCCTTGAGCTATTGCAAGACCTTCATTCATTTATATAAGTTCATCTTTAATATGTTCATTTATGTAAACTTATGTAAATTTATTCAAATTTTAAATGTAAATTAATTCTTTTTTTCCCCCCGGCCCCCGACACAGTGTCAGAGAGACGATGTGGCCCTCCTGCCAAAAACTTTGGACACCCCTGGTCTAGAGGGTAGAGCCTCCGTTAGCCTGAAGATAACATCAGAAGGTCACCCGTTCGAGGACACCCTTGAAGCTCCCTTGAAGCAGCTGACAAGCCGAGCTGAGTGATTTCACCTGCTCTTGGTGTGAGCAAGAAGCGTCTTGGCTGCCCTCCATATGAGAGATGGAGCTGCTTGTCAGCCTATGTGGGAGGCCAGAAGTGAGACCAAACCAGGAAGATCCATTCTGAAATGTTGTTGGTTGTTGAAAGAGAGAAGCTCTATGTTTGTAGTAATAATAATAATAATAATAATAATAATAATAATAATAATAATAATAATAATAATAATAATAATAATAAACTTTATTTATATCCCGCCCTTCTCCCTAAAAGGGACCCAGGGCGGCTAAAATCCCCTTGATTTTGAGGGCAGTTGAGGACCCCTTGAGGGCAGTTTGTAAAAATCCCCTTGAGGGATTCAGAAATGCCTGCCTATGTAAACCGCCTTGAATAAAGTCAGAGGAGTAATCCGATCACCAGAAAGGCGGTATATAAATAACTAGTTGTTGTTGTTGTTGTTGTTGTTGTTATTAATTATTATTATTGGTCCATTATCCACTGAATCTTGACTCATTATTTTGAGATTAACAGTGCAATCCTAATGTGCACTTGTGCCAGCGTGGTCAGACCTGCACTGGATCAAATGTATCATAAGGCTGGAACAGGTAAGATTGCACTGGGTAGTGTGGGGACTGGGAGAGGGTGGTGGAAAGGCATTTTGGAGGCAGGAGGAATTGTTTCTGAGCAGGGGAAAGGTGGAACAGGGGGAGGATTGGGCCTGGGAGGGGTGGGATTGGTGGTGCCCACCACATCCTAACCCGTTTTCCCAGCTGGGCAGCCCAACATGGAACTTCCTGGATTTGCGCCAACTATATAGCTGGCACGGATCTGAGAAACCCCATAGGGGCAGGTGGGGCTTTACCTGGAGTAAGGGAAAATATACCCCTTTACCCTGAGGAGACTTCCAGCTACCTCCTGAGTTGCACTTGATGCAGCGCAGGCCATGTGGCCCCACTGCGCCAGCGCCGTTTAGGATTGGGCTGCCTGGATTGTTTGATCAGGTCTATCAGCATTGGCTTTTACATTCAAAGATCCAGTTTAAATGTATTGTCTGTGTAGACTAGGTAATGGAACTGGACACTAGTTGTGAGGAAGATACACACATGAAATGGGGTGGTCTCACCAGTCAACCACATGCAGTCTTTAAACACTTTCAAGGTATGTGGAAATAGGGAGGAAATTTATATTCCTAGCCATTGAAAAACCTAACTTGAGCATGCTTAATCTCAAGGGACTTATTAATTACAAAGTTCATTTTGCTTCAAAAACACAAGAGCTAAATTTAAAAAAAAATTGGACAAAGAAGAAACACAACTATATGTGGATTTAAACCAGTGAACTTTGATTGTACTAAAAATGTTAGTGCTTGTGATAAGGTTATGTCCTACATATTATTTAATTTTGACAGTATTTTCATTGTTATCTTAAAAGTGGGATAACCATTTCAAACAAAATGAATGTATATGTATCTGTTTCCTGGTTAAATTCTGTAGCACAGGATACAAAAATGTTACATATAGATTACATTTCATCTATGAATGACTTTGCTCAACTTTAGTTAACCTTGATGACCATATCTCATTTCAAAACAGCAAAGAGAAGTTTCCATATACATGCTCTGAATTAATGCAACCAACATGGCAAAAGGTAGAGCTCGTCTATAATGTTGTCTTAGCCTACACTACTGTATTCTCGGTCTAATGCAGCATTTCTCAACATTTGCCCCTGCCATACCACTTTGTATTGTCCACTTATTGGAAGTATCATGGGAAGTTAACATCATCACCAGTTACTTCCAGGTTAGGAGGCCAGATGTGACACTACAAACAACAGAAAGAGGGTCAGAGCAGATGGGACGGCTTTTATGAACATGCAAAAAGTACACACTGGAGCTCTGCCTATGGAGCGAAGCTTTCTATCACTGTTTGTGGCGTCATGTTGCTGAGCTCATTGTGGGGTGGCAGATGTCCAGGGGTCATGCAAGTACCACCCGACACCATCTCAAGTACCACTGGTTGAGAAACACTGGTCTAATGGATAGAACAGAAGGGTCACATTTTGCAAATATTCTACTTGTGTAAAATGCATCCCTGTAGCTACTGCAACTGCTGGCAAGTCTTATATGCTGGGCTGAGGAATGCAGACATAACACTCCTTAACACATGTCAAATCTGGGAGGAAACTAGACTGCTACAGTACGTCTTTGGCTTGTGGATCTGCTTACCACGAAGGAGCTTATAGGAGCTCAGAGACACAGCTGCCAGACTACAGCTGCTGCAGAAGCAAGTTTTGGTATGCACAGGACACTTTCTTTTCTAGCTTGAGCCTAAATATGGTGATGCTAATTTTCTGCATTATTTTCTGTATTTAAAATTTTTTAGAGAGAGACTTAGTGTGTTTGGTTTTCCATATTACTGTATTTAGCTGCTGATGCCACATGAGTGGGTAGACCTAGGCTCCAAAGTCTTTCCCAGCTGTCTCCACCCTCCCCTCCAACCTGTTTCATCCCTCCCTGCCCCCATTCTCTCACCCGTCACCCCCCACTCTGTTTCACCCCTCCCCCTCTGCAAAGGGCCCAAAAGAAACTTTGTACCCCCTGATAACATTTGTCTCAGAGGCCCTGCATCTGCACCCTTGTACCTGGCATTCAGGTAGTGGCAATTGTATTCCATTGTCAGTACCTTCACACTTAATCCATAAAGGCTTATCACAGATGGTGATTTATAACTTAGTTTTTCACTGACTGAGTTTCAATAGCAATTTTTCATTGACTACTGTTACTGTTTTGCACCATCCATGTATTCTACTTTTGAAAAAAAATTAATGAATTAAAAATCTCCATGTTGTTTTGAGCCTCTGAGCAGTACTCATGTTTGCTATACTGCAGTTTGTCTCTTTTACATCAGAATGATAAAGGGCTTGATAATTGAAGCCAAAAGATGACAGAATCATGTTTGGGTCTCATAACAAGCATATAGGGTTTGATGATAAACATTCATATATGCCCGAGATTAAAAAAGAACAATGGGGTTATTGGTATTGTGATGTTCTTCTTCTAAATCAGTTGCATTCACCTGGTTTTGCCTTTAATACTTTGGTTTATTATGTTAACTGCTGAAGAGCAAGCATAAATGGGCACTAGGGAAAAATAAACTGTCAATGCTCTGTAACTTAATCTGGATCCCCATCCATGATTATAGTCCTTAAAAATAATTTAAATATATGTTTTGATGAATTTGAAATAAGCTGTTTTTCTTAGGCCCCTTAAGAAGGATTGTGTTTTCTATTATTGTGCTCAGGAAAAAAATTGGAATCCATTTATGATTTGGTATTAGTCTACTCCTCGATGTTTTTCTAGTGTAATGACGCATAATGGTATTTGTGAGTTAGCCAAACCATTGAGAGTTCAGATGGCAAATTCCATTTTCAAGTGTAAAAGCCTGTAAAAATTTAATGAGATGGGAGTATTATGAAGGACCCAATTTTTAAAGGCACGGGTAGAGCTGCTAACTTTATTATATCCATTCCAGTTGAAGGTTTTGGAAAAAAAAAAAATTAGTTCTACTATTCTGGATCATAAAAAGTCACATAAATTCCTCATAGGGACATGTGTTAATTTTATTTTTCCATCCACAATGCAAACTGCAAGCTATATTTAATTAAAATTCTATGTAAGCCCATAAAACAAAATTAGTAGAACTCAAACTCTGAGTTGCTAGCTGAAGGTCATAAGATAAGGTTTAAAGAGTTTAGTTTACTGCAGAGCTACTTTTTAGAGCAGTTGCCGGATACACTTTCTTTAAATTGGCTTGTGATGATTTTTCATATCACTAAATAATGGCACCATTTTGGTCTCTGCAACGAAACCCAAAGATTACAAAAAAGCAAGGTAGGCATTTTCCAAATTGGGAATGTAGACACTGCATTTTCTGTTATTTATTTGGTACACACTGTTTAGCATCAAGTAGCAGGAAAACTCTGCATGCTCCCACACATTCCCACCCCTTCATAGCTAGGGTAAACTAGAGTGGGGAAAGTTATCAGAAAAAAGTATTAAGCCAAGGTAAACAAGACTGATGTGAAATTGGCTCTCTAACTTGTTAGTTTTCTTGCAGGGAGCTTTCTCTCACTTTCAGTTCTTCAGCCAGTTTTTCTTCATTGTAAAATGAAGTACAGTAGTGTGAATTTTTGTATATTATCTTGTGGGCAATGCAGCAAACCTGACCTCAGCTTTTACCAAGACTGAGAGCCATTCACACCAATGAAAACTAACATTTTACAGCACTGCCTGTAAAGCACACATTATAGTCAATCCTCTGATTAACAGCATATGTGTGAGAATGAAGACATCATCTTGATTGATCTTCCATTGTGGACAATTCTCTAGTATCAAATCTCTGCTTAGCTCTAATAAGCGCTAAGCTGGACGATCCAGCTTCAAATCCCTGCCTACAGCCCAACCAGACATGCCATGGCTGAACACATCTGTGCTTGTTTCTCTGTGTTTTTTCAACACATTAGCAGCTGCGGGGGCAGAAAGCGCCACAATCAGGAGACTGCTCCATATGGAGCACTAGCAGCTTTCCTCCAGGGGCTTGCAGAAGTTTCAGGGAGGCCAATTTGAACTGTGTTATGAAGGGGGGAAAGGGGTTAAATGTGTCCTTTCTGAAGTAGTGATCCTGAACTCTTTCCCTCCTCCAGTTGCTATCTGAATGCATTGGGTTTGCCTTTGACAAGTTACTGTCTCTTGCCATAACTTTGCCCACAAGAGTTGTTGAAGATACAGGCTCAAATCCTAACCAAATTTCCAGCTCTGACATAGCTCTGCCAATGGGGCATGTGCTGCATCCTGCAGTTGGGGCAGTCACGAAGTCCTCCTCAAGGTAAGGGAATGTTTCTTCCCTTACCTTGGAGCTGCATTGCCCTTAGGTCAGTGCTGGAAAGTTGGTTAGGATTATGCCCACAGTTGGATAGCCTCATGCATTGCTATGATAAATCCCTTCCATTTTCCCCTCCTTCCCCCCCCCCCCCCCACACACACATTTTGCCTATTTTTCTGTATTTTGGATGGCTTTTAATTCCTAAGCAGCTTCTGTGCCATTCAGCTGCTGGGAAATTCTTTACAGGCAGCTTTTCCCCCTTTGTTTGGCAAATGCCATTGGCTAGGTGCATATTCCGCTCCTCTTCCTGTCTGAGTCCGTTAGGTCACTGCAGAGACTGGAATGTGCATGGGAAGAAACCTGTCTGTCTTGATCCAAAGGGTTCGATGGAGTGACCAGGTAGTTACCACTCATCCAGTCAAGTAATGTGATGATGTCATTACAACCAAGTGATAAAACTTTCAAGCCCACAAGAACTAGGGGTCGTTCTCTACCAGTTGCCTGAATGACCCGTTCATTGGGAGCTCAGAGAGGAGCACCCACTTACTCAATTGCGAGTGAAAAGGATGGAAGATTCCTTGCCATGTAAATAAATGTAGGGAACATCTAGCTAGGGAACATCTAGCTAGAACGCTATTTGCAATTTTTCCAGTATGGCTTACAATATCTGAACCTGAAATGCTCAGGTTCAGGAGCATCTCAGTTCTGGTGGGTTTGCATTCACCAAAAGGATGCAATAACCAAAAAATGCTCAGCATCTCACCTGCTGAGCATTAATGGTTATTGAATTCTTTTGGTAAAAACCCTTCTTTATCCTTTCCTTTCCATCTTAGATTTTTTTTCTGTTTATCTTTCTTTTCCCATTTTGGCTAATCCTTTTTGTGTAGACTTAATAAACTAGTTATATTTTGATACTTGGTCTGCTTGGTCCATGTTCACAGGTAATTAGTGGATAGTCATGTCTCTTTGCTCTGCAGATGCAACTGTGGGACTGCTTTTTAACAGGAACCCGAGGCTCAGTACTGGATTTTCCCAGATGGCTCCCTCTACCTGGTCTCTGCAGCCTGGGGGTGGGTGGGATATAAACACAGGCACAAGGTTTCCCCTCATTCAGCTACCAGTCTAATAAAGGGGAAAGCAGGAAGGGGTGTGGGCATGCTAACTACTCGGTACTACTCCCCTGGGGCAGCCTACTTCTCTTGGGAGTTTCCTTCCCTGACATTTGCACTCTGAGCTCGTTGGAGAAAAAGTAATATGGATAAAACAAATAAAAAAAGATAGGGCTTGTTGTCCAGAGAAGATCTCATGTCAACCCCATCCGCCATTGCTTTGTGTAGGATCCCCTCCATGCAGGACACTTTAATGTACCAAATAATCCACACATGCAAACCTATTTCTGCACAGCGTTCAAAACTGTGGGATAAAGGTGAAATACACTGAAGCGTTTTGTGCCTCAGAAATACCACATATGTGAAAAATAGCAACAGGCCCCTAAAGTACAGGCAAAAATTAAAATACTCAAGACAGTAGCCATAGTTCAGATGTAGAAATTTTTTGAACACATGGCTGTGAGATCCTGAAAGCCTGGCCTTTTGCTCATCATTTACTGCATATCCTTTTTTAAAAAACCATTTTATCACTGAGGAAGCAGAATCCAGTTAGCTACACGTCCAAGATATTTGTGGCATTATTTCAGACATCTGCCATGCATTCAAGACTTTTGTTCTGTTTGGAGATTAACACAATAATAAGCAAAATCTTTTGAAGACATGCGGTAAACAAATGCACTCAAATCTTATTACTATAAACAAAGAATCAAAAATTCAATGAAGCTCCAAGGCAATAAAAAACTGGATTCAAGACTCTACATCCTACTTTCTGTCATTTGCAAAACTAGCTTTCATTATAATTCAACTACCCTATATGCATTCTACATGTCACAGTATGCACTGCAGCTAACCTAGTCCTATACCATCAAACCTTACTGCGTGAATGATTCAAATGCTACCATTCTGGGAAAAGCCGCCTTGAGTACCTTCGGGGAGAAAGGCGGGGTAAAAATAAAGTTATTATTATTATTATTATTATTATTATTATTATTATTATTATTATTATTATTATTATTATTATTATTATTAATATTATTAATATTATTATTATTATTATTATTATTATTATTCTCTTCAGTGCCCTCTCTTGCTGATCTCTCTGCTCATTGGGTATCTCTGATCTTCTTTTGCTTGGGAGATGTGATCTAGCTGTGATCTAGGAAGTGCCTAGTTCTGCTCCTACCTCAGCCCTGGGCTACTGGCCTATAGGTGCTATAGTCCACTACAGACTCCCCATGGGAGATACATCTGACTCTCTCCCTGCTGACATGTTGACCTAATTAATCTGAAGACTCATTCTGTCAGGCTTTCAAACCAATTGATACTTGATTTGATTTTAAGTAAGTAAGGCCCAAATCCTAACCAACTTTCCAGCACTGGCATAGCTGTGCCAATGGGATGTGTGCTGCATTGTACAGTTGGGTGGCACTCACAGAAGCATCCTCAAAATAAGAGAATGTTTGTTCCCTTACTTTGGAGCTGCGTTGCCCTTATGTCGGTGCTGGAAAGTGGGACTGCATCCTAAGTTAGTAAGCAAGCAAGCCACAGATGCTCCTAAATGATACATTTTAAAGTTCAGGAGCTTATCATGACAGCCCCCAGGGCCATCCTGCACAAAAACTAACAAAAACAAATCTAAAATTCTTCATTAAACTCCTATCTTCTCCTGTTAACTTTTTCTGCTTTGAAACATATTATACTTCATTTTAAGATTTAGCCCAGTGTTTCTCAACCTTTGTTTCCCAATGTACCACTTCTCATGATCTATCATCTTAAGTACCACAAATACCAGTGACATCAACACATGGGTTCACCCCTTCTGGTCCTGCCATGCAGAAGCTCCCAAGGAAGGAAGAAGGTGGGAAACTTTTGCACTTCTACTGGCTGGCAGCTCACCAGCAGATTGTCTGCAGTGCTGCTGACAATCAGCTGGTGAGTGGGAGCCTGCCTGAGACAGAAGCTGATCCTCCACCAAAACTGGCTTGGGCAGCAGAGGCAGAGCTTCATAAGGAGAATAAGCTTCGTGGACCACTGGACAGCGGCTCAGTTAACACTGGTGGTACACATACCACTGGTTGAGAAACACTGATCTAGCCCTAGACTCTTGGAGTAGGTGAAAAAACGAACAAAAATTGAAAAAAGTGGATTAAAAAATATCCTATATAAATGTAAAATGTATATTAGAGTCTATACATGCTTACTCACAAGTAACTCCTACAGTGTTCAACATGACTGACTCCCAGGTATGTTTGCATAAGATTATAGCTTCAATGTTACAGGAGCTACATACTGTCTCTTTCCGGCAACCCTTGGGAAGCACAGTAGCCAAGACATCAATCTGCGTCCCTGAGAAAAATGTCTCTTCCTCTTATGGAGCCTGATGGTTCTTCTCAGCTAAGCTCTTCAGAAAAAAATGTCTCAAAGGAAGCACCTGTCTGCTCCTGTTGGTGACATCACTGATCTTGCTATAAGAGAAGTCCTAAAGTTCTTCTATCCCCCTGCACCCACTCAAAGCAGCAGAATTTGAAGTTCATCACAGTTTAGCCTGTACTGATGAATGGCTGGAACAATTATTTTCCCTGCTATGATATGGAAGTTTACTTTGCATAGAAGTTGTTGAAAACATTATACCTACTGATTCTGAAAAAAAGAAAGCATTGGAGTCATGCATTGCATAAGAAAGAAAAGCACTTTGGTAGAATAATTGAGAAGGCAAAGCCATTGCAACTTTAGATCACCTGACTAAGAAACAAGAGTATCAATTAAAGTAACCTGAGATCATCATGACTAATCTTATCAAACCTAATGTGCCATCTCCAACACATGATCATAAAGGTCAACCACAGTTAGAAATCTTAACCTTCTTTTAAATAACAGCTGTTGGAGAAAGAGCTTGGATTTTCCATGTTTCCTCCATACATTTAACCAGTTACATTCCCTTTCCCTTGATCTAATTTCACTTTGGTGTCTCCCTATCTGGCATTATGCAAGTATTCAGACATACAAGGATAAGTTTTGTGGCTCATCTTGTACTCAAGAGCTCAGAATTCAAGTTTAGACAGCAAGAAAAAAAATCCTTTGTGACAAGAAAATATTAGTTATTCTTCTGGGATAGAATAAGGGATAGAATAAGGATGCTGGGGATACCGGAGGACCATAAAAAGAACCCTGCTGGATCAGGTCATAGGCCCATCTAGTCCAGCTTCCTGTGTCTCACAGCGGCTCACCAAATGCCTCAGGGAGCACACAAGACCTGCATCCTGGTGCCCTCCTTTTCATCTGGCATTTTGAGGTAGCCCACTTCTAAAATCAAGAGGTTGCACATTACACAACATGGCTTATAACCTGTGATGGACTTTTCCTCCAGAAATTTGTCCAATTCCCTTTTAAAGCCATTTAGGCCAGATACCATCACCACATCCTGTGGCAAGGAGTTCCACAGACCATTTTCAAGCATGTTTTTTAAAAACGCACCCAGTAACTTGCCGGTTTGTTGCACAGTACTTTTGTTGCGTTTGCAGAACTCAAGGCAGTCTCTTTGGCTTTTTTCAGTCACTTGTCTCAATTCAGGTTGAACTCCAAGCCACTGTTCAGGGTGACAGTTGTGGCACAAACCCTTAGCTGTCTCACGCAACTTCATGCTCTCCCCACAGGCTCTTGTAATGTACGATCTGC
This sequence comes from Tiliqua scincoides, assembly GCF_035046505.1. Taxonomy (NCBI): domain Eukaryota; kingdom Metazoa; phylum Chordata; class Lepidosauria; order Squamata; family Scincidae; genus Tiliqua; species Tiliqua scincoides. The sequence continues at coordinate 24,538,050 of NC_089827.1, read as the reverse complement.
CCATCCCACCCAGTGACAATTGCTTCCCCCTACTCTGTGAAGCTTGTATAAATAGCAATATTTTAATCAATGGTTTATTATTCTAGTACAGTTATTTTAAAATAATCTTTGAAATATGTTTTATTTGTTTCACAATAGAAAAGTCATTCCAGATATTCCTGCACTCTAACAGCTAGCAGTCATAACTTCATCATCATCATCCAACAGCAATGCTTATATTTATGAAGACACTCAGATCAAATCTTTCTAAGTTTTAAAATTATGTTGAGCACTTCTCACACATTTGAATGACAAGAAAGAATGCATGCATTCAGAGGCTTATTTTCCTTTATCTGAATTGTAATGCCATCTGCCAAACCTAACTCATTCTTTCTGTCTCTAAATGCTTTTCCTCTGACAGCATCATCAGAAATGAAGCCTATACAACAAAGAGGCATCTGGTCTTAATCGAAAAGTGACATATTTTGTTGGCATTCACAATGACACAGGGCATTTTGCAAATTGAGGGTCCAATTAATATGCCAATTTGTAACAATGACACAAATAATCAGGTTCTTAACTGGATCATTTTCTTATTTGGTAAAGGATAAAAATAAAATAGTTATAAAAAGATTAAACCATATTTTTAATTGGCATTAACTTATATTCCTTCTTTGCAGCATTAGCATACAGATTATATCTAGGGTGTATGGGAGAGATGGAATGTTGCAGTCTCATTTCCACTTTAGTTTGCTTTTCAGAAATGCCAGGAACTAAGCTGAGAATACTTGATTTTTGCTAACGCAGGGTCCAACCCTAAACAGCGCGTGCTGGCTTACTGCAGGTTCGCACTGTCGCAAACGTGGGAGAATAAATAAATTTGCACATGCGTGTATGGATGCATGTGCACAACATATACATTCTGATTGTGAGAATTTTACATGAGCTTTGGAGGCTTATTTTGCTCCCTTGGAATCTCTTCAAACTTTTAAGGGGAGAAGAAACTGATGAAGCAGATGCAAAGCTAGTCTGTGAAGTGCAATGATATAATTACATATCAAAGGGGCCAAACTAAACCCACAAATCCTGCTTGTAAATCTGTACAGAACATTAAGTCCAAATATTGATCCTATATATTCTTACTGCATATCTTCTTTCTTCAAAGGCATCAAGTTCAGGAGATAAAACTTAACTAATTAATGATCAAAGTCAAGCAGAGACTGAGTTTACAACAGAAGTGTGTACTAGCCGAAGGTTTAAGGAAAGAATCTCGCTTGCATTCCTTTCTCTTGCAAACCTAAGATGTGTCCCAGTCTATATTTAACTTTTCTTTTCTAATTCTTACTCCCAGGGTTTTCTAAAGATGCTGGTACCTCAATAATATGATGATACAGGGAGAAAAGTTTCTAAATTTTGATGCGTAAAATACTTGACAGGGCTGTGTTATTACAAGCTGTAATAGTATAAATGATTATAATATACTACTTTATATTATATTCAGCTTATATAAATTAACAGGTAAATAAAGAAGAATGGGGAGAAGTTAGGGCAGAAATGGACACAATTACAAATGGTACAGATATTCCCAATATTCCTCCAGAAGTGAGGGGTGGAAAGCATTTCCTTAAAATGTTTTAGTTTATGGTGATACCAGAACAATAATTGTTGATAACAGAATGGTCTCACTGAGGATAGCGAAGAAATGGCACAAAGCATTCTTTTAAATACAGGGTGTCCACAAAAACACTCCCTGATTTCAAACAGGTATAACAGGGAAATCAGGGAGTGTTTTTGTGGACACCCTGCACAATTGCTGATTTTTTACCCCTTTGAACTTCCCTCCAAAAACTTCAGTTTTAACTGCAAATGATAGGCTTTTGCTATAGGCTAGTTACTCACTCCTTCTCACAGTCCATGAGTTGCAGGGGCTGCAACTGATATTTTCAGTTGTAGAATATAAAGAGGAAGACCAGTTTAGACAAAAGAAGTGCCTCACCACCTCCCTTACAACAAACAAATTACAGTAGCATGAGGAACCAATAGGAGGCTGGCTGGCTGGCTGCATATAAGAGTTGCTTCAGGCTTAGGTTTCCACTCTCAGAAATTTGTCTGATTACTGCCACTCAACCTTTGCATTATGCCTTACCTAACCACTTGACCTCAGCCACATCTTCTGCCATAATCCACTCATCCTGCCTTCTAGCCCCTTCAAGTCTCCTCTGCCTTCATTTGAACTGGACCTCCAGCTGTGACCTGGCTCCAAGTTCAACCAAGACTTGACACTACCATTACTAAGGGCATGAACAACTGATCCAGTCATCTATATTGCTCTGATCCTACGATGCCAGCTTTTAAGGCCAGTGCATGTCCTGTGTTGTATTTTCTTAGCAAGATTATATAATCTTGGGACAACATCCCCATTCTCAATCCAAATACAATTTAATGCTTGAGCAAAAATGGATACTGAGCGCATCACAGCTACTCTACTTAGTTATGTGGTTCACTGTGTCAATTTGTCTGAAGGTTGAGAGGAGCCTTGGCAGCACACAGAACGCAAAAGCCACAGCCTTCAGTGGCCTCAGGAACATTCTTTGAATCAGGATAATCTGATTTGCTAGAATGGCAGGAAAAGTGGGTCGAAGAGCCAAAAAAAAAAAAAAAAAAAGTTGGATATTGTGGAGACTGCAGAAAAGAACACACGGTGTCCTGCTCATATTTAATTTAAGAACAGCTTCTTATCCTTATTTCACTCTGTTAGCAGGATGTTTTTAGATAACTTATCTTTACAGCCTTTTTCTTTTTTTGTGGTGGTGGTGAAGGGGTGTTAATGGACTATAACATGCTGCTGTGTTGCAACATATGGCTCCAGTGTCTGCTTTTGTCACTTAGCATTTCTATCTAACATCTGATGCATACAAATGGGTTTATGTAAGGTATTTTTTTTGTTAGAGGTGAAAAACAATGCAAGGACACTGACAGCATGCAATATGTCTTGGGTTGTTTTCTGGAGTGAATAATGTTATAATTCAAAGCAGACTTGTATTTTCATGGCGAGAAATTATACATTTCCTTGTTTTCTATAGAAAAATTTGTAGATCAAAGAAATTGACCTGGCATTCTACTGAAACTCCTGACTGGAAGGAGACATAGTTTTATGCTGATTTGTTTCTTAGCTCCCTGAGAAGGCAGTACTGGGAGACCCACATTAGGCCCATGGACTTCTGTAGTCCCACAAGGGTATCATAGCTTGGATGTGAAAGCTGACCCAAAAGGAAAAGAACTGAAGGTACCATGTGCACACACTCATGGCCATTCCATTAATGTTGCAATTTTATGGTTATTTTGCCCAGATTGTAGCTATTTTATCCATTGCTTATATCAGTGGATGGGGGGGGGGCACACTTGTATAGTGATTTACATCACAATTCTATGCAGGCCTGCTTAGAAGTAAGCCCAGCTAAGTTCAGTCAGATATATGCTTAGGAAAATATGCATAGAATTGCAGACTTAATTGTTTCTTATAGTAGTATCAACACATATCCCAATGTACCCATTAACAACCAAATTTGGTCCCTATCCTGGTAAATGATTTTCTCAATGTTTGCCTATTGGAGGATGTCATTTAAACATTTTGCTAATATGCATTGCTAAGCTGTGATTCTTTATGGCTCAGCTCCCAACCCCAGGTCCCTTGAAGTCAAATCTCTGGGGAATGGACACATCATGTCTCTACATTCATGTAAATATGCATACACACACACATTAAGGCATCATGCAGTGCGATTTCACACACAGACACACTGTAGTTGCTGGAGGGGGGAATTGTTGATAACTTATTGTTAGCTGGACAATTATAACTAGCCTTTCTTTAACCAATGGAGTAATCATTCTCTTCTTTTAGATTAGTGGAGGACTGAACTGGAAGGCACTGCAAATGAACATAGCATGCAGACAAGATGTGAGAAGAGCCTTCCCCTTCCCACCTGTCTCCCCACCCAGCAACTCCCCTTTTCCTCCTACTCCCTTCCCCATCCCTCCCATCACCTGTCCTTACCCTTGCCTTACCTGGAGCCAGTAGACAATTTCTTTGCTACCAGTGAGTACACATGGCCACTAGCTACTGCGCCCTCTCCTAGGCCCTGCTTACCACAATATACAACGTGCAGTGAGTGGAATTTACAAAGTGAACCTTGATTTGAGAAGATATTGCAAGTACACTGCTATTTTCATTCATGAAATACTAGAGGGTATGTCAGTGTCAGAGATGATAACGCCATCTTAAAGTCACTAAGACTGACAAGAAAAGAGAGGCCCAAATTGCATACAATGAGGAATATACGGACCTTTTCAAAGCAGAAAAGAAACTATGGATATAGCAGTCTGTGCAATAAAGTGTTAATTTATCACTGACTTCTTATAGTATCAAATTGCTGTAGTTTTTATTTCACTCTTGAGATTTCCGCTATACATGATGTGCAAAAATGTGTATGAAAAGTTCAGTGGTCTGTTTCCTTACATTGGAGCAGGATTTGAGTGGCAATCTGAAGTGGAAAAATAGAGATAACATTGCTTAACGTCAGCCTGCCACTTGATTGGCATAATTAGCAGCATTTGCATAATGTGCAAATTAGGCTGTCTGGATTTGGACTGGAATATGGCAACCTTACGTGGCATGCCTAATAAAAAGAGAGCAATGCATGCTCTTACCACCACAATAACCACATAACTCCAAGTCTTTGTTAAGCAGCACTTCACAGCATTTCTATAGGCAAGTGAAGCGTTATACCATTCACAGATGGAAACTATACTATATTATTATTATTATTAACAGTATTTATATACTGCTTTTCAACTAAAAGTTCACAAAGCAGTTTACAGAGAAAAATCAAATAACTTATGGCTCCCTGTCCCAAAAGGGCTCACAATCTATACTACACTATACTACAGTATAGCATCATTTTAATAATTCATTCTTGGGCATATAGGATGTTTGTGGAAGAGTAGGATCCTACCTAACTTCTAGATGACCATTTTCTCTACTGTCCCTCATGAATGTCACACAATCATATCTAGCCCAGAAGGCAATATGCAACACAATGCATGGTGTACAAAAACTAAATAGGAAGATCCTGAAGCAAAAGACTTGGGGGTAAAACACTGCTGAGAGAACTTTATTGTCTTTAAAAGGGACTCTCATGATTAGGGTTTGTTTACCCACAACACAGTCTTACAATAATTGAAAATCCAGCAACCCCAGTACTGCAGCTGCCACTTTCCCATGACTGGGCACGACACAAGTTGTTAACAGAGGACCAAGCTTCTACTTCAAAGGCAGCATTAGACACAAAGTTCTAGTCTAGATATTGTCTGTTTTCTCCTAAGTATCATTTTCTGACCAATTAGTGAAGCACAAAAGAATAAATTGGCCCTTGACTCTTGGCTTTCTGAGATACCTTCAGCCACACATCGCAAACTATCGAAGTCTATTCTCCTTCGAACTTCTAATTGCACTCATATAGCTGGTTGGTCCTCCTCTAATTATGTAGGTAACATCAAATTGACTTATTAGAGTTCCATCTCATTAAACACAGCTATCTCAATGATTAGGGGAAAATAGGATAAAAACCAAACAAGAGGATAAAACTTATTGGATGAAACAAATAAAAGCTTTCTACAATTGCTCATTTTAAACACCAAAGAATTTTCTTGACAACTGCAAAGCAGGCATTAAAAAAAAAAAATCAGCCTACACTGTGGGTTAAGCAAACTCAACCTAAGCAGTCAAATTACAGCATTGTTCTGATTTACAGCCACAATTGCAGTGGAAAAGCACATCTTTATACAAGCATCTCAGAAGGAACTTTATTACATCATACCCATACAGGTTCAAACAGATGGCAAATATAACTGGGCAGATACCACACTGCTTAGATAAATCTGCACAGCTTATATTTATTATGAATAAACATTTGTTTTCTGCTGGTTTTTCTTGTGATGGTAGGGATGGGATTTGGAGAGCATTGAGTATCTTGAGATTGAGGAAAAAAACAAAACCAAAAGAACAAAACTCTGAAGCTTGACGCTTACAATGTCTTGGGTCACCAAGTAAGCACAAAGTTAAACATTCCCCTCCTATTGCTTCCCAGAATGCCTTGCAGGTACCAAGGGAAGACTGGCTAAAATGATGAATGCAGCCATCATAAATTCTATGCAGTGGCATGACTACTTACATCTGCAGAAATAAAGGATTGTAAAATGTGGATAGAGATGACAAATAAAAGGGAAACTACGAGATGTAGTTGAGGTTCAGGGCTTCCTATGAATGGTAGCTAGAACTATGGTGCATAGGTTGATGGAAAAGGTAGCAATTTAACTCAGCATATGTTGGTATTAAGTAAATAAGGGCTACTTGCTGTTTTAGTACGGTAGTAAATATTTTAATTCAGTTTGAATGGTTGCACATATGTACTTACACAGTACTTGTGCAATACAAATCATCAATAAATGGAACAGTTGGCCTGAGTATGTTCTGTTCTTGCCAAAAGCAGTCCTATCCTTGATATCTGCCAGGCAAATACCAAGCCAGCAAAGAAAGGAAATAGCAGGGTGTGATAAAATACTGTTATCTGAGGTTGGAGGAAGCCTTAGCTCCAAGCCAACAGGAAAACTATTTAATTTTTTTAATAGAGACCAGTGTTGTTGCAGATTGAGATAGCTGAGCTATGAGCATTTCACCACATTCTGTCATCTTCTGATAAACTGCTGAACATTTGTTGCATATTCTGTTTTCAGGGTTACATTTATGATGCCTCTTTAATTCAGTTCTAGTCTAGTACATAATGTAGCATCCACTTTATTTCCAAGAGCTTCAGGGAACAAGAAATACACAACAGCTAATCAGAACCACTTCTTGTAGCAGTAAAGAAAGATTTTATAACTGCTTTGCATTGTTCTCTAGGTGCTGTAAATCAGCAGTTCCCAAAGTCCTACTTGATCTTTGGGACCATGGTAAGTGTTTGCGGGGACTGAGTGTGTGTGTGTGGGGGGGGGGAGTTCTGATGGCACTGTAGCGATTGGAAGCCACTTCCTGTTTCCAATCAAAGCTCTGATAAGAAACAAGAAGTGGGCTCCTATTGACGATCAGTGCTCTGTGCAGCCATGGCTAGGTGCACAGAAGAAGCTGTGAGCCTTCCAGATCCTGCAGGAGGCCAGCGTGACCCCCCAGGTAAATGTAAAAGCCCCTGGATCCCTGCAATGCCATGATTGCTACGGTGCAGTTGCAACCCACCAGTTTGGAACCGGTGCTGTAAATGTATTCATGCTGAAACCTTGCCCCTGCTCTTATGCAACAGATCAACATTTTTAATGCATACATATGCTCATCTTTTGCCCACCAAAATAAAACAACAACCCTGTTCTGGAGTTTCTGGAAATTTTGTTCTTGCTAAAAACAAGAATTTTTTGTATATATGTTTGTGATATCACAGACAGAGCCATAACTAGGGCAGAGTCTGAGGGGCACCTGCCCTGGATGCTCTGCCAAGTGGGGGCACATGACTATTCCCAGGCTCTGGCTTACAAGTTGCTGTGGGTGGCCTCATGTTCCCCATTCCCTTTCCTGCAGAGGCTGGGAGCCTCCATAGCAGAGGGAAAATGGTGCGCAAAGCAGCTGCCTTTTCCCCAGGGAGAACCCAGAAGTGGCCGCACTGTGCAGTTGCGAACCTACAATACGGTCCGATGGGGCAAACGTCCCAGGTGCAGAGCGCTAGGACCCTGCAGAAGCCTCTCTGAGGCTTTATAGCATTAGGGAAAAAGAAATACACAACAGAGAGGCTTCCCCAACGTGGGTGGAGGTCATGTGAGGATCCGTGAGCCTCAGGTAAGTAGGGGGTGGATTTTTGCGTGGGGGGCCCACGATAGCCCATGGAGGGTACCACTGCGGATCTTTGCCCTGGGCGGGGGCTGGGGAGGTCCACTGCTGGCACTGTGCCACAAGCAGTGCAAGGCAGTCACCTCTGGGCTCAACCCAGAGAAGGTGCGTGCTGCTGGGGAGAGGGAAAACTGGACCCAGGAAGGCGACAGGTTTGGTGTCAGCAGTGCCTGCTGAATCCTAACCACTTTCCTGGGTCTGATCCACCTTCACAGGTCAATGTGTACTTGCACCAGTGATACTGCTGGTGGAGGTCCAATTTGACCCATGGTGGCAGCTGAAGCTTACCCAGGGCAAAGGAACAAATGTATCCTTATTCCAAGGTGGCCTCAACATGCTAAAACTCCCTTATGGGAGATTGTGAATGCTGCATCGATGCTGTTGCATTGCTGTGTGGGTAGGTACAGTGAATAGGATTGCCTGTTTCAATGATGTGGCTATGGGGTAGGGGGAGGGTAGAACAGTTCCAGAAGAGGGCATGTTTGGTGGCAGTAGCACCTGCCGAATCCAAACCCCCCTCCTGAACTCGATCCTGCAGCACAAGTCCATGTGGACCTATGCCAGTTATTTAGATAAGCTGAACTGCTTTGGCCAGAGAGGGGGAAGAGTAGGATTGGGTCCTCGGCCTCTTAACTTAACATGTACTTGCACCAGTGATATTGCTGGTGGAGGTTCAATTTGACCCATGGCGGCAGCTGCAGCTTACCCAGGGCAAAGGAACAAATGTATCCTTACTCCAAGGTGGCCTCAACATGGCCCTCCAAGTAGTAGGTTGTCTAACAGTTGATGCACATTGCATAATCTACAATCGGTTTTGCGAATCACCAAAAATTGGGTTGTAACCCACTGGTGGGCCACAGCCCAGCAGTTTGGAAACTGCTGTAACTACTAAAGAACATATGTTTTCTAGAGTCAATGACTACATCAGCTCTATTCCCAAGCTATAAAAACATTCCCAAGTTTTCCTAAGGACAGCATCATATTTCATTAAAAAACTGGCTTAGCATAGTAACATAGTGGCTAAGTGTGGGAGTGAATAAAAATGAATCAAAACTCATTTGCTTCAAATCTTGTCTTAGCCATGAACTTATTAAGTGACCTTAGATATGCCACTCCCTCCTAGCCCCAGCTGTAATATGGGCAACATTATACAGTATTTACCTTAAAATTTTGTTGTCATGGCAACATTTATTTATTTAAAACATGTTGATCTCATCCTTCCAACCAAGCAGGGGCTACCAGGGTGGATTACAACAATAGCAATACAACTAAAACATCATCATATAAAATAATAAAACAACAATATTAAAACCACAGATCATAGAACCTATAGTATCTAAAGCCATGTTTTAGAAAACGAATAATATCAGATGTTACAATGAACAAACTTCATAAAAAGCTAATCAAAATTAAAAAGGTCTTTATTGTCTTTTTAAAAATCACACGGGAAGGAACCATCCATATCTCTCAGGGGAAGTAATTCCATTATTAAGGTGCTACCAATGAAAAGGGCCTGTCCGTCATTCCCACCATTCATGCTACACTGACAAGTGGAACCCAAAGCAGGATCTCTGATAATAAACATAGTTCACAGACAGATACATCAAGCTTAATACATGCGAAGTACTTTGTACACTCAAAGTACTTTATAAATGTTATGTATTATTATTATTATTATTATTATTATTATTATTATTATTATTTTGATAATTAAAGGAAAATCAGCTTTCCAGGAAAACTGAATGGGAGTTGGATTGTACTGAACTGTCAGACCTGTTGCCCAAAGATGGCTTTCTTCAGTGATAGCCTATCGTACAGTTTCAACATATGCAGCTTATCTGTGCTTGCTGAAAATAAAAATCAGAAAGTGGGAATTCAAAAATCTGGAAGAGGCGCCCTAAAAGGGTTGGTGTCTGGCAAACAAAAGCAGCATCCCAGAGTGCTAATGGGATCCTAGCGTCACATTGGCATGGGGACATTTTATACTCCGAGGCACAGGTGCTTCAAAGAGTTCACATTTCACATTTTACTTTACTTAGTTCTCAGCAATAAGGGGGAGCAGGAGCCAATCATCCTATCTTGTCTACCATTCAGCTGGCAATTCTCTTTTTCTTGGCTCTCTCCAGCAATCATGCAGAGCTCTTAAAACCTTGGTAAAATAACTGGGTTAATTTTTAGGCAGCAATCCACAAATCATTTTCACCCAGTGACAGCACACATGTTTTTAAGATAGCTTAGCTCACTGAACTGTATAGGACTAAACTGGCTTAAAGGCAAGCATGCTGGCTTTAACCATTTTGTGGATCACAGCCTAAAATCATACTATTCCTCTTGCACAAATTCTTGCCTCTTTTTTTAAAAGCATTATCTTTGCCGCAGCATTTTAAGGACATTGTCAGAGGTTTCTGAGCCTCACATTTGAACACTGGCATTCATTCTCCCAAGGCAACTACTGCACATCAATATCATTCTGTAATAAATATGCATGTCAACAAATGCCAAATCTTCTACAACAAACCCATTCGTTGTGGTTTTATCAGGGATTTCAGAATTATGAGCATCAGTAAACATCAAAGTGCCTTTATCACACAGCTGCCTCACAGGAGCTTGCACAGAGCCCCAAAGAATGTTTGCTGATAAGCCTATAGTGAATATATTAAACAAACCTCACAGAAATCTCCTCCTGAAATGTCAATGGCAAGAAAACAACAAAAATCCAAGTTATCACACATTCAGCAGGCCATCATGTTATTCCACACAAGCCATAGCAAAACTGCGACGTTACCTCCAAGTCACAGCTACCTTCCCTAAAATGAATACAGTAATTTGTGCACTCAATACAACAAAACACGTGTGCCTCAGTTTGATTAGAGAGTGCTAGACAATTTTCCTTAAGGGCAACTGAGGGTCTGCTATTTAGCTTCTCCATTTCAAATGTCTAAAACTCTGAAATCAAACAAAGGCAATAAGATTACTTGGAAATAAGACAGCAGAGTATGATTTTGCATCTAGCATTTTCTAGATCAGGGTCTAATAATAGCGAATAAACATGATTATAGGTTTACCAACTTGGTCATTTTTTCATCCCTTAGAAATAAATCAGTTACTTAAGAACATAAGAACAGCCCCACTGGATCAGGCCATAGGCCCATCTAGTCCAGCTTCCTGTATCTCACAGCGGCCCACCAAATGCCCCAGGGAGCACACCAGATAACAAGAGACCTCATCCTGGTGCCCTCCCTTGCATCTGGCATTCTGACATAACCCATTTCTAAAATCAGGAGGTTGTGCATACACATCATGGCTTGTACCCCATAATGGATTTTTCCTCCAGAAACTTGTCCAATCCCCTTTTAAAGGCATCTAGGCTAGACGCCAGCACCACATCCTGTGGCAAGGAGTTCCACAGACCGACCACGCGCTGAGTAAAGAAATATTTTCTTTTGTCTGTCCTAACCCGCCCAACACTCAATTTTAGTGGATGTCCCCTGGTTCTGGTATTATGTGAGAGTGTAAAGAGCATCTCCCTATCCACTCTGTCCATCCCCTGCATAATTTTGTATGTCTCAATCATGTCCCCCCTCAGGCGTCTCTTTTCTAGGCTGAAGAGGCCCAAACGCCGTAGCCTTTCCTCATAAGGAAGGTGCCCCAGCCCAGTAATCATCTTAGTCGCTCTCTTTTGCACCTTTTCCATTTCCACTATGTCTTTTTTGAGATGCGGCGACCAGAACTGGACACAATACTCCAGGTGTGGCTTTACCATCGATTTGTACAATGGCATTATAATACTAGCCGTTTTGTTCTCAATACCCTTCCTAATGATCCCAAGCATAGAATTGGCCTTCTTCACTGCTGCCGCACATTGGGTCGATACTTTCATTGACCTGTCCACCACCACCCCAAGATCTCTCTCCTGATCTGTCACAGACAGCTCAGAACCCATCAGCCTATATCTAAAGTTTTGATTTTTTGCCCCAATGTGCATGACTTTACACTTACTGACATTGAAGCGCATCTGCCATTTTGCTGCCCATTCTGCCAGTCTGGAGAGATCCTTCTGGAGCTCCTCACAATCACTTCTGGTCTTTACCACTCGGAAAAGTTTGGTGTCGTCTGCAAACTTAGCCACTTCACTGCTCAACCATGTCTCCAGGTCATTAATGAAGAGGTTGAAAAGCACCGGTCCCAGGACAGATCCTTGGGGCACACCGCTTTTCACCTCTCTCCATTGTGAAAATTGCCCATTGACACCCACTCTCTGCTTCCTGACCTCCAACCAGTTCTCAATCCATGAGAGGACCTGTCCTCTAATTCCCTGACTGTGTAGTTTTTTCAGTAGCCTTTGGTGAGGGACCGTGTCAAACGCCTTCTGAAAGTCCAGATATATAATGTCCACGGGTTCTCCCACATCCACATGCCTGTTGACCTTTTCAAAGAATTCTATAAGGTTCGTGAGGCAAGACTTACCCTTACAGAAGCCATGCTGACTCTCCCTCAGCAAGGCCTGTTTGTCTATGTGTTTTGAGATCCTATCTTTGATGAGGCATTCCACCATCTTACCCGGTATGGATGTTAGGCTGACCGGCCTATAGTTTCCCGGGTCCCCCCTCTTTCCCTTTTTAAAAATAGGCGTGACATTTGCTATCCTCCAATCTTCTGGCACCATGGCTGTTTTGAGGCCACGTTTTACTTGTTTCTCGTTTCTGGAAACAGTGCTAAATTCTGAGCCACCCCCACGCCACCCCACACTGGAATTTACAGAAGAAAGGATAAAAAAAATTGACCACATAAAAGAAGCTTTAGATAGCAGTTGTAAGTTCAGTATGTTGTTAAAAGAATTCAGAATACTGCCATACTTATTAAACTGAATATTCAGCAAACATCCCAATTATATACATGGAGCTCATGAATCAAAGGCAAATACTGAACCATAAGACAGGCTTTAGCCCATAACTATTTGGGGTTTTTGGTGACTTGCCACCTTTTCAAATTCTATTTGTATCAGCAGTACCAAATCCACTTCAAGGGTTTTCATAGTGAATTTTGAACTGCCTGGAGTGAAGAGGTCTTGGTGAAGCTTCAAGAGTAATCCACAGAAATCACTCTACCAACCTTGAATGCTTTTACTAGCATACAGAAAGATGAAAACTGCTGATGGGCACACTCCATTTAACCCAGATTATTGGGTTAAAAGGATTATTGGATTCAATGGAAACACATTGAGAAGAGGGATGCATGTTTGCAACCCAGAGATTTTTTTTGCATGGAAACAAATGGTGAAAACAGGTATAAAAGGACCACACATGAATTTGCCTGTCCTCCAAGGTCACCAAGGCAGAGTTTCTCAACATTATTTTGTAAATACTGTTATTTTGTATTTTATACAAAATTTTATATAATAATAATAATAATAATAATAATAATAATAATAATAATAATAATAATAATAATAATAATAATAATAATTTTGCTCATGGTCCCATTCTGAGCCTCATAAGAGGCTCATAAGCCTCATTTCATCATACGCCAGGCAGTTAAGTTTGGGTGCCCCCCAATGTACCATTTTTTTCATGTGCTCCCCAAAAAGGATGGGTGGCTTCCGGGGGGGGGGGGGATATTGTCCACACTGAGATCTAGAGAGGATTTTCTTGTGGGTGCTATAAGTAGTGGTGGGGTTGTTAGTGTCAACCAATGGTAGGGCCATTTCTGCTATAGCAGTGCTTCTCAACCAGTCGTATGTGTACCACCAGTGGTACTTGAGGTGGTGTCTGGTGGTACTTGCTGGACCCTGGATACCTGCCACCTATCAGTAAGACAAGGAACGTGACACAATGAACAGTGGTAGAAGGCTCCAAAGCATGCTTTTCCATGCTCAAGAAAGCCCTCCTGTCAAACCTGAGCCAGAAATACCCAGAAGTAACTGGTAATGATGCCACCAAGAGTTACTTCTGGAGGTACTTTGAAAAGGTGGACCATGTGTGGTGGTATAGCAGTGCACAAATGTTGAGAAACACTGTGCTGTAGTACAGGTTGAGTCTCATTATTCACGAAGGTTCCCTGAACTCATGTGGATGGCAAAAAACGCACTTTGTATTGTATTGGTAACCTTCAGTCTCGAAAGACTATGGTATCGCGCTCTGAAAGGTGGTTCTGGCACAGCGTCTAGTGTGGCTGAAAAGGCCAATCCGGGAGTGACAATCCCTTCCACACCGGGAGCAAGTGCAGTCTGTCCCTGGTCTGTCTCCCTGGCTATGGGCCTTCCTTCTTTGCCTCTTAGCCTCAGACTGTTGGCCAAGTGTCTCTTCAAGCTGGGAAAGGCCATGCTGCACAGCCTGCCTCCAAGCGGACCGCTCAGAGGCCAGGGTTTCCCACTTGTTGAGGTCCATCCCTAAGGCCTTCAGATCCCTCTTGCAGATGTCCTTGTATCGCAGCTGTGGTCTACCTGTAGGGCGCTTTCCTTGCACGAGTTCTCCATAGAGGAGATCCTTTGGGATCCGGCCATCATCCATTCTCACGACATGACTGAGCCAACGCAGGCGTCTCTGTTTCAGCAGTGCATACATGCTAGGGATTCCAGCACATTCCAGGACTGTGTTGTTAGGAACTTCGTCCTGCCAGGTGATGCAGAGAATGCGTCGGAGGCAGCGCATGTGGAAAGCGTTCAGTTTCCTCTCCTGTTGTGAACGGAGAGTCCATGACTCGCTGCAGTACAGAAGTGTACTCAGGACGCAAGCTCTGTAGATCTGGATCTTGGTATGTTCTGTCAGCTTCTTGTTGGACCAGACTCTCTTTGTGAGAGAACTCTTTGTGAGAGAACAAAAAACGCACTAAAGCAAATCAATTAAAAAAAACAAAGTTCCTTTGCTCCCATGATTTAAAAACAGCCTTGCCGACCTTTTGAAATGCACACAGAGGCAATCAGTCTGTCTCCAGGAGCTTAGGCTTCACTAGGAGGTAGCAATCTCTCCCTCCACCAGGAGCAGTAGTGAGGGGGAAAGAATGGAGAAGGTGATAATCACTACAATTTAGCCTTCTTTCATGTGCTCAGGGGGAAGGGAAGAGTGAAGACTGGAGAGAGAATGATTGATGGATTGTCAGCAGCTGCCCTCTCTCACTCTCTCTTGAATTAATGAGGCTATTATTAAATTTTTTTCCTTTAATTTAAAGGATACTTCTCATCACTCCCCCCTTGAAAAAAACATGGATAATTAGGTTATACCTGTGACCACTTGCATCATTATCTCTCTACAACAGTAAAAAGCAGTTTTTTAAACTGTGATTTTAAATGGGTGCATTTTTCCCCTTCTCCAGAGATCAGTACATTTCTTCTCATTTGTAGTGATCATTCGTGTTGAGTCAAATCAGTGTATAAAAAATCCGTGTATAACAAGGTTGGACATGTACTTAGTGTGTGGGACTTCCATCCCCATGACATCAAAACTGCTCTTGCATTTTTGGTGTTCTGCAGAAATCTGAACACTTTGGGGCATATCTGGGGCAGGAGGTCTGGCTCAGTTGGTAGAGCTGCCGCCTTGTAGGCCTGAAGATCTGAGGCTGCCAGTTCGAAACAACCGGAAGTACCCGAGAACTGATGACACGCTGTTATACTGATGAGCTGACCCTAGGTGGCAGAGAGGAGTTGCTGTCAAGTGGAGCATGGGAGGCCAGACCGGGAAGGAATTCAGCTGGAACGAGGAGTTCTATGAAAGACTAGAACTATTCAATTGTAAAAATCCCTACGGGGGTTTAGAACAGCCTGCCTATGTAAACCGCTTTGGATTAAAGTCTGAGGAGAAATCTGATGACCAAAGAAAGGCGATATATAAATACCTGTATAAATAAATAAATAAATAAATAAATAAATAAATATCTTTGTCAACTCTTCATTTGTCAAGGCTGGTTCCAGGTTGTGGAGAGCTCAGGTTGCTTGCATTGGGTCCCTCCAACAGAACATTGACTGCTACCTCTGCCACTCATACTGAGAGTTTGGAATGGCACCAAGTTGTGGCAGGGCCTTAGACAAAGAGACATTTGGGGCCCAGTGCCTAGGCGTAGTGCATGTACATTTGTGATTCTCCTAACAGCTTTCCCAACCCCGAATGCTGCCCATGCCGAGGGTCTAGAAGTTATGTGGAAGTGATGAACCCTTTGATGGACATGGTGTGGGCTTCCTGCCATGCCCCAACTTGGCTGACCCAAGTGCACCCCATGTGAGTTAAAGCTTATTTTTATGTGTCATTACTGTTTAGATGTTGCCTTCGCTCTCTGTTTAAATTTTTGTGGCATTATTGATTTTATTTTTTTTGTTGGGCAGTATTATGAATTTTTATTGTTTTAAATGTTTCATAGTAAGCTGCCTGAGTATTTCATAAGGGATGGAAAGATAGTGTAGGAAATTCCTAGTCGAGCATTGTAGGGGTGTCTGGCGGGCTGGGGGAGAAGGCACCTTCTGCTTGGGGATGGTCCCTGTTTGGGGCCCTTTAGGAGGCCTCAGGTTGGCTCAGGGGAGGGGGTTAAGTCACCCTGGTCCTCCTCCCTGGCATAACCCTTTAGACTGAGTCCTAGGCAGGAGCTGTTGGAGACGAACGCATAGACAAACAGGCCTTGCTGAGGGAGAATCAGCATAGCTTCTGTAAGGGTAAGTCTTGCCTCACGAACCTTATAGAATTCTTTGAAAAGGACAACAGGCATGTGGATGCGGGAGAACCCATGGACATTATATATCTGGACTTTCAGAAGGCGTTCGACATGGTCCCTCACCAAAGGCTACTAAAAAAACTCCAGTCAGGGAATTAGAGGACAGGTCCTCTCATGGATAGAGAACTGGTTGAAGAACAGGAAATGGAGAGTAGGTGTCAGTGGGCAATTTTCACAATGGAGAGAAGTGAAAAGCGGTGTGCCCCAAGGATCTGTCCTGGGACCGGTGCTTTTCAACCTCTTCATAAATGACCTGGAGACAGGGTTGAGCAGTGAGGTGGATAAGTTTGCAGATGACACCAAACTTTTCCGAGTGGTGAAGACCAGAAGTGATTGTGAGGAGCTCCAGAAGGATCTCTCCAGACTGGCAGAATGGGCAGTAAAATGGCAGATGTGCTTCAATGTCAGTAAGTGTAAGGTCATGCACATTGGGGCAAAAAATCAAAACTTCACATATAGGCTGATGGGTTCTGAGCTGCCTGTGACAGATCAGGAGAGAGATCTTGGGGTGGTGGTGGAAAGGTCAATGAAAGTGCCGACCCAATGTGCAGCGGCAGTGAAGGCCAATTCTATGCTTGGGATCATTAGAAAAGGTATTGAGAACAAAACGGCTAATATTATAATGCCGTTGTACAAATCGATGGTAAGGCCACACCTGGAGTATTGTGTCCAGTTCTGGTCGCCGCATCTTGAAAAAGACATAGTGGAAATGGAAAAGGTGCAAAAGAGAGCGACTAAAATGATTACGGGACTGGGGCACCTTCCTTATGAGGAAAGGCTACGGCGTTTGGGCCTCTTCAGCCTAGAAAAGAGGCGCCTGAGGGGGGACATGATTGAGACATACAAAATTATGCAGGAGATGGACAGAGTGCATAGAGAGATGCTCTTTACACTCTAACACCAGAACCAGGGGACATCCACTAAAATTGAGTGTTGGGAGAGTTAGGATAGACAAAAGAAAATATTTCTTTACTCAGCGTGTGGTTGGTCTGTGGAACTCCTTACCACAGGATGTGGTGATGGCATCTGGCCTAGATGCCTTTAAAAGGGGATTGGACGAGTTTCTGGAGGAAAAATCCATTACGGGTTACAAGCCATGATGTGTATGTGCAACCTCCTGATTTTTAGAAATGGGCTATGTCAGAATGCCAGATGCAAGGGAGGGCACCAGGATGAGGTCTCTTGTTATCTGGTGTGCTCCCTGGGGCATTTGGTGGGCCGCTGTGAGATACAGAAAGCTGGACTAGATGGGCCTATGGCCTGATCCAGTGGGGCTGTTCTTATGTTCTTATGCCTCACCAGTCCTGGCTTTCCACCTTCATCATGGGCCTCCTGTCAGTTATATAGGTTGCTTCTTCCTCCAGCCCCACCCCTTCCTTACTGGGGAGGGCATAAAAGGGACCCTGCCCAGGGCCTCTCTTCCTTGTGTTACCTCCCTTGTCTCTCCCTCCTCCCTGAACTCTTACTGGGTCAGGTCCTTCTGGCCTCCCACCTTCTCCCTGACACCAAGTGCTCCAGTCAGGGAGTGGTCCCCTGTCAGCAGGTCTCTCCCCACAAGCTGGGGATGTGGGAGGTTGTTGGGCATACTTGCCTGAGCCAGGTGGCTCTCCCTCTTGCCTGGCAAAGCTGCCTTCCCCTTGTGTCTCCTTGGCCCCCTCGCAAGGCAAGTATGGGTCTGGCGGGGAGGAGGGCACCCCGACAAGCATTTAGAGGTAAAAGGGAAACACTTAGGTTGCAACCTTGCAGTGCTATTCCAAGAACATAATTTATATATCTCTACGTAAATTACGTTCTGGAATAAGGTTGCATATATATATAGATTAAAAGAGATATATAGTAGATGTAGGGAGGTCCCCAAAGAAAATCCTCATATAGAAAACTCAAAGAAGCTAACAATGTTTTGTACAGAGTGGCATGCTATTGTTTCAGATAAAGAGGAAACATGATGTGAATCAATCTCTTTCACTTAGAGCAGGGGTCTCCAAACCCCGGCCCGGGGGCCAAATGTGGCCTGCAGAGAGCCTCTATCGGGCCTCTGATCCCCTGAGAGCCTGTGGCCCAGTTGACCAAACACAACCAGAGTTGTGCTTGTGGGGTGGCGGAATGGTGATCCATTCAAGTGTGTGCTTTATTTCTTGGGCTGTGTTGGTGCTTCAAGAAATTCAGGATATTCATTCATTCACTCACTCAAGTTCCATCTCTAATGTACTTAAATTTAATATTTAATTTTCTTTTCCGGCCCTTGACATTGTGCCAGTATTTGATGCAGCCCTTTTGGCCAAAAAGTTTAGAGAGCCCCAACTTAGAGTAAAACAATTTTCTAATACCCCAGTTATGATCATAACTGATACAGCAATATCATGAGAGACCATTCTGAAGAAGAAAAGATTTTTTACAACTAACCAGAACATATTTAACAGGCTTGTGTAGCATAAAACAGAAAAGTTATGATAAAAGTTATCTGTCTCTTTCAGGGCTAGGCAGAAGTACGAAAAGGACTTTCCTCAATCCCAAAATGTCATTGCATGGATCACTGTTAAATTCTTCCCTTGAGATGGGTGGGCAGTGCTAAAATAACAGTACAACAAAATTAAGAATCACAAATAAGCACCAGATCGATTAGAAGCAACTAAACAAGATATTTTCTCTTTGCAGCCTCACTGCAACGGATTGCAGCCTTTGGGATGTTTGAAGAATTTTTTTTTTTTTTTTAAACAGAGCAGCAATTGCTTGAGAGAGTTAGGAGAGTTATTGTGTTATTTTAAATACATTTTTAAACTTATACATATTGTAAATTTTTAATTTACTTGATTGATTGGATTTTGTCGAGTGGGGGTGTGAAAGATTTTCATGCTGGATGATGTAACTTCCTGCCATGGTATCACTTCCAGGTTAATGCCAACACTTCTGGTAGGTTCCAACAGATTGCCATTCTAAGAAGTGGGTCCTGGTGCTTAAAGTTTGAGAACCGCTGCTGTAGATAACACTAAACTAGATGGACAAATGGTGGACTTAGTGTAAGGCAACCTCCTATGTTCCCACTCTTTCCCATCACTGCACCTGCAATTTTAATTCAAAGAAATGCAAACCCAAATGAAGCACTTACCATCACATCTGGTTAGCGATTACTTTATTTACATATCAACCTTGGGCAAGCCCATACAGAGGTAGCCTAGGGTGCTGTTAGATCTGGTACTTTCAAACAATGCATTGTGAACATGTTATTGAAGGACATTTTAAATTGGGCTGCATTTATTAGTTGCTATATTCGCTGCAACCTAAATTTAAATACTTGTGGCTAAATAAATTTAGCTTGGCTAAATAACTGAAAGAGAGCAACTTGGTTTAAATCCTTTTCAGTCTTGCTGCAAAGTAACTGCAGGTAGTCAAATACGAATAATAACATTTGGAAGGGTGAAATCTCTTTAGAGATAATAAATTCAGACATTCCAATAATAAAGTTTAACTAATTCTATTATCTAAGGTCTCCATAGGCTAACACAACCTATGCACTGAAAAGGAAATTACTTGCATACAATTTTCCTAAAGGAATCTAAGTAACCAAAAGTAACCAAAAATATGAAGTCGTCCTGGATGTTCACTATATTACTACGATGCCATTACAGTTTCTTTGCTACGAATAATTCATGTGAACTAGTCTAAACAATATTCCTGTAACTATAGTTTCATTTTATTATGGTTAAGGAGCATATATTTATTATGTATTCAAAATAAGGCACTATCACAGATGCAGAATTTCCCACCATTTTGGATAGAAGTGAGCTGGGATGGTTTAACTCTGAAGTACTGAAAAACTCTTTTAAGTACCATGCAGTTTTGTATGAAGACCCAAAACAGTTCCATGAGGGGTCCTATATATTAAAAGTACCCCACTCTTAATACCTGTATATTGCATAGCTAGAAAGCCGTTTATGGTTTCTCTCCTGACAGGCGAGTATGGGAAACATGGAAAATGACCTTCAGAGAGTTCAGTATAGGCCTGGCTGGAAGGAAAGAAAGGACGAACAGTTACAATAAACTAATGCTATCACAGATTGGGCCATGTTTTTTGTGGTGGTTTATTTTTATTTTTGCCATGCAACATTTAAGATGGCTATGTCAAAGGGATGTTGAAGGATCTGCAGGGGAACCAGTCATACTGGAAAGTACTGTATTGGTCTAGTTGCCATTTGGAACATGCCAACATTATCTGGAGTTTGCTACAAACAGTAAAAATATAGAAAGAACAGGCTATTGCATGACTGAAATTAAAGAATTCTTTTGATTTATAGAGGTAGCTCATTTCAGAAATGAAAGATTATTCTAAAATGATTAAAAACCCATGTGCACATTGAATTAAATGATTAAAAACCCATGTACAAATTCTGACTGCATATGAGCCTGATTGTGACAGGAAAAGTTTATTTCATTACATAGATACCTCCAGAGGCAGAAACAGAGGACCGACCTATCTGCATTGTGTCAATTAGACATATGCCATGAGAACCTCAAGCAGGGACAGCCCACGAAGTTCTGGCACCTGTGGCAGCATGCTCAGTGTTGCTCCCATACCTGGCAATGTGTCAGCCTCTGCTCCTTGTGCTCCCTAGATCAGAGAGTGAGAGATGGACCAGATGAAGAAGTCCAGAGAAGAGGAGAGTAACGGGCTAGAGCTGAGGTTCTCAAACTGGGATGTCATGATGCCCCAGCCAGAGAAGCTCTGTCTGTGCCCCTTTAGAAGGAGGGGAGGGGGGAATGCAGCAACACCATCGGAATGATTGTACAACTACCAGGGCTTTCAGAGGTATTTGTACATTTACCTGAGCTTGCACCAGCCTCTGGTGGGAGTGGGGAGCCTTGCAGACACCTCCCCAAGCCTCATAAAATCTAAAATCTAAAAATCTAAAAAATCTAAAAATAAAGATCATGCTGTCACTGGTACTGAGAGTTCAGGAGTCAGCCCAGGCAGATGGGCTCCTTGTTGAGTGAGTCAGAACAGTAGACTACACATGAGGGTCATGTCCAGAGGGCACAATTTTCAGGAAGCCCTATTTCAGCAGTGTTCCATAGTCCATATATGTGGGAGGGTCAACATGTACTGGTCCTCCCCCCCCCCCCCGTTGACAGGGGCCAGCAATTAGCATGGACTTTTCATTCTGCATTAGTGGCTTTCTGCCTTACATCAGTCATTTTCAATACTCCCATTAAGAGTTAAGACTAAAGTAGCCCTAATGCAATAAGAAAAGCAGGGTGAAATCTATGCTGAATTACCGGTAATATTAGATTGTGATAGCAGCAACATTGACTCATTGGGTTCTTGAGCTGGGCCAATCATGGAGTAGTCAATATTTATTAACCTACTTGAAGGCTGACAGGCATCAAAGAGCACATCTCACAGATTTATTCTCTAACAGCATAACTCTGTACAGGTGTGCCCCATATCTGCAGGGGTTCCATTTTGGAACCCCCTGCAGATACCTGAATCTGCAGGATATGAGGAGACGGATGCCAACCCCCACCCTCCAGAGGTAAGGGGAGCTAGCCCCTGGAGGAGGCACACACGGGGGGGGGGGGGCTGCAGATCTGATTCACGGAGAAGTGAATATGCAGATATGCCCTCCCAGTACATATTTACACAAAAGTAAGTTCCACTATATTCAAGGAGGCTCATTCCCAGGAAAGTTTGCATAGGATTATAGCCTTAGTATTCAGCCCCCTCTTGAGAAAATTTGCTAAACATCCACAAACCTTTAGATATAGTCAAGAAAAAAGGCCTCCCCCCACAAAATATCAAAATATCTATTTAGCATACACTGAGATGGACAAATCTACTTGCATTATTATTGATTGGATGAAGGAGTTTATGGGTTATGCTCCGTATCATAAATTCCTTAAGGGGGTCCCACAAAGAATAACTTAAAGGCAGTACTGTCTGATGTTCCTTCACATATTTTAAAACTTCAAAAGGCAGCTAAAATAGCTCCTTTATCAGTTATTTATTATCAGTCATTTTTAAAAAAAGGAATAAAATTTCAGTAAGTTTGTGCTATAGCTAAAATGATACAAGTGAGTCAATAATTATTATTTCATTATGATTGAGTGAATAAAGAATTCTAAGTATTGAAAAAGTCTACATTTATCATAAGTTACTTTGCTATAAATAAAAATTAATCAAGAACAACAAACAAAAATGCAAAATCTATTGTGAGATTAAGAACATAAGAACAGCCCCACTGGATCAGGCCATAGGCCCATCTAGTCCAGCTTCCTGTATCTCACAGCGGCCCACCAAATGCCCAGGGAGCACACCAGATAACAAGAGACCTCATCCTGATGCTCTCCAATTGCATCAGGGATCTGGTTGCTTGGTCTTTCAGGCTTTATGTGGCCACAGCAAAAGTTGTTTACTATTCCCAGGACATTCATATGGCACGGGCATTCATATGGCATTTAATACTCTTAAAGAATAGATAAAAGAAGCCACTGCTATACTTCCTGCTCATAAACCAAAGACTGGGACTGACTTTTGGGTGGTGGCCTGGTGTGCTATCAAACCAAAGAGTCCTATGTATTGTAGGGGAAGGGGAGAGGAGCAACTGATGCTGCTGGGCTAATATGCATGAAAGTCACACAGAGATTAATTAGGCTGGGTTGGAAGCTTGCAAGTGTTTAGCAGTGAAGAATCTAGACTGAGGAGCATTTTGTGTGTTATGTGATAGAGGGCATTTGCACATGTGTGAGAATGTGGTTGTTGTGAGAGAAGTATTTGGGTGGCATGTTGCGTGAGTATGCATATCCAAACGTGTAAGAAATAAATGAATTGTGTGCATGTTTTAGGGACAAATCCTGTGCACATTCCTCAAAAATAAATTGCATAAGTCAATGAGACTAAGGGCCAAATCCTATCCAGTTTTCCAGTGCCGGTGCTGCTGTGCCAATGGGGTATGTGCTGCATCCTGTGGTGGGGAGGCAATCACAGAGGCCTCCTCAAGGTAAGGGAACATTTGTTTCCTTACCTTGGGACTGCATTGTGGCTACACCGATGCTGGAAAGTTGGATAGGATTGGGCCCTAACTCCCTAGTAAGTGTGCTTAATACTGCCTCCTTAGTTATCCTGGTAATATATACTAGAAAATATTTCAATGATATTGAAATCTCATTCTCTGTAGATTTCACAGTCTGAGCCTCCAGTACTGAAGCTAATGTTCAGGAGTTATTAGGCTTCCCCCCCCCCAAAAGGCAAGTATGAATCACCCCACTCTACACAGCAGGGTAAAATATGGCTGTTCTACTGCTTCCTAAAGCTTAGCTTACATGATACTCTGATTTATGACCTTGTCGCTAAAGGACTGGGAACATGGTTCAGTTCTATTATGTTCTACCATAATATTCTTCCTTGGGTGGTGGCCTGGTGTGGCATGAAGTGCTATCAAACCAAAAAGTCCTATGTGTTGTAGGGGAAAGGGAGAGGAGCAACTGGTGTCTTCCTAGTTCCTATGAGAGAAAAGCAAAACTTGAAGGATGGGCCCTTTCTGATCCCTTAAATTAGAGCCATCCTGAAGTACTCTGAGTGGAAGCCAGTTGATATGTCTTTCTTCCAGAAATCAGTGTTCCCAAGCAATAAGTCTAGTATTTTTATAACTGATGCCGAGTTCCATTGTAGTGCTAATCTTTTGGAACCCCTAACAACTGTGAAAGGCTAGTAAATACAATTCAGTGTCTCTTAACGATATTCATCTGCTCTCTCAGCTGTCACTTTTAATCCCTAAAATAACAAGCGTAGGTAACTTGCTCTTATCAGTACCTTTTTTAAAAGGGAAGATATCAAAAATGAGCTATTTAACAGAAGCAAGCATGAGTAGTATTTGACTTGCCAGCTCACTGTTTTATTACATGCAATGCAAAAGACAGAAGCCCAACAAGAGTGAGAAAGCCAGTTATGAAAAAAAGATAGAAAAGACTGCAAGAGTCATGAGAAGAGTCAAGAGAAGAGTCATTCTCATGTTTCTGAATCAAATTTCTTGTGTCCTTTTGCCCAACAGGCTAGACCAATCAGTGGTGTAGCTAAGGCATCTGATGCCCAGGATCAAAGATTTTGGAGCCCTCTCTCCCTGTATGAATGTCCACCATGAAAACTGGAAGTCCCAATTTAAAGGCTCCAGGGTCTTTTTTGAGCTCTTCTGACAATTAGGAACTAATTCATAAAGCAGAGGATCAACTCAAAAGCAGGGGAATCAATTTGCTAAGCATGGAGTACAATTCCTTAAGCAAGAGAGAAAATTAAAATCAAAATCATTCGCTCACCAGGGAGATCGAAGTCCTTGAATAAAATTCATTCCCCAAACCAGGAAATCAAATTCACTAGCAAGAGCTAAATACTGTCCAAAAAACCCCTAGGGAGCTTTGTACCAAAGAAGGATTCACACCTAGGAAGCCAAATCTTCCTGGTTCTAGTCCTGCATTCTTACCACACTACACTATGCTGGCTTTCCAATTCCTGAGGCAAAGGAACCAATTCATAAAGCAAGGGATCAATTCAAAAGTGGGGAGATTGCTTTGTTAAGTAAGGAGAACAATCAATTATGCAGTGAAATCAAGTCTGCTTTAAAAAAAATTTAGCCAAATGTTCTGTCTCTCTATGAATAGCTTATGTTGAAATCTCTGCCATTTGCTGGCTATATACCTTCTTTTTTACTCATTCAATAGGGACTTGAATAACCCAGTGAGTTAGTACACTGGCTAGAGAATCAGCGAGTACAGGTTGGAGAGCCAGAGAGAACAGGTTTGAATCCCTGCTTGTGTCAAAAAAAGTATTTAGAAGAGTAAAAAAAGGCAGAGACCCTGATACAATATAAAACTAATTTGAATGCAAAAACCTTGCTGGGGATTCCCAAAATTCCCTAAAAAAACAAACAAAGCAGGGAGAACCCTTCACAAAATCCAGAGGAGGGGAGAGCCAGCCCATGTGGAGCTAGAAAAGCTAGAAAAGCTTCTTTCTTCTTGCTAGAAAGCAAGAAAAGTATGATGTCACTTTTCTGGAGTAAAATGGAAGTCTCTGTTTAACCCATTTCTGCCCAACACACAGGTGTACACATTTGATCCCTATTGTGTATATGCAACTTTGGGCCAGAAATGGCTTAAAGGTTCCTGAGTCAGTGTGGAGGCCCCCCCCCCAACAGCGTGGAGCTATGCCACTGAGAACAATGTTTTCTGTTTTATTTAGTATTCTGCGGCTTAATACTCAAATAAGCCTGCCTTCCATTTCTGAGGCAAATGCTGCCTCTGGTTTTACGTTAGTACCTTAACTAGAGGTCAGTGTCAGAAAGTACATTTTCTTGAGACATCACTGGCTATCTAAATGTTATCTGTATAACATTTGAGGAAAAAAGTATTTCTCTTTACTTAGTGTAGCTTTGCTCATATTATACTTCAGTGAGGGAATAAAATTCTGGGCAGAGTGATATACCCTCTTTCCCTCACTTTAAGTCTAACATGGCATGTATTGAAAAGAAAAATATACTAAGGGCCCAATCCTAACAGGCTGCTGCACCATTAGATGTTGCATTCCAGGAGTGCAGTGGCCTTTCCTGTGCACAAAACACAAAGTGCAGTTGCATGCAACCAGTCTGCCAACAAAAATAGTGAGAGGTGGCAGGCACATGATAGCAGCCTGTGAAGATGCCCCAGCACTTGTAAGTAGGCATGGGGGAGGCAGTGAATAGAACAGAGTGAGGATGTCAAGGCCAGTAAGGGAGTGATTACAAAGGCCAATACAAATTTTGCTTCCTTAAACGTTACACCAATTCCTGTGTATATTTGGGGTGCTGATTCAAAAAATGGTATCGGTTTTGCCCTATCATGTCTAGTTTTGGAGACATGGCACAGACTCTTTAGTGAATGGTTCAAGCAGCTTCCTCATGAGGAAGCTGCTTGAACCATTCACTAATGAGGCTATACTATATCTCCAAAACTAGACGTGATAGAGCAAAACAGATGCCATTTTTTGAATCGGCACCCCAAATTCATATCAAACCACCATAAAGTTTAGGAAAAACTTTTCTGACCCTCAATTTTGTAGGTTTGTGTTATCAGCGACAGCAGCTCTGCTGCTGATAGCAGCTCTGCCAATATCTTAACCACCTTCCCCAGCCTTGATACACCTTCCTAGGTCCACTCAGAGTTGCACGAGCCAAAGGGCTGGCTCAGGTTTGAGTAAACCTATCAGGAAGGCAGAGGTTTACTCTGACGTAAGGGAACAAATGTTACCTTGAAGAGGCCTCTGGAACTGTGTCCCCCCCCCCCCCCACACACACACAGGATAAAGCATGCACTCCATTGGCATGGCTGCATCAGCAAGGCGGGATTTAGTAAGGATTGGGCCATTGGGATATATCCTGGTTCCATTCTGGAAGTTTGAAACAAATGTAAGTCAGAACAGTGCTATTGCTCCTGTGCGAAAGCACAAGGCTAGACAGATTGTACCTGCACACTGTTGTTAAGTAAAGGCATCTGTAAGTTGGACATCCATAACTTGGGGACCCATTTTTTAGGATACTGAGGTTTCGCACCATAGCATAGCAAGTAGGGAGCAAGGGGCAGTCCGTCCCAGGTGATGCTGGAAGCACTACCCGAGCTCCTGCTGAGTGGTTCCTGTGCCATGTTTGGTGGGGATGGGCCCTCCCATCCCCAATGATCTGAATGACTGAATATGCCCCCACCCTGAAGTAATTCAGCAGTACATGTGATAATGCAATGACGTAATCATGTCACTGCTCAACCACTTTTAGATGCCATGAATCACTTCCAGTGAGTATGGGGGGGTGTCCTGTGTTTCAGGGAAGGGACATTCATCCCAGGCGACACCTGTGCTGGTGACGCCACTGGTCTCGCATAAACCATGGGAAGGGGTTGGAAGGTCCAAAATAGGGGAAAAATAGCAAACAAATTCCAGGAATTTTCACCACAGAGGTCCATCCACAACCTACTTCAGAGTTTTGGTATTAAAAGAATGATTTTATTTGCCTCTCTGCCAAAATTTTAGCAGAACATAATGATATGCTTCAACACAACCCTTCCACTCAAAGGGCCAGCACTAGGTCCTGCTTGGGTTCTAGGACAGGGCCAGGATCTGGGAGAATTCCCATTCAATGGCTTACCTCAGAAGCGCCAACAAGGCCCAACAAGTTTCCACCCCTGTGTGGGGTAGTTTACACCCCATGCAGATTCCCATATCTGTATTCCTTGTCTTAAAATCACCCCCACTCCATGACTGCCATTTCCATAAGAGTGATGAGTATTTAAGAACCAAACTCAAGATTTAATGTAGCACATTGTTTGGCCTTCAGAGGAATTTCAGTTAGGTGGCAACCGTACATATAGAAAAGTCAACTCTGTTTATTCCAGTTTACACTTTATTCCACCTTCTGTACTTGCACTCATACAAGTACAGCTCTTCTTTTTGATGTATTTATAAGCAGCCATGGGCTCTTCCCTGTCTGACAACTCACCAGAAGCACCATATGGCCACACCATTTAAATACTCCAAAAAGACAGTCCAAATGGCATGAGCTACTGTTCCATTCTTTGCTAGCATAATTAAATAATGTAGTTTTCCAAGCTCTGTCACTTTTGATGTGTATGCAGCAGGAAAATGCAAAATCAAGCCACGTTCACCAGTTCCAGAATTCATCTCAACTTTTGCTCCAACATCAGAATAACAAGGGCTTTGTCCCCTTAGTTCTTCATACCTGGAAATGTGACTTGAAATGCTGACACATTTGTTCATCACAATTGGATAGGTGCAAAGACTGCCTTCTCTAAGTTTCAACATGACAAAGCTGCCCTTACAGCTTCTTAAAGGAGACTGCCTTACATTCCAGTTCTATCCTTCCCTGCCCCGTGCCAAAAACGAGTGTGCCGTATCCAGTGGGTGAGGGATCAGGAAGTCTCAGAGAGGAAAGGGAATTTAAATCCCCTTATGCTTCCGTAAGTCTCCTGCTCTGCCATGGGTCACCTCAGACCTGCACTAGAAATTTCATTTGCAAAGTGTTTGAAAACAAAGAGAGGTGAGTCATGAGGGCTATGAGGGGAATTTAAGTAGGGTTTGCTACGATCTGCGGTTTCAAGTTCATAGTAGCAGCAGGAATGGAACCCGTGCAAATACTGGAGGCAGTGATATCACCAGGGTTTGTGTCACCTGGTGTGAGAACTTACTGCATCACTCCCATGATGGACCTCCTTTTGTACCAAACTATACAGAATAAATTATAGTATCATACACACAACCTAAATGAAGTGGCATCACTAGGGCTGGTGTAATCCCCAGTAACTTTCTTCATTTTTTAATTCTAATATATAACAGTTCAGGTCAAACAACAAATTAGTAACCAACAAAAAAACAGTGGCCAACTTAATGGCACTCACACAACTGCATATGAGTTCTAGTATTATTTCTGCTACTTGAAAATGAGAGCTAACTCATACTAACACCTTATTGGTTCCCTGCTGAGTCATAACAACACATCACTGGCTCTTGGAACAATAAGTCTCATTGGTCAGTTCTGAGTTAACGAAATACACTTTTTGTTACATAATGCAGTTGTGTTTTCCTTTTCTGCTTATTTGGCCATGACTTTTGATAAAATAAATATATTTCAATGTGGTTTGTTTCATTGCATTCTGCACTGTGTTATGCAACAAATGATATATAACAAGATGGTATAATTCAAAAATTACGATTTTCTTAATTTTGGCCAACAGGGGTGTCATCCCCCTCCCTGAGTACGTCAGCCGGTGTGGTCCACACCCCTGCACCCTCCTAATGATACCACTGATTTTATAACAATGGCTTTATATGTTATTTGTTTTATCCATTGTTATTGTTGAATCTCAGATAACTATCAAGCAGACCTTCATAGTTAGTGAAGCCAGATAGCACTATTAATATAGACATGTCTCTGCAATAATGGAAATGCATTAGTAGGAAATAGGTAAAGCTAATGTTTTATGATCTAGAAATTTCAAAAAAATCTATTTCCTACTAAAGACAGTTTCCCTTATTACATACTGGGTATTTTGTGTAGCCTTGTGAATTTTTATCTTATTATAGAACTTATTAATAAAAAGAAATAGTTCGATATGTAATGCTTTTAAAAAATCTATTGAAAAATGCATTAAAATTATGGTATAAAAATCAATGCAGAAATTCAGATTGCATTAATAAAAACCTTACAGGAATATAGGGCACTTACATAAAATTTCAAGATAATTTCCATATTTGGGATAATATATAAAATTCAAAAACTAGAAAGGGGTTTGGAAATTCTGGAACTAAAATTAAATGAATTAAAAGATGTGATAACTATTCATATTCTAGGATCAAGGAAACTATAGCTACTTATATAACTTATTTTCACTCATGGGCCAAAACACATGGAAAATGTGAGTGTGTACACAACTTCCACACCATGTATACAGTAAACACACTGTATAGTCTATCATACTGTGCTCACTTAAAACCTAGCTTCCATGTATCCACTTTTTCTTGATCTTTCAGCTCCAATCATATTCTTCTGTGGAATAGGGAAATGCTGAAGCTTCTGCTAGAACTATATCCATGTGTATTAAGTTCAGGTTTTTAAATTGTGGACTATTAATTGATTCAGCCAATTTGTTGGGCACCAGGATGCAAGTCTCTTGTTGTTTTGTGTGCTTCCTAGGGCATTAGGTGGGGCAGTGTGAGATATAGGAAGTTGGACTAGATGGGTCTATGGCCTGATCCAACGGAGCAGTTCTTATGTTCTTATGTTGTTGCAAAACTTATTGTAATTCTAGACTGAAATCATGGGCAGTTTGAACCAATAGTAAAACCAACAAAATAACCATCTAGTACTGCAATCTTATATTCATTTACCTGAGAGTAATTCCCACTGAACCCAATGGGATGTTCAGTACTTCTGAGTAAATATGTATAAGATTGCACTGTAAAATTATCAGAGCTGTAGACTTGTTGTGCTTTAATTTCACCACAACTGCTTGCACACAGTTGCAAATATTCTAATTTTTTTTAATGATCTGAACTGTCCAAGGGAGAAGTTTAGGTATGTTCTGACACTAAAACAGTTGTAAACATGGGATGCATGCTATTCAGTGCCAAAATTCTAAATACTTTTAAGTAATGAATTCTTCATGATAATTTTCAAATGCAAGCTCAAACATTAAACCCTTCCCAGTGTAGATTCTTCATGCCATGCTTTGTTTGACAGAATATATTGATTTTATGATCAAGAACAACAAGACTTGGTATTTGTACATCCAGTGGTGTCACTAAGGGGGTGTGAGTGGAGCGGGCCGCACCGCAGGACGTGCACGGGGGGGTGATGCACTGGAGGTGTGACACACTAACATCGCGGTGGTTAGGAGTAATAGTGTCATGTTATATAACCTTGGATGTGGAATTTCCAGCAGAATGCAATGAAAAAAACCAAAGTTAAATATCTCCTTTCTATCAAAAGTTATGGCCAAAAAACCAGAGAAAAATGCAAGGAGCCCTATGGAAAGTGAAACTGAGCTGTATTGCGCGTTTACTTACGAGTAGGTGACCTTGCCTTAGTCTGTCGGAAAGGGCAGGCTGAGCGGAATCCAACAACACCAGAATGGTCCTGATTCAATGAAAGCAGTCCCCAAAAATACTTGAAAAGGAAGTTCGTTCCCTCCAAGCAGACGAATATATTGAGCTTTATGGAAAGCAAAACTAAGTCTCACAGCTGCGTTTACTCATGAG
This sequence comes from Tiliqua scincoides, assembly GCF_035046505.1. Taxonomy (NCBI): domain Eukaryota; kingdom Metazoa; phylum Chordata; class Lepidosauria; order Squamata; family Scincidae; genus Tiliqua; species Tiliqua scincoides. The sequence continues at coordinate 24,506,662 of NC_089827.1, read as the reverse complement.
TAAGCAAACATGCCTTGGCTGGTGGTGAGGCCACGCAAAGGGGACTGTGAAGTCACCAGAATGGTCCTGATCTGATGGAACTGGAGCTCAACCAATGCTCCAGAAGGCAGCTTTCCCCCCCCCCCACTAAAAAGGATCAAAACAGAGCAGTGGTTCTCAAACTGGTGGGTTGTGACCCACCAGTTCATGTAATGCTTCCCCCGACCCTTTAAGGGTTGGAGGATGGGAGAGAGGCAGCGATGTCATCCCTAGGATCGCATCGCTAAGGGGGGGTGAGAGGGGGTGCTTTGCACTTCAAGAAGGCAGGGCTGCAGCAGGCTGCAGGAAGTGTGGGGAGCCCTGCGCAGCCCTGCACAGTGCTCCCCAAGACTTGGAATGTTTGCTAAAAGTGGGTGCAAAGCATTTCCATTTTGCAGGAGGTGCTTTGCACCCGCTTTTAGCAAACATTCCAAGCCTCGGGGAGCACTGTGCAGGGCTGCGCAGGGCTGCCCGCACCTCCTGCAGCCTGCTGCAGTCCTGCCTACATAATATGAGTGCAAAGCACCCCCCTCGCCCCATTAGCCCCTCCCCCGCAAGAACTTACTGAGGGAGTAAAGCTCCCTCAAAATTTGAGAACCTCCGAAACAGAGGCTTCAGCTGATAAGGTGAACTTTTTTGAGACTTGAAAAGTCAGGTAGATCCTGACAGCGATCTGGTTTAAACAGATGTTCTTAAATTGAACTGGGCACTGGGTAGGGCTGAAAACCTTACTGATTTGGGGGGAGGCTATTGCAGGCAGACTACAGAGGAAATTCACTTGGTGGAACAGGGTTGGCTTCTGCTTATTTAATTATTTGTTTTTCTTTAATTATTTATACTTATTTATTTTAATTTGCCTGATGATGTAACTTCCACCATGACATCACTTCTGGTGGGTCTTGGACAGAATGTCATTCTAAAAAGTAGGTCCCAGTGCTAAATGTTTGAGAACTGCTGCAATAAGGTGTTAGTATGTTGACACCATGGGAGAGTGTGTGACACCACTAGTGACCAAAATCACTAAAATCAAAATTTGGAAGAATAATACCATCATGTTATATATCAACCAATGCGTAATTTCATGCAGAATGTGTTCTATCTTTGTTCTATCAAAAGGTACAGCCAAAAAACCAGTAGGGGCAGAGTGATGGTACATCACCACGCCCACCACCTGGGGTGTTGCCCTGCCCACTGCATGGGGGGGATGGCATCCCACACTGGGTGACGCGAACCCTAGTGACGCCACTGTGTACATCACATGTATTATTGATGTAATCTTCACAACCACCCTCTAGGAAAGCATTATTATCCCCATTTTGCAACTAGGGAGCTGAGGCTTATAGGAAACAGCTTGCCTACAGCCTGTTGAGGTGGAAGAGGTGAGATGAGAGTCTTACCTAGTATCAGAGGCAACATTCCAACTGGGGAAATTCAGATTTGCAGCTGAATCTCTTAGTCACTGCACTACACCAGATCAATAAACTGCATGCTGAAAAGTCAATGAAAAGTAAAATGCAGCACAATTATGACAGGGGCAGGGGGTTAATACTTTAAATAGTTTGCCCCCATCTGATCCAGACTATGTGTCCCCAGATTATATTTACAAGAGGGAAAAACTTCAATTAAAATTCCATGGAACTTTTTTTTAACCTGCTGCAAATAAGAGTAGGGGTGTGTGTGTGTGTGTGTGTGTGTGTGTGTGTGTGTGTGTGTGTGTGATGCAGATAGAAACCAAGGAACAGGCAAATTATTAAAAACTCATGTGGTGAACAAGGACCCTTTACCTTAATAGAAAAACCTCTCTGTGTTTGTTACATAGTGCTACTTGGATGAGTCAATTTGGGCAGTCTTTTCCATTTTGGCCTTAGTAAACTGCATGTCCACTATAAAAGCTTAAGCTCAGATATCAATTGGGCATACCAAAATATCCATCTCTAGCATAGGAGAAACAGTGACCAAGGCAAAACCAGGCAGCACCCTGCTGGGTTTTGCTCAAAACGGTGTGTTCATAAAGACCACTCACTTGATCATGGCCAAGGAGAGATACAAGGGATTAGCCCTCAGATACCCGACTTTCAAATAGATCCCTCAAATCGCCATAAAAGGAACTGTCTAGTGTGTACCAGTGTGTGTTCTAGCACTCACAGATGCTACCCATGCATTGCTGAGTTCTCACCCTCTAGTTGCTAGAGGAACAGCAACTAACAGCCCAATCCTATGCAATGCTTGCACAGCTGGGGCGCACAGCCCACAGAATATCCAGTGCAGAAATTGGGCAGGCTGGAGGTCTCCTCAGGGTAAGGGAAAATTTGTTTCCAAAGCTTTGCAATGCTGAAAAGCACTTTCCTGTGCTTTTATGATGGCTAGTGCCGGTATAGAGGCCGCTAAGCTGGTGGTAGCAGACCATAGGATTGGGTTGTAAATAACTAATGGGTAAATAAAAAAATCCTATGGTTTCCATGTGCTGCCAGAACTTGAATCCTGGCAGCACAGGGTGCTTTCTGGTGGCTGCAGCAGTGTGCTGCTGGGCTGAAGTCAGAAATGGGCAGTGGTGTATGCAGCAGCGGCTCCAGAGACCTCTGTTGGTACTGGTAAGCTGGCAATGGATATGTGTTGTGGTTGGGGAGAGGAAGGGCAGGGGGAATTTGGGGATGGGGAGGAGGGTTGGGAGTGGGGAGGGAGAGGATGGAACCCAACAACAGCAACTTGCACTCAGATTCTATCCCCTCTTTTTGAACTCTCCTTGCCTTTTTTCTCTCCTTGGACATACACTAGCTAAACGGCTAGCATGGGTCCGAGCAGACCCCTAGGAGATTGGGGTCTAATCCTATCCAACTTCCCAGCACTGATGCAGCCATGCAAACAGGGTGCATGCTGCTTTCTGCAGTGGGGTGGCAGTCACATTTGTTCCCTTATCTTGGGGATGCATTACGCCTGCACCAGGGCTGGAAAGTTGGATAGGACTGGGCCCTAGGTAGCCTACTGGGGGGGGGGGGGATAAGTAAAAAATATTTGTACTTCTAAAAGAATTATTATTACTTTCTTCCTGCTGGCTGTCTGTCTCTCCCCCCTCCCCACCACCATTGGCACCATTACCTCCATTGGCATAGTTGCATGTTATGGCGGGGGATAGGATTGGACAGTGTGTTTGAGTAACTTGAGCTTACAGATATACACAGGTCTATGTAAACACTGAGAATCTAGCAACACATATGGTTAGACCTAACCGAATATTTGACATATTGCCCTTAGGAATGGGGTATAAATGAATTCATTTTTTCAAATTAGTACAATACATATATGATCAGTGTCTCTTGCAATCTGAATTGGCATGACTGAATAGAAAATATGGAATGTAGTATATAATCCTGACATTTTAATGGAACCTTAAGAATTTTTTTTTTTTTTTTTGAAATACAAAAATCCCTTTTGAAATTGCTCCTATATTCTTATTTGCTGATATAGGGGGGCAGGGTATAACAGGAAGGTGCTGAGAAATATGATTTACCTTGGCAAAACACCACTTTAAAATCATTAATCACAACACAAGAGAGTGGGTTTTCTCCTCACTACCATCCAGCAATCAACCTCAAAGATCTGTGAAACCCAGTCCTTGATAGGCCTTTATAAAAATGGGGGGGAAAACAAACACTTTTTAATAACTTCTTTTTGAACCATGCAGTTCATATAACATTCTATTTCTTTCAAGAACTGGAAAATATGAAAGAAGGAAAAGAAAAACCATACTTCCCTAGCCCATAAAAGCTGAGAAAGGCTTATATAAATTAGTTTTAGAATAGTATTTGTTTGGCAGCAGCTAGATTTTTCTCTGTAAACCGCTTTGTGAACTTTTAGTTGAAAAGTGGTATATAAATACTGTTAATACTACTAATACTAATACTAATTAAATATAGATGCCATCATTTTGAAAATGAGATATAATATCAGTATACTCCTGTTCAAGAGCAGAAGGGACTCTTTAATGCTTAAGACATAAACATCAAGCAAATGTTATTATGCTTTCATTTCAAAGCTGCTCTTGCCTACAGAAACATTGCAACAACAGTTTTCAGTTTTGAACACAATGAACTTCTTGATAGAGTAGAAATTAAGAATGGAGTGGACCATTGAAAATAGAATATTGAGAGGGATTAGATGTGTTCTTCAGTATTCTTCAAGGACAATGGAGTAGTAATACTAGGGGGGACGGACACCCAGCCAAAACCTGACTAGCTGAGCAAATTTAGTAAGTGCCATCCTTTAATGTCCATGGCAATAAAGTGGACTAACAGTGCAGTCCTAAGCATGCTTACTGTGAAGTAATTCAATGGGAAATTCAATGGGCAGGCTCTGCAGCCATATCCTAACCACCACCCCCTCCCCCGGCCTGGGAGACCTGACACAGGTCTCCTTGGATCTGTGCCCATTCGATTCTGGGCAAAAATCCAAGGAGACCCATCGAGGCCACCTGGGGATTACACAGGATAAGGGAGCATAAGCTCTGTTGCCCCGAACAGCCCTGGTGCTGCTTCCCAGCCCCATAGGTAGCCATTTTGGTTCTGTTGCAGCTCTGGGTGCTGGGAAGTATTGGACTGAACTGTTACTTCCAGTGAAACATGTGTAAAGTGCAGCCTAATTCGGGTACAGACCTGGGTTCAAGTAGACTGTGAATGAGCTAAAGAACTGTGTAAGTTGTAAGACTTGGACCTAGGCTTCTCAAACAGCCATGCCCTCCTCCATCCCCATGACACATGGAAGAGCACTTTAAGAATTGAAGTTACATTCAGTAATAGTTTGTAACATGGCAAGGAGTCTACTGTTAAAAAAAAGTAAATAATTTTACTCACCATGCCCAAGCCTACTGGAGTGCCTAATGTACTACTTTGGATTCCAGATACTATGTAAAATGTGCAACACTGTGATACACTGCCTTAATTATTACTATTGTGACTCTTATTTATTGCATGTCAGTCATATTAGATAAAAGGGGAATATTTTACAAACTGGCTTGCTTTATCATGACAATAGAGGTCATAGCAACTAGGACTTACACAGGACACTTAAGCATACCAGCTGGGTTTGTGCCAAGCATTCTCCCATGCTGATACTTTGAAAACAGGATATTTGCTGCTGCCAAAAAGTCTTCGATCACATTGGCCTGCACTGCTGATGAATCGCAGGACAAAGGAGAAACTTGCCAAGTAGAAGAACATAATGCAAACCAAAGCAAATGCCAGGACCAGGTGGCAATATTTACACAAGAAGGACAAGGAGGTTTTATAGTACAGAATAGTTATACGTAGTTTGGGTTGACCCTAACAGGATTACAACATAAGAAGCCTCAAGCTTAATTAAATTCTAACATAAGAACAACCCCACTGGATCAGGCCATAGGCCCATCTAGTCCAGCTTCCAGTATATCACAGTGCAGGGCATACAAGAGGAATTTTATTGGGGGGTACGAAGTTTCTTTTGGGCCCCTTCCCAAAGGGGGAGGAGGCAATGGGGGCAGGTAGAATGGGGGGCAAAATAGGGCAGGGGAAAGGTGCTGACAGCCACAATAGTCTTTGGAGCCCAGGGTTACTAGGCTTCTTGATGCAGAGCCCAGGTCTACCTGACCATTCAGCATTGGCAGCTAGTTAAAGTAATATGGAAAACCAAACACACTCCTAAGTCTCTCTAAAATCTTTGAAATATAGAAAATTCATATTTAGACTCATTCTAAATGAGTCTTAGTCTCATTTACTCTAAATTCATATTTAGACTCATACTAGAATGGACCAAAATGAACTTCTGCAGCAGCTATAGCCCTGCAGCTGGGTCATGAGCTTCTATACATTTCTTCACTGTTAAGGAGATCCACAAGCCAGAGAGCTACTGTAGCAGGCCAGTTTCCTCCCAGATTTGACACTGGATGCATTCCTGGACCTGGTGTTCATGGTTTGCAGCAGCAAACACTGCAGGCACTGCACCTGGCTGTGCCTGAGCATCATGCACAGGTAGCGAGTTCAGGTGAGATAGGAAAATGTCAGATCCCAGGAACTTTCTGCACCCCCTCCTTTGGCTCCTGGGTCCCCTTTCTGACCCTGGGCCCGCAGGGCAAAGGTACAAATTACCCCCTTTACCCCCCCCAGGCCCTGTCACAGTGGCCCACCAAATGCCTCAGGGAGCACACAGACCTGCATCCTGGTGCCATCCCTTGTATCTGGCATTCTGGGGTATCCCACTTCTAAAATCAGGAGGTTACACACATACATCATGGCTTGTAACCTGTGGCGGACGTTTCCTCCAGAAATTTGTCCAAGCCCCTAGGCCAGACATCACCACATCCAGTGGCAAGGAGTTCCACAGACTAACTACATGCTGAACAAAGAAATATTTTCTTTTCTCTGTCCTAACTCTCCCAACACTTAATTTTAGTGGATGCCCCCTGGTTCTGGCATTATGTGAGAGGGAAAAGAGCATCTTTCTATCAACTCTATCAATAAGAACATAAGAACATAAGAACAGCCCCACTGGATCAGGCCATAGGCCCATCTAGTCCAGCTTCCTGTATCTCACAGCGGCCCACCAAATGCCCCAGGGAGCACACCAGATAACAAGAGACCTCGTCCTGGTGCTCTCCCCTACATCTGGCATTCTGACTTAACCCATACCTAAAATCAGGAGGTTGCGCATACACATCATGGCTTGTACCCCATAATGGATTTTTCCTCCAGAAACTCGTCCAATCCCCTTTTAAAGGCGTCTAGGCTAGACGCCAGCACCACATCCTGTGGCAAGGAGTTCCACAGACCGACCACGCGCTGAGTAAAGAAATATTTTCTTTTGTCTGTCCTAACCCGCCCAACACTCAATTTTAGTGGATGTCCCCTGGTTCTGGTATTATGTGAGAGTGTAAAGAGCATCTCCCTATCCACTCTGTCCATCCCCTGCATAATTTTGTATGTCTCAATCATGTCCCCCCTCAAGCGTCTCTTTTCTAGGCTGAAGAGGCCCAAACGCCGTAGCCTTTCCTCATAAGGAAGGTGCCCCAGCCCCGTAATCAGCTTAGTCGCTCTCTTTTGCACCTTTTCCATTTCCACTATGTCTTTTTTGAGATGCGGCGACCAGAACTGGACACAATACTCCAGGTGTGGCCTTACCATCGATTTGTACAACGGCATTATAATATTAGCCGTTTTGTTCTCAATACCCTTCCTAATGATCCCAAGCATAGAATTGGCCTTCTTCACTGCCGCCGCACATTGGGTCGACACTTTCATCGACCTGTCCACCACCACCCCAAGATCTCTCTCCTGATCTGTCACAGACAGCTCAGAACCCATCAGCCTATATCTAAAGTTTTGATTTTTTGCCCCAATGTGCATGACTTTACACTTACTGACATTGAAGCGCATCTGCCATTTTGCTGCCCATTCTGCCAGTCTGGAGAGATCCTTCTGGAGCTCCTCACAATCACTTCTGGTCTTTACCACTCGGAAAAGTTTGGTGTCGTCTGCAAACTTTGCCACTTCACTGCTCAACCCTGTCTCCAGGTCATTTATGAAGAGGTTGAAAAGCACCGGTCCCAGGACAGATCCTTGGGGCACACCGCTTTTCACCTCTCTCCATTGTGAAAATTGCCCATTGACACCCACTCTCTGCTTCCTGGCCTCCAACCAGTTCTCAATCCATGAGAGGACCTGTCCTCTAATTCCCTGACTGTGGAGGGAATCTCCTGCATAATTTTGTATGTCTCAATCATGTCCCCCCTCAGGCGCATCTTTTCTATACTGAGGAGCCCCAAATGTTCAGTTTTGATATTTGCCATTTATTTATCCCTCCCCCTAAACAGTCGCCACGTGCATGCTTCGGCTCTGCCTCCAAGACATTTACATAACCTAGGCTTGGGCAGAATGTGGGTCAAGGTGGTTGCCTAGTTTGCCTCTGTACGTGGACTGGGTCTGTGAGTGTGCTTCTGAAATAACTTGTGGAACCTTAGGTGAAGGAATAATGAATTTAGTGTGAACAAATTTCACCAATAAAATTGTTTTTTTGCTAATCGGTATTCACACAGGCTACTCCCCAGGTTTTCTGATTTTGTTCATTATGTTCTCTAATTTTTCCAGAGAGACAAAATCCAGCAACTGTTTGATATACAACTGCTGTACCCAGCTGGCTTTCACTTCAGCTTTGCTTTGATACAGCATCACATGACACTCCTCATTACTTCAGACAAATTATTCCAAAACTCCCAGATGCAGAGTCCCACAGTTCACTAAGCTCCCGCCTGGATTTGACAAAAATGTGAGCCTTTCACATCACAAAACAAATGTGATTTTGTGAATACCGTACATTCCCAATTAGCTAAAAGAATTCATGTCCTGACTCGTGGGTCACTGCGTAGTATTTCAGGAGATTAGCATCTCTGGTGATGGTGCCTCCATAGAGGCAAAGTTCTGCTTTTTTGTTTTACCACAAAGCTCTGTAAGTGTATTCTGGAGAACTACTGGCCAAAACAACTACAGCAACATTTTAAAAAGGCACAGTTCCTTTTCACTGTAAAAAGCAATTGATGCAATGTTTGAAGTTTAGAGTGTCTACATTTAGGCAAATAAACACACATAAACCATTAACAAGGAATGCTTAAGTTGAGACCTGAGATAGCTTAGTGGCTACAAGACTGAGCTGAAAATCAGAACTGCTCAAATCTTCTCTCTGACACTAGATGAGAATGGCTGCCAGATGGCCTGAGGCAAGGTGTTCCCCAACTGCAATATATAGAAAGAATACTTACCTTATGGGGTTGTTCTAAAGATTACCTCCATGTGAAGTGCTTTGCATGCTCAAAAAGCACTATACAATGCTAGTACTACAATTATTGTGCACTAGACTTCTTGATTTAAGAGGTGTTCGTTATGTGCCAGGTTAAATTAGGGATCCCTGAAGCTTACTAGATGAACATTTCACATTTTACAGGCAAGGTAAGGTCCTGTTTGTCCACCATGTGCCTCTTTGGTGAATGCTGTAAAGCAAGGGAAGAGAGGTGTATGCAATTGCCTCCCTCTGTATTTCTAAACACATTTTTTAAAAATTTATCACAACAGTGAGTGCCTACTATTATAAAAAGTAAATGTATTGTGTATGAGGTATGCATTCATTTGCTTAAAAAGTTAAATGTGATATAACTTCTAAAGCGGGCAGTCTCTCTCTATCTCTGTGTGCATGTGTGTAAACAGTAAACCTTTGAAATTCATTATTACACGTTCTAAATAGTGAAAGCTAGAAACTCCAGACCCTGTTGAAGGTTTCTAATATTGCCTAATAAAAACTAGAAAGTACTATGGCCAGGCGTGACAAACTAATTCCAACTAAGAAAAGGTCATTGTCTCTATCTTGAAAACATCTGGAGCTTCTCAATCTTCCTAGTTTTTTATTTTATTTTATTTGAGAAATTTATATCCCACCATCCCCAGGTTGAAGCAAATGTGCAAGGTGGCCTACAAAATGCCAGCTGAAACAGGTATGCTTTGAGCCCTTGCTGAAAAGTCATGAGGGAGAGAGTTCTCCCCTGGATGGCAATTCTATAGTTGTGGCAGTATTACAGAGAAGGTTTGCCCCCAAGCTGGAATGTATGGATGGAGGCAATCTTTCAGATAGTCTGGACCCAACTCATGTAGGGCCTCAAAAGTACTTGAATTGGAACTGGAAACTAATGGGTAGCCAGTGTAGTTGCTGAAGCAGTGGTCCAGCAGATTTAAAGTCCCCATAATTACCAGAGCCTCTGCTTTCTGCACTGTGCAGTTTCTGAACCATTTTAGAGGGTAGTCACATGTAAAATGCATTTCAGTAGTCCAGTTCTGAAGTTACTAAAATATGGATCACCATGGCCAGGTCCAAATGGCTCAAGTATGGTCTCAGTTGGCGCACTGCCACTATTTCTCCAGAGAGAGCTGGAAGTCCAGGAAAACTCCAAAGCTACATACCCATTCTTGCAGGGGAGGTACAACCCCATTCAAAGGGGGTAGTTGGAACTAGTTGTTCCCAACAAAGATGATCATTTCTAGTTCTGACTAGATGACACTAGAAACCTCAAACGCCACTTGGACCCTCTAGTTTTGACTAGTCAGAACTAGTAATAACGAATTTCAGGTTTTTACTACCAAAATGACTACTCTGAAAATCAGGTTTTGTTTTTGTAGTAACCTTCAATATATTTGAGACTGGTGAGTATAATTTCGTATCATTCACCTGAAATTTATCTGTCTTGACCCATACTGAAATTTGAAATGGTTCCTTAGTGTTTACTATGGAGATATGCAGTAGAGATATTGAATTTTTTCCCCCTATATCAAAAGGTATCCTACACTGTACAGTTTACTCAACAGGTTTTGGAAGAATTGCTTAAACTCAGAATTTGATCTGGAAAGTTTTTATTAAAATTATTTATATTAAATTGTTCCCCTCTTAAGAAGCGGTATCCAAGCTGACTTAAAATCTAAGAAAACCCACACCAAAAGGAAAACTCAATAAAACATAGAAGGCAGTAAACAAAAGCAGATCTCACAAAAAATCATCCAATTAAAACACATATGCTCTCTCTCTCTCTCTCTCTCTCTCTCTCTCTCACACACACACACACACACACACACACACACACACCCCTGGTTTGTTCAAAAGAGATCATAAAGTAAAAACAGTAGGGAGAAACTAGATTTTAAAATTTGCAGACAAGACAAGTTGTAAATAACCAACAGAAAACAAACAAAGAAAGAGACAACCTAATCCCTGACAACAGGGCAGGGAGATCCACAAAACAGACCAGACCCCTAGGCTCAGTCAGAGAATTCTCTGGAGACCTTTCCACTATCTACCACTTCATGAAGTGGTACCTTTTCCACCACCCACCACTTTTCTAATGTTCTTATGACATTTTCTGTACTGGGGAGCATGGTGGGAACAATTCCATGTTACGCAGAAAAGGGGAAAACATTAGTAATTTGCAAATTTGTTTTCTCCAGAGAAAGGGAAACTAGATTGTAAATTGTTGAGATTTTTAAACCTTATTTTAGGAATATTTTTCTTGAGCAAAAAAAAAAAAAAAAAAAGGAGGGAAAGGAAGGGATAATTATCCCTGTCAATAAAACAGATATTCTCAATTAATTTGAGATTAAATGGCCTCAATTAAGAGGCTACTCTACTTGCCATCAAAGAATTACCTCTGTCATGTGATGTTACACCAACGATGCAGAGCAACTGCAGTGTACAGTAAACATCTGGCTTTACTTATATTTATATTTATTTTATACAGGTATTTATATACCGCCTTTCTTTGGTCGTCAGATTTCTCCTCAGATTTTAATCCAAGGCAGTTTACATAGGCAGGCTGTTCTAAACCCCCGTAGGGATTTTTACAATTGAATAGTTCTAGTTCCCGGTCTGGCCTCTCTCTGGCCCTTCGCCTCCCACGCTCCACTTGGTGGCAACTCCTCTCTGCCACCGAGGGTCAGCTCATCAGTATATCAGCGTGTCGTCAGTTCTCGGGTACTTCTGGTTGTTTCGAACTGGCAGCCTCAGATCTTCAGGCATACAAGGCGGCAGCTCTACCAACTGAGCCAGACCTCCTGCCACTTACTTAAACATCATTTAGTGCAGAAGCAGAAAGAGAATCAGCTTACAATCTCATCAAGTCTGCACCCCATGCTGGAGGCCTTTTACAGCACATGGCTCTCTGCCACTGGGCATACTTTGCCAAACAGTAACCATTTGAGCAAATGCCCCCTAAGCAGCAAAAGTCAGCAGGACACTCTTTAATTTTGAAAAATCATATACAGCACACCAGGGGTGTCAAATTCGCTTCATACAGCGGGCTGAATAGCATTCATGGTGCATGCTGAGGGTCAAGAGTGATAACAGGAAGTAAGAAGTGATGTCATTAAGCAGGAGGTGACCAGAAATAAGCACTTTTTCATCACTTACGAACTGATTAACTGCAAATGAAAATATCTCAAGAACCCACTCCCCTGTCCACTGGGCTCCTCCTACTCCCCTCCCTAGTTCTGAGAAAAAAAAATCAAGCGATCCATCAATCGGCCAATCAATCATCCATTCCTTCCAAGTTGGACAGGAATGCTCCCCCCTGTCCTGACTGCCCCTCCTTCTTCTGGTTCCTTCCCTCAGTCTTGCGCAGCCTCTCTCCTCCTCCCCACCCCAGCCCCAACTCTCCTGGAGCCAACCTACCCTCCTCCTACCTACTGCTGCTTGTGCTGGTTTGGATACTGGCTTCCAGATCACCCACAAGGTCTTTCAGGGTGACATAGAAGCAGCCAAAAAATAGTAAGCACATGCAGGAGCAGGAGCTCTCTGCAGGAGCATATGGCCTCTGGGATTAAGCCCATCAGCAGCCTTTGTCTTCCTGAGCTTTTGTAATCACACCTGGGAAGACCAGCCCCCCTCTCAATCAGCAAGGAGGGAGGGAGGAGGAGCTAGCTAGGGGCATAACGCGTGAGCCTCTCTGCAGGAGCACGTGGCCTCTGGGACCCCTAGTACCACTGGGAGCTAAGTGCTAGGTAAGGCACTGCGAGTTTAGTGTCTGGGCGAGTTCAGCATCTGGGCGAGGAGGCCAGGGCCCCCCTAGGGGGGACCCCTTCTCCAGGGGATGGGCCCGTATCTGAATGCACTCAGGATACTCCTCGGTGGGAGGGGGGTCAGGGGCTTCTTGTAGTGGGGGATTCGATTATCAGAAACATAGAGAGGGGGGTTTGCAACAGATGTGAGGACCGCATGGCGACTTGCTTGCCTGGTGCGAAGGTTGCGGACATCACTTCTCGTCTAGACAGGCTGGTAGACAGTGCTGGGGAGGAGGTAGCGGTTGTGGTGCATGTTGGCACCAATAACGTGGGCAAGTGTAGCCGGGAGGTCTCGGAGGCTAAATTTAGGCTTTTAGGTAGGAAGCTGAAAGTCAGGACCTCAAAGGTAGCATTCTCTGAAGTGCTACCTGTTCCACGTGCAGGGCCAGCTAGGCAGGTGGAGATCAGGGGTCTCAATGCATGAATGAGACGGTGGTATAGGGAGGAGGGGTTTAGATTCGTTAGGCACTGGGGAACGTTTTGGGACAAGCAGGGCCTGTACAAGAGGGACGGGCTCCACTTGAACCAGAATGGAACCAGACTGCTGGCGCTTAACATTAAAAAGGTGGCAGAGCAGCTTTTAAACTGATCCCTGGGGGAAGGCCGACAGGAGCTGAGGGGCATCCAGTTCGGGACTCCTCATCCCTATGGGACTAGGATGGGGAGGTTAGAGAACAACAAGACAAAGGCAGAGTAGGAGAAGAAATTGGAAATGGTAGCATGATGGGATGTGATAAACAGTTTGGCACAGTGAGAGAACGCAGGGACAAAGGAGCGAATAAGCAGCCCATCCTGGGGCATCCCATGTACAAATGCTTTTATGCGAATGCCTGAAGTCTCCGAGCAAAGATAGGAGAACTGGAATGTCTGGTGACTAGGGAAAACATTGACATAGTGGGCGTAACGGAAACCTGGTGGAATGCGGAGAATCAGTGGGATACCGTAATCCCAGGCTATAAACTCTACAGGAGGGACAGGCAGGGGCGTGTTGGAGGTGGGGTGGCTGTTTATGTTAAGGAAGGGATAGAATCCAGCAAAGTAGAGATTGAAGGTGGGTCCGACTCCACCGTAGAATCTCTGTGGGTTAAATTACCAGGCCTGTGGGGCGATGTAATACTGGGGGCGTACTATCATCCTCCAGACCAGAAATCGGAAGGGGACCTTGAAATGAGAAAACAGATCAGGGAGGTGACAAGGAGGGACAGGGTTTTAATCATGGGGGACCAATTATCCTCATATAGACTGGGTCAATTTGTGTTCTGGTCACGAAAAGGAGACCGGATTCCTTGACATGCTAAATGACTGTGCCTTAGAGCAGCTAGTCATGGAGCCCACCAGAGGACAGGTGACTATGGATTTAATGTTGTGTAGTACATAGGACCTGGTTAGAGATGTCAATGTTATGGAGCCGTTGGGGAACAGTGATCATGCTGCGATCCGTTTCGACATGCACGTCGGGGGAAGAATACCAAGCAAATCTCTCACAGAAACCCTTGACTTCCAATGGGCGGACTTCCCTCAAATGAGGAGGCTAGTTAGAAGGAGGTTGAAAGGGAAGGTAAAAAGAGTCAAATCTCTTCAGAGTGCATGGAGGCTGCTTATAACAACAGTAATAGTGGCCAAGCAGAGGTGTATACCACAAAGAAAGAAGGGTTCCACTAAATCCAGGAGGGTGCCCGCATGGCTAACCAGCCAAGTTAGAGAGGCTGTAAAGGACAAGGAAGCTTCCTTCCATAAATAGAAGTCTTGCCCTAATGAGGAGAATAAAAAGGAACATAAACTGTGGCAAAAGAAATGTAAGAAGGTGATACGGGAGGCCAAGCGAGACTATGAGGAACGCATGGCCAGCAACATTAAGGGGAATAATAAAAGCTTCTTCAAATATGTTAGAAGCAGGAAACCCGCCAGAGAAGCGGTTGGCCCTCTGGATGGTGAGGGAGGGAAAGGGGAGATAAAAGGAGACTTAGAGATGGCAGAGAAATTAAATGAGTTCTTTGCATCTGTCTTCACGGCAGAAGACCTCGGGCAGATACCGCTGCCCGAATGGCCCCTCCTGACCGAGGAATTAAGTCAGATAGAGGTTAAAAGAGAAGATGTTTCAGACCTCATTGATAAATTAAAGATCAATAAGTCACTGGGCCCTGATGGCATCCACCCAAGAGTTATTAAGGAATTGAAAAATGAAGTTGCTGATCTCTGGACTAAGATATGCAACTTGTCCCTCAAAATGCTCACGGTGCCAGAAGAATTGAGGATAGCAAATGTCACGCCTATTTTTAAAAAGGGAAAGAGGGGGGACCCGGGAAACTATAGGCCGGTCAGCCTAACATCTATACTGGGTAAGATGGTGGAATGCCTCATCAAAGATAGGATCTCAAAACACACAGACGAATAGGCGTTGCTGAGGGAGAATCAGCATGGCTTCTGTAAGGGTAAGTCTTGCCTCACGAACCTTATAGAATTCTTTGAAAAGGTCAACAGGCATGTGGATGTGGGAGAACCCATGGACGTTATATATCTGGACTTTCAGAAGGCGTTTGACACGGTCCCTCACCAAAGGCTACTAAAAAAACTCCACAGTCAGGGAATTAGAGGACAGGTCCTCTCATGGATAGAGAACTGGTTGAAAACCAGGAAGCAGAGAGTGGGTGTCAATGGGCAATTTTCACAATGGAGAGAAGTGAAAAGCGGTGTGCCCCAAGGATCTGTCTGGGACCGGTGCTTTTCAACCTCTTCATAAATGACCTGGAGACAGGGGTGAGCAGTGAGGTGGCAAAGTTTGCACCAAACTTGCACCAAACGACACCAAACTTTTCCGAGTGGTGAAGACCAGAAGTGATTGTGAGGAGCTCCAGAAGGATCTCTCCAGACTGGCAGAATGGAGCAGTAAAATGGCAGATGCGCTTCAATGTCAGTAAGTGTAAGGTCATGCACATTGGGGCAAAAAATCAAAACTTTACATATAGGCTGATGGCTTCTGAGCTGTCTGTGACAGATCAGGAGAGAGATCTTGGGGTGGTGGTGGACAAGTCAATGAAAGTGCCGACCCAATGTGCAGCAGCAGTGAAGAAGGCCAATTCTATGCTTGGGATCATTAGAAAAGGTATTGAGAACAAAACAGCGAATATTATAATGCCGTTGCACAAACCGATGGTAAGGCCACACCTGGAGTATTGTGTTCAGTTCTGGTCGCCACATCTCAAAAAAGACATAGTGGAAATGGAAAAGGTGATAAAGAGAGCGACTAAGATGATTACGGGGCTGGGGCACCTTCCTTATGAGGAAAGGCTACGGCTTTTGGGTCTCTTCAGCCTAGAAAAGAGGTGCCTGAGGGAGGACATGATTGAGACATACAAAATTATGCAGGGGATGGACAGAGTGGATAAAGAGATGCTCTTTACACTCTCACATAACACCAGAACCAGGGGACATCCACTAAAATTGAGTGTTGGGAGAGTTAGAATAGACAAAAGAAAATATTTCTTTACTCAGCGTGTGGTTGCTCTGTAGATCTCCTTGCCACAGTATGTGGTGATGGGATCTGGCCTGGATGCCTTTAAAAGGGGATTGGACAAGTTTCTGGAGGAAAAATCCATTACGGGTTACAAGCCATGATGTGCATGTACAACCTCCTGATGATAGAAATGGGCTATGTCAGATGCCAGATGCAAGGGAGGGCACCAGGATGAGGTCTCTTGTTATCTGGTGTGCTCCCTGGGGCATTTGGTGGGCCGCTGTGAGATACAGGAAGCTGGACTAGATGGTCCTATGGCCTGATCCAGTGGGGCTGTTCTTATGTTCTTATGCACACACACGAAGCCTAGTTGCCGAGTCTTGGGCCCCAAATTATGAGACTTACTGACTTGTGTATCTATAAGTCTTGACTTTTTCAGGTAATAACCCTGGAGACAGTGATGCACGTGACTCGAGTTCCCACGAGTCTCAGAAAATGCATGTTTTCATGACTGGAGTTCAGTTTGCAAGTCATGAGTGCCCATCCCTGTTGATAAAGTCACTTTGGGTCCCCTTAGGGGGATAAAGGTGGGATAGAAATATGGTAAATAAACAAATAAAATTTTCAAGATATGGGGAGCCTAATTATCACACCAGTTGCCCTTTCAGCGGTGCTGCTTCTGCCAAGGTACCATTTTGCAACGTCACTTCAGCAGGTTCTCCTTTCCCACTCTTTTGGTAAGCCTCTTCGCCCATACTATTCTTCACCTTCAGAGTCCTCCTTCCATCTCTCCCTCCCAGTGCTTTGGCAGAGGCAGCACAGCTGAAAGAAGTGTGCTGGGAGAGCCCAGTTATCATGCAGGTCACCTATGTTGGCAGTTTCTTCTGACTCAGGAGTGTGTGAGAAGGCTTCTGTCTTTCCACTGACATTCTCGCAGTACGTGAGTTCTCCAGCACTCACAAAAACAGGGGTAGTGACTGACCATGGAGAGGTCCCAGGAAACAGTTACTATTTATGGCAAATGGGGACAGTTAGAGCATGTGTGACTCTCAGTATCAGTCTTTATGAGACTTTCAAAATATGTGAAAGTATCAAATTTTGTAACTTAAGAGACTTTGGGAAATCACTGAATAACTGCAGAAGTTTATGCAGCGTTGTTGTCTTGCCTGGGCTTGCAACAAAAACAATTTCTTAACACCAAATTATGAGAGGGACAAAGTGGCTGGCTTCAGGTATACTCTTTCTATCCTTGAAACACAAGGTTGTACTGAGATAAACAAGCTTCTTTGATTCTGATTTAAATGTACAGACTTTTTAGGGTAATATTTCTACTCTTGGTTACTTTTAGGTTGAAATAATAACAGCTAGAGTGACTTGAAGAGAGCTTGTACACAAAAGAGGCGCAAGGATAATACTGCTAATTACCTGAGCTAATTGATTTTTCCTTTGATTTGAGTGGTTTTCTGTTAGTTATGTACTGTACTCGTTTACCCCAGATACATTTTTAGAGCAAGCCAGAAAAGAGGGAGTCTGTTTTCTCTCCTTCAATATTTATTCTAATCATCATGTTTACTAAAAGACAGGAGATTTAGCACAGGCTGGGACTTCACATTCTCTTTAAGCCATCGACTGAGATGGAACAAAAAGCCAGGAAAGTGTTCCTATCCATCAATGCTGCATCAATTTGACATTCCCAAACTTGCATCTTTACAAACATTGTGTATACCACACAGACCAGACTGAATTATATGAAAGAAAAGCAATTAATAGATTAAAATTTCATGTGGAAAACAGAAACGAGGAGGGGGGAGAATGACGGTGGGGAAAATTTTAATCCTTTTAGGCTTTCTATCAAGAACCTCAGAATATTAAACTTCAAAATACAGTACTCAGGTCATTTCTGATACAGCTAGATAATGCAAAACCACAATAAGGGGCCACCAATAAATCTTACTGTACTATCAAATTATGTTGTCTAGAACTTGGGAAAACCAGGGTTCAAGCCTCCACTCAGTCATGAAGTTCACAGAGTCATCCTGGTTAGTCCTTTTCTGAGGACAATGTGTCCAACAGCTTTCTAATCATGTGGGGATTAGAACATGGATGCATAAGTTTCCCCAATCTGGCAAGCCACCCTGCTACTGCATAATTGCAGGTCGTGGGGAAGTTCAATCAAAACATCAATCAATGGCCAGATTAAATATTATGCACTCAGAGTCATATGGGAACAACCACAAAAAAGGTGCAAGTACCTTCAAGCTCAAGACAATGTAAAAAATAGACCAAAAACAGGCCCTGATGATAACAGTACAATCTGACACATACAACAACTACCACTTATGATACTTGGTCCCTAAATGTCTGCTCTGAATTTAACAATTTGCCATTCATTGTTTCTCAAGAATTGATATTTGCAAATACAGGTTAAGTATCCACTGAGACTGCTTGGGACAGGAAGGTGTCTGGATCTGTCTGGATTTTGGAATAATTGCATAAATATAATGAGAAATGCTTCATCTTGCACTTTACAGTGTAACTCATATGGGTGTCTTTCAACAATGTCTGTGCAATTACATACAGAACTTACAGCCTGTACCTGTGTTGTACATGGGAATGAGCACAAGACCTTCTAGGGTTCACACTACAGAAAACAAGTCTTCTTGTTTCTTGGACAAAAATGTTTGGATTTCAGAATAGTCCAGATTTTGGCTGTCCAGATAAGGGGTAACCTGCAATGGGTTTTTAAAACCTACTCAAATGCATTGAGAAGCTGATCATTATTTTAGGGTAAGATAACCTTATCCACAACACCACCCTGAGCAGATGAACCACCTCCCAATGGAACCTCCTTGTCAGAAATCAATGTAAGTTTCTTGGCCACTGCACTACTGATCCACTTCAGTTCACTACTGTATTTTGTATTTCTACCCACCTCATCTAAAGCAGATTAAAAGAGAAATAGAATTAGGTGTCAACAGTGTATAGATGACACCTTGTTTTAAATTTCCAAATGAACTAACTCAACAGTTTCATTTAGATGTTAGCAGGATCCCATAGCTTAAATGCCATGGGGCTGCGAAGTAGTCCCCCAGCACTATCTTCTGGAATCATCTCTCCAAGCAATGGAACTACCAAAACATGGTGTTCCCCCCAAATAGCATGTTCAGAAGGATACTATGATTGATCAAATTGAAAACCAACATAAGATCCAGGAGAATTAGCTAGCTCACACATTCCTGACCATATCCCTGACCACCACCTTACCTGCTCTTGCACAAATGAGCTGTTGGCATGGGTGCAGGGCCTCTGGAGATTTGTGCCAGCAGTCCCACAGCGCATGACAGTGGCTTGCCTTTTGTGATGCTGCACCAGGATTTACAGCATAATCCTATCCCTGTCTACTCTGAAGTAAGTCCCATTGTGTTTAGTATGGCTTATTCCTAGGAAAGTGCGCATAGGATTGCAGCCTTACAGTGGCAATTTGCAAGATAGGACTGGGCTGTAAGCTGTAGAAAGATAAGTACTTTTCATGTTACCCTCTTAGAAATATTGTCTGCACTGGTGGTTATAGCAACACTGCTCAGCACTAGCTGATCCTTAGGTTGGAATGTCAAATTCAGTTGTTTCCTCATTTTAAGCATATAAATTGGAGGGGGGTCCAGAGAACGAACTAGAAAGAAAAATATATTTGTATCTATCACATGATTTGATGATGGAAAGCTGAAGGAAGAAACTTTTAAGTTCAGGCGAATTTACAAGGTAATTTAAAAATGATTTGAAATAATATTTTCTACAATGTAATCTTTCTACAATAAATCATCTCATAACCTTTTCCACATAAAATTATTGTATACATTGACTCTGCTTGAGTGGGGACTGTTTTCAAACATCTACTGGTTGTAATAAAAAGAGAGAAAAAGCAGTTGCTATTGCTACTAATAGCAGCACAAAAAATATCAGGAGCAAGCTGTAGTAGAAATGCATTCTTGATGTTGGACAATGGAGCATACTTCTCCAAAGAGATTTTGTTATGTTATTTCTAAGATGCATGTAAATGGAAAATGGATGAGTACCACTTGGGAATTCTTCCAGTCTAGGAAATCCTGTTGCTCTGTCTCTGTGTGGGGGTAGGGGAAAGGATCGCACTAGATCTTCATCTATTTATGCTACATCTATTTTGTATATTTTGTCCAAACAGGACTACTTTGGAAGGAACCGCTGTCCACTATAGCTTAAATGCAACAACAGAAAATAGTTGTACAGTGTCTCAACAGCCATCCATAGCAGTTTTTTAAAAAATGGCTAAATCAGCCTAATTTGCATGTACATGTTTTAATTGGAAACTCTGGAAAAACCGACTGTTTAAAAAGACATAGAGAGTTGTATGAATGTTAACAGAAGCAATATTGACAAATACACTAATGTTCATATTTCATAGTACAATCAGAAAGAGGAATGAACAGTTGTTCATTGTTATAAATGATGTCAACAAGATTAAAAAATGTCTTTTTACTGAGAAAGCAACAGATCTGACATTCCTTCCCCCTCTCTTCTGCCCCCCCCCCCCGACATTGGTTTACGAAACTAGCTACTACTTAACTGGCACAGAACCATCCCTTTACAAAACAAATCACATCATAATATTCATACTACAGCCCTGCAAATGATTGCCTTGAGCACTGCATTGTGTACAATGTAAAGGATTTAAAGCAACACACTGCAGACCAAGATGGGCAGAATGGACAGTTCAAGAGTTAAGCACACTACAAGCAACTCTCCCGCCCCAACCCTGGACACACATGTGTTATATTCCTAGCTTGGAATATCATGAGAACATATATTACAGACAAACAGTAATACATGATATGTCAAGAACCGAGGAATACACATAACTACAGCAGTAATTAAATAACCTTTCCCCGTCATTCCCCCAACACTTTCTCTTTATAACAAAACACAGACAAAACCCCCTTTTCAGCAGCAGCAATGAAAACTTAATAGCCTACCATTTTCTTTGCATTCTTCTGGAGGTTTAGCCTTTTTCGCAAGTCGTGGATCCAGCCATGATGTTGTCTTTGTGTTATGGCTGAAAAGAAAAGAAATCACCCTGATCAGGCACATACTGAACAGAACCAAGTTTATGTCTTCCGACGAGGGGGAAGGGAGGGTAGCGCAACAAAACTGCAATCAATATACTTAATTTGCTTACGGGGTTCTAAGTAGACCTGAAGGAGGTGTAAGAGCGATTGGGCAGAGCAGCTCTAAATTTGGCAGCCTCTGCTCCTTGTCCTCAAAGCAGCTATTTTTATTAAAATCAACTAGAATGTTGCCAAGTTAGCCTCATTGTAAATGCAGAACTCATCCAGGGCAAAAGGAATTTACAGCGCTCTCCAACTGAACGGGTGCAGCCGACAGCCTTCTGAACCCGTTTGCTAGAGTTTGAGCAGAGAATTATTTTAATCCTAAATGCTTCCTAAATATATTTCTCAACAGCCACACAGGCAGAAAGGGGCTCAAATGGCACTGTGCCTCTGTGTTGTTGTTTCTTAACAGGATGATTAATGTCAGGTTGATTAACCAGCTGTTATCTATTCCATATCTAATTCACCTCCCATGATAAAAGTACATTTAGCAGAAGCTGAATGAATCACGTGGCTTATTCTGCAAAGCCCAGAATAGATTGTTCTCCTTCCCCCCCCCCCCCGGAAAGCAATGAAATGGACCCTGAACTGGTGTAGAAAATTCTTCACTAAGAGTGGTTTCCCAAAAGATAGTTTAACCAGCTACACAGACCTATATGCAATGTTTTCTTAAATTTTATATCCTTTTTTTTTTTTTTGCAGCCAAGTAAACTCTGAGCCAGAAAGGGCTTTTAAACCAGAAAAGAGAAATGGATATTTGTTTTATTTTTTTAAAGAATGCTCTTTCTCTAAGGCACTCTGTTTCATCCCCTCTTTCACACACTCAGCGTGACAGTCCTTTTGTAGTGCATGTTTTATTTATTAAACACATCCTAGGAGGCTGCTCGCTTTGTATAGTTTACATATTGCTGAATTATTAAGCTTTTTTAAAATTTAAGTAACATTTGCTGACTAATTTAAAAAGACCTGTAAGGCATTTGCTGAAAAGCGTAGCTGGCATTCATGGTAAAGAAGTCCTGCTATTTGGGCTAAGAAGCCCCTTTGGAAAAGTGGCTCTCATACTGAATGGGGGACAAGTAACTGTGGCTCTCTCATATTGAGTGGGGGACAAGTTCACCCCAGCATATCATCTTCTTCAGCACATTAGGTTCTACTCCTGCCACCAAGACTGAGAGTTTGGGGCTTCCTTCAGCCTGAAGAACTTTGATGGGTGTAGCCCTCAGCTAGCATTCAACCTAGCCAACCCCACCACTCTTTCATCAAATGTATACTAGACCGGTTTAGAACCTAGTGATTTTTCATGTAGGATTATTACTTGGCTCAGGACCCAATACTAACAGATGTTCAATTTATGCAACTGTAGTGGCCCTTTTTGTCAAATGTGAATAGTCCACGTGTATACTTAACATCACATTTCCTATCTAAAATTCTCATATCTTTGCTGTCACTCACATGCACTGGAAAGAAAAAATGCCAAACAATGCATGCACACACAACCATATTTTACAATTGCGCATGTGTACCCATGGGGGGGGAGGGCTTGATCTATGGAATGGATGATTTTTCCTTGGACTTTTGACTGACTCCCCACCACCCCGTTATATGATTTCATGTATTCATTACAAATTCTCTCTAGGGTTCCAGTAAACAGAGCCAGGGACCTTACATTATCACTTATATTAGTATTTCTCAAACTTTTTAGCACTGGAACCCACTTTTCAGAATGACAATCTGCCAGGACCCACCGGAAGTGATGTCATGGCCAAAAGTGACATCATCAATTTAGGCTTCAAACCTAAGCCACGATCAGGAAAAGATCCCATTACGCAGCACACCCATGCTGCTATTTTGCATAGCATGGAATTCAAACATTCCACCTTAGAAGTCAATGCAGAACATACACTTGGATCCTTCTCCACACAACCCTCCCCCCCTTTTCATCTTCCCACCTATTCAGGGCAAAGTACCATGCTTCTTTCCTGCCAGGAGTCTGTCTTGTCCAGCAGCTCTGTATCCTGTATTTTCAGTTTCGTATTTTCAAGGGCAGCTGAGCTAAGTGCTACCTGAAATTTGAGAAATGCTGACTTATATCATCTACCTGTTTTTCTAAATAGCCACTTGTTCCGGCCTGTGGATTTCACTGGGACTGGAGGTTATTTAGGGTTCCGAGGAAGAAGCAAGTCTAGTCCAAGGCTGTCTGAACCAGTGGTTCTCAAATTTTTAGGGAGATTTACTCCCTAAGTAAGTCTTTGTGGGGGAGAGGCGAGGGCAGTGACACAATCCCCAGGATCACATTGCTAAGCAGAGTGAGAGGGGTGCTTTCTAAACATAAGCACATCAACTTACAGAAGCAGCTCCAGGTACAAATCACAATGTTTCTAGGTGTAAGACAGGCATCTCTATAAGACTCCACAACTCAAGGTGACTCACTCACCTGAGAGCAAAGCAATGGCTGAATACAGAGGCTTTTATAGGCTAGGTAACCTCAAATCTCTTAGCACTGGGACCCATTTTTAGAATGACAATGTGTCGTGTCCAGGACCCAATGGAAGAGAGGTCATGGCCATTATATCAAGCAGGAAGTACTTTCCTGAGAATGCAGCAACACTGAAACTGCCCATGGCAATCACTGAAATGTGCCATTTTCCCTAGTTAGACAGACTATAAATAATTAAATAAACTAGAACAAATAAATAAGGAGAGATAAGATGGGGAAGCCAGCCCTGTTCCACTAAGTGAATTTTCTCTGTAGTCTGCCTGCAGTAACCTCACACCCCCCTTCCCCCCAAAAAAATCAGTAAGATTTTTCAGCCCTGCCCAGTGCCCAGTTCAGTGTAAGTTCTTGTATTTAAGCAAATTCAGTGTGATTTGGGACAAAATCAATTTTAAATCCAACATGTTTTTTGTTTGGGCTAGATTGAGATTCCAAAGCTTCCCTCTATACAGCTTAAAAATTCCAGAATGATGAGAAAAAGTTAGGCTCCTCTATCAGGGGTGGGGGCGGGGGGAAAGGAAGAAGAATCTGAAAAAGACAACAGTTTGCAATAAAATAGTTACCAGCTCAAACCTCTTTATACTGTACTATTGGGGGGGGGGGGCTGCCTTCTGGAGCACTTGTTCAGCCAAGGTAAATTTGCTTACTCATGAGTAAACATGACTGTGTAGCTTACTTTTGCTTTCCATAGGGCTTAATACATTCATCAGCTTGGAGGGAGGGACTTCCTACTCGGGTGTTTTTGGGGGGCTGCGTTGATCGGGACAATTTTGGCGGTGTTGGATTCCTCTCGGCCTGCCCTTTGCAACAGACCAAGGCACAGTCGTCTATTCATTAGTAAATGCACAGTGGGGTTCAGTTCACTTTCCATAGGGCTTAATGAATTTCCTAGTCCGCTATCAGCTTCTCAGTTGCAGCTTTGTGACCCATTAACAAGTGGGTTGTGACCCACAGTTTGAGAAATCCTGTGGTAGGTGTTTACTCCAGTTGCTTTATCAAGAAATCAGTGCAAATTGGTAAAAGATGGAGCACTTAACAGCAAAGATGATGTATGTCTGACTACAGCTGGTATTCTCATTATTAAAAGATATCTTACCAGCCATGTGCAACAGATTATAAGCTGGACTGATGCCAACAGAAGATGTTCTCATCATTAGGATCAAGACGTGCAAGGACAGTGACCAGGCTGATGTTCTCTTCTTTAGAGAGAGGGTTATCTGGCAGGTACATATAAATTAATACATTTGGAGAATAAACATAGTCTGGGGCTTTGAAGGAGTTTGGGGCTTTATGTCATCACTGTTTCTCATAAGATCAGTCAGGTACAGTGGCTGAGGTAATTGGTTTGAGTCCAACTTCTCATGGGAACAATGAGAAAGCAGATAGTTCGCACAGCTGGGAGATGCACAGAAGATAGCTGACAGGCACACAAGATGGGAGATGGTTGTTTGGCCTTTCATCAGCTGTTACACCACTTATACAGCTAATATCAGCATTTACTAATACTTGAACCTTAATAGTTTTAATCTGACAATAGGCCCCTGGTTCTAATACTGTCAGAGAGAGAGAGAGGGAGAAGTCCTCTCCACTCCCTCCACACCTTGCTTAATCTTATGCCTCAATCACGTTCCCACTTAATTGCCTTTTATCCAAGTTAAAAAGTCTCAAATTAAGTTAAAAAGACTTCCTTTGTAAAGAAGGTACTTGGTTGAGCTTGGCTGCTCCCTTCTGCATCTTTTTCAGTTCCATGACATCTTTCTTGAAGTGTGGTGACCAGAACTATACATAGTATTCCCAACATGGCCACACCATAGATTTGTAGAGCTGCAGTATAGTAATAGTATAGTATCAGCAATCTATCTTTTTTCTGATGACTTTTTTCCAAGCTACTGCACACTCTGGTAATATTTTCAGTTGGCTACACTGATGTACTACAACCCAAAGATCTCTGTCCTGGTTCATCACAGACAGTTCAGACCCCATCAGTGTATATGTGAAGCTGTGAGGTGTTTTATCCTAACATGCATCACTTCATCTTCCTTACTGAATGCATTTGCCATTTGGCTGTCCATTCACAATCTGATTTGGTTTTCACTACCTTGAATGTCATCATGTCTACCTTGGTGTCATCTGCAACCTCATTGTTTGCCCACCTTGCTGTTTATTCCTAATCCATATCATTTATGAACTAGCTAAAAAGCACCAGTTCCAAGAAAGATCATTGGGGGACCTCACTTCTTACTTCCCTCCACTATGAACACAGCCTGTTTATTCCTATTTTCTGTTTCCAGTTCTTTAACAGTACAATCTATAAAAGAACCTATTCTCTTACTCCATGACTGCCAAATTCTCCCACTATAGCCCATTCTCCTATATGCTTAATAAATGCATCTTTAATCATGCTTTCTACTAATATAACTGGAACAGAAGTTCAACCAACCAGTCTGTAACTTTTAATTGCTGCCTTAATGTTCTAGTCACGTGCCTTCTATTCTTTTTTAATATCTCTTATGGTCAGCCTTTTTTTTTTTTTTTTTTTGCTAGAGTTTGTGTTCCTTTTTGTTCTCTTCATTTGGGCAAAACTTTTGTTTTCTGGAAGCCATCTTGTCTTTTGTAGCTTCCTTGACTTCACTCATGCGCCATGCTGGCATTCTCCTGGAGCTGCTGTTCCTACTTAATGGCACACATTCTAGTTGATCTTCTGCTATTGTGATTTGAAATAACCTTCACATACTCTGGAGAAATTTGACCCCCTTGACTTTCCCTTTCCGTTTTCTTTTTATTAGTCCCCTCATTTATCAGAAGGTCCTTCTTCTGAAGTCAAATGTGTCTGTGTTGGACTTCCCTGGAAACTTTCCAATTACATAGATGGCAAGGAGCTGTATGAGCAATTAGAACTCTCAAGCCTCTGATCTCATAGCACCCACCTGTTTCCTATTCCCAGGCTGCACTTTTTAAACTTAACCTTTACCAATCCTGAAACTTCAATTACAGCAAAGTCCTGAAATAGGGAAAACCAAGAATTATTTTTTAAATGTCACCTTCTGCTCACCCACTCATTCAAGGCATTTGTGCTACTCATGCACTCATTCAAGGCATTCCATTCAAGGCATTCATTGAAGGCAAATTATTACTGGCAGAGGATGGAGTGGAAAGATAGAAGAAGAGCACCCAGAAAGGGATTATTATTTCAGTGCCATTAACTTTTTATTTTCTGACTGGCTATTATTCCGTCAGCCAAAAATCCAGCTGACCTCATCATTAGAAAAAAAAATTCCAGTAAAACTCCACAAGGTCATCTCCAAAAGCTTGATTACTAAACTGACTAATTAATTTGCAAGGAATCGCTCTAGAACAACAGGGTCTTTCAATCTCAAGTCAGAAATAGTTTTCCCAAAGCTGACAAATGTAGAAAAGCCAAAAGGACTTAGCTGTACTCCACACTTAGGTTTTATGCCACTTTTAACTGCCACGGCTGTTCCCCTGCCCCTTGAATTTCAGTTTGGTGAGGATGCCAAGAACTATTTGTTTGGGAACTCTACCTCTATTCTTCTACAACCGCAATTTTTAAGAGGATTCCCTTGGGTGTGGTCTTTTGTACCTTAAGTACAAGGCTCTACAAAGCTGTCAGTAATTGAAAGAATATACAGTTCCCAGGCTAGGCAGAATGTAATCCTGCCTATGTGCTGGATCCCAGAAACCCAAAGGAGTACCTGCTAGGCACTAACATAACCAAAGCCATATAAATTGCAATACAACTTGATTAATAAATAGCTGTTAAACAAACAAAAATATTTTAAATAGTTGGTCACTGCTTTATTCAAACTGGGGGGGGGGAAGCTGCCAGTGAAATACTGCCACAAGATACTATTTTATGTTCAGAAGGGTATAATTACTGACCAGTTGGATGGATTTGATGCAGCTCAAACATGGCATCAGCCATTTGATTGAGAACCCACTAATGTGGCAGTTCCCAAACTCCTACAAGGGAGTTGGGAACCCTGGAAGTCTTGGCAGCAGTGGGTCAGGGGGCCAGTGACAGCGCTACAACTGGAGCTATTTGCAGCAGCAGGGAGACCCACAGAGAGGGCTGCGAGCTCCCTGCACCCTGCCAGAGGCCAGTGCGACCCCCCCAGGTAAAAGCCCCTTGCTCTCAGTGCTGCTACAATCACTGTGGCATCATTGTGACACTCATTTCTGGGCCATGCCACTTAAGGGGGAATGGCCCTCTTCCAGTTCCTCAGTGGGTTGTGACCCAACCACTACACTAATGGCATGCTGGTAGCGTACAGAATCTAGACTCTCTACTACCATTGGTAGTAACCACCAAATTATGAACAACTAAGCTAATGAACCAAATTATGAACCCCTTCCCCAACGGTTACATTTAAATAATGACTTCAGCTTGGTACAAAAGAAGGCAAGAGTTTTATTACACACATAATTTACAATAACCCATGGAATTAGACTATTACAATTACTAAAACCAAAAGGAATGCTTACTCAGATAGTTAATGAGTGGGTCTGCAAATGTAAACAGTTACAAACATTACACTTAACATGCATTAGAGAGGAAATCACTTAAAAGTGACGTACAAGGCAAGCAATCAGAAAGACAGAATAAAACAGAGAAGATCAAGTGGAGAGTAGAATTCTCAGAATGAAGGGAATGAAAAATATTACTCTGAGTGATAGAAGTCCAAGCTCTTCCATTTTCATAGTCTCCAGAGGTAATATTTTATAGCTTTTTCTATACAACAGATTAGCAGTACGGTTTGTGGTCACATGTTGCATTAATTTTTTTTATTATTCATTAATATTGGGGAGAAAAAGCAGATGGAGAAAAAACACTTCCACTCAGTTTTTCCTCCTTTTATATCATTAGGTTTTGGGTCTTAATAACTGGTATAATCCTTTTCTTCAACTTTCTTCCCTGAACATGTAAATAGTTCAGCAATATTCTTATTCTGTTCTTTCCTACAGAAAATATTGTCAGAGATTGGCTAGGCAAACACATCAGAAGACCCATCTGGTCAACTTCCTCTGTACAGCAAGCATCCACTGCTGTCCACTAGGTTAGCCTCCCCAGTGGGCCCTAGCATGGTCACCAAATGATGGCAGGCAGTAGCAGATGCTCCATAAGCAACAGCGCCATTTCAGATTTCCCCGATGCCTTGCCCCTCCCAAATAGTGGGGCATATGAGAAATCTAAAATGGCATCACTACTCAAGAAAAAGCATCAGCTATGGCCCAGTGTGGCCTGATAAGTTTGCCAAAGCCCAAAAGGAAAGTTTATTGTGGGAAGGGGAAGCAGCAAACACTTCTCCTTCAGCTCTGCTACTAGACCAGTATTAGGGTATTTGCATCCTGGACGATTGTGTCCTGATAAAATGTGTCCCAGTCATTAGTGCCCTTGGACATTCATTGGTTTTTTTTTTGGGGGGGGCACCCAGTTATTTGCATCCCATTATAACTGGGCAAGAAACCCCATGTTATATATGCTAAGCATATATCCCAGTCTACTTCTTGTTTCCCATTAACATTCTAGATGCATCTCTCTAGCACAGCATTTGCCAAACTATGGTCCGTGGGCCAGATCTGGTGCAACACTGAAGCCCTCCCACTATGAGCAGTGCTTACCATTCTGTTGCACTACTCACAATCAGCCCACCTGATCTCTACAGCACGACCCTCTCCACAGCTGCGTCTGCCCAGAAATCTGGGTACTAAACCTACTGGAGCAGTGGGCTTTAGACGCGACTGTCCAGATGTTGCTCTGTGGAGATTGGGTGGGCTGATTGTGAGCAGCGTGGCAGAATGGTAAGAGCTGCTGCAAATGGGAGGGCCACACAGCAGCCATGAGTTTGGCGACCACTGCTCTAGCATATAGTGTTCTGTTAAAGGAAGAGACATGCTTGCTTTGTGCCACAGATAAAACGGCATGGAGGTCGCAGGGCGCAACAGAGATAGGGTTGCTTCATATCCATGGTTTCTGTATCTGCGGGGTGGGGGGTGGGGGGAAGGCTGATATGTTACCCTGAGGATACAGGGCAACTCCTGTAATTGGAACTATTCAATAAGAATGTCCATACTCAAAATAGCTATTAAGCATATACATCAAAACAGAAACAAACACAATTAGATCTTACTCCAGCAAAAACCTTTTGAGTCCACTCGACAGTATGTTAATTTATAAAGTACATCATTCAGGTTGGCTCTAAACATATGTCAGGTGGGGATGGAGGAGTCTTCTTTGGCTTTTTCATTGCATATTAGGCTGATTATTAGGAAATAATCTGTGTGGCTAACATTCTTCTAGAAAGAATAGTCCAGCTAGTCTGATAGGATGTCTTATCTGTTTAAGTGTTCCAATCCTCTTCCTACTTTCTGTGTGATCTTCAGAAAGCCACATGATGACTGTCAATGCAATAATGCTTTTATTTTAGTAAGCATGCAACTGAGATTGTGAACTGGATTGTGGCCAGGTGTATAAATAGAAGCCTCATCCCATACTGAATGGGAGGAAGTCCAATGACAACATGAAATTGCCAAAGAGATTTTACCAAAAGGGGAATGAAGTTGCTGGGATGCAAACTAAAGGCTTCCCACTATACTCTGGAATGATATGGTAATAGAAACATCCTTGGAATGGCATTTATTCAATCTAGCAGGATTTACATGTTACAATAATTGTTTTTCATCTATTATTTAACAATCTGATACACTTATTATGGCTCTCTTCAGGGCATTGGTGTTAAACAAATAGCTTTTTGTTTCCTTTTTCCCCACTAAAGCAAAGGGAGTCTTTTTATGGCATTAACCAAACTGAGGCATAAACAAAGAGGTAATTTAATAGAACCTCCACAGCATGAGATCCCCCTTAACCCTCTGAAGTCTGAGTAATGCAAAAAATCAAACGATTAAAAAGGCGACAAGGAATGTGTATTATTGAGTGTTTGTAAGTCCACATTCCAGCATTTAGCAAACATGTTTTTTTATATATTACTCAAGACTCCTTCCACATGTTTAATTTACACTTGGTCTTCCTGATTAGTTTATGTAATGTATATCTATACAAGTTAGATTTCTCCTGCATAAACCCTACTGAAATGAATGGGAGGAGTGCAAGAGAACAGAAGTGCTCCTTTCATTCACTTCAATAAAGCTTGTGCAGCAGAACAATAGACAGATTGTGCCCAATTTTAAGTCAGTTGTAGAAGAAATAAATAAGTCGTGAGATCAAGGCAACCATTTTCAAATTATACACCATATTGGTTCAGAATCTGCATGATATTATTCTTAACACTGTAGCTCACATACATCTATTTTGAAATGTGCAGTACTTACTCAATAAAGTAGACTTCCCCTTTCTCTGTGTAAGCCATTTCCCAATTGTCAGGCAAGGCTCCCAATTCATCATTTTCTTCTGGTTTTGGATGCTTTGTTACATCCATATCCTCTTTTACCTCTTCAGGCTGGCTATATACAGGTGCAGGATAAGGCTGAGAAGATGTTTCACCTGAGGCACCTGTGCTCTTCTCTTCATGTTCACTTGATTCTACATAAAAGGAAACAGGTACATGAAGATAAGCGTGTCATTCCAACAGCATTTATGCAGAAAATGTAGTAGTACAGTTCAACAAATCTGAAGACTTTACTCCTTACACATAAATTAAACCTAGGCTGAAGCAGAAGGCAACAACAACCCAGAAGCATGAGGTATATTTGAAACATGGGGGCTGCTTTCAGCCATGCATAAAGCTGGAAGTTCGTGAACTACGTAGATTTGCAGTGCTATGAAAGAAAGTCTGGCTCTATGTGTGGCACCATCACAATACAATCACCTTGCCAGAAGTAGCAAGCTACAGTCAGAAGCAAAGAAACTGCCATGGACAGCATTAGATGGAAAGGCAAGGTAATAATATTTATATAAATAAGGAAATCTCCCAGCATGCTCTGTTTAACCTCCAGAGCTCCAGGTAAGGTGGCTGGGCTCTAAATTGCCACACCTCCCTCTCCTTGCCCACACTTGGCTATTTATTAAGCACCAGGGTGTAGGCAAGGAGGTGGCAGTGGATGGCATCATAACCTTTCTCCCTTCCCCCCTTCATCAAGCATCACTGGAGGAAAAGATCAGCCACTGAGATCAGCTCAATCCTTTTCCTGCTTACTTTTAGTTAGTGGGAATAGGACTGTTGAACGGAATGAAGTGGCTTGGTGGGCAGTGGAGGGCAGACAGGGCTGAATGGCAGCTCTTGTCAGTTTGCCACTCCCTCCAACTTGCTGCTTGATGCAAACCTTTCAGTTAGCATCATAGGCAGGCCAGCCCTGCTGGAATCTAATGCTTTAAATAAAAATGCACTGCAAAGATTGGAAATCTTGCCGATAGCTGAGTTGTATTGGTCCCTGTATCTTCTCCTCTTCCTGCCTCCATCTCTTCCAGCCCCTCTGTGTTCCTTCCTTCTGTCCCCTCTTCAGCCTCAGACTTTCCCTCCCCTCAACTGGGGCTTCCTCTCTTTGTCTTCCTCTTGTCTCTTCCTCAGCAGTACCTTACTCCAAACCTCCTGTGCTCCTTCATCAATGCTTCGCCCTGCGTCCTCGTTCTTTCCTCATTTCTTTGCCCATCTTCCATTCCAGTGCAGCCTTCCTCCACCTTCCTCCACCAACCCACTTTCCCTGACTTCAAAGACCCCCTCTGCTGGTTCCACCCTCTCCTGCTTTAGCTGTCTATGCCAGCTACTGCTGTCTGCCAACAACTCTGCAACACCTGAAAATGGTATAATCTCTGGGCATCTCAGAGCCAGCCAGATGGCAGTAAGAATTTAGAACATAAGAACAGCCCCACTGGATCAGGCCATAGGCCCATCTAGTCCAGCTTTCTGTATCTCACAGCGGCCCACCAAATGCCCCAGGGAGCACACCAGATAACAAGAGACCTCATCCTGGTGCCCTCCCTTGATTTGATGCAAGCTGTGCAGACCCATGGTACAACAAGAGCATCTGCAGGGCTAGTGTCACCTATTTATTCTCACATACCATGATTCTATCTCACAGTGCTGAGGGATTTCCCTTGGATGTTTGTCTGGTCAGCAGACAATCATGAGGGAAGCTTTGGATTCTGGCCATCTAATGCAGTGTGCCTTGATATAGACAACCCATAGTTTTCCTTAATTCATTTCTGCCCAGCCCACAAGTGTATGCATTTGATCCCTGTTGTGTATATGCAACGTTGGGCAGAAACAGCTTAAGCAAACAAAAAGTTTATCCTGTCTAGTTTCATGTGGAATTTTATTATTTTATGTTTTAAATCCTTCCTTCACATATACAACCTACCAGAGACCTGAAGCCAAATATTAAACATAGGCAATGCTTTCCTGATTGAAAATGAGATTCTAAATTAAGTCTTCCTTCCGTAACCAGGGTAACATTCTTACATCTTGAGCCGACCTACTTTCAGAAATTAAGCTACTTTAAAAAAAAAAAGGCGGGGGGGAGAATAATCTGACCTTCAAATGAAAGCTTCACCTTATGAAGAGGGCTGTTAGGCAGTCTACTACCTGGATGACTGCTAGTACTACCACCAAATATTTATTTAAATGAAGACAGTTCAAAGTACTTTGTATAAATTCACTTGGAACAACAGCCCTGAAAGGTCTGAATTATTCCCACACTGCAAGTGGGATCTGAGGCTATGAGGTACAGCCACCTAATGAGTTCATGACAATAGTGAGGTTCAAAAGGAGGACCAACTGATTTTTGTAGCTAGGCAACATTAGCTCTAGTAAGGATGACTATGGAGATGGCAAGTACACGGGGAAAATCATCTGTGCAGAAATGCACTTGAAGAAATACGTATTATTGGAGTTCAAAAGTTGGAAACTACTCTGAAAGGATATTTTTGCCCCACACAGTTTTCCTGGTGTAGCTTTTAGGACTAACTCAAAACAAACACCCCAATTTCATAGCAAGTGGCATAAGGGGGAACACACAAATACACACATTTCTTGTACAGGTGTGAGTGGGGGGGGGGGGGTTTGAAACCGACTTGTGGCAATCATTGTGGAGCTGCCATTATTTCTCAAAATGTTTCTCTGAACAAGCTACAGCACTGTAACAATGTAATTCCTAGGGCAGTGTTTCTCAAACTGTGGGTCGAAACCCACTAGGTGGGTCATGAGCCAATTTCAGGTGGGTTCCCATTCATTTCAATGTGCATTTTATTTTTAATATATTAGACTTGATGCTACCATGGTATGTGACTACATTTGTGGAAATGTGACAGATTTGTACTTTGAACAGGCTACTGTGTATATGATTTAACAATGATAGTCAATGGGGCTTACTCCCAGGTAAGTGTGGATTACAGCCAATTGTTTGTGAATTTTTTTTTTAACGGATCAGCGACTTCTTGGGAAGGTTAGAGGGTTTTTTATTTTAAATAAATTATTAAATGTATACTTATTGTAAACATTTAATTTACTTAATTAGGTTTGATTTCGCTGTATAGGGGTGTTAATTTTCCTGTTTGATGATGTCACTTCTGGCCATGACATCACTTCCAGGTTAATGACATTACTTCTGGTGGGTCCTGACAGATTCATTCTAAAAAGTGGGTCCTGGTGCTAAGAAGTTTGAGAACCACTGTCCTAGGGCATTCCGAGGTAATTACCTTCTGATGACTGGGAAAAGCAGCGGTAAGCTCTTCATCTGTGTAAATGCTAAAAAGGTAGTTTTTCACCTCCATGGCTGTCCACTGCTGCCCATAATTCAAGCCAAATTTACCCTACAATAATTTTATTATTGGTGTAGTCTTAGCTGGCAGATGGTGAAAATAGTTATACACAGGGTTCAGGCATCAGTATTTGTGAGCCCAGTGCAAACTTCTTTCTGGCTGTCTCATTTGCATTTATAATAATCAGAAATGGCAGTGTGTGTGTGTGTGTGAGCATGCTGCATACACAAACTAGACATTTACTCACTTATATTTGCTATATCCTACCAAAAGCTCAGGATTCCTGCTGTCCTTAGTATCAGTATCCTCAATTATTAAGATAATTATAATTATTAGTGATGTGTTATGCACATCACACCAGCTACCTTTTCCTTCTTTCTATGCACAAGAACTCTGGAAGTGGTAGTTCTTAAGACAGCATATCAAAGAGGTAAATACAAATTTATCTGTTTCTCAAACTATAAATCCTAGTTAACAAGCTACACAAACACATTCTCTCTTTCTAGAGGGGAGCTTGAGCCAGCAACTCACTGATTAAAATGTTGTTTGTTCTTGTCTAACACTACTTTGAACTGGCCCCATCAAATCTCACCAGATATGGACAATAGGTACATAAATGCAGGGAAGTTTCTATAAATATCCTTAAATGATGTACAATTAAGGGCACAATCCTAACCAGGTCTACTCAGAAGTAAGTCCTATTTTGTTCAATGGGGCTTACTCTCAGGAAAGTGTGGTTAGGATTGCAGCCTTACAGCCCAATCCTATCCACACTTTCCTGAGAGTAAGCCCCATTGACTGTAATGTCACTTACTTCTGAGTAGAGATGCATAGGCTTGGGCTGTTAGTCTCTGATTTTTTTCTACTTGGTAATGGAGTTGCAATCTGGTTGGTCTCCACTAGCTCTCCAGGCCTCTTTCCATACACCCTTTCCAACTAATTGCTGGAATCATTAACATTCCCCAGCATTTCTACAGAGTACTTGTATGTTAACAGCATGTTTGTTTATTTTTTATTTTTTGAATATTTGTCTACCACTTTTAAATTAAAAATTCTCAAAGTACTTCACATAGAAAAGGAATTAGATGGTTCCCTGTTCCAAAGAGAGACACAATCTTAAAAAAAAAAGAAAAAAAGACACAATGAGTACAGCAGCGGAAGACAAGGCAAAAGGAGGCAAGGATAAATTGGGGAAGAACTTGCAGCTGTGAGAAATTTTTGGATAATCAGTCCTCAAAGAAAGGAGCTGCCAGCTGCCCTCACCAATGTTAACGGTGATAAGTAGATATTTTTTTGAACTGAACTTCAAAAGAGTGTCTTAATGACATACACAGACAATTTCTCTTTCAACCTGCCATGTTGGATCTCTTCAGTAGGCTTTCATCCTGCCCCGTGCACCTTTTCCCACTGTTGTGGCTGCTAGGCCAAAGCTCATAGCCACCAGAATCCTATGAGTTGCCCAGTTTGTTTGTGCCTCTCAGCCTACTGGATAGTTTACCCCCAAGTCCAATTTATGTCTTCCATAGCCACTACCACTTTCTCAGTGACTCCTTCCTCCTGTCTAAGGTGTTCCTTCTTGAGGTTTGGGGGAGCCCTCCTTCATTATAAAACTTATTTTAATTTACCCTGCATCCCAACTCTTGATTTCATTACTGCCTGCACCAAGTCAATGATGTAGTGTGGGATGGGGAAGTGCACACTGTAATGACCTCAGGACAAAAGGTTCAAGATGAGAACTAGACCAGCATTTCCCAAACTGCAGGCCACAGGTGGGTTGCAACCCAATAAGCAGTGCGTTATGACACAAAGCATTACTGGGAGCCTCCAGAGTCTGTTTCTGGGTTGCACTGAGCTCATTGGCCTCTATGGGCCCCAGAATGCCTTACAGAAGTGAACTGACTTCCAATTTGCTTTTACAAGGTATTCTGAGGCCCATGGAAGCCAAGGGAGTATATTGTGGGCCCAACGCGACCTGGAAACAGCCTCTGGAGACTCCCAGTAATGCTTTGTGGCATGACAGACTTCGTGACCAATCATGGAGGGCAAGGTGGTTCATGACACTGTGGAAGGGTTGCATCTGGGAACCAATGAATTGGACTTTACAAAAGGGAAACTTGCCACTAAGTTTTTATTTTCATCGTATTAGTTTCCTCTTTAGTGTCATGTAAGTGAGCTTAGGACTGCAGCCTTAATCACGGAGAGAGAAAACAATGAAAAAAGTTGTGTGTGTGTGTGTGGAAACCCACTATTAGAACCCACCTAGTGTGGAAACCCACTATTAGAAAAGTAAAGGTCATAGCAGTAGGCAGTTGACAGAAATGTGCTCTGCATGTCTCCCTGAAACACATCTGTTTCCTGCAGTGACAAACTGTACTTCCTTGCTGTTTTCCCTAGTTGTTTACATTTTAGTTGTGACACAGGAAAGTGGGTTCCACTTTGTTTCACATTTCATCAGTCAAATTACTAGCTAACTCCCGACAGAAACCCCATGGTCCTTGACATTTTACCCACAGTAGGCACTAGAAAGACATGGCTGCAATGAAGGATTGCTGAAATCTGAGGAAGTTCATTTGTCATGGATATTTGTAAAGAAGAGTAAAGTAAAAAGAAATGTCCACATTTTGTCCAGCAGATTTGCTGTAGTTGAAATTTGATGGCAAACTAGGAACAATATACCTTGCTCCTTAAAAGTATCTTTTAAAAGAGGTCATGTCATATTGACTTCAGTGGCTACATGCTTTATCCAAAAAGTTCCATGCACAAAAATGGGCTACAGCGGGCAATGATGAATATTGTTTCACTTGCAGATCAGACAGACTATACTCAGCAACGAAAATAATAACCAGAACTCAGGTGAATACTTAGCAGCTACCTAGGACAGCAATGATAATCTCTTCTTAGGGTTAAACTAGATGCATAGCTAATTGTGTTTTAGAGAGGGGTGTTTAATTCCAGAAATACCTTTTCTTTAACTCACTGCCAGTGAAAGCAAGAATTGCTACAAATGGTTGCTCTGGGGGGCAATCTTCCAATCTTTGATAGGAAAATGACATTAGTGAAAAGGTGAGTTCCTGCATCCTCATGTACTGCAGTCACAATTCTTAATTAAAGGAAAGACATCTCTGGGCTTCAGCAGAACACCTTAAAATACAACTGGCTTGCATTCTATATTGAATGCAAGAACCACTTGTATATTTGTCTATTTTTTCCAAGTGCAGAAGAAGGTAAAAAAATTAGTGTGACTGCTAGAGGGAGTCAAGGGAGAACAAGTTACAGGAAGGGGATACAGGTGTGTGTACAGATGTTAGGTATGGTTGGGTGAGCAGCAGCCTATTGGGACTGGATTCATGAAGAGGCCAAAAGTGGACCACAGAAGCTGGAGTGAAAAGAGCTAGCATGGGTTGTTTGTTATGGCTGTGGGAATGGGAGAACAGGATCACCTCATAGCCATATAAGCTGAAGGGAGATGAAAGATCCCGGGCTTGGCTACCTGCAAAGCAGACCCCATTTTAATGTGTTCCAGTGGACATCGAAAAGCCTAAAATTCTGCTCCAATATATTTCTGCTGTATTTCTCCCAAACTACATTCATTGTTTAAAAATCTTGAAGCTTTGTCCAGTCAACTGAAATACGAAAGGCAATTCCTTGTTACTCTATGTATCAGCACAGTAGCTAAAGGAATATGTATTTTTGGTAGTGAAGGAGCAATCTAAGAGCCCACAAAAAACTGACAGAAAAGCAACACAAAGAAATAATATTAAACATTAACTTGTCAAAAGACATTTACAGCTTCAAAACGTGTAGCTTTGTCATGCAGTTTTAATACCGAGTCATCTCTGAGTTAGCCTCATGAAAGCATGATGCAGCATGGATTTATTGCTTTTAAAATAACATCTGTGCACAGCATCCAAGAAGTTGCAGGCCCAACTAGACATGAGAAATAAATGTGGGGCTGCTGTTAAAAATGTCAGTTCCATGTGAAATGATCTCTCCTCTCTCCATAACACAAAATTATGGAAATATATGAAACCATCAGGTTGGAAATTGAGCCTCAGCACTGGTGAACTGAGGGAGGGTAAGAAAGGGGAAAATGCCCTGGGGCAACATGCCTGCAGGCGTGGCATTACCTTCTTCACCCCACCTTCTTTACCCCATTTGGAGGGTTGGGGAGGCCATATACAACCTCTTCCAGTCCTCCAAAGACCTCTGTTAAGGCCTCTGGAGGTCCTTTAAACCTCAATTCCGTTTTCGGTGAAAACTGGAAGTGACATTTAAGGCCTGCTGGAGGCCTTAGAAGGTCTTTGCAGGGCTGGACGAGATCACTTGTGGCCTCCTCTAGGCCTCAGAAGGCTCCCAGACATGGGGGGCAGCATTCTCTTTAGTGGGAGGTGGCATTCTGCAGTTCTGGCCCTGAAGGGCACAGGGGCCAGTATTGCCAGTGAGCCTCAGAATGGTCAAAGTTGTGTAAGGAAAGATTTTCACATCATAATGAGAAAAGCTGCACTTGTATTCATTCTATACAACTGTTAACATTCTGGAGTACTACATTGTACTGAGTCTGGCAATCTCAGAAAAAATACTTTGTAGTAAGGGAAAATCGGCCAATAAATGTGCTGATTCATCCAGATGGAATATGACAATGTTACAAAGCAATCTGAATACAATTTTCACAGATCTTAGAGATAAGACACTGGATATACTATTCTATGCTAGCCTTTAGATTTTCATACATTGCTTTATCCCTTAATCTACATGGCAGGTATTTAAATTTCAGTCTCATTTTTTGGAATGTCTCATTTCAATAGGATAATCCTGGCGTTTCACATATCCTTGCTTCTTAAAAAACCAAATGGAACATATGATTGTGTCTATTTGTCCTTTTCATCTCCAATGTAATAATTAAAACCATGGACTGTGAGAAGGGTTGCATCTGACCAGGAAAGCACAGCCTGGCCTGCATACATACTTTCCACACCAACTTAAACTACAGAAATCATCAGATGAAGTCAGTGGTCTTTGTGCGGCGCAGTACATTCCATTCCACAGTACCTGATCTTCCCAGCCAATCTTCTCAGAAACATACACCGGGTAGCCGCTTCTGCTGCCCGTTGCACTGACAGGCTCTGCACCTTGATTTTGAAGTAGAAGTAGCTACCTGAGCTGTTTGTGAGAAGATCAGCTTGAAAGATAAGACGCTGTGGCACATAACAGAAAGTGCTGTGTGAGAAAGGCTTTTTCTAAACACCGGATCAGGCCTGCAGACTGGGGTTTGGAGCCGTCTGAATCAAGTCTTTCATTCCATGGAAACAGATATCAATATCTGCTAATGTCTGACTGTCAACCACTTTCAAAAAGTCTGATGTCCCAATCCAAGTGGATGCAACCACCACCAGAAATAGTGTTCCAGACTTTTGGAAGCACATGGAGTTGTGTCCAGAGTCATCACCACAGATGACTGGGAGGACACAATGCATGGCAGCATTGTGAATAGGAGCTCTGCTGATGCTGTAAGTTGGTAGGGTGGGCAGAACAGGGTGGAGTGGTTAAAACATGGTGAATTCAGGAGTGGCTAGGGCTTGTTGGAGGTAAGACGGGCTGGCACCTGGTCCAAGCAACTTGTGCCAGATGTTATCCCCTCTAAATAAGCTGACACACCTCTTTTGTCTCCTTGAACAAAGAGTTGATGTAGATCCAAGGAGACCCTTTCATGGTGAAATATTTTCCCTTTCCCCTCCCAAGTCTCCTGATCAGACCCTCCCTCACCCTAGCATGCAGCACAGCCTGTTATGGCGGGGAAAAGGATAGCATTGGGCTATCAGTTATAGAGATGAAAAGGTGGCAGTCCTTACAGGTGGTGCTCTGTGTCAATAAAATACTTCTAAGAGGACTTTAAGAATTCTGTATGGCCTGAAGACTGTCAGGACTGGATGTCACAGTGGTAAAAGAGCCAAACTACAGAAAATGAGTCTCTAATGTTAAGTTATTCTGACCTGATACATAATATTAAAAGCAATTGCTGTATGGAGCACAGCCATCATATTAAGTGCCTCCATGTCCCAATTAAACATACCTAATAGCCTTTGAAAGGCAACCCAAGGTTTACAACATTATGGTCCAAAGTGCAGAAGAGTAGTACTTTTAAATGTTACATGTCTGATAGGCATCATACCTCCAAATCTGTCCCACCCTTCTTCCTGATTAACAATGCTGGTGAATGAAGACATTCAATAGTGAATGGATCTGCAAGAGGGATCTGAAGGCCTTAAGAGTGGACCTCAACAGGTGGGAAACCCTGGTCTCTGAGCGGCCCGCTTGGAGGCAGGCTGTGCAGCATGGCCTTTCCCAGTTTGAAGAGACACTTGGCCAACAGTCTGAGGCTAAGAGGCAAAGAAGGAAGGCCCAGGGAAGACAGACCAGGGACAGACTGCACTTGCTCCCGGTGTGGAAGGGATTGTCACTCCCGAAGTGGCCTTTTCAGCCACACTAGACGCTGTTCCAGAACCACCATTCAGAGCGCAATACCATAGTCTTTCGAGACTGAAGGTTGCCTACTGAATGGAGACAAGAGGGGAATTTCCTAGGATTGCAAACAAGAAGGGAACTTCCATTTAGAGACAACTTATGAACCAAGATATGAATGTGATCTAGGAGAACTTAGGACAAAGCACTATCTAAATGCTAAAGACTGCCTAACACATATGACAAGGTTATACCATATTGCATGACATCAAGACATTACAAGAACAGTAGAATCTTTGCTGGTCTGAGACCATAATAAAGATTGGATTGACTGAGAACATATTTAAGAGGGGCACATGAAGTGTAACAATTAGTAACAAAATTAACAAATTGTTACAAAAGTAACAATTAGATTGAAAATATAAACTCAGTTTCAGCTTGGCACTAGTTGAGACAAGGCTTGCTTTAAGTCAGCTGGAGCAATTGCTCTCATTTGAGCCCCATGGCTAAGGGGGCCCCTCGATAGAGTAAAGTACTCTAATCTCATATGCAATTTTATATTAAAATGTACTTAGATCTATTTGGTCCATTAACTCTCATGCACTTTTTAAGCACACATTTCAACTGCTATCTTTTCTACCATAGAGATATAAAGCATATAATAAATTTTATTTGTATCTCTAAGTTTCTACAGTGCTTGGCTGTGAAACTGGATCCCTTGCAAAAAGTGTTTCCAATTGGTCCCCACAGCTCCTAAGACAAGCCCTGACTTGAGAATCACTACGAGCCCAATCCTGAGCTTGGTGTGCTGGCTCACCGCTGGAGTGCACTGTTGCAAACATGATGTAAGGTATGTTTGTGGGCCCTAGTGCCGATACTCTGCCAGTGCTAGCCCAGTGCTGGCCAGCGAAGGGCTAGCACTAAGCAAGCAGTGGAGCTCTGCTGCTCAGTGGTTGCACAGACTGCTGAGCAGTGGAGTGTTAGGTGGAGGTGTGGGGGGAGGCGGGCAGGAGGCATTCTGGAGAGAGGGGAGGCAGGGAGGAGGCATTCTGGGGGGAGGAAGCAGGATGTGAGGGAGGTGGACCGCTCCACCGGATCCAGAGCCTCCTTGTCGACCGACACAGGGCATTCTACGCTGACCTTTGGGTTGCTGTAGAATCAAGTAGCCCCATTGTGGGGCTATTTGCTTTACCCAGGGGAAGGGGACAAAAGTTCCCTTCTCCCAAGGAGCCAGCAGCAGCTGCCTGGAGCTCGCTGGATGTGGCAGCAGCCATTTTCGGCGCCACTGTAGCCCATTACACCTTGCAGTTCAGGATTGGGCTGTATGCCTTTAGATAAAACTAGATGATTCAGCAAAAGTACGGCTGCTGCAGAAAGCAGGCCCTGTGCATTTAGTTCTCATCCATAGTGGAACTACAGCACTTGAAAGTTAGATACATGGGAGCAGTTTTCAATAACCCCTGCTAATTGGGTAAGAGGCACTTTTTCAAGTGGATGCTCCTTTTTTTAGCAGGGGGAGAGTAACTGGCCCACCTCACCCCAGCACTGTCTGTTCTAGTGGCTGTCTGCTGGTATTCATTTGCATCTTTTTAGATTGTGAGCCCTTTTGGGACAGGGAGCCATTTAGTTATTTGATTCTTCTCTGTAAACCGCTTTGTGAACTTTTAGTTGAAAAGCGGTATATAAATACTGTTAATAATAATAATAATAATAATAATAATAATAATAATAATAAGTTTGGTGCTGTCACAAAAGCAAACAGTTGAAAATTAATGTGAGAAATAACAGGAATTGAGCAGATGAGGATACCAACACTGACCTGGTGTGATTGCCATGCCATTTCCATTGACCACAGGCCTTTCTTCCTCTTCTTCCTCTGGTGGCTCTATTCCTGTCTTCTCCATATTGCTCACTGACTTATTTCTTTTGCGTTTGCCTTCAGCACTGGGTGTTGCACCTGGGAGTATCTGGTCTGCTACATTTAACAGTAATGGAGCCGGCTCTGCTGGAGGCTTTGGAGTGCCGTAGTAGTTGTCTAGGGCAAAAAAACAAGGAGGGGAAAAAGACCAGAAGTTGGAATGTGCAACATTTGTCCCCGTATTTTCTTGTACTTTTAAGCTTTCCCTTCCCATGTTTTCAGATATCCCAAGAAAGTCAGTGGTTTTCATATAAGGTTTTTTCCCCTCTGAAGAAGCAGATGCACAAACTGTTGTGTGTTATAGCCGCACGTACAGCGGACCCATCTCACCTGTGGGTTCAGCACCCACAGGTTTGACACAATGTGGGTTCTGACCCTGCATCTGAAGGATCTTAAGGACCTCCCAGATGTGCCCAGAAGTGTCTTTTGGAAGCCTCCAGGAGGACTTCTGAGGTGCAGGGAAGCTGCATGCAGCCTCCATAGTCCTCTGGGGACCTCAAAAAAGGCACTTCCGGTTTTAGGGAAAACCCAGAAAAAACTTTTGGAGGTCTCAGAACACCTCACCGCAGATTCCATTATCTGCAGATATCAGTATCTCGGGGGGGGGGGGGTGTCCAGGAACAGATCCTTTGCAGATACCAAGGGCTAACTACATGCATTCAATTTTCAAATATATATTGCACTGTTCAGACTTTTGAGAAAACTACTGTGCCAACGGACATTTGCACTCAGATGTGCATTCAATCTCTCTCCCCCTTTCTGTCTGGCTTGGGCAAGGTTGTACATTCAAACACCTACATTTTTTTTCTAGCAAAACAAACAAAGTTTGAGATAGCAGCAGGACAACAATATCAAGGCTGGAAATGGAAACTGATGAATTACTACAGTATCCCAAACCAAAACGATATTTAAGGTCTTAAGACCCAACTGCTCCTTATGCTCACATTTGTTCCCTGAGGATACTACAATGATATTTGTAAGTAAGCTTACAAGTATGCTTAGAGCTGTTCTGCTATTGCTTTTCCAAGTCACTGAAAAAATCTTTGCGTGAACTTAAAAATTAATTTTTAATTGAAATAGTAATTGGTTTCGTTAGAGAGATGGTTCAAATTAATTTGAACAGACTGTGTCATGAAATATACAGTCTTTAGGGATTTTGATGAGTTCACCGTCAAACCCACCTTCCTCCAAGGAGCTACCATAAGGCATACAGTCCAACAACCTTCCTGCCGATTTTCCCTCATAAACAACCCTGGAAAGCAGGTTTGGCTGAGAGATGTTAACTGATCCAAGTGAGCTTCTTGGTTAGGAAAGATTTTAAAGCCATATCTCCCTGGGATGTCACTATTCACTGTGCCATGATGACTTTACAATGTGCTGCAACTATCCTTAGTCAGAATATCCGGATCTTCCCCAGATAATGTAACAGCATTTCTGGTTGGGAGCCTGAAATTGTTTGGATTTTAAACCCCCCTCTCCCTACTTATCAGTCTTCAAGAACATTACAATGTTATGTTAAGGAAGTGGAAAAGTCCTCTGTTAAGTCATTAGGAAATGTCTCACCATCACTCCCCATCCATTAGATTTATTAGACAGTTTGATATTCAGATCCTGAGGGCCTCAACAATCCAGGGTGGACAGAAAAAACAGGTTCCCAAAATGCCTAGGTTAGGTAACTGGAATCCTACCCACAGAACATGGTTTCTCCTCACTTTGCCAGTGAGCTAAAAACGATTGCCTAAAATGCAAAACTAAACACATCACTAGTACAGGCCAGAAAGGATACATGTATCTTTCTCCATGTACAAGATCTGTGGAAAAACTAAACAAGCAGAGAATCCATTCTCAAAAATAAATTTTAAAAAGTTCTAGGAAGCTTCCATCTATTGTCATGCTACTTAAACTGGTCAGCATTTCTGTAGTTTAAGAACACACTTCACTACCATCTCTA
The DNA here is from genome assembly GCF_035046505.1 of Tiliqua scincoides. Classification (NCBI taxonomy): domain Eukaryota; kingdom Metazoa; phylum Chordata; class Lepidosauria; order Squamata; family Scincidae; genus Tiliqua; species Tiliqua scincoides. Next base: position 24,461,884 of record NC_089827.1, on the reverse strand, counting down.
TCAGCTTGAAACAATTATTTCTTTATGTGAATCAACACCTTTCCGAAACACTGCAAGCCATAATAAATAATATCTACACCACTGCATACTCTTCCTTGGTGTATGTTTACTACATGCACATAAACAAGGTAGAAACATGACAGAAACAGAAAAAAATAGAATACACAAAAAGTTACTGGTACTTGCATTTAACACTCAATGAGCTTACCTGCCACTGTTATAGAGAAGTAATCGAGAAATTTAACTACTCTTGAAACCTTCATACTGAAACAAAGTGATACAGAACAGATGTTTTTGTAATAGTGATATGCTAGGAAAATGTACTGTGCCTGATGGCTTTAAACCTCATACAGGGCTTGATTAATACACAATATTTTGGAATGGTCTTCTCTTAAATACCCAATGCAAATCTAATATTTCCCTTCTTTTTGACAATTCACACTTATTTGAGTAAAAAATTTTTAATATGCCAGAATTACACATGCTCTTAATTGACATAGGACCAAACTACAAGTTACATTAACAATGTGCTTGGTTGTGCTACTTGTTTTTGTATTCTCCAAACAGCAGCTGTGGGGGGACAATCCAGATTCAGAGCATGGTCTGACAAAGGAGATTTAAGCCATTGTGCCCACCACAGTCCCAATCTGCTCCAGGAAATAAACTGCCTTTGGTGCCAGCAGCTTTTTTTTTTCTTCAAAACGGCAAATTAAGAGGGTTCTGACTGCCCTGTGGAGCTTCTATTTATGTTCTTTGCCCAAACTATAAATGCATTTGGGCCTGCTGCTTTGCATTAGTGAAATGGAAGGCATTTTGCTATGAATGAACTGGATGGAGGGCAGACCTTCATAATAATATGCTCTGAATAGTCTACAGCAGGGGTATAAAACACTTTTCATACATCAGGTCAAATAGCATTAATGGCACCTGCTGAGGGTCATAATTGATGTCATTAAGCAGGAAGTGATGTCATTAAGTAGGTTTAGACCAGAAATAAGCACTTTGTTCTCACCTAGGAACTCATTAGCTGCAACTGACAGAGAAGAAAATACACAAATCTTGATCCATCATAAAGTACGTACAAGTCAGCAAACTGATGTTGCCTCAAAGAAGGCAAATGCTGCTCTGTGATGTATGAAGTATCAACTTCTAATACGGTTAGGGAAATATATCATAAGTGGGTGTTGTGTTATGCTCTTACTAGTGCAGTGGTTATCAAACTTTTTAGAGGCCCTAGAGGCTGCTGCCTGATTTATAAATGACAAGAGGTGTGGCTATAATGGTGACAGGGCAATAGTGCTCCCCACAAGTAGTAGCTTGTTTAACACTTGATGCGCATAGCCTGACAGAGGCATAACTAGGGTTGAATCTGAGGGGCACCTGCCCTGGACACTATGCCAAGGGGACACGTGATTGCCTCTCAGACTCCACCCTAGTTACAGAGAAGGTGCTGGCGGCTTTGCACACCCTGCTTTTTCTTTTTCAAAGGGAAGTCTTCATAGGAGAAGGAAGGGGGTGCAAAGCCACCAGTAATCCCTCCTCTGGGGAGAACCCGGTAGTATTCTGCCAGATTCCCAATCCAGGTCTCACTTAGGGAACTTATGCCCACTCTAAGCTAATTAGCTCCCCTTTCGTTCCCCAACAATGGCCCCAGTTCTCTACTGCAGTACTGCTAGACTCCACCACCAGGGTAGCTTGCCTGTTTAAACAGCAGGGACCCAGTTCCTAAGGCAGTAGTCCTTCCAGGTATAGCAGCACACCTCAGCTCCCCAGCTCTCCAAAGCCTGTTCGAGTAGTCCGTTAGTCAGTGAGCCAGATAATCAATTAGCCGGAAGGTCAGTCCAGAAGGCAGAGCCGTAAGTCAACAGTCCAGTGGGTCAGATTCCAGGTAAATCAGTCAAAGTATGTAAGCCAAAGTCAATAAGCCGAGTCACAGTCCAAGGTCAGATTCCAGGTAAGTCAGTCAAATCAGCCAGTTGCCAAGCCAAAGTCCAGTCAGACTCCTACAACCCACAAACCCTTCCTGCCTCAGGTGCTCCTTATATCCTTGGGTACCTCATTGTCTCTAGTGGCTGCAGCTGTGCAGCACATCCTTTACTGAAAGCCCAGGCCTTAACTCTTAAAGGGGCCACTGCAGACACCACATTCTACCTTCTCGCCAGATCTTCCGCTATTTCAATACAGGTAGTGACATGACAATGTCACATGACATTGCAACATCACTGCTCTGGGCACTAGGGTGAGTTTCACCTCTGTTGCCTAATCTGTCCTTCCAGTTTCGTAAACCACCAAAAACTGGGTCACAACCCACTGGTTAGTCCAAGACCCACAGTTTGAGAACCACTGTACTAGTTCATGTCTCTGAAGATGGTCCTTAAAGTCTTGAAAATTCAGCTCCTTAATCTGAACTATTAAATTATGGTGTGGTCACAATATGTGTTCTTATTTATTTTTTAAAAACGGCCTTTCTATTCTTAAAAAATAAATAAAAACATAAGCATGTTTAGAATGCAGGATGTACACTGTCTCTACAATGATTCTATCACCTCTCATTTTCCTGCATTCTGGGAGACGTGTTTATTCAGTAGATACTCTGAAGATACAGTACTCTGAAGTGATGAATGAATGCATGGAAGAAACACCCTCTTAGACTACTCTAAAGCTGAAGGCCTACATATGTTTAGTTGAGAGTTATTTCCCACTGAAAGCAGCACCCAGGGAGAATTTCAATCTCTTCAAACTGGACATTCTGTGTAAAGGTGCCATTCTTTAATAAGAAAGATTACAAATAATTGGATGTTATTGAACTTTCAGGTAACTTAGGATATTTTTATTCCTTAAAATCTTGTTAAATGTAACAGAATACAGGGACTCTTAAAAATTCTATCTTTCACTTTAAAAACAATATTAAGGGTCAATATTTGCTGTGTTTTATTATTTAGCTTAGCCAGGATCTAAATAACCACACAGTTACTCCCATCTGCCCCAGTTATGAGGAACAGCAGTCCCCTATGATACATAGCAAACTTTTATTTGGCATGGGTTCTCCTGTTCAAAGAAAAAAATAATAAAGTCAAAAATTCCACTGGACATACCCAAGCATTTTGGCACATCCAAAGTAGCTCCTTGGATCCTGTCCAACTGAATAATACAATTGGTGTGAAAGCTGTTGAGTCTTGCCACACAGCACCAAGACAGAAAACAAAATGTAGAGCTTCTAAAGGACAGAGTGCATATAAAGCGATCCGTAATAGAGAGAGGATTAGATTAATGAATAAATTGGAATTACAAATGTGATTTCCCATTAGTCTCCACTAATGGACTATAAGCACTTAGATCAATATCTCTGAAAGGAGCCCATGCAAGTGAAATTGACATTCAACAGTTTGCTAAGAGACCAAAAAGTGATTTTTTTTTTTTCCATCAAGAACAACCAAATGTTTTTAACGTGTGTTTCTCACAGGCATGCAGATGGGAATCAATGTGCACAGCAGATTCATACATCTTAGGTATCTCATTGGCAAGCCATTTTGCCTGGGGTGGTGGTGGATTGTATCTGTTTAGTCTCATTTCCCTTCTTGCTTTTTTTGGACAGTTGAATTCTCAACAGCTTTTAACAGACACCTTGGTGGCAGAGCTGGAGGGGGGGCGGAGCAGCCAGTGCGGCGGGAAGGCTCAGCGGAGCGGGCAAGCGGCCCCTCCCTTCGGAGCCATACCCGGCTCGAAGCCATTCCCGTACGGCTCCGTTTTGCTCCCCATGGCGGGAATGGTTCCGAAGGGAGGGGCCGCTTGCCCACTCCCTGCCAGACTGGGTGCTCTGCCCCCCTCCAGTTACACCACTGAGACACCTATATCCCATTAGCCACTGGTTGCAAATGAAAAGAACAAAACCAAATAAGTCCATCATATAAGTTTTTAAAGCACTTTGACTTGCAGGCCTGTGCCTGCAAATACTTTGATTATAATGCAAGTACAGTATCCTACAGGAATCAATCTTTCAGAAAATCAACACTGACTGTTCACTGAAAGGACAGATGATGAAGCTGAAGCTTAAATACTTTGGTCATCTCATGAGAAGGGAGGACTCTTTAGAAAAGACCCTGATGCTGGGAAAAACGGAAGGCAAGGGGAAGGCAGAGGATGAGATGGTTAGATAGTTTCACGGAGGCAACGAACATGAATTTGGGCACACTCTGAAAGTTAGTGGTAGACAGGGGGCCTGGCATGCTATGGTCCATGGGGTCACAAAGAGTTGGACACAACAACAACAACACATCAATTCTGAGCTGGTACATGGGTGGGGGGTAACCTTCTAGCCAACATTACTCTATATATACAAACAAGTAAGCAAATAAAGAGGCTTCTCAACATTAACCTCTGGTGAAAATAATGCATTGAGGGAACAAACAACTTATGAAACCATTAATTCCTTTCTGTAACAAACTCCAACAACAACTTCAGTTTTACATACTGAAACAGTTTATGTACCGTATGTGGAAAAAGTGAAATGTCTCCATGTACAATCTTGCCCCCCCAATATACCTTATGTTATGCTTGTAAATATGCCATAGCAATGTTCGTGACCAAGGTGTCACTATTCAGAGGTGTCACTGCAATCACAGGAGCTACATTGTGCAATCCCATAGTTCTAAAATGCCAGGCCGACCGACATAGGATATGCCATCAAAGGCATATGACAGCTATGCCGGCACAATGACAGCGATGCCAGAGCAATTATAGTTCTGCCATCATTGATCCAGTTCTACCAATGAACGTGCCATGGATGCCAGCACAATGCTGCATTGATCTGCCTCTGCTATCTGGTGCACCTATAGCCAGCACAATCCCTCAAATGGGATAGAGATGTGGGAGGGATGTAAATGGGATAAGGAGTCAACATAACCATATCCCAGACCTCCGCCTGACAATGGACACACCACAAAGGACAACATCAGCGAAATATCAGAGCTGGTATTTAATTTAAAGGAATTTTTAAAGCCATGGGAAAGAAAGGGGAGAAGGTGAAACACCAGAACAGCTCCCTAACCTGCCCACTTTCTAAAAGTGAACAATAGGATACAGACTACACACCATGACTACACAACATAGTCAATCATAGTACACTAACTCCAGTAGTAAAACTTTGCCAAGGAAACCAAGATTTGGGTGACAGGCTGCATGGCATTGAGCTATACCTCCCTATCCTCATGTTGTGCACACAAGCATCTGCACACGCACCAGAACAGTGGTAATGGGAATTATGGAGATAGGACACTGCATGCAAAGGGAACACTTCGCACCAGGAGCCTGCTGCAATTATAACATGTATGATGACGTACTTGGTTAACTCTTGTCTTCTCAGAATTTTTATTGCAGGTGTTCTGGCCCAGGAGGTGACTCCACACCCAAACAGAACCTCTACTCCATCACACCGATAGAGGAACAAGAACAACATAACCCACAGAATTATGTGGGAGGGGAAGGGAGGGAACCTCATGCTGCAACATATTGATGCTGTATCCTTCTCATGCATTTACCCCTCCCCCCACAAATATTTCAGTGCAGTTCATGCCTTGTTATCCACTGGGGTTCCATTCCAGAACCTCCAGTGGATTAAAAAAAAAAGTGGATACCAAATCAGTGGAAAAAGCTTTAAAGACCCACTTCCAGGTTTCTTGCACCAGCGGTGGACCTCCCCAGCCACATGTCCCAGGGCAAAGATCCGTGATGGCGCCCCCCCGCAAGGTGTCACTGCCCCTCCATGCACAAATCCGCCCCTCCCCACTTACCTGTAGTGCAACAGAGACTCATGCGACTCCAGGATGCGTCGGGGATGCTTCTCTGAGGTTCCCTGACGCTTTAAACCGTGCTTTCGGAAAACTGAAGGAACAGTTTGCGACCCCATAAGGAACCTCAGAGAGGCTTCCACGGGGTCCTAAAGGCACGCGAGGCTCTGTGCCTGGGGCATTTGCCCCATCAAATGAATGGCAAGGAGTTCCACAGACTAATTACATGGTGGGTAAAGAAATAGTTTCTAACTCTCTTGACACTCATTTTTAGTGGATGTTCCACTAAAATTCTGGTGTTCTGGTGTTGTGTGAGAGGGAAAAAACACATCCTTCTATCCACTCTATCCATTCCCTGTATAATTTTGTATGTCTCAATCATATCCCCCCTCAGGCACCTTTTTTCTAGACCAGTGGCTCTCAAACTGTGAGTCCAGACCCATCAGTAGATCATGATCCAATTTTTGTTGGGTCATGAAACTGACAGGACACATTAAGCTCTATGCATCAAGGATTAAACAAGCTGCTACTTGGGTTGGAAGCACTGCTACCCAGTCACCATTACAGACATATCCCTTGACATTTATAAATTGGGCAACAGCCTCTAGGGCCTCTAAAAAGTTTGAGAACCACTGTTCTAGACTAAGAGCCCCAAATGCTGTAGCCTCCTCATTAGGGAGGTGCCCCAGCCCAGCAATCATTTTGGTTGCTCTCTTTTGCATCCTTTCCAATTCCACTATATCTTTTTTGAGATGCGGTGACCAGAACGCCTCCTTGTCGGGCATGAGTCACCGGTTCTCTGCTGCCATGATATATATGGCAGACAGTTGGTGAGGAGAGAGGGAGGGCATCATAGTGACAGTTACACTGGGATTACTTATTTTATTTATTTGTTTAACCTTTATTGGCATAAACAATATCCAATAGATGACAGCAATATCAATCATAAGGAAACTTACAACAAACAGAGGGATAAAACAGCTGAAGCTGAAACCACTCATTGTTCAGGATCACTATGTAGGGGAACATACATAAAAAATTTACATAATACATAAAAATTTATACAGAAATACATAAAAATTTATGCCTTGACAACACTGAGAGCAAGTATCTTGCAAAATATAATGAGCAACACTCATTTCTCCCATCCAGCAGATACTGAACAGTGTCATTATCCGATCCATGAAAGTTTTCCAGAAATAGGAATAGGAATTGATGACATAAATCAGTATAGTGGAGGCAATAAAATAGCACATGGGTCAAAGACTCAACTGAGGTCACATTACATGACTGGGAACTCTCCAATGACTTATTACATTTTGCTCTCAGTACATTTGTAGGCATTAAACCTGGCCAACCTAAAGACTCTACGAATCTGAGGTGTATGCATAAAAGATAGATAGCTTGAACTTGAATCAGAGGGCCATGAAAGACCAAAATACAGGGGGGAACAAGTTTTACTGCAGCTTGTAAATCTTGTTTCTCTGTATCAAATAGCTGTAATACAGACCTTGGGTCACATGCAAACCCAGTGATTGGCCCATGCAGTGATCTCTCTGGTTAGTCATGTGCTGTTTCCTAGCCACATGAGCCTATTCACAGTAAAGCAGCATACTAAAAGTTGCATGAGGTGCTACTTTCCTGTCTCCTGATGTAATTGAGTGGTTAGGGAGTAGCTTTGTGGACTGGACTGTGTGGATTCTAGACCTGCTGCCCTCTCTTCTTTTGTCCTTGCCTGGGTGTTTCTGGCCAGTCATGCAAATGTGAGTGTGCTACTGGTTACAGCAGGTCCCTTGGCTGGGCTTGAGCCTCTTTTGCCTGGCTCCCAGCATGCATAATTGTGCAGTGGGCAACAGCATCCTGGATTGCCTGAGTGCTGTTGATGTTGCCCTTGTGTCTTGTTCCAATTCCAACCCTGATAAAAGGGATTGTTCCAGCTGGCGAACTTCCCCACAGGGATTCAAACCCTTGCCAGAGAGAGAATAGCATGTTTATTTCACAAGTTAGCCCCCAATGTCCAATACAGGGTGTGTCATTGACCACTGAAACAAATACAGGCATACAGAAGGAAGTGGATATTTAGTGGTCTTTGTAATTTCAATGAAGTTTACGAATTCAGCTATATCACATTTTCATTAGGACTGCAGAATTCAATTATTCAGAAGTCACCGATTGTGACTTGAGTTAATAGATTTATCAACGTTAACCAATATGATTTGGTGAGGGCAAATTTTGTTTTATAGGCTTATGAGTTAAGTACATATCTGTTTCTTGTGGTTGTTCTGGTATGTTGCTGTAATGGAGATTGGAAATGAAAATATTAAAAGTTGAGTGAACTTAGTGATTTTATCGACAAAAACTATCTTATACCTCCTTCACTATCTCAAGCCAGCACCTACATTAACATTTGATAATATCATAAAATTTATTTTTAATTGACTGTCACATGATCAGTCAACTAAAAATTCTTTATTAGACTGACAGCCCTAATTCTTAGGATTTAAGCAAATCAGTGACATGAACTACATTAATTAGTTTATAATCATCTAATCAACATAAATTATCTATGTTGAGATAATCATGTGAAAATACGAATTAAGCATAGGCATTTGGGTTCACAGTTTTGCACAATGTAACTGTCTCCATGCTTTCAGGGGAAAAACTAGGCATGTGGACACAAGGGTTGGCAGGCTGCATGCAGCCTCACAATTGTCAGGGTGGCAAGAAAAGTAGGCCTGGTCAGTCACTGACTGAGGGCCCATGCCCATCAGAGGACTAACCAGGCCTGTGTGACCTCTTAACGTTTTGCACTGATAGCAGTGGTAGCACCAAACGTGCTATCAGGGGGTGGAGGAAGAGCCAGTACAAGACTCTGTCCCAGGGTCCCAGAAACCTGCCACTAGTGCTGTGAAGACTAGTAGTCCAGATGCAGAGGAAGGACTTGGTTAAGAATGCACAGCCGATTGGGGGGCTTTATATAAAACAGTGAGAGCATATTTACCCTCTATTATCTCTAAGCTAAGAGGATTCTTGGCTGCTCTGCAAGTGTTCCAGCATGAACAGCCTGTAGTCCCCTCCTCTGAACAATAGCTCCAGTAGCACAAGGGGCAGGGAATCAATACCTGATCTTCAAGACTCCTGGTTTGAGCTCCACAACATCTTAAGAATACCATAGTGGTTACCAATCAGGCTGCCTTTTCCATCTAAGCATGTTATAACTTTAGAACGATGCTTAGTTTGTTGTGGTAGTGACATTTTGGACTAAATCTACCGGTTTTTTTCTAATCTCATCATTAATACTTATCTGCTTCCTCTTAATAAGTAAAACAGAATTCCTGAGCCAATCAAGTAAGCAAAGAAACACCATCTCTTCAGTACTTAAAAAAATAATAAATATCACCATTCAGTTCAAAACAACAAGGGCAAGTTTTCAAATATTTTCAAGAGTATGTAAAGGTTAATTGAAATCTGCATTTAATGTAAAGCCATTATATCATTTAAGCATGAATGTAACAAACACTGTTGTTGTTTTTTAAAAAGCACAGTGCTACTATAAAAGGAGTAAAATATTAATTTGCTTAATGACTTCATTCAGCAATTTCCTTTTGATTAGGCCATTTGGATCAAACCTAATTTTCTCTGTTTAAAAGGGCAAGTTCTTAGCTGGGGAAACATTCTACAGCAACAAATAGCAAAGAAGTGTGGAGTTATACGTACATTCCATGATTCAAGATGCCTGCCTGAAAACCATTTTGGGAGCAATGTTGGGCAGCCCAATCCTAAGCTGCCTGGTGTGCAGAGCTGCCACAGCACTGAAAATAGCTGCTGCAGTATCCTAAGTGTACCAGGCAGCCACTGGCGGCTCCTCGGGAAATGGGTACATTCATCCCCTTCCCCGGGTAAGGAAAATAGCCCTGCAATGGGAGAACTCGATTCTGCGGCAACCCTTGGACGCTGGGGCTAAGGGCTCGAAAACATGCTTTATTGCATGTTTTTGACAGTGCACACTGGCAGTGAGCTGGCCCACACTGTTTAGGATTGGGCTCTTAGCCTTGTTTCTACATGGGGCATGGACACGATGCAAGACAAAACAACAGAGGAGTGAAGTGAAAAAGGGTTAGAAACTGAGGTGATTTGCAAAGAATTGCTAGGTTGAACAAATAGAAGACATTCCAGAATAAGAAACAAAAACATCAGGAGATAGTGAAGAAGGATTTGGAAAGGTAGATGACCAAATTAGGGAACTAAGAAAAGAACAAATATTTTGGAGACAGAACATGAACCACAAGGAAAACATTGTTTATGCCAATCCTGAGTTTCTAAGCATGAGACCAGAGTTTGGCCCACCCCAGGCATGCGAGATTCCCCCTAGAGCTGGCAAAATGGAGCAGGGGGTGGGGCTTTAGCTCATTTGAGCAGCCTGCTCCCGGCTCACTTCCGCTTTGCATGTTTTCATGCAAAATTACTGGCACCTGCTCACTCACCCACCCTTTGATCAGTCTGGGTTTAACTGGTTGCCTTTCAGGGTTGGGTAGGAATTTTTTTGTTCACCAGAACTGGCAGTTGGTGGACAGTTTTTTAATCTACCCCAGACTGTTGGTGTGTTGGGGTTTTTTCCACATTACCTGTATAATCTCTTGGTCACTTTTGCAGGTATTGCAGGTTCAAAGGCAGGAACATGGCCACTGGTGTGCACCCTGAGATCACCAAAGGCAGGTCTGAATTCACTTTCACTCCTCAGTGGCCCAGCAGCGTGAGAGGTTGGTTGTCCCTGGTTTGGACTGGAGAGGCTTCCTAAAAGGCTCAGCAGCATGGAGTGGCCCTGCACAGTTCAGCTGCCTCAGTCTCCTCACAGGGTTGACTAGGATAAGCTGGTGCTGCCTTAATAGGGGCAAGGCTTGGAGTCAGGTGGTAACACCCGGCCCGGTGGGCCAGATAGTATTTTGTCGCCTCTCGATTATCAAGCCTTCGCACTACAGTTGCCTCTCTGCAATAAGAGTTGCAGGTCTCATTTCTGCTTCTTCCTTTTCCTATAACCATTAGTTAATAAAGTTGGCGGTTCTCCCATCTACATTGTCTCAAGTGTTCATTGGGGGGTTGCACAAACAAATAAGAATAAGAGTAGAAAAATATGTAGGAAAAGAAAACTTAAAATGAGGAAATTCAGGGCAGGAATTAAACTTGCACCATAGTTCAGTAGCTCTGGAGGAAAAATGAAAATGCCTTAAAATTAGATTTAACTACTTTTAAAGTGAAACATTGTGGAGTGGCTAAAAGTTTGAAGAAGCCCAAAATTCCAGTGTACAAGAAAGCAGTGGCAGAAGCAGTGGACTCAGTAGACATAGAAGGAACAAGATATGAAACAAAACTGAGGAAATGTTATTAGGATCAAAGTCTCACAGCCCAATCCTGAGCTCCCGCGGCATGCAGCTTTGGCTGCACCAAAAATGGCTGCCGCCGGATCTTGCGCACCACGGGCTACTGCAGGTGGCACCTCGGGAGAAGGGGACTTCTGTCTCCTTCTCCCGGGTAAGGGAAGTAGCCCTGCAATGGGGCTACTCAATTTACTGCTGACCAAAAAGTTGGCAGTAAGATAAAAGCGTTTGTGTAGGGCACTGAGCCCCACATGAACAGACAGGATCTGGTGGAGCAGAGCTCCACCGAACCAGCCTCCCTCCCTCCCCGCTCCATCCCCCGGCACACCTCCTGCCCGCCCTCTCGCCACCTCCCCGTCACACCTCCCCCCGTCTTCTCTCCACCCGCCTCCCCTCTCCCTAGAATGCCTCCTCCCCGCCTACCCCCACCCCCACTTACTGTGCCGCGGCTTGGCAGTCCATGCAACCCCCAAGTGGCGGAGGCCAGGCACCTACCCAGCGCTAGCCCAGTGCTGGGCTAGCATGGGCGCTTGCCCGGCAGCAAGGCTCACAAATGTGCCTTACAGCTCGTTTGCGACAATATGTGCTGGCAGTAAGCTGGCGTGTTGAGCCCAGGATTGGGCTCTCAAACAGGTCAGAATGGGGGGCGGGCTGATCAAATAAAGATAAGGAAAAAAAGGAAAAATGAAAGAAACCAGAGGTAAAGCAATTAGTCATAATAACCAAACCCAGAATGTGACCATGAATTGGTAGTGTAGACCACGGAAACAAAGAATCAAGTGATAAAAAGGAAAATGCAATTAGAGGAACAGGGACATCAATATGAGTATTTAGAGTACAGAGGAAATGCTTTCCTTGAGCATAGGAAAGGTGGCGTAAATTTTTTTAAAATAAATCTTATCAAACCAAGAAGAAAGAAAATTAGCCATGAATCAAAACCAGGGGAAAAATGCGGTAGCAGAAACGGGACCATACATAATAGTTACATGAAAATTGTTGATGGAAAAAGATGAACAGCCTGAACCTCAAAAATGGGGAAAGCCTTACAGAGCCTGTGCCTTGGGTTTGTTCCTTCTCTAATTCCCTTCATGCCTTCCTGGTTCAGGCAAATCAACCTGTAGTTCGATATTACATCTGAATCAGAGAAATTATGGTTTGTACCTTCTGTCCAAGTCAGAATGAGTGTCCATAGTCTGAAGTGGTTTTCCAATTCTGGTTTGGAAGATAAGTGCTAACTACAGTTTGTTGATTTGAATTTAAAAGCAAACTGTGGTTTGCCTGAACCAAGAAGTCAGGAAAGGAAACAGAATACAAGAGTGTGATGGAGGAGAGAACATATGAACCTGAGGCTCAGAACCAGAAACAATGGTTTGGCCCTTTTACCTGAACCAGCCCACAGTGTAACCCAAGTAAAAATTAGGATGCCTATATCCCATTGAAAATGTCAATGGAAATGTATAATGTATTTAAATGTTGGGTGCTTTGTGTCCCCATCTGATGGTTGCTCTGCAAGGTCTCATGCAGTTACCTTACAATTCCTTCCTGAGATTCCTCAGCTAGAAATGTTGGCGATTGAGGCCAGAACCTTATACATGCAAAGCATGAGCTGTACCAGTAAGTTGTATGGCCCTTCCTGCAATGTTAATGACTTGTCAATCTTCTGGGCAATACATTGATTTCCCAGAGTTTACAGAGACTGATCTGAAATTAGATGTACAAAACACAAAGCAGACTGAACACGTTTCATGAGGGAACTGTCAGGCTTACTTGCCTCCTATTTGTTTTCTGGCTTCATTTCACTCCTAGAACTATTCAGATTGTTAAAGAATTCAAATTCACCTGGCAAACTGCTTCGAAGTCATGAAATGTTGATGTTCCGTATGGTAACTCACAGTAAATCTATGTGATTTAATGGGGCGGGCCTTTATGTGGTATTTCATTTTGTGCAGTATGCTGTTTTCCTGCTTCAGGTTGCCGTATGCCCTCAGAAGATAGCAAATTCCTGTGTGCATTTTCTGACAAACTATATTTACTCCTTTCAGTAAGTCAAGCACATCCTTCTCACTAGATTGCACTCAAAGAGAGTTATTTCTAATTTAAGGAAACAACCCCGCCACCACAACAAATTCAGATTTTAAACATTCAGTATATAGTGGCTTTTAATGTAAGCTAACAATATCACATAGAAACAAAGAGCATTTATCATTGACTACTTAAAATGTCAACTCTTCAGGAATGAAATGTACATTTTATAAAACTCTCTTTCCCTACCTTTCTTTGAATTATCATGATATTATTAAAATGTATGTCAGTGGCGAACCATGAACCAATTTCAGGTGGGTCCCCATTCATTTTAATATTTTATTTTTAATATACTAGTCCTGATGCTATCATGGTATGTGAATTGCTGGGTAACCCTGAATCAGTTATTTTGACTGCATTTGGAGAAATGTTACAGATCTGTACTTTTAACAGGTACAGATAAAAGCATATGCTTTTAACAATGATAGCCAGTGGGGCCTACTCCTGGGTAAGTGTGGATAGAATTGCAGCCTAGGATTGCTAAACACTTTCCTGCTTGATGATGTCCACTTCCAGCCATGACATCATTTCCAGGTTAATGGCTTCATTTCTGGTGAGTCCTGACACACTGTCATTCTAAAAAGTGGGTCTCAGTGCTAAAAAGTTTGAGAACCACTGGTGTATGTAGTTATATAATTTGAATGTCTCTTATTTGTATATAAGGATCTGTTTTGTGCAGTATTGTATTGTTTGCTTGTTTAAATTTTGAAAGAAGAAACTGCCCTGTGACCAGGGCAGAAGCAGCCACTGTGGTGAACTGCCATTAGCTCAATTTCCATTAGCTATCACCACTTAATGCTGCTTCTCAAGCTGGAATCAGGTCCTTCTTCCCCTCAGAAAGGTTGGAAGAACCAGTTGGCCGGGGGAGGGGGGAGAGAAAGAACTAGAGAGTCAAATTGCCATCATCACCACCCTCATTTGCTGCTGTTTCTGCATGTGGGACAGGCCTCCCCTCCCCCCAGAAACCAGAAGAACCAACTACCCTGAGAGCAGGAAGAGAATAAGAAGCCAGGAAGTTAAAGAATTATCATTGCCAACACTTAATAGGTTATTGTAGACCAAATGCTTGTTTTGCTGTCTTAGTGATTTGCTATTGCTATATTGATTCTGTGTAAGTTGCTGTGGGAACTCTGTTGACTAAAGAATAGGGTCACATGCTTACAGTAAATACTTAACCCCCCAGCATTTACACCTTTGCCATACAGGGGAAGATACAAACCTAAGGCCTTTGTTCTTAACTAGCCATTATGGGAAACAACAGCAACAAGTGAATATGCAAGTCAGACTGGCATACTGGATTGTGGAGATCTGGGTTCAAAGCCCAGGTCAGTCAAGAAACTTGGTGGGTAACCCTGAATCGGTTACTTTGTCTCAACCTCCGCCAGGTTTTTGAAAGAAGAAAATGGAACACCCTGAGTTTTGGATGATGGATAAGCTAAAAATGTAATATATGAGTATTACCACTCCTTATTCTTTTCTCTGTCATTTCCATCTTGCCTTTTATGACCCATGCCCAGTCTTTGCTTCTTTCCCCCCATTTTCGCCTTTCTGTTACCCAACTACCCTGCAGTTTTTTTGCAGCTCCCTCAGACATCCATTAACACACCCAACCCCTCTCTTTTCCTAAGTCCAAGTTTGTGTTTGCTCCTTTATCTCAGGTGAAGACATGGAGGACTCAGCTGAGTTTTCATCTCTGTGTTACTTGACAAATCTAGAGCAGGAATTATTACTAAGGTGAAACTATATTTGTTATCCTTGAACATTATGAATCCATTTATCCTGCAGTGCTTTCTGGGGCTGTGATATTCTGTTTGAAACTTGGTATTTTGCATTTCCTGACAGCTTGTTCCTTTGGGGGACTTGTCTGTTTTGCAGTTGCTAAGCAGTCAGCCCTCCATTTACATGTAAACTTCCACACTTATGCATGTTTTCCTGTGGCCATAAAGCACATATCAGGCAGAGAGGTATGTTCCAGCCTCTAGTCTCCTCAGAAAACAACCATGTCGAAATGTGAGGTCATGCAAACATATCCACAGTTCTATGACTGTTATATGTGCAGATAGCTCATTAGCAAAGGAAAATAAATCATATGCTCACACAGTAGACCACAGCTAGACAAGCCAAACATGTCTTGAAAGCCTTCCCAGGGCTCCTTATCTGCCCCCAGGTTTCCTTACTCTGAAAACACTTTTGTACCTGCTCACTGCAGAATTCTATTTTGCTTTATAAAAGTCAGTAAAAATAAACTGTATCACACACAGACAGCCCTTATTTTAGGCGCAGTTGACTTGTGCAATTTCAACTTCATACAATTGGCAAACCATAAATAGTGCAGGTGATTCCATCTGTCCTTCCACTTACTAAATACATTGCCTAAGAGTGAGCACAAAATCAAGCATGAAGCTGTCATTCCCTCATTCACTTTCAGTTCCCAGCTGTTTCTCAAAATTTTTAAAGAGTCAGTACATTTTTTCCAGATGTAAGGAAGTTTTGAGTGTACACAATTTTAGCTTTACTTGCTGACTCTGGAACGTAGACCTCTCATAAGATGAAGGGCAACTGGGAACTTGCCATTTACAATTCAAATGAACAGGCATGCAAAGTAATGAATCCTGCATATAAAAATCTGCATCCCAGTCTCACTGAAACATCAAGGTTACATCTGATCTTTCTGTTAAAATATATTTAAACATGTGGTGGAAAGTTTGTTTGTTCTACAAAAAAAAACTTTAATAAGCTCAGGGACAAAACTCAGCTATTCACAATGATCCTCAAATCTCAGAAGATGTAATCTGTGAAAGAAGCTAAATACAACAACAGTAAACTATTAAATAGACAATGTTTATTTTACAAGTCTCCACTGATACCATCATCTGACTGTAGTGGAACTGGAAAGGGTGCAGAAGAGAGTGACAAAAATGATTAATAGGCTGAGGCACCTCCTTTATGAGGAAAGTCTACAGCGTTTGGGGATATTCAGTCTAGAACAGGGGTGCCCAAACTTCGGCCCGAGGGCCACTTGTGGCCCTCTGGGACTCCAAATCTGGCCCACAGGGAGCCCCATTCTCCAATGAGCCTCTGGCCCTCTGAAGACTTGCTGGACCTTGTGCTGGCCTGATGCAACTGCTCTCAGTGTGAGGATGACTGTTCGACCTCTCACCTGAGCTGTGGGACAAGTGCTCCCTCCACTACTTGCTGTTTCACGTCTGTGATGCAGCAGAGGCAGCAAAGGAAAGGCAGCAAAGGAAAGACTTTTATAGGCCTTGAGCTACCGAAAGACCTTCATTCATTCAGATAAGTTCCATTTCTAATATATTCATTTATGTAAATTTATTCAAATTTTAAATGTAAATTAATTCTTTTTTCCCCTGGCCCCTGACACAGTGTCAGAGAGATTATGTGGCCCTCCTGCCAAAATGTTTGGACACCCCTGGTCTAGAATGAAGGTGCCTAAGGGAGGTCATGATTGAGACATATAAAATTATGCATGGGATGGATAGAATGGATACAATGATGTTCTTTTCCCTATTGTACAATACCAGAACCAGGGGTCATCCATTAAAATTGACTGGCAGGAGAGTTAGAACAGACAAAAAAAAACACCTTTCTTTATCCAAGTGTGTAAAGAATCTGTAGAACTCCTTGCCACAGGTTGTTGTGATGGCACCAGTGGTATTCTTGGGTGGAGGAAGCTAGGTGTTTCAGGTGCAGGTATGCCTGTGTAAAGTGGCTGCTCATGACAAAAGCAAAGTTGTGACTGGCTCTGAAGGCAAGGGGGGGCCGCTTTACACAGGCATCCCTGCGTGTGAAAAAACAGCATTTTGCCCCATCTAGGACTACCATAGGACAGCACCTGGCCTGGATGCCTTTTAAAGGTTATTGGACAGATTTATGGAGGAAAAGTCCATCACAGTGTTGCAGGGTAGAAAGAAGGCAACTCAAGAAATCTTGGTACTCAGGAGTGAAAGTCTGCAGGCTTTATTTCATTGCAAGCAATGGGCATCTCAAGGGACTCATGTCCAAAGCATTGAGAGCAATTTCCCAATGTTAACTGGACCCTTTATACCATTCTGGGTCCTTTGTTTGAAAATCTGAACTTCCCATTGGCTGAAGTTTGACATCATAGATGGGGCTAACTCTTAATAGGCTATAGATAACTTTAGAGACACCTGATAGGCTTGTTTCAGGTTATAGTTCCCATAAAAGGTAAAATTAAACAATTAAACATTGAATTACAAAGTTTTCAAGAACCAGCAGCGGTTGATATAATATCATTTTATCCAGTATTGACCCAGTGCTGACCCTTACTCACATTTAATCATTCCAATTAGAAATTAATTGACAAGTCCTCTCACTAACCTCATTAGAAGAGAACACAAAAACACTTGAACACAGGTGTGAAGACCTCATCTTTGGCAGAACTTC
The DNA here is from genome assembly GCF_035046505.1 of Tiliqua scincoides. Classification (NCBI taxonomy): domain Eukaryota; kingdom Metazoa; phylum Chordata; class Lepidosauria; order Squamata; family Scincidae; genus Tiliqua; species Tiliqua scincoides. The sequence goes on along the minus strand of NC_089827.1, from coordinate 24,444,216 downwards.
AGACCCATTTCTTGGCATACATCCCCTTCAGACTCATCCTAATTAGGATGGCCTTGCTTAGCCACCTATCTTATCTCTTCTGCATTTCTTCTCCTGGTTTTAGTAAAACACTGTGGGGCCCTCTGCAAACCTCTGTGAAGCAAAGACCTTTAAACTTCCTTTAACAGTTTCACTAAAATCAAACATTTTTACTTCTATGTCTTAATTCTATAAAACTATTGTGACCTTTTACTTTGGGTACGTACTTTGGTTTGGTATCAAAGGTTACTTGGTCTCCATATGTATACCTTTGCTCCTAAAGCATTACAGTAAAAGCTACAGGGATACAGGCATTTAATTAGTGAGTGAATGTTTTTGCCAAGACATCTCTGTCTCTGCCAAGGTCGTCTGCCCAAAACTGGTATTTGCTTATTTGAGTTACATTCCAGACTCTGAGGCCCAAGCATCTTTAGTCATACTAGCCTTATTGCTTTTAATAAAATCAAGCAGTTCTTTACCATTCTGTATGTATGCTATGCTTATACTGGGCTATCCATCCAGGGGCCTCCACATGTGGGTTACAGTCTGGGGTCAAAAGTCACCTTGCCTCAACAGGTTCATGATGATGATTTGTAACCTCTGGGCTTGCCATCTGTATGCCACCTCTGGGTTTTAGAGGTAGTCTGAATCCCAGGTGCAAGGGAGTGGCAACAGGGCACAGATATCTTGTTGTTTGTGTGCTCCCAGAGATATCTGGTGAACCACTGTGAAATACTGGAAGCTGAAATAGATGGGTTTTTCCCAACCAGCAAGGCTTTCCTTATGTTTGCATGAATCTGCTGTGGATCATCAACTGCTATGGCAGTTGCTTGTGTCTTCTTTGGGGGCCGAGTTCCAGGGAAGGATTTTAAGTGAGAAAACAATGCATCTGGCCAATGCACAGTTGCTATTTTAACATGGAAAAAAACCTACAAAATGACACTGTGATGAAAATTCCTGATTTTTCCCTATTTTTGACCATTCTAACCCTCTAAAGCACTAATTCTCTAGTGTTCACCCAGGAGCCTTTTACACTCCTTAACAGAGTCTCAGAGAGCCTTGCCAGAGCACGTGTGGAGTCTCAGGGAGCCCCTGAGAGCAGGTGCATGCGTGGAATGGCACTGAACTGAACAGATGGCGGCCACTTATGATGTGCTTGTGAAGCCCCTGAAGGGGTCTCAGAGAGCCCCAGGGATCCTAGGAGCACACTTTGAGAAACAAGAGGCTTTTGATCATCATCCTGAAAAGAGTGATGCAGTTGTCCAGGTACAGTAACCATTATCCTGAGATGCTATACTTTGTCTGAACGTCCTCATCTCCCCACCCCCCACCCCCAGCCAGAAAACAAAGAAACTTGATTTTGAGTCAGTTCATTGATCTATGAAGCCCACTTGATTTCCAAGAATGTGAATTTCAGGAGCTGAGGGGACTCCAAAATATCCAACCCCACAGGTAAAGTAGGGTTAGTACGCACAGGCTGCATAAAAACAGAGTCAAAACTCCCCACTCAGCGTTATTTCCCAGGTCCATTGCTGGAAGAAGCGGCTTCTTCATGAAAGGCTTGTCTACTGTCTGTGCAGCTTGCGTGAGCGGAGGGACCAGAACCCTGGAATAGTATGCACATTTAGGGTAGGAATCTTAGCAGTGTCAGGGATTTGTTTTGTTTACAGTTTGCCTGCTAACTTGCATGCCAACCCTACCCACCTGCCCCCTTTTTCTTATTTTGTTTGATGATCAGCATCTTAATTTTATCCTATTTCTTCCTGCCACTTTTCCTCTTTTTGCCCATTGATCAATGCCTTGTTTTCATCCCCTTTCCCTCCCTTATTCAGATTTTTCATCCTTTCTTGTGTTTTTACTGTTTTACCTGCCTGGTGTTGGTTTACTTGGGAGGGTGAATGTTGTCCCACATGGCTGGTCTGAAGGAGACCTCCCTGACTGTGTGGCTCTTTATTCACCTGGGAGTGAAGCTTTCTTAACTGAGCTTCTCTTTTGGCTTTCTTCCTTTGGGTCCTTCCTTCCTTCCCTTTTCCCAGTTTAATCAGTAAAAAGAGTTGTGTGTAATGCAAGGAAGAAGGGAGCAGCTGCAAACAGCTAGGTGTTGCACCCATTTTGTGTTCTTGCTTCCTTGTGTTTTAACACCATGTCTAATTTGGTCCCAAAACTTTCAAAGCATGAGCTTATCCTGCTGCTTGTACATATTACAACACAAGGCTACCTGCAACAAGAAAATTATATTGGAGAAAGGGACACAGAGTTCGATGGCCTTGTGCAGCTTCAAAGTATGGAGACTATCATTGACTAAGGCTGCAAACTCACACTTCTCTGTGAGTAAGCTCCATCAAATGCAATCGAGCTTACTTCTGAGTAGACATGCATAGGATTGTGCTATAACAGTATAATGATCTGTTAGAAAAAGCAACAGTCCTTCCCTAAGAAGTATTGCAGTGCATCCAGAAGCCTGCATTTTTAATAAGACAACAAATGCACATACCTCACCACTGCTCAGCATTCTAAATAACCCACAGTCGCAGGTCACCAGATAGTTTTGGAAACACTTTACACAAGTCCTTCTTTATTTACGATAAGCACTGAGATTTCATTAATTGCACTTTCCATCCCCCAATGCCCTGCTGTGAAGTTGTCTTTCTGCAAGCCAGACTCAAAGTGACACAGATGTCCCATGCACTGAAATAAAAAGGAAGTGGTTTCCCTGGCAACAATAATGGCACAAAAGCTCTCAGAATTTTCTTTCTCACTCATGTGGGGTTTGAGTAATCCAAACAGAAGAATAATAATAAGCATCTGATCTGAATGTACTGCAATGGAGAGCGACAGTGCGAAAGTAAGAGGAGGTATGTGAGTGTGATCTTTAGAAACTTGGATATATATGGTTGTTGCTCAAGAAATCCTTTAAGATGGCATTTTATCAACTGAGCTAGCAAACAAGACTTCATTCCTAACCAAGGCTCTAATGCAAATAATGAACAGGAGGGGAATGAGGTATTGGAAAGAAAAAAATACTGGGAATGGGGCTGTTGCTGAAGAGAGAAGGCAGCTCAGCACTAGCAGATTAATGAATAATGGAATGGATTTGCCAGTTTAACTTCCCATAGGGTCTGGATGACTTTATGGCTGTTATGTTCTCAGTGCCCTTTGAATGCACCCAGCAGGCTTACAAGCCCTTCCAGCAAAAAAATAAAAAAGCCTTTTATAAAGCCCCCCCTCCCCCCCAAAAAAAAACTTCATGGAATTCTGCTTTTACCAGCAAGTGTTTTGACAATAACATGCATATATTATGACAATCAATGGCATACAATATGGTTGGAAGTTATTGGTATTGATATATTGTTTCAGCATTTTTTTAAAAAACTATTGACCATATCCGGGCAGCATTAGCTTTAAAAATGGGCTTATTTAATATCATTCGAATGTCCTAGAGATGAATAGTTGAAATGGGGTGGGGTGGCAGATGGTTCACGGCAGAAAGCTTTTGCAGATATGTAATACTCACCCACATACTTGCTACAGTTTTAAGACTCTGGTGAGTGTCTTCCACTGTGTTAGACAACACAGTGAATTGAAAATATCCACATATGGATAAAGGAAATACAGAATTACAGAAAGAATGAACAGAAAGCTCCTCAGACCTTACCTCAGCTTGATTTTAGCAGCTATAAGAGCATAAAAAGTCTGAGACACAACTAAAGATTTGCCTCCACGCAGAAAACTGTCATAGTTCATGTCTCTAATTAATGTCTTCTATATTCTGAACAAGTTTAGCACTTTGGTTCATCTTTATGCAGATATAGTTTTTGATTTGCTAGAAGGCCTAGAGTTGGCCTGCAGAACTTGTGACCTACCAGGCCAGCCTGAGACGAACAGCTACTTATGGTGACCCAATTAACCTTATTCTTTAGCTGCTTGCCGGGGATTACACAAACACGGGAAGCCCTCGTATATCTGGTTGCATTCACAAGCTACACGTGTCTGACCTAGACTGATAATATTATATTTAAATCTTCTGCTAATGTTGTCTTGCTGTTCTCAGAACACTGAGACTGCTGCAACCAACCAGGAAACAGGAAGCATTTAACTTTCACTTTGCCATTTATGGCTTTTCTTTTATTGGATTCAAAACACTGTTGAAACAATGTCTCACCAATTTTTTTGCAGACCGTGGACTATGACACACATCTACGTCTGAGTTGCTTGCATTCTGAAAGACTGTAGGCACAGTATTCTGCAGGCCATCACTGTGCTTAATTACAAGGATGATGAAGATAATAGCAAAAAGATATTACTGTGACCAATCTGTTGCCATTTGGCTGAAAGTCAAGAGAGGAGTTCAGGAGAAGGGGAATGTCACAGTCATTTATAAGAATCTTAAATGTCAAAGACAAGGACAGAGCAGAGCTATTAGAAGCAAGTCCAGGCTAACTATTGTGCCACATGCGCTGTAGATTAGTCTGTAGATTGCCACAATTCAGAGACTACTTCTGAGGATGGAGGTCTGTACTGTTCTCTTTGTAGAATTTCCTTGAAATTCATCAGAGCTCAGAGCATGGTGACTATTTATATACTACCTCAGTGGTTCTCACCCTTTTCAGCCCGGGACCCACTTCTGAGAATGACAATCTGTCTGGGACCCACCAGAAGTGATGTCATCAACCTGGAAGTGATATCATGGTAGGAAGTGACATCACTGTGATATCAGAGCCGGAAGTGATTTCATCAAACAGGAAGTGACATCACTGTTCTTACCTAGGAACTCAAACTGTAAATAGAAAATATTCCAGCTCAGAGGCTTCTTCCAATTCTTCCCCGCCCCCCAATACCATTGTACCATACCAGAAGTAAGCCCTTCTTACTCCCCATTGTGTTAAGTTGGGAACATCATTTGATGTAGCTTTGAAATATTCTCCAAAAGGAAAGGTCCTTAAATCTTATTACTCCCTGGAACTAGCCTGGGTCATGGTGCTTTGGAGACAAGGATGCCAGCAGGTGAAGCAGTGTTTGGGCAGGCATAGGGCAATGTGGAAGTCAGGGCTCCTGAGTTTGCAAAATTAATGACATGATTCTGTGATCTGAAAAGGTCTGGTGTTTACATTTAAAAAGCAATTACCCATTTCTACTGAGTATCTTAATGCTTCCAGGAATAAATATGAAAGTTTAACAACCTGCATCAGTAAAACCACCACCAAGAAGTAGGAAGTTTTAAGCATATGCCAGAACTGTCAGCTGGCAACAATAAAGCAAAACTGGTGAAAGACCATGGCAGAGCTGTAATTCTCTGAAGATTGAACCAGAGATACAAGCAAGGAGTGAGCCTTGTGGGCTTTGAAATCACTCAGCTGCCAGGACAGCCACCACCATTCCCATCATCAGTAATGTACCCCATTTCACAAACTACCGTGAAGATTCCAAATGCTTCTCTGCCACAAACACTGACTTTACTTTCAGTTAATTTCACATACAAACCTAAAGATAATGAAAATCATGGAACTGAAAGGGACATAAGAGGTCATCTAGTCCACCCCCATCTGTAGCTTCTCAGACATATGCTAAGTGCTTACTTCCAGCCCATTTCACACACAACCCTGATGATCACCAAAATCATGGAATGACCTAAAAGGTCATCTAGTCCAACCTCCAGTCTCTAGCTTCTCAGACCTATATTCAGTGCAGAAGAGATGACCAAGGCACTTGGAGAGATGTATGATATCTGTTTGACTACTTTTAATGGTTTGCATGAGAGAAGTGTGGGGCGGGGCCATGGAGCATCCCCCTCACAGCTGGAAAGATAGGGATGCCCTACTGTTCTCCTCCCAGCTGCTAAAAGGAGCCAAACAGTGGGGTAGCTATATTGGGAGCGATTGCTTGTCCTGGCCTCTCCACACTCCCTCTCGCCTGGCTGAGCGCGTGGCAGCAGAGTGTGGGTGCTGAAGCCTGCTCATGCGCCAACCATGTCCCCACTCCAGGGCGCTTTTTCACTCTCCCTCTCGCCTGCCTAAGGTTAAAGGGAGCCAAACAGAGGGGTCCTGCATGCCCCCAAGAATGAGGGAGCACTCACCTGAAAATCTCCAAACACGCTCTCTTCTCCTCTCCCCTCCTTTGAATGGGGCTAGGCAGCAGCACACTCACAGAGGAAAAATGGCACGCTGCCTGCCCTGCACATGTTTATTTACTCTGTGCCTAGAAGCCTAAAATAGCTCCCCAATGGTCTGTTTGCCCTGTCTCAAAATGGCTCCTCCTGGGTCACTTTGACCTTTCTCAAAATGGTGCTGCCCAGGTCTGCCCTTTTTCAAAATGGCACAGCCAACTTCATTTTGCCCTTTTTCAAGATGGCAGCTGCCATCTTATCGCAACCCACCAGAAATTCAATTGCGATCCACCAAGTAGGTTGCGACCCACAGTTTGAGAACCTCTGTACTATATGGCAGGGAAATAGTGGGCAACTTTACAGATACTCGGTGTTGCTAGGTTACCCAGTAGGAAGAAGAGAAGGAGTTGTTTAGGGATGCAGTCCCCACCCCATGTTTCAGTTGGCACATAATTAGGTCTGAGGATGAATATTTTCCAGGTGAGTGTTTCACCATGAAGGAAGTGATTTGGGGGGGGGGATGCAAGTGGACTCAATGAAAAACCACTTAATCATGTTTTTCACAATATTTTTCAACAGTTTTAATGGCTGTTTTGCAGTGGGAGGGGCAACGCCCTGGGCAGTGGGCCTGGTGATGTGACATTGCCCCTCCCCCACTTGTTTTTGGCTATAACATTTGCTAGAATAGAGATATCTCAACGTGGTTTGTATCATTGCATTCTGCATGAACATTCACATTGATAGATATACAACATGATGGAATTTAAAAACACAAAGATTTCAAAAATTTTGGCAAGTAGTGGTGTCACCTCCCCCCCTCCAGTGCGCCTCAGCTGACCTGGTACTACAAAACTTGGGAACCCCTGCACTAGATTATGCCATATCTTAACTGTGGTTAAGGGATAAGGAATGGGTCATATGCTTTGGCCTTTCTCTCCCGACCTCATTGTCATGAATTCCTACTGCCCACTTAAACATAGTTAAGCATTACATTGCCAATTAACTACAATGAAAGTTAATTATGTTTCTTTTTAATGAAGGGTTGATAAGTTAGCTTTTGGCAGAAACCACACCATTACTGTAATGTATCAGACTGTGAGACAATGGAATGTCAACCTATAGCAACACTATGTAAGGACTATACCAAGCACTATGTCCTTGGTAAAAGGACAAGGAAGTTGTAACTGCCCCCCAGGGAGCATGTAAGCCCTAGGTTTACTGCATGCAGGCAGACCTCCATCATCACTAAGCTGCAGAGTGCTGAGAGAAGCTGCGCAGGATCTCAGTAGTAGTCACACTGCTTGCAGGAAACAATGCTTTGCAAGGCTGTTTAGTCCAGCAATTTTCAACCGCTGTGCCATGGCACATTGGTGTGCCACAAATGGTCTGCAGGTGTGCCACAGGAGTTTTGGGGAGGGTCATATATTAGTAGGGCCATTGGGAGATGTGAGCCCCCAGTCAGCAGTACAGTGCGCCTTGTCAATTATCAGAATACTGATGGTGTGCCTTGACTCTTTTAGCCCTTGCCCTGTACTGTGAGATGAAGAAGGTTGAAAACTGCAGTTTTTGGGAAAGCAGTATCCTGGCATTACAGGCAACAAGTCAAAAGAAAATTATTTCAGCGCTTTTCTGTTTGATCTTTCATTACAAGGTCTTTGTTGCAAGTGCCCTTGCTTAAGTGAACAATTGTATAACAACTGTTATTCCTTCTGTGTTCATAACCTGGCTTTTGTAGGTCCTGCAGATTCATCTGCAGAGAAACTGTCTCTGTTTGTACTATAGCGCCAGAAATTTCATAAATCTTATTTAGAGATTTGCCAAAGTCTTGCTATGTTGATCACAGGCTATTTTTTTTCTGCAGAAACATAATTTCCCTCAGTGTACGGGATGAAAGACTGCCAATGAACAACAGCTTCTAGTTTTTAAATCCACATGCTAAGTGCATCCAGCACTTCACGCATTATCCACTATTGCTGCTGTGTGCATGTATATCTTCAGTCTCTACAAAAATGTGATTCAGGCATTGTTATAATAGCTCAAATAACATCCCAAGCAGGCTAAAGAATATGGGTTATGGAACTTCACCACAACATCACAGACCAACTCAGGCTTGTAAATATCCACTTTTCTGCACACTTATGGCAGAATTTAAGAATCTTCTCCACCTGATCAGGAAGAGAAAATAGTTGGTTCTTTTTTTCTTCTTTAAGATCCTCGGTTGGCAACCTTCAGTCTCGAAAGACTATGGTGTAAGCCTACTGCACCTGGTATTCCGAGGCGGTCTCCCATCCAAGTACTAAACAGGCCTGACCCTGCTTAGCTTCCAAGATCAGACAAGATCAGGCATATGCAGGGTCACATACCGAGATCCTCAGTGTTCCATGTAGCTAAGGATGGGTAGGCGGACTAATAACTTTGTGTGCCTATATGCAAGTCGGTGACACAGTAATAATAAAGCCACTTAAAATGAAGACATTTGGCAAAAGAATGGGGAAGGGAAGCATTGTTTGAGGCACTGTACTTTAAATAGAGCTATAGGGCACAATCCTAACCCACTTTCCAGCACCAACATAAGGGCAATGCAGCTCTGAGGTAAGGGAACAAACATTCTCTTACTTTGAGGAGGCCTCAGTGAGTGCCACCCACCTGCAGGATGCAGCGTACATCCCATTGACATAGCTATGCCAATGCTGGAAAGTTGGTTAGGATTTGGGCCACAGTTATTAAAACAAACAGTACTGCTTCTACAGCCAAGAAAACAGCTCAAAGAAACTGATAGGAAGTTGAAACCATCAACTGTAGAATTTGGAGGGGGGAAAATCATTGTACAAGTTAACAATACAACCAGAAGAAAAACAGACTGCTCTGTGAATAACAAAATAGTTCCTGTGAAATTTATTGTCTGTGTAATGTAGTTTCCTTCACTGGTCTCCCTTATCTAATCAAAGACATTCAAAAACAATGTCTCCTGAGCAGTTATAAGCTGTCACACCAGTAAACAATATATTCAGAAAAAAAGAGTCTTTACAAGCACTGTTCTGTTAAACACCGCTAACAAAGATACTATATGTATAAGATAAAGCTCTGAAGAAACATTCTGATATATAAATGAATGCCCTAAGATATCATCCTTTAATCTTTTCATGCCAGGAGTCATTTTCTACCCCATAAGAGACTCACTGACAAAATTGCTGCTGCCATGGAACTGACAGGACTCCTTGAGAGGAAAAGAACAAATACATGCTGTTAGCAGAAGAGATGAATTCTCTGCAAATTGGCCCATTCTGAATGAAGCTAATAGCAGAACTCAAGACCTTTACTGAAAATCACATTTCAGAACCTTTGGAGAATCGTGAAATTGTCTGGGGTCCACTTCACATATTAACCTTGCAATCAACAGCAATCAAATGATACATGGCTAACCATGTAGAAAGGGTTATATCATACAGCACACATGCAATTTGGATTAATTTTAAACAAGTTAAAACAACTTCCTCCATGACCATATCTCTAGCATGGATTGGTGTTGAAGCTGAGCGAAAGAATGCCTCTATATAATTTATTTACTATGTTGCACAAAACATAGCTTCCCTGTTTAAAATCTGTTTTAGTCATTTTTAAAATTATTACTTGGAACAATGTTACAGATGTAAATTAGGAAGTATGCCATGATCGTAAGTTTTCTTTCTAGAGCTTGTTCTTCTGGCTGTGAGAAATCATTTACAATTAGGTTAGTATTATTGTCTGTTGCTTTATTGGTTACTCTGGGGTGATTCACATAATCAAAACTAAGCATACTTTGAAGGAGTATTGGAGCTGACAGTTCTCCATGATCTGACTGCTGCCCCATCATACAGCCAGATAGAGCTTCACCTTTCATCACCCAAATCTTAGTAAGGGAAGTTGCTATAACCAGCAGGAGATTACACTCTGAGTTAATAGACTTTCCCTAGACCTTTTAATCCATAATCTGTGATATTTTTCTGAAGAAAATAATTCTTTATCTGTAACACATTATGCATGCTAACATATTATGCAGTGAAAACTTTCTCTAGTTAAATCATTCATCATACAAGATGTGTGGATGTGAGATTTTTTCGCTGTGTTCTCTCACAAGAACAAAATTATTTATTACTATTTTTCACATTTTTATACCGCCCTTCCTCCAAGGAGCTCAGAATGGTGTACACAGCTGCTCCCCTCCTTTTGTCCTCACAACAACCCTGTGAGGTAGGTGAGGCTGTGAGAAAGTGACTGGCCCAAGGTCACGCAGGAAGCTTCATGGTTTAGGTGGGATTTGAACCTGGATCTTCCAGGTCTAAGTCCACCACCCTGGCTCTCAAGCCAAAGACTCATCCATTGCAGCACTATTGTCAGCTTCAGTGGCCAACCAGTTGCCTTTATTGGAAATCCCAATATCATGAAGAACTTTCTCCTATTTGAAAAAAGTAAGTGTGACTAAGCATTATGTTTTTGGAGAGGGATACATGATAGCTGTTTTGTACTGGAACCACCTAGAGATGGTTGGAAAGAGTCCATGGAATACAAAGACATGGCAACTAAGCATCCAGTCCTAAACAAATTTCCAACACTGATGCATCTGTGCCATATTATATAAACTATGTTTGAAATACTATAAAATATTATAGTCTAGACTTCCTATTAAACTTTGCTACATTATATTCCTTCCTTCAGTCTCGGAAGACTATGGTATCGTGCTCTGAATAGTGGTTCTGGAACAGAGTGTCCTCTCCAGTGTGCGAAGCCTGGGTAAAGTAGATATGGAGGATAGACTGTTATCCATGCAGCAAATCCCCCCTCTCCACGTTGCTGAGATGGTCCAATGGAAAGGCAGAAGCCAATACGGTTGGTTCCAGCGGCGTCACAGGAGTTGCCAGAACATGACTGTGTTCAGCCATGAACTTCCTCAGGGACTCCGGCTCTGGATTTTGCCTCGAGGTTGACTCCTGAAGCCTTTTCCATAACTGGATGTAGTCACAAGGCAGTGGAGATTTGGGATCAGAGTTTTCCTTCTCTCAGATGAGCTGCCTTCCCAGGCTAACAAGTCCCATTTACCCAGTGGCTGTTTAGTCGCCTCTTACAACAAGTACAGCCAAACCGAGGGCCTATTCTTATCCCCCAGCCCCCAGGGGTTATATTTATTATAACACGTTATATTATCCTGTCAACATACACCCATTGAAGTTGGCTTGTTCAATCTTGTTTATGTCTACTTTGTATCACTGGCTATGAAAATTAAACACTAAAACATAACAGCAGTTTTTAAAGCCAGTTTCATTAAATTGTACTCCCCCCCTTTGCTGTTTTTTTTTTCTGTACAAGCATAAATATACAGTTTATTCATACATTTATCAAAAGGTCCTCAGATCAAGTCCCCTCTAACTTCAAAGGTAATCAGTGTTATTCTTGAAGTCTTTCCATGCTTTGAAGAGCTTCCTGGGTTCTTCTTGTAGGTCAGGACTCACAAATGTGGCACCGTCCAGAACCAATCTGCAAATGTTTGGCTTTACACTTTATTGCCAGCCACCTTGATAATTAGGCTTATTTTATCCCCCAGGCAGGGCACAACATGTAATCCTCAGCTTGTTGTGTCTCAAGATTAACAGGTTAGCCATCCCCTAGTCTACCCCCTCCTGTGATCCTACAGCCCACAGATTCTGGCAGACATTCCATCTCTCTCAGGTATGCCAGCTGGCTCATGAGATCAGCTTAATGAAAGGTCCTCACACAGCTGTCTACATTTCCTCCTTGCCCCCTCTTGTCCTTTCAACTAGCAATATCTTTTCTCCTCTGAGCATAAGAAGGTATTTCTGGAAACAGCAGGATATATAGCAAAATACTGAAATCACAAGAGAAATTGTGAGGGCTCCTTTATTTTAACTTTCCCTCTGATTGCTGGAAAACTTAAAACATTCTTAACACAGCTTCAGCAGTATCATATAGGAAGGATTCTAATACTTCTGATTTTCAGAGTTGCACTGCAGCAGAATGAAGTCTGACACAAAGACATTGAGAAGGGGGGCAGATGTTCTGTAAAGATGTACTGTACTGTATGTAACAGAGAATACAGTGTCTCACTGAAGTCTCTGAGCCCAATTATCAAGTCTTGCAATATTGGATAACTTTTGATGGGAGCTATAAATTATAACTGTGAACAAGCAGAGAAGTGCCAGTCCTAAGGATCTGCCATCAATTTTTCAAATGAAAATATTTACTGAAGTGTGCATGTGCATATGCATGCCTGCATGTGTTGGGTGCCAATCCCCCCCCCCCCCACTTAGGGGCTACTCAAACCTTTTTTTTTTCTAGGTATAACAAAACCATTTGCAAGAGGCTGTTTAGATCTGATAGTTAAACACTCAAAAACTATTCTTAATTAAAGATTGAACTCATTAAATGAGAGAGCCAGAAAGGTATAGTGGTTGCGGACTTAGAAGGAAGATGCAAGTTCAAGTCCCTGCTTAGCCATGAAGCTTCCTGGTTGAGCTTGAGCCAGTCACTCTCAGTCTAACTTACCTTTTGCTGTGAGGACAAAAGGAGGGAAGGAACCATGTACACACCCTGAGCTCTTTGGAGGAAGATCGGTATACAAATGTGAAACAAATAAATAAATGGTGAAATAACTTGCATGTGTTACTCAATTCAAACTTTTCCATTACAGCTATTGTAATGGAAAATGCTATTCTATTAGAGTTAGGCAGAGAAATGCCATGACCCAGAGATAATACCAGGATTATAATTGAAATGCATCATTTTCATATATATGTATTTTTCCTGCTAAAAGCTGTGTCAGTTCCTTAGAGGAAATATTGAAGCACATAGTTTCTGGAGTCTATAGTTATCATTTCTAAAGATGTGTAAAATCCTCCTGAGGCATTTCACATCTTACCAGAATGTTTACATTTTTTGCACAAATTTCATCCAATAAGAGAGAAATTGTATTTTACCTACAGTGAAATTCAGTGGCCATTTAGGGCACAATCTTAACCCCTTATGTCAGTGCTTTCCAGCACTGACATAAGGGCAATGCAGCTCCGAGGTAAGGGAACAAATATTCCCTTACTTTGAGGAGGTCTCCATGAGTGACACCCAACTGCAGGATGCAGCACATGTCCCATTGGCATTGCTATGCCAGTGCTGGAAAGCACTGACATAAGGGGTTAGGATTGTGCCCTTAGAGATGTAACCCCCCCATCCCAAGAAATTTCCTTCCAGAAGATGAAAGTGTTGCCAAGAGGAACAGAACTTGCTAGTGGCTGCTGTAAAGGCTGGGGGTTGATATTGGCTCATCACTCTTCACTAGCTTTCTGGGAATAAAACCACTTGTTGACCAGAAACATATTGGTATCCTTATGAATTAAAAATTACACCAAAGTCTTCTTTTGACAGATTCAATATTTAGAAGTCAGTAGGCAAATTCCACTAGTGCTCCTAACCAGAAAGATGCAGGTTATTTGTTTCTTCTGTTGCTCTGACACTGAACCACCTCAATCCAGAAAGTTTGGTTGACTTTAAAAATCTTTGGTGGGATTTGAGGTTGGAGAATAATTAAGAGAATTAATTATGGAGGGTAGAGAATAATTAATAGAATTCTTCTATTTAAAACCCTCCCATTTTGTGTTGGGATCTTGGTGCATATTTATCTCTAAATTGATAGTCTGCAATTATAGAAACACTAAGTTGTGCTTAAACCAGAATAAGTCCCTTGCACCGACTTCTGGAAGTCACAAATGTGCCGTAAACCATGTTTGCACCACCATGGGAGTTGGAAAGGACAGTACAAGCATGCGCACCAACTTGCCTGCAGCAGACTCAGCATAGGTAAGTTTTTGTCGGCGGTGGGTCACCAGGATGGGGGTTTGGGGAAGGTGGGCGGTGGGTGGCGAGTGGGCCAGCAGGTTGGCCTGGCCAAGGAGGGGGAGTGGGATTGGCCTCCAGTACTTAGGTCAAACCCTAATCCCCTTCTTAAGCTGCCCAGTCTTACACAGGGCTGCTCTGATCTTCTCCAGTAATTTAGCTCCATTGAGATGGCTGGGGCATTACTTGGGGTAAGGGGACATAAGTCCCCTTGCTCCAAGTTGCACTAGGTCCATCTCCAACCCTGTGCTGGATACAGCGCAGGTCAACCACCTGGCCTGTTCCACTGGCAGGTTAGGATTGGGCCGTGAGACAGATTCTTCTCAAAGAGGAATAGTTTATCCATTCAATCTTTGTTATGAACACCAGTACTTAATGAAGAATGTGAATGAAAGTTTTCATGCAATATTTCAAATAAATAGTGTATTAGATACTCACCTATAGTATGTAAAATTTTTGCCAAGTAATCAAGCTCAAATTCTCACTTCCCCTTATCTCCAGGTCAATTAGAGGGCAGAGCCTTTCAACTCTGAAAATTTTATAGCTAAAGCAAGCTTATTAGAAGCAATGCAGAGCTCATTTGTTTCCACAGTAACTTTCCTGGGAAAATCCAGCCCAAGTTAACCTTTTATTCTCTTCCATTCAACCTGGTTCCTTTTTGCAAATGCATGCATTTGGCAGAAGTATTTTTTTTTCCAACACCAGGATGGGATCTTCCTTTCCATTTGAAGCAAAGTCCCAGGCTACAATTCAGTGCAGCATTATTTAAGAATAACTCCCATGGAAAGCAGTAGGTCTACTTCTGAGTAAAAAGGGTTGCAAATATATGCAGCTGCATCTCTCTGCTGTGAATTGAATTGCACACTCCCAGTTATGTGTTATGGGTTGTATGTTATATGTAGAGCTTCTGACTTAACACACCAGACACCTTAAAGGTGGATTTGATTCATGGTTCTCCTGCAGTGGTTCCTAACCATTTCCACTTGCATATCCCTTGGCATATCCATTTCCCTAAATTGTACCCTTCATATTAGCAAAATGTTTGTAATAATACAAGACCTCATCTCCTCTCAGACTTCATGTATTTATCACAGTGTTTTCTCTTTTCATCTGTTTGAAGAACAGAAGACTCTGCCTTTGCACTGCTCTGCACCAGAAGTGTCCTGAGAAATTCTGGGTAATTGATCACTTTCCATATTTTTCAGCTTTTTTACTGTGCTGGTTTTCAATCACTGGTTCATACATGAATTGATGACCAAAAACTAGCTATTGGTGGGGCTTTCACAGCCAACTAGCTACTTCACTTCCTGCCTTGCTGGTCCTTGCAAGGCATTCCTGCCTTGCAAGGCATTCTGGAGCATGACCTGCCTTTTTCTGCCATTATTCCATTCTTTCTGCCATTCCATTCCATTATTCCATTCCAGGGACACTTCTGTTGAGTGTCCCTGGGAGTACATGAAAACCAGGTTGGGAACCACTGTTTTACTGGTATGTTGTTTACAGTGCACTTACTCTGATAGTGTTTACAAAAAGGTGGTGAATACCAGAATTTAAAAAGAAAAAAAAGTATCTTATAATAATAATAATAATAAACTTTATTTATATCCCGCCCTTCCCCCCAAAAGGGACCCAGGACGGCTTACAATATGTTAAAAACAGATTAAAATAATTTAACAGCGAATAAAAACATATTAAAACACATTAACAGATACCATAAAAGCAGTAGTCAGATAAAAAGTCAGATAAAAAGAGCAAAATGCAGCAAATCATAGAGGAATCAGGCCTGTAAAAATACTAAAAGATATAGAAAAGATGTTAAAAAGGCCATGAACTCAGAAGGCTTGTTTAAACAGAAGGGTCTTCAGGCCTCACCAAAAAGTCTCAAGAGAGGGAGCCATTCTCAAGTCAAGGGGAAGGGAGTTCCATAACGTTGGTGCCGCTACTGAGAAGGCCCTATTTCTTGCCATCGCCCCACGTACCTCCTTAGGCGGTGGCACTTGTAAAAAGGCCTTCTCTGATGACCTAAGAGGACGAGCCGGATTGTATGGAAGTAGGCAATCTCTAAGATACCCTGGCCCAGAGCAGTATAGGGCTTTAAAGGTCAAAACCAGCACCTTCAATTGGGCCCGGAAACGAATGGGCAGCCAATGCAGCCCCCGGAGAAGTGGACTGACAGGGTCAAACCGCCTACCTCCAGTGACCACACGGGCTGCCGCATTCTGCACTAATTGCAGTTTCTGAACCGTCTTCAGGAGCAGCCCCACATAAAGCGCATTACAATAATCTAACCTCGATGTCACCGTGGCATGGATCACCGTGGCCAGGTCTGCACGATCCAAGTACGGCCGCAGCTGGCGCACCAGCCAAAGCTGAGCGAAGGCCCCCCTAGCCACAACTGCCACCTGGGAATCCAGGAGCAGCTGCGAATCCAGGTGGACCCCCAAGCTGCGGACCTGCTCCTTCAGAGGGAGTGCAACCCCTTTCAGAGCAAGCCGATAGTCCAGTACCCGCATCGAGGATTTCCGAACCAGGAGAGCCTCTGTCTTATCCGGATTTAATTTCAGCTTATTAGCCCCCATCCAGATCCTCACTGCCTCCAGACAGCGCTCCAGGCCCTCAACCGCCACCCTGGAGTCTGGAGGAAAGGAGAGATAGAGCTGGGTGTCATCAGCATATTGATGACACCCCACTCCAAACCCCTGGATGACCTCTCCCAGCGGTTTCATGTAGATATTAAATAGCATGGGGGACAGAATTGAACCCTGCGGCACCCCACACCTCAAAGGCCAGGGTATCGAGCAGGCATCCCCCAGCAGCACCATCTGGGACCGACCCTCCAAGTAGGAGCGGAACCACAGCAAAACAGTGCCTCCAACTCCCAACTCGGCCAATCAGCCCAGAAGGATACCATGGTCGATGGTATCGAAAGCCGCTGAGAGGTCCAGCAGGACCAACAGGGACGCACTCCCCCTGTCCAGTCCCCGGCGTAGGTCATCCACCAAGGTGACCAAGGCAGTTTCCGTCCCAAAGCCCGGCCTGAAACCAGATTGAAAAGGATCCAGATAATCCGCTTCATCCAAGACCCTCTGGAGTTGGGCCGCCACCACCCGCTCAATTACCTTGCCCAGAAACGGGATGTTGGAGACTGGCCGGTAGTTATCCAACACAATGGAAACCAGGGAGGGCTTCTTCAGGAGGGGGTGAACAACCGCCCATTTCAAAGCGAGTGGCAACGTCCCCTCCATCAAGGAAGAGTTGACCACCCTCCCTGTCCACTCAGACAGTCCACCCTGGGCCGCTCTTATCAGCCAAGCTGGGCAAGGGTCAAACAGGCAGGCAGATGGCTTCACACTCCAAAGGAGTCTGTCCACATCCTCAGGCTGTGCAAGCTGAAAAAAATCCCACAACACTGGACAAGCAGTTGCCAAGGGGACATCGTCAGACAAAAGATCTTATGATCTTTTACTATGTTTTAATAAATTAGAGACTATAGTTCTTAGGTAACAATTAGTGGTAAGTTATTTTTCAGGATCTGGCCTTGAGTAAAATCAGACAAAACTATAGTCAGACACCCCCCTAAGTTTAACCCCCAACTTATCCAAGGGTCATAGAAAATTTCATGATTTTTGGCTCAAAAACCTTCCTTTGACTTATCTGTGGGATCAAATTATAGGCGAGTGTCTGCAGTATATGTATATGTGTTTATAAATAGTACATGTATTTTAAAATAGTGTGTGTGATTTTACTTGCTCTGTTTTTCTGATAATCAATTTTACCAATAGATTTAGTAATAACCTTGATCAAACTAGAAACTAGTGACTCAACCCATTTTTCCCTTCCAGCCAAAAACTACAGCAAGTGGAATTATAGATGAAATGCCTACTGGACATTGCTTAATTTTAAACAATAAAGGTGTGATTTTTTTTTTGTGATAACAAAATAAAAAACACATAACACCTCTTTCTACACTTTTGTAAAACAAAACAAAACAAATCTCAAATTCTGTGAAAAACTAAAAGTTTTCTAACACATCTACATATTGGTCACAGTAGTCTGGTTACAGGGGGGTACATGGGTAATGACTGTGGCCTGTGCTGCATCTGCTCACACTGTACCACCTAACTAGTACACTTTTAAAGTGATTATAATTTATAATTATAATTTATAAAAATGTATTCTTGGAATAAAAACACATAGCACCACTTTCTGCACTTAAAATGTGTCCTTAGAATAAAAACACTTAACACCGCTTTATGCACTTCTCTTTTCCATCAAAAAAACTAAATCCTCGAAATATAAAAATATTTAAGAACACCTCTATTTATAAACCAATTACACCATTTGTAATTAAATCCAAGATCAGTGTCATGATTTTTCTTGATTGGTGCATACTGATGTATTCCTTTTTCCCCAATGAAGACTGTCGGATACATAGTTCTCTTCCAACAATTGTTTTAATCCTATTGTGAAGTTCCTCTGGAGAAGTTCCACTGAAATGTCCAAGAGCTTCAGCATGTAACAGGCAGCACTTGTGAAGCAGCCATTCATTTCAGTGGAGCTTCTGCAAAAACAAAAAACAAAACAAACAAACAAAACCCCCAAAAAACTTCCTAGTGGATAGTTTTCATTCTGTCCAACCTTTGCACGTGTTTGAGTAACAATTCACTTGTAGCACCGACAACACTTCTCAGCTGTTTTAGGTAACATGTCAATGCCCCTGTAATTGAATTAGGCATTTTTAATGCCACAAGGCTCATTAGAAAAAAAAATCTTGTTAAGATGTCGAGATACAGAATGCCAATTATTAAAGAAATCAATATTTATACAGTAGGTAAAATTCACCTCAGGCAGGTTTTGGAACGAGCTGTCAAATAATCTCTGAGCTGCAGAAGTTTAAAAATACATGCAAGATATTGGTGAAAGTCACCTTCTTAGTTTGATAATACAAACAAGATTGACAAGATTTTTCTCTTGGGGAGGCAGAGGAAAAGGTAATTAAATTTTAATTTCATTTCTAAGTTCAGTACTGAATATGAATGCACACTCAGAACAGAACATGTTTCATGTCTCCTGATTGCTGTAGGTATCAAAGTTACAGAAAATTATATTACACCAGCCAAATATAAAAACTTTGAATTCCCATTCATTTCAATGAAACAGTTAAGAATAATCCTAAACATGCTTACTCAGATGTATTGTATTCAATGGGTCTTACTCTCAGGTGAGTACAAACTTAACTTCCCCACCAATAGCAATGAGGCTTAAAAGTTTTATTATTATTATTATTATTATTATTATTAGTAGTAGTAGTAGTAGTAGTAGTAGTAGTAGTAGTACTTCCCTGAGGGCTGGGGATAAGAATAGGCCCTCAGTTTGGCTGTACTTGTCGTAAGAGGCAACTAAACAGCCACCGGGTAGATGGGACTCGTTAGCCTGGGAAGGCAGCTCATCTGAGAGAAGGAAAACTCTGATCCCATACCTCCACTGCCTTGTGGCTACATCCAGTTATGGAAAAGGCTTCAGGAGTCAACCTCGAGGCAAAATCTGGAGCCGGAGTCCCTGAGGCAGTTCATGGCTGAACACAGTCACGTTCTGGCAACTCCTCCACTGGAACCAACCGTATTGACTTCTGCCTTTCCATTGGACCATTTCAGCGACGTGGAGAGGGAGGATTTGCTGCATGGGTAACAGCCTATCCTCCATATCTACTTTACCCAGGCTTCGTGCACTGGAGAGGACACTCTGTTCCAGAACACTATTCAGAGTGAGATACCATAGTCTTCTGAGACTGAAGGATGCCAACAAGTAGTAGAAATATTTATGAAGTGCTTTCCAACAACAAATGAAGTTTGTTCTCATGAAGAGGTTTACATAGCTAAGTGAATGGTTCCCTGTCTCAAAAGGTTCCCTGTCTCAAAGGAACTATAATCTAAAAAAGATGTAGAAGAAGCACCAGCAAATAACCACTGGAAAGGAGGTGTGGACTGATGGTGGAGCTGCCAGTGCTGCCTGAAGAGCTAAGCGGCAGAATCTGTGGTTGTGTTTTTGGATGGGAGACAGAATGCCAGGCTGTCTCCCATCCAAAAATGACAAGCTACAGTACCCATTGTGTCAGGACAGAGTACCTGTTGAGCTGATTACCCACTGGGTGGAAAGGCCAGCCTGCAAAGAATGTCCCTGAGGAACTGTCCAGGTTTGACTTATGATTGCCTGCTGAAGTTGGAATGGCATACAGCCAGAGGAGAGAACCACACTGAGAGGCAACACCTGGTAAATAAGGATTCTGTAGATTCACAGACTGCATTTGTAAAAACCCCATTGAAAAATGGTGGTTTACCCTAGCTTGTTCATGTAAACTGCCTTGAATGCTATCTAAACAACAGAGAAGGGATGGATAGCTGGATGCTATACGGAGGTGTTCAGGAATAGTTGCTCTTTGTCTGTTGAATGTAAGAGGTGCCCGATAAATCATGGTAGCATTGGCTGGATTGCACCCAGCTTATAAAGAAGTAATTTACAGTGCAATCTATGCAACCATGGTTACAGCAATGGTTGTTACAACTGATCTCTACCTATAGCCTCAGGTGCATAATACAATACAACACAAATACAGTTTGTATTCTGCTGTTCTGAATGATGATTGATACATACATATAAAGGGCAAAAGGTGTATTAGATTGGCTACAATCCTATTGTTACCTGGGAATAAGGCCTACTAAACTCAATGGGCCTTATGTCCAAGTAGAAATGCACAGGATTATGCTGTCAGTTTAGTCAGTCATAACCAAGGGGCAGCCCAATCCTGAGCTGCCTGGAGCCTCAGGACCCGGTGGCTCCACAGAGGGCTCCCGCTGGATCCTGCGCCTCCTGCGCTACTGCGGGAGGCTCCTCGAGAGAAGGGGACATTTGTCCCCTTCCCCCAAGTAAGGGAAGCAGCACTACAATAGGGCTACTCACTTTAGCGGCAACCTCTTGGTCACCGCTAAAGTAAAGGCGCTTATGTAGAGTGAGCAGCCTTACCCTAGCGCCTTGGATCCTGCGGAGCTTGGCTCCACTGACCCACTTCTCCTCCTCCCCATGACATGCCACCCCCACGCCCCCGGCCACGCCCCATCTCCCGTTCCAAAGCCCGGCGGTCCGGGAGACTGCCAAGCCGCGGAACCTGGGCACCCACCACATGCTGGCTTAGTGCTGGCCGGAGCTGGGTTAGCTCCGGTGGGAGCCCAGCAGTAAGCTCTGCAAACGTGCCTTACAGCACGTTTGCGACTGAGGTCCGCGGCGCAGAGCCAGGCCATGGACCTCAGGATCAGGCTCGAAGTCAGTCCAGGCTAATGAAATTTAGGACACAAGCGACAGCTATCTGTGAGAATAATCATATGTGGACTGAAATATAGAAGAGAAGGTTGAAAAAGACAGTTTTTATCCCTCCCCAGCCTCATTATTGCCTCTGACATAGGATGGTTTTGAGATGTCCAGCACAAACATCAATAAAGATCTGATAAGAAGGATATCTTTAGTATAATTCTTCTTGGCAGACTTGAGAAAAAAAGGTGAGAAAACAGAGCAAAAGTATAATTTTCCAATGATTGTAAATAAATCCACTAGCTAGAACAACATACACAAGTCCCCTTTCAAATCATCACTTAGTTATTTAAGAGGGTATTGACATGTATGCTATATTGGAGCAGCCTGACCTTTATCTGGTCTCTGATATTGACTGCATGAGTTAAGTAAAGGGGTCTGTTTTCTCTACAAGAAGTACAAGCTGTACAGCACAAGGATTGCTTAGGTTTAAAAAGAATTTCTCAAAGAGACTAGTGGTTCCCAAACTGGTAGGTTGTGACCCACCAGCTAGGAAAGCACTTATTCCTGCTTGTTTGGGGGGCGAGGGAGGCAGCAATGCAATCACCAGGATGACACTGCTGCCTGGGACAGGAGGTTTTGTGTTTGTTTTACTTACCTCCAGCCAGCATTGGAGTCCTGGGGGGTCTGGGCAGCCCTCCACAGGACTCCCTGGGCCTTCAAATATGTAAAAAAAAAAAGAGAAAAACCCAGGCACTTCCGGTTTTGTGATAAAAACTGGAAATACCCATCTTTTCCTCTTTTTTACATGTTCAAAGCTGCAGGGAACCCTGTGGAGGGATCCCTGGATTCTGCCCCCCAACTCCCCACCCAGGATTCTGGCACTGGCTAGAGATAAGTTTTTAAAAAAAAACCTTCCCACCTCCGGCAGCACTGTGATCCTGGGGATTGCGTTGCTGCCATAGCCCCTCCTTTGCACACACTTACAGTGTTCCCAACTTCCTTGTAGGAGTTTGGAAAACACTGGACTAGAGAGCTTTGGCGATAACCTTAACAGAAAGGAGACAAAAACAGTGGAACCATCTGGCAAGTGAAATGGAACAGATGCCAGCATTGTAGAAGACAGGTGAATTTCATCACTTGTGGCTTTCACAGGAATGAAGGGCAGAAAAAGCAGACAAAAAGAGAAGTAACTTTTTGAAGACTTCAGTGAGTGAGTGGAAGTTAGTCAGGTGCTCAGTGGTGAATTGTAATTCTTGACAATGACCAACAGTGGTACCTCTGGTGTACCTGGGGGAGGAAGTTGGGGGGGGAATGCCCCAGGCAGCACACTGTGGGGGGGGGGGGCAGCAGCACCACAACCCTTCCCCCACCACTTTTTTTTTCTTTTTTCCTGGTCCATTTTGGAGCCCGTTTTCCACAAAAATTGAAAGTGATGTTTTGGGGGGCAGCATTTTATGGTTTGCAATTGCATGGCACAAAGCACTTCTGATGTCCTCATGCCAAACACACACACTCACACAATTTACTTTACTTCCAAGAAGCGGAAACAAAACTACACATTATAGTGCAGGTAAACCTAGTCTGATGGCTTCTTACTTTCAGAGCAACTTCAGGAGGAGACAACAGACAGCAGACAAGAAGAAAGGAGAAGAGGCTTGGCATTTCACCTACCCAGCAATTTCCCCTTGACAGGAGAAAGTACATATGCTGAGCCAACAGTCCAGGCAAAAGAGAGTAGTTTCCATAACCCTCAGAAATACAGTTAAGACATGGGCAGGCAAGAAATAAAGGGGAAGGAATTCTTCACCTTGGGCGAACCTACAGAAAAGACTCCGTTATGAACCTCATGAACCTTACTTCAGTTGGTGAACCGGGAAAGCAGCCTCCCCTGATAACTATAGATAGTGGGCATATTCATAAGAAATAAGAAAGTTCTTCAAGTACCTTGGACCAAAGACATTTAAGGCTTTAAGTATCAAAACAGTATATAGTTGAACAAACAGATCCTCCCTCTAACTGCAGCTGGGCACCAGAATTCTATACTAGCTGCAGCTTCTGAATCATCTTCATAGGTAGCCCCATGCAGAACGTATAGAAGTATCACATGTATTATAATAGTCAGATCTGCTTTCACCAATAAAGGCCACATATCACTTTATTGTAGCAAAGCCACTGTGAGGTAGCTCCACCACCTGATACTTCAAGAGCAAAGCAGTGTCCAGGAGTATCCCAAGACTGTGAACCAGATTCTTCAGATGAGTGCTACCTCATCTGGAACAAGCTGAATACCCAAACCCAGATAAGATTTCCTACTGATTGACAACACTAGACATTGAGCAGTAAGGGAGATAACACTGAACCCTGGGCCAGACTAAACAAATAGCCAAAGGGCTAACAAGCAGTCCTGAAGCAACAGGTTCTGGAACTTGCATTTCAGGCAGAACTGTGAGCAGCACAAGACCATTCCACCCCATCCCTACCTGATATGCTAAGGTACCATAGACTGCTGATAGACCTTGGTGACCTAACTGAAATGCATTCTCCTGCTGTAACTCCAGGCACAAATAATCAATCAAGGCAATTTCAGTTCTAAAGCCAAGTCAGAAACCAGACTTTTACATGTTTAGATAATATATTTCATCCAAGACTATCCAGAGATAGAACATCACAACCCTCTTGAACACCTTGGTCAAAAGGGGGATGTTTGATAATGGTTGCTGGTTATCAAGAACAGAGGGATCAAGAAAAGCCTTCCTTACAAGCAGTCTTAGTATTGCATCTTACTGCTATTTTCACTGCACCTTTTGGAAAGGTTTGCAAATACTGTATATAGCAAATTCTGTAACCAATTGCTGTATAAGAAACTTCACTCTAGCCCCTCATTGTGCTACAGCTGTCACCACTACTGCTTATTTCTTCAGCACACTCCCATTGCATTCCCCAACTGATCACAATTCAAATACCTTTGCCATGTTGCCTCACTGAGAAGCAATTAATAACATCTACTCTTGAATATATCCCTAGGAGAGAAAAAAGGCAACCTGACTGCAGCAGTCATTCTTGGGCCTGTACTGTTCCTTTCAACATAAATGAAGTCATACTGTCACAGAATAGATTAGGTTTGTGCCAAATCTATACAGGTTGGGCTCCATATCTGCAGATCCTGTATCTGCAGATCTGGCTCAACGTGTGTTCACTGGGCACATGTTGAGTCATACTTGGCCCCCACCTGGATCCTCCTCAGACTTGGCCCCCACCTGGACCCTCCACCTGGACCTTCTGGTCCCCTATGGAGAGCTTTCTGGAGCCTGGAGAGGCAGTGTGCATCTGCCTGCTGCCTCTGCAGGCTTCAGAATGGCCTCTGCCCACTGTCTCTGCTGGGTTCAGAAAACTGCTGGAGGGCTGCCCTTGGGAAACTGGAAGTGGCTTTTTTTTTGCCTTTACAGGTCATTCAGAAGCCTGCAGAGGCAGCGGACAGACATGCACTGCCTCTCTGGGCTCCAGAAAGCCCTCTGGAGGGGGATGGAGCATAGCCCCAGTTCCCTTCAGAGGGCCCAAGGGGCCAAAAATCGCAAATTCGCTTTTCTGCAATTTTTGGTACCTGCAGGGAGTCCAAGAATTGATCCCCCCCATACTGAGACCACACCTGTACGGCTTTAATGTAAAGGGATGAGCAAGCAAATCTCAAGGCATTTTTCACTGCAGTATTGCATTTCTGACAAGATGTGTTCAGGTTTCTTTTTTAGACAGACGACAGTGTCCAGGGGACAATTAATAAAGAAAAATGGATGGTAACAATATGCTACATTTTGGGTACTGACATGCAAATGTATTTAATTTTCCACAGGTACTGCAGATTAGCTGATCTTCCACTCAGGCCACATAACACACATCGTCTTTGTGGCAGTAGGAATGTTCCTAATTTACCTTTAAATGTTTTTATTGACAAACAAAACTCAGGCCAAATCTTTCAAACCCAAGTCGAGATCCTACAGTGTTCTTGTCAAAAGTCATCTATCTGCCTCAAAATATCTTTCCACTATTTTGTCTGATTAATATTTTGAAATACAAAGGTACTTTCCAACACAAATATACTTTTAAACCTGGTGTATAAAGATGCTTCTTCAATGACCTTACACATATTAACTCTATTCCAAATATTTCAGTTGAATGCTACATACTTCCATTTCACGCACACTTTTTTATGATCCTGAACAAGTCTGACATGAGGTGAATCAACATAAACCCTTGGGGCAACATTAAATTTCCAGCTCTTCACCTCTCAATTACATACTGTATCTTTAAAACCACATACCACTGAAATTCCCTATCTACTTAGTTAAGAGAGTTAAAATGCTGAATTTCTTATTAAAAACTTTGCAAAAATCTCCATAACGCTATACAGGTTCTTTGAAAAAGCTGATGAAGTTTCTAGAGCATACACGTCAGCTGCAGAACCATCAATAATGTGTAAGAAGTCACAGCAGACCTATTTCTATGTCTAAGGAACTGTTCACTCCAACAGAGCATTTTCATTCAAGGTCTCTGTCTTGGAAGTGTGGTGAATGAGCAATTATTTGGTTTGAAACATACCTACCTTAAGTTACATTTGGGTCTAACTTCTCTCAAGCAACTACCAAGTACTGTGCTGCTCAGCTGCATGTCAGCTTAGCTTTGCAGGGTGGTGACTGGTTTAACTTTCACTTGTCATAATTGCTTGCCCTCATCCTGTGTGATGATGCATCCCAGTTGTACTGAGCAAATTTGCATACAGCTTTTTACACAGAAAGAAAAACCTTGCAGAACCTCCATCTAGATCCTCATATATTTATGATAATAGTATCATAACACATTTTTAATAGGATATCCTAATAAAATTTCAGAAAATGAGGGGAAACATAACAAAAATATAAAGCTGATTTAGCAGTAAAAATGTGCTTACCTTCATATGTCCCACTTTCCAAAAGAGCACCACTTTTCTCTAGTTCCATAAAATCTTCAACAGTGATGAAAATATAATCCACACCTGGGACTTCGCCCTCCTTATGAGGCCTTGTAGTGCCTAATTGAAAAAATAGAAAACACATACTTACTGTCAAGCTTTTGATATTTGAAGTGCTGCATCAGCTGCATTGGTTGCTTTCATAATAACTATGGGTTTCTAACTGCAATATTTGACTAGTATAGCTGCCTGTTGAGTGAGATTTATACATAGATATAAATATTTTTGGAGGAATTTTAAAGAGATTTAAATTCTGCAATATGCATGGAAGGGGAATCCATTGTCCCTGCCATCGCCTTCCCATAAATCTTCCCATTTTCTAACTTGCATGTGCATTAGTGTGTGCATACACCCCACCAGGGCTGCTATCTCTTCTGTATCACCTGCCTGTTTGTTTAAGAAAGTGGTTGAGCAGGCAGCAGATGGAGAGGAGAGTGCTGTGCAGCAATGTCAGAAACCCCCCTCCTCTTTACCTTTATGTCCATTAACTACCTTCTCCAGACTCTTCCCTCCCACTTGACCCTGGTCAAATGAACAGGCTGAACAGGTGATGGATGGATGTAAGACAAGGAAGAGTTGACTGCTCAACTGTTTTCTTCCTTAAGGAAGAAGGGGCAGAGATTATCTGCCTCCTTCTTACCAACCTGGTCTTCTTCCTGGGTGGGCAAGAGGAAGGAGGAGGTGGAGCAATCTTCTTTTGATTGCTCCTGGAAGTGAAGAATCCAAACAGAATCACCATGCTTGTGCTTCTTGAAGCAGTAGTGTTGTAGAAAGAAGTGCATTGAAACTGTCCTGATCCATCTCTTGTTTACCTTTAGCATGCAAGCAGAGGATTAGAGTGCTGATTGAAGTGGCTGGGTAGGTGGCAGGCTGATGGGGAGGGGGAGAAATGGCTCTCCCTCATCAGTTTGTTGCCTTGTCCAGCCCATTGCCCAAAGCAGCCACTGCAGGCAGCTTCATGGCTGGGCCAGCCCTGTGCGTGGATCACAGGGCGTGAAGTATTGTTTAACTGACAAGGATAGCTTAATTAGTCAAAGCTTTCTCCAATCCATTTTGTGCTCTATTTTAAATCAATGTTGCTCTTTCTTGAAGACCTTGAAGCTTAAAGCTGCCAGTGGAGCTAATTGTGACTACTGCTCAAACTTCTTCAGGGCCCAAAAGCCCTCACATTTGAGGCAGGAAATAACGAATGCAGGGCTGTGGTATCATCTCCTCTCTAAAGGGGAAAAGCCTTTAAAAACATCAGGCCGTTAACACATGATAAGACCAATATCTCAGCTGTACCAATTGTTAATCTGATGCTAAAATGAATGAGCAAATTCTGACAGTTCAGCATTCCATCTCATTATAGGTATCCTAAGCTATTTAAATGTTGTTGCAATTGATGCTGAAAGTAGCTGTCTGTCAAAATGTAAGATTCTCTCCCTGAAACATGAAATTCGACTCTTGCCACTTACAGTCTTGCAGTGTAATCTTATGCATGTCCACTTAGGTGTATGCCCTGATGAATTCATTGAGACTTACTCCCAGGTAAGTGTGAAGAGGATTGCAGTTTTAAATATAATTAAAGTTAGTATGCTTAAAGGACACAAGGTTTCCTGGGATGATACCTTGCAATAAAAATGGCAGTGAATTGAAAAGGGTCATTCTTGAAAAGCACTTAAATACTGCTTTTTATTGCAGCATGTTATAATTCTCAAGTGACAAGAACTTTCAGAGACATTACTAGGTTTGCATTTATTATTTCCATCTGTAATCTTGCCTTCATATAAGATTCTCTCAAGTAGCTAATTTAATATATAAGACATGAAAATAAACAATATGAAGTCAATGAAATAACAAATAATCAAAAATTAAAAAAAAATGGGACAGCTGCAACAAATAAACCCAGATAAAAATAAAATATAAAATTACAATCAAAACTGTGTGATTGTCCACATACCCCTCCGTCCGTGATACATGAGGCAGAGCTGGGATTAAAACCGAGTCACATTTATTAAAATTAAAGTTTTATTAAACTCAATGTTAGTGAGCAATTTGAGTAAACCCTGTAGTGAGTCCTATCTCCAAATATTCCTCTCAGTTTCAGTGTGGCATCTTCCCTGGAGGGAAGCATGCTATTGCCTATTACCTTAACTCAAAGCTGAAAATCAGTTGCTGCTTATCCATGCTTCTTTATGCCAATCCTGAAAAGAGCCAAGAAAGCTGAATTGTGCCACCACCCCCAAGGTCACCCCCCAAGATCCAAGCCCAAGGGGTCAACGGCCAGCATCCTTGAGCCAGACAGCCTCTTGAGATTGCTTCTGACTCCCTCTATGATTCTTTGTGTAATTTGTTGTATTCCTACTTCCTGTCCCACACAATACCTGTGACTGACTTGTCTAACAATATAAAAACCCATAGAACAGATAGTTGAAAAAAAGCAGGTGAAAAAGCTCCTCACCAAAGACTAAGCAGGTGAGAAACAAAAAAGTCCTGTCCAGCTCCATGATGGCAGCAAGCTAACCTCAGACTACAGCAATACCTTGCACTTTAGTGTGGTTAGGGACCAGAGCATGGATGAAAATAAAGGATGAATGCAGTCTAAATAATATTTTTAAAAGTCCATGCTGCCTATGCTAAGAAGTGACTTACATGCAGAAAAGAGAAGCAATTCAGTGCAACTCCTGCATGCATTCAAAGCTGATAAAATCCCTCCTGCAGAAGCTTCTACCAGACAGCGCTATGAAAGGCAGCCGAGAGCAAGCACTTGCACAGGTGCACAGAATGGTGGCAGTCTCCAGGCAGTGTGAGACCACCTGCTTCAGTCATATATTGGCTATATAATTGTGAAGCCTCCCTGTGGGGGGGGGGAGTGGCTGGCCCACAAGGCCTTTCTGAGGGGACCCTTGTGGAGGCTTCAGACTAGTTCACCAGAAGCAAGGGGGGGGTTGTGTCACCAAGCCCCCTCTTTTGGGTTGGTAGCTTTTGCCTAGGTCAGGATCAGGAGCTGTTGTCAGCACATCCTCCTGCCTGCTCCCCCAATCCCCAACTGCCTTGTAATTCCTGGCCTCCTGATTTATGTAGGGCAGGCCACTCCCCTTTGGCCCCTCCCCTTCCCTCACAGGGGTGGCACAAAAAGGGTGTGTCTCTGGAACTGCCCTCCCCTAGGTCTAACACAACTCCTCCTCTTCCTCTCTCTGTCTCCCTCCCACCTCCTCTCACCTGGAGCTACCAGGGTTGTTCCTGAGGTGGTTGGTGAGGCTGCTGCCTCTGCCCTGGTCTCTGTCTCTGGGGAGTGAGCTGGCGCTGCCCACCTGGGTCCCGCAGTTCTGCAGACGATGTTGGGAGGTTCAGTCATGGGCTCCCGATATCATAGTCAGGCGCCCCACCCAGCACATCGGTCCTGGCTGACTGGGCATGGGAGAGCTCCCCCTTGACAGGGGAGGGGCGGTTGCCCGGCAGCCAAACGGTCTGCGTTCTGTCTCCCTTCTCCATCCTCTGTGATGGAGGGTGGAGTGGGGGGTTTGGTGTGCAGTGTTCCTCTGCTGCACTTTGCTGCCCCCAGGAGCGCCCAGGCAGCATGTAGGAAGGTGGTCCCATGTTCCACTGGCTTCCTTCCTGATCCTCTGGCCCAGAAGCCTTCTCCATGGGTATGTTGGGGACCAGTGGGAGCAGGGGAACCCCGACAATAATCTTTTGCTCTTCACCTTTTGCCACCAGGTAGTTGCAATCCATCTCTCCATTCAGGAATATCCTGCCGAAGTGATCAAATCCACATTGTCTTTTCATGGGTTGCTATTTAACTCAACTCCTTGATTAGTATGACTGATTCAGCTCCCTACCCTTTTCAGTATGCAAAGGGTAATCAGATGAAATCAAAGATGAAATCAGATGAAAGAGGAAAGTACGATATTTGAAATGTGGTTATCATTGAAAATGGTTGAAAGAACAAAGTGACAAAAGTCAAGGGAACCAAAGTCAAGTCCAACAGGTGGATGAAAGGGGAATGTCACCAGGCTTAGCAGAACCAAATTTGTGAGGGTAAGCAGTTGCTTAAGAACTGCTCTTTTTCACTCAAGTGCCAATTAAATGCTAGAGATTTTCTGTCTTGTGCCAAGCAAGGAAGGATGGGGCACACATGCAGACAACGACTGGGAGAGATGCTATGCTGGGAACAATAAGGATAGTTTTGCCAAAGCAGGCCAAGAAACCAGAAGCTAAATAACAGGACAAAACAGAACATGGGAAATCCCACACTGACCTGGTTCTGTCCAGATGAGGACTGTTATTGAGAACATGGATGAGGACTGGAACAATGTTGATGGCAGGTGTACTGTGAATGATTTGCTATGACAGCAAATAAAATGCATACCTATGGATTTTCCTGATTACTACATCAGGGTCACTAATCATGTCATGACTCCAGCACTAAGCAGTTTGGATTCTTATTCCAATGAGAGCAGCCAGGTAGGAATGACCAACAGGTAGGAATGACCAGCAGTAGACTCAGAACCAGGTCTCGAAACCGAGCTAGAACCACAGTCTGTCAACCTAGAGAGCCTAGAACAGGAGTCCCCTCTGGCCCCATATCCTGCGCTTGATCACTCACGCCTCCAACAAGGAATTGGCTTGTTCACACCAGTAAACATGTGCTGCCCCATACCTCCATGTCCAAGCCAATGGTGATGGAGAGATGGAGTGCAAGAAGAGATTCTCCAGGCCCAAGTCAAACCAGGAGAAGAGTAATCAAGAGTAAGATAATTTAAAGCTCCAGACTTTAAATGTGTCAGAGCACATTGCAATTCAAGGTCTTGCAACTCCAACCAGCCTTGCTGCCTATAGCCTTCAGGATACTCCATTATGCCTCAAAAGTTTTCACATGGATAAGAAAGGACAGCCACATGCCCAACAGTATCAATCCCATATTGCACTTGCATATTGGTAGCATCTGGGTACTTAGATGTGATGTATGTACTGATTAAAGCACTGCACTTAAATCAGCTTAGTTACTGATTGACATCTTTTCAGAGGTTTCAAAATGAGTATGTCTATCATGTCTATCCTACCTGCTCGCTAAACACAGAACTTCAGAGTGACATGACGTGGTATTTCCTAGACTGTAGACTGGCATGCATATAGATTGACAACAGTATCACTGTTGTTCTACATTTTGCACTATCATGTTCAGCGTCTTGTCTGTGATCTTTCTAGGCTTTGGTCATCTGAGGCCAAGTTGTCTGAGCTTGATGACTTCAGTCCCTAGTGCCCTCTGGCACAGCAGTTACTGCAAGATCAGCTGGGCACAGTTGCTGTCAGAAATTTCTATCACCTGAGAGGCAATTTGTCCTTGGAAGGCATCTTTTGTCATTTGGAATTTGCTTGTTCGGGATGCACTCCTGACCAGCTTGAGTTACATGCTCAATTAGCTGACATTGTGACAATCTTAAGGCTCTGTGTGTGGCAGATGGGGAGTAGAGAACTATCCACATGGGTGAGCTGTATAATTTATATGCCTGTTGTTCCTTAGTTGTTTCCAAGCACTGAGATGAAGAGAGCGGGTGCAATCTTTAAAATATACAGGAAAATAAACGTACCAGTGTGTCACAACAACAGGCATTGTTTCAAGAGATATTGCAATGATCTTCAAAACGGATATCACACTTAAGATCCCACAGCGATAAATATATATTTTAATTACTTTGGTTGATTAGGCTGAGAAAATAGATCATAATAAGGAATGCAAATCTAAGTCAGACCTACAGTTTAATTTTTGAGTTTGCAAATATTGAGAAAAGATTACTAAGGCTAAAATCCTTTACACATGTACCTGGGAGCTCAATGGGGCTTATGTCTGAGTAGGCACGCATAGCATTGCACTGTAACACATTCATTCACACAGAAGACCAAACTATCCTGGGTTGAACTCTTTCATCCTGGGATTACTTAGGGCCCAATCTTATCCAGCTGTGTAGCTATTGAGAGCCAATGTAACTGCAATGCAGCCCTGTGGTAAGGGATCAAATGTTCCCTTGTCTTGAGGAGGTCTCCATGACTGCCCCTCCAACACAGGATGCAGCATGCACCTGGCTACATCAGCACTAAACCAAGAGTTTCAAAGTGGTTGTCTTCACTCACTGTAATCTAGGCATTTCCAAGGCTTTGTGCACTGAATATCCACACACCACACCACACCACACATCCTTATGTCAGCAAAGAGCTTCAGTACAGTAACTCCTTTAGCGTCTTCTGAGGCTAACATCTCAGCAATGCGACTGCTCAGTCACTGCTTGACAAGTTTCAGTTGCCTGTGTATGTATCAGCATGTAGTCCCTGGTTTACTGCAGGATTCAGAGCTGGGAGCTTCCCTAGAACAACACATTTCTTGCCTTCCTAAAGGTAGTTGGAGTTAAACTGAAGATCCGACAATAACTCAGGAAACTTAGCATTAAAAGAATCATGTAGCACTGGAGTAATTGTTTTGGTCTGTCATCCCAGGCAACAGCATTTGGCAATGGCAAACTTCCCCTCCCAGCTCCCAGGACTGTGAAGCTGGCCACCCCCATGAAAAATGTTGCCCGCCTCACATGCAAAGCCAGCCCCCCACCTCTGAAGCGCAACGGAGACTCACATGACCTTAAAGCCAACCGGGGAAGCCTTGTGAGGCTTTCCCATGGTCTTAAACTGCACTTCTGGAAAACAGAAGAGCAGTTTGTGACCGCACTGGGAGCCTCAGGGAGGCTTCCCACATGGACCTAGAGATGCGCTGGCTCAGCATCCGGGGCATTGCCCTGTTCGCCCAGGTCTGCTGCTAGCATTTGGCTAGAGAAGGGGTGTCAAACTCATTTCATACAGAGTTGATACAGAGGGCCGGTTAGTATTAATGGTGCCTGCTGAGGTCCAGAAGTGACATCATTAAGCAGATAAGCACTTTGAAACCCATTAGCTGCAAATGATAGAATAGAAAATGTGCAAATCTTGTTCATATTTTCAAGATATAAGAGAGCCCAATTATCATTCTGGGAGAATCCAGTTATGAAGGGAGATGGATAAATTACTTCTGGGGGGCGCATTCGGCCTGAGGGCCTTGACACCTCTGAGCCAGAACATCCTTTCAAAATGCGGCATCTTGTATTCATCCTCAGTGTTTAATGGTACAGTCAGTTATCTTTATATGCAAATCTGCAAATTTGCTAACTGGTGAAATTGCCATCTACCTCTCATTATCTGTGACTCTGTTTCGCTAATACTGGGCTGGGTCAATTTTCTGCATCAAATGGGCATTGATATTGACCAATGGCGAATCGTTTGATACATTTGTGTCAGTTTCCAGACTTGCCCCACCACCTTGGGCACCATCTCAGGGACTCCAGCTGAACCTTCACAACCCTGGTGATGATGAGAGATCACTAGAAGACTACCTGAGAGCTGCTCTGGGGCTGGACCATGCCCTGGAAAGAGAATGTTGAAGGTGGAGAATCGGTAAAGCAACCCTCTCCCCACTGCTGAACTCTGAGACCTTGTTGTTGGGCTAGCAACTTCAGTGAGTTGAGGGATAGCCAGCATAGAGAAACTGCCACAACCACTGAGGAATATTCAGCACTGAGGAGGAAGCACCAGATGTTGGAGATTCAGATTCATAAAGTTCATAAAGCAGTGTTTCCCAAACTGTGAGTTGGGGCTGACGAGTGGGTCATGAGCCTAATTTTGGTGGGTTGTGAAAAGTTTTTGAAATATTTAAAAAAAAAAAAAAACTTTTGCAAGCACCCTTGCCCAATTTGCAGAAGAAAATTGTTAGCTGGTATGAGGTAATCTTCATATATATACATGAGGTATGAGGTAATCTTCATGTTGGAGATGTTACTGAGACCTCGTTATCACTCAGCCCCATAAAGTTAAGATTCAGGTTCATAAAGTTCATAGAGCAGTGTTCATTAGCTGGTATGAGATAGTCACACCCCAAATAAAAATGTCACATTTTCCCATTTTTTTCTAGCAACTGGTGTGCCTTAAATCATGTGTGAACCCAGTTTCAGCCTTTTGTCTGGCCCTAACTGCACATCCTCAGGAGCACATGACCTCAATTATAAATAAATAAATAAATAAATAAATAAATAAAGAAAGAAAGAAAGAAAGAAAGAAAGAAAGAAAGAAAGCATTTCTTTCTAGATCTTTTTTTTGTCTAATGAGTTACAATAGATAGTCATCTTTTAAAGTGGGTCCCAGTTCTAAAAAGTTTGGGAAGCATGGTCATAGAGTGTATGGTGAAGAGGGTCCTCTGGAACCGAATCCCATTTTTTCCATAGGCTCAATGATTCCACTAGGTTTTCCAGGAACCTAACTCTGGCAGATAATAAGAACTGACTGTACTGTCAGTTACATCTTGCTAAGATTCACTGATTTCAATAGAGCTTGTAGACAATGCAGTTGGTAATGTCCCTGCAATTGCCTGCAAGAGTGCAAGCAGCCACTGCCAGGTTCATAACCTAACTACTTCCTTGTGTGTGGCAGAACTTATTGCATTAATCACTACAGAGGTGTGGGGCATAGTATATACAACTATGATATCTGCATGTCGGCTGCAGTTTAATTAAGGCTGCAGCAAGAGCACAAATTGTGGCTGTGTGGCTATCCTCAAATGGAGGCACTGGTCTGTGTAGGTCTCTCTCCTGCACAGGTGCATTGATCTGGGGGCAAAAGGCAGCACTGGCCCTTCCCTCATTGTTTTCTTCAATGACAGTAGGTCACACTAGTGCAATAGAGAAGACTTATATGAGGTTACTGTACCAAGGCTAAAATAAGGCTGGCGCGTGCTTTGACTGATCATATCAAAAGGCCTTCCAAGTCATTTCTAGCTGCAGGGGAAAATAAAGTATTAATGCAAATCAAGACCTAAAGAAATAATGCATCTCTCATTTGTTCAAGTTATAGCAAGAAGGTTTGCACCAATGTTGAAATAAAATCTCCAAAGAATATGATGCTCTTTGGTTTTTCTGGACACGTACATAGAGGGAATGCACGTTCTACAGTTGAAAGAGCTTGTTACTGAAAGAAGCATGCAAGGCTTATCATACCTTAATATAGCCAGAGGCTCCCATAGAATTAGGCTACTAATCTTTAAAAAGCATCACATGAGACCTTAATACAACCTTCCATACACCTTGCCTCAGCAAGCCTTAACAATATTCAATGAACTCTTTTTGAGAGCTTTACCACTGTATAGAGTGATGATATTGCCACAAGGAATAGAACTGCCTGAGAGTCTCTGCCTCCTTTTGTTAGAGTTACATAAAGCAGACAAAAAAATCACATTTGTTTTGTTTTTTTTTCTAAATTCCCAGATGGCTCAAAACAGTGAACATCATTTTCAGGGAGACTGATTTTCATGTATTACAAGGCAGGAAGCCCCAAGTGTTTATGTTATTTGTTCAGTACAGCAGCAGCAAACACACCATAAGAGTTCAGAAAAACCTTCTCTGTAGCCAAGGCTTTCAGTGAGAAAAGGGACTATATTCTTCCTGTTGTTTTCTTGATTAAAATAATATCATGCAATATAATTCCAATCATATTATGGCTATTAATATACTATTTTGGATCATATACAGTAACTGTTGTCTCCAAGACACCCTGGACAAACAGCAACACTGCACACTCCTGAAGAGGATCACATTGAGTGTCACTGAATAATGAACTGGGTCTTAGAGAACAATAAATAGAGTACTGTTTAGTCACCTACACATATGCCTCTAGGTTGACCTGCTTAAGTCCAATCACGCTTAGCTCTCTAATTAAGAAAATACTGAACACAATTCAATAGAATCTCCTTGGTTTCAGAGGTAGGATATACAGCAACCACAGCACTTCTGTACAGCTTACGGTAGCTTACTCCAGCAGAGATCAGGGGAGGCACTAGTCTCCTATAATGACAATGCTGCTATGTGGCAGAAGCTAATCTATTGAATATTTTCATTACAAAACAACCTGGAAAGGATCCCATGGTGAGGAAGTGCCTTGCACAAAAAAAGGGTTGTCTGACAAATTCCTGTAAAATACAAGAGAAAACCAAAATGAAAGCAGAAGATATTCTTTCATTTGTACAAGGGGAAGCATCAGAACTGCTACAGGACCTATGGGTTAGCACTACATGAACTCTTCCGTAAGTGCTTGCACAGGCCTTTGCAGAATAGTCTTAATAGTGGTGATTTTCTTTCTGTTTATGATTCTTTGGATACAATCCCATAATGTGTAGATTAGCAACCAGAGAGTTAATTAAGCCATCTTGGTCTCCTTGGCAAACTCCCAATTCCATCTACAATGCATCTACTTTTGAGAGCAGCTCTGACCGAGGATTAAACCCATCTACAAAGGAGCTCATTCTTAACTCTGTTCCTAACCCATAAAACATCTTTTTTTCATTATCTTTGTCGAGAGTACCTTTCAAGATGTTAATAATAATACTCACAGGAAAAGGAAAAAGAAAAACCTTAACAGTGGAGGTGTGAAGTGAACACTTTGAGTTAAATCAGGCATAGAAGATTGCTGTCATACTTGTAACAAATATATGAAGTGTTGTGAGCACAGGTTATTATGTTAAAGAAGCACAGCAAATGTGTTCTACATAATTCTTAGGAAATTAAGGGCATTTCAATATAAGAGCAACATGGCTGTTAGGAGTTTCACTGCTTTGGTGAAGGGTTGCTTAAGCAGTCATCTGGTGAAAGATGCACAGAAATAACCTTTGAATTTTGCAAAATGTCCATTTTTTTCCTCTGAAGTCTCTTTAATGTGCACGATTCAGAGAAGCTAACTAGCCATATCTTGTAAAACACTACGGGCCTAATCCAATCCAACTTTCCAGCACCGATGCAGCGGCAATTCAGCCTCAAACATTCTCTGACTTTGAGGAGGCCTCCATGACTGCCATCTCACAACAGGATGAAGGGCACAACGCTTTCGCACAGCTGCATCAGTGCTGGAAAGGGGGATAGAATTGGGCATTAAGCATCTTTTAATTAAACTGACTAGTGTTCCTGTTTCAGAATGCTAGGACTCTATGGTCTTTTTTTAGCAATAGACCAAAAAGTGCTAAATAAATAAAAAGCATCCTGTGTCTACTCCTTATGGCCAAGGTAGTACAAAGCGATGCAGCAAAGCCGCATATTGAAAGACTGCTAGAGACAGCTGGGAAACAGATTTATTTGTTCCTTCAACCAAACAGCCAGACATGCTGCACTGTAGTAAGGGTGAGTGAGCAGCAGCAGCCTAATTTTTGCGTAAAATGCAGAGGGAGGGAAGGGCTAGAAGGAGCCACATTGATTTATAATTATGTATTTAGCTGCCTCCTGGAGGCATGGTCCAGCTAAAATGAAGACTTCTCTGTCTCATCGATTTTAATGGAAAAGTTAAGCAGAAGCTTGAATTTGTGTTCTCTTCACGAACACTGTTGCTGCTGCTGGGTCACTAAGAATGAAATAAATCCATGTCTGCCGCCACAATAAGGGGAGAGGGGCCAAGCAGCCAGCCCAAGGCAGGCATCAGTGATGGGCTCCCTTGGGGCATTGTAACTTTGACAACTACCTGTAGGTGTTTCAGACGCCAGCAATTTCGCTTGCACTGGCTTCCATAGTAAAATATGGTGAACATCTAGAATCAACTCTAATTATTTTGTTCTGCAATACTATTTTTAATTCTTTGGGAGTCTGTCAGCGTGTACTTGAAAGTTGCATCCAAAAATTAAACAGAATGTAAAAGATATTTTATGTAGCACTGCCTGTACCATAAGGTTAAATGACATGCAGCTTAAAACCTATAATTAAATAGCACATAAAATATTTT
The DNA here is from genome assembly GCF_035046505.1 of Tiliqua scincoides. NCBI lineage: Eukaryota > Metazoa > Chordata > Lepidosauria > Squamata > Scincidae > Tiliqua > Tiliqua scincoides. The sequence continues at coordinate 24,406,096 of NC_089827.1, read as the reverse complement.
AATGAATTTATGCGGCATGATATATACCAGTGGTTCCCAAAGCCCTCCTTAGGAGGAAGGAACCACATAAGTATTTGCTGGGGCGGGGGGGGGGATTGCAGCAATGTGATCCACCTGATCGCGCTGCTGTTGGGGATGGGATGGGCTTTTTTTCACTTATCTCCAGCCAGCAGGCTCCCCAAGTTTCTGTAAATTTGAAAAAAAGGAAAAAAAAAAATGGGTACTTGGTTTTTGCAACAAAACTGGAAGTGCCCCCTTTTTTATTTACAGAGGCTTACAACCTCCCCTTCCCCCCGGCCTGATCTCCCAGGACATCAGTGCTGGCTGGAGGTAAGTGAAACCCCCCCCCCTTCCTGGCAGTAGTGCAAACCTGGGGATTGATTTCCCTCTCCCCACCCATTAAAGCGACCTGTTAAAGCGACATAAGCCAGCACTTCCCTAGCTGGTGGTTCATAACCCACCAATTTGGTAACCATTGATCTATACCATGATGTTAGATCAGGGGTGCCCAAACCCTGGCCCGGGGGCCACTTGTGGTCCTAATCCGGCCTGCGGGAGCCCCCAGTCTCCAATGAACCTCTGGCCCTCTGGAGACTTGCTGGAGCCTGCGCTGGCCCAACACATCTGCTGTCAGCGTGAGGGTGACCTCTCATATAAGCTGTGGGATGAGGGCTGCTTGCTGTTTGACATCTGTGATGCAGTAGTGGCAGTGAAGGAAGCACTGGCCTTGCTTTGTGCAAGGCCTTTTATAGGCCTTAAGCTATTGCAAGACCTTCATTCATTCATGTAAGTTCCATCTCTCATATATTCATTTATGTAAAATTATTAAAATTTTATTCCTGGCCCCTGCCATAGTGTCAGAGAGATGATGTTGCCCTCCTGCCAAAAAGTTTGGACACCCTGTGTTAGATGAAATTCAGCTTCACTTAATAGTTGTTTCCTCCTCCTCAAATATTGTTTTGATTTCAAATAGCTCAAAGGAAACTTTAAGAAGCTTGATTAAATTTAAACCAAGTATATAACATGCAGCTCAATCCTATCTTGCACTGGAACAGGCAAACCAGGAGCCTTGCACTGTATCCAGTACAAAATAGAGCTCCAAAGTGGTTCAGCCAAAGGTAAAGGGAAACATTTCCCCTTACCCCCAGGTAAGCCACTGCAGCCCCATGGGTCTCCTCAAACTTGCACCACCTCAGGAGGTGGCACAAGTCTGAAGAGAGCGGAGTGGCTTGAAGCCACTCTATGCTGCTCAGGTATGGGGGCTAGAATCCAGCATAACAGCCGGATCGCAGCCCCACCTACCACTCCTTAACTGCCCACACCCAGGACCAACCTCCTCCTGCCCTCTCCCCACCCTGGAACACCTCTCTCCTAACTCCTCCCCCCCACACTCCCCAGAGCCTTGTGTTGGCCAATGCAAGTCTTGCTCCCTATGTCAGCTTAGAGGCTGAATTCAGCCTCCGCGTACTGGCCCTGCCAACTCTCAAGGAGGCGCAAATGTTCCTTACTGCATGTTTGTGACCCTCCTGGGCCAGTGCAATGAACTTGTGCCGGCCCAAGGGCAAGTCTGGATTGCACCCTTTAGAGCAGGGCTGTCCAAACTTTTTGGCAGGAGGGTCACATCATCTCTCTGGCACTGTGTCAGGGGCTGGGAAGGAAAAGAATTAATTTACATTTAAAATTTGAATAAATTTACATAAAACCTTAAGTTTTATGTTTTAAATTTTAGTTTTAGTTTTAAAGTTCCACCAATATATACGTCATATCTCCAACAGCCCTTTTCAAATTTTTATTCCGGAATAATTTCTCTGTCCCATAAAATCTAATCTTAAACTCATTGTTCTCTCTTTCATGCATAAAGTAAATGATTGATTTCCAAGTCTTCATAAAATTTTCTAGTGATTTCTCTTTAAGTAAGGTTGTCAGTTTGTCCATTTCTGCAAAGTCCATAACCTTCATCCACCATTCCTCTATTGATGGAATGTCTGTAGTTTTCCAATACTGTCAGCTGACACTTGGACCTTCAAAAAACTTTAGACAATGCCCTTTATCAAGAGCTCTTGGAAAAAAATGTAGCAGTCATGGAATAAGTGTATATATCTTTGTGGACTGGTAACTGGTTAAAGAATAGGAAGCAGAGAGTAGAAAAGGGCCATTTTTTATAGTGGAGAGAAGCAAGAAGTGGATCTGTCTTGGGACTGGTCTTTTTAACTTGCTCATAAATGATATGGAGTAAAGGATAAACGGCGAGCTAACCAACATGCAGATGACACCAAACTATTCACTGCAGTAAAAACCAAACTGGATACTGAAGTGCTCCAAAAGTACCTCTCCAAACTCAATAAATGGCCAATGCAGTTCAGTGAAAAAATATAAAATTATGCATGTTGGGATGAAAACTTCCAACTTCACATATACACTGATGGCGCATGAGCTGATGATGAATCAGAAAAGAGATCTGGGAGTTTTCATAGACATCTCAAAGAATATGACAACCCAGTGTACAACAACAGCACCCCCCCCCCTCGAGTGTAAAACAAAGGGACAGGCTGTTGGGCACTTTATAATATTTAACACTGGGTGCCAAAATGCGTAAGAGTAGCTATGTGTCAGCAGCTGATCAGAATAATCTTTCTAAGACCTTTCTAAGAATAATCTTTCCAAGACAGACATTACAGTGCAAGAGGTCACGGACAGCCCAATCCTGACCACCCCAAAAGGGCTACTGCTGCATCCAGCAGCCCTGTAGAGACCGCCCAAGATCCCCCCAGGGAGAAAGGGACATTTGTCACCTTACTCCGAGTAAGGGTGTAGGCCCCTCAGTGGGAATACTCGAGTTCGTGCCAGCTATTTTGCCAGGGCAGATTGGAGAAACTCCGTGTCCGGCTTTACAGCCGGACACAGAGGATGAAATCTGCTTCCCTCATCCAGTTCCACCTCCCACCACCCACCTGCCACCCTGGAATGCCTCCCCCCACCATGAAAACCCGCTCCACCGCCTGGCGGTTTTACTCAGTGGCTGCATGTCATCCTCTTGCCAGTGCTGAGGCCCAGTGCCAGCGCTTCCTACTGCAAGGGTGCCATAAATGTGCTTTCCAACACATAGTGCAGATGCTACAGGCCCATAGGATTGGGTGCTTAAACTACATAGGCGACAAAGCTGATCTCATATTTGTTGTGCTCATTTAAACCCACCTGGTCATTTGTATTTAAGGCATGTACTTGATGTTATTGCTGTGTGACAGTAACACACAAGCCTAATCATTCTTTTGAGAGTCACCAAACCTCCATCTTAGCAGTATTTCTTTGTGCCTTGACTGGCTCTCCCCAATTACCCACCCTGGCAAGAATAAAGAGAAGAGCAACTGTGAGCATCAGTAGCTAAGGAAAAGGAAATGCTTGAACTAAAGTACTTAAATTTATCTATTTTAGCTAAAGCTCTTTAGCAAAGGGCAGCAAGTTCATGTTCTTTTAGTCTGATAAAGATCACTGAGGTTCTTCAGGCAAAACAGAGCGCATTCCAATTTCCTCACATTCCTTTCCAAAAAAATAATTGGGGAATCAGCCAGGAGCTTCCGCAATTATCTCAATTCTACTTTTTCTACAAGCAGCTTATCTGAAACATGGCCACAACTAAATAGGTGACATGTTATTTGGCTAACCCAGTTTTGGATCAATTAGGTTCTAATCATCAGCAATCAGATGTCGTTCAACAGTTCAGAAAAACACCCAGTTTTCACCAAAGGGGTCAGTTTCAGATCCAATTTACAGATTGCAAAAGGCAAAAAAGTAGATCTCTCTGTAAACTTCCAAAGGTTCATCTGGAAAAAGTGGGCAAGAATTTCTGTCAAATTTTCATTTTTCCAAAACAGACACTTTGAATGCGAGAACCAATCTCATAAACAAAGCTAGGTTTCATGAATATAAGCTCAGCCAGCATTCTAGCACAAGAATAGCAGGACTAGTCAAAACATCTGAAATTAAAATGAAGTAACAGCTATGAGCTTTCTTTGGTTCCCTTCCACTTTTCTGGAACAAGTTTCATGCTGGTTTAGGCACTCTCCAAGGTTTAACTCCTCTCTGAGTTGTTTAAATGAGGTGGCTAAGTCAAGTGTTAAACCCAGTGGCGTAGCTAATGAACATGTAGCCTGATGCCAAACTCAAAATGATGCCCCAGAAGTGACGTCATGCCCGGCCTTTTAAAAAATTGAAAATGGGGGAAAATCCACTTCCTCCCCCCAACAGCTTGCCGCCACTTACTCTGCTGCCTCCTCTCTCCCCCCCCGGCTCCCCCCCATATTAACCACTTATTGGTTCCCTGCTGTGTCATGATACCTAATTGACTCTCAGAACAATCAGTCTCATTAGTCAGTATGAGTTAAGAAAATCCGGTTTTTGTTACTTAAGGTAGTTGTTTTGTTTTATTTTTCTGGTGATTTGCCTATAACTTTTGATAGAATTCAGATATTTAAACACAGTTTGTTTCATTGCATTCTGCATGAAATTCATTATTGAATTATATATAACATGATGGAATTATTTGAAAATACCAAGATTTCACAATTGTGGCTATTATGGTGTTACCCCCCCAAGTGCTTCACTTGGTGCAGTCTGCACTCCTGTAATGATGCCACTTTTTCCCCCTCTTTCCCAAAGCCAATTCCAAGGATTCCATTACGCTTTAGAATAACATTCTAAGGAAATATCAAGAAAACAAGGCTCCGAAGAAGGGATATAAAGATGATATATGAAATTAAGGATAGACTCAGTTCTAAATGGCTGCCATTGAATTATGTGGGATAAGTGAACAGACTATACTCTTGGACACAGTTGAAAAGGGAGTAATGTGACCTTCATTCTGGAAACTAGGGTCACTGGGGCAGAGGATAGTGATGTCTTGGAAGCAACACTTTTACTTTCTTTCATAAAAGTGAATCGTTGCTATTAATTTGTATAGTGGCAATGTTATAGTGACTCCCTACTCTGAGAGGGGGTTTCCCAGTCTTTCATTTGTTGATCACTTTATAGGATAACACGACAGAGTGTGAAGCAAGAGTTGGAAGAGCAGGACTGGCTCCTGAAGGCTAAAGCAGAAACCTCAGCACTCAAAGTCTTAGATGTGTTAATTGCCAAAGGTGTCTATAATTACCTCCACTGTAATCTAAAAGGGGGAAAAAATTGGCCAGGTAGAAATTAAAAATATAAATTTACAGATAATGGATTCAATTTTCATCTATAAAATAAAAATGATCTGAGATGAAGCCAGGCTTCTTTTATGAAAAATTTTCAATTCATATGGTGGAGTCAGAAGTATTTTGAAAATTTCCTGTAAATTTCCACTATGATGAACCATCCTTTTTGCATACATTCTGATAGCACAGTTATATATAAATTAAAATTGACCCCCCATTTAATTCTTACCCAGGAAACAGAAAATGTGCCCCAGGGAGCCTGTCTCATACCCATTGTTCTGTCAAACTCAGAAGCTTCCTACCTGCCTGACTAGGTAGCAAAAGGATAAATGTCCAGTTAAGTATTTCATTGATTTTTAATATTTAACAAAATACATGGAAGAACTAGATTCAAAACAAACTTCTCCACTGGTTGAAACCAAATGTGCAAGTGATATTTAGCCAAGACTCTCTCACCTGAATGGCCAAGAGGCACCAAAACATATTCTACGTCCAAAAGCCTTTTTGAAAGGCTTTTGAAACCTACATTTCTGGAAAAAAGAGACGTTTGCCATGAGAAGAAGTCAAACATCACCCTTCTTGGGGAAATGCTGTGATTTTTAATATTAAGGGGTGAATATGCTGGTTTTCAAGTCTAGATTCTTTCCAACCCTTAGAGTCAGCTTAGAAAAAAGGCAAAGTTGCAAAGACAAGATCAAATTATTATTTACCTTTCTGTTTCCTTCTAAATTATCTGTAAGCACTTATGCTTTTATCTTTGCAAATTTAAAACATTTTTGTTGAACTCAATACATGCCTAGACACAAGAGTAATGTTACTCATCTGAGAGAAGAGAGTCTTGGATGACGCTGGAAATGTCAGGTCAGCAGGGGAGGATAGCCCTTGCTTTCCCGATAGCAAAGTGGCATGGGAGCATAGGAAGACAGCACAAGAAGCAGGCGATCCCAAACAGAGCCAAAGAAGCAGACACAGGCTTGTTTGTTGCAGAAACATGTATTGGTAAAAGGAGCAGGCGGAAGAGTAGTCAGTCATACAGTCCAGAAGTCAGGGATACAGCAGGTCACAGTCACGAGAAGGCAGTCCAAATCAGTACACAAACCAGCACACAGAAACTCCACCACAACAACCCACACCTTGGTGTCTGTGCTTACCTCATATATACCAGGGCCAGCCAATCAAAGTAGGGCGACCTCATAGTCGCAAGACAGTCCTGTGACCCACTCTGATTGGCTGTCCAGTGGTGCATTGCACCACTCCACCATAGCCTACGTGACTCTGCACACATCTCTCCCCAAGTCATGTGACTCCCACCTTTAACAGGTGCAGCTGACTGCTTCAGAATACATATACAGTGCTGCTGCTGTTCTCACAAACCTTTTAGAATTCTCTGAAAAGGTCAACAGGCATGTGGATGCGGGAGAACCTGTAGACATTACATATCTGGACTTTCAGAAGGCGTTCGACACGGTCCCTCACCAAAGGCTACTGAAAAAACTCCACAGTCAGGGAATTAGAGGACAGGTCCTCTCCTGGATTGAGAACTGGTTGGAGGCCAGGAAGCAGAGAGTGGGTGTCAATGGGCAATTTTCACAATGGAGAGAGGTGAAAAGCGGTGTGCCCCAAGGATCTGTCCTGGGACCGATGCTCTTCAACCTCTTCATAAATGACCTGGAGACAGGGGTGAGCAGTGAGATGGCTAAGTTTGCAGACGACACTAAACTTTTCTGAGTGGTGAAGACCAGAAGTGATTGTGAGGAGCTCCAGAGTCAGAACAAACATGCCCCTATGTGTTTACACTTTCTTGGGTGACCAGGTTCCTAACAGTAACATCTTTAACCGTTTTTTGAAAGCACTTGAGAATATAAAACAAAGGCAAGAGTTTTTAACTAGCTGCTGGTATCATATAACCATCAGTGCAAACAAGTGAGTGCAGAATACCACAAACATCATAGGGGTGTGTTCAGTCATGTGTTAAATCTTCATTGATCCTCTTGTACTTTTGTGTTTCAGAGCAATTGGCACCTAGCATGAGCTGCCAACTGTGACATAAAAAGACACTGAAACTGTCCAGTCTCTTTCAAGTATAGATGATCTTCAAGGACTCTAAGTATCTGGCAGAAGTAATAGGGTTAACGTTTGCAGCAATAAGGATATTACCCAATAAGGGTACTGAAAGATAGACACACTGCAGCTGCTTCAGATATACATTTGTCAATTGAACTCGATCAAGTTGCTCCTGTTTACCAGAAAAATTCCGTTCCCCTTTCTCCACTCTTTAGAAGATGAATGTTTTTCACCCTGTTTCTTATACACTTATGAATTCTCTTGCTGACAAGACAATCCAAAGAACAGTCCATAGTGCCATGTTATGTTGCAAAAGAATCTACCCAGAAGCCTGTAGGAGCTCCCAGCCAGAGAATGAAGGTCATGGAATTCACTTCTAGCACAGCTGTTCCCAAACTGATGGGTTGCAGCCCATTAGGAGAAGTGGACCATTCCACCCCACTGCTTACCCTGCCACTGCACATGATACCTTTAAAGTAAAACAAATAATTAAATAAGCAGAAGCCAGCCCTGTTCCACCAAGTGAATTTCCTCTGTAGCCTGCCTGCAATAACACCTCCCCTCCAAAACCAGTAAGGTTTTTAGCCCTACCCAGGGCCTAGTTCAGTTGAAGAACTTCTGTTTAAACTGTCAGGATCCACCTGGCTCTGCAAGTCTCAAAAAAGTTCACCTTATCAGCGGAAGCCTCTGTTTTGATCCTTCTTAGTGCGGGGAGGAGGCTGCCTTCTGGAGCATTTGTTGAGCTCCAGTTCCATCAGATCAGGACCATTCTGGTGGCTTCACATTCCCCTTTGCCTGGCCTGACCACCAGTCAAGGTATGTTTGCTTACTTGCAAGTAAATGCTTAGTTTTGCTTTCCATAAGGCTCAATACATTTATCTGCTTGGAGGGAGGGACTTACTTCTCAGGTGTTTTGGGGAGCTGCATTCATTGGATCAGGACCATTCTGGTATTGTTGGATTCCTCTCAGCCTGCCTTTTCCGATGGACAAAGGAAAGGTTGCCTACTTGTGAGTAAATGCACGATACAGCTCAGTTTCACTTTCCATAGGGCTCCATGCATTTTTTGTTCTTTTTTTGACCATAACTTTTGATAGAAAGGAGATATTTTGCTCTGGTTTTTGCATTGCATTCCCAATGGTATATAACATGATGGAGTTACTCCTAAGCACCACAATTTTAGCACATAACCCCCCAAGTGTGTGTCACCTGGTGTGGCCTGCACCCCCCACACCCCCTAGCAACACTACTGGGTGGACCTCCCCAATCCCATGTCCAGGGGCAACAGTCCACGATGGCACCCCCAGCAGGATGTTGCCACCCCACGATGTGCAAATCCGCTCATCCCACTCCCAGGAGGCTCATGGAGCCTCGCGTGACCACAGGCTATGTTGCAGAAGCTTCCTGAGGCTTCCCAGAGGCTTTAAACTGTGCTCCCAGAAAAATGGAGGCATAGTTTCTGACCCTGTTGGGAGCCTCAGAGAGGCTTCTTCAGGGTCCTAAAGGCTCATGCCCGGGGAATTTGCCCCATCAAGTATCATGGGAGGTCTGCCACTGGAGGAAATTCCAGTACAATAGGACAAAGGCTGCAATCCTAACTTCACTTTCCTGAGAGTTAAGCCCCATTGAACAAAATAGGACTTACTTCTGAGTAGACCTGGTTAGGCTTGTGCCCAAAGTCTCATCAAATTTAGGAATACAGCCAAAAGCCTGGTGCTGATAGGCTGGCATTTTGCCTATCTCACTCAACAGATGAGAATTAGACAGATATGGATAATAAGAGATGAACACTAATAGAGTGACCAAAGGAAGAGAGCAAGTCAAAAGAAGGGTAACCAAACAGATATGAATCCATCTTAATAAACCCAAGTCTAGAAAAAGAAAAAAAGAAGTCAGAAACTGCAGAGACAACCTCAATTTTCCCTAAGCTGCTGGCAACTGCAGAATGCAGATGGAGACAGTTCACTGTTAATGCAGTAACTTATGGAGGATACTGAAATTTAGACAGAGGTAGCTGAGGCTTTGGGTTTCATGAGCTGCAGCAGAGGAATTAAATACTGGGGTCTGTGAAGGCTAGCTGGGGTTAAAAACACTGCTAGAGGGAAGCCACATAAAGACTTCTGTGGCAGTTACCACAAAATGCCTGTTGAGCATTTCATGCCAGCATGGAGTCCTTGTGTGCATTGTCACAGCCCACCAAGCCTAGTTTGATTCGTAACAGTAATACTCATGCCTTTTTATTAAGAATAATGTGCTTTGCTTCTGTACTTCTTGATTATGGGCTTGTTTTAATAATCGCTTTTGACTGGGATTTGCCCCTTAAATAGAGTGGTTGAACACTTTATGAAAAGGGCCACATAATATGACTAGTCTGCTCTCAACTCTGTGGTTTTATGCATTCAAAGTCAGTGGTGCTTAAAATGCATCTGTTAGATTAAGAATTTGGGGCTGCCGTGCTTCTAAAATTTTCTGCACAAATTTTTAAAGGGTGCAATCCTATCCTGTGCTGGAACAGGCAAGCTAGGAGGCATAAATAGCATTTATGATGCCTGCTGAGGGCCAGAAGTGATGTCATTAGGCAGGAAGAGAAATCATTAAACAGGTCATAACCAGAAATAAACACTTTTTTTCTAACTTAGGAACATATTAGCTGCAAATAACCGAAGAGAAAATACACAAATCTCGATCCTATTTCAAGATATGGCAGAGCCCAATTATCATGTGTTTCCTTTCAGCGTAACACCCTAGCACTGCTCAGCAGCTGAGAGCCATGGGGCTGGATAAAAAGTTTCTGGGGGCCGCATCCTGCTCCTGGGCCTTATGTTTGACACCCCTGGTTTAGAACAAGTCTGAGGGGACGCTGGTGTAACACGCTAAGAGTATGACAGTGGATTCAGAATTTCCCTGTTCATATTGCACCTGAGTTGCAATCCCACAAGTAGCTTGTCATGAGAAACACCCCTCTCCTAAAACCAAACCAAACAACTCCTCTGCCCCTAGAAGACAGATGTCTGCAGACACTGAGGCTGGTCTAGGAAGGGGCCTGTCACACTGTCTGTTCTAATCAGTGCTCTATCATGTTTCACACATAGCCTTCCTCATTAAGATGCTAACTGGAGTCACATGTCTGCCTGGTGTTATCAGAGAACAATAGCTATGACTCAAATCAAGTTCACACCTGCATTGGTCCAGTGATGCTCACCAGACATGAGAGAGGGTAATTTGAATGTTAACTTAAAACCAGCCTATCAGAGTTTAAGGGGGGGGGGGGTAGGCTCCCTGAAAGGAACAAGAGCAACCTGCCCAGCTGGGTTGATGGAGAACCTCAGATCTAGATCAGATAGAAGTTAGACTCAGCAACATGTGTGTTGGGCCTTGATGCTTGCCAAGCCCAACCTTGATGCTGCCAGCTAGGAAGAAGTGAATTCCTAGGAAGATCTTTCCCTCCAGTGTTCAAGTAAGGTTTATTTTTTCAAACCACCTCCCCACACACATATACACAAAGTGAAGGTTCCAGAACAATTCAGGATGTATGTTGGAAATGGAGAAAAGCAGTCGGAACAACCAACTCTAGGGATGTTGGTCACAGCAGTGGGGAGAGTCCGGCATCCATTTCCCATGTGTTCTTTTTCTGTTAAGGTGAGACCCTGCCCTCCTGCATTATATGTGAAAAGGGCAAATAGAGTAGGGTCCACCACAGTCACAGCTAAATTGGCCCAGAGATGAAATTTCAACCTGGACTTTCTGGCTTACAGCTTACAGTCATAACAATTATGCACCTGCACAATAGTGTTCAGGTGAAATTATAAAAACATGCCCATGTGCACAAATCAGCAACTTCAGAAGGTCTTTTGTCCTACTTAACACCTAAGGATGCAATCCTAACCCTTTATGTCAGTACTTTTCAACACTGACATAAGGGCAATGCAGCTCTGAGATAAGGCAACAAACATTCCCTTATTTTGAAGAGGCCTCCGTGAGTGACACCCAACTGCAGGATGCAGCACATGTCCCATTGGCTGGAAAGCACTGACATAAGGGGTTAGGATTGCACCCTTCATAACATATTGGTACAGTCAGTTATGCCTCTACCATGAACTCACTAGTTCACCCTAGACAAACTACTGTTTACTCAGTTGCAGTCTTTCCCCCACATCAGGTGGGGATAATAATACTGACCTGCCTTAGAGTGTTGTTACCCATAAGTGTGTGTGCAACTCTTTTGTCTGAAGATTGTCCAAAGAATCAGCCAACTTCCATTATTGCTTTTTTCCCCCTGAAGAGCAGCATGTTTTGACTAAGGAAATACCGTAGCTATACAACACCTATTTTAACCTTTCTTTTAAAAAGTAATTCTACAGTATGTTTGAGTGAAATGCTTGTTTCCAGTCTTCTACTAAGTGTCAAACTAGACTTTACCCTAAATATGTTTAACTTCCATGTTTTTTGCTTTAACAAATAGTACATGGGGGCTAACATAATGGGCCAAAATTGGGGTGCTGTACTTATGGAGGCTTTAGTTCATTGCCCCTGGCTTGGTTCTGATCTAAGTAAGCGATTCCACCCATGATTTTTAATGGGAAAAAAGTGACTGGCAGACCTTGGGTCTAGTTATGTAGAAGGAATTTTAAGTACAAACACACAGAAGTAGATTATGAACCTAAAGAGAGGCAGAATAAAATTTATTTCATTTTGGTTTGCTGTATGGATGAAGGGATAAAACTTGGTAGAAGAAAAACTGACTACAAAAGGCAGAGAATGAAAACATTTATTTATATGAGGTGCATGTACAGCATTGCCATGGTGATTTCTTGCTCAGGGGCATCACATTTGATGTAGCAAAATGGAATACTTCCCCTAGAACTTACTATATACAGTAATTCATCTAAAATCTGTCTAGTATTCATGAGAAGTTGGTTAAGATATGGGGAAGCTTTTTCAATCTTTAAAGATGAACTGAATAAGTGTCCCTGTTTATGCAAGAGCTTTTAAAGAAATATTCAATTTCCCCTGTTGTACTGGGATGGCACATCAGTCTAGGAGATGCTCTTTGTTGACACCCTGTCTCCATTCCTTCAAAGGTACATCTCCCCCCCCCCCCCGAGTTTCCATTCCATCAGAAGAACAAAATGTTTGTATAAATTGCCAACTCCATTTACAACTTCCAAGATTGGCTTACATACAAAGCTGTTCCACTGGGGAGTTGTAAAATGTAGTATACCTTCACTTACTACTGTCCTTCCATGAACAACAAACATATTCTGGATTGGAAATTGGTTGCTGATGCTTTGAAAACTGAAACAGGCCTACCTATTAACCAATTTATTTGACTTGTACTTATAAGAGTTATACACTCAGGGCTGTTCAGGAATGCTTTTGGTGCAGAGATGTAATTTTCAAACATCACTAGAATGGATGGATGGTCAGCAGTTAAATACAAATACTGTGTTTCAGCAGTTTTCAGAATGAGATGTAAATTTCACAGTGGACTCAAATTTCACAGACAAAATCTTGGATGGTATGTGAATACTTTTGAACTGGCAGCTTTCAAGACTGGCGCAGTAATACATTACTTATTTAGGACTTTTATGACCCAAACACTTGAGTCATTTTGCAAGCAAATAAAGCAAACATTTAGGACAGACTTCATTGCCTGATACATTGTAATGATAGAAGGGGCTGTGTTCCATTTTCACAATATGGAATATAATGCAAAGCTCTTAAAATTGTATTATACCCAGCTTGTTCAATTACTCTGTGAAAATTAATACCACAAGATATGATGCTGGCCACTATCTTAGATGACTTTAAGAAGGGATTACACAAACTTGTAGACAGAAGTTTTCTGAAGGCTATATGCTACCTCCAGATTCAAAGGCAATATACCTCAAATACCTGGTGCAGGGGAGCAACAGTAGGTGGGGATATGCCTTAAGCTCCTGATTCTGGGCATCTGCCAGTCCCTGTGAGAAAGGATGATAACCTAGATGGGCCTTTGAGCTTCTCTTCTTCTGTCCATATCTGAACTTGGACTCCAGTTCTACTGTATAAATTCATCCACTGTACTTTACTGATATACAATTCAGCTATTCAGAGAAGTAATCTTTGGGTTGTGAGAAATCATCTGGAAGGAGTTCACTGATCTTATCAAAACTCTTCTAGATCCCCTTAAAATTCCTCAGATGTTTTGCCCAAGCAAAACACTCATGCTACAATGGAGGAAACAGTTGAAGCTTGGCTGTATCTCACACTACATCTCCTATATAGGGGATATCTTCTTTCAGTTGATGGTGCCAAGAAAGAAAAAATATCAACATTTAAATCAATTCTGGTCTGAACATTTGGGGGGGTGGGTGGAGGGAGGCAAACAAACAGAAACCTACCAGCATTATTACATGTATCAGGACACAAACTTAGGTCATCCATAACATATCTATTGCTGAATCAAAGATCATACATCCAATATGCAATATAGAGATAATGCACCTTCATTCACACAGTTCCAGGTTTAAACATATAATTTGCCAACATATAATGGCTACTGGTCACGGTCCAGCTACAGATAAGTTTCAGGTGGTGACTCCTCTGCAATGTATACATGTTCTTTCAGCTGATTATGATTCCTGCTGCTACCTCATCGACCTCAAAATAATCTTCCTTAATGTGCAACTTTGAGCATTCCATTTGAGAATATTTTCAGAAGCACTTGTGAATAATCAAAAAGCAGGTGATTATATGGCAATAGGCTCTGCATGTGCAGTGCTAATTATTGTTAACACATAGACTCATCTTACTTATCAGATTGTTATAGATCTCTCCATCATTATGACACATTTTGTTCTATCATAAAAGGAAATGACTTCCATTGACTTCTATACGTGAAAGTGAGGGAAGGCCCTGGAAGTTACAAGTTGTATGTAGCCATTATGCTGAACCAAAATATTCCAGATTCAAATACATCTCACAAAGAAGACTCATGAGAGAGAGAGCATTTTGAGCTATCAGAACTTATGTCAATCAAATGTTATGTTATGTTATGTTAGAGAGAAAATATGTATGTTAGCATGTTCACAAGCACAGTTGCCAAGAAGATATGAGAAGAGTTTGAATCCATTTTACCCAGAAGCCTTAGAGGGGAGACTACGAGCTGGGAGTCCTCAAGGGAACGTCTGTTAGGAAGGAATCAAGGATACATCCCCAATTGCTCTTTTATAAGAACAAAATTAAAGGAGAAGTTTAATAATGTAGATGCAAAGAGGAAATAAGTTAGGAAATACAAGAATAAGTTTGGAAATAGGGAATACAGGAAAATCAGAATAAACTTTGTGTGATCCTTAGAATCAGAGCTAGGGGTAGCAAGTTCGTTGAAGCAGGAGTAATGAAATGGAATGTTGCAGGAGATTCCCCAGTCATAAAACAATTTGACACCTCGATTAGATTATGGGCTTCAAAGAATCCCTCTTGACAAGATTTATGACATCTGACTTCAAATTGCTTGCTGCTGGAGTTAATGGCCCCCCCCCATCTGTATGTCAGACTGGAACAGAGAAGTAATTTGGATTTTAAAAATCCAAATAGCTTTGAGCCTCTTAAAACCAAAAGACATTGTTAAACCAGAATAAAGTTTTAAAATAATATATTTACAGAGGAACAGTGTAACATCTAAAATAGAGTTAGGCTGCAGACTGAAATGCCTACATTTAGACAAAGAGAGTCTTTTATGATCTCTAAAACAGTAGCAAATTAGCCAAGCAATAAAAGTAGATAGAGAGTGACAGATTCTGCTACCAGCAGAAGTGTTTTGTTTGAATAAAAGTGTAAAATAATTAGTAGAATAGATTAGAGGTCAACAGAAGCCACATGGTCCTCAAATGATGAAGGAGAGTTTAAAATGCCAGCTTCTGAACAGTTTGATTCAGAAGCTCCAGCACCAAATAGGGACTTTAAAAGCAGTTCTGAAGTCATTTAAAAGGGAAAGTAGCACATAGAATGTTACAAAATTTATTGTTTGTAAACTCAGAAGTTAGCAAGTATATTATTTGCTGAATATTAGTTAAATTAATAAGGAAAAAACTAAGTTAAAAAGATTTGAGTCTGCCTTAAAGTGAGGCTTGCAAAATAGATGCTGTACAGCTAATTTGGAATGTGGAATTCTTATCTAAGCAGGAATATTTCAAACTTGACAACTAAAATGCCCAGACTTTCCTAGGCGCCAGAACAGATAGTGAATTTAAGAATATTTTTAGTAATAATAAGAATAGTTAATCTTAGTAGACATAGACTCATTAGCAGAAAGCCTGTTCAAAATCAAAGTTGACAGAACAGATATGAAACTAGTGAGACTACATATCAAATTGACAAAGTCCGATAAGAGACAATTATCTCAGGAATGTGAATCTCTTGAAAATGCAACTTATATCAGAACAGAGAGAGGTCCAACAAGAAATCAGAAATCTCTTAATAACTTTGTTTAGAAAATAGATATGAAATATATGAATCCAGAATAAGAAAGAGGATAAAATGATGATTAAAATAAGTATAAACACTAATTAAAATACAGCCATAATTACAAAATTAGAGAAATTAGGAAAATTAAGATAGACACACAGTGTCCCCTTTGGAATAGTATAGACATTACAGAAAGGGGAGGAGTTCTCCAGATATGGCAATAGCCAATGAAAAATCCCCATTTCTGACATCATGGGCTCTAACGAGTAAGATTGGGATTTTTCTCAAACAAAGGACCCTAAAGGTATATAAGGTAACACCCAGCAGGGAAAGATGCTTTTTCTCTGGGACACTGAGAGACCACAGCTCTCTGTGTTCCCCATTTTGAACCACCGAGAGAAGCCCATTGCTGGCAATGAATAAATGTTTGCTCATTTTCACCAAGCTTGCTTACCGAGTCTATTTTTGAGTTTATTTTCAACTTTGCTCTTCAAGCTCACTTTGAGCTTGTTTGAAGATTGCTGCGGACACAACAATTAACGCAACGACCTTGTAACAGAAGTAAAAGTGCTTCAGAGACAACTGAGATAGAAGCAACCGCTGGCTGTGACCCCTGAACTGGAGAATATTTTGCCCCCAACCACAATAATCTTCCCACCTGGACTCTGGAATATGCTCTCATGGTAAACATTCTGTTACTTAAACAACATAATTGATACCTGATAACTGTGTGGGAAGAATTAACTCCTTTCTTCCAAAGTTCTGAATCTGGAGAAATCACACACTGAAACAGAGGAAGCTCCCACTTTAGAGATTTCTTCTTCTCTTTATTTTAAAGAACAATTGCTCTGGTGCACATTCAGTATACCTAACACAGGCCAGCTACGAAGGACTGCACATCCTAACAATGGTGCCTAAAGCTTTTAAACCTATTACGCATGTCTATCATAATATTCATAAAATAAGCCTACCTACCACCATATTTGGCCATATTCCTGTTACCTAAAATAAAGTACGTGCACTACTCTAGTTTTTCAGAATTTAGTTATAAAACGTTGTCATGCACAGTGGTTGTACTTGACTCTCCACCTCCAAAACCACCCATTGTTCAGAAATGACCGTCAGAACCCTCTTGATATGCATCAAACATAATTTATCTTTCTATTACTGATATGGCCTAATAAAGCTAGATTCACATGCTTTAGTTAAACAATAGAAGAGGCCAAGGTCTGTTCCCAAGCATCTTCAGCTAACAAATGTGCCTCTTGCTACAAGAAAATGGTTACACACAGAGGCTATATGGATTTTTACAATACAGTGGTAAAACCTGTGACATACCATATAAGATATATGCATACATGAGACAGCTCAGAGTTACTAATGGTCACATACTGTTTTGGGTCTTCAATTTTCATGACAACTGATACCACAATTATGATGCTTTTTTTGTTATTTCAGAAGGTTCCAATATCCCAAGGGGAAAAAAAAGATACTCTGAAAAGGTATTTTTTCTCTACTTTTCTGACCCTTTTTCACAGAAGCCAACACCTCAGCCACCTCCAAGCATATTTCCCAGCAACCTGCTATGTCTCTGGCACTCGCCTTCCTATGTGTTCCCAGCCCTTATCTATCCAGCAGCCCTAAAGTAAGCATATGACAAAGCTATGGATGGGTCATTCAGCACATCAGGCAGGGACCCAAAAAGCAAACTGACCATTCACAGCCCAATCCTGAAACTGGCACTGAGCCTCTGAGCCAGCAACAGGTGGCACGAACATACCCTAAAGCATGTTTGTGGCACCTGGCAAGGACTGAGTGTTGGTGCTGGAACAGTACCACTTGACACTGAGCCTCAGTGCCACAGTGAGTGGCAGTGCAGATTTTCGGGGGGGGGCAGGGAAAAGGCGTGGGGAGGGTGGAAATGGGTGAGGGGAGAATCGGGCCCGTGAGGGGGCTGAAGATAGCACAGCATCTGCTGCTGCATCCTGATCCCCCCCCTCATGAGCTAGGCAGGCCAACACGGGGTCTCCTAGACTCTGCACCCACTAAAACACAGGCACAGAGCTGAGGAGACCCATTGCCGCTGGCTGCTGTCTGCCCGGAGGAAGGAAGCAAATGCTCCCTTCCCCTGAGAAGACTCCGGCAGTAACTGCCCTGCCCACAGGAGCCTGCGGTTGCCATTTTGGTGCTGATGGAGCGCTGGGTGCCATGGGTTTCAGGATTGGATCCTCGAATCATTCGCCTTGATTTCAGATTACTCTGAATGGTTCATCCAGGCATTTGACAGCAGCAGCTCTCCAACATCTTGTTACAGACTCAGTGGCAACCAGTACCTCACACCTATTTCACAAACTGTTGTCATGACTAGTTCACCCATACAGAGTTAAAGAACACTGAAGCACGGACTCTGCTGAACAGATCATGGACTGAGATGGACAGAGATACTGTGTAGCCAAGAAGAATGCAGGGACGATATAGTGCTTTTTATAATTTTTTTTTTCTTACACTGTTGTTTTGATAGTGTGCTCTGTTAGTTTTGTTTTTGTATAATTTGTATTACATTTTGATTCTGGTTGTGAGTCACCCAAATCATAGAGAAAGGCAGAATATGATGCTTATAAATAAAAACAGCATAACTAAATAAGTATACACAGAATGCCATCACCTCACACTGTTCTCATATTTTAATATGGAGTGCAACATATAAACATTGCTGCCACAATCCATCACAGATCTAGGTGTGCTTAAGCCAATTGGCTTCAGTGGGGCTTATACACACATACTTGCACGTTAGACTGGGTCATACAGGCCAATCTAAACTGGACGGATAAGGGCAAAGGTCACCACCTAGCTAAAGCAGTGAAAATTACAGATCTTCTTTTGCAGCTAAATGTCCCAAAAATGTAATACCACTTTTCAGTGAGGTGGAAATAGACACAGGAATAGGGAAAGTTTTTAAAACAATTCAGTGTGAGAGGTTTAAGCATGCGGTTTGTTTTTCTATTGAAAGAAATAAACTTAAGAATGCTTAAATGATAGTTTTTTTTCTTCATTTTATGCATTGTTAGTGCCATATCTATACAGACATAAACTTTTTATTTTTATGAACGTTTGTAACAGTGATACAATACTTTTTGACTCTCTTTGTAACCCCCATCCTCTTTTCCATTTGTGATTCATTCCATTATTCTAAGAACTTACAGTCCAATCCTCAGCAGCCTGGTGTGCAGGGCTGCCAGCGGCACCAAAAATGGTTGCCGCTGCATCTAGCACACCCCAGGCAGCCATCGCCACCTCCTCAGGAGAAGGGGACTTTTGTTCCCTTCCCCCAGGTAAAGCAAGTAACCCAGTTACTCGATTCTACAATAACCCAAGGGTCAGTGTAGAATTTAGAGTCTCCATGTCAGGCAGACAGCTTCGCTCCACCAGTTGTGCCTCCCTCCTGCCCCATTCCCTCCTCCGACACACCCCCTCTCCACCCTCTTCCCCCGCCTCCCTGCACCCTGAAACACGCCCTCTCCGCCTCTCCCCACCTGCCTCTCTGCTGCCTGGTGGTCTACTTGACCGCCAAGTGGCAGAGCTCTGGTGCTCCACCAGCACTAACCCAGTGCCGGTCAGTGCTGGGCTAGGACCAGCATGTTTGCAACACTGCATGCCAGCAATAAGCCAGCATGCACTCATTAGGATTGGGCTCTCTCTCTCTCTCTCTCTCTCTCTCTCTGCTGCAACAAAAAACATCTACAACAAGACAAGAACAGAAAGGAGGAAACAACAACAAGAAGAATTTAACTTAACAGCTAGCAACCACAACATTCATACACAATTTTAAGTGGGTGCACATGATTCAGAATTGATAGCACTAAGAGCCCACACATTTTAAAACACCGACACAAACACAGACACAAACACATCAATGAAATTTCTTTTGGTTTCCAGACATGCCGCAATCACTGAAGAAATTTGCTTCATCTGTCATTTTACACTCATTCATTGGATATTGTTTTTTCCTAGATAGTTTATAGTAGAGTGACTATATCCCCCGATCTGTGTACATGATTTCCCATGGTTGTACTTTTCAGCAACCTCTGTCTGTGTATATGAGCCTCAAGATAGCTGGAACTACTCAAGGAGAAGATGGGCCACTTCCTCAGAGACATTACATGATAGCTAAGAGGAGTCAGATGACATACAGCAATGCAACTTACACTTAAGAATGCATAGTTCCTACCGGACAGATTCTGCTTTATTATCTGCTTAATTTTATCAAAAAGATAAAAATTAACTTTTTATCAATCCTGCAAACCATGATTTTGTCACTGCCACAAAGTGGAACAATTTGAACACAAATACCATGTCGGATGGCGGGCTCCAACATCTCGTGGGCCTACAACCTACACAAATCCAAAAGCCAATCCTAAAATGAAACTGATCTATCAGGGTATACAATCATTAGTAGCAGGAAAGTCATTCTCATGGAATTAGCCTGCCCAACAGAAGCAAATCTGGGATTGGTCAATGCCTGAATGAGAGACTGCTTCCCAGGAGCCCCACTTACATTATCCTATGTTACATGATAGAAGAAAGCAAGGATATAGGACTAAGAAATAAATATAATGCCCCTGTTGCCATGGCATTAGACTGCCACTATGGCTGCCTTGGTACAAGGCCATCTATGCACTGCCACAGTAATGTACACCCATTCAAGCACAGGGATTGGCTGCTATTAATCTGAGTTGTTATGCAAGAGATTATCTGTAGTTGTACAATGACCTTTTCTCTGGGGTGCATTCTTCCTTTGGAAAAACACATTCAGTTTCCAAGGCCAACTATGTCTCATTAGCAGGCTATGTTATGGACTGATTTAACCTTTTGTTCTGTTTTAATAGCCACAGAATGTTCCTTTAAAACAACTCTAAAATGCATGCCAGAAATATATAGAAGGGCATGAATACTTATGGCATGGCTTGCCCTTCATTTTGGAAGAAAAAAAGACCAATAACAAAAAATCCAAACCTGTTGCCATCTGTTTAACATACTTTTCATTTGAACAAGGCAAAATGGAAAGAGAAAATAAATTATACTGCAAAGTGGGTTTTAACCACAAAGCACAAAGAATGCTGAGAAAAATATGGCTGAATAAAACTGGTGTTGGTTTTTAAAAACACTCACTAGGAAGTAGGAGCATCATCTACTGATCCAGAATGTTTGTCCTAATGAAGAGGATGATGGCCTGTGTATCAGGGAAATTTTAGAATAGACAGAACCTTTGTTTTCAGAAATTGTACTGGTCTAATTGTATTTTGGTTGTTTATTAGGCATCCCCCCACACACATCACTTGCAAAGCAGTGCAAATCAGGGTTTATTTCAGGTTATTCCAAGTCAAAGTCGATCCCTCTCACACCCACTCCAAATAAGCCTGTATAACCAGTGTGGATATGTGACGCTCTACCAGATCTTTAAGGGGTTTGGCTTCCTTGATAAGATAAACGGAAACAGCACTGACAGGCATGCACTTGGCAAGCTTCTACTGATTTGGGATTTGTACAAGAGAGGGTCTCAGCAGATTATGTCCAGAAACTGTGAGTAAATCGTGCTCATGTAAATTTCTGTAATCTTGTTATCTGAAGACTCCAGTGATGAAAGGTTGATTCACCAAATGGCAGTGCCAAATGAAACAGAAGGCATATTCTTTTCTATTTCCTGCCCTACAAAATCTATTGAGTTGAGTGCAAGTAGACAGTCAGATTTTTTCAGGGGAAAGAGATTCATTTAAATTTTGATACCAATTCTTAGCTTCATCTCCACAGAAGTGTCTGGTCCATCCATGAGGCTAACTGATGCAGAGCCCAATCCTATGCATGGCTACTCAGAAGTAAGTAAGAAGTAAATCCCATTATAGTCAATGGGTAAATGTGGATAGGATTGTAGCCGCAGTTGGCTCAGGTGAAGATTGTTGAAGGGGCGCCCACCTCTGCCTTCATAACAGAAGCACTCTAGCCCACCACTTTCTCCTTCTTCACATTTCCTCTTCTGCTCCATTCTCTTCTTCCTGTTTGAATCTAGGAACTAGAGGGAAGAGGAACAAGCTACAGTGGTAATAATAGGTGGTGCACTGTTAGGTAAGTGAGGGTGCTATTTGGCACACCTCTCCAAGTCCTGACCGGCATAAAACTGATTCCCTTTTTCATCCTCACTTGAGGAGAAATTAGTACTGTTTGCAGTGTTTTATCTTGTTTTACGAGGTCGCCTCCTGTATTTTTAAACTATCCAAGGAGTCAGACTGTCCAAGATTGTGCTATTAGCATGTTAACACAGTGAAGCCAGAAAGGCCATATATCACAGGAGCTGAAATTATCTGTATTTTATGTTAATTATGAAATTCATTTTTTGGTAATTTATATCCGTCTTATGTAGGAAAATATCTGCTTTCACTCTGCTTGACACTTAAAACGAGCCTGATAAATCATTGATATAATTTTAAAACAGAAATGCTTTGAAAGTACATGAGGAAAATTATAACCTTCAGAAGCACAAAGAAGTATAGTGTATGATAGCAAAAGGCCCAAGAATCTCTTATGATTTTTTTTAATGTACTTGCATAAGAATGTGCTTTGACTAAGTACAGGTAAATGTAATGGTTTATTTCTTTTAATCATCCTATGATGCTGTGTTGATGCAAATGACTAGATTCCTTTGCAAATGAAGTTTCAAGATTGTTTAAGCATAGAAAAAACCAAATCAGTTCTCAAGGTACAGACAGACCCATTGATTTTAGATTGATTTATAAACTGCAGGTTTAAGATATAGTTCCAATGGTCATGGATTTCATGTTCAGTGCAATTCTAAGCATTTTTACTCAGAAGCAAATCGGACTAAGTTCAATGGTGCTTAATTCCCAATAAAATGGATATAGGATTGCAGCCTTTATCCAATTAACAGCACAATCCTATCTTGTGCTGGAACAGGCAGGCCAGGAGGCATGTGCTGTATTCAGCACAAGACAGGGGCCCAAAGTGGCTTAGCTGGAGGTAAGGTGAAATTCTTACCCCCGGGTAAGCTACCGCAGCCCCAATGGGTCTCCTTGGACTTGCGCCACCTCTGGAGGTGGCATAAGTCAGAGGAGAGCAGAATGGCTTGCAGCCGCTCTGCGCTGCTTGGGAACAGGGGCTAGGATCTGGCATATCTGCTGGGTCCCAGCTCCACCTCCTGCTCCCCACCCCCAGAACCACCCTCCACCTGCCTCAGAACGCCTCCCTCCTGCCTCCTTCCCACCCCCCCAGAGCCTTGCGTCAGCCAAGCTCGGCTGATGCAAGGCTCCCCCATGAAGTTGGTGCGGAGGCTGGATTCAGCTTCTGATAGCTGGCGCCCGTTCCTGTGCTGGCCCAGCTGACTCCCAAGGGGGCACAAGTGACACGTTTGTGACCCTCTTTGGCTGGTGCAAGGGACTTGCATCAGTCCAGGGCGCTCCTAGGATCGTGCCCGAATTTGTTTTATGATATTTTATGTATGTTACATAGTGATAACTATTAACTAAAAAAAACACAGTTGTGTCTATCTTCCCTCTATGTAGTAGAGTGATAGATAAAAACTCTTGAAAATGAGACTAGTTCAGCAGAACGGTCTTAACAAAATGCACTCTGTATTGTACAGACTGCTTTTTTTGAATTTTCCTTGCCCTTCAGCCCCTATATAAATCCTGGAATGGATGCCCAGTTTGTGACCAGCCCAAAACATTCCAAATACCACCCAAGCTCATGGAATGGCTGAATCACAAATGCAACACACTATTCTTTTCTACTGTACTTCTCTTTGAAATGAAATTGTAGCATGAATCTAGCTCCTTTGCTAGAGATACCGCGTTTCTAATGTGCACACAAAATGCCATGTGAGCAGGGGCTTTCCCAGTCTTTGCACATCAGGGCCACCTCTCAGTCCAGTCAAAACAGGTGCACGGAGTTCCAAGTGTCTTGAGAACTTCAGAGCTAAGCACTGAAGCAACTAAACGAAATTCTGGTACCACTGAGACAGACTGATTTTTCTTAATGTTAAATAATAGCAGAATTGATAATAGATTTGCTTATTCATGAGCCTGTTCCCTCCCCCCACCAATATATTCTTGCTCAAAATATTTATAGAGAGAATCAATTTACCATAAATTATCTTTAGTTTCAAAATGGGAAGATCTGCAGTTAATTCATTTGCTGCCTAAAATGGAAGAAATTGCACTCGCAAAAGGTTCTGTGGTAAGGGGAAATGCCTCATTAATCCTAGATGCATGAAAGGCAGAAAGAGAGTAATGACCAATAATATAGGAAAGTCAGTCCACTTCATACTAGTCACCCTTCATTAACATACGTTCATCCTTATTTCCTCGGTTCAGTAAGTGTTTTTTAGATGCTGAGGCTGATTTGGTGCCTGAAAGACTTCCAATCCAGTATACTGAATGTAGGAAACTGATGTTGTATTGGACAAAGTGCTATCTACCAGTGTTAAAGTTTAATGATGTGGAGCCTGCCTAGTCTCAGCTGAAAAGCTTTTTCCTTATGTTAAGTGCATAAGATGGGAGCTCATTTATCTGCAGAACAGAATTGGCACAATACAGTCAAATTAGGCACTTTCAGCCCCATTGATTTCAATGGGACAGTTAAGACTAGGCTTCACTTTCTCCAGTTGAAATGAGCGGGGCTAATGTTTTTTTCCAGGACACCTATTTCAACTATGAGAGTATTAATTTCCTCAAAGGTGCTCTGAGATGATCGGGTTGTGTACATCTGTGAACCTTATGGCGTAATTCTATATATGTCCACTCAGAATTAAGCCCCATGGAGGTCAATGGAACTTACTTCCAGGACTTACTGGGAAGCATATATAGGATTGCAGCTTACATGTTCTGTTGACTTGGCAGGCATTCAAATGTCACCCAAGCCATGAATTTCACTGATGGCTTTGGGCAAGCCACTTTCTTTCAGCTTCTTTCTCTCTAATCTTCAATATAAAGATTATTATTGTCCTTCCCCACAAGGCTGCTGTTAGGATTTGGGAGTAATACAGAAGGTTCCCAAGTTATGTAAGCCTCAACATACATAATTTTGAACGTAAGCAAAGTGTTCCATAACCCTTCACAACAAGACTTGGTGCTTATCTTCTCATTGCACAACTCTTTCCTGACGTGTCCCAAACCCTTCCATGGAGTTGCACATGCGCAGAAAGAGATCTGACTTACATAAAAATCGACTTGGGTAGGGGTGTTCAGAATCGAACCCTTACATAAATTAAGGACTGCATGTATACAAAATGCTTTGTTAATTGGAAAAGCACTATAAAGACTACACAAAATTATATCATGTGAATCTACCGCTTGGGCAATCCGCTGCAGACACTCGCCTATAAGTCGACCCCAGGTCTTGAACCAACAATCATGGAATTTTCTATGACCCTTGGATAAGTTGGGGGTTAAACTTAGGGGGGTGTCTGACTATAGTTTTCTCTGATTTTACCCAAGGCCAGATCCTGAAAAATAACCTACCACTAATTGTTACCTAAGAACTGTAGTCTCTAATTTATTAAAAACATAGTAAAAGATCGTAAGATACATTTTTATTCTTTTTAAAATTCTGGTCTTCACCACCTTTTTGTAAACACTATCAGAGTAAGTGCACTACTACATACTAGTAAAACAGTGGTTCCCAACCTGGTATTCACGTACTCCCAGGGACACTCAACAGGACCTTTAGGGGTACTTGAAAAAGAATGGCAGAAAAAGGCAGGCCGTGCTCCAGAATGCCTTGCAAGGCAGGAAGTCAGGAAGGGAGGTAGCTAGTTGGCTGTGAAAGCCCCACCAATAGCTACATTTGGTCATCAATTTATGTATGAACCAGTGATTGAAAACCAGCACAGAAAAAAAGCTGAAACGGAAAGTGATTAATCACCCAGAATTTCTCAGCACACTTCTGGTGCAAAACAGTGCAACGGTAGCGTCTTCTGTTCCTCAAACAGATAAAAAAAGAAAACACTGCAATGAATACATGAAGTCTGGGCTTTTATATAGAGGAGATGAGGGCTTGTATTATTACAAACATTTTGCTAATACGAAGGGTACAATTTGCTAGTATGAACGGTACAATTTATGGAAATGGGCTGCCAAGGGATATGCAAGTGAAAAAGGTTGGGAACCACTGCAGGAGATTCATGAATCAAATCCACCTTTAAGGTGGACATGAAGAGAACCATGAATCAAAGACACCTTTAAGGTGTCTGGTGTGTTAAGCCAGAAGCTCTACATACATCATACAACCCATAACACATAAATGAGATTGTGCAATTCAATTCACAGCAGAGAGATGAGATATTTGCAGCCCTTTTTACTCAGAAGTAGACCCACTGCTTTCCATGGGTGTTATTCTTAAGTAATGGTGCACTGAATTGTAGCCTGGGAAGGAGGGTCCCATCCTGGTGTTTCAAAAAACAGACCTGCTTTGCAAGCATTTGCCAAGCAGAACCAGGCTGCAGCAGAAGGAAGGAGAATAAAAGGTTAACTTTGGCTGGAATGTCCCTGGAAAGTAACTATAGGAGGTGCCTGCCTGAGCTGAGCAACAGCTTAGTTTTCAGAGTTGAAAGGCTCTGCCCTCTGATTGACCCGGAGATCAGGGGAAGTGAGAATTGGAGCTTGATTACTTGGCAAACATTTCACGTACTATATTTCACATACTAATTTCACGTGAGTATCTATGGTAGTTTAATACCGAGTATCCAGTAGGGGCCAAAACATCACCAAAAAGTCAGGGTTAACAAAAACCCAGCACATATGTATAAATAAGTACAGAATTTATTCACAATAGACAGTTGTCCTCCAGAAAAGGTTTTCTTGGGGTGGGGAAGAAAAAAGTTTAAAGACTCATCCAGCAGTCCTTTTGTATGTCAAATGTATTGGGAACTGGTGTTACTGGGTGTTATTGTATTGGGATACTATGTATTGGGATACAGGTGTTACTATGTTAAGTTAAAAGCATTTTGGGGTGGGGGCGAGCAGCAGGCATTCCTGGGACGGGTGGTTGGGCAGCGGGAGGCGCAGCCAGGACCTGGCAGTTATGCCAGATCCTGACCCTGTTCCCGGGCAGTCTCAGGCTGCTCAGATTTGCCCCACCTCCAGAGGTGGCACGGATCCAAGTAGCCCCATTGGGATTGCACTGGCTCTCCCAGGGGTAAGGGGAAGCATTTCGCCTTGCCCCTGGCTGCCTGAAACTTGCGCTGGATACAGAGCAGGCACGCTGGTCTACCTGCTCCAGAGCAAGTTAGTATTGGGCTGTAAATCTGGCTATTATACAACTGTTCATGCATTTTTTATATTATAGTGATTTTAATTTCTTTTCCTGTAGCTACTACTTGTTTGATTCATTCCAAATGTGCAATTGTTTAATTTTTTTTTCTTTTTGTTTACTGTAAATCCATTCTGCATAAATTGGATACATTTTTTGTCCCTCCCCCCCTTTTGAAGCTTGAGCTTTTGTGATTTCTGTTTGTGGTCCAGATTATTTCTTTTCTGTATGGTTGTTTCAATGGTGGCCAATCAGAGGTCACACGGATCTTGTGACCAATAACTTAGATGGCTTTGAAGGGGGTTAGGCAAATTTATGGAGAACTATCAACACCTACCAGCCATCATAGCGAGATGATAATTCCAGAGGCAGTATGCTTTTGAATACCAATTGCTGGGAAGCACCAGCAGGTGAGGGGCATGCTTTATCTGCTGCCTGTGGCTTCCCAGTGGCATCTGGCTAGCCACAATGAGAAACAAGATGCTCGGCTAGATGGGCCCAGGGCCTGATCATCTAATGACAAGCATGGGATGATGAAACCATGATATTTATCCAGCATATGATAATGAATTAGATACAGTAGCCACCAATTCCTTTATTCAGTACGCAAGTTACCATCACAGCCTCCTGCAGCCAATGGTTTCATCAGATTAATTATAGACTCCTCATTCAAAGAAACAGTATTTTCTTCCCTGACAGCTGTTGCCTTAACCATGTGTCATGTACTTAATGCTTCCTGGAATGATGCTTCAACTCGACAAGATGCTTGGAGTAGGTATCTGTGGTGACAGTGAATCTACTGTGAAATATGAAATATGATTTGCTTATTTCCTCTTCAGTAATCATAGAGCTGGGTCCAAATATGAAAAATTTACTGACTCAAATAGAGCAGCTCCTGGATCTGTGCCATTGATACAAATTCCATTCCTCAGAGCCCTGAGTACAGAGTGCTTCCTATGGGAGAAAAGAATTTGCAAACATATGGGGCTTTCCTGTGCTGCGTCTCTTGGACCTCAATCAAAGCGTATAAATAAAGGCTAATTTTTCATGTTTTCAATGTGTGTTTTATTCTTTAAATATTATAATGCTATATATGGTGATAAAGAAAACACTTTGTAGGAGGCATGGTTATAAATATCTCTATTTCTTGCAAATATGTTCAAAGGGAAATTACTAGTTTTTACAGCAAATGGGCACTGACACCTCCTTCTGAATCTTCACATGAAAGGTAGCAAACACACACATTCATGGCCACTTAGTGTATTCCAAGTCCACATTCTTAGAAAATGTTATGTTTCCAATATTCAGATAGTAGAACAGATTGCAGTCGCTGTATATGTCTTTTCATGACATAATGCACCCACACATGGAAAAACTCTTCGCTGTGTAATTTGCATTGTTATGTTCCATTATAGATTTTTAAATTTGGCTTTCAATCTGGTTTCTATTTTTTCCCCTTGAGCTTGTGAATGTTTTAATGGGATCATCTTCATTTGGCATATATGCACTTCCATTGCTATCTGAAATTAGAAGCACCTTTTAACTCACCCACGAAGCTTGCAATCTTGCAAATAGGCAGTTTAAATCCATTTCACTACAATGCATACAATCTGTTGCATAGCCCATCACTGACAACTAGATGGATCCCACAAGGCTTGGTGCAAGATATCATCTTCTACTGAAACGAGCCTCTCTCATAGCTTCAAAAGAACAGGTTCAATCCTTATATACATGCACTTATGGCCCAGTTGTATCCAACATTTCAGCACCAAGGCAGCCCCAAGGGAGCAAATGAACCTTGAGGAGGCCTCCATGATTGCCCTCCCCACTGCAGCATGCCTCACACGTTCTGTTGGCATGGCTGCATTAGTGCTGGAAAGTTGGATAGGACTGGGCCCTTAGAGCCCAGTCTTGAGCTCTTTAGCATCAGCAGTACAAGTGTACCCGCTGGTGCTGAATGTCACAAATGTGCCATAAAGCTTGCCCAGAACATCCTGCGCTGAGTCAGCACCAGCCCAGCTCCAGTTGGCACTGAGCCAAGCACCACTGAGCCAAGCTGGATGCCACCCAGAGCTAGGTAAGAGCTCCAGGTGGCAGTGAGGGCCTCAGGGGTGAGGGGAAGGCATTCTGAAGTGGGAGAGGGCAGGACAGGGGAGGAACCTTATGCCTTCAAAATAGCCATCGCAGACTTGAGAAGCCCCGTTGCAGGGTTTGGTTCTTCCCTTGGGGAAAGCGGATGAAAGTTCCCTTCCCCTCAGGAGACCTGATGCAGCGGTAACCACTTTGGTGCAGATGCACCTGGTGGCGGCGCCATTAGGTGTAAGTCACCTTATGCCTGTTTCCTTACTGAATATAAGGTAATTTAATAAAAAAGGAAAAGGGATGGCCTTAGGGATGGACCTCAACAAGTGGGAAACCCTGGCCTCTGAGCGGCCCGCTTGGAGGCAGGCTGTGCAGCATGGCCTTTCCCAGTTTGAAGAGACACTTTGCCAACAGTCTGAGGCTAAGAGGCAAAGAAGGAAGGCCCATAGCCAGGGAGACAGACCAGGGACAGACTGCACTTGCTCCCGGTGTGGAAGGGATTGTCACTCCCGGATTGGCCTTTTCAGCCACACTAGACGCTGTGCCAGAACCACCTTTCAGAGCGCGATACCATAGTCTTTCGAGACTGAAGGTTGCCAATACAATACAATAATAATAAAAAAGAAAAACCATTATACTTATGGAACCTTTCTCACCATGATCTGTAATGTAGATTTTATGGTGTTCCAGTTAATGGAGAAAAAGACTCTAGGTACAGTGTTTGTGTAGATAAACACTGTACATATGGGCAATGGAGCTTAGCAAGCACATTGGTGTGGGGACAAGAATTAGTAGGGACTTTGTACAAGTCCACACAAAGTTTGTGCGAGCAGGCAATAGTTTGCCTTCAAAGTGGGCTTTCATTGGAAATCATAGGTATGGATCCTGCACAAGGACAAAAACAGCCTTCAGGCACATATTGAAAACATTACATCTTAACACCATGCCAAGCCAGGATTAAAGGTCGGTCAAAGTCAGAATTGGCAAAACATAGTTCTAAAATCAGTCAGCAAAACAGAATAGAAAATTGTCTGACGTGAATTTGCAAAGCTTGGTTAGAGCTTAGTGAAGTATGATATAATGTGTGAATTAACAAACCAGTTTTGCTGTTGTTTTGCCTTCAGAGATCACTGATGCTACAGATTGGAATGCTGAGCAGACAGTAGATGAAAGTAGCCAAGTAGTTAAAAACTATGGTTTGGCTTTTAACAATGGTTAGTGCAAAACATAGTTTGGCATAGGATCTGAACTGAGCCAATAACCCCTCACCTAGACATGAACAGTTGGACATTCATAACAAATATGCCACTAACACTGGTATTTCTGTGCTAAA
Source organism: Tiliqua scincoides (assembly GCF_035046505.1). Lineage (NCBI taxonomy): Eukaryota > Metazoa > Chordata > Lepidosauria > Squamata > Scincidae > Tiliqua > Tiliqua scincoides. Next base: position 24,375,662 of record NC_089827.1, on the reverse strand, counting down.
GAGGCTCTTTCAAGCTGGTATCTTTGTTAACATAATGCTGTGTGTTAAAAATAACTATATTTGCTTTGAAGATTTCAAGCACTGTGCATTCACTCTTACGTAATATTAAATACACTCAATTAGAATAATGTAATGCCTCTGGTTTACAGATCAAATAGAATCACTGGCATATTATTTCAAGAAATGATGACTTCTGAAAGAGCAGCTTATCAAGCAAGGTCAGATTTATGCCTGTGGACATACCATTTAAGAGAGTTAAATAAACACACCAGGGTCAAGCACTACGGAGAGTGGTTAAACTGCAATGTAAATATGGTAGTTCTAATATCAGTAGGGCAAATCTTACACAATGGTCATACAGGTTAGTATCAAGCTGCATTTCAAATTCTAGCATTATTCACAGGACAGCATGAGCATGGAAGATACCATTTCAAAAACGTTATGTGGCTATGGCATACAGATTATTTGAATGGGAACATTTGCTCCCTACACCATTCACATGCTGTTACAGGATACATATTATTTCTCAAGCTCACATTCAGTAATAAGTTATACAGTCAATAAGGCACGATCAAGCTGGGACTTTGCATGCTGAGGTCTCAGAGTCCCCTTCAGTCCCAGAAAGGAATGGCAAAATATCAGCTTCTTTGCTTGGCAATCATATGAATACATTGGATTATTGCAGTGTTTCTCAAACGGTGGGGTAGGACCCACTAGGCAGGTCATGAGCCAATTTCAAGTGGGTCCCCATTCATTTCAATGTACAGTTTATTATTAGACTTGAGGCAACCATGGCATGTGACTGCATTTGGGGAATGTTACAGATAGGTACTTTTAATAGGCTACTATGTACGTGTTATTAAGAATGATAGTCAATGTTGCTTACTCTTGGGTAAGTATGCATAGGACTGCAGCCTTTGGGATGTTTGGGAAATTTTTTAAAAACAGATCAGCGAATGCTTGGGAGGGCTAGGAGGGTTTTTCTGTATTTTGAACAAATGTTTAAACTTATACTTATTGTAAATCTTTAATTAACTTAGGGCCAAATCCTATCCAATTTTCCAGCGCTGGTGCAGCTGTGCCAACAAGGCATGTGCTGCATCTTGCAGTAGGGGAACAGTCACAGTGGTCTCCTCCAGGTAAGAGAACATTTGTTCCCTTTCCTCAGGGCTCCATTGCGGCTGCACTGGCACTGGAAAGTTAGATAGGATTGGGCCCTTACTTAATTAATTGCTTTGATTTTGTCATATGGGGGTGTTAAAAATTTTCTTGCTTGATGATGTCACTTCTGGCTATGAGATTATTCCAGGTTAATGACATCACTTCCAAAAAGTCCCATCAGATTGTCATTCTAAAAATTGAGTCACGGTGCTAAAAAGTTTGAGAATCACTTGATTATTGGAATAAATAATAATTTATTCCAGGCTTGGAAAAAATATTAGAAGCCTGCTCAACAAAGTAAAACCTCTTGAATAGTCTATTTCAGTAACTAAATGCAGGGAGTTTTGGTTGTTATCCACTCCTGGTCTGGACACCCATCACTTCAGCTTTGTTCTGACACCTACTGGCAATCCAATCATACCCTGAACTAAACCAGTTCGGTTCAGGTATTTCAGCATAACAGTCCACCAACAGCGAGCGATTGTATTAAAGTGCATGAAAAGGTATTCCTATACTTTCATACCTATAACCCTTCTCATAGTCATCTTGGTGCATGGACGGTTGGGCAGTGGTTTTAACACAGTTCCTATGCTCTCTGCTGTTTTTACCATTTCTATTTGCTTTTCTGCTGGGAGTGCACAGAAGCTACACTGATGTTAGACCAACATAGGTGGGACATGGCATGCACAACTATAAGATTAGTTGGCCTATGCTTTACAATAAATAGTGAAACAAGGCTCAGTCAACTGACAATCTATGGTTATTGTTCTGTATGTATTTTTTGTAATCATGATTCCTTAGTATTTGTGAGGGGGACAGTTCATGTTGGAAAGCACTTTGCCACAGTAAAGAGTTCAGGCTGACAGCTCAGAACAGATGAACAAAAATATTAAACACTGCAGCAGTTCAAAATGAGTATGGAGAGAAAGAGAAGATAATAAGAGCAATCTGTGTGATTCATACATTCTTGGAAGCATATACATAAGTTTGTCAGTGCTCATTGAGTAGATGAATGAAATGTACCTTTCCTGAGGCTGCCCTAGTAAGCATAATTTAGTTACTACTATTTCATTTAAGAAAATGAAAATTGTTGACAGTATAAGTTATTTTCCTCCACAAATAGCAGAGGAATGAATAAGTTCCCTGGGAAACAAAAGAGAAAAAAAATCAAAGAAATGGGATGACTCACTGCCTGGATTAGATTAACAATGACGGTAAGTCAAGGAAAGATTGATGAATTGAGACAAATTGGATAAAATTAAATAATGTAATCAATTTGTATGACAGCAGGAGGGATGCCTACACTGCCCTTTACAATTTATACCAATACAGTCTCTACCTAAATTTTGTTTTTCACATTCTCTCTATTGAAAACATGGTTGCACAGTCCTTTTCAAAAGCATGGTCTGTAGCTTACTATGGTCCCAATTCTATCCAGTTTTCTAGCGCCGGTGTAGCTGTGCAATGGGCCATGCACTGCATCCTGTGGTGGGGAGCCAGTCACAGACGCCTCCTCAAGATATTGGAACATTTGTTCCCTTACCTCGGGCCTGCATTACAGCTACAGCGGTGCTGGAAAGTTCGATAGGATTGGGCCCTGAGTCATCAAAATGATGCTGTAAAGCCAGCTTCAAGGCAGTACAGTAGCTAGGATAATCTATAAAAAGCCAGAGACCCTGATCTGATTTGAAACCAGAGAAGTAGTACGTTTGAAGAAGCCCTGGCTGCAGATAAAGATTACACAGATGAGTATCTGCTAGAGTTTATGGAGATGGAGGAGAATCTAGATTGGCTTCTATATGACAGAGAGAGAGATTTTGTTTTTTGAATGCATGAATTAGGACAAATGTATGTCTTCCTCTGAAATATGTGCAAAAGAATCACTAGGGAATTGCATCAGAAAGATAACAGAAATAAAAAGGCAGGTTTTTACACAAATTTCAACTAGTTTAACAGCCATTTCCTTTCCCTAAGGCTGTGGTTCTCACAGGGAATTTGAGGACCGCAGTAAGTCCTTGCAGGGGAGGCAGCGGGGGTGAAGGGAAGGCAGCGACGCGGTCCCCAGAATCTACCGGGCTCCCCAAAGCTTGAAAAGTGAAAGCAGAGCAATTGCGCCCCGCCTCTGCAAAACCAGAAATGGAGTGCGATTGCTCCGCTTTCACTTTTTAAGCTTCGGGGAGCCCCGCACCCCAGGGAGGCCGCTGCAGCGACTGATGAGTACATGCCAGTTCCTGCAGCCCCTTAGCGATGCGATCCTGGGATTGCGTTGCTGCCTTGCCTGCCCCCGCCCCTTAAGGGGAAAGAGGCCAGGGCCCTCTGGCTGGGGCGTCACGACACCCCAGTTTGAAAAGGCCTGCCCTAAGGAATCATGGGAACTGCCATTCTAGCAGAGATGCTAAGGACATTAGGAAAGAACCTTTAGCACCTTCCCCAAACTAAAATTCTATGGATTCTGGGGAGAGAGGGGAATGACAGTTTTATTAATATAAAATTGATATCAGATTTGTGGTGTTTTTGCTACGTGGCTCTATTGTTGCCACGTAGCACAGTATCATCCTTTAGACCAGCGATTTTCAATCAGTGTGCAATGGTATACTGTGTGCCACAAATGGTCTGAAGGTGTGCTGTGGGAGTTTGGGGGAGAGTCATTTATTAGTAGGGCCAATGGGGGATGTCAGCATCCCGCCAGCTTCATGGTGTGTCTTGCAGTGTAGGGTAGGAGCTAGCTGGATCTCTGTGGGCTAGGCATTCCACAAGGTTGGTGTCTCCACCAAAATCTAACATGGGGCAAACCTCACCTCTCCAGAACTGCACTTTGCCCCTTCTGTGTCTCCCAATATTTTTTCTAGTACCACCACTACATTATGCATGCCTAAATACCACTCACCATTTTCATATTAGAGAAATTTCAGTAGTAGCCATTTTTTATTATTGAAGAGGTTAGGAAGACAGACCAGATACCAGAGAGAGAGAGAGAGAGAGAGAGAGAGAGAGAGAGGCAATCAGTGATCTGTAGCGCATACTTTATTACAGTATCTGAACCAGTAAACCTAGATATAGTAAGCCTAGAAAAGAGACGCCTGAGGGGGGACATGATTGAGACATACAAAATTATGCAGGGGATGGACAGAGTGGATAGGGAGATGCTCTTTACACTCTCACATAACACCAGAACCAGGGGACATCCACTAAAATTGAGTGTTGGGAGAGTTAGAACAGACAAGAGAAAATATTTCTTTACTCAGCGTGTGGTTGGTCTGTGGAACTCCTTGCCACAGGATGTGGTGATAGCATCTGGCCTGGATGCCTTTAAAAGGGGATTGGACAAGTTTCTGGAGGAAAAATCCATTACGGGGTACAAGCCATGATGTGTAGGCACAACCTCCTGATTTTAGAAATGGGCTATGTCAGAATGCCAGATGCAAGGGAGTGCACCAGGATGAGGTCTCTTATTATCTGGTGTGCTCCCTGGGGCATTTGGTGGGCCGCTGTGAGATACAGGAAGCTGGACTAGATGGGCCTATGGCCTGATCCAGTGGGGCTGTTCTTATGTTCTTTAACACACAAATGTATACCTTTGCCTAGATCCTGTGCATTAAACAGCTGCATACCACCATAGCTAGTACCCCATTTACATGTTTTTATTGAGACAAAATGGGCTCTCAGCATCACTTGCAAAAATCATTAACAGAAGCGCTTCCTGCAAGTGCACTTACAAATACGAACTGGCTATATTGCATCAGGGAATTTTACTGAAAATTCTCTCCTGTTCTGCCTTTTGTATTTGTACTAACCTGCTGCTTTAGCATGTAGTAAATGTACAATGCTTAATTGTTTACAAATGATATAACCATTTAAGGTGATCTGTTTGCAGTGATTTATCCTGATAAATTTTAATTACAGGCTAGAGGTCCAGAGCTTATTTCTGAGCAGTTAAAAGTGCAGGGAAATAGGAACAGGCTGGGGGAAGGGTACAATCAGATTCTACCTAATTGCTGTTGCCTGAGAAAGCATTTTCTTGTTGTCTGGGCATGTTCTGAGAAGTTAGATCAATTGGAGTCACAACACTAATCTTGATGTGGTTTTTTTTTGTTTTTGTTTTTTCTGAGGGTGGGTTGAAGAGAGAAAAAGCAAAGAAAGAAAGAAATTACTCAGAAAGAAACCAAATTGTACATTAGAAATAACTAACAGCCCAATCCTGAGCTGCTCAGCAACCAGAAGAGCAGCAGCACCAAAATAGCTGCCGCTACAACCAATGGCTGCCAGACAGCTGCTGGTAGCTCCTCGGGGGAAGGGGACATTTGTCTCCTTCCCCCGGGTAAGGGAGGAGGCACCACAATGAGGCTACTTGACTAAAGCAGTAAAGTAACCCCGGGAGGCTCAATGAGGGGCTCTGGATCTGGCAGAGCAGAGCTCTGCTGGTCCCACCCTCTCCCACTCCTCTACCTCCCCTGCCCCGCATTCCCCCTGCACTCCTCCACACTGGAATGCCTCCCCCTACCCCACTCACCTCTCCACTGCCCAGCGTTTGCCCACAGCCCCAGGCAGTGTGTGGACAGGCTTTCAGCTGGCCCTGACTCACACGTGTCTTACGGCACGTTTGTGACACTCAGCGTCAATGGAGGGCCGGCCCAGTCCCAATAAGATTGAGCCCTAAGTCTGCAATCCTATACACACTTTCCTGGAAGTGTGCCCTGTTGAACACAGTGGGATTTACTTCTGAGTAGTCATGCCTACAATTATGCTGTAAATCATTGTTTTTCATTCTGTCTCATTATTTTACTTGTCCCCTGATGCCTTGTTATACCTATAATTACAGTAAATTGATTGACTACATAAATTTGAAGTCTATTATTTCATTAAACCTTCAGCTCCAATAAGTTTGATGCAGATTCCATTATCAAATGGTTTTTTGTGCAAATTCATAAAAAAACAGAGAAACAATCGGAGCTAGTACACTTCAACTCTGTATCTGTAGGTTCATTACATTTATTTGTATTCATTCATTGATTTAATAAATATAAATAAATTTATATATATTTGTTATTTTATTTATTGTTTTTATATTGTATATTTTAGTTGGAATTTTAAGCCGCCTTGGGCGTCTGCTCTGGCAGAGGAAAGGTGGGGTAAAAATCTTTTAAATAAATATTAATTTCCTATTCTTACCTTCTAACTGGTATTCAGAAGCAGAATGATTACAGCTGTGGACAACAGTTATTCTTTTAAGGCAGACACACTTCAAATTTATTCTGTTTCCCAGAACACTATAAATTCAGACATTTCTTCAGACATATGGGCCTATCCCTTACTGACCCAAGCTAGATTCCGTAACTGGAGAACATCCAAGGTAAATCCAGTTGGACTTCAGTTGAAGATTAAAAGGACAGAGAAACCAACAGATCTATGACCAGAGGAGCAGAGAGAAACACAACAGAAGTGCTTGTAGGTAAGAAATATGATTAGAATACAGTACTATGGCATTTTTATTTTATTGTTGTTGTACAGAAACAGATAACATCGTACAATAACAGGGAAACATTGAAAGGTTTGTTGCCATGGTGTCCTTTCCCTGTAAATGTATCATATAGATATATGACCGTACTGTATTTTGTTGCCTTATGGCCTAATCAAAGGGTATATCCCCTACCACTTCATAGCATGCAGCTGCTAAAACGGATCACATGCTGCATGCTATGATGGGAGGGGACGAGCAGACAGCCAGCAAGAGATAAGTAAAAAACTTTTTCACATATTTCCAAACATGCTGCCTGATTGCCTATGGGTCTCCTCGGACTCAGGCCAGCTATTTTGCTGAGTGCAGGAAGGGCGCGCGTAGGTTAGAGAGCTGGGGTTAGAATCCTGCATGTGCTTTTCCTACCAAGATCCACCCTCTGCAGCTCATTCCCCACCCACTGCCCTCCCTCCTTCTGCCCCAAATCTCCACTGAACTGCCCTCTCACTGGGTTGACCAATTAATTATCTGTGCAATTCTGGTGCAACTGCAGGGCTGCTATCTGTGTTCACCAGCAACTTCATCACATGCAACAGTGATGCAACGTTGGTGCAGTCACAGGGTCATTTACGACAGTGGATCGATAGATCCATAGAGTTGGGGCCATTAGTCATAATTTTAGGTTTTAACAAGACAACCTTCTTTTAAAGCAGGGGTGTCAAACTTGTTTCATACTGAGGGCCAAATAGCATTCATGATGCCTGCTGAGGGCCAGAAGTGATGCCATTAGGCAGGAATCGATTTCATTAAACAGGTCATAATAAAAAATACAGGTTGAGACTAATATTCACGTGGGTTCCATTCCAAGCACTCAGGTGGATGGCAAAAAAAACGCATTATAGCAAATCAATTTAAAAAACAAGGTTTCTTTGTTCCAGTGATTTAAAAACAGCCTTGCTGACCTTTGTGATGTAAGATAAGAGTCATTAAGAAGACAATCCATCAATCAGTTCTCCTCCAAGAGCTCACAAAGGCACTTCACTCAGCCTCTCCCTTCACCAATGCAAAATTATCACCTTTCTTTCACGTGCTCAGGGGGAAGGGAGGGGTCCGCTGAAGAGAGAAGGATTGATGGATTATCAGCCAGCTGCCCCCCCCCATTAAGGAGGCTATTGTTAAAGGACTGTTTTTTTAAACTGATTTTAAAGGGATGCATTTTCCCCTTCTCCAGGGATCAGCACATTCCTTCTCATTTGCAGGGGCCTCATTCATGTTGAGTCAAATATGTGTATAAAATATCCATGTATAAATAGGCTGGACACTTTTTTCTTATTTAGGAACTCATTAGCTGCAAACAACAGAAAATACACAAATCTTGATCGTATTTCAAGATATGAGAGTGCCTAATTTTCATGTGGGCTGCCCTTTCAGCAGTAACACCACAGCACTACTCAGTGGATGAGAGCCTGAGGGCCGGATAAAAAGCTTCCGTGGGCTGCATCCGGCCCCCTGGCCTTATGTTTGACACCCCTGTTTTAAAGCATTAGTTCTGTATGAGTTAAAAATAGGCAAATTGTTCACATTCATCAACACACATGGTGCACGGCATTATTTATTATCCTCTTAGTTACAACTGTAGTAGTGGAATTGGAGAACTCTGATGTGGGTCTTGGCAGGCAAGTCTTTCAGTTCACCTTTAAATTCTGAAGCAAGTACAACAAAACTCACATAAAACTCAGGATAGTAAATGCCAAAGATAATGCAATTCCAGAAAGATTTTTCAGGGGTGGAGGGAAATAATTTTCATAACTTGCCAGTGCTACCCTTGCTTTTTTCACCTCAGAGAAGACTTGTCCTTCTGAAGCAAAAATGCAACCACATTTCTGTCATTCCTCATTTCACTCATTCTTCATATTCCACTTTGTTGTCAAAACACTTGACTCTGTCAAAGGATGCAATCCTAAACACACTCAAAAATGCCGAAATCCAACTGAACTCAGTGGAACCTATTTCCAAGTAAGTTGGACAGTCTTTGAGGAAAAAGCAAGATAGACTTTTATAAATAAGTATACAAATACGTTGGATTAAATTTTATGTCTGAATGAGTATTCTGCAGGATTGTTTATTTCCTTATATATATTTGACCCTATTTCTGGGTATCTCCAGGCAGTAATGAAAATGCATCATCTGAGACTTGCAGATTTCACTGTGGTTGAGAACTGAAAGGCTAATATATTTCACATTTGCAGCAGAAGCTGTTGGCAACACACATTCACATTTATATTTCTTTGGTCTAATTTCAACATTTGAACTGGTCTGTTGCAAGCCTAAGGGCTCCAGGGACTGGAATTCCAAGGAGACAAAATAGCCATAATAAAATAGGGAGGGGTGTACAACCCAACTGAATTTCAAGATTCTATTGCACTACATTTATCAAGAACAGGTTGGTTGGCTTCTGGGACCAAGTCCAGACACAGACAGTAAGTTGGGGGGATTAACTGGAAAGCTTCTGCCACCAACCATTGCACCAGCTACCTTTCTAAGCTCCATGTTGGTCTTAAAGGAGAATGATCCTTAAGTACCACATGGATAATATAATCAGGTGTATGTGTTTGTGTTCGCACATGCATGCATGCATACTAGTCAGAAACAAATCAGAAGATTCAAGTGAAAAGACTTGTGTAAAAAACCAGTCTTTATTGGCAGAAATCAGATTGAACCTGGTAGCAGCAACTTCCTTTTAGGGTAAGCCCAGCCTAAGCAAGATTCTGGCTATGCACTAATTCATACATTAGGAGAGGTGTGCAGGATCTGACTCCCTCATTGTCTTTTCCCACACTGCCCTAATGACATTTAGAAGAGTAAACTGTGTGTATATAGCAAATGATATGATTCAATTGGGGTGGCCCCAGTTGATCCGCTGGCTGAATGTGGTAAATGAGTCTGACAAGGAGAAGAAGATGGCGGAGAAGGAGAAACTGATGGGATGGTAATTCTCCCCACCCCAGCCATGAGAAGAGATGGTGGTGTCATGGCTGAATTTCCCCTGCCTGGCCATGCTGAACCAATACAAGAGGCAACAGTGGGAGCAGTAGCGACAAGATAAGTGGATCTGTTCCCTCCTTGCTGGGCAAGGAGAAGAAAAGGGGGAGGAGGTAGCTTTATGACCTAGTTGAGGAGGTGGTGGTGGTGGGAATAGCCTCCTCCAGCTCTGCTGCCTCAGGGCCCAATCCTATCCAACTTTCCAATACACCAATACAGCCCTGAGATAAGGGAACAAACATTCCCTTATCTTGAGAAGGCTTCTGTGACTGCCCTCCCACAACAGGATGCACCGTACGCTCCATTAGTACAGCTGCATCACTGCTGGAAAGTTGGACAGAATTGGGCCCTCAGTTCTTTGCAGTGGCTCTGGAAGACCCCATCCTAATGTTCCTTTTTACCTGCTGCTTCTGTAGGCTTTGCTCTGCCATTCTGTTTTCAAACAGTGCAGTGTGGTGGATAGGAAAAAGAAAGTTTAAAGAAGTACTGCCCCACTTCCAACAAGGGAGAAAACATGGCAGCAGAGAAAGACCATGGAGGAGACAAGCAGAGGCAAACTGAGGCAGCATGAGAGGTGGTGCCTGTACCCATCAAGGCAGCCTTTCTCACTCACCTCATGGCTGGGGTCAACCCTGGATCCGTGTTGCTTGGCTTATGTATGTATAAGAAAGGGACTATTCAGTTGATCCATGGCATACCTTTTAAAGATGTGATTGGAGTAATGGGGAAATCATTCCCTGTAATAGTAATACTAGTAGAACTTTTAAAAATAATTTTTAAAAATATGATTGATTCTTATACAAATGTAATCAACAGATACCTTACAGCTGTGGTTCTCAAACTCTCAGGGACTGTTTCCCCTCAGGGGAAACGGTCCAGGGCCCTCAGGCTGGGGCACTGTGATGCCCTAGTTTGAGAAGCCCTGCTTTACAGGTTTAACTTACAAGACTGAAGGGTGAACAGCTTATCCGCTTTAGTGAACAAAAACTTGAAGCTGTCAGCAACTGGTGTATTTCCCATTACTACTATTAGCAGCATTTCACCCTGTTTAATAACCTTGCAGCTCACAAATAGCTTTGACTGACTCTACAGAAGATGCAGGGGGGACGGGGACTAACCACAAATGACTTCCAATTAACCGAAGCACTGCACAGCTAGCTTCAGTAAAGGCCAGTTTTTTTCAAGAGCCTGCAAAGGTAGGTGTCTTCATCAGTCCCTATTGTATGAAGAAGAAAAAAAAAGATAAAAGAAAAATGTTGGGAACAATGTCAGGAGAGGAATAATTTGTGAAACATCATTGCCTTGTTATATTCTGCAGTACCAGAGGCCCACAGGCCCTATCAGAAAAGATAACAACATCTCTCTACAGTAAGACTAAAACCGTGATAGTAATTCATATGCTGAATACAAATATAATGTCAAGGAGCACAGAGTTGCATCAGACAATGAACACTTCAGTGGACTAACTACAGCCCGTACTCAAGGAAGTATTTGACTTACTTGTGCCCTTTGTTTGAGCTCTCTACATAATTCATCTGTGAATTCATTAGCAAGCAAGATACTTCCATCATTCAAACAAATGAAAAACCAAAATTACACAAACAATCTCCCTTGATCAATACATTTTTGGATGTGGGATGGTAGCTTCTATTAGTGTGGGCCAAATGAGATTTTGTGTTAATTCCCAGGATTTGTGGCTCTAACACACATTACAACAATCCATAGATTAAATAGGAGATGGTATAGAGCTTGATACCTGACCTCTTTCAAAATTGGTACTGCTGTTATATCTCTGCCTTTGTCTAGATCAGGGGTGTCAAACATAAGGCCCAGGGGCCAGATGCGGCCTGTGGAAGCTTTTTATCCGGCCCTCAGGCTCTCAGCGGCTGAGCAGTGCTGATATCTTACTGCTGTAAGGGCAGCCCACATGAAAATTGGCTTTCCCGTATCTTGAATAATAACGTCACTTTCTGCCTTATGACATCTCTTCCGGCCCTTAGCAGGCATCATGAATGCTGTTCGGCCCTTGGTATGAAGCAAGTTTGACACCCCTAGTCTAGATCCTCAAAATCATAGTGCCAGGTCAGAAAAAGAAACATAAGAACAGCCCTGCTGGATCAGGACATAGGCCCATCTAGTCCAGCTTCCTGTATCTCACAATGGCCCACCATGATGCCTCATGATGACTGAACTGCATGGTACACCTGATTGGATAAAAACAGATTGCAAATTTCTATGTTGACTTCCAATCTTAATCTATACATGCCTTCTTAGAAACTGATTTTAAAATGTTAAGGAACTGCTCCAAGTACACAGTATTGATGCCAGATTGCTGGGGGTCCTAGGATGAAGCCATGCACTGAACCTCCAGGGCACGTTGAGCCCTCAAACCCACCAAGCATAATGGCAGGAGTAGGTGGTAGCAGCTGGCAATGGCTTCCCCATCCTTCCCACTGGTGAACTGATGGAATCTTTGCTGGAAGCAGCTCCTCCCTACCAGCTAATAAAAGAATACCTTCGACTGGTGGTTCTCAAACTTTTCAGTCTCCAGAGCCTTTTACACACCTTAAAGGAGCCCCAGAGAGCCCTGCTTGTGCATGCATGGAGTCTTGGGGAGTCCCAGAGAGCTGGCACATGCATAGAGTGGTGCAGCACCGAACCCAATGCCCACTAGCAGTGAAGAGCCAGAATAGGAGGGGAATGAGGAAGGAGAGCCACAAAGAGGGGAGGTGGGAGGGACTGACATACAAACTGGGCAGGGGACAGATGGCAGCCACTTATGATGTGCTCATGGAGCCTCACTGAGCCCTGAAGGGAAAGCCCAGAGTTCCTAGGAGCACACTTTGAGAAACACTGCCTTAAATGCTTTGCACAGTGATGCAGAGGCCTTTAAAGAATGCTTTCATTTGTAGAGGCAGGAGCTAGGTGCAGCAGAGTATAAGCTTCTCAGCCAACTTGCCACCACTGTGTGCCACCATCATCACCGCTTGGTACTGCTGGGTTCAAAGTTTGGCCTGCTCAAATGAGGCATCTGATTGGCATGGGCCCTTAGCTAGCAGCCCACCCAGCTGGCCAACCCAGCAGCCAACCCAGCTACTATTTCCAGTGTTTCACCCTGTTTAATAACCTTGCAGCTCACAAATAGTTTTGACTGACTCTACAGAAGACACAGGGTGTGGGGGAGAAACTAACCATAAATGACGTCCAATTAACTGAAGCACTGCACAGCTAGCTTCAGTAAAGGCCAGTTTATTTCAAGGGCCTACAAAGGTAGGTGTCTTAATCAGTCCCTATTGTATGAAGAGGAAAAAAAAAGGAAAATAGAGAATAGTGTCCCAACACTGCAAGTACATTTTTTAATAATGGAAATAACTAAACTGAATTTCATTACATTTGCTAAAGTATATTTGAGAAGAACTCTTGATATAAAATCTGTTCATTTGGGGCATTTGCAGGCATGAGAAGTACCTAAGTACTTGCATCATGCCTTGGTTATGGCTGGGATAGGTGGCAGGCTGAGATCAAGTGCAAAAGGAATCAGTCCAGCAACTCACCAGAAGCAAGGAAGTATATATTGCCATTTCAGTGAATTGTGCAGACTACTTAGTTGGTTTGGAGATGTAGGTGCTATAAAGCTGGGCCAGGTGGCTGCATCAAGTCCACCATTGCACCCTAGAAGATACCCTTTCTCCAGGTGAAGTATAAGGTACATACCTCTAATCAACTTTGCTATTTACTCTTAGACTGACTAGCTGAAGGACCAGATCATGAGTGGCACAGTACCTAAGTAGCCAGAGACTAGTTGCAGGGAGATCCAGTTCAAGACTCTTCCCACCCCACAGCATGTATGAATTTAGTGTGGCAAGAGGAAAGACAATGGTATTTCCTACGCTTTGCATTCTACGTAGCTTCTGTAGGATTTATCATTTGCATGAGAGATGTGGAACACAAGCACACACATACAGAGAGAGACAGAGATAGACACATGGGGAGAAAGAGCGAGAGAGAGCTTTTACACGTTGACTTGAAAATATCTTTCTTGTCTTACAAGGAATAAAGCACCAACCAATGTTCAAGATTTGAATAATAAATGCAAAGTAGTGACAAATGTTAAAAGGTTTGTCACAAGGAGATAATGCAAAGCCATTAGTGTGACTCCTTGCAAATTGCCCTGATTGCCCATCATGCCAGGTATTATGGTCTGCCACAAGATCACAGGGGATATTAATGCAGAGTGCGAATGACAAAGTGCCATGAAAGTGATTCGCCCTTTCATAGATAGCACAATTTTGTACCACTTTCGTCACTGTTTGCATTTGCATGATTAAGTCTGGGTCATTTGATTCATTAACGGTCTGCGCACTGAGATGTCTAATAAGGACATGCATAAATAGATCAGGGTTGTTTTTGTTTTGTTTTTTTAATACACAAGTTTCAACACTCAGAGGGTTATAATTAAAGCCAAATACTTATAAATGGTACACAACATCTACTCCATAGATGCCTTTTTTTTTTTTTTTTTTGCTTTTGAATATTTGTGCTGAGTTTTCTATGGCATTTGGCTAGGTAGTTCAGGCAACAAATTAACAAATTTAAAATCCACTGTCATATGAAGTAGATGTACAATATAATTTAAAACAAATTTTAAATCCACTGTTTAAAAATAAAACTATTCAAATGTCATCCAACTCCATTTAAAAGTCAGTGATTTTCAACCAGTATTTCAACATTGGTGCAGTGGTGGACCTCCAATTCAGTTGATGGGGCAAATGCCTGGGCGTGGAGCCTCACATGCCTTTAGGACCATGCAGAAGTCTCTCTGAGCCTCTCTCGGAAGCTGTGCTTCTGGTTTTCCAGAAGAACAGTTTAAAACGTCGGGGACCCTTAAGGAGGCTTCTCTGATGCATCCTGGAGTCGCATGAGGATGTGCACTCCAGGTAAGGGGGGCAGATTTGTGTTCAGGGGGCACTATCGTGGACCTTTTTCCCAGGGCGCAGGGCTGAGGAGGTTCGCCACTACATTGGTGTTCCATGAATGGTGCATAGGTGTGCGCCAGGAATTTGGGGGAGGGCCATTTATTAGTTGGGCCACTGGGGAATGTGAGCCCCCCACTGTCAGTGTGGTGTGCCTTGTCACTTGTAAAAAAAGATCGAAGATGTGCCTTGACAATGTTAGTGCCCTATCAATGTGCTGTGAGATGGAAAAGGTTGAAAATCGCTGCATTAAGTCTTTGTAGGATGGAAAAGCAAAGGGAAAGAGACAAGGGACGGAATAGCCAAAGTAGCTTAAACCTGAATGGCACAGGCCAAGTTGTTGTTGACAGCTGTGGAGAAGCCATATAGTTCTCATGACATAAGCATTAAATGAGATATTGTGTTCCTTTCAGACTAATCATGGAACACCACACGATAAAATTAACTCACTGCATCTCTAATTTTATGAACTTGAAAAATCTTTAACACCCATCAAGAAACTCCTTCAAGTAGTGTATTCGGCAGCTCCAGATCTAAGTTTCTGGAAACCGTTACAAATCCCTGGACTGGGTCCCCCTATGTTACCCACTCATGCCCCCTACTGGTAGACTGGGTGGTACAACTGCTATAGTTGCTGAGAGTTCTAGTTTTGGCCAGATGGACCGAATAGTTGTGGGCAGTAGGCGAGTGCGCAGCCTGGGCAGTCTTTGTCAGACCAGCTCTTACCTCCTTCATCCACCAGGGTGCTTCTGTTTCCACTTACCTAACTCTTAATCTTCCATATCACTCCTCCCTTTATCACTCCTTCCTTTCTAGTCCTATATTCTCACCATATATCATTTTTCTCCAATCTGAAGCAACTGGACCCTCAGCAATAAAGGATTTGTGAGGCTCCATTCCTGGGAATAACAATGACCTAAAACACATTCTACCGATATCACAAAGACTAGGCGCCCATAATTCTGAAAGGTTCTAACAGCTATTAAATAAAGGATATGCTACAATTGTATTGTATGGAACCTTTATTGGCATTGAATATGCTACAATTAATCACCACTAGTTCCTGCCATTTACATTACATTTTAGTTACCAGAATTCTTGTTGCTGCTGTTAAAAGTGACAGATTCCTGCAACAAAGAAATTTTGCTCAGCTCCCAAAGTGGTATCAAGTTTAAAACAGGATAATACCCAGGTTTGGTCAGGTGGCTACTAGCCGATACCTATCAGGGGGCCCACCTGGCTTTGCTAGACCCTGAACTCTCGGTGCCAGTGATAGCAAATGTGCCATCAGAGTGCAAGGGTGCATCCACATTCAGGGCACCTGGAGGGCCTCAGTGCCCTGGGACTGAAAACAACATTAACTGCTCCTGAACTCTTGTCAGGATGAAAGCGATTCTGGAAGACTTCTGATTGCATTTCAAGACCATAATCCCACCCCCTGGTCCCCCACAGAAAAATTCAACAGCCTTGTGAGGAGGAAGAGAAGAATAACAACCTGATCCTAACTGATCTTCTAGTGCCAATGCAGCAGTGCCAACAGGGTCCTGTGCATCCTGTGGGCAGTCATGGAGGTCTCCTCAAGATAAAGGAATGTTTGTTTCCTTATCTTGGGGCTGCATTTCAGCTGCATTGGTACTGGAGAGTTGGATAGGATTGGGACCTTGCAGTGCAATCCTAACAATGAGTTAGGCTGGTACAAGTCCCTTGCATCATCCTAGGAGGGTTGCAAATGTGCCGTAAAGCACGTTTGAGCCTCC
Source organism: Tiliqua scincoides (assembly GCF_035046505.1). Taxonomy (NCBI): domain Eukaryota; kingdom Metazoa; phylum Chordata; class Lepidosauria; order Squamata; family Scincidae; genus Tiliqua; species Tiliqua scincoides. Next base: position 24,359,274 of record NC_089827.1, on the reverse strand, counting down.
TTGGGGGCAAGCTGCACTAGCGCACAAAGGTGTGCAGGTACACGGAGGCTGGTGGCTTGCAGGGCAAGTCTTGCATCGGCTGAGTTCGGCCAATGCAAGGCTCTGGAGTGGGTGGCGAGGAGGTAGGAGGGAGTTGTTCTGGGTTGGGGGAGGGTGGTCCCATGGCAGGAAGGCAGGGAGTGGGAGGCAGGGCTGGGATCCGGCTGTTATGCCGGATCCCAACCCGTTCCCGAGCAGAGTGGAGTGGTTACAAGCTGCTCCGCTCTCCTCAGACTTGTGCCACCTCCTGAGATGGCGCAAGTCTGTGGAGACCCATAGGGGCTGCAGTGGTTTAGCCGGGGTAAGGGGAAGAGTTTCCCCTTACCTTCGGCTGAGCCACTTCGCAGCCCAATCTTGCGCTGAATACAGCGCAAGACTCCTGTTCTAGTGCAAGATAGGATTGTGCCTTTGCTGACTTTAATTGACAGATCAGTGATGATCTGGGAAAACTGGGATATAAATAAAATTCATAACTATTTCACATCTATAATACAATTAGGAGCACTTGGAGATAAAAGTTAAGAATTATATTTTTTTTTTCTAAATTAATCACTATGGTTTGTGTTCAGATTGTACTGAAAGCTAAGAGGAATACCTTTTGTGCTAAAAGCTAAGAGGGATATCTCTTTCCAAATTAATAAATGCAGTTTTTAAACCCAAATTGTTTGCACATATTCTAACTGAAACCATTAATGCAGATAAGTCAGTTCTTACATTATTATTCATTGTACTGCAGAGAATAGGCACTAATGAAAATAAATCTGAACTCCCCTTTCAAGAACATTTTTCTTCTTTTTGCAATGAAACTAAAGTCTAGATTCAGTATGACAGTACTGGGAGTTTGGGGGCATAGTCCTCTTCCGGTTTCCTCTCAGATTCCCAGTGAGGGGAAAGGGGAGGTAGAAGCTACCTCTCACACACACTAGGCAATGGGAACACTGAGATCCCATGATACCGAAGGTCCACTATAAAAGCTTCCTCTTGCAGATGGGGTACCAAGAGCAGCAATGGCATGAATCTGTCAGCCAAATTGTACTTCCATTGCCAAATTACCGAGGGAAGGGGGTTAGGGGTCAGCCCTTCCAGGTGGGCTCTCTGATGGGTGTGAACTCTTGCCCAGAAACTCACTTAACTTATCCCTATGGACAACTATTGTACTGTTCTTCATCCCACTCATATTGCTTCATTGCAAAGTGTCCACCTTCTTTGCACTACACATTTATTAAACAATTATCTACTCATTCACCACCTTTACCATCTGCCATACATGAAGAAGCATGGTTTTTTCTACTGTCATTCTTTACAGGTTCTAGAACATTGGTAACAGTAAATACTGTAATAGTGGCAGGGGTAGTTAATACATGTACACATTTGTTCTAATAGTTACTCTTTGCAGTGTTGAAAGTTTATATGTGGGCTATTGCACACAAAAAGGTTGTCATGTTTCCAGTAGCAGCTGAGTCTACATGGTCAATATGCTTGTGTGCTATAGCTTGTCTGGCAGAATATGGGATTGTCTTCATTCTGTTGTAAAACTCACAAAAATAAGGTTTGTTACATCCTATAGAAAATTCCGTTCTGTTGAAGCCATTGCATATAAATGAATGTATGGATACAGTCACTATGGATTAAAAATGAACAAGGCAGCTATTTTTGTATGAACCAACCCAGATAAGAATTTCAAGGGAGGTAACAGATCATCTAGTTAAATTGCTGCTTTAAGACTGTATACTCAATACCCATCATGAGCTGGGTATGAGGCTCTCCAGCCTTGTAAGATAGGTTATTACACAGTTCAAGGTTTATAAGCTTATAAGGTTTCTTCCCAAAAGTTTTATGAAATATTCTAAAGCAGCAGTTCCCAAACTGTGGGTTGTGACCTGACTTTTGGTGTGTCGCCAAAGAGTGATGGAAAGATCAGATAACTAACAGTCCAATCCTATCCTTCCCTACCCAGGGCTACAGCAATGCCAAAATGGCAACCACCAACCCCTGTAGGACCAGGGAAACAGTGCCAGGAATACACAAGGTAAAGGAACAAATGTTCCCTTAACCTGTGTAAAATCCAGGCAGCCCCAAAGAGACTCCTTCGATCTGTGCCCGATAGAGCTGGCACAGTGTTGGGTTTCCTGGCCCGGGAGTGGGGTTAGGATATGGTGGCAGAGCCTGAACTGGGCTCAGCACTGGTGGTATAATGTTAGCACCAGTGCAAAAGTGCTTTATGGTATTTTTTGCAACAGTCTGGGTCAGTGCCACAGCCCATAGGATTGGGCCCCAATTGCCTCAAGCCCTGAGGCTATTCAGAAATCAGATTCTGTGGCTGCTAACTGACCTGCAAGGAGCTGAGCTCCTGCAGCTTGCAAGCATTTGTTCCCTTGCCTTGGGGCTGCATTGCAGCTTCACTGGCACTGGTAACTTAGATTGGGCCCTGCATCACATCTGAAAACATCGTGATTCAGTAGTGAGTGTGGCTAACCTAAAGAAACACTTAGGGGAATCTGCCTTTCAAGAGCAAAGCAAAATGCCTTTGACCAAAGCAAAATGAGGGTTAACTTTGGATACATCCAAGGGTCAGGTATATGTAAAAATGGAGCCATTTCTGTTAGAATTAGAGAGGAATTCCAATCTTGTGTGCTGGGTTTAACTCTTCAGTCAGAGGAATGAAATAACTGGACTAAGGATGGTTACAAGGACCTCTCCTTGGGAATGTGTCACAGTGGTCAACATCTTTCTTCTTTTATGAACTGTACGAGGCTGCTCATGTATCATGGACAGATGTGTTGTTGTGCCTTTACTAGCTCCATGACTGGCAAAAATCATAATAGAAAGCCATCACAACTGGGGACAAAGTAATTGGTTGGTTTCTGCCTGTTATTGAACTGTTAAAAACGGTGACTCTTTGCCCTTAAAAAGTCACATAGTGAAGAGATTACATTAAATAAGACTTTTGAGTGTTTATTTTAATGCTGCTTAACTGAATAATATAAAATGTTCTGTCATTTGGAGAATGGGAAAGTGTCACCTAACTTGCGCTGCAATATAATAGTTTTAAGCCTTTTCTGCCCAACGTCGCATTTATGCAACAGGGATCAAATGTGGGCTGGGCAGAAAAAGGTTTAATTGCCTACCATGATTTTGAGAAACTCAGCTTTATATAAATGACCATGTCTTGTCTTGTCTGTCTTGTAGGGAATAAACATTTCAGTTATCTATCCCAGAAATCCTCACAAAACCTGGTATACATTTCAAGGACAGTTAAACATTGTTTCACGATGCCTATTAATGTCTGCCTGAGAGCTCAGTGATGTCAAAGTTAAGAGTTAAGCTGATTTTCATTAGGCTCTAATGAGAAAAACACATTCTGTTTACATGTTTACAAGGACGTGAGCCATATATAACAACCTGGCTAAATAAATTTTGAGTTTTTGTAGTATGGAGAAAGTTACCCATGTCATAAAATTAAAAAAAAAAAATCAATCTATGTTGAAAAAAAATTCAATACTTAGCTTGGATTTCATTATAATTTGGATAAATCATGAACAGGAATATGACTTCAGAAATATTCAGACAAAGATAGAAATAATATTTGGACTAATATGAGAAGATTTGTGGTTTGTAGGAGCAGTAAAAATATATTTAACTTCTCATTATACATGTTAAAGAAATATACAGGTAGGGCCTCAGTATCCACAAAGTATCCATTTTTGGAACCTCTGGGGATACTGAAAACTGCGGATAAGCAAATCCATAGTTTTCAGCCCCTTAAACCCTCTGAAGGGGACAGTTGTCTCCGGAGGGCTTTCTGAAGCCCTGCACATCTGCCTGTGGTCTCTAAAGGCTTCAGAATGGCTAAAAAGCTAAAACAAAAACCCTGGAGGGTTCAGGTGGAGCCATGTCTGGCTCAACGCAACTCTGGGGGACCTGCATTGTCTGATTCACAGATATAAAATCCATGAATAAACAGGCTCCACCTATAAATGGAAAAAAAATCTTTAAAAAGAATGTCTGATTCATTGACTTAGTGGAATCCGATATAAAATTCAAGTTCATTTTATTGGGTTTCTTTTAAAAAGCGTTTATGAGAACCCCACATTCAATTTATTATCTTGACTTATTCTATGGCAGTAACCTCAAACTAGAGTTGCTTTATTAAATTGCATCTTCATACATCATCTGTAGTGAACAGAGATAAATATAGCTACCAAATTTATTTATAAATCTTTATTTATAAATCCAACCCCCTTGAAGCAATGATAAATCATTATGACTAGAGAAAGCATTAACATGGACTAGCAAACAACAGACACTTCCTCTTAGTTATCTTCCCTTAGTGAGAGAGTAGAATCTTCCTCTCCTTTTTCCTTCCTTGACATTAGGAGTAAGTGAAATATTTATGTTGGTCTTCAAATGTTTTACACTTTTAATGATATACAAGAAAAATATTTCTCTTGGGAAATGAACCAAATCACAAAAAGTACCGTCCCTACTGATGCAGCATAATTTGCTGATCCAGCTTCAATATGCATTTTAATAGACCTATGAACATACAGGCATGTATATATAATGTAACCAAATTATCTGTCTGGAAACAGGAAGGTTAGCATCTTTTGGAGAGGCAGGACAATAACAGACAGTATTCTGGACAACACGCTGCAAGGTAAGATAAGCATAACTTTTCCATTTATATTTATGAAGGTTAAATGGCAATTCAGCAAACTCCAAGGCTCTGTTTATCTGACTTTAAACAGTTGGTGGGCTCAGCAGCAGAGTGGACATCTTTATAAAAGATGCTGAAGGCTGAAAGGATCTCCTGAGCAGTGGAAAATGAAACTGAATCTCTTTCAAGAGAGTTGGGAGAGACATCTCAGAAATTTGAACTAACCTTTGGATTGATATGATGTGAGCAACAACTGAGGCCCCGCCCAAAGCACATTACTGCTCACAAAAAGTTGTACAAATTTCTAAGGTCCAATTGCTTTGTTGTTGTTCTAAATATAAACAGTTTGGGCTGAAGTTTGTGGGGTGTGTGCACGCGCATATAAAGTTTGAAGCATTGCCTTAGCCTTCTGGCACATTTGCGCTCTGGTTTGAAGAGATCCTGCTTTGGTGTTCAATACGATACTGGTGTGTCCACCACTCCACATGAATACAGTGCAAAGATACATGAAAGATAAAATGCCATGACTAATGATAAATAAACATAGTTGCCATGAACTGATTGAAAACCAAGAAAAATATTTAATCAGGTTGCTTGGGGTTTGCGGGCTGATAACTAAGAAAGAATTACAACTGAAAGTCAGAAAGAAAAGAAAAGAGCCAAACCCTCATCTACAATCAGAAAAGTCTGAAGCGAGCAGGATGGAAGCTGCTCCAACCCAGCTTGTTCTGTCAGTCATACCCAGGTTGCGTGGATACAGTATTTCACAAAAACAGATCTAGAATCCCTTTCTCCTATGTGACAAGTCACTGAGGCCACAATCCTATCCACACTTACCTGGGAGCAAGCCCCATTGACTGTAATAACTGGGGATAATAACAACAGCATCACCACACAGCATTATACTCTGAGAAGGGATGTGGAGATTTTTTGAGACCTTTAGTTCCTTGGCTCCTTCCTGTGCCCGTCATTACCAGCAAGTGAGGGCTTGTGGCCACTTGTGTGTTTCTGCCTCTTCTGCTCTCCCTCTCCCCAAATGCAATAAGAAAAATAAAACAAGTTGACGAGCTCCTCCAGGCAGAGTTGCTGTAATGCTTAAGAGCCCAATCCTGTGGTCCGCGGCACAGCTCCGTACCACAGTGCTGTAAGGCACGTTTGCGGGGCTCACCGCTGGGCTCCTGTCAGAGATAGCCCAGCACCGGCTGGAGCTGGGCTAGCACGCACTGGTCACCCGGGTTCCGCAGCTCGGCGGTCTCCCTGACCGCTGGGCTGCGGAACGGGAGGTGGGGGCATGGGGGAGGTGTTCTGGGGAGGAGGCAGGTGTGCCAGGTGGCGGGCGGGAGGCGTGTCAGGGGAGGGGCGGATCTGTGCAGCTAAGCTCCGCAGGATCCAAGGCGCTCGTGGAGGCCTGTGCGCCCTACACGAGCGCCTTTACTTTAGCGCCGACCTTTTGGTCGGCGCTAAAGAGAGTAGCCCCATTGCGGGGCTGCTTCACTTACTCGGGGGAAGTGGTAGCGTGGGAGGCGCTGGATCTGGCAGCAGCCCTCCACGGAGTCGCCAAGCCTGGGCGCTGCGGGCAGCTCAGGATTGGGCTGCCCCTCCCTTACTCAGATTATTTTTGTGGCTGCAAGAGACAAATGTAAAGTGCTCCAAACTTGTAAGGTGATTTGGTCATCTATGGTCCAGACTTCTCTCACCACCGTCTAAGGTGGTCCAAACTTCTCTCTCTGGCTGCTCAGAGAGCTGCACTGCTCTCCCATCTATGCACTCTAACTCCTTCTCCTTTTGCACCATCACCTTTTGCAATTCTCACCATGCTGCTGAAATTTGTTTGTTTGCTGCTGGCCAGAAGCTTGCATTCTGCTATTAGTGGATGGAGATTCAAGATGGCTGCGCTCAGCTTCATGCGACCCACCAGGATTTGGGCCCCACAGTTTGGGGACTGCTACTCTAGGGGATCTTTGGTCAGTAATTTGCTCTTGCTATGGAATTTGATTCCTTGGTTTGGGGAATGAATTCTGTTCAAGGTGTTTTATCTCCCAAGTCAGCAAATGATTTTAATTTTTTTTATTTTATCTCTTGCTTAAGGAATTGTGTTCACTGCGTAGCAAATTGATTCCCCTGCTTCTGAGTTGATTCCCTGCTTTAGGAATTAGTTCCTAATTCTCAGACTCTTTAAAGAACATTTAAACAGGGACTTCCGTTTTTCATGGTGGACATTCATGGGGGAGGGCTCCAAAATCTTCTTTGACCCCGAGTGCCAGATGTCTTAGCTACACCGCTGCCTTGAGGTAAGTGTACATTGGTTCCCTTACCTTGTGTCAAGCCCCAGCCTGCCCAATGGAGCTACTCAGATCTGGGCCAGTTCAAATGCTGGCGCAGAAACAAGTAGCCATGTAGGGCTTTCAGGCTTGGAACTGGAATTGGAATCCAGTGGAGGCCTACTTTGCTGTCCCTGCCCCCCTCCTGGGCCTGAAGCACCTTTCTTTCCACACCCCTCATGCTGTTTTGCCCCTCTCTGCTTTCCCCCACTTTCTCCCCAGCCCAGAATGCCTCTTCACTGCTTTGCAGGGAACTCACTGGTGAGGGGTCCCAGGCCAACTGTTGCAGAGACCCAGCACTCTTCCCACCAGTGCCTCCCTCTTTCTGGCTACCATGACAGCCATCTTCCAGGCAGTGTTTGGGAGACTGGTGCTGGCCCAGCCTAGGATTGGGTCATAAGAAGTTGAGCTATTTTGGGCAATGATGGTAGCTTTCATAGACACTATAATTTGTCCAAAAAGACCACATAATGTATACAACATGCATTACATTCTAATAAAATGACTTTGACTATATTTTGAAAGAGGATAATAGACATTTCAGAAAATATAGTCAAAAGATACAGTCAATCACATTTAGCTTTAATAACACTTGGATATCTAGTGGCCTAGGCTAGATCTGAAACTGGGAAATAAGTGATGCATGAATCTATATTCTGTTGTCATGGAAGCTTCCTGTTCCTTTATGCTGTGCTGCTGCAAGTAATTAAGGACTCAGTACAAGCCATTTAACAATTATTAAAATGATAAACAGGAGACCATGGATCAAATAGGTAATAATAGATCCACAGGATGGAATTGAAAAAACCCAAATGTTTTCTAACAAGAGGAAAAAGGCCCTGATAGTTTAATAATTGAAGTGAAATTTTAAAATAAATTTAAAATATTCTCTTCGTGCATTCTGTGCTTTGCAACAAACATGCCAGAATAAATTTTAATCAGTGGGATAGCTATTGTGTTAAAATTCAGGCTTTCTGATTTTAACAGTTCTTTCAACAGTCAGATACAAGTCAGCCCTCCTTATCCGTGGGTTGGAACTTGTGGGTTTCACCCAATGCAGGTCAAGACAGCCTCCCTGTAACTCTCAGGCAGGACTGGAAGAGTCTTCCAGTCACATCCAGGAGGAAGGCCATCTGAGGTCCAGGGAGGTTGTGCAAAGCTAGAGGCCTCTGAAAGGCACTTCCGGTTTCTGGCCAAAACTGGGTCTTTCAGAGGCCTTTTGAAGTGTGGGAAGGTCATGCAAGGCCACCCCGTGCCTCAGGAGGCCTCCCTGACACAACTGGAGGACTCTTCTGGTCACGTCTGGGAGGTACAGGGAGCATATTGGCGTCTGCAGGGGATCCAGGAATGGATGCCCCATGGATACCAAGGTCCAACTGTAAAACCTTTTATGAAAAGGTAAGATAATGCACTAACATATTTTACTACAACATCAGAACAAGATCCATTATTGTGATTTGTATAGCTAAACACACACACACACACACACACACACACACACACACAATATAAAAAGGAAGTGTGACAGAAATAATAACTGGAAGGCCCAGGGCCAGTCTGAGAAGGAATGGCAAATGCTGCCCTTCCTTACCCGATTACGCCCCAGCCTCTGCCCCTTCCACTCTCTAATGTTCTAAGTTCAGCACTCTTCCTCTCAACATTTCCTCTTCCTCTCCTCTCTATCCCCCTCTTCCCTTTCCAGTCCAGGGAGTGGAATGAGAAGAATGAGCAGTGGAGGCAAGTAGGCAGATATGTGCCCCCCACCCATCTGCTGCTTGAAGCAACTGCTTCAGTTCATCTCATGGAAGGCTGGGCCTGGCAAGACTACCAATGTGCTGGTTACACCCAACTATTTTTCGTTTTAATCAGATTCAGTTATAATCAATGGGATGAAAGTAAAGGAGCTGAAGGTTAAAAGACCCCCCCCCCAAAAAAAAAAGACACAGCAGCTTGTTACTGCACGGTTCTGCTATCTATGAATTTCATCCTTCCTTGGTCAAGGAGGTGTGCATTTTTACTGGATACATACTACTCGCTTAGGACGCAATCCAAGCCCAGCCTTTGGCTCGTATAAGTCCCTTATGCCAGCCCAGGAGTATCACAGATGTTCCCTAAGGCACGTTTGCACCACCTCGTGATCCAGGAAGGCCAGTGCAAGAACACGCACTGGCCTTCCCGTGTCGGACACAGACCTGCAAATAGTGAGTTTGTGCTGGCCGAGGGTGGCTGGCATTGGGGGCTGAGAAGGGTGGCAGGATAGTGGAAATGGGATGTTTTGGAGTGGGGGAAGGGAAGGCAGGTAAAGGGTGGGGCGGTGGTTGGCCCGCGCACAGGAGGGGAGAGGGACCAGCCTGGTCAACCTAGGCCATATCCTAACCCCCCTCCCAAGCAGCCGGATGTTACATCGGGCTGCTCAGTTGGCACCAGTGAAATTGCTGGTGCTGATCCAAGTAGCCTCATTGGGGTGGCTGCCATGCTACATGGGGTAAGGGGAAATAATCCCCTTACTCTGAGTTGCACAACGGCCACCTCCTACCCTGCACTGGATGCAGTGCAGGCGAGTTATCCTGCCTGTTCCAGCACAGGATAGGATTGGGCTGTTAGTCTTAGTTGGTGGCTGAATCTGGGATTACCATCTGTACAGGTTCAGAAGGCTACCGGTCTTCTCACAGCAGAAGGACTTGGTAAATTGCATGCAAGCTTTAGAAACCTGGAGGACTGAGTCTTGCAGTATTTTAGGCATGTGTTACAAAGCTTCAGAATGCATGCAAAAGCCCTCTATCAGTGGCGTCACTAGGGATTACATCACCCAGCACAGCCAGCAAGTCACCCCCATGATGGACCTCCTCCCATGCAGTGGGTGGGGCAATGCCCTGGGTGATGTGCAGGGTGATGGCACAGCACTGGTTTTCTTTGCTATAACTTTTGAGATACTTTGATGCAGTTTGTTTCATTGCATTCTGCATGAAATTATGCATCAATTGGCATATTACATGATGGAATTATTTGAAAATACCAAGATTTTAACATTTTTGGTGAGTAGTGGTGTCTCCCCCCCCCCCAATGCACATCACCTGGTGCAGCCACATCCCTTGAGTGACACCACTATCTGTTCCCAGCTGGATGACATGAGCATAGATGACTTGCGCTGTTGCATCTGCACTGGCTGTTGATTGGCTTCTGTCTGGTGCTAGTTGGCTTGCTGATCTAATAAACCTTTAATGGTCTGAGCTGCTCAGAGCTGCTGGACCTGGCGGCTCCACAAAGGGCTCCCGCCGGATCCAGAGTCTCCCACGCTACCGTGGGAGGCTCCTGGGAGAAGGGGACTACTACCGCAATGGGACTACTCACTTTAGCGGCAACGGTTTGGTTGCTGCTAAAGTGAAGGTGCTCGTGTAGGGCGAGCAGCCCTACCCGAGCACCTTGGATCCTGCGGAGCCTGGCTCCGCGGACCTGCCTCTCCCCTTCCCCTGGGAACGCCCCCAACCATGCCTCCCCCCTCCCCAGAATGCCTCCCCCATGCCCCCGGGAATGCCCCCATTCTGCAGCCCGGCAGTTGCAGGCACCACTGAGCTGCGGAACGAGGGTGCCCACTGGGCGGTGGCTCAGTGCTGGCCGGAGCTGAGCCATTTCCGGCGGGAGCCCGGGAGTAAGCCCCGCAAATGTGCCTTACAGCACGTTTGTGACTGTGGTCCGTGCCGCAGAGGCGCGGCGTGGACCACAGGATTGGGCTCTAAGTCAGCCATTTTCAACCACTGTGTCCTGGCACACTGGTGTGCCGTGAGTGGTCCACAGGTGTGCCACAGGAATTTGGGGGAAGGTTTATTTACTAATAGGGCCAATGAGAGATGTGACCCGCCACTGGCAGCATGGTGTGCCTTGTCAATTGTCAAAAACCTGATGGTGTGCCTCGACCATTTTAGTGCCTTGTCAGTCTGTTGTGAGATGAAAAAGGTTGAAAATTACTGGTTTAAGTTCATATCTTGGGGCCTGTTTCTTCCCATCTGAGTTTGTAGGGTCAGCAATATTATCAGGAAAAGTCCATTAGTCCCATTGGTATCTCTGTTATAATTTGATCATGATGGTTCATTATATGATGACCCCTGTTTGTAGCATTCTCTCTTAAGAAGCCTGTCTCGGCACCACATTATTTTTCTTCAGAAGGCAATGTAACACTGTTCTGTTTGGGCAAAATTCTCATTCTTTATTATGGAGGTCACAATACACTATCCAATTTTACTGTATGATATTTTTGTGTTGCTATTTTATTCTATAAAGTTCAGTTTTGTTTTTAGAAAGGAGGGATATACCGTATCCCTCCTTTTCCCCCCCCCCTTTATACAGTCTATCATTTCTTTTCTAATGCACAAGTGACAAAAGCATGAAAAGAATATAATGCAAAATATGTTTTCAAAATATAGGCATACTGTCCCATAATTTTGGTACCAACTCAACAAGCACAGCTTTTTTTCTTCCTTAAAACCTCTCTGGTACTAAGAGAGGAGAAGTTCAGTGATCCACAAGGTACCCGTATCAACCTACCTCTAGAGAATCACTCTTCAGAGTTTATCTTTCCATTTTATGTTCAAAAAACTAAATTAAAAAACAACAACAACAGGAACACCACACTTCAAAGCAAGTCTAAAAATAAAAAGCAGGTAAGCATCAACTTCAGCATCAACGTAACTGGATGTTCCTAACTACGTACTATAGAACATTTTTCAGATTTTCCACCGGGTGTCAGCGGCTCTCTCTCTCTCTCTCTCTCTCTCTCTCTTTCTCTCTCTGTCTTAATATAAGAACATAAGAACAGCCCCACTGGATCAGGCCATAGGCCCATCTAGTCCAGCTTCCTGTATCTCACAGCGGCCCACCAAATGCCCCAGGGAGCACACCAGATAACAAGAGACCTCATCCTGGTGCCCTCCGCTGCATCTGGCATTCTGACATAACCCATTTCTAAAATCAGGAGGTTGCGCATACACATCATGGCTTGTACCCCATAATGAATTTTTCCTCCAGAAACTTGTCCAATCCCCTTTTAAAGGCGTCTAGGGTAGACGCCAGCACCACATCCTGTGGCAAGGAGTTCCACAGACCAACCACATGCTGAGTAAAGAAATATTTTCTTTTGTCTGTCCTAACCCGCCCAACACTCAATTTTAGTGGATGTCCCCTGGTTCTGGTATTATGTGAGAGTGTAAAGAGCATCTCCCTATCCACTCTGTCCATTCCCTGCATAATTTTGTACGTCTCAATCATGTCCCCCCTCAAGCGTCTCTTTTCTAGGCTGAAGAGGCCCAAACGCCGTAGCCTTTCCTCATAAGGAAGGTGCCCCAGCCCCAAAATCATCTTAGTAGCTCTCTTTTGCACCTTTTCCATTTCCACTATGTCTTTTTTGAGATGCGGCGACCAGAACTGGACACAATACTCCAGGTGTGGCCTTACCATAGATTTGTACAACGGCATTATAATACTAGCCGTTTTGTTCTCAATACCCTTCCTAATGATCCCAAGCAGAGAATTGGCCTTCTTCACTGCCGCCGCACATTGGGTCGACACTTTCATCGACCTGTCCACCACCACCCCAAGATCTCTCTCCTGATCTGTCACAGACAGCTCAGAACCCATCAGCCTATATCTAAAGTTTTAATTTTTTGTCCCAATGTGCATGACTTTACACTTACCGACATTGAAGCGCATCTGCCATTTTGCTGCCCATTCTACCAGTCTGGAGAGATCCTTCTGGAGCTCCTCACAATCACTTCTGGTCTTCACCACTCGGAAAAGTTTGGTGTCGTCTGCAAACTTAGTCACTTCACTGCTCAACCCTGTCTCCAGGTCATTTATGAAGAGGTTGAAAAGCACCGGTCCCAGGACAGATCCTTGGGGCACACCGCTTTTCACCTCTCTCCATTGTGAAAATTGCCCATTGACACCCACTCTCTGCCTCCTGGCCTCCAACCAGTTCTCAATCCATGAGAGGACCTGTCCTCTAATTCCCTGACTGTGGAGTTTTTTCAGTAGCCTTTGGTGAGGGACCGTGTCAAATGCCTTCTGAAAGTCCAGATATATAACGTCCACGGGTTCTCCCGCATCCACATGCCTGTTGACCTTTTCAAAGAATTCTATAAGGTTCGTGAGGCAAGACTTACCCTTACAGAAGCCATGCTGACTCTCCCTCAGCAAGGCCTGTTCGTCTATGTGTTTTGAGATCCTATCTTTGATGAGGCATTCTACCATCTTACCCGGTATGGATGTTAGGCTGACCGGCCTATAGTTTCCCGGGTCCTCCCTCTTTCCCTTTTTAAAAATAGGCGTGACATTTGCTATCCTCCAATCTTCTGGCACCATGGCCGTTTTGAGGGACAAGTTGCATACCTTAGTCAAGAGATCTGCAACTTCATTCTTCAATTCCTTAATAACCCTTGTGTGGATGCCATCAGGGCCCGGTGACTTATTGATCTTTAATTTATCAATGAGGTCTGAAACATCTTCTCTTTTAACCTCTATCTGACTTAACTCCTCGGTCAGGAGGAGCCGTTCGGGCAGCAGTATCTGCCCAAGGTCTTCTGCCGTGAAGACAGATGCAAAGAACTCATTTAATTTCTCTGCCATCTCTAAGTCTCCTTTTATCTCCCCTTTCCCTCCCTCACCATCCAGAGGGCCAACCGCTTCTCTGGTGGGTTTCCTGCTTCTAACATATTTGAAGAAGCTTTTATTATTCCCCTTAATGTTGCTGGCCATGCGTTCCTCATAGTCTCGCTTGGCCTCCAGTATCACCTTCTTACATTTCTTTTGCCACAGTTTATGTTCCTTTTTATTCTCCTCATTAGGGCAAGACTTCCATTTATGGAAGGAAGCTTCCTTGCCCTTCACAGCCTCTCTAACTTGGCTGGTTAGCCATGCGGGCACCCTCCTGGATTTAGTGGAACCCTTCTTTCTTTGCGGTATACACCTCTGCTGGGCCTCTATTACTGTTGTTTTAAGCAGCCTCCATGCACTCTGGAGAGATTGGACTCTTTTTACCCTCCCTTTCATCCTTCTAACCAGCCTCCTCATTTGAGGGAAGTCCGCCCGTCGGAAGTCAAGGGTTTTTGTTAGAGATTTGCCTGGTATTCTTCCCCCAACGTGCACGTCAAAACGGATTGCAGCATGATCACTGTTCCCCAATGGCTCAGTAACATTTACATCTCTAACCAGGTCCTGCGTACCAGAGTCACCTGTTAAATCCAGAGTCACCTGTCCTCTGGTGGGCTCCGTGACTAGCTGATCTAAGCCACAGTCATTTAGCACGTCAAGAAATCCGGTTTCCTTATCGTGACCAGAACACAAATTGACCCAGTCAATATGAGGATAATTGAAGTCCCCCATGATTACAACCCTGTCCCTCCTTGTCACCTCCCTGATCTGTTTCCTCATTTCAAGGTCCCCATCAGATTTCTGGTCTGGAGGACAATAGCACGCCCCCAGTATTACATCGCTGCACAAGCCTGGTAATTTAACCCACAGAGATTCTACGGTGGAGTCGGACCCACCTTCAATCTCTACTTTGCTGGATTCTATCCCTTCCTTAACATAAACGGCCACACCACCTCCAACACGCCCCTGCCTGTCCCTCCTGTAGAGTTTATAGCCCGGGATTGCGGTATCCCACTGATTCTCCGCATTCCACCAGGTTTCCGTTATGCCCACTATGTCAATATTTTCCCTTGTCACCAGACATTCCAGTTCTCCCACCTTTGCTCGTAGACTTCGGGCATTCGCATAAAAGCATTTATACACGGAATGCCCTAGGATGGGCTGCTTATTCGCTCCTTTGTCCCTGCATCCTCTCATTGTGCCAAACCGTCTATCACATCCCATCACCCTACCTTTCCCAATTTCTTCTCCTACTCTGCCTTTGTCTTGTTCTCTAACCTCCCCATCCTCATCCCATAGGGATGAGGAGTCCCGAACCGGATGCCCCTCGGCTCCTGCCGGCCTTCCCCCAGGGATCAGTTTAAAAGCTGCTCTGCCACCTTTTTAATGTTATGCGCCAGCAGTCTGGTTCCATTCTGGTTCAAATGGAGCCCGTCCCTCTTGTACAGGGCCCGCTTGTCCCAAAAAGTTCCCCAGTGCCTAACGAATCTAAACCCCTCCTCCCTACACCACCGTCTCATCCACGCATTGAGACCCCTGATCTCCGCCTGCCTAGCTGGCCCTGCGCGTGGAACAGGTAGCACTTCAGAGAACGCTACCTTTGAGGTCCTGGCTTTCAGCTTCCTGCCTAAAAGCCTAAATTTGGCCTCCAGGACCTCCCAGCTACACTTGCCCACGTCGTTGGTGCCGACATGCACCACAGCCGCTACCTCTCCCCCAGCACTGTCTACTAGCCTGCCTAGACGAGAAGTGATGTCCGCAACCTTCGCACCAGGCAGGCAAGTCACCATGCGGTCCTCACATCCGTCGCAAACCCCCCTCTCTATGTTTCTAATAATCGAATCCCCCACTACAAGAAGCCCCCGACCCCCCTCCCACCGAGGAGTATCCCGAGTGCGCTCAGATACGGGCCCATCCCCTGGAGAAGGGGTCCCGCCTAGGGGATTGTTTCCCTCCTCTCCAGGATGACGTCCTCCAGTCCCGAGACTTCCCACCCGGGCAGCCGAGGAGCTGCACGCCTGAGGTTGGGACGAAGCCTGATCGTCCCCGGAAGTCTCCCCACGGTCCTCCTCTGCCTGCCTGCGCTTCTCCAGGTCGGCCACCAAGGCTTCAAGGGAGGGGACGCGTTCCCTGAGACCCTGGAGCTCCTTGCACCGAGGACACACCCATGACTTATGCCCCAGAGGCATATAATCATACATGTGGCACTCGATGCAGAACACTGGATAGCCCCCAACCTGCTGCTGGCTGTCTGACTGCATAGCTTTTTGTTGTTGTTGTTGTTGTTGTTGTTGTTGTTGTTGTTGTTTTATTTAGGGGTCCTTTTATAAACCCTACACTGGATAGCAGCCCTCTTCTCAAGGGAAGAGAAGGGCAGTGTATGGGGCCCTGGCCTCCTCGCCCTGCTGCTGAACTCGCCCAGATGCTAAACTCTCGTGCCTTACCTGGCACTTAGTTCCCGAGGCACTTGGTTCCCAGAGGCCACACGCGTCTGCAGTCTTACAGAACTGGTATTTTTTAGCTCAGATAAATTAATTCACAATCAATCCTGACCCTGAAAAAGCCATTCTTCAATTTCATCAGTGTAAATGCCAATAAATATGGTTTCTGTATTGTTCTTCCATTTCAAAGTAAAAAAAAGACAATGACAACTAGGGTTGTTTTAAATCCCCTCTTCCTACATACTTTAAAGGACAGCCAGACAAAATAGTCATTACTTTTCAGCTATAACCAGGAATAAACAAACTATAGATTCACAATGAAAGCAGGCAAAAAAAAAAGGTCAGGGACTGTCAGTTCCAATAGACTTGTTGTACATGCTAACTGGAGTTCATAAATATTAAACAGCACAAATTAATGTTAGTTACCTTAATCAGTTCAGCATTTAGATCAGAATGACAGGAAATTAATGTTTTAAAATACATATATAAATAAAATATTGCAGTTCACTCTTATTGATTTATGGATGATGACATAAGATTGCAACTGAGACTATTTTTAGTATTTCCCTATTAAGTAAATTAGGTGTCAGTATTTTATCAAGTGTCATGCCTCATGCCTTGTCTCTGGAAATCTTGGCAAACCTGTAGTTCTGTGCAGGCATTCCAAGCTTAGGTATGATTTTTGCATACCTATGATCAAGATATGTGAAAGCTCATCTTTGTCCTATCCAGGACTCTTGGAAATGGATGGTCTTCGGTCATGAGTAGGTTCCGTACACAAATTTCAATGGAAGCAATGCCACTGTGGTCATGCTCCCTCCTCCATGTATTTATTATATGCTGACATCACAGCGCTTACAGTAATATGAATCTCAAAGATTAATTCCATTTAATGTTAATAAGCAAAATTAAAGCCAAGAAACTTGACTAAAAATATTGATTTGCACTTTTCTACTGCAAAATCTAGATGATTAATATATATATATATATATATTTAAATTGGTTGGATTGAAAATCTCCCTTGTTCTGATGGGAGAAACTTCCTTCTGTTAAAGGAAGAGAACCTTCTGCTCTAACCCACTGGTTAGTAGGAAACATTACAAAATATTTAACACTCCCATAACAAAAGAAAGAGAAGTAAGGCAAAAGCAATAGATAACAAAAGCAGATCTCCTGGTTAATCATGAATCAGAGATTTATCTGTTTTCAAAACATAAAGTCACACCAGGATAGAAGATGCACCATCACATTATGAGGCTTCGTCTCCCCCATCTCTTGGTTTCCATAAGGAACATATTGACTCACAACTGGTAGCCCAGTCCTATTTCCCCATGTCAATACAGCAGAGCCAGTGCAGCTTGCACTGAATCCCAGGGGGGAATTATGCAGTCTGAATGTCTCCTCGAGGTAAAGGGACATTTGTTCCCTTCCTCTGGGGGAAAAACCAAGCTGTGGCAAAGGGTCTACTCAGACCTGCACCTGCAAAATAGCTGGTACAAGTTCGAGCAGAACTGGGCCAGCAGATCTGGCCCAGGGAAGGAAATAGGATACCCGCATGTGCAGTTGCCACCGATCCCACCCCTCCCTGGGACAATTTGCCCACCCCCTCATCACTAACCTTCGCACCCCATTACACCCCTTCCTGCCCTCCTCCATCCTCTGCTGATCATCAAAGAGCTTACTTGCTATGCCATGTACTGTGGGCTGCACTGGCAGAATGTTGCAGGCCTTCCCACCAGCATTACTAACTTCTGTGCTGTTGCAATGTGCTTTACAGCATGTTTGTGACAGCCTAGCCTGGCAGGGCGGTCAATTCCCAGCCCATTTAGGATTGGGCTGTAAGATGTCCAGCACAAAAGCTAAGAGGCTGGGCCATCTCAGCCTCTCCTGTAGTTCCAACACTGGTCTCCTGTATGATAGCAGGACAGCCTTTGGATCTATCTGTTGTTTAGAGTCAGCAGTGCTGGGCTGCTTCAGCAGTGCTACTGTTTTCCCTGACTCAGTACACTAGAGGGTGAAAACACTTAAAAACCCCAGGCTCCATATATGTGCTGCAGTATGCATTAGGGAGGCACAATGGATCTGACTTTGAATTTGATGAGGCATACCTGCCACACAATTTGGCCTTGATTGATCCAAGTTCTCTTACAACATGCTGGTTATTCAAAAAGAAGGCAAGGTAGCTCTGCTTCTATAATTCTTTTTTAAAAGCTCCTCAGAGACACAAAGAGCAAGAAAACGGAGCCAAGAAAATGGGCTGTGGCCATTCATTTTCCCTTTAATTATCTTCTGTCTGAAGGCGATCTGTGCTAGGGTCCCAAGAGACTGGGCTTGCTGCAGCTGTGCTTAGGCCTAGCTTCTACAGGCTCTCTAGTGCATCTATAAGCTTTTGAATGGCTGCAGGTGATACATGGGTCAGTTTAAGGAAATACACATCTGATAGTTGCCTCACCATGCAGTTTAGAGCATGGCATGTTCAGACTCACGTCTGCAACTGGTGATATGTTCTCTGCCAGGTCTATCTTGTTGCTTTAGTGACAACACTTTAATCTCACGTCTGCCCTGACATCTTTAAAGACATGTCCAGGTGTGTGTTTGAACACAGCAGAACACCTGACACTGATATTATGCTATCAGATTTTTCTGACAGTGTTACAGCGCTGTAGACAACTAAGAGCAAGATCCTGAGCTTGGCATGCTGGCTCACCACGGGTGCACACTGTCACAAACATGCTGTAAGGCACATTTGTGGGCCCTGGTGCCGGTGCTCTGCTGGTGCTAGCCCAGCGCTGGCTGGTGCTGGAGCTCCGCCATTCAGTGGTTGTGTGGACCGCTGAGCAGTGGAGAGGTAGGTGATGGCACGGGGGAGGTGAGGTGCAAGTGTTCTGGAAAGGGGGAGGTGGAGGGAGGGTGGGGAGGAGACATTCTGGGGGGAGGAAGTGGGGGAAGGAGGGAGGTGGAACTGGTAGAGCTTTGCTCCACCACACTCAGAGCCTCCATGTCGGGCTCACCACCCAACACAGTGGCTTTTGATTCTATGGTGACCTTTGGGTTGCCATAGAATCAAGTAGCCCCATTGTGGGGCTACTCACTTTATCTGGGGGAACGGGACAAAAGTTCCCTTCTCCCAAGGAGCTGCCAGTGGCCTCTTGGAGTGTGCTGGATGCGACGGCAGCCAGCTCCCCACGCCGGGCAGCTCAAGATTGGGCTGCCCAACATTAAACTTCTGGGAATTTTGCTCCACTGCCATAACTTGAGCACAAAAGTTTTGTGTTTGCATTTTCTCCATAAAATCTTCTGCAGTTAGGACCTACATGAATGTGATGTAAGTGATGTTCAATTATGATTTTTAAAGATTCAAATTTTTCTATGTCCTTACATTTTTGTATTAATCTTTGTAATGTCATCTTTTATATTGTACTCTTTTTGTCTTTTTAAAGCAAAATTTAAAAAGAACCAAAATGAGATCAATTTGTTCAGAAAATTTTAAATGTTTTGAAATAAATATTTATTTATAAATTAACATAGGGAATTGAAAAATAATGTGACCATTTTCCCCATCAGATGACACGATCCAATTACAGGTCCAATCTTTTTGTATACTGACTTTTATCCACGGATTAGACTCAAGACTGATGGTCACTGCAGGTAAGAAAGAGCCTGCCGATCCCTGGAGAAGGGGGGAAAAACACATCCTCATTCTAAAAATTGCTTTTCTAGGGAATCAGTCAGGGAAACTACTACAACTGCTATTTTCAGCTCGCTTCAAGAAAATTGACCCCTTCCCTTTGACCCTGCTCATCGAAGAATGGAATGTGGAAGTGATTGATCACTTTCACATTCCACTTCCCAGTGAGCCAAGGTGATGGGAGGGGGCCACTCCTCTCGGAATGAGCTGGAAACAGCAGCCACAGTTGACCGCCTGACTTGTGTTTTGTCTTAACCGCTTTTATTTGATGTAGTTAATGGTATCTGCAGGGAGTCCCAGAACCAAAGCTCAGTGGATATTGAGACACAACTGTATTTGTTTCCAAGAAATGTGCACACAACACCCTATGACTATGCTTCAAATGACATACTCATTCAACATCCCAAACACCTGCTAAATAGTTAATAGGGTAGTACATCTAGCTGTCCATCATCCATTTATCTAACATTTTATTCTTAATTAATAAAACACCAACCTACAGCTGTCAGTGATGCTATTTTTTAAAAAAATGAATACCAGCAGAAAAATATCTATCCAATTCCTATTTCACTTGTATTAAGATCAGAACAATAGACATACAGCTCTGACAAAAAGAAAAGAAAAAGAAAAACCTGATGTAGTGGAGTTGCCACAATTCTCTAGTATTAAGTCAATGAGCTGTTTACACATAATGACCAATGATCAATAACAGTCTTCTTAAGTGGCAAGCTTGAATGGTGGCATATTAAATTCTTCTCTAACAACAGCAAGACTGCCCTAGCACCAAGAGAAATGTAGAAGTACTGTAGTCCTATCTTGCACTCTTATAGAACCATCATTCCTTTCAAGTGATTGATGTTGTGCATGCACATGGCATTGTTCCCACAGGATAGTACATTGTACCAACCAGTATTGAAATATTAATATGGAGCTAACTGACAATTGCAACAACCCAGGGAACATGATAATAGATATTATCTGTTGCATTTGATTTTTGGACAATGGTTTGAAACTTGACAGGCTCAACCGTCAGTAAAAACCACTAAGATTTCATTGCTACCCTCAATATAATCTTTAGCGGGCCCATATCTATCATTACATTCACACTACCCAAATTAGTTTAATTCTAATCTTTACCAGAATTTGTTAAACAACAAGGAAGTCGCTGAGTATAGACGCAACACAGTGATAGGAAAAAAAGTGTATATAATTGCTTGGTATCTAACTGCAACAATGTTCAATGAGTTCTCAACATAAACCATATCCAATTATAGATCCATGGCCTTTTGTTACAATGTCCTGAACATTATCCATTCAAACAGCCAACAAAACATTTCTGAAACTTAGACCCTGTTATTTAAGTATCCAGTTGTGGCTTTAAAAGCTGATATTTAAAGATTCTTAAGGCTTTCTAATTTAGGGCCCAATTCTATCCAGCTTTCCAGTGCTGATGCTGCTGTGCCAATTGGGTGTAAACTGCAGCCCATGGGTGTAAACTGCAGCCTCCTCAAAGTAAGGGAACATTTGGGGCTGCATTGCGGCTGCATTGGTGCCGGAAAGTTGGACAGGATTTGGCACAATTCTTGCTGCAACTTCCACAAAACATTTTTTAAAAATTATTTTTCTTTAGAGTAATAGTATCGCCCCACAAAACATGCATGGTGCAGATTGTGGGATAAAAAAAAGAGGGCCCTCTTTTTTATTTGCAGCAGGTTGTGACTCTACTCCTTTAGTGCGGGCACCTAACTAGGAGGAGACAGTTGACCCGCCTGAATGAACTGCCTGCTGGATGAACCATCCTGGCTCTGAATATGAACTCACCTGTAGGCAACCCCAAGTTCCTCACTGCCAACCCCTGGCAATGCAGTCAATGAAGCTGCACATCCTGAGCACCCTGAGCTGGATGACCACTAAGGTGAGCATCCCAATTCCAGCCTAGGGTCAAACTAGGCCAAACCCCTACCCAGGTAGCCTCAGAGGACTAGCACTGGCTTCGACCTGATCTGTTGCTTACCTAAGGGCAGACACCAAAACCCTATTTCTTCTCCCTGTCCCACATTATCCTGCCAGACATGACCAACCTGGCTAAAACCCCACCCAGAGGACAGTCAAGGATAGGTGAAAAAAGTCCCTCTACAGCCAACCAGGCAGGAAGCAAAAAATTCCTACCCAGCCCCAAAAGGCAACTAAATCTCTGACTGTACCGCTATGCAGTTTTGAACTTGAGTACCCAGAGGACTGCCTGCTAAGACATTTAAGTCATTTTAAAAAGGGCCTCTTTTGGGTGTCTCTATTATCTGAAGTAAGCTGGCTGGAGTAGATGCATCAAGGCTTCTCACTCATTCAGACTGCAGACTCCTCTCTCCAAAAAGCTGTTCCCAACAGTTAGATAATTGGAAACAGCTTCTGATGAAGCATGGGGTTCTGTGCTCAGAAGTAGAAACTTAAAGCTCCCAGGTGGGCTCTAAACTGTTTCAACTCACATGTTGGCCACTATTAAACAGAACTGGTGTGACATGGATGAGTGACTGGGCAGAAACCCATGTACACTTCCTTGGGTTCCATGATGGAAGAACGGCAGGATAGTGCATGTAACCACATAAACATAATAAATACAAGGATATAGGAATTATCAGGGGTGAGCTTGGAGCCAACATGGATGTTATGCTTTTATTTCACAGTAGAAAATGTAATTTCCATTCTGCCTAGATTACTTCTAAATGGCAGGTATGATAGCAGCAGCAAAAGGACAAAAGGAAACAAAACACAAGGATAACTGCAAAAACCGTGTCTAGTTCAATACGATTTTGCCACTCGAGTGTCTTCAGAACGCAGCTTCCCAGCAGACAGTCTGAAAAACTCCTCCTATTTAAAGGTCGATTGAGGAGGAAAAAAAAGCAACCATCATTCTATTGTATATCCTCACAGAAGTAGCAAGTACACCTGGCAGCAGTACATAGCAGGATATGGCAGCAGTGTCACAGACTTCAGTGGGAAGTCTGAAGCAAACACTTTTCACATTAAACGAAGCTTGGATTAATGAATCTGAGAATACTCCTCCACGCGAGTGGGATGAATACCTCCTCCCACTTCAGGAATTGCTGGGTAGTCTACAACCTCTGTTATTCTGACTGTCAGAAGAATGACAACAATAGAGATCTTTTTTCTACTTAACCCCCACACACCTGAACTCTTGAAACATATCCTATTAGAGTTGCCAACTCTTTACCAGCACCATACACCTGTGTCTTTAGGAGCAGCTTGATCTACACAAGTTAGTAGGTAATAAGATTTATTTACCCTCCATAAAAATATAGCCACAGCCAGATTTTCTGTTGATGTCTGAGTGAGTGTTTCTCTCTGTATGAAACCTCCTACCTCATAAGATTTCAGCAAGACACCTTAGTCTATTTGTCAATTCTCACATAATTCACTTTGATTAGGGTGCAAGGAGGGCCTGTATAGTGATGGTGTCAAATGAACAAAGGGGGGGGGCAGCATTTCTGCAAACTAGAAGAGCAGAAATTCTCAAACTGGGGTGTCGTGACACCCCAGCCTGAGGACCTCTCTGCCTTTGCCCCTTTAAGGGGCAGGGAGGGAGAATGCAGCGATGCCATTGCTAATTGGGTAAGAGGCTCTCTTTCAAGTGGGTGCTGCTCTTTTTAGCAGGGGGAGAGTAACTAGCCCACCTCACCCCAGCACTGTCTGTTCTAGTGGCTGTCTGCTGGTGTTCCTTTGCATCTTTTTAGATTGTGAGCCCTTTTGGGACAGGGAGCCATTAGTTATTTGATTTATCTCTGTAAACCGCTTTGTGAACTTTTAGTTGAAAAGCGGTATATAAATACTGTTAATAATAATTAATTAATTGCCAGGATCATGCTGCTGCCAGGGGCGCAAGGGGCTCTCTTTCACTTACTTGGATGCAGCAGCAGCAGCCTCCCTTTGGAAGCCTCCACAGGGCTCCCCAACCTGCGAAGAATGTCAAAATAATATTGCAACCCACTTCCGGTTTCACAAATGAAAACTGGAAGAGGCTGTATTGGGATAGAAAGAAATATAAAAGGGAAAATCATCACTAATACCAGCCCCAAATTGGCAATAAAATGTGGGGTACAGAAGCAAATGAGGATGAAAAGTTGTTTGAAAAAGAAAGTCTTTAAAGTACTTTATTTAACAAGTTTAGATTTACGAATATTTAAGTTGAAAGCCTTTAACCTTAGCATACCAGTCCTAGTTTTCTATTTAAACATTCCATAAAATAACATACTTTGTTCCTGAAAGAGTAATTACTAATCAAGTGTCTCAAATAGACAGTGAGGTTGTTATGGGGACTGGAGAAAAGGCATAAGGATTGTCTGGGGTTATTGCTCAGCTCTGCAAGCTGCAAGTCCGTCATGAAAACAAGCATTATTACAAACCATTTTTCATGTATCGGTTTCTATGTAAAATTTAGGCTATGTAAAATGTAGAAGTTAGGCTCACAAATTAAGATTGGATGATAAGAAATTCTAACTGAAAGTGCCTTTCACTAGCAGAGTGATCTCTCTTCACCGGCTTACTGAGATTCCAAAGCAGAACCAGCTCAAATGTTTGTCAGTCCATATGCAGCTGCCCAAGTGACTGGGCCACATGGCCATGGGAGGCTGGGCCTCATGGAAAAAATAAGTTCTCATAGTTATCCCAATTGGATACAAGGTGTACCAACAGATGAAGCTGCTACTTCCTGGAAGTGATCCATGGGACAAAAGTATTATCTTTTCCTGTACTGCACTTGGCATGAACCACTTCTAGGAAGTGGTCAGTGTAGGCACAGAAACTCTGGATGAGACATTGCATTCTCCACATGGCGGCATCTCCAGGGCCACTTACTTGACGTGGGACAATTTAGAAACCAGCTATTGACGCATTTGTATAAGAGAATGACTAAAAAGCTACATATTCAAGTTCATTTAGTTATAGCAGTACCTTCTACCTTCATCAGATCAGGGACCAGAGCAAGCATGAAAGTAAAAAATGGATGAACATCAAAATATAGCCTTATTTATCTTGCAAATTTATTTTGGCTAGCAAAAAATGTACATAACTACCTATATAACACATGCAAATGTGTGCAAAACCTTAGTAAAGAATAAGAACACTGACATGGAAGATTGGATGAAACTGGAAGAAAGAGGAAAGCACATGGACAAAATTTGAAATGTGATTATAGTTGAAAACAGCTGAAACAGCAAAGTGACAGAAATCAATTGGGTGAAAGTCAAGGTAGTGCTGTATATTGAAATACTATTAAATATATCTATCACTAAAAATCAAAACATCATCTAGATAAGCAAATCTCCAGATAAAGGAGGTATTGAATTAGGAAACTTAAGACATCCAAGGCAACAATATTCTGTGAGGGTTATTAAGGACAGTTTCATATATAACAATTGCAATTTGGGTCATGATATAGTATGGCCTTGGAGAGAGGTGTCAAACTTGTTTCATACAATGGGCCAAAGTTAGCATCCATGGCTCCTGCTGAGCCATCATTAAGCAGGAAGTGATGTCATTAAGCAACTAACGACCGGAAATAAGTGGTTTAACATGTCTGGGTGGGAAGACCATGGTTGTGTCAAAGAATTAAAGTCCATGTTGTTAAAAAAGATCCAGTGTTTCATTCTGTAACTTTTTCAGAACTCCTAGATAGGTTGCCTATAGGTTGTTCCCTGACAAGTTCTGAAAAAGTTACAGAATGAAACATTGGACCTTTTTTAACAACATGGATTTTAATTCCTTGACACAACCATGGTCTTCCCACCTGGACATGTTAAACTGTTGGGTTATTGCTGGCTAAGAAAACCTACGAACATAAATAAGCTCTTTATTCTCACCTAGGAGTTCATCAGTTGCAAATGACAGTAGAGAAAGCATGCAAATCTTGATCATATTTTCAAGATATGGGAGAGTACATGGGGGCCCCCACGGATATGGAGGCATGCCTGTATAACGCTCACATGGGGTGCCCTTTCAGCAGCACTGCTTCTGCTGAGTTACATTCTCTCTAATCTTTTTTTCCCTACCATGCAGAGTAGTTCACAACCTGAGCAGTACATAACTAGTGTCATCTTAAAATCGGCAATGACCAGCTTGATTTAACTAGAATGACCATGCCATCCAAATCCTCTGGTCCTCCTTCAACCAGCACTCACACTCAGCACTCACTGCTTCCCTTAGTCACCACACCCTTGCCTTAAGTTACTGACTTCCTTAGAAGCATCACTTCTATCAGAAATCTGAACCCATGACTGGCTATCAAGCTTCACTTCTATCAGCAATCTATCAGCAATTCACCCAGTGTATAATTCTAGGATGCTGATTTACATGAAAGATACTAACAGTTCTCTGCATACAATATCTATGTACCCACATTTCAGGAAATCACCTTGTGAGATGCTGTATATCTGTTTCTGTTTTTAAAAATATCTTTTATTTTTGCTGCCTTCATATATTTCTAAAAGGCTTGGCACTTGCCAGGGTCACAAAAACTTAATTTCAGCTGAAACAGAATGGCACAAACTTTCAGCAAAGAAAGAACAATAATGGTGTGCCAATAACAGATGTCTGTCATCAAGATGCATAACTACCACAGCTTTAGCTTCAATTGACTGAAAGGAATTTGTGCAAGTCCTGAACATTTTTGCTTAGGCACAACAGTCAAGACAGAGTATCATTTGGTGGTGGGAGTGGGAGAGAAACAGCTGAGGAGATGGAAAGAAACTTCTTGCAAGTGCACTAACAATAGAGAGCTCAATTGTATAAAACCAAAGAGAGGAATGATGATCTAGGTCCCCATGGATGGGCTAGGTGGTCCCCTGTTGATTCCATATGCCTGTAAATACATTCAAGCCTCAGGAGTCCCCACTAGAGTTATTCCCAAGTGTGAGCTAACTCCCTTGAAAAACCTATGGCTGTAAGTGTCAGTTGCATTATATTAAGCACTGTAGAGGTAGAAAAAACATATGTTGCTACTGTACACAAGAGAATTAACAGATAGGAGCATCTCTGAAATCACACTTCTTAATATGAGGAATATATTTTATCATGACCAACATGCACATCCTGTAAATGTAATGCACTTATATTTGTTGTATCAGTCCTATAAATAGCTTCTGAAAACATCTGGCATTTCAGATTTAAAATTGCAGCTCTTTGGTTTAGAATACATTCAGTTTTGATATAAGCCAGCGGTTCCCAATATATCCCACTGATATATTGTATATATATATCCCAATATATCCATATATCCCAATATATCCTACTATATATCCCACTGATATAAGCCAGTGGATCCGGGATTCACCAGTGGGTTGTGACCCAATTTTTGGTGGTTCGCAAAACTGACAGGGCAGATTAGGCTACGTGCATCACAGTTAAACAAGCTGCTACTTGTGGGGGGAGCACTGCTGCCCAATCTCCATTATAGCCAAATCCCTTGGCATTTATAAATCAGTCAGCAGCCTCTAGGCCTCTAAAATGTTTGGGGACCACTGACATAAGCCAATTGCCCATCATGCAGAGAGCTTGAATCTACACATTTTCTCCTTTTGAGAATAATATATGAAGGGTAGTAAGGTGTGTTCTCGGTAATTTAAGGTTCACTATTCTCTGATTGGGCACTGTTGGGATTCTAGACATGGCTGGGATTTGTAAGGGCCAAGGAGGCTGATGGGAGAAAGGAGAGTATCTGTGTGACATGCTGTAGTACTGTAGTTCATGCTGTAGCAATCACTGTGGATCAGTCTCAAGGCACTTAGATGAATGGATGTGTGAGTGCAATGGCACAAAACCACTACAATAAAAACAAAACAAAACTTAAC
This sequence comes from Tiliqua scincoides, assembly GCF_035046505.1. Taxonomy (NCBI): domain Eukaryota; kingdom Metazoa; phylum Chordata; class Lepidosauria; order Squamata; family Scincidae; genus Tiliqua; species Tiliqua scincoides. Next base: position 24,331,627 of record NC_089827.1, on the reverse strand, counting down.
TTCTCCCTCATAATGGACACAAGTCAGGAGGTTGGAACACACAGAAATATTTACAAAGCACACTGCTCCATCAGACTGGGGGTCCATCTAGTTCAGCATCCTGTTTCTAACAGCTGGCTAGCCAGATGTGTGAGGGAGAGTGCAAGGTGTTTATCACAATCAATTTCACAGATGTTTGGATCTTTTTAATGATAAGGATAAATCGCAATTGAATTGAGAACTATCCCGTCCCTGTTGGCCTTCTAGTGGGGTTAAATGTCTAGGGTTGGTCCTGTCTCAAACAAAACAGAATATGTCTGCATTTGATGTGTTCCCTTGCCTGCTCTTCTGGAAGCTGCTAGGTGCTGTCGTCCTAGGAGCAATAGTATGAAAGAGCTATGTTGAAATAGCCACTGTTGGTGTAAAGGCCATGCCTGCTGCTTTTAATGGGTACAGTGCAGACTGCAGGACTGAATCTGCTTTGCATGCTCCAACGTGGTTCCTCTCCTCCTCCCATACCCTGGCACACCCACTCTTCATTAAATGGTTCAAATCTTTGATGTAATGCCCTTGCTTACACAATCCACCTGCATTTGAGAACGCTGCAGGTAAGCTGTAAGATAGAAGTGAAACAGTACTGCAGGAACATGAAACTGGAGTAGGCAGAACTGAAAATAAATTTCAAGGAAAATGGATTAAAGAGGTTCTAACTTGAGATGCCAAAGCACATTCTGAAGGTAATTTCAGGTTACATGCATGAATCAAATCTGGTGTTTCCTACTTTAGCAAAAATGTCACTGAAGTCCATATGAGTTTTGCTAGCACAAGGGTTATCAAATCCGTCCTATAAAAAATGCAGCAATCCCCTCTCTCCTAATAGGATCCTGAAATAAAAGCACATTTTTCTCTGCCAGATCTATTCCATTAACCTACCTATAGTTTACTTAAAAATGAACAATGCTGGCAGCAAAAGTGAACTGAAGCCTGCTCAAAATATTTGTCTTCACAATTATATTTTAGATGGCGAGTTCATAGCAAAGGAAAGCCTCCCTCTCTCCAGCTATATTTGTCCACTCTGCCTTAGCATAGGGGCAGGAAGCCAATGTATCTATAAAGCCTGTGTTTGTGAGTGTTTCAGAATGCAGGATACTCCTACGTTCCAGTTTGCTGATTCTGCGTAGCAACAGAAGAGACAGGCAAAAGTAAAGAAAAGCACAGGATAAATAGGTCTGGCCTGTCCACACTGGTTCAGTCAGGTGGCATGGTAGGAGCAGCCATTGTGCCCACCTCTGTCCATCTGTCTGGCTCATCCACTCTTCCTCTTTGCACTTTCCCAGTTGGAAAAGGAAGAGCAGAAGAGGAAGTGTGGCAGATCAGCTGCTGTGTTCCTGGGTAAGGTAATAGACATAGCAAAGCACCACATAAGACAGGGGCCAGCCGCAACTAGTACTCTGCCTCTGGCCCTGGGAGGTCTTAGACTAGCCCAGAGTATATATGGAAACATTTTCACTTGTGTGTGCATGTGTGGAGGGAACCTGCTCTTGTTTGCAACAGTAATATGAAACTATTTCAAAGTCATGTTTACATCTTAACCTCCACATCCTAATTTGTTCCCACAATTTATTGCCAGTAGGTTCATTACCTAATTTCACAGGGTGAAATGGATGTTCTGTGTTTTATTTTATTCTAGAATCATTGTGTCTGAGACAGCAACATAGGTAGGGCTGTGTGTGTGTGTGGGGGGGGGGGGGGGTGAACACTTTCAATGGTGCAGCCAGAAAATTCAAATTTTCTGCCAAGAAAGACTGAATTAAGCAACATGACTGAATTATGCAAATTAAGCAAAAAGTTTGCTACACATTTCCTATTACATAATATATTCTGGTACTGCTTGTCTGACTTAGGGGAAGGGTAAAGATACTGAAGTCCTGACCCCAACCACTTGAAAATCTCCGGCTTCTTAAGATTGCTCACAGATTTTCAAACCTATTTTCACAAATGTGACAACTAGAAACATGCTGAGATTCTCCGGAAGCTGAATTTTGTGCTGTTTCTTCACTGCCACAGAATTGTGGCATATACATAATCCTGACTATAGTTCTGTGGATAACCGTGGATGTTTCTTATTTCCAGAGTTTGTGCTTTGATGGAACACAGCAGACAACTCTTATTTCAGGGACAAAAGCTTCAAATATCTCTTATTTGGGCAACTGTGATCCAGCAACTCTAGCCAGCAAGAAGAGACAGTCTGACAGGTTCACAAATCATATGACAAGTGAAGTTGCCTATACAGATTGAAACCATTGGTTTATATAGGCTGGTGTTGTTTTACTGACTGCATGGTACATACTTGTTAGCCAAGATCCTTTTAAGTGGAGATGTGCAGTCTCACCAGGAGATTACACCTGGGAGCTTTATTATATGTACATACAAAGTATGTGCTTACCACTGTCCTCCAAATTTTTGATGCTTAAATAAGCAATGCCAGGAGTTTACCTTCATGGCCTTGAGCTTGCTTTATCACCAATCAGCATTAAATCTTGCTTCCATCTCTTGCTTGAAGCTAACAGACACTTAGCTTCAATGGAAACAGATTCAAGATGGATGCATGGGAAAGAATTGTTGAATTAATTCATGTTCACCTCTGTTCTATAACCATTATTTTATAAAGCCTTTGTTCTCAGTCTAGCTCCTGATAGTTCAAAAAATGCACCGTGTGATCATTAGGTCATTCTCATAACAGTACGAATGCGAGCATTTGGCCATGATAATTGTAAACCACAGTTTGTACATTTTAAAGCACTCCCACTGCCATTTTGTGAATTGTAAGATTGTTTATCAGCAACATGTTCAGGAAACTCTTTGCAATAAAGCTTTAGAACTTGAATTGAGAGGAATTTATTTTTTTTACATAACTTGACTATTTGCTTGGTGATTTATAAATATTTTATTAATGTTATATTCAAGTATATGTTTACCTAATTTTAGTCTTGACTTTTATATTTCTCATTCTTTACTTGTAAACTGTTTTGAGAAAATGTTTGAAGCATATTCAAAAAAGGCAGTATATTCATACCTTATTTAAATAAATGAGGGCCCAATCATACCCAACTTTTCAGTGCTGGTGTAGGCGTGCCAATAGGGCATCCTGTGGTTGTGGTGGGCAGTCATGGAAGCCTCCTCAAGATAAGTAAGTGTTTGTTTCCTTATCATGGGGCTGCATTGCAGCTGCATTGGCGCTGGAAAGTTGGATAGAATTTCATAACTATGGGTGCAATCCTAACTGCGCCTTTGGCCAATGCAAGTCCCTTGCGCCAGCCTGGAAGGGTCACAAACGTGCCATAAGGCACATTTGTGTCTCCTTACGAGGACGTCGTGTCGGCGCAAGGAACTTGTGTCACCTCCAGAGGTGGTGCAAGTTCGAGGCGACCCATAGGGGCCATCAGCCCTTGCCAGGGGTAAGGGGAAAAGTTTCCCCTTGCCTCTGGCTAAGCAGCTTCTGGTCACAATCCTGTGCTGGATACAGCGCAAGCCTCCTGGCTTGCCTGTTCCAGCGCAGGATAGGATTGCGCCCTAGGATGCATAAATACTCTCTTCATTAAATGGAAATACTGCTGGGATCAGTAGGTGTCCCAGAAGAATCGTTCCAGCAAAGAATATTTCTGATAGAAAACTGAGGGCTGATTCACACATACGTGTTCATTACTTAGTGACTTTCATTTTTGAATAATCCTTCATTTATTAAACACTACAGATGGAGCTTCTGCATCAGAGGGAAGTAGAAGATCATAGCTATTAGTTGTTCCTATGGTGACCTAAAATCACTCCTGAACCTCATTTCTAATCACCTCGACAGTTTGATTTTTTAAAATGACCTTTCTCCCTGACTCCCAGCAGAGTGGTGGGAGTGTGTGTGTTTTCCTCTTGAAACATTTTTTTTTCCATTACCAAAATTGAAAACAATAATTTTGATATGCCTCTTTCTTTCTGTCAACCCAAATATGTCAATTATTGCACAAGCTGCCATTTTGAAACTGGCTCCGCCTCTTCAAGCTACCATTTTGCAACACCTTCCATCTCTCCAAGTCATTATTTTGCAATGGTAGTGCGGGGGGAGGGGGAAGAAAACAGCACCTGGACACTTAAGGTCTGCCCACTCCTGTTTTACATCACTGCAAATTCAGTATTTCTCAGCGCTGAGGATGAGTTCACACATAAAAGTTTCTTGTTTAATTACTGTAATCATGACAATGTGTGCATGCACAAGTGCCTGTAATTAAAATACAACCTTCATGTTACACATCCCCTGAAACGGAATGCTTTTCAATGAGGTTGGTTCAAATTCAACTGCCAGACAATGAGTGTTAAGTAACACAGGCCAACATGCATTTTGCTTCCTTAAATGTTACACCAATTCCTGGATATATTTGGGGTGCTGTTTCCAAAAATGGCATCCATTTTGCCCTATCACGTCTAGTTTTGGACACATGACATAGCGTCTTTAGTGAATGGTTCAAGCAGCTTCCTCATGAAGAAGCCTACACCATGGCTTCCTCATGAGGAAGCTGTTTGAATCAGTCACTAATGAGGTTATGCCATATCTCCAAAACTAGACGTGATAGGGCAAAACGGATGCCATTTTTGGAATCGGCACCCCAAATTCATATCAAACCACCATAAAGTTTGGGAAAAACTTTTCTGACCTTCAATTTTGTAGGCCTGTGTAATCAACTGATGATACATCAAGGAATTATATTCTTTTGTGAACTGGGCCTGAAATCACCAAGAGATATGCAGGTTTCTCATATGTGTGGCCAATAGGAACTACTCCCAAGGATGGAACTATGTTCAAAATCTGCATGTCACATTAAGGGAAGGGGGAACCCTGTGCATATTCTGATTATTTTCCTCTTCTTGTGAAACCAGGGAAGAAAAACAGGCAAGATAGGAAACTGTAAGTCTAGAGAGAGTTTTTGAGAACAAGTCCTTGAAGAGCACAAAGGGAACCCTGGAAGCAAACAGAATACAGGCGTGCCCGCATATCTGTGGGGGTTCAATTTCGGAACACCTCGCAATTAAGTGAAACAGTGGATACGGGCAGCACTGCATGTGAAAGTGGAACAACAGATCTGGGAGGCCCTACGGGACTTTCCCAGGTCTTCCAATGTCTTATAAGGCATTTAAAACATCACTTCCGGTTTTTCAGGGGAAAAAAAGTAATTCATTTTTTTTTTTACTAAGAGTAAATCTGCGTCCAGCAGAGGCAACAGAGGAACGTGTGCAGCCTGTGATTGGCTCAGAAGACCCTCCAAAGGTGAAGCAAATGGAGCTCCCTTCCCATTCTGAGGGGGCATGTGCAGGGAGCACATGTAGGGAAGCCATGGACCTGATTCACGGATAAGTGAATCCATAGATATGGGATCTGCAGATACAGTGCCCTCTTTTATACCATTAAACAGAGCTGAGATGCAATATATCATTGCAGGGTGAAACAAGGGTGGGCAGAACAGAGGTGGGGAGGGGACAAAACAGGGGGAGGGTGGCAATAGTCAGAAAAATCTTTGGAGCCCAGGTCTACCGGGTTTCCCAATGCAGAACCTGCACAGCGTTGGAAGCTAGATGCAGTAATATGGAAAACCAAATGCATTCCCAACTCTCTAAAATCTTTTAAATATAGAAAATCATTGCAGAAAATTAGTATCCATGCATTTAGGCTCACACTATAACAGAAATGTTCTGTGTGTACCAAAATATACTTCTGCAGCAGCTGTAGTCCACAGCTGTGTCCCTGAGCTCCTATGCACTCCTTCGTGGTAAGTGGATCCACAAGCCAAAGAGTTACTGTAGCAGGCCAGTTTCCTCCCAGATTTGACACTGTGTAAAGGAGTGTCATGTATTTATTCATCGGCCTAGTGCACATGGCTTGCGCGAGCCCAGCATCCCACGCTGGCAGCGAGTCTGAGCAAAATAGGAAAATATAAGATTTCAGTAAATTTCTGGGCCCCCTCCTTTGAATCCTGGGTCCCCTTTTGACCCTGGATCTGGGTACAAATTACCCCCTTTAACCCCCCCCCCCAAATAGGCCCTGCTCCTGTTCATCTTAACAGCTACTAGAAACATGAACATTTCTTACTATCTGGCTTTCCTCAAGGCTCAAGTTTCCATTCTTGTAACTATCTGGGATTTCCTTAAGTCACCGTTTGAATGAAAAATTCACATGGCTGGAAGCTGAGGGGCAACACAACCTGCCTTTGTGAGCAAGTCTAAGTCTACAGCTTTTAATTTTGTATTTTAAGAGCATTTGTTTTTTAATACCTCATAATAGCCATGGACGATGCTTCAGAGGAATGTTGTCTGAAACACAGCATGGCAGGCAGGCCTCCTCTGAGAGTGACTGTTGGTTCTTAGTGGAAACAATTGCTCTCCTATTCTTTTTTCCTGTTATTCCTGTGTCCTGCCCAAGTATGCCCCTGAACTAATGAGTTAAAAAAAAAAATCAGTAACTCTAAGTTTTCTTTTAAACCAGGTCAGTTTGAATGTTTTGCCCATTTAGGAAACAGGAAACAAACAAGAGTGGAATAGACCAATTGGCACACCACAGTTCACACAAAGGGCAACAATTGAGAATTGCACAGTTCACAAAATGGACAACTTTGTTGCTTTTTGGCAGTTAAAGGTCATCCAAAGCAGGGGTGCCCAAACCCCAGCCCTGGGGCCACTTGCAGCCCTCAAGGCCTCTCAATGCGGCCCTCAGGGAGCCCCCAGCCTCCAATGAGCCTCTAGCCTCCAGAGATTTGTTGGAGCTCGCACTGGCCTGAAGCAACTGCTCTCAGCGTGAGGGCAACTGTTTGACCTCTTGCATGAGCTGTGGGATGAGGGCTTCCTCCACTGCTTACTGTTTCACGTCTGTGATGCAGTAGTTATTCATAATTTTAAAAAGTCTGTCTCAAGAAGTAATCTAATAAATACATTATCTTATGGATATGATTTAAAGGATACAGAGCAGTGATTTTTCAACCTTTTTCATCTCATGACACACTGATAAGGAACTAAAATTGTCAGGTACACCATCAGTTTTTTGACAACTGACAAAATACACAACACTGCCAGCAGGGGGTTCACATCCCCCAATGGTCTTCCTAATAAATGTTCCTTCCCTAAAATCCCACAGCACACTTGAGGACCATTCACGGCACACCAATGTGCTGCTGCACAGTGGTTGAAAATCACTGATAGCTTAATGAGAGCTTAATGTGCAGTTGACTACCTGTTATTTTCTAAGTGAAAGTAAGCTTTACTACAGTGCATGCCAAAAGAAAGCCCGTGCAATGTGTGGATTACAAAGAACATCTCTGGAAAGGGACTGTTTTACCTGATCCAGATTTTTCCCACAGTATTCTTGTACTGCTTTCACTCACCAGCCTACCAATTATTAAGTTTCTTTCGAGATTAAAATTGCTCATCCTACTAGAAAAAAGGAAACAAAGAAAAGAAATGAAAATGAGTTTCTAACAAATCTCAGTGCTGTTGCATCCCAATATTTTTTCCCCCACAAGGACCATTCCACAGGCTGTGAAATGTGATGCCAAAAGCAATTCCCAGAGTAGGAAAAGCAACACCAACACAGTGATTTCAACCTGTCATACATGCTGCCAACAGCGTGCTGCTTGTGTTATGTATCAATTAGTACATTTGTTTGAAATGCTGCGGAGAAAAGGCTGTTTCTCACTCCAGATCTGTGCAATGGTTGTCAAGCTGTGTTGGAACAGAACTAAAAGGGTACATTTGGCCTTTACAGTGAGGCTTTGAAGTTCTTAAAAAAAGCTACACCAATGGTGCGGTATGATCTTTAGTAAGCATTTCTGAGCCACATCCCTTCACAGCAGAAAAACACTTCAGGTAACCTATCTTTAAAGCACCATGCCTGCTCTTATATACACAATTTTATCAATTGCTGCTGTTATTACTGCCTTTGATGAAGTGTGTACATGGCTAGGTTCTATGAGACAGTAATAACGGCCCCATCCTGTATTCATTATCATTGTTTCTTTCAAAACTTTGTAATAATATAGTGCCCCTCAATTCAGTGAACATTCCAGCACCACTAGTACCTAGTTTAGCCAGTCTCAAGTTCCAGATGATCCCAGAGCACCACATACACAAATATATGAAAACATCCCCTTTCCATAGGGCTGTACAGGAACTCATGGAAAAGCTGTACAGAAGGAACTTGTGAAGAACCAGAACTGGGAATGCCAATGAGAGCCTTGAGTTTTGTCCAAGATTAGGTTCCTTTCTTTTTCATGGTGAATAATAAAATCAACAACAGTATCGATAACAGTGGTATCAGCCCAAGAGCAATAAATTAACATTAACATAAATAGAAGTGTCTGGTTGGTCAAGTAACACCATCGGTATGCATGCACACTAGAGCTACTTGGTCTTATTTGTGATGCAGCAAAAATGAGGTAAGCTTCATGTTCAAGTTTAAAATTGTCCCAGTTGGTTTAGATCAGGAGTGTCAAACATGAGGCCCACAGTCTGGATGCGGACCCCAGAAACTCTTTATCTGGCCCTTATGATATTTGGGCTCTCTCCCAGCATGATAATTGGGCTCTGCCATACCTTAAAAATGTGGTCAAGATTTATACATCTTCTCTTCTGTCATTCACAGCTAATGAGTTTCCATGTGAGAACAAAATGCTTATTTCTGGCCATCCTGTTTAATGATGTCACTTCCAGGTGTCAGCAGGCTTCATGAATGCTGTCTGCCTCCCCAGTTTAGATAATGTTTGCTAAATATATGCAAAGTTTGTTGCAGTTAATTTGTTAATTCAGTTTACAGATGTAGTTGAGATTTAAGATGCAAGGATCAGTAATGTCAATTTGGAATCTTAGCAACAGGTCTTTGAAAGAATTCCAAGAATCTCTAATTCACTCTAGTTCTGGGTAGGGATACAGAATTAGGAGCTAGTCTCAGGCACAGAAAGACCAACATTAACACCAAACATTTCTCTTTTATGTGCAAACAAGCTCACACACACCCATTTAGGATGAGCAAGTTTAATTTTCAAATACAATAAATAGCACATAGTGTCACGTGCTTATATGCTGTGGACAAAACACAACTATTTGCCAGTATTTATTTTTGTATTTATATAACACAGTCTTTCCCAAATTTTTCAGCACCAGGACCCACTTTTAAAAATTACACTCTGTTGGGACCCACCTAGCTTAATGAGACTATAAAAGTTTCAGTTTGCCAGTTGCTCAAACCTGTTTTACTATGGTGGGGGATAGAAAGCCTTCTGGTGCATTCGGTGAGCTCCACATTCATTTCATTGGGATATATCATATCATTAGGATCATATCATATCATTGGGATCATATCAATATCACTGGTTGTATTGTATTCCCCTCGGCCTGCCCTTCAGAGTGAACCAAGGCACATTCACCTACTCACAAGCAAATGTGCACATGGTGCTGTGTTTCGGTTTCCATAGGGCTCAATATTCCTTGTAGCTATCAGTTTGTCAGTTCCATAACCCACCAAAAATCAGGGCAGGATCCACAGTTTGGGAACCACTGATATACCACTTGGCCTTCTCTTCAGAGTGCACTTCAGATATTGCTGGAGGTGGTTTACTTCAGCAGGCTTACTAGATCCAATTAAGTGTCTTTACAATGTTGTTCTAGGAGTATAGAACCCTTCAAACTCCAGCTGTTATCTTTTAGTGGTGTAGCCATTCTCCTAAGCTGCAGGAACACTCTGAGCTTTTTGTATTACAACAACAACTACTACTACAAAAACCAGTATTTATATACCATCTTTTTTGGTCATTGGATTACTCCTTTGACTTTAATACAAGGTGGTTCACATAGGCAGGCTTTCTCTGAATCCCTGAGGGAGTTTTTACAATAACAAAGAATTCTAATCATTCAAGAACAACAAGATTCCAGATGGATCTTTCAACAGTCTGGTAACCATTCTGGCCACAGTTGCCTCACGCTGACAAGCAGCTCCTTCCCTCTCATGCAGCTGAGGGCAGCTTCTTTGCTCTTACCAAAGAGCAGATGGAAAAACTCAGCTCAGCTTGTCAGTCACCTCTCAAGGTCTAGACACTCATGGAAGCTCCCAGTGATCTTAAACTGGTGACCTACAGATGTTATCTTCAGGCACAGAGTACCATAGATACTCACATATAGTACGTGAAATTTTTGCCAACTAATCAAGCTCCATTTCTCACTTGACCTTATCTCCGGGTCAATCAGAGGGCAGAGCCTTTCAACTCTGAATAGTTTCCTTTCTCAGCTGAGCTGTTGCTCAGCTCAGGCAGGCACCTCCTATAGTTACTTTCCAGGGACATTCCAGCCAAAGTTAACCTTTTATTCTCCTTCCTTCTACTGCAGCCTGGTTTTGCTTGGCAAATGCTTGCAAAGCAGGTCTGTTTTTTGAAACACCAGGATGGGACCCTCCTTCCCAGGCTACAATTCAGTGCACCATTACTTAAGAATAACACCCATGGAAAGCAGTGGGTCTACTTCTGAGTAAAAAGGGCTGCAAATATCTCAGCTCTCTGCTGTGAATTGAATTGCACACTCTCAGTTATGTGTTATGGGTTGTAGGTTGTATGTTGTATGTAGAGCTTCTGGTTTAACCAGACACCTTAAAGGTGTCTTTGATTCATGGTTCTCCTCATGTCCACCTTAAAGGTGGATTTGATTCATGGATCTCTTGCAGTGGTTCCCAACCTTTTTCACTTGCATATCCCTTGGCAGCCCATTTCCATAAATTGTACCCTTCATATTAGCAAAATGTTTGTAATAATACAAGCCCTCATCTCCTCTATATGAAAACCCAGACTTCATTTATTCATCACAGTGTTTTCTCTTTTTATCTGTTTGAGGAACAGAAGAATCTGCCTTTGCACTGTTTTGCACCAGAAGTGTGCTGAGAAATTCTGGGTGATTGATCACTTTCCATATTATGTTTCAGTTTTTTTTACTGTGCTGGTTTTCAATCACTGGTTTATACATGAATTGATGACCAAAAACTAGCTATTGGTGGGGCTTTCACAGCCAACTAGCTACCTCCCTTCCTGCCTTGCAAGGCATTCTGGAGCACGGCCTGCCTTTTTGCCATTCTTTTTCAAGTACCCCTAAAGGTCCTGTTGAGTGTCCCTGGGAGTACATGAATACCAGGCTGGGAACCACTGTTTTACTGGTATGTAGTTTACAGTGCACTTACTCTGACAGTGTTTACAAAAAGGTGGTGAAGACCAGAATTTAAAAAAGAATAAAAATGTATCTTATGATCTTTTACTATGTTTTTAATGAATTAGAGACTACAGTTCTTAGGTAACAATTAGTAGTAGGTTACTTTTCAGGATCTGGCTTTGTTTAAAATCAGACAAAATTATAGTCAGACACCCCCCTAAGTTTAACCCCCAACTTATTCCAACTATTACCCTGCACATGCCCGATCTCGTCTGATCTCGAAAGCTAAGCAGGGTCAGGCCTGGTTAGTACTTGGATGGGAGACCACTTGGGAATACCAGGTGCTGTAGGCTTATAACATAGTCTTTCGAGACTAAAGGTTGCCAACCAACCAACCTATCCAAGGGTCATAGAAAATTCCATGATTGTTGGCTCAAAACTTGCCCTCAACTTATCTGTGGGGTCGACTTATAGACGAGGAACTGCGGTAAGCTCTGTCCTCCAGATCAGACCTCCTACCAAGGAGGTCCTGCATTACCCTCTCTAAAATTTATAGAAAGGTTTTTCTGTAATATTTGCCAAATCGTCTGATACTTAATTGGTCAATACTTTGAATATGTAGCTGTTATTAGGTATAGGCAGTTGCTTAAGTTCTTTGTCAAACAGAACTATTAAGTTGCAGACACTTATCCACCTTCCATTTCCAATAGAGCAGCATTTGAAGCAGTCCATAAGCCATGTAATGTATTCTGTATTGCCTTTGACAGGAGTACCCTCTTATGAGAAACCAGCAATTCAATAAGCCTGCTAGTAAGTAATATATTCTACAGTTTCCATTTTGTAGTTCTAACAATTTTTCCCTCCAAAGTGTAAATTGTAAATTGTATGCTGCCTTCTGTTCTCTTTGAGGATGCTCCAACATGCCAATGGAAAAGTTGATAAATGCCTTAAGGATCACACTGATATGCTATGAGTAAAAGCCCAGCACAGATATACCAGAGGCAGTGTGAATATTAATACTAATATTGGTCTTCCATTTGGGAGACTTGGAACTGACAGAACTATTACAGACACCATATTGCCAGAAATGATGCTTTAAAAGATGGAAGAATGCCAAATAGGATGGCTTGCTTGATGGAAAAAAAGAGGGTGAGCATACTTCTCTGTTCATAATATATACTATATAACTGATAGCCCAATCCTAACCTGCATTGGAAATGGGGAGGCTGGCTGGCCTGCCCTGTATCCGATGTGGGGGTGGGGCCGGTTGCAGCTCAGCCCGGGGCAAGGGGAATTCCAGCCTGGGGCAAGGGAGCTGCTCCGAGATGCTTGGGACCAGGGTTGGGATCTAGCACAAGTGGGTGGAAACTGGCCCCACCCCCATTCACCTGTGGCCTGCCCATGGCCCCCCTTCCCCTCCCCTGAAACACCTCCTTCCTGCCCTTCCCCCCACAGGCCCCCATGCTGGCCTGGTTTGGCAGGCATGGGCTTACCTTTTGCACCAGCCTACATCCATGGTCAATTGGCTGACAACTGTCTGAAGAAAGTTACTGTTCAACTATTCATGTTACATCCAGAGTCCAGAACCAGTAAACTTTCAACATGCCTTGAAAGGTTTTCAAGCCCTGCCACTGTACCAGTTGGCAACCTTCAGTCTCGAAAGACTATGGTATCGCACTCTGAAAGGTGGTTCTGGAACAGCATCTAGTATGGCTGAAAAGGCCGATTCGGGAGTGACAATCCCTTCCACACCGGGAGCAAGTGCAGTCTGTCCCTGGTCTGTCTCCCTGGCTATGGGCCTTCCTTCTTTGCCTCTTAGCCTCAGACTGTTGGCCAAGTGTCTCTTCAAACTGGGAAAGGCCATGCTGCACAGCCTGCCTCCAAGCGGGCCGCTCAGAGGCCAGGGTTTCCCACTTGTTGGGGTCCACTCCTAAGGCCTTCAGATCCCTCTTGCAGATGTCCTTGTATCGCAGCTGTGGTCGACCTGTAGGGCGCTTTCCTTGCATGAGTTCTCCATAGAGGAGATCCTTTGGGATCCGGCCATCATCCATTCTCACAACATGACCGAGCCAACGCAGGCGTCTCTGTTTCAGTAGTGCGTACATGCTAGGGATTCCAGCATGTTCCAGGACTGTGTTGTTCGGAACTTTGTCCTGCCAGGTGATGCCGAGAATACGTCGGAGGCAGCGCATGTGGAAAGCGTTCAGTTTCCTCTCCTGTTGTGAGTGAAGAGTCCATGACTCGCTGCAGTACAGAAGTGTACTCAGGACGCAAGCTCTGTAGACCTGGATCTTGGTATGTTCCGTCAGCTTCTTGTTGGACCAGACTCTCTTTGTGAGTCTGGAAAATGTGGTAGCTGCTTTACCAATGCGTTTGTTTAGTTCGGTATCGAGAGAAAGAGTGTCAGAGATCGTTGAGCCAAGGTACACGAAGTCATGGACAACCTCCAGTTCATGTGCAGAGATTGTAATGCAGAGAGGTGAGTCCACGTCCTGAACCATGACCTGTGTTTTCTTCAGGCTGATCATCAGTCCAAAATCTTGGCAGGCCTTGCTAAAACGATCCATGAGCTGCTGGAGATCTTTGGCAGAGTGGGTAGTGATAGCTGCATCGTCGGCAAAGAGGAAGTCACGCAGACATTTCAGCTGGACTTTGGACTTTGCTCGCAGTCTAGAGAGGTTGAAGAGCTTTCCATCTGATCTGGTCCGGAGATAGATGCCTTCTGTTGCAGTTCCAAAGGCATGCTTCAGCAGGCCAGCAAAGAAAATCGCAAACAAGGTTGGTGCAAGAACACAGCCCTGCTTCACGCCGCTTCGGATGTCAAAGGGGTCTGATGTGGAGCCATCGAAGACAACAGTGCCCTTCATGTCCTTGTGGAAGGATCTGCCTGTGGAAGGATCTGCCTTGTGGAAGGATCTGCCTGTGGAAGGAGCCTGCCGCTGTGATTCCTTGCTTATTGCCCCTCTCTAGCACGCACACATTTTTCCTACTCTCTTGTTTTAGGTGAGAACAGAAGTCCTTTGAGCCAAAAAGTAGAAGACACTGCTTCTTAGACTCTCAAGTTTCATAGAAACGACAGAACCTTCTTAGCTTTCAAGCTGCCTTTAGACATCATCCTTTAGATCCTTTATATTATGAGTCTCAAGTCTTGGCTCTCCCCTTGGCTGGGAAGTCTACCTGGTTGGACATGGAGGGAGGCATTAGTCTCTCTGAACTTTGTCCACCAGGCTTCCAGGTGTTGCAGCAGCCAAGATTGCAGGGACGGGGAGGGGGAGTTGCAGTGGTCTATCTTGAGTCCATCTCCCTCACCAGGTGCCCTGTCCAGCAGTCTGCTGGGTTTGAGTGCCTGCATGTTGTGTTGAGAGGACCGGACAGGATTGGGATTCTGTTGGTGTACTGCCTGCCCTGCTGCCCAACAGTCTCCCTGCCTGAGCTGACTGTGGTGATCTCAGGGGTGGCATTGAAGCCTGTTAGTGCTGGGGGACTTCAATGTTCATGCTGAGGCCCCTGCGGTAGGTGCAGCTCAGGATTTCATGGCTGCCATGACAACCATGGGCCTGTCCCAGAAGATCTTAGCCCCGACACATACTGCAGGACACGTGTTGGACCTGGTGTTTACAGCTGGGCACGGGGGCAGTGATCTGGATGTAGAGGAGATCAAGATCACTCCGTTGTCATGGACAGATCACTTCCTGGTAAGGTTTAGGCTGGTTGCGACTTCCTACCTCCGCAGAGGCGGGGGACCGTTTTCTATGGTCCGCCCCCAGAGGCTAATGGATCCTGAAGGTTTCCTGAGGGCTCTGGGGGATTTTCCCACTGCTGAGACTGGCGCCTCATCTGAGGCCCTGGTTGACCTCTGGAATGTCAAGGGCAGTGGATGAGATTGCTCCGGAGCGACCTCTGCCACGTCGCAGACTCGGAGCGGCTCCTTGGTTTACTGAGGAGCTGTGAATGATGAAGCGGCAGGGCAGACGTCTAGAGCGACGGTGGCAGAAAACTCATGATGAATCTGATCGGACACGGAGTAGAGCTCATTACAGAGCCTACTCCGTGGCGGTGGTAGCAGCGAAGAAATCATTCTTCTCTGCTACCACTGCGTCTGCTGATAGCCATCCGGCAGAGCTGTTCCTTGTGGTGCGGGGCCTCCTCCATCAGGCCCCACCAGTGGACCAGGAGGAATACACGGTCAGCCGCTGTGACGTGTTTGCGCAACATTCTGCAGATAAAATCGATCGCATTCGTTACGACTTGGATGCCACATTGACAATGTCTGATGATGTCCCCCTGGCAACTGCTTGTCCAGTGTTGTGGGATTCTTTTCAGCTTGTGCAGCCTGAGGATGTGGACAGACTCCTTTGGAGTGTGAGGCCATCTGCCTGCCTGTTTGACCCTTGCTCAGCTTGGCTGATAAGAGCTGCCTGGGGTGGACTGGCTGAGTGGGCGGGGAGGGTGGTCAACTCTTCTTTGGGGGAGGGGACGTTGCCACTTGCTTTGAAGCGGGCAGTGGTTCACCCCCTCCTGAAGAAGCCCTCCCTGGATTCCACTGTGTTGAACAACTATCGGCCAGTCTCCAACATCCCGTTTCTGGGCAAGGTAATTGAATGGGTGGTGGCGGCCCAACTCCAGAGGGTCTTGGATGAAGCGGATTATCTGGATCCTTTTCAATCTGGTTTCAGGCCGGGCTTTGGGACGGAAACTGCCTTGGTCGCCTTGGTGGATGACCTACGCCGGGGACTGGACAGGGGGAGTGCGTCCCTGTTGGTCCTGCTGGACCTCTCGGCGGCTTTCGATACCATTGACCATGGTATCCTTCTGGGCCGATTGGCCGAGCTGGGAGTTGGAGGCACTGTTTTGTGGTGGTTCTGCTCCTACTTGGAAGGTCGGTCCCAGATGGCGGTGCTGGGGGATGCCTGTTCGACACCCTGGCCTTTGAGGTGCAGGGTGCTGCAGGGTTCAATTCTGTCCCCCATGCTATTTAATATCTACATGAAACCGCTGGGATAGGTCATCCGGGGGTTTGGAGTGGGGTGTCATCAATACGCTGATGACACCCAGCTCTATCTCTCCTTTCCTCCAGATTCCAGGGTGGCGGTTGAGGGCCTGGAGCGCTGTCTGGAAGCAGTGAGGATCTGGATGGGGGCTAACAAACTGAAATTAAATCCGGATAAGACAGAGGCTCTCCTGGTTCGGAAATCCTCAATGCAGGTGCTGGATTATTGGCTTGCTCTGAATGGGGTTGCACTCCCTCTGAAGGAACAGGTCCGCAGCTTGGGGGTCCACCTGGACTCGCAGCTGCTTCTGGATTCCCAGGTGGCAGCTGTGGCTAGGGGGGCCTTCGCTCAACTTCGGCTGGTGCGCCAGCTGCGTCCGTACTTGGATCGTGCAGACCTGGCCACGGTGATCCATGCTACGGTGACATCAAGGTTAGATTACTGTAACGCGCTTTATGTGGGGCTGCCCCTGAAGACTGTTCGGAAACTGCAATTAGTGCAGAATGTGGCGGCCCGTGTGGTCACTGGAGCTAGGCGGTTTGACTCTGTCAGCCCGCTTCTCCGGGGGCTACATTGGCTGCCCATTTATTTCCGGGCCCAGTTCAAGGTGCTGGTTTTGACCTTTAAAGCCCTATACTGTTCTGGGCCAGGCTATCTTAGAGATCGCCTACTCCCGTACAATCCGGTTCGTCCTCTCAGGTCATCAGAGAAGGCCTTTCTACAAGTGCCGCCGCTTAAGGAGGTATGTGGGGCGGCGGCAAGAAATAGGGCCTTCTCAGTAGTGGCACCAACGTTGTGGAACTCCCTTCCCCTTGACTTGAGAATGGCTCCCTCTCTTGAGACTTTTCGGCGAGGCCTGAAGACCTTGTTGTTTAACCAAGCCTTCTGACTTCATGGCCTTTTTAACATCTTTTATACATTTTTTAGTTGCTTTTTACAGGCCTGATTCCTCTGCTGTTTTATGCTCTTTTATTCTGACTTTTATCTGACTACTGTTTTTATGGGTTCTGCTAATGTGTTTTTAATATGTTTTTATCTGTTTGTGAAATTATGTTTTAATCTCTTTTATATGTTGTTAGCCACCCTGGGTCCCTTTGGGGAGAAGGGCGGGATATAAATAAAGTTTTATTATTATTATTATTATTATTATTATTATAAAACTCCAAGCCTCTCAACCAGTGATTTTCAGTCTTTTTCGTCTCATGGCACACTGACAAGGTACTAAAATTGTCAAGGCACACCAGCAGTTTTTGACAATTGACAAGGCACACCATGCTGTTGGTGGAGGGCTCATATCCCCCAATGGTCCTATTAATAAATTACCCTCCACCAAAGTCCCGCGGCACACCTGGGGACCATTTGCGGCACACTAGTGTGCCACGGCAGAGTGGTTGAAAATAGCTGCTCTGAACAGTCTATTTACTTTGCCACAGAGCTCCTTTTGTGCCTCTCCAAGAAACTACTATTTTCCTTTCCTCTTATTCTAGTCAAAACTCCATCTATTCACTTTGTCCTGTACTCTGCACTGTACTGTAGTCTGTCTCTGGAAACAGTTGATAAATGCCTGAGCACTGTTGTGCAGTGCAATTCTATCTTGTGCCAGAACAGGCAGGCCAGGAGGCCTGCGCTGTATCCAGTGTAAGACTGAGGCCAGAATTGGCTAAGCTGGAGGCAAGGGGAATTCCCCCACATCCCAGGCAAGGGTGCAAGGGAGTTACATGGGCCCAAGGGTGCTTCAGGATTGCGCCCATAGTTGTCTAAGTGCCCAGATCTGATGACACTCAGCCATTTCAACATGAACACACAGCAGTGCTCTGGCCAGTTTATGGGGACCCTGGGACAAAATCTTCCAGCTGACTGATGGCTCATTGGGTGCTACAACTGATATTGATGGTATGATCAGGTGTGATGGGTGTGTTGTGCTAGTGCCCAACCTGGCCGATCCTTAACACCACCCCTGAGACAAAGCTAGACTTGAATTCCATTTCTGTGCGTTCCCACTTAATAGTTACACTCCTGATAGTGAGCAACAGCAGCACATGCAACAGCAGCACATACATCTGATATTGCCAGGGGGGAAAAACAATACCCTCTTGTAAATCCTACACAGGGTGGTTGTCATAGTTTGCCTTAAAGCAGTGATCTCCAAACTTTTTATATTTTCACATTTTGGCCAGAGGGCCGTATGAAATATCTGGCGCAGTGCTGAGGGTCAGAAAAAAATGTAAATATAAAATTTAAATAAATAAATTAGAGATGGAATTTAGATGAATGAATAAATGAATGAGTGGGCTCATTCACTCAGCCTCTCCGACCCTCAGAACACCCTCCAGATGCAATCAGAGCACAGCTCTGGTATGTTCACTCGAGTAGGCCAGAGGCTTTCAGGGGACAAGAGGCTGGCAGTGGGCCAGATAGTGGCTCGCTGCAGGCCGCATCTGGCCCCTGGGCCAGGGTTTGGAGACCCCTGCTTTAAAGAACAGGCAAGCAGAAAAGTGCTACGTGATCATCTTTTATATAAAGGTCTAACAAGGAATGTATTAATTCTTTAGCCACCCCATTGCCTAAAAGTTGAAAGGGCAAAAGTGTTTTTGAAACATGATATCTGAACACTGTGTCAATTATAATTGAGAAAGACAGGTTTTCTGACAAACCCACTGACAACCACAGCAAGATACAAACAGCAAATGTGTTTGTTCAGATGGCTATGTCTTAACATCATCAGCTATTATCCTGTGCAAAGTTCAATATTTAATAATGAACAAAATATTGGTATACCCATATCCCAAAGTTTAGGAAAGCATATTACGATGTTATAAACAATCCAAACTAGACTATAACTTATAAAACATTAGAATTACAGCAACATTCAAGTTTCACTGTAAAACACACACACCCTCTGTGCACTGCAAAAGATTTGGGGAGCAGATTCCAAATCCTCCTGAAGCACACTGTGAATTCATGTGGGGTGGGGCATTGTCAAGCCTGTAGGACTCACTATATGTGAATGAAGAACATACAAAAAGTCCTCACTTAAAGTTGTAGATAGGTTTCAGCAGTTCCCAAATTGGGGCATTGCAGCACCCCAGCCAGGGAAGCTCTGTCTCTGCCCACTTAAGGGGAGAGGCAATGGTGAAGCCAGAGATGTGATCTCCACAATCACATTGCTGCTGGGGCCCAAAGGGGATTTTTAGACTTACATAAGGCAGTGCTGGCCTCTGGGGTGTGTGGGAAGGCCCATAGTCACATCTGCAGGTCTCCCCAAGCCTCCAAAAAGCAAAAAACAAAACAAAACAAACAAAACAAACTATTGTGACCCACTTCTGATTTTTGGAGGCTTGGGGAGCTCTACAGAGGTGTCTGCAGGGTTTTCCACACTACCCAGAGGCCAGCGCTGCCTTAGGTAAGTGAGGACTTGCTGTACCCTAGAAAACACATAACACTCCTCTCTGGCTATGAGTTGCAGGGGACGATAAACAGTAGTGGACAATCTGTCTTAAAGGGTAGCTGGACCACTGTTAATCAATTGAGGGCGCAATCCTAACCAACTTTCCAGCACTGAGATAAGGGCAATGCAGCTCTCAGATAAAGGAACAAACATTCCCTTACCTTGAGGAAGCCTCCATGTTTGCCACCCAACTGCAGGATGCAGCACATGCCCCATTGGCAGAGCTAAGTCAGTGCTGGAAAGTTAGATAGGATTTGGGCTTGAATTCCATATTGAGGAACACCCCAAGGCTCCCTAGAACATGCAACGGGCAAACTGCTGTGAGGCAGGCTGGGCCTCACCTGATCCTTTGGGCAGAAAAACTCTTTTATGAAATCTGAAAGACTGGAGGAAACCAATGAGTCCCACAGCTACAGAGCCCCAATTGTTGTCTAAAACCCTAAATAGCTTAGGTAGGATCAGGATACGTAAAGGGCTTGCCTGTTCCCTGAAACCACAGAGAGAGGTTCTGCTGCATATCCTGCTAATTGCTGCTAATTGTTTCTTGCTAATTGCTGACATCTGGAATGTTCTGCCTTAAATGATCTAGTTCTAGGCCAGGGGTCTCCAAACCTTTTGGCCAGAGGGTCACCACATGAGGTGGTGTGGAGGGCTTTAAAAAAATTTAAATATAAAATTTAAATAAATAAATTAGAAATGGAACTTAGATGAGTGAATAAATGAATGAATGGGCTCATTCATTCAACCTCTCTGGCCTTCAGATCACCCTCCAGACACAGAGCACAGTTCTGGTCATGTTCAGTTGAGCGGGCCAGAGGCTTTCAGGGGACAAGAGGTTGGCTGTGGGCCGGAAAGAGGCTTGCTGCGGGCTGCATCTGGCCCCCAGGCTGGGGTTTGGAGACCCCTGTTCTAGGCCAAGGGAAAGACGTTTCTCTTCCAGCAGACTAGTTTTGATCCATTGGGTTGTTTAAGTGTTTCTTCTTGGAGCCTCCCCACACCAGGTTTGTTTTATCTGTCTCTTTGCCTTTGGCTTATATTTATCTGATGAGCTGGTTTTGTATTTTTCTGCTTTCATTTTGACTTCATATGTTGCTTTTTGACATGTTGGTCTATTGTGAGCCACCTTGTGTGCTTTAAATAGCAGCAGACAGGATTGTAGTATTTTCAAGCAAACAAACAGGCTCAACATTAGGACAGATATTGTTCGGGATTTCCGGAGCATGTGAATTAGAAGATCTAGCTTCATTTAAAGACTCCTGACAGCTGTTTTTATACGTGCATTTGTTGATCTGAAATTTATGACCCTCATGATGGCTTATCTGTGCATAAGATTCTAGCCTTGATGCTTTCCTCTCTTCCCAATTATGGTTTCTAATATTTCACCTGTCAATCCTCACTTACAAAATCCTTTACTATATGAGATGAGAAAACCATTTGTAAAAATGCATTTATCTTTGTTTTTGGCATTATTGCTACACGGTAGTGTTTCTCTGTCCCGTCTTGCAATATCAAAAGTCAAATAAGGAGGACCAACTAGATAACATGACTTTGCTGTTATAAATTACTGTCCAGATTGTGTGAAGTTTTTTCTTAAATTGGAGGAAAGAAACAATGATTGGTTTTTCACACTAGGTTGCTGCAATTCTCAGCAGTGCATAGATCTGGCCATCTCCATGGGGAGGAGGGGAATTGTAAACTCATTACTCATGAATCGGTTCCTCATTACTGGTGTTTGCAATTTAACATATATCATTAACATGTTAAACTGCTAGCTTTACGTCTCCATCTCTAGTGGAACACTGTAATAGCAACATTCAGATAAATAACGTACTAGACAAATGGAACTCTCTGGGAGAGTTTGAGAGCAACTAAGTTTTTGTGGGAGAGGGAGGGAGGCAGCAAAGCGATTCCCAGGATCGCGCTGCTCAGGGGGGCTGCAGGGACTGGGATGTACTCACCAGTCTCTGCAGCAGCCTTCCAGGGGTGTCAGGAGCCCTGCGCGAGCGCCTGCAGGGCTCCCAGCTGCTTTGAAGTGAAAGAGGAGCAATCACGCGCCACCTCCGAAAAACCAGAAGTGGAGCGCGATTGCTCTATTTTCACTTCAAAGCGGCTGGAGAGCCCTGCAGGGATCACATTGCTGCCTTCCCCCCTGTCCCCGCCCCTTAAGGGGGCAGAGGCTAGGGACCTCAGACCGGGGCGGTCGCGATGCCCCAGTCTGAATACCACTGTACTAAACTGATACAACACCCACATGGCAGTATCAAGAAACAAATGGGAGTTTGGTCATAGACAGGTTTTACTTATAAATTATTAGGGAAAGCATAGTAAGACAGGATACATCATGATATTTTTGAATGCATAACTTATTTTTATCTGTAAACCGCTTTGTGAATTTTTTTTGTTGAAAAGCGATATATAAATACAGTTATTAATTAATATTAATACCATGTAAACATGGCTGAATGGAAGTCACTGCCCCATGGGTTCATCTCATGGCACAGCTGCAATATCTAAAAGCTCACAGTCTCCCGATTGCCCAATTACAGCAGGGAGATCGGAGTTTGTATGCCGGAACACACAAGCCCCTTCCCCGGAGGGGATTGGCGGAGGGCTGTGGCTGGGGGGAGCAGAGGTAATTTAAGGACACAGCAACAGCCCCCCTTCCTTCTTTGCTCGTGGGCACCGAGCGGACAGCACCCATCACGCACCGGAGGCTCAAGTGCAGAGGAAGCCTCCTCGTAGTTGGGTGAGATGGGCCGTGCAGTGCCGGGAGAGGTAAGGGAGCATTCCTCGGAAGGGGGAAGCTTTAGGGAAAGGGTCTCTGCTGGGGGAGACAATTGAGGGGGCACACTTAGCTGCCCACCCTGCCCCGTTTGGGAGCATTTGCCATGGCGTTTGGGGTGGATCGCCTCTCCGGCGGGCTGCCTCACGGCAGGCTAGGCCCCCCACGCCCCACTTGGGAGCATAGTTGGCTCCAGCTGGTCGCAGCTGCATGCCCCCCGCCATCCAGGGCACAAGGAGCAGCCTGCCGTCCCGGCGGGAACAGGGGGAGCCTCAAAACATGGGGACAGTTGTGGGGGTCGCCGTGACGGGCCCCCACCTGACGGCAGCCGATCCCCCCACCCCCCAGTACCTCTGAGTGGTGTGGCAGTGGCAGGGGGGGTGCAAAGTCCGGCCCTTTGCTGCTTCTCCAGCACGGCGGGCACCAACCTGAGAGGGCCCCCAGCCACACGGGAAGGTCGTGAGGGCAGGTGAATGAACCCCCCCTTCCCTCAGCCCCCATTCACTGCTTCTGGCCTTGTGCCTCAGCGGTCACGGTGGGGGCGGGCAGGGGGCAATGGGGCGCAGCCTGCGCCATGGCTTGCACGGCCTGGGCGCAGGTGAGTGCTTCTGAGTAGGCAGGCAGAGCCTTGAACTCTGGCCACAATCCTAGACACACTTTCCTGAGAGTAAGCCCCACAGTTTATAATGGGCCTTGCTTCTGAGTAGGCAGGCAGAGCCTTGGACTCTGGCCGCAATCCTTGACACACTTTCCTGAGAGTAAGCCCCATAGGCTATAATGGGCCTTGCTTCTGAGTAGGCAGGCTGAGCCTTGGATTCTGGCCGCAACCCTAGCCACACTTTCATGGGAGTAAGCCCCATGGACTATAAGGGGCCTTGCTTCCAAAGGGGTATGCAGGTTTGGTCATAGGGCTGCAGTCCTCACCCACTTTCCAGGGAGTAAGCCCCGTGGGGGCTAAAATGGGGCTTGCTTCCCAGGGGGCATGTAGAGGCTTGGAACATAGGGCTCCAGTCCTCACCCCACTTGCCAGGGCGTAAGCCCTGTGAGGGCTATAATGGGGCTTGCCTCTGAGTCAGCATGCAGAGGCTTGGAACATAGGGCTCAGATCCTTGCTCCAACTTCCAAGGAATAAGTCCCACTGAGGATAAGGGGTCTTGTTTCCGCATAGACATAGCTGGACTTATACAATCCTGTCCAGGCTACAATCCTGTCCACACTTTTCTGGGAGTGTGTTACACCGGTTTTAATGGGACTTACTGATGAGTATACAGGCATAAGATGAGCTCCTGTGGGTGCAAGCCAGCACAGATCCAGTAGCTCCTAAAGGGGCACATGGGGATGCAAGGAACTGGGGCTTCCCATCTTGCACCGGCCTGTAGGAGGGCACTACCGCCAGCCCAATTCAGTCCCCCCGGGGGGCTTAAAAGGGAGCACCTTACTGGCTTGCGCAGGTGGCTGTGGCTGCTGCCTCCCCCCCCCCCAAGAAACCCGGGCAACTTAGACTGTGCACCTGACAAGGAGCAGTCTGGGGTCTGGTGGTCGGGATGGTAGAGAAACTCCCAGTATCTTACAGGTATATTGCCCCCCCCCTTGGTTGGAGAGAGGAAGGAGTTGCAAATATCGGACAATTTGGCTAAAGGGATTTTGATTTACGCCTCAGCCGTAATTTAGATGTGCCCTCTGGGGCCAGCCAATTTGGAATAAGGGGACATAAGACACCATGCCAGTCAGGGCTATGGTGTATTGTGCTCAGCAGGGCTATGCTTGTGAGCAGCATTTCTAGATTTAGGGCTTTTGCTACCTAGTAAAATCTCACTGGGGGTTGAGGATCCCACAGTGGGGCTCGAGGCATGGCTGGTTATGCCGCCCAAAGGGGCTTGGGGGAGCTGGAAAGGTAGCAGTCACCTGATAGCTAGCGGCAAGGCTTAGTAGTCGTAGGTGCTGGGGAATGTGCCAGGGGTGCAGATCCCATGCACTTTTGAAGGCAGCTTGTCCAGCAACGTCACTAGGGGCAATTGTTTACGAGCACATGCCTGCTGGCTCTGCAGCATAAAGCAAGCGGTCTCCGCACACCTTAGGGTGGAGTTGGCCCCAGTCTGGACCCTGAGGGTGAGCACGGGATAGCTGCAGAGGACGCACTGCCTCTGCCAGCAGCCAGAAAGGGGAGCGGCACCAGTTAGAGCCCCCCCCCCCATTTACTTCATTGGTTGAACCCTTTGACCATCAGTCACCATTAAATCAATGTAGCAGTGTAGTTGCTAGTTTCTTGGCCTGGGACAAAGGTATTTTGTTAGTTTTGTTAGTCTCAAGTTGCAACCAGCATTGAAACCCTGCAAGCATCTGGGGAGAGCTTCACTTCTCTAGGCATTTTGAAATGAACATGCAGACACTTTTGCCCAGCATGTCTCTTGAATAAATAAGAGCAGAGGCTCTTCCCCCTTTTAGGCAGAGCATCCTGGCAGACGGCTCAGGGGCATGCCTAGACTCTGAGCGCAGTCCTCTGAGACCTTGGTTCAACATGGACCAGTATGCCACCTGAGCATGGGTGGCATAAACTTTCAGATCCAGCTGCTGGAGGAAGACATGCATGGGAAGGATAAAGTGGATAGAGAGATGCTCTTTACACTCTCATATAACACCAGAATCAAGGGACATCCACTAAAATTGAGTGTTGGGAGAGTAAGGACAGACAAAAGAAAATATTTCATCGCGCAGCGTGTGGTTGGTCTGTGGAACTCCTTGCCACAGGATGTGGTGACGGCATCTGGCCTGGATGCCTTTAAAAGGGGATTGGACAAGTTTCTGGAGGAAAAATCCATTACGGGTTACAAGCCATGATGTGTATGTGCAACCTCCTGATTTCAGAAATGGGCTATGTCAGAATGCCAGTGCAAGGGAGGGCACCAGGATGAGGTCTCTTGTTATCTGGTGTGCTCCCTGGGGCATTTGGTGGGCCGCTGTGAGATACAGAAAGCTGGACTAGATGGGCCTATGGCCTGATCCAGTGGGGGCTGTTCTTATGTACATGCAGGTTCAGCAGACTTGGCAGGTCAGCTCACTTCCCAAAGGAAGGTCCTCCCCCTCCCCCCCCCCCCCGTTTTGTCTCTCATGCCTTCACTACTGGTGCTAGATAACAAGGCCTTTCAGTTAGGCCCAGGAGCGGAAGGTGGGATTACGCTAGGGACTTGCAAAATAGGGAAGATACCGGCAGGTTTTAGTAGAGCTGCCTTTATAGTTGCTGATGGGCACAAGCCAGATACCCCTAGCATCACGTGTGAGGATTAACATGAAATTTGCTTACATTGCCCTTTGGCTTGTGAGGCTTCACTGGGCAGCCTAGTAGCTGGGTATCTTTAAGGGGGCACATTCCTAAGGGGGCATTTAAGGGGGCACAACAAAACTAATATGACATTTAAGGGGGCACAACAAAACTAATATGAGAAGTTTTCTAACCAATGGACAAGGATGAAGCATTTTATCCACAGAAGGGATACGAAATGAAGCCAGGAAAACCCATTCAGCCCTACAAGTCTAAAAGGTACATGAAATAGCGACTTCTTTCACCAGCTGGGATATACATTAATAATATTGACTTACCTTTTAAGATTGTTGTAAGACTTATGTCAAGATTATATACATTATTATCTTGTGATGATAATACTAATATACGTTTGAGGTAATATATTCAAAAGAACTATCTAAATGTTAGGTATGATGACTTTCAAGTCCAAAGTTTAAAAAGCTAAACACAGTATATCTTCCATTCATTCTTTTAATCCTTTTCCAAAAAAAAAAGTCTGCAACCATTCATCCTGCAATTAGTGAAGCATCGTGTTCAGTTTCCAGAGTCTGGACTCATCAGCTGTGAAGACTGAAGTCAAGTCACACAGACTTTTGAAAGAAAAAGAACAATGGCTTCAGCGCAAGGAAACAATGGCACATCACGTTTAAACATATGCCATGTAATTTGTTTCTTTGAATGGTAATCAAAAACATCAGCTAGATTTAGCATCTCTTTTTGCTACATTTCAACACACTGTGTTTGGGCGTAACGGATTTATATTTCATATGTACTTAATCACATCAAAATCAAAGAGTAATTTCTCACTCTAAAGCATTCGTGTAATATAAAAATCATTGGCCTCTTTCTCAGAAAGAAAATAACCATCAGGTGCATAGAGAATTTACTGGAAAGTCCTGAGGTGGTTTTTCTTCATGTAATTAATTTTAAAAAAATTATTTTTACAGCGAGTCTCTGCTTTCTGGTAATGTATATCCATTAATTAAGAAAATAATTGTCAAGGGGGTGCCAGAGGAAAAGACTGAGCCATATGTAACATGTTTCACAACACTTTCTGTACTTCAAGATGTGATAATGAGGGAACTATAAGAATCTAAATAGAATAGAATAGATTAGGATGAAAGCCAGCAATTTCCCCACATTGAAACCTAAAAGCTGGTAGCAAAATTTGTTGGCAACATTCCTAAAGAGAATTCAGGATGGGCCTAGTCTTCAAACATCCATGTTAGATTGATACTATAATTTTGAAAAATGTAAAACGTATGACCTTTTTATAATACAGTTTTGTTTTCTATCTTTACAGTCTTCATCTACAGTGTCTATTTAGTACTCTTAGGGCACAATCCTAAACAGGTCTACTCAGAAGTAAGTCCTATTTTGTTCAATGGAGCTTACTCTCAGGAAAGTGTGGTTAGGATTGCAGCCTTAGTGCCTATTTGTACTCCACAAATTAGTTCAGTTCTCTAGCATAACCGAATGGCAAATACGTGACAAAATGGCAGAGGGTAAAGAGGGGATGAATTGTTTAATCTAAAGCAGTGGTTCCCAAACTTTTCAGACCCACTTTTTAAAACAACAATTTATCACAACCCACATAGTTTTACTAGACAAAAAAAGAGACCTAGATAGAAATATTTATTTATTAATTATTATTATTATTATTATTATTAACAGCAATAATTGATTAATTGATTAATTAATAATAATCAAGAGTCCTGTGCTCCCAAGGCTGCTAGAGACCTTACATATAGCATGTGTGTAGACATTTGCTAGACTCTCCCTAGAAATGGAGTGCAAGGACTGGCACCGGGGCAGCCACAATGCAGCCCCAAGGTAAGGGAACAAATGTTCCCATACCTTGAGGAGGCCTCCAAGACTGCCTTCCCAACACAAGAAGCAGTGCATATCTCATTGGCACAGAAGCAGTGTAATGGGAAAATTGGACAGGATTGGGCCCTCGGTCACTTATCTTGGGGCAGGGAGAAGAGGTAGCAGAACTGGATGGCAGCAACAGGAGCTCCAAACCTCTGTGGACCATCTTTTCCCTGCAGATGTTTTCCTGTAAAAGATGTATGGAGTTTCATTTTCCCACAGGGGCTGCTGGGACCTGAAGTCTTTATGCAGGCCTGTGGAGAAAAGATGCTCTGCCGATGCCTTTCTCCCTCTGCCACTTCCTCGTCTCCCTGCCCCAAATTAACTAATGACTGGATGCCTTGGCACAGGGGTAAGAGAAAATGGACAGAAGCAAACAGCTTCAGGGTTAGGTCAAGGAGGTTTGCACCCAACCTAGTCCTGCTCGTAAGCTGTTGAGCAGAGACGTTCAGTATTTCAAACAGCCTCACCCAAAAGCTCACAGCATCTCTATAAGCACATTCTTCTATCAGTAGCCTATATCCATTTAAGGAAGAATGGGAATTTTGGCTTCCCTGTAATTTGTTTAATCAATGCAGACAACATATACATTGTATAGTCAACATAGTACATTGACAGAAACAAATACAGACAAATTATCTTCAATTCATATATGATATTCAAAAAACCATTAGGAGGCTGCATAGCACAATTAGGAAGGACATACCCAAGGTTGAGACAATATAAAATGCGTGTAGCTTTGCAATGTCCATATCACATATTAATGCAAGTTAATGTTCCTGCCAGGTTCCTACAGAACTGAAGAGCTGTCTGCACCACATTGCCATGGCAACACATGGATGCATATTCATTTAATCTGTGGCTGCAACTCTTCCTTAAGCAGCTATTCAGCCTGAGACTGAATGCCTCACAGGGCAAGGCTAAAAATGAAAGGGGTGGAGAGACTGAAATGACTTTTTAAAAATGTGGATACTCAAAGAAGGCTGTTAGCCCAATCTGATTGAGGGCCTGCACTGGCAGAACACATGTTCCCCGGCATGCACGGTTGCAAAACTGCCATAAAGCACTTTGCAACAGCGCAAGGCGGAGGTGTACCTGTGGGAAGGCCAGAGTCTCTGTCCTGGCACCGGGGGTCGTTGGGACACCAGCTGGACCAACTAAATCCAGCACAGGAGTGAGGGGAGGGCTGGCAGGGGGTTGAGCACAGCAGGGAGGGCGGAACAGGGTGGGGATGGGAGTAGGAGATGAGCAAATTCCTGCCCAGGAAGGGCAGGATTAGGAGCACCAGCGTGCGCTGCATCCAAACCCCTTTCCCAAGCCTGATTTTCCTGCATGGATTAATGTGGAGTTGTGCATGTGATATTGCTGAGGCCTTACCCTGAGGAGACGTCCAGCAACCAAAAATTCCACAGGGTACAGCAGAAGCCACGCTGGGATTTAGGTAGGATTGGAATGTGTATCAATTAGTGAGCCCTTTAGCAAAAACTTCACGTGACATAGGAAAAGTTCTACTTTTTAAACAGTCTGAAAATATGACTCCTCTGAAACTGCCACTGTCCCTAAATAAACTTGTATGCCATGTTCATACAGCCAGTGCTCTACATAAATCAATCACGTATGTTTCTTGCCTAATGGGATGGCCACACCTTGCAGATGATGAAATGGTACTACTCATTTGTGTAGACAGACAACACAAGTTCTTGATGTGTAGGCTGCCTCAAAACAATTATGCAATTACACAGGACCACATCTATCATCTAAGTCACCTGTCCTTCATTACTGAGATGAATGAAACTTAACCACCATTCAAAGTGTAAATAAAGGGTATGTCTCTTTTTGCCTTCCATAGAGGTGTTTGGCATACTGAACAATTCTTTTTTTTTTTGGGGGGGGGGGGGAGGTAAGAGTTCACGAGCTCCTTCTTACATCCTCCCAAATATAAGCATTATCCTCACAAGCAGAGAAATGCAGTGGCATAGCCAGAGGGGGGGCAAAGCACTAAGTTTTGCAGGTGCCTGGACACGCCAAGCAAGCAGCTCCTCCCCCTCCTCTTCAGAGTCATTTTGGGCAGGGGGAGCAAAACGGAGGTGTGCTCAGGTGCCTGCAAAACTTAATGCTTTGTTCCCGTCTAGCTAAGCCACTGGAGGAATGCACACACATATACCAGTATCCCACATAACAGCTGCACTGCCAGATGTGCAAATATATGAAACCCATTCAGCTTTCTTAGTTTGCAGACCTTTACAGGAATCATAATGTGATAAGTGGTCCTATGAAGCTTTTCATATTTCAGCAAAGTTTTCGTTCAGTTTGAAGTTACAAATGATTTGCTTCATATCATTTATCAGACTGCTGCTATTGCATACACACCAGATCTGACAATTGCCTTCAGGAAATGAATCTGAGCTCTCATGAAAAGTTCACTGCCAATGACGTGCCTGCAGGTGCACTGAAGTACACATGGAGCCGAGCTCCACAAAAACAAGGGCTGCACTTTTATCTTCACTGCTTTGCCCATACAATAATAATGAACATATGAAGCATCAACAGAACAGAAGTGGAGCCCTGCTGGGTCACACCAAAGGTCCATCTTATGCAGCATTCCGTTTCCCACAGCAACAGACCCAGTTGGCTCTTAGAAGACCAGAAACAGGACATGTAAGCAACCTGCTATCTTCAGGTGCTGCTCCCAGGCAATAGGTGTGCAGATGTAAAGGGAACCTGGATACAGCCATTATGACTGATTCTCCACAAATTCATCTAATCCTCTTTTTAAAGTCATGAATTAATGGCTGTCACTGCATGTTGAGGAACTGAATTCCATAGATAAATACTGCACTGTGTGAAGAAGTACTTCCTTTTGTCCCCCCAATCATTTTCTGACAGTGAAGAGAAGGAGACAAGTAGCCCTCCTTGCATGGAATTCCATATATATCTTGAGTCTATGAGAAAAGCAGTATAGAAATACTCTGATAATCATCCAGTGAAGTCACACAGATGCTTCGATTGTAGCAATAGGCTTCAAAAAGAGCTGGGGAAAAAGAGGACAAAACAAAGCCATAGAGGAATAGCAAGCCCATACATTAAATGGCCCTCCTTTGCCACAGAATACTTGCGCACTTGGCAGTAACTGCTGCCAATATTTTTACTGCTTTTTACATAAAGATCACCAAGGAGGGGAAGGGGAGACACTGTGTACCACCCAGCCTTACAGAGGAGTCAGTATTACATTGTACAATAAAGCATGACAACTACCGTGCCACTTGGTTTATAATCCTTTGTGAGAGTGATGCTCCAAAGCTGCTTCTTTAATCTAGATTCCTCATCTCAAATTGAAAACCTTCAGGTAGTTTAAAAATGACAGCTTTCCACACTCCTTTAAAGACTATTCAAGCAATCAGATCCTCTCTTCTCCTTTTTGCACTGGCAAAACTAAATTTATATCACCAAGATTGGAATTTTGCAAGCGCTTACGAAGCTCTCCTCTCAAATCCTTCCAGGCTATAAGACCAGCTCTTGAGGAAAAGATAAGTCTTTCAGCCTTTTCCAGTCAAAATTAAGAAATTATATTTTCCTAGTCTTCAGACATATTAAGTTAATTGATACTAGAATTGATACATAAAGCAGACTGAGGGCGCAATCCTGAGGGCGCTCTCAGCCAGCACAAGTTTCTTCCGGCTGAAGAATGTTGTATATGTGCTGTAAAGCACTTTCACACCACTCTGGAGACAGACTGGCTCATGGACATATGCCAGACTCCCCAGGGCCTGGTAAATTTATGATGGTCTAGATTAGCTGGCACAGGGGTCTGGGGATGTGTAGGAAGGGTGGGGAGGAGGCGGGGAGGAGGTGTTTTGGGATAGGGGGAGGGCGAGCGGTGGGTATTCCCATGGGAAGAAGGGCAGGGAGTGGAAGGGGGAGCTCCATTCCCAGGTGGTCAGGGCTGCTTGGATTTGCACCATCCATTTTGGTGGTGCAGATCTGGGTAGCCCCGTTGGGGCTGCCACAGATCACCCTGGGGAAAGAGGAAAAGTTTTCCCTTGTGTTGGGCTGAGCCACAGCCGACCTCAAACCTGCAATGAATACAGCTCAGGCCCATCAGCCTGCCTGTTCCAGAGCAGGTTAGGATTGTTCTGCCCTTCTTTTTTATAGTGATGACTGGACACATTTGGTTGTATCTTTTAATTAATGGGAATTAGTCATGACTAACTAAAGATAGGCCACAGTTTAAATGAAAGAATCCAGTTTAGAAATATAGCCCATTCTCTGGAATTCTGTGCAAAACTAGATGATGGGGACAATTCCATGTATTCAGGGATAGAACTGTCCCAGTAACTTGTATGGGCGGGGCGGGGGTGGTAGTTAGGGCCAAATTTTACTAGCCAAAGGAGTGAATGTAAAAGTGAATGTGCTGAACTCTCTCTGAACCTCACATCCCCCCCCGCCCATTTTCCAAAGTCCTTCTCATGCAATCTTCTCTTGCAAACCAGTTGAGGAAAAAGATATGAGGTTGAGAAGATGCAGGAAGGTAAAGTGAGGGAACAATAAGATTCTGCTAAATGACTGTGCCTTACAGCAGCTAGTCATGGAGCCCACCAGAGGACAGGTGACTCTGGATTTAATATTGTGCGGTACTCAGAACCTGGTCAGAGATGTAAATGTTACTGAGCCATCGGGGAACGGTGACCATGCTGCGATCTGTTTTGCCATGCATGTTGGGGGAAGAGTACCAGGCAAATTTGTCACAAAAACTCTTGACTGCCGACAAGTGGACTACCCTCAAATGAGGAAGCTGGTTAGAAGGTGGTTGAAAGGGAAGGTAAAAAGAGTTCAATCTCTCCAGAGTGCATGGAGGCTGCTTAAAACAACAGTAATAGAGGCCCAGCAGAAGTGTATACCACAAAGGAAGAAGGGCTCCACTAAGTCCAGGAGGGTACCTGCATGGCTAGCGAGCCAAGTTAGAGAGGCCGTAAAGGGCAAGGAAGCTTCCTTCCGTAAATGGAAGTCTTGCCCTAATGAGGAGAATAAAAAGGAACATAAACTGTAGCAAAAGAAATGTAAGAAGGTGATACAGAAGGCCAAGAGAGACTATGAGGAACACATGGCCAGCAACATTAAGGGGAATAATAAATGCTTCTTCAAATATGTTAGAAGCAGGAAATCTGCCAGAGAAGCGGTTGGCCCTCTGGATGATGAGGGAGAAAAAGGGGAGATAAAAGGAGACTTAGAGATGGCAGAGAAATTGAATGAGTTCTTTGCATCTGTCTTCATGGCAGAAGACCTCGGGCAGATACTGCTGCCCGAACGGTCCCTCCTGACCAAGGAATTAAGTTGGATAGAGGTGAAAAGAGATGTTTCAGACCTAATTGACAAATTAAAGATCAATAAGTCACTGGGCCCAGATGGCATCCACCCAAGAGTTATCAAGGAATTGAAAAATGAAATTGCTGATTTCTTGACTAGAATATGCAACTTATCTCTTAAAATGGCCACGGTGCCGGAGGATTGGAGGATAACAAATGTCACACCAATCTTTAAAAAGGGAAGGAGAGGGGACCTGGGAAACTATAGGCTGGTCAGTCTAATGTCTATTCCAGGTAAGATGGTGAAATGCCTCATCAAAGATAGAATCTCAAAACATTCAGACAAAGAAGCCTTGCTGAGGGAGAATCAGCATGGCTTCTGTAAGGGTAAGTCTTGCCTCATGAACCTTATAGAATTCTTTGAAAAGGTCAACAGACATGTGGATGCGGGAGAACCCATGGACATTATATATCTGGACTTTCAGAAGGCGTTCGATATGGTCCCTCACCAAAGGCTACTGAAAAAACTCCACAGTCAGGGAATTAGAGGACAGGTCCTCTCCTGGATTGGGAACTGGTTGAAGGCCAGGAAACAGAGAGTGGGTGTCAGTGAACAATTTTCACAATGGAGAGAGGTGAAAAGTGGTGTGTCCCAAGGATCGGTCCTGGAACCAGTGCTTTTCAACCTCTTCATAAATGACCTGCAGACAGGGCTGAGTAGCAAGGTGGCAACATTTGCAGATGACACCAAACTGTTCCGAGTGGTGAAGACCAGAAGTCATTGTGAGGAGCTCCAGAAGGATCTCTCCAAACTGGCAGAATGGGCAGCAAATTGGCAGGTACGTTTCAATGTAAGTAAGTATAAAGTCATGCACATGGGGCAAAGAATCAAAACTTTACACATAGGTTAATCAGTTATGAGCTGTCTGACAGATCAGGAGAGAGATCTTGGGGTGGTGGCGAACAGCTCGATGAAAGTGTCAACCCAATGTGCGGCTGCAGTAAAGAAGGCCAATTCTATGCTTGGAATAATTAGAAAAGGTATTGAGAATAAAACAGCTAATATTATAATACTGTTGTACAAATCAATGGTAAGGCCACACCTGGAGTACTGCGTCCAGTTCTGGTCACATCTCAAAAAGGACATAGTGGAAATGGAAAGGTGCAAAAGATAGCGACTAAGATGATAACTGGGCTGGGGCACCTTCCCTAAGAGGAAAGGTTAAGGTGTTTGGGCCACTTCAGCCTAGAAAAGAGGTGTCTGAGGGGGAACATGATTGAGACAAATAAAATTATGCACAGGAAGGATAGAGTGGATAGAGAGATTCTCTTTACACTCTCACATAAAATTGAGTGTTGGGTGGGTTAGGATAGACAAAAGAAAATATTTCTTTACTCAGCATGTGGTTGGTCTGTAGAACTCCTTGCCAGAGGATGTGGTTATGGCAACTGGCCTAGATGTTTTTAAAAGGGGATTGGACAAATTTCTGGAGGAAAAATCCATTACGGGTTACAAGCCATGATGTGTATGTGCAATCTTCTGATTTTAGAAATGGGCTATGTCAGAATGCCAGATTCAGGGGAGGGCACCAGGATGCAGGTCTCTTGTTATCTGGTATGCTCCCTGGGGCATTTGGTGGGTCACTGTGAGTGAGATACAGGAAGCTGGACTAGATGGACCTATGGCCTGATCCAGCGGGGCTGTTATTATGTTCTTATATTGCAGCTGGACAGAATTATCGTCTTGTCCCCTCCCATGCAGGGATGTGCGTTGGGTGGGGAAGCAGGTGAGAAGGTAAAATGGCCTCACCTACAATTGTTATCCAAGCATAGTGGAGGATGAATGCATTTAAAATTGCTCTGCATGTGAGTTGTGGGTGCTTGGGCGCCTCACACAGTGGTGGCACTTTTCAAAGGACTCCAGTGCGGAGGCTCTGCCTCACTTGCCTCCCCATCCACCACAAGTCCCTGCTTCTGTGTGTAGCATATAGTTCCATCCACAGTGTCTAGCAATTTTAAATGCATCCATCCTCCATTATACTTGGATACCTATTGTAGGTAGGGCCATTTTAATTGAGATCATTGGTAAGAATAACGGAAAAGGGGCTGTTATTATAATGTGTATCGACAAGTCAGAAGCAAACGTTAAAGGTAGGTTTTATGTGATAATGAACTGTCACTGAACAATTTCACAGATGACTAAAATAGAATAGCTTTTGTAAACTGTTTTCCTTCTATAGACAAATAAGAGCACAGTCACATGAGCAACATTCCATTTCTTTAAAGAGACGTATTTCTGCTCCTTCAAATATTTTTTATGTAGCATCTTTCCACCACAGAAACACAGGCTTATACATTGGCATAGGGAAGCAGCAGAAATGTGTTCATTATCCATGAAGCAGCCCTTCCTGCTG
Organism: Tiliqua scincoides; assembly: GCF_035046505.1. Taxonomy (NCBI): domain Eukaryota; kingdom Metazoa; phylum Chordata; class Lepidosauria; order Squamata; family Scincidae; genus Tiliqua; species Tiliqua scincoides. The sequence goes on along the minus strand of NC_089827.1, from coordinate 24,296,320 downwards.
CCCCTTTTAAAAGTCTTTTAAATACACTCAACACTGTTAATGATTAAAAAGTGGATCTGCTTCGATTACATACACTGGGAGCCAAAGGCTGGGCACAGATAACAATTCAAAGAAATTGGAGGTTCTGTGTGGAGTGGAATGACATGTCCATAACAGCTTCACCACTTTGGTCCCCGTCCCCCCCACATTTCTACTAAATAGGATAAAACTCTACTTTGGGTTGACTCCTAGGACATGATCATATGTTACAGCAAGACTTTTGTTCCTGATGCTGGACTCAGTATTCCCTTTCGGGTTTTTTTGAAAGAATTCTCTCAGACCACTCCTGAGCAAAAGCTAAGGTTGAGGCATCTTCAGTCCCCCCAACTCATCTCCCTCATTCCCAATTACCAGCCAGCATTTAACCTCTCCTGCTCCACCTCCACCTTCGACAACCCATGTTTGCTTCAGAGACAGACCAGAATTTGTTCTGCTCAAGCACAGAAGAAATCATGAACGGCTACTGGATAATTGCAAATACATATAATTGATTGCAACTTAATGCCAATGAATTGTCTGCAGATCTAGTTTGAATGGTGCAGTATACTAAGCTACTACATTATTTTATTTTAACTTGGCTGACAACACAGAGCTTGCTAATCATCCCCACACAGAACTAACTCCTAATATTTGTGGCAAATATTTTGTGTATTTCATGAGGACCACCCACCTGTGTGAAAGCTGAGAAAATTGCTTCATCACAACCACAAGAAGGGGGTATGGGCACAGAGGTGGTCTTAGGGATCAGTAGTGGGCCCTGGGCAACTGCCCAATGATGCTGGCCCTGCCCAAACCGAAGATATACCTTGGACATGATCAATGGAATTAGATTTATGTGGGGCTCCTCAGCCCTTGATCCTCATTGGAGGGGGGGATCTCCTCCTCCATTGTACATACAGTATCCACTTGCTGTGCTTCTGGATCATTTCTCTCCATCCACCTGGGATCCTCCTGCCCAGACTTCCCCTGTTGACTTTGAGATGAGAGGGAGTTATACAGCACCCACTTCCTCCTCCTTGCCAAAGGACAACCTTCTCAGGTAACAGTCTCCTCCACTGCCTCTGGAGTTAGAACCTTCAGCCTTGCATCCTACTGTTATTGCCTCATTACTGGCCCTGACCGAACCCTTTATACTGGGATATACCTTTTTTTTTTAAAAACTTATGTGCAGCCCTGCCCCTTTTCCAGGCCAGAACCTGCCTCCCTAGCATCACCACAGGACGTCTGCCCTGGGAGAGGCATAAGTAGTTGGGGAATCTCGCTGTGGCCCAGCTACTGGCTGCAGTGTTAGCTGTGGATTAGTGAATGGTTTAGTAGCAGTATGTTACTTGATTGTTTAGATTGGGGTGTCCAAACTTTTTGGCAGGAGGGCCACATCTTTCTGACACTGTGTCCGGGGCCGAGAAAAAAAAGAATTAATTTACATTTCAAATTTACATAAAGTTACATAAATGAGGGCGTAATCCTAACCTCTTATGTCAGTGCTTTCTAGCACTGGCATAGCAGTGCCAATGGGACATGTACTGCATCCTGCAGCAGGGTGTCACTCACGGAGGCCTCCTCAAAGTCAGGGAATGTTTGTTCCCTTACCTCAGAACTGCATTGCCCTTATGTCAGTGCTAGAAAGCACTGACATAAGGGGTTAGGATTGCGCCCTGAATATATTAAGAAATGGAACTTATATTAATGAATAAAGGTCTTGCAATAGTTCAAGGCCTATAAAAGACCTTGCACAAAGTAAGGCCAGCCTTTCCATCACTGCTGCAGCTGCATCGCAGACGTGAAACAGCAAGCAATGGAGAGAGCCCTCATCCCATAGCTCATCCAAAAGGTTGAACAGTCACCCTCACGCTGAGAGCAGTTGCATCAGGCCAGCATGGGCTCTAGCAAGTCTCCGAAAGGCCAGAGGCTTATTGGAGACTGGGGGCTCCCCATGGGCTGGTTTGGGAGTCCCTGGGGCCGCAAGTGGCCACTTGTGGCCCCTGGGTCAGGGCTTGGGCACCCCTGGTCTAGATTACCCGAACTCGGGCCTCAAGAGCTGTACATGGGGGAGGGAGGTAATTCTACTGGGGGGCTTAGTAGGTGCAAGGATGGAGGCAGCAATGCTGATCCCAGACAACTTAACCCTAGTTTGATGAGTCCTAAACCGATTCCTTTTTTTGAAAGCTTCAGTGTGCACTAAGATGGTAGTTTTCAGGCACTTTGGCATTCTTGGGCAACTAAAGCACTGCCTGCTAAATAAAGACCTCTGTTCCAACATGTAATCATTTGAATGTCACACTGATTTATTTATTTTCTTGGTAACCCACTTGTGATCACAACTGTTTAAAATAAAGCGTTGGTAAAAAAAAAAATAACAGTGCGGTTGAGATGTGACAGGAAATTTAAATGTATGGATTTTAAGTACAAAAGAAGATTCTGACACTGAGTCATATTCACAAGGGCCAGATAATCTTTTGCTGCAAACATCTTATGTTGCTGCTCCTTTTCAGACATTACTTTATCTACGCTACCAAGGCATATAAAATCTAACCTAGCCCTTGCATTCTCCAGTGTGACCTATTTTGCTTTCAGATACCCCTGTAGATAAGCCATACAATTTCATACAACTTATCTTCCAATAAACTGACAGACAAAAGATATGCTTTCACAGGATAAAAAAATAATCTAGTCTGGATTGCAATCATGCGCACAGTTAAGTTGCTTAACACCCAGTTAGTGAATCCCAAACCTCCTGGAGTCACGAATGAAATATACTGTCAGTTTTTCTTGTCATCGCTTTTCTTAAACCTAATCCTATCCAACTTGCCAGTGTTGATGCAGCTATTCCAAAGGGGTGTGTGCTGCATCCTGAGGTGGGGGGCAGTCACTGAAGCCTCCTTGTGTTTTCTCTTTCTTTGGGGTTTGCACTGTAGCTGCTTCAGCACTAGAAAGTTAGAGAGCAGAGTGCTCTGAGCATGAACAGAGAACAACGCCCTCATTACCAAGTGACCACAGCTTTTTATCTTCGATGTAAGCATAGGTAAAGGAGGAACATGATTTCCATTGTCTGCACCTCTATTTTAATGATTAAAAGATTAAACACTTTATATGTGATCTGACTCAGCTGAGTGACTAGCAATTCAGGAACCAATAATTTCCTTCCAGCGGCAACAAAGTCAACAGGATTTTTTTTAATCGAGTCAATTAAAATTATCAATAGTTTCCCCTCCCCCCTGCCAAGGACATCTGGAAGAAGCAGCAAATCTGTTTCCTCACTTTAGTTTTAAGGGAAAAGAACTGAGTGGGCAATTCTAAATGTAATCGGCAGTAACGTCCACAGTTGGGAAGCATAATTATCAAATGTCCTCACTCCGCATAGCTCAAGGTTACAACTAGGATTAACCAGAGGGACTGCTGAATCCGCAGAATGGAACTGTAAAGCTTCCCAAATGCAGACACTCCACCTGAAGCCTCTGAAGCCAAAATGGGTTAGCTTGAATTAAAAAAATAAAACCACAATGACTAATAATGTAATACAATAGAGGAATTATATACTGTGTCTCCTGAGAATGACAACCTTAAATTGAACCTGAGAGTTTTAAAACTGGTAAGCAAGACAGGTAATTATAAATGATCATGAATGCCTCAATTTTTTAATAAAATTAATATTCTCTCTTTCTGTAAGTAAATCTGGTAGGATAAGAGAAGAATAGATGAACTTATTTTGTTGTTGACTTTACTTTTGTTGGCACCTATAAACTTAGGCTGTCCTTGCAAAAATTTTTTAAAAAAAGTGATTTAAATGCAATGATGGATTAGGTGCCCTTCAGTCTTGGGTGCCCTTCCACCTTGGGTGCCCTTCAGGGAGAAAGGCGGAATACAAATCTAATAAATACATAATAAATAAATAATTAGCCACTGCTAAAGTCATCAGTGAGCCACCAGTGTCGGTGCTGGCAACAGGTTGCTGGATGCCCTGGGACAAAACCTTGCCCTAGACCCCCATTGTTTTCCAATTCACCCCCTAATAGTACTTTTGGCACTACACTACCACCAACACTAAAGCTTCAGGAGTTGGCCTGATCAAGTTGACCCAATGATGGGCAAGGCCAATCCATGATTAATGTGATATCTTGATTAATGTGATCTCTTGATTAATGTGGCCATTTAATGTTTCAGAACATTAGTTTTCATTAACCATCTACTGCTTGAAATGTGTATTTTTGCACAATGTTGTAACGTATTTGCTTTTTCCTAAGTAAGCCAAGCTAAGAGATGCCTAGAAGAATGAAGAAGAAAAGAACTCACCAAACTAAGGGGAAGAGACTTCTGGCTTTTTGGCCCCAATTAATTATAGAAAATATATATAAAAATACCTCTCATTGGCCTATCTTAGGGCCCAATCCTTTCCAATTTTCCAGTGCTGGTGCTACTGTACCTATGGGGTATGCACTGCTTCCTGTGTTGGGGATGCAGTCACAGAGGCCTCCTTAAGGTATGAGAACATTTGTTCCCTTACCCCGGGGCTGCATTGTGGTTGCACTGGAGCTGGAAAGTTGGATAGGATTGGGCTGTAAGTCAGTAAAAGATTGTGATCAATGCAAAGTGATACCCGTTAGTCAAACGCAATGATTCTGACAAAAAGGACATAACTGGAGTGCCTGAATACTCCTTTGCAAATTGCACATTGATCCAAGATCAGTAATGGACCTGGCCCTATGCTGCCCTGGGGCCAAGTCCATTACTGATCTTGGATCAATCACATCATGCCACCCTACTGCATCACATGCCACCCCCCCCCCCCCGGGATACTCACCAGAGCACACAGAGCCTCATGCGATGTTCTGATTAACTTGAGAAGCCTTCTGAAGCTTCTGGTTCAACCTTAAAGGGTTATTCTGGTTTCCTGATGAAACCAGAAGTACTTGCTGAGATTGTGCTAGAAGCCTCAGAAGGATTTTTGTGTGCTTTGGAGTACTACGTGGGGCTTTGCCTGCCCACGGAACGGTTCCAACAGGAAACAGGTTCCAACAGGGGTGGTATGGCAGGCAGTGGAGATGGTGGTGGGGGCACAGTGGGTGTTGCACCCTGGGTTTTTGCCCTCCCTGCCCCCCGAGTCCTACCACTGTCCAAGAAACAAATAAATAGCTCTCCAATAATAAAAAAATAAACTACCTTAAATTGGGGCAGACTAATGGGTCCTTCTGGCTTAGCTTTTCAAGCAGTACAGTGTTGCTTCACATTCTTGCAGCGCAAATGCCGAACGCAGATGTACCTGGTACCTTAAGCAAATACTGAACTGTGCCCTCCACAGTACTGAAAGGTATTCCATGGCCTCCCACTTTGCCATTTGTGTCACTGACAGTTTTACTTTGCACTTTATTGACATTCTAGAAGAATGTCATCCCTCTGGATCACTTCTAGCACCAATCTAATTGATTCTACTCAAGCTGCATATCTGAAAAGAATAGCCTGAAGAACTACGTTGACTTCCTATTGTGGTGTATCCAGACTGGACATTTATATAACGTGGCATTTTTAACAATGGTTTAGTCCAGCACTTCCCAAACTGTGAGTCCGGGACCCACCAATGGATTGTGATCCAATTTGCAAAACAGACAAGGCAGATTAGGCTATGTGCATCAAGGGTTAAACAAGCTGATACTTGGGGAAGGGGGAAGCACTGCTGCCCAATCATGTGTATAGCCACACCCCTGGAGATTTATAAATTAGGCAGCAGCCTCTAAAAAGGTTGGGAACCATTGGTTTGTCAGAGAATGATGCCCTTCCCCCATATTAATCATAGGTACTAGAAGGCACTGCTCAGATTTATGTGTTTCAGTTACAGACAATGATTTATGGTGCATCTTCCAGCCAAGAAGCCGGCTATACAGATTCCACCCTCGTCAATCAGCACCTTTAAAATCTCCTGACAACTAGGTACATCAACAGAAACAAATGCAGTTCCATTGTAGCCTTTTTCAGTGACTCTCCAGTACTTGAATGCTTTGAAGATTAAGGGCCATTTCCTAGTTCCAGCATCCTAAAAGGAGTGCAAAATGCATGTATGACGATATGTTGGCAATCGGATCCCATTATCTGATTGTTTTAACTACTTCAAGTCTAGCTGCATGCTATCATTAAAATTCAAGTGAAAAGTTATGCTCCAGGTTTTGCCCTATTACAAGCAATGTCTGTCTTGCAGTGGAAAGCAGATTTGTTTCCTGTTGTATAATGAGTCATTCTGTTGGTTAGTCAAGGCTCTTCTGTTGGTTAGTCACAGCACCACTTGTGGATTTGACTTGACAATCAGAATGATGTGATGTGTAACTCAAGGTTTCCCAGAGTCACTCTGTCCCTTCATCCTACTTTGGCCTCCCTGGGATGTCTTCAAAGCTTGTATGGAATAAAAACAACAGTCACAAGGAATGCTTTAAAATCTACCCAATATTGGGGCTGCAAGCTTTAGGGCACAATCCTAACCAACTGTCCAGCACCAAGGTAAGAGCAAATCAACTCCGATGTTAGGGAACAAACATTGCCTTAACTTGTGAGGCCTCCGTGACTGCCGTGCAACTGCAGCACACACCCCATTGGCATAGCTATGCCAATGCTGGAAAGTTGGTTAGGATTGTGTCCTTAGTGACTGTGATTGGCAGATCAGGGATGCTCAAATGACAGCCTGCAGGCCAACCCCAGGCCTCAGAGCCATTTTTGTATGGCTCCTGACCACATTTCAGTCATGTTGTAATAGAAAGTTTGCCTATAGTATCAACAAAAATGCGATCTAGTTGTAACAGAGAAAGATAACTTTGATTCTATATCTTGCTGTTGTATTGTATGTGAAATGTCCTGGTTATCCTTGAGCATATATGCTCTGTAATTTTTAAGTGCTTACTGCTAGATCAGGGGTCTCCAAACCCTGGCCTGGGGGCCAGATGCAGCCCGCGGCAAGCCTCTATCCGCCCTGCGGCCAGCCTCTTGTCCCCTGAAAGCCCCTGACCCACTTTGCTGAACAGGACTGGAACTATGCTCTGGTTTGCATCTGGAGGGTGTTCTAAGGGCCAGAGAGGTTGAATGAATGAGCCCATTGATTCATTTATTCACACATCTAAGTTCCATCTCTTATTTATTTATATAAATTTTATATTTAAATTTTTTTTTTCAGCCCTCAAAACCATGCCAGACATTTGATGCGGCCCTCTGGCCAAAAAGTTTGGAGACCCCTGTGCTAGATAGTACCAACATTATTATGCTATTTGACCATTTGTGAGGGGAAATGTAATTGCATTAAGCGACACTTCTAGTCCTAGATATAGTAGTGGGTAAATATAGTAGCTTCCCTTTCCAAGAACACAAAAAGTTGGCAACTCTTGCTTTAGTTGGTTAGTGTTGGCTAATTTGAGTTGGTGGCTCTGAGGATGGCAAACCTGGTATTTTTTCAAGGTACGTTGGTGTATTATTGTAATAGAGCAGCCATTTTCAACCACTGTGCCATGGCACACTGGTCTGCAAATGGTCTGCAGGTGTGCCATGGGAGTTTGGGGGAGGGTCATTTATTAGTAGGGCTATTAGAGGATGTGAGCCCCCACCAGTAGCATGGTGTGCCTTGTCTATTATCAAAAAAACTGATGGTGTGCCTTGACAATTTAGTACCTTGTCAGTGTGCCATGAGACAATAAAGATTGAAAATCACTGTAACAGAGAATGAAAAAGACAACATCAAAGGTAGCCGTTCCTTATAATTTGGTTTTCCTAGGTCCAAATCCAGTGGTATCCACTGTGCTCACCTTGGCCCTCAAAAGTGACTGCTCACTAGAGAAGGTGTCTCCTACAGAGTCAAAATCCAGAGGGTCATGGGGCAAACCAATCTTATCCAGTGCTGGTGCATCAGGGCTGCATGGCCTACTTGTATCCAGTGCTGGGTTTGAGCACAGGACGTCTCTTCAGAGCAAGGGAATATTTGTTACCCTGGGCAGGAGGTCTGGTCTAGAGGGTAGAGCCTCCATTTGCCTGAAGATTAACATCCACAAGGTCGCCAGTTCGAAGCCACCGGCACCGTGCGACCTTGAAGCAGCTGGCAAGCTGCAGCTGAGCTGTTCCATCTGCTCGGAGCGTGGGAGGATGGAGGCCAGAATGTTAAACCAGATCGGAGTGTAACAGCTTGAATGTGGTGGTTCTTGAAAGAGAGAACCTTCTTTCAATTTGTAAAAATCCCTGCGTGGATTTAATAAGCCTGCCTGTGTAAACCGCCTTGAATAAAGTCTTGAATAAAGACCAAGAAAGGCGGTATATAAATACTGTATATTATTACCCCTTATCAAGGCCCAGCCTGCCCTGTCCAATGGGGCTACTTGGATCTACACCAGCAAAATCACTGGTGGAAGTCCAGGAAGCCCCATGTAGGGCTTCCAGGTCTGGAAAGGGGAATTGAATTCATCCTTCTCTGCCAATTCCACCCCATCCTTGGCAAGAATCTCCCCTCCCTGCCCTTGCACCACCCCCAAACACCCCTCCCCACATCTGTTCTCCCCCAGCCCCTGATCCACTCAGTGCTATATGCACCAGCATTGGAGGCCACAGCTCTGGATTTGGAATCAGTGGGAAGGAACAGGCCTTCCTGCCAGTGCTCCTTACTCACACAGTGCTGCAAATGTGCTTTATGGCACATTTGCTACACCTAGCACTGGTACAGCGGTCACTGCACTAGTCCTCTGCACAAACAGGCTTAGGCCTTAAATTGATATGTTTAACAAGCAATGTTAATTTACATATTTCCCTAAGAAAGAGCAAATATGTACGAATTCCTTTTCCATTTTGGGAAAAACAAAAGACAAACATAATTGGATTGTGAATTCACCTAGAAACAATTCCTCTTTGCAGCCAAATCAGTGGTGAACAGACTGTTCTGGGTAGCCAACAATTTACTCCTGGCTGTTTTATTCAGATTGGAGTTAGCCTCAGTTGCACAGTGTTTTTCTTTTTTGTTTTCTTGGGAGCTTTTCTTCAGCTATGCTGAATCCTTCCACACAAAGACTCCAAATGGTGTAGGGTGAATGTGAAAACTAATCTCTTCCTGCTCAGCATGTGCTTTTCATTGTTTACACTTATAAACATATATGATTGAAAATCATCTGGATTGTCTTGTACCCAAGGCTGCAGCTGCACTGCTCTTTGTTTTACAAACATGGCCCAACGGAATTAGGCATTTGGATTTTCTTCATCACTCCAATCATTTACATTCTGCTTATGCGATATGCAATGTTGAGATGGCATTACTGCTCTTCTTTAGCATCAAAGACGGATTTTTGCTGGCGACGTGTTCTCTTTTCCCATCTTCCTACCATGTAAATTGCGTTGCTTTCCTCTGAGCAGGCCATTTATGGTGGGGAAATTATCTACATTTATAAAACCATTAATCAGGCAGCATGTGCGCACTTAAAGGTCCATTTCCACCATTTTCTCTGATGAAGGGGAATTACTCTGCACCTCTAGGCTTTTAGTTCTGTGAAACCAAATTGGGACGCACATTGGGGAAACTGTGTTTGATTCATTACACCATTTCTAACACAGTCTATGGGATTATGCCTTTTATACCAAACAACTGGCACTACATTTGAGCCAATAGAAGAGAGGGTCTGAAAATTGCTGCTTCCCTGATTCCACTCATATTTGGAATTATATATTTGGAATCCAGTCTATTCGGTATATAGAATAAAAGAAACCATTGCATTAGCAGTTTCATTGCAGAGTGTTTTGTGGGGTTTTCTGAATGTTGATTTCACATTCATAAATCAATCTTCCCACTATTTTGGGAGATTATATCCTTTATACTTATCAATTTTCTATAGCCCATGCTTGCACTAGAAGCAAATATTGAAACATTTTTAACTCTTGCTGAGCAAGGCATAGGAGGGGTAACAGAGAAATTTTGTTTTCTCTTAAGCTAATTCCAGTAGAGTTCAGCATATCATATCATATATATATCATATTATATCATATATGACACGTGGCATTAAGAGTCAACAGGAAGACAGCCAAGACTGTCATCCCTAAACTTCCCCAAATGCAGAGCATGTTTTAACAAGAGCTTTTCTCCTTCTTGAGTACATAGACAATCCACCCCCTCCAAAAACAAAACAAAACTGTAGTTTTGCCAGTGCTAAGTAGTTATTTGCTTCAGCAGTTTCTTCAATGAGCACATGCTGTAGCACAATGCAATAAAAAATTTGACTTCTCCCCTTCTTCCTAGCCTAGTAATACTGCGATCATGGGTTTTCCCATTACATCTTATCATAAAATCTAAGCATAAGAGCATGTTTCTTCATTCAGAAATGGCTCATATTTGAAGGATTGCTGGTTAAACCGTTCAGTTTTTAGCAAGAGCTGTTTTGCATATCCCCCCCTTTCTAGTGGGTGGGGCACTATTGAAGCCATATACATTTTAAACACACTTCTCTCTCCCTTTAATAGGGTCGGAAGTGATGCTGTTGCCAGCATGCATACAGCCCATATGTAATAAACATTTCCTGTCTATTGACAGGAGTATATTGCCATGGGTCCCCACTCCAAGGAAAAACACACACCAACCTTCCCCCACCCTGGCCCAAGTATCCCTGACAATACACAGCAGAGATTTCAAAACAAGTGAACTGAAATGAACCAGGCAGGCAGACTCAGCAAAGCTCCATGATTAGAACAAACAATTGTTTCAGAGGAAACGCATCGCTTCTCAGAGACCATCTTCTTGGTGCTGGAGAGGAGATATGGAGCCATTTTTCACCAGGTTCATGAGAAAATGTCAGCACACAGCTGCTTGTGCACTGTCAGGCTGCATTTTATTTTGGCCAAAGGGGGCACCCAGTCAGTCACCCCTTACAGAGAAAAATTTAAAGGGCCCATTACAAATCTGAGTTATTGGCATGCTCCTAAGGCTGTCTCTGCTGTGCTCTGGTTTTGATGGGACATGGGGGTGAATGTCAGTGATTGCTTAATATATGTTTCTGCATGCATTTCAGATAATGGGATTAAAAGCATCAGCCCATCTCTTGTGCATCCCCCCTGAACCTGGTTCTTTCCAATGGACCTCAAACACTGTTTATTTCAGAGCAGAAACAATTACACAATGGGGGATTTGTGCAGATAGTGCATTCAAATATTTAAAAAACAAATACAAAGTCCTATGCATTCACACACAATGTTTTTTTTTGGTCTTTTTCCTCCAAAAGGCAATAGCAAAAGCATGTTCAAGAACAAAAGGAAGTCCATCATTCACAAGGAAAGCAAACACAAATGTGGTTGGGTTTGCTTGAGACAGGGAGCTTTTATCTTACATGACAACAGTCACACTTGAGCAAATAGAGAACTCTGAAATGCAAAATCGTGGCTCTTCCTCATCACTTGCTTTTAACTCATTAGGAGCCTGGGCAATTTTATGTTTCTGTGCTTTTAAATTCAGTCAGAAAGTGACATTAAGAGAACAAGGAGTTTTTGGCATACCTGAAGAAGGAAACCTTCAGAAGTTACCTATCTTGCACAGTCCTCTGTTTCAATTCAGACAATGAAGAACCAATCCAAATCAAATTGCACCCCAATTCCTGATCACAATACCACCTCCAAAAACTCAATAATTATTCTCTTCATCATTAAACTCCTAATAACCAAAGCCTCTGTGCAGCCTTTCTGGCACAATGGATTGCTGCTGCTGATTTTGTTTCCTACATTACCACAACAATTATCTGACAGTTTCTGAATGAAAGAGAGGTCCCCTCATATTCACAAAAGACCACTCAAATCTCCTACATAGCCAGGTGTGACTCAGAATCAAGTTTAGAGTCCACTTCGGGTCAATGACAGCTAGCACTATTAATTCTGATCTGACATTGTGATATTTAAAAGCCTACCACTGGACCTCCCCCACCCACGCCGCCTTTGGGTCTCAGTGGCTCCAGACAAAAATGTAGGAAAGGAGCGAGAATAAGAGCAGAAAAATCAGGCAGAGCCTTTCCCCTACCTTTCCATGATCCTCACTCAGCCAGTCTGCCTTCTCCTGACATTCAAGCCACCTGTACCGATCCAGCCCATTTTTGAAGGGAAGGAAATAACCTTCTTGCGATGGAAGAAGTCTCAGCTGTGCTGGGCAGTTTTCAGCATGGATGTCTAGAATTTTCCGCTTAAGCCAGACACAGCAACACAAAACTGCAGCTGAGTGCTTTTGTTTTCCCTTCTCTCTCTAAAGGCAAAGCAAGCAGCAGCAGCAGCTCCCCTCTTCTCTCTGTCTCTCTTCCCAACCCCCACTGGCAGCCGAACTCCGCTCTCGTTCAGTCAAGGTTCTTTACGCTTCTGAGCAGTGATGACCTATTCAATGCCCATCTCTACCTATTACTCTTGGTTTCCTGCAGATAAAAAGAGCTTGTCTAGGTGGCAGTCAGGTGACCCTTCCTCTCTTAAAAGCAGAAGGCACACTGATGGAGTCTTTGAGCTGCCTCCCTTTTCTTTTTACCTTTTTTTTAAAATAAAAAAAATCCATTTACATTACAAAGCAATAGGGAAAAATATAGCTCTGAGAAGAGATAATTAGTGTTTTATCCACGCCTCTTCTCAATCCCCCTAAGATATCAATGAAAGGTAGTGTGGCAAGAAAGGATGTATAATTAAACTTTTCCTTGGTGAGAGCCAAGCAGAGATGGTAGTCATGTATCTCAGTCTTGTATGAATGCAAACACAACTAACCCCTCCTCCTATATTTGACATGTTAACATCTGAATTTTCTCGCAGGTTAGACATGGTCAGATCAGAGATTTTATCTCATGGTGCTTCTTCATACAACCACTTCAGCACAGCCAGGGAGCCTGTTCATATAGACTGGTCGGTGGTGTCCCCACTTCTTTATGGTTGTGATCTATACTGCATCTATATGCAACAATGACTAAAAAGTGTGTAATCACACACCAGATAAATAAATTAAGGCAACCATGTGGCTGAAGTAGCCACCCTCAGAAGAGACTATTGGTTGCATATCTACAGGATTCACTGTTTGAGGCCTGCCTTCTCAGTAGCGTAGCTAGGGGTGGGTCACAGCACTAAGTGTTGCAGGCACCTGAATGTGTCGTGCAAGTGGCCCTTCCCCCCCCCTTCGGAGCCATTCTAGGCAGCTGGAGTAAAATGAAGGGGTCTCCTTGTTGCTTTAGCCACCCAGAATGGCTCCAAAGGGGAGGTGGAAGGGCTGCTTGTATGGGCTGTTCAGGTGACTGCAAAATTTAGTGCTGTGACCCCCCCCAGCTAGCTATGCTACTGTTCCTTCTTCCAGTCAGTGTCTGCTGCAGGCAGGTACTTATACTGGATAATTTAATCAATTCCCATGCAGAAATGCAGCAAAATTATCTGCCCAGATCATTGAGTCATGCAGAAACACAAAGGGACACAAAGGGTGTGCTCCTCCAAGGGTAGGAGGAGCCTGTCCCCCCTTTTTAACCTCTCTCTCTCTCTCTCTCTCTCTGTGTGTGTGTGTGTGTGTGTGTGTGTGTGTGTGTGTATATATATATATATATATATATAGGCTGAAAGAGTGTCACATGCTACTATCTTTAATTCAGAAAAAATTATGCCTCAGCTATCAGAATTTTGGCAATGCCGGTTAGTTACAACTATACAATAAGGACAGCACAGGTTGAATAGACTGAGTAGATCATGGCAGTGCTATGGGCTGCCAGGACATCCCAATACCTCATGTGGAGGGGAAGAGAATGCTGAGCTAGAACATTGGAGGGTGGGAGGAGCAGACGTTGGCACATTATCAGGTAAGGGGGCAGGCTTTTGGCATGCTGCTTCAGGTCCCATGATTCCTCTCAATTATACTGGAGAGACCATGGCACAAATTATAACTAGTCCAAGTTAATGATATAATGCATTCCATGTTTGGATAAAATTACAGTATTTATCCAGAGATAAAAGCCCAATAAAGATATAACATGTTCAGCTTAAATGTTTATAAGCTTAAACGTTTATAACGACCAGTAAAAACATGAACACTTTGCCTGGTAAGCTTTTATAACAATGTTAATGGATGCACATGGTGTGTGTGCATGGAGGCTACCATTAATACAGGTGTCCCTTGTATTTATGGTTTCTATAATAGTGGGGGGGGGCGTCCATGGAATGGATTCCTGCGGATATGGGGGCACACCTGTATAGGCTGATAAATGTCTGAGCATCTTTGTGTCTATGTGTAATAATTTTGTTCTAGATCTTTTTTTCTGTCTTGTAAACCTAGGTGGATCCTGATATAGTGTCATTTTAAAAAGTGGGTCTCGGTGCTAAATGCTCAGAAACCATTGAGCAAAAGCATTCCTATAAAACAGTGCTTCCCAAAATTTTTAGCACTGGGACCCAGTTTTAAAAACAACAATCCTCTGCCCTCTAGACAAAAAAGAGATATAGAAATATTTTATTTATTAGAAATAATAACACAGGGCAACAAACATTTTGCTTCCTTAAACGTTACACCAATTCCTGGGTATATTTGGGGTGCTGATTCCAAAAATGGCATCCGTTTTGCCCTATCACATCTAGTTTTGGACACACGGCATAGCCTCTTTAGTGAATGGTTCTAGCAGCTTCCTCATGAGGAAGCCTACACCATGGCTTCCTCATGAGGAAGCTGCTTGAACCATTCACTAATGAGACTATACTATATCTCCAAAACTAGACATGATAGGGCAAAACGGATGCCATTTTTTGAATCTGCACCCCAAATTCATATCAAACCACCATAAAGTTTGGGAAAAACTTTTCTGACCCTCAGTTTTGTAGGCCTGTGTAATTAATAAATTTTAAATAATAATAGAGATCCTGTGCTCTATATCAGGGGTGCCCAAACCCGGCCCTGGGGCCACTTGCGGCCCTCTAGGTATCTCAATGTGGCCCTCAGGGAGCCCCCAGTTTCCAATGAGACTCTGGCCCTCCAGAGATTTGTTAAAGCCCACACTGGCCCAACGCAGCATCTCTCAGCATGAGGGCGACTGTTTGACCTCTCACATGAATTGTGGCATGAGGGCTCCCTCCACTGCTTGCTATTTCACGTCTGTGATGCAGTAGTGGCAGCAAAGGAAAGGCCAGCCTTGCTTTGTGCAAGCTTGAGCTATTGCAAGACCTTCAATCGTTTATATGTTCATCTTTAATATATTCATTTATGTAAACTTATGTAAATTTATTCAACTTTTAAATGTAAATTAATTCTTTTTTTCCCCAGCCCCCGACACAGTGTCAGAGAGCTGATGTGGCCTCCTGCCAAAAACTTCGGACACCCCTGCTGTATATTATATATGTAGACATATGCTAGACTTTGCCTAGAAATGAAGTCCCTAGAAACTCCCTAAGGACTGTTCCTCCAAAACTTAACAGTCCTTCCAGGGTACACAGAAGGCTGAACTGGAGAGTAAGATGGCCAGTTAGGGACCAGGCCAGATGAAAGGCTGAAACTTAGTTCATACATGATCTACAGAACACCAATTACAAAAGAAAAACAGAAAATGGGGTATGAAGATTACTTCATACCACAGATTAGCACTCCAGCTAATTATTTCCACCAAAAATTGGCTTGAAACCAACTGCTGGGTCAACCCACGGTTTGAGAAACTCTGCAATAAAATATTTTATTTACAACAAGCAAAGGTAAAAAATGGTTTTAAAAAATGCAACTCTAAAGGCTCTTTGCTAATTATAGGAAAATATTTAAATTTCAGTAAAGTGTTTTAGACTTACATGAAATGACTTACATAGAAGAAGTGAAGGGGTCCCTATGGAAGTTTGTTTGACTCCAAAAATATTTCAAATGATGTCTTACGTGCTTGCTTGTGAATACTGCTAAAGATTTACTACTAGAACTGAGACTGGGGTTCATGTTTATTTGCAAACGGCCTTGTCAGGTTCAAATAAACATGAACCTTGATGTAATGCAAGGATGTAAAATGCTTTCAATTTGAATGATATCAATATCATTCTACTTAGTTGTCTCAACTTTCCCCCATTTATATTATGTTTTAGTTGAGTAAGTGTGGATGACAGTATATATTTTTTCATAATCTATGATTATATTGACATTGTAATTCAAAATAAAGTGGGTCAGAATACTGACTTTGGGGACTGTAATTAAATTTCATTAATAGGAAGTGTCAAATAAATAACATTGTGACATAGGAAGGAGTGTCGGTGTTTGTAAATTACAGCTAAAAACAGTGAAACAATGGGAAGGTATTATTTCTTTCTGATTTGTATTAAAAGTGCTCTACCATGCAATTTCACACCACTATAAACAGGAAAAATCAAAGACATCCATCAACGCTTTGGAAAAACCTTTTGTTCAAACCCAAAACAACTTTACTGTTTGTATTGTGCAATATTATCACACAGCGTCTGTCATTTTCAATCATTTATTCATGGACCGGTAAAAATCACAAATTCTTTATGGTAAGTTCCTTAGGTGCTTTGTGAAATTCTTTATGGTAAGTTCCGTAGGTGCCTTACTGTAAAGAATCAATTTCAGTATTACAGCTGATTTCAAGGCTCTATTCTCTCCATTCTTCAGCAACAACTGCAGATGGGGCCTCGGTATCTGTGCACATCTGCCTGCTTCCTCTGCAGGCTTCAGAGTGCCCCTTAGAGGTGAAACATGGAGGTGAAAACCCCCAGAGGGCCTCAGAATGTCTTAAAAGGCATTAAAATGTCACTTCTGGTTTCTCTCCAGGCTCCAGAAGCTGTCCGGAGGGGACCAGAGTACAGCTCCAGTTCCTTTCGGAGGGCATAAGAGGCCAAAAATTGTGGATTTGCTTATCTGTGATTTTCGGTATCCATGGCGGGGGGGCGAGTCTGAGAATGGATCTCCTGCAGATACTGAGGCCCCACCTATGCTTGGCAGATGATCACTTCCTCAAACTACTTAGTAAGAGATTCTATGAGCAACTCATCCCACATTGCTGAGTAGGCTCTCACACCTACAGTGCTTGATTTGTTGAAAATAGCCAACTACTGAAACATTCAGAAATGAGATGATGGGTGCCAGATAACGCTTTAAAAAGGAAGAGCTACTTGCCTCTCATGAGGCAGGAGGTGCCATTTGTTATGCAAAGCATTCATATGTAATGGCACTTCTATGTGGAAATACTTCTAAATGGCATGGACACATGTTCGGCACACCTGAGATTTTTAAATTACATCTATCAGAGCTCGGTATTTCCTGATCACCCATCTATCTACCGGGTAATTCCTGATGAAGCAAAGGTATTCTTATTCATACATGCGCTGGTGCAATGTTAGAACAAAAACTCCCTTCCCATCATCCTGGTCACACCTTGACTAGAGTCAGGACAGGCCAGATTCATGGAGTGGAGAGTCTAGAAAAAAGGCAGAGTCATGACCAGGCTGTAGTTGAATTCTAGGGAATCTCTCTGGTTGAGGGTTAGAGGCAACTGTGTGGTCAGGTCATATCTAGGAATCAGCCCATTTCATCCTGCCCAACATTATCCCCTTAGTTGGCATCCTTCAGTCTCGGAAGACTATGGTATCACACTCTGAATAGTGGTTCTGGAACAGAGTGTCCTCTCCAGTGTGCGAAGCCTAGGTAAAGTAGATATGGAAGATAGATTGTTACCCATGCAGCAAATCCCCCCTCTCCACGTCGCTGAAATGATCCAATGGAAAGGCAGAAGCCAATACAGTTGGTTCCAGCGGCGTCGCAGGAGTTGCCAGAACGTGACTGTGTTCAGCCATGAACTGCCTCAGGGACTCCGGCTCCAGATTTTGCCTCGAGGTTGACTCCTGAAGCCTTTTCCATAACTGGATGTAGCCACAAGGCAGTGGAGGTTTGGGATCAGAGTTTTCCTTCTCTCAGATGAGCTGCCTTCGCAGGCTGACGAGTCCCATCTACCCAGTGGCTGTTTAGTTGCCTCTTACGACAAGTACAGCCAAACTGCGGGCCTATTCTTATCCCAGCCCCCAGGGGATTGTCCCCTAGACACTACAAAGGATATTTGGTAAGGTTCCTTACCTCTTGCACCACCTATGCTATGACCCTTTAGCAAAGGTCAGAGCATAGGTGGTGCCAGAGGTAAGACACTGGAGACTGGCCGCAGGGAGCCCTGATTTGAGCTCACATCCCTAGGTGTAGCACCTGTGATTTTGGCTTGTTTGCTCAAGGTACAACTTGGGAAACTGTCATTTACTTGAAGGAATGTCAAGTCCCATATCAAAACACTAGAATAATACAATCACCTGCCACCACTCTCCTTCAGGTGGCTTTGCCTGCAGTACTGAGATGGATGATCAACCTGCAAGAAGTGTTTTTCCCGCCTTTCTATGACAACCTGATTGTGAAACTCCCTCTCTAAGGAGGTCTGCTATTATATTTTAGGCAGCATGTTAAGACCGCTATGGCCTCCAGTATTGTTTGGATGACATGATTGGTTAGTACCTTTAAAGAGCTACTTTATGTGATGCTTTACTATATTGTTTTATTTTGTATCTTTATTGTTGCAATGCTGTTATTCTTTTTGTAGACTGCCATGGCATAATTGAAGAAGGGTGATTTACTGCCCAATCCTGAACAGTGCGCACTGGCTTACTGCCGGCGCACACTGTCACAAATGTGCCATTAGGCACATCTGTGGGCCCTAGCACCAGGCGAGTGCCAGTGCTAGCCCAGCGCTGAACTAGCGCTAGGCGGGGGCCAGAGCTCTGCCACTCCACAGTTGCACGGACCACCAAGCAGCGGAGAGGTAAGCGGGGGTGTGGGGGGAGGCCATGAGGAAGTGTTCCAGGGAGGGGAGGAGGGAGAGGGCAGGAAGGAGATGTGCCATGGGGATGGAGCAGAGAGGGAGGGAAGCAGGACCAGTGGATCCAGAGCCTTCATGTTGGGTACACCGCCCGACATGAAGGTTCTTGATTCTCTGCCAAACTTTGGGTTGCCAGAGAATTGAGTAGTCCCATTGCGGGGCTACTCAGTTTACCCAGGGGAAGGGGACAAAAGTCCCGAGGAGCCACCGATGGCTGCCTGGAGTGTGCTGGATGCAGCGTCAGCCATTTTTGGCACTGCTGCAGCCCTGCACCCCAGGCAGCTCGGGATTGGGCTGTTATACATACATTAAATAACTACATGTACTCATTCAGAATTATTTTATATTGCTTGTATTAAGTGCTGATATGCATAAGATGCAAATCATGGAGGTGCTTATATATGTGCCTGATCATGTTTAAAGGATTAGATGAGCTACGAGGACAGTGGGACAGTGGTTCTCACACATTTAGCACTGGGACCCACTTTTTAGAATGAGAATCTGTCAGGACCCACCAAAAGTGATGTCAAGACCAGACGTGACATTATCAAGAAGGAAAAAATTTTGACAATCCAAAGCTGCAATCCTACCCACACCCAGGAGTAAGTCCCATTTACTATCATTGTTAAAAGAAAATACATAGTAGTCTGTTAAAAGTACAGGTCTGTAATTTCCCCAAATGCAGTCACATACCATAGTAGCATCAAGTCTAATTTATTAAAAATAAAATATTGAAATGAAAGGGGACCCACCTGAAATTTGTTTGCGACCCACCTAGTGGGACCCAACCTACAGTTTGAGAAACACTGGACTAGGATATGATATTGATATTACTTTTCTGTTGCAAAGCAACTGGATTGCCCAGTTTTTATGTTTCTAAAGCATATGGGGCATCTCTTAAGATGAAAAAAATTTAAAATGAAGAACACCATTTCAAGGCATACCATGCTAGTTAGTTCATTTAGCAGCACGGGACATCTGTTCTGGAAAATATTGCATTACTTGCTCAAATTATTAAAGCTGAGAAGAGACCTCGGTGCTAGTTGCTTAAATAGATATGCAACAAAGAAGGAAAAATGTAGCTCAAGCTAACTGAAAGGACAAACAGTAGAAAATCTAAGGTCCCTACATCATTTTTACTGTGTTAAGGTGCACAAAATGTGTCTGTGATGCAGATTATTAAAGGCCTTGTTATATTACGGTAATATGTCACAAGGTGGGTCCATGTAGTTTTTTTCAGCTGTGTGTGCCCTTCTATAAGGCTCAAATTCTTGTTTGCAATTGTGTTTACATGCAAAATCACAACCAGGTGTGTTTATTTGGAAGGAAAGGCAGAATAAATATTCAAATAAATAAATGAATAAATAAATAAATAAACAAAGTCTTTGGTGCATTAACATAGGCAAGTTACCTGTACATAGGACATTGTTAGGTGCAAAGACATTACAAGTATACCTGAAAAACGTATTGCATGAGTGGCCAACAAATCCCACCCCACAGGGTCCAATTTGCAGATAGCGCTGTTGTGTAGGCTTTACACTTGGTGGGGCACAAAAGTAACAGATCATGTAGGAGGTCATGTGTATGCCACAGTTCATTCACACTGAAGGTATATTATGGCGGGGAAGGGCATGTGAGTTCTTCTGCCCTGAAATTTTCCATTTGTAAACCCTAAACATATTTGAATACTTGATTACGTTTGGTGACTGGAAGCTGAATGTGCGAACTGACGTCATGGAAAAGCATTGCGCTGGAGATAAAGTGAGCTCACATCACTCTTGCAAGGCACTACCAAATATAACAGTCATCAATGAGTGTTGTACATGCATGTGTGAATGGGTCCCTAGTTTTAAACTACAGTAGAACCTCTTTAAGTTGACCACCCAAGGGACTGGAGAAAATTGGTCAACATAGGGAGGTGGTCAATATATAGGGAAAAAAGGCATTTAAATATTATCATGTTTTGCTCCCAGGACAACAAATGCAAGGCCAAGTTATTATTTAGATTGGATTTTTTTAAAAGTTTTATTGCAAATAGCAATGAGAATTGATCCTCTTGTGATGCTTACTATTTATATCATCTATATCTATATCAAGAGACAGAGAATAAACAGCCCACAATTAGTGTTTAAAAAAAACCCTGAAAATTCATAATCTTAAAAAACATTTTCCAAGATGGGACAAACCAGACAAAACACAAGCCCACAGTATCATGTTCAGTGGGCAACTTACGGAGGGTAAATTAATACTCTGTACATTGGTCTGTGAAATGGTCGAAGTGGTCAAGATACAACATATGGTGGTGGTCAATACAGAGAGGTTGGTCTCCCATAGTGTATATACAGTGTCTGCCCATACTGTGAAAATTAGGTCAACTTAAGGAAGCGGTCATTATAGAGAGGTGGTCAACTTTGGAGGTTCTACTATAATTGTATATGGAAGAGCCACCCTTCTAGGAAGACAATTTTAACTCACTATTGGCCTGTAATAGAGTGTTGATTCCTGCTAATTGTATTGTTTAAACCACAGTCTGAAACAGGTTAGAAATAAGGGCCCCAGGAACTACTCAGAGTAGTATCCTTTTGCAACATCATGATATATACTTGAGAAATTCATGCAAGTATGTACAGAATACTGCCCTAGCACAGCAGTGTGAGTCAGTGCTCTTACAATTTAAACAGACAAATGCAGAGCTGTGACACCAGAAAAAAAAACAATAATGATTTGCAGACATGAGAGATAACCTTTAAAATGTTCTAGATCAGGGGTTCTCAACTGGTGGTATGCTTACTGGGTGGTATGTGCAGCAGCAAGACCATGTCAGCAGCTTCAAATGGTAGTAGGACCCAGTGAGCAGAGCTCTAGCATGCAGTTTTCATGTGCTTGAGAAAGCCTTCCTGCCCGTCTCGAGCCTCCTGCCCGTGTCTGAACCTGGAAGTATTTGGCAATGATGTAATTGCCAGTTACTTCTGGTGGTACTTGTGAGGAGAGCATCAGAGCAAGTGGTACATTGTAAGAGCAGCATTGAGAAATGCTGTTCTAGACATCATGGAGTCACCTAAAGGATATAGGTTTGCACTCAATCCTTAAGTGTAAATAGTAGAATCTGATTGGATCTGCAGTACAGAGTAATAGGAAAGACTTGTCCCATTTGCTACATACTGAACAGTCAGCACTATACATTGTTGCATTCGTATAACTAAGCTCTGAGTAAATTCAGGTGACCAAACCACTGTGAACCTGCCACCCCTGGAGTAGTTTGGTCATCTGTATCATCCTGTCAAAAGACAAGGAAAGTTTCACCAATCATCACCTACAAATGGCTGGAACAATGTCCTTTAAAGGTTATCCCACTGCATGGAAACCATTCATTTATGAATGGTTTTGAGAATGCAGGAAGGACACCACAATGGAGAAACGATCTAGCCACATCCTGTTAAACCTTGACACATCAAATTTCATCACATTTTTATGGTTAGGTGAACACAATACCTGGTTACCACATTTTCATTTCTTCTCTTTTTGAAGATGGTATGTGTGCCTGTTGTGGTTACACACTTCCTTTGTTGTTAATTCAAATAAAACTCTAATTCCCTGCATTTTTCATTATGGCCATGGATCTATTGATCATGCATTATGTAATAGCACAGAAATCTGCATTAAAGTGACTCAAATTTCAAACAGCACACTTAGGGCCAAATCCTATCCAACTTTCCAGCCCTGGTGTAGTCATGCCAATGGGGTTTGTGCTGCATCCTGTGGTGAGAGGGTAGTTATGGAGGCCTCCACAAGGTAAGGGAGAATTTGTTCCCTTGTCTCAGGGATGCATTGCAGCTGCACTGGCTCTGGAAAGGTGGATAGGATTGGGCCCTTAGATATTTTACTGAATAGATGAATGAATGCTTTAATCTAATCAATTCCAGTACTATTAAATGGCTAAAAAACAGAGATGCATTTTCTGCTAAAAATGCTGATGCAACCATTTGAGAAGGGCCTTTCCAGTAGATTTTGCCTATCATGACCATACAACTCTGTATGCTAAATGACTAACCAGTCATAAGGATGGATAGTGTATGCACAGAACTCTCTTGCTCTCATATGCAGGCAGGTGATTTGGGAATTGAAATTGTAATAATTAACACTAATATGTTTTGTTCTCCCTCTGGCAAACAAATGAAGCACTCCTCCGTGCTTGCCTAATGGAAATAGTGATTAACTAACCATTAACACTAGAACGGTAACATTGCATTGACACTACTTGCTTTGTCTCTGAGAGTTTGAGGGCACACAATAAGACTTAGCAATTTTTTAAAAACATACTCTGCATTGTACCAAAAGTGCAAGCACTGACATCCATAATTTTAAAAAAATCCTCTTCCCTTCCACATACTCACTTCTTGCATATATCTATTAGCTTTTGTTTATATAAAGGCAAGGGCACTGTTGTCTTTGATGGCTCCACATCAGACCCCTTTGACTTCCAAAGCGGTGTGAAGCAGGGCTGTGTTCTTGCACCAACCTTGTTTGGGATCTTCTTCGCTGTCCTGCTGAAGCAGGACTTTGGAACTACAACAGAAGGCATCTATCTCCGGACCAGATCAGATGGAAAGTTCTTCAACCTATCCAGACTGAGAGCAAAGTCCAAAGTCCAGCTGAAATGTCTGCGTGACTTCCTCTTTGCCGACGATGCAGCTATCACTACCCACTCTGCCAAAGATCTCCAGCAGCTCATGGATCGTTTTAGCAAGGCCTGCCAAGATTTTGGACTGACGATCAGCCTGAAGAAAACACAGGTCATGGTTCAGGATGTGGACTCACCTCCCTGCATTACAATCTCTGCACATGAACTGGAGGTTGTCCATGACTTTGTGTACCTTGGCTCAACGATCTCCGACACTCTTTCTCTCGATACCGAGCTAAACAAACGCATCGGTAAAGCAGCTACCACATTTTCCAGACTCACAAAGAGAGTCTGGTCCAACAAGAAGCTGACGGAACATACCAAGATCCAGGTCTACAGAGCTTGTGTCCTGAGTACACTTCTGTACTGCAGCGAGTCATGGACTCTTCACTCACAACAGGAGAGGAAACTGAATGCTTTCCAGATGCGCTGCCTCCGACGTATTCTCGGCATCACCTGGCAGGACAAAGTTCCAAACAACACAGTCCTGGAACATGCTGGAATCCCTAGCATGTATGCACTGCTGAAACAGAGATGCCTGCGTTGGCTCGGTCATGTCGTGAGAATGGATGATGGCCGGATCCCAAAGGATCTCCTCTATGGAGAACTCGTGCAAGGAAAGCGCCCTACAGGTAGACCACAGCTGCGATACAAGGACATCTGCAAGAGGGATCTGAAGTCCTTAGGAGTGGACCTCAACAAGTGGGAAACCCTGGCCTCTGAGCTGCCCATTTGGAGGCAGGCTGTGCAACATGGCCTTTCCCAGTTTGAAGAGACACTTGGCCAACAGTCTGAGCCTAAGAGGCAAAGAAGGAAGGCCCATAGCCAGGGATACAGGCCAGGGACAGACTGCACTTGCTCCCAGTGTGGAAGGGATTGTCACTCCCGAATTGGCCTTTTCAGCCACACTAGACGCTGTTCTAGGGCAGGAGGTCTGGTCTAGAGGGTAGAGCTTCCATTTGCCTGAAGATTAACATCCACAAGGTCGCCAGTTCGAGACCACCGGCACCGTGCGACCTTGAAGCAGCTGGCAAGCTGCAGCTGAGCTGTTCCATCTGCTCGGAGCGTGGGAGGATGGAGGCCAGAATGTTAAACCAGATCGGAGTGTAACACCTCGAATGTGGTGGTTCTTGAAAGAGAGAACCTTCTTTCAATTTGTAAAAATCCCTGCGTGGATTTAATAAGCCTGCCTGTGTAAACCGCCTTGAATAAAGTCTTGAATAAAGACCAAGAAAGGTGGTATATAAATACTGTATATATATTATATATATATTATGTTCCAGAACCACCTTTCAGAGCGCGATACCATAGTCTTTCGAGACTGAAGGTTGCCAACTGCAACTGTAACTGTCTATTTTTAAATGACACTTTTTCTTATTTCAACAGCTATTTAGTTCTTCATGACTAATTACTTCTTGACTGCCTTTGGACTAACTTAACCTGATCCTAAGACTTGCTGAACCAAATGTCAACCAGTTAAGTGCTTACAATATGAAGTAAAAAAAAAATGCTGTTTCATACACTGTCAGTAGATCATGCAATACATCTCATCAGTCAGTGTTGCAAGAATGCTGAAAGGATGTCAGGGTATGGATGCTGAGGAGCACAGCACTGGGCTGATTATTTGTTTCGGTTCAGATCCCCAGACAGCTACATCATAAGTTTGCACATTTTCAAGCGATTGCTTCTCTGTGTATTCTGATTGAGGTACAACTATTTCTGTTTTCTTTAATGTAAATGTTTTATTCTTTTCTTGTGATGCCTAGATTTTTGCAGTACTTGTTATTTCACCTTAGGTGTTAGTTTCTGGAAATAATATAATCATTAATTGGTATGATTCATGTGATGGTGAATAGCAGGACCTATTTTAGTTACAAGTGGACCTGAAGAAGATATGTCATGCACCATAAGGGGGATATTCAGGTAAACATTTGAGTTCAGACTTATGGAAGTAGAGAAATTGTTCTAAAATAACATTTTAATTAGTAAAAAAATAATAAAACACATGCAACAATTTGTTTGCAGTATAATACAGGTGTGCATCACTTAACAGGAATATGCTTTCCAATCCCTGTTGTTAGGCGATTAGGACTACAATCCTATCCAAACATACCTGGAAGTAAACCCTATTGACTATAATGGGACTTACTTCTGAGCAGACATGCTTAGGATTGGGCTCTAGGTTAAGTGAATATTCAGCCCAATCTAGTGCCTTTGTTGTGTAAACAGACACTCCCAGCCAGATACTCACTGGCTGCACAGGCTACTGGAGATAGATTGACCCTACTGTGCATTAAGAGTCTCACTGCTGTGTAAACATACACTCTGGTGCAGGCTATGGGAGACCTGACTGCCTCACTAAGAGCCTCTTTGTGGTGCTTTGACCACTGTCATATATGTGGTTCTTCACTAAGTTGTGCACGCCTGCAATTGTAAATTTATATATTCTTAATAATGCCTATAATAATGATAATTAACAAACCCTGAGACTATAAGCATCTATAAAGAAAATGGTGTGCACTGTATAAACAAAAAGTATTTCTTTATATATTTATAAAAGTATATATTTGCCTTTTCTCCCTCTCTGCATACTCTGGCTCTCTTTCCTCACTTACACTAATGCTTGAAACTCTCCCCTCCTATTTTGCCAATACTGTTGTGGGTGGTGAAAGTGAGAGGGGGAGGTTTCATAATTTTCACAGGCGGACCACAAACACTGTAAAAATGTGGGGGGTGGGTAAGCGGGATGAAGAGCTTACCAGCAACAGTGGCAGTGTTTATCTTTTAAAATAGAATGGGAGAAGCTGCCACCTTTGTGGGTGAAGATAGCTGTGCTAGAAATATGGCTTCCTTCCTTGGTGGTCAGCTCCTGCTGCCTGGCATTTTCCCTTCCAGAATGTACCAAGGAGGTATGGAACATCATGCCATGGTGTCATTCCAGGAAGGAAATGGCAGGTGGGAAGAACTAGCTCCTGCGGAAACAAGTGATGCTTCCAGAAACTGTTGCTGCCACTGCCCACATATGTTTCAAAGAAAGATAAACTGTGCTGCAGGTAAGCTCCCCCTCCCCCCAATATTGGAACTTCCTGCCCCCCCCCATCTGAGCTATAGCAGATACACCGGGGTTCAATAGATTCAATCCAACAGTAATTATAACTCCTCCTCCCACCTTCAGATTCTGCTCCTGTTAGTCACAAGCAGCTGCTCACTAACATTACACATACCTCAGTGAACATTTTAAATGAATACTAAGGTGCTAAAACCCCTTGCACAGGATGGCTTCCTTATTTATATAAATGATGTGAGACAAGAAGCTGACAAGATTTACATTTACTCAAAAATTTGGAGGGCTCACAACTCTTGAAATACGCAATGCCAAGTCGCTCACACAACATGAATACAGAGGGACATATTATTTCTTCATCAGACTCATTTGGTTAGTGAATTACAGGACATTTGGACTAATCTTTTGAGCATTCTTTCCCAGCTGAAGGCAACTGCTAGGGCATTCCCCATATTTTATTTTATTGTTTCTTCTTATCTAACACTGCAGTGGTTGGATAAAATAAGACTCGTTCATTTATGGCCCAATCCTATGAAGGCCTTGAGCTGCCAGAACCAGCCTTCCATGAGCATAAGGTCCTCTATGGCTGTTGCAAAATGCAATATGTCATTCAGCAATGCTGGGCCACTGCCACAGGCAGGTGCAGACGCACACCAGTGGCCTGGAAAGGAGTCCTGGCACCTGTAACTAACCATGGGAGGGGGGATGAGAGGGATGGAACAGAGTGAGGAGGGGGAGGAATGGGGAGGATACTGGGGTGGGGAGGAGGGTGGACTGAAGGCAGAAAGTGGTGGCACCAGTGGCAGCATTGTCACCAATACCTTATCCACCTTCTCAGTCTTGATCCGCTTTCCTACTTCTCAAGTAGACCCAGCATGGCAGTGGGCACTTACACCCGGGCAAGGGAACAAGTATTCCCTTACCCAGAAGAGACCTTCAGGGCTGCCCCTCTCAGGATGCAGCATGTGCTCTGGTGATGCAGCTGCATCCGTGGGGGAGGGGTTTCAACAAGATTGGGCTGTTTGAAAATGAAACTTTGCAGCTGACACATGCTACAGGATTTGGAAATCAGCAGGTCTCATTTACCTTGCTAGGCCGTCATCAAATGCAGGAAAGGATGCAGAATTTAACAGGTTCCAATTTCTGACATGAATGGTTAGTTGGCTGAAGAATGAAATGTAAATAAAAACAAAGAATTTGAAATTGAAGAAATGGCTGAATCCTAACTGGGCCTTATGACAGCAGAATGGCTGTTGTAAATGGCCATACAGCGGTGTGTTACATGCACTGGTGGTGGCCATGCCACTACTACTACTGCAAATGGCAGCAGTGCCAGAGGTCCACTGCTGCTGGCTACCCACAGCACTGCAGGTAAGCCAGCAGGGTGGGCGTTCAGAGGGAAACATGGGGTGGGCAGGTAAAATCTAATTTTTAAGACTTTTTTTGAAAGTCAACTCTGTCGCTGCTTAATAATTCTTTTGTACTTTTGCAACTGAAATATATAATTGGAGAAGTCCCCATGCTGGGTTTATTGAATCCTTACATTGCTGTGAATTTGCTATTGTCTTTTCCTTTTGTTTGGATCTATTTTTATTAATAATATCAAAAGACACACTGTTAAATTGCTAAAACCATAACTGATAAGCTTTAAGATACATTTTATCTTTTTATGGATTCGCAGGACTGTTTCTCTGTAGGTGTCATTTTACAAGTCACCTTGAGAAGGCAACTCATATGGATCATAGGATTCATATTGATTTATTGAACGAGTTTTATAGATCGTTCAATGAAATTGAGAAAACAAACAAAAAATGGACATGCATAGAAGTTTTGATTTTACAGGGATAGCCAATCAGGATTTGGTTTGACTGCACTCTGAAATACTCACAGAATTAGGATGCATGAGTGTATCAGTTATGAAGTCATTAATAATTACGGTGGCCTCATTAGATAAGACAATCTCTCTTTCTCTCTGTTCCCCATGAATAGAGACTGAAAAATCAGGGCTGTTGCTAGTGCACTTGTATGCACGTAGTATGTGCACTTGGGAACCTCAACACATAGTTTCTCTCACTGCTTCCCTTTCACATATCTAATTCCACCCTTTCCTTTTCTTCTCTCCCTGCTTACAAGTCTGGGCTCAGTCTGGTGTGTGGGCGCAGTTTCTCTTCTGTTTCACAGCTCACTCTCACAGCTCCTAAAATAATGCACTGGGCCATAGGAGTAAACTCCAGTGGTCAAGCTCCTCTGCTTTCCCCTGGCCAATCAGGTTGCTTCTTATGGATCCTCCCTGTCCAGAAGGTTCCTGGGCAGCAAGTATGATTGGCCTGGGATGGAGAAATAAGAAACAGTTGGATGAGTCTTACAGCCCAATCCTATACGTTCCAACACCCCCCCCTCCACTGATGCAGCAGTGCCAAAATGCATCTGGTTGCATCTGGTGGGGGAAGGGGCAGATGCAAAGATCTCCTTATGGCAGTCAGCACCAGTGGAAGAGGTGCTGGACAATGGTTTGAGTAAAACTGGCTGTTGCACAGATAAAATTGGCTGTTACACAGTCACTTTCTTCCCCTGTCCACCACAATCAATCAGCTTTGTCCCTCAGGACCCTCTCTGTGTGGAGATTTCTTGGAGAACCAACCAATCGGTTGGTGGGACGGGGAAAGGATGGAGTGCCTGTGTGAGGCTCATCTAGGAACTTATCTCTCCATCCCACTGGTCCATAGGGCGCACTCTCACGATTCCTTCCATTACTGCACAGGCTGTCAGAGCAAGCCCTGGCTGCTTTGTGAGTCATGGGAGCCTAAAACTATCCATTACAGAAGTAGAAAGTTGCATATAGAATTAAGAAAGTATGGAGGTATGCTAAACAACAGTGGGATTCTATACTTCCTTAGCAGACAGTTTTGGGCTGCCACAACTTGTGACAACATCTCACAGGAATGTATCATCCACACACTGGGTCTTTTTAGGCCACAACACTGGATCTGCTCCATGAGAAATCATACACAGTGGCAACAAGACACCTTGGCTTCGTAAACAATGCCTCATTTTTAGTCTTTGGTATTTTCACCAGATATTTTACCTACACTAAGATTATAGAATAAGAAACTATGAAGCATCAATTTTTCATTGAAGCTGAGAGATAGTCTTTAGCCTTTGCCTAGTTGTCAGACTTAACACCAGAAGCTTAAATCTTTTTTTAAATTTTTCTTCACTCTAAGGGCACCATCTCACATAAACAGACATACATGTCTGTTTTTTGGACTACATGTCAAGTTTTCAAAATGCACAGTTTTCTTCACTAGAATTCTGTAACTACTCAAATCCTTGTGGACAGGAGAAGGCTTTCAGTGAGGGCTCCAGGTTGCTCACTTAACCTTCAGGTATTATAAAAGAAAATGGTATGTCAGAAAAACCATGTAGTGAAACAATAGAATAATTCACAATACCATGTTGTCAAATTCTGGGGGAAAGAAAAACACCAATTATTTGAACATGAATGAGTATCCAGAACAATGTTTAAAATTAAAATTTAACTTTATTAAAATTGAAATAAGAATTTAAATTTTTAAATTAAAATTTTAAATTAAATGTTAATTTCATATTTTTGGTCCTGACTGGAAAAATATGTGAATTTGTGCGTGCAAGCATCACATTTCTAGTAAGCCCTGAAACCAAAATGGCATTCTTTTTTTTCTTTTCTTTTTTTAAAGCAGAATCAGATACCAAGCAATTCATTGTGAAGGAGGGAAAAACATCCTTTTTCCTTTTATGGCATGTGTGTCACATGGAATGCGTATAATCTGGCAAACAGATATTGGCAGGCTTTGAAGATGATAAATGTGAGAAGAAATTATCTGTGGCTTCCGCATTTGAAGGCCAGTGAACTTGCAATGGATACATAACTGAAAAAAACTCATGGCAAGTGATTCATACCAGAAATAAAAATGTGATAGATAGGTAGATAGATAGATAAATAAATAAATAAAGTCCAACACATAGAAAGGTTCATCATGTGAATTGCTATGATGGATGCAGAAACCTCTACATTCCCACTGAACTTCCTTGGTGGTAGCAGCAAAGATGAGGAAAGTCTTTATGTGACAGCAGTGACCCACATAGCAAGCTTATCCACAATGCACTGTGGAGTATCCACTCTGAGGAATCTCGTTTTGCTGACCTCCCTGAGACAGGTATAATGTAGATATTAGCCTTGAATTAGAGTTGGTGTGACAATGACAGTCACCTCAGGGATTACTAGCATCCCCGTACTGAGTTTCAGCAGATTTTAGGCATCTCTAGGAGATAATTATTTTTTTTCTTTTAAATGAGAGCCTTGGAAGCTCTTATTTAAATGGAAGCTTGGGGAGGCAGAGCAGCTTAGGATAGTGGAGTCAATCACAAAACTGAACAATAATGTACATTTTTGGGTTGCTTTTCACACACAGGCACGTACAAACACACCTCCCAGTAGTGCACTTGACTCAATATTTTGCCCATGCTCCAAAGAAGGCTGGGGTAGGATTTGAATCCTAGCTTCTGGGAGCTATGGACGGCTTAGCTCTCCAGAAAAAGGAAGGAAGTGGGCAGAAGGATTAAGGGCACAATTCTAACCAGGTCTACTCAGAAGTAAGTTCTATTTTGCTCAATGGGGCTTACTCTCAGGAAAGTGTGGTTAGGATTGCAGCCTAAGAATGATTATAGCCAGTTTGAGCCATTTGAGCCAGTGGTCACTTTGGAGTGACCTTTTACCTATGCCTGATTTAGTACAACTCAAGAGGAGACAGGACAATCATGTCATGAGTTTCCACAATCCCATGAATAAATGCTAGTGATGTAGATCGTGGGCAGAGAATCTTACCACTGCTGCCATCTTGTTAAAGAGTGCATACAGTGCATACTAGGTCTCTAATATGAAGTTAGCAGCAGGGTGTATCTCCCAATCCACAGACAGCTGGCATGCTAATGCTGTGCATGGATGGTCCTGCACACACAATTAACGCCTTTGAAATGGCACCGCACCTCGGTGAAATGCTTGCACACAGCTAAGATTTCTCATACAGTCCTGTTACATATAAATTGATCCGAATTGGCACAAAACAATGGAGTTGATGTGCAGTCACTATGGGTACTCATACAATGGTGAACTGCAATAAGATATGGATGCCCAGCCCCTTTCAAATCCTTTGGAAAACAGCCATTAGAAAGAAAACTGCCATGGAATTTTTCATACAATGAATGCAAATCACAGGAAGGCTTTTTCCTCCTTTCCTTTCATTCTGTCACAGGAATGAACGGAACTGAACTAAAACATGAATGAATTCAATTATGATTACTGGGTTGCATAAAACTATGTGCCCTTAAACAATGAAATTGGCAGTTCAGTCTAGCCTGTCTGGGCAACTAAGCAATTGCCTTGTTATTTCACTCAACAGCAGAGCAAAATTACACCACCATTGTGTTCAGTAAAAGCAACGTTGCATTTACCAAGAGTGACATCACTCCTCACTTCGCCAGATGGTCTTGTACCTTACAAGCATAAAGCTGCAATGTCTAGTAGCACTTATGCCACCAGCAAAACTGAGATATCAGAAGTAAATTTTTCTGTAAGTGCAACTAGAATATTTACATATGCAGGTAAAGATGCTTCCAACTCCAAAAGTGGCCCCAGAATTCAGCAATTTGAGAGGCAAACCTTTCCTAATTTCCTTACTGCATAACTGAGAGTGCACAAATTACACTGCATGCCTGTTTAAAGAAACAGACACCCCCCATTTCTGTTTCCTCTGAATTAACACCTTATCACTGAGGTTGCATAAAGGACTACTTCAAGCCATCCCTTGGATTTACAAAGAATATGTCTTATTAGATCACTGCACGGGCAAATCAAAAGCAAAAGGAAAAGATTAGCTACGTTTCCAGATATTAGGTCTCATAAACATTGCAACTGTAACACAATTCTTGACTTTATTACTTAAAAAGCCAAAAAAAGTGTGTTATGGCGGCACTTCTGTTTCACTTTTATCTGTATTGCTTCCTGTTAGAAACAAATGGCAGAATCCTATGCATGAAGTAAGTCCCATTCAGTTCAGTGGGATTCAGACAATACTGACACATACAGAGTACTTTAAGAAAACTGCTTCCTGGAACACCTGCAAGATGCCTCTCTTATATCCTTCAAATCCCCCTTAAATGCATCATTTCCATTAAGCCTTTGTGCAATGCCTTAGTCCACCTTTCCTACAGTAACTAAGCTTAAGTATGTGCAACTGAGCTTGCAATCCTAACCACACTTTCCTGAGAGTAAGCCCCATTGAACAAAATAGGACTTACTTCTCAGTAGACCTGGTTAGGATTGTGCCCTGAAACAATGACAGCTTTTTATCCTGCTTATCCCTCTTCTCCATCCCCTTCCTTTGTTGTTTCCACTTTTGTCTGTCTAGATCAGGAGTGTCCAAAGTTTTTGGCAGGAGGGCCACATCAGCTCTCTGACACTGTGTCGGGGGCCAAGGAAAAAAAGAATTAATTTACATTTAAAATTTGAATAAATTTACATAAGTTTACATACATGAATATATTAAAGATGAACTTATATGATGTCCATTTGTTTGCTGCCGCTACTGCATCACAAACGTGAAACAGCAAGCAGTGGAGGGAGCCCTCATCCCACAGCTCACGCGAGAGGTCAAACAGTCGCCCTTACGCTGAGATTAGTTGCATTGGGCCAGTGAGGGCTCCAACAAATCTCCAGAGGGCCAGAGGCTCATTGGAGACTAGGGACTCCCCGAGGGCTGCATTGAGAGGCCTCGAGGGCCGCATGTGGCCCCAGGGCCAGGGTTTGGGCACCCCTGGTCTAGATTGCGAGTGCCTCGGGGCAGGGTCATGTGTTTTCATTTTATGTTAACACACCATGTGTAGTGATGGTATAAAAAAGCTGCATTTCAACAGACCCACTGATCAAAGTGGAAAGGATATTTTTTGCCTTGGTGCAACAGCTGGAAAGTTAGGAATAAAAATTACCATGAGTATTTGCTTTTCTGAAAAATTAACTAGCTTGTGCTACTTGGTAGCCACAATGCCTACCAAGGTTTTGGAGAAAAGTATGACTCTGGTCTTGGTGATATCTCCAGGAAGAACAAGGAAAGCTCTCTGTCTGAAACCCTGGACAGCTGTTGCCAGTCAATACTGAAATATCTGACACAGGATAAGGCAGCTCCTATTTTTGTAAAACCAACATATTAGTTGTGTAGTCAGATTTCAGAAAAAATCACACTCATCAATGTCAACATCATCAAATTGTGTGTAAAGCAGGCCCATGCTTTAAATTCTTAAAATAAAGAGATATGATTTGTAGAGTGTTTTCTGTACATTTAATGAATATGTAATAAGGGTTATTTTATTTAAGGATGGCAGAACAGACAATAGAATTAAATGTGGCATGCTTATGGATAACATCACTGATTAGGGGGAACACAACTATTAAAAGAAATAAAACAAACATTGAGGCACCATCAAACCTGTGCTTCAGCAAATAGGAGGTTGGTGGATTAAATAGCTTTTCAGATCCTTTCATTTGCAGCTAAATCCAAAGTATCTGAGTCTAACAAAATCTGGAGGTTAGCATTTTTTTTTCAATGAGCAAAGTACTATGAGTATTCCCTAAGTGAGCTCTTTCTTTTGTATATAAATTCATGTTCAGTGAACCAGTTTCCTGTTAGTAGTCTCAATCATGGATTAGGTAAATTTGATCTGAAGAATACCACAGATGAAATGACTCATCAGGAATGGGGAAAAAATAACTTTAAGCTCAGAGTGCAGTAGAGAGTTTTACATTTATGAAAATAAAACTGTAAACAGAATAAGCCAAAGGTAACGTTTATTATAAATATGTAAACTGTCATTTAAATGAAAGATCACAAAAACTCTCCTCTGGTACTTACAGTAAAGTCGAGGGCACCTGAGCAACAACAAATAGTAAACATCAATTTTAGCATTATACAATGACACATAGTAAGACATAATAGTCACCCTATTATTTTGGGGGGCGCCCTAACATGTGTTTCTCACCTAAAGTCAGACTGGCATGGTACTGAGGCCAAACTTAGGTCCTCCTGACCAAAGCTTGAGAGTGCGAAGCCTCAAGTTAAATTCAAGGTGGCTTTTTTTTTTTCTGTTTCTGATCAGTCTGTGTGGAGAAGTCTCTCGGAAATTTCCAAATGGCTGCACTGTGCCAAAAACCATGCTATCTTCATGTAGGAGTTTGGCATTATCTAGAAGTTTCAAACTGTCTGTAGTATTTCACTCCCCCCCCCCTCGGATTCCACCTCATTCCAAGGCCAAGGTGAGAGGGACGTGTTTTGAGGTGGGGGGAGGGTGGGCAGCGGGTGGGCGAGGAGCGGGAGGCAGGGTCAGGATCCGGCAATTATGCTGGATCTTGATTCCCTTTCCCAGGCAGCATGGCATGGCTCCGGGCTGCTCGGATCTGCACCAGCTCATCAGGTGGTGCAGATCCAAGTACACCCACTGGGGCCGCTGTAGTGTGACACTGGGTAAGGGGGAATATTTCAGCTTCCCTTGGGCTGTGCTGCTTTTGGCCACAAACTTGCACTGGATGCAGTGCAGGCCCACTGGCCTGCCTGCTTCAAGTGCAAGTTAGGATTGCACACTTATGGTACTAAATTTTCTACAGGGAATCAGCATACCATGTATCCAAAAGGACACAGTTGTCATTTACAAACAACTTAAAAACCAGTGACCAAAAAGACACAATTAAATTCTGTTTGTTAAAGCAAAAGTAGCCTTTTGGAATAATGTCTGCTTCTCAAGCTTCCAGGTTCATTAAATGTTCAGAAACAGCTTCTGCATTTGTATTTCATTATCACATCATAGAAATACGCTTTTCCCCCCACTACAGATCTCAGCTCTTTCCATTCAATATTAATTTTTTTTCCTAATAGCAGAGATGAAGTAGTGCACAGGAGGATATCAGTCTATACCAATTTTATACTAAACTCCATGTGACTCTAACAGCCACAGTCTCCAAAGTAATCAAGTGTAGTTTGCTTAAGGACATTTGATGTGGCTAGACATTTTGGTTGGCAGGAAGTCAAGGATTTGTTCTCAAGTAAAAAAGCTAGATCAATTCTCTTGTTTCAGAGTGCTAGAAATCATTCAGCTTATCATCAGCATGAAAAAGCATGATCATTATCATGCACATTGTTTTAATTTTGACTGATAATATTAATTGTAAAATTTGCTTTATCAGGCAAATTGGTGTGGCATGTAGTAGGGTTGGACGGCACAGCCTTGCACGGTCTCCTATTATTCTTTTTTTAAAAACTAGAATCCCTGTGGTCTAAGATGCATGTTAACTTACAAGACAAGAGTGCCTATTAAAGATCTCTCAATGCTTAAAGCTTAGTAAGTGACCCTGAGCATGCATTTTTGCTCACTAAGTTTTTACTGGATCCAACTAAGGATCATCTAGTACAGCATTGTTTGCAAGAATGCCAACCCCCATAGGAGATGGAGCCAGAAATTGGTGAGTGCTTCATCAGTGGACTGCTGGCAGAGAGTAAAAAGAACACTGTACACTACAGCAGAAGTCTTCAACAAGTGGGTCAGAAAGTGCACATGGGCCACAGCAGTACTTCTATTATCATTTTGCTTTGACGCTCAGGTTAGCAGAATATAAACAAGAGCCAGGACTGGAAATCCTAGATGAGATGAAACCCACCAGAGACTTTGATGCTGAGGGAGTTGCTCTGGCCAAGCCCCCATTAGCAGCTCCCTTTGATCTCCCACCCATTCACCTGCTCTAGTCTGTCATGGTATTCCCTGTTCTGCTTGGCTTCTTCTATCTCTCCCTCCATCTTTCAAAACTGAGTTTATTGTTGCCGCTATGCCATGGTGTGCCCCTCATCTCCTTTCAACTGGCCAGGAAGGTCAAAGGGGCTGAATGAGGTAGTAGTAACACACAGTGATTGGCCACCACCAGGTGGAAAAGAGGGGCATCAGAGGCTTGCCATTGAAGCTTGCCCTGGAGTAAGGGAACAAAAGTTCCTTTACCTCAAAAGAGGTCTTTGTGACTGCCCCCACCAAAGGATACAACATGTGCTCCATTGGCACAGCTGCACTAGCAGGGAAGGATTTAGGGCCTGATCCTGAACATTGTGGCATGCTGCTGGCATGCACTGTCGCAAATGTGCCGTAAAGCATGTTTTCAAGTTATTACCAAGGGCCCAGCACCAGAGCTAGCCCAGTGCAAGCCTGCGCTGGGCTACCTCTAGCACTGGGACTGTGTTCCACTGCCTGGTGGTTGCCCGGACTACCTGGTAATGGAGAGGTGAATGAGGGTATGTGGGGAGGTGGTGAGGAGTCGTTCCAGGGTTGGGGGAGGCAGGAGAAGTTGGGCAAAGGGTGGGGAGGATGTGTGGAGGGTGGGAAGAACTCGGTTCCACTGGATCCTGAGCCTCCGTGTGGGGCCACGCAGCCCAACATAGGATTCTGATTCTGCGCCAGCTCAAGAGCCACCACAGAATTGCGTAGCTCTATTGCGGGGCTACTTCCCTTCCCTTGAGGAGCTACCATGGGCTGCCCAGTTGTGCATTGGATGCCACGGCAGCCCAGTGATCCAGGCAGTTCAGGATTGGGCTGCACGTTAGGACTGGACCCTGAGTCTATATGGTGAGGGCAATGTTGAGTATCCAGCAAACACCTATGAAATTAATTTATCTTTCAAAAACAATTTCCATATTAGATGTGGAAGGTCTACCCATCTGTAATGTTCACCTTTGGACAACATGCTTGTAACAACTGGTTATGTGAATTACAGAACAATTTCATTATATCTTTATCACTCCAATATATGCTTAATACTAGAAACAATTCAATCTAGCTTTAGAAAAATGAAATTAGAATATCTGAGTTTCTCTAAAGAGGTTTTCAGCTGAAGTTTTGAAATAATTAATTCAACAAATTGCTAAATTGGTTTGAAATTGAAATGTATATACAAATCTTTTTCCATAATATAAAGGATGTACAGATGGGTGCCTGAGAAGCAAAAGGAGGTCTTGAAGAAAATTAGCACAAAGCATTCATTTCATGAGATGTTATGGAAAGAATTATGAATAGGAGGATATTCTTCTGTACTAATGAAGATTCAGAGAACAATGAAAATAGCCTTTACTCTTTTATAGTATGGACAATTTATTCATTTCTAATGCTTAAGAAACACATTATTAACATGTAGAATATTTAAAAATGAGCCAACATTTCAGGAAGCAAAATGAAGTACCTCGAAAAAAACTGCATAAAAGTATATTATTCTTTTCTAGTGTGCTCTCTCTATCTCTCTCTCCCCCCCCTCTCTCTCTCTCACACACACACACACACAGCTTACAGCTGATTTGACCTTGTTAGAGCTTTTCCCCATCGTAGTTGTTGTTCACCTCTGGGGGTTAGCGTTTAAGGACTCCACAGTGCAATTCTGGTGCGATAATCTGGCAGTAGTTCACGTTATAAATCGGTAAACCTCCCGGTCCCCAAGAGTCATGCGTTTAGTACGTGCCTTTGTACCGCAATGCCTACGTCTTAACATGTTATTTGTGGCTAGGCATGTTCCAGGCTTGGCTAATGGGATAGCCTATGCTCTCTCTCATTTCCAGGAGGAGCGTTTTCGCCAATTGGCACCCTGCATGAGGGAAGAGCCGGACCCCATGCCCCAGTGGTTGTGGAACCTTGGTAGCGAGAAGTCAACAGGGCAGTGAATGCTTCCCTGGCCCGAAGCACCCAGGCAAGTTATAAAAGGAAAGTAGGCGAGTTTGAGGGCTTCAGGGCTAATGCTGGCCTCCCAGGTGTTTGGCCCATCCCCCCTGAGCATGTGATGCAGTTTTTAGTCAGGCTCAGGTCAAATGGCAGGGCAAGTAATACACTTGGAGGCTACTTGGCAGCCCTGGCTTTTGAGGCCAAGGTGTGCGGGCTATCTGACTGTACTGGGGATTTTCGCTTTCGGAGAATGTTAACAGGGTGGTCATGGGAGGCCCCTAAGGGAGGGGACAGTAGGCTGCCTATTATATTTGACTTCCTGGCCTCACTATGTGAGTCATTCAGTGCAGTCTGTTCCACTCCATTTGAAGCACTGTTGTTTAGGGCCACCACCCTTGTTCTCTTTTTTGGGGCCTTCCGCCTGGGTGAAGTTTTGGCACAAAGTAGGTGGGACACCTCTGAGCGTGCCCTACGGGTCACAGATGTACACTGTACCCAGACTGGCATGAGGCTGAGGCCAAGGTGGTCAAAGACAGACCAAGTTGGTCATGGACAGTGGGTCCAACTGAATGAGGCAGGGAACTCCCCACATTGCCGGGTGGCAGGGCTGCGTGAATATGTGGCTCAAAGAGGCGTGTCCAATGGGCCGCTCTTTGTGCACAGGTGGAAGAAGCACCATTGTGCTGGGAGTGGGGCCAACGTGACGCAGGGGGCGCACAAAGTGAGCGGTTCCCAGGATGTTAATGATGGCCCCCCAATGGGGCAGAGGAGGCTGGAGCCCCTCACCAGGTTCCAGTTCCTGGTTGTGGTGAGGAAGTGTTTGGACGGCCTTGGCCAAGACTCAGTCAAGTTTGGCCTTCATTCATTTAGGATAGGGGAGGCAATGGCTGCTGCTGGCATGGGTTGGGATAGTGGAGAGATCAAAAGAATAGGTAGGTGGAGATCTTGGGCATTTAGAGCTAAGTGTGCCCAAGACAGGTGGGTTTAGTTATCACCTGATTATTCCTGTTTACTTACATTGTTTTGTTTTCCTTCTTTAATTGTTTGGTCTGGGCCTTTCCCTGCCAGCGAGGGCACTGATCTGTGACCACTCCATTGTCTTCTGGGCTCACAAGCAAGCTCTCAAGAGTGAATTCGGATCTCAGCTGGGCCTGGGAGCACAGCTTTCAGTGCAGTGGGCCACCACATGAGGGATGAAGTGGGGGCAGTTACTGCCCATGGTATGGGAGTATATACAGAGAGCACCTCTTCCCCAGGTGCTTCTCATACACCTTGGCGGTAATGACCTTTGCCAGAGGATGGGGCTGTCCTTGAGGCAGCAGGCTGCAGAAGACCTCGCCACACTGAGAAGCTGGATGCCGGGCCTGATCATCATATGGTCAGATCTGCTTCCGCGTCAGGTGTGGAGGTGTACTACAAGCCCTGCTGGAGGTGACTGAGCCAGAAGGAAGGTGAATGTGCACCTGGGGAGGGAAGTGTTGGCAGCTGGCAGCCTGGTGCTTCACCACCCTGATATAGCAAGCTCTCTGCCTCACCTTTACAGGGGAGATGGCGTGCATATCTCAGAGGTTGGGAACCATCTCTGCATGTCAGACTTGCAGTGGGTCCTGCAGGGACTCTTAGATGGGGCAGGGAGATGCTAAGCACCAGGCTAGCCCCCCCCCCCATGTGGCAGGACAGTGCGGGAATGGGAGGAGAAATAGGGAACTGGTGTCTACCTTCTGGCAAGCAACAGGCCGGGTTAAGGCCAGTGCTAAGCACCGAGGCTACCCGGATCGCGGGCAGTCTGGCTTGACCCCATAATGGAATTGGGATGCTCACCTTTGTGGTTGCCCCGCTAAGGGTGGGCAGAACAATTCGGCTGGCTTGACCCCCGTTTCCAGGGGTTGGTGATGAAGAACCTGGGGGTGCCTTGGGCAAGCTCAGGTTCTGAGCCAAGGTGGTTCGCCCAAAGGAGGGCTCAGAAGGAACTGTTAGGCACCAGTTAGGTGCCCATGCTAAAGGGGGCGGAGCATAGACAGGACCCGTTGCATTGCACCAATCGCTGCGCAGCTTTGTTATAGAATAAATCATGGCCCTGTTTCAACCAAGTCTTTGTATCACGCATGTTTGTGGGGGGATACCTGGGCAAATGACTCCATTCCCTTTCTCTACCCTGAGAAACTACGAACAATGATGGCACTTCCCAAGACAGCAGCACTGATGGATAGTGTTTTTTCCAGTATAGGGAGACAGAGTTGGTTCTCAGTACTTGAGTAAGAGGATCAGACTATTGAAGAGTACAAAATCAGAATGCAAGTCTAATACGGTATGCCACACTTAAACAGGTTTAAATTGGATTAACTTCAGGCATCTTCTAGTTTGATAAATGTAGTATAGTTCCCTCTAGTAATGGATTGAGGTGGTCTGTGCCTATCAATTTGGAGGTGAAACAGGACAAAAAGAAATAAGGCAGTTTTTTAAAGGCTTGGTGTCTCCCTAGGTATGCTGATATAATATTAGTTTTTTCCATTAAAATTAAAAGAGCATTTTAACACATACACTTTAATCATTCAAAAACATTCAGCTTTCAAGGGCTCTGCATTGTTGAAAGTACTGGGGGAGAAAAAAAAAGACAACAGAGATTAATTGTCATGCTTAAACACCCAGCAGTATATTATACACTGAAAGGGAGCACAGGGTCGGGGGAATGTGCAGGGGCAGCACCTCATGTGGAATCTGGTGGGTCACAGGCCTAAAGACCCATATCAGGGTCTTTTCAGGATGGATATGACCCAGCAGAACAGCTGTGTACATCAATGTAGCCTAGAACTAGAAAATGCAACGTTGCATAGCGACTCTTTTGTTGCTTAACTATGTGTGCAGATTGCATATAGAACTAAAAAAATATATAGAATCACCAGTGTTATATGTTCTAGTTCAAGGTTGCTGTGACTGATCAAAACACTTGCCAATCAATAAACTTTCTCCCAGGCAGTTCTGCGACAGTGCCAGGCTCCCTATGACAATGTCAAGTAAGGGGTGGTGGAGAGGAGGAAATGCCCTCCCCCTACCATCCCCCTCCCCTCCACAGGACAACAGGGCATCATCTGAAGCAGTCCTGAATTATCTCAGAACCACTTGGGGCAACACTAGTGGCAGCTTACCTTCTCTTCCATCCTCTGGGGGGAGGGGGAAGGAAAGGGAGGAAGGATTTACCAACGTGCTAGGTAAGCTGAGGGGTGGGTGCTCTGCATGCTTGCAGAGGCCACACCTCTCTAGGACCTGGCACAACCTGTCACTATCTGCATGTCTTGGGACAGAAAAATTAATAGGAGTGGTAAAAGAAAAATGCCCTTGGCTTCATCTGTGTTCACTCTCTAGAAAAATCTGCCTCTGAGAGCGAGCAATGAAGGTATGGGGCCACAAGCCTGAGCCAAGCCTGAATTATTCAGTGCTAAATCACAGGGGAAGGTTTCAGGATGATGGAAAGAAAAAAAAAGTTGTCCTTTACTTGCTTGTTTCTAGAAATCTCCACCCACCCACCTCCACCTCAACAGTGACTTCCAAAATTTGCTACAGGCTGACCAAAGCTGTGAACAAGCATACAGCTGTTAGGAGCTGGGGATACACTACAACATGTTAGTGATGCATTTCCATTTATTCTATTCTATTCATAAAGTCAAGGGAAAAACCATCGTGGGACTTGAAGTAAGAAAATACATTGACCTGACAACCGACCTTTCTGTTGTCAGTCTCCCTTTTACAGTGTTCCATATTATATTTCTAATTTTGTATGACAGCTTTGTTTATTTATGGGTAAAATATCAAAACCAATGCAGGCCAAATTTAGCTAATACTTGCTTTATTTTATGTTACCAAATAAACAATCAACAAACTATTCATATCTAAAATAGACTAATCTTGAGAAAAATTTTGAAAGGCCAAAATAGAGCAAGAAGAGTATGCTAAACTCCAAAGTGCAAAATTGAACTAAAACCAATTGGAGTCATTGACTTTAAAGGAGAGTCAATTGCCTTCCAGATAGTTTCACCATGTAAGTATCACTGTAGCCAAAGGGAACATTTTTGTATTCTGTTTTATACATACTATTAATTCCATTTTTATCTCACTCTAATGTCATAGAAGGATACTGGAAGGAGAGAGTAATGCCATACTTT
Source organism: Tiliqua scincoides (assembly GCF_035046505.1). Classification (NCBI taxonomy): domain Eukaryota; kingdom Metazoa; phylum Chordata; class Lepidosauria; order Squamata; family Scincidae; genus Tiliqua; species Tiliqua scincoides. The sequence goes on along the minus strand of NC_089827.1, from coordinate 24,253,798 downwards.
TTTTTAAAAAAAGGCTGCCTAAGTGCAAAGGGCTTACTCCTCATTTACTCTTATCTTATAAAATAAAATATATATATATGGGCAGGGGGGGATTACATCTCCTATTGCTGGTGATGCAAAAAACACAATTAAGATTTTTCCAATATTATTATTGGATGAACAATAATTGAATAACTATTAGAACACAGCACATTTTACTGCAGTTGTTTAATTAGTTGCTTAATGGCCTAATCCACCAGGGCCACAGCAACAGTCTGTCATTGGCTGCCCTGGTAATGGCTATTGCAAAAATGCCAGAAAGCACTTCACAACAGCCGACTGGAGGCAGGAGCCAGTGCAGGCGCACATTGGCCTCTCATGTCAGTGATAGAGGCACTGGGTACCAAGGGCAGTAAGTATCACACCAAGCAGCGTGGAGGCAGAACAGGGTGGGGGGAGGGTGGGGAGGAGGTTAATGGGGTGGGGGAAGATAGTGATGGGAGTATGGGTGGGCAGACTGGGCCTTTGGTGGGGCAGTGGCAGAAGCTTCTACTAGATCCTATCCCCTCTCAAGGGCCTGATCTGCTGACATGAGGCTGCTTGTACCTGCACCAGCAATTTTGTTGGTGCAGGCTTGAGTAGCCCTATGCTGGCTGCTGGGGCTTATTCCGAGGAGATGAATGTCCCCTTCCCACAGGGGACTTCCAGCAGCCTCTCTTTCTGTGTTAGATGCAGCAGAGGCTGTATCAGTGCCACTGCATCATGGCATAGGAATGGTTTGGAGTGGGCTGTAAGTGTTCAATCCTATGCTCACTTGCCTAGAAAAAGTCCAACTGAACATAGTGGGACTCACATCTGAGTAAACATACATATGATTGGACTATAACTGGTTAAAATCAAAGGGCAGTAGTATGATACACACACACACACACACACACACACACACACACACACACACACACACACAATCATCTTTAAGTAACTGGCAGTTCTAACATCCCAACCATATTTCTCATTCATTTTTATCATTCCCCTCGAAAAGCACTTTATGAACTATTTACATAGACCTCCTGATTTGTTTCCATCAGACTTAATTCCCTCTGTTGCCAAACAGATAAGCAAATACACAGTCGGCTTTCCCTTGAATGGTAGCCAATTGTCTGAAACCAAACAATGAGTAATGCATTCTTTCTCCAAAGCCATTCCTTTCTGCTTGTCATAATTTTCACAAATGAATTAGAAAATGTCAACTGGGCACTTATTTTGAAGAATCTCACCAACAGTGAGCTCTTCAGCTAATTGTAGACTTTAGCAAAGCTTTTTCTCCCAGCATCCATTCAGTATGTGTCATCATCAGTACAATTCTATAGTTGAATACTCAGAAGTAAGTCCCACTGTGCTGAATGGGTCTTACTCTCAGGTAAATGTGCACAGGACTGCAACCTATGTAATACAGTTGATTTGATCCTTTGACATTAGAAACAGCCAGTGGTGTGGCTAGAGGGGGTGCAAAGGCCAAAGCATGCAATCAAGAATAGCTGTGGCCAGTGGTGTAGCTAGAAGGGGTGCAAAGCACTAAGTTTTGCAGGGAGCCTCACCACAGTGTGCCAGCAGCCTGTCTCCATTGGAACCATTCCGGGCAGGGGAGCAAAATAGAGGCATTCACCTCTATTTGGCTCCCTTGCCTGGAATGGCTCCAAAGGGGAGGGTGAAAGGCTGCTTGCACACTGTGGTGAGGCTCCCTGCAAAACGTAGTGCTTCGCACCCCTTCTAGCTACACCACTGGCCACAGCTATTCTTGATTGCATGCTTTGGCTTTTGCACACCATCAAGTATATATACAATTTTGTGCCCTGGCATACAGAGGGAGCAAAGGCTGCTCCTAAGTCTCAGCAACAAAAGTCAGATTGTGCAGATCAAAAGTCATTTTGATCTGGAGGAGACAAGAGAGAAGGCAGATTGCAGCTCCACAAACTGTTCACATGTTGCTGATGTTTAATCAACAGGACACATGACAAACTGACATTTTTTTCCCCATACTGGAACATGCTTAATGAAGTCCAGATCACTGGCGTCGCTAGGGGGGTGCGGGCTGCACCGGGTGACGCGCCCTGGGGGAGGACGTGCTAACACCGCGGCTTTAGGAGCTACTGCATCATGCCATACACCGGTGGATGCAGAATTCCCAGTGGAATGCACTGCAAAAAACAGAATTGAAATAGCTCCTTTCCTTCAAATGTTATGGCCAGAAAACTGGAAAGAAAAAATGCATAGATCCCTAAGGAAAGTGAGTCGTATTGCACTTTTATTCGCAAGTAGATGAACTTGCCTTACTGCATCGGAAAGGGCAGGCTGAGAGGAATCCAATGACACCAGAATGGTCCTGATTCAATGAATGCAGGTCCCAAAAACACAAAGGGAGGAGGTCCTGAGCTGATTTGGAAGAGGACCAAAGACTCAATGCTTCATTAGAAGTAGGTTTTATTATCTGTGCAAGCTTTTACAGAAGGGGTCTTTTTCATCTGCTGCTGTAACTGTACTTTTCTATGTTTCTGAACACTTTTAAAACTGTTTTATGAAGTTTCTGGTCTTTCCTAGATGGATTTTTTTTTTAATTATACAGCATATGTAGTTTGCAACTGTAAAATCCTTAATGCAAAATAATAGGCATGTGCGTTTGTTTTTGAAATGAATGGACCTCATTTGCATCTATTTCTATTCATTCCAGAATTAATGTGCCCAGAACAAATATATACAATTCATTAATGTTCATTGCCACTCAATTTTTTTTGTTTTTAATAAAAAGAAAGTTTTTCTCTTACTTGTAATAAAAAAAGCCTGTGACTGGAGCTCCACTGCATAATCACCTCCATGTGGAAGCCATTTTTTACCCGTGCTGCGCATAACAGTGCAGATTCATGGAACAAACGGGTAAGAAAAAAAATGTCCAGCACCCAGATGCAAGGAGCTTTGGTCTGGAGCTTTTAGTTTCAAGGAAGAGAAACACTGTCTCTTAAAAGAGAAACATCTGAAAGTGAACGAAGAATGAAAATGAATGAACAAAGAATAAATGAATGGAAACAGAGTAAGTTAACATGAAAAGTTATTTTTTTAATGGAAATATTTTTTTTTCTCACAGTAGTTACAAGTTAGTGACTACTTTATTCTGATCATATTGTTAGAATCAGTTTGTGTGACAAAATACATTTCTGGCCATTGTTTGGAGAGTGGTTTCCAGAGATTGGAGAGTGGTTTCCACTCATTGGAGAGTGGTTTCCAGAGATCTTTCCACAAGGACATGAAGGGCACTGTTGTCTTCCATGGCTCCACATCAGACCCTTTTGACATCCGAAGCGGAGTGAAGCAGGGCTGTGTTCTTGCACCAACCTTGTTTGGGATTTTGTTCGCTGTCCTGCTGAAGCAGGCCTTTGGAACCGCAACAGAAGGCATCTATCTCCGGACCAGATCAGACGGAAAGCTCTTCAACCTCTCCAGACTGAGAGCAAAATCCAAAGTCCAGCTGAAATGTCTGCGTGACTTCCTCTTTGCCGACGATGCAGCTGTCACTACCCACTCTGCCAAAGATCTCCAGCAGCTCATGGATCGTTTTAGCAAGGCCTGCCAAGATTTTGGACTGACAATCAGCCTGAAGAAAACACAGGTCATGGTTCAGGATGTGGACTCACCTCCCTGCATTACAATCTCTGAGCATGAACTGGAGGTTGTCCATGACTTTGTGTACCTTGGCTCAACGATCTCCGACACTCTTTCTCTCGATACCGAGCTAAACAAGCGCATCGGTAAAGCAGCTACCACATTTTCCAGACTCACAAAGAGAGTCTGGTCCAACAAGAAGCTGACGGAACATACCAAGATCCAGGTCTACAGAGCTTGCGTCCTGAGTACACTTCTGTACTGCAGCGAGTCATGGACTCTTTGCTCACAACAGGAGAGGAAACTGAGCGCTTTCCACATGCGCTGCCTCCGACGCATCCTCGGCATCACCTGGCAGGACAAAGTTCCAAACAACACAGTCCTGGAACGTGCTGGAATCCCTAGCATGTATTCACTGCTGAAACAGAGACGCCTGCGTTGGCTTGGTCATGTCGTGAGAATGGATGATGGCCGGATCCCAAAGGATCTCCTCTATGGAGAACTCGTGCAAGGAAAGCGCCCTACAGGTAGACCACAGCTGCGATACAAGGACATCTGCAAGAGGGATCTGAAGGCCTTAGGGATGGACCTCAACAAGTGGGAAACCCTGGCCTCTGAGCGGCCCGCTCGGAGGCAGGCTGTGCAGCATGGCCTTTCCCAGTTTGAAGAGACACTTGGCCAACAGTCTTGAGGCTAAGAGGCAAAGAAGGAAGGCCCATAGCCAGGGAGACAGACCAGGGACAGACTGCACTTGCTCCCGGTGTGGAAGGGATTGTCACTCCCGGATTGGCCTTTTCAGCCACACTAGACGCTGTGCCAGAACCACCTTTCAGAGCGCGATACCATAGTCTTTCGAGACTGAAGGTTGCCAATACAAGGTTTCCAGAATACAGACATTGGTCCTCCCTTTCCCTCTAAAGATATTTCAATGATTCTGCAAGTACTTGATTACTTGACAATCCTCTATCTTGCAGAATTGATCTTCCTGTGTGGTAAGACTTTTGGTGGTAAAAGTCCTGGTTCTTTTGTGCTAAGTGTTAATTTACCATTGACTTCAGCAAAATCAAAATGATGTTCAGCATGTTTTATTGATTGTGCTGTCAACACAATAATACATTTGTCTCCTTTTCCCCAGTAATTCAGGAAAAAGGAAATTAATTAGTAGTTCCATGGAAGTTTGTTGTGTGTTTTTCCACTCAGGAAATAGTAATTTCAGCATACATACATAACTGGCTTTATTTACCAAGCACATTTAAACTATAAATCAAAACAACTCTCTGTCAAGTCTTTTTTTTTTTTTTTTTGCTTTCATACAATATAATCATTTCAATTGAACAACCTACATATTTCCCTAATGATTTTTTTATCTTTTACTGTGGAGAAATGAATTTCCTACATTCTTGTTTGTGAAATGAATGCCATAACTCATGAAGAATCAACTTATTTCTAGCTTGTTTGATAATAAAATAGGAGAAACATGATGAATGATATATGTTTTCAAGCACTGATGCTACTCAAAACAAAAACATCCAGCCATGGTTGTTGCGCTCCCTTCTCCTTATTTACAGGAGAGAAGCACTGCTCAGCCTTTCCCTCATCTATAAAACAATTCTATTTTCAGTTGCTTTGTTTACATACTAGCTAACTTTCAAACAATATAAAGATAAACCAGGGCAAACAGTTATTTGCAGATTTTTTTTGACCTTCCGAAGACCTTCAGAAGAGCTTCATATGTCCCTTCTTCAGAATTAATAGGCCACTACTATTCTACCCCCCACACGCACACACTAATGCAACCAAAAAGGTGTGTGCTGCATCCAGTGGGCGGAGGGGGGGCAGACAAAGGGCTCATAGGAGCTAATTTATTTCTACTTACCCCCACATCAACCCTGGGATCACCTATCCCTCCTCAGACACACTCTACCACTTTTGTTGGCATTTGCCCAAGGAGAGAAAAGGGGCAGGAGTTTTGAAAATGTGATAGGATCCTGCACATGCCGTTATCATTGGATCCACCCTCCTACTGCCTCCTGCCCTGTTCCTTCCTCTTCCCTACTCAGTTTCTCCCCCATCTGTTCCTCCCTGCCCTCACTACTGTCTTACCTAGTCCAGCAGGTGCAGCAGGGTCCAACAGTGGAGCTGTAGTGCTGCTGCATCTTGCAGCACTGCATACAAAACAGCCATTGATGGATCAGTCATTTTATAACAGCTGAAGTCACTTTCAGTGTCGTGTTGAGTTCTGCATGGTAGTCCAGTCATCAACAGTATTGGAATGTAGGTAAACTATTTTGTCAAGTCCACTGTAGTATCGTGCCCAGCTAAGCAGTGTCAATGTCTCACTTTATAAAAATCCTCATATGATCATATTCTCCCCATCACAAAGCTAAAGCAGAAACCACTTTCCTCGGTATCCCTCGATAGTCCAAGTATCCCTCAAAATGCACCCCAGTATTTAGTTTTGCAGAGTTTTGGCAACGCCACCAATAAGGCCCTGTTTCCCTGCACCTACCCCTGTAATTTATTAACAATATTTTAATTTAATTTCCCACAATAATTGGACAGAGAACAAAGCCTGCGAAGCTGAGGACCAAACAACACTTTATATTAAATGTGTTTGTTTGGCCTGGTGTATTCAATTTTTTCCTCTGTAAATAGCAATTGTAGAGGACTTTATTAGGACGAGAATGGCAGTGCTCAGGGTTGAGGTTTTAATCCTTTGTCCTCACACCACAGTCCCACCAAATCCTCTCCTGCAGTTGTTTTTGGTCTTAGGAAGGACAATGACTTTGATATGAATGGTAGAGGTATAACATTCTGGAACTTCTTGGTGGTTGTTGGATGCCATTTTCCCCTCAAAGAACCCAGACACAGCATCAGTACAGAACATTCTGAGGAGGTGGCAGTTGTAGAAACAGCCCCACTGGCACACACCTTTTTTTTTCCTAAAATGCCCAGGATAAGACACTGTGTCTTGGGCACTTTGGTGAAAAAATGGCATTGATCCACACTGACCACTGGGATTACCTCTGCTGCCACTTCACAACTGAACTGGACATTGCTGGACACTTGGAAGCACTTGCAATCCTTGCCCAAGTGCCACCCAGGACCAGGATCACAAAATGCTGACCCTCTCCCCCCCCCCCCAAGAAGACTGCTGTTTCCCTCCCTTACCCATTGCTCTGGAGCCTCTTGTAGCATACTCTTTTCTACTCATGAAAACCAGAAGTAATGTTTAATGCCCTGTGGAGGCCTCAGAAGGCTTTTGGTGGGCCAGAGGACATCACATGAGGCATCTCCAGACCTTAGAAGGGCTCTAGAGAACAGGCAGCGATGGCGGCAGCAGCACAGTGGAGGGGGGTGTCCCACAGGCCACATATGCATGATGCCCCAAGACATTTGCCCCCCGCCGCTACCCCTCAGGAACCCCACTGCTACAAAGTTGCCAAGTGGCAGCTGATGGTGTCTTAAAACCAGATACACTAATTAAAAGTATTAACACAATATATATTTTTTTCTTAACTAGGGAGAAGGTATGCAGCATAGTGGAACATGCCTTTTGTGGTCGGGGATGGTGGTTGCAAAACTAGATGAGACAATTCATACTGTATCAAGTGTTACTTGTATACACTTGTAGACTAAAATAGGTATAAGGCAGCCTGCTTCTGTGTGTTGCTTTTTCTCCCATGTCAAGGAGGTGAGGTAGGTGAGGATTCTTCAGGTCCCAAAGAAGTTAGTAGCTATAATAGATAAAGCAGTGACATCTGTTACTCTAGTCTTGACAGTATGTGTTGCTCACTTTTTAAACATTGCCCAATGACCGAAAAGGAAGATAGCTTTGAAGCATAGAAAGGCCAGATCTGATACAACATCCACTTTGAGAAACTGTCTTCAGCGAAACAGTGAATTTTGTGGCTCTTCTCTTAATTAGTAAATATTCACACTGAGGCACCCTATTAGTGGTTTTTTTTTCCTGTAGAACTTAAATATAAATGATTAGTCAGAATTTTTAGTTCATCAAAGCACTTTAACAGTAAAGTAATTTTTCCCAAAGGTCATCTGTCCATTCCAGTGGCCTTATTTTGAGCAGACAAGCCTTTAGCACTTAGATGATTGTCCTGTAATTGCTGAAGTTGAGCTAGCGCCCTGAATGTGATGACTTAATTGATATGAGGAGTGAGAGATGATTAAGTTGGAGCTCAAATACATAGTAATAAAACAAAAAAAATTAGTCCTAATTAGGCAAATGAAAAAATAAAACCTCAGAAAATGAAGGAAAAAATCAGAACTCAGAACTGCATTTCATCCACGTCAATTACTTCTCCTAAAAATATAATGCATTATTGCAGTGGTACTCAAACTTTTCTGGCCAGTGGCTCCCTGGACCCCCGTGGCTGTTGGCCATGACTCCCCATCATGTTCCTGAGGGCTGGAAGTGACATCATTAAACAGGAAGTGGCCAGAAATATTAACTGTATTAACTATTATAATATTTAATAATATTAAATGTTAAATATATATTAACTATATTAAAATTAATTATATCAATCATATCATTAATTAAATGCAGATCTTAAAAATATACGAGTATTATTAATGTTGTTGGCAACCTTCAGTCTCAAAAGACTATGGTATAGCGCTCTGGATGGTGGTTCTGGAACAGCTTCTAGTGTGGCTGAAAAGGCCGATTTGGGAGTGACAATCCCTTCCACACCGGGAGCAAGTGCAGTCTGTCCCTGGTCTGTCTCCCTGGCTATGGGCCTTCCTTCTTTTCCTCTTTGCCTCAGACTGTTGGCCAAGTGTCTCTTCAAACTGGGAAAGGCCATGCTGCACAGCCTGCCTCCAAGCGGGCTGCTCAGAGGCCAGGGTTTCCCTCTTGTTCAGGTCCACTTCTAAGGCCTTCAGATCCCTCTTGCAGATGTCCTTGTATCGCAGCTGTGGTCTACCTGTAGGGCGCTTTCCTTGCACGAGTTCTCCATAGAGGAGATCCTTTGGGATCCGGCCATCATCCATTCTCACGACATGACCGAGCCAACGGAGGCGTCTCTGTTTCAGCAGTGCATACATGCTAGGGATTCCAGCTCATTCCAGGACTATGTTGTTTGGAATTTTGTCCTGCCAGGTGATGCCGAGGATGCGTCGGAGGCAGCGCATGTGTTCAGTTTCCTCTCCTGTTATTATTAATTGGTGTTATTATTAATTATATTATTAATATTAATTATTAATATTAATTAATAATAATTATTAATTATATTATTAATACACAGCAATATACATGCTTTATAAATGATCAGCTGCTGATCACTGTTGGAGACAGGATACTGGAGTAGGTAGATTTTGTCTGGTCCAGGAGGACTCATTTTTTTAAACTTTGTAAGCATACCAATAGAATTGTTTTATCAAATGAACTTTGTGAACAACCAGTCTGACCAACATTACACACACACACACTCCTGTGGACCCCAATCCAACTAGTCATTTCGCCCATTCTCCTTGGATAGGATTGAACCCTTTATTAATTTAATGAAATTAAATTTTTCCAGCAGCTGGTGGGGAAAACAAAAATAGACCATGAAAATATATCAGAGCTGATAAGAGTTTGGTTAGGAAGCTGATTTGTCTCCTATACTAGGAGATGCACAGCTCAAGCCTATGCATGTCTACACAGAAGTAAGTCCCATGAGAGTCAATGGGGCTTACTCCCAGGAAAGTGTGGATAGGATTGGGCTGGCAATCACTTCATCAATGGCTGATAAGTATTCCCTTCAAACAGCAAGATTCATCACTTTAAAAATACAGCCTTTCCTCTTCAGTCAAACAACAAGATTAATAAATCACTTTAAAAACAGTACCCTTTTTCTGCTCCTGGCCAAGTAAAGACTGTGCTTCTCTCTCTTCCCCCCCCCCCTTTGCCAACTGCATGGAAACAACTTTAAGACCCCTGGTGACCCCTGGTAAAATAGGAAGTGTTTTATTTGGGGAGGGGGAGGAAAGCGGGAAGGTTTGGAGATTGAAAGGGGGAAGTGGAAGAGGGAGGGGGTTGAAAAGAGATTTCACTTTGATGAGAAAGATCCCAGGCTGGGAACGAGGAACCAACCAGACAAGGATCAAGGAGGGTTTCTTTTTGACGGTCAGCAAGGGAAAGGACTGCAAAATGAGCATGCTCGGTATTTGCCAGATGGGGGTTGGAGTTGAAGAGCTTTGGAAACAACATGCAGCGAACACAGAAGGTGGCAGCAGTGGAGGGAGAAGAGGGCGGGGCGGCAGCAGCCACTCTTGCAGCTGAGCAACTCCCGTTTCATCTGCTTTAAAAAAAAAGTGCAGACGACGGGCAGAAGATGGGCTCGTATTCTGCCCAGGGGTGTGACTGTATCACTGCCAGAGGACACCCCGCGCCTTCCCACTGAGTTCCTGGTGCCTCCCTAAAGAGCCGTGCCGCACAGTTTGAATAACACTGCATTATTGGAAAGTACATCAGATTCCATTACAGCCAAATCCTATCCTCAAGATATGGCAATGTATCTCCATGCATTCTGGCACAATGACAGCCCTGCTGGTGCAAAAGTCTACCTGCTGACAGATATGACATGGACATCAGTGCAAATATTGCACCAATATACCTTGAATGTCATTTGGACACCAGAGCAACTGCACTAGCAGAGAAGCCAAAACAAGGGAAAGATTGACGCAGGTGGGATTTGAGAGGTACAAGGAGGAGTCAATGTACCCCATATCCTAAATCCTCTTCATCCAATGTTCACAACCCCAACGAAAGAAAAACACTACACCAATGGTCCGTGCCCATCCATTCAATTCAGGGCATTTCACTGAAAAAGTTCTGCTGAACCCAGTGAAACTATTTCAAGTACATGCAATTATGTCATAAAAAGAATACCATCTTTTACATGGTAAGTAGGCAAGAGACCAAACAACTTGTCCACAGGACAGCTCAAAATCAGCCATATTCTCAAGTATTTACATATACAAAACTAATGGCACTTTTCATTAAAGGCAAGCTACTTATGCCATTCAACAATATCCATACTAATATTGGCTAAGTTAAGCACAGTGAACACAACAACCAGAGTCTAAAGTCAGTAATGGAAACCAGCTGGCACTTCCAGTTAGCTTATAAATAAACCTGTTCTGTAAAAGCATTGGCTGATATCTGCAACATCAGAGCAAAGTATTCAAGCAAATTAGTTTTAAAAGATCATTTGGATTTTCATTTAAAACTTGGAAATGCTAACTAACCTAACAACCCCTTTTTAAGAGACATTTAATCGTGCTCCAAATGGTCAAATAATTAAGACGTTGTAATGCAGTTTATTTTTCAGCTTAAATCGTGATCCCATTATCTGTTCACTCACAAAGAAAAAGGGAATAGACAAAAGCATCCAGCAGCTCCACTGTACATTAGAAAACAGCAGTGATCAGACTGGTTGGTATCTTAATTACTAGAGATAGCATTAGCTTTGTACACTGGGACAGTTCTCTTTTATTACAGCTGTAATTTTATTTGCCAGGCACTTGAATTGCACTGCAAGATAAATTGCTGTGTACTCAAAATTTCAGGGAATGAGTGAATAAAGCAACTTGATTCATTAGCTCTAGATTGCCCCTCCCCCATCTATAGACAGAAATAAAGCAGCTAAGATTGTTATCCATTCATGGTTCAATTTATCTAAAGTCACTCATAAAGGTAACTGGTAGATGTGTTACTCAGATGTGATGTTCTTCAGGAAATGCAGCGATACTTTCCAACAGCAACAAACTATCTTTGTGTAGAGCTACTGATCACTATAGGTGGAAGAATCTCCACTGTCCCCCAGCATAACATATTTCACTTTAGTACGTAGGAACCCTTGTATGGAGGTGTGTTTTTTGGTTTAACAGTTGCTTGTTCCTTTCTGATGCATTTGTGCTGTCTAAGATAGGCTCAAACCCAAGCCAACTGAAACATTCAGAAAGCACATGGCACAGTGTTCCTGATACACTGTCACTTCAGAATGGAGGTGGCAGAGGAATTGAGAAGCGTAATACTACCCCAAAGCCCTGTGCATGTGGGATATGGGCTTTAAATTACCATTCTCCCCAACTTTCCACATGCAGGGCCTTCCTGATATAGCATTCAAGTCATGTGACAGCCCCACATAAGTATTCTGCAGTGCTTTCTGTTCAACCAGCTATGAGAGAATATTCAGGTTCCCACATCCATGACAAGCCTTGAACCTCCATCAGTTTTCTGAGCACCCACATACCACTCTGTCAGCAAGGTTGAATTGCACCTTCATTTCTTGGTTTAAGAAATATTTTAATAGCATATTTCAAAGGCAGTATTGTAAGAGAGATGATTCATGCTTCTAACCTATACACTTCTCCAATAGTGTCTGAGATATGAGACACTCATATACGAGATAAAATAAAAAAACTCGTATATTAGTTTTTTAAAGAATAGTTAGCCGAGTGGAAAACTTTACATCACCTGGATTCCTTTGGTTCTCTCCACAATACTCAATTTGCATAAAACCTTGGGCTTAAAAAAGGAAGAGAATGAGCCTTAGTTAGTGCTATAATTTGGCAAAGGCACTGAATCCCTCTTGTGATTTCACTTTGTATGAACAACACACATACAAAAACAATCAATTTACAGACTTGGCACAATGAGAATGAGTTGGTAATGCTAGTTTAAGGAACCTTCCAAGAAATTTCAGGTTCTAAATTATATATCACTTGTGAATAATTCTATACCAAGATTTCCTTCCATGTTAGCATTATTCCAAATTTGGAACATGGAAGGTCTGCCAGGCCTGCTTTATTTTTCAAAAAAGCTATCTCTGGTTTCACAAAAATTATATGTTGCTACTTGACCTAAATTCACCCTGCACTTCCATGAGAGAAAATACAAGCCCTATACATACAAGGCTATAAATCAGGGGCCTCCAAACCCAGCTCACGGGCCTGATCCAACACCCATTTAGGTGTGGTGGTGGTGAAGGCTTTCCATTCTGCATTGCAGCATCCTTTTTTCTGTGCCTGATCTCGGCAGCAACATGCACTGGGCAGTTGCTTCTGCTGCACATAGCCCCAGAAGACACTGCGCTCTGGTTTCTGGAGGGAAGAAGCTGCCCAGTGCAAGTTGCTGCAGAGCTTAGGTGTGAAAAAAGGAAACTGCAGCATGGAATGGAAAGACTTCACCATCACCATGCCACACTCGGATGGGTAATATTGGGACGCAGCAGGCTGCGGTTTGGAGACCACTGCTATAAATTGTGGAGCCTATACATGATAGCACTGCATCATGTGCTATTTGTGACAAAAAGAAAAAGACCAGCAAGCCAAGGAAGTTGCCCTTTGGGTGATAAATGCTGAATAACAGAATTCAGATAAATTGGAGATTTTAGGGATGACCAAGCCAACTGGTCCAGAATCAATACTTCAGGTGTGACTCAGACCCATATCTTCAAAACATTCAGTGACTTAAGAGCAACTAAAAAGATGTGAACAAACTTAATTACATTCTTACATAAACATGCCCTCCAAGAAGAGTTTTATTCTTGGAAACACTTCGCCTGCTGTTATGAGAAACACTGGGATGCTACATCTTGAAACAAAGTAGAATGTGTATGTATTTTCTTTATGAAAGACATCTGTAATAAATTTGCTAATTTTTATCACTTGGAATTTTCAGCAGGTTATGTCTCCCACACAGCTGCAGCAGAGGAGGAAACACTGGGAGGCTAGCCAGAGGTTTACAGTTGATGGAGTGATGTCACGTCAGAATTTGCAGCCCAACTTTTTGAAGTTTGCATTGGTGCTGTTTTCAAAAGGGCTGCTTGATGGAAAAGAAGGAGTACATGATGAAAAAGCCTGTATTGAAATTTTTCAGTTCAAATTGCTTGCAGTATTGGTATTCTTCAAATATTGCCAGCGAGGTTCAGAAAGCCCATCCAAACTGGTCTGGCACCATTTTCCATTTGAGCCACTGAATGTCTCGCTCTGTGCTGCCATATTGAATACGGTTTCAGTTTCTGCTGCTTTTCTCAACTTCCAGGGACAAAGAAGTGCTTAATATACCATTACACTCAGTGCATGTATGTTTTGGAAGGGAAACCCATTCCACCTATGTTAAGGGAAAGCCAGGCCAAAATAGCTTAACATTCAGAAGAGTGACTGAGGGCACAATCCTAACCAGGTCTACTCAGAAGTAAGTCCTATTTTGTTCAATGGGGCTTACTCTCAGGAAAGTGTGGTTAGGATTGCAGCCTGAAAGACATGAAAACTGCTTGCAAGTCTGAAAAACCCAAAATTGCACTAGAATGCTAAGAGAGCTTTTGATGAAACAGGCATAAAGAGCAACCCTATATAGACAATTAGTCAGAAGTAAGTCCCACTATATTTAATGGGGCTTACTCCAAGGTAAGTGTCTATACTGTATAGACCAAGGGTGTCAAACTCATTTCATCCTTGGGGCCACATTGGATTCATGACACCTGCTGAGGGCCGGTATTGCACATCGTAGTTATATAACAGACACTGACCATAGAGCGGGTAATCACTATTCACAACTATTGTATGTTATTGGCTATATCCACCGACCCCTATAATGCTGTTACTCACAACTGAACAATTTTGAAACAATAGAAATAAAAAAACATCACTTTTGAATGATGTGATTACTGTTCATTTATGTTGCTGCTTGCAAGTGACTGCAACCCTCAGAACAGCATTCACACTGAGCTGAGTACAATACTTTGGCTTGTTCATATGAATAGAGAAAACAGCAGTTAACAAGAGTAAGTTGTCCCAAACATGAACATGACACACATGGCTAAGGGCAGGATCCTAACCAGGTCTACTCAGAAGTAAGTCCTATTTTCTAGAATGGGGCTTACTCTCAGGAAATGGTGGTTAGGATTGCAGCCTAAGAAACTTATTATGCAGAAATTGGGGCAGACACACATGCACATGGTTATGATTTTTTTAATTTTTAAACAGAAAAAAAGAGCAGGGGAAAAATAGCAGGCAGCTGCTGGCAGATTCACCTTTCTCCTTAACAAAGTAGTGGAGAGTGCTTCGAGGCAACCCAAATGTCTGAAGCACAAGGTGTGCTGGCTGGTGGGGGCAGGAACTCCAAGGGGGGATGAGACAGGAGCGCTTGCTGGTGGCTGGTGCGGGGGGGGGGGGGTGAAGCCCTGAACAGGAGAGCTCGCTGGTGGCTGGTGCAGGGGGGCAAACCCCGATGAGAAGCGTTCGCTGATGACTGCAAAGCCCCAAGAGCTGCAACGCAGGAGCGCTGGTGCAGGGGGAGGGGCAAAGCCCCAAGGAGGAACGCTTCGTGGTGCCTGCGCTGAGAAGAACGAAGCAGGAGCGCACCTCACACCTCAGCCACAGCGAGGGAAAGCCAACCGCGTGCTTGCTCTAGGCCTTGAGCTCACACAAGACCAGAAGGTCTCCGAGGCCTGTAAACGTCATTCTGATTCTGATGGCTGGGGATGCTGAGCGTAGCATCTGCAGCCCTCAGAATTCTCCTCCAGACACGACCGGAGCTGGTCAGTGATCATGAGTGGGGCGGGGTGGCCCTGGAACTACCCCAGGATTACGAGGGCCACCTGTAAAGGCTGCGCGGGCCGCATTCGGCCCGTGGGTTGTACCTTTGACACCCCTGGTATAGACTCTATAGCAGTGGTTTTCAAACTGATGGGTTGCAACCCACCAATTTGTATAAACCTCCCCAAGTCCCTTTAAGGGGCGGTGGAGAGGGTGAGGACAGTGAAGCAATCCCCAGGATTGTGTCACTAACAGGGGTGAAAGGGGGTGCTTTTACTTACTATAGGCTGCTGCAGGCTGCAGGAGTTGTGGGGAGCCCTGTGCAGCCCTCTGCAGGGCTCCCCAAAGCTTAGAATGTTGAAAAGAAGCACAATTCTAGCATTCCCATACTAGTTGTATTCGCAAAATAGGGCTCCCTGCAAATCCTGCAGTCTGCAGAAACCTGAGGTAAGTAAAAGCATCCCCTCTTTCATCCCCGTTAGCAACACAATCCTGGGGATACTTTGCTGCCCTTGTCCCACCCCCACAAAGAAATACCTTAGGAGTAAAATTCCCAAAAAGTTTGAGAAACACTACTCTATAGCAGTGGCATCGCTAGGAGAGTGCGGGGGGTGACGTGCACTGGGGGGGTGACACGCTAAAATCGCAGTGGTTAGGAGTAACCCCATCATATTATATACCCTTGGATGTGGAATTTCCAGCTAAATACAATGCAAAACACCAGAGTGAAATATCTCCTTTCTATCAAAAGTTATGACAAAAAAAACTGGAGAACAAAAAATGCATGGATCCCTATGGAAAGTGAATGTGAAAGTGAGCCGTATTGTGCGTTTACTCGTGAATAGGTGAATGTGCCTTAGTCCATTGGAAAGGGCAGACTGAGAGGAATCCAAAGACACCAGAATGTTCCTGATCCAATGAATGCAGCCTCCAAAAAACACCTGAGAAGGAAGTCCCTCCTTCCAACCAGATGAATGTATTGAGCCCTATGGAAAGCGAAACTAAGCCTCACGGTCATGTTTACTCATGCGTAAGCAAACTAAAAAGGATCAAAACAGAGGCTTCAGCTGATGAGGTGAACTTTTTTGAGACTTGCAAAGCCAGGTGCATCCTGACAATGATCTGGTTTAAACAGAAGTTCCTAAATTGAACTGGGCACTGGGTAGGGCTGAAAACCTTACTGATTTTGAAGGGCGGTGTTATTGCAGGCAGGCTACAGAGGAAATTCACCAGGGTCAGCTTTGGCTTATTTAATTATTTGTGTTACTTTAATTATTTATACTTATTTATTTTAATTTGCCTGATTTTAAAGTGCCTGATGATGTCACTTCCACCATGACATCACTTCTGGCGGGTCTTGGACAGATTGTCATTCTAAAAAGTGGGTCCCAGTGCTAAAAGTTTGAGATCTGCTGCAATAAGGTGTTAGTAAGTTGACACCCTGGTACCTATTGTGACACTACTAGTGACCAAAATCACTAAAATCATAATTAGGAAGAATAATACCATCATGTTATATCAATCAATGCATAATTTCATACATAATGTGTTCTATCTTTGTTCTATCAAATGGTACAGCCAAAAAGCCAGTGGGGGCGGAGTGATGATACATCACCACAACCACCACCTGGGGTGTTGCCCCACCCACTGCATGGGGGGTGAAGCGGTGTCAATCTGCATTGGGTGACGTGAACCCTAGTGACGCCACTGCTCTATAGGATTCCGCCCTTTGACAAGGCTGAAGTGACAGGAGGAAGAAGATAAATAGCATGAACACAAGCAATATGACACAGAAGTTTGGGATTAGCGGTTAATTAGTTAAGTAGATCTGCCTTGGGGACCATTTTATGGTAGAAAAATGGGCATAAATATCTTCAATAAATGAATAAAAAATGATAACATAATTTGCAAACTGAATATTCTAATTTTAGCCCTATCTTTCCTTGATTAGAAATGACATATGTTAAGAACAAAACGCACAGTAATAAAACAAAAGACATGAGGCCGCATTATACTAACTCAGGCCCATCTAGCACAGCACTGTCTGAGCTGACTGGTAGTGGCTCTCACAGGTTGTAGGCAGGAGTCTTTCCCAGCCCTAGCTGGAGATCCCAAAGACTGAACTTGGGACTTTCTACAAGCAAAGCAGCTGCTCAACCACTGAGTTATGGCCTTTCTCCAGTGTCTTAGGCAAAGACCTTTCCAAATCCTGCTGCTTTACATGCCTCTTGAACTGGAGACTCCAGGTAAAGTATATGCTCTGCAACAGAATACAGCTTCCCTAGTAGGAAACTGGAGTTTAGCTTTTGGTGGGCTGCAAAGGATGCTTAAAAAGCAAGTTACAGAGATTATTTCTTTAATTTTTTTTCATTAGAGATAAAAGTAATTTATTTGAGGATGGCTCAACCACTGGACTAGCTAATGTCCAGCTGAATGGTTTTTAAACTGTTCTGTGGCAAACTTTAGAAGCCTCTCAAAAGACCATCAATGAGAAAAATGGTAATGATCGAGTTCCCTGCAAGACTACTACAACTGACCTTCTACTGCAATACACTGGATATATTTAAATAGGTCCTCAAGACATTGCTATTCCCTTTGGCTCTGAAGGAATCTTAGCTAAAATATTTTATATTGATTTTATGTTGGCTCTTACGTAACTAGTTTATGCTGATTTGTTACTTGTAGACTTTAATTTTGTTTTAAATTGTAAACTTCTTTGTGAACATTTTTTTGAAAGTAGTACATAAACGTATTAAAAAATAAATGTACAGCTGCAGGACAACATTTTAGGTGCAAGGAAATTATCCATCTCATTTGATGGCCTTAACTGAATGCAGACCACAGCTTAACTCTGAATGAAATTATTTATCACTGACCATCTGCCCTGGAACAAGAACAAAACCATGGATATTTCTCATATATACAGGTATTTATATAACGTCTTTCTTTCGTCATCAGATTTCTCCTCAGACTTTAATCCAAGGCGATTTACATAGGCAGGCTGTTCTAAACCCCCGTAGGGATTTTTACAATTGAATAGTTCTAGACTTTCATAGAACTCCTCCTTCCAGCTGGATTCCTTCCCGGTCTGGCCTCTCTCTGGCCCTTCGCCTCCCATGCTCCACTTGAAGGCAACTCCTCTTTGCCACCTAGGGTCAGCTCATCAGTATATCAGTGTCGTCAGTTCTCAGGTACTTCTGGTTGTTTCGAACTGGCAGCCTCAGATCTTCAAGCATACAAGGCGGCAGCTCTACCAACTGAGCCAGACCTCCTGCCTTTTTTAATATTTTATCTGAAGTCAGTTCACAGTCTTTGTGCTTGCCTAGACTTGGGAGGAATGCCATGAATAAGTCTGGAGGTTTTCTCTGAGAACCACGTGAATGAGTCTAGGCAGCAGCTCTAGAAATCTAAAAAATAAAAAATAAAAATCTGTGCAGTCTTTTTTTTAAAAAAATAAATCCAGCTCTAAGCTTTTCTTCAGCAAGCATGCCAGCCCTGTCTAGTATGTTATGGTTTTGTAACTGGACCATTACCACTGACAATAACATGATGTAAAATTCATTTCACATGGAACTATTTATAGCTGAAAAGTTTAGAATTATTTTTCACCAATCTTGTCAAAAAGGACTATGTGGCCAAATATGTCATTTCCACCTTCAGATGCACAATTCAACTCCAATGCTATGGTGGGAAAAAGTATAATTTATTCTAGGAGGCTGCCTTGCATTTTTTGAAAAGGTGATAACATGATGTTGGAAGTGCTTCATAATTTTACAATATACTTGAAGTCTGCATTCAGATTTTAAATTTTACCGTACATACGATTAATAAATTCATTTTAAAAAGTGCGAGCCAACTGTTAAATGTGAATGTTCATGGGGTACAAGCCATGATGTGTATGCGCAACCTCCTGATTTTAGGAATGGGTTAAGTCAGAATGCCAGATGCAAGGGAGGGCACCAGGATGAGGTCTCTTGTTATCTGGTGTGCTCCCTGGGGCATTTGGTGGGCCGCTGTGAGATACAGGAAGCTGGACTAGATGGGCCTATGGCCTGATCCAGTGGGGCTGTTCTTATGTTCTTATATAGGCTAAAAGATGATAAATCTATTTACCCTTGCATCCCCCAATAAAGAAGATGCGAGGCAGAAGCTTGGGATTAATCCTGGGCCATTTTATTAAAATACAGCAACATGGAAAAGCTGCAGCAGGGCCTGACTCAAACCCCTCATGCCGCGCGGGTTCTAACGTGGGGAAAACGGCATCCACCATCTGCCTTCCCCTCAACTAACCACAGGCATGCCACCCGTCTGAAAGACCAGGCACTACCATGCCCATGTCCAGCTTGTCATAGCCGACCTACGCAAACCATGGACTGGGACAGCTTTCTGGGGGAAAATGCCACAGGGTGGACCCTGTGGCATTAACTGCCCCAGCCAGCCAAGGGGCTGGTGGTCCTCCTCCCCGAGCCAGGCAAGCAAGGTGTCAGCAAATCTGACTCACCCCTTGACCCTGCTGCCTGTGGGTGGATGCCAAGGTTCAGACTGCCTCCCAACCCGCACAACACCTGCCTAAAGTGACCATACTTAACCACCCTGCCCGCCTCCTCCTGGAGTAGGCAAAAAGCCATCAGCCTCAGAGCTAATCCTGACTAGCAGCAAAAATTTCCTACCCAGTCCCCAATGGGCAACCAGCTATTCTCAGGATGAAGACCGGGAGGGCAGGTGGGACAAAGCCACAAGGAGCGGCTGAGGGGCAAGTAATGGACCCTTCACTCTGCTCCTCTTCCCTTGCTCAGCAGCAGCCCAGGCAGGCAGTCAGCTGCCCTGGATTTCCTGCCACTGCCCTGTGCCTTATCAAGGGGGGGGGGGAGGCAGGGCAATTGACTGCGGCTTGGTAACCCACAATCTATCCCTGGGGGCCAGACAGATTCAGAGAAGCACAAGTGGAAGTACAGCAACCTTATACTAAAATGTGCCAAAGTACACATTTACCCTCAAAAATCAAATTCTTCTCTCCTTTTTCACCATTTTTATTGCCATAGTTTGTAACAAAACAAGATTTCACAATGGACCCATCCATTTGCAGAAAGCTTTTCAGTTTTTATTTATTTTAAGTTGAATATGCTAAAGCCAGCAACTGTTACCCTGCACATGCCTGAACTTGTCTGATCTCGGAAGCTAAGCAGGGTCAGGCCTGGTTAGTACTTGGATGGGAGACCGCCTTGGAATACTGGGTGCTGTAGGCTTATATCATAGTCTTTCGAGACTGAAGGTTGCCAACCATACCTGCTGAAGCCTATCATGAATAGCATAAAAAGAATACGTAGTACTTTCCTCAATGACTTCCATATTGACAAACGGGGACCATCTATTCAACCTCATTAATTAGAGTGATAATGAGAAATTGCATTTCTTATCAAGTTTCAATTCAGTTAGTAAATTTTAACCTAACATTAATTTTCTGCTTGGAAAATTTACTGCTTCCCTTACACTGTAGCGAGTGAGAGATCATGAATTTTAAGCAGTAAGGACCGTATATATTTTGTTAATAAATATATATTCCTCTGTCACAGTAGCGGAGATGTCGATTTTCTTTTCTATTAGTGTCACTGATGTAATTTTACTCTATGAGCCAGGAACTGTATGTTCTTCTTAGATTCAAATATTCAGAAATATCAATGAAAAATATACAGCCTCTCCCTATAACACAGATGCCTCTGGCCTCAAACCAATTTAGAATTGCCCAAGAAATTCAAATGCTTTCACCACATACACCCACATCTGATTCTACTCAGTTTTAATAGCCCATGTGATGAGAGATGCCCATTTCAAAAGAGAAAGCAACAAAACTTACAAGATTTTATTCTGTATTAAAAATAAAATTCAACTATTAAGTGCTTATAATCACAGTCCTAACCTCACGTTAGGCTGATGCAAGTCCCTTGCGCCAGCCTAGGAAGGTCGCAAACGTGCCATAAAGCACATTTGTGCCTCCTTGGGAGCAAGCCATACCAGCACATGGAGGTGAGCTGGAGCACGGAGGCTGCATCAGCCTCTGTGGCGGCTTGCGGAAAGTAGGTTGCATTGGTTGAGCTTGGCTGATACAGGGGTCTGGGGAAGGCAGGGAGGAAGCAGGAGGGAGGTGTTCCAGGGCAGGTGAGGGCAGTGGCAGTCCCGGGGATGGGTGGGGAGTGGGAGGCAGGGCTGGGACTTGGCTATTATGCTGGATCCGAACCCCGGTCCCCGAGCGGAATGGAGTGGCTTCAAGTCGCTCCGCTTTCCTTGAACTCATGCCACATCTGGAGGCGGCACGAGTCGGAGGAGTCCTATTTGGGCTACAGTAGCTTACCCAGGGGTAAGAGGAAGAGTTTCCTCTTACCTCCGGCTGAGCCACTTTGGAGCCCTGGAGTGCTGGATACAGCGCAGGCCTCCTGGCCTGCCTGTTCCTGCAAAAGACAGGATTGCTCTGCACAACTTTCAAAAGTACAGCTCTGTGGTGGGCCCTGCCTTCTTCCCAGGGAGATGGGGTTGCATTGCAGGGTTTAGGGAAAGATATCACAGGGTATCCACAGTAGTGTCACAGGGTGGCAACCACAATTACACTTGTGCAAGGTGTTTTAGTGGCAACAGTGCTTCACATTATTATACAATGACTAACAGAAGATACATTTTTCAACTTGTGCAAAAGGTAGCTCAATAAGAACATAAGAACAGCCCCACTGGATCAGGCCATAGGCCCATCTAGTCCAGCTTCCTGTATCTCACAGCGGCCCACCAAATGCCCCAGGGAGCACACCAGATAACAAGAGACCTGCATCCTGGTGCCCTCCCTTGCATTGGCATTCTGACATAGCTCATTTCTAAAATCAGGAGGTTGCACATACACATTATGGTTTGTAACCCGTAATGGATTTTTCCTCCAGAAACTTGTCCAATCCCCTTTTAAAGGCATCCAGGCCAGATGCCATCACCACATCCTGTGAAAGGGAGTTCCACAGACCGATCACACGCTGAGTAAAGAAATAATTTATTTTGTCTGTCCAACCCTCCCAACACTCAATTTTAGTGGATGTCCCCTGGTTCTGGTGTTATGTGAGAGTATAAAGAGCATCTCCCTATCCACTCTGTCCATCCCCTGCATAATTTTGTATGTCTCCATCATGTCCTCCCTCAGGCGTTTCTTTTCTAGGCTGAAGAGGCCCAAATGCCGTAGCCTTTCCTCATAAGGAAGGTGCCCCAGCCCAGTAATCATCTTAGTTGCTCTTTTGCACCTTTTCCATTTCCACAATGTCCTTTTTGAGATGTGGCGACCAGAACTGGACACAATACTCCAGGTGTGGCCTCACCATCGATTTGTACAATGGCATTATAATATTAGCCATTTTGTTCTCAATACCTTTTCTAATGATCCCAAGCATAGAACTGGCCTTCTTTACTGCCGCCACACATTGGGTACCAATGACCATGTGTAGGAAGTAGTACAACATGCTGTCCAACAGTGGAAGAACTCTTCTGAGACAGAGATCACTTTCTCCAGGTAACTATCCTGGGCAATGCTCTTCTGCATGTGAAAGACTATTTCTATATGCAGAAGGCCTTAAGATTCTACCCAATATTCTTTATTATGAAGATTTCTAGTTACTACTAGTAACAGTGGAACAACCTATGAATAAGAAAACATGCAAGTTTTTAAATCCAAGATTTTCTTCATAAGGCATAAGGTAGTGGCAGGGTGTCACTTGCTAAGAAAATCAGCATGCGGTGGGCATATGCTTACTCCTTCCCAAATTCACCAGTTGTCCTGTGTAAATGCCCCCTGTACCAACAGTTCTAAATTGAGTTTTTTACTATCTAGACTTTGACACAGAAAAAGAGCCCGTCTGAGGAAAAATGCTTGTATGAGGCATTTACAGGAAAAACAGTGATAAGCGGAAGGCAGGTTAATGCACACCTTCCCTCTATCTGCTGATTCCCCCCCCCACACACACACATTCCCTTCATCCTGCCTGACTTTGACAAATGCAGAGTTGAGAACATGTGTTTGCCATGTAAATGTGTAGTTCTTCCTTAATTCAGAAGCTACGTGATACGTAATTTTTTGAAGGAAATGAAAATTTTCTATTTTAACTCTCACCTCAAACATGATTTATCTAGTTCATAGGTTCCCAAACTCCTACCAGGGAGTAGGGAAACTTGCAAGTCCTTGTGGGGATGGGGCAGGAGCAAGGGAGGAAGCCCTGATGATGTCGCAGTGATTGTGGCACCGCAGGGTCTCAGCAATATTTGAGTGATCCTGGAGGGCAGCTGAAGCATCCACGAGGTTCCTGGAGGCTCGCAACCACCTCTGTGTGGCTGCACAGAGCTCCAATTGCCAAATGGAGCTCACTCGCGCAAACCAAAAGTGAGCTCCGTTTGGCAATTGGAGCTCTGTGCAGCTGCATGGAGGGAGCAGCGAACATTCAAGACCCTCGTGGATGCTTCAGCAGCCCCCCAGAAACACTAAAAAAATGCTGGGACCTTGCGGCACCACAATTGCTGCAGTGCTGTCGGAAGCACTATTACTGGGCCACTTCCCTTAAGGGGGAATGGACCAGTTGACACACTCAATGGTGGGTCGCAACCCACAGTTTGGGAACCACTGATCTAGGCTGTGTTACCCTATTTTAGCTTCAGCCCGATATATACAAAATGATGATAATAATGCTTGGTTATCTTTGCTTATCTTACAAGTATTGTTGTAAGGATGACTGAGTGAATATATTTGGAGCGTACTCCAATCTCCATGCTTCTTCTTGTATTTAGTTTTAAAATCAAATGAAAACTACAAGTACAAGGATGATTTCATGACTGTTCTTCATCACATGTATACATTCCCACTCAGTCTACAGTATCACTGAGAATGAATTTATATGATAAATGTTCATGTCACCATGTGCCATTTTCTTCATAATAAGTTTCAATTATCAGTTATTGCTTCATTGAGCAATCTGTTATCATGGTTTTCTTGTCATGGAGCGTCTTTTTTTGGAAACGAGACAGCTTACCATTTCACTAAAGGCAAGCAGGCAGGAACATGATACGAACTATCTATAATTTTGGAAAAGGAGGCAGGCTTGATAAGAGTTTTTCATAAACAAGAGCTCAAGTGCTCAGTTTAAGGTTGTCAAGTGAAAAACGAAGTGCTATCACACGTGAAGGTAGTGCGAAAATCACTCTTAAGATATCTCATACTGTCCAGGGTAGCAATTGCTTTGCTCAACAGTCAGATGTCTCAGTAATTCATAGTAATTAACTTTGATACATGGTTCTTGCAGTCTACCTAGAAGAGACAATTTTTTAAAAAGAAGTTCCTCATGAAAAATGTTAATTGACTGCTGCAGTAGAAACACAAAAGGTGATAGCGTTGACCTCAGGTTTTTGTGACCCCTGAGTCACATTCTGCTTGGCTCCTTATGTCAATGAAATGGAGATGGGACTGGAAACCTGGCACAACTGGACTGAGGCTCCAATCCTGTCCAACTTGCCAGTGCCGCCTCCAGGAAAGAGAACAAATGTTTTCCTTCCTTGAGGAGGTCTCTGTGATTGTCCTCCCACTGCAGAGAGGCATGACTGCATCAGCAATGGAAAGTTGGATCGAATTGGGCCCTTAACTGCCTGCCTTCAGTTGTGCACTTCAGCCTGTGGCTGTTCCTCCCCTCTTTCAGAGAAGCAGTTGGGAACCACTGCTGTTTGCTCATCCACCCACCTGCCAGTGAAAAAGTAAATGAGCAGACACTGCTGAGAACGAATGAACATATGGCTGCTCCTAGTTATGACTGCCATTTACTTGTTCATACCACCAATAGGTAGACATGCAGGTGAACAGGCAAGGAAGCAGAAGCTTCCATATGTGTGGCAGAGAAGGAAGAGTGAAGGATCAGTGGTGGGCCCCAGGGCTGGCCTAGCCATCAGGCTCACTGAAGCAGCCACTTCAAGTTGCAGATTGGGGGGAGAGGGAAACTGACTAGGGGTGGGTAGCACTCCAAGTCTGTGTGCCATCCCCCTGAAGCCCAGCGCCTGATCCGTTGCTTCAGTCAGCTCTCTTGATCCTCCTCTTGCTAGCTGAAAGTGGGTGGGAGGAAGATCAGAACAATGGCAGTCCACTTCTCGGTCCAGTGTCAGCTCTTCAAGCAATCATGGCAGTGAAGCTGCAGGAAGCAGCAAAAGGGTGGCAGCACTGCGTGCTTTCATGAGCAATCAGACCAGAATTGCTTGGTTCTGTTAACCTCCTTCTCATCCTCCATGCCAGATGGGCAAGTAGGAGAAGGAGGTGGAGACACCCCCCCCCCCAAGCCTCTTCATCTTACCTTTCAGGCAGGGCATCAGTCTGCCACCACCTCTTGCCCCTTCTTTGCCCTTCCTGTTTGCTTCAATTGGATGGGTAGGTGACGGCAGTGGAGGTGACGGCAGTGGACAGATGGCCCACTTGAAAGGTAAGATGAGAAGGAAGAGATGGAGATGGTCTCTTGATCATTTGCTGCACTCTGCTCCTCTGCACTCCCATCTGCTGGATTGTTTCCTTTAAAAAAAATAGAAAGAAATTTAAAGGGGAGGTGAATGAAGGGATGAACGATCTCTCTGAACTCAGACAGCAGATCTACTGAGGCCACCCTGGTGGGTCCTCATGAGATCTGAGTTCATCGCTGCCCAAAATGCTGACCCCTGACAAGAGGCCTGAAAGATCAACCCTTGTCTGAGGACTTGCTTTTTTTCTCATACCCCCTCCCCAAGTAAATGTCACCTAATTCAATTTCTAATACCTAGAATCCTGTGAAATTTAAGAAACTGTTCAATTTCCAAATGATATAAGGTTAATTGAAGGATGTTGAAATTATTTTGCTAACTTTTCATAACTATTTCTCAGCTATTTATAATCTTCATATTCCATTCATCTCTTTCCTCGTAAATTGAACATTGCAAATTGTGATATGATGATACAACTGCAACACTGACCGAGAGTCCCACCACCATCATCCTGAGATGGAGTGGAACAAATCATGCAGCCACTGTATACACATTAGTTTGAATGAAAACAGACCTCTTCTCTGCAGTCTATAAAAAAAATAGTTCAATTAATGTTCAACATTTTTTTAAAAAACCATTCAGATGTCTTTACCATTTGCTTTATATAATCTTTTTGACATGTACATCTGACTGTTGAAGCTCCATCTGTTGTTCAGTCATGTAAGTAATATCAAGTTTACCAAAAATTAATCTTACACACAAAATATTTTGAAAGTCTAGAGGTTCACTGGATTGCATGATGGCCTTTTGCCTCTGGGAACTTTGGTTACTTTCCAAGTCATCAACATCCTAAGCATCATACTGAAATCACTGCACAAAAGTTATGTCCTGAATTTTAGGTTAATATTTATAAGGACCTTTGCAGGTATTTGATGACATGTTCTTCTGCTACAGTCTATCGTTAAATTCAACACAGACTAAGCTGAACTGACAACTTGTGTGAAAATGATGACTCGATGCCTCTTGACTATGAATGACATTTTCTCTCATGCAATTAAACTGTGCTTCGTTTGTATCAAGGTTGAAAGTTGTTGATGTTGGTGTTGAAAAGATAGATGCTCAAAAACATTGTGCTCCAATTCTCACACTCTTGGCCAGCAAAGATGGTTGCATTTATTTATATTCTCTATGTGGAAAACTTTTACTTCTTTAACTTAAAATAAAGTTTTGGGGTGTTACATTTACCATTAGTTTAGAATTCCATTGCACACCAAAAGATTTTTATCAGTGTACGCAAGCCATGTAACTCCCTGACAGTTGCATTGTCTATTACACCAAAGGAAGAGAAAATTAGAAGGTATTTATAGTGGCATTGGTGAAAGTGATGTTAAAATAACTGAACTGAAAATCAGGACTTCTCCGGTTCAAATCCTGCATCTAACATCAAATCACCAGAAGGCTTGAGGTACATGTCTTCCTTTCAGTTGCAGCTACATTATAGCCTACTCACCTTACAGTGTAGTTGTAAGACCTTGCATAAAGATTACACATGGAGTGCTTTGAGCATGTGAAAAGTGCTATGGAACTGCATTGTTATTGTTGTATAAATTTATCTTGCCTTACTGGTGGACATAGTGGGTGATCATCTTAGGGAACAAGATGATCTGAAATTATGATTTAAATTCTATGCCTAATTCCTAAAATCAAGCTTGTCAAATTAAAACCTAAATGTTATAGCTACAAGAAAAGAAGTTTAAAGCTCCTGTTGGACTTTCAAACAAGGCTGGATTTGACTAGTCACAAGTCACGTAGAGCTAGAATTTCAACCAAAATGGCAAAAGTCATGGAAGCAGACTTCATGGAAGCATACCATGCCTTCCAGGTACTGCTTTCATGCTATTTCACCCTATATTAAATTCTTAGTTAATGCAAGATGTGCATATTTTGTAGTTGGATGCTTGCACATGCATAAAATGATATAAAATGAGAAGCAGTCACAAATCTATTGGGCACAGACATTCAATATACATATACGTATACATACATACATATATATAAATATATAATGGTGTAGCCCTTTCAACACCCAGTTAGGGGATGCTAGGGAGCCGGGATGGGCTGAAGTCACCACGGCAAGACTCGAGTCTAAACCCACCCCCGGCCTGCTTTGACTCAATTCATGCAAGATTCATTGTGCGCGCAGGGTGACTCACTTCTGGAACTTCCTGAGCCATTTTGACTCGAGTCAGGGGTTCGCATCCCCCAGTGGCCGTACTAACAAATTACCTTCCCCAAAATTCTCATGGCACACCTGCAGAACTTCCGTGGCACACCAGTGTGCCATGGCATAGTGGTTGAAAATGGCTGATTCAACCAATACAGAAGAGACCCCAACAACAGCCATTGTAAACAATGCCTGCTGGGGTGAAGAGGGACAACTGTTCTCCCCCTGCTAAAAAAAGAGGATATCATTTTGAAGGATGCCTCTTTCCCAGTTAGCAAGGGTAATTCAATTTATAGTTTAATTTCACATCCATGTCACCCTGAACGCTATAATACTCTGTTGCAATTTTGCTATGCAGGGGTTAACTGTGTAGTTAACTGCACAGTTAACTACAATGTTATGGGCTAGTCTAGCAAGCTCTGAAAAAAAAATTTTTCCCACCAATAAAGTAAATGTAAAAACTATTATGACAGTTTTTGGGGAGACCTCTGCATGAGATCTAACCTTAAGTCTAGACAAGCATCCAAAAGGATAAATATAACATCTACAGAACACTTTCACCATAAAGGAGCACCCACAAAGGAGCTTTAGGGGCAACTGATGCCTCAAGATGTTTGCTTCCTACAAGTGGTGATGGAATGCAGAGTAACTGACCCTGTTCATCAGCTACAGAATCCAAGCTACAGAATCCAAGCCAGCAATTCCTAATGTCATTTCAACATTTTCCCCTCACTTTATCAAGATAAGACAGTAGGCAAGTCAGCTGCAGAAGTATGCAGGATACTAAAATTTATTTATGTGCCTGTTTGATGTTCTCTACAAAAGACACTCTCTGGACATGCAGCCTAAAGTGGTATAGCTTGTAAAGTCTCATTGCTTCATTGTTCTGCATGTATAAACTGGATCAGAAGCCAGAAGGGAGGGATGCAAAAGCAGCCAAGTGGAAGATCATATGTGCAGGATGGATCATGCCATGAAGAAAACATGGCAGTCCCCCCTCATCCAAACAGCCTCTGGTTTGAAGAAGCAGTGAACATCAAGGACAAATGAGCAAGCAGCCATTCCCATCCTTCATTGTCAGATTTGATCTCTTCACCCATTTTTAAAAATGTAATAGGAACGTGATGATATAGCAGCCCACATTTAAGACCTGCAATTGTTAATGTCATCAAAACTCCATTTTCCACCCTTGCCTTCTGTAGTTGGAATGAGGAAAAAAACAGAACTAGCAGTCCACGGAGGCCATGTCCTACAGACCATGTCCTACAGCACTGGTTCTCACACATTTAGCACCAGGACCCACTTTTTTAGAATGAAAATCTGTCAGGACCCACCGGAAGTGGTCATGACCGGAAGTGATATCATCAAGCAGGAAAATTTTTAACAATCCTAGGCTGCAATCCTACCCACGCTTACCCAGGAGTATCCCATTGAATATCATTGTTCAAAAAACATACATAGTAGCTTGTTAAAAGTACAGCTCTGTAACATTTTCCCAAATGCAGTCACATACTATGGTAGCATCAAGTATAATATATTAATAATAAAATATTGAAATGAATGGGGACCCACCTGAAATTGGCTCATGACCCACCTAGTGGGTCCCGATCCACAGTTTGAGAAACACTGTCCTACAGGTCATGTCCCACGAGAGTTGTGCTTGGCCATTTGCCCTATCTTTTACTGCCTGTTTGACCCTAATGTGCAACCCGGCTTTTGTTCATTTCAAAAATTCACACCCCACCATTATATAAACATAGAATCAATCTCTTGGTTGCCTTCAACATAAACCAACCTAGACCTGCCCCTGCCAAAACTTTTCTCTGACAGCTTCACAACGCATCAATGTACTACAGTCAGTTCTCATTAACCTCTAGGTTAGGTTCCTGGAAAACCTAGTGGATACTGAATTAGCGGACACTGAATCATTAAGCCTATGGGAAAAATGGGGTTAGGTTCTAGGGGACCCTATTCACCATACACTATATGAACTTTATGAACCTGAATCTTAACTTCAAGTCTATTGAACTGGGTGATAGTAAAGGCTCATCAACATCTTATGTGATACTTCTTCCTCTGTGCTGGCTATCCCTTGACTCGTTACTGGCTCAACAATGAGGCCTCAGAGTTCAGCAGTGGAGAGGGGGTTGCTTCATCCATTGCCCTCCTCCACCTAACTCTTGGCTACTTCCCTGGGCTTGCCCCAGCCCCAGAGCAGCCCTCAGGTAGCCTTCCAGAGACCTCTCATCATAGGTACTTCTTCATCAACAGGGTTGTGAAAGTTCAGATGGAGTGCCTGAGATGATGCCCAAGATGGTGGGGCAACAGATGCAGAAGCCGACGTAGATGTGTCTGACAGTTCTCCACAGACCAATACCAATGCCTGTTTGAAGTGGAAAATTGACCCAATCCAGACAACTTTCTAAAAAAATGCGAGTATAATTGGCTGAATACTGCAATTCCCTTTCTTGTCAGTCATATACTGTATAGCAGGGGTGCTCACACTTTTTTGGCTTGAGAGCTACTTTGAAACCCAGCAAGGTCCGGAGATCTACAAGAGGTTTTTTTACAATGTTCGCGCCATCATAACATATAACATTTATGTGTACAATGTATGTTGGTGTACCTTGAGCCTCACTGAGTATAACAGGACTTACTCCTGAGTAGACATGCCTAGGATTAGGCTTTGAGGCTGCAATCCTAGCCACACTTACCTGGGAGTAAGCCTCATTGAGTACAATGGGCCGTACTCCCGGCGTTTCCTCCCAGAGGCACCTGAAGGGGGGGGTCGGCACTCCGCGATCTACTCATTTTGCCTCGCGATCTACCGGTAGATCGCGATCCACCTATTGAGCACCCCTGCTGTATAAGCATCTCTTCCTTTCCTCCCTGCATGTTGCCAGTGCTGCCTTGCCTTCTGCTCATGAGAAGGCCACTCTCTCTTCTTCTCCTAATGCAATTTCTCTTACCCCCAACTGCCTGCTTGTAGCTTTGCCAAGACCACCAAGACCACCCCCACCCCAAGTGACCAGCACAGTATTAGTGAATTCGCAGACAGCAAATTCACATATAAAGAGAACTGTCTGATACTTTCATTTATGATAAGGATGATGATAACAGTGACAGAAGGTGGCAGAGTGACCAGGGTGACAGGCAGGCCACCAAGTCAACAGCCTAATAGCTGCACTGCTAAAGCATAGCAACACACAATGGAAAAAGCTGCTGGGCTTTAATAAAGAATCATTCTGCAAGTCTGACTGAAAACTGGCTGAAGTTGGGCTTGAGGCCTCAGCTTCAGGTGGTTTACATTTTGGAATCTAGCTCAGAGATAACAGTACCAGGCAACGGCTAGAGACTTGGCAAAAGTTAAAACACATCTGTATCTATCAGGAAAACTCTGTAACTATACTTTTATGCTTTTAGAGTAAAAAGCACACATTGACCCCTGCTAACTGGGTAAGAGGCACTTTTTCAAGTGGGTGCTCCTCTTTTTAGCAGGGGGAGAGTAACTGTCCCACCTCACCCAGCAGTGTCTGTTCTAGTGGCTGTCTGCTGGTGTTCTTTTGCATCTTTTTAGATTGTGAGCCCTTTTGGGACAGGGAGCCATTAGTTATTTGATTTTTCTCTGTAAACCGCTTTGTGAACTTTAGTTGAAAAGCGGTACATAAATACTGTTAATAATAATAATAATTGACAGAATTAAGACAAAGCAGTCCTTGCCCCAGATTGTAACCCACATATAGGGGACATAGTAGTCACCAGAAGCAGGCCATAGGGAACCAAGGTTGCTTGTTTTTAGTAAAGCTTTTAAAAACCTCTTTAATAAAAGGACAAAGCCTTCATTTTGTAGAGAGGCCCCACAGCTGCTTAGTGTTTATACCAACACATAGGAAAGGTATGCAGATAAGAGTGCCAGGCAGATCACATTATGCCATCTCTTTTAATGATGTTATTCTAAACTTTGTCAAAACAATCGGTATAATTGGCTTGAATGATGACCAGGTTATTGAGCCCTGGATAAATGGTGTTATAGTGTACCCTGCTGGTTTTTAGAAACTTTGTAATTTAATATGTTTTAATGCTTAATTCTACCTTTCATGGAAATCTGTAACCTGAAACACACCTATCAGGTACAAGTCCACCTCTTGTTCCCATCTTTAATGCAAATTGTACTTTATCTGTAACCTATTATGTGTTTGCCCCATCTCTGATGTAAAATTTCAGCTAATGGGAGGTCTAGATTTTAGGACAAAGGGCCAAAAATTGTATAAATGGTCTTGACACTATTGAAAACCTGCTCCCTTGCTTTGGACACTAGTTCCATGGGCCACACTTGCATGCAATAAACAAACAGCCTGCAAACCTTCACTCCTGAGTACTGAGTCTTACTGAGTTGCATTCTTCAACCTTGCAACATACCTTGCAACAACAGCACCATCCAAGTACATTGTGCTTTACATCAAGTGAAAAGCAGGCTGCTATCTCAAAGGCTCACATTCAAAAAGAGACACAAGAGAGGCAGCAGAAGAAGGAAGAAATGTAGAAGTAGAGAAAGATTGGTGAAGAAAATGTGAAAATATGGATTCTAATTCTTTGACACAACCATGGTCTTCTCACCTGAATAAATAAATGTCAAATTGTTGGATTATTGCTGGTCATGAAAACCTATAAACATATAAAATATGAAAATTTTATGCACACTTAGGGCCCAATCCTATCCAACTTTCCAGCACTTATGCAGCCCCAAGGTAAGGGAACAAATGTTCTCATACTTTGAGGAGGTCTCTGTGATTGCCTCTCCACCATAGGATGCAGTGCATGCCCCATTGGCACAGCTGCACTGGCCCTTGAAAATTGGATAGGATTGGGCCCTTATTTGGGTTTACTTTTAGTACAGAATGGAGACTGGAGGAGGAAGTCAAAGGCATTACTGAAAGGGTGAGTTTTGAGGAAAGAATTAAAGAAAATAAGAAAAGCAGCTATATCAATTGGTACCAATTTGTTTCTTGTAACAGACTAGTTTTATTGCTTAAAATTCCTGGGTGTCCTTAAAATGTGCCAGGCAGGACTGCCAGGTCAATGAAAGCCTGGATCACAGGCCTTGGACATGAAAGCTTTCTCTGGCAAATGGTTAAATGGCCACTATCTGCTTCAGCATAATTAGTAGCACTGATATGCAAAGAATTGCTCTGTCACTGTCATTAAGCACTGCTCCCAGTTTGCATCTGGTTTTCTCTCTGGTTCTGAGAATTTAACAACAGGTCAGAATTCACACGTAAAATTTGAACCAATTATGATTTTTGAAGAGTCCCACCCCAAGGTGCCAATTGTCATTTTAGTCCAATGCATTGTATAATTTCTTTTTGATTGGCATATGTTAAATGCTGTTTAATTCCCTGCTTCTGTCTTTTGTTAGGTCCATCAAAACCAAGGTCACCTGAGAAAGCTGTCATTTAAAATGAGAGAGAGAGTTGGCCCAAGGCAGCATTGTCTGAGGCCACACATTAAAACTGGAGACCCACTTCAGTTTCACAGCTAAAAATGTTTATTTTTGTGTAATAATTGTTCACCTTCAGTGAACAATAATTGTTCAATATGTGAGCAGTAATTGTTCACCTTCAGTGGAGCCCATCCCCCTAGTTTATCTGAGAGTGAGCGACTCTGCTAAATCTCTTCATCAAGAATAACTAACTGATGCTTACTGCAGACATACAACAGAATTACATGCACACCCACTGGAAGTTGAATAGAAGAAGGAAAAACATGAACAATGCATCACACAGAAGCACATATCAAACACAGTCCTCTGCTGGTGCATATTTGGGGTCCACAAGACCTTTAAAAGATTTTATGGTCCAATCTTACCTACGGCAGCAGACCTTCTGATCCATTACTTTCCTGGGCCAGTGACGCTAAAGCCAGGCCACTGCTGTGTGCTTTGGGGTTGCTAATGCAAATAGCTGGAGGCCCCACATGCATGCCACCAGCTC
This sequence comes from Tiliqua scincoides, assembly GCF_035046505.1. NCBI lineage: Eukaryota > Metazoa > Chordata > Lepidosauria > Squamata > Scincidae > Tiliqua > Tiliqua scincoides. The sequence goes on along the minus strand of NC_089827.1, from coordinate 24,219,901 downwards.
GCGTCAGGTAAGGTGGTGGGGAGAGCAGTTTCTGAAAGGAAATGGGCCAAACTGGGAGCCTTTGGGGTGGGAGGGGGAGGACTTTGGCAAGGCGTATTAGGTTCAGAATGAGGGCTCCAGATACACTGGGAGCCAATGCTACTTAGATCTGCCCTGTCCTGCCATGACTCCTGGCATTCTGCTGGCAGAACACCAGTTCTGCTGGTGGTGTGTGAATGTCTGACCCTTGCACCAGTGGCAGGGTTGCACATCCTGGCAGAGTGGCTGCTGTAAGGGTAAACCTCACAGTGTGCCAGCATACTAGGAGGATATGAGTCAGCTGTAATAAAGTCCAGGCTCAGAGGATAGTGGCCAGCGGCATGGGAACAAAGGGGTTTTCTCCAATCTAATGTAAAATAATGCTATATATTTAAAGACGGGGCACCATATATGAAAAATTCCCCTACCTCTGCACATGTCAGCTGTTGTGAGTACTCAAAATAGCAAAGGCTGATCTATAAACAGGCTTGATAATTTGCAAAAGCCTTATGACATTAATGTCTCTGCAGCATATCGAAGCTGTGAAGTGTGATGGAAGTGCAAAACATTATGCAAACAGCTACCTATTCCAGTCAAATGTCTTCATTCACATAGGAGAAATGCAAAGTCATTCACAGTTTATCAACAAGATCATGAAGGAAATTTTTTTAAAAAAAACTATTGCCTTTATTAGGGCACTATGTTTGCAAATGTAACACTGTGACTCTTGTTGGCCTTGAGCATGTCAGGGCCAAACTTGGCATTGGTTAAAGCGCTCTGGGGAGCAATCTGGGATTAGGATCAAAGTGCAGCAGAAAGGAGGAAACCCTTTTCACCATTTCATTCACCCAACTTAAATTGTCCCATCTGAATTGACAGAAGTAGCTGCTTCTTTCTACTATATACCTTAATGGTTCCCAACATTTTTAGCACGAAGTTCCACTTTTTAGGTACTGTAAGGACCCCTCCCCCCAAGACCAGAAGTGATATCATTAAGCAGAAAGTGACATTGCTGTGCCTTTAGGGCTAGAAGTGATCTCATTAAGCAGGAAGTGAAGCCATTGTTTTAATAAATCACACTTGTTAAATAAATCACATGATTCATCATGGATGAATTAGTATATGGAAACACCTTGAAATTTTTTCAATAGCTAAGCTGTGTGGTCAGTAAAACAATGTCTTTTTTTAAAGATTTTCTGGGAAGAGTTCAACTTTTTTGCATGAATTACATAGGACTCACCCAGCACCAGATCAGTGCCTGTAAAAAACATGTATGCAGACTACCACAGGTTACCTAATGCAACAGTTGTTTTCAGGTATGTGAAAACACCTTGAAAATTTTTCAAAAACATACAAGTCCAGTCTATTTATACACGGATTTTTTATACAGGGATTTGACTCAACACAAATGGCCACTGCAAATGAGAAGGAATGTGCTGATCCCTGGAGAAGGGAAAAAATGTACCCCCTTAAAATCAGTTTAAAAAATTGAACAGTCCTTTAACAATAGCCTTGTCATGGAAAGGTAGGAATTGGAGTCATTTTACTTTACATACCAACTGAGATTTTTTTCCCTCTTGACCTGGGATGATTGTGCCTGTGATTGGGAGTTGAAAACATCTGTGAGGCTGAAGGGAAGGAAGGGGGGGAGTGAGCTGTGTTACTGATAAAACCTCCTCCAGTTGGTGGGGAGTGTCTGAGCTTTCTTGGGGAGGTTAATACTATTTAGAATGTATTGTGAGGGATGTCAGTATTCTGGACCTTTGTAGTGCTATGTTTTTAAGTATTAGTGTAAATAAATTACGCTTTTCTTATTATTTGGGAGCACTTCTGGGTTCATCCAGATTAGATCTGTAAGTATTGGGAAGCTGAGAACCCTTATGATCACATGGTTGCCTGCTGTAGTAGAAGAAGGCAGGCTGCATGTGTGATAAGCCTCCTTAATGAGAGAGGGGGGAGCCAGCTGGCTGACAATCTGTCAATCCTCCTCTCTCTAGGCAACCCATCCCTTCCCCAGAGCACCTGAAAGACAGGAGATCAATTTGCATTGGTGAAGGGAAGGGCTGAGTGAAGTGCCTTCCTAAGCTCTTGGAGGATGACTGATTGATGGATTGTCTTCTTAATGACTCTTATCTTACATAGTAAAGGTCAGCAGGGCTGTTTTTAAAATCACTGGAGCAAAGAAACTTTGTTTTTTAAATTGATTTGCTATAGTGCGTTCTGTGCCATCCACGTGAATGCTTGGAAAGGAATCCATGCAAATAATAAAGCTCAACCTGTATTTCTTTGTTTGGAAGTTCCCTGAAAATGTAAAAATGCAACTTTTTAATGTTGCGCAAATGCATCTATGGTAGTAAATGAGACCTCCATGACCTTCTGAAAATCAGTTCACAATACCCTGGGGGCTTGTAACCCCCAGTTGGGAAACCACTGCCATTGCTAATAGCAGCATTTATGGGGAACATTTAAATAGGATAAATGGTACAGGGAAAAGGATTATCCTCTCTTGCCTATAGCACCACACAGTCTGATCAAAATTGGGCTCCCCATGGCCTAAAGTAAATGATGCCAGGAGATCTGGTCTCCTGGTAAAGTGGAAGATGCCAGGAGATCTTGTCTGGTTCTCCTGCACCACATGTAGTTTGACCCTGAAATGCCCAAGAGCTGTGAGAGATGGAATGTAACGTTTGTAGACTTACTAAATTATTATGAGTAGGCTTTATTCAGGGCTGGTCCATCCATGAGGACATCTGACATGGTTGTCTCAGGAAGCATACTGGTGGCGGGGGCACCCATCTTTGTCTGCCTACTTGCCTTCCCTCGCTTCCTTCTACTCTGTGGATCGGAAATGGAAGAGGAGGGCAGAGAGAAAGAGGAAATGTGGACAGCAGGAGAGGGTTGAGCTAGACATTGGATGGTGGGAGAACCAGATGCTGGCAAATAAATGGGTAAGGGGGGGCAGCATCTGGCATGGTACTTCAGGGGCAGGGGGTCTTGGGTTGGCCCTGGTTTTATTTATAGGTTACTGCTTACCTAACCCTGCACTATGGCATATAGGAAGGTAGTCATGCAGGGCACAGAGCCTGAAGTTGTCCTACAGTGAACAATTTTACCAGGGATGGGCACTCAACTTGCATTGACTTGATTTGTTGCGCAAAAATGAGTGGATGTCAGTCGTGGATGTCACTGATCCCAGCTTGATTCAAAACTTGGGGCCAGTGACTTGAAAAAAGAGTCAGGACTTGAACTGACTTGTCCTGACTCTCTGTAGTGTATGTGTGTTCTCGCTGACTTTTTCCCAAAGCTTCTGTGTTGTGCCAAAGACCTCATGGTCTCTGAAGCCAGTCTTCAGGCCAGCGGCAGTAACAGATGTGGTGGGAGGAGAGTACCATTGGTTCCAGCAGATGCGGATGGAGGGTTGAGAGGAGGAGGATGGCTAAAGTGCTTTTTTGTGCTGTGAAGTTGTGCTCAAGGAAGCCCTTGACTTGACCTGTTTCTAGAAATGAGTCTACTTGTGAGTTGAAAGACTCAAAATTTTATTCATATTGAGTTGTGACGACCATGCACTACGTCTTGCAAATCTAGTCTAGTCGCGGGGTTGCTGACTCACAACTCAACTCACAACTTGAGCTCAATGACTAGAACACATTCCTGCTTTTTACTCATGTGATCCAGAATAGACTGAGGGCCAAATCCTATCTAATTTTCCAGTGCTGGTGCAGCTGTGCCAATGGGATGTGCACTGCATCATGCGGTGGGGAGGCAGTCACAGAGGCCTTCTCAATGTATGGGAACATTTGATCCCTTACCTTGAGGCTGCATTGCGGCTGCACCAGTACTGGAAAGTTGGATAGGATTGCGCCCTGAAGCACCTTATGTATGTGTATGGCAGGGGTTGGATAACACTGAATCCATACATCAGATAACTATTTTAAGGCTCACTTTACAGTTGCCTTCTTTTTTATAATTGCTCTTGAGCTGAGCAGGATCTATGTAAACAGTTGGGCTTAATTTGCATAGTATGCAAATAGTATCTCTAACTTTGGTGTTTGAGAAACAATGTTGACTGAAGCCTTTACACAGACTCTGCCAGCCAGAGAATGATGATGCAAACTACATCATGTATGATGTACAGCACAGACCAATACCAATGCCTGTTTGAAGTGGAAAATTGACCCAATCCAGACAACTTTCTAAAAAAATGCGAGTATAATTGGCTGAATACTGCAATTCCCTTTCTTGTCAGTCATATACTGTATAGCAGGGGTGCTCACACTTTTTTGGCTTGAGAGCTACTTTGAAACCCAGCAAGGTCCGGAGATCTACAAGAGTTTTTTTTACAATGTTCGCGCCATCATAACATATAACATTTATGTGTACAATGTATGTTGGTGTACCTTGAGCCTCACTGAGTATAACAGGACTTACTCCTGAGTAGACATGCCTAGGATTAGGCTTTGAGGCTGCAATCCTAGCCACACTTACCTGGGAGTAAGCCTCATTGAGTACAATGGGCCGTACTCCCGGCGTTTCCTCCCAGAGGCACCTGAAGGGGGGGGTCGGCACTCCGCGATCTACTCATTTTGCCTCGCGATCTACCGGTAGATCGCGATCCACCTATTGAGCACCCCTGCTGTATAAGCATCTCTTCCTTTCCTCCCTGCATGTTGCCAGTGCTGCCTTGCCTTCTGCTCATGAGAAGGCCACTCTCTCTTCTTCTCCTAATGCAATTTCTCTTACCCCCAACTGCCTGCTTGTAGCTTTGCCAAGACCACCAAGACCACCCCCACCCCAAGTGACCAGCACAGTATTAGTGAATTCGCAGACAGCAAATTCACATATAAAGAGAACTGTCTGATACTTTCATTTATGATAAGGATGATGATAACAGTGACAGAAGGTGGCAGAGTGACCAGGGTGACAGGCAGGCCACCAAGTCAACAGCCTAATAGCTGCACTGCTAAAGCATAGCAACACACAATGGAAAAAGCTGCTGGGCTTTAATAAAGAATCATTCTGCAAGTCTGACTGAAAACTGGCTGAAGTTGGGCTTGAGGCCTCAGCTTCAGGTGGTTTACATTTTGGAATCTAGCTCAGAGATAACAGTACCAGGCAACGGCTAGAGACTTGGCAAAAGTTAAAACACATCTGTATCTATCAGGAAAACTCTGTAACTATACTTTTATGCTTTTAGAGTAAAAAGCACACATTGACCCCTGCTAACTGGGTAAGAGGCACTTTTTCAAGTGGGTGCTCCTCTTTTTAGCAGGGGGAGAGTAACTGTCCCACCTCACCCAGCAGTGTCTGTTCTAGTGGCTGTCTGCTGGTGTTCTTTTGCATCTTTTTAGATTGTGAGCCCTTTTGGGACAGGGAGCCATTAGTTATTTGATTTTTCTCTGTAAACCGCTTTGTGAACTTTAGTTGAAAAGCGGTACATAAATACTGTTAATAATAATAATAATTGACAGAATTAAGACAAAGCAGTCCTTGCCCCAGATTGTAACCCACATATAGGGGACATAGTAGTCACCAGAAGCAGGCCATAGGGAACCAAGGTTGCTTGTTTTTAGTAAAGCTTTTAAAAACCTCTTTAATAAAAGGACAAAGCCTTCATTTTGTAGAGAGGCCCCACAGCTGCTTAGTGTTTATACCAACACATAGGAAAGGTATGCAGATAAGAGTGCCAGGCAGATCACATTATGCCATCTCTTTTAATGATGTTATTCTAAACTTTGTCAAAACAATCGGTATAATTGGCTTGAATGATGACCAGGTTATTGAGCCCTGGATAAATGGTGTTATAGTGTACCCTGCTGGTTTTTAGAAACTTTGTAATTTAATATGTTTTAATGCTTAATTCTACCTTTCATGGAAATCTGTAACCTGAAACACACCTATCAGGTACAAGTCCACCTCTTGTTCCCATCTTTAATGCAAATTGTACTTTATCTGTAACCTATTATGTGTTTGCCCCATCTCTGATGTAAAATTTCAGCTAATGGGAGGTCTAGATTTTAGGACAAAGGGCCAAAAATTGTATAAATGGTCTTGACACTATTGAAAACCTGCTCCCTTGCTTTGGACACTAGTTCCATGGGCCACACTTGCATGCAATAAACAAACAGCCTGCAAACCTTCACTCCTGAGTACTGAGTCTTACTGAGTTGCATTCTTCAACCTTGCAACATACCTTGCAACAACAGCACCATCCAAGTACATTGTGCTTTACATCAAGTGAAAAGCAGGCTGCTATCTCAAAGGCTCACATTCAAAAATCTAGTCAAATCTAGTCTAGTCGCGGGGTTGCTGACTCACAACTCAACTCACAACTTGAGCTCAATGACTAGAACACATTCCTGCTTTTTACTCATGTGATCCAGAATAGACTGAGGGCCAAATCCTATCTAATTTTCCAGTGCTGGTGCAGCTGTGCCAATGGGATGTGCACTGCATCATGCGGTGGGGAGGCAGTCACAGAGGCCTTCTCAATGTATGGGAACATTTGATCCCTTACCTTGAGGCTGCATTGCGGCTGCACCAGTACTGGAAAGTTGGATAGGATTGCGCCCTGAAGCACCTTATGTATGTGTATGGCAGGGGTTGGATAACACTGAATCCATACATCAGATAACTATTTTAAGGCTCACTTTACAGTTGCCTTCTTTTTTATAATTGCTCTTGAGCTGAGCAGGATCTATGTAAACAGTTGGGCTTAATTTGCATAGTATGCAAATAGTATCTCTAACTTTGGTGTTTGAGAAACAATGTTGACTGAAGCCTTTACACAGACTCTGCCAGCCAGAGAATGATGATGCAAACTACATCATGTATGATGTACAGCAAACTCTGGAACTAGGATACACATAAATGGGATGTAAGTAAAAGTTGTACTGATATATTTTAAGAAAGATATTAGCTTCTATCCTCTACCTCCATTTAGGGGGAAAAAATCAAATCACACTGTTACACCAGCATATTTCACCTTCAGTTCTGAACTGGCCTGATAGGGCTAGCATTTTATCACAATTCCCTGCCTGACAATTGGAATCCTGCAGAGAGATTCCATCCTCATACCAATAACTTCTCCTACAGGGGGCAATAATAAAAATGCAATTGCCTTAACTCATATTATGTTCAGTCCCTCCTGGGACTGGAATACGGATCAGGAGTAAATGGAACACTTCCATCAACAGCCTGCGGAAAGTATTTTCCCTGCTTGCCCTCTCCCCTTAGGGCATATTTTACTCCACCTTTACCATGTGAATAATAGAATTTCCGTAGTAATGAGTAGTGACAGGAGCTAAGTAATTAGGAAGGCTCTAGCCTGGTGTGCATTTTAAAGATGGTATACTGCAGTTCAGAAATAAATAACTCGGTCCTTTTCTGCATTTTCTCTTTAATTAGAAAGCTGAATTAATTTATTTTTAATAATTTCCCTGCATACCTTCCCTGGGTAAGAAAGAAAAATACATTATACAATCACTCCTTAGTGCATGGCTGCCCAGCTTCAACACCATTCAATTTGGTTATCATTACCTGTTAGGCACTGATAGGACGTTGTGTTACAATAAAGGCTTTGCATTTTTTTCCAGACTCTCCCACAATCAAAGCGTTTGTACTGGAAAATAAGGTCGATGAAAGTGTCGACCCAATGTGCGGTGGCAGTAAAGAAGGCCAATTCTATGCTTGGGATCATTAGAAAAGGTATTGAAAACAAAATGGCTAATATTATAATGCTGTTGTACAAATCGATGGTAAGGCCATACCTGGAGTATTTTGTCCAGTTCTGGTCACCACAACTCAAAAAGGACATAGTGGAAATGGAAAAAGGGCAAAAGAGAGTGACTAAGATGATTACTGGGCTGGGGCACCTTCCTTATGAGGAAAGGCTACGGCGTTTGGGCCTCTTCAGCCTAGAAAAGAGGGGGACATGATTGAGACATACAAAATTATGCATGGGAAGGATAAAGTGGATAGAGAGATGCTCCTTTACACTCTCACATAACACCAGAACCATGGGACATCCACTAAAATTGAGTGTTGGGAGGGTTAGGATAGACAAAAGAAAATGTTTCCTTACTCAGCGTGTGGTCAGTCTGCGGAACTCCTTGCTGCAGGATGTGGTGACGACATCTGGCCTGGACGCCTTTAAAAGGGGATTGGACAAGTTTCTGGAGGAAAAATCCATTATGGGTTACAAGCCATGATGTGTATGTACAACCTCCTGATTTTAGAAATGGGCTATGTCAGAATGCCAGATGCAAGGGAGGGCACCAGGATGCAGGTCTCTTGTTATCTGGTGTGCTCCCTGGGGCATTTGGTGGGCTACTGTGAGATACAGGAAGCTGGACTAGATGGGCCTATGGCCTGATCCAGTGGGGCTGTTCTTATGTTCTTAAAGACTGTGACACATAAATGTATTTTGTTTTACTTTCCATTAGGTTCTGCTGTTTGCTCAATAATGAAAATAGAAGGAGATCTAGTTTAACAGAAAAAAAATATTACTAGAGTTCTGAAAACCATATAATCCAGTTGTCACAACCCTGTTGTTCCCCTTCACCTTCAGCTGCAGGTGGGCGAGGAATGCCACCACGGAGAAGTGGTCCACAAGTGCTGTCTGGCTTCACCCTACTCTACAATAGGGCAGGGGTGTCCAACATTTTTGGCAGGAGGGCCACATTGTCTCTCTGACACTGTGACAGGGGCCAGGGGAAAAAAGCATTAATTTATATTTCAAATTCAAATAAGTTTACATAAATAAATATATTAGAGATGGAACTTACATGAATGAATGAAGGTCTTGCACTAGCTCAAGGCCTATCAAAGGCCTTGCACAAAGCAAGGTCAGCCTTTCCTTTGCTGCCGTGCTGCATCACAGATATGAAACAGCAAGCAGTGGAGCCCTCATGCTGAGAGCATTTGCGTCGGGCCAACATGGGCTCCAGCAAGTCTCCGGAGGGCCAGACGCTCATCGGAGTCTGAGGGCTCCCTGAGGGCTGGACTGGGAGTCCTTGAGGGCCGCAAGTGGTCCTAGGGCCGGGGTTTGGTCACCCCTACAATAGGGCTTCAGCCTACCATTATAATATACAAATGTCAGCATTCATAACATTGTAATAAAAAGTAACACCTGAACTGGAAAAATAATCCAGGACCATTAGGGGCCAAAAGGATATGAAAAGGGGAAATATATTCCTTTGAATAAGAATTCAGACCATTGCAGAATCAGTGTCACAAGCAACTGCCCGAGCTCTTATCTTTTCGTAAGAAAACATCACCTACATGATCTTGACCACTTCCCAAATGCATCAAACACAGAAATCCCAAGTACTGAATAGATGCCTTTCCATCTGGGCTCATATTATTAGCTATGTCAGTCATTCTCCCCGTCCCCAAATGCAGGCAAATACCAGAGAAGAGCTCCCTTGTACCAAAGCTGAAATGGTTTTGAAGTGGCTCAAATCAACAACTAGAAGCTAAAACAGTGAATTTATTTTGCATCTATGAAGATGTTGTTGTTGTTGGCAACCTTCAGTCTCGAGAGACTATGGTATCGCGCTCTGAAAGTTGGTTTTGGAACATCGTCTAGTGTGGCTGAAAAGGCCAATTCAGGAGTGACAATCCCTTCCACAACAAGGGAGCAAGTGCAGTCTGTCCCTGGTCTGTCTCCCTGGCTATGGGCCTTCCTTCTTTGCCTCTTAGCCTCAGACTATTGACCAAGTGTCTCTTCAAACTGGGAAAGGCCATGCTGCACAGCCTGCCTCCAAGCGGGCCGCTCAGAGGGCAGGATTTCCCACTTGTTGAGGTCCACTCCTAAGGACTTCAGATCCCTCTTGCAGATGTCCTTGTATCGCAGCTGTGGTCTACCTGTAGGGCGCTTTCCTTGCACGAGTTCTCCATAGAGGAGATCATTTGGGATCCGGCCATCATCCATTCTCACGACATGCCTGAGCCAACGCAGGCGTCTGTTTCAGCAGTGCATACATGCTAGGGATTCCAGCACGTTCCAGGACTGTGTTGTTAGGAACTTTGTCCTGCCAGGTGATGCCGAGAATGCGCCGGAGGCAGCGCGTGTGGAAAGCGTTCAGTTTCCTCTCCTATTGTGAGCGAAGAGTCCATGACTCGCTGCAGTACAGAAGTGTACTCAGGACGCAAGCTCTGTAGACCTGGATCTTGGTATGTTCCGTCAGCTTCTTGTTGGACCAGACTCTCTTTGTGAGTCTGGAAAACGTGGTAGCTGCTTTACCGATGCGCTTGTTTAGCTCGGTATCGAGAGAAAGAGTGTCGGAGATCGTTGAGCCAAGGTACACAAAGTCATGGACAACCTCCAGTTCATGTGCAGAGATTGTAATGCAGGGAGGTGAGTCCACATCCTGAACCATGACCTGTGTTTTCTTCAGGCTGATCGTCAGTCCGAAATCTTGGCAGGCCTTGCTAAAACGATCCATGAGCTGCTGGAGATCTTTGGCAGAGTGGGTAGTGACAGCTGCATCGTCGGCAAAGAGGAAGTCACGCAGACATTTCAGCTGGACTTTGGACTTTGCTCTCAGTCTGGAGAGGCTGAAGAGCTTTCCGTCTGATCTGGTCCGGAGATAGATGCCTTCTGTTGCGGTTCCAAAGGCATGCTTCAGCAGGACAGCGAAGAAAATCCCAAACAAGGTTGGTGCAAGAACACAGCCCTGCTTCAAGCCGCTTTTGATGTCAAAGGGGTCTGATGTGGAGCCATCGAAGACAACAGTGCCCTTCATGTCCTTGTGGAAGGATCTGATGATGCTGAGGAGCCTGGGTGGACATCCAATCTTGGGGAGAATCTTGAAGAGGCCATCCCTGCTGACCAGGTCGAAGGCCTTCGTGAGATCTATGAAGGCTATAAAGAGTGGCTGTCGCTGTTCCCTGCATTTCTCCTGCAGTTGTCTAAGGGAGAATACCATATCAGTGGTATGAAGATGTATTTCTATAAATTAACCCCAAGGCCTGCAAATTGTGATTCACCTGACAGTTTACCAGTCCTAGAAAATAAATGGACACAGTTTAGATGAAAGAGGAAGGCAGCATCTTCAAAGTTTGGCAGTAGAGTACTGCAGGAAATGTTTTTCTTCAGCTTCAGCTCCTTTAGAGGACCTCTAGGTTAATAACTTCCAATCAACCATTTTGCCTGATATTACCGGGCTAAAAATTAGTTTGTTTGGTTCCTCAGAATATAACCAACCTGAGGCCTTCTGTCACCTGAGGTGGCATGCCCTCCTTACATGATACCCTCTGCTTCTCTCACTCTGCAATGTTCTCTCCTTCTTTCCATATTTCCTCCTTCTTTCTGGCCCCTTTTTCTAATCCAGGAAGGAGGAGAGGCAGCAGAAGCAGAGGAATCCTAGAGAGTAAGCCTCTGCTCTCTGAACTGGTCTACTTGGACCTTTACCAGCAATTTTGCTGGTGCATGTTCAAGTAGACCTTGGAAGGCAGATAGGATATCGGCAGCACTCCTGCCACTGGTACTGCCCCCCTTCCTGGTCTTGAAACACCCTCCTCCCTGTCCCAGTCTCTCCTCTTCCCACCCCATTCTGTTCATCCCATCAACTGACTGTTCCCCATGTTGACTTACTAGTACCAAGGCATTTCCTTGGAACACGGGAGTACAATTACATATCACTTACAGCAGCAGTTCAGCTGAGCAGAATGGCACTTCATCTTTTGCAACTACCGTAAAGCATGCTGTGCCACTGGAACGCCAAGTTCCAGCAGTGCAGTGTGATCATAGATTTGGGCCCTTCATTTTCTTTACTCTGAGTGCATATAGCATACCACAGCAAAACCGATGAAGGATTATAACTGATCTTTACAGGTTTCGGAAGAAACAACATCAAAAGATTAATAATCTCCACCTGACAGATCATCCATAAAAATGGGAACAGTAGGCTTTCTGTCTTTATTGGGGGGGGGGGGGAAATAGAACAAATGAGCACTACTAAAATAGCATTCAACTTCCAATTTCTTTCTGGAAATCTCTAGTGTGGAAATCTCCAGGGCAAGAGATCTAGCATAGCCTTCTTTCTGACATCAGGTGCAGGAACCTTTTGATGCTAGGAAAGCATACATGCCAAACTCCAACTGAATTCAGAAATTTTACAGTCCCCCAAAAAGCTTGACCTTGGGCTTTTTCTGTATATGTTCAAAATACGCAGGGGCCATCAGAACGGTAGCTGACCAGAGCAATTTAGAATAGCCACCCATGTGGCTTAGGGCTCAATCCTAACCCCTTATATCAGTGCTTTCCAGCACTGACATAAGGGCAATGCAGCTCTGAGGTAAGGGAACAAACATTCCCTGTCTTTGAGGAGGCCTCCGTGAGTGACACCCAACTGCAGGATGCAGCACATGTCCCATTGGCACAGTTATGCCAGTGTTGGAAAGCACTGACATAGTATTGGCAACCTTCAGTCTCGAAAGACTATGGTATCGCGCTCTGAAAGGTGGTTCTGGCACAGCGTCTAGTGTGGCTGAAAAGGCCAATCCGGGAGTGACAATCCCTTCCACACCGGGAGCAAGTGCAGTCTGTCCCTGGTCTGTCTCCCTGGCTATGGGCCTTCCTTCTTTGCCTCTTAGCCTCAGACTGTTGGCAAAGTGTCTCTTCAAACTGGGAAAGGCCATGCTGCACAGCCTGCCTCCAAGCGGGCCGCTCAGAGGGCAGGATTTCCCACTTGTTGAGGTCCATCCCTAAGGCCTTCAGATCCCTCTTGCAGATGTCCTTGTATCGCAACTGTGGTCTTCCTGTAGGGCGCTTTCCTTGCACGAGTTCTCCATAGAGGAGATCCTTTGGGATCCGGCCATCATCCATTCTCACGACATGACCGAGCCAACGCAGGCGTCTCTGTTTCAGCAGTGAATACATGCTAGGGATTCCAGCACGTTCCAGGACTGTGTTGTTTGGAACTTTGTCCTGCCAGGTGATGCCGAGGATGCGTCGGAGGCAGCGCATGTGGAAAGCGCTCAGTTTCCTCTCCTGTTGTGAGCGAAGAGTCCATGACTCGCTGCAGTACAGAAGTGTACTCAGGACGCAAGCTCTGTAGACCTGGATCTTGGTATGTTCCGTCAGCTTCTTGTTGGACCAGACTCTCTTTGTGAGTCTGGAAAACGTGGTAGCTGCTTTACCGATGCGCTTGTTTAGCTCGGTATCGAGAGAAAGAGTGTCGGAGATCGTTGAGCCAAGGTACACAAAGTCATGGACAACCTCCAGTTCATGTGCAGAGATTGTAATGCAGGGAGGTGAGTCCACATCCTGAACCATGACCTGTGTTTTCTTCAGGCTGATTGTCAGTCCAAAATCTTGGCAGACCTTGCTAAAACGATCCATGAGCTGCTGGAGATCTTTGGCAGAGTGGGTAGTGACAGCTGCATCGTCGGCAAAGAGGAAGTCACGCAGACATTTCAGCTGGACTTTGGATTTTGCTCTCAGTCTGGAGAGGTTGAAGAGCTTTCCGTCTGATCTGGTCCGGAGATAGATGCCTTCTGTTGCAGTTCCAAAGGCCTGCTTCAGCAGGACAGCGAAGAAAATCCCAAACAAGGTTGGTGCAAGAACACAGCCCTGCTTCACTCCGCTTCGGATGTCAAAAGGGTCTGATGTGGAGCCATCGAAGACAACAGTGCCCTTCATGTCCTTGTGGAAAGATCTGATGATGCTGAGGAGCCTGGGTGGACATCCAATCTTGGGGAGAATCTTGAAGAGGCCGTCTCTGCTGACCAGGTCGAAAGCCTTTGTGAGATCTATGAAGGCTATAAAGAGTGGCTGTCGTTGTTCCCTGCATTTCTCCTGCAGTTGTCTAAGGGAGAATACCATATCAGTGGTGGACCTGTTGGCTCGGAATCCACACTGCGATTCTGGATAGACGCTCTCTGCAAGTACCTGGAGCCTCTTTAGTACAACTCGGGCAAACAGCTTTCCTACAACGCTAAGGAGAGAGATGCCGCGGTAGTTGTTGCAGTCACCCCTGTCACCTTTGTTCTTGTACAGCGTGATGATGTTTGCATCCCTCATGTCTTGAGGTACTCCACCTTCTCTCCAGCAGAGACAGAGGATTTCATGCAGCTCAGTGACGATGATCTCTTTGCAGCATTTTAGGACTTCAGCAGGGATGCTGTCTTTTCCAGGTGCCTTGCCAAAGGCAAGGGAGTCCAGGGCCACGTGAAGTTCTTCTAGGGTTGGTTCACTGTCAAGCTCTTCCAGCACAGGCAGGCACTCAATGTTGTTCAGTGCTTCTTCGGTGACTACATTTTCTCTGGAATATAGCTCAGAGTAGTGCTGCACCCAGCGTTCCATCTGCTGCGCCCGATCCTGGATGACCTCGCCTGTGGCAGACTTCAGAGGGGCAATTTTCTTCTGTGTTGGACCTAGGGCCTGCTTGATACCATCATACATCCCCTTGATGTTGCCCGTGTCAGCTGCTATCTGTATCTCGGAACAGAGCTGGAGCCAGTAGTCGTTAGCACATCTCCTGGCAGTCTGTTGGACTTTGCTGCGAGCAGTTCGGAGGACCTGCAGGTTGCGCTCACTGGGACAGGCCTTGTATGCTGCTTGAGCGCTCCTCTTTTCCTCAATGACTGGTGTCAACTCCTCAGAGTGGGCTTCAAACCAGTCTGCCGCCTTGTTGGTCTTCTTGCCGAATATGGACAAGGCGGTGTTGTAAACGGTATTCTTGAAATGTTCCCATCTGTTGGATGCGTTTGCGTCGGCCGGGCCTGGAAGAGATTCCTCGAGCGCTTGTGCAAATTCCTCCACTTTTCTCTGATCCCGGGTCTTGCTGGTATCAATGCGAGGTCTTCCTTCCTTTTTCGAGTGATACAGTCGCTTTGTTTGCAGTTTCACTCTGCTGCACACCAGGGAGTGGTCAGTGTCGCAGGCAGCACCATGATAACTGCGTGTGATCTTGATGCTGGGAAGGCTGGAGCGTCTGGTGAGGATCAGGTCGAGCTGGTGCCAGTGCTTTGATCTTGGATGTCTCCAAGAGACTCTATGTTGGGGCTTTGTGTTGAAGAATGTGTTGCTGACACAGAGACCGTGATGACAGCAAAACTCTAGCAGGCGTTGGCCATTTTCGTTCATCCTCCCAGTGCCAAACTGACCTAAGCAAGTGGGCCATGAACTGTTATCAGCACCAACTCTAGCATTGAAATCGCCGAGGATGAACAATGGCTCTTTTACAGGGATTTTCTTGACAGTGGTGGCCAGGTCATCATAGAATTTGTCTTTGGCTTCTGCTGGAGACGACAGAGTCGGTGCATAAGCACTGATGAGAGTGATAGGTCCTGCTGATGACTGGAGCTGCAGGGACAAAATTCTTTCACTTCCCACAGTAGGTGGGATGATGGATTTCAGCAGGGTATTTCTGACCGCAAAGCCAACGCCATGTTCCCTGGTTTCGTTTGGTGGTTTTCCCTGCCAGAAAAAGGAGAAATTTCTCTCCTTGACAGATCCGGAATCTGGCAGCCTAGTCTCTTGAAGGGCGACGATGTCCATCTGCAGTCTGCTCAGCTCCATGTCGATGACAGCTGTTTTGCGTGCGTCGTCTATTTCTTGCAGGTCATCAGAGAAGCCAGGTGTCATTGTCCTAATTGTCATTACCCTGGGGGCTGGGGGCTAAGAATAGGCCCTCAGTTTGGCTGTACTTGTCGTAAGAGGCGACTAAACAGCCACCGGGTAGATGGGACTCGTCAGCCTAGGAAGGCAGCTCATCTAAGAGAAGGAAACTCTGACCTCAAACCTCCACTGCCTTGTGGCTACATCCAGTTCTGGAAAAGGCTTCAGGAGTCAACCTCGAGGCAAAATCAGGAGCCGGAGTCCCTTAGGCAGTTCATGGCTGAACACAGTCACGTTCTGGCAACTCCTGCGACGCCGCTGGAACCAACCGTATTGGCTTCTGCCTTTCCATTGGACCATTCCAGCGATGTGGAGAGGGGGGATTTGCTGCATGGGTAACAGCCTATCCTCCATACCTTCTTTACCCAGGCTTCGCGCACTGGAGAGGACACTCCAACTTCGCCATACGGCGTCGGCACAACACGGGAAGCAGCAGTTTACCGGTTATAAGTCTTTGCTCGATTGGCATAGAGCATGACGCCAGGGGCTGCTTCCGACGGTGGGAGAGATCATTGCATCTCATTGGGCAGCTACCGCCCGCCTTAAGCTGGGCAGTCCCCAGCCAGTAAGGTGTTGCCTCGCCACGGTCCGTTAACCTCATGGGGTGCGTGGGGTTTAGGGTGAAAACCGACAAGCGGATCGACAACTCTGCACCATGCAACAGAAAACAGAAAACTACTGCCCTAAAGCTGGGTACCTGGAACGTTAGGACAATGACACCTGGCACTGACATAAGGGGTTAGGATTGTGCCCTTAATGGGTTAAAGAAGACAGTAGGTGGACACTGGTCTTATGTGCATTATGAATTTCCCATCTCAGTGAAAATCTTTAGACCAAATAATTTTCCTGGTTCCTTTCAACTAGGCTCCTGTGATGCTATAATGCAATCCAGCAAAATTAGCAATTCCAAATTACAGTATGCAAATATGTTCCAAAAGAGCAATTAATGACCAAAATACTGAAAGGCTATTACATTGTTGGGATGAATTGGCTGGCAGTACATTTTTTGATTCTGGTGTTGACTTTTTGACAGCCTGGGGCACCGAAAATTCATAGGTGAATGTCATTTGAGAATAGCAGTCCTTAGCCATCTTTTAGATTTCTCAGCAGCCACTTTGTATGTAATACATCACATGAATAAAAGTGGATTCCTGTATTACAACAAATGCATGTCATACTGTTGCTAGAGATGTCCTTGAGTCTGACAATTAGCCAAAGTAGGTCAGGAAAAGCTAAAATAAACACTGGCTTCTTTTTATGCCTGTTGTCACTTCAAAGAGCCAAAGAAAAATGCATGTAATTTTGAAAATAAGACTGACGATACTAAATACAGCACTCTCAAAAAAAGGAAAACCTTTTTGGGTGAAAAACAGGGGAAATAATGAAAGCTGAGTAACAACAACAAAACCCAGAATATCCAAATGAATGAGAGTTTGCAAGCAATGAAGAATGTTGCTTTAGGCATTTTCTTCATCCATCACATTCACCAAGTGTGCCTAATCACATCTCTTGCTGATAACTGAGTACATAATGTTTGAGTAAATACCCTGTAATGTCATTGAGATGTCCTGAACAGTTCCTTTCCCCTTCTTGTACCACCATCTCAGTTAGCTTAGTTGACTTGAATCTAGCATATTGCCCTTTCCTTTTAGTTAGTGTGAGTAGTTTTATCACTTGCGGTGAGTATGCAGAGTCTTAGCAGTGCAAAGTGGTACAAATAGGAGCATTTTTTCTAACGTCAATGCTAATTTCACTGATGAGTTTCTAAAGTGACTTAAAGTAGCTAGAAAATAACAGCCCAATCCTGAGCTGCCCGCAGCGCCCAGGCTCAGAGTCTCCGAGGAGGGCTGCCACCGAATCCAGCGCCTCCCGCGCTACCGCAGGAGGTTCCTCGGGAGAAGGGGACATTTGTCCCCTTCCCCCGAGTAAGGTAAGCAGCCCCGCAATAGGGCTACTTTCTTCAGCGCCGACCGAAAGGTCGGCACTAAAGTAAAGGCGCTCCTGTAGGGCACGCAGCCCTGCACGAGCACCCTGGAACCTGCGGAGCACAGCTCCACGGATCCGCCTCTCTCCCTCCCCCAACACGCCTCCCGCCCACCCCCTGGCATGCCTCCTGCCCACCCCCGCCGGCTTCCCCCCTCCCCGGAACACCTCCACCACGTCCCCGTCCACACCTCCACCTCCCGTTCCACAGCCTGGTGGTCCGGGAGACCGCCGAGCTGCAGAACTGGGCCACCGGCTGGCGCAGAGCTAGCACCGACAGGAGCCTGGCGGTGAGCCCCGCAAATGTGTCTTATGGCACGCAGCCATGCCGCGGACCACAGGATTGGGCTTTAAAATATTAGTAAAAACACACGTCGGGGAAAATTATCATTGCACCCCATATACCAGTTCATCATAGCTTTTTCCAGAGAATTCTGGGAATTGTAGTTTGATTACACTTATGAACATTATCAGTGAGAGATCCCCACTCATGGAACTAGACTTATGAAACAATTATATTACTGGGGTCATCCAAATCAAAGTATTTGCATAGAAAGCTTATGGGACATCCATCTTTTTGTGTTTGAGTCTTACAGTACAATCCTGTTGTTATTGCACTGGAGTAAGTCCCATTGTGTTCACTGGGGCTTACCCTCAAGAAAGTGAACACAGTTGCAGCCTTGATGCTTTCTCTAAATACTAACAAAGCGTATTCAAAAGTGTTTTAAAAGGTATTTAAAACCCCTGCAAAGTAATGACCTGCATGTAGAATATGGCTGCTATTTCATACCTTAAACAGGAAACTTAAATGCAGTGGGACACAAAGCAAACACAGAAGCTCCCAATTGGTTTGCTTCTATCATTAACCCCTTGCCAAAAAGTCTTTTCTGTTGTGCTTATTATCTGGGTACATATAAAATGGGAGAAAGATCATGGACATTCAGTTTCAAAAGCAACTTGGAATGCTTTTCACAAAAGATATGTAATGCACAGTCTTGTTCAACTTAAAAGCAAACTGTCCCAAGATGGTACATGATGGAGTAATCATTGTATAAATGATTTACCAGATCATAAAACATACCAGACTAGTAAAATCATACACTTGTTGGAAATGGTGGTTTTGCAATGCCTTTAAAGGTGATTACATGTAAATGGGTTGATACGGCTGGAAAAACCAAACTAACAATGCAATCCTAGGCATATCTGTTCAAAAGGAAGTTTCATTGTTGGGGCACACTGCCCTCTGGAATGTTCCCCCTCAAACTCAGGACTACATTCTCCTTGTTGGCCTTCTGCAGGAGTCTGAAGACCTTTTTATTTAGTAGAGCTTTTAATTTGGGTGTGGCTACTTTTTATTGGCTGTTTGCATGGTATTGTTTTTAATTGCTTGTTTATATTTATTATTATGTAATAAAAGGCACCTATTATTATGCAAGCCCCAGAAAGCTGCAAAGGCAGAAAATAAGTCTTTTGAATGAATGTATGAATGAATGAATGAATGAATGAATGAATATACTTAAGTTTGCAAGTCTGAATGTGCATGGTCATATCATGACTTCTCAGTGGTGGTGCCTGTGTTATGGAATTCCCTCCCCTTTGAGCTGAGTACAGTGTCCTCTTTATTAACCTTCCGGAATGGCCTGAAGACATTTTTATTTAGGGAAGTCTTTGAAGCCCTACAACAACTGTTTTTAGAAATTTGTTTTAATGTTTTTTTATTGGTGTTTTACTGCTGGATGTTCTATTTTTATACTGCTTTATGCTTTTATTGTTCTATTTTGTCCGTTTATATCGTTTTTATAGTTTTGCCTGTATTTTAGTGCCTTTTAGATCTCCAAAGGATCTCCTCTATGGAGAACTCGTGGAAGGAAAGCGCCCTACAGGTAGACCACAGCTGCGATACAAGGACATCTGCAAGAGGGATCTGAAGGCCTTAGGGATGGACCTCAACAAGTGGGAAACCCTGGCCTCTGAGCGGCCCGCTTGGAGGCAGGCTGTGCAGCATGGCCTTTCCCAGTTTGAAGAGACACTTTGCCAACAGTCTGAGGCTAAGAGGCAAAGAAGGAAGGCCCATAGCCAGGGAGACAGGCCAGGGACAGACTGCACTTGCTCCCGGTGTGGAAGGGATTGTCACTCCCGGATTGGCCTTTTCAGCCACACTAGACGCTGTGCCAGAACCACCTTTCAGAGCGCGATACCATAGTCTTTCGAGACTGAAGGTTGCCAATACAATACAAAAGTGCCTTTTGTATTTTTATATATTTGTTATTAGCCACCTTGGGTGTTCTTCAGGGAGAAAGGCAGAGTACAAATCAAATCAATCAATAAATGTCCAACGTATGATGCAGCAACTCTAATGAAGATGTGAAAACTAAGAGCTTTATAGGAGGGTACTGTGGAGTCATAATAAACCTATGAAACCGGTGACTTCACAGAAAAGAATTTCCAGTCTAACCAATCAGAATCATGATGAAACAACTTATACCCCCCCCCCAAAAAAACCTGCTCTTTATAATTAGAACTAAATTGTCATGTTCATCCTCACTCATTGTTCTTTAGAGGGCTTGTGGAAGGAAAAAAATGTATCTGCAAAGTGACCTTTACCCAGAACTTCACAACTGTCAGCACAACAAAAATTACATGAAGTGGCACCATGAGGACAATATGCTTAGCCACATTTTTACTTCAAATATGTACTACATGTAGAATAAATAAGTACTCCAAATATGGAGTACTACAGGTATAATAAATCATCTGGCAAAGTCTGTTTGCCAAAAATGATACATTATGTCCTATCAATATTTATTTATTTATTAGATTTATTTTTGTGAGCTGCTTTGGGTGCCCGTTTGAGAAAAAAGCAAGGTATAAATTGAATAAATAAATAACTTAGTTCTACAAAAAGGAAAAGGGTGATTCTCACTCTTCTGGTGTACCATGGAAGTTGAGCTAAACATAGTTACAGAAACACAAATTAATAAGGGGGTATCACTGCTGGTGAATTTTGCAGAGTTGCCAAATATCAGAGGGTTTGGGTTACCTTCATCCTTCTATCATGAAATATTTTCTTTGTCCCTTTTAAATAATTACTTTTGGGGCCCAATTCTATCGAGAGCAGTGCCGGTGGTACACTTGCACCTGGGGTGCTGAGGGTCATAAAAATACCATAAGGCACTTTTCTGACAGCACGCGACACTCAGCAACGGCAGAGAGCCCAGTACCCCCTTCGCCTGGTGGCACTGCTCTGCCAGTGCTTGCATAGGTTTCGCCTGTTAATGTTGCTTCTTCCAAATGGGATCACTCCAGAGCAATGACCATGATTATAGGCACCCCCTATTTAAATTGCAAAATTTCAATTGAATTGGCTGGAGTATAATTTGACTATAGTCGTTTCTAAGAAAAATGTCACTGCCTTTGGGGTTACTGGGAAATCTAGTCAGAAAAAAAAACTATCAGGAGACATAATTTTTTTTCTGAATGAAAAACTCAAATGTATGCCACAGTGAAAGTTCAAGCCTCATTCTTTGGCTACTGTCCATTTAGAAAACACCTGTGTAGTGTGTGACCAGGGTCTAAGCTCAGCACCAAACTTTCTGAAAATATCCCTTTTATACACAGAAGACTGTATTCAAGGAAAATAAATAAATAATGGCTGTCACGTGGTTGGAGGCCTGCATTGCCTCCTCACAAAGGTCCTGCTCCATGTTCCTGAACAGTTAAGCTTTGGAGATAACTTTGCAGTAAGTTCAAAACACGGAGGAAACAGCCTACCCCCTCTTCAGCTTGGATCCTAAGTGACCACATTTGTATCCTTTGGGTTTGAAATAGCAGCAGAGTCACTGGGTTGAATCTTCCCTTTGATGAAAGAAACCTTCTCTATAGGAAAAAAAGTTCTTCCTCCAAGGACTGACCTCTTGTGTTAAAGGAAATAACTCTTTGAATACAACCCCTGGCGGTGGCCCCTGTAAAAAAAAAAGTTCACTCTGTTTCTCAAAGCAGAATCATTTTAGGTAATACCTTTCCTTCACTCAAGACTTGAAAATCACCTGCATTTTCTATCAGAATGGGGTTGGAAAGAGGTTAGTTGCTCCCATTAATCAAACAATAATTGGTTATAAATACTGGCCTGCCAGGCTACCAGTATAAGAGCTGCCCTATTGTTTTCACTTGTTAATTGAAAACTAATTGTTTTCAAGTCTTATTTTATTTTTACTTCATACATTATCCCCAGTAGTGTTCCATTTTGTGTGATGGAGAAGTAGGTACACCCCATTTTTTCCCCTCATACAACTGACCTTATGTATAAAGTCATCTTCATTTTGATCACACAGGCATTATTAACTTATTATTAACTTTATTTCTACCCCACCTTTCTCCCCAGAGGGACTCAAGGCATCCAACCCATCTAATCCATGGGGCTCTTTCTGTGCCAGAAAAGGATATCCTATGCAGTGGAATGTTTCATACATGCGATGATGTGTGTAGTGGAGGGAGGGGTGTGTCTGTTCCTCCACTATGCAGAGAGGAGCACTGCATGGGATAATGTTTGAACCATGGTTGCTAGTTTCTGTCCTGGTTACTTTTATTTAGTGTTGCAAATTCAACACAAAACTGAAGGTAGACAAAGGGAACATGGGTGACGTAGAGATGACTGGGACTGCACTGATATAAAATGCTTATACAAGGGTGAAAATGAAAGAGGAGGAGGATGAGGATTCTACTCTTGGCTTTGGGTACCTCTACACCAGTGGTTCCCAAAGTAGTGAGTTGCACCCACCATTGGGAACCAAAACCTGGCCATTCCCCCTTAAGTAATGGATGTCTTGACAGTGTCACAGCAATTGCAGCGCCGCAGGAACCCAGGGGTTTTTCCCATAAGTAGGGGATCACACTGGCCTCAGGGAGGGTCTGGAAGGCCTGCAACCCCCTCTGCAAGCCTCCCTGATATTTGAAAATGAAAACCAGAAGTGTGCTCCAATCCCCAAATGGAGCTATTTCAAGCATCAGGAGCCTGCAGAGGGGGCTGCGGGACTCCTGGTCCCTCCCTGAGGTCAGCACAAGCTGTCAGGTAAAGGGGGAAGCCCCTGGGTTCCTGCAGTGCCTTGATAGCTGTGGCACCATTGAGAGACCCCCTACCTCCACAACTATTTACCTACTGCTCTACACCAGCCATTTTCAACCACTGTGCTGTGGTACACTGCAAATAATTTTAAATTTTAAATTAAAACATAATTTTAAATTATGTTTTTAATCTGTTTTAACCTGTTGTAATCTGCCTTGAGTCCCTTCAGGGAGAAAGGCGGGGTAAAAATAAAGTTATTATTATTAAAGTTATTACACTGGTGTGCTGTGAATGGTCTGCGGGTATACTGCAGGAGTTTGGGGAAAGGTCATTTATTAGTAGAACCATTGGGGAATGTGAGCATGGTGTGCCTTGTCATTTGTCAAAAAACTGATGATGTGTCTTGACACCTTGTCAGTGTGCTATGCAACGAAAAAGTTTGAAAATCACTGCTCTACACTTATGTGCAAAGTATGATGAAAACACAAGAGGCACTAGAACTGTTGCTAAGAAAAGGTCAGCATGATCTAGTAGGCATTGCTGAAACCTGGTGGGATGAGACACAGAAGTGGACTGAAGTAATCCAGACAAACACCTTATTCAAGAGGAACACAAACATAGGAAAGGTAGAGAAGTAGTACCATGAGTTACACAAGTTTACATCTGTGAGGAAATCCATGAAGGTGAGAGGGAAAGGTCAGATGAGAGCATTTGTGTAAAAATGAAAGGGAAAGGAAGTGATGGTGAGATGACTGTTGTGGTCTTTTATAGACTGCCCTGCCAGAAGAAAGACCTGGACAGTGCTTTCCTGGAACAAATGGACAATTTTCAAATAAGAGAGATATGTTAGTAACGGGAACTTCAAGTACACGGGTAGTTTTGGGGAAATACACTCTGTAAGGGCAAGTGGTCTAATACATTCTGTTAATGGATCTGGAGAGGGGTAGATAATATCCAGGAAGGCAGGAACAGGATCCAAGATGATCTTGACAGAATGGAAGAGTGGGCAAACATAAACCCTTGTGGGAGCTTACCTCAGCAGTAGCAACCCTGGATGCTCTTCAGTCATTTTTGGTGGCTGATGCCCACCTTCTTTATTTGCCTCTAATTCAAGGCACCCAGCCCCATCACTGTTAATGGTGAAAAGTCATATTGTAGCATAGGTAAAGAATGAACACCACTACCCACAAAAGTCAGCAGCCTACTTGGCCCCCACAGACTTAATTCCAGCACTGGGCATGACCACATACAGCAACTGCTTGGTCCACAACATCATGGCACAAAGATCCCTTGTGATGCACTTAAAACACAGTTTGCAAATCTTAAATCTATTACCACCTCGGTAGACTAGATTTTCTTTCTCTCTTTTTAATAAAGACTCAGACTGACATGGGAAGTATAAGAACAAGCATTTGTTTTAAAGATTAATCTTGTTTCAGTTCTAGATTTTTGGCATTGCATTTAGCGATAAACCACATTTTTAACTGATCTCAGCTTTAGGACGTGGAAAACAACCGTTGAAATTTTTGGAAAATCTTCTCACGTCTTTCTTTAAATGCATCCTTTCACTTTCTCCTTTTCACCTCCATTTAACCAGAAAACCAATCAAGCCAGCTTTTGTTTAGCTCATTTCTTGCAGTGAAAAGATTTTCTTGTCACCTTGGTCTGATTCTTTTGATCCTCACCTACTCCATGCAGGACTGATTTTGTAGTGTCACTTATTCAAGAGATATTTTATGCTATATAATATAATGCTACTATGCTGGCAAACTCGGGATTGTCATGATACCTACCGAAGCCTATGAGAATTTTCCCAAGGACTTCATGAGGATAATAATCATAAACATTATCGGGTTGCTCAGCATCACAAGATGTTTGCCAAGCAGCAAAGAGAACCACTGTTTAAACAACAATGACAAAAAACAAGTCCAAATATCCCCAGGATGCTTGAAACTAGATGCATCGTTTTTTGGATTCTGGCCTTCGTCTTTGCTTACACAATGTTTCCCATAACTATGTGTCAGCTCTCATAATTTGTTTATCAATCATGCCAGCGATAATTTTTCAACCATCAACAAGCATAAAAACTGTGTGTTCTTTACAGGCTTGGCTGATGATGCAGCTGTGGCAAGGTCTCTCCTTAATTTTCAGAAGGCGGCAGAGGCAGAGCAACTGTTTTGCATGCTGCAGGTCCCAGGTTCAATCCTTGACATCTCCAGGTAGGACTGGGAAAGATCTTGCCTAAAGCCCTGGGGAGCTGCTCTTCATCAGCATAGACAATACCGAGGTAGATAACACACTGTCTGAATCAAAAGGGTAGCCTATCTTTTTCTTCTTCACTCCCCTTGTCCTCCTTAATGGTAGAAGGTTTCTCCCTCTTAAGCACCAAGAATGCCACTACAGTGGAAAGTAAAGACATAAAAGTGTCTGTTCCTGACCTGCCACTGCAAGGAAGGGTGTGTGTGAGAGAGCCTCCATTACAGCAGCCACCAGAGAAAGGGGATGGAGTGGGGCTTACACATTGGGACTAGCAATTATGAGTCAATTTAGAACTTTCAGAGGCAACAAACCAAATATTTTCTGAGAATTCATTCACAGAACTGAGCATTTACCCATCACTATAGACTTTCATATGGTTGCCACAGTATGCAGACTGATGTTTCATCTTGATACCTTTGCACATCGGTTTGGCAAGTCAACCTTCTTCTTTGACTTCCGCATGTGTAAAGCAAGAGTTGGGCTCTCCATCTATACACGTCATTTCTGAATCTTCAGGCATATCAAAAAGTAAGCAACCATGAGGAGTCATTAATAGAAACCCACTAATCAAACATGCAGAGTCCTGTTCTGGTAACTTATCATTCATTCATGTTTAAACAAGAATGCCCAGTGAATAATTTAACAGATATCAAATTACTGCTTCATGTATTGTGCATGTAGCACCTCACTCATCCACTTCAATACTGCACGGTGTGCTACATGAATTACCAAAAAAGTTAATCATCATGCAATTCACACTTTATATCAGAACTATCACCATGTTCCCAATCAACTGCTGTTATACTGAATTATAATAGCAAACAAACAAAAATTTGGCATACCGACAGCATATAGCAGCCACTGAGCTCCATAACAACATTGCCATGTAAGATTCAGGGGAGCTTAAAAACAAAACAAAACTGAGCTAGGTTATTTGGAGAGTCAGGGTGAAGCATCATCAGTATGCTGATGACACCCAGCTCTATTTCTGGGGCTACTCGCCTCACCCAGGGGAAGGGACGGAAATCCCTCTCTCCTGAGGTGCCGCCAGCACTACCCGGTTGGCGTTCATGGCAGCCATTTTTGGTGCTGCGGCAGCCCCACGCCCCAGGCAGCACAGGATTGGGCTGTAAGTCCACAGTTTATTGGTGCTGTTTGGAGGTGCCTTACTGTCCCCCTTGATCATGCAGCACCTGCAGCATGAAGTGCCTTCCACCGGCTGAGGATGGCACACCAATGGTAGACCCTCTAGGACAAAGCTTTCCAGAGGTCAGCCCAAGGGCCAGATCTGGTATCTTGCTTAAACCTTCCCCCGAGTGAACAGCACTTACCATTCTGCAGAGGAGCCTCCACAAAGAACCTCCACGTGTCCCTAGTCTTCAAGTCAGCCAGCTGTTTCCAAGAAACGCTTCCAAGATCCCAGCAGGCTTTGCATCTGGATTTCTGGACAGAAGCAGCTGGATGTGGCAGAGACTGGAGGAGCATGGAGGTGCTTTGCTGAGGCTCACTGGCAGAACAATAAGTGTTTTCTGCACTGGGGAAGCCTTTGGCGACATGCAGCAGTCTCCACTTTGGAGACCACTGCTCTAGGACAAAGATAATCTGGCCACTGTGATCCAGTATCATGAGAGCCTTTGAAGACAACTTGGACACTACAAATGGTTTTGTATATGGTGCCTTCAGGGGACAATTTCTGGGGAAAAAAATTGCAGGAGGCAAATGTTAACCTCTTGTCACACACCTCCTGTCATGAGTCATGGCTATCTTTTAAAGATAAAAGGCAGTTTCCTTTTTCTAAATCTAAGAAAAAAAAATGCAGAATTTTTTTTGCCAGAACTCAGTTTCCAAGCTGAGAGATCTTTTCCTTCATCCATGACCAATCTCTAAAACTATACCAAATACTTCTGAAACTTCTTTATACATTTCAGAGCATTAGTACTATCTAAGCAGGCATTGCTGATTGGCAGCAGCCAGGGATATGCCCAAGTCACTACACTCTAGTCATGAGTTGAGTCACAAGTCACCGACCCTGTGACTCAACTTGCAAGTCACAGTATGTGTCCGTCATGACTTGATTTTAAAAAATTTCAAGTCCTTCAAGTTATGAGTCTGAGTCATTTTGAGTCATAAGACCTTGAGACAAAATGCACTGAAAAAGGAAGGTGGTGGTGGGGTGTGTAAGTAAGAAAGAACACAGAAATAGTAAAGCAGCCATTTTCGACCACTGGTGTGCCACAAATGGTCCACAGGTGTGTCGAATTTGGGGGAAGGTCATTTATTAGTTGGGCCAATGGGGGATGTGAGCCCCCCACTGGCAGCATGGTGTGCCTTGTTCATTGTAAAAAACCTGATGGTGTGCCTTGACAATTTTAGTTCCTTGTCAGTGTACCGTGAGATGAAAAAGGTTGAAAATTGCTGCATTAAAGAGATAGGGTCTTGAGTCATTTTGAATTCAAACACTTTTCAAGACACTGGCCCTGTGTTGAATTGGGGTCAGTGACGTCCACAACTTGAATCCACTTGAGTCGTCAAAAACTGCCGCTTAGCATGACTCGAATCAAGTCAATCCAAGTTGAGTGCCCATCCCAGAAAGCAGCTCTCTAGGGTCTCAGTCAGATCTTTTCCAATGGAGATAACCAAGGACTGAACCAGGAGCTCTACAACATTCTGGGGACTATGAGTATACAACGTAAACAATGGCTGGATCAAACAATCATTAAAAAATGCAGGATAAAAAAAATGGAAGAAGACATTTTGCATGGTTAGCTGGGCAAATTCTGTTGACAAAAAGCATCAATTTGGATACTTGAACATCATTGAGCAAACTAACTAATTTATGATATGTAAAGGTTTATCAGTTTTGATCTTTACTCTTACCCAATTCTGGAAGGAGATGGTAGATCTCCTCATCATGCATTGTGTTATAGTTCCCTCTACTGGTTGAGCTGGTGCATTTGCTAGCTCACTTTTTTTTGAAAGCTTCTGTCTTTCATTTTATTTTTGGAACTCCATCAAATAAGGCAAGTTCAAGGAAGAGAAGTAGGCTTCTAGAATAACTTTCACATCTATGATATCTTTCATGGTGATAAAGCTATTACAAAACTGTCAGATCATATCAAAATATATTTAGTTATTTAGAGAGGCAATAGAAGTTAATGATACAAATGAACAAAGAATTGATACAGTTGGCCCACATCTTATGTGCGATTGACTTGGGTGAATTCAAGTATATGTGCTCAGATAGGTGTTGGAAAAGTAACCTTTTGCATTTCAAAAAGCTTTCAAAGCTTTAAATTTGGTTTTTCAACTGGAATATTTGTATTTTTCAACTGGAATGATTCATTTTTATGCTATATATGTTATTTGATTAATTTTATTACTGGTTCCATTTCATTTTTGTATGTAGATGTTTTTCATTGTAAACCACTCAGAGAGCTTTATGGAACTTTGAGCAATACAAAAAGTTAACAACTAAAATTAACTAGTCATAAAACACAACTACGATAGATAGATAGATAGATAGATAGATAGTTAGTTAGTTAGTTAGTTAGTTAGTTAGTTAGTTAGTTAGTTAGTTAGTTAGTTAGTTAGTTAGTTAGTTAGTTAGTTAGTTAGTTAGTTAGTTAGTTAGTTAGTTAGTTAGTTAGTTAGTTAGTTAGTTAGTTAGTTAGTTAGTTAGTTAGTTAGTTAGTTAGTTAGTTAGTTAGTTAGTTAGTTAGTTAGTTAGTTAGTTAGTTAGTTAGTTAGTTAGTTAGTTAGTTAGTTAGTTAGTTAGTTAGTTAGTTAGTTAGTTAGTTAGTTAGTTAGTTAGTTAGTTAGTTAGTTAGTTAGTTAGTTAGTTAGTTAGTTAGTTAGTTAGTTAGTTAGTTAGTTAGTTAGTTAGTTTACGGTCATCTGACCAGCTAATCACAGGCAACAAAACAAAATACACAAAATTAAGACCAACACCCCTTTGCACATATATAAAGTCATAAAATCAGAGATTTACATTCTCAATTTTCTTTCTTACCAACTGTGCAGCATGACAGAAGTGGGCAACCCTGAATGATATATCAGAATATACATCAGATCGCAGAAAAGCAAGCAGCTCCTCCACCTGCATCCCCATTTCAGTACCAAAAATCGGGGAGATAAATTTAGATCTCAAATCATCATAATATGGACATTGCAAAACAATGTGGGCAGTTGTCTCCACCACATTATGAGGGCAGGGGCACAGTCTCTCTGAATACGGACGCCTTGCATAACGTCCCAAAAAGACTGCTGATAAGAGTACATTACACCTGGCTTTAGTAAAAGTAATCCTAAATTTAGGAATAACGATATTATAAAAATATCTGGCAGGAGAAAGTACAAGAGCTTGAGCCCCAAGAAAAACATACGCAGAAAGTCTGGCTCTCCAAGTACATTATATAGATAATCCACATTTCAACATGCCCAGCAGGATTTTAAAAACCCTCTATTATCTATTTAAATGTACATCCTAGTATCTGACATATGCAACATACAATGAAAGGGATCTATAAATAAATTCTTATTCTGCTTGAGTTTTTGTGCACATGTGTATTTGTTACTCCAACACACATAAAGAAACATACAAAGCATTCTCCAAGTAGCAGGGATTTATGACTTACAGGGGAATGCAATCTACACTGAGTTCTCTGTGGAAGAATCCTGGCATATTATGAAGGATTCTGGAGAATGTTCTATGCTAGGGCACATGCTGTATTCCTGTGGAGTATCAACCCACCCCTTGGATCTCATTATGGTCCCATGTGAATGCTCTAGAACAGGGGTGCCCAAACCCCGGCCTGGGGGCCACTTGCAGCCCTCAAGGACTCCCAATGTGGCCCACGGAG
This sequence comes from Tiliqua scincoides, assembly GCF_035046505.1. Lineage (NCBI taxonomy): Eukaryota > Metazoa > Chordata > Lepidosauria > Squamata > Scincidae > Tiliqua > Tiliqua scincoides. The sequence goes on along the minus strand of NC_089827.1, from coordinate 24,190,095 downwards.
AGCTCCAGTCTCTGATGAGCCTCTGGTCCTCTGGAGACTTGCTGGAGCCCATGCTGGCCTGATGCAACTGCTCTTAGCGTGAGGGCAACTGTTCAACCTCTGACACAAGCTTTGGGCCGAGGGCTCCCTCCACTGCTTGCTATTTCACATCTGTGATGCAGCAGTGGCAGTGATGAAAAGGCTGGCCTTGCTTTGTGCAAGACCTTTTATAGGCCTTGAGCTACTGCAAGACTTTCATTCATTCATATAAGTTCCATCTCTAATAAATTCATTTATGTAAATTTATTCAAATTTGAAATGTAAGTTAACTCTTTCCCCTCCCAGCCCCGACACAGTGTCAGAGAGACAATGTGGCCCTCCTGCCAAAACGTTTGGATACTCCTGCTCTAGAAGTATCCCACAGATGCATGTAGTAATAGCATCTGTAGTAGTGGCAAGTTGTCGTTCATAGGATCTTGTCTGTGCTGTATATAGATCTGTCCACTGAAAAATCTTTGATTTGTGTCACCAGGATACAATTTGAAAAGCACCAGTTACAGCAATTTCAATAACATTAAGTCTACAGAATTTGAATATATTACAATCCTTACAACTGAAGTCTCCCACAATACATATTTTTGAAGTTATAATCATAATCCCACATGCTGGAAAGGCATAGATTGTGCCTGTAGAGGCTTATGAAAGTCTTGTAAAAATTAGAAACTGAAGTTATCTACACTTTTTCACAACAGCCAGGAAAAAGAGTTGAACAGATGTTTTAAAAATACTTGCATCACACAATGTAACAAATAATAGCCAGGATGTAAAGAATTGGGCAAGCAGTTTCACATGCCCAAGGAGATAGGCTTCACTTTGAAAAACATTCCCCTCCAACTCCATAGCACACACAAACCACCTTTGAAGGTAAAGGTCCAATCCTATGTATGTATACGCAGAAGTAAGTCCCTTTATAGTCAGTCGGACTTACTCCCAGGTAGTGCGGACAGGACTGCAGCCTGAGAGACTTTTAAGTCTGTGATCCATGATGCCAAACAAACAGCAACAGTAAAACATTTAAGTGGGTTAAGCTTTTGGATCACACAAGGCAAATCTATGGATCTCAATCAATATTCAAAATATACTTGGATAAGAAAAAAACATACATTTTTTTCCCTACTGTTTTTTGTTATGGAGTCTAAGAGAACAACCCTTTGTCTACCTGATATGAAGTCTGATTAATTTCAAGGAGGCTTACTCCCACATAAGTGTGCAGAGGACTGTAGTCTTAGTTGCACAGATGATGGATAGTAACAACCTTCTGCTATACAAGATTGAATGTCATTGACAAAGTGGGAACTAATCAAAGGATTACTTCCCTCTGAAGTGGCAAGCTTCACATCCTTGATAGCTGCTGATATTTATGAGGCAAGGTTGGTGGTAGTTGAGTGAGAAGAGAATGAAACAGTAATACATTTCCATATTACCATACAATTCTAGGTTTAACATAGGGGTTCTCAAACTGGTGACCCACCAGCCAGAGAAGCCGTGTCCCTGTCCTTAAGGGGCAGGGGATGTTAGGAATGCTCACATCCTTTTTATATGTGGCTTGGATAAGTGACCAATGTAAATGACTATTGAATATACCATATAAAAAGTATGATAGGTCAGTGTGTAGGTAGGTTTATATCATATAAAAAGTATGATATGTGTAGGTTGTTCATATTTACTCTATTTACACATAAAACTTTACTGCTTGTTAAGGATACATTCCTATATCCTAGGTTTATGAATTCACAATACCTTTTATTTCCTAATTAAATTTCTAGCCCACCCCTCAGCCAAACTGGTCTACAGGACAGTTCACAAATGTAGCAAGAACAATACATAATATTGAACTATATATAAACAACAAAATTACTGATTCAAATGAAATTTGCACCACACTGGGAAAGAGTTGAGAGGTTTTGCATCTGAAGTTTCTACCTAAAACTGTTTTAAATCAGATAAAAGCTAGAGTATGCCTAGTAGGGTTTTAGGTGACTGGAGAAGGGAGATTAAAACCACAGTGTCACAAGAGGTAAAGAACCAGGAGGAGGTTGCAGTGAAAAATTAAACTGTTTTAGTACTTTATCCTCCACTGGAAGGAAAAAAAAAAACACATTTGGCTCTGCAAAAAAATTAATCAAAATTAACATCTGTTCTGGAGGCCATTTGCTCTAAAGTAAATATTCTGCATCCTTCAAATTTCTGCATGATGTGTTCTGACAGATTTAGAAGAGTTGCCCTTTTTTAAAACAGATTGCAGCTCAGCCCCCAAAAGAACAGTCTAAAACATGTTAACAGAACAGCCCCATTTTCTATTCCTGTGAATAGATTTACCCCTTTTTACAAAGCTTAGGAAATGCTATATTTAACAGCACACATCCAGAAACAGATTATCTTATTATAGTACTTGCAGTTGCACAGTACCTTCTTTGTAATTCAACTTTGGTTCCCATTTCCTTTTCTTTGTAAACAGTTTGGCTGTACTGTATCGCAGGTGGTAAGACCTGCCTCATAGTGAAGGCACTTCTCACTCCATGCTCTCCCTGCATAGTAGATTTCTGAAAACTCTTCCTCACAAGTATCAACTTTTTAAACTCACACTCTCACCATTCATATACGTTTTTTTAACCACGATTCATTTATGAGGCCAGCAAAATTATAGACTTCGAGACTTGTTTAGCTGTAAACACTGGCTACCCGAAAACCATGGCTTGCAAATTGGAAGCCAACATAGCTAATGCCAAGCAGAATCCCTTTTAATCAAGGTTTGTAATCATGCTACAAGCCCTGGTGAAGATGGAAACCCTGATTAATAGTAATCATGGCCAGCAGAAATGCAGATAAAATGCTAAAACTTAAAGCAAACAAAAGAAGGGAGGGGAAATACCTTTAAACAAAACAGGAAGTATGTACCACTCCCAGCATATTTCACGCTTTCTGTTTTGTTTAAAGGAACCATGTGAGGAAGGAGCAACATGAGGAAATAGCGGGTTAGACCATTGCCTTCTGATCCACTTGGGAAAGTGGGGGGGGGAGCAGAGCAGTCAGTGAAGGGACCCGCTTTCCTATGGTAACATATACCACCTGGCTAGTTGCTATCAAACAAACATACACAAGAGCGGAACTAGGTAAGGATTCAAAAGAAATATTTTATTCACAGAGTTATACTTTCATATACATCTTATGAAGTAACAGAGGTTCCTACAACTTGGAACAGAGAACCCTAGAACTGTCTTCTATATGTGTGTGTGTGAGAGAGAGCGAGAGCGAGCAAGGTGGCTTGGCAGGAACAGAACCCAGGCAAAGCACATCATCCTGTATTGATCCTGTGTAAAAAAGGAGGAAGGAAATAGAATTAGGGACCACACCTCCTACAAGGATCATAGAGGGCATGTAAAAGGTCTCGGCAGTACACTGCCCTCCAGAATCCTGCAAGTGGCATTGCATCCAATTCCAGCACCACTCCTTGCTCACTTTAGCAAGCATCAAGAATATAGGAGCTGCTCCATCCACATTGGGCTGGAGGAAGGTAACGGCAGTCTCACCATGAAAGGTACGCCGTCTCTTTGCTGCTCCCTGCAACCCACCAATATACGTGCACTGCATCGGTTGCATCATTCACAGGCCAGCGTGGTGAAGATGGCAACAAATGTATTGTAAATAGCTCACAATAAAGGTACTTTTCAGAAGTTTTCAAATTTGTCACTTTCAACCCATTTTCATAATTAATGATATTAATCTGCTGCTTAGCAATTTAGAAAGATCCTCTATTTTAACACAATATCCGTATTTGCATCAGCTATAAGTATGCAGAGCATCATGTTGTTAGAACAAATCTGGCATTTTCCATTCTGCTGCCATGTAGTCAGCTGCTGCTTATCCATGTGCGCTAAATTCAAGTGCAACCCTCAATAAACTAGTATCGCCAGAACTGGGCAATGCTGCTCCAAGCTCTTATTACATTTTTATTTTTATTAATATTTATTAACCCTTAAGTGATAACAAAATACAGTTATTTTCCCATTATGTTTTCATATATGCACATACATATGTGCCACAAGATCAAGATTTTGCCTTTGCTAATGTGAAACTGAGATAGTAGCAGGAGCTAGTGTGGCTACCTGGTTGATTCTGCCAATAGCATATGCTTGTCTCAAAGATTAAGTCATGCATGTCTACGTACACAAGGGAGTTACAGTGACACTGCAAATGGCTCATTAAATCAGTTGTGGTTCCTTTGGTCACTCCCACTGTTCTTTGGATCACTGTGGTAATGCTTGTCCAAATACATTCTGACATGGGCTGACATCTGGGGATGTGTGCATTTTTTTCTGTAAACCACTTTGTGAACTTGTTTGGTTGAAAAGGGTAACATAAATTGTTTAAATAATAATAAGACTGAATGGAAGAGGTTTTTCTATGCTAAAACTTTAAAAATAGGGGGATTCCTCTACTACTGGAATATATTATTATTGTGAATATATTTATATACCATTTTTAAATACCACTTTAAAAAATTCAAAAAAAGAAGGCATAAGCATTACTTCTGATTAGCATGGAAGCATTTTTGGAATAGGTCCAGGTGTCATTGCTTTCCAGTGGGTTCCAGGCCAATCCAGAAATGGTAGGAAAGATTTTCCTGCAAGGAAGATATGTTTTTTCTTACATCTCCTTCACGACTAAGCCCTAAATGTCAGCAGTTTCTAGGTAGAAGGAAAGAAAATGCATTAATTCTTACAAGGAGAAGTGGGTATGTAACATACAGCATAGAGGCTACTTTGTGGTGAACCCATCAAGGACTCAGTCCTCTGTGGTTTGATGGTCCTCCATGGTCCACTTCCATTCCAAGATGGGTGCTCTATTGTTTAATGTCCTGAAGAGGATTCTGATTGCTCAGAAGCCCTGTGCCCTATTGATTATACTATTCTTGACTGAGTTTACAGTGAAGTTGGTGAGCGAAGCCAAGGTTGAAAGTCACCTCGTGTATATTAATGGCTTTACTTTGGAGTCAGGACTCTGCCAAGATGTGGCAGTTGTAGACCTGCTGACTAAGCAAGGAGCAGCTGGTCATGAAATTTCTCAAAAAGAAAGGTAAGGCTTAACCTAAGTCAGCTACTAGTCTGCTGAGACGGGACAGGGGAAAGACTGCTCTGAAGAACCAAAGTTTACCCTTTTTCCTAAGGCGTGTGATATCTATTGGTTCCTCGCCATCAGCCCAAGCTAATGCCATTAGACTGGTTTTGGTCTTGTGTGCTTGGCATGCACCCAGTATCACATGCATGTGTATATAAAAATGTGCCAGGTAACACCTGGTGCCAACAGAAGCTAGTCATTCAGTTCTTTGAATATAATGTGTATTAAAAGTGATTAGGGAGATGCCTTTGTTGATTGCTTATGCTGGTCACACTCATATTCTTGTTACTGTAGTCTTTGCCTAAATATAATTTTTATTTCTAATCAAAGAACAACCCACACTTAGGTCTCTCTCTCTCCCTCCTTCATATTCAGTTGGGTGTTTTTTCTTGTTTTTTTAGTAAAAATGAAAGTATTGGTGCCATTAAAGCACCAGTACCTGTTCCTTTATTGCTGTATTAGCGAATCTCAAAAGCTAACTCATTTCCCCCCCAATCACTACAGAGACTATTCTCATTCTACACCTTAAGTTAAAATCAAAAGCACACACAAATTACTTTAGCAGTGCTACTAATTTGCTGCTACTGTGCTACTACTGCTATTACTTAGTGCTACTAGTAAAGCTGGACAATTTCAGTTTCAGAGTTAAAAACAGGACATGCAAAGACATGGTGGTTGTTTACATCTGCTACATGCATATCTAGGGAGGATAATTAACTAGGCTGTTCTTCAGATTTATTACATTTCAGATTTACAAGTGCACAAAGGAAGATGATCACAGCTTCCAGTGTTGGTAACAGAAACACTATCGTGGAAAACCAAACTGAAACTGTATAATCAAAAGCAGATACAAGCTAAGGATCGTTCAGGTCACACTTCACTTGAAGCACTAATCCAATAGGCTCCAGCTCTCCCGCTCATGTTCACTGAAAGCCACTGTTTTTGTGCTAAACACATTTTAAGTATATTGTTTTAACATGAAAACAATTTTCAAGCTCTTTTTCCCCCACTGCCAGAAATTACATCCTGATTTTTGGGCCACGCTGCACTATTCTACTGCAACTGCAAAAATGAAGTACTTACATCTTTCTCCTGTGGCACATTCCTTACCATGCCCTGCTGGATCAGTTTCTGCTGCCTGAAATAATTGTCCTAAGTTATGCACAATCACTCTAGCTCTCATCCTTCTCCTTCATCCCAGGCTGTTCTGGATCCAGGACTCAAATCATGGCAATTAGCAGACCATGAACCACACAATGGGGCAGAATGGTTTGGGAGAACAAAGTCAACAGTTAGTTTTGCTATAAAATTATTTAAGCATCAGGGCAGTTGACAAAAGAAACATTTTACTCATAGACAAGCAGCAGAGTTTTAGAACAGGTGGCTATAACCTAATCAATCAAACCTTTATTTAAATAAAAAGCCAAGCGAACTCACTAGAAGCCATTACAAATCAAACAATTCACCTCTAAATGAAAAGACTTTCATAGACTGATGGATTTATTTCCTTCTTTTCTTAGGCCTTTTCTTCAGCTGTCACCCTTGATCAATGCAGTGGCTGAGATGTCAAGTATTTCGGCTAACTTGCCTGGGAAATGCTTTGCATAGCACCTCAAATGTCATACTGCCAACTACTTGCTGCAATAGAATTATCAGGTCTTTCTTGGCAGCTGACAGCCAAGAAAATGTGATATTTCAAGACACATGGTTATATTTAGTCAAGGTATGACGTAGAGCTCTCTACACAGTCATATAAGCTTCAATCTATGAGCATTTTTGTTTAATTAACAATCCTATTAGGATTTGGATGTATATATTGGGCACCCTCACTTAGCAGGAACTATGAACTATTTAGATGTGTCATGCACCATGTTGTTTAATTTCTGATACTACATCATAGTACAGAAACAGTGGTGAGATACATAAACATTATATTCATAGCTTTGCTTATGCAGAGTTATTTTTGTAGCAAAGCAGGACTTTGAAGACCACTACTCACCCTAACAGTCTTACTAGGATCAACATCTGTTTCCCTGATCTGCTGTGCTATGTTCATGGAATAGCTTAATTCTTACCATAAGAAAAACATTTTAAGTCATTAAACTGACAAAGCTTCTAGAAAAACAAGAACCTATGTGGGTGAGGGCTTTAGCCTGTAGTATAAGCTGTTATAATGAACTAAGCATCTAATTCATCAACGGTCTTACTTCTGTCCGTTTCCATAAACACTTCCCAAGGAAACCTGTGCATCTGCTCAGGAATCCTGAGCACCTGCACTAACGTTTCTGCTTACTAAAGCAGATTTTTAGGACACAATCTTAATAGTACAATGAGAACACTGAGGTTAGTCATTTAGAGCCTTGTTGCTACCATGGGTCAAGGAGTCTGTCCTAGAAAACAGCCAACATTTTTCTGTGGCCACACACTGATGTCAGGGCTGGCTCATCATATGGCTGACTGAGGTGGTTGCCTTAGGTAAAGGTTTGGTGGGGGGGGGGCACCCAAATCTGCTCCCTAGATTTGAAAATAGAGTGGAAGAATTAGAGTGAGAGGACGCATTCTCTTCTGCTCACCCCAACATGACATTTTGTGAGCACCACATTTTGTGGGCATTCTACAATGTGCCTGCACACATAAACTTGCTGGCATGTAGCATGGAAAATGACTTGTATTTATATTGGCATTTTGCAGACAGGTAGCTTCAGTGGGGGAAGGGGATTTCAAATCCTCTTACCCATGCGCAAACCTCCCAACCCACAGGTCTCCTCAGACCTGCACCAGCACGTTTGCCAGCAGAGGTCCAAGGAAAGAAAGGGGATGGGAAGGCTGCTGCCAGATGGATAAGATTCGGAGTGGGCTGTCCACGAATATATAATCCTGTATATATTCGATGTCAAGTCTTCCTCCCTCCCTCCCTCTCACACAGTTGAATAAAGATTTTTTTAAACCTTGAGGCTAAAATAAAACCTTCAGAATTTTATTCAACCTTCATTATACCTTGAGAAAATGCAATTTACTGCAAACCCATCTCTGAGTGTTCAGTCTACAGACTTCTGGATTCCAAGACACAGAACCCTGAGTTTGCTTTTGAAAAACAATTAGTTCTGAGGAGGGATCAGCAGACATCACAACATAAGCTTGATAGTATTGCCACAAGGACCTTTCTTCCTCCTAGTTGACTATACTTTCAAGGCCTGAATAGTAAATATTACACAACACAATATTTGTTCCCTGAGGCTTTGTATTGTACAGTCAATTTCATTCTATGGTGCAAAAATGCTACACTTGTCGAAAATGTCAAAATCCTTTGCCAAGAAGCTGATGGAACCTTTAATTATGAATTTCTCAAGGCTTATGTTATAATACAAATACTGCTTTAAGTTGTCAACACCTCTAATGATACAATATGCATTATATGACAACATTATTATGACCTTCACAGCAATGAGCAGCAGGAAACTGTTTGAAGAGTCCAGTTTAACACGTCTCCTTTCAAATAATATAAACGTTTTAGTTTTCATGTTACCTTTTACAGCTATACATGCTCCCTCAGAAGTCAGCCCCATTTTATTCAATTAGGCTTGCTTCATACTAAGTGTGTAATGGACTGCAGTCTTAACTTGTAAACCTGACTACCACTATACAGCATTTATGCAGCCAACTGTTAAGTAATAATTCTTAGGGGGTCAAATAAAAACCATAAGCATTATTTATTGTTATAAGCAGTGACATTTCTTAGAACAGGGGTGGTCAAACATTTTGGCAGGAGGGCCACATCATCTCTCTCACACTGTGGGGAAAAAAGGAATTAATTTACATTTCAAATTTAAATAAATTTACATAAATAAATACATTAGAGATGGAACATATGAGTGAATGAATTTTACTGACTTTATAATATACATGAGAATTATAATATAGGCATGTAGAACCACATGAGAACTATGAACTGTTTGCCACACACCTCTTGAACAGTGAAAACATAGATACCAAGCCACAAACACATGGAGATGTAAATTGCTCAGAGGCAATGGGGGGGGGGGGGATTAAAATAATCCCCAGGAAAAGCAGAAAACACATGGAGACTATAAAAGGCCTTGCTCTAATACAGCTTGCAGTTTGCATCTGGCGGTTGCGACTAGCAGTTGTCGGCCAGTGTGGGCTCCAACAGTCTCGGATGGGCCAGATGCTCATTAGAGACTGGGGGGTCCCTACAGGCTGGATTGGGGGTCCCCAAGGGCCGCAAATAGTTCCCAGGCCAGGGTTTACCTAGCCCTGTCTTAGAACATACACCTCCACATTGGAAGACAACTCCAACCAGATTCCTCAGTTTAATCCTGCCTCTTCCAAAATCCATGTTGGCTTTGGAATGTAACCATATCTGAGAGCACTTGAGTTTCTTGTTTTTTGGGTCCAGCCTCCCAAGAACCCTCATAATTGCAAGCAGGAAGAAGCGGCTGACTGGATTGTCCACAGTTCCTTGGCTGTGCCTCCAACCTGCTTACTGATTCTTACCCGTTTCCCTAGTGACTTCCTATTTACCATAAACATTAACCCTATTCCCAGGCTACCCCTAACAGCCTCACAGTTTTGTACCCAGGTACTGAGGCTGTAACCTTCTAGTCAGGACAGTAGATGACTAGTAGTGATTTTAAAGTTTCCATTCGAAATTTAGCGGCTTTAGAACTCCATTCTCAATAGTCAAGGCTGACCTGCCATAAGGAAATAGAGCACTGAATCTGGGTGTCATCATTGCAGGTATTATCCAGCTGCAGCCCTCTCTTCCAAAGGCTTTTAAAGCCTCTGGATTCTCCCAGCATATCTTCCAGTTGGTTAGACAGAAGTGTCTGTTAAATTAATCTGCCCAGGCAGAGAGACCCGGTTCTCTGGACTACCATTAACAGAAATCTAGCGGGTACATATCAGAAACAGGGCCTTGTCAGTAGTAGCACCTTAGCTGTGGAATTCCTTACTCATAGAGATAAGGCTGAATCCCTGACTTACTATTTTTAGACGGATGGTTCAGACCTTCCTTCATAAGGCATTTTATCCTGCTGAAATGCAATTACTGGTGCCTCCAATTATTTTACTTGTTACTGCAACCATTCTGTTTTATTGCCCACACTTCAATGCTTTGCATTGTTCAATTGTGTTTTCAAAATTGTTTTATCATTTATATTGCTCTTAACAGTCTGTAATCAACTAGATTATCTACTGAATGAAAAGTGGCATATAAATATATGACAATATATGACAACAAACAATAATATTATTACTCCCGGTAAAACTGTCAGTCCCAGAATAGAGAGGCAGCCGTTTCATTAGATGGAGTCATTTTCAGTAGCAAATCTGTGATTACAGCAGAGTTTGGGGACCTTTAGGGAGATCTAATGTTTAGGATTAATACGTTCATATCAAAGGGAAAATGCATCATAATATGTAACAAAAGATTCTGTAGTTTGAAATAAGATTATGCTTTAATTACTGCAGACACTCACCTATAAGTCAACCCCACAGATAAGTCGAGGGCAGGTTTTCAGCCAAAATCATGACCCTCAGATAAGTCTTAAACTCAGGGGGATGCCTGACTATAGTTTTGTCTGATTTTACTCGAGGCCAGATCCTGAAAAATAGCCTACCACTAATGGTTACCTAAGAACTGTAGTCTCTAATTTATTAAAAACATAGTAAAAGATAAGATACAATTTTATTCTTTTTAAATTCTGGTCTTCACCACCTTTTTGTAAACACTATTGGAGTAAGTGCACTGTAAACAACATACCAGTAGAACAGTGGTTCCAACCTGGTAGTCATCTACTCCAGGGACACTCAACAGGACCTTTAGGGGTACTTGAAAGAGAATGGAATAATGGCAGAAAAAGGCAGATCATGCTCCAGAATGCCTTGCAAGGACCAGCAAGGCAGGAAGGGAGGTAGCTAGTTGGCTGTGAAAGCCCCACCAATAGCTAGCTTTTGGTCATCAATTAATGTATGAACCAGTGATTGAAAACCAGCACAGTAAAAAAGCACAGTAAAAAAGCATTTAATATGGAAAATGATCAATCACCTAGAATTTCTCAGCACACTTCTGGTGCAAAACAGTGCAAAGGCAGAGTCTTCTGTTCTTCAAACAGATAAAAAGAGAAAACATTGTGAAATACATAAAGTCTGGGCTTTCATATAGAGGAGATGAGGGCTTGTATTATTACAAACATTTTGCTAATATGAAGGGTACAATTTATGGAAATGGGCTGCCAAGGGATCTACAAGTGAAAAAGGTTGGGAACCACTGCAGGAGAACCATGAATCAAATCCACCTTTAAGATGTCAGGTGTTTTAAGCCAGAAGCTCTACATATAACATACAACCCATAACACATAACTGAGAGTGTGCAATTCAATTCATAGCAGAGAGATGCAGCTGCATATATTTGCAAACCTTTTTACTCAGAAGTAGACCCTCTGTTTCCCATGGGTGTTATTCTTAAGTAACAGTGCATTGAATTGTAGCCTGAACTGAATTGTAGCCTGAATTGAATTTCTGATGGAAAGGAGGATCCCATCCTGGTGTTGAAAAAAAAAAAAGACTTCTGCCAAGTGCATTTGCAAAAAGGAACCAGGTTGCAGCAGCGAAAGGGAACGGAGGAGAATAAAAGGTTAACCTTGGCTGGAATTTCCCAGGAAAGTTACTATAGAACAGACATTTTCAACCTTTTTCAGATCACAGCACACTGTCAAGGCACTAAAATTGTCAAGGCACACTCCCAGTTTTTTACTTACATTTAATTACTATATTACAATTAATTTTTAATTAATATAATTAATACAATTAAATCATTACATGACAAAGGGCACAAGCCTAACCAGGTCTACTCAGAAGTAAGTTGTTCAATGGGGCTTACTCTCAGGAAAGTGTGGTTAGGATTGCAGCCAAAGACTAGGGGGGATGTGCCTGTGTGACTTACTTCTGAGTAGACATGCCTAGGATTGGGCTTTTGGTTGCACTCTTTTTTCTCAAATACAGGAGCAGGTAATTGGCACTTCTCTCTCCTCCTCTTCCCCACCGACCACCTCCCACAGCCACATTCCCCCATCTCATAATTGCAGTAGGCACCTCTCCTACTGTCCCTCCCCTCACTGATCTACACCTTCCAAGGGTCCAGAATCATTTGCCTCACATTCTCCCCCCCATCGTCTGCTCCTGTATTTCATAAAAAAAGTCCAATCCTAGGCATGTCTACTCAGAAGTAAGTCCCATTATAGTCAATGGGACTTACTCCCAGAAAAGTGTGGAGAGGATTGTGGCCCAACGCCCCTCCTCTGAAAGGCAAAGGCGAGGCAGGGAGGGTCGATTTGGGGAGCTGCAGGCAACTGTGGCAAGGAAAAGGGACTTCAGCCAGCCTATTCTTAGGGTCGTAGCCTTAGCAGAGTGGCTGGCTTCCTACCTGCTTGCCTGCCCCTGGCTCCCTCTTCTCACTCCACCCAGACCTCCTCCAGGCTTTTCTGGTTGCCCAGTCAGCAGGCAGGGCAGGCAAGGGACTTGATACCCAATCCTAGGCATGTCTACTCAGAAGTAAGCCCCATAATAGTCAACAGGGCTTACTCCCAGGTAAAGGAGGATCGGGTGCAGCCTTCCTCTTGCTCACAGCAGAAGATGCAAAGCGGCTGCTCCTCCCCCTGCCTTGTGAGAGTCAAAGCAGCTGCTTCTCCCTTGAGGGGCTGCTGCCTGCCTCCTCTGGTCCCCTCCTCTTGGTGAAAACCACTACTATAGAAACAAATGAGCCTGCTTTAGCAAGAACCTGTTCAGAGTTGAAAGGTTCTGCCCTCTGATTGACCCGGAGATAAGGCGAATTGGAGCTTGATTACTTAGCAAAAATTCCACGTACTACGGCACTATCTACGGTACAAATTATGTTGAGGAAGGATTCAATTTTTTTAGTTTATAAAAAAGGACTTGATACAACAGAATGTTAGAAAAAAGATGTATTGTGTGGAAAAGACTGATACAGAGAATTATTTCCTCTCTCTCATAACAGAATCAGTGAAGTTGATTTGACAGGAGATGCAGGAGATAAAACACAACATGCTTCTTTACACAACACATAATTAGCATATGGCGTCAGTTGCTAAAAAGGTGTGGAGATGGGTTGATGGGTTTACATAGCTTTAAAAGGAAGCCAACAAATTCATGGAGGAAAGGCCAAGAAGCAGTCCTTTGCCATGATTGCTAATTCAGCCTCATGTTCTGAGGCAGTATTGCTCTAAACACCAGTTGCTGGGAGGCAAGAGCACGATAAGGCCATAGCCTTGATGTCCTCCTTGGGGGCTTCCTAGAGGCATCTGCTTAGTCCCTGCAGGAATCAGGATGATGGACATGGTAGGCAGCAGGGCTTTTTGATGTTCTCATTACCAAACTGTCCACTAAAATGAGTTTGCTTCAACTTCCCTTATTAAAAACACACGTCACTGTGAATCAGCATACATCTATTTTAGTCACTTTGGGAATGAATTCACATATCCATACTGAGAGTGTGGCAGTGATGTGATGAATTGTGCACTCAAATTATCTCAAGAATGTATGGCTCAAACTATAGTAAAACTCATGGCTTCCATAATTGTCTTTTGGAAGCATGCAGAATAGAAAATTACTCTTGTAACCTCCATACCTGCCAACCCATATTGTCTCCGAGCATTTCAGGGGTAGATCTCGTCATATTAGGGCAGACAACTGAAGGTTCCCTATAGTTCATCTGAATCTGGAGCTTACTTTCCTCCAAACTTAAGTCATGCTGTCACCTCACTTCACACACTCCCTTCTCTTATCCAGTTCTGCACCTTCTCACAGTCCTTCCAGGGACCGTGCACAAGGGCTGTGTTACGATCTCCTCCCAACTCAACATCATTTGCCTTTTTGAGACAATGTGTATAATGAATAACTGCTCCTGCAGAGACAGAACATAGGAAGGAGTGTGCCCCTTTCATCAGATGCACGGGTATCCCTACTCTGTTCCCATGGCAACTATGGCCTGTTGATCAAGAGAATCAGAAATGCTTTCAGAAAAAGTTACAGTATGATTGCTTTTTTATTAAGCATTACATCCTTCTTAAACGGAGATATTTAGCCGTTAATTATGATCAAACCCAAGAATAATTTACATAAACTGATTTGCTGTGCTGGTCAGAAGGTTAAGCATGGCAAAGCAGAGAGACCAGGAAGTTTCATTACTGAAGATTTCAGTCAGCTTCAGGCTGCTCCTTGACAAAACATTATTTGAGAGATATAGAAAGATTTCTAGTATACAACTTTTAGTTTAATCCTAAGTAACCTGTACTCAAATCAAAGTGAATTCTATGTGCTGACAATCTGAAATCAAGAGCTGAGAATGGAACCTAAGAAAGTTACTTTTGCCTGGGGCATTCTTGACATTAGACACAGAGGTTTGGCTACTGCCAAACTAGTTATCTAATATTTAAAGCAAGTATAATGTTATTATATTGACATTATACACTGTCATTAAACATTATAAAGGCAATAACTGTTCTATCTGGATCTTGTCAGATATCCTTCAAATAAGAAAGACCAGTAGGTTTATGTTGCAAATGCTTTTGGTGCCATAAAAGGAAATAATAAAAAGGATATTCTCTACAAGTTGTATCCAATGTAGAAGTGTATTCAATATTTGTAGAGATGTACAAGAAATAGTAGAGAGGAAAAGCTTAGGATGACAAACAGAGAAACATATTGGTGCTTATTAAATGTCACAGGTGACAAATAATTATAAGACCTTTGGCCCAAATAAAAATGGTGTACTTACTGTAATACAAACACATACATTCCTATTCACATTGTACAGCGAGTCACACACAAATACCATTTTTGCATACAGCAAGATCTTTATCATGTGTAAGCAGCCATTTTTTCTAAAAACATACCTTGAGTAAATATTAGTCTTAAAAGCAGGAGGGAAAAAAATGAATTCAAAAATGCAAAGTCTAGCAGACAATAAATGACAGTATTAGCTTTGTGAAGCACTAAAGAATTCTTGCAGATTGATAAGACTTTTCCCCCCATACCAATACAGTATTATTAAGCACATCCTTAGAAAACTGAACACTAGATATTCCTAACTGCAGTATTAATTCATCTGCTGGATATGCTGCTTGAAACCCTATCCCATGACAGTGGTGTAACTAGGGGACCCAGAACCTTGGCAACTGCAACACCATGATATCACTTCTGGGTTCCCTCAGGATACCGTGCTTTTGCAATCTGGCGACCACCTCTTCCTCCTCCTTCCTTGCTTCCACCCTCCTCCCACCACTGCCTCTTAGTTTCTAAGTGGTCCCTGACCAAGATCAAAACAGTAAGATGTGGTGGCCACCATCTTGGCTGAGCCTCACATGGCACCCCATCATGTGATCATGTGATGTATTACCCCCCTTGCCGGCTATGGCAATGTCCCATGTGAATACAATTCAGTTATTTCAAAACATCATATGTAAAACTTACCATTCTAAATTATAATGGAATTTGGAAGAAAAAAGCCATGATTTGGAAAGTGATGCGCGGCTAACCAAGAGCGATATATGTTAGTATATCACACTAACGCCACTTACTATTTTGACTGCCATCAGCATGAATCTAAACATTTCCGTTGGTTTCGTTGAGGTTCAAAAACTGAGGTAGGGAGGAAGGGAAAGCAGAAAGTATAGTTGCAACTGAGAGTTGTTTTTCACAACCTGAAAATGTGTCAGTTGCAAATTAGATTGGTTTTTGAACCAACTTGAACTTAAAAAAAATTGTTTAATATATTTTAAAAATCATCAAAGACTTATTTGGATATACAGGGAGGGCCATGACTGTGGATCCTGTATCTGTGGTTTCAGTTAACTGCAGATTGGATCTGTACCCCCCCCCCGTGTGCCCCCTCTAGAGGCAAAGAGAAAGATATAATACAATTGTGCTTTAGGATGAGATGAATTACAAAGGAGTGTTTGGTTAAAAAGTGAAAAATAAAGAATCAATGGAAAGGGTTTTGTCATGTGATTGTATATTCTGTGCATGTATGAAAGTTGTCAAGAGGCATGGAACATGAAACAGGACAAAAGGTTACTGCAGAAATTCAAACAGAACTGAAACTTTGGGGATCAACATTCCAGTTGTTCAAAATGGACCTTTCAAAAATAAAACAGATCAAGAAATATCTTCTGTGTACCAGTGCTATGCAATTTTCTGCCACAGTGGCAGGAATATCTGACCAGGAATATCTGATAAGATATTCCATGGCCTCTTGGGAAGCAGCATTGATTTATCTTTCAGCCTCTACACTATGTCTTGCCTGTCTTCTGCTAAGGAGTACAGCAGTAGAAAACACTTCCTCATTCATACCTACAACTACTACAGACTTGGTATTCTGTTTGTTTCTATACTGTGTTTTCATTCTCTTGAATTTAACAGGCACAATAGTATCAGACTTTAATCTCAAAGCATCTTCCTCATTTCAAGTAGCTCTGGAACAGTTTCACATTAATAGAAGCTTCTTTTTCTCAAAAACTTTTTGTTTTTCCCCCATCTCATTTGTCTCTCTCCAGTAGTTGTTTTCTAACAGATTTTGATATTCCTTTCCGTACTGCCCTTAATTCTCCTGCTAAATGCACTTTTATGCTTGGAAAAAGTACTTTGACAACCTGCGTATTGACTGAGTCCAATTAAGTTACATTTTTAAATAAAATGTATTTGACAATAACCAAGATATCAAACTGAGTTTTGAAATTAATGATTATTGTTGAAAGTACAGGACCAAAACCACATAGTACCTATACCAGCAAAAAGCAGAAGGAACTTCAGAAATATCAGTAGGTTTGGTGGTGATCTGATGGCACTTCTGAATCTTCTACCCACCCTCCCTGTGTCTCAATGATTTGAATTCTTTGTATCCTCCCTGGCATCTGGGTTCAAGTCCTAGCCCAGACATGTTTGGAGTATGAGTATTGAGCAAAGTGCAATACAGAGGGTTTGGGGCCTTGGTTTTTGTTTAGAAAGTGTATGTAAGTAAAAATAACCAAAACAGAGAGGTTTAACCTTCCCAAGTTGTCATTATGGCCAACACTCCAGGAGGATGTAGAAAACAAGTAGTTCCAGGAAGCTTAAAGTCTGCCCATCCCAGATCTACATCTACAGGGCCTGATCTATATGTTTGTAGGATCTGGAATTACTTATTTCCTATACTGAGTTTGACAGAGGCATATTTCTGTATTGGGTGGACCAGCTTCTGCTACTGCTCCTCTTCTCACTCCCTATTCAAAATTCCCTATTCTCACTCCCTATTCCAGTGGTTCCAAAACTTTTTCAGCTGGTGGCTCCCTTAACCTACAGGGCCATTGGACGCATTTCCCCCTTAGAGCTACAATCCTATACACTGTATAGGGCAGCAGGTTCTTTGTGAGGATTCTATGCCTCCCCTGCTTGGTTTCCGTGGCTCCCCAGGGAGCCACAACTCAGAGTTTGGGAACCACTGGCCTATTCAAAAAAGGGATAGCAAAATGGAGCAGAAGGAGAAGAGGAAATGGTAGGTTGGTGCATCCAGAAACTTTAAGAAGAGTCACTAACCACAAAACTCATATAAGTAGCCATGACCCTGGTCTTAAGAGGTAACCAGGGTTCTGAAACAGAGAAAGATGAGAAGCTAACTTAACCTGGAAGGTCAGCAGCAGCACCTGCAGAGGAACATGAGCAATGCAGAGCCCAAAACCATCAACAAGGAACTTTTCAAGCCAGATCCTCCTAAGCTGGGACCTTGAGCAGCAACTCCCTTATCCCCACACAGTCCAATTTCTCAGATGAGCTGAGCTTTTGTTTTCTTTTTCACAGGGATTGCCATCTAATTCAGAACAGCATTAAGGAGCAAATAACATTTATTGTAATTGTAACTACTGTAATTGTAAGCAAACAACATTTATTGTAATTTCTAAAAAGGGGTAAGTTCCCTGAATACCATTTGTACTCTAGAAAAACAGAGCAACTTCAGGCATTTGAAGATATATTTCATTAACTGTTTTTGATATGTATGATAAGTTGTTTAGACAAGAGTACCAAGAATAGGAATATCCAAAATAAACAGGAACACATTCAGGAAGGAAAAGTTCATATGCAATGAAGGACAGATAAATCCAATGGAAAACAAATTATAAGTACACGCTATCCATTTTAGTTGAGGATAAACTAAACGTGTGTGTTGGTCAGCGTGTGGTTGGTCTGTGGAACTCCTTGCCACAAGATGTGGTGATGGCGTCTAGCCTGGACGCCTTTAAAAGGGGATTGGACAAGTTTCTGGAGGAAAAATCCATTACGGGGTACAAGCCATGATGTGTATGCGCAACCTCCTGATTTTAGAAATGGGTTATGTCAGAATGCCAGATGCAAGGGAGGGCACCAGGATGAGGTCTCTTGTTATCTGGTGTGCTCCCTGGGGCATTTGGTGGGCTGCTGTGAGATATAGGAAGCTGGACTAGATGGGCCTATGGCCTGATCCAGTGGGGCTGTTCTTATGAGGATAAATGAGAGTTGATGCTTCTACCCAGATGGGAAAGTAAGTATTTGATAAGAATTAGAGGGAGGCACCAGAGAGGGAGTTCCTTTTCTGAGCTTTGGAGTGTCTTGGAAAATAACCTGATTTGTTTACCATTTTTGGAGAAAAGTTATCGGGTCACTTTTTAGTTAGTCTGAGGGCTATGGAGGGAGCTTGCCCATAACTACAGATGACCAAGCTCCTCCAAGACAAGATACAGGTCTAACCTAATTATCCATGAATTCTTCACCCAAGGTTTTATCTCCATGAGAAGGGACCTTTCAATTAAAGGAAAAAGTTGTTCAACAATAGCCTTGTTAATGGGGGAGAGGGCAGCTGGAAGACAAACCATCAATCATTCTCTGTTCAGGTACTTAGAACCACTCCCAGGCAAGCGACCCCCCCCCCAAGCATGTGAAAGAATACAAGTGATCATCACCTCCTCTTTCTTTGCATTCTTTCCCCACCGTCCAGGTGAAGGGAGGGGTCAATATTTCAAAGTGAAGCCTTTCTAAGCATCTGGAGAGAGAATAATTGTCTGATGCCTCTGTCTAGCATCACAAAGGTCAGCAAGGTTGTTTTTAAACAGCTGAGTAAAGGGACATTGTTTTTTAAACTGATTTCCTTTAACGTGATTTTTGGCATCCTTGTGGGTCCTGGGAACAGAACCCTTGTGGATACTGAGACTCAACCTGTAACTCATGCTGGGCTAGCTTGTATTATCACAAAGATGTAAAGAAACTTTACATAGGAAACTGCCTTATTGGTCAGACTATTGGTCCATCTAGCTGAGTACAGCTGACAAGTGGTTGACAGAAGCTCTCTATGGTTTCAAAGACGAATTTTTCTCTACCCTTCCTGGAGATGCCAGGTACTAGACCTGGAACCTTCTGCATGCCAAGTGTTTGTTCTACCATTGAGCCCCAACTTTTTAATACGCATCAGCTATTAAAGTGGGGTAGTAGAATGTGTGATAAGCTAAGGGTGCAATCCTAACTGTCAGTTTGGCTGGCCCAGTGTTCCTGGGCGGGGGGAGGGAGGGCGATGGGCGGCCCCAGGAGTGGGCGGGTGGGGAGCGAGAGGCGGGGCTGGGATCCAGCAGTTATGCCAGAACCCAACCCCTGTTCCCAGGGAGAACGGAGTAACTTCAAGCAGCTCCGCTCTCCTCGGACTTGTGCCACCTCAGGAGACCCATTAGGACCAGCAGCCCTTACCCAGGGGTAAGGGGAAGAGTTTCCTTTGCCTCTGGCTAAGCCGCTGCTGGCCACAGTCCTGCGCTGGATACAGTGCAAGCCTCCTGGCTTGCCTGTTCCAGCGCAAGTTAGGATTGCACCCTAAAATGGTTAACTGTAAAAACTGCGGTAAAACCATTTTTACAAGACTAACATTGGAGAATAAAATTGTAAACATCCTTTTCCACAAAAAATTGTCATGAATCTTCTAAATATCAATTTTATTGCTTTCTGATTACAGTCCTTTCCCTCAAAACTCTCTGGCCTTGAACAAAGATACAGTTTATCTGTTTGTACATAAAGTAGCTGATTCTACAACTGGAAATTGTTTGTTTGTAAGCATTTACTCCTTCTGTACTATGAAAAGAAGTTCACGGTGAATAGGTTAATAGAGCTATTACTATAATAGTATTTAAACACACTGCTAATATACCAATGCAAAGCTTCTTATGGAGTCAGAACTACAGGACTGCAGCCTTTGCTAACTGTAAAATACAAAATCCAGCAAGTGACACTACAGTGACCTTGGGAAGAGTCATTTGTCCCTGAAGAGCACCTATAGTAAATATAGCTTAGTGATTATTTCCCAAATTAGCTTGCTTGTGTCAGATCTTATATTTTTTTTCTCTTACCATGGAAATAGTAATAAGAAAACCTGTAATGGCTGGGAGTAAAGGTTGCTGCATTCAGATAATTTTACAACTAAAACCATGTTTATTTAAAACATTGTCTAGAATGAATATGAATGAGGCAAATGAACAATTTCACATGCAATTACCAGGAATCCTAATTCAGAAATATTATGTAATTCAACAAGTCAGTGTTCTTCTCCAACATTTTTGTTACAGTGGGACCTTGGTATCCGTGGGGGTTCCATTCTGTAATCCTGCACAGATTCTGAAATCCATGGATACTGTGGAAATATATTTAAGAACAAAAAAAGCACCTAAACTGGTGTTCCTATCTTGGCATGGTGGAACTGGGTCATTTCAAGGTTCTCAGGGCTAAAAATAGCTCTAAAGACCCACATCTGGTAGCACATAACATTTAGTGCCATCTAGTAGCTGAATAAGGCATAGTGATGCTGGGAAGAGAGAAAAACCTTGGCATGACTGGAAATCATGACTATTTTTAGCCCTGACAGCCTTGGAAGCTGCACGGTTTCACCATGCCAAGGTAGAAGTGCTGGTTTTGATGCTTTTTTTGTTTTTAAGTACATTTACCCTGAGGCCCCATTATCCACTGCCACCCATGGTAAGTCAAATCCGTGGATGCTGGATCCATGGATACCAGGGTCCCACTGTATTTATTTTATATTCAGAATATATAAGCCATACAAGCATTTTAAAATACTTATCACCACAAGCAGTCTGTAAAATAGTTTAAAACCATGCCCTACCCAATGCCACCTGATAAATACGTTTCATGGATTGAGTGAGGCTTGAGCAAGGCTTTCCAAAATCCCAACTTAACTAATATAAAATATTTACTGTTTCTGTATAATACCAAGGATATTAAGTTCTGAATGCTTGTCTAGGCTATTAGTTCACCTTGGGTTAATACAAAAGCTGTAGCCAACATGAAATATGCATATTTAATTGTATTATCCTAACATATTATCCCAGCATATTTAATTGTATTATCTTCAAGTAGCTTTGACTAGCATTTTAGCCTCATGACAATCCTATGAGACAGTTTTTAGGTGGAGAAAGAGTGATTCATAGGTGAGTGAACTTCATAAGTGTGTGTAAATTTTAAACCTGTGTTTTGTATGCCTAAAAATCAACACTGCGGCCATTACACCATACTGGATGTTTAAGTGCAACTGATCTTTGCACAAAGAAGCCTAGTATTGCAACTATTGTGGTTTAAATGATAAGCTTATCTGCTACGTGATATTGATACCACATTGTACAGTGACAGAAATCCAGTAATATTTGATCAAAGTTTATCATTAACATTGGTTTAATTTAGGTTAGTCATTTAAACCATGGTTCAGCATGACATGAAAGCAACTTATGCTCATGTGCTGCTCCTTACATGCGCCCTCTTTCTCTCCACTATTCACTTTAATGAGTTGCTTCCACTTTTGTGGAAGCCATAGCTTGTCATTACGTCTGAACTGGCAAACTATGACATGTGTGACACATCAGTATTAAACTGTAGCCTAGAACTAGCAAACCCACTCTTCTTCCATTCATTTTCTAAGGCCTCTGCTTTAAGGTATGTACCCCGATAAATGTACTTGCACCTGCCTTCTGTGATGGATGCCATTCTGAACAATGTGTACAACTGAAGTTGACAGCATAATTTTACTTCAATTGTGCTGTATTCATATTACTTTTATCCACAGTTCCATAGTTTGCCAGCAATAAATAAAACAAAGATGGTCAAAGAGATGAAGTTGAAAGATAAGGTCACCCAATTCATCAGCCTTTGGCCAATCTGTTTACCAGCATATGTACACTATGGAAAGAGAAAAAATGGATCAGACTGAGGTCCAACAGAGATATGTTTGTAACACACTTTCCCCCTGCAAAGAGATCAGAATGGCATTTTTAACTTCACATTAAGCAGCTTAGGCTATGCGAAAGCTTCACTTGCCCAGCGTTACTCAGTGGCTTCACAGATAAGCAACAATTTGAATTGCAGGTTATACACTGAAATACAGATACAGTGGCTCTCCTAACCAAATGACAGTGCTCTGTAAGCAATGGGAGTTACTCACACCTAAAATCAAGCAATCCATGGCACAGTCTTGCCATAACAATGATAGCGAAAGAAGCAAAGCAATTTAGCAGGAGATTGAAACGAATGGGGCTCTGATTGCATGCTATTGCAAGACTGAGGACGAAGAAATAAAGCATGAGAAATATTTAAGCACTTCTGAAAATTGCTTCTGAATCATGAAGGCTAGGAGTCATTTCTAAGAATTATTCATGTTTCCTCTTCAGTATAATCTTGTGCTTTTATTAATCCTCCTGGCCAGCAGCATGAAGTGCTTTGTGTTCTCTAATTTAAGGGACCTGACTAAATTGATCTGCTGCTGTTTCAGCTTTGAAGTATCACTGCTTTTGTGTACAGCACATCTTTAAAAACACCACAAGGAATTTACAGAGCAAAAGGAAATTAGGACACTACAAACATTACAGCAGTGTCCAGGGGACACAGAAAAGTCGTTATACTATTTTAACAAAATGCAAGCAAGGGCAAAAGGAATCAAATTAATTCCTGCTTCTGCTGCACTTTGGGGAATGATTAAAAAGGATAAAACTCAAGATGCTTATATACTGCTGAGAGGATAAGAGCAAAATAGAGAGAAGTGATTAGCTTGGTGGACTACAACTCACAAGATAGTTCAACATTAAATAAAAGACATTGATAGAAGCTTCCATGACTAGACTGCAAGAACCTGAAGGAGTGTGTTTCCATGCATATAAGAAAAAGAAATGATCAGGTCTGGAGATCTGAAACCCCAGTCAAATCTCTCACACATGGTTGCTTGTTCCATTTTTAATCTTAAATTACTGATCACCACTGAAAATCTCCCTTTACAACCTGAGGCTGCTGTAGATCTCCCACAGGTCAATGCTCTATCCTATCTGTGCCTAAGTTTGCTGTGTTTGAATGCTGACTAACCAAACAGATCTCATGTCCTAAATTTTGATGGGGAGGGGTCCAGGCTGGCATCAAGCAGCCACATAGAGCATTTGCTGAGAGCCCCAAAGTAGCCCAGGTGAAGTAATGAGGGTTGCATAAGCAGTGGATTATGGAGGGTGAGAGAATGGCAAATTCTGGGTGCCCTTCAATCCTGAGGTTGCCACTACCATCATCACTGTCTCCCTCCAACCAATTGTGAAACATTAATCCTCTTGTCTGCCTGCTAAAAGTGAGCATTAAGCTCACATCCTCCCCCTTTCTGTGCTCCTTGCCCCTTCATCCAGAGCCAATGAGAAAATGACTTTCGAATCATTTTTACTCAAGTCCTTTTGAAAAGCGAGTCAAGCCTCAGAAGTAGCAGGAAATAAAACAAGCAAGCACACACAAAAACAGTCGCAAGCACACCAAAAGCAAGTCTGGAATCAAGTATATTTGAGTCTTTTCATTTCAAAGGTAAAACCCCCAAGTCCCGAGCTAGCTTCCATGTTTTTGACACTCGAGTCCAAACAAGTCAAGTAGAGTCTGAGTCATCCGAGTCTTGGCCCATCCTTATTAAATAGCATGTACAGGTGCAGCCTATTTATCCACGGATTTTTTATCTGTGGATTTGTCTCAACAAGAATGGGGTGGGGGAACCAAAAGTCACACACACCTTTGCCTCCTATGCCCTGCACTGGCGTCTCCATCCATTTCTAGGCAGCCCAAAACACTGCAAAAAGGCTCTGCCTAGCCCAGGCAGGGAAATAGCCCTGGAAAAGGTTCCCCTTGCAAAGGAACAGTAACACTCCTGGAGCCCCTGAGCCAGCAAAGAGGCTGAAGAGGGGAAGGGGGAGCTGAAAAACTCTGTAGCCAGAATGTGCAGCAAGGTGGAGCTCTCTCTCTCTCTCTCTCTCTCTCTCTCTCTCTCTCACACACACACACACACACACACACACACTCACTCACACAGGGACAGGTGTGGTAGCAACAGAGGGGATTGCTTTAAAAAACCCAGGGAGTGTTTGCCAAATTCCTCCCCCCATTGAGATGGTGCAGGCAATCACCAAAGCACACACCCCCCCCTCCATGGTGCAGGCAATCACCGACACAAGCAAGCCTTCCCACCAAGCAAATCATATAGCCTACAATTCTCTCCACACTTTCCTGGGAGTAAATCCCATTGACTGGAATGGGGTTTACTTCTGAGTAGAAATGCATAGGGCTGGACTCTTAAAAGATCAGCATCCCATGTGAAAGAAGCCAGGCAGCTGGCAACTGGGGAGGGCTGAGTACAAAGCGGAGGGGATTGATAACAGCTGCCTTAGTTTCCTTCCATCCAGAAGTGTCAGGCTGCAGTGTATCTGCGTAACTCTATGGAATTTAGCACAACACGTTTTTTGTTAATCGCACCGAGTTATGGAATGGAACTAACACGGATAAATAGGCTCCACCTGTACAGGCAGACCCAAGCTGGATGGGGATAATGGCAAGAGGTAGGGAAGCTTTAACTCAGCAGTCAGGGGGTGTACTGAATGCACAAAATGCAACTATACAAATGCTAAGTACAATTAAAGGTCATTGTCATGAAAATACTCAAGCAAGTATGCCTAGCACTTGGTCTTCACAGGATCTACATAGTGTTGTGGTTCTCCAGAAATCCTCAGAGAGGAATAATTAACCTATGTGACAATCAATATTGCACAAGTTTTTAGTGCAACTGAAATATCTTTCTACATCAAATTGGTTTTGAAATGCCACCTATGGGAAGAGAGGACATAGTGACAGAAGTACAATTCTACAATAATTCTTACACAAGTTTACACCTATCTATGAAAACTTAATGGTGATTTAAGCTGCATGAGCCTGTCCTAGCATTCACTGAAATAAATCATGTTATCCTTAATGCTAGCGGAAGGAGAATTAAGCCTTTATATAGAATGCATGATGTGTGATGTCTCTGCTACTTATACTTGAAATGTAAACCAGACCCATCTGAAAAGGTTTGCAATGACTAAGGAGTCTTTTGCTTGGTCTTTTCAAAGCAAGGAACTCAAGGCAAGGTTTTATTTTAAAAGTAGTACAGAAAAGCCAACATTTTTAATTCAATTTTTTCCTGAGCTGTATAAAGTGACCTAGTTAAATTCCTTCAAAATGTTGCATATTAGTTTCAAGATTGTAATATATTTAAAGGACGGTGGTTATAATGTCAACTCAACTGCATGCTATTCTACATAACTGAAAATACGTTATTCTATTTCTGAAAAATCAAATCTACAGATTCTTTTATTTAAAAGATTTTTCTCCTACTTTTCCAGCACTCAAAATTATGTACAACAATAAAAATACAATACAACTTACAGTAAAAACAACAAAACAAAACTGATTGAAACAATTAAAACAGCGCTGGAACAGTTAAAACATACAAAGGCTGCAACATATAATTACATATCATATAAAATCAGTAACCAAAGATCTTTAGGTGTTAAATGAAAAATGAGTCCCTAGAAGAAGTCCCTCCCTCCACAAAAACCAAGTGGAATAAAAAACGTTTTAAAACCCCTCCAGAAACCATATAGAGGGTCTGTCCCCATATTAGATACGCTCTCACTATATGTCACTCACAACTGCACTGCCAGTACACAGATGCAACCATGGTATCTGCAGACCTGGCACCCACAGATTTAACACACTGCGGATACCAGGGTCACAAATTAAATGCCCTTTAAAGAAGGGGGGAAAAGCACAACAATTGTACTTCTTACTTTCATGTAGTCCAGGGGTGCTCAATAGGTGGATCGCGATCTACCGGTAGATCGCGAGGCAAAATGAGTAGATCGCAGAGTGCCGACCCCCCCCCTTCAGGTGCCTCTGGGAGGAAACGCCGGGAGTAAGGCCCATTGTACTCAATGGGGCTTACTCCCAGGTAAGTGTGGCTAGGATTGCAGCCTCACAGCCTAATCCTAGGCATGTCTACTCAGGAGTAAGTCCTGTTATACCCAGTGGGGCTCAAGGTACACCAACATACATTGTACACATAAATGTTATATGTTATGATGGCGCGAACATTGTAAAAAAAACTCTGGTAGATCTCTGGGCCTTGCTGGGTTTCAAAGTAGCTCTCGAGCCAAAAAAGTGTGAGCACCCCTGACGTAGTCAAATTGTGCTGTTTCCAAGTCTCTCTTGGCTAAAAATAGCACTAATGACTCACTTCCAGGTTGTGCAGAGGTTCCTGACTCCTCCAAGGGACACCCCAGAAGGTTGCTGAGAAGAACAAATGAAACATTGTATCCCCGAATGGCAGACCTTTCTACACTTAAATTTTGGTAGATTTGAATATGTTGGTCAGGATATCTTTCTAGGTATAAAAAAATACACAAGCTGTTTTTGTTGCAATTAGTGTGAGATAAAACTGTAAAATGATTGGCCTAAGAGGCAAAGAACAAAAACCTGCTTCTAGCAACATAAAGGCCAATGGCAAGACAGCTGACTTTTCATCATAGAATGAATCTTCTGTTTGTTAGAATTAGGACTTTGCATGCTAATATCTATGTTCTATTTAATGTGAGGTAAACCTCTTAAAATCCTGGCATTTCAGTATCTGCTTGTGGACATCATCAAGACTGCTGTCTTGCAACACTGCTGCAGTTATTACTTGTATCCTACCAGGATTGGCCACTTATCTCCCAAGATATGCCAGTGTAAACATACCACTTTCAACCTATTATTAATATGTATCTTACTGTACTTTCCCAGCACTAATTGTACAGTCAGATAAATCTTTAATTAGAATTACTTTTGTTACTCCAAGTTGAAACATACTTTGTAAAGTTAGCATTCACCTTCCCTCCCTTCCATAGAGAGAGAGAGAGACAGAGATGATGTCTCACAATGTAAAGCAGAAACCTATGATTATAAGCAATAATCTGACATGCACTAAAACCATGAACTAAAATTAGTAAGGAAATAATAAACCTGAAATCCTTTCTGGTGATTCATAACGAGAATTATTAGGTACTCACGCTGACAGTGTGTATATACACGTGTCTAATACTCATAATGAAAAATAGTAAGACATACTCATTCCACAGTCTTAGCACAATCAGCTAGAGTGCAATTAAAGCAACTCGAAACTTTTGCCAAAAGCCTTGAAATAATTGGAAGAGGCAAAAATAGCTTATAATGCATTACATAAACTGTTTTCTATGGCATACAGAGCTTCTTCAGAATCTATCTTTGAGACAGTATAATCTAATGGAGAGGGTATTAGATTTTTACATGAATTTCTGTCTCAGCTATTTGCAAAGCCACTTAAATTTTCTTTTAAAGAATTCCTCAAAATCTACTTCAGTAGAAAAATGTTTACAGACCCAGCCAAGTTTACCAAAATGATGTTTCTTACAAGGCTTATTCCCACTCCTTCTGTGGGGCTCTGTGCCAGCCTTCGATGTTTCCTAATTTGCCCTTCATCCCTCCACATCTGACTATCCCCCACTCAATTCCTTCTCTTGCATAGTATATGTAGGGAATGGCAGCACCATATTTGTTTTTACGGGCCAGGGGTTTCCAAACTATGGCCCGGGGGCCATATCTAGCCCACAGTGTGTTTTTTTGGTCAGAACATCTGCTAATGTTTGACATTTTTACTCATTATATATCATTTCTTAATTTAGCCATGACATTGTTTCTTTGCAATTGTCACATTTCTCTTTTGTTCTGAATCATATTATGTTGAATCCAAAAAGATCCAAGTAGAGGGGGCCTTTGTGCCTGCAGATCCCGTATCCATGGATTCACTTATATGAGAATTGGGTTCGCCCCTCCGTGGGCCCCCTCGCCTCCATTTTCTCACCTCCAGAGGGTCCTCTGAGCCCCGCAGAGGCTGAACACATCCATCCATGGCATCTGTTGGGCTAAGATTGAGTCTTAGAGTAAAAAAAGTCATTTCCTTTTTTTTTAATTGTAAAACTGGAAGTGATGTTTGACTTATAAGGCATTAGGAGGCCTGGGGAATGGCTCTGACAGTGAATGAGTAAATGGGAGGGGTTGCTCACTTACTGCAGTACTTACCCGTCCCACTGCCCCTCTGGTTACACTACTGGATCCAGGGATAAGGGGGATAAGCATTTTGGTACATCGCCTTCAATGTCAAGAGGTCTTGAGTTAGGGCTAACTCGTAGGATAACATTGTTGGATTTCCTTGAACAAGAACTCTAGGATATTTCTGCATGACTTCAGTAAATATCCTGTTTGCATGGAAACAAGAGAGAAATGTATCTCTGTTCACTGCTATATACATTCCCATTTATATACAGAAGAGAAATAGGACACACTCTTGTGATCAAGCCCTTTGGAACTGTCTGGCCCTTTATTCATGCAAGCGCAGCCAAACTTATTAGAATGCATTGCAGGAGACTTTTATTAAGCAGTAAAATAAATATGTAAACAGAGTCTATTTACATATTTATTTTACAGCTCTGTGGAACTAGCTCATCAATGAAATGGCAAACAGTTAAAAGATTAATACTGGTATCATATTTGCATTTTGCCTTTCCATCAAGGAGGGTGGAATATGTTAATACCAGTGTATCTTCACAACAGCCCAGGGGAGTTAGAATAAGTTAACGCAGTGATGTCAAACTAGTTTCATACAGCAGGCTGCACAGCAGTCATGGTGCCTGCAGAGGGCCTGAAGTGACATCATTAAGCAGGATGTGACCAGAAATAAGCACTTTATTCTCACCAAGGGAATCATTAGCTGCAAATGATAGAAGAGAAAATATGTAAATATTTTTAAGAAATTAGAGAGCCACAGGCAACCCTTTCAGCAGTGCTGCTTCTGCCAAGGTGTCACTTCACAGCTCAACAGTCCAGAGATGCTCTGCAAAAGCGGTGGTGTTAAAAGGGCAGCCCGCATGATAATTAGGCTTCCTAGTGCATTGGCAGTGTCTCCCTTCTCCCTTTCTCATCCCCCTTTGTCTGCCCCTTTCCCTGTAATGTTCCCTTGCCTTCTGAGGCCTCCTTCCTTCTCTCCCTCCCAATGCCTTGATAGAATCAGTATCACTGAAAGAGTGGTACACATGATAATTGTACCTCTTGGCACCGCCCTTTCAGCACTGTCGTTTCTGCTGATTACCAATTATCATGGGGGTCGGAAAAAGAGCCATTATGTTTGACACCTCCAAGTTGAGATAGCGACTTACTTAAGACAACCAAGTCAGCTTCATGACTGAACAATGGAGTTAGAACCCAGATATCCCTTAGTATCGACCATGTCCTGTCCCCGCCGCCCTCCCCGCCACCCAAAAGAAAACACACAAATACTGATGAGGTCATTTTCTGGAAAAGAAAGTTTTCTATATAGCTGTCCTGCTCTTATACAAGGGAGAATTTGCTCTTCTTCGGGGCACTTCAGGAAATTGTACAGAATTACATTCATCTTTGGCAGAATGCCACAATAAGAGAAGCTACTGCCAAGTTAGAATCCATACCAAGTCAGAATCCCATTTAGGGATTTATATCTTGAAAACAACACAATGAATTCTTACATGAAAATTTATATTTCAATCTACCTTGCTTAATAAGCTATTTGTGTACTATTCCATTACTTTTTGTCATCTCTGCCAGATGCAGGAACTTTATTAGGATTTTATGTTACCTGCCCTCAACATCTCTGTGCTGAATTTCAAGTCATCAATAACATTTGCTATCTCATCAAAGTTCTTTTAAAACTCCTGCTTTCCTCTCCCCAGTAGCTATCACCTGAGTTACTGAACTCGTTCAGCAAACAAGAAAGATTTCAACAACTTTGGTTTTAACTTGACACCTTCCAGGAATGGGATTATTTCATGATAACTGATGTAGCCTGTTATTCTTGCTCACTTTCCATAATCCCATATCCTACTCCATTTTAGGTAAACCTTTTAGGTACACTGAAGAAGCAACAACTGCACTGTCATGAAGCCTGCATTAATCAGGCCTTCATTTAAAAGTCAGATGCTATGAGAATATTTTTCCTTACAAGTATTTTTAAGTGTTTTGAATAAAGTTTCATGATCCACCATTTACTTCTGTTCCCTATAGTGATAAACCATTTTTCCTTCTATAGTTTAACACAATTTCTGAAAATATGCATTCCTACTTAGAAATTTTGCTACTGTCATTCACGTCACTGTAACAATAATTGAAATCTGTCATGATTGATGCTCAAAGCTTTGCCAAGCTTTCCTATCAGTATAAACCATTTCCTGGTCAGTCTTCCTAGTTTATTATAGTACAGTAATTTTAAAACTACTCCTTATCTTGTTCTTTAGCCCTTTATACCTTTATCACAATACATTTCAACTGAATTCAAACACTAATGGTGATAAAAGTTAGCTTGAAAATTAATGCACTTGCTCCCTTCAGCAAAGTCTCTCAACAAGAATTCACAGACCAAGGAATTTGCCTCCGTTCTGTCAGCTACTTCACTTCTAAGAACAAGAGTAAAAAAATAGTTTTCTGTGCCACTAGATAGCACCACAATGGAGATTTAAGAGCAGTCATTTAATTTTATGGTACATTCCATCCACAAGCACTTTCTAGACAACCCACAAATGTACTGTATTGTCAGAACACTCCAAGTGGCAAAAAACAAACAAAAAAAAACCTGTTATACAATAGAACAGTGGTTCCCAAACTGGTTGGTCATGACCCACCAGTTAAGCAAACATTTAGTCTGGCCCCTTAAGGGGCCAGTATTGCAGCAATACAAAAGTATTGTTTGCAGCAACACGTTCCCCAGGATTGTGCTGCTGCCAGTTGGATCATACTTTCCTTCATTCTAGTATGAATACTATGGTAAGGAATGTCACTGCAGGAAAAGAAGTCCATACCAAAAGTTACTCACATCAGTTGCCTTATGGTAACATCCTGAACGAACGTATGTTCATGCAACAAGCAATCTTTGTTACGAGTGCAATCCAACTTTCCTATCCCAGCCCTCCCTTCCAACTCCCCCAAAACCCCTTTTGTCAAGGGCAAAAGATCTTCAGCAACATTATGGGATGAGATGCAGAAGACTGCCAAGAAGAGATTGCAGTGGAAGCTACAAGAGAGGCAAGTAGGCTCTCACACAGGTTTCAAGTATCCCCCTCCTCTGAAATTCCCTGTGCCACATCTTATGCCATTACCAAGGGTCCCTTGACCCTCAGCAGTGTTTTTTCAGGGGCCTCAGGAGAGTCAGAAAGGAGAAGTGAGGGTGGCTTGTAGTTATACAAGTATTAGCTCAGGATGTTATCTTAAGGGCACAATCCTAACCAATTTTCCAGCACCAAGGTAAAGGCAATGCAACTCCGAGGTAAGGGAACAAACATTGCCTTATCTTGAGGAAGCCTCCATGACTGCCCCGCCCCCCAGCTGCAGAAGGCAAAACATGTCCCACTGGCACAGCCATGCCAGTTCTGGAAAGTTGGTTAGCATTGCGCCCTAAGACACTTAAGAACCAACTAATCAATAAGTTCCATAGTTCAGGCACATGCTTGAGCCCAATGTTATCCCTTTTGTATGCAAATCAGGCTCTAAGACAGCTCTAAATCAGCTAATCTGCATACATTTAGTTTCTGTGGTTCATTAAGTAGCTCACATTTAGCATTTCTATTTTGTACCAAGGTTACATCTCATTTTTTTCAGGTTTTGGCATTGCCCTACTTCTTTAAAATTATTTTCTATACTTCTTAAATTAAATCTAACCACAAGCCTATGAGAATAATATTTCTGATCATTCAGAAAATGTTTTCTGATAAACACAGCTTAAAATACTCTAGACCAAATACTCCATCTTGACACCTGTTCTTACATATGTTTATCTTTCACTTTAAACAAGCCAGACTACTCAATTGCTCCTTTCTTACTTGACTTTAAAGGTAACTTCAAAGAAGAAAACAGATGCTGTTGCAGCTTCCAAATCATCCATTAGTTACAATACTACTGATCACATATTTTAAACCATTCTCCTCCAACATAAAACCAACTATTCTGATGGATAAACCACTTTCCCTGGTGGTTTAAAAGCACCAATCTTCATTTGTACTTTCAAAGCTGCAATATTACTTAAGATTGATTCATTTTAAATACAATTTCTTATTTTATATATCTTTCTCCATGCCAAGAAAGAATACAATAAACCAAAGAATGCTTACAAGTGAAAGTTCAAAAGAGACTGAAAATGCTGAGAATGTTAACATTTTGTACCAACATTATTTAAGATCAACAGTATATCTGTTATCAAATGGTTATCCATCTACACATTCTGAGCTTTATCTCTTGCTTTTCCCCCTCTAAAGCCTGCAAGAACTGGGAGGCCTTAAAACTGCCCATGGAATTCTGATTAGGATATTCCAGTTCTCAGGAATGACCTTCAATAGCTTATGCTTCGGGTATTTACACAGAATAAAGTCATGTGTACTTGGACAGTTTTCAACACATTGTGGATCCAAAAATTCTTTCGGGACAGCCTCCATGCAAGAATACATAATCCAGAAATAATCACTCTGAACAGAGAAACAGTTTTCAAATGATTACATTAACAACAATCACTATGATTTATTTATTTGAGAAGTTTATATCCCGCCTTTCCCAGCCGAGGCAAATGCCCAAGGTGACTTAAAAAGCTCCATAATAAATGTACAAATATCACAGTATGTAAAAAGAAAGCCAAAAAAGAGAATCAAACAAAGCATTAAAAACATTAATTCTAACAATAAAACTGTAACCTAGAAACAAAACAAAGTAAAACAGAAAATCTCTCGTTGAGCCATTGCGGGAACAAATTAGTTCAGGGAAGCAGTCAAGCCATAGCAATATTTTAGAGGCACAGGACACGAATATCCTCTCAGCAATCAAAAGGCAGATGAAACAGGTATGTTTTAAGACCTTGCCAAAAAGCCATGAGGGAGGAGTACAGGTGTGCATCACTTAAGGACAGAGATACATTCTCGGATACCTTTTGTTATGCCATTAGATCATTAAGTGAACATTCAGTCCAATCTATTGCCTTTGTTGTGTAAACAGATGCTCCCTGCCAGACACTAGCTGGTTGCACAGGTTACTGGCAATAGATTGCCTTTGTTGTGCAGACACTCCCTGCCAGACACTTGCTGGCTACACAGGAGACCTATTGCCTCTTCTGTGCATTAAGAGCCTCTCTGTTGTGTAAACAGACACTCTGCTGCAGGCTATGGGAGATGCGATTGCTTCATTTAGAGCATCTTTATTGAGCTTTGACCACCATCATATACGCAGTACATTGTTAAGCGAATGGTTGTTAAGTGGTGCACGCCTGTAGTTCTCAATTCCCCTGGAAGATAATTTCATAGCTGTGGTGCCACTACAGAGAAGGATTGCTCTTGAGCCACCACCCCTCTCATCTGGCACTTGTAGAAGAGCTCCCTCAGATGACCAAAGAGGTCAGGCTGGAAACGTATGGAAGGAGGCAATCTTTCAGATAGCCTGGACCCAAATCATGGAGGGCCTTAAATGTTAATACTAGCACTGACACTGACACTGAACTGGACTGGAAGCGAATGGGCAGCCGGTGTAGCTGGGGAAGCAGTAGTTCAGGAGACTCATATCTAGCCCTGTAACCACCCAGGTAGCTGCATTCTACACTAATTGCAGTTTCCAAACCATCTTAGAAGGCAGCCCTCTAAGGGTTCATCAGATGAATGAACTGATGATAGTTCATCACAGCACTTATAACACTTGTAAGAATCAGCCATTAGAAAGCAATACATATGGGGGGGCATTTCTCAGACTCACATGGCACGGTTCGGAGGTAGAGGTTGTCTCGGATAATCTGCTGTAGCTCGTGGTCCACTGAACCCTTCTGGAACCGTAAATTGAGGTAGTGACGAAGATCCTTATCAACAATGCCTCCTGGTAAAGTCACAAAGTATGTACTGATTAGTAGAAAAACAAGAAGAAAGATCAATCAGATTATTTACTTTTAAATTAAATATTGAGTTCCACTTGCAATTATTTCAAATAGTCATGCCCTGACTATACAACTTCAGAAAGGATAATTTTGCAACTAAGAAAAAAAAATTGGGCCCAGATTCAAATATGTGCCTCCTACACAGCCCTATATTAGCCAACAATCCTGCAGATCAGCATGCTTCATGGAAAGTAACAATCTAAGGACAGCCCTCCCCTTGTTTCTGCCAAACTACTGTTTGGTCTATCACAGTGTTTCTCAAGGTTTGTCTTCTGCTGTACCACTTCACATGGTCCACCTACTCATCTTTTTTTTTTTTTTGCAATGAAGTTTATTTATTTATTACAGATACAGGTAAGGAAAAATAGGTTAGGGCTGAGACTACACAGGTTACACATGAGGGTATTGGCCATCGATTACAACATACATTAGTCCAGAGGAAAAAAAAAATTGATAATGTCTAAAAACAAAATTATTCATCAATACCAAAAATTATCATATTTGTAAATCTACTGATTAAAAAATTGATTGTTTAAATTATTAATCTAAAATTATCTATCCAGTCATAAAAAGGCTTCAAATTTTACTTATACACTGTTCTTGCCACTAAACTAATATTTAAAATAAAATATTTCTTATCTGATTCTTAATTTCTGATGTTGCATTTAAGAGGAATGTTTCCAGTTTGAATGGTAATACACACTTCAATATCTCTTGTAACAGTTTATATATCATTTTCCAATATTTCTTTGCATTTTCGCATATCCACCACATATAATAAAAAGTTCCCTCAATTCCTTACTTATCCAACATTTGTTTGATGACCCAGGGTACATTTTTACTATTTTTTCTGGAATTAAATACCATCTATAAAATATTTTATATAATTTCTCTTTTAAAACATAACCCTTTTAGTTATCTTAATACCACTTTAATTTTCGCAATATTTGTGTTCCAAGTTTGTTTTCATTTACATCTGCTTTGATTTGATATAATTAATGGAATACTCTTCACTTCTAAAGAGAATTCGGTCCATTAATATCTACAAAAAGAAAAAATTCTACTTATTGTTCAGCCATTTTCACTTTCTGTCTTCGTACTTTCTTTGTTCTCCATCTTGTTGGTGTTTTCCTTCTTACTCCTCCCACCTATTTCTTCTTAACTCTCTTAAATTTCTTAATCCCTTTCTTCTTTCTTTTTCTTCATTCTGTTCTTTTTGGATTTAATCCAAAAATTCTTCCTCTTCTTGAAACGATGTGCTCTCTGAAAGTTCCCTTTTTTCTTCCTTAAAATTCTTAATTCTGATAATAACGGTTGCTTTTTCCATCTCCTGTCTCATTTCAAAAATCTCCACTTCTTTAGTTTCATCTGACATTTGATCCATTCTTTTTTCTTGTCTGTTATTTGTAATCTGTTCTTGCATGCTTGTCAGGGAGGAGTTTATTTGCTTCATTTGTTCAGATAATTTTCTGACCTGTTGCTTCATTTCATTTCTGAAATCCCACAACAAATTCTTTAATAAGGACTGGCTTTTACTAACATCCTTTAAATTTTTGAATGCCATTCTTATCAATATCCAATCAAGCCAATATACCTCTGGCTGTAAAAAAACAGAAATAAATGGTCCAACAATTAAAAAAAATCAACCAACTCTCATTATCTTGTTTTACCTTCTTGTAAGGCTAATTTCCAATTTTTATATCCAAAAGGGGTAAATCAATATTCCACTTCCAGTCAATAACAATGTCAAATCAGTCAAACAATTAAAGAGTCATCCAAGTCTTATTATCTTGCATCCCTTCTTGTCCAAGGTAATCCTTAATTTTTAATATCCAAAAGGGGTGGATCAGTAATCCAGGTCAATAACACTGTCAAATTAAGTTAGTATGCCTTTAAATGACCAGGTCTGAATCAAGCCTTCTTGCTAGGAAAGCGAAAGTAAAAGTTATTTCAGCCATTAAAGGTTAGTTATTTATTTCTTTTCCATGCATACCATTTCAGCAGGGTGATCTTTAATCTTCTTATCTCTCTCCTTTTCTTCCAGTCACCCTTATTACAAAAAAGAAAAAAAAATACTCCAGCAAGGGTTTCTTTAAATCCAGGTTCGCGCTTTTCCCCTCTGGTGGCTACCAGCCAACGTAAATAATCTTAAAGTTATCTTTCCCTCCTTCCAATCTCTTGATTGCAGTTCTTTTTATAGCCTTTTAATGAACTGGTTACTCACAGTTTAAAGCTTTTTTCACTGTCATGTTGTTGTATCTAGGCCCTGGGGGAGTACCCAGCTATCTGAATCTGTCTTCTCCAAATCTTCTCCGAAGATGGTGTCCTGTATATAACATGATCCAGCATAGAGCAATTTCTGGGGGTTTCCTCTGCGACCACCATCCCTAGAGATCCCCCGAGTTCAAGCTCCCAGCCTTCATGTCTTCTTCTTAGTGAGTGAAGAGTCCCTCATTGCTGAGGTCCTCTGGAAACACATCTATTTAGCAGTTCCCTCCAGAGTCCTCCGAGATCCCCTGCTACTGCACTGAATGTTAACTCCGCCCCCCACATGGTCCACCTATTCAAAGTAACATTGAAAGTAACTGGTAATGACATCATCAACCCTGCGTAAGAGGCTCAGGGTAGACAGGAGGGCTTTTTTGAGCATGGAAAAGCATGCTTTAGATCAAGGGTCTCCAAACCCCAGCCCAGGGGCCAGATGCGGCCCGCAACAAGTCTCTTTCCGGCCTGTGGCCAACCTCTTGTCCCCTAAAAGCCTCTGGTTCACTCAACTGAACATGACCAGAACTGTGCTCTGAATGTGTCTGGAGGGTGTTCTGAGGGCCAGAGAGGTTGAATGAATGAGCCCATTGATTCATTTATTCACTCATCTAAGTTCTATCTCTAATGTATTTATTTAAATTTTATATTTAAATTGTTTTTCCGGCCCTCCACACCACGTCAGATATTTGATGCGAGCCTTTGACCAAAAAGTTTGGAGACCCCTGCTTTAGAGCTCTGCCCACCCAGCTGAGCCTCCTGCCTCTGTTTGTTGTGTTGCATTCCTGATCTCACAACCAGGCAGCAGGTGTCCAGGGGTCCTGTGAGTACCACCAGACACCACCTCAAGTAGCACTGGTACCCATATCACTGGTTGAGAAACAGTGATCTATCACTAATCACACAGATATGGTTCACAGCTCTGACAGCTTGACTGGGAGAGCTATGTACATAGAACCAATTGGTGTGTTTAGTTTCTCATCCAATTAGTAATATGGCTATTTGCATGGCAGGACTCTACTCCCAAGCTCCTTATTAGAATTTGTAGTTTGGACTATCATTGATAAAAGAGAGAACTGCAACAGCTGAATCTATCAAGTACTGTAATGCATGGAGAATGAACTGAAGGAACTTTTAAAAACACTTCACTGGCAACACACTTAACAGGATTGGATAAGCAACACCCTTGATAATTTTGCTCCATACATGTTCATGATTCTCTATATACTGGGGGGGGGGGAGGCACCAGAATATCTATATAACTAATTCAAAAATATTGATATTAATTTTGAATAACCAATAAAATTACTGAAAATAATGCATGGAAAATTTATTGTATTACTTAAAATATCTCTATTTCCTTGCTGAAATGTTTGTCAAAATAATTCCCATATTTCTGTGCAATTCACCAGAAACAAATGGAAAATATCATACTGTCTTTTGTTTTTATTGATATAAATCTAGCAGCCCAATCCTATCCAATTTTCTAGGGCTGAAAATTATTCAGCCCCAAGGGATGGGAACAAACTTTCCCTTACTTTGAGGAGGCCTCCTTGACTGCCTCCGACCACAGAATGCAGGGTGTGACCCATTGGCACAGCTGCATCAGTGCTAGAGAGTTAGGATTGGGCTGTAGAGCAAAACTGATAAATTCCATAGCAATGTTGGTATTTTATTGATTGATTGAATTGGATTTGGACCCTGCCCTTCTTGCTGGAGGGCACCCAAGGTGGCTAATAACAATACATAAAAGATAATACATAAAACTATAAAACACAGATAAAACTATAAAATAGAGAATAAAAGCCAAAGAGCAGCACTGATAAAAACTATCAGTGAAAAAAAAATTACTAAAAAGCAGTCATCATACCCTCTACCGGTCACCAAAGGCTTTCTGGAATAAATTATTAGTTATGGAATGCATCATACTGTTAGCCCTCTGCTCAGGTAAAGCCAGAGGCATAGCAAACAATTTGGTTCAAGGAAAGTTGCAAGCAGCTGAATCAGCTGAATGACACAGCACCTGTGCCTGCTACACCCTAATTAGATGTGGAGGCCTGGATTGGCTGCTCTGCCCACTTAAGCCACAGCCTGCAACTCCACCAGTGCAGTAGGTGTTAAACTGTAAAACTGCTGCTGGAGACTTTGGCAAATGGATTACTGTTTATGTATATACTGTATATGACCTTAGACTGACTGACTGACTGTGATTTGTGGATACTGACTTGGATAAGGTAACTTGAGACTGCTATATTCAATGTGTATGATCTGGACTGCTTTGACTACTCTATGTGTGACTCCTCGCCCAAATATACAACAGCTAATTCAAAGACTCTGTTGTGTCTGCTGAATTTTATGTACCCTGCTCTACAGACAGGATATATCACGTTTCCTACCTTAACACATACTACTAATTTAAGACCAATATAGATATTTTACCCTATTTCACTAATACTGTTCTTAAAAATATGTTCCTATGATATCAAATCCCCATGTACAACTTTTACTAAAAGCAATACCATAAAGTACAGTTAATTACTTTTTTAAGAGCCCAATTCTGTTCATGTCTGCTGAGAACAAAGGGCCACTGGCATCGCTAGGGGGGTGTGGGCCGCACCAGGTGATGCACTGGGGGGGTGATACACTAAACTTGCAGTATGAGGAGCTACCATGTCATGCCATACACCGTTGGATGTGGAATTCCCAGCGGAGTGCAATGCAAAAAACAGAATTGAAATAGCTCCTTTCCGTCAAAAGTTATGGCCAAAAAACCAGAAAGAAAAAATGCATGGAGCCCTATGGAAAGTGAAAGCGAGCTGTATCGCATGTTTACTTGTGAGTAGGCGTACTTGCCATAGTCCATCGGAAAGGGCAGGCTGAGAGGAATCCAACAACAGAATGGTCCCGATCTGATGAATGCAGCCCAAAAAAAACAGCCGAGTAGGAGGTTTCCCCCTTCCCAGCTGTGTCTATTGACCGGGAAACAAAGCCACGTGGTCGCATCTACTCGTGAGTAGGCAAACTTGCCTTAGTGCGTCAGAAAGGGCAGGCTGAGATGACTCAAGGACGTCAGAATGGTCCTGATCCAATGAATGCAGCCCCCCAAAACACCTGAGAAGACAGTCCCTCCTTTCCAGCTGCCCTATAGAGCTCTTTGGAAAGCAAACTCAGCTACGTGGTTGCATTTACTCACGGGTAGGCACAGGAGCCTTGGCAGGGTGATCAGAAAAGGGGAATGTGAGGACACCAGAAGGGTCCAGATGGAGCTGGAGTGCAACAAATGCTCCAGAAGGCAGCATCCCCCCCCAAAAAGGGCAAAAGTATGTGTTCTAACAAAAGGTACAGCTAAAAAACCAGTGGGGGTGGGGCGATGGTACATCACTACACCCACCACCTGGGGTGTTGCCCCGCCCATTACATGGGGTGATGTGCAGGCCTCCTGCACCAGGTGACGCAAATCCTAGTGATGCCACTGCTAAGGGCCCAATTATATCCAATTTTCCAATGCTCATGCAGCTGCAATGCAACCCCAAGGTAAGGGAGCAAACATTCCCCTACCTTGAGGAAGTGTCCATGACACCCCTCCTCCCCACAGCAGGATGCAGTACATACCCTGTTGGCATGACTGCATCAGCACTAGAAAATTGAATATGATTGGGCCCTAAGTCTCATTGAATTAAATGGGTCTTATTCCCAGATAAGCATTATAAGATGGTAGCCTAAAATATTATTTGACATAGAGATAACCATGAAAACTTACTATTGTCTAGTCTAGCCAGTTTAGTCTGGCCATTGTTAAATATCAATTTTACAGCAAATATTAAACCAGTCATTCTTACCCAGTAACAAATTAAAGAACTGTGGTTAATATTTCTCCATTACTTTTCTTCAGTTCACAAAATTTTGAAAAGTACATTTGCAACAATGTTATTTTCTTTTGTATAGAAAAAAGTCAAAAGTAAGGCAGTATTCTCTTCCTCACTTTCCCAACACTAATCTCACCCTTTTCATTCATGAAATACATACTTAAAGGCAAACAAAAGTGTTAGCCTTCTGATGTTGGAAACACCAAGTTGCTATGAAATGCTGAGAACACTTTCATAAATCTCTACAAGCACTCAAACCAAATTCTTCAGCTCATTTTCACAACTCTGTTCTGAATCTCAGAATTCCTGAACTGGCTGCTTCCATGACAGTTAACACATTATATGCATACAAAGAAACCTGTCTAAAGAGAGAGTGAAAAAGGGTTCTGCTAATTATTATTATGCTTACAATTAACTGTCCATTTGGAGAAGATGAAAATAGTTAAAATTCTGCAGATGTTATGTTCCCCTCAACCACACCAAGAATATGCGCAATGATGAAGATGCCTACTGACACTCAAAAATGCCAGGGATAACATGTCATTTGAAATAACAAACTTAAGTCATTCACCTTTATGCAATGATGCAAGGCATGACTTGTGCAACTTTTTCAAGAATCTTAAATTCCGTTTCCCTAACTTCAAGAAAGAAGCAAATTCATGTACATATTTGAAACCAATCTAGTTCTATTTGCAGTTTAGTATGCATTATCCTGGGGGCTGGGGATAAGAATAGGCCCTCGGTTTGGCTGTACTTGTCGTAAGAGGCAACTAAACAGCCACCTGGTAGATGGGACTCGTTAGCCTAGGAAGGCAGCTCATCTGAGAGAAGGAAAACTCTGATCCCAAACCTCCACTACCTTGTGGCTACATCCAGTTATGGAAAAGGCTTCAGGAGTCCACCTCGAGGCAAAATCCGGAGCCGGAGTCCCTGAGGCAGTTCATGGCTCAACACGGTCACGTTCTGATAACTCCTGCAATCCCACTGGAACCAACCGTATTGGCTTCTGCCTTTCCATTGGACCATTCCAGCGACGTGGAGAGGGGGGATTTGCTGCATGGATGACAGTCTATCCTCCATATTTACTTTACCCAAGCTTCACGCACTGGAGAGGACACTCTGTTCCAGAACCACTATTCAGAGCGCAATACCATAGTCTTCCGAGACTGAAGGATGCCAACACACATGCATTATCCATTTTTTTTAATATTGTCAATTGCTTGCTTTAGATAAATGTTTCAGGTTCTGTGGGTCTAGGGAGCCAGTGGAGGAAGAGGACAGACAATTCGTTACTACAGACAGTTTCCCTAAAAAAAATGTCACAGTACCCAGAACTCTC
The DNA here is from genome assembly GCF_035046505.1 of Tiliqua scincoides. NCBI lineage: Eukaryota > Metazoa > Chordata > Lepidosauria > Squamata > Scincidae > Tiliqua > Tiliqua scincoides. The sequence continues at coordinate 24,148,064 of NC_089827.1, read as the reverse complement.
ATGGAAGCCCAATATGACATCAAAAGAGGCAAGGACCATTGAGGTCAGCGTGCCATGGGGAAAAAAAATATTGAAAATCACTGCCCTTCATTTAGGAAACTTTTATTTGGCCCGTGAAAATGTGTAAAATGTGAAAATGTATTCGATGTGGCTCTCATACTGAAAAGTCTGGAGTCCCCCGCTAGAGGGTTACACTTCATAGGGTTACGTTTAGTCCCACCCCATCTCTCCAAAGCTGTTAATATCCATTTTGTTCAGAAATACAATGAAAGCCATGTACAAAGAATATTAAAGCAGCCTGTAACTCGTTAAAAGATTCAAACCCAGAGAGGAAAATTTTCATTTCTGAGAAAATGACAGAGATCAACAAAAGGAGGCTTATAATATTCTCCAGCCCATGATGTAATAAAACTAGACTTTCTGTAATCCACAGATGTTACAGATGGAGTGTTATTGCCAAGTTTTATTTTGCAGTACAGTGGCAACTGTAAAACAAACATTCCTATTTCTATTGCTATTTTCACATTGTAAGAAGTCTGAAATATTTCTTAGCCTTAAAACAGTTTTATTATTTTTCTTGTAAAATAGATCCAGGATGGCTCATACATTTCTACTTACTCGTCTTACATCATGGGCAGAACCTATTATGGTACATGTTGTTTTTACTCCAAAAGGATAATCAATTGTGCAGTATCTCAACCATTAACACTTTGCCTTGTTTCTTTTTTTAGTCTTAGAGCACAATTCAAAGGCACCCCTGGCGCCAGCCCAGGAGGCTTGCAAATGTGCTGTAAAGCACATCTGCGCCTCCTTGGGAGTAAGCCGCGTCAGCACACGAAAGATGAAACCAGCTTCCGTGGCGGCTTACTCCATGAGCCTTGCATTTGCCCGGTTGGGCTTACGCAAGGCTCTGGGGTGGGAGGGAGGGAGGTGGGGCAGAGACATTCCTGGGCAGCAAAGTGAGGCCCTGGGGGTGGGCGGGAAGCGGGAGGCAGGGCTGGGATTCGGCAGTTATGCCGGATCCCAACCCTCGTTCCCAGGGAGATTGGAGCGACTTCAAGCCACTCCACTCTCGGACTTGTACCACTTCAGGAGGTGGCGCAAGTCTGAAGAGACCCATAGGGGCCAGCATGCTTTACCTGGAAGTAAGGGGAAAAGTTTCCCCTTGCCTCTGGCTGTGCCGCTTTGGGCCCCTATCCTGAGCTAGATACAGCGTAATCCTCTTGGCTTGGCTGTTCCAGCGCAGGGTAGGATTGTTCTCTAAATCTCTTAGGGCACAATCCAAAAGCGCCCTTGGGCCGACGTAAGTCACTTGCGCCAGCCCAGGAGGATCACAAATGTGCTGTAAGGCACATTTGCGCCTCCTCGAGAGGAAAGCAGGCCAACGCTATGAGAAGTGCCGGCCTGCGGAGGCTGACAGAAGCCTCCACAGACCTGGCTGGGCCAATGCAAGAAGAAAAGGTAAGCAGGGTGGTAGGTGGGGAGGAGGCAGGAGGGAGGTGTTCCTGGGCGGGGGAAGGGTGGATGGCTTTGGGGGCAGGCGGGTGGGCAGTGGGAGATGGGGCTGGCAGTTCGGCAGTTCGGCAGTTCGGGATGTGGCACAAGTCTGAGGAGACCCATAGGGGGCCATTGGTCCTTACCCAGGGGTAAGGGGAAAAGTTTCCCCTGGGCTCCGGTTAAGCAGCTTATGGCCACTATCCTGCACTGGATACAAGCTCCCTGGCTTGCCTGTTCCAGCGCAGGTTAGGTTTGCGCCCTTGACTAAGATCAGACATGAAATCATTTCACTGATAATTCAAAATACTCTACCCAGTTTATGATTTCACAATATGCTCAATCCGTTTCCTGGGTGTCCCTGGGCCAGCCACTATCTATCAGCCTCGCCCACCTCACAGGGTTGTTCTGAGGAGAAAACAGAGGAGAAACTACGTACACCACCCTGAGCTCCTTGTAGGAAGGGCAGTTTAAATGTGAAAGATACTAAATAATAAATAAATAAATAATAATTGCTAGTGTCAAATAGCTTAAAGTTCTATACCACATAAACACAGCAGCCCAGTTCAAATGAATATTAAACATAGTCTAGAGCTATTCGAAGAAAGAGCTGCAGGCTGGCATACTCCCTTCTCCTCTTCTTACATGTCTGGCAACGTTTTAGAGGGAGAATGAATGTTTTTGTCAGACATTTTAAGAACAAACTACGGCTCACCTGATGTAAAAACTCAGGAAACGGTTAACAAGCTAGGGTTTTAAATTTCAGACTCGCTGTGCTGTTGGCACCAGTGGTGTCCACAGTGTGGGTGCTGCCTGGGGTGCTGTGTGACACCCCCTTATCCACCAGAAGTGTTGTGTAGCACCCAGAAGTTGTTTGGTAGTGATGTGATGACGTCATTACACCACAGCCGAAGTGCTTCTGGGGGCTGCCATTTTACAGCCATTTGAAGCCTAGGGGGGTGGAAAGGCCCAACTGTTGCCAAACGTGGCACAGACCTCTGCTCAGTGGGGGCTCAGGTGGTGCACCCAACATCTCCCAGAGTGTGTCATCTGAGGCAGACTGACCTCCCACCCCCTGTGCTACTGATTGGTGCTCTCCCTGTGGCTCATCCAAGCCCCTCCTCACATACAGAAAACCAAGACCTTCTCTTGGGGAAATCTGTGTCCTACATCTTAAGGGCAGCCAAATATCCCAATCTGCTGCAGCCAAAGGGTATTTTGTGACTCTGTGTGTGAGTGGGTGGCATAAGTGGATTTAACCTGGTGAGATTAGCAAAGAGACTGTTAAGTAGTATTGAAAAGTACTGTAAAGGTTGGAATGGATCCTGACTGCTCAAGCTTATCTATCCTTTCTAGAGAGAGTATCCCAAAACTGCTAGGAACAAAGAAGCACCAAGTAGTAATGAACTTGGCAGCAGAACAGGGAAATTACTTCTCAGTCATGTGGTGAGCATACGTGCTCTTGTGGAAGTGAACCAAATATGCATTCAGTTACTAAGGACTGCCACAGCCAAGTAAGTTTGGTTTGGCAAGTTCTCTCAGGAAAACATAAGAGAAATATTACATTCATCTGAAGCTCATGCAAGAGAACAGTCTGCTATTTTTCTGCATCATAAATATAAATTGCAAATTTGTTAAAAGCAATGCAGAAAGTGGGAAGACAAACAAAAATTTAGGAGTCATTTCCTGAGTTCATTGAAATGACATTTTTCAAACCAAAATTAGAAAACAGCCAATTTCAGGAGCTGCTCTAGTTATATTGTGAAATATGACAAATAATACCATGTTGTTGGCATCTTCAAAAGACTATGGTATCATGCTCTGAATAGTGGTTCTGGAACAGAGTGTCCTCTCCAGTGTGCGAAGCCTGGGTAAAGTAGATATGGAGGATAGACTGTTACCCATGCAGCAAATCCCCCCTCTCCACGTCGCTGGAATGGTCCAATGGAAAGGCAGAGGCCAATACAGTTGGTTCCAGCGGCATTGCAGGAGTTGTCAGAACGTGACTGTGTTCAGCCATGAACTGCCTCAGGGACTCCGGCTCCGGATTTTGCCTCGAGGTGGACTCCTGAAGCCTTTTCCATAACTGGATGTAGCCACAAGGCAGTGGAGGTTTGGGATCAGAGTTTTCCTTCCCTCAGCTGAGCTGCCTTCCCAGGCTGATGAGTCCCATCTACCCGGTGGCTGTTTAGTTGCCTCTTAAGTACAGCCAAACTGAGGGCCTATTCTTATCCCCAGCCCCCAGGGGAAATGAAGCCTGAAGATCGTGCCTGAAGATAACAGAGTATTATCCAAGCATCCTTACGAAAATCAAAATCAAACAGAACATAGAGTCAGAAAACAAATCTCAATTATTTTTTGCTTGAAAAGGAAAGCTTAGAAGAATGGCAATGCGTATCATTTTATGAGGGAAGGCCCTGGAAGTTACAAGTTGTATGTAGCCATTATGCTGAACCAAAATATTTTAGATGCAAATACATCTCACAAAGAAGACTCATGAGAGAGAGCATTTGGGATATCAGAATTTACATGAATCAAATGTTATGTTATGTTAGAGAGAAATATGTATGTTAGCATGTTCACAAGCACAGTTGCCAAGAAGAGTTTAGATCCATTTTACCCAGAAGCCTTAGAGGAAGGACTACAAGCTAGGAGTCCTCAAGGAAAAGTCTGTTAGGAAGGAACTCTGTGTCACCCTTCAGAGTCAGAGCTAGCCTAACACAGAGAGGTCCCAGATAGATAAACAGAGGTAGTTAATTAATTAAGCAATAAACCAATTTGACACAATCAAGATAACAGCAATTTGTTGTCAAGCTAACTAGTAAAATTTATAGATTCAAGCTGAAGCTTCAAAGAATCCCCCCTTCTTCTTTTTCAATTCCAAGACAGCATTGAGCAGAGAAGGGAAAAACACACAGAAGAGCATATTGGATTATTTTAAAAAAGCCAAAAGACATTGTTAAACCAAAATAAAGTTTAAAATAATGTAATTACAAAGAAGCAGTGTAACATCTAAGAGTTAGGCTGCAGAAGAAAAGCTTACATTTAGACAAGAGGGAGCCTTTTATGATCTCTAAGACAGTAGCAAGATTATGAACCCTAATGGGGGTAATGAGGGTTAACTGATGAAGTCGTAAACAGAAGCAAACTACCAGCAGAAGTGTTTTGTTTAGGTAAAAGTTGTAAAATAATTAGTAGGAGAGATTAGAGGTCAACAGAAGTCACATGAAATCCACAAGTGAAAATGCAGCTTCTGAACAGTGATTCAGATGCTCAAGTACCAAATAGGGACTTTAAAAGCTGTTCTAAAGTCATTTAAAAGGAAGAGTAGCACATAGAATGTTTTGTTTGTAAACTCAGAAGTTAGCAAGTATATTCTTTGCTGAATATTAGTTAAATTAATAAGAGAAAACAAAGTTAAAAGGATTTAAGTCTGCCTTAGAGTGAGGCTTGCAAAATAAAGGCAGTACAGCTAATGTGGAATGTGGAATGTGGAATTCTTATCTAAGCAGGAATATTTCAAATTTGACAACTAACTAAAATACCCAGACTTTCCTAGGCACCAGAATAGATAGTGAATTTAAGAATATTTCTAGTAATAAGAATAATTAATCTTGGTAGGCACAGACTCATGAACAGGGAGTCTGTTCAAACTCAAAGTTGACAGAACAGATATGAAACTAGTGAAGACTACACATATCAAAGTTGGCAGAATCCGATAAGAGAGAGGCCTCCAGCTAGAGATTTCTCTTAAAAATGCAGTTTATATCAGAGAAGAACTGAGATTTTATAGAAATCAGAAATCTTTTATAACTTCTTGTAGGAAAAAGTTACAAAATAATTAAAATTAGATTAGAAGAGAAGATAAATTGGTGATTAAAATAAGTATAAACACGGATTTAAATAAATGGATTATTACAAGATTAGTGTAATTGGGAAAATTAGGATAGAGGCACACTGCCCCCTTTTGAAATAGTATTGACATTACAGAAAGGGGAGGAGTTCTCCAAAATGGCGAATACAGTAACCTGAGATATTTAAATGTATGCTCCAGATATGGCAATAGCCAATGGAAAATCCCCATATCCAACATCATAGGCTCTAACAAATATGATTGGAGTTTTCTCGAGACAAAGAACCTACAGGTATAAATGGTCACACCCAGAAGGGAATGTTGCTTTTTCTCTGGGACACTGAGAGACCACAGCTCTCTGTGTTTCCCATTTTGAACCACCGAGAGAAGCCCATTGCTGGCAATGAATAAAGACTTGGAAATCACCACATTTTCAGTCTGCTGAGTTTGTTTTGAACCCTAAAGACACTGTGCAACATTTAGGGCAGGGGTGCTCACACTTTTTTTGGCTCGAGAGCTACTTTGAAACCCAGCAAGGCCTGGAGATCTACCAGAGTTTTTTTTTTACAATGTTCGCACCATCATAACATATAACATTTATGTGTACAATGTATGTTGGTGTACCTTGAGCCCCACTGAGTATAACAGGACTTACTCCTGAGTAGACATGCCTAGGATTAGGCTGTGAGGCTGCAATCCTAGCCACACTTACCTGGGAGTAAGCCCCACTGAGTACAATGGGCCTTACTCCCGGTGTTTCCTCCCAGAGGCACCTGAAGGGGGGGGGGTCGGCACTCTGCGATCCACTCATTTTGCCTCACGATCTACTGGTAGATCGTGATCCACCTATTGAGCACCCCTGGTTTAGGGCCTCTTAAAGTTACCTAAAGCTTCATCATTGACTTCTACTGGACTAGTATGACATTCTGGCTATAAGTATCTTTTTCCTAAGAATTATGATGAAACAGCCTAACAACAAGACAGATGGTATTTTTTTACCATTTACACAAAGCCCATTGAAATCAATTTCTGGCATGGTTAGCCTCGCCTGATGGATATGTAGTCAAAATACATCTAAACAAGCATTCACATTTTGCAATGCTGAGTGCTTGTTTAAATGTAAAAACGAAAAATACTGTTGAATATTTTAAATAATTTTCAGCAACAGAGAATATATCAGTTTTATTTTTGATAGCATCTCCAGGAATTCCATTTTGTTAAAATACCGTATACATGAACAAGGTCTGTCAACTAGCATTAATAAGGCAAGGAATTTAGTTGAGAACAGAACTAAGTACCACACAAACAGAGGCAATTCAGCCATCAGATGCACAGATGAAGTCAATAGGAATGCACTAGTATAATATTGCATAATGTTTACAATAGTTATTTACAAAGTGATGGTCGTGCGGCAAGACCCATGCAAGTAAAAGAACAGGCATTGGAATGTAGCACTCCTGCCATTTCGTACAGCATACATCATAGAAATAAGCACCCATTTAAAATAATCCATACTCAGCAGTCTAGAAAAAATAACCATAATTTATATATAATTCCAATAACAAAATATCAAAGTTTTGTTGCATATTGTACTAGGAAAGACTTTAACCCCAGTCATAATAAAAACAATACACAGCAAGTCAAAGACAAATCTCATTAGCTTGATCTTGTAGAGTTCAGCAGTTTAGAACCAGCTGTTTAGTGTTTTAAAATATTATTATATTCTGGTTAAGTTAAGCCCCTATTGTTCCTCTAATTAGCACTGCTGGCAAATGTAAATGACAAGACCAAAGTACATTATTCAGACTTGAAATTAGTCAATTCTCACAAATGCTCTACAAGTTGAATGCAGGGAGATGGTGGATAAACCAGAAGAATCACATCCCTTGACTCAAGCAGTGATGCCCTTCGTCTCCAGAAAAAAATACTGATGTGTGCACCAATAGTACCACTGAGACAATATTAATCTCATGCCCTTCCTCTAAGGACCTCAAGGGGACAAACAGAGGTTATCTCATTTTACTCTTACAATTCTGCAAGGTAGGTTAGGCTGAATTTCTGTGATTGACCTGATGTTCTCCAGTGAGCTTCCTGGTGCTTGGAGATCAGGTCTCCCAAGACCACCTGCAACAACACACTTAACAGCTACATCACCTTGGATTTATGTTTTCCATCTCTAGAAGCACCACAAAAAGACTGTAAGCCACAATAAGACAATAAGCATCTACAATAAGTTCACATTTACCTTTTAAAATATTTGGCATCCATTGCTACAATCTAGTTGGCTGAAATTAATGTATACTCATACTGTTAATCATTTCATTTATGACATTTTCAACAGTTGCTGTTACTTAATTAAAAACAGCACACTAGTGATCAAAATCATAGGACAATAAAGATACCTGGCAGGCTGTTGAAGCCAGGATTCACAGCAACACATTTTCTTCTCTATCTGTGCATATTAAACTCCCCATCACCCAGCACATGGTACAGCAATAATATTTTTCAATAGCTGCTTAAGTCACTATTGCACCTGGCTTCTCCATCAAGATTTGAGCAGAGGCTTCCCTAAAGTATTTTGCATATGTGAGATTTCCCATCTGTATTTGTTTCCAATAATACCAGTCACCCAACTCTTTATATGCAAGTTCCAGAACAGAGACTCACTGCAAGTGTTTAAAAATGATTCATATTAGAGATGGAGAGAAAAATTAGTCATTGGCCCTCAAAAAAAATAATGTCTTAAAGTGACTTTAACTATATGCGACCTTAAAAGTGGTGACTAAAGCAAACACTGAAAATGTGTCAAGAATTATGACATTCCTATTGAGCAAACAGAAGTATTATTCATGAGAAATTCTAAATGATGCTGAGGAACATCTTTGCATTTTGTAGTTAAGGAATTATTCTACTGCAGATTGCAATAATGCAGAACATAAATCTTAGTAAAGGCATATTTTTCCTGTTACCCCTGCCTCAATTTCCCTTCCTCATCTTTCTCCATTTGTCTCCAAGTCAAAGTTTAATGAAGCTCCATGGGAAAAGGCACTGTTCTTCTGTAATCCTTTAAAGCACAAAGCACATTGATGATTCTGTGGAACAAAGGTTCTCCAAACTGGAGACCGCTGTGCACCAAAAAAGCCCTCCCTGTCCTGAGCGGCGCTTACCGTTCTGCTGCACCACTGCTTCTCTGTTCACACGACCTGGGCAAAGGGACACTTAGGCAGGCACATCTATTGCCCATTGCCCTAGCAGGCTTTGCACCAGAATATCTGGGCAAGTGTGACTGCCCAGATCATCCCTATGCCCAGACTGGGTGAACGGAGAAGCAGCGGCGTGGTGCAACAATAAGTACCACTCACCGGGGGGGGGGGGGCTTTCGCCAAACACCAGATCCAGCCCATGGGCCATAGTTTGGCAAACCCTGCTATAGAATAGCAATAATAAATATTTAAACATTTAATTCATCTTTGAATTATAAATATGTCTTTTTGATGTGCAGAATACTTCACTGACTAGAGACACATTTTAAAAAAAACCTCCCCATTACAGGCAGCTTTTGATTAACGCATTCTTAATTAGCACATTTTCAAAATAGTGCAATTTGGAAATTAATACAAGAAGTCTAATTTACCCTGGTAATTTTCAGAATAATGTGGTCAACTAATTGCTAATTAGCTGCTAACAAGCAACCCATTCGCTGCTGGTAGCTTCCTGTGGGTGGAGGTGGGGGTCTCCTCTAAGGCCAGAAGAGAAAAAACATTATTGCGGCTGGGGTTTGTCAGGAACTGTTCAGTACTTTACTGCACTGCGGCCCTCACTCAAAGAACAGCAGAACTTTTGTTTACAGATGGGATGGGGACATTGGGGGAGAGTGAAATGAGCACTTCCACCCACCCACCCACACCAACACCTCCTTTTTGCCCTGTGGGGCCACGCCTGACTTGTTTGCCAAAAAGACTTGCAGTTAAGTCAAATGGAGTCCCAAAAATGCCCTGGACAGGTCCCCAAGGCCACCCATTAAGACCTGACACAAGTCAAGTCAAAGGGGGAGAGGCAGGAGCAGGGCTAGATTAGAGTCAAGCCATGGTGGATTGGCACATCCCTGCATTTTGAGGATCTCTTTTTCTGTTTCCCAGTACAAACCATGTCTATGGTAATTTCATAAACCTCTCTTTTTCCCCAACCCATCACACCATTCTCACCTTTCCCTTCCCCCCAAACTAAAAAGCCCCTGATCATGTTGGGAGCCCTTATTTCTTTGCACCACTGTACAAGGTACAGTGTCCATTTCCCCACAACATTCTTTTAGACATGAGGCAAGCAAGAGGACAGTTCTATTTGTATAGCACATACTTGCATCACTTCTATCAGTGATCTGCACACACACATTGCTTGGCTTCTCTCCAGTGGTGTCACTAAGATTCGCGTCACCTGGTGCCTGATAGGTGTCGCGTCGCCTCCCGCCTGCTCATCACCCCATGCAGTGGGTGGGACAACCCCCAAGGTGGGCGTGGTGATGTACCATCGCCCCACCCCCACTGGTTGTTTGGCTGTACCTTTTGTTAGAACACAGATATTTCAATGTGGTTTGTTTCATTGCATTCTCCATGAAATTGCGCACTGATTGATATATCAGTGGTATAATAATAATAATAATAATAATAATAATAATAATAATAATAATAATAATAATGATAATGATGGTATTATGCCTCCAAATAATAATGATGGTATTATGCCTCCAAATTCTGATTTTAGTGATTTTGGTCACTAATGGTGTCTCTCTCTCTCTCTCACACACACACACACACACACACACACACAGTGTCAACTTACTAACACCTTATTGCAGCAGTTCTCAAACTTTTAGCACTGGGACCCACTTTATACAATGACAATCTGTCCAGGACCCATTGGAAGTGATGTCATAGTCAGAAGTGACACCATCAAGCAAATTAAAATAAATAATTAAATTAAAATAAAATTAAATAAGGGGGAACCAGTCCTGTTCCACCAAGTGAATCTACTCTGAAGTAAGTCCTATTATGGTCAATGGGGCTTACTCTCAGGAAAGTGCGGGTAGGATTGCAGCCTGTGAGCCCATTCCTATGCATGTCTACTCAGAAGTAAGTCCCATAGTGGTCAATGGGGCTTACTCTGTAGTCTGCCTGCAATAACACCCCCCCCCCCAAAAGAATCAGGGAGATTTCCAGGCCTCCCAGTGCCCAGTTTAAAGTTCTTCTGTTTCAAGCATATCAAGATAAAGATCCTCCTGGCTTTGTAAGTGCAAAATAGAAAACTTTCCCCTTACCAGCTGAAGCCTCTTTTTTGCCCTTTTTAGTGGGGAGGGGGAGGCTGCCTTCTGGAACATCTCCAGCTCCATCGGATTTGGACCCTTCTAGTGTCCTCACATTCCCCTTTGCCTGGCCTGACCACCAGCCAAGGCACGTCTGCCTACTCATGAGTAAACACGACATGAGGCTGCTTCACTTTCCATAGAGCTCCATAGACTCACAGCTACGAGGGGGGAACCTCCTTCTTGGGTGTTTTGGGGGGGGCTGCACTCATTGGATGAGGACCATTCTGATGTCCTTGGAGCCTCTCACCTTGCCTCTAAGGCAAGTCCTCTTACTCGCAAGTAAATGTGGCCATGTGGCTTTGTTTCGGGCTCAGACTCGCAGCTGGGAGGGAGGGACCTCCTTCTCCAGTGTTTTTTTGGGGCTGCATTCATTGGATCGGAACCATTCCAGTGTCATTGGATTCCTCTCAGCTGCCCTTTCCGATGGACTATGGCAAGCATGCCTATTCGCGAGTAAACGTGCGATACGGCTCACTTTCACTTTCCATAGGGCTCCATGCATTTTTTCCTTCCGGTTTTTTGGCCATTACTTTTGAATGAAAGGAGCTATTTCAATTCTGTTTTTTCATTGCACTCCGCTGGCCATTCCGCATCCAACAGTGTATGGCATGACGCGGTAGCTCCTAACTCCGTGAAGTTAGCGCGTCACCCTCCAGGGTGCGTCACCCCCCTGGCGCATCACCCGGTGAGGCCCGCACCCCCCGCATCCCCCTAGCGATGCCAGTGCTTCTCTCCTGCATTAGAGAACAACAGAAAGAGATAACAGCTGGCAACTTCTTTCAGCATTCCTATTAAAACTTCACAGCTCATCAGCTGAGAGCAGATGATGACCTGATAATTGAGAGAGCCCTAATTATCACACTGATTGGGATAAGGAGATTCTGTGGGACTGATCAGCCCTGTAGGCCTTATGTTTGACACCCCTGCACTACGACATATACTTTTTGCACAATTTGCTCTTTTTTTCACCACCTCTATTTTTGACAATCCTTTTAGTGTTCAAAAGGGCTCAAAAGTCTTCATAGAGAGAAGAGGAATCTGTTGCCTCAGGTACTGGCTTGTTAACCTCTGTTGTTTTACAGCACTGTGCAAAACAAGGGATGTCAGCTCGGATTCACAGATGGACGAGCATCTGGTTATCCAAGAAATGTGGGAATGGAATCAAGGCCACACATCTCCATCTTGTCCAGGGAATGCTACCTATCTGGCAATGAAATCTTAAAACACTGTGCTAGAAGATTACACTATGTCATTTGGTTGTGTAGGCATTTCCCACCCCGAAAGTGAGGGTAAATGAGAACAAACAAAGCCTCAGTGACAATGCTACACAGCCAATCGGGATGGCTACATCACATCATAAATAATTATGCTTGCTATGTGATCTATGGTTGTCTAGGACAGGGGTGCCCAAACCCCAGCCTGGGGGCCACTTGCAGCCCTTGGGGACTCCCAATTGAGCCTGTGGGAAGTCTCCAACAAGCCTCTGGCCCTCCAGACTTGCTGGAACCCACGCTGGCCCAACACAACTGCCCTCAGCATGAGGGTGACTGTTTGACCTCTTTAGTGAGATGTGGGATGTGCTCCCTCCACTGCTTGCTGTTTCACAGCTGTGATGCAGCAGCAGCAGCACAGAAAAGGCTGGCCTTGCTTTGTGCAAGGCCTTTTACAGTCCTTGAGCTATTGCAAGACTTTCATTCATTCATATAAGTTCCATCTCTATTATATTCATTTATGTAAATTGATTCAAATTTGAAATGTAAATTAATTCCTTTTTTCAGGGCCCCAACAGTGTCAGAGACATGATGTGGCCCTCCTACTAAAAAGTTTGGGCACCCCTGGTCTAGGATGACATGAGGGAAAATAAATGACACCAGCAAATCAGCAAAGTAACAAAGGGTTGTGTACAGATGTGAAACAGAAAAATTCTGGAAGTACATTAGATTTCCCAAGGAGCATTTTGTGACCATGAAAAATCATTTCAATCCTGAAAAGCACCCAACATGCAATTTGCCATAGGAGTGGGTAGCTCTGGGTTAAGTCATGCATTTGCCAAACTACATGCAATCTACTGTGACAGATGTTTTTAACATCGAGACAAATCAACATATTTGCTAGCTAGAAGATAAATATTTTTGAGAGGAAACTTTCTGCAACGATTAATCTCCAGGGCATTGCTTACCACCATTCTGTTTTGTGTGACTAGAACGAGCAATCAAAGTTGAAGCGAACCTAAATTTTTTCTTTTTCATGGGCAGCCCAGAATAGAAAGATGCAATAGAAAGTGCATGGTATTGATAGCAAACGTAAAAAGCAAGTACAAAAGTATGTCAGAATTGTTTTGCCTTCTTTGATGCAACATCAGTTATTGCTCTTTGGTTTATGTATTTTCAAGGTACCTTGAAGGAAGAATAAGTTGCTCTAGGAAGTAAAATAGATCTTATATAAGCCACTATACCCATGAAATTGATTCATAAAAAGAGCAGAGACACAGGTACTGCAGATTTCATCTTTTACTCACTGAAAAAATAATTCACAGAAGTGCATTTTCTGTTTGTTTTTCAAACACCCCAAACTTTCTTCACTGCTGAGACATCTACACACTCTGGATTTTTTTTTAGTTATCAGATTCATCTATTCATGGGGCCTTGTTGCTCTCTTGCATAATATTATTACTTCCCAGTTCTTTTCTTTGCTATTGTGCTTCCCAGCTTTTTTCTTTGCTATGGGAATTTTGCCACAGTTTTTCAAAGAACTCCTCATGTACAAAGGATGCCTCCCATCTATTCCATGACAGGTTCTGTAGGCAAAAGTTTTTCTATCCAGTAAACAAAAGGCTGGTAAGTAATGCACTATGAATTCGTCCAAATTGGCACATACAACTGTCCTTGTGGTTTGTCACCTGTTTAAATTGTGTTACATGAATGAAGAAGAGTGATTTGGAAAAAAGCAATGCAACCTCCCTAAACAGAAATTGACCATCCTCCAGTTGTGTGCACAGTCTCTCCTAACTCCATCTTGGTTCCTTAGCTGACATTCCTAAAAGGGGGCTGCAGGGGCTTGGGTGCACTTGCCCAAGCCTCCTGCAGCCTCCCAGGGGTGCGGAGAGCCCTACGCAACCTTTGGCAGGGCTCCCCAAGTCAGGAAAAGGGAAAGCGGAGTGATCGCACCCCACTCTGCAAAACCGGAAGCAGAGCACGATCGCTCTGCTTTCCCTTCTGACGGGGCTGCAGAGACTGGGGAGCACCCTTCAGTCCCTGCAGGAGCCATCCCTGTGTGCGGGAAGCCCTGCGCGAGTGCCTGCAGGGCTCCCCAGGTCAGGGAAAGGGAGAGTGGGGCGACTGCGCTCCACTTCCACTTTTGCATCGCTGCCTTCCCCCTGTCCCTGCTGCCTCCCCCCCCCACCCCTGCAAAGATTTACTGCGAGTTTCAAACTCCCGGAGAGTTTGAAAACTGCAGCTCTAAGGTCTTGCAGATTTGGTCTTGCAAAAACAATAAACTTGTTTGCAAGCACAAGTCTTCCTGTGTAATAAATTAAGTTCAACTGCCCAGGGGCCAGGGTATCTGGACAGTCTTTTCAGATTCCTTCTCAAAGAAGCCTCTCCCACCAATGACCTAAAGCAGGGGTGCTCACACTTTTTTGGCTCGAGAGCTACTTTGAAACCCAGCAAGGTCCAGAGATCTACCAGAGTTTTTTTTACAATGTTCGCGCCATCATAACATATAACATTTATGTGTACAATGTATGTTGGTGTACCTTGAGCCCCACTGAGTATAACAGGACTTACTCCTGAGTAGACATGCCTAGGATTAGGCTGTGAGGCTGCAATCCTAGCCACACTTACCTGGGAGTAAGCCCCATTGAGTACAATGGGCCTTACTCCGGCCTTTCCTCCCAGAGGCACCTGAAGCGGGGGGGGGGGGGTCGGCACTTCGTGATCTACTCATTTTGCCTCACGATCTACCGGTAGATCGCGATCCACCTATTGAGCACCCCTGACCTAAAGCATAGATGCAGGCCACAGTCTGCCATATCTTTTGTCCCTCAAGAACCTCTCCAACTGGGTTGCAATTAAATCTCTGTGCCCTCCGAGAAGAACATACTTTCTCAGGGTTATTCAAACTAGGGCATCACGACGCCCCAGCCTGAGGGCCCTGGCCTCTTTCCCCTTAAGGGGGGCAAGGGGGAGGCAGTAACGTGCAGGGACTGGCATGCATTTACCAGTCCCTGCAGCAGCCTCCCAGGAATGTGGGGAGCCCTGCGCAACCGTCTGCAGGGCTCCCCAAAGGGAAAAATTGAAAGCAGAGCGATTGTTCTCCACTTCTGCTCCATTTTCATTTTCTAAGTGAATCCTGGGGATCGCTTCACTGCCTCCCCCAACCCAAGGACTTACTGTGGCTCGAACTCTCCCAGAGAGTTTGAGAACCTCTGCCTTAACTGAATCAAGCCTGGAAACTCCTGACTACACCCCCCCCCACCCACCCAGGAGATGTTGCAGATAACATAATCCACCCAAGAATGTCTTTCTTTTCTTTCTTCAAAGTCCTACAACTACCCCTGCTCTGTGGGCAGAATTTTGGTGTTTTCTATCCCACTGAAGGTGTCCACACTGTCTGATTTGGTTGTCTCTTTCCTCCATAGATACTTCCACCCTGTCTATTTTTTGGTTAAGATTTCCTACTCAAGAAAGCCTCTTATCTCAGTAGCTACCCTCACCTCCAGAGTATCTACTTTCCCTACTCACTAAGGGACATCTTTCTGGCTGTAGTTTTCCTTTTTCACTGGGAAAATGGGAAGCCACACAGTCCAGTCCCACTTTGTAAAAGGATACCATTCGCCAATCTACCCAACAATCTGTTGGTAACAATCTGACAGGTAATTCTTCTTTTCCTCTAATGGTCATAACAACAATTCCTCCCTTCTAAAATCCTCCATTTCTCTGTGCTTGTTTTAAACCTTCTGCTAATTCCCCCCTCCACCTCTCCCAGCTGGGTCATCTCTGGTAGAGGAAACTCAGCCTAGCTGGCAGCCTGACTCTTTCACGTAACCTGTGTCTGTCCAAAAAGAGATTACCAAAACCTTGTCAGACTTCCCACAAGGGGAATTCTGTCCAAAGATCAGTTTTTAATAAACTAACCAATTCTTTTTCTTTAGCTTTCTTATTAATATTAAAAACTCTGACACAGACTACAGGAAAGGTGTTCTGCTTCCAATACTTTTCCTGCACAAGTCAACAAATTGTACTGGCACTACTCCAAGAATGGATTTTTACTCTGAGCAAAAAAGACATACCAGCCTAAAAGATACAATTAATAGCACCATCAAAACAAATATCCAGTCTCTCTTGTTCTGTCTTGAAGTAATTGCAAAGTGAAGACTGCCACTTTAATAATTGATGGGAGACACAGAAACAACTACAGAGAAAGATGAGATCTCTAGCTTTATAGCAAAAAAGAATTTACAACTGATTCTCCATTCACATTAACTCACCAGGGGTTCACTTTTATTGCAGCTGAACCCTTATGAGAAAGAAATGACTAAAGAAATTGTACAATTTAAAATATATATATCCTTACACCAACCCTATGTGTGATTACTCAGAAGTAAGTTCCTTTAAGTTTAATGGGATCTACTTCCAGGCAGGTGTGCACAGGATTGCAACTTTATTCAGCACGAACAGCTTGATCCTCAGTTGTTGTAACAGTGTAACTGGTTAACACAGAACATTTATCTACAATACATTTCTCAAGCACTGTCTTCTTATTGCAGAAATGCAGTCTCCAGGGTCTTCTATGTGGACATCATAAGACCACATTTGCACCTATCTAAGGCTTAGCTTTAATAACATTAAAGCATCGTAATCTCTCAGACATTTTTTTTTGGGGGGGTGGGGGAGAATGCAGGTACTTTGTGAGACCTTCCAGGTATTTTTCTGTCATAGAACAGCGCCAGTTTCTTGGAGGGATAAACTTTCAGCAGTATGAGGGCCCAATCCTAGAAAGAATGCACGCCAGCTCACTGCCAGTGTGCACTGTCATAAACATCCCTTAAGCACATGTGCGAACCCTAATACTGGTGGAGTTCTAATGCTAGCCCAGCGCTGGTTGGCCCTGGGCTAGCGCCAGTGGAGTACTGGACCTCCACTGCTTGGTGGTCACGCAGACCACTGAACAGTGGAGAGGTAGGTCGGGACGTGAGGGAAGGCAGGGAGGAAGCAAGGTGTTCCAGGGCTTGGGGGAGCGGGGAGAGGGTGGGGAGGAGGCATGCCAGGACAGGGAGTAGGGCAGGAGAGAGTGGGGCAGGCCTCCATGTCAGGCTCGCTGCCCAATACGGAGGCTCTGAATTCTACTCCAACCTTTGGGTCATCATAGAATCAAGTAGCCCCATTGTGGGGCTACTCACTTTACCCAGGAGAAGTTCCCTTCTCCCAATGAGGCAGCAGTGATTCGATGTCAGTAAGTGTAAAGTCATGCACATTGGGGCAAAAAATCAAAACTTTAGATATAGGCTGATGGGTTCTGAGCTGTCTGTGACAGATCAGGAGAGAGATCTTGGGGTGGTGGTGGACAGGTCGATGAAAGTGTCGACCCAATGTGCGGCGGCAGTGAAGAAGGCCAATTCTATGCTTGGGATCATTAGGAAGGGTATTGAGAACAAAACGGCTAGTATTATAATGCCGTTGTACAAATCTATGGTAAGGCCACACCTGGAGTATTGTGTCCAGTTCTGGTCGCCGCATCTCAAAAAAGACATAGTGGAAATAGAAAAGGTGCAAAAGAGAGCGACTAAGATGATTACGGGGCTGGGGCACCTTCCTTATGAGGAAAGGCTACGGCGTTTGGGCCTCTTCAGCCTAGAAAAGAGACGCTTGAGGGGGGACATGATTGAGACATACAAAATTATGCAGGGGATGGACAGAGTGGATAGGGAGATGCTCTTTACACTCTCACATAATACCAGAACCAGGGGACATCCACTAAAATTGAGTGTTGGGTGGGTTAGGACAGACAAAAGAAAATATTTCTTTACTCAGCGTGTGGTCGGTCTGTGGAACTCCTTGCCACAGGATGTGGTGCTGGCGTCTAGCCTAGACGCCTTTAAAAGGGGATTGGACAAGTTTCTGGAGGAAAAATCCATTACGGGGTACAAGCCATGATGTGTATGCGCAACCTCCTGATTTTAGAAATGGGTTATGTCAGAATGCCAGATGCAAGGGAGGGCACCAGGATGAGGTCTCTTGTTATCTGGTGTGCTCCCTGGGGCATTTGGTGGGCCGCTGTGAGATACAGGAAGCTGGACTAGATGGGCCTATGGCCTGATCCAGTGGGGCTGTTCTTATGATTGCCTGGGGCACACTGGATGCAGCAGCAGCCATTTTTGGCACCGCCGCAGCCCTGTGAGCTGGGCAGCTCAGGATTTGCCTTTGAGTCAGTGTGGTTTAGGTAATGCAAGGCAAATGTTTATTTTTCACTTTTTTATACACTTATCCTCCAAGGGTCCCTTCCCTTCTTTTGGCCTCACAACAACCCTGTGAGGTAGGTTAGGCTGAGAAATAGTTCTGGGAGGTTCAGGTTCAAAACCTCACTTAGCCACAAAACTTACTACACTATCCAGGCTCTCAAGTGTTCTCAAACCCATGTTTGCTGAAATAATACAAGTGTAAGGAAGGGAGAGAATTGTATCTGCAAATTTTCCTTGCAGCTGCCCCAACAAGGCATGAAACTTTCAGTCATATTTGCATCAGATTGCATAGTCGGGATCAAGAAAAATGATTACAAATGGCCAGGAGAGCATTTTGGGGGGAACGCAGGCAAGGAAAGGGTTAAGTATTCTCCTTCTGCCTGTCAATTCTCTTTGCAAATTCTCTCTTCTTAGCCTATCTGCATTTTTCCCAATGCAGCTTTAATCTTATGGTTCTAGCCAAAGAATGTTCATGAAGACCGAAACATTTCTCAGTTGCTTCTGTATATTCCTCTCATCTTCAATGTCTGCATGTATAAATATCCTAAAGAAGGAGTTTTCAAGATATTAAATACTGTTCTGCAGTTCATGATTTTAAAAAATCAGATTTAATCAGTGTCACTTTTGCCTAGAATGTAAAAAACAAGCAGCAAAAAAGGTTATGTTTTAATGAAGGCAGCAGTGTCAAATCTCTCTTTCCAATTGGTTTATGTCTTTTCTATTCAAATATTGCAGAACAAGAAGATAGCCAACATTTTAGTGACAGTCTTCTGGCTTGCTAAAAGGAAGAGCTCAAATATATCAAAGCTGAAATAATCTCTTGGTCTTGCCACCTCCCCTCATTGAACTATACTAGCAGTCCCAGCCAGTGGAGTCTGTAAGTTTTTAGTATGTACAAAGTAATGGAATTACTGGAAATGATTGGCAAAATGAGCTTTCTGTGGTCAGTACTTGGGCAAACCCCTGTACAAACCCTCATGGTCTCCACCCACCCCCGATGGGTCATTGAGTGCCACCACTGCCAAGAGTACTGAGGGGTCAGGGGTTGGTCTGGCCTTGTGGGACCTCTGATAACTGCGGTCCTCATCCAGTGCCCAGTCTGGTCAACCCCTTACATCACTCTTGTCTGTAGCAAGTCGCTACAAGTCCCAGTTCAAATGCTCAACACTAAATGATGTTGGTGAACGTTTCATTTTTACTTTAATCAAGTTGTATTTGCCCTATATTTAGGCCTTTTCCCCATGTTAAAAAGCATAAAATTCCATCTGAATAAAAGCTCTGAAATTCCATCTTGTCTGCATCAAACCACCATTACCTTTAGATGGGAGAGCCACGTATACCAGAGGCCCCAAATTATTGCAGTGTGAAACAGGAAGGGTTATCTCAGCTCTCCCCTCCAGTATGTGTAGCGGCTTATCAATGGACCTTGTCACTTATTTTTTCTTCCTGATGCTCCTAGTCCTGTAAGAGTGTTGACTTTTATTGGTGATAAGAAACAAACTGTTTTGGAGTCATGTCCCATTTGCTTGTTTAATGGTGACTGATTAGCAAGTATGCTTTTCTGTTGCTATCTCTTTGTTCCATAGTGCTATAAGAAATATTTGAATCTAATAATCTTTGCATTGTCATGCTTCATGCAATTGATATAAGAAATTTTAAAAGGCTTGTCAAGCAACACAATACACGTATAACACAAGCTGTATGTTCTTTCACTTGTTCATATGCCTGCTTCCTACACACTACATGTTCATTCATTTTGCTTGAGAGAAAGAGCAAGTTAGGGCACAATCCTAAACAGGGGATGGGCCGGCGCAGGTCCCTTGAACCGGCCCGGTAATGTCGCAAACGTGCTGTTTGCACCTCTTCTGATGTCAGCCAGACAAGCACATGGACATGTACTGGCCAGCAGAGGCTGCACTCAGCCTCTGTGGCGATGGAACCAAGTAAGGTCCAGGGGAGATCTGGGGGGGGGGGGGGGACATGGGGAGGGTGGGGAATAGGTGTTATAGGGTGGGGCCACCGGTGGGAGAGCAGGGGTGGGGCCAGCATCTGGTGCTTGTGTCAGATCCTGAACCCATTCCTGGGGAGCCCGACTTAGCTCAGCTCTGCACCAGCTCTTCAAGCGGCACAGATCTAGATAGCCCCACCGGGGCTGCTGAGGCTCTACCTGGGGTAAGGCAAAGCAATTCCCCTTGCCTTCGGCCAAGCCTCTTTGGGCCCCAACCTTGTGCAGGCCAGCTGACCTCCCTGTTCCAGTGCAAGTTAGGATTGGGCTGCCTGAGTCAGAAAGCTGGGAAGTGGAATCCATGCCTTTTGAATTCCTTGAGTTAGCCTTGCTGCCCTCTCAATTCATTCTGTACTCAAAGAAAGAATCAACCCTGGATGCACTGCAAATATCATCTTCCGTATATTGTACAACTACACTATACTATAGAACGAAGCAGTGAGGTTATGACATGCAGGTAAAGACAAATTTAAATAGCTGACATGATAAACATCATACAACATACAATCAACTTCTATCAAGAACAGAAGCTGATTGTCATTCTCATCCCTGTAAAAGGGAAAAGAGAAGAGATCATCAGACTGTGAACAGCTAGATGGAATTGTTCATCTACCTCCTTTAAATTTATATATCACAAAGAGCCACACCATCATGAAACAGAAACAAAACTAATATTTTTTTTTCTTCTGTACTAATTGAGGGCCCAATCCTATCCAATTTTCCAGTGCTGGTGCAGCTGTGCCAGTGGGGTGTGCGCTGCATCTTGTGGTGGAGGGGCAGTCACTGGGGCCTTCTCAAGGTATGGCAGCAAGCGTTCCCTTACCACGGGGCTTCATTGTGACTACACCAGAGCTGGAAAGTTGGATTGGATTGGGCCCTGAATTTCTTACAATGGCATTTCTGAATTTCTTTTCTTCTACCAGTAGAACAACTGGCATCTCATTCTCTGAGAAAATGTGTTTCACTACAAGTCTGTTGTCTGCAGATATTACTGTTCAGCTCACGTTTGCAGGCTATACCATTAAGACAGCAAACAATGGCTTTATGCTTCACTAATCCTTTTCCATCATCATATACAGGTGAAGAGTGACAGTCCTCCAGTTTAATAAATAACTCTTTAACGTGTGAATGTTTTGGTAGCAATCGTTAGCTTTGCATTCACAATTTAAAGCAAAACTAATTCATTGCTCGATAAAGCTCTTTTCAGGTTAAGTGCATGAAAAGCACTAAAAATCCCCACAAGTATGCAAAGCGAACAATCTCATATTTAAAGATTAATGAATGTTTCAATGGCATAACCAACTGATTCAACTGTTGGTATTCATATACAAGCATCTGAACAGCTTGTATTCAAGTAAGGTTAAGCAGATACCATTCTTCTCCTGGGTACCTATTTACCTGTCATTCCAAAATACCCAACAGGAACGCAGTGCAAAAATCTAACATGCCCCTAATTGCAATTTAGGTTTGTGAGAGCTTTTTCATTCCCCTAGAAATAAAGCTGTATTCCCATTATTTTGGTAAATGAAGGTACTTATCTGCAGAGCAATTCAGTCTATTTTTCTCCACTTATTCTTCTTTCCTAGTGTTATTGATACATTTGCATGTCAAAATAAAGTCCAGGTAATAATTCAAAGAGAAAGTAGCAAGAAGTAAAGCACTGTAATGGTGCGATTTCACACTATTCCAGCAAAACAAGCATGAGTGCGGTGTCGGTTATGCAGATCCCTTGAAAAAGTTGCCCAGTGAGATTTGGTGGGAATACACCATGTCATGCTCTGCCCATCTGCTGCCTTCATCCAAATGTTCCTGGGACAGCATGGGATAGCACCACTGATAAGTATTCCAGCGCCACTGTGGTTACTCATGCTTAGACCAGAGTGGTGATTTGTTAAGGACACTGGGCTTGACATATGTTCAAATCTCTGCTCAGTTATTGCTATTATTAGGAGAATGTGTGTGGGTATATATTTACACACTCACACACACACACACACACCCTACTTTTAAACAAAAGTGGCACTTTACATAGCAGAATAAATAAATGGGGGGAAAAAGAGGTTTCTGTCTCAAAGGGATTCAAAACCTGCGAAAAAAACCAAGAGGAAAAAAAGATCAGCAAATAGCCTTTGACAAAGATGCTATGCAGACATGAATAAGGCATGAACCTTAGCTGACTGGTAAAAGGCACACTTTTAAAAATTACATTTAGCAGAAGAAAAGCAACTGTCCCTATTCAACCCAAGATAGCATCCCTTAGGGGCTGCGGCTGATGTCCTTGTTTTTAGTTTGGAAGCCTTTTGGGACATGAAACTATTTCTTATTCCTTAAACTATGTAAACCACTTTGAACTTTTTGTGGTTAAGTAGAATATAAATATTCACAATATAGTAAATAATTTCAGTCAAGTCACTCTTTCAGCCTAATCAACCTCACAGGAGCGTTGTGAAACTAAAACCTTGAGCTCCTTGGAGGAGCAGCAGGTTACAAAAACTTTTACAAGCAAATTAACTGAAGTTCATGATACTTAAATGGGAATCACCATCACTACATATTATACTTCACAACTACTTTTTCTTTTATATACTATGCTTGCTGAACCTTTTAACTGACAAATATACTCCTGCCAGGGCACAGTCCATGATTAATTCCCATTAGAATACTTTCTTTGAATAATGCTTCTCTGAAAAACTATAAAAGATCTTAAAATATTTGTGCTGTTGGGATTTTAAGACAGGCACTTGCTAAGATCTGCATTTGTCCTATACATTTTGCACTACAAATGGAAATGATCTGTGACAGCATTTCAGAAGCAGACCCTGTGGCTCAGCAGTTGTATGTTGTCAAGAACTTTGCCTTTGGCTCTTCCAGCTTACAAATCAATTGGCTGCTTTCAGCTTTATACTCCTAATGTCAGTTTTTAAGCTCTTGTTGAACTCAACAGGCTGAAGACTTCAGAGGGAGAGAGATCATGAAAAATTGCCTTGCACTTGACACAAAAGACAAACAGAAAGTTAAGTGGAAGCTTTATAGCTGTAAAACCACAAGAAGGAAAGCCCTCCACCTTCTCTTGACAATAGCTTTGCTTTCTTAAGTTACTTGGGAGTCACAGACGAACCCCTTTTGTTTGTTTGTGCAGCAGTAATTCAGATGATTGAGAGATGGAGGAACCCTCCCTCTTGTCTTGTCTTGTCTTGAGACAGGGAGGAACCAGATGCAGCTGTGCCACAGATAAAACAAGAGTCATAAAGTACTTTGCGCACAGAGAAGCATTATCAAAATTATTTGCAAATCGAATATTGGGTAGATGACGTTTCAGAGCAGGGCACTGCGCCAAAGCTGCCAGAACTATTCGTGCCAACTACTTGGGGGAAACAGCAGTAGATTGTAAAAGAGATTCCCTAATATGATGGGTGTACATGCCTTTGTGCTTGATTTTGACTTAATTTTATCATTTTATCAATGTTTGTATTTGATGTATACCTGGATCCATATATTTTATCTTATCTTATCCTATTGGGATGGCTTTTAGCTAATACAATAAACAATTTTGACTTTTTTGAGCAGGGCATTGGCTGTGCTCCAAAACAGCAACAGGTGTGTAATTACAGCACGTGCAGAATTTACTTCTGCAATATTAATTTGCATTAATAGGGTTTGCCATACAACGGAAGCAAGGACTCCTGCACCTTGGATAGTTAAACATAAGGGGGGAATGTCTTTAGCTGGGGTATTTATCACATTTCATGACAAAGCTGTGAGATGCATGGCTCAGGCTACAATCATTGACACACGTACCTGAGATTAAGCCCTATGGAACACAGTTGGGCTTGCTTCTGGGTAAATACGGAAAGAATTGCACTTATTTTACAATAGATGACACAGCAAAATTTCACACCTGTTAACAGCGTCTCTTATTATTCTCTTATTTTGACATTTCTTTACCTACAAACCACTGATGTCCCTTTGGTGCCCTGTCCAACCTTCCATGGTACATACTGAAGTCATTTATGACTTCAGGCACATTACAATTTATTGATTTAACAAGATTAAAGTGTATTAAATTATTAAAACAAAATCAGTCAGTAGGTGAAGGTAATGCTGTACTTCAGCCCTTATCAGGGGAACCTGTGGTTAAAGAAGAGAAATCTGGTAGAAACCCCTAAGCAAAGAAATGGGGAGGGAAAAACTGTGGGAAGCTACTCAGCTCCATTCATGTTTATTCAGCTACTCAGGTATAGTCCAAGTTCAATTCACTTTGTGATACAAGAGTTCTGTAAGCAATAAGATGCCCCTACACCATCTTCACTATTGTTTTCTACTTATACAAACTTCATTAAACATGTTAACACTGGACTACAGTATTTGGGGAAAAGACATTTATTCTAAGATCACTTTACTGAACACAGTAGTGTGACTATGACAAGCAAAACTGACAGACTCGGCATCCTTCACAACAAAATTATACCAAGACACAACTCCATCTTGCAACTTGCATCTTGCAACATCTTGTAGATGATATCAGAAACCTAGAAAATTCAAGGGTGTTCCTTGATGCTTTCTGCTCTCATTGCTAATTCAACTGTAGATTCAAGAAACAGCTTACAACAGCCAGGCAATTTAGCTTTACATTAAATAGATATTATTTTTAAATGCTTCGTACTTCTATATTTTAACTCAATTTTAACTTACAATTGTATTGTAAACTATTCAGAAGCATACCACGTGATGCAACTCATTAGCCAATTTCCTGGTTAAGCCCTTTCTGTTAATGTTGTTTTCCATTATTGGGCTATTTACAAACACAGAACAAAATCCTCCTGAAGCTGCATGCATGCAGCCCATTATGCTGCCTTATTTACACGTGCACGCGCACACACACACACACACACACACAGAGGGGGAGGGAGGGAGAGAACATCATTTTGGCAGTCCATATCTATTGTTTCTATGAAGATTGCTGTTTTTAGTTTGGAATTAATGCTCTGAAAACATCAGTGTATGTGTGATCTACAATATCACACAACCAGCAGAACTGTTGTTTCCATCTGCAGGAAACATTAAAATACAAGTCTCCCAGTGAGACACCCACAAGTCTGGGTGAGTAGCCAGAGTCTGGTTATTCAGAACACAAGCATGAATCGTAACATCTTGTCAGCAGAATAGTGCTAACTCTCTGGTTCCTGAATAGAAATCAGAAAATGCAGTAAAACTGGCCATGATAGCAATTTAACTGCTGCTCAGAATGGAATAAATGAGCTTTAAGAGTTGACAGACAAAAAAGTACAGGAGTATGCAAACTAAAGTTACACATAACTTTTTATTCAGTAGAATGCACTGACAACTGACTTACAGAGAAGAAGATTAATTCTAAGGTAATTACACAGGCCAACACACATTTTGCTTCTTTAAACATTACACCAATTCCTGGGTATATTTGGGGTGCTGATTCCAAAAATGGCATCCGTTTTGCCCTATCACGTCTAGTTTTGGAGACACGGCATAGCCTCTTTAGTGAATGGTTCAAGCAGCTTCCCCATGAGGAAGCCTACACCATGGCTTCCTCATGGGGAAGCTGCTTGAACCATTCACTAATGAGGCTATACTATATCTCCAAAACTAGACCTGATAGGGCAAAACGGATGCCATTTTTGGAATTGGCACCCCAAATTCATAGCAAATCACCATAAAGTTTGGGAAAAACTTTTCTGACCCTCAATTTTGTAGGCCTGCATTATCACGTAATAAAATGAAGTGCAGTTGGCCCTTGGTATCCGCGGGAGATTGGTTCCACAACACCCCCCCCCAATACAGAAATTCGCAGATTCTAAAATCTGAGGTGACCAAGGTTACCATGCCGCAATAACTTACCTGAGTCCATGCCGGGCCCTTGGGAGGTCACACCATCCTCCTCAGAAGGCCTCCTGGACGTAACCAGAAGCCACTTCTGGTTTGCGTTGGTGACTTTGGTCATGTCCAGAAGGTGTTCTGAGACACAGTGAGTTGATCCCAAAATAAACAATGTGATAATTACAGCAGAATCCTATGCAAGATTACTCAGAAGTAATAATAATCAGTATTTAATAACCAGTATTTATATATCACCCTTCTGGTCATTTGACTGTATTCAAGGTGATTCACATAGGCAGGCTTTTTCTAAACCCCAAAGAGGGTTTTTACAATGACAGAGAAGTTCTATCTTTCAAGAACCAAACAACATTCCAGATGGATCTTTCAAACGGTCTGGTATTACTTCTTTAAACATTGTTTAATGGGGCTTACTGCCAGGGAAGTGTTAGGATTGCAGCCTAACCAGAAATGGATTCCGACTGCAGATCAGAGTCCACTGCTGCAGAGGGGAGGCTCACGGAGAAGGCTGCACTGTCCTCCCAGGTACATTAAAATGCTTCTGGGTGCCCTTGTTGCTGGAATTGCTGTGGCACCATTGGGACATCCATTTCTGGGTCACTCTCCTTTAGGGGAAAGTGACCCTTTTACATTTCAATGGTGAGTCTCCAGTTTGAGCACCACTGACCTAGTGTTATTTGGGGCTGACCACAGTTCTATCGGATACTAAGGATATAAATTGATTGCATTTCCAAAATGAAAAAAAAAACTTATCTAATACTTAAGTCAGCACCTCACAAAAATAAAGGTTTCCTTTTTTATCCTTCAGTAAACACAGCTTTTTAATTTTTTTTATGGAAAATAGCTCTTCTGAGCAACATACTAATTAAAACCCTATTATGGATGAGTTAATTTTGTTAGTGAAGACTACCAAGAGTGCTAGGCAATTCACAGAAGAGATACCAAATATTGCCATCTATGGTACTTTTATGTAAATGTTTTTAGAAGTCATAATTATTATAAGATATATGTAGATATATGTAAGATATAAGATATATGTATATGTGTATGTGTATGTATAGTATAGTATAGCCTATACTGAGGCTATATAAGAAGGCCATGTAAAATACCATTTTAAGCTGCAGTCCTATGCAAACTTACCAGGGAGTAAGCCTCTTTGAACACAGTGAGACAGACTTCTGAGTAAAAATGCACAGGATTATGCTGTCAGTCAACCTAGTGCAGTGGTTCTTAAACTGTGATCTCTGGACTACCAACAGTTCCTTTTGTGTGCTAGAAGAGTGATAGCATCCAAGTTAGACCTGTACAATAACAAGAGATATGAATATGTGTGTGTTTGTTGCTACCACTAGAGAGAGCAGTCATCTATTCAGTTCCTATATTTAAATGCTTGTGGATAGCTCTCTCCTGCTTTGACTAGACTAGAAGAGCTAAGGTACCTCCTGTTCCCAGCATTCCTGTGCTGAAATGGGTGCGATTCTGGTAATTTTCAAGATGTGCTCCAAAATTATATCCTCATTATATTTTTCTTGCCAAAGATTTTGCCAGAAATTAAGTTATTCTTGCTATCTGTTGTCTTCAAGTCCTCATGCAGCAATCTGGAGATTTGTTCCCTAATGCCCACAGTCTGGCAGCTGTGATAAATGTCTGAAGCCCCACATACAGGGCCTTCTGTCTCTGTTCCTAGGAAAGTTGCACACATGCATTGGGGGCCTAGCTATGCCAAAACAGAACATAATCCTCAACTGTACAAAATCATAATTACCATGTAACTTCACGTTACTTGCCATGGCAAGGTTTGCCTTGGAAATGCCAGGTGCTTTTATTCATTGCAATTTGCAGCAGGGATGCCATACAAGACTGTATCGACCAATCAGAATGGTTTCAACACTGAGATGTCTACTTTGATGTAACAACCATCAACATTTTTTTTATTCATTCTGCTATATAAACTGCTTCAAGAACATTATACTTGAAGGAGATATATAACTACTCTTAAGTATACTATACAAACAATTTTGTCAAGAAGAGTAATCCATTCCCATATTTCATAGGTGATATTTCTTGCTTTTCAATGAACATTAGCTAAATCTCAGCATTATGAAAATGAGTAGCATCTTTCTAAGAAGCTGGAAAAATTCAAACTCTTATTTACTGTTTGTATTTGTTGGAATCTTCCTGACAGTTTCTGCAAGTACCTAAGTACCTGCAAAGTACCTAAGGACCTATGTGACTGAAAAGTGTTTAAGAGAAAATAGTGCTTCGAGCCATTTGAGTCAAATTTAGGTTGAGTTTTTTGCCCAAAGTTATCCAATCTGGGCTTGACATTCTCAGTTGATTACAAAGCAATCCTATTCCTAATCTGCCAAGAGAGATTTGTGGTTTTAGGACAATGAATTTTATGAAAGAAATAACAAAACCCACAGGGAGAAAAATGCACAGACTATATTTAACATAGTTAACACTTACAGTAAGCCTCATTGGGTTTAACGGGGCTCACTCCAAGAAAATTAAGTATAGGATTGCAGTTGTAGTTTCTTAAAGTATAAATTATAGCAGTCGTACATCAGAGTAGGTTAGATTCACCACAATGCTACATATAGAATAGAAGTGTAATTTTCTTGAGGTTTCACAGTTTAGGCATCCTGTTCAATGTAAAATTTTCCATAACCCAGAACTATTCCTTTACCACAACGCAACTGGGTCACATCCTCAGCTGGGAAAAATTTTCACACCTGCTAGCCTGGACTGTTGAAGAGGAATACTCTATACTGAACATCTTTCAAGAGCAAAAAAAGATTGGGTAATAGATAATGCAGAAGTGTGCACTTATGACTTCATGGATACATAGACTGTTCAAAGATATGTGGAAATATTGAATCTGACTCAGCATAAGATTCCTTTTGCCCTGTAAATTGGCTTTGCTGTTATTAAACAGACAAATAATCCAGAGAAGATTAAAACTGTACCAGCTGGCACCTATGCTTCTGCTTCCACTGCAGTGGTGAGGCAGAGAAACATGCTACTGCGCATTAGTTTCCCCTTCTCTGAAACCTTTGCCTTTACATTTGAGTCTTCAACTCCTACTGAAAATAAACATAAGTATGTGTAACTGAACTAAATGCATGTTCTTGCACTATAGCAGAGGTTCTCAAACTTCTTGGGAGTAAACCTCCGGAGATAAGTCTTTGCAGGGATGGGGCCAAAGGCAGCAATGCAATCCTGGGGATTGCAACCAGGAAGTGTCTTCTGATTGCTTTTTTCCAACATTCTAACACGGATAGCCTTGCGAAGGGCTGTGCAGGGTCCCACAACTCCTGCAGTTTGCACCAGCCCTCTGTAAGTAAGAATAGCCCCTACACCCCTCTTTAGCAACACAATCCTAGGGATCATGTTGCTGCCTTCCCCCTTCTCCCACCCCCCTTAAGGGGGTAGAGGCCAGGGTCCTCAGGCTGGGGTGTTGCAACGCCCCAGTCTGAGAACCAATGCACTACAGGTATGTGTCACTTTAACCATGGAGTTATGATCTGAGAAATGAATTGTTAAGTGTTTTGGTCATCATGCATTCTTATTGCACAGCATCATCTAGTGCAAGGGTCTCCAAACTTTTGGGCAAGAGGGCTGCATGAAATATCTGGCGCAGTGCTGAGGGCCAGAAAAAAATTTAAATATAAAATTTAAACAAATAAATTAGCGATAGAACTTAGATGAATGAATAAATGAATTAGTGGGCTCATTCACTCAGCCTCTCCAGCCCTCAGAACACCCTCCAGATGCAATCCTGATGCAATGGCAGATGCGCTTCAATGTCAGTAAGTGTAAAGTCATGCACATTGGGGCAAAAAATCAAAACTTTAGATATAGGCTGATGGGTTCTGAGCTGTCTGTGACAGATCAGGAGAGAGATCTTGGGGTGGTGGTGGACAGGTTGATGAAAGTGTCGACCCAATGTGCAGCGGCAGTGAAGAAGGCCAATTCTATGCTTGGGATCATTAGGAAGGGTATTGAGAACAAAACGGCTAGTATTATAATGCCGTTGTACAAATCTATGGTAAGGCCACACCTGGAGTATTGTGTCCAGTTCTGGTTGCCGCATCTCAAAAAAGACATAGTGGAAATGGAAAAGGTGCAAAAGAGAGCGACTAAGATGATTACGGGGTTGGGGCACCTTCCTTATGAGGAAAGGCTACGGCGTTTGGGCCTCTTCAGCCTAGAAAAGAGACGCCTGAGGGGGGACATGATTGAGACATACAAAATTATGCAGGGGATGGACAGAGTGGATAGGGAGATGCTCTTTACACTCTCACATAACACCAGAACCAGGGGACATCCACTAAAATTGAGTGTTGGGCGGGTTAGGACAGACAAAAGAAAATATTTCTTTACTCAGCGTGTGGTCGGTCTGTGGAACTCCTTGCCACAGGATGTGGTGCTGGTGTCTAGCCTAGATGCCTTTAAAAGGGGATTGGACAAGTTTCTGGAGGAAAAAACCATTACGGGTTACAAGCCATGATGTGTATGCGCAACCTCCTGATTTTAGAAATGGGTTATGTCAGAATGCCAGATGCAAGGGAGGGCACCAGGATGAGGTCTCTTGCTATCTGGTGTGCTCCCTGGGGCATTTGGTGGGCCGCTGTGAGATACAGGAAGCTGGACTAGATGGGCCTATGGCCTGATCCAGTGGGGCTGTTCTTATGTTCTAATCAGAGCACAGCTCTAGTCATGTTCAGTCAAGTGGGTCAGAGGCTTTCAGGGGACAAGAGGTTGGTCGCGGGCCAGATAGATAGAGGCTCGCTGCGGGCCACATCTGGCCCCCGAGCCGGGGTTTGGAGATCCCTGATCTAGTGGAAAAATCTGGTTCAGCCTACTGCACCTAGGCTACAAACCTGTACAAACCTCCATTATAATCATATGGGACCGCAGTCATATATGCGGTCTGTCATTGGTTAGAAAATCATTATGCAGTGCATACCTGTACTAGCCATGCTTTCATATTCATCCACACTCTCTACTCTTTGCATACATCTGCACCAGGGATCCTTTGTTTTTTGTGATGCTATAACATGCCATGGTTATTTGTGGCACAATGGAAAAAAATAATGATGATGATAAATATATCATCATTATCCTTGGGATTCTCCCTTATGTGCTGTAGTGCTCTCCTTTAAAGGAGATTTTGCCCTTGTCCCAATAAGTTATCTCCCTCTACACAAGTATTTCCAGAATGCATTCACATCCTACTTGGTAACTGCTCTTGGTTTGATTTTGTGCACTTGGCCACCTGGGCTTGAGGCACCCTTTCCCATCCTGCCTGGTTCCTCAAAAAATCAACTCTGCAGACAATGGAGAAGGAACCTTCACCATTGTTCCTTTCTCCCTCTCACTTATTCTCACACACAGCCCATGGGCAGTGCAGCTTACTGTTTTCTTTCTCTGTTTCCCTATTCCTTTGAATGTACAGGTCGATCCTCTGGACCAACCTGTACCCTCTGAATGTGACCAGAGGTTTCCAACAGTCATGTTAAGAGTCAGTCCGCAGTCTATTCAATTGATAGATTTCAGCTTCTGTGGAGATTCCATTCCCAGAACTCTTGTGGATGCTAAGGTACAACTGTATTTTTTTACTGAAATTGGGTGGGAACTTGGACATCTGCCTCCAAGTTCCCTTAGGCCCAGCTCTCTTAACTAACCCAGCAAGGACGTTGGACAACTAGGGAAGTCACTGCTTGCTCAGCCCCTCCTAAGAGTAAAACTGGAAGTAAAAATTGGGAGTAAAATTTGCTTGTTTGAGAGTTAATACCAATATTTTGGAAGTACTCTCTGCTATTGCGTTCCAAGCCACAGTCAGCTCTTGTGGTCCTGTTTAGCTTCCCCACAGTTCCTCTGCATGTATCCACAGGTTGTGTTTCTAACCCTAGAGCCATTATGCCCACTAAACATCCTTTTGTGTGTGTGCCCTCCCGGAACCACCCTCATTTCCATAGATGAAATTCTCTCAACCTGTTCCCTGCCTCTGCTCTGCCCTTTCTGCCCTTTCCAGACAGTAAAATGACCTCCACTTTTCACTTATTTCAGACCTAACCAACTTCAGAAACATTATGTCTCACTCCATCCTCACCCCATGACTCATCTTTTTCTCCCTCAGATCTGCTTCTCTTCCTCTCCTCATCAAAATTGGATGGAATGGAATGGAATGGAATTTCTCAATGGAAATAGATACAATTTAGTAAAAGTACAGCACTGCCTCAGAAGCACTTCTTTTAGTGAATACAAACCGTTCTTTGAATCACAGCCTGCACGTTGATTTGGTTACATTTGCACTCCCCCCTATTATCGTAATATACCCTTCAATAAATTGTACTGCACTTTTTGATTACTTCTGACTCCTGCCACCTCCTTAAATATCTCAAATGCCAACTTTCTTTTGAAGTGCACCACATACCAACAGTCAAAGGTTCCTAAAACACATGGGTCTCTCTACAGGTGCAAGCTTAAACAAGTCACTGAGCACGTGTGGGAACACCATCTTTTGTGCTTGTTTCATTGCTCCTAGAAATATTTTTTGACAAGATTGGAATCACTAACAGGATTTCCAATTGCTTAAAAATTTTAATTATTTGTCTTTCATAAAATAGATCAGCATGGTTAATTAATAATGCCAAACTAGAAAAAATTGAAAGATGACAGACAGAGAGGGAGGGAGGGGGGGAGAGAAGGAGGACCTTTGTCAAACATTCCCATACTTTACAAATGGTAGTAACCACTTATGGGTGAAGATAGAATTACAAGGTCTTCAATGTCATCTACACCAATCCTTTATCTGAACAGAATCTTCTATATTTAACACATACATTAACAGTCTTCATATGCATTGTCTAGAACAAGGATTTATCTGTAATACAGTAAAAATTGTGAACTTTGCTAATCACCTTCCCGTTTTACCAATTTGGATTTACATTGGTCTGAAATCACAATTTCTTCAAGTTGAAATACTCAATAAAACTAATCCATTGCACCATAGCCTGCAACAGAGTGTACGCAACAAAGAAGAGGCTCTTAATGAGGCAATCAGTCTCCAGTAGCCTGTGCAGTGAGCACCTAGCCGAGTTTTGTCTGCTTACACAACAAAGACACTAGATGGGGCTGAATGTTCACATAATGACCTAATTGCATAACAATGGGGATTGGGGAATGTATCCCATCCTGAAGTGAGGCACACCTGTACTGCCAAAATACTATCTTCGTATTTTTAAATAAGTTTTTTTAAAAGAAGAAGCAAAAAAGATATGGTAATTATCATCAATATTTCAGGATGAACTGCAGAAGAAGACAGATCATGATGAAAGATAAATTTCACACAGCCATTATACGCAAGCCTTTACATATGTTCACTATAAGCATAGAAAAGGGGACCATTATCACAGTGGCAAGCCTTGCCTCCTCTTTAAACCCTCCATGTTTTGATCCGAATGCGCACCTAATGGTGTATGCACACAGGTGGGAATTAAATGAGAACATAAGAACAGCCCCACTGGATCAGGCCATAGGCCCATCTAGTCCAGCTTCCTGTATCTCACAGCAGCCCACCAAATGCCCCAGGGAGCATACCAGATAACAAGAGACCTCATCCTGGTGCCCTCCCTTGCATCTGGCCTTGCAATGAGTGGTACAACAGAAAAGTGGTACATACTGATCACAAGATTCCCACAAGATTCCCACCAACGCACGTATCCCCACATTTTGACCAACACGTGGAGGCCTACAGAACAGTTCAGGCTAGCAATACAGTCACAGTCTGTTCCAGGGGCACATCTGCTCAAGGCTTTTCTATTTGAATCATTATGAAACAATCTCTTTGTCTGGGAACAACTGACAAGGTGGCAATGTTGCCTTTCCTGGATGCTATCTGCCTCTTGGAGATGACTGGGGTGGCAGAAGGTGGGACAAAAAGGTACCATGATTTCAGCCAAGGAGCTCTCAAAGAGCAAGGAGGTCCATCCTCAGTACCTGTGTTTCCACAGCAACAAACTTGCCAGCCTGGCTACATTCATCATGCCAGGTGTTGCAGAACTCACCTGGAGAGTAGGGCACATGTGTGGCTTGTCATGCATTATTTCAGGCAGAATGAGGGCAACATCGAGGAGGAGAGAACAAACACTGATTGCTCATGGGCCTCTAAAAGGAAAAGTCAAGACGATCACTGGCAGGCAGAGAAGAATTTTGGTGGCTCTTGCTAAGTGGTATTCACTACCCTGAGAGAAAGGTGCCTGACACTCTTTGATGTCAAAGAGAATGGATACCATTTTTATTTTGTCAGAGTAATGTTTTTATACAGAAAATGTAAAAAGCTCGAATAGCATTGTAGATTGCATATCAGAAAAACAAAACAACTTTTAGAAAGGGTTTTTATTTTACTTTATGGATCTACATTTCTTTTTTTCTCCTTTGGGAAAAAAAAAATCTATCAACCAAGAGAGGGAAGAATGAAGGTTATTTTAACAAACCTCTATTATGATCATTTTATTTCACAGGAGAATTGATTCTATGTGAAACCATTTATGCTCCACTGCATTTTCCTTTTCCATCTTTTTTTTTATTTTTGGACATAATGGAACATTTTTTTTTGCATTAATAGCTTGCCATTCATTCCTATCCTGGAGATTGGCACATACTTTATGGCTGAAACCTACTCAGTCCTGAAGTATATGCTTTTCTGAAAAAGCCCTATACCAAAATAGACGTTTCTTTTAAAAGGGTACTTGGCATTAATGGCCTTATACCACTGCTCTCTTTTATAACATCAAGTACAATACTCTTCCAGTCTGATGAACAAGCCATGTCCTTGGCATTTCAGCTATACCACTTACATCACTGAACCTGCCTCCATTTGCTCTGATTCCCATAAACTACATAAGAGCTGTCCAGTACATGAAAGTGTGATTTGGGGAAAGTGGCTCCTATTTGCTAACAACAAGAACACAAGAATGGTCATACTGGATCACATGAGCCCAGCACCTTTTTTCTAACAGCAGCCAGATGCCTCTGAGAAGGCATTCTGTGGTAGGGGGAGGGCAAATGACAGGCGGGTAGGCGGAGAGTGGGAGGCAGGGCCAGGATCCGACACTTATGACGGATCCTAGCCCCATTCCCGGAGCAGCCCAGGGCAGCTCTGAGCTGCTCAGATTTGCACCACCTCTTCAGGTGACACAGATCCAAATAGATCTGTTGGGGCTGCTACCCAAGATAAGGCAAATTGTTTCCCCTTGACTCAGGCTGAGCCACAGCCAGCCCCAAACTTGCACTGAATACAGTGCAGGCCCGCAGGCCCGCCTTTTCCTGCGCAAGTTAGGATTGCACTACCAGTGCGTATAAGATTGTAGCCTCAGTCTCTTTTTCTGTCATTTATTTATTTATTTAACTATAATAAACATAAAATAGAAAAACAAATACACACATAAACAAAATTCCAATAAAGCAGCACGAGCGAAGCCAAAACATTCCCATACTTATAATCCAAATACATACAGTCCAAACATTAACAAATATTAATCTATACCACTAATACTTCAAAATCAATCTTCAAATCCAAAATACCTCAAATCCCCATCCTCTCTCTGATTCAAAAAATCAATAACTGGACTCCAATTCTTCAAAAAGGTTTCTATTGAATTCTCCCTAAGCAAAATTGTTAATTTATCCATCTCCGCATAATCCATAAGTCTTATCTACCATTCCTCCACCGAAGGTATATTCATAGTCTTCCAATTTTGAGCATAAAGTATTCTGGCAGCGCTTATCATATACAAAAATAAAACTTCATTTTTTCTTTCCACATACTCATCTGTCATACCTAATAAAAATACTTCTGGCTTCAATTGTATATTTGTTTTTAAGATCAACTGTATCTGTGCATGAATTTGTGACCAATATTTTTTAACTTTTGAACACGTCCACCACATGTGGTAAAATGTTTCCTCTTGTTTCTTACATTTCCAACAACTATTGGACATAGTTTCATACATTTTAGCTAATTTACTTGGTGTCACATACCAACGATAGATCATCTTATATATATTTTCCTTAATGCTAACACTCAAAGTAAATTTTGTCTGTTTTATCCATAATTTCTCCCATCTGTCCATTGAAAGTTCATAACCCACATTTTTTGCCCACCGGATCATGCATTCTTTAACCTGTTCATCTTCTGTTTCAAACTTCAAAAGCAATTTATATATTTTAGATATTACCTGCTCATCTGATCCTAATTGTTTTTCCAATATTGTCTCTCCCTCTTCAAAACCATATAATTTTTTATCAATTTTAAATCTTTCTAATAATTGTAAATACATAAACCATTGGCAGTCAAAACCCTCTACAATCAATTCCTCTCTAGACTTCAAAATACATTGACCTTGATTACATTTCAATAAGTTCTTATACAATAACCATTTATCTCCTGGTACAGTTCCCAAACCAAAATGTGCTTCTTGTGGTGAAGTTAAGAGTGGAATTTTGTTGTAAAACCTTTTCTTATAACGATTCCATATCTTCCACAATGCATGTCTAACATAATGATTCTTGAATTCCATATTCACTTTCAACTTATCATACCAAAGATATCCATGCCAACCAAATCTTAAATCATATCCTTCTAACTTCAACAATTTTTTGTTTTGCAACAATATCCATTCTTTAAGCCACAGAAAGCAACATGATGCATAATAAGTCTTCAGATCAGGCAGTCCTAAACCTCCTCTTTCTTTTGCATCTTGCAAAATCTTAAGTTTCACTCTTGGTTTTTTCCCTTGCCATATAAAACCTGTCACATCTTTCTGCCACTCTTTAAAAGGTTTGTCAGAAAGTAATATTGGTATATTCTGGAAGAGAAAAAGCATTTTTGGTAGTACATTCATTTTAATTACATTAAAATTTACATTCATTTTAATTACAGATATTCTTCCCAAAAAATTGTAGCCTCAGTCCAAATGAGTTTGTCTAAGAGCCCAATCCTATCCATCTTTCAAGTGTTGATGCAGCTATGCTAATGGGTCATGCACTGCATCCTGTGGTGGTGGGGGAAGTCATGGAGGCCTCCTCAAGGTAAGGCAATATTTGTTCCCTTGTGTCGGTGCTGTACTGCGGCTGCATGAGTGCTTGAAAGCTGGATAGGATTGGGCCCTAAAACTATTATTAAGTCATCAAAGTCTACAGCCATCACCACATCTTGTGACAGCAAACTCAATAAATTAATTACGCACTGTGTAAAGAGTCACTTTCTTTTGTCTGTTATAAATGTAGTGTCAATGAATTCTACTGGGAGACTCCAAGTTCTAATATTATGAAATATTATTTTCACACAAGGCATAAAATTATTAAAATATGAGAAATAATTCAGTTTATGATGAGAATTAAAGTGCTTTCCATTTTCCTTCATGCTCCAAAAAGCATGGGAAATTAGAATTTAAGGTGGTTGTCTTAGATTCTCCAAAAAGTGAGTTTGTGAGCACTAGGATTCTTGAGACACAAAGGAAGGGAGCTCAAGGTTCCATGTAGAGAACCACAGCATTCTTTCTATACTGACTCTCCCATCACCAACGTAAAGGGAGGAGTTAGACCAGTGATTTTTCAACCTTTTCATCTCATGGTACATTGACAAGGTGCTACAATTTTCAGGGTATACCTTCATGTTTCGACAACTGACAAGGCGCACCGCACTGCCGGTGGAAGACTCACATCCCCAATGGTCCTACTAATAAATTACCCTCCCCAAACTCCCATGGCACACTTCTAGACCAATGTCCTGTGGCACACTAGTTGAAAAACACTGAGGGCACAAGCCAGAGAAGTACTTGGGCCGGCGCAAGTCCCTCGTGAGTCGTGTGGACAACTCCTCGTGAGTTGTGCGGACGAGGCACCGAGTCTTGCATCAGCCAAGTTCAGCCAATGCAAGACTCTGGGTTGGGTGGGGAGGAGGTGGGAGGGAGGCATTCCGGGGTGTTGGGAGGGTGGGCTGCCCCAGGAGCGGGCAGAAGGGCTGGGACCCAGCAATTATCACTGTTCTCACTGTTATCACCGCCTCAGGAGGTGGCACAAGTCCGAGGAGACCCATAGGGGCCAAGGTGCCTGAGGCACTTTGGGCCCCTATCCTGTACTGGATACAGCGCAAACTTCTTGGCTTGCCTGTTCCAGCGCAGGATAGGATTGCGCCCTGAGTTAGACCAAGTACGGTCAGAGATCAAATAGGTGAGCCCAACATTTGCTTTCAAAACTGATAGAAAGCAGAGCTTTGGTATCAAAACTCTGTTGAAAGTGATTATTTGAAATCTACATAAGCGGCCATTGACACATCAATAGTACAATACTGACATACAGCTGCAGCCTATTTATTCACGGATTTGTTATCTGCGGACTTGTCTCAACACGAATGGGGTGGGGGGAACCAAACGTCACCCACACCTTTACCTCCTTCGCCTGGTGCTGGCATCTCACTCCAATTCCAGGCAGCCCAAAACACTGCAAAAAGGCTCTGCCTCCCCGAGGCAGGGAAATAGCCCTGGAGCCCTAGAAGACGTTCCCCTTGCAAAGGAACAGTAACATTCCTGGAACCCCTGAACCAGCAAAGAGGCTGAAGAGGGGAAGGGAGGGTGCCGAAAATCTCTGTAGCCAGAACATGTGCAAAAGGTGGAGCTCTCGCTCTTGCTCTCTCTCTCTCTCTCTCTCACTCACACAGGGGCAGGTGAGGTAGCAACAGAGGGGATTGCTTTAAAAAACCCAGGGAGTGTTTGCCAAATTCCCCCCCCATTGAGATGGTGCAGGCAATCACTGACACAAGCAACCCCCCCATTGAGATGGTGCAGGCTATCACGGACACAAGCAAGCCTTCCCACCAAGCAAAGCATGAGATATAGCCTACAATCCTCTCTGCACTTCCCTGAGAGTAAGCTCCATTGACTACAATGGGGCTTACTTCTGAGTAGAAATGCATAGGGCTAGACTCTTAAAAGCTCAACGGGACAGCTGGCAATGGGGAGGGCTGAGTATGGAGCAGAGGGGAGGGGATTGATAACAGCTGCCTTAGTTTCCTTCCATCCAGAAGTGTCAGGCTGCAGTGTATTTGCGTAACTCTATGGAATTTAGCACAACACGCTTTTTGTTAATCGCGCCGAGTCATGGAACAGAACTAACATGGATACATAGGCTCCACCTGTATTTTAACTTTAAAGTAAAATTTTTTAGATTTTAAATTTTTAGATTTAAAGAAATTGAGCCCTTGAGAACCAGTAATTCCACAAAATCCAATTCTTCAATTTTCTTTGTACTATCATAAGAAAGACCTGAAATATTTATTTGCTGAATGACATGTTTACATCAATTCTAGTCTTTGTAGAGTTTCTCTTTTGTGCAGCTGATTCTTGATTCACTTGACTTTGACCGAGAAGAATCTGCACATACTCATCAATTTAATTACTTGTTTTTATCTCTTGGTAGGTCACTAAAGCATCAGGTTTCACATTTATGCAAAAATATTTTCCCTTCTATTATTACCTGCGATTTTTGCTCAACCAAATTTAACTTGACAGTTTTCAAAAGGGACAATTCAGGACACTCTATCTGTACTGTACACCTAACTATTGTTTTTTCAGAGATGAGATAGAAAATGATACAGTTAATAGATGTCTTGTGGAGGATTACTGAATTATTATTCTCCCAACACCTGTATATTTGGACCAATCGATATCCATAGATAGCAGCAGTTTCCTCATTCCTTCACAAAATCTAAAGAAAAGGGGGTCAGCCTAATGCTGCAGTTTTCAAACTCACAGGGAGTTTGAAAGCCACAGTAAATTCTTGCAGGGGCGGGGGGGGGGCAGCAGCACGATCCCCAGGATGGTGTCGCTCGGGGGGCTGCAGGGACTGGGATGCACTCCTCAATCCCTGCAGCAGCCATACTAGGGTGCGGGAAGCCCTGAGCTAGCGTCTGCAGGGCTCCTCAGGTCAGCAGAAGTGAAAGTGGAGTGATCGCGCTCCACCTCCGCAAAACCAGAAGTGGAGCATGATCGCTCATTTTCGCTTCTGCTGACCTGGGGAGCCCTGCAGAGGCTCATGCAGGGCTCCCCGCACCCCAGGACAGCTGCTGCAGGGACTGGGCAGTGCACCCCAGTCCCTGCAACCCCGTTAGAAGTGAAAGTGGAGCAATCGTGCTCCACTTCCACTTTAGCGGAGCGCAATCGCTCCACTTCCACTTTTGGAGCATCCGGGAGTCCTGCAGATAGCCACGCAGGGCTCCCTGCACTCCCAGGAGGCTGCAGGAAGCTCTGGTAAGTGCACCCAAGCCTCTGCAGCCCCCTGAGCGACGCCATCCTGGGGATCGCACTGCTGCCTCCTCCCTGCCCCCACCCCCTAAGGGAAAAGAGGTCAGGGCCCACGGACTGGGGCGTTGCAACACCCCAGTCTGAAAACTTCTAGCCTAATGTATTCTTCAAAAAGGGGTTGACTGCATATTTTTGTACACATACATGCACACAGACACACATACTTTGAGCCATCTATCCAATGGCTCAAAGCACCAAAAACAAACATCCTATGATTGATATTAGAAAGTGTAAACATTATGGTTGAAGGGAAAAAAAGAGTATGTCTAGCAATAGACCTTGCTTGCAGGCCACTTTGTTAAAGGCCTTGTCTCACTACTGACCTTAGATTGTTGGGATATATAATATTTATATGAAATAAGCAGGTATTTGCCAGATGTAATAGACATGAAATTAAAACTGAACCTGAAATATGTTTAACTGAAATGTCTTCCTTATTGATTGTATTATGCTTTTATTACATTGTTAGTGAGATATTTCTTTTTTATAAACTTGATGAACAATAAACACTTATTAAAAGTCATGCTGGTCGATCCATGGAGACCTGCCAGAGCAAGTAAGCCCATGCAGGGGACTGGAGGAAGGCGGATAGGGGGTTGAATGGGGAGGGGTAGGTGGAATGGAAGAGAGCATAGGTGGAAAGAAGCAACAACAGGGGCAATACAGAGCAGGCCAGGGAGGAAGAGGGTGGAACTTATAGCACACGCCAAATCCCGACCCCTTTCCTGGGCCTGATGTGCCTGCCTGGATCAATGCAGACTTGTGCGAGACTGAGATGGCACAGGTCTGAGTTGACCCATAGGGGACAAATATCTCTTTACCCCAAACAAAGCTCCAGCAACCAAAAATTCCCTATGGGGTGCAGTAGTAGCTACACTGGCACCTCTGCATTCCACTGCATGGGAATTTAGATAGGATTGGGCTGCCTGGCTAAGAATATTATGTGTCTATTATAAAATAGCATCCCAGATTCACCTGTCTTCATGTACTTTTGTTTTTCAAAGCATCAGAGAACTTTATCAAAATACAAAAAGTGATCACGATAAAACATTTCCTGCTGGAAGATTACAATTAACTTGAGAATCTCTTAGCTACATTTTTCTGCAGCACCACAAAAAGTCCTAACATCCTGTTTTATTACAGCACTCAATTAAATCTGTGCTGTTTGAGCAGTGGAAAAGCAACAACAAAAACAGAAAACCAAAACCTTCAAACAATGCTTTTCTGCACTGTAACTAGCTCTAAGGCAAACCCTTTGTTATTTCTGTGTTATGCTCAAATGAGCAATGGACAGGCTATCATTGCACTCTGACAGTATTTCCCCAGGCTGGTCTAACAATTAAAAATAAATCCTGCACCACCATGACATCATTTACACAATATTAGCCATTGCAAATGCTTTGAAGTCTGCCTCATCTGTCTTCCATATTAAACACAAATTTCACAGATGCATTGTGTACTGGGGGTCCAGCTGCCTCCCTTTAGAAATAGAGTAGCTAGACAAAGAGGCAGCAATTCTGGGCACAGTTACATTTGCCTTAAATCCTGTTTATTCCATGTCAGCCTTGTAATTCCATCAGTAATTCCCTTCCATATCCCATGGTACTACAACAAACAAGGTAATATTCCGGCAAAGCAGAGCAAGTTTGGTTCTTTGTTACTGAATTACCCTACCTATCTTCCCAGATATTTAGATGTTTTGAATGCATAAGGATTATCACTGCATCCCCCCCACTCTCCATAAACACTGATTGGCTTTATTTTCTCTCTGTTTTGAGACTCCATTGGGTTTTTATAGAGTGTATTCTCCAAACATTAGAAAGTATGCATGGGAAACTGCCTTATACTGAGACAAAACACCAGACCATCTAGCTTAGTATTCACCAAAACCGACTGGAAGTGTCTCAGGAATATTTCCCAGTCCTGCTTGGAAATGCCATGGATTGAACCTGAGACCATCTACATGCAAATGAGATGCTCGACCACCGAGTTGTGTCATCTCCCTTATGCACTTCTAATGAAGTAATAAAAATCACCACCACCAAAATCTCAAACCTGTCTTATAGGGTTACTGCTATAGCAGCAAGGAGCCAGAGCATCTACATCAGCACTCTTTGGCATTCTCAGTCAAACTCTTTATTCGGGCAAGATCTGTAAAATGTCAGTTAAATTATCATACATTTCTCTTATGAAGTCAAGAGGAAGGATAAAATACGAATAAAAACGGAATACCTCACCAGAATTACTTGTGAAAAAACAATGGGTTTATAATGTCAAAAAGACCCAGTGTCCTCACCATGCCACAGAAAGACATTATAAACAGAGTCTTGAGCATGCATGTCAAGTACTCTTGGTTGTGAACAGTAGTCCCTCCGTATCTGCATGGGATCTGTTCCCAGATCCACTGTGGATATGGAAGACTGTGGATACAGAGGTCTGCATTAGAAAGGTTTTAAAAAGTAAAAGGGGGGGGGGACGTACATCAAATCATGTTCTAAAATGTATTTTTGCAAGATAGATAGATAGATAGATAGATAGATAGATAGATAGATAGATAGATAGATAGATAGATAGATAGATAGATAGATAGATAGATAGATAGATAGATAGATAGATAGATAGATAGATAGATAGATAGATAGATAGATAGATAATCTAAAAGCAAATGTAACACCTTGAGCCTAAGTGTGATGCATCAACAGACCTTTACAGGTTTATTAAACCTCTAATTTTAAATATCTCAGGTGGTTGGAAGCAAGGAGGGTGGTGAACCCTGTTTGACTCACTCTCATGGCAGACTCTATATTGATTTGATACCATTCTTTGCCTAGGGTCAAGTTTAATTCCAATTGCTCTATCCAGTAACCTCAGCACACACAAAACAAACAATCTCCCTTTTGTGTCTACCTTTGACAAGTGGGTAAAGGTCTGCACATTCTTTCACAGTGCTTCAATTTTCTGATAAAATGAAAATGCAGTCAGAAAGCCAAAGCAATAATTGCACATTGCATTTCAGCTAAGTGTTCTGCGGAAGTTCTTTGCTGCCCTCTATGGCTATGTTTAAAAACTGCGAATTATTCAAATCCTGTCTCCAAGATTGATTGGCATTTCCATCTCTTCGCCTTGCACCACATCCAAAATACCCTGAAGCCCACATTCAGTCTGGACATTGTTAATCATCTTTCCAAAGTACTCCTGCAATGTTTATTAAACATTTTTTTTCCCTTAAAAACTGGGATAAGTAATGTTTTAGTTATTTTTATGGTAGATTAATGTCCTATTTCAGTGGTTCTCAAGTTTTTAGCACTGGGACTCACTTTTAAAAATGAGAATCTGTCAGGACCCACCAGAAGTAATGACATGACTGGAAGTGACATCATCAAGCAGGAAAATTTGTAACAATCCTAGGCTGCAATCCTACCTACACTTACCCAGGAGTAAGTTCCATTTACTATCATTGTTAAAAGCATATACATAGTAGCCTGTTAATAGAGCTGCAACATTTCCCCAGATGCAGTCACATACTAAGATAGCATCAATAAAATACTGAAATGATTGGGGACCCACCTGAAATTGGCTTGTGACCCACCTAGTGGGTCCCAACCCACAGTTTGAGAAACACTATCCTGTTTATTTTGAAAACCATCATTCCTTAGAACAGCGATTTTCAGCCTTTTTCATCTCATGGCACACAGACAAGGTGCTAAAATTGATAAGGCACACCATCCGTTTTTTTGACAAGGCACACTGCACTGCTGGCAGGGGGCTCATATCCCCCTACTAATAAATGACCCTTCCCCAAATCCCATGGCTCATCTGCAGACATTCACTGCACACAAGTGTGCCCCAGCACAGTGATTGAAAATCACTGACCTAGAAGATGCTTAAGTGAGAGACCAGGATTATATATTCAATTATTCTGTTAGCCTACTAGTGTAAGGGCCAGGACAGGACAGGACCATGGGCAAGTGATAGGCCCAAATCTAGACCTGAGGCAGTAGGGGCCTTGCTGGCCCTATAAAATAATTGTTCCAGGTTCAACTCTGGAGCATCTTCCTTGCAAGGAAAGGCTACAACATTTGGGGCTTTTTAACTTGAGCGGAAAAAGCAATGTCACTCAGTTGAGTAACAGCACTGAGTCACGTTCTTCTCTTTGACAGACCAGCAGAAGATCACCAACTTGTCTTGACTGTATCTGCTGCTTCTGGCCCTTCTGATCTGGCACTTAACCCC
The DNA here is from genome assembly GCF_035046505.1 of Tiliqua scincoides. Lineage (NCBI taxonomy): Eukaryota > Metazoa > Chordata > Lepidosauria > Squamata > Scincidae > Tiliqua > Tiliqua scincoides. The sequence goes on along the minus strand of NC_089827.1, from coordinate 24,103,418 downwards.
GGCCTCGCTTGATCCATCTGCTGCTTCTGACCTCTGTGAACCTCATCTGTCTGCTTGGCAATTGGATCTGCCTCTCAGCACCCTGCCTTGGAGTCAAGCCACTCTGCAGTATTCTATTTATTCTATTATGTTCAATTTTGTATTTTTTAATCACAACAAACACAAAATTTATAATTTATATATAAATTATATATAACTGTCCAGAAACTGCCCAGAAACTCAGTCCTTTACAGCCCATTTTTTTTTTCCCACCACAAATACTGTAAAGGCTTTTATCTCATTTAGCAAGACAACATAGAGCTTCTTATATAACCACTAGGATATTATACAGACACACATTCCAAATTTGTAGCATTTCACTGGAATCAGATAAAGCATTATGAATTGAATATATAATCTGCAAGGCTTTCATTTCCTATTAATTTCCATCTTCTGAAAACTGACTGTTCAAACAAGAATGTAATAGCTAATGGTATTCTTTGCTTTATGATATTTTTTTTTACTAATGCTATTCTTTGCTATACTTGCTGTAATTAACATTCTTCATGAAAGAAATGCTCAGGTTCATACTGAAATCTTTCTGAAAATAGGTGAGCTATGAATTTTTGTGCTTCACAGTCAATTACACCTGATCAGTTCAGGAAGCTGGTTTGTAATATTCATAAACAGTGTATTTTGCTTGTACTTCTGACGGTACATGTATTTTCTGCTGTGCGTGTAGAAAATAGATCTGAAATTCACAGTGCTAGCTTAGGCATGTCTACTCAGAAGAAAGCTTTACTGAGTTCAGTGGGACGTACTCCCAAGTAATTGTATGTAGGATTGCAGCCTACCAGCCAAAATCTATGGGCTGCCTAATGCCAGTGGGACAGAATCCCACTATCATCAAGCGCTTTGCTGTAGTGTGCCCAGCATGTCACCAGTGGCCATGTCTGAGCCACCACCATAAAGCAGCAGCAGCGTTGGATGTTTGCTGCCATGGCCAGTGACCTGCACCAGAGTAGGTAAGCTGGCACAGGGGGCATTTCGGGAATGGGGAAGAGGAGTATAATGGGGTATGTTGTTGGAGGGAAGGGGTGGAACCAAATCCCCCTGATGAAAGGTTATTTGTGATCAGAAACATGCTGAGCTTTTTGAACAAGTTCTTCATTCAAGAAATCTGACTAAAACTTTAGTCAATTTTCAAACTAGTCTCAAAAACAAATAAATGCCAGAGCCTGTAACTGAAGGTCAGAGTTGGAAGTTATTCTAACAACATAAGAACAAGGAATATTGTAAAGAAAAGAGAAACATCTAGCTAATTTTTGGATGTTGGGGCCTTATTCTCTGCTGTTTAAATCTTTGCACATTAAAGTTCTTACTGGGCAAAATGGAGCAAAGCTATCTACCAGAGTATCACAAAAGAAAGAAAAACCAACACATGGAAGTTCCTGAAATGATGGCAGTAATCCACACTGTAAGCAATTCTACAGGTTACAACTAGAATAGAGGTCATTTTCAGTAGTGTACTCTAGTTGGAGATCACCAATTTGAATCTATAATCAATACTATGGATTCAGGGTCCAAACCGATCCAATTTTCCTGTGCAGGTACGGCCATGCCATGGGGTGCGTGCTGCATCCTGTGGTGGAGAGGCAGCCACAGATGCTTCCTCAAGATAAGGGAACATTCGTTCCCTGAGGATTGGGCCCTCAGACCTTTTGTTGCTTTAGCAGCTTTATTCGGTTTTTTTTGTTTGCTTGTTTTAAGATTAGCTTTTACTTTGGGAGAGGCCATAGCTCAGTGAAAGAGTACTTTCTTGGCACGCAGAAGATCTAGTCGTGGTAGAACACTTGCTGCCCACTGTCTAATCTCCTCTTCCGGTGCTGCCTCTGTCTTTTGCATGGGTCCAGGGCAGATGTAGACTCAATCAACCCCTGTGAGTAATATTACTATGTAAAGCCCCATCTGCAATAGGCAAACAGTCATTGGTGTGCGCTGCGATGAGAACTACAGTTCATTTTGGCCATATAACCGCCTTTTTTATTAATTTGGATGCATATTAGCAAATTAGCTTTTCTAGAGGAGCAAGGGAATCACAGAGGGTTTCTGCCTCAACTGTCATCTCCTAAGTGGCTCTATGAGCAAGTTCTAATCTTGCAGATGCCAATTTCTAGTTAGCCTGGCAACTGTATAGCCAATTGGTATTCTTCGGAGGCCTTCAGTTGCTGCCCCTTTGTCTATTGTGCTTATTTAAGCAGAAGTCTCATTTAAAATTTTACAAAAAGGAAGAACTCTCCAGTCTGTAAGAACTTGGACTTGTGGAAATTTCATGAGAACTTGTGGAAATTTCATGAGAAGCTGAATTCTAACAAAACTAATTAGGTGTTTTCTTTAAAATGTCCATATTTTTTTCCCTGAATTTTTTGCTGATTTTTGCTTACAAAAGGAGGGGAGGAAGTAGTAGGCAACATGGGAAATCAGCTTTAGGCTGTAAATATACTATGATCCCTAAGGGTATGCTGGGCACTTCCCTATTAGCCTCACCCCTACCATGAACTCAAGGTCAAATTACATGTTAGAAGAAGCATGTAATTACTGCCTCTATGCTGTCTGTCTGTGCTGTCAAGAGCAACTATATTTATCCCTTATCTGGAATGAAACCATGAAACTGGGAAGAGAAAACCAACCCCCCCCCCATTACCCATCATCCTCATTTGGATGAGGGTCCCCCTAAATCTAGTTTTCCTGAAAACCAAAGCTTCCACTGCTAAAAATGTGTCCTGAATAAGCAAAATCTCTCAGCTCTGCTTCTGTGACAGTATCATAATAATACTGATCTCTCTTACATGGTTCTTAGAAGGATGACTGAGATTATATACACAAAACATTTTGAACACTGAGAAGTACTGATATAACAGTTAAATGTGTAGCAATCATTAGTCACATGTGTGAGATAAATTCCCCAGCATCTGATTCTAAAGCTTTGCATAGCTATAATAGTGATGGAGGCATGAATACACCATGAGTGTTCATGTGGCTAAGTGCTCACGCTGTGTGTGCAGCAAGCATAAATGTTCCCTTTCATTCTGCTGGATGTCAACTGCAGCTTCATTCCAAAAGATCACGACCAAGTATTCTGCATGTAGGCTTTCACTCCTAATTGCACAGTAATCTAGCTGCTTTCAGAGAATAATAAGTAAATTACATCCAGTTATGTCTCATCTTTGCATGGCTAGCCCAAGACAATACTTTGCGTATTTATTTAGAAGAGAATCCCAGGTAAGTGTGCATAGGATTGCAATGGCAAACCCATTCAGCACTGTGCTTGGGGCAAAGGTTTGCAATGCTACTCCCCCACCCCTCGTGTGAGCTGTCCCCCCATCACCTGAAGCAAAACGGAGCCTCTCGCAGCTCCAGGACCAACCCAGAAAGTCTCCTAAGTCTTCCCCTTGGTCTTAAACTGTGCTTTTGGCAAACCGGAAGCAGTTTCCGACTTCATCGGAAGCCTTAAATGAGGCTTCCTGCACAGTCCTAAAGGCACGCAGAACCAGCGCCTGGGGCATTTGCCCTGTTCACAAAGCGCCAGGTTTGCTACTGTAGGATTGCAGCCATCAGACCCAATCCTATTCAACTTCCTAACGCAGATGCAGCTGTGCACCTCCGTTTCATAACCCATGACACTCCTGCCCATGACCTGAGCTCTTTCAGCTCCAGCACCTTCAACCACCCAAAGGTCTCATGTTCCTCAAACAACTCTACCCTTTCTTATTTGAATCCCCATATGCATAGGAACATATCCAAGAATGTCTGTGGAAGAGACTCAGGGTGCAATCCTAACCCACTTTCTAGCACTGACATAAGGGCAATGCAACTTCGAGGTAAGGGAACAAACATTGCCTTACCTTGAGAAGGCCTCTGTGACTGCCCCCCAACTGCAGGATGCAGCACATGCCCCACTGACACAGCTATGCCAGTGATGGACAGTTGGTTAGGATTGCGCTCTAACTTCCTTCAAATCCCTTCTTAAAATCCACTTTCTGTAAAGCCTTTGGTATCTTGCCTTAGGCCCCGCTCCCTACTCTATGCACGCAGCTCATGTGCACCCCCTATTTAACATTGCCTCCATCCCCTTCATTGGTTGTTTCTCTTCTCTCAATATCCAGATTGGAATCCCTTGAGGCATGGACCTATCTTTTCACTCTGTGCAAAGCACCAGGAACACAGATGATGCTACATAATGTTAATAATACAATTACTTCAGAACTTCAGGTTAAGCAACAGGAGTACTATCTCTATCACCCCACACTCCCCCTAAAATCCCCAGAGCCATATGTAGTGATCACTGCAGTTCTTCAGGTACAAAATGCTGAACCACACAGATCTCTTCTAGCACAAACATAAACACTACCAGCTAGTAGGAAAGGCTGTGGCAATTAGGGACTGATCAATGGCTATAATAAGAAGCAACTGCAAGAGCAATTGTGTTCCAGACTGGGCTCTCATCAGGAGGCAAAGGAAAAAATGCAGTGCTGATACAGCAGCTGTCATCCTGTCCACCACTGCAACATCTGCTGCTTTCTAGTTCTGCCCTTGTAACTACAGCATCTGTCTGTAGTGTGCCTTGCTGACGCCAAAGCCTCTGTCAACAGTCAGGAAAAAAATGCTGAGATCAGATTTCTTTTTTGCAGTGAGGTTTTTCTGGGAATTTGCATTTCTTTTGTGTTTTCTTCTGATTTGGACAAAGGTACCTTTTCCTCCAAACCCTGTCCTTAGGTCTCCATGTGCTTTTGCATCAAGTTGCAGGAAGTACTTATTTGGCTTCACTAACCCCTTCAAAACACATACTTTTACGCTCAGTAGTAGTACAGTTCTCACATGCAGTAGAAAAAGCTAATTTAAAGTAGGACTACTTAATTCCTACAATGAAATTAACAGCTTAAACACAGAACAAAAATATGGTTCCCCCCCCTCCAAAATCAAGTTTTACTTGTGCTGCCCAATGTGAAGTGGCAAATATCAGTTGCAAAGTTTTTATTTTTATTGATAATTCTGACCACACTTTTAGCTGTGCAGATGCAGCTTTACTGTTTTGTCTTCACAACAATTGTGTGAGGTTAAAGTGGTGTGTGTATGGGAGAGATTTTAAATAACAGCTGTCCCTCTCTGGTTTGAGCCACATCCCACACATTTAAAACAAACAAAAACCACTGCTTTCTTAGTCATTCCCTGTGACACAATCATGCCTATCAGGTTTCCTATTCTTCCACCTCTGTTCTCCTTGTACTGACTTTTCTAGTAACACTTTTTTCACATCTGCTACTGCTTCCAATTATAGATATGCAGACAACAGTTCCCCTGTGAAAAACTATTAACACCTTCTCAGGAAAACTACAGTGGCATTCCACAGGGAACCCCTGGCTGAATCAGCAGTTCTAATGATCTATAGATTAGCACTAACGATATCGATGAAATAGTAATTCCAACTAGGATTTGATCCAAATAGTACCACCAGCTTCCAGAATATATCCCATAAAACAAGCTGGTGTGAACACACACTGAAATTATAGGAGGGGAGGTCATTTTCCCATATCATTCCCAATTTCTTGGCTTAAGAAACTGAGGCTCTTTGGTGTATGTATGGGAAAAAAAATAAATTACCAAGAGTTGACATGAGAAGTATATAATTAGAAATGAAGACATAACCAATAGAGGTTTTCTCCCCTCAGTGGAGAACTCTGGTGGCAACCTAAAGAAATTACCTGCTCTAGAGTCAAAGTAAACATCAGAAGTACTTAGGTGTAATCCTGTACATCAGGGGTGCTCAAACTTTTTTGGCTGGAGAACTACTTTGAAACCCAGCAAGGCCCGGAGATCTACCAGAGTTTTTTTACAATGTTCGCGCCATCATAACATATAACATTTATGTGTACAATGTATGTTGGTGTACCTTGCATAACCGCATGATGGAACAGTACTTGGACTTAATGATCTTCATGTAGGAAAAGGCTGGCTCACATAAATAAGTGGAGCCCTTCCTGCCTCAGGTGCTCTTATATCCCAAAGGGCCCTATTGCCTTCAAGTGGCTGCAGCTGTGCAGCACACTCTGCTGGATGCCCAGGCCTTACCCTTAAAGGGGCCACTGCTGACACCACATCTACCTCCTCACCAGATCTTCCTTGATTCCAATACAAGTGGGGGGGGGCAGATCTCTATACAGACCAGTGCAAAAACAGGGGAAAGGTGTGAGGGAGGGAAGATCTCTATATAGACATCACAGCAAGACCAGTGCAAAACCCCTTGCACACAGAACCAACAGATGGAAGTTGGGGGGGGGGCAGACCTCCATACATACCAGTGCAAAAACAGGGGAAAGGTAAGTCAGCCCCAGTAGAGTCAATGGGGCTCACTCCCAGGGATGCGTGGACGGGAGAAAAGCCTGCCAGCGGCTCCTCTCCCAGGGAGGAGCCTGCCAGGTGCTCACTCCCTGGGCTCCCTGGGCTCACTCCCTAGGCTCACTCCCTAGGCTCACAAGCCTGCCAGGGGCTCACTCCTAGGGATGTGTGGATGGGAGAGAAGCCTGTGATCGACTCATTTCGCCTTGAGATCGACTGGTAGCTCGCGATCGACATAATGAGCACCCCTGCTGTACATACTTATTTGATAATTAGCCTCATTGAATACAGTGGGACATACTTCTGAATAAGCATGTATAGCAGGGGTGGGCAAACTTTCACCTTTAGGGATCCTGGACCTTTAGAATTTTAGCAGGTGCAGCTTGTCATCTGTGGGACAGATCTGCACCTGCTGAAATTCCCTCTTCTTTACAATTGTTAAAGGTCCAGGATCCCTAAAGTTGAAAGTGTTCCCACCCCTGATGTATAGGATTCTGCTGTTACTTGGGCAGCTCATGAATAACCTATGGATCAAGTAGAGGTGGGAGTACTGGATAGATTAATGAAGATTCCCACTCTCATTTGGTGTAATTGGTTGGTGGGTGCCACAAAGTGGGACAGAAAACAGGGCTCTGTTATGCTCATGGGGATTCCTGCATGTGTGGATACTAAAACCATTGCCTAATACAGTGTTGCTCGACCAGTGGTACAGGTGCCACCTGTGTCTGGCGATACTTGGGAAACCCCTGGACCCCTGCCACCCAGCAGTGAGACCAGGAATGCAACAAGACGAACAGTGTTAGAAGGCTAGGCTCAGCAGGCAGAGCTGCAAAGCATGCTTTTCCGAGCTTGAAAAAGCCCTCCCATCCACCCTGTGTCTCTTACTAGTGTTTGTTGTGTCATACCTGGCCTCCCAACCCAGAAGTAACTGGGAATGATGTCACCATCAGTTACTTCCAGTGGTACTTTGTATCACTTTGTGTGATCCGTAGGTGGATCATGTGAAGTGGTACAGCAGACAACAAACATTGAGAAACACTGGTCTAATACACGGGAGAGTCAGCCATGTGGGACTTCTTAGGATGCCAGGTCTCCTGAGACTTAGGGCCTAGAACAGGGGTGTCCAAAGTTTTTGGCAGGAGGGCCACATTGTCGCTCTGTCGCTGTGTAGGGGCCAGGGAAAAAAAAGAATTTACATTTCAAATTTGAATAAATTTACATAAGTTTACATAAATGAATATATTAAAGATGGACTTCTATGAATGAATGAAGGTCTTGCAATAGTTCAAGGCCTATAAAAGGCCATGCACAAAGCAAGGCTGGCCTTTCCTTTGCTGCCGCTACTGCATCACAGACATGAAACAACAAGCATTGGAGGGAGCCCTCATCCCACAGCTCATGCAAGAGGTCAAACAGTCATCCTCATGCTGAGAGCAGTTGCATCAAGCCAGTGTGGGCTCCAACAAATCTCCGGAGGGTCAGAGGCTCATTGGAGACTGGGGGCTCCCTGAGGGCCGCATTGAGAGGCCTCAAGGGCTGCAAGTGGCCCCAGGGCCGGGGTTTGGGCACCCCTGGCCTAGAACAATGGAACTAAGGGCAGTGCCTGTCCTTAGGAGATGGAACCTAGAGCCGCCTGTTTGGGGGGGAGGGGAAAGAGGATAGCACTTGGAGGGTTGGGAAACACCAAGCTAATGTATGTTGCTTCATGGATAGATTCTGATGGACATGGGACTAGACTATAGGGAATAGCAACAGTTGTCAAGTCAAGCAGAAAACATGCCCTAGACTGCTGCACCTCAACCTGAACTTTTATTCCTTTAACCTAGAGACTCTAACAAGACTAGAACTCTGAAACTCTCAAGTGAAACCATGATCTGACTACCAAAGATGAGGACTCACAATACAGAATGCCCAAGATCAGGGGTGTCAAACTTGTTTCAAATAGTGGGCAGAACAGCATTCATGGTGCCTGTTGCGGGTTGAAAGTGACATCATTAAGCCAGAAATAAGCACTTTGTTTTCACATAGGAATTCATTAGTGACAAACAACAGACAGAAAATATGCAAACTTTGATCAAATTTTCAAGATTTTCATATTTAACATGAGGGCCACCCTTTCAATAGCGGCCATTCTGCCAAGGCTCATCTTGCAGCTTAGCAACTGAGAGGTGTTTTGCAAACTGACAGCAGAAGTGCTGCTGCTGAAGGGGTGCTCTGTATAATTGGGGTCTCCCAGCACCTTGGCAGCTCCTCCCTCACTCCTCTTGAACTGACCCTTCCCTGGTACCATTTCTTGCCTTCTGAGACCTCATTCTGTTTCTCCCTCACAGAACCAGCATTGCTAAAAGGGCAGTATTGGGAGAGTCCAATTATCATGTGGATCAGATAAAGAGCTTCCACAGGCCAACCTTATGTTTTATACCACTGCCCTAGATCTTACTGCAATGCTCCATAACTCCAGAGATGAAAGAAAACAGAGCGAAATCTTATCAGTTGATCCAAATCCAAGAGAAGAAACAAGAGGAAGCAAGTACTCCAGGAGTCTTTTGTGAGTGTATAAAAAGGTCTTACATTCGGTGTTAGATTCAAAGGTGATAACACTAATTGAGAATACCGCCTTTATGTCACCATAATACATATTTTAAAAAAACAAACAGAATTGTGAAACAAAAACCAATCCACCTAAGACATATGAGAGAGAGGGCCATTTTAGCCATTTAAAAATAAATATTTTAAGAGTATGCCCTAGTGCTTACTTAAATATTCTATTCTGTGCAAGCATAATAGGAAAATTCCCCATACACTGATTCAACAGATGCTTGATATTTATGTGTCTGTGAAATTAATTAGCTTGTCCATTCAGATTGAAAGGCTGTCAGAAAGACAGGAAAACTGCTTGTAACTTATTTCAGAAGACAAATTACAAAGGAAGTTCTTTACTTACATTAATCATGGTTTACATCTCTATTATTTGTTCATTTCACACCATTACTGAAGTGGTCACTACCAACTGCTACTTGGTTAATACATACCAGAACATAATCTTCTATATCAAAGCCCTATAACGACATTGCACAAGTACAATGGTGCGAGTTACATTTCAAACAATAATAAAAAAGGAAAGGGTCTAAGGACATAATCCTGACACCATTTTAGGTCACCTGGATTACTGAGATAAATTTTGCTTATTAAAAAAATTCTAGCTGCATTAAAATAAGTCTTTCACCTTTAGTCCTTGCCCATGATAATACTTATTTTCAAGTGAGGCTGCAGTAGGGCTGCAATCCTATGCACATGTTCCTGGCCTGGGATTTACTTCTGAGTAAGCAATGAATGCATAGGATTGTGCTAGAGGAGTGACACTCAACCAACATACAGAATGCATTAGAAAATTCTTTAGCACATCTATGTTTGTGAAAGGCATTCTATTAATCTGATATAGGCATTAATTACATTATAGGTTTTTAAAAAAAAAAAAAAAATAAGAGTTGAGGGAAAGGATTAACCCTCTTCCTTTCAGACCCATGACACTGATCCAAGCAGCAGGCCCCAAATAGGAGGCTGCTTTTAAAGAAAAGAATAATATGCATAGAGATTGAATAATTGATTTTCCACAATAATAATAATAATAATAATAATAATAATAATAATAATAATATACAGTATATATATACCGCCTTTCTTGGTCTTTATTCAAGACTTTATTCAAGGCGGTTTACACAGGCAGGCTTATTAAATCCACGCAGGGATTTTTACAAATTGAAAGAAGGTTCTCTCTTTCAAGAACCACCACATTCAAGGTGTCACACTCCGATCTGGTTTAACATTCTGGCCTCCATCCTCCCACGCTCCGAGCAGATGGAACAGCTCAGCTGCAGCTTGCCAGCTGCTTCAAGGTCGCACGGTGCCGGTGGCCTCGAACTGGCGACCTTGTGGATGTTAATCTTCAGGCAAATGGAGGCTCTACCCTCTAGACCAGACCTCCTGCCCTCCTCCTGCCTCCTTCTACAATACATGTAGTTTGGCTCTGAGAGAAAAACAATATTTGGAAGATAGCTCCTAGGTGCAGCTTTAATTACTTGCTATATTTTAGGATCATTAATTTTTATCGCTTCAATTATTTGAACTCCCGTAAAATTCAGAATCACATTCAGTCTGGAGCCCCTGGGACTAGAACTGGGAATCTTTGACTCACTGCATTGCTGCTAAGGATGGTAACATGGGATGATCAAGGTGGGCACCAGCCCAGAAGCCTCCACCTGTCTGACCACTGAATCTTAGTACCTGCTTTCATGCAGACCGGATGGTGATACAAGTCTCTCAGTACAGACTCCTGTTGCCTTCTACTACCCTTCACATCTATAAATGAACTTCCTCTCAGAAATATTACAGCATTCCCTGGGAAGAAATTCATTCACCAGTGGGGAGAGAGGGATGAGGAGATGCTGCTCAAGACTAGTTCAATACCTCCTGGTGCCCAAGAAGCATGCCAAGTGCTTCCTCAACTAGTGATAAGACAGCCTCTGCCATAGTTGGTGCCAGCAGCTCCTCTTCCTCTCATCTGAGGGTAGGAAGAGAAAGGCTTGCTGCTGTCACACTGCACATATTCACTGGTTCAGCAATTGCAGGAGTGGAAGGAGCAAATCTCCACTGCCAGACAATTCCCCCCTCACCAAGGTAAAATTACTGCTCCATACAGAGGAAGTCCTGTGATATTCATGTGCCAAAGACCCCACCCCCCATCCTGGAGCTGGTCCTGACCATTATCTCATGTGGTGAGTTACCAAGCTGTACCATCTTTGGGGGCACTAAAGATTTCGGCTGGTTCTCTTAGCCAGACTAGCCACAGGGCTCTCCTGGACAGACTAACAGACTTCTCGTTTGGACTAGGACTTTAACTGGGCACCAGTTATATCATGGCTTGGGCTCTTTACTCTTGGTTCATCCCTTAGATCAGCCATTTTCAACCACTGTGCAGATGTGGTCTGCAGATATGCCATGGGAGTTTGGGGGAGAGTCATTTATTAGAAGGACCATTGGGGGATGTGAGCCCCCCCCCAACAGCATAGTGTGCCTTGTCAATTGTCAAAAAACTGATGGTGTGCCTTGATAATTTTAGTGCCTTGTCAGTGTGCCACAAGACGAAGAAGATTGAAAATCATTGCTCTAGATCAGCCATTTTCAACCTTTTTCAGCTCATGGCACACTGATAAGGCACTAAAATTGTCAAGGCACACTACCAGTTTTTTACTTACATTAAATCACTACATTACAATTAATTGTTAATATAATTAATACAATTATATTATCACATGACAAAGAAACTCACAAGAAGCTTGGAGAGGAAAGGATATGTGATTGCGAAAAGGATGAAAAATGTTATTAAAGTGTTATGCGAGAAAGTGCTGGCAAAGAGAGGTCAGACTGAGCACAAAGGAGAGCTGTGGGTGAGGGACAGTGAAGAGACATGAGTGAAACAACTACAGGATTCAGCTGGAGTGGGGGGAAGAGAGAACTTGAAGCAAGTGATTCTGAACCTTTGGAAGGTGCGGAGGAGTGAAGGGAGGGACAGTAAGAGAGGTGCTGACTGAAATTATGAGATTTGGAGGGCAATGTGCCTCTGGGAGGGAGTGGGGTGGGGAGAAGTGCCAACTGCCTGCTCCTGTATTTAAGGGGGAAAAAAAGTGTGACCCAAAGCCCAATCCTAGGCATGCCTACTCAGAAGTAAGCCCCATTATAGTCAATGGGGCTTACTCCCAGGTAAGTGTGGAGAGGATTGGGGACCAATGCCCTTCCCCTAAAAGGCAATGCAGGGAGGGTAGCTTTGGGGAGTTGCAAGCAAACTGTGGCAAGGAAAAGGGACTATCCAGAACCCTTTGAGCCAGCCAGTTCTCAGGCTGGTGGCCTCAGCAGACTCACTCGCTTCATACCTGCTTGCCTGCTCCTGACTCCCTCGTTCTCACTCACTCCACCCGCTGGGACCTCCTCCAAGCTTCTCTTGTCGCCCAGTCAGCACGCAGAGGAGGCAAGGACTTAATACCCAATCCTGGGTGTGCCTACTCATAAATAAGCCCCATAATAGTCAATGGGGCTTACTCCCAGGAAAATCAGGATCGGGTTGCAGCCTTCCTGTCGCTCGGGAGCAGGAGCAAGCAACAGCAGGAGGTGTAAAGCAACTGCGACCAGCCCCTTTGCTGGCTGGCTGCCTGCTCCTTTTCCTTCTGCTTCGCGTAAGGCTCAAAGCAGCCGCTTCCCCACGTGTGTGGCTGCTGCCTGTCTGCTCTGATCTCGTGGCACACTAGTGTGACGTGGCACAGCGGTTGAAAAACGCTGCTCTAGATCCTAACCTCACACTGACCACACCTTAGTGCTGAGATGTTTCAGCAGACATTGTAAAGTCCCCTACTGCAGTGACCCAAACTTTTTAGCACCAGGACCACTTTTTGAAATGACACTCTATTGAGACCACATTGGTTTACTAGACTATTAAAAAGGAGATTGAGAAATTATTTATTTATTAGGAAAAAAAAACCCTCAAGCATTACATTTACACATGCTTGCAAACTGCAGGAGCTGAGCTCTTTGCAGGGTAGTTAGCAGCTACAGTATCTAATTTTTCAAAAGCCTCAGGGTTTGAGGCAATTAGTTATCTGATCTTTCCATCACTCTTTGGCGATCCACCAAAAATCAGGTCGCGACCCACCAGCGGGTCCCAACCCACAGTCTGGGAACCACTTGCACTAGTGTGTTTAAGACTGCATGTTTTCTTACTATGTTTTCTTAACTGGCATGTGACATCGGGTAGATTTTTGGCAGGCATTATAGAAGATAACTTGTGGCATTGAACTACATTTTAGGAAAATAAATGAATTTTTTACATTGGATTCCACTGACAGTTGAGAAAGTTGAAATATTTTTTTCACATAAGGCATGTATGTATGGAAAACCAATCCACCTGAATACAAATACAAGAAATAAAGCTTTCACAACCACTTTGGAATATACAAAAATATTGTCAGATTGTTCCAAAGAAACACAAGGACAGTGGCGGACCTCCCCAGCCTTGCACCCCGGGGCAAAGGTCTAAGATGGCCCCTCTGCTGGATGCTGCCACCCCCCAGGTGTAAATTCGCCCCTCTTCACTCATCTGAGACTCCTGGAGCCTCGCACGACTGCAAGCCACATTAGGGAAGCTTTCTAAGGCTTCCCCAAAGCTTTAAACTGTGCTTCTGGAAAAATGGAAGCACACTTTCAGACCCCGTCAGGAGCCTCAGAGAAGCTTCTGTGGGGTCCTAATCGCACCTGGGTGCCCGATCGTTCATAATGAGAGGTCCATCACTGAACAAGGAACCAAGATCAACTCAAGGCTTTATGTTTCTGCTACGCTGACAAGGATCTCTTCAGTGTCTGCTCAAGTGATTATAAAGGTCTATCTTGTCATTAGATCTATCCCAAAGGTTGAAAAGGATTTAAATCTAAAGGACAGAAGCAGTAATGAATCTCTGTGTCCAGAGGTACTTAAAGAAGGCTCTGAATTCTGCTGTCAGCAGAGAATTGCTTTTGGCTGGTGAGTCCTCATTAATTGCATAAAGATAAATGTGTTATGCAGTACATTTTATTGCAGGGAAACATAAAACCAAACATTTTGGCTAGAATTCACAGCTACCATTTGTGAAGATTTATATCAGTTTTGTGAATATCATACAATTGATGTATGTTCATTTTAAATATGCAGATACACTTTGAAGCTATATTTTTTGAGTAAGAACAAACTTACAACATCAATAGTGCAATCATTATCAATTGCACATCCTTTCTTGTGTACTACTTAAGTACCTTTAAAGTATTTCATTACTTTTAACAATCCTTTACTCTGCAAACCAACTTATCAGCTCCTTGGAGGAGAGACTATTGTGTGCTATTGAGCAAATATATATTACTATGAAGTTAGGGGAAATAAACTCAGCTGAGTGAGCAAGCAGAACAGAACAAAGTGTCGATAAGGTACCCTTGATAGCATATGTCTACAAAAGACACTTTGATTTAGTTCTCCACTCAACTTTGGACACTGGGAAAGTCTGAATTCTCCCTGCTTTCTCTGCCAGTTTTTAAAATTAACTTTGCAAATGTATCTCCTGGTAGAATCAGGTGCAGATTAATAGACTGAAATCATTCTTGATGCAAAACTAAACAGGAAAGAAGGGGGGAGAAGGAAGCCAAAGTGGTTTCAGATACTAAATATACTGTGTCTATGTAATAATAATAATAATAATAATAATAATAATAATAATAATAATAATAATAGTAATAATAAAAACTTTATTTTTATCCCGCCCTTCTCCCCAAAGGGACCCAGGGCGGCTTACAACATATTAAAAAACAAAAACAAAAAACAACAGATTAAAACATAATTTAACAGATAAAAACATTAAAAACACATTAAGAGAAACCATAAAAACAGTAATCAGATAAAAGTCAGAATAAAAAGAGCATAAAACAGCAGTTCAAGGAGGAATCACGCCTGTAAGAAACTAAAAGATATATAAAAGATGTTAAAAAGGCCATAGAGTCAGAAGGCTTGTGTAAACAACAAGGTCTTCAGGCCTCGCTGAAAGGTCTCGAGGGAGGGAGCCATTCTCAAGTCAAGGGGAAGGGAGTTCCATAACGTTGGTGCCACTACTGAGAAGGCCCTATTTCTTGCTGCCGCCCCACGTACCTCTTTAGGCGGCGGCACATGCAAAAAGGCCTTCTCTGATGACCTGAGAGGACGAGCCAGATTGTACGGGAGTAGGCGATCTCTAAGATAGCCTGGCCCAGAGCAGTATAGGGCTTTAAAGGTCAAGACCAGCACCTTGAATTGGGCCCGGAAACAAATGGGCAGCCAATGTAGCCCCCGGAGAAGCGGACTGACAGAGTCAAACCGCCTAGCTCCAGTGACCACACGGGCCACCGCATTCTGCACTAATTGCAGTTTCCAAACCGTCTTCAGGGGCAGCCCCACATAAAGCGCGTTACAATAATCTAACCTCGATGTCACTGTAGCATGGATCACCGTGGCCAGCTCTGCACGATCCAAGTACGGCCGCAGCTGGCGCACCAGCCGAAGCTGCGCGAAGGCCCCCCTGGCCACAGCCGCCACCTGGGAGTCCAGGAGCAGCTGCGAGTCCAGGTGGACCCCCAAGCTGCAGACCTGCTCCTTCAGAGGGAGTGCAACCCCATTCAGAGCAAGCCGATAATCCAGCACCTGCATCGAGGATTTCCGAACCAGGAGAGCCTCTGTCTTATCCGGATTTAATTTCAGCTTGTTAGCCCCCATCCAGATCCTCACTGCTTCCAGACAGCGCTCCAGGCCCTCAACCGCCACCCTGGAGTCTGGAGGAAAGGAGAGATAGAGCTGGGTGTCATCAGCATGTATAGCTGCACTCTTCAAACCACTTATTCTAGAGCAGTGGTGCTCAAAGTGTCGACCTCTGCATATCGGAAATGCATTCCCTGGTGCAACTGGTGTTTGAGTTCTGGAACACCGCATTTCTCCCTGTCCCTCAATCAGGACAACGCGATGCTCCAGCCAGTTTTGTCTACAATGCAATGCCGCAGCAGGATTTCCAGGAAGACACAACTGGCTGGAGCTGTCTAAAGTGACTAATAAAATTAAACAACAATGGGACAACCTAATACACCCAAACCCATGTTAGTCTGGGGTAGGTGAAAAAAATTGCCAGCCAAGAGCTAATCAGGGTGACAGCAAAAAATTCCTACCTGGACCTGAAAAGAGCAGCCAGCTAATCTCAGATTGAACAAAGGAGGAGGGGCTTGGCAAATGGCACACAACTGAGGAGTCGGGCAGGAGCATCTGCCCAACCCCCTCAGCAGTGCTTTTTTTGTGAAAAAAAAGGTGCAGGAACTCACAACTTGTTAATCTTTTATTTATTTATTTATTTATAAACCATTTTTTATTGGAGAAATAAAATATTTTTATGTGCTTCCCCCCTAAAGATGAACTTACTTCTGAGTAGACATGCATAGGATTGGGCTGTCAATCTCCATATCTCCTTCCCCCTAGCTACTTTTTCTACACATGGGGAAAAATACTGTACAGGTGCACTTGTAGCGTGTAGTATGTAGTGTGGCACTACTTCGAGGAGAGGAAGCAGTGAATGGATTCCAAAAAATGGCTTACATGAGTTCCATGTAGTAAAATTACTCTAAGCAACTGTGGGAGTAAGAACAAAAAAGGAATTCTTACACGAGAGGGGTCCTTAGGTGCACACAGAAACAGCTGCAAACAAGTGATTAAATATGGTTTAATTCAGGTATCAGAATACTCTGTGTCTTTGGGAAGGTGCTTGGCATGCAATTGTATGTTCTCTGCTGCCCTGAGCAGCTGCTTTGCTTTGCTGGAGAGGAGCTGCAAACGCTGGCTGGCGGAGGGCATGCTTGTGGGGGAAGGATGAGGAGGATCTCTGGCAAGGCTGGACAGAACATTGTACACATGTAGAATCCCTTTTCACCTGCCCTTAGCAGGTGAAAACGGGTGCAGATATATATCTCTGCCAGGATTAACAGCCCAATCCTAGGTATGTCTACTCTGAAGTAAGTCTTGTTCTAGTCAATGGAGCTGACTCCCAGGAAAGTGCCTAGGATTGCAGCCTAAGAGCCCAATCCTATGCATGTCTACTCAGAAGTCCACTTTAGTGAATGGGGCTTACTGTGGATAGGATGGCAGCCTTAGAGTCCAATCCTGTGCCTGTCTACTCTGCCTCTGCTTTGCTCCCCCCCCCTCCTGGAATGCCTCTGAAGGGGAGGGGCCCCTGCAAAAAGGTGCCAGAACTCCATCCCCCCCCCCGCGTTCCATTAGAAAAAAAGCCCTGCCCCTCAGCAATGCTCCACTCCAGAGGCTCCAGCTAATGGGTAAGCCCCATTTTCATGCCTCTGACTCATGTGCTATGGGGGGGGGGGCGGACAAAGGGTAGTGCCACATTATGGTGCAGCACCATGATTACACAAAAAATATCTGTTGGAAAGTTTTGTTGAATCACAGAATCCCCTAAAACTTAGCTTTAAAAAATCATTGAAGAGGTTCACAATGATGGCAGCAGCAAAAACAGCAGTTGCAGCCATACCTAACCTCTTATTGGAAAAAAAAAACCCTGTAACAAATGTGAGAATTACAAGCCGCTTTTAGTATTAGTGAAATTATAACACAGAGGTTGCCAACACCTCTATTTGTAATTCTGATCTTGGAATAACAAAGCTAAGCATTATGTCTACTGGTCCTACTATATACCAAGTACTGCCACAAGTACATACACAAATGCAGTAGATGGCACTAAGAAACCAGTAATGAACTAATATCCCAACATTACGTGCTACATAAATAATTCAGAAAATTCTATGGCCACATGGGTCAAGATTAATGAATTTAAAAACAAAACAAAACAAAAAACTTTTTTCAGTTTATCCAGTGCTAAAACTCCCTCAGCCAACAAGAATAAATAATAAATTCATCCAATGAATTATATATATTTAAAATGTTTATTTAGATTTGCAGCCAACCCACTCCCAAGAGTTCAAATGGCTTCCATCCATTTACAACTTTAAAAAACAAACTTCTAGGCTGTCTTTCAGAGGCAGGGAAGTGGCAGGGTGAATGCTGACTCCTGTGGGGTGGCAGCAATGTGTTTCATTAATTTTAGTTTGTGGCTTTGACAATTCACTTTTTTATGCTTTTAGGAATATAATTTTTCCTAAATTAGATAACTAGATAGATTAGATAACTATCTAATATCAAGCACCAAATTAGCAAATGTATTGTATATTTGAATTTCAACCATGTTATTCAACTTAAGCAAAGTTGCTATCTAACACACAAACTAAATATAAATGTACTGTGGAAAGGTGACACATGTTTTAAAATCTTTCAAGAAGCATTAGGATAAATGATCATATTCTGATACAAATTTAAACTATTGCAATGCATTTTGGGCTAAATCCCTAACTAGTTAGTTATAGCTTTGTGACTAGGAGGCAAGAATTGCAGAGAGTTGCAAACAATTCCCCATTCAACAGGTGCACAGAAATGAAATTATTTTAACAAAGTGTGCATGGCTTCTTAAAAATAAAATTGTGGGTACAATTCCTTATACAATATTTTCTAAATATGTTGTTCTTCCAAATCAGATTTGGAATAAAATCTCCCAGGTGCTGAAGGAATGTATCCAGTAATTAAATATGACCTGTGTTAATGTGCCTAAAAAGTATTGTTTCTTATTTGCATCTGCTTGTTTTCCCATAAAATGGGATGCCCAAGGTGGCTAACAACAAAATTAAAATACCAAAAATAGAACAATATTGTCAATAACAAAATGCAATAACTTATTGTTGAGTTCTTAAAGGCCTGGTCCTAAAGAGTGTGTGCCAGTTTACCACCAGGTGGCAGCATTCCCTAGTGTGCTTGGAGCACTGGAGCTAGCCCAGCACTAGCTGGTGCTGGGCTAGCACCAGTGGAGCACCAGAGCTCCGCCACTTGGCAGTCATGTGGACTGCCTGACAGCAGAGAGGTAGGTGGGGGAGGGGAGGTGGTGTTCCAGGGAGGGGGGAGGCAAAGGAAGGGTGGGGAAAGGGTGAGGAGGAAGCGTGCCAGGGGAAGGGAGCAGGACGGGAGGGAGGTGGGACTGGTGGACTTTTGCTCCACCAGATCCTGAGCCTCCATGTCAGGCCGCTTGCCCGACATGGAGGCTTTTCATTCTACGCCGACCTTTGGGTCATAATCAAATTAAGTAGCCCCATTGTGGGGCTACTCACTTTATCCAGGGGTAGTGGATGAAGGTCCCCTTTTCCGGAGGAGGAGGCAGCAGCTGCCGGGGGCGCTCTGGATGCAGCAGCAGCCATTTTCAGTGCCGCTGCAGCCCCACGTGCCGGTAGCTCAGGATTGGGCTGCCCATAGTATTGATGAAAAATCAAACATATACATATTTACTATATTAGGCATAAATAATGGTCTTTGACTAGCCAGTCACTAAACCGAAAATTGCGAACATATGACCTCCACCACCCCCCATGTGCATCCAACAGCAGGATAGAGAATGGCCCACATCTCCCATTTTGCTGAGAAAGGAGGGCACAGAGTTTGTCTATCAGATGCACTGCTCTATTGAGGTGACTCAGGCAAACAGTTCCCCCTTTGGAAAGAATTAGAGGAGTAGAACCTGCTAATCACACAGCTGCAGTAATCAAAGCAATAGAATACCTTCCGTCCTTGCTGGCATGGTGAAAGTTAGCAAAAATATGGGATGCTTGACCAGCTCGGGGAGGCAGGCTGGCTAGCCCCTGGTCTGAACTTTGGGGCCTTGCAGGGGTGACCTGAAGGCATAGCAGTTCGGCTGGCTTACCCTCTTCGGGCGATGGTGAAAGGCGGGCTTAATAACTATGGAGCTACGCCTGGAGTCGTGGACGCCCTATGAGACTGGGGGACGTAGACGGCTAGGGCCGTTTCCCCCACTTAGAACCCCGCACTTGGGATGGGTATTGTTTACCTATTTTGCCTTGTTGCTCTTGTTGTAATTTAATAAAGTGGCCCATTTAATCCCATACCTGTTGTCGGCTGTATTTATTGGGGAATGCATGGTAATATAAATTACATCCCAAACATACAAATATGAAATTTCAAATTACTTTGAAAAATGGACTAGATGAAGTACTTATCTAGGAATGTCATGTGGTTATAGTAGTGGTATAGTTTCAAGTTGCTTGTAAAAGAATTGCAGTGGAGAGAAGCAAGTTTTAACCTCTTGTCACATCAGTTAGAAAGGGTTTCATGATTCCCTGAGAGAATCTTGTGTGTACTACTGTCGAAGATGATTGAAAACAGCTTGAAGGAATGCTCTTCTAATCCAGAAAAGCTTAATTAAAACTGAGTGTGAGACCACTTGGGGAGGGTAGGTAGGAACAGCAATATTCCCTCATTTCAGACACAATGCAATTATTAACTACGGACTCTGACCAGTTCATTATTTCAATGTTGTGTGATTATTGTCAGACAACTAAATGGGCCATTCTAGTAAGTACGCATGCCAAAGGCATTATTAAACTATTTGCTTAAGAAAAAGCAAACTATTATTAAACTATTTGCTTAAGAAAAAGCATTAGTATCTTAAGTAGACGACATGGCTATGATTATAAAAATTTTTTTTTAAAAATCACAATATATGCTCTTTCAACTTTGCCCTTCCTCACACTAATCTCATTGCTGACTCATAATCATAAGAACATAAGAACATAAGAACAGCCCCACTGGATCAGGCCATAGGCCCATCTAGTCCAGCTTCCTGTATCTCACAGCGGCCCACCAAATGCCCCAGGGAGCACACCAGATAACAAGAGACCTCATCCTGGTGCTCTCCCCTACATCTGGCATTCTGACTTAACCCATTCCTAAAATCAGGAGGTTGCGCATACACATCATGGCTTGTACCCCATAATGGATTTTTCCTCCAGAAACTCGTCCAATCCCCTTTTAAAGGCGTCTAGGCTAGACGCCAGCACCACATCCTGTGGCAAGGAGTTCCACAGACCGACCACGCGCTGAGTAAAGAAATATTTTCTTTTGTCTGTCCTAACCCGCCCAACACTCAATTTTAGTGGATGTCCCCTGGTTCTGGTATTATGTGAGAGTGTAAAGAGCATCTCCCTATTCACTCTGTCCATCCCCTGCATAATTTTGTATGTCTCAATCATGTCCCCCCTCAAGCGTCTCTTTTCTAGGCTGAAGAGGCCCAAACGCCGTAGCCTTTCCTCATAAGGAAGGTGCCCCAGCCCCGTAATCATCTTAGTCGCTCTCTTTTGCACCTTTTCCATTTCCACTATGTCTTTTTTGAGATGCGGCGACCAGAACTGGACACAATACTCCAGGTGTGGCCTTACCATCGATTTGTACAACGGCATTATAATACTAACCGTTTTGTTCTCAATACCCTTCCTAATGATCCCAAGCACAGAATTGGCCTTCTTCACTGCCGCCGCACATTGGGTCGACACTTTCATCGACCTGTCCACCACCACCCCAAGATCTCTCTCCTGATCTGTCACAGACAGCTCAGAACCCATCAGCCTATATCTAAAGCTTTGATTTTTTGCCCCAATGTGCATGACTTTACACTTACTGACATTGAAGCGCATCTGCCATTTTGCTGCCCATTCTGCCAGTCTGGAGAGATCCTTCTGGAGCTCCTCACAATCACTTCTGGTCTTTACCACTCGGAAAAGTTTGGTGTCATCTGCAAACTTAGCCACTTCACTGCTCAACCCTGTCTCCAGGTCATTTATGAAGAGGTTGAAAAGCACCGGTCCCAGGACAGATCCTTGGGGCACACCGCTTTTCACCTCTCTCCATTGTGAAAATTGCCCATTGACACCCACTCTCTGCTTCCTGGCCTCCAACCAGTTCTCAATCCAGGAGAGGACCTTTCCTCTAATTCCCTGACTGTGGAGTTTTTTCAGTAGCCTTTGGTGAGGGACCGTGTCAAACGCCTTCTGAAAGTCCAGATATATAATGTCCACGGGTTCTCCCGCATCCACATGCCTGTTGACCTTTTCAAAGAATTCTATAAGGTTTGTGAGGCAAGACTTACCCTTACAGAAGCCATGCTGACTCTCCCTCAGCAAGGCCTGTTCGTCTATGTGTTTTGAGATCCTATCTTTGATGAGGCATTCCACCATCTTACCCGGTATAGATGTTAGGCTGACCGGCCTATAGTTTCCCGGGTCCCCCCTCTTTCCCTTTTTAAAAATAGGCGTGACATTTGCTATCCTCCAATCTTCTGGTACCGTGGCCGTTTTGAGGGACAAGTTGCATACCTTAGTCAAGAGATCTGCAACTTCATTCTTCAATTCCTTAATAACCCTTGGGTGTATGCCATCAGGGCCCGGTGACTTATTGATCTTTAATTTATCAATGAGGTCTGAAACATCTTCTCTTTTAACCTCTATCTGACTTAACTCCTCGGTTAGGAGGGGCCGTTCGGGCAGCGGTATCTGCCCGAGGTCTTCTGCCGTGAAGACAGATGCAAAGAACTCATTTAATTTCTCTGCCATCTCTAAGTCTCCTTTTATCTCCCCTTTCCCTCCCTCACCATCCAGAGGGCCAACCGCTTCTCTGGCGGGTTTCCTGCTTCTAACATATTTGAAGAAGCTTTTATTATTCCCCTTAATGTTGCTGGCCATGCGTTCCTCATAGTCTCGCTTGGCCTCCCCTATCACCTTCTTACATTTCTTTTGCCACAGTTTATGTTCCTTTTTATTCTCTTCATTAGGGCAAGACTTCCATTTACGGAAGGAAGCTTCCTTGCCCTTCACAGCCTCTCTAACTTGGCTGGTTAGCCATGCGGGCACTCTCCTGGATTTAGTGGAACCCTTCTTTCTTTGCGGTATACACCTCTGCTGGGCCTCTATTACTGTTGTTTTAAGCAGCCTCCATGCACTCTGGAGAGACTGGACTCTTTTTACCCTCCCTTTCAACCTCCTTCTAACCAGCCTCCTCATTTGAGGGAAGTCCGCCCGTCGGAAGTCAAGGGTTTTTGTTAGAGATTTGCCTGGTATTCTTCCCCCAACGTGCACGTCAAAACGTTCACATTCCAAATGGTACCCCACATTCCAAATGGTACCCCACGTCAAAACAATCACATTCCAAATGGTACCCCAGATGACAATGGATTTATTTCACAGTTGATACCAATGCTGCCCTTGAAGCATTGATTTTCCCAAATGAGAATCTCCACACCATGTGTTAGAAGCCAATACAATAGGTACCCCCCACACCAGTGTCAACCCTTAAAAACTGAGAACACTGGTGTAGAAGGAATCACAGCAGAGAGCGTGTTCCAGAGTTTCTCACGTTATCCAAGAAAGAAGCAATACTACAGCAGCTCTTGTAACATCCAGAGGAAGCATAGATTGATAGCCACAAAACACAGTTAATAATATTGTTTACAACTGAATACGGAAGGCATGTTAAACGGACAAATCCATTGCATTTTCCCCAATTTACTGGAATTAATTTAATTCCTTAGTAAGCTTGGTGTTCACATGATAAATATATGGGTACGCTACCACTGTCACTAGTTATGGAGAGCTTGTATCTTAAAATAGCAACCAGTGTAGATTATTTAATAAGATATCATTTATGGGTGAAGAATCAGCCCTGTAAAGGGCAGTTACTCATTGACTTCTCAGGCACTCATATATAGATGAAGGAGCAGAATTTGATCTGGAATGTTTAAACGCAGACAGATTTCCTTTCTTAATGGTCAAATGATTGATTGCTTCCTGAACTCGGTCAAGAAATGCCAGTATGTGCTCTCTCTCAGTTTTACTACAGAATCTAATCCAGACTAATGGTTTTTACTTAAGTAACTGCAGAGGAATGAAGGTTAATATTGTCTGTTTTTTAGACTAGGGGCAATCACAAAGGTAACATGACCTAAATTTGCTTTCAAAATGTCTACCTGAAAAGTTGGGTACCAGCATTTCTCAATGTTTGTTCTCTGTCGTACTACTTTGCATGGTCTACCTATTGGAAGAACTACTGGAAGTAACTGGTGATGATTCAGAGGCTAGATGTGATGCAACAAACACTGGTAAGAGGGCAAATGGGAGAGCTTTTTTGAGCATGCGAAAACCACATGCTGAAGATCTACCTGCCAAACCTCCTAGCACTGCTTGTCACATTGTGTCGCTGGTCTCGCTGCCAGATGGCAGGGGTCTGGAGGTCCTGAGCGTACCACCGGATACCACCTCAAGTACAAACCATTGGTTAAGAAACACTATATTAGTATGAGAAAGCTCTTATTGAAGCTGCCTGGTTTTAGAAATACAGATGGTTTTATTAGTCAAGATGAGAATTGAGGTTTATTTTATAGGTGGATGTTGACTAGGACTTAGTGAAGATATTGATCCAAATATGCTGATTTTCTATTAACTGAGGATCTTAACAGCTTCCCATTAGAAAGCTGAGTTATTTTACAGATCTAGGAATGCAATGTGACAAGTTATATAATTCTGTTGTAAATTTAAACTGGAGTGGATCTACCATTCTCAATACCTTTGAAAATTATCCCACATATGTGGAAATACAGGATAAACTTACACATATAAATATTCAAAAATTGTCTAGAGTTTCATATCAAATGTTTCCCCTCACTTATGGCCTAGTTCAACAGTTCCCAAACTGTGGGTCCGGGACCCAACAGAGGGTCATGACCCAATTTTTCTTGGGTTGTGACAGAAAAGATTAGGCTGTGTGCATCAAGGGCTAAACAAGCTGCTACTAGCAGGGGAGCACTGCTGCCTAATTACCATTATAGCCACACCCCTTGTCATTTATAAATCGGGTAGTAGCCTCAAGGGTCTCTAAAATGTTTGGGAATCACTGGTCTAGTTGATGAGAACATATGACACTTTCTTCATGTTTTTGCTACAGAAACAAATGCCAGCAGAAGGGCTCGATTCCAAGTATCTTTCAGGTTAGCTGAATCTATGAATATAGCCCATGACTGAGGCTGTAGGTACTGTTTTAAATGGTTTTCCCTGTCAAGAACAATGAGAAATTCAGAGTGACTTTTATAGCCCTAACAAGCATCCTGTGGAGCAGGGGTGCCCAAACCCCGGCCCGGGGGCCACTTGCGGCCCTCAAGGCCTCTCAATGTGGCCCTCAGGGAGCCCCCAGTCTCCAATGAGCCTCTGGCTCTCCGGAGATTTGTTGAAGGCCCAACAACACTGGCCCAACGCAACTTCTCTCAACGTAAGGGTGACTGTTTGACCTCTTGTGTGAGCTGTGGGATGAGAGCTCCCTCCACTGCTTGCTCTTTCACATCTGTGATGCAGCAGCGGCAGCAAAGGAAAGGCCAGCCTTGCTTTGTGCAAGGCCTTTTATAGGCATTGAGCTATTGCAAGACCTTCATTTGTTCATATAAGTTCATCTTTAATATATTCATTTATGTAAACTTATGTAAATTTATTCAAATTTTAAATGGAAATTAATTCTTTTTTTCCCCAGGCCCCCGACACAGTGTCAGAGAGATGATTTGGCCCTCCTGCCAAAAACTTTGAACACCCCTGCTCTGGAGGCTTGGAGGCTTTATAATGTTCTTGCAATCATTTGTTTACTTTCAAATGAGCTGAGCTGGTATTATAGGAGTATAGAAATAAATACATGGGCAACCCAAACCTATCCAACACCCCCCCCAACCGTGCACGTGCTGATGCAGTGGGGCCATTGCGAGATGTTCTGCATCCTATGGGGGAAGTTGGAAGGCTCATGTGCTCCTCAAAGTAAGGGGACATTTGTCCTCTTGCCCTAGGATAAGCCCTAGCAGCTTCATTGGTTCTACTTAGACCTGCACGAGCTAAATAGCTGGTGCAAGTCTGAAAGAATCAGGCCCCAGGAGGAGGATAAAATATGGCATGCACAGATGCTAAAATCACACCCCCTCCCAGGCTCACTACACCAGGCTCAACAGCTATGCTACTGCAAAGTGATTTACAGCACTTTCGCAAAGGATAGCGCCTGCTGGTGTGTACGCTGCTTAAGATTGTGCCAAAACAGTACTAGATCCATGGCTGATATAAAGTATTGCCCAAATCCAAAACAACACTAAACTGAGTTTTGTACTCTCACCAAACTCCTCCAAAACCATTCCAGTTGTTGGAACTTCCATCCATTCCCATTTGTCCTCCCATCAATGGCCGAACCATGTGAAGATAAGGGAGATTTATTTCTCCACATTGCATAACAAAACTGTATAGCTCATAACAATACTTTTCAGATCTGCTGTAGGATTTTAGTTGCCTCCCAACCTGTATCAAGATATTGTAGCAATCTTCTTATGAATCAATCTTTCATAAATGTTTTCATTACTTTCACAGTTTATGTGCCTTACTATTCTTGCATAGCATTTGAGATGTTTAAGAATTAATTGCTATAACATCCCTTTTTTCCAGCAGTGGAAAACTTTGGACTGCGGAGAAATTGTGAAGTTTTTATGCATATCAGCCTACAAGTTTTAGGGCAACTTTTGAAGTGATTCATTCAGGAATTTACTTATTGCTGAATCACCATATTGACACAGACTGT
The DNA here is from genome assembly GCF_035046505.1 of Tiliqua scincoides. NCBI lineage: Eukaryota > Metazoa > Chordata > Lepidosauria > Squamata > Scincidae > Tiliqua > Tiliqua scincoides. The sequence continues at coordinate 24,076,915 of NC_089827.1, read as the reverse complement.
TTGCAGTGATATGTATAATTGATGGGTTTATTATTGAGACAGTATTCTGTATTGTTTTATAGATAGCTTTTCTACAGTTCTATTGTTTGGTGTCTGGAGATATTTTTAGGTGAACCTCTGCATATCATATCTATTTGATATGGATTCATTACTGTATCCCTCTGAATAATGAGAGCCCCATAGCATAATAAATTATTTTGGGGGTCTTTATTTGTCTGGGGATTTTAATCCTGCCATTCTACTCAGAAAGTACCCCAAATGTCTTATAATTAAAATAAAAATACAATAAAACAAAAGAGGCTGTAGCTCATTAGTAGAGCCCCTGGTTAGCATGCAAAAGGTCTTGAGTCAGTGGTTTCCAATGTTTTCTCACTTGTGTACCCTCTGACAGCCCTATTTCTATACTGTACCCCTCATATTAGCAAAATATTTAAAATTAATATAGTTTGTTATTTCAAATTTATGTTTTCAACTATTGGTCCATATCTGATAACACACAAGTCAATGACCAGCAACTAGCAGTTTCTGAGGCTTTAGCAACCAGCTAGCTACCTCCCTGCCTTCCTTGCCAGCCCTGCAAGGCATTCTAATACAGACCTGCTTTTTCCCACCATTATTTGATTCTTTTTTAAGTAACCCTAAAGATACTGGTAAGTATCCCTGGAGGTACACATACCCCAGGTTGGGAACCACTATCCTAAGTCAAATCCAGGTAGAGTCGGGAAAGACCCCAAGATTTCAATCTTGGGCAATTCATATGCTCATTTAACAAATGGTTCTCAAGCTGTTGCATTCTCAAAGTTAACCACACATTCCCCATGTAGCTACACAAAGTTTAGCCATACATTTTAGGGAATTCTGAAAAGACTAACAGCCACCCACATTGGGTCTTGTTACAGCCAGATTACTCAGATTTCAATTTCAGACATCATGCAGAACTATGGTTTAAATCTGATTCCGAGTTCCAACTCCTGCATTACCCATTCTCTTTAGAGCAGTGGTGTACCTAGAGGGCAATGGGGCAAATACCCTGCGTGCCAGACTTGGGGGTGGGGGCGCTGCTACAACCCGCTTCCCCCACCAGTTTGGCAGCACAGTCTGAAATTGCACCAAAAGTGGCTGCACTCCTGCAGCCACTGTCAGTGCAGTTTCATGATGATACTAGGGGCAGTCCCCTTCTCCCTTTTCTTTAAAAAGGAAGAAGAGGGTGGCCCTTGGATCAGCAGGGAACTACACTGACAGTGGCTGCACTCCCACAGACCATGGTCCTCAGAAGGACTGCTGCTGCTTTAGAGCCTGAGTGGTGATAGTTTCTAATATCTGGTTCTGGTTTAGAACGAAAGGGGATTTGCTATTCTAGCCAGAGTTTGGAAGCAAACCAGGTTATGAAACTGGGTCCCATGCCAATAACAGTTTTTGATTGATTGGGACCTGGTTTGTTCACAAAATATTTACTTATTTATTAGATTTTTAATCCACCTTTCTCCCCAAAGGGCATTCAAGGCAGCTTGGTTAGAACAAACAAGGTTTTGCAAGATTTGGGTGTTCGAGCAAATTCTTCTCTCATTCCATACCAGGACCAGACTTCTATTTATGTGCAAAAGGGAAGGAGAGAGTATGAGAGTCTGTGACTTACAAGCATTACACGGAATCACGATTAATTATGCAGTAGTGTAGCTGAGAGGGGGTCACAGGGGTCTCAGGACCCCAGGTGGCACTCTTGCGTAGGGGCAATGCCACCCCCTCCATGGCTACCCCTACACACGGCCTCCCCCAGCCTCAGAAGTCCTTCTAGTGGGGCCCTCAAAAGGCCTTTTAAGATCTTAAAATTTTCCAAATACTGCCTTCATCTGAACAGGATTAAAGGTCTCTTGGCTGTTAATTCAGTGACATGCTCTTTATTAAGCTGAGGATGTGATGTGGGCACACACAAAATGAATGTACCAGTTTTATTGTTTAGTAATATAACTTCTGCAAATAAATTCAAACTTTTATATGAATTAAGTTTAGCTTCATCTTTTTCATTTTTAAGTATCACTCTGTCATACTATAGTACTTTCTTTTTTTAAAACAGTCCAGGACCACAATCCCTCATAGGATATTTTATGGGCATTTGAATAAGACATCATTACTAAAATCAGCTTGTGAAAATCACTTAATTTATCAGCATGCATTTCACTTAAGTACCCTTTAATTACTTGGTGCTTGGGATAATGCTTTTCAGAACTATGGATTGATTTAATGCCACAATAAAGATTTTCTGCTTTAATCTTTAATTACCTCACTGAACTTGCATTTACTTAATAGCAATGACTAGATTTTGCTGGTGATAGCCAGTTGCCAAAGATGAAACAGTCATTGCTGTTCTCCTCAAGGAGCTAAAATGGTTTACATGTGAAGTTCAAAATACACTTTGAGCATTAAAAAGCTACCATATCTAAGGCTTCTACTGGATAACACTCATGCATACTATCTTGGGAGTTATTCAAGTTCAACAAATATTATCAACCAGCTAATAATAATAATAATTTCCTATGTAAGAAACGTACCGCTCTTACAGCCTAAATGAATTCTGCCTATGATTTGGGATGAGATCCAGCTGAATGTAGAGATGACTCCTGTGAACAAGATCTACAGAGCTATAAAGCTACATCACAGAAATAATCTATTAATGGCCCAATCCTATGGACCACTTGTGACAGACGGAGGAGTGTCCCGTTGGCAAATGCCCAGTAATGGTGCATGGAGTGCTCTGCCACTGGGTCACTTCAAGCCACTGCTGCAATCTGAGCCCCACTTCTGCAGATCCCAGGCTGTGCAAGCCTCAGTAAATCAGCACTTGGGTTGCCTCATGGATGGGGGAGGGGGACAGAGGGAGTTTCAGGGAGAATTGTGGGAGGAGAGGGGTGGGTCCCGGCAGCGGCAACTTGCACCAGGATCATATCCTCTAAATCCCAACTCTGGGAGAATGCTCTGGGCCTTCTCAGACTTATGCCAGCTGCAAGTAAACTTTTTTTTTTTTTACTTACCACCATGTAAGCCTATAGGCCACCCATGGGTCTCCACAGACCCATGCCAGCCATTTTGCTGGCAGCCAGCAAGAAAAAGATTTTTGCTTACCTCCGGTTTGCTTTCAGGTTACTCCTCCTCCCATAGCATGCAGCGTGCACCTTCCTGACATGGGTGCAAGCTATAGCTAGGCAGGGGAAGGATTAGGCTGTTGGTAAAACTGGTGCTTCTGAAAAGTAAGCGGCCTTTTCAACATTAGAAACTTAATTATCAACATTAGAAAAGAATAAAAGAGAGACACGTATATGACACATGATAAGCATCTTTTTAAAGTATGGTTCATTGATTTTATTACATTTCTGTATAAGAAGTCTGCGGCAATTAACGTCCCATCTTACTAACACTTTATTAATTATGCAAAATACTGTTTAGTAGCTATGCTTTATTATTAACATGCATATATTATTAAAACAGTCACCAGAATAAATGTATGAAGTGCATTATTGTGGTATTTTAGTTATACAGGTGTGCCCCGGTATCCATGGGGGATGCGTTTCTGGTCTGTTCCCCTTGTGGATACCGGAAACTGCGAATACTGGGAAAACCCCCCTCCATGCTCCCATTTACCTGGTTTAAAGGCTTACTGGGTGAAGAAAATCTTCCTTAAACTGAGCACTGTAAATCTAAAGGCTTACAGTGCTTTGCAAGCTGGCGTCCAGCAGCTAGCACACTTGTAAAAAACTGAAGGAGGTCAACAGGAAGTGCTAAATTTGCTCTCTGTTGATATCCTTCAAGTTTTTTAAGCGTTCCAGCTGCAGGAACACTTCGAGATGCGACTGGAAGACACTTCTAGTCACGTCCAGGAGGTCATGTGAAGCCCTCCAGCATGGGTCAGCACCTGGGTCAAATCCACAGGTGCCAAACTCAAGAAGGACCCACTCTATACGTAACAGTAAACAGAAATCTCCCCTATACTTTTCTCTTGTAAGAGAAAGCAAGCACCTCAGGCAAACCCTAGCTACTGTTGACCTTATACTCAACACACATAAGTTCTAGATATTAACTTACCTAGATACGAACATGTTTAGGATCAATAATTTCAGCAGGTATTTAGTTGACTGTTGAAGGGTGCAATCCTAACCCACTTTCCAGCACTGACATAAGGGCAATGCAGCTCTGAGGAAAGGGAACAAACACTCCCTTACTTTGAGGAGGCCTCCGTGAGTGCCATCCAACTGCAGGATGCAGCACATGTCCCATTGGCACCGCTATGCCAGTGCTGGAAAGTTGGTTAGGATTTGGGCCGAAGAGTCTAGGTACTTCAGTTGTCTGTTAAGCTTAGTTTGTAGGTTTTGGTAGATAGAGGATTAATGTTCACTAGCTCTGAAAGTATACACCTTTGCTGGTCAAGATGCACAAACATTCCATACTTTTCAGGGAACCACAATCTTGAGCATAGGATGGTGGTAGAGGAGACTGCCTCAGAGCCCTATACTGAACAACGCGCGCCAGCCCACCGCCAGCGTGGCACTGTCGCAAACATGCTGTAAGGCACACTTGCAGCAGTCAGCACTGGCCTAGCTCCAGAGCAGGCTTGGTGCAAGACTGCACTGGGCCAGTACTGGTCAGAGGCCGGCAGAACGCTGCCTGGCGCTCCATGTAAGTACCGGGTGGCAGAGAGGTGAGTGGAGTTGTGGGGGGGAGGCATTCTGGGGTGGGGGAAGGCATGGCAGGGACGGGGAGTGGGGCGGGAGGGGGGTGGTACTAGCAGAACTCAGCTCCACCGTATTCAAAGCCTCATATCAGACCTCCTGGTCCGACACAGGACAGCATGGGCTAAACAGCTGGCACAGAATTGAAGGGGACAAATGTCCCCTTCCCCTGAGGAGGCATTGGGAGCCACCTACAGCTGCCTGATGTCACTAGGATGCAGTAGTAGCCATTCCAACACTGCTGCAGCCTTTGGCTCCAGGCAGCACAGAATTGGGCTGTGAGTGAGGAGCTTAAATGGGACAGGTTGTGCCCATAAGAAGCTACATAGAAAAGTTTGACGCATAGCCACAAGGATATTTCAAAAACCAAATGGTTTCAAACTTTCTTTCAAATTCCTATAAATGTATTTCCAGAACAGAAAATTCAGTTCTTGTGTAAGCTGAACACGGTTGGCAAATTTAGAGCTGCAGTTGAATTGTTGTCCATGGAGGAACAGGACCAAAAGTCTGCATGAGTCATGATGTGTCCAAGTTAGTTTAGCCAAGGGAGGCTCATGTCATGGAGAAATTCCAAGTGTAATAAAAGTGGTACGAAGACACATTCAAAGCCCTGAAAAGAAATGTTTCAGAGTGCAATAAATGTGTGTTCAAACCACTTCCACTACTCTTCTCTTACACAAACTACACCTATCCCTCTCAATCCTGCCACAAAACGTTTGAGAGTTGACAGTGGTGATATCCATGGTCTCTCACTGGTATAACTAAATAAAAAAACCTGTGGTAAATAAAGCAATTGCCAGCGTGTAGAGCAAATTTTGATCAATGGCTCAAAGGGGAGAATTATATGAAATACAGATTACTCAGACTGGTACAAGCCATGTATTCCCACCATTTCACTGCTGACAAATTTTCTTTTAGATCAAAACTTTGTGAGGATATTTTAACAGCTTCATACTGAGTATATACAAATTCAGTAGCCACCATGGAATACCCTTCAGTTTGCATAAAACAGGCAGGAACATCTACACTTGAAAAGAATCCTCTTTTAGCATCTTTATACCCAACAACCATCACTTGCTAGATAACAGTTTATAAATTTCTAAGTCATACAGCCACACAAAAACGAGACAGCCTGCTTTGATTCTTGTGGTAGTTTGTTTTAAAGTCTTGCGCAAGGGATTTTAAAAAATTCCACCCTACTTTTGTTATTATGGGAAAGCACTACATTCATATACGTACTTTTATCATACCCTAGTGTGCCTAAGGAACTAAAAACACTCTTCATTCACTTAAATCTCATGTTTGCCAATTCTTACCAATTCTAACAGCCTTCAAACATCTAGCCAGAAACTGTACAGCAAGGGTCTCCAAACCCTGGCCCGGGGGCCAGATGTGGCCTGCGGCAAGCCTCTATCCGGCCCTCAGCCAGCTTCTGTTCCCCTGAGAGCCTCTGGCTCAGTTGACCAAACAAACCAGAGTTGTGCTTGTGGGGCAGCAGAATGGGGGTCCATTTAAGTGTGTGCTTTATTTCTTGGGCTGTGTTGGTGCTTGGAAAAGTCCTGGATGTTTAAGCCCATTCATTTATTCATTCATCTAAGTTCCATCTCTAATGTATTTATTTAAATTTTATATTTAATTTTTTTTCTGGCCCTTGACACTGTGCCAGATATTTCGCCCTTTGGCCGAAAAGTTTAGAGACCCCTGATGTACAGCTTCAGGCAATGAGCCCTTGAGAAGCCGAGGACCATGTAACATGTCACAGCTATTCTCCAATTCACACAGTGTCAGTACTGGAGAATAATTAGAATCCTTTCCTAGACCCAACAATAAATAGCCTTCATCACACACAACAAGCTATATCATGTCATAGCTTGTAGACAATTGCTTGTATATATCACTATTTCTAAAATACAACACAGAAGTTCATTCAGCATACAACAATGAAGTGATTTTCTGATGTTTCCATTCCTTCTCTTTGAGCCATATTCACAAGTTGCACTGGAAATTTATAAAACAGGCCTCTCTAACTATTCAGGGCTAAAGGTCACTGTGTAAAGGCCTGGAGCATGATAGGTGGAACTATTCTTTAGTCAGTTTTAAATATAATTTGCATAACATCCAGGGGTGATTCCAAGTTTCTGCACTCAGAAATCTAGTGCACAGTGCATCTGTGGGTCCACCCTTTTCCTGCTCGACCCATACCCCTCCTCAGTGCCCCCGTCCCTTTTGCATTGTCTCTTCCTTCTATAACCACAGGCTCTCTCTTTGCCCCCTCTTTGCCCACTGAGAGTAACTGGAACAACAAAGTGATAATTTTAATCTAAAATTAGCATGTGGGGATCTGCAATTGGGATCAAAACCATGGCAGGTCAAAGTACTAAATACCCCTAACCCCTGCTGCAGTATTCCAGCACCCCATCTTGCTACTATATATATATTTTTTAAACACCTCATATCCAGACATGTTGAGTGATTACACAAAAGTTTGATTTCTCCCTTAAAGTATCACAACTTCAAAGGACTGAAATCTGCATGAAGACTCAAGGACACTGACAATGGAAACACACTTTCCCTCTGCATTATTTCTTTAAAACAACACATTTTAAGAGTTCATGAAATGGTGTGGATAAAGTTGGATGGGAACTGTGTCACTTGTCATAAATCTGCCACAGACACCAGCCAAAAGACATACACTCTTCCCTGTACAGGTTTTCACTTATCTGTACTGCACATATTAAGACCATCCCTCTTTATCCATAATGTTGCAGGGTAATCCCAGATGTTGCAGGGTAATCCCAGATGTTGCAAGAGATCCCAAGATTCCAAAGCAAACTCAATAGGCAATGGTGGTGATCAAATCCAAGCATTTATTGTAAATCCAAAGGTTCCAAAGGTTGAGAGTCAGAAGTGAGAGTGAAATCACTGTGCGAGAGAAGCCTGTGTGTGAGAGTAAGTGAGAGTGAGAGAAAATCACCCAGAGCGCCCTCCTGAACTTGCTTTTATGACAATCTGGGGTTTCCTCCTTGAAACACATCATTGGTGGGTTACAAATCATAGATTAGGCGATTCTATACATACATCATATAAAATTCACAGACTCCCAGCAGTCAGCAAATGGCACTGCACTTTCAATTTTGCTCAAAATGACCTCATCTCATAATGACTTACTTTGGCCTTCATTGTAGCTTGTGAAATGCAACATACTTGCAAAAGGTTGCGGGCTCTGCTAAAAACACAAAAACCGCTACCTCAGGCTTTTCTCTGAGAACCTAACCTTTGCAATGTGAACCGAAAATGACTATAATTTGTTGTTATGTCTTCATAGACCCTTACAATACAGTTAGACCACTACAACTCACTCAAAATAATGTGTTATATTGTTAGTTACACTTGTGCATGCACCAAAACTGGTTTTAAAATGAAGAACAAGAACAATAAGAGAACTAAGCTTAAAACAATGATCCTCTATAATATATCTGGGGGATCTGGTGTCTAATACTGTTCCAGCGTGTGTGTGCCGCCTGTTGCTCTAAAAATATTGTGTAGCTATCCTTATAGGCCTATATATGAAGTCTCTGAGCTTGAAGCAATGATACTGAGCCTGTGTGTTGAAAAGGCAAGACAGACTTATTTTAAAAGCACAAACCCATTTTTTTTCTCTTCTAAGAAGTTGCAAATGAAGCCTGTTACACCAGTGCCTTTGTTCAAATGTATCAACATTGTTCTGCAGAGAACTTGGCATGCGGCCAAGTCCAGCCAAACATTTGAGTTTTAAAAAAACGAAACCATAAACCATTTTTTTTTACTCTAGTCTAACATACAAAGAGAGATGGACCAAAAGGATGCTGCAAAAGCACCAGGTGAGCATTCCTGTTAAACTATACATATAACAATAGCAATAACTAGGTAACTGGCGACCTTCTGATGTTATCTTCGGGCTAACGGAGGCTCTACACTCTAGACCAGGGGTGCCCAAACCCCGGCCCTGGGGCCACTTGCGGCCCTCGAGGACTCCCAATGCGGCCCTCAGGGAGACCCAAGCCTCCAATGAGACTCTGGCCCCCTGGAAACTTGCTGGAGCCCACACTGGCCCAACGCAACTGCTCTCAGCGTGAGGGTGACGGTTTGCCCTCTCACGTGAGCTGTGGGATGAGGGCTCCCTCCAGGAAAGGCCAACCTTGCTTTGTGCAAGGCCTTTTATAGGCCTTGAGCTAACTTCATTCATTCATATAAGTTCATCTTTAATATATTCATTTATGTAAATGTATTCAAATTTTAAATGTAAATTAATTCTTTTTTTCCCCTGGCCCCCTACACAGTGTCAGAGAGATGATGTGGCCCTCCTACCAAAAACTTTGGACACCCCTGCTCTAGACCAGACCTTCTAACAATACCAAGATTTTTTATATAAGGTCCAGAAATGTTGGGGGCGGGGAACACAACCAAGTCTCTTATAGAGCCAAGATCTACCTCCCATTTTTACCCAATGGGTACTCTTCCCCTCCAATTTGAGCTTTGGAGGCAGATAAGGGAAAGAATTTGCCTGGTGTGCCAAAGAAAGAGTTCCAAGAGATTAGATCAAATTTTGGATTTCTTCTCCTGGTAGGACAGAGGTTCAAAAGTACCCCCTTTCTCAGCGTGGTCCTGCAGGCTGTAGGGGAAGTGTTCCTCATGATCCTCAGACAACCAAGCATTGGTGGGGAAGAGGCGCCGTCCATGTGATATGACTGCCTGATGGGTAGCATACCCTCATGCTTTGCAGGCACATGCATTACACTTCCCTTTTACATTACACAATCCCTTTTACTGAGAATGCTATCATCACTTTGGGCACAGCTGCAGCAACCACTACCCACAGAGGCCTGGTGAAAAATATTTTAAAAGAGAAACATGCCATGCAAGAATGCTATCAGTGCACTGGGAACTGTTGAAGCAATAACAGCCCGTAGAGGTGCAACAGAGAGTGTTAAAAAGAAAAAAGTGCATTGATAAGGGGGCAAGTTAATAACTCCTGTAGTTTAAGGTTGTGCTGGGGTGATAGCTGATTAGTGTTAACCTCATGTTTCAAGAAAGGCCAAACTGCCTATAGGATTAATCCTTTTAGGGTTTTTGTGGGCCCAATCCTATCCAGATTTCTTGCACTGATGAAGCTGCAATGCAGCCCTGGAGTAAGGGAACAAGCATTCTCTTACCTTGAGTAGGCTGCCCCCAACCCCAACCCCACAGGGTGCAGCACATAACCCTGTGATGGAAAGTTGGATAGGACTGGACTGTGTGTTGCCTCTCTGGGGTGGTGGAAAATCCTAGTGGTTTGAGCTCATTTTCACAGTAGCATAATCCTTTATAAATATCGTTTGGACATAGAGAACATAAAACAGTATGTCCTAGCTTGGCTGGAGGGAGGCACTCTGGATTCCCCTGGCATGTGTCACAACAGTTTGCCTTTTTGTACACTAAATACAACTGTAAAAGACCTGTGACAGAGTACTAACAGGAAAACAGAATGCAAGCAGTGAACAAGAGAATCTAAATAACTTGGAGCTGCACCACAACCTGCCAACATTCCCCTTTTCCAAGAGAAATAGCCACCAGAGTCCCCCATATCAGATCATATAAACAGAGTGTAAAAACTAATCAGCAACGAGTTATTTACACATGTATGTTTTATGAATGACCAAAACAACCAATATGTTATAATGAATCCATAATTTTTTTTTCTGTAGGTTTTGCCATTGAGTTAATCCCTTCCCTCTACCCCCAAAACATTCCATTGTTTGCCAACATAAAACATATGCTCTTCATTTAAAAAAAAAGCAAAGAAAAAAAGGAAGAAGTGGCATTTTAACCAAGCCTAAACGTTAAAAGCAATTATGAATTCAGGAAATGTCTGATGCCATAGAGAGAGAGTTCCATTATCCTTCAAAACACAAGCCATTTGCTGTTGTCTGGCAGTGCAACAAAGCCAACACCACTTTGGCAGTAACAGTGACCCTTGAGAGAGTGTGTGTCTTAGAATTTAACACTGTTTATTCTGTAAATTGTTGCAGCATACAAATTTTGGAACTAAAGCATGAATTTGGCTTAAAAATTGAAACATTAATTTGATGAAACACCAAAATATACAATACAATTCTTTCTGTAACACAAAGTTCAGAAAAATCAGTATCTAAATACCTAATTCAGCCAAGGAAAAATGTCACAAGGGAAAATTACAAGGGATGACATCTGTACTATGGAACACAACATAATCCCTGATTTATCTAAATTGGTTTTGTAACCTGAGAAAGAGTAAGATTGCACTAAGACTTTTAAAAACATATCATTTCTTTGGGGATCAGAAACACAAGCTACGTAATATACACATCACATTCCATAAATGTTATATTTCCTTCTCATAAAAAAATGAGCATAGCAGAAAGATAGAAGTGGGATTCAAAGTTATACAAATCACTATTTTAACTATATATTTGCCAGCCTGCTCTGGTGAGTTTCATTATGAGATTTTAAAAATATTTTCTTGATTTAAAATTTCAGAACTGTGATAAAATTTGTAGAATTCCAGTTTCATTTTTTAATGGATATTATTGAAAGCTTGAAGACCACCTGAAAATATGTTTTCATTGGATATTACAGAATCATGACAAGGATTTGTCACAACATTTACATCAGTGATTTTTTTAAGCAGGAACAATAAACAAGTCCCCCCTGCAAACAGCATGAGCTATTTACATTTATAAACATCTCTTTTATCCACCAGAGGCCCTCAAGATACAAACAATTAAAATAATCAAACAATACAACTATTTTTAAAACTGCATAATGAAGGAAAGGTTCTTTAAACAGAAATCTTTTTTACTTGATAAGAGGCTTGTCTTAATGGCGTGCTGGATTGTGACCAGTACTGATATCAGGAATGGGAAATTGGACTGATCATTTCTGAAAACAATTTAAATTAATATTACAACAGAACTCTTCATATTGATTCTAAAAGTATTAAACATAATAGAACACTATGAAATAAAGTTGGGGAAAGGATTAGCACTGCATCAGTAATTAACATCCTGTTTCTGTTGTGAGTTTACAGAACACCACAAATCTCATTGAAACAGTATTTTCTGGAGCAATATACATAATATCTCAATGTAACATTAATGTGTGTTTTCAGTGTCAGTTCTCAACTAATTCACACATCCAAAACTGACCTACAGCCAAATCCTAATTGGTGCTGGAGCAACGGGGGTCACTCAGCCCACACTGTATCCAGATCTGGGAAGGTACACGCTGGAGGACTCCTCAAGGCAAGGGGACATTCACCCCAGCTAAAGCCCCAGCCTGCGTAATGGGGTTACATGGATCCACGCCAGTGAGACTGCTGGCACAGGTCTGAGAAGCCTCATTTTGGGCTTCCAAGCCAGGGAGGAAGAATAGGATACAGCGTGCACTGCTGCCACCAATTCTACCCCCCCTTCCCGGGTCTGATGCATCCCCTCCCTCTGCCCTGTTACACCCCTCCCCAAGTCCCAGCATTGTCTGGCAGGAATTTACCTGCTTTGTCAGGCACTCCAAGTGGATCTAGCACCTGTAAGGCAGCACAGGCCTTCCTGCTGGCCCTCACTACTCCCACAGTCTTGCAGAGCACTTTACCCTCACACTGTCACAGAGCAGTGGCATCGCTACGGGGCTTGAGGGCTGCACCAGGTGATGCACATGGGGGGGGATGACACCACTACTGGACAACATTTTTTAAAATATTAATATTTTCAAATAATACCATCATGTTAGACATCATTGGATGTGTGAATTAATGCAGAATGCAATGAAACAAATGGTGTTGAAATACATCTATTCTATCAAAAGTTATAGCCAAAAACCCAGCAGGGGCGGGGCCATGGTGCATCACCACACCCACCACCCAGGGCACTGCCCCGCCCACTACATGGGAGGAGCAGCATCATGGGGGTGACTTGCTGGCGTCCTGCATCCTAGTGACACCACTGTCACAGAGCATTTTGCAACAACCTAGGCCAGTGCAGCTATTGCTATACCAGCACACGGGGAGGGTAGAATTACACTACTAGTGTTACAGCTGAGGAGGTCATTGCATTTTTCTCTCATATGATCAGATACCTTTTAGCATGCCATTTTTAATCAGTTCATTGTGTAAATTAGTCTAGCTGCATAACAGAACAATTATATGATTGGGCAATGAGCTATAAGATACAGTAACACTGGATTATCCACATGCCCAGAGTCAGGGGCAGCAGAAAGTGATCTCCTGCCCCCCTTCCCACTGTGTAAACTGCCTCCTACCCCCCTTCTCTCTCCTTCTGCACAGTCCTGTTGAACAAAGCAGGAAATGTGGGACATGTTAGAAGTGTCCCAGCTCAACCTGCAATTTCTGCTTTGTTTACAGAGACCACAAAGAAGCAGAAAGGTGCAGAGGTAGGGAGAAGCAGATTTACTGCCTTCTGAGACACTTCCTGATTGTAGATTATAGTAGCTTTGTCTGCAGTAGCAATAGATTTGGGATTAAAAGTACCCCAAGTCTTTCTGTTTCTCCTTGCCACTCATTGCTTGATGCTAGCTTAAAAATTGCCTCAGCTTTGGTCCTCCCCTGCTCAGAACCAACGAAGGTACAAAATTACGGTGCACAGAGTATATTCGTATGCGGTCCCAAAGAACAGAAAGGCAAGAGAACCTTGATCTTGTATTTTATGTTTTCTATTCTTCCCACCGAGTATTACTCTAGCCTGCAATCTCATGCATTCAAATGGTCACAGAAGTAGGCCTGCTTGTGTAAACAGCCTAGCATTCAAGAAAAGAACCAGTTCCAAGAAATGTGAAAATCTGAGTTTAATGGAGACAGGGAATTACAAAACCTCTGTTGAAATGGAGCAAAGCTAGGCTAGAAGATTTGCTAGATCTTATCATAGACAGAGCTTTAGTAATCAGTGCTAGAAAGTTCCTTTTCTCTGTGGTCTGCTTGATACTTAACACAAACCCTTCCAGGAACAAATGAGAATCACGTGACTTTGAAAATGATCTCTGAAACACCTTATGCATCTTGCAAGGAGAAATAAAAAATCAGACAGTATAAAAAAAAGATGCCAAGTTGAATTTATCTGAACACTTCTCCCTCTACTCTGTTCTTTTTTGTAAGACATAAAATGTTTGTTTATCAAGCCCTCCAAAAAATTTAATTGCTGCTTTTAAGGGTTTTAAGGATACATTCTCTGTATTTTTATATAGTAACTGAGTACGTATTATCAGCTTTTCTACTATGCAATTTAAACTTAATTATTGGATGTCTATTGTATTCTGGCAGCTGCACATTAAATCATTTGACCAATTTAAATATTTTTTGTTTGTTACTGTGAACCTAAAAGCTGGCTGCTAAGTAGTCTATATGATAAAAATCAAGTATTTTTGTAAAGTGCCATTTATTCATGTGCGCCCTTAACACAGGCCACACAAGCTGATGTTCAAAGGACACATAGGAATTGCTTTTAATTGGGTTCAGAAACCAACTTAAAGTGAAAGTCCTTGAGATACAGAAAAGTGGCAATCAGAACCACTGAGAAACATTTTTAAAATATAGGGTGAGATGCTATCAAGAAAAAGAGATGGGAAAGAATGGTGGTGAAAAGTCATATACCTTCACTCCCCCCTTTACTGGACACTGAATCATGCCGGGCAAAAGCATGTAAAGGGAGGCAGCCAATTGGCTGCTCCTCGAGTGGGGCAGGGTGGACTGGCTAACCCCTCCTCCGTGTGGCGTGGGGTCTGGGTAGAGATTGGCATTCTGAGGTCAGCAAGGTCAGGGGTTGAGCCAGGACCACTCACATGATACTTGCCCAGGTCAGTGAGGCTGACTGGCAAGTCCCATGACTGGAATAAGCAATGAACTCCATTCGGCTTCACCTGTGGGAGCTGCACTGTTCTGCTGCCTCGACAGTATGGGGTCAGTGGGGATAAATTCACTTGGGCAATGACTGAAGGTAGCTTTGAGCCAGGATGTGATGCCCAAGTATCCTGGGGGAGGCAGACAGTTACTACCCTTTCTCCAAGCTTAGTTGCCCACACGTGGGGTGGAGTGGGGTGGTTGAGTTAAATTGTTTATTCTCTGCTGCAGGTATTGTTTTGAGTTCAATAAAATGACCCTATTTTCCAAGGCTTTGTCCGGTGTGATTATTTCAGAGGTGTACAGGTAAAGGACTCTGTTAGGTCACACACAGTAATCAGTGGGACATAGCAATAAGTCTGTAAAAAAAATTATTTGTTTATAGGTATTAAGCAATAAAATATTAAAAAACAAAAAAGAAAGGAATCCATTATACAACAAAACTTACTCCAACAGAAAACTACAGGATAAGATAACTAAACTAGTAGATTTCTTTAAAAGTAGCTACCTTGGCATACTGATAAATAATATTATCTTCCTTGCTATCCAACATGCCTGAAAGTATCTCCCATTGTGCCTCCATGATGCCTACCCCTTACTATGCCCCACACTACACAGGCGATCTGATCCTACACAACCCACTGTGTGACAATGCAGCTGCCCCAACGGGGAGCGCACTGTATCCCACAAGGAGAGTGGCAACCCTGGAGGTCTCCTATGGGTAAGGGAACATTTGCTCCCTTGCTTGGGGGAAGACCTCACCACCTGAATGGTCTACTTGGACCTGTGCCAGTTAGGTAACTGGCTCAAGTATGATCTCCTCGGACTTGGACCACCTCCTAAGGTGGCACATATTCAAGGAGAGCGGAGCAGCTTGAGGCTGCTCCATGCTGCTTCAGGCAATAGGGTTGGGATCTGGCATAACAGCTGGATCCCAGCCCTGCCTCCTGCTCCCCACCCGCCCGCCCCCAGGGCCACCTCCCCCCCGCCTCCTCCCCGCCCACCCTAGAGCCTTGTGTTGGCCTAACCAACTCACAAGGAGGCACAAATGTGCCTCACAGCACATTTGTGACCCTCCTGGGCCAGCACAAGCGACTTGTGCCAGCCCAAGAGTGCCTCACGATTGCGCCCTGAGTGTATTTTGTATCTAATAAAACATTAGATCTACATATTATTTAATATTCAATGCATATTACATATTTACATAAGTGATGTACAGAGCTGTTGTAGTGTAGCACTTAAGAAATGGAACTATGACTCAGGAAGGCTTCCCTAGCTTGAGCTTCACCTCTGCCATAAACTCACTAGATGACCTTAGGCAAGGTTATCCTGATCAGCCTCAGCTCATAAGCTTCAATATGGAGATAATAAAATTCACCTGATAGGGTTGTAAGGACTACATCAAGGTAATGCATATATAAAGTTTTTTCAGGACATGCAAAACGCTATATAGTTGAATTACTTATTTGAATTATATATTTAGTTGAAAAGCGGTATATAAATACTGTTAATAATAATAATTAATAATAATATAAATGCTAAGGATTGTTGAAGAAATCCTTACAATCATCTTCTAAGGTAGGCCAATATGATTATCCCCATGCTGCAGCTGCAAGAAGGGCAAGGTTGATAAAGACTTGTCTGAGACTACCTAGTAACACAGATGGGATATTAAGGACAGTGGCATAGCTATGGGGGGATGGCACAGTAAGTACTGCAGGTACTTATACATGTATAACACAAGTACAACACTTCATTTGGTTTGGAAAGCGCCAGCACATTGCCGTCACTGCCCAGAACAGCTCCAGCCACTGGCATTCCTGACCACTGCTGTGCCTGAGGTACACCACCGAGAGTGCTGCCCCCCCACCTGGAAGTGCCACCCCCCCATGCCCACTGCTCACCCAGGCATTCTGAAGGCCAAAAATCAGAAGTGTTACAAGGCCTTCTGAGGGCCGGGGAGGCTCTGCGCGGCTTCCCCAGCCCTCAGAATGCCTCTGGGGGGTGGCCCTCAGGGGGCAGCCCTCAGATTGGCCTGCTGACTGAGTGCCATGGGGGGGCGCCGCTGGGGGGAGTGGATGGCAGCACAGCATGCCCACCCAAGCCTGGTGCCTGGGGCATTTGCACCCCTTGCACTCAGGTACAACACTAGCTTCAGTGGCAAGTGGGAAGGGTCACAGAGCACATTGCGGCACGTGCCATCCCAACTGTAGCTATACCATTGGTGAAACAAGAACTGGATGCTCTACAGCTCAATCACTTAGGGCGCAACCCTTAGCACCCAATCCTAACCCCTTATGTCAGTGCTTTCCAGCACTGGCATAGCGGTACCAATGGGACATGCACTGCATCCTGCAGTTAGGTGTCACTCACGGAGGCCTCCTCAAAGTAAGGGAATATTTGTTCCCTTACCTCAGAGCAGCATTGCCCTTATGTCAGTGCTTGAAAGCACTGACATAAGGGGTTAGGATTGCACCCTTAGCCATTATATTTCTATGCCAAGTTTGAAATCTAAGGTTTCTATTTTGTCAATTTAAAAAAACTAGAAAAACCATCAAGTTACTTATATATGTTGTTCTGTACCTATGTTTTATCTCCAAAGACATTTTGCCTTTTGCCATTCAACATACTGAGGATAAGATGTATGCCCCAGGGTTTAACATACCAGTATCTTGCCTCTTCTTGTTTAGCTTAAGTTATTCAGCCTATTGTAGCTCAATACTCCAGAGGCATAAAAACATCCCATTACAACAGATGCCCAGTTATGCCTTCCAGCTCACTAGTTAACTGCAAACATACAAAGAAGGAAGAATATACATCTGAGAATGTACTTCTCAAAAAAAAAACAAATGCCTCAGGAACACAGTATGCTATCTCTAGAAACAGAAGAGCTGTACTACTGACATAACACATTACAGAGCATACAGTTGTAGCAATGTTCTGGAAGAAACGACAAAGTCCCACAGATATTAGAAGATTATTTATGAAAGGAAAAGCCAAAAAAAGGGATTTTTTTTCAATGAGCAGGCAACCAGAGCTAGCCTGTATCTGCATTTCTATGGTTCTGCAGTGCTGATTCCTAACTGAATTCAATTTGTAGATTCTGCACCACAGTCCTTGAGTTCAGAGTCAACCACAGCACTACCTGTATTACCAGGGATGTACAAGTATGCAAGATATAGGGAGGTGCTTCACTTTAAATCCAATCAGCCCAATTAAAAGCAGCTCTCAAAGGAAATGTTCCATAGTCCACTCACCCCAAGAATGTTTAACTGGCTGAAAATAAGACAGGGAATTACGCATGCCAAACATGTACATTATCACTGAGCTACAGCCCCACGATTTTGCCACCATTGGTTGCAATGTAAGATCCAGTTCACATAACGTGAGCTATCACAATTTGGTTGTGTGAAATTCTGGCTATAGATTGCTACTGCAGAACACTATAGCAATCCATGGAACTTGTCATTTCGTAACTGTTTCTTCAACTAACCGTGCAAATTGGTCAAATCTTCCTCTTCTGGGAGTTGTGTGTTCCTTCTCTATTACAGCTTAAGCTGACAGCATTGCAAGAAGAACAAAGCTGAACAGAAGTATAAACGATGTTGTCGTCACAGATACCCTCAGCTGAGAAACAATTCCTGCTAACTGGGGAAGAGGTACTTTTTCAAGTAATGTTGCTCTTATATCTAGTAGGGGGAGAGTAACCAGCAGCATAGTGCTTTTTCTAGGGGCTGCTTGCTGGTGTTCTGTATTTTTTTTTTTTAAGACTGTGAGCTCTTTAGGGACAGGGAGCCATTCAGTTATTTTACCTTGCCTGTAAACTGCTTTGTGAACATTTTGGTTGAAAAGCAGTACATCATGGGCATCCCTTATCCAAAGTGCTTGAGACCAGAAGCATTTTGGATATCGGGTTTCTCCTTATTTTGGAATACAATACTTGTATATACACAATAAGAGACGCATTGGAGATGGGGCCTAAGGCCAATACTTGAGGATGGGACCAAAATCTAAATGCAAAATTCATTTAAGTTTCATATAACCCTTATACACATAGCCTGAAGGTAATTTCATATATTATTTTCAAACACATTTTGTGATTTTATTTCTTTAGGCAAAAACGTTTTTTAGAAGTCATGTTGGCACTCAAAAAAGTTATGTATTTTTGGAATATTCTGTATTTCGGAATTCTGGATAAGGGATGTCCAACCTAATATTACTACCACCACCACCATCAACCACAACTTCTCTACAGGATAAGACTATTTTTTATATCTCACCCTCTGCAGATACTCAGTTCATCCACAGTTTTCATTTTACAATTGGTTGGATGTTGTTAAGCTAAACATACACTACAGAAGTGTCGCGTAGCATTCAGCCCATTTCTGCTACTGATATGACTGATAAAAATGCAGTTTTAGATCAAAATTTCAACTAGCATTATGCCAAAAATTCACAGAACAAAAAATAAGATATTAACATTGAAATGAAACAGCTTTGTCATATAGTTCATAACTGCACAACACTGTCCATGTGCAAAGGTATCAGAGGGAGACAAGACATTGTACTGCTACAAGCAGCAGTTCCATTTCTCCCATCCATTACTCTGAAAGGATGAGGCGAAAAGCTCCCCCCCCCATCTCTCCACTTATGCTATGAATTCATGTTCCTTTGCTCTAAGACAGGTGACTGCTTCATATTTTCACTTTTCTGTGGTCTGGATCCAAAGAAATACTTTAGGTGCATTCAAGGGTTTGGGCATGGCCAGGGGGATTTTGTTTTATCACTTTTTCATTACCTGTTTTTCCCTGTGCCATATCACAAACAACTTCTGAAGTCACTCTCAAAAGTGGTTTGTCATATGGCATGGGAGAGCTGCTGTTTGAGAAAATGTAAGTCCAAAGCTTACTTCAGTATGCAGAACTAGTTAAGTCATTGGTTCTCACACTTTTAGCACCGGGACCCACTTTTTAGAATGAGAATCTGCCAGGTCCCACCGGAATTGACCATCAAGCAGGAAATTTTTTAACATTCCTAGGCTGCAATCCTACCCACACTTACCCAGGAGTAAGCTCCATTGACTATTATTGTTAAAAGCATATGCAGAGTAGCCTGTTAAAAGTAGAGATCTGCAGCATTTCCCCAAATGCAGTCATATACCATGGTAGCATCAAGTCCAATATATTAAAAATAAAATTTTTTAATGAACGGGGACACACCTGAATTTGGCTTGTGACCCACTTAGTGGGTCCCGATGCACTGTTTGAGAAACACTGAGTTAAGTGGTTCTCTGAATATCAGCCAAAGTATTTTCTTGTAGAGAAGCTTTACTACTAATGCAGAATGCAGTTTGAGTACCAGTTTGTTTGCTGAACCAAGAGGATACATACCTCTGCCACCATGTTTAAGGTCATGTTATCTTTGCCTGGTTCCTCCCTCACAAGAGGAAGGATTGGAAATTACAGTCCTCTTTGGGAGTTGGTTGAATAGGAGTGGGCTTGAGGTACCCTGACCCATTAGTGTGCTTCAGGGCTTAATGGGACACCCACCCTCCTACCCTCAGGATAGTCTGAGGATGGCTAGTTATCGTTTGGGACCAAGCAGACATTTTTGTCTCTTACTTGATTTGCTATTGGTGAATATTTTTGCTTATCTCAAACTGTCCTAAAGGTGTGGTGGTATTAGCCAGGTCAGTCACAACTGATGGACCTAGTGCAGGCAGGGAGTAGGAATCAGGATTTGGTGTGAACCCCCAGCAAAGCAAAAGCTGGGGAGGAGGGATCAGAACTGATCTTGAGGCTGTCTGGTTTGGGGATGCTGACTGGTAATTACCTGGAATTGGATTGCAAAGCCTGGCTTGTAGAGACAGTGCAATTCAGTATCCTCAAGCTCTCAGTCAGGTGGGAACAGATTATAGCTTGCTGTCTCCTCCAAAGTAGATAACTGCACTATATGGGGTAAGAGTGCTAAAGAAAGTCTGGTTTGAATATAATCCTTGCATCATGTATTTATTGGGGGGAGGGGGTTTCTTGGTCAAAGGGGGTGAACTGGCAGGGAGTCATGGAAGACAGGGTAGCATATTTCTTACCAACTCTGAACTTTGCTGCTGTGCCAGTGGGTAATTTATTTACTACAGCATATCAAGAGGTAAAATGACACATAATTTCCCCATAGTTACTGAGAAAACACTTTCATTCACTTTTCCTTGGGGACACCCATTCTATCCCCGCATTTTATATCCAATGTATTCAACATTCAAGACATGTACATAATCAGAGACAGACATTTGAGCTATGCCACAGGGCCTTACCACTGCTCGGGACTCCCCAGGGCTGGAAGAATGCTGCTATCCTGGGCTTTCCACCTGGAAAAATACAGATAAGACTGGAAAAATATTGGAAGGACTAGAGTCCACAAACTCATACCTCTGGGTCTACATGGCATACTGGGGATCCAACAGTGCCCAGAAAAGGCTCTCTGGATCAGTAATCAGTGAGGGCCAAATCCTATCCAATTTTCCAGTTCTGGTGCAGCTGCGCCAATGGGGCATGCACTGCATTCTGTGGTGGGGAAGCAGTCACAGAGGGTTTCTCAAGGTATGGAAGCATTTGTTCCCTTGCCCTGGGTCTGCATTACGGCTGCATTGGAGCTGGAAAGTCAGATAGGATTGGGCCCTGAGCCTGTAATCTTTTCAACAGAGCCCAGTCACATTTTAGCTAAGCCTCATATATGAACAGCAAATTAGCTTTACTCCCATTTCTGATTCTCACGAAGCATACGTCAAAGAGCTCCCACAAATGCAAAGGCTGATCTCTGCTTATATGTATAACCTATGAAAACTCTAGCACAATTTGCAAAAAAGATATGCGCGATTAGGATATCAAAATATCTTCTATGTCAGATTTAAAAAAAAAAAAAACTTTTAAAATATGCGCAGCCTGTATGAAAACATTTAAATTTATGATTGGCTTACTTATTTGGCTATACTCAAGGCTGACAATTGTAATACCATAAGACTTTCTCCATGTGTTGGAATTAAAGCTTAAGGCATTTGAAGAAAATTCACCAGTGTTTTGGAAAGATCTAGTTAGAGAAAACAGCAATGCTGGGAGTGGTATTAAGATACAATAATGTTATAAAGATGTGTTCTGAAACTTAGGTTCCTCATTATTGTAGTTCCTTCTGTGTGCGTCTTTCTAAAGACATCAACAATGGCTTTGATCAAGCTTCAGTATAAAGGAGAGGTACAAGTTAGTTGCCATTAACTTACTTAAAATTCTGTTGCTTTCACTAAGTCTTAGATCCAAATTGATGATACGCATTTCATGACTGGGATCTGACTATTTGTTGTTGTTTTTATTAATGCAAAATCACAAGCAGGGAAGTTCCTATTTGCTCCAGCAGAAAAATAGGCACCAGTGGGAGCTTTGCTCTTGTGGAAAAACAGCAGCTGTGGGGATCATGCATATTGGGACCACTGTGAAAATGAAGGACTAAAACAAATTCTCTCCCCCCATGGTCCTGATCCAGATCTCCCCTCATGTGCCACTTACATTAGAAAAATCAAGCACCCATGATTGACAGTAGGTTGTCAGAGAGTAGACTGACTCACAAGGCAGACAGTAGGCATATCATCCAGCTTGGCCCTTAGTTACATCTAACAAACTGGATTGGGACCATTTTTTTTCTCCAAGACTCACAGTGAGTCATCTTCCAACAAGTGATTGCCTGGTTCTCTCTAATAAGCATTATATGTAGCTTAAATCAGAAAAGCCATTTGCAACCATCACCTCCATTACATTTTTTTAATTATTAAGACTCCCTCTGTTTTTCTTTAATTAACAAACAGGCAGAGCAACAGTTAAAGGAAAACTCCTCTGCAAAGTCTTAACTCATGAAATGAAACAAGGCAGCTGGGAATTAAGTTGCTGTGATATCCTCCTACCCTATTAGGACATCACTCTGATGCTCAGGGTAATGAGAAAAGGGACTTCAAAATCTCAGTAACTGAGTTCACAGAATTAACAAACAGATGTCAAATTGCTGCAACAGAGAGAACACAATTACCTATGGTAAATATGCGAGGCAAGGATTCCATCAAAATTAAGCATTTCACAGTACTACTAGTTACATATGTACATATGAAGTACATTGTACTTCTTAGTATCATGAATAATTCTATTCAGAGTTGAAAAGAAAATGAAGCACATGCATGACACTTTCATTGAAGTCAGTGGAACTTAAATGTGCTTGACTTTGGCTGTCTTGGCCCATAATGTTTTTATCCAAAAGATTGCAATTATGTTTTTGAGAAACATCAAGGTCTATGCATTGTGGAATACAGTTTGAGGGGAAACAAGACCATCCTCTACACTGTGAGAGAAATTGTTATGAGTTTATGTTATTGTTGTTTCAAAGAACTGAAGGTATAATGGTAGAAGCCTCCTTGCTTCTAGCTGTACACTCTTTGCGTGTCCCACTATTACCTCAAATGAATGATATTTTTCAGGGGTTTTAGCATGTCCTTGTATCTGACCATTCAACAGTGGAAACAAAGAAATTGTGTATCCTTTGGGCAGCAACTGCACTTTAATCTTATCATTAACTGCCCACCATGGATTGGCACTGCACGGCTGCTATTACTCCAGCAGAAAATTGGACATCTTTTTAGTATTGTTTAAGCAGTATACTGTTCCATCAGTACCATCTGCAGCCTCCGTTCAGTTGCAGAGGAGGTTTCATTGGTACTCATAAAGATATCTGCAGAATGGCAAGCTACATTCACAAATCACTCTATAGCCAAAATACTGCAAAGCCCATGAACTACATCAGCCCTGAGGGTCAGATACTGTAGCTGCTTATTACCCTGCAAAGAACTGAGCTCCTGAAGTTTACATGCATGTGTAAATATACGAAGATAAATGTTTGAGGGTCTTTTTCTGGTTATTACTTATAAATAAAATATTATTTCTTTCTAGATCTCCTTTTTTAAAGGCTGGTAAAACCAGGTGGGTCCTAATAGAGTGTCATTTTAAAATGTGGCTCCTGGTGCCAAAAAATTTGAGAACGACTATACAAGATCATCCTAAGTAATTTTATTTTTGAAACGAGACACTCCAGTCAAGCTCTGCAGGCAGTTAAGGTTTCAAATAATAAAAGGCGCAATCCTAACCAACTTTCCGGCACTGGCATAGTTGTGCCAGTGGGGCATGTGCTGCATCCTGCAGTTGTGGAGCAGTCATGGAGGCCTCCTCAAGGTAAGGCAATGTTTCCCTTACCTCAGGGGTTGCATTGCCCTTACCTCGTTGGTTAGGAAACCAACTGCTGGAAAGTTGGTTAGGATTGTGCTCTAAGACATCTCTTTTAGAATGCATTATCTATATAAACTAAGCACCACAACTCTCCCACTGCCCTGTTACTACTGAATTGATGAAGTTGTGTTGAAAGTTGTGACTGTGTGAAAATATGTGTGAAAATCTGATCCGTGTGAAAATCTGATCCATGCCAGCTTCACATGATATTGATTTCACATATTTGGCACAAGTGGAGTTTTTTCCCCAGAGCCAGCAAACACAAACCAGTCGTGTGGATGAAGCCTCTGTCTTTGGATCTGTAGAAATAACCTTTGCCAAAACTTTCAAAGACATATCTAGTAAATCTAGTAAAAAGTTTGAAGTGTGCTAGCTCTGACAAACCGCAATTTGATTACAGCTCATTTTCTCAGGTCAGTAGAAGGGTCTGAAGAGCATACTGTCTGAACAACTGTTAAGAGCTGCTTTGCTTGGGGCACAATAAACTATTTGTGATTTGAATTACAGGTGTCTGTTGCTTAACAATGTTCCAATTAATGACCAACTGCATCAGGGCGAGTTTTATCAGGGGGTACAAGGTTTCCTTGGGGCCCCTTCCAAAAGGCAAGGCGACAAAACAGAGCGGAGGAGGATGGTGACATGGGTGGGCAGAACAGGGGTGTGGAGGAGGCAAAACAGGGCAGGGAGAGGATGGCAACAGCCAGAAAAATCTTTGGAGCCCAGGTCTAGTGGGCTTCCCAGTGCAGAGCCCAGGTCTGCCTGCCTGTGCAGCGTCAGCAGCTAGATACAGGAAAACCAAACACACTCTTAAGTCTCTCTCAAATCTTTTAAATATAGAAAATCATTGCAGAAAGTTTTTAGGCTCATATTATTTAGGCTCGTATTTAGGTTCACATTAGAATGGAAAGTGTACTGTTAGAATGTTTTGTATGTATCAAAACATACTTCTGCAGTAGCTGTAGCCCCACAGCTGTGACCCTGAGCTCCTATGCACTCCTTCGTGGCAAGTGAATCTACATGCCAAAGAGCTACTGTAGCAGGCCAGTTTGCTCCCAGATTTGACAAGGAGTATCACGTATGCATTCCTTGGCCCAGTACATAGGGCCAGTAGCAACCGCACACCCAGCATCCCACATGGACAGGTGAGATAGGAAAATATAAGATCCCAGGAAAGTTCTGGGCCCGCTTTATTACCCTGGGCCAGGGCTTTTCAAACTGGGGCGTTGTGACGCCCCAGCCTGCGGGCCCTGGCCCCTGCCCCCTTAAGGGGTGGGGGCAGGCTGGAGGCAGGGAGGAGGCAGTGGCGCGATCCTAGGGATCGCACCGCTGCCTCCCCTCATCCCTGCTGCCTCCCCCCTCCCAAAGAACTTAATGGCTTTCAAACTCTCCCAGAGAGTTTGAGAACTACTGTCCTGGACACATGCACAAATTATTCCCTTTACCCCCTCTCACAGATCATGAACTGCATATAAAACAGCAGTCATCTAAGATAAGAAGGCAAGGTTTTTACATGCTAGTCAATTTCATTCCATTACATGCTATAGATACTATACTGCAAATAGCCACTAGATGGCACCAAACATCCACATAACAATGGAACCGCTTAACAACAGGGAACAGAGAATGCATCCCTGTCCTTAAGCAATGCATACCTTTATATCATTTTGTTCTTTGCGCATCTGAGAATGAATTACTTTCTCGTGATTCTAAAGAACATAGTGAGAATTTGTAACCTTTGTCAACTGGTATTGATCAAGAATGACCACATAATGGAGGACAAAGTGCCTATACCTTTTTACCTTTGTATAGAAGAGAAAATTTAGGAGGGAGCAGTTCAACATGGAAGGGTTTAAAAAGCTGCACCTGCCAAAATTTCCTCTTCTATACAATGGTTAAAGATATAGGCACTCTGTCCTCCATTTTATCTGGTCACCCTGCGGTTAGTCAAATAAAATATTGCACTTCTTTTTTTTTCACTTGTTCTGTGGCAGCAACAATGTGACATCTTTAAGCAGCAGAAGTCTTTAAGGGAGACGGTGAAGTGATTATATATTAATGCAACCAAGCATTAAATCTGTTTTCAAATTATATCCTAATAGCAGAATTCAAAAAAAAATGCAAGTAAAATCCCATATGTGAAGCATGGCATTTTTGCCATGCTGCTGTAGCTCCCTATGGCTCCCAAGAGTTGCTCTTGAAGACTTTCCCAGAATACATGGGATGTGGTGCCTGGAGCAGCACTTGGAGAGGAAAAACAGGGTTGATCAGTAGCCTCTTTTGTGTGAGTGAAAGTTGCTTCCGCTTCTGAAAGTCAATGAAACCTGAAAAGCTAAACCCTGATTAAAATGGAGAAACTGTCATTGTGCTATTGACATATACAGATCAAGAAGCCACTTTAATGATGGAGATATTTCTAGCAGCACACAGCTCATGGAACTCCCTAGCTCAGAAGAGTCATCTGGCCATCTGGCCCACTCTGCGTATTGTTTCACCACTGCAGATATTTTTATATAAAGATGCTTTTAAACTATCCAGATGAATCTGAAACTTTACCTACCAGCATTAATTCCCCCTGTTTTCTTACTGTTGTTATATTGTTTTATTTATGGCATATTTGCACTTTATATATTTGTTGTAAGTTGCCTTAAACATATAGAAAATGTGGTAAAATATTTTACATATATAAATAAATTTTTTTATGGCAGACTTCCCACAGCCAGCAAATGTGTATATTTCTTTGGGCGCAATCCTAACCCATTTTCCCACATTGAGGTAAGGGCAATACAACTCCCAGGTAAGAGAATAAGCATTGCCTTACCTTCAGGAGGCCTACGTGACTGCCCTGCAACTGCCCCAATGGCACAGCTATGCCTGCCCCTGCCCCAATGGCACAGCTATGCCAGTGCTGGAAAGTGGGTTAGGACTGTCCCCAAAGGCTGCAATCCTAACCACACTTTCCTGAGAGTAAGCCCTATTGATCAAAATAGGACTTACTTCTGAGTAGACCTGGTTAGGATTGTGCCCTTAGTCACATTAGGCACAGAAGCTTTTACCTAGAAGCTCTGTTCAAAGTTATAATGATAGGACTGTTTTCGTGGCCTTTTCAAGACAAGTAAGATAAATTATTATATTTCATTGAGTATTGCCTAAGTGTCTAAAGGTGAAAGTGGATTACAGGATAGTATTTCTATGCAATTTTACATTATGGATAATGGCTTGTTACAAAAAGTCAATTTTGGATAAATCCGTATAGGTAACTGTGCTGTAGAATGAATTCATGACAACTTTTATATAATGTATGACTTTGGCCACGTTTCTGATATGTTGTTTTAGCAAGAAAAGCCTTTCATTTAACTAGTCTGAATTTGCACCTGTTCTCCAACTAGGAAAAGTAGACAGGGCACATTTCTTTTACCCTGGTAATGATTTATGTAATAGGGATGATGCTAAGAGTAGGAGCAAAAAAAGAATCAGCTTTCTAAGGAATAGCAACATTAATCAAGTCTGTCCTGGCTGCATCATGTCATATGCAGCCAACTCAAAGCTTTGATTCACACATTATGAAGGTGAATGCTTGTTTTCTTTTATCAGGGCTACAACATAGGCAGTACAGCCCTATGCATGCTTGTTTTATTTCAGATCTTAAGTGAAGTGAGCCAGCCATATTTCCCAGGGCAAAGTTCCAGAGTATGGGAATCCCTAAAGAAAAGGCTGTCTTCAAATATCCCGAGACTCTGACACATGGAGAAGACCCTCCCCAAATTACCTAAGTAGGAATACAGAATTATGCAAGAGAAGATGGTCTTTCAAATATCCTGTTCTCAAAAGATAATGATCAGCACTTTGAATTGGTCTCAGAAATAGGGCAGAAGCCAGTAAAATCACAACGCTGCTGCTCAAGTAGGGCCAGGTCTGTCAATTTTCCTTCTTCCATCCCCCTTCCCCCAAAAGGGCCATCTCTAGCACGGGGAAAAAACCCCTGCTCACCAGTTGTTACTAGGAGACTCTAATGGAGACATCCCACCACTGACCACTCCTGCCTCCAAAGGTGAGACTTGAAGGGAATAGAGAACTGGCTGCCAAAGTGAATTTCTGAGTGTTGTCACTAAACATTTGAAACTTCTCAGGGCTTTTCAAGGGTATGGTATAAACCAGGGGTGTCCAAACATTTTGGCATGAGGGCCACATCATCTCTCTGACACTGTCAGGGGCCAGGAAAAAAAGAATTAATTTACATTTAAAATTTGAATAAATTTACATAAAGGAATATATTAGAGATGGAATATATGAATGAATGAAGGTCTTGCAGTAGCTCAAGGCTTTACCTTCGCAGCCCCTGCTGCATCACAGACGTGAAACAGCAAGTAGTGGAGGAAGCCCTCATCCCACAGCTCAGGTGAGAGGTCAAACCATCATCCTCACACTGAGAGCAGTAGCATCAGGCCAGCACGGGCTCCAGCAATTCTCCAGAGGGCCAGAGGCTCATTGGAGACTAGGGGCACCCTGTGGGCCGGAGTGGTGTAGTGGTTTGGGAGATGGACTTAGACAATCCCCCTTCAGCCATGAAGTTTCCTGGGTGACCTTGGGCCAGTCACTTTCTCTCAGCCTCACCTACCTCACAGGGTTGTTGTCAGGACAAAAGAAGGGGAACAACTGTACACCGCCCTGAGCTCTTTGGAGGAAGGGAAGTATAAAAATGTGGGGGAAAAATAATAAATTGGGAGTCACTGA
Source organism: Tiliqua scincoides (assembly GCF_035046505.1). Classification (NCBI taxonomy): domain Eukaryota; kingdom Metazoa; phylum Chordata; class Lepidosauria; order Squamata; family Scincidae; genus Tiliqua; species Tiliqua scincoides. Next base: position 24,048,251 of record NC_089827.1, on the reverse strand, counting down.
GGGTCACAAGTGGCCCCTGGGCCAGGGTTTGGGCACCCCTGATATCAACCATGGAAGAACTGAGTTTGTTTCTATTACCCAGACTTGCTCTATCCTTTATTAGAAAAGGATAGAGCAAGTTTGGGTAACAGAAGCAAACCCAGTTCTTCCACTGTCTTCCATCAATTCCTCTTTCTTTAAAAGGTCCTTATTGTATCTATCTCTCTGCTTTAGTAGCTGGATTAAGCTATAGATATAGGCTAGACCAGTGGTCTTCAACCTTTTTTGTGCCACGACCCCAATAAATAAAGCAACTATGAGATCTCACCCCCTTCCTGGGACCCTAACCACCCATTCCACACCCCGTTATGTCTTCCCAGCACTGTTTATTGTGACTAAATACAGACGTCTGTCGCTTAACCACGGTTCCCTTAATGACAGACCACATATATGACAGTGGACAAAGCACAACAAAGATGCACTTAATGTGGTAATCATGTCTCCCATAGCCTGCAGCAGAGTGTCTGTTTACACAACACAGAGGCTCTTAATGCAAAGAAGAGGCAAACTATCTCCAGTAGCCTGTGCAGCCAGTTAGTGGCTGGCAGGGAGTGTCTGTTTACACAAAAGATTGGACTGAATATTCACTTAATGATCTAATTTCAGTCATGGAGGTTTCCTCCAGGTAAGGAACATTAGTTCCTTTATCAGGAGATAAATCTCCATTAGTCCAATGGGTCACTTCAGATCTGCACCAGCTACTTTGCTGGCACAGATCCAAGGTGAGTAAGGGAAAATAAATGGAGAAAAATGGGGTACTGGTGCAAGTCGTTTCCCCATACACTCTCATGTTCCTCCCCTTCCACCCATGTTCTTCTGGCATACTAGTTCCTGCGGGGGGGGGGGGGAAAGCAGAATCTGGTGGCAAGGCTGTTATGTCACTACCTCTTGCTGTGGCACTCACAAAATGACCTACCTGCAGCAAGTTGCACATGCCAGAGGAACCTGCTCTTTAAAAGGGAGTGCTATCTCATTTAGAGCAAGTTGTGCATCGCAGCCTTCTGGACCAGGAGGAGCTCTGTCTCATCCCAATTTAATTTCAGTTTATTGGTATTCATTCAGGCCCCAACCACTGTGACAGCCTCCTTGAAAACTGATGGAAAAGAGACCTAGATCTGAGAGTCATCTGAGTATTGGTGTCACCCAACTCCAAATCTCCATATGATACTCCCCCCTCCCCGTGCTTTCATGTAAATAAACAGCATGGGGGGCATGCATTTATAAGTCAGGCAGCAGCATTTAGGGCGTCTAAAAAGTTTGGGAACCACTATAATAAAGGAAACGTCCACCCAGGGTAGCATGGCATCCAGCATCACTATGAAAATGATAAATTGTGTTAATTATATGCAATGCAATATGCCAAATACCCATGGGCACCCATCTCATTATTTCTAATGTAGTCTTCCATGATGATTAAGTCATCCATCTCTGGTGTCGTGTATGTAATGCAGGATCAGCTAACTATTTCGTATACTACTTTTCATACTATAAGAAGTACATTAAAAAAGAAAACCAGAAAACCAGCAACATGTCTCTAATCACTTGCAACACACCAAGAGCATCTGTTTAGCTACTGCTATTAAGGGATTGATGGAATGTGTACAGTTTTTAAGAACAAGAAAAACATTAACAAAGACAGGATTGAAACATTTCAAAGGATCCTGAAGCCTTACAAGAGACTGTTCTATGACAGCAGTAGATGTGTGGTCAAATAGTTATCGTCTTATCAAGGTCTGATAAGAAGTGATCAAGCAACTGCAGGATCAGAGTAGCCCGGAGTACTTGGGTAAATATGGCTATCTGTAAGGGCTCGCACCGTTGCTATAAACAAGGTACTGTTAGAAGTAAGAGAAGATTACCATTTCACCACACATCAGCATGTGCAAGTGGCAAAATTATCACTTGACAAAGTGATCTTGATCCAGACAGACAGTGCACTCCAGGGTAGTTCTGTCATTTGTATGAGCTACTTTGACAGGCCGAGCCCAAGCCTGTTCCCAATATAGTACTGCAAGGATCATCCTGATCCTTTCTGGCAGCTTTTCCTGAACCCCCTTACCTACCGACTCCATTTCTGCTGTAGACAAAGTGGCCACCACTCTACACCTTCCCACTTGCTGAGGAGGGAGAGAAGGCAATGTAGCTAACATACAGTCAGTTCTCACTCTTGGTCCAGCTGCTACCTCTCTCCTGCTCCCTCTCTCACCTAGCCAAACAAGGGAGTGAGTGGCAGCAGCCAAGCAAGAGTGAGAGCTCTCTCAGCCAGTCACTTATTCTTCCAGCTGGTTGGAGGCAGTGGGCAGGCACAGGGTGTATCCCTCCCATTTTTCACCAGATGGGGTGACTTCACCCCACATCAAGAGTGGGCAGTAGCAGATCCAGTGTTTGTGTTTGTGTGTGTGGGGGGGAGGGGGGAATTATCACTACCAACTCCAGGTCAACCAGGTGGGTAGACTTGGGCTTGGAACCTGGATCTACCAGCTGGGTAGACCTGGGCTCCTGCCTGCACTTTGAGTTATTGGCTGGAATGGGAGCCCAGGTCTACCCAGCTGGTAGACCTGAGCTCCCGTCTGCATTTGGAGCCCAGATGTACCAGCTGGGTTGATCTGGGCTCTCATTCCACCCAATCTTGCCGGTGCCCCGCCCAGTGGATGTTCCCTTTCCAGATTTTGCTTCCCAGTCCAGCAGGAGACCTTTCCTGCTGCCAGATAGTTTGGGGAGGCCATGCACCTATGGCCCCCTTGGATCCACCCCTGAGAGTGGGCCAGTAGCACAGAACCTGTAAGACAGCACTTCCAAAACCTAACAGGCCCACAACACCCTGCTCCTGCTGCCTCCAGTCATGGAACCCAGAAGTAAGTTCCAAAGACATGACAAAGCAATGACATCATCAGCACTTACTTCCAGGTTGTGCCTAGGAAAAACACCTAAAAATGGCAAAATACAGCCCAGGGAGGGCAGATGAGCCCATAAATTGCACACAGTTCGCAAGGAACGAAATCGAGTATCTGCTACATAATCTCTTGCACATGCACTGCTGAGTGGCTTGGCTGATATGCAGCCTATGACATCTCAAGAGACATATGGTGAAATAATGCCCAGTTTGCGAATCTCACTTGTAAGACTGCAGATTTTGGGCAAAGGGATCAGAAATAAGGGAACTAAAAGATGAGGAATATAGATTGTAGGGGAAATTTATAGAATCATAAAAGGAATTTAGTAAAATGATTAATTTATAAGACAACAAAATGTAACTTGTAAGAATTTGTGTGAAACATTAAGTTCATTTTATTTAGAAGGTAAAACAATCATTAGATTGCAATGATTTTCTGTCAAGTTCCTATACTTGAACAGCTAATGAATAACCTATTGTGTTACTAATCTCTCATTCTCCACAACAATCTATACCAACAGTCGCCACTAATGAAGAGGACTGGAGCAACATCTATTTTTCAGGAAAGATACTATCACAGAAAAGTTAGCAAGTGCAACTTCAAAATCAAAATAGAAGAAAGGGAGCTTAAAATAAATGGACCCCAAACACCACATTTTCCAGACTATATGCTCATGCATATGCTGATGCATATATGCTCATGCATATATTTCCCCTGGGGGCTGGGGATAAGAATAGGCCCACAGTTTGGCTGTACTTGTCGTAAGAGGCGACTAAACAGCCCCTGGGTAGATGGGACTCCTTAGCCTGGGAAGGCAGCTTATCTGAGAGAAGGAAAACTCTGATCCCAAACCTCCACTGCCTTGTGGCTACATCCAGTTATGGAAAAGGCTTCAGGAGTCAACCTTGAGGCAAAATCCGGAGCCGGAGTCCCTGAGGCAGTTCATGGCTGAACACAGTCACGTTCTGGCAACTCCTGCAACGCCGCTGGAACCAAACGTATTGGCTTCTGCCTTTCCATTGGACCATTTCAGCGACGTGGAGAGGGAGGATTTGCTGCTTGGGTAACAGCCTATCCTCCATACCTACTTTACCCAGGCTTTGCGCACTGGAGAGGACACTGTTCCAGAACCACCATTCAGAGCGCGATACCAGAGTCTTCCGAGACTGAAGGATGCCAACAACATGCTCATGCAGACTACAGAACAAAGAAGCTAAATTTACCATTTTTCCTACCTTAAGTTGCTTTAAGTTGCTTTAAGTTATAAAACAAGTTAAGCCAGTTATAGTTGCTTTAAGTTATAAAACAAGAGCGTCCTGTAGACTAGCAGTCACCAAACTCATGATCACTGTGTTCTGAAAATGCAGTCTGTCCAGACCGCAGCTTACCATTCCGCCTCCACATGGCTCGCCTTTTGAGTAGATTTGGGCATTGGGATGCTCGGGGCAGTTGCGTCCGTTGCCTGGTATTCCAGAAGGCTATGCTTCAGGACATCCAGGCATACGTGACTGCCCAGAGTGCCCTGGTGCTCTGATCTACTCAAAAGATGAGCCGCAAGGAGGTGGAACAGTAAGTTCCACTAATGGAGCAAAAGGCTATCCCTAAACCCCGGATTCAGCCCCCAGGCTGGGGCTTGGAGGAGCCTGCTCTAGACCAGGGGTGTCAAACTCATTTTCTACAGAGGGCCAAAGATAGCATTCATGGTGCCTGCTGAGAGCTGGAACTAATGTCATTAAGCAGGAAGTGATGTAATTTAGCAAATGATTATCAGAAATAAGCACTTTGTTCTCACCTAGGAATTCATTCGCAGCAAATGACAGAAGAATAAAATGTACAAAACTTGATCACATTTTCAAGATATAGGAGAACCCAATTACTATTATTTTTTGCCAGTGGGGACACTTTATTTTTTAATTATTTTGCAAAATAAAAACAAACAAATATAAACAAACACATAACACATACAAATATTCTTAGAAGCAAAAGAAAAATATATCAAAAGAATGTATATGTTCCTATTGGATTTTGAGATGCATGAAGAAACAATAAACGAATGTATGATAAAATGGGTGCAAAATATAGGCCATAACATTACATTAGAACGACGGGAACAGATTTGGAAATATTAAATTTACTAGAGCAACAAATTTTAAATAAAATGTATATAAAATGTTTTATAGGTGGTACATGACACCAGTAAAGTTAGTAAAAATGAATCAGAACATATCAAAAAATTGTTGGAAGTGTAAATGTGAAGAAGGGACATTTTATCATATTTGGTGGACATGTAAAAAATGCAAGTATATTGGAAAATGGTAAGGAATCTAATATAAGAGATTGTTGGATTTACGATACCGCTGAAACCAGTTATTTTTGCTTAATATTACCTTAGATATTATAAAGGAAATGATGTGTATTTAGTTATTATGATATTAACTGCTGCAAGGATTTTATATGCTAGATACTGGAAAGGTATTAAAATTCCAACGAAAGATGAATTAATAGAGAAAATAATGAATGTGGAGGAAATGGATAGACTTACAGAGATTTTGGTTCAACAACGTAAACCGACACAGATAGAGCAATGGGGACCATTCTATGCTTGGTTGAAAATGAAGTTGTAGATGTATAAGATAGGGCATTTAGATGAATATATTGTATACATGATATATTATGTAGGATAGGATATGATACATAAATGATATTAAGAGGCTAAACTAGAAGAGGAACAAGATTAGAAGATATGTATTGATTGATTAGATAATCATATGTCAATATATGATTGCCTGCGCCCTCCAACGGTGTGTTTTTGTGTTGTGTAGAACCCAATTATCATGGGCCCCCCTTTCATCAATACTGCTTCTGCTGAGCAGTGTTCTACCGTGAGGAGCAGTTAATGACATTAGTAGTATATAACCACAGTCATCTTAAATGGGCAATGGCTGGTCTGATCTCTAGGCAATAAGTGAGGTACTGCTAACACATCACAACTACAGCAGTCAGGTGGCATGCTTACATAAGAGTTAGAGAACATAGAAAGAGATAAGAGCAAATAAGTGCACCCAATTTCATTCAGCCTTCCTATTACAACTTTGCAGCTCATCAGCTGAGAGCAGATAATGACCCGATAATTGAAAGAGCCCAAGCTGGTCTGTGCGTGCTCCCTGCTGTGGCTTAGTGGTAAGAGAGCAGCTTTGTAGAGCTGCTAATGTGGGTTCAAGCCCTAATTTCACCTTTTGTTTTTTCCCTGCCATGGGTGTTTCTGGCCAATCATGCAAAGTGTCCTGTTGGTTACATCAAGCCCCTTAGCTCCGCTCAAACCTGCATTTTTTTGGCTCCTAGTCTGGGTGGAGCAGGATTTTAGCCCCCCACCCCCACCCCTTCAAGGTGCTGAAGTTCTCCTTGTGACTAATCCCAGTCCTTCCCCTTGCAGAAGACTTCGTACCAGCTGGCGAACTTCCCCACAGGAATTCAAATCCTTGCCACAGAAAGACTTGCATACAGTATTAATTTACATAGCTGTTCTCTCCCAATCTTCCTTCCCTTGGTCTGCTATAGCCAAAAGGTATTTTTTGGATACCTTGTGTGTTTGGGAGAGTGGCATAAGGTGAGTTGAACTCTGAGTGTTGGAATTCCTGGCAGGTCTCTGCTTTTGCCTCCTTACTGTCTGTGCCACAGTAGCTCCAATAGTGGGAAGTGCTGTGGCTTCCTTATGTGATGTGTGCATGGACACATGCATACGTGTGTGTGTGTGTGTGTGTGTGTGTGAGAGAGAGAGAGAGAGAGAGAGAGAGAGAGAGAGAGAGTCAGTTGTCTTCCCATGATTGACAGCAGCAGCTATTGCTTTATTACTCATTTCTGGGGGTGGCATTGTCCCAGTGGTGGCTGCGCATTGGACTTGTGCTTGCTGCCACCACCTGACCTGCCTGGTTCACCCTCATGATGCTTCCCTAGCCACCAGTTTTGGAGCCAAGGTTATGGTTTTTGGCTCCGTGCTGCATGAGAGTTTCCATGGATGCTGGTGGAGTAAGTGGAAGGGCTAAGCAAGTATGGAGTTGCCTGTGTTTTTGCCTCTTGCTTTTCCCTCCCACTTTGTACTGGATACGTTTAGGATATGACCAACATAGCAGTGAAGTTGGTGCAACTTTGCCATGGAATTGCACTGTAATTCTTCCAAGTAAATAAATAAATGCCACCAGAACATGCATAACACATCTAAATACAAAGAACAGTTTTAAATATTTAGAACAGCACCCGAGGTCATTTGTTCAGAGTATGCCTTTGGAATGGGAAACTAAATAGTCAAGCTAACTTAACAATTCAAACAGCATCAGCAGCCAGAAGGTATGATTTGAGGGGTGTGTGTGGTAGATTAATAAAGAATAACCCAAAGGATTCTGAAGTCAAAGCACAATGATAAAAACAGTCAGAGCTACGGCACTCCATCCCTTCTGACTTTTGACAGTACATCCTGAGAGAGAGTATTCCATCTTCAAAGTGACACAGAGGAGCCTGAGTTTTACTCACTGATCCAGCAGTTCCTGCTTTACAGTTATGCTACCTCTGCTGAAATACATTTTGAAAACCAGCAGGATTGCTACGCCAACCCTCAGAAGGCACAGTATCTTTCAAGTGTGGCTTTTTTTGCCTTCTATCAAAGGAGACATCTTTATGAATAATTAATACAGTGAGCATCAAAGCAACTCATGGTGAAATTTCCGCTAACTTCAGTGGGTTTACATTAGTGATTAGTTTGGCCCAACACGTCTGGTACTTTCTTCACACTGAGAGGTCCCTTATGTGCAGTATTTATGATTGCAGGTAAAACAAAATAAGGAGAGCTAAGAAAACAACTAAGAGGTCTATTTAAACATGAAAGTCAAACTACACACCATGTAGCTGGGGGGGGGGGTCAAACTTGCTTAAGAGCCACATACGATAAACTTCAGATGTTTGAGAGCCGTAAGAGATGTTTGATAGCAACAATGCTCAAGAAACTTTTAAATTCCAAAATATATTTACTAACTATGAACATTAAACTTATGTTTTAATCCAGTGGAATCTCAGTTTATACCCTGTAAATCAGTGGTTCTCACACATTTAGCACCGGGACCCACTTTTTAGAATGAGAATCTGTCAGGACCCACCAGAAGTGATGTCATGATCGCAAGTGACATCATCAAGCAGGAAAATTTTTAACAATCCTAGGCTGCAATCCTACCCACACTTACCCAGGAGTAAGTCCCATTGAGTATCATTGTTAAAAGCATATACATAGTAGCTTGTTAAGAGTACAGGTCTGTAACATTTCCCCAAATGCAGCCACATACCATGGGAGCATCAAGTCTAACATATTAAAAATAAAATACTGAAATGAATGGGAACCCACCTGAAATTGGCTCACGACCCACCTAGTGGGTCGTGACCCACAGTTTGAGAAACACTGCTGTAAATAATTATAAAGCTTGAAAATTTTGGATTTACCATTTATATTAATTATGATGCAGAAAGGCGCTCAGCCAACATTGTTTCATGAACCATGCATCATCATCATCATCATCAATAACAACAACAGTATTTATATAATGCTTTTCAAGAAGGTCACCAAGCGGTATATAGACTGGTTAAATAATTACTTCAAAGAGCCACATATTATATGTCTTTGGCTCATGAGCTGTGGTTTGGCCACCCCTGTTGTATAGACCAATTACACTTCCTTTTCTTTTAATTTAAAAACTTAAGTAGTTTTTACATGTATGCTTTTTCTTATTTCGTAACATAGAAAAAAAGGAAATATTCAGTCTATCACTTCAGACTTAATGTAATAGGAAGCAGAATTCATTGTAAAATTCAAAGTTACAGTTAGAATGGGAGATACCTGCCTTGGCTGTGGCAGGCCGGAACAGTAAGCTTTGCCCATGGAGCAGACGGCTTCTCCCAAACCCTGGATCCATCCCACAGGCCAGAGTTTGGAGGGAGCTGCTCTAAGAGGATGTCCTGCTACAGGCAGGGGGTTGGTCTAGATGACCTTGTAGGTCCCTTCAAACTCTATGATTGCATGACATTTTAGGCACAAGGTTAAGATTTCTTTTATTTCCCTGAGTTTTTAGTGAACTGCAATTCTGACTTTATTTTCCGAGTTTATTCAGGGCGCAATCCTGGGCCAGCGGAAGTCCCTTGTGCCGGCCTGGGAGTGTTGCCAACATGCCATGAGGCATGTTTGCACCTCCTTGAAAGTCAGGGAGGCCAGCTCAAGGACATGTGCCAGCTTCCCTACACTGGAGCAAGCCTTGGAACTGGTGAGTTTGTGCCAGCAGCAGTTTGGCAGCACGTGGATCTGGGGAGGGTGGAACTGGGGTGTTCCAGGATGGGGAGGGCAGGCAGTGAGCAGGACGGGCCCAGGAGGGGGTGGTGCCAGGATCCAGCACTTAGGTAGGATCCTAAACCCCCTCCCTGGAGATCCAGTCTAGCACCAGGCTGCTTGGATCTCTGCAACCTTTTTAGGTGACGCAGTTCCAAGTAGCCCCATTTGGGCTGCTACCTGAGATAAAAGAAATTGATTTCCCTTGCCTCAGGTTGTGACACAGCCAGCCCCGGGATACCGGGCAGGACAGCTGGCCTGTCCCAGTGCGGGATAACATTGGGCTGCCCATGTGTTATCTGCCATTAAAACCGATGACTTACAAGCCAGTGTTTCTCACACTGTGGGTCAGGACCCACTAGGTGGGTTATGAACCAATTTCAGGTCGGTCCCCATTCATTTCAATATTTTATTTCTAATATATTAGACTTGATGCTACCATGGTGCATGACTGCATTTGGGGAAGTGTTAACAGATCTCTACTTTGAACAAGTTACTATGTATATGCTTTTAACAATGATAGTAAATAGGATTTACTATGGGATCTTGTGTTGCTGTTTGACTTTTATCTGTTGTACATTTGTACTCTTAGAAACTTTTAACATTGAAAAGTTGAGATAAAAGTGAGATTCACTCTTTTGGTCCACCTCCTTTAAATCAGCCTCTGTTGGGGCAGAAAAACCTGCTACATTTCCTCACCAGGTGGGACTGAAGCATTCAAATTGGTACCAATGCAGAAAGGAACACAAACATTCTTCGCAAACATTCTTATTCTTCAACCCCCTTAACAGAAAATGTTTTTTGATATAATAGACTTCCCTTCAATTTTAAATTTATGGAAAGAAGAACCTCTATCAGAAGTTAGGTGAACACTGCTTTAAACTATAACTTCCCAATTTTCAAAAAAAATATGCTTGCCTTGTATTTTAAACTGGCTATTCAAGCAAGCACACAACTGTATTTATAATCAATGTCATGGGAAGTATCTAGAAACATCAGACAACTAGATTATCTTAGAAATACATTGTCTAAGTTGGCTCCTTTAATACCTAGTGAGTAACCACTACAAGACATGTTGGAAATTCTCCAACAGGCCTTACCCTCAATGATGATATGAGTGAGGCAGCCAGCAACAATGTCAAAACAATCTTAAGCAACGTTGACTTTCTATATTCACTTAGAATGTCAACTTCCAGAAACCTTGTTAAATATCAGTTAATTCATTTGTGTTTTTCAAGTAAACAGTAGGGCAAATACAATGCAAACTACCAAATTTCTGTAAAGGCAAATTGGAAGGAAGAATTTTTCAAAACTGAAATGCTTCAATAGAAAGCATTGTCAGAAATATAATTATGCTCTTTGTTGTTTGCTCAGTTAAATGTTCTCATGCTTATGGCCTAATCCTGGGACATGCTGTGCCAGCATGTGGGTACTTAGGACAATGTGTATCAATTGCTATGCCAGTGCCTTGTCACAAGATGTTGGCTTTGTGTCAGAACAAATGTTTATGAATAGGGTGTTAAATAGTGCATATGAAAGATCTTTCTATCTTCTGGACTGTTAAGATTTTACTTACAAAATAAATGTAGGATACTAGATTACAAGAAATATCATCTTTTCTTCCCAGCAATCCCACTTTTACAAAGCCAGGTATCACTTTTCTAGGGTTTATATCAGAAAGTAAAAAAGCAGTTGACTGCCCAATCCTGACCTGCACTGGAACAGGCAGACCAAGTGGCCTGCGCTGTATCCAGTGCAGGTTAGGAGGTGGCTGGTGTGCAACTCAAAGTAGGGGGATTTTTTTACCCTTCCCCTGTGTCATGCACCAACCACCCTATAGGGCTATTTGGATCTGTCCTCTCACCACCCTCTGCCCTCCTTGCTCACTCGTTCTGCCCTTCCACTACCCTCTCCAACCCACCACCCCACCGGGCTGGTTGCCCGCAGCCAGTACAAAAACTTACTCCTGCCTGAATGGGATCAGGTGCTGGGAAGTCGGTATGTATCTTTGTACCAGTGTAACCAGCTCACTAGTTACCACAAATATGCTTTATGGCACATTTGCAACACCCATAGGCCAGTCCAGGGGACTTGCACTGGCTCAAAACAAATTTGGGATTGTACCTTGACTGATATTAAATCCTCCACCCAACCATGTAATGTATTTGAGGGGTGCTGTTGCTTACTTTCCAGAAGCATCTAGCCGATTACCATTCAGTTCAAATGCTGGACTATGTGGGCTCATCTGATCCAGCAGGTCTCCTCTTATGTTTTATGGTTGCAAACACTGACAAGAACAGGGAAAGAAAAATAACAAATTCCCTTAGGACGCAATCCTGACCGGCCTTTACCTCTGGCTGAGCGGCTTTGGGTACCTGTTCTGTGCTGGATACAGCACAAGCCTCTTGGCTTGCCTGTTCCAGTGCAGGGTAGGATTGTGCCCTTAGAAATAAAAATCCCACAGTACACTTAAGGGAGTCCTTTAAGTCACCTTGATGCTTGATAGAAGAGCAAGGTAACATCTAAGGATTTTGAGGAAGGGAACAATTGAACTGAAGTCTGTAGTTAAGGTCATATTATGATACTATGGTATCCATAGTATTCTACATTTATACTGTGTTCAAGGCTTGCTTTAAAAAAACAAAAAACAAGAGAGAGAACTGAGTTGATTATATGAATACTGTGGTATAACAATGTGGACATAGCTATATGCAAGCTGCCATGATGCTGTTTTGGCTGAGGAATATCCTGCTCCGTCCTGTTGTGTATCTGAGGTTTGCCCATAAATTGAAAAATTAATCTGTGAGACAAAAAAAAAATGCAAGCAAAGGACATTTGTGTCATCTCTGTATGTGTCAAGACTTTTGCAAAAATGAATGTCTCAAGTTTACCCTTTCCTGAATATTCAAACAATATCACAGACATAGAAGATTAGCCAGTGAAATTATGTGGGTCCATGCTATCTATGGCTTAAGTATTTAGTTAGGTTAATTTTTAGTAGCTTGATATGGTTACCCAACTCCAATAATAAAAGGCACAGATTAGTAAGCCTGGCATGAAGTACAACCTCTAACATGCCTTTTAATCTCATGTAGAAGACTTTGAAGAAGCATGTATGACATTAAAGGGTATCTTTTCAACTAATTTACAGCCTGAGGCACCGCCTTCTGCCATATGAACCAATTCAGCCCCAAGGTCATCTGAGGAGGCTCTGAGTGCTGCCCTGATCAAAGCCATGTTCACAGCAGTGAGGGTAGCAGTGACCATCTCCATATGGCACATATCTGTATATAAGTATAACCTAATTATCCATGGATTTTTTTACCTGAGGTTTTAGCTCAACACAATGAAAAGGCCCTTTAAATTAAAGGAAAAAAGTCATTTAACAATAGCTTCATTAATGTGAAAGAGAGCAGTCGGCTGACAATCAATCATTCTCTCTCCAGGCACTTAGAACAGCTTCACTCCAATGCAAGCAGCCCCTCCCTTCCCCCTGAGAACATGAAAGAAAGATAATCACTTCGCATTCCTTCCCAGCACTCTCTGGTTCACCTGGAGGGGTCACTGGCTCAGAGCAAAGCCTTTCTAAGCACCTGGAGAGAGACTGATTGATGGATTGTCTATCTAATGACTCTGTCTTACATCACAAAGGTCAGCAAGGCTGTTTTTAAATTGCCTAGCAAAGAGACATTGTTTTTTAAATGGATTTGCTTTAATATGATTTTTGCTATCCACCTGAGTTCTGGGAACAGAACCCTTTCGAATAATGAGACTCTCAGCCCAATCCTATTCACACTTTCCTGAGAGTAAGCCCCACTGACTCTAATGGGACTTACTTCTGAGTAGACATGCATAGGATTGGGCTGCCAACCTTTATACATATATAACAGAACTCTTTCCTAATTGAACTGAGAACTATGCTCTCCCTGGCAGAAGGGTTCCTTGGTTCTATGAAAAAAGGCACCCAAGAATTACCCACAGGAAAAAAAAACCCTAATCCTTACCCTAACCACTGAATCCCCTAACACTAACCCATGTGGACAAAGCTTGTGCGGGCTTTGTTCCATGTGAGCTTTTTTCTGGTGACCATTTCCTTTCCTTGTCTTTCCAGAAGGGGCTAAAAACCTTTTTCGGTTGGCCTTCCTACCTTAAATTTCCTCTCTGTTGTTGGATATTGTTTGGTTTTTCTGTTATTAGTTGCTTGATTTATTTGGTGTGGCAAGCTGTTCTTGTTTTTAGATGCTTTTATTATTATTATTATTATTGCTGCTGCTGCATTTTATGTATTGCTTTCAAATTTGTGCTCTTTCTTTCATTATATTTTATTGAATACTGTAAGCTGTTCTGATGTTCCATTATCAGAGGGGGAGGAGGGGGAAGAGTATAAATCTTCTAAATAAAAAACACAGACCCACTTCAAATGAAATGCTTGAACTTAGAAAGCGTCAAAATTCATCTACAAAATAAACTCCCCCCCATATAAATGGTTAAAGTTGCCAGATTGTTAAGAGAAAGTGTGTGTGTGTATGTATATGTATGTATGTGTTAATGAGCATTAACATTAATGAGCCATGCATAATCCTCATTCTAAAGTCACAAGCTTTTTTATTATGAAATAGAACAAAAATTAATTTTATATCCTGATGAATACTACAGCATACTTTGAAAAATGGTACCTTTTCAAAAAGTAAAATGATTTTTTTTCACTGATTCATAAAATTAAAATACTTCTAGATATTTATAAAGAATTAGAGCTTAATTTACACAGGTAGAATTGAACCTATTCAACGTTTTTGATTGTGTGTACTATTCAACATAAAATTACAGTACAGAATTCAAGTCACAAAAAGGGTATTTACATCTTTATATATTTAAATAGCTTTAAGAACCTTTTAAGCTGAAAAGCAATTTAGAAAGAAAACAAGGCATGATTATTTCTGTTACAATAATTAAAATTTACACAGATTAACATGTTATTATTCTTCACTAACTTCAGATATGATGGCTGAACAGCCAAAGCGGCCATGCCCTCCTGGGTCCTCTAGTAGTAAGTAGAATTCAGAGAGCCCATTGCAGTCTATGCCAACTTTAATAGGAAGTTTTACACTGTCACGCAGTAATGTTCATGTTGGAAATGTCATAAATTAAAACTAAAAAAGTTGTATTTACTAAAAAAAAATTGCAATCCCAAAATCCCAGAGCCAGATTTAGGAAAGCTCCTTGTTGTCACTGATTCAGGGCCCAATCCTACCCAACTTTCCAGTGCCGATGCAACAGCAATGCAGCCCTGAGGTAACAAATCTTCCCTTAACTGGAGGAGGTCTTCATGACTAACCCCCTACCACAGTGTGCACCGTATGCCCCATGTGCATGGCTGCACCAGCACTGAAAACGTGGATAGAACTCAATCTTCTGGAAAGCTTTTACACAACTTCAGTCTAAGCTTTCCCACAGAAGGCATAAGCTATTGGACAAAATATTTATCACCTTTAGCTCCCACCTAATCACCAGTGACAGGTAGCCTTAAGTCATGTACTTACACACAGATGGCATTGACAAAAAAACAAGCAAACAAAGAAAATGAACAAAGTTTTGTTTTATATTAAAATGTATTTTTGAATGTTAAACACCAAACAAATACCAATCAAGATCAAGATCAATATCAAGGAACATTCTAATACAATAATCCTGAGGTATTAAATCTGTGCATCCCGGCTCCCTAGGGAGGCTTGGCTAGCTGCTGGGAGAGAGGTGGCCGTAGCTGCACTGCTCTGCTCAGCTGCATGTGCTGCCTGCTGACTTGCTGCTTTTCTGCAGCAGTGAACGAGGTGGGTAAGGCATGCGAAGCATGGTGGGGGGAGGTGGGAGAGAGAAGGCTGGCTGGGCAGCAGCAGAGGTGCTACATCTCATCAGCACAGGGCGAGCTCCTGGCAGGTTTCAAACTGGGAGGGAAGAGTAAGTACAAGCAGCTCAGCAAGAGCCAGTCTGCTCTTAGTGGGGGGGGGGTGTCCAAATGCCCCGGCCTGCATTCCTCCGCCTTGCCTGGGGGAAATAGGGGTGGCATCTGCATGTTAGGGTGTATGCGTGTGAGCAGCCCCCATCTACTTTGGGGTGAGCTGTAATCTTGCTCGGTGTGGCTGCAATCCTTTCCACACTTTCCTGGGAGTAAACCCATTTGACTCAAATGGGACTTACTTCTGAGTAGAACTACATAGGCTTGGGGTCTGTGTCCAGTTAACCAAGGATCTTCACCTCTCTCTTTGTCTGGGTACAGTCCAATGAACACTTGAGACAACACACGTGGGAGAAAGGGTCACTTTATTAGCATTTTAATACAGAAAAGGAGGCTGAGACCTACAGTTGCAGGGGCAGCGAAACCCCTGTGTGGTGCAGAGGTGGGACCACTGGGCGGCCCCAGAACCAACTCTGTCCCCCAGGCAGGACGTGCACCCAACTCCAAGCCACGCCCCGTTCTTGGGTGATGCAGCTCATCCAGGCCTGTCCCATAAGGGGAAGGCAGCCGGACCACAGACTGTGCCTCCTCGAGCCTCCTCAACCCCTGTGGTCCCGGCCAGGGCCCCAGGTAATGTCCTCATGCCGCTGGGCCACTGAGGATTGCTGTTGGGTTCTGCCCTGCCTATGCTGTCTGAAGGTGCACTCCACAGTCCCAAGCACACCTTTACCGCACCACCTGCCACAAGAAGGGGTCAGCCTAGCACTTGACCCCCCCCCCCGCTTCCAAACAGGGGGAGAAGCGCCTTAAGGCCATCCTGCAGGTCTCTCAGAAAGATGTCCGCCCCCTGCTCAGACAAGTGCCCCCATCTCCTCTGTAGAGAGCAGGCATCGAGAAGGCAATGGCTGGATGCACAATGACCCGTCCATCGGTCCATGCCACAAACTGGCCAATCTCTTTGGCAACCTTCCTCATTCTCTCCACCTTAGCACAGTGGCTGGCACCATGCCACACCCATCACTGTAGGAAGTCGAACCAGACCACCATGATGCCGGGCACCCAACCCTGAAGGGTGGCGAGATCCTAGCCCACGAGCAATGAAGGAAGGGGGCTGTTGCTGTTTCCTTAAATTACCTCCGCTCCCACCAGCTACAGCCCTCCGCCAATCCCCTCAGGGGAAGAGGCTCTTGTGTTCCAGCCAGGCCGTACAAACTCCGATCTCCCTGCTGTAATTGGGCGATCGGGATTTTCCTCCCCCTTCAAAAAAGAAAAAAGCCACCCTTGATGGCTTTGTCTCTAAAAATTGATTAAAAATAAAAATACCCATTCCTTTTCAGCCATCCCCCTTTTTCCTTCTGCCTCCTTTTGGAGGGGGGGGACACTGTTGGCTGCTATTGTAAGACAAAAGGCACAATCCTAGCTAGGGTGAGAGTAAACCCCATTGACTAAAATGGAATTTCCTTCTGAGTAAGCCTACATGGGCTTGGGGTCTGTGTCAGGTTAACCAAGGATCCTGAACTTTCTCTTTTTCCTCCCTCTTCAAAAAGAAAAAGCCCCACTCTTGATGGCTTTGGCTCCAAAAATTGATTAAATAATAAAAATACCCATTCCTTTTCAGCCATCCCCCTTTTTCCTCCTGCCTCCATTTTTTTTTTTGGGGGGGGGGGGGTACTTCCCATGTTGGCTGCTATTGTAAGACAAAAGGCACAATCCTAGCTATGTCTACTCAGTAGTAAGTCCTATTGTGTTCAATGGGACGTACTCCCAGGAAAGTGAGGTTAGGATTGCAGCCAAACAGTCTCTAGGTCTCAGTTTGCATCAGTTTGCAATTAGCAGATACACACAAAACAGAGTCTTCCCCTCCCCCAGCAAATTCATCACTTCCCCCCTCCCTTTCCAAAATGCTCTAGGTGTGTTGCTAACAAGCTCAGGGCACAATCCTAACCAGGTCTACTCAGAAGTAAGTCCTATTTTGTTCAATAGGGCTTACTCTCAGGTAAGTGTGGTTAGGATTGCAGTCTCAGAGTGCTGGCAGCTTTTTTTGTTTCTAGTTATAACACCTTCATCCCCATTTTGGGCTAAGTGAGGTGAGGTGTTTTAATGGGGAGCCGTGGCCAATGGCTACAAGGATCAGGGGAGCCGCAAGCCGGAAATGTTCGGGAACCACTGCAATAATCATTAAAGATTATAATCTTGAGTAAATTTCCAAAGGAATAGATTAGATATTTTACTGCAAATAGTAATTTGGAGGGCTCAGAACAATTACAGGAAGATCGCTACCATCCTCTACAGCTCTGAACAGACAAGAAAATCTTGAGCTAGTCATTTGGACAATGGGCAGCAAAAACGCAGCCCAATCCTATGCAGGATGCTCTGGCCAGAGCATGTTACAACATTAAAACAGAGTTCCGCTGTCACAAAATGGCCACCGACAGTGCATGGAGTGTTTCATCAGTGGCCATTTCAAGAGTGCTACAGCTCTCAGACAACAGCAGATTAATTATTATTTGTATTTATGGTTCTATTTTACCATCCTGTTTACAAATCAATAAAACATATATGTAGTCTCTCACAGGGCTACATTATGACACTTGTTAGCCCAAGGTAACTCTGGGAACCACTGTCTTAACTGTTTGCCAATAGCAATGTGAAATGAATAGTGCCTAAGGAAATCAATGATGTCGAGCGCAATCCTGACTTGCGCTGGACCAGATAGGCCAGTGGGCCTGCACTGTATCCAGAACATGTTTGGGGACAGAATCTGCACAACCCAAGGCAACAGGAAACTTTCCCCTAACCCCGTGTCACGCTGTACCAGTCCCAATGGGTCTACTCAGATCTGAGCCACCTCAGGAAGTTGCGCAAACCTCAGTAGAGCGGAGCAGCTGGAGGCTGCTCCATGCCACCCGGGAATGGGGTCAGGATCCGACATAATTGCCGGATTCTAGCCCCACATCCTGCTCCCCACTCTCCCGCCCCCAGGAACACCCACTTCCCCCTCCCCCTTCCCCTCCCTGAAATGTCTCCTTCCCGTCTGCTCCCCACTCTCCCCACACCCCCAGACCCCTGCATCAGCCAAGCTCTGCCTATGCGAACTTACCCCACTGGGCCTAGATCTGGCGCGAGAAGGCTAGCACAACTTCTTATGGCACGTTCACGACACCCCCAGGTCTTGTCCAGGCCTAACCTGGGGGTTAGGATTGCGCTGATTCTGATCTTTAGCTATGGGGTGCTGTGCTGATTCTATAGATGCTACGCTATTAAGATGTATTTTGGACTGGAACCTCTGGCTGGGTTGCATACATAGAGTATAATAGTTCACAATGTTGTCTACCTTGGCCAGTGTCAACTGATACCTTCTAGGTCAAAGATCTCCCCATTTTTCATAACAGAATGATAGAAATTTAAAGTATTTCTGTACTGCTGTTTGCACAAGACTTTACAATAATTAGCTAATAATATGACGCCTAAAATCATTACAGACAATGCAATAAACAAACACTAAAATATAAACATCAATTGACATTAACACATTAAACATCAAGGTATACAAACCATGTCAGTTTGGCGCCACAGACTGGAATGCAAAAGGGAAAAATAAAATGAGCTGATATCCAGAAATATTTGTCCATTCCAATGCAGAGGTATTTAAAAGCACCCTGTCCTCATTTGGGATTACTTTCTTCCCTCTCTTCAAAATAGCTAAAGCCACAGTAATGATACTGGTGACTCAGTTTGGAAGCTGAGCTGAAAACCAACACATTTGATCAGCTACACAGCAATGAAATACCAAAGGGGCTTTAAAGTTAATCCCTTGTACTGTGCTCAATGGCATTTATTAACACTCCCTCAACACCAGGATATTTCTGTGCCACTCTTCACTACACTCCTTCCTAGTATCAGCATTATTATCCACTCCCTCTGCTGCAAATACAGGAGCCCATATGGCTCAAATCAATGCAGACTGACCTCAATATCTGGTGCCTGACCCTAAGAAGCACTAAGCTGATGGTGAAGTCAAAAGAAGGCTCAGCACTTGGAAAAGCCCGGCCTCTGAGAGACATTTAGGGTGGCATAAGATAGAAGGGTGGAAAGCTAACCCCATTGATATGCCAGTAACAAAGCAAGTATGCCAAGATTTAAGATAAACTGACATAAGGATTTCCTCTTTTTTTTATTACAAATTGGCATACCAAAGAACTTTAGCGAATTGAGACGTTTGGCGAAAGAGACTAATTTAACACTCTAAGCTGGGGTCTCCAAACTTTTTGGCCAGAGGGCCAAATATCTGGTGTGGTGTGGAGGGTGGGACAAAACATTAAATATAAAATTAAATAAATAAGAGTTGGAACTTAGATGAGTTAATAAATGAATGGGTTCATTCATTCAACCCCTCTGGCCCTCAGAACACCCTCCAGACACAATCAGAGCACAGTTCTGGTCATGCTCAGTTGAGTGGGCCAGAGACTTTCAGGGGACAAGAGGTTGGCTGCGGGCTAGAAAGAGGCTTGCTGCGGGCCGCATCTGGCCCCCAAGCCGGGGTTTGGAGACCCCTGCTCTAAGCAGATTCCAAAGGAAGAAGAGCGGATTGTAACAATTTTTCCCCCCAAACACTTATTTAGCTAATATCAGTGTTATTTTGGTCATACTAATCTACATTTGCCAACTTTCCAAAAACCATTTAGGTTTAGTGTCAACGAATGCCAAAAATAAGGAGCTAGTCTTCTCTGTGTTTGTTTTTCAATAACTGCTTTTTCCCTGACCAGAATTAGTTCCTGCATTCCTTCCTTTGTCAGACATTAAACAATGGTTTAGTACAGCCATTTTCAACCTTTTTCAGTTCATGGCACACAGACAAGGCACTAAAATTGTCAAGGCATGCTACCAGTTTTTTACTTACATTAAATTATTACAACTAATTTTTAAATACAATTAAATCATTACATGACAAAAATTCACAAGAAGCTTGGAGAGGGAAGTATATGTTATTTCTAGAAAGGAGGAAAAATGTTTTGAAGTAAAGTAATCAAATTGTTATCAGAAGTGTTGGCAAAGAGAGGTCAGATTGAGCACATAGCAGAGAAAGGTGGGGTGAAGGGCAATGAGGAGGTATGTTCGAAACAAGTGCAGGATTTAACTGGAGGTGGGAGAGAGAGAGAGAGAGAATGTGAGGTAATTGGCTCTGGACCTTTGGAAACTGGGGATGAGAAAGGAGAGGGATAGTAAGAGGTGTTAACTGCGATTATGAGATTTGGGGGGGATGTGCATGCGGGAGGGAGTGGGGTGGGGAAGAAGAGGAGATAGAAATGCCAATTGCTTACTCATGTATTTGAGAAAAAAAGAGTGTGACCAAAAGCAGAATCCTAGGCATGTCTACTCAGAAGGAAGCCCAATTATAGTCAATTGGGCTTACTCCTAGATAAGTGTGGATAGGATTGCGGTCCAACGCCCTGACTCTAAAAGCCAAAAAGTGCCTGTCGATGGAGGCAATGCAGGGAGGGTTGCTTTGGGGCACTGCAGGCAAACTGTGGCAAGGAAAAGGGACTCTCAAGGACCCTTTTCAGCCAGCCAATCCTTAGGTTGGTGGCTTCAGCAGACTCGCTCGCTTCGTACCTGCTTTCCGCGTCAGGCTCCCTCATTCTCACTCACTCCACAGCTCCTGCCCAGAGCTCCTGCAGCCTTCTCTGGTTGCCCAATCAGCATGCAGGGCAGGCATCAACCGCCTCGGTCTTGCTCAGTAGCAGGAGCAAGCAACAGGAGGAGCTTCAAAGAGGACTCTTCCAGCTGCTTCTTAAAAGCATGCTGCTGTGCGAGACAAAAAGCAGCTGCGACCAGCCCCTTCTCTGGCTGCTGCTTTTACTTGTGCTGCCACGTGAGGCTCAAAGCAGCCACTTCCCCCATGTGGCTGCTGCCTGCCTCCTTGGCCCTGCAGCACATCTGAGGCAGCCTCGTGGCACACCAGTGTACCACAGCACAGCAGAGGAAAATTGCTAATTTAATATTACATCTGAGCTAACCATGATTAACATTAAACAAGTTTGCTTTTAAGCAGGATTGCCAACACACTTTAAATCATGGTTTCAAAGCATAGTTGACAGTTATTAAACAACAATTTAGGTTTGTGCAGACGTAACACTAAAGCTTTAAGCTTATGACCAAGATACCTGAAGGATCACCTATTTCTATACAAACCTGCCCATCCTTTACAAACTGATAAGAAGGCCCCCTTGCATGTCCCTCCACCTTTTGAGAATTGGTGAACAATAAGGAGTTTCTTAGGGGTAACTCCCACTTCATAGAATTCCCTCTCATCTTAACTGCAACTGATTCCCTTCTTACAGAACCCAATTACCTGCCTCTTCCAGTAAATCTTCCTTGATCTCTGTGATGCCCTCTGATTGATGCTCTAAGTTGACTATCTAGTTTTATTGCTACTTTTAAAAATAGTTTTTGGTTTTAATGTATGACTGCAAACTGCTTTAGATCACCTAGAGCAGGGATAGCCAACATACAGCCACAGTTCATCCAAAATCATCTGGCCCATAGTCCCAAAAAGATATATCCGCCTGGTCTACAGTGGACCACTAAAAAGGACCACTTTTGTAATTCTATCTCTGTAAGGCTTACAGAGCCTTCTTCCCCACATTATATGCCTCTTTCCCTTTTAAAGTTTCCCCTTCATTCCCCTTCTCTGTCTACAGCAATTGCTTATGCTTAGGATGCAGTTGTGCCAGTGGTTCAGGGCACCATCCAGAGGGTGCCCTCAGCTGGCACCAGCTGAAGAGTGTTGCAAAAGTGCCATAAAGCAGTTCTGTGCCACCTTCTGAGAAGGGAGGCTGGTGCACAGATGTGTGTGAGCCTCCAGATGCCAACCCAAGCCCTATTGGGCCAGTGGATCAGGTAAGCCTATGCCAGCATGGGGTGGGTGGGGGGGAGGGCAGGGAGGAGGCATTTTGGGACAGGGAGAGGATTGGTGGCAGGCAAGCCCATGAGCAGGGGGCGGGGCCAGGATTCAGCACTTGTGCTAGATCCTAAACCCGGTCCCGGGCAGCCCAGGGCAGCTCAGATCTGTGCCACCTCATTAGGTGGCGCAGATCAAAGCAGCCCCATTGAGGCTGCTGTAGTGCGACACACAGGTAAGGGGAAGCAATTCCCCCTGCCAAGAGCTGAGCTGCTGTTGGCCCCAACCCTTTTCTGGATGTGGGGCAGGACAACTGGCCTACCTACTCCAGGACAGTTTAGGATTGGGCTGCCAGAAACACTGAAATGCTTTTTAAAAATTTCCCCTTCACCAGTAGTGTTATGTATAACTATTGTTCCCTTATCCCAACTTTAACACAGTTGAATTTTTCACTCTCATCCCTACGAAGCTACTCCACTGGCCACTATACAGGATGCCATTACATAAGATGGCTTTCCCCAATGTGTGCATGTTAACCCTGTGTTTAAAAGCATACACCTAGTAGCAGCAGAGAAAACCTTGGAGCAAGCCACACACTATTTCACACAGCAGCTGTTTCTGCCAGAGGTAGTATTTAAAAAAAGAAAGTGTTGTCTGCAAAGGCAGCATTCATGAAAATTATACTTGCTGAGGTGATACTTGGGGAAAAAAGTAATCACAAGAAAACTAAAATGTCTTTATTAGCTCTAAACACATAGAAGTCAATGGGTCCAGTAAGGCTTAAGTCCCACAAATGTCAATGGGACTTAGTCATGACTAACTTTCTTATGATACAACCAAAAATTCATATATATGTGAACAGAGGCATATCTGCCCTGGGGCAAGAGAGAAAGCAATTGGAGTGGATGCACCCTCTATCAGGCAAAATTGCCCAACCGGCTGCTTGAGCATGCATGCGCACTCCAATTGCTTCCCAGCTGGGGGAGCAGTTGGGGCACATGCACCTTTTCATCCTAGTCGGGAAACAGCTAGAGAACCCTGAAAGCGACTGTTTTGACAAATTCCCTTGCCAAGCTTTGTATAGATAACTTATACTCACTCTAAGCTGGTGGGCAGGAGGTCTGGTCTAGAGGGTAGAACCTCCGTTAGCCCGAAGATAACATCAGAAGTTCACCAGTTTGAGGACACCGGTAGCTCCCTGAACAGCTGAGAATGGCGAAGCGGCTGACAAGCCCAGCCAAGTGATTCCACCTGCTCTTGGTGTGAGCAAGAAGCGTCTTGGCTGCCTGTTACCCTGCAGATGCCTGATCTTGGAAGCTAAGCAGGGTCAGGCCTGGTTAGTACTTGGATGGGAGACCGCCTGGGAATACCGGGTGCTGTAGGCTTATACCATAGTCTTTCGAGACTGAAGGTTGCCAACCGTGTGAGAGATGGAGCTGCTTATCAGCCTGCGTGGGAGAACTGTAAGCCAGAAGTGAGACCAAACCAGGAAGATCCATTCTGAATGAAAGAATCTTTATGATTGTAAAAATCCCCTTGAGGGATTTAGAAACGCCTGCCTATGTAAACCGCCTTTGAATAAAGTCAGAGGAGTAATCCGATGACCAGAAAGGTGAGTTGTTATTATTATTACTATAATGCTAATTTGTTCCCCCTTCTTTCCCCAATGGCCTTAGTTCTGCGCTGCAGCACTGCTGGACCCCACTATCAGGGCATCTCACCTGTTCATCCTGCAGAGGTTCACCTTCCTCCCCTCTCTTGCCAGTAGCCTCTCTAGCCACTGAAGCTACACCTCAGTCCTCAGCAAGTCTTGGGCACAGCAGCCACACAAAAGTCTCCAGCGTCTACAGCAGTCTCTGTTCCAGCAGTCCCTGTTCCAGCAATTCTCAGTAGTCCATTCATTTGTCTGTCCTTCCACCAGTCATTTAGTCTGTTGATCAGTCAACAGGTCCTGTAGTCCGTCAGCCAGCACATTTAGTCCCTCAGTCCATTAATCCATCTGCCAGTCCATAGGTCAGTCCTCTCTCCTCCAAACTTCTTCCTTCTGCTCTCTCAGTCTCTCCAACCTCCTTCCTTCTACACCCACACACTCCAGGTGCTGTTTTATCCTTGAAGACCTTGTTGCCTCTAGTGGCTGCAGCTGTGCAGCACACCCACTGCTAAAAGCAGTGGTTTTAACCCCATGCTTCCCACACCTGTCAGAGCAAGGGACCACCACCGACACCACATAATACCCTATCTCCTTGAGGGATCTTGCACATTTCCATTACAGTGACGTCATGACATTGCAGGAAGTCACAGTGCTGCTTCCTTGAGTGCCACAGGCCCTGGCATCTGAAGCAATTTAACTTTTGCATGCAGTTCAGGGATGGCCATCCTTTCAACTTTAGGGTTCCTGGACCTTTAACACTTGTGTAGAGGAGAGAATTTCAGCAGGTACAGCTTGTCATCTGCAAGAGCAGCTTATCATCTATAGAGGAACAGACTGAAACCTGTTTTTCTTAAAATTTTAAAAATAAAAAACCAGTGACTGAAAGCTAATTCTCATTACCGTGCTCTGGAGTTTCTGGATGATTTTATTAGTTAATAAAAAACACTAAGACTGCAATCCTACACACATTCACCAGGAAATAAGCCCCTCTGAAGTCAGTCAGACTTAACTCGGAATTGACATGCACAGGATTGTTTTTTCCCCGCATAGGATTGTATTGTAAGCCTGTCAAAGCTTGCATCAAAGCTACAGACAGATAAAATTGCTGTTTAGGAAAGTTGAGGTAGTGTAATTTGGACATAGTTTCTTATGGTGTGGGATATACAGACCTTTTATCCCAATATCATCACTGTTCCAACAAGTTGTGCATATTTTTAAAAACACTACAAAAAACAGTTAACTAGAAAAAAATGGAATCACATGCACAACAGACAGTGATACTTCTATCTTATTACATTCATCTTTCTAAAACAGAAGCAAACCTGCTCAAACCAATCTTAGCAACAGATTTTTTAAAAATCATCTGAAGGCTGTGAAAGCCAGTAGTACATTTTCCCCCCCCCTTTTTTTGCCAATAATAAAAGCTTAGGCTAATTTTAGTCAAAAGTATAAAACCACGGAAAGGCTCATGTTAGAAACTGCAGGTGTCATCTCAGGTTATACATTAGCTTCACACTGATGATAAAATCACTTACTATTCTCTCATTTCTTAGAGAACAAATAACTAGGACAGATCTTGTGAACACAAATATTTCTATACTCATGAAAATTTCTCATAAAAAATAAGGCATTTCAAAACAAGTTTTACCCATGCTGATTTTTAGTGTTGCAATTCTGTATAAAGAGCTCAGGGTCTCCGAGAGGAATTTTATCAGGGGGTACAAAGTTTCTTTTGGGTCCCTTTTCCATAATTTCATATGATAATTGGATCACAATTTCTACAAATTACGATATATGAAACTATGTAGGCTTGTACAAAATGTGAATGCTAGTCTTACACAATATATGCAAACATTGTCTGAGACTTCCCCCCCCCCAAATTTCCAGCTCCCCCCTTTGGCTCCTGGGCTCAGGAACAATGCACCCCCTGTACCTCATGAGCCTTGCAAGGGCTACTTTTTCCCCATGTATATAAATATACCCCAACTTCTCAGAGTAGCCTATTTGTTAGTGATACGGAAGATATTGTTTCAGTGGTTTTCTCAGAGAATGAAAGATACAAACAATGTCTTACTGAAGACTGCTATAACAAAAATATCAGATAACCAGTATAATAGTAGGCAATCGTGCTGGTTATACTGAAACTCTTCACCCCGGAGCTCCAATCACAAACAAAAAATTGGCTACAACTGCAGATCTGAACCCACTGCAACAGAGGCAAGTCTCATAGAGAGGGTTGTGAGCCTCCATGAGGCTGCACAGTTCCCCCAGGTATGTTGAAATTCACCTGGGTGCCTGCGGCATCGCGATCACTGCGGCACTATTGGGACATCTCCCCCATTCCAGTCCCCGCCCTTGTCAAGACTTACCAGTGCTTCTTAGACTCCCAGAGAGTTTGAGAACCACTGTACTATGGTGTTTTGCAGGATTCTGTGCTGTCACCCGCACAGTTAAGCACATTATTTTTATATTATCCTGCCTTTCTTCCTTGGGAAACGGAAGGCGGTTTACAATATCAGCACAAACAAGCCAATACAGAACCACGGTCAAAAAACTGCAACGGAATTAATAACAATCCATAAAACAGTAATAACAAAATCATCAATGGGGATAACACATCAGGAGAAATCAGAAAACACCTGCAAAGTGTCTTCAGTCTTTTGACAAAACACATTTGCAGGAAGGCAAATGCTCTCTAGGCAGTGAATTCTATGTAGTGAGGCCCCATGTAGAATACACTGCCCAATCATGTGGTGCCCATAGCAGTGGCATAGCTAGGGGGCAGGGGTGCATTGCCCTAGGTACCACACCTTCAGGAGGTGCCAACCCACATTCCCAATGGCAGACCCGAGGTGAAAAAAAAGCCTCAGACCACCTCCTGGATGTGACAGGGAAGCATTAAAAAATTGTATGCCCCCAGGTGCCAGATACATAAGCTATGCCTCTGACCCACAGCATGGATCATCATGACCAGGTCAACTTGAGACAGAAGCAGGCACAGCTGGCACACCAGTCAAAACAGGTTAAAAGCACTGCAGTCCTCAGGCACCACCTGGACATCCAGGAGCAGAGCTGGGTCCAGTAATACTCCCAAACCGAACCTGCTCATTCAAGGAGAATGCAGTGCTGTCCAGAAAAGGCCGACACACCATTCCCAAATCAGTTGGCCTCCTTACTAGAAGAATCTTAATCTTGTCCAGATTTAATTTCATTTGTTCACCCACATTCAGCCCATCAATGACTCCAAAAACTAGTTCAGAACCCCCATAGCCTCCTTAGCTGCAGAAAGCAGAGAGATATACAACTAGCTGCCAATTCTAACCACTGCTGGAACAGGCAGGCTGAGTGGTCTGCGCTGTATTCATCAGCGCAGGTTAGGAGGTGGCTGGAGCGCAATGCAGGGTAAGGGGATATTTTTCCCCTTACCCCGAGTAATGCCCCAGTCACCCCATGGCGTTACTTGGATCAGTGCTAGCTAAATCACTAGCAAGACTTTTGTAAGACTGCTGTAAGACCTCCTAATCTGTAAGACTTTTGTAAGACTGCTCAGGGCAGGGAGGGGGTTAGGATTCTGCCTGCACTGCCGTAGTCAATCCCACTCCCCTCCCAGACCCAATCTGCCTCTCAGACCACCCTCCCCTGCCCAAAAACACCCCTCCCCACCTGCCATTGCGTCCAATCATCACCCCTCCCAACCCCTCCCAACGAGCCTGCCCGTGCTCGCGCAAGCTTATCTTGTATGGAAGTAAATCTGGTGTCAGCTTGTCCAGCATGTTCACAACACTCTTGGGCTGGCACTGGAGGCCTGCACTGGCCTATTGCACCATTAGGATTGCACTCAAGCTGTCATAAGCACACTGATGACACCTAATGTCTACCCCATGGATAATACACCCCAGCAATCTCATGAAGATACTGAAGAACATGAGGGACAGGTAGAAACTTGTGAACATTATAAGCCATAGTATTAAGCAGGAACCATAGTTCCTGGAATCATAGTATTAAGCAGGAGCTTCCCCCCCCCCTCAGCACAACTTTATGGATCTTCCCCTGCAGGAAGAATTGCAGTCACTGAAAAATAGCATCACTCAGTCCCATCCTGGCCCGCAGCCCAGAAGGTTACCATGGCTAATGGTACTGAAATCTGCTGAGATGACCAGCAGACCCATCAGGGATGTTTTCTCCCTGTTTAGTTGCCAGCATAAATAATCTGCTAAGGCAACTAAGGCCGTTTCAGTCCCAAATTCACATTGGAGGCTAGATTGTAATAATTAGTAGCAATAACATTGGAACTGGGTTGCCACTACATTCTTGAGTACCTCGCCCAAGAATGAAAGCTTGGATACTGGCCAGTAACTAACAGATGGGGTTGAGCCTTCTTTGGCAGATGGCATACAAACTACCATTTTTTAGACAACCCTCTACCAACAAGCATTAATTACCCTCCCTGCCCAATCAACCAGCTCAACTCTGGCAGTCTTCACTAGCCAGATTGGTCAAGGATTGAGAATGCACATGGATGACCTCACTACACTTTCAAGCATCCCGTCTACAATCAGCAGCCTTAATAAGCTGAAAAGACTTCATTATCTTAGGAGGAACAGGCAAAAAAGGCACCACACCTAGAACTGTTAACATGAAGTCCAAGTTGTGGCAGATGCAAACAATTTCATTCGCAAAGTGTTTCACAAATTGGTCTCAGTAGGCAACCAAAAGTATTTTCTATTTAACTTTGCAGGCCAAGAGGCAGCAGGTTCTATAACACTTGCAATAGTTCTGCTAGATGTCTCTCTGACACCATGGTGACAGGGAAGTTGCTATACAGCAGGTTCAAAAATGAGCTGTCCGTGTAGAACTCAGCATGCATTTTCCTCTAAAATTGTTCAATTTGTCTTCCCAACTGCTTCATTTTCTGCAGTGCTGAAGAAAACCAAAGGGCCACCCTGACTCTTCAGTTGGGAGAAGATACCAAGGAGTGATCATACTGACAACCATAGCCATTTCGCCATTCCAGAGGTCAGTGAGGACTTCAACAGGACCACCAGACATATTCACAGAAAAATCTGAAAGTGCAGTATCAATCCATTAGGATTCATAAGCCTTAAAGGGCAGACCATCCAATCGCACCCCCCCATCCTTGCAGAACATAGGAGCCCTGATGAATATAAACCAGGGGTGTCAAACTCGTTTCATAGCAAGGCCGAATAGCAGTCATGATGCCTGCTGAGGGCCAGAAGTGATGTCATTAAACAGGCCATAACCAAAAATAAGCACTTTTTCTAACTTAGGAACTCATTAGCTGCAAATGACAAAGAGAAAATATGCAAATCTTGTTCATATTTCAAGATACGGGAGAGTCCGATATTCAGCAGTAACATCTCAGCACTGCTCAGCAGCTGAGAGCCTGAGGGCCAGATAAAAAGCTACTGCGGGCTGCATCTGGCCCCTGGGCCTTAGGTTTGACACTCCTGCTCTAAACTTTGCCAGGCAGTGATCTGACCATGACAAAATAGTGATGTTAGTTTCTTCTTTTAGTTAACAGATCACCATCTTCTTGCCCAGAAGCAAATATCAAGTCTAAATTCTGTCCTACCAAAATATGTGGGTGCTAATATTACCCAAGACAGGCCTACAGTTGCTACTGCAGCCATGAAATCCTGAGCAACTCCTGGGAAGGAGCCTCAGAATGAACATTGTAGTCTCCCACGGCAAATAGCTAAGAAGACATCAGTGTCATACCCAAGACCACACCAGCCAACTCATTTGGCGACACCACCAATAATTGCAAAAATTTGTACAAAGCTGGATAGCATGCCAAAACCCTTCATTCTAACAAAATCGGTATCACAACAGAAAAAGCTTTTTAAAAAATTGCAAGTGTTATTTTATTTGGAAGGAAAATTAATTATAGCGACGTTTCCCCAGATCACATTGTTAAAAATATCAGCCTAAGGCAAATGTTTCCATTTGTTTATTGTAATGTTTCCATTACCTATTAACTGTTTATTACAATAGCTAATATACAGTGGGCCCTCATTAACTGTGGACTTGTGGATTTTGAAACCTGTTGGACCCCACTAAATACCTCCCAGCACAACTGAAATCTTGTTCCAGTCACACCTGGGAGGCTTTCTGAGGCCCACAGAGGCCATATGAGGTCTCTATGGGCCTCAGAAAGGATCTGGGTGTGACTGTAAACTCATTCTAGTCACTTTCGAAGGGTTAAGGTGGCCCAAATCTGTGGATTCAAACATCCACGGATTTTGGTATCCGCGGGGGTTCTAGAATTTGAACCCCTGTGGATGAGGGCTGCCCTGAACATCAACTGTGTGGCACTGCTTCACACTTCAGAGAACAAATTTATGCATTAATTTGGGTAACTTTTAAAAATTGTTCTTATTTTGACCTTAGTTTAACTCAGAAGGTGCGGCTGTTCTGAAACTGTGGATTAATAAAGTTATATATAAAAGTCTTGCTATTTTAGTGTGGCAAAATAAGAGTTGAGCACCATGTCTTTTTATTAACACAATGGGCAGCCCAATCCTACCTAAACTTCCCCATGTTTATGCAGCGGCACCAGTCCAGGCTAAGCTGCATCCCGAAGGGGAGTTTAGCAGGCAGAAAGCCTTCTTGGGGGAAGGAGACATTTGTCTTCTGAGCAATGGGTCCACTCAAACCTGCATCAGAGATATTGCTGGCCCAAGCTGATCCATGCCGGAGGATTAGGAGTGGCAAGAAGGATCAGATCAGTGCCACCGATCCCACTCCTCCTGGGCTCAATCCTGCCCCCGTCGCCACACTCCCACACCCTGTTACACCTCTCCACACCTACTATCCACTTTGCCCCTGCACGCCTCAGCACAGAGCTTACCTGCTCTGGCGGGTATCGGTCCTTGCACTGGCACCAGCAGCTAGGCTCCAGCCTTTCCACCAGAGCACTAATGAAACATGCTTTACAGCACCTTTGTGATAGTATGCACTGGTGGAACATGTGGTCCACCAGTGCAAGGGCCATATAGGATTATGCCATTAAAGTTAGAATGTCAAAATGAGTTAATTACCGCAGATACTCAGGTACATGTCGATCTCACAGATAAGTCAAGGACAGGTTTTAAGCCAAAAATCATGATATTTTCTATGACCCTCAGATAAGTTGGGGGGGGGGTAAACTTAGGAGGGTGTCTGACTATAGTTTTATCTGATTTTACCCAAAGCCAAATCCTGAAAAATAACCTGCCAGTAATTATCTAAGAACTTTACAATCTCTAATTTATTTTAAAAAAATATAAAGATAATAAGACACATTTTAATTCATTAACATTTTAAACTCTGTTCTTCACAACTTCTGAGAAAGTGCACTGTAAACAATATAACAGTAGAACCATTAATCAAATCCTTCTTTAAGGTGCCTGGCGTGTTAAGCCAGAAGCTTTACATACAATATACAACATACAACACACATAACTGGGAGTGTGCAATTCAATTCACAGCAGAGAGACAAGCAATAAGAACTCAGCGTGAGCAAGTACAGCTACACATAGTTGCAACCCAAATTACTCAGAAGTAGACCCATTGTTTTCCATGGGTGTTATTTTTAAGTAATGGTGCACCTTGGACTTTGTTTCAGATGGAAATGAGGATTACATCCTGGTGTTTTAAAAACCAGGCCTCTGCCAAACATTTATAATATACTTTATTGTCATTGTATAAAGTACAACGACATTTCAATGCACTCCAAGACATAGACATAAAACATTATACAACAATCATATAATCAAGCAATCATATAACACATTCGGATCCATCCCACATTCAATACTGCATATACTACATATACATCTATTAATATAAATATCTCAAAAATAAAGAATAAAATAATGGTGCATATTGCAAAATTTGCAAAATAGTGCAAAATGTTTTGCTAAACGTTTGCAGTATGGTGCAGAAGGGTTGGGTGTGACCCTGCCAAAGAGAATGAGGCTTGCTTGATTTAAATGGAAGCCTTGTGCCCTGACTTACTTTTCTCTCAGAGGACTGAAAGGGTTAACTTTGGCTGCAGCTTTCAACCTCATTGCCCTGAAGACAAATCTGAGGAGACCTCCATGCATGACACCCAACTGCAGAATGCAGCACGTGTCCCATTGACACCGCTGTGACAGTGCTGGAAAGTACTGACATAAGGGGTTAGGATCGCGCCCCAAGTCACTCAGATAAAGTGGTCAGACAAAGCGAGGAGACGATTTATAGTTGATTTATTGGCAGAAAGTTCTCGTCTTATAGGCAAGTATCTACAGTAATTTTAAAAATAATGACCACAGCATTTACAGATGCAAGGGAACAAAACGTTCACATTCAATCATACTTCCGTTCACTTCTGTTCAAGAAACACAACTTATTTTCACCAATGTATAAAAGGAACAATTTAGTCAAAGTGTCCCAACCTATTCATATTTCTAACATCCCTGACTTTGCCTCTGGCATCCCAGGCATTTTTACCAGTCTAGTGGGAGAAAAATGAAACAGCTCTGCTTAATCTTTTTCAGAGTAGAAAACATATTAGTATCAGACAAAGAAGTGGGTAAACCCTGTACTACCCCTCACCCACATTTTTAGAACAGCATTCACCTACAGATCCCCTTCAATACCTGTGCTAAAAAACAGTTTTAAACTCACATCCAAATTTGGAAAAATAGAAATAATTGATCAATCTATACTAAACAGCTCTGGTTAGTGCCCAAACATATACATGATACCAAAAGGAAAAAAAGCCACAATTGCTCCATGTTCAGAGGCAGCAAAACTCTAAATATCAGATGTTGATGACAAAACAGGAGAAGGCTATCACTTTCAAATCTATTCGGAGATAATCCAGTTGGCTAAATTGAAAAAATAAAAAGAAATGGTTGAACTAGATCAGGGTTGTCCAAACTTTTTGGCAGGAGGGCCACATGATCTCTCTGACACTGTGTCAGGGGCCGGGGAAAAAAGAATTAATTTACATTTCAAATTTGAATAAATTTACATAAATGAATATATTAGAGATTATTAGTAACAGTATTTATATACCGCTTTTCAACCAAAAAGTTCACAAAGCGGTTTACAGAGAAAAATCAAATAACTAATGGCTCCCTGTCCCAAAAGGGCTCACAATCTAAAAAGTGGCAAAACAAACCAGCAGACAGCCACTAGAAAAGACAATGCTGGGGTGAGGTGGGTCAGTTACTCTCCCCATGCTAAAAAGAGGAACACCCACTTGAAGAAAGTGCCTCTTACCCAGTTAGCAGGGCCATCAGGCTGAGAGCAGTTGCATCAGACCAGTGAGGGCGCCAGCAAGTCTCCAAAGGACCAGAGGCTCTTTGGAGACTGAGGGCTCCCTGAGGGCCAGATTGAGAGTCCTCAAGGGCCGCAACTGGCCCCAGGGCCGGGGTTTGGGCACCCCTGGACTGGATGGATCTTTATCTGCTCCAGCAAGGCAATTCTTATCTTTTTAAATTAGGAGTAATATTTAAAAATCATAACAAATATGCCAGAATAATTCTACAATGCATTCTCTATTCCCCCCCCCCATTAACAGAATTTATACTAAAGAATCATAATTTTGAGGGACTAGGTTCTACAGTTATTTGTAACATATCTTGAGTCTGTTCTGTCCTTCATAAAAACATAGCTAGATTATACAGCAAAATATATTAATTCAAATCCTGAGAATAACAATATGTGGGGATGTATCTAGTCATAAACCATCACATCAGCAAGGAAAGCTGGTACTACACTATTATCCCTAAGTTCTGAAAAGAGAAAAATAATGGTTAAAGTTAACAAAGCTAAATAGAACAATAGTATGCAATATCTGAATATAGACAGTCCGGATACAACATGAGGACTTCAGATATTTAAACATTCAAGTTTACTAGTGGGTACGTATGATTTTGATATCCAAACCAGAAATGACAGGTGCTGTTCCTGTCAGCGCTAACAGTATGGAGCAGGGGTGCTCAAACTTTCAACTTTAGGGATGCTGGACCTTTAACAAGTGTACAGAAGAGAGAATTGCAGCAGGTGCAGCTTGTCATCCCACAGATGACAAGCTGCACCTGCTGAAATTCTCTCTTCTATACACTTGTTAAAGGTCCAGCATCCCTAAAGTTGAAAGTTTGAGCACCCCTGGTATGGAGGGAGAGGGCAGTCACATTGGGGAAAGAGTATGTGAGAAAAGTGTTACAAACCTCATCTATATCATCATCTTAGAACTTCAGCACTAACCTACCAGGTTGCCCAGCAGCAGCAAAACAAAAACTGCAGAAGATCCTAACCATGGGTTTCCCCAGTACTGTGAAGTTCTGTCCCATTGGCCCTTTGAGACATTCTTCATACATTCAGTGAACACCCAGAGTTCCTGGACACCCATGTCAAACAACAGATCCCGTAGGGTTCTTTTCAGACTTTAGATAAGAAATGTGTGTAAGACCAAAGGGTGGAGCTTCCGTCACAGTGCTGCAGTTTCCTCCATCCCATGTATTTATTTTAAGAACATAAGAAGAGCCCCACTGGATCAGGTCAAAGGCCTATCTAGTCTAGTCACTCCCTTGCACCTGGCATTCTGGGGTAGCCAACTTCTAAAACCAGGAGATTGCATATACACATCATGGTTTGTAACCTGTGATGGACTTTTCTTCTAGAAATCTGTCCAAAGCCCTTTTTCAAGGCATCTAGATCAGAAGCCATCACCACATCCTGTGGCAAGGAGTTCCACAGACTAATTACACACTGGGTAAAGAAATATCTTCTTTTGTCTGTTCTAATTCTCCCAACACTCAATTTTAGTAGCTGTCCCCTGGTTCTGATGTGGTGCAAGAGGGAGAAGAAGATCCCTCTACCCACTCTATCCATCTGCATATTTTTGTATGTCTCAATCATATCTCCCCCAGGAACCTTTTTCCTAAACTGAACGTTTAGAAAAACGTGGAGTAAAAACTCAGTTTTTACAACACACTTTTGTTCTGCTTTTCAAGAGCAGATTTTACTGGAGCTGCTGGAGATGAAAAAACAAGGGAGTGGCTTCATCTTTCCTTGGGAGAAGTTACTTAAGAAGCAAAACACCAATGAAGCATAAAATATTTTGAAAATTCACCAGAAAAAAAGCAAAAAAAACCAGGATAAAGATCAAGTTAGAATGAAAAACATGATCTCTTTTTTAAATTACCCAGTGTCGACAGGCTGTATTAGACCCTGTTCTTTCAGGAATCACTCTGGAGCTCTCAAGCTCCACCTCCTCAAGTTTTGCTGTGTTTGAAGCTCAGGAAACCCAGTAACCCTGTTTTCATGTACAGTGCAAAACTGCCTTTCTTAGCATTCCTGAAAAACTTGTCCTCTCTTAACCTTGAATTCAACCTCCTTAAAATCTCTCTCTCTCTCTTTCACACTTCATTTAAATCAGATGTTTGATATGATTCCAGAGTCTCTAGATTCACAAAAACTGAAAGATACATGCACCATATGACCCAGTCAACTCCCTGTCCCACACTAACCCTGCAACATGGGGCAGCTCTAGCTTGGAGCTTACCCCCACCCCCACCCCACAAGCCATCAATTGGTCACAAATGCCCTAGGTCAGGGGTGCTCACACTTTTTTGGCTCAAGAGCTACTTTGAAACCCAGCAAGGCCCGGAGATTTACCAGAGTTTTTTTACAATGTTCGTGCCATCATAACATATAACATTTATGTGCACAATGTATGTTGGTGTACCTTGCATAACCGCATGAGCCAATATTGCACAACACAACATAATTAACTATAAACATTTTTTGTAATTACTTGAGTTTACTTTGATCACTTGCACTGAAGTGAATCAGCCAAGGATGCATAGTCTGGACAGTAGCTGCTGACAGCCAGCCTCAAGCACACTTCCAAGTGTTCATCAGTCATGGTGGACCGGTACTTGGACTTAATGATCTTCATGTAGGAAAAGGCTGACTCACATAAATAAGTGGAGCCCTTCCTGCCTCAGGTGCTCTTATATCCCTGAGGGCCCTATTGCCTTCAAGTGGCTGCAGCTGTGCAGCACACTCTGCTGGATGCCCAGGCCTTACCCTTAAAGGGGCCACTGCTGACACCACATCTACCTCCCCACCAGATCTTCCTCAATTCCAATACAAGTGGGGGGGGGGGCAGCAGATCTCTATACAGACCAGTGCAAAAAAAGGGGAAAGGTGTGGGGGAGGGAAGATCTCTATATAGACATCACAGCAAGACCAGTGCAAAACCCCTTGCACACAGAACCAACAGATGGAAGTTGGGGGGGG
This sequence comes from Tiliqua scincoides, assembly GCF_035046505.1. Taxonomy (NCBI): domain Eukaryota; kingdom Metazoa; phylum Chordata; class Lepidosauria; order Squamata; family Scincidae; genus Tiliqua; species Tiliqua scincoides. Next base: position 24,012,149 of record NC_089827.1, on the reverse strand, counting down.
GGCAGATCTCCATACATACCAGTGCAAAAACAGGGGAAAGGTAAGTCAGCCCCAGTAGAGTCAACGGGGCTCACTCCCAGGGATGCGTGGACAGGAGAAAAGCCTACCAGCGGCTCCTCTCCCAGGGAGGAGCCTGCCAGGGGCTCACTCCCAGGGATGTGTGGACGGGAGAGAAGCCTGCGATCGACTCATTTTGCCTCGTGATCGACCAGTCGATCGCAATCGATGTATTGAGCACCCCTGCCCTAGGTCCTTTAAATAAATAGCTGTATCCACTGTAGATGAATGGAACCCATCCCCCCAAAAACAATATAGGGTCCAAAAATAAAATGGCAATGTGGGTGAAAAAATGCCCTGCTTGACCAAACTACAACCCTCCCCAGGCCTCTGTTTACTTTTCTCCAAGCTCTATCCACCTTACCTGACCCAGTATTAGAACTCCAGACCCTACACTGAGGAGACTGGACCATATGATCCAAATTCCTGGGGCCCATTCCTGAAGGAGAACAAGATCACTAAGAGCCTGATGTCTCAAGGCCAAACCAGTCCTCCTCTGAAGCAGGTCATTCTCTCTAAGATGAATTAAAAGAACCTGGGAAAGGGGGCCCTGCTGCAAAAAAATTCCAAATCAAAAACATGAGCTGACCCCACAACATGCCTGGCCCCCCAGGTGATTCGAAATGGCTTGAGGAACACTGAGCTACAGAAAGTCAGGATGAACTGACAGCTACTTTTGACCTGCCTTCTTTTCACGAGGGTGTTTCCAATTTCCTGCTTCCATCTCATGTACAGGAGGGACATGGCAAAGATGCTCCCACATCAAAAGTAGTGGAAAGAACAGTATTTTGTGCACTTACAAGACCTATTTTCAGGTCAGATCTATTTGAATGTAATGCATGAGACACAATAACCAAATAGAATTTACAAGGTTAAAAGAGTGAAAAAATAGAGTCAAGAACTATTATAGTCACACCACTATAGCAATCCCCTGCTGTGATCTGCTGATATGTAACATTCTCTGCTAAGCATGTAGAAGAAATTATTCATGACTATGTTTCACCTTCAAGTCTACACTCTCCCCTTTTTCTTCTGTGTCACATTCTTTTTGCTAATCAAGCTGATTTTATAATAACCATACTTTAAATTATTGAGATTTTTGCTGGCCTGCTACAATGATACAAATGCTAGGAAATGTTTATCTCAGTGCTGAAATTCAGACTGGTTCAATGGACACACTGCTGAACCTGGGCCTGGAAGTTTAATAGGCAGGTTCAAACAAATCACACAAAACCAGTTTGCTTCACGTAACTATTGTTAATTTGAACATCTGAATTGCTGCCTGTCTACCAAACCATGGGTTGTGAGAGGGCAACAAATCAGTATGTTTTTGAAGCTCATTTGCAAACTACAGTTTATACTAACTGTGGTTTCACATTGTATCCAAACCTGGAAATTGAGGTTTACACAGTCACAATTCTGGTTTGCTCCATTGCTCTGCTCTTACAGCATGCCAAGCTAGGATTAAGAGAGAGCCATTATTAGGGCTGGCATGTACACACAGGAGAATAAAGAAGACAGAAAGGAAGTTCAAGCTGTAGCAGATCCAGAACCTATGGCTTTAGGCAACATAACCTGAACACTATGCAAAGTATTTATAGATATGCAAACTATAAACATGCAAGTTCACACTGTCACGTTAGCATATTAATCCATGCCTTTTCCAACAAGGTCTTTTGCATTGTACCATCTGAGTACTACAGTTGGAGAATAAATGGCCAATGGAACATGCTCCTAATGTACTATTTTCATTGTCAAATAAGTTAGAATTCTCACAGCAGCCACACTATGCTCTTTCAGATGCACAGAAACCTATGCTAGTGATGAGAGCATTCCAGTACCGCTGCTTTGACATGTAATTCAAAATGCAGTTGGCCCTAGGCATAAGAAGGGCTGACTAGTATGTCTTGTCAATACCATACTATTGAAAGCCTCCAAAGTCAAAAACTATCCTATCTGATGCATATACACATATGAAGGTTCACTTACGGCCCAATCCTAGCCCCCCCCCCCCCGCGCAGCAACACAGCAGCATCAACATGGCACTGGCTGCATCCCACAGGCGTGTTTTGGCCTCCAGAGGCCTCCTTGGAGTAAGGGAAGCTTTGTTCCCTTGCCACAGAATAAGTGCCTGCCAGCCTGGTGGGTCAAGTAGATCACATGGACCCAGGAAGATGGATCGAGCTTGGGAAGAGGGTTCGGATTTGGCAGACAGTGCTGCTGCCAAGCCCAACCCAGTCCCAATCCACCCCCTCCCTGCTTCCATCACTGCCCCATTCTGCCCACCCTCTGCCTTCCTCCTACCCCCTATATATACTTGCTGGTGGGTGCCTGAATCCTCTGGCATATGGACCTGGTTGCAGGTCATCTGTGGTTAGCTCATGTGCTCCAGTGTGTTACCTTTTGCAACAGCTGCAAAGCATTGTATGCCACCAGAATCCTTGTTCTGGCAGTGTATGGCGCCAATAGGATTGGGCAGTTATACTGAATTGGACCATTGGTATATCTAGCCTAGCACTGTTTATTCCAGTGGGTCCCACAGTCCTACTTGGACCCTGTAAGAACTTGCAGGGGAGGGGGCAGCAACACAATTGGGATAACTGTGCTGCCAAGGAGTGTAGCATTGTTTACACTTACCTGGGGGTTGCCGAGCGTCTGGGGAGTCTGCAACCCCTTCTTCAGCCCTCTGGGCAGCTCCAAACTGCTGCTAAAAAAGAAAAAAAAAGCACTTCATGTTTCATCATGAAACTGGAAGTGTTTTTTTTTTTTTTTTTTCCTTTTAAACCACAATTTATAGCTGCTGGGAGGGCTGCAGATGGAGTTGCAGGCTCCCCAGACCCTCTAGAGAGCCTTAGCGACCCCCGTTAAGTGTAAACAAACCTTCCCTCCCTGGCAGCAGGGTTATCCCAATCATGTTGCAGCAACTGTTACCCTGCACATGCCTGATCTCATCTGATCTCGGAAGCTAAGCAGGGTCAGGCCTGGTTAGTACTTGGAGGGGAGACTGCCTGGGAATACTGGGTGCTGTAGACTTATACCATAGTCTTTCAAGACTGAAGGTTGCCAACCATTTTTGCTGCCTATTTCTTTTCTGTTTCCCCTGCTGGGTTGCCACTCACTCTCTCTGTATCTCCTTGTAGGCAGCTATCCTACAAATGAAGACATTGCACAGACCTCATTTTGCGTGCAGTGACCAGGGAGAATCTGGTTGCAGCCTGATGACATTGGTGGCCTACCACTTTCCAGTCAAGCCCCTGAGGTTTTGCAAGCTCCATGGCAGACAGTGAACCAACTGGTGGAGCCAGACTTTTCTGGAACCTGTTACTTGAATATCTGTTGGATAACTTGCAATGGCACAACAGCTCTGCTGGGCAGGCTGTTCACATTCCAGCTGAATGACTGGCCTATGACTGGCAGTGCTTTCTCTGAATGGTCCATGAACTATAGCCTCCCCGGCAGGTGTGCCTGTTTGCAATGTCACAAGGTGTTAAATGGCAGATGAATTGTACTTTGCCTGTCTCCTTCTCTGGCTGGGTATTTAGAGAGCAGTTTTGTGATGTACCCAGTGAGGGTTCTACAGCCAGTTCCCTCCTCTTCTTTTGTCCCTGCCATGGGTATTTCTGGCCAGTCAGTAAAAGGTGAGTGCCTTGCTGGATAGGGTAAGTCCCTTGGCTGGGTTCATCTCACCTGCTTCCCAGGTTACATCTACCAGCATCATGTTTTGACTAAGCGCAGTTGAGGCACCCCTTGTGATTTATACTGGTATTGGCAACCTTCAGTCTCGAAAGACTGAAGGTATCGCACTCTGAAAGGTGGTTCTGGCACAGCGTCTAGTGTGGCTGAAAAGGCCAATCCGGGAGTGACAATCCCTTCCACACGGGGAGCAAGTGCAGTCTGTCCCTGGTCTGTCTCCCTGGCTATGGGCCTTCCTTCTTTGCCTCTTAGCCTCAGACCGTGATTTATACTATTCCTCTGGCAAAAGACTTCCTTTCAGCTGGTGAATACCCCACAAAGGCATGAGCCCTTGTCATGGTAAGACTTGTGTGTTTCACTTTGGGGTCCTCTTCTGAAGAATCTACATTTCTACCCTTGCTCTGCTCAATACCTTGCTCAAACAGGTATTCCTTGGATGTGTATGTTTGTGTGTATGGTGTCCTTGTAGTGCCTGTTGCTGCGCTGCTCATTCCTAGTGACTAGTGGGGGAGGGGGTCTCCCCAGCAGTAGCCACATATTGGCTCTGCACCTGTCCTTGCCCCCTGTTCAGGTCACCCTAATGATGCTTCTCTGATCACCAGTGTTGGGGCTGGGTGGGTGTGGAGATAGGCTCCTTGGATGTCACACTGATGACGCACCAACAACGTACTGATGTTACACTAACGACAGCAGGATGCCACTGCATGGATGACAGGCTGTGCTGGGATCTGAAGGATATTGCTAGCATTTATAGAAAGGACTCCAGTAGGTTACTGGGAGAGCTGTGCTGGCATGGGGTTGCCTGGAAAGGATCTGACAGGGATCCCACCAATGTCAGTGCACTTACAGCACAAGGCAGAAACTAATTTTTACTAGAACACAGATGAGAGAGTGTTGGGGAAAAATAATCTTTGCATTGGCTTATCAGAAGTTCCTACACATTATTAAAAAATGGAGTGAGAAGAGGAAGGGAGATAAAAGTGAAGGAATTTTTAAAAAAACAAAACCATCCTCAAATACTGTATATGCTAAATACGTGTTAGAAACAGCAAGGAAGAAGGACTTCAAAAACAAGGTAGAGTACACTTCTATCTTTAGAATGGTAGTCATGGATGCAGGTCAATAAGTGGTACATGGTAACTATGCAGAAAGGAACGCTGTTTTGTAGAATTGTTGGTCAAAAATTACTTTTAGAAAATAGTTTTCATTAGTGGAACTAGACTGATGGCAACACTACTGCTATGCCTTGAGTGTCTTCCCAAGTAACCCCAATGATTTACATGCAGCTTGCAGGAACCCACATTCTTCATAAAGAAACATGAGTGAACACATATTCTTGTGCTTCTCAAGGCCTAACTAGCAGCACAAGCTTCCACATGTTTACTTAGAAATCCAATTTTGTCCAGTGGGTAGAGGTGGATGAAAACGGTGGTAATGAAATAAAAACACATAACATTACTTTCTGCACTTCTCATTTTTGTAAAAAAAAAAATGCAAAAAATAAAACCATTTTATTTAGTTTTATTTATTATTTAATGGGGGTGCATGGGTAAGGAAACTGGTTGCATCTGTGGACACCTATTTAGTACACTTTTTAAGTAATTATAATTTATAATTATAATGTAAATTTTAATAAACATAACAGTGCTTTATGTTTTTCTAACTTTGGAAAACACCAAATCTTCGAAAAATAAAACCATTTTCACCTACCTCTACCAATGGGGCTTACTTCGTAATAAGTGTGTTTAGGACTGTAGCCTAGAGAAATCACTATCTAGTTAGGTGCTATTTTTTTTCTTTATAGTAAAGTAACAACCATGCCAGAGCAGGAACACGACTTGGATGAAAGGGGTATTTAATCTACTCCCACGTTTCACCCCCAAATCACCAAATTTTGCCATCATTATTATTTACATGATAGCTTTAAGGATAATGAAATAATGAACACACATTCCCAAATGGGAGGAGCCAGGGTACAATAAATAAGTCAAAGTGCTAGAAGGAAAGGGACTTGAAACTCTGCTTCTGCTTCTTTGGGGATTCAGTAGGCAGCAAACCTGAGTGCATTTTTATTTCATACAAACTTTGTAATTTATGAATACAGGTGTGCGCCATTTAACGACAGGGATACATTCTCTAATTCCTGTCATTACGCAATTAGGTCATTAAGTGAATATTAAGCCCAATCTACTGTTTTCGTTGTGTAAACAGACACTCTGCTGCAGGCCATGGGAGTCCTGACTGCCTCATTAAGAGCCTCTTTGCTGTGCTTTGACCACCGTTGTATATGCGGTCCATCGTTAAGCGGAAGGTTGTTAAGCAGCACACACCTGTACTTACACATGGTGTCGCTTCAAGAAAATCTATACATACTGACAAGAATAAGCACAACTTCCACATATCTACCATCCAGCAAGCATTCTGACTCATATGGTAGCCAGCCAGATGTCTCAAAAAAATTCACAAGTAGGACTGGCTGGAGTTGGCCATTACTTCTTTGTTTTCAACATCTTGTAATCAAGGACATGCTGCCTTTGGTTGCATTTTAGAACCACTAGTCATTCTGTTTTAGACTTTAGATCCCCCCATCTTTTACTCTGTTTTTATGCCAATTTCAGGGTTGAATCCGAAAACCCTTCCTGGAACTGATCTGCTTGCACAGTTCGATCTGCTGGCACAGGTCCGAGTTCACCTATTACGGCTACTGGGGCTTACCCCAAGGAGACCTGATAGTGGAAACGTGCAAGGTCCCCTGAGAAGATAGAGTGTGGTGCCAACAGTGGCCTCTTGCCCAAACAAGTCCAGGAAGCATGCAGTCAAAACCTAGGCTTTTAGCAGTGGGTGTGCTGTACTGCTGCAGCCACAGGAGGTAGCCAGGTCATTACAGGATGTAAGCAGCACATGGAACAGGAAGAGCTTGGGTAGTAGAAGGAGGAGAGCTGGAAGGAAGTAAGGAAGACTAAATTGACTGATTGACTGGCTGATGGACTAACAACCTGGCAGACTGACCAATGAACTGGTGGACTGACTCACAGACTAACTAATTGACTAATGAACTGGCTAATGGACTGATTGACTGCCAGGTAAACTAGCTGAATGGAGACTGCTGAGTGATGGAGAGCTGAAGGGGTGCTGCTGCACCTAGAAGGGGTGCTGCTTTGAAGACTGGGAGGGGAGACCCCTGCAGCCCCTCAAGCAAGATACCAACTGGTTGACGCTGGGATACAGTGCTAGTTTTTGTATGCTGCTAGAGCTAGCCAAGTTTGAGCCAGGGGAACTAATTAGCTGGAAAGTGAACCTACCTTCTCTGGAAAGTTTGGAGAGGGAACTTGGGCAAGATTGTCTCCAGCAGACAAAAATCCCCCATGTGATGTAGAGTAGCCCACACTGATGGGCACTGCATCGCCGGGTGGGGATTTCGGTTGGATTGGGCTGAAAGAGTGATAAGGGTCACACCACATGGCCAGAGACTGCAGGTTAAAGCCATACTGGGTTTTTAGAAGGGCTTATGCATTAGTGGTCATCTATTTTTACCTCAATATAACATAATCTGGATGTGAACTACACTTGTATTCACCCAAGATACACTATCATACATTTTCCCTCTGAACCCCCTTTCATAAGGTTTAGATTAGTAGATTATAGGAATTAATGACAGCCTCGTGTACTTTTCATAGCACATAAAAGCAGAAAATAACTTACCCAAAGATAAGAGCCACAATTTGAACTCTGGCTCTTGGCTTTAGTACTCTAATCATCATGCATTGTATTTGTACTGCTGTCTGATGCTGCTGAAGAACTGCTTAAATGGATTCAAAAAACTCCTAATTTTCCACACCTTATGAGCCATACAGGTAAGTACAATAACTGGACAGCAGAGAGGAAGAGGAAACAGGAAACAATTATGCTTAATACTACAGAAGTCACAGTACATCAAAGCTACAGAGGATTCCATAGGTGTTGTAGCAGAGATGAATTTAAAGATGGATTTAGGAAGGCTAATACAGTGGCTTTGCAGATAATTAGCTGGATAATTACACTCTGCCTAACCCAATCCCCTGATAGTTTTAAGTAAGGAGAGCGTTCTTTGCTTTCTAGTCTTGAACACTTAGGTAGCTCTGTTGTGTTCTGTTAAAAACTGCTGCATATTTCCACTCTAGAACCAAATGTATGAGCTGCTCAGGTGAAATAGTTTACTTACTTTAACTCAAAAGTGCTGTGATTGTATATCATTACACTTGTGATATACAATAATGCCACTTTTAAAGCAAGAAATATTTAAGTAGTTCTGGGTTTTTTCATTTTCAGTTTAAGTGGGTTACCCTTCCCAATATGTCAGAGTCTCATGTACAGCCAGGCTTGCATGCTTTTCTAATGTAAAGTATTAACGCACTTGTTCCCAACCTTCTTTTGGGATGCTGCTCTCTTAAGGGGACCTGTAGTGCCATTAGAATGGCACTTCCAGGTTTTGCTGCCATCAAATTCATGCAAGTAAAAAATCCTAACCCAAAAGACAGTTGGGAACACCTGCCAGGGGAGGGGGGTGCATCCCCAAGGTTGGGAAACACTGTACTAATGGGAACATAAATATAAGTTCTTTCTTCCTTTAAGGCAACTTTACTCTAGAGGAGCACTTTTAAAAGTGCACAGTAAACAGATGAGCCTACCAGACAGAGTACCAGTACAGATATAACATTTCTAATTAAAAGATTTGCATACTCCCTTCCCCTCTTTCCTGTCTCATGTGAGAATTCTCCCTCTTTCACTTTTTGGTGCCAACTAAGTACACTGTACCATTGCCAACACTGACTATGCTTCAAACCAGGGGGCAAGTTCCACAAAGTTTGCAACCAGGATTTAAAGTGAGTTTTCAGAACCATCTGAAGCCATCCACAGTCAGCAGTAATGTCAGTGTCGGTGTAATGCTGCACTACTGCACTACAGTCAGTTCCAAAAGTGAAGGGAGTATGCTACACAAGGGTAGAACTCTTTATATTTTCCCCAGTTTTTTAACCATGGAGGCTACGAACATTTTATATACACTGTGCTGGAAAGAAATAACAGAAGAACCTAGAGTCAGCTTACATCGTATGGCCATCATGTGCAAGCTTCTTCCAACTAATATTCGTGGTGGCCATACAGCAAGCCATTTCTGCCCCACCATACAATTCTATCATTTTCAACATGCCACTGCAAACCTAAACCTTCTCAAAACCTTGTTTATTGGCATGGAGAAAATCTCTTGTTCTGTGTGTGGGATGGTGCTCACTTCTGAATGGAGGCAGCTGCCACATGAATTAATTTAAAGGCAACCATATTCTGTGCATCAGCTCCAGTTTGTCTCTCACTTTGAAAGGCTGTAAACATCAGAAACTAAACTTAAAATCAGCACGAACAGCACTGAAGGAAAAGGCAACTCAGGCATTAAAAAAAAAAATCTCAGTTCAGAAAATGACACCTTTCCCCAAGTTCCACTGACTTCCATGCAGAGGATGTCTTGAGTGCCAGTTCCACAGAAGCAAAGTATTTCAGTGACTGCTCCACAACTATGTTGGCACTTTTGTTCCCTGGAGACATGCCAAAGCTTGAGTTAAGAACTAGCTCACAAATTCATACACATTTGATTTGTGTGATTTGTCTCAGCTTAATTTGTGAACTGTCTCCACTTAAAAGTATTGTAGCCAAGCCGACATCAGGCAACTTGAATGCTCCATCTGTAGTGATTAAGCTGCGATGGCCTGCTGACACACATAAATTATGACTCCACACAACAGAACTTAATTTCAAAAAAAGTGAAGTTCAAGTTGTCTGAAGGACCGAGAGGCCCTTACTACCCTAATCTCTAATGTCTAAGGCAGGGGTCTCTAAACTTTTTGGCCAAAGGGCCGCATCAAATATCTGGCACAGTGTCGAGGGCCAGGAAAAAAGTTAAATATAAAATTTAAATAAATACGTTAGAGATGTAACTTAGATGAATGAATAAATGAATGGGCTCAAATGTCCAGGACTTCTCCAAGCATGAACATAGGCTAAGAAATAAAGCACACACTTAAATGGACCCCCATTCACCCGCCCCACAAGCACAACTCTGGTTGTGTTTGGTCAACTGGACCAGAGACTCTCAGGAGATCAGAGGGTGGTCTGTGGGCCGGATAGAGGCTCGCTGCGGGCCGCATCTGACCCCCGGGCCGGGGTTTGGAGATCCCTGGTCTAAGGGAAATATAAATGCAGCTACCCAGGGACACTTGCATCTAGACTTCAAATATTCCATGGTTGAGACCAAACATTGAAACAGATGCCAGGGCTAAGACTTGGTGAATCCTAACACAAATTAAACCCACTGAGTCACTGAGGGTTTGCCACTGAGTGCCACTGAATGATGAATATAAAAGTGCAAGTTTCTTCTAACATGCTGAAGTCTCTTGTTTTTATTGGACCTGCATTTCGATGACAAGATAATGTCACTCTTTGTGAAATGTAGGATGTCTCGCACAGAGCAGTTTTCCTTTAGTGACACAGGGATGAGCAACGGTATCTAAATTTTGCTTGTGATCTCAAGTTCCACCGAAATCTTTTCTGGTATTTCAGGGTGCAAGTGGCATCTGCCACCAATGAGCCTCTTTACTGCCAGTAGTGCTTCAAGAGTTGTTATTTGGGGTGGGGGGCGCCTGCAAGCTTCTGCCTTATTAAGCTTGCGAAAATAGAATGACTCAACTTGTGCTCTTGACATTTGGCCCATTTTCCATTCTCAGGAAGAGAGCTGAGAGATATCAATAATTGGAAGATATCAATCCTTCTAGCCCTAACAGGATTGTAAACTGCCAGCCTCCCCGGTGAGGCGGCAATGTGGCTGGAAGTTCCATGATCCTGTTCCCTTTGCTCAACTTTCCCTAGAAATTAGCCAGAGGTGCTCCCCCTCAGGTTGCTGTGCCATTTCTTTTCTAGTCCCTGGCCCCATTACTAGAGGTATTGGTTTCTGGTGACTAAGATAGGATTACATGCTTACAGAACACAAGGTGCTTACTTCTGAGTAAGGTAAATAAACTGTTTTCAAAGACCTCTGCCCATTACATTCCCACTTCCATTTCAGGTGCAGCACCTGTCTGTGATTCCCCTTCCAGGCCCTCCACTACCTACTGCCACCTCAATGTCAGTCCAAGTATTGGCTGTTTGTGTGAGAGGTTACAGTTTAGACTCAAGGCTTCTGTTGTGCACAGCTGAGGGGGAAAGCATGTTATGTGTAAAGCCGGGGGAGACATGGGGGAAGGGGATTGCACTATCTTTGTTTAGTCCTTGTTGCTGTTCTTAAATCTCCTGCTTGGGAGGGGGGGGTCATTTGCAATGCATTTGCAATGCATGGTGTTGGCAACCATCATCTGCACTGCCCTGATTATGCTCAGTGGCCCTTCCAGTATCTTATTTTGTTGCTAATTGCTGTTGCTGGGCATGGGGGGAAAGAGCTCACAAGCCCACGCACAGCAAAATTTGTTTTATTTATTTATTTATTTATTTATTTAAGAAATTTATACTCTGCCTTTCCCAGGCCGAAGCAAATGCCTAAGGCGGCTTACAAAGTTTTATAATCAAGTACAAAGTATCACAACAAGTAAAAAATGTAAACAAGGTATGAACTTGTTCATGAACATCAATTTGTTCATGAACATCAAACAAGAAATGAACACATTGTCTCCCTCCCTCATACACACATTTTTGCTTGTGCAAGCAAATCATTACCAGGCTTAAGCAGGAAGCATTGTGTCTAGCCTAAAAGTTGCATGCAACAAATCCATGAGATTCCCAAAAATTGGCTTTTCAATCTATAACTTACAAGAGAAAGAGAGACAGTGGGTGGACCAAGGAATGGATTGGGGAAGAACAGATTCAGATGCCTGCTTAGTTGGTGGTTCCAGCTAGGAGTGGTTTTGCCTTCACTGGTGTCTACATCCAGGCATTTGTCCAAGATTTCTCACCCCAATCTTGGGCAAATGCCTGGATAGTGACAGAGATGGAAGCAGAATCACTCCAAAATTCCCATTCCTAAAGCACTGTTGAAGACACTGGGTTTGTTATCCTATTCAAAGACAGAGTCTTGTGATAGCATCTTTCTAGTCATTAATAATTACTCTTTATTACTCTGTACTATGAATAACAGGCAGGGAGTGGGTGTTGATAGGGGTAGAGTAGGTGGGATCAGCAGTGGGGTCCCTGGCACTCATTTATTCAGATTCCAGCCCCCAAAAAGTTGAAGACCAGAAAAAAGCAGTTCCAAGTAGAGGGAGGAGGGGACAGAAAGTCAATCAGGGGAGGGGTGCACTCTCACCTGTGCATGCTTCACTTTAAAATCACTGCTTACAGCAATACAATAAATCCAGTTCTGTTCATAGATCTCCTGCCATCACATCAATTTGAATGCTGGCTGGAATTCCATTCACAAAAGAAACAACTCCTTTTCCAGCCAAGGAAAACAAACAGATGCCTGATAAAAGAATCTCCCTTCTCTACTATTAAAGATATTTTATAACACCTCACATTTTTACTTTTTCTTAATTCTTCTGTGGCCTCTTTTTAGGACACATATGCTAGTCAGATTGACTCACTGCAGGCAGAATACTGCCCATTTTCCAAACCATGTTTTTTAGGCAACTGGGAGTGCCCTTTGGGCTTGAGTGTTCTCTCATTTCCCCTTCCCATTTCAGCATTGGAGATTACCATGGTTAGAATCATTTCTGGACCAATGTTTTTGGTAACCACAGTTAGTTTCAAACTACAGTAAAATGTAACTAAAATGTAAACTGTAACTAAAACTACAGCATGGTAACTAACAGGTCTGTAACCTAGATGGCACAAACGGCAATTAACAAAAACACTGATGCACGCATAAGACTAACCATAGTAATACTATAGCTGAAAAGAGAGAAAGAAGAAATGCCCTTGTGAGAAAGGCAATACTCAAATCATAATCTGGTGACTGAGTAGCATTGTATTTGTACAAAGCCACTGTAAGCCTGCAGGCAGGGCTGTCTTTTTGACATTATATTTGCACAGTGCTTATGGGTAGATAAAATAAAAATTGTTATTAATTACAAGAGATTCCTGCATATACAAGGCAGGGCAAATGGTCCTGGAAATTCCTTATGGTAACACTCTAACATTGCCATAGTTCTGTTCCATATCGTAGCAGCACATTTAACGCACAATTGATTCATGAAGCTGTGCTAATGCAGACACAATCATGAAAATGGTCAGAAATCTGAGAAAAGTACACAGATGTGTATAAACCTGAGTGCAAATAATTTTTCGCCTCACATCCAACACATCAAAAAATGTACACATGAAAGAATAACTACTTTGGAGTGCTACTTTGCCAACAACATACTAAGATGTTTGCTTGGACCAAAAACTGTCTTATGTTGCATTAAGCTGTATTTCAAAATTAATGAGCATATGATTCATCTAGACATTGTTTAAAGTAAATACTTGGCAGGTTTATATGAAAAACCTTGTGCCAACCAAACACTTCGTGAAAGTTTAAGTACAGGTATACAGTACCTAGGAAAAAAAGGTAGCTCATAGATCAGGGGTGTCCAAACTTTTTGGCAGAAGGACTTCATAATCTCTCTGACACTATGTTTTGAGGGCCGGAAAAAAATTGACATTTCAAATTTGAATATATTTACATAAATGAATATATTAGAGATGGAACTTATATGAATGAATGAAGGTCTTGTAATAGCTCAAGACCTATAAAAGGCCAGCCTTTCTTTTGCTGCTGCTGCTGCTGCATCACAGACGTGAAAAAGCAAGTAGTTGAAGGAGTCCTCATCCCATAGCTCACATGAGAGGTTGAACAGTTGGCTGTCACGCTGAGAGCACTTGCATCAGACCAGCAAGAGCTCCACCAAGTCTCCGGAGGGCCAGAGGCTCATTGAAGACTGGGGGCTCCCTGAGGGCCGGATTGGGAGTCCTCGAGGGCCACAAGTGGCCCCAGGGCCGGGGTTTGGGCACCCGTCATAGATTACAGATACACAACCTACTACTAGGGTTTACGGAAGAAGGTGACAATTACATTTTCAGCATGCCTGCTTTTAGGTAAGATGAGAATTTTCACCAGCAGGTCCTCCCCTCAGGGTATGCTCTGAGCTTATACCAAACTAGGCCTGCCCTCGAAGAGTGTTGAATGTTGCTGTTGCTACCAGGCTGCTAATGATGGGGCTTGGTTTGTGTAGCATATCACTTCCATTTTATCTTGCCTGCACTGTGCTTCTAGGCCCAATTCAAGGTGCTAATATAGGGGCCAAAAAGTCCAAAGAGGTTTTGGTCTAGGTCAAGGGTATCAAACCTGCTTCATACTGTGTTCTTCATACTGAGCTTTATGGCGTCTGCTGAGGGCCAGAAGGGACATCATTTAGCAGGAGATGATGTCATTAAGCAGATGGTGGCCAGAATGAAGCACATTATTCTCACATAGAAACTCATTAGCTGCAAACAACAGTGGACCCCCCCCCCCACTGAAACAGAAAACTTCAGATAATGAAATCCATGGTTTCAGCCCCTTTAAGCCCTCCAGAGGTGACAGAAGTTGCCCTCTGGTCACCTCCAGAGGGCTCGGGTTGGGTCAAGTCTGGCTCAGTGCAGGTCCTGATGTCCCATGTTGATCCAGATCTATGAATACAGAATCAGCAGATATGGAGGCCCCACTTGTACATAGTAAGTACAGCTCTGTAACATTTTCCCAAATGCAGTCACATACCTTGGTAGCATCTAGTCTAATAAAAATAAAACACACATTGAAATGAATGGCGGACCCATCAGAAATTGGCTTGCAACCTACCTAGGGGACCCGACTCAAACACTGACATAGATAATGCATTCAACCGTCACATTTCCTGATTCTCATGGTATGAAGGATCATGAATGTGATTTTCAATCTTGATTTGGAGGGATTGATCAAACCCTAATTTGCTAGTACAGATGTCATGAGGAAACTGCCTTGAGGAAACTAAGTGTTCTTGTTTTAACTACAGTATGAATGAAGGACTTTTTTGAATAAGAATCAGATACAAACGGATGGTTCTTGGGATCTGGGAATTCAGTTACCCTTCAGAATCAGCTTAAGAGGGACACTTTTAGTAGTAGCCAGAGATCTGGATCTATCCTTGCAGAATGTGTCAGGTTAGCACTTGTTTTGGTGGGAGGTAATACACTTACACTACAGATATTAAAAAATGCACATCACACCCTCTTGACTTCACCTTTCCAGGTACAATATGGGGAAATACTCACTTCCCTTACAGTACTGTTGTAAGGTTACATCTGGATAATACACATGAAGCACTCAAAAACTGCTATACAAATACTAAGTATCATTAATTTCCTCCTTCTTTTGGTTCATTTTCCAGGGTCAAAACTGATGTAACAAGAACCACTACACTGTGTTCTCTTGTGATATAGCAAGTGCCTCCTTGCCAGTTATGTGAAGTGATGGCAGAAGTCAAAAAATGCAATCACATTCTCCATTGTTTGCATTACAGGAGCAAAGAAGACGTTGATAGACACAGAGCAGCAGCATCTCCAATTCTCTTACAAGGGCTAGTTTGTCCCTAAGAAGTGGAACATTTATGTACACTGAAGAAAAGATGTACCAAGATATTAATATGTTAATGTTCTTAGTATTTGAATTACAAGGGAAAACGTAGGGAGCCATATAATGAAATCTACACTCTTTCAAATTTCAGACCGTTCATGATTCTCCTGTACCATTTAACAACAATAGCTACAAAGACCATCACAAAAGCTAAGGGACCAGGTGTTTTGCCAGATTCCAAGGCCAAGCTCCACCTAGAGAACCTATAACCACTTTAAACTAATTAGCTCCCCTGTGTTCACCAACAATGGCCCCATTTCTGTACTGCTGGACCCCACCACCAGGGTAGCTCACTCATTCAAACCGCAGGGGTCCTCCTTCCTACCCTCTCCTGCCAGCACCTCCTACCACTATAGCACCACCTTGGTCCTCAGCAGGTCTTGGGCGTGGCAGCCACACACCAATCTCAGTGTTTCCAGCAGTCTGTTACAGCAGTTGCCAAAGTCCATTCACCAATCAGTCCAGCCACAGTTCCAGTAGTCCATTAGCCATCAGTTCCTCAGTCCACTAATCCAGTCTCCAGCTTTCCTCCTTCTACTACCCACACCAAACTCTCCCTTCATCAGGTGCTTTTATGCCTAAGGGCCTTATTGCCTTCAAGTGGCTGCAGCTGTGCAGCACACTGTCTGCTGAATGCCCAGGCCTGACCCTTAATAATAAATAATAATAATAAACTTTATTTTTATCCCGCCCTTCTCCCCAAAGGGACCCAGGGCGGCTTACAACATATTAAAAAAAAACAGATTAAAACATAATTTAACAGATAAAAACATATTAAAAACACATTAAGAGAAACCATAAAAACAGTAATCAGATAAAAGTCAGAATAAAAAGAGCATAAAACAGCAGTTCAAGGAGGAATCACGCCTGTAAAAAACTAAAAGATGTATAAAAGATGTTAAAAAGGTCATAGAGTCAGAAGGCTTGTGTAAACAACAAGGTCTTCAGGCCTCGCCGAAAGGTCTCGAGGGAGGGAGCCATTCTCAAGTCAAGGGGAAGGGAGTTCCATAACGTTGGTGCCACTACTGAGAAGGCCCTATTTCTTGCCGCCGTCCCACGTACCTCTTTAGGCGGCGGCACATGTAAAAAGGCCTTCTCTGATGACCTGAGAGGACGAGCCGGATTGTACGGGAGTAGGCGATCTCTAAGATAGCCTGGCCCAGAGCAGTATAGGGCTTTAAAGGTCAAGACCAGCACCTTGAATTGGGCCCGGAAACGAATAGGCAGCCAATGTAGCCCCCGGAGAAGCGGACTGACAGAATCAAACTGCCTAGCTCCAGTGACCACACGGGCCGCCGCATTCTGCACTAATTGCAGTTTCCGAACTGTCTTCAGGGGCAGCCCCACATAAAGCGTGTTACAATAATCTAACCTCGATGTCACCATGGCATGGATCACCGTGGCCAGGTCTGCACGATCCAAGTACGGCCGCAGCTGGCGCACCAGCCAAAGCTGCGTGAAGGCCCCCCTAGCCACAGCTGCCACCTGGGAGTCCAGGAGCAGCTGCGAGTCGAGGTGGACCCCCAAGCTGCGGACCTGCTCTTTCAGAGGGAGTGCAACCCCATTCAGAGCAAGCCGATAATCCAGCACCTGCATCGAGGATTTCCGAACCAGGAGAGCCTCTGTCTTTTCCGGATTTAATTTCAGCTTGTTAGCCCCCATCCAGATCCTCACTGCTTCCAGACAGCGCTCCAGGCCCTCAACCGCCACCCTGGAGTCTGGAGGAAAGGAGAGATAGAGCTGGGTGTCATCAGCATATTGATGACACCCCACTCCAAACCCCTGGATGACCTCTCCCAGTGGTTTCATGTAGATATTAAATAGCATGGGGGACAGAATTGAACCCTGTGGCACCCCGCACTTCGAGGGCCCATAAAGGGATCACTGCTGACACACACCCTACCTCCTCACCAGATCTTCCGCGATTCCAATACACCAGGTCACCCTGTAATTCATGTTCCCCATACTCATCTTTTCACTTGCTCCTATGTCTTTCTGCAAACCTAGTTTTCAAAATACAGTAGAACCTCCAAAGTTGACCACCTCTCTATACTGATCACCTCCTTAAGTTGATGTAATTTTCATAGTATGGACAGACACTGCATATACACTATGGGAGACCAACCTCTCTATATTGACCATCTCTGTAAGTTGTATCTTGACCACTTCGACCATTGCACAGAGTATTAATTAACCCTCCATAAGTTGCCCACTGAATGCGATACTGTGGGCATGTGTTTTGTCTGGTTTGTCCCATCTTGGAATAGCAAGAAGCCATGAGACAGTCCCTTACCTACGCTTGCTAGCACGTGTGTGAAAGAGTTTTTATAGGTGGACACACTGCACACAGCCGACCGACCTGCGCTGGCTGCCGATTGTACCTGGACACGTACCAAGTTGTAAGGGACATGAGGTTGCTTGTGCACAGTGAAGCCACTGTCCTTTCACTTTGGTTCCCATCACCAGTGCATTACTTTACACTTATATTGAAACACATAAGTTTCAACTGCTATTTTGCTGCCTATTCTCCCGGTTTGGAAAGATCCTTCTGGAGCACTTCACAATCCCTTCTGGTCTTCACCACTCAGAAAAGTTTAGTGTCATCCACAAACTTGTCCACCTCCCTGCTTATCCCTGTTTCCAGGTCATTTATGAAGATATTGAAAAACACCAGTCCCAGGACAGATCCTTGAGGCACTCCACCTCTCTCCACTTTTTTGTCAATTGCCCATTGACACTGTATTTTCCACCAGTTTGCTATCTCCCCTAGCTCATGATCTGAACTGAGTGGTTCAACTCCCAAATAACAGTGGCTACACAGGACTCATTGTGATGCCACTTATCTGGACAAAATGAAATCCTTGCAGGCCACAAGCACCCATTCAGCAATTAAAAGCATAAAAGTGACTAGACTGTACATTTCATCTCTGAGCAAGGTTTAATTGGGGTAGGGCATATGAAATTGCAAGTTACAAATGTAAGGAGCAAGATCATCATTACTGGAGATAGTAATACAAAACTCCCAATTAAATATATTTCTAGACCTGACTATACAGGATAGTTTATATGTCTTGCTGCCTTCTAAATATAATCTACCAGTCATACAAAATGTAGTTATGTCACAACTGAGACAGAGTCAACTATGGACCCAATCCTATCTAATTTTCCAGTGCTGGTGCAGCTGTGCCAATGGGGTATGCACTGTATCCTGTGGTGGGGAGGCATTAACAGAGGCCTCCTCAAGGTATGGGAACATTTGTTCCTTCATGTTGGGGCTGCATTGCTGTTGCGACGGTCCTAGAAAGTTGGATAGGACTGCGCCTTATGTTGGTGCAGACCTGCACACTTGATAAGGAGTTGTAACTTCTTCTAAAAAAAGCTGCAGTCAACAATCAACTGTGTGCAAAGTCTAGGAAAAGTCTGTGACAAATGCAACCTTCTGTAGTGCAGGCTATAAACCTTCTCAGGCTCTATTAACAATTAACAGCTCCATGTAAAAACTAAATAATAATAACAATGTCTACATGGATCAAAATTGCATTTAAAAACAAACCAAGTTTACTCACTTATGTCATAGCAGGACTTGAAAGTGTGGGTTCTAGACCTTTCCTACTTGCAAAGACCAATAAGGTGATCTCTAACCTTCACCTTTGAAACAGTATGCTCCACACATATCTACAATGCTGTGTTATGATTGCTGGGATGTGGTATTAAAATTTAAATTTGATTGATGCATTTTATATATTTTTGCACTGCATGTTAGCTTCGTTATGCTTTATAAGCCACCTCCAGAACATTGCCGGGGAAGTAAGGTAGAAACTGAATAAATAATGTACTTCCATTATCCAGACCAGGGTTGTCCAAAGTTTTTGGCAGGAGGGCCACATCATCTCTCTGACACTGTGTCAGGGGGGCCGGGGGGGATTAATTTACATTTAAAATTTGAATAAATTTACATAAGTTTACATATATGAATATATTAAAGATGAACTTATATGAATGAATGAAGGTCTTGCAATAGCTCAAGGCCTATAAAAGGCCTTGCACAAAGTAAGGCTGGCTTTTTCTTTGCTGCCGCTACTGCATCACAGACATGAAACAGCAAGTGGTGGAGGAAGCCCTCATCCTACAGCTCATGCAAGAGGTCAAACGGTCGCCCTCACGCTGAGAGCTGTT
Organism: Tiliqua scincoides; assembly: GCF_035046505.1. Lineage (NCBI taxonomy): Eukaryota > Metazoa > Chordata > Lepidosauria > Squamata > Scincidae > Tiliqua > Tiliqua scincoides. The sequence goes on along the minus strand of NC_089827.1, from coordinate 23,992,579 downwards.
GCACTGTGCCAGTGCGGGCTCCAACAAATCTCCGGAGGGCCAGAGGCTCATTGGAGACTGGGGGCTCCCTGAGGGCCGCATTGAGAGGCCTTGAGGGCCACAAGTGGCCCCAGGGCCGGGGTTTGGGCACCCCTGATCCAGACCATCACATCACAGGCAGAAGGAAAGCACAGGTATCTGCCACATACCAATGTTCCAACAAATGATCGACCACATGTTCAACAGTGGTCCCACCAAACTCACCGGGCTAGCTTTCTTATCTTCTTCCTTGCCAGCTCAACTGGGTAACCGGTACTTTGTGTGCTTCCACTGACTAGCTGCTTTTTTCTTTGTTTCCCAGTGCCACAAAGCATTTTGGGGAGCAACCCAGCTGCCATTAGTGGTTGTGTAGGCAACAACAGATGCACACAACCACAGGCTTTGTAGAACACATCCCTGTCATTACACAGCACATACCTGTACATAACGCCAAGATGCCTCCTGAGCAAACAGCTTCATGTAATTAAGCAACTGACAGTGCAATCCTATATATCAGAAGTAAGTCCCACTATGTCCAATGGGGCTTACTCTCAGGTTTGCATGTACAGGACTGCAGCCTGAGTCTAGTTACACAATACCTATTCAAAAACATCATTTGATTCCTAAGCAAGATAACATTCTAACTGCACTCACTTATAATTACGTAAACATTGCTAAAATTCAGCTTACTGACAAGTAAAGGAGCTCAGGAAAGGAGCCAATGACACCCAACAAATCTGTTTTAACAGCATCAGGACAGATTTTTTGAAAATTTCTCAGGGTGTATGAAATCATCTTTTGCAAACTGGTTTTTGTTTAAAAATTTTGATCTGTTGGAAGTTCAACCACAAATTAGTTAAGTGGCAACATATTTTGAAATGCTTAAAAGCTCAACAAGTCACTGTGAAAAAGAAACATTCAGTAATTTGATTTCAATAGTGAACCTAACTACAGATTTGTAAGAACATTCATACACCCAGAGACGTTAAATTACCATATTAAAAAAGAAATGCTCTACCCTGCACATTTCATACACACTGCAAGTTCACTCTGATGGCTTTTAACTCCAAGAGACAAGCCGAGAAAGTCATATGGCCTATTCAAGTTCAGAATACGGGTTCGTATATTAATTAATATTAATACGAGTTCGTATATTAATTCAGCATCTTCAGTTAAGGAATTTAAAGAAAAATAACTGATAAATTTATGCAGAAATTAACCTTCATCAATTAACCTTAATCCTCATGACTCATTAAAAAAAGAACCAGGTTACAGAAACAGACACTAGTTAACTGTCTTTTTCTGTAATACACACTGCTTGAAACAATGTTTTTTTAATGGGTGTGTAGACTTCATATTCAGAAACTGCATACTTCAAAACAGGAGGAGTATAGAAATCAAACTGCGTATTTGAAAGGCCCAGCTTGCTGTAGACCAGTGGTTCTCACAAATGTAGTACTGGGACCCACTTTTTAGAATGAGAATCTGCCAGGACCCTCTGGAAGTGATGTCATGACTAGAAGTGACATCATCAAGCAGGAAAATTTTTTGACAATCCTAGGCTGCAATCCTACCCACACTTACCCAGGAGTAAGTCCCATTTACTATCATTGTTAAAAGAATGTAAGTACATTGGAGCTTGTCAAAAGTACAGGTCTGTAACATTTCCACAAATGCAGTCACATACCATGGTAGCATCAAGTCTAATACATTAAAAATAAAATATTGAAATGAACAGGGACCCACCTGACATTGGCTTGCGATCCACCTAGTGGGTCCCACCCACAGTTTGAGAAACACTGCTCTAGACTTACTGTAAAAAGTCAAATTTTCCTAAAGTTGAGTCCTCCTTTGGTGGAGCCATCAGCAGAAAGACAGTGTAGTACAGAGCTAGTTACTATAGGAAATATATTCCTTAATCTAAGAATATTTCCAACGATACTTCTTATGAATGTAGTTTTCATAGATCCTGGTTCCCAATTTCTCAGTGTGAACTGCATGTGATGCTTACAAGCCCCATGGAAGGGTTTAACCATTGAGCTATGTAGCTTTGTGTTAGACAGTTATGAACTGCTAGCCGAAAAGCTTAAAAACCACTTCAACTATAAAACAGATAAACTTGAACAATGGATGAGGCAGATGCACTGTATATAAATTGGATATGCCTTTTCTATACAAAAGCTGAGTCATCTGACACACGCATTTGGAAGGAGTTGCCTGCTAAAGGACAGTGTAGAACAGTACCAACATCAGTAGACAACACATTATCATACACAACAATATGAGCACAAGATATTGATACAGTTGTTGTGCAGTTCTAACAATGTGCAACAACATAATTTATTTGAAAATATACTTTCATTTTTTATGTACCAAGAAAAAGGAACGACACGTTAAACTGAAGACTATTTACATCAACCTGTCATTTAAATTCATTTGGAAGTATTACAAACTGTTAAGCTAATGATCTGCATTGGTGTTATAAATTCTTAGATTACAAAAACACAAGATTCCCATCAGTAACCACATGCAGAATAGCAGCATGACTGATCCCAGTTCCCACAGATTAAGTTTTACAAAATAAATCTTTGCCAACAATTTCTCCTTTACTTGGCATGTGAATTATCATGCTTCCATGCTTTTGTGTCAGAAGAAAAGGTCAAACCTATACTATCTAAACACTATACACTCAAGTACCAACAAACTCTGCAAAAATCAAGACATGACAGACTTTAAATGTTTGATCCTAAGACCACCCTATATGAGTCACAATAGCACAATTTGAAAGGGATCAGATTCATCACCTGCAGCATGCAAAATATAGAAATAATTGCAGGTTATCAAGGCCTAATCAACATTGCAGCACTGGCATAGCTGTGCCAATGGAACGTGTGCTGCATCCTGCAGTTGGATGGCACTCAGGGAGGCTTCCTCAAAGTAAGGTAATCTTTGTTCCCTTGCCTCAGAGCTGCATTGCCCTTATGTCCGTGCTGGAAAGTGGTTTAGGACTGCGCCCTAAGAGATTATCTAAACTTAACTATTTGAAGCTGAACAAGTGGGACTTGCAACAAAGTGTTTCAGTATATCCTCAGCAACTGCTGCTCTTCAGCATGCCCAGAACAAGTGTTTTCTACTGCTCTACTGCTCTTCAAACTTTGCAGGGATTGGGCATTCATAAAGGAGGAAATTATCCTATGTTCTCTCATTCTCTACAGTCTTTCCTCTTGCACTAGAGCAGTGTTCCCAAACTGTGGGTTGCAACCCGATTTCTGATGGGTTGCAAAACTGATGAGCTGATAGCTGACAAGGTAAACATATTGGAAACCAAATGGAGCAGCACATGTCCGTTCACTCACAAATAGGCAAACCAACTTCAAAGGGCAGACCAAGGGGAATGCAACTCTACCAGATGGTCCCAATTTGATGAATGCAGGCCCCAACTCTCAAGTTCCTCCCATCCAAGTTGCCATGGAAAATGTATTGAACCCCAACAGAAAGTGAAACTAAGCCACACATGCACACTTATTCATGAATAGATGACTGTACCTCACCTCCTATTAATGGCCAGGCAAAGGGGAACACCATTGGCCCAATCCAATGAATGTGGAGCTCAACAAATGCTCCAGAAGGCAGTCACCACCACCCCCCACCATAGTAAAAAGGATAAAAACAGAGGCTTGAGCAGCTGGTAAAGTGAAACTATTTTAAAAGTCTCATAAAACTAGGTGGATCCCAATAGAGTGTCATTTTAAAAACTGGGTCCTGGTGCTAAAAAGTTTGGGAACCAGTGCACTAAAGAATCCCCAAAGCTCAGGACTTTACTGCTTCCACACTGATGGGCACTCAAGAGCCTGAGTTCACTACTCATGTATGCTGTAATGAAATAGTGCAAGATGGTAGGTCTGGAAAGGTAACCTTTATATTTCTCCATTAGGGTGGATAAGGCTGCAATTCTATACAGGTGGAGCCTATTTATCCGAGTTAGTTCCCAGCACGATTAATGAAAAACACGTTAACATAAGAACATCCCCACTGGATCAGGCCATAGGCCCATCTAGTCCAGCTTCCTGTATCTCACAGTGGCCCACCAAATGCCCCAGGGACCACACCTGATAACAAGAGACCTGCAGCCTGGTGCCCTCCCTTGCATCTGGCATTCTGACATAGCCCATTTTTAAAATCAGGAGGTTGCACATACACATCATGGCTTGTAACTTGTAATGGATTTTTCCTCCAGAAACTTGTCCAACCCCCTTTTAAAGGCATCCAGGCCAGATGCCATCACCACATTCTGTGGCAAGGAGTTCCACAGTCCAACCACATGCTGAGTAAAGAAATATTTTCTTTTGTCTGTCCTAACTCTTTCAACACTCAATTTTAGTGGATGTCCCCTGGTTCTGGTGTTATGTGAGAGTATAAAGAGCATCTCTCTATCCACTTTATCCTTCCCATGCATAATTTTGTATGTCTCAATCATGTCCCCCCTCAGGCATCTCTTTTCTATGCTGAAGAGGCCCAAACGCTGTAGCCTTTCCTCATAAGGAAGGTGCCCTAGCCCAGTAATCATCTTAGTTGCTCTCTTTTGCACCTTTTCCATTTCCACTATATCCTTTTTGAGATGCGGCGACCAGAACTGGACACAATACTCCAGATGTGGCCTTACCATCGATTTGTACAACGGCATTATAATATTAGCCATTTTGTTCTCAATACCTTTTCTAATGATCCCAAGCATAGAATTCACCTTCTTTACTGCCACCGCACATTGGGTCGACACTTTCATCAACCTGTCCACCACCACCCCAAGATCTCTCTCCTGATCTGTCACAGGAAAAGTTTGAGGGACAAGTTGCATATTTTAGTCAAGATACCAGCAACTTTATTCTTCAATTCCTTAATAACTCTAGGATGGATGCCATCAGGGCCCGGTGACTTATTGATCTTTAATTTATCAATGAGGTCTGAAACATCTTCTCTTTTAACTGGTATCTGCCCGAGGTCTTCTGCCTTGAAGACAGATGCAAAGAACTCATTCAATTTCTCTGCCATCTCTAAGTCTCCTTTTATTTCCCCTTTCCCTCCCTCACCATCCAGAGGGCCAACCGCTTCTCTGGCAGGTTTCCCACTTCTAACATATTTGAAGAAGCTTTTATTATTCCCCTTAATGCTGCTGGCCATGTGTTACTCATAGTCTCTCTTGGCCTCCTGTATCACCTTCTTACATTTCTTTTGCCACAGTTTATGTTCCTTTTTATTCTCCTCATTAGGGCAAGACTTCCATTTACAGAAGGAAGCTTCCTTGCCCTTTACAGCCTCTCTAACTTGGCTGGTTAGCCATGCAGGCACCCTCCTGGACTTAGTGGAGCCCTTCTTATTTTCCGGTATACACTTCTTCATTGTGCTACATTCCATAGAGTTACGTAAATAGTGCAGCCTGACACTTGGGGCTGGAAGGAAACTAAAGCAGCTGTTATCAATCCCCTCCTGTTATCAATCACCAGCTGTTTCCTCCCTCCCCTCCCCTCCTTAGCCTTTCCCTCCTTCCCCTTTCACAGGTGGGATGCTGAGCTTTTAAGAGTCCAGTCCTATGTGTTTCTACTCAGAAGTAAGCCCCATTATAGTCAATGGGGCTTACTCCCAGGAAAGTATGGAGAGAATTGTAGCCTAAATCTCATGCTTTGCTTGCTGGGCAGGCTTCCTTGCTGGGCTGTTTTGTTTGTGTAGGCTGGAGCAGGAAAGCCTGCACCATGGGGGGGGGGGGGGAATTTGGCAAACACTCCCTGGGTTTTTTAAAGCAATCCCCTCTCCTCCACCTACTGCCTCCTTCTCCATACTCAGCCCTTCCCTTTGCCAGCTGTCCCTGCTTCTTCCACAGGTGGGATGCTGAGCTTTTAAGAGTCCAGTCCTATGTGTTTCTACCCAGAAGTAAGCCCCATTGACTACAATTACTCCCAGGAAAGTGTGGATCAGATTGTAACCTAAATCTCATGCTTTGCTTGCTGGGTAGGCTTGCTTGCCTGCACCATGGGGGGGGGGATTCAGTAAACACTCCCTGGGTTTTGTAAAGCAATCCCCTCTGTTGCTACTGCACCTACCTGCCTGTGTGTGTGTGTGTGTGTGTGTGTGTGTGTGTGTGAGAGAGAGACAGAGACAGAGACAGAGACAGAGAGCGAGCGAGCGAGCACGCACGCGAGCTCCACCTTGCTGCTTGTGCTCTGGCTACAGAGGTTTTCTGCCCCCCTCCCCCTCTTCAGACTTGGTTGGCTCAGGGGCTCCAGGAGTGTTACTGTTCCTTCAAAAGGAGAACCAGGGCTCCTGGGCTATTTCTCTGCCTGGGCAAGGCAGAGCCTTTTTGCAGTGTTTTGGGCTGCCTGGAAAGGGATAGAGACACCAGCCCAGGGCAAAGGAGGCAAAGGTGTGTGTGACTTTCAGTTCCCCCACCCCATTCAAATCAGCAGATTAAAAAATCCATGGATAAATTGGCTGCACCTATACATGCTTACCTGTAAGTAGGTCTCATTGAACTACGTCTGACTAAATATGCACAGGACTGGACTGTAAAGTTCCAGCAAGGCAGTACCTACAGAGCATGGGAAATTGATTCTTATGGATTAGCATTATTTGTTTTAGGGCACATTTCTAAGAGACCCCAATAGTCACAAAGATTCTATGGTAAAAAGTCTACAGTAGTTAAACAAAAGTATAGTCATGTAAAGTGAAAAGAGTTTAACTATTTCTTTACTACCATAAAACCCTGGGAATTTTTCTTTGAGAGGCCTAGTGAGCTCAGTGGTGGGCAGGGAGGAAAAGCCCCAGGTGCCATGCATGCAGGCCTTGTGGGGGCAGCACCACTGCACCCACTGCTGCCTTCGCCCACCCTCTGGGACTATTCAAAGGGCAGGCAAGGCCGGGCATAGCATTCAGGACTGCTGCGAAAGCCTTCAGAGGTTTTCACAGCAGTCTTAAACAGTACTTCCAGGAAACTGGAAGTACTGTTTATGATTGCATGGGAAGCCTCAGAAGGCTTTTGCAGCAGTCTTGAATGCCGCACAAAGCTCCATGCACTTTAGTAAGTATCCCAAGGAAGGGGGGGTGGCATGATGCAGGAGGGCGGCATAGCGGACCTGCTCCCTGGGATGCCACAGTGGCCAGGTCCATAAGTGAGATTCTCTTTAAGAGGATGCTCAACAAGCACACAAAACCTCAGAGTAGCACTGCTGAAGCTATGACACTCAAACAGTTTGTTGCTAGATAAGCACTCAAGGTCTTCCTCATTCAGCGACAAATATTTATGGTTTATCACACTGTGCATTTGTCTGAAAACAAGCAACTTATTAGTTGCAAGTTTCTATTTGTTTTTTGTCTAGGGATCCAAGGCCCCAGGGCAGTTTTCCAATTATATATTTGATAAGTATTGATTTTCCATTATTAACAAACTTCCACCTATTCCCATAAGAGTAGGACATGCTGAGTCTTACTGATTTCCTTCCCTGGGGGTACATTTAGTTTGTCTCCCCTATTTCAAACTCCTCACTTTACCCAACAACAACCCTTTTTTTGATGACAGCACAAACAGGACAGATTGATTTATAACATGAATTTAGCCTCTGTGACCAACAAACCCGGTTTCAAAGCATGGATAATATAGCCCTCAAACCACAGCATTATTGCTATATCAAGCATTACTTATGAGCTGGCTGCTTCTCACTGAAACTGGCAGCTGTGGAAATCTATATTGCAAAACTTCTACAGCAGTGGTTCCCAAATTGTGAATCAGGACCCACTGGTGCATTGTGACCTGATTTCTGGTGGGTCACCAAAGGGTGATGCTAAGATCAAATAACTGCCTCAAGCTCTGAGGTATTCAAAAAATCAGATACTGTAGCTGCTAATTACCCTGCCAAGAGCTGAGCTCCTGCAGTTTGCAAGCATGTGTAAATATAGGGAGATAAAAGTTTGAGGGTCTTTTTACTAGTTATTATAAATAAATTAAATAAAATATTATTTCTTTCTAGATCTTTTTTTAAAGTCAGGTAAACCTAGGTGGGTCCCGACAGAGCAGTGTTTCTCAAACTGTGGGTCAGGACCCACTAGGTGGATCGCGAGCCAATTTCAGTGGGTCCCCATTCATTTCAATATTTTATTTTATATATATACACACACACACACTTGATTTTACAATGGTATGCTATTGCATTTGGGAAATGTTACAGACCTGTACTTTTAACAGGCTACTATGTATAAGCTTTTAACCATGACAGTAAATTCAACTTATTCCTGGGTAAGTGCAGGTAGGATTGCAGCCTAGGATTGTCAAAAATTTTTCCTGCTTGATGATTTCAGTTCCAGTCATGATGTCAGTTCCAGTCATGACATCACTTCAGGTGGGTCCTGACAGATTCTCATTCTAAAAAGTGGCTCCCGGTGCTAAATGTGTGAGAACCACTGTGATAGACTGTTGTTTTAAAAAGTGAGTCCCCGTGCTAAAAAGTTTGGAAGCCACTGCTCTACTGCAATCATTACTTTTTGAAGTTAGGATTGCAATGATGATGATGGTGATGATAAAATCCTGCTCATCAATTGTCACAACTCTCCCTTGCAATTCTTTGCCCTTCAGTGGTTTGGTTCTTTTAAAAAACAAAACAAAAGCAGGGATCCTCTCCTTCACTAGGTCAAAAGCCTCGTTTTCAACCAAAGAAGAAACTTGTAGTGATAAGTGACCTTACAAGCAGCAGCAAGCCAGAGCCTTGAGGGGAACACGCCCAAGGCATTATGCAGATCCAGGGGAAAACCCAGCTCCTAAACGAAGGCCCGCCCCCGACTCTTACCCGCCCTCCTATTGGATGAAGCTCAGCACTGGCAATAATAACATAACAAGCATCCTCACCATCATCCCAGGAGAATGGAACGCTCTGGATTGCACGTTGCGGCTTCTTAGCACAGGCTGGTCTCCGCCATGGCTACTACTATTACTACTGCTGTTACCCTGGAGGCTTAAGGGTACAATCCTAAACACACTTTCCAGGGAGTAAGCCCCACTGACTATAATGGGTCTTAGTTCTGAGGAGACAGGCAAAGGATTGGGCTGTGAGTCATTGCTGATGCTTTCCAGGGAAGATGTTTGGTTCAAGAGCTGTCATGATGTTCAGCCACACTCTCCCTCCCCACCTTCCTTCTTCTCCATGACCTGCATCTGAGTTGCTATTCTCCTTGCAAAAAGAAAGGGGGGGGGTTCTCACCCAACCCCATTTTCTAGGAGGAAAAAAAATGGTGCTGGGGCTCAAGCCTGCCATGCCATGTGTACTAGAAGCAGCACAGACCGATCTGATGCCTGTTTTCCGGGAAGTAAGTTCAATGGGACTCAGTGGCGTAGCTAGAGGGGGTGCAGAGCACTAAGTTTTGCAGGGAGCCTCACCGCAGCGTGCAAGGGGCCCCTCCCTCTCCACTTCGGAGTCATTCCAGACAGGGGGACCAAAAAGGAGGGGCAAGACTCCATTTTGCTCTCCCCCCCCCCGCCTGGAATGGCTCCAAAGGGGATGGGCCACTTGCACGCTGCGGTGAGGCTCCCTGCAAAACTTAATGCCCTGCACCCCCTCTAGCTACCCCACTGATGGGACTCACTTCCAGGTGAGTGTGCCTCCCCGGGACTACGGCCCAACAGCGCTTACCCCCCTCCATGCATGTTTACTTAGAAGCACACTGACGTTCTCAGAGGCACTTTTGCGATGCCTTCACATACACTCTTTGTTCGGTTGCTGCAGAGGGGAAGACTCTGATCATCCCAGTGGAAGTCCTGCCCACACATCTCTCCCCCCCCCCGCCCCCATCAGCGTGCGAGGCTGGCTGGCTGTCTGTCCGTCCCAGCCGGGCCCTGCCCGAACTTTCTGGCGCTCCTCCGCCCCAGCTTTGGCGCAGCCGGCCAGGCACTTCCAGCGCCCTCACTGACGCACATGAAATTCGCCCGTGCAACCACATCCCCATCTCCAGGCAGGCGCAAGGATGCTTCGCTGCTGCAGCCAGCAAGGGCGGGGAGGAGGAGAAGCAAAGTGGCCTGAAACTTCCGCGGCTGCCTCCAGGCGCAGCCCGGACCCCGAGGCGCCCCCAGCCCCCCCCCGCCCTTACCTTGCTTGACACACTTGAGCCGGATGGGGTCCTTGCAGTGCTTGATCACGGCCAGCACATCCCTGATGGTGAGCCCGGCCACGGGGGTCTCGTTCACCTCCAGCAGCAGCTCCTCAGGCACCAACTTGCCGCCGCTCTCGTAGACCACCTTGCCGGGCTTGACCTCCCCCAGGTAGGGGAACTGCCCGTTCTCGGCTCCCCCCTTGAGCTCGAAGCCCAGCTGGCCCTCCTGGTTCCTCACGATGACACATTCATGCACCCGGCTCGTCCAGTGGCTCTTCTTCTTCAAGCCCTTGGACATGGCCCTGGGAAGGGGGCTCTGGCGCTCGCCTGGGGTGTCCTTGGAGTTTCCGAGGCGGCGTGGAGGGGGAGGGGCGGGGGGAGAGTGGGGGTGGCCGGCTGGGTGGAGAGCCAGGAGAATGGAAGGGTGAGGGAGGGGAGGCAGGCGGGCGGGCGCCTCTTTCCCCTCGCCAGCTCTCTAGCTGCGTGTGCGGTGGGAGCTGCTGGCCATGGCCAATGCAGCAGCAGCAGCAGCAGCAGCAAGGATGCTGGCTGCGTCTCTGTGTGTGTGTGTGGCGTGTACTAGTTGTACAGTAAGTGGATGGAGGGGGGAGGGAGCGCCGCCTATGCTGGAGTAGGAGGCGGGAGCGAGGTGGGGAGATGTCTGTCTGGCTCACACACTCCGAGCTGACCCGGTAGTGAAGACCGAGAGGGAGGCTGGCTGGCTGGCTGGGCTTGCCTGGCAAGGCAGCAGCAGCAGGGAAGAGAGAAGGCGGAGAGCAGCCAGCGGTGGGTGGGGAAGGAGGGAAGCAGAAGGACCCGCTGAGCCAGGCGCCGACGACGCCTCCAGCCCCAGCCGGCTCTCCTCAGCCTGCCTGCCTGCCCCCCACAGGCTGTCTGGGGCCAGCCGCGCTTGGGGGAGGGACGTCACCCACCTGCCCTCCTCTCTCTCTCCCTCCACCCCCCCTCCCTTCTGCCTGGTCTCCCCCCTCAGGAGCCTTTCCCCGCTGCGCGCCAGCCTTGCGCTCCTGCTGCGCAAAGGCGCGCGCGCGCGCTCCGGGGAGGGAAGGACCAGGGCGAGCCTCCGCTGACGCTGCAGCTGCCCAGCGGCGCGAGGCGCACAGCCAGGCAACAGTGGGGGGGGGGCCTCCGAGTCGAGAGGGGGCGCAGCGGAGCGGGGCAGGGCTGAAGCGGTGGCCTTTGGAGGCAGCAGCGGGCCAGGGGACTGTCCTGGACGGGTCAACTCTGGGTCATGAGGGAATCAGGCTTCCCTTTGGTTAGCAGGCATTGTGCTTCTGCCCTTTTGAACATATGACCCATTCAGTGGCGTAGCTAGAGGGGGTGCAAAGCACTAAGTTTTGCAGGGAGCCACACCGCAGCGTGCAAGCATCCTCTCTGCCCTTCAGAGCCATTCCAGGTGGGGAGAGCAAAACCACCTGGAATGGCTCTGAAGGGGAGAGGGGACGCTTGTATGCTGCAGTGTGGCTCCCTGCAAAACTTGGTGCTTTGCACCCCTCTAGCTATGCCACTGGACCCATTAGTCCCTCTAGCTGAGCATTTTCCAACATGAACTGGCAGCGACTCTTCAAGCAGGGGTCTTCTTTCTCAGAGCTGCTATGGTCCCTTTGCCAAAAGTTTAAACATCACCACTTGCCCTCCCACACTTCCCTGAAGGCTGATGCCTAATGTCCTACTTCTAGATTCCAATGCAATTCCATAGAGCCATGTCCTATACCCCCTTCATATTACCTACCCAGGCCACCCCTTTCTCTCCTTAGCCTCAGAAAGAAGCTGCCCTGTATATAAGGCAAGGCCAAACAGTCTTTGGCAATTTCATCTCTATGGTAGCACTGTCAGATGGGGGCCTCCACAGAGATGGAGTTGGCAAGAATACTTGCATCAATCACAACCATATGTACAGAGGAGACAGTAGCCCCTTTCACACATTATATGCATGCAAAATGAATGCACATAGGATGTGGTATCACTGCACTAGTCTTCCTCCCTATAAGTGTCTGAACAGACACCCCACTATCACCCATGGCGGACACTCATTCTACACATGTAACATCTGAAAAGGGTTAGCTTGAATGCAAGGGTTAGCTTGACAGGATCTGTTCAAGCAATGAACTGATAGTGTGCATGTTGGAAGCAAGGCCTGCCACTACAATCTCTTTCCCATGGAGCATTCATTGAATCTTGTTATGTCATCTTAAAAGAGCTAGTGTCATTTACTGTTTTTAATTAAAATATTTCTATGTGCTCCAATGCTGGTGCCATACATGGTCTTTTAAATATCACAAACAAGAAAATTCTTTAAAGTGTGTGGGAATTGGGGACATGAAAGGACAAAAGAGAAGATACAAACAACTGAGTAGGTTTCTAGCTATATAAGTGGTTCCGAAACTGTAGGTCGCAAGCCAATTTCTGGTGGGTCACAAACCCAGAGGAGTATTTAGTTTTTACAAATACACTTCCCAGTGTGCTTAGCAGCTTAACGCATTCCTGCAATTTCCTTTTCCTCCCATGTTGTTCCTATCCTGAAGTATCAAAATCCCATGTTGCCCTGGAGTGCACTTGAATGTTGTGGAGGTCCAAAGCTTGTATGCACCCTGTATTCCTCTCCTTGAGGCAGTTGGGCCCCCTGGGGTGAGTTTTTGGATGCTGACATAAGAGAACTTCTGCAGAAAATACAAGGTAAGAATTTGTGGGAATGGTCTTTCCCCAGGTGGGCAACAGTGGAGGGCAGGAGATGGCAAGCAGAGTGGGGGTGGAGCCCTTTTTGGACCAGAAGGGAGACCAGAAGTGAACTGTGGTGGTAAAATGTTTGGGAACCACTGACCTATATGATTGCAGACATGGAAGAAAAAGAACTGAAAGCGCATAGATTGCCTAAGGCCACCTGGTGAGTTCATGGCAGATGCAGGATTCATACCACATAAATCCTGATTAATAGTTCATAATAATAATAATAATAATAATAATAATAATAATAATAATAACTTTATTTCTACCCCGCCTTTCTCCCCGAAGGGACTCATTCCCTTAACCACTGTGCTACATTAGCTCTTGTCATTACAGTGGAATCCATTGTTAGGGAGGTAAAAATGTGGAGGCACAGTGTTCTAACTTTGAAAACATCATGCCTATTAATAGTGACCAAAAAGACTCTTCCATACATGGCAGGAGAGATTAAAGTGTTAAAAAAACCCCATCTAAAATTGTATAGCTCTGTGGAAAACATGGTGAGTAGTGGAGGACTGATATGCCCTTCCGACAGAACACTTCTGTTCACAAGTGACACAAAAATTGCAGCAAGCTTGAAATGCAATTGTAAATCAATTTTCCTACACAGCCATTAATCAGTTTAAAAGCTGATGCACATTCATTTGAAAATGGCATTTCTGTCTTTCTTGCATGTGCATCAACTTTGTATAGAATTCAATGGCAGACATTCCCTTCTGACAGGAGAAAGTAAAAGGTTGTATTTAGGGGCACAATTGTAAGGGGAGGGGCTAATCTTGTTACCTGCCCCTAACTTCCTGTGTCCTTAAGAATCAAGCCTGCTTCTGTCTGCATAGCCAAATCTTTCATCTGTCCTGCCCCATCCAGGGTTCAGTTTTTTTATTACACTATAGAGAAGTCGTTCCCAAACTGGTGTGTTGCGTCCCACCTGCCAGGGAAGCACTTTTCCCTGTCCTACACAGGATAATGCTGCTGCCAGGACAGGAGGGATTTTTTTTACTTACTGGCAGCCAGCACCAGAGTCACGGGGTAAGGTGCGGGGAGCCCTGCGGAGGGCTCCCTGGACCTCCCTGACCCACCAGGACTTCAATGCTGGCTGCTGGTAAGTAAAAAAATATTTTCCATCCCCAGCAGCAGCACAATCTTGGGAACAGCTTAGCTGCGATAGCCCCTCCCCTGCACACACTTAAGGTGTTCCCTTGTAGAAGTTTGGGAACCGCTGCTGTAGTGTAACAAGCAGGATGGAACTTTGGGAAGTAGCATTTATAAGATTTCCGATGAGACTGTACAAAGCACTTGGTCTTCCTGTTTTCTTTGCATTAGTACTAATCAACAATGGTTTTTAGAAAGGGAGAAAGTCCACAGGACACCATGTATCACATCGTAGCATGGAATGACAAGAAGCTGTGTTTACAATGCAGTTGTTGAAAGTACTCATGTCCAGTTTTGGAATCAATTCCTTTATTGGAATGACATTGGAAGTGATGACAGCAAGCCTGTATCCTCAAATGTTGTCTAGCAAGAAAGCAGTGTTGTGTGTTGGGGGGGGGGGGTGTATTTTTATTAAGTAAGTAGCAGGTGACAAAATGGAGCTTAATTTTTCTCCACTGCAACCTCTCTCCACACAGGCCAACACAAATGTTGCTGTCTTAAAAGTTAGACTCCTTTCTGGGTATATTTGGGGTGCTGATTCCAAAAATGGCACCAGTTTTGCCCTATCCTGTCTAGTTTCAGAAATACGGCATAGCCTCATTAGCCTACTCCATAGCTTCCTCACAAGCAAGCTGCTTGAACCATTCACTAATAAGGCTATGCTGTATCTCCGAAATGAGACGTGATAGCATAGGTCAAGACAAAACAGATATCATTTTTGGAATCAGCACCCCACATTCATATAAAACCACCGTTCTTAAAAAAAAATAAAAAATTTTGACCCTCTGTTTCACAGGGCTATGTAATTTTTCTGCTGACTGGGTTACTTCTATTCTCAATGCCCAACTGAGGGAAAACGTGAGAGGGAAGAGTAATAGGTGGCAGAAAGGTTCAGCTCTCTTCTCACTCACCGTTTTTCTACTTGAAGCTGCCCAGCTGTTGGGTGCAACTTGCATTTGAATACCAGAGGCTACTGCCATCATGCCTACTTTTGTCCATATCTGCTGTGAATGCTGGTGGGAAAGCATCGAAGTATGATAACTTGGTAGTCTTTCCACATGGCCATCTGCCCTTGGTGCCCCTTCTAATCACTAGGATTTAGACAGCCTGAAATGAGAGAACAATTGTCTCTTTAAAAAACCTGGCCACCTTATTTATTGGTGTAATCTGTTGGCAACCTTCAGTCTCGAAAGACTCTGGTATCGCGCTCTGAATGGTGGTTCTGGAACAGCGTCTAGTGTGGCTGAAAAGGCCGATTTGGCAGTGACAATCCCTTCCACACCGGGAGCAAGTGCAGTCTGTCCCTGGTCTGTCTCCCTGGCTATGGGCCTTCCTTCTTTGCCTCTTTGCCTCAGTATGTCGGCCAAGTGTCTCTTCAAACTGGGAAAGGCCATGCTGCACAGCCTGCCTCCAAGCTCAGAGGCCAGGGTTTCCCACCTGTTGAGGTCCACTCCTAATCATTCTTCATTAAAGCCCCCTCCCCCACTTTCTGCCCATGATGTTTGCTCCAGCAGTTCCTCAGAGTCAACCACCCAAATGTATTCCGCCCCATTCAATAGTTCTTATGTTTTTCTGCCATAATGCATGTGACTCCTTCTCAGAGTACCTATAATATATTTCTCTCTCTCTCTCTCTCTAAGTTATCAAAATGAGCCTCCTCTGCAAAGCACCATGTCCACTGCGTATTGATATTAGAAATCAGTTAATTATATTAAACAGTCTATTCAGTTTATCCACAGTACAACCTACAGCCTTTTGAGATCTCATCTCTGTCTCTTCACCTAAGCTATGGAGAAGGCTCTCACTGGGGAAAATGGCACATTTACAGTTTTATGAATTGCTTTAATAACTAGAAGAGGATGCCTTACTTTTATTTCTTGAAACCTAACCCTCCATCTGACCTTAAAACGTAGCTCATTAGGATTATTTGAGGTTTCCAGTACTTGTTAAAATCAGACTGCTATTGATCTAAGTATTATGCTCTATTCCTTGTCTTAAATAATACATACTCCCACTTTAAGACTGTTGTTTAAAATGTTTCCATTTAAAAACCTATCGGTAACAATATGAACCTGCATATGATTTTAATTTGTAGCAGATATGGTACTTGAGATAATTATAGTCTTTTGATTCCATTGTCAGTGGAGTGATGGATGTACAACTATAAAGCTGGGAGGGCTCATTGAGAAATAGCAATTTCACAGAACAAGAAAAAGCAGTATGATCCTCATGACCACAATTCAACACAGAGGTATGTGTGCTTAAGTACATAGTTCAGATGGAGGTTTTCTGTTGTGAAAATTCTTGAATGGCAGCGAGGCAGTGCAAAACCCATCCTGCTATTTAAGTGCTATTATTTCTGTGATAATGTCACTATCATTAAACACTAAAGCAGTGTTTCCCAAACTGTGGGTCAGGACCCACCAGAGGATCGCTAGATAATTTTTGGTGGGTCACAAAAAGTTTTTGAAAGAGAAATAAAACAACTTTATAAGCACCCTTGCCAGGTTTGCAGAAGAAAATAGTTAGCTGGAATGCCAGGGTTGGGGTCTTGACTGGATGACTTGAACTGGAGTTGCAAAAATGCATGTTTTTCGCTAACTTGTTGACTCATGAGTTGTGTGCATGGAAGACTCAGAAAAACACACGAATCAGGGCTCCCCTGACTTGGCATTCATCCTCACATGTGCTGACTTGAGTCTGCCTGTGTCTGGGTGTCCTTGCTTACTGTTTTCACAATGTGAAAAACTTTGTGGAACCATCATTCCAACCAGGTGAGCAGCAGGGAGGTTCCATATACAAGGCAGGGAAGGGTTAATGTTTGCATTTGTATCCAAGGGGAAGGGGGTAGAGGCAGGAGCAGGCTCTCTGATAGGAAGGAAGGAAGGGATGATCATTGAATGCAGGATGGATGGTTTCGTATTTTTTTGGCTGAGAGAGGGCTGAAGGAGGAGCCAAAGGGGTTCTTGCCATAGGATTGACTGCAGAAGCCCAGGGGAGGAGGCAGGGAAGGGAGGAGGCAGTTCATAGCAATCACACTTTCCACCATGGCTGGTGGGGAGGAGGACCCTCACTGAATGACTGGCTGAAGTGGAACTACTTGTGTGCAGAGCTGCCAAGGATTGGGTTGTCCTGGTAAACTTACTAGCTTCTGCGCGTGACCTTCCTCCCTCTTGCTGCTTCTCTCCCGGCTCTCTCACAGTCCCTCCCACCCCCTCCTGCTTTGTTTACAGATGGGCAGGGACATCAGGGGAGTGTTCAAAGAGATCTCAACACACACATACATACAGCCCAGCAGCCGCCCCGTTTTATCCAAGGTGGGCTTTTTAAAGGGGGCGAGTCAACTCGAGTCCTTTGGAGTTGTGAAAGGACTCTAAAAGAAAGAGACTTGGAGACTTGGAAAGTGCCACCATTATGACTTTTTCAAGTTGAGTCACAGGGGGTAGTGACTCTAGACCCAGCAATGCTTCCTCTGTGCTTGGAATCAATTGAAGATGGCATACAGGAATCAGTGGAGGTGGGGCAGTGACTTATCTAAATGGCCTCATCATTGGCCTCATCATTTAGGCAGCCTAGAGGGCAGAAGCTCAACCACAACCCCGGGGAGGGGGGTTGTGATCCATGGGTTGAAGAACATTGATTTACAGCACAACCTTATGTAAGTCAAAAGTAGGTCCCATTGTGCTCAGTGGGGCTTACTCCCAGGAAAGTGGGTGTAAGATTGCAACCTTTAGCTTATAGCCCAATCCTATGCTGGCCTCCACTGGTGGGATCAGCACGTCCAGTATTGCTAACATGCTGTAAGGCTCATTGTGCCAGTATGGAGGCTTACCCTGCCAATGGAGAGGCCTATGCTAGCCTCCTGCCACCAGCTGGAGGTCAGTGCCCGCCAGCAAGTAGGGACCTCCACAGCTCAGCAGGAGGACAGGAGAAAGGTGAATGGGGGAAAGGTGGAACAGGGTGTGGAGGGGGTGTGATAGGGTGTGGGAAGGTGGGGAGGAGAGCATATCAGGTCTGGGAGGAGGTGGGGAGGCCTCCACCATATCACTTAAGTTATTTCCCCTCTGGTTTTTCTACTGAAAAAGTCTCCCTTCACTGGGGAAAAAAAAATCAACTTGAGCAGTACTGTTCAAGGAAAAACTGCTGGAGAGGAAAAAGTTAAAAAGCCCCTTCCTGAATCTATTCTTCAATCATCTTCCAAGATCTCTAGCCTCCTCTGATGAACTTTAGGTCCAGGGAATAAATGGATATTAAACAGCCCAATCCTCACCAAATTCCTCTACTGCAGGTGCAGCGGGGCCAGTGCAAACTCAGCTGTATCCAGAGTGGGAAAAGAGGCAACTGGAGGTCTCCTTGAGGTAAGGGGACATTTGTCCCCTTGCCCCAGGTAATGCCCCAACAGCCTCTATGGGCCTACTTGGATCTGCACTAGAGAAATCTCTGGCACAAGTCTGAGCAGCTCTGTGTTGGCTTTCATGCTCAGGATATGTACAGTATATGTCTTTGGGGGCAGATTGTGGTATGTGCAGTTGGATTTTTAACAAGAAAAGAAAAACTGCATCACAAATAAAACATAATACAATTTATGCACGTTTCTCAAGTTCAAAAATTCTTCTCTTTGCTTCCTAAGAATTAAAAAAAAATAGTTTCCAAGTTTGTATTTTTTTTATTTTAGATTTTTTAAAAAAACACAAAACATTTAGCCTATTTCTAGAACTTTTTTTTTCTTTCGAAAAATCCTGTCAATTTGGCGTGATTCATGCTTGATTACAAATCTGGCCATAAGTAGCAATCCTTATTTAAATTCAGTCTGACTGTGGTGTGAACAGGCTTTCATATACAGTAGCCTTCTGATAATCTGGCACTTTTGGGACCTAGGTGATACCGGATTATCATATACATTGGACTATTAGGAGGTGCTATAGAGTGGCAGAAGTGAGAGGACAGGAAGCAGTGAGGGGACTAGAAGGAGTTTGTTGTGCAATTTGGGGAAGAGGGGTGGCCCTTAATGGCCAGCATGGGAGTCTCTACTTGCCCCTTGCAACACAGACAGAGCAAGAGCAAGAGGGACTTGGGGTTCAATCCTATATAATTTTTCAGCGCAGATGTAGCCACAGTGCAGCCCTGAGGTAAGGGAACAAACTATCCCTAGCCTTGAGGAGGCCTCCGTGACTGCCCACCACCACCCCAGGATGCAGCACATGCTCCATTTGCATGGCTGCATCGGTGTTGGAGGTAGAGTTGGCCCCCTTGGAGGAGGCAGAAACCTATGCTGGGCTCTGATCCCTCAATTTAGCTTGGGTAGCCAAAGCAGATTAGAATGATCCCCAAGCTCTGGTTGCCTGAACCTTTTCTTTTTTCATTTTTCTTTCTTTTTTTAATGATTAATATGGTGTGTTTAACTTGCAAAGTACATTGCAGTTTTTATTTGTTTTCCCTCACAACAATGATAGAAGACCACAGTTTAAAAAGAGAAAGCAGATGACAAAATGGGCTACTTTGCTCTTATGGCAGTTTGACATCCGTTTTGATGCTGGACTACTGGGAGTACTGTTCAATTAGATGCTGCGCTATTGGAGCTTTGCTGTACTTGCCAACAGAGTTCCTCGAAGGTAATTTTTTGTGCCCACTTTGCTGAGCACTTTGTAAATAAATTAGCTCACATCTGGCTTGACAGGGATGCTACCACTTGACGGAGAATTTCAGGCGGAGGTAGCTCTAGTACTCTTGTCAAATTGTTTGGCTCTATTCCAGGTGGTTTTATCTGCAGACGGGGACAGGTTGCTTAAAAGGGTCCATGCAGCCACCTGTGGCCTGGCCACTTGCCAGGTTATAAAAACACATCAGGAGAAATTGACCTTGATGTTGAATGTAGTTGTAAATGTGTCTCTTGATAAGAACAGGCAGCCAGGACTAATAAAGGAGAGAGTCTACAGTGCTTTTTTTAAAAAAGTATATGAACATATGAAACAACCTAAAAAGAGTTGGACCAATGGACCATCAAATGGTCCACCAATGGACCATCAAATCTAATGTTGTCTACTCTGACTGTGGGCAACTCTCCAAGTTTTCGAGCAGTGGTCTTTCCCAAAGACCTCTGGAACCCAGTTGAAATTGACTACCTGAGATCCTTGAACTGGAGAGGGGGTGGGGAAGAATCTAGGTGGGTATGGATTTGGGCACTGGAGAGGACTGAATATGAGCTCCCTCGGTTCAGAAATTCACATCTTATTATAAGCAATATTCAAATCCCTCAAAATGACTGGTTCCACCAGTCAACCTTCCTGGTAGTTTCCCTTTCCTCCACTGGTTTAGAACACAGTACTATGCTTATCTACTCAGAAGTAAGGGCCATTGTCTTTATTGGGGCTTAGTCTCAGAGAAGTGAGCATAGGTTTGCAGCCACATTCTTGTAAAGAGGTACAGGAAATTGCAGCTGGAAGCTTTTCTGTAGATCAGGAGCCTCTAAACTCCAGCCCATAGGATGGATCCGGTGCATCTGACCATCACGTCCAGGCAGTGTGCAGCAATCACTTTACACACCTGAATGTTGCCAAGTCTCACACCTGAATGTTGCCAAGTTAAGGAATGCATCCTCCTGTTCATACCCTTTGTATTCAGCTCTAACGATTTCTGAAAAGATCTGCTCTTAATGCCCCTGCTTCAGGAGATATTTTTGATGGGAAAATGGTGCAAAGTGAACGAGTTAACTTATCTCTCCCCTATGGATGGTTACCCTGATCATAACTGAGCCCTCTGGTGCTGTTTTATAAGAAAAAGAAGCACCCTGATGTTAGGAGCATTCTACCTTCATTCGTGTTCCAGTTAATGCCTATGCATGAGTGTCCCCCTTCATGACATCATCTCCATCCTGAGTTAAATGGACTCATGGTAACCCACTCCTGCTTTTCAGCAGTCCCAGTGTGCACAATGATCCTGGACACTTTAAGTCCAATCCTATGCTTGTCTACTCAGAAGTAAGTCACATTATAGTCAATAGGGCTTCCTTCCAGGAAAGTGTGGCTAGGATTGTAACCTTTGTGGCTTTGTGGGCATAACTGTTAACCCCCACCTCTTGCTGGTGTCTCCTGTCTTTCACTTTCAGAAACAATGAGATGAAATCAACCTGTTAGGTTACCGTATATTGGAAAGATAACGAAATGCAAACTTTTATTTTGAAACTCTGCTTTTGTTGTTCTGATACAACAATCAATGTGTTTTTATCACCCCACTAGGCCAAAATCTTCAGTGACTGCTCTTGCAAGCTCAGCTGATTGGTACCATTTGTCCTGGTGTCAGATTATGCATTGTGTGATTTTTGCATCCACAGGCTCTCAGGTCATGTGATGTGCCCATTTTGGATGATGAAAAATATATTAAGTAAGCAAGCATTCAAGAGGATTCAATTGCACTATTGTACAGTCTGGACTTTGTACACAGAACGGTATTCTGTGAACACAGTTGAGTAAGTTACTATTTTCAAATGGTACAATTGGCTCAACAATAGCTTTTTTTTCCCCCTGCTAGCAATCTCTGTCAGCAAAATGAGCCCATAGTAACACTATCCTGGTGCCTTATCAGAAAGTGATACAATTGGAGGATCAATATTTCTCACCCTTTTAAAAAAAGAGTCGACAGTCATGCATTGCTCCCTAGTTTTTAGAATCAAATTAATTTGTAATAATCAGTGGTGGACCTCCCCAGCCCCGCGCCCCGGAGGGAAAGGTCCACAATGGCGCCCCCCTCAGGCTGTCATCACCTTCCCACACACAAAAATCCACCCCTCCTAATTACCTGAGGCTCACAGAGCCTCATGCGACCCAGGGCTATTTTGGGGAAGCTTCCTAAAGTTTCTTCAGTTTCCTCAGAGAGGCTTCTGCGGGGTCCTAGAGGCTCACGCCCAGGGCATTTGTCCCATAGAACATAATGACAGGTCCACAACTGTAGTCAATGTGCTTTGTAGTCAATGCGCTTTTCATACTGTGCCCTCAAACTTTTCAGAGAAATTTCATTTGTTTGGGAGGATTTTCCCTTACCCAGGGCTGAGCCACAGGCAGTCCCAACCCCGCTCTGGATATGGGGCAAGCCAACCGGCCTCCCCATTCCAGCGCAGGTTAGGATTGCGTTGTCAGTTATTTATTTTAATGACTTTCTGGTAACTAAGGCAACTCAAGGTACTTTATGGTGAGAGGAATGGAATAAACAAACAGGCAAAACCTATCAAGGCAAAAACACTAAACAAATTAAAACAAAACTGAAATCCACACCTGAGTAACACCACTCAATGTCATCACCATCACCGCTGCCTCTCAAAGCCAAATGGAAAAGCCAGGTTTTTATGCATCTCCTGAAGGAGTGAAGGGTGGGGTGTCAACTTGGCCTCTGTAGGGAAGATATTTCACAAGGTTAGCACCACAAAAAGGCCCTATTCCTAGAAGATACTCACCATGCCTTCAAAGTCAAGGGCATCCAGAGTGAGACCTGAAATGATGACTGGAGTAATCAGGCAGAAACATATGAGAGGAGGCTAACCTTAAGCTATTCAAGTCTCAAGCCATTTAGGGTTTGTTTTTTTTAATATAACCAGCACAATAGTGGTGTTATATTTATTGTTATGATTATTAGCAACAGTAGAAATAATATTATTAGTGTTATTACAATTATTATTAAAAATAGTCTTCCACCCTTGCACCATATTTTATGCCTCCAATTTGTCATTTGATTCTGCAGTGAATAACCTGCTGTAATTCATCAAGAAGCTGCTAGCAGGGCTGCTCTCTTACTCTCAAGGGACGCTGTTAGTTTCAGGTGTAGTCTCTCTTCTCTTGGAACATTCACACAATGTAACAAATAGTCATTTCAAAAGACTGCAGTTGTACCAAACATACATCATTAATTTTGACTGTATCTCAGATACCACCTTCTAAAATGTTGGTCCGGTGATCCTTCCAGAAGGTCATATCACTCATTTCTACTTAAATACTGTAAGGAGAAAAATCCTTAAGAAATAATTAAGATCCTATTATTGATGCTTTTCCCATTGAATAGTAATGGCTCAGCAAGGTGCTCTTACGCAAATTATATTTGCCTGGCCTAGGTCCAATGTAAACAATGGGATCTCTAGTGTAAATTTTTCTGGGAGTTTTAACACTGAAGAATACTTTTCAGAATAGAATTGCGTTTTGGGTGTGTGGGGTTTTTTTTTTCCATTGGGAAGGAACAAATATTTACATACACATGTAGAGAAAACATCTTTTATTATCGCCTTATTTTACAATAGCTGGAAACTCAAGAAGGGCTACCCATGGCTAACTCAGAAAAAGCGTTGAATATTTTATCACCATCCAGTGCTGACTGGCTGCAGAGATATAAACAAGCATACAAAGGAATAGACTGCCTAAGCAAACACACTGGGGGCTTTTGTAAATATCTTACAACTTACTTAACAAGATCCGTGGCATCATTTCCAAGGATGAAAAAAACAACAGTTTAATTTGCTTGGTAACAGAACTGTGGCTGAGCTCCTGCAGTTTTTTTCTGATAATGACAGTATCCACCTTTCTCTTTTACCCATGAAGCAGTCCAAATGTGGTCAAATTCATGGCTCCTGGGTCTGAATATGATGAGAATAACACCATAAGGAAGTTTTACTTCTTCATATGTGTTGGATAGCAGGCTCCAATGGTTATACAAAAGAGATATAACACCACCCACCCTGCCACCCTGGCATTGCCCTGGCACCACCCACGAAGACACAAGATAATACTTTGGAATAAAATGGGCTATATTTAGGCTGCAATCCTAGCCTCACTTTTCTGGAAGTAAGTCCCATTGAACACAATAGGACTTGCTTCTGAGTAGACCTGCTTAGGCTTGTGCCCTTATTCATTTACAACAAACCAATCTATATTATACACCCCTTTAGTGTGGGCACCTGACCTGAAGGAGACAGCAAGCAACTGTCACTTCCCCCTTGCATGTCACCACCCTGGCTTCTCTCAGCTCCTACATCCACTGATATTGGAATTGAACCACCGTTGTAAAGAGATGTACAGAGAGGTCAGTGGTGGCCACTTCTGAAAAAAGATTAAAACCTGAAGGTAATTAAATGTGTATATTTTATTGTACAGTGTTTCCATCATACTTTTGCAAAGTCTCCAGAATGTTAATTAAGAAATAGGATCATCTGAGGATAAGTACTGTACATTTAAAAAAAAAGAGAGACTAGATGATAAGATGGCCGACCAGATGCAGGCTTCTCTAAAGAGCTCTACGTGATTTTAGCTGTTGTTTACTAATGTGGGGCCTTTTTTTCTGCCCATATCAGCTGTTTTGATATTGGATCCACTTTTTATGTTTTTATGGTTGAGAGCTTTTTATATGTTTTCTTCTGAAGCCTGGATGGTTGTGGATTGTTAATTGGGATTGGTCATTATGTCTTTGCTCACTGGGAGTGCCTTTCCACAAAGAGGTAAGAAGAGATTTCGGAAAAGTCCTATCAAGTTGGAGGAGGGTGTTTACAAAAGGTCGAAGCAATAGAGGATTGAAAAATTTCTACCATCTCCTTCTGCTGGTACGCATATCCCTTTGAAGGCCTCGGCATGTATTACTCATGATAGTCCTGTGGTGTCGGGTAGCCCTCCTCCCCCCAGAAAATCAAACGGTCTCTGCCTATATATAAGAGGAAGAAAATAAAAACAAACCCTTTGGCTAGAGACAAAAAATGCTTACAATTACAAATGGTACAACTCACCCAACAACTAAGTGAGGCTTGTTTGATATCCAGTCACACCCTCTTGTATATTCTTGGTCATTTGAATTCGATTGAAACATCAATTGGCTCTCTAACCCAGACTTTGGCTGTCTCTAACAAAAGATCTCACAGGGTTGGAAATGAAGAAATACCAGGAGTAATGTGTTTAACCCCCTCTTCAGAAGCTGAGGAAGATAAAGTGAAGTTGATTTTACAGCAAAACTGTGTTTTGCTTTCTGTTCCTGTATCAGACTCTGCTTGGTGGAGGAGTAAGCGGCTGATAATTAGAGCTATATCTCAACTGCTGTAGGTATTTATTCATCCCTCGGAATTAACAAGCCATTATTTTTTGCCTTCTTGTCGTGGATATAAGAGACTGTCTCTAACTTTTAAAACTAGAAGGATTCCAGGGCTACTTTTATGAGCTGCTGAGAGCCTGAAGAACAGATTTCAAATTTTAGTACATAGAATGTTTCAAAACTTGCACATTCGGCCCCTCTGTATAAATAAGGGAAGGCAGACTGTTAACGTAAGGTCTAGGACTAATGATTATTATTCTCCGGCTGATTCTCAATCTCCACCAGTTGAGAAATCGACTGGGCAATCTTTGGGTGAGGAGGACTCAGTTTATTTACAGGCCAGATTAACAAACCTACTCAAAATTTTTTCCTCTAGTCAGACAGTTCCTGGGATGGAGTTGGAATTGGGAAGTGAAATGGATCTTGATTCATCTTCCTTCCCCAAGAGCCCTGTGGTGTCTGATGCTGCTGTTCGTCCTGTTCTTATGGATATGGAGTTAGAGCTGGGTGAGTCCAACAGTATTTTTACTCATCCCCTATTGCTAAGGACAGAGTTTTGTAGGTCACCAGTGCAACACATTCCAGAAACCTTTTTTGTTACAGTCTCTCATTCTGATGAATTAACTGTGTTCCCAACAACTCATAAGCAAATTACATCATGTAGTCCATCAGTCAACTTGGCCTCTCCCAAACCAGGTGGAACCTGGCGATGAAAGTGGCAGTGGAAGGTGGCGATGAAAGAGGTAACACAAAAGGTGTTGCTGAAGTCAACTTCCAATAGGAATCCTGCCGAAATGATGCTGCAAGTTGATCGGGAATCTTCATCACAGCCTATTCTATCTCCATCTAATCCCTTGGTAGAGGCAGAGTTTGACCTGCAATGACTCACTGTTTTATCCTGGAATATTGCAGGTTGGCAGAATAAGACTTATGATCAGGATTTTTTGAAATTTCTTTCATCTTTTCACCTTCTTTGTCTGCAGGAGACCTGGATGCTTGATGCTGTTCCCATGTTGTTGCAAGGGTACAGCTCCTTTTTGCTTCCTGCCCTTAAGTCGCATGTAAAAGGAAGAGCAAGAGGAGGTCTAGCTATTATGGTTTCTGTCAAATTGGATGTGGTGGCAGAAGTTATTTATCGGTCCAAAAGCAACTGTATTTTATCTGTTTTGTTGATAGGTAACTGGGGCTCTGAGTTAAATGCATTGGTTTGCCTTAATGTATATTGTCCATCTAATAATATTGGGAGTGTTACCTCCTTCTGGGAAGATCTGGAGGAGGTTATATATTATTGTGAATCGCAATACCCGAATGCTGCTATAATTTTATGTGGTGATTTTAATTCCAGAGTAGGTTCGGATATTAGTAGAAAGTATTTTGATCATAATGAAGCTTTTTTATCTGATCACTCCTCCTTAGATAGGGTGGCTAATTCACAAGGTAGAAGGTTAGTTGAGTTAATGTCATCTTTTCAGTTAACATGCCTTCATGGCAGTTTTCTGGATAATTCTAAGGGTTATTTCACTTTCTTAAAAAACAGTAGGGCAGCAAGTGTCATTGATTATATTTTTTGTTCCACCAGGTTATTATCTTTTAAGCTGAACTATGACATCTTAGATCGTCCTGATAGTGATCATTTACCAGTGTGTCTCTCTATATCTACAGTAATCCCTCAGCTGCCTTCTATTTCTACTGATTTTGCTGAGAGGACTATTGTTGTGGGGAAACAATTGAAATGGTCCCCCACTATTGATTTATCAATCAGGGAATTATTAAACAGTCCTAATTTTGTGGCTTTGCATAGGGACATAGTTAAAGGAGATATGGATCCTATTGAAGGCCTTAACTATATTATCTCAAAGTTAAGGCCTTTATTAGTTCAGAAGTCACGGGAACCTGGTTCTGCCCATTACCAGAGTAGCTGGTTTGATAAGGAATGTAGATTGGCCAAAAAACATCTGACTCAATTGATTAGGAAGTTAAGACAAACTTGGCTAGCCTCAGACTTAGATGCTTTGACCTAATTTTGTTCAACACATAAGGAACTTCTGAAGCAAAAAAAGAGTGCATATATGTCAGCTCAGTGGAAGGAATTGGGGAAGGCTGCCATGGAAAAGAACAAAAAAAAGTTTTGGTCTTTGATTTCACTTCCCAACCCGGGTCTTAGCTGTAAAATGAATGACTGTATTGCTGCCGGTACATGGTGTTCCTATTTTAGTAATATATTTGACAGTGATGCCAATGCCAGGCAAAATAATGTTAGCAATAGTCAGTCACTTTTGGCATTAACACCGGAATGGCCCCCAGTCACGGAACAGGAAGTTGGTGAACTTATTAATGCTTTAGCAACAGGAAAAGCACCTGGTGAGGACATGATTCCTCCTGAGGTGTATAAGACCAACATTGAATGGTGGGTCCCTTTCCTTGCCAAATTGTTTACTTACATTAATGCCACAGGATTTTTCCCGGAAGGCTAGAGACAGAGTATTATTTTTCCAGTTTATAAAAAAGGGGATAATTCCAACCCCCAGAATTATCGCTCAATCAGTCTACTGGATATTAGTTCTAAGATTTACTGTCATTATCTCCTTCTGAAGTTGGTTAAGTGGGTTGAGGAAAATGATATTTTGCATCAAGAACAAGCTGGGTTCAGGAAAGGCCATAGTACAGTGGACCAAATCTTTGTCCTTCATCATTTAATCTGTAAATATACAAGTAGGCCATTTAAATGGCTCTTTGCAGCATTTATAGATTTTTCTTCTGCATTTGATACAGTCCCTAGGGATCGTCTATAGGATAAGCTTGGTGGGACTAATATTGATAGGAGGTTGCTGCTTTTAATGCAAGAATTATATACCAATACCACCTTGAGGGTAAGGATAAGTGCAGATGGTAGACTGACGGAGGAAATTTGTTCTACCAAAGGTGTTAGACAAGGGTGTTTGTTGGCCCCACTTCTTTTCAATCTTTATATCAACAACACTGTAAACGTTCTAACTCATGCAGATCATTTCCCCCCCTCAATTGGAAATCAAAATATTGCAACCCTCATTTATGCAGACGACATTGTTTTATTATCTTTGAATAGGAAAGGGCTTAAGAGAATCCTAAATAAGCTGCAGGATTTCAGTGATTCGGAGCAATTGAAGGTGAATGACGCCAAATCCAAAATAGTGGTTTTTGGCAAGCATTCTCCAAAATTTAGTTGGACTTTGGGTGATCGCAAGATTGAACAAGTTCCTGCCTTTAAATATTTGGGTGTATTCTTCGACGAAAGAAACAGCTGGAAATTCCAACTTCAGAATGTTAAAACATTAGCACAAAAATCAAGTTATGCCTTATTAAAATTTTTCCATTCTAGAGGAGGCAACTTGGTAATTCCAGCTTTAAAGGTTTTCTCGGGGAGAGTAATTTCCCAAATGTTATATGGTATAGAGATCTGGGGTATTAAACAGAACAACATATATATTCCCGAAGTTGCTCAAAATAAATTTTTGAGGCACATTTTAGCTGTTCCACCATCTACTCCGGCAGCTTTTCTTAGAATGGAGACAGGTATGGTATCTATTAAGGCCAGGGCTGCCGTGGCTATAATTTCTTATTACAAGAGAGTCCTGGACATGTCGGAAAATCGTCTTCCTAAACTCTGTTTGGCTGAGCAGTGGAGAAGAGGAGGCTGGGCCACTCAGGTGCAAATGCTCCTAAAATCTAAAGCCCTTTCTACTGACTTTTTTGTCTTTTCTGAAATAAAACAAATGCTAAGGGAATGGATGTTTAAACTGGATAATGATCAGGATTTAGATATAGTAAGATCTTCAAATTTCTCCCAGTTGTACTGTTTCTTGAAACCAAGTCACTCAAGAGTGCAATATTTATATTCACTTACCTTTGCCTCCTTGAGAAAGGCGTTCACTGAACTGCGTTTTCAAACCATGCCAACTGCAGTTCTAGATGGCAGATATATGTCCATTCCCAGGCATTTGAGGCTTTGTATTTGCGGAGCAGGACAGATTGAAGATATTGTACATTACCTGCTTCATTGTCAGCTTTATCAAAATCCTAGGATAAGATTTTTGGAGCCTATTTTGGCTACCCTTCAAGGGGAGAACACACTTACAAAATTGTATTGGTTACTTTCCGATTATGACCCATCGGTCACCTATAGCGTGGCGCTGTTTGCCAAAGCTGCCAGAACTATTCGTGCCAACTACCTGGGGAAATAGCGGTAGATTGTAGATTCCTTAATATGATGGGTGTAGGTGCCTTTTGTGCTTGATTTTGACCTCATTTTATCATTTTATCATTGTTTGTATCTTTGATGTATTTTTGGATTTACATGTTTTATCTTATTGTGATGGCTATTAGCTAATACAATAAACAATCTTTTGACTTTGACATTAAAAAAAGAAATCAAGGCATATGCAATCTGAAGGAAGATATGAAGTGTGGCTGCTCAGTTGTGTTTTAATGTAATACATTTAAAGTATGTTTGATTTGTCTGAAGAATGCATTTTTTGTTTTATTCAAAGCTCAGGAGAGTCACCTTGCCAAGCACACAATAATAATCAAATTGAGAGAAAAACAGACCAGGTATTATTTTTCTGTTCGTATGTATGATTTTATATACTTGAGGAAAATACATAAATAGGTGCATGTTAATTCTTTTGAACATCTTAGTGCGAAGTCAAAGTGTGCCCTAAGCCAGCACAAGTCCCCTGTGCGAGCCTCCCGGTGTCACAAAAGTGCTGTAAGACATTTCTGTGCCACTGGATGAGTTGGGAGGCCGATGCAGGGTTGTTGCATCAGACTCTGGAGACTGACTCCGAATGTGGCCCCAGCAGTGCTGGCAGAGGGTGAGTTTGCGTCAGTAACAGACAACCAGCATGAGGGTTTTGGGGAGGCAGTGGGAAGCATTGTGGGGGTATTCTGGGATGGGGGGAAGGTAGGTCCATGGGTGGCCAGGCCCGGGAGGGAAGTGGAGCCAGGGTCTGGCACTTAGGCCGGATTCTAATCCTGGGCGGCCCAGCCTAGTGCCAGGCTGCTCTGATTTGTGCCATCTTTTTTAGGTGGCTCAGATCTAAGTAGCTGCATTTGGGCTGCTGCCGCATTACTCGAGGGAAGGGGAGTAAATTCCCCTTGCCCTGGGTTACATCACTGCCAGCCCCAACCCTGTGCTGGAAACAGCGCAGGCCAGCCGGCCTATCTGTTCCAGCACAGGGTAGGATTGGGCTGTTACTTGACTTTATAGCTTGTTCACTGCTATCTTTACTGCATGTACACAAACTATAATGTAAGAATCCATGGGAACCATGCATGAAATGAAAGCTTAGTAATTTTCCCTGAAGACCTGATACCACTCATAAATGTCTCCCAGTGCTTGCGTGAACTATTTTGGTGTCTGTTTCATCAACAAGTCCTCAGCTTTCATTTTAAAACAACATCCGCAAACAAATTCTGTTCAAATTGCTTCCCTTTATAGGTTTTAGAGAGGCTGAAAAAACCATTTCACTTAATAGTGTAAATAAAATACCACTGCTGATTTGGGAGATCAGGACACCTAAGCCCAATTAAATAAATACCTTTGGGTCAAAAGAGTTGTGATGGTCCATGTATATTTGCTTCCCTAACTAGTTTCTTGTTTTAACCCTCCAAGTCTTATTTTTTAAACACAAATTCAAAATATTCCAGTCATACTGCATACAGTACTGGTTGTCTGGGGGTGCCCACAAACCTCGGTCACCCCATCCTCACTTGGCCCATTTGGGGTACACTGGTGCCATTCCCTAGCCACAAAAGTGGCCAACACTGGACTCCACGCATTGATATATCACATGGGGCTGTACTGGTCCAATTATTTTGTTGCCATAGAAACTAGGAGCTACAGATAGACTGCCCAGGCAATGAAGATCTTGTGCAGCCTGCAATGAGGGCTTTCAAAGCCCTGGACAATTTTGAGGGTGGTGGTTTGTGAGCAGGAGGTGAAGGCTTTTTGGCTGCCTCCCTCTAAGAGGGAAGCCAGCCTGCCTACCCTATGGGGTTACTCCCAGGAGGAGGGTCTGAGTGAGTGTTAACCCTCTCTCCTCCACTCACCCACACGGAGGCAGCTTCTACCACTCAGGCCAGCCACAGCGCTAGCTCTGTCTGCCCACAGCTGCAACCTCTGACCCTTGGAAAGGATTTCAGTGGATCCATGCAGATGGCCCGAAATTGTCAAGGACACACATGTAGTAAATGGGGTTGTCTGCTCCGCTCCAGTCATGGATCACCTGATTACTTGATCATGGATTACTCCTCAAATTAATACTGAACCACTAAGAATATTTATATTGCCAGAGGGCAATGGTTTGGAAGCAAGATGCACATCAGAGGGATTTGGAAGCAAGATGCACATCAGTGGGTAAAGCAAATGCTTTTTATTGATTTCACATAATCAGCATTAACAATCTCAAGAAAACAGGAGAGATAATATCCTTATGTCCCTTCAGGTACAGGGAGCACCAGTTCAACATTGCCCAGGGAGGCAAGTAATAAGGCCACCCCTGTTCCTTTTCTTGCCTCTTTCAGTCTCCTTGCCCTTTCCCTTCCCATTCCCCCCCCCCCCATGAATCCCATGTGCAGCCTCACTATGGCAACTGTAGCTGTAGGGTGGCAATGCAAGCTGCAGATGACTTACCTGATCATTGCATATGTTGGTATACCAACAGTGTGTGTGGCTCCTCCATGGCTGTTGGTGACTCTGGTCACAGTATGCAGCTGGTGCACAGGGCGCCTTGTGGATGGGGCTTCTCCCTGGACACATGCCAAGCTTTGCCCCACTTCTGGCACAGCCGTCACACCCCCTTTCCCTCTCCATGGTGTTTGTCCTGCCCTCCCCTGGCTGCAGCCACATGTGGCTCTGTGGGGGCTGGGTTTGACAGTATCTGGTGGGTTGTGGCATGTGCAAGTAAATTGTCCACCTGTCTGTACGCATGACTGCCTTGGGCCATGTCAGCTGCACATCTTGGCTTGGCTGATCTTGTGGAATGCTTTTGGAATGCAATCATTTTCCTGTTGCTGTGGGGGTTGTGCCCATGGGCATCAGATGGGATTGTGGTCTGGTTATTGACTTGCACAGGGCATGGTGCAGTTCA
The DNA here is from genome assembly GCF_035046505.1 of Tiliqua scincoides. Taxonomy (NCBI): domain Eukaryota; kingdom Metazoa; phylum Chordata; class Lepidosauria; order Squamata; family Scincidae; genus Tiliqua; species Tiliqua scincoides. The sequence goes on along the minus strand of NC_089827.1, from coordinate 23,960,363 downwards.
GCAAGGAGATCACAGGGATGTCTTCCTGAAGTCAGCTAGTTGCCAATAACTGCTGCATGTACACAATTTGGTTGTGGGATTATCATTGCACAGCTTCTGTCACCCAGCAATGGCTTGCTAGGCAGTACTGTGGTTTTATTTTCACATTTTTTAATATTTTTTTAATATTTCCTCTAAGGATCTCAGGGTGGTATAAATGGTTCCTTTCCTCCTTTTGTCCTCACAACAACCTAATGAAGTAGGTTAGACTGAGAAATAGTGACTGGTGGCTGGGGGGCTGCACTGGCATCATGTGGGCAGGACGTGTGTTCCTCCTCTCCCCCTTGTTGGGCTGGCTTTAGAGATGGCATTTGTTCTGCCAGTGTCAGCACAGCCCTGGTGTGGCATCTGAAGGGGGGCTGTGTGTTAGGTCCAGACTTGCAGGCGTCAAGTATCACTATCCTCTCTTGTTTTGCACGTATACTGGGTCTGGTTTAGTGCCTCAGACATCTTCTCCTGCCATAATATAACCTCCTGTGTGACCTGAAAGTTACTTTCAGAAGTGATTCTGTGAACAGCTACAATGATAGTGGGTCCTATTCACATAGGCCTTCCATCACAAGTTGGCAACATTTGAGTCGGAACCAGCCACATTGGTTATCCTAGCCACTTAACTCTCTACCCTGCACATGCCCAATCTCGTCTGATCTCGGAAGCTAAGCAGGGTCAGGCCTGGTTAGTACTTGGATGGGAGACCGCCTGGGAATACCGGGTGCTGTAGGCTTATACCATAGTTTTTCGAGACTGAAGGTTGCCAACCATTTTGACTCTCTCCAACAGGTGTGTTACCCAAGCATTTAATCCATTTTTGCCCGGCCCATAGGTGTACCCATTTGGTCCCTGTTGCATATATGCACTGTTGGGCAGAAATGGCTTAAGGATGCAGCCATAAGGAAGCAATTCCCAAGTCACTTCAGATACATTTCAATTTCTGGCTCCATTCAACTAGATGGGGAAAAACAGCCTTTGATTCAGTGAAGTTTCTTGTTGTTTTTTCTTCTGTAGTGTGACTTTAAAAAGAATGTGCTTGTGCTTCTAAACTGTCACATTCTTCCCACCCCCCTCCAAGGCAGCAAATGAATTATAGCAATTGTTTTAGATCCAAAGCATATGAGCAGGTGAAAACAGACTGCCTGCTAGTTTGTTTAACCCATTTAATGAGAATTCTCATTAAGAATTCTCAAAGGTTTCAGTGGGTCAAGAATTAAGCTTTCATTGGAAAATTTGATTTTCTCCTGTCTTTTCCTTTTATGTCATCTTATTAAATAATATAGTTCATCATTTTCATCTGTCTTAGAAGACCTGCATTCAGAAACTTCTTGTTGGATAGAACTCCATGAATGAACCACCTGGCATTAGAAAAGGATACTCTCGGAATGACAATGTTTGCATTTTCAGTAGCAAGAGTAACAGAGTTGTTAAATACATTTTTTTAAATGCTAAGTTAGAAATCACTCTTCCACCCAAGACAGCAAGATCAGTTATTTGTCTAAATGAACTGAAGGAGCTAGTCTATGAAAAAATCATTTTGAATGGTTTATCAATCAAGCAGGTTTTCAATACTTAGCAAAGTGTTACTGAATATTTTAGAAGGTATTTAATCAGCTATACACAGGCAAACATTATATATATATGGACTTTATATATCTGGACTTTCAGAAGGTGTTCAACACGGTCCCTCACCAAAGGCTACTGAAAAAACTCCACAGTCAGCGGATTAGAGGGCAGGTCCTCTCCTGGATTGAGAACTGGTTGAAGACCAGGAAACAGAGAGTGGGTGTCAATGGGCAATTGTCACAATGGAGAGAGATGAAAAGCGGTGTGCCCCGCTAATCTGTCCTGGGACCGGTGCTCTTCAACTTCTTCATAAATGAACTGGAGACGGGGTGAGCAGTGAGGTGGCTAAGTTTGCAGACTTTTCCGAGTGGTGAAGACCAGAAGCGATTGTGAGGCGCTCCAGAAGGATCTCTCCAAACTGGCAGAATGGGCAACAAAATGGCAGATGCGTTTCAATGTCAGTAAGTGTAAAGTCATGCACATTGGGGCAAAAAATCAAAACTTCACATATAGGCTAATGGGTTCTGAGCTGTCTGTGACAGATCAGGAGAGAGAACTTGGGGTGGTGGTGGACAGGTCGATGAAAGTGTCGACCCAATGTGCAGCAGCAGTGAAGAAGGCAAATTCTATGCTTAGGATCATTAGAAAAGGTATTGAGAACAAAACAGCTAATATTGTAATGCCATTGTACAAATCGATGGTAAGGCCACACCTGGAGTATTGTGTCCAGTTCTGGTCGCCACATCTCAGAAAGGACATAGTGGAAATGGAAAAGGTGCAAAAGAGAGCGACTAAGATGATTACTGGGTGGGGGCACCTTCCTTATGAGGAAAGGCTACGGCATTTGGGCCTCTTCAGCCTAGAAAAGAGATGCCTGAGGGGGGGACATGATTGAGACATACAAAATTATGCACGGGAAGGATAAAGTGGATAGAGAGATGCTCTTTAGACTCTCACATAACACCAGAACCAGGGGACAGCCAGTAAAATTGAGTGTTGGGAGAGTTAGGGCAGACAAAAGAAAATATTTCTTTACTCAGTGTATGGTTGGTCTGTGGAACTCCTTGCCACAGGATGTGGTGACGGCGTCTAGCCTGGATGCCTTTAAAAGGGGATTGGACAAGTTTCTGGAGGAAAATTCCATTACTGGTTACAAGCCATGATGTGTATGCGCAACGTCCGGATTTTAGAAATGGGCTATGTCAGAATGCCAGATGCAAGGGAGGGCACCAGGATGCAGGACTCTTGTTATTTGGTGTGCTCCCTGGGGCTTTTGGTGGGCCGCTGTGAGATACAGGAAGCTGGACTAGATGGGCCTATGGCCTGATCCAGTGGGGCTGTTCTTATGTTCTTACACATCTTCAAACAATTATACAAAAGAAATTACTGATGGATATTTTCTTTATGTTATTAATTACATCTCTACCCCACCCTTTTTTCAGGGGGCTCAGTGTGGCCTTGGTAGGTTTGTGAACTGTATTGTATTAATATCCAGTGAGCTTTGTATCTGAGGAACCTAACCTAAATATCCACTGGACAACAGTCTATTGTACTATCTTGACCCTTTTAAAAATTAAAGGTCACATTTTCAGGATTCCAAGTCAAATTTATCTCTTCATTCAACAGCAGTGCCTTGATTTCTGTATCTTTACTGTGGAGATAAACGGGCTTGAAATTGAAATATAACCTCAGACAACAAGAACAATGCTTTTTGTATGCCACACTCTCACTCATTAATTTGGATGGAAAGTTGAACATCCCTTTGACATTAAAGAGCATGAATGAGACAGGAAATGCACTGAAACAATGGCAAATACTTAGAGAAGCTAAGTATTAGTTATTTTAAACCCACTGTGTTTGGTAAGACTTAGCTGTAACCCTATCTTACTCACTGGAAACACTTCTCAGCTTTGGATATGCCTTTGAATCCTACCCTTCTTCACATGGCTTCGGTGCATTCAGCTGCTTTAAGTACTTTCTTCCCTGTCCAGAGTATTTCTGATATCAGAAGTGTTTGGGAGAAGCTGAACAGTGATGTAAAGTGGGGAAGCAGGTGATTAAGATTAACTCCCTGCCCCATGTTACTTTTGATATGCTATTAAGAATATTTATATACTGTACCACCTTATAGTAGCATAGGCAGAGAGGGTGCAAAGCACTAAGTTTTGCAGGGCACCTCACCTCAGTGTGAAAGTGGTCCCTCCCCTCCCCTTCAGAGCCATTCAGGGCTGCAAGAGCAAAACAGAAGAGATGCCCCCATTTTGATCTAGCACAGGGGTGGCCAAACCACAGCACACCACATGCCACTTTTTATGTAGAGAATCTTGAACATGCCACTCCACCTTAACATATTTTTAGCGACCACCATGATAGCTAAATAAAGCTTCCAATTTCAAGAGCAGTATATCTTTGTGTGTCAGAAAGTACAGGGCAAGAAACATGGGGGTGCTGTTGCCTATTTGGGGCTTTCCAAAGACACCAGGCCAGAAAGCTGGCATGCATAGACCTTTAGTCCAGCCCAGCAGGTCTTGTTTCAAAGTCCATATAATGTGCATTCATTGCCCTTCTGCATAGCTCAGCCCTCCTCTGCCTGCCCACCTTTTCATCCTCAAAGATGATCTTAGCTAGGATCTCTTTGCAAATGGTTTTCGTAAAGATAGCACTCTTGTTACGCTTCTTAACTGGACTGGGCCACCTGAGCTTTGCTGATATCATTGGCCATCTCTCCTCTGCCCCACTTGGCTGCTTTCTATAACTGACCACTTGCCTCTTCAGTGTTCCACCAATACTGGCCTTCTTGGGTAAGCCAGTGACCCATCAGTTAATAGAATGCAGTTCACTAGCATCTTCCCTATTGGCTTTCTCTCCTTTCCATAATTTTTTCTTGTGTTTCTCCCCATTTTCCAACCAGAGCAAATCCAGCATAGTAGCTATGGTTGCCCTGAGTGTGCCCATTACAGCGTTAGAAACTTGGGGACATGCTGTGTAGGGAGTAGCAAAGAAATCAAGCAAACCAGAAACCTGTAAACCGCTGTAGTGCTTTCTTTGCTATTAATTAAATGTATTTTTTTTCCAAAAATATATGACAACTTTGTGTGTGCCACTTAGAAAGTGTCCATGTGCCACTACTTGCTGCAGGTTGGGCACCTCTTCTCCAGTGGCCCAGAGTGGCTCTGATGGGGAGGTGTCCTGCAGAAGAGGTTTGCAGCTATGCTTCTAGCTACTTTAAAGAGGTACAGTATATAAATATTCTTTAGAACAAGGAGAACAGGGAGTTAATCTTTTGCACCCCCTCTAGCTATGCTATTGGCACCTTACACAGCAAAATAAATGAAAATGATTCCCTATCCCAAAGAGGCAGACTATCTCAAGAAAGATGCATGGGAGATGCTTATGGAAAAGTTGTTAAACGGGGTTGCACGGAAACAGTTGGTCTTTCTTTCCCTACTAAATCTTAGTGATCCAATATTATAAAGCAGTGTTTCTCAAACTGTGGGTCGAGACCCACTAGGTGGGTCACGAGCCAATTCCAGGTGTGTCCCCATTCATCATCATCATCATCATCATCATCATCATCATCATCATCATCATCATCATCATATTATTATTATTATTATTATTATTATTATTATTATTATTATTAACAGTATTTATATACCACTTTTCAACAGAAAGTTCACAAAGCGGTTTACAGAGAAAATCAAATAAACAACTAATGGCTCCCTATCCCAAAGCGCTCACAATCTAAAAGGATGCAAAAAAACACCAGCAGACAGCCACTAGAAAAGACAGTGCTGGGGTTAGGAGGGCCTGTTACTCTCCCCCTGCTAAATAAAAGAAGAGCACCCACTTAAAAAGTGCCTCTTACCCAGTTAGCAGGGGTTATTTTCAATATTTTATTTTTAATATTTTAGACTTGATGCTCCCATGGTTGTTGTTGGCAACCTTCAGTCTCGAAAGACTATGGTATCGCGCTCTGAAAGGTGGTTCTGGAACAGCATCTAGTGTGGCTGAAAAGGCCAATTCGGGAGTGACAATCCCTTCCACACTGGGAGCAAGTGCAGTCTGTCCCTGGTCTGTCTCCCTGGCTATGGGCCTTCCTTCTTTGCCTCTTAGCCTCAGACTGTTGGCCAAGTGTCTCTTCAAACTGGGAAAGGCCATGCTGCACAGCCTGCCTCCAAGCGGGCCGCTCAGAGGCCAGGGTTTCCCACTTGTTGAAGTCCACTCCTAAGGCCTTCAGATCCCTCTTGCAGATGTCCTTGTATCGCAGCTGTGGTCTACCTGTAGGGCGCTTTCCTTGCACGAGTTCTCCATAGAGGCGATCCTTTGGGATCCGGCCATCATCCATTCTCACGACATGACCGAGCCAACACAGGCGTCTCTGTTTCAGCAGTGCATACATGGTAGGGATTCCAGCACGTTCCAGGACTGTGTTGTTTGGAACTTTGTCCTGCCAGGTGATGCCGAGAATGCGTCGGAGGCAGCGCATGTGGAAAGCGTTCAGTTTCCTCTCCTGTTGTGAGCAAAGAGTCCATGACTTGCTGCAGTACAGAAGTGTACTCAGGACGCAAGCTCTGTAGACCTGGATCTTGGTATGTTCCGTCAGCTTCTTGTTGGACCAGACTCTCTTTGTGAGTCTGGAAAACGTGGTAGCTGCTTTACCGATGCGTTTGTTTAGCTTGGTATCAAGAGAAAGAGTGTTGGAGATCGTTGAGCCAAGGTACACAAAGTCATGGACAACCTCCAGTTCATGTGCAGAGATTGTAATGCAGGGAGGTGAGTCCAAATCCTGAACCATGACCAGTGTTTTCTTCAGGCTGATCGTCAGTCCAAAATCTTGGCAGGCCTTGCTAAAACGATCCATGAGCTGCCGGAGATCTTTGGCAGAGTGGGTAGTGACAGCTGCATCGTCGGCAAAGAGGAAGTCACACAGACATTTCAGCTGGACTTTGGACGTTGCTCTCAGTCTGGGGAGATGCTCCCATGGTATGTGAGTGCATTTGGGGAAATGTTACAGACCTGTACTTTTAACAAGCTATGTATATTCTTTGAATAATGATAGTAAATGGGACTTACTCCTGGGTAAGTGTGGGTAGGAGTGCAGTCTATGATTGTTAAAAATTTTCCTCAGATGTTTAGCACTGAGACCCACTTTTTTAGAATGAGAATCTATCAGGACCCACCAGAAGTGACCTCATGACCAGAAGTCACTTGATGATGTCACTTCTGGTCATTAGATCACTTTTGGTGGGTCCTGATAGATTCTCATTCTAAAAAAGTGGATCTCAGTGCTAAACATCTGAGAACCACTGCTATAAAGGGTGCATTTTTGCCCAGTGAGCAGGTGTTTCAAAAGTAGATTTCCCTCTGCTGACTGGGCAAACCAGGCAATCATGTATTTAACAAACACACAGTTGCACCTAATCTTTAGTTTACCCGGAATGCAATATTATCATTTGTACTCATTTTAATGTTGGCAATTTTCCTAGAATTGTCACCTTCTTCACTTGCAAAAGCTCTGAGATTAGCAATTACATGACAGGCTTATATTCATCAAGTGAGTTTCTTTTTTTGCAGCCCAGTGGGGGGAACCTACCTTGATTCAGTTTCTTTCTGAGCCACAGCTGTTCAAAAAACAGTCTCTCAGAAAAAAAGGGGGTATCCCTATTCTTTACCCAGTTTTCTACCACCTCTATGGCAGAAATCATTCACCCTGTCTGTCAACCACAGGAATGTCAAAATGGATTCTCACACACACACACACACACAGGGTGGGGAGGAGGAATGGGAAGTAAAGACTTGGAGGAGTTTCCACTTTTAACTGCTACAAGATGTTTGTAGAAAAAACCAAAAAGGCAGTTTGCTTGCTTACCCTGTTGATAAGCACAGGAATGCAAGAAAGGATATTACTGCAAACAAATGAGACATTCTTGGCAAGCAAGGAGTCACCTGCAGGCACCAGCTTATTGGCAGTGGGAAGATGGCTATGGACAAAAAGAAGAAAAATCTGTTAAATCTCCTGGTATGTGAAACAGAAAAGGGGAGGACTTGCTGCAGTCTCACTGGGTCAGAGGACCACGGAACTTCAATGAGGCACATGCTGTTCAGAACTAGGGGGACACTTTTCATTTGGAGTTGTCACTTTAAGAGGCAGCAGGGCCAGCACATTGCTGTGTCCCAAGTGGATGTTCTAGTCATCTATCGGAAGAACAAAACTCAGAAGCATTCAACAATTGACACAACAATTAACTGTCATGTGCATTTTGAGCAGAGCTTTTCACTGGAATAGAATCTATATATAATTTCCCCCTGCCCCTTATTTTAACTGAAGAACTATACAAAGGCAGATCTCACAACATTATATTCTTGAATATAGGGACAGATTCCTGCTGTAGGGACAGATTGTTTTAGACAAACAGCTTTATCCTTTGTCTTGTGCACAAAGTCTTTATTTACCTTCCCCTGCGGGTTCTGTAGCTTGCTGGAACCTCTCTGCTCTCACAGCCCAGCATGTTTTGTGAACTAGCTGCTATTTTTCAGCTTTCTGCATGTGCACCTTCAGGGCTAGCCTGATTATGCCTGGTGAGCAAACATCTCATGTATCAGATTAGCAGATGGATTGGAGTTATAAGAACAGCCCCACTGGATCAGGCCATAGGCTCATCTAGTCCAGTTTCCTGTATTTCACAGTGGCCCACCAAATGCCCCAGGGAGCACACCTGATAACAAGAGACTTGCATCCTGGTGCCCTCCCTTGCATCTGACGTAGCCCATTTCTAAAATCAGGAGGTTGCACATATACTTCATGGCTTGTAACCCGTAATGGATTTTTCCTCCAGAAACTTGTCCGATGGTAGGATGCCCCATAACCAACCCAAGAGCCTCACCTTGCTGCCTCCACAAGCATCACCTCTATTCTGCCTTCCCTCTTACCTGGCCTGACCCCACAGCTGATGTCACTGTTTCTTCTTCTCCAATTCCATTATTTGTAAAAGGAGGGTAGAATAGTGGCCTAGAGCAGGGGTGGGCAACCTTAAACATTCAAAGAGCCATTTGGACCTGTTTTCTGGAGAAAAGAAAACCTCGGGAGCCACAAACCCTTTTGACATCTAAAATGAAGATAACACTGCATATATAGTTTTTTTTTTACCTTTTTGCTATGTATAAAAAAAAACCTATAGTGTGTTGCATTTTTGAAATGAATGAACTGCTACAGAGAAAACAATATGTAACATATTTTAATGTTACAAGATCACCATAATCTTAAATTTAGAATTACATATAAAAAACGAAAGAGCTAAAATAAAATACATTTAAATTAAATACTAATTTATTTTCCCAGGGCCTGCCCTAGCCAATTTGGTGCTATAGGCAAGACTTGAGCTGGTGCCCTCCCTAGCAAAAAATCCTGACCAACAGTAAATAGTCATTTGTGTCTTTTCCACAGTAATGTAAAAGAGGTACAATGAAATACAAAATCTAATGACTAGTATTTTTCAATACAATAAAGAGATTTATAGTTATTACTCCCCCTTGTATGTCCCAATTTATAATGCACTCCCCTCTTGTATATGCAACTTTTATAATGCGCTCCCCTCTTACATTTTTATAATGTAGCCCCTTCTTGTAGCTCCCTTGTAGGTGCTGGGGCACCTTCCTTATGAGGAAAGGCTACAGCGTTTGGGCCTCTTCAGCCTAGAAAAGAGGCGCCTGAGGGGGGATATGATTGAGACATACAAAATTTTACAGGGGATGGACAGAGTGGATAGGGAGATGCTCTTTACACTCTCACATAACACCAAAACCAGGGGACATCCTCTACCTGTCTCCTCAGAAGTCTGCCCCAGAAGAGTGAACGGGGCTTCCTCCCAGGGAAGTGTGGACAGGCTCCTCTCCCTGTCTACTCAGAAGTCAGCCCCAGAAGAGCGAATGGGGCTTCCTCCCAGGGAAGTGTGGACAGGCTCCTGTCTCCCCAGTGGGGCGGGGAGAGCAGGTCCAGGAGAGCGCAGCTGCCCCTGCCTGCCTGCCGAGGAAGGAGCTGCTGTGCGCGCGGGGGGGGGGGGGCGCTTTGCAGGGAAGGAGCTGCAGCTTTGCAGGGAGGAGCGGCGCCCCGCACTCACCAGCAGCCACCCGCAGCACATCGCACCGGAGTGAGGCGCCCTAGGGGCTGGGCTGGCTGGGCAGAGGCCAAGGGGAAGGGCGCCCCGCTTCCAGCCCCCACTGGGGAGCCGCATCAGAGGACTGAAAGAGCCGCATGCGGCTCTGAAAACACAGGTTGCCGACCCCAGGCCTAGAGTGTCTCCTGAAAGATGCTCTAGGCCAGGGGTGTCCAAACTTTTTGGCAGGAGGGCCACATCATCTCTCCGACACTGTGTCGGGGGCCAGGAAAAAAAAGAATTAAATTACATTTCAAATCTGAATAATGTACATAAATGAATATATTAGTGGTGGAGGCTTATATGAATGAATGCAGAGGCTTATATGAATGAATGAAGGTCTTGCAAAAACTCAAGGCTTATAAAAGGCCTTGCACAAAGCAAGGCCAGCCTTTCCTTTGCTGCCACTACTGTATCACAGATGTGAAACAGCAAACAGTGGAGGGAGGCCTCGTCCTACAGCTCATGCGAGAGGTCAAACAGTTGGCCATCATGCTGAGAGAAGTTGCATTAGGCCAGTGCGGGCTTCAGCAAGACTCCGGAGGGCCAGAGGCTCATTGGAGACTGGGGGCTCCCTGAGAGCCGGATTGGGAGTCCTCAAGGGCTGCAAGTGGCCCCAGGGCCAGGGTTTGGGCACCCCTGCTCTAGGTCACCACCAATCTGTACTCCTCCACAGACTTTCACTCTCTGCTTTTCTAAAAGTGTGGGAGCAGGAAGAGGAAGTGGGGGCATGAATGTGGGAGAAATTATGGAAGGGGCATATGGGTGGTGGGCTGAACAAGTAGGAGTAGCAACTTGCCAGTTCTGCATAAAGCTTGAAGAGGGCTTGAGTTGGTCCTGTAATCTCACAGTGTCTCCTTCTTCCCCAGTTGTATTCCAACAGGCTGTTGCTGATGTTGCTGCTTATTCATTAATACTTTATCCACCTCTCCTCCTGGTATCAAGCCAAAAAAGGTGTCTTGCCCTTCTTCATCTCCACAAAGCCTTGGGTTCTCCATTTTTCATGAAGCACGTGTTGTAGATCTGGGAGACGAAAATGTTGTCAACAAATATACTGTAGCCTAAAAAATACTGTCCTACTCCACCATCCAAGGTTAAAAGCTAAGCATTTAATCTGTATACACCAGAACTGGTGCCAGGTTCTTCTGGGCTCTGGGGCACAATCCAATTCTAAGGCTTTTTCTACCTGTGGACACAAAGTACATGTGCACTTTGCTTTCCCCTGTGATGCTCTTCCCTCTGGTTTGCCTTGCTCTTCTTCCTCACTTCCTGCTTGCTTTGTCCCAACGCTGGCTTGCCCCTCAGCTTACCTGAGAACTGGGGTTTATCTTTGGCTGGTGAGAAGGTGGGGTCAGTTCCTCCCTGCCCTCCCCTGGAACGCTCCTAGATGGGAGCATGCCCACCCCATTTCCCTCCAAGGAAAGGAGGGAGGAGAAAGTGGGCAGTTCCTCCTTTCCCTCCCAGAAACCAATAGGGGTTGCCCCCAGAGGCCTTAGGGGGCTCTTGAGAGAATTGTAGTGGCTGCTATGGGAGTAATGGCTACTTAACATTCATTTTGAAGTTCTCATCATGTGATGACTTTAGGTTCCAAGTTGACTTTTAGGCTCTTGCGAGTCATATGGCAACCATGAACCAGAATGACCTGAGCCCTGGCACACACCCAAGACTTGAGGATAAGTCTGAAAATGCTACTGTTTCATACATACACACAAGTGTGCAAATATATATACATAGCACAAAGTTCTAAGACCAAAGAATAAATATGATTAAGGGCACAATCCTAACCAGGTCTACTCAGAAGTAAGTCCTATTTTGTTCAATGGCACTTACTCTCAGGAAAGTGTGGTTAGGATTGCAGCCTAAGATTACTAGATACTAACTTGTTGATTTAGGTACCGGTCTATGAGATTATTGATAGACAGTGTAAAAGCAGTACAACTGAGAGCCTTTTCTCATGAAATATTTTGTATTCAGCATGAAGAACTGAGAACAACATAGGTGTGTTCAGTGTCAAGAATGACATGCATGCTTCAAACATGACTTCTTTAAAAAAACAAAGAAGAGCTGGCAAAGATCATGCCTCCATCTAGTGGGTTTTTAAGGGACAGACCATGTTTGTATCAATTATGTGCTCATCATAATTGACATGACTGTCAGGGAAATTCAGAATGGTCAAGGACCATGCAGCAGGTATAGGTAAGGGCGGATCAGACTCTATTTGTGCCAGTCTAGAGGTATCATACTGCCTGCCAATCACCAGCATTGATGCTGCACTGTTCCTGTTCCTGTCTGGGCAAACCCTGTCTCTGACCCCCTGCCCAATATCTCAGTAGGCTAGGTTCTGGCTACAAGGTGCTGGTTCTTGATTATTCCGATTCATTTATGTCTTGTTCTTGCAAAACCACACCAAGACGAGATAAACTGTGAGCTCAGTCCAGGCAAAGCAGAGTTGGTATGACAGACAATGCGGCTTCTGAATTACACTAGTATGTTAAGCAAATGAGGTAACCACCTCATAATATTGTACTTTCATGGAACTGCTCTCACAAAATATTTTTCAAGACAAGTATGGATTCAAAATCCTTCCTGCACATGGGCAGCCCAATTCTACCTAATTGCCCGCATGGCGATGCAGTGGTTCCTGTGCGGCTTCCTCTGCATCCTGAGGTGGATTTTTGGCTGCTGGAGGTCTCCTTGGGGTAAAGGGACATTTGTTCCCTTGCCCAAGGGAAAGCCCCAGCAGATGCTATGAATTAACTTGGACCTCTGCTAGCTCGATTGCTGGTGCAAGTCCGCGTTGATCCCTGGATTAAGTCTGGAATGGGGGTCAGGATTTGGCATGCATCAGTGCTGCTGAACATGCCCCCTCCCAGGCCTGATCTGCCCTCCTCCCCACTCCTCCCCACCCCATTCAACTCCTCTCATCAATCCTTCATGCTGGCTTATCTTCTCCAGCAGGCATCCAGCATCTATTGGCAGGCTGAGCTGGCAGTTCTCCATGTGTGATGGCTGCCAACCCACACACATTGGCCTAGTTGCGTTTGTGTCAGCTATAAAGGAAGATACACTGAGGAAACGGCATTCTCTTTCAATAGGATTGTGCTGTATGTCATTTTGGTCTTGGGTCATTTCTTAAATAAAAAATTGTAATGTGGCATGTGTCTTCCGTATACATTAGCAGGTTGGACTTTTAGTCCTTATTGGGTATATAGTGTGCTACAAAAGAGAGAGCCTTCACTGGGAAATGCCAGACTCTCATCCATCCATCCATCCATGCATCCTTCCTTCCTTTTTCAGATCTCAAAAGTTGTCTCTGCTGCCTGAGAGGACCTAAAGAGGCTGCAATTACATGAAAAGAGCAAGGTGAGTCATGACAAAGAATTGAAAATATATCACGGTATTAAGGAAAAGCAAGATTTGAAGTGGAAAAAGATATCTACTCCAGTTGAAACTGCAGCATTGACCAAAATAGATATTACAATAAAGAGGTTATTTGAACTGATACACTTGCTAACGTGGTATCTTGAAAGTTCTGCCTGGATCATGCTTTCCCACTTCAGACTATTCATTGAAAGCACCTCCATAGAAGCCCAGATTTCTGTCACCAATTGAACAACTAACTCCTTGGAACAGTCCCTATTTTTGTTCTTGCCAGGGACATCCTTTTTGATTTAAGTGAGGGAGCAAGCAGAAGGGAAGAGATTTCTGGTACAGCAGGAGAATAAGATTCTTACCAAAGTTTAAAATCTCACTCTTGGACCTATGAAGAAGGTGTATTTTAAGAACATTTGTTGCCTCTTTTAATGCCAATAATTACAGCAAGCAAGGTTACCAAGCACATCAAAACTTCCCCTCTCTTTCCAAAATGAAATAATTTGTACATTTGGCATGCACACCTAGTACCTACATATTCGCCACAGATAGGATCTGTGGATATGGGGGTCCCTTTGTATTTTGTTTTCTACAGTGGTGGGGACAGCATTGTTTCCTCCTTTAGGGTTTTATGATGATACAGATAATCATAAATAATAATTATTAAGAATATTTATGTACCACCTGTATGTCTACTGTCGGCTGTTCCAAACAAATAATTCACTTGTATGTGTTGAGGGCAATACATTTGTATGTATTGAGTTTTAATAAATATTCATTTTCCAAATGACGTTTTAAAAATAAGTTAATTGACAACTTTGCCAAAGTTCACTGGCAACTTTGCACCCCCCATTCATTCTCCTGTGAAAGTTTCCTTTTGAAGGGGTGCCCCTTTAAAGGGGAGCTTCTACAGGAGAAAGAATGGGGGGGGGGGTGCAAAGCTGCCAGCACCTCCTCCTCTGGGAGTACCTGAAAGTGATTGCTTTGTGCCTGCCTTGGCATAGTGCCTGGGGCAGTTGCCCCTCTGGCTCCACCCAAGTTACACCTCTGGAAATTTGGCTAACAAAATCAATAAGTGAAACTTTAGAAGTAACAGTCCAATGCAAACTAACTTCCAGTGTTGATGCAGCCATGTTAATGGGTCTTGTATCGCTGTATCCTGCAGTGGGGGGGATAGTCATGAAGGCCTCTTTGAGGTAATGGAACTTTTGCCCCCTTACCTCAATGGAATGTTGGTTAGGATTGGGCTGTAAGCGTGTTGTCCAGGGCTACATTGTGGCTGCATTGAGTGGAGTTGGATAGGACTGGGCCCTTAGGGCACAATCCTATCCTGCGCTGGAACAGTCAAGCCAAGAGGATCCCAGTCCCGCCTCCTGCTCCCTGCCTGTCAGCCCCGGGACCATCCACCATCCACCATCCACCCTCCCCCCACCCAGGAATTCCTCCCTCCCGCATCCCCCCTGCCTCCCTTTTGTCCTTGTGTTGGCCCAGCTGGGCTGACGCAAGAGTCGAAGAGGAAGTCGGCACGGAGGCTTGCATCAGCCTCCACAGGCCTTTGCTTCTCCAAGCGCCAGCCCGGCTTCTTCTCGAGGAGGCGCAAATGTGCCTTACGGCATGTTTGCTACTCTCCTGGGCTGGCGCAAAGGACTTGCATTGGCCCAAGAGCACCTCTGGATTGCACCCTAAATAACATACAATTCAAAACCTTTACCTTGACAATATATAATGTTTTAGAAACAAAAACAAAAGCAGTCTCGTATTCATAGAGTATTTGTGGAGTTTTCCCCTTTACGAAATGCCATCGCCCAATGAACTGGTTGCAAGTTGAGTTTCATTTCCAATGCATTTTATGATGCACCCAATGAAGCTCATGTTATTAAATTCTAGTCTAATCAAATAGAATGCCCCTGTACTCTGTATTTCTACCGGTGAAATTATATTAAAGCAAGACATGTACTGCTGTAGTTAATATTGCTTTTATATTTGTTTGTGTGCCTATGCTATACAAGGAAGAATGGCAAAAAGCAGTGAGTATGTGCATTTTGAATGATAAGACAGATGGCACATGAGATAATCAGTATGTTAAATGGAGGCTAATAAAAGAAAGCAATAGAGGCAGAGCTATGTATCATCAAACCTAATCACTTAAGAGTGTCTCTGCTAGATCAGACCAATAGTCCACCTAGCCCATGGAAAGGATTTTTATTCCAAGAGGGAGATGCTTTTGAGGTGCTGGGAGAGCTCAATTATCACAAGGGGCCGCTCTTTCAGCATTGCCGCTTCTGATGAGGCATCACTTTGCAAAGCACCTCTCAGCTGCTGAGCTGCAAAGTGATGCCCCAGCAGAAGTGGCGCTGCTGAAAGTGTGTGATAATCTCCCACCGTGATAATTGGGCTCTGCCATATCTTGAAAATATGGTCAAGATTTGCATATTTTCTCTTCTGCCATTTGCAGCTAATGAGTTCCTGCATGAGAACAAAGTGCTTATTTCTGGCCATCATCTTCTTAAAGATGTCACTTTCTGCTTAATGATATAACTTCCGGCCCTCAGCAGGTGCCATGAATGCTATTGGGCCTGCTGTATGAAATGAGTTTGCCACCCTTGCTCTAGCACAGGGGTGCCCAAACCCCGGCCCGGGGGCCACTTGCGGCCCTCATGGACTCACAATCCGGCCCGCAGGGAACCCCCAGTCTCCAATGAGCATCTGGCCCTCCGGAGACTTGCTAGAGCCCATGCTGGCCTGATGCAACTACTCTCAGTGTGAAGATGACTGTTTGACCTCTCGCATGAGCTGTGGGACAAGGGTTCCCTCCACTGCTTGCTGTTTCACATCTGTGATGAAGCAGTGGCAGTGAAGGAAAGGCTAGCCTTGCTTTGTGCAAGGACTTTTATAGGCCTTGAGATATTGCAAGACCTTCATTCATTCATACAAGTTCCATCTCTAATATATTCATTTATGTAAATTTATTCAAATATGAAATGTAAATTAATTTGGCCCGCGACACAGTGTCAGAGAGATGATGTGGCCCTCCTGCTAAAAAGTTTGGACACCCCCTGCTCTAGCAAGTGCTCTCATTCTTGCTTCCAAGTAAGTGCAATGAAGACTGTGGTATTCAGTAGATAGCACTGATAAGTGACACTCAGAGCAGTGATTGAATTCATGTATTATTTTGAATGTTATTACCGAAGACAAGTTGTATTAAAGATCAAATTTTGTGAAAGAGAATTATGGATTAAAGTTACAGGATTCAACTTCTGAAGAAATTTATGCTTGGATGAAAGCACAAAGCCATTGATTTTTGTGTGAGCATTTACCTTACATCCATAAGCTATTTGCTTCTTTTGCTGGACCTTGAATAAGCAAGCAGCCTGATCTTGCTTTAGAAAAATGTATATTCAAACCCTGCAAATACTGGAACTAGAAAAATGTCCTGTGAGCAGAATAAATTATATCCAGCATTCATACTTAATGGGTTTGCTGTCAGTGATTAGCTCATGCAGACTGGCTTTGCACCATCCAGTCTTTTGAGGAGAGTGGGTTTAGGTGAAATGGGGCCAAAACTGAACACAAAATAGAAGACAATAAGAAAAACATCAAAGACTGAGCACATCAAAAAAAGGCACGTTAAAGCATGGACTGCATCTGTTAAATCAAAAACCTTGCTGGTGTAGGTGAAATGGGTAGGAGGAAGTTCAGTTTGGAAAGACATGTCAGGAAATGCAATAGGCTTACCAAGTAATCATATGCTGCAGACAAGCTGCATAGAATACAGAGCCATGGAAAATATATATGATTCAGGAGGGGCTGAATGACAGTCATTTAATTCCAGTAGCATAGCTGGGTCATCCAGCATGGGGGTGGGGTGATGTGATGGTGCCGAGTGTCACTGCCTACATCATTGCATCACCTTCCTGTGTCAAGATGTTAGCCCCATCACATCCGGAATGGCTCCATAGGGAAGCCATTAGTCCATAGGAACAAACAGGCGATATTGCTCAGTTTCATTTTCCATAGGGCTCCATGCATTGTTTTGTTTTCCAGTTTTTTGACCATAACTTTTGATAGAAAGGAGATAATTCACTCTGGTTTTTTTTCCCATTGCATTCTGCTATAAATTCCACATCCAACAATGTATAGCATGATGGCTTTATTCCTAACTGCTGCGATTTTAGCGATTTTGGTTACTTGTGTTGTCACCCCCCCCAACGCTGGTACCTAGGGTGGACTGCCCCCCCGCCCCTTGCTAGCTACGCCACTGCACTACACTACTGCTCAATTCCCTTATTCAGCTTTACATGATTCCCTTTTGCTTTACACTGCAGTTAAAACAATATCTGCATAGATCAGAATAGCAGAATCTGTATCCATATCATTAGACCAGTGTTTTTCAAATTTCCAATAACTTAGGCACAATTTTTAAAAATTAAAATTGGTGACACACTTCACTGTTATAACCAAAAATGTTTGTTTTAGAAGACCTGTACTCTAAGTTTCAGCAGTCTTATCATATCTACTGCTTTGAAGGTGGCAAGCCCAAACATATGTCATGACAAACTAGGCAACCTCTTCTGGAGGCCATGTAATTCTGCACTCTGTCTGCATCATGAGGTACTGACAATCAAGTCAGAGATGAAGCAAAATTAATCAACTCCAGCTCACTGGAGCTCATCACAGTGAAGATAGTACTCACAGAATCAAGCCATCATGCTTATAATGTTTGCCCGGTTTTTTCTGCATCTTGTCCCCATATAACTGGAAATTGTTACCAGGAATAAAGTTTTTTTTTTTTTTTTGGGGGGGGGGGTGGACAGGACAGAAGTTTATTACAGGCTTGGTAAACCATTTATGTATCTACAAGGTAGTTCTCACATGGCACACCAGTATGGCCAGTACAAAGATTAGAAAATACTGCTTTAGACCATTCCAAATTTGTGACATTATCACAGCAAGGTCAAACTATTTTATTATACCATCTGAGGGTTAGTCAATACATTATCTCATCATCATGCTGGATCATTTCCATGCGCTGATCTTCTGGTTTCCACATTGCATCCAACTTGGCTGATCACATATATTCTCTAGTTCACAAGTACTGTGCTCAGTCTTAACTAAATTATTGTGTGGCAATGCAGCTGCACCAGTGCAGGCTCAGGGGAATTTTGGCTGCTGGTGGATAAACCTCAGCAGCTGCTATGGGTAAACCTGGACCTGTGCCAGCAATGCTACTGATGCAATTCTGATCCGTATTGGCAGATCAGGCCCAGGAAGGGAGAAAGGATACAGCGCACATCACTGCCACCAATCCCACTCCCCCAGGCCCAATTCGCTCACCCACCCATTGCTGCTCTTCGCCCTCCATTCTACCTCTCCATGCCCTCCCCCCACCCCTGCCCCAGACTTACTCACTGAGACAGGTGTCCCTGCAAGCACCAGAGCACAAGGAAGACTGGTCGTCTCACCAGCGTGCTGGCTAGAACTGCTAGATTTATGGCGCTTTTGCAACATATCTTGCCAGTAGAACATGTGCTTTGCTGGTGCACTGGCTCACTAGGATTGGGCTGTATGTCTCAATGCGGTTTTGATGGTTTGTGGTGGCATGGCAGATATGGCATGGCAGATATTATTATTATTATTAACAGTATTTATATACCGCTTTTCAACTAAAAGTTCACAAAGCGGTTTACAGAGAAAAATCAAATAACTGAGCTGATCTGTGAACTATGGGAATCATGGATGAACCACACTTCTGTTTCAGCATACCAAGCCTGCACAGATTCATGACATTCCCTTCTAATAGCTCTCATGTAATTTGATTTTAAGATGCCCAGCTCCCAGCATGGTGAAATAAAAATATAGCCACCAGTAATGAAATCATTGAAACATGGCATTGAATTTTCTATAGTTGCATCTTGATTTCACCACATGGGGGCACATGGGTTATACTTGCCATTTGTTGATATTACGTTCGTTCAAAAGGCTATTGGCTTGGTACAATTTTTGCTTTTACAGATGTATTTTCATTTGGTGATGCATTTCTGGACTTTGACTTATTTTCAGCTTATTCTTAACAAACATTGCACATGCTTTTTCTTCACAGGATTCCCATGTTATTTTTCATGACCCATTTTGCCCAACAGTCTGTTTTGAAAACGCATGCTGCATTTGATACAACTCAAGAGTTCCTTTCATGTCTCGCAGGTCCTAGACCAGGGGTGCGCAAGAGTTCCTTTCATGTCTCGCAGGTCCTAGACCAGGGGTGCTCAATAGGTGGATCGCGATCTACCAGTAGATTGCGAGGCAAAATGAGTAGATCGCAGAGTGCCGACCCCCCCCTTCAGGTGCCTCTGGGAGGAAACGCCGGGAGTAAGGCCCATTGTACTCAATGGGGCTTACTCCCAGGTAAGTGTGGCTAGGATTGCAGCCTCACAGCCTAATCCTAGGCATGTCTACTCAGGAGTAAGTCCTGTTATACTCAGTGGGACTCAAGGTACACCAACATACATTGTACACATAAATGTTATATGTTATGATGGCGCGAACATTGTAAAAAAAACTCTGGTAGATCTCTGGGCCTTGCTGGGTTTCAAAGTAGCTCTTGAGCCAAAAAAGTGTGAGCACCCCTGTCCTAGACAAAGGTCGTCCAGTTCTGAACACATAGAAATAGTTCTGTTTCGATCAGACGGTCAGCACCTTCTGTAATAGATATAGCTACAAGGTACAAACAAGGTACAAAGAATGGGAGATTGGAAAGATCCCATAAATAATTGCTGCGTCATAAAAGCTAAATGTAAGTTCTTGTATGTAAAATTTAAAAAAAGGAAATGAATTATATAATTGCATTTATGAGGTTGGAAAGTAATGAAACAAAGCGGAAGTGTGTGTGTGTGTGTGTGTGTGTGTGTGTGTGTGTGTGTGTGTACACTGTATACTACTGTGCTAGCTACAATAAGCATATTATATCTACTGTTTTTCTCTTTTATACAAGAGAATTTCCTCAATTTTCCTCAAAAATAAGCCCAGAGCATCCAATGGCAATTCCAGTCCTGTTGCACACAGTCCATCCATTTGATCTTTCCACCCATTTCCGTGACTGTGACAGACACAGCAGCCTGACATATAATCCCAGAAAAGGTTGTTACTACCACCAGGAAAATAAAACCAAAAAGGTGTTCCCTTCCATGAACTGCCTGGAGAGATCCCAGTTACAGAGGTTCCCTCAGCATGGAAACTGGGGAGTGGGCAGAGGTATGTTGGGAGGCAGGAGATGGTGGCACCCAGTGTGGGTAACTTGCTCTGGATCAGTGGTTCTCAAACTTTTAGAACAGGGGTGTCCAATATGTCGATCGTGAGCTACCAGTCGATCTCCAGGCGAAATGAGTCCAGGGAGCCTAGGGAGTGAGCCTAGGGAGTGAGCCCAGGGAGCCCAGGGAGTGAGCACCTGGCAGGCTCCTCCCTGGGAGAGGAGCCACTGGCAGGCTTCTCTCCCGTCCACGCATCCCTAGGAGTGAGCCCCTGGCAGGCTTGTGAGCCCAGGGAGCAAGCCCAGGGAGTGAGTCCAGGGAGCCCAGGGAGTGAGCCCAGGGAGTGAGTCCAGGGAGCCCAGGGAGTGAGCACCTGGCAGGCTTGTGAGCCCAGGGAGCAAGCCCAGGGAGTGAGCCCAGGGAGTGAGTCCAGGGAGCCCAGGGAGTGAGCCCCTGGCAGGCTTGTGAGCCCAGGGAGCAAGCCCAGGGAGTGAGTCCAGGGAGCCCAGGGAGTGAGCCTAGGGAGTGAGCCCAGGGAGCCCAGGGAGTGAGCACCTGGCAGGCTGCTCCCTGGGAGAGGAGCCGCTGGCAGGCTTCTCTCCTATCCATGCATCCCTGGGAGTGAGCCCCATTGACTCTACTGGGGCTGACTTACCTTTCCCCTGTTTTTGCACTGGTATGTATGGAGATCTGCCCCCCCCCCTCAACTTCCATCTGTTGGTTCTGTGTGCAAGGGGTTTTGCACTGGTCTTGCTGTGATGTCTATACAGAGATCTTCCCTCCCCCACACCTTTCCCCTGCTTTTGCACTGGTATGTATGGAGATCTGCCCCCCCCCCACTTCCATCTGTTGGTTCTGTGTGCAAGGGGTTTTGCACTGGTCTTGCTGTGATGTCTATACAGAGATCTTCCCTCCCCCACACCTTTCCCCTGCTTTTGCACTGGTATGTATGGAGATCTGCCCCCCCCCCAACTTCCATCAGTTGGTTCTGTGTGCAAGGGGTTTTGCACTGGTCTTGCTGTGATGTCTATACAGAGATCTTCCCTCCCCCACACCTTTCCCCTGCTTTTGCACTGGTATGTATGGAGATCTGCCCCCCCCCACTTCCATCTGTTGGTTCTGTGTGCAAGGGGTTTTGCACTGGTCTTGCTGTGATGTCTATACAGAGATCTTCCCTCCCCCACACCTTTCCCCTGCTTTTGCACTGGTATGTATGAAGATCTGCCCCCCCCCCCAACTTCCATCAGTTGGTTCTGTGTGCAAGGGGTGTTGCACTGGTCTTGCTGTGATGTCTATATAGAGATCTTCCCTCCCCCACACCTTTCCCCTGTTTTTGCACTGGTCTGTATAGAGATCTGCTCCCCCCCCACTTGTATTGGAATTGAGGAAGATCTGGTGAGGAGGTAGATGTGGTGTCAGCAGTGGCCCCTTTAAGGGTAAGGCCTGGGCATCCAGCAGAGTGTGCTGCACAGCTGCAGCCACTTGAAGGCAATAGGGCCCTCAGGGATATAAGAGCACCTGAGGCAGGAAGGGCTCCACTTATTTATGTGAGTCAGCCTTTTCCTACATGAAGATCATTAAGTCCATGTACTGTTCCATCATGCGGTTATGCAAGGTACACCAACATACATTGTACATATAAATGTTATATGTTAAGATGGCGCGAACATTGTAAAAAAACTCTGGTAGATCTCCGGGCCTTGCTGGGTTTCAAAGTAGCTCTCCAGCCAAAAAAGTGTGAGCACCCCTGTTTTAGAATGAGGATCTAGTGATGTCATGACCGGATGGAAGTGATGTCATGACCGAAAGTGACATCATCAAGCAGGAAAATTTTTAACAAGCCTAGGCTGCAATCCTACCCACATGGACGCAGGCGTAGGCCCCATTGACTGTCATTGTTAAAAGCATATACAGAGTAACCTTTTAAAAGTACCGATATGCAATATTTCCACAAATACAGTCACATACCATAGTGGCATCAAGTCTACTATGTTAAAAATAAAATATTGAAATGAATGGGGACCCAGCTCAAATTGGTTCACGACCCACCTGGTTGATCCTGACCAACAGTTTGAGAAACACTTCTCTGGATGCTATCCCCTTCCTAGCCTCCTGAAGTGCCCCCTTTCTCTCAAGACTTGTGCCAGCTAAAGAGCTGGTAAAGATCCAAGGAGGCTCATTGGTGAGTGGGAGGCTTACGGGGAACTAAGGGAAAACTCCACTGTATGCAGCACAGCCTGTTTTAGCATAGCTTTGTGCTATGGTGGGGGAAAGGATAGGATTAGGCCAGTGGTATTCAAACTAGGGCGTCGTGATGCCCCAGCCTGTGGGTCCTGGCCTCTGCCCCCTTAAGGGGCAGGGGCAGCCAGGAGACAGGGGGAAGGCAGTGGCACAATCAGCTGGATTGCGCCGCTCGGGGGGGTTGCAGGTGCTTGGGTGCACTTGCCCAAGCCTCCTGCAGCCTCTCGGGGGTGCGGGGAGCCCTGCGCAACCTTCAGCAGGGCTCCCCAGGTCAGGAAAAGTGAAAGTGGAGCGATTGCGCCCTGCTCCGCAAAACCGGAAGCAGAGCACGATCGCTCCGCTTTCCCTTCTGATGGGGCTGCAGGGACTGGGGTGCACTCACCAGTCCCTGCAGCAGCCATCCCTGTGTGCAGGGAGCCCTGCGTGAGCACCTGCAGGGCTCCCCAGGTCAGGGAAAGGGAGAGTGGGGCAACTGCGCTCCGCTTCCGCTTTTGCAGAGGCAGAGCAGCTAGCTCCACTCTCCCTTTCCCTGACCTGGGGCGCCCTGCAGGCCCTCGGGCAGGGCTCCCCGCATACAGGGACGGCTGCTGCAGGGACTGGTGAGTGCATCCCAGTCCCTGCAGCCCCCTGAGCGACACGATCCCAGGATCGCGTCACTGCCTTCCTGGGATCCTTAATCCTGGGATCACATCGCTTCCTTCCCCTTGCCCCCGCTGCCTCCCCCCGCCCCCACAAAGGCTTACTGCGGGTTTCAAGCTCCTGGAGAGTTTGAAAACCGCAGGATTAGGCTATAAGGCAAGTCAGTGCAATGTTATATATACAAGGGGGTTTCCTGCTAGTGTAAAGGGATCCTGTTTACTGCATGAATTTTCACCTGTTAGCAATCTTTTTACAAGCCCAATAGACATGCATGAAGTCTGCATGGCAGTGATTGCAATAATAATGCATTATGTTAAATATTATTCCATGGGTCAAATTAGACATGAAGTTAATATGTTACCATCTCCTGTACATGTGTGTTTTCCATTCAAAAATAGCAGACAGCAGTAGGAATACAGATTGTGCTTTTAGGGGGAGGGGCTTTTCACCCCCATGCCATTTTCTCACTTAAATTTGCCTACCAAAGTAGTTATCTGCTCTTGGAATTGCTGTCTGTTGCAATGGGCGTTTCAGGGGAAACGAAGAGGAGGGGTTGATTTTCAGTGGGTAACAGTGGAGGAGAAGGCCCCCTTCCACCCATGTTATAGTCCCAGCCCAGACTGAACTTCCTTTTGGTGGTACTTTAAATGGGAAAATACACAGTCGTGAGATGATGATGTGTTTAATGTCACATCCTGTTTGGTCCTGTCTAGTAAAATCTCTTCAGGGTACCAACCAAAAAGAAGTCTTTCCCAGCCCTAGTGCTTAGAATCCTTTAACTGGAGATGCTGTTGGGTGAATTTAGGGTCTTTTGCATGCAAAGTCTACCTTCTATGAGGTATCCCCATCCCCTTCTGTCTGGGGCTGGGGATACCTGTATGAATCTGGGACCTTCTGTCTGTATAGGCCTATGACAGTGGTTCTCACACATTTAGCACTGGGACCCACTTTTTAGAATGAGAATCTGTCACGACCCACTGGAAGTGACATCATCAAGCAGGAAAATTTGGAAAATCCTAGGCTGCAATCCTACCCACACTTACCCAGCAGTAAGTCCCATTGACTATCACTGTTAAAAGAATATACGTAGTAGCTTGTTAAAAGTACAGAACTGTCACATTTCCCCAAATACAGTCACATACCATGGGAGCATCAAGTCTAATATATTCGTTGGCAACCTTCATTCTCGAAAGACTATGGTATAGTTCAATATATTAAAAATAAAATATTGAAATGAATGGGGACCCACATGAAATTGGCTCGCTACCCACCTAGTGAGTCCCGACCCACAGTTTGTGAAACACTGGCCTATGGAAGACGGAAATAATCATTCTCTTACTTACCTTTTATTATTAATGAAGTTTTGTTAAAGTTAGTGAAGAGAAGCCAACATTAGAGAATAATTTAAGGTTTTATACACACACACACAGCTCTACAATTCTGTGATCCATTTAATTGTTCTATCGTGTCTTGCGTTCCCTTAATGGATTCTCTTTATAGATTATCTTCCTTGGACAGAATGATTTATCGTTTCTGACTTCCCGCTGCCTGAAGCTTCTTGTTTATGGAAGTTTCCATGAATAGAGATCCAAAAACTCATTGGAGTACTTTCATTATCTTGCTGAAAGTCTCTCAGATGGTCTCCAAGTACATTTGTTATGCTTATGGTTAAAGCTTGCACTTTGTCTACAACATGCTCAGTGAAAGGGGATATAGTGCAACTTGTAATAAATCACACACCAGACAAAGCAATAAGTCAGCCTTTGTTATATGTGTACCATATTTTATAGCATTTTACTATTACGGAAAGCCATAAGAGAAGTTTAGATGCACATAATTTATAACTACTCTTTAATTTTATTAACTGAATTAAGTTGTGGCTTGTATTTCCCATACTACAAAAGCCACATCGTTTGATAATGCATTTAGCTCACACACTGAAATTAAGATCTCCATTAACTCTGCTGGATACTTCACTAAAATGTGTGGAACAGGTCTTAGGACGATGCAATCTTACAAAGATCAATAGGTTCTAAGAGAACTGGATAAGGTAATGACCTACTCATATAACATCTCAAGAACTCTTATAGACAATGGTCACTGGGACAAACTGTGGCCCTGTAAATTGTTTACTTAGTCATGCCTTATCCCCAGTGTCAGTAGTTTTGGGGAAACTATTGGGCACTTATAGCAGTGTGCAGTGCTGGTGTGCAGTGTTGCAAAAATGCTGATGTAACACCACTGTCATGTGCTGCAGGACCACTGGTGCTAATGGTTCACCCAGGCCACACTGGAGCAGGTAAGGTGGCATGCATAATGTGCAGTGGAGGCAGACTGGGGAGGGAGCAAGGTTTCTGGCTTTTTAAAAAAACAGTAACAAGAAGGGTGACTGCGACAAGTGACAAAATAAGGCAGGGAGATAGGGAGACTTGTGTATTTTGTCTCAGATATGATTTTGATCTCAGTTGCACTTCCTATATGCTATTGTCAGGTGAAAAAAAAATTCCATTGGTTTTCAGTTGAAGCTTTTTTTAAAATCTAAAAATGTATATGGCAGTCACAATCAGGAACAAACCTGCATTTGAGTCAAAGCCCCTCTCCCTGCTATAGTTTTGCCACATTTCATGGTGCTTGCTATTAAAAAAAACAAACCCTAACCCCCCCCCCCCTCAACAACAACAAAAAAAAAAATCTGGCCATGTTGCACAATTATGTGCAAGTCTAGTTTGGCTCTTAATTATTTGAAGTACTAGTGGTTCTTTTATCGTGTTTGGCTTTTTACTTATTTCTCCAATCCTTCCTCCTTAATTATTGTTTCATTGGTGCTAGAAGAGTCGTCAAATAAAAATCCCAGTTGTGCCCTTCTTTTGCTTAATTTAAGCTTGGAAGATTTGGTATTAAGGCTATGCTATATTTGCATAACGTTCTTGTTACATTAGTTCAAACTTGGCTCTGTTGCAAACTTGGTAGTGCTGGTGGTGGTACTAGAGATGTAGTTCTGGAAACATTTGAGCTGCAGTACTAAGCACACTTTACAGGGAGTAAACCCCACTGAACTCAGTGAGATTTTGGAGTAAACGAACACAAGATTCCCATGACTATTTAGCCCATGTCTTAGTTTAGTCATCACAAGAATTTACTAAGGGCCTGCTAGACAAGAACTCCATGTCTGAAGTTCCAGACAACTGTTACCTTCAAAAATCAACCTTGGAGGCACTGCCTGAGGCTCTGACATGGAAGATGTCTTTCATTCCCCTTGAACCCGCTGTTAGCTGGGAAAGGGGAAATCCCTGTGAAGGGGAAACCTTTTCCCTCCTGCATCTGATCATAGCTTTGGGGGGAGGGCAGTTTGGACAAATGCCATTGTGGGTGTGTGTGAGGGACGGACTCAAGGCCCAATCCTAATGGCGCAGCCACTGCCAGGTACAGTGGCACCAAAATGGTGACCACTGTCTCCAGCAGCCCTGCCAGGACTGTCAGGGAAAGGGGACTATTGGCGGGGAGTAAGGGTGCGGGGGCCAAGGTGGGTCACCTCCAGTCTGTGCTGGTTATTTTGCCAGTGCAGACTGGAAGAGCTCTGTATCAGGTTTTTCAACCCAAAACGGAGAATAGCATCCAGCAGAGCAGGGCTCTGATGTTCCACCCACCCACCCTAGTTCTGCCACAGAACTCCCCTGCACACTGCAGTGTGCCTCCCCTGCACACTGGCTGGCAGTGCGTCTTACCATGGATGCTCCCCCAGCGTCCACCTCCTGATGCTGGGCCCAGCGCTGGTGCACCTTATTCTCCTGGTGCCATAAATGTGCTTTACGGCACATTTACAGCACCTGGTGCCAGCGCTGAGATCCTGGGTTAGTATAGGTTTGGGCCTGCAATCCCTCTGTAGCATGAAACTCAGCCAAATTAGGTGGTCCTGGAGTTGTTTTTAAGAACAAAAAATGTCAGGCCTTGTCATGTTACACACACATGTTCCTCTTCCCCAAGTCCTCTTTCATTTTTCCACAGTCAGAGCTACATTATTTTTTCAGTTTTAGGAAGCATCATTCTTGTTGCTGTCAATAAATTGCCTACCTATCATTGATGTTCAGATGACATCACATCTTTAAAAGCTTAATAAAACAAGTAGAAGAGAAGCTGAAATACGATATCTCATTATTTCTTTCACATGGTCTATTATATCTTTCTCATTGTTTTTTTTTTTTTTTTTAAATACTGCTGCCAGACATACATAAAACCTGCTTGATCTTTTTTCACATCTCCAGCATTGCTCCGGGGCCTTTCTAAACATTCTTTTAATCCCTGCTGGAGTATAGTACTATGCACATATTTTTTTTGTTTAAATCTCTCACATTGCTGTATATTTATAGAAAAAAAAATCTTGGGCCTGTTTCATATGTACATTGCCACTGTGAGAGGGATCGAGAATTGCAGATTTTTGTTCAACTTTCTGTTATATCCATGGTACCTTGGACCAATGGTTCTGCAGCATGTTGGGAGAATAAGGGCCCAATCCTATTGGGTCCTCGCACTGGCGCTGAGCTCCAGTGCTAGTGCTGGGTGTTATAAACATGCTGTAAAGCACATTTACAGCAACCTCAGAGTAGGGAGCACCAGGGTAGCACCAGTTGGCATTGGGCCCAGTACTGGGTGGAGCACATCATGTGACCACCCAAGGTATGAGCTCTGGGCAACGGTGCAGCCTTTCTTGATGGGGAGGCATCCATGGTGGGGGGTTAGCGAGACAGGGGAAGGGTGGGGGGAACTGGCCTGGGAGGGAGGTGGGACTGGCAGAGGTCTGCTCTGCCACATCCTATCCTCCATTTCAGGCTGAAAAGTCTGCAAATAGCTGTTACAGATTTGAGAATCCCCATTGCGGGGCCTTGGGCTTTCCTCAGGAGCAGTGGCAACACTAGGATTCACATCACCTGGTGTGGGAGGCCTGCGCGTCACCTCATGCAGTGGGCGGGGTAATGCCCCAGGTGGTGGGTGTGGTGATGTACCATTGCCCCGCCCCCACTGGTTTTTTGGCTGTACCTTTTGTTAGAACACAGATATTTCAATGTGGTTTGTTTCATTGCATTCTGCATTAAATTACGCATTGATTGACATGTAACATGATGGTATTATTGATTTTAGTGATTTTGAAAACTTGTAGAGTCTCTCTCTCTCTCTCTCTCTCTCTCTCTCTCTCTCTCACACACACACACACACACACACACCCGTGTCAATTTACTAACAACTTATTGCAGCAGTTCTCAAACGTTTAGCACTGGGACTCACTTTTTAGAATGACAATCTGTCCAGGACCCATTGGAAGTTATGTCATGGCCAGAAGTGACATCATCAAGCAAATTAAAATAAATAATTATAAATAATTAAATTAAAATAAAAGAAATAATTAAATGGGGCTTACTCTTAGGAAAGTGTGGGTAGAATTGCAGCCTGTGAGCCCAAGCTTATGCATGTCTACTCTGAAGTAAGTCCCATAGTGGTCAATGGGGCTTACTCTCAGGAAAGTTTGGGTAGGATTGCAGCCTGTGAGCCCAATCCTATGCATGTCTACTCTGAAGTAAGTCCCATAGTGGTCAATGGGGCTTACTCTCAGGAAAGTGTGGGTAGGATTGCAGTGTATGAGCACAATCCTATGCATTACTCAGAAGTAAGTCCCATAGTGGTCAATGGAGCTTACTCTGTAGTCTGCCTGCAATAACAATACCCCAAAAAGAATCAGTGAGATTTCCAGCCCTCCCCAGTCCCCAATTTAAAGTTCTTCTATTTCAAGCATATCAAGATAAAGACCCTCCTGGCTTTACAAGTGCAAAATAGAAAACTTCCCCCTATCAGTTCAAGCCTCTTTTTTTGTTCTTTTTAGTGGGGAGGGAGGCTGCCTTCTGGAGCATCTGTTGCACTTCAGCTCCATCGGATTGGGACCATTCTGGTGTCCTCACATTCCCCTTTGCCTGGCCTGGCCTGGCCTGGCCTGGCCAAGGCATGTCTGCCTACTTGTGAGTAAATGTGACTGTGAGGCTGCTTCGCTTTCCATTGGGCTCCATAGACTGCAGCTGGGAGGGAGGACCTCCTTCTCAGGTGTTTTGGGGGCTGCATTCATTGGATGAGGACTATTCTGATGTCCTTGGAGTCCTCTCAGCCTGCCCTTTCCGACGGACTAAGGCAAGTTTGCCTACTCGCCAACATTGTATGGCATGACAGAGTAGCTCCTAATGCCGCAAATTTAGCGTGTCACCCTTCCAGGGCATCACCCCCGTCACGTCACCCTGTGTGGCCCACACACCCCCGCACCACCCTAGTGACACCACTGCTCAGGAGACCTCTGGCAGCTTCCTGGTACCCACAGTATACAATGGTCACCATTTTGATGCTACTGTTCCTTGGGCACTGGGAAGGACAGGATTGGGCTGCCTGTTTTGCTTATTATAAATATTTGAAATGATATCATTGTAGCTTGCAGAATTCATTATTATGAACTTGCAAACTCTGTTAATTGTCTGTCACTCTCATAATCCATCTGAAGTTTAACTAACCATTAGGCTGTTAATTAGTAGATATTGAGAGAATGTTGAGTTTCCATTGTACCTCTTACTTCATTGAGTATAATCATTCTATTCAACAAATCAACACATTTTGTAAAAGCATGATTCTCCCAGAGACTGAAGTCACTGGTAACCAAAAGCATCGCAAAGAATTCATAGGTAACCATGTCAAGCCTCACAGTCTGCAGAAGCAGCTATTGTCCAGGTAACCCCATCATGAACAAAGCTGACAAAATAAGGTCAACATTGGTATGCACGGGGCCACTTTAATTAATTACGAATAACATTACAACACATCCTTCAGAGGTTCCTGACTAAATAGAATTCCTCCTGCCTTCAGTATGGGCACCTACCCTGGAGGAGCAGACACCACTGTTGATTCCCACATGGGTGTTACTACCCTGGCTGCAACCCAAAGTCACCTCTCACCAACCTCAGGTTTTCCACACCAACCCTAGGACAGGGGGTCATGGCAGCTGAATTGCTTCACCATCCTAAGCCTTTGAGATGGACTTTGCCATTCAAGCCCAAATGGCTGCTAGCCTTCATCCCTGAGCCAGTCTCTCTAGATTGGTTCTGGTTCCCCTTCTGACTCTTACTTACTTTAGGGTGCAGAGTAGATCCTTAATCCTACTCCTTGTCCCTGACTATACCTGCCTGTAGTGGTGGACCTGGCTGAAAATGCCACATTTCACAAACAACTTGGGTAAGTGGGGGGAACCTTCCACCAATAACCAATCTGGCCAGAAGCAAAAAATTCATTCTTGGCCCACCGAGGGGTACCAGCTAATCTCAGCCTATCCCACAGGTAGGTGGGCTGGGGCATGAAGGTCTCCCAGTGTCCGAATGCCAGATGGCTTCTGCACATTGGAAACTTTGGCTTCAATCCAAGGCAGTGCAAGGCCCAATCGGGTGCCTGCATCCATACTTTTGCCCTGTGCAGAGTGGGACTGGGTAGAGAGCCCTCACCTTAATAATAACAACAATGGAGGGGCTGCAATCTATTTATAACCTCTGGCATCATTTATTTGAAGCTTTATAAACTGCAGATACTGTATAACCTTGTTAGTGAATGCTTTAAGCAGCTTCCTCATGGTATAGGCTTCCTCATGAGGACGTTGCTTGAACCATTCGCTAACATTGGTTGGCAACCTTTAGTCTTGAAAGACTGTGGTATAAGCCTATAGCACCCAGTAGTCCCAGGTGGTCTCCCATCCAAGTAATAACCAGGCCTGACCCTACTTAGCTTCCAAGATCAGGCATGTGCAAGGTAACAGTTCAACTATTCACTAACAAGGTTATGCTGTATCTCTGAACCTAGATGTGACTGTTGCCATTTTTGGAATCAGAACCCCAAATTCATGTAAAACCACCATAAATTTTGAGGAAAAAAAGTTTTTCTGACCCTCAATTTCACAGGCCTGTGTTATTTATTACTACAGATATTAATAAAAGGGGTGGGATCTAACAAATCTTTGTATTTATCCCCAATTTTACTAATTCCCATCCCTAGCTTATTTCCACTTGCTGCTGGCCTTTCTTGTTTTGATAACCATATAAAATAAAATTGTGCTATGGGAGGTTTGTAAATGTAAACTGCCTTGATGGCCCCTTTAATGAAGCCAAAAAGCAGTCTAGAAGTATTTTAAATAAATTAGCAAACAATATCCAGGCTTCCAGTTGGATATCTACACCTCCCTGTTCCAAGCTGAAATACCAACTATGCCTCACTGAGCCTAGCCAGCAACTCATTTCTGTTAATGTAGCCGTAATTAGCTATGATTGGCACTGTCAGTGCTCCCTGTGATAAACATTGGCAGGCATTTGATCTATTCCAGAAATATTAGTACTGACATTTCTAGTTTAGGCAAGTTATGAGTCTTGTGAACACCTTATCCCTGTAAGCTTAATATTAGTAAGTAATAAAATAAATAGCACATCTTGGATCTCACCAAGTAGGAGTTTGTTTACTTTCTCAGGCAGATAATGTAGTCATTAACAACAGAACTTGGATATATAATCAGCTGGAACTGACATCTTGCGCTGCCTTATTAACGCACATTAGAATTCAGACACGGTGTATGAATGTTTTGCTAATCACTCCAATAGCACAAGGCTCCGAAATTTAAAAACATAGACTGCAATAAGTGCATATCAGGTGGAGTAGCTAATGAACTCTGTAGGACTTTCCCCTACATAAGAGAATTGGGTTGCCAGACTGGATCCATCACACAGTCTGAGCATTCTGGGACTGGGCCTGGTGATGTCCCAAGACTACTAACCCTTGAAAAATGGGGAGGCAACAGCATAAAAGGAAGAACCAGATGTAAAGGAGCAGGTCCCAGCTGCTACCTTCAAAACTGCCTGAGAAAGCTGGAGAAACAAGTAGTACAGTTTTTGCATATGTGCAATTCTAGTGCAAGGCTATAATCAGTGGCGTAGCTAATGATTATAGTCCGGTGCCAAGCTCAAAATGTTGCCCCAGAAATGATATCACAACCGGAAGTGACGTCACGCCAAGGCTTTTAAAAAGTGAAAATTGGGAGGAACCCACCTCTTCCCCAGCAGCTCACCACCCAGTTGCTCTGCTGCCTCCTCCCCAGTCAATGGCATAGCTAAGGCATCTATCTGCTACCTGAGGGGTCAAAAAAGATTTGTAGCCCCCCAGACAAGATCAAATTTAATTAAGTACATAAATAAAAAGTGTGTCCCTGATTGGTTCAAGACACTGTCCTGGGGTGAAGAGAGATGGTTATTCTCCCCCTGCTAAGTATAAGAGGGGCACCACTTGAAAAAGTGCCTTTTTACCCAGTTAGCAGGGGTAACTGTATTATGATACATGGAAATGAAAGCTGATTCCTATTAACTCCTTATTGGTTTCATGTTGTATCATGGTAACATTGGTAACATGGTATCATGGTAACATTGCAACACGACACTAACACAATAACATGTCTTTGGCTCTCAGAACAATCAGTCTCATAGATCAGTTTTTGAGTTAAGAAAATTCATTTTTTGTTCCATAAGGCAATTGTGTTTTCATGTTCTGGTTAATTGGCTATAACTTTTGATAGAATACAGATATTTCAATGCAGTTTGCTTCTTTGCATTCAGCATTAAATTACGTTTCCAATGATATATAACATGATGGTATTATTCATAAATACCACAATTTTCACAATTTTGGTCACTAGTGTCAAACTCAGCTTGTTGCCCCCCTAAAGCTTGATGCCCGGTGCAACTGCTATCCCCTGCACCCCATTAGCTACACCACTGGCTATAATCCTAAGCATACTTACTTGGAAGGAAAGATTTATTTCTGGGGAAACATGGGTGGGATCAGACAATAAGAAAACACACTAACTGGGAACAATGAACATAAGAAGTTTAAATTCAGATATATACAACCAAGCAAAATTAAGACCTGCCCAGAGGGAAAGGCAAGGCATCTCTTAAGTCAGCTGGCAGACTGCAGTGGTGGTAGTGATTGCTCTGACAAACTGAAGTAGTGGCCTTCCTTGAGGCCTGGAGACTTGAGGCCTCTTGCTATCAGTCCAATCTACAAGCCACAAAAACGGCCTACTCTCCTAGAAGGCGCCCAGTGTCATGCCATAAACAAATGTATAAAAAGAACATGGGCAACATTGCTACCAAGTATTTGACCGTATAGGCAGAGTTAGCAGTGAGGTTAAGTTCTTGCACTAATATATCAGCTCCCCAATTTTCTATGGAAAATTTCCTTCCATCCAAACACATCCTAATGTCATATAAGCCTTCTCCACTCTGCCTACTGCACTGGAGCTTCTGAGAGCAGGTATAGACACAAACTGCCAACAAAGCACAATGTGTGGGAAGAATTTTGGCAGCAATTCTTTGACATTTCCACTGAGGACATTTTCTTATATCTGTGTAACAATTTTTGTCTTTCATTTAATATTCTCTCTATAGTAATGCAATTCAAATCCTCTCGAGGATTTTCTAAGTTGTATAAAAGAGATGTTTTGATTTACATTACAACCAAATTCCCAGTTCATTTTTGCTAATTTATGAGACAAAATCTCTTCATATTACACATACTATGTATTCTCATAATATGTATTTTTTTTATGATCTGATCTTGGATGAATTGAGTTGTATATTTACATACTGAATGAATAATATTTATCTGTGGCCTTCCTACAAATACATATCATTTTTCTTATTTCTGAAAGTCATTTTTCACCCTTCCCGTTAATAAAAATCAAAACAGTGTGAAGTTACCTCCTTTCAATCCCCACAACTGTACAAATGATGCAAAATGGAGTTTTTTAAATTTATAATCAAATTAAAAACAAAGTTGTGTTTGTCCAAGACTGAAAATGCTACATGACTTCTGAGTAGCTAAAGAAGCAAAGGACATAGCACAGGCTTCCAAGTATGCAATTACAGGTTCAGCCTATTTATACACAGATTTTTTGATACACAAATTTGATTCAACAGGAATGGCCCCTGCAAATGAGAAGGAATGTGCTGATCCCTGGAGAAAAATGCACCCCTTTAAAATCAGTTTGAAAAACTGAACAGTCCTTTAACAATAGCCTCCTTAATGAGGGGGGGGGGCAGCTGGCTGACAATCCATCAGTCCTTCTCTCTCCAGGTGACCCCTCCCTTCCCCCTGAGCACATGAAAGAAAGGTGATCACTTTGCATTGGTGAAGGGAAGGACTGAGTGAAGCGCCTTTGTAAGCGCTTGGAGGAGGCTGATTGATGGATTGTCTTCTTAATGACTCTTATCTTACATCACAAAGGTCAGCAAGGCTGTTTTTAAATCACCGGTGCAAAGAAACTTTGTTTTTTAAATTGATTTACTATAGTGTGTTTTTTGCTATCCACGTGTTTGCTTGGAATGGAACCCACCTGAATAATGAGTCTCAACCTGGATGTGTACACATAAGAACTAATTTCCAACATTTGGTCACAATCTAGAGCATCATTTCTCATTGTTTGTCCCCCACTGTACCACTTCACATGGTCCACCTGTTGGAAGTACCACCAGATGTAACTGACAATGATGTCATCACCAGTTACTTTGGGATTGGGAGGCTGGATGCAACGCGACAAACACTGGTAACAGGCTCAGGGCGAGAGGACTTTTTCAAGCATGTGAAAAGCACACACTAGAGCTCTGCTTGCTAAGCTGAGCCTCCTACTGCTGCTTGTCACATTGCATTGCTGGTCTTGCTGCCAGGTGGCAGGGTCTGGGGGTACTGCAAGTACCCCCAGACACCACCTCAAGTACCACCAGTGGTTTGAGTACCACTGGTTGAGAAACACTGATCTAGAGTGACCAAGAAACAGAACCTAAGATGAGGCTATGTGGACAGGACAGGGAAGTAGCATGTTTCTCAATGACCAGAATACCTAGGAGCAGGGAACAGATTCTGTCTCAAGTATCAAGATCAGCCTGTCTATGAAACCAAGTGCTTCAGGTGGCACAATGCCAGGGGATGCCCACCTCCACCTGCAAGGCTGCCTCTATCAATTCATCCTCTCTGGATCAGAAAATAGTGAGGTAAATTTTGAGCTGTTGGTGACAGGCTAATCTAGAATAATGAAGTTGCAATGTTACTATTGCTGACATTCTTAGCTTCAAATCTACAAGTTTTGCCTGAGTGTAAAACCCTGTTTAAAAAAACCAGTGTTTCATCAGGGCAGGAGAGACAGAGCGCTATGGGGGTTCAGTGGATGCCCCCGCCCCAGCAACCTGACACTGGTTGGCCAGGACACCACCTTGCCCTTTGCATCAGGCAGCAAAATGTCAGCCCTGGGTTTATAAGAGGATTATAAATGGAGAAGCACCGTTGTAAAATCTACTCCATAGTGCTGCTCGGTTATGTAAAATGCAAGCAAATCACATGCATTTTGCAAAATGCAAGCCTCTTTCTAAATGTCTGTATAGCCTGGCACCTGGATGGCAGGCAGACTATGCTCTCTTGATTCATGACTTTACTTGCCTCAATCTTCCTTAATAGCTGCTGCGCTACCGCTTTTCAACTAAAAGTTCACAAAGCGGTTTACAGAGAAAAATCAAATAACTAAATGGCTCCCTGTCCCAAAAGGGCTCACAATCTAAAAAGATGTAAATGAATACCAGCAGACAGCCACTAGAACAGACAGTGCTGGGGTGAGGTGGGCCAGTTACTCTCCCCCTGCTAAAAAAAAGGAGCACCCACTTGAAAAAGTGCCTCTTACCCAGTTAGCAGGGGTTAAGCACAAAAGTCTATTATGCACAAAACACTGTTTCTCAATGTAATCACCACCCAAATTGAAGCACTTGTTATAGCATTCACAAGCTTTTGCTTGCCCTCGTCAAAGAATGTCAACACAGACCCCATTTCACCTCCTAGAAATCTGTATTTGCGCTTCCTTGTGTGGCAGAGTTTCTAATAGTCATGGATTGTTTGCTGATGACATTCAGCCGAGGACAGCTGTCGGTTCTGGACCTCACAGCAGTGTATAATGGAGCTCCTGCTTTGGTCACTGGAGGCTAATTGCTAGTGTGACAAGAGTTGCCAGTCAGTGGTTTCAGGCAAGCCTAAATATTTGGATTCAGCTAATGGGTACGGATGCTTATGTGAGATGCCACAGAGACTTGAAATATGGTAATCTTTCAAGATTCCTTTATCCTTCTGCTTCTCTGGATAGTATACCTTTGGAGATACCATGATTTGGCATTCTATGATAGGACATCACTACTGTGATGATGATACATAACTGTATATCTCTTGGTCTGTGGGTGTTGGCTGTTCCGGCCTTCCTTTGGAGAAAGGCCTAATATAACTATCTGGCTGTATCAGAACTGCCTTCAGCTCCTCTCTCCATGGGAATCTATTGATGCTAATCTGGGTAAAAGAGTTCTATAGCACTTTAGTGCTACCTGCTTTACATGAGATCTGTAGGCAATTACCTATTCAATCATTTAAAGACTCTTTTAAGTTCAATAGGTAGAGGCTGGTGAAAATGGTGATAACTAAATAAAGACACATCACACCACTTTATGTACTTCTCATTTTTGTAATAAAACAAAAATCCCCCAAAGCTGCGCAAAAAAAAATGTTTATTTTGTTTTTATTTTATTATTTAATGCGGGTGTGCATGGGTCATGACTGTGGCGCCATCTACTGACACTATACCACCTATATAACCTACCTAGTACACTTTTTAAAGTGATTATAATTTATAATCATGATGTAACTTTTGAATAAAAATGCATAGCACCACTTTCTGCACTTCTAACTTTGGAACACACCAAAATCCATGAAAAAAAAATTTAAACTGTTTTCATCCACCTCTATCAATAAATGTTAAGGTGTTTACAATTTTCCCTCATGTTCCAAAAAAATGGGAAATTGGAAATCAAGGTTGTCATTTTAATTCTTACACCATGTAAGTAGTAAAGGCTTTTTATTTCATTCTTACACTTCCATGGCTTCAGTTTTGACACATCCATAATGTCAACAGTGTCCCTCAAAGACAATGCCTCCGAAATACAGAATGTTTAAAAATCACACACTCTTACTATGTTACAGATGAGACAGAGTCCCCCCCCCAATTACCAGTGGTGTAGTAGCCAATGATCATGTGGCCTGGTGCTGTGCTCTAAATGATGTCCCAGAAGTGATGTCATAACCGGAAATGATGTCACCGGAAATGATGTCACACTGGGTCTCTGTGCTGTATCATAATAACACCTCATTGGCTCTCAGAACAATCAGTCCCATTGGTGAGTTAAGAAAATCCACTTTTTGTTCCATAAGGCAGTTGTGTTTTTATTTTCTGGTTAATTGGCCATAACTGTTGATAGAATAAAGATATTTCAGTGCTGTTTGTTTCATTGCATTCTGTATTAAATTACCTTTCCAATGATATATAACATGATGATATTACTCGTACATACTAAGGTTTTCACAATTTTGGCCACTAGTGTCAAGCTCAGCTTGTTTCCCCCCCCCCCACAAACCTTGTTGCCCAGTGTAATTGCTACCCCTGGCACCCCCTTAACTATGCCACTGCCCATTACAATAAAAATAAAAGCACAAAGAGAAATTGAACTTCATTGACTAGAGAATTTCCATAACAGTATTTGTAGAGAAAAGACTTTTGCCTCAGTGGATTGTATTGTTGAAAGACGGCTCTTTGGATGAAAGGGAAAAAATGAATTAATCGTTTTAAAAAAATAGATTTTTATGATCAACATGCAGAATGACTAATATCTTTCTAGGCAGAGGACAATAGTTGTTTTTAATATTAAAACAGAATGTCAAGTAGCATATTATGCTGCTTGTGTGGATTTTCAATTTTTTTCTTACATTACAGTGTCAACATTGATCATAGATGGCAAAAGGCTGGCAAAGCCTGTTGCGTCATCTGATGACACTGAGGCCATTTCAGGATGACTCCAAGTAGTATATCATCTATAATTCCTGCATCATGGACCAGTATCCTGGAGCTGGCCTTGGACCTGGCAACAGTGCATGCATGTGATGTCTGTGACAAAAGCTTTATTTATGACTTTCAGATGCTTGAGCACACAATAAACCGATAACAGATATTTGGTTTTCATCACTCAACTTGAGACACTTAAAGATTGTTTTAAAGAAGCCTACATGGGGAGGTGCATTCACGCAAACAGGTTCAACATAGATAAAAAGCATATGGGTAAGGGTTTTCTTGCCGGCACTACACTCGGAAACGTTTATGAGAAAGCAGCCTCGAGCCTCAGAATCCAAGCAGCTATCCTGCTGGAATGCAAAGAGGTTTACCCAATACATAGAAGCAAATTGGGTTTGTGCTAAATGGACACTCAGGTGTGAGCTGGAATCAATAACAGTTCCCTGATAAGTGTACCTGTATGATAAAACCTTCCCAAACATATTTATTGATCTTAGGTAGGGGATGAAGTGCTGACTCAACAGCACCAGGACCACACTCCATGTTACACTAGAAATCTGTGATCAGATTTCCTGAATTTTAAAAAATGAAATTCAGCTGGGATAAGGGGCTACAAAGTTGACAGGTGCATCAGAGGCTAGAGGAGGGGCAGTTTCACGCTCCCCATTTTTCTGATCAAAATCCCCCTTCCTTTCCCTATCTATTGTTTGCTCTCTGAGGGGAAAGTACAGGTAACAGTATTTGTTCCACTGAGAGGCAAACAGCAGTTGGAAGTGGGGGATTTTCATTAAGCAAATGGGGTGGGGAAGAGGGAAATATTCCTTTCCCTAGGACTGCTTGCCCTATTAAACTGGCAGCCGTCCATAATTTCATTTCACTTATAAAGAAAATATCTTTGGTTATTGTTCTCCTGCATGACAGATCAGGAGAGAGATCTTGGGGTGGTGGTGGACAGCTCGATGAAAGTGTTGACCCAATGTGCAGCGGCAGTATAGAAGGTCAATTCTATGCTTGGGATCATTACAAAAAGTATTAAGAACAAAACGGCAAATATTAAAATGCCATTCTACAAATCAATGGTAAGGCCACACCTGGAGTATTGCATCCAGTTCTGGTCACCACATCTCAAAAAGGACAAAGAGGAAATGGAAAAGGTGCAAAGAGAGCGACTAAGATGATTACTAGGCTGGGGCATCTTCCTTATGAGGAAAGTCAACAATGTTTGGGCCTCTTCAGCCTAGAAAAGAGATGCCTGAGGGGGGAAATAATTGAGACATACAAAATTATGGACAGAGTGGATAGAGAGATGCTCTTTACACTCTCACACAACACCAGAACCAGGGGACATCCACTAAAACTGAGTGTTGGGAGAGTTAGGACAGACAAAAGAAAATATTTCTTTACTCAGTGTGTAGTTGGTCTGTGGAACTCCTTGCCACAGCATGTGGTGATGGCATCTGGCCTAGATACCTTTAGAAGGGGATTGGACAAGTTTCTGGAGGAAAAATCCATTACGGGTTACAAGCCATGATGTGTATGCGCAACCTCCTGATTTTAGAAATGGGTTATGTCAGAATGCCAGATGCAAGGGAGGGCACCAGGATGCAGGTCTTTTGTTTCTTGTGTGCTCCCTGAGGCATTTGGTAGGCCACTGTGAGATACAGGAAGCTGGACTAGATGGGCCTATGGCCTGATCCAGCGGGGCTGTTCTTATGTTCTTATGAAGTGTAGTTTTGCCATCCAGATGCAAAATTGCTCTGGTTATGATTTGTCAAACAAGCACCTGTGCTGTTCTGCCTTCCTCTGCCCCAATCACTGCCTCTTTCTACCTCCCCCTGCTCCTGTTCTGTCCTCCCACCACCTCTCCTGCCTTCTTTGCCATTTTACCTGGATCAGTGGGCAGCTCTGAATCAGCTGGCACAGGTGGGAAGGCTCCTGTCTTCCCACCAGCATCCCTGGCAGCACACTGATTAGCGCACTGCCGGAACAACTTTTACAACTGGTGCTGACTGCTTTACGGCAGCACCAGTAGAAGAGGCATGGCAACAACATTGTGCCATGAATTTTACTTTACATTCAGTAATTTTTCAGTTGAATACCTTGCTTGTCTTGTTGGTGCTGTGACCTTTCCCTCTATCAATATTTCAGTTAGTCAGCAGCAGTCACACTTGGTTCAAAGCATGCCATTGAAGGAGAGCTGCCCAAGGCAAAGGCTGCTCTTCAAGGGTTTGACAAGGAGAGCCCTGGACCTTGCTCTACAATGGTAGAACTGTCCACTTGACTTTCCATCAGATGTAGGCAGGAGGTCTGGTCTAGAGGGTAGAGCCTCCGTCTGCCTGAAGATAACATCCACAGCGTGGGAGGATGGAGGCCAGAATGTGAAACCAGATCAGAGTGAAACACCTGGACTGTTGTGGTTCTTGAAAGATAGAACCTTCTTTCAATTGTAAAAATCTCTACGGGGATTTAATCAGACCGCCTTGAATAAAGACCAAGAAAGGCGGTATATAAATACCTGTTGTTGTTGTTGTTGTTGTTGCTATTATTATTCTGGAGTACAGCTGGCAGGAAGTTTGCTGCCTTTAACATGCTAGAGAGTCTGCACCTTAACAGCTGAACAAGGCACTGGAATTCAACAGGTGCAGCATTTCCAGGCCTGGAGACACGATAGGGAAAGCTTTACCTGTTGAATTCTTTCTGCCATGCCAAATGCCATATTGTCATAATATGCGGTTAATCTCTTTCCTCTAGGATGCATCTAAGGCCCAAATCCTAACCAACTTTCCAGTACTGGCATAGTGGTGCCAATGGGGCATCTGCTGCATCCTGCAACATGGAGGCCTCCTCAAAGTAAGGGAATGTTTCTTCCCTTACCTTGGAGCGGCATTGGCCTTAGGTCAGTGCTGGAAAGTCGGTTAGGATTGCACCCTAAATTTACATTTGGCTGTACGCTGGGGTGTGGACCAGCCTGCAATAAAGTACTCTCAGGGCCATTTCACATATTACATTTTTCAAGACAGTCACTGAGAATTTTGTAAAAATTCTAAAAATATATCTAGACCCCTAAGCAAGGTAAACTGTCAATAAGGGTCACAGTAAACATCATGTGAGAAATCCATGATCAGATCTCCTGGTACCTTTTTCTTTGCTTAAAATCAGCCCTGAGGAAGGGGCGATTTGGATTAGGGACTGTGGTGCTGGGCGAAGAAGCCATAGTCCTGTCCCCTGTGTCACAAATGGTGTCATCACAGCAAAACTGCTATAGCCTATGGAAAAGTAAATGTAGAAGATATATCCCTTCACCAAATTTGTGCAGAATAGCAGTGGGAAGGGGAAGATTTGTGATTTAAATCAGTGAAATGGTATGAGGATAAAGGGTTAATTTGCCCCCCCCTCTACTGTCATGGCCTCTGCCAAAATCAGCCCCCCTTCCCCACTATTTCTATGCAAAGAAAATCAGGTGTTGGGCAATCTGATCATGGCTCTCACATGCAGCGTTCTTCAGTTTGCCGCAGACCATGGGGATAGACAATGGTGGAGTTCCAGTCCATGTGTGCCATGGCTTCTTCCAACCACTATACCAGGTTCCCAGCTTACCAGGTTGAGTCATATGTAGAGGTAGGAATACAGATAATCTATCTATACATTCACTATGCAACTTTATATTTTTGTATCCTCTACTACTTTTAGAGGATTTGCACAGCTACTGCAGTCTGGCTACTGGCTACTGCAGTCTGGCTCCATCCCTGTGTGGGTCATTGCATGGGCAAGTGCTCTACATGCCCTCCCTCCCCGTGTGACTGCTTTTATGTGATATATAGTTTTGGTCCCGAGTCAAAATGTTTGGAAATAGCATGTGTGATACTGGTGAGCATCTCAGAGATTCAGGATTGGCTTCAGCTCTCTGTCATGTATACAGGTTATTTATTTATTTTTTCACATTTTCTTATCAAACTTCCCAGGGTAGTGTACATTGTTCTTTTCCTCCTTCTATCTTCACAACAACCCTGTGAGGTAGGTGAGACTGAGAGATAGTGACTGGCCAAAAATCACCCAGGAAGCTTAATGGCTGAGTGGAGATTTGACCCTGATCTTCCAGGTCCAAGTCCAACTCCCAGATGTGGGCTCTCAGAATACTCCCACGTACTGAGTGGTAAGTCTGTCAGCATTGCAAAGTTTATCTCTCAGTGCGTAACTCGAGGACTAATTTGGCAGTCAAGACAATCTCTGCAGCAACAGTTGACTTGGAATTTTTATCTGCTAGTTCAGAAAGGTCAGAGCACCTGACCCACCTTTTTGAAATGATGTACAAAGGAAGGACAAGATGTACAAAGGGAAATCTTAACAGCACTTCCAGCAACTTAGCACAGAAATAATGAAACAGAATCCACACAAGCAGAGTTGGCCAGCCCAGACCCCCCACTACCACTGACTGATATTGTACCCTGATTATCTTTTGTTCAATAGTGTAGCTAGAGGGGGTGCAAAGCACTAAGTTTTGCAGGCACCTGAATGTGCCATGCAAGGGCCCCTTCTCCCCCTAGCAGCAAGAGCAAAACAGAGGAGTTTGCTCCTTGCATGGCGCATTCAGGCACCTGCAAAACTTAGTGCTTTGCACCTTCTCTAGCTATGCTACTGATTTTGTTATTTATTCCTCTCTTGATTTGTTGATCTGCATTGTTGCCCTGCATAGGCAGGTTCGTGGAATATTGTGTTTGGAAAAGATGCTTTTTTAATTCTTGGGGGGGGGGGAACCAACCAAATGAAGAAACAGTCCTTGTGATTGAGCCCAGGATCTACAGATGGCAAAGAATAATGAAGTTTAATTATGTAAATCAAATTCTGCAAATTGGCCAATAAGGCACACAGCCCATGTGGCAGCTCTGGGTCTGTTTTTATGTAAGTGTTTGTGTGAGCCTAATCTGTTTGCCACTGCAGCTGAGCTCTGTTCAGCTCAGGCATACTGTATCCATTTTCAATTGCCAGATTTCTCTCTCTCTCGCGCTCACCCCCCTCCACACACACACACACACACACACACACACACACACACGGAGAGGGAGAGAGAGAGCCTACTGTAACATGAATCATATTTTGTTTGTAAATTCATTAATCCATAATAATGGCAAAAGGGTTTTGTTGTGTGTGATTTTTAAAAGGCTTCAGCCAAAGCTTTGAACAAAGTTAATAGGATTAGCTGTTCCAACATTCTAGTTTTAACTCTGTCTGTCTTTCCCATGCTTTTTCTCTGGACAGGAATGTATCAAACTATCAAAAGGAAATAAACCCAGATTGGACACACTGAATTGTTTTGCTTCCCTTTGGTACCTTAAAGCTATGATTTTTTTTCAAATGAATTTCACTTGCCTTTTCTTAACCATTTTTTTTTTAAGTTCCCATGCAACTTTTTTTTGGAAGCTAGGTAATAATAAAGGAAAATATGTGAAATAATTACTTTAGTAACAGATGAATTGACAATAATGGGTTTTAAGCCTATAAAGGCCCAGCCTGACCGAAAGCCCCACTGGAATTGGGAATACATTCTTCCACACCACTGCAACCCCTGAAAAAACCATGTAGAATG
The DNA here is from genome assembly GCF_035046505.1 of Tiliqua scincoides. Classification (NCBI taxonomy): domain Eukaryota; kingdom Metazoa; phylum Chordata; class Lepidosauria; order Squamata; family Scincidae; genus Tiliqua; species Tiliqua scincoides. The sequence continues at coordinate 23,916,551 of NC_089827.1, read as the reverse complement.
CAGCAATCCCTACTCCTGCACCTTGCTCCATCCTCTCGCAGTCCTTTTAAACAAAACAGGAAGTGTGGAACATGCTGGGAACACATGTTTTGCACTTCCTGTTAAAGAAACCACACATGGAAAGAGCAAAGCGAGGGGCCAGATCACTGTCTTTTGATCTGATTCCTGCTTGCTAAAAGCAGATGGAGAGGGGTAGTGGCAGATTTGGTGAAAGGCTTCCTGAGACAATTAGCCATTCCCTTCAACTTGTCACTTGATGCAAGCTGCATTGTCCACTACATGCATATCTGTGATCCTTTTTGAACCATTTGCCCTTAAGCATGGAGAATCATTTCCTAAAGTGACTGAAATAAGAAGATACGAAAAACAGACCAGAATTTTGCCTCACTTTGGAGATATCAGTAATTCCACAAATAGGGCACTACAACCAAGAAATCCTCACCCCAGCCACCTGTCTGTCTGTGATAGTGGAGACATGGCATCCAGAAGAAGACCGCCGAAGATTTCAAGATTGAGCTCGTTATTTCAGGATTGAGTTCATAAACAAAAATAAAACTCATCCACATCTGTTGTGCCCTCAGCACAATGAACAATCTCAGACTTTTCTGCATAATAATTCTTGAAACTCTTTTTTCTGGACAACTAGTTAGATGAGGGAATTTTGTGAGAAAAGAACACTTTTTGATGGGCAAGGGGAGTACTGGGATATGATCTGGAAACCCCTCAGGTTGTGGAACTCCTCACCAAGGTTGTGTATATGAGAATCATACAACATTCTCTTCTTACCATCGGGATCCACACTTTAGGGACTACTACTGAATGCACTCAAAGGCAAAAAAGAAATATGATACACATTCATATTGTCAATGATTATAACACTGCTGCCTTGTTCAGATGATGGTGCTTTCCAAATGGGTCCCTCTTTGAACATTTGTGCTGTGAATACTTTGTGAGCTTGTGTGCTACTCTCACTCTGGATAATTTTGCAGTGATTCATTGACTCGTGAGTCGTGTGCGTGGAAGACTCTGAGAAACACTTGAGTCAGGGCCCCCTGACTCGGGACTTGTCCCCATGCATGCATAAGAACATAAGAACAGCCCCACTGGATCAGGCCATAATCCCATCTAGTCCACCTTCCTGTATCTCACAGCGGCCCACCAAATGCCCCAGGGAGCACACCAGATAACAAGAGACCTGCATCCTGGTGCCCTCCCTTGCATCTGGCATTCTGACATAGCCCATTTCTAAAATCAGGAGGTTGCACATGCACATCATGGCTTGTAACCCGTAATGGATTTTTCCTCCAGAAACTTGTCCAATCCCCTTTTAAAGGCATCCAGGCCAGATGCTGTCACCACGTCCTGCGGCAAAGAGTTCCACAGACTGACCACACGCTTAGTAAAGAAATATTTTCTTTTGTCTTTCCTAACTCTCCCAACACTCCATTTTAGTGGATGTCGCCTGGTTCTGGTGTTATGTGAGAGTGTAAAGAGCATCTCTCCATCCACTTTATCCTTTCCATGCATAATTTTGTATGTCTCAATCATGTCCCCCCTCAGGCGTCTCTTTTCTAGACTGAAGAGGCCCAAACACCGTAGCCTTTCCTCATAAGGAAGGTGCCCCAGTCCAGAAATCATTTAGTTGCTCTCTTGCACCTTTTCCATCTCTACTATGTCCTTTTTGAGATATGGCGACCAGAACTAGACAGAATACTCCAGGTGTGGCCTTACCATCGATTTGTACAACGCAGGCTCGAGTCTGGCTGTGTCTGGGTGTGCTTGCTTACTGTTTTTGCACCGTGAAAAACTTAGTGGGGCCAGCATTCAGACTGGGTTCCAGTTGCGAGATAGGGAAGGTTTAATGTTTTCCTCTTGCAGTGTACGGGGGGGGGGGAGGCAGAAGTGGGCTTTTTGCCCATCTGTGATAGGAAGGAAGAAAGAGATGATCATTGGATGCAGGAGGAGGAGCCCAAGGGTGTTCTTGTTTTATGATTGGCTGCAGAACCCCGGGGAGGGAGAGAAAGGAGGCGTGGAAGTCGGGGGGAGGCAGGAGGTTTGTAGCAATCATGGTTTCCTCTGCATGGCTGTTATTTGGGAGGAGGAAGCTCATTGAATAACCAGCTTAAGTGGGACTACTTCTGAGTAGAGCTGCCAAGGACCAGGTTGTCCTGGTAAGCTTTGCAGCTGCTGCGTGTGACCCTCCTCCCTCTTGCTGCTTCTGTCCCCCTCTCTCACTGTCCCTCCCACCCCTTCCGTCCTGTTTACAGATGAGATGGGACAGCAAGAGAGTCCTTAAAGTGAACTCCCCCCCCCCCCCACACACACACAGAGCCTGGCAGCAGCCTTGTTTTTTTCTGTGGTGGGCTTTTTAAGGGTGTGTGTGGCTTGACTCGAGTCCTTTAGGGTCATGAAGGGGTGACTTGGCAACTTGGAAAGTGCCCCTGTAATGACTCTATTCCGAGTTGAGCTGCAGGGGTGGTGACTCTAGACTTGACTTGAGTCAAGCCCTGCTGGATTTTCCCATCCTCGGCTAATAATACATTTAAATATACACCTTTAGCAGTGTCTAAGCTAAAGTGTTTAATTACACACACACACACACAGAGGGGATAAAGTCCCCCAGTGTTCCAGGAAGAGTGGGGAGAATGCACACTTGCTGAGCCCACAAAGTGCAAACACACAAAGAAGAGCTGGTCTAAGCAGCCAATGACACACAGAGGTATTTACAACAGTAGAACACAGTTGCAAAATGGTTTATGGTTGTGCTGTGCATTCCACTGGCAGCCATTTTAGGAGTGCTGCTGCAATTGGCGGCTGTGCATAAGGACCACCACCAAATCCAGTAAGGTAAGTTCAGTGGTAGCTGGGGCAGGGGGTGGTGGAACAGGGAAGAGAGGGGGGAGGGAGGAGGATTGAGACTGGGAAGGGGCCAGTATCAGCAGCAGTGGTACCACCACCAATATCCTATCTGCCTTCCTTGCCTTGACCCACCTTCCTGGGTCCACTTGGCCTTGTGCTAGCAAAGCAGCTGGTGCAGATCGAAGTAGACCCATTGCAGGCAGCAAAGGTTCGTCCCCATACAGCAAAGGATAAATTAGCATGAATAAAACTTGATTATTAACAATTCCATCTCTAGTTTCTTTCTTCTAATTAGCAATCCATCCAGGTTCCCGCCATCCCCCAGCATGTGCACTAACACACAGGCGCACTCACATTTGCATTGTAAAAATTTTAAGAATGATAATAATAATAATAAAACTTTATTTTTATCCCGCCCTTCTCCCCAAAGGGACCCAGGGCGGCTAACAACATATAAAACAGATTAAAACATAATTTCACAGCAGATAAAAACATATTAAAAAACAAATTAGCAGAACCCATAAAAACAGTAGTCAGATAAAAGTCAGAATAAAAGAGCATAAAACAGCAGTTCTTAGAGGAATCGGGCCTGTAAAAAAGCAACTAAAAGATGTATAAAAGATGTTAAAAAGGCCATAAAGTCAGAATAGAATATAGAATATATAATCTAAATTTGCCACCAGGCAAAATCTGTTAACCTCCAACTCCCCAATCTTGGCAGAGAACAAGTCCTTTTGGCTGGCGTACTGGCTGCCCTAAGTGCAAGATGGACAGTGGAGAGGAGCTGGAGCACCTTGGCCCTCACCACTGCTGGGAAGGGGGCACATGATATCCTCCCCCACTTCCTGTTTCTGCTGTGGCCTGCTACTGGCAGATTTTGTCCTGCTATGCCTCTGCTTCTCCTTTGCATCCTCCTTGTCCTTTCTGATTGGGTGTGCTCCCTTGTGCTGATCTACTGGCTAACTTCACAAACCCCTCATTAAATGTAGCCTCATTATGCATCCATGCAATTATGTCTGAAGCGGAAAAGTTGAGTTGAAAAGCAAGCATGGTATCTAAGTAACAGGCTGAAGTAGTGGCTACCTCGTATTTTTTTTCTTGCCAAAGAATCTATTCATGGCTTGTGTTTTGTGTGGTACAGAATGAACATTAATTGAACCTAATATTAACTGCGCATGGTTATTAATATGCTATTTTACCATATTATCAAAAGAGGCCTGACTTACCAGCAATATTAGTTATCAGTCACCTCTGTACTGGACATGGCAGCTAACTAAGAATCCCATTCAGAATCAGCTGTCGCTGGATGTTCATCACCCACTGGAAGTAAAAAGCAGCACTCAAGAGTTGGCCCTCAGTTGGCCACTGGCAGTCAGGCTAAAGGGGAATCTGGGTCTAATGAGATGGCTTTTAAATGGGTGTCCTCTGAGGTCAGTTCTGCCTACCACATGGCCTTTCCTAGCAGCCTTGCACAAGTCTCTTCCATGGTTTTGGATACAAAGAGGAGAGCAAGCAGGCTCACCATATTCTTTGGTCCCAAAGTCATTGTACACCAGGAGCTTGAACCAGAGCCCATGAAAGGATAACTTAAAAGAGGGCCCAGGAAAAAAAGCAGAGAATCCAGAAATTTCCCGGAATCCTCTATTTTCCTATCTCACCTGACTCGCTGTCTGTGTGGGGTGCTGGGTGCACTGCTGCTGCTGCTGCTACCGAAAGCCATATGTGCTGGGTCAAAGAATGTGTATGTTACATTCCTTAACATAGTGTCAAATCTGGGAGAAAACTGGCCAGCTGCAGTAGCTCTGTGGCCTGTGTATCCACTTGCTATGAAGGTGTGTATAGGAGTTCAGGGACACAGCTGCAGGACCACAGCTGCAGAAGAAGTATGTTTTGCTGCACCCAGGACACTTTCCATTCTAGCATGAGCCTAAATATGATGATGCTAATTTTCTGCAATGATTTTCTAGGTTTCAAAGATTTTAGAGAGGAGTGCATTTGGTTTCCATATTACCATACTTAGCTGCCAACGCTGCACCGGCAGGAAGACCTGGGCTCTGCATTGGGAAACCCAGTAGACCTACGCTCCAAAGATTTTTCTGGTTGTCACCACCCCTCCCCCTGTTTTACCCCTCTCCACCCCTGTTCTGCCCACCCTTGTCACCACCCTCCTCCTCTGTGTTTCATTCCCCCCTCCCCTTTGAGTAGGGGCTGAAAATAAACTTTGTACCCCCTGATAAAATTCTTCTCGGGGGCCCTGGCATGAGTGCAAGAGGTGTTGCATTCATCTTCTGAGGCCAAAACAACTCTCCAAAATGGCATTGGGGCTGAAGGAGGAAGCAACTTCTATGTTTTCATGGTTAATATTTTCTTTCTGTTTATTCCCTTTAACTGAACATGCGAAGGAGACACCCACCCCAACACATGTAGTTGGTGCTAGATGCCTGAATACCGTGGGCCTTACTTTTGACTAGATATACAGTGGATGCACTGCTAATCTATTCAGTTTGAAATTTTGCACACTGGAGTGTCCCAAAAATTTTTCCCATTTACATTTAACTTAAATTTTTGGTAACGTTTGAAAAATATTAAAATAAATTTTCAAAACAGCTGGAGAGAAGAAGTCTTTCTTGGTGATTGGATGTTATGGTGTATTGGAACTATATTTCTTAAGGACCATCTCTGAGATTTTCACAGGCTTTCAAAGGTTTCTTCCTTTCTCTCTGCCCCCCCCCCCAGTTCCTATTCTGTAGACATGGGAAACAGAGCAAGGGGTGGCCCTGCAATAGTTGCAGGTGTTGCAATGGTCCAAGTTGTTTTGAAAGTGTAGGTAAATTGTATCACCTGGTTTTGCAGATTTTTGTTGCTCCTAATAATCAAGAATGTGAATCTTACAGTTTTGATGTAATTCATTCAGTTGTGGGCCTACCATTAGGTCCGATGGGGCAAATGCTCCAGGCAAAAGCTTCTAGGACCCTGTGGAAGCCTCTTTGAGGCTCCCAAACTGTGCTTCCAGTTTTCTGGAAGCACAGTCTATAGCGTCGGGGAACCTCAGAGAGGCTTCCCTGATGCAGCCCTGGGTCGTGCAAGGCTCCATGAGCCTCAGGTGAGTAGGGGGGGTGGATTTTCACATGGAGGGCAGCGACAGCCCACGATGGGGGGGCCATTGTGGACCTTTGCCCTGGACATGGGAATGGAGAGGTCCACTGCTGAATTCATTCCAATTTTGGCATTCAGGCCACCTTCCCTTTTTGGTTCTTATCTCCATTTCACCCTTTTGTGAAAGAAGGAACTTGGCTTGACACCTGCAGATGTAGTATCACTCCAAAAGTACAGACAAGGCAGAAAGCTTAAAAGCCAAACTGATTCACTTTGATGGCCTCCATGAAGACTTACACTTAATCTGTGATTTTTTAAAAAAATTGTACTTCTTAATTACGAAGTGCTTGGTTGAGTTGAAACACCCAAGAGATAGACTTCAGTACTCTTTTCATTTCACAGTATTTTGCTTTGGGTAGAGTGTAATCTGAGTTCAGTAACTGGACAGTTTGTGAATCAGGCTATCAATTCCACACATTTGACAATGTAAAAATATGGACCCTCGTGGCTTGGCTGGCAAGATGCTCCAGATGTGTGTGTGTGACACTGAGAAAATGCTGTTTGTCCTCAGACTTTCTGAATAAGCTGCTTCACCATCGGATCAAGACAGCAGAGCATCTAATTTACATTGCACTAGGACAGATGTCTTGAAAATGTAGATGAGAAAGTAACATTAGACTTGCAAATTGCAAATGTACTACTGTTGAAAGGGACAGGGAATAGGCAAAGAAATTCAGTTATGCCTGTCTTTACCTAAAACATTTAGGTTGTTTTCAGATAAAAACAAAATGTATTAAATACGTGAGTCATCAATTTATATCTGAAAATGCAAAATATACAAATTGTAAGCCTCTGGAAAATACATTATTGATGTTGACAATCTATTGTAATATTTGCAACTGACAGCATCCCTGCTGAAGTCCTAAAGTGCTGCAAAGAGATCATTGTCACAGAGCTGCATGAAATCCTCTGTCTCTGCTGGAGAGAAGGTGGAGTACTTCAAGATATGAGGGATGCAAACATCATCACGCTGTACAAGAACAAAGGTGACAGGGGTGACTGCAACAACTACCGTGGCATCTCTCTCCTTAGCGTTGTAGGAAAGTTGTTTGCCCGAGTTGCACTAAAGAGGCTCCAGGTACTTGCAGAGAACGTCTATCCAGAATCACAGTGCGGATTCCGAGCCAGCAGGTCCACCACTGATATGGTATTCTCCCTTAGACAACTGCAAGAGAAATGCAGGGAACAACGACAGCCACTCGTTATAGCCTTCATAGATCTCACAAAGGCTTTTGACCTGGTCAGCAGGGACGGCCTCTTCAAGATTCTCCCCAAGATCGGATGTCCACCCAGGCTCCTCAGCATCATCAGATCCTTCCACAAGGACATGAAGGGCACTGTTGTCTTCGATGGCTCCACATCAGACCCCTTTGACATCCGAAGTGGCGTGAAGCAGGGCTGTGTTCTTGCACCAACCTTGTTTGGGATTTTCTTTGCTGTCCTGCTGAAGCATGCCTTTGGAACTGCAACAGAAGGCATCTATCTCCGGACCAGATCAGACGGAAAGCTCTTCAACCTCTCCAGACTGAGAGCAAAGTCCAAAGTCCAGCTGAAATGTCTGCGTGACTTCCTCTTTGCCGACGATGCAGCTGTCACTCCCCACTCTGCCAAAGATCTCCAGCAGCTCATGGATCGTTTTAGCAAGGCCTGCCAAGATTTTGGACTGACGATCAGCCTGAAGAAAACACAGGTCATGGTTCAGGATGTGGACTCACCTCCCTGCATTACAATCTCTGCACATGAACTGGAGGTTGTCCATGACTTTGTGTACCTTGGCTCAACGATCTCCGACACTCTTTCTCTCGATACCAAGCTAAACAAATGCATCGGTAAAGCAGCTACCATGTTTTCCAGACTCACAAAGAGAGTCTGGTCCAACAAGAAGCTGATGGAACATACCAAGATCCAGGTCTACAGAGCTTGCGTCCTGAGTACACTTCTGTACTGCAGCAAGTCATGGACTCTTTGCTCACAACAGGAGAGGAAACTGAACGCTTTCCACATGCGCTGCCTCCGACGCATTCTCGGCATCACCTGGCAGGACAAAGTTCCAAACAACACAGTCCTGGAATGTGCTGGAATCCCTAGCATGTATGCACTGCTGAAACAGAGACGCCTGCATTGGCTCGGTCATGTCGTGAGAATGGATGATGGCCGGATCCCAAAGGATCTCCTCTATGGAGAACTCGTGCAAGGAAAGCGCCCTACAGGTAGACCACAGCTGCGATACAAGGACATCTGCAAGAGGGATCTGAAGGCCTTAGGAGTGGACCTCAACAAGTGGGAAACCCTGTTCTCTGAGCAGCCCACTTGGAGGCAGGCTGTGCAGCATGGCCTTTCCCAGTTTGAAGAGACACTTGACCAACAGTTTGAGGCAAAGAGGCAAAGAAGGAAGGCCCATAGCCAGGGAGACAGACCAGGGACAGACTGCACTTGCTCCCAGTGTGGAAGGGATTGTCACTCCTGAATTGGCCTTTTCAGCCACACTAGACGCTGTTCCAGAACCACCTTTCAGAGCGCGATACCATAGTCTTTCGAGAAGGAAGGTTGCCAATACAAATATGCAGTTCAGGATCTGACATCACTTCCTGCATAACATACTCTTATTTGTAGAAGATGCATCAATAATGGTAGAAACTTAGCCACAAGTAACATGACTAGCAGTCATTCAAACACTACAACCCTATGCACATCTACTCAGAGGTAACTCCCATTGTGTTCAGTGGGGCCTACTCCCAGGAAAGTATATATAGGATTGAAACCACAGTGTAATTATTGCTGAACTGGTTCATTTCAGAATGAAGATAAGGGATTGAATGGCTGGATGTTCCTGTATGCAAACAACTCTTATACATTTAAATCCAGAATGTTGGGAAGATGGCTAGGAGAAATTTCGCTTAGTTGAAGTGTAATTATGGAGTGTTAGGGAAAAGGAGAAGGTGTTCAGAAGGGAAACCTAGATTCTCTTCTTTGCTGTTGCTCATGGCTATTAGACATATAGTATTGTCTTCTTCCTAGGTTCCAGCCAGTCAGGGTACATGTTGACATTATTATGACATCATGACATTGTATAGCAGGGATGGGCAAGTCCAGTGCGGCTTGACTCAAGTTGAGTCACGAGTCTTTGCTTCTGCAACTCAACATGAAAACGAGTCATAATGGGTACACTTTCTAAGTCGCCCAGAGCACTTTCACAACTCGAAAAGACTGAAGGCATGAGTTGTTCCCTTTAAAAAGCCAGATGTAGAAAAAAATGCTACTAGGGTGTGTGTGTGTGTGTGTGTGTGTGTGTCTGAATTCTCTTTAAACACTCCCTGTTTGTCCCCGCTGATCTGTAAACAAGGCAGGAGGGGGTGGGAGGGACTGCCTGAGATCCCAGAGGGCAGCAGCAAAAGGGAGAAGTGTCACATGCAGCAGCCACAAGGCTTACCAGGATGACCCAATCCTTTGCAGCTCTACTCAGAAGTAGTCCCATTTGCACCAGTTGATCAATGAGGCTCCCTCTTCCCAAGTAGCAATGGAGCCATCCATTTGGAAAGCATGATCACTAAGAACCGCCTCCTCCCCCTCCCTGGGCTCCTCCAGCCAATACTAAGACAAGAACCCCCTTGAGTTTCTCCTTCTGCCCTATATCACCCAAAGAAAATATCAGACCATCCATCCTTTGTCCAATGATCATCAGTTCTTTCAGAGAAGGGCAAGAGATCCTGCTCCCACTTCCCTCCCCCTCCCTGGGCTTCTCCAGCCAATCCCAAGTCAAGAACCCCCTTGGGCTCCTCCTCCTGCCCTATCTCAGTCAAAAAAAAGATCAATATTTCCTTTGTCCAATGATCAGCGAAGGAAAAGAGAACCCGTTCCCACCTCCCCTCCTTGTGCTCAGATGCAAAAGCAAACATTAATCCTTCCCTGCCTCCTTGTTGGAACCTTCCTACTGCTCGCCCGGTCTGGATGATGGCCCGATGTGGTTTTTCATGCCGCAAAAACAGTAAGCAAGCACCCCCAGACACAGGCAGACTCAAGTCTACATGGGGACGAGTATTGAATCAAGGGGCCTTTGACTAGAGTGTTTTTCCAAGTCTTCCATGCGTGGGACTCAAGCGTCCAAGAGACAGCAAAAATGGCCATTCTGAAGTGCACAGAGGCAGCGGGCAGATGCACACTGCCTCTGTGGGCTTCAGAAAGCCCTTTGCAGCTCTGGTTGCCTCCAGAGGGCTCGAGTGGGGCCAAGTGTGGTTCCATATGGGTCCAGGGGACCCTCATTGAGCCAGATCAGCAGATGCAGAATCCACGGATACAGAGGCCGTACCTGTATAGTTTTGCTCTGAATTGGAATACTTTCTGTACTACCCACAATCTGAATGAATATCGGGCAAGAGTATTGCTGCTACAAAAATACTTTCTCTCCCCCCCCATCCACAGCTCCCACTTAAAATCTGCTGAAGGAAGATATGTTTTGATGAGCACTATATTGGCGAAAATGCCCCCATTTTCATTCAGCTATTTAAAACCACAGATCCAGCACATGATACAGTGTCTCATTTATGAACACCATGCAAACAATTTGAAACAAGAGGATATAACTGAAATTTTTTTAATAAAATGAAACTAAAAAATTCTATATAGTTATAGGTGTGTGTGTGTGTGTGTGTGTGTGTGTGTGTACATCTTCTGCAGAACACAGAAAAAGATAGCTGGGGTGTTGTTTCTACCATCAACTCGCATCAAATTACACTAATAAAACATGATATATTTTCAGTTACAAAGTCCACACTGCTTATTGAGTTGCACCCTTAATTTGCTTCTTGAATTCTACTTACCATGCAGAGAATTTCCACAGGGGAGTTATTAAAAGCTTGCTGGACACTGCAAAATTTTTTAAATTGTAGGCTCACTACAATTTATTGTGGAGCAAACCCTGCAGCCCAATCCTATGGACTCTGGCCAGCAGTGGCACACATGTTTCTGGCACTTTCTGGCTGAGCATTCAGTAGCGCACTCCCCAGATGCCAGTGGGAAGGCTGGAGCCTTCCTTCTCACATCACCGGAGCTCCAACTGCTTGCAGGAGCCGGTAAGCCAATGCAGGGGGTGGGGAGAGGGTGGAATGGAGGTGGGGACAGGGAGAAACTGGAAGGGAGGCTGCAGAAGAGGGTGGATCAAGTGGTAATGTTGCATGCCAGATCCTACCATTTTCATTGCCTCCTTACCCCCTTTCCTCAGACTTTGCGCTAGTGAAATTGTGAGTGCAGGTCCCAAGAGACCTATTGCAGGTCATGAGGCTTACATGGGGGTAAGGGGATTTAAATCCCCTTTCTCTGCTGAAGCCTCCTGATCTAACCTCGAAGTGATGTCATGGTTGGAAGTGACGGCATCAATTTAGGCTTTCAGCCTAAGCCACGATCAGTCAAAGGTCCCATTACGCAGTGTGATTGTGCTGTTATTTTGCATAGCTCAGAATTCAAACCTTCCAGCTTGGAAGTCACAGCAGGGCTGTGTGGTTGGATCCTTCTCCCACCACACAGCCCTCCCCCCCTTTCCAGCACCCCATCTTCTCACCCATTCAAGGCAAAGCCCAATGCCTCTCTCTTACTGGGAGCTTGCCCTGTCCAGCAGCTCTATACCTTGTATTTTCAGTGGTGGCTGAGCTAGGTGCTACGCGACCCACCTGGAATTGGCTCACAACCCATCAAGTTGGTCCTGATCCACAGTTTGAGAAACATTGTAATATTCCCTTCCAGTGAGGCAAGAGGTTTCCCAGCAATGGTCAATGCTAATAATAATAATAATAATAATAATAATAATAATAATAATAATAATAATAATAATAATAATAATAGCAGGCTGATTAAATCCCCGTAGGGATTTTTACAATTGAAAGAAGGTTCTATCTTTCAAGAACCACAACAGTCCAGATGTTTCACTCTGATCTGGTTTCACATTCTGGCCTCCATCCTCCCATGCTCAGAGCAGATGGAATAACTTGGCTCAGCTTGTCAGCTGCTTCAAGGTCGCACGGTGCCGGTGGCCTCGAACTGGCGACCTGTGGATGTTATCTTCAGGGAAATGGAGGCTCTACCCTCTAGACCAGACCTCCTGCCCAGGATACTGGAGCTCCTGGGGCAATGTCCCCTAGGTCTCAGTGATGCCCTGCAGTAGTTTGTTTACTATTATAAACCAAAATGATTTATATCGTAAAAGAAATATGAGTACTTATTTGGTTCCCTGTTCTAGAGGAGTCACAATCTAAAAAAGACTCAGAAGAGACACCAGTAAAAGGCCACTTGAAAAGGCACTATGCTTGGGTTCAAAGGAAGTGTTTTTCTCTCCCGCTAATGTAAGAGAACCACCCTTTTAAAAAATTCCCATCAGCCCAGTTAGCAGGGTAGCATCAGCTGCTACTACTGCCATTGGAACAGAGGATTCAGTCAGGCAGGTCTTCTGATGAACATGGGCCCAGTGGCAGACCTGCCATTAAATGAACGGGCCAAAGCCCCAGGCGCAGAGCCTTATGTGCCTCTAGGACTGCACGGAAGCCTCCCTGAAGCTCTTGACATGGTCGTAAACTGTGCTTCTGGTTTGCCGGAAGCACAGTTTAAAACGTTGGGGAAGCTTCAGGAGGCTTCCCCGACATGTCCTGGAGTCGCACAAGGCTCTGTGCGCTCCAGGTAAGTGTGTGTGTGGGGGGGTGGATTTGTGTGCGGGGATGGTGGCATCCTATGGGGGGCACCATCATGGACCTTTGTCCCAGGGCACAGGGCTGGAGAGTTCGCTACTGCATGGACCTTTGGCCATGCCCAGCCTGGCTGATGCTGATGCCTCTGGAAATTATAGTACATGCTCAGTCTCTTAGGCATATTCTAGAAATGTCAAAATATGGCCTGATAGAAGGAAAAGATGTCCGGGGATTCATTTTAGGAAGGCAGACAAAAGCAATATACTGGAGATGTCCCAGAAACTGACTTCAGGCAGGAAGGAAGTGTGTGCTGGAGGGAGGGATGCAATAAGTACTTCAGAAATGCAGCATACAAAGTCTCTCTCCCCCTTTTCAAATGACATTCCTGGGTTAGCAGAAGGGTCTCTTGAATAGAGGCTTGTCCTTGGACTGGCATATAGCTCATGTCAATGTTATCATAAATATATGGTATGCTGGACTATCTGTTATACCAACATTTTGGAGTTTCCCAGTTGGATGAACAAAATTATATTTTTTATGTTTTGGTGCAAGAAACATGCAATATATCTTTTAAAGCTCTGAGCTTTTGAATAATAGAAACTGGTTTGTTTTGGGGGTGCAAGTGTACTTGTATTTTAAAAACTGAAAAACTTGCTAAGATCTAACTACCAGTCCACCATTATGAAGGCTATTTGTTTCAGTGTATGGCCATGCAGCCAGCCCATAAACATTCATAGGCAAATTTGACATGGCGATATTCCATATTTACTGAGTAATACTGTGCCCCAACTGATTTTCTGGAATGACCCTAATGAAATTGTGCTAAATAATTGCTCTTGTACCCTCCCTGGGCAGATTTGGAATTGACTATCAATCCTGAGCAAGAGTCACAGATCACTTGCTCATTTGCTCCTAGAAATTGCTTGTTAACATTTGCCTGAATGTCAGTTGGGTATTTGACAACAGAGGGGAGACAACAGGAGATGCCTTGCACAACACAGATGTCCACTTAAAAAGGACTGCATATCACCCACTAAACTGTTTATTTAGCAAATGTAGCCTTTAATTTTCCTTGCATGTTTAAAACCTCATCTTTATTTATGAATTATTACTGGAAATGCTGTACCTTTGTAAATGAGCCAGACTCATTTCTGTGTTTATTGACCATTAGCATTGGAGTTTTCTGGGTGTTGTTGTTCTCATTCATTTGACATTATGCTTCAGATTAACTGGGTTTGTGGCATCCCGCCAGAGTTTCCTTTCTTAAAACCAGAAAATTTCAATAATGTGTAGAACAGTGTTTCTCACACATTTAGCCCTGGGACCCACTCTTTAGAATGAGAATCTATCAGGACCTACTGGAAGTGATGTCATGACCGGAAGTGACATCAACAAGCAGGAAGGTTTTTAGCAATCCTTGGCTGCAATCCTACCCACACTTACCCAGGAGTAAGTACCATTGAGTATCATTGATAAAAGAATATACATAGTAGCCTGTTAAAAGTACAGGTCTGTAACATTTCCCCAAATGCAGTCACATACCATGGTAGCATCAAGTCTAATATATTAAAAATAAAAGATTAAATGAATGGGGATCCACCTGAAATTGATTCGCGACCCACCAAGTGGGTCCTGACCCACGTTTTGAGAAATACTGGCATAGAAAAAGCTCTACAAGTCTGACCATGGGTCGGATAGTAAATGCCTAGCCACTGGCATGAATGAAAGAGAAAGGCAGGCAATTGAGGGTTGTGCTGTGCCAGAGGCATACTTGGGGGAGCAATGGGTGTAAGTGCCCAGGTCACCAGATGCTTGGGAGTGCAGCACCTCCTCCTATTTCAGAGGAGGCATGCACTGCTTCCAGCTCTGATGGAGCCTTTCAAGCTGCTGCTAAGGAGGTGAGTGCCACTTCCAAGAGGTGAGCAGCACTTGCCTCCTCTGTGCCTCTTTCGGTGGTGCAAAACACCTCTGATGGAGCCTTTTGTGATGCTTAACAGTGATGCAGGAAGGGCTCCATTGGAGCCTGGGCTGCCTCCTTCCTCCCCCCTTTTTTTTCAAAGGGGGAAAGGAAGAGGCAGTGGCATGGAAGCAATTGCAGTGATGATGACAGCACTGCAATTACTTACGGTTTGGGGGAGCGACAAATGGGGGATGGACCCTGCTGGGAAAACTGCCAGGACCTCCACTGAACTGTGTTGACAACTGGTGCCTTGCACGATAGAGTCATGGAAAGGGATTTGTCTGCATTGATCTACTAAAGTGCCTGGTCAGAGGGAGCCAGGATTAAGAAAACGCCTTGGGACTCGGGAGCGGTTTGGATAAAATGCCCTTCTTTCTCAGTTCAAGACCCAACTACTCTGCCAACAGGGAAGCTGTCACAATTTGTACTAGCTGGCTTGCAGACTGTACTGTGAAATGGCAGGATATACGGTACATATATTGAACCTGCAAATTGTTCTCCTCGACATTTCAATGTCATAATCACAATGAGCACCCCTATAAAATGAGTAAAGCACCCCCTTGAATGAGTAAAGTGCTTTGCCTTTATTGTTGGTATTGTAATTTTATTGCTTTTTGTTCTGGTTGCATCTGGGAGGCTTTCTGAAGCCCAGAGCAGTTTAAAGGCAACTTCTGGTTTAAAACTGGATTTTGTTATCCACGGGTTTTGGTATCTGTGGCAGGGGGTGTTTGAGAATGGATGCCCCGTGGATATGGAGGGCCCACCTGTACTACTGAAGTCAGGCTTACCTCACCTCAAAAAAAAAGTAGCAATGGGGAGCCGCAGCCAATGACAGTAGGTCAAGGGAGCCATGGGTCAAAAAAGTTTGGAAACTACTAAGCTAGCCTATATAATCTTGCTATAATTTAGCCTGGTTCACAAGAACCTACCCCCTGACCCCTTGGAGTCAAAAGAATGCAAAATGGAATCAATCATTTCTGCTTTGCATTCTTTTGGCTCCAGGGGGACAGAAGGAGGTCCTTGCCTTGGCTGCAAACTCAAAAGGAACTGTTTTAAGCCCTGGAGACTTCCTGATTGCTGCTCTGCCATGCAGCAGTGATAAGAAATGGTGTTTTTTTTTTTTTTTTTGCTGTGCAAAGGAACTTTTTTTTTAAAAAAAAATTTAAAGTGTCCTTCTCATCCATGGTGGCTGTACTGAGCCAAATTCACGGGTGGTGAAACCACAGGTGAGAAGGATGGACCTGCACATGCTTTGTTTTAGACTTAAGAGGAATAAGTCTAAAACAAAGCATATGCAGGTCCATCCTTCTCACCTGAGGTTTCACCACCTGTGAATTTGGCTCAGCACGGAATAAGTCCTGACTCTGAACTGAGCATATTTCTTCCTCTGAATCAAAAAAGATTCAGCCTCAGCTAGAACCGCCCAGCTGAAACATGAGTTCATGGCAAAGGTGAGATTCCAAACAGGGAAGTCCTAATTCACAGCTCAGGGTTTGATCACTATGCTACACCATCCAAAGAGGAACCATAAAGGAAAAACTTGAATGCATGATTCTGTTCAGGTTATAATCAGACCCCAAAGTGGGCTGCAATTTTCAATAGTGTTGAATTGCAGCAGTGCGCAGGATGCTCTTTGATTCAAGCCATTCACTCAGCACGTTAATGAAAGGACAACTACTGGGAGTCATTTAATTGCTGCTACACTGCAGTTGCAGTGTGGTGAAAAGGAGAAGTGAAGTTAGGCTAAAAGACTCTTCTTTTGGCTGAGCCAGCATTCTATTCTGCATTTTTGTTTTGCAATGGAATAAATGCCAGTGGAATTCTTTTTGCCTGGATGCCTGAGTTACTTCCACAGCATCACTAGTCTCATGACAGCATAGAAGCTATCCACATCTATGCTAAATGCTCCTTGAGGTGTCTATCACAATCAGGGTCATTCCTCGCACCATCTGGGTTTCCAGTCCTATGTATTCAGAAACAGGGACATTCTCAACGGTATTACTCAATTTGAAATATTTATGTCTTGTATTTCTATCTAAAAGGATCTTCTAGGCAGCCTAATAGCAATATAAAAACAAAACATATAAAAGCTTAATAAAACAACAGACTACATGAACTGCATGGCCTGAGATGTATTCACCACAGGTTAGGAAGTGGCTGGGGGGGGGGTCTCTTCAGTATAAGGATACAGGGATTTGTGCCAGCTAGTTTGCTGGTTCAAGTCTGAGAAGTCCTGTGTCAGGTTTGCAGGCCCAGAAGTATAGGATTTGGCAGAGACCTCCTCTGCTGATCCCCTCCCTGGCCTGTCCCAACCCCTGTTCTGCCCTCTTCCATCCCATTACACCCCTTTGTTGCCTTGGTTCCACCCACCTGCCATCTTCCTCCCACCCTTGCACTGCTGGGCACGGAGTACTCAGTACCGTCACTAGGATTCGCATCACCTGGTGCGGCAGGCCTGCGGGTCACCCCATGCAGTGGTCGGGGCAATGCCCCAGGTAGTGGGTGTGGGGATGTACCATCGACCCACCCCCAATGGTTTTTTGGCTGTACCTTTCGTTAGAACACAGATATTTCAATGTGGTTTGTTACATTGCATTCTGCATGAAATTACGTGTTGATTGATATATAACATGATGGTATTATTCCTGCAAATTCTGATTTTAGTGATTTTGAAAACTTGTAGAGTCTCTCTCACACACACCCCGTGTCAATTTACTAACACCTTATTGCAGCAGTTCTCAAACTTTTAGCACTGGGACCCACTTTTTAGAATGACAATCTGTCCAGGACCCATTGGAAGTGATGTCATGGCCAGAAGTGACATTAGCAAGCAATTAAAATAAATAATTATAAATAATTAAATTAAAATAAAATAATTAAATAAGGGGGAGCCAGCCGTGTTCCACCAAGTGAATCTACTCTGAAGTAAGTCCTATTGTGGTGAATGGGGCTTACTCTCAGGAAAGTGGGTAGGATTGCAGTCTGTGAGCCCAATCCTATGCATGTCTACTCAGAAGTAAGTCCCATAGTGGTCAATGGAACTTACTCTGTAGTCTGCCTGCAATAACACCCCCCAAAAAATAATCAGTGAGATTTCCAACCCTTCCCAGTGTCCAGTTTAAAGTTCTTCTATTTCAGGCATATCAAGATAAAGACCCTCCTGGCTTTGCAAGTGCAAAATAGAAAACTTCCCCTTACCAGTTCAAGCCTCTTTTTTTTAGTGGGGAGGGAGGCTGCCTTCTGGAGCATTGTTGCACTCCAGCTCCATCGGATCGGGACCCTTCTGGTGTCCTCACATTCCCCTTTGCCTGGCCTGATCACAAGCCAAGGCACGCCTGCCTACTCACAAGTAAACACAACCGTGAGGCTGCTTCGCTTTCCATAAGGCTCAGTAGACTGCAGCTGGGAGGGAGGGAGGGACCTCCTTCTCAGGTGTTTTGGGGGCTGCATTCATTGGATGAGGACCATTCTGATGTTCTTGGAGTCCTCTCAGTCTGCCTTTTGCTACAGGCTATGGCAAGTACAACTACTTGCGAGTAAACACGCGATACGGCTCACTTTCTCTTTCCATAGGGATCTATGCATTTTTTCATTCCAGTTTTTTGGCCATAACCTTTGAATGAAAGGAGCGATTTTGCTCTTTTTTTTTTTGCATTGCATTCCACTGGATATTCCACATCCAACGGTGTATGGCATAACGGGGTAGCTCCTAATGCCGTGATTTTAGCACGTCACCCCCCAGAGCGCGTCACCCCCCCCCCCGACAAGAATAGGTTGGTGCAGTGGCTGTTGTACTGGCAGAAGAGATGAGGATTGTGCTGTCAGTCAAACAATTATCAGGTGAAATAGTAACTTTATTGATTAGCACAACTCAAAGATGATTATTGAAAGATACAGTCATTGTTGGGTACTTTGAGATATTATTTTACAGCGCAATCCTAACCCTCCCCGCAGCCACCACAAGTTCCTTGTGCTTGCTCCAGCTATCACAAATGTTCTTTAAAGCATGTTTGCGCTGACTTGGGAGCTGTGCTGGGATGAGGTAAGTTTGTGCTGGCAGTTTACCACTGGTGCAGGGGTTTGAGGAGGGCATGAGGAGGGTGTTTCAGGGGCATTCCAGGGTGGGGGAGCAGGCTGACAGACAGCCTGGACCCAGGTGGAACCAGGATTCGATTTAGGTAGCGCAGTTCCAAGTTGTCCCGTAGGTCTGCCTGGGGAGTTGCTTGGGATGAGGAGAAATGATTCCTCTTACCCCCAGCCTGCGCCAGATCTGCACTGCATAATGTTAGCAACGTTAAATGTGGGGTTCTCCTTCAGAAGGGCAACTCCATTAAAAAGGAAGTTGTATGATTGCCAGCTTCTTTGCATCTCTAAAATGTTCCCAAGAGAAACAGGATGTGTGAGAAAACGGTAAAGAACTGAAATAGCAGCTCTAGGTATTGGCTGACCTCTCCACAGTTCAACCTGCCTTCCAGTTCCTGCTAATCATTACCGTTACTAATTCACTGATCATTGTTTTTTTGGTATGTAAGTGACTGACTTTTTTGAGCTTTGATAGCCCCTCCTCTGAAAAAAAAATCATTGACTTCTCCCTCTTCGCTGTTTCGGACTTGCACCATTTTATTTAACCTTTGAAATACAATTTCATCCCTTTTGTTAATAAGAAGAGTTCCAGTCACATAAAGCCTGTAGTGTTAGCTTGACACGACGGCGTCATCTGAAACGTTTACTTAGTTCTTTTTCTACATGGTGACCTCCTGCAATAATGGCGCTGTGCTAATCTTCTGGGTCATACACAAGACACATTTCCTTTCCATAACCCTGAGGCAGACTGAATAGAAATGGTATTTTCTCCCTGTAATTCAATTCATGTAATGGCAGTCTATTATACAGTATATATAAGGCTTCTGCATGTGTTTCTGATGTAACCTAGTAGTTCAAGCACAGAGGCTTGTACTCCTTTCAGATTCAATCGTGTACTTGAATGTTAGTTTGGTGGGACTGTGATCACTGTGATATATTTTAACCCCTTCACTCAAGTAGAAACTTTCAAAGACAAGACATATTTCTTACATGCCTAACATCTTTGAGGTAACCAACAGGAATCTGAGCATCCTGATCCTATTAAATATGGCTTGCATTACTGCAGCTATAACTCTATGTCCAACAAGGGATATTGAAGGCAGGGAAATATTGACTCCATATTCTCAGCAGTTCCAAAACTTACCATGGTCATGGCACTCTTTTTTTGTGGTGGCCTCTTCCCTGTTCTTCCAGGCACTGTCATATTGGAGCTTGTGTGATCCAAAATGGTGGCAACAGGGAGAGCTGGGAAGAAGAAGCCACCAGGGACATCCCACAACACCCCTGTGAATTCACTGTGGAACCCTTGGGCACTGTGACACACTGCCTTATTCCTATCAGCATCTAGTCCTCTGGAACGGCTTTATACATTCAACATACACATAAAATAAAAATCATGCATGAAGGCAACCCAAATTCTGTGCAAAGGAAGGTTTAGCTCTGCAACTTTGAATAAATTATGCAAACCTGCACAACTACTTTGCATAAAGTATTTTCATGGGTTTTTAAAAAAACTGTTTTGTGTAATTTGTTTCATAAACTCTAGGAGGGATGTGATACTTCAGGTGTACATCACATGCGAAAGGACACAGGTTCAGTCTGTGACATTATCTAGTTAGATCTCAGATAGCAAAGCAGGAAAGAACCACTGCTTGAGACCTTGGACTGGACAGAGCAATGTTCTGACCTGGTTATATGTGCTGTGCCAGTTTTGGGATGGGGCAGGTAAAGAGCTAGGCAAGGCTCCATGCCATGAGCATTGGAAATCTTATTCCACATTCCCTCTGACTTCTGAGATTTCATCAGGAATTGTTTAAGCATGTCATTGTAGCCATAAGGTGTAGAAACATACATATCTATGGAAACCGAAATCCCAATGAGACTCAAATTTGGACCCAATGCCATATTCTGAGCTTTTTCTGCACTTCTCCGGAGTTGAAGCATTCCCACTGAACGTATGAAGCTGCCTTGCAACAAGTCAGACCATTGATTCAGACATCTCAGCACTGAATGGCAGCAGCTCATCAGAATTTCAGGCAGGGGTCTTTCCAGTAGCGGAGTTAAGCTAGAGCCCAAGGGTACATTCCCCCCCCCCCACAATGGAGTGGCAGTTTTCCACCATCTTTTTTGAAGGGGGTGACTACACTTACCTTTCTTGTATGGCAAATGCCATGAATTTGGTCTGGTCGCCCATCCTTGTCTTTGTACAGCTCTAAATGGAGCTGATTTCGGAGGTGAGGGCTGCATATGTGCTGGGGAGGGGGGTGACAGTGCAGGTATTCTGGTGGTGGTGGTGGTGCCACATTGCCCAGCCCCTGTGGGCACATTGCCCACAACTGAGGGCCCAATCCTATCCAACCTTCCGGCACCGATGCAGCCGTAATGCATCCCTGGGGGAGTCTCTGTGACTGCCTCCCCACCACACAGTATGCAGTGCATGCCTCACTGGCATGGTTGCACCAGCACTGGAAAATTGGATAGGACTGGGCCCTCAATCTTTCCCAGGCCTACATACCAAAAGTTGAACCTTGGCCTAGAAAAGTCATAGAAAGCTCATTTCCCTGTTCTTATTCTGCTCCGGTCATATATTATATGTTCCTTCTGGTGGTATTCTTGTACTGTGTCAGGGACAGCTCTCTCCGGAAATATGCCTGATGTTTTCAACTTGACTGATTGCAATCTCAGCAGGCAAATGTGTTATTCTTCTGATTAAATCAGTCTTTCCTTTTCATGTCTCTTATGAGACAGAGCAGGTCCTCCCATTTTATGAGGACTCTAGCTGAATGGATTACCTGTTACATGCAGTATTTATACCATCATCACGCTATGATACTGGGAAGAAAATGACATTGCCTAATTTAATTGCAACATAGCCCTGTCTCTTGCTAGTTAGACTTCTTACATTTCATTGCTAATCCAAAGAGACATGTCATTATTTTATACTCTGGATGATACTCTGCAAGTTCTCCTGTTGGAAGTGATCCTTTAGGTTTTCTGTGCCTAAAACCTGCAGCAGAACTATCACTATTTATATTGATGGTGCCACAGAAAACCAAAGTTGCTAATTAGTATTCCAGCAGTTCATAATTAGACCGTGGGAGCTTGGTTCCGCCTGGGAGCATCTCTTAGCCATACCCCACTAAAGCACTGTGTGGCGACTTTCTATTTAAGAGGCCCTAATCTGCCTATTAATAGCAAAGGTAAACACTAGGACACAGTTATATCAGACAGTTTAGGAAAGATTGAGCGTATAGTGCACGATGAACTTGGAAGGTTGATTCAGTCTTTCCTTGTTACTGAATGTAGCAAATACAAAAACAACCAGGGATGGGAACTCAAGTCAGGTGACTTGAGTCCAAGTTACAAGAACACATGTTTTTTGCTAACTTACGTACACTCAAGTCAGGTGTGTCAATGATTCTGGCTCTGACTTGAGTCTGAGGCCACTGACTCAGAAATGTGTGGAGACTTGAGTCTGCCTGTGTCTGGGTGTGCTTGCTTACGAGTTGCAGCATGAAAGACTTTGTGGGGCCATCATTCAGACCAGATGAGCAGCAGGGAAGTTCCAGACAGGAGGCAGGGAAGGATTAATGTTTTGGCTTTGCATCGACCAGGAAGTGGGGGGAAAAATGGGAGTGGGCTCTCTTGTCATCTGACAAAGGTTTTTTCCCTGGATGAAAGGAGAAGGTGGTGGGGGGGGAGAGGCAGTTCCTTGCCATCCAGGAGAAATAGCATTGCTCCAGCAGGCTCATTGAATGATCAGCTGCAATGGGACTACTTCTGAGTAGAGCTGCAAAGGATTGGGTCATACTGGTAAGCCTGCCAGCTGCTGCATGTGACCCTCCTCCCTCTTGCCACTTCTGTTCCCACTTTCACGCAGTTCGTCTCACCCTCTCCTGCCTTGTTTACAGATGGGAAGGGGACATCAGGGTAGTGTTTAACGAAGACTCTGACACTGAAAAGACTCAGGACTCGAGTCTTTTAGAGTCCCCAAAGCACTCTGGGTGACTTGGAAAGTTCGTCCGTTAGGACTTGTTTTGGAGTTGAGTTAAAGGGGGTGGAGACTTGTGACTCAACATGGGTCAAGCTGTGCTGGATTTGCCCATCTCTGGAAATAGCAAAACATTAGTTAGGGTGTGTATGTTTCCCCCTTTAGAGCATGAGGCACCGGGATTTGTGCACAAACTTGCAGCCTTCATTTGCATACACGCATAAAGATTTTTAGCACGCCTCCTGTTGTGAATTCATAGCACAAATAACAGAGTTGTCACATGCAAGGCAAATACCTGCTGTTGCTACTGGAGGAGAGGGAGTTCAGGGCCTGTCCCCGAACAATTCAGCATTAGCCCCTGCAGCTGCCTGATTACAGGTTCCGATGAGTTTCTGAAGGTGCTTAAAAGTTAAAATGAATAGAGAGGCACAACAGCAGTCTCCCATTAGATGAACAGGGCAAATGCCCCGGGCGTGTAACTCACATGACTCTAGGACTGTGCAGGAAGGCTGAATGAGGCTCCTGATGCAGGTGGAAACTGTGCTTCCAGTTTTCTGGAAGCACAGTTTAAGACCATGGGAAGCCACATACGGCTTCTCCCATTGGTCCTGGAGTCGCGTGAGGCTCCGTGTCAGTCCAGGTGAATGGCAGGGTAGCTTCATGCAGGGGTGGCGGCTTCATGGAGCTTTGCCCCAGGGTGCCTCGGGGGGGGAGGGAGGTCCATCACTAGAGAGGCAGGATAGCAGGATACTCTTGCTTTTTTGCCTTCAATGCACTCAGAATGGCTGGCATGCAATTCTGCAATGACAGCAGAAGCCATGATTGGCAGAATTCCCCCTACAGAGTCTAAACTCTAGAACTAGCAAAGGTGTGCCATTTTGTCTCCCCATTTCCTACCAATATTGCATGGGTTCCACGCTTAGTTTTGTCCCAGTCCAACTTTCATCTTGGCTCCTTGTCTTCTTCATCTTCTGCACCACACATTGTTTCCTCGGGTACCTGCTTTTTAGGCCACCCCTATTTGCTTCTTCTAGTGCCTCTCTTGACCAACGTCTCTAGCGTTCCTCCCAGTGGTGTAGCTAGAGGGGGTGCAAAGCACCATGTTTTGCAGGGAGCCTCCCCACAGCATGCAAGCGGCCCCTCCCCCTCCCCTTTGGAGCCATTCCAGGTGGGGGGAGCAAAATGAAGGCATATGTGTGTGTGTGGGGTGTGTGTGTGTGTGCAAGATGGACTATCCTCTCATACAAAATCCTGTAAAAAACTAGGATGTCAGGGAAAAGTCTAAACCCAAACGCTTCTCCCTTACATTAGCTTCCTCTGTGTAGTGAGTTGTATTTTCACCACCTGAAATTCTGAACTTATATAGTCTAGGAATGAATAGTTTTACCTCTTGAGGAACAGTTTGCTAAAGCATCGATCTTCAACCAGTGTGCCTTGGCTGGTGTGCATGTGTGTACATCAGAATGGTCTGCATGTGTGCCATGGGCATTTTGGGGAGGGTCATTTACTAGTAGGTCCATTGGGGGTGGGAACCTTCCCCACTAGCAGCACGGTGTGCCTTGACAATTTTAACGCTTTGTCAGTGTGCCATGAGATGAAAAAAATTGAAAATCACTGGTCTAGAGCAGCGGTCCTCAAACTTTTCAGTCTCCAGAGCCCTTTACATAGCTATTGGGGTATTGGGGATCCCTGCCAGCACGTATGCAGGGTCTTGGGGAGCCTCAGAGTGCCAGCACATGCGTGGAGTGGGGCGGTACGGGACCGATGGCATCATTTGCTCGTGGAGTTTCTAAAGGGTCTCAGGGAGCCCCAGGGCTCCTAGAAGCACACTTTCAGAAATTCCTGTCTGTCTGAGCACTAGTTTGGATTAAATGACCTTAACAATCTCTTTGAACTCCAACTTTCTATGATTTGGTCATGTTAATTCATATTTAATTTGGTAGCTTGGTACTTTATCCAAGTTTTGTGCAGGAATCTCATTTAAGTACAGTTGCCAAATGACCAGAAAAAGTTCACTTCCAGACTGCTGGACTTTGTCCCTGGAGCTACTCATAGAGGGCCTAGTTGTGCCTTAGTCCCACAGAAGGCTTCAAATATCAGATGGCAACTGAAAGTACCTGTAGAAAAACCTTAACTACTAGCTATTCATATCTCTTAAGTATAATATACCTCACAAAATCAGAATCAACATTCAGGCATAATATGATGTTTCTATTATTTAGGTAATGGGTTCCAATCTACAATCATTATGTGCAGAATGCAGTCATACATGATTGAAAGGTTCTGTGCCCACATGATGTGGCTTTACTGACTGGGGGCCCATTCACATGTCCATTCTCTGAGATTTACTACAAAGCAGAATGACTCAATTTTTTGGCCACTGTTAGTTTGAGGGTGCCCCTATGGCTTCTACAGACTGGCTAACCAGATTGAAAAGAACAAAATGCAGCTTCTGAACCTCATTAAGAGTTCATTGCCCAGGAACTGGGCACACACGCACAAATGACATGAGACAATAGGCAGCAATAGCCAACTTTGCAGCAGGTGGTCGCTACCTGAACTCCAACCACCATTTTAGTGCAGGCACCTACCCTGAGGGACTGCCTCGCCCATGGGCATCTCAACCTTGGCTCAAACTTGATGTTGCTTTACAGGTGCCCAAACCCCAGCCCTGAGGCCACTTGCAGCCCTCGAGGACTCCCAATCCAGCCCTCAGGGAGCCCCCAGTCTCCAATGAGCCTCTGGCCCTCCAGAGACTTGCTGGAGCCTGCACTGGCCTGATGCAACTGTTGTCAGCATGACGGCCAACTGTTTGACCTCTTGCATGAGCTGCGGGATGAGGGCTCCCTCCCCTGCTTGCTGTTTCACATCTGTGATGAAGCAGTGGCAGCAAAGGAAAGGCTGACCTTGCTTTGGGCAAGGCCTTTTATAGGCCTTGAGCTATTGCAAGACCATCATTCATTCATATAAGTTCCATCTCTAATATATTAACTTATGTAAATTTATTCAAATTTGAAATGCAAATTAATTCTTTTTCCCCCCGGCTCCCAACACAGTGTCAGAGAGATGATGTGGCCATCTTGCCAAAAAGTTTGGACATCCCTGCCTTACAGTGACAACAGCTTTTCATCACCAACCCCTGGAAATAGGGTTGACTCAGATGTATTGTTTAGTCTATCCCAAGCCAGTCAGTCTTTGAGATAGACTTCACAATTCAAATCTGAGGGGTCACCAGGCCAGCTTGCATCTCTGAACCAGACAACCCCTTGAGATCCATGTGGTAGGCAGGACAATGCCTGTCTTTTCTTGACGATAAACAATGAAAGTCACTTCAGGGGCAACACTACATGGAGAAATCTGTTTTTAAAAAGGAGAAAAACATTGATTTTAATATCATACAATAGAAGCAAATCTGTCAGAACTTTTTTGTGCAGGTTGTTGGGGCTCCCAGGATAACAGCGCATAAAGCCTTTCTTTTGTTGCTAAGCAATGATGATCTAAAACGAAGCAATGTGATTGTCTCACAAATACATACACTTCCCTGCTACTTCCTATGTCTGCAGGCTATCCCAGGAGAACAGAAGCATTGTGATTTGCAAACATTTGTAATCCCCCTGGTGAACTGGCCTATCCAGAGGCACAGAGCTTAGTTCCTGTGTACAGATATTCTGCAGGTACAGTAGAAAAAAGCTCCTTTAATAAGCCTGACAGCAGACGGTTGTGCTAGAATGAAGTGAATGGTTGTGAAGAGTGAAGCTGCTGATCTCTTGACTAAAATATGCAGTTTGTCCCTCAAAACGGCCACAGTGCCAGAGGATTGGAGGATAGCAAATGTCACGCTGATCTTTAAAAAGGAAAAGAGGGGGACCCGGGAAACTATAGGCTAGTCAGCCTAACATCTCTCCTGGGTAAGATGGTGGAATGCCTCATCAAAGATAGAATCTCAAAACACATAGATGAACAGGCCTTGCTGAGGGAGACTCAGCATGGCTTCTGTAAGGGTAAGTCTTTCCTCACAAACCTTTTAGAACTCTTTGAAAAGGTCAACAGGCATGTGGACGTGGGAGAACCCATAGACATTATAAATCTGGACTTTCAGAAGGCGTTCGACACGGTCCCTCACCAAAGGCTACTGAAAAAACTCCAGTCAGGGAATTAGAGGGCAGGTCCTCTCCTGGATTGAGACCTGGTTGAAGACCAGGAAACAGAGAGTGGGTGTCAATGGGCAATTTTCACCATGGAGAGAGGTGAAAAGCGGTGTGCCCCAAGGATCTGTCCTGGGACCGGTGCTCTTCAACCTCTTCATAAATGACCTGGAGACAGGGTTGAGCAGTGAGGTGGCTAAGTTTGCAGACAACACCAAACTTTCCCAGTGGTGAAGACCAGAAGTAATTGTGAGGAGCTCCAGAAGGATCTCTCCAAACTGGCAGAATGGGCAGCAAAATGGCAGATGTATTTCAATGTAAGTAAGTGTAAAGTCATGCACATTGGGGCAAAAAATCATAACTTTACATATAGGCTAATGGGTTCTGAGCTGTCTGTGACAGATAAGAACATAAGAACAGCCCCACTGGATCAGGCCATAGGCCCATCTAGTCCAGCTTCCTGTATCTCACAGCGGCCCACCAAATGCCCCAGGGAGCACACCGGATAACAAGAGACCTGCAAGGCTTCCTGGGAATTGTAGTTAAGAACATAAGAACAGCCCCACTGGATCAGGCCATAGGCCCATCTAGTCCAGCTTCCTGTATCTCACAGCGGCCCACCAAATGCCCCAGGGAGCACACCAGATAACAAGAGACCTCATCCTGGTGCCCTCCCCTACATCTGGCATTCTGACTTAACCCATTCCTAAAATCAGGAGGTTGCGCATACACATCATGGCTTGTACCCCATAATGGATTTTTCCTCCAGAAACTTGTCCAATCCCCTTTTAAAGGCGTCTAGGCTAGACGCCAGCACCACATCCTGTGGCAAGGAGTTCCACAGACTGACCACACGCTGAGTAAAGAAATATTTTCTTTTGTCTGTCCTAACCCGCCCAACACTCAATTTTAGTGGATGTCCCCTGGTTCTGGTATTATGTGAGAGTGTAAAGAACATCTCCCTATCCACTCTGTCCATCCCCTGCATAATTTTGTATGTCTCAATCATGTCCCCCCTCAAGCGTCTCTTTTCTAGGCTGAAGAGGCCCAAACGCCGTAGCCTTTCCTCATAAGGAAGGTGCCCCAGCCCCGTAATCATCTTAGTCGCTCTCTTTTGCACCTTTTCCATTTCCACTATGTCTTTTTTGAGATGCGGCGACCAGAACTGGACATAATACTCCAGGTGTGGCCTTACCATAGATTTGTACAACGGCATTATAATACTAGCCGTTTTGTTCTCAATACCCTTCCTAATGATCCCAAGCATGGAATTGGCCTTCTTCACTGCCGCCGCACATTGGGTCGACACTTTCATCGACCTGTCCACCACCACCCCAAGATCTCTCTCCTGATCTGTCACAGACAGCTCAGAACCCATCAGCCTATATCTAAAGTTTTGATTTTTTGCCCCAATCTGCATGACTTCACACTTACTGACATTGAAGCGCATCTGCCATTTTGCTGCCCATTCTGCCAGTCTGGAGAGATCCTTCTGGAGCTCCTCACAATCACTTCTGGTCTTTACCACTCGGAAAAGTTTGGTGTCGTCTGCAAACTTATCCACCTCACTGCTCAACCCTGTCTCCAGGTCATTTATGAAGAGGTTGAAAAGCACCAGTCCCAGGACAGATCCTTGGGGCACACCGCTTTTCACCTCTCTCCATTGTGAAAATTGCCCATTGACACCCACTCTCTGCTTCCTGGCCTCCAACCAGTTCTCATTCCACGAGAGGACCTGTCCTCTAATTCCCTGACTGTGGAGTTTTTTCAGTAGCCTTTGGTGAGGGACCGTGTCGAACGCCTTCTGAAAGTCCAGATATATAATGTCCACGGGTTCTCCTGCATCCACATGCCTGTTGACCTTTTCAAAGAATTCTATAAGGTTTGTGAGGCAAGACTTACCCTTACAGAAGCCATGCTGACTCTCCCTCAGCAAGGCCTGTTCATCTATGTGTTTTGAGATCCTATCTTTGGTGAGGCATTCCACCATCTTACCCGGTATGGATGTTAGGCTGACCAGCCTATAGTTTCCCGGGTCCCCCCTCTTTCCCTTTTTAAAAATAGGCGTGACATTTGCTATCCTCCAATCTTCTGGCACCGTGGCCGTTTTGAGGGACAAGTTGCATACCTTAGTCAAGAGATCTGCAACTTCATTCTTCAATTCCTTAATAACCCTTGGGTGGATGCCATCAGGGCCCGGTGACTTATTGATCTTTAATTTATCAATGAGGTCTGAAACATCTTCTCTTTTAACCTCTATCTGACTTAACTCCTCGGTCAGAGATCTTGGGGTGGTGGTGGACAGGTCGATGAAAGTGTCGACCCAATGTGCGGCAGCAGTGAAGAAGGCCATTTCTAGGCTTGGGATCATTAGAAAAGGTATTGAGAACAAAACGGCTAATATTATAATGCCGTTGTACAAATCAATGGTAAGGCCACACCTGGAGTATTATGTCCAGTTCTGGTCGCCGCATCTCAAAAAGGATATAGTGGAAATGGAAAAGGTGCAAAAGAGGGCAACTAAGATGATTACTGGGCTGGGGCACTTTCCTTATGAGGAAAGGCTACAGCGTTTGGGCCTCTTCAGACTAGAAAAGAGACACCTGAGTGGTGACATGATTGAGACATACAAAATTATGCATGGGAAGGATAAAGTGGGCAGAGAGATGCTCTTACACTCTCACATAACACCATAAGCAGGGGACCCACTAAAATTGAGTGCTGGAAGGGTTAGGTCAGACAAAAGAATATTTCTTTACACTGCATGTGGTTGGTCTGTGGAACTCCTTGCCATAGGATGTGGTGACGGCATCTGGCCTGAATGCCTTTAAAAGGGGATTGGACAACTTTCTGGAGGAAAATTCCATTACGGGTTACAAGCCATGTTCTGTATGTGCAACCTCCTGATTTTAGAAATGGGCTATGTTAGATGCAAGGGAGGGCACCAGGATGCAGGTCTCTTGTTATCAGGTGTGCTCCCTGGGGCATTTGGTGGGCCGCTGTGAGATACAGGAAGCTGGACAAGATGGGTCTATGACCTGATCCAGTGGGGCTGTTCTTATGTTCTTATGCTATATATATTAGGTGCAAATGTACATCAGGATTAAAGAAAGGTGTCACGTGTTTGGCCTTTATGGAGCTCATGAACCTGGGTACTACTGCAGATGGCAGGTGGGGATTAGAGTTGCTAGCTCAGATTGAAACTACTACTGGATTTTATTTTCTTGACACAATGTTGGAGGCGCTGTAAAATATCTCCACAATTGCTTTCAGGTTGATGATGCTGATTCCTGGAGACTCCAGATCTATCCTGGAAGATGGGCAATCTTATGGGAACTCACACAACTGTGAGGAGGGGGGGTGTCCAGAAACCAATACCGAGGGCCAACTGTACATACCTACTCCTTGACAGCTAATTTTTAGCAAGAAGAAATTCTGTTGTAGAGAGGAGAGGAGCACCAGCAGCCTGCAACAGCCACAGGTTACTACCTTAGTGAGACCTACAGCACACACACATACATTGAGTATCGTATTTGGCTCTTTTTGGGCTCTTTCATTCTCCAGATTATGCTAAGGCATTCGTATATTAATACGCTGACGTTAATGTCCTCCTGTAGATCTAGGCGGTGAATTACTACACATGAGGAAGCTACAGCAAGGTAAGTATTTGGAAGCAATTGTTTGAAATCTGCTCTTGAAAATAATACAGAACAATAGGAAACAATTCCTAAGAGGAGTACGAGTAGGAGAACAAGTGTTTTTGTTTTCTTTTTTCCAAATATATAGATGCAAATATTCTTTGATGGAGAAAGGTTTCCAAGTGTGCTTGAGATTTTAATGTGACAATATACTGCAATGCTGCTTCTGAAAGGGCTCTGCTCACCCCAGAGCCGTGTGTTGGCCCAGCTCGGCAGCCACAAGGCTCCCTGTCAGAGTCGGCACGGAGGCTGGATTCAGCTTCCATGGGTCGGTGCACATCCCTGTGTTGCCCCAGTCAATTCTAGAGGAGGTGCCAATGTGCTTTACGGCACGTTTGTAACTCTCCTGGGCCGATACAAGAGATTTGCACTGGCCCAAGGGTGAGCTAGGATTGCACCCTTAGACATTAACTAAGACATAAATATATAAATATATTTATATTCCCGGTCTCCCAGAATCGATATATATCTCAATCAGTCACTAGAGGTGCTGAATGTAATGCAATGGAATGGAATAATTTCTTTCCATTACACTGCACTCAATTCAGGACCTCTAGTGGCTGACTGAGGTATATACCCTTGCTGGAAAACCCGGAAAGGTGTATTTTCAGCACCGGCCACATAAAAGCCTCCAAAGGGCTGGATGAGGCTGTGGGCCAGCGTTTGGAGGCCAGATGATGCCTGCGCGTTGGGGTTTGGAGACCATTTTGTTTTAATAGAACAAGCCAGAATGACGATCGCCCGACAATTGCCCTAAGGGAAATTTCTGGGGTAGTGGAGGGTTCTATGAGTTTCTTTCATAGAATACTACTTGTAAAAATCCCATTTGAAAAGTGGTGTTTGTGATCTGTAAACTGCCTTGAGTCTATGAGAAAGGCAGTAAATATGAACACTAATAAATAAGTAAATGAATAACACCGCTACAAAAGCACCATCATTGTAGCAGCTGATTAACGGTGCAATTCTCATTCTGATATGAGAATAAATCCTACTGAACCCAGTGGGTTCCTTCGAATAAAGCCTACTGAAACCAATAACCCAGTTATGGGATTAGGCTGTACATGTTCAAGTAATGTTAGGCACACATTTCCAAATGTCTAAAAACAGTGAGAGGGTTAATTTCACTCATTACTTTTGAACATAGATGCAAACCCAAGGGACATTTTAGGTATGATTCCTGGGTTAATTTAATTACAAAATGTGGTGTGAGACTGCATCCTTAACAAGTGATATACTCTGTTTAATCATGTATATGTTAAGATATGCTTGCATTTGCTTCTGTTTATATGTTCATTGCTTAGGGGAAATACTCCTGCAGGTTTCTTGTTTTCCTCAGAACATTATGCACAGCAGATGGTCATTATCATTTTCTCCCCAGTATAAAATTACCAAATTGTATCCATTTAAGATCACAGAGAATCTTAGAGGGGGGAAAAAGGGTAATCCATGGTCACAATGTTCTGGCTAAAATGGAGCATGGGTAATCGTGTCTCTACAATTTGGCTAAAATGTGGTACCACTTCACTTCTTACATGGGAATCTTGATTGAGGCTATTAAGCACATTGTCATTTATACTACTGAATGGATTCAAGAATTTTGTCATGGGGTTCCATGTTGTCTAGTTGTTGACAGCTTACGAGGTGCCATTTGTGATGTCTGCCAAGCCAATTTTGAGACATTTTATATTTAGGAATTAAAATTGAACTTCACATTTAAACCGCAACTTTGAAGTTTCACCCTTAGCACTGCAACGTCTCACAGATTCTGACTTGTGACACATGATTTTTTTTAAAATCACATCCTAATCTTTGCAGACCTCACATATAAAGTGGAACAACTGTCTGTCTGTATTAGCAGTAATGAAAAATCAAAAACAAAGAGACAAACATCGGTCGGATGGATCGGATCGGTGGATGCCATCGACTTGCAGCCCGGTAGTAAAAACAGCTAAATTAGAAACAATTAGATTTAACATTGGAATTAGCATGACTAAAAGATTTCATTAGCAGAACAGGATTTCAGCTGTAATTTGGCAGTTGACTCAATCCAAGGATGACAGGTTACAGTCTAGAGAATAATAGAAAACTGCCTCTGGAATTAATTTTCCCTTACATCTTGCAGCAGCACATTATCCAGATAAATGATTTATCAGTGCTTGGATCTTAACAAACTCCCAAATTCTTATCCAGTGACATACTCGACATTGATCGCCCTGAGGAGCAAAGAAAATTGTTCTGGGACTCTCTCTGTTAGGAGGTTTCTCAGAAGCTGCAATCAGGCACTGTGACACACATAACAAGCACAGCAATCTCACGGGTGTAATGACCCTGCATGCCAGAATATCTGTAAGGAATTCAGGTCTAAGGACTGGCGCTTGGCAAATTCCCAGAGGAGATAGGCAGGTGAAGTCAGATAGGTGGCAGGCAAGAACATAGGCTGGCGGTCAGAAAGACTAGGGGTACAGAGAGAAAGTCTAGTTTCCTTCGGCAACATAGAACCCCGATAGGAGTGCAGCAAATCTGGGAGCTTCATAGCAGGTGCTGACATGGGACTGGCTTTCTGGAATCTTCCTCAACCAAGATCCAAGAGAATTCCAACTATGGTAATAGTAACATGGCTCAAACTCAAAATAGTATCACGGCTTCAGATGTTGCCTTTGCCATATATTCACTAGGTGATCTTAGGCAAGCTTTTGCTCTCAGCTGCAATATGGATATGCTAATACTTCCCTTACAGGCTTATAATCCTGTCAAGATAATACATGTGAAGTGCTTTGCACAATCCAAAAGCTCTATAGTATGTTATGTATTATTCATTTGCATTTGGACTAAAGTGAAAATAAAAGCACATTTGGACGTTCCTTTGAATGGCTGCTCAGCACGTGATCCATGCCGGAAGTCAGTAGCGGTTACTAACGCCAGGAACCTTGCCTGCGTCTAAGTAAGCACATGCCAGCAGTAATGGTAAAATTGTCCCAAATTCTTTTAATTTATAGTTGACTAGCAATATTATGTTGGAAATAACAATGGAAGAATATCATGTGGACATCCTCTTCTAGAAAGATTTCCTGCTATAGGTAGAGGGTTGGACTAGATGACCTTTTATGTCCCTTCGAACACTATCATTCTATGATTCTTTTACTTCTCCTTTTCCCTTTCAGTCTCCTTTAAGAGCTATGAAAGTTTTTTTTTAAAAAACCCAAAATTTACTCTAAGCTCTTTTGCCTTACAAGCAAATAAGCTAAATGCAAATATAAAAAAAATTAATATGTATCTAAGAAAAATTGTAGTCTTAGAAGGAGGTCATTTTCTTAAAAATAAAGTTCAGAAATAGATTTTAGGAAAAATAATGGAAAAAGGAAGAGAAATATCTTATACAGTAACCCTTTTGAAATGCATGTATAATATATACAATGTAAGGGTTCTCAGGCCTACTGATCCACTGATGAAGTAACCAACATGCTCACTTGAATTTGTCAGACTACTTGCTGATATGTTGGTTCAATTTGGTAAACCTTCATAGTTTAAGACAGGAGTTTCTAAACCCCGACCTGGGGGCCAGATGCGGCCCACGACGAGCCTCTATCTGGCCCGCGGCCAGCCTCTTGTCCCCTGAAAGCCCCTGACCCACTTTGCCGAACATGACTGGAACTGTCCTCTGGTTGCATCTGGAGAGTGTTCTAAGGTCCAGAGAGGTTGAATGAATGAGCCCATTCATTTGTTTATTCACACATCTAAGTTCCATCTCTTATTTATTTATATAAATTTTATATTTAAATTTTTTTTCGGCCCTCCAAACCATGCCAGACATTTGATGCAGCCCTCTGGCCAAAAGTTTGGAGACCCCTGGTTTAAGATATTGCAAGTGCTGGAAGCTTCTGCAAATACAGCATTTGCATACCCCTCAGAATAGGGCAACGTGTCCAGAACTCTGGGTCATAAGAAGAGCCCCACTGGATCAGGTCAAAGGCCCATCTTGTCCAGCTGCCTGTATCTCACAGTGGCCCACCAAATGCTTTAGGCAGCACACAAGACAACAGACACAACCTGTGTGCTGGTGCCCTCTCCTGCACCTGGCAATTAGAGGCAGCCTGCCTCTAAAACCAAGAGCTTGCTCATACCTACTATTTGTAACCCATAATGAACTTTTCCTCCAGAAATTTGTCCAATCCCCTCTTAAAGGCATCTAGGCAAGTCACCACCCAATGTGTGGTGGATCATGACACAATGCTCAAATTTGTGCCCAAAAGCCTCACCTGGAGTCCCTGGAGGCTCTGAATTGTGGACCCACGATCCACACCCTTGCCCTCTGGGGGTCTCAGAATACCTCCTAGTTGTGACCAGAAGCTCCTTCCAGCTCTCTGAAGTGATTTCCAGTTTGCTTCGACCTTCACAAGCCAAGGGAATGGGGTGTGGACTGGCATGACCCGGAAGCAGTCTCCCAGGTAAGGCTTTTTGGCACAGATTTGAGCATTGCAACATGAAAGTCTGGAAACCACTGGAACTGGGGATTCAAAGGATATCCTGAAATGGTTAAAGTACTTCCAATTCACCATGTTTAGCACTTCCATGTGCCAAGGCATGCTGCTTTCTACCAACATTCTGAAAGAGAAACCCGTGGAAGCCTCTCCCTGGAAGCGTAGCAAGTCTAGAAATGAACTCCTAAAAAATGATGGTGCTTTCAGATCACTTAGAAATCTGCAAATAACCCCTCTTGCTTCCACTTTAGCTGCAACCTGACATTTAGCTGGTGCTGGGGGAAAAACAAGTGGTTCTTTTCATTTTCAGAACAAGTGAGATTCAAATTAATGACATTCTCTTTAAATCTCAAGCACTGTTGAGAATGGAATTAGTCTAGATTAATATCAGAGAATTTCTTACCTTCTTATCAGCATGCCACTGAATAACACAAATGCATTATAACTTCTCTTGCAGGAGAGTGGACACTGGACTGCAACAAAAAAAATTATAGATGAATAAAGGTAAAATTGCGAACTTTTTCTGTGGGTAAAATTACCATAAATGGATTTACTGCAAAATGTAAAATGCTGCTATTTTTCCTTCAACAGAAGCTTCAGAACTCAAATACACAGCAGCAACTGAAAAGATGTCTTGAGAGATAGGTGTGAATGTAGCTTGGGTGCTATTACACAACTCTGGTAAAAGGGGGGAACTGCGGGGAGACAAGCCACACAAATGAAGGGAGCCTCTTCATTAGATTAGAGCAGGTGAGGTGATACTCATAAAGCTTTCCAGTCAGGCTAGGCCACTGGTCTGAGCAAGGTCCAGTGGTTTTATTGAATAGAAACCATCTTCATCTTCCTCTCCCTGGTCTCTTCCTCTCCCCACACTTACAGTACCTACAGGGCGCTATAGTCTGAGAAGAGAGGACCGGTTAATGCAGCAAACTATGTGGGCTGCCACTTGTCATACTACAACACGGAAAGCTGTTTGTTTGATGACCCCATAGCTTGGTTCATGGTGTTATGAGATTCAGATTTGAGGCTGTGAATGAACATGGCACCAGAGGCAATTCCCAAGGCAATTTGCTTCAAATTGTGGCTTGACTGGAATAGACAAAAAAAGTGTCAACAAATTCCAAGGATGCAAGATGCCCCCTGAAGCATCCAAAGTCAAGTGGGCACCTAGGCATTGTGTGAGAGGGTCAGATGATTCACCTTCCCATCTTGGACAGTGAGGAAACTGAAGATTCTGATGAAGATGAGAACTGGCAGATTCTTGAAGAGGCAGAGAATGAGGATTTGATCTGGGAGAGGCTGTAATGAAAGCTTTGAAAAGTGGGTAGCTAGCAACTGCCGACGTGCTTAGAAAACACATGAAGCTGATGTACTTGCAGAAGTGTGTACCCAAAGCCAACTTGTTGACTGTTGCTTAAATACTTTTGAATTCTGTTGCAATTGTTTTAGATAATTTTGGTTTGTAAGTTACTGTGATGGGCCCTTGAATGGGACCAAAATGCAGCACAGAAATCTTTTAAATAATAAAATAAATAAATTATATCTTTTGGTGCACTGCACTTCATAGGATCTGGTGATGGGAAGGGGCTTTTCATGGCTGATTTCAACCATGCGGTCACAATCCTCCCCCAAGAGGCATGGCTGAATGTTTGCTTGTGTACCACCATCTAGTGGTGAGCAAAGAAGGGAACTACAATAAGACCAGCCACAGAGATGTATCAGAAGCCCGCAACCAAAGAAGCTGCCTCTTTTGCTTATTACCACATGAAGCAGAAAGCAGAGATGGACAAGTTCAGTGCAGCTTGATTCGAGTCAGGTCACGAGTCTTCGCCCCCTGCGATTTGACTCGAAAGTGACTCTTAATCGGCGGACTTTCCAAGTTGCCCAGAGTGTTTTGGCACCTTGAAAAGACTTGAGTTACAAGCCTTTCCCTTTAAAAAGCCAGCTGCGGCTCCGCGGAAAAAAAGTGGCTGCTGCTGGGCTCTGTGTGTGTGTGTGTGTGTGTGTGTGTGTGTGTGTGTGTCAGAGTTCTCTATAAGCACTTCTCTGATGTCCTCATCCCACCTGTAAACAAGGCAGGAGGGGTGGGATGGACTGCGTGCGAGAAGGGGCAGAAGTGGCAAGAGGGAGGAGGGCATGTGCAGCAGCTGTGAGGCTTTCCAGTATGACCCAATCCTTTGCAGCTCTACTCAGAAGTAGTCTCATTTGCACCAGTTGTTCGATGCGGCTTCCTCTTCCCAAGTAACAATGGAGCTCACAGGACCCATGCAGTTGGAAAACGTGATCACTAAGAACCACCTCCCCCTGACTTCCCCATCTCCTTTCCCCCCCTCCCTCTTCAGTCAATTCTAAGGCAAGATCCACTCTGGGCTCCTCCTTCCGCCCTCCCTCATCCAATTCAGACCGGCCATCCTTTGTCCAATGACCATCGGTTCCTTCAGAGATGGAAAAGAAAGCACACTCCTCCCTCCCCCTGTCCTGCTCAGTGCAAAAGCAAAATATTAGCCCTTCCCTGCCTCCTGGCTGGAATGTCCCTGCTGCTTGCCCAGTCTGAAAAGCAAGCACACCCAAACACAGGCAGACTCTAGCCTGCATGGGCGGGACTGCATGCTGAGTCAGTGGCCTCAGACTCAAGTCAATGCCCGTCATCAATGCAGGTGACTCAAGTCTGCATGAGTCAGCAAAAAACGTGTTTTTGCAACTTGGACTCAAATCACGTGACTCAAGTTCCATCCCTGGCAGAAAGTAGAAAATACAAGTCCAGTCGTACATCCTTTTGCTTCCACAAGTTCTAATACATAAAGTGGCTTCAAGTGTCAACAGCACTTTCGTTTTCCCCTTGGTCAAGGTTATCCTACAGGAACAAAGATCTGCCACAACAGAAGATCATAAAAACACTTTGAATTCACTCAGCTTTTTCATTCATTTTAAAAAAGAAAATGAAATGGTCCTATTTAGAAATACCAACGGGGTTTCCACTAGTGCACAGGATAGATTTCAAGGCGATTTTAAACAGTAAATGCTGTACTAAAATGAAAGGAGGCCATTAGACAAGAGAGCTAATTATCATTATTACTCTGAGATACAATGACAATATCAAAGGCATTTCAGTGTTTCCCCTAATTCAGAGAAGAGAGTGTTCAGACAAAATTCTTGG
Organism: Tiliqua scincoides; assembly: GCF_035046505.1. Classification (NCBI taxonomy): domain Eukaryota; kingdom Metazoa; phylum Chordata; class Lepidosauria; order Squamata; family Scincidae; genus Tiliqua; species Tiliqua scincoides. The sequence goes on along the minus strand of NC_089827.1, from coordinate 23,878,353 downwards.
CTTTGCTCTGGGGAAGATACCAGAGGAACAATGACAGAGAATATAGCTGGAGGGCACCATGTTTATTAGGACTACGAGACAGTGGCATCACTAGGGCTGGTGTCACTCTGTGCGGCATCTCATGGTGTCAGCCCCATGGATGAAGGCGCCTGAGCTGTACTGTGACAAAAGGACCAAGCACTTTAACAAGGAGAATTGTTTTTGCTTTTTGAAAGAGGGAAAAGGAAGGGAGGGATGTCATCCCCCACCACATCGAGAACACCATTGGAGTGAGGAGGAGGAGAGGGAGAAATGTCCCAGTTTTTGCCTGCAGCCTGGAAGAAGCCAAAGAAGCTGAAGTACTTGGGAGGAGGGGAAGAGATTTTCAAAAGCATGGTATACAGCAGCGGTTCTCAAATTCACAGAGAGTTTGAGGATTGCAGTAAGTACTTGCAGGAAGGGAAGGCCGAGGGGGCAGGGGGAAGGCAGCGACGCAATCCCCAGGATTATGTCGCTAAGGGGCGTGCAAGGACAGGCATGCACTTACTAGTCCCTGCTGCAGCCTTCCAGGGGTGCGGGGAGCCCTGCGCTACCTTCCACTGGGCTCCCCAAGCGTTGGAAAGTAAAAGCGGAGTGACATGCGCCACTTCCAGTTTTGTGGAGGCGGGGCACGATCGCTCCGCTTTCACTTTCTAAGACATGGGGAGCCCTGCGGAGTGTCACACAGAGCTCCCTGCACCCCCAGGGGGCTGCAGTAGGGACTGGTGCCAGTCCCTGCACCCCCGTTAGCAATGTAATCCTGGGGATTGCGTCACTGCCTTCCCCCTGCCCCCTCCCCTTAAGGGGGCAGAGTCCAGGGCTCACAGGCTGGGACGTCGCTACGCCCCAGTTTGAGAAGCCCTGGTTTACAGAAATACCTTGAATAGTGTGGGGGATATGTTCCCCGAGTACTCTGTGAAATGGCACTATTGGAGACATCTTCGATCTAAGAGGCAGGAAGTGGTTGCTAACTGACCCAGAATGTGTCATAGGAAGGAATGTGACCTAGGGATGTGGCATAGGAAGGATGTGGGCGGTATGAGAAGGAATATATGCAGGCTAGATCTCAATCTTTCTTCAAATGATAGACATGCCCATGATGTTGGAAACATGCTATGTCAACAGACCTGGTATAGGTATGAGAAACCCTGTAGAGAACCATGGGGTCGGGGAAAGCAGCAGAAAATTGCAGCACCCATCACCCCATTTCCCACCCACTCCCTCAGATTCGCACATAAGATACATACTACATTTGCAACCAATCACTGCATACTCACCCTAGCATATAAGGCCCTGCCTGAAAGAACATAGCTTCTACTTAGGGTGTTGGGCTGGTTCCTTATCAGCAGGTGGGATTTCCATGGACCTGGGCCCACCACCTCCTGTTCCAGGAGAGGGTGATTCTTCGCAGGGCCATGTTGTGGATCATGATGGCACACACAAGGAACACCTTGGCTGCCTTCTCAGGTGCCCCCCCCCCCACCAAATAGATACAGGCACTGGAAGTGCATTGTCAGCATCTCAAAAGCATGCTCCACATTCTCCACACTGTTAATTCAATGTAGTTCTCTATCTGACTTGTACATACATTGATCAAAGTAGATGGAATAGACTGTAAGCCAGAATCCCTGGTTCTGCTAAGGAGTTACACGTGTTACAAAGCTGGTTTGAGACATTAGTTTTGGCAATTTGTAGCCAAAGCACCACGGACTGCTCATGGAACAGAGGTGATTCGGAGAAATGTTCCTAATGTTCAAAATTTTTCAATAAGAACTAAAATAGACTAGAAGAAAAAAAAAAGAAATCTGGAGAAAGATTACTGTATAATTTTTCAGTACATATTGAAAGACAAAGAAGGACATGTGTATGTCATTTTAATTTAGGACACCCTTTAATTCAGATGAAAATTATGACAAGCTTTCCAGAGAAATTACTAAGGTATACATTCACCTCATTATATGCATTTTTGAGAAGCACCAAGTGGCTCAAAAGTCATGCAGGAACCAGCAATTGAGGAAATGTCATATGAATAGAAGTAAACAACCTGCTCTTTAATACGTGTTGTTTTAGATTAGTGAGGAGGACTGACTCCAAGATCTATCTATTTTTATTTCAAATGTACCTTATAAATTAATTCATTTAATAAAATCATAAGTAATGCATGTGTGCAGATGGTTCCCTATTGCAGGTATCAAATCATGAAAACATTTTTTGGCTTGCTATCACATAAAATGAAAATAGCTCTTTAAAAAAAATTGCAAATGTCAAGATATACAGAGTGATGTTTTTGAACAATTTCATCTTATTATTAAGCCATTCTGTAAATTGCCTGGCAATCTATGGAGGGCCACTAGTGGCCAGTGTTTCTGCTTTCATGTCCTAGAAAATGATGGAGAGAGCAAGTAAGCGGCAGTAGCAGCATGTGGAAAAGAAGATGATGCTGAGATAGGTATCAAATGCTCTAGGCAAGTACTCCACACACTTCTGTCTTTTTAAAATGGCAGTAAGAGAGGAGCAGGAGATGGAGGTGCAACTAGTGACTACTAAGTTGTCTTCCGCTGCTGCAACTTGGCTTTTGTGTGCCTAAGCCAGGACAAGTGAATGGTGGGTGAGATGGTGTACATAAGAACAGCCCCACTGGATCAGGCCATAGGCCCATCTAGTCCAGCTTCCTGTATCTCATAGCGGCCCACCAAATGCCCCAGGGAACACACCAGATAACAAGAGACCTCATCCTGGTGCCCTCCCTTGCATCTGGCATTCTGACATAACCCATTTCTAAAATCAGGAGGTTGTGATACACATCATGGCTTGTACCCTGTAATGGATTTTTCCTCCAGAAACTTGTCCAATCCCCTTTTAAAGGCGTCCAGGCTAGATGCCATCACCACATCCTGTGGCAAGGAGTTCCACAGACCAACCACACACTGAGTAAAGAAATATTTTCTTTTGTCTGTTCTAACTCTCCCAACACTCAATTTTAGTGGATGTCCCCTGGTTCTGGTATTATGTGAGAGTGTAAAGAGCATCTCCCTATCCACTCTGTCCATCCCCTGCATAATTTTGTATGTCTCAATCATGTCCCCCCTCAGGCATCTCTTTTCTAGGCTGAAGAGGCCCTTTTCTAGGTGTAGCAGCTCACAGAGGTAACTGGCATGACCCACTGTTCTGTCATCTGTCCCAGCCTGGCACTTGAGGAGGCAGTTTCACCAGTGCTGCTGACCACCACTTCCTTGCTCAGCTTTGAAAGGATGAAGGGTATGGGACAGAAGAGGATGTGAAGGAGGGAAGAGTAGCAGTAAGGTGTGTGGGGACAGCTACTTCAGGCAACCAAAGAACTGATGTCACCCTTGTCAGAGGAATGGGCAGCCCAATCCTGAGCTGCGGGGTGCATGGGGCCGCAGTGGCGCCAAAAATGGCTGCCACTGCATCCAGCGTCCCCTTCCCCCAGGTAAACCAAGTAGCCCCACAATGGGGCTACTCAATTCTACGATGACCTGAAGGTCGACATAGAATGGAGAGACTCCACGTCAAGCGGCCAGCCCAACACGGAAGTTCTAGATCCGGTGGAGCTTTGCTCCCACCTACTGCCTCCCTCCCGCCCCACTCCCTCCCCTGGCATGCCTCCTCCCTGTCCTTTCCCTGCCCTCTGTCTGCCACCCCCCGCCCAGGAATGCCTGCTCCCTGCCTCCTCCCACGTCCCCATCTACCTCTCCACTGCCTAGTGGTCTGCGCGACCGCCAAATGGTGAGGTGCTAGCTCAGATCCGGCAAGTGCTGGGCTAGCACCAGTGCTCCACTGGCTCTAGAGTCTGCAAATGTGCCTTACAGCACATTTACAACAGTGCATGCTGGTGGTGAGTCAATGCGCACTTCTTAGGATTGGGCCCCTAGACAGTCACTTTTGATTTGAGAACAAAACGCTGGAAAAGGTGAACCCTTGTGGCAGTGATTGGGAATCAGTCAGGACCAGTCAGAGGCTCCTGGGCATATATGTATCTAGTACAATTCCAGCCTTTCCATCCTCCTTGAGGTACTGACAAAATCAAATATGAACATGATTTCAATTTTCCATGCTCCTTGTTTGACTTATTTGTGCCTGCAGCCAAACTGTCAATGCTAATATTTCAAACGGAAAAAGAAAAAAAACGGGACAAACACACAAAGGCTTTGGAATATTGACCACATAATACATTGTTATACCCTTTTCTTTTGGTCTGTCTCCTATGTTTTGTTGTATCCTTAGGGGAAATCTTCTCAGAAGAAAATGGAATTTGCCTTTTGGCAATGACAGTTGCAATGAAATATAAGGGGTAAATCTAATTCAGCAATGTCCCTTAACAATGACTTGAGATTTTCCCCAACCGTACAGAGACATAATGAATTCTTTATTATCAAAGATCATAAAATAACACCAGTGTTTGGACTCCCTGAACCAATGCTATTGTAAGACGAAGCAGTGTACAATAGGTGCATGGTAGTATAGCAGTGACAGCAGCAGCATTTGCTGTAAAAAATATTTCTGCCTTCTATTTATTTTTGAACATGACTCAAGATTAGTTAAGGCAGTGGTACTCAAACTTTTCCGGCCAGTGGCTCCCTTCATCCCCGTGGCTGTTGGCCATGACTCCCCATCATGTTCCTGAGGGCTGGAAGTGACATCATTAAACAGGAAGTGGCCAGAAATATTAAATATATTAAATATAATATTACAATATATTTATTATAATATTAAATATAAAATAAATATTAACTATATTAACATTAATTATATTAATCATATCATTAATTAAATGCAGATCTTAAAAATATATTATTAATACACAGCAATATACATGCTTTATAAATGATCAGCAGCTGATCACTGTTGGAGACAGGATGCTGGAGTAGGTAGATTTTGTCTGGTCCAGGAGGACTCATTTTTTAAAACTTTGTAAGCATACCAATAGAATTGTATCAAATGAACTTTGTGAACAACCAGTCTGACAACATTACACACACACACACTCCTGTGGACCCCAGTCCAACTAGTAATTTCTCCCATTCTCATTGGATAGGATTGAACCCTTTATTAATTTAGTGAAATTAAATTTTTCTAGCAGCTGGTGGGGAAAACAAAAATAGACCATGAAACTATATCAGAGCTGATAAGGGTTTAGTTAGGAAGCTGATTTGTCTACTATACTAGGAGATGCACAGCTCAAGCCTATGCATGTCTACTCAGAAGTAAGTCCCATTAGAGTCAATGGGGCTTACTCCCAAGAAAGTGTGGATAGGATTGGGCTGGCAATCACTTCATCAATGGCTGATAAGTATTCTCTTCAAATAGCAAGATTCATCACTTTAAAAATACAGCCTTTCCTCTTCAGTCAAACAAGGATTAATAAAACATGTTAAAAACAGTACCCTTTTTCTGCTCCTGGCCAAGTAAAGTGTGTGCTTCTCTTCCCCCCCCCCCTTTGCCAACTGCATGGAAACAACTTTAAGACCCCTGGTGACCCCTGGTAAAATAGGAAGTGTTTTATTTGGAGAGGGGAAGGAAAGTGGGAAGGTTTGGAGATTGAAAGGGGGGAGTGGAAGAGGGAGGGGGTTGAAAAGAGAGATTTCACTTTGATGAGAAGTGATCCCAGGCTGGGAATGAGGAACCAACCAGACAAGGATCAGCGAGGGTTAAGGACTGCAACAACATGCAGTGAACACAGAAGGCGGCAGCCTCGGAGTGGAGGGAGAAGAGGGGCGGCAGCGGCCACTCTCGCAGCTGAGCAACTCCCATTTCTTCTGCTTTTAAAAAAAGCACAGACGATGGGCAGAAGACGGGCTCAGCTCGTATTCTGCGCAGGGGTGTGACTGTATTGCTGCAAGAGAACATCCCGCGCCTCCCTTTTGAGTTCCTGGCGCCTCCCTAAAGAGCCGCACTGCAGAGTTTCAATAACACTGAGTTAAGGGATAAAAACTCTTATGAAGAGTCCTGCTGAAGCCAACCAAATAGCCTCAGGTCTAGGGATCTATTTGCAATGCTAGGCAGCCAGATTCTTCCAGGGCAGTAGACCTCTCTTCCTATTTGTCTTTCAGCAATTGCTCTTCAAACGCATACTATCTTTGAAAATGGAGGTTCCCTCTACCTCTCATGGGTAATAGGAACTGAGAGACAAAACATTCATGAAATTTGTTGAATCCCCTTTTACAACCATCTAAGAGAGTGGCCACCACTGCAGCTGGAGGTAACTCATTGCATAAGTTAATCATGCATTGTGTGAACAAATTTCTTTTCTCCATTTGAATAAGACTGTTAGAATTTGCACAACACACAGTTTCAACCTGATCCAGTTCCAAGTCTATTGATTTCAAAGAGTATGTAAATATTTGTTTAACAGTGTGGCTGAATTGCAGTGACAGACATCCCCCAGCCCCCGCAGGCCGTCACCACTCCCCCCAAATCTCCCCCCCCCACTTTCCAGAAGCTCACAGAGCCTCATGCAACTGTAGACTACATCGGAGAAACTTCCTGAGGCTTCCCCAAGGTTTTAAACCAGAAAACCAGAAGCACAGTTTACGACCCCATCAGGAGCCTCAGAGAGGATTCTGCGGTGTCCTAAAGGCATGCGAGGCTCCGCACTCGGGGCATTTGCCCCATAGACTTTAATAGGAGGTCCGCCATTGCTGAATTGCATTCTGTAGTATTAAAGTGATAGACAGCCCAATCTTAACCAGCGCTGGAATAGGCAGGTCAAGTAACCTGTGCTGTATCCATAGGAGGTGCTGGTGTACAACTCAGAGTAAGGGGAAATTTATCCCTTTATCCGATGTTGTGCACCAGCCACCCCACAGGACTACTCAGATCTCTACCAGTGCAAATCTGTGCAGCCCAGTGTACGCTGGGCTGGCTGAGAGGGAGGCTAAGATATGACCTAAGGTGCTGAGACTGGTCCCACCCCCTCCCAGGCCCAATCCACCCACCAGCCTGTCCTCCCTACTTCCCCACTCCCAAATGCCCCCATTCTGCCTTCCTGTCACCTTCTCCAACCCCCTGTGCCAGTCCTCCCTCATCCCTCATACTGTGCCAGTATGCTTACTCATCCCTCATCCGCAAGAGACTTGCGCTGGCCGAGTGCACAGTTTAAATTGCATTCTCATAGCCATAAAGCAATAGACTCATTCCTAGTGCAATCATAATGACAATTTCTGTATTCAAGCTCTCTGGTCCATTTGTAAGTGCTTATTGCCATTAAACTGGACTTGAAAATGGGTGTACCAGAAGTGTATCTCTCTACATCCCCAAAGAGTTAGATGCACCTAATATATTTATCACCATGCCTCAAAACTATTGTGCAATGATCACAACTACTCCATTGTTAGGTTCCTAATTAGACCATCATCCTAAAAAGGCATTTTTCATCTGTGTTTTATTCCTCCTTGAAGGAACTTGCCAGTTCCAATGGTTGTGTGCATGGGTTGGCCCCACCTGATTGGGCTAATAGCTGAACACTCAGTACCAGTAATGGTGGGAAAGACCCAGTGTACAATCAGGTGCAGGCAGAGGTTGTCCTGGATGGCCCAATTCAAGGCTTTTACCCAGTATCGCAGCAATCTGGTGACAGCATTGAATGTGAGCACTGGTCCTGAATTCTTTTTGACATCATGTCTCTGTTGGCTCCTGTTTCCCCATCAGTACAATGGGACAATTTCTACCTGCTTCTTCACATCTTTTCTCTTATTCCCATTCCATGGACAGACCTTTACCATGCCTGTACACAGCATTAGGATGAGAAGGCTGTTAAAATTTCAGCACCGTAATGTACTATAAAAATGACAACGTTATTATAATATTTAGCATGATGACGGAATAGCAGAGCCTTTGAAATATTAAACCTCTGATTTAAATAAGAGATAGAGCAAAGCCATAATAAAGTGCAAGAGAAGCAAATGTGGGGATTCTAGCCAGCAGTTAAAGAGCCATGTAAAATGTAATTCATAATGCAGCGAGACTCCCAAGCGGAAACAGACCGGCATTACATGGTTGACTGTGTGTTTGTCCTTGTTTTAAATTTATATTGCAGACAAAAGAAATTCTTCTTGACTGATTTTTTTTCCCCCCAAGAAGGAACAAGATTCCTTAGATTGTGAGCCCTTTTGGGACAGGGAGCCATTAGTTGTTTGATTTTTCTCTGTAAACCGCTTTGTGAACTTTCAGTTGAAAAGTGGTATATAAATACTGTTAATAATAATAACAACCAGTTGAAAAAACAAGAACTGAGAATGGTATGAAGGTTTAGCATGAGAAGAGGTACAAAATCTGGTATCACAACATCCATCCACCACATTACTTGGGAATTAACACAGGCATTTTATTGCTTTTGTCAGGGCTTTAAAAACTTCCAAGGCAAAGAATTTTGGAGGCAGAGAAGAGTTGTAGCCTACTTTATGTTCCTTATGTCATTTCTTTTCTAGGACTCACCAGCCCAATCTTTTACAACTTTCCAACACCAATGCAGCCACAATGCAGCCCTGAGAAAACGGAACCAATGTTTCCTTGAGAAGGCCTCCCCCCCCAGCCCAGAATGCAGTGCATGCCTCATGGGCATGGCTGTATCAGTACTGGAAAGTTGGTTAGGATAGGGCTGTGACCCTAGGGCTGTTGGGTTTACAAACTGTGTGACCCATCCAAGGATATATAATGTCATGCATTGTATGTAACAACCACCACCACCACCACCAAGCTCTATGATAGATTTGTTCTTTAATGTCCACTGATATCATTACAGAGATAAGTAAATGAATAAACTGATGCAGTGGTTCTCAAACTTTTTTTGCACCAGGACCCACGTTTTAGAATGACAATCTGTTGGGATCCACTGGAAATGATATCATTAACCTGGAAGTGATGTCATGGTCAGAATTGACATCATGAAGCAGGGAAATTTTTTAATCACCCATATGACAAAATCAAATTGAAGTAAATAAGTAAGTAAATTAAAAGTTTACAATAAGCATAAGTTTAACCATTTATTTATAATACGGAAGAACCATCCTAATCCTCCCAAGCAGTTGCTGATCTCTTAAAAAACAAAATTCCCCAAACATCCCAAAGGCTGCAATCCTACTCACACTTACCAGAGAGTAATTCCTATTGATTACACAGGCCTGCAAAATTGAGGGTCAGAAAATTTTTATGGTGATTTAATATGAATTTGGGGTGCTGATTCCAAAAATGGCATCCATTTTGCCCTATCACGTCTAGTTTTGGAGATATAGTATAGCCTCATTAGTGAATGGTTCAAGCAGCTTCCTCATGAGGAAGCCATAGTGTAGGCTTCCTCATGTCGAAGCTGTTTGAATCATTCACTAATGAGGCTATACTTTATCTCCAAAACTAGACATGATAGGGCAAAACGGATGCCATTTTTGGAATCAGTACCCCAAATATACCCAGGAATTGGTGTAATGTTTAAGGAAGCAAAATGTGTGTTGGCCTGTGTTATCATTGCTAAAAGCATACACATGGTAGCCAGTTAAACATACAGATCTGTCACATTTCCCCAAATGCAGTCACATACCATGGTAGCATCAAGTCTAATATATTTTTTATAAATACACATTGAAATGAATGGGGACCCACTTGAAATTGGCTTGTGACCCACAGTGGCTTCCGACCCAGTATTTGAGAAACACTGAACTAGTGTTTGTTATTTGAACTTAAGCAAATGATACCAATGAGCTTTGGCATATCTAATTTTGTGTTGGGATAGTGGCCCTTATATTTATTTGTCATGAATGAAAGCAACTGAAAATGCAACAATTCTAAAGTTTTTGTACATTCATATGCTGCATGAAAATGAAGGCCATATACATATAATACAGAAATTCAGATAATGCAGGAACTGTGATGGTTGAGGTCTTGGTGGCTCATTCAAATATGGAAGATACCAGCTGATGCTGCAGACACATCATCAAGTAACAAACCTTGAACTACTGCAAGGTAGTACCTGCAAGGCAACCCCTGCTAATTGGGTAAGAGGCACTTTTTCAAGTGGGTGCTCCTTTTTTTAGCATTTTTTTTTTAGTAAGACTTTAAGGCTGCAGTCCTAAAGAGACTTATGGCACAATCCTATTGAAGGTTTGTACCTGTAGAGCGAGTGCTCTGCTGTCATGTGCTGTCACAAATGTGCCATAAAGCATATTGTGACAGCACACCATCTAGGCCCACCAGCTGGACACCTTCCCACCATCACCAGTGCAAGGTGCTGTGTCCGCCAAAGCAGGTAAGCTCTGCGCTGATCAGTGCAGGGGTGGGAGAAGGTCAGCGTATTACTGAGTGGTGGGATGGTGGTGATGGGGGCAGATCGGGCCTGGGAGGAGGACAGGATTGGTGATGCTGCTGTACGTCATATTCTTTCCCCCTTCTTGAGTCTGATTCACATACATCCGTGGGGCAACGCGGATGTGCACCAGAGATATTGCTGACACAGTCCTAAGTTGCCCTGTGGTGGCTGCTGTTCTCTGCACACAAAGACCTCCAACAGGTGAAATTTCCCCACAGGATGCATTGGAAGCTGCTCTGGCACTGTGGCTTTGGTGCAGGGGAACTTAGATAAGATTGGGCTGTTACTAGGGCTCATGCCCTATTGAACACTTAGCTGTGAGTAAACCTGAACAGAACTGCACTGAGGAGTGGTCAACTTGGCTGGATCGTGCCCCTCTGCTATTACTTGCTGCACACAGTTGTACTGTAGTATGCAGGAGAAATTACAATGGAACAACCTCATATGACAATGAAAAGCAGACCTCTTCTGTGTGACAAGGTCACGCAGAGCTTACTTTAATTTGCAGGGAGCTGGAGGAGGAGCAGACAGCCTTGCTTGGGTATAAACAAGATTGGAGAACTTTAGGAACTCGACTGGCAAAATAATTACAATTCAGACAAGACTCAGCTAATTTATTAGTGCCTTGTTGTTCTTGTCAGGCGGTTGTGCGATGCTTTTTGGTTCGGTTTTGCTGCACTCCGCTGCATGAATAATCAGGGTTGTAGCTGTGCCCTTGGTTCAGATGTTTACAAATCAGAGAGACCAGGAGCATCTGACTTGCTGATCATTATTGGTAAAGAGGATGCACACAGGAGTTGGCAACCAGCCATGTCAGCCTAATCCGGTGCTGCTTGAGAGCATCACAGGAGACATTCTCTCCAAACAAGGAGGTATCAACTCAGCAGAACAACCTCAAACCAAATCAAACCAAAATAAAACCGAAAAGAAGCTTGACTCCCCTCCCTGGTCTCCCCAAGATTGTAAATACAGTGGTGCCTCGCATAACGAAATTAATCCGTTCTGCAAGTCCTTTCGTTATGCGAGTTTTTCATTTTGCGAAGCGCGTTTTCCCATAGGAATGCATTGAAATTTAATTAATGCGTTCCTATGGGCAAGAAAAGTCAGAACAAAGTCAAATTTGGTTTACAAAGTGTTTATTAAGTGCTCTTTAAAGGCATACATACTGTACAGAGGATTTCAAAAATGGGGGGGATGCTGAGTGGGGAGCTTGAAGGCTGTAATCCTGTGCACACTTTCCTGGGAGTAAGCACAATGGGACTTACTTCTGAGGAGACATGCACAGGATTGTGCTCTAAGCTGGGGAGGACACAGCAGCTGCACTCAATTGCTTGCTTTTGCCGTGATCATGGGGGAAACGTGAAGGAAATGGGGCAGTGAGAGGGTGAATGAGCGATGGGGGGATGCTGAGTGGGGAGTTTGAAGGCTGTAATCCTGTGCACACTTTCCTGGGAGCAAGCTGACATGAAGATCCTCCCCTTACTAGGGTGAACGGAATCATAAAGGGACATGAAGGTCCGCCCCTTACTAGGGTGAACGGGATCATAAAGTGACATGAAGATCCCCCCCTTACTAGGGTGAACGGGATCATAAAGGGACATGAAGATCCGCCCCTTACTAGGGTGGATGGGCTCATAAAGGGACATGAAGATCTGCCCCTTACTAGGGTGGACGGGATCATAAAGTGACATGAAGATCCGCCCCTTACTAGGGTGAACGGGATCATAAAGGGACATGAAGATCCGCCCCTTACTAGGGTGGACGGGATCATAAAGGGACATGAAGATCCGCCCCTTACTAGGGTGACCGGGATCATAAAGGGACATGAAGATTCCCCCCTTAAGACAAACCAGGACAATAAAAAAAAAAATTCGTTATGCGAAGCATAAGTCATAAAAATTCGTTATGCGAGTTACCAAACTTCGCACACCGCTTTCGTTCTGTGGGTTTTTCGCTGCGCGGGGCATTCGTTACGCGAGGTACCACTGTCTTAGCAATTGGAACATATGCTGTTGGAGAGGAGGAGTGTTATTCTTGCCACATTTGTAACACTGCTGAGAAAAATACACAGTAGCCTTCCAGCAGTTAGAGGCATCGCAAGAGCTTTAATTTATTTACTTAGGCAAATCTGTAGCAGATGTTGCTGGGGGGCAGGGAAAAAAAAGGTGCTGCTTGTATGCTAATAGAGCACTCTGCGAGAGGATACGGATGACCATGTTCCAGGCGGTAACTGTTAAGATAAGTAAGCCTCCCCTCCAACAGAGGGTGCTACAACAACGACCTTAACTGATTTTATAAGAGTCTGGAAGTTCCGTTCCAGAACATGGGTCTGTGAGCAGTAGGCAGGGCTGTCCTTAGGGGAAATTTGGCCAAACTGGGCCCTGCACCAGGAGGGGCCCTGCACTTGAATGGTATGTGGAGTGCCCACAGCTGGCTCTCTCTCTGTAGCTGACGCAATGGTGCGGAATCTTCCATGCTGAGGCATCACAAGACGAGCACAGCAAATAGAGCATTGCCACTAGATGCTCTTCCTCCTATCTGCCCCTTTTCCCATCCATTCCATGCCAGGGAGGGCAAATGACTGCCCCCATACTCCACCCAGTCACCTTGGGGTGCTGCAACCTTTATAGCATCTCCTCCCGGTTTTGGGAAAGGCTCTGAGCTTTTCAGTGACTCAAGTGTTGGTGATAATAACTGGTCATTGATAATAGATATTGTGCTGCTGCTCTGACCCCTCTCTCAGCTCACTAGCGTTGCCCCTTCCCTTAGCTCCTTTCCTTACCACCATCGGCCCTCCTGTATCCGAGGAGGCTGCAATACCAAATCAACCAGGTGTATAAACCATTACTCCATGAATACTGTGGAGAAAGCAGGCAAAACATAAACACATGTTTTTGTGGGTTACACATAGGCCTCTGATGGGCTGCATACAGCCATGACTGCAGGTTGCCCACCACTTTTCCATAGGTGAAGGCACTCACGCAGATCTCTGCTGTAAAAGTGAAACTGTTTCTCCAATTCTCTCACACAGTCTGTATCATCGGGTGGCCTTCTGCACTAGCTGCTTAAAGAGACCGTACACAACACTTACCATCTGTGACAAGTCTGGCTAAAGTACCCCTGCAGTGTCTGAAAGGCTCCAGCAAGTGATCTCTGGTCTGAATTCAGAAACAGGCCCCAGACAGATTCTGCTGATCTGAATTCAGATCAGCTTGACTCTGATAAGGGTTAGTTATACCTCTTTTAGGGGGAATTGCATGTTGCATTAGGTTTCTTTATTCTCCTAGGGCAGATTATTAGATATGATTCAGATAGACTGTTAGCAAATACAGGAAGTTGTTTTAGTGCACGGTTACTCATTATTGTACGTAATGTTCTGTTGGATGAATGGGCAAGAATACTGCAATGTATTTGTGAGTGTATTAGCATATCCTGAAAATTGTATGTGTTTCATCAAAAGCTGTTCATCTGGATCAAATTGTACTCAATTCACATGATGAAAGTAGAATTCAGTGTTTTATTTTCACAGCTTTTGAGTACTCTCTGGAAGAGAGAAACAATGAAGTTTAAAAGGGAGTTTTCTTGGTTGTGTTTCATGATGGATCTGTTTTTGATAATTCCCTATCAAAGTATTGATTGATCCTCCACCAATTGCTTTCTGGCTATCTGAAGTTGCCTTATGCTGGGTCAGATAACCGCTCCATCTTGTCCAGTGTCCTTCGTCCAGCAGCAGGTCTCCAGTGTATCAGGTAGATGTCATTTTGAGCACCTGTTATCAGGGTTCCTTTTATATAAACATCCAGGGGTTGAATCTTTGACTTTCAGGTTGAATCTGGGACCCTATTCATGAGGCCGACTGAGGCAGTTGCCTCAGGCAATAGGTTGACAGGGAATGGTCATCTCCATCTGCCCACTGCTGCTCCTCCTACTCCCTGAAATGGAGAAGGAAGAGGGGGACAGAGCAGAAGAAGAAATTGTGGGCTAGAGGTAATCAGGTTGGCAACCTTCAGTATCTAGAGACTATGGTATCATGCTCTGAATGGTGTGCTGGAACAGTGTCTAGTGTGGCTGAAAAGACCAATTCGGGAGTGACAATCCCTTCCACACCAGGAGCAAGTGCAGTCTGTCCCTGGTCTGTCTCCCTGGCTATGGGCCTTCCTTCTTTGCCTCTTTGCCTCAGACTGTTGGCCAAGTGTCTCTTCAAACTGGGAAAGGCCATGCTGCACAGCCTGCCTCCAAGCGGGCCGCTCAGAGGCCAGAGTTTCCCACTTGTTGAGGTCCACTCCTAAGGCCTTCAGATCCCTCTTGCAGATGTCCTTGTATCGCAGCTGTGGTCTACCTGTAGGGCGCTTTCCTTGCACGAGTTCTCCATAGAGGAGATCCTTTGGGATCCGGCCATCATCCATTCTCACGACATGACCGAGCCAATGCAGGCGTCTCTGTTTCAGCAGTGAATACACGCTAGGGATTCCAGCATGTTCCAGGACTGTGTTGTTTGGAACTTTGTCCTGCCAGGTGATGCCGAGGATGCGTCGGAGGCAGCGCATGTGGAAAGCGTTCAGTTTCCTCTCCTGTTGTGAGTGAAGAGTCCATGACTCGCTGCAGTACAGAAGTGTATTCAGGACGCAAGCTCTGTAGACCTGGATCTTGGTATGTTCCGTCAGCTTCTTGTTGGACCAGACTCTCTTTGTGAGTCTGGAAAACGTGGTAGCTGCTTTACCGATGCGCTTGTTTAGCTCGGTATCGAGAGAATGAGTGTCGGAGATCGTTGAGCCAAGGTACACAAAGTCATGGACAATCTCCAGTTCATGCGCAGAGATTGTAATGCAGGGAGGTGAGTCCACATCCTGAACCATGACCTGTGTTTTCTTCAGGCTGATCGTCAGTCCAAAATCTTGGCAGGCCTTGCTAAAACGATCCATGAGCTGCTGGAGATCTTTGGCAGAATGGGTAGTGACAGCTGCATTGTCGGCAAAGAGGAAGTCACGCAGACATTTCAGCTGGACTTTGGACTTTGCTCTCAGTCTGGAGAGGTTGAAGAGCTTTCCGTCTGATCTGGTCCAGAGCTAGATGCCTTCTGTTCCAAAGGCCTGCTTCAGCAGGACAGCAAAGCATTTTCTTCACTAGAGGTAAGGGAGCAGTGTTCTGCATGCTGCCTCAGGCACAGGATAGAGGCTTGCCATGGGCCACATCTGGCCCCAGGGCTGGGGTTTGGAGACTCCTGCTTTAAACCGATGAGGAGAGGGGAGGCCCTCTCAATATGTATTGAAGGGGTGAAGAATTGAACTTGGGGAATGCTTGCCTTTGGGTATTGAATCTCAATCCCCTTCCCATTCCAAGGTCCTTTGAACTACCAGGACAAAAGTCCCTTCGTAGGAACTGGGGAGAAAGAGGAACTGGGATTTGGAGAAGTTGTCTGAGGATGTACTATCTTCAAGGCTTATACCTTCCTTCACCCAAAGGTTCTTTGGGACCATGAAGCCAAGGGCCCCTGGTTTCACGATTCCAAAGACCACAAAATACATGATATGTGCATCCAAATGAGCAGTTGGGAGCAAAGATCCTGAGGATCAAAATTAAATTGATTTAAATGGGCAGTTTTGAGCTGAGACTGCAGAATGGGCAAGAGGCAGCATAACACAGGTATCCTTGGTGCATGGGGCAGCAAGGAAGAAACACAGGAGCCATTTAAAGAGCAGGAGACTTGGGTTTAGTTTAGGGTGGTTGAATTGGAGGAGTGAAAACCATAGGCAGCTATGTCAGTGGTGTACCTAGAGGGGGTGCAAAAACTAAGTTTTGTAGGGAGCCTCACTGCAGCTTGCAAGGCGCCCCTCTGTTTTGCTCCCACAACCTGGAATGGCTCTGAAGGGGAGGGGAAGGGGCCCCTTTCATGTTGCAGTGAGATGCACCTTTCTAGCTACCTCACTGGGCTATGTATCATGATGTGATGATAGCTTTTGATTTCTGGCTGCTGTACTAGTCTAGTTCTTGGCTTTTATTATTTGATATGATGTTTGATATGTCTTGTGATAGAAGTTGCTTTGGATGCCATTTGAAGACACATGGGATATATATAAATAAGTAAATCAATGTGTTATACCTGAATAGTCCAACTGTTCCTGACCTGTCTGTGCAGATTGTCAAAAACGCTTGAATTCTTACCTTCCATCTGACCGAGGATAAACCCAGGTTGTCTTGATCCTTGAAAACAGCACTTTGGAGTACTGGAGTTTCTCTCTTTATGGAGAACTCTTAAGCAGTCAGTATTTAAAGGCACTCTGTGCATCAACAGTTCATAGGTTGTGGCGCTGCAATGAGAAGCACTCCTGAACATATGTTTGGGCAAAAGCAAGTGACCTTCTCAGAAATTGGTTACAATCCAGAAAGGGCTTGTGCATGCCTGGTAGGACTTAATTGTGTCCTATGACCTGCTCCCCACCAAGCTACAGCACAAAGCTGTCTTTTCATATGGAGAAAGGTCCGACTGTCACAAAAACATCTTTCAGAAAACGCTCTTCTGGACATACACCGTTAGTTGCAACTTTTGAGCTGTAATGAAAGTAATTTAGAAATATAGCAAGGAATAATTAAGTACATTTAATTTTATGGATGGGGGCAAAGTAGTAGTTACCCCTGGGAGGTGTGTAACAGTCTCCCAATAGATTTTTTCAGTGAAAGCAGCCATAGAAAACTGAGAATTGACATTGAATGAATGGTGTGGCAAGGGGAAGAGTGTGTTTAAAGCTACTTGGTCAGTCCTTTATTCCTCTTTATTTCAAATTGCGCAGGGAAATACACATGATACACCTGTGCTTGGTGCCAAGAGAGCATGGACTGTACTGTAGCATGGTTCTCTACTAGACTGGTGCAAGCGGTCTCAGATTCACAGGGTTCAAGTTGCACCGTCTGGCTCAACATGGGTCTTCCATGTTGAGTCAGATCCATGGATATAGAATCCATGGATAAACAGGCTTCACCTGTCGAATATTGCATTGAACACAAACTTTGCTTGTAGTTTTCACTGAAATGAATGGTGTTGCGGAAGAGCTCTTCTTGAAGACAGTTCATGTTTCAAAGCCCTCCTCCCCCCCACTGCCACTACTGTAGCAGCTGGTTGTGGCATGAAAGAAGAAAAGCTGTGTTTGCTGCCCATTTCCTAGCCACTGGAGGAGAGAGTGGGTAGCTGGTGCACATGGGTGAGTACACTATGTGTGAACACGACCCTCACAAGTCTTTTGCCTCAGCACCCTCCCAAAAACTGAAGCTGTCGTCGTTTGTAAGTCACCATTCCCCTAGAAAAGACAATCCACACTTCATCTCCTATAGGGGAATAATAATACTGATTGGTCAACTAGGTTTGTTAAACCAACTGCTGAGACAATTTATGCAAAGCATTCTGAACAAAACACAGTGTAAAGGCGATTAGCATTCTGCCTCATCCTTCTATCTCTGTAGGTACAAGACAAATTTCTGGACTGATGGAGGTGTATTACTCCATATGAAAATCATAATACTTACACATGCTCAAACTCAACCAAAAGGAATAATTTGACTTACTTAGGCCATCAAATGAGTCAGTAGGTGTCCCACATTCCCGTCATCCCGATTTAGCTACCAGACATCTCTGCTTCCCTGCTTGCTTTGAAAAATCTTACATTAAGCTCACTAAATTACTGAAGAAAGGGGCTTTTTTCTCCTTGAGTAAATTGGCTAATCTTGCTGAGAAGAGAAAAAAGGAGAGATCAAAAATGTCAGGCGAAAGTATATTGCTGTGATCAGAATTCAAGACACAAACGACACAAGACACAAACATATAGTACATCTAATTACCACTCTTTAATTAAACCCTGGGGGATTTTTTTTTTTCAGTGAACAAAATAAATGGATTCCCAGCATTTTCTCTTGCTTGGAAATTGAACTTTATGATGCCCCATTGAAGGCACTTGCCAGTGAGTGTTCTAGCTCAAAAATGCAGTGGGGATTGCACTGTAATTAAAGAGTGCAGACAGATTGTAGGGTTCAAGTCATGCATTATTTGTAATTTCAGGAAGAGAGATGAGAAACCACTGAAATATTACTATCCATTAACTTCTAGGGCACTTGAGGACCAAATGTTCAGAAAAGTCTCTGCCAGAGAGAGAGAGAGAGAGAGAGAGAGAGAGAGAGAGAGAGAGAGAGAGAGAGAGAGAGAGAGAGAGAGCCATCCTCACTAGGCAGCTCACACCGTACATGGGAAGAGATCTATTGAAACCTTTCCTTCTTTCCCTGTCTCAGGAGACCACAGAAAACTGTCCCCCTCAGTTGGATACATGTGCCATTAGTGTTGGCATTTCTCCAATCAAGAATTCCTTCCATGCATCATATGGAGAGAGCCAAAAGCTTCTCATCTCCTTTCCTTGGCATGCAGGATACTTTTCCAAGGATAAACAGAGCACATGATGGCCTGGGAAGGAACAGACTTTTGGCAAATGGCCAGGTCTGTTGTAGTATACTCAACAGAATGCGTACCGGGCCAAAGGCCAGCAGGCAGCAAGGGAAAGGACTCAGTAAACTGCCAGCAGATCCCCTCTCATACTGTGGTGAATGGGTAGATCATGTCCTGAATCTAGTTATACTAAGGAAAGCATTTTTCTATTCATATGATGAAGCTTCACATGTCAAGTTCACTCTCTGGTGGTGGCTGTTCTCACCATTAGTACCAGATTAAGGATGTCCTACAACACACTTTAATGTAGGAATTAATCTAGATACAAGTTAATCTGTGGCCATACTGTCCTTTACCTCCGGATATTGAAGGGTCTGGTGTGCACAGATCTTATACATGTACTCACACACTCATGTGGTGCACACAACCAGATCCTTCCATCAGTTTATGCATAAGCTCTCTGCCCATGGAACCCTTGAATGCACACACGTTGGAGACAGAACCAGAAGATGTACTAGCTATGACTCTGTCCTTCCATGTAATCATTGAATGGTTAAAAAGAGCTGTTGTCTAATCAGTAACTTGCTTTCACCACCCTGCTGTTTTCACAGCTTGGAGCACTGTAATCACTGAATAACTCCTTATCAAAGATAAGACATACAAAATTATGCAGGGGATGGACAGAGTGGATAGGGAGATGCTCTTTACACTCTCACATAATACCAGAACCAGGGGACATCCACTAAAATTGAGTGTTGGGCGGGTTAGGACAGACAAAAGAAAATATTTCTTTACTCAGCGTGTGGTCGGTCTGTGGAACTCCTTGCCACAGGATGTGGTGCTGGCGTCTAGCCTAGACGCCTTTAAAAGGGGATTGGACAAGTTTCTGGAGGAAAAATCCATTATGGGGTACAAGCCATGATGTGTATGCGGAACCTCCTGATTTTGGAAATGCCAGAATGCCAGATGCAAGGGAGGGCACCAGGATGAGGTCTCTTGTTATCTGGTGTGCTCCCTGGGGCATTTGGTGGGCCGCTGTGAGATACAGGAAGCTGGACTAGGTGGGCCTATGGCCTGATCCAGTGGGGCTGTTCTTATGTTCTGATGTTAAAGATGAGCAAAGTTGGGCTTAAGATTCCCTTGAGGTTTCACATTTGGCAAGATCTCAGATGCTGCCTTGTCAAGATTTCAAGTGAGAAGCTTCAGAGTATTTCAATTTTTGAAATCAAATTCATTATCCAGTATTCTGGCTCCACAGAACCAGAAGATGTACCAACTATGACTCTGACCTTCCATGTAATCATTGAATGGTTAAACAGAGCTGTTGTCTCAGAATGGTTGGTTAAATTATCCAGTATGCAACACCATGTTTGTTTTCAGAGCAACTTTAAGACCCGATTGATACCTGCAGCAGAACGAAGCAGGACCCTCTTCCGACGTGGCACCACTTCAGGCTAGAGGAAGTTCATGGTTTTACCCTACAGTAGCAACTGGGGCATCCTCCCAATGTGAATTTCCTTCCTTCCCCCTCAGCTGCAGAAAGTAGCCTGCAGTGTAGAAAATGGGGCAAGAGTCAAGGGACTCACTAGATCATGGCTGTGGTCACCAGCAAATCTTTAGCTTCTTCCAGGGTAAGAAGCTACAGAGAACAAATCAGATGGGAGGTGTCTTTTTAAGGTGGAATGACAATGAATAGGAAATCATCATCATCATCATCATCATCATCATCATCATCATCATCATCATCATCATCATCATCAGTACTCTTCCCCCCACCCTTTGTTACCTTTGTCACACCAAAAAGGAGCACACTGTATCCAGCAGGAGGGGGCGGCTTTGAAGGGGAAAGGATATTTAAATCCCCTTACCCCTCCGTAATCCTCCCGCTCTGCAGTGGGTCTCCTCAGAGCTGCACCCGCTCTTTAGCAGAGAAAGGGGGCACGAAGGCTGTGGATGTAGGGGACAAAAGCCGACATGCACCATAGCTATGGATCCACCCCTTCTGCTGCCTCCCCACTTTCCATTCCTCCTCCCTCCCGGCCTCTTTTCACCCCTCCCTGCAGACTCATTACATGCTTTAGTGGCCACAGTAGGGTCCAGGGGAGTGCTTCTGCCTCTTGCAACAATGCTCCCAAAATGGCCACCAGTGGAGCACTCTGTGTGCTGTTGCTGACCATTCTGTGACCGCGGAATTCTGTTCCACTGTTGCAAACACTTCTGCGCAACTGTTTAATCTTGCATAGGACGTGTCAATCTCGCACCATTGTCGAGAGTGGAACCAAACCCTTCCCAAAGTTTTTCATGTTTTCTTTGTCTTACTGCTGTTACTCTGTGTGCAGTTGTTTGACCTCCTAGATATAACAGCCAAATGACATCCTTCTCCTCTTGAAAAACAACATCAGTTACAGTATTGATTTTTCCCAGCAATGTTGCATTGACAAAGTGCAGCACTCTCACACAGGCTGTTATGCTCTAATTGTTGCGTGGTCCTGAAACATTTGGAGCAGAGTTCAAACAACTCCACCAACCGTTTCTAACTGGAGTATCATTAGTGCCTCCTGCAGAGATGCAGCTTGTTCATATGTGAAGCTACAGATCGGTGGAATAATGACAAGCAAAAAATTTGTCTCCCATTCAGGCAACAAAGTTTACAGGCTTGGAGAATGGGGGTGGACATCAGCGCAGCCCTTTCTGAAGCCTGGATCTGTGTTGGCAGCAGCAAGAGGTTCACCACAAACCTGTTTCTTGGCAGTTGTCATTTTATTTTACCATAATGGTGCTAGGACACCGAATCAACCTAAGGGAGGTGTGGATTAAAATAAAAAATGGCTGCCCCAATGAAAAGCTCTTATCA
Organism: Tiliqua scincoides; assembly: GCF_035046505.1. Classification (NCBI taxonomy): domain Eukaryota; kingdom Metazoa; phylum Chordata; class Lepidosauria; order Squamata; family Scincidae; genus Tiliqua; species Tiliqua scincoides. The sequence continues at coordinate 23,856,738 of NC_089827.1, read as the reverse complement.
CCACTGGAGTTCCTGCAGTGACAAAAATGGTGGCAAGCAACATTCAACAACAAACAACTCCCCCCTCCCCAAAGAGTTCTGCTGGATCTGGTCTGAAGCCTATCCAGTCCAGCATTCTATTCCCCACAGTATTCAACCAGGTGTCTTTGTGTGACCCACAAGTAGGTTACCCACAAGCAGGAGATGAAGCCCAAACCCTCTCCTGCAATTGCCATTCTGAGATACACACTGGGCCCTCAGTATAAGCAGGGGATCTGTTCCTGGAGAGTTTGCATGGAGGCTGAACCTCAGAACACCTCTGGATGCAACCAGAAGTGACTTCTAGTCACATCCAGGAGGCCCTCTGTATGCCCCAGCTGTGGGCATGCACAACCCACAGATAAAGAGGGCCCACTGTCTGAAAAATATAGGGAATGAAGTGGGAGCCTGCAAAGTGATCCAGAAGTGAAAAGCTCTGGGCCCAAAATGAAATTGGACAAAATGGCAGCTTTGAATAGGGCTCCGGAAAAGAAAGTATTTCCCCTCCCATCCCTACATGAAACTCATCGAAGGTCACTCCTAAGCCAAAGTGCTAGTTTAAAGCCACTGTAGTTTGTTGCTGAATAAACTACGTGTGGAATCTAGCACTTTGTTTAGTGCTCATACAGAAGCTGAGCTAATCTAAAAATCTAGCTCTAGGGGACACATTCTAATTCTTTCAGAGATGATTGCAATTCTCATTGACTTCAGTAGGACAGCTATTCAGCCCAAAGGATATATTACCGTTTTTAAAAGGACACATTATTACAGTGCACAGATATTATGTATTCAAGAAATGCCTCTCACATTTGCAATTTAAAGCTGCACCTTAACAGCTCCTTGAATCCACACAGAACAGAAGAGGCATGAAGAGGCAGATGCAGACACAAAAAAGCCAATCGCATCATATGAAAATGGTGTGGTATTCTGCTTTGTGTTCCTTCCAGAAGCACAGTGACTATGTGCATGAGGGCTCCTCAAGCTTCAGGTGGTGTTAGGGTGGTGGTTGTATATTACACTGGAAATATGAACCAGCTCTGGTAAAAAGATGCCCCCATGGTATACTGTATCACAGCTGGGACAGTGAGGTAACAATTCCTAGGCACAGTGCAGCTGGACTGGTAGCCACATCTTTTATGGTGACATTCGTATCCTACTGTTCTTCCAAAGAGTCTCATGTTATCCTTTCAACACCACAGTGAGGAGGGTGTCAGCCACAGGACTCCCTCTACTGCAGTCTGGAGCATCTTTGGGGACAAAGATCTTATTGTCCCCCAAAAGATTGTCGGTTCTCAGCTGTCTCCACCCACTTACACTGGCCAGTGGGCCCTCCTAAACAGGAAGGCTTCCTCCTGGGACTAGGACCTTGTCTGGGCAACACTTTTCTTCTGGTTCTTGGTTCCACTGACCACAACTCAGCCAAATAATAGTTTGGGATAAAGAGATTATGACTGAGCCAGTTGAGCTTTGTAACTCTTTGAACCCAAGTCTCCCTGATCAAAGCCCCTTTATCTATCCAGCACACGTCACAAGTGCGGGTTACAAGTGTAGCAGATGTGTTGACTCAGGGCACTTCCACCCAAATGTTTCATCATCAGGGCTGAGCTGTTGGCAGCTGTTGGTATGGAGACAGACTCATTCCCAGAGTTCAAGCCGGGAGGTCAGATCAGGGGAGTCCTTGCCTAGACAAAAGGTATAATCAGATGTGGCACTGAAACAGATCATTTGTTTGTCTGGTCTGGAAAAAGAAAGAAAATAGCAACCATGGGAAGAAGGAATGACTAGGACAATGGCTGTAATGCACAGACTTAACCTTTTCCCCTCTTCCATAATCTCAATTCTTTTAGCTTCCTTGCAGCTGCTATTTCCATTTCTCTCTTTTTAAGAGAAAAACAGAAGCACAAAGGACACATTTGACCTCATATTTCTTTGGCCAAAAGTCTCAGTCAAGGCTTATATAGTTTTTCCTGTTAAGGAGAGTCAATGGCTAACCTAGATGCACAGAATCTTCACTGCCCTAACCTTCACTGCCCAGGACGATGCTCTGCACAGCTGTCCTGAAAAATCTCCAATAGTGTTCTAGGAACCTCAACTCTAGAAGCTTCCTATTCAACAGACATCTGTTAGCTGTCATCACAAAATGGGGAGGGGGTTGGTGTGTTTTTGCTGAGTAGAGCCATGTAACTGGCATGACTCCAGTCAGGGCTGGCATCTGGGATTTGCTAAATCAGGTATGGGCCTGTACATCTCACATACATCTGAGGGGCCACTTGGTCAACCCCAGAAGTTCTCCAGTACCCATCTTTATGTGGTGGTGGCACAACAGTTGACCTAGTCTAGAAGTCATGAATGACAATGTCTAGGTCTCTGTCTTTGACCAGTGCTGATACAGATAGCTCCCAAGATGTTCTTAGATGTGTCAAGAACTTTTAGTGTTCTAGTCTGAAACATTGTGGCTCTTCCAGGAATGGCATGAAAAGTTAGCCAGGACAAGCACTGACCAAGAACCCATATCCATCAGAGGGCCCACCTAGTTAGGCTGACTTCTGAACCCTTATGGTACTGATGGATGTATCAGGATGTATCATCAGGGGATACCATGCAGGGCCAAGTTTTCCCCAGGGTGCTTTCACAAACAGCCTCTTTACTACTTAGGAAAATGGCATAAATTCTATTTTAATACTCCCAAGGTTGTGGTCCTAAGTACATGCACTTGGAAGTATGTCCCATTGAACTCAGTGGGATGAGTTTGCTTTCTGCATAAAACTGGCAGTCTCTGTTTTGCATGCCAGCTAAATTGGTAGAGGACTTTTCCAACAACACCAAAAAAGAAGTTTAGAGTCATGGATAATTGTGCTAAAACCCAGCAGACAATAACCTTTGTCATAAAAGAAATTTCCATATTGGTACAGAGCAAAACAGAACGCGGTGAGACTCCCTGCAAAACTTTGTACTTTGCACCCCCTCTAGCTACGCCACTGGATACAGCTTAACAGCAACAACAGGCATTTTTTTTATGATAACAAAATAAAACCACATAGCACAGCTTTCTGCACTTCTCATTTTTGTAAAAGCAAAACCAAAAATTGCACAATCTGCAAAGAAATAAAACCATTCTCTAACACAGTGATTTTCAACCAGTGTGCCGTGAATAGTCCTCAGGTGTGCCATGGGATTTTGGTGGAGGGTCACTTATCAGTATGGCCATTGGGGGATATGAGCCCTTGACAGAAGTGAGGTGTGCCTTGTCAATTGTCAAAAAACAGATAGTGTGCCTGGATAATTTCAGTGCTTTGTCAGTGCGCCATGAGATGAAAAAGGTTGAAAACCGCTGCTCTAACAACTCTACATATTCTCTACAGCATTCATGTGGCTACATCTGCTGACACTATATCACCTATCTAGTACACTTTTAAAGCAATTATAATTTACAATTTATAAAAATGCACACTTGAAATAAAAACATATAATGCTGCTTTCTGCACTTGTCTGCACAACTTTTGAAAGCAGCAACATTTGCGAAAAAATGTAAACATTTTCACCCACCTATAGCTATTGGTTATTTAACAGCAAAAGGAATAATGCTTTGAACACAGTTTAGAAACTAGCCTACTTTTTTACTAGTGCTGTAAATTAGAGGGTTCACCCCACTCTAATTACATAATTTCATGGCATTGTGGTTTACGCTTTATCTTTTTGCAGTAGATGTAGACTTTGGTCAACATTAATGACATCTGCGCGTAATGATGTTTATACACTGGCTAGGAACAACTTTGCATTTGCTTTTGTCCACAATAGCATTCTAAATCAAGTGCCACTCTCTTACAATCCAGCACTGTTAGTGAATTCTCCCATGTGAAAACACGATGCCAATAAACATTTTTAACAATACACTGGCATGTGGCAAAATTCATTGATTGCAAGGGGGCACAAATGCAGGACCCTTATATTGCAGGAATTATTGTGAGGGGGAGCACAGGGCATCTCTGTTTGCTGTCTGCACAGAACCATAATGGACCCTTCTTGAAAGGTGGGGGGGGGGGTAGATTTGCCTCTACCATGTTCCAGACTGCAGCCTCCATCTGGACTGAATTTCTTGGGGCCAAACTAGATGTGATGTAGGAGTTTTGTGACTGGAATCCCTGAAGTTCTGGGGCCAGTTCAGATGATACATCTGATTGGCTGCACTTAATCAATGGGAGAAGCATGGGTGCATGTGATCTCCCTATTGCATCATCAGTGCATGTGTGGATTGTGTACACCTCATACATAGATTGTGTACACCCACACTCTCTCCATTGTGTGGTAGGCAGGGTTATCAGGCTGTTGTTGGAGCTGCCCTCTTTCTTTCTTTCTTTCTTTCTTTCTTTCTTTCTTTCTTTCTTTCTTTCTTTCTTTCTTTCTTTCTTTCTTTCTTTCTTTCTTTCTTTCTTTCTTTCTTTCTTTCTTTCTTTCTTTCTTTCTTTCCCAAATGTAGCTGTGGGGGATCTTTTTGGGACCATTGGGACCATGGCATGCAGGATGGGGAACTCTTTATTCCTATGCTGCGGGCCCACTCCAAATGGTTACTAACTGGAGAGGGGGCAGTTTGCTTGGGGAATCAGGGTAGGTGCAAAAAGTTATGGTATCATGGTATGTGATTGCATCTTGGGAAACGTTACAGCTCTGTACTTTTAATAGGCCTGTAATATTAACAGTTCTGTAATATTAACAAATATACTTTTAAAACCATGTATATGGTTTTAACAATTATAGTAAAGGGGATTTACTCCTAGGTAAGTGTGGGTAGGATTGCAGCCTAGGATTGTTAAAAATTTTCCTGCTTGATGATGTCACTTCTAATCATGGCATCACTTGACATGGGTCCTGACAGATTATCATTCTAAAAAGTGGGTCCTGGTGCTAAAAATTTGAGAACCACTGGCTTATATAGTTATGCCACAACTCATAAACAGGCTGAGAGCCACACTGGAAGTCATCAAGGCTTTCGATCTGGGGCAGACCTAGTTACATGCATTTACCACATTATTATTGGTGTATTTCCATTACCACGGACTACAGATCGCAGTGCAATTGTCAGAGGAGTGCCAAGGACTGTCCACCTTCAATAGAACCAAGGATCAGGATTCATTTGTCAGCCTGACCTACAATTTTCACTATTATTAATTACTTAACTGATAATGTAGCAGTTCATTCTTTGCTGTCCATGGACATCAAGCCATTTCAAGTTAAATTACTTGCATTACAGAAAGTAAGCTACAGATAGTCCTGTGTAGAGGTCTGCCGGGCTCAGGACATTGCTGGTTATACGTATGCTTTGGCCTGTGGGCAGGAATTTATTATTTATTAGGATTGGCTAATAAATATAAGCCCTCAGGGTGCCACTTCTTGTGCCATTTAATGTCAACCCAATACATTAAAAATGAGGTAATTCTGTCTAAAATTGAAAACCTCCCTCAGTAAAAACAGAGCCATACCTTAAGAAAAAGAAGGCAACATAAAGAAAAGCTGGATGCATATATTTGAAAAGGCCAAGTTCTTCCATGTTCAAAATTTTGGGTTTTGCGTCAGCAAGTGTAAACTGTGTAAGTCCTTAAAATGCATAACCACAATATTTTGCATTGAGTGACTGCGAACCAAATTTGGTCCTCTGAGGAACTAGTACAGCATCAGCTTCAAAACGGTCAATCACTGAAGTAATCCTTGATTTTCAACTAGTGGTCATGAAAGGGCTGCTCAAGAAGAATTCAGCCTTTATCTGATAGACAATATTTATTTGTTGATATGCAAGTTGGCTTTCGGTATCCATGAGGGATCCATTCCTGGACTCCCCATGGATACTGAAGCCCACAGATATCGAATCCATGGTTGGGGGGGGGCATCAGAGGACCTATGGCTGTAACAGGACCTCTGGATGTGAGAGGAAGTGCCTTCTGGTTGCCTTCTGAGATGCACAGAGGTTGCATTTGTCAAACTGAAAGTAACTCTCAGAAGCCTTTGGAATTCTGAGGTGCAGAGAGATCACATGCGACCTCCCGGTAACTGAGATCACCTTCCTCAAATGCACTTCCAGTCACACCTGGGACATTCGGCGAGGCCCTCCAGACATGGGTTGGAACCAGCTATAAGCCAAATCTGTGGTCCCAAATCTGTGGATAAGATTCTGCCGGGCTGCGGAACGGGGAATGGGGGCATTCCCGAGGGCATGGGGGAAGCGTTCCCGGGTGCGGGGGAGAGGCAGGTCCACGGAGCCGAGGCCCTACACGAGCGCCTTCACTTTAGCGGCGACCAAACAGTCGCCACTACAGTGAGTAGTCCTACTGGGGGACTGCTTCCCTTACTCGGGGGAAGGGGAGGAACATCCCCTTCTCCCAAGGAGCCTCCTGCAGTAGCACGGGAGGCTCATGATCTGGCGGGAGCCCTTTGTGGAGCCGCCGGGTCCCGCAGCTCCAGGGAGCTCAGGATTGGGCTGTGAGGCATCAACTTCAGTTGACCTCATGGATGGGCCAGCCCTGATGTGGGGTTCAGGGATGCCCCGGAGGGAGGTTCTCTGTTGGTCATCCTGTCAGGGATGGAAAACCTACAACTTTACCTGGATAGTTGGTCCAGTCACCTGAAAGGGTAGCTTTTGAAAAGGCCTCAGAACTTGTAAGGAGGGGAAAGGGTTTACAATCACCTGATTCTTCTTCTTTTATTCCTCCTCCAGAAGCAATGGCTTCCCCAAGATCTCTGGTCCCTTTGTATCAGGTCAGCAGAAAACCATCAACCTCACACCCTCCTTCTAGTCATCATAAACTAGGAATGAGCCATTTAAGGTTCAGGTGTTCAACTGCGCCTGTTCTGTTAGGGCTGGAATGTGTACCTGACATCTGGGGCCCTATGTTCCATTATCCAAGCCTGATGTTGTATAAGCTATATGAAATTAAGAGCTTTTAACCTCTAATGTTCCCTTCATATTTTCAGTATTCTGTTCAAGTAGTGAGAAAAATGGCATGGTTTTTTTTTTTTTAATACAATAGCTATTTGTTTTCATCAAATGTTAATCTTGATTTAAGAGGCTCTCTCTCAAGTGATTTTTTGAAGCTTCATTTTGGATAATAAAACTCCAAAGTTAAAAAAAAAAAAGGACATAGTAATAACTTTGGGATTGATTTTAACCTTTACATTATTTTTTAAATAATATGAGAAGTGTTTTGGACCACAGAAAGAAAAGAGAACTCTCCTCTTTTTCTCCTCCCCAAATTCCATTAAACACACACTCCCAGCGGTCTGGCCTGTTTACAATAAAGAGACTGAAGCAGAACTATTGATATTCTCTCATAAAAATGAAAAGACATTAAAGAAAGGTTAGGGAAGGCTCACAAAGAATACCGAGTGAATGTGAATAATGCCGGTAACGGTAGAACGTAACCAACAAAGACACCGGAATGATTCAATGGAGGTGCAATGGCTTTTAAAGGTAATAATGTTTATATGAGTCCAGCTCAATTGGCTGCTGCAGTTATACAAATGGCATTGCCATGATAGTTGTGCCCAGCTTTTTGAGAATTTTAAGAACTTTGTTTCTCCATAAAACAGCATAGCTTAAAGCAGTGGTTCCCAAACTTTTCAGTACCGCAGCCAACCTCATCCTCCTTTGATACTTTGATAAGCAGCTGGACTATTTAGGGGGTGTGGAAGAACACAGTTTTATGTGAAATTAAATTGCTTGGGTTCTCAATTCCTCCATATACAGAGCACAAAGCCTGAAAGCATACTATCTAGTTCAAAGGCCCTATGTTGACTAGACTTTAACCCAACGTTTCTCAAACGGTGGGTCGTGACCCACTGATGAGTTGTGACACTATGTGTGGTAGGTCAAGTACCCATGTGCTGAGCCATGACTCGATGCTCTTTCTAGCACTGCAAGGCCTTCTTGGGAGGCCCCGTAGCCTCTTCCAGGGCATGCTGGGATGGCAATCCACTCTGTTGGCCTCTGCAGGCCTCAGAATGGCCCACAGAAGTGACCAGAAGTGATTTCCAGTTTGTGGACACAACTTCTGGTTTGACTGGAAGTGTCTCCTGCAAACCATTCTGATGCCGGTGGAAGCCAATAGAGTGGGTTGCCAGCCCAGCAACCCAATTCCAATTTGACTAGAAGTAGGTTCTGCTGAGCATTCTGGTGCCCTCAGAAGCCAATAGAGTGGGTTGCGAGCCCAGCCCAACCCGCTGTGGAGGATGAGGTTGGATGCAGCACTGAAAAATTGGGAACCACTGCTTTGTTATGCTATTTTTATGGAGAAACAAGAAGCTAAACCAAAGATTTCTACATATTTCGCTACTTCACCAGTTGGTGTTACACATTTGGGTCATTTGCACCATGTCTCAGAGTTTGACTTTGAAAGCAATGAAAATGACAGCAATTTAACTGTACAGACAACTGTTGTGCAGCCATTCACTTTGTATTTGTATTGGCAACCTTCAGTCTCGAAAGACTATGGTATCGCACTCTGAAAGGTGGTTCTGGCACAGCGTCTAGTGTGGCTGAAAAGGCCAATCCGGGAGTGACAATCCCTTCCACACTGGGAGCAAGTGCAGTCTGTCCCTGTTCTGTCTCCCTGGCTATGGGCCTTCCTTCTTTGCCTCTTTGCCTCAGACTGCTGGCAAAGTGTCTCTTCAAACTGGGAAAGGCCATGCTGCACAGCCTGCCTTCAAGCGGGCCACTCAGAGGCCACGGTTTCCCACTTGTTGAGGTCCATCCCTAAGGCCTTCAGATCCCTCTTGCAGATGTCCTTGTATTGCAGCTGTGGTCTACCTGTAGGGCGCTTTCCTTGCACGAGTTCTCCATAGAGGAGATCCTTTGGGATCCGGCCATCATCCATTCTCACGACATGACCGAGCCAACTCAGGTATCTCTGTTTCAGCAGTGCATTTAACTGTACAGACAACTGTTGTGCAGCCATTCACTTTGCAGTCCTAGAATCTATAGCGCTCTGGGGGAGATGAACTTGATTAAAATGTAGTCCCTTCCACAATCCCCCTGCTTAACTTCCTTCTTTCTACACTGAAGAAGGAGGGGCAAACATATTACCAAACAGGATGAAGAGTGTTGATTACATCCTGTCTTTCTGTAAAGTTTGCATGCTATTATTGATCTGTTTACTATGGATTTCTTAATAAAGTTCCATGGAAATCCATGGCTCCCAGAACACAGTTTGGAATCCGTTGGTATATGTGTGCATGTATACATGCATGGAGATACATACATTGACAAACAAAGAGTTCAGAACATAACCGTAAACACGGGAGAACTGGATTTGATTTCTGTCTCCTCCAGGAATTCACTGAATAGCCTTACCTGTGTTTGAGTAGAAGTCAATGTCCTTCAAATAAAGGCTAGTACTGTGATTGCAAAATGAGATGGTCCCATAATGTTTCTATTATCTATTTTAGAGAAATACTGACAAAGAACTTCATTTGCAGCATTTAATGTGTTCAAAGTGAAAACCGTCAATGGCAGGGGTATTTGAACATGAATACCCTATTGCATTAATTCAATCACCGAGTGCTTAAATTAGGTTTGCATCCATTGTTAAAGGCCAGGGAAACAGCAAATTAATTCCTGCCTGCAGAGCAGCTGATAGAAAATGAAGGATGGGGTAAAAAAATATTTAGAAGAATTATACTCAATCAAGGGGAAATTGTTTTTATTAACTTCTGACATCACTTTGATTCTCACTAGTGGAGTTCTTCTGAAACAATTGTGGGGGCACTTTTGAATTAATAGGGTAGTACATGGATCATATCACTTTTGATCAAGAGCAACTTTAGCCATGAATAGCTAGATAATTGTCAGGCATACATACCAATAGCTTCTTATAATTAAGAGCCCTATCCTGTGCTCGGCAGCATGGCTCTGTGCCACCGAGCACAGTGGCAAACGTGCCATAAGGCATGTTTGCAGGGCTCACCGCCAGGCTCCCACCGGTGCTAGTCCAGCGCTGGCCGGTGCTGGACTAGCACGGGGCAGTTGCCCAGCTCCCGCGGCTTGGCAGTCTCCCGGACCGCCGAGCTGCAGAATGGTAGGTGGGGGTGGGGAGGAAGCATTCTGGGGAGGGGGAAGGGCGGCAGGAGATGGAGAGTGGGTGGAGAAAGGCGTGCCGGGGGGCGGGCGGGAGGCATGCTGGGGGGAGGGAGGAGGATCCGTGGAGCTCTGCGCGCCCTACATGAGCACCTTTTCCTTACCGCCGGCCTTTTGGTTGGCAGTAAAGTGAGTAGCCCCATTGTGGGGCTGCTTACCTTACTTGGGGGAAGGGGACAAACATCCCCTTTTTCCGAGTCGCCTCCCACAGTAGTGTGGGAGGCACTGGATTGGGTGGCAGCCCTCCTCGGAGCTGCTGAGCCCGGGCACCCTGGGCAGCTCAGGATTGGGCTGCCCCACTGTAGCCCATGAGCCAATTCACACAGTGCAATTTTTGCTCCATACAACAGATCCTAAGCAAGATTTTTCTCATCTTAACCCTATATTGCTGTGGGGATAACATGGTGAATAGAAACTATCCTTTCTGCCCTGAGTTCCAGAGAGACAGGCAGAATTACAAAAAAAATACATAAAGTCATTTGGAATAAAGCCACATTGTATAGGTCAGATCATTAGTCTATCTAGCCCAGTATTGCCTATGCTGACTGGCAAAGGCTCTCCAAGAGAATAGGGGTCTTACCCAGTCCTTTCTAGTGATGCTAAGGATAGAACCTGGTACCTTCTGCATGCAAAGCAGATGCCCTTCCGTTAAGCCAAAGCCCTATTCCTGGCTTTGTTAATTATCTTCAGGCTTGCATCTTCAGTGACAAATATTAATGATGGGACTACCCAATAACTGCCGTGACTTTTTCTCTAGCTATTTTAGAACCATGGGAACTGCTGTGATTTGTCTTCTCTTGACTACGTGTGTGTGCTGTGTGCTTTTAATCCCTCTTGTTTGAATGTATGTCGATGTTCACACTTTGGGCACACCTTGTTGGAGCTTCAAAAGATAGGATATACATATTTTCAATAAACAAATATTAAGGGGGGGAAGGAACCCTTTACCCCCCTTCTGTTCTAATTGAATATTAACGTAAGTGCAACTGTTGATTTAAAGTTGTCTGCACTTGCTGTCTACTAAAGTTGTTGTTGACAACTAAAGTTGTTTGCATCATTCTCCACTGCAAACCCTAAGTATGCATTTTGGTCTAGAGGCTATATGTTGCTGCTGTTACTACTGCCTAATGGCCCAATTCTGTCTTGGCTGGCTGCTGGTGAAATGCATGTTGTGCTGGCAGCGACTGCTTTACATCCATTGTAAAGCAGCCGTCAATGGTGTGCGTTGCCTGGTTGACAGTAGGGAGGCTTGAATGGCCTCTTGTGTGATAGCAGGCAACCAAAGATCCACCGACCAAGGTAGGCTGGAGGGGGAGGTGGGACAGAACGGGGGAGGGCAGGAGCAAGCAAGAACGGGGAAGATGGGTAGGGCAGACTGGGGAGGGGTAGGGAGAACAAGGCTGTGATGGGAAAGAGGAAGAGGACTTCTCAAATACTATGGAGTATGCCCAATATTCCAGCAACAGGATATAGATAGCATAGGAAGGTTGAGGGCCACGCAACCTGACCATTGAGAAGGATGAGAAGTGGCAGCAACTCCATTGCTGGGTTTGGCAGCCAAATAAGGGGGTTAAATCACTTGCTGCACGATCTTGCAAACTGAACAGGCCCAGGGTTGGCCCAAGGAATCTTGATGCCAAATGCTGCCCCCCCTTATCTGATGTCATGCCAGCCTTCCTCTCTCCAATGATCTGGCTCAGCCCCCTCTCTGCCTTCGTCTTCCTTTTCTATCCAGGGACTGTAAGAAGAAGGAACATCAGAGGTAAGTAGGTGGACAGAGATGAGCTCCTATCACCAATCTGCTGTTGAAGCAACCACTTTAGTTGACATCATGGATGGGCCAGCCCTGAGTGAGCCTCTGTGTCAGTGTGAGTTCCCAGAGAATACATATGATCAGTGTAAACAGACTGACTGAACAGAAAAGGGATGAGAAGTGGCAATTCCATTTCCCTCTCAGCTTTCTCTTGAATGCTCTCATTCATCTGCCTCCTTCTATCACTGCTGGGGAGATGATAGAGAACCTCTCACAGACACATCCTTTCCTTCTAGAGTCACTTTATCCTGACCGTTAGGAAAGGAAAACAGTATAAGGAGGTGTTCAAAACTCTGGATCTTTGGGGGGGGGGGGCAGGTGGCACAATATTTTAGGCAGCAAGCCTATACATGCTTTCCTGGGAGTAAGACGAATTGAACTCAATGGGGCTCACGCAATGGGGAATGAGTAGACATTCCTAGGATTGTGCTAGGAATGTGTTAGTTTTTTCCAATGTATTTATGGGAGAGGGAAAGAGGGCCGTTTTACCCACTATGCACAGCAACTGGTGCTTGCCGCAGAGTGCACCCTCAGGAGGAAGTTGCAGGCACTTTGACTAGTGTGTTCAGGAATAATATATGAGTTGATTGTGTTCAGACTTCGCATGTTAAAATGATGCAGTTAAAATGTTTCAGGTAATAGAATATGTGAAATTACTGTAAGAATGGGCTGCACTCTGTGTGTGTGTGTGTGTGTGTGTGTGTGTGTGTGACTGGACCAAGGGTTTTGAGTGTCTGAGTGGATGGGCAGCCCAATCCAATCCCCAGCGGCTCTGCCGAGTGCAGTGGTACAAAAAAAACTCTCATGGCATCCTGTGACACTGCCAGGGCTGCCAGAGGACTTCCAGGAGACTTTGTCCCCTTCCCCTGGGAAACACCCCAAGTTCTGCAATGGGGCTTTTCAAGTCTGTGCCAGTTATTTTGCTGGTGCAGACTTGAGAGCCTATGTGCTGTGCTTTTCTGCCCAACATGGAGGATAGGATATGGCAAACCAGGGCTCTGCCAGTCCCATCCCCCTCCTACCCCGGTTTACAGCACGTTTATGGCACCCAGCACTGGCACTGGAGCTCAGCATCAGTGCTGGCACATAATAGGATTCGGTCTTGAGTACCTTGGGAGAGTTGATGGAAGAGTATGCATAGGGTGAAACATTCTTAACCACAACATTTCATGAACTCTGCTCTTGGTTGACCCACAATACACAATTGACTATCTGTGGATAAATGTCACAATGGATATGATAGTTGTCTGCGAAGATTATGATTGATTATGGCGACTGACGTCTAGCAAGGCACAACCTTTTGTGATTGTAAATAGCAACAATATTTGAAGGTCCTCACTGTTTTTAAAAAAAGTGATATAAGACATCCATCAGAAAAGCCCACAAAGGGAGGGGGGAAGATATTGATTTGAATCATAAAGAAAACTCATTCACTGATTCAAAACTCACTCTTAATAAAATGGGAAAGATAATGAAAGAAAATGTTGCCCAGAGCCATTAAGTATTGGTCCCATTTTCACAGGCTCTGCAGATTGTAGCAATTAATCATGGAAACGGAACCTCCTCCGCTGCTCTTGCTGCGCAGCCTGCTCCCTTGTCGAGGTTAAAGCAAACACCTTTTGAAATGCTGCATATTGTCCAGTGCAGAGACAATCCTGACAATCAGCCTCAGGTCACAAAAAGAATCATCTTGCTAACAAAAAGTGATGGGATTCTTCAGGGCCAGTTCTTGCATCTTGAACAAATGGCTTAAAGGCTCGGAAGACGAACCACGGCAGAAATTAAACAATCCAGACACTTGTATTCGCACAAGGCCGAAGGGGATTGTCTCTGTATCAAACAACATCAAGGAACACTAACTGAGACAACTTTGAAAGAGGGGACATTTCTAAAAGCCTGTTTGGAACAATACTGTATTCACCCTCTATCTAAAAGTGGTGATGGGACCAGGTAAAAAAAAAAAAGGGGGGGTGTGTGCACACACAAAAGGTGTGCACACACAAAAGGTGATTCATTTTGTATTTTGCTTCATTGGGTGACCCGATTCATTTTACTGGCTCATCTCAGCAATTTGCTTAATTTTGAGCCTGATTTGAATGGCTGCTCTGTTTCAGGTTTGATTTGATTTTTAATCATTTCCCACTGATTTCAGTGGGCAAAATTTAAAGCACTGTAACTTTTGGATTTCTTTTCAGAATTGGATGAAATCTGCAGAAATACCCCCCCCCCCTTCTGGGGGACAAAGCCAGATAAATGTTATCCAAATAGGTACAAGATTATCATTCTGGGGACAATCTGATAATTTTAAAAGGTTTCTTCTGGTCCTAACATAGTTTTGTGGCCAATTTGCATGAAATACATAGGTAATGCAGAGATGCCTCAGGAAAATTCTTACATGTTTTACCGTTGATAGCTGTCATGTTGCCTCTTGCCTGACTGCCCTCCCCTACCCCTAACTGCTTGGAAGCCACCTTCCATATGTTGGAAAAAAAGGCACTGAAGTGGGTTGGTTTGAACTGGAGTGTGATCCTTTCTAACTCAAATGCTCGCTCTGAGCTAGACATGCTATTGCTTAATCTGGGCACCAAAAACTGAAACGGCCCAACCACTTGAATCTATTCATCACTTTTCTGACAGTGAGCTGTATGGATCTGAGCTGACTGTATGAGCTGACTGTATGGGTCATCTGCATGGGTCATTTTGCAAAGATAAATCTAATTTAAATTAAGCTGTTCCTTTATGTAAGAAAAAGACAGAAATTCAGCTAGAGAAAGGCATTTCCATCACAGACTGGTAATAGGAAGCAAACGTAATTGTGATTGTGGAAAACGAACAGTGGTTGACAAGAAGAGCTGCTCTCACTTGCTGCCTGTGTTGTGGAAGGCACTGTGGTCAGCCTGGCTTGAGAAGCCCATCTCATTTCAGGCAGGTGGTCTGCTTTCTTTGCCCAGATGCAAGTTGCTCGTGTATACCCCCCCCTTTCCCTGGTTGGCAACCTTCAGTCTTGAAAGACTATGGTATAAGCCTACAGCACCAGGTATTCCCCGGTGGTCTCCCATGCAAGTACTAACGAGGCCTGACCCTGCTTAGTTTCCAAGATCAGATGAGATCGGGCATGTGCAGGATAACAGTTGCTCCCCTGTCCCTATTGCTTGCTAAAATGAAACCCAAACTCGGCATGGAATATCACAGAAGGCTCTCCTTGCTCTGTTTATCATCTAAACGGTTTTACAGCAAGCGTAAGAGGAAGCAAACCCTTGTGAACTCAACTTGGGAAAAACAGAGAATGTCTTCCCAAACACCTTTTGTTCTCACTGCTAAAGACATAATTTGTGAACATTCCAGCAGTGAGTTGCCAGTTGAACCACTTGGCATTTCACAGCATTTACTCCTGTATTATCTTCTGAATTTTTAATCCATGGCCTGGACCTTTCCGATGTTCCTTAAAGACAAGTGCAGCGGCTTAATTTTGAAACATTAAAGCTTTGGTTTTGTGATGGCAGTATCCACTTTTTATTGCTAACACTTCCTTAGAAACCTGGGTCAGCCCTGTTTTGTTTTTTTTAAACAGCACATATATTTATTTATAAATCAATAAAAAGGATAACAAATAAAAAACTCAGAAACCAATACAAACAACTAAAGACAACACCATGTCGACATACATAAAATACCTATACTACATACATAATACATAAAATACCTATGAATATCATGGGAGTATTAAGCATATCCTAGTTCACCTCAATTTCTCTACCATCTAATCTATGTATCAAAAATATATATATCTCCATGTAAGCCTCCCAATAAGCAATTGATTTTGTAATATTTTTATTTGTTGCAATACTTTATTATCTCTTGGTACTGCTTTCAATTCTTCTTCCTTTTGAAAAATTTCTTTTGAAATTTAATGTTTCTTTTCTCCATTCTGCATTTTTTTTGCATTAAAAAGCTTCTCCTATAAGCTTTACTTGCATCCCATGCCATGCTGAATTCCATATCTTTATTCATATTTAACTCACATTTAAGTTTATGTTTGGCTTCTCTTATCATCTCTTCTTTTTGGAACAGAGGTAAGTTGGCAGGGAGGCAAGACGGGGTTGGGAGAGAGTGGAATGGGGTGGCAATAGGGGAGAGGTATGCGGGATTGGATCCAGGAAGGCTTCTCTTATCATATCTTCTTTTTGGAACAGTATATCATTCATTCTCCATCTGTAATTCCTAATTTTATTCTTTATCAGTAATGTTATTGTATTGTTATCTGAAAAAATTTTATTTTGAATCTCCACCTTTGATGTTCTAGCTACCAAATTTTTCGATGCCCAAAACATATCCATCCTTGAGAATGACTTACGTATTTCCCTTGCTGTTCAATTTAATTGTCTCCAAATGTTCACTAATCCTAATGCCTCTGTTAAGTCAAAAAATAATAATAATAAATAATAATAAACATTATTTATATCCCGCCCTTCTCCCTAAAGGAACCCAGCAAACTTTGGTGTAGTTTTCCTTGATTACTTTTAATGTTTTTGTCTGATGACCTACTCATCTGTGAACTACCCAGAGCCCATGAGACGGGGGTAAAGGGGTTAATTTATACCCAGGCACAGGGTCAAAAAGGGACCCAGAAGCCAAAGGAGGGGGCCCAAAAATTTACATTTTCCCATCTCACCTGAATTTACTGCCAGGATGCTGCAAGTGCAACTGCAGGCATGCTGTAGCAGCTGCTCCTACAAGCCATATGTGCTGAGGAATGCATACACGACACTCCTTAATCTGGAAGGAAGCTGGCCTGCTACAGCAGCTCTTCGGCTTGTGGATGCGCTTACATGAGGGAGTGTATAAGAGCTCAGGGTCACTCAGCAGGACTGCAGCTGCTGCAGAAGGACGTTTTGGTGCACACAGGACACTCTCCATTCTAGCGTGAGCCTAAATACAATGACACTGATTTTTGTAATGATTTTATATCTTTAAAGGTTTTAGAGAGATGGGCAGCCCAGTCCTGAGCTGCCCGGAGCTCCCAGGCTGGGCGGCTCCGTGCAGGGCTCCCACTGGATCCTGTGCCTCCCATGCTACTGCAGGAGGCAGCTCGGGAGAAGGGGGTGTTCGTCCCCTTCCCCCAAGTAAGGGAAGCAGCCCCGCAATGGGGCTACTCTTTTTAGCGCTGACCAACAGTTCGGCGCTAAAGTAAAGGCGCTCGTGTAGGGCATGCAGCCCTGCATGAGCGCCTGGGATCCTGCGGAGCTCAACGACACGGATCCGCCTCTCTCCCTCCCCTGGCACGCTGCCCGCACACCCCCTAGCACGCCTCCCACTGGCCTCCCCCCTCCCCGGAACACCTTCCCCATGCCCCTGACCACGCCCCCGCCTCCCGTTCTGCAGCCCGGCGGTCCGGGTGACCAACAAGCCGCGGAACCCGGGCCACCGCCGCATGCTAGCCCAGCTCCAGCAGGAGCCCAGCATTGAGCCCTGCAAACGTGCCTTACGGCATGTTTGTGACTGTGCCTTGGGCTCTTAGGAGTGTGTTTGGTTTTCTGTATTGCTGTAACTAGCTGCTGGTGCTGCACGGGCAAGTAGACCTGGGCTCTGCATCAGGAAGCCTGGTAGACCTGGGCTCCAAAGACTAATCTGCTACACTTCCTTCACCCTCTTCTTCCCCTTCCTGCCCCTGTTCTGCCCACCTCGGTGGCCACCCTCCCCCACTGTCTCACCCCTCCCCTCCCCCTTTGGGATGGGGCCCCTTTGTATAAAGACACTTTGTACCCCCTCACAAAATTCCTCTCAGAGGCCTTGGAACTACCACCCCATTCCAATCTCCCAACAGTCAAAAACTTTGATATATCAGAAACCTGGACCAGCCCTGTCAAAAAAAAACCACAAACTTTTGAATGATTCCTGAAATGTGGCATTAGACAATGCTACATTTCAGAATGTGGCATTGTGGCAGGAAAGACAATGTTCTGCAGATGTTCTCCGAGGCAGCTTTTTCCAAGACGATGATCAAGCATCTCTTATTTTTGGAAGAGCAGGGGCTCACTCTGACACGTGATCTCTACAAGATTATAAGAGATCACCCCCCCCTTCCACTTTCTTTGAGATACTACATGCTCTGTTGTTGCTCTGGAGCCTCTAAAAAATTTAACACATACCTACAGAAATTGTTGACACCAGCATCACAACCTTCTGTTAACCTACTGCCAAGTCAGCAGCTCAGAGATCAGGGACCTGGTTCACCTCCAGTTTTTGCTTTATTTCACTTCTTAATTACTACATTACTTAATTACTAAACTTCTTAATTACTTAATTATTAAAATTCTAGCATTTTAATAGCTAGAAATGTCTTTGTCTCATAACATCTTGCAGCAGGGAGTCACGGTTTATTTTTGTCACCGAGAGCATTTCTCATGTGCTACTGCTTGTCTCTATGAAGACAGAGGTACTCTGACTGCCAAAGAGTTCCAGTACAAGGCTTCTGAAGAATATATTTTTCAATAGTGAATGAAAAACCACAGAGCACTGCACTTCAAATACAGGCCCTTTGCATTTGTAAAGCAGGTGCTTTTATCCCACAGGCATCTGAGCAAGTTCAGGAAACCTGGAGAAGGAAGTAGACTAATAAGGGTTAGTAAGGTTCTCATGTAACATCAGCCATTTGGAATCTACCTGAAATGTTTCAAGGGGAAGCAACTCAGTACAACTAGTGTAAAGTACAGACACACCACACATGAAGACTTTCCATTTCAACACCATCCACCCCCCAAAGTGCTACTGGAGACACTGTCAATCTAATAGCCAGAAAATGGACACTGATAACTAGAATTGCACTGCTCCCATTGGTTAGAATGGCTGTCAATCATGCTCAACAGGTGCTATAAAGCAGTGTTTTCTAAACTGTGAGTTGCAAGCCACTGATGGGTTGCGACCCAGTGTGTGGTCGGTTGGGAACCAATGTGTTGGACCATGATGTGATGCTCCTTCTTGTGCCACAAGGCCTTCTTGGAAGGTCCCAGAGCAGGGTGACCAGACATCCTCTTTTTCCAGGACACATTCTCTTTTTTAACCTCATGTCCTGGAAAAGAGCTTAAATGTCCTTAAGTGCATAGCCTCCTTGTAATCCATGAATTGTAAGTAATAAATTATACGTAATATAGTTTTAAATTTAAAAATAAAGAATACACTGTTTAAACTAACCATGTGAAATTAATGCATGAGGTTTTTTTAGCTTTTATTTTGTCATGTTCTACATTTCTCTTGGATACATTTTGGGGTGCCTTGTCACCTTTTGCAATTATGACATCAGGTCACCCTTCCCCAGAGTCCTCTTCTGGGTCTACCTAGCCTGCATCCCACTTCGTTGGCACCCACAAGCCTTCAAATGGCCCACAGAAGTGACTACTGGTTTGTGATACAACTTTTTATTTGAACGGAAGTTGTTTCATGAGACTTTGGCCCAATACTGCAGATACAGGCCCAATTCAAGGTGCTGGTATTTACTTTTAAAGCCCTTCAGGGTTTGGAACAAGGTTATCTGAAGAACTACCTTTCCAATACATTCCAGCCTACTACGTATCTTAGCTCATCTGGGGTGGGGCCTCTCCTGCAAGTGAGAGTTAGTCCAAGTTAGAGGGAAGGCAGGGCAAGGACGAGCCTTCTCTGTAACGGCACCCAGATCATTTAACTATCTTCTAGGGGAAATAAGAACTACTCCTTTCCTCATGGCTTTCAGTGAGGGCTCAAAACATTTTAGTTTTGTCAGACGTTTGGGTGATGGGTTGGTGTTTACCTCCTGTGCCTCCATATTTGATGTTTCATTCTGTGCTGTTTTCTCATAGATGCAGTTTTATGTTTAATTTATAGTCTGGTCTAGATAGCTGATACCTATTGTTTTTTATTAATTGTTTGATTAATTGTTTTATATATCGTAAGTTTTACTTGTTTTGGGGAAATTTGCCTCAGCATGGAAAATGTGGGATATAATGTTTGTCACTTTGGAAAAAGAAGGTTGGTGGATTCTGAAGAGGAAGTCCAGAGAAGCAGAGCAGAGAGTGGTGCGCTAGAGTGTCTTTGATGCCTTAGCCTCACCATTTTACTTTTTTCCACACTTAAGGCCCAATCCTAAGCTTCCCCAGAATCCAGAGGAGAAGTGGTGCTGCAATGGCAGCGACTGTATCCAGTGAGGCCAGGGAAGCCGCCTGAGGTCTCCTCAGGAAAGAGAACTTTGGTGCCTTACCCTGTGTCAAATCCAGATGGCCCTGATGGGTCTACTTCAGGGGTGCTCAATAGGTGGATCGCGATCTACCAGTAGATCGCGAGGCAAAATGAGTAGATCGCGGAGTGCCAACCCCCCCTTCAGGTGCCTCTGGGAGGAAACGCCGGGGGTAAGGCCCATTGTACTCAACGGGGCTTACTCCCAGGTAAGTGTGGCTAGGATTGCAGCCTCACAGCCTAATCCTAGGCATGTCTACTCAGGAGTAAGTCCTGTTATACTCAGTGGGGCTCAAGGTACACCAACATACATTGTACACATAAATGTTATATGTTATGATGGTGCGAACATTGTAAAAAAAAAAACTCTGGTAGATCTCCGGGCCTTGCTGGGTTTCAAAGTAGCTCTCGAGCCAAAAAAGTGTGAGCACCCCTGGTACTTGGATCTGTGCCTGCTATTGAGCAGGTGCAAAATCAGGAAGACCCATGTCGGTCTCCACATCTCGGGAGGGGGTATAGGATGTGGCATCACTCTCTGCTGCCATGCCCACCCCCTCCCAGGTTTGATCCTCTACCCCCCCACCTTCCAGCCAGTTCTGCTCTTCCCCTGCCTTCCCCCTGCCTTGAAAAGCCTTGCCACCAACTGGCAGTCATACTCACCCTCTGGAGCTCCCTGAATGCACACCACCCAGAGCTTCTCCGAAGCATCTTCTCAGTGATGAGGCCCAGTGCTGACTGGCAACTGGCCTCAATGCGGGCACTGTGGTTGTATCGTTGCAGTGCCTTTCAGCACTTTTCAGCACTTTACCTGGAGCTGGAGGTAAGGCCAGAAATGGGTGATAAACCTGATTGAATTAGGCTGTAAATCTTCTACTCTATCCCTATCTTCCTCTTCTAATCCAAGAACCAGGAAAAGGAGAAGCAGTGGAGGTGAGATGGCATGAAGAAGTGGATTTTCCCTGCCAGTCTGACCTCAGTTAGCCTCATGAATGGGTCAGCCCTGGAGGTACTTTTTCTGATGCATCAGGTACTAGCCAGTGCTTGAAGACTATTGGTAATATCCAACAGGGAAGCCATTATATAGCTGTAGCATAATTGAAGGGTAAGTAGTTTACATCTCTTGGGAACAGATGTACCATCAATGTCAGCACATGACAAATAAGCTCTTGATTAATTTATGGCTATGGAATATTTAAACCAAAAGTCTCAGTGGTAATATTAATAGTAGTGTTTCATACTCGTAGATGTACTCCATATTTTTTTGCCCCTGGGAAATTAATTTTGCACATGTATTATTAATATATTTGGTGAATTATTCAGAATAGTATAAGTGGGTACCAACAGTATTTAGAAAATCATGGGAAAATGGTGGCCAGGCTGCCTGTCCCAATGTGCTGCCATTTATGGAAACAGCTGCATAAATGGGTAGATTTAATACCAGCTTCTGTTCTACCCAGTCATACCAATGTCTCCCACAACATTAGAGAAACCCATCATTTCAAGTGTTCTTTTTTATTTTTCTTTTCATCTTATGAATCCTTCCCATAATTGCAAAAATTTCTGGTACCATGAACATTCTTTAAAAAGTGTGACTTTCCTCCAGGGCAAAGGAAGTTAGTTTGTGAACATCAAAGTCATATTCAAAGAACATTTGATGAAGACGAACATGGTGAGATGAAAAAACATCAAGCAGGTTTAAATTT
This sequence comes from Tiliqua scincoides, assembly GCF_035046505.1. Taxonomy (NCBI): domain Eukaryota; kingdom Metazoa; phylum Chordata; class Lepidosauria; order Squamata; family Scincidae; genus Tiliqua; species Tiliqua scincoides. The sequence goes on along the minus strand of NC_089827.1, from coordinate 23,834,879 downwards.
TTTTTAAAGTTTTAATCTCTTATCAGTGACTGTTGCTGCATGTATATCGTTTACATAGAACTTAGTCATACTTATTTCAATGTGATTTATTGCCAAGTGGAACCTAATCTTAAGACATGTTTACATGAAAGTGAATCTCATTGATTTTTATTGATTTTTTTAGTAGAACTTCCTTTGAGGGGAAGCATATATGATAGGGTGTTTATATTCTAAATAAAATACAAAATCCAGCCAAATTCAAGCACTTACTTAACTTTCCTTATCTACCAATGAGATGTTAAGGAGGTTAAATTAGGCTTGGCAGTTGCCCTAGAATTGATTTTAAACCAGTTTTACTGTCCTTTTAAAAAGGGAACTTGGGAATGATAGTTTTCTGAAGATGTGTAGAACTCTGTTATTGATCCTTAATTTCCTCCTCACTGAAAATCAATTCCAATTTTTTTTTCTTTTTGGTGTGATGGAGAAAGTTGTGAATACAATACAGATATGACCCAAAACACAGTCAGAGATATTTACATTCACTGAAAGTGGTGAACTGACATCCACTAACCTCTATATCAGATTTGGCCAAACATTTTACATTATTGGCATGCTCAGTGAAGCACTATGAAGGAAAATCATGACAGCTGAAATCTTACTAGCTATTCCACATTGGCTGATGTTTATGAATCAATCCACCAGGTGTATCTTTTCTTCAAAATCCACCCTCCTTATTGCGATGAGGAGTCTATTAGCAGGTTGGGCTTGCTAATTAGGACCCGAATCCTAATGAACTTTCCAACACTGACTCAGCTGTGCCAATGGGGCATGGAGACCTTGCTGCTGGAAAGTTGGTTAGGATTGTGCCCTAGGATCCTTTTGGTTATCAATTAACTATTCATTTTCTAAAACAACTGCAGGAAACCTGACGAAATCAATCCTGATGTCACTCAGAGCATTTTTGCTGAATGTCCTACCTTGAAGAGGGAAGAACTAGCTTTCCCATTAAAGCAATACAATGTATAATGAAAGAAAACAAACAAGCTGGATTCACTTAGAGAAAGAAGCCAAAAGAATTGTATTCAATGGAGATTAATGTGTTTTAACAGCCCAATCTTAGACTCACCACCCGCTGGTGGCATCCTTCTTAGTGCAAGTCAGTGCAGGTTGTAAAAGATACTCTGGCAGTGTGCCAAGCTGTGTGCAGCTGGAGCACCAGCAGAAAGGCTGGAGTCTTCCTGAGTCAGGGGCAGCATGAAGATGACAACAACAGAGGTAAGTTGGCAGGGAGGCAGGAAGGGTTGGGAGAGAGTAGAATGGGGTGGCAATAGGGGAGGGGTAGATGGGATCAGATCCAGGAAGGCAGTGGGTTTGGCAGCAGCAATGGCCACCAAATCCTAACCCTCTACGTGGACCTGATTCCACAAGGTGTGGGTCCATGTGGACCTGCATCAGGCATTTAGCTAGCACAGGTCCGAATAGACCCCCCACACCACAGAGGCTTACCTTTGGGTAAGGGGAGAATTGTTGCCTTGCCATAGGAAACTTTCTGGACTGTCCCCCCATTGCAAGATGAAGCGGTAGCCATTTTGATGCAGCTGCTACAGCTGGGGGGGAACAAATAGTATTGGGCTCTAACACTCTGGAGATCCATTTCAGACCTTTCCATCCCATGATATAGTGGAAAAGGAGGTAGTTATGTGCTATAGGATTCCTAGGTCCTATAACGTATCTCCCCAATATTTCTATGTGGCCTGTTCATTGCAATAGATAACAAAACCAGCATGGTAGCAGGTGGTAGGGGCTAGAGTTGTCTTGTCTCGTGCTACATCAGGGATTTTAAAGGTGTAGTATGAATCTCTAGGTTGTAGCCTGGTAGCCCTAGGTGGGTTTCTCCTTGATGACTCATAGACAGAAGTTCCCTACTCCGCAAAAGTACCTGCATTAATGTGGTTGCATATATGAATGGAATTGGACTCTGGGTCACTTGGGTGCTGCCCTCAAATGTTAGTGATCTGCTTATGTCAACAGTCAACAAAACCTTTATTAGGCATAAACATTTGATAGGTGAGAACTCTGTACAAAAATCGTAGAGAGTATAAACCTAAATAGTACACAAATATATGTATAAGTGCACACCTATGTGTACACACAGATACAATGTACATTACATTTTACAAACAAACATGAATTATTTAAAAGACAGAAACAATCAGTTACTCTGCGGATCTTGCCAGAATGTAGCCTGCTCAGTGATTACTTGGTACAGAAAGCTTGGCTCGATTCAGAATACTCAAATTTAGGAACTGTGCAACTGAGAGGGTTGTATGTTCTACATCACCTGCTAGAAGGAATTGAATTATATCTTTCTCAGAATGCCCTGTTTTGGGATGGAGCAAGGGAGATAGAAATTGCTGCCTTAGTACTTGATATCTGGAACAGTGCAACATGATGTGTGTGGATGATTCTACTTCGCCTAAATTGCAGCTACATAAACGATCTTCCCTGGAGGCGTTTCTAAATCTGCCATGCAAGTCATTAGAGGGGGTCACATTACAGCGTGCCAAGGTAAAAGCCCTTCTCTCCAGGGGGTGTATTAGGAGGGACAGATAATTTGGTTGTTGACCACTTATGATTTTAAGTTGAAAATTCAGAGGGGAACATTTTTTCTGTGCTGCGCCTAGAATCTCTTGCCTTTCTATATCAAATAGTCTGGTTTTCACAAGTCTGATGATAACCTCAGGAGAAGGAGCTCCTTATGTATAAACAGCTCCCACTTAGCTAGGAGAACCTGTAAAAGCACCCATCAAATATTGGCATTCAGAAGTGGCTAGTCCTGTAAGCTTCTAAAGCTTTATAGAACCCTCTGAAACAAACCCAAAATGGGTCACCTTCATTATTTCTGCGGTGCCTGCTGTCCATTCAGTTCTCAGTAACTCACAGTGGATCAGATGGTAAGTCTGCAGTATCCTTTAGTTATTAAAGGTTAATAAAGAACCTTAGTGTTGGAGCTTCAGTGTTAAATTGGTGATAATAAATTATTGCTACCCTATAAAATGGCTGGTGAAATACGGGGGACAAGGATTCAGTTGTATCAAAAGGTCTCAGTAGAATAAATTATCAGGAGTGTAGCCAGTAGTTTTCACAAGAAGGTCATTGTATGTAGGAAAATGTGCTCCAGGAAATTAAATGGGGGGGAAAATGACAATATGGAACCCATTTGAGCTAAATGTATATAAATAAGAAGAGCAGTAATAATAACTCTCCTGCTTCATGAACTGTGGACGGGTTCACACATTTGCAGAAATGGGAAAACTGTTGTGGGACCTCAAGACTGTCCATGCCTACCTATGTAAGCATCCATATTCATAAATATCCTCTAGCACAATCTTTCTACCACTTCAATGAGGAAATCATGTGATGTGCATGTATATATGCGTTGCCCATGTCACACTATACAGCAGAGGTTCTCAAACTTCCCCCACTGCAGCCCACCTGTTCTGTGGCAGAGTTACTGTGATCCACCTCCTTCTCCCATGCTGAGCCTCCACAGGCATCAGAAGGCAACCAGAAGTCACTTTCATGAACCTGGAAATAAACCAGACGTTACCTTCTGAGTGCTTCTGGAGGGCTGCAGAAGCCTTCTAAGGCCTGCAGAGGCCTGGTACAACCTCCAGTTGTGCCCAGAGGGCTCCAATTTGGGGCCAAGCAGATGCAAGGCAGGTGGGAGAATCCAACCCAGAACCCACCAGATAGCAGGTTGTGACCCACAGTTTGAGAAACTGTGCTATACAGTATATGTAGGGCAGTGGTTCCCAAACTGGTGGGTTGTGACCCATCAGGGGAACTGGAAGGAGGGCATTCCCCTTTAAGAGAAGTAGCCATGCCCCAATGGCAGTGACAGTGCTGCCACAGCACTGCCAATACCTGTAGGCTATTTTACTTACCTAGGGGACAGTGCTGGCCTCCAGCAGGGTCCTGGAGGCTTGCAGCCCTCTCTGATTTCCTCCGCAGGTTGTTTACAAAGTCCTTATCTCTGTCTAAAGCTAATTCTGGTTTTCAGGGAAAACAAGAAGCTTTGGATTGGAGATAAGGACTTTGTAAACAACCTGCGGAGGAGATTGGTGGAGGCTGCAACACTGCAGGAGGCCAGCGCTGCCCCCCAGGTAAGTAAAAAAGCCCCTTGGCAGTGGCAGCACTACAATCTCTGTCGCTGCCCCCCCTCCCCACCCATGCAAACACTTACCTGGTTTCCAACTCCCCTAAGGAATTTGGGAGCCACTGATGTAGGGGATAGACCAGACAGACATGTCCCACCAAGGCCTCACTCAAATGAAATGATTTCCAACTCAGGAAGGGTTAAAATATCCATTATAGCACAGTGATGTGTGATAGCAATAGCTGCTTGCCTGCTGCAACATCCTTAGGAGCAGGCAGAAAAACACAGTAGAAGTATCTGGAGTATCTTGAGTGAAACATCAGCTTGTGGAAGTTTTGGGGGAAGCGGAAGGATGGAAAAAAGGGTTAAGTGCTCCTGCTCTGCTGAAAATTGCCCCCTTTCAATGACACACTGTGGTGGAGAAGCAGCTGTGGGGTTCATGTTAGAGCCAAGGTGTGTGTCACAAGGTGTAGATTGGCCTCAAGTGTGAACAGAAAGCTGGTGTGAAGCAGCCATCTGTGCTAGTCTTTCCTTGTCCCCTAACAGGTGACTCTGTTCTGAGCCTGCCTCCCCTGGTAGATTTGCTGCCTGATTGCTTCCCTTTGTTCTTCTACACCGTGACCTCATTGAGAGGAAGAGCAGGCACTGCTTCATAATGGCATTATTAAAGGAGAACCTAAATGCAAGAGTACTTTATCATGTCAGTGGGGAGACGTACAGTGGAAGCTGTACTTTGGGAGCACTAGAAATTAGTCTCAAATCTCAGGAATCGGACTGGGCTCTCTCTGGTATGCATGGAATCTGGTTCATAGACACTGGAAGTGCCTCCCTGCTGTTGGGGGCAGCTTGCTGAGTCTTAATTTGTTGATACAAGAGAGGAAGAGATGGATGGCTCCTCTGATTGCAATAATGAAAGTTAATAAAACTCTTTTTTTAAAAGAGGAAGAAAAACAGCTACCTTCTAGCCTTCCACGTTAGAACAGGCTGCCGCACTTCAGGTGAGCGTCAGATGACTTAAAGCCCTGTGATGTCCATTCCCTGCGGAGGCGGGGGGAAGGGCCCTATCAGTGTAGGCAGGATGGCCAGTTGATTTGCCCCTGAGTAGAAGGACGCGCAGATCCAGAAAAGCGGTTTAGAGAGTCGGTTTAATTGTGTCAGGTGTTTTACATTCATCGGGACCCTGTTGCTTCACATGCCCAGTCCGTAAAAGTACTTAGAATGAGTCCTTAGAATGAACTGTGCCAGGGCAAAAAGTTGACAAGGCGGGAGCAGCAGCCCATGTGGGATCCATCTCCTGTTGACTCAGGTGGGTAGCTCACAGGCATCCTCCTCTGGTGAGCCCCAAAGGCATTGCCTGATGCAGCCTGCTGGTATGGTTGGCCAGAGTTCCCCTGCGTGAGCTAATCAGGGACCACTGGAGGGCCAAGGAGTCTGGTTGGCACTTGGGATCCCCGAGTCTTGTCCAGCCAGGGGGACTGGTGACCCACTGGGAAGCCCTGGTTGGAGAGGACCAGGTGGGTCCTGGTGGCCTCTCAAGATCTGCAACCCCCTGTTTTCCCAGGGAACACTTTCACCTAAGGGTAGGGGCAGGTTGCCCTGGCTGGAGGCCCTTTTGTCCTCTTCAGGACTGGGGACAGACAGAGGTAAGGCTATGGGGTCACTATTGCTTCCCCAGGCCGTCTCTCCCCAGCAAGAGCCCAACCGCAGGCCTAGCTAGCTTCACCCCTTCTGGCCATGTGACCTGCCTGAGATCTCCTGAGATCTTGGGCCCTACTCCCAGGGAGACCCCTACTCTCAAGGAGTTTTGTGCCACTGGGGCCTGGCCCGGGCAACAGCCCCTGCCCCCGCCAAGAATGGAGCCATTGATGGGCCATGGGTCCAGCGTGTTTTCATGAGAAAAAAATCTGCATTTGCGTGACCCCCTTCTGGTACTGGACCAAAAATGCAAATGGTTGCAAAGGCAAGCAGTTCTCCCAGATGGCCAACTGGGCAGGCCTGTGATTGAAGGAGGCCCAGACAGCCCCAAAAGGCCAGTAGGTATGTATGTATGTATGTATGTATGTATGTATGTATGTATGTATGTATGTATGTATAGCATGGCACAGAAAAAAAAGGTTGAAGACCGCTGAGCTAGGGGATCCTTTTATACACAAATCAAAACAATCCCTCTGTGACCTCGGCTGCAGTCTGATGCAAAATTTCCTGGGAGTAAGCGTCTTTGAACAGAATGGAACTGTTTTTGAAATGACATGCATAGGATTTTGCCACTAGTCCGGCAGGCAATTAGTGCTTTCTCAAGGAATTGGGATCTCTAAGTGTTTAGAACAAACATGGGTGTTTGGCGCTGTTAAAAGCAAAAACAAACTTGCAGGCATTGTAGTCATAGGATAGAAAATAACAGCAAGCTTAAGAACATAAGAACATAAGAACAGCCCCACTGGATCAGGCCATAGGCCCATCTAGTCCAGCTTCCTGTATCTCACAGCGGCCCACCAAATGCCCCAGGGAGCACACCAGATAACAAGAGACCTCATCCTGGTGCCCTCCCTTGCATCTGGCATTCTGACATAACTCATTTCTAAAATCAGGAGGTTGCGCATACACATCATGGCTTGTACTCCGTAATGGATTTTTCCTCCAGAAACTTGTCCAATCCCCTTTTAAAGGCGCCAAGGCCAGTCGCCATCACACCACAGACACCACAGACCAACCACACGCTGAGTAAAGAAATATTTTCTTTTGTCTGTTCTAAGTCTCCCAACACTCAATTTTAGTGGATGTCCCCTGGTTCTGGTGTTATGTGAGATTGCAAAGAGCATCTCTCTATCCACTTTATCCTTCCCATGCATAATTGTGTATGTCTCAATCATGTCCCCCCTCAGGTGCCTCTTTTCTAGGCTGAAGAGGCCCAAACGCCGTAGCCTTTCCTCATAAGGAATGTGCCCCAGCCCCGTAATCATCTTAGTCGCTCTCTTTAGCACCTTTTCCATTTCCACTATGTCTTTTTTGAGATGCAGTAACCAGAACTGGACACAATACTCCAGGTGTGGCCTTACCATAGATTTGGACAACGGCATTATAATACTAGCTGTTTTGTTCTCAATACCCTTCCTAATGATCCCAAGCATAGAATTGGCCTTCTTTACTGCCACCGCACATTGGATCGACACTTTCATCGACCTGTCCACCACCATCGACCTGTCTAATTCCCTGACTGTGGAGTTTTTTCAGTAGCCTTTGGTGAGGGACCGTGCCGAATGCCTTCTGAAAGTCCAGATATATAATGTCTACTGGTTCTCCCATATCCACATGCCTGTTGATCTTTTCAAAGAATTCTATAAGGTTCGTGAGGCAAGACTTACCCTTACAGAAGCCATGCTGATTCTCCCTCAGCAAGGCCTGTTCATCTTATGTGTTTTGAGATCCTATCTTTGATGAGGCATTCCACCATCTTACCTGGAATAGATGTTAGGCTGACTGGCCTATAGTTTCCCAGGTCCCCCCTCTTTCCCTTTTTAAAGATAGGCGTGACATTTGTTATCCTCCTTGGGTTTATTGGTTGTGTAAGATGTTCATTTTAAGGTTTTGAGATACAAATCTGCAAGCTAATTTCAGGATGCCAATTACATGTATCATCCACCATAAAAAGATAGTTCACATTGCCTTGAAAAGACTGTTCCAGTTGGGCCTGAGTTTATATTTGGAACTGTGTCTCTGAATTACTGGCAACTAACAGGACAATTGGATAATGGATGATTAATTAGGCAGTATTTACAGTGAACTTGTCAAAGCCATCTAGGAAATCTGAATGCCAAGTTCCCGTTAATTTTGGACATTCTAGACATTCAGAATGCAGCCATCCAGTCTGAAAATCTCAATAGGAAAACAACCGATTCCCTGGTGGTACATTTGTTCTCCATTTGCTTTCTAATGAAAGGAGAAATCTTCAAGATAATTTGAGCATACAGTGGTATCTGAAGCTACAAACCTCTCTCTCTCTCTCTCTCTCTCTCCCTAAGCTGCCTTTCAAGGAAAGTCATTAAAAAAGATGTTCCTTGGGGGGGGGGGGGAAAGTGTGTTGCAAGTATATCATCTAAGTCATTATTCTCAATGGCACATCAGGGCAAAACAGTTACTGCAAGAGAACAGCTAGTGGGCTGCTATACATAAATAATCAAGCAATGCATCACCCCATATATTTTTATTTTTTTTAAATCACATTTTGTTTATTTGAAATTTTCCAGGAAATATACAAGGAAATACATTAACAAAAATTGTCATCCTTTGGGTTCAAACATCTGTGTTGCATCCACATTATTTGAACTTTATAGGGTTCAAGTCACAACAAAAAAATTACACTGATGCAAATTAGGGTTTGTGGCTTTTTTGTAGTGGGGGCCCTTAAAATACAATTAAAGGAAGCCAGATACAAAGCTCAAAAGCCTTCATGTGTTCTGTACTTCGATGCAGTACAGAAAGTTCTGTACTTTGAAGTGAGTTTGACATGACAATTTTCAGATTTTCCTTAGTCCCTCTTTAAAAGCACTGAGGGAGTTGCTCGTTTCCAATATCTTCCTTGTCCATGCTATTCTTCATGCCAATAATAAATTAAAAGTGCAACCCAGAGCACTGGGTTGGTGCACCTCGGACTCCCCATACCATATGGGCAGGAGGTCTGGTCTAGAGGGTAGAGCCTCCATTTGCCTGAAGATTAACATCCACAAGGTCGCCAGTTCGAGGCCACCGGCACCGTGCGACCTTGAAGCAGCTGGCAAGCTGCAGCTGAGCTGTTCCATCTGCTCGGAGCGTGGGAGGATGGAGGCCAGAATGTTAAACCAGATCGGAGTGTAACAGCTTGAATGTGGTGGTTCTTGAAAGAGAGAACCTTCTTTCAATTTGTAAAAATCCCTGCGTGGATTTAATAAGCCTGCCTGTGTAAACCGCCTTGAATAAAGTCTTGAATAAAGACCAAGAAAGGCGGTATATAAATACTGTATATATTATTATTATTATATCCCTTCTGAGCAGGGATGAGTTTGCACTGGCCTGGGAGGGGGGCAGCACTGGAATTGGGAAAGGTGGTGGATGGAACAGGGTATTTCAGGGTGGGAGAGGGAGGGCCAGTGGGTAGCCTGGAAGGGGGGTGGGACTGGCCACTGGCACTTGGGCTGGATTTTAGCCTGCTCCCAAGCAGTCCAGCCTTACACCAGGCTGCTTGGACTGCCCCAGCAATTTCACTGGTGCAGATCCGAATAGCCTCTTTGAAGTGGCTGCCATGCGACACAGGGTAAGAGGGAATAAATCCTCGTCTTCTGAGTTGCGTGAGATCCACCACCTACGCTGCACTGGATACAGCACAGGCCAGCCGGTCTGCCTGTTCCAGCACAGTATAGGATTGGACTGCCTGAGCCAAACTAGATGGGAGCAAAGTCCTAAAGTTCTCCCGCACCCCTGCTTCAGCCATGGCTCCACTCCATTTTGCTGCCTCCTCCCAGACATCATTAAAAAAAAAATACAAACAAACCATCAAGTCACATTCTATATATTGCATGCAACAACTAGTTTTGCCTACCGAGGAGTCAAGTTTTACTACCTGCAATAAAATAAACATTTGAATCAATTCAAAGTGCATACCTTCCTTAACGTACTAGATCTTTGACCAGTGGCAGACCTCCCCAGCCCCACATCCCTAGGCAAAGGTCTGAGATGGTGCCCCCTTGCGGGATGCTGCCACCTCTCTGCATGCAAGTTCATCCCCCCCCCACTTACCTGGAGCGCATGGTGCCTTGTGTGACTCCAGGACACATCCAGGAAGCCTCTCTTAGGTTCCCTGATGCTTTAACCTATACTTCCAGTAAATCAGATGCGCAATCTCCGACCCTGTCAGGAGCCTCGGAGAGGCTTCCGCGGGGTCCTAAAGGTCCACACCTGGGGCATTTGCCCCATCGAGCCTATGTGAGGTCCACCACTGCCTGCAGTGAACCATGTGCTCCGGCAGAAGGGTGTGGCCCCAGAAATGACTGGCAATGACGTAGTCACCAGTTACTTCCAGGTTTGGAGACAGTGCGTGACACTTCAAACAGGAAAAGGAGGTCAGAGCAGGAGGGAGGGCTTTTCCCATTTCACGGTTTTTGTGTGCTGGGGTTCCGCCTGCCATGCCAGACCGCCTGCCAGTGTTTGAAATGGCATAGTGCCGTCTCCCTGCCAGACGGCAGGTGTCCCGCATTGTCCCTGCAAGTTCATTGCACAGCCCCTGGAAGCCATGCCTCATAGATTGGGGACCACTGGCATACCTCATGACTTCCCTGCATTTTTTGAACAACACATTCCAGCACTCTTGAATTGCCTGGCACTCCGATCAAGCATGCATACAAGATTTGATGGTTCCATTTTTTCCCCCCAACAGTGAGATAAGCTAAAGTTCTCTGTCCCTGGAATACATCAAGGAGCACCTTTTCACATATGTCCTCCCTTCACTCCCTCTTTTCCCAATAAACTGAGGTTTAGAAATGAGGTCCTTCTTCTGGTGCCAGCACCTGCATTATGAATGAGTCATTTTGGGGAGGGCGGTAGCTCCTGATTTGTGGAATTTCTTTCTGCAGAAATATGTCTGATACGCTCAATGGGCCCTTTTTCATATTCCTTTTTTTTGCGTCAGCTTTTTGGATTGTTTCAAGGTGGTGTAGGAGGATCACTCCTCTTTTTATGAAAATTTTGGTGACGGATGTTTAATGTTTAAATATGTCATTGGCTTTTATTGCACTTGGTTCTCTCACTGCATTAAAAAAATATTGTTATCCATTTTGTGGACCTGCCTGTGGCAAGGCAGGAAAAAAATGAATGAATGAACAGGTAACACTTTTTAAAACCCACAAATTATTTATAATGCTCACTGTTCCGATGACAAACTTTAGGGTGAAAGGTAGTGACTGTGGAAAAGTAGGTACAATGTTCCCTGCAAGACCCCAGGGAGTGGGGTATTGTCCAGGAGGCAGATGATTCAAGTGCTGCTTATCTTGGACCTTTACTTTGTCCCTCTTTGACCTGTGGGGAGTGTGGGGACAAGTCTGTCCCCCTTTGTAACCCTCTTCTCTCTCTCTCCCCTCTTGATTTCCCAACATGCAAGATCTCTCTCCATAAGCTCTGATCAACCACATGGATTCTGCAATGTAATGCCATGAGTTTGCACACACCCTGTTGGCATCCTTCAGTCTCGGAAGACTATGGTATGGCACTCTGAATAGTGTTCTGGAACAGAGTGTCCTCTCCAGTGCGCGAAGCCTGGGTAAAGTAGATATGGAGGATAGGCTGTTTCCCATGCAGCAAATGCCCCTCTCCACGTCGCTGAAATGGTCCAGTGGAAAGGCAGAGGCCAATACTGTTGGTTTCAGCGACGTCGCAGGAGTTGCCAGAACGTGACTGTGTTCAGCCATGAACTGCCTCAGGGACTCCGGCTCCGGATTTTGCCTCGAGGTTGACTCCTGAAGCCTTTTCCATAACTGGATGTAGCCGCAAGGCAGCGTAGGTTTGGGATCAGAGTTTTCCTTCTCTGATGATGAGCTGCCTTCCCAGGCTAACGAGTCCCATCTACCCGGTGGCTGTTCAGTCGCCTCTTACAACAAGTACAGCCAAACTGAGGGCCTATTCTTATCCCCAGCCCTCAGGGAACACACCCAAGCAAAGGGAATTGCAGTAGGATTCTCTATTCCAAGTTTAGGATCTGTACAGCCAACAAAAATATACTTGTATGCAAACTGTAAATAGTTTTTTCTTTGTCTCTGCTCCTGCAGTATGGTTTGAACAAACTCCCAGGTTTTGCTGGGGAGCAATCAGGAATGATGACTCTATAGTTCTATATGACTATACTATATGACTCTGCTGGATTTAGACCTCTTTTTCAACAGATTATGGGTCCAGTACCCCAGTTCAGAACTCTAATTTCTTATAGCCAATTTTTGTCTCTCCCACTGATCCCATTCAAATGCTAATATTTGTTTGCTTCTTTTTCTTTGCTTTTTTTAAACTCGAGAAGACTAACTGATCTTACAGGCAAAGACTGCAGAAGTAATGAGTCAGGCTCTAATGAAGGTTGTGGAAAGACTGGTTTAAGAGATCAAATTAACATGATTAAAGATCTCTGCAATCTCCGACTCAGAACAAAAGGACACTGACCATGATTATAGAAAATTTAGTTTGTCTTCTTTTGTGCTTGCAGAAAATCAAAAGCCTGGATTTTTAGTAGTATCCTTGTCTGAAGAATGTAGTCCATTTATACATGTTTTGTTTGCCCAGAAAAATTGCAATTATAGAGAAACTGTTGCAGCTTTTCAAAATGAATGCACACGGTGCAGGGATCCAAATTATGTGCATTGAATTACATGGCTAAGAGATCTGCAGTTCCTCATTAGAAAGACAATAAGAAGCATTTCCTATTCCTTTTCATTTTGTAATCAAAGACAAAAGACTGTGGCGTTGCTAGCATCCCTACGACTAAAAGATGCAAACCTAGTGGCTGCAGCAATCTGTGCCTCTTCTGTACCTGAAGAGGACTCTAGATTTCAAATTGAAGCTGCTGGTCAGGGACAATTTAAAGCTAGTAGGCCACACTGATGCAGATTAGGCCACCTACCCAACTGGACTTGGTGGGTAGTTTTTTCACCTACCTGGGCTTAGGTCTTTCATTCGGTTTCATCTTTAGCTGGGGAGGTCACAACTGCCAGGTTTGGTAAAGGCCAGGGAGTAGGTGTACAGACTTTTTGTGTGTACCCTGAGGTAAGGAGGGTCAGAGAGGGGACCAGTACTGATCTATAGATGTGCTAGATCAATAGTGGGTTACAGACTACCAGCCTGAGAACCCCACCTTTTTCTCTTTAAGGGAGGTGTCAGGGGAAAGCAGTGATGACCCCCAGGATCATGCCACTGCAGGGGAAGGGGGATTGTTTTTAAACTTTACTTACCTGCTGCCAGGATCTGGGAGGTGTTGGAAGTCCCACAGAGCCCTCTGCAGAGCCCATGGCTTGTAGAATGTTAACCATCGCGACCCGCTCCCGGTTTAGTGGTCGCAACCAGGAAGTGGGTTGCAATCACTAAACCAGAACCTGGAAATGATCATTTGCGATCATTTTTTCTTACATTCTACAAGCCACGAGGAGGCTTGCAGAGAGCTCTGTGGGGCTCCTCACACACTCCAGCAGCAAGTAAGTAAAGTTAAAAAACAGTTTCCTCTTCCCCCGCAGTGGCACAATCCTAGGGATTGCATCACTGCTTTCCACCCTGCCCACGCAAATAATTATAATTACTCCGGTTCTCAAACTTCCAAAGAGTTTGAGAATCAGTGCTCTAGATGCTCAGGAACGGTGGCTGGTAATCCTTCAAACTTGGATTTGAAGCCCACCTCAAATGCTTTCTCACTGGGGTGCAGTTCAATTTTGTCAAACCCTTGGGACTGGCATTGATAAGCCTGGGCTGCAGTTTAGGGGTAGGGTGGAAGGGAAGATGCTGCTTCTTCTGAAGGGAAGATGCTGCTTTTTTGCTAATCTAAATTAGGACCCAATCCAGAGCCCCAAGAGCTGGTTTACCGCCAGTGTGCACTGTCGCAAACATGCTGTAAGGCATGTGTGTGACCATTACTGTGGGCCCAATGCTGGAGCTAGCCCAGAGTAAGTCTGGCTTGGGCCTGCTCATGTGCTGGTCCTGCAGTCTGCCACCTAGCGGCTTGTCCGGGCTGCCAGGTGGTGGAGAGGTGAGTGGGAGGAGGCATTCTGGGGCAGGGGGAGGTGGGGGAGGCTGAAGAGAGGGTGAGGAGAGGGCAGGTAGGAAGCATGGTTGGGGTGGGAGTGGAGGGAGAGGGGGGCGGGACTGGTGGAGCTTGGATCCTGAGCCCCACAGCCCAACACTGGACTCCTTGATTCTCCTTGATTCTGCAAGAGCCACCGCAGAATCGAGTAACCTCATTGCAGGGTTACTTCCTTCCCCCCAAGTAGCTGCAGTGGGCTGCCCAGCGTGCATTGGATACCACAGTAGTTATTTTGGCGACCTGGCAGCCTCTCACACTGGGCAGCTCAAGATTGCGCTGTTTGATGCCCAACTAAGGATGTGACAATTGTGAGGTGGGACCCACTGCTGAATGCTTTTAATTCATGATTGGGGTATCAATAAATGTGACCCAATGCTATTTCAAAATAACTTGTCTCACATGTTTATCGGGAGGGGGGTATAGGGTGTAGGGGGGTGTAGAATATGCAGCATAATCTGAAAGACAAAGTAATATTTTAATTGAATTATCACTCAATTAGTCCAGAGAGCCACAACATAATTGAAAACGGCATACATGCCTTTCTTATAGCTGGTGTACTAATGGGTAAGTGTTTGCAAGGCCTACCTAGAAGCTGTCAGGCTATATGCAAATATATGCTAATTGCTGTTCTCAGTAGAATATCTGAAAGACAATGAGCGGAAGCCACAGTTTTGAAAGGTCAACTGAATGTGAATTTCCTCTTTGCTCTTCTAATGGTACAGTGCCCATTTTGACAGAATGCATGTCATTTAAAGTAAAACTCATTTTCTCAATCACCATTTTCTGTAACAAAATAAAACCAAGCATAAGCAACATAGCCTGAGGGTTGGAGTTTTTTGTGGTTTTCTTTTTTGTTTTGTTTTAACTCATTCTGAAATGACTGGAAGAAAACACAAAGCCCACACCAAATGTAATAAACAAAACCAACATCGATGCAAGGAATACACCTGACTGTGAATGGCTTTAGAATAGTGCTGCATGCAGAACTTGTAAATTAATTGACCAGATATATCAATTTTCCATTCTGTAAGTTAGTAATCCTAGACTTACCAAGAGGCGAGCAGATGGAAATTGCAACTCACTGCACACATAAAAGGAGAATGTCCCACTGAGCTCAGTCATTCTTACTTCCGAGGAAGTGTGCATAGAATGGGATATGCAGGTGATTTGGGTCCCGATTCTGAGGAATGCAGGCCAGCCCAGTGCAGGCACGTACTGTCACAAATGTGCCATAAGGCACACCCCCCTCTTTCCCTGACCTGTCCAGTTCAGTAGAGAGCATATTCTACATGCTGACTCCTCGGCCCCAGCAGCACAAGAGGAGACACAACCAGAGGCTTTCCTTTACTGGCCATTTGGGGCAATCTGGTTGCAACTCTTTCAGCAC
Source organism: Tiliqua scincoides (assembly GCF_035046505.1). Lineage (NCBI taxonomy): Eukaryota > Metazoa > Chordata > Lepidosauria > Squamata > Scincidae > Tiliqua > Tiliqua scincoides. The sequence continues at coordinate 23,819,558 of NC_089827.1, read as the reverse complement.
TGTTGGGATACTGTGGTAGGAACTTTCAGAGACCATTGTACTCTCATGACCTGGGCAGGTGGGGGAAGGGGAGGGAAGCAATAACAGGATGCAAATCTCTCACAGCCCAATCCTGAGCTGCCCGGTGTGCAGGGCTGCAGCGGGGCCAAAAATGGCTGCCACTGCATCCTACATGCTCCAGGCAGCTGCCGACAGCTCTTTGGGAGAAGGGGACTTTCACCTCCTTCCCCTGGGTAAATGGAGTAGCCCGCAATGGGGCTACTCAATTCTACAGCGACTCAAAGGTCTGGATGCGGTGGAGCGAAGCTCCACAGTCCCACCTCCCTCCCATCCTGCTCCCTCCCCTGACACTCCTCTTCCCCATCCTCTTCCTGCCCTCCTTCTGCCTTCCCCCTCTCTGGAACATCTCCTCCCCACCTTCCCCCATGCCTCCACCTACCCTGCCTAAGGCAGGGGGTTGGACTAGATGACTTAGGCCCTTCCAACTCTATGATTCTATGACCTCTCTGCTGCTCGGCGGTCCGCGTGACTGCCGAGAGGCAGAGGTCTGGCGCTTGCCTGGTACTAGCCCAGCGCCGGCTAGCACAAGCAGAGCACCAGTGCGAGAGCAACAGTGCACGCCGGCAGTGATCCGGCACGCCGAGCTAGGATTGGGCTCTCAGGGTCCAGGTGGCACTGAGAGTGGAGTGTCCAAGTCAGTTGTACATGCACAATGAGGGACGAAGCATATACCTTGGTTGGAGAGCCTCCAGAACAATAATGGTGAACCTATGACATGCGTGTCAGGGTTGACACACACCAATGTTTTGGGTGACATTCTAGTGTTCATAAACACTCGACAACTGAGTTTGCTTTACTCATATTTCTTTTTTGTAATTATTTGATGTTTCTATATATAATAAACTATATATCCCATTAGACTGGTTTCTAAAAAAATAAAGAAATATCTTAAAAATAAAAAATGAAGAACTATTCCTCTTTTGTTTAGGGATGGGCAGGGTATGTGTGTGATACTCAGAGTCAAATTAGGCATTTTTCTGAATGTTTGACATGCTGAGGCCAAAAGTTTCGCCATCACTACCCCAGAATCTGGTGTAACTTTTCTTCCTTTTTCCTACTGGGATTTGACACATCAGGGACCACCACTGAAGCAAACTTAGGGCCCAATCCTATCCAACTGTCCAGCACCAATGCAACTGCAATGCAGCCTTGAGATAAGGGGAAAACATTCCCTTACCTTGAGGACATTTCCGTGACACAGCCCACCCCCCCCCCCACAGCTGCATCAGTGCTGAAAAGGTGGATAGAATTGTACCCTTAGAGACAATTAAGGAAACCGTACATACCTATATCATCAGTAATGACAAACTGCATTGATCTCAACTTCCCCTGAAGCCCCCTCCCCCCCAAAAAAACTCTCACAAAAATTCTGTAGCATTCAACAAAAAGATGCGTGCCAAAATGTACCCACTCAACAGGCAACTGAAAAGAACAGAGTATCCCAGTCTTTCTTTATCCAAAACCTTTTTGCTCACCTGAGCCAAGCTGTTCTGGGATTATAAAAACACTCTTTGGACAAACCACTGTTGACATGTCCTCTACCAAGAGTCTCACAGAATAAGTGAAAGTGAAAGTAGTACAATAAAAATCTCTAAATAAGGAGATTCAGCATTTGAATGGCCACACACACACACACACACACACACACAATTTCAGTCATCCTTACAAAAGCACTGTAAGGCAGAACATTCTAGAACAATAGGGCTAACCTATCAAATATGCAGGTTGCATGATTGTGGTGCAGTAAATGTTTTGTGGTTTTGATGTAAATACTCTGATACAGGTCAAGACCGCAGTAGGGAATGGGGCTTTAATTATTCACTTCTGTCTGCAGAAAAGGAGTATTTTGGCAACTTGGTTTATTGTGGCATCACAATTGTGGCATCAGATTTCATGATGTTAAATCCTTCTCATCTGATGCCTGAAATATTTTATGAAATATTTTATGAAATTGGTTGAGAGAATAGCTAGGCAGGCCATCACTGAGGAGAATACTTTAGTCATTTGATGAACTTGCATAATCAATGTACCTACAGGCTTGGCTGTTTTGTGGAGGTGTGTGTGTGAGATTGAACTACAGTGGTTTATCTAAAGCAGCACTTTGCAACCTTTCTCATGGCATACTGACAAGTTGCTAAAATGGTCAAGGTACATCATCAGTCAGTGGCGTCACTAGAGTTTGCCTCACCCAGTGTGGGAAGCCAGTGCATCACCCACATGATTGACCTCCTCCCATGCAGTGGACACCGTACATCCTGTGCAGTTGGATGTACCATTGCCCCACCCCACTGGATTTTTGGCTATAACTTTTGATAGTACAGAGATATTTCAATGTGTTTTATTTCATTTCATTCTGCATGAATTTACACATCAAATGATATATAACATGATGGTATTATTTGAAAGTACCAAGATTTTGAAAATCTCGGCCAGTAGTGGTGTCACCCCCCTGTGTGTTTCACCTGGTGCAGCCCGCACCCCTAGCAACACCACTGCCATCAATTCTTTGACAATTGACAAGGCTGGGGGGGGGCTCATATCCCCCAATGGTCCTTCTAAAAATGATGCCCCCAATTCCCACAGCACACTTGCAGCACACCAATGTGCCATGGCACACTGATTGAAAATGGCTGATCGAAGGCCACTTAGCAAGTTCATGACCAAGGTGAGATTTGAACTGGACTTTTCCTGGTTCACAGCTCCATTTCTTAGCCACAGAGCTGCACTATGTGATAAATAAATCCATAGATTTAAAACCTGTTTCTTAAAGGCAAAAATAATGAGAAGACCACCCCTATCACCAGAACAACTGAATGCTGCAGTGTGCAGCTGTGCCATAAAATGTGCTGTGTGTGTGTGTGCATGTGAGAGTACATGGTTTTGTGAGATAGTGCCCTTTCAGTTAATGCAATGACATCCCCACGATAAATTGATGGAAACTCTCTGCTGTTTATTGCTGGACTGCAGAATCAAGTAATGTCCTCTGATCAAGGGTAAGCGCATTGCTACAACTGTCCAAATCCCCTTCCTAATACTTAACGATAGCTTCTTTTAAAAGTGTGATGGTTCCCTGCTTCCCTTTTAACACTCTTGTGTGCTTTCAACATATCCATTTCATTTCAGATACTTATATACAGATTGCAGGGATAGCCAAGGGATCTAGTATGTGTGTGTACAAAGTCCTCAATGACTTTCTGCTGACAAGGAGTTTGCTGGCCAGTTGCCAGGTACTCCTGGCTGGTCAAGCCACTGCATATGTGATTAGAATTTGCCAGAGTGAGAAAGATGCACAGGGCAAAGCAATTTTGCAGAACAGGACAGTATTATCGAAGTGGCTGTTGGAAAAGTGAAGTCTATACATATGAAAGCTGCTCCAACAGTTTAGGTTTAAATATTCAGATTGGCGGGCGACAGCATACAGGAGAAATTAATCTAGCAGTCTGAACCTCACAGGAAAATAATGGAAAGTTGGATACAAAGACAAAAGAGAAATCTATGCAGAGAGAGAGAGAGAAAAATGATAAAACAGACAGTGAAAAATGCTTCAGATATTGCAGTTTTGATTAATGAGCAAAAGCAGTTAAAGCCTTCAACAGAGAATGTATGCTGTTGAATGAACCAAAATCGGCTGACTTCAGCCTCTGACATTCTCTCTCTCTCTCTCTCACACACACACACCTGCAAACAGCTGCAATCCAGCATAGCAAAAAGCACTCAATCCCAGTGGCATCGCTAGTGGGGTGCAGGCCACACTGGGTGATGCACACGGGGGGGGGGGTGATACCACTAGTGACCCAAATTGCTAAAATCGCAGTTTGTAGGAATAATACCATCATGTTATATACCATTTGATGTGTAATTTACAGCAGAATGCAATGAATGAAACCATATTGAAATATATGTGTTCTATCAAAAGGTATAGCCAAAAAACCAGCGAGGGTAGGGCGATGGTACATCACCACACTCACCACCTGGGTTGTTGCCCTGCCCACTGCATAGGAAGAGGTCTATCATGGGGGATGACGTGCTGGCCTCCTGTACCAGGTGAGGCAAACCCTCATGACATCACTGATCATCCCATTTGATTCAATGGGCCTGATCAGGTTTAGTAACTGATAGTCTACTACTATCTGTATAGTCTACTGTATAGTCTACTACTATCTGATGGGAATCTGTATCCCTGTCTTCATGAACAGACATATCTTACAAGTCCGGTATGTTCAGGTGCAAAAAATATGTGTGAATAAGTGTATAAGTAGTTCAGGACTCTATAGAGCCATGCGAATCAGAATGAACACTTAACTTTGGAGAATGTACTTTTCTCTTAGAAGATACCAGTTGGTATATGTATACCATGTTTTGTTTTCTTAAAGAAGTTCCCATTCCTTATCTCGCAAGGCTGTAACCTACATGTGAGTATGCGATCTTGTTCTGGCTCCCCATACTTAACTACATCAAAGAAAGATAGAATCAGAAAGCAACATCATAGCAATATCTGAGTTAGGGCGCAATCCTAACCAATTTTCCAGCACTGGTATAGTTGTGCCAGTGGAGCATGTGCTGCATCCTGCAGTTGGATAGCAGTCATGGAGGCCTCCTCAAGGAAAGGCAATTTTCGTTCCCTTACCTCGGAGTTGCATTGTCCTTACCTTGGTGCTGGAAAATGGGTTAGGATTGTGCACTTAATATGTCAGCCAATTCCAAAATTAGATGTATGGCAGTATAACCAGAGAGATTTACTATATATGCCACTTCTTTTTCATTGCTTAATTTTAATATTAGACCCTCCCCCATCTTTTATGCTGTGAGTTTTCTGGCCATCTATAAAAAAATGGAAAGAAAACTTATTTTATGACAAACACAGGGGAAAACATCTTGTGTCGGGGGGGGGGGAAGCCTTTCAACCTTCCTTGTTCTTCATCAAAGCAAAAAAAAAAGGGGGGGCATAAATACAGGATTTTTTTGGTGGGTCACCTTTAAATTTGCATGCATAATCATGTACAGTTCACTGGGTAAAAAAATGCTAATCCTGAAGCAAAATTGAAATATATATTTAAAAAAACCTATGCACAGAAGACATTTATTTTAGGATAAGAAACAGAAAAGTATGCTCATCAGGGAATTATAATATTTGTCTCAGAAGGGAGAAAAACAATTCCTCTCCTCAAAGAAAGTCCTCTTATCAACACAATATGCTGAGCTGTGAGCTTAATATAGGTGTGTTTGGTGGAGTGAAGGTAAGCGGATAAGAGATAGCACTGGGACTGAATCTTTGCTGTGAGTAATCTGGATTGTGTACCACTTTCTGGGATAAAATTCCTGCTCTTAAGGTGCTGCATTGCTACTAGAGAGCAGGGACATGCAGTGCAGGGGGGTGCCGGCAGGTGAAGCAGAACTGCCGGGTCGTTGTCTGTGGAAAAGCGCTGAAGCTGCCCTGCCTGCTTACTCCCGAGAAGGCTATCCTTACCTGCTTTCTCAGGCATAAGGAGAGCCTCTTCAGGTATAAGAGGGTGGGGTAGCTGCAGTGCTTTTCCATGGAGTACAATGGGGCAATACTGCCTCACCTGCTGCCCCCACACCGCACATCCCTGCTAGAGAGAGGCCAAATTATGTAGCCAAACTCCTTACTGTTTGCAGGAGCTTGATTAAAAATTGACAGTTCATCCAGTCCATCCCCATTGTTTTCCAAAGCCCACAACAGTAACTATGTTTATTTGCTTTCCCTTCATTTCAGTTTCAAAACCAAGCCCGGAAAAGAATGGTCTCTTCTCTTTTTGATGGCTACATTTGTTTGGCATCTCTGCCTCTTGCAGAGGACTGGGATGCCCTCTGGCTACTGGTCTAATGGGGACTCAGCGAGCAGCAGAACTTGCTAGACCCACTCCACCATTTGAAGTGCAGATGCAACTGAACAAACACAGCACCTTGCTTCAGGGATATTCATAGGCTGGCTGCTTAAACATGGACTCAGCATAAAGCCTTTGCTTGGAGGACTGTGGCTTCATCTTCTCCTTTCTTAGAGACAAATAATATGATAGGGTACGCCAATGTAAAAAAAATCATGTGGATGTATTTATCCTAGAAAAGAAGACTAAAGGGAGATATGACAGCCTTCTTCAAATATTTGAAGGGCCATCACATGGAAGATGGAACAGACTTACAACCCAATCCTATTCTTCCCTCCCCCAGTTGTGCCAAAGCAGGTATGCTGTATTCAGGGAGGTTTAGGAGGGGCAAGGGGATTAAAATCATCTGCATAAACCTCCCCTCCACAATGGGTCTCCTTGGATCTGCACTAGTGATTTTGCTGGCACAAGTCCGAGGAAAGAAGGGACAGGGAGGCTGCTGTCAGTTTTGGTAGGATCTGGTGAGTGCCATTACCACTGGATTCACCCCCTCCCACAGCCTCCTCCCTGCCCAGTTTTTCTCCTTCCTGCCCCTGTTCCAACCTCCCCTCCTCCTGCCCACCTTCCTCACCATCTTACCTTCCAGGGTGGATAGGTGATGCTCTGGCAATGTGCATGAGAAGGCTTTGGCCTTCCCACCATTTACCCTCTCTGGGCGCAATCCTAACCCACTTTCCAGCACCAGCATAAGGAAAATGCAGCTCCGAGATAAGGGAACTTGTCTTAAGGAGGCCTCTGCGACTTCCACCCAACTGCAGGGTGCAGCATACATCCCCTTGGCACAGCTATGCCAGTGCTGGAAAGTCGGTTAGGATTTGGGCCTCTGTGACTCTTGAGGGCAGCACTAGAACCAATTGGCTGAAATGACGAGGAAGTTTTTAAAAGGGCATGAGGAAAAATGTCCTAAATGTAAGAGCTGTCTGGCACTGAAACAGTGTATTTCAAACTCTTTTTCGTTGGTGGTTTTCAAGCAGGCACTGGATGGTCACCTCTCATGGACACTGTAACAGTTGCCTACGCTGAGCCATGGGGTTCAATTAGATGATCACCAAAGTCTTTTCCAACGCTTACAGTCTATGTTTCTATGCTGCTATGAAAAGACTATCACCATGCCATGTATCATGCCAGTCACATACCAGGCATGCGATGTGATTCAGCATTAGCATGAAATCCCTCCTACCTGAAGCGAGAACTGTAAATGCGAGGGACGAGTCAGAAAGGGAATCACTGTCAGCACCAAGGACAGGGCCATGAATGGAGCGTTATGTGCTACCAGCTCATCAAGTGGGACTACTGAGACAGTATACATAATGTAATGGTAATGGTTCCTTCCTGTCACCATGAGACAGTTTCATCACAATATTATGGTAATGTTGAATCATCTGCATTTTTCAGGGAATACAGAGGAAGCACTAGATCTCCTACTCACACTGACAAGAGTAATTCAAATTTTTTTTTTGAAAAGCCTTTTCAGCTTATAATGAAAGTTAAGTCACTTACAGGTTTCCATTGTGCTCCAAAAAGCATGGAAAATTGGAAGATTAGGTGGTGTGTATTCTTTCAAGGAGGCGTTTTGCCCCTTGCTTTCATTGCCTCATGACACTTCTTCCCAGTCCTCAGACAGCCACACAAAACTATCCCCATCCCTAGAATATCTGTGTGAATTTATTCCCAGCTTCCCCTTTCTTCACAGGACTTGGTAGGGAATGAAAACACTCTGTTCTAGCTCATTTCACCCAAATTCTTTGACCGGTGTTGCAGTAGTTTTAAAAAGTGTATAAAAATGGAAAAATGGCATTTTAAAAATTCCAAGTAAACACTATATTCAAATGCTAGTCTATCCATGTTACTCCGAAACCAGTTCCACTATAGACACTAGGACACACTCAACATTTGCATAAGATGGTAGACTTAGGGAACAATCCTAACTAACTTTCCAGCACCAAGGTAAGGGTAATGTAGCTTCAAGGTGAGGGAACTAAGATTCCCTTTGAGGAGGCCACCGTGACTGCCCCCCAACTGCAGAATGCAGCACATGCCCCATTGGCACAGCTGTGTCAGTGCTGGAAAGTTGATTAGGATCTGGGCCTTAATGTAACATGAGATCCATACTGTCTTGCAAGTAACCCTTTGGAAAGATGATGGGCTAGAGATGAATGTATGCCCCCAGACAAATTTCTCAGCTTGCTGCCTCCATGAAGAAGAAGCTTCATGGTTCTCCTTGGCAAAAGTTGTTTTAAAAAAAGTTCTAAAGGCAAAACCTGAGCTGATGAGTTCACCTCTCCTGCTATAGAAGAAGTTCCAAAGTGGTGCTCTCCCCACTACTTCCCCTCAATTTCACTATATTCCCTGGAGATGCTGGAGTGATAATTAAGCAGACAAGGCAATGGAAGAATGCTCCACTCTAATGGAAATGTGAGCGGTGGAGATGACACAGTCTCTGGTAGCTCTGCTGGTTAGTCACACAGAAAAAAGTGCAGGCAGCTTGATCACTTCATCAGTTTACATCCTTTGCAGCCTTGTTTTCTCTCTGTAAAGAACACTAAGAGTACTCATCTTAGAGATAGTAAGAAATCCCTCAAGACATCACTTTTAAAGTTACTTTTGCAAGTCAATGTAATGAAATGACTTTTCACAAACAATTTCTGTGCAAGAGGCATGAAATGAAGCTCAGTTCTTTGGACACCTTTCCTCCCTGAGTTGGCTCTCCTTCCATAATGGGGGAGAACATAACTTGTTAAGTATAAATCAGAATCAAATACATTTTCATTATAACATTTATTTCGTTGACTTCTCATAGCATACTTCCTACATAGTTATTGTTCATTGCTAGGTGATTGTCCAAGTCAAATAATTGTTCTTTGTTAGGATCAATGATGGCACCAGGATGCAGGTCTCTTGTTGTCTTGTGTGCTCCCTGAGGCATTTGGTGGGCCACTGTGAGAGACAGGAAGCTGGACTAGATGGGCCTATGGCCTGATCCAGTGGGGCTGTTTCTTATGTTCTTATGTTCTTTGTAATGTAGCTATAGGGGGGAGGCACAGTAATTACTACAGAGCCACAACATGCCATGTAAGCAGCTTCTCCCACACACTGTTGGCACCATTCTGGGCAGCAACGGCAACACACAGGCAGAACGAGAGGCAACACAATGCTCATGTATTTGGTAAGCTAGTATCCTGATATCCTGGCCTGTATCTTCATCAGCTCTTTTTGGAGTCAAACAAGAGGAAAGGCAAGATGTGGAAGAGAGAAACCTAGCCACGTCAGGGGGCAGAAGCGCAGTCAGGGGGCAGGCCAGACAAAGCTATTGATAGTATTTGACATCATTTTCTTACCAGAGGAATCTGTCATCTAAGCAGGGTTTTCCCGAGATGCAAAGTCCAGGGGTAAAAAAATCACAAGGGAGCCTTGATCAGCAATGATCAAGTCCTTCATTGGCTAATGAGGAGGGGCTCAGGGCATCTTTGGAGTTCTTACACTGAAGCTGTGTCCTCTGTTGGAAAGGTACATAAGGGTGACACCCAAAAAGCATCCATACATGCTTTCAATGATATTGGGTCTACTAAGTTTGGGTTGGTCACTCATGTTTGGGTACTTTTACACTCTCACATAACACCAGAACCAGGGGACATCCACTAAAATTGAGTGTTGGGAGAGTTAGGACAGACAAAAGAAAATATTTCTTTATGCAGTGTGTGGTTGGACTGTGGAACTCCCTGCCACAGGATGTGGTGATGGCGTCTGACTTGGACACCTTTAAAAGGGGATTGGACAAGTTTCTGGAGGAAAAATCCATTACGGATTACGAGCCATGTTGTGTATGTGCAACCTCCTGATTTTAGAAATGGGCTATGTCAGAATGCCAGATGCAAGGGAGGGCACCAGGATGAGGTCTCTTGTTATCTGGTGTGCTCCCTGGGGCATTTGGTGGGCCGCTGTGAGATACAGAAAGTTGGACTAGATGGGCCTATGGCCTGATCCAGTGGGGCTGTTCTTATGTTCTTATGTTCTTAACTTCAGAGCTTTTCAATCTGCACCCCTGGAATCAATACATCTCCTCCTCTCAGACAATCCCAGTGAAAAGAATCTGCTTACTCATTTCAACCACACCACTTTTGACTGACAGGCTGTCCGAAACATACCAGGCATTTCTGACTGTTTGGCAGGCGGTAGCTCAGCTCTCGACATGGAAGAATGAATGAAGGAAAACAATTGTGATGGGTGACAGGCACATCACTCTTCTAGGAGGATGAAGTATAGCATCTTATGATAAGTTATGATCACATGGATGACAATCCACATTTCCAGTAGCACGGGGGTGCTTGTGCATTAAGCAAAAAAGCACCACATCATATACATCAGATGAGAACTAATGGAGTAAATAATCTAGTTGGGATCCAGGATTTCAAACACAAGTTGAGTGTCAATGTTGTTCGTTAGAGAGCTGGGCTTGCATCTGGGATGCTTGGCTTAAGATCCAATGTTTTCCATGGGCTTCCCAGAGGATTTGTTTTTCTGATTTGGGTGACAATCCAACAGAGTTAGGCATGCTTATGCCATTTGAACGCAAAACCTAAAATCAAAGGGCTTAAGCATACTTAACTCAATTTTGGATTGTGGCCCATGTCTAAATAATAATAGAGACTTAAAAATCAATAAGGATACAGACATATTGATACTGGTGACTATGTAGTTTATACATATATTAACTTTATAGTCACCAGTATCAATATGTTTGTATCCTTATAGTAGTGCACACACATGATAATACAATAAGTAAATCAAGTTTAACGTAATTCAGTGTTAATAAATATCCACATCTCAGTAGAAGTGAAGGTATTTTCTGGCCATATAAAATGAAACTTCAGGTGATGGCAAAGTAAGAGCAAAATCCTATGCATGTCTACTCAGGAGTAAGTCTCACTGAACTGCATGTATTTCAGGACTACAGGATTGTGTGTAGGACTGTGTGTTTAAAAATCTTACCCAGCTAGACTTATGTGGATGCTTCAGCTCAAAGAGTGGGAAGGGGCAGGAAAGTGGGTGGGCTCCCATCTGGCCTGGATGTGGTCTGGAATGGCATGGCAGTGTCCTGTGCTGACACCCCATTGCCTCAAGGAGGAGGGTGTTGAGGCATCCTGCTCCCTGCTCCTTCTCCCTCACTTTTCCTCTCATGTCCCTCCACCATTGGGTTCTCTCCTCCCAGGCCCATGGAAAACTTTTATAGTCTTATGCCAGCAATGCCACTCATCACTCCCACCCTCATTGACTCTGCCCCCTGCTGGATCATGCATTGCCACTGACATGGCAGCCAAGCCACATTTCTTCTTGCACTGGAGCAGGTCAGTTTTTCCCACATGGCATCAGTTGGTGTACCAGCAGACCTGCCCCCCCATCCCAGCAACTGGCAGCTAGAGCAGCTCAGAGCCAGCATCCACATGGCATTGCCAGGATGGGCTTAGGATATGATGGACAGCATGCCAGTAACTGTGTGCTGTTGGCATGGTGTTTGAATAGGATTGGGCTGTTAGTCATCCTTACAAGAATCCTAGAAACTGGCTCTTTACTATTTTTACTTTACACAGTACAGGTGGTCAGGCAATGGAGGCTGAAAGAATCAGGGTTTGACCACCTCTGCTTAACAAACTGTGGCCAGGATGAGATTTGAAGCTAGACAGATAGGGACAATGGAAGCTGCCTTACAATGAGCCAAGCCATTGGCTGTTATAACTTCACACTGGCTGGCAGTAATATGCCAGGATTTCTGACAAGGATCTTTCCCAGCCCTGTCAGGGACTAAACATGGGACTTCCTTTAGCCAAAGCATGTGCTTTACCACTGAGTGGCAGCCCTTCCCCATAAAGGTGTGTGTTCCCACTTTACTAATTAAAAAATAAAAAGAGTTTCAGGTTACAACATTTACCATAATGAGCCAATTTCTTTTTGCTCCCATACACATAAACATGCATGTACATCTTAACTTGGCAGGGGCAAGATTCCGTGACAAAATCCCCCAAATCATTAGATTTTTTTTTTCTTTAAAAAAGTTGATCTCATAGAGTATCTCTCACCTTTCGTCAGTTTTGTGCTGCCTCTTGATATATCCAGTCTCTGATGCATGTCATAGTTATCAACCATTTCGTATCCAAATTTGGACGAGTTAACTGAAGTGTACTTCAAAAGCAGAACCAAGGATTACTCAGTGTAATGGCAAGCCTAACATAAGAAGGTACCTACCTACTGGCGCAAGAACAGGTATGTATATTGAAGGTAGAAAGAACTTTACAATCACACACTCTCAGATGAATGGGAACTCAAAAAGTACGTTGTGTGGGTCTATTCTCTCAGTGGTATGAGTAGAATTAATGCAGGCAACAGTCATTGATAGCAGCAAAACTTACTAGGGCAGGGCTTTTCAAACTGGGGCATCACCCTGAGGGCCCTGGCCTCTTTCCCGTTAAGGGGCAGGGGCAGGGAGGAGGCAGGGGGCTGCAGGGGCTTGGCTGCACTTACCAGAGCCTCCTACAAACTCCAGGGGGTGCGGGGAGCCCTGCAAAAGGTCGTGCACCTTATATAGGGCTCCCCAAAGCTTCAAAATTGAAAGTGGAGTGATCGCGCTCCACTTCTGGTTTAGCGGAGGCGGGGCGCGATCGCTCCGCTTTCACTTTCAAAGCTTTGGGGAGCCCTGCAGACGGTCGCGCAGGGCTCCCCGCACCCCAGGAGGTTGCAGGAGGCTCAGGTAAGTACAGCCAAGACCCTGCACCCCCCTGAGTGACGTGATCCTGGGGATTGTGTCGCTGCCTTGCTCCCGCCCCCACTGCCTCCCTCCTGCCCGGTGGGAGTTTTCCCTGAGAGTTTGAAAACCGCTGTACTAGGGATATTCTCCTAAGGCACTGATGGATAAATCTGTTGTGCGTTTACAAAGCAGAAGAAATGAGCAGATCTATGATTCTCTCTGGTACAGCCTCAGGAAAGATAGCATTCAATGTAGCTATACTACATTTTTTTAAAGGTAAAATAAAATGGGCAATTGACAGAGAAATGTTGGAGGGAAGTGTAAATGTTGGAAAGGAAAAAAGATCCAGTGAATTTTGCAGGCGAGACATTAATGGAATGACCTTATTTTTTTTTTTTTCCTTTTGGCTGCATCAGGTGCTGTCTTTGATAAATGATGCCTGTAAATCAGGGCTAATGTTGCACAGTCCCATCTGACATGTAAAGTGTAAGTGCTCCTGATGAACTTTATAAATGCCAGCCAGCAGGTGCATTTGGTGCCTATTAACATTCATAGATTTTATTATAAATCCCTGAAACAAAAGAAATTTAGCTTAATGGAAATGTTGACCACCCCGTGGATTATTAGGAACAGGCCTGCATTCATATTATCCCTGTCACTGCTCACTGAATAGGCACATTACTAGGACATCTCAAAAAGAACAATTCAGTGCAAATTGTGTACCATGTGAGATGAAAGACTAATTTTCCTACCACAGGCAGAATGCCACAGGCAGGGATTACTGAACTGTGCCAGGCAACTAATTACATTCTTTTTTTCTTACAGCTTTTCACACGTGTGCTCCCATACAAAACTTTGTCTGCTGCAATATGTCCAAGGAGATCATGTGTATGTAGATTTCCCCACACATTTCAGTTAATCAATAATGGCAATGGTTCCCAAACTGTGAGCTCCCCAAGGAACCGCAGAAACCAGCCAGAGGAGCCATGGATTCCTCACAAAAAATAATAGAAACCATAAAGCAGTAGGAAAAATTACATAAAAGGGAAGAATATATTTTTTTTAAAAAACTCAGTAAAAACAACTAGGAATTACAATTTGAAAGTACTTGCATTTTTTAAAAAAGGTATTTGCCTCACAGTGGAAAGCTAATAGAGATACGACCAGATGTTACTCCCTGGCAGGGAGTTCCCAAATCTGAGTGTGAATTCAGAGAAAGCTCTCTCCTGGTTCCCAATCAAATGGATATCCACATATCCCATAGGAACACATAGGAGGATCGTCTGTGGTGATAACAGGTTCATGTGGGAGAGGTAGAGTATCCTTCGTCCAAGCCATTTTGAACCATTTTCGTTGATTCAACAGCTAATAAACCAACCTAAAAGTGATAATAGGAGTTTGGAGAGAGGGTTTCCCTGTCAAGGGCAGAACCATGTGGCTCTGCCTTCCTTGCCAAGAAAGGAACATTGCAGTAGCCAAAATAGCATATGTAGCAACTGTCGTCCCGTATCTCGTCAATAGGATTGAACAGTAACATGGTTACACAACCAAGCAGGCAGCAAAAACTACTTTTCTGCTTTAAAAAACAGAAAAAGGAAACCAGCAGGGGAGGAAAAATCACATTATTTCAAAGTCACCCTTCTACTAATCATCACAGCTGGATAGGGACCTTGGTTGACCTTCATCCTCCTGACAGAGATATCACAGAGGCATTTTTCTCCTGACACACATTCTGTAATTGTCTCTCTTCAGTCTGTCTGAAATAGTTCCAACTCCTGAATATTTTATATTTGTTGTAATGTTAGTATTTATGTGGCTTAATTAGAATGCAAATTTCAATTTCTCCCTGCCGTCTTTGTAGGCGTTTCTAAAGATTTCCACTTCAGACAAAAATGCAGAGCACCAATTAATTAAGTTTTGAGTTCTCTGTACAGAAGTACACCAACTCCAGGTTTGGAATGCTTCTTTTTCACAGATTTTTTTTTCAAGGAACAATGATGGAAGATGGTCACCAAATAGAATCTTTCTGAACATTTAAAAAGTTCAGTTCCTTGTGAAAAGGAGCAAAAATATTTTAAGTATAAACTACAAATAGGCACCTTTGAAAGTTTATATATATATATACAGTGATGCCTCGCAAGACAAAATTAATTCGTTCTGCGAGTCGTTTTGTATTGCGAAAATTTCGTCTTGCGAAGCACAATTTAAAACAAACCAAAAAAAAAAATGCAAAAAAATTCGTCTTGCGAAGCACGGCCATAGAAAAATTCGTCTTGCGAGTCACCAAAAAAATTGCAAAACGCTTTTGTCTTGCGAGTTTTTCATTGCGCGAGGCATTCGTCTTGCAAGGCATCACTGTATAACAGTTTTGTTTTAAGTTTTAAGAAAGTTTTATTTATATATATCAGTTTTGTAATAGGTTAATTGTCATGATTCCCCCCAAGAATCCTGGGATGTTTGATGAGAAGGTTCAATATTCTGCCAGATATCACAAGCCCTCCTTTGTTGAATGACACTCATCAAGGTTATCTGTGGAGAGGAAATGATGGAGATACCTAGATTGGAGATACTGCATATTATCTAGGAATAGGTGACACATTAATTTGCATTTACAAGAATGAGAAATTAGGAAAAAGTATGTATAAATGTGGGATTTGTTGCACATGGAAATCAGGGACGTGCGGTGCAAGAGTGGCAAGTGAGGTAGCACCACTCCATCATAGTCCATGGGAAAGCATCACAGCTGCGCTGCCCACTGGTATAAGGAGAGCCTCCTTGGGTGTAAGCAGGCAGGCCAGCTGCAGTGCTTTTCCATGGACTATGATGAAGTGGGTCTGCCTTTTCTGCCACACCCGCAGCGATATCCCTGATGGAAATATATCATCTAACTAACACTGAAGGGGTGACTGTAAGCTACATTAACAGCCCAGTCCTACTGAACTCACCATGTGGTGATGTGGCAGCACCAATGTAGCATCCATTGCAGTTTGAACTGATTCTCAGTTCAGGCTCTTACCACTATGCTGCACCAAAAGGCAGGGGAAGAACAATCTCTAGCAAAGTGCACGTAAATCCGGAATAAGGCTGGCTAAAAAAAAACACAACACATTGAAGAGCAAGTTACTAAATGTGTGAAAACTAATAACAAACATGTATGTACTCTCAAGGTGGGAAACCAGCAAGAGAGGCAGTGCAGCTGCTACAGACAGAGAAACTGCTGGGAAATGGGGTGAATATTTTGTTGTTGTCAAGTATTGCAGAGGATGTCAGGAAGAGAAACATGTTAGAATTTTTTTTTAGTTCAACGGTGAATACAATATGTATGGGATCAGCATCACTTATTATTAGCTACATTGCCAGCACGGTGATAGATTGGTACTGTAATTGTCGATGACTGCTTTAAACACCCCTCTCAGATAGCCTGTCATTTGAAAGTGATCAAAGAGTGAGACAAGAGCTAACCAGATGCTTCCTGTATCCAGCATCTGGGTAAAGATCTGTTTACACAGGTAGCTCTGATGTGAAGCATTGGCTTTAAAAGGTGTCATTTCAGAAGCAGAGAGATGAAAAGAAACAAGATACCGTTACACGTTCTGTCTAAAATTAAGCCAATAATTGCTACATGCCTGGCGGTTGTTTTTTTCGAACTGCACTGCTATGTATAAAAGCAGCTGTGATTAAAAACAGATGCAAGGCAGCTCAAATGATTCATTTAAATATACATTTAACCCAAGACATCCACTTTAGCATATTCCTCCCCAATACATTTTGTGTCAGGATATGTAGAATACTCCATGACAAACTGATCGGCTTATCAACATTCCTTGCTTCTATCATAATTCTGCAAACCTGCTTCTGAGAAGAGGACTTGCCTTGAACATCTGTTGGTATCTTGCGTCTCTAGTTTCCTTATCTTGGTACACTGTATGAAGTTTCCTCACCATTGCTGGCCTCCCAAGTGGACATTCAGTGCTAAAGAGAAGCAAATGGCCTAGCTTGACTGACCACTAGTCTCCATTAGTGTGGTCTGTGGGTCCTGGCTCAGCATGGATAGAACCCTCTGATACATTTCACAGGTCACACCAAAAGGCCCTTTTGTCTTCCCTTATAATTTCTTGGCTCTTTCTTTCAAGCTGGTGCCATCTGGGAGATTGCTTAGAATCAATCTCCCAGAGTGTCAAAAGGAGAAACTCCTATCTATGTTTTCCTCTGTTCTAAATCCTTATTTGCAATGCATGGGGTATCACATTCAAGAACCTTTTCTTTATATTGCTAAACTGGATATAAAAAAGAGAGGTCAAGTGAGCAACTTCAACCACATCCTCTCTCACACAAGGAGTCAGAGCTCGCTCATTCCCCCCCCCCCTTCAGTTCAGGGCAAGAATTAACCCCATGCTTTATTCTTACCACAAGAGATATTAAGATTTTTATGGTTAAATGTTTCAGAATGGTTGGGTTATCTTAACATTTCCTTATCTTGGGATGGCCTTAACATGCTGGATGAGATCGGAGCATGTTCAGGGTACTATGGCCGTAGACATGCTAGATTCCTTGACTATTTTGGCATTTTCAAGACACTGTTTTGCTATATTACATCTGAAAAGCTTCCTCAACACATTCCTCTGTCCCTCTACGTAGTTGAAAGTGCAGGCATGTGGGAGAGACCTGCTATAAATCATCCATGAAAGGAGTCTGGAAAAATATTCCTCGCAAGCAAGGCTCTCATTAACTCCAACATATGTTTTGCCACATACTTTTGGAATGACTGATTATGTGTAAAAACAGTTTAATGTAAAGAGTGGAACTAACCATGCAGAATTAAAGTAAGCAAAAACAGAAAGGATTCATTAGTTTTAATAGTAACCCATAATTTTCTTCTTCTTAAAGCTATGGATTGTCAGAGGTAGAAGTGATGGCCACACCAGTCCAAGTGACTTGGTCTGGTGCATACAAGCACATAGTGCATACAAGCACTATGTTGCTCAGAATCAGTGACATTGCCAGTGCAGGCGCAGCCCAGGGTAGATGTCAACCACCACATGAAACCCTCCTTACACACCCAAAGCATGCGTGGCACCCAGAAGTGGTTTCGTGGTGAACCAATATCATCATTGCTCCATCATATGCATCACCAAAGTGCTTCCAGGGACTGCAATTTGTGGCCATTCAAAGCCTAGGAGGGACAGGAGAGTCCATTCGTCGCCAAACATAGCATGGGGCTCCACTCACAGGCAGCTCAGGTGGTGCACCCATAACCTTCCCAGGGTGCTTCACCTTGGCCCCACTTGCTAGGCTCTGACTCAGAATGAGAAGCAACAGCAGAGTTTACTGCTTTACAGGCCCTGATTGGGAACCTATTGGCTCCATACATCATGTAGTCTCAGATGGTAGAACCACTCCAAATCACCTGTAATGCATGTGCTCCAGTGCAGCTGAGCTTAGGTGAGTCATTCTCTCCAACTGCAAGCTGCCATGAAATCATTTTTTGAGTCTTGCCTCCAGTTCTAGAGCCTTGGTGGCCTGCACAACGTTGGAACAGTGACAGCATGTGAGTTGAACCACCCAGTGTATACAGGCAACAAATGTCGAAATGCTGGCCTCTGCTAGTAGGAGGAGTTTCTTGATTGTTTAAAGGCTTTTGGGTTTGTTCTCTCCTATCTTTACTAGTCCCCTCCATTGACTTATTTTCTTGTTGTGTGTAACAATGGCTGCAGCATTCTTTGTTCTAGTAAATCTCTTAATGAAAGTCGGTTTTGTCATGTGTGGGACTGCCTTAATCCAGTGGTTTTCAACCTTTTCCATCTCAGGGCACACTGACAAGGTACTAAAATTGTCTAGGCACACCACGAGTTTTTTGACAATTGACAAGGACACCATGCTGCTGGCAAGGGGCTCATATCCCCCAATGGCCCTACAGATAAATTGCCCTCCTCCAAACTCTTGAGGCACACCTGCAGACCATTCGTGGCACACCAGTGTGCCATGGCACAGTGGTTGAAAATGGCTGCCTTAATCCCTCAACTCTGCTAACAGGTTATGAGCCCAGGCCCAGACACAGTCTAAACATCAAAACCAAGAGCTAAGATCAAACTGTGAGAAGCTGTGATCAAGTAGAAGGGGCAGGACAGACCCAAGAAATCACAGAAGGGAAATGGCTGCCAGCAGTTCAGAGGCTAGTTTTGCCATAGCAAAGCTAAACAATGAAAAATTTCAGCTGTGGACGTTTGCAGTGGAAATGCAACTTTTCAAAGAAAACCTCTGGGATGTGTTAAACAGAGACAGATCAATTGATAAGCCTGCTGAAGGAAATAGAAAAAATGGGCAGGCAAAAGCAGGCAAAAACTGCTAGATCAGCAACTTATTTGGGCAAGAAAGGAAAGTAGGTGCAAAAGGTACGCGGAATGATGCAAAAACTGTGGAATGGTCTCCTGAAAGTACATGAAATCTCAGGCCCTAACAGGAAACTGTTCTTATTATGAAAGCTGTATAGGATGAGATCTGGCAAAGGGCAGGAGATGCATTAACATACAAATACCATTTTAGAAATGTTGGATCAGTTGTGTGGAGAAGAAATGAGAGACAACCATGTAGGAGCACTATTACTGTGTAGTCTCCCAGGGCCCGGTGGTGCTCTCATCAGTGCCCTAGAGACCAAGCCAGAGTCAGACCTGACAGTGGAATATATTAAAGGCAAGCTGATAGATGGCTCAGGTACAGACAGGAAATTCAAGGGAGTGAAGATAGTGAAAAATCAGACACAGCCCTCAAGGCAGATGAGGTCAGAAGGCAGAACAGGGAAACCAGGACGTGTTTTAGAACTAAGAAAGCTGGACATCTCAGTTTGGTGAGCTGGGCAGAAGAAAAAAGCACTAAAAATGCCTAGAGCAGTGATTTTCAACCTTTTTCATCTCACGGCACACTGACAAGGCACTAAAATTGTCAAGGCACACCATCAGTTTTTTTAGCATTAACAAGGCACACTGTGCTGTTGGTGGGGGGCTCATATTTCCACTGGCCCTAATGACCCTCCCCCAAACTCGCGGTACACCTGCAGACCATTCATGGCACACCAGTGTGCCACGGCACAGTGGTTGAAAATGGCTGGCCTAGAGTAATAACTAAGGCATCAACAGGCAAGTCTGCAAAGTGCTGGTTTTTGTACACTATTTCTGTATACGTGCTTGGATACACAGAAATGGCAGGAAGTGTGATCTGGGAGTTGAGCTATTGCCCTGCCTGAAGATGTGAAACAGGATCAGCCATGGATGGGAGACCAGTAGTTGCTGACACAGCTCGCAGAGGAATGTGTGGAAGGTGGTGGAGTCGGTTGACAAGAGACGGATAAAATCTTGAGAATCTAGCCAAAGTGTGATCAGCAGCTGCCTGAGAAGGCTTGGAAGGTTTAAGAATGCAGCCAGGATGATGACCACATCATGATGACCTCCAGGATGACCACCAGGATGATGACCACACTGAGGGTTCTACGAATTGCATCCAGAACAATAATTGTAAAAACCCCATTTGAAAAAATGTTTATGAGTAGCTTGCCAATGTAAACCACCTTGTGTTTTGACAAATCTTGAGAAAGGAGGTATTAAAAAAAAAATCCCCTAAATCAGTGTTTCTCAAACTGTGTGTTAGGACCCACTAGGTGGGTCGTGAGCCAATTTCTGGTGGGTCCCCATTCATTTCAATATTTTATTTTTAATATATTAGACTTGATGCTCCCATGGTATGTGACTGCATCTGGGGAAATGTTACAGACGTATACTTTAAACAAGCTACTATGTATATTATAGTAGATGGGACTTACTCCTGGTTAAGTGTGGGTAGGATTGCAGCCTAACATTGTTAAAACTATTCCTGCTTGATGATGTCACATCCGATCACGACATCACTTCTGGTGGATCCTGACAGATTCTCATTCTGCAAAGTGGGTCCTGGTGCTAAATGTGTGAGAACTACTGCCTTAAATAAATAAAATTCAAAAGTGGAATTCTCTTTAATCAAGCTAAAATTCCACCCAAATGATCATTTAACACCAAAGTTGCAATCCAGAGTTGCCCTTGGTCAGTATGGTCACAAACATGCTGTAAAGCATGTTTGTGCCTCCTCGTGAGTCGGCTGGGCTGGTGCAGGGCTGTGTACCGGCCCCCACAGGCTGAATCCAGCCTCTGCACTGACTTGGGGATGGAGCCTTGCATCGGCCAAGCTCAGCTAATGCAAGGTTCTGGGATCGGCGGGGAGGAGGCAGGAGGGAGGCATTCCAGGGTGGCCAGAGGGCGGGTGGAGAGCAGTCCTGAGGGGGGCAGGCAGGGAGCAGGAGATGGGGTTAGAACACAGCTGTTATGCCAGTTCCCAACCCCTGTTCCCGAGCAGTGAGGGGCGGCTTCAAATCACTTTGTCCTCCTCAGACTTATGCCATCTCTGGAGTTGGTGCAAGTCCAAGGAGACCAGGAGTACAGGGCCTTCAGGTTGGGGCGTCGCGACACCCCAGTTTGAGAAGCCCTGCAATAAGATGTTAGTATGAGTTAGCTCTCATTTCCATGTATCAGAGTTAATACTAGAACTCTTATTCTGTTGTGTGCGAGCCCGATCCTGTGGTCCGTGGTGCGGCTCCGCACCGTGAACTACAGTCGCAAACATGCCGTAAGGCATGTTTGCAGGGCTTACCACTGGACTCCCACCGGAGCTAGCCCAGCGCCGGCCAGCGCTGGGCTGGTGTGTGGCGGGCGCCCTGGTTCCAAGGCTCGGTGGTCTCCTGGACCGCCGGGCTGCAGAATAGGAGGCGGGGGCATGGCCGGAGGCGTGGGGGAGGCGGAGGCATGGCCAGGTGCGTGGGGGAGGTGTGTCGGGGGTAGGGGGAGAGGCAGATCTGTGGAGCCGAGCTGCGCAGGATCCAAGGTGTTCGGGCAGGGCTGCTCACCCTACGAGCGCCTTTACTTTAGCGGTGACCAAAAGGTCGCTGCTAAAGTAAGTAGTCCCATTGCGGGGCTGCTTTTCCTACTTGGGGGAAGAGTACAAATGTCCCCTTCTCCTGAGGAGCCTCCCATGGTAGCACGGGAGGCGCAGGATCTGGCAGGAGCCCGCCATGGAGCTGCTGGACCTGGGCGCTGCGGGCAGCTCAGAATTGGGCTGTGAATGTCATCAAGTTGGCCACTGGTTTTTTTGTATGTTATAGATTTGTTGGGTGATATGTCCTGCTGTATATTAAAACAAACAAACAAACAAACAAACAAAGGTAATGGGGGTTTTCACCAACCTTTGTGATGCCATTGCATTTACGCTGTGCATATGATGTTGATGTCTGGTATGAGAGGGGGGCCATCATGGGGGGGGTGATGCAATGAGGTCTCGAACCAGGTGATGCCAACCCTAGTGATGCTTCTAGGCCCAGCTGTGCTTTTTAGGCTGCTATCCTAGACACATTTACTTGAAAGTAGATCCTATGGAACTGAATGGAACTTACTTCTGAGTAGTCAGGAATAGGATTGCACTGTTAGCTACATTTGAGGCCTGCTTGTTGGTTTCATGTTGGTTTCATGGCAAGATGCTTGCCTTCTTCCTTTGCTCCTGTGGTACTGCTCTCTTTCATACACACTTTATTCCTAGTTTTATCAACAGGCAAAAGTAACATGGGTGTGCGGGGACTGAGGAGAAAGGGATCTGTTTAATTTCCAACCCACTTACACCAACAAGGATCTGGATCACCCAGTACTTAAGTAAATGAGTTCCAGATGTTGGACACATCTTATAGATATGCAAAAGAAAGCAGATGGTGAATTTTAGTATAATTTGAAAGATTCAGTATATACCTTTTTTAATGGATGAAAAAAAAATCTGAAGACAAAAATATCTCAACAAGCTGATAAATCACCACACTGGGTAGCCTATCAACAGAGGCTTCAAACATAATCCAGGCTTCTAGTGAGAGGTGAAGCAGTCGTTACAAACCTGTTGGTGATCCCCACAGAAAGTGTAAGAACAGTTTAGAATTAGCCACATGAGTTAAAAATCAGATGGGCTTCGATGGAAATTCAATGTGTGAGATACACTTAATCATATTTTTGTTGCCTGAGGGATTCTCTGTCTCTGTCTTCGTGGTTTCTCTTGCTGCCTCTGAGACCTTTCCATCTGTTCGGAGACCCAGTTAACATGACTGATGGACTTTTATTTATGGTTTGGAAGAATGAGGTTGCACACATGCAAACCCTGCTCAAAGAACTCCTTCTTAACACGACGGAAAAGCAGTTCCTAGAGGTGCCACATCCAAATGTGATCTTTTTTCTTTTTAAATTGAATTGTGAAATGTGCTCCTTTCACATTATTTTCTGTGACCAAATTCATTTCCTTATCAAGTTCTTAAGGAACATCATCATAGGGATGGTAATGAGCACATCACTATACAGATTTTAGAACTGGTTTGTTTTTTTCAGACTACACGCCATCTTCCCCCCTTCTTAAATGGCAGTAGATCATGCTCTTAATTGTTGATCCAGCCATATAGGGTTATAAAGATAATCACCAGTATTTTGAATTGCACTCAGAAATGAACTGACAGCCAGAGAAGCTGATACAGCAGTGGCATGGCTAAGTCAAACCACTTGCCCCAAGTAAACTGCACTAGCTGAAGTTTTTGAATGGTCTTCAAGGACAGAACCATGCTGAGCACTTTACAATACTCCAACCTTCATGTATCCAGTGCATGGATAACTCTTGCCACAGGTACAGATGCAGTTGGCGCACCAGTCTAAGCTGTGTAAAGGTCCTCTGGGCCACCTCCACTACCAGGACATTCAAAAGCTGTGGAGGGTTCAAGTGTACTCCCAAAGTGTGAACCTGCTTCTTCAAGGGGAGTGCTACCCCATCCAGAACAGGCTGACAATTTATGACCTTCTTTTCAGGTCTCCTGACAATCTGCGCTTCTGTTTTGTTTGGATTTTATTTCAACTTGCTGACCCTCATCCAGCTCATTGTCAACTCTAGACAGTAGGTCATGACTTTTACAGCCCCCCCCCCCATGTTAGATTGAATGGAGATATAGAGTTTAGACCTTCCCTCCCTCAAATATATTGTCTATTGAGCATTTCCCTTCACATACTTTAATTAGGGTCTTTCTGTCCTATATCATATTTATGAAACTCTCATATTGAAATGCATGCACACACATACACAAAAAATGGGACAGAGATGGATTTGACCTGAATGGTCACTCTCCACACTGGAAGAGAATACATGATGTATGGAATGGCATGGCTTCAGGGGAGTAAAGTTTAACCTTTTTTTTTCTGATGACCCCAAAGCATAGATGAACTAGCTGGTAATCAGGAACATTTCCAATTTAAAGCCAAAGTCATTTTTACAGCCATGTAAATGTAAATGTAAACTGTAAATTTACAGTAAATGTAGGGAAGTCACTGGTGTGAATTTCAATCCTTGCATTGGACTCAGTGCGAGTATATGAACAAGCTTTCCTGCAGCGAATCCCCAGAACATATGCTCAGCTCGCTTAAAAATGGCAAGGAGGTATCTCGATGTGCATGCTTTCCTTTCCTTTCACATCAATTCTGGTTTTGTTATGAGACTCTGCAGTGG
Source organism: Tiliqua scincoides (assembly GCF_035046505.1). Taxonomy (NCBI): domain Eukaryota; kingdom Metazoa; phylum Chordata; class Lepidosauria; order Squamata; family Scincidae; genus Tiliqua; species Tiliqua scincoides. Next base: position 23,795,258 of record NC_089827.1, on the reverse strand, counting down.
TGTCTTAGCTCAGGCACAATGTTCCTATTCCCACTGCTCACACCCTCATTATCACAGTCACTTAAATTATATTCCCCAGCTGACAGTGGCTGCCTCGAAGAAGGCATAAAAACGTCCCCTGAGCTTTCTTCAGTTCAATGTATACGAGCAAAGTACTTCCCTGTGGCCAGACTTTGATGTCTTATGACTGATGTTCACTTCTCTTTACTGTTTAACCAGCAGAATTTGTTCCAGCTGCAGACTCTCATTTGGATTATCCAAGGAGAGAGTAGATGACATTGTCCTGTGCCCATACAGCACAGATCATCATTTGACAGACATATAACATGAATCTGTATAGACACCTTGCATGTCTTGTGTGTGCGTAGGTATCAGTGGCAGTTGTGGAACGGTGATTCTAAATAACGACTGGGGTGTGGATAAAGGGTTAAAGCCCCTCCCCCTATACTGTGGACCAAATCCATATGCTCCATCAGAGAGTATTATTTAGGGAAGGAAACTCAATCTATTCATTTAATGTTATTGTGTAGCATTATTATTATATTATATTATAATGTAATCAGTTTGGCCTTAGAGTTTTAAGGAAACATTTGAACTGTAGACTCATGTTCTTACTCCCACATGCAAATAGATTATTTTGCTGACATTTCCTGAGTGCTCTTTTGCCTTGTCTACAAGATTTGGAAAAATAAGAGGCGGCCAGTAGCACCACTGGATAAGCACCCAGGCTTTCACAGATGAAAACAAGTCTCACTTGTAACACCCCATTCATCAATTAAGAATCATTGCCTAATGCAGGTGCATGAGACTCAAAGCATCAAGCATGATCTCCTTCAGACATTGATGTTCTAGAGCAGTGGCTCCCAAAGTCCTCCATGGGAGGAGGGAACCATGTTAAGTCTTTGTGGGGGCGGGGTTGCAGCAGTGGCATGATTACAAGGGTTGAAAGTGGTTTCTGATCTCTATTTTTAGTTGATTGGAGGCTTAGGAAGCCCTGCAGAGGCTTCCACGGAGCTCCTGGCATCCCCCCCCCCCCAGAATACGGCACTACCTAACGTGACTACAGAAAAAAACCCTTCAGTCCTAGCAGCAGTGTGATCCTGGGGATTTTGTTGCTGCCTTCTGTCCCTCCCAGCTCCTTAAAGCGGTATTGGTCAGTGCTTCCCAGGTTGGATGGTCACAACCCACCAATTTGGGAACCTCTGTTCTAGACAGCTGAACCCTGGGGAATGACAGCTCTAGGTACTCATAGTCACATTAACAGGACTTCCTTAGAAAGTAACAATACGGGCAGTACAGACAGTGATTTCTCAGGAGCAGGGATCGCAATATAGGAAGTGTGTGGTTAGCCAGTGTTGGTGTGGCCCCATCATGTGTCAGACTGGGGCAATTGTCCTCATTGTGTCTCTTCCAAGTCCTGGGGATAGTGATTTTTCGGAAAGTAGGAACTGTCCCTGGAGGAAAGGGCTAATTGGAACACATGGAAACTGCTTTGTTTGCAGCTTCCTATGCAGATTATTTTCAGAATCACCAAGCCAAGGACAAATTTGTGGACAGATATATTGCACTCATGCCACTGCTTGGCTCCTGCTCTGTTCCTCCCACGGTCACAGTTAATTTTATGGCAGCCTTCTTCCTCTTCGGATTCAATTTAGATAATCAAGGCGATTCTATTCCTTCCTTTTATGCTTCAACTCTTTTTTTTCATTTTAAGATATCCAAGATACATAAATCATGCAAGGAGGCAGTATAGAAGTCAGTATTTGTAAGCACAGCATCCTGTTTTTGTACAACACTGTTTTCCTCCCCTCTGGCATTTCTAATATAAACATTCAAGGAAGCTTTGCAAGGGGTTTGTGGAAAAACTAGCAGTGATCTAGTCCGTGAACTTGGGGTTATGAATTTAACAACGTGAGATATACTGCCTTTGCTTTTGCATCCACTTTTGCCTCTGTGTGATTTATAAAGTGTGCGTTCTAGGCTTTGTTCCACGAGAAAAAAGACCCAGGGCATTTCAAAGAGCACTTTACAAGCCGTGTGGTTTGTTTGCCAAGATAAGGCCGATCACCAAAATATCAGGCTATGCTGTCAGAGAAAATAGACATGTCCAGTGGCGCAGCTAGAAGGAATTCAAAGCACTAAGTTTTGCAGGCACCTGAACCTGCCATGCAAGCAGCCCCTCCCCTTTGGAGACTTTCTAGGCAGTGGGAGCAAAACAGAGATGAATGCCCCCACCCGGGATGGCTTCGAAGGGGAGGTGGAGGGGCTCCTTGCAAGGCATTTTCAGGCGCCTGCAAAACTTAGTGCTTTGCACCCCCTCTACCTATGCCACTGGACACGTCTGGAGACACAACATTCATTCTTTCAAAGGTCCACCACCGGCTTGTTCAACTACGAGGTCGTTATATACAGACATGCACAGGCACAGCTGCAGCCTTTTTATCTTGCTGGCTAAACTGGGAACATGTGAAGAAAACCGAAAAAAACACTACATTTTGCAAGGCTTTTCGTGATTTCCCTTGAAATTCTTCATTTGTACATTGACTTTAGGTCAAATCCCATGACAAACTACTAACTACTGCACCAGCTTTGGCTTTGTGAGCTTGTTCTCTGAATCTCTGGCAAAGCTTTTTTTCTCTACCCCTTTTCGCACCAATCAGCGTTTCTCTCTGTAGATGGCAATGCCCTTTGGGTCAGGCATCACCAAGCGATTATGGTCCTCGGTTCATTTAGTGTGAATGCACAGAAAACTACAGATTGAAACTACGTAACTCCAGGTTAGCAGGGTGTAGTGAACTAGGCCCTCAATTTGTGGTAACCTGATACACTTTTGTAGTAGATTTGTTTCAAGATAACAAGAGACTCCATTTTCAAAACAGTCTTCTGAAATAGCTGCAGCTCTCTTCTTCGGCTAACTGGCTCAAAACCTTTGTTTATCATTTAAGATAATGTACTTTGCTCCTTTTCCCTCTCACCATATAGCAAAAGAAGGAGAACAGAATCATCTGATCTTCATTCTTACATTACAAATAGTTCAGAATGGGATTGTGGATGGATAGGAATTAGTGAGTGTGTGTGTGTGGGGGGGGGGAGTTATTCGGCATAAAAAGCAATAAAAAATTAATTGTATTTAATTCTTAATTGTCCTATACCAGCAAACATGGCCTACTACCCTCTATGGTATTTGCCTCTTGTGATGTCACTTTTGGCTTCTGGGAGACTCTTTTGGGTCCTGTTCAGGGTGACAAGATACCATGGAGGACAGAGTACCTATACCTTTAAACATTGTATAGAGCAGTCTCCAAACCCCAGCCTGGGGGCCAGATGTGGCCTGCAGAGAGCCTCTGTCTGGCCTGCAGCCAGCCTCTGATCCCCTGAGACCCTCTGGCTCAGTTGACCAAACCCAACCAGAATTGTGCTTTTGGGGTAGGTGAATAGGGATCCATTTAAGTGTGTGCTTTATTTCTTGGGCTGTGTTAGTGCTTGGAGAAATCCTGGACATTTGAGCCCATTCATTCATTCATTCATTCATCAAGTTCCATCTCTAATATATTAAATTTTATATTAATTTTTTTTTTCTAGCCCTCAGCAATGTGCCAGATATTTGATGTGGCCCTTTGGCTGAAAAGTTTAGAGACCCCTGGTAGAGAGGAGGACATCTGGACAGGTGCAGCTTAACATAGAAGGGTTTAAAAAGCTGCACCTGCCCAAATTCCCTCTTCTATACATTGGTTAAAGGTATAGACACTTTGTCCTCCATTGTAACTGGTCACCCTGGTCCTGTTGCTCTGTTTCTAGGGCATCTGTAGTATTGAATAGTTAGAGGAAGAGGGAAAGACAATTTGTTACTACAGACAGTTGCCCTAGAAACAGAACTGCAGAACCTGGAAGAGCTTTTCAGTGTTTTCAACTACTGTGCTCCAAACTACCATGGCACATCTGTGGTCCTTTTGCGGCACACTGTTTGAAAATTATTGTCCTATACAATTCTATACTTTAAAAAAGTCTTATCTATGAACAGAATTGTATTGGCACCAGTTGATAGAGGGCCTAAGGCAAAGCCCACCTAAGGCAAAGCCGCCACAGGGTACCCCCCCCCCAGTGGTGGTGAGGGCAACTCCTTATCCCCATTGGGATCCAACCCTAGAGATCCCATGGTGATGTTCACTGGCTGATTCAAGCCACTGCTGCAACTGGTACTAGGGGCTCAGAATGTTACTCAAACACATTTGCTTTGCTGATGCCTTATCTCACCCTGATGACGTCTGACACCTGCCCTGGAACAGAATGATATTCATCTACCAGAAGTCCCTGAAACCACACTGAATTCAGCCAGTAAAGAAACATATTCTTATGAAAATGGCTAACTAAATATTTGGATAGTATTGGGGCCAGCAATATTGCTTGGAGTTCATTTATAATCTGTTGTATAGGAAGTGAACGGAAGAAATGAGTGACTTTGCAGGTATCCCCTGGGGCAGGCAGAGGCTGCAAATGCAAGCATGGCCCTGAATTAAAAGCTTTCCCTTTTCCTTCAAGTCCCTTTCTTTTTTTTCTTTCTTGTTTTTATTTAGAGTTGTGAGCAGAGGCCATTCCAACTTGGAACTCAAATGCTATGTTTAGGTATGAAAAGTTTACGCAAAACTACAAGCCAACTCTGTCCCCTTCCCTGTCTGTTTTGTCCTTGTTGGCTGTCATTTGGATTCAGTGTCCAATTTTTCTTTTCTGGTTCTCTTTCTTTGGATGGCTTCATTATATGACATAAAGGGGAAAAATGTTTGTGTTGTTGAGCTGTTCTCTTGCCAAGGGTTGGTTCTCATTATTCTATTGGGTCACTTTTTGGACATAAGGCCATACCTCCACCCATATGGGCAGCATAATGCGTGAGCTGGTAGCTCATTGTTGCCAACCTTGTCTTTTAGGCCAATCCTATCCACCTCCTCCTGCCATTGGTGCAGCCACACCATAAAGGTGCATGTTGTATCCAGTAGGGGGGAGGGTTTGGAGCAGGAAGCTTCAGAAGGGAATGGACTTCATCATTGTTTCTTGTACGCAGTCTATTTATCTTTCTCTTTTTGGGGGCAGTTCACTCAAGGAGTCTTCTCACTGTTACCTCCTAAGACCACAATGCAGCACTTGTAAGTGATCCAAATCAATGGGGCTTCAAAGCAGTTGTGTACATCATGATGTGGAGAGGGAGGGAGAAAGTGGGGATAAGAAAGAAAAGACATGTTAAATCTATCCAGACCGGCCTCTCTCTGTAGTCTAACTTTTTCATATCATTTTTGCCAAGGGATTTGGGTGCAAAATAAAATTGAAATGGTTTCAGTTCTCTTAAGATGTTCTTGCCTATTCATTAAAAAATTCTCCTGTGATGAATATGCGAAGTTGGACACAAACATTAGAAGCTGTAAAACTTCAGCTCTACTCTTCAATATTTTTTTTTTACATACTATAGTTCATCAAACAATAGGAAGTTTTAGGGGCAGTCTTCCAGCATTTGTTTTCTTGTGGGGAGACCATGCCAGGGCCTTGTTGCGTTTTGTAATACCTGGCTATTTAAAATGTACAGATTGAGTAAGCAGGAATATGACTGTAAAGTGTCATTATTCCTCAAGACTAAAGCCGTATCCCTGAAGTTTTTGGAATACTACTTCCCTTGCTAGCTCCAAAACTTTCTTTTTTTCTGCAGAACTGCACAAATGAGGCTGTTGATTCTTCTCATCCTGGCTTCATGTATTTTCCACAATGAGTTTTTATATCAAGACCAGTGTGATGGGCTATTTAGTGCCCTTTAGGGAGACCCGTTATTTACCATCAGGAACCATCAGGCTATGCAAGAACATAGAAATCAGGGCAACTGTTACCCTGCACATGCCTGATCTTGTCTGATCTCGGAAGCTAAGCAGGGTCAGGCCTGGTTAGTACTTGGATGGGAAACTGCTCAGGAATATTGGGTGCTGTAGGCTTATACCATAGTCTTTCGAGACTGAAGGTTGCCAACCAGAAATCAGGGCTACCTAGACTTGCCTTAACACATTCGCATACTTACACACACACAATCAAAGTTTCAATGTGTGTTCATTGTACAATCGGCACAAAATATATTTGAAAGCATGTACATATGCGGATAGGGAGAGGAACCTTTTGAAGGATTCAAAATATTTGACCCGTTCCAGTGATTCAATTCTTCATGTTTCTTCATGTTTTTATTTTTGGAAAATGTATAAAAATAAAATGTATAAAAGCAGAATTCTAAAATTTATAAAATGTATAAAGTAAAATTCTTCCATTTTTTCATAAACAATAGTAAATAATATAATAAATAGAAAAAATACACAATATTTGTGTGTGTGAGTCAATATGCAGAGGACCAATCAACCATGTCAAACTTGTGGAGCAAATTCATGGGTGTATATGAGCCCAATCCTATCCAATTTTCCAGTGCCCGTGCAGCTATGTCCATGGGGCGTGCACTGCTTCCTGTGGTGGAGGCAGTCACAGAGGCCTCCTCAAGTTATAGGAATATTTGTTCCCTTACCTCAAGTCTGCGTTGAGGCTACACTGGTGCTGGAAAGTTGGATAGGATTGGGCCCTTTGTCTTCCCCCTGCCCCCAGCGTGCTGATGTCTGGTCATACAGGAGGTGGTTCATTCAAACTGCCCCTCAAAATGAATGAAAAAAAAATATGTTGTAATAAGTCCTGAGCTAAAATGACAATATTCTAATATGGATTTTTGTTGGCATCCTTCAGTCTCGGAAGACTATGCTAGCTCGGAAGACTATGATATCATGCTCTGAATGGTGGTTCTGGAACAGAGTGTCCTCTCCAGTGCGCGAAGCCTGGGTAAAGTAGGTATGGAGGATAGGCTGTTACCCATGCAGCAAATCCCCCCTCTCCACGTCGCTGAAATGGTCCAATGGAAAGGCAGAGGCCAATACGGTTGGTTCCAGCGGCGTTGCAGGAGTTGCCAGAACGTGACTGTGTTCAGCCATGAACTGCCTCAGGGACTCCAGCTCCAGATTTTGCCTTGAGGTTGACTCCTGAAGCCTTTTCCATAACTGGATGTAGCCACAAGGCAGTGGAGATTTGGGATGAGAATTTTCCTTCTCTCAGATGAGCTGCCTTCCCAGGCTGACGAGTCCCATCTACCCAGTGGCTTAGTCGCCTCTTACGACAAGTACAGCCAAACTGAGGGCCTATTCGTATCCCCCAGCCCTCAGGGGTATAATGGATATGGATTATGGATACGTTGCCCAATATTTTACTGGCTTACCAATATCCCCACACTTTATTTCTTTGTAGTGGATAACGAGTAAACGAGTTTGTGATGTTTCCAACAAAAATCTAAGGTTTTTTTTTAAAAAAATTTTCCCTCCACAACTGCCAAGTCTTTACTTTAAGATTGGATTTTTAAAAAAAATTTAGAGACTTTTCAGAGAACAAGACTCAAGCTATTTTTCCGTAGGATAAAAGAAAAACATCAACAGCAATATTAGATCTCAAATCTATCTGAATTAAGTTCCCAAGATGGATTTAATTAATATTTTTAAATTAGAAAATGTTCTGCTACACCCAAGGGACATTTTCTCATGAAGCGTTGAACTCTGCTACGCAGAATCTTGGGGCCTCGAATGAATCCATTCGGAAGATGCTTCTGTTTATTGCTGCAAGAAATCTTGTTGAGCTGACAGTTGAATGTAGGTTACACTGAAGCCAATATTGCAATCCTGAGGAGGAAGCCAAGTGAAATGCCGTCCTCTATGGCCCAAATTGCTATCGATCCTTCGTTCTTATTAATCGTTTGGTGCTCTAGATAGTATGTAAACTTCAAATCACTTTAAGTTGCTTGTATTCTAAATCTGATGCTAGTGTAGATTAGTTGTGAAGATTAATCATCCAGAGTTGTCAACTAATTGTGATAAAAGAAAATGATTTTGTGGAGACAACATCAAAGAAGCTTCCAGAAAGATAGCATACTGCCGATACTACCTGGTTGCACAAGAAGCAGGATAATGTGGGCATCAGGACTCTCACACACCAAGAGAATACCGAGAATTGGCATTCTCAAATTTGTGGAAACCATATTCATGGTCTATAAAAGGGAGAAAAATTGAACAGATTAAGACCTTTAAATATTTGGGGGTGAATTTTCATTATAATATCTTCTGGGTTGTCCATCAGAAGCTGTCAACTAACCTAGGACACTCTACTATTCAATCTACTACTCGTTTTTTCTTAGGCAAGGCAATTGTCATATTCCATCTGTTCTTAAGGTCTATAATGTCAAAGTAATACCGCAGCTCCTGCATGGTTCTTCAGTATGGCTAAGTTCAATTAACCTTTCATTCGAGCGTCTTCAGGCTAGGGGTGTACTGGGTTTCCCCAGATGTGCCCCTTATGCAGCTACTTGTTTAGAACTCGGGTAATTGTTGCAGGAAACTAGGGTGTGGCAGCTAACATTTAAATACTGGCTGCATGTCCTTTTTCACACTAGCCAGGATAGTCTGCTACACCTCATGATTTCTGAACAGGATACCCCTATGTGGCTCACTGGAGTCTGGAAGAAAATAGAACCTATGGATCTTCTTTTCGACCATCTGGCCATGTCTTTGGAGACGAAACTCCTTTCAAAAGGTAAACAGAGGCTTGCGGATATCAAATCTCAAACCCTCCTTAGCTAGGCTGCATGGACTTGTTCCCCCTTAAACTTTCACAGTCTGTTAGCCCACAATCAGATGGCTCCTTATCTGACTCTTTTGATAAATCCTAAGGAACGTCATGTAATTACACAAGCCAGATTTAACGTTGTTCCATCGGCAGTAACCTCAGGAAGTTATCATAAGATCCCTTTTTTTGACCGGCATTGCCCCTGTTCTCTGTTGCAGGTCAAGACCCTTTCTCATATACTCTTCTCTTGCTCAGTTCATACGGATATGTGCTCTATTGATCTAGAATCTAACCTAGCAAAGTAGACTGGGCTCTCAGAGCAGCTGAAACTTGTATACCTACTAAATGATGGCCCAGTAGATGCATTGCTGGGCACTGCTAATTTGTCAGTTGTAGAAAAGTATGGAAATAGGCTGGTGTGAGATGGTTTATTTGTATTTTAATTTTAAAATTTGTGTGTGACTTTTTAAATATTTTATTTTATTTTAATGACTTATTTGTTGGAACAGACGAGTTAATGTCAATAAAGGCCTCTAAATCTAAATCTTCTCACACAGTTCAGGGAAGAATTATTAAGTTGAGAGTATCAGATAAGGTGGCCAGATGCAAAAGATGACAGAGATGCTCTATCTTTAAGAAGAGGGGGATTTTGGAAGGTGAAACTTGTCTGCAAGGATGACACAAGCTGCCCTAGCTGAGACCCCCAATTCTGCAAGCTATTAATAGTATAGGTGACCTGTCCTCCTTGGCATCTGCTTGGTCTATCTGTAAACATCTCATTATTAAGTGCTGGATCTGTAGGCCTTTGACTGGACTGTAATTTTGAGCTCCATCAGCATCTTTTGTTGCCATGGGAGCAAACTTAGGCTTGTCAAATCAGCATTTAAAAAGAAAAAAATCCTATGCTGGTTGTACCATAGCTTGGAAAGCCATCAGAACAACCAGGAAAAAAGACACCTACAGCTCAGCAGGTGTACTGATTCAGGATGTGGGAACAACTGGGCCTTGTTCTTGAGATTTTTCCATTAGGTAAAATGCATTAGAACTTTTCCATTGCCCATAAGACTATGCCAGTAAGTGGTGCCATAGCTCACACTGTGTATCAAAGTTACAGATTCAAATTCTGGCATTTCAAGCTAAAGCAATATTAGGCAACAGGGATGGAAAAGTATTTGCACCTCTAACCATGAAGAATCATTTCCTGCTGGAATAGACAATGCTAGATCAACGCTGAGAGCCTAAAGTGGCAACTTCATATGGAACTCCAGACCACAATTTACAGAAACTCACATCACTTCCTTGTACTGAATGCTGATCTTTTCTCTGGCTGCTTCAGAGAACTCAAGTCCATTCTTGCTTTTAGTTTGTTCTCCTCATGACTGTTTTACCAGGCCCTGACACATAAGAACATAACAAGAACCCTGCTGGATCAAGCCAAAGACCTTTCTTATCCAGTGTCCTGTTTCCTCCAGCAGCCAACTAACTGCCTCTGAGAAGCCTACACGCAAGAGATGAAGGTGTACTTCTCTCCCATCATTGCTCCTCTGCAACTGGTATTCAGAGACAGACTGTCACAGAACATGAAGGTAGCATATTGCCATCATCAACCCTAGTAGCTCTTCACAAACCTGTCCTCCATAAATGGTCTAATTGCCTTTTAAAGGAATCTAAGCTCATGGCTATCACCACAGTGAATGTCATAGTTTATCTGCTTTGTGAAAAAGTCCCTCCCTTTGTTCTTATGAAGTCTTCTGCTGAGCATTTTCATTGGATGACCCCTGGTTCTGGTGCTGTGAGAGAGGAAGAAAAACTTTCTGTGTCTACTTTCTCCACAGCATGCATACATTGACTGCGGCTGCCCTTAGAAATTCAAGTGTCAGGAAACTGTCAAACCGGTCCTTCGCTGTCTGTGAGCTGTTCAGAATTGTATTCAGAAAGGGTGAATATTTATATATTTGTGAAAAAAGAGAGCAAAAGTGAGTATTGCTGCAGGGTTCATCTTCTCCATGGTGTACCATCAGCTGATATGCAGATCTTCCACCGAGCAGCAGAAACGTGTTTGTACATACAAATTTTATCTGCACTGCAGAAATCATTAACCGAGTCATTTTTAGAACTTTGGAATAAAAATGAATTCCTCAATAATAATTTGAGGAGTGACTACGCTGGCTGATTGATCAATTAATTAATTAGGTGAGTCTGACTCCACTATGTCTTAATTAAAAGCCTGTAATTTAAGCTTTTAGAAGTCTAATTTTTTTTGCATTATATCCGCAATTACCACAAGATGTTCAAGCAGACCCACTGCAAGAGCAGCTGGGAATTGTATAGAGAATTATCCTCCAATTACATCGTTGGGATCTGTTCTCTTGCATAAACTGAAATTAATGCAATGCAGTCAGGTGGATGGCTACAAAGCCTCTTTGAGCATTTTTATGTGCAATTCTGTTGGCACATGCATATATTTCAAATGGAATGAAATGGGGAGAAAAGTTCCTACACATCTGCAGAATGACTTAAACGTAGGGTGTTCTCTGAGAGATTCCTATCCCTCTTTCATTTTGAGAGATGCACTAGTGCATCTCCCAAAATAAAAGAGGAACAGGTGTGACTAGTGTCTAGCACAACTATGGAGCACCTACTGAGACCAAAGATAAGAGCTACCTCCCCCTACCCTGGCCATTTTGCATTTGGGAGCAAATTAGGGAGAAGGAAGACATTGGGACCATTGGGGAGCCTGGTGCAATAACAAGCACTGAACCTCCCCTAGCATGTTGCCCCCCACAACCCCTGTAGGTTTAGCAGCAGTAGAACTAGGACAATAGGCTTTCTCGCCCAAGCCCCTGTAATGATGCAGGGGCTTTGGGAAGAAGGTTTTTTTTGGAAGATTGCTGAAGGGAGAGCTGTTGCACAAGTCACTCTAGAACAATCCTCTCCACATACGAAAGCCCACTAGAGCAGGGGTGCACCCACCTAGAGCTGGGGTGCAAAGTCATACAGAGAGCTACAAAGTTAGCATTCATGCTGCTTGCTGAAGGCTGGAAGTGACATCATTAAGCAGAAAGTGGCATCATTAAGCAGATGATGGCCAGAAATAAGCACTTCGTTCTCTCATAGAAACTGATTAGCTGCAAGTGACAGAAGAGAAAGTGTGCAAATTTTGTTCATCTTCTCAAGATAAGAGAGAGCCCAAGTATTACGCTGGGAGAGCCCAATTATAATAGGGGCTGGATCAATTGCTTCTAGGGGCCACGTTCGGGCCATGGGCCTTATGTTTGACACCCCTGCTCTAGAGACTTCATGATGATGTAAAGAGGACATCTTGGCTGTAGGTGGCAGTGCCAGTTGCAGCAGTGGGACAAATCTCTTGGCTAATTTGCAGCACCACTTCCACCAGTGCTAATGGGTGGAGATGACTGGGAGGCTTAGGAGTTTGGCTGGTATCCTCTCTTGCCGTCACCTAATGCTACAGTTGCATTGGGAATCAGGAGAGCTTGGAAAGTTGGAAATTGAAGGGTTCTGAGCCAGAACCTGGGGGAGGAAAAATGAGAAAGGAGCTGCCAATCTGTACTTTCTTCAGTTCACTTTACTACTTATACAGGGGTCCACCACTTAACAACCTTCCACTTAATAATGGACCATAATATATGACGCTGGTCAAAGCACAACAAAGAGGCTCTTAAGCCGGACTCCCAAAGCCTGCAGCAGAGTGTCTTCGCATTAAGAGGCCCTTAATGCAAAGAAGAGGCAATCTATCTCCAGTAACCTGTGCAGCCAGTTAGTTTTTGGCAGGGAGTGTCTGTTTACACAACAAAGGTACTATATTGGGCTGAATGTTCACTTAACAACTGAATGCATAACAACAGGGATTGGAGAACGTATCCCCATCGTTAAGTGGCGCACACTTGTACATGTTTCTTTTTGGACTTTCTATAGTGTCTATAAGTATAACTGGGCACACCTGATTCATAAGAAGCATCACATACAATATGCATACATCCATAAACTGATACAGAGTGACTGTGCTAAAAGAAGGAAGACAAAGGGTTAAATATTCCTTTAAAAACCAGCCAGAGAAAATGAAACATGAGTTCAGCCAAAGTGTGTGTCCTCCTGTGGGGAAATTGACATCCATAAGGGAAACATTGGCTTACTACCAAATACGGCTTTCCCTGTCATCGTAATTGTGGATACCAAGCAAAAGATTAACTAATACCATTGAATTCAGTGCCATTGAATTCAGTGACAAAACTTTTGATTAAGTGGAAGAATAGGATCTTTCCAATGAACCTTTCCAAAGGAAAGGTTTAACCCAAACGCTGAACATGGAACCATGTGTACACTATATCGAAAAGATTCTGTTCCAAGTATGCCTGAATTCAGCATACTGTATAAATTACTGTATGCATATACTCGTATATGTATTAAAGAAACTGGCAAGGGAACATTGCAAAGCACTGAGTACACCAGTGCAAAGCACTGAGGCTCTGATCACTGGAAATCTTGTGAGATTTTCCCAGCTATTGCCCACACTCATTCAAACATTTCTTTTCAACCAATGAGACTAGAAACCGGTTTTTAAAAAAGAAACACTGAATAACTCAGGAAGGCAAATTCTGTGCCCATCACTACATTCAGCTCTTTCTGCACCTGTGCAGAAGCACAGAATACAGGCACTCCTGGGGGAAAAAAATGCTCTAAAAATCACCATATATACAGTCATCTGAGTGTGTGTGAAAACGTCCATTTTCACACTGCACAGCTGTGTGGCACTCGTATCATGGGAAATTTCTTGCATTTTAAAGAACACATTTCTGTTCCTTATGATTACAGAGATAGCAGGGATGGATCTCCTGAAATGGAGTTGAACAGGCATTTTCATGGGAAGGATGGGGGTTGCTGTACTTCTCTACATAATGGCTTCTTTCCCTTTCCATATTTACAGCACAAACAGAATTGACTATGCAAACTTGTTATATGCTTAAATTTGTGTAATGCAGCAATCTGGTTTCGGAAATTGACGGTGCAGAATTTTGATATTCTATTGCTGTTGTACAGAATACTTATTTTGTATCATGCCAAGGCTAGAAAAGGCTGAGAAGTAAAGGAATTAAAAACAGACTGCAATAGTGGGGAAAGTCATTTAAGCTATGTGAAAACTCCGAGCATGCAAATTAATGAAGTTAACTAATGAATCTGGGTTCCATTTCTCTGTATAGGCCATTCTGCTGCTGCATTACAAATAACATAATTCTGTGTGCATTTTGTAAGTGCAAATGAAGAGTTTGGGCTGGCTAACATCTCATGCTTGCTTTTATGTAAATAGTAACTTAAGCCTCTTTTGTCTTTCCCTGCTTTATAGCGCCATGGTATTTTGTTGGAAATTTGAGTAGTGATAAGGAACATTTGCAATATTCATAGCCTTCTTATTGATATAGTAAATACATATAAACTAGGAGAAAGCAGTAATAACCCAGAACTCATTCTGCAAATGCTTATTAGGGAACATTGTTGCTCATATATCCATATATATATTTTTGCTGTGCTTTCTTTTCTTTTTTAAAAGATATTATGCACTGGAGAACAGGAACAAAGATGTAGACTGAGAGTCTATTCCTGTGCATAAAAGGAGACAGTGTAAAAGTGCTATGAACAGATTCCTTTTTTATTACAGAATTCCAACCTTACAGTATCACACAAATGTTACTATCAATAGCCTTTTCTCAGAAGTTAAACAGGTGAAGCTGTCTTCTACCAAGTCTGGCCATTGGTCCATCTACCTCAGTATTGTCTGCACTGGTTCTTCAAAGTTTCAGGCAGGGAATATTTCTCAGCCCTAGTTGGAGATGCCAAGGATGGAACCTGGGGCAGTCTTGATTTGTTCCCACAAACAAATGGCCAGACCAGGCTGGTCACAGTTCAGCACCTTGGAAAGCTCCAACTGAGCGACTTGCCGCACAAGGGCCAAAAAAGAAAGGACATTTCAGGGTGTTGGCCCTGGGGTCTTCTATTCCAGGATCTCCAGTTCAAGGATCTCCTTGCTGGTGGGCTCAGGGTCACTCCAGGGTAGGATGGAGGACTCGGACAGGTAGGCTGGCTCTTCTGACCTAACTGCTCATTCTTTCTCAAGGTTGATCTCTGAGCTTGGGGAGCAACTTACCCATGATAGGAAATTTCAGGCGAAACAAGTGGCCTTCCATATGTTCACTGAATATCCCTACTGGCTCTATCTCAGCATTGCTGCTCCTGCCAGTTCCACCCCACAAGTTGGGTAGAAGATTTGAAAGGGGCGTCTAGGAGTGATCAGCTACAGGCACATAAGTGCCCCTCTCATTATTTCAGTCAAATGTCTGTGCATTTAGCCAGTGCCAGTGCCGACATCAGATATGAGAAGAGATCATTTCTACTCTAGACAAGTTCCATCTTGAGCAGTGCTGGTGCTAAGCTGGGAGGACAGTATAATGGGCATAAACCCTTGGCCAGAATCAATGGTATTACTCTTAGAGTGCAATCCTAAGATTGTACTGGGCCAGTGTAAGCCCTGGTCTGAGAGTGTTGCACACATCCTGTGAGGCATGTTTGTGCCTCTGTCAGAGAGCCAGGCTGGCGCACAGATGTGTGCTGGCCCATGGAGGTCAGATCCAGCCTCTGTGCTGATGCAGATGGGTAAGTTCGCATTGGTGGCAGTTTGCTGCTGTAGGGGTTTGGGGAGGGCAGGGGGCAGGAGGGAGGGGCAGAGAAGGGCATTCTGGGGCAGGAGGAGGGAGGCCGGTGGGTGGGCCAGACCCAGGAAGAGGTGCTGCCAGAATCCAGCACTTAGGCCAGATCCTAACATCCTGGGTAGCCCTGCCTAATGTTAGCCTGCTTGGATCCGCATCACCTCTTTAGGTGGCACAGATCCTAGCAGCCCCATTCAGCCTGCTTTCGCATTACTCAGGGTACAGGGAATTAATTCCCCTTGCCCCAAGCTGGGCCATAGCAAACCCCAGCCTTGCTGTGTATGCAGCACAGGTCTGCCAGCCTGCCTGCTCCAGGGCAGGTTAAGATTGGGCAGCCCGTCTTAAGTCCTTAGGTGAATGTTCTAGAATAGCTGGATTTGTTTTGGGAAAAGATGCCTTTGATTTCCCCCCCCTGCAGCCTGTCAGAAAATAGAATGGTTTTTATAAGAGAGATATGATGTTTTATCTGAACAGAAGGAAACAAATAGATGCTTATGTATTATACAGAGTGTATGCCAGCACTTCAAGAGTTGGACATTGACATTATGGTGCTACAATATTGATTTCTATTGTTGTATTTTTATAGTCACTGCATTATAAGATTTTTTTTTTGACCACTCAGCGTCTTTTTTCTCCTTGTGAAGTCTTGCAGCACCCATTCTGCTGACAGTAAGGAATGTTCCGTTTTGCAACCCAGTAAAATAGATTGATATTATATGATAGATCTTTATTGCATAAAATGCAATATACAATGAGCTGTATTGTACTATGATCAGAGGTTACCAGTTAAAGTCTTATGAGAGAAGCCTAACATCTGTATTTTGTGTCCTCTTTCAAATATTTCCAGCTGACATTGCTGATGGATTATCCTCCTACAAGAATTGACTTTGGCCGGTCTCCAAAGCATAATATATATATCCTCTAGAAAGAAGGGAGGTTGGACAGTTGCCATCTAACTCAAACAGGAAATAGCTGGAACTGCAGGCATGGGAGGAAGTTTCATGGCAATCAAAAACTGATGTAATCTTACCCTGCCTGGTCAAATTTGAGACACTTTGGTCCCAATGATAAATCAAATTATTATGTGCAATCTAGCAATCAATATTTTGACCAAGATGTATAAGAGCCTGCAATATTGCTTGATCTTACTGTCATAAAATGTCTGTATTTTAATGTGTACTTTTGGGTATTTTTTTGGGCTATTTCTTTATTTGGCAACTCAAACTCATTGACTGTGTCCTTCAGAGCTGTGAATCAAATTACAGGAAGCCTTCCTTAGTTGGGTAAAACGCCATTAGTTGACAGAGAGGGAAGCTTCCTCTTTTGTTTCCATTGAGCCAGCAATGAGCTGGTTGATTGGCTGATGTCCTCACCTCTCTCATGTTCCTGTAGCTCTCCCTCCCAGGGGAAAAAAGGTAGGGATCAAATAGGAGAAGAAGGTTATCCAGTGAAATGATAAATCCCAACCAGCTCAAATTTCCTTCTCTTCATCCTCCATCTCTCTTTGGGGAGAACCCACCAGGCTCACTGATACTGCACATAAAAAGCTGGTGGTTCCATCCTCCAAGTATGCATACTTAACCCTTTTCCTGCCAAATTCAATTCTCCTGATTCTTTTTCTTGTTTGATTGGTTCTTTTATGCTTTTTTTCTTTTACTAGCATTTTAATAAAATTTTACATTTTGTTCCCATTTATCTAATTCAGTGGTTCCCAACCTGTGATCCGGAGACCACGGGTGATCCATGAGACCCTGAGAAGTGGTCCGCGAGGTCTCAGGGGAAAAAAAAAGACCATCACCTTTGATCACTTCCAGTGTCTTTCCAAGTGAGCACTCTCCCATGGACCACTGAAATGTCAGCTGTAGCTGTAGGTAGTCCATTCTCCTCCCTCTCTGGTAGTCCAGCACTTTCTGATGTGCTGGTGTGCCAACTGATGTGCCAGGAGGGTCCATTCTCCATCCTTTCTTGTAGTCTGTGGATGAGGGTTCACTCAGTGAGATGCTTTCCCATGGGTCACCAGAGACGGCGAAGAACGGACTCCCCACAGCTGGCATTTCCAGTGACTCACTGAGCGCTCCCCCATGGGCTACCAAATTGAATTGTAGTTTTCTGTGTGGTGAGGATTGCATGTGGTCCACAACAATTCCAATGTCTGCCTCAGTGGTCCATGGGCTCCTAAATGTTGGGAACCACTGGTCCAATCCTGGGAAGGGAAAATAAGTGGATTGTCACATCTCCTCATTCTGCAGGCACTATTGGGATGGTGATTTTGATAGAGACTCCTGAGGTTCAGTATTGTTCTAAGAGGAGGGTTCAACCCAGGAAGCTGTTCTAGCTAGCCGGATCTTCTGGGCTGGTGGCAGCAGTTTCAAACTACCAAGACTTTTTCCTGGTAAGTTGAATGACTAAACAGGAAGGTAGGAAGTGGAAAGGGAGTGAGTGTACTAAACTCTCGGCACAACTGCCCTGGATGAGCATGTGGTTGCTGGCAGTCCCTCTCTTGACCTTGACATCTTTTGTAGACAGAACTTTTAAGTAGCAAGTATCATTGTTAGTTCTACACAGAGCTGCTTGCTATCAGAATTTAGCCCTGTAGTTTGGACTTATATGGTGTGTATATCAAGAAAGCATGCCCAATCCATTGGCTGGAACAGTGGTACATTCATTCTAAGAGAAAGAATCATCCAGAGACTGGATGATTCATTAATCCTGAGCACCGCATATGATCACTCAACAGGCAGTTCAGTCCATGCTACAATACAGGAAATGGCAGAGGATGGGGTTGGGTACAATAATGTCAGGTCTGTTTCACATATTAGTTATGGGCAAATATATACATTGTCAGAACCAAGGGGATGCTGCTGAAAATGTATTATTTATTGGTTCATTCAGATTAAAAACAAAACAAACTACATTCCAAACCTAGACCATATAAATCAAACCACAAAGCAAGACTACATTATTAACCAAAGCAAAATTCTAGAAATCTAACCAAAGGTGAAAGATTAAACAAAAAATGAATAATTACTCATACAGTCAAGGTACAGATACATCTTATCAGATATATCTTTTCAATTCGAAAGCATAGGTTTGTCTCTTCTTCTCAGAAAAAAAATACATTAAGAAAAATTGATGTTCTGTCTTTCTTCAAATAAAAATCCAGGGTGACTTTACAACCAGAAAAAAGCATAGCCAATAAAATCACAGAGTACACAGTTCAAAACAATCACCTCAGCTGCATCCACAACACAGCATTTCTCAATAAAGTACCTGGAACAAAGCAAATTTTAGCTTATGCCAAATACAGATCCAATGAGCTGTATTTGTACTCAGTGTCTGAAATTGAAATTGGCCCCATATTTGAAATGGCTCCGCTCTTCACAGATACCTGCCAAACTACAGTTGATAGAGAAATTCACAACCCAATCCTATCCTTGGCGGTGCTGCCGTGTGCAGTGGTGCAAAAATGGCTACCCCTGTGTCCAGAGGCACCACCAGGGTAGCGGGAAGTCTCATTGTGGGAAGGGGACTTTTGTCCCTTACCCCCCAGGAAAGCCCTAAGCCATGGCAATAGAGAGGCCCCAAGCCCACAGACATCTCAAGTCTGCGCTGGATATTTTGCTCTGTTGATCCCACCCCCTCCTGCCCTGGTTCCTTCCCCCACCCAGACCCACCCTGAAATGCCTACTCCCAATCCAAAATAGGGGTAGGCTATAAGTGCTTCATTTTTCCATGACCCAGCCAGGATCAGCCAATTGTTGGAGCGGTTGGTAAGCAGAGCAGAGCAGAGCTATACAGAGAGAAAAATGTTCCTTTTGTAATCAAAATGACTCACTACCACCAGGCTGCTTGCTATTAAGACTAAACGATGCACATAAGGAATAAAAACTGAGGCTAAGGGGATAGATCAAAGAAACACTTTACTTTCAGTTCTCAGATACTAATTTATGTAGCATCTGGTTTAGGACCAGAGGTTGTGACAGCTTTGTAACAACATAAGCGTATCTTTGTTTATCACTAACTACTCAAAGAGCTCAGCAAAGCACATTCATCTCTCTAACACAGTGATTTTCAACCTTTTGTGTCTCGTGGCACACTGACAAGCTACTAAAATTGTCAAGGCACACCATCAGTTTTCTGACAATTGACAAGGTACACCATGCGGTTGGTGGGGGGCTCACGTCCCCCAATGGTTCTACTAATAAATGACCCTCCCCCAAACTCCTGTGGCACACCTGCAGACCATTCGCGGCACACCAGTGTGCCACAGCACGGTGGTTGAAAATGGCTGCTCTAGAATTTCAGGTTAAGAAGGTTAAATTGTCACTGACGATTGACAGGTTGGTAACTGCCGCCTTAGGGAACAATCCTGCCCATGGAGTGTTGTGCCACTCTCTGCAGTTCCTGCAGCCAATGTTGCCCTTATTTCTAACACCAGTGGCATGGAATAGGGGCAGGAAAATTCATGCAGCATCATGAAATCAGGAGCAATCAGAGAATGCTGAGCTACATGTTAGGGAGGAGAAAAGGTAATATGGTGTTGCTCTTTTGATGGTAAGCCCATGTGGTCCCTTTCTTAAGCGTTCCCCTAAACTCGGAAAGTGTGAATGTGATCGTGCAGGCAAATGGGTCACAGAGTCATGTTGGGATGTAGCTGCCCAGCAACTGCATGCTTATGACATGCTTATGACAAGTCTTTAGTTGCTGCTGCCACGTAACTTGTGAAATGGTGTTTACGTGGTGCAGAGCAAACGTGTCAGAAGCATGTCGAAGGCAGCATTATACAAGTACTACTGTAGCTATAAGTGCCATTCCACTTTTGACCAGAAAGGGTTAGAGCAGGGGTATCAAACATAAGACCTGCATTCTGAATGTGGCTCTGGGAAGAAATTTATCCTGCCCCTTTTATAATTGAGTTCACCCAGCTTGATAACTGGGCTCTCTAATATCCTGTAAATATGAACAAGGTTTGCACACTTTCTCTTCTGTTGTTTGCAGCCAATGAGTTTCTTGTGAGAACAAAGTGTTTATTTCTGGCCATCATCTGCCTCATGATGTCATTTCCTGCTTATTGATGTCATTTCTAGCCCTCAGCAGACACTGTGAATGCTCACTTCGGCCCTCTGTATGAAACAAATTTGACATCTCTGGGTTAGAGTCTCTGAACCGCAAAGCATTCCATTAGCACTATTCAATAAGGATGGTGTCAAAAGATGCCCGAGAGTTGTGCTTGTTGAATCTGTTCCTGAATCATTACAATTCAGGTCTGCCATTCACTCATATGCATCCACTGGAGATATTTTGCTCTCATCAATGTTTACTGAACACATGGGTTCAGTAAGGTCTGGGTGAAAGTGTCATGTCTATATTAATCATCATCCAGGTGAGATCTTTATATCAACATTTGTTAGCATTGCTGTTAGAAGAAAATTCCATTTTATCATCCACAAAGTGCAACAATTGCTACTTGCCCTATCCAAATATACTGCAGGGTCTAAAAGAGAACAATTATCATCTATTTCCCCTGGGGGCTGGGGATAAGAATAGGCACTCAGTTTGGCTGTACTTGTCCTAAGAGGCGACTAAACAGCCACCGGGTAGATGGGACTCGTCAGCCTGGGAAGGCAGCTCATCTGAGAGAAGGAAAACTCTCATCCCAAACCTCCACTGCCTTGTGGCTACATCCAGTTATGGGAAAGGCTTCAGGAGTCAACCTCAAGGCAAAATCCGGAGCCGGAGTCCCTGAGGCAGTTCATGGCTGAACACAGTCCCATTCTGGCAACTCCTGCGACGCCGCTGGAACCAATCATATTGGCCTCTGCCTTTCCATTGGACCATTTCAGCGATGTGGAAAGGGGATTTGCTGCATGGGTAACAGCCTATCCTCCATACCTACTTTACCCAGGCTTCGTGCACTGGAGAGGACACTCTGTTCCAGAACCACCATTCAGGGCGTGACACCATAGTCTTCCGAGACTAAAGGATGCCAACAAAAATATCATCTATCCTCTTTGCAGTTGCGGACCTACCATTAGGTCCGATGGGGCAAAAGCCCCTAGTGAGCCACAAGGACCCCATGGAAGCCTCTCTGAGGCTCCCAATGGGGGGCGGAAACTGTGCTTCCGGTTTTCAGGAAGCACAGTTTATAGCGTCGGGGAACCGCAGAGAGGCTTCTCCGATGTGGTCCTTGGTCATGAGAGGCTCTGTGAGCCTCAGGTGGGGGGGCAGATTTTTGCACAGGGGCAGTGACAGTCTGGGGGGGCACCATCACGGACCTTTGCCCCAGGCGCGGGGCTGGGGAGGTCCACTGTTGCCTATTTGGGACATTAATTTATTTAAAGAATGTCTACCCCAACTTTCTCCCAATAAGGGCAATCCAGGTGGTTTAGAATCATCATTGTCATCATTATCATCATTGATGCATCCTTGCATTCCTGCTTCTCACAGCATGAATAAGAAGAAGAAGAAGAAGAAGAAGAAGAAGAAGAAGAAGAAGAAGAAGAAGAAGAAGAAGAAGAAGAAGAAGAAGAAGAAGAATGGGATAGTCATAGCTCAATGGTAGAGCACATGCTTTGCATTCAGATTCCTTTCATATTTGTTCCAAGATTTGCCGTCTTGGTGCACATGACTTTTATCACAGCAACATTTCCAGTGTGTCACCCAACTGACTGCATAGTATGATATAATGCTTTTTCTGGAAATTGTGGCTTCCAAAACCACAGCGTGTTATTGTTCCCCACTATTGGTAGCTCTCTCTCTTTCCTCATTCAACCACTGTCCTGCATGTAGAGAGCTGTGGGTATCCACACAAAGCTATAAGAACACATGGAGAAGTGACCTTATATCTCCAGTTTGCTTCAGAAGAAACTGAAGCTGCTGTGAATTTTCCCACCAGGCAAGAAAGTAGGGAGCAAGAAATACCATTTAAGAAAAGTATGGAAAAAAATGTAGTTTTCAACCTGATTAAAAAAAAAGAAAAAGAAGAAGAAGCCAAAGGCACACTGGCTCTCATACTGTTAAATTAGTACCTTGGTCTAATGAGGTTCCCACACAGCAATTCTAACAAAGACAAATGAACCATTTTACTATTCATAAGTGATTTATTGTCTCCCAGCTCATGCAACGTCTCCTAATGGGCGGAATTAGGGTTAAAAGAAGGTTATCTGAACTTGCTGGCAGTGTTCAACACTAATGCCTACTTGCCCCACCTTTGTCCCCCTAGCTCAGTGGTTTAAAAAGTAATTAATACTAGGCTCATTAATTATTCTTTACATTGACAGTAAGAGAAGCAGATCCCATGTAGATATGGATGGAGGTTCTTCGTTAGTGTCTCCTGAGCTTGTTATACTGACAAAAATTTGGGGCAATTTCACTTGAGGCGTCTAGTTCAAAAGAACTGTACCATCTTATAAAATTTTGGGGGCAAATTTTTGCTGTATGTCCAAGGCAATATTTTTTCCACACTTTGGAGAGGGGGTATACCAAATTTCCAGGCGGATCTTCAGAGAAATGACTGAAAAATCCATGATTCCTTCATACCAACTTCATACACACTGTCTCCAAGCTAAAATGTGTCTGGGTATTTTGGTGCCTAGGAATTGTGCCAGAAATGTATGCATTAATTAAGTTATTTTAAAGTTCAGAAACTCTTGCCTGCTTATAAAGGGCATATTAAATGAATGGGAACTGAAAAAAGAAAGATCTTCCATCCTCTCACATCTGCTTGGGTGAAATCAGGATTTCAGTAGGGAACCCCACTCAAGAAAACATCTTTAATGCCCCCTTGGGCATCACCTTGGGCTGCAAAAACTGGCATTTGGGGCATAACACGCAAAATCAACGAACTTGTACTTTTATACACAGCCAAAAAAAACACACACACAAAAACGCTGAGTTAGATGTAGCACGGAGGCAGCAGAAGCCATGCAACAGCAATATTAAGAGCCATCTTCATGAACCACTAATAGGCATATCTGAACCACCATGAACCACCAATTGGTACATCTCTTTCCTGGGTTGTGGGGTCCCAGCTGATTCTATAGAGGATATCATCCCTGAAGATAAATCAGGGCTTGCTGCCTCCTTGGTTGTCAGGGTTATTGGCCTGTGTTAAGGCAGGGCATAACGAGGGGTCATCCCTCTGTAATACGCAAAGGTTCTCTGGGAGAGCAAGCAGCCCTGGAATCTGAGGGTCCTGTAAGACCCTCTAGGATCTCCTGGAGCAGCCAGGCAAACCCAGCCAATCCCTTAAATTAATATTCCTGTGAATGCACCTTAGCATCAGCAGGCCCCTGGTGGGCTCGTCCTCCAGTGACCAGATGAGTATGTGAGCAGCCTGAGTCCACCAGGGCTACTACCAGCTTCTCCTCCACCAGCTCTTCATCAACACCCATGTATCCTCACAACATCTTTATCTGGGTGGCCAACCAGGCATTGGCAGCAGAACACTCCAGGAGTAAACAGTCATAAGGTCCTTCTGGTCAGACTTGAAGCAGGTGAACCCAGGAGCAGGGAGTGTCTGGTGGACGTGCCCCTGATCATTCTTTGTTGCCTTTAGCCAGGTAGTAACATCCCTGATGAAGCACCATTCCACAAACCAATGGGGAGTGCCTATCCTTTCTTGTTCCCATGAGCTGCTAGTTGGCCAGTCAGGAACCATCCCCTAGCCATCGGAAGCTGACTCTCCATTTTCTTTTGGGTCACCCCTTGGTCCAGATGATAGGCAGCACTACCAGCTCTGTCATAAGATTCCATCAACTAGACTGCTTCTTCCAGCATAATGGGTGTGTTGCAAATAACCCAATTTTATGCTGCTGAGGCAAGTACGTCCACAAACTGCTCTATCATTATCGGTTTGGCCACAACTTCTGAGGAGTGGGTGGCAGGCTTTAGCCATCTTTTATCTTGTTGCCAACTAGCCGCAGGGTTATGACCATTTACATATTTGACTTATCTTAAGTGTTGGTGATAGATCTTTTCAGATATATTCAAGGTCTCTAGACTAGCCACCTTTACCTTTTAGTAGTCCAGAGCATCCTGGGTGTCAGAGTGTCTACAGCCTCCTTCACTGGTCCTGTCAGGCAGGGGGTAAGTTGCCTACTGTGCCTGGGGCCAGGGGATGGGCATGGTCACTCTCTCAAACATATGCAGGTAAGTCTTCAGATAATCTTCTAGTGTCATTTTTGGTATCTTAAATGAGGGCCCCATGTGGCTGTGGTGTGCCTGGTGCTGCACCCTACCAGTTGCCCCAAAACAGAAGCCTGGTGAACGGCCAAGGTGGAGAACAAACTCTGTTGTCCAATAGCTTGGTCCTGTTGGGCTTGGCCCACCATTCCAGGCAGGCAGGCAGGCAGGTTGGGGGTACCCCCCGATCCCATCCCTCCCCTGTATCTCCAGCATTGTCACATCTGCTTGGGCAGCAACCCTGTCCTGAGGAGGCAGGGTTACATCAAACCCCACATCTAGCATGGGATTCTTCATCATGCCTGATTGTCAATCACCTCCCACTGAGCTCTTCAGGGAAAAGGATGACAGAAGATTCACCTTGGCTTCAGAGAAAAGGACTTATTCACACTAAAATGCAAAGTTACAGGCTGAATCTAGTTCAGTCCCAGTAGAGCTTGGGCAGGACCCCAGTGTGTGGCTCTAACTTGCCTGCTTTTGGTCCAGGAGGTCTCCCAAAGCAGTCTCCTTTTCTGAGGGACTCCAAGTTCTCACCACTCTTAGGGGTAGACCCCTTAGGAGGCTGGGCAATCTGCTCTTATAAGCCTCAGGCAAGGCAAGGGAGGATCTGGCCAGTCATCCTAGGCCTCCCGGAGGTGAGCAGACCCTTGCGCCACCCTTATGGGGTCGCCCACAAGGTCATTGGTAGGTCAGGCCACAGTTGGACAATAGGGCCTCACCAGGCAGGAGAAAAGTGGCCAGGACCACCTTGTATGGAAGCTTGGACTCAGGCTTCACCTGCCTCCAGCTCACTGAGGCTCCCTCTGCACATGTATTTGTGTCCTGCCATATTTACATCCATCTGATTCCAGGGCCACTGTGATGCCAGACAGATCTTGCAAGAGGCTATTGACTTTCAAAGACTCAACAAAATCACTGCTTATAAAGTCTATGGCATTTATTCCATTTTCTTAGATGTTTAAGGGCGCAATCCTAACCGGAGCAAAGCAAGAAGCATAGTTGCAGAGCTTACATGGTAGCTGAAATGGCTGCCAGCCAAATTTTGTGAATGGGAAATTCAAATTACTGACCCTAAATTTCAAAATTAGAGCAGAATAGTCTCCAAACATGACTTGCCTCTTGGTAGCAAATAATTGGTCATGCACAGCCACACATTTGTGGAAAGTCATTGCAGAACAACTGCTGGCATTCACTCCAATGAAAAAAGCTTGGCACCCTCCCTAGTTAGTTTTATGAAGGAGAAGATTTGTGGGGAATTGCCAAATTGGTTTCCAATTAGAAAAATAAATTTGATTTTATCGCATTGGAGGAAAGTAAAATGGTGGTTAGTAATTGGATTTTTCTCAGCCTGTCAAACTTGGCACTCACTAGTCTCTCGGTCCCCAAGAAGAAATAACTGCAGGAGCTGTAATTTTTGTTAGTGTATTTGATCAAAGCAAACTTATGGGTTTTAGCCTGAGATATTGTCTTTGATGGGAAATGTAAATCTAAAGAGATCATCATTATCTACTGGGGGAATCTCAGGCAGCGGGAGGGCACGCATAAGTCTCATTGAGTTGAAGCAGACAGGTAATTTTAATGACTCAGTTGCTAGGCAACATCCATTTTAAAACTATGTTTTCATTTAAGTGGAAGAAAAACTGTATGTCCGCCTCCCCCACAAAATAGGAAGCTGTAACCAGGAAAGATACCAACATATAAAAAAGTACCTGAGAAGTTGGAAGAGCTCTCAGTTTCTGTGAAAGAAAGGGATGAGAAGTTTGAGCACCTGTGCATACTTTGGCGTAAGTTTCATTGAGTTAAGTGGGACTTGCTTCAGCATAAACATGCACTGCATTCAGGTGCCTGCAAAACTTAGGGCTTTGTACCCCCTCTAGCTATGCCACTGACTGCATGAAGCTGCACACCTTTCATGCCATTGGGTTCATAAGAACATAAGGAGAGTCCTTCTGGTTCAGGTCAAAGGTCCATCTAATCCAGCACCCCACAGTATCCCAGCAGAAGCAAAGCCCATAAGCAGGAATGAAGGCACACACCCCTTCTGCCATTGCTTCCCTGCAACTGTGTTCAGAGGCATACTACCGCCGAACCAGGCTCAAACCTGTGGCACCGCACACTCGAACCATGCTTGGAAGCAAAGTGGGGAGGGGAATGACAGGCAAACAGGATTTTTCCTATAACTACTAGCAAAAATATTTGCTGTATCCTTTAATTGTACCTCCAACCACACAGTTTTATAGTCCTACAGTCTGTTTCGGAGACCACTTTGTTGACATGAATATGAATTCAGGAGTCATAAAGAGAAGCACGTGATCTCACCCTGGGATCCATATGTCTTGGACGGTAACACGGATGGGGGAGACTCGACAGACCATTTTGCAACAATTGCAACTTTACTACCATTTCCTTAGAAAGATTTATGGAACAATAGACTTTTTCAACTGATATTTAACAGTTTTTTTGGCCAGAAGTCAATGCATTAAATTTCTTCCCCAAACTAATTGTGTTCGGATATCGGAACTATCAGTTAATGATAGTTACTAGTTGTTCCTGATCCAGACTATGAGCGTCACTTCTGGATGATTTACTCTCAAAAAAACAAAAATGTACTCAAATTCCTTTGCAATATTAAAGAAGATAAATAATGATTAACAATCAATCCCTTAATACTACAAAATTGTTTTTTCTATGAGTGTAATATTGAAGGAATTATCTGAAAGTAGTATGTGAGCAGCAACTGTTACCCTGCACATGCCCGATCTTGTCTGATCTTGGAAGCTAAGCAGGGTCAGGCCTGGTTAGTACTTGGATGGGAGACCGCCTGGGAATACCAGGTGCTGTAGGCCTATACCATAGTCTTTCGAGACTGAAGGTTGCCAATCATCATCATCAATCAGTAGTTATGTGTGAAGGCCATAGGAGGAATGCCTTCACCAATTCTGTTTTCCAGGCACTAAGAAACAGCTTTCTATGAAAATGCTTTGCAGACTTGAAATTCCTATTATATAGTGTATCACCTCATCATCCACTCTTTCTAGAAATGCTTGATAAAGCCTGGGTGGTTGCAGCGCATCATGGATTTTGTAGTCCCAAAGCTATATGAGGGCGATATTAATTTTTCTAACAGCAGTATGTTTTCATCTGATGTCACCCTGTGTAATGGAATTTCAATCTTCTAGTTGCAGGGCTATGAAGTCATTCTTGCATATGCAATATTAAACCTGGCT
This sequence comes from Tiliqua scincoides, assembly GCF_035046505.1. NCBI lineage: Eukaryota > Metazoa > Chordata > Lepidosauria > Squamata > Scincidae > Tiliqua > Tiliqua scincoides. Next base: position 23,767,459 of record NC_089827.1, on the reverse strand, counting down.
CAAGAGGTATTACTCTGAGTTGTGCTCTAGATTAATGATTTAAGATGAAATTTTTAAATGGAAAATCAGGTACAAACAAGCGCTCATTGTTAGAGACAGTGGCATCACTAGCGTTGCGTCCCCTGGTGCAGGAGGCCAGCGTGTTGCCCCCATAGTCGAATTCCTCCCATGCAGAGAGCGGGGCAACAACCTGAGTGGTGGGTGTTGTGATGTACCATATTCTCCCCACTGGTTTTTTGGCCATACCTCTTGATAGAATAGAGATATTTCAAAGTGGTGTGTTTCATTGCATTCTGCTGCAAATCACACATCGAATGGTATATAACATGATGGTATAATTCCTACATACTGTGATTTCAGCAATTTTGTTCACTAGCGGTGTCACACCCCCCCCCCTTACAAATATCAAATCACCTTACAAATATCTTATTGGTTCCATGCTGTGTCACAATAATATCTCATTGGCTCTTGGAACAATCAGTCTCATTGGTTCATTTTGAATTAAGGAAATGTACTTTTTTTGTTACATAAGAGATTTGCATTTTTGTTTTCTGGTTTTTTGACCATAACAAATAGGATGGAGATATTTCACTCAGGTTTTTTCCATTGCATGCTGCTGTAAATTCCACATCAAATGGTATATATGATAGTAACAATCATGATTTTATCGCGTGCCTCCCCTGTGTGCGTCATGCCCTGTACATGTCAGCCAGTGCGATTCGGTGCAATATCACTGATTAGAGATCAGCCTACACTGAAAAGTTCTGCTGCAGGGTGATTGTGCAGCAGACTTTTCAAAAGGAGTGATTACTGACCAGAATTTAGAAGTCAGAATCCTAATTTATTGGACCTGAAATGTGCAAATTAAATTTCACTCTTTGAAAATTTTGGTGACCTGTGTAGATGCTGACATGTTCTATATTACAGTCTTAAACACATGTACATGGGGATGTATATCGTGGAATGAACTAGAACTCACATCTAGTAGACATGCCTAGGACTGCAGTGTAAACCTCTTGTCACAAAAGGCAGGAAGCCTAAATGGGATTGCTGGCACTAAATGTACAGTAATTAAATAACCATTTAGTTATTTGATTTTTCTCTGTAAACCGCTTTGTGAACTTCTAGTTGAAAAGCGGTATATAAATACTGTTGATTGATTGATTGATTAAATAGCGACAGCATCAATAGTACTGAATTAGGGTAAATAGGCCATAGAACAGAATCCATCAGAGTCCTGTCCCAGTCAGATGGGAGTATCTTCTACTAGGATTGGTTCCTTTCCTGCATTTTCACTGTGTTCCTTATGAATTACACGCAGCTCAGAACATCACAGTAACTTTTTGTTCAGAAAATACGGGGGCACTTGTAATGGTCTGACATGTAGGAAAGTGTAGAATATTTGTAATATCTGAGTAACATGAAACCAAATACTATTCATAGTCCTTAAGAGTTATTTATTTTTATTTTTATTTTTTTTGCAGTAGATCCAAGATTGATTTTGGTGCCAAGGCAGGATGGGAGTGAGGAAGTTGAACCTGTGTGAAGTCATTGATATATATGGAGAAAATGAGGCTTGACTGAGACTATGGGGTGATTTTGCATAAATTACAGGTCCCCCTATGCTCCCTCCTCTCTTGTATGTCTCCCCTCCACATGCTCTGCTTAATTCCTCACTATTATGAATGCCCAGTTTCCCTCCCTTATTTTTGAACACTTTTATATTCCCCGAAGCTCCTTTGCAAGTTCAGCAGACTAAAATGTTGCAGGGACATACTTTGCAATCAGCCTTTCCCCTTTGTTTGAAACTCCATTATCTAGCCCAGCATGCATTTGTAGATTGGGGAAATTTCTAACACTGCTAAGTATGACTGGAGTACTGAGATTGGCATGAATTTAGAGATTGGGCATCCTAACCTGACCATTTGGATCAAAGGGTAGGCAATTTCTAACATTGCTAAGTATGACTGGAGTACTGAGATTGGCATGAATTTAGAGATTGGGCATCCTAACCTGACCATTTGGATCAAAGGGTAGGCAGATTCCATTCCGTCTGGTGATGACATTAGGAAAGTGAGGGTTGTTTTCCATCAGTTGCCTGAATTACTCATTCATTGAAAGTTCAGAGAGGAGAACCCACTTGCTCACCCACAAGTGCAATGAGTAGAAATTCCTTGAGCAATGTAAGCCTCTTAGTCTAGGACTCTGTAGCTAGATTGTGATCAGCAACCTTTTGTTGCTTTGCTTGTCGACAAACCACCAAACTTCCCTGAGTTTAACCTGGCTAAGGGTTGTGGGGAGGTTATGGGCTGAGAACAGCATCCCAGCTCCATCTGCTGGGTGTTAATGGTTACTACATCCATTTGGTGAAAACGCCTCTTTATGCTTTCCAGCCAAGCTCAGGTATTTTCCATCAACTTGCTTATACTTTTAATATTCACTTTTCTTATCCTGTTCTGTTTTATCCCCTTTCTGTGTAGACCTTTTATAAATTAGGTACATTTTGCCCCTATGTCTGCCTGATCCATGTTCACAGGCAATTCAGTGAAGGCCCAATCCTATCCAACTTTCCAGCACCGGTGCAGCCGCAATGCAGCTATAAGGTAAGAGAATAAATGTTCCCATACCTTGAGGAGGCCTCTTTGACTTCCTCCCCACCAAAAGATGCAGTGCACACCCCAATAGCATGGCTGCACCGGCACTGGAAGACTGGATAGGATTTGGCCCTAAATTGTCACATTTCTTTCCCCTGCAGATGCTATGGGGGCTTTGATTTTTAAAGTGGTGGGGTCCCCAGATTGCTTTCCTCTGCCTGGTCCCTATAGTCTGGGATAGTGGCAGCAGATAAGACCAGCAATTTTTTCCCCATTCAGCTGCTAGTCCAGTAAAGGGAAAGCAGGAAACAGGAAGGGGTGTGTGCTTGCTAACAACTAGGACCTACTCCCCTTGGTCAGCCTACCTTTTCCCGGGAAACCCTTTCCCTTACATTCTCAATTTTGGCCACCATAGTTTTCTATAACATCCAAACCATCACAATTTGGCTTGCGTGAGCCCTGCAAACCAGGGTTTAATTTTCATAAATCAATAGTAATGTGCTTGAACAAATGTGCTTGGATTGCAACCTTACTGCATAACCGAATGAGCCCCAGAATCAGACCTATTCAGGCCTGTGTCCCCCAAATTACTAGCTATTCAGCATTTTCAAGCAGGCTGAGCAGTGATTACTTACAGTATTGACATGAGAACGTGTTCATGAAAATCCAATCAATACATGATTTACAGACATCCAATTTCACATATTTCATTTGAAAATTGTTTGCAGTAGATTTTATTCACTTTATTATAAGAGCCTTTTGGCCTTATAGAAAATCAATCCTCTGCCATCGAAATGTTGTCATATAACTCCACATAGTTGCAATTTATTTTTCCCCTCCCATATGCACCTTGTAATGGGGCTTTATATTTGAAAGAGCTGTCAAGAATGTGCTTAGTTGTTGCACTGGTGGGACTGTAAAACTTTAGAAGAATGATTAAATTAAAAAAATTACTGCACCAGTTTTACAGACACACACAGAATTTTCAGAATGAAAGATTAACATTATGTGTATTGTCAGATTTGTTAATAACATAATCTGCTGTCACAAAAGAAATTATTAGTGTCCAAGTCAGCTTTGTTACTAAATTATCTAAATAGCACATTATGATCCATCATGTACCTGAGAAACATTTGAACTATTGTGTAGGGGTGCACAGTCAATTTAAGAATGAGTAGAGATGTGTTTCATTCATTCCAAAATGCATGTGACGGTACACTAATGGATGCAAACGGATTCATTTTCAGAAACGCATTTGTTTAATATTTTTTAATTCAGCAACAACAACATTACAGCTCAAGTAACAGTGCCTATTTTAGGGCTCAATATACCATTATGACAACACCAAACGGCCCTTGCACACCTCTACCTTCAGCATGCACCTCAATGCTGGTCCCTAGAAAAGGTTTATCACAGTTGGTCAGAAATGGAACTACAGTCATTTTGGCTAGCCAGCAACTGCACCTGTGAAATTGAAAGATGGCTCTACCTTGCCTTTGGACTGCCTTCTTGGCAGTCCTTCTTCCAGTTTCCACCTGTGCCCTTTTGTCTTCAAAGCAGTCACCGGCTGATGTCAAACTCACACGTATGAACCCACTCATCACTGTAGATTCACACTCAGGGCTAGGAAACCAACGTTGAAGAAATCAGTGAAGACCCAGGAAAGCAAAGACATCCAAATCAGGGTAGCAGAGCCAATGGCTGCTCTCCTCTGGTTCTGGTTTTGGGTCCTGTTGTTGGTAAAATGCCCTCCATTATAGACCTGTGAACTCTGTGTGTCAAATGATCATGTAAACCAGCCCTTTTAGATAGTTAAAAAGAGATTGCACATGGCTGTTCACTTATTTCTTCATGAATTGCATCATGTAATTACATTACAATGTCTTTTCTAGTGGCTGCTTGCTGGTGTTCCTTCTACATCTTTTTCGATGGCAAGCCCTTTTGGGACAGGGAACCATTTAGTAGTTGATGTTCATTGATGTTCTCTTTAAACCACCTTATTTTGCTGTTTAAAAGCAGTATATAAATGTTCTTATTAATAATAGTCATGGCAAAGAAGATGATCATGAAGTAATGAGAATTCACTGTAGTACCACACACCATAATTCGAGCCACATTTCTTTAGTGGTATGAAAATTCATGGTTTGTTCTTAGATACAAGGTTTGCTACCAGATTCTAGGCTTGCTGCCAATATTTTTACTCAGGTCAAATATTGTGGCTTCATAATTTCTGAATCTGGAGACTACTGTTCTGATAGCAGCTCTGAAGCCACTATATTTTTCACAAATCCAATTATAAGTACTGTAATTACTGCAAGGATTACTATATTCTCGATACCTGCATGGTGGCCTAATTTTAAACTGCTTGAGTTGAGACAATTTTCTATATTCTCATGATATTTTGACAATTTATTGCCAAGCCATCCTCATTCTTGCAGCCTTTGTGTGTACCATATATGAATGACAAATTGTATATATAACCTTAACACAGCAGAACACATCTTGGATTTTTAATTTAAGGAAACAGATTTTCTGTGAAATTGTAAGTAGCCATTTTGGTCCACTAGAATAAACTCCACAAAACAAAACATGCTTTCGTTTCTGCAAAAACCATCGGTCAAGGATGAACCAAAAAAAAGTTTCACAGAATAATAGTGTGAATTTGTCTTTGGACGCATTGCAGAATGCAAGATGAAGATTTTTTTATTTTTTGCAAACCAATCTACTTTTCTGTGTTCTACCATTTTGCTGCTTAGGTTGTTATCTGCTGTTCCATGTCACCCATGACCCTCCCAGTACATAAAGCTGCAAATAATTGCATTCTTCTAATTTTCCTCACTAACTTAGTACCTTCTCCTCCTCACATTCTCAGAACAGATGTTTGTTGTCTGCAAGTCTAAATTTTTTTTTTTTCTTGGAAGGCAACTTTGGAAGAACACCAGTACTCTAGCCAGTCTAATTTGGAGGGATAGTGAAATAGAACATCTGGCATGTTCCATGATTAAGTAAGGCACTCCGAAACCAAAATTGCCACAGGAATCGGCAACTTTGCTGAGGTCTTTCAGAGACCAGGCCTGAACAAGTGCTTCTGTGTTAATGAAACTGTTTTCTCTGGAAACTCTTCCCATTAATACAGGGCAATATGCAGAGCAAGGCGAAACACTAATGCAGCACTTCAATTTTTAAAAGCTTTTCGCTTAGGGAGCCTGCAGCTCTCTTAAAAATTTAACGTGATTCAATAACTTCATTAATCACTTCCTAAGCTCTAAGTGCTCCAAGAACTTAGGGACTTTCAGTCTTCCTGTTATTCTTGCTGCTCTCTGGGTAATTGTGGGAATTTTTCAGTAATGAAAGCAAACAATGGTTCCAGCTTCAACCTTACATGCACCACTTCATTCCCTTGCACATTCACAAGTAGCTAATTCTAACACTGCTAAGTATGATTTAAATAAAAGTTTATTGGGTTTAAAAGCCACAGTCAATTAAAAACAACCATTACCTTGATGTTTCACCCAATATCTGTGACGAGCTTCTTCAGAATATTTGAAATAATTGTTTTTAATTGACAGTGGCTTTTAAAGCCAATAAGTTTTTTATTTAAGCCATTTCTGCTCAGCGCACAGGTGTACACATTTGATCTCTGTTGCGTATATGCAACGTTGGGCAGAAATGGCTTAAATAATGGATACTGGCCAGGAAAGCCTTAGTTAATAGTGCTAAGTATGACATCTGCTTATGTGTTTACTCTCTGCAAATAAGCCAGGTGCACCTGGAAGATTCCTCTTTCTCCTTTAGCATTCCTGGATATTCTGCTGCAGATCTTAAGGTCACAATTCTTCAGCAGAAGAACTGCAATGGGGATTTAAACAGAGAATGACCTTTAGTGCTTTAGCTTTAGCTTTTAAGCAGTTGTGTATGTGGGAGGGGGAGAGAGAGAGAGAGAGAAAGAGAGAGAGAGAGACAGCTCTTGATCAACAAAAGACATGGGGCAGGGCCTCTGAGAGGAATTTTGGCAGGGGATACAAAGTTTCTTTTGGGCCCCTTCCCAAAGGGGTAGGGGTCAACGAGGGGGGAAGGGCAGCGACAGGGGTCGATGAGTATAATAAATATAAATAAATAAAAGATTATAACAAAGCACATTTGATTTGAACATATTTGTTTACGCTATAATGCAGATGAGAAAGAACAATACAGATAAGGAGACAGAATTCACATTGAAACATCATTTTATATTAATATGCAGATATGATCATCAGAAGACAACTATTATTAAGAAACTTACAGTGCCATCCTATTCATGTCTACTCGTAAGTAAGCCTCATTGTGTTCAATAAGGCTTACTCCCAGGAACGCGTGTATAGAATTGTAGCTTTAGTATTTACTTTGCAAAAAGAGCTTTCCTGGCCTTTTTCTGTGAAATCACAACTTTGAAATTAATTGTTCTGGCAACGCTTGATTTGATACTTAGCCTGGCCAAATCCACAAGATGTCCCTGAGACATTGTAGATCATAAATAATTCTTAATTAGCTTCAGTTTGCTAAATGACCACTCTGCAGAAGCTACTGTTGCTGGAATTGTTAACAATATTCTTAAACTAATACAAACGTTTGGAAACAGGTCACCTAGTCTGTACACAAGTTCAACAGATCTAATGGTTTTAATTGTGCAGTTCCAAAATTTGCTTTATGCACCGATGGTAAATGCTCCATTCATAACATACTTTTCTATTTCCTTTTGAGGTGGAAACTCAGTTGTGATATATCCAGTGTCAAGGTCTACATTATGATCACTCCTCTCTCCTTCTAAATTCACTTTCACATGTATCTGTATGTCTACTTTCTGTTTTTCATTTTCATTTTTTGCATCTGCCTCTTTATCAAAACTCTGTGCAGAAGCACCCAAATCAATTTGGGGTTTAGGCTTTCAACATCTTCTTGTTCCAATTCTACAGGTGAGCTCAATGGAGAACTCTGTGCATGTGAAGCTGCACCTAACCCAAACCGAAATAGTGTTTGTTGACCATGAGTTCATCTTCCATGAGTTTCATCTCGTTCTTTTTTGTCTTTTCTGGGCTCCTGATTTATTAGAACAGGAGTGTCCAAACTTTTTTGGCAGGAGGGCCACATCATCTCTCTGACACTATGTCGGGGGCCGGGAATAAAAAAGAATTAAATTACATTTCAAATTTGAATAAATTTACATATATTTACATAAATGAATATATTAGAGATTGACCTTATATGAATGATTGAAGGTCTTGCAATAGCTCAAGGCCTATAGAAGTCCTTACACAAAGCAAGACCGGCCTTTCCTTCACTGCTGCTGCAGCATCACAGTCATGAAACAGCAAGCAGTGGAGAGATCCCTCATTCACAGTTCATGCGAGAGGTCAAACTGTCGCCCTTACACTGAGAACAGTTGCACTGGGCCAGCAAAGGCTCCAGTAAGTCTCCGGAGGGCCAGATTCTCATTGGAAACTGGGGGCTAATTGCGGGCCAGATTGGGAATCTTCAAGGGCCGCAAATGGCCCCCGGGCCGGGGTTTGGGCACCCCTGTATTAGAATAATACATTTTAGAGACAGACCAGACTGAAGAGAAGCCACAAATTTTTTTTTTTTCAGATGTTGAAAATGTTGAGGGAATATTTAGGATGCTAGCAGGCCACAAGAACAGATCTTAGCCCCTCTCTTGCAGCTCAGAGCACAGGTCTGCCTCGTGTACTAGTGCCCAAGCCCAGTAGGTGGCGCTGCCTCTTTGCCTTGTGGGAGTTGGAGGCCAGTTCACAGAGCCTGCTGCTGAGTGCTGGCATTGCCTGCGATGAATGTGGCAAGACTGCGTGCCACCGCAAAGCTGTGAGGGAGGTGCGCAGGCCCAGTAGGCTGTAGCCTGTTGCTTCGCCTTTGGAGACTTGGAGTCCAGTTGGTCGGAGCTAGTGTCAGCGTCCTGTCTCCCGTGCAGCAGTCTGCTGAGCTCTCAGGAGACTGTATCGCTCCAGGCCCCCTCCTCTAGCTCCCGGGCCCTCTTTCAGATCCCAGGCCAGGATACAAATTACCCCCTTTACACCCCCCCCCACTCCTAGGCCCTGGTATGGGGGAAACCATTCACTCTTCTCCTTTGCCACGTGATGTTTGTTTGTTTATTTGTTTATAGAATTTTATCCTGCCTTTCTCCCAAACCAAAGGGAACTCAAGCTGGCTAACAATATCAATATAAGATAAAACTATATACAGGTGGAGTCTATTTATCCCTGTTAGTTCCATTCCATGACTCGGCACGATTAACAAAAAACGTGTTGTGCTAAATTCCATAGAATTACGCAAATACGCTGCAACCTGACACTTCCAGATGGAAGGAAACTAAGGCAGCTATTTTCAATTCCCTCCCCTCCGCCATACTGAGTCCTCCCATTGCCAGCTGTTCCGCTTCTTTCACAGGTGGGATGCTGAGCTTTTAAGAGTCCAGTCCTATGCCTGCCTACTCAGAAGTAAGCCCCACTGTAGTCAATGGGGCTTACGCCCAGGAAAGTGTGGATCATTTTGTTTGTGTCAGCTGGAGCAGGAGAGCCTGCACCATCTGGGGGAGCGGGATTTGGCAAACACTCCCTGGGTTTTTTAAAGCAATCCCCTCTCCTCCCCCTCCATACTCAGCCATCACCATTGCCAGCTGTCCCGGCTTCTTTCACAGGTGGGATGCTGAGCTTTTAAGAGTCCAGTCCTATGTGTTTCTAGTCAGAAGTAAGTCCCATTCCAGGCAATGGGGCTTACTCCCAGGAAAGTGTGGAGAGGATTGTAGCCTTGTTGGGCTGTTTTGTTTCCGTAGGCTGGAGCACAGAGAGCATGCACCATGGGAGGAGGGAATTTGGCAAACACTCCCTGAGTTTTTTAAAGCAATCCCGGCTATCGCTACTGCCCCTGCCCCTGTGTGTGAGAGAGAACTCCATCTTGCTGCACATGCTCTGTCTACCGAGGTTTTCCACCCCCCCCTTCCCCTCTTCAGCCTCTTTGCTGGCTCAGGGGCTCCAAAAGTGTTACTGTTCCTTTGCAAGGAGAACGTCTTCCATGGCTCCAGGGCTATTTCCCTGTCTGGGTGAGGCAGAGCCTTTTTGCAGTGTTTTGGGCTGCCTGGAAATGCAGCAGAGGCCAGCGCAGGGCAAAGGTGTGTGTGACTTTCAGTTTCCCCACCCCATTTGCATTGAGACAAATCCGCAGATAAAAAATCCGTGGATAAATAGTTTGCACCTGTATATTAAAAACAATTAAAACATTAAACACCCAGGATCCCCACAATTAAAATATAAGTCATTAGAAAATGCACCAGTCCTCAGTGTCAATTGAAAACCTTCATAAATAAGAAGGTCTTGTTGCTGATGCATATCCAAGGTACCCTTCCTCATAGCCTTTTAAGTTTTGAAAAAGTTCTTAGGAGATCCAAACACAGATCTTCAACACATCAAGCAGTAATTTTGACCCTTACAGAATGCCTGAGAAGGATCTAGGTTAGAGAATAAGAAGAAAAGGACAATGTGATGTTTGTTTAGTGTACCTGTTATTTTACTTTTAGGTCTTTAGAACAGGGCTCTCCAAACCCTGGCCCACAGGCCGGATCTGGGGTTTGGAAACCCCCCCCCCTTGAGTAGCGCTTACTGTTCTGTTGCATTGCTGTTTATATTCTCAGCCTGCACAGGGATACCCTGGGCAGTCGTGTCTGTCTGTACATTTGTCTGTATGTATGGCAGCCTACTGGAATGCTGGGCAATAGATATGACTGCCCAGAGTGTCCCTGTGCAGCAATCGACTGGGAAAATAAGTGTTGACACGATGGAACGGTGTTTGTTGGGACAGGAGGACTTTTTCCAGACATAGCAGTCTGGTCTGCTTTAGAATAAAAAGCATCTAAAAGAAAAATGTTGCATCATGCCTGTCTGGGGAAAAACATGTTTGCTTTGAGTTTCTAGGCTTGAACTACTTTGGTTATCTTCTATCAGAATATGCTATAAATATATCCTATCTTCAGTGGTATTTTCTTTTACAGGCTTGTTGTCCTTTGGCCTTGTGTTGTTAATTTTCAATGACTGCTACATCCCAGATCTTATAGATCCAATTCAAATTTATTAGGGAATCTAATACCACATCCAATTAATTTGCTTTTATGAAATGTATGATAACTTTATTGAAACATGATTCAAGCCCCCAGATTAGATACTCCTTACTTGGTTGGTTATGGCTTCTCCGAACAATTGGAGTACACATGTGAAAAATCAATGCATAAACACCCAGCATTAAGTGAGATGGAAGCACTTAAATGGAAGCTGAGGTGAGAAGTGACTCTTGCCAGGGAGTGTAGTTTATGCATGAATATTAGTGTGGATGTTTTATAGACCTACTGGAGAGACTGGGGACCACTTTGTACTTTTTCTAAAACATCTGGAGATGAGTGATGTAGCCAAAATTTGGAACTGGAGAGTTGGCTTGGCATTAGTGTGTAATGAGTTTGGCCCTGGCTGCCATACGATTTCTCCCTAGTGTGGCAACTGCCCCACTCCCTTTTCTTTTGAAAATTACCTGGTAATCATAAGACTGGGCCTCATTGGTTTGCAGCAGCATTGTGGGTGCCAAGATCCCTAGGAAATGTCAGGATTCTATGTGCTTACTAAAAATGAGACTTGACAACTCTCCAGAATTGACCTGGAATCTCCTGGACTCCACTGCAATCTCCAGGTGGCTACTGAAAACCCTCCTGGAGATTTTAACAGGGCCTCTGGGAACTTGCAACATTAAACAGTATTAGACTCAAGGAAGGAAAAACGTCTCCAGAATATTGTTTCATTCGGAGTTGGCAACCCTATCAAGCATCCAGATGCTCTAGGAAATGACAGTTCTCAGGAATTCTGGATACCGTTCTACAGCATCCTAGTATTCACTAAAAACTGTAGCTGCTACTTTTCTTGTTACTGCTGCTACTGTGTAAGTTTCACCAAGCAAGGAAGGGGGCAGTTGAAGGGGACTCATGAGAGGCATTAGGGTGGGCAAGGTGATCATACAGTGAGATCCGGACTGGAATGGACCCAAGGTTAAAAGAAGCTAATTTGGGCCTTCTTCAACTGAGACCAATTAACTCATTTTGCACAAACGCTTTATGAACTGAGCCAAGGAAAGCTTGCCCACTGCTAATGGACAACATTTGGCATTACCAGTATTTGCCAGTGGCATAGATGGAGGGGGTGCGAAGCACTAAAAGTTTGGGAACCTCTGTTCTAGTGTATAATGAATGCCCGAGGTTCCTGAAGGAAAGGCAAGATCGAAATGGCACTGGGGATCAGTGCAAGATTGTGGTGAATTCTGGAGCAAAACCTTACTTACCTTTTTCCAACAAGAAACATTTAATAAATACAGCAGCAGCCCAGAGTACTTTGTGATGGTCATATTGGTCAAAGCCATTCCTTTACTTTTGCACTCATCCTGTTTCCGCATCACAGTTGCACAACAATGGGATGAGCAAAGGGAAATACTTGAAATAGCCTAACATCAGCCAGAAGTCTCTCTTGGCTAAGAATGGAAGGTTCAATAAGTCCTTAACGTGCCTTGCAGACAACTGTATCTCTCAGATGGTGGAGGAAGGAACATGGGGGGGGGGGAATCACCTAATCTGGACTTAATGCTTACCAACAAAATAGAATTGGTTAAGGAGACTTGAGGTGAAAGTGCCATCTTCTGAGTAGACAATGCATAGGCTTGCACTTTGTGTATAGTCCTTTATAGTTATATATAGTTCCATACTTTGTGTATGAAACTTACTTCTCACTAAATTCAATGGGATTTACAGTACAAGTAAGTGTGTATAGAATTGTAGGCTTACCTGGGAGTAAGTCCTAGTGAATTCAGAGTGACTTACTTCAGTGGGACATGCATAGGCATGAGCTGTATGGGTAGTCATATGGGTAGTAAGAAGGAAAGGACAATACAAAGTTTGTCCAGTGTACCTGTGATTTTACTCTAAGTCTTTAGAACAGGGTTCTCCAAACCCCAGCCCGCAGGCCAAATCTGGGGTTTGGAAAAGGCCCTCCCGTCCCCATGAAGACAATTTCAAGAAAGCTGGTTTTAATGGGTTCTGAGGACAATTAAACCTCATTCCATACCTAGAATAAGGGGAATGGAATCCTTTAAATAATGAGATACCAAAGATACCGTCACAAACAGCTCCTATGTCCCAATTGTGCAAATTAATACAGAACAGGTCTATCAATGGCTACTAGTCATCAGGGATGGCTTGGATTACTCAGACATGTGTTTTTGGGACTCCTACAGTCTTGAGTCACACTTGGGCATTGACTCAGAGGTTTTACTCTAAAAATGAAAAAAACCTGAATCAACTTGAATCAACTTGATTCAAAGGGGGGAACAGATACTCGGAACTTGACTCGTGTCTTGGTGCTGTGGCTCTAGCATATCTTTGCTAGTCATTATGCACTAATAATGCATAATGACTATGCACTACCTCCAGGTTCAATGGCAGCGTAATATCCGAATACCAGGCGTAGAGGAACAATGGCAGGAGGGAATTTTGTCTTTCTAAGGTTGCAATCCTAACCCCTTATGTCAGTGCTTTCCAGCACTGGCATAGCAGTGCCAATGGGACATGTGCTGCATCCTGCAGTTGGGTGTCACTCACAGAGGCCTCCTCAAAGTCAGGGAATGTTTGTTCCCTTACCTCAGAGCTGCATGGCCCTTATGTCAGTGCTGGAAAGCACTGACATAAGGGGTTAGGATTGCACCCTAAGTGAAACAGGATGCTGAATTGGTAGGGCTCTTGTTATGTAATGAATAGCACTTAAAAAGAAAAAAGATGGTGGCAATCAGCACAGGCACCACAGAGGTTAAGGTGGATTCCTGCCTTCAGCCAGGCTCTCCACTGAGTTGAGCACTATGTGTGGTTTGGGGGCTGGGTTATGGGCCTTCTAGTAATTCAGTCAGAGCCCAACCTGACTCTTGACACTGTCCCTAATGACACTTGTTCTGCAGAATGAGACAATAAGAGCATTTATTTTCTAAGGAAGAGTGGTAGAAGCAGAAAAACTTGGATTAATGCATTCCTGAAAAAAATCTTTGTCCAAGAATGCCCTTGCCTTGGAATGCTACACATAAGTGCTCACAAGGGCTTTTACCTTTAATGTATCGTAGAAGAATTTGTTCCCACCCTTCGGTTTTACTGCCTGAATTCTTGCATGCTTTCACATAACAGGACCCCTGCGACCTAATATTTTCCGAATTACTGTTAGGATGCTGTTTCTTTGTTGTTCGGGCATCTGAATCAATATCTCACTGAGAAAAGCATGGTGAATGCCCCTGTTATGACAGCTTGTCAATAGTTCTGGTCTCTTATGCAAAAGACCCCTAGAAGGGATTTGGGTAACCTAGACTGGGACAGGAGATATAGACTGACCTTAGCAAGGTTCAGGTAAGAAAATTATAAAGGCATAAAATTTTTTATGGTTAGCAAGCAAGCCAAAGGCAATGGGCTTCTAGTTGAGCATCCTGCACATGCTTAAAAGGGCTCACGTGGCCCTAAAAGCATGTGGCCTGCAAATAATTAATGAGAACTTCAACAGTTAGAGAGTAAAACACGGCACACTTACCCTACCCCACACCTTGTCAGTTTCAGATGCAATGTTTAGCTGAATATATATGAGAAGTCAAAAGCGTCTTCATCTTCACCATTTTTTTTCCTGCAAGCAATGGTTCTTCTACCTATGTTCCTGCAGGCCTTCAGGGAATATAAAAAAGCAACTGAAAAAGAAAAGATGAAGCACAGGCTGTTCTTTTATAAAGTAACACTCAAAGTGAATTGCTCTGCTCTCTGGAAAATACCATCTGTCCTGGAGTTTTGAACTTTTAAGTGCTTAGAAATAGTGCATTGAATTGAATGACCTAAGAAAGGAAGTGTAGCTAAAGATGCTATTTCTGCTGTGGTTGTCAACGTGACCAACTTTGATGAGAATGTTGGTTGTTTGAACAGAAACAGAAAACTGGTAGACATGGCATTGTAAGCAAGGAGGTTCCATTTCAACATAGACTTGAATGTTCCTCTTGGCAGCTTGGGATATTGTTTCTAGTCAATGCTGGTGCCAAGTTGCAGGAAGTCCTAGGACAATGTTGTTACCAAAAGGGCTGTTTTGTTTAGGGGAATTATTATACTGCCCTTATTGGAACCTCAGGATCGCAGGCTGGATAACAAGACGGTGTAATGCAGAGAAATTCCCTTTTGCTTAAAGAGGAGACTGAGAGAAAGATAACTTTTAATAAAAGATTATAGTTTTATTACAAAAGCACAAAGGTAAACATAATGCACATGGAGAAATGATAAGTGTATGTTTCTTGGTCCTAATACTTGAATCTAGTGTACCTAGCTTTTATGGTGGTTGCATGCAAAGAGTATTTGGTGCATCTGAGGAAATTAGAAAAGGGAAAGGTTGTAGGGAAGGATTTTAGGGGTCCCTGATCTGCCAAACCCAGTTGCTAACTAAAGATGGAGAGAGGAGGGGAGAAAAAAAGGGGGGAAGAAGGGAAAGAGTTTCAGGTGCCAGATAGTTACCTGTCCTGCAGAGCAGTTTGGGGGGGGGAGAGTCCTGTGTAGAGGACCCTCTGACACAACACAGATGTGTTGGTCCTTGGAGGGAGAGCCAGAGAGAGAGCATGTGGGAGGAAGCCTTCTCTTAAAAAGGGGTTTGCTGACTGTCTGAGCTGGATTGTAGCTTGCTTACTACCACACAGCAGGGAAAGAAGTAAGGGAGTAAGTAAAACATTGAAAGGATCAGTTATCAGCAAAATCAATGGGGTCTATGGCTGGCTTCCTAGAAACAATACAATGAATAAGAAGGCGGTTCAAGTTTGCATACAGTGCTTAAGCAGTGATTGGGTTAAAACAATACAATGAATACAGTAATGTAGGAGACACTCAAGCAATGATTTAAGATGCCAGACTTCCTCCCATAATGTGTGACCATCGGGAGGTGGTGGTTGTGTAACTCAGAGCTTGTGACTTGACCTGACTGTTGGAAACAATACAAAGAATAAACAATGATTTAAGATGCCAGACTTCCTCCCTTAATGTGTGACCACAGGGAGATGGAGGTTGTGTACCATGAGCCTGACTTGACTTGATTGTGGCCTGTGTGAGTTTAACCTGCATGATATTTTAGTTCATAGTACATAACCAGATAGAGAGAAAATCACAACTAAAAGGCAAAAGGGGATTTTCACGTAACAATGTCCTGAACTAGTCTCTTCCCCAGCATGTTGGGTCCCTATACCCTACCAAGTTTAGCAATAGAGGCATATGGTGATGGTTTCTCCTACCCCTTTAAGCAAATGGGCAGAATCTTTGGTGATGACAACTCCTTCATCCCCACTCAGCCAATGGAAGCATTCCTAGATGTCTCACAATGAGACAGAAGTCTGGGGGTGTGTGTGTGTGTGTGCTCCTATTTGTAGATGGGTGTGCTCTTCACAGCTGATGTGTCTTCACTGCAGTTGACCCTGGGAGGTTCAGGGGTTGGCCCAACCTGAAGGGCCCTCTGATAGATCGGAATCTCAGCTGGTGCCCGTTCTGACTGACCACCTCTGTTTCTATGAAGAATATGGTCTCTGCTATGGAATTTGAGATCTGAAACACAGACTCAAGATTTTCTTGTGGTAGTGGTGCATGTTGTACTGTGCATAGATGTTTGAATTTTTTTCTGCATAACCAGTGTCCTGAACATAGAAAACTAACTTGGAAATTTAATCTCATAGACATAGGTAATAAGCAAACAATTCCTCCCATGGATCTTAAAAGGGGAAAGCATCATTTTGCCAGTGGCAGACCTCCCATTATAGAAGATGGGGCAAATGCCCCAGGCACGAGGCTTTAGGACCCTGCCGAAGTCTCTCTGAGGCTCCTGACGGGGTCGGAAATTGTGCTTCTGTTTTTCCAGAAGCACAGTTTAAACCTTGGGGAAGCCTCAGGAAGCTTCCCTGATGCAATCTATGGTCGAGCAAGGCTCCATAAGCTTCAGGTAAGTGGGGGTGTGTGGATTTTGTGCACAGAGGGTGGCTACATCCAACCCCATTGCAAACCTTTGCCCCTTGGGCGTGGGGCTGGGGAGGTCCACCACTGCATTTTGCAGCTATTTCATGATGTTGCAAGCTACTTTTACATTAAAAAACAAACCATGCATGTACTTTCCAGCTGTGCGTATAATTTTCTCTGAAGCTGACTGAAGTTATACATTTCACCCCACTGGGAATCAAAATTGTGATCATGATATAAATACTGGTCCACAGCGAGGAGAGAAGCACTTGGATTATCTTTGCCAGGAGGAACGTATGAACTAAAGTCCCAAGAGTAGCTTTTTGTCTCTTTTGATTTTTTTTTAATTTAAAGAAATCGTACATGATTAAAAGTAGAAACGACACTCTCTGGAGACATCAAGGCACAGATTACCTATCGGCAATGGCAACTCTGTTATTTCATGCACAGCACTGGGCCTGCTTTAATGTCTTAACTGCCATAAAAAAGCAACATGCCTTTAGCCTGGATCTTTTAGCCCACTCAGAGTAAAACTAGCTGGGTTTTCTTCCTTTTGTGTAAATAGGCAGATCAAACCTTGTTTAATGCCCTTGCCTTTTTCTGCAGCCTGGATGGGAGCTCTGGTGTTAGTATCCCGCACTGCCTGCCCAATATTGCCATGGGTCTGAAAACAGCAATTCTGAAACAGGAAGCAATGCCTGTGCCCCTCCCTGCAGAAAACACCTGCTTTCCATAAATATTCATGTTTTTTAAAAAGTCATGCTTGGTGCCATAGTTTCCCCTGTTGGCAAACTGGTTGACGCAGAGTGTTTTGGGAGAACTCGGCCAGAAGATCACTGCCAGCCTTGCGGTTATAAAGAAAAAGGAGAAAAAGTTATTGTAAGTGCTGCCGGCAGCGCAATCCAAACACCCCCTCCTCTCAAGTGTTGTGAATGTGCTGTAAAGTATGTTTGTGGCTACTCGGAAGGAAGCGGAGCAAGTGCACAGATGTGTGCTGGCTCAGCAGTGCTGGAGCCATGCTGGAGGACGGTGAGTTTATGTCAGTCTGGGCAGGCCAGCACAGGAAGTGGGAGACGGTGGCAGGAGGGCAGAATGAAGGCATTCCAGGGTGGGAGCAGGGCAATCTGGGAGGCAGATCAGGCCCAGGAGGGGGGTGGGATCAACCTGGGCCACCTAGGCCAGATCCTAACTCGCCGGTCCCAGCCTTAGCAGTGTTACATGGGCAGTTCAAAAGCACAAAAGTGCCATCCAGTACAAAAGCGCCATGCACTGCCTGTTCTCAGCTATCCACAGCTGTCCATGACATCTGTGGCCATCCCAAAGTTATCTAAGCCATGCTGAAGCTATTTGCCGTGCCTGAGATGGTAATTTTGAATTCATGGTGGCAATTTTGAAGCCATCCTGAAGCTATTCTGCAGCTAGTGAAGTACTGGCAGTGCCCCAGAATGTCTTGCGGCAGCTGAGTAGCATGTCAGAATGCTTGTGGAGCCATGCTTGTACAACCATGAACAGTTTGCTGCTAAGATGGAAGTGTGAAAGGAAGAGGGCTTGCTCAAATGCAGAACACATTTGTCAAAGGTATGCTCTTTATATACTGTATTTTATACCCTAGACTGTATCATGTATGGCATAGAGCAGGGTGTCAAACGTAAGGCCTGTGGGCCAAATGTGGCCCCCAGAAGCAATTTATCTACTCCTCCCCCCCACCACCTCATGTCCTTTTGGTGAGTTCTCAACACAGACCTATTTCATCTGGCATTTGGCTGCTGAGTGGATATTTACCCTCTTTGCCAGTGTTTCTCAAACTGTGAGTTGGGACCCACGCAAACCAATTTCAGGTGCATCCCCATCCATTTCAATATTTTATTTTTAATATGTTAGACTTGATGCTGCCATGGTATGTGACTGCATTTGGAGAAATTACAGATTTGCACTCTGAACAGGCTACTCTGTATATGCTTTTAACAATGACAGACAATGGGACTTACTCCTGGGTAAGTGTGGGTAGGATTGCAGCCTAGGATTGTTAAAAATTTCCTTGCTTGATGATGTCACTTTCAGTCATGACATCACTTCCGGTGGGTCCTGACAGATTCTCATTCTAAAAAGTGGGTCCTAGTGCTAAAAGTGTGAGAACCACTGCTATATGCCTCTGAATTACTGCTGTAATATGATTGCCTCCCTGGACTTACTTGTTCCCCATTGACCCAATGATAATTGTTAGTTTTTGCTCTGTTTTGGTTACATTCCACTATGTAATGTTAAAATGTTTTAATAACTTATTTGTGTGTTTTTTTTTTACCTGTTGCAATCCTTTGTAATTGATTTTAACGCTTTGTTAGCCACCTTGGGCATTTGCTTTGGCATGGGAAAGGCAGGATATAAATCTCTTAAATAAATAAATAAATAAATAAATAAATAAATAAATATCTGGCCCCTGTTATAATTGGGCTCTCCCAGAGTAATAATTGGGCTGTCTCATATCCTGAAATTCTGAACAAGATTTGTACATTTTCTCTTCTATCATTTGCAGTAAATGAGTTTCTCTGTGACAACAAAGTGCTTATTTCTGGTCATTATCTGCTTAATGATGTCACTTCCAGCCCTCAGCAGGTGCCATGAATGCTATTTGGCATGAAATGAGTTTGACACCCCTGGTATAAAGCGTTCATGGAAACCTAACGCCACTAATGCATCGGATTAATGATTTGGTAACTGGGGTTTCTGTATCCACTGGGCTTTTCAGGAACCTAACCCCAGCAGATAAGGAGAATTGACTGTGATTTTTAAATATGAGAATTCTGTACTGAAAATGGCCAGTGACCCATGAGGAATTAGAGTTCTTCCATTGAATCCAGCCCCCCCCCCACGCATAACATTTGTGACTTTCAAAACACACACTGCCATGACCTTCATATTTTCACTGACTTTGCTTTTGTGATCGTTGTAGGAGTGCCAAGAAATGAGCGAATTCTTTACAGTTTGCAGAATCAGCACAAAGTATAGGCTGCATTTCAATTAATTCTTCAGCAATCTGCTGCGTCATGAAGACCTTTTCGAAATTACGCATGTCTGAATCAAGATGGAGAGCTTTCAGAGTTGTTGAAAGCCTTTCTTCATTAATTGATTGAGGAAGCCTGCTGTAATTAATGACACTGGGAAGTTGAATTTAACCCTGTGTGCTTTTTGTGTTGGTGCAATCCTCTTGACATACTTAAAAGGTTGATTTTACAAATGAGTTGTTTCAGGGATTCTTTGAGGAGTAACTTTACAGAGTTCAATCAATAGCTATCCTGGCTAAAAAGCTGCAGAGATAACCTAGGCAGACCTCTTCTGACTATCGTGCTGGTTCTGACTGCTTAGCAGGTCATTAGACTTTGGCTATCTAAGCTAATATAGACATGTCTATTTTTAGTCAAGTTGAGAAGGTGTCTGCTCTGTTCTGGAGCGTTATCAGCAAGTGTAGAGGAAAGAAAACAATTAATGGCTTTCGATTATTATCGCAGTACAGAGACTTATCTGGGTAGGATAACCTTACACGTTAGTTACTCTCTGAGCTGCTCTGTGATGACTGTGATGACTCCTGACTAAGATTCATCCAAGTACAATTTGCTCCGGGGCCCAGGACTACCCCATCCCCTTGATTACACCTGTGCAGAAATGCATCCATCAACAGGAGTTAGCAGACAAAGCTGAGGGACCTACAGCCCAATCCTGTTGGGCTTATCTGCAGGCAGAACTAGCAGACAGCAGGAACTGTCTTAATGGCAATTGAAAAAAACATCTCCAGCAGCACATGAAGACTGTGTGTGTGTGTGTGTGCATGGCATGTGTAGGAACACATGTGTGCATGTGAATGAGCAGTGTTGGCAACAATGGGGAAGTAAGGGAAAATATTGCCTTAATGGGGAGGTAAGGGAAAGCCAAGTCTCCTGATCTCACCCTCCCCACCCGAGGGGGTGAAATAAGGATCCCTAACATGCAGCCATTGAATGCCTTCAGTCAAATTAAGTGGTGAAACTCAGGGTCAGTGTTAGACCAGTGCCTGAGGTGGCCTACCAAAATCACCCTACCCTAACCAGTGCCATCGCAGTCAAATACACCTCCTTCTCCCCGGATTCAAACAGGAGATGGTGAAGAGGAGAGCCTGCCACTCATTTCTTCTCCACTCTTCCTGTTCTGCTCCAGGCCGATGGTGTAGATACACGGGGGCACGGTAAGTATTGCAGGTGCCCAACGTGCTGTGTGCCCAGCCCCTGCTACTCACCTTTGAAGCCATTGTGGGCAGTGGCGGCAATGTGCAGCCACTCACCTGCGCACTGCTGTTGCTGCCCAGAATGATTCTGACGGGGAATGGGAGGGGTCACTTATGCAGCGCGTTGTGGCGGCTGAAGTACTTAATGCGCTGTCCCCCTGTAGCTGCACCACTGCTCCGGGCTCCCTTTCTAAATCTAATGAGCAGAAAGAGCACCAGAGGCAGGTGGATGGACAGAAGCAGGTGCCCCCCTTCCCTTCTACCTGCTGGTGCTACTACTTCAGCCATCCCAGTAATTTGTATTACTATAACGAGGCAACAAATCCCATGTTATATATTCTAAACCCTAACCCTGTCTTTCTATTTCAAAAAAAGGACACCTACAGTATAAATCTACATATATTGGGACATATATATATTGGGACATATATTGGGATATATACCCCTGGGGGCTGGGGATAAGAACAGACCCTCAGTTTGGCTGTACGTGCCGTAAGAGGCGACTGAACAGCCACCGGGTAGATGGGACTGGTCAGCCTGGGAAGGCAGCTCATCTGAGAGAAGGAAAACTCTCATCCCAAACCTCCACTGCCTTGTGGCTACATCCAGTTATGGAAAAGGCTTCAGGAGTCAACCTCGAGGCAAAATCCGGAGCCGGAGTCCCTGAGGCAGTTCATGGCTGAACACAGTCACGTTCTGGCAACTCCTGCGACGCCGCTGGAACCAACCGTATTGGCCTCTGCCTTTCCATTGGACCATTTCAGCGACGTGGAGAGGGGGCATTTGCTGCATGGGTAACAGCCTATCCTCCATACCTACTTTACCCAGGCTTTGCGCTCTGGAGAGGACACTCTGTTCCAGAACCACCATTCAGAGCGTGACACCATAGTCTTTCAAGACTGAAGGATGCCAACAACATATTGGGACACAAATGTCCAGGATGCAAAAAGAACAGACACAAATGTCCACTAGTGGGACGCATTTGATCAGGACACAGTTGTCCAGGATGCAAAGGTCCTGTCATTATCACACTGCTAGGGTGCAGGGGCTTGGTTTACGTTTTCAGCACTGAGCCGCCAGTCTTATGTTTTTCTGTTTCTTTGTTCCCAATCTTCCCAGCTCTCCTTGTAAAGGATTTTTAAATCTCTCTGTTCCAGTCTTGCCCGCTATTCTTGTCCTCTCCCCTTTCTCTCTTGCTTTATTCTGCTCCTTCACAAACTCAGCCTTGCATACAGGGAGGTCAAGCAGTTTCTCATACTCATGCTAAAACAGAAAGGCTGTTCCTCTCCTAGAGGTTCATAGCAGGAAAAATGTATTCCAATGCATAGTGATGCCTCTCTAGAAAACTTGATGGTCTTCATTTAACATTCTGACTCCCCAGGAAGTGTTTTGAGAGTGAGTTTTTTTTTTTTTTTGAAACCTCTTTGGGAGTTTTCTTTTAAAGTTCTAAACCACTCGGACCCCCCACTGATACTGAACATTGCGGAAAATGAAATCTGCTATATTTGCCCCTTTAAGCCCTCCGAAGGGGATTGGAGCTGTGTTCTGGTCCCCTCTGGAGGGCTTTCTGAAGCTCAGAGAAGCAGCACATGTCTGCCTGTGGGCTTCAGAATGACCCATAGTGGCAAAAAAAATGCCACTTCTGGTTTCTCTTGGGAAACTGGAAGTGACTTTTTAAACCTTTTAAGGCATTCTGAGGCCCGGACCTGCATTGAGCAAGATTCTGCTCCACCTGAGCCCTCTGAGCCCTCTGCTCCACCTGAGCCCATACAGGTGTGAACCTGGGGATCGCTTTCCTGCCTCTCCCCTTCCCCCGCCCCTTAAAGGGATGGGGGAAACTTTACACAAACCGGTGGGTCACGACCCACCAGTTTGAGAACCACTGGTCTGAAATATTGATGGGCAAACTATTTGAAATTGAGTTGGCAGTTATGATCCTTGAAAAACACACACACAACTATTCTGGGAGTTCTTTATCAGCTTCTAATTCTTTGTACATTTGTGCTTCATTTCTAGGATGAGCATCCAAGTATGTTGCCATGCTGCCACTCAGAGGCGTCGCTAGAGGGGGGCAGTGCACTAGGTTTTGCAGAGAGCCTCCCTGCAGTGTGCAAGCGACTCCTCCCTCTCCCCCTGGGAGCCATTTGCCTCCGTTTCCCTCACCCCTGCCCACATGGCTCCAAAGGGGAGGGCAGGAGCTGCTTGCACGCTGCGGAAGGCGAATGGCAAACAGAAATGGACACAGTACTCCAGGTGTGGCTGTACCATCGATTTGTACAACGACATTACAATATTAGCTGTCTTATTCTAAATGCCTTTCCTAATGATCCCAAGCATGGAATTAGCCCTCTTCACTGCCACCACACATTGGGCCGACACTTTCATCAAGCTGTCCACTAGGACCCCAAGATCTCTCTCCTGATCTGTCTCAGACAGCTCAGAACCCATTAGCCTATATGTGAAGTTTTGATTTTTTGCCCCAATGTGCATGACTTTACACTTACTCACATTGAAATGCATCTGCCATTTTGCTGCCCATTCTGCCAGTTTGGAGAGATCCTTCTGGAGCTCCTCACAATCAGTTCTGGTCTTCACCACTCGGAAAAGTTTTGGTGTCGTCTGCAAACTTAGCCACCTCACTGGTCAACCCTGTCTCCAGGTCATTTATGAAGAGGTTGAAAAGCACAGGACAGATCCTTGGGGCACACCGCTTTTTACCTCTCTCCATTGTGAAAATTGCCCATTGACACCCACTCTTTGTTTCCTGTCTTCAACCAGGTCTCAATCCAGGAGAGAATCTGCCCTCTAATTCCCTGACTATGGAGTTTATTCAGTAGCCTTTGGTAAGGGACTGTGTCGAACGCCTTCTGAAAGTCCAGATATATAATGTCCACGGGTTCTCCCTCATCCACATGCCTGTTGACCTTTTCAAAGAATTCTAAAAGGTTTGTGAGGCAAGACTTACCCTTACAAAAGCCATGCTGATTCTCTCTCAGCAAGGCCTGTTCATCTATGTGTTTTGAGATTCTATCTTTGATGAGGCATTCCACCATCTTACCCAGATAGATGTTAGGCTGACCGGCCTATCATTTTCCAGGTCTCCCCTCTTTCCCTTTTTAAAGATTGGTATGACATTTGCTATCCTCCAATCCTCTGGCACCATGGCCGTTTTGAGGGACAAGTTGCATATTTTAGTCAAGAGATCAGCAACTTCATTCTTCAATTCCTTAATAACTCTTGGGTGGATGCCATCTGGGCCCGGTGACTTAGTGATCTTTAATTTATCAATGAGGTCTGAAACATCTTCTCTTTCAACCTCTATCTGACTTAATTCCTTGGTCAGGAGGGGCCATTCAGGCAGCGGTATTTGCCCGAAGTCTTCTGCCGTGAAGACAGATGCAAAGAACTCATTTAATTTCTCTGCCATCATTCTGAAGGTATCTTTTTTTTAACCAATGGTCAGAGTAATGAATTGCTGTAAAGGTGACATTTATATGCCACTGCATGCCCCTAGGATGTACCAGATTCTTTTTTAACCTTGTAAATTGCTCTGAGCAAAGTCATTGCTCTGTAAATTACACTCCCATTTCAAATCAGTCCAAATCCATTTTGGCAATCAAGCACAGTTTTATGAAAAGTAAGAGGTTACAAGCTTGTGAGCTTGTGAGCATGAGCCAACAATGGCTGCCATCTTTGAACTCTAGTCTGATGACTGCAGATGGCGCACATAAACTTGAAATTATTTTCATTCATGTCAACTTACATTTTAAGCAAGAAGAAAACTTTTCAGGGCAGGGGGGCTTTCCTTGGAATACAGCTAGACATTATGAACTTCGAAAATGTATATTCCATTTCTATTGAATGCAAATTTCAGTAGCATTAGCGACCTAAATAACCGAGTTCCTACTACCTATGTGGTAGAAATGGGTATATTTTCAGCCTTGTGCTGCCCTCTAGAATTTCTGTAAAAGAATTAGGGACACATTTCAGAAGACTATACATTACAAACGGATTATTTCTTAAACTCATGTAAAACCATCCTTGCATGCAACAGATAAATGACAGATTGGTATTTCTAATTCAAATGTGCAACTGCACCACATGTACATATAATAAAAGCAATGTGTTAAACAAGGCTTATAAGATCACAAGTAAATATGTGTATTACAGTTTGGTTGTCAAGGTGTTTTCAGAGAATTGTGTTAAAATTGAAAAGCACAGAATCGGCTAAGAACAAAAATCTCTACTTATATTTGTTATAGAAATCCAAACCACCTGGCTATTAATTTGTAGTTCACCAATCAGCTTGTCACTTCTATGCTTCTTCTCAGTTGGAAATGACAAGGCCACCATTCTGAGCTACTTAAATGACAATAAACTTTGTATACATTAAACAAAGTTGAAGGAAGGAAATTTGAATGCTTCTTTTTATTTTTCAAAATGTAGTCTCATATTTCAGTTGTCTAGAATTGCTTCCTTCCATTATGAGATGCCATTAATGGTCTTTATTTTGCAGTTAGCAAAACGTTTTACTCATTAAAAATGCAGGAGATGGGCAGCCCAATCCAATGCTTTCCACTGTCCAGGGCTGCAGCAGTGCTGAAATGGCTACTGTTGCATTCCATGGGGCTGAAAAGCAGCACCGGGGCTACTCTTACCCCGTATAATCCCCAGGAGACCCTAGTGGGTCTCCTCGAATCTGCGCCCACTATTGAGCGGGTGTAGATTCAAGGAGACCCATGTTGAGTCTCCTAGGCCAGGAGGAGGGCTAGGATGTGGAAGCAGAGCCGGCCACCATCTCTTCCCCCCCCCCACTTCCCTCCACCACACCTACTTTTCAAACAATTGAAGTCTGAACTATTGTCAAAGTTATGCAACATACCAAATTCAGCTTTAAATTAGAAAACTTTTATGGAGGTGATAATTTGGAAACAATAGCTACAAATAAAAATGATTCTATATGCATAATTAAAGTTGTTGGGTTTTCAAAGTGTGTTCCAGGGAGAAATACCCAAGAAATGAGTTCCGGACACCCCTATTGGGAGCTTCTCAATAAAAAGTTCAATAATGGTGGACATGTTTTTGTGAAAGACACCTTGTCCACCTCTTGTTGATCATCCCCTGCAATGTGCAACTGCAGAGTAGGGTTGAGTGTTCTTTATCATGTATATTACCAGTTCACAAATCAGATCAGGAGCTAAACCCCTGGCAAAGAGGTGAGGGATAGGTGGCATCTGGGCCAGCTACCCACCCACCCCACCAATCTTTCTACCCAGACTGTCCAGGAACTGGGCAGGAGCAAATGAAATTCCTCCTTTGAGCCACTGCTGTAGCAGCAGAACAAAGGATGACCAGTGGCCGCTCCTGGCAAGTAACCCTGTGGCTTACCTGGCAGTGAGGGGAACAGCAACATAAGTGAAGCATTATCCTCCTGGCTGGCACCATTCTAGAATTCCCAGGTACCCTGTCACTGTGCCATCTGATATTTAGAGGTGCACTGCTCTGAACGTGGAGGCTCCGCTTTCCTGTCGTGGCTAATAGCAGTTCTGTGAATTTGAGTGATCCTTAAAAAACACAAAACAACCCCAAAATCTAATATTGTAGAAGCCCTCACCATGTACCATGGCAATGAATCCCATCCATTCATGATACCTTTTGTGAGACTTTGTCCTGAACCTAAATCAAATGTTCTTCATGCTCTACTGAGCAACAAGCCTTTTCTTGAGACCCCACTGAGTCCTGCATTGCAAGCTCTTCTAGTATGCATGAGGTGTTGAAATGTGAATGCCAAATCCAAGAGTTTATCATATCTAGGTAAGAAGATCGTAACTATATCAAAGGATTAAAATCCATGCTGCTAAAAATCCACGGTTTTGTTCTGTGACTTTTCTAGAACTTCATCAGGGAAATGATCCTTGAGGTGTGTCCTCTCAAAGCTCATTTCCCTGATGAAGTTTCTAAAAAGTCACAGAACAAAAGGTTGGATTTTTAACAGGATGGATTTTAATCCTCTGATACAATCATGGTCTTCTCACCCAGGTATGATTAACTGCTGAATTATTGCTGGCCATGAAAGCCTATAGACATACATGAATGCCAAATAGTCAACATTTTACCTGAGACGAGAGTAATGTAATCTAAGCAGTTCACTGTTATGGTTTACTTGTAATACTATTTCATGAAATCAATCTTATCGCAAAGGAACATCCTTTTTTCGTCATAAGAGTAGAATAACAACATCCATGCAGTGAGCTCAAATGCTGTGTTGTGGGGCTGAAAGTGTCCTCTCGACTCCTGGATCTCTCTGTCCCAGTGGCATAGCTAAGGGGGTGCAGTGGGTAGCAGTTGCACTGGGCATCAAGCATAGGGGGGCAACAAGCTGAGCTTGACACTAGTGACCAAAATTGTGAAAATCTTGGTATGTATGAATAATACCATCGTGTTATATATCATTGGAAAGATAATTTAATGCAGAGTGCAATGAAACAAACTGTACTGGAATATCTGTATTCTATCAAAGGTTATGCCCAATTAATCAGAAAATGAAAACACAACTGTCTTGTGGAACAAAAATTGGATTTGCTTAACTCCAAACTAACCTATGAGGTGGGTTCCCCCCAAGTTTCACATTTTAAAAAGCCCAGTTGTGACATCACAACTTGTGACATCACTCAAAACCTTTTGACCTTGGCACCGGGCTACACAATCATTAGCTCTGCCACTGCTCTGTCCTCTCAGAATAAAAAAATGGTTGGCAACCTTCAGTCTCAAAAGACTATGGTATAAGCCTACAGCACCCGGTATTCCCAGGTGGTCTCCCATCCAAGTACTAACCAGGCCAGACCCTGCTTAGCTTCCGAGATCAGACAAGATCGGGAGATAGTGTTCGGTACAGGGAGATACTCAAAATAAAAAGAAACTCACATACTGTCAGGCCTTAGCAGGAGTCTGCTCTTGCTTGTTGGCTGCTGAGGTAGCGGTGAGGCCCAAACAGATCAGGTCCAAACCAGAGACAAGCACATCAGGATCTCAGTGGTCAGAAGGAGGGGCAAGGTTGAGGGTCTCTGAAGAGACAGTGAGACAGTGCAGAAAGTCTCTGCTGAAGCGTCTTCTACCAGCATGTTGCTCAAGACCAAGGAGCTGGAACTCAAAGCTGTATGGGCCTGGTTGGTTTGTAGGGTCAGCTGATCCTTGACCTATATTGCTGAGTCAGGCTTACCAAGGAACTGGAATGCCTCTATGCCTGCAAGAGGACCGGCACCAAAAACTAGCTGCTAGAGACCCCTGTCCAAGACTTACCCCAGTGTCTCACTCAGACCTGTTCTAATCACTCAACGATAGGACTGTCCACACATTATACTGTATTATTTTATTTTATTAATTTATACCCCCCCTTTTTGCCCAACGGGCACACAAGGCGGCTTACAAACACTTTAGAAATACAACATTAAAAACAATCATTAAATCATTACTGTATCCAGTGCATCTGTGTGACTGGGTGCAACCATTGCTAGTCTGTACCTGGGAACAATTATTCACACATTCTGTTCAACTGGCAGGTACAATCTGTGTACTAGGTTTGTTGTACAATACAACTAGGTTGTTGAAAAAAGAACACAGGTACAGTTACTTACTAGGAAATGTGTACCCAGGTACAGCCAGCTGGACCTAGATACATATATTCTGTACCTGGATACAGCATATGAGTATCCCTGTTGACATGGTGATCTTGTTGTCCAAGATCTTTTACCAGATTCACGCATTGAATAAGAGATACCAAGCAGTGCAGCTGATGGCAGTTATTGCCAATCCACATGCCTGCCTCTAACTTGTGCTGCAGTTCATTCAGTTGTCTGAGGAAAGAGTTTTCAGAGATAAATATATAGAATGGGAATGTGGGCAACAAATATACTATGGCAGCTTTAAAGACACACACTGCTATCTAGTGGCAAACAGAAGTAGCATCATCCAACAAAAGAGCATGAAAGGAATTCAAGTGCTTGATACAACCGCAGTTGCTTTTGCACACTGATTTTTCACAGCTTTACCTGTAATGGACATTTTAATTGTGTGTCACTGTAACAACTAAAGGCCTTCATTACCATATATACCCCCAAATTCCAACACACACACAAAACCACATCAGCCCAGGGGGAAGCTACAGTCCCCAATGCATGCTGTGTTCCAGTGCGCGTGGATTGTGAGTGCTTGGGCGTCTCACACAGTTGCGGTGCTTTTTGAAGGACTCCGGCGGGGAGGCTTTGCCTCAACTGCCTCCCCACCCACTGCATGTTCCTGCTGTGTTCCCCATATCCTTCTTTGCCACCTTCTCTCCCTCTTTCTTCCTGTCTTCTGTTTATCTCTCTTTCCACTTTCTGATCTCAGTCCCACCATCTCAACTTGTTCTCTTTGACCTGGACAAGTGCTGTGCATGGTCATGTTTCACTGCCATAAGCACACCAGACAATACAATGTAACCAAGTCTGCACAATCAACTCTACTATTATAAGCATATTCAATTTTCTCTCTTTAGGTGATCAATTTTGCAGTCATTGAAATGGATTCCATACCTTATATTATTGCAACACCCCCCCTCCCATGGATTGATTGGGATACAGCTAATAATATTAAATAAATACTGGGGTTCTGCCTTCCATGCATATGAATATGCAGAATCTCTCCTTCTGCTACTTTAAAAAATACTTTGTAATTAAGATAATAATGATTTAGTGTATAAATAAGTGGAAAAAAAATTCAGATGATGCAGTGTATTGTTTGCAGATTTTTATATCTGTGACTCTGTCTTCAAAGCTTTATAGAAAGTTTATTGATCCTTAGGGATCTATGTGAACAGGACAACCATTTTTTTTTGTATCCTTGGACTTTCTTCACTTATATTTGACCTGCTCCTGTGTGGCAGGGTCAGGCAATATTGTGCATATGAGCCATACTTGAAAGAATCAAAGTTGATTTGAGTTAAAGTGGCTCTTAATGCTGCCTACTGTATTGTAAGCAAGTTTGGGACTGCCTCCTGGATGGATCAACTTCTTTCTCATGAACCTGTCAGAGTATTTCATTTGTAATTGGAGGCTCTCCTACAGGCCATCTCTACCATCCAAGGTGAGAGGTTAGGAGAGAAATGTCCTTTTTGGACAGACAGCCTTAGTATGGAAAGCCCTCCCAAGCAGAGATGCTGCCAGTATATTCTACCCAAGCAACACAAAATATTAAGCTCCTCTGCTTGAATATTCG
The DNA here is from genome assembly GCF_035046505.1 of Tiliqua scincoides. Lineage (NCBI taxonomy): Eukaryota > Metazoa > Chordata > Lepidosauria > Squamata > Scincidae > Tiliqua > Tiliqua scincoides. Next base: position 23,737,293 of record NC_089827.1, on the reverse strand, counting down.
CAACCAGTATCAAGATGAACATGAATATACCCACAACTGTTGAACTTCTGCGAGAGAAGTCATTTTTGGGTCTTGGAGGTTCTGTACCATCTGTTTTGTAGCGCAGAGCTGAGGAGTGTAATTGCAGCAGAAAGGGAGAGGGATCAGATCTGGCCAGGTGCAAGTGCCCCCAATCCCAATCCCAACCCCTCCCTCTCCCATTCTGTCCCCACCTAGAAACTTCTCTTTTCCTTTTGCTCCCTTCTCCGCCCCTCCCATCACCTGCCCCTACCCTCGTCTTACCTGGAGCCGGTGGACAACGCCTTTGCAAACCAGTGAGTGCATGTGGCCACAAGCTACTGCACCGGTGACTTTGTTGTGCTCACCAGTGGTGTCAGCGAGGATGACAATGTCATTGACCAGAATCCAGGCACTTCCTAGTGTTCTGTCAGTGGAGCACTTTTAATAGGATTAGGCTACCCATCAAGGCAAGTTGCAGGAAATGTTCATGTAATCATATTTCACTCTCAACTATCATATCACATTCTGGACTTTTTAAAATCTTAAGTCTATGTAGTCGTGCCCATAAATGTTCACTTGAGGTTACATTACAGAGGCACGTATATAGGTGTGTACACCAGTGTTTGCTTCTGATAAAAAGCTAGGGAAGGCAACAATCTGGCATGGGAAACCCCATACCTATACACTGTCTTTCTGACCCACCACCTGCGTGGCTCTTCTGCCAGCTGATGCCCCATCTTCTTCTTGCTCATTCTCCTTGGGGGAGATGGGGATGGCAATTTATCTTCTCCTGCAATGCCGCTGCAGAGGGTTGCAGTGGCAGAGCTAAAGAAGAAGGTCATGACTGCTTGAATCCTGTTCGCCATCAATCTCCTGTTACACACAGAATGGGTCCTCCCCACCTGGTCTGTTTTGCAGATTTGGTGACAGAGGAGAGGAGACGAAGGGAGAAGGAAGTGGTGACTTCTGCAGTGAGAGGGGCACATGTAGAAAACAGAAGGTGAAAAGGGGGGAAGGTGCCATTTAGATACCATTTCAGCTTGGGCTGAATAAGCATTCCATAAACATCTTAAGGTGTTGCAAACTTTGCATACGGTCCATTTGAAAAGTCTGCCCATGTCCTTAGCACCAGCATTTTGCTGCTCTTTACCATCTGTATTGCCCTAATACTGTCAAACATGACCAATTAAACAACCAGTTAATGAAGCAACTGAAGCAAGAACTACGCCGTTTTGAATAATTTCCCCTAATTCTCATTATATTTTCTTGCTGAAGTGGTTTGCCTGTCTGTGGATTTGTGTGTGTGTGTGTGTGTGTGTGTGTGTGTGTGTGTGTGTACGTTTTCATAGAGCTTCCTACAGACTTTTAACAAAACTGAATATTTTGAGGAGGCAAGAACAACTTTTTCTACTAGCTTGCAGATGCCACTGGGAAGTTCACACGCAGGGCTTGGCAAGACAAAAACCTTCGCCTGCTGTTTGCGCTTAGTAGTGGCATAGTTGCAGCAACTGTTACCCTGCACATGCCTGATCTCGTCTTATCTCGGAAGCTAAGCAGGGTCAGGCCTGGTTAGTACTTGGATGGGAGACCGCCTGGGAATACCAGGTGCTGTAGGCTTATACCATAGTCTTTCGAGACTGAAGGTTGCCAGCCAGTTACAGGAAGAGTGGCACAGTAAATACTGCAGGCACCGCAATGCACCATGTAAGTGGCCCTCCCAAAAGCTGTCAGAGCCATACCAGGCAGGGATGGCAATGCCCAGGCACGCTTGCTCTTTGCTGCTGCTAACTGGAAGGGCTCCAATGGAGAGTGGGAGGGGCAGCTTCCGTGGCGCTTTTCAGTGTCTGCAGTACTTACTGTGTAGTCCGTCCGTCCCCATTGCTACGCCATTGGTTCCTAGTATCTAGGGTTGAAAGGTCCACTGCTCCGTGAAATACAGTAGATACTATCTCGCTGCCTTTCCCCCAGTTGTTCTTAATGGATAAGATAGATAGGCTAGCCATATTGATTTTCAATTAATATATAATGAGTAGGGCAGAGTAGATTTCATAAACATTTTTTTAACAAAAGCATGCTTTTCATGAATTTTTTTCATGATCTTTACAAAAGGGAACAAAAAGTGTTCTGTTCAGAATGCATTGCCCTAACAGGCTTTGCTTGCCTTCAGTGACATCATCTTTTTCTTCATTCCCTGGGATCACCCACAGGATACAAGTCTAGGATACATTGCCCTTACTGTAAATCATCTTCAATTGCTCTCAAGGATGCCATTGCTAAATCTAATTGGCTACATACTGTTATCAGGACACTATGATTGGTGGGATCAATCTACCAAGGACAAAGAATTAAGGGTGGGAGCAGTACAGAGAAGAAAAAGCAGACGAGGGAATTAATGGCAGTGAACAGGTTTGAAAAAAGATGAACTCTGTCACAGCCCAGTCCAGTGCAAATTCCCCCATGCTGATGCAGCTGCGCCGGCATGGCTTGCGCTGCAATCCACAGGGAAATTTAACAGGCAGGAGGTCTCCTCGGGGTAAAAGGATATTTGTCCCTTTGCCCTGGGTTAAGCCCCAGCCACCCTATGGGGCAACTGGGGCCTACACCATCAATATTACTGGTGCAAGTCCATGTTGCCATGTGTCAGTGGATCAGAAAGGGGATAGGATATGGTGCATACTCTTTGCACCGATTCCACCCCTCCTGGGCCTTATCCACCCACCCCTGCCATCACACAGTCTAATCCAGCCTTGTGTTCAGAGAGTTCAGACATGCTCCTTAAACGTTTGGATTCACCCTAAGATGAGGCTGCCATGCTACTCAGCGAGTGTGGAGAAAGCCAAACTCCATATGTAAACAGCACCTCTCTACCATTGTGTATTGTTAAACAGAGCTTCCTGTCACAATCTCATGGAATCATTGGACCTGATTTTTTTTTAACCCTTGCTAATTGGGTAAGAGATACGTTTGCAAGTGGGTGCTCCTCTTTTATTTAGAGGGGGAGAGTAACCAGCCCTCCTCACCCCAGCAGTGTCTTTTCTAGTGGCTGTCTGCTGGTGTTTTGCATCTTTTAGATTGTGAGCCCTTTTGGGACAGGGAGCCACTAGTTATTTGGTTTTTCTCTGTAAACCGCTTTGTGAACTTTTCTTGAAAAGCGGTATATAAATACTGTTAATAATAATAATTTTTAATCACTTAAGGCGTTGGTAATTTCTTGCGTGCTAAAGACAGGCAATAAAAACATCACATTTATGAAGAGACATTCTACCACAGATGACGTTGGGTTTCCAAACTTCTGTGGGTTTTTTAAGGCTTCATTCAGTGTTCTGAAAATACTGATTTAGAGGATTCCCTAAGCAGTTGTACAGCAAAATGTCTCCCCATGGATCACTGTGACAGATCTTCAGGTGTGGTTTCCAGCAGCATCTAAAACTGCTACCAGTGTCTTGCAATTTAATGTCCAGAGATGATTACTAGCAAACACCTGCATCAAGTGACTTCTTGAATAAAACCAGTAAATAAAGATTCCTTTAGTGACAAAAAAAAAAATGTTGAAAGGTGCATCTGCCTAAAAATAAATATCACTGTACAAAACAACATCAGCATTGTATATAAAAAGTCCCCTTTACACAGACTTCTGTTCTCTGGTGTTTTCTTGCAAGTGCCACTGTTGCAAAGAGTACATAACTTGGGAGATTTCCTATTATACTGTTTTTGAAGTGTGCCAGTAATTTTAGAATGATATTAGTAATGGTCTGGTGCAGTGATTTTCAACCTTTTTCGTCTCATGGCACACTGACAAGATACTAAAATTGTCAAGGCACACCATCAGTTTTTTGTCAATCCACAAGGCACACCATGCTGTTGGTGGGGGGCTCATATCCCTCAATGGCCCTATTGATAAATGATCCTGCCCCAACTCCCATGGCACACCTGCAGACCATTTGTGGCACACCAGTGTGCCATGGCACAGTGGTTGAAAATGTCCACTCTAGTGTTTTTCTTTTTAAAGTTTAACAGCCAGAAGATAAGCAGTTAGGGGAAGAGCAGTGAAATTGAGGTGTGACGATCGGTAGAGTAGCTGGGGGGGTGGGAACCCGTGCCAGGTGATGCAATGATGCCCTCCACATCATTGTGTTATCCCTGCGCCTGCGCAGACACCACCTCCCCTGTGCATGTGCAGCCCTGGCTCCATTTGGAGCCATACAGGAGCCAGGGTGGGTGGCAGGGCCCATTTTTCAGCATTTCCATGTGCAGACAGGTAGGCACTGTCACCCCCTCCCCAGCAGAGACAGTGGAAAACCCCCACTCCACTGCAGAGGGGGGCAATGGATTCCCTGGCCCTGGTCTAGCTATGCTACTGGTAATGCTGTCATGCAGTCATTCTTCATATGTGTCACCAGGGAGAGAAGAAGAGGAGACATAGGACTGCTATTTTTGGTGGCAATATTTTCATATTAAAGATATTTTCTGACCCGTTTAGGATGATCCCTTGCTGGTTCAATCCTCTTTGTTTCTGCTGAGATTAGGATGTGCTGGCAAAAAGACCCTTCATAACACTTCAAATCAAATCAAGGGCATGTTCAGATATTTATTCAGATCCAGGTCTGCATGTAGGTCTTGTAGATGTGAAATGTCTCTGTTTATTAGCATAATCTTTGTCCACTTGAACACACAAATTGGTTCCACTCATCAAAATGAATGGAGAAACTGTTTTGTTGATGGAGTTCTGTGCATGCATCAGGCCTCTTCTGGCCCCAAAAGATGGATGAATCAAGATGCTTGGTTACTAAATTGTCACTGAGATAATCTCATGGGCAATGCTATTGGAACATTAGTGGTGATAATATGGCTAATCTTACCAGGATGCTTTAACTTGTCACAGTATCAGTGTAGACAGATTCTAAACCATTGAGATATTTGTGCTTAATCTTGCTGCAGCTCACAATTTTCAGTGACCAATCAGCTTCTTCCTGCACTGTATGCCACATTTTCTATTTTTTGAAACATGTCCCAATCTTCTCCAATTTTCTCCAAAGCTCAGCATTTTTAAAGCTGCGTTTTCATAAAGCCAGTACATTATATATTCTCCCATAGTCTTGGGAGCTGGAGAAAAAAAAAATCTTTATAAAATGTAAAAGGTGAAGACAGAATGCCTCCCCAATTGCTGACTGGACAAGAAAGATGAGACAGGTGATCCTTAGACTGCAGTTCTACGTACACTTTCCTGGGAGTAAGCAAATGAAACAGAATGGAGCTTCTGGGACAACAGGCATATGCTTATGATATTAGAGTGTTAATGTACTGATCTGTGTTACAATGGCATATATTTATATTCAGGATTGCAGTTTTATACTTTTAAAAGCCTCTGATCATACAATAAAGCTTTCCATGCAAAGAACTGCGTGATTTTAGTCTCACCCCAAATAAAAGTCAGTTTCCAATATTCTATTCACACTCCTACAAACAGAACCCATGCATGACAGGGTTGTGCAGATTACGTGGGTTTGGTTCTCAGTGGCACCCAGGTATAGAGGATAAAGTAAATGAGATAAATTTGGGGAAGAGTGGCGTACCTGAGGGGGGTCAGCAGGGACAAGTGCACCCAGGCAGCATGCTTTGGGCAGGGGTAGTGGGGGTGGCACCGCAGTGCATCCACTGCCATCCCCCTGCAGCGCACAGTCAGAGTGGATGATGCTCAGAACGGTAGTGCTCACTTTTGCTTTTTTCTCAAAGTGACAGTGGTGGGCAGAGCTCAGAGCAGCCACTCGCTTCTAAAAAAAAAAAAAAACCCAAAAAGCAGCTGCTCAGAGTGGTGGTATCTATTTTCTTTTGTTGTTTTCCTGAAGCAATAGAGGTGGGTGGCACTCAGAACTACCACCTGCTTCTATCGCTTTAAAAAATGCATAAAAAGCAGGCAGTGCCGCTCTAAGCGGTTCACAACCTCCACCCCCACTTGGAAGTAATTGTGGTGACAACACAATATCTGGACAGCAGAGGTGCCAGGGATGGCAGCGACTGAGATCACCAGGGTCAGGGGGAACGGTCAAGTTGAACTGGAACCCCCTATCAGTCCTTTCCTACTGGTTAAATCTGTTGGGCCTTTAGTTAGCACACACATAACAGACACATTTTTATTTATTTTATATGCCCAGCAAAATGATCCAAGTGACTCACATCAGTTAATCACAAGCCCGACCCTCAGGACTGCAAACCGAAAAGATAAAGCACACAAGGGAGTGGAGGGGAAAAGTAAATGACATTTTGAATGACTCACGTCAGGGATGTCACTAGGCCAGGACAAGGGTGGGCGGGCTGCCCCAAGCGTGGGGCTCAAGTACGCCCATTGCCACACCGCCCAAGCCTCCCTTATGCAATCTTCAGACTGCTTCGGGTCCGGCTGCTGCGCACTCTCGCCATGGATTGTGTTTTTACCACTTACCAGTGAGAGTACACAGCGGCTGGCCTGAAGCTGCACAAAGATCACAGAAGCGAGGCGAGCTTTCTCATTTAAATCAAGGCAAGCTCCTAGAAGGTGATGTGATTACAGATTGCATCACCCCCAAACTTCTGGAAGCTCCAGGTAAGCGTCACAGCCCATGGTGTGATCCATGGCAGGGATGCCTCTGGCTTTTGATCCTCTGGTTGGTGACAGAGGCCAGAGTGATCTTCCCTTCCGTTAAGTAATCCAGAAGGCAGGCAGAGCACAGCACCTAGTGAATGTAGTTCACATGCAACTTAAAATCAGTGAAAGCTGTACCTTCATAGAGATTTCTATTGGGATAAAACAGACGTGCCAGAACCACTTACAACTTTTACAATTTTAAAAAATAAAAATAAATCCTGCCTCTCAACATGGTGAGTACTGTACACTCATCTTTTATGTTATTATACTTGATTATACTTTTATATACTATTATAATCTCAAAGACTGGTATTCATCCTAGTCTGTTGCTTGTTATGAAAGCATTTCAGGATAAGTTACACTCATGTTCTCAAGAGGGTGTAGTCTTCTAGGGCTCAATATATTTAGAAATCAAAACACTGAAAAGGAGGAATCCAAGTAGAGAAACATAGACTGCCACTGGGTGGCAAAATGGGGTTTTTGAATTTCGAGTGCTAGAGAAGAGTATTAATTCAGTAAGAAACGGTTTTTAGCATGTTCTTCTAGTAACTATGACTTGTCTTAGGAAAGCATTATCAGGTAGAAGCTTGTTTGTTGCATACCCTCCCATGAACATAGTATATGAATGTTATAGCTGCACAGTTCAGTCATCCATCCATTGGAGAGGAATAATGCAGAGGAATGTTGACTTGTAAGGAGACCTTTTCATTTTTTATTTTAAAAAAACCATTCTGTGATCTGCTTCTTAGTTGTAGGACTGTAAATAACCAAAAGTAACATCTCTGAACAGCTACAGCATTGGGATGCAACAGGACTAGAACTCTAGAGGAATATTAAATTCTCCTTCTACAATCACATTGCTTGATTGGATATTGTGTTGTTGATTGGATATTGCGTTGCTGATTGGATAGTGTGTTGGTCCATGGCCTCTTACAACGTGGATGCAGGACTTACAGATATAAGATGGTTATTTATTTGTTTGTTTGTTTGTACCCTGCCTTTCCACCCCACTAAAGGGCCCTCAAGGCGACTTACAAAATAAAACATTAATACAATAGTGATTAAATCAATACTATCACATGAATGTAAAAACAATTAAAACCATAAAAACAATTAAAACAATAAGGGCGCATTCTAGCCCTTGACATTTGTGCCTTCTCAGGAGGAAGGCAGGCCGGCTCTCAGAGAAACGCCAGACTGTGGAGGCCGACGCAAGCCTCCGTGCTGGCTTCCTCCACGCGGGTTGCGTCGGCCTGGTTGGGCCAATGCAAGGAGCAAAGGTAAGTGGCAGGGAGGTGGGAGGGAGGTGTTCCTGGGGGAGAGCAGAAGGTGGGCAGCCCCAGAGGCAGGTGGGTGGGGAGCAGGAGGTAGGGCAGGGCTCCCAAACTCCATTCCTGGGGAGAATGGAGTGACTTCAAGCCACTCCACTCTCCTTGAACCTGTGCCACCTCAAGAGGTGGTGCAAGTCTGAGGAGACCATAGGGGCCAGCAGCTCTTATCTGGAGGTAAGGGGAAATTTTTTTCCCTTGCCACTGGCTGAGCCGCTTATGGCCCCTATCCTGCGCTGGATACAGCGCCAGCCTCTTGGCTTGCCTGTTCCAGCGCAGGATAGGATTGTGCCCTAAGACACAAAAAGCTCAATTAAATCATGATTAAAATTAAGTTTCATAAAAAGTTGGTACTCTTTAATTCTTTCGCCAGACTCATTGTTAAGGATGATAAAAGGATTTCTCATTTTCTCAATGCAGAGCTAATTTGCCTCAGCTGAGTTTGAAATTGGCTTTGTCATGATGAGTTTTCTTGATGAATGCTTGGAAAACACAGGACTGTTTCCTGAAAGTTCTCTCCTTGATGAAAATGATGCTACATACACACAGTATTGCTCCCTTGGAACTGTAATTCCCAGCACTAGATGTGACTGAAAGCCACTCAGATATCCACCTACTCCTTCCTTCATCCATGCAAACATACCTAGGAACACTAATCTGATTGTGATGAGTATATTCTGAATATTAATATACTGTTTGACAACAAAAGGTTCATTAAGTAATTCACGTCACTAAATAAACAAATGAACTAACAAATGGTTCCCTGTTCCAAAAAGAGATGCAGAAGAAATACCAACAGCCACTAGAAAATGCACTATGCTGGTATGGTTGGCTCTTCCCAACAGGGAAGAGCTCAACAGGGATGGTTGGCTCTTCCCTTCCTAAATATAAGAAGAGGCACATTTAAAAGTGCCTCTATGCCTAATAATTATCATTGGGCAAAAGTTTGACAATTACTTTGCAGTTCCTAAAAATAAAAGGAGCACTGTTTGAAAAAGTGTGTCTTTGCCCAAAGCAGGGTATAATGTTTTAAAATATTATATAGTAGCAAAAGAGTGATTCTTGGTAGAGAATTATATATTTGCAATAGAGATCATTCTAGTAAATACCCGTAGATCAGTAGTTCTCAAACTGGTGTGTCGTGACGCCCCAGCCAGATGGTACATTGCCCCCTTAAGGGGTAGGGAGGGGGGAGGCAGCGACATGATCACCAGGATCACATTGCTTTTGGGATTCAGGGGCTTGCCTGGACTTACTACAGCCTGCTGCAGCATCCCGGGGGTGCCGGGAGCCCCACACCAGCCTCTGCAGACCTCCCCAACATGCAGAGACAGGCCAAATAATTAGCACGACCAACTTCTGGTTTCATGATCACAAACTGGAAGTGGGTTGCGATTGTTATCTGCATTGTCTCCGCATGTTGGGGAGCCCTGCAGAGGCTGGCACAGAGCTCTTTGCACTCCCTGGAGGCTGCTGCAGGTTGTAGTAAGTCCACACAAGTCAAGCCCTTCATTCCCCAAAGTGACACAATCCTGGTTGATCGAGTTGCTGCCTCCTCCCTTCCACCACAAGGACTGGGAGTTTGAGAACTGCTGCTGTAGATGGTTTATGCAACCCCCAGCAAGAAGTTGCCTCATCTCTGATCACCTATTTGCTGTCATTGCACCTCTTTCTCCTTTCACTCCCTGAACTGGAAAAAGGACAGTGGAAGAAGCAAAGGTTGGCACATCAGTGGATAACAGGGGCAGCATCTGGAATATATCAACTCAGGCATCTCTGAATATATCAACTCAGGCATCAGGAGGTCTTGGACTAGCCCTGCTGTACCATTAAGCTATGGAGCATGTGCTTAGTTCACTATCACTACAATAAGTGGACTTAAAAATACATGAACTTTAGCTGAATCTTGTCCAGGTTTATTAATAGACTGGACTTAATTAAGAAGAATATACATATTTAAACCATCCAAAGTAAAACAAAGAAAGCCAAAGCAGATCTTAATTGCTAGGTGGCAAACAGAAAATTAAAATCCAATATACAGAAAATTAGTGTTCATATCCCAGACCTTTCAAATTACACAGACAATTTAACATGAAATCAGGCATGTACTTTCAACTTACACCTAAAGTCATGCTGTGAAATAGGATGGTTCTAAGTAATCATGTGTTTAATATTCAGTTCTATAATTCTGATGCCTGTGCAAGTGGACTTCCCACTTGTTATTCAAAACAACTTCTATGTGAGGCTTGAATCAAGCTGCCATTCTTGTCACCAAGATAAGTGGACCATTTCATATTCTAATAAAATCCCACATTCATATGCTGTACCGCTTTGATTCAAGATGACATCTTTAATGGTCTGAGAAACTGTGCTTGGCCAACCAGATATTTTATTCTTGCTGTTCCTTGGAAAACTTTGGTACATACATTTAAAAAGATGGGGAAGAGAAATAATGTGAAGGGGGGGGGGGAAGAAACAGAACCACAAGCAAAATCCTTTCTCACATAGTGTTGCCCCCCTCCCTCCCACACCCAGAGTCAAATCGATCAGTAAAATTAGCACAATTAGGATATGATTGACAACAATTGTTCAGGTTGGTATTCTATCACACTATTTGTGTGTTTTATCCATTCAGTCATGTCTGACTCTTGGTGACTTTGGGACCAAGCCTATGAAGTTTGTGCCGGCTCACCGCTGGAGCTGGCCCATCGTGAACCCATGCTGGGATAGCACCGATCGGAAGTTGACAATCCTGCCACCAGGTACTCCTTCCAAAGCCTGGCGGCAGAGAGGTGTGTGGGGGGAGGCGGGGAAGAAGTGTTATGGGGTAAGTGGAGGGCGGGGAATGCATGGCAGGGAAGGGAGCGGGGTGGGAGCAAGGCAGGACGAGTGGAGTTTAGCTCCACTGGATCCAGAGCCCCGTGTTGGGACACATGGCCCAACATGGGACTCTGATTCTGCGTCGGCTAAAGAGCCACAGCAGAATCAAGTAACCCCATTGCAAGGCTAATTCCCTTACAAGGGGACAAATGTTCCCTTCCCTTGAGGAGCTGGTGGCAGCTGCCTGGTTGCTCTCAGTATGCTACAATAGCTATTTTGGCGCCATGGCAGCCCCACACACCAGGTAGCTCAGGATTGGGCTGCCCATAGGCGAGAGCTCTCCCTTGTCAAGCACAGCCTCTTTGAATTGTTAGATATTAATCTTTGTATCTGTTTTGATGGTATCAAGCCAGGGCATTCTTCTTCCACTGCCCCTTCTTCCACTAACAATTCCTAACATAATTGACTTCTCTTCTGAATTTGCACACACGATATGTCTAAAGTAAATCAGAAGTAGTCTTGCAATTCTGGCTTCTAATGATGAATCTAATTTCATATGGTCCAGCACTTATCTATTGGTTACTCTGGCTGACCACGGTATGCATAACAATGCATTTTCACTCTGCAGGTGAGGAATACATTGTGAAAAACCAGTTTCTGCTACTGGACCTGGTAAGATTCACTGCAAGGTTGATTGGTTGGCAACCTTCAGTCTGGAAAGACTATGGTATAAGCCTACAGCACCTGGTATTCGCAAGCGGTCTCCCATCCAAGTACTAACCAGGCCTGACCCTGCTTAGCTTCCAAGATCAGACAAGATCGGGCATGTGCAGGTTTGAAGTCCTAACTGTGAACATATCGATATTTCAAATAACCCAGTGTATTTTAAGAGTGTGTTGTTTTGTACATGGCATTGTAGAAAGAGAGATAGCTGCTCCTGAGGAATAATTATAGTTGCAGTCTGAAATACTGGGGGAGAAGGTCTGGCTGTCTCACATCTTTCTTCAAGCTCCTGAAAAATATTCTAGCAGTCAAATGGAATGAATTCCATATCCACAAGTGAGTGGGGCTTCAAACTAACTAGAAAAAATATCCTAAGGGCTTCTACTACTTGCCAAAAAGCATGTGGGGTGGGGTTGCAGGGTGACCAGATGGAATGGAGGGCACAGTGCCTGTACCTTTAACCATTTTATAGAAGAGGGAATTTTGGCAGGTGCCACATTTTAAACTCTTCCACTTTGAGCTGCAGCTTCCAAAATTCTCTCTTCTATACAATGGTTAAAGGTATAGGCCAGAGTTATTCAAACTGGGGTGTCACGACGCCCCAGCCTGACAGCCCTGGCCTCTGCCCCCTTAAGGGGCAGGGCAGGGGGAAGGCAGCAATGTGATTTCCAGGATTGCATCGCTAAGGGGGGCTGAAGGGACTGGGACGTACTCACCAGTCCCTGCAGCAGCAGGAGTGCGGGGAGCCCTGCACGAAAGCCCTGTTCCCAAAGTGAAAGTGGAGCGATTGCACTTCACTTCCACAAAACCGGAGGTGGAAGTGGAGTGCAATCAGTCTGCTTTCACATTTAGAAGGCTAGGGAGCCCTGCAGACGCTTGCGCAGGGCTCTCGGCACTGCTGACAGGCTGCTACAGGAACTGGTGAGTACATCCCAGTCCCTGCAGCGATGTGATCCTGGGGATCGCGTCGCTGCTTTCCCTCCACCCCCACTGCCTCCCCCACCTCCCCTGCAAGGACTTACCACGGTCCTCAAACTCCCTGAGAGTTTGAAAATCATATGTATAGGCACTCTGTCCTCCATTGCATCTGGTCACCCTGGAATGGGGGAGGGGGCTGATCAGGATCATAGTGAGGGAAGGTTTAAAAAGTCCTTATCCCCCACCACAGTTCTAATTCATGGGAGGAATCTCAGTCTCACATCATTCTGGTGGAATTGCTTTGCATTCGCATTAAGCAGTGACTAATTTAACAATCATCTAGGTCGGCAAGTACTGATTGGCCTCCCTGGCTTCCATTATGTTCCATCCCCAGAAATAACTCAGTCACAAATTATCTTCTTGCTGTGTCATGTACAAGGACTGGTACAATTTCATGGGTGATTTCATCTGCCCCTTGAACATCTGTGCAAATGGCCGCAGCTTGAGAGCACGCTCGGCAGACAGTAGTTACAAACATTCAGGTGCCTCATTGTCGAGTTCAGTGGGGCATAAAGAGTTTCATCAGTGAGGGTAAGATTCAGTCTTGGCACCAGGTTGCTGGGAGCTGGTCAAAGGCTTGAACTGGGCCCCCCAATATGGACCATTGGTCCCTAGCACTGCAATTAGTCCTGAGATTTCAGGGATCTGTCACACCCACTGGGCTCTCTGGTGGGAGTGGGCCCTGAGCCAGTGCCCTACTTGGCTGACCCTTGACACTGGTTGCCACTACTGATGGGACCAGGTTGGGCACAGGCTTGAGGGGCCAAACCCAAGTGAACATCAAGGGCCCACTTGGGATGGCTGACTACTTTTCAACCTGTGGTTACAGGGTGCAAAGTGACTCACACCACTGCTGCTTTTATGCGTAGCCCATCAGCCAATGGGAGCATCTCAAAGAAAGAGGAATGTTCCTATTTAACAGTCACTGATGGAGAGGGAAGATGAACTACTGCATATTATCAGAGAAGCCTACAAGAAAGATCATTGGTTGGTGAGAAAGGAAAGGTGTCACTGCTAAAAGTCTGGTTCCTCTTCATTCCCACCTTCCTAGAACAGTCATGAAGAGAACCCACTGTTGAAAGACCTCAGCAGTGGCTCCTCTTCCCCTCCCACCCTCCTATTGTGACTCTCAAACACCTGGAGTTTGTTGTAAAAACCCTTGACTTCTTCCCGTGAAATGAGGAGGCTGGTAAGAAGGAGGTTGAAAGGGAAGGTAAAAAGAGTCCAATCTCTCCAGAGTGCATGGAGGCTGCTTTAAACAACAGTAATAGAGGCCCAGCAGAAGTGTATACTGCAAAGGAAGAAGGGCTCGACTAAGTCCAGGAGAGTGTCCGCATGGCTAACCAGCCAAGTTAGAGCGGCCGTAAAGGGCATGGAAGCTTCCTTCCATAAATGGAAGTCTTGCCCTAATGAGAATAAAAAGGAACATAAACTGTGGCAAAAGAAATGTAAGAAGGTGATACGGGAGGCCAAGAGAGACTATGAGGAATACATGGCCAGCAACATTAAGGGGAATAATTAAAGCTTCTTTAAATATGTTAGAAGCAGGAAACCTGCTAGAGAAGTGGTTGGCCCTCTGGATGGTGAGGGAGGGAAAGGGGAAATAAAAGGAGACTTAGAGGTGGCAGAGAAATTAAATGAGTTCTTTGCATCTGTCTTCATGGCAGAAGACCTCGGGCAGATAGTGGCAGATACCGCTGCCCGAACGGCCCCTCCTGACCGAGGAATTAAGTCAGATGGAGGTTAAAAGAGAAGATGCTTCAGACCTAATTGAAAAATTAAAGATCAATAATCACTGGGCACTGATGGCATCAACCCAAAAGTTATTAAGGAATTGAAGAATGAAGTTGCTGATCTCTTGACTAAAATATGCAACTTGTCCCTCAAGATGGCCACAGTGCCGGATGATTGGAGGATAGCAAATGTCACACCAATTTTTTTAAAAAGGAAGAAGGCTCGACCAGGGAAACTATAGGCCGGTCAGCCTTACATCTATACCAGGTAAGATGGTGGAATGCCTCATCAAAGATAGAATCTCAAAACACATAGACGAACAAGCCTTGCTGAGAGAGAATCAGCATGGCTTCTGTAAGGATAAGTCTTCCCTCACAAACCTTTTAGAATTCTTTGAAAAGGTCAACAGCCGTGTGGATGTGGGAGAACCCATAGACATTATATATCTGGACTTTCAGAAGGTGTTAGACACGGTCCCTTACCAAAGGCTACTGAAAAAACTCCACAGTCAGGGAATTAGAGGGCAGGTCCTCTCATGGATTGGGAACTGGTTGAGGTCTAGGAAACAGAGAATGGGTGTCAATGGGCAATTTTCACAATGGAGAGAGGTGAAAAGCGGTGTGCCCCAAGGATCTGTCCTGGGACCGGTGCTTTTCAACCTTTTCATAAATGACCTTTAGACAGGGTTGACCAGTGAGGTGGCAAAGTTTGCAGAGGACGCCAAACTTTTCAGAGTGGTGAAGACCAGTGATTGTGAGGAGCTCCAGAAGGATCTCTCCAAACTGGCAGAATGGGCAGAAAAATGGCAGATGCGTTTCAATGTCAGTAAGTGTAAAGTCATGCACATTGGGACAAAAAAATCAAAACTTCACATATAGGCTAATGGGTTCTGAGTTGTCTGTGACAGATCAGGAGAGAGATCTTGGGGTGGTGGTGGACAGGTTGATGAAAGTGTCAACCCAATGTGCGGTGGCAGTGAAGAAGGCCAATTCTGTGCTTGGGATTATTAGAAAAGGTATTGAGAACAAAACGGCTAATATTATAATACAGTTGTACAAATCTATGGTAAGGCCACACCTGGAGTATTGTGTCCAGTTCTGGTTGCCACATCTCAAAAAGGACATAGCAGAAATGGAAAAGGTGCAAAAGAAAGCAACTAAGAGATTACTGGGCTGGGGAACCTTCCTTATGAGGAAAAGCTATGGTGTTTGGGCCTCTTCAGCCTAGAAAAGAGGCGCCTGAGGGGGGACATGATTGAGACATACAAAATTATGCATGGGAAGGATAAAGTGGATAGAGAGATGCTCTTTACAATCTCACATAACACCATAAGCAGGGGACATCCACTAAAACTGAGTGTTCGGAGAGTTAGGACAGAAAATAGAAAATATTTATCTCAGCATGTGGTTGGTCTGTGGAACTCCCTGCCACAGGATGTGGTGATGGTGTCTGGCCTGGACGCCTTTAAAAGGGGATTGGACAAGTTTCTGGAGGAAAAATCTATTACAGGTTACAAGCCATGATGTGTATGTGCAACCTCCTGATTTTAGAAATGGGCTATGTCAGAATGCCAGATGCAAGGGAGGGCACCGGGATGAGGTCTCTTGTTATCTGGTGTGCTCCCTGGAGCATTTGGTGGGCCGCTGTGAGATACAGGAAGCTGGACTAGATGCGCCTATGGCCTGATCCAGTGGGGCTGTTCTTATGTTCTGATGGGCTGTAACTTATGCTATGAATCAGGGGTGTCCAAACTTTTTGGCAGGAGAGCCACATCATCTTTCTGACGCTGTATCAGGGACTGGGGAGAAAAAAGAATTAATTTACATTTCAAATTTGAATAAATTTACATAAATGAATATATTAGAGATGGAACTTATATGAACAAACGAACAATAGCTCAAGGCCAATAAAAGACCTTGCACAAAGCAAGGCTGACCTTTCCATCGCTGTCACTGCTGCATCACTGCTGCATTAAATGGCAAGCAGAGGAGGGAGCCCTTATCCCACAGCTCACGCAAGAGGTTGAACAGTTGCCCTCACACTGAGAGCAGTTGTGTCAGGCCAGCGTGGGCCCCAGCAAGTCTCCGGAGGGCCAGAGGCTCATTGGTTTGGGGGCTCCCCGTGGGCCAGATTGGGAGTCCCCATGGGCTGCAAGTGGCCCCCCGGGTCGGGGTTTGGGCACCCCTGCTATGAATGAACCTGTTTAGAGAAGGTTTCAGGAAGACTGAGGCTAATAGCACAATCCTATGCATGTCTACTCGTAAGTCCCACAGCATCTAACGGAACTAAGACCCAAGTCCTAACCAACTTTCCAGCACTCATATAGTTGTGCCAATGGGTCATGTGTTGCATCTTGCAGTTGGATGGTAGTCACAGAGGCCTCCTCAAAGTAAGGGAATGTTTGTTCCCTTACCTTGGAGCTGCATTGCCCTTACCTCAGTGGTTAGGATTGCACCCGAACATTGCAAATCCTATACACACTTCCCTAGGATTAAGGCCTATTGAACTCAGTGGAGCTTATTTCAGCATACACATATCTAGGACTGTGCTGTAAGACCGCAATCCTGTACACACTTTCTTGGGAGAAACACCCAATGGACACAATGGGGCTTACTTCTCAAAAGGCATGTATAGGATCACACTGTAACTCACATGTAAAGTGTGGATAGGATTGCAGTCTAAGAACATTCAAGTTTCCTGGGAACTTATCTATGGTTATTCACCTATTAAAAGAACTGACACAGGAAACCGAAGAGCTAACAGAAAAGGGGAAAATTATTGATCAAAAGGCCAAAAACTCTAGAAAATGACTTTCAGAAGCTAGTGCAGGAAATCTGCCAAATTGCCTTTGACATTTTGCTTTAGACTGCACAGTAACTGCTCACCTCATAGTCCCTATTTAAAGCTCCCAGTTATTAAATTATAATGTACCTTTTCACAAATACATGTATAGATACACGTCTTAATGTGTCCCCTGTAAATAGGGCAAAGAGAGACCCTTTGAAGTGATGGTCGCATCAGAGGCCGGCCAGGTGAGCATTGGCTGAGGGGCCATGCTCATCAGAGCATCCATCCGATGCGGCTAGCCCCTGATGCTTCAGTATTGCTGGCATTTGCATTGCCCAATGCTCCATCAGAGCATGCATGCATGGGGGCACCATAGGGGGCCCAATGTAGAGTTTTGTTCCTAGGTCCCCTTAACGCCTTTCTGCTCGGCCCACAGGTGTACACATTTGGTCCCTGTTGTGTATATGCAACATTGGGCAGAAATGACTTAACCTGGTGCTGGCACTAGTTGCAGTCCTCTCTTGTTTTTCAGGGTCTCTATTCATCCCAGCATAACATCCCTCTCTATGGCACTTGCCTCTGTTCAGAAATCACATTCTTGATTCTTTTGCTGTATAATCCATTTTGAGAGCTTTTTGTAAGCAATCGTATAATTTCAACCTAACATTGCTGTTCCTTCAGTGTGAAAGTATAGGGCATGATTGCTCAAGGTAATCTCATATAGCAGGGGCGGCCAAACTTGTCACATAAGAGCCACATACATAAGAACATAAGAACATAGCTACAAAGTGGGCTATGTACCATTCTCTTTGCAAAAGAAAACAAGTCCTCAGATCCTACTCTGTATCAAATAAAGGAAAATGATCTTAATAGCACAATTCTATGCATGCTAACTCAGAAGTAAGTCACATTAGAGTCAATGGGGCTTACTCCCAGGAAAATGTGGATAGGATTGGGCTGTCACTCATCTGCCACATTATAAAACAGCATTAGTGGCAGCAGGAATTCAATATACTTTGCAGAAAAATGGTCTGACTTGGGCATGTATTTCCTCAGCTTCTGTTTAATAAAGACGAAGGCTACCATCAAATTGGTGTATAACCCAGTGTAACTGCATCCTGACATCCTGAATGCCTTGGACAGATTGATAGACAGGAATGGCACTGGTGATGATGAAATTTTTGGTCAACACAATTTTAATTCAAGACAGTATGGGGGCAGGTCATTTAGTGTTTAGTAATAAATGTCATTTAGGGGTCCCCCCATATAAGTATTATTATTATTATTATTATTATTATTATTATTATTATTATTATTATTATTATTATTATTATCCTTTAATGCAAGCTAATGAGAGCATAAACAATAAACTGCCCTGTGCTTATGAAGAGATTTCTGACAGCTAATAATGCAATTTTAACCTGACCTTGCACAATTGAAATTGATTGTTCTCTGTTTTCATCTATCACTTGCAGCCCATCCCATGTTCTCAGCCTCTTACTTTGCATAATATAAATAACACATCAGTATAATTAATAATCTACCTGCTTCTTCTTCTAGTACTTTCCCCCTCATTGGTCATTAATCCAGCACCATAGAAAGAATCTCACAGTCCATTCCACCCCCTGATATTCATTCCATTCATTCATTCTTATTCATTCCACCCGCTGTTGATGCAGCCATGTCAAAATGGCAACCGCTGACTCCTATTGGTAAGGAGCAATTGCACAAGTCCCTTGTTGTTCCCTTATCCACAGGTAAGCCTCTGCAGTGTAGAGGGGTCTTCTTGGACCTGCCATCGCTAAATAGCTATCACAAGTCCATGTTGACCTGTACTGCAGGATCAGGAATGAGGTTAGGATATCGGTGGCTCTGGCACAACCATTCCAGCCCCCTTTCAGGACCTGATTCACCCTTCCCTGACCCTGTTGAGCCCTCCTGCCACCACCCTCCCACCCTTCCCATTGACTTAGGCCGCAATCCTAACCAACTTTCCAGAACTGACATAAGGGTAATGTAACTCAGAGGTAAGGGAACAAACATTGCCTCACCTTGAGGAGGCCTCCATGACTGTCCCCCAACTGCAGGATGCAGCACATGCCCCACTGGCACAGCTATGCCAGTGCTGGAAAGTTGATTAGGATTGTGCCCTTAGTCATTCAGCAGCAGGAGATGCATCATCACAGGTGGGAAGGCAGGGGTCCTCTGCTGGCAGAGGAAGAGTGAGACAATTTGTTACAATATAGAGAGTAGCCCTAGAAACTGAGCTGCAGAACCCATAGGATTCTCCTTGAAACCTGAAATGACACCACAAGAGGCAAAGACCATAGAGGTCAGTTTGCTGGGGAAAGAAAAACATTGAAAATTGCCTTTGTTTGATGGCTTGAGTGAAATAAACTATGATTTGCCTCAAGTGAGAAAGAAGGAATCGCTGTATATGAGTGGAAGAGAGAAGGAAGAATGGACTATATGAGCCCAAGGCTCAAGCATGTACTACTAAACTCTGGCATAGCATCTGAAACACCCTCTGAGAAACTAGATGAAATATTTTGTATGTGTCCGAGGGAGGGATCTGTAGAACTTGCCTGCAAAATGTTGCTGGACTTATCAAAACATGTGTTTCCTCAGAATTTCTTCAGACATCTGGCTCAAGCAGGAACCTCCAAATTGCCCTGAAAGTTTCCCTAAGGTGGTCTGGTGGTAACTCTGAACAGACCACCTAAAAAGGGTATGTTTTCACTGCGTTGTCACAGTATCTATGACATATCAGTACAACAACATAAATTCTGGCAAACTCCATTTGGAAGAATAATGAAGCTCATGACCTCTAAAAGAATTTTAAATTCTAAAGAATTGTTTAAAACCGTCTCTGCAAAACATGGTTTCTGTGATGCTCAGAAAGTTTTTCTGGGTGAACTTTTTTCATGTTCAGTTTATATTAGGGTTGCCAGATGTTCCTTTATTGGAGCAGCATTTCTAAATAAATGTTCTCTCTTTTTTGTTCTTTTCTCTTTTCAGAACATCACATCTCCAGGGAACATAATGTATGCAAGTAAGGAAATTTGCTTACAATAAAGGAATTCACTTACTAAGCCCCTCACGAAGATAGGAGGGTAACAGCATGTTCAGCAAATAGGCAGCACTGGGTCTAGTAATCACATTATATAGCTATATATTTAATGCTGTACAGCTCAAGTCTGTGCATGTCTACTCAGAAATAAACCCCATTATGTTCCATAGGGCTTACTCCTTGGAAAATATGTATAGGATTGCAGTTTTAGGGCGCAATGCTATCCAATCTTCCATTGCCAGCAGCTGTGCCAATAGGGCATGCACTGCATCCTGTGATGGGGAGGTAGTCACAGAGGCCTCCTTAAGGTATGGGAACATTTGTTCCTTTGTCTCGGGGCTGCACTGGGGCTGCACCGGTGCTGGAAATTTGGATAGGATTGGGCCCTTAGGACGCAATCCTAACTTGCACTGGAACAGGCAGGCCAGTGTGCCTGCACTGTATCCAGTGTAAATTTCAGGCAGACAGCTCAGCCAGGGGCAAGCGGAAATGTTTACCTTACCCTGGGAGAGCCACTGCAGTCCCAATAGGGTTACTCGGATGCATGCCACCTCCGGGAGTGGTGCAAATCTGAGCAGCCCAGGACTGCCTGGGCTGTCTGGGAACAGGGTCAGGATCTGATATAACTGCCAGGTTCTTGCCCCGCCTCCTGCTCTCTGCCTGCACACCTGCAGGAACACCTGTGGCCCACCCTCCCCTGTCCCAAAACGCCTCTCTCCCACCTCCTCCCCACCCTCCACACACTCTCCCAGACCTCTGTGCCAGCCTGAAAAAGCCAGCGCAAACTTGACCCACTGTAGCTAAATCCAGCACAGGGAGGCCAACGCAAGTCCCTTGCACCAATCTTCCTGCAGTTGTGTCATTGTGAAAGTGCTTTATGGCACTTTCACGACAACACTGGGCCAGCGCGAGGGACTTGCGTCGGCCCAAATCAACTTTAGGATTGGGCCCTTAATATATTTTTTATCCCTTTTAAAGGAACTTCAGTACACCAAAATACATAGTTAATAACAGTACTGGTGCCCAGTGTTCCTCATCATGATGAGGATCTCTCTCATGGTGCATTGGTTGTCACTGCAGATAAATGCCGTACTCATGGTCAGTGGGAAGTGGGCTTAAGGGCATGTTGGACAAGGCTGGGATTTTCAGAACACATTCTCTCATGGGTTCAGTGTTCCCATTTTAGTAGCATCCCAATAGGTCTAGAGCAGTCATTTTCACAGGTGTGCTGTGAATGGTCTCCAGGTGTGCCACAGGAATTTGGGAGAGGGTTATTTATTAGTAGGGTCATTGAGGGATATTAGTTCCCCACCAGCAGTGTGGTGTGCCTTGTCAATTTTAAAAAATCTGATGATGTACCTTGACCATTTTAATGCTTTCTCAATGTACCATGAGGTGAAAAAGGTTGAAAATCACTAGTCTAGAGTATGTATTGGTGCTTTTAGTTGTCTTGGTACTCCAAAGATATTAGAAATCTGGACTGGAGAGCCTAATTCTTGACAACAACTGCTTCGTTAGGAGTCTGTATCACAGGTGGCCAAACTTGCTTAATGTAAGAACCACATATGATTACTTGCAGATGTTTGAGAGTCTCAATATTTAAGAAGTATTTAAATGTTTAAATATATTTACTCACCATGAACATTAAACATGTTTCAATCCAGTAGACTCTCTGTTTGTACCCGGTAATAATTATAACACTTGGAAACGTGTTATTTACCTTCTATATTAGTTGTGATGGAAAAAAGGAGCTCAACAGGACACAATTCTGAACAGTGTGCGCCGGCTTACTTCCTGTGCGCACTATTGCAAATGTGCTGTAAGGCACGTTTGCTGGCCCTACCACTGGGTGAGCGCTGGTGGTAGCCCAGCAGTGGTTGGTGCTGGGCTACCACTGGGCAGCTGCTGGAGCTCCACCACTCGGCTGTCGCATGGACCGCCAAGCAGTGAAGAGGTAAGTGGAGGCGTGGGGGGAGGCAGGGATAAGGCATTCTGGGGAGTGGGGAGGTAGGTGGAGGGTGGGCAAGGGAGGAGGTGTTCCGGGGGAGGAAGTGGAGAGTGAAGGAGGCGGGACCAGTAGAGCAAAACTCCACTGGATGCAGAGCCTCCATGTTGGGGTCGGCACCCTACACAGAGACTCTTGATTCACTGCCGACCTTTTGGTTGGTGGTGAAATCGAGTAGCCCCATTGAATCGCATGTTATATGTCAAAGATCCAAACATGGCTCAAGAGCAGCGGTTTAGCCACCCCTGGTCTATATCCATCACCCATTTTGGTTGAGTAAGGCGTACATAACAAGTGTAAGGCATTGTGGGTGTCCTGCCTCCTCTTGCTCATCCCACAGCAGGACATCCATCTGGTACGGGGAAAGACATGGCTTATGGTACTTGCAGTGCTTGTCTCTCTTCCTCTCTGTCTACCGTCTCCAGCCCCTCCCCCATGCCTACCTTTTCCACTTATGTTGGCGCAGGCGGGCCGACACAAGCGGCGGAGGGGAAGCCAGCACAGAGGCTTCTGTCAGCCTCCGCAGGCCGGCGCTTTTCGGAGCGCCGGCCTGGCTTCCCCTCGAGGAAGCGCAAACGTGCTTTACGTGCTTTAAGGGACTTGGGCCGGCCGAACTCAAGGTTTGAATTGCACCCAAAATCTCAGTCATTTATTATCACTTCTTTCCTCTAAAAAGTGTGCTGAATACTGTATAATGTTCATCTTGGCCTTTCAGAAAAAAAGAAATTTCTACCACACTTCCCAACAGCACATCAATGTGCTGTCGCCATTGCAATTGGTTGCTTTCCTCCATCACATCATCTCTGGAAGGTATCTGACAAGCACAATTTCAGTATGCAAGTCCTCATCTAGTCCTAAAAAGTGGGGAGAAGGAAGTTAGAACAGGTGTTATGTGGGATGCTGAACTGCTAGAGGTTGCATTCCGCAGAGTGAGAGCTTGTCTATTGTTCTCATGTTTCACGTGATGGTCCCCAAACTGTCACTGCGGATGACAAAATGTATCTTCTTATTAAGAAAGATCATTAAAATGTGTTTGCGTTGGCAGTTGCACTTCTATTAAGGACTCCAAAGAAACAGAGCAAAAACCAAAGAGTGTGATAGAAAATGTTATGTAGATTATGGATGGAACATACTCAAACCCAACACAGTGTATACCATCATCATATCTATAATTTTACTTGTTCAGATGTGTGAACATATGCTCTGTATGAGCACACACCCCCAGTCCCATGCCTTCCAACTTAGCCCTGCCCTCCTCATGATTTGTGTTTGTCTGCAGTGACATTGATTCCATGGAGGGCAGAGGCAGGGCCAAGTATGTGTGTCATTCAAGGGGTGGGACTAGGACAGACTGCTCTGGAGAGGTTTTCACATATTTTTTGTCCACAGCAGAGGATCTGTACAGGGCTGCTGTGTTTTCTATCACACTTTAGGCCCTGTGGTGTTAGGTTTGTACATACAAAATAAGCAAGTCACTTTATTTGACTGAAGCTTTTTTCTTGTGTCTACTACTGAAAGCATCTTCCTCATGCCCCCAAGAGGCTTGCGCGGTATCTAATGCAAGATAAGGCTGCAAAGTGACTCAGCCAAAGCCACCGCAGCCCCTATTGGTCTCCTCAGAAGGTGGCACAAGTCTGAAGAGAGCAGAGCAGCTTGAAGCCACTTGGGTATGGGGGAGTAAAATGGGGAGAGCTTGGGAGCAAACCTTATCAAGGTAATATGTAGTTTCTTCCTCAGACAAAAGGAAATATTACTTTGCCCAGCAGGTCATTAATCTGTGGACATCCTTGACATGGAATGTCGTGATGGCCCATGGCCCAGATGTCTTTAAAAGGGTATTGGATAAATTGGTAGAGGCAAAGTTCATCATGGGTTCCAGGCCATGATGACTATATGCAACCTCTGCTTTTGGAGGTAGCCAATCCCTGAATACCAGATGGAAGGGAGAGTGGCAACAAGATATGGGTATCTTGTTATTCTGACTGCTGCCTGAGGCAACTGGTAGGCTATTGTGAGAGACAAGAAGCTGGACTAGATGGGGCCCTAGTCTGATCCAGCAGGGTTCTACTTATGTCCTCAGTTTCCCATATTTTGAATAAGTAGCACAGTGGCTTGCAAGTTACAACATAAAGAAATAGCAAAGGCCATAAGAAGAGCCCTGCTGGATCAGGCCAAAAGCCCGCCTAGTTCAGCTTCCTGCATCACACAGTAGCTCACCGAATGCTTCAGAGAGCACACAAGACAACAAGACACAATGTGCGTCCTGGTGCCCTCCCCTGTATCTGGCACTCGGAGGTAGCTTACCTCTAAAACCAATAGCTTGCACATACCTATCATGACTTGAAACCAGTGATGGCCAAAGCAGATGAAGGTCATAAAGAGCTTTGCACATCGAAGTCCTGCAGTGTTTAGTAATAAATGCCACATTTGCTTGATTCCAAGCCGAGATGTTGGCTGTCCCAAGCGTGCTGTTCACATCAACCATAGTTGCCCTCGTGGTTTTATTATTATATGAAAAACTTCAGGCTGTTACTTTGTTCTCATATTCTAGAATGAGTCAAAGAAGTGCAAAGGATGCTTCTTTCTTTAGGGACATTTCTTTCTTCAAAAACAGAAAAAAAAAAAGTAGAACAAAAAATTTCACAGCCAGGAATTTTGTCACATGGTTTGATCAATCTGGTTGAGGTTATATTAGTCACATTCTTGAGTCATGCTGATGCCAGAGAAGGGTTGTAACAGGAGCACAATAATCGGCAGCTTTTCAAACATGATAAAATAATTAGACCACTCTAAAAAATTCTTTCCATATGTTACAACATACCAAGAAATACTCATATAAAATGCCCACACTTTACCACTAAAATATGCTTCTGGTTTGTGCTTATACTAGCATTTCAATCTCTTTCCAAAATGCCCCTTTCAATGGCCCCCTTACAGCCCAATTCTATGCATGCCTACCCAGAAGAGCCCCAGAGAGTTCATTAAGGCTTACTCCTGGTTAAGTGTGTGTATAAGATTGCAGCTTTACAGTCCAATCCTATCTAGCACTAGCACCACCAGAGCATACATTCCACCAGTGCAGGCTTCTGCAAAGCAGTCATAAAGTGCTTTGTGGCAGCACTAGCAGCTGGCATGTTGGCAGGAAGGCTGCAGTCTTCCCACGTGCGCCATCAGATGTCGGGAGGCCCACCAGAGCAGGTAAGCCCAGCGCTGGGGGTGGAATGGGGTGGGGTGAGGGCAGGGAATGTTTGGAACCAGGTGATGGGGTGGGGGGTGGGCAGATCAGACCCAAACGGGTTCAGCAGCGGCAGCGCATGCTGAATCCAAACCCCCTCCTGGGCCTGATCTGCCTGCACGAAGCAATGCGGATTTGTGCCAGTGATATAGGGACAAATGTCCCTTGCTCTGAAGAGACTGCCATCAGCCAAAAATCCCTGACAGGATGCAGCAGAAGCTACTCCCAGCATCACTGCGTCATGATTTAGGTAGGATTGGGTTGTTTATTTTCTTGCCATTCCTATGTCTAGCACACCAGCACTATACACTTTAAGCTGCGAGGGAACCTTCTTGCATATGCCCCTTTTAATTCTTTCTGCACCATCTTGACACCTCCCCAAACCATTTCTGCAGCTGCAAGCAGCCTTTACTGTCTGGCTGATTGTGTAAAATATTTATATTCTTCTGGCTTCAAGACCGCTAACAGATCATCCTTTACATTTGGGAAATATGAAGTAGCAAACAATATTTTTTAATAGGAAAAGGAAGGAAAATATTTCTTTACCCAGCATGTAATCAGTCTGTGGAACTCCTTGCAACAGGATGTGGTGATAGTGTCTCGCCTAGATGCCTTTAAAAGGAAATTGGACAGATTTCTGGAGGAAAAGCTTATCATGGGTTACAAGTCATGATGGGTACGTGCAACCTCCTGGTTTTAGAAGGCTATCTTTGACATATCAGATGCAAGGAAGCGGCAACAGGATGCAGGTCTCTTGTGTGCTCCCTGAGGCATTTGGTGGACCATTGTGAGATACAGGAAGCTGGATTAGATGGGCCTTTGGGTTGATCCAGCAGGGCTCTTTTTATATACTTATTTTAGTTCTTATTACTCTACAAATCTAATGGCTGGAAATTGATATTAGAAGTGTCCTACTGGCAGACCTACTGGTGTACATGTTTTGTATCTGCCATTTTGAAATAAGAAACAAATATTTTCTGACAAGGTTATTTAAGCAACAATCCTCCTTCATAAATTGCCTCTCTTATTTTCTTTAAAAGGGTTATTGATACAAACAGCAGACTCTTAGGGCCCAACCCTAAGTGGTGCACTGCCGGTGCTCCAGGCCCACCACCAGCAGTGGGATCCTTAAAAGTGCCGTACAGCACTTTCCTGCTAGCAGGAGACACCCAGTGCTGGAAGTGCTGTGTTGATGGACTGTCAGGTGATGAGTATCCCTGCTGGGCAGCGAGGAGGCTTTACGGGACAGGGGAGAGTGAGGAGGGAGGGCAGAAGAGGGGGAGGATCAGGCCCTGGAGGGGGGTTGGTATGATGGCAGAGGCTGCCACTGAATCTTATCCCCCCTCCTAAGCTGCAGGGCCCAACATGGGCTTCCTAGATTCTGTGCCAGCTCAGGGCCTCTGGGATTTGACATGGGATCCGATGTTCGCTTACCCTGAAGAGACCTCCAGCAGCTTCCCTGGTCTCACAGGATACAGTGGCAGCCATATTGGCACCACTGTACTGCTGGACACTGGAGAAGGATAGGGCTGGGTTGCCCATCAGCTGAGAAAAATATAACTATGAGTATCACTTCAGTGAGTTGCTGGTTGGTTGGCAACCTTCAGTCTCGAAAGACTATGGTATAAGCCTACAGCACCTGGCATTCCCAAGCGGTCTCCCATCCAAGTACTAACCAGGCCTGACCCTGCTTAGCTTCCAAGATCAGGCATGTGCAGGGTAACAGTTGCTATTGTATCCTTAACTTTGACATCAAAAAAGTGTCAGTCTTTTTTTACTGGTTGTTTTTGTTTGCCAAAGTAATATTCTCCAATATTCTCTTAATATTGCTTAAGTACCTATGTGTATCTGTGGTGCCCTTACCCTTCTGCCGCACCCCATGGAGGGATGTTCACAACATAGAGGGACAGGAATGGTATAGAGATGAAGAGACAGGAAGATCTTGCTAGGAAGGGTTTGTGGTGGGGTTGTCTTTTTACACAGGTGCGGTGAGGTCAGGCAACCATCAGAGTCGGCTAGGTGCATCTGCAATAATGCCATACACTGTTGTGAATCTGTCTGCTCAGTTTCTCCTTCTGAGCTACTTTGACATAGAGAACAGGAGAAGTACCTACTCACTCAAAGCTGGGAGGCCGATTTCAATAGGCCCTAATATTATCCACCTTGGACAGAGCTTCCCCAAACCTGCCCTTTCTTTAGAAACAGTGTATGGGGTTGTTGCTGTTCTCTCTGCTTCAGAAAGGCACCAATGCTTTTGTGACATCAGTAGCTATTATCCAAACCCTCATTTTCATCTCAGACTAATTTGTATATCCAGAGTTATGAACATACTTTTTACTAAAGAAAGAGACAAGGGTCATGCTTGCCTAGCCTGGAATCAAAGGGTAAAGCAATCTGGGCATATAGAGACAAGGAACAACTAACACAGCTAATCTTTTTTTATCCAGCAGATATTCTGGAAATTTGCTGAAGAAAATATAGTTTCAGAGGAAAACTTAATTTCAAGGAAATGTATTAATCTGTGTGCGCATTTGTGTGTGCGTGATATTTGCTATATACACATGCTCAAAGACAAACACAATCCATTATTAAACCTGTTTGAGAATGAAATCTGAGCAAACAGAATCCTGGGCAGCTGTTGTAGACAGACACCAGCCCCAGTGTCTGTAAACAATTCTGCTAATAAGATTTAATGGCTCCAATGAATCTGTCTCAGCTACCTTCATTCTGCCATAAGCTGTGTTTAAAACAAAGCCTGGCAGAGCAAATATGACATCATTCGTAAGTATAATTTGCTACTTTCTCTGACTACTGTCTGATGATAGCTTTTTCAATGGCATTAGTTTCCAATTATTTATTCATGTACAGTACATATTTATTTGACATACTAGCATAGTTTGCAGGTATTGGTTGCTACAGTGGGCTATGTACCATTCTCTTTGCAAAAGAAGACAAGTCCTCAGATCCTACTCTGTATCAAAAAAGGAAAATGATCTTAACAGCACAATTCTATGCATGCTAACTCAGAAGTAAGTCCCATTCTATCCAGTGGGATTTATTTCCAGATAAGTGTGTATAGAATTGCAACTTCGCTTGAACAGCCCCCAAAATGTGAAGTACTGCAATGTTGTATACCATAAAATACCATCTGCTGCCGGAGGCATCAAAGGTTGGTCACTGGAAGACAGGGAATGAATGAACCATCCTTCATCGTGTCCTGAATATGCTCCTCTTACAAAACACATTGCTGCACAAGTCACCAATGAGGCAAAATTTTCCCCGCCACTCTTTTACACACAAGCCAAGAAACATCAGAGTGTCTGAAATTATATTCATTAAAGAAACTCTTTGCTCTAAGTACAAGCAGGTAGTATAGAAATAAACTGAAGAGAGAGAACAGGTGTACTCTTAGTGACATCTATCAAAGCAACCCAGTCACAGCTACTTTACTAATGCTATTAAATCATTTCTAATGGTATTAAGTTGTTCAGTATAGTAGTCATCTAACTCTTTCAAGTAGTCATCTAAGGGTGCAATCTTAACTACTAGTCAGCCCAGCACAAGTCCCTTGCGCCAGCCAGGAGGGTCACAAACGTGCCATAAAGCACGTTTGCGCCTCCTTATGTGTTGGCTGGGTGCAGGGATGAGCGCCAGCCCACGGAGACTGCATCCAGCCTCCACGCCAACACGGTGAGGGAAGGCTGCGCCAGTCGAGCTCAGCCAACACAGGGGTCTGGGGAGGGCGGCGGGGGAGGGCGGCAGGAGGGCATCCAGGGGGCGAGTGGCAGGGACTGGGAGGCAGGGTTGGAACTCAGCAGTTATGCCAGATCCCAACCCCGTTCCCTGAGCAACACAGAGGAGCTCCAAGTCGCTCAGTTCTCCTCTGACTTGCATCACCTCCTGAGGTGGTACAGGTCTGAGGAGATCCCTTGGAGCTGTGGTGGCCTACCTGGGGGTAAGGGGAAGAGTGTACCCTTGCCTCTGGCTGAGTCGCTCCTGGCCCCACTCTTGTGATGGATACAGTGCAGGCCTCCTGGCCTGCCTGTTCCAGCGCAGGATAGGATTGCGCTGCACATCTGTTGCAGTAAATACAGCAAAGCGTCTAATGGCAGTGTAAAGACAAAAGCAAATACTGAAACATAACCTTTCATGAACTAGAGCCCACTTTATCCAATGATCAACTGGCCGATTTCCCCTATATCTGCAAGGGTGGTTGCCCAGCCTGTCTATAGTTGCAGCCCAAAACAACTCCTGCAATAAGATAGCATCATGGTGAGTGCTGTTAGTCATGCATTCACTTATTTATACCTCTGCTAGAGAAAATATGGCAAGGAACAACAGAATCTTGTGGTAACATAAAAACCAATTGATTTACATGTTTGGTGGAACACATACTTTAAAGGCTGCAGTTTGCCCATTGTGGTAGTGAGAATGGGGAGTGCCACCCTGCATTGCCTGAAACAAAAATGGAATGTCTCTCTTTCCATGTTGCGTTGTAGCTTGTGAGCTGGAACAGAACAATGCAAGAAGAGCGAGAGATAGTTACCCAGTAAGTTAGGCAATCAAGTGCCACTCCCTTTCTTCCAGGGCTGTGCTGCTCTAAGACTCACTTTTTCTGTGGCTGTGGACCCACATGTTGGCAACCTTCAGTCTCGAAAGACAGAAGCAAGTTAAATGCATAGAACTTTGTGGGCAGGCATTTTGCACACATACCCCAATTTTATTCCGAAGTATAAACTTGGCAATCTTTGGTTCATCATTCGCCTCTATATCTGACAAACCAGGATAACTTCAGAGCAGCTCTGAAGGCCCCATTGCTCTCTCCCTGCAGGTGAGCCTACAAGGGGCCTCTAAGACCCAGCTGACTCAGTTTTGCTGAGTCAGGCTGCCAGCTGAGGGGTGTGGGGCGGAGCCTGCACCTTGGGGCAACTGTGCTGGAAAGCAGCAGCAGCTCTGAAGGCCCAATTGCTCTCTCCCTGCAGGTGAGCCTACAAGGGGCCTCTGGCTTGCCAGTGGCGCGAGCCAAAGGGCTCTTTGCCTAGCGGATTGAGACCAAGCAGCCTGATTGAAGAACCATGCAGCTAGCAGTCTATTACTTGTGTCTAACGTTGCCCTGTTCTTGGCCTGGTCTGCACCCTTCGGGGAATGTTATGAGTTGGTACCCCTTCCTCCCTTGTCTTATATTCAAGTCCTGATGCAGTAAGAGAGGAGTAGGACTGCCCCTGTGAGAGAGGGGAGCTGGAAGGTAGGTGAGATTGCACCTCTGTGAGAGAGGGGTGGGGAATGATGTGGTGCACTGCTATCGGGACTGGATTGGACAAGAGGTGGTTTTGGGAGTGGGTTGTTGGACCTTGTAGACTAAGGCCTTTCCTCACTCCCCCCTCCAAATCTCTGGCTTTTAACTGTGGGTGTGGACTTTTTTAGTGTCAAATTTTTAATTTGAACAGGTGCATTGTTATAGTGGCTTTTAGGGCGGGCCTCGCCAGTAAGTTATGTGTTTTTCTTCTGAGGAGAGCTATGGGGAGGGGAATAGTGCCACCATCAACAGAGTGACGGGCCATGGAAGATATGGTGGTGGGGAGAGGGCTGGCCGTTCCAGGGGAAGGAGGGTCCATCGTAGACAGATCGTCCCTTTTCAGCCTTCCCTCCAGCTCTCTGACGACTGGGGGCCTTGGCAGTAGTGCCCTGGGTCTGAAACTGCCGCTCTTAAATGCCAGATCAGTCAGCAATAAAACCTGTCTCATCCAGGATTTAATCCTGGGTGAGGGTGCTGATCTGGCTTGTATTATGGAGACCTGGTTGGATGAAGTGGGAGGAGTGAATCTTTCCCAGCTTTGTCCTCCAGGTTTCCGGGTAGTGCAGCAGCCATGACTGCAGGG
This sequence comes from Tiliqua scincoides, assembly GCF_035046505.1. Taxonomy (NCBI): domain Eukaryota; kingdom Metazoa; phylum Chordata; class Lepidosauria; order Squamata; family Scincidae; genus Tiliqua; species Tiliqua scincoides. Next base: position 23,706,112 of record NC_089827.1, on the reverse strand, counting down.
ATGGGGAAGGGGGGTCGTGATAGTCTATCAGGAGTCTATCTCCCTTGCCAGGAGCCCTGTTCAGCAATTCACTGGGTTTGAGTGTCTATATGTCTCGTTGGAAGGGCGGGACAGGATTGGGATTCTGTTGGTATACCGTTCGTCCTGCTGCCCAACAGTCTCCCTGCCTGAGCTGACTGGGTTGATCTCAGACGTTGCATTGGAGGCCCCCCGCCTAATGGTGTTGGGGGACTTCAATGTGCACACCAAGGCCCCAGAGGTAGGCGCAGCTCAGGATTTCATGGCCACCATGGCAACCATGGGCCTGTCACAAAATATCTCTACCCCAACCCATGAGGCTGGACACATGCTAGACCTGGTGTTTTTGTCTGGGCAAAGGGATGGTGATCTGGATGTGGAGGAGATCAACATCACTCTGTTGTCATGGACAGATCACTTCCTGGTAAGGTTTAGACTTGTTGCGGCCTCCTGTCTCTGCAGAGGCGGAGGACCTTATTGTTTGGTTCACGCCCGTAGACTGATGGATCCGAATGGTTTCCTGAGAGCTCTGAGGGATTTTTCTGCTGCTGAGGCCAGTGACTCATCTGAGGCTCTGGTTGATCTCTGGAACACAGAGATGGCCAGGGCTGTGGATGAGATTGCTCCTGAGTGGCACCTCCAAACCAGCAGAGTCAAAGTGGCTCCTTGGTTTACCGAGGAGCTCTGAATGATGAAGCGGCAGGGTAGGCGTCTTGAGCGATGGTGTAGGAAGACTCGTGACAGATCCGACTGGACACAGGCTAAGGCCCACTACTTGGCCTACTCTGTGGCAATAATGGCAGTGAAGCGCTTCTTCTTCTCTGCCACTATCGCGTCCACACACAGCCGGCCAGTGGAACCGTTCCGTGTGGTGCAGAATCTCCTCCATCAGACCCCATCAGTGGACCAGGAGGACCACACGGAGGTCCGCTGTAACACCTTTGCCAGGCACCTTTGCCAGGCACTTTGCGGATAAAATTGCTTGGATTCACCACGACTTGGACTCCATGTTGACAATGTCTAGTGATGTCCCCGTGGCACCTGTCAATCCTGTTTTGTGGGATGCTTTTCAGCTTGTAGAACCTGAAGATGTGGACAGGATCCTTTGGAGTGTGAGGCCATCTGCCTGCCCGCTGGATCCGTGCCCAGCATGGCTGGTTAGATCTGCCTGGGAGGGACTGGCCTCTCTGGCCAAGCGGACAGAGAGGGTAGTAAATTCATCTTTGAGGGAGGGGGTGGTGCCTCTGGTATTAAAACAAGCAGTGGTTTGCCCCCTCCTGAAAAAGCCCTCTCTGGACCCCTCTATGTTGGATAATTATCAGCCAGTCTCAAACCTCCCGTTTCTGGGCAAAGTGATCGAGCGGGTAGTGGCGTCTCAGCTCCAGAGGATCCTGGATGAAGCAGATTATCTGGATCCCTTTTAATCTGGCGTCAGGCCTGGCTTCGGGACGGAGACGGCCTTGGTGGATGACCTATGCCGAGGGATGGACGGAGGGAGTGCATCCTTGCTAGTCCTTTTGGACCTCTCAGTGGCTTTCGACACCATTGACCATGGTGTTCTTCTGGGACGGTTGGCCGAGGTGGGGATCGGCGGCACTGTTTTGCAGTGGTTGTGGTCCTTCTTGGCTGACAGGTCCCAGATGGTGGTATTGGGGGACTCCTGTTCGGCACCCTGGCCCTTGAGGTATGAGGTGCCACAGTGTTCTATATTGTCCCCCATGTTGTTTAACATCTACATGAAACTGCTGGGAGAGGTCATCTGGGGATTTGGAGTTGGGTGCCATCAGTATGCTGATGACACTCAGCTCTATTCTTTTCCACCTGACTCCAGGGTGGCTGTCTCTGTCCTGGAGTGTTGCCTGGAGGCAGTTGGGATCTGAATGAGGGCGAACAAGCTGAGATTAAATCCAAACAAGACAGAGGTCCTCCTGGTGCAGAAATCCATGATGGGGGTGCTGGACTATTGCCCTGCTCTGAATGGAGTTGCACTCCCCCTGAAAGAGCAGGTTCGCAGCTTGGGGATTCTCCTGGACTCGCAGCTCCTCCTGGATGTCCAGGTGTCGACTGTGGCCAGGGGTGCCTTTGCCCAGCTTCAGCTGGTGCGCCAGCTGCGGCCGTACCTGTCTCAGGCGGATCTAGCCACGGTGGTCCATGCCACAGTGACATCAAGATTAGATTATTGTAATGCACTTTACATGGGGCTGCCCCTGAAGATGGTCCGGAAGCTACAGCAAGTGTAGAATGCGGCGGCTCAGGTAGTTGCTGGGGGTTGGCGGTTTGACTCCGTCACGCCGCTACTCCGGCGGCTGCACTGGCTGCCCATTTTTTCCGGGCTGAATTCAAGGTGCTGGTTATGACTTTAAAGTCCTAAATGGCTTGGGACCAGCGTATTTGAGAGACCGCCTCCTTCCGTATAATCCGGTCCGTTCTCTAAGGTCATCAGAAGGGGCCCTGTTGCTTGTGCCGTCATTGAGAGTGGTGAAGGGAATGGCAGCCAGAAACAGGGCCTTTTCAGTGGTGGCACCTGCACTATGGAATTCCCCCCCCCCTTTGAATTGAGAACAGCTTCCTCATTATTAACATTCCAGTGGGGCCTGAAGACTTTTTAAATTCAGGAAAGCCTTTGAGGCACTATACGGCCTGTTTTTATGAATTTATAAATTATGTCTTTTACTTTGTGCTTTCAATCTGCTGCTATGTATTTTATCTATGTATTTTATCTTGCTTTAATTGTTTTTAAGTGTTTTGTATTTTTAATGTTTATCTGTTGCTTTGTATTTTAACCTGATTGTTAGCCGCCTTGGGTGCCCTTCGGGGAGAAAGGCGGAATATAAATCGAATAAAATAAATAAATAAATAAATAAATAAATAACTGATGGTGGGCTGCAGTCCACAAAAGTTTATGCTACTATTAATTTGTTGTGCTTTAAGAGCACAATCGTAACACATGTTGTGATACCCAACAGCAATTAAGCAGCACTGGTGAAGAGGCCTGTGCCACCCTGCCAACACTGCATCCAATTAACAGCTGCTGGCAGAGGTAAGGTAAGGTGCTGGGCAGTGGAGGGGTATGGAGAGGGTGGTGAGGAGGCAGAACAGTGGCAGATCAGAATTCCAAGGTAGTCTTTGTCATTTCAGGCTGCAACTGTTATTTTTGAATTCTATCTCTAGGTTAAAAAATAAAAGTCAATGAAATTAAAAAGCTAGCACATCAAGGAAAAAAGCTCCATCCTAACCCACTGTCTGCTCTGCTCTATTGTATGGGACAATTCAGAAATGTGGTTCTCTTATTTTCAAACTAGTGCTATCTCCATTTCATTCTGCTGCATGTGTAGGCCAGGCTTAGGGACCTCCCAGTGCATCATGGAAAGCTTGTGATTCAAGTCTATTGGTAGTCTGATACTGGAATATAAATGACTGTTGCAAGGTATTGGATGGTACAGTGTGTCCATTATGTTTTGTTTTGGGGTGATTGGGCTTTGCTCAAGGTCTGCTGAATCAGAAAAAAACAGAAGACGGCTGAAGGCAAACTGATTGGGTTGTTCTCTCTGCCCCTTTACCCATAGTTGAGTTGCTTGGCTTAGTCAAGGGGTGCTATTTTCTCAGCAATCACATTTCTACAGTGCATCTATTATCTGCCCTAATGTACTGCACCTGGGTCGCACAGATTGATCTATAGAGGGCTGGTAGATAAATAGTCACGCGCTGTTGAATTACTGGGCTTCGAGTCTCTTTTCCAACTCTCTGATTCATAGAAACAACTGGAAACCCCCAATCAGAGTGGGAGCATTTCAGTGAGCAAAATCCATTACATGGGAAAATATCCCTTAGCGAGCTATTATGGTCAAACAAGTAAATGCTGGCTTTGAGTGCTGAAATTAATGAACTGACACCAAACTGTGTCACCTAGCTGATTATATAGCCAGAGGTAACTGATGGCTATTTTAGGCTTCATTACCTTTGCTCTTGTACAAATTTCCTTACCAATTTTAGGCCTAGAATTTGAATTTCCAACATGGACTTAATTTCCTTGACATTGTGTAATTATAATTCACCCATTTTTCAAAATACGGCACTGACATAAACCCTTTTAAAATTACGGAAGCTTGTCATAATAGATTGTTAGAAGGATAGAATGTGTTTGGCATGAGTGGGTAATCCTTAAGTAGATAATTCAATACCTGGGCAATCTTTGGGCTGGAAAAGATCAGAAATAATCTAGTCACAACCCTAGGGTTGAGGCACGATGCAGTGGTCCTGGAGATTTTTCATAGTAGTTAATTCAACATAATTTATATTGTAGTCAGTCAGATTTAATTCAGCAACTTAACAGAGTTTTGCAAAACTGGTAGAAGGTAAAGTTTTGCATTGTAAAGAAGTGACACAAAAGCCTGTGTCATTTCCACAGGTGAATAGTCAGCAACTGGCAGCTCCCAAACTAAATATGCCCCCCTATGGATTGCTGCCTGGTTTGTCAACCCAGAGGCAAAGAGGAATGGAGAGGGACAGCAGCTGTGGAAGAGAACTTGACACACAGGTCATTTGGGTGGACCTTTGGTAAATCATCTTTCCACTATCAGAGTAGCCCTTCGATACTTTCTGTTTACTATAGTGAACCCTTTTCACGGCTAACAGGAATAGATGGTAGTGTGATTCAACTAGATTCAAATTACATTCAGTTTCAGAGTTTTTAAAGCCAAGTTTGTCATTTTTGCATTTAAAAATTGCCCCGTGATCTTCTTTTCTTCCAGTAAATGAGATTCCTATACGTTGAAAATGAAGCTATTTCTGGCCTTAGGCTTTCCATTTTGATTACTGCCTTTTCCAGAACTGGATGTAGCCACAAGGCAGTGGAGGTTTGAGGTCAGAGTTTCCTTCTCTTAGATGAGCTGCCTTCCTAGGCTGACGAGTCCCATCTACCCGGTGGCTGTTTAGTCGCCTCTTACGACAAGTACAGCCAAACTGAGGGCCTATTCTTAGCCCCCAGCCCCCAGGGTATACAGAGCTTGTGTCCTGAGTACACTTCTGTACTGCAGCGAGTCATGGACTCTTCGCTCACAACAGGAGAGGAAACTGAGCGCTTTCCACATGCGCTGCCTCCGACGCATCCTCGGCATCACCTGGCAGGACAAAGTTCCAAACAACACAGTCCTGGAACGTGCTGGAATCCCTAGCATGTATTCACTGCTGAAACAGAGACGCCTGCGTTGGCTTGGTCATGTCGTGAGAATGGATGATGGCCGGATCCCAAAGGATCTCCTCTATGGAGAACTCGTGCAAGGAAAGCGCCCTACAGGTAGACCACAGCTGCGATACAAGGACATCTGCAAGAAGGATCTGAAGGCCTTAGGGATGGACCTCAACAAGTGGGAAACCCTGGCCTCTGAGCGGCCCGCTTGGAGGCAGGCTGTGCAGCATGGCCTTTCCCAGTTTGAAGAGACACTTTGCCAACAGTCTGAGGCTAAGAGGCAAAGAAGGAAGGCCCATAGTCAGGGAGACAGACCAGGGACAGACTGCACTTGCTCCCGGTGTGGAAGGGATTGTCACTCCCGGATTGGCCTTTTCAGCCACACTAGACGCTGTGCCAGAACCACCTTTCAGAGCGCGATACCATAGTCTTTCGAGACTGAAGGTTGCCAATACTTATACTTTTGATTACTGCTCAGATGGAAGTTGATGAAAAAGTAGGGTTTTGTTTGTAGACTAAGACAATAGCAAATCATACAAGTCTAGGGAGAAAAAAAAATCTTTCAATGCTAAGAAACTCCAGCCAGTCAAAAAACTCTAGCTAAGGAACTCTCTCATTTCACTCATACACTATGGGTGCAATCCTAACCCCTTATGTCAGTGCTTTCCAGCACTGGCTTTAGGGCAGTGCAGCTCTGAGGTAAGGGAACAAATATTCCCTTACTCTGAGGAGACCTCCATGAGTGACACCTAACTGCAGGATGCTGTGCATGCCACATTGGCTGGAAAGTACTGACAGAAGGGGTTAGGATTGCGCCCTATATCTGGGATTGGGGAGCTGCAACCTGGAAAACCTCCTCATGCCCTCTTAGGTCTGCCACTCTGTGCTACAAAACGCATGCTGTTGCTTTCCATGTTCCTTATAATAATAATAATAATAATAATAATAATAATAATAATAATAATAATAATAATAAACAGTATTTATATACCGCTTTTCAACTAAATGTTCACATGCTTGCATGCTCTTGTAAAACCTGGAACTGAGGGTTGACAGCACTGCATGAGGAACATGGTCAGGAGGGAACAGAACCCCTCAGAACCTGCTTCTTGTGTGAGCAAGCAGGAAGCAGCCCCTCAGGCACTTTGCAATCTGCTGCTGCTGGGATCTGCAACAGGTAGCCTCTTGGAGGGACTGACAGCTGGGGGAAGTACTTGGTGAATGACCTTTTATGCAGTTTTTATTGCCCAGTCCTATACATGTGTTCTCAGAAGACAGTCCCATTGAGTTCAGTTGGACTTCCTCCAAAGAAAGTATGCACAGGATGATTGCAGTCTTGGAGGTAGAAGAGCTTTTTCTGGACTTGGCAGCACTACCCAAAAGCCATGTGTCAGTGTTCCCTTTGTTTGGTGTTCCAGGCAGCAGGAATCTGGGAGTCCCACGTGTGCCTCTGAACATCACCTCAAGTACCACTGGTGGTACAAGTACCACTGGCTGAGAATCACTGCTCTAAGTTCCCCCAGAGGAGGCTTAGGGGGAGCCTTGTCTGGCTGCAAGGTTCGTTCAAAGCCCGATCCTATGCATGTCTCCTTAGAAGTGTCCCATCAGAGTCAAGGGGGCTGACTCCCAGGGAAGTGTGGCTAGGACTGCAGTCACAGAGCCCAGTCTCCTCAGAAGCAGCTCCCATCAGAGTCAAGGGGGCTGAGTCCCAGGGAAGTGTGGCTAGGACTGCAGTCACAGAGCCCAGTCTCCTCAGAAGCAAGTCCTATCAGAGTCAAGGGGGCTGACTCCCAGGGAAGTGTGGCTAGGACTGCAGTCACAGAGCCCAGTCTCCTCAGAAGCAGCTCCCATCAGAGTCAAGGGGGCTGACTCCCAGGGAAGTGTGGCTAGGACTGCAGTCACAGAGCCCAGTCTCCTCAGAAGCAGCTCCCATCAGAGTCAAGGGGCTGACTCCCAGGGAAGTGTGGCTAGGACTGCAGTCACAGAGCCCAGTCCCCTCAGAAGCAGCTCCCATCAGAGTCAAGGGGGCTGACTCCCAGGGGTTTGCAGCCTCAGAGCCCCATCCTATGCCCGTCTACTCAGAGGTAAGCGCCACTATGGTCAATGGGGCTTGCAGTCATAGGCTGGGGCTTTGGGGGAGCTGGTCGCAGCCTCCGCCTTGTGCTGCCTGATCACCTCACACGCCCCCGCCTGACTGAGTGACCGTTTGCATTTAAATCCCCCAAGCCTTCCCTTCCCCCCGCCCATTTTATTGATGGGTTCGAATAATGCGCGTGCTGAGGTCACGTGGGCGCCGTTGCTGACGAGGGGCGCGGAGGGTCTGCGCGCGAGGGCTGGAGCGGAGCCCGTCGGTGGGCGTCACACTGCGAACGCGTCCATCCGGGTCTCGCCTCTTTCCGCCTCCCATGCAGCCTTCTCCCCCTCCCCTCACACATGCGCTCCAGATGGCCGCTCCCCCCTTTGAGGGGCCCGAGTGCGAGCTGCAGCGAGACCGTTACGCGCGATAACGGCTCTGCGCGGGCGGGAGCGCGCGCGCCTCGGAGCGAGCGAACTCCGACCGTTTGGGAGGAGAAGGCGTCGGCTGCGGGCGGACGCGCGCACAGGAGGGAGGCGTCGCTGCCTCTCGCTCTGCTGCTGGGGTGTGAAGGGGGAGAGAGGCGGCGGCTCCTTCCTTCGGGCTCGACGACCGGCTGCGCTGCAGCATCGTTTGGGGGAGGGGGAAACTGAGGCACGCAGAGTGAGAGGAGGAGGAGGAAGAAGAAAGAAAGAGTCAAGTGCCTGTGGTTGGGGGTCTTGCACTGGGAGGTTTGCTCTTTGTGGGCGGAGAGCGACTCCAGGCAGTCTCTCTTGGGGGGGGGTCGTCTCTCGCCTGCTCCTTCTACTCATTCATTCCTGGACTGCTAATTACTTGGGAACACCCGTTCCTCCCCCTCTTTTGTTGGGGTGGGGGCTTCCCCCTCTCTTCTTGCTGGGGTGGGGGCTCCCCTCCTTTTTTATTGGGGGTTTCCCCTCCCCTTTTCCGGTGGGGTGGAGGCTCTTCCCCCTTTTTCTTAGTGGGGGCTCCCCCTCCTTCTTTGGTGGGCTGGGGGCTTCCCCTCTCTTTTTTTAGTAGCAACTTCCTCCTCCTCCTTTTTTGGTGGGCTGGGCGCGCCTCTCTTTTGGTGAGGTGGTTGCTCCCCCTCCTCTTTTTTTGTTGGAGTGGGTGCTCCCCTCCTTTTTTGGTGGGGGCTTCCCCCCTCTCCCACCCATCAGAAAAGTGGTGTGAAGATTTTGAGGAAACACAACAGGAGAACCTTCCTCTCTCCATCATAGTGTTGTTGTTGTTTTAAATCACCCCCACCCCACCCCCCAAGATGGGCTGCACCCTGAGCGCCGAGGACAAGGCTGCGGTGGAGCGGAGTAAGATGATCGACCGCAACCTGAGGGAGGATGGGGAGAAAGCGGCCAGAGAAGTCAAGCTGCTCCTCTTGGGTAAGGAGATTCTGGCCTCTGACATGTGTTGAGATGTTCTTTTTCCTTTCTGCTTCTGTCCCCCCATCCCTCCATTCCTTTTCCATTGCAGCTCCCCAGTGGCAAGAAGAGAACCATCCAGCTTTGTGCACTTTAAACATGAAAGAGTGCCGCTTGTGGCAGTGGTGCGTGCCCCTCCTCTGCAGAACTAGGAAGGGTTTTGTGCCACATCCACAAGATCACACCCTGGTGTGCCTATCCAGGATAACCTCCATCCTCTGGTTCTGCCCTGGCAGTCACAAGTGCCAGGTCATCATAAGAAAAGGCTCTCCATCAGGGGCTTGCATTTCTGCTTAACTTTAATAATCTAATTATGATTAAGGTGTTTTTGTGGAAGGCATTTTAAAGAGATTAGTCAGTGTGAACTGTTCTTCTTTATGCAGACAGCTAGCTATAAAGGCATTTTATGTGAGCAAGGCAACATTCTGACGTACCATATGGTACCCCATTACTGCAGTATGTCATGTTGAGGCCCCTATTGTCTACCTGAATGGCCATGTGCACTGGTCTGTTTCTGTTGGTGACTTTTAAAACTGAGGGCCCAACCCTATTCAACTTTCCAGTTAAGCAGCAATGCAGCCCGGAGGTAAGGAAACAAATGTGCTCATACCCTGAAGAGGCCTCTGTGACTGCTCCCCCACTGCAGGATGCAGTGCACACCCCATTGGTATAGCAGCACTGGCCCTGGAAAATTGGATAGGTTTGGGCCCTGAGTAAACAAAAGCACATGTGCCCACGCTGTCCAGCATTATGGTTATGTTTTGCATACCTATTTGACCGTTGAACATTGGACTCAACTCTCAAGGAATATAGTACTATAGAAACGTGCTTAGAATTGGGCTCTAAGTTTCTTAAGATACTAACTGAATGAATGATGTCATGGTAAGAAATGTCATTAGGGTTGTCCTATCTATATTTGAAAAAACAAAAAGGAAATATTTGCTAATGTGTTTGTGTCTTGCAAGTGCAGTACATCTGGGAGCTAGTACACGTTTACTGCACTCTTGAATCATTTTGTAATATCCATCGGTGAATGGAAGGAAACCATTGCACTTCTCCCACTCTGCTGTTCAATGGGAGGATCTCGGGAGCCTCTGGCAGGTGTTCCATTCATGGATGAGTGCAGGAGTAGAAATCTCTCAATCCTCTTGTAGTATTACCACCAGTACTGAGAGAGTTCAGGCGTCAGCCCATCTGAGTGGGCCAGTGGCCAGCCTGGCCACTCACTGATGCCACTCAGTTAAATAGGTTATTTTTTCCCATAAGGGTTTGTATGCCTACAGCTGGCTCCGTCATTCACCTGATGCATTTGACTGTTTATGAAAGCTTACGCCACACAATAAGCTTTTTAGTGCAGTAATACTTTCCTTGTTTTCATGGATACCTGTTGCACTGCATTTTAGGGCTACTTCACATGTGAAGACTTTATGGCAGCGGTTCTCTCTGGGGGTTTGGAAATTTATAAGTGCTTGCGGGGGAGAGGCGAAGGCAGTGATGTGATCGCTACAATGGTACTGGTGGTGGGGAGATTTGGGGTTTTGTTTTCCTACCTATGGCAGCTCTGCCCCTCCGGATGGTTCAGGGAGCCCATGGATCCCTCTGTGGGGTTCTCCAAGTCTCCAAAATGCTGTAAATAGTGAAAAAGATGACATCCAGTTTCCCAACGAAAACCAGAAGTGGCCTTTTTCACTATTTACAACAGTTGGGAGTCTAGGGGAACGCTGCAGAGGGGCCCATGGGCTCCCTGAACCCTCCAGAGGACTGTTGCTGCCATAGGTAAGGAAAAAAATATCCTGTTGTCCCTATCAGCAGCATGATTGTGGTGATAGCATTGCTGCCTTCATCATTGCTCTGTCTCTTAAGGGGGCAGAGACAGGGCTTCCCCGGCTGGGCGGTCACAGTGCCCCAGTATGGGAACCTCTGCTGTGTGGCTGTTGTTTCTGGGATGAGAAAAATGGTGAATTCCATGTGTGACAAGTTATGTGTGATTTTTATTTATTGATTGTTTCCTACTTTTAGACCATTAAGTCTTTATACAGTATGTTCTTGTTATCCGCTAGGGCAGTGTTTGTCAAACTGTGGGTTGGGACCCACTAGGTGGGTTGCAAGCCAATTCCCGGTGTGTCCCCAATCATTTCAATATTTTATTTTTAATATATCAGTCTTGATGCTACCAGGGTATGTGACTGCATTCAGGGAAGTGTTACAGATCTGTACTTTTAACAGGCTGCTTATGTATATGCTTGAACAATGATAGTAAATGGGACTTACTCCTGGGTGGGGGTAAGATTGCAGCCTAGAATTGTTAAAAATGTTCCTGCTTGATGATGTCACTTCCTGTCATGACATCACTTCTGGTGGGTCCTTGACAGATTCTCATTCTAAAAAGTAGGTCCCAGTGCTAAAGGTTTGAGAACCACCACGCTAGGTTTCTTGAAAAAAATGATTAGCAGATACTGAATCATTGAATCTATGAGGAAAATGAGGTTAGGTTCCAGGAGACCCTCTTCACCATACATTTTTGTAGTGTATGGGGCTGGTTGATAGTGAGGGCTCATCAACATCTTATGTTTCCTCTTCTGCTGGATATTCCTCAACTTGTTGAAGGTTGCTGGCCCAAGAAGAAGTCCTCAGAGTTCAGTAGTGGGGAGGGGGTTGCTTTTTTCTCCTCCACCACCTGTCCCTTGCTTGCCCGAATCCCAGAGCAGCCTTCAGATAGATTTTTAGAGATCTCTCATCATCATCAGGGTTGTGAAGGTTCAGCTGGAGCAGTGGCTCCAGCTATGGGAGGCAGTGGAGACAAATGCCCTGGGCAACAGGCTGGGTGGGCGCTACAGCACCGCCATCCAACTCCTCCACGCCACCCTCCCCTCGCACCACTCAGGGTCTTCAACCCAGAGGTGTTCAGAAGCCAAGGGAGGCAGTGTGCTGCCTCCCGGACCCCCTTGAGGCCTTCTAAAGGTTTTGGAGTGCTGAAAAAAGCAGTTCCGGTTTCATGGAGGAAACCTGAAGTGATGTTTTTAGGCCCATAGAAGGTCTTCTGAGAGCCAGGGAGGCTTCCCTGACCCTTAGAAGGCCTTCTAGGGCATTTAAATGTAACTTCCGGTTTCCTCAGCCCTCTGAGTCCTTTAGAAGGCCTTCAGAGGTTCTGGCACGCTGCCTCCCTTGGTCTCTGTAAGGGAAGCAGGCTGCACTGAGCCCCCCACCCCGAGTGCACCTGCACAGTATTAGCGGATAACAAGAACAAAGTTGCAGATAATGAGAGGTGGCAATTTTGCCCTCACAGATAAATTTGCAGATAGCAATTTCACATATAAAGAGAGCTGACTGTATGTGTATATCCCTTTTAGTGATTAGCATACTTGGTGCTTGCTCATTCTCTGAAGTGATATCAAAAATAACTTTCATAGACAAGATTCTTGAATGGATGCATCTTGGAACCAGCTTATTTATTTATATTTATACAGGTATTTATGTACCGCCTTTCTTTGGTCGCCGGTTTTTTTTGGTCGGCAGATTTGGTCATAGGGATTTTTACAATTGAATAGTTCTAGTCTTTCATAGAACTCCTCGTTCCAGCTGGATTCCTTCCTGGTCTGGCCTCTCTCTGGCCCTTTGCCTCCCACGCTCCACTTGACGGCAACTCCTCTCAACTCCTCTCTGCCACCTAGGGTCGGCTCATCAGTATATCAGCGTGTTGTCAGTTTTCGGGTACTTCCAGTTGTTTCAAACTGGCAGCCTTATCTTCAGGCATACAAGGCGGCAGCTCTACCAACTGAGCCAGACCTCCTGCCCAGCTTAACCTGGATGAGACCCACATCCTTTCCAGTCTGGCTTTTGATTTGATTTTGGGACATAAATCGCCTTGTGCCAAGTGATGGAGTGGAGTGTGGGCCTTTCAGTGGCTTTTGATATGGCATCCTTTTGGAGTGCCTGAGGGAATGGGTTTGGAGGCACTATATTTTTTAGGCGGTTTCGCTTATTCCTGGAAGGTAATTCCCAGAAGGTGCTGCTGGAGAACTTCTGCTCTTCTTCTTGGCCTTTGGCATATTGGGCACTGCAAGGATCCCTAAATTGCTTGGGCTCAGGATACTTGAATGACTGCTTTCTTCCAGATGCATCCTCTCCTCCATGCCATGGTCATCACCTGAGGGTCCTGCTTTGGGTGCTTGGACTGTCAGAAGTTTGATGGGCTTCCACCATATGCTTGATGGACATCCACTAGAAGCCAGGTCTTTTTAATAGCAGTGCTGGCTTTGTGGAACTCTTTCCTTTTAAAGATCAGACAAGCATCTGTCTTGACCAAAACATGGCTATTCAAGAAGACCTTCCATATTGGCTGATGCTGTCATGAGAATCTTATGTGTGCCTTGAACTTACCATGCTGAATTTCCTCTTATTGGTTGCTGTTTTGATTAGGTTCTTATTTATTTTAACTGATGTGGTGATCAGTTCTTGGTGGTGGTTGATCTGTTGTAAATCTCCCTGGATCCTTTTGGAGAACCGTAGTATAGAAGTGTTTCTAAATAAATGGGATATCTGTTCAGGAAACTCATCCTAGGGAATGATCCTGGCGTTATTCTATATATGTTTACTCAGAAGTAAGTTCTGCTGACTAAATGGAGCTAACATCCAGTTAAGTGTGTGTAGAATTGGTGCCTGATTGGCATATTTACTTATTACTAAATTTGCTTATTGTGGTAGGGACTTTCTATAAGTATGCATAGGCTTGCAGCCTTAGCTAGGAGTTTCATTGGCCTTGCTTCCAAATGTTCATCAGTCATGGTGGACTGGTACTTGGACTTAATGATCTTCATGTAGGAAAAGGCTGACTCACATAAATAAGTGGAGCCCTTCCTGCCTCAGGTGCTCTTATATCCCTGAAGGCCCTATTGCCTTCAAGTGGCTGCAGCTGTGCAGCACACTCTGCTGGATGCCCAGGCCTTACCCTTAAAGGGGCCGCTGCTGACACCACATCTACCTCCTCACCAGATCTTCCTCGATTCCAATGCAAGTGGGGGGGGGGAACAGATCTCTATACAGACCAGTGCAAAAACAGGGGAAAGGTGTGAGGGAGGGAAGATCTCTATATAGACATCACAGCAAGACCAGTGCAAAACCCCTTGCACACAGAACCAACAGATGGAAGTTGGGGAGGGCAGATCTCCATACATACCAGTGCAAAAACAGGGGGAAAGGTAAGTTAGCCCCAGTAGAGTCAACGGGGCTCACTCCCAGGGATGCGTGGACGGGAGAGAAGCCTGCCAGCGGCTCCTCTCCAGGTCTACTCACGAGTCAGCCCCAGTAGAGTCAACGGGCTCACCCCCAGGGATGCGTGGACAGGAGCTCACCCCCAGGGATGCGTGGACAGGAGAGAAGCCTGCCAGCAGCTCCTCTCCAGGTCTACTCATGAGTCAGCCCCAGTAGAGTCAATGGGCTCACCCCCAGGGATGCGTGGACAGGAGGTCACTCCCAGGGGTGCGTCACTCCCAGGGGTGCGTCACTCCCAGGGGTGCGTCACTCCCAGGACGGGGCTCTCTCCCAGGGATGCGTGGACAGGAGCTCACTCCCAGGGATGCGTCACTCCCAGAGAGCTCACTCCCAGGACGGGGCTCACTCCCAGGGATGCGTGGACGGGAGAGAAGCCTGCGATCGACTCATTTTGCCTCACGATCGACCGGTAGATCGTGATCGACGTATTGAGCACCCCTGGTGTAGAGCAGTGTTTCTCAACATATGTTCACTGCCATACCACTCCATATGGTCTACCTATTCAAAGTAGCACTAGAAGTAATTGGCAATGACATCATTGCAAGTTACTTCTGGGTTGGGAGGCCAGATTTGATATGACAAACATTGTAAGAGGTTCAGGATGGACAGAAGAGCTTTTTCGAGAGCAGATAAGCATGCTTTGGAGCTCTACCTGCTAAGCCGAGCCTCCTATCACTGTTTGTTGTGTCATGTTCTTGGTCTTGCTGCTGGGCAGCAGGTGTCCAGGGGCTCAACGAGTACCACCAGACACCACCTCAAGTACCATTGGTGGTACCCATACCACTGGTTGAGAAACACTGGCTTAGAACAATTGTTTCCCTCCTCCCTCACCACAAGTTAAAAGTTCTTTCCCCAAAGGGGTTGTGATCTAAAGATTTTATTTGGAAGAAATAAGAGGCCAAATTCTCAAAACGACACCATAATATTGGCTTAAAAACAAAAAGGAAAAAATAGCTTTTTCCTAAATTCAGTGGTGATGGTGTATCTCTAGTGCTCTGCTCAAGATATAAATAGATGTTAACACCCAGGTCCTGAAATGTGCTCCACTGTTGGAAAAAGGTACTCCAAGTAGAGGAGGTTGGGTGGGGTCATTGTGGTGTCCTAGATGTAATGTCACGAAGCTCTGTCCAGGAGGCAAAAAGATGCTAACTCCCAGGTCCTAGAATGTTCCTTATCCTTAAAACAAACACACTCAAAAAACCCTGATATTGTTACATCAAGATTAAATAAGTGACTGCTCATGGTTTGGATATAGTATTAATAATACTAATTAGCACGTATGTAGCACAGTAGAATGTTTGTAAGCACTCCATGTATATTGTGTGGTAATTGTTACACTGAAAAGCAGTTAAATATTTTCCTGCAGATAGGATTGGGGTCTGAGGGAGGGTTTGCCTAAGACCATCTGGTGAATTTGTGAAACAGGTGAGATTTGAACGATGGATAGCC
The DNA here is from genome assembly GCF_035046505.1 of Tiliqua scincoides. NCBI lineage: Eukaryota > Metazoa > Chordata > Lepidosauria > Squamata > Scincidae > Tiliqua > Tiliqua scincoides. The sequence goes on along the minus strand of NC_089827.1, from coordinate 23,690,676 downwards.
TGAAATGATTGCTTATAGAAACAAGCCTTATATGGAGCTATTCTGTTAACACTGCCTTCAATCTGGATATTTTTAAAAATAGAAATAACCAGTTTTTCCAGAATTTTCACCTGTCTGGTCAGTTTCTTAAAACTTCCTGAAACATAATGATGTGCTGATATATGTTAACATACTCAGCACTGAATATGAAGCACTGATGTACAGGTAGCCTTAGGATTAGGTTGTACTATGATAGATATTATCTGGAGTCATATCAGTCTTGGGTTGGGACTAAAACTGCCATGGTTGACATAGTAGATAACCTATCCTGGGAACAACTTTTTTAACACCACACGGTCATGATGCGAGATGCTAGTTGAAAGGTTTCCTGTTTAAAACTTCGTTCTCTTTAAATTCTTATGCAGCTGAACTTGATGCCTGGATGTAGGAAAGGAAAATGCTAGGAACTGGGTAGACTTTTGCTAGGTATGCATACACAGTATGATACTTGCACATCATGGAGGTGTTGTCAAAATGATATGGTTTAGTATTAAATCATGCACCTTACATGATGGTATCCATGTGGAATCTGTTTCAGGACCCCCTGCTAGTAATGAAATTTACAGAAAGGCAGCACTGGCAAACTGGAAGTGCCTTTTAGAAGTATTCAGGAGGCATGGGGAGGCCACACATGATCTCCCCATGCCTCAGAAGACTGTTCAAACGCAATTGGAAGACACTTCTGGTCATACCCTGAAGGTCCTCTGAGACTCTCCAGCCGTGGGTTCGGCATCCACAGATATTCAAATCCAAGGATGCTGAGCCCACAGATAAGGAGGGCCTACTGTAATGAGTCTGACTACTAATCTGCCTAGAGCAGTAATTATCATAGACTGGCAGCAGTTCTCCAAGTTTTGGGGCAGGGGTCTTTCCCAGCCCCACCTAGAGATGACAAGGGCTGAACTTGGGACCTTCTGCATGCAAAGCATTTTCTCTAGTACTCAACTGGCTTTGGTTAAACTCATAAAGCACTAGAATTTTTAACATTTTCATTAAATTTTAATATAAATGTAAGAATTTGGTGTGTTTTAAATCTAATATTGTCTGCTCCAAAGATAATGGAACAGTCTATAGATAAGTCTGTAGTCTATCACAATAAGAGAAAAAAGTGACAAATTTTCGTGTTAGTAAACTAACATGTTAGTAAATCTGAAAATTTGTCACTTTTTTCTCTTATTGTGATAGACATACTAGCAGGAGATCCAGTTAGAATGCCAGTGAATTGTGGGTTTTATCATTGGTATTTTAATAAAGTCATGGGAGAAGGTTCTACAGTCAATGTTCAATAAAACTTTACAGATTCATATACTGGGTGAATCCAATACTGTGTTAAATGTACTTTAGACCTTTGAAATCTATTGGATAATAACCTAAAGAAAAAAATCAAACAACCTTAGATAGAGCACAATCCTAAACCCTTATGTCAGTGCTTTCCAGCGCTGACATAAGGGCAATGCAGCTCTGAGTAACATTCGCTTACTTTGAGGAGGCCTCCATGAGTGACACCCAGTTGCAAGATGCAGCACATGTCCCATTGTCACTGCAGTGCCAGTGCTGGAAAGCACTGACATAAGGTGTCACTTTAATGTACAATAACTTCACAATTCTTTGTATCCAAGATGTATAGCTTACCTATACCCATGGATCAATATATTAAAGTACTCATTAAACATTACAGCAGTAATGTAAGTGAATGTTTTGTGTGATAAATGTTTTGTGTGGTACAACCTAGTGTTTGGACATTTTCTTTGTTATGTATATTTTTCATTATTTTAAAATAAACAGTAAAAACATTAAGCCATTTATACAGTGCGCAAAAACCCACTGATTGCTCACATGAAAAACTTTTGAGCCAATTTCTGTTATCTTAATCTAGAAAAGCAAATGTTGTATATGGTAATCTAAAGAGTAGATAGTTCGTAAATAACTTTTTCAGCATTTATTTGGTCTTTAGGGTTTCCACCTTCAACACCCATTTTGCATTAAATAGACCCTTATGTTTTGCATCCTTCTCAAAAGCACAGTGCCTTAACAGGAAATGTAAACTGGTTTCCAGGTAACAGTATGAGTAGTTCAAATTGTAGTGAACAAGAACACAAGTACAATTAAAGCATTCAAACTTGAAACGTACTTGTTCAGTCGACTGAACAGTGTGTCTTAATCGTTCAGTCAACTGTGTGTATCTTGATTTTACTTAAGGGGCGTTTGGACATTATATTATGTTTAGAGAAAAATCAATAGATGTGACAAATTGTCATGGACACAGAGTGATCAGACTATGAAGATTAGAATTTAATTCAGCTCTGGCTTTTGATTCAACTTCTTCCCTTTTGGCTTTGATTCATCTTTTCACCTTCAGTGTTTCTCTCTGCAAGCAAAACATGTTCAGGGGTCACTTTTAAGCAAAACAGGTTTGTTTCTTGTTTCTGAATCTTGCTGAGATTAAACAAGAATAAACCATGTTTAACAACCAGAAAGAAGAGTGATTAATTGTTGAAGATATTCTGGAGAAGACTAGACTTGTTCAAAGATAGTAGTTGGGACTATATGAAGATCAAAATGGTAAATCTTATAGTTGGAAGGGAACCACAAGGCCATCTAGCCCAACCCCCTTCCTGTAGCAGTAAATCCTGCTAGAGCATCTCTAGCAGGTACTTGTCAAGAATGCTTGAAGATTTCCAGTGAGGGAGAATTCAGAACCTCCCTTGGCAGTCTGTTCTACTGCCAAACCGACTTTGCCAATGAGAATGTCTTTCTTAAATCCAACTAGAATCTCCTCTCTTGCTGTTTGTACCCATTGGATCTAATTCTACTCTCAGGCAGCTGAGAACAAATTTGTTTGTTCTTTCCATTATGACAGCACTTCAGGTATTTGAAGAACACTATCATATCTCCTCTTAGCCTTCCCTACTCTAGGCTAAATACCCAAGTTCCCTCAACCTTTCCTTGTAGGGCTTGTTCTCCACACTTCTGATCATCCTCATTGCTCTTCTGTGAACCCACTCTGGTTTGGCTGCATCTTTCCTAAAGTGAAGCACCCGTAATTGGACACAGCACTCGGGTGAGATCTGACCAATGTGGAGTAAAGCAAAACCACTACTTCTCACAACTTGAAAGTTATGGTTCTACTAATGCAAGCTAAAAGTGTGTTGGCTTTTGCAGCTGTATCGCACTGCTGGCTCATATTCATCTTATGATCCACTGTATCTTCAAAATCCCTCTCGTATGCTGTGCTGCCAGGCCAGGTTTCTCCCTTTCTGTACCTGCATCTTTGGTTATTTTTGCCTGTGTGCAGAACTTGTCTATTCCTGTTGAATTTTATCTTATTCATTTCTGCTCAGTATTCCATTCGGTTAAGATCTTCCTGAATGCTTCTACTGTAGCAGTGTTTCTCAAGGTTTGTCCTTCACACTAGCACTTCACAAGGTCCACCTATTCAAAGTATCACTGGAAGTAACTGGTGATGGCATCATTGCAATTTACTTCTGGTTTCAGAAGCCAGGTGTGATGTGACAAACACCAGTAAAAGCTCAGGGAGGGCTTTTTTGAGTATGGAAAAGCTGCTTTGGAGTTCTGCCCACCCAGCCAAGCTTCCTACTGCTGGTTAGGCAGGTGTTCAATGGTCCAGGATGGGTAAAAAATAGGAACCATTGTATTTACCAATAATTATTCTGAGACAGCAACAGAAAACAAACAAAAGTGTTAGCCATTTTATCTTCTCCAAACAGGAAGGGAAGATGAAGGTACTTATGGGGAGTTGTAGCCTTTGTGAGGAATACAGTACAGGTGTGCTTAAGGAATAACTGCATATGCAATTGTGGTCAAGGCACAACAAAAAGACTCTTAATGAGGCAATCAGTCTCCCACAGCTTGCAGCAGAGTGTCTGTTTACAAAACAAAGAGACAATCAGTCTCCAGTAGCATGCACAGGCAGCAAGTGTCTGGCAGTGTGTCTGTTTACAAACAAAGGCACTAGATGGGGCTGAATGTTCACTTGACAACCTAATCACATAACAACGGGGATTGGAGAACGTATCCCCATTGTTAAGTAATGCACACCTGTATAGTACTTCCATAGCAGCAGCCCTCATAAAGGCTACAATTCCCATAAGCATCTTCATCTCTCTTCCTGTTTGGAAAAGAAATTAAAATGGCTGCTGTTTTTGGTTCACTTTATGTTGCTGCTTCAGAACAATTACTGGTAAGTAAAATGGTTCTGGTTTTTTTAAACTTACCTCCTGCCTCTCAGCCCAGTCCCCCCACCCACCTCACCAGGCAGCTGCTCTCAGAAGGTTTTTTTTGACAATGTTGCCTCATATATATGTCATCCATGGTTCCAGGGTCAATTTTAAGGCTTTTTTAAACTTATACATGAGTATATACAGTAGTTCCCTGTCAATCTTAATCTGCAGACCTGTGTCATTCATGTTTTCGTTACCTCTTTGGGGATGTAGACATTTATCTTCTTCAGCCTATGATCTAGAGTCCATATTTGCATAATCCTACTGAGAGAAGATGGACGCAGAGTTGAGCTATTTCTTTTTGTCACCAGATACCAGCTGACCATTTCTTATCAAGCAGTACTCTCACCATTTTATTTCTCTTCCTTTTACTTTAGTCATACCTAAAAAAGTCCTTTTTGTGGCTCTTGACATCCTTGGTTAGCCACAGCTCATTCTGAGCTTTAGCATTCCTAACCCTCACTCATCAAGTTCAGGCTACCTGTACTTCTGCCTGGTGATCAATCCCATCTTCTGTGTTCTATACATGTCATTTTAAAATCTTCAATTTGCCTCTAAGGTTCTTGTGCAACCATACTAATTTTTTGAATTGTCTCCCCTTTTTCTTATAGGAATTTTTTTTTACTGTGCCAGTTGTAGTTACTTCCTGTACATCTTGAGCCCCTTTTTTCCATTAGTTCATATACCCATGGAATCCTACGTAGTATTTCTCTGAGCTTATTAAAATTGACCTTCTTGAAATCTAAAGTATAGGTTCCACTACATATTCTCTTTGTTTTACTTAAGATTGAGAATTCTCAGCAGTTCCCCTAAAGTTCCTACTATTTTGATCTCATTGACCAGTTCCTCCCTATTGGTTAAGATCAGGTCAAAGTTGGCCCCTCCCCTTGTTCCTTCTTCCTCTTTCTGGAAGATGAAGTTACCCTTCAGCCACAGCAGGAATTTATTGGAGCTCCCATGCTTAGCTGAGTTGGTCTCCCAACGGATATCAGGATAGTTAGAAGTCTCCCATTACAGTGACCTCATGTTTCCTTGTAATGTCTTTAAGTTGTTTCAAGAAAGCATCATCAACATCCTCTGCTTGGCCTAATGGTCTAACATTGATACCCTCAATGTTGTGTGTATTGATTTACCCCATAACATTTACCCATGTGCTCTCCATGGGGCTATCTTGAACAACTTGTTGGATTTCTGAGCTGGTGTATACATTTTTGGAATATGTCACCCCTTTACCATATCTTTTTTCCCTGAACACCTGATAACCTTCCATTAGTCGATTCCATTCATGAGATTTATTCCACCAGGTTCTGGTTATTCCTATCAAGTTAAATTTGCATTCGCTTATTAGACGTTGTTGCTCATCTTGTTTATTTCCCATACTCTGTGCATTTGTATATATGCAACATGAGGCCTGGCGGTTACAATCCAGTGTCCAGCCCCCTTTTAGTTAGGCTTGACCTGTCCAAATGCTTCTTAGTTACAGTGGTGACCTGAGGGTTCCTTTCTAGAGCACCTAACATGTGAATTAAGCTTCGGACTAATGTCTCCAACCTACTCAAACCTTCAGTTTAAAGCTCTCCTGATCTGGTTTGCAATGCTTCCACCAAAAACATTTTCCCCCGTCCTCGTGAGGTGCAGCCTATCTCGAGTCAGCAGCCGTTTATCCAAGAAGCGAAGAAGCCAGATCTCTCCCAATGACACCATTGATGCAGCCAGTCATTCACCTGGAGTATTCTCTTCCTTGAAGTCCTGCTGTCTGATTTTATAATACAGTTATAACTGTTTCTGAATTTGAAGGTTGTACTTCTGGCTAGCGGCCAGGTTGGAATACTGAAAGATTATAAAGACAAATTACTTCTGTGAGATACTCTAATCAAACTATGGTGTAAATGTGAAAGGAAAGGGCTTGTAATTTTAACAGGGACAGATGAGAGAAATGATGTTAGATTCTTGTGATTTCATTGCTTGTATAATTTTGTTTGCGTTAGCTACTCAGTTTTTATATGTGAAAACTTAATGCCTTCTAAACAGCAGATATATATAAACTTCATTTTTCTAAATAAAAAATTCAAAGTATAAGCAGTTGAAACTACCAAAAGTACATAAAAAGTATAATTCAAAAATTATCTCCTGATAATCAAAGCTATGTTGTGCAAGAACATGTGTTAACCTATAATGTATTGCCTTTAGTAATATACAATCAAGTTCAATCTTGCAGTCCTCAGAGATCCTTTCTCACTGCATTGTCTTCTAGTTCTGCATTCTTCCTCTTTGTATGGGGTTTTGGCAAGGCCTGTTTGGTTCCCATGTATGAATTGAAAGAGAACCCTAGAATGTGCCTCTCACTTGCCACTGTCATGAATTGCAAGGAAGGATCAGGAGCAATGGACAAGCTATTCTTTAGGCATTTGATCAATCATTGCTGATGCCATTGCAGTATGGAATAAACATCAGACTTCCAGTTAACAATTTTGGGTGTTTGTGTCTTTCTTAGGAGCTGGGGAATCGGGGAAAAGCACAATTGTCAAACAAATGAAGTAAGTATGATTTTTAAGGGTGATAATATATAAAAAGTACATGGATTATTTTTAGTCGGTCTTTGGTTTAACTAACTTATTTTCTTATTTAGGATTATTCATGAAGCTGGTTATTCTGAAGAAGAATGTAAACAGTACAAAGCTGTTGTCTATAGTAATACAATTCAGTCAATTATAGCTATCATTAGAGCAATGGGAAGGTTGAAGATAGACTTTGAGGACTCTACCAGGGCAGTAAGTATTGATGGAACCCTTTATTTTATTTGCCTTTTAAATGAGGTACATAACTCTGAAATGCTTGTACTGAGGACTTTGTTATTGTTAGTGTTTTAAAATCTTTTCTCCGCCTCCTTGACTAATTCCTGAACATAGCTTTTAGAGAATGACTGGTCTTGATATCCCAATTCCTTGAGTTGATAGAAATATTCATTTATTTAACTTAACACATTTAAAATGAAGAAAAAACAATTGCAGAATTCTTTCTACTAAACCAATCTGCAAAAATCAGATGAAATGGTTGTATGATGCTTCCAAGGCAGTAGTATTTTAGAAATGTGTCCAAATTCTCAGGAAATGCTGGTTTTAAACATTGTACAGAAAAAAAATAGAATGGTTTTTAAACCTTCATAATTCTGTTTAAAGGTTTTTCTTAATTTACAATACAATCCTATGCATGTCTACTTAGAAGTAAGACCTATTGTGATCAATGGGGCGTACTACCAGGAAAATTTGTATAGGATTTCAGCCTTAGTGCATGTGATTTATTTGTCATGTTCCAAATTCACATTAACTTTTTTACTCTTTGTTGCATAGTAAACAGTCCTCCAACCATTGTGATAAAAAAAATAGATTATTTTTAGTAATGGACTAGAATTTCTTGGGCTCTTCAAAACGTTTTCCTCCTTTCTGACAGGATGATGCTCGACAGCTCTTTGTCTTAGCTGGAGCAGCGGAGGAAGGCTTTATGACAGCCGAACTTGCAGGAGTTATCAAGAGGTTGTGGAAAGACAATGGTGTTCAAGCTTGTTTCAACAGATCAAGAGAGTATCAGCTTAATGACTCTGCAGCATAGTAAGCATAGTACAAGAACTAAGCTGTCTGTCTCTGGTGTTCCTTAGGTAGCCCACAATTGTTAGAGTCATCAGACTGTTCAAAAGGCATGTCAGAAGCGAAATCACTTGAAATCCATTGAAAGATGGATCAGAGAGATATAGAGATGGATGCAATCTAACAGTCAGTTGTATATATTCAGTTACAGCAACTGTCCTTAAAATGGGACAGTTTTGCATTACAAAATATTTTTGTTGTAGCACATGCAAGATGTTGTCAGATAGCTGAAATGTAAATAATACAAAGTTATTAAAATAAAATTAAGAATGAATAGTATGTGTAGTCTGTCCACAATGAATAGCTGTTCTTAACCAAATAAAAATAATAATGGCTTTCATTTAAGGTACTTGAATGCAAACTAGTGTTACTCTGAAGTTTTAGAATACTGTATACTAGACTATACTAGAAAATTCCCTAGATCAGTGGCTCTCACACATTTAGCACTGGGACCCACTTTTTAGTATGAGAATCTGTCAGGACCCAGCAGAAGTGATGTCATGACCAGAAGTGACATTGTCAGGCAGCAAAATTTTTAACAATCTTAGGCTGCAATCTTTCCGACACTTACCCAGGAGTAAGTCCAATGTACTATCTTTGATAAAAGAATTTACATAGTAGCATGTAAAGGTACAGGTCTGTAACATTTCCCCAAATGCAGTCACATACCATGGTAGCATCAAGTCTAATATATTAAAAATAAAAGATTGAAATGAATGGGGACCCACCTGAAATTGACTCACGACCCACCTAGTGGGTCCTGACCCACAGTTTGAAAAACACTGCCCTAGATCCTGTTCAGTGGGATTTCTCTATCTCAAGTGCATCCATAGTAACGCAACTTCAAAATGATGTATGTGTATCACAGTATTTTAATGATGTCTTGCTGGTAGTTGTGTGTATATATTCAAATGATTTGAAGTCTAGTGCAGGAGTTGGGGTATGGCCAGGTTGAACACAAGACCAAGGTTCCTCATTTGCTACAGGGCCCACCCCAGCTTAGCCAAAAAAAGAGGCTCTCCACTGCTACTTCAGCTACCTAGAACCACCTTGTAAGCCACCCAATTTGACCCTGGGAAGCTGCTTTCGTAATGCTGAACATTGGATAGGATCAGCACATATTCTTCTCCGTCAGATCATGGCATGATTTTAATTTGGGAGTGGGACATTACGGAAATGAAAATTGTACCATGTGCTGAAAGAGTGCATGTGCAGCATCAAATACCTCCCTCACTCATCATTGCTGCTTCGACACCTGCTGCTTCAACACCCCAAATGCCATCTTTGTGCATAAGCTTGAACATTACCCCTCCACGATGTGGGGGGGGGGGGTGGTATGGCCAGGAACACCCTATCCCGCTTTCCTTTTACTTACCAGGATTGCAGCATGAAGCTTGTCCTGTTGTATGTTGCTTCTGTTTGATATGAACAGAAACAGTCATATCAAACAAAAATGGTGCAGAGCAGGGAGCCTACACACCACACATGTGGTAAGTAAATGAAAGAGAATGGGAGTGGGCTCCAAATCACCTGTCTGCCTACTTAGTACTTTGCAGGCATCAGAACATGGGAAGGTGATCTGAGCACAGCAGTCTTCCCCCCCCCCCCTTATTCCAATGGCAATGGAGGGGGAAGCTCCTTACTACTCAACATGCTCAGTTCTCACACGGAGTTGGAAGGAAATGCAACCCTTTGAACTTGAAATGCAGTTCGAGTGTAGAATAGGGGAGGTATAATAATAATACAAAATTTTTATACTGCCTTTCTCACTGATTCACACAATGAGTGAGAGTCTTACAGACCCAAGGTGGTTCACATAGGCAGGCTACCTGTAAACGTGGTTTTTACAAATTGAGTTTTTATAATGTTCTGTGAGAAACTCATAGAGCTCCTCATTTCCAAACGTCTTCCCTCATGTCATGGTCATCATTTGTTTTGCTGACACAGGTCATCCAAGCTGTCATCTGGAGCAGCCACAGATCTGCCAGGTGGTGTTCATCCTTGGCAGCTGACGTTCACACTCTTCCACGTCACAGCTTATTGCCCTGACTCCTTTGCATTCTCACAGCCCAGGGATCAACAGCGAGTATGGCTTCAGCTGTGTCAGTCTCTCTTCCAAGTCATGGCCAGAGTTATTCCCACTTTGCTTCTTTGGGCAGGCAGCAGGAGTTGGTAGCGAAGTGGTCCCTCCTCGTGCACTTCCTTTAAACCTTATATGTAAGGATAGAGCACAGGGAGTGATCAATGTAGCTTCTGTTCACGGTGAGCTGGATGGATGCAGTGGTGAACTTGAGGCGAAGACCACCCCAAATCACTAATCCTCCATCCTGATTGAAGCTGCATCATGTCAGTACTATTCTGGTTGGGATATCTCCTTGCAGAACTCTAGTTTCAGTCTAGTTCAGTCTAGTTCTATAGAAGTATATTTTTTTTTACTCAAATTTAATAGAGTTCTTTGCCATTGTCCATAAAAATATCTATTCTAGAGAAAATGTCTAGCATAAAGTTGGTTCTTATTGAAGGTAGTTTATTTTATAATTGCTTGTTTGTATTAAATGTGTCACCTTACTGCCAAATCTTCAATTGTATGCAATATTTCTTTAATATTTGCAGCTACTTGAATGACTTGGATCGGATAGCACATACTAGTTACATCCCAACACAGCAAGATGTCCTCAGGACTAGAGTAAAAACTACAGGAATAGTTGAAACTCATTTTACCTTCAAAGATCTCCATTTTAAGTGAGTAACCATAAGAAATGTTAGGTATATTTAGTGTGTATAATTGATATAAAATAGTAAATACAACTTTTATTTTGCAAGCATATATACATTCCACGCTTCCTTTGGAAAATGGAATGCAAAATGGTATAAATGTATACCAAGTATGGAATACTAAGGTCAGTTACCCTACTTTTTTTAGAGAAAAAGTTTTAATGCAAAAGTATTGATCAATATCTGTCTTTTAATACTTGGAGTAGAAATGGTGCACGTGTAATCAAAGGTCCCAACTGCTGAAAACTTAAAAACAAAATCCTTGACTCTTGTGAGCTTCTGTCTTGTTGGACTGGAACTTCTTTATGCTGCTTTTAGTATTGTTTGAATGTGGTGTTTTGCCAACCTCTCTTAAGCCTGCCCACTCCTCCATCACAGCAAAAATGCTCCTCACAACTTCTGTTGGTAGACAGTTCCATGTTTTGGCTTGGAGAATGTAAGAACAATCTGAAGAAAATATGGAATGTGCCTCTTTTCCAGGAAATCAGAATCCTGCCATCTTCAAGCAGCGTCTTGAATATTGGAATTAATTCCATAGCCCAGGGCTTTTCAAGCTGGGGCGTTGCGACGTCCTGCCTGTGGGCCCTGACCTGTTTCCCCTTAAGGGGCAAGGCTAGGCTGGAGGCAGGGAGGAGGCAGTGACACAATCCCCAGGATCGTGGTGCTCAGGGGGGCTGCAGGGGCTTGAGTCCACTTACCTGAGCCGCCTGCAGCCTCCCGGGGTGCTGGGAGCCCTGCACGACCTTCTGCAGGGCTCCCTACAGCTTTGAAAGCAAAAGCGGAGCAATCGCACACCGCCTCTACTAAAGCAGAAGTGGAGTGTGATCGCTCCACTTTCACTTCTGAAGCTGCGGGGAGTTCTGCAGAAGGTCATACAGGGCTCCAGCGCATCCAAGCCCCTGCAGCCCTGCTGAGTGGCACGATCCTGGGGATTGCGCCACTGCCTTCCTGCTGCCTCCCCCCACCCCCGCAAGAACTTAGAGCGGCTCAAACTCTCCCTGAGCGTTTGAAAACCACTGCCATAGTCTATCTGAAAGGTGTACAGTATTTCTATAATTTTTGGGAATAGTGATCATATGCACATTGAGAACAATAGTAGCCTTTTAAGCTGCATTTTGCTTTTGTAAGATGTAGTGTAGATAAGATAAAATATCTAAAAATGATTTTTCCCTCCCTCTCTTCTCCAGTTTAGCAAAACATTATTTCCCCATGTGTTGTGTACATAGAAAAAATCTAGTTTTTTGATGGGAACATTAAATGTTCCGCTTACATGCATTTCTTCTATATGTCTTACATTTCTTTGCATTGCTTCAACCCGTGTGTGGCAGTTCTACTGTTGTAAAAGTAGTGTTCCTTCTGTGTTATTTCCTTTGGATACAGCTTTTGGATTGCTGTTTGGAGAGTGATAGAATTGGCAGTTCTGAGCCATTACTTTGAATCTGGACTCTTTGAAAAGCCCCATCTTTGCAACAAGTTTAATTTTTAGCACATAAATAGTTATGGTGTTATAAGGCAGTTGCTACTTGATCTAGATGTGAAGCAAGTATCAAATCATAAAGTGCTGATAGTTTATCATAGGTTGTATAACTTATTTTATTTGCAAATGGTTGAGCACAACTTCTGATGGTTAAACTATCAGATGTACCATTTAAAAACATGACCCGTGTTGAGCTATAGATAATCTGTACAAGCAAGCATAGAAACGTGTAATTTAGTGTTCTGTTGCTACATTTTTGCAATCCCATAACTCAGTTTGTGGAAGAAAGTTTTAAGTTGTTAAAGTTTTGATAACCTTTGCCTTCAAATATTGCTGATCTAATTAAAGGAAATGTTCATGAATTTGGGAAATAATCGTCTCTTAAAATTAACAATTGTCACTTTCTGTTTTGCAGAATGTTTGATGTAGGGGGTCAAAGATCGGAACGGAAAAAATGGATTCACTGCTTTGAGGGAGTTACAGCCATAATTTTTTGTGTGGCACTTAGTGATTATGACTTAGTCCTTGCTGAAGATGAGGAAATGGCAAGTAACCCCATTTTGAAAGCAAAGTACTGTGTGTAGTAATAGCAACTAACATTTTGAACCCCTGGTCCCCAAACCATTGTTTTTGCCTCTCACTTTCCATAGATATCTGTTACTTGGAAGAGGTAACTCTATCTTTTTATCAAGTAGTTTCAGGAGGCTCACTTTCATTTCATGATTATAAAATAATAACTTGAAAATGTAGTGCCAAATTCAGTTTTCTAAACATAAACTTTCTGGATTATGGTTACTACATGTACCTTTTCATTCTTCAGAGTCTTCTAAACCCTGTTTAGCAGAAACCTGTTTAGTCAGAAACATAGTCATTTGTGTCTAATAACATCAGTTCATAATTCTATTCATACAGAATGTGGCTAAGTTGTGAATTTAGTTTTATGTTGTCTTCCAATAAATTTAGGGCAGAATTATCTACTAAATTGTTTTGCTTCCAGCTAACTTCTTTCCAAGTCAAGGAACAATTGCTCTAATAATGATAAAGACATTATATACTACAGTAAAACTTTATAGTCCAGTTCAATATCACAGCCTTCATGGTTCATGGGCTTTCAGGCTTGCATGGATAGTCTTCACCTTTCCTCTTTCACATGTTCTAGTTCACAACCTCATGTTCTGATTTGTGATTACTGTAGTTTACTATGACATCCAAATTTGGCAAACTGTAGTTAAATCACTACAGTTACCTCAAACTATAGTTACTTCACATAGGGCACAATCCTAACCAGGTCTACTCAGAAGTAAGTTCAATTTTCTTCAATGGGGCTTACTCTCAGGTAAGTGTGGTTAGAATTTCAGCTATAGTTACCTCAATTACCTCAAATCATAATTTGTTTCTAAAATAGAATTGGAAACGGAATTTCAATTCTGTTTGGTTTGTGGTAACCATAGTTCATCTGATTGGGTCACCACAGCAAAATTTAGTTATCATACATCAGGAGATGAGAGACTGTACTGGAGCATGAAGCTCAAAGCCCAGCCAAACTATGGTTTGGTCATGATGTCTGAATGAGACAGTTATATGATTAATAGTGTTTTTAAAACAAGGTTGTGGAGTTAGTACCAACTCCACCCAAAAATTGCTTCTGACTCCACAACTCAGAGTCTGTACCTATTTCATAGCCCTGGTTTTAAAAGGTCATCATAAAACAATTGACGTGCCTTGTGTCCCATATACAGTACAACTTGTTCTGTTTTTTACAAACCGAAATTCTTAAATATTGAAAGTATAAATGAAATGATTTTGTCAGTTTTGCCCCTCTTGAAGAGGACATAGAGACTAACGAGTTTACAGAAGAGAATTAATTCCTTTTGTGCTTTTCTTTCTTTGTTCTTTGCATTTTTGCATTTCCTAGCTCTAAAAGAGTAGAGGAAAGTAGGAGAAAGTAAGCAGGAGAGAGATCTCTTGTAATTCTGTTGCATGCTCCTTGCTAACTTTTGCTTTTCCAAGTCCTGATGTAGCTTTGAAAAGCAGAAGGGGAGATACATCACCATATTCTGGCTCTTCTTCTGCCTCCCATGTTGCCTTTGCACTCTGTGTTTTACAGGGGATACATAAAGACATTATTTTGAATACTTGTATGCTGCTTTTTTCCAACAAAGAAAGCTCACAAAGCAGTTTATAAACAGAAAATAAATGGTTCCCTGTTCCCAAAGTTTTCTCTACCTAAAATGATGAACAGCAGCGTAAAGCCACTGGAAAAGATGCCATGCTGGCAAGTATAGTAGCAGTTTCTTTGCCCTGGTAGGCAAAACAGGACCATCATTTTGAAAGGTGCCTATTTGCCCAGATAGCAGGGTCATCTTTGTGCATTTTTTCTCTCTAGTTGGATTGAGAGAGAAGTGCACAAGAAAGAAATCTTTCTTTGCTTAGCCCTCTAGTGTGCATGCACACACACAGGAGACATGTGCGCACACTAGAATGGGAGCAGGACATAGAATTGCGTTCTAGTATACTCTTCTATCTCTCTTACCTTGCTCCAATTATAATGTAAAAAGAAAGAAGGAAAGGGCCATTTACCAGCACCTAGTGGTTTTCATTTCCTTCATCTTCCATCAGTGGTTTTGTGTTTTTTTTAAGAAAATGAGTACTGGCCAGGAGTCTAGTTATATGCTTTCCTTCTCCAGCTAGCTTTTAAAATTCCTTTCTGATCAGTGTAATGAGTGCAGTAGCAAATGCAAACTAGTGATCCTAGAGTCCCTTCTGATGATGTTGGCAACATCGACACTGCTACAACTTACTGCTTTTCTGTGCTGCTTTTGTAACGTTGAATGATCCAGGCCATGTAGAATAAGCCCACAAATGCCAGATTTACTCAGTTTTCTGAATGATACAGGTGGAGCAACTTTATGTGATAGATAGAACTTCCAAAGCTACTGGAAAGATGTAGGAAGGGCATACATTGAACAACTCACACACCATTAGGTTAAGAGCAGAATAAGCTCTAGTCTGTGTTGCTCTGTATGTAGCTCTGGAAAAAAAAATGAAGTCCTTTGGACTGCCCTCTTACCCCGACCCACAGTTTATAAGTAACCGTGAGAAAGCCAGCCATGTGGTAGCTTACTGATTTTTGTAAGTTTGGAAAGATAGCACATTTACAGCACAATCCTGTTGAGATTTCTATGGTGCAGTGCAGTGGCACTGAAATGGCCTCTGCTGAATCCAGTGCAGGAGTAGACTACTGGTGGTCTCCCTGAGGGGTCATTTGACCCCTTCCCCCGGGGTACACCCCAGCAGCTGCTATAGAGCTGTTTGGGCTTGCACCAGCAAAATCACAGGCGCAAGTCAAATCAGTCCCTTGTTGGGAAACCATTCCCAGAAAGGGGGACAGGATATGGTGGTAGCCACTTTCACCATTCACACTCCCCATCTGGGCCCATTCCACCCCCTTCTTACCTACGTTCTTCCCCTCCGCTGGCCCAAGGGAAGCCTGCCTGCTCTTTTGGGCACAGGCCTTCAACTGGTGCCAAAAGGCCAGTGCAGGTCTTTTCACCAGTATGACAAACCTCCGCGCTGCTACCAACGTGCCTTACAGCATGTTTGCAACAGTGCATGTACTTGATCCAATGGTGCTGGGTTGGTTAGGATTGGGCTGCCCATAACCAAGATCAGCTTCCACTGAAAGTTAATCAGGGTTAGAATATGTACTTTTCACAGAGAGAAAAAAAATTGCTGTGAATTAATATTGAGGTTTGATTAGGAGATTCAATTCATCTATATTTAAGCAGTTTGAACACTAATTACATAGTACAATTTCAAAGTACTTGGGTTGATCATTTGAGCCCATTGTCTGAAATTTAAAATCACTCAAATAGAAATGAATTTTTAACCTACTAGTTTACCTGACCACTTCTGTTCCTTTGGAGAGTTAAATAACTGGAAGAAGGTTTTGGCACTCATGGTTTTAAAAGAAAGTATTTTGGGTTTCCTGGTGTTAGTGTGGAAAGAAAAGAGGGAGAGCTAACACATATATCATTTCTTTCAATTTTAGAATAGGATGCATGAGAGCATGAAATTGTTTGACAGCATCTGCAACAATAAATGGTTTACAGACACATCTATTATCCTCTTCTTAAATAAGAAGGATCTCTTTGAAGAAAAAATCAAAAGGAGTCCTCTCACAATTTGTTACCCAGAATATTCAGGTACTTTGTTCTCATGTTTTTAATGCAAAAAAAAAAAAGATAAAAGAAAATATCTTGAACTGTTTTCTCCATTGTCTGTTATTCCCAGAGATTTCAATCTTGTAGTGATAGTTCTTCAGTAAGATTTTGAGGGGTACTGTAGTCCAGATGTGTTATACCTTTTTCATGTGGAGGGCCGAAGTTAGCATTCATAGTGCCTGCTGAAGGCCGTAAGTGAAATAATTAAGCAGAAAGTGACATCATGAAGCATATGATGGCCAGAAATTAGCACTTTGTTCTCACATAGAAACTCATTACCTGCAAATGACAAGAAAATGCAAGTTTTGTTCATGTTTTCAAAATATGAGAGAACCCATTTATAACGTGGTGGATAAATTGCCTCTGGGGGCTGCATTGAGCCCATGGCTTTATGTTTGACACCCCTTCTGTGTAGACCACCATTTTCAACCGCTGTGCCTTGCCACACTGGTGTGCCGTGAGTGGTCTACAGGTGTGCCACAGGAATTTGGGAGAAGGCCATTTATTAATAGCGCCAATGGGAGATGTGATTCCCCCCCCCCCCGGCAGCATGGTGTACCTTGTCAATGGTGAAAAAACTGATGGTGCGCCTTGACAATTTTAGTGCCTTGTCAGTGTGCCGTGAGTTGAAAAAGGTTGAAAATTGCTGGTGTAGACCATTGGCACTGATATGTAAATCATATAATCTACTCCAACCTTTTACATAAGTCAGTGCATTATGCTAATACTTTGTATAATTTTGTTATTGGCTTAAGTGGTCTATATAGACTGTCTGTGTATTTCAGTGTTTGATCACAGTTTGAATTTGGCTCATTAGTTCCCAAATTTAAGATAATTCTGAACTTTTTTCATAGTAAAAAATGAAGCCAATGATTTTCATACTGTCTTCCATTAACCCTGTAGTTGCTCAAAAATTTATCAAATACTCCTCAATGAGAGGACCACAATTTCAGGCAGTTTTCCTAAAAAAACAAACTTGCCTTATATTCCTGCCCTTCTCTTTCAATGCATAGCTTCAAGGGACAGTGTCTTCCTTGGAAAATTGTACACTTTCAATCCATGCACAGCAATAGTGAGGCTCCAGAGACCTAGCCAATAACCCTGTTTATGTTTACCATAGAACATGATTTAGAGTTCTGTATAATGGGCTTCATTGACAGACACTAGGAGGTTCTTAAGCAGATGAGTGAGTCCAGTGAAAAGTATTATCTGAAGACAGAAAATTTGAAAAACACTGTGTTAAAATAACAAGCAGTGTGATGATGGCAAGCTAAATATGTACTGTATCCTGTGTAGAAGGATATCACATTTTAATAGATTTCATCTTATATTTTTTCAGTTGTTTCCTGCAAATGATCTATTAATCTGACATTAACATGGCTAAGTTCAAAAATAAAAATGCCTATAATTGGGTGTAATTACTGAATTCATATTTATATTCTATACTTAACTACAGAATATAGTTGGAGTTCTGTTCCACTTCTGATAAGAGAAAGCTCTAAATGATTTAAATAACTTCAAATTATTCAAGCATTCTTCATTCATTATTTCCCTGTCTCTTTTTTTTTATCTGCTTCAAATGACAGAGAATCAGTATTTCTCATCTTAGTGCAGTGGTTCTCACACATTTAGTACTGGGACCCACTTTTTAGAATGAGAATCTGTCAGGACGCACCAGAAGTGATGTCATGACTGGAAGTGACATCATCAAGCAGGGAAATTTTTAACAATCCTGGGCTGTAATCCTAACCACACTTACCCAGGAGTAAATCCAATTAACTATCATTGTTAAAAGCATATAGATAGTAGCTTGTTAAAAGTACAGGTGTGTAACATTTCCCCAAATGCAGTCACATACCATGGTAGCATCAAGTCTAATTTATTAAAATTAAAAAATTGAAATGAATGGGGACCCACCTAGTGGGTCCTGACCCACAGTTTGAGAAACACTGTCTTAGAGGGTTTAAGGTAAAAAAGGCAAAGTTTACACTTTAGGAAGATATATATTCCAAAAATGCCATCTGAGACAAGAACGAATGTAATGTAGAAAGTGTCGATGGCAAAAGCTGCAATCCTTTATACAATCTGATTGCATTCCGTAGGACTTACTTGTGAGTAGACATACTTAGAATTGCACTTAATCAACTAGACTAGAGTTTTTTACTTTGTAGTTATAGCTCAAATGTCTCAATATAATTTTTAAATAGAAATTCCTCTTAATCATCTTCCTTTGAACAAATTGACGGAGTAAATTGACAGACAAGCAAAAAATAGCTGGAGATATAAACAATTCAGAAAAAGTAATATTTTAGAATTTTGTCTTCTGTATTTTATCCCCCTTTTAGGCTCAAATACATATGAGGAGGCAGCTGCATATATCCAGTGTCAATTTGAGGATCTGAACAAGAGAAAAGACACAAAGGAAATCTATACTCATTTCACATGTGCTACAGATACTAAGAATGTGCAGTTTGTCTTTGATGCTGTAACTGATGTCATCATAAAGAATAACCTGAAAGATTGTGGCTTATTCTAAATGTTTTTATCACACATCAGGTTTTTTTCTTGTGTGCAGTAACCAAATGAGAGAGAGACAACCTTAACAAAAAAAAGACCATGAATATGTTTATGCAAGTGTTCTTATTTATGTAATCTGATTTTTCTGGTCTTGGGTTAGGTTGATGAATTAGTTCACTTGACTCAAATCTGCTGGTTTATGTCGTAACAGATGCAAAACATAGCCAGACCAGTATAGTAAGTATGTGCTTATTAAAACAGCTTTATTTATGTTTGTTGTATAGATTGAAATGACAGGCAACAATCAAAAACTGTCTGTTTACTTGTGACTGTTTATGTATGTTTATATAAACATTGAACAGAATATTTTAATAATTTGATATGTCCTATAGTTGAATTGCTTTTTATGTAGGACAAAAATTTTTGCATTCCTGATTTTTCATTATTTAAACAGCCTTTAAAAAAATCTTAATTTTCCATAATATGCATGTTGCCTTTTTTCTCTTAGACTTTATCTGCACATCTGTAATTTAGTATAGTAGGCTTTTTATTGTATAAAACATCCTTCACACTTGCTCAGGATTAAATGGGAAATGACACAACCATTTTTCCCAGAGTTCATTTAACTCAAATTTTATCTTAAGAATAATTTTTAGAAACCCTGTTCAGTTGTTTCAAAACTACAGCAGTTGGAATGAACCATTCTCCTATCTTGTATTCTTCTGTGAGAGAAATATGGTTTGATTCAGCATGTGGAAGCACGGCACACTTTATAGGATATGCACTTTCCCATACACATTTTTTTACTTCCTTCTGCTGTTGCATGTCTGCATCTCTGGACTGCAGTTTATTTTTGTTAGCTAGTAAGTTTTTCTGATGAGGAATACTAAAAGGAAAGTGTTTAGAATTAGTCGGGGAGACAAAATAGACACTTCAAAATGTCCTGTTGCTTTACATCTACAGATTTTTTTCCACCTTTTCTCAAGAAGGTTGGCTTCTACCTTCATCTTTAACACATTTCTTTAAATAACACTTTAAATAACACTTAAGCATGGATAATTTTTCACTCAGTTCAGTAGATTCAGTATCAACTACAATTAAAAATTATTTGCAAACCAGTTATACTTTCAGAAGGAATCTATCCCAGAAGTATCTGCTGTATCACATTAACTTAATGTTGAAATTAACCCAGGAGCTAGGATCCAGAGAGACATAGATTCCACACATACACAATGGGCAAAATGTGGCACAACTTTTTCTCTTTTCTAGTGGTAGCATGAAATGATGCTATGGAGGGCCTCTGACCTTTTGGGTAACACTGTGACTATACTGCTGGAAAAGCACCATGTAAGTACTGAACTCAGTACATAGAACTTTGGATCCTGGCCTGTGTAGAATCGATTGATGTTTTCTCAGTAACAGCTTCCATCTTTACTCCTGAAGGAGGCAAATTGCTTCTTCTGCAGTGGTTTGCCTGGTCAGGAATGAGATCTGCTTCATTAAGGAAAACAACAAAACATCTCAAATGAAGTTCTCGCTTTTTTGTGTTGCACTGTCCTCTACAAGTGTTATAAAATAGTACAGTACTTTGAATTGCAACTGTATTGTGCATTATCTTATGGGTAATGTAAGCAAAGAGTTTTTTTAAACATACATATATACAGGAAATAAGGGTTTGTTGTATCTACATTTTTGCATCGATTTATTTTTGTCAACTAAAATAAGAACATACAGTAATTATATTGCAAACATTGTTTTGCATTGGTATACTGGAGGACTCATACAACAACACATGTTAACAGTTTCTTCTCCTTCCCTTTTTGCAAAGCAAGGAGAAATTCCTCAGAAACAACCTGTTTGGTATTATGCATGGCTCAAGCAAAAGTTTAAGGCTCCCATCCTATGCACATTTACTTGGGAGTAAGACCCACTGACATGGTACTTCTAAATAGGTATACATAGTATTACATTGTAAAGAAAGGGAAACTGAACAGGTGTAAATAGACTCGGGGCACAATCCTAACCAGGTTTACTCAGAAGTAAGTCCTATTTTGTTCAATGTGGCTTACTCTCCAGAAAGTGGGGTTAGGATTGTAGCCAAAGTTTAAGTATTATTGGCTCCAGAAATTGTTTGTGTACACTTGAACACTTAAGAGTTGTGTGTCATGTATAACTCTGGCATTTAAGTATTTGGTAGTAATTGTACCTATGTCCTTTACATTTTGTACATTACTGCATTTTTAAAGAAACCAGATAATTAAACTAAGGGGAAGATTTCAATCTATGTTGTGCCTTGCCTTGAAAAATATTTTTTTTCATAAATTCAGCTAATAAGAACCCTTCTGTTACCTTAAGTGAAACTGAAAGAAAATAAAATTGAAGCAAATTCAAACTCTTGTGTGGAAATGCAAACACAGCTTTGTGGCAATTGCTGTTAAGTACCAGAATAACAATTTATGATTGACCATTGTCCTCACACATCACATTTGGGATTTTTAAAGGATATTTTCAATATGTTCTAATGCTAAACATTTAACACCTTTTCTTTCAGTATGAGAACATATTGAAAACAGCGTTTTACTCTGTTGCTTCCAAAGACATTTATTGCCTAAAAATTGAAATAAATCTTGAAATAAAGGAGTAATTAACATAAGGATTATAGAATGCCTGATAGAGCCCAGGCATCTCAACTAAAACAAACAAATTTGCAGTACCAATTTTAGCCAGGCAATTTACTCCTAATGAGGCTTGCAGACCTTTTGGTAATGAGACTTTGAGAGGAGATGACAGGACTATCAACCTTTTCACCTTCATAGTGTGCTGTGTTGACTGACTGCCAACAAGGCTACCGTTCTTGCTTTCAAATGTGAAAGGTAAGGACTTTAGCTCAAAGATTATATATGAAGTCTCCAAGCAATCTCCACCTGACAAGTGTAATGGAAATGCATAAGATCCCTCAAGGAGATGGGGTGTTAATGTGGTGTCAACAGTGGCCCCTTGCCCTGACAGGTTTGGGAAGCATGGGGTTAAAACCTAGGCTTTTAGCAGTAGGGGTGTCATACAGCTGCAGCCAGTAGAGGCAACAAGGTTTTCAAGGATTAAAAGCAGCACTTGAAGAAGGGAGAGTTGGTGGGTGTAGAAGGAAGAAGTTGGAGAGACTTGAGAGAGCAGAAGGAAGGAGCTTGGAGGAAAGAGGATCGACAGACTAAATGGACTGACTGAATGAGCGGACACTACTGGAGACTGTTGTGTGGCTGCCATGCCCAGGAGCTGCTGGGAACCAAGGTGTTGCTGCAGCAGTCAGAGAAGTGAAGGCAGGAGAAACTGCAGGTTGATCAGGTGAGCTGCCCTGGTGGTGGGGTCCAGCAGAGCTTTCTGCAGGATTAGGGCTATTATGATTGAAGAGCTTATTTAAGCTAATAAACTTAAAGTGGGCATAAGTTCTCTAAACCAAGTTTGGAAAGGGAATTTGGCAAAACAACTTCATCACAGGCATCCCCCCATATTTGCAGAGGTTCCTTTCTGGAATGCCCACCACGAATGGAACGAGAACACTCCCACCCTCCAGAGGGGAGGGGAGATTCATGCCCCTTTCCTCCAGTGGGTTTACCAAGCCCAGCAGAGGCTGCATGCATTCACTGGGCTCAGATTGACTGTAGACACTGAAAAAAACACTACTTCCAGTTTTTCATGAAAACTGGAAGTGACTTTTTAATGCCTTATAAGAGGTCTGGGGAAGCAGGCAGAGATTGCTTGGAGACCTCATATCTCATATTTGAGCTAAGTTCCAACCTTTCACATTTGAAGCCTGGAAGGGCTTCCCTGGGCCACCCTATGCTTTATAAGGCAATAAAAATGTCACTTCTCGGTTTTCACGAGAAACTGGAAGTAGCGTTTTTTTTCAATGTTTCCTGTCATTCTGAGATTGCAAGCAGACATGCATGGCCTCTGCTGGCCTCAGAAAACCCTCTGGATGGTGTAAGGGGCCCCATGGCACTGATCCACAGATACGGGATTTGCTACAAATGAAAGCTGGATTTATGGATTGATGCTCTTGATGTATTTTCATAGAAGGCATCTTGTCTTCAGGTATTATCGGCTATAATGAACTGCAACCACAACTGCTTGTAAATTGTCTAGAAAAACGCATAATCAATAGAACTTTTCCAAGTATAGGCTTGCTATTTTTTGCTCAGGCCAATTCATGAGTTTGGCTAAG
The DNA here is from genome assembly GCF_035046505.1 of Tiliqua scincoides. Lineage (NCBI taxonomy): Eukaryota > Metazoa > Chordata > Lepidosauria > Squamata > Scincidae > Tiliqua > Tiliqua scincoides. The sequence continues at coordinate 23,667,541 of NC_089827.1, read as the reverse complement.
CACAGAAAATGTTTGAGTATTGTCTTAACCTTCAAATGCAGCAAGGGGATTTGGTAAGGTCCAGGAATCAGAAAGCAGCACTTCCAAGATTCTTGCTGATTTCCTTGTTTTTCTCTCTGTCTAATGTTTTGCAAAGTAAGCAAATGTATTTTCTTAATATGTAGAGGTTGATTTTCTTGATGGGAGAATTTGGGGTTTCTTGGAATAGAATTTTCACTTTTCTGTGTGTATTCACTACCAATCTCACATGTGCAGGAGAACTTGGCTGCCACTACCCTAATAATAATGTTGATATAGCATTAATAGCCTAGATGTTAGCAATGGATGAAGGTGCAACACCATTGCTTAAGCATCCTGCACTTGTAAGGGGGTTACTAGTGAGCTAGTCAGATGGGATATGAGGGTTTTCTCTCACTTTTCAAGAAAGCCCTCTTAGGCCTGCGGATTGCTAGTCTCAGACTTTTCCTCCTCTTCGTCCCAGAATCCCTTTCCATTTAGACGGCAAGCACGTTGATTCTTGCTGTTTCCCCCCCCCCTTCTCCTTTTCAAGAATGGAGCTCTTGGACATACACTAGTGATGACCTTAAAACCCATTTCTGCCCAGCCCACAAGTGTACACATTTGGTCCCTGTTGCATATATGCAACATTGGGCAGAAATGGCTTAACAGACATCTTGTGAACCCTGCTGTCTAAAAAGGAAAAAGATCTTGTGCTAAACCTTGAAGAACCACCAGTCAGTGTAGACTCTTGAACTCCTGAACCCAAATAGACCAAGGCCTGACTCAACTTCATCTCCTAATTTCCTGTTTGTGATCACACTTTGCCCAAATGGTTCTGCTTTCTGATTACCCTAAGATTCATTTTGCAATATCATTAATAAGGAAATAATGACTCTCAGGTAATGGAAACCCTTCATATGAAAACCATTTTTCAGAAGTCATCATTCAAGAAAATAACCATGCATGTAAATGTCAGCTCTGGACCAGCAGTTTGGATAAGTGTTTTAGGCAACCCAAAAATAGCCACAGGTTACTATTGCAATTAAGCCTGCCTTGCAATAATTGAAGGAGATTGTACTTGCTTTCTCACCCACACATCTATGTATGTATCACTATATGTGCTATCTATAGTGAGATATATATATACACACACCAGTCAAGGCTTACATAAATCAGGGAGTGCCTGTACATTTTCAGTAATTGTCACTTCTGCATGGAAACTGACTTCCAAGCCACAATGATAAGGCCCCATGAATTTTATTTGAAACAGCAGCAATACAGGTGTATACCACTTAACAACTGTTTGCTTAACAACAGATTGCATATATGACGGTGGTCAAAGCACAATCACATCTCCCATAGCCTGCAGCAGAGTCTGTTTACACAACAGAGAGGCTCTTAATACAAAAAAGAGGCAATCTATCTCCAGCAGTCTGTGCAGCCAGCAAATGTCTGTTTACACAACAAAGGCACTAGATGGGACTGAATATTCACTTAATAACCTAGTTGCACAACAACAGCGATCGGAGAACATATCCCCATTGTTAAGTGGCACACTTAAGTGTGAGCAGGTAACCAAACTGAGCAGGTAATTTCAAAACAATCTTCAATAAAAATGTACTCCTAAACTAAGGTATCCATTTATAAGGTGCTGTTATTCTGACAGCATTCTTTACACGACATTATTCATAGGACTATTGGATTATTTCACCACCTCATATTTTTCTCTTGTCTCTAACCAATGGCCAAGTTTTTAGGCAATTCTGTTCACCCTCACTTGTATAAACCAAGCACATCTCTTGCCCACCATCACCAATGCACCAGTTCTATTTAATTACCAATCAATAAGAATGGTGTGCTTTGGATCTCCTCTGCTTCCCCAAGCTGTCACTCATAACAGATCTCGTACAAATACGATTACAAAGAAAAATGAAGCAACTTTAAATGTATTTCATTATTTCACCACAAAGGTTATGATGTTTATTTTGGAGAAACCGGTGCTGCTTTACAGGTTAGCATTATTTATTTGGTCATCCACCACATCCATCCCAGGGTGGTGTAGTGGTTTGGGAGACCTGGAAGAGCCAGGTTCAAGTCCTCCCCTCAGCCATGAAGCTTCCTGGGTGACCTTGGGCCAGTCACTTTCTCTCGACCTCACCAACCTCACAGAGTTGTTGTGAAGACAAAAGGAGGGGAGCAGCTGTGTACACTGCCCTGAACTCTTTGGAAGAAGGGTGGTATAAAAATGTGAAAAATAATAAATAATATTCACTATGACCAGAGTCTTAAGGCATTTTTGTAATGCCTGCTTATTTACACACACAAAAGTGTTGCAAGTCTCTGGTAGTCTTTCCTCAGATGCGAAAAGGCCGTGTAGTGGCTGGCTACTCTGGAATTTCCTATCGCTTGGAGCAAAAGGAAGCTACAGAATACTGCAGTCTAGCTGAGTTTGCCAGCACCCACGTTTTGCTCTGTATCCTGGTTGCAAAACATCTCAACCAGGATCTGGCAAGGTTTGCACGACTCCAGCTGTGGTTTGCCCTTTATGAAAATGTTAAGCCTTGACCTCAATTTTATCTGATCTCCATCTTTTTGAAAATACCATTTTGAAAACATTAGCTTGACTATACTAGTTTCTATCCAGGTACGCTTGGCTTGGTGGTTGCATAAATTCTGGAGCTTAGGCTGTTTTGAAGTGCTCTTTGATAATGAAAAACAGTCAGATCAATGAGCGAGAGAGTGAGTGAGTGAGTGCATTGTTTACCAATGGAGATGCCTGCCAGTAAAGATGCTCAAGGTTGTTTCTATAAATAGGACATCCTTTTCCTGTGTGGCTGTATGCACACAGTTTGAAAAATTGATTATTATGGCATGCAGTGGAAGCTTTCTCTTACTTTGGTTAAGGCGCAGGGAATTTGCAATGATGTCAGAAGCATAAAATATGTGGGTGAAGGCATGAGTAAAATGACTTTTTATTTTCTTTGCTAATAGCCATGCTCAAAAATCGAAGCAGAGGCGGTGCTGGACAGTCGTCCATTTAAATGTATTTAGCAGCATCAAGGGAAGAGAGCATGGTGGTAAATGAAAAGAAGGGTTATTTTAGATGTTTCACAGAAAAGCTTCACAGAGTCCTAAAAGGCAGTTGCCTTGATCCAGCTAGGTATATCCATGCATATTGTTCAGAGGCTTCCATGGATTTGACCACACACGCATAAATTGGATTACCATTCTTGCTCATGAAAGTGGCGATGGAATCTATTCCTGATGCATTCCTTTGACTATGATCCATGGTGCACATCACCTTGTTTGACATGGAACTAGAACTGAATTGGAGCAGAGGGACCCCAAGGACAACTCACATTTATGTATAACTTCTCAGAGCAATGTGAACAAAGATCATTTCATTCTGTCCTGGTAACAACCTTTTGAAGTTAGGTTGAATGACCCAAGGACAATCACAGTAGTATCATGTAGCAGCGCAAGATGCTGCTTTGGGGAGCACCCAAGGCTTTTGAGGGCCTTGGTGCTTGGTGGGAGACACACAAGACTATATCTTGTGGCCTGATGGAGAGTTTTAAAAGCAGAAGCACTCTGAGGGTTTGAAAGTTAGATCTCGAGGCAGCAAAGCGTTAGAATGAATGAATACAACAGACAAGTATAGTAGCGAGATGCAAAAGGAAGGCCAGATGCAGAAGAAGAACTCCTGGGATTCAGCCTTCTCTGCCTTTTATTCCTTCTCATACAATTCACAACAGGCTGGGGTTTTCCATTCTCTGATCTTGTTTACAATACTAAACCATGAGTCAATAGTCTACGTAATAGGGAAATTTCCAAGAGGAAACTGAGACTCATATTGGCTGTAACCAGCCGGCTTTCTAGCTTAACCACAAACACATTCCTAGATATGATTCTTTATAACATCGCCTTGTTGACAGGCTACAAAGCTTCAGACCTAGCATGTCACCAAGGCCGTGCCAAGTTTGCTCTTGCGCATGTGCAAAGTGTGCTTTGCTTCATTGTCAACATACTAAGGCTAAGGCTAGCGCCTGTGTAGATAACCACTACAGTATCATGGCTGTGGACATTTGATCCCGACTCTGTCCACTATAGAAGAAATGCACACATCCCATGAAAACATGACATCTTTGTTCCTTCATATAGCAAACTTGTGTACAGTATCACTCACCAATTGCTTTTGAAACTTACTCTGTTTCAAAAGTACTTTGTCAAGTGGACAGTGGACGAGTTGGGATTTTTATTTAAGAACTATAATCCCAAAATCTCAGCACAGAAGATTAGTTGCAACTAGTTTTCAGACACTGGCCAATCATTGCATTTGCTTCTCAAAATAAAGATGCTGAGGTTTCCCCCAACTTGTAGTATTTATTTATTTTCAGTTGTAGAACATATGAACAAAATTTCCATATGATAGTGACACAATCTTGAGAGTACTCTATGGCAGAGGCATCACTAGGCCTTGCATCGCCCAATGTGAGGACTCATTGTGTCACCACATGATGTATTTCCTTCTGTACCAGACCATACAGACCACAATATCATTCGCACATCCTAAATGCAGTGGGAACACTAGGGTTGGTGTAACCCCCATTAACTTTATTTTTGAAATGTATAACAGTACAGGTCACCCAACAAATCAGTAACCAACAAAAAAAAAAACCAGTGGCCAATTTGATGATACTCGCACAAGTGGATAAGAGTTCTAGTACTAACTCTGATACATGGAAATGAGAGCTTACAAGCACCTTATTGGTTGCCTGCTGTGTCATAACAACACCTCAGTGGCTTTCAGAACAATCAGTCTCGTTGGTTAGTTCTGAGTTAAAGAAATCCACTTTTTGTTCCATAAAGCAGTTGAGTTTTCCTTTTTTGGTTATTTGGCTAAAACATTTGATAAAATGCAAATATTTTGACAGGGTTGTTCCATTACCCATCAATTGTTATATAACATGATGATCTGATTTGAAACTACCAAGATTTTCACAGTGTTGACATTAGTGGTGAAATGCACTATGAAAAATGTAGCTGTTTCTTTGTGGGTAATTCTGACCTTTGTATTGTTCTGCAACATGATCCTTAACTGGGCCACAAACCCTCCAAGATCAGATGAATGAGATTCCAGCAAGACCAAAAGGTCACTGGCATTTCTTGAGCCTTTTACAAAATGCGTTGGGATTGAATGTTGGACCTTGGGATCATTCCTTTGTTTAGGTGACCACTGCTGAACTGTTGACTGCACATTGCTGAGGTCTGGCAGCTGAATGAACTCTCTGAGTTTGAGGAAATGCAGTCTGCCTGGAGCAGTATGTCTGTGATGGCCCATGTACACAAGCAAGTTATCACTTCATGCTGCTGTCATCAAGCCATGAATATGTAACTCTCAACCAGTATCAGGGTACTTGATGTTCTCCTGATATTCCGGAAGTCTCAGTGGGTGAGGTGGGTGCGGGAGGGAGCAAATTCTATGACCCATGGCAGCATCAAGCATGTTCTAATGACAGATGATCTAGCAATTTGAGTGGCACCTGTGAATTCAAACCACTTTTCCTTTGTTTAAATGAAATAAAGTAGGTCTGAAGAAACAAGGCTTACTCTGAAGATCAATCTAAAAACAGGAAAAACATCATTTTAAACTATGATACATCAACCCTATACAATAAGCAGCTGGGAGACGGCTTTGCTGTAGGAATGTGACATCATTTGAAGGTAGAAACCAAGCCAGAAGAAAGCCACCACAGTTGTCAAGGTAACAGCATCAACGTTGTATGGCCATAGCACATGCACAGCATTGAGCATCTCAGGATTTTCTGCCATCAAACTACAATAACACTTTCGTTTGTTTTGCTTTTGCTTAAGATGGCTGCATTACTAGATTTACCACAGAAAAGCACATTTCTTACCATTTTTACTCTGTACACAAGCAGTTTCACTCCAGTTTGTCTTTCTGTGATCCTTCCTCCATTCTACACTGTGCTTTCTTCTTTCTTTTCAAACTATAGCATATGCACACTCTCTCTTTCTGCTCTACTACAGGTCTGCTCCCTCATCTCTGCTATTTCTTTTTCATTTATTGAGCCCCAGATCCTTCTGCAGTCTAGCTCAGTCTCCGTTATTCCATCTTTCCTCCTCTGTTTCCAATAGCACTGTCTTCTGCTTGGACCACCATGAGTCCACTTTTGTTGTCCCCAATAAGCGACCTTGGGCATCTGCTCTGGCAGAGGAAAGGCAGGATAAAAATCCTTTAAATAAATTTCTTTGTTTTTCTACCCCACATTTCTCTGCAATTCACAACTCTGTATCTCACACAACAGTCCTTTTCTTTTGCCATCCACAGGTCCCTGTTCACCTCCTTGATCCCTATAACCCCCTCTTTTGACACCCCATGGCTCTTGGCATTCCATTTAATCCCATTTTCCTCACATCCCTCTTCTTTCTACATGACCACAGGTTTTTCACTCCCATTTTGTTTTCTCTTGCTTCACCCACAGGTCTCTCTTTGCCTCCTTCTCCTGATTCCCCCTTTTCTCTTTCAGCCTTTAGTTTTGATATATTTCTGTCTCTTACACCGCCTTAACTCTGCTCCCCTTAACTAAGTTCAACAGCAGCGGTACACAAGTTGTTAATTCTCCCAGCAGTTTGCACCAACAACAACAACAGTATTTATATACCGCTTTTCAACAAAAAGTTCACAAAGCGGTTTACAGAGAAAATCAAATATCTAATGGCTCCCTGTCCCAAAAGGGCTCACAATCTAAAAAGATGCAAAAGAATAGCAGCAGACAGCCACTAGAACAGACAGTGCTGGGGTGAGGTGGGCCAGTTACTCTCCCCCTGCTAAATAAAAGAAGACCACCCACTTGAAAAAGTGCCTCTTACCCAGTTAGCAGGGTAACTTACCTGCAAGCAAAGGAATGTTAGTGTGGAGTGTGGCTGGTTTGTAGCAACCAAACAGAAAAACTGGTACCAGCTCCATTATTCACATCTGAATCACAAGCGTGTGAATTGACTGCCACAATGCCAGATGGGCTTTCAAAATTAATGCTTTAGTCTGGATCCAGATTTACCCCTTGCATTCTCCCACAGGAGAACATGGTTGGGGGATGCAGCCTGCTGGAGGTGTTGTATGGAGCTCACTGAACCAGGGGGAAGATGAGCTCCTGTGCTGCAACACAGGAAAGCAGGTGCTCCCTTCAAAGAGGGGAGAGAGCAACACTCCCAGTAGAGGAACCTAGTCAGGGGTGGAGAGGGTGGCCAGTGGAGGTGAAGCACGAATGGACAGAGCAGGAAGGGGAAAGGGCAACAGGCTCCTTATTTAGTTCAAAAAGACTCCTGCAGGCCAGGGATTGGATTGGTTGGCTGGATTGAGGTTGAGGGAGCAAGTGGCTGGGGAAGGCCCAGCTCATCCCAAGAAGGAGAGATTAACCCAAGATTGCAGAGAGGACCAAGTGTGATGACCAAGCCTGCAGCTAACTCTAAGGCTTAGTGGGGATTGCAGGCAGAATAGGATTATCCAGGGGAACCAGGACTTAGAGGGGTGCAGACCTTTTACTATGACCCCCTTTCCTTGCAGGTTGTACACTTTTCTTTTTGTCTGATTCCCCCCCCCCCCCCCCTGTAATCTAGGAATTTGGGAATATCTTAATTCATTTTCTAACACTAAAGTGCTGGATCAGCAAAGGAAAGCATGCAGGGACTTCAATGAAACAGATAAAGTATATTATTAGGAGGCCAGATCACTTTGAATTCAGATCATAAAAGGAAGAAAATCTTTTTAAGTTTGGCTAAAAATTTTTTTCCCCTTTATGATATAAAAAGTCAGGACCCAAATATTCTTTTGTTACCTTGTTTCCAAGAGGTCCAGCTTAAACATTTCCAAAAGGGCTATGACAGTATGATTGCCAAGCTAATCTAGATTGGACTTAATGGAGCACAATTGTGTCATCCTAGCAAGAGAAAGTGAAGAAGAAACTAGTATCAAAGGGGGGGGAATACCTCACACAGACCTTTTAGAAAGTCTAAGCAATCAAGATTGGAAAAAATGGATGAACTGCTCACACCCTGAGCTATTCTCAGATAACCAATGGGTCCCTGATCCCTGCTTAGCAGGTTGGACAGCTTGCCTAGTCAGTGATTGCTTGATTGCCAGACCATCAGCTCTGAATCCAATACAGCTGTGGTTCTCAAACTCCTAGCACCAGGACCCACTTTTTAGAATGAGAATCTGTCAGGACCCACCAGAAGTGACGTCATGACCAGAAGTGACATCAACAAGGAGGAACATTTTTAAAAATCCTAGACTGTAATCCTACCCACACTTACCCAGGAGTAGGTAAATAAGGAGTAAGTTCCATTTTCTATCATTGTTTGGAGGAGGGTCATTTATTAGTAGGACCATTGGGGGATGGGAACCTCCCACCAACAGCATGGTGTGCCTTGTCAAAAAACTGATGCTGTGCCTTGACAATTTTAGTACCTTGTCAGTGTGCTCCATTGTTGGCAACCTTCAGTCTCGAAAGACTATGGTATTGCACTCTGAATGGTGGTTCTGGAACAGCGTCTAGTGTGGCTGAAAAGGCCAATTCGGGAGTGACAATCCCTTCCACACCGGGAGCAAGTGCAGTCTGTCCCTGGTCTGTCTCCCTGGCTATGGGCCTTCCTTCTTTGCCTCTTAGCCTCAGACTGTTGGCCAAGTGTCTCTTCAAACTGGGAAAGGCCATGCTGCACAGCCTGCCTCCAAGTGGGCTGCTCAGAGGCCAGAGTTTCCCACTTGTTGAGGTCCACTCCTAAGGCCTTCAGATCCCTCTTGCAGATGTCCTTGTATCGCAGCTGTGGTCTACCTGTAGGGCGCTTTCCTTGCACAAGTTCTCCATAGAGGAGATGTCAGTGTGCTATAAGACAAAAAAGATTGAAAATCACTAATATAGATAGTAACCTTTTAAAAGTACAGATCTGTAACATTTCCCCAAACATACTCACATACCATTGTAGTGTCAAGTCTAATATATTAAAAATAAAATGTTGAAATGAATGGGAACCCACTTGAAATTGGTTCGCGGCCCACCTAGTGGGTTCCAACCCACACTTTGAGAAACACTGCAATACAGGATCCTTAGAAGTATCCCCACTGAATCTGGATACATAGTGAAAAATCAGCACAGACAAGAGAGATGAACATCTCAGGCTACGTGACATACATATAGGCAGGCTAATTCTTTGATGTCCCATGTCTTTCTCATTTATTTCTAGAAAAACTGGCAAAGACTGACTTGCAGTTGGAACACTAGATAGGATCTAACAGGAACACAATTGGCAGGGATTTTGTCACCTCCCTTGAGTGTAACATAATTCATATTTTACTTCTGTACTTTAAATTTGAAAATACAAAGACTGCCCACGGTTTTGTGATTAACTCCATTTCAGCTTTCCAACCTGGTTTAGTCAATGAAACTGCTGCACACAGTCAAGCTATCAAGCAAAAATCTTTGCTCAGCAAGAGCCTTGGCATTTAATTATGCTCTTGGCTGTGTTTTATGCTTTGATGCTGCAAATTAACATTCACGTCATGTTACTTTCATTTCCAGCACCACTGAGTTGCACAACTTTTATTTTCAGTTATTCATTTTAAAGAGTCTTTTTCTTGTTTCTTTCCAAATTAAAGGTATTGCCCAAAAGAAGCACAGCCAACAAGGTATTAGATGAGACCATTGAACTGGAGATTCTGGCTCCAATCCAGTGCACGCTTTCCTGGCAGTAAGCTCCACTGACTATAATGGGACTTACTTCTGAGTAGACATGCATAGGATTGGGCAGTCTGTGGGCAAAATCTGGCTTGAGGAACAATTTCATTTGGACCTTGGAATATTAAAAGGTGTAGTAAAAATGATAAAGAAAATAGTTTTCAAACGTTGGGAGAGATAAAGAAATTCTATAGTTTAATGCTACATTTCTCTTTGGATTTTGTATATAGAAATTATGGAAAAGTACTTGCAGAATTTACATAAGAACATAAGAACAGCCCCACTGGATCAGGCCATAGGCCCATCTAGTCCAGCTTCCTGTATCTCACAGCGGCCCACCAAATGCCCCAGGGAGCACAACAGATAACAAGAGACCTGCATCCTGGTGCCCTCCCTTGCATCTGGCATTCTGACATAGCCCATTTCTAAAATCAGGAGGTTGCACGTACACATCATGGCTTGTAACCCGTAATGGATTGTTCCTCCAGAAACTTGTCCAATCCCCTTTTAAAGGCGTCTAGGCTAGACGCCAGCACCACATCCTGTGGCAAGGAGTTCCACAGACCGACCACACGCTGAGTAAAGAAATATTTTCTTTTGTCTGTCCTAACCCGCCCAACACTCAATTTTAGTGGATGTCCCCTGGTTCTGGTATTATGTGAGAGTGTAAAGAGCATCTCCCTATCCACTCTGTCCATCCCCTGCATAATTTTGTATGTCTCAATCATGTCCCCCCTTAATATTTTTAACTTCATCACTGCAGATGAACCGGTTGGATATATCTGAGTTAAACATAGCATTGGAATCTTTATTCATCTTGGGTTGGATTTATACAACTGGTCACCCAATGCTGTGCTACCTGTATGCTGCTGGAGCTTGTGTTCCAAGGGTGTATGGTGCTTTGTGGTCATAGAGAAGAAAAATGTTGTGCTGTGAGAAGAAAAAATGTTGAAAGTTGCTGGTCTAAAAAGATGCAGAGGAAGCACAAGCAAACAGCCACAAGAAAAGAGGAGCAAAACCTAGCCACCATGCTAGGCTATGGTGAAGATGGACAATTCCATTCACTGCGTTAGATCCCCCTTCCAGAGGTCCCCAGTTTTTGCAAATGACTTGTCACATAGTGCAGGGGAACATGGTCAAAAACAATGGCTCAGATAGGCCTTGGCACCCAGGCAAAATCCTATAAGGAGTTAAAGGGCAACATCTGAGTTTGGCTATCTTGGCAGCCTGGCTCGACTGGAATGACAGCATAATAGCTTCGATTTATGTTACAGATGCTGCAGGCACATAGACTGGAGAGCAAGAAACCATTCATCTCACCCATTTTGCTCACATTGATCTTTTCCTTTGCTAAATGTCTTTTCACTCTGTATAGACAAATTAATCTGTAGGGAATGGTTGAGCTCTGGGACATGGTCAGATCCTGTCACAAATCATCCTGCTCATTGCCTACTAAGCTGTCCCTGTTATTTATTTATACAGGTATTTATATACCACCTTTCTTTAGTCATCAGATTTGTCCTCAGACTTTAATCCAAGGCGGTTTACATAGGCAGGCTGTTCTAAACCCCCGTAGGGATTTTTACAATTGAATAGTTCTTTCATAGAACTCCTCTTTCCAGCTGGATTCCCTCCCGCTCAGCACTCATTGGACAAAGAATACATCATGGGCAAAAATGTGCTGGCCAAGGTTGAAGGGCTGCATTTCGGAGGGGGGGGGGGATGACTCTAATGCTGATGGATGGAATGATTTCATCTGTGTTTCAACAACATTGGCTGTTTTTATTTATAAGCGAAACAAATAAGACTGTTTTGTTGCTAGAATGTGAATAGTCTAATAATTGATTTCAGGTCTCTTGAGAATATCAGATGCTTTGCTCAAAGTTCTCCTGTTTTGATTTTGGAGCATAAATATGAGAGAGAGGGGAGAGAGAGAGAGAGAGATTCCCTGAAAAAATCTTAGATTTTGAGAACTGTTTATCTTGATTCTGTCATGTTCTCTGCCAGATTTCCCCTCCACTTTGCTACCTGGAGCACTTTTTACATTCTCATTGCTGATTTTACTTCCACAGTTAGTCACATAGGCAGTCACGCCCAAACTGAGATCCTGTACTCAATGGGGGTGACATTACAACTTTGTGGAGTCTATGAGATTAAGGGCACGATCCTGACCTGCAGTTAGGCCGGCGCAAATCCCTTGCATGGGCCCAGGAGTGTCACAAAGTGCCATAAAGCAATTTTGCACCACTTTGGAGACAGACAACCTCCCTACACTGTTGTGGGTCCAAGGGAAGGTGCGTTTGTGTCAGTTGAACTTGGCTGACGCAGGGGTCTGGGGAGGAGGTGAGAGGGAGGCATTCTGGGGCAGGGGGAGGGCATGCTGCAGGTGGTTGGTCAGTCAGTGAGCGTGAGGCAGAGTCAGGCTCCGGCGGTTATACCAGATCCTAACCCTGACCGACATAACCTACTTGGGGCAAGCTGCCATGGAGGCTAGACACAGGGGTCTGGGAAGGGAGGCGGAGACGCGGGCGGGAGGCGTTCTGGGGCAGGGGAGGGTGGGTGGAGGGCAGGACCAGGGGCAGGCAGGAATCAGGAGGCGGGGCTGGAAACTAGCTGTTATGCCAGATCCCAACCCCATTCCCCAAGCAGCACAGAATGGCTTCAAGCCGCTCAGCTCTCCTTGGACTTATGCCAGCTCTGGAGATGACACAAGTCTGAGGAGACCCATTGGGTCTGTGGTGGCTTACCCAGGAGTATTATTGTATTGGCAACCTTCAGTCTCGAAAGACTATGGTATCGCGCTCTGAAAGGTGGTTCTGGCACAGCGTCTAGTGTGGCTGAAAAGGCCAATCCGGGAGTGACAATCCCTTCCACACCGGGAGCAAGTGCAGTCTGTCCCTGGTCTGTCTCCCTGGCTATGGGCCTGCCTTCTTTGCCTCTTAGCCTCAGACTGTTGGCAAAGTGTCTCTTCAAACTGGGAAAGGCCATGCTGCACAGCCTGCCTCCAAGCGGGCCGCTCAGAGGCCAGGGTTTCCCACTTGTTGAGGTCCATCCCTAAGGCCTTCAGATCCCTCTTGCAGATGTCCTTGTATCGCAGCTGTGGTCTGCCTGTAGGGCGCTTTCCTTGCACGAGTTCTCCATAGAGGAGATCCATAGAGGAGATCCTTACCCAGGAGTAAGGGGAAGAGTTTCCCCTTGCTTCTGGCTGATCCATTTTGGGCCTCTGTCTTGTGCTGGATACAGCGCAGGCTTCCTGGCCTGCTTGTTCCAGCACAAATTAGGATTGCACTGTGAATAACACTGCAATTAGGCCCCTCACCTTTATACATTTACCAATCTATGTTCAGGGCTAATGTCACATTAGTGACTGAAGGGATGCGGCTCCCTTTCCTCCGAGTTATCATTGTCCACGCGCTGCTGGAATTTTGAGTCTCACTACAAAGGAGGACGAAATGTATCTCTGTTTCTTTGTCAAAATGACAATTTCAACATGGCAGTAGACTCTGACTCATAAAGCTGCTGCCATCTTATCTTATCTTAAGGTTGTTGATTAACAATGGAAAGAAATCAAATTATTTCCTGACCTGCCATTTATGCAGCCAATGACTGACAACCAACAGATGACTGTTTCTAAGCACATGTTCTGTGACTGCTATTTGTATGCGTCACTTGCCCTTGTTCTTAGCCTTGGTAAGAGTTTTTTTTTTCTCCCTTGGCTTTTCCTTCCTTATCTAGTATATTGTGGACAATAGGTGTGAAGTCATATTAGCGGGTGATAGTTTAGTTGCTTAGATCAGTGCTTCTCAAACGTTTAGCACCGGGACTCAGTTTTTAGAATGAGAATCTGTCAGGACCCATCGAAAGTGATGTCATGAGTAGAAGTGACATCATCAAGCAGGGAACTTTTTAACCATCTTAGGCTGCAATCCTACCCACACTTACCCAGGAGTAAGTTCCATTTACTATCATTGTTAAAAGCAAGGCCGAGGAGAAGGGGGTAAAGGGGGTAATTTGTACCCAGGCCCAGGGTCAGAAAGGGGGCCCAGAAAGTTCCTGGGATCTTACATTTTCCTATCCCACCCAAGCTCACTGCCTATGCATGATGCTGGGAGCACAACCATGGGCATTCAGTGGCAACCGCTGCTGCAAGCCATACACACTGGCCCAGAAATGCATCCATGACCTTCCTTAACACAGTGACAAATCAGGGAGTAAACTGGCCTGCTACAGTAGCTCTTTGGCTTGTGGATCTGATAACCATGAAGGAGTGTGTAAGGGCACTGCTGCAAGGCTACAGAGTGAGCCTAAATACATTGATGCTAATTTTCAGCAATGATTTTCTAAATTTCAAAGATTTTAAAGAGACTTAGGAGTGTGCTTGGTTTTCCATATTACTTCATCTAGCTGCCAATGCTGCATAATTGGGTAGACCTGGGCTCCACAACCAGACGCCTGGTAGATCTGGGCTCCGAAGTCTATTCTGGCTGTCAGTACCCTCCCCCTGCCCTATTTTGCCTTCCATTCTGCCTTCCCCCGTTGCCCCCTCCCCCTTTGGGAAGGGGCCCCAAAGAAACTTTTGTACCCCCTGGTAAAATTCCTCTCAGTGGCCCTGGTTAAAAGCATATACACAGTAGCCTATTAAAAGTACAGATCAGTAATATTTCCCCAAATGTAGACCATGAGAGCAACAAGTCTATTAAAAATAAAATATTGAAACGAATGGAGAAAAACTGGCTTAGATAATACAAAAACCATGGTGCATATGGTATGACACTTCCCTTAGCTAGAAATTTAAGACTTCTATTTTTCAGTGCGTCTCCTTCTCCTATTGTATCCTGTCAAGTTGAATAAAGGTTTGGCTGAAATGCAAGTGCTGTGTTCTATCTCGGAGAGTGGCCACTGTTGCATCTATAAAAACCCTTTCTCAATTCCCCAGTATATTTTTGGACACTGCATTAGTCAAAGTAATCTCTATTTGCTCTACAATCATGTTTCCTTGATATTAGGATTAATGTTATTTAGTGTTTATTATCTCTTGTTGGCAACCTTCAGTCTCAAAAGACTATGGTATTGCACTCTGAAAGGTGGTTCTGGAACAGCGTCTAGTGTGGCTGAAAAGGCCAATTTGGGAGTGACAAACCCTTCCACACCGGGAGCAAGTGCAGTCTGTCCCTGGTCTGTCTCCCTGGCTATGGGCCTTCCTTCTTTGCCTCTTTGCCTCAGACTGTTGGCCAAGTGTCTCTTCAAACTGGGAAAGGCCATGCTGCACAGCCTGCCTCCAAGCGGGCCGCTCAGAGGCCAGGGTTTCCCACTTGTTGAGGTCCACTCCCAAGGCCTTCAGATCTCTCTTGCAGATGTCCTTGTATCGCAGCTGTGGTCTACCTGTAGGGTGCTTTCCTTGCACGAGTTCTCCATAGAGGAGATCCTTTGGGATCCAGCCATCATCCATTCTCACGACATGACCAAGCCAACGCAGGCGTTTCTGTTTCAGCAGTGCATACAGGCTAGGGATTCCAGCACGTTCCAGGACTGTGTTGTTTGGAACTTTGTCCTGCCAGGTGATGCCAAGAATGCATTGGAGGCAGCGCATGTGGAAAGCGTTCAGTTTCCTCTCCTGTTGTGAGCGAAGAGTCCATGACTCGCTGCAGTACAGAAGTGTACTCAGGATGCAAGCTCAAAGGCATGCTTCAGTGTTTATTATATACCCCCTCAAATATAGCAATGCCTTGCATTTTCATCTCGTTAGGGATCACAGCATGGATGAAAGTCAAAAATGGATGAAAGTCCATCCATAGCCTTATTTAGCTTGCAAATTTATTTTGGCTAGTGAAAAATGTAAATAACTAAGTAATGCATATGAATGGGTGTGAAAGCCAAATAAACAGAATTACAAGACAAATATAAGAACACTGACAAATGTGGATGGTTGGATGAAATTGGATGAAAGAGGAAAGCACATGACGAAATTTGAAAAGTGGTTATAATTGAAAACAGTTGTAAGAGCAAAAGTGATGAAAGTCAAGGTATTGCTGTAGTTGATCTGACATTTAAATTATGGACAGGGCAGAGTTCAGAACCGAGTCTTCCTAGTGAACGTTTCTGGACTGGGCCAGAACCTAGTGGTTTCTAACACGTTCTAGCTCCATTTCAGAAATATATGTGAGGTTTCTGTAGGCAAGTGTGCCCAAAACTGCTTCAGGCAATGCTATTCCTCTCCCCCAACCCGGTCTACCAGAGTGGAACAAACAAGGCAAAGCCTAAGAGATCTGGAAGATGTCCCCAGGTATCCAAGGTTTTGAGCATGAGGAGACAACTTTTCTCAGAGAACGAACATCCCTCTCTTCTATGTACCACGAAGATCTGCCCACAAAAATTTGGCCTAGTCCTTGATCTGGCTTTGTTCTGAATATTGCCTCTCCCATTTTGTCTCCCTACAAGACTATTTTGGGTGATCTGTGGGCCTTGGGGAAAGCCCATCGATCAGCAAAAAAGCCATGCTTTACATGCAGAAAGCCCTGGCTCAGATTCATGGCAGAATTTTCTGAGCTATCTGTACTAGTGGTCTGATGTGCTACAAGACAGCTTCCTGAGAGCATAACCTCTCACTACAGACAGTTATGTTTTCCTTCCCTTTCCTGTCCTATCTTACTTTCAGTAGCCTGAACTTTTGAACCCTAAAACAAAACTAACTTTAGTCACTGGACATGGTCCAAATTCCATGTTTTAAAAAATTATTATACTTACTCTTTATTCTGGATGCTTATTTTCCTTGTTTATTTCTTTTTCATGTGCTATTCTGCATAACCAAACAATCATTTAGCAAAGGCCCAGAAGCCAAGGATTTTTAGAGACAGAAGGAAAGCTAATCCTCCTAATGTTCTTTAGCTATGTGTGTTTAATTACAGCATCCTTTGCGTCAATGGACCCAGTTTTGTCAATGGAGCAGTGGCAGTATAGCAACAGCTTTATGTGATGTGCTTATGTGTCATGCTTGAACATATATCTCTCTGCATGTGCAACTGATGGGAGGCTTTCATAGATCAACTAACTCTGACGTATATCAAAAGAGATAGTACGTATTATAAATCAATGAAGGAAAAACTGACCACATTAACTTAATCTGCATTTTCCCCCTTTCCCCACCACAAAAGACATGCCTAAATCAAGCTAACTCTAAAATGGCATCACTCCTTAAGCCAAACTACATGTTTCATGGGAGATCTATCACTATTGCTTTGAACAATTAGCAATCCCCTAAAGCTTCTTTTCAGTGAAAAAGAAATTCACAGATCTCCTGCATAATATGGAGCTTGGCTCCTATGCTCCTATTCTCCTGTGGTTCAAGAAGGGGCATGTACACAACATGCATGCATTCTGCATGCATTCAGTCAAGTACATGAGAGGGGAGCAGGACTGATCCATCAACCACATTTCTCATGTCTGCACATTCAACATGAATGAGAAAGGGATGCTATGTGCACATGTAGGGCTCCTCCATGCTAGCCAGAATCCTGATTAGCCCGTGAGCTGACTGGTGTGGAAGAGTACCATGTGTATGGCACCTTTCATGTCTACCATTTCATGTATACCAGTGTTTCTCAAACTGGGTCAGGACCCACTAGGTGGGTTGCAAGCCAATTTCAGGTGGGTCATTCTTTTCAATAATTTATTTTTTAATAAATTAGACTTGATGCTACCATGATAAGTGACTGCATTTGGGGAAATGTTACAGACCTGTACTTTTAACAAGCTACTATGTATATTCTTTTAACAATGATGGTAAATGGAACTTACTCCTAGGTAAGTGTAGATTTGCAGCTTAGGAATGTTAAAAATTTTCCTGCTTGATGATGTCACTTCCAGTCATGACATCACTTCCAGTAGGTCCTGGCAGATTCTCATTCTAAAAAGTGAGTCCTAAATGTGCTAAATATGTAAGAACCACTGATGTATACCAAAAGTATGCCCCTTTCATGTATACCAAACGTATGCTGGCAAGCATGATCCTTACCCCTCTTACACTCTCCCACATTCACTCTCTCAGGAGGACTTGTATGAACACCTCTGGGGAGCTGATGATTAGTCAGCTGCTTTTAAATCAGTGTTATCAAACTGGAGTATACACTAGACAAGAGACATTTGTAAGAAGGAATCCTTCAAGCCTGAAGCTGTACTGAAAGAGGTTGGGCTAGATTAAAAAAAAAATTGAGAAGAGTTTAAATTTGAGATTGAAGTTTTAAAAAATATTGAGAAGTGTTTCAATTTGGAATTGATGTCCTGGCTGAATAGCCTCCTGCCCCACCCCCAACCCTGATTGGTCCCATCAATTCTGCACCTTGTGGAGTTGCAGCATCTGAATGTAGATTGTATCTGAAGTGCTCCTTTGTTGCCGAGGCTTTACCATTTTGACTTCACTGGTTTTGCAAAGCCATATCTGTAGGTGGCTTCCTGAAAACAAGAAAGAAAACATATCATTTGAGAATGACTTGTGTGAGTATGGGCATGCCCCTGTATCTGCAGGAGTTCCATTCTGGAACCCCCCCCCCCCCATGGTTACGTGAAAATGTGAATACAGGCAAACACCTACCCCACCCTCTGAAGCCAGGGTAGCTCCGCTCCCTGAAGGCTTCCCCAGGCCTCCCAATGCCTTATAAGGCATTTAAAACGTCACTTCTGGTTTCATGGAGACATCGGAAGTCGTCTGCTTTTAGCTATAGGGTTTGACTGGCAGAGGGCTTGGCAGACATCCACAGCCTCTGCTGGGCTCAGTGGATCCTCTGGAGGTGAGGGAAGCAGAGCTCCCCTCACCTCCAGAGGAGGCACGTGCTGGAGGAGGCCCTTAGAGAACTGGGGATGGGAAAGGGAGTACTCCACTCTGTCCCTGCTTGCCATTTTTCTCTTTCAATGTCTCCCTCCAAGTCCACATTTTCCTACAAAGCTAACATGCATTTGATGTTCATCTCATAATAGGGTTCTGTCCCAAAAGCATCCCTCAAAGATGTAGCAGTTATTGCTATATGTAATTGCTAGCTAAGGAATATTCCTCCTTAAAATTTTTAAAAATTTCAAAAAAATTAGAAAGACTGTTCCTTACTGAAAGGGGGGAGGGGTGGAGGATAGAAACCAAAGGTTTCAAAGAAAGAAAGAAAGAAAGAAAGAAAGAAAGAAAGAAAGAAAGAAAGAAAGAAAGAAAGAAAGAAAAGCTGCACTGGAGGATTGTGTTTTTGTGCCTTGCATTTCTAACTTTTTTAGAGTTCCCAATCCATGTTTAAACTAGATTTTATCTCAGATAAAAGTAAGGAAATAAGCAAAGTTACAAGTAGGGTGTGTGTGCTGTATATTTGGTATACTAATGGGGCACTGTATTTTTACTATGCAACTATTTATACAAAGAGATTCTAGAAAGCCCTAGAGCATTAGGAAATGCCTGTAAAAATATTCAGCCCTCAAATGTCAAATGTAATGGAAAAAGTGAAGTCATTCTAAAAGATAGAAGCCATGGTCTTATTATGAATAGGAAACTGGTGAGGGCAAGGTTCAAATCCTGAATCTATCAAAGGATCTCTGCATGATGAAATTGTTCTGGTTCTAATCTTTGGGATAGGGGAATATTTAAACTTAATTCAATATAACACGCTAGCAAATGGCATTTGAAATACCAGAGAGTGCAGAACCTGTCATGTCATGTCAGAGGCTTGCATTAGGCGCAAGCTTCAGAAATGTTTAACATGGCCCAAGTCTGGTGGTTCCAATGTGAGCAGAGGAGCATTGTTGCACACAAGAGGCAAGCAACATACACATACATGTTGTGTAGGCTAGGATCCTACTGCTTGATCCTATGAGTTGTTCTACTTGCACAATGACTCACACAGGGTTGCCAACTCTCCGGGATTGGCCTGGCGTCCCCAGGAATCAGCATCAGTCTCCAGGGAACTACTGGAAGCAATCCTGGAGATGCTTGCAGGGTTTCCAGGAATTTAAAACATTATATCAAGGGAGAAAGTAAATCTTGTTGCCAATGACCTCACTTTTCAAAATGAGCAGAGTCTCTCTTAACTCCATCTGAGTCGACAATCCTAAAAGCCTAAGGGACGTGAGGCACGGCTCCCACAAATCAAGATCATGCTAATAAAGGGCTGTTGATCAGAAGCCGTTCCAAAACAGCCACAGACTGCATTTTTGACTCTCTTGTTTTAAAGTCCCACAATTTAGATAAATTCTGGCTTGGGCAATCCCAGGCCCGAGACTTTGTACGTGTGTAGTGGTAGATATGTGTGCACATATATAAGAGCAGCATTGGCAACACTCTCCAGTCCGATTTGGCAACTGGGCAGTCCAATCCATCATCAATTTCTGTGTAGTGATGCAACAGGACCAACATGCTATCCGCTGCATCTTATGGGTAAGTTTTGGCCCCTGGAGGCCTCCTTGGGCCAAGCAAACATTTGTTTCCTTACCCCAGAGTAAGCCCCTGCTGGCCCACTGGGTCTATGCCAGGGATACTACTGAAACAAGTCCGCATGAACCGCATGAAGGTGGATTGAACCTGGGAAGGGGGCTTGTATTTGGCAGACACCATTGCTGCTGAACCCACCCCCTTCCTGACCCTGATCTACCATCTTCCTTGCTCCAACGCTGCTCTGTCTCGCCCACCCTGCCCCATTTTGCCCACCTCTTGCCTCCCTCCCGCCTCCTGCAAAATCCTACCTATGGTGGCAGTAGGAGTCCACTGGACTGTGTGCAGACCTGGTCACTTATCACTTCCAGTGGTGACCAGCCCTTGCGCTCCAGTGTGTCACATTTTGAACTGCTGCAAAGCACTTAGCACCGACAGAACACTTATTTCAGTGACACTAGCCACATTGGGGCTGGGGATAAGAATAGGCCCTCAGCTTGGCTGTACTTGTCGTAAGAGGCGACTAAACTGCCACCGGGTAGATGGGACTCGTTAGCCTGGGAAGGCAGCTCATCTGAGAGAAGGAAAACTCTGATCCCAAACCTCCACTGCCTTGTGGCTACATCCAGTTATGGAAAAGGCTTCAGGAGTCAACCTCGAGGCAAAATCTGGAGCCGGAGTCCCTGAGACAGTTCATGGCTGAACACAGTCACGTTCTGGCAACTCCTGCGACGCCGCTGGAACCAACCATATTGGCCTCTGCCTTTCCATTGGACCATTTCAGTGACGTGGAGAGGGGGGATTTGCTGCATGGGTAACAGCCTATCCTCCATACCTACTTTACCCAGGCTTCGCGCACTGGAGAGGACACTCTGTTCCAGAACACTATTCAGAGCGCGTTACCATAGTCTTCAGAGACTGAAGGATGCCAACACACTAGCCACAATTAGGATTGGATTGGGCACCTTTGTCCATATCCCAGCATGCATGTCACAACGCAGGCAGGTGTATTTAAACAAGAAACATTAGCAGCAGCCCTGCCCTGTGAGGGATTATAACCCCGGAGTGCAGTGGTTCCCAAACTTTTTTGACTCTTTGCTCCCTTGACCTACTGGGCCACTGGCCATGGCTCCCCATTGGGGCTACAATTCTTTCCATTGTATAGGGCAGTGAGTTTTTACTAACGATTCCATGGTTCCACTGGCTGGTTTCTGTCTCCCCAAGAAGCCACAGCTCACAGTCTGGGAACCACTACCCTAGTGTCTTTAGTTTTCTGCCTTTTCCTGGTAACTATATTTTAAGCCACCTAGAGAACTTTGGTTAGCAGGCAGTATACGAATATTTCAAAAAAAATTAAACATCTCATTGTTTATATATCTCTCACTGGGTTTTCACTTCTGCTTTAGTGAAAGCAAGGACAGAGTGCAATTTCTAGTATTGGGTACTGCAAGTTTGGACAATGTTATGAGATCTGAAACACATCCTGCAAATTTGACTAGACATTACGAGCTGAAGATTGTACCACTCTACATCTTTTCCTCTCTCTTCCACATAAAGCATCTCTCTCCCATAACACCTCATTGCATCAATGAGCCACCAATACATCTGGTTGGGTTTCAGGTGTTAGATAAAAAGTGTATGGATTGTCCATCTACTGCCTGATTGAATTCCACTGCAGTTTTTTTTTTTTCTGGGGGGGGGGGGGATGAATTCCATAGCATTCGTATTTCCTTAGATGAATTAGAGCAGCATTTCCTAAACTGTTGGGTTGCACTGGTGGGTCATAAGCTCCTGTGTGTTGCTTTGTGATCCCACATGTGCTGGGCCCAACACAATGCTCCTGATAGTGTTGCAAAATCTTAATGGGAGGACCTGGAGGCCTCTTCTGGGTTGCGCTGGGCCTGCAACCCTTTCTATTGGCCTCCATAGGCCTCAGAATGGCCCACGAAAGAGAACAGAAGCAACCTTTGGTTTGCGGACACAACTTACATTTTTCTCCGAAGTCGCTTCTGGTCTTCTGTGGGCCATTCTGAGGCCATGGGTCATGGGTCCAGTACAACACAGAAGAGGACCCACCATGGAAGTAGAGACCATGGAGGACAGACTGGGGCACAGTGCTGAAAAGTTTGGGAACCACTGCATTAGAGTAATTCATATGGAAGTGAGGAAACATTCTTATACAGGGTGACTTTTCATGAATTTGCATTGGGTTTATGCGGATATTTCATAAATATACTGATGCCATCCAACAAGCTTCATCATACCCTTCTGTGACTGCCACTTTTAGCCCATAGCTGCTTCCTTCATACTCAGCCACTGGAGGCCATTCCATAATCCATCATCTCCAGTTGCAGTTGGCTGCAGTACAGTTCTGCTGCAAATCACTTATATAGAGAATTTACCATATAGAATTTATGCATCCATGCCCTTCAGTGAATACTCCTTCTGTGAATATTCCATTTCCCAGTGCCATTTTCTTTTGATGTATTACTTCATTAATTTGCTACTTCCGTCTTGTTATTTAAAAATTCTCCTCTTCATTGCTCCAGTATGGCTTGCCATAATTTCATTGCCAATTAACAAGGCAATGTCTAAAGGAGACATGAATTAATTCTGAAGCAACAAATATCAAATAAGTAACCAAGGGCACAATCCTAACCCCTTATGTCAGTGCTTTTCAGCACTGACATAAGCGCAATGCAGCTCTGGGGTAAGGGAACAAACATTCCCTTATGTTGAAGAGGCCTCCATGAGGAGGCCCCAACTGCAGGATGCAGCACACGTCCCATTGGCACCGCTATGCCAGTGCTGGAAAACACTGACATAAGGGGTTAAGATTGCGCCCCAAATCATTTTGGCTATTTAGGGTAGTGGTTTTCAAACTGTTTTCCAGGGATCTTCAGTGAAAAAGACCAGCCAGTGAAAATGACCCCGATCAGCCATTGTCTTGCATGAATTGAGTATGTTTTCTAGTACTCTTATTAAGTATTCTATATGGAAAGTGGAATACTACTATCTGAGGAATAATGGTGGGTCCTTGACACAATTTGGAACTAAGCTTGGTAAATCAAGCTATTTTCCCCTCAAAATTAAAAAAAGACATCCATGACATCATTGGGAATGCAACAGAGACCAGACATCTACCTCACTCCCACGAACCTTCACTCTCCATGATTCCCTTAACCCTCCAAAGCTGCCCTCTTCCTGTTTACTAGGAAAGGAGAGAAACAGCAAGGTCTTGCTGGAGTCCTGTCTGTGACTGCAAGGCCTCCATTTCCTCCTTGGCAATTTCAATACTGCAATGGCCTGAGACCTGAGTAAACACAGTTTTCTGGGACAACTGAGCCCTTACTATGGATACTGGGTGCCCTGGAAATTATTATTTTCCCAGGGCTCTTTGCATGTGGGATGCAGCTGATTATGTTCACAAGAGCATCCCAGGGAACCCAGTGTGCAAGCCACACCCATTGTAAGCTTTAAGATGTGTTGGAAAACTACTTTACCAGGGATTCCTAGTGCCTGAAATTCTGCCATTTCAGCACTTAGGATGACACCAGGCAGTTAGGATGGTACTTGGCTTACCTATCTAGCTTCAAGAGAACATTTATTTTTAGGGAAATCTTGCTTGATTTGTAATGCAACTGAGCATTTCAAGCTAGACAATTTTGTATTCCCAGCCAGATACATTATCCATATAATATTGGATATTGCTATATTAGTGATAATAACTCGATGGTGATGACATTGACAATATCCAATATTATATGGATAACATCAGTATCAAACAGCAAACAGTCTGAGCAAAGTCCTGGCTTCTTAATCTGAAACATTTTAAAATGCAAAATTTGATGAATTTGGAAAAAAAAAACACAATGCTTTGACTGCATTAGCAGTAATATAGATCTACATTTTACAGCAGCACTATAATTTTTGCCTTTAGTGGTTGCTTTGCTGTCAAGCAAACTGTAAAGAAAAATACCTTCAGGGAAGGTGCATTTCCAATGCAAATATTCAATGTCTTCATAAACTATGCCCTATGATATACTGTGGGTCTTTTCTGTTTATTAGATCTATACAGAGCCTCATACTTTGAAATGGCAACTATAAACTTTATTGAGATGATTAAAATACACCCAGTTCCTACCAAACTACTTTAGGCCAGTCTTCACCTTTGGCTGACAGTGCTCTAAAATATTTATAGGGCCCAAAATTTATACCCTCATTGCATGCAAATACAAACACATCTTAGCCAAGGGGATGAGTTATTTAGGAAATGAGCCATTTAATGCTAAAATGAAAATTAATATTAGAGCCCTGCCATGAATAACTGCACAACACCATTGTTTACCCACCACATATGCATAGCTGAAGAACTTCCAGCCTCCACATGATGGCAAGAAGGTCAGGTTCAGAAATTCGTGTACAGGAATCCCATGGACTCTTTTTCAATAGAACTTCATTTACGTCTCAGCTTCTTAAATAGAGAATAATTGGTGTTTGCATTCTAATGTAGATTTGTTTGTGTAGTGCCAATCAGAGGAGATAGAGTCATCTCAGACTCTCAGGTGTGATACCTGCATATGCAAAGCTGTTCTGAGTCACATATCCTGTTTTCCAAAGCAGCAAAAAGTGTCCTGTGGGAGGATTCTCATCTGATTAACAAATCTGGGTTCATCACAAGAACTCGAGAAACAACAAGTGTTGACCAGGATGTGTGAATGGGCCATCACAAATACAATTCTACCAGCTGACCTTCCACATCACCTCAAGCATCATCCTTTAAAATGGAGTCAGTCCATTCTGTCAACAGCATCATTCAGTGGCACAGCACATGCTGGGTGCCTACAAGGCCCTGGATTCAATCTGTTTAACTTTAGGTAGGGCTGGGATAAAATACTCTACCTGAAACTCTGGAGACCTGCTGCCAGTCAGTGGAGACAAACCTCCATTTGATGGACCAATGGCCTGACTTGGTTACAAGGCTGCTTCATATTGTTCAAGTGTAAAAGTTTGAGAAATCAAGAGATTGGTGGCATAGCTAAGGGAGTGCAGGGGGGTAGCAGCAACACCAGGCATCATGCTTTAGGGGGGCAACAAGCTGCGCTTGACTCTAGTGACCAAAATTGTGATAATACCATCATGTTGTATATCCTTGGAAAGGTACTTTAATGCAGAATGCAATGAAACAAACTGCATTGGAATATCTGTATTCTATCAAACGTTATAGCCAATTGACCAGAAAATGAAAACAAAACTGCCTTATGGAATAAAAAAATGGATTTTCTAAATTCGAAACTGACCCATGAGACTGATTGTTCTGTGAGCCAATGACATGTTATTATATTATTGACACATTGCAATGACATGTTACCATGATACAGCATGAAGAAATAAGGTGTTAATATGAGTCAGCTCTCATTTCCATGTATCATAATACAGTTACCCCTGCTAATTTGGTAAAAAGGCACTTTTCCAAGTGGTGCTCCTCTTATATTTAGCAGGGGGAGAATAACCACCCCTCTTCACCCCAGTACAGTGTCTTGAACCAATCAGGGGCACACTTTTTATTTATTTACTTATTTAAATTTGATTTTGTCGGGGGGGGGGTCTACAAATCTTTTTTGGCCCCAGGTAGCAGACAGATGCCTTAGCTATACCACTAACTGGGGAGAGGCAGCAGAGGAAGTGGGTGGTGAGCTGCTGGGGGAGGAGGTGGGTTCCTCTCAATTTTCACTTTTTAAAAACCCTGAGCATGATGTCACTTCCAGGGCAACATTTTGAGCTTGGCATCGGGCTACACAATCATTAGCTACGCCACTGCAAGAGATACACACGCAAAAGCTCCAACCTTTCCAAACGCTGTTGTAATGGGACGTGAACCCTTCTTTTCTATAGAATTGTGACGAAAACCCAACCTGTTCTTCATGTTTGCTGTTATTGCTTGAAATCCTTAAGAAATGTACTATAATGAAAGTGACAAGCATGAATCACTATGATGACCTGATCTGAAAAGCCTCTTTTCCTTTAAAACATTTTAAAAAGCAGGCAAATCTCTAGATACCGTCAAATCAAGTTTGTATGAAGGGAACAGCATTGTGAAAAACAGTCCAGAGGCAGTCCTAGGCTTTTCTCCGTCCATGGCCATCCCTTGTTACTTGGTGCTTGCCACGGCAGCCAGGCTGCATGTTTGTGAGAGCTGGAAAGCACATTATACTGCTGGAGTGTGCATTCTGGCATTCTGGCATTACTGAAGAATAGAATTGGGCTGCTAGTAACAGAAAGGCTCATTTACTTGCATGTCCTCCAACATGATTTATGACATCACCTTCCAACAGTGTCCTTCTGCTGTCAGTAGAAGATAAATAGATCCGTTTCTACATAAAATAAAACAGAGGCACAAATCTGATATAGAAAAAATGGCAACGTTCAGTCTAAAAGGACATCCTGCTTTTGGTATGAAAATAATCTACAACCAAGAAAGTTCGACAGGTGACTCCTGCATGACATTTCCGAATGAGAATGGATCAAGAGGTTTGATTTCATTTGCTAGGGGCTGAATCAAATTTCCTGTCATGTGATCTGTGTTCATTCACTTAGAAAGCCCTGGAAGATTTTGTTATGCAAATTATTCTGTTGTGAATTGTTACCATGTTGCTCTTACATACACTGAAGCTTTACACAGACTCCTCAGACGGTTACTCTTGCATTCCAAGGCCCTTTGACTTCTCTGCTTACAATGATTTGAACTGGATTCATGCCCAAAAGCAAGACCTTCCACCACAACCACGCGTATAGTTCTTCTGCCCCCTCTGAGAATTGGTGAGCTCCTGAAGAGGTGAGCATTCTCCCTGCAGAGAGAATATCAATGCAAATAGCCTAATTATATGAATATTCTCCATATACATGTCCAAGCACATGTCCCTGCTGCTAGACATGCAGTTCTTCACACCATCACCAGAATTTGTTTGGTGATGAAGCAAATGCTTTACCAGGGGAGAGAATATCCATATGCTGTACCTGTGGAGAGTGGTGATGGTGGGAAGAACTAAGGGCTCAATCCTATCCAATTTTGTAGTGCTGGTGCAGCTGTGCCCATGGGGTGTGCACTGCATCCTATGGTGTGGAGGCAGTCACAGACGTCTCCTCAAGGTTATGGAGACATTTGCACCTGTGCCTCGAGGTTGCATTGTGGCTGCACCGGTGCTGGAAAGTTGAATAGCATTGAGCCCTAAATATCCAGCAGCAGGGATATGTGCTCGTGGACATCATCTGACCTTGAAAACTCTCTCCATGATTGTACACATATTTTCTGTTTCCCGGTCCAAGTGAGTGTAGGGAGTATGTGTGTATCTGCACGTGTGTATATCTATTATATACATGCATGGATATGTATACACACACACATGTACACCTGTAAACCGAGGATAACATTTCATGCGCTGGATCGGGTGGGATATAGCCCACAAAAGCGTGTGTTACAGTAAATCTGTTAGCCTTTGGGATAGAACAAGATTTTTTGGTGGGTTTTCATACAGATGGTGACCTGCAATTTCAGTGCAGGTTTTAAAAAGGATGCAACCTGCAGTTTTAAAGTGGTTGCATCCAACATTGTACTTCAAGCTTGGATCAATTGAACGATGCCTTACCCTTGGCCAGAACCATTGGTAAGAATTACACACTAAGTATCTGCTAAAGTGATAACCCTCCCGGTGCAACTCTTACAACGTGGTGCTTTGCAACTACAGAAGACACTTTTGTTGCCGCCAAATGGCTGCAAATGGAGCATGGAGTGCTCCATTGGTGGTTGTATTAGGAGTGCTGCGGCAGTGCTCCCTGTTCATTGCCAGACCTATCCTCAGCTGCTGGAGCAGGTAAAGCTGTGGGGGGGGGGGAAACGGGGGGGAAGTTGCAGGAGGGGGTGGATCCAGATGCAATGCCATGCACTGGATCCTCCTTTCTGCAGTCTCCCCACCTCTTTCTTCTCCTCAGACCTGCACCACCTACAGAACTGAAGCAGGTCATAGGAGACCCACTGTGGACCAGGAAGGCCTAAGAGGGGGGGGGGGGAATTTAAATTCCCTTTCCCCTCCAAAGATCCACCTCCCCCACTGGATGCAGCACACTCCTTTTTTGGCATTTGGTTTTTGCACCTCAAATATCAAAGCTGGCATTGGCAATTGAAACAGATTAAAAACTCTGAAAGAAACGTGATTCTAGGGTTGAGTTCAGGTTTTAAGGATCATGCCCCAAACTAGAGCTTGACTCATGTTAGCTATAACAGCTGACACTTGAGATTCTTTCCTTAACTTTGGAAATAATGGGACTGCGGGCACAATCCTAACCAACTTTTCAGCACCGAGGTAAGGGCAATGCAACTCGGAGGTCAGGGAACAAACATTCCCTTACCTTGAGGAGGCCCCTGTGACTGGCAGCCGATTGAAGGACGTAGCATATGCTCCATTGGCACAGTTGTGTCAGTGCTGGAAAGTTGGTTAGGATTTGGGCCTGCATTGACTAATACTTAACATTTATAGAGTGGTTTTTTGAGTATTCATGATTTCACAAATCCTACAACAGACTTGTGAGTTATGTCAATATTGTTATGATTCAGATGGGGGAAGGTTGAGACTGAAAGCGAGTGGCTTGCCTAAGGTCAGCTAGTGACTTTGAGGCGGGGTAAAATTTGAATGGCATCCCAGGTTTGTGATGGGAGTGACAGCACTGAAGTTTCTCATGTCTCTGAGGTTGTAAGAGGAAGTCAGCCGTCTTTCAAAACATCCCTTTTTCTAAAATGGAAAAGGTTATAAAAACACCCAGCCAAGAATTTATTAGCAAACAGATGTCAATACTGCAAGTCATTTCAGGTTTCTTTCTCTCTGGCTAGACTGACAATTGTTATTACACTTTAATTTCATTTTTCTTTCTAGCCTGAGGCTGTGATACATTTGACTTTTCATTCTATATTCATGAGCTCCATTTGCAGACATTGTATTTCCTAGGCTAAGCAACTGAGAAGGAGTCCCCAGGACAAGCATATTGTCCTGCCTCAGTTCATATGGGAATGATCACTTTTCCTGGATGAAAGAAGAGCCAGAATTCCTAACATTAGACCAGTGATTTTCAATCTTTTTCATTTCATGGCACACTGACAAGGCACTAAAATTGTCAAGGCACCCCATCAGTTTGTTTGACCATTGACAAGGCACACTGCACTGACAGCAGGGGCTCGGATTCCCCAGTGGCCCTACTAACAAATGATCTTCCCCCAAACTACCACGGCATACCTGTAGTCCATCTGTGGCACACTGGTTGGAAATGGCTGCATTAGACCTTTGTAGTTTCAGATGTTCTCAGCATCAGTTGTCCCCTTACCTTGAGGAGACCTCCAACAGCCACAATTCCTGTGCTGGATGCGACGGAGGCTGACCGCCGGCCCTGCTAAGTGCAGCATGGCAATTTGCTTAGGACTGGGCTGTTAGTTATGTTCTATGTGAAGACGTACTTCCTTACGTTTGTTGAAAATCTCCTGCAAATTACTTTCATTGGATGACCTCAGGTTCTACTAAAGCACAAGCTTGTATCTTGGTTCTCTTATGTCTTGTTCCCACTCATGTTGACTCAGAAGTTGGTGATATTGATTTCCAGAGCTGACTTCCAAGTAAATACGTTGGGGTCAGTATCCAGGGCTTGATCTCTTCATTTTGAACATGGACTTAAGAAGGCTCATGCACCTTGTTAAACAAACATGAAACTAAAGCAAGCTAGAAAGGGCAATATCACATAGAAACACTACCTAAGTCTAAATAAGAACAATTACTTAGGGCTTCATTTTGGCCTGGCTCCCTAAATGATCACTTGCTGCCAAATGAAGTTCTTTAAACAGTCCTGAATCTGACAGCCTCCTTCGTAATCCTCTTGCAGATAATTGGTTTGCTCTGCAAAAACAGACATCCTCATTCTAGGAACTGCAGGCATAATAGAATCAATGTTTCCAGGAATGGAAGAGACACACACAATCTTGGTTATTGTGGGAAGTGTATTCCTGGAACGCTGAGGCCAATAACACAGGCCTACAAAACTGAGGCTCAGAAACATTTTCCCCAAACATTTTCCCCGTTATGGTGGTTTAATATGAATTTGGGGTGCCAATTCCAAAAATGACATCTACTTTGCCCTATCATGTCTAGTTTTGGAGATATAGTATAGCCTCATTAGTGAATGGTTCAAGCAGCTTCCTCATGAGGGAGCCATGGTGTAGGCTTCCTTGTGAGGAAGCTGCTTGAACCATTCACTAAAGAGGCTATGCCGTGTCTCCCAAACTAGACGTGATAGGGCAAAACAGATGCCATTTTTGCAATCAGCACCCCAACTATACCCAGGAATTGGTGGAACGCTTAAGGAAGCAAAATGTGTGTTGGCCTGTGTAATCAGAGCTACAGTAGTATCATCTCCATAAACACTTCACAGTGGATATTGTGTCATTTTAGATAAGCTGCAAGTAATTATGTGACCAGTTTTGTCTCCTCTCCTCATCCTTATG
This sequence comes from Tiliqua scincoides, assembly GCF_035046505.1. Classification (NCBI taxonomy): domain Eukaryota; kingdom Metazoa; phylum Chordata; class Lepidosauria; order Squamata; family Scincidae; genus Tiliqua; species Tiliqua scincoides. The sequence goes on along the minus strand of NC_089827.1, from coordinate 23,636,850 downwards.
TTGGACTCTGAGCAAGTTGAAGATGAGATGACAATTAGGGCCTGTTGTGCCTGCCCCACCCATGGCCGGCCAGCAGACCTACCAATGGGGATTAGGGAGCCTAGCTAGCCAGACCCACAGAAGGCAGAGGGCCAACAGGTGGGGATTCATCAGGGTGCTGGGGCTGACAGGGACACTTGGGCAAGCCGGGGAACAGCCGAGCATGCCACCCACTCTGGTTAGGCAGCAAGGACCAGGAGAAAAGAATGAGCAGGACTGGAAAGCACTGAGTGTACTCTGATTGGCTGTCCAGGAACTGGAACAGCCTTTTAAATCAGTGGAGTAGGAAGCATGGGGGGGGGGAGAACCATTCCACAGCTACGTGGCAGAGACAGGGGCTTCAGACCCAGCCCCAGGAGGAGGAAAAGGGGTCTGGACTCCAGGAGAAGTGGCTCCACCTGCGGAGGTGGCAGCCACCAACAGAACCACCCAGCAGGGGATCTCAGACACTGGCCAACCTGCCCCTCCCACACCAATCACCCAGCTCCGTGTAAGCTAATTCCCCCCCCCCCACCAGCCCTTACTTTGAACATGGAGAGGAGGAAACCCAGGCCAGCCGGCAAGGTTGGGGACTCATGGAAGTGATGCCTGAAAGGAAAAGAATGCAATTGTGTTAATATCTCATTCTGAATATCTGAACAATTCAATTCAGAACAATTCAATCATGTTCTGGGTCAGAAAGTCAATGATGTGCCAGTAAAAATAAGTTCATGACACAGCAGCAGCCCCTTTCCATTCATTTAAAATTTGTAAAGTAGAATGCCACATATTGCCTTTACTGAAGGAAGTGTGCTGGAATATGCAAGCCAGATAAGCTGTACGACTATCGTAGAGCTCCAGGACTTTGAGTCATTTATTTTATGTTTATGTTTTCACTCTTGAAAATGGATTTACAAGCTATATGGGGCACTGTACTTTTTAAAAGGAAGATAAAAGTGAATGTCCTCTGAACATCTGCTGGGTGGAGATTTGGACTCTCTGAGGAATTCCAATCAGATGGTCCCACCCTGCTCTCACTGGTGGCAGTACTGCTCCTACAAGTGACTAAGGATACTGTTCTATACACACCTAGAAGAGTGCTTGACCCACTGAAATCAGAGGGCCTTACTTTTGAGTAGATAGGTTTAGGCTTATACTGTAAGGGTGCAATCCTGCACTTCCCCTTAAGAGATGAGTGTGTGGTCCATTGGCGTAGTTGAGTCAGGGCCAGGGGTTCATCCCCTCCAACGCGGAGTGGCGATTTCACGTTGTCTTATCTGAGGGTCGTGACCCTCCTTGACGGCCTTCATGCCCTTTGTTGTTGCACGACTCCAAATGTAGCTGTTTTTGGAGGCCAGGGCCATGCATGTACTGCCCTGGGAGCCACCGGGCCTAACAACACAACTGGTATGGACACTCCGTACACAGAGGTTAGGCACTGTGTGACCAAGGGGTCAGAGTAGAAGGAGTAGTCTGGCTCCATCAGAAAATTTCAGCTTTAACTTATCAAAACCCACTTCCAAAATAGCATGATTCTGGTTAATCTCTTTCATCAGTGGAACTAGAGATACTTTCTTTCCTCTAGTTACATCACTAGGAAATGTTAAAAAACACATTGTGCATTGAGAAATTGGGAGGAAAAATGCAGTACACTGACTCCAATTGTATATAATAAACCTTTAACAGCTTGTATTATGTCAACAGGGTCATGTTGGTATCAGTCCTTGTTCAGTTTCTGTGTTGTACTCTTGTTTCTAGGAATTTGCAGATAAAGATCCTATCTAGATATCACAATGCAACAGGGAGTATTTCTGTTTCCACTGAAGACACTAATTGGTTGACAAGTCCTCATATAGCTATATCTAAAGAACAAGATTCTACTAAGTACAAAAGATAGCAATTACCATTCATTTTAGGTAATCTCATTGTTCGATATATGGTAGCCTGTTGAATCTGGTCACCATAAGGAGAGCATTTCTGCCCATAAAAAGGCAATAATCCAGGAGCTAGGATGGGCCAAACCACATGGCAGAAGATACTTTACCTCAAACAACAGTCTCCCATCGAAGTAAAGAAGCACTAATGTAAGGGGAAACTGTTGAGTTAGCACTCCATCTCGAGCTGGTACTGCTCTTAGCCCTGAAAATAGTCTCAAACCTGTCTATTTCAGTCAAAGTTTTTGCCCACATTTGTTTTATTCTGAGATGTTATTATTATTATTATTATTAAGGGATTGGACAAATTTCTGGAGGAAAAGTCCATTATGGGATACAAGCCATGATATGTAATGTGCAACCTCCAGGGAGTGTAGTAGTAAATCAGGGATCCTAGTTTTAGTAGGCTACTTCAGAAGGCCAAATGCAAGGCAGTGGCAAAAGGATGCAGGTCTCTTCTTGTCTGGTGTGCTCCCTGAGGCATTTGGTGGGCCCACTGTGAGACACAGGAAGCTGGACTAGAAGGGCCTATGGTCTGATCCAGAGGGGCTCTTCTTATGTTCTTATTTTTTATGTTATTAAAATATTTTCCCCGTCTTTCCAGAAACAGTTCAAGGTAGCTAACCAATTCAAACATAATTATATTAATGGAACATCAAAAACAGTACACGCAATAATCACATTCGTCCAACAGTTCATCTAAAAAATGCTGTAATATACCCACACACAGCCTCCCCCAGAAGCCCATAGAATTTTTTACAATAGCTTCAAAGCAATGCCATAATAAAGGCCCTGACTGTCTTCCCTTTGTAGGGAGAGAAGATTCCATACAGTCAATTTGGAAGCCTCTGTAGAAACCACAGAATATTGACAGTGGAGACAACCCAGGAGTCATTCATTTAGAAGAGTCAAACAAAAAAGCATTTTCTGGACTGTACCACGTCATCCCATGAAGAACTGCATGTTTTAAACTCTGAATGTTCTCCAATCTAAAAACAACAACAATAATGAAATATATTCCTTAGAAACATTTTACTGACTTAGGGCCAAATCCTATCCAACTTTCCAGCCCTGGTGTAGCAGTGCCAATGGAGTGTGCGCTACAACCTGTGGTGGGAGGGTGGTTACGAAGGTCTCCAAAGGTAAGGGAACATTTGTTCCCTTGCCTTGGGGCTGCATTGCAGCTGCACCGGCACTGAAAAGTTGGATAGGATTGGGCCCCAACAGCCCAATCTTAACTAAAACTAGGCTGCCCTTTACAACACTGTTTCACTTTCGTAAATGTCTGTATGGTGGCACGTGCAAGGCACTCCTAGTGGCCATTTTGGGTCCACTGCAGCAAACAGTGGCAGTGCCAGAGGTCTGCTACTGACCACCTCCAGCAGTGAAGTTTAGCTGGTGGCAGGAGGGGGGGAGAGCAGTAGGGGGTAGATGGAACAGGATGGGTGGGAGGCGGAATGGGAGAAGGAGGGGGTGAATCTTGGTGGAACCAGCATACCCCATACCTCACCGAGTTCCCTGTCCCCTTCCCTATCCTTTATGTTCCTTAGATTTGCACCAGTATCTCCAGTTCAGGAGCTGATTCAACCAAGTGGGTCCTTTAATGAGGGCCTGCCCTGGTTTAATACCTGACACTCCCTGGAAGTATCACAGTGATCATGTGTAATGGGAAGACTTAATTGTTATGCTGCAGTCCCACTTCTAGGTGCTGCTGTGTCCAGAACCGACACCATTGCTTATATAAAGCACCGCCTTTATAGACTATGAAAAAGCTGTTCTCTGTTGTTCTTCTATCTTGTAGCCTTTGGTCATCTTCTAAGAGCAGCTCTTTTGCGAAAGGCAGTATTCAAGAACTAGCAGCATCTCCAGGTTTAGCAAAAGTTCTGTTCATGGGACATATCCATGAAGGGAGAGCACAGTCCCATCTGCTGTCCTCACCCCAACCTCCACAAGTTCATCTGAAATGGTGGAAAGAGTCAGCATGCATACAACTTGAGTACATACTGGCTGTCTCAATGTGCATCAAAGTCCATGCTTTTGGAGGCTTTTTGGTTATAGAGCTTATGTGCTCTATAAGCTCATACTTTGTCATATAGCTCTATAATAGCTATAATAGTGGTTAGTGGGTGGGGCCATTAGGTGTAATCTTATTCTACTCTCCACATGTACGCATATGATGATGTTACACTAATATGGCTATAATACTGGCAGTCAAATGCAGATTTTCAGTTTCTTACTGGGAGATTTAGAGCCCAATCCTATGCCTATCTACTCAGAAGTAAGTCCAATTATAGCAGCTTCCTCCCAGGAAAGTGTGGATAGGATTGCAGCTTAAGGGCCCAACTCTATCCAACTTTCCAGCACCAGCGCAGCCGCAATGCAGGCTCAAGGTAAGGGAACAAATGTTCCCATACTTTGAAGAGGCCTCTGTGATTGCCTTCCCAACACAGGAAGCAGTGCACACCCTATAGGCACACCAGCACTAGCACTGGAAAACTGGATAGAATTGGACCTTAAGACTGTATTGCACTCCAGCCTGTTTCTTAGCTCTATGAAGCTTCATCCTTCATAAAGAAATATTTATTTCTTTGTGAAGATGCTTCATAAAGAAAATAACCAAATATTTGCCTCTTACAGGCACTTTAAAACACCCAGTCCATTTATAGCAAGGGCACTGACTATCCTTTGTAATTGGACAGAACCATTTATAATTAGTGTATTTTGTCTGTAGACCTTCTGGCATGTACTTATAAAGATCTGTCGCAGAATTCAAAATAAACTGAATCATGAGATGGCTTAATTAGAGAGAGAGAGAGAGAGAGAGAGAGAGAGAGAGAGAGAGAGAGAGAGAGAGAGAGAGATTTGAATGAAAGCCAACTTGACGGACATGGTCCCAAAATAACCTTTAGAAATGCTACTGTCTTAAAAGGGAACTTTTCTAAACTGTGCATGAAGATATTTTAAGTGTTAAAGGTGCTAAAGCTGCACCTGTATATATATATTATATTATACCTGAAAAAAATTTACAACTCATATTGAAAACATGAGTTAATGTGGCTGACAGCATATGTGACTTCAAACTGCGGTGTGACTATTGATCACACAGTGGCATAAGACTAAAACAGCACAAAGCTTCCAGGTCAGACTCTCTGAGAGGCCCAGCCATTAACATCTTCACTTCCGTTCCTGTCTAGCATTTGAGTTGAAAGCACAATGGGGAGAGCAATCCAAGGCTGCAGCGTCATACATGACTCTGCTTCAAAAAACCTGCATCAAGACTTGGTGGCGTAGCTGGAGGGGGGCAGAGCACCTGGTCTGGCAGGGAGCCTCTGCACAGTGGGCAAGTGGCCCCTCCCTTCGGAGCCATTCCCGGTGGGAACCATTCCCAGCCCCCGTCTACCACTAACTTCCAAAGTGTGTCCAAATTCATGCTCATTGCCTCCGTCACACTATCCAACCATCTCATCCTCTGCTGTCTCCTTTTCCTTTTGCCTTCAATTTTTCCCAGCATCAGGGACTTTTCTAAAGAGTCCTCCCTTCTCATGAGATGACCAAAGTATTTAAGCTTCAGCTTCAGCATCTGTCCTTCCAATGAATAGTCAGGGTTGATTTCTTGTAGGATTGACTGATTTGATCTCCTTGTAGTCCAACACCAGTTTTCTCCAACACCATAATTCAAATGCATCTATTCTTTGGCACTCAGCCCTCATTATGGTCCAGCTCTCACAGCCATACATTACTACTGGGAGAACCATAGCTTTGACTATGAGCCTTTTCTCTTACTAATCCTAAATAGGAGCCTCAGTTTACCTATGCAGTTTCAGTTTCTAACATGCAGGCAGACCCTGGCCACACTAAAAAGGAGACAGACTATTGGGCAGGGAGATTGTCCAGGTGCACAACTGCAGTGCTAGCCCCTTTCCTGTAAACTGAAGAGGAAAAAAGAGATTTCTACAATGTAAATAGACAATCCTTCAAGGTATAAAATCAACTGGAGAGTGGAACTGTGGGTGAGTCACACTGATTACAGCAAAGTGATAAACAAAATGCTTCCTTAAAAGGTTTCTTTTGTTTCTTTTTTTCTTTTGCCATTTCACAGCTGTCAAGCATCACTTTAGTAATAAAAGAAAAAAAAAAGTTAACCAAGAAAAAGAAAAGAAAATGGAATGTCACAGCCTAAAATTAGTCTGTGTGGTTTTCCTTTCGAAATTCAAAGAGTGTGGTGTCATCACCAGCCATGAAAGCACCACAGCTGTTTCCTCCGTCATTTGCTTTTAAAGGAACTACAGAGCTCCTGAACCTGCACCTGTGATGATGCAGGTGGGGAGGTGAGTGGTCTACAGCTTTCAGTGGCCTCTTTTTTGCTTCTTCCTGAAGACCACTTGATGCCTTTTAAATTTAGAAAACCAGAGTGCATACGTAGGAGCTTTGAATAGTTATTAATATCATATTGCTATTGTGGGTGTGTATGAGTGGTCCAGTGGCATAGCTGGAGGGGGCGGAGCACTCAGGCTGGCAGGGGGGTGGGCGAGTGGCCCCTCCCTTCGGAGCCATTCCCAGCAGGAGGGGGGCGCAAAACGGAGCCGTATGGCACCTCCCTGCCAGACTGAGTGCTCCGCCCCCCTCTAGCTATGCCACTGGAGTGGTCACAGTTTCTTATAGGCCAGCCTAGGGAGATCATATTGAGATGAAATTTGAACCAGAGATTAGTTGGTCCATGTTCTTAACCATTATGCTAGTGTTTCAAACGTGTGTCTGCAGGTTTATCACCAATCGGTCATTTTATGATTCTAAACACTCATGCTGACATTGGCTACGGTTGCTGGACTAGTATCCATGTAATACTGCAATCAGGGCTGGCCCACCTATGAAGTTTATTGAGGCAGTTGCCTCAAGGGTTGCCCACCTCTATCACTCACCTCCATTACTGCTGCTCCTGCTCCTTGGATTGTAAATGGAAGAGGAGGAAGGAATGAAAGAAGTACAAAGGACAGGAGCATAGGAAATATCTAATTCATCACTCTTTTCTCCTCCATACCAGCTCTTCTGTTCCAGCCCCCATTTTTCTTTTACAATCTAGAAAGTGACAAGAGCAGAGACTGTCATATCACAAGATTGGGGGGGGGGTATTTGCTTGTCAGTCACCAGGAGGTCTTCGACTGTCATGGCTCTGTCTATATGTAACACTACCAAGTAATCACTGAGTAGATTACATCTTGGCAATATCTGCAGAGTAATTGATTGTTTTCTGTCTTTTAAATAATTCATGTTTGTATGTAAAATGTAATGTACATTCGTATCTGTGTGTACACGCAGGTGCGCACATATACATATATTTGTGTACTACTTAGGTTTATATTCTCTCTACGGTTTCTGTACAGAGTCTTCACCTATCAAATGTTTATGCCTAATAAAGGTTTTGTTGACTGTTGACTATATGTAACACTGCATGGGTTAAGTGGAGGAAAAAAATAGGTGATTATTTCAGGTATACGTAGTTATGTTTTGATATAATAGGGTACTAAGAGAAGTGGATTATGCTTGGAAGTATTTAGTTGCTCTTTGTACCCTACTATATCGTACCATTACTCTTTATACCTTATTATACTGAAATATAACTATGTATACCTAAAATAATTACCTATTTTTTCCCCACCGCACCCATTCTCTTTCCTCTATTGTCATTCTTCTGTCTGTTTCAAGATTGCAAGTCCCTTAGGGGAAGGACTCACCCTCTTATTCTCTGTAAAGCACCATATATAGAGAGAACATATATAGTCTGCCAGATCTTACATTTGGTAAAGAATGTCTCAGAATACAATTCTGATTGCAGCATAATCTAGGAGTTCATCTCAGGACATCCCATTTTGATCATGTTGGGAAATGAATCTAGGACCATACTGCATAAGGCAAGGATGTCAAACTCATTTCATTTATGAATAGCATTCATGAATCGCAATCATGATGCCTTCTGAGGGCCGGCAGTGATGTTATAGCTTTCTAGCTGCAAATGACAAAAGAGAAAACATGCACATCTTGATAATATTTTCAAGATATGGGAGAGCCCAGTTATCATGTGGGCAGCCCTTTCAGCAGCGACACCTCAGCACAGCTCAGCAGTAGAGATCAGCTGATGGTGGTGCTGGGAGTGCCAGAGAGTCAGATAAAGAGCTTCTGGGGCCACATCCGGCCTGCGGGCCTTATGTTTGACACCCCTAGATGGGATAAGACCAAGAAAAGAGGCAAGAATAACGATCTAAGTATTAGTCGAAGGTTCAAAAATACTGATTTATTTTAATTTAATTCTCTATTCAGACCTTCCCCCATGAGTTTACTGAGCGTGTGAGGAGGAAGTGAGGTTGAGCCCACCAGCCCATGCATTTAGAAGAGGTTCTGCAAGGGAGCTGTTGGGGGCATGTGAAGTTCTGCAGGGTGAGAGTTTGGGATAGCTGTAGGTCCATTACTTCGAGGCTCAAATGTGTCAATGTGGGCCCCTTGCCTTTCCTTGCAGACTTTCACTCAAACATGTGACGTTCCCTGAACACATGGAGGGAGGAGGTATGAATAAAACAACACTCTTTTGATCTGAAATGGTCTCCCCATGCAGAATTGATCTGGGGGTATGGGAAGAATGGATGTGGAACTTTCACTCTTATTCTTCAAAAGATGTTCAGTTTTTTGTTCGTTTTAACTGGGGCAGGGAGCAGGACTGAGGTTTATAAAATGAGTTTGACCTATTTCAAAATACTAGAACTCAAGGACTGGCCAATGAAATTGACTGGAAGTAATTTCAGGACAGGCTGAAATGAACATGTAATTGGCTTAGTGGAATTTACCACCACAAGAGACGGGGACAGCCAGTCACTTGGATGGTTGTTTTACCCCAGGAAAGATAGATTCGCCAAGAAACAAACAAAAAACACAAGTCTTATCAATAATGATAATCCAGGATAGATATGGAACTTCCCTTTTCAGGGACGGTGTACCTTTGATATCAGGTATCATATCAAGGCAGGAGGTCTGGTCTAGAGGGTTGAGCCTCCATTTGCCTGAAGATAACATTCGAAGGTCGCCAGTTCGAGGCCACTGGCACCATGCGACCTTGAAGCAGCTGAGAAGCTGAGCCGAGTTATTCCATCTGCTCTGAGCGTGGGAGGACGGAGACCAGGATGGAGGCCAGATCAGAACGAAACATCTGAATTGTTGTAGCTCTTGAAAGATAGAGCCTTCTTTCAATTGTAAAAATCCCTACGGGGATTTAAATTAGCCTGCCTATGTAAACTGCCTTGAATAAAGTCTGAGGAGAAATCTGAGGACCTAGAAAGGCGGTATAGAAATACCTGTACTATTATTATTATTATTATTATTATTATTATTATTATTATTATTATTATTATTATTATTATTATTATTATTATTATTATATCAAATGCCAAGTTAAAAAAGCAACAGAGGAAGGCTGCTACCTCTCGGCCATCTGTGATCCAGCCAACTAAACAGAATGCCAGATAAGATGGATTTCTGACTCAGCAGGGACGTTCTGAGTTCTTTTTGCAGAGCCCATGCAATTTGTGCAATAAGCAGACCACTAACAAAAGGAAAAAGAATTTTGTAGCCTCTGTGGCCTATGAATACTTCTCTGCCCTCCACACAGTTCACACATTAAAATAGTGCTTGTGTGAGTGGGATTAGGAATGCAGTCCAGATTGTTGGATGAGGAGAAAGTGCAACAACCCTGCACAAGTATGTCTAGCTAGTTGGCCATGAGGGGTTTCCTATCTTGTTCTCCCCCTTTCTGGTGAGTCTCCTTTAGAAGTCTCCTTTTCACCCCTCCGTCTCTTCTCAACTAGACAGACAAGCTCTCTGTCCCTCCTATCCAATTATGTACTTGCTTCAATAAAGCAAGTCTGTCTTTGCAACCACAAGTTTGGCAATGATCTTCTTGACGAGGTCTCCCGAAACATGCTGCGTCAACCAGCTATACCAACACAGACACACCCAATGCTGCGGCCTTGCAGACCACAATGAGACCAACAACACTTGAGGCTCAAATGTGGCACAAGCAAAAATGAAAGCTGAAGTCTATACAAGCAGACGGCAACAGGTTTAAAAAAGAAAAAGCAGGGAGGCAAGTCACAGACTGAATGTTAAGTCAAAATCCACACCAATGCATGACATTGCACTGTGGTTGCATTGACCCCATTTTATAGCTGAGGAAAACTGAGGCATAGCAAGGAAATGGCTAGCTAAAGATCATTCAAAGAAACTACAGTAGATAATTCTGTCGGGCAAACTACAGGGACTTGCGGGCAGGAGTTGTGGCATTCAGAGTGAGGGTGGGAGAGATATTCAGAGTGATATGATGCTCCTGATGACATTAATGCAGCATCTGAAGCAGGGCCAGAATGAATCCAGTTGTTTTCCCATATTTTGGAAAATAGTTTGGTGCACCAAGCTCAGATCCGAATGCACAGAGGCTTAACAGACTGCCCCTGCATCCGGAATAGTGACATCACAATGTGATGTCGTGATGTCACTTCTTGATTCTTCCCAGAGGAAAAAGTGCTTGCTGCGATGGCTTCACGCCCCCGTTCCTTCTCCTATGGAGGCTCCCCTTTGAAGGAGAAGGAATAGGGGGCACAAAGCCATCAGCACCTCCTCCAAAACTAGGGCAGAACCTAAGGGGCAGTCATGTGCCCCTCCTTGGCATAGTGCCCAGGGCAGGTCCCTTCAGTGAGTGCAGTCAGAAAACTTCACTCTACCATTTTAAGCTAGAGAACATATACATTCTGCTGGTCTCCGTGCAGTAATCCACTCTAGCTAGGGATGGACAAGCAACTCAACATTTAACATGACACTGAGTTGAGCTTTTGCTGGTGGCATAGCTAGGGGGGGATGGAGCACCCAGAGGGGGCAAGCAGCCCATCCCTTCAGAGCCATTCCCAGTGGGGGGAGCAAAATGGAGCCATACAGCTCCATTTTGCTCTCACCTCCGGGAACGGCTCCAAAGGGACGGGCCGCTTGCCCGCTCTGGGTGCTCCACCCGCCTCCAGCTACGCCACCGGCTTTTACACATGTGCCAAGTGATTGTTCAGAAGAGCTCAAGTCATTGGTGATAATCAATGTGATCTCCTGCACAGTCCTGAGTGTGTCAACAAGTGGTCAAAACATGGGGAGCAGAAAAGGGAGCAAAAGGTTTGCAGAAGTTTAAATGAGAAAAAGAACCTTCGTGAACAGTCCATTTGCTTGCATTGGTTCAAACTTCTGCAGACACATTTCTGCTCCCTGTGATTCTGCTTGCAAGTATTTGAACAGTTTATGTTTTTGACTTCCCCTCTGTGCAACATCTCTAGCTGAAACCACCCAAACCCAAGAACTTAAGAGAAAAAAAATACTCAGATGCCTTGGCAAGGCTACAACATTGTAACGTCTTTACTCCTAGTTTCCCCCTTTACCTTACAGCAATTTTTCCCAAAATTGCTGCTTTATTCACAACTCTCTCTCCCTCAAACTGTCTGTGTTTCCTCTGCACCCTTAAGATTTGTGCCCAAAGTCACCAAGCTCAGAAGTCTGTTTTCAATATCAGGACTAAATCTAGCATAGGAAGAACAATAGCTCTGAGAATGTGCAGAAGAGTGCATAAATTTCGTTGTGCTGTAGCACAATGACAATAAAGTTACTACTACTACTACTACTACTACTACTACTACTACTTTACTGAATAACCGAGGTCTCCCACCTTACCATACACCCTGAAGCCAATAGCTTGCAATTACAGTGATTAGGCAAGATTTTTTAGCTTAAGGGCTCAGAGCACAAGCCTATGCATGTCTACTCACCAGTAAGTCCCATTATAGTCAATGGGTCTTACTCCCAGGTAAGTGTGGATAGGATTGCATCCTCAGTCATCAGTACTTGTCCTCCCACCCAAATCCAATCCAGGTTTCTCTACCCTGTCCATGTTTCCCATATTCTGACCTATTTAGTCACAAAAAAGCTGCATTTTTAATCCTTTTCCACTTAGCAGTGGAATAAGTCACTTTTTTCATTTTTTTAATGTTCATCTTTGACTGATGTTGTTTATCAGTATAATAAGTGGGTGGGTAGAGGCTAATTCAAGCACTTCTATGCCCTGTCCCAGCACACTTCTGCTAAAGTTCCTACTGGTTCCTTTTTCCATCATCAACCAATCAAGTTCTCTCTCTCTCTCTCTCTCATTCTTTGAACTCTACGCTCTCCTTCCTCTCCCTCCCCATCTCAGTCTGCAGGAATGAAGAGAGAGAGACTGACCCAGCAGTAAAATCCCCCTATTTACATTTAGTGCTGACATTAAGGGAAGGAGAGTTCAGAGAAATAAACAATCAGCATTTGCATGAAAGAAAAATTTTATACTAGTTTCTTTGCTTCCATTAGTGAGAACTTCCAGTTATGTAATTGACAACAAGTTATGGACATCAGAATAATAAACTAAGGAATGTCAAGGATACAGGGGTTTATGTAAAGGTTTGGTGGCCATGCTTTTTGTGGTGCCCAGTGGCAGGACTTCCATTTCACTTAGGACCCAGGTGCTATCCAAGGACCCAGTCCTGTCCAACATTCCAGTGGAGATGCAGCTGCAATGCAGCCTCGAGGTAACAAAAGTTCCCTTACCTTGAGCAGGCCTCCATGACTGCCTCCTCACCACAGGATATAGCATATGCCCTGCTGGCACAGCTACATCAACCCTGGAAAGATGGATAGGATTGGACCCTGAGTCAATCACAAACAAAAAACGTTGCAATTTTAAAAAAAGAGACAACAGAAAGTCAGCATTTACTTAGGAGTTACTTACTCCACTGAAGTCAGTGGAACTTTCTTCTTCTGACTAAAGCTCTGTAGCCATCAGGCTGCATGTTTCCAAGCTATACAAGGCTAGAGACCTAAATAGAACGTTATAAAGTAAATTAACAGCTCTGTTCCTATCCAAGTCCACCCTGCAATTTAGGAACATAAAGCTGGGCTCTTTATTATAGGTTAATGGAAACTAGAGAAACCCTTAGCTATATTTAAGAAAAGCCTTCAAAATGTTTTGAGTCCAAAGCTGCATATCACGCATGTTTCTGGGTTTTCAGCTTCCAGCTTCACATACTATAATTTTTGTGGCTACAGCAAATGATATGTTATATTTACAAATGATTTGGGGACAAAAGATCTATTGCAGATGGTATGTGTTCCCCCCCCCCCCAGTGACTCAACACAGAAAACAAACCTATGTCTGTACCAGCTGTGTTTGTGTGGGGATGGGGAGAGGGATATATCCCAGAATATAGCATTGCACACAGGTGAGGCAGTTGTAACTAAATTATGCCCAATGTCCCTGATTAGAAACACTCCCAGACGCAGCTCTGGGATGCTAGCGCTAGAAGAAGAAGAGATGCTGATCAGATGCTGGAAGAGGTTACAATATTGATATTGTATCAATATCTTGTATCAATACAATATTGATAACCTCCCATAACCTTGTATTGCAAAGTCAGGAGAGACATCAGGCTGCAATCTCTCTCTCTGGGTGTGTCTATTTGTCAATAACAATCCTAACTAGCAGCCACATCTCTGTCCCACACAGCTGAGAATGCAAAATTAAGCTTGGTGGATCACATAAAAGACAATGGAGAAGAGGTCCATGCTAATCTACACGATTTTTCATGTGTGTATTAAAGACACTCCAGCTGGATTGCAGAATGTTTTAGGAGATGCTGTCCTTAAAAGCACTGCTCAAAAATGCCGCAGATGGCTTTTGAAATACAGGGGTGTGTGTGTACACTAAATTTGGCAAACCCAACTGTTGCAAGGTGCAAAAACCAAGATGTTACAAGGGATCCTAGATGTTACAAGAGATCTCAGATGTTGCACTGTAATCCCAGGTACCAAAGCAAACTCAGTAAACAGTGATCAAATCCAGGCTTTTATTGTAAATCCATCAGCAAAAGATTGTAAATCCATCCACATCTCCCAAGGAGACTGATGCATCAGAAGTGTCTCCCAAGGAGACTGATGCATCTCCCAAGTGTGCATCAGAAATGGGAAGAAGAGAAACCCCAAAGGAGACTGCTTGCACCAGAAGTGGGAAGAAGAGAAGCGTGTTACACCTCCTTTAGCTGACTTTTATTACAATCTGGGGTTCCCTCCTTGAAACACATTTGGAGACAATTCATTGGTGGGTTCAAAACATCCATTGTTTTATAATAGGCCATCTCATACATCCATCATATACAATATACCCCCAGCAGTTAGCCAATGGCACTGCACTTCAATTTCGCTTAAAATGACCTCACCTATAACCATCGCATGATCCACTGTGGCCTTCATGTGCAGCCCGTGAAATGCAACAGAATTGTTGCTAAAAGGTTGCGACCTCTGCTAAAACAACGAAACTGCTATCTTCTGCATTTTCTGTGGCAAGTTGACCTTTGCAATGTGTTAATCCGGGAGTGCTTTGCTGTGAACCTGGAAGTAGCTTTTGATATGTTGTCTTAAACCTCTAATGCTGTTAGACTACTACAACTTAAAATATTACTACTCGCTAGTCACACTTATGTGTTCAAAATGAAAAACAAGGAAATATAAGAAAGCTAAGCTTACTAGTGTTCTTCTATGAGAGCTCGTGTGAATATTTGCTTTCTAGCATGTGTGTGCACAGCTTAGTGCTCTAAAAGTCTTCAAACTAGACGTTAAAGCAATGTTAAAACTCCAAGCTGAATTCAAACTGCTAGATTTTTTTTTTCTGTGCTCTGAAGACAAAGACTTCATTCAAATGTATCAACATTGTTCTAAGAGAACATCTTGTGGCAGGCTGCCCAATTCCAGCCAAATGCTTGTGAGACTCAAGTTGAACTTGCTTGGACATTCAGAGAGAGAGATCAAAAACCATGCTGTTTACCTTTCAGGTAAGCACTCTATACCATAACTAACAGTCCTTGATATCTTCCAACACAACAAGAGAATGGATGAACCTGCATATAAAGTAAAAACGACATACAGCCCAGTCCTATCTGAGCTTGGGCTGTCGTGTATAGCCATTTATGACAGCAGAACACAGTTCTTCTTTCACAAAATGTCTGTCAATAGAGCACACGGCATTCTCTGGATATCGGTGAATCTTCCTGGACATGCCGGAGCAGGTAACACAGCAGCAGGGGAGTGAGTGAAGTGGGGCAGGAAGGGGGAGGAAGGCAGAGGGGGTAGATCTAGTGACGATGGTGCACACTGGATTCTATCCTTCCTTTTCACAGCCGCCTTTCTCTCCTCCTAGAGTTGTGCCAGCTAAAGAGGAGGAGAAGCATTGCAGAGCAGGAGTCTTGTGGAAGGGTAAGGGAATTTAAATCCCCTTTCCGCTCTAAAGCCTCCTAATCCGCCCTGGTGGGGGGGAGGCGGCTAGATACAAAGCATGCCTTTTTGGTGCAGCGGCACTAGCAGGCGGGGAAAAGGATATGATTGTGTCATTAAAGACTCTTTATTTTGGGTCCTCAACTATCAGAAACTGACCTGAATTTCACACCGCCAACCCAAGCAACACCTTTCCTTACTGTACGTTCTTTAGGGACGTTGGCCTCAGAAGTTGCATGATCTTACAGCCTGCTGCTTACAGGAGGAGTCCCATGGTGCGCTGTGTGCTAGTACAGCTCTTTGCCACTTCAATATGACTGACCTGGAAGGGAACCACATCACCTGCTTTGTGTATCTGGCTGTTCATTGAGAAGTACCTGCTTTGGTATTCTGAATAGATTCTGTTCGTTTTATTGCCGGGGTACCCAACTCTTCCTCCAAGGCAGGGGTTTCCAAAGTGTGTGTTGTGACAACTTAGGGCATCATGGGATGCTCACAGGGATGCTGCGGGATGTCCGCGGTTGCTCCTCCTACCTGTTCCCCCAGGTGCCACCATCTTGGATCCTGTGAGATTTTGCGAGATCCAAGATGGTGGCACCAGGTTCAGTAGGGAAGAAAAGGCGGTGGGGGTGATGTGACCCAGGTATATTTGGGAACCACTGCTTTAAGAGACATGTGGCATTTTCCCATTTAAACCGTTCTTGTTGCAGATTTTTTTTTTAACATTACACAACAAATACTACATTAAAGCTGTTGGAAAGGCTGAATCCCAGAGCAAAAAAATTATATCCCCAGAGCAAACAAATATATAAATAACCCCCATTTTAATATTACAAAATAAAGATTGAACTAAAATTAAATGATCTTCTGTGTGTTGTCTTGGCTAAATCCCACACATGTGATAAGTGGAAATCAATTTCTCTTAGAAGTAATCCACAAAGTCTGGGCTGTGTGCTCCTTCTGTGCTCAGAACAACCCTGTGGAATAGGCTGGACTAAGAGGTGGTGATTTGCCCAGTGACATCCAGTTTATGACAGAGTGAGACTCTGAACCTGGATCTTTCTGATCCAAGTCCACACATAGACCTGGCTCACTGATGAGACCAGGTGTTGGCAACCTTCAGTCTCTAAAGACTATGGTATCGCACTCTGAAAGGTGGTTCTGGAACAGCGTCTAGTGTGGCTGAAAAGGCCATTCGGGAGTGAGAATCCCTTCCACACCCAGAACAAGTGCAGTCTGTCCCTGGTCTGTCTCCCTGGCTATGGGCCTTCCTTCTTTGCCTCTTAGCCTCAGACTGTTGGCCAAGTGTCTCTTCAAACTGGGAAAGGCCATGCTGCACAGCCTGCCTCCAAGCGGGCCGCTCAGAGGCCAGGGTTTCCCACTTGTTGAGGTCCACTCCTAAGGCCTTCAGATCCCTCTGAAGAAGGACAGATCCTTCTGAAGAAGATCTCTGAAGATCCTTACATGAGACCAGGTAAGGTGTTCACTTCAAGTGTGTGGTGACTGGATTGGTAGAGGCAATGGCTACTTGCCCCATACAATCCCCCATACAGTACTCACTTGCCCACCACCCAGTCGCTTCCTTGGCTGCCCACCTGCCTTTGTGGCCTGGCCTGGTGCCAGTTGGCATTCCTTCTCTTCCTGCTGCAGAAGAGGATGCAAGGAGAGTAATGTTGATCTAAAGTGTCAGCTGTGTGCCAAAAAAATGCATGAGTGCAAGCACGTGGCCTTCAAAATAGACGGTAGTGGTGCCATTGCTTGCCTCACATGTTGCAGGGGCTTGGGCCTGTCTTGACCACTTAGTGGCTCTCAGTAATGCTAACAATAAGAACTGACATTCAACTGCCACAACACCTTGGACTTGTCAGCACAGTTACTGTTCTGTTACTTGTCCTTATGTGACAGGTGCTGGTTAAAAGAGGGCTGTTATTTCATCTGCCCAGTTAAGTTCTCAGGACTCGCATGCCTGCTCCAGATGGACTCTAAGGAGGTACCCCCTGCTTGCCACAGCACGACAGACAACTTGATTGCCATAGTGCTCTGTTTGACATTAGCGTTACATCAAAGATGAGAATGTCAGGTTCTGAGGAAACATTTCCACAGTGCCAGAGGTACGTACTGAGTCCTTGTCAAAGAGACAGAGAGGAAAAACACCATCTCTAAGCAAATGGTGTTTGTACACGGTGCGAGCAGAAACACTTTCCCAAGGTTACAATTACATTTTAAGCAGTTTCTACGTTTGTCAGATTCAATTCCCATGAATACACAGGCCACAGGCTATCCTAGCTTTTTATATTACACACTTGTTACAGTGGGAATTTTGATGCATCATCAGTGGGCACTTAATATATGCGTGACCGTGAAAGTTCTGATAAGCATTATTTAAGGCAGCGCTTTTCAGCCAGTGTGCCATGGCACATTGGTGTGCCATGAAAGGTCCGCAGGTGCGCCTTGGGTGTTTGGAGCACAGCAGTTGAAAATAGCTGAAAATCTCTTCCAGGTTGTGCAGCTCTGTTTTTAGGGCAACTGCCTGTAGTAACAAATTCTCTGTCCTTCTCCTTTGAGGATGGGTAATGTGTATAGCTGAATCTCTTAAATCAGTGTTTCTCAAACTGTGGGTCAGGACCTACTAGGTGGGTCGTGAACCAATTTCAGCTGGGTCCCCATGCATTTCAATGTGTTTTTTATTTTTAACATATATTAGACTTGATGCTACCATGGTATGTGACTGCTTTTGGGGAAATGTTACAGAGCTATACTTTTAACAGGCTACTATGTATAAATGGATCAGCAACTGCTTGGGAGAGTTAGGAGGGTTCTCCTTTATTTTAAATAATTTTTTAAACTTATACTTATTGTAAATGTTTACTTAATTTATTTTATTTTATTGTATGGAGGTGTTATAAATTTTTCTCTTGATGATGTCACTAACATCACTTCCAGGTTTATGACATCACTTCCGGTGGGTCCCAATAGATTGTCATTCTAAAAAGTTTGAGAACCACTGTCTTAAATGATTAAGGGCACAATCCTAACATTCGTTTAGGCCATAAATGTTTAGACCATAAACGCCGCAAAGCACATTTGCACCTCCTCAGGAGTTGGCTGGACCGGTGCAGGGATATATGCCGGCCTCCGGAGGCTGCATTCAGCCTCCACGCTGACTTGCTGTGGCTCGGCCAATGCAGGGGTCTGGGGTGGGCAGGAAGGAGGTGGGTAGGAGGCGGGAGGGATGCATTCTGGGGCAGGTGGCGATGGTCCTGGAGGCAGGCGGGGAGTGGCAGGCAGGGCTGGGATCTGGTTGTTATGCCAGATCTTAACCCCATTCCCTGAGCAATGTGCCACTCAGTTCTCCTCGGACTTATGTCACCTCCAGAGGTGGCGCAAGTTCGAGGAGGTCCATTGGGGCTGTGGTGGCTTACCTGGGTGTAAAGGGAAGAGTTTCCTCTTGCCTCCGGTTGAGCCACTTCAGGCCCCAATCTTGCGCTGGATACAGTGCAGGCCTCCTGGCCTGCCTGTTCCAACTCAAGATAGAATTGTGTGGCGTGGGCACAATCCTAACACAATCCTAACACAAACACAAATCCTAACACAATCTTTGGCGTGGCACAAAGAGAGTCTGGTCCAACAAGAAGCTGACAGAACATACCAAGATCCAGGTCTACAGAGCTTGCGTCCTGAGTACACTTCTGTACTGCAGCGAGTCATGGACTCTCCGCTCACAACAGGAGAGGAAACTGAACGCTTTCCACATGCGCTGCCTCTGGCGCATTCTCGGCATCACCTGGCAGGACAAAGTTCCTAACAACACAGTCCTGGAACGTGCTGGAATCCCTAGCATGTATGCACTGCTGAAACAGAGACGCCTGCGTTGGCTCGGTCATGTTGTGAGAATGGATGATAGCTGGATCCCAAAGGATCTCCTCTATGGAGAACTCGTGCAAGGAAAGCGCCCTACAGGTAGACCACAGCTGCGATACAAGGACATCTGCAAGAGGGATCTGAAGGCCTTAGGAGTGGACCTCAACAGGTGGGAAACCCTGGCCTCTGAGCGGCCCGCTTGGAGGCAGGCTGTGCAGCATGGCCTTTCCCAGTTTGAAGAGACACTTTGCCAACAGTCTGAGGCAAAGAAGGAAGGCCCATAGCCAGGGAGACAGACCAGGGACAGACTGCACTTGCTGTGGAATCCCTTGTGTGGAAGGGATTGTCACTCCTGGATTGGCCTTTTCAATCACACTAGACGCTGTGCCAGAACCACCTTTCAGAGTGCGATACCATAGTCTTTCGAGACTGAAGGTTGCCAATACAATACAATACAAAGGGCACAATCCTAACCCACTTTCCAACACTGACATAAGAGCAATGCAGCTCCAAGGTAAGGTAACATTCCCTTTCTTTGAGGAGGTCTCTGTGAGTGCCACCCAACTACAGGATGCAGTACACATCCCATTGGTACAGCTATGCCAGTTCTGGAAAGTTGGTTCAAATTTGGGCCTCTAATTATAATGTGCAACACACAAGATTAAAAAAAACAAAACTAGATGAAAAAGCTGTATGCTCCAATTAACTGTGGCAAACATTTCCATTCTTATTAAATCTAGTTTGTAAGGATGAGACTGCTATTGACTGCTATCAATTATATATCAAATTTCATATATCTTTTTTTGTGTTCTCCTTGTTGTAAAAGAGCATGATGATGAAATTCAAAATGTTCATTTTCAGTGTAATGCAACACTGACTCAGAGCCATTAGTTTCAGTAAGTTCCATTGCCATCTCCTAAACCCCTAAGCAGTTTCTTTTCAGAAAGGTACACCAGGAGAGGGATGTCCCCCTGCATATTAATTCCTTCTCAGGCCCTCTAGCAGTACTGTTGCATATTCTTTGCCAGACTGCTAACAATTCTGTGACTTTCAGTACACCTCTATGCATGTCCACGCAGAAGTAATTCCCACTGAGTTCTCAGGTACATGTGCACAGGATTACAGTGATAGATCACCATTGTAATAGAGTGTAATAGAAACTCTTGAAAGTGAGAATAGGTGTGCAAAATGTTGAGTTTACTGCTGAGGTTCTTTCTCTGCAGATGGCCACAATCAGACTTTTTTTTTTTTTTTGCCTTTCAAACCCTTCCTGCCCCTTCACAAGGGTTTCCTGTGACCAACCCAGGGCACTCCAAGTACTGGCCCGGGTCAAGGAATGACTCAATCACAAACACAACAATTATTTCCAGTTTATATGTAGGGCAGTGAGGCCTAGAGTCAGCAACAGGTTCTGAAGCCATGAAATGTGATGCAAGATAATTGCACTTGAACAATGCCATTGGCATTCAATATGAACTTGTTTGATTTTGGTGTTGAAAATAATGACTTGGATAAGAGGGCATACAGAGTGTTACCAAAAAAAAAAAAAAAAGAATTCTTGCATATATTAATGCTTTGGAGTCATCTTTTCCTTCCTGCTAATTGGTTCTTTCCCTCTTCTTGTGCTTGTTACATGCCCAAGTGTGTCTCCATAACAGATATAATGGGAAGAAGAGATGAATTTTTAGGAGCTGCGGATGAAATATCTTGCCCTACGTCAGAGGTTCCCAGACTGGGATGACACCCCAACCAGAGAAGCAATCACTTAGGGCACAATCCTAACCAGGTTTACTCAGAAGTAAGCCCTATTTTGTTCATTGGGGCTTACTCTCCAGAAAGTGTGGTTAGGATTGCAGCCTTAGACTCTCCCCCACATTGGCACTAGAAATTTGGTGAGGTTTGGGCTGCCACATTATTAGATTTATAGAGGTGTTGAACATTTTTTTTTTTTTTTTTTTTTTTGCAGATTTCATTTTTTCCCCAAGGAGGAAAAGTGCATAAAGCGGTGTTAACTGGTGTTCCTGGGGGAGGGGGAATGCTATGTTTTTCAGGCTCCCGAACACCGGTGTAAAGTGGCCCGTCCTCCTCGCTTTCAGAGCCATTCAGTGCAGGTAGAGTGAAGCGGAGTATGTATTGTATTGGCAACCTTCAGTCTCGAAAGACTATGGTATCGCGCTCTGAAAGGTGGTTCTGGCACAGCGTCTAGTGTGGCTGAAAAGGCCAATCCGGGAGTGACAATCCCTTCCACACTGGGAGCAAGTGCAGTCTGTCCCTGGTCTGTCTCCCTGGCTATGGACCTTCCTTCTTTGCCTCTTAGCCTCAGACTGTTGGCAAAGTGTCTCTTCAAACTGGGAAAGGCCATGCTGCACAACCTGCCTCCAAGCGGGCCGCTCAGAGGCCAGGGTTTCCCACTTGTTGAGGTCCACTCCTAAGGCCTTCAGATCCCTCTTGCAGATGTCCTTGTATCGCAGCTGTGGTCTACCTGTAGGGCGCTTTCCTTGCACGAGTTCTCCATAGAGGAGATCTTTTGGGATCTGGCCATCATCCATTCTCACGACATGACCAAGCCAACGCAGGCGTCTCTGTTTCAGCAGTGAATACATGCTAGGGATTCCAGCATGTTCCAGGACTGTGTTGTTAGGAACTTTGTCCTGCCAGGTGATGCCAAGGATGTGTCGGAGGCAGCGCATGTGGAAAGCGCTCAGTTTCCTCTCCTGTTGTGAGCGAAGAGGTAGATGCCTCCATTTCGCTCTTGTTTTTCCAAATGTCTATGCAGGTGGGGGGCTGCTTTATGCCTCCAGGAACTCCATTGGTAGTGTTATGTGTTTTTATTCCAAGGCTGCATTTTTATAAATTATAATTATAAATTATACTAACTTTAAACATGTCCTAGGTAGGTGATATAGGTGCATCAGCAGATGCAAACACAGTCACTACACTACACATGCACCCCCCCCCCCAGTTCCAGCCTATTTTTTTATTTTTATTTTGCAGATTTCCCTGTTTGTTTGTTTGTTTGTTTATGCAGATTTTGGTTGTTCTTGTTGGTTTTTCTTCCCATCCACACATGAGAAGTGTTATGTGTTTTTATTTCATTATCACTGAAACATCACATCTCTACCCATAACTTTAATCTCTTCCATATTTGTAGAGATTTCCCAAAGCTGGAAAGTACAGCTGTAATAATTTCAGTGATGATCACCAAGGACCACTCATGAGGAAGCTGGCATGTTTTTCAAGGTTGGACTAATTTGAACTTCAGCCTTGGAGCATCTTCTGTTTTTTCAAAGATTTCAGTCGTTCGGCATTCTTGTTGGGGAAACGTGTATAACTAAGACATCAAATGTTTGCACAGTTCTTTAAAGGCCTTTTGAAGATTCTTCAGGTTATATAATGGCTAGCTGGGGTCGGTGGCTTCTGCAGTGTGTATAGGAGAGATTAGAGTTGAACTTTACACTAAGAAAAGCTTGCATTTCATTGCCTTCCAGGAAGATTGCAGATCCATCAAAAGCACAACCAGCCATCTAATTGGAACTATTTGCTTTTTAAGTCCTGTTCAGACCTTCACCCCCATGATGAAAAGTCCATGTGGGGAGGGGAAGGGTGCTGGTAAGCTCTTACCAGATCTTCCCCCAATTCTCATAAGGGTGTTGCTATGACAAGATGCTTTCGGCCCTCAGTCTGGTCTTCCTTGATTAACTGGGGGGACGGGTGGAGGTTGGATGATAAAATCCTGGCTGCAGAACCTCTGAGAGAAATTTGATCAGGGGGTAAAAAGTTTCTTTTGGATCCCTTTTCTTTTGGGCCCCTTCCCTTCTCCATTGGATCATAATTTCAGGGAATCACAATATATAAAACTAAGTAGGCCTAATCAAAATGTGAATGCGATTCACACAATAGATGTAAAAATTTTCTTACATCCCAGGAAATTTCTGGCTCCCCACTCTTGGCTCCCTTTTTCACTCAGGCCCAGGTTCTATGTACTCCCTTGTACTCCCCTCTCATGGGTCCCTGGTGAGATCAGAAAATGCAAGATCCCAGGAAATCTTCAGGCCCGGTCCTTTAGCTCCTGGGCGTCCTTTTTGACCCTTTGACCCTTTTGGACCCCAGGTCAAATTTACCCCCTGCATACCCCTCTCATGCGCCCTGCCTAGCTGCATCATAACTTTCATTTCCAGTGTAGCCTTCCGATCCCACATTGGAGCCTAATCCTTTCCGACTCACTTGCCTCTGGGGCCAAGGATGCATATCCAATGTGCCCCTGGTCAAAAGGCCAATCACTGCCCTTGAACCATCTCTGAAGTAGTGGTGCCCTTTTGGGTATTGCCCCAGGACTAGCCAAGGGAGGGGGTGTGCAGAGACAGTTGTAGGCAGGCTCCCTAGACTCTCAATGCACTTTTTCACCTCTTTGAAGCTGTTTTCTTAATGCCTCATCTTCCGTCATTATTTTTGGAAGGATTCTTGGGACCCTGGCTTGTTTCACGCCAACCACAGGATGAAAAGCAGCTACTCTGTAAAGCTTCCATCTTCTCCCATGATATAAGCAACAAGTTTCCTCCAGATCTGTTTATATTTGGATTTAAAGCCTCTGGCAAGTACTGCAAGTCAGTGGTGTAGCTAGAGGGGGGTACAAAGTGCTCAGCTTTGTAGGGAGCCTCACTGCAGCATGCAAACAGCCCCTTCCCCTCCACTTCAGAGCCATTCTGGGCAGTGGGAGCAAATTGGAGGCTTTTGCCTACCTGCAAAACTGAGCGCTTTGCACCCCCTCTAGCTACGCCGCCGCTGCAAGTGCTGGACTGAAGTGCGTGTCAGGACAGAAGGCTGCCAATTTTGGGTGGTATATCTTACCTGCCGTCTAATGCGCAGAAAAGGTGGGGGAATTGGGTCAGCAAGAGCAAGACTGTGTTTGTAGCAGTTGCTCTAAGATAGAGCAACTTGGGCTCAGACCTGTGTTATTCAAATAAAAAGTCTTGAATGTCAAGGATCATCCCTCAATTTTCTTACTGGCTGCATGGGCCCCGTCCCCCTCTACCTCTTCCCCCAGGGGCGCTCCACATTGAATTAATGGGGTAAAGCACATTAGGGCTCCCCTCAGTGCAAAGGAACAGGGGGGGGCTTGGTTGTGCTGCCAAACAATTTACATCCCTGAAAGGAACTCAGTCTTGATCTTGATCTTATCCCAGTCCCCTAGTTGCCTTCACTGGGGTTCCAGTGCCTAGGGTTTCTCCACTGTGCTTCTTCTTATTGAGGGTTTGGGCTTGCCCTGGAGGAAGGAAAGAGCCTAGCAGGGTGCATCCTTCAGGTTGAATGCCTTAGGGATGCTCGGTTCCAAAGGGAGGGGAGCCAGCAAGTGTTACTTAGGAACCTTTGCTACCTGGGAGAGGCTGAGGTCAGGGCTTCTGGCCTGCAGGTCCTTTGCAGCCACAAGGGCTTCCTCTTGCCTTTGCTCCTCAGCTCTGGGCCCCACTTAGCTGTTCCAGGTCTTCTACTCCCTCTTCAGCTCCCCCTCATTCCTTCAACTCCAAATGCCACTATGATCCCTCCACCTTGCCCTCCCACTTCCCCTCTTGTTCCTTTCTCCAGTCTGTCTCTTTATCCTCCTCCTTTCTCTCATTCCCTTGTCCTTGGTTTGCTCCTGCTCTGCTCTCCCTGAATGATCTCCACCCAAATCCCTTCCTGCTCCATCTGTTTTTAATGCCTCTGAGAGTGCCACTGGGCTAAGCGACAGGCTCAAGGACAGCAGTCTCAAGCACTGCACTGGAAAGGTTCCCTCCCCCCTTTCCCCCAAGAGTTTGGGGTGCAAGAGATTTTCCTGCTCTGCCTTGTGCAAGTACTGACAGGGCAAAAACTGCCTTTGCTCTCCCTTTAGATGGCAAAGGGGTGGAATTCTTGTGAAAGGAAGTTGAGCAATTCTCATGGGGAAAAAAATGCAGAGGGAGAGAGAATGATGTATACAGAAAAGCTGAATTAACAGAGTTTATATCCCACTCACTTTCTGGACATGTGACTTGGAGGAAGGGGAGGAATAAAGATGAATAAAAGAAAAACAGGCAGGCAACAAAGACATACTGGAGAGGAGGGATGTTGTTCCCAAACACAAAACAGAAAGTTTTGGAAAAGGGGAGGAGAGGAAGGAAGGGAACGGAGAACAGAAGAAAGCAAGCCCGAAAGGAAGCAGGCACACACAGACACACAAAATGGAATTCTAGAAAAGAACTGCCGGCTGAAGCAAGGGAAGAATCCAATGAAGAAAGTAAGTACATGAAAGGGGAAAAAACACAGAGGTGCATTTGGATTTTTGTCCTCAACATCAGAAGCTCTAGGGAAGGGCTGCCATATGGATCTGCACCAAGCATTGGAGACTCGTACGGCAGGCACACAAGCTAGCTGGAAGGGAAAGCCCCAATGAAAGGAGAGTTCAACCAGCGAGCGAGGAAGGATCTGCTTGCGAGGGTGACGCAGGCAGCTTCTGCCCTCATGAGGGAGGAAGAGGACTCTTTTGGCAGCTGCTTCGAGAGAAGGAGAAAGCTGAAAATACTGACAGTCAAGCACACCCAACAGGCACAAGGCCGTACCAGCAACCACTCTGCAATACAGCAGGCAGGTTCTGTGGGCAAAGAGGCCAGGACAGCACTACCATTTTTGCTGCAGAGAAGTCACTGATGGCAAGGAAGGGTGATAGAAAGTGCCACTGTACCTCCGCAGCAGATATTGCCACCTTAGTCATGGCGCCCCTCCTGGCAACCATTTCTGCTTACGACTGGCCCTACTTCAAAGTGCCTTTCAGCTCTCACATCCCTGTTGCATAAGAACATAAGAAGAGCTCTGCTGGATCAGGCCAAAGGCCCATCTAGTTCAGCTTCCTGGATCTCACAGTTGCCCACCAGATGCTTCAGGCCACACACTACGTGCTTTTAACCAGCTAGTTGAATTTCTTGCACAATTTTTCAGTGTCAGGGTTACTCAGGGACAGTGCACTTAAGGATGGCCCTGACTTTGCAGCATGTGATACCTCGTGCTTAAACAGAACATTTCCTGCATAAACTGTTCTTTCTTTGAAATTCTTAATGGTTCCAGTAAGCGCCTCAGAGATTGGCCTTGACAGTGACTGACTTACACAGTTTTTTGCATGGTGACACAGTCCAGAGGCTTAGTGTGTTGCAGCCTTTTCACGAAGTTTGTCAGCACTGATCGTGTTGATCTCTTCATATAAGGCCCTCTTTGAAGACAAGCCTCCAGCTGTCTCCTTCATAACTTGGATGGGAAAAGTTTGACTGACAGACATCACGCTGTTGAGACACTGTTTCTTCAGTAAGTACTTCTAACTTTGGGCTGTTTGGATGTCGCTGAACCTTCAGATGACATCCAGTCTTGGATTTTTCTTCATCTTGGTTGGTTTTGGAGGCCTTTGATTGAAAGAAGTGTGCTTTCCATTCTGAATGAGTGTTCATCTTTTCATTTCAAATTACAAATAGAACAGGTATTAATACAAATTACAAACAGAACAAATGTTAACATATTAACTGTTAGGATCATACAAATATGACATAGTATTAATTTAGCAGAAAACGATTTAGAGGTCCCCAGAATACATTTTTTACATGCTTATTTTGTCAAGCAATTTGTTCGTGTTAGGGACAAGTATTTTATCATGCTTGCAAACTTCAGGAGCTCAGCTCAGGAGGGCAGTTAGCACAGGGGGGTCAAACTTGTTTCATACCGAGGGCTCGAATAGCATTCATGATGCCTGCTGAGGGCCGGAAGTGATGTCATTAGGCAGGAATTAAACAGGTCATAATAAAAAATAAGCCCTTTTTTCTTACTTAGGAACTCATTAGCTGCAAACAACAGAAGAGAAAATACACAAATCTTGATCATATTTCAAGATATGAGAGAGCCCAATTTTCACAGGGGCTGCCCTTTCAGCAGTAACACCACAGCACTGCTCAGCAGATGAGAGCCTGAGGGCTGGATAGAAAGCTTCCGCGGGCCATATCCGGCCCCCAGGGCCTTATGTTTGACACCCCTGAGTTAGCAGCTATCTTGCAAACTGCAGGAGCTGAGTACTTGGCAGGGTAATTAGCAGCTACGGTATCTGATTTTTGAATAGCCTCAGGGCTTGAGGCAATTATTTGATCTTTCCATCACCCTTTGGAGACCCACCAAAAATCAGGTCACGACCCACCAGTGGGCCCTGATGCACAGTTTGGGAACCACTACTTTGCAGTATTACTGAAAGAATAAAACACAAACATAATCAGCTAAACAAAAAGAGAGAGGAAAAAGGGAAAATAATAATAAGAACCATACAAGCAAAAAAAATTCAGCAATCGATACTATAAAACATAATTCATAAATATACTATGCATGTAAATCTAAAAAAAGTTTCCAAACATCCAAAAATACTTCCATTTGTATTTCTTGTCTGTAAGCCATTCGTTCAAAGGCTGATAATGTTAAAATCCTGAGTTAATAGGAAAGTGATTATTCTTCCACTGTTTTAATATAAGACATTTAGCAACAGTAAGCTCACTGATGGTCCATTTTTGTTGTCCCGCTGTTAACACCCACACAACAGGGTCATAATTCAAAAGAACGTTATTGTTCCCACTGCAGACCTCTCTCTGAATATACATTTTATCCACTGTATTTTGCTAAACTAGGAGCCTAAATTGTTTTCCAAGAATGTCTTGTTTCCAGTCTTTTTAAACAACAACTGCTGTTGATAGCAAAGGACTTCAGAGGTGTAAGCAAGCAGTATATGGTAAATGATGCCAGCACGCCCCCATGTGGTTGTAGCATGCATATTCCTTCCTGCAAATACCCTTGTCTCAGCGTGAACTTGATGAGATTTGCTTCTGAATTTGCTTCTGATGAGATTTGCTTCTGAATGCAGTCTTAGAAAAATATTTCCAGACCTGTATTCTTGTTGAATGCTATGTCAGTTCAGTTCAGTTTCATCCCTCACTGAATTGTTTTTGTACCGTCACTATTTGTAACAGTACAAATCTTAAAACTCTTTCTGCCACTTGTGCCACCTGAGAATTTCATGTTTGTTTGGCTTTCAGAGTTGCATCCTAGGGCTTCAGCCCTATACACATTCACGTGGGAGTAACTTCCACTAAACTCAGTGGGATTTACTTCTGAGAAGACATGTCTAGGCTTCCATTGTAAGTTTCATTAATCATGAAAGTTAGAAAGTTAGTCAAGGCTGTGGAAACTTAGGATACAATCCTTATGCCACAATCCTATACTTATCCTGTGCCAATGCAGTGTTCACTGTGCAAGCACACACTGTCGCAAACGTGTCTTAAAGCACATCGCTACAGCACCGAAGAAGGGGTGCTAGCAGGAAGGGCTTGTGCTGCTGGTGTCAGTGCAAGGAGGAATACGCTCTGAAGCAATTGAGAGCTACTCCAAGCCAGGGCCTATGAGAAGGGGGTAAAGGGGGTAATTTGTACCCAGGTCTAGGGTCAAAAAGGGAGCACAGGAACCAAAGAAGGGGCCCAGAAATTTTCTAGGATCTTACGTTTTCTGATCTCACCCAGACTTGTTGCCTGTGCAGGATGCTGGGGGCACTACTGCAGACATGAGATGGCAGCTAGTGCTGCAGGCTATACACACTGGGCCTGGGAATGCCCTGGGAGGAAACTGGCCTGCTACAGTAGCTCTGGCTTGTGGACCTGCTTACCATGAAGGAGTGTTCAGGAGCTCAGGGATACAGCTGCAGGACTACAGCTGCCGCAGGTTTTGGTACACACAGAACACTTTCCATTCTATTGTGAACCTAAAAACAATGGTGTGAATTTTCTGCAATGATTTTCTATGTTTGAAAGATTTTAGAGAGATTTCGGAGTGGTGTATGTTTTTCTATATTTCTGTATCTAGCTGCCAATGTCACATGGGCAGGTAGACCTGGGCTCCACTTCAGGAAGCCTAGTAGACCTGGGCTCCAAAGACTATTTTGGCTGTCACCACCTTCCCCCTACCCTGTTTTGCCCCCTCCCTTCCCCCTTTGGGAAAGGACCCAAAAGAATCTTTTTACCCCCTGATAAACTTCCTCTCAGAGGCCCTGCTCTAAGCAGTACAGGGGTAGGATGGGAAGGCGCAGTTCAGGTATGGGTAGGGGGCAAGATCAGCAGTAGCTGCATTCACTGCATGCTATCCCCCTCCCCTGACCTGAAATTCAACTCAGACTTGCGATGGCTATTTAGCAGTTATGCAGACTGGGGCTTTCCTGGTGCAACGGCCCACTTACCTTGAGGAGACCTCCAGCCTGCTCACTTCCAGCGTAAGATGCAGTGTGGCTGCGCTGGCTCCGTTGCGTCGGTGATGCCCATGTTTTTAAACGAATGCTGAGTCTGCACAATTGTATGTGTGGGGCACGGGGTTGTGTGCATGCACATGTACGACATGTACAATGCATGTTTACAATACGTGCAAAAAATAAAGAAATGTGATTTGGGAAGTGGGGAACCTTGTGAAAGAATTGTAAAGAAGTAGCCAGGTTAAACACACACAAAAAACACCCCAGGCAAGTAATCATATTTATTTTTTTCTGTTAGTCCCACATAATATTTTACATAGTAATTGGAAGCAACTTGCTTATTAAACCATTCTAACTGTTAATTAGCAGAGGAAGTAATCAAGATGTCTATCATTAAAGTGAGCACGAATGCAATGATGCAGATATAGGTCTTCAAAAACACTCAACCCAAAGAAAGACAGCAACAACAGCGAAAGGAATTGGTCGTGGAATAAGGAGGAAGGCTGGATTGGTGCGAAAGCAAATCAAGCAATGATTGTTGCAAGAAAAACAGATTGACTGGGGACAGGGCCAGCTTTAAGCCAGTGGGACCAGTTGCCTCCAATTGGGTCCAGCACCTACACACTAGGGTGAAGTAAGTGTTGGCAACCTCCAGTCTCGAAAGACTATGGTATCGCGCACTGGATGGTGGTTCTGGCACAGCGTCTAGTGTGGCTGAAAAGGCCGATTCGGGAGTGACAATCCCTTCCACACTGGGAGCAAGTGTAGTGTGTCCCTGGTCTGTCTCCCTGGCTGTGGGCCTTCCTTCTTTGCCTCTTTGCCTCGGTCTGTTGGCCAAGTGTTTCTTCAAACTGGGAAAGACCATGCTGCACAGCCTGCCTCCAAGCGGGCTGCTCAGAGGCCAGGGTTTCCCACCTGTTGAGGTCCACTCCTAAGGCCTTCAGAGCCCTCTTGCAGATGTCCTTGTATCGCAGCTGTGGTCTACCTGTAGGGCGCTTTCCTTGCACGAGTTCTCCCGATCGCCCCCTTTAAGGAGGTGATCGGAGTTTGTTTTGCCTGGCCAGGACACGAGAGTCCCTCCCCAAGGGGGAGGTGTAGGGGGCTGGGTCGGGCAGCTACGGTGGTCCTTTAAAAGGGGATGTGACCCAGCCCTCTTCCTCCTTGTGCACATGGGCACTG
The DNA here is from genome assembly GCF_035046505.1 of Tiliqua scincoides. Classification (NCBI taxonomy): domain Eukaryota; kingdom Metazoa; phylum Chordata; class Lepidosauria; order Squamata; family Scincidae; genus Tiliqua; species Tiliqua scincoides. The sequence goes on along the minus strand of NC_089827.1, from coordinate 23,606,226 downwards.
TGGGAATACCCACCCGCCTGCCCTAGAGGCAGTCTGAGTTTAACTGGTCGCCGTTTGGGGCTGGGTAGGAATTTTTTGCTGCCTGCCAAGATTGGCCAAAGGGCAGGCGGTTTTTTCGCCTACCCCAGACTGTTATGGGCTAGGGGGTTACACCCCCCTGTTTACAAGCAGCCATTGGTCACTTTAAGAGGGCAGGTGGTGCGGGTTAGGAGGCGTGAATGGGACTCTGGCATGCACCTTCAGGCTGCATAGGCAGGGCAGAACCCTATTTCAATTCTCAGCGGCTTGGCGGCACGAGGACTTAGACAGGGCCCTGGCCGGGATCACAGGGCACACCTCAGAGGCTCAGCGGCTCGAGGTGGCGCAGTCTGTGGTCCGGTTGCCTTCCCCTTAAGGGATAGACATGGATGAGACGCGCCGTCCCAGCAGCGGGGCGCGACTTGGAGTTGGGTGCATGCCCACGTGGGGGCAGAGGTTTCTGGTACCGCCCAGAGGTCCCTCCCCGCACCACAGGGGCTTTCACTGCCTCGGATACTGCAGGTCTCAGCCTCTGCTCCTCTTGTTAATGTACAATAAAGTGGCCCTTTCTTCCATATCTGTTGTCTCGAGTGTTCATTGGACAGTGCGGAAACAATCCATAGAGGAGATCCTTTGGGATCTGGCCATAATTAATATTTTTACTAAATCATTTCACAGTCACTTAAACAAGTGGTTTTGTAACTATTTATTTTTCAAAGATAATCCACATATTTTGTTTGTTTACTTGCAGGTTTACACATATGCAATTTTATATTAAAACGTGCTTCGATCCATTTGGTCCATTAACTCACACACACTTTTAAAGCTTACATTTTGATTGCTTTCCATTCTACCACAGAGATGTAAAATCTATAAAAACTTTTGTTTGTATCTCTTAAGATTCTACAGACCTTGGCTGTGGACCTGGGTCCCTACAAAAAAAAAAAATGTTTCTAATTGGGCCCTGCAGTTCCTAAGGCAAGCCCTGACTGTAGAGCTATGGCAAAGAGTGGCAAAAGAGTTGCTTGTTGGTCTTGCTGCTTCACCCTCTTCTCTAAAATCCAGATTTCTTGCCATTTCTGTTGATGCCTTTTCAAATTCTTATTTCAAATGAAATCAGTTAGGTATAAAAAACCGAAATAGTACTATTATGTGAGTTCAGTCAGTGCGCTAAAGGAAGGGCTAAAAAGTAACACCTACTTCTTGGTAATCTTCTTCCAGAATGGGAAGAAGCTTCTCTACCTTGTCTTCCAGAAAGTGATGGTAGGACCAACTCTGATCTCTGAGACTGCACCGAAAAATCTGGTGGAAGGAAAACCTCTACCCCTGCCCCACTTCCTCCCCTCCAACACCAATCCCTCAGCAAGCATGGAAGTTGACAAACTAGATTACATCTCCTGGTATGGTATGGTTGGCAACCTTCAGTCTTGAAAGACTATGGTATAAGCCTACAGCACCTGGTATTCCCAGGTAGTCTCCCATCCAAGTACTAACCAGTCCTGACCCTGTGTAGCTTCCAAGATCAGATGAGATCAGGCATGTGCAGGGTAACAGTTGCTTATAGGAGCAATATACATACTTATGCTTATAGGAGATATACATCTCCTGAATGCTTATAGGAGATATACATCTCCTGACCAGCCTCATTTTCTTACAGAATCATATGATGTGACTCACTAATAAGGCTGATGTTTATCTGGACAGCAGCTTAATTTTTTTGAATCAAAACATGGAATTAATCTGAGCAAGGCAACAATTTTTTTATAGTCCCTTTCTGATACTGTACAATTTTCACCTTAAGTGGAATGAGTTTTGTGGCATAGCGATGAAAAGGAAAGATTGAAATTGGCTATCGTTCTTCTGCTTGAAGAGCTTTGTGGTAGGAAGGGAAATATTGGGTTTTGCTGTTCCTATTTTAATGCAGCTAAACGCATGAATACTGCCACTGAAAATTTGTATTTTAGAACAGATTGATTGAACAATAGTATCCACACATGCAAATAAGAAATCAGAAGCTAATATGCAAAGAGGTAAGTGAAATATTGCAAAGTATTATATTATCTTTCTCATATGATGAAAGCCAGATTAAGCTTTCCCTGCATGAGCTTTCATGCACCCATGTGAATTTGTCTGGTCCCAAGTCCGCACTGGCGACATGTCAGACAGGCAATCAACAGGTGTACCTCCATCCAGTTCAGGTTAAATCAGGGGATTGTGGGAGACTTACCATACCACTCTTGCTCCAATAGGAAAGAACAGGTCAGGCTATTTTAGACCTGAGTCAAAATATCATTATGCCAACATTTCAGAACCAGATACAGGGGGTACAGAATTCTTCCAAATTCTCAAGAGCCAGGATGGCATAAAGGTTTGGGTGTTGGACTTAGACCTGGAAGACCCAGGTTCAAATCCCTGCTCTGCCATGAAGCTTCCTGGGTGACCTTGGGCCAGTTATTCTCTCTCAGCCTCTCCTACCTCACAGGGTTGTTGTGAGAACAAAAGGAGGGGAGAAACTATGTATACCACACTGAAGCCCCTTGGAGGAAGGGTGGTGTGAAAAATAAAAATAACTGTTCCTCCAAATGAATTTCTTCTGTGGCTGCCCACAAAATCCACAGCGGCAGAAGAATTTATTTGTAACACACTGTTGGAGGCAGGAAAGAGACATCCAGTTGTCTAGGCAACTTTTTCCTGTTTTTTTCTGCTGTGCTGCAGACACTCACAGACTGCAACCTGGTTAAGGAAAAGAGGGAAGCATCCCTTTGTCTCCTATGCAATGTAAACATGTGCTCCCTTCCCCTGTCTGCAGTGTAATGAATAAACCGGCTCAAGCCCTCCCAGAAATCTGGATTTGGCCTTGGACTTGCTTATGCTTTCACTGTGGTCAGGAAGCAGTCAGTTCAGCAGCTTCAAAACAGGGCTTCAGAGCTAGTTTGGAAGCACTGTAATCTTCTCCCGGTATGAACCCAACTGCTTGCTTTAGTTGTTGACCTAATGTAATATCTACAGGAGCACGTAGCGCTGTTCCTCTGTCTGTTTCCTCAAGTTCTGTGGTCGGAAGGCTTGCCAGAGTCTGATGTGGCAGGCTTTTTGAAGGCAAATTAAAACTGCTTGAAAATCTGCTGGGATAGTGATTTAATGGAATGTGCCTACATTTTTATTGATTTGCAAGAAATGCAGGGTGTCCTGTTTTAAAACAGATAAACGTATCCCATGACAAACCTACCAACCTTTCTGGGTAAGAAGACAGCAGATGCTCCTTTGTCACAATCAGTAGGATTTTTAATTTTTATTTTAATGCAGGAGGAGGGCAGGGGGAGGGTGTCCCACAGGGCCCAGGAGGGGCAGGGCTGCAGAAGTTGCAGCCAGATCCTATCCCCCCACCTACACCTGAAAGCCTGACACAGGCTACTTGAATCTGCACCAGCGATTTCACTGTTGCAGATTCAAGTAGACCCTTAGGGGCTGTGGGAGCAGTACATGGGGTAAGGGAAGTGATGTTCTCTTACTCCTGCTGCTTCTCTAGCCTCGCAGGATACAGTGGCAGCTGTTTTGGTGCCTCTGTACTGCACAACACCAGACAAGCATAGGACTGGGCCCTGACAGCCCAATCCTGAGCTGCCTGGGGCGCCCAGGCTTGGCGGCACCGAGAAGGGCTACCATCAGATCCTGTGCCTCCTGGGCTACTGTGGGAGGCACCTTGGGAGAAGGGGACTTTCGTCCCCTTCCCCCGAGTAAGGTAAGTAGCCCCACAATGGGGCTACTCACTTTACTACTGAGCAAAAGGTCGGTGCCCTACACGAGCGCTTTGGATCCTGCGGAGCAGAGCTCCGCAGACCTATCTCCCTCCCTCCCCCTGGCACGCCTCCAGCCTATCCCCTGGCACGCCTCCAGCCTATCCCCTGGCACGCCTCCCCCTGGCCTCTCTCCACCCCCCACTGGCCTCCCCCCTCCCTGGAATGCCTCCTCCCCGTCCCCGCCTACTGTGCCGCAGCTTGGCTGTCTGGGAGACCGCCAAGCCGTGGAAGCTGGGTGGCTGCCCCACGCTAGCCTAGCACCGGCGGCACGCAGTTGTGCCGCCAAGCACAGGATTGGGCTGTGAGTCTGCTATTTTATTGTTTAGAAAGAATGTCCAATGACAATATTATTAATAAATTAAGTATGTATTGCATTTCAGTAACCAAGTCTTCAAAGCAGTTCATATATCAAAAGGAATGAGAAGATAGTTCTTTGCCCCAAAGGGCTCACAGTGTCACATTTAGTGTTATATAACATTTGAACTTTAGAGCAGCTAAATAAAGAATTTCAGATATGATCTTTAAGACCAATTGATATTGATACCCAAGCACATGAATAACTTTTTCACCCATTGAAATCTATTGAACTTTGGATTGTTTATCTTTGGCTGAACTGTGCCCTTTAACTGGATTGCTTCACAACCCATCATGAGGCTTGTAGCGCCGGCTAATCAATACCAGTGCAACAGAGATCATTCTTACACTGGAAGCAGATTTGCCTTCTAGAGGAAACGGAAATTTCCGTTGGTTGGGTGCATTATTGCAGCTGTTTGGGGGTGGGCATGAAGAGACTGCAGTGGAATTGCAAAAAGAGCAAAAGAACGTAAGAATGAACCTATGCTGTGCAACCTTTTAAACTGCGCTATCACTCAAACATTTTAGCTAACCTTCAAAGGCCTAGTTTTCGCAATATCATTTTCATATCCCATTTACTCTTAATCAGGGCTATCATACAAATGAACACAAAATTAAGGAAAAGAAAAAGAGGGAAATGAACGAGTCAAGGACTGAAGACCTAGAAGAGCCCACAGTCCTTCAGGTTCTCTTTGATGATTATGTCTGTCACAGCATCAAACACAAACTTGACATTCTGGGTGTCTGTTGCACAGGTCATATGGGAGTATATCTCTTTATCTTCTTTCCTTAAGTTCAAGTCTAGGAACTGGCTCTTGATATAATTTCCTGCATCTTCAAACGTGTTCGAGCCTAGATGGAAGGGTACACAAGAAACTGCTCCTGTCATCCTTTTTAAACAGACTGCTTCCAGATCACATGCTCTGTCTAGTTCAACTTGCATCATGGGCACTCTCCCCCCCCCCCCAGTATATCACATGAAATCTCCAGTGCATATATAAATACAGGTGTAATTCTGAATTATTACACTTGACTTGTGTTTGCATTCACAACATGGACTTTAAACATTAGAAAAAAATATTCATCTCACATCCCAAAGTTCTCATCAATTATACTTCTTTTAAAAAATATGCATTATCCTTAGTGTGACCTTGACTCAAGTCACATTTGGGCCTGAAAAATAGAGCTCTTTCCCACTAAGTTCAGAAAAATGGCTTGATTTTTTCAAAGCCCTGTTCTGAACTTGGGAAATCCTACAAAGCTCCTGATAACATAAGAACATAAGAACAGCCCCACTGGATCAGGCCATAGGCCCATCTAGTTCAGCTTCCTGTATCTCACAGCGGCCCACCAAATGCCCCAGGGAGCACACCTGATAACAAGAGACCTGCATCCTGGTGCCCTCCCTTGCATCTGGCATTCTGACATAGCCCATTTCTAAAATCAGGAGGTTGCACATACACATCATGGCTTGTAACCCATAATGGATTTTTCCTCCAGAAACTTGTCCAATTCCCTTTTAAAGGCGTCCAGGCCAGACGCCATCACCACATCCTGTGGCAAAGAGTTCCACAGACCAACCACACGCTGAGTAAAGAAATATTTTCTTTTGTCTGTTCCAACTCTCCCAACACTCAATTTTAGTGGATGTCCCCTGGTTCTGGTGTTATGTAAGAGTGTAAAGAGCATCTCTTTAACATCACACGGTGCATGACAGCTTTTCTGAATTCACCTCAGGCAGCCCAGTTCTCTCCCTGGCAGGGCCACTGGGTGCACCAGCACCTTCAGTGGGGCTACTCAAGTCTGTACTGGTTATTTTGTCAGCACATACTGGAGAACCTCCATGTCAGGCTTCTTGGCCCAACACAGAAGACAGGATGTTGTACGCCCCTCCTGGGCCAGTCACTCCTCCCGCCCTGCCCTCCTCCCACCCTGAAAACCCGCACTACTGCCTGGCAGTGTGACTTACTGTCGGGTGCTCCCATGGTGTCCTCCCATGATGTCCTCCAACTGGTTCTGGCCCAGCGCCAGGGCTCCCTACTCAGAGGGAGCCATAAATGTGTTTTATGGCACATTTACAACACCCAGCACTGGTTCTGTAGCTCAGCACCAGTGCTAGGCCCAGATCGGATTGGCCCCTGTTCCCAACAGTCCTTGAAAACTGCCCCTGCTTCTCCTTCCACACATTTGATCTGATGGAAGCTGCATTAATAATGGCAGCAGCAACAGTGAAGATATGGAAGCCTAAGATTCCTGCCTTGGTAGAAGGAATGTTGGCATCCCAGGCACTGAGGATTGCTGAGAAGTGCATTTTTCACCCAGAGTGCTTGGGATGATAAAGTTTCAGGTGCCGGAAAAAGGGAGTTCTTTAGAACACCAGCTCGACATCTCTGCTGCTGCTTCAGTGCTATTGTCAGATCAGGCAAGGTGGAAAGCCATGGCAAGACTATGTTGTGGTGGTGTTCTTTGGCTCAGAATGCCATCTGAGTCACAGAAGAGCTCTGTGTGTGAGAGCTCGCTAAGTTTGGGATGTGCCCAAGCTGTATGTGCTGGCAAATTTGGATCCTAGACTGCTGCCCCAAATTCCTCAGCATTGCTACCTAAATATGTAATGTGTGAATGTGACCAAAATGTGTGGGTATGTATGCTCATACCATGTCGTGCTCATCAAAGAGCCAAGATTGGCCGATTTGGTTTGTCTTGTGTAATTTTTAATCTCCCCACCAATGGCAGATCAGTTCAACGACTCAACTTACCATCATATTCTGGGAAGCAGACGCTGAGATGGACTTTGGTTATTTTTTCTTGGAACAGATCTTTCTTATTTAGAAACAGCACAATGGAAGTGGTGGCAAAGTACTTGTGGTTGCAAATGCTGTTGAACAAGTGGAGGCTTTCATGCATTCTGTTCTGTTAAGGAAGAGAAAAGGCAGCTATTAGACACCATAATCATCTGTCACTCTGACTCTGTTATGCTTTTCCTACCAAGGCCCCAGCAATTCAGCAGGTTAATCTTTCCAAGGTTATCAGAGCAGGAAATGTGAATAATGCGGCTAATAAACCATCATAGGCTACCTTAAATTCTCTTTGCAGAGTACAGGGGGCCCTCCTTATCTGCAGACTCATCCACAGATGCTGAGCCCACAGCTGTAGGGCCTGAGAGGACCTCCCGGACGCAACCAGAACTGCCCTCTGGTTCACGCCTCCCACATCTGGGAGGTCCTCTGAAGTCCACCCCTCACAGATTTAATTATCCATGGCAGTGGCAAACTTTTAGCACTGGGACCCACTTTTTAGAATGACAATCTGTCAGGACCCAGTGGAAGTGATGTCATGACCGGAAGTGACATCATCAAGCAGAAAAATTGTTAACAATCCTAGGCTGCAATCCTACCCACACTTACCCAGGAGTAAGTCCCGTTTGCTATCATTGTTAAATGCATATACAAAGTAGCCTGTTAAAAGTACAGGTGTGCAACATTTCCCCCAAATGCAGTCACATATCATGGGAGCAGCGAGTCTAATATATTAAAAATAAAATATTGCAATGATTGGGGACCCACCTGAAAATGGCTCGTTACCCGCCTAGTAGGTCCCGACCCACAGTTTCAGAAACACTGATCTGTGGAATTTGGTATCCACAGGGGAGGGGGGCTTCCTGGAATTGATCCCCCATGGATACCAAGGGCCCACTGTACAAAGTCTCATCCCTTTCTCTCTGCTGTTCTCTGACTCACCACTTCTTCATCCTCCACCAGGACCATGTCATAGGCACTAAGAGCTGCACAGAATATGATGCAGGTCACTCCTTCAAAGCAGTGAATCCACTTTTTCCTCTCAGATCTTTGTCCTCCCACATCAAACATCCTAGGAAGTAAAATCAGTGATTAACAAACATACACATTCACACAAATAAAATACAGAGCAACTTACTAACATTTTGCTCCTTCCCCCTAAAAAATGATCGTGCTGATTTTATCTCACAGATCACAGGAATCTGTGATGGGGCATGAGATATGATGTAGTGGTAGCTGTGAGACACTATAGCAAGTTAGGGTACAATCCTAACTTGCACTGGAACAGACAGGCCAACCGGCCTGCGCTGAATCCAGTGCAAGGTAGGTGTGGGCTGGGGTACAACTCAGAGTAAGGAGATTTTATTCCCCGTGTGTCGCACGCCAGTCAGTCCTATGATGCTACGCAGATCTGCACCTGCAGTTTCACAAGTGCAAATCTGAGCAGCCTGTATGACACTGGTCAGACTGGGGGCAGGCAGGAACTGACACTGTGTTGCTATGGCCACTCCCACCCCCTTCCTGAGCCCAATCCACCTCCAAAGCCACCCTCCTGCCACCCAAAAACACCCCCTCCCCACCTCCATTCTGTCCTCCCACCACCCTTTCCAACCCCCTGTCGCAGACTGCCTGGGCTCTGGCACAAATGTACCTTCTCTGGGTGCAGGTCCAGCACTGCTAGGCCAGTCCACATCCTTGTGCTGGCCTAGCATGCTCCCAAGTAGCTGCGAATGTGCTTTATGACATGTTTGTGACACTTAGGAGCCTGCACAAGAGACTTGCATGGGGGGGGGGGTGTATTGCTCTGCTCATTGTGCATAAGGAAGGCCTTCCTTCATGTTACCTCCACCATTAATTCCTATTGGCGCTCTTAGATTGTACATACAAAGTTGTCTTCTACTACCATCCAATTCAGTGCAAATTCCCACACAGCGATGCTGGCACAGCGATACTCAGTGCAGCATCCTGTGTGGGAATTTCAGTTGCTGGAGGTCTCCTCAGAGGAAGCCCCAGCAGCTGTGATGGGGCAATGAACCTACATGAGTTCAATTGCTGATGCAAGTCCACATTGCCCAGTGTCAGCTGCTCAGGCCCAGGAAGGGAGATAGGATACAGCACAGGCCAGTGCAGCCAATCCTACCTCTTTTTGGCCCTGATCTGCCAATCCCTGGCCATGTTGCCATCCTCCCTCTGTCCCATTCTGTCCCCTCCCCCACCCTGTACGAGTGCTCCTCCCTACCATCCCACTGCCCTGTTCTTCTTCTATGCTGCTCAGCACAGAACTCAGCTTCTCTGGCATGTGCTGCTCCTTCTGCTAGCATGAACAGGCCAATGCAGGCTTTAGTGCCAGCACCAGCAATTGCTATGCCATCTCAAAGTGCTTTACGGCAAGCACCAGTGCAGCTGTGTCATTGCACATGCTACACCAATGCTAGGATTGAGATGTAAATCAAACAATTGTTCACCTATTGTCTGCCTATTGATGTTACACCTATTGATGTAAATCAAACAATTGTTCACCTATTGTCTGCATTGACCAGGAGTGGTGCTCTAGGGTTGCAGACACCGGTTTTTCTCTAGGGTTTTTCAGACATGGGTTTTTGTTTTGTTTTTTTGTTTTACCCAAAAAACAAATGGAAAAACAAAAAACCCAAACCCAGGCCCTTCTATTTCTTATCAAATATATATTGAAGACCCAGAAAGCACTGCGATTGAGAAAGCAGGTTATTCTGTTAGTTTTCAAGGTTTAAAAACATGAGAGTGCACAAATGTCAGATACTCCATGGGTAAAATGGTTATCACCTAATACTATCACTGTGAAGGAGAATTCACCAAAGCTCCTTCCCTGACATGTGTCATTGCTGTGCTTTGTAGGCAACAGCAGTAGCAATCGATGCTGAGTTGAAAGATCAATACATATGAAGACATTCAGTCGTGTTTAATACCTGGATAGGCAGTTATACAGTAGCTAGAGCAGAAGTAATTCTTTACGCCAGTGGTTCTCACACATTTAGCACTGGGACCCACTTTTTAGAATGAGAATCCGTCAGGACCCACCGGAAGTGATGTTATAACCGGAAGTGACATCATCAAACAGGAACATTTTTAACAATCCTAGGCTGCAATCCTACCCACACTTACCCAGGAGTAAGTCCCATTCTCTATCGTTGTTAAAAGAATATACACAGTAGCTTGTTAAAAGTACAGGTCTGTAACATTTCCCCAAACGCATCACATACCATGGTAACATTAAATCTAATAGATTAAAAATAAAATTTTGAAATGAATGGTGACCCACCTGAAATTGGTTTATAACCCACCTGATGGGTCCTGACCCATAGTTTGAGAAACACTGCTTTACGCACATAACAGTAATAGAAAAGTGCAGACTCTCCATCCTCAAGAATTTTTACATCTCTTATAGAATTATTGAATTTCAATAATATGAAATTCTTGAAATTCTCAGTTATTGAATTCTCAGGTTTTTTTTTGAATACCTTGAAACTATCAGGCATTTTTCTTTTGAAAGAATCCTGAAATTTGCTTTGAAGTCTCTCTCCCCCCCCCCCTTTAACATTTTGGTGTCAACATTACTTAAAAGTTTTTGTTTTTTTTAAAAAGGATAAGTTGTGCTAGAAAAAAAACTTGAGTAAAAACCGACAGCGCAACAATGGGTCTCGCCAACTGCAGCATGGGAAGTGGCTGGTTGGGCCTAAGTGGTTGTGTGTGCATGACGTGCCTGGGGAAAGGACTGAAAATTCAAGAATAGCTTCTCTCCGAGCATGTGAGCACCCATTTGTATTACTTAAACATCACCCCAAAAGGTAAAATACAGGGATCAAATATAGATAGTGCTAAAGCAGGAGCTGCCCAGGAAATAAGAACTGTTGGCATGTTGTATGAAACCAGTCCCCAACTCCTGCATGGCAGCTTGTCATTTCTTTGCTATTTGCGTACCTAATTCTGTAAATAGCATGCAAAGCATTTTACAAATACTGATTTGCCTCAGCTCCCAACAACACAGACCTCTTTTTAAATATTTGATTTTGCAATATGTGCTTTGCCCGAAAGCCAGTGAGTTTCATGGCACAGCGACTCCTTGCTTGGGAAAATGAGAGGCTTGTGAAGGCTTTGATTGCGGGTTCCAGCCAGGGGTGCACTAAAGTCTCTTACTATCTTGCCAGCATCTGAGTTTGTCCCAGTGAGCTGAATTAGGTTGATTTAGCTCTTACCTGAAATCACATGCACAGTGAGGAAAAATGGGGAAGAACTTACCTAAAGTGCAAGTCCTTGAAAGAAAACTGGGTCTCAATAATCCCTGTTGTCTTTACTCGTGAACGAAGGACATCTTGCTCATTTGGGACATAGCCTGGGGCTGTTAGCCTGTCCAGATCATGGAGATAGCTACCAAAATAAGTGACAGGAAAAAAAAAAAAAAAACCAGTACATTGAAGAAGAACATTATCACTTCTTTGCTCATGCTAACTGAAACTTTCACGGAATTTACTCCATGTGCAATCTATGCTGAAGGACACATAAGTATAAAGAATATGCATTATAAAAAGTAACAGGGAATGAAGAAGCATACATGTACACAAATGCCCAGACAGTGTTAAGAATATAAGAAGTGCCTTGTTGGATCAGGCTAAAGAACCATTTAGTCTAATATCCTGTTTTCTACAGTGGTCTGCCAGCTTGGAAGCTCAGAAACAGAAGAGAAAGGCATATCTCTGTCCCTTCCTTGCGCCCCTGCAGCTGGTATTCAGAAGCAGACTGGGGTGCACCTGGAGGTGACACAGTCATCATGACTAGCAGCCATCATGACTAGTAGGACACATGTGTCCTTCATGAATTTGTCACATGGTGCCATCTCTGAGCTAGTGGCCATCACCGCATCTTAGTTGGCATCCTTCAGTCTTGGAAGACTATGGTATCGCGCTCTGAATGGTGGTTCTGGAACAGAGTGTCCTCTCCAGTGCGCGACGCCTGGTTAAAGCAGGTATGGAGGATAGACTGTTTCCATGCAGCAAATCCCCCCTCCATGTCGCTGAAATGGTCCAATGGAAAGGCAGAGGCCAATACGGTTGGTTCCAGCGGTGTCGCAGGAGTTGCCAGAACGTGACTGTGTTCAGCCATGAACTGCCTCAGGGACTCCAGCTCCGGATTTTGCCTCGAGGTTGACTCCTGAAGCCTTTTCCGTAACTGGATGTAGCCACAAGGCAGTGGAGGCTTGGGATCAGAGTTTTCCTTCTCTCAGATGAGCTGCCTTCCCAGGCTGACGAGTCCCATCTACCCGGTGGCTGTTTAGTCGCCTCTTACGACAAGTACAGCCAAACTGAGGGCCTATTCTTATCCCCAGCCCCCAGGGGAAGCACATGTGGAATTTGCTACCGCATCTTGTGGTAGCAAATTCCAGATGTGCTGTATTCAAAAGTACTTCCATTTTTTCATCCTGAACATATTCAAAGAAGCCAACTTTCCACTTACTAGGCAGCTGAGTCATTAAGTTGATACTCGGATGCCCTTTCAAAACAGGCCTGTATCCCTGGGTCTTGCCACAGTCGTTTGATGATTACAGCCAGTTCAGGAGGCATGGTCCCATCCTCAATGGAGTCTGCTATGGCAAAAAGCTGCCTTTCATCTTCCTGCAAGAAAAGTTTGGTGAGTGAGTCCTTCCCTTTGTTTTGTTGAAGCTGTCCATTTTTGTCCATTTTTGTCCATTTTTGTCCATTTCACAAAAATGTCCATGCTGTCCATTTTTGTGAAATTGTCTAGGGTTTAATTTTTTTTATTAACCCTGCCCCACCATATTACTTCCTTACCATATTAAAAATACGTATTTATTTTTTACTGTCAGTCTTATCAACCCATAGGGCTTGGAGTAGGTTTGCAATCTGAGAATAAAAATCTAAATACATATAAAAATAAATTCATAATAAATGAATGAATAATAAATGCGAGGCAACATCTGTACATACTCAATGCATTAAAAATACATTACTCTGAATGGTGAAAAATGTCTCTAGACTAGGGTAGAAAATACAGTATGTGAAAACTCATTTTCCCCATGTGCCTGGCCCAGCTTGGACACCACAGTATATCTACACATGGACACTATGCTCAAAAAAGGCCAGTTATGCAATATCCAGTGCCTGTAGACCAGCTTGAATGACTGATATTCATCAAATAACCAGGGAATCAGTTACACAATCTCAGTCTATAGCTATTAAATTTTATGTGCGTATACTTTTTTTTTTTTTAAATTGCTCTCATGTGTGGATGTTCTGTGGTTAATTCACTAGATGGGCAGGAATAATAGCCCTATGCATATCTGATCAGTAGTAAGTTCCCTTGAGTTCATTGGTGCTTACTCCCAGGAAAGTGTGTGTAGAATTGAAGACTTACCAGGGAGCAACTGGGACTTACTGAACATAGTGGGACTTGCTGCTGAGTACATGTATAGGGGGCCCCTATACATGTAATCTGTGGATTCATGGTTTCAGTATCCACGGATTAGGGCTTCCCACCCCCCACGCACACCCTCTATGTCCATACTGGGTTTAAAGGCTTCCCAGGTGAAGAAAATCTTCTATAAACTATAATAGCCTCTAGGCTTACAGTGCTTTGCAAGCTGCCTCCTAGCACACTTGGAGAAAATTGAAGGAGCTCAACAGGTAGAAGAATTTATGCTTCTTGTTGACCTCCTTCAGTTTTTTCCAAGTGTGCTGGCTGTAAATGCTCTAGGCTTACAATTCTCACTTTAAGGAAGATTTTATTTGCACAATAAACCTTCAAACTGGACAAATGGGCATGGAGGGGTCCCTGTATCCATTGTTTCTGGTATACATGGGGGAGCAGGAACACATTTCCTGCAGTGTATATAGGTTTGCAATGTTTATGTGTATATAATGCTTTCTAAGTGTGGAAGGCGCTTCACATGAATTAGCTTGATGAAACTGACAAGGAAAATGTATTGAGCCCTATGGAAACGGAGTTGTATATGCACACTTTCTTGTGAGCAGGCAGACATGCCTCAGTTCACTTTGAAGAGAAGGCTGAACAGAATGCAGTGCCACCAGAATGATGCTAATCCGATGAACGCAGGACCTAAAAACACTTGTGAAAGAAGTCTGTGTCCACCCCCCTCCCCAGCTGACAAGGAAAATGTATTGAAAGTAAAACTCAGCTGCACATGTGTGTTTACTTGTGAGTATGCAGATGTGTCTGGGCTCCTATTGAAGGCCAGGCAAAGGGGAATACAAGGTCACCAGGATGGTCCCAAACTGATGAATGTGGAGCTCAACACTGCAGAAGGTACCATATTAAAAAGGACAAAAACAGAGGCTTGAGCAGCTAGTAAGGTAAACTTTTTTTCAATCTTGTAAAGTTAGGTGGGTCCCAATAGAGTGTCATTTTTAAAAGTGGGACTTGGTGCAACAAAGTTTGGGAACTACCACTATAAGGTGCCTGGTTCCAGTACTTGGCTTTTTTTTTTTTTTTTTTTAATTTTATCTGCTAATTGCTTAGTTTGTCTGGGATAAGGGGTTCTTATTGCAACACTCTTATTTACTTTTAGTCAGTTGTAACATTTTGTACCCCTTTATAGGAAACATTGTTACATTATAACAGTATTTTTGTTCTGATAATATTATGCTTAGACACTGGATCTATATTTGAATAGCGTTGGAGACATTTTTGAACCTAGAAAGTAGGGAGCCTGTCAGGCTCACACCAACACTTCCCCATCTTCAATGTGGGCCTGATAATATAGACTTACTATGCAGAGTTGTGGAAAGACTTGTTGGGAAAATAGATTATTCCCAAATAAAGTTAGTCATGAGTAAGTTCCATTGAAATGAATGGGATTTTAGTTATTCATTGATTTCAGTGGTACTTAGGAACAGCTAATTTCTTTTGAATACTACCCAAAGAGCGCTCGGGGGAAAATGCTGAGCACTATTATTGTGACATGACATTTAATAGCTGCTGGTCATCCTGCTACAGGTGCCAATGTAGTATTTAACACTAATGATATCAGGGAATGAGTACTTCACTGTGACAAAATAATTGGAGTGAAGCCAGAGAGAGATGAGGCTCTGCAATTCACTTAAAGGAACTGCACTGATGAATTGCTTACAAAATAAGAAAGCCTGATCCAAACAAAAATGACAAGCAACATTCAATTCAGACTACAGCGTGTGGTGATGGCATCTGGCCTTGATGCCTTTAAAAGGGGATTGGACAAATTTCTGGAGGAAAAAATCATCACTGTTTACAAGCCATGATGTGTATGTGCAACCTCCTGATTTTAGAAATGGGCTATGTCAGAATGCCAGATGCAAGGGAGGGCACCAGGATGCAGGTCTCTTGTTGTCTTGTGTGCTCCTTGGGGCATTTGGTGGGCCGCTGTGAGATACAGGAAGCTGGACTAGATGGGCCTATGGCCTGATCTAGTGGGGCTGTTCTTATTGGTCTTTGAGATAGGGAACAAGCTAATCTGTCAAAATGAACTTTGGGCACTTTCTGATAAAGGAAAGAACTGTTTATATAGAGAGACATATCATGTCCATGGAGGTCACACTGGATTTTAGACAAAATACAAGCAAATCTTCTCTGATGTGGGGAAATCTTCTCTGTGTGTGGGTCTTCTTAGAGCAGTAAACCACCAGTGTATATCCAACAGGGAGCTGCAGCATGTCCAGTCTATCTGTATGATAACTTGTTATTGTTATTTACTTCACAGCCCACATGATATTTAGAAAATACCAGCCACCATCAAGTCCAGGGACCTAGGATATCTAGGGACCCAATCCTATTAACTGCACTGGAATTGCACTTGCAGCACTGGCACTGGGTGTCACAAAAGTGCTGTATGGCACTGGCTGGAGAAACCAGTGGAGAGGCCCACACCGGGACAATGCAGGCGAGGAATGCCAGACAGTGAGCTCCCCTGCCAGGTGGCAAGGAAGCTATTTGAGGCAGGGGAAGGCGGGGAGGGAGTGGAAGTAGGCAGGAAGGTCACCCCAAGGACAGACTGGGCCAGGAAGGGACGGGTCAGAAGCAGAGGCTGCTGCTGTATCCTAACCCCCACTCTCAAGCAGCAGAGCCCAAACAGGTCTCCTTGGTTCTGCACCAGCTCAGAAGCTGGCACAGATCCAAGGAGATCCATCAGGGCCAGCTGTGTTTTACATGGGGTAAGGAAACCAATGTTCCCTTACAGCACGTTTGCAACAGTGGGCGCTGGTGGTAAGCCAGTGCATTGAGCTTAGGATTGGGCTCTCAAGTTGCCTTTTGCAGTTATATGTGGTTATTTCATTTACACCTCAGGTTTCAGGTGTTTTTCCAAGTTTTGGGGTATGGCTCCTAAAGCACCCATTGCAATTGGCATGACCTTCGCCTTTCGTTGCCAAAGTTGTTCTACTTCAATCTGAAGGTCTTTATGTTTGATTACTTTTTCATGTTCTTTACCTTCAATTTGTGCATCCCGAGTTGTTGCTACATCTATGATCCAGACCATTTTATTTTCTATCACTATTACATATTATTATTAAATTATGTACAACTTTGCAACAAACATCCAATTGTCATAGCCATGTACTTTTCTATATACACTTTAAAATGCAATGTGTGAGAAGGTGTTATAATGACAAGGAGATCCAGAATAGAAGACGTATGAAGGTGTGGGGCTTGAAAACCAAATATGCTAGCTAAAAGGAATGCCCTTTTACATGCCATGTGCCATTAACAGGGCAGTGGGTTTTAAACTAACATAACAAGTGAATCCCGAAACACACAATATAGGGCATTTCCACAAAAGCTGCTAAAGAGTGTCTTTGATGTGTATGGTGCATCTCTTCTGAAAGTTCAAAAGGCACAAAGTCCTACACTTCCAGGTTTTAAAGCAGAGCACAAGAAGCATTGTAAGGAAGGGAATGGTGAGTGAGCTGGACACCTATCAGTGCAACTTACAGGAGTGGCAGGTTGGGAGGAGGTGGAAGTGGCGGATTTGGAGTGAAAGGCACCCTGAATCTGCCAGTCTTGTAATCTGCCCTTGATGCAACCCAGATAGGTAGATGGATGGACTGGTAGTGGTAGTGGATGGATGGCCTGGTACTGGTGGGCAGGCAAGCTAACAGCATTGACCATATAGGTACTTGGAAGTGCCAGCTATCTAAACATGGAAGGGCAATCAAGTGGCACGATAGAAAATGCATATAGGTGTATTTATAACAGGCAGTGGCATAGCTGGGCCATTGGGGGGGTCACCGCCCATGAAGCACACTCTGTAGGTTTGTGTGCAATGCTATGGGGTGGACAGGAAGGAGGAGGCAGGAGGGAAGTGTTCCGGGGCAAGGGGAGGATGGCTCTGGGGATGGTGAGCAGGGAGTGGGTGGCAGGGCTGTTATCTGGCTGTTATGTAACCCCAGCCCTCAGGAAGTGGCGCAAGCCCAAGGAGACCCATAGGGGCTGCAGTGGCTTACCCGAGGGTAAGGGGAAGAGTTTCCTCTTACCTTTGGATGAATCACTGTGGAGCCCTATGTCGCACTGGATACAGTGCAAGCCTCCTGGCAAGATAGGATTGCGCCTTTAGTGCAGTAGTTAAACTTTTTAGCACTGGGACCCACTTTTTAGAATGATAATCTATTGGGACCCACTGGAAGTGTTGTTATTAACCTGGAAGTAATGTCATGGGCCAGAAGTTACATCATCAACCAGGAACATTTTTAACACCCCTCCATACAACAAAATAAAATCTAATTAAATATGTAAAAGTTTACGATAAGTATAAGTTTAAAAATTTATTTAAGACAAATAACACTCCCAACCTCTTAAGAAGTTGCTGATCTGTTTTTAAAAAATTCCCCATACATCTCAAACGCTGCAATCTTATCCACTCTTACCCAGGAATAAGCTCCATTTACGATCATTGTCAGAAGCATATACATAGTAGCTTGTTAAAAATACAGATCTGTAACTTTTCTCCAAATGGAGTCACATGCCATGGTAGCATCCAATCTAATATATTAAAAATAAAATTCACATTGAAATGAATGGGAACCCACCTGAAATTGGTTCACGACCCACAGTTTGAGAAACACTGCCTTAGTGACTTGAAGACTATAATGCGCTCTACATGGGGCTGCCCTTGAAGATGGTTTGGAAACTGCAATTAGCACAGAATGAGGCAGCCCAGGTGGTTACAGAAGCTAGACAGTTGGAATCTGATGGACCACTGCTTCAGCTACTGCACTGGATGCCCATTCGTTTCCAGGCCCAATTCAAGGTGCTGGGATTGACCTTTAAAGCCCTTCACGGTTTGGGTCCAGGTTATCTGAGAGACAGCCCTCTCCCATACATTCCAGTTCAATCTCTTAGGTAATCTGAAGAGGCTCTCTTTCAAGTGCTGCCTCCATCACAAGTTAGAGGGATGGTGGCACAGGATGGTGTCCTCAGATTACCTAAGAGATGGGTTGGAATGTATGAGAGGAGGGTAGTGGTGCCACAACTATGGAATTCCCTACAGGGAAACTAAGAATGACCCTCTCCCTCATGGCTTTTCAGTGAGGGCTCAGAACGATTCTATTTAGTCTCATGAATGCGTGATGTGTGTGCCCCAAGTTCTTCTATATGCCCTTTATTGTTTTATTGTTGCTTATCCTCTGGTGCTTGTGCTTATTTGTTTTTGTTAAAGTCTAAAACTGTAAGTCACCTTGGGCATCTGCTCTGGCAGAGGAAAGGCAGGGAAAAAAAAATCTTTTCAATAAATAAATAATAAATATTGTATCAGAGACATTGTACTCACTTTACTTTGTAGATTTCCATATTCAATCCCTAATGTGGACATCGCCTTTGCAATAGCCATAATGGATTGGAGTGTGTTGCTGTAAACCACAGACCGATACTCTCTGCATTCCTGATCTGTGTAGCCATCTTTATGGATGATTCTAGAAAGAAAAAGGAAAAAGGCAAGACTCAGCAGAGCCAGATACAATCGGGGAGAGGCTGCAGTTCAAGGTTGCAGCACAATGAGTGAAGCAGTGCCTCAGGTCCCTCTTATCCCCAGGTACAGCTGGGAAAGACACCTGCCTAAAACCCTGAGAGCCACTCTTAATTCATTTAAACAGTATCGAACTAGATGGAATAATGAGTCTTGCAAAGGTTGCACCTCCGTACATTCAGTGACAGGGTGAGTGGTGTATTGGAATCGGGGAAGATCTGGTGAGGAGGTAGGATGTGGTGTCAGCCGTGGCCCCTTTAAGGGTCAGGCCTGGGCATTCAGCAGAGAGTGTGCTGCACAGCTTCAGCCACTTGAAGGCAATAGGGCCCTCAGGCATAAAAGCACCTGATGAAGAGAGAATTGGGTGTGGGTAGTAGAAGGAGGAAAGGAGAATAGAACTGCTGATGGACTGATTGGTGAATGGACTTTGGAGACTGCTGGAGACACTGAGATTGGTGTTTGGCTGCCATGCCTAAGACCTGTTGAGGACCAAAGTGCTGCTATAGTGGTGGGAAGAGCTACTGGCAGGAGAGGGAGGAAGGAGGACCTCTGCAGGTGGAACAGGCTAGCTACCCTGGTGGTGGGGTCCAGCAGTGCTGCAAGGCAGAACTAGGGTCATTTTTGGGGAAAGAAGGGGAGCTAATTAGCTGAAAGTTGGTATAATTCTCTAAGTGAAGTCTGGACTGGGAATCTGGCTAAATAAGTGGGCAGAGGGTTAAAGATCTGTGACAGTGGCTGTTTGGTAACAAGCAATTCCATGGGCAATCACAGACATAACATGCAGGTGGCCTGTTCTCAAAATACTAGTGTTGGCTACAGCCATCTCTCTTGTAAAGTTGATAAGTTTGTTAACCAAGTCCTCTTTCCATGTTTTGAGGTAGTTGTAATGTACTCAAATCTGGAGCTGTTCGAGCACAATTTTTAGCAGTTGTCAATCTCTCCCCACAACTTGAACCTGGCCGTATAACAATATAAAAATCTATCTAATCTATTTCAGTAACACCTGTTTGCACTAACTGCCTTTTGGCATATTCCTAGATGTATGAACAATGCAGCACACAATCTTTTAATTCATTCAATGAATAGCAGATGGATTTTCTACGACAAAGAAAACGTGTGTGTGTGTGGGGGAGGAGTGGACACAATCCTACAATAGGCTGGCACAAGTCCCTTGCACCAGTCTAGGAGGGTCACAAACATGCAATAAAGCATGTTTGAGCCTCCTTGGGAGTAAGCCGCACCAGTGCATGGGGGTGCACTAGAGCACCTAGGCTGCATCCAGCCTCAATGGCAGCTTGCGCCAGGTATGTCATGTTGGTTGAGCTCGGCCAATGCAGGGGTCTGGAGAGGGTGGTGAGGAGGCAGGAGGGAGGTGATCCAGGATTGGGGAGGGCAGGTAGGGAGCAGGAGACGGGGATGGGACCCAGCTGTTAGGCCGGATCCCAACCCCGTTCCCCGAGCAGCATGGAGTGGCTTGCAGCCCCTCTGTTCTCCTTGGACTTATGCCACCTCCTGAGGTGGTGTAAGTCTGAAGAGACCCAGTGGGGCTGTGGTGGCTTTCCTGGCGGTAAGAGGAAGAGTGTCCCCTTGCCTCTGGCTTAGCCATTTCTGGTTCAAATCTTACACTAGATACAGCGCAGGCCTCTGGCCTACCTGTTTCAGCACAAGACAGAATTGCACTGTGTGGGTGTTCATGCACATTCATGTACATATGCATGTGCTTCAAGAAGAATCCTCTTTAAATACCTAAGCAAGCCTAGCAACAGGACATGGAAATGTTGGTTTTACTCAGTTTATTTGATCAGCTAAAACCAAAGCAGGAAATTCATTTGAAGTCTGTAATCAACTGACAATCATAGGGCCCATTTAAATTTTTGCAAAAGTGGTACACACAACCCATGGTGGGGCTTTGGAAATGAGCCCACCAACCCACTAGGCCTGCTTTCACATCACATGTTGTATGCAAGCTTTAACCAGAATCCCTCCGCAGTTAAATGAAACCATAGATAGAGTGAACGCCTTCCCCCCCCCCACACACTCCATTCCCCTCACTTCTCAAGGGTCCTCTGTGCTGTCTTCGGGCTCTGCTGGGCTCGAACTCAGCCCGATAGTGAAAAAAAGGTATTTTCTTCATGAAACCGGAAGTGATGCTTTTAATGCCTTATAAGGGAAGCCTAGGGAAGTAGCTTTATTTTTGACTGTTGGACTTGGTCTGCAGTTGTCTGCAGCCTCTGCTGGGCTCAGAGAACCCTCCAGAGGTGAGGTCTGCTCCCCTTGGCTCTGGAGGATGGGGGGAGACATTCGCCCATATCTGTGGTTTCACTAAACGGAATGCCCGTGGATAGGGGGGCACACCTATAGATACAAACACAGTGGGAAATTCTGCTGTTAAGAAGATCACAGATTCCCTTTTGCAGCTAAATGCCCTCAACATGTAATGTTACTTGTGCAATGAGAAAATATAGTTTGTAGGCAACCATAATCTATCTGTTAAAAATGCTTTCCCCTTGACTTCAAATGGACTACTAGGCCATTTCCACAATACAATATTGGACGAAATGCTTAGTTAGCATGCTAGCCGTACATTAATTTTACTTTGCATTTACTTTGCATCACATGTTTTCATTAGAAGCTGATGGACTTTTTTTCCCTTTTGTATTGTTGTTAATGGGAATTTCTTTACCAAACATGATGTGACTACAAATATACCTACTTCATTTGTTTCACAATAGTGCTCTTTCCTGATTCTCCAGCTCCTGCAGACAAAGAACATACACAAATATGACACATACATATAATGACTGTGTTTAATGACATTAAAAATGGTACTGAAAATCACCACCATTTTAAGGGGAGATTGAACAATAATATAAAGGAAGTATATTATGGAAGAAAGAGGAACCAGCACAGACTCAAATGGAATTGAAATTTATTAGATCAACATTGACCAGTGAGATAAGCTGAAAATATG
Source organism: Tiliqua scincoides (assembly GCF_035046505.1). NCBI lineage: Eukaryota > Metazoa > Chordata > Lepidosauria > Squamata > Scincidae > Tiliqua > Tiliqua scincoides. The sequence goes on along the minus strand of NC_089827.1, from coordinate 23,584,293 downwards.
TCAGGTCTTAGAAGAGTTTCATGTGAATATGTTGATAAGCAGACACTAAATTGTAAAATTGTCCACCAAATAGGAAATTAAACAGAACTAGATGGGATGACAACAGAATAAAAGTCACTGTGATTGTGCACTGAGATAAAACAAGATCTGGTTAGTGACACTCTTTTGACCAGAGCCCAAGAAGAGGAAAGAAAGGGTAGGATAAGACTCTGAACCGGTTTAGGGATTCTCATGCCCTTGTTACGCCTAATCTTGGTAGGAATATTGGCTTGCCTATAGCTAGAGCTGTTTGAAAATTGTGGCATAGTTATTTCACCTTGAAGTAAGCCCCTGGTGCCCAGTAAGATTCAGGCTGTAATCCTGTCTTACTCACTGGAAACAAACATCTCTACCTATAGCAGCCCCTTGAACTATCTGTGACAGTAGTGGCTTCAGAGAACCAGAGTCACTGAGAGGAATTTTACTAGGGCAGACAGAGTTTCTTTTAGGCCCCTTCTCTCTTCGATCATAATTTTTACAAATTACATAGGCTTACACAAAATATACAAAATGCCTACATTTTCTGCATGCTTACACAAAATGTGAATGCTAGTCTTCACACAATATATGCAAACATTTTCTGATATCTCAGGAAATTTCTGGCTCCTCTACTTTGGGTCCCAGCCCTCCCCCCTTTGACCCCAGCTCAGGAATGATATACCACTTGCAGACCCCTCTCATGGTCCCTGAAGCTTTGGAAAGAGCAGTACACCTGTGCATTTAAGTATGCGAAACATGATCACTCAATTTAAGAAAGGAATCCCACAAAGCAAGGTATTTGTTTGTTCTCGTAGTCAAAAAATGTTGCAAGCGCAGACATTTAATTAATGAACTTAATCCTCAACATTTTTTCTTTCACCACTCCCTGCAGATCTTCACATATGGCTGTGGGAGTGAGTGGAAAACTCAGGATTAGATGGAGTGGCCACTCCTGCATTGTCAGATCCACGCACCCAGAAAATCCTCTTTAGCATCAGTGGGCATTTAGGTGGTTGTTTTCATCCTTTGTCTTCCACGGAATAGTTGCAACAGCTTAAAAGAGAGCCAAGGACAGCCAAAGCTTAGAGAAAATTCACTTGGCTGAGAAGTAACTGTTACTGTTTATTTTCCCCTCAAATAAACAGTGAGCAGTGGTGAAGAATAACAGGGAACAAATTGCATTTTTAAAAAAACAAACCAAAAAAAAAACTCTAGTTTTGCTCAAGCCACTTTCCAAATATGATCAGCCAGAGGTCTTGGATAATTAACTCCAAAAATAATTCATCAGATGTGCCTGTCTTTTAGTGCAGTCATAGATTTAAAGATTTCATTGCCATATGAAGGATACAAATTATTTTTTAAAAAAGTATTGGCACATGATTTTTAATCCTAAACATATGTGGATTCTAATGATCCTTGTATAATTTTTACAGTTGTGGAATCTTTCTGCTTAGGAGCAGTTCAGGTGCTCATGATATCTTAACCATGGTTAAAGTTAACTAGTCCCCCACCCCCCAAAAGTCAGGTTTTTCAAGTTCATTTCATACTCCAATTTAACCTTTGTTAATGATGATCCCAATTCATGTTAACCATGATTAGGTTCCACCACAAATCAAAGTAAACCAAAGAAAGGAGAAGAAATTTGCATAGGGGAAGACAGAAAGCATGTGAACCCATCATTGGCTGCATTAGAAACCAGGTCTACCTGAGCATATTCTGGGGATCCATGGCCCCTTACCGACTGCACTCCTAGCCCCCAAGTGACCTATCACTAGCTGTGCATTTCTTTTTTTATTCATTTTTGTTTATTTTTATACCTGCTTAGTAGACACAGCATCACATAAAGAAACCTAGGGAATATGGATTGGTGAGGTACTCAGAATTCTGTGCAAGGAATCCCTAGTGCACAGAACTACTATTCTAAGGTTTCTTAGAATGAGGAAGTATTCTAAGAGATGAGGAAGTCATCATGATGAAGTCACCGTATTATGTACACTGGAATGCCAACTGAAGTTTCCTTGAAGGACAGCTACTGTACCTGCTTGCTTTATGCTGCAGTCTTCTGTAAAGCATCATGAACAGTGATGATGCTGTATAAATGATGTGCTTATTGGTAAGCAGAAATAAATCATTCCCACATTCATGCACATCATTTAGGAGCTCATTATTGCCTAATACAAAGCAGCTGAATATGTGAATCATCTTCACTAAAGAGTTGTATATGAGTTAATACAGAAGATCCCTCTGTGATGTTCCATACTAAGCCATTATTTAATGTTGTGGTCCTTGAGTGAGGAACATGTTTGTGTGAACTCAGGGATCCACTGTTGCAACCCATTTAGTCCAGGATTTGTGAGAGGGAGGTTGAGTTGAATGGGTGGGCCTGTCTGTTTCAGTCTTCAATGTACTCCTATACTTCTAATTGGATAAGTGAATATCATTTAGAACATAAGAACATAAGAACAGCCCCACTGGATCAGGCCATAGGCCCATCTAGTCCAGCTTCCTGTATCTCACAGCGGCCCACCAAATGTCCCAGGGAGCACACCAGATAACAAGAGACCTCATCCTGGTGCCCTCCCTTGCATCTGGCATTCTGACATAACCCATTTCTAAAATCAGGAGGTTGCGCATACAATCAATTAACAGGCAAAGGACAAGTGCAATGAAACCATGACAGGATTTTTAAAATGAAAAGCAGCCTTGAGAGGCTTCAATTTTCAGTGGTGATGGTGATGGGGAGATGAAGGGGATGCATTACTAGTCCCCAGCCAGACCTTTTCTCCTTCAAAACTTCCCAAAGTTCTTTCCCAGCTATGATTTCAGTTGTGTTTTAACCAGATAAAAATGCACCTGGAAACCTACAATTCTGCCACTCAAAACCTGCCATGGCAGATTTTATTATTATCATCATTATTTTGAACCACCCGGCCACCATTACAAAGATTTGCGTGTAATGAGCAATTTGTCACCAATTCAACCAAATAGTCAAACATATGGAAAGCATTCCTCCAAATCCACAACCTCAGCAACAGAAAGCATGGGCGACACATTCTGTGATTATGCAAAGTGTGCTGAAGGGCCCACCTGCCGCTTTCGATATAAATTATTGAAACTTTGTCAACAAGCAACGTTTGCACCTGGGACTTGCAAATTTGGAATTGGTCTCCGGTGTCTCCCAAATGCATTTCTGCATAAACCAGTGTCCTTCCCATGTGTCTTCCTTTCAGTGCAATGTTTTTACTAGAGAGCAGAGAGAGTGCACAAGAGTCATGTACATGCAAAACGCAGTAAAAATAATAACCAAATAAGGCACTGTTCACTATATTGGAAAGGCAAAGCAAAGTTCAGGAATTAGATCATCATTAGATGATTAGATATCATCATCATAGATCATCATCCAAACTGCATGCTCTCTGGGCACTCTCATGTGCCATAATAGGCAGTAAGAATGTGGTAAGACGTAGATCAGGGGTGCTCACACTTTTTTGGCTCGAGAGCTACTTTGAAACCCAGCAAGGCCCGGAGATCTACCAGGGGGGAAGGAAGCGTCTGACAGACACCCCCTTTAATGTATGGAGCCCCTGCTGGAGTCTAGTCAGTTTCGTCAGTTTTGTTGCTGCATGCCTGAAGAGCAGCTAAAGTGTCAGTTTCAGTGTCAGTTTAGCTAAATATGTCAGTTTCGTCTAGTCACTAGATGAAACTGACATATTAACAGTTTGGAGAGACAGGGCTCCCTGATCTACTCATTTTGCCTCGCGATCTACCGGTAGATCGCGATCCACCTATTGAGCACCCCTGACGTAGATCATTCAATAAAGTCTCCTGTAAGCTGAAGTGCCTGGTGACAGAAGAGCTTGCACATTGTGTCTCTGCTTGATGCATTGTTCTGGGCTTGACTCCTTCCTATCAGTCTCCACGGAGAGTGTTAATATTTCTGTTGTGTAAAGATACAGCAGAGTTATCTATTATAATCAGAGACAGCCTCTTGCATCTCTGCTATGAGCTTGACTGTTCTCAGTCAGGAGAAAAGCAGAGCAGTGACTCATGCAGGAACGTGTGGCAGTTGGCTCAGCAAATCTTTAACAGCCCAATACTGAGCTGCCCGGGGCGCTGGGCTGCAGCGGCGTTGAAAATGGTTGCCGCCGCATCCTGCACGCTCCAGGCAGCCATCACCGACTCCTTGGGAGACTTTTATCCCCTTCCCCCGGGTAAAGAGAATAGCCCTGCAATGGGATTACTCAATTCACTGCCAACCAAAAAGTTGGTGGTGAATCAAGAGCCTCCATGTTGGGGGGTGAGCCTCTCTCCCTCCCCACCTCCCTCCCCCTAGAACGTCTCTCCCCGCCCTCTCCCCACCTCCCCCCTTGCCTCCAGTGGAGCTTTGGCAGCTGTCCGGCAATATCCCAGCGCCAGCCAGCACCGGGCTACTACTGGTGCTTACCCGACCCTAGGGCCCACAAATGTGCCTTACTGCACATTTGCAACAGTGCATGCTGGTGGTAAGCTGGCACACACTGTTCAGGATTAGGCCCTGAGTGCCCCAGGTGCTGTGTCACCCCACCTTTGTGGCCTGCACTGCCACGGTGTCTTTGAATTGCTCTTCAACACATTTGTGCTGCCTACAGGCAGCCTACACAAACAGAGGCAGCAGTGGTGTGCAAGTGAGTGAGGGTGTGAAGTCCACTGACCTCACTGCTGCTGGTGTGCTGCTCTGCTTTGGATGAATGGTCTTCAATGGAGCCTTGGGCATAGCCAATGGCTGCTTCACTGGAAACTCTTTCTGCCTTCTCTCCTGCACCCCAGCCTCACTGTGTCCAGCAGTGTGGTTGTTCTGGCTATTAAGCCAGTTTGTGAGGCACGTTTTTGTACCCCCCCTCTGAGCACCTGGGGACGGAGCCAGAGGAATGTGGCATGGTCTCCCTGGCATGGTCTCCCTGCTCTCCTGGGTGGTGCCTTTGGTCTTTCCCCACTGAAGAAACTGGTGGACAGACTGAACAACTGTGCCTAATCGGAAAGTAAATATGTTTTGTGCTTCTCTTAATCATGAAATATGATTCCAGCATCCTGGGTACCCTTTCAGGAGCAGAACACTTTTCAGAGGCAAACCCTGTTGGAGAGAGCAGGATTTACTTCTGAGTAAATATTCCTATAATTGCATTACATATTACTCAGAGCCAGTTTTGTTATTGTTATGAGCTGTTTAAAACAAAACTGCCAGGGGAATTATTTTGACCTTTTGATCTCTGGAGTAGTTTTATTGCTACTATGAACCTAGGCGCCTGTTCAGCGTCAGTCAGGCGAGTGAAGACTTCCTCTCCCTCCTTGCAAGCCATTATTGTTTGGCCCAACCCATGTCTCAGAGCTCTTTTGCAATAACATAGAGTTGATTTATGCTTGAAATCAATTTTGTGATAGTATGTGAACTTTATTTTTAAAATGTCGATCACTTGCATTTTTTTGTGTTTTTACTTTTGGCTTCCAGCGAAGAGTTCTGTTGGACTCAAAGGTTTGCTATTTGATACTGTGTCCCATTCAGTTGGTCCTAAATAAAACATTTCTATTTTGAGCAAGAATCCCTGTGCAATCTCATTCTTTGATTCGGGGCCTGTTCCTGGGTGCTTGAATATACGTACTTTACCACTTGGCTGCAGGTAAGGGAATTACATTTTCTAATACTCTTTTAAATTAAAACATCCTGCAGATAAACAACTAGTACAGCAGGGACCCTGCTAGCACAGAACCCCTCTCTTTGCTGTGCTAGTTTTTTAGTTGTGGGGATAGTTTTAGGTTGTGAAGCATTCAGAATGGCACCCCATTGTGCCTCCACTGTAATCTAAGTGGTGTACTACCACCTCTACACATCTAGACCAAAAAGCCAAACTACCCATTACTGTTTGCAGAGTGGGGTGATAAAGCTAAATTCTGGACTGTTCCATTTCAGACAGCAGGTGGGGAATCGTATTTTTGATTGAAAAAGTAAATTAAAAAAAAAAATCAATCCATGCTTTTCCCCAGATCCTGTCTGTAGTAAACTAGCAAATCAGGTCTTGATAACGTTCCCTCTGATGTGCTCATTTACTACAAACAGTGGTGGGAGAGTTGCCTGGGAAAGCATTCTAAAATATGACTCCCTACCTATTGTCTGAAGTGGAACGGTCTAGAATTCAACCACCTCTTGCATAATGTATAAATTGCGTCAAAACCATAATTGTCTAGGAAGCAAAGAATATGACAAAAAACGAACCCTCCATGCTGTAAATGGTAGGTGAATCTAGTGGCATAGCTATGGGGGAGGGGGAAGATCACACCAGTTGACATTGTCAGAGGTGACACCGCTAGTGGCCAAAATTCTGGAAACCTTAGTATAGGTATCCCCCACTTTTCAAGAGAATGTTGACATTCTCTCTTTTGACGTTTTCCTGCAGCTCACAAAGCATGTGTGCACATGTGTGGATGAGGAAGGGAAAGCTTTTGGGTCCTTTTGAGCAGTCACCTCTCAGGTTTTGAAATGGCAATTTGAATTTGCAGGCTAAAAGAGACTGCCTGTCGCAGGTTTTACATTCGCAATTAGCATTTGAATTGGCAATTAACATTTGTAAGCTAACAAAAGACTCTGTTCTGCTTCTTGACAATTTCCTGTTTTTGTCAGTGCCCTGGTCCCTAACCTGCCGAATATGTGGATAATGCCTGTATTTATGAATAATACCATCAAGTTCTATATATTTTGATAGGTAATTTAATGCAGAATGTAATGAAACAAACTGTGTTGAATTGTCTCTGTTATAGCCAAATAACCAGAAAATAATAAACAGAAAAGGAAAACACAACTGCCTTATGTAACAAAAACTGGATCTTCTCAACTCAAAACTGACCAAGGAGACTGATTGTTCTGAGAGCCAATGAGGTATTATTATGATGCAGCATGGAACCAATAAGGTGATAGTATGGAAATGAGAGTTATTTCCATGCATCAAAGCTAATATTTGGTCACCTGTTTTTTTGTTGGTTTATGATTTGTTGGGAGAACTGTTATATAGTTAAATAAATAAACAAACAAATAATGGGGGTGACACCATTACTGCCCCAGATGACACCAACCCTAGTGATGACACTGGTGGGAAGTTTGGGTGTTGTTGGTCACTGGTTTAGATATAAGTTGGACCCCAGAACCTGGTGGGAGTTAGGATCATGAAGAGATGGACATGTGGAGCGCTAATATTGGGGCAGTGGGTGGAAGGTTTCTTGTGTTGGAAGGAGGGAGATGAGTGTGGGGGGGGGGAGGATGGAAGGATTATTGTTGAGAGTTATTAAGTGAATTGTGATTTCTGGTGGGAACGGGGACCGAGAATAACTCTGTGAAAGTCTAGCTATGTGAAGTTTAAAATCATAGCAGAAAAAAAAAAATGTTCTCATGGGTTTTGCTTGTATGCAAAGTCTTTCAGGTCACAGAGAGTTCCTGTAGCTGGTTGAAAAAGAGGAGGGGGTTGAAAATTAATGTGGGGGTGGGATGTTTGATGGTTCTTGTTGGTCACTGGCTAGAATCCACTTTTAGATTCTAAACATTCATGGTGGACTAGAGGTCTATCAGTGCTTATTAACCATGATGGTTACATTGAACCTCCAGCTGCAGGGACAATATGTCATCGAGTACTACGTGTAGGGGAGCTACAGTGCAGGGGGCACTGACTTTCATGCTTGTGTGGAAATGTTCACTGCATTTATTTTCTGGTTATTATTAGCATTCATTTCATGTCATGGTTGGCAACCTTCAGTCTCGAAAGACTATGGTATAAGCCTATAGCACCCGGTATTCCCAGGTGGTCTCCCATCCAAGTACTAACCAGGCCTGACTCTGCTTAGCTTCTGAGATCAGACGAGATCAGGCATTTGCAGGGTAACAGTCATGTCCAATCCTATTCAACTTCCAGCACAGACGCTGCTGCAAAGATACCCCAAGGAGGTCTCTATGACTGCCACTCCCCCCACCCCAGCCCACAGGATGCATGGTTGCATCAGCACTGGAAACTTGGATAGGATTGGGCCCTTTGTCATATCCAGGGAGGGTGTCAAAATTTATGGGTCCTGGGTGTCAAATGACCTAACTATGCCTCTGACTGAATCAGCAAATGATAGCTCCATAGGTGTCTTTCTATCGCCTTATAACTTCCTCTAGAATTTCAGATTGGAATCACTTGTCATTTCTGGAAAAGAAGCACTAGTTTACCACAGGCAACTTTTCCTCTACATTGACCAACATTGGTTGTGCGTGATAAAAAGAGTGCAGGTGACCTGAAGAAAATTCCAAAAATGGCCAAGCTACCATGTGACACCTGTAGTAATCATATAACAAACAAGGTCATGTGACTCTATTCCCCACTTTTTTTTCTTCTCAGATACAATTGATCAGATACAAAGTCCTCCTCGGACTTTGGGACTGAGATAAGTATTCAGGGGCAGCACTGTAATGATCATGATGTCACCAGGGGCAAGGCAATTTTGAATTTAGCTGGGGGGATTATGCTGGCTTTCAGGAGGGTCCTGGAGGCTTGAAGCCACATCTGTGGACTTCCACTCTGCAGTGAAAACCTGAAGTGGGATCTGAACAGTGACAGGAGCTGTTTGCTACAGCATGGAGTTCCACAGAGGGGGCTGCAAGCCTCCAGGAACCTCCCGGAGGCTGGCATGACCCACCAGGTAAGTTTAACTTTGCCTTGCTCCCAGCAGTGCCATAATTGCTGTGGTACATCGTGGCACTCTTAAGGGGGAATGGTCCTCTTCTGGTTCCCCTGGTGGGTCGCAATCCACTAGTTTGAGAACCACTGCAATAGATTATATTTACATATTTCCAATTTTGACCTGGGGTTTTCCATCAGCATATTATTTAAATCTACTGGTTCTATAAAAATTTTGTGGAGTTGTAAAAGCCCCCCTTTGCAAATGCAGAACTAAAACCAATATATGGGATATGGTGCTCCTTTCTTATGTAACAACTTCCTTGTCTTATTGGGGCTTACTGGCAGCCTATTGCTCCAGGAACAATGCTGAGATCTGGGTTTAATGTGGTCGTAACATAAGATCTGAGCATGTGATAATCCTCTATGAAGCTCAGGGTAATCCTTGTGAAAATACTGCAGAATAATATGACCCTTGAATTATTTCTAGCAGATAATGCTTTCCACAGAAAATATAATAATAATTGGGCATCAGGCTTTTGCTTGGTCAACACAGCCAAAGAATTGCAGGGGAAGAAAAACAGTTTAATAAAATGAGCATAATTTTTCACACAGGTTATGCACACGTTTATACCACCTAAAGCAACATGTCAAGCAAACATGAAAATTTAAAGGAAAGCAACAAAAGCTTCACAAAGATCAGTGAAATGTATTATGGGTTTGCACAAATCCCTGGTACCACACTGAGTATATATGTAGCTGTAACAGATATCACCCTTGCTGAAAAGCAAGTGCTGTTGATATTAAGGAAGCCGCCTTCTATTGAGTCAGACCATCTAGCTCAGCATAGTCTGCCCTGATTGGCAGCTGCTCTCCAGTGTTTCTGACTGATATTTCCTAGCCCTACCCGGCGATGTCAGAGACTGAACAACCCAGAACCTTCTACATGCAAAGCAGATGCTCTACCACTGAGATACAGCCCCATATGCACAATGCAAGAGGGCTTGCCTTTTGGACATTCATTCCAATTATAGCAAAAGAATCAGAGCATTAGCAGAAGGCTTTGCTTTCTGTGGTCAGCATTGACATGAAAGAATGTGAAGCTCCCATGCACCTCAATGAAATATATGCTGGAATGATTCCCGGTGCGACATGTCCAGAGAGATTCAGAACTGCACTCAAAAGCTTTTTCCCTAAAGGTTTTCGCACTACATTGATGTCGAGATATGGAACGGGTATTTCTCCCCCCCCCTCACCATATCGCCTGCTCAGTGTTTGATTCAACATATTGCTGCAGCTTTGAAAATAGTGGAAATCAGCCAGTTGCACCTCACAAGTTTTTATTACTCAGAGAAGCTGTTAAAAAAAAATTACAAGTATTTGTTGTTAACTTTCTGTTTGAATATTGTCTCAGTTACTGTGCTATATATTCGAAAAAGTATCACTAAGAGGTCAGAATTATCCCAATGGTACTTTCTGTTCTCTAATTCACACTGGAAACCACAGGAAGTCATGCTAAGTGATACCCCCAGTCCTAAGTACGTGATATCTCTGCTTTGCATGAAGCTTATTTGCACATAATCACCAAGCCCTGTATACACACACACGCACAGAGAGAGAGAGAGAGAGAGAGAGAGAGAGTTTCTGACGCACAAATGGGACTCTGTACAAATGGAGCTCTGTACATGCAGGGTGCAGCATGCATGTTTCATTCTGTCCCAGGCACGACTCAGAACTTGCACAGTCTGTGTTCATATGTACCAGAACTCCAAGGTGCTCTGGAATGCACCTAATTTTCTATATTATCTAAATGAATAGCTGATTACCAGGTAAATGGTACCATAATATTCAGAGCACAATACTCAGAAGTACGTCCACTGTGATCAACAGGGTGTGCTCCCAGGAAACTTAAGACTGCAGCCATAAGTGCTAACATTGAACTCTATAGCCATGATCCAAATACAGGTGGGACATCAGTATCCACTGATTTGATTTTCCACTGATACTAGAGTCCACTTTTAAATGCCTTGTAAGAAGGGGAAAAAGCACCAAAATCCAATTTCCTACCTTCGTGCTATTAACTAATTATAATTTCATTTCATTAGATTCAATTATTCACCCTGTCTAGTGGCTGAATGCAGTATAGAGTCTATACCAATGCATTCTGCGGTGATAACAGAGGAGCAAGAAACCTGGAAGTGGGTCTTTAAGCCATTTCTGCCCAACATTGCATATATGCAACAGGGACCACATGTGGGCTGGGCAAAAATGGGTTAAAACTATTTTTCTACTGATTTGGTATTCATTTATTTATTTATCTTAATTCACTGAGGTTCCGTAACAGAACCCCAGTGGCTAACAAGGCACAACTTGTATATTCATGTGAGGTGATGGTGCTCCATTTATTCCAGTGCTGATGGAAATGCATGTCCTCATTTCTACCTTGTTCAGAGTTCTTCAACCTATGAATCATGACCCCAATGAGGTTGCAAAGCCTCATTTCAGAGGTCAGGGCAACATTTCAAATCCTGTGCTAGAGAGGCTTGGATCCAATCCAATAACATTACTGCCTTATCAAAACTGAGTTCTTGATATATTCCTGCAAACTGTCTTGTCCTGCAGCTCCTAAGGCCAGCTCTGCACAGGCTGCCACCTTACAAGGCTGTTGCGAAGACCCAAGAGGTGGCGGAAACAGGGCAGGGGTGGGCGGATCAGGTACTGGGAGGGGGGCAAGATTGGTGGTGGGGCCCCAGTCTCATACTTTGTTTTTTGGTGCCATGGCACACAAAAAAATTGAAGACCACTGTCGTAGTGCAATTGGGGTCTATGCTGGCCGTTAATGCATGTAGTGCACGAACAAAGGCTAGTGCACACGTGTGGATGCACGTTCTAGTCCATGCAAACAATTCCTGATCCTGCCAGAGAAGCTACACGCAGAAGCTGCTGCAGCCTGCTGGAATGGCATATGGATCTGCTCCAGAATGATGGGCATTTGCCAGTTATCACACATATTTATTGCTCTCCCCCTTGATCGGTCTCTGTCATTCATGTCAGAATTACAGTAAGTGGTAGGTACAAAAGTGCTCACACATTTACATGCCTTTAAACTTGAAATGTCTGAAATGACTATCAAGACGGATGAAGCTGTTTCAGAAATGAAATTAATAATAATAATAATAATAATAATAATAATAATAATAATAATAATAATAATAATAATAATAATAATAATAATAATAATAATAATTTACCCAGTAAGAGCAACTTGACTGTTCTGGCATCTCTCACTGCATCTTCTTGGAGCCTTTTCTCAAGTTCCCGTGACCGTTTGATGGATTCTTTAGACTCCGAGCTGACTCCATTGCCCATATTGTGGAATTAAACAGGATCAGCTTATTATCCGAGCAGGCTGATTTCTAATCACAAGAAGTCTGCTATCTCAAATGGGCAGTGTAGCAGAGATGCTAAAATGAGGTCCAGAATTTCTTTTGCCGCCTCCTATCTGTAATCTGCCTTTATCCACTCAGCAATGCTTTTACATCCGTCACCTGTGTCAGAGGATAGAGGGTTTTTGTAGATGCCTCTGAAGTTGACTTGCCGTGATGTCATGATGATGGCATGCAAATAGTAACACATTGCTGAGTTACCTTTTGAAAGCGATGCCTAAGCATGTTGCAAAGAAGGAACTGGCTTTGTGCCTCAGACCAGGAGTGCTCCTAGCCTGGAATAGGTTATCTGATAGGAAAACCTCTTCAAAACCCTGACCAAAGTTCAGTATGTTGAATTTAACCCTTGATTAAAATTGGAAGAGTTAAGGATGATGCACTGAGGGGCATTTCTAGTTCAAACAGAACTCAAGCATGTCTAACAGCCCAATCCAACGGGTGTGATTTGCTGGTGGAATGTGCACAAAACATCCTTTTGTATGTTTCAAATGCAACACCATGGTGGCATACAAATGGGGGAAGCAAGGGGGCCGCGGGCACCAAGCTGCAGCGGGGGGTGACACCACTAGTGACCAAAATTGCTAAAATCACAGTTATTAGGAATAATACCATCATGTTACATACCATTCAATGTGTAATTTACTACAGAATGCAATGAAACAAACCGGAGTGAAATATCTCCATTCTATCAAAGGTTATAAAAAAAAAAATACAACTGTCTTATGTAACAAACAGTAGATTTCCTTAACTCAAAATAGACCAATGAGACTGATTATTCAAAGGGCCAATGAGATGTTGTTATGACACAGCATGGAACCAACAAGGTGTTAATAAGGTGACACCCGGGTGTGTGTGTGTGACACTAATAGTGACCAAAATTGTAGACATTGTAGTTTTTAGGAATAATACCATCATGTTACATACTGTTCAATGCATAATTTGCAGCAGAATGCAATGAAACAAACTGCATTGAAATATCTGTGTTCTATCAAAAGCTATAGCCAAATAACCAGAACAGGAAACACAATTGCCTCATGTCACAAAAAGTGGTTTTCTTTAACTCAAAACTGACCAATGAGCCTGAGTGTTATGAGTGATTACAAGGTGTAATTACATGGAACCAATGGAACACAGCATGGAACCAATAAGATGTTATCATGAGTCAGCTCCCTTTCTCATGTATCAGAGCTAATACTCAATTCAGCTGAATGAGTGTCATTAAGTTGGCCACTGTTTTTTTGTTGATTACTGATTGCTTCGGTAACCTGTACTGTTCTTTAGTAAAATAAATAAATAAATGGGGTTGACACCATGAGTTACCAGACTGGGTGACACCAACCTTAGTGATTGCATTGGTGGGAAGGTTGGTCACTGGCATAGAGGACTTTTAAAGTGGATTTGAAACTTTCATGGTGGACTATAGTCTATCAGTGGTTACTAACCATGATGGCTACATTGAACCTCCAGATGCAGGGGCAGTATGTCACTGAGTCAGGGACAGATCTAGCATTTGTGTTGGGGGAAACATGAGCACTCTTAACTCCAGAGCCCAGGTCAACCAGGCAGTTAGACCTGGGCTCCCAGTTGAACTTCGACCTCTGTGGCTAAGGTTTGCTGAGTGGATAGACCTGGGCTCCTGCTCCTACTGGGTAAACCTGGGCTCCCATTATGACTGCCCTCTGCAGCCATCTCTTCCAGGTGGGTAGACCTGGCTCCTGGTTGAATCTGGAGGCCAGAAAGTGATAATAGACCATAAAAGACCCATCTGAAATGTTGTGGTTCTTGAAAGATAGAACCTTCAATTGTAAAAATCTCTATGGGGATTTAGAACAGCCTGCCCATGTAAACCGCCTTGAATTAAAGTCTGAGGAGAAATCTGACAACCAAGAAAGGCGGTATATAAATGCCTGTATTAAAAAAAAAATTAAATGACTTGAATTGGGACATTTTGTGACAAATATAACTAGGCCTGCTGAAGGGTGTCCCCTAGTACTGACTTGCATAGCTGGACAGGAGTAAGTATTGTAACCAGGAATGTGTACTGAATCCTTCGCCCAAGTTTCCTGCAATGCTATAATGTCAAAAGTCTTAAGATAATCTAAAAGTTCCTTGTCATGCTTTTTTCTGCCCCAACCAGCTATATTCCATGATCGTATTTTCAGAGCATGAGAAGAGGGGGCATGGGCCAGAGGTAGATTATCTAGTCATTTATCATTTTGCGTCAGGACCTCAATTTCCAAGGTATCAGAGGACACACACAGAGTAGGAATCATTCCCTGAGGCATAGTGAAGTCCGGATTGGGAAGGGAAGGAATTACTATAAGATCCTCAGTACTGGGACATTGAGTAGATATCTGTGTCGAATAGGTGACAACGTGGTAAGTCTCCTCCTGAAGCTCCAAATTGATCCTGGTATCCACTTGGTCATTCTCCGGGTAGCTTGCTACATTTTGTTGTTTCATTTTTAATAAGTCTCTTTGGGGGCTGGCGTCTCTCACATTATCATCAGTGTCATTAAGAGACTTTGCTTTAACTTTGTCCGGACGCTCAGTTGTACTTTGTTCCCTCCTTAGAAGTTCTTGTGGTGAGCAATCATGATGAACATCAACTGTCACTCCTGCCACTATTCAGACTGGCCAGGAACTTTCCCCTGTTGTTTTGGGATCATTTACAGAGAGTGACCCTGGAAGGGGGAGGCATCCATGAGGAGAGGAGGGAGGCAAACTTCCTCCACCTAAAGGCTCCTGATGGATCCCAGCCTGAGTGGGCAACTTTCAAAGGGGGTCTACTTCTAGGGATGATGTTTGAGGGTCTTATAGAAATGAGCTATTCGAATATGCAGGAGAACATTGGGTCAATATAATGTCTGTTAATTCCTGCCAGACCATCTCAAATTTTTTGACCATCTGTAGTTGGTTTTGTCGAAGGAGAACTCTGTACGCCTCCAGAGCCTGCCTGGTTAGCGTGTCCTCATCGATATCCAGCTGGAGCAGCAGGTCCATGGACTGGGAGCTTGTATCACTGCTGCGAGAGCCAGTATTCTGAGGAGGTGTTGTAGTTTGTGAAGAGACATTGGGTAAGCTGTATGCATCCTTAAGTGCTTTGCCTTGTTGCACTGGAAGCAAGGCTTTTAGTTTCAGTAGTAAACTGGCAAAGCTGTCAGTGGCTGCTTTCATTTCATATCAGTCATATTCATATCTGATTTCATATCAGAGACTGTTGACATAACATCCAAGTGTAATGAGGACCAAGGATCAGCTGTGTTTTCAGCATGCTGATTACACTTATCACCTGACTGAGGGCTGGGCGGCTGGCCAAAATTGGCCGGCCTTGGAACTGCAGAAGAAACTGATAATGGAGACTTCAGATGGTTTCTCTGGAACAGTGGCTTAAGATGCATTTCGCCAAACACCCGGTTTTGGAAAATATTGAACCTTTCAAAAACGTGCTTCCTCTCATGAAGTAAGCGAGGAATTCTGTGAGTCTTGAATTTCAGCAAAATGCAGGAACATCATGGCATTTGGTGTCACTGAGGGAGCCAGATCATTTCAATTAAATCAATGTTATGTATATCAGAGAGAGTAGCCTAGATAAAGAGTCAAGTGCTCGTGGTTTATTTGTCCATTTTCCCCAATTAAGGGGCGTGTGCCAGATCACTAGCCTCAGTTGATTTCTCAGCAAACGACAGGCTGAGTTCACATGGGTTTCTGACCTCACCCCCTCTTCAGACAGGAATGGGTTTCTTGGATGTCTGAAGTGAGTGTCTAAATGTTGTGCAGGATGGGAGGGTGAGAGAGGAGGGCTCTGGATGTCCTTATGAAGCAAGTCCAACTTTGATAAAATAGAATTGAACTGCCGGCAGATGTATACAATTGTATTCCCCATTATTATGGAGTAATCTCCTAAAAAAGTTAAAAACTGATTGCTAGTAGCACTCTCTTCCTGTGGCGAGAGTTTGTTATGTAGAGAGGGGAGATGTGGTGACTGTGAGTCATAAATATCTCCCAGCTGGGAGGAGGGGGGGGCCGCTGGTCTCCACCCTCTGACTCCGTGGCAGTGTTTTGGACCTCAAGGACAGCACACTTATGAGAAGAGATAAAATTAGGCTCACTCACATATTGCATCCAGGAGAGTTCACCCAGGCGTCTCTGTTTTGAGGACTTGCCGGAGGAGTTAACATGTTCTGAATGGATTCTCTGCCTCTTCTTTTTCCCCATGGCCTCCGTGTTTCAAAGTATGAAATAACAATCCACGGTAATCCCCGCGTTGTTGCAAACAAAACAAGCGCTGCCAGTGCCTTTTGGTTCAGGAACAGATTTTAAGACCTCCCGGACAAAAAGTAACCCAGAAGTCCTATCTAAGGAAGAAAAAATGTAAAAACAACTAGCACAAAGATAACCTGCTAGGCGGCCATTTCCCCCCGCCCCCGGTTTTCAGCTGTTAAACTGCTCAGCGTAGGAGAGGCGGGGCTTGTGTGCCTCAATCTCGTCCCCCAATATTTCTCCCTCTTCCGCGGATGAGGCGTGGGAGCTCCCTTTGCCCTGATCCTGGAGGTGGGTGTGTTTGGGGGTGGCACTGCGCACAGATAACATCCAGTGCCTCTTGGAGTGGGGGAGTGTGGGTTCATCTTCATTGTCACCTTCTACCTCCTCCTCTGCGGAGGAAGCTGGGAGCCTCATGGGTGGATGCTCTGGGGTGCCCCCTAGTGGTTGCTGGTGTGCCTCCATGGCAGTGTTGACGCTGGCCTGGACCATGTCCTGGATGGCCCTGGAGAGCTCTTCCCAGTCTAAGGTGCTGAGCCCCACTCAGGGAGTGAGTGCATCAGGGGCCTCGCTGTGGGTAGCCATGTGTGAGGGGGGGTGTCCGCCAGTTCGGGGGGGCTCACCACTTCTCCAAAGTTTGGTCCGGTCCCGGGCTGGCGTGTGGCCAAGATGGCGCCCGCGCACATGGTTGTCTCCTCCGCTGCTCTCCTGCTGCGGCTGGAGGCGGCTCAAGCGGCTGGACAGCCCCTGCTGCCAATGCTGCCGCCCCTGTCCAGCTTGGGGGGAACTGGTCTTCGCGCTCTTCGGGTGCTAATCCAAGGTGGGGCCTGCCAACTGCGTGGCGCCCTGGAACAATGGGGAGGGGAGGAGGAAGCTCCGCGCCCCTGCTGCTGCTAGGGGGAAGTGGCTCCGGAGGCTGGCTGTGGCCTGAGCACTTGCGGGTGAGCCTGCCTCACCCCTGCCAGGTCTGGGGGGGTGAGTGGCTGGAGACATGGGAGCGCCTGCTGGGTTTGCAGCTGCCGCCGCTTGAACAGTTGTTGTCAGCTAAGGGGGGGCTGCCTTGGGGTCAGATGAGGGCAGCCCAGGTGCTCCCACGTTGCACGGCTGCTGCCACTAAAGCGGCTGCCCTGGGTCAAGTGAGGGCAGCCCAGAAAGCGGGCCTGGTTAGCTGCTGCCTCTCGGCAGAGGCACAGGGCTCAGGCACGGAAGGGCGCAAAGTTCAAAAATAGATTTGCCTGCCTTGCTCTAAAGCAGGCAGCCACATGGGAGTCTCCAGGCTGGCTGCTGGTAAAACAAAGGGAAATTTTCTTAAGGGACAGCAGCTGTCCTTGCCTGCTGGAGAGTTAGGAAAAAGTTTATTAAAGGGACAGCAGGCAGTATGGCCTGCTGGAAGGCTGGAGAGTTAGGGAAAGGAAAAAAGTAGCTTCTCCAGTGGTGGAGCTGAACCCAGCTCTGTCCTGCTTGGCTGAAACGTTAGACCAGTCTGGGGAGTCCAGGCAGCCCCTCCCCTCAGGATGACCAAAAGAATCTGGCCTGCCTACCTGAGAGGAAGGAGCTACCCACTTGTAAGGACTAAGACGGACATGGAGATCCCACTGGAGAATGGCTGGTTTGTTAGCTCAAAATTGCAGGTTGAAAGCTCACTGCATGTTCAGAAGTACACGCACCCTTCCAAAAGCTATTTTTGGTAGAACTTGGCCTATTCTCCCTTGCTGTCAATAAAACTACCTGGCTTTGCAGAGTTTGCAGTGCTATTTATTTTAACGTGACAATTTTTTCCACAGAAAAACTTCAAAGGCAGATTAGTCTGAGGAATTAAAAATGTATAAATGATATTTGTGCCCCCTCAGAGGGAGAAAGGCAGGATACAAATGTGGTAAATCAATTTGATACCATCACAGGAAGAGGCTTAATTGAGATAGGGCAGTGGTTCTCAAACACTCTGGGAGTCTGAGAACCAGGCGTGGAGAACCAGGCTTGTGGAGGCGGGGACTGGGATGGGGTGGTGTCCCAATGGCGCCACAGTGATCACAGAACTTTAACATACCTGGGGGACTGTGCAGCCTTCCAGAGGGTCCTGGAGACTTGCAGCCCCTTCCGCAAAGCCTCCCCTTTGTAGCAGCATGCTCTGATCTGCAGTCAGAGCGCACTCCTGGTTTGGAAGCTCTGAGCTCCAGAGCTCTGACTACAAACCAGAAGTAGGCTCTGAGTGCAGATCAGAGTCATTGCTGCAGAAGGGAAGCTCGCAGAGGGGGCTATGAGCCTCCAGGAGGCTGCACAGTCCTCCAGGTACATTAAAATGCTTCTGGGTGCCTGCGGCGCTGCAATTGCTGTGGTGCCATCAGGACATCCATTTCAGGGTCACTCCCCTTAAGGCTGTGGTTTTCAAGCTCTCGGGGAGTTTGAAGACTGCAGTAAGTCCTTGCAGGGGAGGGGGGAGACAGCGGGGGTGGAGGGAAGGCAATGACATGATCCCCAGGATCGTGTCACTCAGGGGGCTGCAGGGACTGGCATGCACTTACCAGTCCCTGCAGCAGCATTCTGGGGGTGCAGGGAGCCCTGCACAAGTGTCTGCAGGGCTCCCCAGCCTGCTAAAAGTGAAAGTGGAGCAATTGTGTCGCTGCCTTCCCTCTGTCCCGGCCCCTTAAGGGAAAAGAAGCCAGGGCTGTTCAGGCTGGGGTGTTGGGATGCCCCAGTTTGAATAGCTCTGCCTTAAGGGGAAAGTGACGCTTTAAAGTTTCAATGGTGGGTTGTGATCCACCAGTCTGAACACCACTGAGAAAGGAGGTTTGCATGCTTGTTTTGAATCATATGACAGAGTTCATTAGCATTGCTATCAGGCTGAGATCACCAACTTTGAACTGTCACCAGGCTTATCTTATCTTCTCATAAGACTAGGCTATTTCCATTTCTTACCATCTGATGACCTTGGTTTCAATTTTTTTCGTTATGCTCATACTTCACTTCATGTCAGGTGCATACACCTGTTATTCTTTCTAAAACAAAAAAAAAAGCATTTGTTTCCATAAACAATACCAACACTGGAAGAGGCTGCAGTACAAACATTGAGGGAAGGAGGCCCCCATTTTTACTGTCATCCTGGCAATGATGGGAGGGGTCTAAAAATCAGGTCCCACTAAAATCCCACTAAAAATCAGGTCCAGACCCACAGTTGGACAACAACTGTTTTAGATTGTGCACAGGTGAACTGCTTGTGAAGGATACTGTCATTCTTTACTGTCATTTACTTCTGTACTTCTGTAAATGCCTTTCCACACAATACTACCTCTGAACAAGACCACTTAGTACTACTTAACACTGTTCACAAAGGTGCTCCTGAACAAACAAGCTAAGAGTTCAAAACTGCATAAAATAAAAGGCATACTAACAGTGATTACTTCCCAACCATGAAATATGCTTTGGTGCTACATATACAGTATGTTACACATACAGTATACAAACATATACAGAATACCATCTGGTGCAGGGGTCTCCAAACCCCTTTCAAGTTTGGAGGAAAGTTTCAAGTTTCAAGTTCTTTCAAGTGAAGGAAATGGAGCAGTGAGCGTGTGAGTGAGTGAC
The DNA here is from genome assembly GCF_035046505.1 of Tiliqua scincoides. Classification (NCBI taxonomy): domain Eukaryota; kingdom Metazoa; phylum Chordata; class Lepidosauria; order Squamata; family Scincidae; genus Tiliqua; species Tiliqua scincoides. The sequence goes on along the minus strand of NC_089827.1, from coordinate 23,564,310 downwards.
GGGGGAATGCTGAGTGGGCAGCTTGAAGACTGTAATCCTGGGCACCCGTTCCTGGGAGCAAGCACAATGGGACTTACTTTTGAGGAGACCCGCACAGGAGGACTGAGCAGCTGCACTCAATTGCTTGCTTCTGCGCTGCGGCTCGGGCAGGAGGGAACGGGCGGTGCGGGCTCTTTGGGCAGGAGCTGCTCCGCCAACCCGTTCGCACCCTCTCCTATGGGGCACAGCCGCAGGATGCGTGGGAGCTGCGCTAGTGCGCTCAGGCTGGTGAGGGGCAGGTGCGTTGCGGGAGGGGTGAGCCCCTCCCTCCCACGGGTTGGCCCCGCACGGAGCCGCAGCAGGAGGCTGAAAGAGCTGCTTGCGGCTCCAGAATGGCAGGTTGCCGACCCCAGACCTGGGTCAACACAATATAGTCAGCACATTCCATTGAACCTGAAACCTTTGGAATGCAAGCCACATGATCATTAATCAGTACTGCCAGCTACTGCCTGACCAGCCATGGGGTGAGATGAAGCAGATTGTGTCCACAGCGGACTGTGAGGGCCTGAAAGAGTGGTAGATTCAGGGTCCTGCCACTCCAGCCTCCGATTGACAAAAGCCACAACAATCCACTGCCCACTTGCCTTGCTTCCCATGCAGTTTCCTTAAAGCAGGACATACAGGCCTTCTGGCTTTATTTACAGGGATAGAGCTCTCTGTACCTTTTAAATTACACCAGAAGTCTTGCACTTCTGGATTTGAAGACAAGAAATGTAGTAAGGCACATTTTTCTTTTATTTTCTATAGCTTCACAGTAGAGGTGGCAGCCGTGGTGTCTGCATGGGCAATGCTCTGGACTGCACCATAAACAGCATAATAAACGTGCAGAAGCCAGCATCAAAACAGCAAATTGGAGCATTGAGGCATATGCCATCAAGCTGTTGTGCAATGACATCAGAAGATACCTAGCCTATCCTGAAAAAAAAAATTCCAAAATAACCAATCAACTCCTAATACATGGATGAGGAACTGAAAAAGAGCTGAAAACAAATAGGTATTTCATTAATCATAAATCAGCTCACAAAGTGTAGGAGTATTTTGGTGCTGCTCTGCTGGTTTTCTTGACATCCTTGTCCTAGCACGCTATAAGCAGAACATGGGATCGTGGCTCAACCATGCACATAGCACATCGTAGACCACAGCACAACTGGTTTCGGAGAGGAAGTTCCAGATTCACAGCGCAATCCTAACTCTGTGTTCTTCTAGCAAAGCGACCACTATGCAGGCCTAGAATGTTGCAAACATGCCATGAAACGCATATGTGATGACTCAGGAGCAAACTGCGCTGGCGGAAAGGCCTGCAGCATCTGCAGCCCCAGAACAAATAAAATCTACACCGAGCAGTACAAGGGGAGGGGAGGGTGAAACAGAGGCATGGAGGGGGAGTTTTTGGGCAGGGAGGGCAAGAGGTGGATTAGGCCCAAGAGAGGTTGGGATCAGCAAAGCAGGCTTATGCTGTGCTTGTGCCCCCTTCCTGACTCTTTTCAGACCTCCATGGGTTTCTCAGACTTGTGCCAGCTAAATAGATCTGAAAAGCCCCATTGGGGGGGGGGGTCTTTTCATGGGGTAAGGAGACAAATGTCCCCTTATTCTGAGTAAACCTCCAGTCTGCTCCTAACCAGCCCAGGACATGGCATGGGCTGCTTAGCCTAGCTGTGCTGGCTCTGGTTAGGATTGGGCTGTCAGTCATTGGCAAATCGACCCTGCATATGCCTGATCTTGTCTGATCTTGGAAGCTAAGCAGGGTTAGGCCTGGTTAGTACTTAGATGGGAGACCGACAAGGAATACCAGGTGCTATAGGCTTATACCATAGTCTTTCGAGACTGAAGGTTGCCAACCAACCATTGGCATTGCCCGTTCTGGAGCCGGGGCTTCAGAAAGCAGGGCAGAGAAAAACCTCTGTCGAGACCCCACAGAACTGCTACCCAACTGGAGCTGCCCAGAGCCTGCTTCCAGACAAAGTAGCTACATATGGTCCTGCTTGATGATGCGTCAGGATCAAAGCACATGACAGAATTCTATCCTTTGGACACATCTGGGAGCAGCTACACTGTTTGCATCAAAATTAACCTGTTCTTAGTGATCAGTAAAGGGCAACAGAATGTCAATTTATGAAGGTTTTATACAGCAACTGTCCACTAGATAGCGCTGGTATCTTCAGCAAAGGACTACTGCTGGGAACTGACAACATATAAGCAATGCAAGAACTTTGCATCAAATGAATGTCACTCTGGAAGTGGTCAGATTGCTGACATACATTTTGCAATATGAATTCATTTTCGAAACAATAGGACATTCACCATGTTCAGAATATTATTTTTTTGAAACAGAGACAGCAACACCAATGTTCTTTTATTTCTAACTTGAAATGTTTGTGCTCATGTCAAATGCTTCCTCTTAAAAAGGAAAGGAAAAAGAAGACAAATGCTATCTTATGACAGGAAGGTGGGATATAAAAATATAAAATAAAACCTATGCCATGAATCAGATAAGCCAAAGAAAAATGTTCACATTTTGCCATATCATAATTCGAAAGCACACAAGCAGCACAATTTGAGGGCAAGACACATGATTTGAAGAACTGCTGATAGAGAGAACATACATAGTTGGCAACCTTCAGTCTTGAAAGACTATGGTATCACGCTCTGAAAGGTGGTTCTGGAACAGCGTCTAGTGTGGCTGAAAAGGCCGATTCGGGAGTGACAATCCCTTCCACACTGGGAGCAAGTGCAGTCTGTCCCTGGCCTGTCTCCCTGGCTATGGGCCTTCCTTCTTTGCCTCTTAGCCTCAGACTGTTGGCCAAGTGTCTCTTCAAACTGGGAAAGGCCATGTTGCACAGCCTGCCTCCAAGCGGGCCGCTCAGAGGCCAGGGTTTCCCACTTGTTGAGGTCCACTCCTAAGGCCTTCAGATCCCTCTTGCAGATGTCCTTGTATCGCAGCTGTGGTCTACCTGTAGGGCGCTTTCCTTGCACGACTTCTCCATAGAGGAGATCCTTTGGGATCCGGCCATCATCCATTCTCACGACATGACCGAGCCAACGCAGGCGTCTCTGTTTCAGTAGTGCATACATGCTAGGGATTCCAGCACGTTCCAGGACTGTGTTGTTTGGAACTTTGTCCTGCCAGGTGATGCCGAGAATACATCGGAGGCAGCGCAAGTGGAAAGCATTCAGTTTCCTCTCCTGTTGTGAGTGAAGAGTCCATGACTCGCTGCAGTACAGAAGTGTACTCAGGACGCAAGCTCTGTAGACCTGGATCTTGGTATGTTCCGTCAGCTTCTTGTTGGACCAGACTCTCTTTGTGAGTCTGGAAAACGCGGTAGCTGCTTTACCGATGCGTTTGTTTAGCTCGGTATCGAGAGAAAGAGTGTCGGAGATCGTTGAGCCAAGGTACACAAGGTCATGGACAACCTCCAGTTCATGCGCAGAGATTGTAATGCAGGGAGGTGAGTCCACATCCTGAACCATGACCTGTGTTTTCTTCAGGCTGATTGTCAGTCCAAAATCTTGGCAGGCCTTGCTAAAACGATCCATGAGCTGCTGGAGATCTTTGGCAGAGTGGGTAGTGATAGCTGCATCGTCGGCAAAGAGGAAGTCACGCAGACATTTCAGCTGGACTTTGAACTTTGCTCTCAGTCTGGAGAGGTTGAAGAGCTTTCCGTCTGATCTGGTCCGGAGATAGATGCCTTCTGTTGTAGTTCCAAAGGCATGCTTCAGCAGGACAGCGAAGAAGATCCCAAACAAGGTTGGTGCAAGAACACAGCCTTGCTTCACGCCGCTTCAGATGTCAAAGGGGTCTGATGTGGAGCCATCAAAGACAACAGTGCCCTTCATGTCCTTGTGGAAGGATCTGATGATGGTGAGGAGCCTGGGTGGACATCCAATCTTGGGGAGAATCTTGAAGAGGCCATCCCTGCTGACCAGGTCGAAAGCCTTCGTGAGATCTATGAAGGCTATAAAGAGTGGCTGTCGTTGTTCCCTGCATTTCTCCTGCAGTTGTCTAAGGGAGAATACCATATCAGTGGTGGACCTGTTGGCTCGGAATCCACACTGTGATTCTGGATAAACGCTCTCTGCAAGTACCTGGAGCCTCTTTAGTACAACTCGGGCAAACAACTTTCCTACAACGCTAAGGAGAGAGATGCCACGGTAGTTGTTGCAGTCACCCCTGTCGCCTTTGTTCTTGTACAGCGTGATGATGTTTGCATCCCTCATGTCTTGAGGTACTCCACCTTCTCTCCAGCAGAGACAAAGGATTTCATGCAGCTCAGTGATGATGATCTCTTTGCAGCACTTTAGGACTTCGGCAGGGATGCTGTCTTTTCCAGGTGCCTTGCCAAAGGCAAGGGAGTCCAGGGCCACGTGAAGTTCTTCTAGGGTTGGTTCACTGTCAAGCTCCTCCAGCACAGGCAGGTACTCAATGTTGTTCAGCGCTTCTTCGGTGACTACATTTTCTCTGGAATATAGCTCAGAGTAGTGCTGCACCCAGTGTTCCATCTGCTGCGCCCGATCCTGGATGACCTCGCCTGTTGCAGACTTCAGAGGGGCAATTTTCTTCTGTGTTGGACCTAGGGCCTGCTTGATACCATCATACATCCCCTTGATGTTGCCCGTGTCAGCTGCTATCTGTATCTCGGAACAGAGCTGGAGCCAGTAGTCGTTAGCACATCTCCTGGCAGCCTGCTGGACTTTGCTGCGAGCACCTCGGAGGACCTGCAGGTTGCGCTTACTGGGACAGGCCTTGTATGCTGCTTGAGCTCTCCTCTTTTCCTCAATGACTGGTGTCAACTCCTCAGAGTGGGCTTCAAACCAGTCTGCCGTCTTGTTGGTCTTCTTGCCAAATATGGACAAGGCGTTGTTGTAAACAGCATTCTTGAAATATTCCCATCTGTTGTATGCGTTTGCATCGACCGGGCCTGGAAGAGATTCCTCAAGCGCTCGTGCAAATTCCTCCACTTTTCTCTGATCCCGGGTCTTGCTCGTATCAATGCGAGGTCTTCCTTCCCTTTTCATGTGATATAGTCGCTTTGTTTGCAGTTTCACTCTGCTGCACACCAGAGAGAACATAAGAACATAAAAACAGCCCACTGGATCAGGCCATAGGCCAAGCTAGTCCAGCTTCCTGTATCTCACAGCGGCCCATCAAATGCCCCAGGGAGCACACCAGATAACAAGAGACCTCATCCTGGTGCCCTCCCTTGCATCTGGCATTCTGACATAGCCCATTTCTAAAATATGGAGGTTGCACATACACATCATGGCTTGTAACCCATAATAGATTTTTCCTCCAGAAACTTGTCCAAACCCCTTTTAAAGGCATCCAGGACAGATGCTGTCACCACATCCTGTGGCAAGGAGTTCCACAGACCAACCACACGCCGAGTAAAGAAATATTTTCTTTTGTCTGTCCTAACTCTCCCAACACTCAATTTTAATGGATGTCCCCTGGTTCTGGTGTTATGTGAGAGTGTAAAGAGCATCTCTCTATCCACTTTATCCTTCCCATGCATAATTTTGTATGTCTCAATCATGTCCCCCCTCAGGCGCCTCTTTTCTAGGCTGAAGAGGCCCAAACGCCGTAGCCTTTCCTCATAAGGAAGGTGCCCCAGCCCAGCAATCATCTTAGTTGCTCTCTTTTGCACCTTTTCCATTTCCACTATATCCTTTTTGAGATGTGGTGACCAGAACTGGACACAATACTCCAGGTGTGACCGTGTCGAATGCCTTCTGAAAGACCAGATATATAATGTCCACGGGTTCTCCCACATCCACATGCCTGTTGACCTTTTCAAAGAATTCTAAAGGGTTCGTGAGGCAAGACTTACCCTTACAGAAGCCATGCTGATTCTCCCTCAGCAAGGCTTGTTCGTCTATGTGTTTTGAGATTCTAACTTTGATGAGGCATTCCACCACCTTACCCGGTATAGATGTTAGGCTGACTGGCCTATCGTTTCCCAGGTCTCCCCTCTTTCCCTTTTTAAAGATAGGCATGACATTTGCTACCCTCCAATCTTCTGGCACCATGGGTGTTTTGAGGGACAAGTTGCATATCTTAGTCAAGAGATCCGCAACTTCATTCTTCAATTCCTTAATAACTCTAGGGTGGACGCCATTAGGACCCGGTGACTTATTGTTCTTTAATTTATCAATGAGGTCTGAAACATCTTCTCTTTTAACCTCTATCTGACTTAATTCCTTGGTCAGGAGGGGCCGTTCGGGAGTTCAAGATTCATTTGTTTTTTGTGTGAGAATTTAGGAAAACAGAATAAGGGAGCTGGAGTTATAAAGAGCACTGTGTTTCGGAGAAGAGGCTTAGTGTGGGGTGGGAGTGCCAAGGGAAGCAAATGGTAGTGCAGATGGTAGATGCTTCTTTGCTGACACTGAAGAGCAGGTGGAAAAACTCATCTCGTCAGCCTCTTCTCAAGGTCTCACGGAGGCTTCCAGTGTGATCTCAAACTGGCGATCTTCAGGTATCTTCAGGCTATCGACGCCTCTATCCTCTAGGCCAGACTTCCTGCCCCTACATGATAACAAAGAGATGTGTCACTTCTGGTGCACTAGGGGCTTGGACTGGGCCTGTTCCCATCACCCATCTATGCCTATTATTTTGATTCAAAGGGCACAGTTTCCCAGGATCAACCCAAATGACTTGAAACATTGAGCAGTTTCCTTCAGAGTCCTTCAGCACTCTTCATCAGCATGGATGGAAAAAAGGAAAGTGGCATGGGGAGGTGCTGGATGTCATGAAACGGCCCCCCCAAAGGTCTGCATTTACAAAAGACCCAAGATGGAGGAAGAGGCATTTCTGTAGACTGGCATGGACTAGCCTCACTAGTTGCCAGACAATGAGCAGAAAGGAAACAAGGCTTCTGGGATAATCAATAATAGCTGAATCCCTATCTTTGGGAAGGAGAAAATCTGTTTATAAAATTCAGCGTGCAGATCACCAGGCCCAGCTCCAGCTCTACCCTAAAAATACAGAGACTGGGCCTTAGACCAGGCTGAGTCTGAGTTGCCTTGTGTCAGGTTTTCAAACGTGGGATGAGGAATAGGATTTTGCATGTGCCAGCGCTGCCATACCCACCCTCTCTTGGACCAAATCCGCCCCTGTTGCCACCCTCCCCATTCCATCACATCCCTCCCTGCCCTTTCCTCACCCTTGTGTTTCTCTTACCTGTTCTGGTGTGTGCTCCCTCTTGCTCCAGAACCAGTGAGATGGCACAGGACTTCCCACCTGTGCTCCTCATTGCTAGGCTGCCACAATGTGCTTTATGGCACATTTGCAACAACCTAGGCTAGTGCAGAAGTTGTTATGCCAGTGCTACAGCTGGTTAGGATTGTGCTGTTAATGTCTACTGTTTTTAATGTGATTCTGTGCTTATAAGTCACTTTGTGTGCCCTTTTGGGAAATAAAGCAGAGTATAAATACTGTAAATAAATATGTCCTTGACATTGCTTCTTATGGACCACCAAGGATACTTTGTTTAAATTGAGATCCTGTTGGGGACAAGGATGGATTGAAGAATTGCTATAAACTGCCTTGAACAGGGTTATCTGATACAATGGAGTACACAGTGCCTATATCTTTAAGGAGTGGTTCTCACACATTTAGCAACAGGACCCACTTTTTAGATGAGAATCTGTCAGGACCCACCAGAAGTGATATCATGACCAGAAGTGACATCATCAAACAGGAAAATTTTTAACAATCCTAGGCTGCAATCTTACCCACACCTACCCAGGAGTAAGTTCCATTTACTATCATTGTTAAAAGAATACACTTAGTAGCTTGTTAAAAGTACAGGTTTATAACATTTCCCCAAATGCATCACATACCTTGTTAGCATCAAGTCTATTAAAAATAAAATATTGAAATGAATGGGGACCCACCTGAAATTGGCTCATGACCCACATAGTGGGTCCTGACCCACAGTTTGAGAAACATTCTGCCTTTAACCATTGTTTAGAATTTTGGCATGTGCAACTCAATATGGAAAGCTGAACCTGCCAAAATTCCCTATTGTATACAATGGGGTATAGACCCTGTGTCCTCCATTGTATCAGGTCTTGCTGGCCTGGGTATAAATTTGAGAAACAGAAAATACCCTGTTGTGTTATCAAAGTGGTTCATGATTAACATTAACTACCTTGGTCTCAGGGTGCTGCCGCAATGGCACAGAAGATGGGTTCTGCATGCTTCTAGTGAGGGTGCTTCTGGTACAACGCAGACATTCAAGTAGATGATCCTCATGCAGACCAATGGCAGTTTAGATGGACTAACAGCATCAGCATACCATGGGGAATCTTTAATTAGGTCTGACTACAGCAATGGCTTTGAATATCATGAACTGAAAGTTTATCTTATGTGAGAGACTTCCTTTTGAACTTCCTGGTTTCCCACTCACATCACTGCTGGACAACCATGAAACACAGTTAGCAACATATCCTCATTCGTATGTTTTAGAAATGCAACAACAGGATTGTCTCATAAAGGTAAGATCTCATGCATTAGATAATAAGTAATAATTACATTATTATTCATAATGAAACTATTTATATACAGCTTTTCAACAAAAAAGTCCTTTAAGTAGCACGAGAAATGGGACTAGATTCTTCGTGTCCCAGAGGGTTCACAATCTTAAAAAGACACATAGGCAAAGATATGAATGATGCCATGCTGGACAGTTGCTTTCTCCCTCTTAAGTATAAAAGAACAACCACTTAAAAGGTCTCTCTTAGTCCAGGAATTAATAGGGCCTGCATGCGTCTTCTTTCCCAGTTTCTCAAGTTCTGAATCATTTAAAGGTATGTGGTTGTTACTTTATGTATACTGATTTTTGCTTAAAATTTATTAGTTACGGAATGCTAAGTGTGTGCTATATATTACAAAAAAAGAAAACTGGATGCAGGTCTTATATGTTGTACAAAAGAACCAATGAGTGTGATTCTGGGAAAGTACATTAATATATTACATTACATCAATCGTGGATGTAACTGAAAAGTGGAAGACTTAACATCATACATAGTGCATTACCATTCAATTGCCAGAAATCAGGACCCTCTATTTGGGCTGTCAAAAGTCAGATATTTGGCCTGCCCAGTTAATATGCTGACCTTGGGTTCATGAACAAGTCAACTGCACCAGAACTGGGCTGTAAAAGTGGGGTGCAAGTAGCCTTAGATTTTCAGCTGCGAACCTAGACTTTGAAACCCGCTCATTTTATTGCAAACCACTTCCATGTGTAAGCTACTTCTGGGATGACCACCAACTTGTTATCATTGCTCTTGGCAGAATGTAGTAGGTCTAGCACACAATGCGGTACCAATTGCTAGGGCAAAGTGCTGCTCTAGGTTCCCCATGGCATGCCTCCCTGCCCCGATGGTGCATTGAGTACTAGGACTGCCACTGCTCTGGGGATAAGCTCTTAAGGATATCATTCAGAGGATAACCTTTAAGCCAGGGATGCCAAACATAAGGCCTGGATATAGCCTGCAGGCTGGATATAGCCTGCAGATGCTCTTTATCTGGTCCATGAGATAATTGGGCTCTCCCACTACCACCTTTTCAGCAGCACTGTTTCTGCCAGGATGTCATCTCACAGAGAACCTCTCAGCTTCTGAGCTGTGAAGTGGCACCTCGGCAGAACAGCACAGCTGAAAGGGATATACTGGATATTATATTTTCAAATATATTTTCAAATATTGAAAATTGGATCAAGATTTGCATAATTTCTGTCATTTGCAACTAAAGAGTTTCTGCGTGAGAACAAAGTGTTTATTTTTGGCTCTCATTTGCTGAATGATGTCACCTCAGCAGGTGCCATGAAGGCTCTTTGGCCCACTGTATGAAATGAATTTGACACCCCTGTCTTAAGCAATCGCTGCTAGTGCATGTAGAGTGCTTTTTCATGATAATTGGATGCCCTGAGGATCAGCAAGTGATTGCAAAGTGATTTTCTTCAGCAAGTGATAGCAAAGGGAAGAAAGAGCCTGAACAGTATAGTTGAGGAATTCAGCTCAAGGAGTGATACAGAAAGGTGATAAAAACAGAAACAGTACAAGTCGGTCCCCTTTATCTGCAGATTCAGTATCTGTGGATTTTACTATCTACAGGTTCTGAACTTGCAGCATCGGACTGACTTGTACACTCTGGACATGACCAGAGATTTCCTCCAGTCATGTCTGGAGGGTGTTCTGAGGCCCTGGGAGGTCACAGGCAGCCTCTGCAGGCCTCATAATGCCTTCTAAGGCCTCTAAGACCATCACTTCTAAGGAGGCATGCTAAGGAGGCCTTAGAACATCACTTCCAGTATTGGGAGGAAACCAGAAGTGATGTTTATAAGGTCTTCTGAGGCCTGGGGAGGTTGTGCACAGCCTCCCTGGTCCTCAAAACACCCTCCAGACACAACTGGAACACAGCTCCAGTGAAGTTCGGAGGCATGGCATGCCATGAGCCACGGATTTCATCATCCACAGGTTTCACCATCTGCAGGGGTTCCAGGAAGAGACTTCCTGCAGATGCCAAAGGCATACCTGTAGTTCTTTCTTCTGTCAGGAGTCAGCTGAAGTTGTTGTCTATGAAAGGATGTTAGTTCTCATGCTTCTAAACCTTACAACATCCAACAGCAATAGCAAAAGCCCTGACAAACACTGCAAAATAATAACCAGCTGTCTTCCTCAGATGGTGGAGGCAGAACCCCACATGTTACAAGCACCATCTTAGCTGATTTCCTAAACTATCCATTCCTGTGCATTTCAAAACTCTCTACCACTAAACATGTCAACATACCTGACCTGGGTGACAACGATTATGAGAATGGGTGATCAATGCTACAGGCAGTTCCTGTTTCGGTAGCTATAGTTTTAAGGCTTGGCATTGTGTAGACCAGTGTTTCTCAGACATTGTTTGGGGCATACTAGGTGGGTAGCGAGCCAATTTCAGGTGAGTTCCCCATTCATTTAAATGAGTATTTTATTTTTAGTATATTAGACTTGATGCTACTATGGTATGTGACTGCACTTGGGGAAATGTTACAGATCTGTACTTTTAACAAGCTACGATGTATATGCTTTTAACAATGGTAGTCAATGGGGCTTACCCCTGAGTAAGTATGTATAGGATTGCAGCCTTTGGGATGTTTGGGGAATTTTTTTTAACACAGATCAGCAACTGCTTGGGTGGGTTAGGAAGGTTCTTTATTTTAAATATATATTTTTTAAATTATACTTTTTTAAAAAAAATTACTTACTTGATTTGAGTTTGTTGTATGGGCGTGTTAAAAATTTCCAGCTTGATGATGCCACTTCCAGCCATGTCATCACTTCCAGGTTAATGACATCACTTCCTGTGGGTCCTGGCAGATTGTAATTCTAAAAAGTGGGTCCCAGTGCTAAAAATTTTTAAGAACTACTAGCCTAGACCCAAGGGTCATTCTGGGAAGAACTAGAGGGATGGCTCTTTGTACATCTACATGATAAGATGCAGCATTAAATCCTAGAGCATTAAAGGAGTTATGCTTTAAAGCTCCTTTCTTACCTTTACCTTTCTTATTTCTGCGACACTGACTACATAAGGACTTAACACAGGTTAACTACTTGAAACAGTACAAATATGCTTTTCTTAAATAGCTATTAATGGCAATGCAACATAATATATGGGGTTACAGAAGGTGATCTTACAATGAATCCATATAATAAATCCTTACAGAAGACAACCTCATTCCCATTGTAACTGTTATGTTTCTTGGCTGCCATTTTTGAAGACATATTGGGGGTGGAGGAACATCCCAAATGAGATCTGGCCTTCATGCTTTCAGGAACCGTCAGTGAGAGGGAGGGCTAATTTTAGAGACATGTAGCACCACCTGCAAAATTTACTCATGCTGAGCTAGATGGACCAACAGTCAGACTTAGTACAGGGTACTTAGCACTTCTGGTCACTTATAGATCATCCTAGATGACCAGTGTGAGTTTATCCTCTGGCCCCCTGCCAATCTGCCACCTGAGATGTCCACCTCAGTCAGTTTCATGGATAGGCAAGTCCTGCCTTGTATCACAATGGCATAACATGTTACCCAACTGCTAAAAGTACTTCACGCATATTAACCACTATAACCATGCTGTAGATCAGCTTCTTGTTCTTATGTTGAACAAAATGTGGAGGGCTTTATGCCAAGGAGTAATAATTATGTCTTGCCCAATTGCACTTTGTCAGTTTACCATCACAGTGCCATTTGAACTAGGGACTTGCAGCTCACAGTTCATGCTCCTAGCCGATGCATTTGGCAAGCTGTTGTAATTGTGGTGGTGATAGTAGTTTCCAACCAGGGTATTTTTGTGACTTTTTGGTTCTTCTCAATCAGCTGCAGGGAGGACTCTTCACAGCCCATTTGCATTTTGGTTCCATTCTTGTTGTGATGGCTGTGCAAGGGAGATCTGCTTAAGAAGCATGTCACTGAAACTGAAATCTTGCAGTCTTCACGGCCATCATCATCTGGATTTAGCTTGTTTTTCATTTTCAGATTACACCCATTCTTGCTTATACTGCTTCTCTGAGGACAACGGTCTTTCTGAATTCAGCCTGGGACTGCAATAAGGTTTCTTCAGTGCAGTTTAGGTTATAAGGCGAAAGTTCACACATGAACATTCATTCCATTGATGGATATCCCATTGATCGCCTTCTGGCATTTGCAACTGTCAAAATGTCATGACACATGGTGCATTTTCCATGTATACCTCCTTTGCTGCGGTCACGTTACTGTGTGTGATGTTCGCCTTTGTGAATGTAAGCAAACCTCTGTCCTATCCTAAAGGTGTAGTTGTCATCGTTCCCAAGAAAGGCTTATCTGTGGGTTTAAGGAATTCAAGAAGTGTTGTTACTAGACAGATGCTCTTTACACTCGCATAACACCAGAAACAGGGGACATCCACTAAAATTGAGTGTTGGGAGAGTTAGAACAGAGAAAAGAAAATATTTCTTTACTCAGCGTGTGGTTGGTCTGTGGAACTCCTTGCCACAGGATGTCGTGATGGCCTCTGGGCAGGACACCTTTAAAAGGGGTTTGGACAAGTTTCTGGAGGAAAAATCCATTACGGGTTACAAGCCATGATGTGTATGTGCAACCTCCTGATTTTAGAAATGCACTATGTCAGAATGCCAATGCAAGGGAGGGCACCAGGATGAGGTCTCTTCTTATCTGGTGTGCTCCCTGGGGCATTTGGTAGGCCGCTGTGAGATACAGGAAGCTGGACTAGATGGGCCTATGGCCTGATCCAGTGGTTGGTTGGCAACCCTCAGTCTCGAAAGACCATGGTATAAGCCTACAGCACCCGGTATTCCCAGGCGGTCTCCCATCCAAGTACTAACCAGACCTGACCCTGCTTAGCTTCTGAGATCAGATGAGATCAGGCATGTGCAGGGTAACAGTTGCTGCCTCCTGTAGGGGCTGTTCTTATGTTCAAGGTGGCCATGGCTCTTCATTTTGCACTAACTGCAGTTTTTGAACCATTTTCAAGGGTAACCCCATGTAGAGTGCATTGCAGCAGTCTTAAGTGAGATGTCACTAGAGCATGGACCACCTGTCACCAGATCTGACTGATTCAGGTATGGCCTCTGCCAGCACACCAACTGAAGCCGGGCAAAGGCCCCCCTGACCACAGATGCTACCTGACTATACAGGGACTACTGTGGATCCAGGAGGACTCCCAGGCATTAAGAAACACCACTTCCCCCCATTAGTCTGTTAAGTCTACAGTTCACTGTACATAGAACCCTAAAGAAAGAGAACTTCCATGTTCTGAGTTAGGGACAACTGCAAAATGGCCAGGTTTGCAGATGACATCAAACTTTTCAGGGTAGTAAAAACCAGATCAGACCATGCACCGAAAGGATTGCTCTAAACTGGATGAAGGGGTAACCAAATTACAACTGGAACTCCGTGTCAATAAGTGTACACATTTGGGTAAAAATTCCCAATTTCATATATATACTGATTGGGTCTGAGCTGTCAGTGACAAACTGGGAAACAGATTTGGAGTTATAGCAGATCATTCAATGGAAACATCAACTCAATGTGCAGGAGCGATGAAGAAGGCAAATTCCAGGCTAGGGGTCATTGGGGAAGGAATTGAGAATATGGCAGAATAATCTGAGATTGCTCATATGCAAATTTATGGTATGACCACATTTGTAATTTTGTGTACAGCTTTGGACACCATCTCAAAAAGGATACTGTCAAGCTGGAAAAGGCAAAAAAGAGGGCCCCCAAAATGATCAGAGGGCTGGAGCACCTTCCTTATGAGAAATATTGTTGACAACCTTCAGTCTCGAAAGACTATGGTATCGCGCTCTGAAAGGTAATTCTGGAACAGCGTCTAGTGTGGCTGAAAAGGCCAATTCGGGAGTGACAATCCCTTCCACACTGGGATCAAGTGCTGTCTGTCCCTGGTCTGTCTCCCTGGCTATGGGCCTTTCTTCTTTGCCTCTTTGGCTCAGACTGTTGGCCAAGTGTCTCTTCAAACTGGGAAAGGCCATGCTGCACAGCCTGCCTCCAAGCGGGCCACTCAGAGGCCAGGGTTTCCCACCTGTTGAGGTCCATTCCTAAGGCCTTCAGATCCCTCTTGCAGATGTCCTTGTATCACAGCTGTGGTCTACCTGTAGGGCACTTTCCTTGCACAAGTTCTCCATAGAGGAGATGCTTTGGGATCCGGCCATCATCCATTCTCACGACATGACCAAGCCAACGCAAAGACTGGAATATTTCAGATTTCTCAGTTTATTAAAAAGAAGAAGAAGAAGAAGAACCAGGTGGGAGAGTCACACATGACTGACACTTATGCAATTATGTATGACGTGTAGAGGCTTTTCTGTCTCTTGCAACACTAGAACCAGGGCTCAGTTGATGAAACTGATGGGCAAGAGATTAGAGACAGACAAAAGGAGGTGTTTTTCACAAAATTAATGTGAATAATTAATCTGTGGGATTTGTTGTCACAAGGTGTGGTGAGGGCCATTAGCTTAGATGGCTTTCAAAGGGATTAGACAAATTCACGGAAGACAGGTCTGTCAATGGCTACACAACCTCCAGGTTCAACCCCCGGATGCCTCAAAGTACTGGTGGCAGGGGAGCAATGTTGAAGGAAAGGAAACATGAGGGTAAGAGGAAACACAGGAAAGAAGTGCGGATCTGGAAGGAGGTGGGAGAAAGGCTTCTGGCAAGAAAGTTGGAGCAAACACAGAGATGTGCAAGTAAGAATAAAGAGGAGGAAGAAAGCTGGCTGTGCTCAAGCCAAGTTCCCTAACCTCATCTGGAACTGACCCAGGGAACACCAGAGACTGCCAGGACAGGGCACAGAGAACTGGAGAGGCTTTGTGCTTGGACCCAGCAATATCCTTCCACAAACCCCAGGGTCAGCCCTCATGATAACTCCATCTGCAGGAACCGCCGAGACTTACAACTCACCTGATCCCAGCCAGACTTGACATCTCTCCTGGATTCAGTAGTAAGCTGGAATGACTCTACACCTTTGACTCTGCTCTGGTCTTTCCCCTCCCCTATTGTACCCTATCCGCCAGTTCTTAGCCTAGAAAATATTGCACCCTGGACCCTATGACAGAGAGCTCCCCCTTGGGACAAGATGAAGCAGGCAAGGGACACTACACACCCTCTTCATTAATGAAGAGTCACAACCTTGATTTTCAGCTATGGATCTGGCCCATAGGCCAGTGTTTGGAAAGCTCTGATTTAGATCAGTGATCCTTTTTCATGTCATGACCCAAAGAAAGAAAGAAAGAAAGAAAGAAAGAAAGAAAGAAAGAAAGAAAGAAAGAAAGAAAGAAAGAAAGAAAGAAAGAAAGAAAGAAAGAACCACTGTTGATTCCTCCTCCCCATCCTAGGACCCTGTCCACCCACTCCCCATCCACATCACCACCCAATGGGGCGTTATACCCCAACCCCATTATACCCTCCCAGCACTGTTCACTGTAACCAAATATTCTTATTAAAGAGAAGTGCCATGAAGCCTAGAACTACTGAAAGCAATTTTCACAGAATTGCTAAGGACCTGAGCAAAACTAGAACAAAATATCTTGGTACCTGAAGAGGTACACCAGATGCCTCCCCTTTTACCTGGTGGTACTCTACTCCAGTGGAATTCACCCTATTTGTTTTTCATAGGTTACCATGACCCCACAACTGAGATTTCGTGACCCTGTTGGGGTCACAACCCCAACAATGAAGCACACTGATCTAGATGACATGACTTTTTAATAACATTTTTTTTGGCCTTTTCAGCATATATACTGAATTGAGGAACCTGTGTTGTCAGCTGATACTGAAAAATATCTATCAGCAGTTATTAGAAGCTCTTTGTAGAACATTCCATTTGTTGAATGGAAATTTTGTCTTCCTGAACTGTGCTTGTTACACGAGCTACACATGATGCTTACTGTGTAGTTCAAGCCTTTCTTTTAGTCTTGTGTAACAGCTGGGCTGTGGCCCCGATTGGATCCATGGCATGGGTTGAACTGCAGTCTCAGTGAAAGTCCCGTCCTCCTCCCACAGAGGAGCTATTTCACACTGAACATGCCTTTGGACCCAACAGTAAGTTAAAGGTTTAGAAACCACACTGGGGACACCCTTTATTTTGCAGGATAACAGAACAGAGGCCAAGGGTTAAACACCCTCTATCTCCGTATCAGGGCCTCAACCTGAGCCATGGCACTGTGTGACTGTTACACAGAGTAAAAGAATGCTATGCACACCAGCTGCATAGTCACATGCTCAATGTCATGTCTCTTTTGAGTCTCGGTTCCATGAGCTGGTGTGAGATTCTTCACACTGACATTCCAGAGCCATTTTGGAAACTGTCCTCTATACCTAAACCCTCACTGTGGGTGGTTCCCAGATGATTGAAACTTGCACACTCATACAACTTCCAAGTGAAATGTACAGTACATTTGGAAGTAAAAATTCATAATACATTTGGAAGTAAAATTCCTTTGAGCAAGGCTGCTCAGTTAACCAGTTCTTTTTAAAAAAATATCATTCTGCATTTATCACTGCACAACTTTTTTTTTTTAACTTCTAATTTGTTGAGAAACTTCTCCTGATTTGTTGAGAAACTCTTTATTTTATCTATTTTTTTAAACCACTGACTTTTGTAACACATGATCATCAGTTTCTTACTTAGCTACTCTGTGGTATAAGGCTGAGGAAAAGTCCAAATATAGAACAAATCAGGGAGGGAGCTGTGTGGATCTGAAGTGAAGTGTTCTGGCGCCCGGGTCTTATTTTGACACGGGGGGGGGGGGAAGGGAAGTGAAGTTTCCCTTGTCCCTCTAGGGCTGGCTGACATTTATCATCAGTTTCACCATACACAGGCATTGTCTTTGCAGAAGCAAACTGTGTATGGGTGTGAACCTTCAGACAGGATCTGAGCTGAGAGGAGAAAAAAAAAATCAATGAAAGAACGTCTGTTTTCTTCTGGAAAACATCAATTCCCACTGAGGTACCCAAACCTGCCAATTTCCACACAGCCTTTCGGTACACAAACCAGGGTAAGATAAACAAACACGTAACTTTGCTTCCGAACTTTCTCTCACAGGACGGTGATAAGATGAGGACAAAAGAAGCTGTTTGAGTGTGCTATGGAGGCATTGCTCGTTCATTTCTCTGGTGGTTGTTCTTGGCATCTGGGACAGGAAACTAAGCAGCAATCATGTCAACCACTTTGGTCAATGTTCAAAACATCAACCAGCATATTGATAGGAGAGCTTGCTCATGATGTTTATAGGATCGCAGGAAGCAGCCTTATACTGAATCTGATTATTGATCCACCTAGTTCAATATTGACAACACAGGATAACAAGGACTCCCCAGAGTGTTGGGGAAGAATCATTTTCTGTCCTATCTGGAGATGACAGGGCTTGAACCTAGGACCCCACCCTTAATTTTTTTTTTTTTTTTTTTGTATGTGCTATACCACTGAGTCATGGATAGAAAGGCATTTTTTCCTAGTGGGCAAGATAGGGTTACAACCTAAATACTACTGGACACAATGGGCTTACTTTTGAGTAAAGTAAATAATAAACACTTCTAGCCATGGGCCTTTCCCTTATCTGGAAATCCCTTCCATCATTAGTCAGTATGCTGAAAGCTGATAGTGAACAGCATATGAACCTAGGCACATGGTTGAAGCCTCACCATATCTGTGAATTTAACAGGTAGTTGTAGGTGTGACTATCTGTTAAAGTTAGGTCTCAATCCTATTCCCCACCATCCCAGACAATTCAGCTATGCTACTGGAGTGTGTGTTGCAACCATTAGTAGGGAGACAGGCAGATAGCCAGGGAGATGTAAGTTTAAAAAAAAAATTATTTTTTTTTGCTTACCTCTTCTTAGGCCACCTGGCCAGCAATTTTGTTGGTGTAATCTGAAGAAAGGCAGAGGATATGTCAAGCTGAGACAATGGAGATAACTTTACATGCCCTGTGGCTGCCAAGATCCATTCTCTCCCACCCCCAAACTGCCCCTAATATTTTTTTATTGTAAAAAAAATAAACTAGTATTATCAAATTCCACTCATTTCCTGAACCTCCATAGCATGATCACCTAATAGAAATTAACTGCCTAGTACCGCACCTTGCCACTTTTTCCACAAGACTTATATGAGGAACCATTAATTGTAAGCGAGCAAGGTGGGACTAATTAGATCTGAGACTAGTATGGCCACTCAGGTATCATTGGACTTGTACTCTCAGCAGCTGATGGGAAAAAGAAAATTGCAGGTAGTTTGATCAAAGTTGGTCTTTCTGTGGGTTATTTGATAATGGCTGCAATCCTTACTGTAGAGATTCTGAAGTAAGCCCCACTCAAATTTAGAGGAATTACTACCAAATAGTCACTGTTACGATTGGGCTATATACTTCATTCAAAGTTTTGTCTCTTTGAAAAGGACTTCCATGACTCTTCTTCTAAGCCTGTTATGTGCCTTGAATTTACTTTTCATCCTGATGAGTTGCAGGTATGTGTCTACCTACCTTGGCTTTCCTAGCCCAGGTTGGCTACCTCCAAAAGCCAAATTTCAGTGAATGATACCCCCATCCCTGGGCAATCTCAATAGATTTATAGTTTTCTGATATTTTAAAAGGATTGCTTTAAAGATTTGCTACTCATCATTTTATGTGTGCCTGGCTAGCTGAAGAATGTGATATAAATAACTTTTTTTAAAAAAAAGGTGCACTAATTGGAAAGGCTCATAAGGACGAACCATTTCCTCCCAAGGAGCTGTGCTCCAATTGTTCTGTTCCAACTTTAAATGAAAACAAAAGATTTCCACTTCTCCCTGAAAGCAATTAGCATTGTGCTATGCTTCACAGAGTACTTAGAAACAGGAAAAAACCAAACTACTTCCTGCCCAGATTGTAAGGAGCTCCACCCAAGAAACCCCCAAATTAAAAACACACAGAAGAAAACCCAAAACTGGCACTCGTAAGCTGAATATAAGTGGCAACTCATAATGGGAATAACACAAAACATTTTAATATGTCCAATGTGTTACACAAATGCAGGGTTTACTGCAATTGAGCGATCATTGATCCCAGAGAGGTCGGTAGGACTCTTATACTAACCTAGTCTGATGATCATTCTGAATTTTAAGTAGCATATCGTAGCTCTGCACTTGACCACCAGTGCTAACATCCACACAACTATAAGATGAGAAGTTGTGTTTTTTGAGGGGCAGGTGAATTATAAGTTCCTTCGGTGAAATACTTGAGTGGGGGTCATAATAGTCATGGTATGGAAGAGCAATGGCTGAAGCTAGATATGACATAGCCACTGGATGGCATCAATGTATTTTTTCTGCTTAAAAGCAGTTGGGGGGTGTGGCTGCAAATTTGGATAGGGACCATGGTACAGAGCAAGGAGAACTTACGTTTTTTCCCCCCAGTTAATGCCCCCAAGCTACTGTGACCTGCAGAGAAGGAAAAAAAAAAGACAGGTACAAAGATGGGGGGGCAGTTAAAGTTAGGGAAAGGCATGGAAGAAAAGGGTTAATGTCACCCCCACTTCACCCAGCACCATGGCTCCAATTTAATTGGCCTCCTCCCTATAGAAGCTTTTAGGCAAAGAAAGAGATATTGGAAGATCCAATCAAATCTGGCTTAGTTCTCAGGAGGAACTTTACCACAGCCACAGATTACAGTCGATAGCACCACAATCCATTTTTGAAACTTTGTCATTGCATGCCCAACCACTCTCTTGGAGCCCACACTAGCCTCCACACTGCGCAATCCAGGGCCAATCCAAAGAAAGGGTGCACCAGGCCATCAGTAATCCCAGGAATTATGCCTACTTCTAACACTATCAGGAAAAGTAATCAGAAACACAATTGCCATTTCTAGACATTTTCCGATCTGTCTATACATGTCCCAGTTTGCCAGTATTCGATGACAACGCAGCTGTAAAATGTGTCAGGCACTTGTACAATCCCGAGATTCTGTAATGAAAGTTCTTTGAACATTAAATATTAAAACATGATGAATCTAGTCATACAGTTAGTACTTTTGGAGCTTTACCAAGTAACGCGAACATGTTATCACTCAGTTTATTTTGGACTTCCCCAGTCTATCTTCATAAGTGTTGGCATTTGAATTATTATTAATTATTATTATATTTTTGCACACTCGGGTAGGTGTTATTGACTGGTTTGTTTTATCTATACATCAAGTCCTTCTCAAGGACCTGGACTGCCTGGTTTTTATCCTATTTTGGTATTTTAAATATCATTGCAAAATGTAAGCTGTTCCTAGTAAAGCTACTTTTTGCAGCTGACTAATGGTACTTTCTGCAGCCCCTATGCTGTTCAGGTGCTGTTCCAGGTGTTTGGGAATAGCACCGAGAGTGCCAATCACCACTGGGATCACTTTGGTCTTCTTCTGCCACAGCCTTTCAATTTCTATTTGTAAATCTTTGTATTGTGTTGTTTATTCCAGTTCTTTTTCATCTACGCTGCTATCACCTGGTATTGCTATATTGATGATTTTGACTTCTTTTTCTATCTTCTTGGCTACAGTTATGTCTGCTGTATTGTGCGATAAATTTTTGTCTGTCTGTAGTCAAAAATCCCATAGTATTTTGGCATCTTCATTTTCAATGACATTTTCAATTTTGTGGCTGCAGGTAGCTTTTTTTTTTTTTTACAGCTATTACAGTGTATCATTGTTGCTACATTGTCATGCCTTTGTTTGTAGTTTGCTTGTGCGATCTTTTTACAGCAACTAATTAGGTGGTCCACTGTTTCATCTGTTTCTTTACAGAGATGGCACTTGCTCTTTGTTGCACTTACTCTTCTACTTTTGCTTTTATTACTATCATTATACATCACAGCGTATGCTGGGCTGGTTATAGTCTGCAATTCACGATCTAGCCAAGATCCTTAGAATCACAGAGATATCTTCATTGGATTCTTCCTGTTCCAAGCCAGGGGAGTAGCTAGAAGGGGTGCAAAGCGCTATTTTTTGCGCAGAGCCTCACCGCAGCATGCAAGCGGCCCCTCCCCCTCTCCTATGGAGCCATTCCAGGCTGTGGGAGCAAACTGGAGGCAAACACTGGAATGGCTCCAAAAGGGAGGCTGCACGCTGAAGCTTGCATGCTGAAGCTCCCTGCAAACCTTAGCACTTTGCGCCCCCTCTAGCTATGCCACTATTCCAAGCAGTGTTGTTTTCTGGAGTAGAGCTGGTGGCGCTGAGCTCAAGGCCAAAAATATCTTCTCCCTTGCTCTGCTACCTCACCCCACCCCAGACCCCATTCTGCCACCAAGCATCCTCTGCCTCACCCCACCCCAGACCCTATTCTGCCACAAAGCATCCTTTGCCTGCCAGCCAGCCACCCCCAGGACCCCACCCCTCATTCTACCACAAAGCATCCCCTGCTTGCCAGCCAGCCAAGTCTCCCAGTCACCACCAGCCCCCATTCTACCAGAGAGCACCCCCTGCCTGCCAGCCAGCCCCCCAGCCCCATACCCCCATTCTACCAGAAAGCACCCCCTGCCTGCCAGCCAGCCAGTCAACCCCAGCCCTCCCCACCCCCCACTCTACCACAAAGCA
Organism: Tiliqua scincoides; assembly: GCF_035046505.1. Taxonomy (NCBI): domain Eukaryota; kingdom Metazoa; phylum Chordata; class Lepidosauria; order Squamata; family Scincidae; genus Tiliqua; species Tiliqua scincoides. Next base: position 23,542,163 of record NC_089827.1, on the reverse strand, counting down.
TCCCCTGCCAGCCAGCCAAGAAACCACGCATGGCTGCTCCAGCCCTCAGTCACCACTTCCGGCTGAGGGCGAGGCTGGCTCACAGCCAGAGGGAGGGCCGGAGACGCCATGCGTAGCTGCTCCAGCCCTCGAAACTCTCTCCAGCTGCAGGGCTGTGTTTGTGGTTGGAGCGAGTGGGGGTGGGACAGCCCCAAACTCCCGCAAACCCCGGGGGGCCATCCAGAATGGCTCTGCGGGCTGGATCTGGCCCGCGGGCCTTATCTTTGACACCCCTGCTCTACATAGTCACTTTGGGCAATCTTAGTACAAGTATTGACCAGATGGTTGACTTTCAGATGGTTACATCTTTCATCTTACGCAGTCAACATTTACTGTTGTCACTGTTCTTCTGAATCTTTGCTTTGAAATTATTTGTTGCAAGTGCCTGTTCCTGTGCATCTAGGATGAGACCAGTTTCTTCAAGTGTCAATTCTGCAGCCATTTCCAGGTGTTTTCTTTTATCTATTTTATTGCTGATGTCTTTCAAATATTGTTCATGAAGTTGTTTTCCTTTCCAGTTTTCTAGGCTGGTTTGAACCTCAAACTTCTTGTAGTTTTCTTTACATTCTGTCACTTTCAGAAGGTTATCTTTAAAGACTTTAGTAGTCTTTTCCTCTTCTCGATGCAATTATTAGGTGCTCATTTCTCTCTCCCACAGTTTTTTTAGCATGTAAAACACCCCTTCCACCTAATTTTCTTGTTAGGTAAAGTCTATCTAGGACAGCCATTTTCAACCACTGTTCCGTGGCACACTGGTGTGCCACAAATGGTCTGCAGGTGTGCTGCAGGAGTTTGGGGGAGGGTCATTTATTAGTTGGGCCACTAGGGGATGTGAACCCCCACCAACAGTATGGTGTGTCTTGTCAATTGTCAAAAGACCGATGGTGTGCCTTGACCATTTTAGTACTTTGTCAGTGTTCCACAAGATGAAAAAGGTAGAAAACCACTGATCTAGGAGGTAGAGTATAATGCATTTTCATAATCTACTGCATCTTTTGGATGATTGCTTTCAGTTTTGCCTGCGTCCAACCAATAATGCCAGCAGTATAGTGTAGAACTGAGACAGTCCAAGTATTTAATTGTTCTAATTGTGTTACCACCATTTAACTTTGTTTGTAAAATCTTTTTAACTTGTCTTAAAAAGTAAAATCTTACTTTTAAAAAGTTAAAGTAAAATCTTACTTTTAAAAAGTTAAAGTAAAATCTTTTTAACTTTCCCCTGGGGGCTGGGGATAAGAATAGGCCCTCAGTTTGGCTGTACTTGTCATAAGAGGCGACTAAACAGCCACCGGGTAGATGGGACTCGTCAGCCTGGGAAGGCAGCTCATCTGAGAGAAGGAAAACTCTGATCCCAAACCTCCACTGCCTTGTGGCTACATCCAGTTATGGAAAAGACTTCAGGAGTCAACCTCGAGGCAAAATCCGGAGCCGGAGTCCCTGAGGCAGTTCATGGCTGAACACAGTCACGTTCTGGCAACTCCTGCGACGTTGCTGGAACCAACCGTATTGGCCTCTGCCTTTCCATTGGACCATTTCAGCGACGGGGAGAAGGGGGATTTGCTGCATGGGTAACAGCCTATCCTCCATACCTACTTTACCCAGGCTTCGCGCACTGGAGAGGACACTCTGTTCCAGAGCCACCATTCAGAGCGTGACACCATAGTCTTCCAAGACTGAAGGATGCCAACAATGTTTAACTTGTCAGTTATGTTCAGTTTTTTTTTAAACCTGAAACTTGATGTGATCTGATTCCAAAATTCCAAGATATTTCTATCTTTGAAGACCTCTGATATTATTTATTGGCATCCTGATTTCTTCTTGCTGTTACTATTGACAATAATATTGTGGGGGCCCAGGGGCAGCACCTAAGGGAGTGCTGGAGAACAGCAGATAGGTTGGCCTATGCAGGGCTGTACAAGGTGGAGTTCTCCAGCCTTGCCTTCTCCACTCGCAAAGATGGCCTCAGACAGTGCCAGGGAGGAAGTTTGCACCACCCATCTCCTCCTCTGTGGTGGCAGTGGTTCGGCTCTGGTCCACTGGCAGGTGGCTTCCACCTCAGTAGGCCCTCCTGCCTCACTTGTACTGCCCCGCATCACTGGCCTCCTGGGTTTTTATACTCCCTGGCCTTCTTGTGGCTCCTCCCCTTCCCCGCCACCCCACCTTAAAGGGGCCTTGCCCCTCGCTGGCCTCCGGCCTCCCTGGTGGCCCATGGTGCCCTTGGCCTGCTCCTTGTGGTGGCTGGGACAGGAGTTGTCTGGGCCCCCACCTACCCCCCCATTGTGCCCTCCAGCCAGTGCCTGCCCTTGTCTCGGGCCGCAGAGGGCTTGGGGGGGTGCCAAGGCTCCCCGAGTCCTCCTACCACTGGCACGCATGTGAGGTAGGCACCAGAGCCTCCTCCCCTCCGCTGGACAGACCTGTGGTGGCCACAATGTCTTTGCAGCCAGCTGAGGAGGCGCTCTCCAGCCTACCCAGTGCATGCACCTCCCACAGCAGCCCACCACAATGGGTGGAATCCCCTGGTCGGGGTGGGGTTGCTACCGCCCTGCCGCACACCACCCGGCTGAAAAGGGCGCCCCGTGGAGACCTGGCTGTCCCCCCGCCAGTCAGTCACCAGGTAACTCAGGAGACAGGGGTGGGCCTAAACCCCAACAAATATATTTATTCATTCAAAAGATTTAAATACCACCCTTCCTCCCCTCAGCAATGGGTGCCCAGGGTGACTTACGGTATACATTAAAATTCAAAAATATTATTCCTTTTAGGTTAGCTCTAGACATTTAGGGTCTAATCCTATTCAACTTTCCAGCAATGATACAGCCACAGAGCACACCCAAGTTAAGTGAACAAATATTCCCTTTCCTTGAAGAGGCCTGCGTGACTGCTTCTCCGTCCCACTGCAGGATGCAACACACGCCTTGTTGGCAAGGCTACATCAGTCCTGGAAGTTGGATAGGATTTGGCTCTTAGCTGTGTTTCTAAGACAATGAGATGCCCTAATAGTCAGCAAGATCAGCAGAGGAGACATCGGCTGCAATTTGATGCCTACTTATTTGGAAGCTGGTCACACCGATTTACGAGGGTTTCAAAATAATTAAAAAGCAATCATGTTGACACAAGTTTTGAAATGAGACAATGATTTTTCCGGCTCCACCCAGAAAGATGCAGCTCCTAATTTCAAGGAACCAGCCCCATCACACACCCTTTTTGCCTCAATTATCTACATCCCCCAGATCAGTGGTTCTCACACATTTAGCACTGGGACCCACTTTTTTGAATGAGAATCTGTCAGGAAGTGATGTTATGACTGGAAGTGATATCAGCTGCAATCCTAACAACACTTTCCTGAGAGTAAGCCCCATTGAACAAAACAGGACCTACTTCTGCATAGACCTGGTTAGGATTGTGCCCATCATCAAGCATGGACATTTTTAACAATCCTAGGCTGCAATCCTACCCACACTTACCCAGAAGTAAGTTCCATTTACTACATTGTTAAAAGAATATTCATAGTAGCTTGTTCAAAGTACAGGTCTGTAACATTTCCCCAAATGCTGTCATATACCATGGTAGCATCAAGTCTAATCTACTAAAAATAAAATATTGAAATGAATAGGGACCCACTTGAAATTGGCTTGTCCTGACCCACACTTTGAGAAACCGCCCCAGATGACTACTTGAAATACAGTGGTACTGCAGTAGGATCACAGGCACTTACCCTATACACAAGATTTACACTCACTCCAGAGAACATGTTGTGCAAGCAATCAGGGACTAGCTAGAGGGGGGATGCAAAGCACTAAGTTTTGTAGGGAGCCTCACTGCAGCATGCAAGGGGCCCCTCCTCCTTCCTTTCAGAGCCATGTGAAGGGAATCACCATGAAGGGGAGGGGGCGGGGCCCCTTGCACGCTGTAGTGAGGCTCCCTGCGAAACTTAGTGCTTTGCACCCCCTTCTAGCTATGCCACTGCAAGCAATACTCTACCAGCAATTCTAAGAGAAATGTTGGCATCCTTCAGTCTCCGAAGACTATGGTATCGCGCTCTGAATGGTGGTTCTGGAACAGAGTGTCCTCTCCAGTGCGTGAAGCCTGGGTAAAGTAGATATGGAGGATAGGCTGTTTCCCATGCAGCAAATGCCCCTCTCCACGTCGCTGAAATGGTCCAATGGAAAGGCAGAAGCCAATACGGTTGGTTCCAGTGGCGTCGCAGGAGTTGCCAGAACGTGACTGTGTTCAGCCATGAACTGCCTCAGGGACTCCGGCTCCGGATTTTGCCTCAAGGTTGACTCCTGAAGCCTTTTCCATAACTGGATGTAGCCACAAGGCAGTGGAGGTTTGGGATCAGAGTTTTCCTTCTCTCAGATGAGCTGCCTTCCCAGGCTGACGAGTCCCATCTACCCGGTGGCTGTTTAGTCGCCTCTTACGACAAGTACAGCCAAACTGAGGGCCTATTCTAATCCCCAGCCCCCAGGGGAGAAAGTACTGCTGGCCCATAGGGGGAGAAGTTTGCAGAGAAGAAAAGGACTCATCCTGATGACAGCTTTAAATGCTTTGAAGTTCTTATCCAAATTATTTTGCAAGGTTTATAGTTTAAAGGATATTCACATGGGAGCCAGAGTATTCAGTGTATTTCTATATGTAGCAAAAATATGGAGAGTATCAAGGACATCTGGAAGGTATATAAGGAAGTTTCAGCCACTGAACGATTGCCTCATCTCACTTCCTGGCCTAGGGCCAATATTTTAAAAAACATTATCATTTGCGGGAGGGAAACCAGATTTTGCCCATGGTCGAAAGTGATCTGGCTTGTTTGTTTTTCTTCCAACATTCAAATTTTCTGACAGGTTTCCCATGCATTTAATAATAGTCTGCCTTACAGAAATGGAGAATGGAAATGAGAGAAAAAGTTTCACCTACCAAATTTCTACATTTCAGGCAACTGTTGAAGTTAAGGCTGCAGGAACCCTACACGCACATTAAAAAGCAGAACCTTTATGAGAACTAGGTAGACTTCAGACTGTGGTCTGCTGATGGATCACTGACCAGTTTCTGATAGACAGGGTACTGCTAAGGTCCTTGCAGGAAAAAAAAAATGCACAATGAGGTGCACATTGGTCTAATCTTGCAATGCACTTCACACATTCATAAGCAAGAGTATATATTAGCGGTTGCCAAACTGGAGATTGCTGTGTAGCAGGAAAGGAGTCCACAGCACAACCAGCACTTACTGTTCTGCTGGGAAGACTTCCTTCCCTGCACCAATCTCCTCCAAACAGCGCCCTGACTGCAGGCATCTGTCCAGAAATCAAGATGTAGTGGTTGCTGGGGTGACAGAAGCAGCAAGCCGGACCGTAGTTCATGGGAGATTGGCAGAGGGGAAGGAAGGCTCCCCCCACAGAACAGGAAGTGCTGTTCAGGTGGGGGTCGGAAAAGGCAGGCTGTTGGATCTGTCCTGCTGGCTGGAGTCTGGAGAGCCCTGATATATACTCTGGTTCACTTAACAAGTTTAGTTATTTTTTGACCAAAACTGGACCAAAATCCAAGGTGCTTGCTGAGATGGTCACCTCAGATGACACCCACTTCCAGTTGCCTGCCTTCACTGCTCCAAGGATTCAAAAAGAACGAGGAGAATGGATCAGCAGAGGAAGTGTGAAGGAGAGGGGCATTCTAGCCCACCATTTCCCTCTGCTCCACATTGACAACAGCAGGTATGCTAAGAGTGTGTGGTAATTGGCACTCACATTGGTCAGTAGCATAGCTGGGGCAGAATGGCAAATACTGTAGATGCCACAACACACTGTGTAAGCAGCTTCTCCACTTGCAATTTGAGCCAATCTGGGCAACAATGGCACCATGCAGTGTCCATGGAAACCTGGGCCCCCATTACTAGGCCACTCCCCTTAAGGGCAAATGGGCCACTTCCTATTCCCGTGGTGGGTCATGACCCACCACTTTGGGAACCAATGGGATAGAACCTCTTGTAAGAGCCATCACAGGGAGAAATGAAGAGGTAGTCTTGAACCCACATTGGCCAGTCCACTAAGCTTCTCTCTAACCACAGCACCAGACAAGCAAACTACACCTCACTTAGCATCCCCCACAACACCACAAACTCACACCTGGTTGGGAGATTGTAGCAAACATTGCTTGAGTCATAGAGCTTGCATGTGACAAAGGGCCCCTATTATAGCAGCCTACCCATTAGGTGACACATCCACACACCTGTACCATTTGCATAATTGCTGACACCTGCCACATACTAGCCCCAGTGTATCTGCCATGATGCCTGCCTCCCTTCCCCCCCCCACAACTGTCTGTGTTATACACTATGGCAGCAGAGAAGAGGTGCTGATTACTAACAGGGACCTTTCTCCCCCCCCCCCTGCAGTCCAAGGAGTCAGTGTCCAATCTTCCCTGGAGCTCAGCTAGCTTTGGTAACCCTTTTGAAACCCTACTATGCTGAGCTGCTGAGCTGCAACTGCAAAAATTCCCTCTTCTATACAATGGTTAAAAGGTACAGGCACTCACACCTACAGCTGATCTGGCCACCCTGCACACTGGTGGTCTGCAGGACTGGCCATAAGGAGGATCCTGGGCACTCACAAAACAAGAGGGCTCCAGATGAGTGTGTGGTCAGCAGTGCAATGGTTGGAATACCTGGAAGTCACCAAGAGAGAGCAGACTCACTGCTATAATAATAATAATAATAATAATAATAATAATAATAATAATAATAATAATAATAATAATAATAATAATAATAAAATAACTGGGTATTTATATACCACCTTTTCGGTAATCGGATTACTCCTCTGACTTTATTCAAGGTGGTTTACATAGGCAGGCTGTTTCTAAATCTCCAAGGGGATTTTTACAATCATAGAAAGGTTCTGTCTTGCAAGAACCACACAACATTTCAGATGGATCTTTCTGATCTTGTATCACTTCTGGCCTTGAGTTGCTTCCCACGCAGGCTGACAAGCAGCTCCTTCATCTCTCACTTGAAGGGCAGCCAAGACGCTTCTTTGCTCACACCAAAGAGAAGGTGGAATAGCTCGGCTTGTCAACTGCTTCAAGGTCTTGCCATTCCTGGAGCTGCCAGAGGCCTCAAACTGGTGCCCTTCCCATGTTATCTTCAGGCTAACGGAGGCTCTACCCTCTAGACCAGACCTCCTGCGCCTGCTGTTAGGTGTTGCAAAATGAAAGGGTGGTTAGTCAACACAGATCATAGCAAAGACATATTTGACAATGCTGAAGGCACAATATTTGGGGTCGGGTAGAGACATGAGACAGTTACGCTGTGTCAATACATCATTGCATGGGATTCCCTGCCCTATATTGTGTATGCATGTGGGGTTCATTGTCCTTGGTGTGCGTTGCCCCTCTTGGTGTGGTGGAGTAGAAGTTCCATTTGGATGTTTGTGTTTGGAGTCCTCCTGAGGGCAGAGCACCAGCAACAAGAATTTGGAGAAGAGCATTAAGAATCTTGCCATACATGTTGTGAGCGGTAGTGGGCTGTCTTTGCAAAATGTTCTGTTAGTGTTAAAAGCACCTTTTCTCTATAGCTCAGCAGATACCTAAGTTGATCTCATAGATAAGTCAAGGGCAAGCTTAGAAAAATCATGGAATTTTCTATGACCCTCAGATAAGTTGGGGGGGTTAATTTAGGGGAGTGCCTAACTATAATCTTGTCTCATTTTACCCAAGACCAGATCCTGAAAACTAACCTGCCAGTAAGTGTATGGTCTCTATTAAAAATATAGTAAAAGATCATAAGAAACATTTTTATTTATTAATGTTTTAAATTCTGGCCTTCACAACCTTTTGGTAAACACTATCAGAGTAAGTGCACTGTAAACAACTTACCAGTAGAACCATTAATCAAATCATTTTTAAAATGCCTGGTTAAGAGGCTTAACGTATACAACTTATAACACATAACTGGAAGTGTACAATTCAATTCACAGCGGAGAGACAAGCAACAAGGAATGAGCGTGAGCAAGTGCAGCTACACATAGTTGCAACCTGATTTGCTCAGAAGTAGGCCCACTGCTTTCCATGGGTGTTATTCTTAAGTAATTGTGTGCTGAATTGTAGCCTCACACTTTGTTTCAGATGGAAATGAGGATTACATCCAGGTGTTTAAAAAAACCAGACCTCTGCCAAACATTTACAAAATGGAACAAGGGTGCAGAAGGGTCAGGTGTGATCCTGCCAAAGAGAATGAGGCTTGCTTGATTTAAATGGAAGTGTTGAGTCCTGGGTTGTTTTTCCTTAGGAAGAGTGGAAAGGTTAACTTTGGCTGCTGCTTGTAGCCTCCTTGTCTCTGCATTGTCCTCCTGCTCCCCTCTGGGCTTCTCCAGACTGCCTTGATGTGCCTGAACAGCCCTGACCCCTGAGTGACCTGCACATAAGGCAAGGAGATGATTTACACTTGATTTATTGGCAGAAATATCTTGCCTTATAGGTGAGTGTGTATGGTATGCATGGCAAGAGACCAGAGAGACTATTTTCCATGGTATGCAGCCTATCTTCTGATCCCCCTGGCAGGGGTTTTAGTCTGTGCTATTGGTGTGCTATTTGGCTGCAGAGTGTGTTTGTGTCCTATGTTGTATCCTATGCAAGACCAGCCTTGGGGTGGGTGAGCTGGGACACCAGGCTAGCTGAGCTCCAGGGCAGGGGTAGCCAAGCATCAAGGCTCAGTCTTTTTTGAATGTAGCATCTGCCATGAGCTACAACAACAAACAATGTTTTAAACCTTTTTTTCTCAGGGTAACAAAGGTTGGAGTACTAAGTACAACAATGAACTTCCTCCAAGGCCCCAAAACTATTGGGGAACTAGTGTTCCAGCAGTGCAAGGTCCTTTACAGGGGTGCAAAAGGTGGGCTGCCAAATTATGCTGCAAATGGGCAGCAGTGGCTTGAGAGCCCTCTGTCTGCAGTGGTAAGTTGGCGGTGGAGGTGTGTCGTTGGTGGGGAGGGGGATGTGGGGGGAGTTTCAGGGAGGATTGGGGACAGAAAGGGAGAGTGGGAGGGAAGGAGAGGGATCCTGGAGAAACTGACAGGTGCCAGATCTTATCCCCTCTTTCCCAAGCCACCCACCCTTTATCTTTCCTTGGACTACATCAGCAAAATGGCTGGTGTGGCTCTAAGCAGACCCATAGGCAAATGGCATACCACTGGGGGATAAGTTTTTTTAAAAAAATTAATGTGTGTGGAGTGTAAAAAAAATTATTTACATCCAGCTGGCTGTCCAATCACCCCACCACATCATTGGATGTAGTGTATGCTCCGCCAGTATGGCTGTATTGGTGCCAATGGGTGTGTGGGGGGGGGGGGGTGGGATTGGGCAACAGTTCACTTTCAAGTATGTTCCTTTTTCCATCTCTGCTTTGATGACATTTGTTTTTGGTAAAAATCAGCTGAATACAATTTTAGCTTGAGCTGATGTTAGTGAGTTTTGTAACGTATAAATACTATAAGCATCGTAAAAATAATTTGGGTAGCATCCAGATTTGGCTTTATGTTGTTTTATTTTGGATGGTTTGAATATATTTTTCTTAAATAACACCAGCCTACTAATAATCCTGGATATGATTCAACTACAGTTCATGTGTTCGAAAGTTCGTGTTTTGCAATGAGAGTGAACTAAGCACATGTGTCATCACTTAGGGGTACAGTCAGAACTGGGCCAACCATTAGTGAATGGTTCAAGCAGCTTCCTCATAAGGAAGCCTACACCATGGCTTCCTCATGAGGAAGCTGCTTGAACCATTTACTAATGAGGCTATACTATATCTCCAAAACTAGACGCGATAGGGCAAAACGGATGCCATTTTTGCAATCAGCACCCCAAATTCATATCAAAGCACCATAAAGTTTGGGAAAAGCTTTTCAGACCCTCAATTTTGTAGGCCTGTGTTATTGCTGGAAAAGATATTGCTGATATCTTTAGGGTCTGTTACACTGCTAGGCAGAACTGGGGGTGGGGAATGGGACACAATTGCTTGGGATCCACATAGGGAGAGTAGCCCATCAGTGTTTGAAATGCCTATTAAAGGATATTTTGCTGCCGTGTGCAGCTGGGGACAAGCTAATTAACTATGCTGTCAGGAAGGAAGAATGTGGCCTGGAGTGCCTTGCTTTAGTGTGCAGATGTGTGACTGGGTGGCTGAATGGGTTTGGGAGGAGGACTGATGTGTCTGTTCTTGACCCACAATGAAGGGAAATCCGAATGTTGAAGGACAGGGGATGTTTCCTGAAGGCTGGATACGGGAAACAGCTAAAATGCTAATACTCACATACTGAGGGACTATAGGACTAGGGTTGCATCAGAGCAAAAGCAGGTACAAGCAGGAGGGAACACTGTAACACTTAAAACAGATTAAATGCAGACGTTTTACAGTACGATAAGCAAAATATGGAGATGGTATGGGGGAGATATTACAAACTGGAGAGGATACAGGGAAACAAAGGAGGTCACATTCAATGGGGGCAATATACAGAGGCAGTCACACAAATTGGATTATCTTTTTCCTTCCAGGGTGTCACTGGAAGGAACAGCACCATCAGAAGGGCTTGAGGCTTGACCAGAGTTCTTAAGGAACTCGACCTGTGGCTCAGAAAGGCTCAGGAATGGCTCCTGGTGTCCATTTTGTGTATATCAGTTCTGAGTGAAATAGTTCGTCATGCCAGGCTGACATCCATGTATGCTGCCACGTAGAGATGGTGCATGTGTCACCTGGCAGCAACATTGATACGGGCATGTATAAGGGCATGGCATAAGCATTAATTAAAAATAAATTTTTAACCATTTGTGTTTTTTTTAAATTGCTTGTTATTAAGGATGATCTGTAACATGAAGAGAGATCCTTAGTTGGCAGAAATGTACAGATCATGCTACAGAAAGAACAAGGTTGGAGCCAAGAAGCAAGATGTAGGCATGTCACATTACTAGGCAGGCCCAAATGAGAACATAAGAAGATCCATGCTAGATCAGGCCAAAGGCCCACCTATTCCAGAGCGCCATTTCCAACAGAGCCCACCAGCTGCTTCCGGGAAGCGCAGAAGCAGAAGGCATACTTACTCCTCCGCCCCCCATTGCTCTCTGGCAACTAGTGTTCAGAGCCATATTGCCACCGAACCTGAAGATAGCACATAGCCATCATGGCTTAATAATTTTACCTTTAAATATGCTTTCCACTGGTATACCCAGAACATATGTTAAGATGAGGCAACTGTAATATTGTTGTTACACTGGCTACCTTCTGGTCCTCTTGCACAGAGGCTGATTTAGTGGACAAGTTACTTTTGTTAGAAGATCAGCAATATCACATCTGATCCTTGCCTGGATACCATCTAATCACCCAGTGATTTATTACTCTTTTATTTGGCAGTCTGCTCTAGAATCTCATCCCTTGTCCTTTCTATTTGACAGTTCTTCAGATTCCCTCCTTGAGGAGGTCGGATCAGGCGCAAGTATCTGCCCTACATTGTCTGCAAGTTAGATGCAAAGAGTTCATTCAGCTGCTCCATATTCTCTTTAACCTTCCCTTTTATTTCCTTGCTAACGATCCAGCTGTATGCTGGTAGATTTTGTGATCTGCCAATGAAAGGCCTGGGCTGCTGGGGCAGCAAGCACCTTTGCTGTTCGCCAATCCTAGCAAGGCTTTATGCTGCCGGAACAAGTGTTTTGACACCCTAAGTTCTTTTATGTCTGCCGCAAAATGTGACAGGCTGTTTTGTGCTTCGGTGCTTTGCTGCGAGCAGCCACGATATCATGCCAGCAGTTTGGCCATGTCCTGCACCCCTGAGAAGTCAGCATGGGGTGGGTGGGAGTGAGGCAAGAGTAGGCGGAACCGGGTGGAGGGGGACAATAACAGGGTTGGTTGGCAACCTTCAGTCTCGAAAGACTATGGTGTAAGCCTACAGCACCCAGTATTACCAGGCGGTCTCCCATCCAAGTACTAACCAGGCCTGACCCTGCTTAGCTTCTGAGATCAGATGAGATCAGGCATGTGCAGGGTAACAGTTGCTGCATTAAAAGGAGATTGGGATGGGGATTTAAAAGGGGATTGGACAAGTTTCTGGAGGAAAAATCCATTATGGGGTACAAGCCATGATGTGTATGCGCAACCTCCTGATTTTAGAAATGGGTTATGTCAGAATGCCAGATGCAGGGGAGGGCACCAGGATGAGGTCTCTTCTTATCTGGTGTGCTCCCTGGGGCATTTGGTGGGCCGCTGTGAGATACAGGAAGCTGGACTAGATGGGCCTATGGCCTGATCCAGTGGGGCTGTTCTTATGGGAGGAGAGTGAATCGAAACAGGTAAAGGGGTGGTATTGGAAGCAGTGGTGCCATCAGTAACCTACCCCCCTTTCCCAGCTCAGTCTGCATTCCTGGGTCCACTTGGACTTGCACCAGCAAAGTAACTGGGGCAAGGGAACAAATGACTTTGAGGAGGACTTCATGGCTTGAAACTCCTCTGAGGGATGCAGCACACACCCCCGTGGCACAGCTGCACCAGTAGAAGGGCAGTTAGGTAGGACTGGGCTGTAGTAGAGATTAGAGTCTATTTTCTTTGTCCTGTGTAAACAGAAGACGATTGCTGCTAGCATGTGATCGCATTTCAAGGAAGAGATGAGCCAGGCCAGATCATAAGCAGTGTCTGCTGCCTCTGACTCAGCTGAATCCCACGCAGGATGACCAGCATCAGCATGAGGCCAAGCCCATCTATTTCAGCAAAAACATACCCTCAAAGAAAAGCATCTGGGCCAAAAGGCTGCAGTTGCCGTTCTGATTTTATTTATTGCACTTATACTCCAATTCCCAGCCTTCCTCCAAGGAGCTTCCACAGCCTCCTTGCCCCATTCCTTCCCCTCCCTTCCCAGTTTTGTCCCCTTTCTGCCTCATTCCGCCCTCCCCCCCGCCTCCCCCCACGGATTTTTCTGCTCAAAGCAAGCACTTTGCAGTCTCATCATTAGGTTGGCCCTTTGCCGGAGCTCCTCAGGTTAGCCCCTTGTAGCCAAATCTCTGCAAGACTACAGCAAGTTCCCCACCTTACATAAGCCTTGACTTATGTAATTTTGATTTTATGCAAGTTTGGACTGCTTGTGTGAGTTTGTTGGGAGGGGTAAGAGGAGCTACCCATTCTTGCTGCTTTGTAAATACTTGAACCCTAGCCAGGGCCTCTGAGAAGAATGTTATTGGGGGTACAAAGATTCTTTTGGGCCCCTTCCCAAAGTCGGAAGGGCAACAAAAGAGCAGGGAAGGGTGATGTTGGGGTGGAAGGGGGCAAAACAGGATGGGGGAGTGTTTTGCCAAATTCCCTTTCCAAACTTGACCTAAAGAACTTATGCTCAGTTTAAGCTAATTAGTTCCTCTCTTCTCTCAAAATAGCCCTAATTCTGCAGAAAGCACTGTCCAACAACAACAACAGTATTTATATACCGCTTTTCAACAAAAAGTTCACAAAGCGGTTTACAGAGAAAATCAAATATCTAATGGCTCCCTGTCCCAAAAGGGCTCACAATCTAAAAAGATTCAACACCTGCAGACAGCCACTATAAAAGACACTGCTGGGGTGAGGTGGGCCAGTTACTCTCCCCCTGCTAAATAAAAGAGGAGCACCCACTTGAAAAAGTGCCTCTTAACCAGTTAGCAGGGGTTAACTGCTAGCACTGTTCAACCTGCAGTGGTCTTCCTTCTCCCACCAAGAGCTTCTCCAGTCACCACAGCAATACCTTGGTCCTCAGTGGCTCTTGGGCATGGCAACCACAAACTAGTCTCCAGCAGTCTTCCACAGTCTCCATCCAGCCTACCTGTCCATCCATTGGTCCTCCAAGCTCCTTCCTTCTATACCACGGGTGCCCAAACCCCGGCCCTGGGGCCACTTGTGGCCCTCGAGGCCTCTCAATGCGGCCTCAGGGAGCCCCCAGTCTCCAATGAGCCTCTGGCCCTCCAGAGCTTTGTTGGAGCCCACACTGGCCTGACGCAACTGCTCTCAGCATGAGGGTGACTGTTTGATCTCTCACGTGAGCTGTGGGATGAGGGCTTCCTCCATTGCTTGCTGTTTCACGTCTGTGAGGCAGCAGTGGCAGCAAAGGAAAGGCCAGCCTTGCTTTTTGCAAGGCCTTTTATAGGCCTTGAGCTATTACAAGACCTTCATTCATTCATATAAGTTCATCTTTAATATATTCATTTATGTAAACTTATGCAAATTTATTCAAATTTTAAATGCAAATTAATTCTTTTTTTGCCTGGCCCCTGACATAGTGTCAGAGAGACGATGTGGCCCTCCTGCCAAAAACTTTGGACACCCCTGTTTTATACCAACACTCTCACTCTCCAGGTGCTGTTTTTATCCCTGTATTGACCTGACTGCCTCTAGCAGCTGCAGCTGTGCGACTGCACTTATACAAAAAAAAACCATCAACTTTGCATTTCTTCTTATAGACTGTTCTTCTGCTGTCACTTATTTCTACTTTTCAGCTTATATTTTATTTAAAGATCTAGTTCATCGCATCCTGGAGTGGGTTGCTGTCGTTTAAAAACAAATACAGGTTTGTGCCACTTAATAACAAGGATAGAGTCTCCAATCCCTGTTGTTATGCGATTAGGTCATTAAGCGAACATTCAACCCAATCTAGTGCTTTTGTTGTGTAAACAGACACTCCCTGCCAGACACTAGTTGGCTGCACAGACTATTGGAGATAGATTGCCTCTTCTTTGCATTATGAGCCTCTTTGTTGTAGTAACAGACACTCTGCTGCAGGCTTAGGGAAACCTGACTGCCTCATTAAGAGCCTCTTTGTTGTGCTTTGACTACCGTTGTATATGTGGTCCGATGCTGAGCGAATGGTTGGCAAGCTGTATTTAAAAATTGAGAAATGGGATACCAAAATCGCAAATAAACGGGCCTTATGCTATCAAAATGGACACAGTCACTGATTATGCCAATTTTCAAAAAAGGGGATAGGAATTTACCCTCAGATTATCGCCCTATAAGCCTCCTTTCCCTACCTGGGAAACTGTATCGCTCTCTTTTATTGAACAGATTGACCTCTTGGATGACAGATAATGACATCCTTGGGGATGAGCAAGCAGGCTTTTGAGCCTCGCAAATCTGGGTTAGACCATTGTTTAGTCCTAGTCCACTTAGCCAAAAAATATCTGGATAAAGCACATTCCAAATTGTACGTAGCCTTCTTAGATCTAAAGGCGGCTTTCAATTCTATTAAGAGACTTGTTGTGGTCCAAACTTGATAAACTAAACATTGACCCCTGATTACTCTTCTTAATTAGGAAGCTTTATTCAAACACCTCATGCCAGGTCAGGTGAACTCTAACAGATTCTTTTCCAGCTAACAAGGGGGTTAAGCAAGGCTGCGTCCTTGCCCCCTCTTTATTTAATCTATTCATCAATGACCTTGCCCCTTTCTTGTCAGAGACAGACTCCCACTGTCCAAGACTCAATCAACGCCCCATTTTCCTTTTACTTTATGCTGATGATATGGCGTTACTCTCACGTACACGAGTTGACCTAAGGCGTTTGATCTCTAGGTGTATCCAATATTTCTCAGACAATGTTCTACAGCTAAACTACTTGAAATCTAAAATTTTCGTCTTTGAAAAGCGATGGAAACAGCGCTCTTGGGTCTTCAACGGCAAGGCTATTCAACAGGTCAAAACCTTTAAATATTTGGGCTTGACCTTCCATCATCATTTATCCTGGGTTCCACAGCACATAGCCGCTCTCAAATCTGCTACACTATCCCTACAGGGTATCTTACGTTTTTTCTACAAAAGGGGAAATTCCTATATTCCTGCAGCCCTGCATATCTTCAAAGCAAAAGTCATGGCCCACTTATTTTATGGGATACCAATCTGGCTTGCCGCTTTTAATAAGGAAATGGAAAGAGTACTCTCAATTTTTCTTTGTAAGATTTTTGGTTTACCCCATTGTGTCCCTTACACCGCACTTTGCTTAGAAGCAGGACTACAAAGACTTGAATGTATAGCCTGGTGCAGATTTATTAGTTTTTGGTTAAGTATCTGTTGTAACAGGGGGAATAACTCACTGATTCAGGACTTGCTTTCCGATTCTTGGACTTACTCGGGCTATATTCGCCTTTTTAGTAAGCTATGATCGATTGGTATACCGGAGGACCTGGTGGGTAATGACTCTTTGATGCGGGCTAGAAAGATCGTTATTTCTAGATTGAGAGATATTGAATAGCAGGGACTTCTTGCTGAGGCAAACAAAACCCAGTCACCTTTGTACTTTCAGATTTTTCCCCCTTCTGGCCAGTGCTCTAGATTTTTATATATTTTAGATAATCCTTTACTTCGTTGTGCTTTCACGCTTGCCAGATGTAATGTGTTCCCTTCTCGAAAACTGGATCTGAAATGTAATAAAACCACGCAACAGTGATTGACATGTCCCTGCAAGCTGGGATACAGGGAGTCTCTGACCCACACAGTGCTCCATTGCCTGCTTTACAAGAAGTCTAGATCTATGCATTTGGACCTGTTTTTTGCCAGTCATTCCGACTGTCATGATGAATTGAAACTACAGATATTACTTACAAACGAAAAAATGGTAAAACCAGTGGCGGATTATTTATATGAGATTTTAACCCAATGTAAAATGGAGGGAAATCTTATTTAATCTACACTTATTTCTGTTTTGATGACCTGCTTGAATGCAACTTCTTGTGTAAGCTGCTCAGGCAACTGTTAAGTTCTATGCCTAATAAAGGTCAATTGTGATTGTGAATAAACATAAAAGGTATATTAAAGCACCAGCCTATGTTTGTTTACTCAGAAGTAAGTCTCACTGTGTTCACTAGAATTTACAGTGCACATTTATATGGGAAGAAACTAACAAACACTTCTGAATTACTTCTGAGTAAATTACTTCTGTATAGCAGCAACTGTTACCCTGCACATGCCTGATCTTGTGTGATCTCAGAAGCTAAGCAGGGTCAGGCCTGGTTAGTACTTGGATGGGAGACCACCTGAGAATACTGGGTGCTGTAGGCTTATACCATAGTCTTTCAAGACTGAAGGTTGCCAACCATTCACCAGCAGCAGTTTCTCACACAGAACCTCCAATGAAACCATGCAAAGATCAGATAACTGATGCAAAGATCAAATAACTAATTTTCTCAAGCCCTCTGCTCAAAAATCAGATAGCTCCTTGCAGGACAGTTAGCAACCGAGCTTCTGTAGTTTGCAGGCTTGTGTAAATACGGGGAGATAAATGTTTGAGCGTCCTTTTTTCTGGTGTGTTTTTCCCCCCCAAGTCCGACAATGACAGGTAGTAGGGACAGAGAAAGCTGGATCACATAGCTAAGCCCTTCAACCCTTGAGGCTATTCATTAGGGCTGCCTCATTGTGAGAAACAGATTGAGTTTTTGCCATTAAATAAATACAATATTAAAGGTAAAGCCTCCCTCCTGGCGTTAAGCCTAGTCGTTTCCGACTCTAGGGGTGGTGCTCATCTCCGTTTCTAAGCCGAAGAGCCAGAGTTGTCCCTTGACTGTTTCCATGGTCACGTGACCCGCATGACTAAACACTTAAGCACACGAAACGCTGTTACCTTCCTACTAAAGTGATACCTATATCTACTTGCATTTTTAAATGCTTTCAAACTGCTAGGCTGGCAGGAGCTGGGACAAGCGACGGTAGTTCACCCCACCACACGGATTCGAACTGCCAACCTTGCGATCAACGGGCTTGTTGACTCAGCAGTTTAACCCACTGAGCCACCACGTTTTATTATTTAATAATAAAATATTACTTGCAAATAAATGAATAAAATATTGGTATTTAGTATTATTATATGTATCCGTTGTGCTGGGATAATTCTTCTGGGCGTGGTGGTGGTGGTGAAGCCTTACCATTCCATACTGCACCCTCCTGTCTTCATACTTGATTGTCACACAGTCTCATGCCTGACAGCCACTTCCCCTGGGAAATCAGGGCACAGAGCCTTCTGGGATGACAGGCAGTGAAAGCGGCTGCCTAATGTGGGGCTGTATGATATTTGGGCTCAAAGACAGGAGACTGTGGCACAGAGCAGTAAGGCTTTGTCACCATCACACTGTATCCAGAAGGATTATCCCAGCACACACCACGGGCCAGTTTGGAGGCCCCTATCCTCGAAATAAACTTGCCCCCAAGTACATTTCACAGATCCCATGAAAAAAGGTTTCAAAGGGGCCTCAGCCCTTCTGCTGATGATGTCACCACTCCTGTTGTAAGTCAACATTTCTGTTTACATTGTGTTGCGAAAAGATATTAAAGCAAATTAGAATACTATTTCATTTTTCCTTGAATGCAGCTGAGCTGGCATTAGCGTCTTTTTTTGCCCTTCATTTGTGTCAAGCAAAGTACACATACAGTAACCTGAGTATATAGTGAAAGTTTCACAACACACAAAACAAACACAATTCCCCCTGACCTCCACGCAGCGGCTCTGATGTGCAAACACGAAGTCAGCTCTTTAGAACCAAAATCAGCCCCTTTGAAGCCCCCTACAAGGTCAGCACCTTTAGAACCTGTTACAGTCTCTGCAAGACAAACACAATGGTGCCCAGCATATCCAGCAGTGCCCAGTATACAGTAAGTTCATGTTCCATTTATATGGCTGATTTATATGATTATAAATGGCTTGATTTTCATGTTCCATTTATATGGCTGAACATATGAAGCAGCATTCTATTGAGTTAGGCCAATGGTTCTTTACCTCCCAGGGAGTTTGAGTTCCGCAGTAAGTCCTTGCGGGGGAGGCAGCAACACGATCAGCAGGATCGCATCACTTTGGAGGCGTACAGGGGCTTGGCTGGACTTACCACAGCCTACTGCAGTCTTCCTGGGGGTGCGGGAAGACTGTGAAAACAATAATCGCGACCCACAATTACAAACTGGAAGTGAGTCATGATCGTTTTGGGTGTCTCCGCATGTTGGGGAGCCCTTCGGAGGCTGGTGCGGGGAAGCTGCAGCAGGCTGTGGTAAGTCCAGCCAAGCCACTCCAAAGTGACACGATCCTGGCGATCAAGTCGCTGCCTCTTCCCACCCCTTAAAGGGGCAGAGGCCAGGGCTCACTGGCTGGGGTTGTCACGACATCACAGTTTGAGAACCACTGAGTTAGGCTATGGGTTCAGTATTTTCTGCATTAAGTTTTGGCCAGGGCTCTCTTCTACCCCTATTGAGAGATGCCAGGAGTTGAATTTGGGACTGTATCATTTATATGCTTTATATTAAATGCAGAGAAAGTCCTCAGTGGATTTGACTGTGTTAAAAGTCACAGAGGTCACTTCAAGATAAGGGAATGTTTGTTTCCTTATCCCCAGGCTGAATTGCAGCTGCAACAGTGCTGAAAAGTGGAATAGGATTGGACCCTAAGGCCGCTATTTCAGGCTGCAGTGGGATTGTGCATTTGAATATTCTCTTCACCCTGATACAAACAAATAGAAAAACCTTCCTCCTGCATATAGAAGTATAGTGTGTCAGGAAGAATGCTCAGCTTAAGATGCTACTTTTTGTGTGGAGGGGGAATATTTTTAGATGGGAAGACATATAAGTAGTGATGTGCAGAAAAATGGCTGGCAGTTGATTTTGTTGTATGAACTTGTCCTTTTATATGGAGTGAGTTAGGGGGCAGTGTCTTCTTATCCTTCATTTTAGGTAGCAAAATATATTGGGTCAGCCATAATGTCAACTCCTTAGCCAAGAAAGTAATGGAGTGTATAACCCAAGGAAAGCCTTTGTGACCCATTGTTCAGTTATCACCACATTGAAAAATTCCTAAGAATAAACAGGACATTACATCACAGCAAAGCTCCATGTCAATCAAAGATTTTAAGCAAAGTTCTTAGAGAAGTCTGTTGAAAAATCTTTTCTAGGACATAATCTTTGTTAACCAAAGAAGAGCTGGAACCCACCTCAAAATGAAACATGGGACCCACCTTCAATGTCCCAGTGGGTAAGAGACAGAGGCAAATGAACAGCCATAGTTCATTCCCACTTGGTGGCAGTCAATCGATGTGTGCTGCTATTGTGTCGTTCTGCTCTTTTCCCCTTATAGACCAACTGGAAGGAGAATAGGGGCAGAGAATAGCTTGGCAACAGGATCCACTAGATTTGAAAGGCAGACAGAGAGAAAGAGGTAGTGAGGTGAAGCGAGGCAAAGAACAGAGAAAGCACTGAGGCATGACAATAGGCAGGTGAATGGGAGACTGAGGGACCCACTGAAGTCGGAGGATCTTGGCCAAAGCAATGCTTCCAAAGTCAATGACTCTGGAAGGATTTAAGTCATCTAGGTGCTGTAGTCTTACAGCACGTTCCTAACCATGTCTACTTAGACGTGAGTTGCATTGAGTTCAATTGGGACTTTTTGAGTTCAGTGAGACTTACTCCCAAGTAAGACTGCATAATTTGAACTGGGCAGTCCTGAACCACAAAACTAATTGGTGGTAGCAGCACTGCAGTGACTTCACTGAGGTTGGGTCACGAGCCGTTTTCAGGTCCCGACCCACCTAATAGAGACCTCTGTTCTAGGAGGCATGTGAGCTGGTTATATTTATATGTGCGCTGGAGTTAATATTTGTGTTTTTCATAGGTATCTGCTAATGGAGGAACTCTGACATACATTCTTTTGTTCTCTAAAGGATAAGGGCCATTTCCTCAGCACCCCTGAGAATGGAATGTACTCATACTGATGTGACGCACAGACTACTATTCTTTTTTTATTCATGCCAAAAGAAGATTTCTAGTAAACAAAGTGGAGAAGGTGGGCGGAGCTGCTGATTCCAAAACAATATGTTTGCAATCACTTTACATTGTACTACTTTCCTCCTATAACTTAACTATAATCATGTCCTGGGCTGAACAGTTCTGCATTTTCCCTATTTTTCTCCTAGTTTGGGATATTTCCTCTGCCCCCCCAGGCTTCTGTGCTGTCTCAGAGCCCAATCCTCAGCTTGCTCCGCTGGCAGTGAGTGTCGCAAAAAGCATGTTTGTGGCCCTCAGCGCCGGTGGATCACCAGTGCTCCACAGTTCAGCTGTCACACAGAGCGCCCAGTGGCAGAGAGGTGGGGAGGAGGCGTTCCAGGATGGGGAAGGCAGAGGGGAGGAGGTGTGCTGTAGGTTGCCATAGAATCGACTAGCCCCATTGCTAGGCTACTTACCTTATCCAGTTGAAGAGGATGAAAGTCGGTCTGAAAGAGGATGAAAGCGCGTGGTCGGTCTGTGGAACTCCTTGCCACAGGATGTGGTGCTGGCGTCTAGCCTAGACGCCTTTAAAAGGGGATTGGACGAGTTTCTGGAGGAAAAATCCATTATGGGGTACAAGCCATGATGTGTATGCGCAACCTCCTGATTTTAGGAATGGGTTAAGTCAGAATGCCAGATGTAGGGGAGAGCACCAGGATGAGGTCTCTTGTTATCTGGTGTGCTCCCTGGGGCATTTGGTGGGCCGCTGTGAGATACAGGAAGCTGGACTAGATGGGCCTATGGCCTGATCCAGTGGGGCTGTTCTTATGTTCTTAACTACAATTCCCAGAATGCCTTGCAGGTCTCTTGTTATCTGGTGTGCTCCCTGGGGCATTTGGTGGGCCGCTGTGAGATACAGGAAGCTGGACTAGATGGGCCTATGGCCTGATCCAGTGGGGCTGTTCTTATGTTCTTATGTAAAGTCCCTTCCCCCGAGGAGGCGCCAGCAGCGGCCCCGTTGTGCACAAGATGCCTTGGCAGCCATTTTGGTGCAGCAGCAAACCCGGCACAACAGGCAGCTCAGGATTGGGCTGCCCGCCTCTTAAAAAGCTGCTGGAACATCCAGTGGCGTAGCTACAGGGGTTGTGCAGTAAATACTACAGGTGCAACAATGCGCTGTGCAAGTAGCCCCTTCCACTTTGTCAGAGCCATTCTGGGCAATGTGCAGGAGCAGCCTGGAATGACCCTCACAGCACCTGGGAAGGGCCCTTACCTGGTGCATAGCAGTGCCTGCAGTACTTACTGTGCTCCTCTCCTGTAGCTACAGCACTGGAGGCATCTTGCTGCAGTAGGTATAGTCCTTTAAATTCAGCATCATTGCAGAAAGGCAAGATGGCAAGGCAAGCAAGTGCAGTTTGTGGATTGCTTGTTTTCGACCCGTGGCTCCAGGTGAGACAATCGCTTGGCCAGCCTCCTTCTGAGGTTAGCGTGCAGCAGTCAATTGGGCATCCAAGTCCACCTGACTTGGGCAAGCAGTAGGCAGGGTGCCAAGATGATCATAAATCATCCAGTTGGCTTGTGGATGGGTGGGGCAAGGACATGGATTGGGCATGTGTGAGCATGAGAAGGGAAGATGCATATGGAAAAAGAAAGTAAGGGATACAGAAATGTGTGTGAGCAAGTGAACGAGTAGAAGGGTGCCCAGGTCAGGTCTCCCACTTGCCTCTCTGTTTGGCCAAAATGACCAAACTTGATCTGCAGATATTTCCACATTCTCCTTTTCCTCTGCTTCCCTCCTGTCTTGTTGTCTACTTTCCCCTTTCCCATGCTGTTTTTGTAAATTCATGTGTCTCCCCTTAATCTAATCTTTTCCACTGCTTTCACCCCTCTTTCTTTTCTCTTCCTGTTTCCTCACCCTGTTTCTCATCCCTCTTGCAAGCCCACTTTCCTGTTCCAGTTCATAGGATCCATTTGTAATTCAGAAATAAGTTCTTTTGCATTCCACGGGACTTTAAATAGGCATAGAAATTAAGCTCTAATCTTAATCTTCTGTGGAGAGTCACCCTCTCCACCTTCCGTGTGTCTCCACCTTTAATTGAGGCTGCCTCTCAGCAATCAGTCAAGATAACCAGAAAAACTTGAGGAGGATGAGATTTACTATCTTAGGGTATCAGTAGTCCAAGTATGGTCATTATATAAGATGTTTATCGGTAACTGTCTGGGCATTTGTTATCTTGGGAACCACTCATGAAGCCACATCTACTCCAAAGTTATGATTGTCAAAGCACCACCCAGTGATGTCAATACTATAAGAGCTGTTTGTCCAGATGTATAAAATCTAGACTCAGTGGATTAGGTTAGCAAAAAAATATATATGCTTCACCAAACCTGACATCCATCATTCTGGCTTTGCATCAAGAGGATTGGCTATCTGTATGTCAAACTGAAGCAACAGGCTGGTGAGAACTTCTACCTTGAAATGTAAAGTTCGGGTAGAGATCTTTGGTTATACTGGGAGCAATAGCTGATGAGTGTGTGATGTATATTGAATACAGCTATATCTACTGTGTTAGGAGGTGATAAAGTGTTTGTATATTTTAAATTGACTGATGGCATCAGAGTCATTTCTTCACCTACACGTCTATGATGCCTCTGGCAGGAAAATACATGCATGTACTGCTTAACAACAGGGCTACATTCTCTGTTATGTGATTAGGTTGTTAAGTGAACATTCAGCCCAATCTAGTGCCTTTATTGTGTAAACAGACTCTCTGTGCCAGGCAGGCTTCTGGAGATAGATTGCCTCTTCTCTGCATTGAGCCTCTTTGCTGTGTAAACAGACACTCTGCTGCAGGCTAGGGGAGATCTGACTGCTTCCTTAAGGGCCTCTTTGTTGTGCTTTGACCACCGTCATATATGCGGTCTGTCATTAAGCCATTTTTACCCATATATGCATATATATGCAACAGGGACCAAATGTGTACACCTGTGGGCTGAGAAAAATGGGCTAAGTAGAAGGTTGTTAAATGGTGCATGCCTATAGTTGGAACTCTGTGCAGTGAAACAGGTGAGCAGGGGACTGGGGAAGGTGGTGTACAGGTCTGAGCACTCCTACCAACTCACCACTTACTCCCGCCTGCCTCTCCAAGCAATTGGTTCACCTGGCCTCATGGGTGGGCCAGCTCAGCTTGGAAGCTCTCTATGGCAAAGCAGCTGGTGGAAAACAAAAAAAACGAGCAAGGAGAAAAAAGGTAAGTCCCTCATTGCTTCTCCACTGTGAAGTACTCACTTCCAGTGCTGGGTCTTTCTTAGAAAAAATAGTGTCACACACACTTGTATTTCAACTTGAGATGGATAACAAATGGTAGTAGCCTTTAACACAGGGGTGCTCAAACTTTCAACTTTAGGGATCCTGGACCTTTAACAAGTGTATAGAAAGAATTTCAGCAGGTGCAGCTTGTTATCTGTGGGATGACAAGTTGCACCTGCTGCAATTCTCTCTTTTCTATACACTTGTTAAAGGTCCATTATCCCTAAAGTTGAAAGTTTGAGCACCCCTGCTTTAACAGAATGTATGGGCAGGGTGACCAGATAGAATGGAGGACAGAGTGCTTATACCTTTAACCCTTGCATAGAAGAGGGAATGTTGGCAGGTGCAGCTCATCATGGAAGGGTTTAGAAAGTTGCACCTGCCAACATTTCCCCTTCTATAAAAGGGTTAAGGTACTCTCTCCTCCATTGTATCTGGTCACCCTGAACCTGGTTGACTCCTGAATCCTCAGCACTGGTGGTAGTGATAATGCTCAGTGTGTCCCCAGGATCTCCAGCAACCCAATGCCAGCACTGGCTATGTGCATAAATCTAGGATTAATCCCTGTAGAATACTCTGTAAGTGTCTTAACACTGAGACCAACTTACTTGTGTCTTTTGTTGTTGTTTGGGTGGTAGATCTGGATTTTGGTGGTGGGGAAGTTGGTCCTGACCTAGATCTTTTATATTTAACCCTGGTATAAGTCTCACCTGTGCCATGAACTACTACAGGGGGGCCTTGGGCAAGCCATTCTCTTCCTGCTTCCAGGGTAATGACATCTCTGCTGGTGGGTCCCAACAGATTGTCATGCTAAGAAGTGGGTCCTGGTTCTAAAAGGTTTAAGAACCACTGCATTATTGCATTTTCATTTTTTAATTTTAAAAAAATTCAAGCAGGGAATGAAAAATCTCGGGGTGGGGGGAGGGGTTCAATCCTTTCCATGGCACAGATTTTTCATCCCCTGGTTACTATTTAAAAAATAAAAATAAAGAAATGGAATTGCAATAATGCATTTCTCATCTCAGCTAGCCTGGCTCTAAGAAACTCTCTTTCTCTCTCTCTTTATTATTTAGTGGCTGATTGGCTTGAAATAGCATAGGCAATGCTTGGTAAAATCTTGGTGAAAGCTGTTATGGGAGAAGGGCTATGCTGCCCTGTGTAATACACTTCATAAGCAGAGTACATTATGCATTGTAGTTTATTCTCCATGTCAATGGCAAGACTTTCAAAAGGTATGCTGCTTACAGAGCTCAACTTTCTACACATTAAATAAAGAGCACCTCTTTATTGCCCAGAATCTTGATTTTATGTTTCTGGTACTTCAGACAAAACTCATAGATTCTCCTCTTACAAGCATTTCATACCACAGTCCTTCACCAGTGCTCCCATTATACCAATATGACTGCCCCCCCCAAATGCCCTAATCTTGTAGCCAGTTTCTGGATTCCCCAATTGAATTATACCTGTGATTCTAAGCATATGTTTGTCTCAGTCACCTATTACAACATCCTTTACAATGGGACTCGGCAATGCTATATTCATATAACCGCACTGGTTTCTAATTTCTGGGCTAACAACTTATCTAAAAACTGCAGAAGAAAAAGTTTCAAGGCACATAG
This sequence comes from Tiliqua scincoides, assembly GCF_035046505.1. Taxonomy (NCBI): domain Eukaryota; kingdom Metazoa; phylum Chordata; class Lepidosauria; order Squamata; family Scincidae; genus Tiliqua; species Tiliqua scincoides. The sequence continues at coordinate 23,516,480 of NC_089827.1, read as the reverse complement.
TTGTGGCTAAGTAGTTGCAGAGTTAAACCTTCATGCAACCTACAGCTTGGTTTTCAGACTCCTGCAGAATGAGCCTGTGTGGAAATTTAATTGTAATTGCCACAGCTGGGGAAGTTAAGCTCCTGATAGCCATCTGAGCCATCGATGATCACTATTTAAAGGTAGCTGTGGGCTGTGGTGCTATGTTGTAGTGGCTGTGCTTCTGAAAGGTAGGAAATCTAAGAGGTAAGCTGTGATTGGTATTATTCAATAGGTATTGTTTGTGTCTAATCAAAAACTGTTTGGTGAAAATGAACTTTGACATTCTTCCCCCCCCATATGAAGCAAAGTAATAGGCTGAAAGCTGACCCATCATTAAGTCTCTTAAGCATTTTTTTAAGGATGTGGTCAGAGAATAACATCATATGTGTGGTTGGCAAATGGCATGTTCTGTGTGTATTCCTATGAAGTCTGAATGTGATTAAAATATATAGTGCAGAAGATACTCTGTTAAGGTGTTAAGATTGGCTGTACTGCCTTATCAACAGTACCTGTGAAATACATAAAACTAGGGCAGTGTTAAAGAAAACTTTTTCTATATGTGGATCTCTAGGGACTACTACATGAAAAATGTATATGTTGGTGGTCCTATCTCTTTCTCCATAGGAAAGCTTCTCTGGGAGGTACAATTGAGTGGAAAAGTTGAAGGGGGTAGTGCTTTCTATCCTGTTGTTTTTCCTACCCCAAACTAAATCCTCAAGTGGTTTTCTCTCGATATGGCAGGGCTTTTCAAACTGGGGTGTTGTGACGCCCCAGTTTGTGAGCCATGGCCACTGGTCCCCTTAAGAGGTAGAGGGAAAGCAGCGCCGTGATGCCCAGGATCAGGGGCTGCAGGGACTGGTATTTACTTTCCAACCCCTGCAGCAGCCTCCCGGGGTGCGGGGAGACTTGTGCAATGGTCTGCAGGGCTCCCCAGGCCTTGAAAAGTGAAAGCACAGCAATTGCGCTCCTCTTCCGGTTTTGTGGAAGGGCAGGGCTCCCTGCACCCCAGGAAGGCTACTGAGGGGACTGGTGAGTGCATCCAAGTTCCTGCAGCCCCCTGAGGGGTATAATCCTGGGGATCACATTGCTGCCTCCCCCGCCAGAACTTACTGCAGCTCAAACTCTCCCTGAGAGTTTGAAAACCGCTGTGATATGGTGTTCCAAGTGAGTGTGTCATTCCTCTGTAGTGGGGAGGGGGAGTGGAGTGGTGAAACAGCAACTCACTGTGAGATGACTAAGTGCTTCTTTCTAGTTCTACTTTCAGTCTTTCTCTTGTGTATCTTTAATCATAGTTTGATCATGCGAGTTGTATAGCTAAGGAAAGTGTAGCCCGGTGCCAAGTGCAAAATGATGCCCCTGAAGTGATGACACACCCAGACTTTTTAAAAAAAGTGAAAAATGGGGCAGTGGCATAGCTTAGGCATCTACTACCTGGAATCAAAGAAGATTTTGTAGCCCCTCCCACCATGCAACCAAACTTAATTTATTAAGTAAATAAAAAGTTTTCTGGTTACCTGGCCATAACGTTTGATTGAATATAGATATTCCAACAAGGTTTTGTTTCATTGCATTCAGCATAAAATTACCTTTCCAATAATATACGACATGATGGTATTACTTGTATATACAAAAAGGCTTTCACAATTTTGGCCACTAGTGTCAAGTTGAACTTGTTGCCCCCTCTAAAGCTTGTTGCCTGGTGCAAATGCTATCCCTGCATCATCTTAGGTTGCACACAGTGTGGTGGTGTTCCCTCTTTGAGAGAATCTTTTATGAGATGCTGTACTTGACCTGCAAAGTGTAAGTTGGGAAACCTAATGTCTATAGTGGAGGCCATAAGTCAACATGTAGCCTGCTGGATTCAGTAGGACTAATGTGTGATGCAGCCCAGCTATCCTCCCCCCTCAGCCCATGGGTTATGGGTAGAGGTGTTCATGCCTGGTGAATAAAACAGGATTACAACCTAGTCTTACTGAACCCAATGGGCTTACTTCTGAGTAAAATAAATAACACAATTTTCAAAACACCTCTAGTGAATGGGGAATGAGGAGAGGCATTCAAAGCGATCTTGAGTTCCCTGCCTTGCTTCCTACTGGGGTGCTGTCCTTTCTTAAAACAGCTGCATTTCTGGCATGGTGAGGAGGAAGGAAAAATACTGTAAAAAGCTTATTGAACTCTTATGCAATGTTTTGTAGAGCAATGGACTAATCTGGTACAGTGTGGCGGCCAATATGATTAAAGATTGTGTGTGTGTGTGTGTGTGTGTGTGTGTGTGTGTGTGTGTGTGTGTGTGTAATCTTCAAATTTATGGAGGCTTCCTATCTTTGACTCTGCTTTCTCTCCCTTTTGCAGTCACCTTTCATCTGCCCCTTCGTCATCCTAACTATGCCACTAGTTACAGATATTTCCTAATTAGAAGAATGAACAAAAGGGAACTAAGAGTAGATGCAGTTCAAGCTCTAAAATATGTAACATTTAGGTCTAAAATGAAGGGCTGTATAATTGATATATACACAATTGTATTTCTCTGCGCTTGATTGGTGCATTACTGAACATGTGAACGGGTTGCTGTAGAAAGCAGCATGTTGGGTGACATGAGTGGTCTCTTGAAAGTGACCAAAAAACATGCCAATTTTATATGCTCATTTAAAAAATGAATATCCCTGAACGAATCCTAACTATGTAGGTTTTGTAAATGTGATGGGACACTCTCCCCTAAGGATTGAGATGTATTCTAATTTTTCCCTTTTCTACTGAACTGAAATACTAGAGGAGAAGTATTGGGTGGCTGACACGTTGCACTCATCATGAATTTTAGTGTGTTTACTTAAGGGAGGTTTGAGAAGTGGTGGAGGTGTGTGTGTGTGTGTGTGTGTGGTCATCTTCTTCCGAGAAAATGGAAAACAGGACTGTGTGGCCTGCTTCGTATGCTGACAGTGAACAGTTATAGACTTCAATGCACTGGGTTTGGGGTGTGGGCCAGAATGGATCTCATCCATGGAACAGCTTGGAGACAGCTGTTTCCATGTCACCACTCCTCTGGAAATGCCTTTCAGGATATGACAACGGCATAAGAACTCAGTGCTCTGCTCCCATGTACAGTCTGAGCTGTGGAATGACGCTTCTGTTTTGAGTGTCTGTAGGCAGACATTCCAGAGAGAGAGAAGCACCCTTGTGTGAGAGCCTATACTGCGTGAGTTGACAGTTGTTAAAGTAATAGAAACCTTGCATGGTCAGTTGCCTGCATGTAACCTCTTCTTGTCTCTTTCATCAAGGAATAGAAGGGACACAGGTTGAGCTAGAGGTAGGAAGCAAACCTTTTGATCTGTGGCTTCTGATTTCTTGCTGGTTAACAGAGTTAATTCCCTTCCCCTGGGGGCTGGGGATAAGAATAGGCTCTCAGTTTGGCTGCACTTACTGTAAGAGGCGACTAAACAGCCACCGGGTAGATGGGACGTTAGCCAATTGGTAGATCCATCCTTTGTAGGAGGAAATGTGAAGACTCGAAGAAAATAGCCTTCCCTGTATGATGTAGTAGTGTATTCCAAATAAATTCACTTGTTGGGACTTTCTCCTATGTCTCTTAGATCTACTATAAGACTATACTTGGTGACTTTGAGATCTAGTATTGCAGAAGGTGCTCTCTCAACATGGTTAATAAGAACACTGAATGCCCTACTTACTTCAAGGTAATTTACAATATTAGAATTAAAGAGATCAAACTGTACTACAGTGTAGCACAATAAACACTGGTGTATTGCAGACAATAGAGGGGATCAGCAACAATAGAGGGGATCAGCAACAATAGAGGGGATCAGCAACAATACTTGGACATGGACAAAGATTCAAAGGTATGCCTAAATGTCTGTAATGACTTCCCCTTATAAGATGCTCTTCATGAACGAAAAGTTCCCAAATGCATTAACCTTTCCTCATAGATCCACTATCACCAAGTACTGATAATTATAATTGCACTTTTCCCAGGTTAACCCTTTTCAGAAAATAGCTCTCCACGGACAGCAGATGGTCAAGTGGCACAACAGAATTTAATTTGGTAACCATGCCTGTTTTTGCCTGCTGGCTAGCCAAGACTCATACTATACATTTCACAATGAGCATTTGCCTGTCCCTCAGGTGCACTGCAGGGTGTGGGATAGTTTCTCCCTGTGTCTGACAACAGTACTTCAGGGTTCCTGTGGGAGAGCAACTCCTGATACTCAGTGTTTCTCTGCAGACAAATGCTCATTGTGAGGAATGTATGAGTCTTGGCTAACCAGTGTGGTATATTGCTGATGATGTGCAGGGGACTGGACGGATGGACCATCCTAGTATACAGTGGCAGCAGAGACTACACTCACAGAGAACCATCTTCTGAACTCTTCTGGTACTCTTTTTCAGTACCAAATTATTTTTGAGATAGGGTAACCAGAACTCAGATAAAATATTGCAACAGTCTTGGCAGTCTTCAAAGTTACAGTAAACATGTTTCTCATACAGCGCAATCCTAATCCCTTGTGTCAGTGCTTTCCAGCACTGACCTAAGGATAATGCAGCTCCAAGGTAAGGGAACGAACATTCTCTGACTTTAAGGAGGCTTCCGTGAGTGACACCCAACTGCAGGATGCAGCACATGTCCCATTGGCACTGCTTTGCCAGTGCTGGAAAGCACTGACATAACGGGTTACGATTGCGCCCCTAGTTATGCAAAAATATGGAGAGAACTGTTGTGATTCCAGTTTTGAATGTGTATTGTAAGTACCCAAATTCCCACAACCTTTATATTTTGATCTGGTTTACAGAACCATGTATTTAGCTGGCTTTTTTGACAAGTCTGGAGGGAAAAGCATGTTCTTCCCTTGGATCTGGCAGGATTTGGGCCTCTGCCACTTTAAATAAATATACCTTATTTATTCTAAAGTTAAAGCATGAATGAAGATAATGCAAGTAACCTTTCTGTTGTGTTATGAATGCAAATAAGTCACAGGAAAAGTGTATACAAACATTGATCCTGAGTTAAGAAGCTGTATGTAGATTATGAAATCAGCTCATCACACCAGAAAGGCACATGACATTTAGATGCACTTGAGGATTAAATTCAAAGTTATTCTCTGGATGACAGCAATTCACTTGCATACAGTGTAAAGCTTCCATAATTGCCAATCTAGTTGGATTTATGATCTTATGCAGGATAGTAGTGATTAGAGATTAGTTGAAGTTGATCCTTATTTGGTCATGTAACACATCCCCCCCCCCCACACACACACACACTTTGTTAGTCTTCCCAAAATTTCTTATTCCTTCAATTCCTCACAGTGCCCAGAGCAACATCTTCTCCCACTGATTCAAGCAGCAATCTACCTTTAGTATTGTCCAGGGATGTGAACTCAAGTCAGGTGACTTGAGTCCAAGTTGTGAAAATCAATGTTTTTTGCTAACTCGAGACACCTGTATCAATGACTCGGGCATTGACTTGAGTCTGAGGTCACTGGGCTCAGCACTGATTCCCCATGCATGTGCACAGGAGTCTTGTTTTTTAGCAGCGTGCAAGACCTTGTGGGGCCATCATTCAAAATGGGTGAGCAGCAAGGAAGTTCCAGCCAGGAAGCAGGGAAGGGTTAATGTTTTACTTTTGCATTGAGTGCAAGGTGGGAGTGGCCTTTCTTGCCCATCTCTAAAGGAACCAATGATCCTTGGAAGGATGGGTGGTCTGGTTTTTTCTTTGGATGAAGTAGGGCAGAAGGAGGAGCCCATGGGGGTTCGTGCATTCGGATTGCCTGGAGAAGCTCAGAGGCAGGGAAGGGGAGGAAGCAGTTTGTATCGATCACATTTTCAAAAGCATGGGTCCTCATGGCTCTGTTGTTGCTTGGGGGAAGGAAGCTTCATTGAAAGATCAGCTGCAGTGGGACTACTTCTGAATAGAGCTGCATAGGATTGGGTCATTCTGGTAAACCTCACAGCTGCTATGCTTGTCCCACTCCTCCCGCCTTGTTTAGAGATAGGATGGAGACATCAGAGGAGTGTTTATGGAGAACTCTGACATACACACACAGAGCCTGGCAGCAGCCCTGTTTTTTCCACAGCTGGTTTTTTAAAGGGAACAACTTGAGTCTTTTTGAGTCACAAAAATGCTCCAGGTAACTTGGAGAGTACCCCTGTTACAACTGGTTGTCGTGTCACAGAGACTTGTGACCCAACTTGAGTCAAACTGCTCCTGACTTGCCCAACCCTGGTATTGTGTAACTGCTTGTACTTTTCCATATGGGTTCTGAATAGCTACGAGGATTATCTGTGTGTCCATATGTCCAGAAACTTGAGCGATGGGCTTCCTTGTGTCTGCCTAGGGGCCTCTTGCATGGCTAAACTAAAACAGGGTACCTAGACTATATTAGTCTCTTGTAATGCTCTTAACCTTTAGCATGCTGTTGAGAATTTCAGGTAGAGAACTGGTGCAGATCTTGATAGAATGAGGAAACTTTGACTCATTTGTAAGGATACATGGCCCTTGTTGACAGCGATGTTTGATACTGACTCTTGGCCCCTAAATCTTATTGATGGCGTTGCTAACCTCCCAGGTGGTTGCCACTTCTTGGAGACTTCAGGCCAATCTCCAGTGATTACTAAAAGTAATTCTCAAGTATCAGGGTCTCCAGGAATTTCCATCATTGTGTTGCAAGGGGCAGGAGGGAACTTTCAGGAATTGCTTCACTTTGAGTTGGCAACCCTGTTCGTGATGTTTGAGGAACCTTGTAAAAGCCTGCTTCCCACTTGTTAGTTTTAAATATCCTCCCACATAAGCTTTTGTAGCAAGAGGTGCTTAGTATGTACTGAATACAGTTTCCTCCTGCTTCCAAGACTGGTGACTACTCTTATCTCTGTTAGGCAAGAATCGCTTTAGCTGCTGGCCAAAACCCAAGAAGCATGCCTTGCACTAACTTCGTGATTGGTATGGTAATGATCCATAATACAGCATTAACACTGAATTAGCTGTAAGTTGGGTGTGTGCTGCTGTTTCAAATGGCAAAGAGGAGGCCGTGTTGAAGGGAAAGTGCTAGGCTTCAGCTTGCCTGAAATAAGTTTGGCACCAGCACCCATCACAAGAATAAGAATTTGCCTTTAGTCTGTTTGAACTCTGCAGTTTAATGCAGGACCTAGGAGAGGGGGGTAAAGGGGGTAATTTTTACTGGGCCCAGGGTCGGGGGGGGGCCAGGAGCCAAAGGAGGGGGCCCAGAAACTTCCTAGGATCTTACATTTTCCAGTCTCACCCAGACTCACGGTCCATATGGGATGCTGGGGGCAATACCATGGGCACATGGTGGTAACTGCTACCACAAGTCATACACACCAGGCCCAGGAATGCATACGTTCTTTAACAGTGTCACATCTGGGAGGAAACTGACCTGCTACAGTAGATCTTTGGCTTGGGATCTGCTAACCATGGAGTGTATAGGAGCTCAGTGACGCAGCTGTGGGACTGCAGCTACTGCAGAAGTCAGTTTTGGTGTACACAGGACATCTTTTTCTATTCTAGTGTAAGCCTGAATACAATGATGCTAATCTCTTGCAATGATTTTCTATATTTGAAATATTTTATAGGGACTTAGGAGTGAGTTTGGTTTTCCATATTACAGTATCTAGCTGCCAAAGCCGGGCAGGCAGGTAGACCTGAGCTCTGCATTGGGTAGCCTGGTAGACCTGGGCTCCAAAGACTATTCTGTCTGTTGCCATTTTCCTCCTGCCTGTTTTGCCCTCATTCTGTCCACCCCCATTGCCACCTCCCCCCACTCTGATTCACCCCCTCCCTCTTTGGGAAGGGGCCCAAAAGAAACTTTGTACCCCTTATAAAATTCCTCTCAGAGGCCCTGGTTTAATGTCTGGCTGACACTGTGGCTTTGGTCATCTTGATGATGATAAGCAGATAATACTGTAAATGAGAAATAGAAACTTTCTCTTGCTGTTGAGATTTTTCTGAATTGATTTCTAAGAGATGGGTTTATTGGAAGTGCCTAACTAGGAGTCCCAGATAAGACTGGAAAGTCATAGCAAATCTTCCCAGAAAGGCAACTTCCTTTGCCGTTAAGTGGAGTAATTGTGAAATTTCACAGACCTGGTGAGTACTGTAACTGTAGATCTTAGAACATAACATGGAACTCTCTGCTGCAGTAGCAAAGGTTCTGTGACTTAAGTGTTGAGAGAGGTTTCCATATAGAAAGTTGTAAGTTTTACACAGGTGCTGAGGAACTCTGGCTCTAGGAGTGTGTGCAAAACCATTCTTACTAGGACTGTTGCCTAACTTTGTTAAAAAAAATTATACAATTTACTAAAATTCATGACATAAAATCTGCATTTGTGTAAAAATGGTTCTGAAACAAGAAGTGGGCTTTTCTTCTGGGGTGATGTCCACATTCTCTCAGAAGAGTCTTTAATTCAATGTGTCAAGTGCTTTTCTTCCACACATACCCCTTCCAAGACTGTTTTTACTATCTGCTCTTAAGAATTTTTTTAACCAGTGTTTCTCAAACTGTGGGTCAGGACCCACTAGGTGTGTCCCCATTCACTTCAAAGTTTTATTTTTATTATATTAGACTTGATGCTACCCTGGTAAGTGATTGCATTTGGAAAAATGTCACAGATCTGCTACTATGAAGATGCTTTTAACAATGATAGTCAATGGGACTTACTCCTGGGTAAGCATGGGTAGGATTGCAGCCTAAGATTGTTAAAAATTTTTCCTGCTTGATGATGTCACTTTCGGTCATGACATCATTTCTGGTGGGCCCTGATACTTTCTCATTCTAAAAAGTAGGTCCAGATGCTAAAGGAGTGAGAACCACTGTTTTAAACTATACATAAAGATCTGCTGCCCAATTAAGTGGAGGAACCTTTTTGTCCATTAAGAGTTTTCTTTTAGTTAGGACTTAGTTTTTGTTAATTGGATTTAAGGTTGCAGCCCCAATTTTTTTGCAAAAGGATCTTTGTTCTCTTGAAAAGTATCTTCCAAGATGTGTTTGAAAACTTTAGTCTGCATTAAATCATATCTGCATATGGCTATAGAACAGTCTCTGCAGATTTCCAGCCTGATTTTCTCCATTATTGCTGCTTCATTCTGCATTGGGGATAACCTGATTGTAAGTGATTAGGGCAGTAATTCTCATGTTTAGCACTGCGACCCACTTTTTAGAATGAGAATCTGTCGGGACCCACCAGAAGTGATGTCATGACCGGAAGTGACATCAACACGCAGGAAAATTTTTAACAGTCCTAGGCTGCAATACTACCCATGCTTACCCAGGTGTAAGTCCCATTTACAATCTTTGTTAAAAGCATATACATAGTAGCCTGTTAAAAGTACAGGTCTATAACATTTCCCCAAATGCAGTCACATACCATGATAGCATCAAGTCTAACATATTAAAAATAAAATATTAAAATGAATGGGGATGCACCTGAAATTGGCTCATGACCCACTGAGTGAGTCCCAACCCACAGTTTGAGAAACACTGGATTAGGGGATACAATACTAACTGGCTCCCTCAGTGTGTGTCATTTGTGTGATGTGAAAGGAGGGATAACTTAAGCCCTTAGTGGTACTCTTCTGTTGCTACCAATAAATCCATGCTAGGGTTGTGACTTCTTGCTAAGGCTCTGATACAGTACTTTTAATTGCTTTGCAACAGGTAGAAATAGTATTTTTCTCTAGAACTGTGGTAGTTATGACTCTTCTGCCAATGTAACTGACAGCTCAGGTGGATACATGTCTGTTCAGAAGGAAGTTCTACTGAATTCAGTATGACAAGTACAATATACATAAACTCACTCCCTTGCCATGTTTTAAATGAAACTTAATTCTCCGCTTTAAATTTGACTAATAATACACTGGCATTGGAGCAAATTGCATGAGGGAGGATTGTATTAAAAGATTAAGATCGTGCAATGGGACAATTAAAATCCCTGCGCTTGCCAAGATGCCGTGTTTATGCAAAACATCTGTCTGCAATTAAAAAAGGAAAAACTCTTCCTGCCTTGCACTACTAACCCAAATTTCAGGTTGTTCAGGGTTGTAGTGCAAATATTTCTGCAGTCCTTGTGCCTTCATTTTTAAACACTGATATACACTTTCAAAGTGGTTTAGATAGCAGAAAAAAAAAATCCCCCATCCCAGAGTGGATTACCATCTTGAAAAGATGCAGAAGGAATATGTACTGGAGAAGATTTTGTGCTGGGTTGAACAAGGACTGCTGCTGTTTCACTGCTAAATAGTGGGCTAGACAGTTGGCTCAATTAGCGGGAAAAACATGTCGGATTGCTTAATTTTTACTGGCCCTACTCCTGTCATTCCAACAGTAGCATGGCAGACACAAGTAAAGCAAGCAAAACTCTTCCTGGCATGGAGTGCAAGCACTAGGAAAGGTGTCCCCTGAACATTGCATCACACTGAGGCTAAAGATGCAGAACCGATAACTTCTAGCGTGTAAGGGTGAATGTGCTGTGAGATGACTCTAGTGACTAAGTAGGGTGCGGCTGTGGGTGAAGCTCTGTGCTGAAGCAGATATTTGAGATGCATATATCTCTTACATCTATGATGAGAACCAGGAATCTGTAATGGTTCAGGAGTTGGACTTAGACCTGGAAGATCAGTTTCAAATCCTCATTTGGCCATGGAAGTTGCATGGGTGACCTTGGGCCAGACACGATCTCTCAGCCTTGCCTACCTCACAGGGTTGCTGTGAAGCAAAGGAAGGGAAAGAACCCTGTACACCACCCTGAGCTTTTGGTGGAAGGGCGATATAAAAGTGGAAAGTGAATACGTATTTGGTTTGAGGTTCAGTTGGCCACTGTTCAGATGAAATTTCGGTATCTTTGTTAGTTCTGCCAAAAGGAGCCTCTCTCTACAAATGAGATTCTTTCAAGTTTGAAGTCTCTTGCTAGGCTTTTCATTTGCCTTTGGACAAAATCCAAGATGCTGTAGGATTTTGCTTTACCATATTCCAAGGCCTGTTAAACAAGCAGATTCAATTTCTATATAATTTAAAGGTTGAGAGAGAGACAGAAAATCCTTAAAATACTACCCTGCGACTGCCAATGAATGTTTGCACACACTTTCTCCTGAGAATCTCAGCTACTTCTTGGTTAACAGTAAAGGTTACGCCAAGTAAAGTTCCTAACTCTGAACGTGAGCTTGCAAAATTCCTACACAGCTATAAGATACCTTCTCTATAGGCATTAATATCCAAACTTGTGCAGGATATAATTGATGTTTGGGGAACAAATGGTTCCTGCTCATAGTGAGAAAAAGGGGAGCCATGCTAACAATAACATGTGCTGAAACCAGACCAGGCTTGGTGTGGTCCCTTTGTGGTCCCTTGCTGTGTCTCCAGGTTCCAGTTCATGGACATGTGGACTTTCCTAGGCTGACTGTTTACTGTCCCTTTACCCCTCTATAATCAACATGGGCAGATCATGCCCTTTTCCTCACCCCTTCCCCCATCTACCTGTCTCCAGGAAACTACATCCATTTTCCAGAGGCTACTGGAAGTAATTGACAGAGTTAAGAAAATGGCCTCTACTAAACTTCTATCTTAGAAATACCTATTGCATCCACTCAGAAGAATCTACATTGAAACATCTTTTTGCTGAATATTGAAGCTGGACTAGATGGGCCTATGGCCTGATCCAGTGGGGCTGTTCTTATGTTCTTATGTTTTTGGGATCTCTTTCCTAGATAATAGTTTGTATTTGGATAACTAAAGACTGTTGTACAAACATGTCTAGGATCCATGTAAAATCTATTGATGGCACATCCTCTTTGTGTTTCATGTACTCCTTGCCTTTTTTCTGAAGGTGGCTTGTAGCATTTAACATGTGGCAGGCTGGCATTCAGCAGGCAGATCTCTTCCCATTACAGAATCTCCAAGCTTGGAAATTCTCTCACTTGCTGCCTATCCTGCAGCTGGGCAAGGAAGAAATGACTGGAAAAGTGTTACTCATTGAATTGTCACTGGCCATTTAACCCACTATAAGGCATGGAATATTGCTCCTGAATGCAGAACTCCCCCTCCCCCTAAATTTGCTATATTAAGCCTTTTGCCTACAAAGCAAAAGAGGAAATGAAAATGCTTCTGAGCCATTTGGCAACAAATCTGTATTGGTGCAAACAAATTATGCAAACACTGTAATCAACCATGTTAATTGCTAATGTGGCTATTTAATTTTCAAAGGAGTTTATCCCACGTCTTTCCCTCAAAAAGGAGGCACCCAAGGTGGTTTACAATTTTGGAACAATAAAACTTGGCATCTCCCATGTGGTGAAGCTGGGAAGAAGCAAGACAGGCAGTTCAGGAGCCTGGCCTTTCCTTGGGTACCTCCCAACAAAGCAAAAGGTAGCTGCTGTCACCAGGAAGGGAAGAGACCCAAAAGAGGTGCTCTTTCTTGCTCATCAGGCAGGGTGACCAATGTCTGAGATTCCTTGGCATGGAAACCAATTGATATTAGAATGGCTTGAGGAGACACTGACCTGGCCTGTCTCAGAACCTTGGCAAGCACTTGTGGTGTTAGCCACATCTCTAGGAGTGTTAGCCCTGACAAATTGGTCAGGAAGCTAGAAACAATAGTTCATAACTCTGGTCAGAAAGAAATGCGCCTGTGACTTGTGAAAATGCCAAGAAATTTTTTGCACATATTAAAAGAAGCAAAAAAAAAAAAAAAAAAAGATTGGGGGGAAGCCCTCTGCTCAAGTACCCATTGATGAAGTTCTTTCTTGAAACTAGAAGCAAACTTGGAAATTAAAATTGCATGTGACTAGCTAGATGCAGCCCTGCCTAGACAGCACATAATTGCAGGCTTTTTACTTACCGCTGGGGCAATCAGCAGGGCAGTCGATCATGTACACGTAACTCTTGTCCAAGTGGAACAAAACTGCTGGGGATCAAATTGACCAGCTTCTTAAATGGAGACTTTACACAGAAGCGGAAACCTGGAATCAATCTTGTCTGTAAGTGTTCATTTGATTGTGACCAATACAGGTACAAACAGAAAGGCTCATGTAATGTGCAGCTACGTATGCTAAGGAGCCTGGGTAGACTATAGTTTCTAAGTGTATTCGTTGGACAATACTTCACTGTTGGCCTTGTGTTTGAAGCAACCTACAATAATGCACAAGCCAAGCTGTGAAGTCGGTCTTGCGATGCTTATGTTGCCAACAACTGTCCTGAGATCATGGGTACAGCAATTTGGCCTGCAATTTGAACCATAATTTTACATCCGTGATCTCCTCTTGGAATTGCCTGAACTCAGGCTGTAAAACCATTTGCCAGGTTGTCTAGGATAGTTAGCAGTTTCTCCAGGAGACTAGAAAAAAGGTTGGTTTACTCTGTCTTGATTGGGTGCTACAGATTAACATAGATATGTGGGCAACATTTTAATAAAATGATGGGCTAGTATTTTTGAGATGTGTTGGTAGATCTTAGGTTTAGGAAAATCCTATTTAGGTATAGCATATAGCCTTAAGACTCCTCTGTTATCCCACTCAGATGCTCACTTTCTGTCAAGACTTGGGACGCTAAAGATCTCTTATGTGATCTTTTCCTATTGCTGTTCAGTCAGAATATTTGGTGTGTCTCAGCAGGTTTAGTTTCTTATTTAGCTCTTTTAATAAGAATATTGCCTTGAAATAGTTCAGTTATACATGCCTGGAACCTGATTAGCAGTGAAGAGAGGAGCCAAATAACACTGGCTTAGTTGCCTCTGGAGAAATCTTGGGCATGTCTCTTGACTGTGGTTTGTTGTGACTTCAAAAATACCCGAAATGTGTCTGTTTCACTTACAGTCATTGATGACTAACCACTGCCAGGTCTGAAACTGTAAGCTTGTTCCTTCAGTGGCAGTATCCAAACTTTCACAGTATACAGGTTGTTGTGGTGACTGCCTCGTGTCAAAGATCTGCTGAACTCATAGGGAGAAGTATGTCTTTGACTGCTTAAGGCAGTCACAGTTTACAGATGACTTTCTATAGGAGCCTTTTTGGGGGAAACAGGGTGTCCAGAGCTGTTCTCCAAGGCAGAAGCCCTGCTCAAGGTATGTCTTTAATGTTGTATACATTGCACATACAGACCGCCATTGCAGGCAAAATGGTTCACCACTTTAAAATGACATGCAATCAAATGCACAATACAAAAGGAGGGAGGAGGAAAATGAGGGTATACATTTTTAGACGACGTTGCATATCTACTGGTGTGCAGTGGGCAGATGCGGGAGTTCAGCATTGCTGATGTTCAAGGATTGCTCTTTGATGGCTTCGAGTTGAAACTGAAGGAAGTATGTGTAACACCTTAGTGCAGTGGTTCCCAAACTCTCCTGAAGAGTTGGGACTTCTGTAAGTCTTTGGAGGGCAGGGGGCAATGGCTCTGCCACCACAAAAAAGAGTTCTTACACATACCTGGGGGAACCACAGGTGCTCCGGAGGTTGAGGGCTACTGGTGGTCCCTTCTCTGGGCCTTCCCAAGCCTTGGAACAGCTCCTTAATTCGATCATGACCCTCCTCACGAAAAACATTTGAAAACCAGAAGAAGGTTGTGATCGCATTAAGGAGCTGTTCTGAGGTGTGGGGAGGCCCGCAGCAGGGGCTGAGGGCAGCGTCTGGAGGGCCTGTGTTCCCCCAGGTATGTGTAAAGACCCTTTTTCTTGGTGGCAACATGATCCTGGGAGCATGGTTGCCGCCACTGTGACATCACCACTCCATAAGGGGGTAGATGGGTTTCTGTTGGCTGCAGTGTTGTGATGCCTCAGTTTAGGAACCTCTGCCTTAGGGTGATTTCATCTGTATTTAATAGCAGTTAAAAAAAGCAAGATGGGTCAAGTTTCCCCTTGTTAAAGAATGTTTGCCTTTTGGCATGCTTGCAGCAGGGTGACCAGATGACATAAATGCAAAGAGGGCAAGGCACCCAAAAATGTACCACATCCAAGAAAAATGTAGGATATGACAAAAGCTAAAAGCACTCCTATATTGATTTCATGTAATTAATTTAAACACTATTACTTATTATTAAATTTAAAACTATACAGGTGGGACCTTGGTATGCACTGATTTGGTACCCACTGATTTGACTTACCACTGATATCAGGTTCCACCTTAAATGCTTTGAAATGAGGAAAAAAAATGCCAAAATCCAATTTCCTACCTTTGCGCTATTATTTATAATTTCTTCCCACCTAGTGGCTGAGTGTGGTTATAACATCTATACCACTGCATTCTGGGGTGACAACAAAGGAGCAAGAAACCTGGAAGTGGGTCTTTAAAGCTATTTTTTTTCACTGATTTGGTATCCACTGACTTTTTTTATCCACTGGTGGATCTGGAACAGAAGGCATGACCTGTAATGCATAATTTATTACAAGAAGGCTATACACTTCTGCTCACAGGGAAAAGGAGGACATTTAAGTTCTCTTCCAGGACACAAGGCTAAAAAAGAAGACAGGTCCTTGAAAAAGCGGATGTCTGGTCACCCTGGCTTGCAGGTTAACCAAGTGTTTTCTTTGGGCTTCTATCCTGCCGTGCCAAGAGAGTGCACAACTTTAGAGCCCCTCAGTGTGGTACTAATGTGCTAGCCAGAAATCACATGAGATCTGAAGCATGAAACCTGTCCTCTGCCATGGCATCCCTGGTGATGGTGGTTCAATATAGGTATTTGAGTGAGGATTCGGATGAATGGGTTGCATGTAGTAATGGCTCTTGTATGTTGTCTGGGAGCAGTAGCACCACTAAGGGATGGTGTGGGCCATACCACATGACACTAAAGGAGAAAGAGTGAAAGACCAGGAGGTCAGGTCTACACAGCCGGTAGATCTGGCTTTTGCATTGGGAAGCCCAAGAAACTTGGGCAGTGGAGCTTCCTCTGCTGCAGCTGATGGTGGGGAACTTCAGCAATGTGTATGTCTGCTGTACCTGTGGGGTGGTGCCTCACTTGGCCCCCCAAGATGGATAAACCTGGCCCCATGGATGAAAACCATGGCAGACAGTGAGACCAGGTCTACCTGGTGGGTAGATATGTGGTCCACATCAGGAAGCTCAACAGGTGTGGGCTCCCGAGCTTTTCTGGTCAGTGCTGCCCTGCCCCACCCTGCTTCACCCCTCCCCCTCCACTGGGTGATGCCAACCCTAGTGACACCACTGTCTGGGAGTATCTTTCCTGTATTGCTCTTATCAGTACTTGGAAGTGAAGGGTGAAGTGCCCTCAAACCTTTCTGCCTGCTTTTTGATCCTTGGAACTAAAGTGGAATAAGTTTACTCGAATGCCTTTTGAAAATGGCAGCAAGTAATTGAAAGTTGTTTGACCCGACACTTGATGCAGAAAATGAGGTCGCTTGGAGTTATCCCTTTGCTTGCTTGCTTGAGGAATTTCACAACTTGGCTTCTGTAGGCTATATCTCTGATGCCAGGAGATTGGCGCTCTGCCAGTCAATTGAAGTTTCAGCAATAAAATCATGCTGCAATATAAAAGGATTGATTACATTTAGTTTAAAATATTATATAAAATAGAATATAAAAGCATGATGCATACTTTTGGCTGCAATATAGATGCTACCAGGGCACCATTAGATCCTGATACTAATATGAGAACAGTAACTGGTCAAGGATGGAAAACAAAGGGAAGGGAGTCTTTTGGGGGCCCTAGAAGAAAACCACTAGACCATGTTTGATGGTTTTTGTGTAGGGACATGTAAACTATTTCCATACACTGGCACTGCGTGTTTGAACACCTAAATTTCTGGCATTCCCAATGTAGATGTGAATCATGTAGTGTACACTATTGCATATGATGCCTGCTAACTGGGCAAATGGGCACCTCTTAAAGGGATATTTAACTGTCCCTCTTCATCACCCCAGTGTGGCATTTTTTCCGGGGGCTATTGCTGGTGACTCTTCTGTATGTGTTTGATTGTGAGCCCTTTGGGGACAGGGAACCATTAATGATTTGCTTTCTATGGCAACAGCTTTGTGAACTACTCTTGTTGAAGCAGTATGTAAGTCTTGCTGCTATTCACAGTTGGCTGAATTGTGCATTATATTTTACATTGAAACTATAGATTCTCTGGGCAACATACTGCTAACCTGAATAACTGAAATCATAGGCACATGCTATACAGTTTGGTGAAGTGCATGACCTGGTACTTTCTCTTCCTCCTTCCACCATCCAATGACAGCGTTTCAAACTTGCTGCCTGTTGTAGTTGCAGATAACCGTTCCAAATGTGTGTAGTAACATAAATGGAGACTTCAAAAGGTTCCCAGCATAAACTTTCTTGCCCCTATGCGAAAGGACTGTGGTGTGATAAGAAACTTTGCCGGGGGGGGGGGGGGACTGATAGCGTAGAACATGCAGAGCCATAATTGGAAAGAGTTGCGCCTGTCACTTAAAATGCCACCCTAGAGCCAAGCTGTTGCGATGGGCCAGAAACTGCTGCAGGCTGACAACTGCGAGTGCTCCAATGTGCTGGTAAGTTCTCTGCAGAAGCAGGGCTATAACCCCTACTTTCTGAGAGGGAGTGGCTGCTTTGAGTATCAGGGACATAATTACAGGGAGTTCCAGCGTGGGACACCACAAAGCAAGCTCTTGAGTTACCGATGTCTGCAATAGCCAGTTTGGAGTGCTTTCTTTACCTCTTCCCCCCTTCCACATAACTTCAAAAATGCTAAACTTGAATGGTTTATTCACGATACTTCTCGACAACAGTCCCCCTCAGTTGGCACCAAACGATTGAGGGAAAACTTGCCGTTCCCCCAGCCAGAGCAAAAAAGGACAGCAAGCAATGTGCGGAGTATCTGCACAGGAGCAATTTCCACACTGCTATCCTCTTCCCACTACCGGCTCCTGCTTCCTCAAGCTTACCACCCATAGGATCTTTATCCTTTCTAGGGTGCTTCCTTTTGCAGCTGCTGAGCAGGTGAGTGGCTTGTTACTGTATTGCCTCATTCACTTTATCTGAGCAGATGTCTGTCATCTTCTATCCCTACAATGCAAGTGGTGTGGTGAACGAGACTCCAAGTAGTCACAGCTGACTCTGTCTCTCCTGGATGGAAGCTGCAGCTGCATGTGTTGCTCTTGTGGAGTTGAAGGAAGACAACTAGGAGGAAATTTTGCCTGTGGGTTATTAAGATGGCAGCAAGGCGTGGGGGTGGAGGGCAATGCAGAGTGGTCTGCTTTGGAGGTTTGGAAGAATGGTCTGTGAAGCTGAGGTGTCCGGGATGTTGCTTGGGGAAAGGCAAGAGGAGCTGATCAGAAAACCAAGTTAGTGTGTGGAGATGTAAACTATAGATCTTAGACATTGGGGAGAGAAATACTCAAAAGGCTCTTGGTGTTGCTTGAGCACATGCATAGAATCAGCTAGCCATAGGAAGTCCAAAAGGACCTACACCCAAAATGCAAGAGAACTGGTCCATTGCTACAGTACCAGGTGGTAATCAAGGCCTGTGTGTGTTTGGAAATGTAAAGAGGAGAGAGTTGCAGTGGTGGTGAAGAAGGCTAATTCCATGCTTGGGATCATTGATGAGACTAAGATGGTTAATATAATGCCATTGTACAAATCAATGATAAGGCCCCACCTGAGATATTGTGTCCAGTTCTGGTCACCACATCTCAAAAAGGATATAGTGGAAATGGAAAAGGTGCAGAAGAGAGCAACCAAAATGATTACTGGGTTGGGCACCTCCCTTACAAGGAAAGGCTGCAGGGGCTTGGTTGTACTTGCCTCCTGCATTCTCCTGGGGGGTGCGGGGAGCCCTGCATGGGTGTCCCCTATGCTTTAGAAGTGAAAGTGAAGGGATTGGGCTCCAATTCCGCTTTAGTGGAGGTGGGGCGTGAACACTCCACTTTCACTTCTAAAGCATCAGGGAGTCCTGCAGACAGTTGTGCAGGTCTCCCTGCACCCCTGGGGAGGCTCTGGTAAGTACAGCCAAGCCCCTGTAGCCCCCTGAACAGTGCAATCCTGACACCATCTTAAGGGGAAAGAGGCCAGGGCCCTCAGCCTGGGGCATTGCAACGCCCCTGTTTGAAAAGCCCTGGTGTAATTAGTCTGTGGAACTCCTTGCCACAGTAAGTAGTGATGGCATCTTGCCTAGAGGCCTTTAAGAGGGGATTGGACAAATTTCTGGAGGAAAAGTCCATCACATGTGCAGGGTGACCAGATGTTCCCTTTTTTTCAGGACATGTCCTCTTTTTAGTCTTGTGTCCTGGAAAATCACTTAAATGTCCTTTTCCCTGTGATTGGGCCCCTTCAGGCAGTGCAAAACCACCTTGTAACTAATAAATTATATGTAATATAGTTTTAAATCTAATAATAATATAAATTAACATACGAGTGGTTTTAGCTTTTATTTTGTCATGTCTTACATTTTGTGGTGCCTTGTCCTCTTTTGCGGTTATAACATCTGGTCACCCTGCACTTGTGGTCAAGCATTCCCCCTTCCACAAATGGCAAGTCTCCTTTTGCAAAACAGCCCTTTTCTGGAACATTACTAATAGTAGATGTGGAACTTTAACAGATGGTATCTGAAATTGGGTCTGCCGCTTTAATTGTCCTACATGATCAAGCCAATCTCTGAATTTGATCAGAACAACCTCCCAGTGTTGTCTGTTGCTACAGATCCTCCCTCATTTGCCCATGGGTAGACTGAGTGGAACTGCTGCCTGCCTATTAAGCTGTGGGAGTGGTACTGAGCTGTGCTTCAGGTGTCTAGCAGCTTGATACAGCACCATTTATAGGCACGGTTGTCATAATTTTCCTACTCTGTGGCTAATGGGGTGTGCACAGTTATGGTCTTCGGTTGAGAACTGGGGAAAAGGTTCACAGCCAAGGTCTATAGTAGGGGTGTGCTCGAGTCACTGAGCCAGGATCGTGTCCCAAGTCAGCGATCCTGTGTCTCAACTCGAGTTGTAGTGTGGGGCTGTTGTGACACTACCGATGAGAAATTTAGAGTCTTTAGGGTTGAGTTGTGAGTCAAGGATTTCCTTGAACAAAACTTCAGTAAAAAAAACTTTAAGCCTTCCTTCTCCCCTCAAACTCCCCAGGCCCCCCCCCCCACTAGAACCTACCCTCCCACCATGTCTGTTGCCATGTCATCCTTCAGAATGCCTGCTTGCTTCTGGATCCCCCACAAGGTCTTTAGTGCAATGCAGAAGTGGCAAAAAAGTACACTGGAACACAACACACACAAAAATAGGGACTTGTGATAGGACTAGATTCATTTAAAATCCAGATTTGTTTTTAGAGTCACTGGTCCTGAGTTGAATCAGGACCAGTAATGCTGAGTTGGGGTCAGTGACATCTGTGACTCCAGTCAACATGAGTTGTCCAAAAATAACAATTATAATTACTTATATACTGCCTTTCTGGCCATTGGACTGCTCCTTTTGGCTTTATTCAAGGTGATTTACATGGACAGGCTTTCTCTAAACCCCAGAAGGAGTTTTTACAATGAACAGTGAAGTTCTGTCTTTTAAGAATAGACTACATTCCAGGTGGATCTTCTCATAGTCTGGTCACTCTCTGGCTGCTGTTTCCTCCCACAAAAAGAGCTTCAGAGCTGGCTTCTTTTGGCTCTCACCCAAAACAGTTCTGCTCAGCTTGTCAAGGTCTTGCCACTCCTCAGACTTCTGGTGATGTTAAACAGGTGCCCTTCAAATGATATCTTCAGGCATAACAGCAGCTCTGCTCTCTGCACCAGACCTCCTACCCCAAAATGTGTGTTTGGGCTACTTGAGTCAAGTCATCCTAAGGCAAGTTCCAATCCCTGGTCTATAGAACGTTAAGAGATAAACTTTATTATAGACTTCATAGCTCTATGGTAGAATAGAAAACAATCAAAATGTACAGGTTCAATCTCATTATTTGCAAGGGTTCTGTTCCAAGCACTCTGTGGATGGCAAAAAACACACTATAACAAATCAATTTAAAAAACAAAGTCTTTTTGCTCTGGTGATTTAAAAACAGCCTTGATGATCTTTGTAATGCACACAGAGGCCATTAGACACCCTGGGCCCATAAATTTGTCATCCCATACAACATATGTAATTATTAATTATATTAATTGATTGATTGATTCACATTTTTATACCACCCTTCCTCTAAGCAGCTCAGGGTGGTGTACATGGTTCCTTCCCTTATTTTGTCCTCGCAACAACCCTGTGAGGTAGGTGAGACCAATAGTAATAGTCATGACATGAAATGAATAATAATGGCCAGAAAATAAATGCAGTGAATATTTTTCCATAAGCAATGGATGAAATTCTGCATCAAATGGTATATAACATGATGGTATTATTCCTAAAAGTCATGATTACCAGAGCTTTGGTCACTAGGGCAGTGATTTGCACACATTTAGCACCGGGACCCACTTTTTAGAATGAGAATCTGTCAGGACCCACCAGAAGTGATGTCATGATCAGAAGTGACAGCATAAAGCAGGAAAATTTAACAATCCTGGGCTGCAATCCTACTCGCACTTACCCAAGGGTAAATCTCATTTACTATCATTGTTAAAAGAATATAACTACAGGTTGAGGCTAATTATTTGCAAGGGTTCCATTCCAAGAACTCACCTGGTTGGCAAAAAATGCACTATAGCAAATCAATTTAAAAAAAAGTGTTCTGGTGATTTAAAAACAGCCTTGCCGACCTTTTGAAATTCACACGGTCAATCAGTCTGTCTCCAGGAGCTTAGGCTTCACTAGGAGGCAGCAATCTCTCCCTTCACCAGGAGCCTCAGCAAGGGGGAAAGAATGGAGGAGGTGATAATCGCTGCCATTTAGCCTTCTTTCACATGCTCAGGGAGAAGGGAGGAGTGAAGCCTACAGAGAGAATGACTGATGGATTGTCAACTGGCTGCCTTCTCTGGCATTATTAAACTGTTTTCCTTTCATTTAAAGGGCCCTTCTCATCAGCTTTGAGATAGAAAAATCTGTGGATACTTAAGTTATACCAGTAATCACTTGTATGACTGCCTCTCTGCAACAGTAAAGAGCAGTTCTTTAAACTGTGATTTGAAAGGGATGCATTTTTCCCCTTCTCCAGGGATCAGCACAGTCCTTCTCATTTGCAGGGGCCATTCGTGTTGAGTCAAATCTGTGTATTAAAAAAAGTGTATAACAAGGCCGGACCTGTATGCTTAAAAGTGTATGGGAGTTAATGGGCTAAATGGATCTAGGCACACTTTAATATAAAATTTCAGGGCTAGAGAGCCAAGATTCTTGAGCTGCTGGAGGGGAGGCGGGAGAAATGGAGGCGAGATGCAGAAGCCAACTCACTTTCCAGGGAAAGAAGCAAAGAGGGTCTGTGAAGACAAAGTGTGCAACCTTAATATGTTCACTGGACCTGCTCCCTCCCAGCTCCATGGACCTGGCTTGCACCCCTGCAGCTGCCTACTCCTTCTGCACCCCCAGGTGCAGGTTGCTGGCTGCACTTGCTTGGGGCCAACTCTGCTTCTCAACTCCCCCCCCCCCATGTAGAGCCGCCTTCTGGACTTTCATGCCCAAGTCCTCATCTTGGACACCCATGGCCAAACACTTGTTGACTGCCTGAGCTCCTGCTCATCTCCCACCAGCCTGAGTGGGCTGGTAGGAGATGAGCCCACCCTCATCTCCGCCAGCCTGAGTACTCAGCAGCAGTCTTCAGGCACTGCTGCCACCATGCAATCTGTTCTTCCCCCTGAGCTCCCAACTTGTTCATACCAATCTCCCAGTGTTGTCAGTCGCTGCAAATCCCCCCAACTTGCCCACAGGGAGTGTGAGTGGAGCTGCTGCATGCCTATTAAACTGGTGGCTCCCTGCTCCTTACCGCACCCCAGCAATCTTCCTCATCTTGCACCCTGCTCAGCCATCCACCCCTCCACTGCCCTGGGGGGGGTGCTGTTCCCCCTCCTCCAAATCCCCAAACTTCCCCCCACTTGGCAGCTCACCCTCAGAGCCACTGGGACCGCTAAAGTCTACCAGAGCATGTCTTGGTTGCTCCATTCTTGCTTCACTCCACTTCCACTGCTTTCCTTAAAGGAGCTTTGGCCCTGAGAACCAGGCCCTGAGTACCTGTGAAGCAAGGGGAGCCTACCATGGGGCTCCCTTTATCACAGCACCCAATTGGGTGCACAGTTGGCCAATTGGGCTAAAGCCAGCCCCACTTACCTGGTTACTTGGGAAGCTCTTCCCAGCACACTTCTATTTTGACCTTTCCCTTCAGGAATGGTTCAGCAGGAGGTGGTTGATAACATATCTGCTCATTGTTGGTAAGGAAATTCGGGAATGACTTCGATGGTCCAGGCTTTTCCCCTCTAATGTCCTGCTTCCTGTAAAGGTTTGTTGCTTTTAATGTTAGTCTGCCAGGAACTACAGGAGAGAGAAATAATTGCTGGGCTACTCCCATCATAAATATAAGTGCCTCTGTTTCCCTCTTGTTTCAGGTGACAGTTTTGGACCTTCTCTTTGGGGGGGGGAGATCTCAAGGTTTCTAGGTGTGTTATTAAGCTATAAAACAATGGAATGTTGCTTATACTTGCCATATGTTTTCCAGTTACAAAAATAGTACACTATTTTTAATTAATCAAACACATTTGAAGAAAAAGCAGAATCTAATTGGCAGGAGATCATCCAGCAGCCTCCAAAAGTACATGGAAATGGTTAGGTTTTAGCCTGTTCATGGGAAATACTAGGATCCTTAACAGATTCAACCAGCAATTGGATGTGGGCTCAGAAATATACTAGGCAGCAAAGCTGTTGAACAGGTGTGTGTGAGGCAGAACTTGTTCTGTCGATGGCAACAGTCTCAAGAGGAAGGCAGTCTTGGAAACACTCCGTTTAGAATTGTCTATGGTTGGTGAGGTACAGATTAGAATTGAAGTTTTAATTGTGATATATGCTTACCTGAGAGTGGTTTCAGTGGTGTTTACTTCCAAGTAGACGCAGAGACGGCAGTCTCTGTTCCAGTAGCACATGAAGCTTGCAAGTCTGCTTTCTTTTCTGTTGCTTTCTCAGTAAAGATGTCCAATAGACTGACCAGGGCAGTTTCGAGTCCAAATTGATTGAAGTGTATTAAGATAATCCTTTTTGTCCAAAAGCCTCTTGTGTGTAATTTAGTTTGGCCGGTGTGATAGTCCTTATTGCAACCCCTAAAGCCATGCTTATGAACTACCTGACCTAGGCCTCCTGAGCAGTCCCTCTACCTTGATCCTTCCTGCCTTGAGCCAGAATTGTCACAAAATATCCCCTGAAGTCCTTAGACTTTCCCTGGGTTTCTCCTGGTAACATTTCTGAAAAAGCTTTGGTGGTAGATCCGAGACGGGTAAAAACAGATGAAGATTTTGGAGCTCTTAAGCTTCAGAGCCATGGCTAGCCATACGTTTTGGGATAGCAGTAATGTCCAAGCCACATAAATCATTTCTGGTCTTCTGTTCTCGCAGTTGATTATTCTATGGTAATCTTATACTGTACTCTCCCTCTTGTTTACCTTCTATGTTGGGGAGGCTTAGTTGGGCATTAAGATTAGTTAATGTTTGCAGAGGGCTTTGCGTAGACCAAAAGAGCCACAGAATTAAGTGTAACGGATAGTTTCTTCACCCATTCAAACCCGTTCTCCTGGATTGGCCAAATATATACCCGATACCCTGCCTTCTGGTTCTGAATTATGTACTGAAATGAGAACTAGATGCAGTGTTAAGTCTGTTTCCTCTTCTTGCTGCTGCTTGTGTTAAGTAGGGAAAAGGGTTGGCTGCCCTGAGTTCTGACAGAGTTTCTACATCCCTTGAGGGCAGGATAGCCACTAAGGCATTTAAGCATCTGCAACTTGCCCTCATCAGCCCTCCCTACTGAGGCTGATGAAAGATCAATGGACTCTTGAAGAACTGGGCAGTCTGTAGTGCCCAGTGTTGCTATAGGGTTGCTACAGCAACTTGATTTCTCTGTGAATGTGAGTCAACTTAGCAAGCTTTTCTGCAACTCTACGAATTCTGTTGGCAGGGCAATTCAGAGAAGGTCTTCTTTCCAGGTTTGTTGTCTCCCTAGAGTGATGGTGCAGACCCCACTCCAGTGGATAAGTTCTGAACTTAAGTGTCAGTGGGCTATATTGACTAGGAAGTGGATGATCTGTTTGTCTAATGGAAGGACAGGTATTTGATTTATGCTGTGAACTTGCATACCATTTTACACTACACTTATCAGAACTGTGGGTGAGTGTATACAGTGCCTATACATGCTAGGCTCTAGCCTATAACTATTTTTAATTGTATGCAGTATACATTCAGAGGGAAATGTAGGTGTCCTCTGAATGCTCTAACTATTTGCAAGCATATAATGAGAGCAATAATTGTGTTCATCTCACTGCTTTTGCAAAAATAGGAGCATGATTCAATGAGTATTATTGCCTCTGCTTATTATATGTTGCTTGGACGGCAGTCCTAACCAGTCTTGCTAGAGTTCCCTGGGACTTGCTCCCTAGTAAGTGTGCTTGTAAATATGGGGTTATGCTGTATAAGATGTTCTCTCCTACTAGGCAGCTGCTTTTATCTGCTTGGATGTGGTATATATATTTTTTGTCAATTTCAAAACCTTTATTGGCATATGTACAAAGAAACCCAAATACTGGTTCAAGAAAATTATCCATATGTGGTATACATTTCAAAGCATGAGTAACAAACATCTTATTTGGAAGATGTAGCAGGAT
Source organism: Tiliqua scincoides (assembly GCF_035046505.1). Taxonomy (NCBI): domain Eukaryota; kingdom Metazoa; phylum Chordata; class Lepidosauria; order Squamata; family Scincidae; genus Tiliqua; species Tiliqua scincoides. The sequence continues at coordinate 23,490,765 of NC_089827.1, read as the reverse complement.
TACCAATTAGGATAACCAATTAGGATACAACAGTATAGCAATCTCTCTTCAATTAAATGTCTCAAATGTCCAGTTCATGTTTTATAACACACTTTTATGTGAAAGAAGCAAGGTGTTGGTATAGTTCTTATATTTTGCTTGGGGACAAGTGATGGAAGAAAGGATTCTGCCTGTTATATAATTGGGCACAGTGCAATGGGACACTTTTTTTTTTAAAAGAAATAGTCAAGTAAGATCAGGTAAATAGTCAAGTAAAATAGCAGAGAATTTGTTTTTCTTCCCATGCATGTATGGATTTCACAAGAGAATGAATCTGCACTAATTAGGAAACTCTTTTCAGATTTAGGAGTAATCTTCAGTCTTGAGTATTGCATGCATTTTGTTTTCCAGCTCTTCTTGATGCTTTTGGGAGCATGGTAACAAAGATGGTAACTACTAATTGAAGACTAGTGTAGCTTTTTAAAATATTCTTTCTGCACTTCTGTCTTGGGATTAGAATTTGTAATACCTTGTTTAGTAATTGCAGAACTTTCAAGCACAGATAACAAAATAGCATCTGGTCATTTTTTTAATACACGCCAAAACGCTGTCCAGAATCTGTCTGGGCTGGGTGGTGGAGGAGTAAACGGAAGGTTGCTCAAAGAAGCAGTCTCTCGGCTAAACTATTAAATGTTGAGTTTGGAAGTAAGAAATAAACTCCAGATCTTATAGGTTGGCTGCAAAATCCAGTTGCCCACCAACTACTGGCACTTTTCCCCATACACCAAAATGGTGAATGACTTCTTGAATGGTCAAGAAGCTCCAGCTTCTCCAGGGGACCTGACTCCAAGAATGGTCAGCTTCTCCAGGGGACCTGACTGGCTCTCAAGCTTTGGGTCAGAAAATTGTACTAACAGAATGCACAAAGTTTAATCCCCAAAGCTAAGAATTTTCTGCCTTCAAAGTAGTAATCTTTGCATCCTACTAGTCTTGATGAGATTTCACTGAAGCAGTGCTCTCAGGCTCACCTCTTTCCTTTTAGCACTGGGAAAGGCCTGTTTGCATGCAAGCTGAGAGTACTTCAGGAAGTCCTCTGTCAGTGTGGACAGCTGATGTATAACATGCATGCAAATTTCATTCCAAAACAGTGCTCATATCTGGATGGCAAGGCAAAGACTGGAGAGAGCCTTCAGATTTCAGGACACCATATTCACATAGCAAAACAATGACCTTGCACACTATTTACAAAGCTTCTTATTATCCAAATGAAACTCAAAATTGGGAAAGCCTTTGTGCTTTGACTGTTTTCTTTCTTTCTTTTTTTGTTCTGGCAGTTGTTTTGAAGTAACTAGGGTTGGGTGTAACCCATGTTAAAGGAGAACTTAGAGTAGGAAGTTTTTCTTGTTTCCCTGACCTTGGCCATACTTGGCTAAGAAAGTCAACCCCCTCTTCACAAAACTCAACTGTAGGTAAAAGGCTCATTGGGTTAAAAATAGCTATGAAATGGCAATTTAAGTTCAGAGCATTTTTCGGTCACTTAATGAAGAGCTAGGCTATATAAAGCCCACCTACTCCATGATTTAAGGAATTTGCTACTGCAGCATGCTGAAGGGTGGATTTGCACTAGACACTCTTGATCAATAAATCTCTATGCTGCTTGTAAATGAATTTCTGTCTAAAGGTAAGGCATTCCTAATTCTATATTTATGGAGGTTTTAGTCTTTGTTTTCTGTGTCATGAAATTGTAGGTATGCTGGAAAACATTATTGCAAAAGGGAATGGGCAAACTTCCATTCCTCATTGGGAAGGTATTTTTGGCTTCTCAACACATGTAATGTGTTGAGTTAGATAAATGGAGAATGCTAGTCTTTCCTTGGGTTGGAAACGGATCCCGTTTCTAAATGGTCCTTGAATGTTGGTGTATGTTCCGGTGGATGTCCTATGATATTTGAATTTAGCATTGGACATGCACAGTGATATTTGATAGAATTTGGCATCTGAGATTCCATATGTGAGCGCTGCCAAAGTGAGGAATGGAAACAAGTGCTTAACTTCAATTCTTTGTCTCAAAGCGCACATTTCACAATTTGAGTGGCAGGAGCTTGGATTTTTGACTTATACCACTTCTTCAACAAACTGTTTCACAAAATGGTTTCACAGCAAAACAAATCAATAAATGGTTCCCTGTCCCCAAAGGGCTCATTGTCTATAAAGAGATGGAGGGAGAGGTACCAGCAACTGCCACTGGGAAAAGACACCATGCTGGAGTGAAGAGGGACAATTGCTCTCCCCCTGCTATATTTAAGAGGATACCACTTTAAAAGGTGCCTCTTTGTCCAATTAACAGGAGTAGATTTAGATCACTTTAAATTAAATGTAGTGCACATAGTAATTGTTAATCCTTGTGTAATGGTAAGAGGAAAATAGCCCAAAGGTACTATTTTACCCCTTGGTTGGTGTGTGGTATGAATGGACTTGCCAGAAGCAAATGAGGACAAGGTGGCAGTACCTTCTTATAGCTATATAGCAGGGGTGCTCACACTTTTTTGGCTCGAGAGCTACTTTGAAACCCAGCAAGGCCCGGAGATCTACCAGAGTTTTTTTACAATGTTCGCGCCATCATAACATATAACATTTATGTGTACAATGTATGTTGGTGTACCTTGAGCCCCACTGAGTATAACAGGACTTACTCCTGAGTAGACATGCCTAGGATTAGGCTGTGAGGCTGCAATCCTAGCCACACTTACCTGGGAGTAAGCCCCATTGAGTACAATGGGCCTTACTCCTGGCGTTTCCTCCCAGAGGCACCTGAAGGGGGGGGTCGGCACTCCGCGATCTACTCATTTTGCCTCGTGATCTACCAGTAGATCGTGATCCACCTATTGAGCACCCGTGCTATGTAGAATAGAAAAAGAAATTCCCTTTTCTATACAGCTGTTAAGGGCATGGGGGCTCTATCTTTACTTGGCTGCATTCAACAAAGCTGAGTTTTTTTTCCAGGTGTGCATCTTAAGTAATTTCTGCCCAATATTGCATATACACAACAGGGCTAAAATGTGTATTTCTGTGGGCTGGGCAGAAATGGGTTAACTCACTAACATTATGTTTCTACCATGGATGATGATAGTGGTGCAGAGCTAAGGAAAGGGAGGGATGGCTCTGAGGTAAAAACACAGCAGCTTAGGTTGCAAAAACTGGGGATTGCACAAGCCTTCTATCTTGCTTTCAAGGTTGTAGAACATTCAGTGATACAGCATTATGGATGCCAAGAGTATGAAGATGATCAGTACCTGGATGGAAGAGGCCACAGAGTGCTAAGGCAACTGTTCTGAAAGAACAACAAGATAGAAGTATAAGTGGGGCTTCTTTATCTGTGAATTTGCCTCACCATGGACACTGAACCCCCAAATCACCCTCCTGCAGACCTCCCAGATGCGACCAGAGCCTTGCTCCAGTTGCAACTGGGAGACTTTATGAATCTCTCTGAGGCACCTGGCACAGTTATTCAACTTCTGATTAAACCTGAAGTCATTGACAATATGCCCTTGGTGTCATTCTGAGCCTTGGAGAGGCTGTGCGCAGTAGTGCGTGGCATCTCTGAAGCTCAGAACAGCACTGGATGCAAACGGAGCAAAGTTCCAGTCACTTTTGGAGCTTGGGTGGGCACTGCAAACCACTGATCTTGTTATCTGTGGTTTTTCAGTATCCTGGGGGGGGGGGTGCGTCCGGGAGCAGATCCCTCACAGATACAGAGGCACCACCTGTATACATGTATATTGCTATACTTGATGTAGCATGCCTTCATGGAAAGGCTAGAACAGGGGTGTCAAACATAAGGCCTGGGGGCCGAATGCGGCCCCCGGAAGCTTTTTATCTGGCCCTCAGGCTCTCAGCTACTGAGGTGTTACAGCTGAAATGGCAGCCCACATGAAAATTGGGCTTTCAAAAAACTTGAAATATGATCATGATTTGGGTACTTTCTCTTCTGTAATTTGTAGTTAATGAGTTTCTATATGAGAACAGGGTCTGATTTCTGGCCATTAGCTGCTAAATGAGGTCACTTTCTGCTTAATGACATCACTTCCGGCCCTCAGCTAGAGCCCTGAATGCCAACTTTGACCCTCTGTATGAAATGAGTTTGACACCCCTGGGCTAGAACCTCAATGCTTTTTTATTTTTTGTAAAATCTCTAGGCTGACAGCTTGTTTGAGTCTGTCCCCAGAATTGACTTGATCATCATAGAACAGTAATCAGTTCAAAATACAGTAATAACTTTTTATTGACTTTTATATGCAGTTATCGATAACTTTATTATCTGAAGTGATAAACTGAACAGTTGTGTAAAGGGCAAACTACATTGCACAACTTGAAGATGTCTAGACTCATTGCAAATTCATTATGCCTTGTACACCCCCTGGTGTGTTTACAAAGTAGGGGATAGGACTTTAAGAACTGGCAGACTTTTGCTGCTACTTGTTGCAGCAAGATTTGGCCACCATTAGAAAGAACTTTAACCTGCTTTGAGTGTAACAACATAATTGTTAGAAAAGTAGCCTCTTCTCTTAAGACAACACTACAGAAACTTGCAAGCTTATTGATAGTGGAATATGGGGCGTAGACTGCTTTGCTAGCATGCAATATAGTTGGCTTGGATCACATCCTGAAGAAGGCTGCTAAAACTGGAAGGATCTCTTGGCCCATAGCAGTGTAAGTTCAAATTGCTTGTTTTGGAACCTTGGACTACTTTGGTGAGCAGATCGAAAATGGCAAATAAGCTTCCCTAAAAGTGCGTTTGTCTGAGATTGATCATCCCCTGGAATGCACAGCCACAGAGGAGTGTCATCTGTATGGCTTTGGTGAATGCAGGACAACCTGAATAGACCTGGGCAGACTATTGTAACAACAGTAGGTTGGGTCCCTGTGGGGAGAAAGGCGGGATAAAGTTAATAACAGATGTGCAAATAGACCAACAGTTTTTAAATTATTCCTCAGGCCTTGACCACAATGTATTGGTGGAGCTAGTTTGCATGTTCAGTTTAGAGCAATGTGTTGAGTGGTACCTGTGAATGTGGTTCCCCCAAAGTTACTGTTCAGATAAATAGAGCAAAACAGAAGTGCTTTAATCCATTCCTCATGAACAGGGGCACAACTTCAGGCTTGAGTAGCTAAAAAGTGGTCTCTTTCATGATTTAACACCCCTACTGCTTGCCATCATGACCAGTGAAAATGTCTATTAGATGGGATTAGAATGATTCTAATTAGAATGATTTGCTATAGTGCATTTTTTGCCATCCAGGTGAGTTCTTGGAATGGAACCCTCGCAAATAACCTGTAGTTATATTTTTAACAATGACCCCTGGGTAAGTGCTAGTAGGATTGCAGCCCATGATTTAACACCCCTACTGCTTGCTATCATGACCAGTGAAAATGTCTATTCCTTGCAGTTGGGCATGAACATGTACCCTGACTTAAACTCTGGATGATGGTGGTGGTTTCTTAAAAGAAGAAATCCAGTTATGTTTTGTTTGTCATAAAAAAAAAAAAAATCTTCCATGCTATTGCTCATATTGTACTTTGTACTTTTGATCTCTCTGAAAGCCTGTCTAGGTCTCCCATATATCGGAGGCCTCTGCTGGTGTGCCAGGACAAAGCTATAAACGACAAGTTCCAAATAGAAGAAGTTTTGCACCTTTCCTGACCCCCACCTGTCCATATTAAGAAGAATGGGCTGTGGCCGAAACTGTGGGCTGCTGACAGGTGCAGTTCTAGGTGCCTTGCTGGCTATCTTCGGAGGTGTACTGATCCCTGTTGGAAACCATTTCATTGAGAAGACAGTTAAAAAGGTAATCACGATTATAGCTTGTTTTATCATAAGATATTCAACAATTTTCCCTTCTCTCTCTCTCTCTCTCTCTCTCTCTCTCTCTGAATGTGTTAGAATTATTTCTGCATAGAATCAAACTCTCTTAGGCTTTAGAGGTGAAAAATCCATTTAGGCTTCAATTTGCTTTAAAAAAAAATTCTCAAATCTGACAACTCTAAAAATAAGGTTGTAGGTAGAACCTCGGTGCCACTATACACAGATAGTACCTAGGGTACAATTGTACCCAATGTTGTGCTCCTGATCTTTATTCCTGCTCCATGTTTCTTCAACTTATCAGACTCCTAAAGGTACAAATGGAAATAATACTGAACAAAGTATCACACCACTTGACTGGAACCTCTGCATTGGCATACAGCAGCTTTTGTGTTTTTCTTACCAGGTTTGGAGAGCTTGCACTTAGCTACAGTTGGTGAGAATCCAACTCTTGCTCTGTAAAGTTTGGGGTGTCTAACAGATTTCAGAGCCCCACTTGCACCCTGAAATACCAACTCCCTTTATGGCAGAAAAATGCATGAAATATAAAGTGATGTGGGTTAGGATTTGGAGAGAAAGTTTGCGCATGTTCATAATGGCTGGGGGGGGGAATGATTTTCTCAAATTGTTGCTCTGTCCAATTTCCTAAGATCTAGACTGCATTTTTATAGCACTGATGATGCAGCATAAAACAAGTGGCAGTTCCAGCTTTTTCCTCTCAGAAAAGCAGTGATTTTTAATGTGATTTCTGATGTTTTGTACTGGCAATGTTTGAGAGTAAAAGAGTTTGATCTTAACTATTTCTAAATAGAGGTGGTGTGTGGGGGGAGGGCTCTGTTAGAGGGCCTGCTGGGCTGAGCCCTTAATACTGGTGGCAGTTGGGTGGGCATAGGATGCTGTGGGGGTCCCAGTGCTGAGCATTGTCCAGCAACCTTATAACAGCACTGATTTCGTATATTTGGATGATTGACTACATGAAAACAAACCTTACCTTGAGAAACTAGCCCACCACTGTCTACTCATAAAATACATGAGACAAGTCTTCTTGGTTTATCTAGAAGCGTGATGAGGCCCAGTAAACCTGATCAGAACTCCAGATGAATGGTGTGCAACCTAACGTTTCCCGGAATCCACTGCAACACATGGAGTTCAGGCATCTCTTGAAAGCAAATTGCTAAAGGATTCTCCAAAGATAGAATGTGTTGGTTTCAAAACCCTCTTGGAGTTTAAGCTGGCCAACTGCAACTCTAGTATTGTTGGACTTGTAGTTCCTTGTATTCTATGTCAGGGGTCTCCAAACCACATCCCACTGCATCTCCCAATTATGTGTGTCGGTGCAGGGGTGGAAGAGGCTTTCCATTCCACCGCCCTCTGTTTTTTTCTGCCTAACTACTCAGACCCTTGCACTGGGCAACCACTTCTGCTGCCTGTTGCCCCAGAAGGTATCTCTATTTCTGGGCAGAAACCAACTGCCCAACATGAGTTTTTGAAAAGACTGGGAGAAAAAACAGACGGCTGCAGCACGGAACAGAAAGCCTGTGCTGCTGCCACGTCCGTACAGATAATTTGGAGATGACAGATCTGGCACATGGGCTGCGGTTTGGAGGCTACTGTTTTGGTTATAGCAAATTGCTGGGTTCTCTGAAACTGAAACAATGTACCTAGAAAACTATGGGTGCAATCCTAACCACACTTTCCTGAGAGTAAGCCTCACTGAACAGAATAGGACTTACTTCTGAGTAGACCTGGTTAGGATTGTGCCCTAAAATTGTTAATGAAAAGTCATCCATCAAGATTTGCTTGGTGGTTTTTTATGTATGGCAGAAGTGTCTGGAACTATTGTTGGAGTTTTCCACATGTTTACATTGCCAAGCTTGGAGTGGTTTGCACATTGCCTATTTGGAGAGGGGTGTGCATTGGGGTGTAAATGTTTGGGACTTGAGGCAACCCAGCTGCCATGGGGGGGGGGGGAATGCAACAGGCTGAAATGATAACCCTTGTTGCCCAACGCAGAAATGAAACCTTTGTTGCCCAACGCATACTAAGTGAAAGAACATGTATTCAGTAGGTGGTATGAACATGTGCAATTTATAGATCTGCAATTTATAGATTCTGTGCAGTTGGAGTCCTGCTTTTAATAAAGTTCCCAGTCATGCGGAAAAGCATAGGCACACATTTCTTCTCAACTTGATGCATGTGAAGAATCTGATCTTCATGGGCTTGGAGGTGAGGCTCAGTGGCTTGCTCCTTCCCCTGCATTCCCTAACCTTGCATGGAAAGAGCTGCTGTTTGCCACATACAGGCAGCAGTGCAGGGAGAAACTTGAAATTTGAGCTTGATGCTGCTGCTCAGTTAAAACCTTTGAAAAACTTCAAAGGCAGAACCTGAACACTCCTGCTGTAGAAGTTGTCCCAGAGGTCCACTTTCCCCTCAACTTCAGCCCTGCATATGTAATTAGGTACGTAAGCCTTACCTTACTTGCTTTCTTGTGCCCATGGATAGTTGCCTGTTCAGACTCCTTGGTTGGCAATCTTCAGTCTCGGAAGACTATGGTATAAGCCTCCAGCACCCAGTATTCCCAGGCGGTCTCCCATCCAAGTACTAACCAGGCCTGACCCTGCTTAGCTTCCAAGATCAGACAAGATCCGGGCACGTGCAGGGTAACAGTTCTGTGCTAGAAAATTCAGATGAGGTGTTAACTGTGCAATTGCTTCACTTACCTTATTGCTGTAACCAGAGAAGGTCTCTGAAGTAGGTGCTTAAGACTTAAATGTGTGCTTGGATTTCTTAGCATTTACATTTTTACTGAGGGTGACAGGAAGAACATTCCTTCAGCACTGGGCTCTTTCGGAAAGCAGATCTGATCCTTGTGTCTATTCAGCAAGTGCATTGGAAGTACTGTATTGCCAGAAGAGTGAGGAAACTCATAAATTTTGACAAGAACTAAATACTGTTACCTTCTTGACTGCCTGTTCGTTGTGTTCTTTATCTGTAGAATAAAGAATATAATATCTCTGCATATTGCATGATTTTGTCACTGTAAAAGATACTGAGTGAGTCTGATCTATCATAGATAGGAAAGGAGGAGGCTGTGTAATATTGGGGTCCACCTATGAACTACCACTGCCTTCCTCCAATCTACTAAGCTTCCTTTTTAGTGGTCCCCTCTGTTGGGGCCCCTGCTAAATATGCTTCCTTGACCACACTGCTGTCTGTGGCGAACCTCAGTTGTATGACTACAACGTGGCTTTACTAGTATCCCAGAACACCTTTCCTACTCCAATCTTGCATCTTCAACCATCTGTTTTGGCTTTGCTATCACACAGCAGAAGTGGCAATCAAAAAATCTAGACTTCAGGGATCTTCTTGATTGTTTCTCTGCAAAGTATCCTGGGTGCTGATGGGTGTTAAGTAACAAGTGCTTTTCTTACTCTGAGATAATTACACACCCTGGCAATCATCTCATTTTTATGAGCGTTTTTTTGCACAACAGCGGTCACTATATTCTGAGGCTGTTGGGTATCCTGTGTCATTTATTTCAGTAGAACAAAACTGTAATTTATTGCATGTTGTACTTCTGGAGTGAGCAGTTTCAGTCTCTGGATGGTCCAGCATTCCAAAGCTGAAGTGCTCCAACCTGATCATGGAGTCATACAGCCCTGAAAGGCACACTAGTACCTGGTTCCTAGATTTCTGGTGCTGGTAGAGGTGATGGCATATGGCTAAGGTAAGATCTAAATTGGGAAATTTTTCTTGCTCTTCTGGTTCAGTGAGTATTCCCTCTGGAAAGCAAATGGGAAGTATATAATCAAACTACATCTTATGCACAATTGACCTGCACAAATGCAAGTATATACACATACCTCCAAGAATTAGAAAAATAGTGCAGGCAATTCTGTTTGTCATTTGGCTTGCTCTGCTTACTCTCTTGAGCGAGACTGAGATGAAAGAATGAAGCTACTGTTCCTTTGGTTGTGCCAGTTCCCACATGTGTCTCTTACTGTGCCATCTAAGAAACATTATGGATTTAAGGAAGTTTGACTACATGCAACTTTGGCTTTACGTGCTGACCTTGGAACATGACCCTTGTGTGAGATCTGAGTCGATTGTATTGCAGGTCTCAGGCTGCAGATCTAATTGGCATTCTCTGGCTTAAAAAGAGAGCAGTCCTTTCATAAAGTGCACCACAATCGCTTGGAAAGGTAACCTGGGTGCCCCTGTTGAATAAACAGAATGACCTGAGCTATATTGACGTATGTCCTCTGCACTCTGTTGAATAATCAATATGAGATCCTGGATTAACTTTCCAAGTTTGCTTGATCCCTGGTATGATTTGAAGCTGCCAACTTCACTTCTGTGTGAAGAATTCTGCATAAAAATTCTTATACAATAAATGCTGTCAGACATAGTTCTGTTCAATAGGATTGTGAATGTACTGGTCTCCTTTTCCTCCCCACCTGTGAACCTACTTTAGCTCCAGGGGTATGCTCTTCTCCTCTACATCTGTACACTGAACTAAGATTTACATTTCCCTTGCTGTTCCTCCTGGTCTGATCTTCAGAGCTCCAATTTTGATCAGGTCAAGACTAGGTATTTGGTTTTAAATAAAGTGTCCAAATCACTTTTTAAAAATCCTGTGCTTAGAGGGGCTGCTTACGCTTTCCTCATTTCTGGGTCAAATTGCTCATCTGAGAGATAAAAAGTGAGGTGTATCTTGTACTGCCCAAACTATTTTGCAAAAATCATTTAATAGTTCTGGTCCAGTTCTAGGATCCAAGAGAAACACTTGTTACTTGTCTTGCTGTGTCATCAGAATCTTGCTTTTTATTCAAATAGGAGTTGCATAGGAGGTTAAGGGCCCAATCCTATCCAACTTTCCAGCACTGGTGTAACCATAATGCAACCCTGAGGTAAGGGAATAAATGTTCCCATACCTTGAGGAGGCCTCTGTGACTACCTCATCACAGGATTCAGTACACACCCCATTGGCACGGTTACACCGGCACTGAAAAGTTGGATAGGATTGGGTCCTAAATAGCTGCTTCTGGGCAACTTCTGGCAGGGGCAAAATGGAGTCTAAGTAAAGGGGTCAATGACCCCACCCTCTGTGTCATGATCCTGATCTAAATCATGGCTCTGCAGTTGTTTGAGAATAATAGCATGGCGATACAACATTAAATATGTTACAACATAATGCCTAGAAGCTATAAATGGCCCCCAAGAACTAAGCCATAAATTTTTGCTGTTTGCAGTCAATTTTGGCAGTGCCAGACAGACTTACCGTTTCCAATTATTTGCACTCTTTGCAAAAACCTTTGCTTAAGGTACCCACATTTTAAATTGGGTTTGCCTGCTTTCAATGACCCAATCCTATGCATATCTACTCAAAAGTAGGTAATTCTCCCAGGTAATTAGGACTGTAGCCCTAATCATGCCATCTTCAGATTGCCTATGCAACAGTGGGATGCAATTAAACACTTACTTGTAATTAAATGCTTTGCTTCTAGGGCAGTAAAAATACTGTTGGGGAAATGTTCACCTGCAGTACCCATATTCCTGAAATCACACTTGACCACAGAAAGATGAATAGTAGACCATTAATTTTTTTTTTTTTTTTGGGGGGGGGGATTGTTGTAGTAATATCCACAAGAGTTGTCTTGGCATAGAAGGCCCTTTTAAAAAAAACAAACAAAAAAACAAAAAACTAGTCCACAGTGATTTCATTGGAATGTCACTGAGCACATAGGATGTTTACAAGTTCATAGGGAAAGGGGAAACAATCTTGAATCCAGTTTGGCTTCATTTCCTTTCAGCCCACAAAAACATTTTGAGCCAAGATCAAAGAAGGAGCACCCCACCAAAATGCCTATAGATAAGATGACACTACTTGTCTGATATTGAGCTGTACGTTATATGGCTTTTGGACCATATAGACAAAATTTGCACCGCTTCAATGAATTGCACTACAGAATGACTTGCACTGAAGGAGATAACAAAGTCCAGTTTGCTGAAAGGGACAAACAATTGGAGATTACCAAGGAGAAAATCGTAACCATGGCGCTTTGCCTCTCTTGGGTTGTGTGTTTTTCAAAGCATCCCAGTTTACCTCATTTAACCCCAAATCCTTAATGGCCTTGCTGTTCTAAGAAGTCTGTATGTGCTTGTTTCCTGGGGCAAAGCCCAAGAACACCAAGACTAGTATAAAAAGAAGCACCCAAAGAGAAAAAGAGGTGCAGCTGTGAGGTCTCTTCAAAGACGTGGCTGGAAGGCCTCTCATCGGTGGAAACCATAACTTGGCTTCATAACGAGGCTAGAAAGCCCCTTCAGCTATAAAGTTGACTAGCTCTGGCTCTTGAAGTTGTCCCCTATAATTGTATGTTATAGAACTATTTCAGTGAGAGAGTCCTATTGGATAATATCGGAGATGGCTTGTTGAGGGGGTGTTGGTGTACTGCTGCAAGAGTCCTAGATATGCTCGTAGATTTGGTTGTGTATATGGAGGCTCAGGTCATGAGCATGGCTGGAGTGGATTTGATTCATCTGGTAGGCTACCTTGTATCACCAGAGCCCTTGCTCTTTACACTCTCACATAACACCAGAACCAGGGGACATCCACTAAAATTGAGTGTTGGGAGAGTTAGAACAGACAAAAGAAAATATTTCTTTACTCAGCGTGTGGTTGGTCTGTGGAACTCCTTACCGCAGGATGTGGTGATGGCATCTGGCCTGGATGCCTTTAAAAGGGGATTGGACAAGTTTCTGGAGGAAAAATCCATTACGGGGTACAAGCCATGATGTGTATGTGCAATCTCCTGATTTTAGAAATGGGCTCTGTCAGAATGCCAGATGCAAGGGAGGGCACCAGGATGCAGGTCTCTTGTTATCTGGTGTGCTCCCTGGGGCATTTGGTGGGCCGCTGTGACATACAGGAAGCTGGACTAGATGGGCCTATGGACTGATCCAGTGGGGCTGTTCTTATGTTCTTATGTTGCTGGAAGCAGCAGTGCCTAGGGCAGCGATACCATGATGCTGTGACCAGGGTCTCTGAGAAGAATTTTTTCAAAGTTTCTTTTGGGCCCCTTTGCAAAAGGGGAGGAGTGAAACAGAGCAGAGGAGGGTGTTGATGGGTGAGCAGAATGGGGGCTGGAAGGGGCAAAACAGCGTGGGGAGGGTGGCAATAGCTGGAAAAGTCTCTGGAGCCCACCTGCGTGGCAGCTAGATACAGTAACATGGAAAACCAAGCACACTCCTAAGTCTAAAATCTTTTAAATAGAGAAAATCATGCAGAAAATTAACATCATATTTAGGCTCACACTAAAATGGAAAGTATCCTGTGTGGACCAAAACTTGCTTCTGCAGCAGCTGTAGTCTTGCAGCTGTGTCCCTGAGCTCCTATACACTCCTTCATGGTAAGCAGAGTCACAAGCCAAAGAGCTACCGTAGCAGGCCAGTTCCTCCCAGATCTGACACTGCGTTAAGGAGTGCCATGTATGCATTACTCGACCTGGCATATATGGCTTGCTAGTACCTGCCGTAGCTGCAGCCACATTCAAACAGATCAAATTCCAACACTCTCTGCCTCTACCAGCTTGCATGCAGCCTTTATCTTTGCTCACTCCCAAGGGAGGAGAAATTGCCCTGTTCTCCCCCTTCCTCTCAGGTGGATGTACTTGAAGGTCTTGACAGAGGCTCCTCTTTCCAGTACTGTCTTGGTCCACTCTTCCCATACCCATGGGTTATCTGCCCATTCCAGGCAAAAATGCTTCAGTGCCTTGGCCTGGGAGAGCCTTGCTCATTCGCAACTTCCCTGGCCTTGGGTGCTCATTGCCTGTATCACCTGCCTTCCTTCTATTCACAGGGTACACATCCAAGTAAACACAGGGGCAGCAAAATGGGGGGGATGGGACACACAGCCCAGGGGCCACTTATTGCCTGTATCTGGGTAGCAAGGTCTATCTTGTTGGAATCAAACTGGAACTGGTGTGTTTTAAATGGAACCAGCAAGCTTCTGAAAGGGAAATTCCGACCCAGCTCTTGAGAACTTGCTGACTCTCTTGGAATTACTGTATATTAGCTGTTAATCTAAGGAAGTCGACGACTTAATTCTTTGTTTTAAGGAATACATGATGCTCAAGGCCTCGCTGGGGTGTGGCTTGGCACATAGGCTTTTGGAATGAGCTCCAGAGTCTGAGCTTAGCTGGGTGAGAAGGCAAGTCTTGCTCAGGACAATACTGGATCTCCTTGTCTTCAGCCCTGCAGTTGCATTGCTGTGTTGCAAAGAACTGCTGGCAAATCTCAGGATCAGCGGGTGTGTATGGATGAACTTTGCTGTTGCCTCCCTAACCCTCCCCCCCCCACTCACATAAGGCATGTTGAACTTTCCTCTGTGCAGTGTGCCTTTCCCCCTGCAGTATCTCATCTCCTGAGGCTTGCACAATCCTAGATGCCTGCAGATAACTGCTGATTCAGGGCCTGCTGTACAAGAGAGCCAGCTGACAAGCAAATTGATTGCTGCCAGGCTTTTGCTTTTCTCATGCAAAGAGCTTTCTGGAAAACTTCACTTGGCTGCTTTGACAAAGGTCTTCAAAGGGAGGTGGCTGTGTGGAGCTTGCAGCATTTAAATAAGCTGTGGCACTTTACATACATGCATGCTCCTCAAGGATCCTCTCTCTCCCTCCCACCCAGCATAGAATGGCTCTGGGAGCAGTGGATACATTCTGAAATGCCATGGTTTCTGCACTTGTTGGTTGATGACACTTGCTAAGCAGGCTGGGACAGCACTAAGGTGCCGAGAAAAAGGGTGCAAATGTCTTTGAGCTTCCTGAGCTAGCTAACGAATCCTAATCTGCTAAACTTTACAGGAGAGTTTAGTCGCATCTTTCGACAGTGGCTTTGGATTTTAAAAGCGGACTACCCGTGGCCCTTTCATGTTTAAGCTTGCTGAATTTAAAAGATGCAAATGGACTTTAAAGGCTTCAAAAGTCCCTGGATGCAGAGGTGGGCCAAATGTCTTGGTCTCATATAGTTTAAGCTCTGGGATGCCCTGGGTAGAAATTTTCTAAGAGCTCTAAGGCAGACAAGAAGAAGCTACAAGTCAAAGCTGATATGTGCAGAACTTGGGCTCAGCTGACTGCTGTAAGTTGGCCCGAGAGGATCGTAGCCTGTGCCTTTCATGAGCCAACAGACAGTCAGTCTGAGTTTGTCTGAGTCAATACTTATGAAATTTTGTCTGAGCCAATAGCCTCACTTGCTGAGTACCTTGTAGCAAGCCCTTGAGAGTTGGAGGACCAAATGGAAAACTGCTGCAGGAGAGAAGGCTGCAGTACCACTGGAGGAAAGGTAGAGGCTGCTGTGCGCAGAGCCACTGAGGCTATAAAAGGGGCTGCACCAGCACACAGAGCTCAGAGACCACCAGGGAAGAGCTGCTGAGAGGACCTTTGGAGATCAAGCTCTACAGAGGAAGAGAGACCTCCAGGGAAGAGGCGCTGCGAGGAGTGAGCTGGGAGAGACCAAGCTACAGAAACAAGCTGAGGAGAGAGCTGCAGGAAGGAGTCCCTGGGAGAGCCTCTAAGAACCAGGGAACAACCATCCAGCCTTTGCCTCAAGTCCTGCTGCCAAGAGCCTGCCTGCCTGCCTCAGGGAATTTGGAACAAGGTCATTTTGATTTGTTTGGTTCAGGTTCCATTCCTCTTAATAAAAAAGCCTTAAAACTTAGCTTGGTCTCAGTGGTCTCTTTTGATCCTGCATAACAAAGCTTTGCTGGTCTAAAAGGGTCTAAAAGCTTTTAGACCAAAGCTTTGGTCTAAAAGGGATGTTTGAAATGAATTTACTCATGAGGTGACTTTAGGGGTAACCTTCAGTCATCTGTCAAACTGTGGTTAGATCATGACCGAATCATGTGTCCAGCTGAATCCAAAGCTGTTTGGCTTAACATCAGTTTCCTTGCACATTGGAAGCAGAAAACTAGTTTGCAGTTCTTGCCAATGAGGATTATGTGCAACTCTTCCTGGTTTGTGGGGTTCATGTTTGGTTTTATGTGGAAATTGCTCTTAAGTAACCAGGAAGTTTATTTAAATTTGGCTGAGCGCATGAGAGGAGGAAAGAGGTGAGAAGTTTGCAGCTAGGTGGCTTATTTACAAGCCAAAAATTATAATTGGTGTGAACTAGGCCTCCGTGTGAAACACCAGAGGAAAGGTGCTTTGTGGCTTGCAGATCTTGAAATCATTTCTATGTCTATTTTACTTCCTTGGTGGCTGTTTCAAAAGTCAGCGGCAGTTCCCGAACTCCATTTTGACACCCTGGAGTGTTGTGAGGCATTTGTCACTGCCCAGCAGGGAGACTGTACTACTCTAAACAGCAGTTGAAGACTCAGTGTGACAGGAAGAGCACCAGTGTGTGAAAGCAACGCACTGGGGAAAGTCTGCTCACCCTGGTCTACTTACTGGTGTTCAGAGCTCCGTCACAGGTCTCTGAACCCGGAAGTAACTGTCATCATTTCTAGGAGCTGCATTTGCAGTGCAGGTCCCAGGAATTCGGGAATAGCTGCTGTAAGTTAAAAAAAAATCAAGTTTCCTTTTCTAAGGGCGCATTCCTATTCTGGAACAGGCAAGCCAAGAGGCTTGCGGCTTTATCCCATGCAGGATAGGGGCCCAAGGCGGCTCAGCCAGAGGCAAGGGGAAACATTTCCTCTTACCTCTGGGTAAGGCACTCTTGCCGCATGGATGTCCTTGGACTTGCACCACCTCCTGAGGTGGCACAAGTCCAAGGAAAGCAGAGAGGCTTCAAGCCGCTTCAAACTCCCAGGATTGGGATCCAGCATAAGTACTGGATCCCAGCCCCACCTCCTGCTGTCCACCCTCCCCCCAGCCCAGGAATGCCTCCCTCCAACCTCTTACCTGCCCACCTAAGAGGCTTGCATCAGCGCACCTGGGCCAACGCAAGCCTTGCTGAGGAAGCCAGTGCAGAGGCTTGTGCTGGCCTCTGCAGGCCGGTGCATATCCATGCGCCAGCCCGGCTTTTTCCCGAGCAGGCGCAAAAGTGCCTTATGGTCATCAAGGCACTTGCGCCGGCCCAAGGGCTCCTCTGGATTGTGCCCTAAGCCTCCTGTCATCTCTGAGCTATAATAGACAATAAAGCAAAGATCAAATTTTACGCTGCAGATTGTTTCTCTAACGTTTATTCAGGAACGCAAAGATATTAATGTGTGTGTTTGATGGTTGAGTTGGAGAGTTGAGTCTCTGTTCTTGAACTTCCTAAATTAGCCTTGTCAAAAAAAAAATTGAGATAGTCAAGATCTGAAGAAAAACTTTCAGTGTGACGTGATAGCTGGCTTGTTTTTGCAGCATTCTTCTTCATAAGACCTTGTGAAGAGCTCTATTCTCAGTTGCTTTGTGAAGGAGCGGTGTTGTCTTTTGAATTGAAAGGCAGGGTTTAAATGTGTTCAAATTAAAATACTTTTCCTTTGGCTTGTTAATGTTCAGTTCTTGAACAGCCTACCTGTTTTTGTTTTTTAAAAAAAGCAGCACATGAGCATTGTTTAGGAAGCTTCAATGGATGTAAAATTGACTGAAGAAAATGTATGAACTGGAGCTCTCCAAGTGAGAGGACGAGGAAGTTTGGTATAGCAGATGCTTTAGTTTCCAAGCCAGAGATGGAAAGTCTGTAACCCTGCATGGATGCTGCAACAAGCTCTTAAGCTTGTGTGCATCTTCCCAGCACTCCAGAGATACAGAGATTGTTACAGATCTCAAACAGAAACTTCCGTTTCCCTCTCATTTACTGGGGTGAGCAGTGTCTGCACATTCTCATCCACATAAACCATGCCTGAACCAGGCTGATGTGTTCAAGAAAGGAATACATTTGGCTGACCCATAATGGTTATCCAAGCTACTGCTGGAAAAGCACCAAGAACTGCGTTGGATCCAGTTCTAAGGTGGGATGCCATGTTTAACGTTCCATTAAATATATGTTGCTATACTGTGACAATGGATCAGCTTTAACAGGTTACTTGTATACTTTGAAGAGACTAATGGAACGAATCCAGTGGTTCTCGGTCTTCCCACATTCACAACTCCAGCGTCCACAGTAGGTCCTGGGCCTGCCGTCACCAGGAAGCAGTGAGGCAATATGGGGTGTGAACTAGAAGCCACTTCCAGGCCACTATGGCCCACAACTGACACATTGGCCACATGGTTCTGCATCATGCCCCAGTATGCCTTGCAGGTAGCTTCTGCAAACCATTCTGGGGCATGACACTATGCTGCAGGTTGCAGGCTAGTGTGATCCAAATGTTTGTGTAGACAAAGCTCTTCAGGAAACTTTAATTTTGACTGATGTTGCTGGTCTAGAAACTATTTTTAACAGAGGATTTTTGTCCAAGCTTGTTCTAAATGCAAAAGCAGATTGAGGGTCATAACAGTGACTATTTTGGTGAAACACTGCCCTAACACTCTGCTCCTCTTTTCCTTTACAGGAAACAGTTATAGAAAATGGTACAATTGCTTATGAGAACTGGATAGTACCAGGGAGTCCGGTCTATAGGCAGTTTTGGATCTTTGATGTGCAAAACCCAGAAGAAGTGATAGCAAATGGATCGCGCCCAGTGCTCAAGGAGAAAGGTCCTTACACTTACAGGTAGGCCAAGTTTGAGGATTAATGGTATGTGTCTTGTTTGAGGGAGCGAGGAGACATGGGCACTTAGTTACTTAAATCTTTTTGGGGCTGCTTCTTATGTATGTATATTGGATCTGGGAAATGCCTAAGAATTGGTTTTTGCCCCTCTTTCATTTTTGCCTTTCAGCCTGCTCCAATAAACCACAGGGATGAAAGCATTTGCTTTATTTCTTTTAATGCTAACCTAGGAATGGCTCCATATATTGGCTAGCCACACATTCCTGTAAAACAGTGTGTTTTCAAACTCTCCCAGAATTTGAGAAGTGCGATAAGTCTTTGCAAGAGAGGGGTGGAAAGCTGTGATGCGATCCCCGGGATCATGTCACTGTGGGGAACATAGAGGCTTTTGAAAACATACCTCCCAGATGCTCCCTGCCAGCATCTGGTGGGGGGGGTGCGGGGAGCATCTCTAAACACTTAAAAAGACACATCTGCTGTTGTAAAATGGCTGCTCTCAATGGCAATTTTGGGAGCACTGCCAAGAGAAGTGGCAGCTCTCCCTATCTGTTGCCAGACTTCTCACCTGAGAGAGGCTGTGGAACATATGGGTGGATGAAACGGGGCAGGGAGCCTTCGTTGGGGGGGGGGAGTGTCTGTTGGCAATGGTGTGTGCTGGATCCTATCTCCTCTTTTTGCAGCCTCCTTGTCCCTTTCTGCTCAGACTTGTGCCAGCTAAAGAGCTGGCACAGGTCCAAGGAGACCCGGTGCAGTGCAGGAGCTTACAAGGGGGTAATTTAAATTCCTTTCCCAAAGCCTCCTGTTTCCCCCTGCCCTGCTGGATACACTGTGCTTCTTCCCCCACTGGTGCAGCTGAGCCAAAAAGGAGGAGAATAGGAATGGACTCTTAAAGTAAGAATTGAAATGTGCATTAAGAAGTGATTCGGATAAAGCACCCCGCACAAGGTGATGGTGGCAGGATGGTGCAATGAGGTGATACTTACCCACACCCTGTATTTAGGATGGGCCAAATTATGGTCAAAACAAGCCCTGTTGCAGATATATCCAGTCTGGATAACCAATAGATGCACAATGGGTTGCAACAGCCATCAGATGTCACTGAATCACAACAAAAAATGCCCCGTACATTGGAAAGTTTCTTTACAGTAACATGAGATCCTACAACTTCTGTACGTACGTTCTTAAAGAAAAATGGGGACATGAGCTAGCTCACATTTAGTGCTTGCCAATTTACTGATTTCAGTGGGACTATTATGCATATTTACATATTTCTGTGCATGTCCATACAGAAGAGCCACTGAGCTGAATAAGTCTTGCTCACTGGTAAGAGTAGGATTACAGCCTTAAGCTCTCCTTTGAAATTGGTGAGGATTTGGGAGTACATGAGGCACGTTCAAAATCCGAAGAGGCAATTGACACCCATGTCAATTGTGTGTGTTAGATTCCCCCCTATATATGCTATTCTCAAAGGTATGCATGTTTAAGGGGATATGTTCTAATTTACAGCACCAGCCACAAATAGCTGGGAACCATTTTTGCTGGTGTGTTGTGGAATTGGTCTCTATGGTAGGAAATGACGATAAATCACAAAAGTGTATGTGGAAAGAACCCTAAATATTAAAGTGGGGGGGAGGGGATGCTACAAAGCTTATAAGTAGAATCTTTTCAGCTGGCTGTGATGTTGACGGGTGCAAATTTATCCTGCTTTCAATTTGGCTGTTAATGTTGGGTTAAACTGATCCTGTTTCTCTTCCACTCCAAAGGATACGATATTTGCCCAAGGAAAACATCACTCAACATAATGATAGCACGGTATCTTTCTTCCAGCCAAATATTGTTCTTTTTGAGCCGGATATGTCAGTTGGGCCAGAAAACGATACCTTAACAGTCGTCAATCTTGCTGTTGTTGTAAGTAAGCCAAATGATAAGTCCAAGGGTAAACAGATGTGTAATATCAGTGCTGAAGAATTGTGTCTTAGGACATGTGTCCAAATCACACAAGATGAGTCATGAGAAAACAGTTCCCTGTTGTGTGAACTAAAACAATAATTTTTGCTATAGAGCAGATCAGGACCCTTGGTCATTGGTCTCTCTGTCTCTTCTTACACCACATGAAGTCTGCTTTATAAGACAGCTCAGAGCCTCCTCTCTCTGACCCTATGGGGAGAAGCCTTCTCAAATCCCTTGTCCACCCTATACTTGGCTTTCACGACAAGGCTACTAACAATGGTGCCAATTAGTGCCAATGTGGTAGCATCCCCTGTGCCATCCAGTTAAGAAAAGCACATTGGGACCTTGATCCCCTGGGACCTGATCTGTAGAAACAGACGGCACTTGTTTGTATCAATTTGAATTATTGTTTGTCTCTTTCTACGGAAAGAATGTTAGACTCTAGGGGCCTGAAATGTTTTGCCTTGCTACTTTGACTGTGATATCTTAATGGAAATACTTATGGCTTTGCTAAAAGTAGCCGGTATCTAGTACATTGTCCCTGCAAAGAATGCTGTAAACTAGTTTCATGAGGCTTAGAAGTTCCTATTGCATAGCTAATTTCCCCCTTGTTCCTTGGGAGACAAAATGACAACTTAAGACAAGGTTTTAGGGGTGGGGTCTGTCTGTGTGTGAGGGTTGCATATAAAATCTCTTCCAGCCCTATAACTCTTCAAAAGATGAATACAACATGCAATTCTTTTTGCTTTTTTGTTTAAGAAAATACAACCATCATGAAATGGTTGTTCGTGGAACACCACATAATGTATAGTTTAAGCCTCTCTGTCTAGATTTTTAATTAAAGAGACTATCTAATCTGGTTAAGTGGAATGCTCTGTTGTATCTATTAGGGTTAAATATCTAGTTATACAAGTAGGATGCGAGTCTATAGTTATCCTAAAAACTACCACTTTTGGTTTTGACTATTTTTGTATTGTCTCTTCCATTTTTATTCCAAGGGTTGGAACTCGAGTACTGTGTTCATGTAGCTTTTTGCTAGGTTGTACCACTTGACATTGTAGGTGGGGAGACATATGCTGACATTTCCTTATGCTTTTGTTACTAAAATCTCTTTACACAGAAGAGTAGGATGATGGGTCAAGGCTTCCACTGTAGTCTTGTACCATAAGTTTTAGTTTTATGTGACAAGGATCTCTTAAATAATGACTTTTTAAAAAAAAGATGACATGACCCAGCAAACCAGAGTCCAGCAGAATATGAACTAGGTTTGTCCGAGATTGGAAATTGGCAGCCATGTTGTCAATTGTCATGGATGTTCAAAACTTAGTAAAGCAGACTAGGAACAGTGTTTAAAGTTGTAATAAATTCGTTTGGTGATGGTCTGGTTTCCAAGAGGCTAGTCATGAATGGGATGTGTTTGTGTTGTCACAGGCTGTACCGGCCTTGTATCCAAGTACTTTCGTACAAACTGTTGTCGACATTTGGATCCGGTCATCAAAATCCCAGCTGGTTCAAAGGCGAACTGTTAAAGAATTACTCTGGGGCTATGAAGATCCTTTCTTGAAGAAAATTCCTTTCCCAGGAATTGAGAAAGTCGTTGGAGTTTTTCTTCCTGTACGTATGTATTTGTGACACTCGTTTTTGTTAAGTTTCTTTCCTTATTTAGCATAAATTTATGCTTAACTTAAATAGTTTTATGCTACATAATCAACTTGTGTATCCCTTGAACTAAACGCATGTGTATGCATTGGGAGACTAAAATCCCTGAACACCAATTGTAAGTTCTACCTTTTCTTACTGCAGGCTACTCCATCAGATATTAGGAACTACTGACATGTTCATGGTAAGGGCTACTTCTCTGCCCCCATGAATAAGACCCTTCTTACAAGCATAAGATCTGCTCTTTTGTGGGGCTGTCTGCAATTTTCTGAACCAGGTCCCCATGAGAAACAAATTGTGTCTGTCTTGCATCCAGTTGTCTCGTGGAAAGGAACATGTATAGTTTCCCAAGATTTAATATAAGAATGTTGGACTAACTAGCAGACAAAAGTACCTTGTGCAACCTTCAGGACTTGCAGATCTACTGGTAGAGTCTTGGTGTCCACTGTTCCCTGCACTCATGTGGATAACAAAAATTGCGTTAAAGGAAATCCATTTTAAAAAAAACAATGTTCCTTTGCTCAGCAATTTAAAAACGGCCTTGCCAACTTTTTAATGCAGGGATGTCAAACTCATTACATACTGAGGGCCAAATAGCATTCATGATGTCTGCTGAGGGCCGGAACAGGTCATAACCAAAAATAAGCACTTTTTCTCACTTAGGAACTCTTTAGCTGCAAATGACAGAGGAGAAAATACACAAATCTTGATCACATTTTAAGATATGGGAGAGCCCAATTTTCATGTGAACTGCCCTTTCAGCTTCAGCACTAACACCTCAGCACTGTTCAGCAGTTGAGAGCCTGAGGGCCAGATAAAAAGCTTGTGCAGGCCGCATCTGGCCCCCAAGCCTTATGTTTGACACCCCTGTTTTAATGCATCAGGCAGACAATCATCAATCATTCTCTCTCCAGGCTCCAAGGCAGCAGTCTTCACCAGGAGCTAAGCATGGGGAGAAAATGTAGAGGAGGTTATAATCACTTGCATTCTTTCACATACTCAGGGGAAGGGAGGGGTCACTTGCCTCAGTCTGAAGTTGTTCTAAGTGCCTGGAGAGAGAATGGATTGTCTGTCAGCTGCCCTCTCCAGCATTAATGAGGCTATTAAAACAACTTTTTCCCTTGAAATTGAAGGCCCTTCTCATTCCATTAAGATAAAACCTTGTATGGAAAATCTGTGGATAATTAGGTTATGCCTGTATTATAGTGTCAACTTTTATGGGGTACAGCTCACTTATGCTGTTAAGGCATTTGTTGGCCTTTAAGGTATTGCAAGGTGGATGGTTGTGTCTTGCTGTAGCAGATTAGCATGGCTGCTCCTCTAGGACAACTTAATCCAGGAAGAGTAGAACATGGTGTGTCCCAAGCTAATGAAATGGGGCAATCTCTGTGGTGTGTGACTTCTAAAAATGAAACATTCCAACATAATTGCCATTCCATCTGCAAGCTGAAATGGGTCCGCAAAGCTGTACTGTGTGATATTACATGACATCTGTGGCTATTTTCAGGCATGGTATTGGATTGAGCTGTGATCAATGGAAAGATCAATCAGTGTGGTTATTTTGCATGCTAGTTTATTTCTTATTCCCCCCCCCCCACCCCCAGAGGTGATGATGGTCTAGTAATGACAATGTTAACATCTCTGGGGTTTTAATCCAAGCATTTAATTTTGAGAATATTGCCTTGGGATTCATTCTTCAAGATGCATGTCTTTAGCCACCCTAAGCCTCATGTTTGATACTTCAGATCTGTGGTTACCAGTGTTTTTTCACTTGTGTACCCCTTGGTAGCCCTTTTGCATAAATTATACCCCTCCTATTTGCAAAGTGTTTGTAATTAATATAGTTGCTGTTATTTCAAATTTGTTTTCAGTTACTGATCCATATCTGATAATACATAATTTGATGACCAAAAACTAGCAGTTGGTGGGGTCTTTGGCAGCCAGCTAGCTGCCTTCCTTCCTGTCTTGCTAGCCCTGCAAGCCTTTTTCTGCCATTTTTTGATTCTTTTTCAAGTACCCCCAAAGGTCCTGGCAAGTACCCCTGGGTGTACACATACACAAGGTTAAGAACCACTGCTTTAGATGTTCCTCTCCAATGTGAGCATGGGTTCTTCCCCTCAATCAAACCTGTTCGTACTGAAAATTGTGTACTGAAAATTGTATTCTTTTTCTGATCTGCAGTACAATGAGACCTTGGATGGACTCTACACAGTCTACACTGGAAAAGATGACTCAGGCAAGACAGCAATCATTGAGAGCTATAAAAACAAAAGGTATTGCATATGTGAATGTGTTGCAATTTCTGCAGCTAGTCAAAACACTATTGGCTTGCTATTTGCTGAACCAATATCAAATATCGATGGTGGTCTGCCTTATAACTGGCACTAGGTTGTTGGGGTCCCTGTCAACAGCCCTGCCCTGCCACCCATAATGATGTGTTGGATATTACCACTGCCACTTGAAGGATATTGGGTCTATCTGATCAGGTAGGCAATCCAGGCAGTGCCCATCTAGCAGATACCTGCCACAACCCCTGATGGCTGCTGTGGGGAAGATTGCTTGAATGAATTCTGAAAGTCTTTCTGCTCCTTTTAATCTAAACTCTTTCTGCACTCTAATGCCAGCTGTATTGAACATGAGAGATAGATTTGGTTTGGGATTGGGAAATGCTTTGGCATCAATCACCAAGTTACTTATGTACTATCATTCAGCATCACTTTATTCTACTGGCTATATGAGAGGCTGTTAGACTGGGGGGGGGGAGAATTAGTCTAGATTCAAATCCCTAGACTTGCCATGAAGCTGGCTGGGTAACAAAAGTGTACTAACTGTTGCATTCCACCTAAGAGGTGATGCTGTCTTAAAAATTAAGAAAATAACTCTGCCATATCTGACCAATAAACACACAAGGAAGAGTCTACTTACCACCAACTGTAGATTGCCACATGCTTATACAAGCAAGGTCTTCAATGTAACATGCAGAACTCTTGCCCCATCCTCTCTGGTGATGAATGACAACAATTGCTAAGCCACTTGTATTCAGGTTGTGGCTTCTGAACTGTGACAACACAGAAGTCTCCTGTGATGGAGATACGGAGGGAGAAACCACTTCCATACTGACATTCCTCTCAAGTCATCCTTCCACTTTGCTTTAAACTTTGTCACAGGTTTAGTAGATGAAGCAAAACCTATGATTTGCTTTATTGCTCACTCATGTTATCAGGCATGGTCCCTGGACCCCAATCTAGGCCATTTTGTGAGTTCAGCAGTAAGCCTGTACATCCTCAGAGAGGATTTCGTAGGAACCGCCAAATGTGTAACATAAATTTTGTCTGCATGGAGAAAGCATGTAATTAGATATTTACCTAAGGAAAGAGAATAGCATTTTTATGATCTGACCTAGGTCATTTTTTTTTTTTAAAGTACACTTGGATTCTGGCCGAGTTACTGTGATATGGTGAATGGTACAGGTAAGTGAGTAAATTGTTAAATGGTATCTTGCATGAAAATGACCTTTTGGATTTATTTTTTTTTGAAGAGTTAAGAGCTTTCTTTTCCCCAGAATAGTTTTGCTCCATGTTGCTTTTGAACATGTCCTCACTAACTGAAACTTGCAAATAAAGGTAGACTTCCAAATCTGCTGTGCTCATCCGTATGGGATCTCTTTATTGCTTGTCGCATTGCTTTATTGCTTGTGCTGAAGGAGAGTTTGTGTGACTTTCTGCATGTGTAATGGTGGATTCCCCAGAAGAATCTTACATAGTGAAGTGGGCTGTATTATGTATGCAGAATGAATGTTCATACATTGGGTAGCAAGTGAACCTCAAAATATGGAGCAGAACATGAGTTGTCAGGTATTAAGAGCCAATATGATTTTTCTCTGTAAACCGCTTTGTGAACTTCTAATTGAAAAGCGGTATATAAATACTGTTAATAATAATAATATGACAAGAGAAAATTGCCTTCTAAGCTATGAAATGGAATAAACTTACTTCTAACTTAGGCATACGTGGTTTTGGAAGCAATGGGAACTTAACCCAAGAGGGTCCATTCAGTTTTCACTGGTTTGCTAACTGAAATGTCAGATAAGTGGGTATGAAAGAGGTCAATGTTTACAGTAGACTTAATTCAAAGGGCGTAGGGTTATTGGCCAATAGAAAATGCTCCTTATAGCATATTATTAGTAACTTAGTCATAAGATCGTAGGCGATGGTTGGAAAAGGCTGCACTCAGTGACTTGGCAATCAAATAAAAAGTGCACCGCTTTCCTTTCAGGATAGTGAGTTCTGATCAAGCAGAAGGGAGAAGAGAGAGAGAGAGAGAGAGGCTCTCTCGTACAGACTATAGGCTTTGCGTGCTCCAATGAAACAAGTAGCCACAAGCCCTTGTTTAACGACATAATAAAATCCTGTTTATGATAGGAATGAGTCAAGTTGAGATGCTTATTGATCTTCTCCAACTGAATTGGCTCACAATTGCAGAGCACTCTTCCATTCTGGCCCCTTGTACTCCTTTATCTACCCAGTGGGTGAACTTTGGTGCCTGTACATGTTTGTAGGTCATGCTGGCCTAGTCCTCCTTCCCAGAGCAGTGCTTGACAACCAGTCACAGGTGCAGTGCTGGGCTCCACTGACATGGGACCTGCATTGTAGTGTTCTGCCTGGTCTGACCCTGCTGAAAGGTGAAGATGGTTGGGGTGGCAGAAGGGTGCAGGATGGAAGAGGGATCAGGAGGTGGCAGCAAGCAGAGAAGCCTCTTTCCACTGCAGAGACTACACTGGGGCACACCACGCATTCCTTTGCACAGCTGTTGCTGCTGATGGCAGTTGTATGGGGAGAGAATGTCACCTGCAGGAATGGTACTTGGAAAAGGTGGTACAAGGTTGAAAAGCATCTGGAGTAGAGCATCTGGTTGTAAATCCAGCTTCTCCCATAAATCATGAGATTGAAAGTAACATTGTTATTTCCTGTTCTGGAACTCTTCCTTATTTCCTGGTAGATTAAAAGAAAAACAAACTGGAAAGGCTTGGATGTGTAGCAGTAATATGACAATATCCTTGGCTTTTGATTCCTGAAGCAGAAACAATGTGTTTGCAATAACGGAGTTTTGCCTGGAGCAAAACAGCAGGGTTCTCAACCTCTGCTGTGCATCTGAGAGAAGTGGTGACTTGTTGCATGACCAAGACAATGGGGAAGGCATGCAGCAGTTTGCTTTTCTGAGCAGCAGCTCAGTGCACTGTCATTTTTTATTTTTTATTTTTTTACAAAAAGCATTGCTGATGGGCAAGAATATGTTGCTAAGGCATTTTTTTTTAATTGCTGTATGGTTTAAATTTTGCACACTAACTCCTAGATCAGGGGTGCCCGAACCCCAACCTCGGGGCCACTTGCGGCCCTTGGGGACTCCCAATCTGCGGGGAGACTCCGCGGGGAGCGCCAGTCTCCAATGAGCTTCTGGCCCTCTGAGACTTGCTGGAGCCAATGCTGGCCCGACGCAACTGCTCTTGGCGTGAGGATGACTGTTCGACCTCTTACCTGAGCTGTGGGACGAGGGCTCCCTCCACTACTTGCTGTTTCACATGTGTGACGCAGCAGTGGCAGCGAAGGAAAGTCTGGCCTTGCTTTGTGCAAGGCCTTTTACAGACCTTGAGCTACTGCAAGACTTTTATTCGTTCATATAAGTTCCAACTCGAATAAATTTATTCAAATTAAATGTAAATGTAATTCTTTCCCCCCGGTCCCTGACACAGTGTCAGAGAGATGAAGCGGCCCTCCTGCCAAAATGTTTGGACATCCCTGTCCTAGGTGTTAAAACTTCAGAGGTGTCTTTTCTTTCTTGCAAGATATGTTCTAGAATGTCTCCTTGTCTCTAATCTACTTGCTAAAGATTATCGAACAGATGAGCATGATTGGTCTGCATGTAGAAATGATCATTTATATCATCAAATGCACGCCTTTCCTGTGAACTGGAAACACAATTTACTCTGGCCTTGATTTTATTCACAGATGGCTCATCATTTCCCCCTTTTGTGAAGAAGGATACCACACTGCAGTTCTTTTCTTCTGATATTTGCAGGTATGAAGCATTAGGTGGTACATCTGTATATTCCTCTGGGTAGAACAGGAATCTCACCATTCTGAAACATCTAGGTAGCTTACATTTGGTGTGCCTAAACACCAAAGAGAAAACCAGCAACACTGATTTTGGCAGGGCCTCTGGACTGTTGACAGCCAAATTTGTGCATGCTAGGAATGCTTGTGATTGGCATTTCCTACATTAAAAAAAACAACAACCTTGCAGTGCAATCCTATGTAAGTGTACTCGGGCATAATCTCAATTGACTTCAGTGGGGCTGGTAAGTTTCCATAGGATTGTAGTTTAGCAAGAGCTATAGTGTAGTTGCTGAGTTGGAACTGATGCTGACAGGACAAAACATTGCTCCCTGTGCCACTTCTCCAATAACCCTCTTCAAGGTTACTTTGCCCTGGAGGAGGAAAAACACTACTATTTCACCCAATTTGGTACCGTTCCTTAAAAGTGGTAGACAAGCCCATTTTTATTATCATTTGATGTACTGTAGCAAATTCTGTGTTATAGAGCTGAGCAGTCCACTGATATCAGTTGGGCTATATTTCTTCAGAGGGAGAAAAATGCCCACCAGGGCATTTAAAGATTTTGCCACCAGGGTATCTAAAGACTTAGCCTCCAATCAGATTAGAATTTGGTGCAGCTTCATCCTGGATTTGCATAGACTGTGACAGGTGGCCACTAAATGTTTAGGAAGTCATCTGGACTTTAGACACGCATCAGGTCAGATGTCCTGGGAGCCACTATGTGTGTTGAAGTGTGCAGATTTTTTGTCTTAAAAACTAAAATGTCACCTCTGTATCCCATTTAATGTCCAGGTCCATCTATGGTAACTTTGACAGTGAGCAGTCAGTGAAGGAAATTCCCCTGTATCGTTTTATAGTGCCTTCAGCTGCTTTTGCATCACCTTTAGTCACTCCTGGTAATATCTGCTTCTGCACCAACAAAGAACTTTCACAGAATTGCACCTTAGCTGGGGCATTGGACATCAGTTCTTGCAAGGAAGGTAACGTGCTGGATGTAGAGAGTAAAATACTTTCTGTCTTTATTGCTTTGTTTCTTTGTTGTGAAAGATGTACTCTGCACCATATGGAACGGATAAATCTCTACCTCTTTTAACAGTTTCAATTTCAAAACCTTTATTGGCATATGTACAAAGAAACCCAAATAACGGTTCAAGAAAATTATCAACATCGTACATTGATTAAGCTCAGTTTCTGGAGACATGGTATAAACATAGTAAAGAAATTTAGCCATATTAGTTGCTACTGCCTCATTCCTGCCAGTTAGTAATTGTCTGACAATGTCCATTTCAGATCCATTAAGCGACATTATCACGGGGAGTACATAATGGCTCCTTAGATCTGAATATCGGATACAACTTAATAGGATATGGGGGACTGTCTCCAAGCAACCTGTGCCACAATGGCATGCTTTGGATTGCTTAGCATTAAACCTAGCTTTCATCTCATTTGATGGAAGGGCATTAAATCTAGCTAGGAAGAACATGTTCATGTGGATTCATTAAGAAGGTTAAATAATTATTGCTGAAATCAGCCGCCCAGGGTAATCCAAAGTGAAGTGGGGAACAGTTTTTTGGGCATCAGCTAGGAGCTCTTGTTTTTCAATGTCCCATATCCGGGTACGAAGGGTCTTAAACACTATTGTCCATGGCATCATGCCCAGCAAGTCAAAGGAAAGCCCCAAAGATTGGACTTTCTTACCAAGTAAGATCAGTTCTGGGAAATAAAAGGAGTTTTCTAAAATGTTTTTCAATAAAAGGTTCTTTGCAGCAGAAGAGCCAATTCTAAGCCAATGTTTGAAAAGGCACAGCCAGGCTAAAGATTCCACTTTACATTGCCCGGCTTCCAGGAATAAGACAGCGTACGGTACACATCGTGGTACTGCAAAGATTTTATAGAGGAAGAGAGACTGAATCCTCTCAACCATAATGCAAAAGGCAGAAATCCAAATGGGGATTCCATTTAAAAGCTGTGCCAATATCTTGGTGTTGAATGTCTGAAGTGCTGCAGGAATAAAGGAATTTCCCCAAGCATAAAAAAATCGACTAATGGCTTGGGCTATAATATTACTTTTTTGGATTGCTAATTGCTGGTGTGTCATCCATGAATGCCTGTAATGAAACAAGACTCCTAGATATTTAAATGTTTTTACTTCTTGGATAGCATGACCTTCAAAGGTCCATGTTGTCGGTTTCCGAGAGCGGCCAAAAACTACTATTTTTGATTTGTCAAAATTAAGTATTGGCTTGTTTTGTTTAAAATATTTTAAACGCATCAATATTAGTTGTTTTAAAACCAATTTTTGTACATGCTAATAAAAGCATATCGTCTGCGTATAGTAATAGAGGCAGAGCTAATTGACCAATTTTGGGTGGCTTGGAGTCTATTGTATGTAATAAGGGAGCTAGATCACTTAAAAACAAATTTAAAGGGGTGGGGGCCAACACACAACCTTGTTTAACACCTTTATTTGTCATCGCTACATCTGTCAAGGCCCCATTGGGCGATAACCTAATTTGACAGGAGGTGTCAGTATAAAGGTTCCTAATTAAGAAGAGTAATCTTGTATCCATACCCAAGGCTACCAATCTGAACCACAGAAGATCCCTGCTGATCAAATCAAATGCGCCCTTTAGATCCAAAAAGGCAGAGTATAGTACAGACTTACAATTAGCCGTATATTTTGATATCAAGTGTGAGAGAACAGTACAGTTGCCCAGCTTATCTACTACTTGATACCTATGTGATTGCCATCATGCAAGTTACACTTGGTCTTGTTTGAAGTACAGAATGATCCGGATCCTCACTGAAGATAAGTTCTGAAATGGCTCCAGCATGTAGCAATATAGCTAAAATGGAAGCATTTTCTCTAAAACTATTTGAATTTTTTTTTAAATGACTGTATCTAAATTTGTCACAGGTTGGGGAAGGGGTTAAAGCCTATTGTGGTCAAGAGGATCTGGCAAAGTTCCGCAATGTGAAGTTGCAATGTGTAAAAGGAAACAAAACATGAGAAAGTTCCATCACATAGGAATTTTAATCTCTGCTGCACAATAATTATTTGTGCCCTAAATGCAGAGTGTGTTTAGCAATTTAAGTTGTGTACTTGCCTAGTAGGACTGGAATTCTGTCCTAAAATGTTTGCATTTCCCATAACCACTGTAATTGCCTATAATTTTCACAGCGAAGTGAGACTTTGGCTAAAGTTCTATTTACTTCACTGTTTACATGGTTGCATGCAGCTTAAGGATGTACTACACCTTTCCTGTTTATATTTAAGGCTGGTTTTTAACATCCTGGCACCTCTCAAGAGCCCCATCAAGTGAAGACAGTTATCAGATTTGGGATGGGAATCAGTTTCAGCACAATTAAGCTATCCTTCAGACTCAGCGTTTAAATTAACAAATCTGGAAACCTTGTATAATGTGTGCAATTAACTCACAACACATAGACTTAGAGCCCAGTCATCCTAAGGGCCATGGCACTTGTGCTCCGCGGGCACCGCTGACCTGGGCTCTTGCAAAAGTGCCTTACGGCACATTGTGCCAGTGAACTGATGCACCACTGGTACTGAGCCCAACATCAGTCGGCGCTGGGCCTCATTGCCCAAAGATCACTGCCAACAGCTCCCTGCAGTAAATATGGTCGACGGCAGGGCTTTTCAGGATGGGGGCAGGTTGGGGAACAAGGCAGAACTAGGTGGGGGGAGGGGAGGAGCAGGCCCAGGAATGGGGCAGAGATTTCCATTTCCCAAATAGGTTTTAGTCCTTCTCTAGTAGTCCTTCTCTAGTAGATTTCCCCAGTCAACTTCAGGTCACTAGGAGAATGTATCTATGTGACATGAATTCCAAGCTGAGTATTTTAGGTTTTTTCTTTCTTTCTTTCTCCATAGGCAAACCAGTGGTTATTACATTGCCACACTTCTTGTATGCAAGTGAAGAAATTGCCCAAGGTGTTGAAGGACTGTATCCAAAACTAAAGGAGCACATGACCTTTTTAGATGTAGAACCAGTAAGCAATTGCCCCTTATGATTCTTTGCCTTCCTTTTGTGTTCAGAGTAATTAGGACTGTACTGGAGCAGAAGAGCTCAGACTAATGTGCTTAGGTTTGTGTGCACATCTCATCTAATTAGAAATGGTTTTGGAATTGGTCTAGGAAACTGTCTCAAGTATGCACAGGGCCATAAGATCTCTGGCAATGTTGAAGATGGTTGTGGGGATGGCACGTATTGCCCTACATGCTTTTGCCATCTGGGAGATGTTTCCAGTGAACAGGTGAATCCCAGGCCCTCCTGCTGCCAAACTATGTTAGATGAGCTCTTTGGGGAGCTTTGCCTCTCTAGTGCTGTAGAATCCTGGAATCTGCACATCATGAATATATGAAGCTGAGTCATACAGTGTCCAGGCTGTAGGTTCTTCTAGCTCAGTATTTCCTGACTGGTGGAAGTTCAAGGATTTTAGTCAGGCTTTCCCCAGTCCTATCTGAAGATGTTGGAGAGTGGAGTGAACCTGGTATTTTCTGCATGCAGACATGTTCTACCTCTTGACCTATGGATGCAGCATTGAGCATCCTCTATTGTGCAGCATTGAGAAGTGTATTTGTTGAATCCTTTGTAGCTTTATAAGGAAATGCAGGAGCTGCCCTTTAATAAAGCACAGGACAAATGCCTAGAAAAGCTTGTGTAGTCATGCTGGCCCTACTCTATTTTTGGGCAGTGTGATCAATAATGACTTTAATGCTCCTTTCATTCCCATGTTGTTGGGTTCCAGACATAGCGAATAGCTTCTTCCTAATAGTGGATACCATTTAAAGGCTGTCATGGAGGGAAATATTGATATATGACTGATTCAAAGACTATAGGGGAGTGGTTCCCCCAAAGTGGTGGGTTGCAACGCACCAGCCAGAGCAGCACTTGTCCCTGCCCCTTTAAGGGGGGGGGGAAGGCAGCAATGAGATCCCCAGGACTTTGCAGCTGCCAGAGATGGAAGGAGGGTTTTTTTTTACTTATCTGCAGCCAATGATGTGGTTCTGGGGGATCCTGGGAGCCATCTTCAGGGCTGGCTGTGCTTGCAAAAGTCTAAAAAAAAAAAAAGGAAAAAAACCCAGCCTGGTTTTTTTTTCCCTTTTTTCAGGTTTTTGTAGGCACGGGGAGCCCCATGGAGGTCTCCTTGGACCCTTCAAGACTGCAATGTTAGTTGAAGTCAAGAAGGTGTTTTTTGTGTTTGTTTTTTAAACTTACCTGCAACAGCAGTGTAATCCTGGTTATTGCTCTGCTGCCTTCCCCCACAGCGTCTTACAGTGCTCCAACTTCCTTTTATGAGTTTGAGAAGCACTGCTTTAGGGGAAAAACATCTCCAAGGTATTTTGCCCTGTCAAGTCTGTTTGACCAGAGGTGAATGCAACTTATGGAATGTTAACAGCTTGATCAAGGCAAGACATATGTCCCTGGCCTGCAATTGGTTGCCGCCACTATTGACTTGAACTAGGAAAGGTGGCATATCAATACAATAGATGGGGGGTGTGGTTCTTTCCTTCATATGCTATTACATTTAAGATTTGAAGGGTATTGACTTTCCTGGAATTTTACTTTTATTTCTGTCTCATTTTCAGACAACAGGATTTACATTACACTTTGCCAAAAGGCTGCAAATTAACTTATTGGTGAAGCCTAGTCAAAAAATTACGTAAGTTTTGGCAGTGTTTCATATTGAATGCAAAGGTTCTGTATGCTGCACTGAAAATGTGTTGGAGTGGGCTTTGTAAACACTTTGCAATCAATTTCAGGCTGCTTTTATTACTCACTGGATACTAATATAACTTATATCTGGATACTAATATAACTTATATCTCCTAATACTAATTAGGATACTAATATAACTTAGATATATATATCTTATATATTAACCCCTGCTAATTGGGTTGCGAGCCAATTTCAGATGAGTCCCCATTCATATATTCAATATTTTATTTTTAATATATTAGACTTGATGCTACCATGGTATGTGACTGCATTTGGGAAAATGTTACACATCTGTACTTTTAACAGGCTACTATATATATGCTTTTAACAAAGATTATAAATGGGGCTTACTTCTGGGATAAGCGTGGGTAGGAACAAACCTAGGATTGTTAAACATTTTCCAGCTTCCATTTCTTGTCATGACATCACTTTTGGTGGGTCCTGACAGATTCTCATTCTAAAAAGTGGGTCCCGGTGCTAAAAGTTTGAGAACCACTGCACTAGACAATTCCATGGCCCTTTCCTTCAAAATGGTCTTTGGCATTCCACTGGAGACCAGGAAGACTTCAGAAGACAATTTTAGGTATTTTGCAAGTGAACAATAAAATGGTATGAGTGAAGCAGAAAAGGGGCTTTTGAGGTCTAGAAGATGCATAAGCTATATTACCACATTAACTTGTTAAAAGTGAATGTGCAGGTTCTTTTTTAAGGAAGGGGGGGGTGTTCTGTGAGGCCTACAGTTCTGAAACCAGCAAAAAAGGAGGGTGAGAAGGGTTGAACATTTCCTACTTGGCTGCCCTGGAGGTATACTTAGATTTACTAGATAAGTTACTACATAATTTCAAGAAACAGTCCACTTTCTTTCAGAAATAAAGTACTTGAATTTATCATTCAAATCTTATCATGACCATCTTTAGTCTTCTATCCCGCCTTCTCTTCCAATCAGCTTGGCTTACTCAATTTACATAAAAGGCAATAAACATGTAATGAAGCAAATGACTCTCCTTTTAGGACAACATTTTGGACTGGGGCAGAAGAGTTGCTACATAAAAGCAAACGTATTATGAAAGTGCATCAATGTCTTTTAATCTGCTTGGCTGCTTCTGCTTGGCTACCTCAATGGAGCTAGACAAGAATTATCTTAACCTGTGTTCATACTTTATTACAGGCCTTTGAAGAAGCTTGAGCAGCCCTTTTTGTTTCCTGTCTTGTGGCTAAACGAGGTTAGTCTTCTGTGTGTTCCTTCCTCCTGCCACTAGTAGATAACAAGGCTACTTATCAAAAAAAGAATCTGTCCATTGTCTGTCTTCTGATGTCCAGACCATATGTTGTCAACAATGAGGTGGCAGAATTCTCAAAGTAAGACCTGCAGAAGGCAATGGAAGCATTTTTGAATGTTCTCTGTATGATGTCAACATTTAAATAGGGATGGGAGATTTAGCATAGCCCTCTCCTTGATGTGCTAATGCCCTATCACTACTTACAGGGCAACTAAGGCAGTATTTGAGTTTAAGGCAGTATTAAATATTGTTCCCTAAACTGAATTCTTCTACTGTACTGCTTATAAAGGGGTGGTTCAGGTGTAGTGGCACAGCTAGACAGGTGCAGGGGTAGCAAATGCGCCAGGCAGCAGGTTGCCTGGGGGCAACAGTCTGGCTGCCCACCCTTTTGTGCTACTCCCCGCCACGACCGAGCAATCTACATTTTGCAAGTTGGATTCCAAGACCTGGAGGTACTGGCAGAGGCTGCAGCTGCTGGTTGTGCCAGTCCTCACAAGGGCAGCCCACTTGCAGAGCCCCGCAACCAATCAGCAGCAGGAGAGAAACAGTGCCATGTTGCAAAGGCTTGTGGGACTTGGAATTTAATATCTGAGAGGCCACAGGACTTGTGCTGTGGTCAGAGGCAGGAGGGCGGTTGGGGCTCTACCTGGGAAGGAGTTGCATTGCGCCTTGGAAGTGGGGCTGAAAAGAGTGGAGTGGAAGAAAAGAAAGCTCTTCTCTAGCTGCCTGTTGCTCTTTTCAGGGTCTGGGAGAGGAGCCTTGGTGGGGAGAGAAGACCAGGCTCACAACCCAGCCAGTGGAGGGGAGCTGAGAAGGCAGGCTGCACCTGCCCCCTTGCTTGCCAACTTGGGGTCTGCTCTTAGATGGGTTTGTTTCTATGGCAGGGGGATCTGCTTTAAGAAGCCCCTCCTCATTACTTCCCCCCCTTGTCAAATTCCCTTCCCCGATGCTTTACTGCTGTTCCTGCCACCACCACTAGAACTTCAAGAAAACCCCCCTCTTGTTGCTTTCCCTTTCTTCCTTCTCTTGTCTAATTCCCGTCTCCTATCCGGGCACTTTGCTGGCAGAGGGAGCTCCGGAGATATGCTCTCCACACAGTTCTCCAGCTGCAGCTCTCTTGCACCCTCAACACACCGGTAAACTCAAGAGCAAGCTCAAGAGTTGAGGAAATAGCTAGAATTGATCAATGCCTCAGCACACTGTAGAGGAGAAAGGGTGATATCTCCCAGGTAGAAATGTGGTTTCCGTTCTTCAGTATGGCTATTAAATCAGCAGAAATAGAGTGTACCTTGAAGATGCTGGTTTTGTGGAAGGTGTGGGGGGGGGGGAGCGGAGACACGAGATTGACCTCTGTCTCTCTGAGAGGCTGAGGCACAGCAGCAAAGGAGGAACCACCACCCTGGGGACAGTGGTGGTGTCAGCAGCTTCTCCGTTCCCCAACCCTGACTCTACCGGCGCATGCTCACTTCTATGCAGCACGTGACCTGCCTTACCTCCTGCTGAAGCCCTGCTTGATCCACACGCACTTTTGACATCACAGGGGGGGCAACACTGCAAATTTTGTAGGTTGTCTGAACTGTGCTGCCCACACAGTTAGGCTAAGAGAGCCCTAACATGATGACAAGCGGAAGAGGTGTGTGCTTGCAGTGCAACTGTGTGTGAGGACTGGCACGGTAAGTGTTACAGTCTAGAAGTGTTACTAGAAGTGTTACTTCTAGTCTCCCCCACTGCCATTAGCTGAGTTCTTTGCTGTTCTCCTCCCAGGGTTGTTGTGAGGACTACATCCAGATAATGTGCGTAAGTGGTCTGCACACTTGGCATGTGCCAAGTTGCTGTCAAAAGTAGTATGTTAAGTTGCAATTGGTTTTGCTTGGAACGCTGATGAATTTTTCCTCTTCTCCTCCTGTGCCTCTCTCCAGACGGCTATGATTGATGATAAAAAAGCAGAGTTTTTCAGAACAAATGTGACAAACAAGATTAAATTTCTCCATCTGCTGGAAGCTGTGCTCATCGCTGTTGGTTCTGTGCTGTTTCTAAGCTGCATGGTCTCGTATATAGTATGCAAAACTCAGAAGAAAAAATAAGTAAGTTATGGAAGGAGCTTTGGGGGAGGGAGAGGTTGGGATAGATGAGAAATAAAACTACTGGAGTTCCCTTTATAGCCTTCCCATGTGCTATTCATTGTAAACCTAACTACAGCATTAAGGGTCTAATCAGAAATGCATAAACTTCAGCCATTTTGGAAAAGGAGCAATAGGCTTCATATTTGAAGAACTCATTTAAAGTTGGGAGAAGCTCATTGGTTTGGTTCATTGGGCTGGGATAATTGGAAAGTGTGGTGTTGGGGTTCAGGTACTGATTATGGGACTTCACCGTGCTAGGACACCGAAGGTCAGCAGTGGTCTTTCCTAAAGATCAAGTGAGCTTTTGCCCTTCTGCTCCACGGGAGGTTTCTGTCCTCCCTGAGCTTGCCTTAGGAATCACTTTGATCAGGCAATGAGCAGTGATGGGCCCCACTGACTTCCTGCCCCCCCCCCCAGTGGACTTACCAATGCACTACTTGCTCAAAATGTTTGCCTTTTAAGCCAGGAACTGGAGGGCCCCCAATTTAGAAATGGGTTATGTCAGAATGCCAGATGCAAGGGAGGGCACCAGGATGAGGTCTCTTGTTATCTGGTGTGCTCCCTGGGGCATTTGGTGGGCCGCTGTGAGATACAGGAAGCTGGACTAGATGGGCCTATGGCCTGATCCAGTGGGGCTGTTCTTATGTTCTTAATTCAGGTATTATACTGATTTCTCTCTCTTTTTTCAGATATGAAGCTTCAGCAAGTGTAGGCAATAACCGCTTCAGATTTCAAGCAAGAGAGACAAATAGCACGGCATTGCTGGACTATGTTTTATAAGCACAAATTATCTGGAGGAAACCTGACTTTTTGTTGTTGTTTTTTTACTGCAAGGCAAATGAAGTGTGTGCCTCTTGGCGACCGGAAGCCTGTAGCTGTACGGAAAAGTCATGCTAATGCTAGAGAGACTACTATGAACTCTGAAGTTCTGTGAGCCACTTAGTAACATGATTTTCATTATGTTCTGGAATCTACCATTTTTATGCACCATTTCACCACCTCCCATCTTGGGAATTCAAGACTGGAAACAGAAGCCGTTTACGTGAAGAAGGCTTGCTGCCTCTTATAGCAAGGCCTAAAACTTGTGCTTGGGAACGGACTTGTATCCTGCCACAGAACAATGTGCAATCTCCCACCACCCCTTTCCCTCAAAAGAAGCCCCTGAAGTAGAGTTATAATCCTTGTTTTTCCAAAGGTGTGATATTTTTTCTTAAAGTGGCAAGTTGAATTGTCACAGATGAGTGTCAGTAAAGGAGTTATGAAGAAAAAAGCCTGGGTTGTCTGCGTTGTGATTGCAAGTATACTCTGCTCACTTGTTTGTGTAGATCTGAATAGGTGACTTCATCCACACCAAGTAAGTCTGTACCTTCCACCATGCCCATTGTGCAAGCCCAGAACTTGTCTTTAAAATATACCTCACCATCCCCATCTTTTGGCTGTGATGCCACCTGACTACATGAATGAGTACCACAGAATGTTCTGAGGGAGTAAGGGCAAGAGAGCTAGGAGGGCTGTGTCGGCAACAGCAAGTGTTGGCAATATAAGGAGTCGGTGACAGCAAGTTGCTCGCACAAGTTTATCTCAATCATGCTCATGTCCTGAAAGACATTGCTTTATAGCAGGCTTTTCAAACTGGGGCTTCGTGATGCCCCAGCCTGTGGGCCCTGGCCTCTGCCCCCTTAAGGGGCGGGGGCAGCCTAGAGGCAGGGAGGAGGCAGAGGTGTGATCCCCAGGATTGCGCTGCTCAGGGGGCTGCAGGGGCTTGGGTGCACTTACCAAGCCTCCTGCAGCCTCCTCAGGCTACGGGGAGCCCGGTGCGAACCTTTGGCAGGGCTCCCCGCAGCAGTGAAAGTGAAAGCGGAGCGATCGCGCTCCACTTCTGCTTTAGCGGAGGCGGGGTGCGATTGCTCCGCTTTTACGTTTGCTGCTGCGGGGAGCCCTGTTAAAGGTTTGCACTGGGCTCCCCGCACCCTGGGGAGGCTGCAGGAGGCTTGGGTAAGTGCCCCCAAGCCCAGCTGCCCCCTGAGCTGCGCAATCCTGGGGATTGCACCACTGCTTTCCACCTGCCCTGCTGCCTCCCCCCGCCCCTCACAAGCACTTACAGTGGCTCTAACTCTCCATGAGAGTTTGAAAACCACTGCTTTACAGTACTGACACTGCTCATGTGCTGGAAGGGGATAGGTGCGGACTCTGTTGGCTCGGTCATGTCGTGAGAATGGATGATGGCCGGATCCCAAAGGATCTCCTCTATGGAGAACTCGTGCAAGGAAAGCGCCCTACAGGTAGACCACAGCTGCGATACAAGGACATCTGCAAGAGGGATCTGAAGGCCTTAGGGATGGACCTCAACAAGTGGGAAACCCTGGCCTCTGAGCGGCCGGCTTGGAGGCAGGCTGTGCAGCATGGCCTTTCCCAGTTTGAAGAGACACTTTGCCAACAGTCTGAGGCTAAGAGGCAAAGAAGGAAGGCCCATAGCCAGGGAGACAGACCAGGGACAGACTGCACTTGCTCCTGGTGTGGAAGGGATTGTCACTCCCGGATTGGCCTTTTCAGCCACACTAGACGCTGTGCCAGAACCACCTTTCAGAGCGCGATACCATAGTCTTTCGAGACTGAAGGTTGCCAATACAATACAAATGTCTGACCTCACTGCACTATAGATTTGCACCATCTTGTATACTCTGATGTTTATTATCTCTTGTCCCCTTGCCTTTTGGACTCATGCTGATTTTATTCACTCTTGTTCTCAGTCAGACATAGCTTGACCTTGACTGCTCAGGGCTGTTCTCCATTAGCAGCAGCTTCTGCACTACTTCCCCTAAATCTCCAGTTTCTTCTACATCTGGGATTTTTTTGTCAGTGTTTCCTTTCCACATGCATTCAGTACCTACTTTTTATCATACACCTACGTGAGTAACAGCAAGAATGCCTTGTCAACTGAGATAAAAGCAAAACTATCCTATCCAGCATAACATACTCAAATGAATACAACTTGTTTTGAACTGTGATTTTTACTCTTTCTATACCTACAGTTTTGTAAGCTGACTTGGGTCCCCTTGGGGCAAAAGGTGGGGTAAAAATGCAATAAATAAAAAATAATAAACATGATATTTTGCAAAACTCCTACCCTCTACTAAAGCCAAAAGTTGCCTTCTCTTTAGAAAAGGGCACGTGGTAATGGCACAACTTCCTTCCTCACAACCCTCTCTAAATGGCAAGAAGGGGCTGTTTCAACTGTGTAAAGACTCATTTTTTCAGGTGCATTGCTTATGAGGTGAGATTAAAAAGGAACCCAAATGGTCTTAAAATAGTTTGTGTGTTGCAAAATCCAACAGCAGGTGTCTGGATGTGACTATGAATTTGCTTCCCTTCCTTTAAACCTGTTCCACCCTACTGAAAATGCACAGTGTGTATGTAGCAGGGGTGTACTTGCACATAACTTTTTTTATAGTGTCTCCTTGCTTTCCATATCTCTTCAGATGGGAAGCCAGGTGACCATTCCATAATGCTTGGCATTTTCTACAGAACATCTCAATATGCACTACTGTGGTGATCCTTGCTAACCTTCCAACAGGGCTATTGCAATATTCTGATCTTGCCAATGGAGGAGGGGTAAGCTTAAATAACGGGTGACCATGGCCAAAGTGGCCTCTTAATTTCTAGAGGCTGATTTCAAGTTATCTTTCCCCTGTACAATGTTAAAGGTGACATACACTACATGCCTGTGCAGTTTGTATCAGTTTGGGTCCTGTTGGCTGGCATTCAAGATGTTTGCCTCAGTGAATTCATTAGGAAAGTTGCCATTAAGCAAACACTTGATAGCATGATGGCACTACTGAATTGTATGTATACTAGGTCACACTCAGTCAGGAAGAAGTGTGAAAAATCCATGGTCTAGGAAACTACCACCAGATGGCAATGCTGTATTTGAAGTCCTCTAGTCTGCAGTCGATTCAAGAGCTTATGAATCTGCCAAAAGGTCCCATTGTCACTTAGAGTAAAATGAGGTTGGAGAATCTAAAAAGGGATATGTAACTGGGATGTGTAAATTCTAGAGGCAGTACAAATAGTATTTTTATGGCAAGTTGGTCAGCTGCATAAGTTGTCCTCTGCTGGTGTTTGAATACAGAGAGGGGGCCTCTATTTGAATATTTTGTCTGCAGGGAAAATGGCATACAGCTTATAATCTTGGCATGCACTTGTGCCAGAAGCGTGCTGCTCGACACATTGTAGGCTTGTTTGACGCAGCATGAGGTTTACCCCAACCTCCATGCAGTTTTTCAGCTGACTTCCTACACCTTTCTGTGCCCAGAAAATATTGCAATGATCTTTAGGTGCTGTAATGTGACTTGCTATAAAAATCATGATTTTCCTGCTTTCTATACCCAGCAGTTCTGAAACTAAATTGTATGCCACTTTAAACTAGGGGTACTTCCAGGCAGGGTGTGGGTTCAGAGATGGTCCCACCATTACCCATTGACATATTTTATTGTCCCATTTATTTTGCCACCTTTATTAGTGGAGAAAATCCGACTCCCTTGAGATTCTCAGAACAATGCCTACATGCATGTGGACTCTTTAGTACTACTGCTTGCACACTCTTTTTAGAAAGGTGCATGCTCAGATTCAACAAACAGAAGGAGTAAAAAGTGATACAGTGCAGAACGAAACTTGCTCTTCTCACAATCGCATGCAAAATTAGAACAAATAGGGTGCTATATGAAACCTGTCTGAAGATGCCCTGGGATGTGCTTGACTTGACATAACTTATTATGGCCTCCTTCAGATCCACACCTGTTTCAGTTTTGCTTGTAAAAGTTTGGCCAGATGGTTATCAATGCATTTCCTTTATGGCAGTGATTCTTAAACTTTTAAGCACCCGGACCCACTTTTAGAATGACAATCTGTCAGGACCCACTGGAAGTGATGTCATGGCCGGAAATTTTTAACACCCCCGTACAACAAAAATCTAATCAATTAAGTAAGCAAATTAAAAGATTACAATAAATATAAGTTTTTAAAAATACTCAAGAACCCTCCTAACGTCCCCCCTAGCAGTTGCTAATCTAAGTCCCATTTACTATCATTGTTAAAAACATATATGCTGTAGCCTGTTAAAAGGACAGATCTGTAACACTTCCCCAAATGCAGTTACATGCCATGGTGCCATCAGGTCTAAGATATTAAAAATAAAATACACCTTGAAATGAATGGGGGCCCACCTGCAATTGGCTTGCGACTCACCTACTGTGTCCCGACCCAGTTTGAGAAACACTGCTTTAGGGAAAGTCTATTGGAGAGTACCAGGCACAGTTCTCCAGCAATTAATTTGAGCCTTTCTCGGCTTTCTCAGGTGCTTGTAAGCAAGTCTGCACAATTCCTGAAACAGAGGAAGTGGTGTGATTGTGTGTGTGTGTCATAGATATGTGGACTGCATGGTTTCTGATGTGATGTTTACATTGGACCCATTTAGGCCTGGTGAAGATTTGTTTTTATGAGTAGGTTTCACCCTGTGGCAGCCCACACAAGTTATGGCTGATTGCATAGATTTAGATACATTATTCATTATGCTTGGAATCTAAAGGCAGCATTCGGTGTTGGAGAAATGTGGGACCTGCTGTATATATTTCTACATAGTTGGAAATCCTCCTTCCCACTAATCACATATCTGAGTCCGATATCAGTGCTGACTGACTCATTTGATGGTGAAACAACCACAAATTTCTAAACCCTCTTGGGAAATATCCTGCTTTTCCTAGAACTCACCTGAGAGTTGCAAGGCTTGCAGTTCTATTTTCCCATTCCAGTCTTATCGCAGGTGTGCATCATTTATCTACATAAGGACATAAGAAGAGCCCCACTGGATCAGGCCATAAGCCCATCTAGTCCAGATTCCTGTATCTCACAGCGGCCCACCAAATGCCCCAGGGAGCACACCAGGTAACAAGAGACCTGCATCCTGGTGCCCTCCCTTGCATCTGACATAGCCCATTTCTAAAATCAGGAGGTTGCACATACACATCATGGCTTGTAACCCATAATGGATTTTTCCTCCAGAAACTTGTCCAATCCACTTTTAAAGGCATCCAAACCAGATGCTGTCACCACATCCTGCGGCACGGAGTTCCACAGACCAACCACACGCTGAGTAAAGAAATATTTTCTTTTGTCTGTCCTCCCAACACTCAATTTTAGTGGATGTCCCCTGATTCTGGTGTTATGTGAGATTGCAAAGAGCATCTCTCTATCCACTTTATCCTTCCCATGCATAATTTTGTATGTCTCAATCATGTCCCCCCTCAGGTGTCTCTTTTCTAGGCTGAAGAGGCCCAAACGCAGTAGCCTTTCCTCATAAGGAAGGTGTCCCAGCCCAGCAATCATCTTAGTCGCTCTCTTTTGCACCTTTTCCATTTCCACTATGTCTTTTTTGAGGTGTGGCGACCAGAACTGGACACAATACTCCAGGTGTGGCCTTACCATCAATTTGTACAACGGCATTATAATATTAGCTGTTTTGTTCAATAC
Organism: Tiliqua scincoides; assembly: GCF_035046505.1. Classification (NCBI taxonomy): domain Eukaryota; kingdom Metazoa; phylum Chordata; class Lepidosauria; order Squamata; family Scincidae; genus Tiliqua; species Tiliqua scincoides. The sequence goes on along the minus strand of NC_089827.1, from coordinate 23,446,908 downwards.
CTTTCTTAATGATCCCAAGCATAGAATTGGCTTTCTTCACTGCTGCCGCACATTGGTTCCACGCTTTCATCGACCTGTCCACCACCACCCCAAGATCTCTCTCCTGATCTGTCACAAACATCTCAGAAACCATTGGCCTATATGTGAAGTTTTGATTTTTTGCCCCAATGTTCATGGCTTTACACTTACATTGAAACGCATCTGCCATTTTGCTGCCCATTCTGCCAGTCTGGAGAGATCCTTCTGGAGCTCCTCACAATTACTTCTGGTCTTCACCACTTGGAAAAGTTTGGTGTCGTCTGCAAACTTAGCCACCTCACTGCTCACCCCTGTCTCCAGGTCATTTATGAAGAGGTTGAAAAGCACCGGTCCCAGGACAGATCCTTGGGGCACACCACTTTTCACCTCTCTCCATTGTGAAAATTGCCCATTGACACCCACTCTCTGTTTCCTGATCATCAACCAGGTCTCAGTCCAGGAGAGGACCTGCCCGCTGTTAAAACTAATCAGTACTGTGATCTTTCTTTCTTTTTGATCTTTCTTTGTCTAAGGGCTCAATTCTAACTCCTCAGTTTTGCTTCCTGGCACAAGAGTTATTACTTCCGCTCTCGCAAAGAGAGCATTGGGAACCTCGGCGATGTGGCTCACTGTGCAGCCTCCCTTCATGACTGCCTTGCACAGTTTCTTGGAGAGGTGATGCTGGGGAGGATGCTGCAGCGTTGGTCTCTCCCACATGTCATGGGATGTGTAGAGATTCTAGTTCCCTGTGTGCACTCCCTCTTCCCTCCCAGGTGCACCTGGGAGGCACCTGACCTCCCAGGTGCTTATTCTGTACAACAACTAAAGGTACAGGTGTCCTATCCACTTGCACAGAAGTAAAATTAACAGAAGTAATTTTTTTCTTGGTCTGGCTCCATTCTAGCTAAGAGCTAAAAAAAAATGGTAGAGGGGACCCCACAAAAGTGTTTCCAATTGGGCCTCGCTTCGACAATGTGCCCTCCAATTGGACGATGTGGAAGTGGTGAGATGTTCCTTAGCAAAGGATTGATGGTGCTGCTGTTTTCAGGACCAATGGAAAAAATTTTCAAACCTTGATATTCCACCTTGCTGAAGCCTCAAACTATAAGCAGTAACCAAACCAGGCTGCAATCCTAACCACACTTTCCTGAGAGTAAGCCCCATTGAACAAAATAGGACTTACTTCTGAGTAGACTTGGTTAGGATTGTTGTGCCCCCAAATGCTCAACTTGAAAAGAAACCATTAAAATCATCCCAACTATAGAACTAGTCAACTATAGAACTATTTCAAACTAAAAGGGGATAAACTGAATGACTTAAAAGCTTGAGAGGACACTGTCCACTTTGCCTGGTGCCTAAAATATAGCAACTTGGGTGAAGTTGCCTCAGGCGAGAGTTCTATAATTTGGGTATCATCACCAAAAAAAATCTCACCCCTGGTTAGACCAGCTGTCTAACCTTCAGAAGACAGAACCACCCAACAAAAAGTCTCTAGAGATCCTAATGCACTGATAGGCCCTTGTGTCAATTAAGTATTACTTAGCCTGTGTTGTCACTTCATATACAATGAATTTTTAGCGTTCCTTTCAAGATGCAGTGTAGAGCTTCTAGAAGATAAGTGGAATTTCATCACCTCTCTACCTCTAAGATACTATTATTAACACACAACAAACTTGTGGGGAATACGGAGGTGTTCTGTGAGCATGTTTACAATTCTGATTTCATTACCAAAATATGCTGTCAACTGCACAAAGAGTTAAAAACTTGATCCCAAGAGAAGCTGAGCTACATGCACCACCCTTGCACATTGCAAGGAGAAACAAGGTTGTAATTTACACCCTTTATCCATCTCATCGTTCAGTGTGTAGGCTTGACTTCCACAGTGAGTAATGTCAGATTATTTGCTCTGTTCTGTATATACCTGTTTTCAGTGCACCTGTTCTCTCTGTGGTGCCTTGTGCTTTTAGATTATGGTCCAGAGATGGAGATTAGGCTCCTGGATGGATCTTCTGCACGGAGACCAAAATACCTTTTAGTACCTTCTAACTCTGTTCCTGTGAAACTATTTGGTATTTGACTAAATTGAGGCCAGCTGATTTCATGGGAAATGAGCATTGGAGAGGGTTTTCAGTCCTGCTTTATCTAGTGCTGCTTAAAATGCCAGGAACTAAGAAGCTTAAACATGCTGGCATCTGCTAAATAACACTCTGGGGGGAAAAAAAACAAAAACCTTCTTCCTTTGGCGAGCAGCGTACATGTTTGTTTGGCCAAGGATTTTTTTTAAACAGACCAGCTTTTAGCATCTGGAGTAGTGGGAGTCCAAAACAAATTGTATGCTACGTGAATTGTTTAGCTCTGGCGTGGTCATTTGATTCCTGAGAAATGAGCACATGCAGCCCATGTAGGACAAACTTGTAACCCCTAAGAACGGCTGTCTAGCAAACACCAGCTGTAGGGTGTGTGAAGCCAGCAGAACAAGGAGAAAAACCCCCAAAGCTGTGTTCACAGCTGCATTAGCACTTAGTAATGGGAATGCCTTTCAAACACAGACCAAGGCTACCCAGCAGGAATGAGAAGATTTGGGACTTGAAAACAGGAGAACATGACCTGGATGGCTGACAAGTTGAGTTGTGTCATTCAGCTGTGACCGCAAAGCTGCCTTTTCATTTGGTTGTGTCTGGGCATCAAATTCCTCCTAAATTGATCTTGCTTCTGGGGTGGGCTTTGCCTGACGGAGTTGTGCGACACTTTCAAGGAATGAAAACAGTCTTGAAATGCATGTTGCACACTGCACAGCAGTCCCACAGCAGTCCCCACTTGACCAAGCGCTTAAGCACGGTCACTGATTAGCTCTGGAATTGGAGCTACAGAGAAGTTCATTATGCTTAATCCTGATCTCATAATAATAACCAGTATTTGTATACCGCCTCTCTTGGTCATTGGATTTCTCCTTTGACTTTCATACATGATGGCTCACATAGGCAGGCTTTCTCTATACCCCTGAGGGTTTTATTATTATTATTATTATTTGCAATAACAAAGTTCTAGTCTGGTATCACATCTCGCTGCAGGTGGCTCCCACACTAAGTGACAAGCAGCTCCTTCTCTCACTGAAGGGCATCCGAGACGGCTTCTTTGCTCTCACCAAAGAGAAGGTGGAATAGCTCAACTCAGCTTGTCGGTCACTTCTCAAGTTCTCACCGCTCACGGTGGCTTCTGGTGATCTCGAGCTGGAGACCTTCAAGTGCTATCTTGGAGCTTAATGTCTCTACCCTGTAGACCAGTCCTCCTGTCCACTTTGAGTATCAGAAAAGTGGTATATAGATCTTTCTATATTTTAAAAATCTTTTAAATAAATTGTAATTGCTGGTACTCTGCCCCAGAGGTCTCCACACATACGCCATGTAGAACCTCTACCTTACTGCCCTAATGGTGGAGAGCAAGGGTGATGCACCCCACCTAGCTAGGCAATGGAAGAGATGGCATCTCATGTCATAGCTCACTGATGCTGTATAAGTCTCAATTCTCCCCTGCCAATACTGATCCTTCAGTATTATCAAATGTGTCTTTGAACTGAATATGAACTGTGTTTCCTAACTTCCTTTCCCTTTTGCAACAGCTAATAGCACTGATTGTTTCCGTCTGAATATCAGGTACTCCAACCATTGGTGTCACTAGCCCAACACTCATCTAGAGATCTTTTGTTTTCCAAGACTGCACCATTGCCTTAGGATCACTTCTCACAGAGTTCCAATGGAACCCCCATGGGGGGGGGCAGGTAATGTTATGAACATGATGCATACTCCTAAGAAAGATGCTACTAATGCTGCAAGTCTAGTCCTTGTTACTTTCTCTACGTTTCTCCTTGCACCAGTCAGTCCCCTCTGGCTTTGCAAACTCTATGGCAGACAGTGAACCAACTAGTACAACTAGACACTGGCTATTTGGCTGTCTGTTAGATAACCTGCTGTTAGATAACTTGCAATGCTGCAACAGATCTGCTGGGATGACTGGCAATTCCACTTGGGGCATCATCTGAAAGAGAAGCACCCATCTTCAAAACTATGCAGTAAAACTTTTGACCTGCTCACACTTTTTTAATAGAGGGAGATCTCTTCTTCTCGCTCTAGCTGTGTTTTACCTCTGCTGGCCTCAGGGTGGGAGCTTGTGGGGGAGAGGCTCTCTGTTCCCAGGGTCCGCAACCTCTATGACTCTTTGACTCCACAGGGTGTGTGTGTGTGCTCCTCTGCGGTCATGAGGTCCCTGTTCTCTGCTGCCATTGTGTATGGAAGACAGTTGCAGGAGGACATGGAGGGCACCAGAATGCCAGCAATGTAGCAAAGGGCATGGTGGGCGTGGCTAGATGGGTGGGTGGCTGCTGCAATAAGGGCCCTGTGTCACATGCAAGACCAATGTTTGTCCCATGCAGTGTAACCTCTTATTTGAGGCTATAGCCATGCAGCCAGATGTCCCCATTTGTGGTGATGCAGCACGTTACGAGTTGCCTTTTGCCCATCTTGTGCTGTGGTCAAGGGGTTTGAGAGCAACTGTGTGGACCAGTTAGGGAGGGTTCTAGAGCTGCCTCCACCTTCTCTTTGTCCCTGTCAGGTTTTCTAACCAGTCATGCAAGAGGTGAGTGCTTTGCTGGGTATCTGTCTGGCTGGTGTTTTGCCAAAATCCCAGTCCAAACTTTGCCTGGAGAATCTATGCCCACTTGAAGCTAATTAGCTCCACTTTGTTCCCCAACAATGGTCCTAGTTCTGCACTGCTGGATCCCACCACCAGGGTAGCTCGCCTGTTCAACTTGCAGAGGTCCTCCTTCCTCCCCTCTACTGCCAGCAGCTTCTCCAACCACCACAGCAACAACTTGGTCCTCAGCACATCTTGGGAGTGCCAGCCACACACTATTTTCCAGCAGTTTCTGTTCCAACAATCCTCAGAAGTCCATTTGTCAGTTAGTCCATCAGCCAGTCCTCAGTCCATTCATCCATAGTGCTCTCTGTCTCTCCAAACTCTCCCTTCTTCATGTGCTGCTTTTATTCCTTAATGACCTGGTTGCCTCTAGTGGCTGCAGCTGAGAAGCATGCCCACTGCTAGTTAGAGCCCTGGGGTTAACACTATGCTTGCCTGCCAGAGCAAGGGGGCCACTGTTGACATCACAACCCACCTCCTTGAGGGATCTTGTGCATTTCCATTACAGTTGAAACAGAGACGCCTGCGTTGGCTCAGTCATGTTGTGAGAATGGATGATGGCCGGATCCCAAAGGATCTCCTATATGGTGAACTCGTGCAAGGAAAGTGCCCTACAGGTAGACCACAGCTGCGATACAAGGATATCTGCAAGAGGGATCTGAAGGCCTTAGGAGTGGACCTCAACAGGTGGGAAACCCTGGCCTCTGAGCGGCCCGCTTGGAGGCAGGCTGTGCAGCATGGCCTTTCCCAGTTTGAAGAGACACTTGGCCAACAGACTGAGGCAAAGAGGCAAAGAAGGAAGGCCCATAGCCAGGGAGACAGACCAGGGACAGACTGCACTTGCTCCCAGTGTGGAAGGGATTGTCACTCCCAAATCGGCCTTTTCAGCCACACTAGACACTGTTCCAGAACCACCATTCAGAGCGCGATACCATAGTCTTTCGAGACTGAAGGTTGCCAACAACACCTATCTTGTTTGGCTCCCAGCCTGCACCTTCTTGCATGGGGTACTAGTGCCCTGCCTTCCCTGAGTGCTGTTGCGGCACTCCTTGTGACTTGTCCTAGTCCATCCCCTGGCAAAAGGGGTTCTTTCAGCTAGTCTCGTCTCGCACAGGGACTCCAACTCTTGCTATGGGGAGCCTTACATATTTATCTCACATGGCTGCCCTCTTCCAAGGGTGCCATCTTCCATCATTTGCTTTGATGGGGTCAAAGATGTATCTCTTAGGAGTGTGTGTGTGTTTGATAGAGAGGGAAGGGGGTGCATACAGGGATTTGAACCCTGGGTGCTGGGATTCCTAAGAGGTCTGTGTTCCACCCTCTTTGCTGTCATTGGGGCATGACTCTACACCTGTTAACCCTTCCTGTTTTTGTGTTGCTCATTCCTAGAGGCTGTTGGAGGCCATCATCCCAGCAAGGTCTACTCATTGGCCCTGTGCCTACCCCCATCCTCTACTTGGTTCACCCTGGTGGCACTTTTCTGGACACCAGCATTGGGGCTGGGCGGATATGGTGATTGGCTCCTTACATGTTGGGCTGATGTCACACTAATGTTGGGCTGTGACTGCTTTGCTTTCTAGCATTGCTAGCATTGCTAGGAGGTCTGTGCCAATGGGGCATTGCTTGGGCTCTACGGTTCCCCTTTGTGCTGGTTGGGCTTTGGAGATGATGTGGTGTCAGCATAAGATTGGGCTGCACTCTAACATTTGAATGCTAGCAAATGGTTGGTTAGTGGTGGTGGTTCTTTTGTGGAGTCACTATTTCAGTTTTTCTTCTCCATAGTTGGCAACCTTCAGTCTCGAAAGAGTCTGGTATCGCGCTCTGAATGGTGCTTCTGGAACAGCGTCTAGTGTGGCTGAAAAGGCCAATTCGGGAGTGACAATCCCTTCCACACCGGGAGCAAGTGCAGTCTGTCCCTGGTCTGTCTCCCAGGCTATGGGCCTTCCTTCTTTGCCTCTTTGCCTCAGTCTGTCAGCCAAGTGTCTCTTCAAACTGGGAGAGGCCAGGCTGCACAGCCTGCCTCCAAGCAGGACGCTCAGAGGCCAAGGTTTCCCATCTGTTGAGGTCCATTCCTAAGGCCTTCAGATCCCTCTTGCAGATATCCTTGTATCGCAGCTGTGGTCTACCGGTAGGGCGCTTTCCCTGCATGAGTTCTCCATAGAGGAGATCCTTTGGGATTCGGCCATTATCCATTCTCACGACATGACCGAGCCAACGCAGGCATCTCTGTTTCAGCACTGCATACATGCTAGGGATTCCAGCTCATTCCAGGACTATGTTGTTTGGAACTTTGTCCTGCCAGGTGATGCCGAGGATGCGTTGGAGGCAGTGCATGTGGAAAGCGTTCAGTTCTCTCTCATCCTCTCTCTCCATTACCCACAACCCCCCTCTTTCCCCCTGCAGTTTTCCATGCCCCGCAATCTCCCTTTCTGCCCCTCCACTCCTGCATCATCCCATGAGGGCTGGGCGATAAGAATAGGCCTTCAGTTTGGCTGTACTTGTCCTAAGAGGCGCCCAAACAGCTACCGGGTAGATGGGACTCGTCAGCCTGGGAAGGCAGCTCATCTAAGAGAAGGAAACTCTTTCTTCTCCATGTGCCAAAATATCTGCCAACAGGGCATTCAGGAAGTTGCTATAGCCAATTTCCTCCTTCATATCTGTACTGCAGGAAGAGAGGAGTGATCGTATCTCATTCGGACTTTGACGGGGAGAGGCTGCAGGAGTTTTCCTTGATCTGAATGCCTTCCTCACTGGATTTTTCCAATGCAAAGATCCTGGGAACTGTAATTTGCTAGCATTTCAGGGCAGTTAACTCTACAAGCACCCTGTTGGTAGGCCTCTGAGACCTGATGAAGTAGCCCTTCCTGCTATTGCTACTATGGAAAAGAGAGCTTAATCTTTAAAGAGAGTTGGTTGGGGTCCACTCAGGAGTGACTCAAGCTGAATTTCAGGGAGACAGACTCAAATGTTTCTCATCTCATTGTTTCCAAATGAGATGATCAGCACTTCACTTACAACCGCTCTGATTCCCAAATGTTACAGCATCACTAACTACAGGCCATTTCAAGCTGTTATTTTCAGTGGCTTATATTCTCGTGAATAAATACATCTTGACCAATAGATATTTTTATTTACTTTAATTTTTTTGCATTAGTATTTTAATACTAATTAAAATACTTTAAAATAGGGCAGGAGGTCTGGTCTAGAGGGTAGAGCCTCCATTTGCCTGAAGATAACATCCACAAGGTCGCCAGTTCGAGGCCACCGGCACCGTGTGAACTTGAAGCAGCTGACAAGCTGAAGCTGAGCTATTCCATCTGCTCTGAGCGTGGAAGGATGGAGGCCAGGATGGAGGCCAGATCAGAACGAAACATCTGAATTGTTGTGGCTCTTGAAAGATAGAGCCTTCTTTCAATTGTAAAAATCCCTACGGGGATTTAAATTAGCCTGCCTATGTAAACCACCTTGAATAAAGCCTTGAATAAAGACCAAGAAAGGCGGTATATTATTATTATTATTATTAAATTGTGATGGTCGCAAGCGCCTTGGTAGAAAGGCATTCTATTTTAAATGTTGTAAAGCATATCAATACATATGCACAAGCACTTCCTGTTCAAAAGCAACCTGGCCAATGAGTATGTGTGTATGCTGACATATTGATTAAGGTTTGCATAAAGCCTAATAGCATAATAGTCAGCCCCTTTTGTTGGGAATGTCTCAACAATGGAACATGCTTCAAATGGAAACACTAGCAGGACAGTCTGCTTGGGTTGTGGACAATGTTTTTTTTGCAAGTTCCACTGAACCTTGGCCTAACATATGTTCATAGGCATATTCTGCTCTTCTTCTAGGAAACTGAGTGGTATTTTAATCCTTTATTCAACAGTGAGGTGCATTAAACTGAAAGAAGATACTTGGCCAAAGCCACCAAATATGTTGAGACCTGAATTTGACTTCTCTGTGTCCAAATCTGGCATGTCACCACACTGTTTCTTTGGCAGTAGTAAGAGATTTGGAAAGGGTAGTTAAGGGTAGAGAATTAAGGGGGTAATCATTAAGGGGGTAATTAAAATGGTAAGTGGTAAGGAGGCAATTAAGGAGTAAGTGAAGCAGAAGCCAGAAGGAAAAATAAGAATAGCAATGGAAGACCATGGTGGGTATGTCCTGGGTCTTCAGTGGTGGTAAAAATACAATTAAATTCAATACACAGCCATTTTCTGCCCTTTAAATTGCATCAGAATCTGCTACCAAAAGTGGAATGTCTTGCCTGATAGGATAGACCAAGATGGAGTCCTTTTCACTCTCTTTAAAGCATTTATTAAGCATCAGACCAGGTGTGTAAATCCTGTGAAAAATCTTAGGATTGAATTTTTCTTAGTCTTCTTAGAAGATTGTTTAGCTTGTGGCCAGTGAATGTTTGAATTGCAGGGTGGGGGTAGGTGAGTGTGTTCATTCCTGAATCTGTTGATGGTTCCTTTGTTTCCCACAAAGTGCATTTTTCTTATGGCTGTGGTATCCATATATTATTAACTGAAAATAATTCTTATTTAGGCTACAGGACTTCTCTTCTTCTAATGAGAATCTGGGCTACCATCTGGCAAAAGAGTTGTCTGTGTTCATCTTGATAAACACTTGGTATATTGTGTTTTATTGGGAGGGGTGTGTATGTTCTTGAGATATTGCCAGGGTTTTCTGCTTAGAACTAATAGGATAAAGTCAAGGGGTAGCTACCCTTTGTAACTGTGATGAGAAAACAAACTCTAATGTGACAATCCCCATTGAAAACTTAGAGTCCTTCTTTTTTATAAGCCTGTAAACACAATTTCTTTCCTTTCCCACAGCAGTGAGATATTTAGACAGCTGAGATAGAGATGTCAGTATAGGTCCAGAATAAGGAAGCTGCAGTGCAAATTTTTGTTTCTGGATGGTGGTCCTTGAAAGACCCACTCTGAAGATTTACCACGTCCTTTGAAGGTGTACAAATCTAACTTTAATTTATGGTGCATTTAATTACTTTATCCAATGGAGGCAGGCTGTGCAGCATGGCCTTTCCCAGTTTGAAGAGACACTTGGCCAACAGTCTGAGGCAAAGAGGCAAAGAAGGAAGGCCCACAGCCAGGGAGACAGACCAGGGACAGACTGCACTTGCTCCCGGTGTGGAAGGGATTGTCACTCCCAAATCGGCCTTTTCAGGCACACTAGACGCTGTTCCAGAACCACCATTCAGAGCGCGATACCATAGTCTTTCGAGACTGAAGGTTGCCAACATGATCCAATGGTCAAATGGGTGGTACTGAACTTTAAAAAAAAAGAAAAAGAACAGGGTGTCCTGGAACACCCTCCAAACAGAACCCCCCCTTTTTTTATTCCCAATTGTATTCAAATGCCTGGCGATGCTATCAGAATTCCTCCACAGTGTCCCTGACATACCATCTTCTCAGAACTTCTCTTGTTTTACAAAGCTGATGGCTGTTATGTCAATATCCAGTTCAGAAGGATTTCTGAGCCCTGGCAAAACCACCCAGCATTTGGTTTTAGCACCATCTAGAGGATTATGAAAGGACTGCATGTTAGAAATCTGAAAGTCAAAGTTTACTGACAGTGTCCAAGGCAAACTTTTTGCTCCACTCAGAAGCTAGTACTGCGGAAGTTACTGAGGATGACATTGGGAGGCTGGTGTAACTGTGGGATAGGAGTAGACTCTTATTAAAAAGTGTATTTGTAATAACAAAGAACTCTTCTAAAATTATCTCTCTAGATATGCAATTGCCTGAGTTGGATGTCATTATTGGATGTAATGTGACGTTGCGTGTGCTCTCGCCATGACACAGATTTGTACATAACCTGTACAAATACATGTCTAATCTTTGCAATGTTTTAACTCTCAAATACCTTTGGGGGGGAGGTAAACTTAATACTCACAGTGTTAAGGTAGGAATTTATAGGATTTGGTGTAAGGATTGAACAAGCACTCTTAAGAGTCAGCACTCTTGCTTTCAGTCAGTGATGTCCACATACACTAAAAAGCCACATTTGTTAAACTCAGTACCCAACAAGGCTGCTGAGTTACTTCACAGAGGTGTAGAGTCCTTGCCCTTTCTGTATCACAGTATCCTATAGATCTTTCATTAGGGTTGCTAAGTTCAAACATCTCTGATAACTAAAGCAGGACTTGGGATGGGTTTGGGGTGGAGCATGTAGGATTCAAAGAATGATATTGATTGCAACAGCTACAGTGTCTGGTTCAGACAAATTTAAGCATATTGTAGGATCTGCAGTGGATGTGAAATCCCCATGTCTGCTGCGACCATGTCATCCCATTCCTCTGCTGATACTCGACCTGCTTACCTTGGCTCAGCAAAGCCATTAGGTGGGGAGATAGTAGCTGTCTGGGGCTGCACATCCTTGCAGCTCTCTTTGCAACTGCAGGTACAATGTTCTTGTGTTAGCTTTGAGTGTGGGCGGGGGAGAAACAGTTCAACAAAACTGGCTCTTTAGTGTATGTGGACTACACTGTGAAGACGCGCACATCACTGGCTGAAGGCAAGAGTGCCGACACTTATTCAAAAGCCTGAGTCAAAGTTCTAACAACCAGCTCCACATTCTGGATAAACACACAAATGCCTGGTACTGTGTGGCATAGCTATAAAACCCAGATTTATTTATTTATATTTGGTTAGTAACACTAGTTAGCAAGCTAGGAGGGAACTGACAGAGTGTCATTTTAAAAAAAGTGCATCCAAGTGTTAAATGGTTTGGGAACCTCTGCACTAGACCAGTGGCATAACTAGAGGGGTGCAAAGCACTAAATTTTGCAGGGAGCGTCACCAGGGCATGCAAGCGTATGCCTCCATTTTGCTCCCCCCATCTGGCATGGCTTTGAAGGGGAGAGGGAGGGACCATTTGCACGCTGCAGTGCAGCTCCTTGCAAAACTTAGCGCTTTGCATGCCGTCTGGCTATGCCACTGCACTAGATCATATTTATGACTGCATTTGCACCACAAGAACGGCGCGAAATGGCTCGATGATGTCTACTGACGCTGGACCAGGGTCTCTGATCTAAATGTAGCTGTTTTGAGGCAAGCAACACTTCATTTCAAATTTTACTTTTTTGGCAGGTTAACTGCAAGTGCCCCGGGCTTATGGGTGGTTCCGCCTACCTTAAGACAGATCCACTTTCAACAACACGAGCTCGGCTGGCAACAATGAATGTCAGGCTCCTTGCCCTGGGGGCAATTTTACTCTTGGCATTGTGCACTGAAAACTGTCAGGCAGCACAACTTGTACCATTTTCAAGAGTTTCGATGGCTGATTTTGGAGTTGTTCAGAAGGCAGTAGGATAGGTTTTTGGCTCTGCTTGGCAGGTGTGCATGTGTTCCTCTGCTGTCAGGATGTTAAGCTCTTTTAAAAAAAAAAATCCAATTGCCTTATATATGTATATTTTTTTAACAGCAAACAATCAATCAGCAAGGTGGATTTTTTTCCTTATCAGTTCTCCAACAGCCTAAATGGCGACTGTGGAAAATGGAATGGAAATTGACAATTAAAAATGAATTACCATTTCATTTTTACCTTTAAAGCAGGGGTGCCCAAACCCCGGCCCTGGGGTCACATGCGGCCCTCAAGGCCTCTCAATGCAGCCCTCAGGGAGCCCCCAGTCTCCAATGAACCTCTGGACCTCCGGAGACTTGCTGGAACCCACACTGGCCTGACACAACTGCTCTCAGTGTAAGGGTGACTGTCTGAGCTCTCCCATGAGCTGTGGGATAAGGGCTCCCTCCACTGCTTGTTGTTTCACGTCTGTGATACAGTAGCGGCAGTAAAAGAAAGGCCAGCCTTGCTTTGTGCAAGGCCTTTTATAGGCCTTGAGCTATTGCAAGACCTTCATTCATTCAACTAAGTTCATCTTTAATATATTCATTTATGTAGACTTATGTAAATTTATTCAAATTTTCAACGTAAATTAATTCTTCCCCCCCCCCCGGCCCCCAACACAGTGTCAGAGAGTTGATGTGGCCCTCCTGCCAAAAACTTTGGACACCCCTACTTTAAAGAGAAGCTACTGCAGTGCGATGATCACCTGCTGGCAGACAAGGTAGTGCTGTCAGGGTGCAGGCCATTCTCAAATGTCTGTGTTCCTTCTTACCCCAGATACGAAAGTGCTTCACAGCCACCTCATTCCTGCTCTCAGTACAATGGCTTTAGCCTTACTTAGTGCCAACAGTGGTGAGAACCATTATCAAAGACTCCTGAGAGCTAGGCTATGTGAAGGAGGAGAATCGCAAGGTGCAACCGTCTTTTTGTTTGTTTTGTATTGATACTGGCTCGTTGGTCAGAACAGCCTCCCAAAGTGCCTGAGAATTTAAATCCTAAGAATGTCCAATATATTAAGTAGGGGTGTGTTTTCTAGTCTAGAGCAGGAGTGCCCAAACCCCAGCCCTGGGGCCACTTGCGACCCTCAAGGCCTCTCAATGTGGCCCTCAGGGAGCCCCCAGTCTCCAATGAGCCTCTGGCCCTTCGGAGATTTGTTGGAGCCCACACTGGCACAATGAACTTCTCTCAGCATGAGGGCGACTGTTTGACCTCTTGCGTGAGCTGTGGGATGAGGGCTTCCACCACTGCTTGCTGTTTCACAACTGTGATGCAGTAGCGGCAGCAAAGGAAAGGCCAGCCTTGCTTTGTGCAAGGCCTTTTATGGGCCTTGAGCTATTGCAAGACCTTCATTCATTCATATAAGTTCATCTTTAATATATTCATTTATGTAAACTTATGTAAATTTATTCAAATTTGAAATGTAAATTAATTCTTTTTTCCCCCAGCCCCCGACACAGTGTCAGAGAGATGATGTGGCCCTCCTGCCAAAAATTTTGGACACCCCTGGTCTAGAGCAGCCATTTTCAACCACTGTGCCATGGCACACTAGTCTGCCGCGAGTGGTCCACAGGTGTGCCACAGGAATTTGGGAAGATCATTTATTAATAGGGCCAATGGGAATGTGAGCCCCCCACTGGCAGTATGGTGTGCCTTGTCAGTTGCCAAAAACCTGATGGTGTGGCTTGACAATTTTAGTGCCTTGTCAGTGTGCCATGAGAAGAAAAATGTTGAAAATCACTGCTCTAGAGAAGGGGACAGGAGACTGGTCATAAAGATGCCAGTTCAGAGAAACAATCCCTCAAAATGGTTGCTTTTCAAATCATGCTGAACTACGCTACTTCGGTATGTGGATGGAGGATGACTTATTTGAATAAACACAGGGCTGGCCCACCCATGAGGCCAACTGAAGTGGTTGCCCCAGGCAGCAGTTTGGTGGGGGTATCCATCTCTGCTTGCCTGCTTACTTCCACCACTGCTGCCACTCCCCAGATTGGAAAGGTAGAGGGGGACAGACAGGAAGAGGAAGTGCAGAGGGGAGGATAGTGCTCAGCTAGAATACGGGAGAGTTGGAGGAACAGAGGATGGCACATCGTTGGGAAAAGGGGGGCAGCACTTGGTGTACCGCCTCAGGTGTCATTTAGGGCTGGCCCAAGACCACCTCCGTGGCATAGAATGCCTCTATGTGCCACCCCCTGCACAGGGACTCAGATGAGGGGAGCTGAGATGGAAGGGGTGTGAATGTGAAAGGGGGGGACTACAGTGGGTTTGCAACTTTGTGCGAAGTGATGCTCAGGCTTCAGATTTCCAAGCTAGGTAGAATGAGTAGGGGTCCCGAGTGAGGCTGCAGCAGGCTCTGTCCTGACATATGTATGTTTAAACACACATATGTGAGCCTGTATACATATAAGTGTACATGGGTGTACATGGGTATAGGCTCATGCTTCAGATGCTGAAATTGATGTGCATGGGTCAGGGGCGGAGGCAGCTGTTACTGTGATGTGCTTTTCCCCTCATGTGCTTTCATTACACAAGGTAAGAGCGTGTGAAGGATTTTGAGTAAGGCCCCTTACATCTTGAATACAATAATGTTGTGTATTGTTTGGCCACAAATTTGCGTGCCACAGTAACCTAGTTAATACTGTGTCAGTAGCTTCTACCCATGACGGACACTGTGTCTAACACATATTGTGTCTTTAAGAGCAATATGTAGACTGAAATTTCCGTGAAATTACGACTGTACATCCCACAGTAGGACACCATGCTCTTCAGTGCGCAGCTGTGTCAGAATCAATCTTGTGTGTATCAAATCAGTGTGTCCTTTATTATAAACAGTGTAATTATCACAATGTTTCTTCAGTTGTGCTCAAGGACCACTAGTGACCTGCAAAGCGAAGGCAGATTTGGACCTTCTTTCTTCAGCACTGTGGGGAGCCCAAAATGGCGGCAGTGATCCAAGTACTAAGATCAAATGGGTTCTGTTCTTAAAGGGCAGTAGGCTGAACAGCCCTGCATTTCTGAGGCTGAGCAGCTGCTGATCTGCAAGCTGGACATAGGGAAAACAGATGGTAGTCTGTGAGAAATTCTGTGGAGGATTAGTGGTCTCTTGCTCCAAAATGGTTGAGAATGTCTGGACTAGAGGCTCAAATGTGTGCATCTGATGAGAAACTGACTAGGACAAATCTGATTCTCCACAAACAGGATTCATTTTGAGAACTGACTGAGGTTTTCCATCTCCACCTTCCCCCCCTCCCCATGCTAATCTCAGGGCACAATCCTAACCCCTTATGTCAGTGCTTTCCAGCACTGGCATAGCGGTGCCAATGGGATATGCGCTGCATCCTGCAGTTGGGTGTCACTCACGGAGGCCTCCTCAAAGTCAGGGAATGTTTGTTCCCTTACCTCAGAGCTGCACTGCCCTTATGTCAGTGTTGGAAAGCACTGACATAAGGGGTGAGGATTGCGCCCTCAGTTAGTTACAGTTATGCTGGATTCGAAAGTGACCTTCAGTGGTGGATATTCCAGAGCAATCCTAATTTAGCAGCAGCATTTACGGTAAATGAGAGAGATGGAGAGATTGACTAAGATTTAATCTTTCAAGACAGTCGGCCGGATTTACATAAGAACAGCCCCACTGGATCAGGCCATAGGCCCATCTAGTCCAGCTTCCTGTATCTCACAGCGGCCCACCAAATGCCCCAGGGAGCAGATAACAAGAGACCTGCATCCTGGTGCCCCCCCCCCTGCATCTGGCATTATGTCGTAGCCCATTTCTAAAATCAGGAGGTTGCACAAACACATCATGGCTTGTAACCTGTAATGGGTTTTTCCTCCAGAAACTTGTCCAATTCCCTTTTAAAGGCATCCAGGTCAGATGCTGTCACCACATCGTGCGGCAAGGAGTTCCACAGACCGACCACATGCTGAGTAAAGAAATATTTTCTTCTGTTTGTCCTAACCCTCCCAACACTCAATTTTAGTGGATGTCCCCTGGTTCTGGTGTTATGTGAGAGTGTAAAGAGCATCTCTCTATCCACTTTATCCTTCCCATGCACAATTTTGTATGTCTCAATCATGTCCCCCCTCAGGCGTCTCTTTTCTAGGCCAAAGAGGCCCAAACACCGTAGCCTTTCCTCATAAGGAAGGTGCCCCAGCCCAGCAATCATCTTAGTCACTCTCTTTTGCACCTTTTCCATTTCCACTATGTCCTTTTTGAGATGCGGCGACCAGAACTGGACACAATACCCCAGGTGTGGCCTTACCATCAATTTGTACAACGGCATTATAATACTAACCGTTTTGTTCTCAATACCCTTCCTAATGATCCCAAGCATAGAATTGGCCTTCTTCACTGCCGCCGCACATTGGGTCGACACTTTCATTGACCTGTCCACCACCACCCCAAGATCTCTCTCCTGATCTGTCACAGGCAGCTCAGAACCCATTAGCCTATATGTGAAGTTTTGATTTTTTGCCCCAATGTTCATGACTTTACACTTACTTACATTGAAACGCACCTGCCATTTTGCTGCCCATTCTGCCAGTTTGGAGAGATCCTTCTGGAGCTCCTCACAATCACTTCTGGTCTTCACCACTCGGAAAAGTTTGGTGTTGTCTGCAAACTTAGCCACCTCACTGCTCAACCCTGTCTCCAGGTCATTTATGAAGAGGTTGAAAAGCACCGGTCCCAGGACAGATCCTTGGGGCACACTGCTTTTCACCTCTCTCCATTGTGAAAATTGCCCACTGACACCCACTCTCTGTTTCCTGGTCTTCAACCAGTCCCTAATCCAGGAGAGGACCTGCCGTCTAATTCCCTGATTGTGGAGTTTTCTCAGTAGCCTTGGGAATGTGTCAAACGCCTTCTGAAAGTCCAGTTATATAATGTCCACCAGTTCTCCCACATCCACATGCCTATTGACCTTTTCAAAGAATTCTATGTGTTTTGAGATTCTATCTTTGATGAGGCATTCACCATCTTACCCGGTATAGATGTTAGGCTGACCGGCCTATAGATTCCTGGGTCCCCCCTCTTTCCCTTTTTAAAGATCGGTATGACATTTGCTATGTGCTCTAATCCTCTGGCACTATGGCCATTTTGAAGGACAAGTTGCATATTTTAGTCAAGAGATCAGCAACTTCATTCTTTAATTCCTTAATAAACTCTTGGGTGGATGCCATCAGGGCCTGGTGACTTATTGATCTTTAATTTATCAATGAGGACTGAAACATCTTCTCTTTCAACCTCTATCTGACTTAATTCCTTGGTCAGGAGGGTCTGTTTGGGCAGCGGTATCTGCCTGAGGTCTTCTGCCATGAAGAAAGATGCAAAGAACTCATTAAATTTCTCTGCCATCTCTACGTTTCCTTTTATTTCCCCTTCCCCTTCCTCACCATCCAGAGGGCCAACCGCTTCTCTGGCGGGTTTCCTGCTTCTAACATATTTATTTGGCTTGTTGGTCTCTCTTGGGAATTCAGATAGAATATTTGCAGTCGCTCCATTGTTGGACTAGATCAGGGATGCCCAGACTTTTTGGCAGGAGGCCCACATCATCTCTCTGACACTGTGTTGGGTGCCAGGAGAAAAAATAATTAATTTACATTTCATATTTGAATAAATTTACATGAATATTTTAGAGATGGAACTTATATGAATGAAGATCTTGCAATAGCTCAGGGCAGTGATTTTCAACCTTTTTCACCTCGCGGCACACTGACAAGGCACTAAAACGGTCACCACCAGATTTCTGACCATTGACAAGTCATACCATGCTTCCAGTGGGGGTTCACATCTCCCATTTGCCCTATTAATAAATGACCTTCCCCACGGCACAGTGGCTGAAAATGGCTGGCTCAGGGTCTATAAAAGGCCTTGCACAAAGCCTTTCCTTTGCTGCCACTGCTGCATCACAGATGTGAAACAGCAAGCAGTGGAGGGAGCCCTCATCCCACAGCTCATGCAAGAGGTCAAACAGTCGCCTCATGCTGACAACAGTTGTGATGGGCAAGTACGGGCTCCAACAAGTCTTCGGAGGGCCAGTGGCTCATTGGACACTGGGAGATCCCCGTGGGCCAGATTGGGCATCCCAAGGGCTGCAAGTGGCCCCCGGGCAGGGGTTTGGGCACCCCTGGAATAGATGACTAGTACTCGCTTGCATGGTGCGTTAAATCATTATAACTCCATCCTATAGAAGCTGTAGATGCTTAGCTCAAAGTCTGATAACATGTTTTGTAGGTTCATCATGCTCTCCTCAGATTTATAATTTTGAACTAGAGAAGAATTTATAGTTTTTTGCCCTTCCCCTTCCTCCTTTCTTGTCTTTATGCAAAGGGTGGGGCAGTTCTCTGGCTGTGGTAAGGAAAATAATCTGACCTCTTCCCTCTCCCTCTGCAGGCCTGTGTTAGGAGTCCTGCAAGGAAGCTGTGTATAATCAGTCGACTGGACTTTGATACCAAGGTCCAGGTCTAGATACCAAGACCTGATACCTTGATACCAAGGTACCAAGATCCAGGTCTACAGAGCTTGCGTCCTGAGTACACTTCTGTACTGCAGCGAGTCATGGACTCTTTGCTCACAACAGGAGAGGAAAACTGAACGCTTTCCACATGCGCTGCCTCCGACGCATTCTCAGCATCACCTGGCAGGACAAAGTTCCAAACAACACAGTCCTGGAACATGCTGAAATCCCTAGCATGTATGCACTGCTGAAACAGATGCCTGCATTGGCTCAGTCATGTCGTGAGAATGGATGATGGCCGGATCCAAAAGGATCTCCTCTTTGGAGAACTCATGCAAGGAAAGCGCCCTACAGGTAGACCACAGCTGCCATGCAAGGACATCTGCAAGAGGGATCTGAAGGCCTTAGGAGTGGACCTCAACAAGTGGGAAACCCTGGCCTCTGAGCGGCCCGCTTGGAGGCAGGCTGTGCAGCATGGCCTTTCCCAGTTTGAAGAGACGCTTGGCCAACAGACTGAGGCAAAGAAGGAAGGCCCATAGCCAGGGAGACAGACCAGGGACAGACTGCACTTGCTCCCGGTGTGGAAGGGATTGTCACTCCCGAATTGGCCTTTTCAGCCACACTAGACGCTGTTCCAGAACCACCTTTCAGAGCGCGATACCATATAGTCTTTCGAGACTGAAGATTGCCAACATGGACTTTGATTGTCAAGATTAGATAAAGCATCAATATCCTGGGAAATGCTTGATCCGAGGGCAAAGCTAGATAATATGTTGGCTATGTGTGGGCCTTCCCTGTCTCATTTTTCTTTGAATTCCTGCAAGTCTTTCATTCATTCAAGCAGGAGCTTTGAAATTAATGTAAAATCTTGTGAACAAGAACTGCAGCCTAAGCTACATGAAATCATACTGTCTCCAAGTATAGTTCTGGCATTGGGTGTTGAAATAAATCTGTATTTGAGAGGTAGAAAAAGAGGGTTCTGGCTAAAAGCCTCCCTCAATGCTGAATGTTCCTTCAGCATAAGTAACGTCTGCTGTTACTTCTGAGAGCCAGCCAAACCACACACAAAGCTTATTCAGGAGTTGCTAGTCCCTAACATACATGTGTTTCTTTTTGTGTGTGGAAATGTTAGTCCTCAAGGGGAATTGGGAAGATGGACTGATTCTCCTCCGGTAGTTTGTCTACTGAAAACTGTTCCCCATTCTCAAATAACATGTCTTTTTTTTCCCTTCCTTTTTGCTCTTGAATGGGGGGGGGGGGAGCAGTTTGGGAGTTGGTATGTTTGGGGCGGGGGGTATGGAAAAAGCTGCTGAGGGTGAAGGAGGAATACGCTTCTCTAAGATATTTTGTAAAAAGGGGGAAATTTATAGACCTGTGCTGAATGTTGTGTGGTCTGACATGGAGTGATTGATTTTCAAGACCACAAGACCCCATGTGCTACAATGTTGTGAAAGGTTTGCTACAAGTTGCATCTCACACAGATGCCCTCTGCTTCAAAGTTTTGAACTTCTTGCCTTTTTTTTTTTGTTTACTTTTCCTACATTGCTCTAAGTCATCAGCTTCTTTTCCTGACTCCCATGCACCCAATTTATGACAGTAAATGTTTGCTGAAGTTGAAGCATTTTTGATTTGTGCTACTTGGCCTGTTTTGAGTAATTCTAGCTTACTTGCCCATGAAGAATTTTGCTTTAATTCCCCTTGGCCTCACACTTTCAGCCTACGTTCTCTTTAATGCAAAGCCTAAGGCATCATCTGATTTGTAAAGAAGTCTGGCATTCAGATCAAATGTAATGGAGCAGATACAGTTATAAGTTTTGCAACACACTTTACCTTGAGCATTGACTCCAACAGCAATATACAGCTGCAATATGTAGCTGTCTATCACTCACTGAAATGCAATTGTCTGTCTGACCTGTTGTAATGAATGTTTGGCTTGGAGTAGGATGGAATTAATAAAAAATAAACCCTTCCATGCTGGCCTTTAATTTCACATTAGATACGTAAAATCCTGCTTTTCTTCCAAGACCTAGTGAATTACTTCAATTGACCAATTCTCCATGGAACAGTGAAGGAGGAGAAAAGAGTTTTAAGCTGTTTGGGTACTTGAATATGCATCAGCCTTGGTGAAATTGTCAGGTATTCCACCCAAAAGGAGCCTGGGGCCTACATAATCCTTGATTTGGCTGCCTTGGTAAACTCATTTATAAACCCATTAAATTCCACAGGAGTAATTATATATGATTTACCTTAAATGGTTGGTGAAGGACTGTTTAAAAGTGAAATAGATTAGCCAGGCTAAAGGTTGTGAGTAGTAGACATACTTAAAATAAACCTTTTAAAAATGGGATATGGCAATTCAGGATATGCTCAGGTGAAGCTTAGTGATAAATCCAGTTGGGGGGGGGGACCCAACAGAAAGCCCAAGTTTCCTTCTAATCAGAAGTGATTTCACTTTCTGATTTCATCTCCGTCTCTTCTGTCCAACATGGTGATTATTCAGAAATTTTCTGGTCATATGGCAATTCTGGAAATAATGCCATCAACCATGGATGGAAGATTCCTGCTATGCAGTTATTAAGGGGGCACCTTTATTGATACCATTTTATAATAATAATAATAATAATAATAATAATAATAATAATAATAATAATAATAATAAATACAGGTATTTATATACTTTCTTTCTTGGTCTTTATTCAAGACTTTATTCAAGGCGGTTTACATAGGCAGGCTGATTAAATCCCTGTAGGGATTTTTACAATTGAAAGAAGGTTCTATCTTTCAAGAACCATAACACTTCAGATGTTTCTTTCTGATCTGGTTTCACATTCTGGCCTCCATCCTCCTACGCTCAGAGCAGATGGAATAGCTCGGCTTCAGCTTGTCAGCTACTTCAAGGTTGCATGGTGCCGGTGGCCTCGAACTGGTGACCTTGTGGATGTTAACTTCAGGCAAATGGAGGCTCTACCCTCTAGACCAGACCTCCTGCCCACATTTTATATAATGTGAGTCACTTTGGCAAAAAGCATTGGTACCTTCTTGGAGGCTGAAGCTTTAAAAAAAACTGGCCAATCAGAAAGAGAAGAGCCATGGGGAAGTGGGGAGTAGAGAATATGGCAGCACATGTAGTTAAAGTGGAAGGGTCTAAGCAAAAAGATGCTACTTCAAGGCTCAGTGTTGCTTCTCTAATTCAAGAGTAGAGGAAATGGTGGGTCTGCTTTATTTGCAATGCTTCCTTTGCGCCTGTCTTATATTGTCGCTTGTATACTGAGCAACTACAAAGTGATGCTTTGACGCAGTGTGGTAAACAGACGTTGATTAGTTACACGCCAAAGTCATGATCCACACAGTTGAGGGAACGCAGATGCATCACCAATAATTTTCTTGACGATAGTGAAAAATGCCATTCCCTTCTTCCACCAACAGTTGCCAGCTAGGTGTAGGACTGTCAGCCAGGTCTAGCCAAACTGCAGGCCTACAGGCAAGACAACATTGCTTCCTAAATTGTGACTATGAGAGGAGATCAAAGGCGTCTTGAGTCTTTTAAGCTATCTTTCAGCGTCTTCTGAAAGCAGGTTGGAGGTACTCAGCACTAATTTATAGTCCTCCCCTGCCGGTAAATGGACAATAATATCCCAAGAGAGGGAAGGAGGATGCAGCAGGCTGTCTTGTGACAAGTGTGGGTGGATTATGGAAAACATGACTGCCCACACAAAGTGCAGTGTGTTATGCCAGCATACAAACCTCATCTAATTTCCCCACATCCCCCCCTTCTTATTCTGGTCCTTTTTCCTTCTAGGGCAGTGTTTCTCAAACTGTGGGTTGGGACATTGATCATGAGCCAATTTCAAGGGGGTCGCATAGCATCTTGCTCAGCTGCCATTGAAAAATACAGGGTGTGCAGTGCTGGGCAAGATGAGCTCCAGATGAGAGAGACGCATGGTGCTTTGCCCTCAATAGGCAGGAAGACAAGATGCTGGAAAGGGTGGGGAGCGCTTTGTGGTTGGAGAAGGATCCAAATCTGCTTTGACTTCTGAGCTACAATGTTTGGATTCTGAGCTATGCAAAATAACAGCACAAGGGTGCTGTGTAATGGGACCTTTGGCTGATGTGCTGTGTAATGGAAACTTAGGTTTGAAATCTAAGTTGATGATGTCACTACCGGCCATGACATCACTTTCCAGGTTAATGATATCATTTCCAGTTGGTCTCAACAGATTGTCATTCTAAAAAGTGGGTTCTGGTGCTAAAATGTTTGAGAACTACTGTTCTAGGGGATTCCTTCTCCTCCCTTCCTAACAATTGCTTACACAGAGGATCCAGTCACCAGTGGATGGTTAGAAAATGCCAGGCCCTGTTTTAGCTACAGTGAGTAAGTTCAGTATGGTAGCATAAGGAAACCGGATTTCTTGACGTGCTAAATGACTGTGGCTTAGATCAGCTAGTCACGGAGCCCACCAGAGGACAGGTGACTCTGGATTTAATATTGTGCGGTACGCAGGACCTGGTTAGAGATGTAAACGTTGCTGAGCCATTGGGGAACAGTGATCATGCTGCGATCCATTTTGACGTGCACGTTGGGGGAAGAATACCAGGCAAATCTCTAACAAAAACCCTTGACTTCCGACGGGCGGACTTCCCTCAAATGAGGAGGCTGGTTAGAAGGAGGTTAAAAGGGAGGGTAAAAAGAGTCCAATCTCTCCAGAGTGCATGGAGGCTGCTTAAAACAACAGTAATAGAGGCCCAGCAGAGGTGTATACCGCAAAGAAAGAAGGGTTCCACTAAATCCAGGAGGGTGCCCGCATGGCTAACCAGCCAAGTTAGAGAGGCTGTGAAGGGCAAGGAAGCTTCCTTCCGTAAATGGAAATCTTGCCCTAATGAGGAGAATAAAAAGGAACATAAACTGTGGCAAAAGAAATGTAAGAAGGTGATATGGGAGGCCAAGCGAGACTATGAGGAATGCATGGCCAGCAACATTAAGGGGAATAATAAAAGCTTCTTCAAATATATTAGAAGCAGGAAACCCGCCAGAGAAGCGGTTGGCCCTCTGGATGGTGAGGGAGGGAAAGGGGAGATAAAAGGAGACTTAGAGATGGCAGAGAAATTAAATGAGTTCTTTGCATCTGTCTTCACGGCAGAAGACCTCGGGCAGATACCGCTGCCCGAACGGCCCCTCCTAACCGAGGAGTTAAGTCAGATAGAGGTTAAAAGAGAAGATGTTTCAGACCTCATTGATAAATTAAAGATCAATAAGTCACCGGGCCCTGATGGCATCCACCCAAGAGTTATTAAGGAATTGAAGAATGAAGTTGCAGATCTCTTGACTAAGGTATGCAACTTGTCCCTCAAAATGGCCACGGTGCCAGAAGATTGGAGGATAGCAAATGTCACACCTATTTTTAAAAAGGGAAAGAGGGGGGACCCGGGAAACTATAGGCCGGTCAGCCTAATATCCATACCGGGTAAGATGGTGGAATGCCTCATCAAAGATAGGATCTCAAAACACATAGACGAACAGGCCTTGCTGAGGGAGAGTCAGCATGGCTTCTGTAAGGGTAAGTCTTGCCTCACGAACCTTATAGAATTCTTTGAAAAGGTCAACAGGCATGTGGATGCGGGAGAACCCGTGGACATTATATATCTGGACTTTCAGAAGGCGTTTGACACGGTCCCTCACCAAAGGCTCCTAAAAATCTCCACAGTCAGGGAATTAGAGGACAGGTCCTCTCCTGGATTGAGAACTAGTTGGCCAGGAAGCAGAGAGTGGGTGTCAATGGGCAATTTTCACAATGGAGAGAGGTGAAAAGCGGTGTGCCCCAAGGATCTGTCCTGGGACCGGTGCTTTTCAACCTCTTCATAAATGACCTGGAGACAGGGTTGAGCAGTGAGGTGGCTAAGTTTGCAGACGACACCAAACTTTTCCGAGTGGTAAAGACCAGAAGTGATTGTGAGGAGCTCCAGAAGGATCTCTCCAGACTGGCAGAATGGGCAGCAAAATGGCAGATGCGCTTCAATGTCAGTAAGTGTAAAGTCATGCACATTGGGGCAAAAAATCAAAATTTTAGATATAGGCTGATGGGTTCTGAGCTGTCTGTGACAGATCAGGAGAGAGATCTTGGGGTGGTGGTGGACAGGTCGATGAAAGTGTCGACCCAATGTGCAGCGGCAGTGAAGAAGGCCAATTCTATGCTTGGGATCATTAGAAAAAGTATTGAGAACAAAACGGTTAATATTATAATGCCATTGTACAAATCGATGGTAAGGCAACACCTGGAGTATTGTGTCCAGTTCTGGTCGCCGCATCTCAAAAAAGACATAGTGGAAATGGAAAAGGTGCAAAAGAGAGCGACTAAGATGATTACGGGGCTGGGGCACCTTCCTTCTGAGGAAAGGCTACGGCGTTTGGGCCTCTTCAGCCTAGAAAAGAGACGCTTGAGGGGGGACATGATTGAGACATACAAAATTATGCAGGGGATGGACAGAGTGGATAGGGAGATGCTCTTTACACTCTCACATAATACCAGAACCAGGGGACATCCACTAAAATTGAGTGTTGGGCGGGTTAGGACAGACAAAAGAAAATATTTCTTTACTCAGCGCGTGGTCGGTCTGTGGAACTCCTTGCCACAGGATGTGGTGCTGGCGTCTACCCTAGACACCTTTAAAAGGGGATTGGACGAGTTTCTGGAGGAAAAATCCATTATGGGGTACAAGCTATGATGTGTATGCGCAACCTCCTGATTTTAGGAATGGGTTATGTCAGAATGCCAGATGCAAGGGAGGGCACCAGGATGAGGTCTCTTGTTATCTGGTGTGCTCCCTGGGGCATTTGGTGGGCCGCTGTGAGATACAGGAAGCTGGACTAGATGGGCCTATGGCCTGATCCAGTGGGGCTGTTCTTATGTTCTAAACTACAATTCCCAGGAGGCCTTGCAGGTCTCTTGTTATCTGGTGTGCTCCCTGGGGCATTTGGTGGGCCGCTGTGAGATACAGGAAGCTGGACTAGATGGGCCTATGGCCTGATCCAGTGGGGCTCTTCTTATGTTCTTATGTTCATTTTTTATTTCCTTTGTTTTATTCTGTGAAGTTACTATTGCTGCATCTTTCACCTTCTCCTCCCTAGGCCTTTTCCCCCACCAAAACTGTACAGCTGTGTCATTGACCACAACAAAAATAGATTCCCCCCTGTGTCAGTTGTTCCACATACTAAAAAAACCTCTGCTGGAAACAATCACCCCCCTCCATCCATGTGCATGCCCTGTTAACATTGTGCTTTAGGCTGTCATGTTCCCACCCACCTAAAATTGCCTGTCAGGTGGGGCAACAAATAGTAAAATGATAACACAGCATGTATTGTGCTAATCCATACTTGATTTAAGGCGGGGGAAATGGTTTCTGGAAGCTTATCATTCTCAGGATGCTTGGGAAATCCTTTTAAAATTTGAATGCCTCCAGTTTTAATTTCAGGCATTGGTTCTTGCTTTGTCTTCATCTGCTTGATTTAAAAGGCCTCCTTAGGATCCAGTAGCATACTTTGGTGAAGTTTATACATTGTGATCAGCCAGGCTTTGATCAGAAACTTGCTCAGACCTTTTGACTAGGCAATTTATATATTAGAACAAGAGTCTGGGCTTTCTGAAACGGCACGGTTCAATGTGAATTTGCGCCAGGTTCCTCTGATTTTGTCGACCTTAAAATATTTTCAAAGTGGTCCTTTTATTCGTGTTTTTATAAAACCACCTGAAATAGTTGGGTGGGGGAACTGACCCTCTCCTTCTGCCTCATTTGCCCCTTTGCAAGACCAAACACTGTAGATGCCACAACCACCGTGAAGACAAAGTCAGCCTGGAAGGGATGATCATTGAAAGCCTCTCCCTGTCAGATAGGGATACCTGAAGACATAGGCTATAGTATGCAGCCCATGGGGCCAAGAGGATTAGGGCAAAGCTGTCACTGAGTACATCTGAATCAGGCAGGGGCAGAGTTAACAAACCACTTTTTGTATTAAAAATAGCAAGGGGGAAGATTAAGCAAGTTTATAAAATGACTTAGGTTAGGGGTCTCCAAAGTGTGGGACTGCTCCGTTACAAAAAAAAGCCCTCCCCATCATGCACAGTGCTTACCATTCTGCAGTGCTGCCTCTTATCTTTCAAGTTGCTCTAAGTAGCAGCTCCACCCGCCCCCCAAATAGTGGTGCAGAGCCTGCTGAGGCGACAGGCAGAGGAAGTGACTGCCCAGCGCAACTTTCTCAGCAGATTTGCTTGAAAGAGAAGAGGCAGCAGCGCGGAATGGTAAGCATCGTGTGCAACAGGGAGGGCTTTTGCCAGGTGGCAAATCCAGCCCATGGGCCAGAGTTTAGTGCCTGCGAGCTTAGGTAATGGAGGGACCCAGGTACAGCTTTTAGTAAAAGGTACTAGCAGCTATTTGTAGGCAAACTTCAAAGCAAACTAAAGCCCCACCACCAGCAAATAACTTTTCCCAATCTATGCTTACAGCAGGGCATCAGTTAGCAAATCTCTTATTCCTTTCTGATCTAGGTAAAGTGAGTGGAATGTAGATGTGCTCTGAGGGAGATGTTGAAACACACACAAGCACTTGTGGCTTCACCGTAACTTACTAAAGTTTCAATGAGGTCAGCATCTTGTTTGAGCTGGATGCTTCATGACCACCTGGCCATCTCCCCCACCAATACCCATGGACAGATGCCTAAACAATGCCACTAGGGGCGCAATCCTAACTGCATAGGAGGCCCTGGAGGGTCACAAACGTGCTGTAAAGCATGTTTGCGCCTCCGTGGGTGGGAGCCGCGTCGGCACACTTACGATGTACTGATGCGCTGAGGCAGGCAGAAGCCTCCGCAGCAGCTTCCACACCGACACAAGTGGCAAAAGTAGGCGGGGAGGGGGCGTTTCTGGGTGGGGGGGCAGGTGATGGGCAGGCTCGCAGGGAGCTGGGGGCAGGGCTGGAACCCGGCAGTTATGCCTGATCCCAACCCCCATCTCTGGAGAGGGACCTCCAGAGGTGGCGCAGGTCCAAGGAGACCTATTGGGGCACGCAGCCCTTACCCGGGGTAAGGGGAAGCACAAGCCTTCTGGCTTGCCTGCTTCAGTGCAGGTTTGGATTGTGCCCTAGGTTGATCATCTAGGAGCTATTGGTCTCACTGGACCCCAGACACTGAAGCCTAGCAAGCCTATCTGCCTGGCCATTTGATCCTGCTGTAATGGTGGCAACTTCAAAATGTCACAGAGAAACCTTAGGATGGAACAAAGAGGGAATCAAAGGGAGGTACATTACAATTGGATTGTGCATGTGTACTGATTCTGACTGCTTCTTGGATAACTCTCTTGTCCTGCATCTGTTCGTGATTCTCTCCTAGCTTTTGTAAATCACCCACTTGCTCGCTCACACAAAGCACCAGGAATCATAATATTGCTTCAACACCCTTTATTGTTACAGGCAAACAATATTTTTGGTACCCAATTAAATATTGTGTTACTCATTGAATTCAAGGTCAAATGCATATCCATCGTAGTGAGTTATATCATGCTAAAACTGTACACATACCATACTTGGTAAAAGAGGGTGCTTTTGATAAGGTGAAGCACACATATCTACAAGTACCAATGATCACAAAGAACACATGGTTGAATTGTGATTTCATCCAACTTTACAAACAACGAAAGACAGTCACAAAACGAATGTAGTACACACTGATCAAGACGTTTAGTACTGAGTGTATCTTTACATTTGGCAAAATGTTGTCTACAAGGTGGGTTTTTATTTTTATTTTTATTTTTTAAAAAAGAATACAATTATATACATTATTCAGTATCCTCAAAATAGGAAGTTATTAAATAGCAAAAAACAATCCAGTATAATAAACTTAAAATGTTCCTGTTACCTACATAGGGATAGACTCTGAACAAAGTAAAAACTCTACCCTGTACACTAAGTCAGATTTGTTCATCATCTTTTTAGCAACCTGCAGTTGAAAGTTTCGCCTGGAGTCACAGGATAAGGAAGACAGCAGTTCTCCAAGAGCTAGTTGCACCTCTAGTCAATAAAAAACCATGCCCAAGTTGAATGCTTTTGCTTTGGGGCAGACTTTGTTGCAAGTAGACCATGCTGGACTGTGCCCAAAGTCAATTATCAATGGGACAATAACTCTTGGGTTCCCTTACACACACACACACACACACACACACACACACACACACACGCACACCAAATTTTCCACAACTCCTGAGTAAAACAACCCATGCATTTTGAGAGCTGTTCTTGATGTAGCAGGAAATACAGGATAGGCATCACTCTCCTATGGGGGTAGGTAATGGTTAAGATAAGTGGGTGAGCTATTATGGCTGAGGGGGTTCCACTGTGTACAGATACTTTCCTTATCTGCAGTCCCTTGGAATGGAGAAATCTCAGGACTGATCCATACATATGGTCCATGTGATATGAAGCCCAGGAGAGCATCTCTGATTTTTACATGTTCCCCCCATCAACATACAGTATAATGAATTTCATTCAAGTTCACACAGACATTCTCATTTGTGTATAAGCTTTGTTCGTACAATCCACCCCTGTAGAAACGACCTTAGAGTGAATTAAGCATGTGGTACTCACATCAGTGACATAGCTAAGGCATCTTGCACCCTGGGGCACAAAACCTTTAACACCTCTCATACCCCCCACAACACCCCCCCATTTTAACACCCCTCCCACAACATCTTAAGAGTCCCCTCTGTGCATGGTATCCCCCTGCCCCTTAGCTATGCCACTCACTGACATTACACATTATGCTCTAGGTAAGGAATAAGCATGACTCAGATTTGTTCTTACTTCTCACCGGACATTCAACATACTTTTTGGGGCCATGTATGACCTAGACCTCAGTTTTAGCTCCTCATGACCTCAGGGATGCTGCTTCTCTACAGGCTGCCACAAGCACAACATCTGAACAACACCTTAGACACATCATTGTCATGTAATGTAAACCATTTCACGTTAATCTATAATGATTACACATTGCTGAAGCCCCGAATCTCACATGTGCTGGAGATCTGCCACAGCGTGGAGTAGCTACAAAAGGTTGTTATCTAGATACATAAATTTCTCATGCAGCAGGAAAAAAAAAAAGTTAGTTTAAGTTTAATCCCTTAAACAGTCATACCATCGTAACCCTATATAAAGCAGCTTTAAAAATATTATTTTGGACCTTGAGGCTTTACTGCGTGTGTTAACCGAACGACTCATATTGCCAATATTTTGTTTTTAATAAACATTGTTAACTATCGTCATTCCTCAGGCTTAGTGGGTGCCTAGTCAGATATAGCCGCATTTCACTGTTGAAAGAAAAAATTGTGCCCTTGAATGCTTATCAACTGCTGTACTTCATCTGGAAGCAATTATAACCCTTCAAAATGATATTAATGTTATCTGCAAATGTGTTTGGTTAAAATAACGAGGCACTGCAACGTTCAGAGTGGAGGAGCTATAGAAGACCAACAGTCAGACTGCAGGAGGTAGCTTTATCCTGTGAAGCCCAGAATAACATTTTGGTTTTGTAACTTGAAAGGCGCTCCATCATTGTATCTATGTACCGCTTGGGAAAGCTTTGGGGCATTCTTCACTAATGTGTTGTGGGGGGTGTTCCCTGCATGGGGGCAGCAGTGTTAGGAGGAAGCACAGAGGGGTGGCTTCAGGCACTCTTTCCCCTTCAGCCAGGTCTCTAAACCAGGCTGTTTCCAAGAATCCATGACAGAAAATAGACCAGAAAGTTGATTCCAGCCTTTGGCAGGTTGCCCTGTTATTTCACGATCAGTGGTAGAATCTGAAATGAGAACAGAACTTCTCATGGGCAGAAGTTACCTGATGGTAGAAGAAAATGTGACACTACCCAGAAATCTCTTTTGTAGAGGCACATGATGAGGCTTAAAAATGATGAATTCGTCTACAAGCATGTTTACATCATGGTGCCTGCAAATCTTAAATAAAGCCTTATAGAAACCTCAGAAATATCTCATAAACACACTGAAAATATGAAAATATGGATGCATTTTAATATACACCCTTGGTCCAGCAGTTCCCAAACTCAACAGGGTCATATGGCACCCTTCTTTTGTGGCAGCCTCTTCTTCCCTGCACTGCTGGACACCACCATCTTGGATCACATGAGATGGTGGAGCTTAGGAGAGCCAGGAAGAGGACATCCCATGGCACCATGATTTAGATGTGGTGCCCGCAGGTACCACAGCACACAGTTTGGGAATCACTGCTTAATCCTGAGTCTGTTTTAAGTTATTAAAATTATGCCTTACATTACCAGCATACATGTGGGGTCAGGAGAAATTTGTATTGGATGCAAAATACTCTGTTAAGATGAACAACATGGGTACAAGTCAGTACACTGGATCTACACAAAGTCCAGCATGGAATCATCCACAATTGAGGTGGCAACTATGCCTATCAGAATACATGTAAAGGGGATTTCAATACACAGGTTACTAACAATGCCACTTATTCAATTCTGACTGAAATCTTCAGTGCATAGCTAAACTTAGGTGGCATAGGAGTCTCTTTGGTCTAGCAACTTCTCATGTTCCTCTGGTGACAGATGTAGCAGGAGATCATATGGGAAGGCTGGTTGTCACAGTTTCTTCCATGACACATTTCAACCCCTGTTCAGAAACCCAGAGGAGAAGAGCACAGTAAAAGTCCCTTTCCCAGGTTGTTAAAGTGAGTTGCTGATTCATGATGATGATCTGCATTCCCCCATGGCTTGGTCCATTCATTCCTATACCTACATTTTATATGCCCTCTTGACCTCTAGCAGCAGCCAGACATTTTGCAGCTCAGCAGGGTGAGCAAGGCCTTTTCTGTCTGCCTAGCCCAACTGCTGCCTAGTCCCTTCCCTCTCTGACCCATCAATGGACCCACACCCCCTGCATGGGACAGAGGGAGAAAGAGGCTGTATTGGCCTCTATTGCAGTGATTCATCCTTGCTTCCTTGGATGGATTCTCCTTTTACCTTTAGAGAGTGAGCCCAAGGTCAGGACCTGCACATTTCTGTATAGCACCTAGAAATTTTAAGTAATTTATTATTTTAAAAAAATAGTTGTGCACAGTAGTCTCCCATTTGCCAATCTGTTATCAGTAGCGTAGCTAGAGGAGATGCAAAACATTGTGGCTGCAATCCTAACCACACTTTCCAGAGAGTAAGCCCCATTGAACAAAATAGGGCTTACTTCTGAGTAGACCTGGTTAGGATTGTGCCCTAAGTTTGGTAGGGAGCCTCACTGCGGTGTGCCATTCCTGGTGCCATTTCTGAGCCATACCTGGTGGTGGAATCAAAATGTAGGCATTCGAGCAATGGGGGAGGGGCTTTTAGCACACCACGGTGAGGTTCCCTGCGAAACTTAGTGCTTTGCACCCCCTCTGATTCATATGAATTTTAAAAAATGACACTGAAATGTAGCTGTATTCTACTGCCTGTATAATTTTTGGATTATGATGTTTTTACAATGAGACTATTTTTAATATTTTTACACTGAGAAACTGTATTGACAGCTTCCCCAGAAATGCTAAGTCTTGGCTGATTTTTATAGGGTTATTTTCAATCTAGATTTTTGGAGCTGATGTCAATAAATGCAAGCATCACAAACTCCAATGCAATTTCTTTAAAATTGTCTACATGCAGTCACTGAGATCGTGTTAATTGAAACATTTCATTTCACTCCATTCAACTTTTATCTCTTCATTTGACCCAATGTGTGTTTTTTAATCTGTTTGTCTTTTGCTCTGTACAAATAAAGAGCTCAACACAGTCAAAATTACCATATATACTCGCATAAGTCAAAACATTTAAGCCTAAAAATCAGCCCTTACCACATTTTCAGGGAATCCACAAATGCACAACTAGGGTCAAAAAAGTGAAATCATAAGGTACATTTTCATTCATTAACCTTATTAATTTTAGTCTTGCCACCATCAGCTACAGATAGACTGCCACCCTCTTGGTGATAGGACTGAACACATCATTCAGTAAATTTTAGTCTTCCTTTAACAGAGACACTATTCCAATTGGATATTTAATACCCATAGTGGTGGCACTATGGGTATTAAGTGCCAAGTTGTAATGGTATCTGTATGCCTTAGGTTTTCACTTTTTTATTACCCTTGAGTAAATTTGACTGTAGAGTTCTTAGGTAACAATTACTGGTAAGTTGTTTGATGTGTGAGAATGACAGTCAGGTTTTCCAGTATCTGGCCTTGGGTAAAAACACACAAAATTATCTGATTTTAAAAAGTTCATAAATCACTGGTTCTCAGACTCTTTGGGAGTTGGAGTGGGTTCCCAGGATTCCCCAGGATCACGCTACTGCAGGGGAAGAGGGGACTTTAAAAAAAAACTTATCTGCTGCTGGGATCCAGGAAGGTGAGCAGAGCCCTGCAGAGCCCTCTGGCTTCCCATGGCTTGTAGATAGTAAAAAAAAGTGATTGCGCCTTCATTCTGGGTTGCAATCACGAAATTGGAAGTGGTTGCGACAGCTTTTTTCACTTTCTACAAGTTGCAGGGAGCCCTGCAGAGGACTCTGTGGGGCTCTCTGCACCTCCCTCCCAGACCCAAGCATGCAAGTTCAGTAGAAAAAAGCCCCCTCTTCCCCCACAGCAGCATGATCCTGGGGAATTGCATTGCCACCTTCCTCTGCCCCAGCCCCTTAAAGGGAAAGGGGCAGTGGTTCTCCAGCTGGTGGGTCAGGATCCACCAGTTTGAGAACAACTGTCATAAATCCTTAAGTTTTACGTTTATCTTATCTATGGATCATATCAAATTTCATGGTTTTGGGCTCAAAACTTGACTTATAAGCGATATAGCTGTGAGCCCTACTCAAATCCCTCCTAACAGAACACTCTTGTCTCTGTCACCCCCTGTATGGTTAGTCTAGCAGCTCTAAGTTGAGTGTTCTCTATGTTTGCTTTTGTCTTCATAGAGTTCTGTAGCAAACTAAAAAAGCTATGTTTTGCAATGCCTTGGCAAAAGGTGAGTCATGAGTGTGACGGGTGGGGGGCTTTGTGAATGATGGATAAGTGAAACCATGGATATGGGTTTCGCAGGTACAGGGGGTGCCTCTATTCACTGAAATCAACCAGTCTTAAAAGTGCCTATTTGGGATGGATCAGGCCACCATCTCTTTCTCCTAGGGCAGCTTCCCATGCATTTTCACTACCCAAGCGAGTAGCCTAGAGTATGGCCAGATGCTCTCTTGCTGAGGCTAAACAAACCTGTCTCTGTTAACTGCCTTGATGGAAGTCTGCTTGGAAACCTCTATGCAAACCCCTTGAAGGAAGGACGGCAACAATTATATTACTGTTATAGGCTAACAGTAATAAAATCACATCAACATGCCTTTTATCATATTTTTAAAAAAAAAGAACAGGAAGCTGTGATTATACATCATTAACCTTACCTAGAGCTAGGTACATATAATCACTGTTCCCATGGAATATATCCAGTCACAGGAGTACTGCTGCCTCTTTTATTACTAATATGGGAAATTACTAATATTACCATTAGTAATATTACTAATATGGGAAATTAACCGTTTACTGGTTAACATTTAACTGAACAGCTGAAGCTATTTATGTACCATAAACAGAGATAAGCAAATATATATCTCTCTCTCTCTCAAAAAAAAAAAAAAAAAAAAAAAAGTAAATGGGAAGATGACATGTCTGAAGATAGCACCCCAGTTTACATCCATCTTAACCCAAACTCCTTTTTCTTTCCACCTTGCATTATTCCAAGTTGGAGAGTCAGTGCATCGATGCTGTTTTCTGTCTCAGGAAAAGAAAACTGACATCTATCAGATGAGAACCTGGGTTTAAGGCAAAATAATCTTGGTTTACAGTTTAAGTAAGGATCTACCTAGCGTCAGTGGGCACTTCACAAAAAAGAATTCTCTTTGGATTTTTCCACCTCTTTAGCTTTTCATGATATTTTATCCGTGACTAGGCTTGCT
Source organism: Tiliqua scincoides (assembly GCF_035046505.1). NCBI lineage: Eukaryota > Metazoa > Chordata > Lepidosauria > Squamata > Scincidae > Tiliqua > Tiliqua scincoides. Next base: position 23,412,347 of record NC_089827.1, on the reverse strand, counting down.
CTATTAATGTTTTTCTACAATCTCAGCAGGAAAACAAAGACACAAACAAAATCCCTTCAGGGAGGATAGAAAAAAAAAGTTTGATGCTCTGAGACAACTTATGAGCCAGGCAACTGATTTCTTCGGTTCCTACTTTTCCTACTGTTGATGATGGCCTTCAACTTGCCATAGTCACCTCTCATCTTCTGGGAGTCTTCTGCCTGCTGCCCGAGCTGTCTTGTGTCTTTGCAGTATTGATTAATCATCTGCAGCTCTGCATGACTGAAAGCTCCAGCTAAGTCTTTTGAATGAAATGGCAAAGTCTGGAGTGAGCTGGCCCAGGTCCAGGGCGACCACTTTTCAGTCATGAAGGCCACCATGTGAGAATCCAGCACCTTGAAGTTGACCTTTGCTATCGTTTGCTTGAAGCTGTTTTCGGTCGCAATGCAGTGGTAAAGCCCTCGGTCAGCTTCCTGAACGGAGCGGATCAAGAGCCCTTGTTCAGTCGCAATGATTCTGTCATTGAGTTTGACCTAAAGGCAACACATTGCAAAAAATGAACAGTGAGTACCATAAGCATTCCACAAAACATTTATGGATAGACTTTCTTTTAAATGTTTCAATTTTTATGTAATATTTTCTATACCAGTCTATTTAATACCAAAATGTTATTCATCAATAATGTAATTATGTCTCAAAAAACCGTTTAGGTAATTTTCAATAAGAGATATAGCATAAACAAAATGTTTATGGGTGTAAACAAAAGGAGAAGCTTAAAACCTAAGAGTCTCAACCAAAACTTTAATATTATTAGGGCGCAATCCTAACCCACCTTCTAGCATCACAATAAGGGCAGTGCAACTCCAAGGTAAGGGAACAAACATTGCCTAACCTCCATGACTGCCCCCCAACTGCAGGATGCAGCACACACCCCATTGGCATAGCTATGCCAGTGCTGGAAAGTGGGTTAGGATTGCGCTCTTAATCGCTGATTTTGGCGTTATTTCATAGATCAACCTCTGTGGTCTGAAACTCATTGTTCTTTATGTGGTACTTCTGTACGTCGCAGTGAAAACTGACCAAGACAACGCCATAGGTTCCTCAGCTTTCTCAGTCGGGAATTTGGGTGCCAACCATCCAGGATTTGCCTGGAATTTCCAGGGATGGCTTAGAATCCCTCAGGAGTCTGCATCAGCTCCCTGGAGTCTAATAATAATAATATAATAATATACAGTATTTATATACTGCCTTTCTTGGTCTTTATTCAAGACTTTATTCAAGGCGGTTTACACAGGCAGGCTTATTAAATCCACGCAGGGATTTTTACAAATTGAAAGAAGGTTCTCTCTTTCAAGAACCACCACATTCAAGATGTTACACTCCGATCTGGTTTAACATTCAGGCCTCCATCCTCCCACGCTCCGAGCAGATGGAACAGCTCAGCTGCAGCTTGCCAGCTGCTTCAAGGTCGCACGGTGCGGGTGGCCTCGAACTGGCGACCTTGTGGATGTTAATCTTCAGGCAAATGGAGGCTCTACCCTCTAGACCAGACCTCCTGTCTACTGAAACAAGAGACTTATAAGGCCTCCAGGAATTTCAAACATTAAACTATGCTGCGAAAAAACTATCTAGGAATAACTTTAGAGTTGCCAACCACACTAGGAAGCCTGAAGCACAACTACATGCATATGAACTTAGTGAAGGGCACTGTCTAAAACTAGAGATCCACACACACTTGGAGCCTTGCAGTTCTGTTCTGTAAGATAAGCAAGCAGAAACTACTCTCTGACTTGTTTCCCTTTACTCAGTCCATTTGCCACTTACACAGTTAACTTGCAACTTTTGTGTTGTGTTGTGCAACAAGGACAAATGAACTTTTTCTTTAACAAGGGAAGCCTTCAGTCAGGCATCCAGTTCTGATGGACAGGGAAAATTTACTTTTGCTCACTTGGTTTACTCATCTATACTCTCATTTACTTGCTACATGCATGTTACTTTTGAGACTTACAAAGGGAGACTGGATTTTAAGGGGAAAAAATCTTACATGTATTGTGCTGAAGGTACCCTAACGCTGGATGACTTCAGTAATTATTTTGATGGACTTTCAGCAGCTAGCACAATTTTACAGTGCCGGAGTAGCTGTGCCAATGGGGCATACACTGCATCCTGTAGTGGGGAGGCAGTCACAGAGGCCTCCTCAAGGAATGGGAAGATTTGTTCCTTTATCTCTGGGCTGCACTGGGGCTGCACCGGTGCTGGAAAGCTGGATAGGATTGGGTCCACAGTAGCTTGTTTCATCTTCCAGAGCTATATCTGAGCAAGAATATCCATTAAGTAAATCCATATCTGATTCCTTCTCTTTCTCATTTCAAAGTGGGGAGGAGGGCTTTGCAAATGCTTTCTTTTATTCATATATGGGTATCATCGTTATCCTTACAATCGGAACATATTTTTTGCCGGCGGAGGCACTGTGCAAGATTTTTAAACAGAAATCATGTTCCTATTTGTTTCACTTAATGAAGACTGACTTCCTAGAAACAATTGCACTGCATAGAAGAGAGCTGAAACTTGAGAGCTTTGTGGAGCGCAGTAATGGAAAATGTGATTACACCACAGGCAGGAAAATTCTTGTTGCCATGAGTATTTTTAGTTCAGACTTAATTCCTTGCTCCAAAAGGTTCTGCATCCTCTTCTCTCCCTGCTCCTCAGACTTATCTCCTTTGTTGCACTCCTGAGTGTTTTGCCTGCTGTTCCGTTCTCAGACAGAATACCCCTTACAGCAATTCTTGTGCTTGCATATAGAGGGTGTGATCCATAGAGTTGCCAACTGTGACTTAAGTACAGTGGGCCCTTGGTATACACAGGGGGTCCATTCCATGACTTCCTGTGGAAACCAAATTCAAAGGGTAATGAAATCTATGGGGGGCCCACATATTGCCACAATTCATAACATGGGGCCTCCCCCACCTCAAAACACCTCAGACACAAATGGAAGCAGCTTCTGGGAGTTGCTAAGGCCCTCCAGCCATGGGTTTAGCACTGGGGAATAAGGAGGGCCCACTGTATTCCTACAGATTTTCTTTCACGACCTGACATAATGCCCTTAAAGTCAAGGAACACCTGTGAAAATGTATGGTAGTCACCTGGAGATTGATGCCAATTCCTGGGGACCCCAGTCAGGTTGGCAATTCAAGTCATTCAACCTCAATTTCAATAGGAAAAAAAAAAGCTGATGAATATCACTCTCATTTTGATTGCCAATTTTATCCTCTTCCAGCTGGAAAACCTTCTCAGGTTGATTATGATTTCGTCTACCACATTTCCTTTCTACTTTTGTTCTATGCCTGGCAAAGGGCCTGTGTGCTTCAGTTAGTGCCAGATATGGAACAGGGTAACTGCTGGATTTTATATTCTGAAAATGGAGGAACAGCCATTATTGTCTCTTCTTCTTCTCAAAAGCCCACAGTGCCAGTTGAGACTCTGCGTAGCACCTAATGGGGCCAATCCACATTGAGTCTGCTTAAATCATTCCATATTCTATTTTAGGATGGTTACAAATGGCTGGATTTTGTGACTTCGTATAAATCCCTGCCACCGCCACCCTTTTGCTTGGCTTAACTTTCAGCTTGCCAAATTATTCTGCAGAATGTGAAAACTTGCTTAATATTTTGCATTTATTTGGTTGGATCTCCTCTATGGAGAACTCGTGCAAGGAAAGCACCCTACAGGTAGACCACAGCTGCGATACAAGGACATCTGCAAGAGGGATCTGAAGGCCTTAGGAGTAGACCTCAACAAGTGGGAAACCTTGGCCTCTGAGTGGCCCACTTGGAGGCAGGCTGTGCAGCATGGCCTTTCCCAGTTTGAAGAGACACTTGGCCAACAGTCTGAGACTAAGAGGCAAAGAAGGAAGGCCCATAGCCAGGGAGACAGACCAGGGACAGACTGCACTTGCTCCCGGTGTGGAAGGGATTGTCACTCCCGAATCAGCCTTTTCAGCCACACTAGACGCTGTTCCAGAAGCACCATTCAGAGCACGATACTTTAGTCTTTCAAGACTGAAGGTTGCTAACTACTACTACTATTTGGTTGGTCATAAATAAATACCAGATTGTGGCACTAACTTTTTTTCTTAGCGGACCCACATGGCTGCCTATGCTTTCCCTCTCCCTCTGAAAAACTCAATGGGACTCAAAAGTGCTTAAAGTTGACTTCTGCCCAGAATTTTATTGTAAGGGAAATGTCTTCTCTGCTTTGCATCTGCTAGCCATCACATCTGAGCAATGCATTAAAGATGCATTCACTTCTATCAGATTAGTGGACCAACTTTAGCTGTGACTTTCAAATCTACAGCAGCTACGGGTCAAAAGTCATTGAACAACTTGGAGTTGCATATGAACAGAGCTGTCCTTGGTATTCTGAGACAAAATATTAATTCCAGAACCATCTCCACACCAAATGGCATAAAGTCACACTCCTGTCCTTGTGCTGGTTTACACACTTAGCAGAATATGTTCTCTGTAAACATATTGGTGGAGCATGAATTTTCATTCATCTCTACCAGAATTCACCTCAACACATATGTACAGTATATTCTTTCTTTTCTTTCTTTTGAAAGAGGATTGTGTGGATTGATTGTGGTATGTGCATAGTCTAGAGCATTCATTCTCAATGCGAGCCATATGGCTCCCTGGGGAGCCCTGGCAGATCTGAACGGGGCCACAGACTGGTATTCAATAATAAATAATTTTGTTTATCTGTTTGTGCTGAATCCTTGTTTGGGGGGGGGGGGCGAACCTGAAAAGGGCTCCTAAGGGACCATAGCCAAAAAGAAGTTTGAGAATGGCTGGTCTAGAGCACATATTATGCTGTTGGCATGTGAGTATTCATGTTTCCTCATCACATGTACAGAGGGCTCATTCTGAACTGTGAACTGGTCCTCTGCTGACTCATCTTGAAAGACTACTTGCACTTAGTTCCAGAGTACCCCACTTCTAAACCATGCTTTGAAAGGGTAAAACAACAATTTCTTCTGTGACTCTGAATTTACATTCTAAAGAATTTAGAGACTTGGTACTCCTAAGAGTTCACTGTATTGTAGTTTTCATGCAATACATTGGGACACAGGTAGGACTCTGAACCGCCTTGCTTTGTCTTTAATGTGAATACCAGCCCTAGCCATGATTACTAGGCTTCTAGACTTTGTATCCATTCTCTGTATACCAGTGCCTCTGGTGAAGACTACTCACCTCTTTCCTTCTGTCATTATCCTTCTGCAGCAACCACTTAACAGAGGCCTGTGGAGATTTAGGTGTACACTCAAGGAAAGTGGTGTTGTTCTTGACTCCATATTGGATGACCTCTGCTGTATTTCGATAAGCTGGGGAATGAAAGAGACCAGATGAGAGTTATTCTTTCTCCGGGCATGAAGAGGCATTACAGTGTTACTCAATGATCACAACTGAAACCAGGATTATCTCTGGCTAATAACATTCACAGGCAAGTAACGTGGGGCAAAGAGCTTATCCTGGAAACATTCTAAGGAAGTATTTTTTTTTTTTTCTGCAAATAGTAAGATATCACCAAACTGAGTAAGATTTCTATTTTCCCCAGTCTACCTATGCAGATGCTTTGGGTGGGGTATGTGCTTGTAATAGGAGAGGCTTACAGGATTGAATGATGACATTTACTAGACTATGGCTGCAATCCTAACCTCACTTTCCTAGGAGTAAGTCCCACTGAACACAATAGGACTTACTTCTGAGTAGATCTGGTTAGAATTGTGCCCTATACTTTAAACGTATACTAGTTATCTGAAAATGTGAATACAGAATTTGGCCCTGTACAGATTCGTTAATAGAGCAGTGCAGACATATAATTCCTCATCTCGGGAACATACTGTGGGTTTGTACACTCCTTCTTCCATTCTTGTGCATTAACATCTCTACTTCCTCTATGGTTTGTTTAGGCCTGGTGTAGTGTTGCATCTCTATTGGGGTTAGTTATTGTTAAAGCAAATCAGGATATGAAATCATTATTTCGGACTCTGGTTACAAGGGCATCCTGGTTCACTTTAACACAATTAACAGCAATGTAGATTTCATGGGAGACAGAAGAAGAAAAAGCACATGATCTTGTAGCATTTCCTGATCACTTAGCCACAATTAAGGGATAGACAACAATATGCCTAGACTGAGCCACCAAATTTAAGACGATGATACAATGCCACTGAAAATAACAAACAGAAACCGATGCTTTGAATTAGGCATGTTTACCTGGGGGAAGGTCCTTTTGAATACAATGGGACTTACTTCTAAGTAAGCATCCATGGGCTGTCTGATCACTTACTTCTGTTCTGTTCAGGGGCTAATATTGCAGAACATCACTCTTTCTCCACTACTGTGAAGGTGCGAGGGGGCATCATTTTTGCCCTGTCCCTCCTACAAAAAGGGCAACGGTGGGCAATATGGAGCACCTTGTTTGGTGTTTCATGCCAATAGGGTGGGTTTTGGGTAGTTCACTTTGTAGTAGTTCAGGGTGGGTTTGGGGTAGTTCAGAGGCCAGCAGTAGTATTAAGCAATCTTCAATGACTCTGTGAACAGAATGTTCATGGGAACCTACTGGTGTCTGCCACTCTATTTTTAACAGTTTTACTCATTAAAATCAAAATGCTATGTTCTTGTATAAGCTGAAAAACCGCATTCAAATATAAAATATGTTTTGCAATGGAAAAAAGACCCTAGGAGTTTAAAAATAAAACGGAATTAGTTTTAAATTTAAAAAAAAAAACTTTGCAGTGTTTCAAAAATTTGTCAAGATTACCACTGTGTCCCAGCAGAGTAAGCTCTAGAACAGGGCTGCCCAAACCCCAGCCCCCGGGCCACTTGTGGCCCGTGGGGGGCCCCAATCCAGCCCCCCAGGGAGCCCCCCATCTCCAATGGGCGCTCGGCCTGCTGGAGACCTGCTGGAGACCCACTAGAGCCCTCGCTGGCCCAACGCGACTGCTCTTTGCAGCGACAGCGAAGAAAAAGTTGAGCACTCACAGGAGAGCAGGAGCCCCGCCCATCCACATCCCTCCCATTAGGTTGGGGAGGCTACAGCTGAGTCCAGGTGTCGGATGGGGGTGAGAAGTCCTGGGTCTGTTTGCCCTGCTGTTTGGTTTGGGGGGGGCGGGAGTCGGCACTGAGGAGGGACAGGAAACTGTGAGTCTATTTGTGCTGCTTGCATGTGCTGGGGGGCAGCGCTGCAAGGGAGAAATCGCGAGATGTTTGAATGCCGCTGGAGAGCATGTCTACTCGGCAGTAAATCCCAGCAGACTCAGTGGGGTTTACTCCCAGGAAAGTGTGGATCCGATTGGGCTGTGTGCTTGGGGTTGGGGCTGGCACTGCAGGGGAGAAGTCTCCGGGATGTTTGAATGCTGCTGGAGTATGCAGCAGCAATGTAGACATCAGCAGTAAGTCCCACAGAGTCAGTGGGGCTTACTCCCAGGAAAGTGTGGGTTGATTGGGCTGTGAGTGCTCGGTTTTGGAGGTGGGCGCTGCAGGCGAGAACTCATGGGATGTTTGAATGGGGAGGAAACCTACTGCTTTTGCTTGTTGGGCTTGCTGGCAGAGAGGGAGGAAGACGGGGGTCTGTTTGTGAAGGGGGAAATACACAAAGCTCTCTGCCTGCTTCTAAGTTTGTTTGGTGCTCGGTGCAGGCTGGGGGAGGGGGGACTGAGAGAAGGAGACAGGCAGCTCCCTTCTCTGTGTGAATGAGGAGAAACAAACTCCTGTCCTGAGGGGGAAGCTGCCCACCAGATCCCTGAATGATAGTGTTCCTTTGCTGCTGCTTGTTGCCAGGATGGGGGAGAGAGAGTGAGTAAAGACATGCTCCTGCATGGGGAGGGGGAAGGAGCCCATGCTGACTCCTCTTAAGTTTGTTCTGTACTTTTCCCTAGGAAGAGGTGCGTTATATGTGTCAGGAATTATTTTAACAAACCCCCCTTTTCTGGATCTCATGTGTATTATAAATAAGCTCAGTAAAATTAGTTCATTCATATAAGTACTGTCTCTAATATATTAATTTATGTAAATTTATTCAAATTTGAAATATATATTTCCCTGCCCGCCCTGACACAGAGAGATGATGTGGCCCTCCTGCCAAAAACTTTGGACACCTCTGCTCTAGAATTTGGAAGCCCTTCAGCAAGGTAGCCAAAGTGGCCCCCCCTCGATCACAAAAGGTGGTGCACTCAAATTGAGAATGATGGCACTATTGAGGTGCCTGAAAATGCATGGAATGACTTTGCCATCCTTTGGAATGCTTCTTGATACTTGTAATAGAAATAACTAAATGTGTGCCAACTTCCTTCTACTTAAGTCATACTGTCAAGAGTTTTGCTGCACAGACACTTCTGAAGCAGTGTTTCCCAAGCTGTCGGTCAGGATCCACAAGTGGGTTGCAAGCTGATTTTTAGTAGGTCATGGAAAGTTTTTGAAACATTTTAAAAAACAACATTGTGAGTACTCTTCACTGGCATATCTAGAGGGGGTCAAAAGGGACAAATGCCCCAGGCGCCAACCCTCCAGGGGCACCTCCTCGAGCCTCCCCCCCACTGCCGCCTGTCTGCTTTTTTCTTTAAAGGGAGAGAAGCCAGCAGCTCTGCTGGCTTCTGTCCAATCCAATCTAATTCAATAATCTTTATTGGCTCCTGTCCCTTTAAGAAAAGCTTCCTCCTGACAGAGGAGGGGCGCCCAGGAGCACTCCTGGAGAGGCAGCAAGAAGCTGCCTCTCCAGCAGCAATTCAGCACCAGACTGGGCTGCCCCCCACCTCCTCCTTTATAGGAGGAGAGGGCGGGGCACCCTAGAGCATCAGCATGACTCCTGTCGCACTGACGCTCTGGCCTGGGCACCCCTGCCCTCTCGCTGCCTCCAGAGAGGCCTCCGGAAGTGAGAGGGCGGCCTGTAGGCTTCCCGGGCCCCGATGGAAGCTTCTGCGCCGCTTGTAAGCAGTGAGGGCAAGGTCTTATTTTGAGTGGTCTGGGGCTGTGGGAAGCAGTGCCCCAGACAGGCGGGCTTCCAGCAGCCCCAAACCACTCCAATGGAGAACTCCACACCGCTTGTAAGTGGCATGGAAGGCTCCATCGGGGCTTGGCTGCTTCCTTCGTTTCCCCTTTTTTCCAAAGGGGGAACGGAGGAGGTAGCTGCACGGAAGTCAGTGCGGTGACGATAACTTCACTGCAATTACTTCCAGGTCACAGGTGGGGGGGCAAGGAGTATGGGGGGGTGGAAAACTGGGGGTTGCCCCAGGACCAGGAGCCAGGACCCCTAGGTATGCCACTGGTACTCTTGCCTGGTTTACAGAAGAAAATCATTCGCTGGAATGCTAACCTGTGGTATGAGGTTACAACTTCATTTAATGCAACATGACAATACAACTTCATTCCCCAAATTAAAATGTCACATTTTCCAATTTTCTCTAGTAATTGGAGTGCAGTAGGTCATGTCTGAACCCAGTTTTGGCCTTTTGTCTGGCCTGGAAGTCCCTAACAGCATATCCTGCTCCTCAGGTCAGCATTCAGGGTACCCTGGAATGACTGGACAGGTTTGGGAGAACAGTCCTTGAATTCCATTTAGCAAAGAATCTAGCAAATGTCTACACACATGCTATATGTAAGGTCTCTAACAACCTCAGGAGCACAGAACCCCAATTATTAATTAGTAATTTAATAAATTAATAATTTATTAATTATTATTAATAAATAAAACATTTCTTTCTAGATCTCCTTTTTGTGTGTAGTGGGTTATGATAGATTGTTGTTTTAAAAAGTGGGTCCTGGTGCTAAAAGGTTTGGGAAGCACTGTTCTAGAGTTGTAGATATGTTAATTTGAGGTTGCATGGCAAATGAGTCGGATGACCCCATTGTTTTGGTGCATGGCACAGTCTAGGCCAGCCACTTCCAACCAACCACTGTGCTGTGGCACATTGGCATACCACAAGTGGTACACAGGTGTGCCATAGGAATTTGTGGAAGGTCATTTATTAGTAGGACCAATAGGGGTTGTGAGCCCCCCACTGGCAGCATTGTGTGCCTTGACAACTGTCAAAAACCTGATGGTGTGCCTTGACAATTTTAGTGCCTTATCAATATGCCTTGAGATGAAAAACATTGAAAATTGCTGGTCTAGATTGAAAAACAATAGCATTTACACTCCCAAGTGGTCATTCTGTATGGGTTTGTGATGCTTTCTTAAGCTGCTTATATAGGTACAGCTATATTTGTTTTTAAATATATTTCTAAAAAGCGATCTACTCTAAATTCCTCAAAAAAACCCACAAAGCACACAAAAAGGAAAGAAAGAATGTTAAAAATACATGGGTGCTATACTATTCTTACCAGTAAACCACATGGATGACATGATTCACTCAAAAGAAAGACCACATGTTTTTATAACCCAGCCACTGCTCAGTTCAAAAGTACCTTTTAGGTTAAATCCTCGGCATTGAGTCATAGGGTTTCCATGCCTCACATCTTGTCTCCGACTTCTCCTAAAACATTGAAGAGATCAGGAAAGGTGACAATTGCCACAACTGTATTAAAGTAGCCAATTGAAAAGTAAGCTTGCGAAATACAATCCCTGAAACCTGTAGAAGAAACCAGCATTTAACTAAAATCATCAGGACTTCAAATAGATCAGAATGGAATACATTGCCCTATATCAGAAAGAGTGAACATAATCTGAATGCCACCCAAATACCTTGCATCAGATAATCCCTATACTCTCAATATTCATAGATTTGTCCAACATGTTGCATTTAGAGGGGAAATAGGTCAGACAACAGACCTTTACACACATTGAGTTTTGCCACTCTTCCACTTTCATCCTTGGGATCTGAACAGTGGCTGTGGAGTATTTACTGATGCTTTCTTTATAAATGCTGAATTTCTGAGCAAAATAGATTTCTTTTTGCGTGAGACCATTTCCAACACTCTGTCTGCAAACAATATACCCCCAAGTTTGGTTGCTGCCATTGTGACTTTTGCAGCTCTTGGAGATAGCTGTATCATCAGTATGTTTTAATTCCAACCCCCTCTTATATGTCTCAGTTGTCTCCTTTTTTAAGTTGTTAATAGGAAATGTTCAATGGGTGTAAAACTATACACATATGGGATACAGACAAATGAAATGAAAGGAAATGTTCAATGGGTGTAAAACTATACAAATATGGGATACAGACAAAAACAGCATCCTCCTCCCACAATATGGGTGAAACAAGCACTTGATGCCACCACATTTTGTATATCATCTCAAGATGCCATCACAATGTGTATTGTGGAGATGGGACCAGAGCTCAGTGATACAGCGTGGGCTTTGCATGGAGAAGCTTGCGGGTTCAGTCCTGTACATCTCCAGATAAAGCTAGGAAAGATCCTTGCCTGAAATCCCAGAGAGCCACTGTCAGTCTAGATCAGGGGTGTCCAAACTTTTTGGCAGGAGGGCCACATCATCTCTCTGACACTATGTCAGGGGCCGAATTAATTTACATTTCAAATTTGAATAAATTTACATAAATGAATATATTAGAGATGGAACTTGTATGAATGAATGAAGGTCTTGCAATAGCTCAAGGCCTATAAAAATCCTTGCACAAAGCAAGGCTAGCCTTTCCTTCACTGCCACTGCTACATCACAGATGTGAAACAGCAAGCAGTGGAGGGAACCCTTGTCCCACAGTTCATGCGAGAGGTCAAACAGTCATCTTCACATTGAGAGCAGTTGTGTCAGGCCAGCATGGGCTCCAGCAAGTCTCTGGAGGGCCAGATGCTCATTGGAGATTGGGGGCTCCCTGCAGGCCAGATTGTGAGTCCCTGAGGGCCACAAGTGGCCCCCGGGCCGGGGTTTGGGCACCCCTGGTCTAGATAGTGCAGAATTAGATGGACCCATGATCTGCCTCAGTATAAGGCTGTTCACTCATTTTCCTGTCAGTAGCATCCAGTGACAGCAGTGGACAACAAAGAGCGATGGTTGAGATAAGCATTCCTCAACACTGCAGGAGGAGGACTTGGCATGAGAATGGGATTTTTAGCTGCAACCCAATATCCTCTGTAGTGTTGTAGCCACGCAATATCCCAGATCAGAACCAGTTTTGCTTGTCATAGACATTAAGTGCAATATAATCCACTTTTGCATTAATTTAAGAGTTATGGTTTGGAGAAGTGGAACTTAAGATGACTGAAAGCAGCCAAACAAGCAAATATATTTCCTGAGCCCCACATCTGTGGACGAGAACATTGCAAAGTCACTGGATATTCTGTAAATTGGATATTACCTAGGATTGACCCAAGATATTTTTGTTTCCTCAAGCGATTGTGTCACACAATCCACACAAATGTGCCATGTAAGCAGCCTCTTCCACTTGCCATCATTCTGGGCAGCTATGGCAAAGTGCTGGTGGCCCCACCCACTTGCCATCACTGCCCAGAATGGCTCCAACAGTGAGTGTGTTGTGGTGCCCTCAATACCTTTCTCAGCACCCCCCTGTAGCTACACCACCACCTTACAGAATTATCAATCAGCAGCTTCACAAAACTTTGAAGTGAGGAATGGGATAAGATGTATTATGTTACATTATTTAGACAGATACACTTTTTTTCTCTAAGCTCTCTGATAGGCTTAGGAGGTCAGACCCCTTCATTTGTAAAACCTTACCTTAATAAAAGATGGTAATTTGTCCCTTGCCTTTCTTAACAGAAAACTGTGATAGAGGAGTGCTTTCCCCATTCTGCCCTTTGATCTTGAATATACATGTCAACAGTTATTGGGTGCTTTGACCTTCTCAAGACAGGCCATAATTAAGGAAAATAAGAGGTTCCTAAGAATTCTAGCATTGACCTTTTGGTTCTTTCAGAAGTCCTGAATTAGTAACCCAGTTTAAAGGAGTCTATAAAGAACAGTGAAGAAGAATTGTTTTATTTAAGAGGATGTGCTGTGGGTGTATTTTGGAAAACAGGACATGATCAGATCTCCTGAGGTCCTGTTTTGGGAATGAAATTTAGGAGGAATTTAAAGGGCAGAGACAACAAAGACTGAACAAATGCAGCCAGTACAAAAAGAGCTGCTATGGCTGTCTAGACTTTGGGACTTGTCTTGGCTCCTGTTCTGATGTTTTCTCTATCATAATCTGCTTTTTTAGATAAACGAACAACTTATTTCCTAAACACATGAAAACCAGACTTCAATCCATACGCAATGAATTTTTTTCTACAATAAAAAAAGGCAGGATAAACAAAACATTGTCTCCAGAAGTTGTATTCTTCTGCTAGTCTGATGGAGCAATTATGAAACCCAAAGAAGTTTCTAGTTTGTTGGCTGGGCTCAGTTCACACCTGTACTACACTAGATAAAAATTCTGTAACTTGCAGTTGCCAGGTATGCTTTGGAATAAGAGGTGTTGTTTTGTTCCCAAACAGCCAAAACCAATTATGCTAACTATAGCAATGCCTGGGGGGACAGACGGACGGACACATGACGACACTATAGTAATATTGAGCTGTAACTTCCTAAAATGGCTCAGAATATACAATATTTCTCAGTCCCAGGTCTTCCTGGTAATCTGGTTTTACAGGCATTTTCAGACTAATGCTGGCACAGATGGAAATTTAGACGATGAATGCAATTGTCAAGCAAAATTTCAAAAGCTAGCAGTTTATGGCAGCCATCCCATTTTTGTTCATTTCAGTTTACGGAAGGAGTCATGGCTTATGTTCAGAATGTACATTTTGCAAACCAAATGACTCCAACTAGCCCTCTACAGCAGCTCATTTTTTACAGTGAGGGACTTCAAAAAACAAATGTGTGAGTTGAATAGCACTTGGCAGGCTGCAATATATATAGGGCTGCATTTGGGTTGGTGGATCATAAGGTTTGCAGGCCAGAACCAGAAAGTCTAACCATTTGCATATCTGGTTGAAGGGTCTCAAGTTGGTGGTGGTGGATGGAACATAGCCTGAGAGTCTAAAGAGCTGGTGCAATTATCTGCCTGAGACAATAGGTTATTTCAGTGCAAGGCAAATCTTTACATTTTATAAGTGTTAACCCTTTCAAACACAGGGCAAGAAGCAGCAAACTTCTGATGTTGTTTCCTTGCAGAAGGTAAGGGTTGAGAGTATCAGTCGCAGAAAATGGATTTTGGTGCCCTTGCTGCAATTTCTACATTGGAAATTCCTACATAGAGCAAAATGAGGAAGGATGTAAACCTTTTTGAACTGATATTCCTTTACATAAGATAGTGTTCCGTATCTTATGTAAAGGAATATCAGTTCAAAAAGGTTTACATCCTTCCTCATTTTGCTCTATGTAGGAATTTCCAATGTAGAAATTGCAGCAAGGGCACCAAAATCCATTTTCTGCGACTGATACTCTCAACCCTTACCTTCTGCAAGGAAACAACATCAGAAGTTTGCTGCTGAGAACGGCACAAAGAGCTGATCTACGTCTCCAGAAACGTTCTCAATTTCATGTCAAATAAGAGCATCGCAACAGTTCTAACATTTTCTAATGGGGAAGAAAAATGATTTTGTTGTAATTTTGTTTTTGTTATCCGAGTGTAGAATTTTCTAGCTGGAGCTGTCTGAAGAGGAAAGTCAGATCCTCAGTACACTAAGAGAAGCAAAACAAGCTTCATATAGTAAGCCTTCCAGTTTAAAAAGCTGTATTTGAAAAAAGCAAACACTTCTGAAGGCACACGCAAATGGGTATTTTAGCCTTTCCAAAGTTAGCAGTGCAAAACATCCTCTTTCAGTATCGCATTACACAGCCAGCAAATGCACGTGAAGAGATTTGCAAAAGAAATACAGGCCCAAGCTTCATCAGGCAGCCTAATATTTACTTACCTTTTCCCTGTTGGATAGAACCTGGAGCAGGAATTGCCGTCCCAGGCACAGTAAGGGTCTCTGGCAAGGCAGCAATCGGCACAAGCAGTCCCATAGATATGACAGCGGTGCAAGGAGACCTGAGTGACCCCTTCGTCTGAGCTGACATATAACTGTTGCTGTTGAACAGGAAATTGAGAGATTTATTTTCAGGTGCTGAGATTAGAGGTGGAACTTCAGCCAGGAGGCAGCTAATAGAGGACTAAGCCCTTCCACTCGCTGGGAATTAACATCAAAGCCAAGAGGTGAGCTACCAATGGGTAGAAGGCCAAAATAAACAGAGGGATCCCTCCGATTAATATGCCTATAATATAATACCTTCCTGTTAGAAAATACTTATTGAGAATGTTAGTGCTTTTTAAACACAGAGGTTCATTGTTCCATTTTGTCGTGGGGAGGGCTAAGTCTAGCCCAGTGACCTGATACATTGTTTCTTCCTGAGGATACTATGTTCCCCCCTCCCCCAGCTAACAATTCAAATGAGACCCATTTTGCTGCTGGCAGCCTCTGACTTCTACCGTATACCTTTGTGTGTCCACTATGCCAGAAAGGGCATGTTATATTAGGAGTAGCATCTCAGAGCTGCCTACATGCCCCTCATCATCATGTCAACATCAACATGGTCAGCATACACCATGGGCATGATTCAGCGCACGGTAAATCCAGGGATTCTATGGCAGAGATCCAGGCATGTGCTTTCGCTCTCCCACTGAAATCACTAGGATAGGGCAGCGCTTTTCACTTGAATGGAATGTGCTCTTCCTTTAATTCACAGCATACATTTGAACAGACTTGCCTGGACATTGGACAGCCTGTTTCAAAGCTAGCCTATGAAACTCAGTGGTTGTTCTTGGGAAAGCCTCTACCCACTAACCCAAACTCAGTGTTTGCTTGTGATACAAAAATACAACCCGTAAGCTTAGGGATAGGATAGTAAAGAAACAATAATAGCAATATCTGCACATTACAATTGGGCCAATATTATAAAGGGGTCAACATTATCCCCAAGACAACACTGGTTTAAGGAATATACTGTACTTTCTTTACCTTTTTAGATGAAATGGCCATTGTTGTTATTGCAGCATTGTTCTGCAAGACAAAAATAAATAAATAAACAAACCATAATTCTCTTTGCTCATCTTATAGTTCGGTTAACCATAGTCATAACATTTCCAGGACGGTCCTATAAAATAACACTTCTCTTTAGATATACATTTTTTCCTCACAGTTCCTTAAAGAGATATAATTCACTCCTCATCGCTCTCAGCGGCAACACAGTGTTTGACATGGCTGAAAGGCCAGAGACAATATGGAGTGTGTGTGACTCTCTTGACTTGACTCTCATTAAACCCCTGAACACAAACACTCGAAATTTCCAGACAGTTCTATATGAATAGCCCTTTAAGAGCCACCTCAGAACTGAAGATAGGACACTTTCACCTTCAAAGCATCACTTTCTGTTCGCAACAAATCTTTATATTTATGCTTTAAAGACAACAGTGTGCGGCATTTTATGTCACAGCTCATATTTAATTAGAAGCAGGATGAAGGGGAATATCTAACATTTCCTAATACCTAATAGACAATACAGTCTGGTGGCCTGGCTTTAGATTATCAATGCCAAGTGACAGCATTAAAAATGAAGTGTTGGTCCACTTGACATTTTGTTTGTGTTTGGCTTATTTAAAGGACACATAAAGCTAGCTAGCATGTTGCTCTTTTTCTACTTTGGCCTTCACTTAGACACAGAAAAGGACAAAAGGGCGCTTGGAAGTGTTAATAGGTATGTCATGCTAAATTAGAGAGACAGTATGCACTCAATTAAAAAATGCTATCACCGGAAAAGAACATAAATCATTTGACGTAGCACAGCTTAACTAGACTAATCAGAAGAGAAAAATGAAGTTATGGCAGATCAAATTTCACTGCATTCAGCTACACGGACTGTATGGGGGAACAGAGCAGGGCTAGGTGGGAATACAGCCTGTGGGTAACTGATGAACCACAGGCCAGTTTCTGGATCAGCAAGCCTAAGCTGGTTGTTTTCATTTCTGAAAAAATATCTGGTCTCCGGACTAATTGAGAAAGGCAGTACTTGTGTTCTTAGGCAGGAGTGGCTTATCAGGATCACTTAAAGGTGAGTTCTTCACTGTGAAGAGATCATGAGAACACACTCCTGCTTTGTCAACTGGAAGCCATGGAGATTCCAATATGGCTCCCAAACGACAACGCTCATGTGACTAGATTGCTCATCCGGACAGTTTTTTAAGCTCAAATTGGCCACTGCCAATTATCCCTGTGACGTAATATGTCATTGACAGGTTAGTGAAGCACTGTACAGGTCATGCCTCGTTATCCGCTGAGGTTTTGTTCTGGAACCCTTAGTGGATTAAAAAAAAAAAATCAATGGATACCAAATCAGTGGAAAAATAGCTCTAAAGATCCACTTTCCTGCTCCTTTATTGAACCTAGAATGCATTGGTATAAAAACTATACCACATTCAGCCACGAAACTGTAAGCCTAGTAAGCCTAGACTGTACGCAACAATTCCAATTATTTGTGTTCCAAAACAAAACTGCCATGACAGCTTAAAGAACAAATTTACTGAGACAGGAGCATTGTACACAACAGCATCCTTTATCAGATCCTTGCATACAAATGTTTACATTGCAATAAACATGGCTTAGTCATTGTTCATTCCTTCTTCCAATCACTTCTCCTCTCACTGTTTGTCATTCTGAGGAGAGTGGAAGGGGGATAGCAGCTACTCTTGACCTGAATTCTGAACTATCAGTGAAGTGGGAGAGGTTTACTAGCAGATCACTGTCCATGTCATGCTCTCTTAGAAAGGAAAAAGGAGATGTGCCTCTGTCACCCCTCCACCCCAAGTGATTCTTTTACCAGCAGTTGTACCTCTTTTGGTAAAGAAGCTCGTCATCATTTGCTACAACTTCAGTTGACCTATAAAGGTACTTGTTCCCAGGGCAAATGGGCTAAGGTCCTGGCTACCTTACTTTTCCACATCCAAAATGGCCACATAAAGCCAAGTTCTGTCAAGCGTCCTGAAAGCTCCCCCCAGAAGCAGGCAAAAAAAGCTGGAGAAGGTGGTCATACCACTAGCAGTCTTTCTCTACTATCTGTTTGAATGCTTATCTCTCATTTCAGTTGTCCCTAGAGGGGTAAGAGCAGATCTAGATGGGTAAGAGCAGAGGCAATTAGCTGCTAAGGAAGGGTAAGAGAAGAATGTAGAACAAATGGAGAAGGGCAGTCAGTGGCATTGCAACTTTTCAGCTTTCTCCATCCTTCTCCACGGCAGCATTCTGCATTCTTAATCATCAGAGCCTGGCCTACATGTGGCTACTTTTCACGTGATACATGTAAAATGCAGCCCAGTGGCATTGCCATTGCAGGTGCCGCCAAGGGCAGGTGTCACCCCCTCTTGCCGTGTGACTTCCCTCTACTTACCTGGAGCGACGCAGGACACCCAGAAGTGATTCGGTGGAGATGTGATGACATCATTGCATCATCGCATGCAGTGTCGATCCACTTTCAGGGTGACCATAGATGGCCATTTGGAGCCTTGGGGAGGGTGGGAGAACTCGTCTGCCACCAAATGCGGCATGGGACTCCAATCAGCGGGGGCTTGGGTGTGGCACACCCATCCTCCAACCCTACTTGCTATGCTACTGATACAGCCAGGATCTTATGTACAAAAATAGCTGCAACTGTTGATGATGGAGCAGGACAGTGGCAACTCTATTTTCCTTGGAAGACATGAGTCAAATGATAGCAAGCCAGTGGGCTACTTTTGCATCACTGACTGTTCGGAATGCTATTTGACAGGTGTCTTTCCCCATCCCCATAATTTCTTTACACTCCTTCAAAGCACTCGTATCAAGATTTTATGAGGTGGGGCAGAGTCTTGAAGGTGCCAGAGCCTCATTGGCTTTGCTCCAGCAGAATAACTACTCTTCTTGTTCTTATAGTCCGCTATAGAGGGAATCAGTAAAATGATTGACAGGGACAGCATAATTCTGCAGATTTTCTTCCTGAAATATTTATTTCCTCATTGCAGCTTTGGTGGATCAGGCCCCTGGCTTTCCAATACCAGTAACATCTGGGTTTTTGAGAAGCACATGGAAAAAAAATAAGGCTGTTTGGTTGAGATTTGTAGCTGAGCATCAGAAGCTTATCAGATAATCAAAGTACAAGAGAATTTGGTGTTCCATTGCCAGCGATGGCAATCATGATACAGCAGAAAAATCTGCTTCTGGCAGCATGCAAAAAGAAGCAGTTAACAAAATCCCTTAAGCTGGGATGACAACATAAGAAAAATAAGCGATTTAAATGCAGTTGAAAAAGATTTAAGCTCCTCTTCACTTGGAGAACTCCAGCCCCACAATAAAAGCAGTTATATTTCTCCACATGTAATGGTTTATCAAAGACATTTCAACCTTGCTCAGCTCCTTCTGATCAAAGTGAACAAAAGCGAGAAGAATAAAGCTCAGTGAGACAAACCTGAAAAACTTCCAGTTCTTCTAAAATGAGTTCTCCGCTTGAGGAGGAATTGTTGGGCAGGACCACAACCTTCTGTACTGTGCCCTGGTCTGGAACACAGAAGGAAGGGAATGGGGATGGGGGATGGGTGGGAAGAGGAACAGCAAAGATGAATGAAATCATACATAGTGCTCAGACCACATCAGAGGAAGTTACAGAACAGATGAGAGCCCAAAATACAAAGAGCAGAGATAAACTAATCTCAGATCTGGTACACATAAGCTTCACAATAAAATTCGTTATCTTTATCTATCTCTTAACTGCAACAGTGGACATTTTCAATTACATTTTTGTTTTTGCTAATTAAAGCTTTGTCATTGCCAAAAAGAAAACAAATATTTCCCTTATTAAACACTCTTCCAATGATGACTTAAACCTACAACAAAAGGTACCTGTCTCTATAACAATTCATCACAATCTACATTTCCATTAATAGCCAAATGGACATGACGGGAAGGTACACCTTCCGGGCAGTTGCTCCTTCCAGTCATGTCCAGGATGTTAGTGCGCGGCTTCCCTGGGCATCAGAAGGCTTTAGAAGGCCTCCCGGAGATGCTCAAAAGGCACTTCTGGTTTTTGCTAAACCATTAAGTCAGAGCTTTTCAAACTGGGGCGTCGTGACGTCCCAGCCTGAAGGCCCTGGCCTCTGTCCCCTTCCGGTTTTGTGGAGGTGGAGCACAATCGCTGTGCTTTCACTTTTGAAGACTTGGGGAGCCTTGCAGATGCTCGCACAGAGCTTCCCCCATCCCCAGGAGGCTGCAGGAGGCTCTGGTAAGTCTAGCCAAGCCCCTGCAGCCCCCTTAGCAAAGCAATCCTGGGGATCGTATCACTGCCTCCCCCCCCCCGTCCCTACAAGGACATACTATGGGGCTCAAACTCCCTTGGAGTTTGAAAACCACTGCATGAAGTGCCTGTCAGAAGGTCTGACTAGGGATTTCATTATCTGCGAATTTTGGTATCCATGGAGGGTCCAGTAAAGATCCCCAGCAGATACTGAGGACCTACTGTCCATCAGTTCAGGTTTTGGTTGGGGGCAGGTGAGGGGACTAACACATGAGACACAAATTTCAAAGTTAGACTCAAAGGCCTGCCCTTCAATTTACTCAGCATTACATAGCAAAAAAGCAGGGCTATTGTTTTAAAAAATACATGAGCATTCCAGTGTTTGAACTGAAACAGTCATGCTTTTGCACAAAAAGTGCACAAAACCTTTGGCTTCTATAAACTACCAGTTTGATCATTTGCATGCTCTCAAAAAATGAAGAGAGCTCTTTTGTCAGGCCTTCAAAGATTTTATACTTTATGCCAATAAAAGTTAAATAAATAAAGATTTTATATAATTTTTGGTACATTTTAGTAGTTCTCCCTCAGTTTGTTTTGTTGTTAGTTATATTTGCTATTCTTTTGATTGTATGTATATTTGCTTTTAATTCCTTTTTTGTGAGCCATCCCAAATCCCCATCGAAAAAGGTGAGGTTTGATTTCTTTTTTTTTTTTAATAAATAAAATTTGGAACAGAAATGCAGCAGTGATGTGGAACGCCCCCATCCAATCTGCCACTCAATTTTCATAATTAGCAAATGATTTGCATGATATGCAAATTAGACAGCTTGGATTTAATGAACTGGAATATGGCGAATTCTATCTATAGTGCATGGTTGTTGTAAGGAGTGCTGAGATAATGAATGGAAAATGCTGTGAACATTTTTAAGCACTGTAGAAATATTAAATAGTAGGGTTATTTTAAACCAAATGCCTTTACTGAGGATTTGGAAAGGAATGTAAAAATGGAAAGTGGAAGAGTAAACAGCCAAGACATGGAGAAATGGAGCAAAGAATAGATGACGTGGAAGACGGAAAAAGTCAAGAAAGGAACAGAAAGTGGTTGAGGAAACTAAATATTGACCCTGATCCTCAACTGGTAAAAGATGGCCTAGTTCAATTGACCCCTAAGAACTATGACTATGTTTACAACAGGCTATGGTTTGGTTCACAGTAGATATGCTTGGGTAGTAGGAAACACGCAGATGTTTGGCTTCTGCAGTAAGTTCAAGTCTTAATTCAAGATAAGAGTTTAAATGTTTCCCTACATTTTTTTATAAATGCAAGCCAAAAGCGAACATTCTCATCAGTACTGTAAACTTCAAAAGATAGGCTTCAAAAGAGCCTTATAAGAGCCCTTCCTCAAAACAAACAAACAAACTAAGCAAAGACAACAATTGAAAGGGCAAGCAGTCCACATCACAACCACCACCATTATAACTGTAATAAGCGCTGACCGAACTGCAGTTGAATGGGGTGAACCTCATCCTTTGAGGTGGTCCATATTTCTTTCAAAGATGAGACGGGTTACAATTGCCATTCTGACTCAAATATGCATGCAATGTACACACATAGATCAGGGATGGTCTGACCTCAGGGTCAAGAAAACAGAAAAAAAGATGACTAATTCAAATCCTGCTTTTCAATCCTGCACTATATGAAAGCGCAAAAATCCGTCTGGAACTGGAAAAGACCATCTCCAGCTTGTTGCACATTACAAAGGATATACAAAATGTCCCTGACAAATGTTGAGGATCTTATCAAAACTCTCATTTTGCTGCTCTTAAAATTACTGGGATGTTTTTTTTTCTGATTGACCTAATTCATCCCCAAATTTCACTTTAGGAAAAACTTCGTGGCAAATTAGAGATGAGTGAACTCCTGAGAAAAATTTTGAGACTCTTATACCAATACTCTTGGCTTCCCCTAAAATTTCTTGGATGTTTCTCTAAAATCAGTATGAAATTTTTGGCCCCTCCCAATAGTGCAGCTGTATCAAAAAGGTTAGCAACTGTATCCAGCAGAGGGGAGGGCGGGGCAGGAAGCTTTAGAAGAAAAAGAGGATTTGAATCCCCTTTCCCCTCAATAAGCGTCCCGCCCTTATGTGTCTTCTTGGACCTGCACCAATGATTTCACTGGAGCCAGTCAAAGGGTGGGGAGGCTGAAGGTGAAGAGGAGAGGATCTGCCTTGCTCCATCCATCCCCTTCCCACCTCTCTTTCCCCCCACCCTGCCCAATTTCACCCACTCCCCCCTCCTGCCTCCCGCACTGGCTTACCAGTTCTGACAGCTGGCCAGAGTAGTAATGGCATGTTTGGAAAGGCTCCAGGCTTCCCACAAGCACTCATTGTCATTTTTTAAATAGATATTTGTCATCAGCTGAACATGACATGGAGTTGAACACTTTGGTTTACAACTTAAGACTCACTGGTATTGAGCAAGTTGTCTGAATGGTTCTGGACACTATTCATCAACAGCAAGTGATTTTAGAAATGGGATTTTAGAAATGGGCTATGTCAGAATGCCAGATGCAAGGAAGGGCACCAGGATTCAGGTCTCTTGTTATCTGGTGTGCTCCCTGGGGCATTTGGTGGACTGCTGTGAGATACAGGAAGCTGGACTAGATGGGCCTATGGCCTGATCCAGTGGGGCTGTTCTTATGTTCTTAAGTGTACTGGAGAAAAACCAATGTAGCCAGCATCTCATGGCCAGTCCGAGACATATGAAAAGTCGATAAGTCATGCATGACTCAAAGAGAGGCCAACACCTTTTCTACCATCTACTAAAACAACTGCACAAAATCCAACTTACATTCAGCCCTTCTTTTGAAGGATTGAAGAACTGAGTTCAAAGATCTATAATGTTGTGAGTGACTCATAGTGAGAACTAGCATTCTAAAATAGTGTTTCAAAAAAAACACACACACACAAAAAAAAAAACCAGCAACAAGCTAGTTTCTTCCAAAGTGGAAATTTCAGACAAATTTGGAAGCTTCTGCCAAGGTCAACTTCTGACTTATTTCAAGAGAAGCAAAAAGAGTTTAAGCCATTTCGGCCAAATTTTTGCATATATGCAACAGGGATCAAATGTATACACCTGTGGGTTGGGCAGAAATGGGTTAAATAAGACTAGCACTACTACTTGGTGACTTGGGGGGGCATAAAAGTGGTGATGAGCCTTTAATACTCCGTAGCTATCATATGGATCGGAGAACTTTTGGCCACAGTTCAAGCCAACGTCAATGATCTGCCGTGGCCTGGAGACAACTGCCTGATGTCCATGGTGAGTTTCTGCACTGGAGCAGTACACTATGCGCTGACGGCTGTCAGGTAGAGTGTTTTGAAGTGGCCTCCATATGACAGTGAAGTGTGTGAGTAGCCTTTACCCAGAGAATCACCAAGTATGCCTTTGTGCAAGCTGCCTTCTGTCCACTCCAACTGCTGCTTGTAAAATGACATTTCCTCAGACTTATCATAAGCATCAATATTGTCACTATACATATGGGCAATTGGGGATGTAACAAACATAAACAAGGTTGTGTTTCTGCCATTGAAACAGCAGTCTTACTTCTCCTCCTCTTCTGTTCCCTAGTAGAATTTAGTAGGATAATCTGAATCATGGATTTCACTGCTAGAGCAGGGATGCCCCCCCCCCACTCCACTTCATTGGCTGGCTGGTGGGGATGGGAAAATTCACAATGCAACAATGTTATCTTCTGCATTTTGTATTATAGGACATTACTGGGGAGAAAGGAGGAGATTATCATTCACACAGGTCTCTTGCAAAGCCTTGTTCCTGCCCGTGGTACGGATTTGCTTAAGGCCACCCAGCAAGTTCGTGATGAGCAAATGTTTAACCTCAGGCCCACAAGGTTCAGGCCCAGGCTGTAATTCACCTGACAACTCCATGCAATGGATGAATGAATAAAGGACTGTTATGTACTTTTCATATGAAAGAACTATATAATTGATCAGTGTGGGTTCAGGCATGTGGAGCAGGTGAAGAGAAGATATGGGGTGATCAAAATCCCACTGAGGTCTTCAGAAAATTCTTATCAAAATTCAGTAATTACACCATCCACTTTGGTCAATTGCTTCTCATGTTTGCAGAAGGGGATTGGAAAGCATAACTTAGCCTCTCTCTTTTTTAGCATTGTTCTTTATGGGTGACTGGATGCTCTTTAGTCATCTGAGAGGCAACTTCTCTTTCTGTGGCACAGAAAAAGGCTCCCTGTGGGGCCAAGTTTCTGCATCAACCCATCAAGTTTGTACAGTGCCTTTGGATCCTTTGAGAATGAATGGTGCACAAGTCTAAATGCAAGACTGTTATCTTTCAGAAAGTCATGCAGGATGTCACAAAGACAGCTGCCTGCTTATGGGATTTATTTCACCAGCTCCATCACCTAAACAAGGAAGACTGTGAGAGCTATTAATGTTTGGCAGAGAGCAGCTACAGCGAGCCTGATACTCTGGGCCAGGGTCACAGTATACTGCATTTATTTTCCAAAAATGTTCAAAATGACAGGCACATTTTGTGGCACATTTATGTGAGTTAAAGTAAGCAGGTTCTCTCCAGGCCATTCAATTAATGCATTTTGAAATTGATTACCTGTAACGGGAGTTTATGCCTAATAAAGGTTTTGTTGACTGTTGACTAACTACTGGTAAAGGGAACACATTAAAATAAATGTTGTGCTACAGAATTATTGGGGCTATACAGTTTTGGATTGTGGGTGCAGGATTGCATGTGCATAATCCTTCCCGATTAAAAATTGGAGGTACACCAGGTAAAAGATTAGGCTGCACCCATTGCTCTGACATGTTAATTTCATTGTTTTATTTTGTATGGGGGAAGCAATCAAAGAGTCAATTGTCTATCTGCATTGTCATAAGTGCAGTCTCGGGAAGATTGAACCACAAGATTTATCTGCACGTGCAGATCAGTCCTGAGGCTACATGGGACAAGGTGTTACAAACCTGGCAACGCTTCAGTTGAAGGCATGAGTCACATCCTAGACAGTGACAGACATGACTGGCAACATCTCCGCTGAGCTTCAGGGACAGATACATATTGCCTGAGCTCAAATGTTGCCAAAGTGCCAAGTCCTATTTGCCTTTGCCAAAAGGCTGCTGGAGCTTGCACTGCCAAGTTAGCAAGCCTGCCAGCTCTACACAATGCCAGTATTACACTTACCAGAAGAAAATTGACACAAATCTTTTAATTAACCCATCGTCCCCATCTGCACTTTCTTTGCTGACTGACGAACGTAGCAAATTCTTTGCAGCCTTACGAAACCACAAAGCCGTGGAACAAAGTCTTTTTCTGTACTCACAGCAAATCGGAACCGAGGGTTATACTGTGTCCTGATTGTTCTCTGTCAACCACGCTTATGGCATTTTGTGCAAGTAAAGCCAAAGAAAAGAGCCTTTCCTCCACACTCTTACAGTATCAGGTTGAAGTATGTTAAAGATAGAATCAGATAAACAGGGTATTTTCCCTTTCTCCCTCTATGGGTGGTTCTCTGTAGGGAGTTGAATTCACAATGGATTATACACACAACGGTATTTTAGGAAAATGTGAATGTGTTGAAACAATGCTTAGCAGCAAAAGGCATTATGCCTGCCCCCCCCCCTTCAAAGTGAAGAAGAAGCAGGGCTGCATAATCTGTGAGATGGGCTTAGGTACCTCCATTTTGCCTATCCATCTCTGCCATCCCTGCCCCATCCAACCTCTGTCGTTGACTCTATCACTGCCTCACTATGTCTGTCTTTGCCATGCATGCCATATAGCAGGGTCTCCAAATCCTGGTCCATGGGCCACATCTGGCCTTCCAGAGAAATTTATAGCAGCAACTGTTACCCTGCACATACCCGGTCTCATCTGATCTTGGAAGCTAAGCAGGGTCAGGCCTGGTTAGAACTTGGATGGGAGACCGCCTGGGAATACCAGGTGCTGTAAGCTTATACCATAGTCTTTCGAGACTGAAGGTTGCCAACCAGCAGAGTATCCAGCCCATGCGGTTCTCCAGCCACTCAGGCTAAAAACAGTTCACACACTTCCCGGTCTCCCAGCAAGAGGTGGGGAACCACTAGAAGTGGCTGAATATGGTATATACCCATGTTTTTTCAATCCTTTTTTTTTCAAAATTCATTCATACAATGTGGCCCTCATGCTGAAAAGTATGGAGACCCCCTGCCATATGGCAAGAAAAGGCAGAGTATCTGTTACCCAGAGCAAGACCCCAATCCTATCAAACCCCCCCCCCCCGCTGGTGTATATTCATGCATTTGGGTAGAGTAAAAAAGCTGCATGTTATAATAGTGGCAATGTGCTTGACTGATTCAGAGGCTGCCACTTTGCCTCGTCTTATAAATTGAAATCAGACTGTTGCAGAAATCCACCAGAAAATTACCATTTTCATTGGAAAAAAGTTATTTTAAATTGCCCTGGATGTGGTTGAGATTGGCAATAGTATAGTTGCTGATTGAATGTGAATGATTTTTTTTTTTTTTTGGGGGGGGGGGAGAGCTACACTAGGGTTCCTTGCAAACTATGGATACCCTAGGCAGAATGGCTGACTGGAACCTACTCTAGTAATCTCACACAAACTGTATTAAAAGAAATACTACCCAAATGTTAATATTAATCACTTACAATTTAATTCAGTTGAGGCAAGTTGTTAAAAAGAACATACCATCAAACCTCTTAGGCAGTGGTTCTTAGACTCTCTGGGAGTTTGAGGCCCGATGTAAGTTCTTGTCGGGGAGGGGGCAATGGAGAGAAGCGATCGCCTAGCTCACACCACTTTTGAGGGGTGCAGGGGCTTTCCTGCACTCACCAGAGGCTGCAGCAGGCTCCTGGGGGTGTGGAAAACACTGCGTGAGCCTCCAAAGTGTGCAAACTATCAAAGTGTGCAAACTGTCAAATTAATGATCGTGACCCACTTGCAGTTTCACATCTGAAAACCAGAAGTGGGTCTCGATTGTTATTTTGAGTGTCTGTGCAATTCAAGGGGCCCTGTGGAGGCTCAAGCAGCATTCCCTGCACCCTGGGAGCCTGCTGCAGCCTCTTATGAGTGCATGAAAGCCCCCGCGCCCCTCGAAAGGGGTGCCATCCAAGCGATCGCTTTGCTGCATTCCCCCTCCCTGCCCCTTAAGGGGACAAAGGCCAGGGCTCTCAGGCTGGGGCATCATGACACCCTAGTTTGAGAACCACTGCTCTAAGGCACTCATGGTGGCCATGGCGGTGCAGACTGAGTTGCACTCTTAGTAGAGTGGTACTGGTTGAGCCTGTTGGGATCTTCTGCTAGTGCCAAGATCCTATGATCAAAGCACTGTTGGTCAAAAGGTATTAAAACCCTAGTTGTAACTTTGTATTACCTGTTCCAAGAAATAAGACGTGGTATCTTCCATCTGCTGCATTGACACGGTCAACAGCTATCTTTGTATACTTGTAGTCTGTGCCTGTCCGAATGATTAATGGCCTCTTGTGGACTGGGTAGATGGGATTGAACATCAAGGGATGGTTTCGGATGAAGGTGACCACATCATCTGGAAACTCCTTGGTCGTTCGTATGTTGGGTGTGAAGGCTCCTCCGGGACACTACGAAAGTGGCAGTGACAACCATAGTTCAGCAATTGTTGACGGCAATCAAGAGTGTATTCATGTCCAGTTTTTCTATAACATCTCTGAATTGTAGAAATGTGAGTAACTTCCCCTGAGTCCTTGGGACAGGGCAGGCAAATCTAAATCAATAAGTAATCATGAGCTGGTCTTCAAATATTATGGTGTATTTTAACATACTTCATTCAAACATGGTTTAATTTAAACACTGCTCGAAGAACAGCATCTGATATACCAAGTCAGTTCCTATGAAGGAACTGCATTCAGCCGAATGCTGAATTTCTTCCTGGCTCCTTTAAAAAAGTATATGTGGTGGGATGGCAAAGAAAATTACCTACTCCCTCCAAGATATCATCCTAGTCTTAGGAAGGATGTACTGCTGAGACAGATGTGTGTCCGCAGATGTTCATCACAATGCTTAAGTGTCCAGTAGGCATGATTGAAGAGTCTGGTGCACAATGCATGACACAAACTGGATTGGGGCCTAACAGCCCCATGTCTACTCAGAAATAAGTCCCATTAGAGTTAATGGGGCTTACTCCCAGGAAAGTGTGGCCAGGATTGGTCTATAAACCATTTAATTTACCTACCAGGATAATTCCTCCTGAATGCACCAGAATGGTCCATCAGGAAATATAAGCATCTCAACCAACCACAGATCACCACACATTTACCTTATTGCAACAGTTTGCCACATGCCTAAGACCTTTGCCTAAATTTATCCCTGGCACCCTAATCTTAAAAATGCGATGGCAAGAGATCTGAGGTCAGAATACCTTGCTGAAGTTTAGCTGTGGTGGCTTTGTAATAAGTTATTTTCATACCTAGGTTGATGTCACAATAAATACTACTTTGGTTGCAGAAGTTTTATTATGTTGCCCCCCCCCCAAGTGTATCAACAGGGTCCCCTAAAGTCCCTGTCTGCTATTTAACAATGTGATGACATGGAAACACATCTAGAAATAGAGGCTGTTTCCAGCGCTACTGCAATAAATGAATTACCTGGAGGTTTGTTCTTATTGCCAGAGCAACGCAACATGCTTTGATGTGCTGATACAGTCATCTCTCTCTCTCTCTCTCTCTCTCTCTCTCTCTCATACACACACAGAAAGAGAGACTTCATCCAAAACATGTATTTGATGGTGTAGCAGTTCATCAGATTGGGCTTTAAGCAGCTTTATGCTTGCAAAGGGCCTATCACAGAAATGTTGCATTTTAACAGGTTCCTGTAAGAATCATTGCCAGGGATGTCTGCATTCATTGAGCAACCATAGCAGAAGAAAAAAAAAATTGTTCATGAAATTGTTCAAACCAGATTAACAAAGTTCTACATTTGACTTGAACAAACAAGCTATCTAATTGCCCACAATTTATGTATCCACACATCTTTAAAACAAGAAAGAAAGTTTATTTTGTAGCATGTGTGCTGGGCAACCCAATCCTAACTTGTGCTGGAAACAGGCAGGCTGGCGTGTCTGTGCTGTATCCAGCAGCTCAAGGCAAGGGGAATAGTTTCCCCTTACCCCACGTTGCAGTAGCTCCAATGGGTCTACTTGGATCTGAGCCACCTCAGGAGGTGGCACAGATCTGAGCAGAACGGAGCAACAAGAGGCTGTTCTGCGCCGCCTGGGAACGGTGGTCAGGATCTGGCATAACTCTCGGGTCCTGGCCCTGCCTCCCACTCCCCACCCACCCCCTGGAACCCCTGCCACCGCCTGTCCTCTCCTCTCCCCAGAACGCCTCCTCCCTGCTCTCTCCACACACCCCTAGACCTCTGCGCCAGCCAAACTTGACTGGCGCAACTCACCCATCCTCTGGGTCCCACAGTAGAGTGGGGAAGCCGGCGTATGTCCGTGCGCTGGCCTAACTCCCTTCAGAGTGGCGCAAAAGTGCTTTACTCCAACCCCAGCCCAACTCCCCCTTTGGATTGCACACTAAGTTTTTCACTTTTTGAGAGGCTCTGAACCTTGGTTTCGAAATACAATGCCAAAATTTTAGCCACTGTTCCAGGCTATCAAGTGTAGGAAGTCTTGAGCTGGAGGCCCTAAGGATCATGGTCTGGCTTCCTAATACCTTTGTCACCAGGCATGACCTGCAGAAAGTTCAGCAGTACAGTCCTTTTGACTGGGAACCAGGTGACACCCAATCCACTGCCCCTGTCTTAACATAAAGCTCTTCAGCTGTTAAAAAAATCTACTTCCTCGAACCTTTCCCAGACTATCAAAGCCTCACGAGCCCTTAAACATGTGGAGGCATGAGAGCTGCTGCATAGAGGCATAGAAACTGTTGCAGTGCCACGTCTTCCTAAGCCATTTATGAGAAATGACAGGCCATTTCTACAGCTTCTCCCCTTGCCAGCCTCACCCATCCTGCAACTGGGGCAACACTGACATGGGGAGGTGATGCAAAGTGGGCTTCTCCCATGTGGTCCCCCCCTAGTTTTCACCATACTTGAGCAACGCCGGAAGGGAGTGTTGTAAATGAAGGAGGTGCTCTTTCTGAGATGCCTTCTGCCGGTTCCCTTCTCCACCCAACTCTTCCTGCCTCTTCAGCAGACCTTCTCATTACCTTCCCCTTCATCCTTACCCAGGGTGGGTCACAAAAGCAACAATTCACTCTCAGAAAAAGAAACTCCAAGGCCTCCTTGGAGTTCACAGCCCACGCCTAAGCTTTGTGTCAATATCAGAATGTATTTTGCTTGCAAAGATATTTCCTCAGTAGATGGAGCAAATTTTGTATGTCTCAGTCATGCTCCCCCCCCCCCGGCACCTGCTTTCTAGACTGAAGAGCCCCAGTAGCCTTTCCTTGTAAGGGAGGTGTCCCAGCCCAGTAATCATTTTGGTCACTCTCTTCTGCACCTTTTCCCTAGCCAACAAACATTCCAGTTCCCCCATCTTTGCTCGGAGACTTTGGGCATTTGTATAAAAGCACTGGAATACAGCATCCCCCAAGATGGGCTGTTTATTTGCAGGGGATTGCAGGAACATCCCCCTATCCACAAAATTATGCAGGGGATGGACAAAGTGGATAGGGGGATGTTCTTTTCCCTCTCACACAACACCAGAACTAGGGGACATCCACTAAAATTGAGTGTTGGGAGAGTTAGGACAGACAAAAGAAAATATTTCTGTACTCAGTGTGTAGTTGGTCTGTGGAACTCCTTGCCACAGGATGTGGTGATGGCATCTGACCTAGATGCCTTTAAAAGGGGACTGGACAAATTTCTGAAGGAAAAGTCCATCATAGGTTACAAGCCATGATGCATTTGTGCAACCTCCTGATTTTAGAAGTAGGCTGCCTCTGAATGCCAGGTGCGAGGGAGGGCACTGGGATGCAAGTCTCCTGTTGTCTTGTGTACTCCTTGAGGCACCTGGTGGGCCACTGTGAGATACAGGAAGCTGGACAAGATGTTCCTTTGGCCTGATCCAGCAGGGCTCTTCTTATGTTCTTATTTTTTAGACATGGCAAATTAGACATGGCAAATTTTTACATTTGCCATGGGGCAGCAATTAAGGTACTTAGGGAGGGTCAAAAGATGGGTCTTTGGAGGACATGTA
Organism: Tiliqua scincoides; assembly: GCF_035046505.1. NCBI lineage: Eukaryota > Metazoa > Chordata > Lepidosauria > Squamata > Scincidae > Tiliqua > Tiliqua scincoides. The sequence goes on along the minus strand of NC_089827.1, from coordinate 23,380,894 downwards.
GGCTATCAAAAAGGATCTCTTCACATGGCCTATATTTTATGCACAAAAGCAGTTATTCTCAACTATTTAGGAGGGTATGGCCCTTTGGCAGCTCTTAGGGGGTTCCAGGGGAACCCCCATATCAAACAAGGATACAGATAAACATAAAATCCTCTGCTCACAGCTTTCAGTCTGTGGCCCACTTCAAATGTTCCACAACTCTCCAGGGGACTATATGGTCCCCAGTGAAAACGTCTGCAGAATTAACAGGCAGTACCATAGCATCCTATGGAGACAGCCGAACTCCTAGAATATCCCCCTACACCAGAGATGAAGTAAGAGTCATAATGTATTCTATGACATGAGGCAGCCCCAGATGGTGATTTATATAGTGTCTAGATGACAAAAACGATTTAAAACACAGTCTTCGACTCAGCGTAAATCAGAATATTACATCATGGCATTTTTCTATTACTCATAGTTGATTGTGGCAGAAATACCTGCAACAACTGGCTGGCTTTTGAAGGAGTGCCAAAGCCTGCAGGGCCTGGCTGTTGCCAAATGAACATGTTGCCTTATTCAATTTCACTCTAACTGTTGCTTGACTGTGCAATGACTGCCTTATGAATGTGAGCATTGGCTTGGAGGATCAGACCAAGGTTCATTTAGGCAAGCCTTCTATTTCAGAGTGGCCAGTTACAAGGAAGAAAGAGCGCTGCCTTTTATACGTCATGATTAAGGTCTGTTTTTCAACACCAAAGGGGTCAGAAAGTGATTTATGTAGCCAAATAAACAAAATGCTCACAATCTAAAAAGTTCCAGCAAACAGCCACTAGAACAGATGCTATGCTGGGGTGAAGGGGACATTGCTCCACCTCTGCTGTCTCCCTGCTCAATGTGCCTCTGTGCACACTTGGAATTTTTTACAGGTGTTGGCCTGGAGAGCCAGGATGGCATAGTGGTTTGGGAGCTGGACTTAGACCTGGCAGGTTCAGATTACATAAGAACATAAGAACAGCCCCACTGGATCAGGCCATGGGCCCATCTAGTCCAGCTTCCTGTATCTCACAGCGGCCCACCAAATGCCCCAGGGAGCACACCTGATAACAAGAGACCTCATCCTGGTGCCCTCCCTTGCATCTGGCATTCTGACATAACCCATTTCTAAAATCAAGAGGTTGCGCATACACATCATGGCTTGTACCCCATAATGGATTTTTCCTCCAGAAACTTGTCCAATCCCCTTTTAAAGGCGTCCAGGCTAGACGCCATCACCACATCCTGTGGCAAGGAGTTCCACAGACCAACCACGCTGAGTAAAGAAATATTTTCTCTTGTCTGTTCTAACTCTCCCAACACTCAATTTTAGTGGATGTCCCCTGATTCTGGTGTTATGTGAGAGTGTAAAGAGCATCTCCCTAGCCACTCTGTCTATCCCCTGCATAATTTTGTATGTCTCAATCATGTCCCCCCTCAGGCGTCTCTTTTCTAGGCTGAAGAGGCCCAAATGCCTCAGATTCAAATCCCTGCTAAGCCATGAAGCTTCCTGGGTGACCATGGGCAGTCAGTCACTCTCAGTCTTGCCTACTTCACAGGATCGTTGTGAGGACAAAAAGGAGGAGAGGAACTATGTACAGCACTGAGATTCTTGAAAGGGCAGCATAAAAATATGAAAAATAAAATATTATAAAAGTACTTAATTCTGTCATTTGTTTTTTCAGTGCAATCCTATCTTGTGCTGGAACAGATAGGCCAGGAGGTCTGCGCTGTATCCGGTGCAAGGCTGGGGCCAGAAGTGGCTCTTCCCCTTCCCCCAGGTAAGCCACCATAGTCCCAATGGGTCTCCTTGAACTTGTGCCACTTCAGGAGCACAAGGCCTTGAAGCCGCTCCACGCTGCTCAGGGAATGGGGTTGAGAGTCAGCATAACAGCCAGTCCCAGCTCCTCCTCCCGCTCCCTGCCGCCTGCCCCTGGGACCACCTCCCCCCACCGAGGAATGCCTCCCGCCTGCCTCCTTGCTGCCTCCACCCCATCCTCCCCAGATCCCTGCATTGGCTGAGCTTGGCCAACACAACCCTCCCTCCCCAAGTTGGCTCGGAAGCAGGAGGCAGCCTCTGCGGGCTGGCATGCATCCTTGGGCTGGCTCAGCTGACTTTCAAGGAGGCATAAATGTGCTTTACAGCACGTTTGCAACCCTCGTAGACTGGCCTCTTGTGCTGGCCTAAACCAAAGTCAGGATTGTGCCCTTGCTGAACAGTGTAGCAAGTCCAGTTTGTCCATGTAGCTGAGCACGAAAAGTTCATTCTTATGTTTAGAAAACACATGATGGAGTCCTCCTGGGATAGTGCTACTTCAGATAAAAATAACTGGGGGGGGGGGGGGAAGGAGGGTGATTACATTTGTGAATGGAAGCCCTACCTGGGGAAAAAAATAATGTTGAAAAAAGACCAGGTTTCTCCCGGACATGTTAGTTTGTTGAAGCAGGTCACAAGATTCTTACCCACTTCTGTTCTCTTAAAGGCTCCTACAAAAGGTGAATTCACCTTTTAGACTTTGTATGGACACACCAAGTTTGACTCACTCCACAGAGCCAGTTATTTGCTGCTTAGGCAATATTCTCTATGCAATGAGACACGTGTTGTTTTTTTGTTCCACTAGAGAGAAGTTGCTGCACATGAATCACACTCATGCAGCTGCCATAATGTACTGGCTAGAAGGCTGTATAACAGACAAAACCATTCTTTGATTATGGTGCCTAACTTGTATGTATTGTGTCTAGCGACTGTGTTATCGTACCACTGAATTTAAACAAATTGATAAGAGCTACTGTCTGGTCTTGGGCCTGTGCCTTCTGGCAAAGATGAACAGCTGGTCAGAGACTTGCTGCTTTGCTGGGAGCGGGAGGGGCAATTTGGGGCTGCCAGGAACTCCAGCGACACCCCTCACAGCTGAACAGAGCTGTGAGGTTCAAGATTCCAGAGAATGGTTGCAGTGCCATCAGTGGGAGTGGCATCACCCTGTACAAAGCTTGGCAACCCAGAAGATTGGCAGTGACGTCATGACATCATCCCATCATCAAGTTGCTTATAGGTTCGAGAGAAGAAGCTTTCATTGCCAGAGGAAGGATAAATGTTGGTTCTGGCTGCAGTGAGCTGCACTAGCTGTCTTGCCTGCTGTAGCATGGCACGGCTGGAGTGGGGAGGGGGTGACACTGGCACCCCCTTAGCACCCTCTTATGGCTGGTAACTGGGGTGGACCACATCCCTTACCCTTCCATTGCTACACCACAGAGTGTGTGGGCGGCACTTCTATAGTCTTAGCAACAGTGAAAACATTCTGCCTCCAGTAATACCCAGAGCTATCACAAGGGTAGTTGAACCCTTTCATATGGTACTCAGGCATTTGCATCTTGGACAACTGTGTCCTGGTCAAATGCATTTTTGGTCATTGGTGTCCCTAGACATTTGCATCTAGGTTGTTTTTTTTTTTTGGCCCTGATAATTTACATCCCACTATAACTGACAGCCCAATCCTATCCACACTTTCTTGGGAGTAAGCCCCATTGACTCTAATGGGACTTACTTCTGAGTAGACATGCACAGGATTTGGCAGTGAGACCCCATGTTATATATCCTAAGCCTCTTATCCCAGCTCTAACCCTAAGCATTGCATCTTGAAAATATAAGATAACTATATAATATAATATAATATAATATATAATTAAATATAATATAATATAAGATAATATAAGAAAGAGAAGATAACTAACAACAGAGATGGAGGAGAAGGAACCCCCTTCCTTTCCATTTCCTTGATCAGTGGAGAGATCACAGAAGGCCAAGAAGCACAGGCACTTACAGCTATTAAAGCATGCATGTTGGCAACCTTCAGTCTCGAAAGACTATGGTATTGCACTCTAAATGGTGGTTCTGGAACAGTGTCTAGTATGGCCGAAAAGGCCAATTTGGGAGTGACAATCCCTTCCACACTGGGAGCAAGTGCAGTCTGTCCCTGGTCTGTCTCCCTGGCTATGGGCCTTCCTTCTTTGCCTCAGACTGTTGGCCAAGTGTCTCTTCAAACTGGGAGAGGCCATGCTGCACAGCCTGCCTCCAAGTGGGCCGCTCAGAGGCCAGGATTTCCCACCTGTTGAGGTCCACTCCTAAGGCCTTCAGATCCCTCTTGCAGATGCAGTGAGGATCTGGATGGGGGCTAATAAGCTGAAATTAAATCCGGATAAGACAGAGGCTCTCCTGGTTCGGAAATCCTCGATGCAGGTACTGGACTATCGGCTTGCTCTGAATGGGGTTGCACTCCCTCTGAAGGAGCAGGTCCGCAGCTTGGGGGTCCACCTGGATTCGCAGCTGCTCCTGGATTCCCAGGTGGTGGCTGTGGCTAGGGGGGGCCTTCGCTCAGCTTCGGCTGGTGCGCCAGCTGTGGCCGTACTTGGATTGTGCAGACCTGGCCATGGTGATCCATGCCACAGTGACATCGAGGTTAGATTATTGTAACGCGCTTTATGTGGGGCTGCCCCTGAAGATGGTTCGGAAACTGCAATTAGTGCAGAATGTGGCGGCCCGTGTGGTCACTGGAGCTAGGCGGTTTGACTCTGTCGGCCCGCTTCTCCGGGGGCTGCATTGGCTGCCCATTCATTTCCGGGCCCAATTCAAGGTGCTGGTTTTGACCTTTAAAGCCCTATACTGCTCTGGGCCAGGCTATCTCAGAGATTGCCTACTTCCGTACAATCCGGCTCGTCCTCTTAGGTCATCAGAGAAGGCCTTTTTTACAAGTGCCGCCGCCTAAAGAGGTACGTGGGGCGGCCGCAAGAAATAGGGCCTTCTCAGTAGTGGCACCAACATTATGGAATTCCCTTCCCCTTGACTTGAGAATGGCTCCCTCTCTTGAGACTTTTCGGCGAGGCCTGAAGACATTTTTGTTTAAAGAAGCCTTCTGAGTGCATGGCCTTTTAAAACATCTTTTCTGTATCTTTTTTAGTATTTTTACAGGCCTGATTCCTCTGATTTGCTACGTTTTGCTCTTTTTATCTGACTTTTTATCTGACCATGGTTTTTATGGGTATATGTTAATGTGTTTTTAATATGTTTTTATTTGTGGTGAAATTATGTTTTTAATATGTTGTGAGCCGCCCTGGGTCCCTTTGGGGAGAAGGGCGGCATATAAATAAAGTTTAATAATAATAATAATAATAATAATAATAATGTCCTTGTATCACAGCTGTGGTCTACCTGTAGGGCGCTTTCCTTGCACGAGTTCACCATAGAGGAGATCCTTTGGGATCCGGCCATCATCCATTCTCACAACATGGATTACATGGATTTACAGCTATTAAATTACTTGCTTATTTAAAAAGTTTAACACCCCCTCCCATTTTATGCATTTACATATGAAATCTCATTGTTTGCCATTGTTTGCCACAAATGCCATTGTTTGCCATTGTACTTTCAAGTACAATATGCTTGGGAAGGAAGAATAAATCTACTTTTGGCCTCTAGCTATATGCTTTCAATTCGCTCACTTTAACTTGTGACTAGTCTTTTGGGAGAATGTGGGTTTCTTGCATCATGTGACCAATCCCACGTCTATTAGACCTCCTTGTTAAACGAATCATTTAATTTTAAGTGAAAATACTATAAAAACAATGAATTTCTGCAACGCACGCGAGATGAGTTTAGCCCAGTGTAATAACTTTTACCTTTTATCTGTTTAAACTCTAAAGCGTACATTCATTTATCTTCATGTGAAGCTGACCTGGTATGCTTGATGCTAAAGGGAATTACATTTCACTTGTGCCTTGCACTGTTCATACTTGAAAGCCCCAGATGCAGAAACCAGATCTGTCAAAGCTAATCATATTATTTTAATCGTCAGCGCCATTAACAGCCATTATGCTTCAGTTACAAGTTTATCAGCAAAGCACTCACTGCTAATCAGCTGGGTAACTGATCTTTCCTAACAAGGCTGCTGCCATTTCACTATCTGGAAACAAGGAATTGTTATTTTAGTTTCCCTGAGGACTAGGAAAAAGGAAGACAGGATATTGGGAAATAAATTGGCCATGACCTTAGTAGAGCAATGCAATGTCATTCACTTGCTACTTAAGGAAAGCCAATATAGATTATGATGAAGTGCAAGATTTGTCCCCAATGCTTGCTGCTTGTGCATGCTACAGTCCAATGCTAACCAACTTTCCAGCACCGGTAGCAGTCATGCAAACAAGGCACGCACTGCATTCTGCAGTGTGTGGGGTGGGGTGGGGTGGGGGGAGTCGTAGAGGCCTCCTAAAGTTAAAGGGCCTTTATTCTCTTACTTCAGGGCTGCATTAGCACTGGCAAGTTGGTTAGGATTGGGCTGTTAATCCTGCAGATTTAGCAAGCCTCCCCCTAAAGATAAAGATAATGCAAATTTACAATTGCCACAGGCAGTTTTTCCATGAGCCAAATGTTCTTAAAAGTTAATCCCACCAGTATTTAAATAAGTTCATGTTGCTGCAGCCAACCCTGTGCTCCTAGCACTCAGAAATAGAAGCTGAATGGTTTTACCTTCATTTTTATGGCTACCTTTGTAAACTTTAATCTTTTATCTAAGCTAAACACATCACAGTTCCTCCAGTCTTTCCTCATGTATAAAAATTGTTCACTATTTTCTTTTATCATCTCTGGTGCCTCTTAATCCTGGCCAATTTGTCCACATGCTTCCTGAAATATGTCTAGCAAAATCAGATGGGACATTTCAGTGTCAGACCTCAACAAAGCTGAGTGAAGAAACCTAGCAGTGGTGAGCATGAAACCATTGAGACGGGTCATTTGTAATGTTTTAATTCTCCTATGGTGCAATACTAAATGCGCCCTGGGCTGGCGCAAGTCCCTTGTGCCAGCCCAGGAGGGTCTCAAATGTGCCATAAAGAACATTTGTGCCTCCCTCTGAGTAAGCCATGCCGGCGCACGGAGGTGCGCCAGCCCACAGACGCCAGATTCAGTCTCCACAGTGGCGGCAGCAGGTGAGTTCACACTGGCCGAGCTCAGCTGGTGCAGGGGTCTGGGGAGGGCAGACAGAGGGTGGGGAGGATGTGTTTTGGGGTGGGGGTGCTGCCCCTGTTCCCAGGCAGCGCGGAATGGATCCTGGTCGCTCTGTTCTGCTCAGATGTGCGTCACCTCGTCAGGTTGTGCAGATCCGAGTAGACCCAATGGGGCAGCTGCAACTCTCCTCGGGTTGAGGGGAAAAGTTTCCCCTTGCCTTGGGCCAAGCCTCAGCCAGCCCCAAACTTGTGCTGGAAACAGTGCAGGCCCGCCAACCTGCCTGTTCCAGCACAAGTTAGGATTGTGCTGCTAATTAATTACTTTATTTTCACATTAAGAAAACCACATGAATACAGCACTACCCCATCCACACTGGCCAAACTGTGAAAAAAGAAAACTGACATCTTCCTTTGGTAAATAAACATTATGCTTTTCCCTTGCTTCTCTGTCCTCTCTGGTGCAGGAGCCCATCTCTTATAAACTCAACTTTTCAGAGGCTGCATTGCACAGTGGGTGGCCGATTGGCTCCAATGTCACAGGAGGGCAAAGCAACTTTCAGCTAGGTGAATGTGTGGGTTAAGGAGAACTAAGGACCTGGACCTGACAGACTCACACTGGCCCAGCACCAGTGCTCAGTGTCGCAAACATGCCATAAGGCATGCCTGCAACAATCTGAGCTAGTCTGGTGCTGACTCAGCGCGAGCCCACACTGAGTCAGCACTGGGCAGAGGATTGCCACCCAGAGCTCAGGGCAAGCACCAGGTGGCGGAATGGAAAGCTGGGGTGGGGAGGAGTGGGAGGGGTGTAGAGATGGCGGCAGGCCCTTCCTCCTGGCCTGGAACACCTGACATGGGTCTCCTCAAATCTGCGCCCACTCAATAGTGGGTGTAGATCTGAGCAGACCCATCAAGACCGCCTTGCCGTTACACGGGGTAAGGGAGCGTAAGCTCCTTTACCCCGATTAGCCCTGGTGCTGCTTCCCAGGCCTTTGGGATGCCGCGGTAGCCATTTTGGTGCAGTGACAGCCCTGGGTGCTGGGAAGCTCAGGACGGGGCTGCCCATTGCTATCTGAATACAAATTTTGAGATCAATTTTAAAAGTTGTGAAGTGCCTAAACCTTTTAAATGGCATCTTGTGGGTGCCTGTTGGCATTGGTGTAGCTAGAGGGGGAGCGGCACACTAAGTTTTGCAGGGAGCCTTCCTGCAGTGTACAAGCGGCTCCTTCCCTCCCCTTAGGAGCCATGTGGGCGGGGAGGGGAACGGCTCCCAAGGGGAGGGGGAGGAGCTGCTTCCAAGCTGCAGGGAGGCTCCCTGCAAAACTTAGTGTGCCGCCCCCCCTCTAGCTACACCAGTGCCTGTTGGCCAAACAATGTGAGGCCTTTTAATTAGGAAAGACAGGTGACACTTACTGCTTACATGATTATTCTTATTGGCTTTGAGTTCTTGGGATGGGGAGGACATACTTTTTCCACACAGACATATACGAGGAAGGCAAACAGTTCAGGGCACAATCCTATCCAACTTTCCAGCACCTGTGCAGCCACAATGCAGCCCTGAGATAAGGGAAGAGATGTTCCTTTGCCTTGAGGAGGCCTTCACGACTGCGTCACCACCACAGGATGCAGCACATGCCCCATTGGCATGACTGAGCTGGCACTGGAAAATTGGATAGGATTGGGTCCTCAGTCCACTTAGAGCAGGGGTCTCCAAACTGCAGCCCAGGGGCCACATCTGGCGCCCCACAAGATTTTATCCATCCGACAGCAATTTCGTTTAGGTCAGAGCATTTGCTGATGTTTGACTTTTTCACCCATTATACTGTATATCATTTCTCAGTTTAAGCACAGCATTGTTTCTTTGTAATTGTCACATTTTGTTCTGAGTCATACATATCATGCTGATTACAAAAAGGATCCAAATAAAATTTATTCATTCATTTAAATTTCATTCACTCAATTCTAAAATTAATTCTTTTCACCCCGTGAAAATGTGTAAAACACACAATGTGGCTCTTGTACTGAAAAGTTTGGAGATCCCTGACTTAGGAAAGCAGTACTGAGCTCTTGCACAGATCCTAGTCATTTCAACAGGATTTGCCTCAGAGACCTTTCCTGGTGGATTGTCCTTACAAATGACAAAGATAAGGACAAGGTGGATTTGCAAACCACCCCTGCTACTTACTGTCCCAGGTCGGGGGTAAGGGATTCTTCCTTGATAGGGAATCAGCTGATGGTTTGGGCCTTCCTTGTGTGCAAATGGACCATTGAACACTCTCTGGATGTCAGACAAGTGGTACACGCAAACTGCCGAACCTTTAAAAACAGAACTGGGAAGGAAACAGAAAAAAGTCCGTTCACGCTACCATTTTGCCATTTTTCACTGTGCTATATTTCAAAATGATTTCAGTCTACTTCAAAGATGCAAGATAATATAACAGAATATTTGATACTTTGTACAATGGTTTCCAAACTGTGCACCATGGTGCCTTAAGACACAGCAGCACCCATCGGCTGCGTGTTACCCCCAATGGTCTCTCCTAACAGTTACCCTGGGCACAACCTATGTGTGGCCCAGTGATGTCGCTAGGAGGGTGCGGGGAGTGCGGGCCACACCGGGTGATGCGCCGGGGGGTGACGTGCCCTGGGGGGTGACGTGCTAAAATCACGGGTTTAGGAGTTACCCCACCAAGCCATATACTATTGGATGTGGAATTACCAGTGGGATGCAATGCAAAAAAACAGAATTGAAATAGCTCCTTTCCTTCAAAAGTTATGGCCCAAAAACTGGAAAGTAAAAATGAATGGATCCCTATGGAAAGTGAAAGTGAGCCGTATTGCGCGTTTACTCGCAAGTAGGCGTACTTGCCATAGTCTGTTGGAAAGGGCAGGCTGCGCGGAATCCAACGGCACCAGAATGGTCCTGATCCAATGAATGCAGTCCCCAAAAAACACCCGAGAAGGAGGTCTCATGCCTCCCAGCTGCGAGTCTATTGAGCCCAAAATGAAGCCACGTGGCCACATTTACTCGCGAGTAGGCGAACTTGCCTTAGTCCATTGGAAAAGGCAGGGTGAGAGGACTCCAACAACGTCAGAATGGTCCTGATCCAATGAATGCAGTCCCAAAAAACACCCGAGAAGAAGGTCCCTCCCTCCCAGCTGCGAGTCTATTGAGCCCTACGGAAAGAGAAGCAGCCTCACGGTCGCATTTACTCATGAGTAGGTGGACTTGCCTTGGCTGGTGGTCAGGCCAGGCAAAGGGGAATATAAGGACACCAGAATGGTCCCGATCCGATGGAGCTGGAGTGCAACAAATGCTTCAGAAGGCAGCCTCCCCCCCCCCACTAAAAAGAACAAAAAAAGAGACTTGAACTGGTAAGGGGCATGTTTTCTATTTTGCACTTGTAAAGCCGAGAGGGTCTTTATCTTGATAAGCCTTAAATAGAAGAACTTTAAACTGGGAACTGGGGAGGGCTGGAAATCTCACTGATTCTTTTTGGGGGGTTGTTATTGCAGGCAGAGTAAGCTCCATTGACCACTACGGGACTTACTTCTGAGTAGACATGCATAGGCTTGAGCTCACATGCTGCAATTCCATCCACACTTTCCTGAGAGTAAGCCCCATTGACCACAATAGGATTTACTTCAGAGTAGATTCACTTGGTGGAACAGGACTGGCTCCCCCTTATTTAATTATTTCTTTTATTTTAATTTAATTATTTATAATTATTTATTTTAATTTGCTTGATGGTGTCACTTCTGGCCATGACATCACTTCCAATGGGTCCTGGACAGATTGTCATTCTAAAAAGTGGGTCCCGGTACAAAAAGTTTGAGAACTGTTGCAATAAGGTGTTAGTAAATTGACATGGGGTGTGTGACACGGGGTGTGTGTGAAAACTCTACAAGTTTTCAAAATCACTAAAATCAGAATTTGGCGGAATAACACCATCATGTTATATATCAATCAATGTGTAATTTCTTGCAGAAGGCAATGAAACAAACCACATTGAAATATCTGTGTTCTATCAAAAGGTACAGCCCAAAAACCAGTGGGGCAGGGCGATGGTACATCATCACACCCACCACCTGGGGCATTGCCCCACCCACTGCATGGGGTGATGCACTGGCCTCCCGCACCGGGTGACGCAAATCCTAGTGATGCCACTGGTGTGGCCTGTGTGTGCTGTCCCTAGTAGCCCCTTCTACCAGCTATCCCAGGCACTGCCATCTTGGATCACACAAGATCACATGAGATTTGGGTGCCGCCATCTTGGATCATGCAAGATCTTGTGAGATCCAAGGTTGTGGCACCCGGCTGAGCCAGGAAGAAGAGGCTTCAGGGGTGCTCTGACCCTGTTAAGTTTGGGAACCACTGAAGTAGCGCTTTGAGTTTTGCACTGTGTCGTAGGTCTGCATTCTCTTTCAAAAGAAGTAAATCACTATACCCATGTGGAGTGTTTTTCTGGTTGCTCCTTTTTTGGTGAGCACACCGTGGGTGAGATTGTGCTAGATTTGGGTCTGCAGAATAAGAGGCCACAGCTGCAGTCAACTAATATAGATAACTTTGTGGTTTCTTCTAGGTCAATGATTCAAGGTAAGCACTTCAGCCTTGCTGAAGATCGAAAAGATTGAACACACCATTGCTTCCATGTTCTGCTGGCAGAAACTGATATAGTGTCGAGCTAAGAGACAGACCTATGAATTGGCACATGGATTCTGGACTCAGGAGTTGCTAGGCAAGTTACTGCCATCAGCATTACTGTCTGTCAGACCAAAATTGTAGGGTTCTTGTTGGGATGAGAAGAAGATAATTGTTTGAAATATATTGTTCAAGTATTCAAATACTACGGTCACTATTATTTTGTTTCTGAGGGGCACTTGTGCATGATGCAAGAAGAGCCACAGGAAGGCAAAAGTACATGCTACCAAATCCACCTTTGTCCTCAAGTCTGGTGGGGGGTGGTCCTAACTATGTTGCTTATCTTGGCCTCTGGCTGGAACTCAGCACTGCATCACTGAATGTATTAAATGGTTTATGTGCACATTTTCTGACAGATGTCTAGCTCCGGTCCAGATCAGTTTCAGCCAGTTAAGATGGCTTCTTCCAGTAATTGCCAACATGCAGGCAGAAGGCCCTAGCTGCTGTATTAGCAAAGAAACCAAACCATGTTTTCATAATATTCTTGGCACCTCCTGCCTGAGGAGGGAGAGAGAAAAAGCAGCATGGATGGATTTGAGGCAACAGAGATTAAAAGTGCGGGGAAGTTTCAACTCTTGCCAAAGTGGTTTTATTTCAAATGGGGATTCCAAGAATTATTTCCCCATTGTAGCTGCAGTTCTCTCTCTTCCACTTCAGATTATCACTTGCCCCAAGCCATCTGTCCTTCTCTCAAAGGTGCAAATGCAGAATTGCTACATCGGCACTCTGTCTTTTAACCTTAGTTCCTGATCTTCACAATGAAAACAGCAGTGGTCTACAGAAATGATTTGATGAATGACCTAAGTCTAGAAGTATAGAGAAGAAGACAAATGAGGCATGTAATACATAAAAATAGCCATCATAGTCTTTTTAAAATACAAAGGATCATTGTTATTATTCAATCCTATTCACACTGACCCGGGAGTCAATCTCAGTGAAGTCAAAGAGGCTTACTTCTGAACAGACACGCATATGATTGTTTCATTACAATCTCATATCAAGTTACAATTTTACATCATGTTATAATCAGCATATTGCTCTCCTTCTCTTCCAACTCTGAATCATACAAAATGATGTGAACTTTATAGAGCAGTGGATCTCACACATTTAGCACTGGGACCCACTTTTTAGAATGAGAATCTGTCAGGACCCACCGGAAGTGATGTCATGACCGGAAATGACATCATCAAGCAGGAAATTTTTAACAATCCTAGTAACAATCCTACTCACACTTACCCAGGAGTAAGTCCCATTTACTATCATTGTTAAAAGAATATACATACTAGCTTGTTAAAAGTGCAGGTCTGTAACATATCTCCAAATGCAGTCACATACCATGGTAGCATCAAATCTAATAAATTAAAAATAAAATATTGAAATGAATGGGGACCCACCTGAAATTGGCGTGCGACCCGCCTAGTGGGTCCCGACCCACAGTGTGAGAAACACTGTATAGCATACTGGAAAATGGGTTCCACTAATAATGTACCATTATCATATCTGCTGCACTAAAATCTGCCTTCTTCTTCATTGAGATTCTTTTTCCAAATAATTATGACACAAATCAGGTATTTAAAAGGTGAATAATTATTCAGATAATGTACCTTTTCCCTAATTAGTTATTATTTCTCTCAGAAAAAGTAATCATTTTTAGCAACACTTGTGGCAAAATGGGTTTTAATTAAAATTAATTATCATTCTGTGTTGTAATATGTTTCTTCCATTTTGTTTGTGTGGAGGTAGAATAAATGTTTGGAGCTGCGTGAAGGTGGAAGAGGAGAATCTGAAGTGGAAGAGGCATGACTGTAAAATGAAATCCATTAAGATTTCTAGCTTTAGTTTTTGCTATACGTTCATATTGAAGTTACCCATACACACTTCAACAACAGCAAAGCCTTGTAGGCTTGTGGTTAAAAAAAAGAAAGAAAGAACCCTAGTTCAGTATTAAATCTTGTGCAGAGTTAGGAAAATGGCTTCCAGGGCCTGGAACAGTTTCAGTATAGTCTTTGTTGCCACCCTTATATGGGTTCCTTCACTCCAATTTCTACTTCAGGAATGTCTTACAGATTGGAAAAACCAATTTTCAGCTCAAAGATGCTGAATACATCCCATCATCAAAAATGTGGTTTCCCTTCCTGCCCTCACTACAGTGAAACACTCTTCTTGTACTGTCGACAAAGCACCAAAGGGACATTCAGCTGTTAAAATTTGTTAAAAAACCAAATGTTTTTTGGTTTCCAAACAATTAAGAGAAATTACCATAGCCATTAGTTTGATGACGACTGAAAATGTGTTTTCCATTCACCATGACAGTGTGCATAATAGAAATATAGCTGGATAACAGAGCTATATTATTCAGAACACACACACCCCCGCACACAGAAGTCTCAGTGGAAATCAAGTTATTAAAGCACTAATTGTCATCTCAGCTTGATATTTTCCTTTGATAATGAACCGACATGAACCGATAATGTAAATGACATCTAATTTACATTTCAAGCCCAAGCAATTGGGTGGATTTGAAATTAAAAACATAGAATGTATATCATGTCATTGTTGGGTGATGATCAGCTCTGGCCTTCAAACAAAAGATCTACCATGGAACATGTAATGACTTGGATAGATTCATTTCCATACTGGAACAAATAATTTACTCCCTAATTTTTCTGAAGTGTTAAAAGGAGTTGAGGGACTGTAGACAAGCTTGTCTTGCAATTGCCAACATGTAGTCAGCTCAAGCTGTTCCTCTTTACTGACATTGCTGGGTATTACTGACACAGGAATGACTAACTGAGTCTTCCAGGAATGGAAGAACTGGACCTGGAGGAGCATATGATAAATTGTTTCAGAGGAGACTTTCATAAGCACCACAACACCCACCTATTACAGTCTTTGGGCATCTTAATATTATGGGAGGATACATTATCACACAAGACGACCTTTGCACTGCTACCATTGCTTATGGTAATTAAATTTCTGGCAACACTGACAATTCTTGCTTCAGATATTGTCCAAAAACCTTCATAGGAGTGCTCTTTATACTACATAGCTTTACAAAATGCACATCCATACAGATACTTAAAGGGAGCCACCCATTTATAGACAAACTTTCCCCATTCCAGTAAAATTCAGTTTGAAATTTAATGCTTTGCGGTTGTAAGATTACCTGGATGTTGTGAAAATGCCATATATCAGCGTTGTCCTTGGGTTATCGGTTTCTAGCAGGAACACGTCCTCTGTGGGAAGGAAGCAAGACAGCTACTGAATAATGCCAAATGTGCTACTTTGTGACTTCCAAAACCCCTTCCCTAATCTTGCCTCTACTTGAAGCTTGAACGGATGCATCAGTGATAACAGATTTTGTCCAATATAAGAGATACAAATAGAGAGAGCATCATGCAGTTAAGTTGACCCCACTGCTTGATTGCCCTGAATCCATTACTTGTCCTATACAGGTCATCTGTGAACTTTGCATCCATGTTTTTGACTCAACACAGGTTCCCTGACCCACACTGAGGTCTGACTCTGAATGCAACCAGAACTGTTCTCCAGTCATGTCCAGAGGGTGATCTGAGGCCTCCGGAAGGCCTGAGAAAGCCACTTTCAGTTTTCTGGGAAAAAAATGGAAGTGACATACTAAGGGGCAGGAGGTCTGGTCTAGAGGGTAGAGCCTCCGTTAGCCTGAAGATAACATCAGAAGGTCGCCAGTTCGAGGACACCGCCAGCTCCCTGAACAGCTGAGAATGGCGAGACCTTGAAGCAGCTGACAAGCCCAACTGAGTGATTCCACCTGAAAATCTGTTTGAAAACTACCTAGTTTAATCTAGACAAAGATACTCCATCTTCCATGCAGTATAAGCAGCTGTCCATCATTAATAGGTGCTGTATATAGAAGATATAATAACCATTGTAACTACAGGAATGAAAGTACAGAATTCTCAATCTCATTTTCCTCTAACATTTTCTGTTAAGTCCAATGACCTTTGAAAAAAGTTCACGCAAACAAATCTGACTAAATGTAATGTGTAAGGAAGAGGTAAACCATGCCTTTATATTTCCTTATTTAGAAATTGCCACTGGTACTTACCTAATTCATCAAAGTATGTCTCTGTGCCATCATCATCCATTACCGAGCACACAAGTCTTGCTTTCAAATATGTTGTCCACTTATTTACGAGACTACGCTGTCCACCAGTGTCATTCTGAAAACACAAAAAATAAATTTCAAGCTAAATAAAATTAAGTTTAGTTTTTTAAAAAGCATTTATATAAGCAGGAATTAATCAGGATATAATAAGTTTCTATCTCCTTCTCTCACACATTCAACTACGCAAAATAGTTTCGGGAATACTGTATACGGAATCAAACAGCCGCATGCTTATTGATTAAACAAACAGTGTAGAAATGGAAGCAAGTTAAGGTGTTAGCCAAGAACTGTATTTACAGTGTTCTGCTGCCCACACTCTACACATGCAATAGGATCATAGTTTTCCCATACTGTACCACAGTACTTCTCAAACTGTGGGTCGCAAGCCAAATTCAGGCGGGTTGTGTAGCACCTAGCTCAGCTGCCATTGAAAATACAGAGCTAAAAATACAGGGTTCAGAATTGCTGGGCAAGATGGGCTCCTGGTGGGAGAAAGGCATGGTGCTTTGCTCTTAATAGGTGGGAAGATGGGACACTGGAAAGCAGGGAGGGCTGTGTGGTTGGAGCAGGATCCAAGTCTGTGTCCTGCTTTTCTGAGCTGGAATGTTTGCATTCCAAGCTATGCAAATTAAGAGCACAAACACACTATGTAATGGGACTTCTGGTTGATTGCAGCTTAGGTTTGAAGCCTAAATTGATAACGTCACTTCCGGATTAATGACCTCGCTTCTGGTGGGTCCTGACAGATTGTCATTCGAAAAATGACTATCCAAAAATTTTAAAATCTCGGTACTTTCAAATAATATAATCATGTTATATACCATTCAATGTGCAATTTTATGTAGAATGCTATGAAACAAACCACTTTGAAATATCTCTATTCTATCAAAGGTTTTAGCAAAAAAAAAAAAAAAAACTGGGGACGAGGCAATGTGCACTGGCCTCCATGTGCACTAGTCTCCCGCACCAGGTGACACAAACCTTAGTGATACCATTGTGTGTTTGAATAGTCTGCCAAAAAATACTCGTTGTGTACAGAAAACTAGGAAGAGAAATCTAGCCCAGGTTTGTACTTTTTCTTGTTTTTGTATGTGTTTTCTAGGTCTCTTTTCCACAGAGGGGAGCGTTCAGATGTGCAACCTGCAGCCTGATGTAGCATCATCTAAGACTGTACATGGTTCTGATGTTCCATGTGCAGATCAGCTAGTAGTCAGCAGAAATGAGAACACATGGTTTGGAAACCCATCATTTGCCTTACAGAGCATATTGAAAAGTTTCTTGAGGCTGCCTTCTTGTAAGTTTGTCCGATACAGAAGGACATACTCATATCCATCTCAAGGTCTTTTTAAAGCCTGCTCTTACCAGTTCCGGCATTGGCAGGGCAAACAGAATTGTGTCCCAAGCAGTTTAAGAAGTCATCTGTGTTTCATAACAAAAACAACAATGGCTAAAATAATATTTAGCATCTTCTGAAAAATTGCTCCAGATACCTTAACAAAATACAGCAAAGCAAAACTTTGTTTTGACAAAAAAGGAATCAACTAAAAACAAAACCAGATCCTATTGCTTATCCTCCAGTATCCCCCAGTATAGAAGAACATTAACATGAAAAAACCCAACTCACCAATAAGTTGCATGAAATTATATAGAGAGTATATTGTGCCAAGAGGATTTGTGGTAGTGAAGCTCCATAATTACAGTATAGCATGTGGCTTGGACTGTGTTCCTACACAGTGCTGGCGGGGGTAAGGCTATGTTACACCACTTTTTCCTTCCTCTACCTACTCTGCCCTGTATTATCAAGTGCTGCTTAGACCAACGTCTCATTGGTCCCAGGCAGGGAGCAGCTATTGCTCCCCTTTATGCACATCTGATCACAGGTAAATTGCTGAGTGCAGTATAAGAAGGTCCTTCAAGGTTCAAGACTTGATGCAAAGTCAGAAGCTTCAGGAGCCCATTCATGTGGCAATGATAATAGTTGGCCCTAATGGCAGCTATAGACTTGTAGTTTTAAATTAACAGATGAAAAAGCGTGATGAAAACAGAGCATCAGACAGTTACGCTGTCTGCAATTATCTGATTAGCCCAAAATTTGAGAAACAATGGCGCACAGTACCACAAATGTTATTGGTAACATAAAGAAGATTCTGGTCTCTTCAACAATCTCATATGCAGAATGGATTCTATTACTGAAAAACAGGCAAAATGGACCAAGACTGATGCAAAAAATGGACCCACTGGTGTACAAGCTGACATGCAGAATATTTTTTAAGTGTGGGTTTTTTCAAATTTTGGATCAAGGGCATATTCGGGCATATTACGGATAGATTCAGGATATGTGACACATCTGTGAATGTGAGAGACGGCCTCTTCAAGATTCTCCCCAAGATCGGATGTCCACCCAGGTTCCTCAGCATCATCAGGTCTTTCCACAAGGACATGAAGGGCACTGTTGTCTTTGATGGCTCCACATCAGACCCCTTTGACATCCGAAGTGGAGTGAAGCAGGGCTGTGTTCTTGCGCCGACCTTGTTTGGAATTTTCTTCGCTGTCCTGCTGAAGCATGCCTATGGAACTGCAACAGAAAGCATCTATCTCCGTACCAGATCAGACAGAAAGCTCTTCAACCTCTCCAGACTGAGAGCAAAGTCCAAATCCCAGCTGAAATGTCTGCGTGACTTCCTCTTTGCAGATGATGTAGCTGTCACTACCCACTCTGCCAAAGATCTCCAGCAGCTCATGGATCGTTTTAGCAAGGCCTGCCAAGATTTTGGACTGACAATCAGCCTGAAGAAAACACAGGTCATGGTTCAGGATGTGGACTCACCTCCCTGCATTACAAGCTCTGCGCATGAACGGGAGGTTGTCCATGACTTTGTGCACCTTGGCTCAACGATCTCCGACGCTCTTTCTCTCGATACCGAGCTAAAAAAACGAATCGGTAAAGCAGCTACCACGTTTCCAGACTCACAAAGTGAGTCTGGTCCAACAAGAAGCTGACGGAACATACCAAGATCCAGGTCTACAGAGCTTGCGTCCTGAGTACACTTCTGTACTGCAGTGAGTCATGGACTCTTCGCTCACAACAGGAAAGGAAACTGAACGCTTTCCACATGCGCTGCCTCCGACGCATCCTCAGCATCACCTGGCAGGACAAAGTTCCAAACAACACAGTCCTGGAACGAGCATGTATGCACTGCTGAAACAGAGACACCTCTGTTGGCTTTGTCATGTTGTGAGAATGGATGATGGCCGGATCCCAAAGGATCTCCTCTATGAAGAACTCATGCAGGGAAAGTGCCCTACAGGTAGACCACAGCTGCAATACAAGGACATCTGCAAGAGGGAACTGAAGGCCTTAGAAATGGACCTCAACAGGTGGGAAACCTTGGCCTCTGAGCAGCCCGCTTGGAGGCAGGCTGTGCAACATGGCCTCTCCCAGTTTGAAGAGACACTTGGCCAACAGACTGAGGCAAAGAAGCAAAGAAGGAAGGCCCATAGCCAGGGAGACAGACCAGGGACAGACTGCACTTGTTCCCAGTGTGGAAGGGATTGTCACTTCCAAATCGGCCTTTTCAGCCACACTAGACACTGTGTCAGAACCACCATTCAGAGCGCGATACCATAGTCTTTCGAGACTGAAGGTTGCCAACTACTGAGATTCAGGATATGTGACACATCTGTGAAACATTTAGAATTTTGAAGTCTTCTGTGAATATTGATTTCAACTGTACAATGTAGTAACTGTGCAACACACATCTCTATGCTACACACTGTGCTCCTTAAAGCAAATAAGCTGTCAGCCAAATTGCATACTTCATAGAAACTTATATTTAAGTAAATAATGCTTCAGTGGAGGGGGGGAAGGATGTTGAGGATTATCTTGTATCTATGGACGAATGTGTACCTTGTATGAATGTGACCAGGTTCAGGAATATACAAAACATAAAGAAGAGATTTTAATTCTAAAAAAGAAAGACTTTCTCTAGTTGCTGCAATTTCCAAGTATCTTGGGATTGTGTTATCCTTTGCTGAAAAATCACATCCAGTTAAGCAAAGCAGAAAGGATCAGGAAAAGTCAATAATGCTAAATCTCAGAACCCCACTATAAATGAAAACAGATTAATCTTGATCACTCAGACTGCTATTCCAATGGGATGCACTTTGCAAAATCAGGCACAGTCTGTCTATGAGAGTT
Source organism: Tiliqua scincoides (assembly GCF_035046505.1). Classification (NCBI taxonomy): domain Eukaryota; kingdom Metazoa; phylum Chordata; class Lepidosauria; order Squamata; family Scincidae; genus Tiliqua; species Tiliqua scincoides. The sequence continues at coordinate 23,360,839 of NC_089827.1, read as the reverse complement.
CCCCTTCACCTTTCCCCAATGAGTAGCCAATATTTTAATGTGGTTATCTAAGCAGAACACAATGGGAATTTAAAACATTTCCCAGTCCTTTTAGTGCAAGGCATTCTTCTTGCTAATCCAATCAACCCAGCAGTTTATGTCCTGAATAGCATAAGAGGATGGTTTGCTTACAGGGCATATTCTAGCAATCATTGAATGAATCTGCTTGGTGCTGCCACTGTTGTCTGTCAGCTTCTCTTTGAAGAAGAAGTACACTTTGGCATCATTTGGGTCAGTGCCATCTGGGATGAGATGAGCATCCACAAAAATGGGTTCTGAAACGACACCAAGACATGCAACGCATAGGGCATTGAGATTGAACACACGCTAGCCACGGCCCAACAAAGCAGAACAACTGGAACTTTTTCCGACATCAGCTATGGAACATGAAGGTTCACCATGGCAATTGGCCATTCCCTAGCAGACAATGAAAACCGTGTGTGTGTGTTGTTTTCTGACTTTTGGCTCATAAATTTGGATCACTCAAAACAATGAGGCTATGGACAGAGATATAGACTATGGTTTCTCATAGACCTATCCACAGGTTTCTCATAGACCCATATGGGTGATATTTAGGTATGAATCTAATGAGTTAAAATATTTCATACATTACGCATGACTGGTTAGGTCAGATTTTTGATGTTGCAGGGAGCAGCAGGTTTGCCACTTCCTTACAGCTCCACTCCTCACCATCAATCTCATGGTTAACATCATAATATCAAAACAGCGGGAGAAGAACTCATGAACCAGAAGCTGGATTAAGAGGGACAGGGCAGCCCTTTCATGGTTCTCCTCTTCCCATGTGGTTTTCTGCATGCTTGCTAGCAAAGCCAAGGGATGGAGCCACAGGGAATGGCAACTATAGAGCTCCCATAACATTCAAACCAACAATGAGGTCTGATAACTGAACATTTACTAATGACTAGCCCCTTGCTTTGATTTCAGTGGGACTGCTCATGACAAAACATAATCCTAGAGCTGCATTGTATCCAATACAAGGAAGCAGATGCTAACTTATTTGTACAGAAAGCATAGACATTCTGACACATATACCTATAAAACCTTGGGCACAATCCTAGGCATGTCTACTCAGAAGTAAGTTCTATTGTGTTCGATGGAACTTACTCCCAGGAAAGTGTGGATAAGATTACAGCCTTTGATATTCCAAGAATGATATGCAAGCAGTGGAGTTACTGTTTGTCAAGCAGAGGAATCTGTTCACTTTGAGTTCCCCTGGCTAGGAACTTACTAGTCTGGTATAACACTTCTGCCTCTGGTAACTAATTTTTAATTCAAATCAAATGCCTACATTGGAGGGGGGTTGAACCAACTTCTCAGCCCTCTAGTTTAGTGTTCATAGATGGACATACAGTAAATGAAACATCACTAAAACATTATGGCACATTTGTGGGCCATGGGAAGATATATTCTAGAAGCTTGATCTCGTGCCTGCTTCCACTGTTCATTATTACAAGCACCTGTACTTAAAAACATTTATTTTCAAGGATAAAGCATGTTCTATCTCACTTTGCAAAAGTGAAGTCGATTTCACTGTTTGCTTCACATCAGAATACTTCAATTTCTCTTCCCCTTCCAGGTACCTAACTGGCTATAAGTTTGCTGATTGTTTAGTTCTCTTCCTGGAGAGAAAAGAGCTCATGGGTGACCCAAAACTTGGGGAAAGAAGGTGGTTTCTCCTTCCCTGGAGTCACCTCTGCTTTCTGAAGGACACTATGGGTCCGCAGCAACTGGAAGCCACTCCCAGACTTGTCTGGGAGGTCATGTGAGGCCCTCCAGCGCGGGTCGGCACCCAGACTGAGTCAGATCCATGGGTGCCAAACTCGTGGATAAGGAGGCCTCACTGTATGTCATTTTACCCCTCAAGTCTTTGTGTGAGAGTGAGGCAAAACAGAAATTTTTAAAATATAATAAATAAAAATGTACCTGGAATCCCAGAGAGCTCCTGCCAATTCAGTATTCATTATACTGAGCTAGATGGGCCAATTGTTTCTCTCAACATAATATAATGTATAATGGCACCTCCACACTAGTGTGTTCTCTAGGTGGACAGATGTGATCCAGTTGTGGGCAGTGGTATCTGTGAAGGGTCCGGGAATGGATCCCCTACAGATAGAGAGGCACGGGCAGTTGATTTGAGCTATACAGTTGATACCAGTGTTTTCTCAGACTTCCCAGGAGAGTTACTGCCAGAGTAAGTCTTTGCAGGGGCAGGGGCAGAGGCAGCAAAGCAATCCCCAGGATCGTGCCCCTGGTTTATAGTGAACCAGTGGTTTATAGTGTTTCAAATATGTATTATGCTTTATTTCTAATATATAGCATTTGACCCAACTTCCCTTGGTAAATTCCCTCCAAAAGAAATACATCACAAGGGTGGATGATACTTTTGCTTACCACTTAGCCATTTAGAGTTGTGTTGGTCGGTCCTCACTGCATTCCGCTTAGTTAAACTGCGAAAAATGGCAGCATCGGTCCCCATGAAATCAATGTACATTCCTGAAAACAGTTCTTCGTCTGCAGAAAGTGAAGAGAGGAAAAAGCGAGTGCATCCTTATTCTCTCTGGGGGAAAATTCATTTTCAGCAAAGTATTTCTGCTGGATCCATTGCACATTTTCTAATCCTGTAATGGGTGGGATGGGATCAGGGTTTCCTCTGAATCATGACAAAAACATCAAGCCAGTGACTGAGCGCTGCATGCGAATAGAAACCTTGGAGCAACCATATAATTAAATAGGATAGCCTCACCACACATGTGGAAAAAGCTTTTCACGTGGAATAGAGTTTAGCGGTTGAAACTGCTAAGTGCCAACTCCCCAAAAAAAAAAAAAAAAATACACAACAGAGAATCAGATTCTACTTGCTAAAAAGAAAAATGCACCCCATTTTATGTGTTATAAAAGGCTCCAAAAAAAGAAAAAGGAATCTCAAAACAATTCCAATGGCAACGCTTGCCCCCCACCCATTTCACTCTGCTTGGATTTCAATGGGGACAGACATTGGGAGTATTTATTATTATAGGGATGCATAGAACCATTCTGAAAAATCTCATTTAAAAGACAGAACTTGTTTGGCTTCCCTTGAAAAATCTCAGACGTTTCTCCTTGTGATGAATCCTGAAATTCTCTTCGAATATCACTTCAATTGAAATGTCAGTGCCAACCCTATCGATACCCCGCCTTCCTCCAAAGACCCCAATGCAGTGCACATTTTCTTTCTCACAACAGCCTAGTAAGGCAGTTTATACAAAGATGGTGTCTGGCCTAAAGTCATCCAGTTAACTCTGTAGCAATGTGAGGAGCCAAGAGTCGGTCTCCCAATCCCCAGTCTAGCCATTATACCATGCTGACTTAAGAATATGGTGAGACTTTAGGATTCTGTCTGGCCCTCAGCATAGCTCCCATTCTTAAGGTTTCCTCACTTACTCTAAGATACAGACCAAAGGACCATTTTTATCCATCCTCCCAAAGTGAAAACACAAGACAGGCAGAATTCTCCTCAGGTTCACATCAGCTGCTGGGAACTTCCACAGAGGAGAATAGACTCAGGTAAATGGAAGTCAGCAGATGAGGCACATAATAAAGAGAGAAATTTGCTAAAGCCCCTCAAACTATTTATAGTGGGAAGGAAGGGTTAATGGGTCCTTTGTTTGACTGCAGTGTGCACAGTTAGAAGCCCATAAGATGGGGATTGTCTGGGAACAGCGACCATATGAGAAGCCCTCAAGAGAACATTCTTCTAAAGCCCTAGCATTTACATTCAGATGCTAGGGACAAAGTCAGAGATTGGCCAGATCAGGCACTGGCGAGAGTCCCATAAACACTTGATGACGCATTCGGTCAAGCTGACCCCAAATGCTCAAGCACTGATGGCAGCAGTAGTGCAGGTTGGCTTACAGCCCAATCCTGCTTAAATCCCCCCAACCAATGTAGCCACACCACTAGAGTGTGAGCTGCTTTCTGCAAGGGGGGGGGGTCATGCCAGAGGTCTCTTCCAGGTAAGCGGACATTTGTTCCCTTGCACGGTTGTAGGCCCTCACTGCCACACTAGGTCTACTCAGTATATAGCTGTGGCAAGTCCGAGTGGAGCTGGGAAGGGGATTGAGGCCAAGAAGGGGGATAGGATATTGGCAGCCAATATTGCTCAGGCCTTGATTCATATCCTCCCACCCATTCCACCCAACCCACCTGCCTCCTGCCCCCCCATGCTGATTTACCAGGGTGGTGGCCAGAGATGGATTGCTGATGTGCCATTGTGGCTGCACACCACTTGTGGCAGTGAGCAAAATGGTGTGCTGCCTTTTGCGACAGTCATAAACTTGTGCTGCAGAAATGCAGTTCTAGAAGCATCTGGCCCCATTAGGATTGGACTGTCAGAGACTGAACCACCACTGCATTCAACCAGTGGTATAGTGGTAAATTTTATAGTGCAGGACCTTCTCATGCCACCCTTCTCCATAGCCATACCCCATTAAGACTATAATATTGTGCTCCCTGATGACCCCTCAACTACACCCCTGCACCTGCCACCACCATCTCATTTATAAATGAGTGAGTGCATCCTGCAGAGGTTCCCAGATCATTTCAGGGTCTCTAGTAGAAGCACTGGTGAGTGGGGAGGGTGAAAGGAATCATTGCTACCCACCACCAGTAATCTGGATAGGTTATTGGAGCCTAATATTGAGACCCAGTGCAGAGTTTCCCCCCAGGAACTTGCCACTGTTCATACGAGGGGTTTAAGAACCCTTTACCTGTTTCATGGAATGAGAAACTCTTAATTTGGCCTCTTTTGCCTGTGTTGCGACTCATTAAGGAATTAGTGGACACAGCCAATGCTGCCAACTCTTCAGTTCTTGCCAGATTCAAAATACGGCCCTTTTTAAGAGAACAAGTTGCTGACCAGGGATGGAGACAATGGAAAGGTCTGTCCTGGTAACCTTCAGGTCTAAGTAGGCTATTGAACATGACTGAGGGTAGTGTACACAAAACCTGACTGTTGTAAGTTAAAGTCAAAGTGAATTTCAGTCTCAAAATGTTTTGGTAAAGGGAATTAAGCATGCAACCTTTAGTGGCAATAATAGGATTATGTATCTAAATTCCTTTGCACTGAATTGCACTGAAGAATCCAGCTCTTCTGTTACGCAGAACGTTCTCTGCACACAGATATGAATTACACTTTTTCCTGTTTGAGACTAGCAACACAAGTCCCATGGGTTGGCAAGGAAGCCCTGAGACACAAAACATTAGCAAAAAAAAACAAAACAAAAAACCAAACCACCTCTCACTTCCACAGCTGATGTGAATGTGTGGCTAAACTAACTACCTTTTTATGGTATCCTTTGACTGCAATTTGCAGATTGCCCTCCAGCAACAGAACTATAAGTTCATCCATGGAACTATTGAAGCTCTGTTATTTTTGGTTATGCTTGAAGTAGCAAATTAGAGGTTTACTGGTTGCACAACTTTAAAAGGCCTGCACTTTTCTAACAAAGGCAAGCTGGAAAACATTGCATGGGGAAGGACCAGAGTGTGCTCTGTTTCAGAACTGAGTCTTCAGAGAAGGAATATGGATTATCTGTTGAACCAAAGAGCAATGGCTTTTCCATAAACCTTGAGCACAAGGAGACCCTAACAGCTTAGCAACTGAGTTGTGCACCAAGACACTCAAATCCACTTACAAAGCTTGTTTCTATGACAGAGACATTGGAAACTCCTTCATACTGAGTTGGACCACTGGTCAATCTTGCTTCATCTTACTGGCAATAGCTCTCTAGGGTTTCAGCAAGGGGACTTGTCCAACCCTACCTGGAAATGTCAAGATTCATCTGAGAGACCTTTTGCATGCTAAGCATTTGCTCTTCCACCAAACAATGGTCCCCATCCCCATCTACACTAGTGATTGGTGCAATTGTAATACACCTTACATCTCCTTGCCAACCAAGGAAATTGGTTGGTGAATATACCTTCAAATTGAGAATATACATTCTCTCCATCCTCAACACAAATCCCCCTCTCTTCTCGAGGTTAACCAAAACTTGGTGTGTATCTGCAGCAATCCTAGCCATTTGTACAACACTTTTCTTTCATAAGGTTCTGAAAGTGGCTTTTAAGAAAACAGTCTTAAAAATCACATTAAGGCTACAGTTCACAAATCTATTGATATACTGGGAGTCAACAGTAGCACAGTAGAATAAACCACAGCCAGAGAAAGCTTGACAGAAAATCAAAGATTTCCATAGCTGTTTGAAAGGTTCAGATGAACAGTTTTGTCAGATCTCATTGGGAAAGGTATCTAAGAACACAGGTGCCACCACTGAAAAGGCTCTGTTCCTGGTCGATCACCAATAACTCCAGATAAAAGCTGAACTTGCACCATCTGGGCAGAGTTGAAAACTCCAGACTGTTTTCAAGGGAACATTACAGCAGAGGTGCCAAGACTAGTGTGATACCCTTTGCCTTGAGAAAGCTGCACAGATGGAAAATCAGATAGAACTGAATAAATGAACTCCCAATCACGGCCACAGCATGAATGTGCTGTATAACACTAGATACAAAGGCACTGCCACACAGAGAGCAGCTCCTTGAGAGAGGGCACATACACAGAGGATAGCCATGTTCGCCATATGTTCGGCAGCACTCTTGTCCGCTATCAGCATCTCTCTGTGAGTACTTCCTGTAAATAAAACTTCTAAGTGGACCGTGCAAAGAAAGGAGCTCTTTTATTCATGTGATCCATTTAAATAAAATTGGAAGTCTCACAATTCCAGGTTCGTGAGAACCACATGAGGAGTTTCATACAGGACCCTTTTTTTTTTTCCTTTTGCTCCAGAGCGTCATGGCAGAGGTGACAGCCACAGCATCCCAGGTCATGCCTCCCCTGGTAAGAACTGATGAAATATACGAGAAGGATTTTGAAAACTCAAAATTTGCTTTTCAAATCCTTTTGTTTGAAATCAATCTACCACATGCTACCACATGTACAACTAGCCAATCGTTTAATATTTACAGGAGTGCCTGTATTAACTCAGGTTTGTAGTTCTCACAAAGTTCTCATGTTTATGCTACATTTTAAAAATTAAGTCTGGAGAGGGAATGTGTTATTCCTAATCCCACTGCATACCAGCTTTATTAGTTATGCTGTAAACATTCCAAGAGCGTACTTGTCTAATCAGGTACCAAATAATATCTGTCAACCCCATTTCCTTTCAGCTTAATTCTAAAATTCCCCCAAACATTTTATCTTAGTGTGCTAGTAAGCAGCTCACACCATTTGGCATCATTTCTATATGGTATGTACTTGAGGTATGTCTGCTTTTATAAAATCCTAGCATCACTCTCTGGGGAATGAAGAGAGCAACTGAGAACCATCCAGTTTGCCTTCCTTGTCCATAGGAAAGCAACAAACAAATCATAATCCAATGTTTTCAACCCTGGTTTGAGAAGCGGGTTTGCAAATCATAGTTTATCTGGCAATGTGGTTAGATTTAACCCTGGTTTGCCTCTGTTACTCTAAACCAGTGCACTTCAACCTTGGGGTCAGGACTCCAATGGGGTTGCAAAGCCTCAGTTCTGGGGTAATGGCAACTTAGGAATGAATAAGGTTGAAGATCACTGGACTAGAGCACCACCAGGTAAAGGGGAAGAGGACAAAAGTCCCCTTCTCCCGAGGTGCCTCTCGCAGTAGCCGTTCTCGGTGCTGCCGAGGCTGGGCGCCCCAGGCAGTTCAGGATTGGCTGCCCAATGCTTATCATTGATGATCAATTTTAGCATCATTTATTCTGTCCTGTTCCCATTTCTCCAGGTAAGCCTTGAAGAATTTGACTTCTGGGGTATGGTAAATTTTGTTTGTGCTCTTGCAAACCCGCCCACCCCCAAATTTCCCTATCACAATAAATGTCCAAAATGCTCATTTGGCAATCTTGCTGCAGAGGTCAAACAATTGATTCCCCTCCAGCTGTGAAACGCCTGTTGGTTTTGGTGGGAGCCGAAGAGCTCACACTCCAAGATACGCAGCTGAAATCACTGAACTGAACTATCCCTATAGTTTGCTTCAGTTGCTGCGAAGTACAAAAAAAAAGCCTCTTTGTTCAAGAAAATCTCAAGTCAGACTGAGCACAGTCTGGACAATGGCTGCTTTCCCTCTTGGCTCGAAAAGGCAAGCATGCTGTGTTGCTGGCTTTGAGATGGCGGGATTAGATACAGAGTCATGATCCAAGGGTCTGGAATCAAAGATCCCCCCTGAAGATAGTGCAAAATGCGCAACATTTTGCATCCATAGGAAAGAGGGTGGCTGCCAGCACATTCAAGGACTCATACTGGTTCTGTGGTTATAGTGTTGTCAGTGCAGGCAGCTGTTTCTAGTCGGATGGCTGGCACAGCCCTGAAGATAACTTGCTAACCATGAATGGCAGGGGGGAAAAAATGAAATAAATGGTGCACAGCGAATACATTCAAGGCAACGTTCAACCCACAGTGTGGTCCGCTATGTCCGAGTTTTCTTTTCATCCCAAAACAAAATTCCTGTGATTTTTTGCTTGGGGAACCAGGATGGGGTCAGATTACTGTGCAAATGGCCCAGTTTTGTGTGAACATTTTTGAATGTACAGTCTGATCATGAGAAGCCTCTTTATCAGCTGCCCCAACCTTTTTGGGCATCTGTGTCAAAGTGGAAGACACAACATGAATTTTTAATGTGTGTGATTATTCTGACTCCCAAGTGAACTTGAGTTTGCTGTTATTGCATTTATTAAGAATATTTCTATACTGCTTTTCAACCAAAAAGGTTCACAAGGCAGTTTACAGACAAAATCAAATGATTAAATGGCTCCCTGTCCCAAAAGTGCTCACAATCCAAAAAGATGTAGAAGAATACCAGCACACAGGGACTAGAACAGGGGTGTCAAACATAAGGCCTGGGGGCCAGATGCTGCCCCCGGAAGCTTTTTATTCGGCCCTCAGGCTTTCAGCTGCTGAGCAGTGCTGAGGTGTTAATGTTGAAACAGCAGCCCACATGAAAATTGGGCTCTCCCATATCTTGAAATATGATCAAGATTTGCTTATTTTCTCTTCTGTCATTTGCAGTTAATGCAGTTAATGAGAAAAGTGCTGATTTCTGGCTATCAGCTGCTTAATGATGTCACTTTGCGGTTAATGACATCACTTCCGGCCCTCTGCAGGTGCCCTGAATGCTAACTTCAGCCCTATGTATGAAATGAGTTGGACACTCCTGCACTAGAAAAAGATACTGTGCTGGGGTGAAGAGGGACAGTTAGTCTCTCTCTCTCTCTCTCTCTCTCTCTCTCTCTCTCTCTCCCTTTGCTAAATACAAGAGGAGCACCACTTGAAAAGGTGCATCTTTGCCCAGTTAGCAAAGATGCCAGCACATCTTTGCCCAGTATGCCAGCACTGCCACTACGGAATGAGTCCCTGGCAATACCGGAGATTACTTACATCTCTCCTGAGGCTTTTCAGGCAGGGTTCCCAGTGGATTAGCGCAACAAGAACATTGAGGGACAGGCTTTTAGTGGGAAAGGGGACAGAGCTGCATTTGCAGGCTGCAGTATAAAAGCTACAGTCAGTGCCAGTGATGAGGCTGTAATGACATGATGCAAAGCTGACAGCTCTACCTCTATAGCCATGGAGAGACAGTAGACTGGGGAAGTGATCCTATAAGATGAGGAGGAGGTGGAAGAGGGTGCTATACAACCCCCTCCCCTCATGAAACAGCCCTGAGGGAGCACCCAACAGGCAAGATAAGCAGGACCCATGTAGGTGAACAAAGAGGGGCAACTCTGAACCTAGAGGAACAAGGCCATAAGTACAGTGTCATAAGATAGGGGTGAGCCCCCCCAAAAAAAAACTTCATGAGGATGTGGGAACCTAGCCCTACCTCTTCCTGTGGCTCAGAACTCCACTACCTGAGACTGCACAGAAACTACAAAGGAAAGCATAAGATAGTTCCATATATACTTTCCTGAACTCTTAGACCAGGGGTGTCCAAAGTTTTTGGCAGGAGGGCCACATCATCTTTCTGACACTGTGTTGGGGGCCGGGGGAAAAAAGAATTAATTTAAATTTTAAATTTGAGTAAATTTACATAAGTTTACATAAATGAATATATTAAAGATGAACTTATATGAGTGAATGAAGGTCTTGAAATAACTCAAGGCCTATAAAGGCCTTGCACAACGCAAGGCTGGCCTTTCCTTTGCTGCTGCTACTGCATCACAGACCTGAAACAGCAAGCAGTGGAGGGAGCCCTCATCCCACAGCTCACGCAAAAGGTCAAACAGTCGCCCTCACGCTGAGAGCAGTTGCATTGGGCCAGTGAGGGCTCCAACAAATCTCCAGAGGGCCAGAGGCTCATTGGAGACTGGGGGCTCCCTGAGGGCTGCATTGAGAGGCCTCGAGCACCGCATGTGGCCCCAGGGCCGGGGTTTGGGCAACAGATCTTAGACAACAGATCTGTCTTAGACAACAGATGGGATACAAATGTGTTGCTAAGAAAGGAGAGCACCTCTGCTTTTTGCCCCCCTTAACATCTTAACACAAGAGCTTTAAATATTTCTTACATATAATTTTACGGGTTTTCCCCCTCTAGGAAAACTTTTCTATGATCAAAAATGAATTGATCATCTTTACCCTACATTTTTACCCTACATTTAACCATTCAATAAAGTTAAATCTGGGCATAGGAAAATGCAGAGGCCTGTGATCTTTTAACTGGCTCTTTTTTGCTAAAGTTCTTACACTTAGCATATTTGCAAGGCTCATATAAATCACCCTTCCTGCCACAATCCTTTCCAACAAGTTCTATTACCCTTTTCACATACATGCTGAATCTGCATAGGTGTTTACATACCATCTGCTCAAAATCTTCTACTTCCTGAGAAAAGTTCTTTCCCGCTCAAGCCCATTTTCTAATTCTTCTCCTGATTTAACATATGTATTACTTTCTTTTTGTGTGTGTACTTAGCAAGAAACTATTGTACCATTAGAACGTCATTAAAGTCTACTAAAATCTAGGCACACTTTTATTTACTTCATTAAAATATATCATATCATTACATTATAAAAATTAAAGCTGGAAAATGTTATACTGCATTCCCACCATTAATGGTTCATGACTCCCACCCAAGAGCCTTGGGCCCTAAACCTTACACACCCTACTAGAGACCTTAAGAAGATTTCTGACATATTTTGTGAACTTAGTAGTCACTTTTATGTGGACCTCAGCCTATGATAATGGAAACATATTGCTGGAAGGCCCCCAATTCCCTTAACTGAGACAGTATCCACTAGAACTAAACAGTTACTGACATATAACTTTTTCCAGTGCCTTCCCCTATCCTGTGGTTCAATTTGTTTACAACGCCCTCTCATTTCACTCTCAGCACCTAATGATTTAAGCCTCTAGAAACCCTGGTTGTTTTCACTTACTGATCATAACAGAGACGGTATTCACGTTAGGGTTGAAAGAGCAGCGGCCCTTCCCAGATTCACATTTGGAATCAATCTTGAAAACTTGCTCCTGTTAACACAGAAAATGAGATGCGATTTGTCGAAACACTTGACAGCAAATTGCAAGAGGCTCGGTTTGGATCCTCCTTTCACGTTAAATTAATGGCCAAAACTTAACAGGGGATTTCTCTTTCTATCCCTTATCCTGCATAAACAACAAAGCATTGTTTCCTAATAAAAGAAATTAGTCAAGAATAAGGCTTTAATTCAAAACACATTTACTATGTAATAGGGGCTGTAACTGCTAAAGGTTACAAAGAGTGTGAAGGTCTTAACTGAATGTTTGTGCCTGCCAAAACTTCAGGGGGTAGGGAGAGTATGCTATAAATGAGATGCCGCAATTAAAAACTCCCACTTACATGACGTGTTTGTATATCAGACAGAAACAACAAGGCCTAGCCTCTTCTAAACCCAGCTCTCTGGATGTTAAGTATCTGGTGCAATTGTCACTCCCGGCAATGCTTTATGGCCTTCATTTGCATCAGACACAAAGGACATTCTGGAACTTTCCTTCTTCCTTCCACCTGCAAAAGCAGGTGCTTTGCTTATGAGAAAGGATTGCACCAGAAGGCAAAATTAGAAAAGGCATGGCTTGTTGATTCCGTGTAATTTCCTCATTCGTCTAGCTTGCCGAATGTTCAACATAAACTCTCACTAGACAGATACAGTATGTATATTTGCAATAAGCAGGGGAGGGAAGGCAGAACTCACTTACACTTGAAGTGACTTTGCTATGGTTGGCTTGTATAGAGACAGCAGCGAAAATGCAAAAGACCGCAGTCAAGAGCCTAACAAACTCCAGACATCTGAAATAGCAACTTATTTAATCAACTGATCGCAGGCTAAAAAGGCAGTCTTACTCAACCAGTAGGTTAAAGACATGTGCCTTCATTTTTTTTTAAGAGCACCACATTTAGGAATCATCTTTTGCGCCTAGCACTTTATCCCTCCAATGTAATATTTCTGTCAACAAGGCGAAGATTTTATACACGTCTGCTTCTGTTCCCTGTGGATTTGTTAAAGGATATTTTGAGCATTCCTTTAAAAACAGGCCAAGCTTGCTCTCCCATTTGCAGGAGGGAGCAGTGCCAAGGGAAAACGGGGCAGGCGAGGATACATTTCATGAACATTTTGGCTTCCCAATGATAAGTGTCCCCTTCTTTGTTTATATTTGCAGAGGTAAAGAGAAATGCCTGTAGGTGTGTGGTGATTGCGGGGGAGCATTGATGTTCAGTGCCTCCCTTCTTTTACTTGATCTGCCCCAATGCCAGGACCAAAACAGATAAACTTTCCTCGACTGTCCTTGAAATCCTACCTTCCAGTTCCATGGCTAATCCTCTACAAATATAAAGCTGTGGTATATAGCCCAGAGTCTAGGACAGGGGTGTCCAAACTTTTTGGCAGGAGGGCCACATCATCTCTCTGACACTATGTCAGGGGCCGAATTAATTTACATTTCAAATTTGAATAAATTTACATAAATGAATATATTAGAGATGGAACTTGTATGAATGAATGAAGGTCTTGCAATAGCTCAAGGCCTATAAAAATTCTTGCACAAAGCAAGGCTAGCCTTTCCTTCACTGCCACTGCTACATCACAGATGTGAAACACCAAGCAGTGGAGGGAACCCTTGTCCCACAGCTCATGCGAGAGGTCAAATAGTCATCTTCACATTGAGAGCAGTTATGTCAGGCCAGCATGGGCTCCAGCAAGTCTCTGGAGGGCCAGATGCTCATTGGAGATTGGGGGCTCCCTGCGGGCCAGATTGTGAGTCCCTGAGGGCCGCAAGTGGCCCCCGGGCTGTGGTTTGGGCACCCCTGGTCTAGGAGGACAAAGATCTGATTGTGTTCAACCACCTGCAGGCAGGCAGAGGGTTAAACAGTGCATTTATAATGCGAGGGTGGGGGAGGTTGGATAGATAATGCAAGGAGGAAGGAACAGAACAGTAGCTGCTTCCCCTGCGGCTCTGGACAGTAACTCCTCATGTCACCCCACTGCGCAGAAGCTGAAGCAATCAGTGGTGACATGAGGACATCACTACGTAACCACCAGTCTTCCACATGGATCCCATTCCCTGATTTTCCAGCTCCCGTTAGAACCCCCTCCCCTTTTTTTGTTTTGTTTTTAAAGTGAATTGACATGAAGAAGACATAGCTGTACACGGACTATTTCAACAGGTTAATATTTTTAAGGATACTATGACTTGGCCCTTCATGACAATCACATCATCAGGAAACAGGGCATCATCATTGACTCTGTTTTACAAAGGTACAACAGGTACCTTTACAAAGGTAAAACAGAGGATGAAGACATGCACCAGTCCTACCCTTCCCATCCTACTTGATGTAGTGGCACCACTTGGTGGGGGAGGGGTGACCAGTTGACCTGGAAGAGGCAAGTTTTACTTAGCTCCCCATAAGGCACCTGGACACCAATGGGTCTTCTCAGACCTGCACCAGCTGGTGTATATATACCAGGAGCCACAAGGAGCATGTCGGGCCAGGAAAAGGAAATAGGATCCCAGCATACAGGACTGTTGTTGAGATACATCCTGTGCCACCTTTGAACCACCTGCCCACCCTACTCCCCACATGATTCTCAACCCCTCAAACTGCTAAATCCTGCTGTCACCTTACCTGGTCCAGTGTATTCTGGGTAAGCCATTGGTGTGTGTGAGGGAGCTGGCAGTCCCAAAGCACATGACAGCAGCACTCTTTTTCTGACACCAAACTGGACTTATGATGGCAGATTGCGAGGTCTGCTGCTGTAAGCCCAGATGTTGCTCAAACAAGAACTTCATCTCCCAGATGTTAATTTCTGTATTTACAGCCCCACATTTGCTATTTTCTTTTTACCTCTATAGAAAAACCAGCATTTCACAGTTTGAGAAATGTATTTATGAAGGCCTTTTAATGTGTTCCATATTCAGTCTGCCCAGTGAAACTGAATACAGGCAAATTTGTGCATATTAAGGGCTAATAATCTGGAATTTGGAATGGAGCCTGAAGCTGCTGTTGGGCTGTAATTGATTTCTGTGACAGGGAGCGGCAAAAGCTAACCATTCACACTCAGAAATGGTACTACCAATTCCACACACTGTCTAGAAATTCCTGGCAGAGATAGAGAGGGGAGCATGATCCTTAACATATATATTAAGATGCCTGTTGATTATGAAGACCTCACAGGCCACCCTTTCCCAACCGTGCTTGCTCTGTTACTATCTCTTTAACTGGAATTCTCTGTACCCATATTTACCATTTATGTTCATACCCCTTGTAGGTAGAGCAAGCACTTTCAAGCATTGGGAGAACGTGGTAGGAGACTTGTCTGGACTGGTTCTGATGTACAGAACAAAACACCAACCCTAGAGGATGACAATATGTACCTCAGATCTGCGGCCTCTATTGAGGTATGCACATACTGGGCTGAATGCTCCACTCCCACACACGTACAGATGAGTGCGGTTGAAGGTCTGTATCACACGGACAAAATTGCCACAGCCATGCTGCAGAAAGACGACAATATTCATAAATGGATGTTCCACATTTGTGAAGGTACACATTTTTAAAAGCATACAATGAATATACAGTCAATGAATATACAGGCAGGAGGTCTGGTCTAGAGGGTAGAGCCTCTGTTAGCCCGAAGATAACATCAGAAGGTCGCTAGTTCGAGGAAACCGGCAGCTCCCTGAACGGCTGAGAATGGTGAGACCTTGAAGCAGCTGACAAGCCCAGCTGAGTGATTCCACCTGCTCTTGGTGTGAACAAGAAGCATCTTGGCTGCCCTCCATGTGAGATATGGAGCTGCTTGCCAGCCTGCGTGGGAGAACTGGAGGCCAGAAGGGAGACCAAACCAGGAAGATCCATCTGAAATGTTGTTGGTTCTTGACAGACAGAACCTCCATCATTGTAAAAATCCCCTTGAGGGATTTAGAAATGCCTGCCTATGTAAACCACCTTGAATAAAGTCAGAGGAGTAATCCGATGACCGGAAAGGCGGTATATAAATACCTAGTTAAAAAAATAATAATACAGTCCTCCTAACTAGGGCTGCTCCATCCATGAGGCCAACTGAAGCTGTTACATCAAACAGTAGATTGATAAGGAGGCACTCATCTCTGTCCACCAACTTACTTCCACTGTTTCTCCTCCTCCTTGCACTTCCTGGGTTGGAAATGGAAGAGGGGGACAGAGAAGAAGAGGAAATGTGGACAGGAGGAGAGTGCTGAGCGAGAACACTGGAGAGTGGGAGGAGAAGAGGCTGACACATCAGCAGGTAAGTGTGGGGGGGCATCCTGAAGCATCAGGAGGCCTTAGACCTGCCCTGCTCCCAACCACTCAGGCTTGACACTCAAGCTTGACAAGCTTCTGAGCTCAGGCCACTCTGATAGAGAAACGTGCATACAGCAAGTCCTCACTTAAAGTTGTCGATAGGTTCTTGAAATCTGCAGCTTTAAGCGAAACGGCCTATAACGAAACCAATGTGACCGTAGGCTAACTGATAGATGTAAACAAGGGTTAACATCACAAACTTCTAAATAAAGACCTAGACCCCTTCTAACATTAAACATTGAAATAAATGTGAGCTTTCCTGGCCAGAGAAAAGCCACACAAATGTGCGAAGAATGTGCAAACTCCACACAGGCTGTGGCCCCCCCGGCCAAGAATCATTTTTTTTTTCCTCATCTTTATAATGAAATGACTTAAAATGAAACAACTTTATGTGAGGACTTGCTGTCCAACCTATAGTAGCCACTTGGATGGCACTATCTCATATTTTGGATGTGAATACAAGAAATGCATAGGTCTAGGACTTGGACAGACCGTTCCTGTCCAAGTGCAAGACTCTTGTCCTGTGACAGAGCAGCGAAGCCCTAAACAGTCTGGCTTATGTATTATAAGATGACCATTTTGGTTAAAAAATGTTGCACAAATACTGTAAATAAATGCAATAGTTGTGACACTCCCCTACAGAAAATCTTTTATAAGCATCTCACTTTCTCTTCTCAACTTCTTCATTGCTTAAAGCATGGAGGCAATCAGGAAAATGTACTCAGCCCCCGTCCTCCTTGTCTAGACAGCTTCCGCCAACAAAGCAGAAAGCCCGACATGCTTGTAGCATAAGCCCAGTGGACATGAAACATTGAACCATACTTTCAACATGTGGCATGATTTTCAAAGCCACGCTCATGCATAAAATATAAACATGTGCTCTGGACTGCTCTGAGATCTTTCCCTCCTGCCATTTCCACCTCCCCCCCACCCACCCTTTTGTTCATTTCACCCTTCTGGATATTGAACAGTTCCTTCTGGTACATGTGCACGCAGATGCTTTCTTTCCAAATGTGATGTTATGAAGGATCTGGTTTGGCCTTCATACAGTACCCACTCAAGTTTTTTGGGATCTGTGCGTAGATAAGACCATCTATCATTGCACAGCATTCATCAGTTACATTCCACATCTCATTCCTTTTAACTTTGACACATGTTTACATAACACTCAAAAGAGGTTGCAATGTTAGCTGATGGCACTACACAGATGGGAAGATGCTTCTTCATTAGAAGGCCTGCTTAGATTAGTAGGCTACTGTTTCATTCTTAGCTCTTTCATCCAATAAATTTCTGTGAATCAGGCAGTGCACTGTCTTTGTTTTATAAAGCTCCAGATTTCCTGTTCCACTGCAGGCAGAGAGCTGTGCAGCCAAAGGTCTATGTAGTCCAACACTTTGTTCTCAACAGTGGCCAGCCAGATGTGATTGCTGCAGCAATTTTCAAGAAGAACTGCAAATGCACTCTTCAGATTCTTATGTGTATCCTGTCATTACTTCAAAAGGCTCAGAACACTATCTCTGGTAGCCTTTCATCCACATATTGACAATCTTCAGCCTTGCTTAAGTTCAGAAATGGGACTAGATACAGAGCGATATGAAGTCTTGGCCTGGATCGAGACAAGCTCCCTTCCCATTGAAAACCCTTTACAGCAATCAAAGCGTTTTTCAGGAGAGCCAGGAGATGGACTGGAATGGCATGGAATGCAGGATAGAAAGAGATATCTGGGAAGACGGAATTGGTGGAAATCAGAGACATTCCCTTTGCATATGAGGATGTGCCTCTTCCCTCACACTGGACTCTTGGGATCATGGACCACAGTTGCATGGGGAACAACATACAACATGCAATTTCTCTCCTTCAAAGAAAAGGGGCAGAATGTGCCAGCTGGGCATCTACATTATCAAATGACAACTTGGAGAACCCCATTCATGCTTTGCTCTCCTTCCATCACTACAGTGGCAGGGCACCTGTATGTATGTATGTGGTGGTGGGAGGATCTGAATGCATAAACATAGAGAACTAGGCTATCTTGCTGGGTAAACACCAACATTACGGACTCATTGGTCAGTTGCAACCTGATTTTTGGTGGGTTCCATAGCAGCTGAGCAGAGCCCCCAATGAAAACACAGGGGATATAAGGATCAGATAACTAATTTCCTCAAGCCCTGAGGCTTTTCAAAAAAACAAGGAACCCTGCAAGGAGCTCCTGCAGTGTGCAAGCATGTGTAAATATAGGAACAACTGTTGGAGCATCTTTTTTTTGGTTATTATTACATCTAAATAAGCAAAAATATTATTTTTCTAGATTTTTTTTTAAAGTCTTGTAAACCTAGGTGGGTCCTGAAAGAGTGTCATTTTAAAAAGTGGGTTCCAGTGCTAAAACGTTTGGGAAGCACTGCACTAAGGCTGGATGAGCCTAAAACACAATTAAAAATGTTGCTCCAGTCACGGATTAAAACAATTGTAGGATCTAGTGCCAACGTTTCACGTGCAACTGTAGAAAGCATCTCTCTTCAGGGGGTTTTCTGAACACCGTCATTCATTCCGTGAATTAATTTAGCTGACCATCACTGCCACAGAGCAATTTCCAGCACGGTAAGATTTGTGGGCAAATTCATTCCTTGTATTTAATTTGCTGAAGGAACACTGGAAGCACTCTATGTTCATGGTCAGAAGGCTTATCAGAGCTGCATGTTTTGCAAAATGGAATTTGAGTAATCATCACACACCACACCTCTCATTACGTAGTAGATGTAAAAGGCCCGAACACATATTGCTGTTACTTATTCAAAAGTACAGATAGCAACCCAATGCAGAACTGAATCACTGCTGCAGATTACACCAGTGTCTGTATTTTGCATCATGTTTGAAAAGAACAGTGGTGTAATACAGATCAAAATAATGGTTTTATACTGTTGCCAATGCTTTGTTCTTTTGTGGATCTAAAAATGTTGTCCACAAGCTTGCTACCTTGTTTGGGACAAATAATTTTGTTCCGGGAAAGGAAAATTATTACATCGGTTAACTGTTTGAATACATTATTGTGGGGGTGTCCAAACTTTTTGGCACAAGGGCCACATCATCTCTCTGACACTGTGTTGGGGGCCAGGGGAAAAAAAGAATTAATTTATAACTAAAATTTGAATAAATTTACATAAATGAATATATTAGAGATGGAACTTTATATGAATGAATGAAGGTCTCGCGATAGCTCAAAACCTATAAAAGACATTGTGCAAAACAAGGTCAGCCTTTCCTTTGCTGCCACAGCTGCCTCACAGATGTGAAAAAGCAAGAGGCATAGGGAACCCTTGGCCCACAGCCCATGTAAGAAGTCAAAAAGTCAGCCCTTGCGCTGAGAATAGTCGTGTTGGGCAGGCGTGGGCTGCACCAAGTCTCTGGAGGACCTGAGGCTCGTTGGAGCCTGGGGGGTTCCCCACGGGCCGGATTGGGGGTCCCCAAGGGCTGCAAATGGCCCCTGGGCCAGGGTTTGGGTACCCCTGCATTATTGGAAAGAGTGCTGTTTCTTGGCTTCTCCATATCATGAAGAGTTCATACAAATTCTAAAACACAGCTTTGCGTTTCATGCTTATTAGTTCTGCCGATTGCTAAGTGCAATGGGGACACTTTTGAATAAACATGGACGGGAATGCTCTGTCATGCTTCCCATTCAAAAGTACAGATGGCAGTCAAAAGAAGGCCTGAATCATGCTTGCATCATCGTCTAAAATAGGTTCCATCATTAATTTCTACCATTGTGCCAATTCTGCAGCAAATCAGCAGGAAAACATTTTTTTCTATCTAAAGACTTGCTCTACAAAGAAACTGCTTGACATAGATTGAGTTACCATTCAGTGGCATCACTAGGGTTTGCAGGCATGGTGATGCACCAATGTCCCATCCATGTTTGCAAATGGTTGCATTTAATAGATAAAAAGCACCTGAAAAATTCCAAGTCATGCAAACTTTTCTAGAATGTTTTCCAGTGAAATGCTCTGAACTAGACTCTGATTCCACTTTGTGGATTCCCCACACTGATGCCCATGATTAACTCTCTTCTCTGGCCTTCCCTTTTATTCCTTTCTCTTTTCCATTTTTGATTGGGTCATGCAATTGGGGCGTGGGGTGGGACTGCTGAGAAATTGTGCTTAAATTGTCCACTTGTTCAAAGCCTAAAAAAAGAGTAGAGTTGAAAGAAATTTCAAAAATTGGATAAAACTATAGCCCTGATTCATATAATAGCAGCTTCTTTTGAAAACAATGTTAAAATTATAAATTAAAAAAATCAACCTCATATGTTTAAAACTGTGAAAACATTTATTGACACTACCCTCAATCTGTGAAAATATATTGTACGTTCAGATATCATCATCTTTTCTCCACTGGGGTTTCATTTCTGTTTCCTATAAGGAAACAAATACCTATAACAAAAACAAATACATAAGACTGCTTTGGGGGGTTTGTTTCCTTCATTCTTTAGAAAAAGTGTCTACTATTGTGATTCATATGCACTTACTGGAAAATAAGTTCTTGTTCTGAGCTGTCTGTGACAGATCAGGAGAGAGATCTTGGGGTGGTGGTGGACAGGTTGATGAAAGTATCGACCCAATGTGCAGCAGCAGTGAAAAAGGCCAATTCTATGCTTGGGATCATTAGAAAAGGTATTGAGAACAAAACGGCTAATATTATAATGCCGTTGTACAAATTGATGGTAAGGCCACACCTGGAGTATTGTGTCCAGTTCTGGTCGCCGCATCTCAAAAAAGACATAGTGGAAATGGAAAAGGTGCAAAAGAGACCGACTAAGATGATTACTGGGCTAGGGCACCTTCCTTATGAGGAAAGGTTACAGCATTTGGGCCTCTTCAGCTTAGAAAAGAGGCGCCTGAGTGGGGACATGATTGAGACATACAAAATTATGCAGGGGATGGACAGAGTGGATAGAGAGATGCTCTTTACACTCTCACATAACACCAGAACCAGGGAACATCCACTAAAATTGAGTGTTGGGAGAGTTGGAACAGACAAAAGAAAATATTTCTTTACTCTGTGTGTGGTTGATCTGTGGAACTCCTTGCCACAGTATGTGGTGATGGCATCTGGCCTGGACACCTTTAAAAGGGGATTGGACAAGTTTCTGGAGGAAAAATCCATTACGGGGTACAAGCCATGATGTGTATGCGCAACCTCCTGATTTTAGAAATGGGTTATGTCAGAATGCCAGATGCAAGGGAGGGCACCAGGATGAGGTCTCTTGTTATCTGGTGTGCTCCCTGGGGCTTTTGGTGGGCCACTGTGAGATACAGGAAGCTGGACTAGATGGGCCTATGGCCTGATCCAGTGGGGCTGTTCTTATGTTCAGTTCAACAGAGCTTCCTCTGAAACGAGGTCACTTAGAGTTGCAGCTTAGGTATCATTCAAAAATTTACCCTTCTATTGCTCTCTGTTTTACACAGACTGTATTGGGTGATATACAGCGGTGGGCAAACATTTTGGCAAGAGGACCACATTATCTCTCTGACACTGTGTCGGGGATTGGGCAAAAAATTAATTTACATTTCAAATTTGAATAAATTTACATAAATGAATATATTAGAGACAGAACTTATATGAATGAATGAATTTTACTGAGCTTATTTATAATACACATGAGAACTATAATACAGGCATGTAGAACCACATGAGAATTATGAATTGTTTGCCACATACCTCTGAAAACATACAGAGCAAGCCAGAAACACAGACACATAAGTTGTTTGGAGGCGAAGGGGGAGGGGGTTAAAATAATGTCCAGGGAAAAGCAGAAAACACATGGGGACTATAAAAGGCCTTGCTCTAACTTGGCTTGCAGCTTGCGTCTGGTGGTCGCAACCGGCAGTCACAGGCCAGCATGGGCTCCAACATGGGCTCAATGGACCAGAGGCTCATTGGAGACTGGGGGCTCCCTGCAGGCTGGACTGGGGGTCTCAGAGGGCCGTAAATGGCCCATGGGCCAGGGTCTGCCCACCCCTGATATACAGCACCAAATAAAAAATGCCAATATAAGAAGTAATGGCAGTTTGCATACCAATGAGTGATACTCAGTTTAGTACTTATGACTGATTACACAGGCCAACACACATTTTGCTTCCTTAAATGTTACACCAATACCTGTGAATATCTGGGGTGCCGATTTCTAAAATGGCATCTGTTTTGCCCTATCACGTCTAGTTTTGGAGATATAGTACAGCCTCATTAGTGAATGGTTCAAGCAGCTTCCTCATGAGGAAGCCTACACCATAGCTTCCTCAGGAGGAAGCTGCTTGAACCATTCACTAATGAGCTTATACTATATCTCCAAAACTAGACATGATAGGGCAAAAAGGGTGCCATTTTTGGAATCAGCACCCCACATTCATATCAAACCACCATAAAGTTTGGAAAAAAACTTTTCTGACCCTCAATTTTGTAGGCCTGAGTTATCTGAGTCCAATAGGAAAAGGAAAACTATTCCTACCATTTTTTTTAATGCTAATTTAATTTAAACTGAAATAATTTGAATCCATTACTCGGTAGAAAACACTGTGTTCTATTATGCTACAGCAGAGCAAATATTTTCTTGAGAAATGTTGATCCAGATAAGATGAACTTGCAAAACATATTTAATGTATCCAGTTATCCTCCTTTTGATTACATGTCTTTGACTAAATGAACAGTTGTCACAATTTGACACAATATTGTTATTATTTAATTAAGCTCAAAAGTTCAGCACTATATCAAATGTCAGCAAAAATAACAGCCCTTCTACATTCCAAAGATGGACAGGGGAGCTGCCGTATGGAGTTATCCGACACATAATCCTTTTGTCTGGTGCTGGAAATCTTACAGTTGTACTCTGATACCGCCATTGATTTATTTGTACTTACCCCACCTTTTGGCAGCAAAGGAACCCTGAAGGAAGATTGCAAGTTATGCAAGTAACAACATCAGTCTAAAAGCAAAAAGATCTGAAAATTGGTAAGACCCATCAGACAACCTAAGAGGATTAAAAGAGCATCCAGAGTTAACACCTTTCCCAATTAAAATGCTTACAGCCCAGTCCTAACCAACCTTCCAGTGTTGATGCAGCTGGATGCATGGAGGAGGCCTCCGTGACTGCCCTCCCACCGCAAAAAGCAGCGTGTGCCCTGTTGGTATGGCTGCATTGGCTCTAGAAAGTTGGTCAGGATTGGGCTGTCAGTCAATCATCCCAAAACAGTGAGACTGCATGGTAGACCTCTGTGGCTAGGGAATTCCACCACAAAGGCACTATCACCCAAAAGGTCCCGCCTTTTTGTCACCTTTTTAGAATCCACAGGGCAGGATGGTCACATCATAACTAATATGGTTCCTTAGTCATCTTTTAGAAAAAGTGTTTATGGTGATGCCCACATTTTTAAAATCATGACAATTAAATGAGTGGTGTGCTGGTTTGACTAAGGAAGAATCAATTCACGCATAGGGGTTGAGCACATAATTGGTTCACCAGATGCTTCTTTTGTAAGATTCTTGTTTTAACTCCAATAGTAATAGTACCACATTTACCTGCTTGAAGGAAGTTCTGCTCTTTATCAGGCATCTGCTCAAAATATTGCTTTAAAGAACCAATAAAAAGAGTCTTTATGATCAGCAGTAAGCGCTGTTGGAATGTATAGGGACTTTCCCCCCCCATACAAACGGCCACATAGACTGTCTGGGAGCCTGTCCAGGCACTTACATTAACATTAGCTCAGCAGTCTGCACAGAGAATTCTGGGAGATACGCAGAGCAAGCATTATTAATGATATCCATCACTAGCAACAAGGTAAGCAAGAAATAGGTTTTGAGTAGAGTTTTTATTTTAAACTCCGGTCCCGAACATAAGCAATGTGCTCATTTTTCCAGACATCAGTTGCGAGATTCAGGCTGTGGAAATATCCTGCTTGTTTCAGAATTTTGCAGCCTGCAGAGTATTAAAAGCAAACACAACACTTCTTCTGCCTGCTTTTGGCTGCACCCAAAGTGCTCCAGCCTGATGGCCAAATATTTAATTAAAATATTTTTTTGAAGACTTACTGTAGGATCTTTGCCAGCCATTTTGCACTCTTCAACCTTGTTTGTTGATGCTGGCCAGAAAATCTATTTGGAAAGAAAAGAAAAATATATATATTTGTAAATGGATTACATAATACGAAATGTATATTTACAGAAAAAAAAGTGCATACATTTCCACCTTGCTGATGCTACTACATTTCCTTCAAGGCGTGTCCAAACTCAAGGTCAGTATTTTTGCTGTTCTCTTTGGCCGGGGAAAGGATTTTCAAGCTTTTCTCACTCCAAAACCTAGTCAAGGGGAGGAACTAGCTTCTAGCTGAAGCTTTGCACAAGAGGCTTAAGTAATTTCTCGATAAACATCTCAACCTCAGACAAATTCTCATCCAGTACACGCCCAAACTCTGGACAATATAAAGCTCCCCTCTAGTCTCCATTTCAGGAAAGTAACAGGAAAATATATTTTCAAGGAAAGCACTCTGGCACCTCACATACATGATATTGCACGCCGTAAGCAGCACTGCATATTTGTTATGTGGGGTGGGACCCACTAGGTGGCTCGCGAGCCAATTTCAGGTGGGTCCCCATTCCGACAGCACTTATAGACTTCTTCTCTCCTCCTCTTACTGTTTAATTCCCTAATCTCTTCTTCCTGTTGTCTCTAGTCATCATATTCACAAATCATTGTATCGACTTTTCCCCTCGTTTTCAGAAAGTCAATGAGTGGTTTGCATTTATTCATAAAGTTGTTTACTGACTTCTCTTTTAATGTAAGTCTGTCCATTTCTGCTAAATCCAGAATTCTTCAATCAATGGTATTTCTGAACAGTTAAGATTACACATACATAACAAGGCAGCAAATGGCATGAGTTAAAGTGAAATACATTCGTTCTAAAATAACAAATGTGCAGCGCAATCCTGAGCTGCACTTGGACTGGTGCAAGTCTCTTGCACCGGCCCAGGAGGCCCATAAACATGCTGGCTAGGCCAGCGCACAGAGGCGCACTGGCCTGTGGAGGCTGGAATAAGCCTCTGCACCAACAGAGGCTCTGAGTCTTGCGTCGGTACTGAGGGATCAGGGATTAGCCTGTTCTGGTGGGTCCTCTGATGGACTGTGGCCAACATGGTCAACCCCAATGCTGCCCCGGAGGATGGCTACTGATGGCCTGGAAATCACAGAGCATAATGATAGGACTCAATGTGCTCAGTCCCTTATTTCCAGTCTGTTCTTTGCGTAGCCCTGTGTCCTGCACCAACCAGTGGTGGATCTAGTGCTGGGCCCACAGGGCGACTCCAGGACCACACAGGAAGCTTTATTAAGACTCCCGATGCAATAGGAGACAGTACTTCCGGTTTTCCAGAAGTACTGTTTAAGACTGTGGGGAAGCCTCAGAACTGTTCCCCAGTTGGCTCTGGAGTCACGGTTCTGGAGTCGCTCCATTTCTTTGGTAAGCATGGGAGGGCAGCGTGGTGTGGGAGACCTTTGCCCCAGGGCACCTTGAGGTCAGGTCTCTTACTGGCACCAACTCTATGAATCTGTATACAAGGTTATTTTTTGATCGCACAGACTCTTAATTGGATGTCATTAGTATGCTCATGACACCCAGCTCTCTTGCTAACAATTCTCTAATCTATATAGTATTTTCCCATGGCTGGGAACTAGATCACTGAAGCTGAATCCAGGTAAGACTGAGAAAGAACAATCTGAGACCTTAAAGAGATTGGGGTCACTTGTCAATAATGAACTTCAGCTTTTTAGGATAATGCAGGTTTTCATTGTTTCTGAATCTATGACTGCACCAAGATTGAAGGGGCAGATTGTAATATTTCTTTCCAATAAAATTCAGCTGAGAAAAGGTCTGGACCCCCTTGTCTAATACAGTGGTTTAATCCATGAATGCATCGTCTACAGAATTGATCATTGTACTGCTGCCTATATATGGTGCCCTTGAAAAACTATTGAGAAGCTCAGGATTACCTGACAAGAATACATTGCTAATTCTCCCAGGCTTGCAGTCTCCTGGGAATAATTTAAGATTTATTTAATACGCTTAATACGCTGCCTTGATGATTCTGATGATTCAGCATGAGTCTCCCAGGGCAGGTACGATTAAAACAATTTTTAAAAATACAAAAACAAACAAAAACTAAGCATTAAATCATTGAAAAAAATATTTGCTCAGTAATGCTCTGCATATGTGTCATGCACAAAACACTTCATGTGTATGATCTTTATGTAGTCCTTACAATCACTTTGAAAGAGAAGGCTTACAATTGGACAGATCTGCTTAGGTCAAATGATGGTGGCAATATTGTAAGGTAACATAGAGCCCTACAAATGGATTCCATGGCAGCGATTCCATGCCAGGGCATGGGCAGAAGTTTGCATGATATTGGGAGATAATTGTTGAAAAAAGTTTTACTGCAGCCAATCACCCGGAAGAATGGGCTGGCTGCTTCTTCATTAAAAACATGGCCTGTCTGCTCATCTGATTAATCCGCAGCGGGAAAAATTGCAAAGCAATGAGAGCTGCACATGCATCAGGACAATCTCTCTTTGGGGGTGGGGGAGGGGAGATTGTTGGGATGCTTTCAAAAGTGGCTTTTAATGTGTGCACATGTGCTTTTTTTAATGTTCCTCATTCTGGCATTCCCCCATGGTTGCCAGACTGCAAACACTGCTGAATATATTTGAGTTGTAGCTATTCTGATAAATACAGTCAGATCCAGGGTGAGTTTAAACAGTCTCCTTTCTTCAAACATTAAGAAAAAAACTGTTATGCTCAGTTTACTAACATACATCCTTCCTCTGAAATCAGTGCAGGACATGCTAGCACAGGGGAAACAAACGCAGGCCACAGGAAGTCGACAAGAGCCTTCAGCAAGTTGTAGTAGCGGATGGAGGGGTTCACCAGCAGTGATCCTGGCTGTAGGAATAAAGGGAGCTATGAATACACAAGGGTGTCCTTGTTTTCATCTATGTTTTCATGCACTGGCAAGTGCATGTTCTTTGCTGTCCCTGCTTAGGATGTATCGGATTGCAGCCCCATGAACAGAAGCATCAGGAAAGATTATAGTGTAGACATGAAAGTATTGAGAAAAATTGAATGATTAAAATGAACATTGGTGGCACAGAGGGTAAAGTAAATTATCTTCTGCATCCCTTGTGCCACAAACACTGGGTTGACCTGCATAAACAAGCTGAGTTAGTGCAGGTCAAGAGTTCTAACACATTTCTCTGAAACTGGCTGGCAGAGCTGCACTAAGACCTGGGCAAGCGCAACCAAATACTCCTTTCTGTACAACTGAGAGATGCAATTAGCAACTAAACCTTTTTTTTAAGGTGCATTGTGACCTTACAATCACATTGTGACCAGTACAATCCTATGCATATTTACTCAAAATTAAGTCCCATTGTAAATAGCTTTACTCCCAGGAAATTGTGTACAGGATTGCAGCCTTACTATCATTAAACAACTGGGAGTCAAACACCCTTCCTCCTTTACTACAGATCACCTACTGATCTACCAGTAGATCACAATCTACCTTCTTTATCTTCGGATTCTCCAGTTTACTCCAAGATGAGGGAAGTTCATGTAAAGAGCCTTGTTAAAATCCCTGCATGTCAATCTGAGTTCCACAGCTCCCTGATAAACATACGGGTGGTGCTTCCTTATCTGTGATGGTTGTGTTCCCAGACCCCTCATGGATATCGAATTCTGTGTGAAATCAAATCACACAGACTTCAGGCACAACTGAGCTCCGAACCAAGTATCTGGAGCCATTCTAAGGCCCAGGGAGGTTACTGGCTTCAGAATGGCCTCCAGAATGGAGGTTACTGGTTTCTTTACTGGCTTCAGAATGGTCTCCAGTGGTCCTAGACTGGAGGTCCTCAGCTTAAAACTGGAAATACCCTTCTAGGACCTCCAGAGACCATTCAGAAAGGCTGAATCTGGCTCAATGGGAGTTTGGGGACCCACGTTGAGCCAAATCGACAGATCCGAAATCCATGTAGGCTCAACCTGTACTGCCCAAAATTGAATAATTGTTTGAACATGTTGTGTAACATTACAAGCAGCCACTGTTCAGTGAAGGCAGGTACCTGGATTGCAGCCTGACAATGGGATAATGAAACATATTGGTTCCCCACCACCACCTTTAAAAGTAAAACAATCCTGGATTCCTTAAGTACTCTGTGAACTTACACTCAGAGGGTCCTGGCTTATATTATTGATATTCAGAGACAGAATGTGGTCCTTGCTGCCAACATAGATCCGGTCCTGATCTTCATCCATCACTAATATCCTGTAGTCCAAGGGGTGGTGGGAAAGAGCATAGAACTGCGAGGTCTTGGTTTCCTGCAGCTCTGTAAAAGAAAGAGAAACCATGGCTTAGTCAACGCACTCAAGTTGCTTTCCTTGCATATACATTCACATCTCGATAGAAGACGCACAGCCCAATCCTACGCCTGCCTACTCAGAAGTAAGTCCCATTAGAGTCAATGGGGCTTACTCCCAGGTAAGTGGCGATAGGATTGGGCTGGCAGGCTACCAACAACACCGCAAGGATTTAATGGGTCTATCAAGCAGCTAAAGTAAAGATGAAATAATATCCCTGTCAGATTTTGAGCACATTATTCTTACACTTAAGTAACCAGCTGTACTCATGAAGCATCTGGAATAGCTTTATTCATTCATTCATTCAAAGAACCCTGTTGTTTTAATGGAAAATTATTATTTACAGCTGTGCCTTTTAAAGTACATCATATATTAAACCAGTCAATGACTATATCACATATTATGGCAGGCTAGGATCAATAACCCCACCCCACCCCCCAAAAAAAATTTCAGCTAATAATGATAAAATATGAATTAGATAGAACCAGTTCAAACATATTTATCTATTCCCTAAATACATCCTTTTAAAAAAAATGATTTTTTTGGGGGGGGGGAGGGGGAAATGCTTGCATACAATTCAAATGGCTGCAGAATGCCTGCAAGAGCAATCCGGATGTAAACTAGAAGTAGGGGACACAAAAACCAGAAGTCACTTCCCGTTGCTTCCTTAAGGCATGCTGAGTCTGCAGAAGCCCATGGAGTGAGTTGCAGGCCCAGTGCAACCTGGAAGAGGCCTCTGGAGGCACCCAGTAAGGTTTTGTGGTCCTGCAGGGAGCATCAGGTCACGCACATCAGGTCACGACCCACAGTTTGGGAAATACTGCTTTAGTGACTTCAAGACTGGGTAACTGTAACATGCGCTTCGTGGGGCTGACCTTGAAGATGGTTCATAAGAGCAGCCTGCAGCGGTCCAAGTGGTTACAGGAACCAGGAAGTTCTATTCTATTGGACCATTGCTCCAGCAGCTGTATGGGCTGCCCAATCAATTTCAGGACCAAATCAAGGTGTTGGTCCTGATTTTTAAAGCCCTCTATGGGTTGGGACCAAGTTATCTGAGGGACTGCCTTCCCCTTTACATTCCAGCCCACCTTCTTTGGTCATCTGAAAGCAGAGGCGGATCCAGAGGTGGGGGCATGGGTGTTTGGTCCCCCCAAACTGTCGCACCAGCGGGAAGAGCACCCACCTCTGGGTAACAGGTCTACCTACCCAGCAGGTAGATCTAGGCTCTAAGTCTGGGTCTACCTGCCCGGGGTTACCCACCTGATTGACCTGGGCTCTGGATTTAAGGCAGTGCTCACGCCCCCCCAACCCAAACACTTGACTGCCCCTGGGCTCTGTACAATGCTTGATAGTATTCCACCACCGCCCACTTTTATTTTTTTATACCAACTCCCTAACTGTTCTTTTTTACAGATTGCTTTTCTACTGTTGTATGGTATTTATTGTTTCTATTATAAGCCTAATTGTTTTTTGTGAAACTTGTAAACCACCTGTGGCATTTGTTTTCAGCAAAGAAAAGGCACAATACAAATTTCTTACATACATAAATACATACTGCTAGAGCACAACACTGTCACAACACTTCCTAGCACAGAGATAGCAACTGAAAGTAGGAACCTAATTGTTTCATCGTGGGCTTGCACTGGTGCAATATGAGGCACTGCTGGTGTTCCAGCAGCTGGGTCCAATACCAAGCAACAAAGACACTACAGCTGCAATCCTACACACTTCTATGTGGGAGTAAGTCCTGTTGAACTCCAAGGGATTTACTTCTGATTGAAAATGCACAGATTATGCTGTTAGGTCTGCTGATGTGGGGAAGAGGTGAAGGACAGCCTCCTTCACAGGGATAGGACTCTGCAGAAGATGTAGAAGTGCATGCCACAGCTTGTAATATGGTAGCTTGTAAGCCTTGACCTTTCATGTTTGCAATTGTGGACCACTGTGAGGATGAACTGGGGTCACCAACAGCTGATCGAGTGTTATGGCTGTGGGGAGGTTCATACAAACAGCTCTTTCTAGGAGTGACCTGAACTAATTGGAACCAGGATTATTTTGGTTTTTAATCAGACGGTGCGAAAAGATACACAATGCTTTTGGTTCGGAACTTGAACTAGATTTTAATGGTGGGTCCCTGTGAAGTCATTAAGGTTGTCATTTGACCTGGGTGACTGTGTTTTTTTCAGGATTTTAGCCCCCCACCGCCCCTTTAGTCCATTAGCTGGTGTGGATCACAAGCTTCTAAGAGTTCTGGGAGCTGAAATAAAGGGGAAACACACAGCCATATTCCATGCTAATCTCAACATTTCTGGGTTTGGACTGAGCTGTGCCTTGACCCGGTTGTTTGGGCTGAGCATGCAAAGGCCAGAATAGTGGCAAAGCACATGCTCGCGGCTTTGGTAGCTTAGATAGGTAGAGCTAGTGAGGAGGAAGTGTTTGCAGCAAAGTAGCGCCAGCACTGCAGCAGCCTGCTGGCCACATTCATACTGGGCCAATCATACCCAGGCTGTGGAACTGGCTGATCACTTGGAGGATGTGAGAAGATGGCATCAGCAACAACTCTTCCTGCTTTAAGTGCTAAGTGCATCACACTCCTGCAGCCATGCACCCATGCTCAGCCAGTTCGGCTAAACTGAGAGAAGGCAGAGGCAGCCTGAGCGCCCCTTGGCGAGAGAACAGGTACTTGGGTATTTATGTTTAATCCTCAGATCTCCAGAAGACTCTCTTTCCTTGTGGTTTCTTAAATTAAAAGGAGAGGATCAGGATCACCACCACAGAGAAAAGCACCTCTTCCCTTCCTTGCCCTTATTCTACTACACCTCCTTCCTTCCTCCAAATGGTTGCTGGCAGCATCAGGAGTACTCAAGGCTGGCCCAAGAACTCCTGACACTTGAGGCGGCATGCCAAGTGCTGACCCTCTTACCTGGTGAAGTACCAGCCTCTGCTCTTCCAACACTCAAGCCCACTGTTCCTCTCTCCTCCACACTTCTGTTTTGTTGTCGTCCCCGTCCCGTCCCCCCGTTTCCTTTTTAAATCCAGGGAGGAGGAAGATCTGTAGAGGCAAGCAGCTGGACAGGAGTGTGCGCCCCCTGCCAGTCTGCTGCCTGAATCAGTCTGCAGCCTCAGAACCAGGGGACATCCACTAAAATTGAGTGTTGGGAGAGTTAGAACAGACAAAAGAAAATATTTCTTTACTCAGCGTGTGGTTGGTCTGTGGAACTCCTTGCCACAGGATGTGGTGCTGGCGACTGGCCTGGACGCCTTTAAAAGGGGATTGGACAAGTTTCTGGAGGAAAAAACCATTACGGGGTACAAGCCATGATGTGTATGGGCAACCTCCTGATTTTAGAAATGGGCTATGTCAGAAGGCCAGATGCAAGGGAGGGCACCAGGATGAGGTCTCTTTTTGTCTGGTGTGCTCCCTGGGCATTTGGTGGGCCGCTGTGAGATACAGGAAGCTGGACTAGATGGGCCTATGGCCTGATCCAGTGGAGGCTATTCTTATGTTCTTATGTTCTCAGTTGGCCGCATGCATGGGCTGGCCCCAGGAGCAACCCAACACAAAGAGGCAGGAGATCCATCATTCAGCCTCAGAATGATTCCATTTTTTAAAAAAAGTTAAAGTGGAGGAGGGGGGGGGAACAGGCCAATGGTGTTTAACAACTTTCTCCCCCATAGCGGTATGTCTAAATCACATACCTCAGCTGTTGCTTACCCTCCATCCCTCCTCCCCCCCATGGTAAAAGTACTGGGGGAGAGTAATTTAGGTTGGGAAAGAGTTTAAACACAGCACCACTGCCTAACTTCAGATCCAGTTGCTTTAACCCCCCCCCCACCCCAAATTTTTAAACCCAATCATGTCTGGATATCCAATCACAGAGCCTGCATCAGTGTGCTTGCATATTTGAAAGGCAGGGGGATTGGAGTGGAGAGTGATCCTGCATAACTTGTGGGAAGGAGCAATACAGAAGGGACAGTTTCCCTAGAAATGTGCTCACCTGTCTAGCCCTGAGACACCTCACTGCTCAGGGGGGCTGGCAGTTACACAGCATTCGGCACTGAAGTTCCACTCACAGTGAAAGTAGTGCATCAATCCCCTACATCGCACACAATCGGAATGGTGTTGCTGAGCATCTTATACAATGGAGGCATAAAGGGGAAGTTTGGAGGAAGGAAACTGAAAGTAAAGAGTATTCTGATGATCATTTATTCCTATTCCCTCCCTTTTTTTTCTCCCAGGAGGAATATATATTTGCATTAAGGGTTAACCACTAACTGCTTGAATTGCAGTCAGTCCAAGGACGGATTAATTGTTTAGTGTTAAACAAATTGGTTTTTCAATTAAATTTTCATCGACTTGCCAAAGTTCTGGGGCAAGATGAGGAGTCCAGAATTTTCGGCCAAGAAAGTGAAATATTTCAGCTTCTGTGATTCTGGAGCATTTTCCAAAATGGTTTTCTGTCTGCACAACCTCTGGGTAACTCATTTAGATTTCCTATTTCTCACTCGCTTCGGAAAGCACATCGGTGTGGAACAGGTTTCTTTTACTTGCTGCGCTTTAGTTGAACTGATTTTATTTTTTCCATATTCTGATTTGCTTATGCATAATTTCAGAATCAAGAGGGGGATTTTCATTTTCATTTAAGTCTGCACAGAGGAGGTTATGCACCCTTTCCCCCACTTGTTTCTCTGGGCACAATCCTAACCAACTTTCCCGCACTGGCACAGCAGTGCCAGTGGGGCATGTTCTGCATCCTGCAGTTGGGGGGCAGTCTTCTGGGACTCCGCAAGGTAAGGCAATGTTTGTTCCCTTACCTTGGTGCTGGAAACTTGGTTAGGACTGTGCCCTTTGATTCTCCCAATGCATTAAATCTCCAGCAGTACCAAATGGCATATCAACGCCAACCAAGAATGACTGGTATGTCCAGAAACATTCAAATGAAGCCAGTCACAAGCTAGCTAAATGGGAAAGTTATTCTGTCAGGCTATCCAGACTTCTCAAGTGGCTTCATTCAGAAAATGCTTTTGGACTGAAAAGGGGAAAGGCTGTGAAAGGGGAAAAAAAGGGGGGGGGGATTGGAATGTGGAAAAAAGCAAAGCTAAGACTACCAAATTAGACTACCATTAAAACAGTGACCTCTGTTCAGTCTAGAAAAGCAAAATACAGGAAATTGTTCATTGTCCCTGAATGCTCCTGGTAGAACTGAACAATTTCCTGCACTTTCCCTTTGGCCTTCTAGGAGTTCAATCCCATCCTCAGTTTTGTTAGTATTACCTTACTTTCTGCTTTCATTTTCTTTATTCAAAATTCTGGTTCACAGTCATATGTTCCCTTTTCACTCCATGTTTTATTGTATCCTATAGTTAGCGGCATGTACTTTTTCAGTAAATGCGAAATCACATCACACAAAATTGGCATCAAGAAAAGAAATAAAACTATTTTTTTCTAATAAAACAAAGTAACTCCAATTTTATTCATGAGGTGCTGCTGTTTCCTTTCCATACAAGTTACAGAGGTCTCTCCAGAGCCTCTGAAGGCTGGAAGGATCCAGCAAGGCATCACAGATTCATTCATCTTATTGGTGCAGGGCGGGTTTCCACCGCCTGATGGCTTCAGCTTTCATTCAGCAATATCCACCTCAGGTAAGGAAATCATGGTTTTGAGAGGGCATCATTCCTCTCCCAGGGGCTTATTCTCATTGCCCCATTATCCAACTGCAAGAAGGTGAGGTGCTGGGCATTGCAAGCAAGCACACAAGCTGGGGTTGTGTTACGAAAGGAGGTTCCTACCACTTTGTGCTAAAAGAATTCTGGGTTAACCAGGTAAAATTGTCTATTGATGCATGCTATTGACCCCTCCTGTAAATATTGGACTATGATCCTGTTCCATACCCTGTGTGGATGTTCTAGATTTGTATGATTTGTTTTTGTTTTTTTGCCATTTTGCATGCCCCCTGTATTGAAGCAATTGTTTGCATTTTTTTCCTGTGCTGTTTTGGCTTCCTCCAACACCCTGCCAGGAGTTCTGGAATCAACAGCATCGCCAGAGGGGGTGAAAACCACTAAGTTTTGCAGGGAGCTTCCCCGCAGTGTGCAAGCAGCTTCTCCCCCTCCCCTTCAGAGCTGTTCTGGGCTGAGTCAGAGCCATTGTGGGTGCCTGGAATGGCTCTGAAGGGGAGGGGCTGCTTGCACGTCGTGGGGAAGCTCCCTGCAAAACTTAGTGCTTTGCACCCCCTCTAGTTATGCTGTTGTCTGGAATGCCTGTGTACTGCGCCGACTTTCACTATATCACCTATATTACCTTCCTCGTGCATGTATACCTAAACACTTTAACAGCAAGTATTTTTTTTAAAACCCACCAAAGGTCACGCCTCTACCTACAGTGTCCGTTCAAGTTCGGGGGTTGGCATACTGTGTTTATATGCAACATATTTATGGTGAATTTGGGAAGCTTAAAATTAGCATACCAAATATCAAATAGGTAGAGTAGCATTCTGTTGAGTTCAATCTAGGGGATCATATTTTGGCGTGATATTATTGCAGAAACATAGTTTCTAAAAGATTTCCTTCAAAATTCAACATCCATGTTTTGTGCAAACAAAATTAAAATCCCATTTTTGCCCTAAATATTCTATTTTATACTTCAGATGCCGTGCGGTTTGATCTCCTGCAAAACAATCCAATTGCATGGCTTAAGAATCTGGGAATGTGACCAACGTATCCCAAGGAAAGCATTAAAAGCCTGCATGTAAATTGAGCCATCAGAAAGTTAAGCTTCTTAGCAGGGCTGTGATTAATATTTTTGCATAGCAATCAAAAGAAAGCTGCTGTGTAACTCCTTCAGTAAATAACTACTGACAATTGTTTCACAAATGTTACCTTTGTTCTCCCTTTTAAAGAAGGTCAGTTACTTTGGTCTGGCTTTTCAGAGGCAATTAAGCCAATAGCAATGATATTCACACACTCAGAAATCCAATCTATAATGCCAACTAATTTACACACCTATTGCTTGAAACTGCAACAGAAGATGAGAATTTGCTCTCCCTTATTCTCCATTAATGGAAAATCAGAATGCTACAGCCCAGGGGCACCTCTCCGTATTTGGGGGTGGTGCCTTTTGCTGTACTGCGCATTTCTAGTGGCAGGCAGAGAGGTGCACTCCAGGCACAGCCTCCACAGAACAGCAAACATGGACACTCAATCCTCAGGCTTAAAGATTAATGCTGGCAGGTTACAGTGCATAAGAGTTTAAACACAAGAAGGACCATCAACAAACCTTGATCGCTGAGACTAACCAGTTGATATGATCAAATATTTTGATCATATCACTCATTATGCGCGACAGTTCTCAGAACAGCCTGGTGAAATTGCTAAGGACTGACATTGCCCCTCTCCCTTCATTTCTTTGGCCTAATTAGCCAGTCATATCATGTATTAGCTTTTCTCTTCCTTTCTGTTTCCTGCTCAATCTGGTTCTGCTGTACAAGGTCAACAACTTTGCAGTGTTCAAGCTGCTGCTGCGGGGATTTGGGCTGTAGACATTGCATTGTGTCTGTACGCAGCGAGGGAGCTTCCTTTTCTTTTTCTTTCTATGGGGGGCAATAAAAAAAGCTCTTCTCTTTTTGGTGCTTGAAGATGAAGAGCCACTTCAATCAATAGTTGGCATACTTAAGGTGACAGTTCCATTCTCAAGGGTACTGGGATTCACTATTTTTTCCAAAAATGTAGTTTACTGTATTCCAGAATGTTCTGTCTGCTACTCCGAGTCTAAGCAAACTATTTGCCGGCTTAGTACAGCCTCGTAAAGCCAATGGAGCTCACTGACGGAAAAGGCAAACACATTTAGCATGACTTCACTTTTGGTAGCTCCACCAGACATTATCACTCTGATCACTTGTCATCTCTCTTCTTATCTAGAAGTTATTGTTGTTGGCAACCTTCAGTCTCGGAAGACTATGGTATCGCGCTCTGGATGGTGGTTCTGGCACAGCGTCTAGTGTGGCTGAAAAGGCCGATTCGGGAGTGACAATCTCTTCCACACTGGGAGCAAGTGTAGTGTGTCCCTGGTCTGTCTCCCTGGCTGTAGGCCTTCCTTCTTTGCCTCTTTGCCTCAGCCTGTTGGCCAAGTGTCTCTTCAAACTGGGAAAGGCCATGCTGCACAGCCTGCCTCCAAGCGGGCCGCTCAGAGGCCAGGGTTTCCCACCTGTTGAGGTCCACTCCTAAGGCCTTCAGATCCCTTCAGAAGTTATTATTATCTATAATATTCTATAATATTCTTATCTAGAATATTAAACATCATTTCATTTTTAACATTTACATCCCACCGATCTCCCACTAGGGGTCCAAGCTGGTCCACAAAACACATTAAAACGGTATGGGATGACTGCTATTGTCATTGTTCCAACCTCAGCTCCAAATCTCAGTGTTCTGTTGTATTACAAAGTCCCCAGCCAAAGTCAGGTATACAGCACCCTCAAGCTTTGCTCCTATTAACCATTTGACTCAAGGCAACAACCTTCTTCCTATTCCTTTATCTCTTACATCAGGGTCCCCCACACATACATGCTCCTACAGAGGTGCAAATTGATGTCTGCCTGCCCACTTACTCCTGTTACTCCTATCTTCTACTCCAGTGTCTTCAACCTTGGGGTTGGGACCCCAATGGGGTCATAAAGCCTCAGCTGGAGAGACACGGAAACTTATGAGAATGAAAAAGGTACTGAACTAGAACATAACCAAGTAGAGGGAGAGGTATCTGGTGTACCCCTTCGTTGTTGGCATCCTTCAGTCTCAGAAGACTATGGTGTCGCGCTCTGAATGGTGGTTCTGGAACAGAGTGTCCTCTCCAGTGCGCGAAGCCTGGGTAAAGTAGGTATGGAGGATAGGCTGTTACCCATGCAGCAAATCCCCCCTCTCCACGTCGCTGGAATGGTCCAATGGAAAGGCAGAGGCCAATACGGTTGGTTCCAGCGGCGTCGCAGGAGTTGCCAGAACGTGACTGTGTTCAGCCATGAACTGCCTCAGGGACTCCGGCTCCTGATTTTGCCTCGAGGTTGACTCCTGAAGCCTTTTCCATAACTGGATGTAGCCACAAGGCAGTGGAGGTTTGGGGTCAGAGTTTTCCTTCTCTCAGATGAGCTGCCTTCCCAGGCTGACGACTCCCATCTACCCGGTACCCCTTCAGGTACCAGGAAATTGTGTCCCAGTCCTGCTCGGGTTCTTAGCAATTGTACTAAAATAGCTTTCATTAGTGCCAGGCTTTCTGGTAACTTTTCCTGCTTTCTCTAATATTTGGTTACAGTGAATAGTGCTGGGAGAGTTACCGGCATTGGGGGGGCAGATAGGGTTCTGGGAGGGAGGGCAATAAATAATATTGGGGTCGTGGCACAAAAAAGGTTGAAGACCACTGTTCTACTCCATTGTCCCTACTGCCACCGCCCTCTTTCACTCTCTCCACTAGTAGAGTGCAGAAAATGTGGAGAGCAAAGCAGAACAGAGGGCAGCAAGTTTCTCTGTCCTCTCTCCCATATTCCCTCTTTTGCTCTCCTCCTCAGCTGGGAGAATAGGTAGAGGGAGAGAAAAAGAGTAGTGAAGGAAGTGATAAGTTCAGACAGTATCATGGTGGTGGCTCAAGATGCATGCTCAGTCCTATGCTCACCTTCTGTAGCACTGTGAGTGCTACGGAAGGTGAGTATAGGGGCTGATCGTGCACCTTGAGCCACCACCATGCTACTCTTGAAAGTATGACACATGAAAGTTGGGACCCCCTGCTCTACATGGTCTACTTCAGTGGTTGGTCAAAACATTTAGCACCTGGACCCATGTTTAAGAACTGGGACCTACCAGAAATGCTGTCAATAACCTGGAAGTGAGGTTGTGGTCAGAAGTGACACCATCAATTTAGGCTTCACAGCTAAACCACAATCAGACAAAGGTCCCATTACAAAGTATGCATGTATTGTTATTTTGTATAGCTCGGAATCCAAACATTCCAGCTCAGAAGCCAAAGCAGAATATAGACTTGGATCCTTCTCCAACCACACAGCCCTGCCCCCTTTCCAGCATCCCATTGTTCCAGGGGAAAGCACCAGGCCTCTCTCCCACTGGGGGTTCTCCCTGAACCCTGCATTTTCTGCTTTGCATTTTCAATGGCGGCTGGGCTAAGTGCTATGCGACCCACCTAAAATTGGCTGATGACCCACCTAGTGGGACCTGAACCACAGTTTGAGAAATGCTGGTCTACTTGCTATTACTGCAGATCATGCCCCCACTGTCTGCCTTCAAAGTTGGGAAGCATAACTCTCAAGTTTTGTGTTTGCTGATTCTGGCCTTATACCTACAATAGCTGGTTGCATAACTCCTCTGGACTTGCTCCCTTGCCTCCCCCAGCCAATTCAAAATTGTACGTGCCAAATTCCATAAGTTCATAAAGATGAAGAAGAGTCAGCTTTAAGCCCCTCCAGCCTACGAAACCTATCTAAACAGCTGTCACCCCTATCTGAGGTAGAAGAAGCCTCATCAGCACACATGAAGTGTTCCTCTTTTGATAAAAATCAATACAGCAACAAAATATCAGCTGAACTGGCTGGATTTCTTCTCTTGCTATGAAGAAGAAAACAAAATAGCTTAAAAAAGCCAAAGTTGCAAAAGTAACTACCCCGTACACAGACACAAAAATGAGCATTTGGGGAAATGTTGAAACTTTTCAGCTGCTTTCAAAACTAAACAAACTAAACTATTTAAGCAATGCGAAATATAGATACCTTATCCTACAGCAGCGATTTTTCAACTACTGTGCCATGGGACATTGGTGTGCCCTAAATGGTCCGAAGGTGCACAGCAGGAGTTTGGGGGAGGGCTGTTTTTTAGTAGGTCCATTGGGCAACGTGAGCTCCCTGCTAGTAGTGCGTGGTGCCTTGATAATTTTAGCATCTTGTCAGTGTGCTGGGAGATGAAAAAGGTTGAAAATTGCTGTTCCAGGGCCTTGGTTTGCTACAATGGTTTGCCTAAGTGGAGATGTTTCCCTAATATCAACAACCTTTTTACTGAGCAATTTCATGCATTGAACATGGAAGGCCCAGGAGGTTAGGAGCAGAATGCAGGGCAACTGTTTGTGAAAGCAAGAGACTGGGCATATCTACAGGTGCTTTCCTGTTTCCTTCTGCGCAGTGGGAAAAGGACACTCCATGACAAGTAGTCATAATTTGTGGAGCATTTTCATTCTCCTAGGTAAAACAAGACACCATTAGAAACATAGCACTCCAATGGCGAGCTCACACCAACACACACATCGAATCATGGAACCTCGTCACATGTTAGAGTGAGTGCATTCATCTCTACTACAAGTAGTAGATGCGTGACACAGGGCACAATCCTAACCCCTTATGTTGGTGCTTTCCAGCACCGACAGAAGATCAATGCAACTCTAAGGTAAGGGAACAAACATTCCCTTACTTTGAGAAGGCCTCCGCAAGTGCCACCCAACTGTAGGATTCAGCACATGTCCCATTGGAACCATTATGCCAGTGCTGGAAAGCTCTGACATAAGGGGTTAGGATTGCGCCCTAAAGCCTATATTCATGATGGTTTGATTTGTGTTTCTTAAGGATTGCATAATGTACAGAGCTCCTATCATGCATTCCTTTGTACACGCATATGATGGTAGACTCCTAGTCTTCCACCACATAGGGAACACTCTGGGTCAGGTGAATATTTGAACTAGCCCTCAATTAGGGACTATTATATGTATGCTAACAGAATTATAAACTGTAGCTACCTCTTATACCTCTTACTATTTTGTGCCCTTTGATATAGCTTCCTACCTATTTCTTATTTATAACAAAGCAATTGGAAACTGTTGCTTTCTTATCTCATAATATATGAATATTGGAGCTTAATTAAAGATATGTCATGATCAAAATTTCCATCATTTAGCAAAGGGTCTTAATTTAATTTCCTGAGAAGACTGCTTAGAATGAAAATTTGCTTCAGTATGCTAGAAGGGTATTCTTGAAGGGCAGAAAGCTTCAGAATATTTTTTTTCTTTGTTCTTCCAATGTTTCTAAAAAGTATTTATTGTCTAAGGCAGTGTTTCTCAAACTGCGGGGCGGGACCCACTAAGTGGGTCACGAGCCAATTTCAGGTGTGCCCCCATTCATTTCAATATTTTATTTTCAATATATTAGATAATGCTACCATGGTATGTGACAGCATTTGGGGAAATGTTACAGATCTGTACTTTTAACAAGCTACTATGTATATTATTTTAACAGTGATAGTAAATGGAACTTACTCCTGGGTAAGTGTGGGTAGGATTGCAACCTAGGATTGTTAAAAATTGTCCTGCTTGATGATGTCACTTCCGGTCATGACATCACTTCTGGTGGGCCCTGACAGAGTCTCATTTTAAAAAGTTGGTCCCGGTGCTAAATGTGTGAGAATCACTGATCTGAAGCAGTGGGCGCCAAACCCTGGCCTATGGGCTGAATCCAGCATTTTGCAATTCTTCCCCTGGAGGAACGAAGCTTACCATTCTGCTGGAGAGTCTCCATGCCCCCAGTCATGTCCAAACTTTGTGCTGGTCAGCTGCTTCTGGGTTCCACTGTCCCAGAAATCTGTGCTCAGATTTCTGAGTAGACATGGTCAGCTGGTGCAAAGTGTGGGGGCAATCATCACCATGGAAAGAAGACTGCCCAGCAGAACAGTA
Source organism: Tiliqua scincoides (assembly GCF_035046505.1). Lineage (NCBI taxonomy): Eukaryota > Metazoa > Chordata > Lepidosauria > Squamata > Scincidae > Tiliqua > Tiliqua scincoides. The sequence continues at coordinate 23,319,776 of NC_089827.1, read as the reverse complement.
AGCTCCATTTGCTCTGGGGAAGGATTTTCCGGTTCTCCAGTTTGGAGACCACTGGCCTAAAGGATGCTTTTCACAGCTATACAAAATGACCAAGGTTTGCCATCAAATATACAGACCATTCAAAAGTTCCACATAGAGTTTTTCGACAAATACACCTACATGATGGCTACAAGCATCTGTTTGTTGCATTCACAATACATTTAAGAAATCCAGTTTTTGTTCACATTTTGTAAGCTGCGTTGGGCATTTGATTCAGCATGGGAAAGGTGGGATATGAATTTTTCAAACAAACAAATAAATACACATAAAATAATGTCTGAAGAGAACCTAAATGAGTATGAAAAAGAGATTCCCCAAGTCATCCTGCACTTACAGTGATGACCCAGGTGAAAGATAAGCATTTAAATTTCCAATGATTTCAGTAGAAGTAATTTAAACATAGGTTTGGCCACTGAGGTCAACAGGACATAGAAGGTGATACCTTCGGCTGGATTGTACCTTATATGAACACCTTTTTTCCAGGTAACACATAAGACTTATGACACACTTAATGGCTAAAGGGAAAGGAAACAGGGAAGGATTTCCATAACATTATTCAGTACAATATTGAAAAGCCTATACTGAAAGCTCCCTTGTCAATTCATGCTGCACCATTTCCATATCATGTCTTGCTTCAGGTTCTGGTAGCGGAGACTTTTTTTTTTTTTTGCTTTAATTAACCACTACCAATAGTTCACATAGCACATGCTGGATGTGATCTGAACAGGAAATTGTTCAAACACTGCAAACTATTCCAAACCACTAGGGAAAGCAGTTCCAAAACCATGTGCAGCTATAGCCCACAACACAGCCACACATTTACAAGTTTTCTTCATTTCAATTCAGAATGGTGTGCAGGACTTCGGCTCTAATAGCATGCTGTACGTCTTACTAAAAGTTCCCACATCCCTTTGTCTGACACTCTTCTTTACTTAGTATATCCAACCACAGAGCTCCAGTTCAGACACTTATCTGGTCAGCCAACAGAGACCTCCTGGTGACCATGGCATCATACCAAATGCTCCGCTGCCTCTTCCAATTACTACTCCTCCTTGATAAGGGGCATTCGGGGCAGCAACGGTAGAGTACCATTGCTCCAGTCACCTTTGGAGGGTTTAAAGGGGCTGAAACCACAGATTTCATTATCCACAGTTTTCGGTATCCATGGGGGGGGGTGTCCAAGAACAGATCCCTCATGGAACTGTATATATCATTTCTCAGTTGATCCCCCCAGCATTGTTTCTTTATAATTTTCACATTTCCCTTTTGTTCTGAATCATATCATGCCGATTACAAAAAAGATCCAAGTTAAACTCATTCATTTAAATTTCATTCATTCGTTTATAAAACAGATTTTTGGGGGGCCCACAAAAATGTGTAAAATATATCATGTGAGCCTTTACTGAAAAGTTTGGAGACCCCTGTTCGAGACCAGTAGGGAAGACCGTCCATTTTCCCTTGGGAGTCCTAAGCAGGCTCAGAGTACAAGTGTTCTTGTGCAACAATGGCTGCGTGATCTGAGTTTTGACACTGCTTCTCTTTCTGCGTTCTGTGAATGCTGAAAGAGAGACCATTCTTGTCCCATCACACCTTGCAGCATTGCTGTGAGATACTTTACGTAATGTCTGCAACACATTTTGAAACACAGAGAACTATTTTTATTCCATCATCACTTCTACTAAAGAAACAAAAGTCACACACTCCCCCCTCCCCTTGTTCTGTTTAAAAACCAGAATACCTAGACTTTGGTTCTGCCAAAACATTGGTTTGGATTGAAGAGATAACTTATGTGCTTTTCTGTTTAGATTTCATCCGAACTGAGAGTGATTTAAATAAATCAGCCATCTGCAATCACTCATACCGTGTTTAAACTAAATTTGCCATTATTTATTCAGAAGGAGCAAAAAGCTGTACTTTGGTCCAAAAAAATAAAATGGAATTTACTCCTCTCCTTACCCTTTGATTAAGCGTAACATTGCTTCAGATAAGAGTTGCAGTGATTGAAAGTCAAACTGAATGAGTTATTTAGTATGCCATGATGAGAGTACAGGCTTTTAGGTAATGTGAGGTCTTTGTGTTACCAAACTATTTGATCCCCTTGCGTGTAAAGACTGCAAAAGGGAGCAAGGTAGATGTCATTTTGGGATGCAGAAGCAGTAGAGTCAGTGTGTAAAAATAATGAAACACAAACAGCTGATCCATTGATAAAATTCAAGAATAATTCCTATGCATGATCCTAAACATATTTACCTGTATGAATGTTCATCCTTCAATAAGAATTACTTTCAGATAGTGAATTTAGAGTGCAATCCTAACCAGCATTTAAGCTGGCCTATTGCACTTATGCTATATTTGAAGTGTTGCGAATGTGCCATAAATCATGTTCATACTTACCTGGGCAGTTGCACTGGCCTCCCAAGGCCAGTGAAGGGTACATTCATGCTAGCCTAGGGAGGATGGTGCAAGGGTGGCAGGAGGGCACAACAGGGTGTTTAAGGGCAGGGGGAGGGTGGGCAGAGGGTGGGCCAGTGGGAGGACTGGGTCCGGGAGGGGGTGTGGGACCATCCAGGGCGACCTAGACCAAATACTAACCGCCCTCCTGGCCAGGTTTGCGTTATGCTGGGCAGCTCAGAAATCACTGACACAGATCAAAGTAGTCCCTGTGCTTCATGGCGTAGTTGCATGGCAGCCACCTTCTACCCTGCACTGGATACAGTGCAGGCCACTTGGCCTGCGTGTTCCAGCACAGATAGGACTGGGCTGCTTGTATTGCATCCATGCAATAATTTCAATAAGAAATTATTTAGAACAGTTTCCTGCAGTAATGCAATATAACCATATCCCTGTCTGATATATCATATCTATTCCACTAGGAAAACCCCTGCCCCCTCTTCCCCCTGGAAGGACCAGCAGTCATGCATGATCTCTCCCCTGGGATCATGGGGACCTTGTGTGGTGAAAAACTTTGGCAGTGCAGATGTGCGTTGTTGGCATCCTTCAGTCTCGGAAGACTATGGTATCGTGCTCTGAATAGTGGTTCTGGAACAGAGTGTCCTCTCCAGTGCACGAAGCCTGGGTAAAGTAGATATGGAGGATAGACTGTTACCCATGCAGCAAATCCCCCCTCTCTACATCGCTGAGATGGTCCAATGGAAAGGCAGAAGCCAATATGGTTGGTTCCAGCGGCATCGCAGGAGTTGCCAGAATGTGACTGTGTTCAACCATGAACTGCCTCAGGGACTCCAGCTCCGGATTTTGCCTCAAGGTTGACTCCTGAAGCCTTTTCCATAACTGGATGTAGCCATAAGGCAGTGGAGGTTTGGGATCAGAGTTTTCCTTCTCTCAGATGAGCTGCCTTCCCAGATTAACGAGTCCCATCTACCCAGTGGCTGTTTAGTCGCTTCTTACGACAAGTACAGCCAAACCGAGGGCCTATTCTTATCCCCCAGCCCCCAGGGGGAGTGCAGATATGACACATGGATTGGCCATTAGCTCTTCCAGATGATAACGCGACCCTTTTGTATTCTCAAAGTCAAGTTCAAGTCACATTCACCGTCTAATATATGAGTGTGAATAGAGAATATTCATTTATTTTATTAAGAATATTTATAAACCACTTCCAACAAAAAAGAAGTTCACAAAGTTGCTTGCATAGCAAAATTAATGGTTCCCTGTCCCCAAAGGGCCCACAGTACTAAATGGCAAACTTCTTTTGAAAGTGATGAACGTTGGAAAATTTATTTAAAAAAAATAAAAATGGTGGGGCAGTAGTTCTCACACATTTAGCACCGGGACCCACTTTTTTGAATGTGAATCTGTCAGGACCCACCGAAAGTGATGTCATGACCAGAAGTGACATCATCAGGCAGGGAAATTTTTAACAATCCTAGGTTGCAATCCTACCCACACTTACCCAAGGAGTAAGTCCCATTGACTATCATTGTTAAAAGAATATACATAATAACTTAAAAGTAAAAGTTAAAAGTACAGGTTTGTAACATTTCCCCCAATGCAGTCACATACCATGGTAGCATCAAGTTAATATATATACAGGTTGAGTCTCACTATTCACGAGGGTTTCCTTCCCAGAACTCAAGTGAATGGCAAAAATCAAATTATGGTAAATCAATTTAAAAAACAAAGTTCCTTTGCTTCCATTATTTTAAAACAGCCTTGCTGACCTTTGTGATGTTAAGATAGAGTCATTAAGAGGACAATCCAACAAAATCTCTCTCTCTCCAGGCACTTAGAAAGGCTTATCTTTCTTTCACATGTTTGGGGGGGGGGCTCACTTGGAGAGAGAATGATTGATGGACTGTCAGCTGGCTGCCCTCTCTCTAACAATAAAGGTCTGTTTTCCTTTCATTTAAAGGGCACTTCTCATCATGCTGAGATAAATATCTCTACAACAATAAGAAAAGCATTTTTAAAGAGGTGTATTTTTCCCCTTCTCCAGGGATCAGCACATTCCTTCTCATTTGCAGGGGCTACTCCTGTTGAGTCAAATTCGTGTATAAAAAAACCGTGTATAACAAGGTTGGACCTGTATATATTTTTAAAATTGAAATGAATAGGGGCCCACCTGATATTGGCTTGCAACCAACCTAGTGGGTCCCGACCCACAGTTTGAGAAACACTGTGGTGGGTCATGTACCTCTCTGAGAACTATTGGACATGCTCAAGCCTATGTTGTCTAACCCTGAACTAAAACACTATGGTAAACAACAGCAAACAGCAGGGCACAACAAGGCAGTGTCCATGTTGCCTGGTTTTATATTTTGAGAAGTTGTGAGGAGATATTTATACCATACCAACAAGAAGTGCCGAGCAGGGGAAGCAAGGAAATTCAATCACAAGTGAAATGCGCAGACCATATACCCACCCCCAGCCATAAAGTGTACTAGTCCAATCGATACTTTTTTCTTCCATTGAAATTCCTCAGATATTCATCTGAGGAAGAAAAGAAAATATTTCTTTACTCAGCGCGTGGTCGGTCTGTGGAACTCCTTGCCACAGGATGTGGTGCTGGCGTCTAGCCTAGACGCCTTTAAAAGGGGATTGGACAAGTTTCTGGAGGAAAAATCCATTATGGGGTACAAGCCATGATGTGTATGCGCAACCTCCTGATTTTAGGAATGGGTTAAGTCAGAATACCAGATGTAGGGGAGAGCACCAGGATGAGGTCGCTTGTTATCTGGTGTGCTCCCTGGGGCATTTGGTGGGCCGCTGTGAGATACAGGAAGCTGGACTAGATGGGCCTATGGCCTGATCCAGTGGGGCTGTTCTTATGTTCTTATGTTCTTATGAAGAACCCGCCCAAATCAATCTGAAATTTCATTTTACAAAGAGCTTCATAGAGTTATACTTTTATGTGTGTGTTCTCCATTTCCTTTGTAGAATACAGCATGATTAAAACACACGTGCACCAGCATATTTGTGACAACTTGAAACAATTCTCTTCCACTGGCTTGTGTAATCATGGGCCTGTCTTTCCACCAAAGGTGTCATATGGCACAATTGTATTTAGCCATTTGATTTACCACTGGACTCAGCTAACAAACGTTGCACAAAAACAAAACAAAAACTATCAGGCATAAAGTGTGACAATCACCTAACAGACCCACTGCATAATCTTATGTGTTTCCTCAGAAGTAAGCACCATTGTATTTAATGAAGCTTATTCCCAGGGAGATGTGTCTAGGATTGCAGCCTAAATTATGGCTCCGGTTTTACAGACTTAGGGCGCAATCCTAACCAACTTTCCAGCACTGATCTAGCCGCAATGTAGCCCCAAGGTAAGGTAACAAGCATGCCCTTACCTTGAGGAGGCCCCCTTGACTGCCTCTCCACTGCAGAATGCAGTGCATGCCACATTAGCACAGCTATGTCAGCACTGGAAAGTTGGTTAGGATTGCTCCCACAGTTGTCAACCTATTCCCCTCCACTCTCTGATTTTGTTTGTTTGTTTTAATGATTTTCATTTTTAAATTGTAAAGTTTATAATGAAATTGTTGGTATTCTACGAAAATAACAAGCTGGCTTGGGGGACTCCAGGAAAAAAAAAAAAAGCAGATGCAAATCTAAACACAAATACATGAAAATAATGTACCACTGAGCAGCACTGCTGTTGATATGCAGTACGTTCCAATGTTATGGAACTCCCTTCCCCTTGACTTGAGAATGGCTCCCTCTCTTGAGACCTTTCGGCGAGGCCTGAAGACCCTTCTGTTTAAACAAGCCTTCTGAGTTCATGGCCTTTTTAACATCTTTCTATATCTTTTAGTATTATTACAGGCCTGTTTCCTCTATGATCTGCTGCTTTATGCTCTTTTTATCCGCCTTTTTATCTGACTACTGTTTTATGATATCTGTTAATGTGTTTTTAATATGTTTTTTATCTGTTCGTTAAATTATGTTTTGGTTTGTTTTTAACATGTTGTAAGCCGCCCTGGGTCCCTTTTAGGAAGAAGGGCGGGGTATAAATAAAGTTTATTATTTATATTATTATTATTATAGATCTCCTGGGATTGCTAGAACTAGTAGTGGACAATAGGGGCTCAAACTTACCAAATGCATGCATCTCTAAAGAACAAATTACAGAGAATATTTATGCTTCAAACATAGGTCTACCTACCCCAATCACTTGTAAAATATAGGTAAGATGCAAAATAAAACTTAAAGGTATCCTGAACCCTCCCTTGTCATCTGCTTTTTCTTCTTCTTATAGTCTACCCCCTTCCAGGTAATATTACTATTTGTCCAGTTGGGTTCCAAAATAGGAAGTGATTTCAGGTAGATGGGGTGGGGGAGAAGACGTTGTGGACAGGTTTAGCCACCCCAGCTTGGGCAACCCTATACTACTCCTCCACTCCTTACCACCAGCATATGCAGTTTTGCACTCTGGAAAATCTTAATAGGATTTAGGCTGCAATCCAGTATGTACCTTAGAGTAACTACCACTGAAAGCAATGGAACTTGATCCTGAGTAGACTTGCATAGGTTTGTGCCACTTGTTTGCCATTAACAGCAAACTGTTAATAACTGTTTGCTAAGACTGTTAAGAAAATAAGATAAGGCTGTTAACTTACTAGAAAAGTTTAAAATGTAACTTTTTTCCACTTTGAATACTTAAAAGAGCTTTACTTTGGTAGAATCATGTCCTAGCTTTTTTTTTTTTAATGCTTTTTTTTTTTTAAAAAAAAGCTTTTGCCTCATTCTAAAAAAAAAAAAAGAATATTCATTTTATTTTATTCATTATATTAGCTGGCATTTATTCAGTAAGGATTGGCTTCGGTCAACAGACACCTTCAAAAAGCACATATGTACATTCAGTCTTAGTTAATCAATGACTTTTCTTGGACAAATAAAATTTATTCCACAATCTCTTTCCTTTGTTGTATTACTCCTTCTCACAGTCGATCTTTGGGTATTTGCCACAAAAATGGGTCCAGATTGATCTAACACAGAGGCGGATGTGGCTAGCTTCATGCTATGTAGATGGACAAACGCACTTTGCAAATTCAAACAACAACAAAATAGCCAACAAAGCTACTGCATTCACAATGAAACAATTTTTACTCCTCCACATTTTACTCTGTGTCAGCTATATTGTATGACCCACACACAAAACATATCTGTGGAATTAATGAAATAAATGTAATTTCTTCAAGAGTCATATGAACACCTGAAGCTGCATTTTATGAATTCAGTTTTTTGGCCTGCCTGAGCCCAATCTTTTCTCCTCCAATTGGAGAAGGCTTTCCAATGTCTGCAGCAGATCTTGAGAGCCTTCTCAACCAGTGTTTCTCAACCAGTGAGAAGCTGAAGTAGTGGAACTTCAAGTGGTGTCTAGGGGTACTCGCAGGACCCCGGAACCCCTGCCACCCAGCAGTGAAACCAAGAACATGACACAACAAACAGCTTTGGAAGCTCCAACGCATGCTTTTTCATCAGCCTCTTACTGGTGTTTGTGGCAATGCATCTGGCCTCCCAACCTGGAAGTAACTGGCAATGATGTTATTGCCAGTTACTTTCAGTGGTACTTCAAATAAATGGACCACATGAAGCGGCACGGTGGGGGACAAATGTTGAGAAACACTGTTCTAACTAGAGATATCGGAGGTAGAACCTGGACATAAAATATATCCTTTATCAGTGAGTTGGTCTTACTGGTATGTATACACTAAAAATTATTATGAAAGGTTCCTGGAATGAAACCAGTTTTCTTTTTCAAAAACATTTTGAATTATACAAAGACACCTCTTTCTCTAAGTACTTGCCACTGAGCACACATGCCTAAATATCATATTTTAAATACAGAGCTATTTTCTTAACTTCACTATAGTTCCAATTTAGATATGGTTTATCAGTCTGTTATCAAAGGCAGTTTGTTTTCTGATTAATAAATGGTTGTTGTGCGTTGCTAGTGGTGAATGATTGTTGAACAGAGGTAGTAAGAACTGAATGTACCACGCACAGTGGACAAACTAATTCTTCTTGAGTGGTGCCATTGCGCAGGGGAGTCCTTGTATAGATTTCACTGAGTACACACTCTGTTGTTAATCTTGTGGGAAAATTTTCTAATCAGAAATTAGGGAAACATTTAGGCCAGGCTGTCAACAAAAGCAGCAGAAAAAACTGTTAGCGTCATTGGTCAGTCATTAATAACATTAGTAGACTGCAAGCTGTGTTTTGGAGAATGCTGGGGGTCCTTTGAAGTATTTCAGGGAGTCTTTAAGAAGATCAATAATGATAGACAAGTTCCACTCTAGCTCACCACTCTGCTCTTCCCTAAACTTCCTTTTCTGCCATTCTCCTTTCTAGGAAATAGGACAAGGAGGAGGAGTGGAGACTGGTATGCCATTAGTGTGCACCAGCCAAGGCAAGGTGGAGGCCAGCAGTTATGGGGCAGCAAGAGGGTGCCCCCTACCTGCTGGCTACCTCCTTCAATCTGCCATCTGAGGTGGCCACCTCATCACATCTCATTAGTCAGCCTAGCCCCGATATTGCTTCTTCTAATCCCCAGGGTTTAGAAAACCTCTATAGTACAAGGAAGCACTCTGAAATTATTGAGATGAAATTGAGAATGAAAGCTAATCACAACATAGTAGAGACGACCAGAGCAAAACATAACCATGTAGAGCATCGTTCTGATGTCCAAGGAGACAAAAGTGAGAGACATGTCCACAACAGATGCCCAAACCAAACCAGGGACAACGACACATGAAATACAAGTGACAACTTGACAGTGAAATGTCCAATACTATTGAAATGACAGAAGGTGAAAGCAGCAATTAAAAAATTCTGATCTGGCATCATTAGGAGTCAGGAGAGATCCAGCCCCACAAAGCGACAACATGCTGTAAGGTGTCACTGAATTCTGAACCTGTTTATTTTAGCATCTGACAAGTGCTAATTTTTCCAACTGCCTCTCATGGGTATCTGGGATTTTTTTTTTTTTCTTTTTGCCTTCACTGATTATATATTAAGCATTTTCCACGTCCTATTTCCCATTATTAAATGAATTATGTCAAGATGGTCCCAAATCCTTGGGAAGAAGCAATACTCATCCCCCTAATCTTACTTTCTCATACCCATCTTTGATAAATCACTGTCTTGGTCTTTTGGAGATGCCTTGTTCATTTTTTAATTTTTTTAATTTTTTAATTTTTTTTGCTATTAATTGCCAGAGTTGTCATTCTTCAGGATCCAGCCCTCTCCATAGGGCCTTTACATCCCAGAACAGGCACTCAATGGATCGTCTCTAATTAATGCACAGGCATAAACATTAGGCAATTCCCACCTGCAGAAGTTTACTTCTGCACATGAGTCTCCCTTGCTCTGTTGGCGCAAATCGGTTCCCCCCCCCCCGGCTGAATTGTTCGGCACTCTTAGGGCGCAATCCTAACCCCTTATGTCAGTACTCTCCAGCACTGGCATAGTGGTGCCAATGGAACGTGTGTTGCATCCTGCAGTTGGGTGTCACTCACAGAGGCCTCCTCAAAGTAAGGGAATGGTTGTTCCCTTACTTCAGAGCTGCATTGCCCTTATGTCAGTGCTGGAAAGCCCTGACACAAGGGGTTAGGCTTGCACCCTTAAGAACATAAGAGGATACCCCTTGCTGGATCAGGCCAAAGGCCCATCTAGTCCAGCTTCCTGTATCTCACAGTGGCCCACCAGATGCCTCAGGGAGCACACAAAACAACAAGAGACCTGCATCCTAGTGCCATCTCTTGCACCTGGCACTCAGAGGTAGCCTACTTTAAAAATCAGGAAGTTGCACATACCCATCGCAACTTGTAACCTGTGATGGACATTTCCTCCTCTTCCTGCATAAAATCCTGGTCTTCATTCACTTAAGATCAGACTCTCATCAAAGGACATCAGATAGATGCTTTGAGCCAATAATTTCCATAGCCAAAAATGGGCCTTGTGGCATCTAACCAATGCCCTATTTTATGCTGAACTGGTGGAAAGCATGGCATCATATAATGAATGAATTTGAGATAACTAAACTTGAACTTGCCAGGCTAACATGCATTCCAAGTTTATATGAATGTCAGTTGTGAAATTCTAGATGGATTGAGCCATGGCTACTAAAACACAAAGATGAAAAACGTGTACCAAATAGCCAAGTTCATGAAATCATAATGCATTCTAAAAATTAAGCATGTGTGTTTATTTTATATAATTCCTACTTCAATGGTATGGGAAGTTTCTGTAGGCAAGGACTGAAAGATTGGAAGACAAATGGGCTGTTGGAAATGGGAGAGGGTGCTGAATCCTTTATAGTCCTGTCCAGCATTTTCCTGGTTTGGGACAATTCATTGACCTTACTGCCTTTCTTTCAAGGTTTTCTCTGTGGTAAGAAGAACTAAGAAAGCAAACATATTTTCAAAACTGCCAACAAAAACATACTTAAAACCCAAGATATTTGGCATCCCACATTTGTTGCTCAACAGCAGACTACCCAGGAGTTCTTACATTAGCCTGCCTTTCTCATCTAAAATAGTAGGATTGCCAGATGCAAGGCATCCCCAAACCTGAGATTGAAGAGGTAGGGCCTGGTGATGTCCCAAAACAGAGCTTGTGAACATGGTTGTCAGTGATTGTCGTGAACATGGTTGTCAATGATTAACAAAAATTCTTCTGCTATATTATGGTGAATGGGGGAGGGGGTACTGGATGATTATGATTGTTTTATTTTATTGTTTTCTGTTTGTTCGTTCTGGATGTCTGTTTGTTGTTGTGTATTTCCTTTATCTACGCCAATAAAAGTCTTATGAATATGATTAACAAAAAAAGAAAAACCTGCTTCCTCATCTCCTTTCAGATTAATTGAAGGAGATGGAGAGGTACGTCAGCCCCGTGACTTTTGAATGGTGGAGAGGGCAATGGAGGTGGTCGGCAATTGAAGACGTGGTCACTTGATAGGAGGATAAACATGGCTCTCCCGAACCACTTAGGCCAAAAAGTTGAGATTTAGCAATCCTAAAAATACCTAGGGCAGGGGTTCTCAAACTTCTTGGGAGTAAAACTCCAGAAGTAAGTGTTTGCGGGGGAGGAGGGAATGGAGTGACACGTTCCCCAGGATCGCGAAAACAGAAGTGGGTTGCGATTGTTATTTTTACATTTTCTGAGGCTTGGGGAGCCCTGCAGAGACTTCCATAGGGCTCCCCACACCTCCTGAAGCCTGCTGTTGTGATGTGTGAGTAAAAAAAACAGCCCCTCCCCCCCTACAGCAGCACGATCCTGGGGGTCATATTGCTTCTTTCTCTCCTCCCTGTCCCTTAAAATGGTAATGGCAGAGGACCTCAGGCTGGGGAGTTGAGACACCCCAGTTTGAGAAACTCTGACCGAGGGTATTTTTCAAGTTTAGGAAGAAATATTGCCAATATTATAGCTTCCTTCACATCAAGGTCTTTCTCAGTCTTTACATATTCACTCCTGTAGTTTCAGTTCCATTCTATCTCAAAAATTTTACTTCTGGTTAGACGTTCTAATGAGTTGACTGCCCTGCAAAACAGTCCACTAATATCGGATCTTTTGGTAGCATTTCCCCATTCAAGGATCTTGCAGCACTGAAATTTGTTGCACAATACTAAGTAAAAAGAAATTGTAAACACTCTTTAAAGGTATAAAAGTCTTTGAGGGCCCTTAACAATATTTTGCCTGTGACTATACGAAGTCGGCAGGATAAATAATCACAGTTTTAATTAATTTGTTCAGCCTGCAATTAACATTTACCTTCTAATACCTCTTAATAATTCCATTCTGCCAATGATGCTGTATATTGACAAACGGTCAGGATTGGAGCATAACCCAGACAGAATTTGCAGGCCTGAATAAGGCAGAGCCTAATGTATTCCATGCAGCCTATATGTTAAGTGCCGAGTCATCATGACAAAGGGTCCACAATGCACTGCAGTGTAAGTGTAATGTAAATGTATGTGGCTGATGCAATCACTTGGCTGCTGCAATCACGGGGATGAGACCATGCATCACAAGACAGGATGAGGTAAGAGGATGATGCAATACCCATCCTGATTGGCTCACAGATCCTTATAAGGAAGGCTGTGCGAACCCTCATTTGTGGGTCGTTCGTGGAAAGTCGTGTGTAGTGTGTTATTTACTGTATCCTCTTTGCTGTGCTGCTTCGTCTGTCCTGCTGCTGCTGTGAATATTTGTAAATATAGACTTAATTGGTGGTGGAAATCTGCGGTGTCTGTATACTCTCTGCTAGGTTGCAAGCTCCGTCCTTGAAGCCGCATTCCGCTACTCTGCCTGATAAGGAGATACTCCCTCCTCGACACAAACTCAGTTCTTTGTAAGATGCTGCCTTGCACTCAAGCAGCAAATAATTACATACTGCGAAGAGACCAACAAACGATTTACACATACCATATGAGAAATCTGCTTTGATTTCCCAATCCTCCTTAAAGAATGAAACAAGTTTACCCTACTTAATGAAATAATGAAAGTTCTTTTTACCTGCCACAGTATTTGTCCTTTGCAAATAACTTTTTTCTTGAACTCATAAATCCACATTTTCTTCTCACCTAATCTCCAAAATCCACCCTGTCCCTATTACTGAAGTTCAAACAAATCGAGAGATTTGAAAACAATAAATGTTTCAAAAGTTTAAAAGGTTATTTTGCATACCTGATGTGGTAATGACAACAGCACTTCTTACAAACCATTACTAATTATGCTGTTCTCTCTCTTTAATCAGGCTAACAAGATGGTCCTTCAAAGGTTCATTACAGTGGAGAATCTGGGAACATTCTTTCAACAGATGCAGGATAGTTTACTCAGGAACATGTTACTCATACGTAAAGTTTTATTACTGAGGAGCTTATAGATTCTGAAATGCTTCTTGCCCCAAATCGAGGATATTAGCTGTAACACATCCATTGCGGTTTAGTATTTTTAGAGGCTAGCAATTCATTAGCAGCTTTCTGCTGCATGATTTGGCAAGGCTGAACACAAGTCTCAGATCAGCGCTCACAATTAACACTGATTAATTGGCAAAATGCTAATGAATAAGCAGAATTAAGTACAGAAGAAAATGGTACATGTGCTAAAAGATCAGTTGGAGCTTTGCAATACTTTTTCCTTTGACAGTAGGGTGACCAGATACAGTGCCTATACTTTTCACCATTGTGTAGAAGAGGGAATTTTGGCAGGTGCAGTGCAAAAAGAAAGGATTAAAAAAATATCTGTCAAAATTCTCTCTGCTATACAATGGTGAAAGGTATAGGCACTTTGGGCCTAATCCTATCCAACTTTCCAGCACTGGTGCAGTCGCAATGCAGCCCCAAGATAAAGGAACAAATGTTCCCATACCTATAGGAGGCCTCTGTGACTGCTGCCCCACCACAAGGTGAAGTGCATGCACCATTGGCACAGCTGCACTGGAAAATTGGATAGGATTGGGCTCTTTGTCCTCCATTGTATCTGGCCACCCTGCTTGTGAGATAACAGTGAAGACTGGGCCCAACTGGATGGGATGGGGAAAATCTGTCATCAGAATCTCCAGCTTTTGGGGGGGGGGCAAAAGCAAAGACTTTCACAGCCACAACTGGCTTTGAAGGCAAGAGGGAGGGAACACTTTACAGACATCCCTGCACCTGAAAAAACTTAACATTTTGCCCCCCTCCAGGAATGCCATTGCTCATTCCAGGGGGGGGGGGACACCATTGTTTGTTAAAATCTGAGAGCTGTTAGAGAGCTACCTTTAACAAACTACAGTCTCCAAAATGCATTGGGGTAATAGAAGTGCATTGGAAGTGGATTAAAACTGTAGTGGAAATGCAACCCTGAATAAATTTGCTTTGTACTGTCTAATTTGTTTTGTCATGGCCCTGGATGGGATTGTGCCCCCCTGCTCTTCCCCAGGCCTGTGCAAAGGAAATCTGCTTTATGCGAACCAGCCCTGATATTAGCTCATAGATCTGGAACAAATGTTTCCTTATCTTAAGGAGACCTCCATGACGGACTTTTTCACAAAATCTGGAACTTAAAAGTTAAACCTGAAATATATTTTCTTTGAGTGTCTTTTTTTCTATCTGTCATTTTGTCCAGCTCACATTTAGAATTTCCAATTCTCCCTCCTTCTTTTGTTTTGAAACATTGTGAAATCTTCCAAACTACCCGTGTTGGGGGGAAAATAGACTAAGGGTACAATCCTAACCAACTTTCCAGCACTGGCATGGCTGTGCCAATGGGGCATGTTCTGCATCCTGCAGTTGGGGGGCAATCGCGGAGGCCTCCTCAAGGTAAGAGAATGTTTGTTCCCTTACCTCGGAGCTGCATTGCCCTTACCTTGGTGCTCGAAAGTTGGTTAGGATTGTACCCTAACATGGATAGGAACTTAGAATTGGAAACTTGCTGTCTGAGACTTTCAGAAGTTTATTGATGGAATCATGACCCAAGTCCTCCCTGAGTAGATAGCAGTTGAGCATCTTTCTGTAACAGATGGCATCCTGACATCTTGTAAGCAGCTGTTGAACATAGCTGTGTGTCAACAACAGCATCAGATGATCACTGTGCTATACTGAAGCTTGTCTTTTGTAGCGCATTTGGCATCCTTTTGCGGGTGGCCACATCCTTTCAGAAAAGGATAATGGAGTAGAGTCAGCATGCCTGTTCTCTGTTCCTTGCCCATGAATTGGGACATGTGTGTGTCACACACTCAGTTTTATATTTTGTTTGACCAAAGCAGGCACTGGGATAGGGAATGAAACTTTCCCTTATCTCGGGGCTGCGCTTGGAAAGTAGGATAGGATACCAAGGGTGAAAGTACTGTTTTCAAGTTGCCCTTATCCAAACATGTAAGAATTTTTATCCTTATCCAAACATGTTGGATTTTTACCCCATTTCTTATCAGGTTTTGCATCAGTGAAGGACCTCAATAGGTCAAGAAAGTTAAAAAAAAAACAAAAAACCTGATTGTTCCTGTGAATTCAGTTGTTTCTATGCATTCAGTATTAGTAGTGCATGGAGAAAAAAGGCAGCTCTCTGGGACATTCCTGCCCTCATCAGGGTGAGTTATCAACATTCAGAATTGCTCAGCCATCATTCAGGTCAGTCAACGTTTAAAGGGTTAGGCAAGCCAAGCCACTCAGAAGAGCTCAGCCATTCTTCAGGTCAGTCGATGTTTAAAGGGCTAACCAAGCCAAGCCATTTGGCTGGTTGGCTAAACACAACCATCTCTCACTAGTTAGAATACTTCTGAAATTCTCCTATCCTATTTACTTCTCAGGTTTTGGAATTCTGAAGTCCTGGTTCTCAAAAGGGATTGATGCAGTAGGGATCAATCATAGATCAAAAGGGATTGATCTATGTTTTATTTCTGTTTTGTAAGTAGCACTGAGCCCACATAGGGCTCAATCCTATCCAATTTTCCAGCACCGGTGCAACTGCAATGCAACCCCAAGATACAGGAACAAATGTTCCCATACCTTAAGAGGGCCTCTGTGACTACCTCCCCACCACAAGGTGCAGTGCATGCCCCATTGGCATGGCTGCACCTGCACTGGAAAATTGGATAGGATTGGGCCCAGAGTTTGTTACAGCGTTTTGTTCTTTCCATTAATCTGTCTTTCCCCACCCTTCTCTACATTACAGATGCAAATCTCACATTAATGTTTTGAAGTGTTGATGTGCTCATATGCTTTGATGTGATCATGCATATAATTGCTTCAAGAGGTTTTTTTTTTTTTGCACAATGTTTTATGGATGTGTATCATGTGCACTTGCACGGCTTGATAAAACACCACAAAAAAGCAGTTTGGATGTCATTGTGTGTATGGTTATATCCATGTTATTTTTTATGTAGTGTTTTGCCAATGCACAAGAACACAGATGTGCATTAGTAAAACACTGCACGCAGAAAATCTGGATTCAATCACATAACAGTTCCATTAACATTGTCATGCCCCCCCCCTGCCCAGCAGTGTGTGATCAATGCATATCCATGCATCTGCAACACAGGATGGAAAAAGATGCAAACAAATGAAACAACTGAAAACTGAGCATATTTCAATCCCAAAATTAATTTTTAACATTCCATAAGTTTACCCACAATTTAGGAGAAGTGGAATGCAGGGCAGAGATGATAAAAAACAGTAATGGAAGATAATTGAAAAAGTTTTTTTTTCTATATACTAGGAAGTACTGTAATATTAAACATACATTTCCTATACAATACTGGGATTATCTATACCAAAGATTATTTGAGCTAAGATTTTTATAATAAGTCTAACTGCTTCTCTGTACGCTAATTGAAAAGATAACCATTACAAGATATTGCATTGTTGGTATTTAACACATCAAAAACTGGAAGAAATACATAAATGCTGGAGATATGCAGAATACATTTTATCTGTATCTGATGGGACTGTGTAAAAATTAAAGCATTCTGGAGAAAAATCATAGACAAACTTAACCTAATCTTGCCTTTCTTTATCCCTTTCTAGTCCAATCTACATTCTGTTGGTGAATTTAAGTGACATCCTGCATATAACTCATGCTGAGCTCCCTTTAAGTTTGGAACTTTTAATGATCAAGAAAATTATCGTGCCTAATAAGTGGCGCCCATCCTATTGTACACACCACCACTGAAATAGCAAAGATTCCAACATATTTAAGAATGAGAGCGGGTAAACAAAACATGGAAGAGTTTAAAATGCTTGTCTTTGTCATTTACTGCTATTTAAAGATGAACTATTTGCATAGAGTTTTGCTTTGCTTGTGCAGGTAATTCAAATACCTATAGCTGGATTCAAACATGAATGCCTCTTCTTAGAGGACTGTGGGCCAAGTTCAGGCATAACAGAAATCCATGGTTTCCAACTACAACAATGAACTTGGGAAAGTAGTAGGCTCTTGTGCTTCATGAGAGAAGGAGAGCAAAGGTTTCCATTTTTAGTTTGAAATTAACCACAATTCTACACTATGTACACATTCCGCAAACTATGGTTTAATTCAGCTATCATCAGATAACAAACTCAGATCTGAAACCAGCCGTGTAGCTGACCAGTGTGGCACTCTGGGGCAAGCCAGTCAGTCTGCCGCCCCCTTTGATCTGGGGCATGATGACACAAAACATGATGACATCACAGCAATTACTTCTGGAGCTGTCAGAGTGAAGCTGGCTGCTTCAGAAGAAGTGATTGATTTTGCTCTGACCATCCACACTGAGAACGGGGCAGGCAGGTTCCCCTGCCCGCCTTTGCAGACTTTGTCAGCATGTTCAGTCAGTGGGAGGGAGACAAGTTGGAGGGGGCGGCAATTCTGTGTTTTCGGAAGCAACTGGATTGGTCCAAACAGCTATAGCTCAACTGCGGGCAAGGAAGCCAGAACCACAGTGACTGGATTGCTGCAGCAGGGGTGGCACTGCCACCGCCTGGTATCCTGCAACCCCCCCAACTATCTGAAACCACTGCATGTTCTTGCTTAGAATATATCACAGTTCTGATTCCGTACATAATACACAACAGTTGTTTACAGCAAACCAAAAGCAGAAGCTTGCATAGTCCTTCTCACGTGGATGAAGGAGGGCCATAGGGAATGGAAGGATGCTGACCGAAATCCACAGTTCTGCCAGTCACACGGAAAGCCTGTGTGAACTCTTAAGCATTTGCAGAACAGTACTGGTGGCCATTTCCATTCTGTTTATGGTTGTTTGGATCCAAAACCTAATGTTTGGCTGTGCTGGTGTTATTTGTACCATGTGCAATTATTTAAAAGACAAGGGCTAATGAGCAAGTGGGTCTGAATTCACATGTGGAAAAAATGCTGACCTTGCTGAAAAAATGATTTATACTGTGATGGTGAAGTGAGCCAAATGACGGAGAGGGCTGTGTCACTTCTGAAAACTCAGTATACTTTGTACATCATCATCATTTTCATGAAGGTTAGAATTGACCTGACCTTCTTCTTCACTGGGGAACACACCTGTTCATTAAGGCTTCCAGGATAATTCCTGATAGTTATATTCCTCAGTTTTGGTCATCATCACTTCTATTATCATATAATTTAAGAAGATAATAAATAACTTTATTTATACCCCAACCTTCTCCCCAAAGGGACCCAAGGCAGCTTACAAAAGGTTAAAAGCAGATTAAAACATAATTTAACAAACAGATAAAAACATATTAACACATTGACAGACATCATAAAAAACAGTAGTCAGATAAAAAGTCAGGTAAAAAGAGCATAAAGCAGCAGGTCATAAAGGAATCAGGCCTGTAAAAACATACTAAAAGATGTAGAAAAGATGTTAAAAAGGCCATGAACTCAGAAGGCTTGTTTAAATAGAAGGGTCTTCAGGCCTCGCCGAAAAGTCTCAAGAGAGGGAGCCATTCTCAAGTCAAGGGGAAGGGAATTCCATAACGTTGGTGCCACTACTGAGAAGGCCCTATTTCTTGCCGCTGCCCCATGTACCTCCTTAGGCAGTGGCACTTGTAAAAAGGCCTTTTCTGATTACCTAAGAGGACGAGCCGGATTGTACGGAAGTAGGTGATCTCTAAGATAAATATGGTCTTGCTGGATCGTTGGACCGACATGTATCTAGTCCAACATTCCATTTCTAAAGTGACTAGCCAGATAAGAACATAAGAAGAGCCCCGATGGATAAGGACAAAGGCTCATCTAGTTCAGCTCCTTGTATCTCAAGGAGGCACAAAACAGGAGACCTGCATCCCGGTGCCCTTCTCACATCTTCTGGAAGTTAGCAAAAAGAAAGATAGAGTAATATCCTTCCCCTGTTGAGCCCTGGTATCTGGTACTTGGGCTCTATGCAGAAAGTCAATATGGTATAGTGGTTACAATGTCCCACTGCTTCAAACCCCCACATTGTTCAGTAGCTCTGTGGGTGACCTTATGCCATTCATGATCTCTCTCATCCTAATGTATTTCACAAGGTTATTGTGAGGATAAAATGGGAGAACCATGTACCCGGACAGGTTTAATGGAAGGGAAGGATTAAAAAGAGAATGCATATGATTTATTAAACTGGCAGCTAGCTATTCCATGGCCTGTGCTCCATGAATTGAGTTTGCCACAAAAATGCCTTAGGCCAATGTTTCTCAAACTGTGGGTCAGGACCCACTAGGTGGATCGCGAGCCAATTTGAGGTGGGCCCCCATTCATTTCAATATTTTATTTTTAATATATTAGACTCGATGCTACCATAGTATATGACTGCATATGGGGAAAATGTTATAGATCTGTACTTTTAATAGGCTACTATGTATATGCTTTGAACAATGATACTAAATGGGACCTACTCCTAGGTAAGTGTGGGTAGGAATGCAGCCTACGATTGTTAAAAATTTTTCCTGCTTAATGATGTCACTTCCGATCATGACATCACTTCTGGTGGGTCCTGACAGATTCTCATTCTAAAAAGTGGGTCCCGGTGCTAAGTGTGTGAGAACAACAGGCTCGCAGCCCAATCCTGAGCAGCCCGCGACACCCAGGCCCACCAGCTCTATGGCGGGTTCCCGCCGGATCCTGTGCCTCCCGTGCTACCATGGGAGGCTCCTCGGGAGAAGGGGATGTTCGTCCCCTTCCCCTGAGTAAGGGAAGCAGCCCCGCAATGGGGCTACTCACTATAGCGGCGACCAAAAGGTCACTGCTAAAGTAAAGGCGCTCATGTAGGGCCAGCAGCCCTGCCCGAGTGCCTTGGATCCTGCGGAGCTCAGCTCTGCAGATCTGTCTCTCCCCCACCCCCAACACACCTTCCCCACACCCCCAGCCACGCCTCTCCCCTCCCCGGAACACCTCCTCCACGCCCCTGGCCATGCCCCCACCTCCTGTTCCGCAGCCCAGCGGTCCGGGAGACCGCCAAGCCACATAATCCGGGTGCCCGCTGGGCGCTAGTCCAGCGCTGGCTGGCACTGAGCTAGCTCCAGCAGGAGCCTGGCGGTAAGCCCCGCAAACATGCCTTATGGCACGTTTGTGACTGTGGTCGCTGCAGAGCTGTGGCGTGGACCACAGGATCGGGCTCTCAGGCCATAAATTCTGATATTTGATTCTTACACCTTGTAAGGAGAGGTTATTTTGTTTTGTCTGAGGGATCTTTCCAGTCTGTTGGCCTGATCGAGCAAAGCAATTCTTATGTTCTTAACAGAAAAGAATTCACTGTCTATCTGGGAACTCAGGTTTCCATTTGCATCTTTTTTTTCTCTCCCACATATATCAGAATCCACGCATGATTACAGATATACTGTTCATTCTAATGGCTCACATTTTTTGGCTGAGGGTTTACTGACAAGAGCTTCTGGCTCACTTATGGTCTGTCTAAGATCACGGAAAGTCCCAAGAGGAACTACAGACAGTACTGTATCCAGGCCAGGCTTCTTCAGTAGGGGAAATTGAAAATCGCTACACTTGGAGCTAACTGCGAATTGTCTGAAGGCAGAATGTGCATCGTGGGAAATGGCAGACTACCAGGACTTCTGTACATTAAAGCTGAAAAAAAAATCCACCAAATGCCTCTATGCTGGTCTAACTCGTCTGATATTGGATAACATTTCATATCACAAAACCATTACCATGTAGCACTACACAGAAACAGCAGCAGTCCCGGTCAGCTATTACATCACTTTTCTATTACTCCCTTTATTTTTACATTAAAAAAAAAATCAAAGGAGCTTACATAATTAAAAGCAGTAGAAAATAATAATAATAATAATTAAATGACTGCATGGTGCGTGGTGATTTGCATGATTTGCATGGGCCATGACAGATATGGTTACATCACCAATGACAAAAGTTTCATATCTCCTCGCACAATCTCAAAAAGCAGTCCCTTTAAATGTAGTCAGTTCCTATGTAAAACCACTAGTCATCTCAACATGTACAATAATAAGGGTGTAGAAATCAAGAGGTGTATGTGACTGAGCCAGTGGCATAGCTAGAGGGGGTGCAAAGCACTAAGTTTTGCAGGCACCTGAATGCCTGAACGCAAGTGGCCCCCCCCTCCCATTCAGAACCATTCCGGGTGCTGGGAGCAAAACGGAGGCGTTTCACCTCCGTTTTGCTCCCACCACCTGAAATGGTTCTGAAGGGGAGGGGCCGCTTGCACAACACATTCAGGAGCCTGCAAAACTTAGTGCTTTGCATCCCCTCTAGCTATGCCACTGCTGTGAGCATTGGTAGCCAATGAATGCCAGCTGCATGTGTGTGGCCCACATCAACAAAAAAACTTTGAGATGACGCAAGGTGATATTATAGCTCTACCTAATGCTAAACTTGAACTGTACGATTAATTCTACCCGTAGAGATGGATGTCTATATATATATATATATATATATATATATATATATATATATATATATATATATATAGTTCTTTTCCCAACAATTCAGAGATTAAGTAAGGTGATGTGTGCACTGAGCATCTATTTCAAAATGGCTTCAGAGTGAATCATGCTGAATATGCGTATTTTATTTGGTTCAGAGGAATGGTGCATACATATAAGGTGGTATATACCGAGAATGCAGCACAAATCCCTGATCTAAGGTAGCTGCTCCGATCTTTGATGTCAAACTATAAACACATGTGCAGCAGACATAAATACAGCAGCTTTTGTTTCTTGCTGGAGGAAGCTTTTGCTTGCCTTAGAACATCCTTTGAAGTGTGTTGTAAATTTGTGAACCAGATGCCACTGTTCCTTTTTATGAAAGTTCAAATGCAACACAGCAAGCATAAATATAATTTGTAAAACAAACAGGTTAAAGACTTATGGAATAAGCAGACAGAACTGCATAGGCAGAAGAGGAAAAGCCCTGCCAACAGTCTTTCATTTTCTCAATTGAAAAGGAAACAGCCAACCAAATTGCACAATTAGAGATTATAATTTAAACTGGAATTCTTATTTACCAATTTGAAAACAGAAAACTGTAGGCAGGTACGCATCTATACCAGGAGTGCAAAGCATAGATTAAAAACTTAGGGCTCAATCCTAACCCCTCATGTCAGTGCTTTCCAGCATGGTGCCAATGGGACATGTACTGCATCCTGCAGTTGGGTGTCACTCACAGAGGCCTCCTCAAAGTAAGGGAATGTTTGTTCCCTTACCTCGGAGCTGCATTGCCCTTATGCCAGTGCTGGAAAGCACTGACATTCGGCGTTAGGATTGCGTCCTTAAGCATAAATAGTGGTTTGTGATCTCGTTCTCTCGTTCGCAACCTTCAGTCTCAAAAGACTATGGTATCGCACTCTGAAAGGTGGTTCTGGCACAGTGTCTAGTGTGGCTGAAAAGGCCAATTCGGGAGTGACAATCCCTTCCACACCGGGAGCAAGTGCAGTCTGTCCCTGGTCTGTCTCCCTGGCTATGGGCCTTCCTTCTTTGCCTCTTTGCCTCAGACTGTTGGCCAAGTGTCTCTTCAAACTGGGAAAGGCCATGCTGCACAGCCTGCCTCCAAGCAGGCCGCTCAGAGGCCAGGGTTTCCCACTTGTTGAGGTCCACTCCTAAGGCCTTCAGATCCCTCTTGCAGATGTCCTTGTATCGCAGCTGTGGTCTACCTGTAGGGTGCTTTCCTTGCATGAGTTCTCCATAGAGGAGATCCTTTGGGATTCGGCCATTATCCATTCTCATGACATGACCAAGCCAATGCAGGTGTCTCTGTTTCAGCAGTGCATACATGCTAGGGATTCCAGCACGTTCCAGGACTGTGTTGTTTGGAACTTTGTCCTGCCAGGTGATGCCGAGAATGCGTCGGAGGCAGTGCATGTGGAAAGCGTTCAGCTTCTTCTCCTGTTGTGAGCGAAGAGTCCATGACTCGCTGCAGTACAGAAGTATACTCAGGACGCAAGCTCTGTAGACCTGGATCTTGGTATGTTCCGTCAGCTTCTTGTTGGACCAGAGTCTCTTTGTGAGTCTGGAAAACGTGGTAGCTGCTTTACCGATGCGTTTGTTTAGCTCGGTATCGAGAGAAAGAGTGTCGGAGATCGTTGAGCCAAGGTACACAAAGTCATGGACAACCTCCAGTTCATGTGCAGAGATTGTAATGCAGGGAGGTGAGTCCACATCCTGAACTATGACCTGTGTTTTCTTCAGGCTGATTGTCAGTCCAAAATCTTGGCAGGCCTTGCTAAAACGATCCATGAGCTGCTGGAGATCTTTGGCAGAGTGGGTAGTGACAGCTGCATCATCGGCAAAGAGGAAGTCACGCAGACATTTCAGCTGGACTTTGGATTTTGCTCTCAGTCTGGAGAGGTTGAAGAGCTTTCCGTCTGATCTGGTCTGGAGATAGATGCCTTCTGTTGCAGTTCCAAAGGCATGCTTCAGCAGGACAGCGAAGAAAATCCCAAACAAGGTTGGTGCAAGAACACAGCCCTGCTTCACTCCGCTTCGGATGTCAAAGGGGTCTGATGTGGAGCCATCAAAGACAACAGTGCCCTTCATGTCCTTGTGGAAAGATCTGATGATGCTGAGGAGCCTGGGTGGACATCCGATCTTGGGGAGAATCTTGAAGAGGCCGTCCCTGCTGACCAGGTCGAAAGCCTTTGTGAGATCTATGATTTGTTTGTGAGATCTATGATATGGTTTGTGATACAGTTCAGAGAACAACATGTAATAAGGATGAGAGGCATAGGGGCAAGGCAATACATGGTGCAATCCTAACCTCTTATGTCAGTGCTTTAAAGGATAAAGAGCACAGGCACAGAGGGTTCAATAAGCAAACTCAGTTGGGGTTGGCATCAGTCTCAGCCAGTTTCAGTGCAGGAAGCAAGGAAGCCACTTTTCGATGACAGGAAAAGATATGGAAGGTAACTAAGTGAGGCCAAGCTGTGGGTAGTTGAACTCAGAAAGAAGGCGGCTCTGGGAAAGAGAGAAAGGAAGCCAAACCGAAAAGGAAAAAGCTGAATACCAGTCTGGGTACCAGCTGGCACAGTGGTCCTTGGGTCCTTGAAAGGAGTGGAGGTGCTTGATATAGCACCAGCAGTTAACTCTCAGACATTAGGAGGAAGGCTGAATGACCAGATGCTCTGTGGGCAGCTGTAATCAGATATTCATCATAGACCAATGGGCAGCCCAATCCTAACCTGCGCTGGAACAGGAAGTCCAGCTGGCCTGCACTGCATCCAGTTCAGGGTTAGAGGTGACTGTGGCACAACTCAGGGCAAGGGGATATTTTTCCCCTTACCCCAAGCACTGCCCCAGCCACTGCAATGGGGCTACTCGGATCCGTGCCAGCTAAATCACTGGTGCAGATCAGAGCCTGGAATTAGGCCGGCCTGCTCAGGAGGGGGGTTTAGGATATGGCTTAAGTGCTGAAGGCTGGTCCCATCCCCCTTCCAGGCCTGGCCCATCCACTGGTTCACCTGCTGCCCACACTTCCTTGCCCCAGAATGTCTCCCAAACACCCTCTCCTGCTCTCCCCATACCCCCGTGCCAGCAGCCCAGTGACACCATGAACTCACCTCCAGCGAGGGCTTGCTCTGGCATGGGGAGACCAGCATAAATCCTTGCGACGACCTCCCCAACTCGAAAGGAGGCACAGGCATGCCTTACGGCACATTTGCAACAATCCTCAGCCAGAGCAAGTGATTTGTGTCGATCGGTTGAGCTCTCAGGATTGCGCTCTTAGAGTCTACTGTGGAAAGAACACATCGTGGACTACTCTTTTCTTCTTAGATGGCCCATGTTGAGTTTTCCTATCACCCATTTCCAGTGGAGATGGTCATCTCCTATCAGGAGAAATGTTCTTTAAATACTCTCCTAAGAAGGGCCCAGCTGGGGACTTCTTAACTGCTCAGGTGACCTGTGTCCTTACATTCTCATTAACACAAGACTCTGCCTTTGAATTTGTCAGTTAAGCTGATGAGGGAGGCTAGGGGCAAATATTTTATGACCACTTTTGTGTGGTCCTGTTTACTTCAGAACTAGGCAGCTCGAAGGATGTGGCACTCTTTTTGGTTCTGCATAGGCTGGCTGGGCAAGGGTCAGCCAATTGGGGGTTTTTCTGAAGGGAAAGCTTTTCTCAAGTCAGTAAGGGGAAGGGGGCTTTGATCCAACAGATCACAAAGTTGGCCTTTACCTAGAGGCCTCTGGGACCCAATGCTCTCTTGCCATCAGCCCAAGCAACATGACACCAGCCTGGGTGTCTTTCAACTGGCATGCACCCAGCACTATGTACATGTCAATGCATACGCATCTGGCAACAGGTGGCCAGAAAGCCTGAACCAAGACCCAGGCCATTTCTGGGTGGGTTGTCTTAAAATGGCATGTGGGGTGGAGCCAAACTAGAGGGGAGGAAGAAAACTTATTACTTTGTTCCCACTGTGGTCCAATTGGCATTGCACCCCCATCACCCTGCAAACTATTTTCTTTTTCCAGAATGAAAAAGCTTCCATTGAGTTCAGTGGTAGTTTGGCCCCAAGATAGTTTGGGTAGTTTGGCCCTTCTTATCTCAAAGGGGGCCTTCGACTCTTTCCTTTATCCTAAAATTTTGAAAGGATGGCCCTTTACAGGAGCATATGGGGCCTAACTTTTTCACAGAATACAACATGGGAGAACAGATTGAAAAAGAAAAGGCAGCATGAATTGGAACCATTTCACAACCAGCAAAGCCAAGTAGACAGACTGCTTTCCAAGAAACAAATTGCCCTTCTGATTAGGGTCACTACTTTTTTTTTTTTTAATGGCCCTATGGAATAAGTCATTAAAAATAAATAGGCTGCGCATTCAAAAGCAGGCTGGGTTGGTCAAAAGCCGCCCAGGTGGCAACCCTCCTTCTGATTAGCCCTTCTGAGTACCCATCTTTTTGTTGCCTCTGTTCAAGCCGTAAAGCCTTTTCATCTAAATGAGTTGCTGTTGCCTGTTGTGCTATTAGCTGAGAAACCTGCTGCTGTAAGCATCCATTACCACCAAGCTGCCTACGACATATTGATTTCCAGGCTGAGAGTCGCTTCCCTTGAGGCTGCAGAGCATATGGCTGTTTGTGAAATCTGCTGGCGGAAGCACGTTGAGAGCAGAGAAGGACAAATACCCTAAATGCAGATCTACACTTCCATCTCACTCGCTCTATTATTAATTAAAGATTAAGAGCCCAATCCTATCCTTTTCCAGCACCAATGCAGCCACAATACAGCCTCGAGGTAAGGGAACAAACAGTCCCTTACCTTGAGGAGGCCTCTGTGACTGCCTCCCCACTGCAGGATGCAGCGCACACCCCTTTGGCATGGCTGCATTGGTACCAGATAGTCAGATAGGATAGGGCCCTAAGGTTCCTTTTCCTCGAACGTATTCTCTTCAGAGTAGGGCTTGTCATCTTTGCTATCTGTACAACAGATTAATGCTGTTTTGACTTTGGTTTAATGTTACAATTTACAATCTTTACTTTGGGGAGGGGGAAATGAGGTCAACCTTTTCTTACAGCTGTAAGATTCGTAAAGTACAGTCACCCCGACTGCTGATTTTCTAGAGAAAGGCATTTATGTGCACTGCATATAGGCAAATGGGTATGCATACATGTGGGACTCTGTATCCACTGATTTGACTCACCACTAATACCAGGAGAATGCCTTGTAACAAGAAAAAAAACACCAAAATCCAATTTCCAATTTCCCTTTGTGCTGTTAACTAATTCTAATTTTATTCTATTAAATTCCATTATTCACCCCATCTAGTGGCTGAATGCAGTTTAGTATCTATACCAGCGGTTCTCATACATTTAGCACTGGGAGCCACTTTTTAGAATGAGAATCTGTCAGGACCCTCCGGAGGTGATGTCATGACCAGAAATGACATCATCAAGCAGGAAAATTGTTAACAATCCTAGGCTGCAATCCTACTCACACTTACCCAGGAGTAAGACCCATTTACTGTCATTGTTAAAAGAATATACATAGTAGCTTGTTAAAAGTACAGGTCTGTAACATTTCCCCAAATGCAGTCACATACCATGGGAGCATCAAGTCTAATAAATTAAAAATAAAATATTGAAATGAATAAGGATCCACCTGAAATTGGCTCGCAACCCCACCTAGTGGGTCCTGATCCACAGTTTGAGAAACACTGGTCTATAGCAATGCATTCTGGGGCAACAGTTGAAGAGCAAGAAACCTGGAAGTGGGTCTTTAACACTATTTTTCCACTGATTTGGTATCCATTGATTGTTTTTTTATAAATCCGCTGAGGTTTTAGGAATGGAACCCCAGTGGATAATGAGGCACAACCTGTAATTATCTATTTCAATGAGGTCAAAGGAAAATGTCTAGAAATTTCTATGGAACACAGAGTTTTAGTCGGAGTCAATAAGTGCAGTAATGTCTTCTTTGAAATACTATATGACATTCAATATAGTTCATGATTAAATGTTTAGAAAAGTTTGTGTTCCCTTGCCCCGAGAAGGCCTCTGGAGGCCAAAAACAGGATGCAGTGGACACCATGTTTGTGCTGTTGCATTGCCATGTGAGAAGTTTGGTAGGATTGGGCTGGCAAGGGAACAGGGGAGAGGAAATACTCAAGTAAAACTTGGATAATGGTACAAGGCGCAGAAGCTCCAATTTCTGAATTCTGAACTCTTCCCCACTTCCCCTGGCTTTTGAGGCGTCACCAGACACAATCCATATTTTTCCCAGTTCTTCTCCATAATCTCAAGAGCTAGAAACTTGACTTTTTTAAAAATATGAAAATTGAAATTCCCAAATGTACACATCAGGCTGCAAAATCCCGAATACAAAAATCCAAAGATGGTATGTGAAATACGTGATGCCTGATGTATCTTTCTGCAGCTGGTAGATTTTTTTTTTTTTTTAATCCCAGCTTTAAAAAAGAAAAAATCCAGCTCTGGAGGCTGCAGAAATATGCCTGAATTGCAAAATGTTCCGATGAACCACTTGTGCCAAACAAGTTTTTCACCCTGCCTTGAAGGTACAGCTGTTGACCAAGTCACGCAATATGTCGCTGTGCTTCTCAAGCCAATTCCTTTGAATGGCTTCATTGTGGACCCAGGACACAGCTGCAACAAACTGCTCATAGGCTGCGGCTTCCAGCAATATGGCTACCAGCAAGTGCCGGAGAAACATGCAAGGCAGCTAAGGAAAAACACACCATTGGGACGGCTGTCGGGAGAGAACACAAAGCAAAAGAAGAGGAGAAAGGTCATTGGACAAGCTCCTTTGTCTGCGATGCTTCTGGGACATTCTCTCCAACTCAAAGCAATCATGGCAGGAGTCTGAAGGGAAAGGGTATGTCAACAGTTTGAAGTTATTTTAGGTCCCAATCCTATCCAATTTTCCAGGGCTGGTGCAGCCGAGCCAATGGGGTGTGCACTGCATTCTTTGGAAGGGATGCAAACACAGAGGCCTTCACAAGGTAAGGGAACATTCTTTCCCTTACCTCCAGGCTGCATCACAACTGCACTGGTGCTGGAAAGTTGAATAAGATTGGGCCCTTAATAAGCCAAATAATCAACAGTTTCCCCTAAGATTTGTTCCAGTAAATCAGAGGAGACCACAGCAGTGGTTTTAGTTTCTGATTGTCAGAAAATATTTTCTACATCAACTTTGCCACTGGAAAAGAAAAACCTCCTTCAGATTTTGTTTCAGGGAAGACCCTTTCCTTGGGTGTCTTGACGGGCCTTGCTCTAGCCCTGCATGGATGAAGAGCAATGTTCTGTAACGCACCCCAAATTTCCCTGACGATGAGCCTTGATGGACAAACCGCCTTACAGGGAAAGTCACCTACAAGTCAGTTGGAAGAAGAGTGTGGGTCAGACAGCCTATTGCGCTGAAATGGCCCCACACCCTTCCTTCTCCCTGGGAAATCCACCTTCGGTGAAGAGAGAACTTACTGTCCAAGAAACTCCTCTTTCCAAAACTTCTCCCTCGAATGGCAGAGAAGTCCTCTGCCAAATTCAAGGGAATGCCAAAGTAGTCTCCACTGCAGTGCAAAGACTTGCTATGACAAAGGGCAATGAAAAAAGGATTCCTGGCAATCTCTAACTGGGGCTCATGTTTACACTGGTTGCATAATGTTATTAAATATGCATACTGCAGCATTAATGTACATGGTCCTTTACAAAGCTTCATAAGCGGGGAGAAAAATGCAGAAATCCACAACTTGGAGCTTACAATCTAAACTTGTCAGCAGGGAAAACTGTAAAGGGAGTAGGGGAGAAAAGAGTAGTAAGAGTTATTGTCATGACCCAATGAGCGTCTTGCCAACCTGTGTCCAGATCCAGACTGGGTGTTCTACAGTACAGGTTCTTGGATTTCACTTGCAGGAACTGGCTTGGAATAGAAGGAAAGTAAAGAGAAGGGAGCAGAAGTATTGCTCTATTGACCTAGCAAGGGCAGAATGCCAGGCTCCTAGTATTTATAGTGCACTGACCAATTCAGTGACTTCACACTGCATACTGATAGCCAGGGCTGATGTTGCACAACCCTATAACCCCTCCTGAGCCTGGAGAGAGTTATTAGACCTGAGGGCTCAGGACCTTTCTAACTTAGGTCCCAGCTTCAGAAGCAGATGCTCCTGACTTCAGTCTCAACTTTCTGATAGGAAAAGAGAGTACAGATCCAACCTTGTTATACAGGGAATTTTTATACATGGATTTGACTCAACACAAATGGCCACTGCAAATGAGAAGAAATGTGCTGATCCCTGGAGAAGGGGAAAAATGCATTCCTTTAAACAGGGGTGTCCAAAGTTTTTGGCAAGAGGGCCACATCATCTCTCTGACACTGTGTTGGGGGCCGGGGGGGAAAAAAGAATTAATTTACATTTAAAATTTGAATAAATTTACATAAATGAATATATTAAAGATGAACTTATGTGAATGAATGAAGGTCTTGCAATAGATCAAGGCCTATAAAAGGCCTTGTACAAAGCAAGGCTGGCCTTTCCTTCACTGTCACTGCTGCATCACAGATGTCAAACAGCAAACAGTGGAGGAAGCCCTCATCCTGCAGCTCATGCAAGATGTCAAACAGTTGCTCTCACGCTGAGAGCCGTTGCGTCAGGCCAGTGTGGGCTCTAACAAATCTCCAGAGGGCCAGAGGGGCCGGAGGGGGCTCCCTGAGGGCCGCATTGAGAGGCCTCAAGGGCCACAAGTGGCCCCAGGGCCGGGGTTTGGGCACCCCTGCTTTAAGATCACAGTTTAAAAAACTGCTTTCTAGTTACTGACTGCCTCTCTACAGCAGTAGAGAAAAGCTGTTTTTAAAGCACAATTGCAAAGGGACACACTTTTTAATTTTTTTAAATTACTTTTATTTAACACGTTTTATGGTATCAGCAGGGAGTCCCAGAATCAAACCCCTGTGAATGTCAAGACACGACCTTATTAGGAGCAATGGAGGGGCAAGAAACCTGGAAGTGGATCTTTATATCTATTTTTCCACTGTTTTTTTATCCACAGATTTTTTTTTATCCATTAGAGGTTCTGAAACAGAACCCTAGCGGATAACAAGACACAACCTGTATTAGAAACATGTTACACATTGGCAATTATCCTGAACTGTGCTCTCAGCTACTTATTCTCATGATTTCCTGCCTGGGTGTCCCTTTTTCCTTACTTAAAGGACGTTGTCTGCACTGTTTCCCAGTGCCGGTTTTTAGATAATTCACCTATTCATGTATTTTATTTTATTGCTTAAAATCCCTTGTTAAAATCCGCTTGTGCACCAGTGCACATAAGCACCTGGGCCTTAAAAACAGTTACAGCCTGTTTGTGTGTGAAAATGCATTAAATGACTAAGCCCTATTACTGGGTGCAAACACACATCATAACATCTGGATTTATTTTTAAAAACTGAAAAGACATTCCTCTCCCTGGTAAATGTTTTCAGGACTTTCAAGTGCCCCCCTCCACTCCCCACAATACCTGAAAATAAGTAGCACTGTTCAACCTAAACTAAACTGGTGTAACTAAGTTTTAGTCAGTTACTTAGTTACTGGTGTAACTAAAAAGATATGCATGGCTGAGGGCCCAATCCTATCCAACTTTCCAGCACCGGTGCAGCCGCAATGCAGCCCTGAGGTAAGGGAACAAATGTTCCCTTCCCTTGAGGAGACCTCTGTGACTGCTTCCCCACCACAAGACGCAGCACATACCCCATTGGCACAGCTGCACTAGCACTGGAATATTGAATAGGATTGGGCCCTTAGGGTGCAATCCTAACCAACTTTCCAACACTGGCATAGCTGTGCCAGTGGGGCATGTGCTGCATCTTACAGTTTGGGGGAGTCATGGAGGCCTCCTCAAGGTAAGCAATGTTTGCTCCCTTATGTCGGAGTTGCATTGCCCTTATGTCAGTGCTGGAAAGGGGGTTAGGATTGCGGCCTTAGGGCCCAATCCTATTGAACTTTCCAGCTCTGGTGCAACTGCAATGCAGCCACAAGACAAGGGAACCAATGTTCCCATCCCTTGAGGAGGCCTCTGTGACTGCCTCCCCACCACAGGATGCAGTGCATGCCCCATTGGGACAGCTGCACCAGCACTGGAAAATTGATTAAGATTGTGCCCCAAGTCTCCCAGTTTTGTTCAGCACTAATTTCAACAAATTGTCATGAGAGAGACCTGGAAAGGCCCTATTTACCCAGATTAACCTCGTTTCACAACACTTAGGCTAGGAGGAGACTGGAGTGCATATGCTTGGGAACTTCCCTCGTCTTGTTTGGCACTTCTTTCATTATAAAGTTCACAGCCCTTCCAAAAATATAGTGCCTGAAACGTAACAGTCCAGTATCATTTTGCAGCTCTCTGGCCACCTGTAAATGTCAACAAGCTCAGAAAAGTGTAGGAGTTGGAGGCGCAAGACAGGAATCCTGCCAGTTCACTTGGCCGCTGGGTCTCAGACAAATCTCGGCAAAAGGTCACAACCCAAGTCTCACATCTCCAGCCCCAACATCTGAAGAGTAGTGATTGGGCAGGTGGTCCCTTGTCAGAGTCGCCCCAGAAGTATGTTTGCCTCTTAGTAGCAACACAGGAGATAACAGAAAAGCAAATGGAGCTTCTCAGAATCCCACTAGATCAATCTACACTGGCATGGCACTGCAGGCATAAAATCAATAAAATATTCAAATCCTAAGAGATGTAGTGTCATACACTTGGTCTCACACCCAGGATTTTGGGGTGCACAGAGTTGTTGGTTCTGAACCCTAGAGCCCTCAAAGATCCCTGTTCGGTAGTACTGCCACCACCCTGTAAGAGCCAGTGCCTCAGTCCAGGGACACCGAGACCCTCTAGGCTTAACTATATCCCTTGTAGGCACTGAGGACTTTCTTTACTTAAAGTCTCAGTCCTCAAGTTACTAGTCCACAATGAGGATTTTTGCTGAACGGCTAGGCAGGATTCTGAACCTTTGTTCCCAACAGACAATGAACCAACATGGTAAAAAGATTTTTACTTTATTAAATACATAGGGTTACAAAAAGTTACAAAAGGCAGCAAATGCTAGAGGCATAAAAACTTCTAGGAAACATATCAGCATAAAACAACAAAGCTAACTGGCTAACTCTATTATTCTCTAAATCTCACCTGGGTCAGCTTCTTTTGTAGATCCTAAGGTCAGTTCCTAAGAGGCCACATGGTCCTAGCGGGGCAGGATGTGCACCCACCACCTATCTCACCAAGAGACAAGGAACAAAGACCTTGTCCTCTGGAAGTGGTGCTGGAAGCTCGCCCTCTCAGCTCTTCCCTCCCCCCTGGAGATCTACAGCTGCATTCCATCCTTGATGCGCGTCCTTCTGGCTGCCTAGGTGCTACATAATCACCTTCCATTGAGTTGTAAATTCTTAGCAGCTAGGACTGCAAGCCACTTCTGTGTTACTGTTTTAGCTTGGTTCAGGCTTTACATGTTACTAGGCCTAAACTGTACATATCCATGACATGTAGGATTTAAAATCATTTGTGGTCCTTACACATTTCAAGACAAGCTCCTCATCAGAGGGCTAGATAGATATATATACACAACACACAGTCAACATGGATGATACAATTTGCCATTATATGCCATTAGAGTGCGGGGATAAGCCCAATGGGATCAGGTTGCCCAGGACCATGTAGCCTCACCATCCACTTCCAGACAGATTCCCCTGAGGAATGCCTAGACTGTAGCCATTGGCAGACCTCTCATTTTCTCTTATTGTTCACTGCCAATCACAACATTAAGTATTTCATAAATAAAATCTTCACCATAAATTTGTCAGGCACAGTATCAAAGAAAGAATTAGAAGTCACCGTGTTCAGTGGGACTTGCTTCCAGGAAAGTGTTACATAATTGCAGCCTTATTCACTTACACAAGTCGGTAACCTCATCAATAGTTTTTATTCCTTTCCTGAGTCTCTCTCCATAGTAGGTAGTGGAAACTAAGCTTTTTAAATACCAGAGGTCAGAAATTCTTGGCCAGCTCTACTTACTTCAGGGGCAGTTTGCCAAGGGAGAATGGTGGCCTACTTTTGATCATCATCCTGGGTTTGCTTTCACTTTTTTCCAATCTTACAATTGAGAGATGCTGTTATTTAAAATCCAGAACATGCACATTATAAGCTTGAATGATATCAGAAAAAAATATTCTAATGTGCCTGAGTAATTTAGGCCTCTTCAAAAGCAATTTAGAAAATTGCTTACTAGAGAGAGAGTTTCCCTGAAATAATTGGGAAGGCCTTATGAACATTGTGCCCTTTGGCACTGGAGAAATTCATTCTTGTTCAGTCACTGACTGCAGAAGGGGATACATGGCAAGGAAATTGACAAATGCCAGCAAGTGCAAGACTCCAATTGGGTGCTTGCACGAAGTGGCAGGAAGGACTACCAAGCAGTGACCAAAGATAGAGACTGTGCAGACACCACTGTGTTGAGCCAGATACATTGGTAAACTGGTCCACTAAAGACCACATGTTGCCATTGCTCCAAGTGGCTGCTGCAAAGCTACGGTATCGGGGAATACACAAAGTTTTCTTATACTGGGTTAGACCACTGGTCCATCTAGCTTGGTATAATCTATGACAGTAGCTTCTGGACAGGAGACTTGCCCAGCCCTGCCTGTAAATTGAACTTGGGGACTCTTGCTTACAAAGCAGGTTTTCTGCCTCTGCCCATGAAAAGCACAGCCAAGTCCACATCACTCTTCTCCCATCTCCCAGAGGCTCCTGCCAATACATCCATGAGTGCTTCCTGCTTCCATGATGCTCAGCAAATACAACTTCTCAATGGAGTAATTCCACAGTACTGCCCCATCTAACAGGGAGAGAAACTGCAACCCTTTCCTTCCCAAAAGATCTTCTCTGTGACAGCAGTGCTCATACAGTGCCAGTCATCTGCCCATAAACTTTTATTTCATAGAACAGTGCCACGTGTTTTCTGTAGATCCCTTCTGAAAACTTACCTTTCTTGAGATGTCTGTGGCCCAGTTCCCTAATTTCCATACTCTCTTGTAAGTAAACCTCAAAGTGTGTAAATGTAGTGACTGACTGCACATTCTTCTTCCCCAGTTTATCTTTGCTTCTGCTTCCCTCTGTTGTTCCCCATGTGTTGATTGGAGACTGTGGGCTCCTTGGAAACAGGGCAGGACATGCCAGTTTTCAGTGGCTAGAGTTAGGTGTGTGTCTATGTGTAGAACCCCAAAATGCACATGGATAGAGAGAGAGAGAGAGAGAGAGAGAGAGAGAGAGAGAGAGAGAACACGCACATAATGCAACGTGATTTTAAGGCCAAAAGTTAGCTTAACATGGTAAAAGATTAGGCTTTGTCAAACACACCCACAAGCACACCATGAGCAAAGCTTTCAATGACAGCTGCACATGTTCTAGTCAAGACTATAGAGACATTCAGCAAAAGAATACTCCAAGATCTGAAGTGTGAGCACATCTTGGAAACTGATCTTGACACTGGATAGAGACGCCTTTTTCTGTAAAAAAATCAGGATGAAACATCCATCTTTCTTCATGTGAACCTAGGATAACCTTTTGTGCTTTCCATATAAGGATACAGTTAAGGACTGAGCCATGAAGCTGCAAGATGAGAAAGTTAATTCAGAAGAGCTTCCCTTAGGCTGCAAACTGTCCGAAATGCTTGGAAACATGCTCACATTAAAAGATGCCAATGGAAGCTTACGTTTACAAGGACATCATAGGTCTCCGTGACCTTGGCAAACCACACAGTTCACATTTTCATGCATGAATAGTCCTTGAAGATTCCCCCTCTCCCATGCCTCTCGACTAGCAGACAACAATCAAACTCTTTTTCCCCAACAGAAGGTCTCCCTATATTCTATAAATACGCTTCCTGTACTACATTTTATTGTATTTCGCAGATTTCAATAACCGACATATCAGTTAACATTGTAGAGAAGTAAGTGACTCTTTCCTTTGCAAACTGGGCAAAGCACTTTTAAACAAATTTTTTCCCCTCTAGCCAGTGACATAGCTAAGGGGGTGCAGAGGGTAGCAGTTGCACTGGGCGTCAACCTTTAGGGGGACAACAAGCTGAACTTGACACTAGTGACCAAAATTGTGAAAATCTTGGTATGTATGAATAATACCATCATGTTATATATCATTGGAAAGGTAATTCAATGCAGAATGCATTGAAACAAACCACATTGGAATATCTGTATTCTATCAAAAGTTATGGCCAATTGACCAGAAAATAAAAACAAAACAACCTTGTGGAACAAAAAGTGGATTTTCTTAACTCAAAACGGACATATGAGACTGATTGTTCTGAGAGCCAATGACATATTATGTTATTGACATGTTGCAATGACATGTTATAATTGATACAGTATGAAACCAATAAGGTGTTAATATAAGTCAGCTCTCATTTCCATGTATCATACTACCAACTGGGTAAAAAGTCATTTTTTTTCAAGTGGTGCCCCTCTTATATTTAGCAAGGGGAGAATAACCATCCCTCTTCACCCCAGCACAGTGTCTTGAACTGATCAGGGGCACACTTTTTATTTATTTACTTAATTAATTTGATTTTGTCTTGGGGGGGGGGGCTACAAATCTTCTTTGACCCCTTAGCTATGACTGGGGGGAGGCAGCAGTACAAGTAGGTGGCAAGCTGCTGGGGAGAGGAGAGGAGTTCCTCCTAAGTTTCACTTTTTAAAAAGCCTGGGTGTGGTGTCACTTCCAGTTGTGACATCACTTTCAGGTCAACATTTTGAGCTTGGCACTGGGCTACACAATCATTAGCTAAGCTGCTGCCTCTAACTTTGATGACTAAGCATACAAAAGATACCTACTTTCTTTTATTACCTAAAAAAAATTGTATATTCAGAGTTATGAATAAGTTATTTCAGATCTGCTAAAAATAAGCCAAAATTGTATAGAACTGAAATAGTTGAGTGTTTTGAAAACAGCTGGGCACAATGCTGATCAGAACACAAAATGATGAGAACTTAAGAAACCCTCCCTTTTGTTTGTCTAAAGAATTATACAATGTCACAGGATAATCCCAAGCACTGCAGTGTTCAAGGCAGAGGGTGAAAACATAGCTCTATCTATTCGTTCTGTCCACACTGCCACTTACTGTATACATGTTATGATGACTTTCTTTCTATCACTAGTGCAGACATCGCAAAGCTACAATTGCATGGAAAGCATTTTCTAAGCCTAGAGAATAGAAACTAAGAGCAAGGTGTCCAAGGACAAGTGGAAGAATACCAGCCAAGGGCATGATATATACAGCCCTATTCTCAGACACAAATTGAAATTTGGCAAGTTAAATAAAGCCCGAGTTTTCTTGTTGTATGGTTTCCTACCAACATGTCAAGGACAGAGTTTCTGCTAAGTGTGGGTACCCTTCTAAAATGCTGCCAACCTTTCCTGCATAGTCTAAACCAGTGGTTCTCACACATTTAGCACAGGGACCCGCATTTTAGAATGAGAATCTCTCAGGAACCACCAGAAGTGATGTCATGACCAGAAGTGATGTCATCAAGCAGGAAAATTGCTAACAATCCTAGGCTGCAATCCTATCCACACTTACCCAGGAGTAAGTCCCATTGACTATCATTGTTAAAAGAATATACCCGGTAGGTTGTTAAAAGTACAGATCTGTAACATTTCCCCAAATGCAGTCACATACCATGGTGGCATCAAGTCTAATATATTAAAAATAAAATATTGAAATGAATGGGGACCCACCTGAAATTGGCTTGCAACCCACCTAGTGGGTCCCGACCCATAGTTTGAGAAACACTGGTCTAAACAGTTGTGGAATGTTACCTCCATCTTTTTATTCATCCCATCTTTCATTTCCCTCCTACTCTCAAGGGCACACCTTATCAAACAGATTATCCCCTAGACACACATTACATCCATCAAGGCAGTGTAATTGCTATTAGTAATTAACAAGCACATTCTAATCGGCCAGCCAGCACAGTAGATTTTACTTGGAGTTAAATAACAGCAATTAAAATTCCAGTACATCTTCTGGAAACTTAGTACAAAATGTGTTTTAATTGCCTAATTTTTAATGCCTGCCCTTAAGCTTTTATGAAATCGGTGAACAGGCATTTCTTATGTTAAAAGGGATACCCAACTACTGCAACCACAGTTCTCTGTCAGGACTGCATTTTAGGGCCAAACTAGGTGTGAAGATAAAACATGTGGCTGCTCTCAGCAATGACAGATGCTCATCTAGTCCTCCCCTTCACATTGACCACAATATACTGCTTTGCTATGTCACAGCTTTCCATGTTTCCAATCCCCGTGGCCTTTATTGGCTGCCGATGGTGGATGGTAAGAAAATGCAGGACATTCTGATGTTATGAAAGAAGTTAAGTTTTCAAGATTATTCCAGAAGTGGGAGGAAGGAATTAGTTTTGTGGTTGCCATTTTTGGTGGCAGCTGTTGGGTTCCCATTACATCTCTTTTCTTGACATGATAAATGATTGCTTCGCTGACAGTTTGCCTTCCAAGCGTGCACTCAGAAGAAGCCTACTCCAGCTCAGAACCTAACATGCCAATAATTCTTGTAATGTTCCACACAAGTCTATGAAGTTACACCAGAGCAACGCTGAAGCAATTTGAGAAAGTGTGTCTGACTTGGCAAGAGTTTTGCAGCTATGGCCCAATAACCCCTTCCTGCCTTTCCCTGAATGACCAGTGGAGTAATCAACTTGTGCTAAAGATCAGACTATAAATCCTCTGAGTGACAAATAGTACAAGTACACCTATTCCAATCTAGGCTGCATAAGAAGTATGTTCAGCACCAAAGAGATCATCTGGGGAATCGGACATCAAAGGAATCTTGGACATCCTCAAGGTGCCCACATGCAGATGCAATTTGGACGATTAGACAATTCCTATATTATGAGTAGGCTAAAATTTATAGAAACTGAACAATTGAAGTTATGTACTCCAGTCTCCAGGTTTCTATAAATACTCATCACAGATTTGCAACTGTACCTTCTTGTTAAATAAGCTGTGAGAATTATAGGACATTTTTTATCAGTACCAACTCCTGGAGCCTGCTACAACAATGGTAGAGTTTTTATTGATTTGTCACTGGATGTTGTTGTATATGTTTTCAGTTTATCGTTGAGCAGAATGACATGACCACATAACCTGCAAGACCAAGGCAAGGGTGTGGTATAGTTAAGAACATCGGGATGAAGGTCCATCTAGTACAGGATCCTCTTTCCCACAATGGCCAACCAGATGGCACTGGGAAGCCCACAATCAAGAGATAAAGGTGCCCCCCTCTCCTATTGTTGGCAACCTTCAGTCTCGAAAGACTATGGTATCGCGCTCTGAAAGGTGGTTCTGGAACAGCATCTAGTGTGGCTGAAAAGGCCAATTCGGGAGTGACAATCCCTTCCACACCAGGAGCAAGTGCAGTCTGTCCCTGGTCTGTCTCCCTGGCTATGGGCCTTCCTTCTTTGCCTCTTAGCCTCAGACTGTTGGCCAAGTGTCTCTTCAACTGGGAAAGGCCATGCTGCACAGCCTGCCTCCAAGTGGGCCGCTCAGAGGCCAGGGTTTCCCACTTGTTGAGGTCCATCCCTAAGGCCTTCAGATCCCTCTTGCAGATGTCCTTGTATCGCAGCTGTGGTCTACCTGTAGGGCGCTTTCCTTGCACGTGTTCTCCATAGAGGAGATCCTTTGGGATCCGGCCACCATCCATTCTCACGACATGACCAAGCCAACGCAGGCGTCTCTGTTTCAGCAGTGCATACATGCTAGGGATTCCAGCTTGTTCCAGGACTGTGTTGTTTGGAAATTGGCCTGCCAGGTGATGCCGAGAATGCATCGGAGGCAGCGCATGTGGAAAGCGTTCAGTTTCCTCTCCTGTTGTGAGCGAAGAGTCCATGACTCGCTGCAGTACAGAAGTGTACTCAGGACGAAAGCTCTGTAGACCTGGATCTTGGTATGTTCCGTCAGCTTCTTGTTGGCCTCTCCTATTAGTGCTTCCCTGTAACCAATATTCAGGGGCTTCATTCTAGGTGGACTCCCTACTGTTTGGATATCTATGCTTTGTGATGCATTTCGCTCTCCCACACCCTCTCTACACATACCATGTACATTTTGAAAGCTATAGGGTCTCCTTTCACTTTGGTTTCCCTCCTTTTAGGCTCTCTAGCTCATGCGAAACAGACAGGCACGAGAAGTCATGGCAGCTGAAAAAACAGACAATATCTATATCACTCTAACCTAGGATACAACTTTGGAGTATCCATTTGACAAGCTGAATGATCACACCAAGGAATCAACACAATCTCAGGAAGGTCACTGATAAAACATTTCACTCCTCAGTCAAACCAGGCAGCAAGTGTTCCTTTTCCATATACTAGTTCATTATCTCATCTGACTAAAAGGATAGCTTTACTTGTTCTTTAAAAAAAAAAAAAGTTCATCTTATCTTCCCACCCAGTCTCCTTTGCTCTCTCACACACCCACCCTGTCCCTCCAGATTCACTGGTATTTATTACATGAGGTCACACCTGCTGGGAGCCTTCTATCGCAGAGCTGTTCAAAGGCAGATGGGAAAATCATGCTAATATCATTCAATGACTCTGGGATTTAAAACCCACATCCTCTGGATTAAGTAAGATCAACTGGAAATGAATAACTCTTTATTGCAAATAGTACAACACAATTCACCCGATGGAGAGTGAACCTACTAAGAAAGGAGGATTTGGACCGATCCATCATTTCAGGCTACAGTTTCACACCCCCTTTGTATAGATTTGGTTTTCTTTTCATTCAAGATTTATTACTTTTGAGTAGTCTGTGTTGGAATGTTCCCTGCTTTAACTCAGTCAATGCTAAAACTGAAATTATTTCAGTATTTGGTCCAGAATTGGGGGAGCTTGAGACCCCACAGCTATCAGGACCCCACAGCAGGTTGGTGAAGACATAGGGCACAATCCTAACCAGGTCTACTCAGAAGTAAGTCCTATTTTGTTCAATGGGGCGTACTCTCAGGAAAGTGTGGTTAGGATTGCAGCCATTATCAGTGAAGGATGGAAGGTAGCAAGAAGCACAAACAGAGAACAGGATATTCTAAACAGGCATAAGTTTTCTAGAAATGCAGTCTCTCAACATAGGGCCTGTTCAAGTCAGGCTCACTGTGTATTGCCTCTATTCTAGCAGGACTCTGAACCACGACAGTGTCACTGGCCATCAGTCATAGGGCAGCTTAATGGGTTCAGACCAGATCCCACAAGTCTCTGCCATGAACCTGGTCTTTTGTTAAAAAGACATTGAAATTCACAGGTCTGCAAAAGCTAAGTCTCAATATAGGAATTCTGAATTTGTCTTTTTTTTCATATACAGATTATTTCAGGCATGCATTGCAGAACACATGGGCATGTCTTCATTCCTCAAATCTGATTTACAAACAGAAGTGCAAAAAAGCTAATGCATGCAGATCATTCTACTGGGCAAGTGAATGGCTTTCAAAACTGGACCCCTAGTTTCTGAATGAACAGAAATGTAGTATATGCAGCAAACGTGCATCAAAATCAGTTATTTATCTCAGGGCTGCTATGCAGATTTTTCTACTTTCTCCTTCTATGGCTGAGTAGTAATAGCACTACTTTGCGGACTGGGTAGAATAGGTCTGACTTCTGCCTTTTTACCCCTCCCTTTCTCTTCAGGGAGAGGCTGTAGTTCAGTGGTATAGCATCTGCTTTGCTTGCAGAAGGTCCCATGTTCAAACCTTGGTATCTCCAGGTAAGGAAGAGAAAGAGCACTTCCTGAAACCCTGGACAGCTCCGTCAACAATTATGAGGTTGATGGACCGACCAGTGGTCTGACTGAACGAAGGCCTTTCACTTAGTTTTCATAATCCAGTTGTGGAATCAGTCTAGAAGCAGGGCTGAAAGATCACTGTTACTGCAATGCACATATCTCAAACAGATCACTGCTACATTGCTGCAACATTAGTCAGAAGTAAATGCCTATGGATGCACAGGCCTTGGGGCAGGGGGGAACATCACTTTCTGAAATCTAGCCTGTTTTTAAAAAATGCATCCGTTCTAAATCTCTTTGATGAATTACAACATCAACCTGAAGAAAAAATCAGGCCATTGCGGATTGCAGAAAAAATTACTGAGTTAACAAGTGCTGACAAATGCATTTCTTTTACAGAATCATACTTAACATTTGCTCTTTTTTTTTTTTAAATGACAATAACACAAGAGCACAGAACAGACTAAGGGCACAATTCCTAACCAGGTCTACTCAGAAATAAGTCCTATTTTGTTCAATGGGGCTTACTCTCAGGAAAGCGTGGTTAGGATTGCAGCCTAAAATGTGTTTTTAGTCAATCCAATTTTTCATATGCAAGCACTGCTAACACTTTATAGCCTACACATTCATGTGGTTTCATCCAGTTCCAAACTACAAAGGACTCATCCCAACCCCCCAACCCCCGCCCCTGCCAAAATACAACCTCATATAATGGACTACCATACTGGATCTATATAAAATACACACACGTATTCATCAACATAATCTGCCAGCCTTGCTTCTCTCCATTTGTCTAGTGCTGGATTTAATTTATGTTTTTTGCAATAGTTTGCCAATAATTTCTCGGCTGCAATTAATACAATTCCAACATGTTCCTCAGTTTTTTCTCATAAGGCTGGCTTCCAAGTTTGCCCATTTATTACACTATTAAAAGGTTCACTGGGATTTTATAACCAATTGTGCCCACAGGGGAGACTGGCAAAGTGGGAGAGGAGACTGTGGACCCATGAGATGGGTGAGAAACGGGTCATAATGTTCTTGCAGCTTAAACAGGCAATTCACACAAAACATTCAGAAGACATGGAACCTCCACTAAGTGATCAACCAGTCTGTTGGCTTTACCACCCATATCCAGTTCATCTGAGACAGCAACCCATAGCCATGACAGTGAGGTAGGCCATTGACATGTGTCGGCCAGTCTCAAGTCACCCCACACCTCCTGCATTCAGGACCATTGAAGGGGCCACCAGAGATAGGGAGCGGATTTGCTATTCCACCATTCTATGGACACTGCCCAACCCATACCTTCTGAGCAGTGCTCACAAGTTTAGTTGTTCTCATTAGCTTACTGTCTCTTACAGCACAGTGTAATGGTTGTTTGTTTCACTGCAATCACTATGAGGAAGGCAAAAACCCTGCGCCCGTGTAGCCAGTCATTCATGCAGGTCAAATACCTTCCCAGCCCTGTCAACTGACAGTGTCCACAGCAGAGTCATTAGGCTGAACAGTATAGCGGTTACCATGTGGTCCTAGAAGCCTTTACCAGCACTTCTCATCCTCCCGGGTCCACAAAGAGTGCAAGCAGTCACTCCTCACCAAACCTCTTTGGTGGCAAGATCAGACATTCCTTAGGTCTGGTGCATATGTAACATGTCAAAGAACCTTAGAGTTGGAAGGGACTTACAAGGTCATCCAGTCCAACTTCCTGCCTGTAGCAGGAAATCTTCCTAGAGTATCTCTAGCAGACTATCTGTCAAGCCTCTGCTTGAAGATCTCCAGTGAGGCAGAATCCATCACCTACCTCAGCAATTTGTCCCACTGCTGCACTGCCCTGACCATCAAGAATTTCTTCCCTGATGTCCAGCTGGAAAATGCATTCCCTGATACTTTGATCTTCTGGGGTACCCTGGTAAGCTTCAAACACTGGTTTCAAGTTAACCATAGTTAGCCATGGTGGAAGCTGAAAATGGAAAGGAGGAAGAATCCAAGCAGGAGAGAGAAAAGGGGCACTGGGAAGAAGACCAATTGATGCTCCTTATCTTAAAGTAATTTTATATCTCTATGCACTTTTAAACAGCAAACAGGGATGATTGTTAACTTTGCTCAGAATAGTTTTGCAGCTGAATGGTCACCTTCTTTTCAATGAGGGGGGGGGAAAGACTTGACATGCACATAGGTCTAAAATCTTCAGTGGAATGGCAAGTTGAACTGCATCTCTCAGAACTAAGCAGCAAAAAGGAATTGCAGGCATGTGAAGTTCAATTTAAGCCTCAAGTGGGAAAGCAACACAGCACTGCATAATGGCATCAGTAGCATGCATCCTTTCCCATGGCTGCATTCCAAGACTCTCATCTGTCACAACCAGAGAGTAAGATTTTATGTATAACATCCCTAGATCCTTCTGTAATATCCTTATAAGAGCAATTCAGGGATTAGGTACCTTCCGTGCCTGTGTTCAAAATAAGTTTAGATAGTGGTGCCTTACACACAGTGGAAACATGCTATCAGTAAGCAATGCATTTCATCTGCTCTGTATACAATCTGAATCCGCACCTCGAAGGAATACTTTTCCCCATAGGAATAAACCTTTTGGAAAGAACCCTGCACTTAAGTATCATCCCTTTGGCATTTGTATAGTGCTTTTAGTGTTCAATGTACCTCACATATATTGGCT
Organism: Tiliqua scincoides; assembly: GCF_035046505.1. Classification (NCBI taxonomy): domain Eukaryota; kingdom Metazoa; phylum Chordata; class Lepidosauria; order Squamata; family Scincidae; genus Tiliqua; species Tiliqua scincoides. The sequence goes on along the minus strand of NC_089827.1, from coordinate 23,275,393 downwards.
TGCAGTCCTGCAGTCACTGCATTCACTCCCAGACTCTGAAACATCCTCCCAAGGAAGATACGGATGGCTCCCTTGTGATCCCCTCTGGCCGGGTAACTAAGGACTCAATCCTATTGGATTTTCAAGGGCCGATGCAGTTATGCCAATGGGGTGTGCACTGCATCTTGTGGTGGGGGGACAGTCACAGAGGCCTCCTCAAGATATAGGAACATTTGTTCCCTTACCTCAGGGCTGCATTGCGGTTGCACTGGTGCTGGAAAGTTTGGGCCCTAAGACTTCTGTTCCATTAGGCTTTTCACTTGTAGCTGTTGCGGCTTTGATTCTCCTGCCCTTTATTATACGATTCGAATGCTATTTTGCTTCCCATGCAGTTTTTAAATTGTATGGTTTGTATATGTCATATATGTTGCTGTGGGTTTTTTAAATTGTTACGTTTTATTGTGTTCTCAGTAGACTTGATCAGCCCTTTCAATTATTTGATTTTTGGACAGTACAGTGAGTACTGTTGTAATGCAGTGGAAAGTTTGAATATAAGTTTGATTAATAACAACCAACAACAACAAGCCCTTCTCCATGATGCTTTACAGATCTTCCCCCCAACTCAGAAGCTTGGTTTCAGTCTTGTCTTGACATTTAAGAAAGTTTATGAAGAACTTTCTTTTTTATGCAGATTTTTGGGAGCTTCCCTTCTACTTTGCCGTTACAAAGCTGAGCTTTTTCAAGTTGTTTTAATCATCTGGATTGTGAGTGGCTTATTGTTGGGCTGAAATTCTGGAACGTGTTGTGAACCACCCTGATTTTTGTGAGTGGTTTTGGGTTTTTCGTTCTTGGCAATGGACAGTGTTTGAGTAAGTAGATAATTCAAAGGCATGCTTTGTTAGCAGATCAGGAATCACAACAGCAGCAGAAAGGTCAGATTAACCCTGCTTAAATGCAAGGCCAGCCCAAGGTTTCTTGCTACCTCACACAGATGCATAACCCAAGTAGTGCAACCGTCACCCCTTGAAATCCCAAGAAGATGCTCAATGCAATACTTCAAACAGGCATAGCCATGCAAACATCCAGCAGAGGAAGGGATTCCAAGGTACCTCTCTCACACTGCATGTTACATTAGCACCCCAGCTGGCACTATTTAATTTCAGCATGGGTTTTTCTTTCCAATTAGGCTTCTTTTAAAGAATTCACTTGGGTTCCCTGACCACAACATGTCAAGCTGTGTTGTCCTGAATCTTGTAAGCCTAAGTGCAGGATTTGAACCCCGATCCAAGACCAGCTTTCCAGGCAATGCATCACATTGGCTCAATTGTTTTACATGCATTCCTGCACATACTAACATGTTAAGTACCACTGACTGAAGTCAAAATTTATTCAAGTCAGATGTTGCTGCGAGGCAAAAGTCTAAGGCTTCGCTTGACATTTCTTGTAAAATGTTCCCCAAGTTAATTGAAGACTATGGCTGGCTGTTGAATTAGGCATGTAAAATATAAATATACAGAACAGTGGCTCTGAATTCTGCGAATTTGATTACTGAAACAGCAGAAATTCAACCTTCCCTTTCATTCAAGTGAGAACAGGGTTGATGTGTCAAAAACGAAGGCAGCATCAACTGCCTGACTTTGTCTGGCTTCATCATGCACAAAAGTATAGGATGCAATTTTTGTTTAAGATGAAGTCACTTTAGGACAAGGATAAAAATAGTCCTATAAGATAAATCCTTTTAAAGAAGATAATACAGTACTATAAAATACATGGGATGGACTTACAGCAGTGAGAGGCATGCCAAACTTTGGCTTTCCTAATGACAAGAGAGCCTTCCTTCAGATCAAAACAGCTGTCCTCAAGCAACAAAGAAACATATTACAGACTTTATCTGGATCCACTCTAGGTGATGATTAATTCCAGAGGAGTCAAAACACTGTCACATTTAGGAACCACCCCTGCATGATGGCTGTTCATCTCTACTAGGTTACTCACTCTCAAAATAAAAATTCTGGTAGTACTTCAAGGGAAGAGCCCAGAGTAGTTTGAATGGGCAGAGCTCAGGGCCTTTTTCTGGGTCTGGAGCAGAGCCCGTGGCAACCTCTCCATCACGACCAGCCCAAGACCTCCTGGTACCTAAGGCAAGATGCCAAGTGCTGCCTGCTCTCACCTGGTGAAGTGCCAGACTCTGGCTCCTGGACTGGAAAAGCAAGAGGTGGTCAGAGGATGCTGCACTACCCCATCATGCTCCTCTCTTCCACACTTCCTCTTCTACTCCATCTCCCTCTTCATTTTCCTGTTGAGGGCATGGGAGGGGGAGGAGGAGTAATAGAAGTGAGTGGGCAGACAAAAGTGGGCATCCCCCCAATACTCTGTTGCCTAATGTGACCTCCTCGGGCAGCTTCATGAATGGGCCTGCCCTCTCTTCCCTGTTCATCTATAAGACAACATTTCTGTGCAGGCTCTTCTACTGAGACAAGCCTATCTGAAAATAGATTTTTGAAATGTATACCATGCTTTATACTTCATAAGTGTTCAACAGGCAACTCTTTTTGAACCTATAACAATTTACACACCCACTACATACCATCCAGAAAGCCTAAGGGAAAAAGCAGTTATGGCTCCCGTCTTTTGAAGCAAGGAATTGAATGTCTAGCATGACTATACTAAAGCCATCTCAAGGGGATATTTTCTTGCAGGGACTGGCATTCCACCATAATATCTGAATCATTCATATGACTATTCCCACCCCAGGATCCTAACATGGGCTTTCACTTCATGCCATGGATACTTAATCCCCAGTTTATGGTATCCTAGTCACTCTCCTGGCATGCAATAAATCTCCGTTCTTACTGAGCACCTTCACAGGGAACCAAAGGCGCAGCATGCAATCTGGATATACAGCTGTTAGAAAATGTACACCGGCTACATTTACTCAATCATGTTGCAGGAATGGTACAAAATAGCCCTCTCAGTCCTGAGACAATGTGCACAATTAAAACTGGTATTTTAGATCCTCTTTTGTAAAAAAATCTCTTGAAAGTTTTTTTTTAAAAAAGCAGCACATGTATTTTAGAAGTTGGTCATGGGATAGAAGAGTCCTTTATCCATTTACAATGTTATATCCTCAATATATCCCCTGGGGGCTGGGGATAAGAATAGGCCCTTAGTCTGGCTGTACTTGACGTAAGAGGCGACTAAACAGCCGCCGGGTAGATGGGACTCGTCAGCCTGGGAAGGCAGCTCATCTGAGAGAAGGAAAACTCTCATCCCAAACCTCCACTGCCTTGTGGCTACATCCAGTTATGGAAAAGGCTTCAGGAATCAACCTCGAGGCAAAATCCGGACCCGGAGTCTCTGAGGCAGTTCATGGCTGAACACAGTCACGTTCTGGCAGCTCCTGCGACGCCGCTGGAACCAACCGTATTAGCTTCTGCCTTTCCATTGGACCATTTCAGCGATGTGGAGAGGGGGGATTTGCTGCATGGGTAACAGTCTATCCTCCATATCTACTTTACCCAGGCTTTGCGCACTGGAGAGGACACTCTGTTCCAGAACCACTATTCAGATTGCAATACCATAGTCTTCCAAGACTGAAGGATGCCAACAGGAAATCCTCAATATCAGCCCTCTAAAACTGATAACAGATTCATCCACACTGGCTGTGGGTACCAGCGACATGCAGTGTGTGGGGAGGCAGGTGAGGCAGAGCCTCCTCACCAGAATCCTTTGAGAAACGCCGCTGCTATATGAGGAGCCCAAGCATCCTGGATACCTCACATGGTGGCTTTGCTCCTCAAAGGATTCTGGTGGAGAGGCTCTGGTGGAGAGGTGAGAAGCTCACCTGCCTCCCCACCCAACTCATGTCCCTGGTGGGTACAATCAGTTACACTCCGAACCAGCACACATTAATCTTCCACCAAACTTTCACCATACCTTATCAAAGGCATGGAAATCTCTGCTAGAATGAAGTGGAAGCCAGAGGTAAAAGAAAAAAAAAACAGTTGCAAGAAATGAACTTCGAAAAAAATACAAGAGTTAGTTCATACATAATTGTATGGATGGCAGTGAATTAGACATTCATGAATTTTCATGAATTTGCAATAAGAACCCCAATGGGGGTTCACGGCAGCTACCATACCAACATCTCGTCTCTCTCCTTGCTTCTGTGCAAACAGGCCATTGACTGCCTGAATGAAGGCTGGATGGGCATGACTTCATGCTCTTGGGGGATCTATGGCAGGGCTTCTAGATGATTCAGGGAAGATGTAGCAGATTAGACCCATGGGGACCACAGCATGAAATAGGACAGTGTTGCTCATTGCCTTCTGTTACATTGCCACTGTACATCTCCCAGAGCAAGGTTAGCACTTTACAACATATTACATCAGATTTCATATTGTATGTATATACTTACTTCTGTGGACCCAGGGTACACAAACATGACCTCATTCACTAAATCAAGATACATATCCTGAAATGAGAAAGAATCTATCTAACCCAAGTTTTTGTGAGACCTAAGGAGCCTTTTGTCTTAGCTGTAGGTTGTGCATATAAATGAAATGGTGCTTTGGAAGCAATTATTCTCGCTAGTGGCAGGAAGCGGGTTTGTAACCAAACCAGCTTAAGAAATTCCAGCTGTGTTCACATTAAGTGCACCCCCCAAAAATCTAAACCTAGGATCAAGCTTTCCATGCCAGCTAATCCTTTTATCAGGCCTCTGAAAGTGACTTTTTGAAGGAAGGCCAACCCTCGCTTCGAAAACAACTTAATTGCTTCGTATGAATAAAACTGCAAATGCCACTTTGTGCAATGACAGTGCTTACATTGTTTCCTGATGGCTTGACATTTTGGTTTCCAAGAATGCTATATGTCTTTCTATATTGACTCCAAAAGACCATTCACATTTCTAAAGTGATGGCCGATGAATTAATCAGGAGTGGCTGCAGTGGTAGGAAGGATGAGAAAGAGCTTTTGATGCTTCATGACCAGAAAATATCTGTTTGAAATAGTCCTGGACAGAGGCAAAAATAAAAATAAAAAACCCTCTTAAAAGTATGCATCTCATAAAGAACCTTATTTGAAAGTAAATGAGCTTGCAGTGCAGCAAACAAAAAAGTTGGATCAGGCGCTTAAGCTATTTCTGCCCAACGTTGCATATATGCAACCGAAACAAAGTGAGTACACCTGTGGGCCAGGCAAAAATGGGTTAAATCAACATTTTTTAGTGATAACAGTGTATGCTATCCACTAAAACAGCAGTGAGATGCCTAAACAGGCCAAAGACAAGAGAGCACAGACAGAAAAGACTGTTGGGCAGCTTCTGATGATGTTGCAGCATTGTTCTGAAGTCAATCAGAATTGGTGCATTGCTTCTTGCCCTTACCGTACAATGCCCCTATGTACACAGCACACAGCTTCTGAAAGTGATTGTGGATGACACCATCGCCAGTAACTTCCAGGTTCAGAGATTGCACAGGACGCTACAAATGGAGGTAAGAGGCTAAGGCTGGAAGGGAGGGCCTTTCCCAGCATGTGAAAACCATGCGCAAAACCATTGGGCTGAGCCTCCACTTGTAGCATCCAGTGAGGTCTTGCTGCCAGCCAGCTGGCAGCCTGTGATGTTCCAGGGAGTGTCTTGAGATGCCCCAGGATGTTGCAATGCACAGTTCGGGAACCTCTGCTATAGAGAGCTTCCAGAGAACAAATGGTGGCTGCCAGACACTTAATAGTACATACATGTCCAGCAGAGCTTTACATTTTTTATTAGAGCAGTAGATCTCCATGCCCAATTTGGGGGGCCCGCATGGAACCCATTACCCACCTCCAGATGGCACACTGACCAGAGACACAGGTACTGAAGGTTCAGGTGGACCCTCTAATGGACCTGTACCCTTAACCTAGCCTTGAACTAGTGCCCAATCTGGACTTCTCTGACAAGAAGTCCAAAACAGGGGAAGCAGCTGGTCTAGAATTAGAAGGATAAAGACCAGCTGGAAGCATGGAGTTTGATGTATAGTTTTCAAGACTGTAGCTTGAAAGTATAGATTTTGTCTGAATTTCTGCCCCAGCTGATGGTCCTTCAGCGTAATGAAAATCAGACAACCTCCCCCCCCCCCCCCCCACATACACACGTGCCTGAAGGAATAGGCCAGGATGTGGTGGAGCCATTGCAACCGTAGAAAATCAGTGTTATTTTCACCACAATGAAAAGACGAGAGGATTTTTAGACCCAACTTGTCCAACTCCATCTATCAGAATTAAAGCCTGGCTAAAACAAACAATGTATATTGCTTCAACATTGCAGATCTCGTTCCCCGGCTTATTTCAGCCGGGAGAGGAGCATAAAGCAGCAGGATTTATGCCAACATCTGAAGGAGGAAAATATTTGCCAAATTGAATCGCCGTCCATCAGTTTATTCAGCTACTTGTGAAAGCCGTTGCCATAATAAACATTTTTTTTTTTCAAAATTGTGAGGGATAATGGGAATGTTAGCCACAAAGCCACAGAGGGGAGGGGGAGAGAAAAGGAGTTCAAGGAACACCACTTCATCTACCAGAAAGATAGGAGGGGTGGGTTTTTTTTGTTTGTTTTGTTTTGCCTTCCCCTTTTAAGAACTTCTGGAATATGAAAGCAATGAATCCACAATGTGAAGGAAGCTCATTCCAAAAGCGTCAAAAAAACCGTGATGAGCAGGACACACTTAATTACAGAGTTTAACATGGCACAGTCACACACTGTTTGATAATAGGAAACATTTGGTGTTTTGGAGAACTATAGATTAAATACAGTACGAAAATCACAGTTTTTTTCCGCTGCCCAGGGTCCTGGAGCTTCCAACTGCCAGAAGCCCTTCCTCATCACCCTGTGTGAGCACCGGTGAATGTTCATTACCTCCTGTTCTTCCAGCTGCCCATACGTGCATGGCCACAGCTATCCACAACCAACACATCCAGGCTGTTGGCAACCTTCAGTCTCGAAAGACTATGGTATCGCGCTCTGAATGGTGGTTCTGGAACAGCGTCTAGTGTGGCTGAAAAGGCCAATTCGGGAGTGAATTCCAGGAGTGAACATTTCGGGAATTCCAGGAGTGAACAATTCGGGAGTGAACATCCAGGCTAGATTAATGCAATGTATCACATACCCAGTGCTGTTGGGGTGGAAAGTTTTCCACTGTTAACAATGCATTGCTTTATGAAATTAATTAGTACCACAAAACACGGACACAATACCAGTCGAATTGGGCAGTTTCAAAGTCATAACTAGCCTTGTCTTCTGATTTTGTTTAACAGTTCATATACAGGCATGCGGCACTTAACAACCGTTCGTTTAACAACTGATCGCATATATGACGGTGGTCATAGCACAATAAAGATGCTGTTAGTGAGGCAATCGCATCTCCCATAGCCTGCAGCAGAGTCTCAGTTTACATAACAGAGAGGCTCTTAATACAAAGAAGAGGCAATCTACCTCCAGTAGTCTGTGCAGCCAGCTAGTGTCTGGCAGGGAGTGTCTGTTGACACAACAAAGGCAATACTGAATGTTCACTTAATGACCTAATTGCATAACAACGGGGATAGGAGAACATATCTCCATCAATAAGTGGCACACACCTGTACTTCCATTCAACATTCAACATGCCTTCACTTGGACTTGCTGCCTGCACAATATGCTGGAGGCAGCATGGAGTGTGTTTGATTTTCCATATTACTGTATCTTGCTGCCTACGCTGTGCAGGCAGGTAGACTTGGGGTCCACATTGGGAAGCCTAGTAGACTTGGGCTCCAAAGACTTTTCTAACTGCTGTCACCCTCCCTTTGCCCTGTTTTGCCCCCTCCCCACTCCCATTCTGCCCAGCTCTATTGCCACCTTCCCCCACTCTGTTTCACCCCCTTCCTCTTTGGGAAGGGGCCCAAAAGAAACTTTGTACCCTGACAAAATTCCTCTTGGAGACCCTGGTACAGGAATAACAACAGTGGCTACTCAAAGCTTTCAGAAGGGGGTGTGACAAGAATGTGTTTCCCAAGCTAATTTTTTTGTACTTTTTGAAGTGCACTTTCTGATGGAAAATGCAAGAACATTTGAAATGAGTTTTTTGCCCCCATTTCCCCATTTTTCTACACTTTCAGGCATCGAGTTGGATGTAACCCTTGGATCTCTGGCTCTAATTCCCAGCACATCACTCCTAAATTCCTATCTTTCTATTGTTTGCTGCAAAAGTATGCCAAAAGTTGTGGATAGGGTCATTTTTTCTCAGGGGAGAAAAGATGGTCAGGTTTATTCCAGAGATGTTGTGGTTGCCATGGATGTCCTGAATCCCATGGATATCCAGAGTCCCCATTGAAGAAGCCCTTGTAAATACTAAAAAACCTGATTACTTTTCACACTTCTTTGTTTCCACAATTCCTTATCCAAGCAGCTAGGCACTGCAGGGGAAAGTCCCCTACCGTTCCTGGTAAATAGTCCGTTTTCTTTCCCGTTCAGGGTAGAAAGGGAAAGGTCAGAGGTATCCCCAATATCCAAACACAGTTGCTACACTGTGAACATTGGTAATAAATGCTGCACAGCAGGGCATTTCGAGAACCAATTCTGGGCACAACAGTGTACATGTTCGAAGAGTTCAGAAACCATTATAACAACTTCCACAGAAGTTACTGAATGTATCCAAGAAAAGCAGCTGCCCGGGACAAATAATATATTCTTTCTGAGTTGGCATTGCAAGCTAATGCTCACTTTAAACAAAAAGGAGAAAGAATCAGAGCACAGACTAAGAACCACCTTCAGATAGTTCAAGTAAAAGGACTTGAGCACTATCTTTCACTTGAACCCCCAACAATCTTATATTCTTTGTGGAGCAGGTAACCCCTTGGATTTCTGCAATTGGTGTTAGCACAAATTGATCATATCTCCCCCCATTTAAATAAATAGAAGTAGATAATTATTTTAGCAGGGCTTGATTATCACGGAGACTTTTCAAAAGTGGTTACCACAGCTTGGATTCAGTCAGTCCTTCTGGGCAGTCTGCTATACTCATGCCAGAAAGGAAATTCTCATTTGAATTTACTATATCAACATGCCTTGTAATTTTGAAGTCAGTAGATATTATGGCAGAAGTAAACTACTGCAATAAGATAATGAAATAAGCTGATACAAGAACTTCTTGGCCCCAGTACTGTTGAAATACACTGAGAATTACTACTTGTCAAGAGGAATTTTATCAGGGGGGTACAAAGAGCCTTTTGGGCCCCTTTCCAATGGAGGAAGGTGGCAAGAGACAGAAAAATCTTTGGAGCCCAGATCTATTGGGCTTCCCAAAGCAGAACTCAGGTCTACCGTCTTGCGCTGTGTTGGGATAACTAGTTACAGTAATACAGAAAAATCAAACAAACTCCTGAGTCTCTCTAAAATCTTTAAAATATAGAAAAACATTGCAGAAAATTAGCATCATTGTATTTAGGACAGAAAGTGTCCTGGGTGCACCAAATCTGACTTCTGCAGTAGCTGTAGTCTTGCAGCTGTGTCCCTGAACTCCTATACACTTTTTCATGGCAAGTGGATCCACAGGCCAAAGGGCTACTGTAGCAGGCCAGTTTCCTTCCAAATTTGAGACTGTGTTAAGGAGTGTCACGTATGCATTCGTCGGCCCAGCTCATATGGCTTGTGATAGCAGCTGCTGGTGCATGCCCAGGGCAGCGACCCTAGCACAGGGTGACCAGATGTCATAACCGCAAAAGAGGACAAGGCACCCCAAATTGTAGGACATTCCAGAAAAATGTAGGACATGACAAATTAAAAGTTAACACTCGTATATTTATTTTGTGTGGTTAATTTAAACACTATATTACTTATTAAATTCAAAACTATTCTACATATAATTTATTACATACAATTTATTAATTACAAGAAGGCTATGTGCTGCCTGCAGGGACCTTCTCACAGGGAAAAGGAGGACATATAAGTTCTTTTCCAAGACACAATGCTAAAAAAGAGGACATATTCTTTTTTTCCAGGACGTCTGGTCACCCTGATCTAACATCCCACACAGGCAGCAAGTCCAGTGAGATCAGAAAATGTTAGATCCAAGGAAATTTCTGGGACCCCTCCTTTGCCTCCTGGGTCCCCTTTTTGACCCTGGGCCTGGATACAAATTACCCCCTGTACCTCCCTCTCATGGACTCTGACCTCTGCAGATATATCGCGTGAATAAGACATAATCTGCTTCCTGCACTAAAACATTCTGGAGTTCAGCTTGCAATTCATGGCTGCTGTCAAGCAGCAAGCATCACAGAAGACAATGGTCTCAACCCACAAAGAGATAAATGGAGTTTGTGGCCACGAGTTGTGCAGCGGCTGTTGTCTGACACATGTGGTGCTGGGTGCATCCCAGGAGAACATGGCCCAAACCAGACTTGTGGCAAGAAAGCCTCAGTTACCACGTACCTAAGCATCAGTTAGCACGTACCTGAGGAGGTACGTGGGGCGGCGGCAAGAAATAGGGCCTTCTCAGTAGTGGCACCAACATTATGGAACTCCCTTCCCCTTGACTTGAGAATGGCTCCCTCCCTTGAGACTTTTCGGCGAGGCCTGAAGACATTTTTGTTTAAAGAAGCCTTCTGACTGCATGGCCTTTTTAAACATCTTTCTGTATCTTTTAGTATTTTTACAGGCCTGATTCCTCTGATTTGCTACGTTTTGCTCCTTTTATCTGACTTTTTATCTGACTATGGTTTTTATGGGTATTTGTTAATGTGTTTTTAATATGATTTTATTTGGGTGAAATTATGTTTTTAATCTGTTTTTAATATGTTGTGAGCCGCCCTGGGTCCCTTTGGGGAGTAGGGCGGGATATAAATAAAGTTTTATTATTATTTTTATTACAACAGGCCTTGGGGAAATGGTCAAACTTTGGTTCTTCTGAGCAAACCCCCTCCTCACCCATACATACTAGCTGGCTGGCTTAGGAGAAGCCTTGCCTTTCTTTTTGTGAAGTTCCACGACCAGCCATGCCTTGCTTGGTCAGCAAATCTAAACCTGTAAACAAGCTTCCTGACTATGGCCTCCAGCTTCTCTCACCATCTTCACTGTAAACTCCATCAAGAATTGTGCAATGCTAGCCCCACAATCCTTGCAATGCCATGAGCTCAGCTCAGCAGACTTGGACAACTCAAGATGCTTGGACAACTTGGATGCTCAGCAGACTAAATCAACTTGGACTTTGGCAACTTCAGCTATTGACCCACAAACTCATGCCTATCCCTGGTGTCTCATGCACAGTCCAATTGATGAGACACTCAGTGTTCTACCTTTTCCTCCTTTGATGTGGTGAGCGTTTGATAATTGAGCATGTGGGAATCTAGCACTCCTTGGTCCAAGGCTTGGAGATCAGCCCCAGGCCTCCTCTTCAGATGGACCCCCTTAACTATCATAGCAAGTGAACTGCTGACCTCCCAGTGAGGTGAGGGGGGGATCTGTTTGAGCATCTGAAGTGCTAGCAAAAAGAAATCAAATGGCAGGAGAGGGAAGCTGCCTCCACCACATGAATGACCCACCAAAGCTCACTCCTTGCCTGTAGCCCTAATTCAGGCTACGAAGATGTTGCCACTGTCTTATGCTGTGGCTGGAAGTTTGGTGCTGGCCCACTTCTCAGTTTTCTTTCCGCCTCTCTCCCTCCCTCCCACTACGGTAAAACCCTCAGTTCTTTAGCCCCTATTCCTTCTGAGTAACCATTCCAATTTTCCTACATTCTTCTCCCCACCCACCTTTCTCTTCTCCTCCACTTGAGCCATGATGCACTCCTTTCTGCTTGGAAAGATTTCCCGTCTCTTTCCTTCTACCTAGAGACCACTGACGTCTCAGGTCTAACACTATGAGTGATCATTGTGTACACTGCATTGCATTTTACTTCCAAATCCCCATCCAGGTTATTGCATTCTTATCGCCCCTAAAGGAAGCTATTGTGGCACTTTTAACCCTGTCTCTCTGCTCACTTCATACCATTCCATTAAGTTGTGCCATAAATCAGGTGTCTCCAAACCCCGTCCCGGGGGACCAGATATGGCCCGCAGAGAGCCTCTATCTGGCCCACGGCCAGCCTCCGATCCCCTTAGAGCAGTGGTATTCAAACTGGGGCATCGCAACGCCCCAGCCTGTGGGTCCTGGCCTCTGCCCCCTTAAGGGGCGGGGGCAGCCAGGAGACAGGGGGAAGGCAGCAGCGCAATCCGAAGAATTGCACTGCTCAGGTGGGCTGCAGGGGCTTGGGTGCACTTGCCTAAGCCTCCTGCAGCCTCCCGGGGGTGTGAGGAGCCCTGCGCAACCTTTGGCAGAGCTCCCCAGGTCAGAGAATGGGAGAGTGGGGCGATCTGCTCTACCTCCGCAGAAGCGGAAGTGGCGCACGATCGCCCCACTCTCCCTTTCCCTGACCTGGGGCACCCTGCAGGCGCTCGCACAGGCCTCCCCGCACACAGGGACGGCTGCTGCAGGGACTGGTGAGTGCATCCCAGTCCCTGCAGCCCCCTGAGCGACGCAATCCTGGGGATCACATCGCTACCTTCCCCCTGCCCCTGCAGCCTCCCCCTCACCTCCGCAAAGACTTACTGCGGGTTTCAAACCCCTGGAGAGTTTGAAAACCGCAGCCTTAGAGTCTCAGGCCTTAGAGTCTCAAGCAACCAAAGTTGTGCTTGTCGAGTGGGGGAATGTTGGTCCATTTAAGTGTGTGCTTTATTTCTTGGACTGTGTTGATGCTTGGAGAAATCCTGGACATTGGAGACCATTCATTCATGTTCCATCTCTAATCTATTTAAATTTAATTTTTAATTTTTTCCCCGGCCCTCGACACTGTGCCAGATATTTGATGCGGCCCTTCGACTGAAAAGTTTAGACTCCTGCCATAAACCACTGCGCTTGGCCCTTGCACACCCAGTAGATTCCCCCCTCCCCCATGCACATGATACATGTGAAAGTCTGTCTGGTAACACAGCACGCTTGTTGGTATGTAAAGCACTGTATACGCATGCAACCTGAGGGGCAGGATGAAGAAACCGGGTTCCCTTTTCTAGCTGCTGACCTGCTTTTTATGCATGTGACCTTTAAAACTCTTCCCCCCGCCCCATTTGGCACAGAATCATCTATAAGTAGAACAGGCAGCAGGGCAATTATGGCTCAGATTCAAAGTAGCCCTTATGTGAGCAGAAGGCATTTCCACATCTACAAAGGGGCTCCTCAGGTTTCCACAGCTTCTGCCCTCCAGCTTGCAACGCTGTGTCAGAGAGTTCCCCAAACCTCAGAAGTAGCTTTGCAGGAGGAATTGAGCAGACCCCAGCTCTAGCTCTTCAGATCCAAACTTACAGTATGCTTCTTCCTATAGGCAGAGGGTTATCCCATCTCTGTATGCAAAAGAGTGGATTTTTCAGGGTTGTAGGTTTTCCAACACAGTATGTTTATTATTAGTGATGTGATCTACAGTTAAGGAGCAATACTTTAAAATGAGAACTCTGCCAAAAGCCTTTTTTCCAAGCACAGGAGAGTTAGCTGTATCCTGAGGTTTCAGGAGTATGAGTTTTTGTATGGTCAATTGTTCTAGCAGAAGTAAAGAACTAGAGGGGGAAATGGTTAGAATTAAGCCTGCTGGCTTGATTTTTAGGAGACTACATTGAGGCAGAAGAAAGCCACCAAGTTCCCAACTAGAAAAATCAAAACCCTCTGACAGGCCACAATTTATATCCAAGTGACCAAGGATTACAAAATTCAGGGACCTAATTTTGTGCGCGTGTGTGCATTTGCGGAAAAAATACATATGGTGGGAAAGCGATAAAGACAGCTTACACCTAGGTGAACAGGCATACATTGCAATCTTAGCGTTCCAACAAGTTGTCCAAATTAGGAAAAGGCTTCATGAACAATGCACATTTAAAAAAATTAAACACTCTTTATTTACTCCTCCCTATTCAGACCTTCTTTTGAAGTACCTTTGAAAACAAAGCTTGACCACGCCATATATTTGCCTCTGACCTTTTCACCAAAGCAAAGTCTCTCCTGCCTACTGGATTGTCATCCACACAAAGTGCCCCATATAATAAATGAATGTTTTATGAGCTGTGGGGCAGCATTAGCATTACAATGAGGGATTGTTGGAAAACAAGCCCCATTACTGTTGCTCAGGAGATAAAAGAAAATCTCTCAAGGGTAAATAAAAAAAAAAAAGGAATGATCCACAGGGGTTATATTAAATCTTTCTTAAAATGTTGACACGTGAAGAAGAGTGCTTTGGCTGCTCAAGTGACCTTCCCTACTTTTTAATTGCTTTTAATGCAGTTGTTTGGAAATTAAAAAAAAAAACAACTGGATGCAACCAGTCAGAGTTAAGTAACATGAAAAGTTTGGTCAAATTCAACCTGAAATCAGTGGGATTTTTAAATAGCTTGATTGTGCCCAGTGTTTACTTATGTGAAAAGAATCATTCATTGTATAAAGGACCTGTATATATTTAGGCCTGATCTGGCAATCATTAACTATTTCCTATGCAAAAATCAGAACAAAAAGGTAAACCTGTATGTGAAACATCTGCTCAATCAAGATTTTGAAGATAAAAGCAAATGAAATGCAGGTTGCAACCCTGAGACCTTTGAAATGCTGGCTTTGATGTCTCAAAATAATATTAACATTCAGTTAGCTTTCTTAAGGACAGGCTCTAGTCGTGAAAAGCAACGGTGGACTGAGCAGTTGAAGGTCTTATTAATTTATATACATAAGCAAGGTTTGTTAGTGAAGTCACTTCATTTTATCTCTACTTTGTTTGCAAGTATTGGAGCAACTCAGGAATTAAACCGAGTCAGTCCCTCTCAAGATCAGAAGCATCTGACACAGTGCCAATCTGTAAAGTCCTACACTGGATCACACTGAGGGCTATGTGAACAGACTCTGACTTTGCTGATCTCCACCATGGCAACAACAGGTAGGTGTGATCATTAGGGTTGGCAACCTTCAGTCTCGAAAGACTATGGTATAAGCCTACAGCACCTGGTATTCCTAGGCAGTCTCCCATCCAAGTACTAACCAGGCCTGACCCTGCTTAGCTTCCGAGATCAGACAAGATCAGGCATGTGCAGGGTAACAGTTGGATCACCCAAATTGCATGAAAAATTTCTGTACTAGGAATTGAGGGCACTGGCATAGAAGTTGCCCTGGTGCCAGGAAGCATTTCATGGCTCCATTTAAGTCTACGCTGCTCAGATATAAGATACGGTCAGCAACATTATAAGTCCAGGGGGAATCCCAACTCATCTCTTCTGTCACCTGATCCATGCTGAGCTAGAGGTTGCAGTACTGGCATTTGCAGTGTGGAACTGAAGCACAGCAGAAAACAGGTCAGAGGAGGAAGCTGCTGATAAGTTACTATGGTGATGATGTGTGAAGTCTACAAGACCCTGTTGCCAGAGTCCCCCAGCTCATGAACTTTGGTGTCTTACAACAAGTGATATGGAACAAGTAACCCATTTGGGAACAGCAGCCATAAAGGCCCATCTCCAGCAACATCCATAGGACCCATGAAACATGTAGATCAGTGTTCTTTCATGCCAAGAGAGCCGGTTACATAATGAATGGCTGGTTTACTGCCTCTGCTTTGTGAATTTTGTAGTTCCACAAAGAAATACCGTGATTTAACCAAGTCATTCAAGCATGATAGAATTTGTCTACATAAACAGGTATTGATGCCTTGCATTAACAATCCAGAAGGACCAAGCACTGAATCTGTCCTAAAAATGAAATGTGCTCACACCCAAGTTGTTAGAATGTAGTTGCTTCATTAGCTAATGTCTTAACACAAGTCATTATCAATTCTCCATGTAGATCAGTGTTTCTCAAGGTTTGTTCTCCGCCGTACCACTTCATGTGATCTACCAATCTGAAGTACCACCGGACATAACTGGCAATGACATCATCACCAATTGCTTCTGGGTTGAGAGGCCAGATGTAATGCAACAAGGACCAGTAAGAGGCTCAGGGTGGACAAGAGAACTTTTTTGATTGCAGAAAAGCATGCTTTGGAGCTCTGCCTGCTGAACTGAGCCTCCTACCACTGTTTGTTGCATCCTGGTCTTGCTGCTGGGCGGCAGGTGTCCAGGAGTCCAGCAAGTACCACCAGACACTACATCAAGTACCACTGGTGGTACCTGTACCACTGGTTGAGAAACACTGATGTAGATCAACCACCAGTTAGGATCAAAGCAAGATGTACAAACCTCTAATTCAGAGATGACTCATTAGAAGGCACCAATGCAAACTTGGTCCCCCATTCAGTCAGGCTTCAACCCCCATTCAGTTTTTAAGTTCTCCAGACAGCCTTGGGCAAGCCACTCTCAATCAAGCTCACCTAACAGAGCTGTTGTCAGAATCAACACTACATACACACAAATTCCTTGGGGAACAGAAAAGGACAAAGATGATAAATAAATGAACCCATCTTATGGATGAGGAACTGGATGTCTGATACATTTCTGCCTTTTCATTGACTCTGTAATTCTGTTATAGAACACCTCCTAGAGAAGGGGTTCCCAAACTTTGTAGCACTGCAACCCCTGCATCCTCTGCAGAGGGTCGCAACACTCCCAGTGGTGCTGGAGGCCTCTCCCAGCCCAGTGACACACTCTACAAGCCTCTGCAACCCTCAGAAGCCTTCATAAAGTCACTTCTGGTTTGCTTCTGAAAACCAGAAGTGGCTTACAGAGGCTTCTGTGGCCTGTACAGTGGGTCAATAGGCTGGGAGAAGCCTATGGAGGCTCTGATAAGAAATGGGGCTTCTGGAATTGCTCCTATTTGGAGCCAAACCACTGTAAGGGCAGGCTGGCCCAGATCATGACCCACTGTGCTTGGGCTCACAACCCACACTTTGGGAAGCTCTGCCTTAAAGCACATTGTTCTTCGCTTTCCTTCAGCCAACTCAATTTACAACTGCCTGAAACTTAATGTTGGAACATTGCGTTACTTAATCAAATTAAATTGAGTTAAATTTATTTGATTTAATTAAATCAAAATAGGTGCCTTGTGTGACCATTTGCTTTGCGCAATGTTCAGGCCAACATTACACATGTGACTGAGCGCTTAACCTCCCTTTTATTCCAAAGTAATTTTCACATGAACTATAGTTTACTTTGGACATTTTTTGTAAAATCCGAAGGAAAAAGAGTGGAGGTTTCTAAAAGACACTATTGTGCTGTATGTTGGGGCAGTTACAGAATACCATGTAATTAATTGTTGAGCCTATAATTTTTTCTCACCATCTGGACCCCAGACTTCAAAAGAAATACATTGAGAATTTTCATGTTTCAAGGACCGTTTGCCACTTTGTGTTCTACAGAACACTGAACATACACCTACCTGCTGTCTGTTCCTCCAGACAGTCTTTCACAGAACTGCTAAAAGCAGCTTATTAAATTGTTAAAAGCATCTCCTATCCCTTCTTGAAAACCCAAAAGAAAATTGCTCAAGGAGTGACATATTCAGGCACAAAGACTCAGATCATGTTAGGAAATATTCTTCTGAGTATCGCTAATGGCTGCATTGAATTTATGGAGCAGTTAAGAGGAAGCCATCACATGGACAAGAACTCCCCTTTCTTGAATGTTTTGGAGATAAGGCATACCTCCTCCTCTCACCCCCATTTTTTCTGCCTCCCTGGTTAATGTTTTTTAAAAGACACACATTAAGATTATTTATGCTTAGGATGATAAATCTAAGGCACTCAAATTCTAGGTCTCAGAGCCAAAATAAGGCTATTATTGTGCATTTTATAAACAAAATGTGCCTTTATTCAGTCCACTGGAGTAGCAATTGCAAATGCATTAGAGTAGGGGTGGTCAACTTGTGACACGCAGACACTTTTGAGTGGCACTCACAAAGTCACCTGTCACAATCGTGCTGATTGATGCAGGGATCCATGGCTGCAAGTACAACAGGGAAGCGTTGTGATGTTCTGTGCCGTGCCAGCACTCCTAAAGGCATATAAAGCAATGGTATTGCCACGTATGTTATATGGCTCACCGATCTGGTTTTTGGGACCAATAGAAGAGCTTGAGCGACTCCAGCAAGTCTTTTTTCAGAAGCTTTGAATCCTACCCCCATGCATAGCTTCTGAAGTTATACGCTTGGAATTGGGACTTCCAAAGATTTCAACCTTGATTTGGAAAGCTATTATTGGATTTAAATACAGACTTACAATTGCTGAAAATCTTCCTGTTTTCACAAAACTAGCAGCACAAGGACGCTGCTGGGTAAAATGGAATAACAACGTTAATATGAAAATATGTGAGTTAGGCCTACAGTCACTAGAAAAAATTCAGTGGAAGAAACCATTCGCTGCTTGTTAAAAAGCTATTAATTCAAGATTGGGATTGCTTTCTAAGGGAGGCTAAGCATAAATGCTCCCCTTCTTATTTCGGAATTAAATTTCCCACTAAGTTTTCTTTACCCATTTACTTGTATGTACTGATGGTTCCCAAGTTGAGGCGTGCTTATATGATTGCACGATGCAATGCTTTACCAACGGCACAAATGAATTGTCGTTTTCAAAGGATTCTTCCTGAGCAGCGTTACTGTGATTGTCCCTTAACTGAATCAGACACCCCGGTGCATATCTGTTTCCAATGCCCAAAATACGCAGCAGGGAGAGATAGATTCTTAAAGAAATTGATACATACATTTTCTATGTTTTCATAAGAACATAACATAAGAACATAAGAACAGCCCCACTGGATCAGGCCATAGGCCCATCTAGTTCAGCTTCCTGTATCTCACAGCGGCCCGCCAAATGCCCCAGGGAGCACACCTGATAACAAGAGACCTCATCCTGGTGCCCTCCCTTTTGAACTCTTTAAGACAGAAATTACTGTTAAGTAGTCTTTGCAAAGAGTGTGTTGTGGATATAGCCAAATTCTGTTTCTATCTGGTTTTAAACTCTGGTTTTAAGATTTTAGATAAATAGGTGTATGGCTTATGCGCTGATCAACCTAATAAACTTGAAGTGATGTTCTGTGCCAGTGAGACATAGAACATCATGTGACCCAGAAGTGATGCAACACTTCCAGGAAACTAGGCCTCTGAACATGACCAGAATCTTGTTTCGCTGAAAACCAGATGTGCTTTTAAAACAATTCCAGGGGGCTTTCTGAAGCTCACAGAGCCCATGCACAGCCTCCGAGGGCCTCAGAAAGACTTCTGAACGTGACAAGAGAACATCTCTGGTAACATCTGAGAGCTCAGGTACAGATAGATTAGAAGTTTAGGTGAGGCTCTGCCTTACCTGCCTCCAATGACCACACATCCCTGGAGCACACAGTGCTCCTTCCAGCTTGAAGCCCAGAAAGGGAGCTACAAGGGCCAGGACAGTAGCATAGCAGAGGGTTGGCAGATCACATGGGCCAGCAAAACTACCCAAGCAGGTCCAGAGGTCCAGAGAGGTGGAGTGGCACATAGATCATGTACATTAAAAAGCGGCATGTGACCTGTCAAGTGTTGGCCACTCCTGTGTTACAAACACGTTGCACAGTTTTAACAAACAGACTGTCTAAGGCCTCATTTTTGCTATTCCATTTTAAGTGACATTTCAGTATGCTAGGAATGTTGTAACTTATATTTCTGATCACAATATTGCCTGTGACATGAGTTACAGTTTGGGATGTGTCTATACTGCATCTTATGGTAGTTCAAGCCTGCGCAGATTGGTGACATAAAAAGGTATTTGAATTTGATCATCCACTCCTTTAAGTGCTGCAGGATTAGACATCCACATTCATGCAGGAATGGGCTGTGCAATTCCTAATTCTTAAGCATATAAATTCCCCCCCCCCATGACATCTCAGCCTAGGAACAAATCAAGGGCTTTTGAGTTACTAATTTTGTTTGGTTTTAACTTTAACATATCCCATTTTTTCCCACATAAAAGCCAATTAATAAATGTCATCAGCACGTGAATAAAATACGCATGTGCGTAGCCCCATAATTAGCGATCTGCACACACCCAAGTTCTCAAAAGACAGCTGGGATAACAGTTTCAAGTGAGGCATAATGAAGTGAGTCAAACAGCATTCTAGACCCTTGGGTGACTGTAGCAACAGAAGAACAAACAAGCAGTAATTAAAATGGAAGAAAAGCCTGAATGGATTGACTGACAGAAAGGCTTATCCACCAGAGAAATCGGTGGGTTCTTTCTATCCTGTTTATTCCTTTTGTTGCGCTCCCCCTTACCCAGCTTGAGGCCTTGCACACTAAGGCGGCAATCCTATCCATGCTTTCCTAAGTGTAAGGCCCATTGACTATAATGGGGCTTACTTCTGAGTAGACAGGCCTAGGACTGGGCTCTAAATCAACTTTAAAAATTGTTCAGCTCCTCAGACATATGGGTCATTATGGTCTTTGGCAGGCTGCATTTTTACATTTGCCTTAAGGTTGTAAATAGCTGATCATTCTTTACATGTCCTGGAAAGGATATGCTGAGAAAGAAATTCAAATGAAAAGCATGTTTCCTAGCCGTGTATGTGTGTGTGTGTTGCACCCAGCACTACCAACACAGTCAAGACACGCATAGGGAAACAAAGAAAATTGACTGCTACAGTGACACACAGGATCATCACTCTGTTGGCTTACAGCCAACGTGCTATTTGAGACCTTTTAAGTGAATGCATCTACGGTAAATTTACAGCTCAACACCAATTATGCCGTTTTTCCTCAACACCGCTAAGCAGGCACATGACACAAATCTACGGCAGCATTTGTAATCTATTCTGGGAATACAGCAAGGTACACATATGAATCCAGATTCAAAGATGACTAGAAATCCCTTTGCATCCTTTCTAGTGTCCAACCCCAATGTGGATTGGGCACCTTCATATATGGTTCCTTCCCTGCTATGACCATCTTGGTAAGGATAATCCATACTCGAGATGGTGGGTACACCATTTATTGTTCTTCAGTTGTATCATTCAACCAACTCCTAACAGATAGTATGCACACAAGTGAAATGTATCTATGGAAAATTAAACAGAAGCAACAAGGAAAATACATACACAAAATGACTCCATCATTCTCTGCCTTGATTGATAGTCTTAGAAAGAAGTCTCTCCAAGTCCTGCAAGTGGAGATACTGCTCCGCTTAGGGCACAGTCCTAACCCTCAGCCCAATCCTATCCCCGCTTACCTGGGAGTAAGCCTCATTGACTCTAATGGGACTTACTTCTGAGTAGGCAGGCATAGGATTGGGCCGCCACTTTCCAGCACCAAGGTAAGGGCAATGCAGCTCCAAGGTAAGGGAACAAACATTCCTTTACTTTGAGGAGGTCTCTGTGAGTGCCACCCAACTGCAGGATGCAGCACATGTCCCATTGGCACAGCTATGCCAGGGCTAGAAAGTGGGTTAGGATTTGGGCCTTAGACATTTAACATGGGACCTGCTTCAAGCTCACTATGTGCAGTGTCACTTAGTGGCTATGATATTGGAAAATCATTCCATTTTCATATCAACTAAGGGCCCAATCCTATGGGCCTCTGCGCTGGCAGTATGCTTGTACCACCAGCTCTGGTTGTCATAAATGTTCCATAAACCACGTTTGCGGCACCCTGTGAGTAAATTGCAGCAGCAAGGAGGCCTGCGCTGCCCTGCCAGCACCACAGAGGAAGGTCTGGCTGCTGCTGGTGTCCAGGTAAGCACTGAGTGGCGCAGGGGCATGGGGAGGGTGGCAGGAAGAGGGCGCATGGGAGGGACTGGCCCACTAGAAGGGTGGAACTAGTGGAGGCTTCCTCCACTGGATCATATGCTCTGTGTCAGACTCAGAAGCCCAACATGGGGCTTCTCATGGTGATTTAGCTGACACAGACTCCAATATCTCCATTGCAGGGGCTGAGGCTTTACTCGGGGTAAGGGGACAAATGTCCCCTTCCCCAAGGAGATCTGTGAGGCTTCCTTGGATACAGTAGTGGATACAGCAGTGGCCAATTCGGCAACACTATATCCTGCAGCACTGGGAAGCTTTGGATTGGACTGCCAGTCATTATTTTCTAAAAGTCAGGATCCGCTATGCATGCCTAACATCTAGCACTCAAAGAAACACTTCTGCTTTTCAGGCTATTCCACGTGCTAGATTTCCAACACAAGTGCATTCCCATTTTTAAATTAACACAACACATTTCCATACGTACATTCTGTATGAAGTATGTTTAAATTTTCAAAAGTCAAAAGACACGTCATACTCTCTCCAGAATAATCACATTTGTTTGATAAACATGGGTAAGATCCAACCCGAACATAAACTGAGCATGGCAGGCAGGGAAGTTACGAAGATGAAGCCAAAATGTTATTCATTGCTTAGTTACTAGTGTGAAAAGAGGAGAAGATTGTACAATAACATTTGCCTAGGCATGTTGATTTGCTTTCTTACCATTGAATGTTAAGAACACCCTGGCCTGAGGCTGTGAAGATCCTTTTACACTGCAAGAGCAAATAAATACTCCAATCAACACTTGGAGACTGAGAAATGTCATTATCTTCAGATGTGAAACTTAATATCCAAGATATGAAACCTAAACAAAAAAAGAGAGAGAGGGAGAGACTGGGTCATTACAGATTTGACATGTTTCACAAGATGCAATGTCAATAGCATCAAGCAGGGTCTTTATGCTAATACTTTGAATGGGCAAATTAGGCCAAAGAGACAACAGGAAGGGTGGATTATGAAATTCTTTTATTACATGTAAAGAATGTGGTGGTGCTAGTGGTTTAAAAAAAAAATTTCAAGGCTGCAAATGAAGTGCCGGTTGTGGAAGGCCTGCAGAAAGGATTAGTCTCAGTTTATTTCAATAAGGATGACTTCCACCTGCTGGAAAAATAATTATGTTAAATGTCAAGGCAGAGCAGAGCAAGGGAAGAGATAAGGTTTCATAAATGAAAACGTCTTGATATTTTTAGACCTCTATCTTTACTGTACTTTTTCAAAATATAAAGGACCAACTCCGCTTGAAGAACCCGCAATATCCACTGTGGTCTCATATAAAACCGCAGAACGTCCCAAGGCCAAATCGCTCCAGAGGGCTGGAGCTCCAATTGGACAAAGTACCAGCAACTTCTCCATTCTCACATTGCACAGGACACCCCAGATGAAGGGGGCACATTGAGCGTACCTTGTTCAAAGGCCTCCAGATCTTAACAGATGGTGCAGAAATACATTTGTAAAGCCAGTATTGCCAGAAGTGAAGTTGCAATGCCAACACTCAGTTCTCACATAGTGTTCATTGCACAATACAGAGGGATCACTGGGTTTTTCCTGAGCAGTCAGACATCTCCTTCAGTCTCGAAAAACTCTGGTATCGCGCTCTGAATGGTGGTTCTGGAACAGCGTCTAGTGTGGCTGAAAAGGCCAATTTGGGAGTGACAATCCCTTCCACACCGGGAGCAAGTGCAGTCTGTCCCTGGTCTGTCTCCCTGGCTATGGGCCTTCCTTCTTTGCCTCTTAGCCTCAGACTGTTGGCCAAGTGTCTCTTCAAACTGGGAGAGGCCATGCTGCACAGCCTGCCTCCAAGCAGGTCGCTCAGAGGCCAGGGTTTCCCACTTGTTGAGGTCCACTCCCAAGGCCTTCAGATCCCTCTTGCAGATGTCCTTGTATAATTTGGCTAGGAATTCCTTCTCCCTCTCTCTTCTATGCAGTGCAATCCTGCACATTTTTATACAGAAATGAGGTGTACTACATTCAGTCAGGCTTATTCCCAGGTAAGTGTGTACAGGATTCCAGCCTAAGAGCACAATCCAGAGGGTGCTCTGAGTCAGCATAGGCCCCTTGCACCAGCCCCCAAGTGTTGCAAATGTGCCATAAGGCTTGTTTGCACTGACTCAGGAGTCAGCTGGGCTGGCACGGGGACCAGCACAGGCTTGCGAGGGCTGGATCCAGTCCCCGTGCTGCCCAGACAGGGTAGGTACAGGGGGTGGGAGAAGGCGGCCGGGGGGGGGCAGACCAGAAACAGGGAGGAGATGTGTTGGAGTGTCAGGTAGAACAGGAGGGAGATTAGGCCCAGGAGGGAGGCGGGATTGGTGGTGGCAGTGCGTGCCAAATCCCGACCTCCATTCCCAGGACTGACAGCCTTACACAGGCTGCTTGGATTTGGGCCAGCAAAATAGCTGGCACAGATCTGAACAGCCCCATGGGGTGGCCGGGGCTCAATACATGGTAAGGAGACAAATATCCTCCTTACCCCCAGGTGACCTTCAGCTGCCTCCTAACCTGCGCTGCATACAGCACAGGCCACTGTGGCCTGCCTGTACCAGCACAGGTTAGGATCAGGCTGTGAATCAGTTTAGACTGAATGACAGAACCACTGATCAACAGCAAATCACAAATATGAACGGTGTCTCAGTTTGTAGAATCTATGGTTGATAGAGATTATGAATGGTAAAACTCCACCTTTTCTTTTTCATTTGTATCTGCTGTGTCTAATGCCTCAATGGAGAATGTGTATGAACATGAGCAATGGACTATATTGGTAAGAAGCTGTGGAGAATGACTCACACATCACTCCCATGATGGGCAGGAGGTCTGGTCTAGGGGGTAGAGCCTCCGTGAGCCCGAAGATAACATCAGAAGGTCGCCAGTTCGAGGACACCCGCAGCTCCCTTGAAGCAGCTGACAAGCTGAGCTGAGTGATTCCACCTGCTCTTGGTGTGAGCAAGAAGCATCTTGGCTGCCCTCCATGTGAGAGATGGAGCTGCTTGTCAGCCTGCGTGGGAGAACTGGAGGCCAGAAGGGAGACCAAACCAGGAAGATCCTTCTGAAATGTTGTTGGTTCTTGAAAGAAAGAACCTCTATGATTGTAAAAATCCCCTTGAGGGATTTAGAAATGCCTGCCTATGTAAACCGACTTGAATAAAGTCAGAGTAATCCGATGACCAGAAAGGCGGTATATAAATACCGAGTTATGATGATGATGATGATGATGATGATGGATCTACTCCCATGCAGTGGGTGGGGCAATGCCCACTGGTTTTTAGAAGTATTTCAATGCAGCCTGTTTCATTGCATTTTGCATGAAATTATACCTCAAATGATATTATATATCATGATGGTGGTATTCAAAAATATTTTGGCCAGTAGCAGTGTCACCCCTGTGCACAGCTCCCAGTGTGGCTCGTACCCCCCAGACCCTCCAGCGATGCCACTGAGAAGGAACCTGGGACTTTGCAAGTTGCTCAGTCAATATACAAAATTTCCAGTCTTGAATCACTTGGAGAATGTACACAAGTGGACGGCAACAGTCAAGTTGTGCATACATTGGCCGGTCCACGTATGCAACCTCCACCTAGGTACTGAGTATCTCCCCAGGGCGACTGTATGACTTGAACATGCAGACTATGCATATTACATAGGCAAGATATGAAATCTGTCTGACCAATTTACATCCTCCAACATCTGTTGGTGAGTATATTGACTGAGCAATAGACACAAATCCCTGTAGCTGCTGTCTGGTTTTCTCTGTCATCATGTGAATTTGCACAATCTGTGGTGGTGATGCATATTTCTGACTCAACTCTTTGATCCCCAACATACATGCAATCAAATGCTAGCTTAAGGAAAACTATAATCTTTTTTGCTAACAAAGCTAAAGCTTTGAGTTCTGACCAGGGCCTAGGAGAGGGGGGTAAAGGGGGTAATTTGTACCCGAGCCCAGGGTCAAAAAAGGGGGCCCAGGAGCCAAAGGAGGGGCCCCAGAAATCTCCTGGGACCTTACGTTTTCCTATCTGCTCAGACTTGTTGCCTGCACAGGTGCTGGGGACACTACTACAAGTGTGTGGCTACAGCTACTGGCAAGCCATATGTGCCAGGCCAAGGAATGCATACATGACACTCCTTAATACAGTGTCAAATCTGAGAGGAAACGGGCCCGGCTACAGTAGCCCTTTGGTATGCAGATCTGCTTCCCATGAAGGAGTGTATAGGAGCTCATGAACACAGCTGCAGGACTACAGCTGCTGCAGAAGCAAGTTTTGGTCCGAACAGGACACTTTCCATTCCAGTGTGAGCCTAAATATGATGATGCTCATTTTCTGCATGATTTTCTATATTTAAAAGATTTTAGAGAGACTTCAGAATATGTTTGGTTTTCCGTATTATTGTATCTAGCTGCCAATGCCACATGGGTGGATAGACCTGGCTCCAAAGACTTCCAGCTGTCTCCACCCTCCCCCACCTTGTCTTGCCCCTCCCTGCCCCCATTCTGCTCACCCATCACCACCCTCCCCTGCTCTGTTTCACCCCTCCCCTTTGCAAAGGGGCCCAAGAAAAACTTTGTACCACCTGATAAAATTCCTCTGAGGCCCTGGTTCTGACAATTTTATATTCTTAATACATTTCAGGCCAAAGCACAGTCTAGACAGGAAATGGTGAGAGCTAGAAGCTTGATGGGTTCTCCACTCTTTAATACTTGTCCTATGCAGTGCGCAGCAGAGATTTTGAAAAGATAATCTACACTATTCATTGTAAAACATAGGTTAAATACACAGCCACTTGCTTTTCTCCATTAGACATAAAAAGTGTGTGTGTGTCCATTTCTAGAAACCCAGTAGTCCTATAACAATACAAGTGTGCGCCACTTAACAACTGTTCACTTAATGATGGACCGGATATATGACAGTGGTCAAAGCACAATAAAGATGTTCTTAATGAGGCAACAAAGAGGCTCTTAATGCAAAGAAGAGGCAATCTATCTCCAGCAGCCTGTGCAGCCAGCTAGTGTCTGGTAGGGAATGTCTGTTGACACAACAAAGGCAATAGATTGGACTGAATGTTCACTTAATGACCTAATCGCATAACAACAGGGATAGGAGAACCTACCCCTATCGTTAAGTGGTACACACCTGTACTTGACACTTGTTCATTACACTTCTTAAATCTCACCTCATCAAGGAATTCAAGGTGGCATACCTAGGGTTCACAGGTGGTCATCCATCCAGGCACTGGACAGACCCAGACCTACTTAACTTCAGCAAGGTGGCTCTACAAAGTGCCCTCAAGACCACACACTACAGCAGCATTTGTCAAACTGTGGGTTTTTCACTAGGTGGGGCACGAGTCAGTTTCAAGTGGGTTGTTTAGCACCTAGCTCAGCTGCCACTGAAAATACAGAGCTGAAAATACAGGGTACAGAACTGCTGGGCAGTGCAGTCTCCCGCTGGGAGAGAGGCATGGTGCTTTGCTTTGAACAGGTGGGAAGATGAGATGCTAGAAAGGGAGGAGGGCTGTGTGGTTGGAGAAGGATTCAAGTCTGCCTTCTGCTTTGATTTCTGAGCTGGAATGTTCAGATTCCGAGCTATGCAGCATGAGCACACTGTGTAACGGGATCTTTGGCTGACTGTGGCTTAGGTTTGAAACCTAAATTGATGTTATCACTTCCAGCCATGACATCACCTCCAGGCTAATTACTTCAGATGGGTCCTGACAGATTGTCATTCTAAAAAGTGGGTCCTGATGCTCAAAAGTTTGAAAACCAGTGCACTGTAGTTTTCAAAAGTGCTTCACACCTATTAGCTTGTAAACTTTGCAACAACCCTGTCATGCAGTCAGGTATTAGTAACCTCATAATGCTGAGTGCAGACTGAAAGGCTTCATAGCAGGTTCACGGCAGAGGCATGATTCAAGGACACCCTGATCCGGAGACTAGCCTCTGAGCCGCTATACTACACTAGCTCTCCTCTTTTCTGCCTAACAGCAGCATCTGTGGGTTCATGCGCAGGAGCTGAGATCACTCAGCACCTGCCCTGAACATTGTGAATATTATGCTCCCTAGAGTGGCGACAGCAAGCCAAAAGCCTTTTATCCTCATATTACAGAAATCATACACAGCCTCTACAATGTGCGCAGCTATGTGCTCAAGAAGCTATTCTCCCTTTCTCTGCACATTTGGACAACATGTCTTGAGGGAGCCAACACCTGCTTCCAAAGATCCAGCCCAATTTAGGAAACCATTTCACACAAGGTAGCCAAGAACGGGATACCGACCACACTATGTCCTATCCTGGAGCCAGAGTGCCGATAAAGGTTGCCACTTTCAGTGCACTTAACTGGAAATAACTGCAGCAAATGAGTTTAGGAGCAAGGTGTTGGAAGTGGCGGTCTCTTAATTACTGGCTGCCCACAGTAACTTACTGTACTTCTTTTAAAAAGGGAGTCACAGCCTGAATCACAATGACCTGGAGAAATATGACTGCTGCCACAGCCATCCCCCATCACCAATGACTGATGAGATTTGCAGTGGCCCCTGGGAGTACAGCCCAGTCAATTTATGTCAGATATAATGTGGGGTTTCTATATTACCTCTCATGTGAGCCTTCCCCCCCCCCCCACTCTGTTGATTCCTGATAGCACAGACCTGGGCTAAAATGAAGAATGGGGGGGGGGGAGTCAAGTTTCCAACCTTTCTTCCAACTAATGCAGTTCTGCAGAAAAATCTTGGCCAAGACTCATTTTTGCACTCCCAATACCGGCACAGTTTGGGGGAGGGGGAGTCAATTCAATTCAGCCCCACCTCACCACCACTGGCTCATTCCCCTTCCACAAGCTGAGAGGATATCCTTTTCAATAATCCATTTTGCTTTTACATTCCCAATAAGGTTGGCTTTGTTCGACTCAAACAAATGCCTAATCATGCTGAACTTGGGAGTTTAAGGGAAGCAATAGGATTAGTATTCCAGAGACCGCACTGGAAAAGAATGAAGGACTTCTGCAATGAGCATTTCCATTAAATTGGGAAAGAAATGCTTGAGCCAAATCAAATCCACTGTTCCCCCTTCCTGACCTCTCTACCTATTCCAGTTTCGCCAAGCTAAACCCATGCAACTCTCAGTTTGCATTGTCACCTCCTGGTAACAGTCTCCCCCCCAAAAAATTCAGGCTCGAGACTGTTCAGTTCATTGTAATGTGAAATACATAATAGACACATGTGCCCAACAAAAGGTGTGTCAAGTTACAGCCTAAGCCATGAAACCGACAGGACTGATTTGTGCATTCCTATGAACGGAGTCAGCCCATAAGGGTGCGATCCTGTGGTCAGTCACCTTGACTTAAACTCTGCGCAGCACTCTGGGCCTGAGTTCTGAGCGAGTATGAAGGGGATGGGACTTCACGTGGCATTGTTATATCATTACAGCATTGTATGGAACATGCATCAGGGACTGGAAAGAGGGCTGGAGTGCCTGCAGAGTATCTCTTCTCTTTTTGCTCACAGGTTTCAATTCAATGCTGTTTCAATTCAAACCCAAAAAATTCAGGGCTGATTGCATTCAAATTCAGGGCTGATTCCATTCAGAACTGACATGCGCGAGTTTTGCCAGCCAAGGCAGAACTTGATCTCCCTGTAAACCGAAAGCGCATAACCACCTGCATGTGTCTCTCCCTAGCACATGATCTCCACTGGCAACCAGCTATGCCAGCAGCCCTTCAGAAGCACAAACAGCTCCCTGAGCACCCTTGACGGAGTCCCCTTCCCAGCTGATGACATGGAGAGAGCAAAGTTAAGGAAGAAAGTAATATTGGGGGGGGGGGCAAACTGCTCCCTGCCTTGGGAAAGTAGTTGACAGCTTCTCTACTAAGCACAGGGCAGGTGTCCTATCCTCAAGCTTCTCTACTCAGCTATACTGTCCTATAGGTGGGCTAGGAAGAAAGTAATAATTTATGTTGAAGAAGGGAAAAAAATAGATAAAATATACAGATATATTATATAATAAATAGATATACTGTATATAGATAGAGCTGTACATATTCTGATAGGGGGGACTTCATCTAACAGTGGAACGCACCCATCACTTCACCCAGTGGTTCCCAACATTTTTCCCCTCACGTACCCCTTGGCAGCCCATGTCCATCAACCGTACCCCTCCTATAAGCCCCCGCAAGGCATTCTAATGCAGACCTTCTTTTACCCAGCATTATTCAATTCTTTTTCCAGTACCCCTACAGGTCTTGGCAAGTACCCCTGGGGGTAACATGTACCCCAGGTTGGGAACCACTGAGTTATCAGAACTGGGGGGGGGGGAAGAAACTTTCAATTCTACTCACCCAGCCAAGGACTGATTCAGCAGTGAAGGACCATTCAAGTTGATGGAGTTTTTAAAAAAAAAATTCTTATTTTTGAGAGCCTGACACTTGAGCAGGAAATATCCCAGAGCCTCGCAAAGCACTTTCTTCCCGGGGACAGCGAGCAGAGATCCCCAGCTGGTGCGAGAGAGAGAGAGAGAGAGAAAGACGATCCTTTCCCAGCAGTGTCCCTGAAGGTGCCACCAGGAGCCTCTTCGCCTCGCCCGCTGAATGGAGCGCCCAGGAGCGACTGGGAACTGGCGCGGGTCTCCGGTTACACTGGCTCTCCAGCGCTCCCAGGGCCCGCCTTACAAGACCGGCAGCTCCGCGAGCGGAGCACGTCGGGGCGGGGGCGGCTCATAAATCCACGTGGAAACCCCACCTACGAGGAAGTGCAGGCGAGGCAGGCACAGGAGCAGGCAAGCCCCGTCGACCGCGCGCGCCGGAGGGTGCAAGCCTGCGCCCACTTACACAGGAGCAAGTCCCGCTGAAATCAGTGGGGTTTACTTCCGAGTAGACAGCACCGGGGCGGCAGTCCTATGCTCACCTGCACAGGAGCAAGTCCCACTGAAAATCAGTGGAGTTTGCTTCGCAGTAGACGGCACCGAGGCGGCAACGCTATGTCCACTTACACAGGAGTAAGCCCCACTGAAATCAAGGGGCTTACTTCGCAGTAGACAGCACCGAGGCGGCAACCCTATGCCCATTTACACAGGAGTAAGCCCCACTGAAATCAAGGGGCTTACTTCGCAGTCGACAGCACCGAGGCGGCAACGCTATGTCCACTTACACAGGAGTAAGCCCCACTGAAATCAAGGGGCTTACTTCGCAGTCGACAGCACCGAGGCTGCAATGCTATGCCCATTTACACAGGAGTAAGCCCCACTGAAATCAAGGGGCTTACTTCGCAGTAGACAGCACCGAGGCGGCAACCCTATGTCCACTTACACAGGAGTAAGCCCCACTGAAATCAAGGGGCTTACTTCGCAGTCGACAGCACCGAGGCGGCAACGCTATGTCCACTTACACAGGAGTAAGCCCCACTGAAATCAAGGGGCTTACTTCGCAGTAGACAGCACCGAGGCTGCAATGCTATGTCCACTTGCACAGGAGTAAGCCCCACTGAAATCAAGGGGCTTACTTCGCAGTAGACAGCACCGAGGCTGCAACGCTATGTCCACTTACACAGGAGTAAGCCCCACTGAAATCAAGGGGCTTACTTCGCAGTAGACAGCACCGAGGCGGCAACCCTATGCCCATTTACACAGGAGTAAGCCCCACTGAAATCAAGGGGCTTACTTCGCAGTCGACAGCACCGAGGCTGCAATGCTATGTCCACTTACACAGGAGTAAGCCCCACTGAAATCAAGGGGCTTACTTCGCAGTCGACAGCACCGAGGCTGCAATGCTATGCCCATTTACACAGGAGTAAGCCCCACTGAAATCAAGGGGCTTACTTCGCAGTAGACAGCACCGAGGCGGCAACCCTATGTCCACTTACACAGGAGTAAGCCCCACTGAAATCAAGGGGCTTACTTCGCAGTCGACAGCACCGAGGCGGCAACGCTATGTCCACTTACACAGGAGTAAGCCCCACTGAAATCAAGGGGCTTACTTCGCAGTAGACAGCACCGAGGCTGCAATGCTATGTCCACTTGCACAGGAGTAAGCCCCACTGAAATCAAGGGGCTTACTTCGCAGTAGACAGCACCGAGGCTGCAACGCTATGTCCACTTACACAGGAGTAAGCCCCACTGAAATCAAGGGGCTTACTTCGCAGTAGACAGCACCGAGGCGGCAACCCTGTGCCCATTTACACAGGAGTAAGCCCCACTGAAATCAAGGGGCTTACTTCGCAGTAGACCGAGGCTGCAACTCTATGCCCATTTACACAGGAGTAAGCCCCCATTCAAATCGATAGGGTTTGCTTCCAAGTAGACACGCTGAGGCAGCAGTCCTATACCCACTTACACAGGAGCAAGTCCCACTGAAATCAAGGGGCTTGCTTCCGAGTAGACCTGCCCAGAAGCTACCGTGCCGTAAATTAGCTTCGGAGTAGACCTGCCCAGGACAGGGCTCTTAAGAGGGCAAGCCAGACATGTCTACTCAGAAGTAAGCCTCACTGAGTTGAGTGGGACTTACTCCCAGTTAAGTGTGTACAGTATAGGACTGTAGTCCAAATAAGGCTCACTTGGAAGGCAGCAAGTCAGTCCCATTTAACTGGGTGGGATTTACCTTCTAAGTAACCCTATAGAAGGCTGCATGATCGGCTTGTCTGTCTCCTCCAGGAAGCAAAGAAAGCTTCAATGAAGTGGACTAATCCTATGCATGTCTACTCAGAAGTAAGTCCCATTAGAATGAATGGGGCTTACTCCCAAGAAAGTGTGGAAAGGATTGGGTTGTAAGGCTGCAATCCTATCAATACTTACCTGGGAGTAAGCCCTATTGACTAGAATGGAAAAGACTTCTGAGTAGACATGCATGGGATTGGGCTCTGATTGAAGTACCTGGAAAACAGTTGCTCATTCAATCCACCCTCCAAATGTTATTATTGGGGAGAAAAAAAGCCCAATTAAATCCTTCCCAGGTAAAGGTTTATTTTTCACCTTATTTTATTTCAGGGAGTGGTGTAGCTAGAGGGGGGGGTGCAAAGCACTAAGTTTTGCAGGAAGCCTCACTGCAGCATGCAAAAGGCCCCTTCCCACTTTGGAGCCATCCTGTGAAAGGGGAGGGCCTGCTTGCACTCTGAGTTGCAAAACTTAGTGCTTTGCACCCCCTATAGCTATGCCACCGATTTCAGAGCAAATTCTTTCTTCCTTGACTTCCAAACATGTCCAGGTCAGCTTCTAACAGTGAGCAAGACTTTTCAAGAGGAACTGCAGAGTGATCGACCCCTTTCAGAACCGAGATCCACACTGAAATGATTATAGCATTCAAGGCAGGACTGCTCTCTTGGACATACTCAAGAAGCCCCTTCGACCCTTACCCACCGCTCCAGCCTTTCTCATGTCCCTGCCACAAGTTCCTTTAAGCACATTGATATCTACACATATTTATACAGTTGCAGGTGGTTTCCTTGCCATGAATGATGGGAGGAAAAGAAGTCCACTGAGCATGTGCAAAGTGCCTTTCAGTCATTTCTAAATAGATACAGTGGACCCACTCCAATCCGAAGTTAAGATTCTTGTGAATCTTTGCATGCTTCCAAGAAGTCTTGAACAATACCACTAATTCTTTCAAAAGCATCTCTCTCTCTCCCTGGTCCTGATCAGGAAGCAAGAGTGTTTCAGAAGTCAATTCATATCCTAAAGCACCAGTCTCTTTTACTATACATCTGTTGGGGCAGGGCTTTTTTTTTTTTGGGGGGGGGGGGGGTGTGACACAGGTGGAACTGAGTTGGAGAAGAAATTGTTTTTTATTACTGCTGACCACTACAGATACTGTTTTGGAACCATTAAGTGTCTGTTCCAAGCTCTGATAGCACATCCTCAGCTTTTATAAAGAAAACACTCTTGGTGGGTAAGGTATATAGCTAGAACAGACAAAAAGAAATATTTCTTTACTCAGCATGTAAGGAATCAAAGCTTACTCAAAATGCTACTAATTTCTGGAGGAAAAATCCATCACTGGTTACAAGCCATGATGTGTATGTGCAAACTCCTGATTTTAGAAATGGGCTATGTCAGAATGCTAGGTGCAAGGGAGGGCACCAGGGTACAGGTCTCTTGTTGTCTTGTGTGCTCCCTGGGGCATTTGGTGGGTCACTGTGAGATACAGGAAGCTAGACTAGATGGGCCTATGGCATGATGCAGCGGGGCTGTTCTTATGTTCTTAATCTATGGAACTCCTTGTCACAGGATGTGGTGATGGAATCTGCCCTTGATGCTTTTAAAAGGGGATTGGACAGATTTCTGGAAGAAAAGTCTATCACACATTACAAGCTTTGATGGGTATGTAAAACCTCCTGGTTTTACAAGTAGGTTACCTCAAAATGCCAAATGCAAGGAAGTGGCAACAAGACACAGGTATCTTGTTGTCTTGGTGCTCCCTGAGGCTTCTGGTGGGCCACTGTGAGTTAAGGAAGCTGGACTAGATGGACCTTTGGTCTGGTCCAGTGGGGCTCTTCTCATATTCTTATGAAAAGCTTGACTTTTTCAAGTGAAACACTTCGGGGCTCCAGTTGTTTGAAAGCTATATCTCTCACTGAGAAACCACTACTGCTATTAGATGCAGTGTGGGCAGTCAGTCACTCCATACTAAAAGGAAGGCACTCTGCACATGCTTAGAGGCACTCCGATCTTTATTCATTTTCCCTTGAATGAAGGATGGTATTGAAAACAGGTGTGAGGCAGTCTGGCTCCAATTAAGGACTACGAGGCAAGAGAAGCGGAGACAGAGACTCACAGTCAGTTTAGCATCTCTGGAGTTCATATCTCTGTGGTTCTATTGCAACTCTGGAAATATAAATCTATTTCCTAGCGCATTTAGGGGAGCTGTAGTCTCCTTGGTGATATTTTTTTCTTGAGACTCTCCTAAGTCAAATATATCACTTGGTATGCTTTTGATTTTGTTATTAGAAAAAGTCCCAGGCCGACAGGATGAAATGCACCTTTTCCTGGAAAAGAATGCCATCTACCGCAATCCAGTAGGTGCCGCTATACAGTGGAAAGAGGGAAGCTCCAGCAAAACAGGGGAGGATAAAAAGTAACTGTGTTTAAATCTGTGAAGCCTTTATTTAAATTGTTGCGGGACTAGGGGGCCTAATGAAAGGGGTTAGAAGTCAATTCCGACATGGCTCAATAGTTTGGTAATGTTTTGCTAACTGAGACTTACCTGCAGGGCCGACTTTAAGTCTGTTGGACCAATTGCTCCCCTTGCCTAAGGCGCCCCTATTCTAGGGTAATCTACTCGAATTGTGTATGTAATTTTATATTACAATGTACTTAGATGCATTTGGTCCATTAACTCACATGTACTTTTTAAGGACACATTTTGTTTTCCGTTCTACCATAGAGATCTAAAGTCCATAATAATTATTTTAAATTTATTCAAGTTTCTACAGATCCAAACTTTTGTGGGGCCCTACAAAACATGCTTCCAATTGGGGCCCATAGCTCCTAAGGGCAGCCCTGCTTCTCTGGTGGCAGTGGCAACCCCCCTCTTCTCAGGCAAATGACAGCTGCCAGGAGTGATTTTTTTTTTTTTTAAATTCAGCATTACAAGGGGAATAGGATTTTTTAAAACATCTCCTACTGTGCGGAGGTCCCAATCCTGATCCCTCCAGTGTCTGTTATTTATGAGGAAAAAAGAGTCAAAGGTCCTACAAGTTTAATGTAATGTAACATTTAGGGCAGAATCCTAACCAACTTTCCAGCACTGAGGTAAGGGCAATGCAGCTCTGAGGGAACCAACATGGCCTTACCTTGAGGAGGCCTCTGTGACTGCCCCACAACTGCAGGATGCATCACATGCCCCACTGGCACAGCTATGCCAGTGCTGGGAGGTTGGACAAGGGCTTCAGAGACATGCCACACTCACCACTCTCCTCTTCCCCACAATCCTGCACCATTTCCAATCCACAGAGCAGGAGGAGCAGAGAGTGGCATATCAGTCAAGGGGGGTTGCATTTGCCACCCCATCTCGGGCCACAGGAGGTCTTGGATCTGCCTGAGAATCTGAAACAAAAGGGTGATAGAGGCAAAAGTGACTTGAGCTCTCCCCTTACAACCTCAAACCCCTCTTCCAAATTTGCCTGTAAAGTGTCACAGGTTTTTCTTTTGTTATAAGTTGTGCTGATGGGTGTTTTAAAATGAAGATCAAAATGCCAACCTTTCTCCATAGTTAATCACACATTTCCATAAAAGCCTATTTCCAATGTCAGCCTGCATTATCTTAAGTTACTGAATTCTGTTTCTGTTTTTAGCTGTCACATTATGTGCAGCTTGAATAGTGGATCCAGCCCTGCCTGTATTTACATAATGATTGTATAGCTTACTAAAGGAGATGCCTGTGTCTGTTATTTGTATCTGCTTAACTTATGCGGGCTGTGACATATCTGTGGCGGGTTATGGGTTCATACAATAGATGCTGTGGCCAGTCCACACACACATCCATGTGTTACTTGATCTCTGCATCTTTCACTGAATCTTTTCTCTCCATCTTTCTCTGCTGAAAGTGTGAATTGGCTCAGCTGAAAGTATGATGTTCGAGCTGATGTGGAATAAGAACCTCTTTCACACATATGAGAGAGAGAGAGAGAGAGAGAGAGAGAGAGAGCGAGCGCGAGCGCGAGCGCGAGCGAGCGCGCTCTCTGCATTCAGACAAAAGTGTAGAGCAGTATTTCTCAAACTGTGGGTCAGAACCCACTAGGTGGGTTGCAAACCAATTTCAGGTGAGTTCCCATTCATTTCAATATTTTATTTTTAATATATTAGACTTGATGTTACCATGGTATGTGAGTGCATTTGGGGAAATGTTACAGACCTGTATTTTTAATAGGCTACTCTGTATATGCTTTTAACAATGATAGTAAATGGCACTTATTCCTGGGTAAGTGTGGGTAGGATTGCAGCCTAGGTTTGTTAAAAATTATCTTGCTTGATGATGTCACTTCTGGTCATCACTTCTGGTGGGTCCTGACAGTCTCATTCTACAAAGTGGGTCCTGGTGCTAAAAGTTTGAGAACCAGTGGCAAGTTCAACCCCTTGGCCTCTGTTGCATATATGCAACACACTTACATGAAATCTCTACATCTTTGGTGCTGATTCTACAGCAGGCCATTCACACACACAAATGACAAGTGGATGTTGTAAGGAGAAATTTACATGTGTGAACCAGCCATAGGCAAAAGCAAAGCCAGCATGCTGAGCTATCTGAATAAGTGATGGCTGCAGTCCATTCAAACACCCCATCTCCCCAAGATGTGCAGCCTCATCTAGAACAAATGTGACTTGGAAGCGAACATGCTCCACTGTTGTCTCATGTTTGGATAATGGATTACTCAGGACAGCTGCATATATATTTGGCCAAATCAAAGTTCCAAAGGTAATACAGGTGCAGCCTATTTATCAGCGGATTTTTTTATCTGCGGATTTATCTCCAGGTGAGGGAACCGAAAGTCATACACACATTTGCCTCCTTTGCCCTGTGCTGGTGTCTCCATTTCCAGGCAGCCCAAAACACTGCAAAAAGGTTCTGCCTCACGCAGGCAGGGAAATAGCTCTGGAGCCCTGGAAGAGGTTCCCCTTGCGAAGGAACAGTAACACTCCTGGAGCCCCTGAGCCAGCAAAGAGGCTGAAGAGGGGAAGGGGGGGGGCAAAAATCTCTGTAGCCAGAGCACGTGCAGCAAGGTGGAGCTTTCTCTCTCTCTCTCTCTCTCTCATTCATTCATTCATTCATTCACACACACACACACACACACACACACACAGGCAGGTGTGGTAGCAACAGAGGGGATTGCTTTAAAAAACCCAGGGAGTGTTTGCCGAATTCCCCCCCCCCATTTAGATGGTGCAGGCAATCACAGACACAAGCAACCCCCCCCCCTTTTGCAGGCTATCAGCAACACAAGCAAGCCTTCCCACCAAGCAAAGCATGAGATTTAGCCTACAATCCTCTCCACACTTTCCTTGGAGTAAGCCCCATTGACTACAATGGGGCTTACTTCTGAGTAGAAATGCATAGGGCTGGACTCTTAAAAGATCAGCATCCCAACTGTGAAAGAAGCTGGGCAGCTGGCAATGGGGAGGGCTGAGTGCAGAGGGGAGGGGATTGATAACAGCTGCCTTAGTTTCCTTCCATCTGGAAGTGTCAGGCTGCAGTATATTTGAGTAACTCTATGGAATTTAGCACAATGCATTTTTTGTTAATCACGCCAAATCACGGAATGGAACTAACGTGGATAAATAGGCTCCACCTGTAATATATCATTACAAAATATTTTTGTGGACATTTTTCGTCCCTTAGAGTAATGATGCAAAATAATCATAATTCTTTATGTGGGTTCAATATATCAGCAAGGTGGAACCCAAAATCTTAAGGCCTTCCACTTGCATGTCTCTGTGTGCTCAGGGAGGCTTCTGAAAAGAGGCTCTTAAGGCTGTAGATGTCATCGTTTGAGAGATGGGTCCCACATAAAGGATTATTTTGAAAGTCCAGGATTTATCCTGAGGATGAATAATCTTGAACAGGAGCATAAATTATCGGGCCATATTTGTTGTATTTTGTGCGTATGAGTAAGAAATAGATGGAAAATGATTTCATGTCATATTTTTAAAATGAGACAGTGAAGTGTTTCAGTTTTATTTTAATTGCCTTGCAACAGCCTGTGCTCATATTAAATCAAGATGCAGGATTAGTTGTCCAAAATTTGAGGTGGAGTTTGCTACAAGCATGAATCAGGCTTATGAGTGAATGAAAACAACAAGAAGAAGATGTTACTTTATTTTATTTATTTTAAAAAGCTTTCTATCCTGTGATTTCCTGTCCTTCAAAATCAAAGTCTTTCAAAGTCAAAATATACCATAAACAATGGGGTCAAATTAAAATAGCAAAAACAACAAGATGATTAAGCCAGTTGAAATAATCAACCTGAAAAAGGAGAAAAATGTATCTCAAACAAAGGCCAGGTAAACTCCAGAGGGAAGGAGTTCCAAAGGCCAGGTGCAGTAACGGAGAGAGCCCTGTTATAAGTTTCTAAATCGTATTTCCAAGGAGATGGAACCACTTTAGCAGAACTTCACAGGGCAGGCAAATTTATATGGGAAGATATGGTCTTAAACTGTTAAAAGACAGTTGTTCCCTCTGGACAATTGTCCTCAGAAACAT
The DNA here is from genome assembly GCF_035046505.1 of Tiliqua scincoides. Classification (NCBI taxonomy): domain Eukaryota; kingdom Metazoa; phylum Chordata; class Lepidosauria; order Squamata; family Scincidae; genus Tiliqua; species Tiliqua scincoides. The sequence continues at coordinate 23,236,489 of NC_089827.1, read as the reverse complement.
ACTGGCAGCCAATGTTGGTGATACAAACAGGGATGTAACATGGTTATGACTCTTGGTCATAGTCAACAGCCTGGCAGGTGTATTCTCTAGTCATGGTTAGAGTTTCCAAGCACTCATATACACTGCATTGCAATAGCCCAATTTAGCGACCAGCCCCCTCTGGTTTTTTGGCTGTAGCTTTTAATAGAACTAAGATAGAACACATTCTGCATGAAATGATGCATCGATTGTTATATAACATGATGGTATTATTCCTCCAAACTATGATTTTGGTCACTAGTGGTGTCACCCCCCCAGGGTGTCAAATTACTAACACTTTATTGCAATAGTTCTCAAACTGTTAGCACTGGGACACACTTTTTAGAATGACAATCTGTCCAAGACCCACCAGAAGTGATGTCATGGTGGAAGTGACATCATCAAGCAAATTAAAATAAATATGAATAAATAATTAAAGTAAAACAAATAATTAAATAAGCAGAAGTCAGCCCTGTTCCACCAAGTGAATTTCTTCTGTAGCCTGCCTGCAATAACACACCCTCCCCCCCTCCAAAATCAGTAAGGTTTTCAGTTCTACCCAGTGCCCAGTTCAATTTAAGAACTTCTGTTTCAACCAGATCACTGTCAGGATCCACCTGGCTTTGCAAGTCTCAAAAAAGTTCACCTTATCAGCTGAAGCCTCCATTTTGATACTTTTTAGTGGGGGGGGGGGGAGGCTGCCTTCTGGAGCATTTGTTGAGCTCCAGTTCCATCAGATCAGGACCATTCTGGTGAGTTCACATTCCCCTTTGCCTGACCTGACCACCAGCCAAGGCATGTTTGCTTACTTACAAGTAAACATAACTGTGAGGCTTAGTTTCGCTTTCCATATTTTTCTGCTTGGAGGGAGGGAGGGACTTCCTTCTCAGGTGTTTTTGGGGGCTGCATTCATTGGATCAGGACCATTCTGGTATCACTGGATTCCTCTCAGCCTGCCCTTTCTGACGGACTAAGGCAAGTTCGCCTACTCACGAGTAAAACACATGATATGGCTCGGTTTCATTTTCCATAGGGCTCCATGCATTTTTTGTTCTCTGGTTTTTTGGCCATAACTTTTGATAGAAAGGAGATATTTCACTCTGGTGTATTGCACTGCATTCTGCTGGAAATTCCGCATCCAACGGTATATAACATGATGGGGTTACTCCTAACCACCGCAATTTTAGCGCGTCACCCGGCGTGATCCGCACCCCTCCTAGCAATGCCACTGCCCTGTCAGGAGCCTCAGAGAGGCTTCCACAGGCTTCTGCAGCCTCACACCTGGGGCATTTGCCCCATAAAATATAATGGGAAGTCTGCAACTGTGCACCGACAATTTAGCTGGCGCAGGTTAAAGCAGCCTTATGTTGGGCTTTGCCCAGCGTGGGGCTCTGGATCCAGTGAAGCAGAACTCCGCTGGTCCCGCCTTCCTCCTGCCCTGCTCTCTTCCTCTACCATGCCTTCCCCTGCCCCCCCCCCACCCTGGAGAAAAGGAAAAACTCTGGGCAGTGTGCAAGGGGCCTCTGGCTGGTGCTGGCCTAGCATGTGTGAGCGCTGGGTTGACGCCAGTGCTGGGCTGCCAGTAAGTGTCACTGATTTGCTTTACGGCATGTCTGGACGCTCAGTGCCGGCCCTGAGCCTGGGTCATTGCTGGCTGCACAGGATCGGCCCTACATCAGCAAAAAGCATAGCTTGTGCATGAGAGATTCCTGATGGATTGCAGTCCCCAAAATATTCAGATTCTAAACAAGGAATTCAGATGGATTCAGGGAAAATAGGGATGTGAGTAATCCTTCAACTGAATTTCTTCTAAAACTGAAATTCTTTTTCCTTCCCACATACATCTTCAAATGAGTTGCTCAGGTAGGTATGTCCAGATTCATCTCTGATTTCACTTTAGATTAAAAAAAACAGTGGCAAATCAAGTGCATTTTCTCCCTCTAAAGGTGCTGTCCACTATCACATATACAGGTGCATGTGTAAAGAAGCCATTTCAACTAAAAAGCATAGAAATTATATATAACCCAACTTGTCAGGTTTACGTCTTTTCTGGGAAAACATAGGAGTGAAGAGCAGAACTTGCCTTTCATAAATCTCACAGATCTGACACTGATCCCCAGTCAAGTACCCCAACTGTATCTTGGCACCAAGATGATGTGAGAGTAAAGGAACCTACTAGATTCCTTCCCTATCACACCTCTATGGATGCACTTTGCCGTCTTAGGGACCAATCCTATGGGTCTGTAGCACCAGTGCTGGAGCCCAGCAGCGGCACTAGCTATTATAAACTAGGCAAGGAGGGAGGGCTGGCACTGGGCCTCAGTGCCAGGAAGACATCTCTGCAGTGCAGCCACCAATAAGTCTTGCCACTCGGTGGCAAAGTGTCCTTTGGGGGCAGAAGAGGGTGGAGAAAGGGGAACAGGGGAGGAACTGGCCCAGGAAGGGCGTGGGACCGACGGAGGCCTCCTCCTCCAGATCCAAAGCTCTTTGTCAGGCTTGCAAGCCTGACACAGAATTCTTCAGGTCTGCACCGGTGAATTAGCTGGTGCAAACTCAAAGAAGCCCATTGCAGAGGCTGGGGCTTTCCTTGCGGGAAGGAGAGGGAAGTCCCCTTCCCCCCAACGAGACCTCCGACAACTTCCCAGTGCCTGAAGGATACAACGGTCACCATTTTAGTACTGCTGTTTCTCCAGGCACCAGGAAGCACAGGATTGGGCTGCCCATATATAAAAAACAATGGCCAGGAGAACAATTGGGCAGTAGGTCTGGTCTAGAGGGTAGAGCCTCCATTTGCCTGAAGATAACATCCACAAGGTCGCCAGTTCGAGGCCACCGGCACCGTGCGACCTTGAAGCAACTGACAAGCTGAAGCCGAGCTATTCCATCTACTCTGAGCGTGGGAGGATGGAGGCCAGAATGTGAAACCAGATCAGAGTGAAACACCTGGACTGTTGTGGTTCTTGAAAGATAGAACCTTCTTTCAATTGTAAAAATCCCTACGGGGATTTAATCAGCCTGCCTATGTAAACCGCCTTGAATAAAGTCTTGAATAAAGACCAAGAAAGGCGGTATATAAATACCTGTATTATTATTATTATTATTATTAATTGCTTTTCTTATTGATTCTAGGTCAAAATTATTTTATAGATATATCATATCAAAACAGCTTGATCCAAAGTATCCAGTAAAGATCACATACTCCCACATTAGCTTCTGGCACACAAAAATTATATTGCAGGCCATTTGAAGCTTTTGATTTTGAACAGATGCTAGGTAGATATAGTGGCATATGGCTATGTGATAGTGTGAACCAAAGAGCATGGCTCTGACGGTGTCCCACTCCAAGCAGAGAGCAAGGTTCTAGAAATGCCAGCTGGCCTTACTTGGCCTTCATGCATTCCCTGGTCCTAGGTTGTATCATAACGTCATGGTGCCAAGATCAACCAGACACAGGAGATGATAAGGCACTAAAAGATGAACGGTCAGGTTGGAGGGTCATCAGACTATTCAAAAAGGAAGGGAGAGATAACACAGGATTGGCAGATTGGTGGGATTCAAGAGGAGACGGGAGTGGGGGAGTGAGGCAAGGAGTAAGAAGACAAGGAGCCAGCAAAAAGGGTTAAAAGGAAATCTAAGTGAGCAGTTCATTGGGGACAGCTGATCAAAAGAATTAGGAGATGTGTGTGTCAGAACTCCCACCTCAAAGACTGAGCTAAACCAGAGCAGCAAGTTCTGGTAGTGTGCTTGAGTATGATTGGATAGACAAGAAAGTAGTAGATCAATAAAGGGGCTAACTGGCAAATTTAATGGAATTAATTCTATACCGTTTGTAACCAAAATGAGGCATTCATAATGTTAGCATTTGTGTCTCAAGACCAATTCTGGGCAGTGACCAGAAAAGACCTCCTTAGAAAAGACCCCTGGCTGAGTTGGGCTGGAGTTTGATCACCCCCCCCCCTTGGACCAGCCATTGCAGTCACACTGTGACAAATGTGCTATCATGTTCTCCGGCAGCTGCAACTGCTGTGTCAACATCCCTATAGAAACTGGGTGGTTGTGATCTTAGTGGGAGGTCACAAAGTCACTAGTGGCATTGTGTAGCCACTAGTATAGGAATTGCCATATTGTTAGAAAAGGTTATGTAGAAAAGGTGGTTTTCATCTATACACATATCTGAGACTTTGTAATAAGGACACATCCAGCCAGCCAGCCAGCTTTTCTCCCTCACTCTGTCTGTGCAATTTTGGGGTGATTTCATCAATCCACTTCACCTGCAAAATCCAGAGATGTTCATTGTGACAATTCACACAGAAGCGGCATGCCTTGCTTCAGTGTCAGAGGGTCTATCAGTTCTGTTTGAGCAAAGTACTGTGGTTCTGCTGACATCGAAGAGGAATGGATGTTGTCTGATACAGGGTCAGTCCCTGGCATCTCCCATCCTTTGGACTGGGAGAGATTCTGGAGAGCCACTGCCAGACAGTGCCCACAATACTGAGCTAAATGGACTAGCAGTCTGATTTGGAACAAGGCAGCTTCCTATAGTCCTTCTTGTTCAAGGTCGTGTCACCAAAGAGTAAGAATTCCTGGACAGCTGCATGGAATAGATCTATCCAGTGCCATCCAGGTGTCAATATCCATCAGGTAGCTTTAGAAAAATGTTTATAAAACAAGTAACATCACCAGATGTTTATAAAACAAGCAACATCACCAGATGTTTCCCTGGGGGCTGGGGATAAGAATAGGCCCTCAGTTTGGCTGTACTTGTTGTAAGAGATGACTAAACAGCCACCAGGTATTTGGGACTCGTTAGCCTGGGAAGGCAGCCCATCTGAGAGAAGGAAAACTCTGATCCCAAACCTCCACTGCCTTGTGGCTACATCCAGTTATGGAAAAGGCTTCAGGAGTCAACATCGAGGCAAAATCCGGAGCCGGAGTCCCTGAGGCAGTTCATGGCTGAACACAGTCACGTTCTGGCAACTCCTGCAACGCCGCTGGAACCAACCGTATTGGCTTCTGCCTTTCCATTGGACCATTTCAGCAACGTGGAGAGGGGGGATTTGCTGCATGGGTAACAGTCTGTCCTCCATATCTACCTTACCCAGGCTTCGCGCACTGGAGAGGACACTCCATTCCAGAACACTATTCAGAGCGCGATACCATAGTCTTCCAAGACTGAAGGATGCTGTAATGGAAGATCAGAAGATCATCAGGTGGATGCTGTGGTGTTGACAGCGATTCCATGTTTTGACAGCTGGTTGACAGCTCTGGGAAGGGAAGGGCTGGCTCCACAGCTGTAATCAATCAAGGCCAATGGGACTCTGATGGACGCCTGAGCTTCATTTGACCTTGATGGGACTTTGAATGGACATGGACTGAAGAGATGGCTCAGCTGAGCCTAATTTGGATTTAACAAGGAGCTAGCAAGGTAGCTCACAGCTGAGCTGCATTTTGGATTATGAGACAACCAAGGATAAAAGGCAGCTTCAGAAGGACCAAAGGCTACCCTGACCCAGAGGGAGATGATACCTGATCTAGAGGAGACCTGACCTGGCTTACCTGGACTTTGGACTTGAACTGTGACCTGGCATATTGACTTTGGACTGTGAGTTGGCAATCTGCATTTATTGAACTGGGACCTGACTCTGACTTTTGCTTGCTGCTCTTGTGAGTTTAACAAGGGAAACTAATCAGCCTTAAGCGGGCACAAGGCCCAGTGGGGAGGAGCTGTGGCAAGACAGATGCCAACAACATCACCAGATGATATTGATGCTATGACTCAGGCATCAAACAGTGATTGAGACACTGAGGCTGCAATCCTAACCAACTTTCCAGCACTGACACAAGGTCAATGCAATGCTGAGGTAAGGTAATGTTTGAGGTAACAAACATTGTCCTACCTTGAGGAGGCCTCCAAGACTTTCTCCCAACTGCAGGATACAGCACATGCTCCACTGGCACAGCTATGCCAGTGCTAGAAAGTTGGTTAGGATTGCGTCCTGACAGCACCAGAAGGCTGGGGATGGGGCAGGAACTTTGGTCATATAGTTTGGTGTACAGAGATGCTGGGTACAGAACTCAATACTGAAGACAGGGCTGACGCTGAATTAAGACTTGATGTGCAGGCTGCAAAATAAAACAATTCTTTTTAAAAGTATTGCACTCAGTCTTGAAAAGGAAATATTGCATTTTTTTTCCACTAGAAAAATGGACAAAATTTCTCTAAAAAACATGGAGTTCCCCCTTTTCTCCTTGTTCCTATCCCTTTGCTATGGGGTTTCATCTTCCCACCAGATTTTTGGGATGGTTCAGTTGTCTGCATAATCTAGCATCACCAATCCCTGCCTCCTGCCTCTCAGGTTTAAGAGTACTTCTTATCTGGCAATCCTACCTACATTTAAGAATATTTCTATACTGCTTCTTTGATTGCAAAAAAAAGTTATTGAATTCATTTGCATACAAAAAGAATAAGAAAATGGTTCCCTGTCCACAAAGGGCTCACAAAGGAAGCATCAAGATAGCAACCAACCACTGGAAAGAATGCTCTGTTTACCTGATTACTCTCCCACTAAGAGAGCCATCACTTTGAAAGTTGTCACTGCCCAATTAGTAGGGTTTATCATGTTGGGAAAAGAAAAGCCATAGTGGTGGATATTCTACAGTTCCTGAAGATTCAGGAGCCCTACCCAGTTTGCATCTTGTCTCATGAAAAGGTTGCCACTGGTCTGATAGGATCTCAAGCCACACACTGAATGGGCTGAAGCCTGAAAACATATTTTTTTACAAAGAAAAATATATGTGAGATAAATAGGAGCAGGGAATGTAAGGTGTGATTGGGGGGGAAGTATAAGGGGGAACAGAAGAAAAGATAAATAGACAGCAGCAAGATAACAAGAAAGAGAAGCACAGGCTTTATCTAATTGGAACGGCCAGCCCTTCAGAAGATCAAGAGTCATAGCAATGAAGTAGTGTTTGGCTTCTGTGTGCTTTATGATAAAAGGTGCAATTATTAGCAACTAGAGATGCAATAAAACCAACATCAAACATTACTTCATTATCTGCTGTAAAGGAAAGAAAAAAAATACTTAGACGCATATCCAGGATTCAGGAAACAGGAATGTGTTATGCCTAATTAGGCTTAAGCCTGCATGTAGGTGCAAAACATTAGGTACACAACAGCAGCACAATCCTATGCCTATGTGCTGAGTCCCATTGCATTCAGTGGGACTTACTCCCAGGAAAGTTCATATAGGAGTGCAGCCATAGTTGACTACAAGCCAGCAGTTTGATGAGGCTACAACAAAAGTTAACCCGTTACTGGGTTTCGTTAGCAGAGGCATTGTGTCTGGATGACGTAATACTAATTCCACTCTGTCCTAGTCCAGACAGACCTCACTTGGAATATTGCATCCAGTTGTGAGCACCACTTTTTTACAAGAAGAAAATTGATAAGCTGGGGCAGGTTCAGAGGAGGGCAACAAAGATGGTGAAGGATCTAGAAATGAGGAATGATTAAAAGAGCTTGGCATGTTTAGCCTGGAGAAGACTATGGAGAGATAGGATAAGTGCCAGAAGAGACTTCAAGTACCTGGAATGCTATCATGCAGAAGAAGGGAAGGACTTATTTTCTATAAGGTTCCTGACAGTAGGTCTAGAAAACAATGGGTTGTGAAACAACAGGGAAGCAGACATGAGGAAGGATTTCCTAACTGAAAGAGCTGCCCAGCACTGGAACAGTCTGCTTTGTATAATGGTGGGTTCTCCCTCACTATTTTCAAGCAAGGCCTTGAGGTTTTCAAGCAAGGCCACCTAGCTGGGTTGCTGTAGTAGTTGCCTGAGCAGGGGGTTGGATTTAGATGACCACTGAGGTCCCTTCCAACTGTAACATTCCATGATTCTACTTGTTGTGCTTTCAGTTTCCCAGGGTCTACTCATGCTTTGTATCTTTCTCAAAATTGGAACGCTTCACAAATGAAATAGAGCAGGAAGTTGCCCATTGAAAATAAGTTTACCTTTTGCTCTTTTTCTTTTCCAAGGGGAAAGGGGAAGGAACTGTAGCTAAGTGGTTGGGCAGCTGCTTTGTGGGTAGAAGGTACCAGGTTCAAACCCTGGTATCTCCAAACAAGACTGGGAAATCTCTGACAAGGCTAGCATCTCCTGATGACCCTGAGCTAGGTAGACAAAGAAGTCAATTCACTATAAGACAGATTTCTATGTAGGTGTATTTGGGTTAAGAAGGAGTTAAGAATTAGTAACAGTGTGACCATCAGGACCTGGCATGGTAAGAACATGCCCAGTGCTGCTTTTAGACTGTTTTACAGAGTAGTGGAACAATCCATTAAGCACTGTTTCTGTGAACATACTATGGAAATGAATGAAATCCTTGCAGGAACAAAGCCTGATGGATTGAGGCGTAATGTATAAATGGTGCAAAATCACACTGCAGATGAATATTAGAAATGTATTCTGTTTCTCCGTTATTTGTCAAGTATATCAGAAGGTCAAATCTGACACTGCTATAAAGGATTTAAAAACCAGATAAGCTAAATTACCATTCTAAATTACCAGCTAAAAACCATAATAAGCTAAATTCAGGCAGCATAATGGCATACGCAGCAAATTAGTTTCAAAACCTCTAACAAAAACATACTCCTGTCATCTTTGTGTATATTCAATTTATTGTTTAAGCCCACAGGCATTACGTGGCAACGTAGGTGCAATACAACACCATAGCACAGTGGTTCCCAAACGCCTCCAAGAGAGTTGGGACCGCTGTGAGTTGTTATGGGGGTGGGGTGGGAGCAGGGGTGTGGGGACCCAGGTGTATTTTGCCATAACTGGGAGTGTCCTGAAGCCTCCTGGAAGGTCCCAGAGGCTTGCAGCCCCCTCTGCGACCCTCCTTGAGGCTGTACTGAGCTCTGATAGCAGATTGGAACTCAATGCAGCTGCATGGAGGGACGGAGAATGGCTTACCCCCAGGTATGATAAAATGGTATCCTGGTATCATACCAGGATACTCCCAGGTATGATAAAATGCCCCTGGGTCCCCGTGGCACCAGGATTGTTGAGGTGCTGTTTGCGACCTGTTCCTGGGCCATTCCCTTAAGGGGAAATGACCCATTTCCAATTCTCCTGGTGGGTTATTATTAACAGTATTTATATACTGCTTTTCAACTAAAAGTTCACAAAGCGGTTTACAAAGAAAAATCAAATAACTAATGGCTCCCTGTCACAATCTAAAAATAGATGCAAAAGAACACCAGCAGATAGCCACTAGAAAAGACACTGCTGGGGTGAGGTGGGCCAGTTACTCTCCCCTTGCTAAAAAGAGGAGCACTCACTTGAAAGAGTGCCTCTTACCCAGTTAGCAGGGGTTGGGACACACTGGTTTGGGAACCGTTGCCACAGCAGGTGAAATACCCATTGAGCTGGGTGGGTTGAACTCCTGATGACCTGTAACCAAACAATGTGGTCTGAGAGAGTTTCCTATGAATTGGGCCTCACTGGGTCAACTTTAGCTTGAGAATTTTCAAAACCCTCTATAATCATATAAAACAATTTAATCTGTACCATATACTACATCTATTACAGAATCAACTTGTGCTATAGATTTTTTTTTTTAAAAGGTATCTCAAGAAAAGTTGCCCCAGGAAGGCCCAGTCCATATGCAGTTCGATAGAATCACACTGTACGTTGAGTTACAGGCAAGTAGGCCTAGAGGACCTATGAGAAAATGGAGTCAATTTATGAGAATGAAAGCCGAGAAGGTAATGAAAGGGAGAAATGGAATAGAACTAGTCAGAGAGGAGGTGTAAAGAGAAGAAGCTATGAAGGAGACTGGCCTGCTTACCCATATCGCCTTTAGTAACCACAACTATGCCATAGAATGGCTGGAGACCTATGTATAGTGGTGCCTCTTTATCTATGGGCTCAGCATCCGTGGATTTGAACATTCACAGAAGCTGAGCCTGTGGCTGGAGGGCCTCAGAAGGTCTACTGGATGTGATTGGAAAGCACTTGTGGATGCATCCAGGAAGTTCTCGGAGAGGCCCCCACTGATTTAATTATCCATGAAATCCATGAGATCCTGAAATGGACCACAGATATCAAGGGCCCACTATATTTTATTATTTATTTATTTTTCACATTTTTATACCGCCCTTTCTCCAAAGAGCTCAGGGCGGTGTATGCAGCTGCTCCCCTCCTTTTGTCCTCACAACAACCCTGTGAGGTAGGTGAGGCTGAGAGAAAGTGACTGGCCCAAGGTCACCCAGGAAGCTTTGTGGCTAAGGGGGGATTTGAACCTGGATCTTCCAGGTCTAAGTCCACCTCCCAAACCACTACACCACCCTGGCTCTCACTATACATCTAGCCAGGCAAGGCCGGCCCATCCATGAAGACAACTGAAGTGGTTGCCTCCGGCAGCAGACTGGCAGGAGGCACCCACTTCTGTCTACCAGCTCACCTGCCCACTGATCGTCCTTCCACTCTCTGGATTGGAAAAGGAAGATGGGGACAAAACAGAAGTGGATAGGAGAAGAGAGCAGTAGGCTACAGTGTTGGAAATAAAGAGGCTAGCGCATCATCACATAAGGGGACATTATTTGGTACACTGCTGCTGGTAGCCCAAGGGTAAAGGCTGTCATGGAAACTATTTTAGACCCAGCATACAGCCGGAAGGGATACATGGATTCCATTGATCCTATATGGAAGAAGTAAACAACTAGAGTAGAACAAAACAAGACCAAACCAGTAGGGAAGAGCAGAAGAAATCCTGTAGATCTTATGTGACCAGTGAAAAAAGGCAAACAACCAAGTGCAAATTATATAATAATAAAAGCAAGAGCTGAAACAAATGGTTTCGCATTCAGCTATATATAGGTAGAGATAGGTTCACATTAAAATATGAAATGGATAAAATCAGGATCTATTCATAGAAAGTCTAAGAAACATGAAAAGGGATATTTATTCTTTCTACATTTGCTCTCTGAATAATTAGCTGTATTCTATTTACATCCTGCGGAAGATGTTCCCTGAAAAGATGTCAAAAAACACCCTGCATTTGTCCAATTTGTGCTGATATAAAATTTGGGAGCTGCTAATTTTCTTCTTCAAAAATGCTAATTTCTCCTCTCTTTTGTGTTAACAAATTTAGGAGTGACAATCTGCTCCCCCTAAAAGATCCAGCCAAGGTTCCCCCCCCCATTGTCTTTAAGACTTGTCATGATTCATTCTTTTCAAATATTCTTCTTTGCTCCTGTCTTACGAAACTCCACTTTCCTGTTTGAGCCTCTTTGCCATTGTTAATGCTTAACAGAGAGGCAGACTTAGAAAATCGATTTGCATTGTGAAAACCATCTTGGCAGACATGCCTTGGACAGAAAGCCAATTGCACTGTAAGTGAGTAGCAATCATGTGGATGAATCCCCAGAGTAATATGAGGAAGTATCAGTGCGATCTCCTTATCATAATGACTCCAACGTGCTCTAAGGCTCCCAGGGCAAAAAATAATAATTTTTTAAAAATGTCTAGGTCTTAAAGTCTGGCAACAAAGTCTGCTGACTTAACTCTGGGCATGTAGTTGTGGGAAGGATCAATGCAGTTGCACTTGATCAAGAATGCTTATAAAGTATGCATAGATATACAATAAAAGATCATAACAAACCTTGTTCCTGCTATGACTTCTTTCAAAGAGGATCGTACTACAAAGTGGTAAAAGCTGAGATGGGTCCACGCACGGCCTCCTTCACAGGCAGCTGCCCGGGGGCTACCATGTACCTGCCAGCATATCCAGGCCTCAGCCCTGGATCAGCTTCTTATAGAGGAGTGCCTGGAGGGTACCTATCTGGTATCTGTTCACTCCTCCTCATCCCACCCACATCCCTTTGACATCCAGTCTGCATCTCACCCTGCTCTCCTCTCCATTTTGGCCTCTCCACTGGTGGGGTTGTGCCAGTGTCCGGGCTACACCTGCATTATAATCACATGGCATTTTTCTTGCCATTGCACCAATGTCTCTGGTGTGGCAGTTGGCAGGGGGGATTCTAGGCATTGGCCCAGATACGTTGTGAACATATCACCCAGGCAGTTGGTGATATGTTGCATATCTTGCAGATAAGACTGGGCCTTTACAGTGGCTCTTGTTTCAGTCCGTATGTAGTGAGAATGAAAAATCGGCACGGATTCTACTATTCATTCAAATAGCACAAGAAAAACCATCATGGGTCCAAATATTCATTCACATTGCACATGTGAATGAATATTTGGATCCATGATGGTTTTTCATGGATCTCTTTCACAACAAGAATGAGCCTGTTAAGCTGCAATTCTGAAAATGCCAACTCATTTTTGACATATTTCTGCCATTCCTGTACAGAAACATCAGCCCAAGACAAAATTGTGGACCGGATCACACAGTCCCCTCACTGCACAGTAGTCACCAAAAAAGCGCAACTTGCCGTGTGTGTATTTCATGTGAAGGGCAGCAGTCCATACAGAAATCATCATGGAATCCATGAATACATGTTTAGCATACACATGTCTGCTTCTGGTTGTGAAGCCATGCTAAATATCTATCTACTGGGGCAGTGTCAGGAGCCCCTTATCGTGCTCCACTGCCCATGTCCATGTCCATGTCCATGCCCTCCTGAACTAGAACTCAGCATGGGTTGAGCACTATCTGGAAGTAACTGCACATGGAGAGGAGCATATGACTCAGCTTTTAGTCAGTTGTTCATTTGACTCCCAAGACAGGGCGATATGAAAACAGACCCTTCTTAAGTGATCCTGTAACACAACATTGACTGCAAAGAAATAATACAAATGCCTTTGGCATTGCCATCATAGTGTGGTCTCAGAAGATCATTCTGAAACTTATGTTAGAGGCAACAGTTTTTTGCTTTCCCCTGTGGCTTCAGTACTTCATTACTGTCAGTTGGGAAGCATGACAGTGAATAGCTCAGCATGAATAAAAATAGGCACAATCACCTCTATGCACCTCTACACACACACACAAGGAATCCATGGAAATGTCACTGGCACTCCAGAGCAGTGATGTTACAACATCATGTTGTCATATGTGGCAGCAGTGAGCACCACCACCACCCCTTTGGGCTTTCCCCAGATGGTGGGGTGCTTGTTACTGCCATATCACGTACCCTCTTCCTTCTTCACTGGAGGCTCCCAGCCTCCAGAGAAGATGTAACAGGGTGTAACTAGGCTGCGCCCTAGTCATGGCTCTGTTAGCTGGCAAATCGCTTCAAACATTCTCCAAAATATGTTGCTCCTGGGCCCTAAGCCCTCTAGCTCCAGCTTCTTGTAGTGAATGGGGAAGTGAAGTAAATTTTGGTCTTATTTCATTAATTGAGCAGGATATAACATTTTATCATTTCATAAGCCCAATTGTGCGTTATTTCATTTTTACCATTATAGACTGCCCCAGCCATAAGTTTACTGCAAACAAGTACATATGCTTCTCCTGTTTGGCCCTGTCTGCAGTCCCTCCCTCTGTTGCATCCATTGTGTCAATATCTAAACTGCAAGTGCCTCAGGGCAGAGACCAGTTTCTTCACTGTATGTCAAGTGGTATGTACATTGATACAATGTTGTTGTTATTATTATTATTATTATTATTATTATTAATGCCCACCACCACCTTGGAGGTACTTTCTCTAGTGCTGGACGATGCATGCTGGTGAACAATGGGGTGGTGGCAAGCAATTGAACTATTTCTAGTTCAAGCTATTCAATGGGGTGGTGGCAAGCTATTGAGCAGCGAAAAATTTAAAAACAATTCAGGGCTTCCAGAAAAGCTGCAGGTATAGTCTTAGATACACTTCCCCTTTGTTGTCCCATCATCAGAAATCAAGAATATTTCCCTCCCGACATATTCTACAGTAATTCAGAATCATACATCTAACTTAGCACAATACAGAATTTAACCCCATTCATAAAGGCAAGAGAAAATGGTTTATTTTTTTGTGGAATTCGGTGGTTTCCAAAAGTTAGATGCGCAGAAAGCAGTGTTATGTGCTTATATTCAAAATTTACATTATAATTGTAAATTATAATTGCTTTAAAAATGTACTGGATACATGATATAGAAGGTATAGTGGCAGCAGATGCAGCCCAGTCATTAAATAATGCAACCCCATTAAATAATAAATAAAAACCAAATAAAAAACTTTTTATTTGGGGCTAGTGACAGTGCCGCAGGGATTATGGTGCTGTGCTTCCAAGGAGCTTTTTTACTTACCTGGCTGCCAGCGCTGGCTTCCTGCATGTTCTTGGAGGCTTGCACCCCCCCTCTGATCTCCGTGACTGCTCTAAACAGCCCTTATCTCCATTCTAAAGCTGCTTCCAGGTTTTTGCGGGAAAACAGGTAGCAGCTTAAGATCAGAAATAAGTGCTTTTTTACTGCAGCTGCAGAGGAGATCAGAGGGGGCTGTGAACTTCCAGAACCCTGCAGGAGGCCTGCCCTGCCCTCCAAGTATGTAAAAAAGCCCCTTGGAAGCTGCAGCACCACAATCCCTGTGGTGCACCACAATCCCTGCAGCACCACAATCACTGCCATTGGACCAGGGCCACTCCCCTGAAGGGGGTATGCCCTGCTTCTGGTTCACCTGGTGAGTTATGACCAACCAGTTTGGAAACCACTGCTCTCATAAAAAAAGCATGCTATTTGCTTGAATTATTCATTCTACCTAATCAGAATCAGAATTTTTTAAATGGAAAATGCAGCTTGGTACCTATTATTAAGAGCTATGATTTGTTAGTAACCAAAGAATCCCAGGCCCATGCACAGGCTCCCAAACTGAACTTCAAATCATAATATTTCTTAAACAGCTTCTTGCGCAGCAGACTAAACAGTTTCCTAAGCAAGTGGGCCTTGGTCTGGAATGCTGCCTTTGGAACACACAGATTTGCTGATGGATAATTTACAGAAGTGCTTCGCTCTCACATTTCGGCCCAATCTTAACCACTCTCAGTGTTTCTAGAACATTAGTTGATCTCGCTTCTGACCTTGCTTAATTCAACAGGCTTGTAGTACAGACCAAGACAGTTTGACAGTGGCAAAAACTGAAAGATGAGCAAATGCCTTCTTCAAGGCAAGGCTGATAACTGACAAAGGCCCAGTCCTATCAAACTTGCACTCTCCTGTGCAGAGAATTTCCTAGTGTGGGGCAGGGGGTAAAGTAAGAAGACAAGTAGGAACCTTACAGCTCTAAGTTCTGCTGTTGCTTTGTCTTCCCATGTCTTGAAAATCTGTGCATGGATACAGCCAGATCATACGGTTTTCTAACATATGAAGTCTATGGCATGCATCTAATCAGTGCCAGCTCCTGACTTCCTGAGGCAGCTTGCCAAATGTTACCCCCTGTACCCGATTATGTGCCAACCTCTGCTCCTACCGCTCACCAGTGTTAAAGCCCAACATTGTCACCACCTCCAGATATCCTCTTCTTCTCTGACCCCCTCTTCCATTACAAATCCAGGGAGTAGTAGGACAATGAGGGGCAGTGGAGGCAAACAGGGAGACAAAGAAGGGCCTGAGGCAAATCGGGGGATAAAGATGGTGCCAGAGGCAATCACTTCAGTTGACCTCATGGATGGGCTGGCCTTCCATCACATGCGGTAGCATAGTTACAAGGGGGTGACATGGTAAGTATGCTGGGCGATGGTGAGTAGAGGGTCTGTTTACATGTTATGTTGCAGCACCTGTGATACTTACTGTGCCACCACCCCCATAGCTTCACTACTGATCCCATGATACTTCATCACAACAACAACATTGTTGTATCTGTATTATAAGCCCACAAAGGTCTGTTTGAGTTTGAGATACTTTATCGCTAAATGTATCATAGATGGTTCACTTTAGTCCTAGGGTCCAAAACATATTTTGCAGCTTCCAGTGCCTAGATTTTTTTTTTAAGTCTTGCACGATCATTTTGGTGGATTCTATTCTAGTTTCAACAGGAGCACATTGACTAAAGGAGCAAGAGTGGTCATGTGCACTCATGCAGTCAGCCTGCCTTCCGTCTCCCACCCCACTCCCAGCAGGTTTGTATATGCACAATCGACTTGAGACAAGAGCACAGCTTCAAAACAGTCTCTGGAATGATATGGAGACTGCTAACCAAAAACAGAGTTAACAAATGGTTATTCAGAGAAAGACTGACTCACCGCATTCCTGAAGATTTTTGGTCCGGTCTCTTCTTCCTTCCCTCTCTCTGCCTCAAGCCTGGGGCCCTTTATATCCACAGTGAGCAGGCAGAGACATCAAAGTGGATCATACGGAGTCAAAGCATGTCATGCTCTAAACATGAGGCCTGCCAAGCGCTCTCATGTGTGCAACTCCTCAGGACCAGCACAAGCAGGTGCAAAAGGAGGCGGAGGAAACCAAGCTGGCAGGCACTGCCAATGTTTTGAATCATTCAAACTTTATCACTGTGGGTCAGGCTCCTGCGCAAGTCGAGCAGGGCCAGGAAAAAAGAAAACAACCACAATGACTGCAAGCTGGACAGCCCCAGGAAGTAAGGCGACAGCAGCCTAATCATCAATAAAAATGACTTACGAATAAATATTTCAGGTTTTCAAAATGTAGTCCTTTCAAACTTCCATTTTTAAACTTCAGTCCTTATGAGTCCATGCAAAATGCTGGTTTAATTGCTTTAAGGATATATTTTAATGTTAAATATGTATTTGTTTTTACATATGGGAAATATGTATATGTGGCTTTTCGACCAAAAATCGTAATCGTGGCAATGCAGAGGTATGAAGCAGAGCTCAGGGCAGTGGTGTAGCTACAGGGGTAGCAGTGTGGAAAGTACTGCAGGCGTCACAATGTATTGTATAAGCAGCCCCTCCCACTGGTTCAGGGACTCTATTCCCTGATGGCTTCAGACACAGGAAGGTGTGTTGGGCAGTTCAGCCCCCTACCTTGTACTGTCGATATCTTGACTGTCATCCTCTCTTGCTTCTCCTGTTATGGTGTAATATCCCTTTAACTAGAAAATAGTGCACATAGTGTAATTTACTTTTTAAAATATTTTTCTACTGTTTAAATTTTTCTTTTTCAGGAATAACCACAAAAATAATTAACAGGACCACTTACTTGGGGCTGAATTCACGCAGAGAGGTTTAAGAGACAATATGGAAGGTTTTCACCCGCAGAGGAAGGTCTGTCATTCAGAAAGTAGGGGAAAGTCCAAGGTAGGAGCTATTGCTCTGTGTTCTGGGGATCGAAAACAAAACAAAAACAAAAAACCCCTTCTTGTTCAAATTCAATTTACTGCATGTAGATAATGTATGTAACCAAAGGTCAGGATGTACGAGAGGGTGTGTTATGTAGTTAGCCACATTGAATACTGTCTATTATCCCCTTTGTTTAACATTGTGAAATGTTTAGTTACAGAGGCGGGGCACCGACATGTGCTGTCGAATTCTGCCTGAGGCAAATATGAATGTTCTTTCTAGAGAGGAACTTCCAAGGAATTTCAAGAATAGTAAAAAAAAAAAAAAGGGCAGCAATAAGAATGGTCTCGGGTTGCAAGATCCATACCTGGACCCTCAGACAGGGGATGAACAAGGCCCCCCTCCACTAGTCACTCCAGTAAGGAAACTGGTTCTCCTCCCTGGATGTTCTACACTGCTATCTGTCCACATCTATTGGTCCATACAGGTTTTCCAGCAAGAAAAGGCCGCAGGCAAGGGTGAAGGGTTGGGTGCCAGTTTTGTTGTAGTCTGGCGTCCTCTGCTGGATTTGCTGGTAGCTTCCTGGGCTATGATCCACAGGTTAAAAGCCAAGAGCAAATAGCCCTTTGGCGAGGTCAAAGCAGTCTGATACCTGTAATGAAAGAGAGGCAGAGAAACAGCAAATCAGGGCCTCTCCCAACTGGTCAGCTGTGGCCACTCAGTCCTCTGCAACCTCTGGTGAGGCCAATCCCACCAATTCAAACAATTATCAGCTGGTCACTAACCTCCCTTTCTTGGGGAAGTGACTGAGCAAGGCATGGTGTCCCAGCTCCAGGGGTTTCTAGAGAAGACTGATTACCTTGACCCCTTTCAATCCAGCTTCAGGTCAAGCTTTGGGACAGAAACAGCCTTGGTTGTCCTGATGGATGAGATCTTCGCCATGGAGTAGATAAGGGAAACGTATCCTTGCTGATCCTGTTGGACTTCTCAGTGGCCTTCAATACCATTGACCATGGCATCCTTCTGAATCAGCAGGCTGAGCTGGGGCTGAAGGGCACATCTTTGCAGTGGCTCTACTCCTTTTTGGCCAACAGGTCCCAGGCAGTTGCTGATGTTGGGGGACACCTGCTTGGTGCCCTGGCCATTACAGCGCAGGGTGCCACAGGGTTCTATTCTATCCCCCATGTTTTTTAATATTTATATGAAATTGCTAGGGGAGATCATCCAGGGATTTGGAATGGGGTGTCACCAATATGCTGATGACACCCAACTCCATTTCCTACATGAACAGATATGCAATCTAGGAGAACTCCTGGACTCACTGGAGAACCAGGTGGCAGTGGTGGTTAGGAGTGCATTCACCCAACTTAGACTGTTGTACCGACTGTACCAACATAGTTGAGCCAATCAGACTTGGCTACTGTCGTCTATGCCTTAGTGACTGTCACTGACTACTGTAGTGTGCTGCACATGGAGCTGCCCTCAAGGACAGTCCAGAAGCTGCAAAGCACAAAATGTAGTGGCTAGAGTGGTCACAGGTGCTAGACAGCTACATGCTGTTGGACCACTGCTTTAGCAACTACGCTGGCTACCCATTCGATTCTGGTCCCAATTCAAGGTGCTGGTATTGACCTTTAAGGCCCTTCATGATTTGGGTCCAGGTCATCTGAAGGATTACCTTTTCCCATACATTCTTACTTGGCCTCTTAGGTCATCTGAAGGGACTCTCCTTCAAGTGCTACCTCTATCCTAGAGGGGTGGCGGCTCGGGGACAAGCCTTCTCTGAAGTGGTGCCACAACTATGGAATTCCCTTCCAGGGGAAGTAAGAACTCCTTCCCTCATGGCTTTTCGGTGAGGACTCAAAACATACCTGTTTAGTCTGACATTTAACTAATAGGTGGCTTTGCCATCTGCACCTCTGTAATAGTGCCTTGGCTTGACTGCTTCCCTGGAATAATTTGTTCGACCCACCCCCGCAATGTCTTGACAATGTGTGTTGGGTTTTTGCTTTGTTTTAATGCTTTCTATTTTACTGTTTTAGTGTTTAACTGTTAAAATTAATGTTTTAACGGCTTGTTATCATGTTTTGTTTTGATGCATTGTACATTTATTATGGAATTCTGTAAGCCACCGTGGGCATTTGCTTTGGCATGGGAAAGGCAGGATTTAAATTTTTCAAATAAATAAATAAAATGTTATCGGTGGTCCTTAGTCAAGCTATGTGGTGGTGGCAGCTACTTCTCACCAGCACCACTTATTCTAGAGTTTTGGGGTTGGTGAAGAAAGTCTTTATGGCACATTTGCAACACCTCAGGATTGGGCTCAAAGGGCCCAATTCTATCCAGTTTTCCAGTGCTGGTGCAGCCATGCCAGTGGGACAAGCGCTGCATCCTGTGGTGGGGAGGCAGTCATGGGGGCTTCCTCAAAGCAAGGGAATATTTGTTCCCTTACCTCAGGCCTGCATTGTGGCTACACAGGTGCTGGAAAGTTGGATTGCATTGGGCCCTAACTTAGCAGCATTGTTTCTACACACTTACTGTCCTCTGTCTCCAAACACTAAATGAGGGGGGGGTAGGCTCACACGGGGGCCTTTCACCTCCTCTGGCATGACTCCCATTTATTGTAACAGGGCATGTGTCTTTGACAGGGATATGCAAAATCTACTCTTAGGCACTGGCATCGCTAGGGAGTGCGGGGGGGAATGGGCCGCACCAGGTAACAGGCCGGGGGGTGACTCACCCTGGGGGGAGGACACGCTAACATCGTGGGCTTAGAAGCTACCCTGTCGTGCTATACACCGTTGGATGCGGAATGGATGGCGGAGTGCAGTGCAAAAAACAGAATTGAAATTTTTTCCTTTCGTTCAAACGTTATGGCCAAAAAACCAGAAGGAAAAATGCATGGAGTCCTATGAAAAGTGAAAGTGAGCCGTATCGTGCGTTTACTCGCGTACTTGCCATAGCCCGTTGGAGAGGGCAGGCTGAGAGGAATCCAACGACACCAGAATGGTCCCAATCCAATGAACCTAATTCCCCAAAACACCCATGAAGCTCCCCTTCCCAGCTGCGAGTCTGAGCCCGAAATGAAGCCACGTGGCCGCGTTTACTCGTGAGTAGGCAGACGTGGTTGAAGCAGGCTGAGAGGCTCCAAGGAGGTCAGAATGTTCCTCATCCAATGAGTGCAGCCCCCAAAAACAGAAGAAGGAGGTTCCTCCCTCCCAGCTGCCTCCCTCCCAGTCTATGGACCCTATGGAAAGCAAAGCAGCCTCACAGTCGCGTTAACTCATGAGTAGGCAGACGTGCCTTGGCTGGTGATCAGGCCAGGCAAAGGAGAATGTGAGGACACTAGAAGGGTCCTGATCCGATGGAGCTGGAGTGCAACAGAAGGCAGCCTCCCCCCCCCCCAAAAAAAAAGAACAAAAAAGAGGCTTGAAGCCGTAAGGGGAAAGTTTTCTGTTTTGCACTTGTGAAGCCAGGTGGGTCTTTATTCTGATGTGCCTGAAATAGAAGAGCTTTAAACTGGGCACTGGGAGGGCTGAAGAGCTCACTGATTCTTTTTTGGGGGGTTGTTATTGCAGGCAGACTACAGAGTAAGCTCCATTGACCACTATGGGACTTACTTCTGAGTAGACATGCATAGGATTGGGCTCACAGGCTGCAATCCTACCCACACTTTGCTGGGAGTAAGCCCCATTGACTACTATGGGACTTACTTCAGAGTAGACATGCACAGGATTGGGCTCACATGCTGCAATCCTACCCACCCTATCCTGAGAGTAAGCCCCACTGACCACAATAGGACTTACTTCAGCGTAGATTAACTTGGTGGAACAGGACTGGCTCCCCCTTATTTAATTATTTCTTTTATTTTAATTTAATTATTTATAATTATTTATTTTAAGTTGCTTGATGATGTCACTTCTGGCCATGACATCACTTCCAATGGGTCCTGGACAGATTGTCATTCCAAAAAGTGGGCCCCTGTGCTAAAAGTTTGAGAACTGCTGCAATAAGGTGTTGCAATAAGGTGTCTGCCAGTGCTGCTTGAAGGCATGTCACCTCAAAGAGCTAGCGCACACTCCATTGGTATTACTACCAGATAGGATAACAATGTTACACCCACAATAAAGATATACATGCACATACTCGTGCATGCGCACAAATCTATATTCAGGGTAACTGTGCAAAGATCATGTAGTGATTCAGTCACAGCTGGGCATGGTAAATATGTACATAGGTTAAGGAGACACTCCCGTCTACAAAGCCTCCACTCTGTCTGAACAAGGAGAGAAACAATCTTTGTGATCTGGAAGCACAAATATGCAATTATTGTTTTACACTGAGCTGTTGTCATGTCAAGGTCCAAGGAGTATTTCAAATAGCAGTTATGCCAGCTAGTAAGGGCCACTCATTCAGATGGCTTTAGAAAGGGAATAGAGAAATTCAGGGTGGACAAGCCTATGAATGGCCACTAGTCATGCTGGTTATATGTCACTGCCAGCCTTCAGTATCTAGAAGGGCTTTGCTCTTATATTGCCTTTAAAAAAAATAAGAAAAAGATCAGACACAGAATGCTGTAAGTAGGACTATCAATCAATTAAAGAAATATTTTTTTTTGCAAAAAGCAATTGGAAGATAACTTTCCATGTAAGAAACAGAAACTACCACTATTGTTAGCAGGAAAAGTCACCTTTTGCACTCTCTCGTTTCATTCCACATTATAGTCACGTACCAGAAGAAAAGTGTCCTCAGAAAAATAAATGAGCCTTAATTTGCAGCATCACCAATTAAAATGTACCTACACAGATGAACCCATACATTGATGCAGCGTTTCTCAAACTGTGGTTCACGAGCCAATTTCAATAGGTGGGTCGCGAGCCAATTTCAAGTGAGTCCCCATTCATTTCAATATTTTATTTTGACTTGATGCCACCATAGGATGTGACTGCATTTGGGGAAATGTTACAGGCTGTACTTTTAACAAGCTACTATGTATATTCTTTTAACGATGATGGGACTTACTCCTGGGAAAATGTGAGCAGGATTGTAGCCTAGGATTGTTAAAAATGTTCCTGCTTAATGATGTTACTTCTTGTCATGACATCACTTCTGGTGGGTCCTAACAGATTCTCATTCTAAAAAGTGGGTCCCGGTGCTAAACGCGTGAGAACCACAACATTGATGAATAGGTTTAATGGACAGTTTGCAGTCCTCATGATCAGTAGCATAGCTATGGGGTGTGGCGCAGTAAGTATTCCAGGCACCGCAACACATTATGAAAGTGATGGCAACTGTCCAGAATGCCTCCAACAGCAAGTTGGAGGGGCTGCTTTCACAGTGGGTTGTGGTCCCTGTGATACTTACCACACCACTCCACCCAGTGGCTACGCTTCTGACCATGATCCTACTAAGAGAGCTTGACAGTCTCCAAGTTCCTTTCCTAAATGCCAGATCGAGCTTCCTACTACAGCCACTCAGGAAAGGGTTGTGTTTCAGTCTACCGCACTGCTGCCCGCCAAACTTTCAGCATTTCCCAGAAGAATCAAGGCTGCATGATTCAGAGAGGATTCAAGCGCCTTGTGCCATAAAATCAGGTTTCCTCTTTTGTAGACCTTGAACAACTGGCCTGACTCAAGATGTAACAAATGCTTGCAGAAGAAAACAAAACTGTAATTTCCTTTAAGCAGTAGCCAAGCCACTGACAACAGATGTCTGATTAAGTAGGTTAGGCAGGTCAAGGAGGCATTTAGATTCTGGTTTCTGTTTCAGACAGAGAGCAGATTGTAGGCATCTGCTATTTTCATGCCGGAAAGAAAATGGGCCTGTAAAGAAGGATCTACTAACAGCACAATCCTATGCATGTCTACTCAGAACTAAGTCCCATTGTGTTCAGTGGGATTTACTCCTGGCAAAGTAAGTGTAGGATTGCAGCCTGAGAGCCTGATCCTACGGGGCTTGTGCAGTTCCAGCACTGGCGCGCACTGTCACAAATGTGCCGTAAGGCACACCTGCAATAGTCAGCGCTGGTCCAGTGCCAGAGCTGGCTCAGCAGAAGCCCACACTGAGCCAGGGCTGGTCCGAGGCTGCTTGGATGCCACTCGGCACGCCAAGCGAGCACCAGGAGGCAGACAGAGAAGTTGGGACAGGGAGAGAGGCGTTCCAGAGTGGGGAGAAGGCAGGGGAAAGGTGTGGCAGGAGAAGGGGCAGAGATGGCAGCACCCTATCCCTGCCACCATATCCTATTCTCCCTCCCAGCCCATTGGAGCTGCATGATCACTACAGGGGGTAAGGGAGTGCAAGTTCCCAGTGCTGCTTCCCAGACCCATTTTGGAGCCACTGCAGCCCTGCACTCTGGGAAGCTCAGGATTGGGCTGCCCATGACTAGATCTGACTTGTGAAAAACTGGGCTTCTGATGTTTATTTTCCTGCACTGAAAAAAATGTCAAAATTCACCACGGAGGAAGAAAGAAAAGAACGGCTAAATAGACATCCTTTCAAAATAAGACATTTTGGGGGTAACTTTGTGTATTTTTTTTTTCCCAGCAAAGGTTATCATTTTTATATTCAGCCTGCTCCATTTAAAGATTCTGTACTTTCTTATGGGCTCTCAGTTTTTTCAGCCTGACGGATCTGAGTAAAGACTCAAACTCATTTACATCTTTTTGCATTAATATGCTCAAGCAAAAAGGAGCAATCCAGCCAAAGCACTTGGTTGGTTTCAGACTGGTTATGACTCCGTAGAGAAGGGGGTGGGCTGATTGTTGAGGCCACAGTTACTTGTTCAACTCTCCCTTGGGGCAACTTGAGTTGTTTAGCATCAGGATGACCAAATGGTCTACAGCTGCGGTTCTCAAACTCCCAGGGAGTTTGAGGACCACAGTAAGTCCTTGCAGGGGAGGGGGGGAAGGCAGAGGGTGCAGGGGGAAGGCAGCAATGCAATCCCAGGGATCGCGTCGCTAAGGGGGCTGCAGCAACTGGCATTTACTCACCAGTCCCTACAGTAGCCTGTCGGAGGTGCGGGAGCCCTGTGCGAGGGTCTGCAGGGCTCCCCGCAGCTTAAAGTGAAAGTGCAGTGATCGCACTCCACTTCCGCCATGGAAGTGGAGCGTGATCGTTGCACTTTCACTTTCCAAGCTGCGGGGAGCCCTGCAGACCCTTGTGCAGGGCTCCCCGCACCTCCGACAGGCTGCTGCAAGAACTGGTGAGTCAAGTTGCCTCCCCCCTGCCAGGGACTGGTGAGTAAACTGCCTTCCCCCTGCCCCTTTAGGGGTCAGAGGCCAGGGCCTTCTGGCTGGGGCGTTGCAACGCCCCAGTTTGAAAAGCCCTGGTCTAAAGCAATGGTTCTCAAACTGTGGTTCCGGAATCCACCAATGGGCTGTAACCCATTTTGGAGGGTTTTGCAAAATGGACAAGGCAGATTAGGCTATGTGCATCTGTCCCCCTTTCCCTTTTCCAGCTGAGGCAGTGGAAGGAGAAGAAAGAGCTGTGGAGGCAGGTAGGTGAACAGAGATGAGCAACCTCCACCAATCTACTGCCTGAGGCAACTGCTTCAGTTGGGCTTGTGGATGGGCCAATCTTGGCACATAGGCCCTGTCTGCCATTGAGCTGCATCACCAGAAGGTCATACAAATAGTGTTGAAAGAGTGAACCAGTTTGAAATTTTCAATTATCTGAGGGATGTGTATTTGGGAAAGTTCACACAAAGCTCAGACTTGCACTTTTGACAGGCCTTAGGCCCACATGCCCTTCCTTCTCCACTGCACTCAGAACACTGTGTGTAAACTAGACTTTGCCATTCCACAAAATCTCCCTCTCCTTGCAGTGTTTTGCTTAAACTTGGAACATCGCCTAGGGTGCAATCCCCTGTGTGGAACTTCCCACTCTGAAATGAGGAACGCCCGTTATCGTAGTTTAACACAGGGAAGGGCAAGTCAGGCGTGGCTTGAGTCAAGTCATGACTTTCCGCCACCTGTGACTCAACTCAAAAATGAGTCATAACAGGGGCACTTTCCAAATTGCCCAGAGAGTTTTAGTGACTCGGAAAGTCTCGAGTCATGACTCTTTCTCATTAAAAAGCTAGCTGGGGCTCCATGGAAAAAAAAAAAAACTGAGCTGCCGCCAGGGTGTGTGTATGTGTGTGTGTCAGAATTCACTTTAAACACTCCCCTGTTGCCTCATTTGTAAACAAGGTGGGAGGGGGTGGAATGGACTGTGTGAGAGCAGGGACAGAAGTGGTCATGTGTAGCTGCTGCGAGGTTTACCAGAATGACCCAATCCTTTGCAGCTATACTCAGAAGTAGTCCCATTGCAGCTGATCATTCAATGGGCCTTCTTGCACCCAAGTAACAACAAAGCTCATAGCAGCCATGTGTGATTGCTATGAACCTTTCCCCCTTGCTTCCCTGGCTTCTTTTCCCCTGGGCTTCTCCAGCCAGTTCCAAGGCAAGAACCCCCTTGGGTTCCTCCTCATGCCCTTCCTCATCCAAAGAAACAAATCAGACTGCCCATCCTTCGTTCAATGACAGTTTCTTCAGAGATGGGCAAGAGAGCCCACTCCCATCCCCCCCACGCCATGAAAAAGCAAAACATTAACCCTTCCCTGCCTCCTGGCTGGAACTTCCCTGCTGCTTGCCCGGTCTGAATGATCACCCCACGAGGTTTTTCTTACCGCAGAAACAGTAAGCAAGTGCACCCAAACACAGACAGACTCAAGTCTGCATGCATGTGGACTGAGTGCTGAATCAGTGGCCTCAGACCCGAGTCGATTCCCGAGTCATTGGCACAGCTGACTCGAGTCGTCACAAGTCAGTGAAAAATGCTGATTTTTGCGACTCAAACTCGATTCACCTGACTCGAGTTCCCATTCCTGGTTCAACAAAAATGAACTTCCCTTGACATTTCATCATAATTCCTTCCTTTCTTCAAAGCAGGATCCTTCAGATTCATGCTAAGTTTCAGCTTAGGAAAAACTTTATGGGAACTTTATTTTCTAGGTCAGAGTAGTTTCCTCCAATTATAAAAGGGGTGGAGAAATGCAGCCTCACATAGTCAGTAGATGAAAGGTGCACCTTATCAGGAATGTTGAACAAAGTCATTCGAAAATAGCTTCAGTGAGACCAAACTGCTCAAGAGGTTTTTCCAGCCATGCACAGCAAATGGGATATGCATTTTTAATATCCCATCTGAAAAGGCTTTTGCACCCTCCTCGCCCTGCCAAGATCAAAGTACACAATGGCGACAACTGCTGCTGCAACTGTTAGGACAAATAAAACCATCTCAGATTCTCAGTTCAATACCGAGGCATTCCGGCCAAGAGCTGCAGAAGTGAGGAATTTAATCATGTTAGTCACAGCTGTAAAAGTACCGCACAACCGTTTCTGTAGCCTGGCATTCTTGACATTTTTGCACAGCTTGCCCATATGACCTGATGCTGACTCAGAGACAGGGCAGTGGCACCATGACGGGAAATGAGGGCTCCGTTCTCATCATCGTTCTAAATCGTGAATGAATTCAGTGACTGGAAGGGAATTAATAGGGCTGGCTTGCCAACATTTGGCTTTCACGCCTTGACATAACTTGTCTTGATGATGTCTCAGTGGAGTTTTACAACCCTTAGGAGTGTCACCAAATACTTACAAATGCCACAGTTGGTGTTTTAGTTGGAAAATTAAGTTGCTTGGCTCAGTGGTGTAGCTGGTGGGGGGTGGAGCACTCAGGCTGGCAGCGAGATGGGCAAGTGGCCTCTCCCTTCAGAGCCATTCCCAGCAGGGGGAGCAAAATGCAGCCATGGCTCTGTTTTGCTCCCCTTGGGAGGGGCTGCTTACCCGTCCTGCTGAGCCTCCCCGCTGGACTGGCTGCTCCGCCCCCCCAGCTACGCCACTGGCTTGACTGCCACGATGCTTCTCCATGAAGTTGTTTGCTTCCATTACCATAGCACAGTTCCAATAGCATGCTGGGCTGACTGAATGACTAAGGGAGCAATCCTAAGGCATCCTTGGGCCAGCGCAAGTCTCTTGCACCGGCCTAGGTGGTTTGCAAATGTGCCATAAAGCATGTTTGTGCCTTCTCAGGAGTTGGCTGGGTCGGTGCAGGGACATGCTGCAGCCCGTGGAGGCTGACTCCAGATTCAGTGCCAACTTCACGGCTGAGCTCGGTTGATGCAAGGCTCTGGGGAGGAGGGGGAAGGTTGGAGGGAGGAGTTCTGGGCAGGGGGAGGGCAGACAGGGCGGTCCCGAGGGTGGGGAAGGAGCAGTAAGCAGGGCTGGGACCCGGCATATCTGCCAAATCCTAGCCCCTGTTCCCGAGCAGTGTAGAGCAGCTGCAAGCCGCTCCGCTCTCCTCGGACTTATGCCGCCACCAGAGGTGGTGCAAGTCTGAGGAGTCCCATTGGGGCTGCAATGGATTACCTAGGGGTAAGGGGAAGAGTTTTTCCTTCCCTCCAGCTAAGCCACTTTGGAGCCCTTTCTTGCTCTGGATACAGCACAGGCCTCCTGGCCTGCCTGTTCCAGAGTAAGATAGGATTGTGCTGTAACTCTCTGACACTATAACGCTTTTGTAATTGATTCCTCAGAGAAGGACAACACAAGCCTATGCATGTCTACTCAGCAGATAGTCCCACTGTATTAATAGGATTTACTCCCTGGAAAATGTGTATTCCTATTCCTGCAGTTGTAATCACTAACAGTGTAATTCTATGTATGCCTACTCAAAAGTAAGTCCCACTTATTTCAGGTTGCTTGAGCACCTGTGATGTAACCTTATGCTGGGCCCCTGGGATGCCCTGTTTGATAGTGTATAGGACAGTACCACCACCACCAGATCTGAAGGTTCAGTGTTTGTCCTAACCAAGTGAGCTTCCTGATAGGGCTGAGTCCTCAAGCAGTGCCCAGCCTGGTCAACATCTGACACCACTTTGTCTCACATGTATTCATTCCCCCCTCTTTGCCTCTCCCTCTGTTGTTTCTCCCACTGTTGACACTTAGATTTTGAGCTTCTTGGGGCAGGGGACTGTAGGGTTGTTTTTTTAAGGTTATTTTACTTTACAAAGCAGGATATACACTAAGCATGGGGTGTATTTGCAACTAAGTATCACATAACAGTCAATGTAAATGCTATATTGTGTAGGGAGCCATTTCCATGAGCCCAAATGCTGACATACCACAGGTGTTGAGAAGAAGTGACATAATATATACAACCAAGAATCATTTGTGTTATGGGTGAGCCATAAAGATGGACCCTAGTAAAGCACCTGATCAGATCAGGGGAAGAATTTGCCCTGCCTGGTTCCAAGCATGGCGACCAGAGCAACTAGCAGAAGCTTTCCAGCCAAATCACCCTTGATTCTGACCACAAACACTCAGCTTCTTCCATGTCCCCTGGAGACCCTGAAGGCTAAAACCTTGAATAGGCCAACCTTGAGACTGCTGGAACCCTAGTTGGAGGGCTAACAGCAGCCCCCTTAAGCGAACAGATGAAGAGAGAGATGAAGTGAGATACCAAAATTGAATCCAGGTGTTGTGCTGGCACTTCTACAGTGAGGCTCTGCATTAAAAACAGGTTCTGAGATAGAAGCCTAGAAATGGAGCTGTTAAATGGAATTATGGCCTGTAAGGAGCTTTTCCAAAGTTATCCAATTTAAAGGCTGTTTGTTTGCTGCCAAAATAGCAGCGAACTGTGGGACACTACTAGTAAACATACACGTGAAGGGAGAAAGACAGATCACAAGTACAAAGACATGAGACAGAGAGCTCCTTCTAGAAGTTGAACACACACACACACACACACACACACACACTCTCTCTCTCTCTCTCTCTCTCTCTCTCTCTCTCTCTCTCTCTCTCTCTACTGGTTACTGGCTTATTTGTGACATACAGTCCATCCTAATTGATGCTTGCAATAGCAGAACAGAGGTTCTGCTGTTGCAAATGGCCATCGGCCAGTAGAGTAGCTAGAGGGGGGCAAAATGCTAAGTACTGCAGGCACCACAATGTGCCATGTAAGTAGTCCCTCCATTCACCATCACAGCCATTGCAGGCAGTAACAGTAACATGCAGGCGAAACAAGTTTCACCAAGTTCAATGGGATTTACACCCAGGTCAGTGTTTGTAGGAATGGGCAGTATGAGATACTATAGTAGGGAACGGGCACTAAGGCATGGTGTGAATTGTATTATTGTATTGGCAACCTTCCGTCTCGAAAGACTATGGTATCGCGCTCTGAAAGGTGGTTCTGGAACAGCGTCTAATGTGGCTGAAAAGGCCAATCCGGGAGTGACAATCCCTTCCACACCGGGAGCAAGAGCAGTCTGTCCCTGGTTTGTCTTCCTGGCTATGGGCCTTCCTTCTTTGCCTCTTTGCCTCAGACCGTTGGCTAAGTGTCTCTTCAAACTGGGAAAGGCCATGCTGCACAGCCTGCCTCCAAGCAGGCCGCTCAGAGGCCAGGGTTTCCCACTTGTTGAGGTCCATCCCTAAGGCCTTCAGATCCCTCTTGCAGATGTCCTTGTATCGCAGCTGTGGTCTACCTGTAGGGCACTTTCCTTGCATGAGTTCTCCATAGAGGAGATCCTTTGGTATCCGACCATCATCCATTCTCACGACATGACCGAGCCAAAGGCTACACACAAAGGTGGGTTTTAAAAAGAGATTTGAAGGAAGGAAGTGAGTTCTTTTTCATTCTTCGAGTCTGAAAATTGATTCCAGTTTGACTTGTGAAACACAGGCTGATTGGCTTTAGCTTCCTATAGATTGACTTAATTCTGTGTTCTTCAACCTTGGGGTCTGGCCCCAATGGGGTTACAAAGCTTCATCTGTGAGGTTGCAGCAACTTGCAGGAATAAAAAAAGGTTGAAGATCAGTGGATTAGATTAGAGCACCACTAGGTAAAGGGGTGAGGTATCCCTTCAGGTACCAGGAGATTGTGTCCCAGTCCTGCTCAGTTTCTTAGCAATTGTGCTGTAATAGCTTTCACTAGTGCCAGGCTTACTGGTAACTTTTTCTACTCTCTCTTACAAGAATATTTGGTTACAGTGTACAGTACTGGGAAGGCATTATGGAGGGGGGGAGTTAGTGGCGACGGTGGTGAGGATGGTTTGATAGGGTCCTTGGGGGTAGGAAGGATTGACAATGGGGTCCCCAGTCTCATACTTTATTTATTTACTTATTGGGGATGTGGCGCAAAAAAGGTTGAAGATCACTGGCTTAATTGAAAAAGCTTGCTACCAAAGGCACAAGGCCACCTTCTTTAAGCCAAGTTGATACATAAACACTGAAATTACCATAGAAAGACTGCCAGTGATGAAGCACACGGTACGTCGGATGAAACGTAATTCTTTCATGCCTAAATTGTAAGGGCAACCCAAAATGTTTTAACAGAGCAGTTGGATTTAAATGATTCCAGACTCATGGAGTAGCTCATGAGCATGTTGCCTATTGCTTGTGTTGTTTAGTAAACTGCTGCCAGCTCAGAGGTCTGGAGTTTATTACCTATGATAAATTAAAAATATATATATACACGGGTTGATGGAAAAGTTAACCAAAAGAAAGAAGCACAAACAAAGGATAACAAGCTTCTCTCGGGGCAACTGCTGCTTGGAAAAAGGCTCTTTCATAGATATCAGTAGAATTAACACATAGTTGAGACGCAGATGTTGGCAAGAACCATGACTCTGCCCCATCCCCATGCATTTTTATGCACAAGTAATCCCATTGAGACCAATGGGATTTAGTGCCAATTGACAGCCCAATCCTAGCCACACTTTCCTGGGAGTAAGCCCCATTGACTCTAATGGGACTTACTTCTGAGTAGATATGCCTGGGCTGGGCTCCCTGCACAGGATTGGGCTGTAAATGTGTATATGATTATAGGTCTTAATAGGGTTTTTTCCCCCCCCCCCTTTGTTTTCATTGAGAAATTGTCAGTTCATCATTTCAGAAAGAAGTTGAATGGTTCTCTTTCCATCCATTATAAGGGGCATTTCAGCCATTTAATGGATGACATAACTGAAATTCTGGCACATTTTGTTTGCATCATAATAAAATGTACAATGAGGGCTGGACCAATATATTAGTGTCAAAATTAGTTGTGTGCCAAACGTTCAGAACTGCAAACGTTTAAGGCAAAAGGGGACTTAATATTCTGAGCTTTGCTACTTTTCATGTGACTAACAGCTCTTTTTTTTTCCCTTCCCCACTCCTCTCTGGGTCCAGAAGCTAGTAGCTTGGGGGAGGAGGGAGGGAGTAGCTTGGGGGAGGAGGGAGGACTTTTTTCTTCCCTGAGGGATTGCAGCCAATGTATGAATGTCAAGGCACTGTCTACAACTTAGATTTGATCATGTGGTAGTGTCACTGAGGATAAATAAAGCCAATATTTGCCGTCTATATAAACTGGTGTGGGGAAGAGAAAGGAAGTCCCAGTTACACTGAGGAAATCTCATTTATCTCCTTAAATTGGCGCTCTGTGTACACTGAGGCTGACCTAGAAATCCACCTGCTTCATTCGCTAATCTATCCAGAGATCTGGTTCACATGGCATACATCACATTTCTCCCCCTTTTATGCCAATAAAGGTCTTACTGAACTGAACTGAACATTTCTCCCTCAAGAGGACACTGGAGTCTCAAGACTGCCTATTTTTCCCAGAGGACAATAAACACAACTGGAACCTTCCTTCCTGGATCCCTCCTGGGTTTAGCTTGCACCTTGTCATTGGTCCAGCTTGCTCACCTGACTCAAGATCAGGACATCTGACTGTTCACTATTTTGTGAACAGTATATTGGAGCTTGAGGGGAGAATCTTTCCAGAATGGGACATAGGCTTCCCAAGTCTTCCCAAAATGGGATATAGGCTTTAGCTGCTTACAGATTGGCTTAATGGAAACAGCTTGCTACCATAGGTACACAGCAGAAGTATTCAGGGTAAGCTGAGCAGCTGTACTGCTTGAGGTCAAGCTCTGCATGACTTGTAGCTTGGCTGAACTAGAGTCAGCGTTAATGTATGACATCATTGCTGTATACCAGAAAGTGTCTCTGTGCCACCATGCAGCCACTGAAAGGGTTCCACACAGAGGCATATTCCTTTAAGGCAGGGCTTCTCAAACTAGGGTTTTGTGACGCCCTAGCCTGAGGGCCCTGGCCTCTGTCTCCTTAAGGGGTGGGGGGGGGGAAGGCAGCGACACAGTCCCCAGAATCACGTCACTAAGGGGGCTACAGGGACTGGCTGCAGGGCTCCCCGAAGCTTAGAAAGTGAAGGCCTCTGCAAAACTGGAAGTGGAGCTCGGAGGTGGGCAGGAGGTCTGGTCTAGAGGGTTGAGCCTCCATTGCCTGAAGATAACATCCGTAGGTCGCCAGTTCGAGGCCACCGGCACCGTGCGACCTTGAAGCAGCTGACAAGCTGAAGCTGAGCTATTCCATCTGCTCTGAGCATGGGAGGTTGGAGGCCAGAATGTGCGACCAGATCAAGAAAGAAACATCTGAATGTTGTGGTGTCTTGAAAGATAGAAACCTTCTTTCAAATTGTAAAAACCCCTATGGGGATTTAAATTGCCTGCCTATGTAAACCGCCTTGAATAAAGTCTAAGGAGAAATCTGAGGACCAAGAAAGGCGGTCTAGAAATACCTGTATTATTATTATTGTTGTTATTATTATTGTTATTATTATTGTTATTATTATTATTATTATTATTATTATTATTATTATTATTATTATTATTATTGTTATTATTATTATTATTGTTGTTGTTGTTGCTGCTGCTGCTCTGCTTTCACTTTTTGAAGGCTGGGGAGCCTTGTGGAGGGCTCCCCGCAACCCCAGGAGGCTGCTGTAGGGACTGGTAAGTACATGCCACTCCCTACAGCCCCCTTAGTGACGTGATTCTGGGGATCGCGTCACTGCCTTCCCCCCATCCCCACTGCCTTCCCCGCTCCCACACAAGGACTTACTGCAGTCTTCAAACTCCCTGAGAGTTTGAGAACCGTAGCCTTAGGAGAAACATGGAACAGAACCGGTCCTCGAAGGCTTCTCACCTTGGGTATGCTGGTTGGTAACCTCTTGTCCATGCATTTGTAAAGTGAGCCTCAAAGACTTCTTGGTCTGGGGGGGACAGGAAATAAACCCTGATCCCCTGGTACAGCTGGCATTGATAGATGGTGGATGTCTTCGGCAACCATTTGCTTAGAGCCAAGATGGGAACTCTTGCAGGAGGAATAGGCTGCCACTGCTGTCTCCCCCAAGCAAGGGAACCTGCACCAAAAGGGGGATGTAGTGGCAGTATAGCTGGGACCACTGCAGAGCTTATGTATATATTTCAATAAAATTGAGGCCCGTTTAAACCTGCTTGTCTCGTGCTGTATTGGGATGTGTGAAGGCAACAGGCACTGCTTTTAGAGTCACACTTGGGCTAAATAAGTCAACTTAAAATATTATTGCACACATATAAAAACAACATATGAAAACTATTAACATCCTGAGCCTCATTGAGAAGAAAGGAGAATAAGCAAACAAAAAGCAGGAGAGGTAGGCATGTCCCCATGTGGTATAGTTACATGGTTTGATGATCTGGTATAAATTAGGTTGGGTATCAATTTTCTTTTTCTTTCCTGCATTGTTTTCCGAAATATTTATAGGCCACTTTTCTTTTCCAAACCAACGTGGCATTTGGACTTTGAAGCTGGATTCCTGGAGACTTTGAGCGACTCTTTTAACATATTTGTGAGCCACTGTGTGACAACGCATGGACGGTTTCTAAAGACGTCAACTGTTTATCCATTTATCACTTAAGAAGAAGAAGCCTTTCTAAGGCGAAGAGCTCAATTCTAAGAGCGGTCTGGGCCGGCCCAAGTCCCTTGTGCTGGCCCAGTACAGTAGTAAACATGCCGTAAAGCAAGTTTGCACCTCCCCCGAAGTGGGCTGGTGCAAGGATACGTACCAGCCCGCAGAGGCTGCATCCAGCTTCCATGTTGTCTGAAAGATGTAAGATTGCACCAGCCGAGGGTGGCCGGTGCGGATGATTGGGGAGGGTGGGGGGAGGGCAGAACAAAGGTGCTTTGGGTTGAGCAGGGAGGCGGGCTGGTGGGTGGACTGGCCTGTGGAGGAGGGGTGGAACCAGACCGGCACTTAGGTCGGATCCTAACCCCCACCCCCAGCCAGGTTGGTCCAACCTGGGTTGCTTGGATTTCGGTCAGCGATTTCGCTGGCACAAACTGAGTAGTCCTATAGGGCTGGTTGTGGCATGACACAGGGTAAGGGGAGTTCATTCCCCTATCTCTGAGATGCACCATAGCCAACCTCAGCCCCACACTGGCCTGCCTGTTCTAGTGTGGGTTGGGTTCAGGCTGTTAGTTCTTTATACACATCCTTAGACTAAATGCAAGTGAAGTGTAGCCATTCATAAATATTCACCTGAACTAGCTGCAAATGTGACAAAATTCTAGAAATCCTAGATGCACTTAAAAAGCATAAATACTTCACAAGCTGGTTGAAGATCTACCTGCTCCTTACTGTGCAATGTGAAGAAAAGAATATACTCTTGCCATTTCTGAAATTTCTATTATATATATGAATTAGTTATCTGCATAGCCAGCATTTTTCAAAGGTTACAAAAACACACACACACACACACACACACACACACACACACAAACCAGGAGAACAAGTTTCAGTTTGCATTTATTGAAAATAAAACCCAAATATTCCTGGTGTCCATCCTTCTAGAGCAGGGGTGCCCATACCCTGGCCCGGGGGCCACTTGCGGCCCTCGGGGGCTCCTAAACCAGCCCTCGGGGAGCTCCCAGTCTCCAATGAGCCTCTGGCCCTCCAGAGACTTGCTGGAGCCCATGCTGGCCTGAAACAACTGCTCTCAGCATGAGGACGACTGTTCGACTTCTCTCCTGAGCTGTGGGATGAGGGCTTCCTCCACTACTTGCTCTTCTATGTCTGTGATGTAGCAGTGGCAGCAAAGGAAAGGCCGGCCTTGCTTTGTGCAAGCCCTTTTATAGGCCTTGAGCTACTGCAAGACCTTCATTCAGTCATAAAAATTCAATCTCTAAAAAATTTGTTTATGTAAATTTATTCAAATTTTAAATGCAA
The DNA here is from genome assembly GCF_035046505.1 of Tiliqua scincoides. NCBI lineage: Eukaryota > Metazoa > Chordata > Lepidosauria > Squamata > Scincidae > Tiliqua > Tiliqua scincoides. The sequence goes on along the minus strand of NC_089827.1, from coordinate 23,201,200 downwards.
ATTAATTCATTTTCCCCCGACACAGTGTCAGAGAGATGATGTGGCCCTCCCGCCAAAATGTTTGGACACCCCTGTTCTAGAGGGTTGCAATGAAAGGCCTTCCAACTGAGCAGCCGCTGCTTACTGCCATATCCCTGTGTCTTGCATTTGTATACAAATGAGCAACTCAAGTACATACAGTCAGTTCTCGTTATCCACTAGGCTTAGGTTCCTGGAAAACCTAGTGGATACTGAATTAGGGGATACCAAATCATTGATCCTATGGGAAAAAATGGGGTTAGGTTCCTGTTCTGCCAAATCCCAATCCACTGGGCCCTGAGGGCACTGACACAGTATTCATGGATAATGAGAACAGAATGACTTCTTTCGTTAACAATAGCTTAGGAGAGGGAATTTCAGCAGGTAAATTCCTGCTGTTTTTTCCTCTACTTTTCCTCTGCCCCCACTAAAATGATCTCTTCTAAAGACGGAAGATGTAGGCAACCTGCCCTGATTTGCATCTGATCCCCCAGAAAGCTACTTGCTGCATGAGGCTCAGAATTTGATTTGGCCTCAGCTTCTCACTTCAGGACCTGCATGCAACCCTCTAATCCAACAATCAGATTCTCCAGAGGCCGTTTCCAAGCCACTTGGCTCAGTGCAAAGATAAGCGTGTCTTTTTCCAGTCAGATTAAACAGATGTTATCAGGTGATGCTGACACTTCTAAGAGGCCAACACGGAGACTGCTACTTTACTTTAGGGGAAGGAATGGTGAGGCTGGCCTTTTAAGGTGAAACACAGCTTCAAATCCTAATCGAACGAGTCATAACTTAGAGAATGGGCAACGGATCAATTAGTACTGCATACTCCATGGGGGGGCGGAGTTTGCAAACAACCTCTGGGGCTGCCTTTCTGAGCATTTATGGAAAATCACTGAGAGTCAGTACCAAGTTGAAGGTGGCCACATCATTTATTAGATGTTGTGCCAGATGGATGGAAACCTTGTTTCATTAGTTGCTTTCAAGTCCCACAGTTAACATGGCAATGACACACTCATTTTTAAGACAGGACAGGCTGCTAAAGACAGTACAGGCAAGCGCCACTTAACAACGGTTCACTTAATGATGGACCGGATATGGTGGTCAAAGCACAATAAAGATACTCTTAGTGAGGCAATCATGACTCCCATAGCCTGCAGCAGAGTGCCTGTTTACACAATAGAGAAGCTCTTAATGCAAAGAAGAGGCAATCTATCCCCAGTAGCCTGTGCAGCCAGCGAGTGTCTGGCAGGGAGTGTCTGTTTATGCAACAAAGGCAATAGATTGGACTGAATGTTCACTTAATGACCCAGTCACAAAACAACGGGGACAGGAGAACGTATCCCAGTCGTTAAGTGGCACACACCTGTATTTTAATTCAGTCCTCTCTTCTTGACCAAGTAACATAACAAATCACCAGGGAGGAAGTTTAATTTCTGAAATATGTAGATGGATATTACACAAGAGGTACACAAAAGAACAGAATTTTGAGAATTCGAATGGGGCTCAGAAATACCAATCAGAGCCAAAGCAATGAATGACTCATAAATAAGCGAATTTATTGTGTCTACCTCTGCTTTCCCTGTCCCTAAAATGTACCTTTGAGGAATAGAAAGTGGACCACAAAGGAGGAATGCTCCTCACGCATTCAGCAGACTCTGAAGAACAGTGGAAACTTATCAAGCAAAGATCCCTGGGAAGTGTATTTTATCAGCATTTCTGAAAGCCCAATTGGAATGGGCCGTTATTCCTGTGGAACATACATGCTGCCATTGCAAACACAACAAGGCCAGTGCATGGGGCCTGGCCACCGCCACAAGTGGCAAGTGGCCGGATTTTCACTAAGACGGACACCAGATGCCCACTGGTACCAATAAGCTGGTGCAGGGGATTGGGGGGAGGTGGGGAGGGGGCTGAATGGAGTGGAGTTAGGAGGAATGGGGTGGCGTTAAGGGTGGGGGAGGGTGGATTGGGCGTGGGAAGGGAGCAGGTTTGGTGGAAGTGGTGCACACTGAATCCTGACCCCCTTCCTGGGCCAGATGCACCTTCCTGGGTCAATGAGGACTTGTGCCATATATTGCAAGCACAGGTCCAACTTAACCAAAGGCAGCTGCTAGTGGTTACCCTGGAACAAGGGAACTAATATTCCCTGATCCCAAGGAAGCCTCCTGTGGCCAAAAATCTCCCATAGGATATAGCAGAAGCCACACCAATGCCACCATATAACTGTTCGGGGATTTGGCTGCCTGTGATACAGAAGCCCTATAAAACTATAAGTCTCAGGGACCCTTTAAGTTTCTGTTGGTAGGCCAACAGAAGGGACGATTGAAAGACTGAGGAATATCTACTGGGGTGATAGCTTTGCCCCAGGCCCAGAGCAACCTTGTACAGGCACTACCAGCCATCACCACTTGCTTCTGGAAAGTAAGTTTTGGGAAAAGGTACTGGGAAAGTTGTGAGAGAGTCATGGGTGGGGAGACTTCTATGCCTCATTATTTGCCAGCGACATAATCAGAGGCATGTTAAGGCCTGGAACAAGGAACAGCTTTAAATTTTGGCCTCTGATCTTGTCTGGGGGTCGGCAGGGCTGTTCCTGCTTCACTCTGTTGCAGAGACGCCAATCTGGGTTGGCCACAAGTCCCAAAATCCACTGATGATATCATATGCAGGTGCTGGACAGCTGCAGATGGACCTTGAAGCCAGTGAAAGGCTTGGAATTGACTGGAACCAGCCAAGAAAAGAGAGGTGTGCCTGGACTATCATTGAAGGCCTGGAAAGGTCTGAGTGATGAGCCATGGGGGAAAGAGAGGCAAAGGACTGAGAGAAACAATAATTGAGGAGATAGAGAACAGCCCAGACAGAGGGATGGAATGCTCAAGCCGTTGTGTGCAGGACTGTGTTCTTTTTGCAAGCGTTCAAATCAGGGTGTTTGCTTTTTCAAGCTCCCATGACTGAATGTTCATGGCAGCTCTGCTGTAGGTGGCTAGAAGGGGACCAGTGACAGAGAGGTGCTAGATAGAATCATGAACTTCTGAAAATAAATATGATTAAAAAAAAATTATCCTTGTGGTATTCACAGTCTAATCCTATCCAACTTTCCAGCACCAACACAGCCTCAATGCATCCCCAACCTTGAAGAGGCCTCTGTGACTGCCCTCTCCACTGCAGGATGCAGCACACACCCTGTTGATATAATGGCATCAACACTGTAATGTTAGTTAGGACCGGGCTGTCAATTTGACTTTAGGTAGTCTGTAATGGACCAGTTCAACTTTCCTCAGACATGTGTCAGTATGGCTCTCCCTATTGGGTAGACCTCCTATTTGATTGTGTTGCTGTGAACTGTTCTCAGTAAACTCACTTAGTCTACCTGTCACTGCTGAGTGTTGTATGAGGGAATTGGATTCTGAGCAAGTACCCTACCCCTAGAACCTACAAGCAAAAAGAAAACATAATCCCAGGTCATGCACTGGATATATATCTATGGACCCAATCCTATCCTTTCTAGCACTAATGCAGCCAAAATGAAACCCCAAGGAACAAACCTTCCCTTACCTTGAGTGTCACTGTTCCCCTCTCCACTGAAGAATGCAGCACACACCCTGTTGGCATGGCTGCATCAACAATGGAAAGTAGGATCGGATTGGATCCTGAGAGAATGAGATGGCCTCAGATTTGAAGTCCTACTCCCCCTGGAACCAATGATAGGGTCCAGTCCAAACCAAGTCCATATTATATTGTTTTAGAGAAGCTCATTCTAAATCAAGATAGGGCAATTTCACTCATCACCACTAATTATAGGACAGTTTTGCACTGACACATATGCATCAGCTAGTGTATTTTTGTATAAATAAGGACTTAGTCATGATCATCTAAGAGAGCAATGTAGTTTTAAAAATCTGCTGAGAAATAAGGTCCGCCATGCTTTAATAGAGCAGTATTAAGGTCCTAAAAAGGCATTTGAAACGTACAACAAACAAGGGTTGCTCACGTTGAGTTGATTATTCTTAATTTGAATGACACTGGCAACTCGGATGAAGGACAGGGCATGTGCAAACCAAAGGCAAAGTTGCCAGATCAGAGGCGGAGGCTGGTGAAGTGATAGGGGAGTGAAGCCTGGTTGGATTTTGTAGTTTGGGACTGGACCCAGGGTGGATTGGTTTTGGATGTACTGCCAGAAATCAGAAAACTGCTGGGAAACAGAGGTCCTGTTTCTCTCTAAGATAGATTGTATTAACTGTTCAAACATCAGTACGAGATAAGTAGTAGAAGTGTTTTGATGGACACACCAGCAGCCGCGGATCTCCGCAGCCTCATGCCCGGGGCAAAGCTCCGCGATGACGCCCCCCCCATGGACTATCGCCGCCCCCTGCACAGAAATCTGTCCCCCCCCCCCCCACTCACCAGAGGCTCATGGAACCTTGCGCAACCTCCTCCCACACCGGGGAAACCTCTGCGAGGTTCCCCGGCTCTATAAACTGTGCTTCCAGCAAACCGGAAGCACAGTTTCCGCCCCCTTCGGGAGCCTCAGAGAGGCTTCTGTGGGGTTTTGGCAGCTGGCACCTGGGGCATTTGCCACAGAGAGCTCTATGTCAGGCACGCAACTGCACACCAGTAAAACTACCAAGCCCACGAATCCACCTGTAGCTCCTTCTGCCCTCCTGGAAGCTGGACTATATTACCAACCACCAAGGGCCAGAAGAGACTGTCCATCACACTGACATATCATTAATGCATTGTAAGTTTTAGTATATTTCAGTTGCAAGCAATTTTGGGAGTCAGTTGTGATGGGAAAGTGGGGCATAAATGGAATAGAATAGATGGGCCTGAGTTGGAACACAGGATAAAACTGGATGGTTTATGGATGCAACTTGGCAGAATCTGGATATTACTAAATTTTCCAAACTCCAGTACTAATTACTTGTAGGACAGCATTTTGCTGACCACACTGGTAAAATACTGACTGTTTTGCAAACCTATTGCACAGTTCAGGTGTAATGGAAACGCAAAGAACGAATCCCAGGGAGCTGCTGGCTTATGCACTTCCCCTTCTGCTCTCTGTTTGCATACAGGAGGTGGCAAGAGAAACAATTTATTTTTATTTTGAAGTTAACCACAATTCCACATTACATTCAAGTTTGGGAACTGTGCTTTACTTCAAATCACAGTTAGGGAATAAATAGAGAGTGAAACCACAGCTTGATCCTGGGTTGGTTTTTCTCAAGTCATGTCTTGAAGCCAACCACACTTCCTGAATTTGAATGTAACACAACCACAGAACTGCGGTTAACTTCTTTTTTTAAGTTTGAAAGAAGAAGAAAGGGGAGGGAGGGACAGCAAAGACCCATTACTTGTGAACCAGGTTTTTGTGTATGTCCAAAATGCACAAATACGGGCTGCACGTCAAGGCACTGTCTCTTCTTTGCCATCTATGTTTCCTTTTGCTGCAGTTAGATAATGACATGTTTTCAGGGTCACTCTAATGGTTGGCAACCTTCAGTCTTGAAAGACTATGGTATAAGCCTACAGCACCCGGTATTCCCAGGAGGTCTCCCATCCAAGTACTAACCAGGCCTGACCCTGCTTAGCTTCCAAGATCAGATGAGATTGGGCATGTGCAGGGTAACGTCTATAGATATACATATACATATATTTACACACACACACACACACACACACACACACATACAGAGAGAGTCAGAGAGAGAGAGAGAGAGAGAGAGAGAGAGAGAGAGAGAGAGAGAGAGAGAGAGAGAGAGAGAGAGAGTCCTTCATCTAGAATTCCAGAATCCAGAGTATTCTGAAAACTGCAATTTTTTTGAGTGCCAACTTTTTTTTACATTTGACTTTTCGCATACAGGTGGGAGCAGGCCCTCATAGAGCAATGCATGCTGGGACACCTGGGGTACATGGATTAAAAAAAAAAAATTTTAACCTGTTTTGCACACCTATTGGCATAGCCACACTGCAACTCCTGGTCTTGGGCTGCACAGAAGGTGCCACTGAGTCAAGTGGATGGCTCAGGTGGCCTTTCAGGGGGTGACAGGGTGATGGGAAGGGGCAAGCCGGGGGGGGCATTGCCCACAGGAGACAGCACAGACCACACCAACAGTAGGTTCATTATTTGCATTCAGTACAGTATTCTGAAATCCACAAAATTGATGCTGTGAGACAGATTGTGTTTTATGTAGATGGTAAAACTGCCCATGTGGTGTTTGCAGTGTCGTGAATATCACTTTATCTCCTATTTCCCATTCAGCTAGAGACTAGCAGAGTTAGCCGATTATGCCGTTGATATGAACAAAATATTAAATGTTAGTAATTTAGTACAATTCATAATCAATATCTTCAAAACAAACTATGATGGAGGCCTTTAACTGAAACAAGTGACAGCCCTGGACCACAATAGCATAAAAGGAAGCAGCTGAAATTGGACAAGGCAGGTGGATTTCCCTTGGCACACCATATGGGCCTAGGAAAATGCATCTGAAAATAAACTGCCACCTGTGGGTTTCAAACATCCCCTGTAATTACCGATTTCAGAACTCAAGGCAGCCAGAAATGATGAAGTTGAATTTGCTTCCCAATTGTGTATGTCAGTCTTCCAGATATGACAGCAATATTTAGTTATTGTTCTTATTTAGAGCAAATTGTGCTTATCCAGTAATGAAGAAGAGTGTGTGGATTGCAGGCTTTTAAAGAAGACACATAAAACTTGGATTTATATCAGTTTTCTTCATAACTAGTAGGACCATCAGTTTTGCTGTTCCATAGAGGAAAGTCTTGGGGACAGCCCAATCTTACATAACTCCCCGAGCAGCAATACAGCTGCAACAACAGAGTGCTGTGCATAAGAACATAAGAACAGCCCCACTGGATCAGGCCATAGGCCCATCTAGTCCAGTTTCCTGTATCTCACAGCGGCCCACCAAATGCCCCAGGGAGCACACCAGATAACAAGAGACCTGCAAGGCATTCTGGGAATTGTAGTTAAGAACATAAGAACAGCCCCACTGGATTAGGCCATAGGCCCATCTAGTCCAGCTTCCTGTATCTCACAGCGGCCCATCAAATGCCCCAGGGAGCACAGTACAGGGAGCACAGCGAGTGCAGTATCCCACGGGGGAGTATCAGGCCCTGGAGGTCTCCTTTGCATAAGGGAACACTTGTTCCGTTGCCCAGGGACAAGCCATCACAGCCTGAATGGGTCTATTTGGATGTATGCCAACAATTTAGCTGGTGCAAGTCCAAGTGCACCTGGGGCAGCAGTTTGAGACTGGGGGGAGACACAGAATATTGGTAGTGTCTGTGGCATAGCTAGAGGGGGTGCGAAACAGGGAGACTCACCATGGTGTGCAAGTGGCCCTGCCTCCCCCTCAAAGCCATTCTCGGCAGTGGGAGAGAACAGAGGCATTCATCTCTATTTTGCTCCCACCACTGGGAATGGCTTGGAAGGGGAGGGTGAGAGGCTGCTTGCACACCGTGGTGAGGCTCCCTGCAAAACGTAGTGTTTTGCACCCACTCTAGCTATGCCACTGGGTGGCGCCACTGCTGCCAATACTGCCTCATTCTCAATCTGCTCTTATCCCTGCCCTATTCTTTCCTCTCCCTCCCCATATGTGCTTATCTTTCTTTACATCATGTGTGTGTGTAATGGGAATCATGTCCCATTCTACACGCAATATTCCTACTTGTCATTGTTGCTCTCTTTGTTTTCCTTCAGGGTTCCCCCCCCCCCTGTACTTAGCTACTGTATGTTCCAAAAAAATCTGTGCAGCTGCCAAGTCTGCTTCTATAGTTTAAGCAATTCGTAAAAGGGCTAAAGTTTAATAAGAACCATGCTGTAGTCAGATAAGATGATGAATGTTAAAGATGAAATTAGGTTAAAAGAGATTGGTTCCATATTCATTCCCTCTGATATTCGATTGGCTCCATCTTCCCACAGAGATTATTGTGTTTTTTTTTTTCAAATACATAAATATATCTCATGTCGTTAGAATCTGGGACAAACACAAGCCATTCTCCCCATCCTGCTCTTCCCTCTGAAGTTGACCTTTGGTGGGATTAGGGCTTTGCAACCCTTCCATGCATTCATTTTTCTTCAGTTAGCAATACCTTACATGCAAGCCAAGTATGAATGGATGAACGTGGATTCCTTCCAGAGGTATGATCTCACTAAGTACCTTTCCCTCGGTAATTGTAGGTAACACTACTTGCTTATAAATTAAATCGGGATGGAACTTCTTTCTCCCCAAAGAGATTGGCATGAAATTCACATCAAAACAAAATAGTCCATTACGAATGTGGTCATTACAAGGACTAGAGGCAAGTCAACAAAGGCTGAATCTGCCAGCTAAATTGGTAACAGGTGTTAGCACCCCTATCATAGAGACATTAAATGAGGGTTTGTGCATGGCACTACATGTCCAATCTTATTTCTCACCATCACCAAGGATGCAGCCGCACTCACGGCTATGTGCTGCACCCAGTAGTGGGGGAGAGTGATCAGGAGGCCTGACAGAGGTAACAGTCCACTGCTATCCCTTTCCCGTCTCACTGGTGCAGCCACACCAACACAGCACATACTGTATCTAGCGGGGGGGGGGGGCAGGGGTGAAAGAGGGGGAGGGGGAAGGCTGGATTGGGAGGCTTTGGAAGGGAAAGGAGATTTTAAAACCCCATACCCCTCTGTAAGCTTCCCATCTCCAGTTGGTCTCCTTGGACCAGTGCCAGTGGAGAAGAACCAATGACAGCTGGTATGTTTAGGACTGGGCTCTGAATTAAACCTTTAAGGCTTGAAGTCTATACAGACTTTCTTCTCAGTCTTAGGATTGGGTTGCTGTTAGACATGACAAACATTTCCCTTGGTTGCACTCTATGGGTGTACATTCCTATAAAAGCAATCATTTTAAAGTATGTTGGCAACCTTCAGTCTCGAAAGACAATGGTATCACGCTCTGAATGGTGGTTCTGGAACAGGGTCTAGTGTGGCTGAAAAGGCCAATTCGGGAGTGACAATCCCTTCCACACTGGGAGCAAGTGCAGTCTGTCCCTGGTCTGTCTCCCTAGCTATGGGCCTTCCTTCTTTGCCTCTTTGCCTCAGTCTGTTGGCCAAGTGTCTCTTCAAATTGGGAAAGGCCATGCTGCACAGCCTGCCTTCAAGCCGGCCGCTCAGAGGCCAGGGTTTCCCACCTGTTGAGGTCCACTCCTAAGGCCTTCAGATCCCTCTTGCAGATGTCCTTGTATCGCAGCTGTGGTCTACCTGTAGGGCGCTTTCCTACAGGTAATCATTTTAAAAGACACACACATACAAGCATGATAGAGCTAATCAATGTATTTCACCCAGATAAAGCAATTAGTAATAGGATGAAGACGAGCTATGTTCACCCTGCTGAGAAGCACCATTCAGAGAAATTTGGGCTACATTTCAGGAAAAAAAGTAAGAATGATTTCAAAATAGAATACACTGCCTGCAAAAGTACTGGAATTTTCTCTCAGAGAGCCTTCCCCAAGAGATGCTAGAGGATAGCTGACAGCATGATTTAGGTATAAGATATACCATACCATTGTACTGAAGGTGGAGCATAATGGCTCAGTCTGAGATTCTTCATCTTTGGACTTGGTTATACTTGGATCATTCTGGGGATGTCTCCGCTGCTCTACATATTTTAAAAAGAATTCAAGATATATATTCAGTAAATGCAAAATTGGTCTGATCCCGTTTGGTATGCACTGTAAAAATACCAATCTATACACAGTGGAAAATCGCATTCTTGATACTACGGCTAATTCAGTTATCCCTGCTGGGAGAATATATCACAAAAAAATACAACTATTTGGCCCATATTATTAATAATAATAATATATATACAGTATTTATATACCGCCTTTCTTGGTCTTTATTCAAGACTTTATTCAAGGCGGTTTACACAGGCAGGCTTATTAAATCCACGCAGGGATTTTTACAAATTGAAAGAAGGTTCTCTTTTTCAAGAACCACCACATTCAAGATGTTACGCTCCGATCTGGTTTAACATTCTGGCCTCCATCCTCCCACGCTCCGAGCAGATGGAACAGCTCAGCTGCAGCTTGCCAGCTGCTTCAAGGTCGCACGGTGCCGGTGGCCTCGAACTGCCGACCTTGTGGATGTTAATCTTCAGGCAAATGGAGGCTCTACCCTCTAGACCAGACCTCCTGCCTTATTACCACTTTTTGCTGTTCATTTGGGCTTCACAAAAAAGAAGCAAAACATTTTAATATTGTATTCTGAAAAGGTCAATATTTGACAGCTTGCCATGCCAACCTACTGGAGCTTTCGAGACAACGGTACAATTATTGGAGCATCTCTGTCATTGAGTCAAACACAGTCAATTAGGCCACAAACAAGAGTGCCTTTGGCCTTTGGATTTTCCTCACTAATCTCATTGCCAAAGCCTATGCTGATGGACTTTGGGACTCCGCGGGCAATCAGAAGAGTGTTCACCCAAGCCCCTTTGGGACTGAGTACAAAAGAAATGAAACTTCCCTTCACCTGAGACATCCATATGCCACTGGATGTGGCCTATTGAGGACGATTTAGGAATACAGTAATAGGTTCAACCCAAAAAAAAAGGTTCAGTGCTGGCACATGGCCAAAAGCCCTCTAAAGTGTGTGGGCACAGACTGTAGTTCAGTTCTCAGTTTCCATCCTGCAATCCGCATGGCTGTATGTTGGCATTGTACCCACTGTGCTTCTTCAGGTATCACCACCTATCTTCACATCTCTCCCCCTCTCCTGCCTCTTCCCTGAAAAACCTTGAACAAAGCTCAGCTTGACAATTGCTAGGCTCCCACCTACATTGCTTCCTTCACCTCCTTTTTACTGTTTTATCCTGCATGTCCCTGTGAGTTTGCTGGGCTCCTTAGCCTTCTGGCTACTGCAGCAGCATCTTGACCACCTCAGTAGATGGGGATCAATAGCACTGGCCTTTGCATGTGTCAGGTTTAGCCCTAGGGAACTCTAGATCTAAATCCCACTTTCTCTCTTCCAGCTTCCACCTTCAATCCCTCCCTCCTTTCCCTGCCTTCCAGTTCCTTCCTGAACCTGAAGCTGCCAGGCCTCCATGACAGTTTGGAAATTTGGTTTAAAGTATTATTTACCATATAATATGATTTCCAAACTGAATGTAATATTCTTACAACATGCTGGCAAAACTATGTCAGACCCTGTTGGCGCACAGTATGCGGCGGTTGCCGTTTTCGGTGCTGCCGTAGCCGTGTGCCATGGGAGCTCAGGATTGGACGGTCAGGCCACAACATCAGTTCTTAGCAGAGATAATGCTGAAGTCAAACTACCTAAAGTTGAGTTGACATCTATTGAATCACATTGTCTTTATATCCCTGATTCAGAAAAAGCAGGAGTAAATGCCTGGGTTTCATATTGCTAGATAATTCTAGTGAGTGTTGTGCACTTTTGTTTTCTTTTACCTTTGTTTTCAACCAGTGGCTTAGCTAGAGGGGATACAAGTTTTGCAGGACTAAGTCTTGAAACAGTAAGTTTTAAACATACAACCTCTGTTTTGCTCTCATCTCCTGGAATGGCTCCGAAGGAGGAGGGGCCCCTTGCATGCCTCAGTGAGGCTCCCTAGAAAACTTAGTGCTTTGCACCCCCTCTAACTTCACCACTGTTTTCAACCACTTCAGAAGGAAAATGGAACGGAAGGAAAAAGGGTCTCGTATTCACAGCCAACCAAATGAAAAAAAGGAGAGATCCAGTAAGGCCTCTGAACTTCTGCATGCATAGCCACAGCGAACACTACTTTAAATTGTCCATACTTAAGCAATCTTCTTTCAATAACATTAATGAAAGACACATGAAAACGCACTCCGGCAGGGAAGAGTTACTGTCAGACGGAGTGTGAAGGTGGTTTGGGAAGCCTGTGGGAGTGTTGCCAAGAGAAAGGCTTTCCAAATTTCTGTCTGGGAGACCGGAGTCTGAGACAGGCATGGGAGAGTTCCCAAGCCCAGAATATATACCGCGTGTGTATCTGTGAAACTGTTGGGGGGGATGAAGATTGTTCTGGGCACTTGTGTTTGAGAACTTCTGCTACCACCTACCCAGTGTCAAATTAGCCTACGGTTTCTTTGTCATCTTAGTTTGTTTGGAATAGCTCATATTCACGCCTAAGGAAGACAAGTCTGGATGTCGGCAAACATTATATTGAAAGAGGAACCTGGTCACAACTTGTTCATAAGCCACTGGCAACTTGGTCAAACGGTTGTACTGATATCTATACAAGGTTTACACAGTGCTCTTTTTTTTCCCTTGTAAACCCTTGAGGTCAGCTTGGAAAGGCATGCACAAGAGAGACGGAATAGTACTGCCTTCCAAGCTCCCAAGATACTCAAGTAGTGTTCATATTACACTAAGAACAATAAATAATCATATTACCCATCACTGCATCAGCATAGATGAGCATCATCCAATGCTTGAGTGGCGCCCTCCAGGAATAACAGGATTCGTCTTGACTCCAAAAGTGTTTCCAAACCATTCTTTTAAAGTAGATTTATCAGCGCATAAAGAGATAGATCAGACTAAACACCCTCGCCATGCGATTAAGGGAACTGGCTCTGAATCCTCCAGGAAGGGAGAGGCCAGGATGTTTGCATATAACCAGTGGTGTAGCTAGAGGACGGGTGTTCACCTCTGTTTTGCTCGCACTGCCCAGAATGGCTCTGAAGGGGAGGGGTCGCTTGCACGCTGCGGTGAGGCTCCCTGCAAAACTTAGTGCTCTGCACCCTCTCTAGCTATGCCGCTGCATATAACTTTTACTGTGTGGGGCCATTTGGGCAATTTCAATATTGTCCACACTTACCCTCTGTTTATTAGCATCACATTCTGAAATAGGTGTCAGAACCTGAAGGTTACAGGACTAGGCCCATTGGAACTATGTTGAACTAGACCCATTGGCTCTTTCACATATGGGGAAACCAAGACTGCAGATTGAAACTTCTTCAGGTGCAGCAGGCTGGCCCTTGGCCAAAGCTACAAAAGCTTTGAGTGGGAACTTTGCTTTGGTAATAGATGTCTTCCAACTTATGTCCTCTCTTGCCCCATCCCTGGTTTCTGATTCTCAGCTCTTAACTCCACACTGGTTCAGCCTGACAACAGCAAGAATGACAACAGGCTGAATGTTCAAGAATTCAGTTATTCAGGTGTTGCAAAGCTTTTGTTTACCTGGTTTAGTTCAGGATTGAGTTTCATTCAGGGGCCCATACTTGATTGTATAGTAACATCTCTGTATCCTGGGCATAGTTTGTGATGTTAAGCCAATGCAGAAGCTGCTAGTTCATAACTGAGCCTCTTGAGACTTGCTGGTACCACAGACCTTGAAAGCTTCTCTAATTTTATTCTGAAACTTACTATGCCAGTAGAAATTTGGTTTGTACCATAGTCTTTACTTGACATAAACTTCCCCACAATATTCAGAGCTTACACCTTTAACTCTGAGATTAGGGGGCAAAGCCTCAAAGCAAGAAGTTTGCTTGCTTTGCTACTAAGGCAGGCAGCTGGGCTTGAATCCTGTAATTTCTCATTAGAAATTAACAGCCCAATGCTAACACCTGCCATTCTATAGCACCACTGATATGGTGCATGTGCTACATGCTATGGTGGGGGGGGGGGCAACCAGACAACACAGTAGAGGTGGTAACTTACTTCCCCATAGGCTGCCTGGTCTCCTTGGACGGAGACCAGCTATTTAGCTGGTGTAAGTCTGAGAAGTCTGGGGGGAGGGTGGTGGTGTCAGGCTGAGAAAAGATGCATAGGATGTCAGTGTGTGCCACTGATCCTCCCCCACCTGCCTGGAACCACCCCTACCCTGGCTCAGTCCTTATCCCCAAACCTCCCATGTCCCTTCTCTGAACTGCCCCTGCTGCTGACCTACCTGCTCTGATGTGGGTTCGGCGGCCCACTGTGATGTTGGTCCCAGGCTTTACATGCACAGATCGCAAGATCATCAGCATAAGGCTACCATAGGATTGGCCCACAAGTTCATTCCCCATTAACGGTCTCAAGGGCATTAAAGAAAAGAAATGAAAAACTCTACTGCAATCGGTAGTGCTATTCTCTAGACTTTTAACTGTCCCTTTTCTTGAAGGTTTAGTGAAAAACAGATCAATATAAAAATGCAAGATGGTACTGACGTTCAGCTGGAGTGCAAAAGAATGTACCCAGACCTTCAAGGATAAAAAAAAAGGTGAAAGCAAGGATGTGGAGTTCATGAAAGAAAGCGGTGCCTCTTCATACTCTCCCATCACTTCACCTTTAGCCCAAAAGCATCCCACATTACTCATGAGATCAATTTCAGCCTGTGTGTATTGATTTCAACTTCCACTGACCTTATTAGCCTTCTGAACCAGAGCTGCACACGGTTTCTCAGCAGACAACAGATCAATATGTAACCTAAGTTTGGCTTAACCGTTTAGCCTCAGAGGCAAGAAAATGTTCCTGAGATGTAATTCACAGTCATTTTTTCTATTTACCGTATTTGTTTAATACAGCTCAACAGTTTTGAGGGTTTCGAAGCAGAAATGGAATGATGTCTTGCATAGCTCCCATCTATTTCAGGAGGTCTAGAGGTTGATGATTTGGAGTCTTGAACTGGTGGCCTGAAGACTGGGGATTAAGACTGTGCATCTCCACCACTTATCTTTGGCCAAGGGGTAGAACACTAGGGAGATATAGCTATGTCAGCCAAAGAATTCATAGCCTGACACTAGGGATGTCTTTGCATATCAATGGGATTGAGCATCTGCACACAGTCTAAGTGAGCATCTGCAAAAGCTTGCAGCCTTTACAGACCAACAAAATGTCAGCCTCTTTGACCAATTTTTTCCCTTCTCCTAAAGCCACGTATTATTTTGGTGTCTTGGAAAGGCATGAAGGGTTGTTCCCAGACCACTGGTAGAGTCTTCCTTTTTGCTTGGCATGGAGACTGCGATAACCAGTCCGAGAATCCTGACAGAAAATAGATGCTATTTACATTATTTCTGCCAAGGAAAGGCCTTCCAAGGCCTTCTGAAGACCTCCATTCCATAGAAATGATGCTCTACTAGAGCCTGGGTGTGCCCGTGGAAGGGGTGACATCAGAGGTTGGCCATGTTGGCAGAGTATCCAAGCACATCAGATGGTCTACCTTATGAGGTCAACCCCTGAACCTTCTGAATTGGTGGCAGTGGTTAACACCCTGTGCACCATTGGGGGGGGGAGGAGAAAGGATGTCATACAGAACCAAGGCAAGGTTTTTCCCAAGGAATTTCAGGAAACTTGTTCCAGGATTGACCCACCATCTCCCCCTTTTCCAGCACCAAAGATAAGGCCTTGGCTTTGGGGGCAGGGAAAAGGGAAAATGATGGTGGTTCAGGATTGATGGGGCCACACATTTGGTTGAAGCAGACCTCTGCTCATCTCAACACTGCTTGGAAGTGTTCAGGCATGGTTGTTTGTTTTTCCTAGCATCTCTGGTCAAATACTTGTGATTCTTCTTCTTGACTCCAGGAGGGCAGAAAAATGGTCGGTGGTAATACTAGACTTCTATGAGAGCTTCAGGGTTAGGCTTGAGCTGCCAAGTTCTAGTTTAGACATGCAGCAAAATCACGTGATAAACCTTTTCCTGGCCTTGGGGAATGTTTGAATATTCCCCAACCAACCCAAAATTCATGTATGTAGAAAAATGAGTAAGTTATGGAAATGGATTCAGTCTTGTCCCTGGCATGTTCTTTAGTGATTTGTATTTTTGGAGGGGGGTGGAGGGATAGGGGGTAGGGTAGCATTCAGACTTCCAACTTGAAGTGGAACTGCTATGGTCCAGGAAACTCTTTACTACTACTGTGAAAATCTTTACTACTGTGTGTAAATTAACCGAGACTAAGAGACCTATCAGTGAAGACCTTCTGGCCCTTGAGGTTCCTCACTACGCCAAATGCCACCTGGTGTCCCTCTACCCAGTAGCATGCCACCTACCTCATCCACTGCTGCTCCTCCTACTGGCCCCTGGATTCAAAAAAAAAGAAAGAGTAGTCTGGAAGAGGAAGTGTGGAGAGGAAGAGAGTGGTGGGCTAGAAGAGTGTAGCTGTTGCTTTAGCCTACCATTCTTCTTTCCTCCACCCATCCTCTTCTACTCCATTTCTCGCTTTGTTTTTAAACTCAGAGACTGGAAGGATAAGGCAGGAGGTGACCCACCACCAACAATTTTCCAGGTAAGAGGAACATTGGACAGAGGTTGGCAAAGTTTGGAGGTGTGGGACATCCCCATCCCTGCTGAGGTGAAGTCAGCTTCATGAATAGGCTGGCCCTCAGTCCTTTATGGACACAGATATCCTTTGCTGCCTTCTTCCTCCCTTCAACTGCAGAGGAGCAAGGGCCGACAAGGGCTTGAATGGGATAACTTCCTCCCTGGATGGTGCTTTCTTCATTTTCAGGGCATCTTTCAAAATGTGTCCATTACCAACATTACTGTTTTATAATCGATGCCTGGGATTGAAGAAATCATACAATTAGGCCGTCAGACCCAAAGAGGATTTTATTCTGTGTTTCTCAAGTAGTAGCACATCCCCCTTGCCCATTCTTCCTGGTAAACTACTTTAAAACTAAGGGAACAATCCTAACCCACTCTCCAGCACCGACATAAGGGCAATGAAGCTTCCCTTACCTCGGGGTAAGGGAACAAACATTCCCTTACTTTGAGGAGGCCTCTTTGAGTGCCACCCAACTGCAAGATGCAGCACACGTCCCATTGGCACAGTTATGCCAGCACTGGAAAGTTGGTTAGGATTTGGGCCTAAAGACCTCACACACTCACTCACTCATGGAAAATGTTTATCCTGCCTTTCCCATGCCAAAGCACATGCTGAAGGTGGCTTACCAAGCTCCATAATAAAATGTACAATGTTTCACAACAATTAGAACAGCTAAAATCTTTAAACCAGAACAAAAAAGAAAACCCAAAAATACATATACCGTAGTGCCAATTAGGAGGAGGCAACAATTTGGTCCAGAAGGAGCAGTCAGGCCACTGCACTACTACAGAGGAACGAACACCCAGCCATCAACCAAATGCCAAACGAAACAGGTACATTTTGAGCTGAAAGGCCACGAGGGAGGGAGTCATTCTTAATTCCCCCAGGAGGGAATTCCATAATTGTGTCGCCACTGCAAAGAAGACTTGCCCCTGTACCACTGTCCCTCTAACTTCAGACAGAGATGGAACTTGAAGGAGAGCCCCCTCAGATGACCTAAGAGGGCAGGCTGGGCTGGAATGTATGAAAGAAGGTGGTCCCTCAGCCTGGACCCAAACCATGAAGGGCCTTAAAGGTCAACACCAGCACTTTGAATTGGGCTTGGAAATGAATGGGCAGCCAGTGTAGCTGCTGAGACAGTGCTCCCTCAGAGTCAAACCACCTGGCCCCTGTAACCACCTGGGCTGCCGCATTTAGCACTTTCAAAAGCACTCTGTGGCACAGCTCTGGAGCCTGCTATTAAAAGATGAAATGCCACGAATTCCACTGGACATGCACAGGGCCAGTCCAAGACCTTCTGATGCATGAGGTGGTGTGTCAAATGCTGCCCTCCATGTTTCCTCTTCCTCCCTGTCCCCCGCTTCCTTTCCAATCCAGGGAGTGGAAGGAGGAGGAGCAGTGGAAGCAAGTAGGTCAGGGGTGTCCAAACTTTTTGGCAGGAGGGCCACATCATCTCTGACACTATGTTGGGAATCAGGAAAAAAAAGAATTAATTTGCAATTAAAATTTGAATAAATTTACATAAATGAATATATTAGAGATAGAACTTATATGAATGAATGAAGATCTTAAGATAACTCAAACTCTATAAAAGACCTTGCACAAAGCAAGGCTGGCTTTTCCTTTGTGACCACTGCTACAAGCAGCAAGCAGTGGAGGGAACCCTCTTGATCTTGAACCCTGCAGATCTCTTGACTAAGGTATGCAACTTGTCCCTCAAAACGGCCACGGTGCCAGAAGATTGGAGGATAGCAAATGTCACGCCTATTTTTAAAAAGGGAAAGAGGGGGGATCCGGGAAACTATAGGCCGGTCAGCCTAACATCCATACCGGGTAAGATGGTGGAATGCCTCATCAAAGATAGGATCTCAAAACACATAGATGAACAGGCCTTGCTGAGGGAGAGTCAGCATGGCTTCTGTAAGGGTAAGTCTTGCCTCATGAACCTTATAGAATTCTTTGAAAAGGTCAACAGGCATGTGGATGTGGGAGAACCCGTGGACATTATATATCTGGACTTTCAGAAGGCGTTTGACACGGTCCCTCACCAAAGGCTACTGAAAAAACTCCACAGTCAGGGAATTAGAGGACAGGTCCTCTCATGGATTGAGAACTAGTTGGAGGCTACCCTAGACACCTTTAAAAGGGGATTGGACAAGTTTCTCGAGGAAAAATCCATTACGGGGTACAAGCCATGATGTGTATGCACAACCTCCTGATTTTAGAAATGTGCTATGTCAGAATGCCAGATGCAAGGGAGGGCACCAGGATGAGGTCTCTTGTTATCTGGTGTTCTCCCTGGGGCATTTGGTGGGCCGCTGTGAGATACAGGAAGCTGGACTAGATGGGCCTATGGCCTGATCCAGTGGGGCTGTTCTTATGTTCTTATGTTCCTCAGCTTGCAGCTCACGTGAGAGGTCAAACAGTCAGCCCTTGCGCTGAGATTAGTTGCGTTGGACCAGTGTGGGCTCCAGCAAGTCTCTGGAGAGCCAGAGGCTCATTGGAGACTTGGGGCTCCCCCATGGGCCGAATTGGGGTTCCCCGAGGGCTGCAAGTAGCCCTCAGGCCGGGGTTTGGGCACCCCTGAAATAGGTGGACAGAGATGTGTGTCCCCATCCCCAGGCGATCTCTTTCACTTGGCAACTGCTTCTGTGGGCCTCATGGATGGGCCTGCACTTCAGCCTATCTAAAGTAGCCCAGTGAAGCTCTTTAGATACAGACATGTTTGTTTGTAGTCATAAAATTGCTCCCTGGCCTGAATTTTCATGAATGGACAGGTCATAAATCGAGCACATGGTTTGAAGGCCGAAATCCTCATTTCTATTTTCTTCCACTGCAGCCTTTTGGATGCTAATTGAAATTCCTCAGGACCCTGAAAACAATTTGTATCTGAAACATAATTAGTTTTTTAAAGGTGGGGGGAGGGCGGGAAAAGTGAGTGGTTTTCCCTGCTGCTTGTTTTGCTATGACCTAACGGTAAAATTTAATGGATAGTTTATTATCCAGAAGTGTTCCCCTCCTACTGCTTCACACAAATACGGTTTCCCAAATGTTTGTGTCAATTTCACAAGAAGCCAGAGAAAGGCTTCACTGTTCCGCTCTGACTTTCCGTTCTGAAATTATGAACCCTAATTATTGTACCAGAAGTATATCATATTAACTCGCGTGGTTGGCTTCCAAAACAAGAAAAGAAATAAGTCTGTAAAGTTTTCGGAGACCTTACCTCATACGACAGCTATGAGACAAAGACCGTCTATTGTCATTTGTCTGTTCCTTGCATGTGAACTTGACCGGCGAGGCAGTCAATGCAACCATTCATAGGCCCAATTTAAACAGATTGTTTAAAATGGCTACATGTCACAACGGGAAGGTCAAGGAGAGGAAAAGTTTGTTTCTTGCAGAAAGAGCGAGGGATTTTTACGCCGAGAGGGGAAAATAAAGCCAGCGCTCCCTCACTGCTAAATAGCAACAGACGTAGCTGTAAAACAGACGGCGTGATTGGAAAGCGAAGATATTCAAACCTGATAAGCCAGAGATTCCTAAACAGAGTTGCTAGACGCTACGTGATTTCCATGATTATACGAGGAGCAACAATTGATACGGACAAGGATATGTACAGCATGCCAGGAGAAAACCAAATTTCCCCTGTTCAAAAAAAAAATAAAAGTATTACACTACTTCAGCCACACTGTGAGAAAATGCTTTAATAAATATTTAGCCTTACTGGGTCTATGTAGCTAATAAATATTTAGCTTTCTCAGTTCTGCACAAGCACACGGTTTGCTAAGGAGACAGTCCATATGATATTTGATACGCACTCCTTTTCCCAGCGCAAGTCGCGTTTTAAACACTCACAGACCAGCTCTCGTTTCTGACACTTCATGACATGCTCTGAGAACTTGAATCAGACTGATCCAAGCCTCTTATGGCCCTGTGCATGCAGACTCCCATGATCCTCTCAATACTCAGATGTAAGCCTCATTGATTTCAACTTCCAGAGCAGTGGTTGTTCCATGTGAATTTATAGTAACGAAAGGATGAGTCTTGTAGTGTAAGACTAACAACACATTCGTTGAGGCACACGCTTTCATTGGATTACAGTCCACCTTATTGGCGGCATGAACTGAAATCTTCAATAGGCATACATCCATATGTATAACATGCATGAGTGGGTATACATGCACATATGTGAGTACTGTGGTATAGATAGACTTTTGGTGGTTTGTAACAGTTCCAGTTCCCTCTGATCCTTTCTTGGAATGGTTCAGACCTACTGCATGGGATGCTTGTTCTGCCCTATTCTGGCCATGAAGGCTTGTAACAGTGCAATTCTATCAACCCCCAATGCAGTTGCACCACTGGAGCTTGGACTGCATCCTGTGGGGAGTAGGGAGTCCCAAAGGTCTCCTCTGGGCAAGAAGGTAAGCCTCCACTGGGCAAGGAGGTAAGCCTCTTCCCTTACCTGGAGGTAAGCCTCCACTGCTTGGACGGATCTACTTGGACTTGCAACAGCTATTTAGTTGGTGCATCTCCAAGTGGACCCAGAATCAAGGACAGAATCGAAATAGAATATTGGCCGTGCCACTACCAACAATACCATCTCCTTCCCAGCCTCAATCCACCCTCCTTACCATCCTCATTCCTGCCCTCCTTCTTGCCCCAAAATCTGTCCCAACCCATCCCACCCTCCAACCTACTCTGACCACCCTTGTCTCCTGCCCACCCACCTTCAGGCTGACCTACCAAAGCTGGGGCTTATAGGAATGCTGCTGGAGTGCAGTGGTGGCCCAGCTGCACAAAATAGCATGTCGCCATTTCCAACAGCCATAAAGCACACTGCACCACCAGAACATGAGTTCCAGTGGGCTCATTGGTGTGCCCCGTAGTGCCTGCTAAGATTGGGCTGTTAGTGAGGCAAATGGCTAATGCAGCAGTTTTCAAACTCTCATGAAGAGTTTGCACCACTGTAAGTTCTTGTGGGGGCAGGGTGAGGCAGTGGGGCTGGGGGGAAGGCAGCGACATGATCCCCAGGATCCTCAGGGGGATCCTCAGGGGGGCTGCAGGGACAGGGATGCACTCACCAGTCTCTGCAGCAGTTATCTGGGGTGCAGGGAGCCCTGCATGAGCATCTGCAGGGCTCCCCAGCCTGCAAAAAGTGAAAGTGGAGCGATCGTGCTCCACTTCCACAAAACTGGAAGTGGAGCACAATCTCTCCACTTTCACTTCTGACAAGCTGGGGAGCCCTGCAGACGCTTGCACAGGGCTCCCCATGCCCCAGGATGGTTACTGCAGGGACCGGTGAGTGCATCCCAGTCCCTGCAGCCCCCCTGAGCGACGCAATCCTGGGGATTGTGTCGCTGCCTCCTCCCTGCCTCCTTGCTGCCCTGCCCCTTAAGGGGGCAGAGACCAGGGTCTTCAGGCTGGGGTGTCACGATGCCCCAGTTAGAAAACCACCGGGCTAATGGATTGTTCCTGTGGCCTGTCAATAAACAGAAGTTGTTTTTAAGCATACCTGTCTCTGTTGAGTGCTGACATGAGGAAAGGAGCAATTGGGGCCTGTGATTACTGATGCCTGGAACCCACAAAGAAGGATAAAGCATTTTAGGTACAGAAAATAAAAAGAGAGAGAATCAATCATAAGAAGACATGAAACAAGGCAGATCCTGTATTGTGCTTAAAATGATGCAGGATAAGCATGGTGACCAGGGCTTACCTAAGACTTCCTGATACCAGAGGTGGTGTGTGCCAAATGCTGACCTCCTTACCTGATGATGTGCCTCTGCAGATCCCACCATCTAGTGTTCTAGCTCAGAACTTTCCTCTCCTCAGCATTTCTGCTTCCTTTCTGCCTCTTTCTTCATTTTCCAACCCAGGAAGTGGAAGACAGTGGGGGCATGTTGGTGGACAGAGATGAGCGCCTCCTACCAATCTGAAGCAACCATATCAGTTGGCCTCCTAGATAGAACGGCCCTGTTGGTGACAGTTCACAGTTGGTAATATCAGTCTCCTAGCAATGCTAAGTTAATGTACTCTATAACATAGTGCAAAAATAATAATATGATGAATGTTGAAAAGTTTCAGCTGAGACCTGTGTTCATGGTGCCAAGCGGCTGGTCACAGGATTGCAACATTAGGTTTGATAAAGGATCCTGTGTAAGGCCAGAATGATCTCTGACCGTTTTTTAAAGGCTGACTCCCGTGGCATATCGCAAACTCTTTTGAAGCTCCTCATAATTGCAGAATGTTCTTCCCCCTGTAACATTCAGGGAGGGGGCTATTCAGCCTAAAGCCCCCTTGGGCTTCCAGAACTATTTTCATGGTTCCTTGGATCCTGGCCATGGTGCTCTCATGCACTGAGATGTGCTAATAGCACTTGGTCCTGCCAAGATGAAAGCGGAACAAAAAAAATCATTTTGAAAAATGGTGCTATTCCACTTTAATGTACACAGAAATTAAATGCCAAGGCTCTGTAGGAATGCATGCAGTTTTTATACTTTACTCTCTCAGTAGGAAAACCCTGAATCATGTCAACTTTAAAGAACAGGAGAACAACATATTGCCTCTGGGTTCCGCTGGCGAGCAATCCAATCCTATGCTGCTTCAGCTGTTGCGATGTAAAGGGAGAGTCATGCTGCAGCAGCTGAAATGACATTGTATGTGAAGCCAGAGGGCAGAATGAGATAGCCAACTGAGACTATAAATCACTGCTTTATTTTCCCCCACCCAGCAGTGGGGTGGCTGCCCTGCTCCAACAACCCCTTCATTCCTAGGTACATTGGTGGTCTTGTTTCAGCCAAAACCTGTCAGCTCCATGCCCAGAAATGACACAGATGAGCTCCACAGATGCTGGACCATGTTCTCCCTATTTTCCCAGCCACCCGCATGGGGCACACCTTCCAGGGCCACCCCTCCCCCTCTGAACACAACCAGAGCTGCGCTCCCATTGTGTCCAGATGGTGGTTGAAATCATCACTTCCAGTTTTCAACTGAAAACCGGATGTTACACTTTTCGGCCCTCAGAACACATTTCTGAGGGTTAGGAGGCTGTGCATGACCTCCCCGGCTCTCAGAACACCCACTGAATGCATTTGGAGCACAGCTTCAGTTGCATTTGGAGGGGTGCAGGGCAAGCAAGGCAGGCTGGACCACCAGCGATGACAGCATTGCCGCTCCCAGAACAGCGCCGCCTGGGGTTCTATGACCCCTATGACCCTCCTCAGCTACAAATATGCTCCCAGTAGTCTCTTTTTGTAAGCAATAAAGGCAATATCACCTTTGTTTTAGAGCTGGTGTGGTGTGGTAGCTAAGAGCATGAGCAGACAGCTCAACTTCACCATGACATAATTAGGTGGCCTTCGTCAAACCACTTCTCTTTGTCTTTCAGCCCAATCCAACCTACCACCATGTATGCCAGGACAACCACCACCCTGCTGGTGCAGAAGTCTTGTGGCCAATGGATGTGCTACAGACATCAGTGCAATGTGGGAAAAACACCACACTGGCCTAACTTGGACATCACTCAGACACTGGCACAATTCTGCCAGCAGCAGAAACAGGGAAGAGATGGGGGTATGACACATAGACATAACACCAATTATGCATGGATGTCACGCTAACATTATGCCAATGACGTGCTGATTGATGGCAGGATGTTGCTCCATGGGTGACAGGTGATGTTGGGGTTTCTATGGATGCTGTTGGCTTCACTGGGAAGGGCTGTGCCAGCGTCACCAGAAGGGCCGCACCAGAATTGCTTGGGAGGGCTGTGCTGGTATGGTGGATGGATGAGCTTTCAGTATGAAGGCTGTTATCATCCTGTTGCACGGATAAGCATTACAATATGATGAATGTCATGCGGTGTCCATGTGATGTTGGTATAGCATCCCAATAGGACTGGGCCTTATGACCATGTACAAAACCACTGTCAGTGTTAGTAAGTTTCAGAAAGTCACAAGAGTATTGTAGAAAGTAATGCTGAAAGAATTAAACTTTTACTGTGAGCTGGAAATGAAGATGATAAAGCCATATGAAAAGCAGCTGACTATGGTTTCATTTGATTGAACAAGATGCAGAGCAGGGCCGTAGCTCAGGGGGGCAGGGGGCGCTTTGGCCCCACTGATCCAGCAGTTTGCCCCCCTGGCATTTTTTCCAGACATATGAAAAATATGTCATGTAGATGCGGTTGAATGTCCTCCAATTTAGCTCCTATTCCTTGAGAGCTCAGCCCCTCCCTGCAGGCGGCCTCCTCCAATTGGCTCAGGCTGCTGCTGCTCAGTAACTCACCTTAGGGGACAACCATAGCAATCTGCTGATAGTCACAGGACACCAGAGAGGCAGGCATGAAAAAGCCTGGAGGGAATGTGCTCAGTGCCTTCCATTTCCCTCCTGTGAGCTGAGTGGCTGTGCGGGCACTTTGCAGGACTCTGGAGGCTGCTGCTGACTCTGGTGTCATTTGGGGGTGAGCAGGCAGGCGATTTTGGATGCACCATTTTGGCTGTTTGGGCCAGGAAGGGCCTTTCTCGGGGGGGGGGGAGACCATGGGTCCGGCCTCTGAGATTTAGGATGCACCATTTCGGCTGTTTGGGTCAGGAAGGGCCTTTCTCTGGGAGGAGGAAGAGGAAACCATGGGTCTGGAAATCTGAGATTTTGGATGCACCATCTTGGCTGTTTGGACCAGGGAGGGCCTTTCTCTGGGGGGGGGGGGGAGGGAACCATGGGTCTGGCCTCTGAGATTTTAGATGGACCATTTCTGCTGTTTGGACCTTTCCTCTTTCTGTCTAATCTGGCTTCAGTTGGGGGTAATTTGATGCCCTTTTTGCAACTTCTTTCGTGCGCAGGAGGAAAGAAGGCTTGGTGCTTCTGGCAGGGATGGGGGGGCGAGAGAGAGAGAGAGAGAGAGAGAGAGAGAGAGAGAGAGAGAGAGAGCATGTAGAGTGAATAAAACAGGGTCCTGGAGGGCTCCTTGGAAGTTATGACCTCTGGTCACCCTGCCCCCATCCAGAGCACATGGAGAGCATGGCTGGTCAAGAGAACCTACAAGGAAGGTCGGGAGAAATTTCTCTTGTACTGGCAGAGGGGGCGGAGACGGTGCCATTCTACTGTGGAACATGCTAAGTACTACCAAGGTATTGCTGCGGGGAGGGCAGGGGGCAAAGCGGGCGCAAAGCACCTCCTGCAAAACAGAAGTGCTTTGCACCCACTTCTATTGCAGTTTCCAAGCATCGGGAAGTGCTGTGGAGGGCAGTGCAGGGCTCCCTGCACCTGCTGCAGCCCTACATTGTAAAAAGTAAGTGCAAAGCACCCCCCCTCGCCCCCCTTAGCAACACGATCCTGGGTATCGTGTCACTGCCTCCCTCCATTTCCCCCGCCCCTTAAAGGGATGGGGGAAGTGTTACACAAACTGGTGGGTCGCAACCCACCATTGTGAGAACCACCAATTTACATGATACGGAGCATTAGCTGATGACTTCACCTGGTGGTGCAGCTTGGGAGCCATTTATAAAAATATCCATCAATAAGAGGTATTGAGTCATTGCCCTTCCTTAAAATTCCAGCACATACAATACTCACAAGGAAGCTGTGCTGAATTTGAACCCATTTCTCTAATTGTTTCAAGCAAAATTGCTTGGAGATGTGGTGCATTTTCCCCCTGCTGAACTCTTGCACGTTTTAGAATGCAATTCTATACACTCTTACCTGGGAGTAAGTCCCATTGAGCTCAGAGGGAGTTGCATATTTCTGAGTAGATTCCATTAAACATAGTGGGAGTTACTTATTTTGGAGTAGTCATGCATAGGATTGCACTGCTAATGGATTCATTTAAGGTGTATTGAAGCCCAAAGCCTGTGGGAGGACTTACACTGCAAAATGGATGTAGAACACCTTCGCTTTACTCTAGCTTGGGCACAAGAAGTCATGGGAAAATGAAAGCATTTTTCCTTAACCGTTCATGAGGGATACATTAGCCATGGTATGACTGTATGCATGAGCTCATTTTTATCTCCGTCCTGCTCTCTTTTGAATTTATATATTGGTAGGGTAGTAACCACCCATGCCACTTGGGAAGATGTGGCCAAATGGTTACATTAGCTGCTTTCACAAAGCGAAGCACAAGATGTATTAGTCAAATATTCTGCTAATAAAGTTAATTTGTTGGCTGTGGTTTCGGGAGAGGGGTGAGGGAAGAGGGAAGGAAGCATGTAACAAGATTAGCAAATGGTTTTCTTATTGCTTATTATTGTTGTCAACATATCAGCTGCACAACTGGGACTGTAATGTTAAAATAGAGGAGCCCCACTGCATCATGCAAGCCTAGAGAAGTTGCAAGCATTCCATCAGTGGAGCCTGAAATAGTGAACTCCACCCAGTCGCATTGCTGGCAGGTTTTCCCCTGGGGCAGGTGTCACCCCCTTGCTGCACAACACCCCCTCACACTGCTGAGCACTGAGCACTGCTGGAACTGGCAGAGCCAGGCCCACTGATGCCTGGCATGCAAGCACAAGACACATCACCTCAAAGTAGTTTGGTGGTGACATGAATGATGTTGGTGCATCATTGGGTCAACACCAATTGCTTGGGGGGGGGGTGATTTGCAGCCAATCAGATGAAAGGGCAGGTGGGAAGGACCTTACACCACCAAACATGGCATGGAGTTCCATTCAGTGGAGACTCGACAATACATCTATCACCTCCTTGTCCTGCCCTGGAACATGGCACCTGGGACAGTTTGCCCTAATCACCCCCTAATGACACCACTGACTCCGCCTGCTCAAATGTCAGTGAACGGAAGTGAAATGACCATCAGTTGAGGATGTGTTCACAACTATTTGACCCTTATGTGAGCTAATCAACCAGTCGCAAAGATTGTTTTCAAACTCTGGTGAGTAGTCAATGCTTGCAAAAGTTTTGACCTTTTGTGAGCATATTCAGGACTCTGCAAGAGATCTAACTTGTGGCCTAATTGATTGACCTCATAAAGGACTTAGTTTTTCTGGGCATTTGCTTGGAGCATGTGCAAAAGCTTTGCTCAATTTCAGGTCAAGCTTTGGGATACTTGTGCATCCCTATCAGTGTTCTGTTCTCCATGGTGGCCAGCCAGTTGTTTCAGCAACATTTTGTCTCCCTGATGTACGTGTCAACTTTTCTACATGACTTCCATTTGCTAAATAGCTGCAGGACCAGCCCAGGACCTCCTGGCACTGGAGGCAGCATGCCAAATGCTGTCCCCCATACCTGGTGATGTGTCAACCTCTACTCTTCCCACTCCCCAAACTTACCACTACCACAATGCCATTAGAACCCAGAAGTGAGTGACAATGATGCAAAATGCATCACATCACCTCTACTCACCTTTGGGTTTGGAGGTCTAACATGAGCCTCAAAATAGCAGTGAGTAGGTCAGGGAGGCAGGAGGGCTTTTCCCAGCATGAGGTTTTTGCGCAGCTCTGCCCGCCGATCTGAGTTTCCTGCTGCTGTTAGACGGTCCGTACTGTGGTCTTGCTGCCGCGTAGTGGGAGCCCCATGACGCTCTGTTGAATGCCTCATGATGCTCCTGGGCATCGTGACTTACAGTTTGGGAACTACTGGAATGGGGAGAGGAGGAGAAGCAGTGCAGGTTTGTGGAAGTGGATGCTCCCCATCAATCTGCAGCCTGAGGCCAAACTTCAGTTGGCCTCATGGATGGGCCATTCTTAAACAGCTGCATTGACTCATCCTCATTTGATAGTACAAGATGGCCTCTGTTGTCTCTGATTACTTCTCTGCATTTCAGTGTTGCCCAGAGCCATCCTTGCTCCACCTCCTGTTACACCATTCATCAAGACCTGAGGAGAGATTCCCCCGGGGGCTGGGGATAAGAATAGGCCCTCAGTTTGGCTGTACTTGTCGTAAGAGGCGACTAAACAGCCACCGGGTAGATGGGACTCGTCAGCCTGGGAAGGCAGCTCATCTGAGAGAAGGAAAACTCTGATCCCAAACCTCCACTGCCTTGTGGCTACATCCAGTTATGGGAAAGGCTTCAGGAGTCAACCTCGAGGCAAAATCCAGAGCCGGAGTCCCTGAGGCAGTTCATGGCTGAACACAGTCACGTTCTGGCAACTCCTGCGACGCCGCTGGAACCAACCATACTGGCTTCTTCCTTTCCATTGGACCATTTCAGTGACGTGGAGAGGGGGGATTTGCTGCATGGGTAACAGTCTATCCTCCATATCTACTTTACCCAGGCTTCATGCACTGGAGAGGACACTCTGTTCCAGAACCACTATTCAGAGCGTGACACCATAGTCTTCCGAGACTGAAGGATGCCAACAACAAAAAGAGGAGAGATGAAACTTACACAGCTTGATGAAACAGCCCGAAGTGGAAACAATCATTTCCACAAATATTTAAACAAACATTTCAGTTGTGGGATATGAGAAAGCATTCTCTTATTCAGAATTGGGGTGGAGAATTTGCCCAAAGCAAAATTCAGATAGGATCTAGGAACTTTTCTTCAGATTAAACATCAGAGGGATTACTACGAAAACTAACAGTTTTGAAATGTGAGATTATTTGGGGGGGGGGTCCCCCACACTTTGTTAGATTGTTACCAGATTAAAATGTAATTCAAAGCAAACTGGAAGGTTTCTCAAGGAAAAAAAATGTTTGAAGAATGTAGTGAGAAGCCAACAAATTTAATAAAACTAGCTATATATTTTGTTTGCATGTGTGGTATCAACACATTCCTACTCTCATATATTATTATGTACACACAATCATGTGAATGAGGCAAAGGAGGACATGTGATTCAGATCAGAGTGTGTGTTCCCACTGAACAAAGGTTGGGGTTAAGAGAACATTAGTTTGTGAGTATCTCGTAAAGGCGAAACTTTTCCTATGACTTGATACAAACTCCCCCATTTCTCTTTGGCTACAGTGACAATTTCATGCCATCGTATTGGAGCCTTCAAGACAATGGCACAAGCATCTCTGTCATTGAGACAAACACAGCCATTGGGTCATGAAAAAGAGTGCCTTTAGTCTCTGGCTCTTCTTCAGCAATTCCATCAAAGTCCATGCTCATTGAGTTTTGGGTTCCATGAACAATCAAAGGAGGGATCACCCAAGCCCCTCTAGAACTGAGCACAAAAGAAATAAAACTGCCCTCCCTTGGAGAACTAGGTGTGGCCCATTTAGGACCATTTAGGAAAAATAGCTTCATCTACATAAGAACATAAGAAGATAGGAACAGCCCAGCTGGATCAGGCCATAGGCCCATCTAGTTCAGTTTCCTGTATCTCCCAGTGGCCCACCAAGTGCCTCAGGGAGCACACAAGACAACCTGCATCCTGGTGCCCTCCCTTGCATCTTGCACAGAGCTTTTAGCTCTGTGATTTCTTTTTGTTGTTGTTTCTACTGAATTTTATTTTAATATTTGTATTTTAGCCATTGAAGGTCTCATTTTATGGGAAGAAAGGTGGGAGATAAATATTTTAAACAAACAAAATCACTTCTCAAGTGGCAAGGAATTTCTGGCCAAACTCCAGCCCTGAACCTGACTTGAATGTCTAATTTCCTTCCCCCAACTTCCAGCATTTCCCTCTTTCCCCCCCCTCTCCACCATTTGGCCTTTCTGGGTAGACAAACCATTTTATATATGGTCTCTCCTTCCACTCCTCCAATCCTTCCCTCCCTCTCCTTCCTGAAGATGCTCTTGCATCTGCTCTATATAGTGTTGGCAATAGGACCATTTAGAACACCATTTCCATTCATTGCAAATTAATCTGCATCTCCCATTCTTTCTTATTGTACATGTATATTCTCCATAAATATTATACCAGGGTCTATTAGGTATATCACTGGACATCACCCCAAAGATCCAAGGGAGCAAATGCTAAGGAGTGCATATCTATGATTGCATAGACATGTACTTGAGCATGGCAGAGGGGCTGATTTTATTAGAATGCAGACAGAGATTGAGAGATAAGAATAATCCACTCTTCCCAGGCCTGAAAGGAAGTTTTAATGTCTCCCTTTATCTTCAAACGCTTTTTCTGTTTCTGTACTCCCCTTATTAATCCTCTTTATTCTCATAACAAGGGGACAGGATGTATTGTCTTGTCCCAGATTGTGAGCTCTTTTGGCACAAACTTTCAAGCTTGGCAGCAAAAGTTCTTGTGATTTTTCTCAACAGCATGGCAATCTGCTGCATAATTAAATTAGGTTCTGTCTATGTGTTGTTTTGGCTGATAAAAAAAGAAAGCATGAGATCTGATCCACCTACTTGGAGGCTCATCAGTACAAAACATCACTAGTTCATTGAGACTCTTGGCTCTGGGAATACTAGTAGACAACACATTAATCAATAAAGCAATGATAGAACAAGGTCAGAAGACGGATTCAAAACATATGCGGCTATGAGTATCTAAAAATTGGGCCCCTTCAATATAACATTTGGTGTAGATTGGGCTTTCTTTTGTCCAATTTGGCTCTTTGTAGATGATCAAAGTCTTTAGGAAACATACTATTGCTCCTCAGATATTGTTGGATTTGTACAAAATTGTGTACTAACCATACAAACATAAATTGATGTGTTTACAATTTACATGCATGCATGTTCCCATGCATGTCTTCTCTCTGTCTTTCTAGCAGATGTCATCCTGAGTACTCATTTTGTTGGATATGAGTGTTAATGAAGTATGCTGAGCCACGGATTAATGTATGCTGGCTCAGGGCCCTATCCTAATATGGTCTTCTTGCTAGCACTGAGCTCCAGTGCCAGTGCTGGGTCTGATAGATGTGCTGTAAAGCATGTTTACAGCATCATCTTTGTTGAGGCCATTGGCTCTGGGCCCAGCACTGAAGGACACTGCCCAGAGCATGGTAAGAGGACCTTGGGGGCAGGGGTGTGTGTTCCAGGGTGGGAGGAGGGCAGAGGGAGGGCAGGAACTGTCCCAGAGGGGGGTGGGACTGGTGGAGGCCTGCTCCACCATATCCTATTCTCCAGGTTGGGCTGTAAAGCCCGACACTGAGGTTCTCTTGTCTGCGCCAGCAAAATAGCCAGCGCAGCCTTGAGAAGCCTCTTGCGTGGCTTGGGGCTTCTCCTGGGTGGACCTCTGGCAGCTACAGCTGTGCTGCTGGATGCAACAGTAGCTATTTTGGCGCCACTACACCTGACGGCACTGCCAGGGATAGGATTGGGCTGTCCCACCCAACTTAGAATGAGAGCCAACATGACCTTTTAGAGTACCTATGTGTTGTTGTTTGTTTGTTTGTTTTGTTACCCAGGACAGTAATTTTGGTGAGAATAACTACATGGGCTTGCATAGCAACTGTTACTGGCATTACTAACTATAATGTTAATAATAATTCTGTGCACGTATTTAGTGCTTTTGAGTATTCAGAGCATCTCATGTGCGTTATCTACTGAATTCAGAGGAACCTCAACTGGATATTCTCTGGCTCAGGGCTCTCACACTTCATTACGAAAGTTTTTTCACCCACCCTCTACTAGTAAGTCCACATTTAGATTTGAGGCATGGTGCACTTTTGAGAGGTTGGTGGGTGACAGTGCTGGCACTAGGTTGCTGGGGACCTTGGGAAAAAGCTCTGAATTGGATTATCAAAGACACCTTCACCCTGATGACAAATTGAGTGCTACCACTACCACTGGTACTGAGGGTTCAGGAATTGGCCTGGCCAGCTAGCCCCACTGACAGTCTTGAATCTTTGGCCAGTACCCAACCTGGCTGACCACCGACACCATTCTTGACGACAGACTGGTTCTGTTCTATATATCTCCCTATGTTCTCCTCTTGGCTATTGCTTCTTCCACTGGAAGCTCCTTCCACAAAGGCACACTTGCTCCATGAATGGAAGGAGCATTCTGCACATGGACCCCTTGAATGCAGATCTCCTTCTGATCATAGAGGCAGTTTCTGAGTGTGGAAGCAGCTCCTGATGGCAGAAGTACTACACAGGATGCAACACTTTGTCTTCACCAGAGGTGTGGTGAAGGTGCCAGTGCGGTGCCTGGTGAAGGTGTGGTGTGTGGTGAAGGTACCTACACGAGGCCAGTGTGGCTCATGTGGGCCGCCTGGGTATGGTGCTTTGGGAGGGTAACATGGTTTGGGAAGGGTAACATGGTCACCTGAGTCTTTGGCCCTTGCAGCATTGTCGGCAAAAAGGCGGGGAGTGGCAGGCAGAGCTCCAC
The DNA here is from genome assembly GCF_035046505.1 of Tiliqua scincoides. Lineage (NCBI taxonomy): Eukaryota > Metazoa > Chordata > Lepidosauria > Squamata > Scincidae > Tiliqua > Tiliqua scincoides. Next base: position 23,168,715 of record NC_089827.1, on the reverse strand, counting down.
ACTCAGATGTTTCTCCACAAGTTGAGCTCTGTTGTGCGAAGGAGGCACCATCGTCACCTGAGTCTTTGGCCCTTGCAGCATTGTCAGCAAAAAGGCCTGGAGTGGCAGGCAGAGCTCCACACTTAGATGTTTCTCCACAAGTTGAGCTCTGTTGCCTGCCCTTGCCTCTGATTGGCTCCAAATCGGGGCACTCCACAACCAGTTGGCAGTGATGCAACGATGTCATCACATCACCCCTGAACTTCTGGAATACCAAGTGTCCAGAGAGGTAAGGCCATTCAGAGGCTGAATGTGAGAGAAATGCAACCAGGCTAGCCTGTATTCAATGAGTCTGAATTTGATTTTTCTTTTCCTCCACACATCATGGAGGAAAAGGTTTGTGCTGACTAAAGCAGAGAGGAAGTTGCATCTTCTCCAACAGGATCTGTTCAGAGACAAATTGAGATTGATTCAGTCTTCAGCTTCCTGACAAATGGCAGCTATTAGTACCCATTCCCTCTCCTTCTGTGCCTCAGCTAGTACAGCTGGGCCTAATTTAAGGCATATCAGGTGCACCAGTAACCAATTGGCAGGAATGAGGCAATAAAATGTATGCAATCTGTTCTATTAAAGACATTATGTGATTGAAATAGGCCCATCAGACAGGAGTCTGTATGACAGAAGTGGTGCTGGAGGGGCAGAACTTACTATGACATAGAAGACAAAAGATAACTCAACAGTTTTTTTATTGCACTGAATGTCATCATTTTTCTAGTAATTCCATGTTCTCTCATTCATATGTGTTTAGGTTTATGTGTGATTTCAGCCATTCGTGTGTGACAGGATGATTGTGTCCTGGGTAACGGTGTCCCGGTCAAATGGCTTTATGCGTTCCAGACACTTGTGTCCCAATCTATGTTATATTTATATTAGGTGTATTTTTTTTATTTTCAAAACGCAAAGGGAGGGTTAGGGATGGGATAAGAGACTTAGCATATATAACATGGGGTTTGTTGCCCATTTACAGTGGGATACCTATCGTGGGACCAGGTGACCAGTGACCAGGAAGCCAAAAAAAACAAAAAAAAAACAAAACACGAATGTCCAGGGACACCAGTGACCGGGACACATTTGACCAGGGCTCAATCATCCAGGACCCAAGTGCCCTAGTACGGTGGTTCTCAAGCTTAGGGAGAGTTTTACTCCCTAAGTAAGTCTTTGTGGAGGAGGGGCTAGGGCAGTGATGTGATCCCAAGGATTGTGTTGCTAACAGGGGTGAAAGGGGGCTATTTTTACTTAATAAGGGTTGCTGGCAGCTGCAGGAGTTGGGGGGAGTCCCAAGCAGCCCTCAGCAGGGCTCCCCAATGCTTAAAATATTGACTTAGAATGTTGAGGAAAACTGGTCGCTAAGCACTTCCTGGTTCTAAGTGACCAAACTTTTTGGCAGGAGGGCCACATCATCTCTCTGACATTGTGTCAGGGGCCAGGAATTTAAAAAAAAAAAAATTAATTTACATTTCAAATTTGAATAAATTTACATACATTTACATAAATGAATATATTAGAGATGGAACTTATATGAATGAATGAAGGTCTTGCAATAGCTCACGGCCTATAAAAGGCCTTACACAAAGCAAGACTGGCCTTTCTTTCAATGTTGCTGCTGCATCACAGATGTGAAACAGGGAGCCCTCATTCCACAGCTCATGGAAGAGGTCAAACAGTTGCCCTGAGCTGCATCAGTCCAGCATGGACTCCATCAAGTCTCCAGAGGGCCAGAGGCTCATTGGAGACTGGGGGCTACCCGCAGGCCAGATTGGGAGTCCTCGAGGGCCGCAAGTGGCCCCCGGGCCGGGGTTTGGTCACCCCTGTTCTAAGTCAACGCTCTAAGCATCAGGGAGCCCTGCAGAAGGCTGCTCGGGACTCCCAGCAACTCCTGCAGCTGCCAGCAGCCCTCAGCAAGTAACCATAGCCCCCTTTCAACCCCCTTAGAGAACCTGGGGATTGCGTTGCTACCTGCCCCCTTCCCCCGCCCCTTAAAGGGACAGTTTACACAAGCAGTTTGAGAACCACTTTCCTAGTACCCTCTTTGACACCTTGAATTTGAGAAGAGGCCACTGGAGCAGAAGAGGTCATATAGAGGATGAGAGTGGTAGACCAGTCCATCAGAGATGCTTCCAGTCACCACGCATCCTTTGCCACTTTGTTCGCCTCTCCCTTATCAAATCTAGGGTGTGGATGAAGAATCGGTGGTGGTTGGTGTGCTGCTGAAGATACTTTAACTGGCAACATCTGTAGTTCTATAGGTTTCTGGAGGTAGGAAAAAGTGCTTGCACATGATTCTGCTTTTGCTCGTGCCTGCCTTTCTTGCTGAATGGACAAGAAATGGGTAGAGTAAGAGAATGTAGATAAGCCAAACAATTTACTTAACATTCGCTTTTACTGTATCTTTATAACAACAAGATATGGCTGCTGTCCATGAACTATTAGCTTAATGAGATGAGCCTTCCTGCACAGGAAACATCTGCCAATGAATTATAATTTTAAAACAATTGTTTATGACTCTAAATTGGTAAATATTTCATGTACATGTAAATTAAACATGCATAAACTTTTTAGTCATGATCTTGGGAATTAATACTTCCCTAATCCTCTTTGACAGATAAGTTGAGAGAATTTGCCCATCTCATACTGGCACAATTTAAGTTCAGTTCACACGACCTTGGAGCCTGCAGTGGCTACTTTGTAATATGCCTAGACCACTGCATACTTATGGTGAGTGAGCAATCTAATCATTTACCATGGCTAAAAACACTGGGATGTACGTATCCCATCATGACTACCTTCTAAATGCATGTAGAAAAATAGATGGCGGATATGCTGTTAGCAGGTCAATGTTTTATTTCTGTTTAATTCAAGGCATGCAGGAGATCCACATATAAAGGTCATGCTTAGTTATCCCCTGGGGGTTCTGTTTCAGAACTCCCAGTGAATTAAAAAAAAAATCTGTGGATACCAAATCAGTGGAAAAATAGCTTTAAAGACCCACTTCCAGGTTTCTTGCTCCTCTATTGTTGCCCCAGAAAGACACAGGATGTGGTGATGGCATCTGGCCTGGACGCTTTTAAAAGTGGATTGGACAAGTTTCTGGAGGAAAAATCCAGTAGGAGTTACAAACCATGATGTGTATGTGCAACCTCCTGATTTTAGAAATGGACAAGTTTCTGGAGGAAAAATCCATTACGGGGTGCAAGCTGTGATGTGTATGTGCAACCTCCTGATTTTAGAAATGGGCTATGTCAGAATGCCAGATGCAAGGGAGGCACCAGGATGCAGGTCTCTTGTTATCTGGTGTGCTCCCTGGGGCATTTGGTGGGCTGCTGTGAGATACAGGAAGCTGGACTAGATAGACCTATGGCCTGATCCAGTGGGGCTGTTCTTATGTTCTTATTGGTATAGACACTATACTGTATTCAACCACTAGATGGGGTGAATAATGGAATCTAAAGGAATGAAATTATAATTATAATTATGAGTGAAATTATGATTACTTAACAGCGCGAAGGTAGGAAATGGGATTTTGGTGCTTTTTCTCCGTGTTATAAGGCATTTAAAGGTGGACCTCGGTATGGTGAATCAAATCAGTGGATAACGAGGTCCCACCTGTATATACACATGTACTTTGGACTATGTGCCTGCTGGAGAGCAAGGGTCAGACTGGTAACATGGCTATTTACAGGACTGATGCAAAGAGGCCACAGATCCACAACAAAGGAAGCCACACTTTGGATGTAAAAATGTGATCCCCCTTTTTCTTAATTGGTCTGAGTAGTTCAGTGTTCCAAATTCAAGCAAAACCATGTGGTTCTGTGTCTATGTCCTCTACTTGTAAGCCCCTGTTTGTCTCACGCTACTGTTCTTCAGCTTCTTCATGCCTTGTGGATTATTAACCCACCAGTGCTGCATTACACTATCCCCATGGTGAGAACCATCATCCCAAAGCCATGCTCCCCACTGCCACCCAGCATTACCGGGAGAAGGCCCCACAGAGAACGTATCCAGCTAAGAGCAACAGAAGGTCTCCACGAATCAAAAACCACATGCAGAAACTCCTGATATGTGTTGTCATAACCCATACCCAGTGATACTGATTGCCCCTTGTGGGACCCCAAGGAAGCAGGGGGCATCACAGTGCGCATGTGCAGAAGGAGAGAGATTAAAGGCTTTGAATACTGTTTGACTAACGGCAAGTCTTACCCTGTGGCTTTCTTATGGAAAGAAACTGTGATGTTTAGAAACTACAGTTTAGAAACTGTACAGTTTAGAAACCACAGTTTAGAAACTGTAATGTGTGGATCCTCTCAGTGGACGGAGGCAATCAGTCATGAATCATCTATCTGTTGCTGAATTATTCTTAACAATTTGATCTTCTCAGTCACTGAGGGGCAAGTGCTTGTATAATTTCATTTTGCCTGCTTTCATCAAATTCCCTTCATTTCAGCAGAGCTCATGCAACACCTTCCCTGTCACTATTGCCCCTGGACTGCATGTCACTTTATTCAAACACTGGTACATTAAATTGGGGTAGGGGACTTTCATTGCTTCCACATTTAAAAATAAAGTGTCCTCACAGATGGAAACCAAACTGAAAGAATGGTTTTGTCAGAGGTAGCTCTGAAGATCCACCCTTTCATGATCAGTGACTCCCGTCCTTGCTAAAGTACAGTGAAATCAGATAAGCCAGTTATTGATTTCACTTCCCTACAAGTTTTATTTGTAGGTCTGTAGAAAATTCATTATGTACTGGAGACCTGAATGTTATCAGGAAATTGTACCAAAAGCTTCATGACATGATTCTAAGGTGCGTGGGAAATTCATTAGATTTTCCAAAGCAGGATGAAAGGAAAGGTTTATATTGGGAGTGCTGCTTATATAAACATGGCTAAAAATGAGGGGGAAACTAGTTAAAGTCTTAATTGGTTTAGTCAAGCTATGCCTCCCTGATTTGAGATTCCCATCTCTGTCCCTAAGAGAGAGAGAGAGAGAGAGAGAGAGAGAGAGAGAGAGAGAGAGAGAGAGAGAGAGAGAGAGAGAGAGAGGAGTGGAAGCGATAAAAGAATAGCATGGAGGTGATCTTTCCACTGCTCAGCGTGGCTGTAGAATGCTAATGACGTGAGTGAGCATTGTGCACTGAATGGCTCCTTTCATGCCCTGCCCATGTGGAAGGTATTGCCATTGATGCTGGTGGAGTGACTTCCCAGGTTACATCTCTGTGGGGCTTTAACTCTTTGCTCCTCCTGCTAAGTGCAGAACTAGTAAAGGATTTTGATTACTGTTTAGCTGGAGTAGCCAGGCTGATGGCTTCGCTATTTAGACTTGCCCTGCTTGAGTGCCATATGCAGGGGTTGCTTCAGGTTCATTAAACAACTTTCTTCTGCATTGAGCGATATTATCTGTGGTCTACATTCATATGCATATAACAAGTTTTGTGCACCACCAACCTAAAGCGGGGATTTGACTGGCAGGTTGGAGGCAATTTCTGACTGAATTGGATTTAATGGTATTTGAAAAGGATTTGGACCGCTTTGAGGGCAGACACATTTTTTTGTGGCAAAAGACTTGGTGGGTCTGCTGTGGGCACCTCAGTGGCCTCAATGCAAACACACCAAAACACCATGCGTTATTTTTTATTACAGTTAGTACAGTTATGCTTTATTTCACACATATAATGCATATATGGTATACACAGAAGCACTTGCATGACCTGGTTAATTAACTAATTCATTAACTTACAGCCTGATCCTGAACCTGGCGGCACGGCCCCACACTGCCAAGAACAGTCACAAACGTGCCGTAAGGCAGTGCCTGCGTTTGCCGGGCTGCGGAATGGCAAACGGGGGTGGGGACGGGGGCGTTTCGGGGAAGGCCAGCGTGACGCAGGGAGGGGGGACGGGGAGGCCAGCGTGACATGGGGAGGGGGTGTGCTGGAGGCGTGCCGGGAGGCGGGCGGGAGGAGGACCCGCGGAGCTTTGCTCTGCAGGATCCTATGCACTCGTGAAGGCTGCGTGCCTTACACAAGCACCTTTACTTTAGCGGTGAGCTTTTGGTCATCGCTAAAGAGAGTAGCCCCATTGCGGGGCTGCCTCCCTTACCCGGGAGAAGGGGACGAACATCCCCTACTCCCAAGGTGCCTCCCACGGTAGCGTGGGAGGCACTGGATTCAGCAGCAGCCTTCGTGGTGCCGCCGAGCTGGGGTGCCCCAGGCAGCTCAGGATTGGGCTGCCCATTAGGATTGGGCTGCCCATCAAGTGCTCAAAATATTCCTGATTGATATCTATACCTCTGCTGACAATGGGCGCAATCCTAACTGGCTGTTATGCTGGCATAGGAGCCCCTGGAGGGTCACAAACGTGCCGTAAAGCACGTTTGTGCCTCTGTGGGAGGAAGCTGCATTGGCGCTCCCAGAAGCGCTGACACACAGAGGCCAATGGAGGCCTCCGCAGCTGCTTCCTCCCCCGCCGCTTGTGCCAGTGCACCTGAGCCAACACAAGCGGCGAAGGTAGGTGTGGGGGAGCCGGGAGGAGGTGGGAGGGGGCGTTTCTGGGCGGGGGAGAGCAGGCAATGGGCGGCCCTGGGGGCGGGCGCACAGGGAGCCGGGGGTGGGGCTGGGACTTCCTGGCTTGCCTGCTCCAGCGCAGGTTTGGATTGCACCCAATGTTGACTAATTAGGGCCCAATCCTGTCCAACTTTCCAGCATGGAGGCAGCTGTGCCAACGGGGTATGCGCTGCTTTCTGCATTGGGGGGGAGCAGCCTCCTTGAGGTAAGTGAACATTTGTTCTCTTACCTTAAGGCTCTACTGCAGCTGCATTTGCACTGGAAAACTGGATGGGATTGGGCCCTAAGGGACCTGCAGACATCCACAAATGGGTGTCCTGGGATGGCTCTGCACGTGTCTTCAGTTGCTTCCTTTCAACATTTGAGTCTTGCAGGTTTTCTGCAATGAAGTATGTATCAATTAGAGCTCACTAAAATGTCTGTAAATTTTTGGAGACACCCTATGTGTGCGTGCGCATGTGTATCTTCTCTGTGATCGCTTCATGCCCTTGATGAAGTGGATTTGGGCACATGAAAGCACTAAATACACACTGAGCTCTTTCTGTACCCTCCCTCTGAATGGAGGGAAAGAAGAGAATGCATCCCTCAGCCCATGCGTAGCCGTTCTGCACTGGCAGTTTCATTACCAGGCAGCACCACGTGGTAAAACTTCCAACATGCTCCAGTTCTTGATCAGGGCAGGAGGACGTGAGGCCAGCTACCTGAGCAACAGGGACACATTCCCTTTTCCTCTGCTCTCAAACACACACACACACACACACACACACACACACACAGGCCAAGAATTTCATTCCTTTATATCAAGTGGTGTGAAAAATAACTGGGGCGGGGGTGTTTTCGCAGGGGCAAGAACGTTTGAGAAACATGTCTCCCTGTCAGCTCAGCACAAATTATGTTCCTGTGTAGTCTGTATATACATTTTAAAAAGGAATGCTTTACATTAGTGAATGGGTTTCCTGTTATTACCAATGGAACTTCATATATACAAAGTACAACGTAAACAAGATCGGGGGGGGGGGAAAGGAGTTGATAATATTGTCGGTATGTTTTTATCGGGAATGTATGTGATCTGTTATGGGGAATGCGTAAGATTTTATATGCAATCCACAGAGTAGACACTGATTGTGGACAGGGTGGATCTGTGGTAATGTAACAACCCTACCCCTGTTATAAACTGTTATGCATTTCTTTCTTGGCACTTAGGCCTTGAAAAAAGAATGGCTCTAAAGAAACCTTGGTTTTGGAGCCTCTTGGGACCCCTTGAGAGAATACCATTCAGCAACAGCGCTTGACAAGGGAAGGTTTTCGGGTCACGTAGACTGTTAGGTTATCATGAAATCATGCATACGCTATGTGCCTTCAGATGGTGTGGTTTTGCCCTCAGAGTACCAGAGAGAGCAGCAGGTGCTGCAATATGGTGTGAATCAAATGAATGAATCAGAGCCATGGATTGCATACATCAGGGACAGTCTGGTCAAGGCCCTCTTGCATTTCTGCAGAGTTCAGCCTTTTTGGGATGAATCCAATCCAACAGCCCAGGCCGGAGGGACTTCAGAGCTCTGACTAATTAATCTGGTTTACGTAAAAGTTACACTTAGGCTTCAGATTCAATCACATCTTTAATCATTTCAGTCAATAGCATTTAAGCATCTCTCTCTCCAGGACCGCGAGTATTTCATGGATTTTGCAGAAAGGAAAGGCATTCACAGGTGAACAAAAATGTTTTGAATTCAGTTTATTTTAAATCTGCAGAGCAAGCATTCCTAGAGAGTTGAGACACACTTTGGGAGGGTGCTGCCTGTAACTGATCCAGAAGAATCCCAGGGCCATTAATAACCTCATCCACCAAAGGGTATTATTCCATAATTTCCCCCTATGCCCTCTGAGCGCTAATTTGAATGAACTTTTTTTAAAATGCAGGGTTAAGGATGGGTTATATCCAAATGCATCCTTGTACATGTGGAAGGAATTTGGGAGATGGCCTGCTAATGATACTGGATGATACAGCCACCTCAGGCAGTGAATCAGCACCCCCCATTTGGGGGGGGGACCATTGTGAAAGGGCTGAGAAACAGTTTGATTCTGAGAGTGATTCCTGATTGGCTAGGATGTATGATTAAGAAACTCACTCAGGGTCCAATCCTATCTAAATCTGGAGCACAGGTGCAGCTGCAATGTAGCCCTGAGATAAGGGAACATACATTCCCTTTCCTTGAGGAGACTTCTATGACTGCCTCCCCACCAAATGATGTAGCATATGCCCCATTGGTATGGCTGCACCAGCACTGAAAAATTGGATAGGGTTGGGTGCTGTCAGCAGATAGCAAAATTGGCTATATAGGAATGACACAGTGACATCATCATGTTGACTACACACTCCCTGATTGGCAGGAATCACTTTTAGAGAATAAATCACAGAAAAAATAATAATCCGTGAAGCAGTAGGGTGGTGGGGGGCGTTGGTGACAAATGAATAACTGTGAACTGTTGTGATTAGCCATGAAAGAGGTTGGGATTTGGAAAAGTCCTCCCCACAAATTAGCGGTACTTTTGAGGCAAAAATCAAAGCAGGAGAACAAACTTAATTCAGCACTAGCCCAGACGCATATGTGCATGGAATGCATGCATGACTCTGCATGCATGCAAGCTGCCACCTTGGCTTGCAAATGCCACACACATACACACATGGGCAGGCTATGACACTTGAAGGTATTTGATACCTACCTTCTGAAAACAGGTCACCCACCATGGAGGCTCTTGATTCTACACCAACCTTCATAAGAACATAAGAACAGCCCCACTGGATCAGGCCATAGGCCCACCTAGTCCAGCTTCCTGTATCTCATAGCGGCCCACCAAATGCCCCAAGGAGCACACCAGATAACAAGAGACCTGCATCCTGGTGCCCTCCCTTGCAGCTAGCATTCTGACATAACCCATTTCTAAAATCAGGAGGTTGCGCATACACATCATGGCGATGTTCAGGTCGACGTAGAATCAAGTAGCCCTATTGTGGGGTTACTCTGTTTACCCGGGGGAAGGGGACTAAAGTTCCTTCTCCCGAGGAGGAGGTGGTGGCTGCCTGGAGCGTGCAGGATGCAGCGGCAGCCATTTTTGGCACTGCTGCAACCCTGCATGCCTGGCAGCTCAGGACTGGGCTGCCCATCTGCTACTCGATCCCCAGAGTACATCCTGCTAATGAATCTGAGGGGGAATTTCCAGTGCATAGGACGGAATACTGAGCGTAACCACCTAACTTGATTCCACTCTTCTCTTGAGTACTCTAGAGACTGGTTCAACAAGAGGCCACTGAAGTGAATTGCAAGCCTCTTCATTATGTCCTGTGGTCCGACCTTTCCTAAAATTACAGGGTGGAGCTGACAGTGCAAAAAGCTATTATTTCCAGGTTTGACAATCTCAGATCAGATGCACAGAACAATAAAGCAGAGCTCAACGACTACACTTTAAAAAAAAAATGTTGCCCTTATTTAGATGCACTTTCCAGAAAAGATTTTCTAATAATGACAACATACCTCTGTGAGGTTCAAAATGGAGCCATAAGCTGACCTTCTAGACTCTTCAGGGAATCACAGTTAAATGCAATAATAAATGGAGAATGTCTGATTATGGCCAACATTTTGTTCCAGCCTGTATTTTATGGCATGTCAATACATTTTGAGCAGTAAATCCAATTGGAATAAAATTGTTTTTGTATAGACAAGCATTCCAGGTGCAGAGATGATCTGATGGAAGTTTTTTTGTTTGTTTGTTTTTTGCTTTCGTTTGGTTTTTTATGGGGAATTTGGTGAACTTGATACATTTTATTTTATTTTACTGAATTTAAATTTAAACATTTACGATTGAAAAGTGAGTTGATGAGGCAGGAGCCAACACATTTTGAGACTCGCCACAATTTTATTAACAGAGAAGAATCTTCAACAATTTAACCAACTAGTTCAATGAACCCAAGATGGTGCAGACCACTGCTTGGTCTGTAGTGGAGAAGAGGTTCTGCTACCATTTCAAATTCAACCCCAGGAGGGCAAGTTAACCCTGGTTCCCTGCCTGTGACCAGGAATTAAATCCTCATTGAGATGGCATTATAGTGCAACCACTTCTACTTGCATCAAAATATACAGGACAAGCCTGTTGGTTCTACAGGATTACAATGGTACATACAATTACATTGGCCTGCTTTGCTATTATGGAAACCATTCAGAGGTTGCTGAAAAATATGTGGGCATTGCAGCACCACCATACATGGCACATCAAATATGTAAGCATCCCTTCATTGCATTAATTAACTCAATCTCTTTGAGAGCCTCCATGCTAGCATGACACATATCTGGAGGACCTGGAACTGGTATCAAAGCTCTCTGATGATCTCATGCCATCAGTCCACAAATCAAGCAGTTTTCATAGTTGTTATAGCTTGTGCATAGATCCTCCTCCATTGTGAAGGGTTTCTCTGTGTCTTCAACATGGCAGTTCTAAGTTGCAACTTCTATATCATATAGAGTTGTTCCATCTGGGCAAACAATGTTGTAGGTGGTGGGTAATACGCCTACCTGAGCTTGTTGTTGTTATGAAACAGGAGAACCCAATGAAAAGATCCACCAGTACTTCCCCCCCCCCCGAGGACCGTAATTCAGAAGTTACGTTCATGATTTTTATTGACTACCAATAGATGAGCTGGTGGGGCAATCAAGAGTTTAGGTAACTCTCTCCCTTTTAGGTAGTCTTACAGTGCTATTTCTAGTCACATGTTTAAAAGCATGAGAGTATTCTCAGTTGTCCCTTCCAGAGTGGCCTCCCACCCAAGTGATGTCAGCGAATAATATGTGGTTAGGAAGAATGTTGCAATTCCCTTCTGAAATGTCTGTTGTAATGGGATTCCATTATGTTGGGCTTCATTTTAAAGAAAAATGCGCCTTTTAAAACAGTGATGCTCTATCTGCCTTGCTACCCAGTGTACTTTCCTAATGTGTACCATACTTTGACAAAAGCCTATGTGATCTGAAACATTAAAATGTCAACATGTATCTAGATGCACTCATGCTAGATTAGTATTTAAAAGAACGAAATAAAACTTTAAGGCTATTTCCGATCCAACAGCTTCAGAGATATAATATGGGGGAAGAAAATTTAACTGCCTCGTCTATTGCTAGCTGACATTTTCATGCTTTAGGTTGTGATGATATATGGAAGTGTTCCAACAAGTTCAAATATGTTAAGTTCAAACGGTAAGAGGAACTTGAAATGAGAAGCAAAGCATATTTCTTTTTTAAAAAGTATTAAAACCTAGCTACAAATCGAGCCACAAATGAGAAATATATTCAAAAACGCATCATCAATGGGGTATCACTGGGTTCCATTCCATCCCCATGCTTTTTAACATCTGAATCAGTGTTTCTCAAACCCACTAATGGGTTGTGAGCCAATTTCAGGTGGGTCCCCATTCATTTCAATATTTTATTTTTAAGATGATAGACTTGATGCCACCATGATATGTGGCTGCATTTGGGAAAATGTTACACATCTATACTTTTAACATATATATGCTTTTAACAATGATAGTAAATGGGACTTACTCCTGGGTAAGTGTGGGTAGGATTGCAGCCTAGGATTGTTAAAAATTTTCCTACTTGATGATATCACTTTCTGTTATGACATCACTTCCGGTGAGTCCTAACAGATTCTCATTCTAAAAAGTGGGTCCCAGTGCTAAAAGGTTGAGAACCACTGAATTCTATATGAAACTGCAGGATACAGTTGTCCCAAGACCTGGGCTGGACAATCATCTGTATGCCAATGATACTCCTTTCTGTCTCATTTTCAACTGATTCTAGGGAGCAAGTGAAAACTTTGAAACATTGTTTGTCAGCTGTTGAAGACTGGATTGCCGGGAGTGGGAGAAACAAGATAAAATTTAATCCAAATAAGAGGGTGTTGATTTGGGGTTCTGCTGATCTGGGAATATAAGTACTGAAAGGGGGTTATGCTGCCCCTGAAAGTTATGGGTTGCCATTTAAATCAGTCTGTTGTGTACCTGAGCCATGAACTGCTCTAACTGATGAGCCAGGTCAGTAACAATATTGTATACCTCATGGAATTCTATTGGCCCCTTGTGTCACTTGATCCTTGATTAATCTTCCTCTAGCCAGCCATAATGATAGTGTTGAGGTGCAGCAGAAAACCTATCAGCAGATTCCTCCTCTGGCAAGGCACGTATGTCCCATTGCCAGGCTCTGTTTTGAGGCCCCAGCAGTCCTGCAGACACTCATCTTTAGCCCAAAAGCTGAATGAGTAAGAGGATATTGGGAGAATAAGAAATATACGGGCAGATGTTAGGGGAAAGGGGGTTGAGTGGCAGATACAGCTTCCTGTTTTGCTCTGTTTAATTTAAAAGAATATTGTTTGGCACTCACGCTTGCCAGATGGGGAAGGTCTGGACCCCATTAGCTTGCAGGCCTTTGCACTAAAAACAGTTGTGGTTTGCAGAGAAGCTAATTTTCCCCATGGAACAACATTTTGTGTGGACAAAAAATCCCACAAAGTCGAAATGGTGCCTATGACAGGGGCAGCTCAAGAGTTCTCTGTGCTTGCGATGGGGAGCCAAACACCATCATGTACCTTACTATATGGAATAGTAGATGTGAATATCTGCCACCACTGCTCCTGCCTCTCTTCTTTCCCATCCCCACACAGTGGCAGAGGAATGTGTGAAGGAGAAGCGAATCGTGACCTAGAGAGTCTCCCAAGAGATTGTTTTGAATTTTTATTGGAAATCTTCCATGTTACTTAGACGTGATGGGGGCAGCCATATATTCTGTTTATGGGAATGCCCCAACTCACATATAAAGTTGGGGTGGAGGGGGTCCAATTTTTACACCAAAAGGGGGGGTCACCAGTGAAGGGGCCTCTCCTTCTCCACCTGACTGTTCCATGCTCCATCACACTAGCACTTTTCTCTGAGCTGACTCTAAAAACAGAGGTGGGCTGGGGTAGCAAGTGTCTGAAGGGATACAGCATAAAGAAATAGGGTTGGTGTGGGTTCATCTCCCTTGCATGCACAACCCTTTTTTAAATGTGAGACTCCACCCTCCACTTTATTTGACCAACCACAAATGCTACAGTGCTGTGGGACAGTATTGGACAATCCCAGAAGCCACTTCTGGGTTGCGCCGAGGCCTGCAACCTGCGACACATAGTTTGGGAAATGCATTCTCGATGCATTCAGAGGCACACCAGGCCAACGGAGTGGGTCACAGGCCTTGATGCAACCTAGAAGTCCTTTCCTGGAGCACCCAATACTTCCCTGCAGAACTACAGCTGGTGCAATCTCTGGAGCTCTGCACATTGGTCTGCGACCCACAGGTGGGAATGCTCTTTTCTAATGGGACTTGACCATCTGCAGATGTTGGCATCCACAGGGGTCCTGGAACCAAAGCCAATGGATGCCTAGGTCCCACTGTAGACAGAGAGGACTGCCTCTCCTTCTACTCTAGTTTGCCATCCATGTTGTAATTTTTGTCAGGTCTGCCCTTTTGAATGTGGATTCAAGGCTAGACTAGGAATGAAAAAGTACTGTTGAAACATGGACAAATGGGGTAGGTGGAGGTTGGGGTTTCAGAAAAGCTATCTAGGCCCCAGAACAGAATAGTTCACCTTTTCCTTAAACACATCAGCCCTACTTATGGAGAAGTTTTCCAGAATGCAAATGGGGATGAAACATTCCCATTCATGTATTACATCAAAGACAAAACCACTAAAAGCCACCTTCAGGGTGTTTCCATCATGAAGGAATTTTTGAACATTTGAAACATCTTTTCTAAATCGGGCACAGACTTTTAAGTTTCATGCTTCATCATTTGCCGAGTAAAGGATCACATTTATCATCCCCCGAAGATGAATATTGCTTGTGATTATCCACAAAATCTATGACTCTGTGTAAACATACTGAAGGCAATATAACTTACAGTCTGACGAAAACATTTGGAATCCATAGATGCCTGTAGGCCCTTGCTGGGATTTAAAGTATGAACATCAGTGTAAACGATGTAAACGGTTTTTGGCAAGGAACAACTTGCCCTTTGGATGTACAGTGTCCATCAAAGCTTCGCAGAATGCTCAGCTATCCTATGAACATGGGGTTGACCGAGGTGTAGCTGATGATGAGCATTTACAACCCTTCTCTGAGGAGGTTTCCAAAATACTGGGTGAGAAGCACAATGTGTTGCCTTCCCGACTGTTTTCAGGAATAAACCAATCTTAAAGAGAGCTGGTGTGGTGCGGTGGCTCGGAGTCTGAGCTGTGAATCCGGATTTCTCCCGTTCGAACTTTGCCTGCGCCATGAACTCCCTAGGTGGCCTTTAAGCAAGCCACTCCGCCTCCGCCAGAATATTGGGATAATAATGTTTACCTGACAGGGTTATTGTAAAGGTTACATCAAGATAATTCATGTGAAGGACTTTGAATACTCAGACATTCCATGTATAAAACTTTGCGTGTGTGAGTATGTATTGCAAAATGTGAAAATATTGTAGATTATGATATTATTTGACACTGAGATGTAGAAGCCTATTTAATGAGACAAGCAGTAGCGTAGCTGGCCCCGGGATGGAGTGGTGGTTTTCTGCCATTTCCACTGGGGGGGGGGGGGTGAACTCCTACCTTTCAACACATGGACCCGCCACAAAATACCTCCCCCCCCCACCTGCCCTGGCTCCTATATGGCTCCAAATGGATTTATTTCCAGGTCCAAGACCATGTCTACTCATAGGGCTTACTCCTTATATGCCTACTAAGTATTGCTTACTCCCAGGAAAGTGTGCATAAGTTTGCAGCCATAGGGGTGTGCAAACAAGCCCCCACCCCCACCCCCCCAAAAAAAATATACATTTGTCTTGTTGAATTAGTTCTGCTTCAAAATTCTCAGCTGTTTCTCTTTGGAAGGGCCCTGAAATTCGATTCAAATTTCACTTTGTGTGACATTTCAGTGTGAACCCCAGGGATGTGCAGATCTCTCTCTCCCCCCCCCCCCCGGAGAAATTTCACTTGCCTTACAGAAATGCATATGGCTTTCCTTGAAGATCTGCAGATGTTTCCCCTTTGGAAGACCCACGATTCACTTTGAATTTTCACTCCTTTGAAATTTGGATGTCGGCCCTACTTTGAATCACTCTGGTTGTCCAAAAACACCCCTTTTCTACATCTGCCAAGAATGCAAAATGCGTACGCTGCTAAGAAGTCAGCTGTCCATTGCCCACCCATAAAGATCCAAACATGTTTTTAATAATTGCTGGACAGCAGGATAAGGTCAGCAGGAATATTCTTCCAATGTTGCAGCCATGGCAAAGTCCCCCTGCCAATCCCTCACTACCATCAGGGCCAGCTTTAAGCCAATGGACAAATTACTTCCAATGGGGCCCCAGGCGTAAGCCCCCCTCAGCAGGGTAATCTAGTATGAAATTTTATATTAAAACATGCTTAGATCCATTTA
Organism: Tiliqua scincoides; assembly: GCF_035046505.1. Lineage (NCBI taxonomy): Eukaryota > Metazoa > Chordata > Lepidosauria > Squamata > Scincidae > Tiliqua > Tiliqua scincoides. The sequence continues at coordinate 23,152,618 of NC_089827.1, read as the reverse complement.
GTCCATTAACTCACATGTACTTTTAAAGCACACGTTTTGATTACTTTCCATTCTATCATAGAGATATAAGGTTTACAACAAATTTTATTTATATCACAAAGGGTGCAATCCTAACCCCTTATGTCAGTGCTTTCCAGCACGTTCCAGCCAATGGGACGTGTGGTGCATGCTGCAGTTGGGTGTCACTCACAGAGGACTCATCAAAGGAAGGGAATGTTTGTACCCTTACCTCAGAGCTGCATTGCCCTTATGTCAGTGCTAGAAAGCACTGACATAAGGAGTTAGGATTGCGCCCTAAGATTCTACAGATCTTGGCTGTCAATCTTGTGCCCCAGCAAAAAATGTTCCCAGTTGGGCCTCCACAGTTCCAATTGGGCCTCACAGCACCTAAGACCTGCCCTACGACCCCCAATATAACCATGACACTTGAAGGTATTTGATACCTACCTTCTGAAAATTTGTATATAGGAGAATACATACCTGCCCCTCGCTATTACCAGGTCAGAGGCAATGACAATAAATGTCTGCTTAACCCCTTCAAATGCTTAGGGTTGCTTCAGATATTAACCTTCCCTATGTGCATTTAGAAAATCTGTATTAGAAAGAAGACCAGGGTCCCCCATTTGTGAGGCTGCCTGAGATTGCTGTCTCATGCAGTGAATTGATGGGGCCCTACCTCCATTTCTCTGTCCAAAACCTCTGTCTGAGGTTTTCCTGCAAGTGTCACCTTTCTTCCAAGTTAGGTGAATGGTGGCACGAGGGCAAGCCTTCTCGGTAGTGGCGTCACAATTATGGAACTCCCTACCAGGGGAATCTACCCGCTCCCTCCTAGCTTTTCGGCGAGGGCTCAAAATCTTTTTGTTTCATCTAGTGTTTGGGAGATGGGTTGTTTGCCTCCTGTGCCTTTATAGTAGATCCTTGAGTGTACATAGTTTTGCCTTCCTCCAATTGGTTTTTTTTTCTTCCTGAGTTTATTTATTGTTTTTATAAATTGTAAATCTTATCTATAAATTGGAAGCTAGCTTGAGCATCTGCAGAGGAAAGGTGGGCAAAAAATCTTGTAAATGAATGAATGATATCTTGGATCATAATACTAAGCATGTATGAAGTATCTTGTACAACTGGAATCCTTTTGCCAATCACACATGCAACTACACACCCAGAAACTGAGAGTAGTAGGATATTAAGGGCACAATCCTAAACTACGCTGGAGCAGGCAAGCCAGGAGGCTTGCACTGCATCCAACGCAGGTTCGTTGGCTGCAGCAGCTCTGCCAGGGGCAAGGGGAAGCTCTTCCCCTTACCCCTGGGTAAGGGCTGTGCGTTCCTATGGGTCTCTTCGGACCTGCGCCACCTCTGGAGGTGGCGCAAGTCTGCGCAGAGCAGAGCGGCTAGAAGCCACTCCATTCTCTTTGGGGACGGGGGTTGGGATCCAGCATAACCGCCAGGTCCCAGCCCCACCCCGGGCTCCTGCGCACCCACCCCCGGGGCCGCCCATCACCCACCCTCCCCCAACCAGAAATGCCCCCTCCAGCCCCCTCCCCACTCCCCACGCCTACCTTTGCCACTGGGGCCGATGCAAGTATGCTGACACAAGTGGCAGTGCGAGAGCCGCCGCGGAGGCTTCTGCCTGCCTCTGCACGTTGGCACATCTCAATGTGCTGACGCAGCTCCTGCCCACAGAGGCGAAAATGTGCCTTACAGCACGTTTGCGACACTCCAGGGCCTCCTATGCCGGCATAACTGCCGGTTAGGATTGCGCCCTTAGATGGTCTCACACAAAGGACTCCTTTGGTTTGTATGGTATTTATAAATATCATTAGCATTGGAGCCTGTATTTAAGAATGGGAAAATCATTCCTTTCTCACATAAATTTTTGATTAATTGTCTAATTAGTAATTTTAAATGATTCTAAATGAAGCTGCCTAGAAAATAACTTTGCCCCAAACAGACGGTGGAGGTCTTATAACTCCTAAATTAAAACAAAGCTCATTTTGCTCATTAATGTTTAATGAATGTATAGGTTATCCAAAACACTCATTTTTCACTGAACCATTATGACCATAAACATAACAAATTGCTTTTAATTGTGTTATATGGGTCAACATATAAATGAACTAACCGCACTATTTGGACTGAAGCCATTCTAAGACAGTCTGAAGTTAACAGCCCCTAAACAGGCCTCCATGATATATAGAGAGTGATCTCCTAGAGTACACTCTCATCACACTGTTTTTACATAGGGTTATGTGCCGAGATGTCACTATCGCTTGGTGCAAGAGCTCATTGTATCACCACCATAATGGGCCTCCTTCTATACCAGACCATACTTGGGCCAGTCACTTTCTCTCAGTCTCACTTACAAAAGGAAAAAAGGAGGGGAGCAGCTGTGTGACTGGCCTGAGCTCTTTGGAGGAAGGGCAGTATAAAAATGTGAATAAATAAATAAATAAATAAATAAATAAATAAATACACACAGCGTAAATGCAGTGGCATCATTAGATTGTGGTGTAACCCATATTGGTTCCATGCTATGTCAAAATAACACCTCACTGGCTCTCAGAACAATCAATTTTATTGGTTGGTTTTGAGTTATAGAAATCCACTTTTTGTTACATAATGCAGTTGTGTTTTCCTATTCTGGTCATTTGGTCATAACTTTTGACAGAATACAGATATTTCAATATGTTAGTTTCATTGCATTCTGCATTAAATTACACATTGAATGGCATACAACATGATGGTATTATTCAGAAATACCAAGATTTTCAAAATTTTGACCAGTATTAGAACATAAGAACAGCCCCACTGGATCAGGCCATAGGCCCATCTAGTCCAGCTTCCTGTATCTCACAGCGGCCCACCAAATGCCCCAGGGAGCACACCAGATAACAAGAGACCTCATCCTGGTGCCCTCCCTTGCATCTGGCATTCTGACATAATCGATTTCTAAAATCAGGAGGTTGCACATACACATCATGGCTTGTAACCCGTAATGGATTTTTCCTCCAGAAAGTTGTCCAATCCCCTTTTAAAGGTGTCCAGGCCAGTCACCATCGCCACATCCTGTGGCAAAGAGTTCCACAGACCAACCACACGCTGAGTAAAGAAATATTTTCTTTTGTCTGTTCTAACTCTCCCAACACTCAATTTTAGTGGATGTCCCCTGTTTCTGGTGTTATGTGAGAGTGTAAAGAGCATCTCCCTATCCACTCTGTCCATCCCCTGCATAATTTTGTATGTCTCAATCATGTCCCCCCTCAGGTGTCTCTTTTCTAGGCTGAAGAGGCCCAAACGCTGTAGCCTTTCCTCGTAAGGAAGGTGCCCCAGCCCCGTAATCATCTTAGTCGCTTTCTTTTGCACCTTTTCCATTTCCACTATGTCTTTTTTGAGATGCGGCGACCAGAACTGGACACAATACTCCAGGTGTGGCCGTACCATAGATTTGTACAACGGCATTATAATATTAGCCATTTTGTTCTCAATACCTTTTCTAATGATCCCAAGCATAGAATTAGCCTTCTTCACTGCTGCCGCACATTGGGTCGACACTTTCATCGACCTGTCCACCACCACCCAAAGATCTCTCTCCTGATCTGTCACAGACAGCTCAGAACCCATCAGCCTATATCTAAAGTTTTGATTTTTTGCCCCAATGTGCATGACTTTACACTTACTGACACTGAAGCGCATCTGCCATTTTGTTGCCCATTCTGCCAGTCTGGAGAGATCCTTCTGGAGCTCCTCACAATCACTTCTGGTCTTTACCACTCGGAAAAGTTTGGTGTCGTCTGCAAACTTAGCCACCTCACTGCTCACCCCTGTCTCCAGGTCATTTATGAAGCAGTTGAAAAGCACCGGTCAAAGGACAGATCCTTGGGGCACCCTGCTTTTCACTTCTCTCCACTGTGAAAATTGCCCATGGACTCCCACTCTCTGTTTCCTGGCCTTCAACCAGTTCTCAATCCATGAGAGGACCTGTCCTCTAATTCCCTGACTGTGGAGTTTTTTCAGTAGCCTTTGGTGAGAGACCGTGTCGAACGCCTTCTGAAAGTCCATATATATATATATATATATTGGTGTTGCCATCCACCAAATGCGTCACCCATTGCAGTCCGCACACCTTACACCCCCTAGCGATGCCACTACGTATCCAAATTTGTCCAAGTATGTGTCTGTATCTCATTTGGATCTTTGATTCAAATGTTTGGGGATTCTGGAGGGTTCCTGGCTCCAGCATCCTTTTTGATATGGCACCATAATTTCTACTGAGTCATGGTTATGGTTACAGATTTAAGTTTTCATTTAACTCAGCCTGAGGTACCAGGCTGCCTAATCCCAGGATCCAGTGGGTTCTAATCTGTTTGAATAAATTTAAGAAAAGAGAGACTAATGGCCCAAACCTAAGGCCATAAATCATGTTTACAATAATTCAGATATTGTCAGTGGGAAGGCCTGAGCTGTCCCGCTGGTACTGAATCTGGGCCTGTGGTCGCAAACACTGGTGAGTACAGTGCCAAGTGGCTCAGCGACAGAGGACAGGCATAATGGGGGCAGGGGGTGAAATGGGGCACCAGAAGGGTGGAAAATGGAGTGGATGAGGCGCAGGAGTGGGGTGAGGTTAGTGAAGGAGGCCTCCACCATATCCGAACCCCATTCTCAGGCCTTTCACACCATATGGGCCCATTTTGCCAATGCTGGACTACCGATATGCTAAAGAGGTACTTTAGAGTAAATGCAGTTCCATTCTACCACAGCACCTTCTTGTTCCTAGAGTCATCAGATGAGAACAGTAAAACATTTAAAGGAAACTAAAATGAAATTGGGAAATGAAGAATAGAAGCATGGGGTCACAGGAACAACAGCCGAGAAGAACTTATGCAAGCCAACCTTTTATCCAGCAACACTTTAAAAAAAAAACACAAAAAAACCCTCCGGTGTTCTGGACAATGACATAAGCTTAAATGATTAAACAAAGCAAACAAAATAGGTGTGTACATATAAAGATGTTTTGAGGGGGAGGGTTAAAAGAGATCTGTTACACTAGAGATCACACCTCCTTGTTTTTATTTCCTGTTCTGTCTGGGTATGATCGGTTCCTGATTTTCTGCAAAATACGAGAATAGAATAACAGACATCCTGACGACACAAAGCTAGTTTGCTTTTATTCATGATGACATCGGAATTAAGTCAGCAGCCACTGAAAGGCCATAGGAACGGAAGCGCTGGTGTTAAGATAATGTGGGTATGGAAAGGTTGTGACTGGTGATGCTTTAACATAAACAAAATTGTGGTTAGACAAGTTCTAAATCTTCAGACGCATTTGGGGTCCATTATCAAGTTTGTGCTTTTTAACATGAAAAACCGACTGGGAACGGCTGTTGTCCTCTGCTGGTGAGCCCTCCTTAGACATTTTCCACTTGTCTTTAAACACAGGAGCATTGCTTCATAAGCGTTTCTACTGAAATGTTACCACATGTTAACTTCTTGGCAACATTATTCCAGTATATGCAGGAGAATTGGGACCATGGGAAATGTATTTTCGATAGCTGCCACTGTGCTCCCTAGATAGTACTGTGCAAGCTCCGGTAGCAGCAGCTAGGACCTGAAGCATGAGGAGCAACCCTCCTGGTGCCCGTGAACCCTCCCAGCAATCTCTTACTTTAGAGCCCAATCCTATGCAGGTCTACTTAGAAGTAAGTCCCATTATAATCAATGGGGCTTACTCCCAGGTAGGGGTGGATAGGACTGCAGCTTCACAGCCCAGTCCTGGGCTGCCTGTTTTTCCGGGACTGCCGTGGCTCTGAAACGGCTGCTGTGGCATCCTGTGCGCAACAGGGCTACTGCCAGCAGCTCCTCAGGGAAAGGGGACTTTAGTTCCCTTTCCATGGGGAAGTAGCCCCACAATGGGGCCACTTGGTTCTGCGGCAGTCCTTGGACTGCAGTAGAATCAAGAGCCTCCTTGTCAGGCTGTATAGCCCAACACGGAGCTCAGGATCCCATCTCCCTCTTTCCCCACTCCTTCCTCCTAGCACGCTTCATCCCCACACACACCGCCACATCCTCCCACCCCAGAATGCCTCTTTGGCTCCCCCCACATCTCCACCTGCCTCTCTGCTGCCTGGTAGTTTGGGCAACTGCAGAACAGCAGAGCACCGTGTTCTACCAGTGCCAAGGGCTTGCAAACAAGCTTTATGGCACATTAGCAACAGTGGGCGCTGGAGGTAAGCTGGCAGGCACTGTTTACGACTGGGCCCTCAGTCAGCTAGGCAAGGGAGTGATCATGTAGGTGCTCTGGGGCTATAGTGTAGCTACAGGGGGAGGTGGTGTGGTAAGTACTGCAGGAGCTGCAATCCACTGTGTAAGGACCCCATCCCACTAGCCATCAGAGGTATTCATCAGAGTGACAGCAACACTGAGTTGGACACAGTCATTTCTCGTGATCCACTAGGGTTACGTTCTTGGAAACCCTAGCAGATAGCAAATTCCCAGATAACTAACCATTGATCCTATGGGATCAATGGGGTTAGGTTCAAGGGTACCCTTGGGGGAAGGGGTACCTTACCTGCCACTAGAATAATCCAGCAGAGACCCTCAGGTAGCGAGAAGAGTAAAGAAGGAAGTGCCAGAAGATTTCTGAATGCTGCAGACACCTTCCATAGACTGCAGGGACCTTCAGAATGGTGCTCACCACTGGCGCAGACCCTTTTGATATGGCAGGTGGAAGCTTCTGCTGACCATTTTAAAGAGGTTCATGTTGGTTGCAAGTGCCATTCTGAAGGTTCCTGCAACCTCCGGAAGATCTCTGCACAGTGGATAATGAGAACAGAGGCACAGATAACAAGAGGTAGGTAGCAATTCTGCTCCTTGCAGATAAGCAAATTCGCAGGTGGTTAATTTGCATAAATTATTAATAATTTGCATAAATTAGCCAGACAGAGAAATGACTTCACCTGCTCTGACAGGCCTCCCAATAACCCCTGGGACCAGCAGGAAGTCTTCCTGCCAGCATGCCTGGGCCTTACACTGTTGCAAAGGGCTCTATGGCACTTTTGTGACAGCATGCGCTGGTGGAACACATGATCATTAGAATTGAGGCTGCACCAGCAGTTCACATGTTCCACCAGCGCACACTGTCATTAGAATTGGGCCATAGGTTGCAATAAACAGAGAAAAAAATTCCTTTCACGTAAACCTTCATAGGATCATTGCGCACATATGTTGTCATCTGGGGAACACAGGTTCCAGTTCTACAATTGCTTACTTACAAGTAGTGGCGCTAACTCTCGTTCAATTTCCTGAAAGTGGTTTCAGGAAGTAAACATGCTTTGAAGGCTGGGCTGGCCGTAAACATTCATTAGAGAGGAAAAGTCCTTAAAAACAAAACTGTTTATTTTATAATCAACTGGGTATGTTTCTGTAAGTAGATACTCTGAAATCCTGCTTTCAGAGGCGATTAACAGGAGTGCTGGATGAGCGTACAATCCATCTAATACATTAAATATTTGGAAAAGGAACAAGGAATGGATAAGAACCTTGCAGGCCCTCCTTTGTTGTTTGAACATTTATCCTGAGCATAACCGTAGACACAGAGATTGCCATTGTCCTTTCATGTGTGTGTATGTGTACACATGTCTGTGTGTCTGAAGATAAAAGCCCTTTCCTCTGCACCTACCCAGAACTCCAGGCACAGTGGCTGCCTGGGCGACAGAACCTGGAAGCGGCAAGTAGGAGCTCGGTATGGGGGAGATCAGTGATGGGAAAGCATAGCTCCCCCACAGAATGGTAAGCGCCATTCTGGAAAGGTAGGGTGTTGGACCTGGCCCTCAGGAGAGGAGAGGAGAGGGTCTGGACAGGTTGGGTAGAGCCTGCATCCTCAAAGCATCCCCCCCCCATGTACCTGCATTGAACTCACAGCCCAGTCTTATTGGGCTCTTCTGCTGGTGGAATGAGTGTTCCACCAGTGGATATTGCCTTATGGTGGTTGCAAAAGAGCCTCTGACAGCACACGAAGCCATGCACTGCCGGAGTGCTGGTGGAGAGGATGCAGCAGCCTTGTGCATGACTCTGATGCTAGACAGGCTTGCTGATGATTGTAAGTCAGTAAGGAAGGCAAGACAAGGTGGGGGAAGGTGGAACAAGGGCAGAACGTGGGTAAGGAGGGTAGATTGAGTCCTGGAAGGGGAACGTTCCTGGACCCAATCCCGTGAACCAGGTCCATACAGACCTGTGCTTAGCAACTTTGCTGGTGCAGGTCCACTGCGCTGCAGATGCTTACCTCTGGGTAAGCAAACCTCCAAGACTGCCCCCCTTGCAAGATGCAGTGTGAGCCATTGGTACACTGCATTGGTCTCAAACACACAGTGCAATCCTGAGCTGCACTTGGGCTAGCGCAAGTCCCTTGAGAGTTGGCTAGGCCGGCGCACAGAGGCACACCGGCCTGCAGAGGCTGGAATAAGCCTCCACGCCAACGGAGGCTCCGAGTCTTGCGTTGGCCGAGCCTGGCCAACATAAGAATCTGGGGTGGGCAGGGAGGAGGCGGGAGGAAGGTGTTCTGGGGCGGGGGGCAGGCAGTGGGCAGCCCCAGGGCTGGGTGGGTGGGGAGCGGGAGGAGTGGCTGGGATCCGGCATAACTGCCGGATCCCAGCCACCATTCCTGGGGAGTTTGGAGCGGCTTCAAGCCGCTCTGCTTTTCTCAGACTTGTGCCACCTCCAGAGGTGACACAAGTCAGAGGAGACTAATATGTGCAAGGGTGGCTTACCTAGAGGTAAGGGGAAAAGTTTCCTCTTAACTCTGGCTGAGCTGCTTTGGGCACCTATCCTGCGCGGGATACAGTGAAAGCCTCTTGGCTTGCTTGTTCCAGCCCAGGATAGGATTGCACCCACAGACACACAAGTGGGGGGTGGGAATTGGGCTGTCAAAATGCATACATAACTTTGTAAGTCACTGCTTGCATCAATAGATTTCTTAAGATAAAGAGATGGTAGTCAACTGTGAGTGATTCAGGCCAGGCAAACTCTCTCCTTAGAAGGAAACCCAAGAACATCTTTTAGTATTTGATTTCCTTGATATTTTCCTCTTCGTGAGGCAAAAGTCCCTACAGACATTTGGACACAATCGTTGCATGGTGACACTATTCTTGAATGTCACATCTGCAAGAGTACAAACATGCCATTGAGCCTACGTAACTTACAACCTTTGAACTGGATAACTTGGTTCTCCTGCACTGATGGGGTTTTGGTTTGTTTGTTGCCTTCTATTTTGCATTTGGGCCATTTTCTTAGTAAGGCTTGTTGTTATTTCACCCTTAGTTCTACCCTGTAATCCCAATCATAGTCACATTATGATCATGCTGTGAACATTTTTCTGACCCCTCCCCACAATTAGTCAATGTTGTTGGATGCACTCCATCAACAGAAGCAGATGGAGAAGAGATGAGCACAGAGCTGTTGTACTGCAGCCATGTGCAACACACCCCTCTCTGAAAGACTGAAGAGAACTGAGTCTCTAAAGTCAGGTCGAGTTTAACAGCAGGAAGAATGTATTTCAATATCTGATCGGTTGGCTTAAAAAGCACCCAAATGGTGCTCATAAAACTTTTAGTGATACATAAGAAACTGCATTATTTAACACACCCCCACTCATGCTTGTGCTGTACGTAAAAGCCAAAGTCACTCCAGAAGTGAATCTAGGAATCGCATCTGAACACATAAAGTACACACATTGCCTACAGCATCCTCCAGTGACATTGCCTCTTCTAGCACCACTTATAATGAAGATAAGCCCTGCTTTCCCACTAAAAGGGCCATAGCTCAGTAACAGAGCATACACTTTGCATGGAAACAGTTCAGTATTCAATCCCTACCTTAAAAGGAATTTCAGATATCTGGGCTGGAAAAGAGCTTTCTTGAGTTGCAATTCAAAGTAACCTACAGCCCAGTCCTATGCTTCCCTAGGGTTACAGTGGCACCAAAATAGCAACTGCTGTATCCTATGGGGCCAGGGAAGCAGTGCCAGGTCTCTTTAGGTAACACCCAAGTGGCCCCAATGGGTCTCCTTGGATCCACACCGGCTATTGAGTGGGCCTGAAACCAAGGAGACCTATGTCAGGTTTCACGGCCTGGGAGGGGGATTAGGATACGGCAACAGAGCCTGCTGCCATCTCCACCCCCTCCTGGGTCTGCTCCTTCCCTCCCTCCACCCTCCACCCAGTTCCGTCCCCTTCCCATCATTCCCCCACCCCAAAAAGGCATGCTGCTAGCCGGCGACTTTTGCAACAGCCTGGGTCAGCGGCCCCGGCACAGCACTTGCCCAGCGGTCCATAGGATTGGACCCCTACTCCACTAGAAAAATAATGGCCTGGACTCAGGATAAAGCAGCTATTCATGAGAGAAATGCAGTTCTCAAAGATTCTGTATATGATGTGCTTTACATGGTCAAATGCTTCCACCACCAGAACTGGAGGAGTTGGGTGGAAAGGCCTTCCCATCGCAATACACACACCGTTATCTAGCAGCACCAAAACTCTAAGTACTCTAGAGGCCCAATACTATTTGGACGCTGCACCAACAGCACACGGATATTGGTGCATTGTCAGTTGTATCCTAGTCCTGCTGATGGTACACCAGCACAACAGGAGCCAAATACTGGGCCCGTCCTGGTGAAGAAACACTGGCACAACCCTTCCCAATAACACCTCCAGTATCCATGGAAACACCGACACAGTCATTATCCATAGAGTACTGGACTCACGTAAATGTGCCATTGGCACTTCGTTACCACGACATCAATGTGTTGTGGCATCCATGTGTCACCGATGATTTATTTTCAAAGCAACAGATAAATTTGTCTTGCACTAGATAGAAAGTCAACAATCATAATTCCTATTTCAATACTATTTTCATTCAGTCATGTACTCCAATAAGTGCCAATGCTTTATTAATACCCAGAAATAGCTTCATGTTCTAGTTCTACATTGAGCAAGTCAGAGTATGGTGGGAGGTGGCAAATATTTTTCTGTAGATATTGCAATTAGCGCTCTGATGGCAAGAATATCACAGGCTCTTACAACAGAGGAGGTTTCTGTGGATTTGGAGTTTGACAGATGTATTTGTAGCACCTCTTATTACCCACAGCAAATATGTGCCCAGCAGTAGTATAGCTATGTCATAAGGCACCTGGGGACAAAACATTTTTAAACCCCCCCCCCCGAGCCACTTTCAGTTTTAACTAAAACCAAAAGTACTTTTCCAGCAGGTCTTCTCAGACCTTCCAAGGCTCAGGGAGGCCATGCACAACCTCTCTGGGCATCAGAAAGGTGCCCTCCTGACACCCCACTAGGTGTGGCACCCAGGGCAATTGATCCCCTGCCCCCGCTTAGCTACACCACTGGTGCCTGGATGCCTGCTTTTATATCTTAGGTCCGAGTCTGGAACTTGTAGATTAGGAGTGCCTTTGCTGATGGTCTCCTTTTCCTCTTCTTTTCCAGCTCCATAAAAGAGTTTCCATCAAGGGCAGAATTTCCCTTGGGACCCCTCTAAATTTAGTAAAATACCATCACAAACCTTTTTGCAGCTCTCTTTGCTTGCTGTGCCCAGCTAGCTAGTCTGATTGCTTCCTCAAGCAAATCAGGCGGCCCTCTAGGGAATGGACTAAGAGGAAGTCCAAAGTGAGTGTGACATTGCCCTCTAGAGCGGACTGCCAAGAGCCAGCAAAATTGGAGAGACTGACCTAAGGCGAAAATACGAATGGTACTCCAGCTAAACTAAGAAAGGTCATTTTACTAGGACAGGATACTTCACAGAATTATATAAACTCAGTAAGAAAGAATTGTAAATTAAAGTGAAAGTATAAAGTAAGATAAATAAAAATGTGTGCATGAGAGTATCTTCTTTAGTTTTTCAAAAAAAGAAACACTACACCATTTAAATGTAGATGTTAAAATGACAACAATCAAACCCTATACATAAAATAAGCAGGAAACATGATCTACAGGGATGACGAAATCAACAATGTCATCACTGTAAATAAAGCCTTAAAAAGTTAACAAAGTGTTACTAGATTGCAGATTTTGTATGACTTAACAGATTTCATTATTCGTTTATTCACCAACGTTGAACTGACTTAAGACCACCCAGCCTCAGAAGGGACAAGGCAAATGCTGCTTGATGGCATTCCAACTTCTACTTGTGCTGCTTATCTTCTTCCTCCTATGCTGTGGATATAAAAATGGAGCAGAAAAGGAAATATGAGAGAGAAGAGTTGTGGGCTAGAGCGTAAGGCTCGGAGAAGGATGGGCAGCAGGCATGGATGGAGGTGGATATTTGGCATCTCAGTCCTCCTGAGGTGACCCCCCAACACACATTTACCTTTGTTATGGCCCACCCTACCATTGACTGGTCTCTGGTGTGGAATGGCACAGGCTCCGCTGCACGCTGGAGGCTGGCTGGGGACCATGATGCAGGAGAGAAAGAAGTAAAAGAAGTATTGCCTTACCTACTCCACCACGTCATGGTCCCTAATGGGCCTTCTCAGATCTGTACCAGCACTCACCAAAATCCCTCCTTAGTAAGTAAGCAGACTTACTGTCTGCTGCTTTGCTCTTCACCCATGTGGGCATAGATATGCTCTGGGCAGTCACATCTATGGCCTATGGGCATAGGTATGTCTGGGCAGTCACATCTATGGCCCACGTCCAAGCAGGATTTGCACCAGGATGTCCAGGCCATAGACCCAACTACCCAGAGGTCCCTATGCCCACATGGTTGAAGAGCAAAGCGGCAGAGCAGTAGAACAGTAAGTGCTGCTCAGGAAAGGGAGGACTTTTTTGTTGCACAGTGGTCTCCAGTTTGGAGACTGCTGGTATAAATGTTCTTGCTTCTAACAAGCATGCCTGAAGAATAAGCCTTTGTGAGGAGGAATTTAAATGGGGCATCAGATGTTAAAAGGAATTTAAACTACATCAGAGGACTTTCAGAAACAGAATGACATCCGGAAAACCTTTCCTAGAAATCCGGGAGCCTGAAATCCACTCATTTTACATCCTTCACTGCAGGCTAATCTGTTTTACTGCCAATACATTCTCAATCATGTTATCAAGACACTGTGAATGAAGTCTTTATTCAGCTTCAAAGATCAGTTATATATGGCAGACAGATCTTTTTGTAGGCTCTAATTTCGCCTACCTGTGGGGTCTTTCAGGGAACATGTGTGCAAATTAGCAATTACAGCAGTTGACAGGAACTATACATGGTATATACAATAGAGACAGATATTAATGCACGTGGTTCAGTTGCAATTAGTATGGTTAAAAAGCCCAATTGAAACACAACAGCATTTTTTTAAGGCAGCTACACTAAAATGAAACCTTACAATGGGAAATGGAAAGGAGCACAAATATTGCCCAGAATGTGATCTGTAACTACGTGACAAACGAATTAGAAAAGTTGGCACGAACAGTAACCACATAACACTGTAAGATAAAAATGGATCATTAAAGGTTAATTAAAATTAAGGCTATAATCATCTACCCGAAGTCAGAACTTTGTGTGCTTATTTGATTTGTAGACACATCGTACAGTATATAAGTACAACAAACTCCACAATTCATCATCTAAACCTGTATTATAGGACACTGGCACCACCCAAATACCTTACGGGATAATTTGGATAATACGTTGACCAGCTGAGTCCAATTGTGTGAGATAGAAGTGTGGGTGTGCATCTCTTGCACTCTCTTGAAAGTGCCCCAATACCTTATAATCATACTGAATGGTTCATCTGCCCCACCCCTATAGTATTTGTTTTACATATTTGCGCTGGGCTAGTTGGAATAACATCTGAGGGCCAAATCCTATCCAGTTTTCCAGTACCGGTGCAGCTGTGTCAATGGGGGTGCACTGTATCCTGTGGCGGGGAGGCAGTCACAGAGACCACCTCAAGGTATGGGAATATTTGTTCCTTCACACTGAGGCTGCATTGCAGCTGCACTGATCCTAGGAAGTTGGATAGGATTGGGTCCTGAACTGGCCCAATGGGTCAAGATGCTCCACCAATCTCAGGGGGACTTAGGCCATTATCGTAAGTGTACCCCTACTACCTGGGCAAAATGGCATCTTAGTGGTGCTCTTTTGTTTATATTTTGAAGGCGACAGCAGCTGTCCCTGTTCAGTCCAGAATAGCTTCTTCTCCAGTGGCAGTTTGCTGGTGTTTCCCATGTGTCTTATTTTGATTGTGAGCCACTCTGGGAAGGGGAATCATCCCCCCCCCATTTATTTAACCTTCACTTAAATGGATCTTAACTTCACTTAGCCATGGTGAAGTCTTTCTCAGTTTGTTTTGTTTGCCTTCAATGAGGTCATGATGTAGTCAAACTGGACTGGTTGCATATTTCTGTGACACCTTCAAATTCATTTTCTGATTGGTTGGGATTGCCTATGTGACTAATTCAGACAAAAGCAGTAAAAAAAGACAAAAATAAGGTGTGGACGCAACAGCAGATAGGGAAACCAAATGGAACCAAAAAGGGTGGAAAAAAGGAGGGCACACTGTCACTATCACATTGTTGCCAAATATCTGCTGTCCACTTCTTTCCAGCACTGACATAAGGACAATGCAGCTCTGAGGTAAGGGAACAAACATTCCCTTAATTTGAGGAGATTTCCATGAGTGCCCCCCAACTGCAGGATGCAGCACATGTCTCATTGGCACAGCTATGCCAGTGCTGGAAAGTGGGTTAGGATTTAGGCCTTACTTTGAGGAGGCGTCCATGGGTTACACGCAACTGCAGGATGCAGCGCATGTCCCATTGGCACCACTCTGCCAGTGCTGGAAAGCACTGGCATAAGGGGTTAGGATTGCGCCCTTAGCTGCACAGTTGCATGACCACACAGTTTGAAGCCCATGTCATTATCATGTGACATTGTGGCATCATGATGTCACCGCCCCGGGCATCATGGCCTCCAGCTATGCTGTTGTATTTAGCTGGTGTATTTAGCTGGTGTATTTAACACCAGCTAAAATAGAAAAAAGTCTGACTTTATTATTATTTATCTCATATTATCAATGTACATGCTGTGTTACATAGAGCAATTTTGTGATTATAATTTGCTAATATATGTAATAATGTTTCCACTGATGCGTACTACAGGATTCCTGCAAAATCTGCGAAAATAATTTTTAAAAAATAATCCGTTCAAATGCGTGGGTTCATTCCTCCTGAATGCAATATGCCTTTCTGAATGCAGTCAGCTAGGATAAAGGAAAATCAAATGCCTATGAAAAATAGACTTCGGCAAAACCTGCAAGTGGTGTCATAAGATAAAGACCCATGGCAGCATTGCAAACGACTGAAATATGAGCCGTGACAATCTTGGATTCTGAATGGATAATGCAGCAATTTTTCAAAGAGCTAGTCTGCCTGAAATATAAGCAGCAGGGAAAAGGTAGAGACAAATGTCCCTGACACTCAGGGTTTATGAGGTTTTGATTAAATTAACTGCAGTGGAAGGGCATAAACACCAAGATGCAATGTTCAGGGAAGGAAAAGTGATTTGTTAGCATTGTTTAAAAAAATTGATCTTCTCCTTTGGTGGTGCAAATCTATTACATTTTAAAAGGAGGGGTGGAAACATACTCTTCCACTACAGCAGTGCTGTCCCTGCTATTCATGTCCCACTGTCATCACTGATATAGGAACCGTAGGAATGTTGACTAAAGCACAAAATATACGTAGTTAGGAGCAGACACACTTTTACTGGTGTCTCCAAAAGGCCCTGGGGTTTTTTTGTTTTTTTTTGCTGGTGTGTTTTATTTTAAATCCATTGTATTTGGCCTTTTGAGCTACAGCCCTTGGAAGAGGGCTGTGTGAATACAAGTTTAAATAAGACATAAGAAGAGATCTACAAGATTCTATCAAAGGTTCAGTTCGCTTACCATCCTGTTTCCTACAGTCACCAACCCAATGCTCTCAAGGAACCTACCACCTGGGAGCATAAAGCCCACAGTTGTCACCAGCTGTTGTCCCCCCCCCCCAGCAACTGGTTTTCAGTGACATATAGCCCCTGAACGTTTCATCTAGCCATCATCATCCCTACACCCATTCTCCATGAACCCGTCTTGTCCCCTGTAATGAATCTTGTATGGACTGTGACAAGTTGGGAGGCGGAACTAGAGGGTAGGTGTGATTGGTGGGCTGATAGTTGCTCCAGTGATGAGAGAGAAGGTAGGGAATGCCACCCAGCAAACAAAAGCCTACACCCCTTTCAAAGTCATCAAAGGGAACAGTCATCACCTCGTTCTATGGGAAATTTCATATTGTCGCACAGAATCTGATCTCAGGGATATCATCTTTATTTTTTTTTTAAAAAAAGTGATTATCAGATCAGAAAATAGAAGCAGAATGAACTTTTGTGTTGGAAGGTGAGAAAGGTGCAACAAGCTTGCATGAGTAAACTGCACCGAAAGGGGGCAATACAGGTTGTTGGAGGCAGAAGCAGACCTGCCCTCATTGCGACCTGGGGCAGGTCCATGACATGCCACCCCCCCCAACATGCTGTCCCCCTCCAGCATGCCCCCCCTCTACAGGATGCTCACAGAGGCTCATGGAGCCTTGCATGACATTCTGCAGCAGTTCAAAAGCCTTCTGAGTCTTCTCGTGCTGTTTTAAACAATACTTCTGGTTTCCCAATGAAACCATAAGTATAGGTTGAGTCTCGTTATTCACGAGGGTTCCGTTCCCAGAGCTCACATGGAAGGCAAAAATCACATTAAAGCAAATCCATTTATAAAAAAATGTCCTTTGCTAGGCGATTTAGAAACAGCCTTGCAGAGTCATTAAGCAGACAACCCATCAATCAGTCTCTCTCCAGGTGAAAGGTGAAAGCCTTAGAAAGGCTTCACTCTGAGGCAACAATCCCTCCATTCACCAGGAGCCGCTGTGCGGGGGGGGGGGGGGGATGAAGGAGGTGATAATCACTGCCATTTAGCATTCTTTCACATGCTCAGGGGGAAGGGAGGGGTTGCTTGTCTGGGAGTGAAGCTACTCTAAGTACCTGGAGAAAGAATGATTGATGGATTGTCAGCTGGCTGTGTCTCCCACATTAACAAGGTTATTGTTAAACAACTTTTTTCCTTTAATTTAAAGGGCACTTCTCATCTGTTTGAGATAAAACCGCCAGAAAAAAAAAATCTATGGATAATTAGTTTATACCTGTATTGCTTAAAACTGAACGAGAAGCCTCAGAAGGCTTCTGAACTATTGCTGAGCACCGTACAGAGCCTCACTTGCCCACGGAATGGCTTGGACAGACAGACGAGGCAGGCAGAGGCAGCTGCCCCACAGTGAGCATGTGGCAAATGCAGCTTCCTGAGCATTTGCGCCCCTGCCCTAGTCTAGGTCCACCACTGATTGGAGGGACCATGAGATATTCCTATCTACTTTTTCTTTTTCAGTAAGGATCCTGTAGTCCTACGCAGACTGCTGTTTTCAGGCTGACTTTTCCACCCCCTCCTCTAAGATCAGCTAGAAAGAGAAGCTCTCTGCCTTTGTCACTCTCCTATTCAGTTTAGTCATTC
Source organism: Tiliqua scincoides (assembly GCF_035046505.1). NCBI lineage: Eukaryota > Metazoa > Chordata > Lepidosauria > Squamata > Scincidae > Tiliqua > Tiliqua scincoides. Next base: position 23,135,044 of record NC_089827.1, on the reverse strand, counting down.
CTTCGATACATTTTTTCCTTACTTTAAGAATCCAGCCTTCTTAACAGAGTTCTTCCCCAAACCTGCTGCATAAATGAGCTGTGCCAACCTTTTGAACCAACAGATACCTTCGAAGCAGATAAATGGCAATGGAAAAGAGTGATCTTTTTTCTTTTCATTCATATGCGTACACAAATAAATAATGTGTACTATTCCTCAATATAATGCACAATATAATTGGGGCGGAAATCTGAACAGAGAATAAGCCCTACAGAACACAGTGAGACCTACTTCTGTTCAGACATGCACAGGAGTGTGGTGTGATCACAGATCAGGTCTTAAGTTCAGATTCTTGCAATACTGGCTTTTCTGTGCCCTCTTAGAACAAAAACGTAACTTTCAAACTTTCCATTGCCTTGCCCAATTAAGAACATAAGAACATAAGAACAGCCCCACTGGATCAGGCCACAGGCCCATCTAGTCCAGCTTCCTGTATCTCACAGCGGCCCACCAAATGCCCCAGGGAGCACACCAGATAACAAGAGACCTCATCCTGGTGCCCTCCCCTGCATCTGGCATTCTGACATAACCCATTTCTAAAATCAGGAGGTTGCGCATACACATCATGGCTTGTACCCCATAATGGATTTTTCCTCCAGAAACTTGTCCAATCCCTTTTTAAAGGCGTCTAGGCTAGACGCCATCACCACATCCTGTGGCAAGGAGTTCCACAGACCGACCACACGCTGAGTAAAGAAATATTTTCTTCTGTCTGTCCTAACCCGCCCAACACTCAATTTTAGTGGATGTCCCCTGGTTCTGGTATTATGTGAGAGTGTAAAGAGCATCTCCCTATTCACTCTGTCCATCCCCTGCATAATTTTGTATGTCTCAATCATGTCCCCCCTCAAGCGTCTCTTTTCTAGGCTGAAGAGGCCCAAACGCCGTAGCCTTTCCTCATAAGGAAGGTGCCCCAGCCCAGTAATCATCTTAGTTGCTCTCTTTTGCACCTTTTCCATTTCCACTATGTCTTTTTTGAGATGCGGCGACCAGAACTGGACGCAATACTCCAGGTGTGGCCTTACCATAGATTTGTACAACGGCATTATAATACTAGCCGTTTTGTTCTCAATACCCTTCCTAATGATCCCAAGCATAGAATTGGCCTTCTTCACTGCCGCCGCACATTGGGTTGACACTTTCATCGACCTGTCCACCACCACCCCAAGATCTCTCTCCTGATCTGTCACAGACAGCTCAGAACCCATCAGCCTATATCTAAAGTTTTGATTTTTTTGCCCCAATGTGCATGACTTTACACTTACTGACATTGAAGCGCATCTGCCATTTTGCTGCCCATTCTGCCAGTCTGGAGAGATCCTTCTGGAGCTCCTCACAATCACTTCTGGTCTTTACCACTCGGAAAAGTTTGGTGTCGTCTGCAAACTTAGCCACTTCACTTCAAGAATTCTTCATTTCTGTCTTTATTTCCTATTAATTTGCCATCTGTAGCCTTTGATCCTCTAATTTTATCAATCTCTGCAGGACACAACTTTCTGAAATGATGCTGTTCATCATCCTTTCTGCTTCTTGTGTCTGAACTCTCTTCTTAAACAAGAAATTGGTACTCTTGTCCTTTAAATCTTTCATCTGTCTCCATCTATTTCACAGCTCCCTTCACCCTCCTCTTCTACAACCAAACCAAAACTAGACAAGCAACTGTGGTTGCATAATTGATCATGAAGAAAAAGCACTCTGCACATGCTCAAAGATACTTATTTCAAATGTGCTAAACCTGAGCTCAGGCAGCTACACCCATTTCCTTGGTCCCAGCACATGTCTGATCTTGGAAGCTAAGCAGGGTCAGACCTGGTTAGTATTTGGATGGGAGACCGCATGGGAATACCAGGTGCTGTAGGCTTATACCATAGTCTTTCAAGACTGAAGGTTGCCAACCAAACCTGAGCTCAGGCACAAACTGTTCGTTTTTATCCTACTCTTCCTTAAAAGAGCTCAGGGTAGTGTACACAGTCCTCCACTCCTTTTATTCTCACCACAGCCTCATGAGATAAGTTACGCTGAGAGACAACCTTTTTATTTATTTTATTTGAATGCATGAAGCATGACATAAAAAGAGGCCTGCATGAACAGGCCAAGGGCCTATCTAGTCCAGTTTCCTACGAAGGCTTGACAAGCACGTTATGGAGATGCTCTAGTCTAGTGTTTCTCAAGGTCTGTCCTCTGCCCTACCACTTCTCATGGTTTACCTATTCAAATTATCACTGGAAGTAACTGATGGTGTCCTCATTGCCAGTTACTTCAGGGTTTGGAGGCCAAATGCGACACAACAAATACCAGTAAGAGGCTCAGGATGGATGGAAGGACTTTTTCAAGTGTGGAAAAGCATGTTTTGAAGCCCTGCCAACCAAGCTGAGCCTCCTGTCCAGGGTGACCAGATGTCATAACTGCAAAAGAGGACAAGGCACCCCAAAATGTAGGACATCCAAGAAAAAATGTAGGACATGACAAAATAAAAGCTAAAAACACTTGTATATTGATTTCATGTGGTTAATTAAAACACTATATTACTTATCATTAAATTGAAAACTGTATTACATATCATTTACTAATTACAAGAAAGCTATGCACTGCCTGCAGGGGCCCAATCACAGGAAAAAGGAGGATGTTTCAGTTATTTTCTGGGATGCAAGGCTAAAAATGAGGACATGTCCTGGAAAAAGAGGACACCTGGTCACCCTGCTCCTACCACTGTTTGTTGCATCACGTTCCTGGTCTTGCTGCCAGGCAGCAGATGTCCAGGAGTCCTGCGAGTACCACTGGACACCACCTCAAGTACCACTGGTGGTACCCATACAACTGGTTGAAACACACTGCTCTAGAGAGGAATTTCCTTCTTCAAGCAGGAGGCTGGACAGAAGGCTTTGAAGATCTGATCTGATTAGATCTCTTTTGATCTAATGCAACAATTATTATCGGATCCAGTCCTGCCTATAGAGATCACTGATCTTCTAACTAAAATTAAGTCAATAGGGCTGGACACTGCAGAGTTAGGTATGACTGGTTGTGATGCAGCTTACAGAATTGTCAAAGGAAGAATTCTGGATATTGAACAACAAGAGCTGTTTAGTGCCGTCAGAACCACATGTTCTCCACTCCATCTTCATATTCCAGTCCGTTTTGGGAAACTGGCCTCCTTCTTTTACCACCTGGTGTGCCCACAGGCCTGGAGAGCTTTCACACTGGCAAGGTGTAATGCTCTTCCATCAGCCTTCCATTGAACGGGCAGGTTCAGCGGTATCCCCTACTTAGAGAGGAAATGCAAGTGTGGTAGGGATTGCGTTGAGACTTTAATGCATACCTTTTTTTACTGCCCGCTACATGTTGTGTCACGCAAGAAATTTCTAGGTCCATTGCTAGCTAGGATGCAGGGCTGGGAGGATTCAATCATGCTTCAGTCTCTCCTTTCCACTCCTGATCCTGAGACTCTGGATAATGTTGCTTCCTTTTTATCTGGGGTAATAGCCAGGCAGAGCCCTGGGACTCTGGGCAGTGACTGATGTTTATGCTTATGTTGTGTTGTGTTGTCTTTGTATATTCCTGTTCTGTTCTGTTCTTTCTCTGTATTTTATGCCAATAAAGGTCTTACTGAACTGAACTGAACTGAACTTTGAAGAGCCCTTCCAACTCTAGGATTCTATGATTCTAATATTTTAAAATGTAAGACAATCTTTCTCCAGGCACAGTATAAGCACAAAGCCTGCTGTTGTAGCAGGATGGGTGAATTTAGAGAGGATCTTTCTCATTACACTGAAGACTACTAGGAGGAGAAGGAAGAGGGAGATCACAAAATGAACACATGAATTAATCTGTTACCCCAAATGATCTGAAGTTGATGTTGTACAGCTCAACCCGCATCCAAAGTCAACACTCTTTAACTTCCTGTACTAACAGAAAGCAAGTAAAACAAGTTCATAATTCTATTTTTCCTTTTTTCTTTTTGCAATTAATGATTAAATTATAACTTTATTAAGAACAGCTGCTCTGGGATTTAACAAATGTGGTTTTAACAAAGGTTACAGTTAGTGTGTTCTAAATGTTATGTTTCGATGGTTCTCTTTTTCATGGTCTGGAATTTCATCTACACATCAGCCCACCATTTAAGCAAGTGATATTACTATTAAAGACCTGTTTTCTGAAAACCTTTTAACTGCTGTAGTGAAACAAATCAGGAAATGCCTGCATAACATGAGACCTGTATGGGCGCCTCCCTTCTCCATCAGCCCATCACCAGCTATGCTATAAAGGAGGGGAATGATTTGGACCAAATTGGGAGTCAGGAGGTGAATTTAACTGTGAATTGAGGGCTTGATGAGCCATGTGAGCTGGCTTACCGCTGGGGCACACTGTTGCAAACGTGCTGTAAGGCATATTTGCGAGCACTTACCATGGGCCCAGCGCCGGAGCTAGCCAAGAGTGAGTCTGCACTGGGCCAGCTCCAATGCTGGGTACGCATTCCGCTGCCCGGTGGTCTCCTGGACCACCTGGTGCCGGAGAGGTGAGTGGGGGTGTGGGGTGGGGAGGAGACAGGGGTGGGGGGGCAGGCAGAGGGCAGAGCGGAGGTGTGGCGGGAGGAGGGAGCGGGGTGGGAGGGGGTGGGACTGGTGGAGTTTGGCTCAGGATTGGGCTTCCCGTTACGTACCTTTGCCCTTTAATATGAGTACAGAAAAACCATGCAACAGCTTCTGTGTTTTGTGTGTATCTGTTCTCAAAAGGTGGGGGGGGGCAGGCTGAATCACCCCACGTGTATAGCTCTGGTGGGGAGGGAGGATTTCCCACAGGGCATTATTGAACCCTTAACTTCAGTCAGGTTTATTTTGTACTAGGCATATAATTGGACATACAGCAGTATACCCAGCCATTGCTTGGAAGAAAAGGCCTATGTAGAGGAATCTAATAGCACAATTCCTTCATAGGGCTCAAGAGTACAGAAGCCAGGATTGTGCAGTGGTTCAGGAGTTGGACTTAAGACCTGGAAGATCCAGGTTCAAATCCCCATTAAGCAACAAAGCTTCCTGGGTGACCTTGGGCCAGTCACTCTCAGCCTCACCTCCCTCACAGGGCTGCTGTGAGGACCAAAGGAGGGAAAGAGCTATGTACACTATCCTGAACTCCTTGGAGCAAGGGTGGTATAAAAACGTGAAAGCTACATAAATGATCGATCTTACTAAAGTGTGGAATGCAGACATGGACATGGAAGGGAATTGGCAAGAACATTGCAATGAGCCCAGCACAAGAAGTGCCCAGAGGAGGGCTAGTAAGGAAAGAGAGAAACACTTCCACAAAATCCTATAGAGACTCTACCCCTCTCTATGCAGCTCTTTGCCTGTGTGCATGGGGGGGGGGAGTGCTCATGTAGTGTTTATACACAGGCGCTGAGCTTAGCCTTGGTAACATGGCAACCGGCAGGCAGGTAAATCTGCTGCCCCCCCACTCAGGCACACCAGAGTGGGCCAGTTGCGAAGGCTGAAGCCCAGTAGCCGGTAAACAGAGGATGTTATGAAGAAGCGCTTATCTAGAAAGGTATTGCGGTCAAGCCAGATCCAGCAGGTTGCTTAGCAGTGCAGATTTCAGCAACTTCAGTAATTTTCCCTATTGCATAGCTTTGCATCATGTGTTTTGAGAATGAATAAAAGTCTGAGGAAGCTAGCCGGGAGGACGGACTTCTCTCTCAATCTCATACCGTCCTACTTCCGGCTCAGCTCTCCCTGCATCAACCCTCTGAATGTCTGCTGTGTCTCACTCATTGCTCTGACTTCTTGCTGCTCAAGTTCTAACTTTCAAACCCTCAGAGTGCTTCTGCTTTTAGCACCCTCCCTCAGGCACCAAGGTTCTAAGCCCTGGGTGCTTCCCAAGTAGCATTGCACTGCTACATGCTCATGTTGAAGAAGGGCTTTATGTTGAAGAAGGGCTTTTCACTTGTTGAATGACAGCTGCCATTGACATGTGTTATTGTACACTAGCAGGCATAACATCAGCGAGTTCACCCTGTTTTGTATCCGTCCTCATCAGACTTGGAATCTGCTATATCGTTTGAGTTAATTAAGTCCACAAACTCAAGCGCACTGTGAATGCTATCAGTGAAACATCTGCTCCCTGAAGTGCTTTATAGATTTTTGCATGCAGGAAAAAAGCCTATTGATTTATTTTATCCTGAACGCGTTGCCCACGATATATCTTTCAAGAAGGGGACAGGTCGCTTTCGGTATGGTATACTCAGCTGACATAACTCTTCATTGTTGTCATTTTTATATGAGGCAAACAATAATTGACATGACATAATGTGTGCAACCGTGTGAGACGCTCCTTAACAGTCCGATAGTTTGTGCTTTTCTGGTAGAATATCCATTTGCGCAGGTCGCATTACAGTGGGGTTATTCAATAACCTTGCTGTGAAGCCATTGCATGACCTAATCGCTTGGCACAAAAAGACACCTAACTGCATTCAATTATGAATGTGTATATTTCACTTTACACACAGGAAAATAATGGAGCCCAAGCATTTGGGGCCTCAAGGGTTTGAATATGGGTCACTTGCCTGAATTGTATCCAGATTAGTAATCATGAGTATGGAGAGTTATCTGCTTGATTGCTGATGAGACCCAGTTGAAGCTCTCTTCCTCAATTGTAATAGAAGGTTTAATAACCCTTTACTCTGAAATCTGCATTTAAACAGCACATGGATTATTCTAGCATGGAACCCAAATGTTTATTTTGGTTCCCCGTTAAGTCTGGAGATTCCTATATTGTATGGTCAAGTAGCCTCATATTTTTACTTGTTGCACACTTATCAAAAAAGAGCTTTGTCCCTAGCTAGATTTAATGTGCTCCCATCAGCCTTCCTTTTTGGGAGATTTCATAAGATAGCTCATTCTGAAAGGCAATGCCCTTGTGGGCTGGGTTGTGTTGAGACCATTGTTCATTCCATTCTTTATTGTCCCTTCTACACCAAGATCCGTCAAAGATATTTGGATCCTATATTGAGAACAAGAGGAGTACTTACAGACGTGGCAAAAATACGCTACCTCCTAACTGATTCTTCTGTGGAAATAATAGATACTGTGGCAACTTTCCTATATCAGCTCATTGAGCTGTGCAATCGAGAAGCTGATTTGTTATCTGCCTGACCAAATGTATATAGTGTTGATTTGTTTGTTTTATATGCCAATAAAGGTTTCTATATATGTTTATGTCACTTTTGCCACCTGTCATCACCAAATTAATACATTGCAATGTTCAAGAGGCCTCAGGGTAGATATAGCATCACAATATTTTGCATCTTTCCTCCCATCCTTAAAAGGGTGTTCACGAGCCAAGGTGATCTTCCAACATCAGGTTGGAAGTACAGTATGCCATACAAGCACATATCAAGTTCCATTGGGATATCTCAGGGGTGCCGAAACCCTGGCCCGGGGGCCACTTGCGGCCCTCAGGGACTCGGAATCTGGCCCGCAGGGAACCCCCAGTCTCCAATGAGACTCTGGCCCTCCAGAGACTTGCTGGAGCCCATGCTTGCTTGACGCAAGTGATCTCAGCATGAGGACAACTGTTCGACCTCTCACCTGAGCTGTGGGACGAGGGCTCCCTCCACTACTTGCTGTTTCATGTCTGTGATGCAGCAGCGGCAGCAAAGGAAAGGCCGGCCTTGCTTTGTGCAAGGCCTTTTATAGGCCTTGAACTATTGCAAGACCTTCATTCATTCATATAAGTTCCATCTCTAATATATTCATTTATGTAAATTTATTCAAATGTGAAATGTAAATTAATTCCTTTTTTTTTTCCTGGCCCCCCGACACAGTGTCAGAGAGATTATGTGGCCCTCCTGCCAAAAAGTTTGGACACCCCTGGGATATCTTAATGCACAAGGGAGAGATCACAGTGGGTCGTTCTTCTTTCCAGGGAGGTACTGATTTGAAAATGAGTGTGGTGTTCAAGCCGAGGTCCGAAACTGAAGCACAGAATTGTGCCCAGAACATTCACACCACATTTCATTCTCAGTGTTCAAGAGGGAGATGTAACAAATATGGATTTGTACCACTGCGGTAATGTATGAATGTACCTTCATTCAGAATTAAGGATCATCTCAATGTCTTCTTCTTAACTATGGACTTTGTGAACAGGATGCCTGCTAAGTCGTATTGTAAGATAGCTTGAGCTTACAGTATGGAGTAAATGATGTGTGTTAACTTATAACCAGCACTCTTTATAGAAGAGTCCCATGCTTAAGGCTGCACAAGTGCTGTGTTCAGCTACACATCTGTTGGCCTACATTTATTTTGATAGGACTTAGCATGAGCAATTGGGTGCTGAATCTCAGCCAAAGAAAGCAAACCAAATCCTAATACGTCAAGTTAAAACGTAATCCACTGTAAAGTACAATAAATAAAACTGATAGTGTTATAGGTGAAATAACTATTGGTCTTCCTAATAATAACAGAGACAAAGGTTATGATGCTTTAGGGCCCAGCTAAGAGATACTGAACAGCACTGGCAGGACAGCTCTGGACTTATCATCAGGATAGTATTATTTAAACCCATTTCTGCCCAGCCCACAGGTGTTCATATCTGATCTGTTGCATATATGCAACGATGGGCAGAAATGGCGTGCAGCGCAATCCTGTCTTGCACTGGAACAGGCAGACTAGGAGGCCTGCTTTGTATCCAGTGCAAGATTGGGGCCAGAAGTGGTTCAGCAGGAGGCAAGTGGAAACTCTTCCCTTTACCCCAGGGTAAGCCACCACAGCCCCAGTGGACTGGGGACTTGCACCAACCTCAGGAGGTGGCACAAACCCGAGGAGAACGGAATAGCTTCGAGCCACTCCGTGCCTATCTAGAAATGGGGTTGGGATCCGGCACAATAGATAGTTCCCAGCCCCTCCTCCGGCTTCCCGCATGCCCCCTGGAATGCCCACTGCCCTCCCTCCCCCACCCTGGAACACCTCCCTCCCACCTCCTCCTTGCCTTCTCCCTCCCCTCCCCAAAGCCATGCATCAGCTGAGCTCAGCCCATGCAACCCTCCCTCCCCAAGTTGGCATGGAGGCTAGATGCAGCCTCTGTGGGCCGGCACATGTCCCTGTGCCAGCCCAGCCAACTCCTGAGGAGGTGCAAAGTGCTTTATGTCATGTTTGCGACCCTCCTGGGTTTAGGATTGCGCCCTTAATTTGTTTATTTAAAAGATTTTTACCTGGCCTTTCCTCTGCCAGAGCGCATGCCCAAGGCAGACAATATTTCCCAAAGCTCTTGGCTGAAGCATCCTTTTCTTCTTTCAAAATGGAGGCACTTACGCATTCCACAGAGTGCTGTTGTAGGGCTTGTAAAGTCTAGAAGCTTCTCCAGAAATGGCATCCAAGTTCCACCATTTGCACTTTTGCAGATCTTTCGTGTTTTGTGATGCTGCTGGACAAACTGATCCTGAACCAAGTTCATCTGTTGCCTACACTGACCAAGTGAGAATCCGTTGTTTCCTATGAGATATTGTCACATTCTTGCATGCTACTAGCACATGTCGTAAAATATACAGTTTTTCCCTGCAGGAATCACACATCATCATATCTACGCTGAGCCCTTCGGAATCCCGTATTTAAAAAAGGGGAAAAAAGAGCTGTTCAGTTTCACAAAGGGAATTGCAGCATTTCAAAACTATGCAAGGATGTCATCATTGTCTGCCAGTTTATTCAGCCGATTGAATGATATAAAGGGTATTATTTATATAGTGGCTGAGCTTTTTCTCAATATGGACATAAAACTCACATGAAAAAAAAATGGCTGTTTTACAAGCGGAATCTGTAACCCTTTATAGTAGATTACAAATTACTAAGAAAATAGTCTTTTATCAATAACACATGTCACTCGCATGAAAAGAGATATTAATGCTGGCTATTGGGTGACTAATAACTTTTATTATATTTCACAAGTACATTTTCTGAATAAAGGGTGTAGTACATTATTGGATTAAATCTACATACAAAAAATACAACCCCCAGTTTACACTATTTTTATCCAACCTTTCATCCAAGCATATCAGGGCAGTACTCCTTTGGTTACCTCCCCCACCCTCAGAGTGCCTTCGAGAGGCATATAAACATCACTTCTGGTTTCCCTGAGAAACCGGAAATCACATTGTTTTGCCCGAATGGGTGTTCTGAGGCCTGCAGAGACCATGGGCAGACCATGTGGCCTCTGCGGGCCTCAGAACACCCTCCAGATGTGACTGGAGCACTGTTACGGTTGTGTTTGGAGAGTCCAGGTGGGCCTCCTCTGTTGGTTGGAAACCAGCAGATTATGAAATCTGCAGGTACAGAATCTGCAGATAACAAGAGCTGCCTGTGCCTGCATTGCGCTGGCACTCCCTTGTATCTGGCATTCAGAGACGTACTACCTCTAAAACCTGGAGGTTGCATGCAGTCATTATGGTTTGTAACCTGGGACGGGCTTTTCCTCTATAGATCTGTATAATTCCCTTTTAAAGGCATCTAGGCCAGGTACCATCACAACATTTTGTGGCAAGGAGTACCACGGAATAATTGTATGCTGGGCAAATAAATAAATAAATAAATAAATAAATAAATCCCTATATTCTCCCACCAGTCAATTTTAGTGGATGTCCCCTCATTCTGATATTGTGCATGAGAGAAAAGAACTTCCCTCTATCCCACTCTTCCACTCTATCCACCCCATGCATAATTATGTATGTATCAATCATACCTCCCTCAGACTCCTTCATTCTAGACCAGCGATTTTCAATCTTTTTCATCATGAGGCATACTGACAAGGCATCAAAATTGTCAAGGCACACCATCAGGTTTTGGACAAGTGACAAGGCACATCATGCTGCCATTGGGGGGCTCACATCCCCATTGGCCCTACTAATAAATGATCTTCCCCCAAATTCTTGTGGCATACCTGTGCATCACTCGCGGCACACTAGTGTGCCATGGCACAGTGATTGAAAATGGCTGTTCTAGACCAGGGGTCTCTAATCTTTTTGGTCAGAGGGCCGCATGAAATATCTGGCGCAGTGCTGAGGGCTGAAAAAAAATTTAAATATAAAATTTAAATAAATTAGATATGGAACTTAGATGAATGAATAAATGAATGAATAAATGAATAAATAAACGAATAAATGAATGAGTGGGCTCATTCACTCAGCCTTTCTGGCCCTCAGAACACCGTCCAGATGCAATCAGAGCACAGCTCTGGTCATGTTCAGTCAAGTGGGTCAGAGGCTTTCAGGGGACAAGAGGCTGGCTGTGGGCCAGATAGAGGCTTGCTGCGGGCTGCATCTGGCCCCCAGGCTGGGGTTTGGAGACTCCTGTTCTAGAATGAAGAGCCTCAGATGTAGCCTTTCCACATAAGGGAGGTGTCCCAGTCCACTAATCATTTTGGTTGCTCTCTTCTGCACCTTTTCCAACTCTACATGTGTGACTAGGAATGCGCTGGTAATCTTATACACCACCTACTACATCATTCTGGCTCTCTGGAACCTTCTTATGAGCATTCAAATAATATTGCACTGCTGGATGATCTCCAGCAGAGGGAACCGATTAGCAGTTTCCAACAATTCCCCAGCTATTTCTAGGGCACTTGGAGACTCCTGGAGGAACCAGCATGTCATCCCACTTCACCAAAGAGTCTCCAACCCAACGTAGAGCCTCTTTCAGGAGCTACCCTGTCTATCAGAAGTCCCATTTTGAACTAAAAGGTCCAACCCCTGATATTAACCTTCAGCAGCAGAGCCAGGAATTATGGGATCTTGAATCATAGAGGGAAGTTTTTGCCTATGTTATCCTCCAGATTTGATTTGGTGACCTCAGGCCATAGAGAAACAATGAGAATGGTTTTGTTTTAATCAACATTTGTGACTATTATAAGAAGTCCTTTTAACTCAGCCGGCCATACTAAAAAGAAGGTAGAAACCTTGCCAAACTCTTCTGTTTGGATTATCTTGCTCGGGGAGAGATATACACATGATGCCCATCTGCCAGACTCTAGCTCCATGACCCAGCCCACTTCCTATCGTTAAGGGATCACCAATATTTTTTTCAGAACAACCCCTCCCTTGTCATTAAATAACTGTGTTTAGATCACATTACAACAACTTAATCCCACCTTGCCAGGTAAATTCCCTAAATCAACAAGCGTTAAGACTGTTCTTTGACCTGTGTGTTATTTTTGATCCTGCGCCAGTCATAAGCTGCCTTGGAGACAACCCTCTGACACATGTTTCAAACTCTTGCCTGCAGTCTTTCATTTATATATGGCCACCGTAAGCCTCCATTATCTCAAAAGCAAAGCATAGGATTACATAGTGCGATATCAGGCCTCGCATCATAGAACAGCTAGCCACTGTGAACACCTTGTCACTCTCCAGATGAGGATTGTCCAGCAAAGGCTACTATCTCCAGCTCTGTTTCGGACTCAGATCAGAAGTGAGATTAGGAAAGCTCAAGGAGGAATATCTCATCCAGCAATAATTCTGTGAAAGTCTCTTTAACTTTGTCCTGCTTTGAAAGAGTCATAATTCATACCTTAATTTCATTTGACTGTGAGGATTTTTTTTGTAAGCCAGTCTGTGAGCACCCTGGGACTAGAAAGCTGGCTATAAAGACATACAGTTGTTCATGTTTACAGAATGGTGGAAAATGCCATTGTTATTTAATGCAATTGAATGTGTGCATAAGCTTTCTTATGCCACCACCACAAACATTATTATTTAGAACACCATCCAGGCAACCAAGGCTTGTCTCACTGTGAACAATGTTGGAGGACAGCTGGCTCCCACTGTATATATGTTCAAACACACATCTGCAATGTATCAAGAACCTTGGCTGGACTTGAGCCCATCTTGTGTGATCCCTGCTTGTGTCTTTGTGAGCTACCAGTTTCCGCCTCTGCCTAAGTGCTGTTGCAGCTCCTCTTGTGACCCATTGCAGTCCCTCCCCTGGGGAAAAAAAGATTCCTTCCAGTTAGCAGATGCCAGAGAGGGACTTAGGACCCAATCCTATCCAATTTTCCAGTGCCAGTGCTGCTATGCCAATGAGGTATGCCCTGCTTCCTGTGTTGGGGAGGCAGTCACACAGTCCTCCTCAAGGAACATTTGTTCCCTTACCTCGGGGCTGCATTGTGGCTGTACCAGTGCTGGAAAGTTGGATAGGGTTGGGCCCTCAATCCCTTGCCACAGAGGAATTACTTGATGGTTTCACCTGGCTGCCCTCTTCCAAGGAAGCTAGTTTTCTATCCTTGCTGTACTCCAGGGGTGTCCAAACATTTTGGCAGGAGGGCCACATCATCTCTCTGACACTGTGTCAGGGTCCGGGGGGGGGGGGGGAAGAATAAATTTACATTTCAAATTTGAATACATTTACATAATTTGCAAATTATTGTAATTATTCATTATTACAAGTGAATATATTAGAGATGGAACATATGAATGAATGGAGGTCTTGCAATAGCTCAGGGCCTGTAAAGGGCCTTGCACAAAGCAAGGTCGGCTTTTCCTTCGCTGCTGCTGCTGCATCACAGATTTGAAACAGCAAACAGTGGAGGGAGCCCTTGTCCCACAGCTCACGCCGAGGTAGAACAGTTGCCCTCTCACTGGGAGCAGGTGAGTCAGGCTAGCGTGAGCTCCAGCAAGTCTCTGGAGGGCCAGTGGCTCATTGGAGACTGGGTGCTTGCTGCAGGCCAGATAGGGAGTCCCCTAGAGCAGCAAGCGGCCCCTGGGCTGGGGTTTGGACATCCCTGCAGTACTCAAAATGATATTCCTTGGATGTATGTGTTTATGTGGGTGGGATAAGGCGACCTGTACCCCAGTTGCAAGAATTTCTAGCTTGTTCCTTTTCAAGCTTCTTCCTAGCTTGATCCTAGTTTTGTACTTGTTCCTTTCCTGTTTACCACCCAACTGTAGCTCCTGTAAGGACTAGGGTGTGTGCTGTACCCTTCTTGTGTCATGGTATGTGTGTCTGTATGTGGTGTCCTTGGGGCATCTTCCCTCTGTTTGATAAAAGTGCCTATTTCTGTATTCCTCATTCCTAGTGACAGGCAGGGGCACATCCCCCTCCCAGCCTTGGCCATTTGCCCCTGTTCAGGTCACCCTGTTGGCGCTTGTCTGCCCACTGGCACTGAAGCTGGGTGGGATGCAATGATTGGCTCCTTGGACATCACAGCGATAATGCACCGATGTCACGCAGATGATGCATCATATCACATCAATGACTCCGACATAACCCCAACGATGCAGAAACATCACACTAACATGTACATCACACTGATGATGTATGGGTGCCACACTAATGACATGCCAAAGTCAGAATGCCGCTGCATGGGTGATGTGCACGTCAGAGTTTCCATGGATTACTGTGAAGGGTTGCACCAAGATTACTGGAGAATGTGGACTAGGGTCTTGGATAGATTAGGGGTTGTGGCAACACTGCTTTCCTACCTTGTAAAACCCTTGTGTGGTATTCCTGCACCCCAATAATGGTGCAAGAGATGGAACCAGCTCCTAACAATGGTCCAAGCTCCACAGAGCAGGAAAGCCAGAAATCAAGCTCCTATTTACAAAGGGAACTGCTGTGTATGAATCAGATCTCTGGTCAATTTAGCTTATTTTGCCTACAATGACTGATGGGAGCTCTCCAGGCTTCCAAATAGGTGTCTTTTCCAGCCCCATCTGGAGAATATTGAGGATTGAATCTGGTCCTTCTACGTGCAAAGCATATGCTCTATGTACGGCCCTTCCCCTCAATTTGCAAGCAATTATTCCCTTGAACGCTTGTATGGAAATCAGAAGGAGTTTTTCCTTGCCAAGCCTGATTGCAAGGGAATCACGTGAATAATGAACTATGGATGATTATCATAAACTAGCAGTTCCTGCCATTAAAAAAAAAAAATTACAAATCGAGCAATTTCTATAGGCCAACCAATTACTGTCCATTATTTATGAACTACTCAAGTAATGTTAAATGTAGCATTGTATCCAAGCAAAGAGATTCAAGTCAGTGGTGTAGCTAGAAGGGGTGCAAAGCACTAAGTTTTGCAGGAGCCTGGACACGCCGTTCAAAAGGCCACTCCCTCTCCCCCTTACCCTCCCCTCCCATTGGAGCCATTCTGGATGGTGGGAGCAAAACAAATCCATTTTGATCTCATTGACCGGAATGGCTCTGAAGGGGAGAGGATGAGGCCACTTGCAAGGCATGTTCAGGCACCTGCAAAACTTAGTGCTTTGCACGCTCTCTAGCTACACCACTGATTCAAGCACAAATATTCTGGGTATATTTTTATTTGGACACATCTTCTAGTATTTCTTAAGTCATTTGTCTCTTTGGAAAACTGCTGTTTTCATAGAAGGGTTCAAAACAAGGGTTCAAAACAGAAAGGTTCGAAACTTCCTCTTACCCATTTTTGGGGCTTTGTTTTGTGTGTGTGCTCTGGCTCTGAGCGCTTTTCAAGCCCCCACCTCCCCCTTCATTACCAGTCTTTGCATGAAGCTCATTGTATATCAAATCTACTGGGAAGAGGCAATAAAAGTAATTATAGCTTTTGGAATCCCCACGTTTTTATTAACCATCAATTAAGGGGTGAACAGGTGGCCTATAAACCATTGTTAGTAAATTGTTCTTTCAGAAACCACTTACTCGGCAATTTCCTACAGTAAATGCTGCTTAAAGACATTTATTGAAGTACAGAAAATAACACTGTGGAAATAAAAGATGGCGAAGCGGATGTTCTAATGGGTGAAGTTGGACAGCTCAGCAAATGATTGATCCCTTTTCTGCAGTGAATAACCTTTTATGGCCCCAGGCAAAGGTCCCTTTTCTTGCCTGTAGTGAAATCCTTCTAACAGGAGATGTCACAAAATGAACTGGGGAGACTCTGCATGCAAGAGTGTGCTCCACATTTCCTAAGAGACCTGTATGATTTTAAGAAGCAAAAGGTAACGCTATTTACCCTGGGTCGCATCCTGACAAATGGTTCCGTTGTTGGAAGCTTCCTCTGCAAATGGAAGGGTCATTCAATTTGTGGAAGGAGTCCATCAATTGGTGCAAGGATCCCTTGGGCACGTGAAACATGCCTTCCATTCACAGTGATGGAAGGGTTAGTTGGGATGCTCTGTTATTCTTCACTGTCTGTAAGTTGTTAGCTTATGAAAAAATAACAAGGAAGTCATGATCTATCACACTTCCATGGTGCATCCGTTAGGTGAGATGATGTGGGTTGCATCAGTGACAGATTTCAGGGAAGTGAGAAGGTGGTGGATGGGTAGTGCCCTTCACCCCAAGTGTGGCACCACCCAGGGCTGAGCTAGCAGTTTGCCCCCCCCCCCCGGGCATTTTTTCCAGACTTGTCATGTAAATGTGGTTGAATGTCCTCCAATTTAGCTCCTATTCCTTGAGAGCTCAGCCCCTCCCTGCAGGCGGCCTCCTCCAATTGGCTCAGGCTGCTGCTGCTCAGTAACTCACCTTAGGGGACAACCATAGCAATCTGCTGATAGTCACAGGACACCAGAGAGGCAGGCATGAAAAAGCCTGGAGGGAATGTGCTCAGTGCCTTCCATTTCCCTCCTGTGAGCTGAGTGGCTGTGGAAGCACTTTGCAGGACCCTGAAGGCTGCTGTTGACTCTGGTGTCATTTGGGGGTGAGCAGGCAGGAGATTTTGGATGCACCATTTTGGCTGTTTTGGCCAGGAAGGGCCTTTCTCTGGGGGTGGGGGAGAGGAAACCATGGGTCTGGCCGCTGAGATTTTGTTTTGTGTGTGTGTGTGCAAAGTTTATTTATTTATTACAGATACAGGTAAGGAAAATGGTTTAAACTTAGGGCTGGGACTACATAGGTTACACATGAGGATATTGGTCATAGATTACAACATGTCTTAATCCAAAAAAGAAATCAACAAAAAAAATAGTCATTGACTATTGACTATTGACTTCAGTCATTGACTGAAAAAAAAATAGTCATTGATACAAAAATTATCATATTTGTCATTATACTAATTAATGATTTAACTAAACAATCACTATTATTTAACTAAAATTATTTATTCAGTCATAAGAAGGCTTCAAATTTTGCACATACAATATTCCTGCTGCTATACTGATATGTACAATAAAATGTTTCTTATATTGGTCTTCAATTTCTGATATCACATTTAAGAGGAATATTTCCGGTTTGAATGGTACTACACAATTCAATATCTCTTGTAACAATATATATCATTTTCCAACATTTCTTTACTTTCCACATCTTTACTTTCCACATATAATAAAGAATCCCCTCATTCTCTTTGCATATCTAACAATTATTTGATGATCCAGGGTACATTTTTGCTACTTCCTCTGGAATTAAATATCTATAAAACAATTTATATAAATTCTCTTTAGAAGATACCACTTTAATTATATTAATACCACTTTAATTATCTTAATATTTGTGTTCCAACTTTGTTTTCATTTACATCTGCTTTGATTTGACATAATTAATGGAATACTCCTCACTTCTGAGGAGAATTCATTACCGACGCACCCCCCAAATAAATGCATCAGACTGTGGCTTGGGTTTAAAACTGGGCCACTTTATTGATCTTTAACATTACAGCAGGGTGACTGGGATAGTTGACTAAAGACACCCAGTCCTAAGTCGTGAGGGGTCGCTAATAGGGGGAAACGAACCTAGTCGTCTACCTCCCCCAAGGTCACAGGGCGAAACCGTCCGACTCGAGGCTGTCACCAGACCTACGGCCTAGGACAGCCTGTCAACGTCGCCCAAATGGATAAAACAGCAGGACTGGAGGCCCGCAGGTCAAGCCTGCCAGGCGTGCCAGTCCAGTCAAAGGGGCTTGCCAGCCAGCCTCTTTGAGCCGGGAAAGCATCGTGTGAGCGGTACTGGCTCACCCCTTGACCTTGCTGTCTTAGACAGACACCAGGGTGTGTCTACCTACCCTGACCCCGCACGCACCACGCCACAAGGAAAGACAGCCTACTGCTTGTTGTTCCTGTCCCCACGAAGGAGGAAATGCTTCAAACCCTGCTGTAAATTGTTCAAAAACAAATCGTAGCCCAGAGAAGCAAGATGAACCCCATCGCTGCAGAAAAGGGCAGGGCTAGACCACACAATATTGGGATGAGGAATGACGGACCCGCCCAAAGCCACAGCGACCCTCCCCAGGTAATTGCTAAGACAGCATCGGGCTACATCAACACGACACATGCTACGCGCTCCCTTCCACACCCTCCTGGGTAGCAGGTCGGACCACAGGATCAAAACCCTGGGGAACCAACTACGGATGGTGAGAAAATCGCTACGGGCCTGCAGTTTCAAGGACAGGGTTGTCCTCTGACAGAGGTCATTTTCTCCCAGATGCACTATGATTAGCTGGGGAGGCGGATGGGTGGACACAAACTCATAAATCATGGGCAGGAATTGCCCCCAGCACATGCCTCTTCGGGCCAGCCAGACCACATTGGTGTGACCCGCCAGGCCCAGCTGAGACCCGAAACTGGTGGACATCACGTGCTTCCTGGCCCAAAAAACGATAGAATGCCCGATGACTAAAGTCTGAACAAGCTGCGGTCGAGGCGAACCTGTCGAGGCAAAAGGAACAGTAAGGAACGGAACCGAGCCTTAGAGAAATAGCACAACAACCTGACTGCATGATCACACACGGCCGAAGCCGGTGGAGCCCCCCACAGGGAGGCACGAGTGCTAGCCCCGCAGGACTATGACTCACTGGCCCAACATCCCCGTAGGGCCAACACAGGGGAGGCGGCGGGTCTCCCCCCAACACAGGACCCATAGGCCCAAAGGCCACAGCCTCAGAGAAACCCTCTTAGGGGGAAGAGGGAGTCCCCACATGAACTACTGGGATCGGCCAAACAGCTGGGCATGCATCCCACATAACAAGCCGAAGGCCAACAAGGCAACAGAGCCCACAATGGGAAAGTAACAGAAGGCCATGAAGTTGGCTTACACCATGCACTTACCTCAGATAGTAGCGGTAGGCGCCGGAGTGCCACCTGCTAATCCTCTGAATGACAGGGGCGGGCAAACCGAGTTGTGCCACTAAGGAGGCAGCACCAATATGGAAGGAATGGAGCCCATACTGTGCAGGCGACAGCCCCATCTGCTCAATAGCCCGTTTAAACAACCGTTTAAACTGGTAAAGAGTGAGTGGTGTTAAGTCCCCATGCCGAAAGAGACAGCCGGGACCCGGGGGGGCCATTGCCCGATACACCGTAAGGGCGTGAACAGGGCACAAACGTACATTTGGTGACCTGCGAAGAAGCACGGTTTGCCCCCTACCCAACTGGTCAGTCTTAGAACGGCGAAGGTGCAAGCGAGCCGAGTCGCCCAGGATTTCACAGTCATCCCACTGCATGGTTCTCTCTGTGGAAGCCGCCTTTGAAGGGGCGAGAAGCTCACTAACACAAAATGCCCCGAAGAAGAAAACGATGGACACCGTGCGAAATAAACAGATCTCAAATTGAGATGAGCACAATAAGCCAAATTCGATATAGAGTCCATGCAGCAAGGTGGCTGGGATTGGCCTGCGCCGATCCGGCAGTGGGGGGTTGACTTTTTTGAAACCCTCGAGCATCTTGCGGACTCTGAAGTCCGCAGCCGGATCCTTAGATCCGGATGCCTTGGCGGTAAAAGATATGGCTGCCAGGTAAATGGACATGGTCCCTACTGAAATATTGCGGTCCCTAAGGGCCAATAGAAAACGCATAACAGCCTCGGGCGGAGAGGCCGTGAAAAGGGCAGGGGCCGCATCCCTGCAGAACGAAGTAAATTCCTGTGGCTTACTGCGGTAATTAGCCCGACTGGAAGGAGCTAGAGATGCCCAAATGGCCCCTTGGGCTCGGACGAACCAAGGTTCCACAGCCAGCTGGGCATGGGATCTGGGTCCTGCGCCGCCTCCGGGGCCAACTGCCAAAAACGTTCCCCCTGCAAATGAGAGAGGGCGTTGGCAATACCATTGTCAAGTCCCGGCACATGCCTAGCAGTAAAGATTGCATTAATCGAGAGGCACTGTCTAACAAACACACGAACCAGGCACATGACCCTGCCCGATTTGGAAGTCTGCCGATTAATTATGTGCACTACAGAGAGATTATCGCACCAGAACAGAATAGCAGAGTCTCGAAAAATGTCAGCCCAAATAAAAACCGCCACCACTATCCACTATTCCAAAAAGGTCAAATCCTTGGTGACCCCCGCTGCCGTCCAGGAAGGCGGCCAGATGGCGGAGCACCAGCGCCCCCTAAAGTAGAGGCCAAAGCCTAAACCCCCCGCGGCATCAGAATGAACCTGTAGTTCTGCCTCCAGCAACTTCTGGCTTCTCCAAAAGGAGACACCGTTGAAATGAAGTCAGACCACATGCCCATATCAGCGCGCATGGGGGCCGTAATACGGGTTCTGTGACGCGGATGTCGCAAGCCCCTCCTGGCATCACACAGACGCTGGAGGAAGGCCCTGCCCGGGGCGATAACACGGCAAGCAAAATTTAAATGACCAATTAATACTTGGTCCCACAACATGATCTTGCGGGCCGCGCAAGCGGCGTCCAGCAAATCGCGGAGCTTAACCAGTTTGGCGAGGGGGAGATGGCTCTGCTGCAGTACAGAGTCGAGCTCCACCCCCAAAAAAGTAAGGCAAGTGGTGGGACCCTCGGTTTTCTCATGGGCTAAGGGAACCCCGAGTTCTGTACACAGCTCGACAAAAGCAGCCAAGCCATCCAGACAGACGGTGGTGTCTTGCAGGCCTATGAACAAAACATCATCCAGATAGTGGGCGGAGTAAACAGGGCGTGCCCTGTCATGAACCGCCCACTCCAAGAATGAACTGAAACTTTTGAAGGCAGCACAGGAGACAGAGCAGCCCGTGGGCAATGCCTGGTCAACATAATATGCCCCCTCAAAATAAAAACCCAACAGGCAGAAATCGTTGGGATGACCTGGCAATAGGCGGAAAGCTGACTGAATGTCTGCCTTCGCCATAAGGGCAGCGGGGCCACAAGCTCACACCAAGGCAACAGCCTGGTCGAGGGATGTGTACTTGACTGAACAAAGGTCGTGCGGGATCCTATCGTTCACCGACAGGCCTTTGGGGTACAATAAATGATGGATTAACCTAAATTTACCCGGGGCTTTTTTGGGCACAAGACCTAAGGGAGAAACTTGAAGGTTGGGAAATGGTGGTGCTGAAAATGGGACGGCTACACGGCCCGCAGTGACTTCCTTGGTAATCTTCTTCCTAACCACCTCTTCCATCCCCCAAACTGAGCGAAGATTCTTGGCCCAGGTGGGCTGAGAAGGAGGGGGTGCAGGAATCCGGAAA
Organism: Tiliqua scincoides; assembly: GCF_035046505.1. Classification (NCBI taxonomy): domain Eukaryota; kingdom Metazoa; phylum Chordata; class Lepidosauria; order Squamata; family Scincidae; genus Tiliqua; species Tiliqua scincoides. The sequence goes on along the minus strand of NC_089827.1, from coordinate 23,113,658 downwards.
CCATTGGAAAAACCTTCCCAAAGATATTGGGCCATCGACCGGTTGGGATAACGATCCAACAGCCGGCCAAGGAAGGAAAGCCTAATTGGGGTTGGGCCCCTTTGAAGGGGCAGCAGGAGGGGCACCGCCTCTTGGCCCGCCCCTGACCTGACCTCTGGCACGGGACCTAGCCCAGCCGAGCTTGGGGCATCTAGACACTGCGTGCTTGGCCCCACATTGGACACACAAATGGGAGAAGGAACAGTTTGGCCGGCTGCAGCGGCCCATGGCATTGAGTTCATAACAGGTGCACGGGTATTGAACCTCCTACGCACCCTAAGGTGCTCGGGCTATCTCAGACCGGTTCCTAGTGATCAGGTGACCACTGTCTGACCGGTCACCCATTGTGGGTCTTGAAGGGATGACTAACTGTGCCCAAAGCTCCCACTGCGGGACACGCCAGTCTAGCGAGGGATTGTGGGAGGATCTAAGGCGAAAGTGCTCGTCATAGGAACACCAGGCAGGGCCTGAATAATCACGAAATGCCCTATGGATAATGTCAAGGTACTTGAAAAGTGAAGGCGCCTTGTTAGGATACATTTGAAGGACGACTGAGGCATAAATTATGAAGCCATTAAGCCAGTTCGTCCAGTTCTTGTCAATTTTCCTGCGCCTTACTAATTCCTGGTCCCTAAGGGGCTCACCAAGCCTCGGGGCAGGCTCTGGCTCCACCTGTAACAGACTGAAGATATCAACCAACTCCCCCCACCAAATTCGCTCCTTGACTGAAAGGGCCAAGTGCCCACCCAGCGGCAAGGCAATATCGCCATAAGAAATCCAGGGGCGCTCGCTGGGTTCAGCCCAGGATCTGGGCACCCTGAGGTGCCATCTGCTGCCCTTGAGGAAGGGGAAGCGCTTGGCCTGGTGTAAAGGGAGCATTAAAAGGCCCACTAGGACTTCCAGCATGCAGGGCAACCGGACCAGCAAAGCCGGAAAACCCAGGGGGCCAAGGGGAACCAGGACTGCCATAAGGCAACGGCGCCTGAGAAGGCCACCAAAAACTCCCAAAAGGATAGTTAAATGCCTGTACATTGGGGTGGTCAGGTGCCCCACCTTCCGCACCCCAAACTGGCGTAAATGTATCATGTTCTGGCCCTTCTATCTCACCTGCACACCCCTTGGCCGCCGTCGCCTTGCCTGGGCCGATGCCTCAGTGTCAGCAGCCGCTGGAACCCCGGAGGCGATCGACGACTCCTCGTCCGAGACCCTCTGAGCCGCCAGGACTCTGCCTTTTTTAGTGGAAGACAAGATAGTGTTAAGGCAGGAACCGCATCCTGGGCAGTTGAAACTGCGTCGAGATCCCCCGACACCCAAAGCCCCACCCCTGTCGCCTTTGCCCACTCTACACATGGCCTTTTCTTTCTGGCGGGCCTCTAGGCGGGCTACTAACGCCTTGAGCTCTCCTAGATCCCTTCCTTCGTCATCTGACGAAGAAGACTCTGCAGGTGTGGGAGGTGGGCGCACCGCTTTTGAGGGTGCTTAGGCATGATGAGTGCTTACCTTCCCGCAGCACTGCAAGGGAAGAGATGTATATATAATAATTTTTTTAAAAAAAAATTGATTCCTGATGCCCCTTTCCAGGCAACTAATGGTCTAAACCCAATGCGCTCCCACTAAAGCTCTTTAGGGAATGCAAATTATTCCAAATTATTGTGTGTGTGTGTGTGTATGGGGGGGCACTACCAGGGAGAGGGAAAACGGGGGGGCTAAAGAAACCCCCACAGGGGGGCAACAACGGCCGGCCAGTACACCCCCCTGCCAACAGAGCCCAAACCCCGTGAAGCTAAAATGGTGGGCTGGCAGCAAGATGGCGCCTGAGCGTTATAAAATGGCGGGCAGAGAAGATGGCGCCCAAGCGTTATTGCGCACGTGCCCCCCAGGCGGGAAAAATGCACCGTGGGGCCCCGCAGGCGCCCCCCACCCTGGCCCGCGGTGGGCACGGAAGCGCCCCAACCCAGCCGAAAAGGCTGCTGCGGGCAAGCCGCTTGCAGCGCAAGGGCACGCACACCCCGAAAGAGGCGCGCGCCGCCCTGCGCCTGCCGCAGTCCCCCCGCGGGGGATCGAACGCCACCGCTGGTGGCCCCCAAGAAGCGGGAAAGCACGGCTCCTGCCCGAGCCCGGCCGCGGGGCTCTGCGGCCGCAGGAGCAGCGGTGCACGCCGCACGCCCGTGGTACCAAACCAGGCACGGGGGAAAGGGCGAGCCTCCCCAGCGCTGGACGCCTGCCAGCGCCTGCACGGATATCCCCCGATGTCCTCGGTGCACGGGAAGGCGCCCGCTAATCCCCGCCCCAGGTGTGCCAGGCAGGCGAAGAGCTGTAGAGCCAAGGTCCAGAGCTGGGTGATCTGTGTCCAAACACGTCACTGCTTGCTCCCGGACTGAGGCTGGGTCGAGCAGCCGCCTGACTCTAGCCTCTTGGTCCCCCCTGCACAACGGGTGGGCCAATAGAAGCAAGCCCCCAGCCTGTAAGCATCAGGGTGGGGGCGTGTTAATCACCGTTAGCGCTGAAAGTGCTAACGGTCCTATCTGTTAATAGCTACAAAAAAATTTCCACTTATTATTCAGCCATTTTCACTTCCTGTCTTAGTATTTTCTTTGTTCTCTGTCTTGTTGATATTTTCTTTCTTACTCCTCCCACTGCTCCTTCCACTCCTTCTTCTTTCTCTTAACTCTCTTATAATTCTTGATCCCTCTCTTTTCTTCTTCCGTTTTCTCCATTTTATTCTTTTTGAATTTAATCCAAAGATTCTTCTTCTTCTTGAAAGGACGCCCTCTCTTTCTCTGAGAGTTCCTTCTTTTTTCTTCCTGAAAATTCTGAGTTCTAATAATAAATGCTGCTTTTTCCATCTCCTGTCTCATTACAAAAATCTCAAATTCTTTAGTTTCATCTGACATTTGAGCCATTCTTTTTTCCATCCCCTCCATACTTTTCTTTGTTTGTCTGTTTGTCAGGGAGGAGTTTATTTGCCTCATTTGTTCAGATAGTTTTCCAACCTCTTGCTTCAGTTCATTTCTGAATTCTCGCAACATATCCATTAATGAAGTCTGGCTTTCGCTAACATCCTTTAAATTTTTTGATGTCATTATTATCAGTATCAAATCAAGCAATATAACTCTGGCTATAAAAAAGAAAAAACAAAATGGTCCAACAATTAAAGAATCAACCAAGTCTCATTATCTTGCTTCACCTTCTTGTAAGCCTAATTCCCAAATTTTATATCTAAAAGGGATAAATCAATAATCCACTTCAAGTCACTATCAGTGTCCAAACATTCCCACAGTTAAAGAGTCGTCCAATTCTTATTGTCTTGCATCCCTTCATGTCAAAGATAATCTTTAAATTTTTATATTCAAAAGGGGTGGGTCATTAACTTGAATTGGATTACTGACTGTCAAATTAAGTTAGTATACCTTTAATTGTTCAGATCTGAGTCAAGCTTTTTGCGGCAAAAACAAAAGTGAAAGTTGTTCCATCCTTTAAAGATTAATTGTTAATTTCTTTTCCATGCATACAGGGTGATCCTTTATCTTCCCTTATTTACTTTTCTTCCATTCATCCTTGTTACAAAAAAGAAAAGAAAAAACTGCTCCAGCAGGGGCTTCTTTAAATCCACATTTGCTCTTTTTCCCTTCTGGGTGGCTACCAGCCAACGCAAATAATCTTAAAGTTGTCTTTTCCTCCTTCCAACCTCTTGATTGCAATTCTTTTTATAACCTTTTAATGAACTGGTTACTCACAGTTAAAGGCTTTGTTCGCTTTCATGTTTTATCTAGGCCGTGGGGGGGGGGTCCTCAGCTGTCCGAATCGTCTCTGAAGATGGCGTCTGGGATACGATGTGATTCAGCACAGAGCAATCAGGGAAAAAAATCTCTGAAACCGCCGTCTCAAGAGACTGCCCCGCTCAAGCTCTCAGCCTTCGTTCCTTCTTCTTGGCAACGAAGAGTACCCCATTGTTGAGGTCCTTGGAAAACACATCTATTTAGCAGTTCCTCCCGGAGCCCTCCAAGGTTCTCTACTACTTCACAGAGTGTTAACTCCGCCCCATCCAAGTCTGGCCTCTGAGATTTTGGATGCACCATTTCAGCTGTTTGGGCTAGGAAGGGCCTTTCTCTGGGGGGGGAGGGGTGGAGAGGAAACCATGGGTCTGGCCTCTATTTTAGATGGATCTTTTCTGCTGTTTGGGCCTGTCCTCTTTCTATCCTCTTTCTGTCTAGTCTGGCAGAATTGGGGTCATTTGATACCCTTTTTGCAACTTTTTTCGTGCGCAGGAGGAAAGAAAGCTTGGTGCTTCTGGCAGGGATGGGGGGCGAGAGAGAGAGAGAGAGAGAGAGAGAGAGAGAGAGCATGTAGAGTGAACAAAACAGGGTCCTGGAGGGCTCCTCTGGTCACCCTGCCCCCATCCAGAGCACATGGAGAGCGGGGCTGGTCAAGAGAATCTACAAGGAAGGTCGGGAGAGATTTCTACTTGTACTGGCAGAGGGGGTGGGGAGGGTGCTATTCTACTGTGGAACATGCTAATTACTACCAAGGTACTGCTGTGGGGGACAGAGAGAAATGTTTCTGTTTGGCAAAATCATGGTGGGGTTTTTGCCTTTCAGACATATTTTAAAAATTAATGGCTGCTGTTTGGGGCTGGGGAGACCCTTTTTCTGGTGGAGAATGCATGGAAAGCATTTGAGCTAAAGAGAACCAAGAACTTAAGTGTGGAAAAGGTTCTAAGCAGGGGTGAATCCGGGGGAGGCCATGGGTGCATACCCCCACCCCAACTGTCCTGCCAGCAGGGAAGGGCACCCTCCGGGATGGAGAGCAAAATCAGGCGTCAGAGAAACACCTACTGGCTGGGTGCCAAGGAGACTGGTTGAAATGGGAGCCCAGGTCTACCCACTGAACAAATAGCCTCAGAGGCTATAAACTCAATTTGTAGCCCAGGTCTACCCAAGCAGGTAGACCTGGGCTCCAAGTCCAGCAAATAGCCATAGAGGCCTGAGGGAGGACATGATAGAGACATACAAAATTATGCAGGGGATGAATGGAGTGGATAGAGAGAGATACCCTTTTCCCTGTCACATAACACTAGAACCAGGGGACATCTACTAAAATTGAGTGTTGAGAGAGTTAGGACAGATAAAAGAAAATATTTCTTTACCCAGCGTGTTAATTAGTCTGTGGAACTCCATGCCATAGGAAGTGGTGATGACATTTTACCTAAATGATTTTAAGAGGGAATTGGACAAATTTCTGGAGGTAAAGTTCATCATGGGTTATGAGTCATGATAGGTATGTGCAAGCTCCTGATTTTAGAAGTAGACTACCTCAGAATGCCAGATGCAGGGGAGGGCACCAGGACACAAGTTTTGTCTTGTTTTCTTTTGTGCTCCATGAAGTATTTGATGGGCTACTGTGAGATACAGGAAGCTGGACTAAATGCACCTTTGGCCTGATCCAGCAGGGCTCTTCCTATGTTCTTATGTAGGCTAAAAGCTCAATTGGGAGCCCAGGTCTACTCAAGCAGGTAGACCTGGACCCCAAGTCCAAGTGGAAGCCCAGCTCTACCTGCCCAGCAAATAGCCACAGAGGCTATAAGCTCAATTAGGAATCTAGGTCTACCCGGTGGGTAGACCTGGATCCCAGATCTATCCACCTGGTTGACCTGGGCTCTGAAGGTAGTGCTCAAGGCCCCTACCCCATACAGACACTGGATCCACCCCTGACTCTAAGGAGATTCAACTCTCAGAAAGATAGGAGAATTCAGCTCTACTAGGTAGATTCAATAATTCAAATCTTCTGTACTTTGCTTTTTAAAAGTAATGAATATTACTAATTACTAATTACTAATATTACTAATGTTCCAATGGTATTACTGTATTTGACTTGCATATCTTTCCTCTTGCTTTTATGTAAACAAATTTTATTTTAGTATGTTTCAATGTATCAGCAATGTGTCATCAGCTAATGAAAGGCTTTCAATACAAACAAAAACTACCTGTATCACAGTGATATGTTTTACTTTTGCAGATATGCAAACCTGTGTATTGTATTGGTGTGTAAAATGAAAGGATATGTTGCATGTTATTTCTATGTAGACAAATACATTTTACATTGCATACAGAGATACATTGATTCTATGCAAATTATTGTTACATTGCTTTATAGATAAAGAATGTGTGTTTCAATAACCCCCCCCCCCCCAAATATTTTCTCTTCATGAAATTTGGGGGAGTTACAGGTCTTTGATGTTTCTCTGCACTTATCCCTTCATTTTGCACACCAGTATAGATACCCAATATAATTGCCTCCCCTGAAAAGATAGTCGCCCCCCCCCCATCTCTAGAATCCTGGCTACGGGCCTGGCACCACCACTTCCTCTCTCCAGCCTCCCGTGAATGCAACTAGCTCTGATCCACTTTTCATCAGCCCAAAGAGAGCAGAAAGTGAATCACCTGCCTTCTTGCCTGTTTCCTTCAAACACAGAAGTGCAGGACTTCTGGTCTGATTTACAGGGACTATGCAAACGAAGGAGCTCTTTCACTGGTACCATCCGTTTAAATCAAATGTGGAAGTCCTGCACTTCTGCAACTGAAGAAACCAAATGAAGAGCATTTTTGTTTTAATTCCGTGGAAGTGGCAGACCCAGGGCAGCTTCAGGAGGTGTTCCAAGTTATACCACCACTGACTTGAATCCTGCCACCAGAGCTGCTGTGCAGTTTCAAGTGAAGTGGGAGGAGTTTTAGGGGAGCAAAGGGCTGGGCACATGAACGTGTAAGGGATTATTTTAGAATTCAAGGTTTTGTAATATTTGCCTCCTCTCTGAGGTGAACATTATGAGTCCCAAACAGTCGTGTCACTGGGATTTGATGTACCATCACCCGACCCCTACTAGGTTTTTGGCTATAACTTTTAAAAGAATAGTGATATTTCAGCTTGGTTTGTTTCATTCCATTCTGCATGAAATTATGCATCAATTGATGTCTAACATGAGGGTATCATTAAAAAATACCAAGATTTAAAATTTTTTGGTGGGTAGTGGTGTCACCACTCCCCGCACGCGTTACTCAGTGCGGTGTCCCCCCCAGCTATGCCATTTGTCCCAAAGCTTATTTCTGTGACCAAGGCTGAGAAACTTTGCCAGTGTCTTTACCTTTCTCCTGTCCCAAAGGATGAGCTCAAAAAAAAATTTTTTTTCCCCAAATTGTTTCAGACTGAATGAGGACAAACTGGCTGTGGGTGGCACTAATTGGTGAACACCTGAGAAGTCACCAACACATCCAATCTCTCACACCCAATTCCCAGAGATGGTTTTCAACCATTTTACAAATGTTGCTTTTAGGTGAACATGCATCGGTAAAGCAGCTACCACGTTTTCCAGACTCACAAAGAGAGTTTGGTCCAACAAGAAGCTGACGGAACATACCAAGATCCAGGTCTATAGAGCTTGCATCCTGAGTACACTTCTGTACTGCAGCGAGTCATGGACTTTTCGCTCACAACAGGAGAGGAAACTGAACGCTTTCCACATGTGCTGCCTCCGACGCATTCTCGGCATCACCTGGCAGGACAAAGTTCCAAACAACACAGTCCTGGAACGTGCTGGAATCCCCAGCATGTATGCACTGCTGAAACAGAGATGCCTGCATTGGCTCGGTCATGTCGTGAGAATGGATGATGGCCAGATCCCAAAGGATCTCCTCTATGGAGAACTCGTGCAAGGAAAGTGCCCTACAGGTAGACCACAGCTGTGATACAAGGACATCTGCAAGAGGGATCTGAAGGCCTTAGGAGTGGACAAACAAGTGGGAAACCCTGGCCTCTGAGCGGCCCGCTTGGAGGCAGGCTGTGCAGCATGGCCTTTCCCAGTTTGAAGAGACACTTGGCCAACAGTCTGAGGCAAAGAGGCAAAGAAGGGAAGGCCCATAGCCAGGGAGACAGACCAGGGACAGACTGCACTTGCTCCCAGTGTGGAAGGGACTGTCACTCCCGAATTGGCCTTTTCAGCCACACCTTGGTTCAGAACCACCTTTCAGAGTGCGATACCATAGTCTTTTGAGACTGAAGGTTGCCAACAATGGTGAACATGTAAAAAAAAAAAAAAAAGATTAAAGTGGGTTGTTGACCTGAAGTGTGAGGGAAAGCAGAAGACTGATGGCTAAAACAGTGTGCAGGTCACTGGTATGTTTGCTGCTGACACTGCAATATTGAACAGTGGAAGCAAAAAAACAAAGGTCAAAGATACAGTCAAGACTTAGTGCCTGCTCCGCTGGGTGGATAGAGATGTTAATGGATATGGGATGTCATCAAGAAGAGGAAGACTTCGGAGAAAAGTTGAGTAATGCTTTCTTGGACATAGAGGAGGTGGGCTCCTTTCCAACCAAAATTCTTGAAAACATTCTGTCTCTGTTTGATCATCTATATAAATCTGCTGATGCCAATTGTATTCAGGTGAAAAGTAAAGAGTTTACTAAAAGTATTTGGATGGTCAATTATTTCCAGAAGAGTCTCACTCTGCCCTTCCATCACCACCCACAGGACCATTCTCTTTATGGCTACTTTCATCCTTGTCTGTCTGAGTCAGCAGATGAACATCAACACCTACCTTTCCAGCAGCTTTGCATCATCAAGTGTCTTAATAAATACCTGGGTCAAAAGAGTCCCCAATTACAACTTTCTAGCAACAGAAAATCCAGTTCAGAATTTTATCTATTCAAGGAAAACAGGACAATTCCTGTGACTGGGTTGGAAACTGTCTTAGCAATTCTGGGAACTGTTTTGATGAAAAGATTTCCATGGAAATGATATGAGCCCACAATGATGGTAATAACACTTCTGGCAAAGAAAGGCCTCTCAGTGTAGAGTCTTTGCTGTGGTGTCTCCATATCACCTGATGTCACTGGATCATTGTCACTGGAGCAGACTGGATTGTCACTGTAGCAGACTACTTTGTCACTGTAGGAACTGCAAAATCAATAGCTTGCATATGAGATGCTACCACTGCAGACTGATAAACGGATTGTTCTGCTATATGGCACACATAATTTATCACTTCCTTGCTTCCCCAGATTCCTAATCATGACCAGATGTAGTCATATTCACTCTGTCACTTACAAGAAAATGATTAGATGATCAGCTTACCAAGTGAAAGCAAGTAGATTGGCAGGGATGGAAATTGGATAAACTGAGAACCAGACAGGTCATCAGGTAAGTGGATATGACCCATAGGGTGGTAGATGAGAACACTTCATCTTAATGGAACGCTTTTCTTTCTGTGTAACAAGGTGCTCACTAGGACGGTGCACCTCTGCCATTCTGACCTTTTTCACTTGCACAATTCCAACAGCAGCTTGGCCAAGATGAGGATTAAAGCGCCAGTGTGACATACACACAGTGTGTGCTTTGTAATTTATTGACCTTCTGACAGCTGCCAACACATCTGGCAGTGGCTTAGTTGTGAGAGCTCACTGGAAAATGGAGATGTTTGTTAGGGTGAAATTCTGTAGCCTACATTTCTCTGAGAACAAGGCAAGGAGGGCAGCAAATGTAATCCTGGTGACCTACACTCACCATGTCACACTGCAATGATGCAACTGACATATATGCTTGAACACAAGCCTGCATAAACTGCCTTCTACTAAGACAGGCCAATTGTTCAGCTACCCCAGTATTGCCCATGTTGATTTAGCTCAGGGTGGATTAGATAGTTCCTCTCCTCCTTTTGTCCTCACAACAACCCTGGGAGGCTGAGAGATAGAGACTGGCCCAAGATCACCCAGGACCTTCAGGACTGAGAGGGGATTTAAATCTTGATCTTTTAGGTCTAAGTCAGTCTCATGAACCACTACACCAGTGTTTCTCAAACTGTGGGTCAGGGCCCACTAGGTGCATCATGAGCCCGTTTCAGGTGGGTTCCCATTCGTGAAATGAATTTTATTTTATTTTTAATATTTTATTTTTAATATATTAGATTTGATACTATCATAAAATGTGACAGTATTTGGGGGGATATGTTACAGATCTGAGCTTTTAGTAGGCTACTGTGTCTATGCTTTTAACAATGATCGTCCATGGGACTTACTCCTGGGTAAGTGCAGATAGGATTGCAGCTTCAGTTAAAAATTTTCCTGCTTGATGAGGTCACTTCTGGCCATGACATCAGTTGCAGGTTAATGACAGCACTTCTGGTGGGTCCCAACAGATTGTCATTCTAAAAAGTGGGTCCCAGTGCTAAAAAGTTTGAGAATTACTGCACTACACTAACCTGACAGCCACTCTTCAAGACAGCAGTGTCACTCAATTCATTCCAGCAAACCCTTCTGCTCCTGCCACTGTAGGTTCACAACTGCACCATGGGTGAGCATGGAACCAATCTCTGGTGAAAACTTTTCATAGCAGCACAGCACAACTTCAAGAGTAAGCAGACCTGTGGCAGTAAATTAAGAACCCGGTTTCATATCTCCTTTTCAATCCAAGCTTAGAAATGTCTCTGTTTCCTACCCCCCGCCCCCCACAAGTGTTCATGTGATTCTCCTTCTGCCTGTGCATCTTCCTCAGATGAAAATGAGCAGCAGCCTGACATCTGTAAAAAGTCAGTGGGTTGAATCGGTCACACTTTGAGCATGTCTCATATACATCTTGGCAGTAATTGTATCTGAAATTCCAATGGCTGATTTAGACAGAGAGCCTTCATTGACAGTTAACAGATACCATTCTTCAGCAGGCTTGCTAAAATTCAATATTTACTGGATATGTTTTCAATAAACATTCAGAATTTAATTAGGCTATAATGGGTTTTCTACTAGAACAGCTCCATAGATGCACTCATATAAATAAGGCTTTGACACTGAAATCTCAGTGCTATTCTAACAATCAATTGTTAACGTTTTCTTATTGTCCCTTGGGATGTTTAATTTGCATTTATCCTCTAGATGCATAGGACTTAGTTAATATTTATTATATTGTATAGAGCAAACAGGCATCCTCATATAATGAAAATGACTTGGTTATATAATCCACTACCCTCAGCTACGCATTTTTTTTCTCCTAAAAACCCATGATACTTAAGACAAGATTTATTGACTTCTGATTACAGAATGAAACAAAACATATTCTAAAAATTCAAAGAACAGGGTTAAGAAGATCATAAGGTCTCATGTTTGCATATGTGCATTTTAAGTACAATAATACCTAAAATTTGACATAGGCACCACAATCCTAACCCCCCCCCCCCCGAGCTGGCACATGCCCCTTGAGCTAGCTCCGGCCATTGCAGATGTGCCATAAAGCTGGAGCTGTACCAGGATGGTAAATTTGTGCTGGTGGCATACTGCAGGCACAGAGGTTTGGTGTGGGGAGTGTGTTCCAGGGGCTTTCCAGGGTGGGGAGAGGGCATGCAGTGGGTGGACTGGGCCTGGATGGGAGATGAGACCAGGATCAATCCAGCACCGATTTAGGTGGGGCAGATACAAGGAGCCCCATAGGGCTGCCTGGGGAGTTGCTTAGGGTAAAGGGAAATGATCTCCCTTACTCCAAGCTGTGTCCGAGATGGTACCAAACTGGCCAGCTAGCCAGCTGACCTGCCTGTTCCACCACAGGTTAGGATTGCACCTTAAGAGAAATTTTAATTGGTTTGTATCTTGTTCTAAAAACTCAAGATATGTGGCAGAGCCCCCTTAAAAAGGGTTGTTAGCTATACAAAGATAGGTGCGTGCGTGTTTTTTCTCAGATTTCCTATACCTCCCAAATAGGCACCTTCTAATTTTACTTTAGGCAAAATTTTGCAGCCACTCTAACAGCCGAATGACCTCCAATATTCCTCCTAAGGCTGAAATCCTAACCTCACTTTCCTGGAAGTAAGTCCCATTGAATAGGACTTACTTATGAGTAGACCTGCTTAGGATTGTGCCCTAAATGCTTAGCTTTGAGCTGCCTGATGTTTACTTCACACATAATTTTTTTGGTACAGGTAAAAGATATTAGCCATCTGAAGAAATGTTAGCTTCTGAAATTAAAGCAAAACAGTTCAGAGCAGAAAATGAATTGTAAAGAATTTTTCTCTCCTCATCAAATTCCTGACAAGTATATGAGCAAACCAGCACAAATATCAGCCATTTTCCATATGTGAACCCAACCAAAAGGTCAGGCTGATATAAGAGGATCTCCTTACCCCAACATCTAACTATCTCAAATGAAAAATCGGCACCATGTAGAGTTTTTCTGCCTCTCCTGTTTACATCTGGCACACGATAGAGGGTGCCTCTCTAGTTCAGGGGAGAGCTCAGAAAATTATACACACTCATTATAGTGTGTGGCCAAAGAAAGCAGAGAAACAACCTATTTGCTGAACTGAACATTAAAGAACTACATTAAAAATTCAGACGATCTCTGAAGGTCATGGAATGTAGCAGAGGACAAAATGGTCCCCAGAGAATGGGAGAGGTTCGCTACAGGGAAGTCTGAAGTGAATGAAACAGAAAATAATATGATTTGGAAGAAGATAGAGAGGTTTGGACAAACAGGAATGTAGATGTTGGAGTTAACACCTGTATTTTCACAAGTAATTCAAACCAAACGTGCGTACAGATGTGCATAATTTGAGTGGCGCAGAGTCCACTGTGAAATATCACTCATATTGTGTTTAGATGTACAGTCTTCTCTCCTGGACGGAGCTCAGGTGAAACCTGTTTACAACCAAAGCTGGCTGTTTGCATAAGAACATAAGTACATACACTGGATCAGTCCAAAGGCCTATCTAGTCCAGCTTCCTGTATCTCTCAGTGACCCACCAAATGCCCCAGGGAGCACCCAAGACAAGAGACCTGCATCCTGGCGCCCTCCCTTGCACCTGGCATTCTGACGTAACCTACTTCTAAAATTAGGAGGTTGCACATACCCATCACAGCTTCTAACCTGTGATAGATTTTTCCTCCAGAATTTTGTCCAATCCCCTTTTAAAGGCATCCAGGCCATATGCCATCACTACATCCTGTTTATTAATCACCACAGATTAATTACATGCTGGGTCAATTAACAGCATTAACTAGTTGGAATCAGACAATATTGTTACACCATGACCGAAGACAGTTTTCCACTGCTTGAAAAACTGATCTTCCAACTTAACAAAGATGGCAAAAGAACATTTAATTAAGCAAGTATTTAACTTAACAGGCACAAAGCTCAGAAGTGGAAGTGGTCAGAAAGGCAGACAATTGAATCAGTGTTTGGTCTGCTAAACAAATGCAAGGTTCTGGCTTTGACACTTTACATGTATGAGATGTTTTATCCCATCTGGTAATATGCCTCCCTATTAAAAGGCAGTGGAATAAAAGGGACCTAGCAATTATACTAAAAGAAGTAAATCAGGACACACTGAGTCAGCTGCTGAATTAAGGAAGAAAAGGCGCCGGGGGGGGGGGATTGGTGAAGCCATTGTGTGCCATATTCTATCTCCCTTCCCAAACCTGATCCTCAGACATGGACCATCTCAGACTTGTGCCAATGCTTTCACTGGCACAGGTTTAAGTAGACACACTGTGCTGGCTGGGGCTTTCCTTAGGGCAAGGACATGAATGACCCCCCACCTCAGCAAAACCACCAGCATGCAAAATTCCCCCATGGGATGCAGCACATTGTGCTGGCACTGTTGCATCAGTGCAGGGGAACTGGGCTGCAATGAATTGGGTTGCCCATAACCAAAACTTGGAAGTGGCACACAATCCATTTCAAATGTTTAGTGCTTCAGTTGTTGAGACTCACTGCCAACAATAATTTTATATCTCAGAATGTTTTCAAGAGAGATTAATTGTAAAATCCCAGCATCTGGTCGATTTCTCAAGTGGTCATTATAAATCTCCCTTTCTAATTTTAAATATCAAAGAGATATTGGCCAAACTGAAATAATTTTAATTAAATGAATATTTCCCATTTTGAAGATAGTTAAAAAATGGGGAAGTCCAGTGAAAACAAATATAAAGAAAATACTGATTGATATTTCCACTTGGCTCCCTTGCTGATCAAACATCTTCTGTTCCCTTAAGAAAACGGACACATTTTCTTGCACGTTAGAGTTAAATCCCATGCCAAAGCACTGTTTGTCATTTGCACAAAATGATTTCCAGTGCAAACCTTAGAATATCTGTACCCGATATTTACAGTCACAAATGTATTTTAGTTTGTGAAGCTGTTGCTTCAAATACTTGGTTGTTGATATCATAATGACAAAAAGCTTTGGAAAGATTTTATTTTTTTTAAAGAAACATGATAAATTCCATTCCCCCTGGCTCCACATTGACTCATTATGGGATTATTGTTAACAGAGAAAGCATAGAAAAGTCAGTGCTTGCAACAGGAATGGAAATATATTTGAATATTGCAAATGCAGTGTTCAGATAGAAAACAATGGCCCAAGGAAGCTCAATGCTAGGGAGACACATTAAGCATGTGATTAGTCTTCTATAGTTTGTTTCAATGAAATGTTTGACATACTTTATGGTAAACCCTTGCTTTGCTGCTTTTTGCTTATTGAGTTCACTATTTTATATATTGCTTCTCATCCAATGTTATCAAAAACTGTACTCAAACCATAGTTCTATTGTATTTCTCCATGCAGATGAATAATGTCTCACCCTAAAAGCATTTCCCCCCCTCCTTCAGAAGGAGCAATCAAACCACTTGCTTAGACATGCATCGAGGGGGTGTACTTCACAGTGACTTTGATCCCTGACACATACTCTGAAAGATGCATGTTCAAAAGCATATTTTTGGACCACCACCCCAATATCAATCAGGCTTGTTGCCAAAATTCCCATTTTGCAAATAGGAAATTATGTTAGGTCAATTTGGTGAAGCAAAGGCTTGACTGCCACCCCTAAATCAAGCCTGGCATTTATTGGCCTAGCTAAATGTTGCAATAGCTGTTAATAGCAAGACATTTTATTAATGCTGGTTTGCTGACGTACACTGAAATGGGAGACAAACTGAATAAGGTCTTCACAGTTCAGATTCCTTGGTTGGGTGTATTAAGTCCCATGTGGATAGGACCTTCCCTCTTGCGTCTGCTGAGTTTTTGCCTATTTATTCTTTAAAAAAGGATTTTAAGAAACCCCACGTACTCTCCATGCAACATCTGTGTATCATTTCTTGGCCTGACCCAAACTAGCTCTGGGGAGGGACATTGATGGTTGAGGAGCAAGCAAATGAGGGTCAAAGGGCAAATGAGGATCAAAGGAGTAGGCAAAACAAGTGGTCAAGGAAGTGCTGGTGGTCAAGTATTGGTTTATGCCAGTGACATAGCAATGAGGGGGTGGGAGTGGTTTGCCCCAGATACCAACCATAAGATGGTGTGAAGAGGTTACTCCCATCCCAGGAACGCCAGCCCCAGACATGCAGCCTAGCCAGCAGGAAGCTTGGTTGTCACCAAAGAGAAACAGGCAGGAGAGCCAGAGACATTTGCCACTACAGGAGCTGAAACATACCTGCACAGCCACCCATTCCCACCATGGCACAGCCAGTTTCCCCTTCCTTTAGCAGTGAAAGCTCTGCATCCAGGAAGTGACGTCTGGGCTGCAGAGCTCCCCACTGGCTAATGACACCCCCAGTGATGCTGCTAGTTTATGCAGATGAGGTGTGCTGCGATGGGACAAGGCAGTTTTCTGTCAGATGGCCTTGTTCAAACTGAGGAACCAAGCTTGGAGCAACTGTTCTAATAGACTATAGCGAAGCCTCTGTTGATTTCTCAGATCACCAGGATCACTACTGGTTACTAGGCTGGAACTGGCTGCTGCCACGTCCAGGTAGCCCTGCAATTATAGATGTGCTTAAAGTGTCAATTTTGAAGAGCCACATTTTTATTTTAAGAAGGAGAAGAAGGGCTACCAGCCCCTCACACAAAGAGTACAAACTTGTAGAGATCTATGCAGCTCCTACAGAAATCAACTCCATAGCAATTCAGTTTGGCATGCATGTTCTGTTCTCACCTGCAGCTACAAAGTTCACATCTTCTCCAGTTTAGAAGGGCATAACATTTATTCGTTCCTTGTAGAGGAAACCACTGAGCTGTCTAATTCTGTCCCAAAAGACAATCAGTTCCACATCACTATAAACAGAGTTCAGTGTGATTGGCAGCAGTCAATAAATGCAGAGGGGGAGTGAAGAGAGAAGCATATTATTTGACTGTGGGAGACGTCAGTTCTTTCACAATTAAATGTTGAATCCTACACTCAGACATAAGGCTATGATCCTGCAACAAGAGAATGTGATTCTGTTCTCTTGGAGTCCTATTTTTCACCTCCTTGGCTCAACGATCTCCGACACTCTTTCTCTTGATACCGAGCTAAACAAACGCATCAGTAAAGCAGCTACCACATTTTCCAGACTCACAAAGAGAGTCTAGTCCAACAACAAGCTGACAGAGCATACCAAGATCCAGGTCTACAGAGCTTGCGTCTTGACTACACTTCTGTACTGCAGCGAGTCATGGACTCTTCGCACACAACAGGAGAAGAAGCTGAACGCTTTCCACATGCGCTGCCTCCAACACATGCTCGGTATCACCTGGCAGGCCAAAGTTCCAAACAACACAATCCTGGAATGAGCTGGAATCCCCAGGGTGTATACAGTGCTGAAACAGAGACGCCTGCGTTGGCTTGGTCATGTCGTGAGAATGGGCGATGGCCGGATCCCAAAGGATCTCCTCTATGGAGAACTTGTGCAGGGAAAGCGCCCTACAGGTAGACCACAGCTGCGCTACAAGGACATCTGCAAAAGGGATCTGAAGGCCTTAGGAATGAATCTCAACAGATGGGAAACCTTGGCCTTTGAGCATTCTGCTTAGAGGCAGGCTGTGCAGCATGGCCTTTCCCAGTTTGAAGAGACACTTTGCCAACAGACTGAGGCAAAGAGGCAAAGAAGGAAGGCCCATAGCCAGGAAGAGAGACCAGGGACACACTGTACTTGCTCCCAGTGTGGAAGGGATTGTTACTCCCGAATCGGCCTTTTCAGCCACACTAGACGTTGTGCCAGAACCACCATTCAGAGCATGATACCATAGTCTTTTAAGACTGAAGGTTGCCAACCTAATATGGGAAAGAACAGAAATTTCCTTTAAGTCAGTGTTTCTCAAACTGTGGGTCAGGACCCACTAGGTGGGTCGTGAACCAATTTCAGGTGGGTCCCCAATCATTTCAATGTGTATTTTATTGTTAATATATTAGACTTGATGCTACCATGGTATGTGCCTGTATTTGGGGAAATGTTACAGAGCTATATTTTTTAACAGTCTACTATATATATTCCTTTAACAATAACAGTCAATGGAGCTTACTCCCAGGTAAGTGTGAATAGTATTACAGCCTTTGGGATGTTTAGGGAATTTCTTTAAAACAGATCAGCAACTGCTTGGGAGGGTTAGGAAGGTTCTTCTTTATTCAAAATAAATTTTTAAACTTCTACTTATTGTAAACTTTTAATTTACTTACTTGATTGATTTGATTTTGTCATATGGGGGTGTTAAAAATTTTCCTACTTGATGATGTCACTTCTGGCTATGACATCACTTTCGGTGGGTCCTGGCAGATAGTCGTTCTAAAAAGTGGGTCCCGTTGCTAAAGAGTTTGAAAACCGTTGCTTTAAGTAGACCAAACAGATGTATGATATTTCTTTTTATAAGTAATTTCCAGTCATTACAGTGTAAAAGAATTTTCACTGTGACAATCAAATCTTATCTTCTGGCAGAAGTGCCAGGAACCTGGTGGAAGTGCCTAGATCCTGGCATGCCTGAGGTGAGTTGACGGTGGGGGCTGGCAGTGGGCAGGGAGGGAGAGGAAGTAGAAGGATCAAGGTGTTTCTGGGTAGGGAGGGGGGAGGAATTGGGAACAGGGATGAGGCAGGAGGGTGACTCTGGTAGCAATGGTACACGCCAGATCTTATCCCCTTCTTTTCAAACCTCCCCATTCCTTTCCTCTCCTCGGACATATGCCACCAAAATAGGTAGAGTATGTCTGAGGAGACCTCAGGCAACCTACTGGGAGGTAAGTACTAAATGTTTGTGCTTATCTCCTACAGGCTGCCCAATTACTCCCCTCACCATAGGATACAGCACACACCTTTTAGGCATGGCTGCATTGGCAGGGGAGATCTGGATAGGACTGGGGCCAAGAACATTAACATCAGAAGATGGTATTTCTTGGTGTGATTCTTTTCTCTATCTGTTCATTCACCTCTTCCTTCCTCTGTTTCATTTTTGACAATCCATTTCTCCTGTTCAGCCAAAATAGTGACAATTATCCTAGTCATGGAGGTAAATTGTTAAATGGCTCCTTCATTACAATTCATGGTTTCAGACTGCCATTTTTTCCCCTCTGGAAGCATTGCCTGTTGCCAGCGATCATTTACTTCTATATAGTTCCCCATGTACAAAAGGGATCTCTTGCCTTGGATATCTTTATTTTGATCAAAAACATTATACTATTATAATGTTAGTATAACATTATACTAACTAACCCTGTTACCAAGGTTACATGCATCATGTTTGAACAGAGACTATGTGTAAACCAAGCTGTCTCTATGCAACTGGGAATGCTGCAAAAAACAAAATTAGCTGCACATGCAGAACTCATGGGCATACATTTCTATGCCCACAGGTTCCATTCACATTTTATGTAGATATGGCTAGAGACAGCAAGTGCAATCCCATCTCCCATATGCATATTTGGTAAACACATGTGAGAATAATTTCACAATTAAGTGTGAATATTCATCTCAGAAAATGTTTTCAATAATAAATGTGTCTTAAACAATAAATCATACCTGGGGGGATGATGAATGGCCCCACAATCTGATTTTTATTTCTAAGAAGGAGCCAGTAAATGTACACAAACCAGTTTGATTTAGATGCTGCAAGTTTAATTCCTGCAGAATCCTGGTGATATTTTATTAGCATAAATCATGTTGGCAACCTTCAGTCTCGAAAGACTATGGTATCGTGCTCTGAATGGTGGTTCTGGAACAGCATCTAGTGTGGCTGAAAAGGCCGATTCGGGAGTGACAGTCTCATCCACACCGGGAGCAAGTGCAGTCTGTCCCTGGTCTGTCTCCCTGGCTATGGGCCTTCCTTCTTTGCCTCTTTGCCTCAGTCTGTTGGCCAAGTGTCTCTTCAAACTGGGAGAGGCCATGCTGCACAGCCTGCCTCCAAGCGGGCTGCTCAGAGGCCAGGGTTTCCCACTTGTTGAGGTCCACTCCTAAGGCCTTCAGATCCCTCTTGCAGATGTCCTTGTATCGCAGCTGTGGTCTACCTGTAGGGCGCTTTCCTTGATCGAGTTCACCATAGAGGAGATCCTTTGGGATCCGGCCATCATCCATTCTCACAACATGACCGAGCCAACGCAGGCGTCTCTGTTTCAGCAGTGCATACATGCTAGGGATTCCAGCTTGTTCCAGGACTATTAGCATAAAGAAGTGAGATTATTTTAATTAAAGGAAAGCTTCTTAAGCCGTCAAGGCAATGGGGAAAGGCATCAACTCTCATTTCAATAATAGAACATCTATTAAACAATGACCCTTATGAAAGTAGGCATTTTATGAGCACCCTGTATAAATTTAAACCCATCTATATTAATTAGATGGTTGGATACATTGTATCCAACTGTATTCAATGGAACTTTAGCACATTTACAGCAAAATCCTATACTGGAAGTCCCATTGTATTCAGTGGGGCTTATTCCCCAATGAGTATGTCAGGATTGTATCCTTAGAGCCTGAATCCTATCCAACTTTCCAATGCTGATGCAGTCGCAATGCAGCTCCAAAGTAAGGGAACAAACTTTCCCTTACCTTGAGGAGACCTCCGTGACTACCACTCCACTGTAGGATTGAGCCCTTAATGGTATATGGATTAATACTATGGATTAAGTTTGGGTTGCTAATCATTTGTCTAGTATGAACAAAAAAAATGAGGAGGATAATGGAGATCAACAAAAAAGGAGATAGACTGTCATGCAGTGAGACCATAGTATCACTAACAAAAGACTCCAATGTGTAAAGGAAAATAGACAATGATACCACAACATTCTGGAATACCAGGAACAACCCATCCCACATAATAATCCATCTCTACAGTCTAAAGTTATATTAGCCTACATGAATTGAATATATGCCTGGAGCTAAGAATATGCTGGTGTTTTTGATGGGTGCTGTTTTACTGTTTTTATTG
Organism: Tiliqua scincoides; assembly: GCF_035046505.1. NCBI lineage: Eukaryota > Metazoa > Chordata > Lepidosauria > Squamata > Scincidae > Tiliqua > Tiliqua scincoides. The sequence continues at coordinate 23,093,425 of NC_089827.1, read as the reverse complement.
CTAGTTTAATGTTATGATTTTGGTGGTTTCCTTGGATTGTTGCTAACCTTCCTGGAAGATCTTCCTTAATGGGCAGGATATAAATATTTTAAAAAAAGAAAAAATTGTTCTGAAGGAGTTTCCATCAATGATAAGCACTCAAATTGTGTGTCTGGCATAGGCTCACACACAAACATTATGACTCTTCTAAATCTCAACCCCTACCCAAACTTTGCTCTCTCCAACTTGGGTTGGAAGCACAGTGACTCCTTCAGCAAGAATCTAACACACTCCAGTATCTCTTGGCTAAACTCTGCCTCTGTATCTTATTCATAGAGGACTTTAAATGAAGTATGTCTATTAATCGGGCAACAGCTGGATAGACAAGCAATTATTTTGCAGACGGGAGCCTCAGGCTATATGGTAAATTTATAGCAGGGGGAAAACTGAACCAAGAATTTCTTGGTTCACAGCTTTGGGCCAATCCAACTGGATACTAAGCACATCTCTCATGGTAAAGTTTCTGCATCCTTGGTTTGGGCTTCCTAAACAACAGTCAGGACTGTGAGATGGGGAGAAATGGTCCTAAACCCCTTGCTTCACTGTAGTTTCAATTCAGATCAACCCCCCATGGCTGCTTCAAGATGGAAGATGCTACTGATGCCAATGGCAGCTTCCTTTCCAGGGCTAGCCCTTCCATGAAGCCAACTGAAGTGATTGCCTCAGGGAGCGTACTGGTAGGAGAGCTTCCATCTCTGTCTAGCTTCCACTGCTTCTGCAGAGGGTTAAATCCTCTCTCTTCCACGATACAGTTCCAGTCCTGACCAGATGCCCTCCCACAGCTAGTTTTGAGAACACAAAAACCAAGCACACTAGGACCAATGATATGTTTAACACGTCATTTGACCACCCCTTAGGCTGCAATCCTGTACAGACATCCTTGAGTGTACATTGTATTGAAAGTAGGGTAGTGACATGCAGTCAGGGGAGGCAGAGGCTCACTAGATGCAACAAGAAAAGGAAGTACCTTGCCTTCCTGTGCCACTCCTTTCTTCTCCAGCACAGTCAGTGAGTTTAGTAAGTGGATGTTCTTTTGCCTCTCATACAACACCAGAACCAGGGGACATCCACTAAAATTGAGGGTCAGGAGAGAACAGACAAAAGAAAATATTTCTTTATCCAGTGTGTAAGTAGTCTGTGGAACTCCTTGCCACAGGATGTGATGGTGGCATCTGGCCTAGATGCCTTTAAAAGGGGACTGGACAGATTTCTAGAAGAAAAGTCCATCACAGGTTACAAACCATGATGGGTATGTGTAACCTCCTAGTTTTAGACGTAGGCTACCTCAGAATGCCAGTTGCAAGGGAGTGGCACCAGGATGCAGGTATCTTGCTGTCTTCTGTGCTCCCTGAGGTATCTGGTGGGCCACTATGAGATACAAGAAGCTGGACTAGATGGGCATTTGGCCTGACACAGTGGGGTTTTTCTTATGTTCTTATGTTCTAATTGCTGGAGAGGCAGCAGGCAGAACTGCCTCAGCAGGTTAGGCTGTAATCATGGTTGGCTTCCAATGAAAAATAGACAGGGCACCTGTATCAGCAAGCTCTGGGGAGGCAGCAGGCAGAATTGCCTCAGTTGCGTTAACAAGAAAGCTATTAAAAAACAGGAAGCATATGCGAAGGGACCGGCTGGCTAAAGCACCAGGAGAGGTAGCTATCCAGTTGCCTCAGGGCTCTACCTAGTTGCTGAGCTCTCCCTAGGGCTGAGTGGGAGGGGAGTAGGGGAAGAGGGGGGAATGAATATGTGTACATTTCAAGGAAGATATGATCCACTGACAGTGGCTGAGCTTAAGGGGGAAGAAGGGAGGGAGGGAGTGTGTGTGTGTGTGTGTGTGTGTGTGTGTGTGTTCATGTGGCTGTTCTTTCCCCAGGCCTATACCTCATCACATGTCACTGATGTAGTGGAGCTGACTTCTGAGCAGGCACATACAGGCTCTCGATCTTGTAGTCACTGTGCTACACTAGCTCTTATACACGAATAGCCACTTGCAGCCAGAGCAAAAGGACACTATAGCCAACTAATCATAGGAAATGTCAGTGAAAGCAGAAACAACAGCTTGGGTGGCGTGGCATGAGAAGAAAGTGTGGATTTTATCAATGTTGTGGAGGAAGAGATTCTCAAGTGAACCGAACTTGGGTGACACTAGAGAGAGGTGTGAAAAACACACATGAACCATATGCCTGTGAAGCAAGAGGGGACGGCGGTGGTGTTGACAGCTATGGGAAGCAGACAAGAGGAGCTTAGCACAGAAAGCAAGATGAAAAGCTTGTTTTTAGACGTACTGGAAACAGAAGGGTTGTGAGTTGTCTTGACAGGTATTATACAGAGCAGTTGTAAACAGATGACTGAGTATAACATGATCATCACCCCTGATTTTCCATCAGCATTTTGGTCCATGGGATCTGAGGTGTAAAAAGAGCACATGAGAGAAGTATGGACAGCTCTCGTCTTCCGGTTTCATACAGAGGAGAGGGATAGAGAATTTGAAGAATGTGTGTGTGTGTGTGTGTGTGTGTGTGTGTGTGTGTGAGAGAGAGAGAGAGAGAGAGAGAGAGAGAGAGAGAGAGAGAGAGATCACTCCATAGAAATAGATAAAGCAAAGAGGAGGAATATTCCCCATTCATTAGTGGAATTAGAGGAAAGGGTTGTATTAGGATCCTGCAGGAGGCAGAGTAGGAGAAGAGTCTTGAAAAATTACATATTCATTTTTTTTGCATATGAAAAATTACATATTCATATTTTTTGCATGTCTCGGCTTTGGTACAAGGACACAACCAATGCTGCCTATTCTTCTTTTATTTACTCCCCAAGACTACAACTGATGCATTTAAGGTGGCTTTGTATCAATGAGACTTACGCAAATGTATCATATCCCGGGCTGTAAACTATGGTTCTGCAGTCTAATCTGGACATATATTCCATTGGATTACTTCCAAGCTGAATGTGTTTATGAGCACTTCGAACATAATAGTAGAAGTTATGGCTGACCAAGTTAAAACAAAGGAAGACCCAATTAACATCTGAAGTGTGTGTGCCAGATCTCAAACTGCACAGTTAACATTCCATAGAGGAAAAATGGAAGAAAAAAGGCGCCTGCTGGAAGCCAATGTTTCATCAAAATATTGGAAGGAAAATGTTTAAGACACAAGGTCCTTGCCAGCGTTTGCAGTTCTTTATTGCTCCAAGCTTTTTCAAGTAGTAAACTATACCTGTTGGGACACTGGAAGTGGCAGCTGTGAAACTGGGAAGAAGCTAAAAGAGAGGTGAATCTCAAACTGGTGCTTGAAGAAGGACTGATTGGTTTAAACAGACATAACAACAACAACAACAACAGGTATTTATATACCACCTTTCTTGGTCTTTATTCAAGACTTTATTCAAGGCAGTTTACATAGGCAGGCTTTATTTAAATCCCTTATTAAATAGGGATTTTTACAATTTGAAAGAAGGTTCTTTCTTTCAAGAACCACTACATTCAGGTGTTTCATTCCGATCTGGCTTCACATTCTGGCCTCCATCCTCCCACGCTCAGAGCAGATGGAATAGCTCGGCTTCAGCTTGTCAGCTGCTTCAAGGTCGCACGGTGCCGGTGGCCTCGAACTGGCGACCTTGTGGATGTTATCTTCAGGCCTACGGAGGCTCTACCCTCTAGACCAGACCTCCTGCCCATGCTATCAGAGGACATGCTATCAGAGGACAATTAGGAGAGGAAATGCCTGAGAGCCCACACCCATCAGAGGACTCTTGTGGCCAGACCAACCCTGAAACCTCAATGCCAGAGGCAGCGGCAATGCCTAATTGCATGTTCAGAGGGTGGATGGGGCCACAGTGCGTGGCTGTTTCCCTGGGCTCCCAGCAATCTGGGCAGGGGGAATGCTGTGGGTTCAGGCCTTCCCACAACCAGATAGAAGAGCAGAGTAGTTCATTGCAGACAGGGTGAGGCTGCTTGAGATACCTCCACAAGGCCTCAACATTAAAAGGCAGCCCAAGTAGGGTTGCCACCCAGATTTCAACGTTGTCCAGGGGCAAACCCACCCTATAAGTAGAGGTGGGAGAAAACGGTTTTATTTTTTCATTGACTTCTGTGTTTTCCAAACGTTAGAACAGTGATTTTCAACCTTTTTCACCTCATGGCACACTGGGAAAGCACTAAAATTGTCAAGGCGCACCATCAAATTTCGGACCATTGACAAGGCACACCTCACTGCTGTCGAGGACTCATATTCCCCAATGGCCCTACGAATAAGTGACCCTCCCCCGAACTCCCACAGTACCTCTGTGGGAGATTTGCGGCACACCAGTGTGCCATGGCACACTGGTTGGAAACTGCTGCGTTAGAATCTCAGAAAGCAGTGTTTTTATTTCATTGTCACCATTTCCCCTCAATTCTACCTATGGAAACAACTACTGAGACTCCCAAATGCTCCAAAACACGTCCGATGTCTTGGGCAACCAGGACACTTTGGCTGCAGTCCTAGCCACACAATGGAGTAAGCCCCATTGACTATAATGGAACTTACATCTGAGTAGACATATCTAGGCTTGAGTTCCATCTGAGAGAATGTAGGAGATCAGGTATGCAGTTGCCAAAGGGCTTTCAATAAAAAGCTTCTCACCTGACTTCTCTGCACTCTTCTTGCCTAACCTCTAGTCCATTCAGTCCAAAATCAAAGACGAGAGCAGTGAAATGACACAACATCACCTTACAGTAGGCACTGATGCAGTATAAAACAATGAAACCGATGGTTCAGCAATCAATCCCCCCTTTCCTTGCTTGTGGAAAAATTTCACTACCATAATATAATCACCCAAATCTATTAATCAAAGGGAGCAAATAATACCAAGTGTTTGGTTTTAGCAGAGCTGTAACTATGCATTATTCTTCCAGTCATAAAAATCCACTTTTTATTTCTATGAACTTTCTTCTCATTCACACATTTCTGCAAAATGTCCAACGCAGATCTTTGACTGTTCTTTAAATACTACAGAAATGCATTTGTTTACTGTGTGCTGATTTACTATTTCAAGGTATGTGGCTGGGTTGCTAGAACTGATGCTAGTCTCACCAGCAGTACATTTTAGACAACATTTTAGCATCTACTCAGATGCTGCTTTAGACATTTCCCTGACTTGCTGGGAGGGCTATGGGATCACAGGGGCTTGCTGTGGGAATAAAATTCCCCCCCCCCCACAGTTCTTGGAGTTCCATCCCATGTAAGCAGCTTGTTCCAAACAAGGAAAATAAAGTACTCTATGTAAGTAAAAGAGCACAGGAATCCAGAAATAGAGAGCTCTTTTTTCATTCCTTCCTTAAATTGCTATAATTTATGTGAAATGATAAGCGATCCGGTAGGGATTTTATTTAACTGCGCAACTCCAACATTTCAATCTGGATTCCCACATTCATTCTGCTGTGCTCAATGTGTGTTGAAGCTCCATTTCCTTTCCAAAAAGCACCCCCTTCCCTAGTCTTAGTAAGTGAGCGGAGGCGAATGCTTTATTATCTGTCCACAGATACCTGCTTGGAAGCCGATAAATGGGATTTGTGCAGCAAACTATTGATTTCGCTTGCTTAGCGAATGTTGGAAAAATGCAAAGAGGCGGCCCAATTTGCTGAAAGCCATGCTGAATAAAAAAGACCCCACAGGGCCAAATTCTTCACTGAGTTCTGTGCAGAGCATCAAATGACTTTTCCATAATATATATGTATACATTTGCTTAATGTAAAGAAGCACATGGGCGTCCAAAATGAACCAGGGCGTTTGGTCTCACATCTGCACTATATTAGGAAAAGACAAAAAAAAAAAATCAAGGATTTTACATTATATGTTGCAGTTGCAACCTATTAATAGGAAGAGTAGATCCTGATATATGGCTTAGATGAGGAGGGGTTTCAGGCCTAAGGGGTGCTGGAATAAACAGCTCATTGCAGCTGAATTTGATTCCTGTTCTAACTGTGAAGAAAGAAAAGGCAGAGATGAGGCATATTAGGAAAAAAACGGGGGGGGGGGGGTGTGTGTGATTCATTGCTGCCTATCCCTTATATAAAGCCTTGGAGCACAATCCTATGCTTGTCTACTCAGAAGTAAGTCCCATGACCTTCAATGGGGCATACTCTCAGGAAAGTGTGCATAGGATTGCAGCCTTACAGCCCAGTCCTATCTAATTTTCCAGTGCCGGTGCTGCTGTACCAATGGGGAATGCACTGCATCCTGTGGTGAAGGGGCAGACATAGAGACCTCCTCAAAGTAAGGGAACATTTTTTCCCTTACCTTGGGGCTGCATGATGGTAGCACCGATGCTGGAAAGTTGGATAGGATTGGGCCCTTCTTCAGCAACACACAGCTTGACTCAAAATTTACAAACCATCAACCCAGTGATTTTCAACCAGTGCACCATGGCACATTGGTGTGCCATAAATGGTCCACAGGTATGCTGCAGGAGTTTGGAGAGGGTAATTTATTAGTAGGACCAATGGGGGAATATGAGCCTCCCACCAGCAGCATGATGTGCCTTGTCAATTGTCAAAAAGACTGGTGGTGTGCCTTGACAATTTTAGCACATTGTCAGTGTGCTGTGAGATGCAAAAGATTGAAAATCACTGTTAAATCATCTGAAATTTTTGGATAAATGCAGCAGGCTGAGTGGCTGAGGCTTGGGCCTCATATCCTGCATTTGCTTTACCTTCCTTGTCTTCTCCGATAACATCATTGCTAGTACAAGGTTGAAGCACGTTTAAGAAGCACATTTAAGAAATGTCCCCGAAATGTAATAAGAGCACTCCTGTGGTGTTTGCAGCGGTGTAGCTAACGATCCTGCTGCCCGGTGCAGAGCTCAAGATGATGCCCCGGAAGTGACGTCACTCCAGGGTTTTTATTTCATACCCACTTTTTAAAAACTGCAAAATGGTTGGCAACCTTCAGTCTCGAAAGACTATGGTGTAAGCCTACAGCACCTGGTAATCCCAGGCGGTCTCCCATCCAAGTACTAACCGGGCCTGACCCTGCTTAGCTTCCAAAATTAGACAAGATCAGGCATGTGCAGGGTAACAGTTGCTGCTAATAAATCTGCCACATCCCCCAAGCTGCTTGCTGCCCCCCCCCCCAGGACCAGCTCCTTCCTACTCACCCCCAAGCTGCAGACACTTCCCCAAATGAAGCAGTCTGTCACCTTTAGCGCATGTTGGACTACAGGGGGCAATGGGTACATTGAGGCCAGCCCTGCACCCATGTGAGGGGAGGTTAGGGCATGCCCCTGGCCAGGTGGCTGTTTGTTTGGCGGGCAGAGCTTGGTCCCGCAGCTACCTCGTGGGGCAGAAGCCCTCCTGCTTGCTGTCAGTGGCTGAGGGGGAAGGAGAACTCAGGGCAGGTGGGCAGGAGGAAGTCGTGCCTGACTGTCTGCCATCCTATATGCCCTTACCTGGGAGTGAGCCCCATTGACTATAATGGGACTTACTTCTGAGTAGAGGTGCCTAGGGTTGGCTCTGGGAGGAAGTCGTGCCTGACTGAGGCTGCAATCCACTCCACACTTTCCTGGGAGTAAGCCCCATTGGACACAATGGGGCTTACTTCTGAGTAGACAGGCATAGGTTTAGCTCTGAGTGAGTGAAAGAAAGGCTTGCTTGCTCACAGCGGCTGCGGAAGGAGGACTTGGGGCAGGCAGTGGGGGGGGGAAGCTGTGCCTGACTGAGGCTTCCATACTCTCCACACTTTCCTGGGAGTAAGCCCCATTGAACACAGTGGGACTTACTTCTGAGTAGACGTCTATAGGATTGTGCTCTAAGGCTGTGTGGGATGCGGTGGCGGCAACGCACCTCCTCCTCCTTCCCTTCAGCTGCTGCCCCAATGGGAAGGGGAGGTGCTTGGCAATCCCACCGGGGAAGCTCCCCTGCCCCAGCGCCCACAGGTGGCTGTTGGTTCTTAGCGGGGGGGGGGGCTGCAGAGCTCCTCTGCACCAAGGTGCCCCCCATGAAAGTCTCCCACAGTCCCCCCCCCCCCAGGTCTCAGGCACAACGAAGCAGAGCTGCATCTGCTGTCGCCGCCTCAACTCCCTTCCAGGCTTCGCCAAGGACAGGCTGCAGATCCCTTCCTCTCCTTTCCACGGGCTCACAAGGCAATGCAGCCGGGAGGGAGCGGGGAAGCCCCACCTGAGCTGTCTTTGCTCACCAGAATGCGACTGATATTCAGCTGCTGGTTGATGTGCTTGGCGGGGCTGCAGCAGCCCAAGGTAACTCGCGTGCACCCCAATGTTGCCCCTCAGTCCCTGATGTTGCCCATCCAGCAGCTGTAGCCCGGTACCTTTGTTACCCCCTGCACCCCCTTAGCTACGCTACTGGGTGTTTGACCCAATGAAGCACCGGTGGGATTTGCAGTTTAGTAAGTCTTTTCCCAGTTGAAATCAAGAAAAAGTTCAGTCAGACCAGAATGGAGAACTTCTGAAAATAATGATCGAGTTTATCACAGTGGTTGTTTTCTAATATCCGCTTCCAAAGTCATCTGCAGCCAACAAAGTCCTCCACCCATCCCAGGTCTCCCAGAGTCTTTCTGAGGCACATCTGCTAGTATTACCACATTATTGGGCCTGTATGCATTTGATACAGGCTTAGAAAATAAAGAACTCCCCAGGATTGTGCTAAAATAAAGATAGAAATTCTGCATCTCTGACCCCAATTCTGCACAATGAAAACTTTGCAATCTGTATGGGTTATACCAGTAGCATAGCTAACAGGGGGGCTAGGAGGACAGCGTGCCCTGGGTTCCACTCCAGAATGTCATGGGGGGTGTCCATGGTGGGCAGGCCAAGGTGGCGGTGGCTGCCTCTTTCTGATTTCTGAGGAAGCCACTTGGTCCAGCTCTGATTGGCTGCTTCTTGGTGACCCCCTTCTGACACCCCCTTCAGCCAGAAGGGGGTACACAAAGAAATGGCTACTTGGAGCTGGGCCGAGTGGCTTCTTCCTGGTCAGGAAGAAACATGCAATGGTAGCCACTTTGCAATGTGCCCACCTCCTCCAACTTCTCCTCGAGAAGCTCAGAGGAAAAGGGAGGCAGCAGCGGCCACATTGTGAATTGGAAGGACATGGCAGCAATTGGATCCATACTTCCATTCTGATGGCTTCCACCACATGTAATATTGTGTGGTTATTGTATTTTTGTTATATTGTATTGCTATGTTATGACCACTGTGTTTTTATATTATGTTATTGTTATATTGCTATGTGTGTTTATTGTTGTATCATTACATTTTTATTTTGTCATATTATTACAGGTTGAGTATCCCTTACCTGGAATTCCAAAATATGAAATATTCCAAAGTATTTTTTATGAGCACCAACATGACCTTGTTGTGCCACAGCTCCTCCCCACTAGGCCTTGTGCCCGCTTAAGGCTGATTAGTTTCCCTTGTTAAACTCACAAGTACAGCAAGCAAAAGTCAGAGTCAGGTCCCAGTCCAATAAATGCAGATTGCCAACTCACAGTCCAAGATCAGAGTACAGGTAAGCCAGGTCAGGTCTCCTCGGGGTCAGGTAGCTTCTCCCTCTGGGTCAGGGTAGCCTTTGGTCTTTCTGAAGCTGCCTTTTATCCTTGGATGTCTCATAATCCAAATTGCAGCTTAGCTGTGAGCTACCTTGTTAAATCCAAATTAGGCTCAGCTGAGCCATCTCTTCAGTCCATGTCCATTCAAAGTCCCATCAAGGTCAAATGAAGCTCAGGTGTCCATCAGAGTCCCATTGGCCTTGATTGATTACAGCTGTGGAGCCAGCCCTTCCCTTCCCAGAGCTGTCAACCAGCTGTCAAAACATGGAATCGCTGGCAACACCACATCATCCACCTGATGATCTTCTGATCTTCCATTACAGACCTCTTTTTTACTTTTTTGTCAAAAAAATAAAATAAACTGTGTTTCCAGCCTAAACCTTGTTGTATGCACAAAATTATTAAAAATATTATATAAAATTACCTTCAGGCTATAAGAGGGGTGTCTCAAAGTGTTTTTCAAACTGTGGGTTGGGACCCACCAGGTGTGTCACAAGCCATTTTCAGGTGGGTCCCCATTCATTTCAATATGTTAGACTTGATGCTACCATGGTATGTAACTGTATATGGGCTGTACTATTAACAGGCTACTCTGCATATGCTTTTAACAATGATAGTAAATGGGACTTAGTCCTGGGTAAGCACGGGTGGGATTGAAGCCTAGGATTGTTAAAAAATTTTCCTGCTTGATGATGTCACTTCTGGCCATGACATCATTTCCGGTGGGTCCTGAAAGATTCTCATTCTAAAAAGTGGGTCCTGGTGCTAAATGTTTGAGAACCACTGGTATAAGGGATATAAGAAACATAAATGAATTTTGTGGGCCCCGTCCCCAAGATCTCTCATTATGTATATGCAAGTATTCCAAAATATGGAAAAATCCAATATCCAAAATGCTTCTGGTCCCAAGCACTTCAGATAAGTTATATCCAACTTGTACTGTGTTACTGCTGTATTACAGCTGAGTTACTGTGTTTGGAAGAGTGCTTTGATCAGCAATGGCATAAAATTGCGCCATCATTGGACAACTGCCAAGAACTCAAGCCTCTCAGAAAGGTCCACTGCCAACCTCTGAGGTCACCTCTGTGCCCTTCAGCAGAGAGAATTGCTCTCTCATTTCCTTCTCTCTCACACCCATCCATGAATGGAAGCTTCTTGTCAGAGGCCCATGTGATGAGACAGGGGCCTTCTGGGTAAAACTCCAATTTGTGGATGAGGAAGATGTGAAGAAGAAACAGACACAGGGCATGCTTTTTTATTATTTGCAATCCTTTATGTCCGTTAATGGTGAGGGAGGGAAAAGATCACCAAGGAAGGTAAGCCCCATGAATACTGGGGAAGCATTTAAATAGGAGAGGGCCAGTAAAGGATTTTTTGTCATGCTCCAACAATTTTAACATCAATGCCCAATGGAAAGCTAAATGGGCAGTTGAACACCCAGAAACGGGTAGATATATAGACAATCCTACGCTTAAGGTGCCAGGTTTCGACTTACCTCATCAGCACTGGAAAACTTTGAATAGGATCCATACCCTACATCAGCCATTTTCAACCTTTTCTCAGCTCACGGCACACTGACAAGGCACTAAAGTTGTCAAGGCACACTATTAGTTTTTAATTACATTATTACATTACAATTAATTTAATTAATATAACTAAGGGCACAATCCTAACCAGATCTACTCAGAAGTAAGCCCTATTTTGTTCAATGGGGCTTACTCTCAGGAAAGTGTGATTTAGGATTGCAGCCTTAGATCATTACATGACAATGAAAGAAATTCCCAAGAAGCTTGGAGAGGGAGGTGTATGTGGTTTCTGGAAAGGTTTTGAAGCTGGTCTGTTCAAACTATTATCAATTGATATGCTCTGATATGCCAGGAGGTGTTGGCAAAGAGAGATGAGACCGAGCATACTGGAGGGACAGTGAGGAGATGCGGCTGAAACAAGTGCAGGATTCACTGGGGTGGGGGAGGGGGGAGAGAGAGAGAATGAATGGGAAGCAACTGGTTTTGAACTTTGGAAGGTGGGGAAGAGGGAGGGGTGGGGAGGGGCAGTCAGAGGGGTTAACTGCAATTATGATGGGGGATGTGTGTGCAGGAGGGAAGGAGGTGGGGGGGAAGAAAAGCATCACTTGCCTGCTCATTTATTCAAGGAAGAGTGCGACCAACCAAGCCTCTGTACGTCTACTCAGAAGTAAGCCCCATCATAGTCAATGGGGTTTACTCCTGGGTAAGAGTGGATCAGATTGTGGCCCAACACCTTTCCTGCCAAAGCCTTGCGGGGGAGGCAACACAGGGAGGGTCACTTTGGGCCATTGCAGGCAAGGAAAAGGGTCTCTCCAGGTTCCTTGCCAGCCAGCTGCTTCTGGCTCCTACCTGCTTCCACCATCAGGCTCACTCTCACTCCCTCCTCACTCTCGCCGCTCGCCCTCACTCTCTCCACGTTCCCACCCACCAGGAGCTCTTCCAGGCTTCTCTAGCTGCCTGCCTGGCTGCCCTATCAGTGCAGGGGGCAGGCACCAGTAACAGCAGGAGCTTCTCAGCTGCCCCTTCTTCTCCTGCTGCCGCGAGGCTCCAAGCAGTCGCTTCTCCCACCCGAGCAACTGCTGCCGCTGCCTGACTCCTTGGCCCTGCGGCACAACTGAGGCAGCCTCACGGCACACTAGTGTGTCGTGGCACAGTGGTTGAAAACCACTGCCCTACATGGTGTTTGTCAGGACTCAACGTTTAAATGAGGGGTAGTATCTACCCTTCAGTGAGATTGCGGGTTCTCCCACCACACCATGTACCACATTGTGTCTGGCTTCAAACTGAGGGCGTATATGGGCCCATGGTCTGACTTTTTCAATGAAGGTTACTCTGTTCTTGAATGGCTGCCTGAACTGAACACTGACATTTGATCTCATCTAACTGATATATAAGTCCATGTATTATATGCCATACACTGAATGAATGAATGAATGAATGTCATGCTCCCCCCCCCCAAAAAAAAACAAACAAAAAACCAGTCCTGTTTTGGATAAAGATATAAGAGGCAGCAATTGACACACAGGAGAAAAATATCAAATTTTTCTGAATTTGCCAATAGAGCCAATAATAGCAAATAAGTCTTATTTGAACATTGAGCAATGTACAATCAGTACCATGGGTTGGACTCTTTCATGTTTCCAATCCCCATAAGTGATCTTGACAGATAAACCAGATGCATGTATGTTTTGTGTGCCAATACAAAAAAAAAAGAAAAGAAGCTGCAAAGGGGGTATTAACAACAAAGCAATAATCAAAAGTAGTGGAGTGAGATTCTGGAGCTTCATGGTAAGTACTTGTGCCAAGATCTTGTAAGTCAACAGATATAGTTCGAAGTGAGGCTGGACTAAAGAACAAAGGTGTTTTTTTTTTTCTTAGAAAAAACTCTGGCTTCATCAAATATACGAAATATTTTAAAACGTCAACATTTTATAGGAGAGGAGCCCAAGCCTGAGAAAATCTCTCTCTCTCTCTCTCTCTCTCTCTCTCTCTCTCTCTCTCTCTCTCTCTCTCTCTCTGGGCATAACTAAAGGGACAAATGATAGGGTCTTATGACCCAAACTGTCCGAACCTCCAGAAATCCACCCCTTGGTTCTGGCTGCTGTATGTTACTGGCACTCTAACCCCTGACCACTGATGTGCTTATGGACAGCAGCTACAGATGGCTACCTAGACCATCATTGAAATGGTACTGGATAATTGAGGAGGACATTCAAAGTTCTTGCACCTTGACCAGGATAGTAAAAGCGGCTCAACGGTTGATATTCCAAAGCAACTTTATACTTCATAAAAGGGCAGGTCCTCCAATAGTGCCCCATTTGGCCACAAATGTAATCAAATTTGATCTGGCCCATTTCAGTGCCCCCCCTCCCGCCGTTCACCTGTATGATTGGTGTAGCCTCTGTCTGTCTCTTTGCATCTTCCCTCTGTGGTGGTTCTGTCTGATGCCAAAGGCCTCTGCTGAGTAGGAAGCAACCCAGATGGAGGGTCACGAAAGCCTAGACACAAAGAATTAAAGGATAAATTGCATACCTCCTATAGATGAAAAAAAGCTGAGTGAGTATGCCGTTTTGGTGAAATTAATGGCATATATTACAACAAAGAAGGGATATCTGAAAGAAATCTTTTAAGGAAAGATGGAGTCTAGTCATTAAGTACTAGAAGGAACAAATGGTTGTATCTATGGAGAATGAAAATATTCTTCATTTATCATAACAGGATAAAGATTTCATAAAGCATTTTTAAAGCAGGAAAAAAAACCCAAAGAGAAACCTAGTCACTACAGACACCACATCACCCATCCTACATAAGAACATAAGAACATAACAACAGTCCCACTGGATCAGGCCATAGGCCCATCTAGTCCAGCTTCCTGTATCTCACAGCGGCCCACCAAATGATCACAGAGGCCCACCAAATGGGCCAGTCTAGATCGTGTGAGGATTCTCCCTTGGTCTTGAGGAGGTCATGGCTCACTTCTGCTGCCTCAGACGCCTCTTTCTGTCTTCCTCTATTTCATGCAGGCAACTGTGCAGTGAAATATTGTTGCCTTTTCACTGGGCGCAATCCTAACCCACGCTAGAGCAGGCAAGTCAGGAGGCTTGCACTGCATCCAAGGCGGGATTGCAGCAAGCAGTGGCTCAGCCACGGGCAAGGGGAAGCTCTTCCCCTTACCCGTGGGTAAGGGCTGCATGCCCCTATGGGTCTCCTCGGACCTGCACCACCTCCGGAGGTGGTGCAAGTCAGAGGAGAGCGGAGCAGCTTAAAGCCACCTCGCTCGCCCCAGGAATGGGGGTTGGGATCCGGCATAACAGCCGGGTCCCAGCCCTGCCCCCAGCTCCCCGCATGCATGCCCGCCCCTGGGCCCACCCTCCCCCCACCCAGTAACACCCCCTCCTGCCCCTCCCCATGCCCTCCCATGCCTAACTTTGCTGCTTATGTTGGCGCGCTCGCGCTGACACAAGTGGTGGTGCGGGATCCATGGCGGAGGCTTTTGCCTCTGTCCGCGCGTCAGCGCATCTGAATGCACTGCTGCAGCTCCTGCCTAAGGAGGCGCAAACGTGCTTTATGGCATGTTTGCAACCCTCCAGGGCCACCTAGACCAGCATAACTGCCAGTTAGGATTGCGCCCACTATCTCTCCCCTTTCCCTACAAGCTATCCTTAACCAATAAGGATAGGAGCCCGTTGGCCTGCCTGCCTCCAAGCTCTCTAGATTCTCAATGTTTGTCCCCTGCTGAACACCTTTGCATAGTTCAGCAGTGCTACCTGTTGGAAGTACCACTGTGACAATGTCATCATCAGTCACCATCACATTTGCTAACTATCGAGGATGTAAACACCAGTTTCTTCCAGATTGGGAGGCCAGACACAATATGACAAACACTGGCTCAAAGCAGACCGGGGGAGGGGGTGGCTTTTTCTAACACACAAAAAGTGCTTGCTGGAGCTTTGTCCACCAAGCCAAGCCTACTGCTGCTTGTTGTGTTGCAATGCTGGTCTCGCTGCCAGGCAGCAGGGGTCTAGGAATCCCACATGTACCACTGGACACCATCTGAAGTATCACTGGTGGTACAAGCACCACTGGTTGAGAAACACTCGGTTTTATCATATTGACTGATTCAGCAAGGATTCCAAGAAGCTTTTGATTTTTAACATCTTTTAACATCCGGTTCACAGGCTTGGGGCTTTTATATAATTGCTACTATTGCACTTTTACTCTTTTTAATGCCCGATGACTGTTTTTAAGATGTTTTTTGTGAAGTGTTTTTAACTGTTTTAATTGTGTTTATGTTTTCTGTATTCTTTTATTCATTGTTGTAAGCCACTTTGGGTTCCTTTGGGTAGAAAGACGGGAAATAAATAAATAAATAAATAAATAAATAAATAAATAAATAAATAAATAAATTTCATATTCAGCTCTATTCCAGCCCCTTTTGGATACCTGAAGTCCTGGTCAAGGGTGCTGGATGGCCAGAAATAAACTCACCAACCACAAATTTGGATTAGAAGGAAGTTTGCTGGGGAGCCAATGTTGCCCTTTTTCAACAGTTTATCATATCTGGGTAACAGGAAGTCCTGCATCTTGTTTTGTTTTTAAAAAAACAAAACATGCACAGGAATGTGGCAGGAACATACTGAGGAAATAAGTGGCTTTCTTTTGGAGGGGATGTGTTTTCACACATGTATGCATGTTGCAGCAGAGGCAGATCAAGGGATGGTGTCAAGTTGCTGAACTGCTTGAGTTGTCCCTGATAGTGAGATGCTTGGTTTTTTTCATTGACTTTTGTCCCAGTTTTTTTTTTCTTTTTTGCATGCAAATATTACATTTCAAAAACTTTGTGACCCACCAAAAATCAGCTCACGAACCACTAGGGGGGTCACAACCCACAGTTTGGGAAACACTGGTCTAGAAAATGTTACAAGAGCATCCCAGAGCTTTCTGGGTGGAAGTCTGTTGCTAAAGTAACTACACACTGCTGTTGTGGGGAACGAGTGGCAATTTAGGAGAAATCCTTGAAAGAACAGATATGTAATGTTGCTGATTGCCTTTAAAATGCCGATATTAAAGAAAGACATATGCACTGCTGCTTAAGATTCTGCCTCTTCCAACATGGAAATTTGCAACAAATTATCACTATGCCCTGTTCAGCCTTACCAAAAAGCAGCTTAATTCTTTCCTAATGTGATTGCTTTTATAGGCACCACCTCTCTGATTTGACTAGGCTGTTTCCCCTTTTGATTTAGAATTTTTTAAAGAAAAGAATATTTAGTATGTGAAAAATGTTGGCTCAGGCATTATTTACACTATGAGTAGTCCAAATCCCAGATGTGTGTAAACAAATGGAATGGGTTTATTTAGTTGTCTCCTTCATCCTCTATTATAACTGAGAAATGATTAAGCTGATCCAGATGTGCTCATCTAATTAATCCCACCCAAGGCTGCCAGACCACAAAAGTACCCAACAGATTCTGAAATACGAACCTCCTGGGATATTTCTTCTCCCAACTTCCTAGCTATCATACATCTCAAAATATTCGAAGGAAATCATATATATTTTCTACTTAGATATGATGGCATGGCAGAAACTTAGACACTGGGCTAGGGGGGGGGAAGTCAGAACAATATTCTCTGCAAACATTTTCTCTGCAAACACTAAGGGTGCAATCCTACACACACTTTCCTGAGAGTAAGGGCGCAATCTTATCCTGTGCTAAAACAGGCAAGCCAAGAGGCTTGCACTGTATCCAGTGCAGGATTGTGGCCAGAAGCAGCTTAACCAGAGGCAGAGGCAACAAAGCTTTCCCCTTACTTCCAGGTAAGAGCTGCTGGCCCCTATGGGTCTCCTCGGAGTTGCGCCAACTCCCTCCCCCCCACCTACCAAGCGGTGTGCCCCAAGCGGTGTGCCCCAAGGATCTGTCCTGGGACCGGTGCTTTTCAACCTCTTCATAAATGACCTGGAGACAGGGTTGAGCAGTGAAGTGGCTAAGTTTGCAGACGACACCAAACTTTTCCGAGTGGTAAAGACCAGAAGTGATTGTGAGGAGCTCCAGAAGGATCTCTCCAGACTGGCAGAATGGGCAGCAAAATGGCAGATGCGCTTCAATGTCAGTAAGTGTAAAGTCATGCACATTGGGGCAAAAAATCAAAACTTCACATATAGGCTGATGGGTTCTGAGCTGTCTGTGACAGATCAGGAGAGAGATCTTGGGGTGGTGGTGGACAGGTCGATGAAAGTGTCGACCCAATGTGCGGCGGCAGTGAAGAAGGCCAATTCTATGCTTGGGATCATTAGGAAGGGTATTGAGAACAAAACGGCTAATATTATAATGCCGTTGTACAAATCGATGGTAAGGCCACACCTGGAGTATTGTGTCCAGCTCTGGTCGCCGCATCTCAAAAAAGACATAGTGGAAATGGAAAAGGTGCAAAAGAGAGCGACTAAGATGATTACGGGGCTGGGGCACCTTCCTTATGAGGAAAGGCTACGGCGTTTGGGCCTCTTCAGCCTAGAAAAGAGACGCTTGAGGGGGGACATGATTGAGACATACAAAATTATGCAGGGGATGGACAGAGTGGATAGGGAGATGCTCTTTACACTCTCACATAATACCAGAACCAGGGGACATCCACTAAAATTGAGTGTTGGGCGGGTTAGGACAGACAAAAGAAAATATTTCTTTACTCAGCGCGTGGTCGGTCTGTGGAACTCCTTGCCACAGGATGTGGTGCTGGTGTCTAGCCTAGATGCCTTTAAAAGGGGATTGGACGAGTTTCTGGAGGAAAAATCCATTATGGGGTACAAGCCATGATGTGTATGCGCAACCTCCTGATTTTAGGAATGGGTTAAGTCAGAATGCCAGATGTAGGGGAGAGCACCAGGACGAGGTCTCTTGTTATCTGGTGTGCTCCCTGGGGCATTTGGTGGGCCGCTGTGAGATACAGGAAGCTGGACTAGATGGGCCTATGGCCTGATCCAGTGGGGCTGTTCTTATGTTCTTATGTTCTTACCTTTGCTGCTTGCATCGGCCCAGCCGGGACAACGCAAGCCGTGGCACAGAAGCTGCCATGGAGGCTGGATTCAGCCTCCATGTGTTGGTGCATCTGGATGTGCTGAAGCAGCTTCCTCCTAAGGAGGCGCAAAAGGGCCTTATGGCACATTTGCGACCCTCCCGGGCCAGCGCAAGGAACTTGTGTCGGTCCAAGGCACAGTTTGGATTGCGCCCTAAGCCCCATTGAACACAAAGGGACTTAGTGCTGAGTATATCTGCATAGGATTGTACTGTTGGACTTGTTCATGGGTCTCAAGTGATTCCAGCAAGCTTCTGAAGGCCACATATTGAGGGGAGAATCCACCCACTATGTTTCAAGCCACATGCGATTATTATTTCATAGGAACACCTATTTCTCTCAGGTGCACAACCTAGTTGTATATGCCGCTTGACTAAACAACTGAATGTGCCTATGAACTGCATGACAAAGACAAGGAGTTGGAGTAGTTTACCTGATTCACTGCTATGACTATTACAGGCAGGGGTGTCACTGAGAGGGAGTTGGGGGGAGCAGAGCTCTAGGATTCCTTCTGCAGGAAGACCTCCATCTTTCCCAAAGGCTGCCCGGGAAACAGTAAAATCATGTCACATTAAGGCAACTTATCTACCTGGCGGTATGTCCTGTTGAACACAGTATTGTTGGCATCCTTCAGTCTCGGAAGACTATGATATCGCACTCTGAATAGAGTTCTGGAACAGAGTGTCCTCTCCAGTGCGCGAAGCCTGGGTAAAGTAGATATGGAGGATAGACTGTTACCCATGCAGCAAATCCCCCCTCTCCACATCGCTGAAATGGTCCAATGGAAAGGCAGAAGCCAATACGGTTGGTTCCAGCCGCGTTGCAGGAGTTGCCAGAACGTGACTGTGTTCAGTCATGAACTACCTCAGGGACTCCGGCTCCGGATTTTGCCTCGAGGTTGACTCCTGAAGCCTTTTCCATAACTGGATGTAGCCACAAGGCAGTGGAGGTTTGGGATCAGAGTTTTCCTTCTCTCAGATGAGGTGCCTTCCCAGGCTAACGAGTCCCATCTACCCGGTGGCTGTTTAGTCGCCTCTTACGACAAGTACAGCCAAACTGAGGGCCTATTCTTATCCCCAGCCTTCAGGGGATAAGAACACAATTGTGTTGAACACAATGAGACTTACTTGTGAGTAAACACAGCTAGGCACAGTGGCGTAGCCGGCCACTGCGGAGCCCAGAGCAAAGCTCCAAATTACGCCCTCCCCCTTGTCACACCCCATGTTTAAAAAAGAATCGAAGGAGCCGTGAGCTCTTAAACTAGCAAATGCTATACTCTCCTTTTTGTCACATAATATTGACTACAGTGGGCCCTTGTTATCCACGGGGGTTTCATTCTGGAAACCCCCGCAGTTAACAAATTCCGTGAATGCTGGTCTTGGTGGGGGCAGGGTTGCAGCACTGCCGTAATTTACACGGAGGTTGCGCCATAGGTCTCCCCACCTCCTCAGAAGGCCTCAAGGATGCGACCAGAAATTCTTCTGGTTCACATCCATGGCTTCTTGGCCTGGCTGGGAGGTGTTCTGAGGTGTTCTGAGGTGTTCTGAGACCCATGGAATGGGCCCCCACACCTCAAAAATACTTCCTGGCATTACCAGAATTTGCAGGTATGAACCCGAAATTGCTTCCAGCTGCGTACTGGAGGATCTCTGAGGGGAGCAATCCATGGATGGTGGACTCCACAGATGCGGAGCCCACAGATAAGGAGGCCCCACTGTATATGCAAGAGCAGGCACATGAACCTTATCATAAATCTTGTCCAACATTGCTTGTCCTACTGAAATCCACAAAGGAAACATTGGCTGCTAACACCTCAATCACTCTGTGGTGAACAATTTTATGCACATTCAGAAGACCCTGAAAATATTTGCTACGGTATATCAATTATTTTATTCAAATGTGAAATGATTAAAATATAAAACCTATGAATAAATCCAGTCTCCTTTTTACAAATGTCACCAAGAGCAACATTAATCTTAGATCATTTCCTTGCCTCTCCTTGTGATGAACCTGAATTAAACAGCTCAATTATCTTTCAGATTGTTTGATTAAAATGGCCTCGTCTATCTCTTAATCTCTGTGAATTATGATCACATCCTGCAGATTTGCTATTAAGGAAATTTCTCCCTCAGAAATGAGAAGCTTGTTTTTATAAGAGATTAATATTTACAGTAAAACTTACTAACATGATGGATTTACTTGACAGAGATATACAATCTGAAGTCATGCCTTCCTTCTCGTTTATGCTAATGGAACAGCAAAATGTCAACCTTGTTCAGATTTTTTTTCTTTAATTGACCAAAAGAGATAGAAAGAGGAATAAATGGTTTCTTAGTGTACATGGCCATTCTAGAAAACCATTTTTCAAAAACCATACATATCTATAGGTTTCCAAACAGAGTGGCAAGGCTGAGTGCAGGAAGTTGAGATTTCTGAGGTAAGGCCTGGCGATGTGCAAAGACTAGTAAGACTTAAAATGAGATGGAAAATGGTGCCAAGTTGAAACCACACAGTAATGAGGTGAAACTCAGCAATCGCCCCAAAATGCCCAAGATTTGCTTTGTATCCACCTGAGAAACAGGTTCATTTGGGCAAACTGAAAACGCTAATCCCAGACTTTAGCTCTTGGCATTAGGGTAGCTGCAATATATATTTATTTTATTTTCCACACTTTGTATTGTATTGGCAACCTTCAGTCTCGAAAGACTATGGTATCGCGCTCTGAATGGTGGTTCTGGAATAGCGTCTAGTGTGGCTGAAAAGGCCAATCCGGGAGTGACAATCCCTTCCACACCGGGAGCAAGTGCAGTCTGTCCCTGGTCTGTCTCCCTGGCTATGGGCCTTCCTTCTTTGCCTCTCTGCCTCAGACTGTTGGCCAAGTGTCTCTTCAAACTGGGAAAGGCCATGCTGCACAGCCTGCCTCCAAGCGGGCCGCTCAGAGGCCAGGGTTTCCCACTTGTTGAGGTCCATTCCGCACTTATTCTTCTTCCAAGAAGCTCAGAGCAGTGTTTATGGCTCTTCTCCCTTGTTTTATACTCATGATAACTGCATGTCACTATCTCTTAGGATGAGAGTTGGTGACTGGCCCAAGGTCACCCAGTAAGTTTCATGGCTGAACAAGGATTTGACCCCAGCATTTTCCTGGTTCAAATCCAACACACTACCCATGATACCATACTTTCTATGACTTCAGTAATATGCCCAATAATATTTAGCTTAGGACATGGGGGTTGTATCCTCCTCTCACTTGACTATCCTTTTATTTGGGATTTTTTAAAATCCCTGCATGGATGCAGGCAGGTCTACTGGCATCCTCACAACCCTGTCAGAATCATGTAGCGAGACACCAATTTGATGAACTGGTGTTTCAGTACAGAGCCTATACAAGCAAGCTCTTCCATCTTCATGATTGCTGTAGCTCAAAATGCCTTTTGCAGGTGTACAGGTTGTATGTCTAGGATCCATATGGAAGAACCAGTTTCTACAATTTGGGGAGCAACTTCTCCTTCACACACACACACACACACACACACACACACACACACACAGAGAGAGAGAGAGAGAGAGAGAGAGAGAGAGAGAGAGAATATATAAAATATATATTTTTATATATAAATCACAGACAGACAGACAGACAGACAGACAGACACCCCTGCCAAGTCTGAGAGTACAAAGCACCCTCTGATAGTTCCATCACCCAGTATGTTGGGACTGCTAGAGCAGACTTTCTCTGCAGCGGCCACCAAACAATATTGTCCTTGATGGACCAATGGTCTAATTCAGCTTCCTATGAACTTCACTACAAATGTAGCTAGTGAAAAATCCAACTGTTGAATAAATTGTTTGCCAATGATTCTTTGTCAGTACCAGCACCAGACTGTTGGAGGCCCTGGGGCAAAGCCTTCCAGGTCTGCCCCCCACCCAGTTTACTGGTGACAGCAGTGGCAACAACTCCTTCTCCCCTCCCCAGCAAATAGGGAGCAATCTGTGATGGCTATCTAGCACTTGGACACTTGGGTCAGTGCCTGACCTCGTCAGCCTCTGACCATCATTCTTGTTAAACTTTGATTATCTGGAGTGATAGGCCAACCAGCACTTGAGGTTGCAATGACATTCCCTGTGCCTCTGTGCAGATTAATTTGAAGTTAGAGGAAGAACCTAGAGAGATTCTATACACATTTACCTGAGGTTAAGTGCCTCTGAATAAAATGGGCCAGGGAAACACATAAGAACATATGAACAGCCCCACAGGATCAGGCCATAGGTTCCATCTAGTCCAGCTTCCTGTATCTCACAGCGGCCCACCAAATGCCCCAGGGAGCACACCAGATAACAAGAGACCTCATCCTGGTGCCCTCCCTTGCATCTGGCCTTCTGACATAGCCAATTTCTAAAATCAGGAGGTTGCGCATACACCTCATGGCTTGTACCCCATAATGGATTTTTCCTCCAGAAACTTGTCCAATCCCCTTTTAAAGGCATCCAGGCCAGATGCCATCACCACATATAGGGTTGTGCTGTGAATGGTCATTTTTCTTTTGTCAGTTTAATTCACCTTTACTGTGAACATCAGTTTCTTTAGCTCAGAATCAAAAATGCAGACAACACAGAGTGCTCTTCACTTCTTCCTTTCCTTCCCAATCGGATTGACAGAGTCGCTGCCACACCCTTGCTAATGCCATCGCAATTTATAATTTCCTTTGGAAGAAGCTGTGGCACACCTCCCCGCCCCAGGCAAAGGTCCATGATGGCACCCCCCCCCTGCAGGATGCTGCCACCCCCCGTGCCAAATCTGCCCCCCCCCACTTACCTGGAGTGCAAGGTGCCTTGTGTGATTCCAGGTCACATCAAGAAAGCCTCCTGAAGTTACCCTGATGTTTTAAACTGGGAAACCGGAAAACTGAAAGCACAGTTTCTAACCCCGTCAGGAGCAGACTTCTGCAGGTTCCTAAAGGTGCGTGAGGCTCTGTTCCTGGGGCATTTGCCCCATCAACTGAATGGGAGATATGCCACGGGTAAAACGAGAGCATGAATGTCATGTGATTTCTGCAAACAATCACCTCAGTTGTCTTCTAGGCTTCAAATCAGTTTGGAGGCTGTGTGATGGCTGTTCGTAATTACTGATGCGGATAGCCCAGGAAACTAGGCTCTGCTGGAGTAGTTCACACACTGGCCTTCAATACCTATGAGCACTGAACAGAATGAATGAAAGTCCATTGTAGTTCCCCAGTACACAGGAGAATGAAGAACTTTTGTTGTTTTAATTACAAGATAAAGCTTCTCTTACGCCTTGGTTCTTTTGAACTGCTACACCAGCAGTAATCAGTAATGATACACTTGGATGATATGGAGGGATGCTACAATGCATCAATCAAAACTTAGCAGTTTCGGCCATGACAGCCATACAAAATCATTACCTGTGATGGGGTAGGGCTAATGGGTATGGAAGTGGTCTATGCAAGTGCCAACATTTTCTTTTCAAGCTTGTATATCATACAGATAAATGAGACACACCTATTCATTTATGATGAGGTGCACACACAAACACACTTCATTAGGCCTGGAATGTCTGAGCAAAGTCTAGGCAAATTCTTTTGCACTCCACTGATGCAAGGCAGCACACTTCAGTAAAAGGAAGTCCAGTTCTCCTGACATCCCTCCCAAAGTGAGCTGTCATTTTTCTTTTTCTTTCATTAGCATGATCTGAAAACAAAAAATCCAGGTCTGGGGAAAAAAAAAAATCCCATCTAAGTTTTCATTCTTTCAGTAAAAAGTAAAATCTGTTCAATTACAATCCATTCCCTGTATGACAGTAAACAATGAATTATATTATAACCATAGGTAGTATAGAGGATAAAACAACATTTTCGTCTTATGAGAACATGTTTCTGCTCTGCATACTTGATTCATCCCAGACCTTGGATAAAAGTAAATGAATTATGTGGCCCAGTGGACCATAAATTTTGACAGATGTTGGGCTTCTTGCATATGTAGTATAGGTATTTTAAGGACTATCAAATGGCCATACCTTTTTTAGAAGTTTATTTTGACACCAGTCCATCAGTACCCTGGCAAATTGGGCATAACTAAAGGTTAGATACAGTAATAGACAGTATTTCTTCCTTGTTTGTGATTTTTAAAAGTGCAATTTCATTAAGAAATTTTATATTCTTTGAGAGAATTGTATTCTTTGACAGGATCGCTTTCTCAGTCCAGCTCTATTTGGGTGCATCCAATTAACAACTGTGGATTGCAAAACATCGGCATTCAGACGTATGCCCAATTTTTAACCCTGGTTCCTGATCCAGTAAGAGATATTCATGAAGGAGCCTACTTCCATGTGCTTTTCTCATCCAAGTGATCTTCTGATCTGGATCGGGGTACTTATATAAAAGCAGCTCTCTCACTGTTATCCTGCACATGCCCGATCTTGTCTGATCTCGGAAGCTAAGCAGGGTCAGGCCTGGTTAGTACTTGGATGGGAGACTGCCTAGGAATACCCGGTGCTGTAGGCTTATACCATAGTCTTTCGAGATGGAAGGTTGCCAACCATTCTCAATGATCCCTCTGAGAGCCATCTTTTTCATTTATTTTGCTATGTAAAATTCTTTGTAACCTTTTTTTGGTTGAGATGTGTTGTCTAAATATTTTTAAGAAGAAGAACTGAACAACAGAGGCTGGATGTAAGCAGAAAGGCACTTTTAACTGGGCAAAACTTCCCCACCCGCCATTTTGTTTCCTCCAGCACCCCATCCCACATCATTCCTCAGGGTCTTCACATCCTAAACCAGGGGTATCCAAAGTTTTTGGCAGGAGGGCCACATCATCTGGATCTCTGACACTGTGTCGGGGGCCAGGGAAAAAAAGAATTAATTTACATTTAAAATTTGAATAAATTTACATAAGTGTACATAAATGAACATATTAAATATGAACTTATATGAACAAATGAAGGTCTTGCAATAGCTCAAGGCCTATAAAAGGCCTGGCACAAAGCAAGGCTGGCCTTTCCTTTGCTGCTGCTACTGCATCACAGACGTGAAACATGAAGCAGTGGAAGGAGCCCTCATCCCACAGCTCCCATGAGAGGTCAAGCAGTCACACTCATGCTGAGAGCAGTTGTATTGGGCCAGTGTGGGCTCCAACAAATCTCCGGAGGGCCAGAGTCTCAATGGAGACTGTGGGCTCCCAGAGGGCCACATTGAGATAACTAAAGGGCCACAAGTGGCCCCAGGGCCGGGGTTTGGGCACCCCTGTCCTAAACTATAGAGTTTTGACGATTGCATGGGGCTGCTGAGGGGAAAATGAAGAGGTAGGAAAGCCACATTGTGCATGTGGAAATTTGCTTGTGCTTCTCCTGATCCTACCCTGGGAAACTGAGGAGTGATACAAATACAAATCCTGTTTCAATTCAGGATACTCACTGTGAACAAATATCAATATCAACCTAGTCACAGTTGACAGCCCTACCCAGTGGCATCGCTAAGGTAAGTACAGGGGATGCAGACCACCGGGAGATGCACTTGGGCAGGGGGATGACACCACTAATGGCCAAAATGGTGAAATCTTGGTATTTTCAAATAATACCATAATGTTATATATCATTCAATGCAGAATGTCATGCAGAATGCAATGAAATTAACGACGTTTAAATATCTGTATACTATCAAAAGTTATGTCCCAATAACCTGAAAAGGAAAAAAAACAACCTCCTTATGTAACAAAAAGTGGATTTTCTTACAAAACTAAACAATGAGACTGATTGTTTTGAGAGCCAATGATGTATTATTATGACACAATAATATGTTGATAAGTCAGCTCTCATTTCCATGTATCAGAGCTAATTTAATTGTGTGAGTGCTAACAAGTTGACCATAGTTGCTTGACAGACAGACAGACAGACAGACAGACAGACAGAGTTAAACTGCATTTAGGCTATATGTACAATATTGTAATTTATTCTGTATAGTCTGCTGTAAGAGGAGGTTCATCATGGGGGGGACGCAATGAGCTCTCACACTGGGTGACGTGAACCCTGATGATGCCTCTGGCCCTACTTTCAGTGTTTCTGGATCTTACATGAACAAAGGGCCTGCATTCAGCAGTAACTGCTTCAAAAATGGTAGGATTTACTGCTCCTGATTTTTTCCATAGCAGTCAGCTAGCTCCTGACTAATGCCCTACCTGCCACGTATTCAAAACAAGTGTCTTTAAAGAGTGGGGAGACCTCATCTTTCTGGACAAAAGAGGTTTTCATGTAATGCTGCAACATGCATATGCTATGAGCAAGAAAGAATTCCCAGCTTGCTTTTAAGAATGTATAAACATACCATATTTAATCCAAACTTACCTTCCCCAGTGACAAGATGTAGGACCTGTTCCAAAGCCCATTGGAATCGGTGGAAACACACCCACTGGCAAACAGCCACACTAAACTCACTCCCTGTAAATCTGATGTCCTCAGGGGAAGACTTTGCTCCCTCCTCTGACCTACTTATAGTTAATATGATGCATCTGTCATTATGACTCTCCAGAATGATTGCACTGCTTTAGACAGGGTTCTGACACCTGTAGTTAAGAGTGGTCCAATGACCCATCCCTGTACTTTTATGACCAGTCATAAACCAGCCAGTCTTCTGCACTTTGGGATAAAGCACATGCATCTGTGACCAATCCTTCAGAAGTGAAAACATTTATGGAGAAAAAAATAGAATAAAGTAACCAGTAGAGCAGTGGTTCTCAACTTTTTTGAATGGCTGCACTCTTGACCTACTGAGCCATTGACTGTAACTCCCCATTAGGGCTACAATCCTATACATTGTATAGGGCTGTGGGTTTTCCACGAGGACTCCACAGCTCCCTTGGCTGCTTCCCCCAGCTCCCTGGGGGAACCACAGCTCACATTTTGGAAACCACTGCAAAAGAGTTTTGCTGCAGTGCCTTTTATCATAAAGTTCCCTGGAAAAACCTTCCTCTTCCAAAGGAAATTAGTTAGGGCCAGAGTACATGTAAGCCAGTGTAAGAACCAGCATAAGGACCAGAGCACATGTAAGCAAGTGTAAGGACCAGTGTAAGGACCAGGTTGTTGTTGGCATCCTTCAGTCTTGGAAGACTATGGTGTCACGCTCTGAATGGTGGTTCTGGAACAGAGTGTCCTCTCCTGTGTGCAAGGCCTGGGTAAAGTAGGTATGGAGGATAGGCTGTTACCCATGCAGCAAATCCCCCCTCTCCATGTCACTGAAATGGACCAATGGAAAGGCAGAAGCCAATACGGTTGGTTCCAGTGGCGTTGCAGGAGTTGCCAGAACGGGACTGTGTTCAGCCTCGAGGTTGACTCTTGAAGCCTTTTCCTTAACTGGATGTAGCCACATGGCAGTGGAGGTTTGGGATCAGAGTTTTCCTTCTCTCAGATGAGCTGCCTTCCCAGGCTAAGGAGTCCCATCTACCCGGTGGCTGTTCAGTCGCCTCTTACGACAAGTACAGCCAAACTAAGGGCCTATTCTTATCCACAGCCCCCAGGGGTAAGTGTAAGGACCAGAGCACATGTAAGGATAGTATCTGAAGATGGCTCCCTGTAGTGAGTGATATCCACTTGGTTTTCACTTCAACATCATGAATGTGCTTATTTGAGCATTTAGTTCATCACATTTTGTTAGTTTTCTCATGTTTACAGTATCTGCACAACTATTAAGGGAGTTAGCTGACATATCTGTTCACCCATGAACCATATTTTTCTTCCTTGACTGTCTTCACTGATTTACACATCGCTCTGTCTTGACTCTCCCCTTTCTTCCTTTCCTTTGTTTTCCTTCCACTCAACTTACTCCCATGTTCCCTCCATGTCCTCATGTTCCATTTTCCCCACATGATATTAAAATGATAGGGACAGCATCCACAATTTCCCTTCCTCTGCAGAAGGACCCTTCCTCTGGTACTTGCTTTGGAGAAAGACTCCTTGCTCCAGATCAGTGGTGTAGCTATAGGGGGAGTTAGTACTGCAGGCACCGTAACACGCTGTGTAAGTTGACACAGCATGTTGTGGCCCCTCCCACTCGCCCTCAGAGCCATTCTAAGCAGCAGTGGCAAAGCGTAGGAGCACCAGCATGATGATGTCACTGTCCAGGATGGCTCCTGGACAAGTGCAAGTGCAAGGGCTGCTTACATGGAGTGTTGCAGCACCTGCAGTACATAGCGCACCATCCCCCTGTAGATATGCCACTGCTCCACAGGAAGGGAAACCAGTGAAAACAGACCTGGACCAAGGCTTTTTGGTCTCCAGGTTTCCTTAGAGGTAGGGCGAAACTATACCTTTTCCTGACTGTAAATATATCTTGAGCCAGAGAGTGGCCTGAGATCATATGCAAAGCACTAAGTTTTGCAGGGGCCAGAACATGCTGTGGAAGCGGCCCCTCCCACTCTCTTTCAGAGCCATTCCATGTGGTGGGAGTAAAACAGAGGCAAATGCACTCCATTTGAACAGCAGGTTTAGGTGCCTGCAAAACTTAGTGCTTTGCACCCCCTCTAGCTATGCCACTGGCCCTCATAAAGCCCTTCAGAAGACTTCAGCATATGTTCCTGTGTTTCACAGGCAGATTAAGGAGGCATTTTCAGAGCTACAACACTGAAACTTTAAAGAAGGCAGTGGGATTGATTCAGCAATGGTCATGAATGGATGCTACAGGCAGAATTCACTGCAGCTGTAACCAATCAAAAATTATGGCTAAGAACTGAGCACCTATTGGATGGAAAATCTAGACATTCAATCCCCATTGAATTTGATATCCCTAGTTGACAAAATGGAAGCTTTTCCTACATCCACTATGTATCGTGAACTGTGCCAATAGGTTGATTCTGAAACCCAGCAAGGAACATTTACTGACCAGTAGAGTAGGGGAAGCATTGTAAACAGCTGCAAAAGCAACTTTGTACTTTAAAAGAGAGGAAAATGCAGTATAAAACTAACACAGAAGTGCATCTTGAAGTGATTAGACTACAGGCACAGATCTGCCCATGTATCCTTCCCAATCACACCTTCACCTGCTCACGTGCTGTACATATGCAGTCAATATGCCTATAAAGTCAATACGCTGGTTATGTCATGGGAGAATCCATGGTTCAAAGCAGATTTTGTTCTTTGTGTGAGCTTAGTTGCTGTTCTTTTTCTCCATTGGCTGTGCTTTTACTTAGCCAGCATCTGACTGCACCCAGTTTTAACCCTTTTGACTTCTGATGTGGCCACATGTGAGTTTTAAAGCAATTTCTTGGCAACACTGACATAAATTTCAGCAGATACTTCATGCTTGTCACTGATTAGGTCAGTCAAGAAGCAGTTGTTCAGTCAAGAACGTTCAGTCAAGAAGCACTTCTGAACGTTAGTTCTGAATCATGCAAATATCCTTCCCTTTCTTCTTAAATTAGTAGGCTCCCTACTCATAACAATAAGCACTGTACCATATCTATGTGAACATTTCAGTGTATTGAAGAGTATATGGAATTATACAGAAGCATGGTCCTCCAATCACCACATTGCTAGTGGCCCTGGAACAGCCCTACTTAGCTTGTTAGTTATCAACCCAAGCACAACTTAGAAAGTGCTTAGACTGTGCTACTCCCTCTACGCTTACTCCAGATTCTGGCATGTTTCTAAGTAAGTGACAGCCCAATCCTGAGCTACCCAATGCCCAGAGGAGCAGCAGTGCCAAAATGGCTACCGCTGCATTCTATGGGCGCCACGGTTGCCGGAGTCTCCTCAGGGGAAAGGGACATTCTTAAGTGCAGAAGAGCTCAGGATTGGGCTCTGAGATCAGAATGGATAGGGCCTGAACAGGAGAGATGCAATCTTCTGTATACCACCCACAAGGGACAAAGAGCCCAATCCTATGCATGTCTACTCAGAAGTAAGTTCCATTATAGTCAGTGGGGCTTACTCCTAGGTAAGTGGGGTTAGGATTGCAGCCAAAGTCCACTGCACTGAGCCTGAGCATTGATCAATAGGATGTATTAGACAGGTCCATTAGAAATTGAGCAATGTTGTGACCTTTGTTTGACCCAGTAAATAGATAAGCAAAGGTAGAGTCTCTAATTGGCTACTAGCAGTAACAGCTAAATGAAATCTCCAGTGACAGTAGCCAGGGGGAATCTGTTGCTGGGAGTGAGGAAGTACTTTATACTCTTCTCATGAGCATCCCTGTACCATCTGGTTAGCCACTGCCACAATCAGACTGATGGGCTGTATGGCCTTTGGGTGCAATCCAGGAGGGATCTTCTTAGGCCAGATCTAAGAACATTTCAGGTTACATCTAAGCCACAAAGAAAGCACTTGGAAAGCACAACATTTGGAAAGCACAACACATGCAGACGACTGCAAGATTAATCTGTTTGACTGCGAGTAGCAGAAGAAAGGCTTTTCTCTTGTGTACACAAAATGTGACTAATGAGACCATAATCTCACACACACACACACCCATTTCTAACAATCTCCTTTCAATGAGGATACTCAATGGACCGCTGCACTTTGCTGTGTTGTTTTATTTACAATAGCTAGGATATTGGGATTTTCAGCATGGCCATTGTTTATTGATACTTTAGTGACATTGGCTTTTAGCAAGTGGACTTGCATTTGTGTGGTCTCCAGTCATTTGCTCCTCAGATGCAGAGCAGGCAGCCAAATTCCAAACACATTCAGTTGACAGATGAGCTTAGTTCTTTGGCCTCATGTCGGCAATGTGCTTTTACCCCAACGTGGCACAAGAATGGAAGACCTTAATGATCCGTATTAGTGCTAAAGAAACAAAATGGAACACAAAGAGTGATGGTTTCTGGACTGGCACTGCTCTTCAGCACAGCTTTATCTTCTCAGGCTTATCATACTTCAGAGTCCTGTTTTACAAGGCTGGAAATCTGGCATTCTGTCCCGACAGCTGGCAAGTCTTGTACACTGCAATAAAGGGGAAAAGAGAAAAGCTCAGCAATTCAGTGTCCGCATGGATTTGCAGGGTCCTGAGTCATGTTTATGAAAGATGTCAGATATCCTGACATCGACTGTCAGGGCCACATGTTTACCTATCATTGTGTATCTTCCTACAGACTTGGAGACTCAGCAAACCCTGGATTCCAACGTGTCTGCCCTTGAGGAGTGCTGAGCTGGTCCAACAAGCCGTTTCTAAAGGCTGGTCCATTTGAAATGCCTTGTCCTATAATAGTACTACACTATCTATCTATCTATCTATCTATCTATCTATCTATCTATCTATCTATCTATCTATCTATCTATCTATCATCTATCTATCATCTATCTATCTATCTATCTATCTATCTATCTATCTATCTATCTATCTATCTATCTATCTATTTTAGAGATTTATATTCCACCTTTCTGTCCAATGGAGGACACTCAAGGCAGCTCACAGTTAAAAACATATAAAACATAAAGAAGACATATATAAAAAAGACATTAAAAACAATAAAACACAATTTAAAAAAACCTGGATCTGAATTAAAATACATTTAAAAAGCGTCATGCATAAAAGGTCTTCCTAAATAAAAAGGGCTTAAGCCACCACCAAAAGAACTCTAAAGAGGGAGCTGTCCTCAATTCCAGGGGGAGGGAGTTCCATAGACAGGGAGCCACCACTGAGAAGGCCCTCTTTCTAGCTGCCATCCCCCTCACCTCCGTTAGTGGCGGCACAGTCAGAAAGGCCCCCTCTGATGACCTGAGAGGACAGGACAATCAGACATCTTTGGGCTCTGCCCATCCATAACCTGAGAGGAATTGCCACAATATAGGTGGGACCTTGTTATCAGCTGGGGTTTGGTTCTGAGACTCCCCACCGATACAAAAAAAGCGTGAATTAGAAGCAGTTAAAATAAAACCATGAGTCAGTCAGGCAGTCAATTAGAACTGTTCTTTTGCAGTTCACTCTGAGAGCTCCCTCCCTTTACCCTGGCTCATGGTTGGTGATTAATAAATTCCACATTCCATTGTTCAGAGGGTCAAGGGAAGGGGAGGTAGGGTCACTTTTCTTGGAGTGAGCTGCAAAATAGCAGTACTAATAGTCTGACTCTTGAACATCAGTTTTTAGAATGGAGATTTTCCCCCCTTCTCCAGGGATCAGAAGGCTTCTTCTTATCTGCAGTGGCCATCAGTATTAAGTCTAACCCAGGGATCAGTGCATCAGGGTATAAAAATCAGTGCATAAAAAGGTTGGACCTGTGTTTCCTGTTAGTGCAATGCTGAGCACTTCTCTGCCTAACCTAAAAACCCAAGAGCTTCCTAATAATGTACCCAGAGTTCTGGTTACCTATTAGGTAATAATGTACCTAATAATGTACCCAGAGCAATGTAGTCCAAAGTCCAGCTGAAATGTCTGCGTGACTTCCTCTTTGCCGACGATGCAGCTGTCACTACCCACTCTGCCAAAGGTCTCCAGCAGTTCATGGATCGTTTTAGCAAGGCCTGCCAAGATTTTGGACTGACGGTCAGCCTAAAGAAAACACAGGTCATGGTTCAGGATGTGGACTCACCTCCCTGCATTACAATCTCTGCACATGAACTGGAGGTTGTCCATGACTTTGTGTACCTTGGCTCAACGATCTCTGACACTCTTTCTCTCGATACTGAGCTAAACAAACGCTTCAGTAAAGCAGCTACCACGTTTTCCAGACTCACAAAGAGAGTCTGGTCCAACAAGAAGCTGACGGAACATACCAAGATCCAGATCTACAGAGCTTGCGTCCTGAGTACACTTCTGTACTGCAGCAAGTCATGGACTCTCCGCTCACAACAGGAGAGGAAACTGAACACTTTCCACATGTGCTGCCTTCGACGCATTCTCGGCATCACCTGGCAGGACAGAGTTCCTAACAACACAGTCCTGGAATGTGCTAGAATCCCTAGCATGCATGCACTGCTGAAACAGAGACGCCTGCGTTGGCTCGGTCATGTCATGAGAATGGATGATGGGAGGATCCCAAAGGATCTCCTCTATGGAGAACTCGTGCAAGGAAAGTGCCCTACAGCTAGACCACAGCTGCGATACAAGGACATCTGCAAGAGGGATCTGAAGGCCTTAGGAATGGACCTCAACAAGTGGGAAACCCTGGCCTCTGAGCGGCCCGCTTGGAGGCAGGCTGTGCAGCATGGCCTTTCCCAGTTTGAAGAAACACTTGGCCAACAGACCGAGGCAAAGAGGCAAAGAAGGAAGGCCCATAGCCAGGGAGACAGACCAGGGACAGACTGTACTTGCTCCCGGTGTGGAAGGGATTGTCACTCCTGGATTGGCCTTTTCAGCCACACTAGACGCTGTGCCAGAACCACCTTTCAGAGCGCGATATACCATAGTCTCTCGAGACTGAAGGTTGCCAATACTAATACTAATACCCAGAGCTCTGCTGAACCTAGAGATGCAGATCCTCACAGCAAAGCATTCTACATAGTAATCTCTCTCTCTCTCTCTCTCTCTCTCTCTCTCTCTCCCCCACACACACACACACACACACACACACACACACACACACAGAGATGGGCACCTACAGTACATATATGGGATTCTTGCTTTCTGCAAAGCAGCATCCAATATGAATTGTGAATGGAAGCTAAACAGGGTATTTCCCATGTTTTCCTATTTTCTGCCAGAGAATGTAGTGCACTGTATAGAGCAGCCATTTTCAACCACTGTGCCGTGGCACACTGGTGTGCCACGAGTGGTCCACAGGTGTGCCACAGGAATTTGGGGGAAGGTAATTTATTAATAGGGCCAATGGGAGATGTGAGCCCCCACTGGCAGCATGGTATGCTTTGTCAATTGTCAAAAACCTGGTGGTGTGCCTTGACCATTTTAGTGCCTTGTCAGTGTGCCGTGAGATGAAAAAGTTTGAAAATCACTAGTATAGAGAGAGAGTTAGTGCTATTTCCACATGTTGCAGCTGGCAAATCTGCCTTTGAGCAATGCTGGTTTCTCTGCTCATCTATCCTAAGAGTCTGATAGCGATATCCAGCTCTTTCTCTTCTCAGGTTGAATCCATGCTAGCCTTTTTTCTTCCATATTAACATAATTGGTTCTGTCACTTATAAGAATCTTAGACCAGCGGTTCTCACACATTTAGCACCAGGACCCACTTTTTAGAATGAGAATCTGTCAGGACCCACCGGAAGTGATGTCATGACTGGAAGTGACATCATCAAGTAGAAAAATTTTTAACAATCCTAGGCTACAATCCTACCCACACTTACCCAGGAGTAAGTCCCATTTACTATCATTGTTAATATATACATAGAATATACATATACGTAGAATATACATAGCAGCTTGTTAAAAGTACAGATGTGTAACATTTCCCCAAATGCAGTCACAGACCATGGTAGCATCAAGTCTAATATATTAAAAATAAAATATTGAAATGAATGGGGACCCACCTGAAATTGGCTCGCAACCCACCTAGTGGGTCCCAACCCACAATTTGAGAAACACTGATCTGGACAATGTCATTGCCAGACTGTGGCTATCCTGTGTGTGTGTTCCCATTTGTCTTCCTCTCTTTGCAAAGACTGATCTGCAGTATTTTTTCAGACTTTACATTCAGTTGTAATGCTAGCCTGTGCAGTGAGAACAGGCAAAGAGCTATTGCTGCATCAACCTTGTCCAGGGCCCTTGCTTTGTTTCCTATGTGCAGCCTCAGATATCCCACCATTTGGTTATTTTAACTTTAATTGTACAGTTAGGTCCTGTAGTGAAAGTAATATGGAATAACCACCCTCCCCTGACCCCTTCCCCACACACACCCCAGACTCTGCTCAGTCCCTATTTTCTTTTTTCATCCTTACAATACTTCTCCATAAACCCAACCATGTTCTTCATCTTCGGAACAGAATTAGTAAAAGAAAAGCAATGTTTAAAAGATTTCGATAATACAAGAATGAAAGGGTGGAATTCATTTTACATATATATGTATTTAATAAATCATCTATTCTGTACTCTGTTACTCATTACAAAGATCTTCAACTTTAAAACAAAAAATGTCCTATTCACAAGACAGCACACACAGACGTGCACACTGGCTCCATCGTGTTTGTGATAACCATAAAGCTCCTTATGCTGGTGGAATGCTTTGCTTCAGTGCCGGCTACACCAGACCACTCTCTGGTGGTCTGTGGGGGAGTGCTCACTCCACAAGATTCTGGAAGTGATCAAAGGCGATCTTTTTTTCCTGACACTTTGTGGACCCATAGTCTGCAGACAACGTATTGGAAACCAATGATCGAATCCAATCCTATCTTGACATCATTTTGTCTGTTTTTTTCAGGAAGTGACTTTGGCTTAGCGCCTATACTTTGTATGCAGAAGGTCTCAGGTTCAACTGATGATGTCTCCAGGTAGGGAAAAGCAAGAAGCCTGTGAGAAGTGAAGTGAGAAGTCTGTGAGAGTGGCGAAGACCAGAAGTGATTGTGAGGAGCTCCAGAAGGATCTCTCCAAACTGACAGAATGGGCAGAAAAATGGCAGATGCGTTTCAATGTAAGTAAGTGTAAAGTCATGCACATTGGGGCAAAAAAATCAAAACTTCACATATAGGCTAACGGGTTCTGAGCTGTCTGTGACAGATCAGGAGAGAGATCTTGGGGTGGTGGTGGACAGCTCAATGAAAGTGTCGACCCAATGTGCGGTGGCAGTGAAGAAGGCCAATTCTATGCTTGGGATCATTAGAAAAGGTATTGAGAACAAAACGGCTAATATTGTAATGCCATTGTACAAATCGATGGTAAGGCCACACCTGGAGTATTGCGTCCAGTTCTGATCGCCACATCTCAAAAAGGCATAGTGGAAATGGAAAAGGTGCAAAAGAGAGCGACTAAGATGGTTACTGGGCTGGGGCACCTTCCCTATGAAGAAAGGCTACAACGTTTGGGCCTCTTCAACCTAGAAAAGAGACGCCTGAGGGGGGGACATGATTGAGACATACAAAATTATGCATGGGAAGGACAAAGTGGATAGAGAGATGCTCTTTACACTCTCACATAACACCAGAACCAGGGGACATCCACTAAAATTGAGTGTTGGGAGGGTTAGGACAGACAAAAGAAAATATTTCTTTACTCAGCATGTGGTTGGTCTGTGGAACTCCTTGCCACAGGATGTGGTGATGGCGTCTGGCCTGGACACCTTTAAAAGGGGATTGGACAGGTTTCTGGAGGAAAAATCCATTACAGGTTACAAGCCATGATATGTATGTGCAATCTCCTGATTTTAGAAATGGGCTATGTCAGAATGCCAGATGCAAGGGAGGGCACCAGGATGCAGGTCTCTTGTTATCTGGTGTGCTCCCTGGGGCATTTGGTGGGCTGCTGTGAGATACAGGAAGCTGGACTAGATGGGCCTATGTCCTGATCCAGTGGGGCTTTTCTTATGTTCTTAACAGAAACCTTGAAGAATCACTGCCAGCCGGCATAGACAATACTGGGTCTGTGGTCTGATTCATTTGAAGCTGGCTTTCTAGGTCAGCTCAGCCAAAAACAATATGTACAGTGCTGCCCATATTCTGGGCAGAATCTGAATCAAATTTTCCGATTCTATCAAGCTATTTGTGAGCAGAACCACTCTGTTCATGTATAAATTCATTCAAACCAAACAATTGCAGGACTGTTAAGACTGAGAGGAACAAATCAATTAATTTCCTCTTTCTCCCCATATATTTCTTGTTTGTTTCCTAGGATCAAATCTTATTGAGGCCCATCACGTTTAGAAAGACAGTATGATCTCTTGGCTGTAGTTCTGAGAACAGGCGAGAAACCTTGCTCATTTTTGCTGGTCTTCACTTATGTACTAGTTCTTGTTGCAGTCTTTTTCATAATGGTCTGTGACAAAGGAGATTATAAAGGAAAACTAGTAGCTATAGATAAGAGATATCGACTTTTAGCTGAATTGATTTTACTCTAAAATACAAGACCCAAAGCTCCATTATGGACAATGAAACCTGGAGGAAAAAAAAATCAATGGAAAACACAAACCATGACTGAAAATAAGGTTCATTTAAAATACAGTGCCTTGCCTTAGCGCTTATTTAATCCCTATAAAGACTGGGGAGTCTGTGGTAACAGAAGGGAGATAAATGTGAAGGCTTTACTAAACAAACTTCAAATGACTCTGGATCTACTTTATGAAACTTAATAGCATTTTGCAAAGGCAAAGACTCATGAAATGTTGACAAATGCAAGGTCATTTGCATCCAACAGAAGAAGAATAAACATAGGTACCAAACAAACCGAACTACAGATGAGCACTTTGAAAGGTAAACTTGAAGAATGAGTTTATTTTCACTGAGCTCTTGAAAACCACATACACACACAGAGAGACAGATCAAAATCTCAATTTTCATTCATTCATTCAATCATATATATTGAATTTCTACACACACACACACACACACACACACACAGAGAGAGAGAGAGAGAGAGAGAGAGAGAGAGAGAGAGAGAGAGAGAGAGAGAATGGGCCTGCTGTAACCGCAAATTTGGGACCCATGGATTTCATTATATGCAGGTTCCCAAACCTGTGGGCTGGACCCACATGGACCTTCCAGATGTTTTATGAACTTTTTAGGCCTTAAAAGGCTTTTCCGGCAGAGTGACAGCCCAATCCTATGCTTGTCTACTCAGAAGTAAGTCCCATTAGAGCTAGGGTTCCCAACCCATGGTCCGTGGACCGCTGGTGGTCCGCAGCGCCCTCCCAGGTGGTCTGCAACCTCTCAGGTGAAAAAAGAAAAAAAATGCCCTTCCAGGCAGAAAAAAAGCCTCTGTAGCACCAGCAGCCAATCAGAGCAGCTCAGAGCCAATCAGAGCATAGCCTTTCTCCATCTCCTGCCTCCCCCCTCCACCTCCCTTCCCTCCTTGTCTGTGAGTGCCCAGACAAGCAAAAAAGTGAAGCGCAGGCGCCTTGTAAGGTGCGCACGTTTGTGCAGCCTCCTGGCTCAGCTGCATGCAGAGGAGAGGTGCCCTGCCGCCGCTGCTTCCAGCCTGCTGCCTCCATTCCTTGACCCTGTGCCTTCAGGTGAGCCCTGGCAGCCTGGTTTCTCAGGAGTCAGATCAGGACTCCAGCCAGCCTGGGAAGTCTCTTGGGCGGGCGGGCGGGGGGGGCTGCCACCACCGCCAGAGGAGGAAGAGGAGGTGGGGGCGCCTGAGGAGGGGAGGAATGGGAGTAATAAGGAGGAAGAGGAGAAGGAACAGGCTCCCAAAGGCATCGCTGGCTGGCTGGGGGGGTTTCCCTGGGAGTGGTTTGCTCTGGAAGTGATTTCCCTGGGAGTCCAGACTCCATCTGGCCAGGGAACACAGAGGAAGGGAGTTGGAGACAGTGTGGCAGCAGGACTGGGGAGAAACAGTATGCTTAACCCCCAGCCCTGGTACCCCCTCCCCAGTTGGCAGGATTGGGCCCCCTGGATGTGCTTTTCTAACGCCCAGGGGTGGAGCAAGGGATCCAGGCAACCAGGTTTTGGCACCCCTTTTGGAGATGGAAACAGGCAGCATCTCTGCTGTCTTACTGCAAGCTGCCCACCTGGGGAGAAGCAATCCCAGAAGTTGCAGAACAGGCACTGCCGTAGCCAAGTACAGCAGGCGCACCCCCTGACTCTTCTTCCTCAGAGAGCAGCAGCAGCTTTGTCCATGGGGAGCCCTCCCCCACCCCACACTTGGCCAGTTCCCCTATCTCCTCAGATTGCAATCCTATGCATGCTTACCTTGGAGTAAGCCCCATTGACTATAATGGGACTTACTTCTGAGTAGACATGCCTAGAATGGGGCTGTTAGTCACACTGTGGCTGTGATGGACTTCTCCAGAAATTTCTCCAATCCCCTTTTAAAGGCATCTTGTCTTTAGAGACACCATCATCACATCTTGGGACAAGGAGTTCCACAGACGAATGGCAGAGTAGGCAGCTGTTGTTTTGTGGCTGCAGCCTACCTATAGGCTTGCTCACACTCTCTTAGCTCCAACCAAAGTAGTTCACAGCTAGAGCATGACAGCAATTAGAAAAGGAAGTGAAGAGAGGCTTTTTTTCCCCTTAAGACCTTCCAGTGCACACCAAAAGGACGTTTCTTCCTGAGACATGCAGCAGCCATTCTGAGGTGTCACTCTGAGCTGGTGCTTCCTTCACACGTCTCTTCTCCTTCATGACCCACCAGCCTAAATTGTGTTGAATGCTTTCCTAAGGACTCTGGACTCACAAGTGGGGTGGAGCAGGGCCAGGGCTGTGTAACAAAAGGAACTGTGAAGGGATGTGTGTGCTTTTTGTTGGCTCATTTAACTACCTTGCATGACTTGTCTATAATCCCCTTGTGCTTACCCTCTCCCTTTTTGAGGTGTTTTTCCACACTTAAAAGAGGCAAGGGCTGTGCGTAATGTGGTCTGGTGTGGGGGAAAAGAGACTGGATTGAATTGGGTGAGTGTGAAAACCTCTGAGTTGGGGGGGAATTATTATGTGTTCCATTTATTCCATGTAAACCCAAGACTTGCACAGCTAGTGAAGCAAATGCAAGCACAACCATCACATTAATTATTAAATAATCTTCTTATGTATTACAAATTTAATTTTATTTTTTGTGTGCGGGGGTAGGGGGGTTGCATGTGGTTGCCACCATCTCAAAATTTTGCCTTAGTGGTCCCTGAGCTCCTAAAGGTTGGGAACCACTGCTTTAGAGTCAGTTGGGCTTACTCCCAGGAAAGTGTGGATAGGATTGGGTTGTGAGTCACTTCAGGTTTTTGTGAAAAACTGAAAATGACTCCTAAGGCCTTCTGAGGAACGGAGAGGCCGTGCGCAACTTCCCCAGAACATCTTTGGAGACCTGGAGGATTACAGGGACCCGAAACCTAATACACACACACACATAAGTGTAAACCACTACTATCCTTTTAAACTATATTTTAATATCATTTTAAACTATATTTTAACTTAATTTATTGTTCTCATAAAGAAAATAGAAACCCATCAGATACCAGACAATTCTGGTGCATGATTCAAAGTTACAAACCCATCATGAGCCAAGATAAATATATAGCTTATTGACACTGCCATGCAATGTGGTAAGGGTGCCATCGAATAGCCACCCCCTTTCATAACTTTATCACACTTTAGAAAGCAATGACTTGTCTGTTGGTTATCATATGGTAACACTTCACGCATTTGCTACCTTGGCTCTCTCCTTATAAATCAGCAAGGCTTGTCAACTCTGTGGAGTTTGCTCTGCTCTCTGGGGCATGCTTCTTTTCAATTTGTGAATCGTTTTTTGTTGCAAAAGAGTTGCACCTTTCCACATAGGAGGCTGCTATTGCCATACTGAGCACATCTCATTTGGCTAAAACCGTCTGCTGTGGCTTGATTTTTGGCAATCCTCTGTTACCAATTTCCTAGCAGCCCAATCATACCTAAATCCCCACATGGCAATGCAGCGTTACCAGTGCAGTGGTACCGATGCACCCTGCAGGGGATTTTCAGCTGCTGGAGATTTCCTTGGGGTATGGGGACATTTCCCCCCTTGCCCTGGGGTAAGCCCCAGCAGCTCCTATGAGGCTATTCAGACCTGCACTGGCTCCATCTCTGGTGCAAGTCTACATAGCTCAGGCCTGGGAAGGGGAATAGAATTCGGCATGTGCTCCTTGGGGTAACCTTGGGCCATTTCCCCCCTTGCCCTGGAGTAAGCCCCAGCAGCCCTTATGGAGCTATTCAGACCTGCACCAGCTCTATCGCTTGACAGGTCAGGCCTGGGAAGGGGGATAGAATTCGGCATGTGCTCCTGCTCCTGATCTTATCCCCCACCCAAGCCTGATCCACCCTCCTCCCTGCTCAATCAACACTTCCTTTCATCCACCCCTCCACTGCTCCACCCTCCCACAATTTAATTCAACCTCCCTCTTCTATCTCCAACCCCCTGCACAGGCTTACGTACTCCAGTGTCAGTGTGCCTGTAGGCATGTGGGAAGCTGCTGCAGCCTCCCTGCTTTACTATAGCAGCCTCTGCCCGCACAACACCAGTTATGCTGGCAGAGGAGAGGATTAGGATTGGGCCATAAAACTCCGCCTCTTTTGTCATCATGCTTTGCATTGGAGTCGATTGTCCTTTGTTCCTTGGAACTCACTCTGTAGCTTGGATCCAAAGATCTAGTTGAGGAATACCCAATTCCTCAACTAACCCAAGGCCAGGGGCTTCTAGTGATTATTGAATGGCAGATCCTGTTGCCACATCAAAACCAGCTCCTTCAGTTTGAACGTCCTTCCGTTTGAAAAGGAGTTTGCCAGCTGGCCAAAAAATATGTGACCAAAGATTCCTTGGCATCATAGAATAAGCAGCCCAGTTATTTAAATCTGAGGCCTGCAGATCCTGGAACACTTGGTGAATTATTGACTTTATTTGTGTCTTGGCAACCTTCAGTCCCGAAAGACTATGGTATCGCGCTCTGAATGGTGGTTCTGGAACAGCGTCTAGTGTGGCTGAAAAGGCCGATTCGGGAGTGACAATCCCTTCCACACCGGGAGCAAGTGCAGTCTGTCCCTGGTCTGTCTCCCTGGCTATAGGCCTTCCTTCTTTGCCTCTTTGCCTCATACTGTTGGCCAAGTGTCTCTTCAAACTGGGAAAGGCCATGCTGCACAGCCTGCCTCCAAGCGGGCCGCTCAGAGGCCAGGGTTTCCCACTTGTTGAGGTCCATCCCCAAGGCCTTCAGATCCCTCTTGCAGATGTCCTTGTATCGCAGCTGTGGTCTACCTGTAGGGCGCTTTCCTTGCACGAGTTCTCCATAGAGGAGATCCTTTGGGATCCAGCCATCATCCATTCTCACGACATGACCGAGCCAACGCAGTCATCTCTGTTTCAGCAGTGCATACATGCTAGGGATTCCAGCACGTTCCAGGACTGTGTTGTTTGGAACTTTGTCCTGCCTTTGTCCTTGACTTTATTTATGTGTGTATTTAATCTTGTCACGGACTCTCTTTCCTTCAGAGCCAATATGCACATTAAGCCCAACTGCCCAGTGGTCAAGCCACCTGGAGGGTATTTTCGGATTCCTCCTCCAGGAAGCCTCACTCACCAAGTATGGGTGCAGGCCACACCCTACCATACATTTTGTCCCACAAGAACTTTGTAGATTGCAGTGCAGTTAAGTCTGTGCCCTCCTGGAAAGACACACTCCTCACTTCTGCAGCACTTTCCCCTGTATCCTCTTTGCAACACCTCATCTTTTGTGGGACTGCAGCTGGCTGAGAGATCACAAGGGGGTGAGGCATCCCTAACACCCCCTTAAGCCCGTGACACCCCTCAGGCCCATGGTGCCTGGGACCCTGTACTCCCCACTTAGCTATGCTAGTGGATCTTTGCCATCTGCCCTGGAAAGAAACCCTGTTCCTCAAGTGCGTTAAGAAAGTAAGTGTCAAGGAAAGGTTCTCCAGACATGCTCTCAGGAATGCTTTTGTATTACTTGGAATCTGCTCTTGTAAAGAAAGTGAACCAATGAGAGAAGTGACGTAAATGGCTGTGATTAAAGAAGGAGCTGAAGAGAGTGCAAGATTAAGGGTCAAGACAGATGTGACATTAGGTGCATCTCTGTTTATGGAGTTCTGCTTGAGTGAATAACATCTGGTTCTCTTGTTAAGTGTGTTCTACTTTTCTGCATTTTCATGCTTGATCTGTCATTTTCAGTGGTCTCTGCCACTTGCCTGAATAAATCACACCCTCTTACTACTTTGCCTCTGCTGAGACCATTGATTCTTTATTTCATTTCAGTCTGCATCTACATTTCAATAGTCCTTGTGGTTAAATGTTAATTTAACTGACAGTTGATAGCCTATCCATGCTCAGAAAATCAGCAAGGAACTTGATACTGAAATCCAAGTGACTGAAACATTTCACATCTGATGAAAGGAACAATGCAAAAAGACCTGCAGAAAGAAAGAAAGAAAGAAAGAAAGAAAGAAAGAAAGAAAGAAAGAAAGAAAGAAAGAAGCAAACATGCATTTAAAGTCACATCTGTTTTCAACCT
This sequence comes from Tiliqua scincoides, assembly GCF_035046505.1. Classification (NCBI taxonomy): domain Eukaryota; kingdom Metazoa; phylum Chordata; class Lepidosauria; order Squamata; family Scincidae; genus Tiliqua; species Tiliqua scincoides. The sequence continues at coordinate 23,050,245 of NC_089827.1, read as the reverse complement.
AAGTCTGAAATATTAAATGCACATACTAAGATGTAATCCCCATGCAAAGTCATAACTGGATGGAGAAAGCGGGGCAAATGCTCCAACTGCTAACCCTCTAGCGGGTGCCACAATTAGCCACGCCCCTCCCCGCTGCCCATTTGTCTCTTTTTTTAAAGGGAAAGAAGCTGGCAGCTCCAAGGGCTTCTCTCCCTTTAAATAAAAAACCCAACAAAACCCTGCTCCCGATGGAGGAAGGGTGCCCAGAGTCGCTGCTGCATAGGCAGCCAGCTGCTGCCTCTCTGGCAGTAATTCAGTGCCGGACTGGGCTGCCCCCCTTTACCCTGCTCCTTTATAGGAGGAGATGAAACGGGCACCCTAAAAAAGCAACACACAGGGAGTTGCAACTCCCAGCACATTGATACACTAGGGTACCTGTTTCCTATCCTCCAGAGGAGATGAGAGGGTGCCCTAGAGCATCAGCGTGCTGGGAGTCACAACTCCCAGCACGCTGCCTCTCTAGGGTGCCGTCTCCTATAAAGGAGGAGGGGAGAGGGGTCCAGTGTTGAATCCCTGCCAGAGATGCAGCACCTCGCTGTGTTGTGGCTTACCTGGGGATAAGGGGAAGAGTTTCCCCTTGCCTCTGATTGAGCCAGTTCTGTCCCCAATCTTGCGTTGGATACATTGCAGGTCTACCTGGCCGGCCTGTGCCAGAGCAGTATAGCCTTGCGCTGCACCTGGGCTTAATGTTTCAAAAACATGAATTAGGACTGAGGGCAAGATTCAGAGCACTGTAAGAGATTTTTTTTCCCCCTCCCTATTTACACCTTAAGGCTGCAATCCTAACCACTTTCCTGAGAGTAAGCCCCATTGAACAAAATAGGACTTACTTATGAGTAGACCCGGTTAGGACTGTGCCCTTAGATACACATTCATAAGAAACAAGCTGTCTTCAAACACATGGAACCAGATACTTGAAGCAAAATTTTAAGTGCCGGTACTTTGCCAAAGAAGTTAATTTTATGTTAAAAGATCCATTCTGTGTTTTTCCCCTTTTGGAATTTGCTGCGTTACGCGTACCCTGAACATGCCTTCACACTAGGAGATGCTGTTTTCAGAGTGATTAAATCTTACTCATTTTATTTTTTTTCCCCTCTCTGTCTGTTTCTCCCTCTTTCCCTCTGCCCCTTTTGGTTTGCCAGTCTTCATACAAGTTAGGCTGCACTCACCATCCTTAGCAATTCAACAGCTTCATTGGGCCAGGAGTATTTGTACAGATAGTTAACAAGCCACGGGGGATTTGGTACATGAGCTAAAGCGCACTCTTTCACATCAAGCCCATGTTTTCCTACAGCTTGCTTGCTGTTGTAAGGTCAGAGGCTGTGAAGTTGTGGTTAGTGAAAGAAATTAGTCATGAAAACAGCCGAGCCCGGTGGGGATTTATAAAGACATGAATCAATTTTGGGTTTTTTTTGTTTGTTTAAAAGAATTTGGCCAAGGAAAGCCTCAGTCCTTTAACATGCATCATGTTGATTAATTTCATTTGGAGCACACGAGTGATGTAAAAACACAAGCAGAAATACCAAAGTTTTGGACAATCTTATAACAGAAAAAGAAATCAGCAACACCCAATATTAGAATTGCCATGGACCTACTGGAAATAGGAGAGTCATAAAACCTTTCCGGATAAAATATTCAATGTGGAGGAGGATTGCAATGAAATAAAAATGCAACTTAGCTGCCATCATTTTCATTGGCCTACATGTGACTTCTTATTGTAAGAATTATAGCAGGATACAGGCTTATGCAAGTGACTGTTTTGCTACATCTACATTCATATATTGAGAACTGGTTTAGCATAGTACATCAACATAGCCAATCAACAACTCAGGGCTGGTTTGAATCTTGCAGCTGCCATGGAGTCACTAGGTGACCACGGGCAAGTCATTCCTTCTCAGTCTCAGCTATAATATGGTGATGATAATACCTTATAGGGTTGTTTTAAGGATTGCACCAAGATCCAAGTGAAGTGCTTTGCACACTCAAAAAATGTCAAATAGATGCTTATTATTGCAATGTGTATGAGAGCCAGGATGGTGTAGTGGTTTGGGAGGTGGACTTAGACCTGGAAGATCCAGGTTTGAATCCCCCCTTAGCCATGAAGCTTCCAGGGTGACCTTGGGCCAGTCACTTTCTCTCAGCCTCACCTACCTCACAGGGTTGTTGTGAGGACAAAAGGAGGGGAGCAGCTGTGTACAGTGCCCTGAGCTCTTTGGAGGAAGGGCAGTATAAAAATTGTGAAAAATAAATAAATAATAAATAAAAAACCCTGCATCTCACCAAGTCCTGGTTTGTAGCAGTGCAAGATGCTGCTCTGGGGAGCACCCAAGGCTTTTGGGGGCCTTGGTGCTTGGTGGGAGACACACAAGACTGTATCTTGTGGTCTGATGGAAGAGTGCTAAAAGCAGAAGCACTCTGAGGGTTTGAAAGTTAGAACTTGAGGAGCAAAGAGTTATAGCAATGAATAAAACAACAGACAAGTATAGTAGCGAGATGCAGAAGGAAGGCCAGATGCAGAAGAAGAGCTTCTGGGATTCAGCCTTCTCTGCCTTTTATTCCCTCTCATACAATTCACAACAGGCTGGGGTTTTCCATTCTCTGATCTTGTTTACAATACTAAACCATGAGTCAATAGTCTGCGTAATAGGGAAATTTCCAAGAGGAAGCTGAGACTCACACTGGCTGTAACCAGCTGGCTTTCTAGCTTAACCGCAAACACATTCCTAGATATGATTCTCTATAATACCTTCTTGTTGACAAGCTACAGAGCTTCAGACCTAGCATGTCACCAAGGCCACGCCAAGTTTGCTCTTGCGCATCTGCAAAGTGTGCTTTGCTTCACTGCCAACATACTAAGGCTAAGGCTAGCGCCTGTGTAGATAACTACTACACTGGTTGTTGGTCCATTGTTTATCATCAAGCCATCTTTGTGCTGACTATGCTGCAAATCAGGGGTGTCCAAACTTTTTGGCAGGAGGGCCACATCACCTCTCTGACACTGTGTTGGGGGCCAGGAAAAAAAAAATTATTTACATTTCAAATTTGAATAAATTTATATAAATGAATATATTCGAGATGGAACTTACATGAATGAATGAAGGTCTTGCAATAGTTCAAGGCCTATAAAAGGCCTTGCATAAAGCAAGGCCAGCCTTTCCTTTGCTGCCACTGCTGCATCACAGCTCATGTGAGAGGTCAAACAGTTGGCCGTCATGCTGAGAGCAGTTGCATCAGGCCAGTGCATGCTCCAGCAAGTTTCCAGAGGGCCAGAGTCTCATTGGAGACTGGGGTCTCCCTGAGGGCCAGAGTGGGAGTCCTTGAGGGCCGCAAGTGGCCCTAGGGCCGGGGTTTGGGCACCCCTGCTGTATATCTGTATATCTTCATGTCTTACTTATGGGCTTCCCAGAAGTTTCTGAAAGCAGGTTCTTAGATGAAAATGATGTTTAATCTGATCAAGCCTAGCCAAGGGCTGCCCAGCCTTGATTTGCAAACCCAACTCACCCTTCCACCAATTTAAGAAAAATACTAACAACTCACACTTTTGAAGCTGGACACACCCTGCTTCTTTGCACTGCTGTGAAAAATGGAACTCTACCACCAGTGAACCAAGGCTGATAATTTACATATCACACAGAAAGTTCATTTCAAATGGTCACTCCAAGCACTGGGCTGTGGGAGGCAGGAAGCTGGCGGTGGTGCCACGTAGCCTTGGTCTGCTCACAGTACACCTGGCCACTTCACCCAGGATTGTCACCTATTTAGCTTTTCGGCAGCCTGGTGCTCCTTCAAAGTAGTCCAGGCATGGAGGACCTTGTGAGAGAAAGAGGAATCTCTTCCTCTACCAGGATCTCCCTCACCCTTGCAGTTCTGAAGAAGTACCAGGCACTATGGAAGTGGTGACAATGATGGGGGAACAAGTGGTAGAATCTGAGCCCACTTCAGGCACTATTCCAATTTCTGGCCCTGAATTGGAGTGCACCCAATCACAATGCCACTGGGGTGTGTCACCAGGGTGCAGCACATAGTGCAGCACATAGGCCACGTCGCTGCTGCCCCAGCAGATCACAGCCAACTCTTTTACATTGGTGGGGGCTGCAACATGGATGGGTGGAGACAGTGGTCTGGCTGGGCAGCCTCATGCAGTGGGGGTGGCATAGCTCAGGACATTCCCTGACTTGAGGTTTCCCCGCTAAGGGGGATGAGCCTCATCCCCCTTAGTGGGGAAGCCCCAAGCCAGGGAATGGCCTTGTCTATGCCACCCCCACCCAGAGTGGCAGTGGGGAGCTGGGAACTTGAGCCCCCCTGGGGGTGTCCCTGACCCTGCACACCACCCTCCCTGCCGGAGCCCGGCACTTACCTGAAATTCACCTTTGTGAAGGGTCAGTTACGCCAAGCATACTTGAGGGGGCACACTTGTAGGGAGACAGAGACGGCGCTCATGTTGATGGGACTTGAGGGCCTGTGAAATAACAGGTGTCAAATCCTTGACCAGATTAAATGGCACTCGCAAACGACTTTTCTTGGTTCCTCATATTAAATCGGTGGAGTAAGGCTTGACCCAGCTGGACATAACACAGAGACATATTTTTGAATGCTCCCCTGTGTCAAATGCTTCCTGAATATCAAGGAGAGGGCTGTGCTAAATATTTTGTCTCTGATGCCAGTGGAGAGTCATATTTTTAGTCATATCAAAGTCATATCCCCAGTCAGCTGGGGAATGCCAGACAAATTTTTTATCTGGAGAAGTATTCAAAATGCAACCGCCCCCCCCTGTAGTAAAGTGGTACAGTACAGAATTCTGTTGCCTCAGTCTACCACTGAATTCTGCTTCATTCCTCATGCTGCAGGACTTGTGCTTGCAAGAGAGAGTAAGCCAAGATTATGAACCCAAATCCTTAGTGAAGGTGACACTTGGGTGCCCTGAAGTGCTACAGCCTTCTATTTTAATCAATGTCGCTTTATTAGCCTGACCTTGATTAACAGGAGCCTTGCATCACCCCCTCTAGGGTAAAGTCCTGGCTGATTCTTAGGAATGTAATCTAAGGAGCCAAGATGGAGTTAGGAGAGACTGTACACGCTTTGGAAAGTGAGGTCATTGGCAACAGTAGGTGAAGAAAGCAGCTGAGATCCAGTTGTTCCTCCCTTTAGAGCTTGTTCAAATTGCTTTTCCTCCAACCATGGAAACAAAGGACTCAATATGTTCCTAATCGGTAGACATGCCTTCTGCAACAGAGGGACCATGCCAGTTCAGTCAACCACCAGTTTTTTAGGGGCGTTCATAGAAGATCTGGTAAAGACCAAACATGGCCTGAACACACCATCGTTGGTCCATAACTAATCCCCTGATCAATTTCCCTATAGAAAAAGTGCTGCACATACTGTAAAACATTTTTTTTTTAACATTGTTGCCAATGGACTCAAATTATGCTCAAGAGAATAAAGCCACAGTTTTAGGGGAAAATGCCTCCTTACAGGAGGAAACCATCAGGACTTTGAATTACAGTCTATACTCCCATCAGGGTATATCTTGACATGGGATTAATTTATCTGTGTGGAAAGCAGAACCATACTGAGATAATCAAAGATCTTTCATGTCCTCTCTCTCTCTCTCTCTCTCTCTCTCTCTCTCTCTCTCTCTCTCTCTCTCTTCCATTCTCTCTTTCATTATTTTAAGAGCCAAAAGACAGTTGAAATGTAATAGAGTCAACTAGGGAATTTTATATGATTTCTGTAGAGCCAAAGCTACTGTTTGAAGCTTTGAGTGCGCTTCTTTTTCCACATCTGGGTTTTTGGTGAGCATTAGGGAGGAATTGGCTAAGGGGGTGAATATCTTTCCCATATTACAGACTTCTGCAGCAGAAACCCCATCTAAGCAAATATAGTTTATGGCTCTGAAGAGCTGGAAGTTAAAAATCTGACACTGGAGCTCTTTTTGCTTGTTTTCACCATGAAATTTACCCCAAATTATCCTAAAGAAACAATACAGGATTATGGATTTAAAATACCCTAAGAAACAATACAGGATTACTGATTCAAAATGCGGACAGCAAAGACCCATATCTCAGGGAGACTTATGTTTCCTTTCTCAGTTTTCTTTCTCACACACATACTCAATCAAATGGTGGACATATAGAAGGCCTTCATGATCTGCTGAGGTTATGTTCCCGCAACCCCTGCAGATAAGAAAAATCGAAGGTATTCAAAACCCGTGGGTTTTGGTCCCCCCTCCAAAGCTGACTGGAGCATCCACCTGCAGCCTCTGCGGGCTTCAGAATGAAGACCACAGCTGTTTAAAGGCGACTTCTGTTTTTTGTCAAATTGGGATATGATCTGGTGAATGCACATAGCGCTAGAGTCAGGCCCCAAGGAAGTGCTTAGTCAGTTTTACCTGGAATTGACAAAAGTGGGTTATCAAATGTTAAGAATGAGAGCCTCCATTGGGGCCTGAGGACTCTTAGGTTACATCTCCCAGAGAGAAGGAACTCAACTGTAAGGTGATTCCTGCCCTTCTCCCCACTATGACTGAGGGAATGAGTGAAAAGAAGACACCTTGGATTAGCAGATTCTAGGAGCTATGATTTGACTTGAAGAGACTGGAATGGAAGCTAAGAGGAACCCCTCATCAAATCCAATGCAACATTTTATTAGCTTTCATGGCTTTCTTCATCACTTCTTGGGTCCCTTCAGGGAGAAAGGTGGGGTATCAATCAATCAATCAATCAATCAATCAATCAATCAATCAATCAATCAATCATCCTGGTAAGACTTCCTGGAACACCTCCCTCTAGAGCGATTATTGTGTCATCCAAAGACATTGTCAGGCTATTAATCAGTAATCTATCGAAGAAAACCGTTGCCCAGCTAGCATTTATAATTTTATTTATTTATTGGAAGAATTTATATCCCACACTCAATGGCACACAAGGTGGCTTACAGAGTAAAAACGGTTGCTAGTTAAATTAAAACAATAATAAAAACATTGAACGTAAGAATGATTAAAACACTAAAGTAGAACAAACCCCAGGATCACACAAAACTATTAAAATTACATCTCATGAGAAATCCAGTCCATAATGCCACTCAGAATCTTCCTAAATAAAAAGATCTTGCCCCATCATACCCCATCCTAAAGGCATTAGCAGTACGGGGAGGGGGGGCATGAATCCCATAGCCATGGTTTCAAGTATCTGCAGACTGGATCTGTAACACCCCTATAAGCCCTCTTCAGAGAACGGCAGAGCTGCACTCCCCTCACTTCCGGAGGGTGGCGGGGGTCCCCCTTTTCGGGTGGTTCCAGAACAGAACCCCCATGAATATTCCTGTTTTTCATTCCTATATTCCACTCCTGGTGGCTGGGTTGCCAACTATCTGCCAGATATCTGCCTGTTTAGTATTTTTATTTCTATTTTATTTTTCACATTTTTATACTGCCCTTCCCCCAAAGAGCTCCAGGCGGTGTACACAGCTGCCCCCCTTTTGTCCTCACAACAACCCTGTGAGGTAGGTGAGGCTGAGAGAAAGTGACTGGCCCAAGGTCAGCCAGGAAGCTTCATGGCTGAAGGTTTCAGCAAAATCACATATTTCGCTGAGAGATTTTTGAATTGGGGAAGAGTCAGTTAAATTTTTGTTTTTGCCTCCACACTCTCATCCACCATGACTTGTTGAATCCCACAAGGTCCCACGACAAACCCAAAGCTCACCACACCCTGACTCTAGTCATTGACCAAACATTTTTAAGGCGGGACAGAAGCTTTCACTCACACCTTCCTGCCAGGTAACGCTTCCCCTGAAGCCCAATCCTGATAGAATTACCTAATTCTGACCCATGAGCCTGCTGTCAACACCAGTGTTTGCCTCTACGTTGTGGTATGTGCAGATGGGTATCTTCATAATGCAAGTCACTGAGTCGATAGGGAGATGGCTGCATTTCAAAAATGCACTTTAAATGCCGATACATGGCTCAGTATTAAAGAATTTTTCGCTATAGGGAGGTGAAAACATCTGCCATACACTTAAAATGTCGACTTACATATTTTTCTTCTTTATTCTGGGTTCTGGTTTCGCAGGGCGTCCTTTCCTATTCGCAGAGGATGTGTGTAGCAGAACTGTCTCACATCTCAAAACAAACAAACCACAATGCCACTTTTTTTCAAGCCCCAGGTTAGTATGAAAGGATCAGTGGCATAGCTAGAGGGGGTGAAAAGGAGCCTCACTGCAGCATGCAAGCGGCCCCTATCCCTTCCCTTGGGAGCCATTCCAGGTGGTGGGAACAAAACAGAGGCAAACTCTGGAGCCTGGAATGGCTCCATAGGGGAGGGGGAGTGGTACTTGCATGCTGCAGTAAGGCTCCCTACAAAACTTAGCCCCTAGCACCCCCTCTAGCTATGGCACTGGAAAGGAGATCAAGATAATTTATGAATGCACGTGAATTCCAGTCATTTGTACCTGCTGAGATGTCACAATTAGCCCCGCTGCTAGACTAGATAATGATGACATAAGATCAAAAGATCCCAAAGGATCTCCTCTATGGAGAACTTGTGCAAGGAAAGCGCCCTACAGGTAGACCACAGCTGCGATACAAGGACATCTGCAAGAGGGATCTGAAGGCCTTAGGGATGGACCTCAACAAGTGGGAAACCCTGGCCTCTCAGCGGCCTGCTTGGAGGCAGGCTGTGCAGCATGGCCTTTCCCAGTTTGAAGAGACACTTTGCCAACAGTCTGAGGCTAAGAGGCAAAGAAGGAAGGCCCATAGCCAGGGAGACAGACCAGGGACAGACTGCACTTGCTCCTGGTGTGGAAGGGATTGTCACTCCCGGATTGGCCTTTTCAGCCACACTAGACGCTGTGCCAGAACCACCCTTCAGAGCGCGATACCATAGTCTTTCGAGACTGAAGGTTGCCAATACTAAGATCAAAAATGTTGCCAGAATAATTCTCAAATTATGGATAAGTCTGAAATTCTTTCCATCTGAATTTCTCCCTAGATGTCTGAGGTCCAGGCCATAGTACCTGATCTTGTTTCCAGATCTATACATGAAATATTCTCTTTTTATTTCTTACTCTGAGCAAGCCACTGTGAATGGACAGGTTGCTGCAAAGTGTAGTTCCTTCACTTCATTTGCATTTTGCTTATCCTCTGCATGACCAATGAGCAGTAGGCTCATAACCTCCGCGTAGCCACAGAGTTTACTAGGTGGCCTTGGGTTAGTAGTCACAATTACTCCACTTCACCTACCTTACAGGGTTGTTGAAAAAAAATGAGGTGGGGGGAAGACGATGTCCACGCTTTCCCCAAATGTCTCTGCTGACAAAGACCTTGTGATAAATGTCAGGGGTGTGCAGAAATCATTTATTTGTCTTGCCTTGAAAATTTCTGGGTATTTTGACATGGAAAAAAAACTCTGAAATATGCTTCAAATTTAAAACAAACAAAACCTGATACTATTTAGGCAAATAAGTGCATTTTTCCCAAGCACCTTTGAGACTTTCCTTCTGTCGTCCTTTTTCCCTCCTCCTTCCATCCTTCCATGCTATCATGCTTCCATGCTACCATCCTCCATTTCTCCTGTTTTTACCTTACAAGAAGAGTCAGATTTTGCAGTAACCTAAATCGCAAACCAGTAATTCTGCTGCAGCTTTAAAAGACCTGCAACCCAATTCTGTTCTCTCCCCCCACCCACCAATGCAGCAATGCCAAAATGGTTGCCAATGCATCCTACAGGGGGACAGTTGAAGAGGTCTCCTCTGGGTAAGGGAATATTTGTTCCCTTACAAATATTCCTCAGCAGTGCGGAGCCTCAGCAGTGCGGAGAGGACTACTCAGACTTGCAACAGCAAATTTGCTGGTGCGGGTCTATGTGGATCCATGACGTGGGACTGAGTTCAGGAAGTGGGCAAGGATTCAGCAACCACTGCTGCTGCCAGCCCCTTTGTGCCCTTCCTTGCTCAGCTCTCCTGTCACTCTCCTGTTCAACCCTACCACCCTCCATTCCACCCTCCCCCCAGCAGAGGATCCCTCTGGGGTATCCTAAAAATTTCCTTGTTCTGGGGCCTTAGAAGGGACTTCTCAGACTTGCACAAGTGATATTCCTGGAGTATATCCAACAAGGCCCATTAGGCAGGGTGCGGCTTTACATGAGATAAGGAAACAAATATCCCCTTAATCCAGTGTTTCTCAACCTGTGGTCGGGACCCACTAGGTGGGTTGTGAGCCAATTCCAGGTAGGTTCCCATTCATTTCAACATTTTATTTTTAATATATCAGACTTGATGCTACCATGGTATGTGACTGCATTTGGGGAAATGTTACAGATCAGTACTTTTAAGAGGCTACTACGTATAAGCATTTAACAATGATAGTCGGTGTGGGTAGGATTGAAACCTAGGATTGTTAAAAATTTTCCTGCTTGATGATGTCACTTCCAGTCATAATGTTGCTTCTGGTGGGTCCCGACAGATTCTCATTCTAAAAAAGTGGGTCCCAGTGCTAAAAGTTTGAGAACCGCTACCTTAGTCCAAGCAGACTTCCAGCCTCCCCTTAACCAGTGCTGTTTACAGCATAGGCCATGTGGCTCCACTGCTCCAGCACTAGTTAGGATTGAGCTGCCCGCATTTGTGTATGATGCTTCGAAACCAGTACAAAGAAATTGAAATTGCAATTTGTTTCTGTTGTCATTCTGGAAAAAATGCTGCCTGTTTTTGTCAGAATTTTATTTTGAACACAAGTTTTTATATTTTCCGTGATTGACTGCACTGATAACAGACCAACTAAATCAACATGCATGAGCAGATCATAAATGTCTCCCCATTCGCTCTGGGTTGGGAAGCATATTTCTGCATGGCCAAAAGCTTTAATGACCAGTTGAGTGTGAAAGTGTGTTTGCCACAAGTTCATAAGAGACTTACAGGGTCAGGCACAAGCTTTCTTTTAAGATGCCTGTGTGCATTGCTTACCTAACACCCCCATGCCATTTACTTTCCTTCTCTGAAGCCAGGCCAGCTGTCCCTTCGGCATAATGTGTGCATTGAGACAGATGGCCCAAGTATTTGGCAAGCAGATGTAGGTTGACCTACGTGGTGTTCCAGGTCACCTGCGTCCTCACACTGTGGAACTGCTTGTAATTCATGCGTATGGCCTTGTGCCCAGGAGAAGGACCACTTTCATCGGGTACATTGGGAAGTCAACTGATAGGAAAGCATTCCGGAGGGCCTCTAATAATTGGCTAGCAATGTGCTGGGGAAATGGATATAGCTAGCATAGAAGGACTGAGAAAACAGAGAGCCAGGTGTCAGGTGACATGAGCTGGATATATCACCTTGGCCTCTGAACTATTCCTGTGGTACAGAAACTTGGGGCATAAAATCCTCTTTGATGGATCTTATAATATAAGCAACTCACATGTCTAACCTTGAGCCTTCACGAGTTTAAGGTTCCTTAAATGCCCCCTTTGTCCAGTGTACATCTGAGATGATGCGGAACCAAATTCAAGTACTGTGCAGGAGGCGCGGGGAGGGGCGGTTAAAACATCATCGTATGCTGCTTTAGCAAGATGTTTTCCAAGCATAGCTATATTGTCTTTATATACACTATGCAAGCAATATTAGGTTGTGGTCTTTTCCTTTTCTGTTTGACAATGTGCTGGATTTCCATAATTGTGGTTATATAAGATCTTGACTATGGGCTTTAATAGAAAAAAAGAGTTTGTTCTGCCATATACAATCAATTGGGAAAGATGTTATCTATTACATGTATAAAGTCAATACGATATGATAAAGATATGATATGATACGGTCTCCCTCTTCATAAAGCAGATTTCATTACAAACATGCGTTCTCTTCCCATGTTCGTCGCCTTAGTTGTTTCATGTATTAAATCAAGACTCATCAGTCATCAGTAATGATTCTGATCAGACAACCTGGACAAGAACGGCAATTTGTATTATTAGTAAAATAATTTACTCAGTATCTTGAACTGTAATTCCGAAAGCATTTTAAGGAGGACATAATGCATGACATAGATTAGCCATGGCTGGGACTACATAGTATGGATTCCAAAGATCTAACTGGCTGAAAACTATCCTATACTGACTGTAGGTGTTTCCATTAGAGAGGTGCCACTTACACCAGTCTGGCACACCTGGGGCATCCCCATAACCCCCCCCCCCACACACACACACACACACCCCTGGGCCTCAGAAGGCATTTCCAGGTTTCCTTGTGCCTCCACATAGGTAGGGTCTGATCACATGAGTGCTGAACATGGAATTAACACCCCACTGTGTGGGAAAAGACTCACGTGAGCATTCCCTACCAACATGATTGGATCATTTGAAACATTGCCCCAGCTGTAAAGAAAGTGTTCATGCAAAAGGAGCTTCACCGCAGCTTGGATAATGCATAAAAGGCCCCAAAGCCACAGCTGTTTCTGTGAAGGTTAATGTTACATTCTCTCCACAAATGTATCCCAGGGAAAAGTTCTGTGGCATAATATGGAAATAATTTTTGAATGCCTGAACCACTTCAACACTTTTTTGGTCAATGCAACATGCAGTGCTTTTTAAAGCATACACACTTCTCTGATCCTATTCAGATGTGTAAGAATTTCAAATTATGCAAAAGAAAAAAGTTCTTTATAATTGCATGGGGTATTTAAACCGACACCCCTAATTATTAGAAACAGATTGAGAAGAGAGATTACAGATGTCAGTAAGGAAGACCTTGACCTGAAATACAGCCAATTGCAGGCCACAATTTCTAAAGCACCCCATCGGGCTTTCCCCATGTATTAAATTAGCTGAAAATATCACAAAGCTTCATTTAACAAAATGGCTGTTTTTCATTTCAATACACATCCTGCTATGAAAACACTGTCTGCTTGTTTTGCGGCTATAACTGGTAGATGAGTTCAATACAGAGTTGGACCCTGAATCTTTTTTTTAAAAAAAAATCCATGATTAGAAGCGACAGCAACTCTCAAACTACAAATTTACTCTGTAGAAATCTTTACAAGTGCCCTTCTCAATCCCACAGGTTCTACGTGCTATTTCTGTAGCCTGCTAAAGTAGGTTAGTATTCCTGATTTAACTGTCTGAGAAACTGAAAAACCACCTTAGTTAGTAAAACAGTGTCTGGAATGCTGGAGAATATTCTAACATTTCAAGTTCAAGTTCACAATTCCTAATATTATTTACCTATAATATAGGCTACATCCTACAACTTCCATTCTGTACATGAACGAACATAAGAACAACCCCACTGGATCAGGCCATAGACCTATCTAGTCCAGCTTCCTGTATCTCACAGTGGCCCACCAAATGCCCCAGGGAGCACACCAGATAACAAGAGATCTGCATCCTGGTTCCCTCCCTTGCATCTGGCATTCTGACATAGCCCATTTCTAAAATCAGGAGGTTGCACATACACATCATGGCTTGTAACCTGTAATGGATTTTTCCTCCAGAAATTTGTCCAATCCCCTTTTAAAGGTATCTAGGCCAGATGCCATCACCACATCCTGTGGCAAGGAGTTCCACAGACCAACTACACGCTGAGTAAAGAAATATTTTCTTTTGTCTGTCCTAACTCTTCCAACACTCAACATGCAATATTTGGTTTCTTGAGGAAGCAGCCTGAAAAATGTGAACACAAAATCACACAAAATTCAGATAATGTTTGTGGAACTGCACAAGGGGCATTTTGCAGAAATGTGGGGGGGGGGAACATTGCCCTTTAATGCCTTCCACATTTCCACATGCTGGCATTTTGGGAGGACATTAATTCAAACAAGCAAACATGTGATGCTTGCAGAGTGAACTCCAATCATTATTGAACATTAGGTGTGTATCTGGATGGTCAGAATTGTGCATTAGGTTTGCCCATTCAAAAGCAGGGTGGTGTAATGTGGATCTGAATCCTAGCTGGGCATCAGTGTTGTGCAACTGACAGCCAATCCTAAATAAATCCCTGTGTAATGATGTAGCAGTGCTGTAGCACAGGCTACACCGCATACTGTGGGAGAGTTTCAGCTGCTGGTCTCCTTGAGGTAAGGGGGCATTTGTGCCCTTACCTCAGGGTAAGTCCCTGCAGCCACAACAGATGAACTTGCACTTTCTTCAGCAATATCGCTGGCTGAAGTCTGCATTGATCCATGCAGGCAGATTAGACCTGGGAAGGGGGTCGGAATTTGGTGTGCATCCCCCTCCAAACCTGCACCCCTCCCAACCCCAATCCACCCATCCTGCCTTATCAGTGTTTTGCCCTTCCCTACCTCATTCAACCCCTCCCTGGCCTCCACTCACCATGTTCCAACCTCCCCCCCCCCCCAAGCAATGGGCTTACCTGCTTTCTGGCGCTTTTGTGGCACCTTGCAATTATTAGAATTGTATCCATTAGCTGGATGAGTTTTGGTGTTGCATCAGCATCAAAAATTCAGCAGGATCTTTTACTTCCATTAATGCGAGTAGTTTTCAGAACAGAATTACTATGGTCTTTCTGACTTCCGTCTTTGTAGCATTCATAAATTATAATCACCACTTCCTACGAGTGGCATGAAAGATTCTGTTTTCATTTAATACTGTGGATTTAAAAAAAAAAGCAGCTCGTAAACCATCTTCAGCTAGCCTAAGTTTTATAATCAGTATTTACTCAGAGACTAGTGCTGGAGGAATAATATTAACCCTGCTTGGAAAACTAGGATAAATGGAAGAGCAAGGTAGTGAATTTTAAACACTGCATTGAAAACAACATTAAGGTTCATCCAGCTTTTCATAATTCATCATTTAACCTTTAAAAGACTTTGTGACCAGCACTGTCACAAAGCTATTATTCTTTGCATTAATAAACTGTGATAATATTTTACCAGTATACTCCTAACATTCGTTTGCATTTTTGTTGTGCAGCTCTAACCGTACATAAGAACATGAGGCCATAGGCCCATCTAGTCCAGCTTCTTGTATCTCACAGCGGCCCACCAAATGCCCCAGGGAGCACACCAGATAACAAGAAGACCTGCAAGGCTTCCTGGGAATTGTAGTTAAGAACATAAGAACAGCCCCACTGGATCAGGCCATAGGCCCATCTAGTCCAGCTTCCTGTATCTCACAGCGGCCCACCAGTGCACAGCCGTCTTTTGCCTTCCCCTACAATATTATGATCAGTCACTGCGTGCCTGCTGATTCTTCATTATTGGTTTCGGCTTTATCTTCTCATTCAGCTTATGAATCTTATGGCACACCTTGCACCAGCAGAGCACATGCTTCACCAGCTCACTGTTGCAAAAGGGCCTTAAAGTGCCTTGCGACAGCGCAGGAGTTAGCGGCACCAATGGGAGGCCTGTGCTGACCTGCCACAGCCAGTGTAAGGAATATCATGTGCCGCAGCAGGTAAGGCCCGCACCGGGCAGCGGAGGAACAGGGGGAGGGTGGGGGGAATGTAATGAGGTGGGGAAAGGTGGCAATGCGGGCCAGTCAGGACCAGGAGGGGGCAGGTTCGGCAGTGCTAGTGCATGCAGTATCCTATCCCCCTTCACAGGCGAGATCCACTGACGCGAGTCCACTCAGACTTGCATCGGCAAATTAGCAGGTCTGAGTAGACACATTGCTGAAGCTGGTGTTTCCCCAGGGGCAAAGGGACAAATGTCCCCTTGTCCCAAGGAAACCTCTAGACTGCAGGCTTCCCCTACAGGACACAATGCAAGCTGCGCTGAAGCCACTGCATCAGTACAGGGGAATTTTGTAAGATTTGAATTGTTTATATGGTAGAATAGGTATTTTATTGTTATAAAATAATATTGTTATAAACTATATAAAGTTTATAGTAGTAGTAGTAGTAGTAGTAGTAGTAGTAGTAGTAGTAAATAAACCTTTAATGGCATAAATACATCAATGAAATAGATTTAACAAGATAATGATACTAGAAAATATGTAGCATAAATGACATATATAAAAGAAAAAATTTACGGGGGGAAAAACTGTTCGTCCAACTAGCACTATGACTAGGGATTCACGGCTTGGGTCCAACTATGAATACATTCTAGAAATGCCCGATGCTGGTTAGAAAAGTTGGACGGTTCACACATTATGCGAGGACATATAAAGTTTATATAAAAGTAAATTATATGGTCAAAGAGAAGTATTTTTAAAGGTGTATTATTAATTAATTAATAATTATTTATTTAATTGACACCATATAATGGTTTTTGCTTTGGGAGTGGAAAACCAACAGATGTCTGGAGCAGTTTGGAGCATCTTGTCTTCTGCTCAAGGCCTCTGGATGGTAGGCCATGATTCCTGGCTGTGGTCTGTGCATTACCTGAAGTTTCAAAAGGTAATTCAATAACTTAAAACAGCTCTCAAGTACAGATTCCTGATAGATTTTGTTTTCTGAATGGATACGTCCTTGAATGAAATATAAGGTTTTATGTGCAAAACGTTGATGATGAATTATCTTTAGAATAGTTTGTGCAGATGAAAATGATGTAAACTATAACAATATTTGTAAGTCCAGTGATAAGAAAACTCTTTCTTTTTCCTTTATCCGGTTAAGAAAAACCCACAAAATGGGTTCCTGTGATGCAGTATATAAACAAGATCCATCTCAGTTACATGCAACCATAGATGTGGGTTAGAGAGAAAAGGTAAACCACATCTTTAAACCATTATGGAGTTTTTATTTCATGAATGCCCCTTGAAAGATTGAAAGTCGTCAGGAGGACCACACAAGGCCTGGATGTTCAAAAGATTGGAGAGTGCATAGCAGGCTGAGATTGTGAGCTGCTCTTTGCTTTGAAGGTTTGCAGCAGTCTCTGGCCATTAATCCCCTCCTGTTTATTGGGACAGAATATAGCATTTTAAATGACTAAATTGAAATTTAATAAGTCACTTTGGGGTTAGGCTTCAGGAGCACATTAGACAGTTTATTATGTTTTCGTATCAAATGCTTAGCAATTTTTCCAACCAACATTTTCTCAGCATCAAACACCTCCATTTGCTCCTGGTGTTGAGAATGGATTTGCAAGTTTTATTATTCAACTTATTTGGCTTCCTTCGGACAGCATTGTAGGTGTTGTAGGCTCTTTTAAAGTACAAAACACACAGTGTGCTGGGCTGCTCTGAAGAACAGCCACTTAGGAAAAATAATCATCTCCCTAAGAAATGTGTTTAAATATAGGTCTAAGTAATACTTCTGCATACAATATTAACAGATGTCCCTAATACGTGAGTGCACTGAATTTCTAGCCTCCTTTTCTGTCATATGGCATTCAAGGTAGTTAACAAGCAATTAAACCTAAAAAAAAAAAAATCCATAATGAGACACTGCTCAAGACATTAAAAATACTCAAACTATCTAAAGAAAACCCACACGGATAATTCTTTTCCCCCAGAAATAATCATCCATTCTTCTTTTTCTTTTTCTTTTTTTTAAGGATAGCAACAACAATGGAATGAAAGCATGTTTTCCAGTCAGGGGTTTTCATGCATTCCTAGTATGTATTTTTATTTTATTTTTTTAAAATCTGGCCTGTTCTTTCAAAGAAATACATGGAAATTGTCAGAGCTCAGCCTGCTCATGCCACAACCACACTAGTGTTTAACAATGGGCACAATCCTAACCCCTTATGTCAGTGCTTTCCAGCTCCACTGAGGGCAGCATATGCCAAATCTAGGCAAGAGCCCTGCAGAGCTTGGAGCATGCATGCAAAACAGGGAACGGGACTTCACTCCTGAACTTCCCTGTAAAAGGAAACAGTGAAGGAAAAACTCGGCAGATTCAGAGCCTAATCCTATTCAGAAGTAAGTCCCATTATAGTCAATGGAGCTTACTCCCTGGAAAGTATGGATAGAATTGTAGCCTCAGCTGACAAGCGAAATGACTACAAGCCCAATCTCATACATGTCTACTCAGAAGTAAACCCCATTATAATCAATGGGGCTTACTCCCTGGTAACTGTGGATAGGATTGTAGCCTATATAGTGATAGTGATAACTGCTTAACACTGCCCCCCCCCCGTAAGTTCCACCACTGAAGGGGCGGGCAGGCGGGGGATTGGGGAAGCAGTATAATGCATCAATCATGAATGTAATTATTTCCTTTATCAACTGAGGTCTGCCAAGTTTTTTCTCCACTGTTTCCTTTTGCAGGGAAGTTCAGGAGTGAAGCCTCGTCCCCTGTTTTGCATGTATGCTCCAGGCTCTGTAGGTCTCTTGCCTGGATTTGGAATGCGCCCTCTAGGAAATGCAGCTCGATCAGCTGAACCCTTCAACAACTCTCCCCCCAATCAAGACAAATAAAAAACTCTCCAGTTTTTTACTTTGCCATGAATGGGGCTGAATTGCATTCTTAAACCAACCAACCAAAACCAGGTATCATGCTTATTAGCCTTATTCATAAATCTAGCATTCTGCCCTCCTAGTGTCACAAGCATCAGATCTGGCTGTGGTAATTCAGTGCAAAAACAGGCACTCTGCACATGGCAAGGTTGCAATTTATTGTCAAATCAAATTCTACATTAACAGCCCAATCCTACGCACATCTACTCAGTCAGAAGTAGGTCCCATTAGATTCAATGGGGTTTACTCCCAGGAAAATGTGGATAGGATTGGGCTGTCAGCCTGCAACCCTTCACACTTCCCTCAGTGTGAGCCCCATTGAATTCACTGGGACTTACTTTCAAGGCAAACATGCACAGGGCTGGCTGGAACTACATGAGAGCTACCCTCCAGAACCAGATCAAAGGGAGAAAGGAGAGAAGTAAGAGGAAAAGATTGATAACCCAGAAGTCTGTAAATCTGACAAGAAAGGAGTCCTGGATTGTGAGCATGGAGCCTTTTCAAAACCTCTCAGAGCACATGTAAAAATTCCTATGCAATATAGGAAAGCAAAAATCTTATGTATATTTCACAAGTATCCTACAATAACAGATCCTTCAGGGGTTTCCTTATATTGTACTGTTATGTTGAAAGCACACAGCCCTTGCAGCGTGAGAGGGTGCCTCCTGGGTCCTAAAACTCCCAATCGTATGGGGGGGCAATAAACCAAATGGGGGATCCCACAGTTGTCCGTTTGTCCTGAATTATGCTAATATGCTGAGAAAGTGACAAGTGAATGAAATCAAAATAGCAGATCCTGATTAATAAAGGCAATCCACCCCAAATATCCAAACACTGGAGGAGGACTTGAGGTCAACCATCAAGTCAGCCTGAATTGTCAACCATCTTGTCAACCATCTACCCCCAGACAAGGGACATCATGAAACATAAACACAGATTTCCCACTGATTTATTTATTAAAAAATAGTTTAGTTTTAAATAAGTTTGTTGAACTTCAAAAGTTTTGATTAAATTTATTGAATCAAAAGTTATTGATTAAAAGTTATTAAACTTTAACACAATCCTAACACTTTTTTAAAATAATAAAATATATTCTTTAAAAACCGATGATGTTCCTTGGCAATTTTAGTGCCCTGCTGGTGTGCTAGAAGATGAAAAAGGTTGAAAATCTCTGCTATATACTTTCCCAGGAGTAAATCTCACACAATCTAATGAGACTTACTTCTAAGGAAACATGCAGAGGCTTGTACTTTGAGTCAAAAAGGAACCCATCCACTGTGAATGGTCAAAATTACATCTCTGTGGCAATATATGTCAACAAATACTTGAGATTCTACCTGGAGCAGGAAATGTTGGAGAAGGTGGCTACCATTGGTTGGAGAAGTGAAGATTAATGAGTTGCCTTGGGCTGGAGGTCATTTGACAGGTCCAAATGAACTTGCTAATGGACCAACAGTCCTGTGAACAACGAAAGCTGGGCAGGGATCTCCACATGTCCACTGGTTGAGGATCAGCTCTCAAAGTGTTAAGCACTGTACATTCATTCTGTATGAAAATGAATGTGCGCAAGGAGAAAGGGAAACAGGTTGTATATCTATTACATGATTGGGCCTTACTAAAGTTTCAGTTCAGGCCCACAGTTCGCTGAGTTGGGGTCATGCAGAAGGAGCTACGCTACGAATATCAATTTTTCATCATACTGGCATATAGAAATCCATGCACTGAGTTCATGCCTGCATGACAGCAAATATATGAATACTTAAAAGTCAGAGGAGAAAACATATTCTTAAGGTAACTCATTTAACACAAATGTGACTTCTGGAAGGACAGTTGCACATTTTTTCAGGCTATTGATATTAAAATGACCTGAGGAGTTGTCAGAATGATAAAGAGAGATTCACCCACTGGTACGATAAACTGTTTTTCAGTCATATCAAGAAGTTTATAACATTTCCCTCTAGTCCATATGTCAAGCTTCCAAAACCAACGCACAAAAGATATAAGCAGGGATTCTGCAACGAAGCGTGTTTTTAGAATTGTTTAAAAGGCAGCCATGTTGATGAGATGCTTCATATGGATTATTTGACTTTTTAATGTAACACAACCCTTCATTTGTTATCACCAACAAATGAAAACAAAAGTGATTACTATTTGATGGCATGCAGTTTAGGGCTGCTGAATTCCCTACGGGAATACATCCAAAAATGCGTATTTTTAAAGCTATATATACTTGGAATAATGACTTTACCAGAGTAGGCCAAGTATTGTAAAGAAGGGAGTAGCCCCTTTGGCTGATGATATCCAAAAGGAGGAATAATTCTTCATCAGTTGCATAGGTTCAACCAGCTGCACACACACAACCAGATGACTCCTTTCAACATGCTCAGTTGGGTCTTTCCCAATACAAGAAATTTACATTTCACCCTCTGTACAGAAACTATTATGACAGCTGTATACAACCGGGAGAGATAATTGCACAATAGATGCATTTTACAGCTTGAAATCAGTTTTCACGAGAGGCACACTTCAAGATTTGTCTCTGTGCCTAGAAAGAGGGCCGAGTCGTGTGCAGAAAAGAAGTAAGTCTAGTGTGAACAGGCATAATTCAGATGAAGACCAGCTGCTACAGCTCAAGAGAAAACCCAGGTGATGCATGTCTTGTTCAGAAGCCAATTCAGAGTGAGAGTAAAGCTTCCTGCCCTCACTCTGAAGAGTCTTGGGAGGAAAGGAGTGCAATCTCCCATTGCTGGGAATCACAGCAGCACCACTAGTTACGTACTAAGTTCACTGCTGGCTTCACCCTGAAAATTCTCAGATAATCCCCTCAAACAATAAGCAGTTCCACTCTGTATAGGGGGTGGCAAAATGGGGGGGGGGGGGCATTTCAGCTTAGCCTAAAATTACAGCACTTAGTTTATCAGGACAACCACTGTCTGGTATTCCATGTGTATCCCTCTATAGGCGCAATCCTAACCCCTTATGTCAGTACTTTCCAGCACTGACATAACGGCAATGCAGCTTGAGGTAAGGGAACAAACATTCCCTTCCTTTCAGGAGGCCTCCATGAATGACACCCAGCTGCAGGATGCAGCATATGTCCCATTGGCACTGCTATGCCAGTTCTGGAAAGCACTGACATAAGGGGTTAGGATTGTGCCCTATCTGTTTTGTTTTCAAGTCCCAGCCTGCAACCACCACATAGGGCTGTAATACTTCTTCTCCCATCCAGCGTGGGATGTTCCTCACCCACACACATTAGGCTGTTGCTGATCCAGAGCCAGGGTGCTACTGTGCTGCAGCCGCACTTGTTGCATTGCACAATGCACTTGTCACATATAAAGGTTGCGCGGTTTGTGTCTGATCACGCCATGTATTCTTTACGGCAATCTGTGATCCAACACATAGCTACCATTATGTGCAAGGCTGCTGATGAACCGGGAATCAGATGAAGGGAGTCTATTGGATGAAGGGTCCACAGGAAATCAGATGAAGGTGGTCTTGTATGAACTCTGTGGGTGCCATTAGGAAGCCCCACCATTTGCAGGACAGTTTTCCATTTTTAAGCATGAATGGTGGGGGGGGGGGCCATATGGCTCACTCCGCATGTGGAGGCACGGCTCATACAGTGCCTCTATTCAATTCCCACCAGGTTTTGAGCCCCCTAGCAGCCCCACACAATCCCAAGGAGAGTTATGTGACTGAACTGGGACGATGCTTTTGAATCCGAGTGATGAACTTACATTTTCCATTTAAACACATGTAGAAATTTGAACACTAAGATAAGATAAATGCAGGAGGCTGACCTCTCTCTTATTTAAAGTTATTCAGCACAGGCTGTCACAGCATGTGAATGAACACTGCATTTTTTACATACTTGTCATACCTCATTCCTTCTGTTTTCTACTGTGTGCGGCACATAAGCTATTGTTCTGATAATGAGATTTGATCTCCTTTGCCATGTGATTTCATTGCAGAATGGAGTAATCAATCACATCTGCAAACGGGAAACATACTTCACGGACTCAAGTGTGCTTCGACCATTTCACATCATATTGAAAGCCAACACCATACTTAGTGTCATGGAATAAATTATACGTCCTGAGCGTAGATATTGTGTTTTAGGCCACAATATATCAGTCATCTGAAACAGCACCTTCCTTGCAAATTATAAGCTATTTTTTTTTTCAGGTGCTGTTTAATGACCTTCTGACATGCGTGATGTATTGCGTGACAAAGTAGCACCATGATGTCCATTTTATAGGCCTACAATTCACGTAAATAGAAACTCTCTGCAGATCCCAAAGCGGCATCGTAGAACCTCTACCATTACACATGCATCTGTGGTGGTTGCTGACCTGATTAAACAAGGGCCAGTTGGGGAAAAGTCACCCTTCCTATAGCACAAGTTCCAGATCACAATGGCTGATAGGTGAGCAGTGAATGCTTTCAGTGCCAAATGAGTGATGGAAGATTGACAAGTACATTCAGGAGACATGGCTGCAATGTGACAACAGCCTGCACAGTGGGAATCATTGAACCTAAATACCACAAACTCATGCACACACACTTGACTACTGCCATTTGACGTGACCCTCAGAGAAGGTGTTGACAAATTCGTTAGCCTGACAACACAGCAGACATGGGTTTATCTAAAGTAGTTTCCTGTTGTACACTGAATCTGTGACCCATGAATGATACAAAGTCCTTATTCTATCGCCATAACAATGCCTTTTTCCGTGGTGTGTATGTATTGCAGGCATAAATGAGAGTGCATCTTGACTATGGCCCTGCATCTCAGTTACGACCTTCTGCAGAAAAAGAAACAGTTCTAAAAACCAATGCACCTGGAAAGCTAGTGTAGCATAATGGCTACTCCACAACTGAGCAATAAATCAAGATCTCTTTAGCCTGATTAATTGAGGCTAAGCCTGATCTACTTTAGAGTGTTGCTGTAACATTACTGGTATCTATAGGAAGTGCTATGAGTGCGATGAACAGTCTTGAGACACTCTTTAAATGCAAGGTATTAAATAACCATTCTGAAAATAGGTGCTCCCGTGAGGTTCCTGAATAGTATTTTGGTGATATGCTGGAATAAACACACAAACTTTCTTTAATATGACATCTACTGAGGGTAGGGTTCAAAAAGACAATTTTAAAACTAGCTGGGAAAATAACACTTCTTGCACATATATTTCTTAAGAATGGTGATTGATTAATACATAAGCCAAAGGCCTTATGCATAATGCAAGGCCTTAACTTGTACTCTTTATAGAGAGTTAGATAGCCAAAACTTTTGCTTGAAGAATTTTCCCCCAGAATACCCTGTGAGAGATGCTACATCATGACGTAGTACAGGGGTGCCCAAACCCCGGCCCTGGGGCCACTTGTGGCCCTCGAGGCCTCTCAGTGTGGCCCTCAGGGAGCCCCCAGTCTCCAATGAGCCTCTGGCCCTCCAGGGACTTGCTGAAGCCCTCGCCGCCCAAAGCAAGTGCTCTCAGCGTGAGGTCAACTGTTTGACCTCTTGCATGAACTGTGGGATGAGGGCTCCCTCCACTGCTTGCTGTTTCACGTCTGTGATGCAGTAGTGGCAGCAAAGGAAAGGCTGGCCTTGCTTTGTGCAAGGCCCTTTATAGGCCTTGAGCTATTGCAAGACCTTCATTCATTCATATAAGTTCATCTTTAATATATTCATTTATTATGTATTATGTAAACTTATGTAAATTTATTCAAATTTTAAATGTGAATTAATTCTTTTTTCCCCGGCCCCCTACACTGTCAGAGAGAAGATGTGGCCCTCTTGCCAAAAACTTTGGACACCCCTGACATAGTATCATCCCAAGAACAAATCTGAAGAAAAATTATGGCAGATAAATTTCTCAACCCCACCCTCAAATCACCAAAATTGACTGCCCATTTTTTCAATCTAAGAAGGGGGCAGAGGAAAGAAGTGAGAGCATTTCAAGATAAGCTTTAGCATGCCATACAAAGGGCCCAATCCTATTCCACTTTCCAGCGCTGATGCAGCCGTGACCATGGAGCAAGCATTGCATCCAGAGTGGGGGAGGGGGCCGTCATGGAGGCTTCCTCAAGGTGAAGAAACATTGGGGCCGCATTGCAGCTGCATCAGCACAGGAACATTGGATAGGATTGAGTCCTGAGTATATGCCACTGTTAATTCTGAAGCACCTGAGCATCATGCTTGGCAGTGAGAGCTTTTAACAGACATCTATATGCATTATCACCACGAGCCACATTTTTAAACTGGATTCATGACACAGCTTTTGGGGGGGTGGTGGTGTCTGAATTCAGACATTTGTCCTCACAGGTGACATTGCACTGTGCGCAACTTCCACTTGAATGAAGTTGAACGGCACAATTAGTTCCATGATCACTTGCATGACCTTGCCTAATTTATGAGCTCGCAGGTCAAGCAAGCGAAAGGCTCCAGTGGACACAAAGTTAGGAAGCAACAAGAGAGGTAAAAGATCAAAGGTCAGGTCAAAAGTTCAAAGGCAGATGACAGCAATAGTCCACAAGACAAATAACGAACCCACACTGGTTTCCGTAACAAAGCCGCTTTTCCAG
This sequence comes from Tiliqua scincoides, assembly GCF_035046505.1. Lineage (NCBI taxonomy): Eukaryota > Metazoa > Chordata > Lepidosauria > Squamata > Scincidae > Tiliqua > Tiliqua scincoides. The sequence goes on along the minus strand of NC_089827.1, from coordinate 23,025,292 downwards.
CACAGCAATCTTGACATAAACAAAAGTTCTTTCACTCAGGAAAATATATTGATTTCCTTTTTATCACAGAAAAATGATCTTGTAGTTGTCAAACCTGAGTAGGGGCACTGAAAGTTCAAACAAGCCTTACGTCAAAAATGTTTTGCAACATTTAAGATATTTTTTTTAAAAAAAACAAACCATAAAACTAAGCAATCAGATCCCAGAATCTCTTAGACCAGTGCTTCCCAAATTCACCAGGACCATGGTGCACTTCACAATCACAGTCGTGCTGCATGGTGCCATGTGGTGCCATTGTGAGTGTGCCAAGGTGCCCTGGGGTGCCGTGTTGCACACTGTTGTGAACCTCTGTCTTAGACCCATGTATCTGTATCATCCTCACTATTCAAACAGAAAAATCACATGTCTATCTTGCATAACGAAGAACTTGCAATCTAAAAAGTTCTAATCACATCACACAAGAGACAATAAGGAGATGACAATGCCCCAAATGTTGCAGGCTTTCCTCAGAAGGGAGGTGCCCCAACCCACAATCATTTTGACTGCTGTCTTCTTCACCTTCTCTGTTTCGCTGTTCTGTTCCACTATAGCATTTTTGAGATGTGGCAGTAGTGGACCTCCCCAGCCCTGTGCTCTGGGGCAAAGGTCCACAATGGCACCCTTCCATGGGATGCCACCACATCCCCCACATGCAAATTCACTGCCCCCACTTACCTGGGGCACACGGTGGCTCTAGGACCTGTTGGGGAAGCCTCTTGAAGCTTCCCTGATGTCTGAAACAGTTTCTGACTGCATTGTGAGCCTCAGGGAGGTTTTCCCATGGTCCTAGAGGCATGTGAGGCTCCGTGCCCTGAGCTTTTGCCCCTTTCATTTAATAGCAGATCTGCCACTGAGATGTGGCAACCAGAACTGGACGCAATACTTCCGATGTGGCCTTGCCATTGATTTGTACAACAACACAATCATATTGGCCTTTTTATTCTCAAACCTTTTTTAAACGATCCCAGATGTGGTACTGGCCTTCTTCACAGCCTCCACACACTGAGCTGACACTTTCATTGAGTTACAACACAGTCCTGGAACGTGCTGGAATCCCTAGCATGTATGCACTGCTGAAACAGAGGCACCTGCGTTGGCTCGGTCATGTCGTGAGAATGGATGATGGCCGGATCCCAAAGGATCTCCTCTTTGGAGAACTCGTGCAAGGAAAGCGCCCTACAGGTAGACCACAGCTGCGATACAAGGACGTCTGCAAGAGAGATCTGAAGGCCTTAGGAATGGACCTCAACAAGTGGGAAACCCTGGCCTCTGAGCAGCCTGCTTGGAGGCAGGCTGTGCAGCATGGCCTTTCCCAGTTTGAAGAGACACTTGGCCAACAGTCTGAGGCAAAGAGGCAAAGAAGGAAGGCCCATAGCCAGGGAGACAGACCAGGGACAGACTGCACTTGCTCCCAGTGTGGATCCAAAGTCCAAAGTCCAGCTGAAATGTCTGTGTGACTTCCTCTTTGCCGATGATGCAGCTGTCACTACCCACTCTGCCAAAGATCTCCAGCAGCTCATGGATCGTTTTAGCAAGGCCTGCCAAGATTTTGGACTGACAATCAGCCTGAAGAAAACACAGGTCATGGTTCAGGATGTGGACTCACCTCCCTGCATTACAATCTCTGAGCATGAACTGGAGGTTGTCCATGACTTTGTGTACCTTGGCTCAACGATCTCCGACACTCTTTCTCTCGATACTGAGCTAAACAAACGCTTCAGTAAAGCAGCTACCACGTTTTCCAGATTCACAAAGAGAGTCTGGTCCAACAAGAAGCTGACGGAACATACCAAGATCCAGGTCTACAGAGCTTGCGTCCTGAGTACACTTCTGTACTGCAGCGAGTCATGGACTCTTCGCTCACAACAGGAGAGGAAACTGAGCGCTTTCCACATGCGCTGCCTCCGACGCATCCTCGGCATCACCTGGCAGGACAAAGTTCCAAACAACACAGTCCTGGAACGTGCTGGAATCCCTAGCATGTATTCACTGCTGAAACAGAGACGCCTGCGTTGGCTTGGTCGTGTCGTGAGAATGGATGATGGCCGAATCCCAAAGGATCTCCTCTATGGAGAACTCGTGCAAGGAAAGCGCCCTACAGGTAGACCACAGCTGCGATACAAGGACATCTGCAAGAGGGATCTGAAGGCCTTAGCGATGGACCTCAACAAGTGGGAAACCCTGGCCTCTGAGCGGCCCGCTTGGAGGCAGGCTGTGCAGCATGGCCTTTCCCAGTTTGAAGAGACACTTGGCCAACAGTCTGAGGCTAAGAGGCAAAGAAGGAAGGCCCATAGCCAGGGAGACAGACCAGGGACAGACTGCACTTGCTCCCGGTGTGGAAGGGATTGTCACTCCCGGATTGGCCTTTTCAGCCACACTAGACGCTGTGCCAGAACCACCTTTCAGAGCGCGATACCATAGTCTTTTGAGACTGAAGGTTGCCAATACAATACGAGGGGAGAAGTTGGAGGTTTACCTGAATGGACCCACTGGAAATTCCAATAGCAATATTCCCTCCAAATTCCAGTTTGGTTATCAGTTTGGACCAGAATAAGGATTCCTTACTCTCACTTCACAAACACCACATATGATATCAGGAATGTTTGTAGTACTGGGAAATCCATGTTGTCATCCCGTGATGAATATGGTGGACCTCAAGTTGCAAGCACAGCAGCTCCTGTTGTATTTGAATCGCCCTCCTATTGTCCTCTATTTAGACAGAAAATTTGTTTTTCTTGCGTGTGCCTTCTTTGATCCCAGAAATTTGCACATTTGCTCAATGCAGCTCAATAGTTTCCATACTGGAAAGTGTTTTTAGAAGTGCTAAAGATAACATATATATTTTAAAGCAAAAGCCATTATGATGGATATGTCTGCAATTTCCTCATTACATAATTCTCTCCAGAATAAATTTTAAACGTGGGGTCAGATATTAGAGAATGCCAGATGCAAACCACATGCACATCTCAAAAGAGAGCACATAGTAATCCTGGAATAATCCTGTTTGTAACCACAAGATGAAGCTTTGTGCTAAATAGCACATATGCTAAAGATGTTAAACAATACCACAACAAATGGAGAATACGAGCAATGTAAATGGAAACCCTAATGTAGGCAACATTAGGCATCCTTAAAACCTGGGGAAATAAATACCGGCAAGAATTTCAACAGGAATTAAGGGTGCAATCCTAACTTGCGCTGGAACAAGCAAGACAGGAAGCTTGCGCTGTATCCAGCGCAAGATAGGACGCCACAGTGGCTCAGCCAAAGGTAAGGGGAAACACTTCCCCTTACCCCCAGGTAAACCACTGCAGTCCCTATGAGTCTCCTTGGACTTGCGCCACCTCTTGCTCAAGGAACGGGGATGGGGTCTGGCATAACTGCAGGGATCCAGCCCTGCCTCCCACCCCTCGCCTGCCCCCGGGGTCACCCACCCTCCTTCCATCCCAGAATACCTCCCACCATCCCAGAGCCTTGCATCGGCTGAACTCGGCTGAAACAAGACCCGGTCCCTCTGTCAGCGCGGAGGTTGAAGGCTGGCGCACCTCCATGCACCGGCCTAATCAACTCACAAGGAGGCACACCCACCGTAACCCTACTGGGCTGGTGCAAGGACCCCTCAGGATTGCATCCTAACTTTCCCTGGGTCATTTATTCATTGCACCCTAACTTTATGGGGCATTTGTGCAGGAAACTTCTATAAAGGAATATGTGAAACCCAAAAAGAGGTGGAAGGAGGGAAGAAGTGGGTGTTTTACATATTGTAATGTAGACCATCCTGTTTAGAGGCATGACTCAATACTATTGCAAGTATGCTCCTGGGATCTCTAAACCTACCTCTTAAGGTTTCTGCTAGCTAAAGAGAAGGATTTAGTAGCATTTGATGGCCTGCTGGCTACTTCACATGCTCCAATGGCTTGACTGGAGGCTGAAGGGAACAATTTTGGAACTTAGCCTGAGGAAGGAAACAAGATCTTATGTTTTTGCAGTTGTAATTGCCTTGGCTGGCTGCAGGCCCTTCCTTTTGTGGAGGTGATGCCGCTTAAAAAACGAAGGTTGTCCCTCTGAGAGTGAAAGTTGTTGCCTGGTTAGTCTTTTGATCCCCTTCATTTTCTTTTGCGATGTATAGGGAATGCGTGCAGCTAAATTAGTGCTGGGTGACTGCTAGGGGGAATGCAACCCAGACCAGTCACATAACTGTATCCGAGACAGATGGTAATAAAAGGCCCCAGATTCACAGGCCCAGAGGAAGACCATGTGTTGGATTAACCGAGCAGTAATCCCCCTTCACTCTGATGGAGCTTCACCTGCTTCAATATTCTAATGAAGCAACTGCACCCTGTCAGTATAGCAAATTTCACCTTGTGACCACAGCCACCTCCTAAGTGCCAAAATTTAGGGATAAATGAGTTAAGCAAGGGGCCGCCAACTCTAACAGTTCTCACCAATCCCATGGCTAAACTCAATTCAGGAGACACTTTCATGAACTTCCTGAACTAGCTACCATAGCTCAGCCTGTGTACCATAGCTCAGCCTGTGCTCCAGAAGGGAGCAAATAGATACCATGATGAGTTCACCGTACAAAGGTTGGTTGGCAACCTTCCGTCTCAAAAGACTATGGTATAAGCCTACAGCACCCGGTATTCCCAGGTGGTCTCCCATCCAAGTACCTCCCATCCAGTCCCATCCAGGCCTGACCCTGCTTAGCTTCCAAGATCAGACAAGATCGGGCATGCGCAGGGTAACAGTTGCTGCTGTACAAACAGTTGTTTTACAGTTGTTTAACAGTTGTTGCCACAGGGTAACAGTTGCTGCCGTACAAAGGATACCATAAGATTCCATGGGGTAAAGGGCTATGGCAGCCCTCGAAAGCAGTTGTCCCATGTCACAGTCTCCATCTCTCTACCCCTGTTAACACTAGTACAGTGCTTTTCAACTAGTGGTATGTGTACCACTAGTAATACTTGACCGTGGTGAGCATATGACACTGCTTTGCCCGGCCTGACCCTGATGGAACTAGAGGTGGCCGGGGCAACAGTGCACCAGTGAGCAAGATGCGGCTGGTTAGCTCACTGGTCCTTCAAAAGAGGCACGATTTGGGGAAGATGTGTACAGTGCAAAGTCCCAACTGGTAGGTAAGCCAGCACATCTGCCATCTCTGGTGGCAAGTGGTGGTACTTGCAAAAGTGACACCTACAAATTTGGCACTTGGAAAAGTGGTACTGGAAAATAAAAAAGGTTGAGAAGCCTTGATCTATTGCTATATAAAACACTACTACAATTTATTTTAGTATTTTATTTTGCATTCTTCCCTTATTCCAAGAGACCTTAGAGCAGCATAGATGGACCTTCTTACTTATCCTCACAAGACTCCTGTGAAGCAGGCTAGACAGAGACATGTTAACTGATCTAATTTGACCCAGCAAGCTTTGTGGGTCTGTAGGTATTTGAATCTGGGTCTCCCCAGTGCAAGTCCAGCATTTAGTCCTCAGCCTCACACTGGACATCATTGCACTTTGAGTTTCCCTGCTTTTCCCCCACACAGCAGCCAAACAGTGAAAGGGCTGTATGGTAATTCCAGCTGCAAATTTTGTAGTACGAGGCAGCAGTCACACAGCTGCCATAAAGGTTAGTGCCAGTCTGAGTGTCTGCTTGTTCTCCCATGCACACCTGGTATCTTTGATAATAAACAGAAGGGATGTTCATGACAAAAGTTCTCAGTACTCTCTCCTTGCAGAGGGACAAACCCTGTAGAAGTGTTGCACTTGGTGCATCTTAGTGCTTAAGGTAGTGGGGAATGCTATGCAATCTATTCCTGCTATAACTTCACAGGAATACTTTATGAACTGGAGTCTAACAGACAGATTTACCACACCGATAATGTCGGTCAATAAAATATCATTTTCTCCCTTCTTTTTGGTTACTAAACTTTATGGTCAGATGCATGCCAATTGAAGGTGAGTATAGCTGTTGACTTCTGGATGAAATAGGGGTCCCACAGATCTTTCAAATGCTAAAATGGAAGAGGGGTGTGTGTGACTGATTGACCCAGTTATCTGCATTTGAGGTTTTGAAATACACCGTTTTTGACAGCCTTTGAGGTGCCTGCCAAAGCATTCTGTGATATTCTTGGCTGTAAATGAACACGTCTCAGGTATTTGGCTCGACTGTTCTGTCTGTGGAAAAATGGAAACAGACTGGCTCCAGATTTGGTTCTTTAAAAATAGGAGGTGTGCATCATTTGCACTTCATTTTGCTGTAGTTTTGATGTCTGTTGGCAGGATTTCTGGGACAGACAAAAGGAAGCACTTTTTCACACAGCACGTAATTAATATATGTTGCTTGCACTCATATGATGTGGTGATGGCACTTCATTTAGACAGCTGTAATAGGGGATTAGAGAAATGCGTGGCGGGCAGGTCTGTCAATGGCTACTAGCCGGGATGGCTATATGCTTCCTCCAGGGTCAGCAGCAGGATGCTTCTATATATCTCAGAAGGAGAACTCTATATGCCTTCATGCCATGCTGTGGGTTTCCCAGCGGTATCTGGTTAGCCACTGTGGAAAACGGATGCCCGAATGGATCAGGGTCAGGAATGGGTCAGGGATGCAGACAAGGGGCTGATTCCCCTTTATGCATTCACTATGTACATGGAAAGGCCAACAGACTCAAGTAAAATCTGAACCACTGAAATGGGGAGAAAGGGGTATTACAAAATAAAGCCTAAAAAGCCCTAGACTGTTGTTTTATGTCCACAACAGGGGTTACAGGACAACTATTTTCTTTAATTGTCTGTAAATGAAACATTCCTAATTATACAACCCTGCATAAAGGTGCAAATTACAGAATGACAAAGCCACCCCCCAAGATGCTCTAAGGTCACCATTGTTTCGTTTTATAATTCCATTCATTAGGCACTCTTATCCTTTCAGGAGTTTTTCGGGATGACGTTCTGTCTGCAGTAAGTGGAATAAATTCTTTCTAATGCAAAGCAGCATTGCATCATTCAATACTGGGCGCCAACATGGGCATCCTGTAACTTAGCTTTCCAGGTCACAAGAGTGGTTTCATTTAATTTTTAATTACTGTTTTCATAGCTATTCATTATGCAGAGAAACTCACGGCAGGCTGTAGATTCAATAAGCATTAAGTTTCACAATTTCACCAGGATGTCTTCTGTAATTGCACCATCAAAACAAATCCATTAAAAGAACCTTTCCTGATCTGTTAGGTGGTGTTAGCACTAGCAGTAGGTGTTATTTATGAAATAAAATGTAGTAGAATCTGGAGATTCTTTGTCAACACTTGTATAAATCTCAGAGTAATTTGAATCAGCTGTAACCACTGAGCTATAGTTTGCACACAGACGATCTTTCTGATAAGAACATAAGATCGTAAGAAGAGCCCCACTGGATCAGGCCAAAGGCCCATCTAGTCCAGGTTCTTGTATTTCACAGTGGCCCACCAAGTGCTTTAGGGAGCACATAAGACAACAGGCACAACATGCGTCCTGGTGCTCTCCCCTGCATCTGGCATTCTGGCACTTCTAAAATCAGGAGGTTGCACATATCTATTATGACTTGTAACCCGTGATGGACTTCTCCAGAAATTTGTCCAATACCCTCTTAAAGGTATCTAGGACAGATGTCATCATAAAGATAAAGATAAACCCATCTAGCTTCTACCTGGATTAAAAATCAGATTTACCAGCAGACATACTTTAATAGGCGGCAAGACATCTATACTGCATTGTGCTAATGGTGATGAAGCTTCTGATGCTGATTGGTTGAGACAATATGAGGGCACAGAACAGTTTCATTTCATGGAGAGCAAAGCTGTTGGCAATGAAGGGTTAATCACCCAAACCTGTGAGAGGGGATAACAGCCAAAGGTAAGGGGAAGCAGTGCAATCCAGGGGATTGTGTCGCTGCTATTGCCCTGTCTCTGCCTCTTTAGGGGCCAGAAAGAAGTGCTTCAATGCCTGGTGTGTTGTGACCCACCAGTTTGGGAACCAGTGGTGCAGACCAAAGACTTAAAAAAAAAAACTGGGGACATTGTTTAATTCAGTCCACCAGTGCACATGTAGGTTAGGATTGGTCCCTGTATCTGCTGCTGCCTTTTTAAATTTTTAGTGTTGTTTTTAGAGCCTCAGCCTTATTTGATTGTTTTGTAATAAAGAATCATTGAATAAAATAAGACTTACTTTTGAATAAACAGGTATAGGATTGTGCTATTTATGAAAAGCAAGATATAAATCAAATAAATCACTCAGACACACACACACAAAACTGATAAAATAAAAAATAAATAAAACTGTTTTAGCAAGCACAATTTAGCAAATAGAGGAACTATCTTGATCACAGAAAAGTCTATAAGCAGGTTAGAAAGAAAAAAGAAGAATCAAGTGGACAGCCTAATTAAGGATAATTAAGGATAATCACCAATTTCAATGGGAAATATTAAAGCACGTGCTTTGTTCTCCCACTAAAATTAATGAGGCATAAAAATCCTTAACTTTGGCTGGACTATGCCCCAATATAAATGGTCTTCTCCTAAATATCACACCGGAGCTATATATTCAGACTGCCTGAATGTTTGAAGCTGACACTGTTTGAACAATAATTCACTTCAAAAAGCAAGGAATTTAATTTGTTCTTGAAGATGTGCTGCTGAGCTGGGACAAAGGCAGATGAGGGAGTTGGCTTCACATTAGACAATATTGCAAAAGTATATCAACAAGATGGATGTCCATCTAGTCACACAAAGGAGCTTCACAAAGGTGGAAGAAAATGCCAGTGGTTATATTAATTGCTTCAATGGCAAATAACAGATTAACAGCTTCACTCATTGCTTTCGAGCAGCCCAATCCTGAGCTGCCCGGGGCACCCAACCTCTGCCAGATCCCGGGGCACCCAACCAACGGCTACTGCCAGATCCTGTACACCGCAGGCTACTGCGGGAGAAGGGGACAGTTTAGGATAATTAAGGATAATCACCAATTTCAATGGGAAATATTAAAGGTTGACCAAAAGGTGCTTTGATGCTACAAAGTAAAGGTGCTCGTGTAGGACGCCAAGCCCTCCACGAGCGCCTTGGATCCGGTGGAGTGGAATTCCATGGACCTGCCTACTTCCCTCCCCCCAGCATGCCTCCTGCCTGCCCCTGTCCCTGCCTCCCCGTCACGCCTCCCCCAGCCCTCTCCCCCCAGCTGGCCTCCCCCCTCCCCAGAACACCTCCTCCCCGCCCTGCTTACTGTACCGCGGCTTGGTGTTCCATGAGACCGCCGAGCCACGGAGGTCAGGTGCCTGCCCCACACTGGCCCAGCACTAGCCCAGCACCTGCCGGTGCTGGACTAGCCCAGGTGCTAGTCCGGTGGTGAGGCTTGCAAACGTGCCTTATGGCATGTTTGCAGTAGTACGCGGCGGCACAAAGCCGCGACACTGAGCTCAGGATTGAGCTCTAAGACTCCAAATGAGAGGAGATGGGAGTGCATATGCACTTTGGGATGTGACATGCTTATGTGGTGTGTGAACATTAGCAAGATGCCCACAAACTAGCGGGGGTGACTGGAATCTGAAGCATAACCCAGCATAACACTATGAATTAAGCATGTTCAAACACATGCACAGGATGCAAGGTAAAGGAAAAGGATTGTCTTTTGGCTGTTGATGTCACCATAATCCTTTGCTGTTTAATGCAAAGCGCAAGGTCCAGGCTGCTGGTCTGCTAGTGACAGCAGGGCCTAGGAGCAGGGCCTAGGAGAGGGCCTAGGAGAGAGAGTTCCAAAAGAAACTTTGTACCCCCTGAAAAATTCCTCTCAGAGCCCCTGAGTGACAGTGCAAATCAGTGTGAATGTGCCACACCAGGCATATGCCAGTGAAGCTCCCATCCCCAGACAGAGGAGGAAAATCAGAAAAGGGGGCTTCCAGTATGTTCTGGGGAGGATCAGAGCAGGAATCGGGGCCACGTGGAAGTGCGTTGAAGGTGGGCTGTGTGCAGAAATCAGTGCAGCAGTTCTGCTGATATCCTATGTCCCTGGCCCTTCAACATGTTCCCCCTCCCCCACCCACTCAGATTTACAGCCGCCAAAGAGCTGGTGCAGACCTGAGTAAGCTCAGTGGGAATCCTGGTGCAACAGAGTAGGCAAATCAAAAAGTTTTTTACTTACCTCTCTGTCAGTGCCTGGTCCTTGGCTGACCCTTAGCATGCAACTGAGTCTACACCAGCACTGCTGCATGCTCTGGACCAGCCCATGATAAGATTGGGCTGTGCTCTTTCTCAGGTGAAAGGTAGCATGTGTTTCTTACTGGTCTCTCACTGTCACACCTTGCTAACATTCAAATGGTCCTCCTTATGCCCACTCCAATTGTGTCCTCCTCATGCATGGAAGTCCTCCTCATATCCTCATGTCCACATGGTCCTCCTGATGTCCACTCCAGTCGTGGACCCAGGAGGAGGAGATGTACAGACATCTCCCATTCATTTCAGCAAAAGTCGCCCTAGCACAGAGCCTTGTGTGGATGACATCCTATGATGTCATATGGGAAGACAGTGAGATAAATGGTTATTGCCTGCTAAGGTTCACACTACTTGAGTGAATATGCAAGTGAGGCTTCTAACAGCTATTTAAAACTCACTCTGCTCTAGATCTCACCTTCTCCTTCCCCCCTTTCCACTTATGCTTCAAAATCAACACCTGGGACATGAACATAAATCTGCATACCATGTTCACATTGCTATTTGCCTGGAAATTCTCGAGACTTGGAAGCATGCCAGTGAATCAGCTACAAGGAAGAGTCTCTTGTATCCAGTATACTTTTCTAAAATATGATCTAGTAAAATCATTTTTCTTATAATGAATATATTGCACTTTTCCAGAAGACATGCAATTGGCAGTCACAGGATGGTTCCTGGATGAAATGTTCCCTCTGCTGGTAAATGGAGGCAAGTGTAAACAGTGTGCCTTTCTGGAAACTATGTCTGTATGTATTTATCAGGGACACACTTTCTTTCTGGTGCCTGTCCCTGTCTCTGTCAAATCACAATTGCTATTGTGTTTCATTTTGCTTATGGAGGAGATTTGGGAAATAACTTTTTTAATGCTGTAAATGAAATTCTACACATCTTGCCCTTCATTTCCCATAACTGCCAATCCAAACTAGTAAATGCTGATGAACGTATTTATTCCTGAAATTTTTTTTACCCTCCTTCCTATTAAAAGAAATGCCCAAGACAGCTCACAATAAAACATACATATTGAAATCAACATCAGAATACAATAAAACAGTAAATAAAAAAGAGAAGGGGCAGCAGATAAAACTATTGTCATAGCCACAGAGACTCAAGTTGACAGACCCAGTGGGACAAAGGCCTGCCAGACAAGTCTTCATCCCCCAATGAAAGATTTAATAAAGAGGATGGATGGTGAGGTTACCCCGACAGGGGGCACTGCAGTCTAGACAGTGTCCCAACGAAATATAATTCAGATGCTGATAGTATATGAAGGACAATCTCCTTGATCTTAATAGGTGGGCAGGCTTGTATAGGAAAAGGCGGTTGTTGAGGTAACCTGGTCCCAACCTGGTTACCCAACCTGGTAACCTGGCTGCTTTGTTAAAATCAGAAAGCAGAGGGCTGGGTACGCCTGCCCAGGGAATCCTATGGAAAAGGGGCATAGCCAAGAATGGCCCTTTGATTGAGCTACCTGGTTTCAGGGAAGATTTAAAGGGAATCTCTCCCATGGGCTTGACCACACAAGGAAGTTCGCATTGGACAATGTGTAAAGTATACATTTTAGCAGCCAAAAGCAAGACATATCCTAGGTTGTGGTAAATAAGGATGATTCTTTCATATGTCTTGCAATGATATATACATTTTCCAGTACAAAGTATTTTCCATAAGGGCTTGTCCAAACTTCTGTGCCACTGACCGGCATACAGGCAATTCGTAGTTAATTCGACATCTACAAAGCACTTCCTAGAGTTTATTTTGATTGTCCCCATAGCATTGCCATGGGGGACATCGTTATTATTTGCATTTTAACAATGGGAATCTGAGAACCTGAGTTAGTGAGAGCTACTCTGAGTTTGTGGATTATCTGGACTTTGCTTGCTACATTCAAGAAACAGATTCCAAGTCTCCTTCCACCCTCCAAGAACACACTTCTCTCTTTGGACCTTCTCACACATTACATGTTTGCACCTACACCTAAGGTTGCCAGGACAGATGCATCCTGAAACCTAAGACTGCATAGGAAAGGACCTGATAATGTTGGCAGCAACTGTTACCCTGCACATGCCCGATTTCGTCTGATCTCGGAAGCTAAGCAGGGTCAGGCCCGGTTAGTACTTGGATGGGAGACCGCCGGGGAATACCGGGTGCTGTAGGCTTATACCATGGTCTTTCGAAACTGAAGGTTGCCAACCTTTTGATGATGTCATAAGACTACCAACCCTTGAGAAATGGAGAAAAATGTGGCCCTGGGGAGGAGACAGAACCCAATATCAGCCAACTAATAGTCTATGATTAAACTTTGCAATTCATCCACCTGAGAACAAAGAGAAAAGCTGGTGATACAGAATCATTTTTAGTGCATAACAATCCTATGTATATGTAAATATGAGGTATGACAAACACATGCTTGCAAACACATGCATCATGCCAGCTGATCAAGGAGGTGTTCAACTTCTAGTCAAGTGTATAATTAATGTTAAAACCATATTGCCCTGTTGGCATCCTTCAGTCTCAGAAGCCTATGCTGTCACGCTCTGAATGGTGGTTCTGGAACAGAGTGTCCTCTCCAGTGCGTGAAGCCTGGGTAAAGTAGGTATGGAGGATAGGCTGTTACCCATGCAGCAAATCCCCCCTCTCCACATCGCTGAAATGGTCCAATGGAAAGGCAGAGGCCAATACGGTTGGTTCCAGCGGCGTTGCAGGAGTTGCCAGAACGTGACTGTGTTCAGCCACGAACTGCCTCAGAGACTCTGGCTCCGGATTTTGTCTCGAGGTTGACTCCTGAAGCCTTTTCCATAACTGGATGTAGCCACAAGGCAGTGGAGGTTTGGGATCAGAGTTTTCCTTCTCTCAGATGAGCTGCCTTCCCAGACTGATGAGTCCCATCAACCCAGTGGCTGTTTAGTCGCCTCTTACGACAAGTACAGCCAAACTGAGGGCCTATTCTAATCCCCAGCCCCCAGGGGATTGCCCTGAATAATGTATAAAGCAGCCATTTAGTGCTGTGACATAAGACACAGCCATGGTTTCTTTTCCCCCCACACTATTCTCTGGCCCCTTTGCCCACTCTCCATATCCACAGTTGGCATCCTTCAGTCCTGGAAGACTATGGTATCGCGCTCTGAATGGTGGTTCTGGAACAGAGTGTCCTCTCCAGTGCACGAAGCCTGGGTAAAGTAGATATGGAGGATAGACTGTTTCCCTTGCAGCAAATCCCCTCCTCCATGTCGCTGAAATGGTCCAATGGAAAGGCAGGAGCCAATACGGTTGGTTCCAGCGGCATCGCAGGAGTTGCCAGAACGTGACTGTGTTCAGCCATGAACTGCTTCAGGGACTCCGGCTCCGGATTTTGCCTCAAGGTTGGCTTCTGAAGCCTCTTCCATAACTGGATGTAGCCGCAAGGCAGTGGAAGTTTGGGATCAGAGTTTTCTTTCTCTCAGATGAGCTGCCTTCCCAGGCTAACGAGTCCCATCTACCCGGTGGCTGTTTAGTCGACTCTTATGACAAGTACAGCCAAACTGAGGGCCTATTCTTATCCCCAGTCCCTGGGGACACATCCACATCCACAGCTGTGCAAAGGATCCACCATGCAATTTTATGAGTCACTGCTAAAATACAAATAAATAACAGAAAAGCATTTCCACAGCTTTGAATATTTGAAAAGATATCATGAGAAGGTGCTAAACACTTTAATAGGATTGCAGTCCCTAGCATGTCCAAAGTGCATGCATTCCAGCATGGTCATTCAAAGTCCAACTTAGAACTTGAGACAAATTATTTCTCTGGGTCGGCTCCCAAAAAACAAGCTGTTGTTGCATATAGAGCCTGCCTACTGTGGAAAGTGAACTAACTGGTGTTTCAATTTCAGGGGAAGAAGCAGGGTAGATAACCTCATTTTTACTTGGAACACCCATTCAATAAACAAAGAAGCAGTGATTTGGTTTGATGCAACAAAAAAATATTGTGTGTTAGTTGGAACAGATTAAAAAAAAAACCCTTAAGTAATTTACCTTTCAGCTGCTAACATACAAGTTGGTATTTCAATAGTCTCTAATGATCCATAAGGGATGGATGGAACTGTAAATAACAAGGCAGAGTTAGCAAAAATGACTCCTAATGCTATTAAATAAGTGAATATGAATATTTTAATGAATAAATTAAGAAAATATGGCATATATATGGTCCTCTGAGACAGAGAATCTCAGCAACCAGATTCACTAACCACAGATGAACAGGTGGCTCCATTTATTAAACAGAATGTTTTCACATATGCACTGCTAAGAACGGTTCCGTGGCCAAGCCTTCATTTATTAGCAAATATTGTAAAGAACAGTGCGTACTCGCAAGCTAAGTATACAGGCGTCTCCCTGTATCCACAGGGGATAGGTTCTCGCTGCCACTGCAGATGCCCAAAACAGCAGATAGCTGCAAACCCTATAAAAAGTGGGTCACAAATTCCTCCCCATCATGCAGAGGACTTCCCTGTCTCAGACTGCAGCCCTCCTATCACTGTCTCCTGTATCTAGTTGTCTTTGTGCTGTCTGCAAACACTGACAGGAAGCCAGTTGGAAGGCTGAAGCTAACATGATGCTTACGAAACTCTTTTAATGGTTTCTCATGGGAATTTATTTCCAGACCCCTCCTATGAATCTATTCCAGCTTGTCAATGCCTTTCGTAAGATGCTGTGCTGAAAACTGTTAATGTAGCTCAGCATTGCATCAGTATTTTTTTTGCAGTTGCATCCCTGCATTCTTGTAGGAAGGACATGATAAAAAAAAAAATAGATGAAAAAAATATCTAGTACAGTCTACCCAATTTCTTAGGTCAGTGATTCCCAAACTGGTGGGTCGCAACCCACCAAGGGAACTGGAAGCAAGGCATCCTTTCTTCAGGAGAGTGGCCCTGATCCTATCACAGACACAGCAACTCAGGGATTGCAGTGCTGCCTCTTTCAAGGGACTTTTTTACTTGCTTGGTGAAGCAGCACTGGCCTCCTGCTGGGTCCTGGGGGTTCACAGCCCCCTGTGATGTCCTCTGCAGCTACTGTAAAAAAAAGCCCTTATCTCCCATCTAAAGCTACTTCCTTTAGTAGGAAAAAGCTAGAAGTAACTTTAGATTGGACATAAGGGTTGCTTACAGCAGCCACAGAGAAGATCAGAGGGTGATCTCGCAGTGGGGGCTGTGAGCTTCCAGGACCACGCAGGCCTGCAGGACCCTACTTTGAGGAGGCCTCCATGAGTGCCCTCCAACTGCAGGATGCAGCACATGTGCTATTGGCACAGCTATGCCAGCGCTGGAAAGTGGGTTCGGATTTGGGCATTAACTTTTCACAAAAGCAAAGCCCATGTTTCCTTCAACATATTTTCCAGCTGATGGAGTTCTTGAAAAACAAATGGTAAGGCTCATATAAGCAATCTTGGAATATTTAGCAGTTCCTGGCAGAACGCTTTCCCAAGCTGAAGGATTGCTGTGGATAACAATCTTTCAGCCTATGCCATTCAACCAGGCAACTACAAATTCAATTACAACCACAGCAATAAAACACTATGGAAAAAAGCAGACTGCCAATTAGCTATGCCTCTGAACCACCAGGTCATGAATAATGTCATTGTTGATATATCAGTGGAGGACGGGATGGAACGACAAAAGCATGCAAATGGATGTATGTGTTAAAATCATTGTACAGTGAAAGATTACAAAATGAAGCACTCATTGCCTTTACATTCCTATATTTCTCCATTCCTTCCTTTACCAGAAATCCCAATGAAGTCATTTGCATATCATGCCCCAGCAGTGATTTAAGTGAGTCATATTTACATGACTTTTTATTGGGGTAGCTCCACAAATGCATCTAGTGAGACATGTGCCTCCTGGTAATTCTTCCTATTGGGCACTGGGGCCCACCGGTTTACTGAGAGCAGACCATCCTCTCCCTCCCCTGGCACCATTTTATAGATTCTGCTGCCCTCTGCTTCGTACTGTTACCACTAAGCCATCCAGAGGCCAAAAGCCCAATGGACTGGCTTATCCAGACATAGATCAGGCCAGCAGGGATCAATGGCAGCTGTGTGTGCCAAAACCTACCCTCCATCCCGAACCTGATCCACCAACACTGGTCAATGTGAACTTGTGCCAGTTATAGAACTTGTGCACATCCAGGTTGCCCCATTGTGTTTGCTGGGGCTTACCCTGTGGCAAAGAGACAAATGTCCCTGCAGAGACCTCCATCATGCAAAATTTCTGCACAGGATGCAGTGTGGTCTGTGCTGTTGCTGCTGCAATGCTGTATGGGATTTGTGCTGAATTGGTCTGGTCATGAAAATATATTTCTTTTCTAAGAAATGCATAATATTTACAGGAAATAAAACAATGAAAGTTGCTTGGTTCAGATACCTAAGGCACCACTAAGGGGTGTGGTTATATTTCTGGCTTACATTACACCCTTATCTAATAAAGCCACCTGATTACCCTATCACTAACCTAAACCCTGGTTAGATTTCCCAGATCTAGGTGCAAGCAGTCTTCCTTCTGGTCAAGATACATTTTGAAGACCCATGTGGCCTAGAGGTTTTCCTTCAAGAAAGGCCGTCACCCCATGGCTTATCAGGTCATGCAGCCATCATTCAGGTCAAGTAGGACTCTTAGCTGACAAAGGCTCAAGAAACTGCTTACCTCGCAGATCCTTCCTCTGCTTCTTTCAGGATTTCAGTCTTTATTTCTTTTATACGTAAGAACATAAGAACATAAGAACAGCCCCACTGGATCAGGCCATAGGCCCATCTAGTCCAGCTTCCTGTATCTCACAGCGGCCCACCAAATGCCCCAGAGAGCACACCAGATAACAAGAGACCTCATCCTGGTGCCCTCCCCTGCATCTGGCATTCTGACATAACCCATTTCTAAAATCAGGAGGTTGCGCATACACATCATGGCTTGTACCCCATAATGAATTTTTCCTCCAGAAACTTGTCCAATCCCCTTTTAAAGGCGTCTAGGGTAGACGCCAGCACCACATCCTGTGGCAAGGAGTTCCACAGACCGACCACACGCTGAGTAAAGAAATATTTCCTTTTGTCTGTCCTAACCCGCCCAACACTCAATTTTAGTGGATGTCCCCTGGTTCTGGTATTATGTGAGAGTGTAAAGAGCATCTCCCTATCCACTCTGTCCATCCCCTGCATAATTTTGTAGGTCTCAATCATGTCCCCCCTCAAGCGTCTCTTTTCTAGGCTGAAGAGGCCCAAACGCCGTAGCCTTTCCTCTTAAAGAAGGTGCCCCAGCCCCGTAATCATCTTAGTCGCTCTCTTTTGCACCTTTTCCATTTCCACTATGTCTTTTTTGAGATGCGGCGACCAGAACTGGACACAATACTCCAGGTGTGGCCTTACCATCGATTTGTACAACGGCATGACAATACTAGCCGTTTTGTTCTCAATACCCTTCCTAATGATCCCAAGCATAGAATTGGCCTTCTTCACTGCCGCCGCACATTGGGTCGACACTTTCATCGACCTGTCCAGCACCACCCCAAGATCTCTCTCCTGATCTGTCACAGACAGCTCAGAACCCATCAGCCTGTATCTAAAGTTTTGATTTTTTGGCCCAATGTGCATGACTTTACACTTACTGACACTGAAGTGCATCTGCCATTTTGCTGCCCATTCTGCCAGTCTGGAGAGATCCTTCTGGAGCTCCTCACAATCACTTCTGGTCTTTACCACTCAGAAAAGTTTGGTGTCATCTGCAAACTTAGCCACTTCACTGCTCAACCCTGTGTCCAGGTCATTTATGAAGAGGTTGAAAAGCACCGGTCCCAGGACAGATCCTTGGGGCACACCACTTTTCACCTCTCTCCATTGTGAAAATTGCCCATTGACACCCACTCTCTGCTTCCTGGCCTCCAACCAGTTCTCAATCCATGAGAGGACCTGTCCTCTAATTCCCTGACTGTGGAGTTTTTTCAGTAGCCTTTGGTGAGGGACCGTGTCAAACGCCTTCTGAAAGTCCAGATATATAATGTCCACGGGTTCTCCCGCATCCACTTGCCTGTTGACCTTTTCAAAGAATTCTATAAGGTTCGTGAGGCAAGACTTACCCTTACAGAAGCCATGCTGACTCTGCCTCAGCAAGGCCTGTTCGTCTATGTGTTTTGAGATCCTATCTTTGATGAGGCATTCCACCATCTTACCCGGTATGGATGTTAGGCTGACCAGCCTATAGTTTCCCGGGTCCCCCCTCTTTCCCTTTTTAAAAATAGGCGTGACATTTGCTATCCTCCAATCTTCTGGCACCGTGGCCGTTTTGAGGGACAAGTTGCATACCTTAGTCAAGAGATCTGCAACTTCATTCTTCAGTTCTTTGTACAACCTTCTTTGTTAGTCTTCTTATGTCCCTGATCAGTCTGCCTGATCTCTCCCCGTAGGAAAGCTATGCCAGACCTTATGTATTCCCAGGCTCCAATCTCATCAGCCATGCAACATTTGCCACCTTTCATACCTCAAGTCCTACTGAATTCAGACCAATTATATTTAATGTCTAGAAATGTCCAGGATGTCCAGAAATGGACCAACCTTTTTCTGATCTTTTAGATTCCTCTGCTTTGTAAATACAGAGGACTACTAGAGTCAGAAAGGACTAACTAGTAACCCTGTAGTAGTAATTTGCAACTCATAGCCATACCTTAGCAACAGCAACCATTATACCCTTTGGCAATCTACCAGCAGAGGTGATAACAAGGCCGATTCGGGAGTGACAATCCCTTCCACACTGGAAGCAAGTGTAGTGTGTCCCTGGTCTGTCTCCCCGGCTGTGGGCCTTCCTTCTTTGCCTCTGCCTCAGTCTGTTGGCCAAGTGTCTCTTCAAACTGGGAAAGGCCATGCTGCACAGCCTGTCTCCAAGCGGGCCGCTCAGAGGCCAGGGTTTCCCACCTGTTGAGGTCCACTCCTAAGGCCTTCAGATCCCTCTTGCAGATGTCCTTGTATCGAAGCTGTGGTCTACCTGTAGGGCGCTTTCCTTGCACGAGTTCTCTATAGAGGCTCGGTCATGTCGTGAGAATGGATGATGGTCAATGATATAACTGGTGAAATCTATCCATGTTGGCAGACCAGCCCCGGGAAGGGGATAGGATACAGTACTCGCTGGTGCTGATCTGTCTGGTTCACCCACATCCAACCTCCGTTGCCACCTTAGTTTCTCACAGCTATAGGTGTTGAATGAAGAAAGCAAACTGAACAAAGTCAGTAAAGAATAAAATCAACTTCATTAGCAAAGTTGTCTTTACTAGTTTGATTTTTCTTGAAAAGAAAATTGAAAACTGGTGTGTATTGTGCCATATATATATGTCACAATAAATATCGCACAATATTTAATAGGTTTCTGAGCAATGGCAAGAGGCTTTTCTATGCCTTGCTACAGGAATCCATCATTTCAGAGCTGTGCTAAGTATTTCCCCTAAGGAAAGAAGGCTAATTATCTCAAAAAGGGAGTGTTTCACTTTCAAAAATCTCATCCAAATGTGAAAGTTGTCCAAATTCAAGTGGAAATCTTCTGGGGAAGGGATGCTTGTCTAATCATGTTATCTCACTTTAAGGAGGTACTGAAAGTTTGCTTGAAATGTTTGGCATCCATAATAGTTAACATGAAACAGAAAAGCTCCCATTCTTGTTTTTTCCCCAAAAAACTGCTTTGAAGAACTAGCTTCGAATATTGGGCTCCATTCAGAAACCACCTCCATCGTATAGGCAGCTTGCCATAAACCACTGGTTTGTTGGGTCACAGAAATTATTTTAAAGACTTACAGATACACTATGAAACATCCTTCACTTTATTAATGCAATGTGGCCTGTGTTTTCACAAGGGCTTCTCTTTACTCTTTCCATCTGAGGATCTGAACATATGCACACATGGAGTCAGAGCATGGGTGCATTGTTTACACTGTTTCCAAAGTGTTTACACTTTGTGTAAGTTTCACTGACACTGTTAAAAAGTTTTGAAGCCCTACATAGAGAGGCCAGAGATTGAATCAAGAATTGCTGGCATGCAACACATGTGCTTACCACTGAGCTACATCTCCTTTCTCAAAGTGAAGCTTTAACTCTCCCATTGAAATCCGTAGGCCTTCATTTGCTTCCCACTGATTTCAAGAGAGGGGATTAACCTTGCCATTCACTCACTCTCCCATCGGAATCACTGCAAAGTGTTGTCACTTGGCTAGACAGATAGCAACATTCCAAGGTAAACCTGCTCAGGCAAACCATCTGTTAAACAATTCATAGAGATTTAAAAGAACCGTGATGACACTACAAACGTTCTCTGAGGTAGATAGCACACATCAAGAGTCCTTCTAGCATTTTCATTGTCGTAATGACTGTCGGCAAATAATTTCAGAGTATTTTGCGAACATCGCTCTGCTGCCACCAAAGTTCACCCAAAGCAAAATTTGAGGTGAATTCAAACAGTGCTGTCAAGGCAAGACCTCTGTAGACATAAAACAAAAAACAAAACAAAAAACCAAAAAAAACCAAGTTAAAGGCATTTAATACAATTTGTTAATTGTCTTAAGGGGTGTACAAGTCTAGAACCCAGGAAAAGTCCTTCCTGTCCTGATCGGCGCTTACCATTCCACCACGTCACCACTCATTTTCCAAGTTGATCACTGCACAGGGATGCTCTGGACAGTCATGTCTATTGCCCAGCATCCCAGCAGGCTGTGCAGAAGGATGCCCAGGAAGATGCGACTGCCCAGAATGTCTGTGTGCCAGTTGCAGACCTACTATAAGGTCCAATGGGGCAAAAGCCCCAGGCGCAAGGCGCCAGGACCCCATGGAAGCTTTTCTGAGGGTCCCAAAGGGGGGGAAACTATGCTTCCAGTTTCCCAGAATAACAGTTTTAGCATCAAGGATCCTCAGAGAGGTTTCCATGATGCGTTCCTGGGTCACGCGAGGCCCCATGAGCCTCAGGTGAGTGGGGGGGATTTTTGCACAGGGCGGCAGCGATAGCCTGTGGGGGAGGGGTGCCATCACAGACTTTTGCCCTGGGCGTGGGTCTGGGGAGGTTTGCTGCTGCTTTGTGCAGCAATCAATTTGGAAAATGAGCAGCAACATAAGAACAGCCCCACTGGATCAGGCCATAGGCCCATCTAGTCCAGCTTCCTGTATCTCACAGCGGCCCACCAAATGCCCCAGGGAGCCCAAAGAGACCTACATCCTGGTGCCCTCCCTTGCATCTGGCATTCTGACATAGCCCATTTCTAAAATCAGGAGGCAACATGGTGGAACGGTAAGCACCACTCTCAGGGAGGAGGGCTTTTCCCAAGCCCCAGATCCAGCCCACAGGCCATGGTTTGGAGGGCCTAGAGCAGTGGTTCCTTAACTGGTGGGTCATGGCCCACCAGGTGAGCCAGAAGGAGGCAATTCCTCCTTTAAGAAATTGCTCAAGAAATTACTGCAGCGATAGTGCTGCAGCAATCAAGGGCCTTTTTAACATACCTGGGGGGAGTGCCTAGTGGGTGCCTGTGGATCTCCCTGATGCTCCAAACAGCTCTTTTCAATGACTGTGACCCACTTCTGGTTTTGCGATCGTAACCTGGAAAATATTTCTTTACTCAGCGTGTGGTTGGTCTGTGGAACTCCTTGCCACAGGATGTGGTGACGGCATCTGGCCTGGACGCCTTTAAAAGGGGATTGGATAAGTTTCTGGAGGAAAAATCCATTACGGGCTACAAGCCATGTTGTGTATGCGCAACCTCCTGATTTTAGAAATGGGCTATGTCAGAATGCCAGATGCAAGGGAGGGCACCAGGATGAGGTCTCTTGTTATCTGGTGTGCTCCCTGGGGCATTTGGTGGGCCGCTGTGAGATACAGGAAGCTGGACTAGATGGGCCTATGGCCTGATCCAGTGGGGCTGTTCTTATGTTCTTATGTTGTGATAGCCAAAAAGAGCAATTTGGAGCTGTTTGGAGAAGCAGGGAACTGTTTTTCAAAGAGCTGTCTGGAGCAGCAGGGAGCCCCTCAGAGGAGGCTGCAAATCCTCCACACCCTCCAGTTGGTCAGCGCTACCCTCAGGTATGTTAAAAAGCCCCTTGATCACTGCAGTGCCATGGTAGCTGCATTGACATCGCAGTCACCCCCCTGCAAAAACCGGTTCCCAACTCCCCTGTTGGAACCTATAGACAAGAAGGCAAGCAGTCATCCCAAGAGCAGTTCAAGCTCTGCCTGAATGATGAGTTACTAAGACTGAGGAGCAAGAATCAGAAACTTTGTTGGATCAGGCATCACCTATTGGCCTCTCAGGATTCCCCTCGAGTAGCTGCAGTACTACCTTATGGCCATTTACAGTTGTGGTGCTGCAGCATTGCCAAGAGAAAGTCTGTGATGATGATTTCTAACAAGCGGCTAAGATGGTGAAATAAGGTATCTCGATTTCACCGCTGGATTCCCCAGTTTAAGACTCCTGTTCCCCAAATGGATGTAAGAGAGAAGGATTCACACATATTTCTATTTCTTCTCCTGTGCATTTTAATCATTAAGCTGAACATTTAAACCTGGGCCTTTTAATTAAGCACGCATAACCGTCCTTGCTCTTTCTGATTCTTCATCCATAGATACATCATTTCATTACTCACTTAGCATAACGTTGAGCTCATTCATGAGCTTCCACTTGTGTATTTAGGCTAACTTGAACTTTAGAACCTAAAGAGAATTTATTAGCTTTAAGAAGCCATATGTTTTATAGTTTCCCTCTCCTTAGGTCATTTTTTTTTCTAGTGCAAACCCTTAGCTGGTCGTCAGATTTAAGATTCCTTACAGCTATCAGATTGCACCCAGAGTGGAAAAAGCCATGCAATTATTGGGTGTTACTCATTAATGAGAACTCAAATGGCAACTGTTAACAGTCTGTAGCACTGGGAAGTGGGGTGTGTGTTTTTCCATGACTCATAAAAAGAGTTCAGTTACCACAAAGCTTCCCTTCACTTCCAATGCGACGGTTTACATGCAGGTCAGTTTATTATTTCAAGGCGAATCTGCATGTAAGCTGCAAAATCAATGACTGCATAAACTGAGAAAAGGTGAAAAATAGTTGCAGTTAATGGATTCAAACCTGTTCTACGCCATGCATTTTCAAGCCAGAATTTAACCCTGAGCACTTCAGGTGGAATCATCATGTCAAACGAATGCTCTTAATTCCACTTAGGAATGCGTGGGTTACTCTAGTCTATAAAATCAGCGTTAATGAGTTGATTATAGGAGAGTCCTTCGTGAGCTATTTTAACCTCCTAATGAGAAACTGAAATGATCTGTTGGATTTACTTGTTGCTACCAGTGAATGAAAGTACCATTTGTGGGGTTCTCAAATGGTTTTGTTCTTGATGTATTGCAGGGTAGAGCGCATGCTCCTACAGCATTTTTACAAAATCCTTATTTTGATTGCTGTTTTGGAGGTAGCTGCTCTGGCCATATATGAGATTAGGACATTGAAACTTGAGAAATATGAGCTCATTCACAAACGAATGTATTTCATGAAAACTGCAGCCAGTGGCATAGCTAGAAGGGGTGCAAAGCACTCAGATTTGCAGGGGGTGTGCCTGCAGTGTGCAAGTGGCCCCTCCCCTTTGGAGACATTCGAGTTCCCATGGCCCAGGATGGCTCTGAAGGGGAGGGGGCTGCTTGCATGCTATGGTAAGGCTCCCTGCAAAACTTAGTACTTTGCACCTACTCAAGCCACGCCACTGACTGCAACATCCAGTGATGTGTGAATAGGCCATCACAGATACAAGGGCAGAGCTGCAGCTTTCACATCATCTCACACACAATGTTTTTCTAGACAGACTAGCCACATTGTCAGTCACCAATTGTTGCCAGTGACGGACCTCCCATTCACTTGATGGGGCACATGCCCTGGGTGTGGAGCTCCCATGCCTTTAGGACCCTGCAGAAGCCTTTTTGAGGCTCCCAACGGGGTCAGAAACTGTGCTTCTGGTTTGCCAGAAGCACAGTTTAAAGCGTTAAGGAAGTTTCAGAAGGCTTCCCCAACACATCCACATGCATTCCAGGTAAGTGGGTGGGGGTGGATTTGTGTGCAGGGGGCAGCAGGGGGCACCGTTGTAGACCTTTGTCCTGGGGTTCGGGGCTAGGGAGGCCCGCCACTGATTGTTGCCACCACGAACAATTTTGCAGCACTGTGAATGTGTTTCTCAAGTGCACTCCTAACTTCAAATGTGAAAATGACACATTTTCCTTTCTCTGGGAACATCTTACAATGCCCATTACTGGAATTCTTATAATAAAGATTCGGCACCCACTACAACAGAGTGTGAATACAGCAGCCAGAGGTGTGACACTGCACCAGAATATCTTCTTATGAAACTGAAATAAGTTTGGGCCACTAGTTTCCTCCGCAGTTTCTTATTACTTGTCAAGTTCATTCTTATTTGATCTTAGGCTATTGGTTTTCATCACAGAGTTCTACCATCAGTTGGAATGGACTTCAGCAACTTCAGGACTTCAATGCTGTGCTGAACTAGGATCTTTGGAAAGGATAACGTTTTAATCAATCCATACATGATGTCTGAACAGAGAAGCTTCTTCTATGTTCTCTTTGTGGTAAGCAAATCTGTAAATAGCTCTGGTAAATCCCTTCCAGACTAGTCAAACTCTCACATTCAATGAAAAAAAAAAAGCACATAGTGTTGAATTTCATCCAGCTCTGCCAAAGAAACATTTAAAGTACCTCCGAAGTGTACGAAAAAACCAACAGCAAAACTTTCCTGGTCTGTATACATGTAGGATCATCTGGGGACGGTTTATGTATTAAGACAAGTGATGACAGATTGTTGAAACTAAACTCAAACGGTCGAGGAGGGACAACAAGAAGAGTTAATTGTGAGCAAATCTTTAGCCAAATTTCATCGAAGGAAGTAATCTCGTATGTCTGGGGACAATAGCATCTCTTCGGAGGTGAAGCTGTGCTTTCTGTTGATTCATTCCATCATTAATTTGTTAGTCCGATTAACACAGATATATTTTATAAGAAACTCTTGCATTAACAAAAGAATACCCAGTAATACCATCAACCTAGCAGCAAATACTACAGCATTTTCTTATTATCTTAAGATTCTGATTACATCAGAGAGAGAGAGAGAGAGAGAGAGAGAGAGAGAGAGAGAGAGAGAGAGACCATAAACTTTAGGGAGTGCCAGAAGATGAAGTCCAGGAAGAAAAGCTTTTGAAAAGTACTATATCAAGGAGGAAAGAGGATATATAGGACATCATTGCTATAGAATTAAAACTTACAAATAAAAAGAAGGCAAAAATGTCATTTAAAATATGGTTTAACAATATGGGACTCAATTCGTTAGGATTTAAATTAGCAGAAATTAAGAAGTTCCTTTTTAAACTAAATTCAGTTGATACTTTCCTCCTTCCGTTTTTTTTTTATATAAGACAGCAATCCTTACCAAGTTACCAGTTCAATTCTATATGGGCCTTACATGGCCAGAATTAGCAGTCTGGTTTATGGTGGCCGCAAAAATGGCCTGCCAACAGGAGCAGGTAGGCCGCCGTTGCTATGAGTAACAGTGGCAATGGTGGTACACCAGCAGATCCATCATGTACCCCAACACTTGTAAGTCAGTGCAAGGGTGGGGCAGAGGGAAGAGGAGGGTGGAATGAGGCAGGGAGGTGGAGGGACAGGGAGGGGATGGGGTGGAATGAGGGTTGAAAAGGGGTTGTACGGGCAGCAGCAAGGCTGCCAATATCCTGTCCCCCTTTTGGGCCTCAATCCTCCTTTCCCGGTCTACTCAGTGAAATCACTGGGGCAAGTCCAACTTGATCTGTTCAGGCACCAAGTTGACCTGTTCAGGCACAAGGTAAGGGAACAAATGAGACCTCTGGAGCTGGCCCCACCCCATCCTACAGG
Source organism: Tiliqua scincoides (assembly GCF_035046505.1). Lineage (NCBI taxonomy): Eukaryota > Metazoa > Chordata > Lepidosauria > Squamata > Scincidae > Tiliqua > Tiliqua scincoides. Next base: position 22,999,102 of record NC_089827.1, on the reverse strand, counting down.
TTGCAGCATCTGTTCTGGTGGTGCATCAGCTCATCAAGCCAATGCTGTACTGACATGGGATCTAGATGTTTTTGCGTATTCAACATTTAAAACCTAGGAAAATCAGAAAGTAAAGTAATATGGGTAAACCCTGCATGTAAATATTCTTATTACCAATCGTCTGCTTCTTCTGATGTATATTTAGTATATACAAATATTCAACAAAAAAAGTTCACAACATGGTTTACAGAGAAAATTAAATTGCACTAGCAAAAATAATGAGTACAACTTTGCATGTCTTCTCCATGGCTGGAGAACAAAGTTCATACAATATAGCTTCAAGATACGCATTTTATAGAAGCATTTTGAAGGCTGAGTCAGACATTACTTTATTCCTGGTTTCCTAGTCATGGGAATCAGTATCATGCATGTGTACCTAGAAAGAGATAATATATGGAGTTCATCCACATTTATATGCAGCTAACATCCAACTGTATGTTTTTAAATGACAGATCTACTAACAGCCTAATCCTATGAAGGGTAGTGTGTTCTACCAACGCTGGTTGCAGCAAAAGCACAGTAAGGGAAGTGGGAAGGTTTGCACTTTCCTGCACATGCCAGCAGAGTGACAGAAGCCCACCAGAGCAGGTAAACTCTTAGCAGGAAGAAGAACATGGTGGGGGAGGGCAGATCAGGTAGGAGATGGGGCAAGGATGGGCAGATAGGGCCCAGGAAGAGGTTTGGCAGTGGTGGCATGTGCCAAATTGGACAATTTGGGTGCCACCTTGGTATAAAAGCGGAATGTAAATCTAATAAATAAATAATAAACAAAACTTATATACCACTTTTCAACAACAACAACAACAAAAAAAAAGTTCACCAAGCAGTTTCTGCAGTAATATAAATCAATACATTGTTTCCTGTCCTCAAAGGGCTAAAACACTGTGAATCTCACAGTCGAAGAGGGGAAGGTTTGTTCCTTCCCCACTTAAAATCAATGCAAAGCAGTTCTTTTGCTTCAACACTAGTTCAGTCAAGTTCCTGAAAATGAATTTGGGACAGACAGGAAGGAGCAGAGTTCAGCAGCCCTTCATGAACGCCATGCATTGTCGTCTGACTCTTCTTCAAGGCCCTGTCTCCCACCACCCCTTCTCATGAAGGGCCCAGTGGCAAGCTAGCCATCTCTTTATCCAGAAGAATGCTTTGATATATTGGAACAGCTCCACTTTTAACACAGTTTTTGGCCCATATTCCACATCAGTATGAAATATACTTAGAAATTCTATCCTGACATTTTTATGAATGGAGCCTTTTGTTGGGCTTGAGCTTTGAGACATGATTTATGAACTTTGCTTCATGCTTATGGGAAGCTGATTGAGACAGGTGTCATTAAAACAAAATAGCTTGGCTTATGACTTCTGGAATGTGACAGTTTTTAAATAACTTTGAGCTTTATAGAATGACATCTTAATTAGAAACAATTTTTCCTCTCCCAAGATAGGGTGTTGGGTTTTTCTTCTTTCACTCTCATTCAAAATAATTTTTCATTTAACACATTGGACAGTTTTACAAATTAGATGAAACAGGCTCTTTTGGGAAGAGTGAAAACTCATTTAGGTCAAATTCTTGTCGCAAGATAGAAAATGGTCATTTTGTAATGTTGAAACCACAATGTATACAATTTATGGGAAAAGGATAAGAGCTAATCTAGAGTTCCTTCTCCAGTCTGAAGAATTCATGTGTTTCTCTTTAAACCTACTACGTAATGAAAAAAAATTGAAAACATCACACTTCATGTATTTTATACAATAAGGGAATCTATTGTTCTTTGATGTTTCAACTCCCTGTCACACAGTAGATTGACAACTTTTTAATTTTCAGATTCTCACTGAAAGGGCTTTGGGGTCACCTAGACTTCAACTAAAGTGAATGGGAAGGGGAAAATGAAACATTGCACTTCCAAGGTATTGGGGATCTAAATGACCCCAACATGGTGAGAACTCTAATGCCCTAGCCTAGTAACTATGTTGATGTAAAAATTTAATGGAGATATTTTTAATACATGATCTTACTACTAAGATCTGTTTGAATAGACTGAATTGCTAATAGTAAAGTATGTCAAGACATTTGCCTCCAAATAAGAAATTGTGGGCTTCAATCACTCATGCAAATGCATCACTGAATGTCTATACCGAATGTGGACCCAACCTTTTGCTGCTTCATTTCAAACACATGCTAGTGAAAGATGTGTCTGGGACAGTGTGCACAGCTTCACAGCTGAAGTCTAAATGCAAAACACTAATGGAATACACAACTGAGGTGATGCACACAGAGGGCTGACCACGATATGTTTGGGAACCACTGACTTAAATGATTAAACTTTCTAGAAGCGATACAAAAACTGCACAGAGCCAGGACTCAAAGCAGGCAGTTGATCTTGAGTTTGGAATCTGGCAGATATCAGACAGGGATTCAACCTGTTGTCACCCACCTCTGGCCCTAAGAGAAGAGTGCAGGGACGTCAACCTTCCAAGCAAGAGAGTTTCTTACCAGCAACGGACCAGGGCAAATCAAATAATACCCTGTGATCCCTATAAAAGGCTTCTGAGGCCCAGACCAAATGTGCAAAAACCTATGCGGAAATGGACATAAATGTATGTTTGAATGCCAAACCCACAAGCGTTTCCTTATCCATGTGTTTCTTACCACAGGATATCCAAGTACCTTTTTCACTTTTTATTCTATAGGAAAATTCACTTGGCTGTCATGATCCATGAGTTTTGAGTCCTCAGAGGAGTGAAATGGCACCCTAGATGAGCTCCCAATGCAGCTCTCCTTTGCCACACCTCGTCCTCTCTCTCCTTGATTTCAGCTTTAAAGCCAGCTAACACCACCTACTTGCTTGTGGTGAGTAGGAGAGAAAGTAACAATAGCAAACCTAGCTTGCATTGTGACTGAATCTCAGGAACTTTGGATCAAACCATGATGGAGGAAATCGGTGTTCCAACTGTTCCGGGTACACCTATAAACACCGAGGGGTTTCTTGACTATCCAAGGACTCCTTCATGGAGCAAGGAGGAGTTAAGAGACTTCACTGACATTAAGGCATGAAGAGGCTGTCCATATGGATTTCAGAAAAAATTATTGGAATGAGGAACAGTTCCGCTGTGTTTCAGAAAAGCTCAAGGACATGGGCTACAAGAGGGAACTTGAGGCATGCAGGAGCAAAGTCAAGGAACTGAAGAGGAACTACAAACTTCAACGGGAGGGCACCACCAATCAATTCATGGGAAACCAACCTGTTCAGGAGTGGGAAGGGGTGCCATAATTTTGTGAACAGGTTCCAGGTTAAACCATCTTGATTTTAAAAATGGACCTGAATTTTAAAAAAACAACTCTTTGCTGTGAAAGTTGGAGTGGCGAATCACACAATCTGTTTGGATCAGGAAGTTTTCTGCCCTCAGAAAGGCAAACCCTTAGAGTGAAATTCTTGCCTTGTCAGTGAGCAAGTGGTAATGGGATACCTGCAGACACAAGAAGTCTGTCAAAGGATGATTTGCAGCATGGGAAGAAGGACTAGTGTACAGCTTTTGCCATGGAGAAAGCCCCAGATTGCAGTGAACATACAGTCACAAATCCCACATGGGGTGATCTCATTCATGTCGCTCACAGATACATTTTGCTATGGAACAAGCGCACATATGACCTGGCCCGGAGACAGGCTTGCTGGGCTGGGCAAGAGCCCATACTTCTTGGGATCATAATTAGAGACCGCAGCCACCTTGGCCTTGCCTACATCTGGACAGGAACCAAATCTGACAAAGTGCCTTCTTGCAGTGGATCTTGATATTATAGCCATCAGTTAAGGGATCTAGCCTGCACCAGAGCAGATAACATGCTTGTGAGGGTGAGCCAAAGGTGGATCGTGGTCAGTTTGGAGAAGATTTGAGGTTGGAGGGATAGCATGGGAGGTTTGGGGGCTGGAGGTGGTGGATCCAAGTGTCAGCAGTGTGCAGGAATGGTATCCCCTTTTTTGCAGTATGTCCCTCCCTCTCCTTGAACTTACACCAGCAAAATATCTGCCAAGGAGACCCCTAGGTGATGAGGCAGCCTACCAGGAGGTATGTATAAATATTTTATACTTACCTCTTCTTGGCTGTCTGGTTCCCCCTCCTCAAAGTATGCATTATGTTCTTTTGGCACAGATCCATGCTATGGACTGGTGGGGTATAGGCTTTGGCAGCTAAATTGTTAAAAGGCTGGTCATTGATCCTCAGGTTCTCATTGTAGGCAGTATTTAAAGTATCTGTATGACATTTAGATTTAAATAATTACATTCTGCTGCAAAAGCAACCTCAAGGGAAAATTTTTGCATGTCGGATGTTATCACGGTGGAATTTTTGTATGTTTTGAACCATATAGCAGCTAGTTATTTTGAAAGAAGGGCATGAACCGCCCTGAGTGATCGAGGCTTCCCTTAGCTATGACCAGCAAAAGATGGTTTTGATCACCTCTAGAAAAAGACAATGGAGTGCACAGAGCTCTCAGGAGGATCCCAAATCAAAAGATGACTTGCTTTGGTTAGAAATTTTGTGATGGAATCCTGGTAAGACTGTACGTTGAAGCAGAAGTTCAGGATAATCTGCTGTTAATTTCACTAACAACCTGTTCACACATTATTTATATATTCATAGAGGTGTTTGTTTCCAGTGAGTAAGACAGGATTACAGCCTTATGGAACACTCAGGCTTTCTTCTGAGTAAAATAAATAGCACTTTTTCCAAACACCTCTATTTATACATCATATTTCAACAAATATTATAAGCCCTGATAACCTTCTGGTTCTAGAAATAGGTTATATCTGAATCTCAGATGCAAGGGGGTGGCAACAGTTTACAGCATGGGGAATTTAGTGACACGAGGGGGGCAAGGGTGTGTTCTTTACTTACACTGCAAAGCAGCAGCACCCAGGGGGTTTGGGGATCCCAGTGGATGCCCATGAAGGGTTCCCCAACTTGCACAAAATGAAAAAAAAAAATGATCGTAACCCAATAATCCTATTTTCATTCTCCATAAGTTGGGATGCTGCTACTTCATTGTGTAAGTAAAGAACAGCCTCTGGTTCCCTTGATGGTCCTGGGAATCGCGTTGCTAAATTCCCCTCTCCCCACCCCTTAAAGGAGTAAAGGCAGGGGGACTGAGGCTGGGGTGTCATAATGCCTCAGTTTCAGAACCTCTGGGTTAAGGTTTTATGTTGGCTTGATGCTTCCTGAAGCACCTGGTGGACCAAGGTGAGATACAGGAAGCTGGACTAGATGGGCCTTTGGCCTGATCCAGTGGGTCTCTTCTTATGTAAATAATTTATTAGAGTGGTTTTTGAAGCTATAAGGAAAGAGAAAAAAAATGGTTCCCTGTTTGAAAGGGACTCACACACTAAAGAAGACACAACGAATCACTGGAGAGACACTATGCTGGGATGATAGAGACAGTTGCTTTCCTGTTACTAAATATAAAATGTGAGTCAGTATACCACAAAGAGGTGAGTCTGGGTTTATCAGCAAATGCATATTCAAAAAGAAGCTGTAGCCATTTAGGGGTCCTTCACAAATGTATCAGGATAAAAAATCTGTTTGTAATATTCACACTGCATTTTCTGCACAGTTACAGGTAGTCTGACAACTATAAATGAAGGTTGGTCTACATGTGACCTTTCGCACTAGAGCTTTCACAACCAAAGGCCCATCGCCTCGTGGAGAGGCCATATTCTCTCTTACCAAACTTGCTTCTAAAGCCGCTCAAAAAGATCAAAAGTCAGCATCATTCATCCAGACAGCACAAACGTCTTTCAAGTTTAATGTAGAACAATAAAAGAAGGGGGTAACCCAAAGGGGGCACAAGTTTCTGAAACTGGGAGATAAAAGAATTGTATGCTGTTATTAAAGAAACGGAGAAACAAAAATGTAATTAAATCATTCGGCCGTCGGAAATTCATTGCCACATTGGGAACGTAGAAATATTATTTAATGATTTGCGTTACCTCTCCGCTTCCCAATATGGAACTTTTATGTCTCTAGGAATTATGGTACATGCTTAGATCTGACAGTCCTAATAGACCTCAAGATAGAATGTCTGTTTGCATTTGAGATTTGACAGCCAAGAACTGAAATAAGTTTTTGGCAGTCCTTTTTTTGATTAACGGGGACTTGGGTTGTCTATAAGGACAAATACTGAAGAGCTGCATTTAATCGATAGCTACCACATTCTCAACTGAATGCAATATTCAGCTCTAAGGCTGGGAACGCACTCTGCAAAACCAACATTTCTCTCCCGGTGTGCTTCTCTCCACTGCAACATGTGTGGCACGGAAAAGATCACCTGCTGTTCAATAGTGTGTGTGGGTGGGGGTGTTTGCAAGACCAACACTACCAATTGCCTTGTTTGTTTTTTTCCAGTGGAAAGCATGGTTTGGCATTACAACAAAGACTGCACAGCATGGTTTTTTACAGTATGCGCCACATGACACAGTAAAATGGCTGGGAATGTGATCTGAGGGTTTAGGTTTGGAGAGAGTATGTGCAAACAGTTTATAATAGTTAGGCCAAGTGCTGCATTATCAACCATGAAATGCCTGTTGGTTTTTTGGAGGGGAAGTTGGAACTTTTTACAAAAATGTTTATTCACACATCACCTTAGCATCCTACAGTGGTGTAGCTAGAAGGGGTGCAAAGCACTGAGTTTTGCAGGTTCCTGAATGGGCCATGCAAGTGCACCGCCCCCTTCTCCTTTGAAGTCATTCCAGGCAGTGGGAGCACCACCCAGAATGGCTCCGAAGGGGAGGGGTAGAGTCCGCTTGCATGGCGCATTCAGGAGCTTGCAAAACTTAATGCTTTGCACCCCTCTAGCTACACCACTGGCATCATAGAAGAGTGTTGTAGAAACTGATTAATATCTTCATTATCCTGCTGGTATTTTAGGATCTGGTTGTGTATTTGTAATCCCATCCATTGGCAACCTCTTCAGCATTCATTGGGGCTCAGGTCTACGTTAAACATCATAGAGGATGTGTGACTGCTGTTGATTTGTGGTTCATCCCCATATCTCCCTGGTAACATCTTGTAAAAGAGGACTTGTTTGTAATGCTACTTCAATTAGGTTAAAATCCTATATAGACTTGCTAGGGAGTAAGGCCCCAATCTATCCCCCTCACCAGCACCAATGCAGCCATCCCAAACAGGAATGCGCTACATCCTAGGGTGATGGGGAGGGAGATGGGACAGCCTCCAGGAGGTAAGTAAAAACATTTTGTACTTACTTCCTGGTAGGCTGCCTGAGCACCACTGGTCTCCTAGGACATACGCCACCTATTTTGGTAGCGTATGTCCAAAGAGAGGAAATGGGGGGGGGTTTTAAAGAGGAGGGGATACAATCTGGCATCGGTAAGCATGATATCATTGCACAATGTGCACCGGAATTCAGGTACTTCAGCCGGGGGAGCATACGTTCTGTTGGAGGAGGCCGAAAGATAGGTCCATAGTCTTAGTCCTATTAAACATAGTAGAGCTTACTTTTGAGTAGACAAAGCAATAGGCTCATACTATTAATGGCAGCTAATGAATTGCAGCAAGGGCAGTGATGAAATATTGTCACACATTCTCTACAGGGAGATATAAGGAGGCATCACTGGGTCATATCAGATCCCTAAACATCTAGTCTAGTGGTTTACTACTGAATTCTGTGATGTTTCATGAATACTATTAGACAAAAGAACCTTAAATGAAGAGTGTCCTGAAGATAAAACCAATAGTTATGATAGTGTATTCAGTTATTTTTCTCTTAGTACCTGGTTATGCTTCATTTGCTGTTCTCTTGAGGGTGCAATCCCAACCAATGTTCCAGCACTGAGGTAAGGGCAGTGAAGCTCCAAGGTAAGGGAACAAACATTGCCTTACTTTGAGGAGGCCTCCATGACTGCCACCCAACTGCAGGATGCAGTACGTATCCCATTGGCACTGCTGTGTCAGTGCTGAAAAGTTGGTTAGGATTTGGGTCTGAATCTAAGAGTATTGCATACTGTGTGTGTTACTCAACAGAATACCAAATCATGAACCCAACCTTTTATGTGTGCGTGTATATCTCCATCCGTCTGTCCTTGGGTTACTTGTCAAACTTCATTTGTTTGTCAACATCTGGTGTTTTTGTCCAAATGGCTACTGCCACGTATCCTCAAAGCCATGACAAGATTTATTTTTCCAGTGTTTGTTCAAAGCTGACACCCACATTGGTAATATAGAATTGGGGGGAGGGGGAGGCAGGAAGCCATACATCAATGGAAGGAACTGAGAGTTGCAGCAAATTATGTATAGTGTTCAAGACTCAAATAATAATGGAAATATGGAGAATTCCTAATACATTAGTTCCATTCTGCAAACAAAAACAGGTAATTGGAATTGCAGAATCCTGGAAGAAATTAGAAAAGGAAGAATCTGGGGGAAGTCTGTAGCTAGTAGATGAAAAGAAAACTGATATATTTAGCCATTTAGTTATTTGATTTTTCTCTGTAAACCTCTTTGTGAACTTTTAGTTGAAAAGCGGTATATAAATACTGTTAATTGATTGATTGATTGATTGATTGATTGATTGATATAATCTGCACACAATGCTTACACAGTACACCTGGCAGGTTCATTGTTTAGGAGAATCACAGCGCAATCCTGAGCTCCCGTGGCCCGCAACTTCGGCAGCACCAAAAATGTCTGCCGCCTCATCCTGAACAGCACGGACTACCGCAGGCAGCACTTTTGTCCCCTTCTCCCAGGCAAGGGAAGTAGCCCCACAGTGGGGCTACTCAATTCACCACCGACCAAAAGGTCGGTGGTAACGTAACAGCATTGATGTAGGATGCCGAGCCCCACATGAACTGACAGGAACCAGTGAAGCGGAGCTCCATCAGACTCAACTCCCTCCTTCCCCACTCCCTCCCTCCAGCATGCCTCTTCCTCACCCTCTCTCCACCTCCTGCCTCCCCATCACGCCTCCTCCTGGCCCTCTCTCCACCCTCCACCCGCCTCCCCCTTCCCCAGAACGCCTCCTCCCTGCTCCTGCTTACCATGCTGTGGCTCAGCGGTCCGTGTGACCACCAAGTGGTAAAGGCTGGGCACCCGCCCGGCGCTAGCCCAGTGCCAGCCAGCACTGGGTTAGCATGGGCACTCACGCGATGGTCAGGCCAGGATTGGGCTCTCAGGCAGCATTTCCTATTTTAAATTTGAAATCTATTGGGATTCCTGCTAACAGGAAGGAGAGACATAGCTAAAAAAAAACTCCCACAATAACTGTGCCATTGTCAAATTATGTTTAACGTTTTCATTTGTACTTGCACATGCCTGATCTCGTCTGATCTTGGAAGCTAAGCAGGGTCAGGCCTGGTTAGTACTTGGATGGGAGACCGCCTGGGAATACCGGGTGCTGTAGGCTTATACCATAGTCTTTCGAAACTGAAGGTTGCCAACCAGTTGAACTGAGTAGTTAAAATACTGTCTGACTTGCAAACTGAGGCTGCAATCCTAACCACACTTTCCTGAGAACAATCCCCATTTAACAAAACAGGACTTACTTCTGAGTAGACCTGGTTAGGCTTGTGCCCTGAGTTACATGCAAGAAGAGTACTAGTGGGATTTGGCTGCTAAAAGCACGTGTCCAGAATACCCCCCCCCCCACCTTGTGATTCCGTACATTGTCACTCTCCTTTGGAGAAGGGATGGAAAGATTTCGCCCTATACGAAAGTCCTTATGAGGAAAGGCTACGGTGTTTGGGCCTCTTCAGGCTAGAAAAGAGACGCTTGAGGGGGGACATGATTGAGACATACAAAATTATGCAGGGAATGGACAGAGTGGATAGGGAGATGCTCTTTACACTCTCACATAATACCAGAACCAGGGGACATCCACTAAAATTGAGTGTTGGGCGGGTTAGGACAGACAAAAGAAAATATTTCTTTACTCAGCGTGTGGTCAGTCTGTGGAACTCCTTGCCACAGGATGTGGTGCTGGCGTCTAGCCTAGACGCCTTTAAAAAGGAATTGGACAAGTTTCTGGAGGAAAAATCCATTATGAGGTACAAGCCATGATGTGTATGCGGAACCTCCTGATTTTAGAAATGGGTTATGTCAGAATGCCAGATGCAGGGGAGGGCACCAGGATGAGGTCTCTTGTTATCTGGTGTGCTCCCTGGGGCATTTGGTGGGCCGCTGTGAGATACAGGAAGCTGGACTAGATGGGCCTGTGGCCTGATCCAGTGGGGCTGTTCTTATGTTCTTATGTTCCTGGAGTATCATGGTGTTCAGATTCTGTAATTTCTATAAAACATGTTCATATAAACTGCTATAATACCTGTCAGTATGATGAGAAACGAAGAGATATTACAGAGGAACAAGGAGAGTAAGATGCAGACCAGACTAGGGCCCCTGTACGGATTAAGGATATACTCCTGCCCCCACATTTACCATTCCCAGAATCATATATTCGAGTTACTGCCTCCATACATGGAAATTTCTTTTAGGTATGGTTTATAGTTGTTGATGTACCTGAATTGGTTTAATCCACTTTTAAAGCTTAGTAGTAAGCTTCTTCCTATAACAGTGCACCATGGATTTCTCTGTGTCAGGTGTATGTTTTAATCATCACTATCTGTTCTAATCCTCCAAGTGCTGTCTATCATTTTCTCATTTTAACTTTTTAAATATTTCAGAACCAGCTGACTCCAGCTCGTCAAACTGGCCCCATCTGTTTTCCATCTAAGAAGCATCCATTTTCCAAAGCGCAGTAGTCTGATTTTTATGATAGATTGTGGAAACTCTTAGCTAAGCTAAGCTACTTTTCTATTTCATATTCCACATTCCTCTATAAAAATCTTTCAATTTTATTGTTTCTTTTGTCTGATTTTAGGTTTTTCTCTCATTTACTGTCACATCAGCAAATCTTATACAGTAGTTCAAAAGTCTCATCACATTTTTATCAAGACCTTAATCTGAATAATTTGGTTAAGTATTAAAAATTCTTAACAGTTGCAAGGACTTTGTAATACAATTTTTTGACAGTTCCCAACTGTATAAATGGAAATATAGATAACAACTGTGAGTTTATGCAGAAGGTTGCAGCTCGATGTTTGCTTAGCATTGTTGGGAATACTAGAAAAATACAGTCTATGTATTTATGTACATTTGACATAAGAACTTAAGAACAGCCCCTCTGGATCAGGCCATAGGCCCATCTAGTCCAGCTTTCTGTATCTCACAGTGGCCCACCATAATTTGACATAATTTTATCTCATGAGATCATGGTTCTAAATTTCTAGAGACTTTCACCATGCACTTTCTAGGTACCATAGATGGAAATATTTTCCTCAAATAAACCTTGTTGCGATCATCCACGGGCTCCAAAATACAAAATAAATGGGACTTTCTTATAGAGAAGAAGGTTGATCAACAGCTGCTGGTCATGATGATGGCTATATGCCCTTTCCAGGTTCAGGGACAATATTCTTCTGAGTCCCATGGAACAACTATGGGAGAGGAATATCTACTTCCTGCTTATGGGCTTTCCACAGGTAGCAGGTAAACCCCTGTTGGATATGGGATGCTGTACTAGATGGGCCTTTGGCCCGATCCAACAGGGATCTTCATATGTTCTGAAGTCTGCCTGCATGTGAGTGTGAGGCTGCATATGAAACTGTAATGGGGGGACAACAGGACCTGGCCCTAAAGAAAGATGAGACTGTGATACCTCTGATTATGGCAATAATACCTGAGTTATAATAATAATCCCCTTTTTGTAGTAACTTCTGCTGACTGAAATTAGAGTGTTCAAGCTTTATAAAAGAGGGGGAAGAGAAGGAAGGCTACCAACAGTTTAAAGCTTACAATCTGTCACACTGTAACCACAAGAAGTTGTTTCAATATTATTTTTATAACCACATATATTTGTCTTCCTTATTCCCTGGAATTTTACCCCCACCCCCAGCACTCCTCTTCTGTTAAAAGGCAAACAAAATTACTTAGTGTTATTCTTTTAAGTGCCTGGCTTTCTAGCTTGCTTTGCTGCTGGGTGAATAAACTGCTGAATTTCCTATCTTTAGCTAGATGGAATAAAGTATCTTGAATTTCTGTCCAGGATAAACCAACACTTGTTTTCAATGCACCCCAGACTTTAATTCATCTACCAATAACAATTTTAGGAATAGGAAAACCAAGAAAACATCCAACTGGCTTTCATTTTATCCTCAGTATATATTTATTTCCATGTAACTGTAAGGTTAACAAGACCTAAGGTTGAAAATGAAAGGTAATGGCAGGTTTGTGAAAGAATTTTTCTTCCCTTACTATTGGATCTAAAGACTATTGGCCAATCATTCTCATTGTTCTCAAAAAGTACATACAGTCAGTTATCTTTATGTGTGAATGTGCTATCTGCAAATTCACTTATCTGCAAATGGCAGAAATATCTGTGCATACTGTGCCAAAGCAAGCTGAAAGTTTTCTGGATTGGGTCAATTTTCCACATCAAATTGGCATTGGTATTGGTTCATGGAGAATTGTCAAACTTTTGTCCAGACTTGCCCCACCATCTTAGGCACCATTCTTGGGGACTCCAGCCAAATCTTCACAATGCTAGTGATGAGGAGAGGCCAATGATGTTGGCCTCTCTGAAATGCTACCTGAGGGCTGCTCTGGGGCTGGGGCAAGCCCAGGGAAGGAGTTGGGTGGAGGAAGAAGAGGGGTGAAGCAACCTCCTCGCCACTGCTGAACTCTGAGGCCTCATAATTGGGCCAGCAACCTTCAATGAGCCAAGGGATAACCAGCATGGAGAAATCACTGTTGCCACAGCCATCATCTAATCAAGGAATATCCAGCATGGAGCAGTTGCGTACCTCCCATAGACTTCCCTGGGGCAAATGCCCCAGGCGCTGGCCACTAGGACCCTGCGGAAGCCTCTCTGAGGCTCCTGACGGGGGCAGAAACTGTTCTTCCAGTTTGCTGGAAGCACAGTTTATAGCATCAGGGAACCTCATAGAGGTTTCCCCAGTACAGGAGAAGGTTGCACGAAGCTCCGTGAGCCTCTGGTGAGTAGGGGGGGTGGATTTCTGCATGGGGTGTGGTGATAGCCCATGGGGGGGAGCCATCTCAGAGCTTTGCCCCAGGTGCAGGGCTGCAGAGGTCCGCGGCTGACAAGGAGGAGGAAACATCACATGTTGGAGATGTTGATAAGCCCTTACATAAGAACATAAGAACAGCCCCACTGGATCAGGCCATAGGCCCGTCTAGTCCAGCTTTCTGTATCTCACAGCTGCCCACCAAATGCCCCAGGGAGCACACCAGATAACATGAGACCTGCATCCTAGTGCCCTCCCCTGCATCTGGCATTCTGACGTAGCCCATTTCTGAAATCAGGAGGTTGCACAAAAACATCATGGCGTGTAACCCGTAATGGATTTTTCCTCCAGAAACTTGTCCAATCCCCTTTTAAAGGCATCCAGGTCTGATGCCGTCACTGCATCCTGCTGCAAGGAGTTCCACAGACCGACCACACGCTGAGTAAAGAAATATTTTCTTTTGTTTGTCCTAACTCTCCCAACACTCAGTTTTAGTGGATGTCCCCTCGTTCTGGTGTTATGTGAGAGTGTAAAGAGCATCTCTCTATCCACTTTATCCTTTCCATGCATAATTTTGTATGTCTCAATCATGTCCCCCCTCAGGCGTCTCTTTTCTAGACTGAAAAGGCACAAACACCGTAGCCTTTCCTCTTAAGGAAGGTGCTCCAGCCCAGCAATCATCTTAGTTGCCCTCTTTTGCACCTTTTCCATTTCCACTATATCCTTTTTGAGATGTGGCGACCAGAACTGGACACAATACTCCAGATGTGGCCTTACTATCGATTCGTACAACGGCATTATAATATTAGCTGTTTTGTTCTCAATACCTTTTCTAATGATCCCAAGCATAGAATTGGCCTTCTTCACTGCCGCCGCACATTGGGTCGACACTTTCATCGATCTGTCCACCACCACCCCAAGATCTCTCTCCTGATCTGTCACAGACAGCTCAGAACCCATTAGCCTGTATGTAAAGTTTTGATCTTTTGCCCCAATGTGCATGACTTTACACTTACTTTCCTGGTCTTCAACCAGGTCTCAATCCAGGTGAGGACCTGCCCTCTAATTCCCTGACTATGGAGTTTTTTCAGTAGCCTTTGGTGAGAGACCATGTCGAACGCCTTCCAAAAGTCCAGATATATAATGTTCACGGGTTCTCCTGCATCCACATGCCTGTTGACCTTTACAAAGAATTCTAAAAGGTTTGTGAGGCAAGACTTACCCTTACAGAAGCCATGCTGAATCTCCCTCAGCGAGGCTTGTTCCTCTATGTGTTTTGAGATTCTATCTTTGATGAGGCATTCCACCATCTTACCCGGTATAGATGTTAGGTTGACCAGCCTATAGTTTCCCAGGTCCTCCCTATTTCCCTTTTTAAAAATTGGTGTGACATTTGCTATCTTCTAGTCCTCTGGCACCGTGGCCGTTTTGAGGGACAAGTTGCATATTTTAGTCAAGAAATCAGCAACTTCATTCTTCAATTCCTTAATAACTCTTGGGTGGATGCCATCAGGGCCCGGTGACTTATTGATCTTTAATTTATCAATGAGGTCTGAAACATCTTCTCTTTTAACCTCTATCTGACTTAATTCCTTGGTCAGGAGGGGCCGTTCGGGCAGCGCTATCAGCCCAAGTTCTTCTGCTGTGAAGACAGGTGCAAAGAACTCATTCAATTTCTCTGCCATCTCTAAGTCTCCTTTTATTTCCCCTTTCCCTCCCTCACCATCCAGAGGGCCAACCGCTTCTCTGGCAGGTTTCCTGCTTCTAACATATTTGAAGAAGCTTTTATTATTCCCCTTAATGTTGCTGGCCATGTGTTCCTCATAGTCTCTCTTGGCCTCCCGAATCACCTTCTTACATCTCTTTTGCCACAGTTTATGTTCCTTTTTATTCTCCTCATTAGGGCAAGACTTCCATTTATGGAAGGAAGCTTCCTTGCCCTTTATGGCCTCTCTAACTTGGCTGGTTAGCCATGCGGACACCCTCCTGGACTTAGTCAAGCCCTTCTTCCTTTGCGGTATACACTTCCACTGGGTCTCTATTATTGTTGATTTGAGCAACTTCCATGCTCTCTGTAGAGACTGGACTCTTTTTACCTTCCCTTTCAACCTCCTTCTAACCAGTCTCCTCATTTGAGGGAAGTTCGCTCGTCAGAAGACAAGGGTTTTTGTGAGAGATTTGCCCGGTATTCTTCCCCTGATGTGCATGTCGAAACGGATTGCAGCATGATCACTGTTTCCCAATGGCTCAGTAACATTAACATCTCTAACCAGGTCCTGAGCACCGCACAATATTAAATCCAGAGTCATCTGTCCTCTGGTGGGCTCCATGACTAGCTGCTCTAAGGCACAGTCAGCATGTCAAGGAATCCTGTCTCCTTTTCGTGACCAGAACACAGATCTTGCTATCATCTAGTTCCATAGACTTGAAGTTAAGATTCAGGTTCATAAAGTTCATAGAGTGTATGATGGAGAGGGTCCCCTTGAACCTAACCCCACTTTCCCCATAGGCTCAATGATTCAGTATTTGCTAATTCAGTATCCATTAGGGTTTCCAGGAACTTAACCCTATCAGATAATGAGAACAGACTGTCGCTGCTGGGATGGGCAAGCATAATTCAGTTGCCTGTCCAATACAGAAAGTCACATGGTCCCCAAAGGCGATAAGTTTTCATAGTTAAATAAAGCTGATCTTCATAGGAACTGTTCATTTCCAAGTTAAGATCATTCTGAACCCTTATGGAAAAGACTGGATAAAGATCTCAATCAGTTTTTTAAAGATTTCAGTAACAAGAAATCATTTTGATCAGATAGTCTGAACAAAGGATGGGAAATCTATTATAGTTCCAGCAAGGAACTGATATTTTTATTTTTAGCCAATAAAGAGCATCAGAAAATATGTTTTCTTGATCTAATTTCTACATGCGAGACAAAGGGATATGTGGATTGCCTGCCTACAGTAAAACACAATCAAGATGGTATTGGTTAAATGGGTCATGTTTTATTAATATAAACATATAAAATCTGTTATGGGAATGTCCTGTTTCCAACTCCATCCCCAAATGGTGCAGATTCCTAAACTGAGGGAGACAAAAACAGCAACCTAGATAGTGGGAGATCAATAAATGTGCTAGCTAGGCATTCTCCTACCCATCACCAACACATTCTATGGCCATGGCCTCTGTTCTCCCAAGTGCAGCAGTTGCTGCAGAGATAATCTCCCCAGATTCAGTGTTTTTCTCCCTGTGTTCTGGATCACTGACCATTCTAGAGGAAAACAGTTCTTTGCAGACAATTACTGAACATGGGGAGAGCTGGAAGCATGACCATGGAGCACCTCAATGAGAAGGTACGGGTAACCAATGCACTTTCTTCTCTCCCAAGGTTCACTGTTCCAATTATGAGAACATATGAAGAGGGCTATAATTTCTTGATTATTGCCATCGCTGCAATGAAGCCATCAAAATGGTTGTGTCCCAAATTTTCTCTGCCTTCCTGTGAACCTTTGACTGTTGTATGCAGTTGTGTTGTTATATTCATTCTTGTGTGCCGTATAATCCAGTATTCAAATGTGTTGTTGGAACCTTAATGGAATACTCTGAGCAATTCTTGAAAGATCAATACTTTAAATGCATTGAAAGAAAGTGCCAACTCAGCTTTTTCACAGGGCAATTGATTTTACATACTCAGGTGGTGTCACCTTACAAGTCTTTGAATTACTGAACTTCTGTAGTTTGGGTTTCGAGTTGTTGGTCTTTTCTATGTCCAGGAATCAGACTGAATTGTTCAAGACTGCAGTTTTCTGTGATTGTTAGACTGGTCTCCTGCCAAGTGGTGGTTGGCAAACTTCAGTCTCGAAAGACTATGGTATAAGCCTACAGCACCCGGTATTCCCATAAAGTCTCCCATCCAAGTACTAACCAGGCCTGACCCTGCTTAGCTTCCGAGAACAGACAAGATCGGGCATGTGCAGGGTAACAGTTGCTGCCAAGTAGGAGAACAGAAATAAAGCTGCATCCCCTTTACTCACACCTTAGGAAGACTCATCTGGAAACTTGTGGGTGGGGGGGGCGGCAGATGTCAGATCTTATCATATGACCTCCTTCAGTCTGTTGCTGTTACAAGGGGCTTCTTTTTGCTGACCTAGCTACAGTTCTCTTCCTGGTGGTGTTGGTAACAGAGGCCAAATCCCTGCCTCAGATCTCTGAGGCTATAAGCACTGAGGCCCTGCCTTCTAGTGTTCTCAAGATGGACAGCCCTGGGGCATTCTCCCTGGGGCATTTGGTGGGCCGCTGTGAGATAAAGGAAGCTGGACTAGATGGGCCTATGGCCTCATCCAGTGGGGCTGTTCTTATGTAGCCATTTTGAGTGGCACTTTGAAAACCATGACTACTGTGACAGCTGCCATATTGACTCAATCATCCTGAGCTACAACAGCTCATCTCAGGAGTTGCATGCCTTTTTTGGGGGGGAGGGGGAGGAGTGGTTGTCAGCATAGTTATGGTAGTCAGGACTGCTGCTTTACTGATATGTGACTAATTGCAGATTTTTTTTTTTTATTTTCACAAATATGGAGTCTGAAAATGCCAATGAAAGAACAGTTTATCTTCCATGTGTAATACACGTGTAATATATGTGTTCTCAGAAACTATTGTAGACTTTCTGTCAACCTATGTCTGCTATCTTTGATTGTGGACATCCAGTTGCAAGGGAGGGCACCAGGATGAGGTCTCTTGTTATCTGGTGTGCTCCCTGAGCAGTGGTGGGATTCAAATAAATTAACAACAGGTTCTATGTCCTAATGAGTAATGAGCAACTCAGTTTCAATTGTTTGCCGCAAAGGACGTTGAAAGACTACAGCTGCACTCCTATACTGTACAGTACACACTTTCCTGGGAGTAAGTCCCATTGAACATAATGGGACTTACTTCTGAGTAGGCAGTCATAGGATTGCACTGTAACTTTAACCAAGTTACTGTAACCCAATGTCTAAATGCAAATTGCAAGGCTGTAATTCTGTCCTCTATAGTCATACTTACAGGCCTCTGGCCACTAGTTTCCAAGGAGGATAAACATGCGGCTGACATGCACACTTCAAATGGACATTTTTTCTTGAATTCTCAAGGCAGTTGTATAATGAAATCAGGAAGGCACCAAGAAGAGGAGGTGGGAACTGCCAGGGCTCCAGGTTACCAACCTCTGGAGACACCACAGCAGCATAGCACCTTCACATCTGCACAAACCAACTTGCTGCACTGGGCTTTGAGCTGGGCCACCTTCCTTCTCAGTGGGAACTTGGTGATTTTTACCAGAGCAGTCAATCCTCTCAAGGATCTGGTTCACTTTTAGTGGTGAACATCTGGTCAGCAAAAGTGCACTGAGCACATAGTCTGACACCTCATCATCAACCAAAAGCAACAACAGCACAGTAACATCTTTACATCTCCCCTTTTTTTTTGTTCTATTACAGCATTCCTCAGCATCTGCCTCTCGCCCGCTGTACCATTTTGCATGGCCCACCTCTGGGAAGTACAACTGGAAGTAACTGGAATGACTTTATCACCAGTTATTTCCATACTAAGAGGCCAGACATGATGCAGCAAACAAAGGTAAGAGGCTCAGGCTTCAATCCTATCCACTTTTTCCTGGTAATAAGTCCCATTGACTATAATGGAACTTACTTCTGAGTAGACATACATAGGATTGGGCTCCCAGGGTAGATGGGAAGGCTTTTTTGAGTGCAAGAAAAGCAGAACTGAGCTTCCTACCACTGTTTGTTGCATTGTATTGCTGGTCTCACTGCCAGGCAGTGGAGGTCGGGGGGGGGGGTCCTGCCATGAGTACCACTGGGCACCACCTCAAGTACCACTGGTGGTATGAGTACTACTGGTTGAGAAATGCTGCTCTATTGCTTTTACCACCCAGCCCCAAAAAGAATTCCAGTGAACTCTAAAACTTCCCCCTCCAACTTCCAACTCTGCAATCCAATGCACGTCTACTCAGAAGCCCAACAAGTTCAAGGGGAGTTGTTGACTTCCAGGGTTTGAGAGAGAATGGCAGCCTTGAAGGACAGTTTCACTAATGAGCAAAAAGGTACTATGAGGGGACTGTTCTTCTAGGTTGCTTTCCGACAGGCAGCAGCAGATACCCATCACTTTGGTCTACTGTAGCGGTGATTCTCCCACAAGTTTGAGGGCTGCTACTGACCAGGGAGTGCAAAGCAGGGGCCTGCAGTGGGTGGGGAGGCAGGTGAGGCAGAACCTCCCCACCACAGTCCTTCGAAAGTGTTGCAGCTGTGTAGGTGCCCAAGCACCCACAACCCAGCCTAAAAATGAAAATTAACAGCACATGTAACAAGCCTTGCAGGTTTTGAGGTTCACCCTGATCACAAGTTCTTCCCAGTGCTTCTCCAGTTCTTTTTCATTAGGTGATAAGACCTAAACCCAATTTGCAAACTTGTTCAAAAAATCTTCAATTTCTAGTCAGCCTGGCATTTCACTTGCATGGGGGGAGGGAGAATAACCTAAAGGAACTTTTCTTCGAGAGAAGGAGCAATGCTAACTGTACCATCCTCAGCACACTGGGAATAGCAGCCCAATCCTATGCAAGCCTACACAGGAGCAAATCACATTCTATAGTCAATTGGGCTTGCTTCCCAGGTGTGAGTAGGATTGCAGCCTAAGGGTTATCCAACTTTCCAGAGCCAATGCAGCCCCGAGGTAAGGGAACAAACAGTTCCTTGTCACAAGGAGACCTCCAGGACTTGGTGCTGGAAAGTTACAGTTAAGAGGACTTAGGACCTAATCCTATCCAATTTTCCAGTGCCAGTGCAGCTGTACCAATAGGGCATGCACTGCATCCTGTGGTGGGGGGCAGGGAACATTTGTTCCCTGAAATTATAGAATAAAGAGTAGGCAATAATTGCTGTTAAAATAGGGGAGGGGATCAGGGTTGCATGGGAGAGGGGGTCAGGGCTGCATAAGAACATAAGAACAACCCCACTGGATCAGGCCATAGTCCCATGTAGTCCAGCTTCCTGTATCTCACAGCGGCCCACCAAATGCCCCAGGGAGCACACCAGATAACAAGAGACCTCATCCAGGTGTCCTCCCTTGCATCTGGCATTCTGACGTAGCCCATTTTTAAAATCAGGAGGTTGCACCATACATGTCATGGTTTGTAACCTGTGATGGACTTTGGAAATTTGTCCTATCCCCTTTAAAAGCATCTAGGCCAGGTGGCATCTAGGCCATCACCACATCCTGTGGCAAGGAGTTCCACAGACCAACCACATGCTGAGTAAAGACATATTTTCTTTTGTCTGTCCTAACTCTCCCAACACACAATTTTAGTGGATGCACCCTGGTTCTGGTGTTGTGTGAGACGGAAAATAGCATCTCTCTACCCTTCCCTTGCATAATTTTGTATGTCTCAATCATGTCCCCTCTCAGGCTCCTTTGTTCCAGACTGAAGAGTCCCAAACGCTGCAGTCTTTCCTCGTAAGGAAGGTGCCCCAGCCCAATTATTTCAGTCACTTTTTTTGCACCTTTTCCATTTCCACTATGTCCTGAGATGTGATGACCAGAACTAGACACAATACTCCAGGTGTGGCCTTACCATCAATTTGTACAATGACATTATATTAGCCGTTTTATTTTCAATACCTTTTCTAATGACCCCAAGCATAGAATTGGCCCTCTTAACTGCTGCCACACATTAGGCTGACACTTTCATCGACCTGTCCACCACCACCCCAAGATCTCTCTCCTGATCTGTCACAAACAGCTCAGAACCCATTAGCCTATATGTGAAGTTTTGATATTTTGCCCCAATGTGTATTACTTTACACTTACTTACATTGATAAGATAAATGAAGTTATAAGAATGAATATACTAACAGATTACCCAAGTCAAACTTAGAAGCTAAACATTTAAATAAATTAGAGAAAACCAATAAGAATTTTTGGAAAAGTTGGGCTGAAAAAGAAGATCACAGCTTAGCAACATTTTTCCTGAGTCACTCCATTTTAAGTGGACAGATTTTGCTGTGGTAGTTTGCTTTGGAAACAGACTTATACCGAAGGACTAAATTCCAGATGGCTTTCACTGAAGTGTCAACAACACACAGAGACAAGTGCACAACTTTCCACCCAAGGCAAATACCAGTCATAGGGAGAGGCATGATCAGAATGATGGGGTAAAGAGTTTAAGCCATCTCTCCTCACTGTGCTTTGCATTGGGACCATTTACATTTGTTATTCTAATAAAGAAACCAAGCATACATGTTGGCTCCAATCACACAGTTTTATTGTTTAGTTTAGCCCCAAAGTTTCAATACACCTGAAATCTGGAGATTTACTTACTTTGGTACAACCACTATTAATGTAATCAAGCATTCAGAATCGAGTACAAAGTCCTTCTTCTTTACAATTTCAGCAAGACTTCTTGTTAGCACACTCCCTCTGTGAAATAATAAGAACAGTATATAGTGAGTATATAATTAAACATTTTTAATTTGGTCTAGCAAGTAACATATGCAGGAAACAATATTCATTGGTTAGGATTGCAGCCACTGTCAATCAGAATGTGAAGAAGGAAGCATCTCATCTTCGTCACTGAGGTTGCGATCCTATCCACACTTTCCTGGGAGTAAGCCCCATTGAACAAAATAGGAGTTACTTCTGAGTAGACTTGGTTAGGATTGTGCTCAGTGCCTACATAGAGGTAAGTTCCATTGTGTTCAATGGGGCTTACTCCCAGGAAAGTGTGGCAAACTCTGCTGGGGCTGCAATCCTCAGGGCGATGGACGGGCAGCTGAACTGCTCCTCGTCAGCGAGGCTGCATGCTGACTGCTCCTGTTGCCCTCGTTAGCGGGAGGGGACACATGGCGGGGGGGCTCGCCCTCAGGGACAGCGGGGGCTCTTTGAGCGGGAGTGGCTCCAGCGCCCCCTCTTCCTCCCGCACCCCCAACCCACCGGGAAAGCTGAGCCAGCTAGCTCAGCCGGGGAGGACAGGCGCGGGCGGGCAGCTGCTCCTGTTTCCGTCGTTAGCGGGTGGGGACACATGGCGGCGGGGGGGTTCACCCTTGGGGGCAGTGGGGGCTCTTTGGGCTTCAGCGCCCTCCTCTTCCTCCCGCGCCCCCGACTCACCGGGAGTGCTGAGCCTAGCCGGGGAGGAGAGGCGCGTGGCGAGCAGCTGAACTGCTCCTCATCAGCGAGGCTGCACGCTGGCCGTTCGCGCCCTCTCCTGCATTCTCCGCATAGTCGCAGGAGGGTCATAGCTGCGCGTGCACTTCCCAGCCAACAACCGGTTCTCCGAACCAAGAGGTGAACTAGGAAGCGGTACTATAGAACCGGCGCGAACCAGCTCAATCTCACCACTGTCCCTGGGGCATTTGGTGGGCCACTGTGAGATACAGGAAGCTGGACTAGATGGGCCTATGGCCTGATCCAGTGGGGCTGTTCTTATGTTCTTATGTTCAGTTAACACCAAGTACAGAACAAACTAACTACACCTGATCCCCCCTGAGACAGAGGCTGTAAACCTATGGCAGTTCTGTATGTCGAAGTCCTAACATTTTCAGTGAGACTTACAGCAGCTAAACATGTTACATGGCATTTGTGGTTGCTGTTGGCCTGGTAAGCGTTGGGGTGGAAGTCAATCTAGGAGCCCCAACTGATGAGGTACATTCTTACCTAGCAAAGGTCATGCTACAATACATTTGTAAATCTTAAAATAGCTTAGCCTGAGAGAGTGGAGTGTGGTTTCAGTGGAAACAGCTTCCAACTCTAAAGAGACTTCACTTTATTAAGTCCTATAAAACAGTTTTTCGTACAGCTTTAATGAAAAACTCTCGTATATAAAAATACAGAAAATGTGTCTATTTAGAAGCTAACTTTATGATATATTTAATATTCTTTTCACAACAAATGAAATTCGAGGCTATCAGCATGAAAAGTTGGCTAATATTCTACCAAAGAGAATTCTCCTGGGGGAGAGGGAAAAAGGCTACAAACATATTATTGATATGGTCGATTATCTGTTGTGGAAACATATATGTATCCAATCTTTGTGGAGTTTTGTGGGGTTTTTTTTGTGGCTTCAGCAACTGCACATTCTTTCATTCTTTTTGATATCTGTAATCAAAGGCAGGCACCACATGAAATCCTCATTTAGTTTACTGGGCTTTAATATGATGGCTTGATAGATTCAATAGCAAGAGAAATCATCATGCCAGCTACTCTGCTTACATAAAACAAAGGGTTTTTTTTTTAAATAACTACAGGGCTTTGTTGTCTTAATGTTATCTTTATAAAGAGAAGTAAAAACAAAAGAGAAAAGCACACATCATTTCCACCCCAAATTCCAAAGCCGGGGAAGTTGTTTTTGGACGCATCCTTATGACTCCCCTGTAAAACCTATGGGAGGCACATACTTTTATCTCAAAACAGAATTTGACTGCTTCACCATCAGTTCCAACAACACAAGCAATTTGCTCATATTATGCACAATGATCGAGGTCATAAAAAAAGAAATTTAACCACACCAACCTCCCGCAGTTCAACTTCCAAGAAAAATGGTGTCTCTCCCCCATAACAAAATTCATACTTGGTAACATAAGAGGATTCCACTGTTTACTTAAAATAAGACCTGAATGATTTCCAAAAGGAATAATAATCAGGCAGCTCAATCACAGGTCATAGAAAAATTTCTGAAATTTACTGGAAAATCTATTAACAGGTTTGGTTTGAGCCAGTGTTTACCAGGGCTTAGCTCCTGAACCTATTTTTGGTACCAGGGTTCAAACATGCAGGGATGTGCTGGAGGCACCTCCCCTGGACTCGAGTCCAGACCTGAGTCTCTGCCCTTTTGACTCGACTCATATGCAAGTCATAACAGGCATCCATCAGGACTCATCTTGAGCCCTTTACTGACTTGTTGTGACTCAAATCACAAATCTTTTCAATACACGTGTCACACAGTAGGAAAGTGAGCATGGGAATGAGTGACAAATGAAACAGGCATCCTGTTTCAATCGCTCTAGGAATCACCTCCCCCCTTCTCCCTCTCCCTGAGCTTCTGAAAGGTACTTTTTCCTATGACTGCTTCTCCCCCCTCCCTTGTCCAGAGAAAAAAATCTGGTGATGCATCCTTTGTCCAATGGATCATCCATTTCTTTGGAGATGGACAAGAGAAGACTCTTCCGCCTTCCTTGCCCATGAACTGATAGCATCCACATTCCTCCTCCCCCCGCCTTGTGCTTGATTCAGCTATCCAAAACAAAACCTTAAATCTTTCTCCTCCCCTTATCCCCCCTTCAGTCCCTGTGTCCTGAACTAACCTGCCCTGCTGCTCGCACCTGTCAATGATGGCTTCTGGATTGCTGCATGAGGTCTTTTGCATGATGTGGAAGCCACAAAAAAGTAGGCAAGCATACCCAAACAGACTTTGAGTCTGTACACATGGGAACTCCTTTTCAAGTCAGTGACCTGAAACTCAAGTTAAGTCTCAAGTTATAGAGATGCTTGATGCGAGTCACATACGAGTCATGGAAATATATGTTTTAGCAACTTGGACTCAAGTCAATTGATTTGCGTTCCCATCCCTGCTAATAGCCCAAAGATGACTTTGCGTTAATCAAGCATGCACAGATACCTACTGTGCAGATGCTGTATTAGTAGATGTTGTTCAACGGAAGAACATGCACTCCAGAAAACGTTGCATTGGCTAATAGTTCTGCAAAAGACTGTGGGGTGAAAATGGCAGGCCTCTCTGCACATCCAAGCAAAGAACTCGGCAGTCCATTCTGCAACCAGTCAAAGAAGGCAGGTCACTCCTGTCTTCTTATAGTTCATAACAGGCTGTCTTATGGAAATACCATGGCCACATTTAGGTATGCTACTCAGCTATTAGTCTGGTTGTTCACTGACACCTCTTTAATTCTTTTTGAGAATTGGCACTGGCCAGATACTGGTTAACCATTCTGTCTGCCCCTTTAGCATGCTTTATCATCTTGCAACCTGCTCTCTGTCTGCTCTGATATAACTGACTGGATATACTAGCATGTCTGATGTTGCCGGTGTTGTGTCACAAATCATCATATTCCACCTGAATTATAGCCAGGACAAATGCAGGTGTGCACCACTTAACAATGGGGATACATTATCCAATCCCCGTTGTTATGTGATTATGTCATTAAGTGAAAATTCAGTCCAACCTATTGCCTTTGTTGTATAAACAGACACTCTGCTGCAGGCTATGGGAGATGCGATTGCCTCATTAAGAGCATCTTTATTGTACTTTGACCACCGTCATATAGCCGGTCCGTCGTTAAGCGAACGGTTGTTAAGAGGTGTGTGCCTGTATTGGGGATATAGTAGTTCTGTGAGCTGCTACATAATGGAATGGCTTTGCATGCAGTCACTTTTTTTGGCTTCCTGTTTTCCGAACTCATTTTATGATGGATTATGTGGGTTGATTGGCAAGAGAAGGGGGGTTTTATATGGAAGAGACAACCATGAGATAGAAAGCTG
Organism: Tiliqua scincoides; assembly: GCF_035046505.1. Taxonomy (NCBI): domain Eukaryota; kingdom Metazoa; phylum Chordata; class Lepidosauria; order Squamata; family Scincidae; genus Tiliqua; species Tiliqua scincoides. Next base: position 22,973,447 of record NC_089827.1, on the reverse strand, counting down.
AAAATAATGAATCTCCAGATTCACATGCTAATAATCATACAATTGAAAAAGATTCTAGATATGGATTTTATAATTCACTGGCCCATCTGGATCCCAGGATAGGATTCTTGAATGGGAGTGGACTTTAAGTTTGGGGATGAAAAAATACAACTCTCCAAAACAATCTGACTATCCAGTAATCTGGGCTTTTGAGAATGTTAATATAGAGCAAGTGAGAGGTAGAAGAAAGATAAAAAGGTTGGCATGCTGGACTTCAAGTAGAGCATCCACTGTCATCCATCAAATTCTTGCTGGGAAAATAATCATCCTTCATCAGGAATTTTCTATGTGATATGATTACTGTTTGGAGCCAGATTCAACTTGCCAAACTCAGTACAGCTGATAAAAGTATAAGGAGGAACTTGCATATTTCTGAGGTATTCATAGCCTGTATTATCAGTTTTCAAACAGAGAAAAACTAAGACCAAAAGTATCAGATACCACTTCTTGGAACACCATTTTTTAAAAATCTAGCAGAAGTTAAATGATGTGTTGGATTAACCTGAGGTATGAAAATATACCCACAGCCAAAAGGAGATGGAATGACTATGATGAAGAGCTCATGGAAAACAAATTTATATTGACCTTGACTAACAGCACCAATAGTTCAATCAAGTTCATCTTTGTATGTCTCAATCAATGTGTTTTTTACCACTCTTCCTCTAAAGTACTGCAGGAACCTGTGGAGTAAAAGTAAAATAAAATACAGATATAACCTAATTATCCACAGATTTTTCACCTGCAGTTTTATCTCAAGGTGATGAGAAGGGCCTTTTAAATTAAAGAAAAAAGTCGTTTAACAATAACCTCATTAATGCGAGAGAAGGTAGCTGACTGACAATCCATCAATCATTCTCTCTCCAGGCACTTAGAACAGCTTCACTCCAAGACAAGCTACCCTCCCTTCCCCCAGTGCACATGAAAGAAAGATAACACAGGCCTACAAAACTGAGGGTCAGAAAAGTTTATCCCAAACTTTTTGGTGGTTTGATATGAATTTGGGGTGCCGATTCCAAAAATGGCATCCATTTTGCCCTATTATGTCTAGTTTTGGAGATATAGTATAGACTCTTTAGGGAATGGTTCAAGCAGCTTCCTCATGTGGAAGCCATGGTGTAGGCTTCCTCATGAGGAGGCTGCTTGAACTATTCACTGAAGAGGCGATGCCGTGTCTCCAAAACTAGACATGATAGGGCAAAACGGATGCCATTTTTGGAATCGGCACCCCAAATATACTCAGGAATTGGTTTAAAGATTAAGGAAGCAAAATGGCCTGTGTAATCACTTTGCATTGGCGAAGCAGGGTTGCTGGCTCAGAGTGAAGCCTGATGGATGGATTGTCTGCGTAATGACTCTGTGTTACATCTCAAAGCTCAGTAAGTCTGTTTGTAAGGACCCAATCCTATCCAATTTTCCAATGCCGTTGTAGCTGTGCCAAAGGTCATGCAATGCATCCTTTGGTAGGAAGGCAGTCACAGAGGCCTCCTTAAGGTATGGGAGTACTTGTTCCTTTACCTTGGGGCTGCACTGTGGCTGCACGGGTGCTGGAAAATTGGATAGGATCGGGCCCTAAATCGCCTAACAAAGGGTCATTGTTTTTTTAAATGGATTTGCTTTAATGTGATTTTTGCCATCCACATGAGTTCTAGGAACAGAACCCTAGTGAATAACGAGATTCTACAAGTAAATATCATATGTTTCCAGTTCAATACAGAGTGGGGTACTGGAGCTGGGGAAAATTGGAGTGGGACTTGATGCAGTCTACAGACCACCAGTTGGCCATCCCTGCCAACTAGATAAACGAAAGCAGTACAAACCTGGACCTGTGAAGAGGGAGAATAAATTATACAGTGTTAAAGCAACAGTGGATATCAAATTCCAACCCAGTGTGAATGATGCCAATGGGCTACCCGTATAATTTTCACAGTGTCAGTTTCTCCTTAGTTTGATGAACTTCAGTTTCCCAAATTCCTCTTCCTGATGCACACCACATATTCACTTTCTCACTTTTTGATTATATTTTGGGTATAATCAAGGCAGAAGGCACTGAAAAAGAAGGAGAACAACAAGGCAAGCTCTTCCTGATGTCTGTGCAACAATGCAGGTGTTGTTTCACAAGGGCTGTTGTTCATCCCCTCTTCCTGACAATTTCTTTTCTTGAGTCATATTTTTGACCAAGGACTAATAAATAATAAAACGATAAAAAATAAAAATAATAAAAATAATAATAAAAATAATAAAACGATATTGATCTGGACTTTTTTTTAATGGAGAACTCCACAGTCTTTCCAAACGGAATCTTGGGGCTTTAAAGCATTGTCATGTCAAACTTAGTAGGGATGCATTCAGTGGGAGTTTTCCCATTAATAAGTGAAGCAAGATTTTTCCTTAGGTGTCTTTAACTGTAAACTATGAAAATATCATTTCCATTCTTTTCACTAAAGCATTAAGGGCCCAATCTTAAACTGGTCCAGTGCTGGTGCTGAACCCTAGCATCAGTGCTGGGTGCTGTAAACCTGCCATAAAGCATGTTTATGGCACCCTCAGAGTAGGAAGCACTGGCGCAGCAAAAGGAGGACACACCACAGCCGGGGGTATGTGGGACTGCAAGGTGGCAGTGCAGCCTCTGGGGGGCAGGGGGAGGGTGAAACGAGAGCGGGTGGAGGGCGGGGTGGGGGGAATAACCAGGGTGGGAAGGGGCGATATCGACGGAGCTCTGCTCCGCCATATCCTGAACTCCGTGTCGGGCCAGAAGGCCCAACATGGAATCTCTCAAGTCTGAGGTGGCAAAATAGGCATTGCAGACTTGAGAAGCCCCATTGCGGGTCTTAGGGCTTTCCCTGGGGGGAAGGGATGTAAGTCCCCTTTCCCCAGGATACCCTTGGCTAGTTTCCAGTTCCTGCTGGATACAGCAGTAGCCTCTTCAATGGGCACCGGGAAGTTCAGGATTGGGCTGTAAGTCTTCATATCCAATTCCATTAGTCTAACATGTGTAACAGTTTAACATGACAATGTATATAGAAGGAACCAAGTGAGCTGATGTGACTGGATATTTAATGTCTAAGTGTAAGAGTTGAGAATCGTAGTAGGAATCTGAGAGTTGATGATATGCAGGATTCCTTTTTTCATTTCCATAGAAAGAGATCGAGCAATTACATATCAGACTAATTTTGTTGTCCAGTCTCACACAGGTTGAACCATATTTTGTTTCTCCTAAAAAAATATTTCACAAAAATTAATTTTCCAACAGCAAAGGATTGCTATTTTAAGTCACTATAGAAATGCGCAAGGGAAATGACAGGTAAGTCTCTTTCAATTCATTCAATAGATTGAAAAGCTAAGAACAAACTGAATGATGGCATTATAAAATATACAGCTGAGTTGTATTATGACATCCCTAAAGAAAAAGACACTTGATCAGATACTATGAAAAAAGCCAGAGCCTCTCCCATTAAACAGGCTGTTTCATTTACAGACCAGAACACAAACAAGTCATTGAAGTGTGCATTAGTGATATACGTTTATTATCTTATCCTTTCAACCCAGGAATTATTTTGCATGCATAATAATGGATGGTCTGCTAGATGGCTTTTTCATCCCAACTTCACTCAACAGTGTAAACATCACTCAGCAAAATTAGAAAGTTGCACCCAGCTGATTTATCTTATTACTTGTCTGAGTATCCTGACCTTTGTCCATGGGCAGTTGGGTCTTTAAAATGCAAGGCTCTGATTTCAGTGGTGAAAACACTCTTAAGGCATTTGAAATATATACTCCAGTAGACTAGAGACAGTTCCTGTTCAATGGTAGTTGCCCCCTGTAAATCACTGCTGGAACATGGTTAATGATATATTACAATGTATGTTTAATTAAAAGAACAAAGACCCACTTTGTTTTTAAATCAGTGAGGTGCAGGCAGTTACTGTGTTAATTAATTCTGGAGACAGCAGGTGGAGAAGGGCCTTTGGCAATATTGTACAGTTTTCTTGATGACATGTTTTATCCCACCCCTCTTCCAAGGTGGCACACACTGTTCTTCACCACTTTTATTCTCAGGTTAGGCTGAGACATAGTGACTGGCCCCAGATCAGCTGTTAAGCTTCAAAACTGAATAAGGACTTGAATGCAGATCTCCTAGGGCCTAGTCTGAGATGCTAACAGGTATGCCACTCTTTCTCTCAATATGTAATATGTCAATATATAACAGTGGGGTGCAGGAGGCATTCATCCTTGGTATGGGAAATGGGGTGGAAAAAACACAGGCTGACCCTATTTCCATCTGTAAGAGATGAATAGATATGGTAAATGTTACAGGAAAGCAACTGCTTTAGTTTGGAACTGTAAAGAAGAATAGGGAAAAAAGTCTTCACAGTATGAATATTGATCTGATTTTATCATTTTGATAACAAATCAAGAAAGCAACTGAAACAGCATTTGCATGCGACAGTGTGAATATACATACATTAACTATTTATTTTTAAAATGTCATGCACCAGGGTAGCTTACAACATATTAAGAACACACAATCAACAGTTTTTAAAAAAAATTACCAAAATTAAAGTCATCGGACACAAATTAACCAAACAAGAAGCAGAGGAAGGATTAACAAAAGGCCAGTCAAAACAGATGAATGTTAACACACTTAAAAATGTTCAAAGGCAGCAATGCTCAGTCCCAGAGAAGGAAATTCAACTATTTGGGTACCACCACCAAGAAGGCCCTAACTTATGTACCCTCCAAGTGTTCCTCACCAAGCAGCAGTACCTGAAGCAGGGCCTCAGATGACTACATTGCACAGGTAGGATGTTACCTTGCAATTGCATGATCTTGTCTGATCTTGGAAGCTAAGCATGGTCAGGCCTGGTTAATACTTGGATGGGAGACTTCTTGGGAATACCAAGTGCTGTAGGCTTATACCATAGTCTTTTGAGACTGAAGGTTGCCAACCTACAGGTAGGATGCACTTCAAGCACTCTGGTCCCAAGTCATGTAGGGCCTGAAAAGTAAGAACCAGCACCTCCTAATGGGGCTGGCAGCATAAGGGCAACCAATGCAAATGGAAGGACACAGGACTAATGTAGCCAGACCACCCCATTCTAAACCACCTGGTGCTTTCAGAGTGGTTTCAAATATGTTAAGAAATTCTTCTGTGAAAGTGTTTATGAATCCATTAAAATTAAATCATGACTTGGAATGGTCAAGTGCTATATCTCGTGCTAGACTTTTTTTTTTTACTCTGGACAAAAATTAGAAAGTCAAATATGCTTCGTCAATTATTTTTCTTCCTCATTCATAGTGATGTGGTTTACAAGCATTCCCTCTGCACAAAATTGACTGCTGGACATGATGAGTCTTGGTATTAGAAGAACGCAACACTATTCAGAAGGGGTCTTCTGCTTTATCCACTGGGTTTCACCAGTTTTACTATTAAAGAGGTACTGCTCTCCTGTCACTAAAGAAAAAAAAAAGAGTCTTAATATTCTGATCAGAAATTGTTACCAATAATAAGCACTTTGCAAACACTATCTTCTTGCAATCCTTATAACAAATCAGTACAGTAGATCAGAAAGCAAGTACTGCCATATTGGAGCTGGGAAGCTGAGACTTACTGAGAGTGGCTTGCATAAGGCCACTTAGCGTTCACATAGGAAGCAACATTCAGTGGACAACTTCCTGATTCAAAGCCCAGTCTTTTAGTCACTGAATGACACCAGCATTCGTTAGATGAATGAGATTATCAGTCATCATGATGCCCTACGTCGGATGCAAGAATCATCCAAAGGATTATGGTAACAGGACAGTACTCATTGGCTTCCATTTAGCAGTAAGAAATTATTTCGTTATTTAAAATGTGAAGCACTTTAAACAACAAGCAGAAACAGTTGCCCTATACATTCATTCATTCATTTCATTTCATAAACCTTTATTGGCATTTAACCCTATACATTTGAGTCAGTTTACACATTCAGTAGCACGACTTAACTCTCTCCACATAATCATTCTCGTATCATGCACACCTGTAGCCCAGAGGATCTACTCAGAAGAAAATCCCATTATAGTCAATGGGGCTTAGTCCCAGGTAAGTGTGGATAGGATTGCAGCCTAAGTCAGGATTCCCTTCAATAGTGTAGCAGTAAGTACTGCAGGCGCCAAACATGCTATGTAAGTAGCCCCTCCCACTCACTGAACCAATCAGCAACTCCTGTGCATTGCCAACGGCTGCCCAGAATGGCTCCAACAGCAAGTGGGAGGGGCCACCTACATAGTATGTTGCAACACCTGCAGTACTTACCATACCGGCCCTCTCTGGCTATGCTTCTGAGTCCCTTTATTATTAGTCAGGGAAATGTTGCCATTCTGTTATTAACCCAGCTGATGATACAGTAGCTGGTTTGATTGGATAAGCATAATAATTTCAGGTGCAGGAATCAACCAAATAACCAGTCGTGATTATTGCGGAAGATTTTCCCTCCAGTTCTGAAGTGTTTCATGTTACAAGGGGGCAGCCAAGCAGAGAGGGTCAGGACCGGCGGGTCATGAGAAACAGAAGGGGGATCAGAGTGGAATTCTGCTGGGGAGAGCCCACTCACTGGGGGACAAAGCGGAAGGTTGCTGGGGAGAGCCCCAAGGACATAGAAAGGGACCAAGTATCAGCCAGAACAGAGCGTCAGGTTCTGTTTGTGTGGGTCTGTCCTCCCCCCCAGACATTGGGAGCTCTTGTCCCCTCAGCTCAGGCCAGGCTGAGTGGGATCCAGGCTCTCATCCTAGTCCAGCAGGGCCTGCATGTGAGACTTACCTGCAGAGCCAGCACCGTTCAGGAGATGGTAACTTGAAAGAAACCAAGCCTGTTTGCATAGTTTTCCCCTTATCTCTTAATAAAACCTTTTGGCATAAAACCTCTGTCGTGTTCTGGAATCAGTGGATTTGTCAGCCTCCTTGCTCTGCAGGTGCTACTGGCAGAGTGAGGGCATTTTAACAACCCTAAATAGCATTCTTGGGGAGGAGTTTCGTCCAGGGAACCCCTCTGGGAACCGGATCTCTTGGGCTGGTGGCAGTGGACTGGATCTACCAAGTCTTGTCCCACCAAGCTGCACATCCAAACTGATTGGAAGGGTGGGGGTACAGGAAGGGAGTGAGCGCTTGGCACTAGGCATCACTGTCCTGGGTCAGTGAGTGGTTGCTAGAAATCTCCCCTTTCATGATAGATGGGCATTGTCAAAGAGTGAAAGAACACAGATACTCCGACTGTCCTTCAAGATAAAAAAAAAATAAACACATTTAAAAAAATAGATATTTTTAATGGGCGAAATGTCAGGTAGTTGAGATTTTAATGCACTGTGGTCTCAAAACTGTGGACAATTTTAATTTTAAAGATAACTACACCAACCACAAAAGTCTTAGAATGTATGTAAAACATTCCTCTCTTTTACAAATGTTGTTTTTCCTAAACTCAGATTACAGGGAATTGGCTAGGGTCAAAAACCAATAAATGTGCTTGTTCTAGCAAGATTTTGAGCTGTGATACTTCATCTTCATACTGCAGGTGTGAAAACTGCATTAACATTTAAGCAGTAAACAAGCCCTGTTCAAATTGCAAACACTAAATTCCTGGGACTTATTAAGGAGTAGGATTATTATAGGGCCTTTTAATCAAAAGTGTGACCTTCCTGGCCTATCAATGTGTGGCCTCCTGCAGGCAGTCCTTCTAATAGCCCCACTAATGGTCTAGTTCTTTGTTCTCCAGACAAGTGCCCACCACCAAGTACATGTGTTTAAATGCACATCTCCAGCACATCTTGAATTAAACCAAAATAGACAGAAATAAAGTACTGATCCTATAACAGTTTTCAATGCATACAATGCTTATTTGGAAAAGGATGGATTTTTTTTTAAAGACATAATTAATCCTGTGTTAATCTCATGATAGTAGTACTGGCTCCGCAGTGGTTCTCAAACTTTTTAGCACCAGGTCCCACTTTTTAGAATGACAATCTGTTGGGACCCACCAGAAGTAATGTTCATGAACTTGGAAGTGATGTCATGGCTGGAGGTGACATCTTCAAGAAGGAAAAATTTTTAACACACCCCTATATGACAAAATCAAATCAATCAAGTAAATAAATTAAAAGTTTACAATAAGTTTAAAAATTTATTTAAAATAAAGAACTCTCCTTACCCTTCCAAGCAGTTGCTGATCTGTTTAAAAAATCCCAAAGGCTGCAATCCTATCCACGCTTACCCAAGAAAAGAAAAGACAGACAAAAGAAAATATTTCTTTACTCAGCGCGTGGTCGGTCTGTGGAACTCCTTGCCACAGGATGTGGTGCTGGCGTCTAGCCTAGATGCCTTTAAAAGGGGATTGGACGAGTTTCTGGAGGAAAAATCCATTATGGGGTACAAGCCATGATGTGTATGCGCAACCTCCTGATTTTAGGAATGGGTTAAGTCAGAATGCCAGATGTAGGGGAGAGCACCAGGATGAGGTCTCTTGTTATCTGGTGTGCTCCCTGGGGCATTTGGTGGGCCGCTGTGAGATACAGGAAGCTGGACTAGATGGGCCTATGGCCTGATCCAGTGGGGCTGTTCTTATGTTCTAAGAATAAGCTCCTTTGACTACCATTGTTAAAAGCATATACAGTACATAGTAGCTTGTTAAAAGTACAGATCTGTACCATTTCCCCAAATGCACGTACCATGATAGTATCAAGTCTAATATATTAAAAATATTTTTATTATTAATTATTAACAGTATTTATATACTGCTTTTCAACTAAAAGTTCACAAAGCGGTTTACAGAGAAAAATCAAATAACTAAATGGCTCCCTGTCCCAAAAGGGCTCACAATCTAAAAAGATGCAAAGGAATACCAGCAGACAGCCACTAGAACAGACAGTGCTGGGGTGAGGTGGGCCAGTTACTCTCCCCCTGCTTAAAAAAGGAGCACCCACTTGAAAAAGTGCCTCTTACCCAGGGGTTATATAATGCACATTGAAATGAATGGGGACCCACCTGAACCTGACTGGCGACCTATCTAGTAGGCCCCTACCCACCATTTGAGAAACACTGATCTACAGTATTTAGTGGTGCTCTTGTACCACTACTCATCCCATCAATACTTCTTTTCCAGTGGTCATTTGCTGTTCTTTCTTCTGAATCTTTTAAAATTTTTATCTTTGGGTCAGGGAGAACAATTTATGGTATTTATTTAGATTGCTTTGTGAACATTTTTGTTGATAAGTGGTGAAGAAATATTCATCATCTTCATTAATCTATTCTATATTTTATACATTAGGCAGGATTATATGCCCATTAATTCCAGGCACAATTATGTGTTAGGAAGAATAGCACAATACTGAAGGAAAAGGACTTCCATATGTTAATGTATACAAGGAGAGAAAACTTCATAACTGTTCATAGTACACTAGTGACACCATGTGGGTAGACCCAAAAATTCTGTTAGGCTGGAATTTAGAACTGCTTTCTGCTACCTAGGATTTTTCGGTACATTTTCCAATCAATACTGTACTTGGTTGTATGCTGACCTTGGAAAACAGCTACTGTCTCTCTAAACAGTCTGCCTTTATACTGAGAAGCTGCATAAATAAATCTCAGTATACCAAATTACTATGCATTGAAACTAAATATATTACTGAACAGATATGAAGTGGACTCAATTCTAAACCCCTGCTAATTGGGTAAGAGGCACTTGTTCAAGTGGGTGCTCCTTTTTTTAGCAAGGGGAGAGTAACTGGCCCACCTCACCCCAGCACTGTCTGTTCTAGTGGCTGTCTGCTGGTATTCATTTGCATCTTTTTAGATTGTGAGCCTTTTTGGGACAGGGAGCCATTTAGTTATTTGATTTTTCTCTGTAAACCGCTTTGTGAACTTTTAGTTGAAAAGCGGTATATAAATACTGTTAAAATAATAATAATAATAATAATAATAAACAGACAACTAAATGGTTCTTCTGACTTTGATCTCAGGATCAGTGATTTGGTAACACCTGAAACTGACCTATGACCATAGTGTTTTTTTACAGCATTAGAATATTGCCAATAATTTACTGCTTTGTCAAGCAAAAGGTGAATGCTGAAATTTAGACAGTCTCATAGGGAAAGAAATGAGGATATATGCATCATATATGATTTTCTGGACTCTAGAGATAAAATTCTTCAGTACTGAGCTTGCAAGACACTTTGGAGCTGGTTGGAGTTGCTCAATCATCATTCATTATCTCTGCCCACAAGTGACAAAACATGCAGGATCTTGTGGGGTGCATGCCCCTGGCCCATTCCCCCACAGAAACTTACAAGGAATGGATTTGCTGTTCCTGCAGCTGTCACATTAATCATGGCAGCTTCGAACCAGGGCCTCTGAGAGGAGCTTAATCAGGGGGTACAAAGTTTCTTTTGGGCCCCTTTGCAAAGGGGGAGGGATGAAACAGAATGGGAGAGGGTGGTGACAGATGAGCAGAATGTGGGCAGGGAGGGGCAAAATAGGGTGGGGGAGGGTGGAGACAGCTGGAAAAGTCTTTGGACTCCAGGTCTACCTACCCTTGTGGCATCAGCAGTGAGATACAGTAATACAGAAAAGCAAACACACTCGTAAATCTCTCTAATATCTTTTAAATATAGAAAATCAGGCAGAAAATGAGCATCATCGTATTTAGGCTCACACTAGAATGGAAAGTGTCCTGTCTTGTACCAAAACCTGCTTCTGCAGCAGCTGTAGTCTTGCAGTTGTGTCCCTGAGCTCCTGTACACTCCTTCATGGTAAGCAGATCCACAAGTAAGCAGATCCACATGGTAAGCAGATCTACAAGAGCTACTGGAGCAGTCCAGTTTCCTCCCAGATTTGACACTGTGTTAAGGACTGTCATGTATGCACTCCTTGGCCCAGCATATATGACTTGTCAGTAGCTGTAGTAGCTGCAGCCGCATGCTTGTGGTAGTGTCCCCAGCATCCCATGCGGGCAACAAGTCTGTGTAGATAGGAAAATGTAAGATCCCAGGAAATTTCTGGGCCCCTTCCTTTGGCTCTTGGGCCTCCTTTTTGATCCTGGGCCCGGGTCCAAATTACCCCCTTTACCCCCCCCCCCAGGCCCTGCTTAGAACTATTAAGATACAAACTTGTATATTCACTCTGTATCTTTGTAACTTTGTATTTGTGCAGAATGTGAAAGTCTATATTAACCAGAAGAATAGATTCATGTCACTTTCACTACTTTACCTGGATCCAGGGCACGCCCATCAAAAATGATAGAGGGCTGGAAGGCAACAGAAATAGCAGTCATCATTTGGCGTCCCAAACAGTACTGGTTTACATGCATACTCAGTTCCCCAAAGAATATTTCTAACCTCTCAGGTAGCCACAAACCCTTGAGCAAACTGAAGCAAGCTATGCAAATTGTGTCTGCTTAAAAGATATTGCTTCTGGATTTTGAATGCATGCTGGATGTTGGATGAATGTTAGAACACACACACAAAAATCCATTGAAGTCTTAGATCATATCCTCCTGTTCCTTTCACATGGGAACTACCTCCTAGGTGCCTAGTTCCAGATTTTAACAAACCCCTTTCCCCACAGCATCCTGAACAGAGTTCCTGTGTCCAGTCACCAGAGGGAAAAAGGTACACACCACACCACAATTTTTCTCCTAGTTACAAAGAGATAGACCTGGACCTCAGACCTTAGAGCTTGCGTCCTGAGTACACTTCTGCACTGCAGCGAGTCATGGACTCTCCGCTCACAAAAGGAGAGGAAACTGAACGCTTTCCACATGCGCTGCCTCCGACGCATTCTCGGCATCACCTGGCAGGACAAAGTTCCTAACAACACAGTCCTGGAACGTGCTGGAATCCCTAGCATGTATGCACTGCTGAAACAGAGACGCCTGCATTGGCTCGGTCATGTTGTGAGAATGGATGATAGCTGGATCCCAAAGGATCTCCTCTATGGAGAACTCGTGCAAGGAAAGCGCCCTACAGGTAGACCACAGCTGCGATACAAGGACATCTGCAAGAGGGATCTGAAGTCCTTAGGAGTGGACCTCAACAAGTGGGAAACCCTGGCCTCTGAGCGGTCCGCTTGGAGGCAGGCTGTGCAGCATGGCCTTTCCCAGTTTGAAGAGACACTTGGCCAGCAGTCTGAGGCAAAGAGGCAAAGAAGGAAGGCCCATAGCCAGGGAGACAGACCAGGGACAGACTGCACTTGCTCCTGGTGTGGAAGGGATCGTCACTCCCAGATTGGCCTTTTCAGCCACACTAGATGCTGTGCCAGAACTACCTTTCAGAGCGCGATACCATAGTCTTTTGAGACTGAAGGTTGCCAATACAAAATACAAAGAGATATTCCAGGACCATAAAGTGCACACTTGCTTGTGAAGGGGATGAGGAGTACCTTTTGAAGTACAGAGACAATTGTAAATTGCTTGCAGACAAGATCCAGAAGTTAAAATATTCTTCCAAGTCCTAGATAGAATTTTGATTTACCAAAATAATAAAAAAACACATTTTCTCTTGACAACTTGACAATTCAACACACTTACATTGAGGTTTGCAGGCAATAATCTAAAGCTCGTATCAGACTTTGGTTCATTCAACACTGGAGTCATTGTTCTAATTGAGAGAAACAGTACACATGGTATTAAGGCATTACAACTTTATCATATATAAGGCCCAATCCTATTAGCGGGATATGCTTGCAAATGACAAGGTCTACCAGCATATCCCACAGTCCAGCATTGCAGCCACCTGTTCAATGGTCTGCAGAGCATGGCCACCACTGCAAAGGTTGGGAGGCTGCCCACTGTCAGTAGCGCCCCACAGATTGCTGATCCAAGTGTGTTGGAGGCAGGAGCAGATTTGGGCAGGGATCAGGCCAGGCTGGGGGTGGGATAGGGCAGATCTTGCCAGCGATGATGTCTGCCAAGTCTGATGTTCTCTTTCTGGGCCTGACACACTCCCTTGGACTGTGAGGATCACAGGGAGAAAATGAACAGCACGTAATGTTGCAAGGTAGCTACTTGGTTTATGTTTAAGTAGTTCTGATGGGACACTATGACAGTCATGAAACAACAAAAGTCCCTGAAGTATCTCCTTACCTTGGTGAACTGGCAACTTTTTCAGCATTTGAAATCAGTGGATGGCTTTGATCAGAACAGCATTGGGGAAATAAAATTCCACATTTTGGAACACTGTTGAAAGCAACAATGTCAGTTATATCAGAAGAACAGAACTGAAGAACAACCCCAGCAGCATTGCAAATTGTTGGACAAGGTCTTGGTGCACTAATAGAATGGCATAAAAAGTGCTGCCAGCACACTGTAGAACTATGATTTTTGACCTTGTGTGCAAGCACACATGTCCGTAAACAACATGCATTCATGATACAGTTGCATGTGAAGCCATAAGAAGTAAAACCTAATAAAACCAACAACAATCAAAACAATTCACTCATTGACTTCCCAAACAACAAAACGACTGTACATTAAAGCCTTTGGCAAATAAGAAGAGTGCCAGGAAACTGCATTTTGTGCAAAATGTGGCAGACTGTGTGGTGGCTGACTGGGGCTTAGCAGTTTGTGTTAGGCTGCTGCTCTGGTGGCTACACTGGTTGCTGGTTCTTTTTCAAGCACACCACAAGGGGCTGGTTTTGACCTTTAAAGCACTATACAATTTGGGACTGGGATTTCTAAAGGAACCAACCAACTAAGATCAGGGCTTCTCACACTAGGGCGTCATGATGCCCAAGCCTGAGGGCCCTGGAATGTTTCCCCTTAAGGGGTAGGGGTAGGGGGAAGGCAGCGACACAATCTCCAGGATCATGTCGCTAAGGGGGCTGCAGGGACTGGCAATTACCTACCGGTTCCTGTTGCAGCTTCCCGGGGGTGCGGGGAGCCCTGCACAACCCTCCACAGGGCTCCCCAGCCTTCTAAAAGTGAAAGTGGAGTGATCACACTCCATGTCCGGGTTTGTGATCACTCCGCTTTCACTTTCTGAAGGCTGAGGAGCCCTGCAGATGGTTGTGCAGGGCTCCCCACAATCCTGGGACATTGCAGCAGGGACTGGTAAGTAAATATGAGTCCTGCAGCCCCCTTAGCGAGGCGATCCGGGGATTGCGTCACTGCCTCCCCCCACCCCTGCAAAGACTTATTGCGGTTCGAATTGTCCCAGAGAGCTTGAGAACTGCTGCTCTAATGTAATCAGAGTGGGCCGTGCTGCACATGCCATCCTTGGTTGCTGTCAAGTTGATGGCCAGAAGGGGCAGGACCTTCTCTTTAATGGCACTCAACTCTAGAACTCCTTCCCCTTTTTTTTTTAGTAAAGATCAACACTCCCTCAGCCAGCCTTTCAGCACAGGCTAAAGACACTCCTTTTTTTGTCTGGCATTCCCCCCTCCCCCGGTCTTTTTATGCTGTTTTTAGTTGTCATTTAATCCTTGGAAATAGGCTTGCTTATTATCATCTGCTGCTATTTTTATTGTACTGCTGCTTTTTATTACATCATCTCAGTTCTACTGATTTTGGTTTTTGTTATTTTTGTTTCATTGTCTTTTAAATTATTTTTATAGCCACCTTGGGTGTCCCATTTTATGGGAAGAAATTTTGTGAGTTGTGGGTCCCACCATCTTGGATCTCGCAAGATTTTCCAAGGTCTTAGATGGCGGCACCCAAATTTCACAAGACTTGAGCACCGCCTTCTTGGATCTCACCAGATCTCACAAGATTTGGGTACCACCATGCAAGATTTTGTAAGATGGGTGTCACATGCATTATGTATGCCAATAAAGGTGATTGGATGGGACTGGATCGAATATGGTGGTGCCCAGCTCAGTCAGGAGGAAGAGGCTAAGGGGGTGCTGTGACTCAGGTAAGTTTGGGAAGCACAGCTATAGAGCTTTCATAAGTTTAAAACACCACTCTGAACTGTATTTGCAAATGAACTGGAAGCCAGTATTATAAAAGCTGATTAGATGTGGTCCAACCAAACCTACCTAGTAATCAATCTTGCTGGCATATTTGAACCAAACCAAAGTTTCAAGGCTGAATTCAAACTTCAAAGCAGCCCCAATGCAGTATTCAAATTTGGTCATGGACAGCCAATCTAGCAGGGCAAGGATAACAGTGGCCTGCATATAGGTCACCCAGGGTATGGGTTATGCCTGAGGTATTCAATCTGTGCGTCCCACCTCACTAGTGAGGTGTGGCTAGCCTCCAGGGGCATCACCAGGCATCTCAGGGAGAGAGGCTGGGCTACGCTGCGCTGCTCCATGTGCTGCCTGCTGACTTGCTGCTTTTCTGCAGCTGTGAACAAGGTGGGTGGGGCAGCGTGAGGCTGGGAGGATTGTGAAACATGCTGGGAGTGAAGGCTGGCTGGGCAGGCAGAGGTGCCACATCTCATCATGGAGCTCTCTCCATGTGCAACCTCGCCCCAAGGACTACATTTTCCAGTGTGCCCCCCGCCCTGGGCATCCTGGGATTGGTCAAGGCTGGAGGAGAGAAGAGTTAGGAGGTGCTGCATCTCATCAGCACAGGGGCACTCCTGGCAGGCTTCATAGTGGGAGGGAAGAGTAAGTTCTCCACTTGGGGAGCCCAGCCTGCTCTTAGTGTCCAAATGCTCCAACCTGCATTCCTCCATCTTGCCTGGGGGGAACAGGGGTGGCATCTGCATGTTGGGTGTATGTGTGTGAGCAGCCCTCATCTACTTTGGGGTGAGTTGTAATCTTGCTATATGTGGCTGAAATCCGTTCCACACTTTCCTGGGTATAAGCCCCATTGACTCAAATAGGGCCTACTTCTGAGTAGACCTACATAGGCTTGGGGTCTGTGTCAGCTTAACCAAAGATCCTCACCTTTCTCTTTTTCCTCACCCCTTCAAAAAAGAAAAAAAGCCACTCTTGATGGCTTTGTCTCCAAAAATTGATTAAAAATAAAAAATCCCCATTCCTTTTCAGCCATTCCTTTTCCCTCCTGCCTCCTTTTGGGGGGGGGGGTACTCTGTTGGTTACTATTGTAAGACAAAAGGCACAATCCTAGCTAGGTCTACTCAGAAGTAAGTCCTATTGTGTTCAATGGGACTTACTCCCAGGAAAGTGGAGTTAGGATTCCAGCCAGTCTCTAGGTCTCAGTTTGCATCAGTTTGCAATTAGCAGATACACACAAAACAAAGTCTTCCTCTCCCCCAGCAAATTCATCACTTCCCCCTCCCTTTCCAAAACCCACCAGGTGTGCTGCCAACAAACTCAGGGCACAATCCTAACCAGGTCTACTCAGAAGTAAGTCCTATTTTTTTTAATGGGGCTTACTCTCAGGTAAGTGTGGTTAGGATTGCAGCGTCAGAGTGCTGGCAGCTGTTTTTTTGTTTCTAGTGTATAATTATAACACCTTCATCCCCATTTGGGGGTAACTGAGATGAGGTGTTGTAATGGGGAGCCCTGGCCAATGGCTACAAGGATCAGGGGAGGCGCGAGCAGGAAAAGTTCAAGAACCACTGGGTTATGCTGTAGGTTTGGAAGGATTTGTTTTTGAAGTGCTGTGGGTTTATTTTTTGAGCTTTCTGAACTGTTGGTAGCAAATCATCACTTGGAAGGGGGAGTGATTTTTGCGTAAATATGGTGTATGAGAAAGAATTGAACCTCTTCCTTTCCATGTGCCCAGTTTCCCAATGGCTTCCCCCTCCAGTGTGGCTCTTGTTTTAGGAAAAAAAATGTACATCTGGTTGGTAGCATGTCTCTAGGGCAGTGGTTCTCAAACTGGTGGATCATGACCCACCAGTTTGTGTAACACTTCCTCTGTCCCTTTAATGGATAGGAGAAGGGGAGAGGCAGCAACGTGATTCCCAGGATCACATTGCTAAGGTGGTGAGGGGGGGTGCTTTCCACTTTCTTTTAACTAGATGGGGCTGCTGGAGGCTGCAGGAGGTTTGGGGAGCCCTGCATAGTGCTCCGCAGGGCTCCCCAAAGCTTGGAATGTTCAGTAAAAGCAGGTGCAAAGCACCTCCTGTAATATGGAACTGCTTTGCAGCAGCTTTTACTGAACAGCTTTTACTGGCTTTTTTCAAGCCGCAGGGATCCCCGCACCTTCTGCAGCCTCCAGCAGCCCTACCTAGTTACAAGTGGAAAGCACCTCCCCTTGTCCTCCTAGCCCCTCCCCTGCAAACCCTAGCCCCTCCCCCACAAACACTTACTGAGGGATTAAAGGTCCCTCAAAGTTTGAGAAATGCTGCCCTAGGGCACACTTTCAACTTTCAGAAAGAATCCAAACAGATCTTACTCTTTGAAGCAAGCCCAAGTTGCCATGTAGAGAGTCATCAAAAGCAGAGCTGCTGCTACAGTTAGAATGGCAGGAAACCACTTTTGGGGATGCCAGTAGTACAGAGTGCGAATCAACACCGAAGTGGTAATCTGTGAAAAAAAGAAATACTCAAGATACAACAGCAGGTACCTGCAAACCAAGAACAGCAAATGGAGGACCTTGTTTTTTTTTGAATGAACATAAAGTGGTGGATAAGATTCTGACTCATTTCCTTGCAAGGTCCATGTACATGATTCCCTTGGTTCATATGATCCCCTGAATAAGAGACACATAAGTCTGGTCAGCCTGCCCATGAAGCGACCTGATGCAAGCATGCATCAGCAGGAAGTGATGCAGCAAGGGGAGTGGCAAATTTGGGGTGTCCTTCACTATGAGTTGCTGTCACCTCACTCCACAAAGCATGAGCCACATTGATCCACTTCCTGCTTGCTAAGTGCAATACTTTTAAATATAACCCAAAGTCCCACACTTCCCAGTTTGCAGAAAGCCATGAAAGGGATTTTTCTTTTTCTTTTTCAGTGCGCTGTGTCAGATGGGGCTGCAGCAGAGAATGCAATGGGGAAAGACTCTCTCTCTCTCTCTCTCTCTCTCACACACACACACACACACACACACACACACACACACACACACACACACACACACAAAGTTGAAAATTTCTGCATAAGTGTATGGGACAAAATGCTGCCCATCAAGCGCAGGCCTTGGTATGGTAAAACTACAATCAATTAATGGCAATTGTGTCTTCTCCCCAGCAGATGGTAGTATAACATCTGTTAAAAGAAGCCCTGCACAGCATATGTGCAAGGTTGAGTATGAAGAAACATAGGAGAAAAAGATATGCTTAGAAAAACTAAGGATTGGGGTCTTTTTGAGGAATTGCAGGATAAAGCTGAATGTTCCTGTGGCATTTTATTTTTCTTTTGCAAACTTCAGCGATTCATGATTCTGAGTAAAAGAACACAACAGAAGATGCTCAGCAAACTGAAAAAAAGAACATAGATCTTTTGTTCTTTTAAAGTAACTAAATCTTAAAGTAACTAAATTTTAAGTTACTTAAGTTTAAATTTTAAGATTTTAAAGTAACTAAATAGCCTAATTAGCTTTAAGAAAAGATGTCAGAGGGAATTTTTAAAAATAATCTTAGCATAGCCTAGAAAAAAAGAAGATAATATTTTGTCTGGGATCAATTTTTAGGACCTCTGAAAAATCCCCCTCTCCCTACCACTGGACTTGGTGCATTATGTAACAAGGGGTTTGGGACACTACAGCAGTTTGTATATTTGACCCTTGGTGGAGGCATTTTGGACTTGGCCTCAAACTGTCTGTGACCAGGGTACATGGATAACATCTAAGGTTTCAAGCCTTGTTGTGTATTGCTTTGTGGGAACGCAATCCCCCTTGTTGCCCCACTTACCATCACTAGACAGCTTGGGAATAGGGGACAATATCCACTACA
This sequence comes from Tiliqua scincoides, assembly GCF_035046505.1. Lineage (NCBI taxonomy): Eukaryota > Metazoa > Chordata > Lepidosauria > Squamata > Scincidae > Tiliqua > Tiliqua scincoides. Next base: position 22,954,635 of record NC_089827.1, on the reverse strand, counting down.
GCAAAGCTGAAGCTGTAACTTCCATTTTCTAGGCTCCGGCAGTGTTGTTATTACCGCTCAGCAGGGCCTAGGGGTTGAATCCAGGCACAATGTAGAAGCCAGATCAATTTCCAATTAACTTTGGAGCAGATTTCAATGGCTCTGCCCATCACTACTATCAAAGAGCAAGCCTAGATTCAGCCTCTTTAGCAGCTTAGTTTTTGAAGTTCCTGCTGGGATCACTCCATACTAGAAGAAGGGATTCAGCGTATATCTAACTGGAAAAGCTTATTTCAGAAATAACACAAACATCTTCTTTAAGGGATAAACACTTCTAAGAGATGAAGACTGTGTGAGCCCAGGGTATACTTCAAAATCTAAGCCAGTTCTTTCTTCCTTTCTTCCTTTCTGTGTGTCTGTCACTGCAGTTCATTGAAGATGTCAGCCTTTCCTTTCTAGGCTGACTTTTTTTCCAGGGATACCAGACAGATGAGTATATACAGATCCTCCATTCTGATAAAGCAGGTTGTCATCAGGGTAGGATATGGTTATTTGGGACCGCTGGAGTAACTGACTGCTATTGGTCAAAGCGTTGCATTAACAAAGGATCTGAACACAGTTTTCAAGTGTGGCTGATATTCATCTCAACATTATGTCACCAAATGATGAAACTTAAGGATCAAGATGGTTAACATCTGTTCTGTGTGATTTACCAGTGGACCAGGATGTACAGTTCCCTATGAGTGTGGCCAGTTAATTTGATTTCCTGGCTTAATGTCTTAATGATTCAGCTGGCTCTCTTGTTTTAGACTTATCACATTTACATACATTGATCCAGGAGGTAAGTATTCAAGAAAATGCCCCAGGGAAAACAACTGAAATTGAAGATTCAGTAGAGGACTCACACAAACCAATAGGCCTTAACTGTGAGACTAGATGCTGGGAAGAAAACACATGCAAGCAATCATTATCTGCAGAGCTTCTAGAACAGGGGTGTCAAACTCGTTTCATACAGAGGACCAAAGTTAGCATTCATGCGACTTGCTGAGGTTGGGAGTGACATTAAGTAGAACGTTACATCATTAAACAGTTGATGGCCAGAGATAAGCACTTTGTTCTCACATTAGCTACAAATCTTGTTCATATTTACAAGATATGAGAGAGTCCAATTATCAAGCTGGGAGAGTCCAATTATAATGGGTGGTATCCCTGCTCTAGAAACTTCTTGACAGCTGCTGAAGGGAACCAGATTCTGAACCCAGTTGACCCTTGTTTGAGTTCAGGTCCAAGCCTATGATTAGACAGGATGAAGCAGTCCATCACATGCAGATTTTGGGGGAACTATTTAAAGGGCAACACATTATCAATTATCTTATTATTATGTTCATACCCCCAATGGAGGACAATTAGATTTTCTGCATCAGGCTCTAGATGTTTTGGGGTCTTTCTATACCAGGGGTGTCAAACTTGTTTCATACAGAGGGATGAAGTTAGCATTCATGGAGCTTGCTGAGGGCCAGAAGTGACATCATTAAACAGATGATGGTCAGAAATAAGCACATAGTAACTCATTTGCTGCAAATGACAGAAGAGAAAATGTGCAAATTTTCAAGATATGAGAGAGCCCAATGATCAAACTGGGGGAACCCAATTATAACAGAGGCTGGATAAATTGCTTCTGGGGCTGCGTTTGATCTGCAGGCCTTACGTTTAACACCCCTAAACTATACAGACTCTATTTCCAGATCTCTTTTGAAAGCATGCTCAGAACTTACAGCAGTTGTTGTGTTCATGGTACTTGAAGGCTTGGTAGTACTCCAGGGAATCACATGGATCGTTATAGTTGCTGTAGTGGACAAACGGTGAGGCAAGATGACATCCAACTCATCAGCCACTTCTATAAGTAGCTGAAACATGGTAGGGTCTTGAATTCCCTGAAATACATCATATTGGAAGTTCTGTGTTGTCACCAGTGAAGGTGGTCCAGACCCTGACCTCTGGAGTTGGAACCGATTGTGTGCATTTCCTAGGAAGAATTTGGTGCAAAGTACAAAAATGACATCTTATTACAGAGTTATGCATCTCCAGCTTCTAGAATCTTGAAGAACTATAGATGACTACAACATTTAGTATATCACACTGAACACATAGTTAAGTTCTGATTATGCTAGGACAGTCGCTCCCAAACTGTGGGCTGGGACCCACTTATGGGTCACAACCTGATTTTGGGTGGGTCGCCAAAGAGTAAGGGAAAGATCAGATAACTAATTGCCTCGAGCCCTGAGGCTATTGAAAGATCAGCTACTGTATCTACTAATTACCCTGCAAAGAGCTCAGCTCCTGCAGTTTGCAAGCTTGTGTAGAGAGAAAATCTGAGGGCCTTTTTTCTGGTTATTGTTACTTAGAAATGATATTTTATTTCTAGATCTCCTTTTTTTTAAAAGTTTGGCAAACTTAGGTGGGTCCTGATAGATTGTTGTTTTAAAAAGTGGGCCCCAGTGCTAAAAACTTTGGAAACCACTGTGCTAGGATAATGCAAGCATTCTTCTAAACAGAACAAAGATAGAGGAGCAAACCAAAATATCTGTTTTGGGCCTGAGCATTATTTAGTCTCTCCAGTTGTACCTGAAGCTGGGGAGCTCTGGCATCCACAACCAGTTGCATCTCCACAGGAGGCCCCCAATCTATGGATAACTGAATCTGCAGATATGGAATCCATGGATATGGGGGCCCACCTGTATTTGTGTTCGGTTTCAAGATTCCAAACCTCGGGAGCCCTGCAGAGGGCTGCGTTGGGCTCCCTGCACCTCCTGCAGCCTCCAGCAGCCCTCACTCAATCCAAGTAAGCACCCCCCTTTGCCCCACTTAGGGACAAGATTCTGGGAATCGCTTCCCTACCTCTTCTCTTTCCCTGCCGCTTAAAGGGGCGGAGGGGAAGTGTCACACGAACTGGTGGATTGCGACCCACCAGTTTGAGAACCACTGCTCTAAAACATACTTTGCAATGTCTGAGAGTGCGTTAAATATTGCCTATGAATTCTCTGCAGCAACCGCCCTACTCCAGGTTCATGCGCTTCTCTTCTAGGATGCATATTTAATTTTGAGTCACCTCTGGATTGCTAGTAAGGAATCTGCAGATATCACAGCCCGATTTTAAATCCATTTAAAAAACAAAAAAAAGACATAAAAATCAGGTTTCCCACCTATTCGGGGCATTTTGGGACAGAAAGATCCACTTCTGGGGCACTTGGGGGTTCCTTGCTCCTCCTTGCAATGCATTCTGGGGTAAAGCTGGCAGGAGCAAGGTATCTCCATGTGTTGCATCCAGTGGGGTGGCAGCGCTCCCCCAAGAGGCCGAGGGGCATCGAAGGGGTTCTTCTCTGACATGGCGCCTCAGGTATGAATCAGGAGGGGGTCAGTTTACCCAGAATGAGGATCACTCCAAGGATAGGCCTAACAGGGTTCATTAGCAACAACACAGCGCAGCCCAAATACATGAGGGTCCCATGTGGCAGGGCACAGATGCCGCCGTTCCCTCTAGTTCTACTAGAGTCCAGTCTACTCTAGTAGAACAGTAGAACAGTCTACTGTCCAGTAGAACAGTCCAGTTCTACTCAGATGGGGAGGCAGGGCTCTGATGTCTCTCTCTGTCTTTCTTCTTTCCTTGTCTCTTGGGCAGGGCTCTGATGCCCAGGATGGTTCAGCCACACCCGCAGGGCAAAAGAGAAAGGGACTGGGGAAGGTCTCAACTGGCATCTCTGAAGGTTCCTCATGGCCTCCTTTCTACTGCAGGGTGCAAGTTCTGCTGAGGAAGATTCCTGGTGGAGGAGGGTGCAGTCGGGCCCCACCATGAGGAGACAGGCAACCTGCATCCCTCTCCCCCAAGATGGCTCCTTCCTTCGATCTTCTCCCCTGCCGGATGCACCTAGTGTCCTTAAGTGACTTACCTGGCACTCAATCCACACCCCTCCTGTTCTAGGGCTTGGCACTTCCCTCACTGACTTGCTTTTCAAATTTAAAGGGCCATTGAACCCCAGATCCCTGGGCCCCATCCCATCCAGTCTTGTCGCCACACCGGTTGGCAACCTTCAGTCTCGAAAGACTATGGTATAAGCCTACAGCACCCAGTATTCCCAGGCGGTCTCCCATCCAAGTACTAACCAGGACTGACCCTGCTTAGCTTCCGAGCTCAGACGAGATCGGGAGATAGTGTTCAGTATAGGGAGATGGTTGGCAACCTTCAGTCTCAAAAGACTATGGTATAAGCCTACAGCACCCAGTATTCCCAGGCGGTCTCCCATCCAACTAACTAACCAGGCCTGACCCTGCTTAGCTTCCGAGATCAGACAAGATTGGGCATGTGCAAGGTAATGCAACCCAGACGTGGTCTTTCACTCCTAAAAGTAGCTGCAGAGGCTTGGAAACAACATGGCTTGGCCCAGAAAAGGAAGGAAACACAGATTTAGCACTTTTTTTTCTTTTTTTTCTTTTGCATTTAAAGGAATTTAAAATCCACCCCCAGTATCTACTGGCATCTGTGGTGAGTCAAATCCATAGACACCAGACCCACGGATACCAGAGCCCATTGTACTGTTATATCATTTCTGATCTCTATGCAGCACCCTCCTAGCAAAACCTCACTTTGGAGTGGGTTTGCATCTGAAGATGCTGTAAAGATTAACAGACTGACAATGAATGTATGGTTATTACATATTAGATATATTCTTACCTCCCACAATGGTGTAGCTGAGTTGATGAGCTGGAGAATCTTTGTCATAGCAATTCAATTGTAGAATGGGTGTCTTAATAGTAGAGGAAATTACTTTATCGGCATATGGGGGAGTACAAACAGGAGGCTCATCATTCACATTCTGTCAGAGAACAAATTGACAAAAAAATTTCTACTACATCCTAGAAGGAAGAGACACAACCACCCAGCATCTTAGCATCTTCCTTTATTCAAGGCACTAAGAAAGACAATTCAATTTTGGGAGATACTGGCACATTATCTACATTGGCTGATGTGGCACTCTCTCCCTCCCCCCCTTTCAACTGGTCAGATTTGACCTAGCCATCTTCCAGATGGTTGTACATATTCACAAATATAAAAGTTTAGGAAAGGGATGACTTTTTAAAATAATACCATTGATAATATAAGAGCCCAATGCTATCCAACTTTCCAGCACTAATGCAGCTGTGACAACAGGGTTTGTGCTGAAGTAGTCATGGGTACCTCCTCAAGGTAAGGTGTCATTTGTTCCTTTACCTTGGGGCTGTATTGAGGGTGCATCAGGACTGGAAAGTTGGATGGGAACGGGCCCTAAATTTTCCAAACAACAAATGTTTGTTAGACCATTCATAAATCTTTGAATTCATAACGTCGGGAAGCAGATCTGAAGTTCTACCAACCCTATTGTTCTTGGTCAGAGTCATCAATCTAAAACAGGGGTGTCCAAAGTTTTTGTCAGGAGGGCCACATCATTTCTCTGACACTGTGTTGGGGGTGAGGGAAAAAAGAATTAATTTACATTTAAAATTTGAATAAATTTACATAAGTTTACATAAATGAATATAGTAAAGATAAAAATTATATGAATGAATGAAGGTCTTGCAATAGCTCAAGGCCTATAAAAGGCCTTGCACGAAGCAAGGCTGGCCTTTCCTTTGCTGCTGCTACTGCATCACAGACATGAAACAACAAGTAGTGGAGGGAGCCCTCATCCCACAGCTCACACAAGAGGTCAAAGTTGCCCTCACACTGAGAGCAGTTGTGTCGGGCCAGTGTGGGCTCCAACAAATCTCTGAAGGGCCAGGGGCTCATTGGAAAATGGGGGTTCCCTGAGGGCCGCATTGAGAGGCCTCGAGGGCTGCACGTGGCCCCACGGCCGGGGTTTGGGCACCCCCGTTCTAAAACTTAACACATGCCAACATGTGGTAAGAACAGTTTGAGTACCTGCTTCTTCACTACAAATCAAGTTAGGGAGCTGGCTATTGAGAGTAAAGAAGCACCCCACTCAGTCATGTTTCATTTCCTTTCCATTCCTTTCCATTCCATTCCATTCCATTCCCCACTCAGTCATGTTTCCATTCCAAGAAGCACCCACTCAGTCATGTTTCCATTCCTTCACTCCTCATTATACTTTGCAGCACACAAGCCATCATTCCATTATTGTATGGGTTTGGTGGTAACGTGTAAGTAATTAAGCCTGGGTCTATGCTTGATTGCTGATGATATGAATGTGGAACTAATATTCCCCAAATGCATTCCAAATTCAATACTGACCTAAAGTAATCCATTTTTCCCACTTATTAAATAGACGGTATGACATCTCCCAGCACTAACCTTCACAAAACATGGAATTTGACTTACATCTCAATCTATCCAGGCTGCCTATGCAGCAATACAGTGGTGCCAAAATGGCAGCCGCTGTATCACACAGGGCGAAGGATGGAGGTCTCTTTGGGTAAGGGAACATTGGTTCCCTTACCCCATGTCAGGTCTAGGCAGGCCCAACGGGCCTACTCAGATCTGCGCCAGTTCAGTCGCTGGGACAGATTCAAGTAGCCCACGTAGGGCTTTCAGTTGAGGAGGAGGGATAGGGGCTGGCAGTAGTCTGTGATGCCATCCCTGCCCCCCCTCCCAGGCCTGAACCACCCCCAGGCGGCCCTACCCCCACTCATAAATACTCACCCCCAATCTGCCCTCCTCAAGCCTCCCCACTGCCTGGCAATGCACTTATCCCCGCTCAGTGGTAATGCTCCAGCACTGGAAGAGGCCTGTTGGCAGCACTAGTCTTCACGCAGTCACAATGTGTTTTTTGGCATATTTGTGACCATGCACATGTCCATTCAGCCAGCAGTAGCCAGCAGAGATTTGGGCTCTTAATTTATTCAACTTCTCAGGACACAAGGGCACCTGAGACCTCTGAGCAGGCTTTCACTTGAACCTGAATTCATTTCTGATCCACAGCAGATAGCAATGCAGCAGCACCAACATGGTACACACTGTATCCCAAAATCAGGTTTTGGCCCCTGGAGGCCTTCTTGGAGTAAAGGAACATCTGCCCTGGGGTAAGCCCATGCTAGCCTGCTGGGTCTACTTGGACCTGTGTCAGCGATATTGTTGGTGCAAGTCCACATGGACCAGGACTGGGGAATCACAGCTGGAAAGGAGGAGAGGATATCATCATGCCCTGCTGCTGCCAATAGTACCCTCTTCCCAGCAGCAGTCCACCCTCCTCCCCACCCCATTGCTGCCCTATTCTTCCCCCCTCCCTGCATTGACTTATTGGCAGCCAGGTTGCATCAAATGCCTTTTGCAACAGCCATAAAGGGCCTTATGCTGCCAGATCACTTGTTCTGGCACTGTAAGACGCCAATGGGTTTGGACTGAAACTGATCGATTCCAGATTTTTGCAGTGTCCCTTTGGAAGGCATTTGTGAGTCCTCACTGATGGACTCACATAGGACTGTAAATGTACCTCTCCAACAAGAAAACAGTGAGATTTACTTATGAACAAGGTGTCCTGATTACAAGAAACATTTGAAAATGAGGCATTTTCTCACCTCTCTTCCATGATGCCCCCTTCGCACATATGGAATCAAGCATATGGAAGCTTATGGAATCTCTGCATATGGAAATTCAAGCATATGGAATCTCCACATTCCTCACTTATATAGGATTCGGGAAGGGAAGACTTCAAGTGGCAGCCCAGAAAGTATGGATACTCAACAAGTGCAAGCTCTACTTTTCTTTTGTTTTAAAATACATAATGCACATATGCAAAGAGACCAACACAAATAATGTCTTCTCTAATACAGGAGTAACGGCAAGAGAGAAAACGTAGTTGGAGTAGACACTTGACAGTGGAGTTCCTGGAACTGCAATAAAACAGACTTCTCTGCTGACGCTCCAGTGGCTCAAAGGATCTCGGATTATGAATAAATGAAGTCAATATAGATTTAGGTAGAGAGCTACCCCAAGACATCAGAGTTTTTCTCTTGAGGGAAGGAGGGCTGCTTCCTTTATCACTGTACTAATGTTACACTGGCCTGAATGAAATTGCACAGAAATATTGAAATCTGCCCTGGCAGGGAAATAAATGACAAACCACCTAGGAGACAACTGGAGTTCTTCTCCATTTCTTAAATTATCGATCCCTAGAGCTCTCTGCATCAAATAAATAACCGCTGACGTTTATCACTGTTCGCAATATTGAACAATGTTGTAGGGCAGTGGTTCTCAAACTCTCTGGGAGAATTTGAGAACTAAGTTCTTGCATGGGCGGGAGGGGGGAGGCAGCAGGGGCAGGGGAAGGCAGCGGCACGATCCCCAGGATCACGTCGCTCAGGGGGGCTGCAGGGGCTTGGGTACACGTACCCAAGCCCCTGCAGCATCCCAGGGGTGCGGGGAGCCTGGCGCGACCTGCAGCAGGGCTCCCCGCAGCAGTGAAAGTAGATGCGGTGTGATCGTGCCCCGCCTCTGCTAAAGCGGAAGTGGAGCGCGATCGCTCCGCATCTACTTTCACTGCTGCGGGGAGCTCTGCTGTAGGGTGTGCTGGGCCTCCTCCCTGCCTCCAGGCTGCCCCTGCCCCTTAAGGGGCCCCAGTTTGAAAAGCCCTGTTGTAGGGTGTCGGGAACAACTTGAGGTGATGCATTCATTAATTTGCAGTCGCAGAATAGATCAAGATTATCACAGTAGTTTTGGATCTCAAGGGGCGTATTCTAAGGTTCTCTGGTTATTACAAATAGTGTCATTCAGTACCCCATTTGACAGAAACTGCCTGCTCCCTCCTGAACTGCTTTGCCTGCCCAGATTGAAGCAGGTTCATTTGGAAGTAGAAAGAAAGCAGATGGCAATAGACTGTGTTTGGAGAATTCACAAATTCTCCTTGAGAGAAAATGTAATTCTTCCTAAGGGGTTGGGGCACAGCAAGGTTGGTATGGCCAGCCCCTCCATGAAGTGGACCATGTGGCATGCACCAGGCCACAGGTTGTAGGGAGTGGCAAGCAGATTCAGGGGCATGTCCTCGCAAGACTGCTGTCACTTCACTCCACTGCACTCCACCTCAGACAAAATCATTCTGATATATTTTCCACTCACTTGCTTCAAAACGCACTTCCTGACTTGTTTAAAGCAAGGCCTTCCAAACCCTGGCCCAGGGGACTGATGTGGGGTTTGGACGAACCCCTCTGCCCGGTGAGCAGACCCGGTGAGTGACCTGGCAAACTGTTCTGCCAGGTCACTGTGTATATTCCTAGCAGATCAGGGTACAGGGACTCTCTGGGCAGTTGCATTGGGCCAGACACCCTGTTGCGCAGACTTCTGGGATGCCAGGCAACAGACGTGACTGCCCATAGCATCCCTGTCCCCTGATCTGTGAGGAATACATGCAGCGATCCAGCCGAATGGTAAGATGCAGTCTGAACGGGGACCGCATTTTTGCTGCACAGCAGTGGTGAGTTTGGCCACCACTGGTTTAAAGCAACGGCACAATCAAGAAGCTTGCAAGAGGATGGGGATGCTACTGTCACACATTTCTGAAGAAAAAACGGTTATTTAGAAGGTGGCAATCCAGCCCCTGCTTCCTTTCTTCTTCCTTCTTTGCATGGGCTTTTGGCCTATTTGATTACCCTGCACATGCCCGATCTTGTCTGATCTCGGAAGCTAAGCAGAGTCAGCCCTGGTTAGTACTTGGATGGGAGACCGCGTGGGAATACCGGGTGCTGTAGGCTTATACCATAGTCTTCTGAGACTGAAGGTTGCCAACCATGCAGACAGGAGAGGCAGAGACCACCTCTTTCAACCAAACAAGAAGTACCGGAGCTTCCAGTACTGCACTTCCTCTTTTGTTTTAAAGGCCCGTGTGAGGGTGATGCTAGATGGTGACAAAAAAGAAACAGGAGTTCCTGCTTCCTGTTAGTCTGTCGGTAGCATGCAGGCTGTGTGCATGACTCTTTAGTTAAGCGAGACTATTAAATAAGAAGTACCTGCACTGCAAGGGCTTCTACAATAAAATAAACTTAATGTAATGGACATGGTGGGGGCAGGTGTCCCCTGTTTTTGTGTCTGGGGGGGCAGGAACAGAACCCCTGTGGATATGGGGGTCTGCCTGTAGATTTGTGAAATCTAAGATACATCAGGGATTGAAATAAAGAACTGATTTCATTTGCCTCTGGGAAAATGTTGTTCTTATACCTCCGTTCCAGCCAACTCTGAGATGGCTTGTCAGTAGCAATGTAAGCAAGCCACTTGGAAAGGGTATCTCTTGGAGCGTATAGGTTTCAACAGATGGTCACGTTGGTTGTGTTGATGGCACCAGGCTTCATGGACTAGAGATGGCAGCATGAGAATAAGCCTCATGCCAACAGTCATTGCCGCAAGCAAGGCATCCAAAACAAGGCCGTCCTATCGGTATCTAGCAGAGGGAGGGGGAAAGGACAGGCTCCCATTTGCCTTCGGTGCTGCTGCCCAAGGGAATGTCAAGTACCACAGCAGAGGGGCTTCCTGTGCCATGCCTGCTGCCACACAGCAAACATTGATTACCAGCAGAGGCAGTGCAGCCAGACTCAAATTTCATTCGAAGAGCATTGTCAAATTCTCATATTTATTCTTATTCTGGATTGATTTACTGCAGTTGCTCAATGCACTTTTGATGTTGCGAATCTCCCCGACATCTCCCCGATGTCCCTCCCATCACAAAGGTGGGATACGTCTTCAATAAAATAAAGGAACCATCAGCTGAAACAGAGCATCTCATAGCTCCGTGGGATTACAGGGAAGAAAGTTAGCGACCCTATAAATATCTATACTCTGAACAGCAACTGCAACATCCTTGAGAAACAGTTTGAAGAAGGCACATGTGTGTGTTTGCTTGTTTTTAAGCAGCGCAAATCTGCATGGTGTAAAAGCCAAACAAAAAATAAAAACCCGGGTCCCAATCAAAATTATAATTGGGCAGTGCACTCCGCCATAACTCCCCACACTGCAAACCAACCATGGCTCTGCCAAATCCTGCAGGGATGTTTTTCAGCTTAGGAATACTCCTCAGGGTAACTGTTTATGGCCACTAAGCAGCACTGGGTGTGTGTGTGTGTGTGTGTGTGAGAAGGCTGGAGACTGTCTATGCTGAGCAGGAGGTGGACTACATGACCTCCAAGATTCCATCTAAGATTCTCTGAAACTAGCTGAGGTGGGGTACTACATCCAACTGCTACCCAAGGCATCTGCTTCACACAACCTTGGCAGCAAGTCACATTTACTTGGTATAGCTCCTGCCAAGCCATAGACCTGAGCCCATGCTCAATGCCCCTGTGACATCAGCCCTTTTGTTTAAAATAAGGGTTGATTCTCCACGTATGAACAAAACTTTTTAGTCTGCTGATTTGCAGTAAAGACATGAGGGGAATAAGCAGACCTTGCAAGACCGGTTGGACAAACCTGAATACAGATTGAGCATTTCAAATCTGAAAGTCTGAAATGCTCCCAAATCCTAAACTTTTTGGGTACCAACATGGCGCTGTAAGAAATGCTTCCCCGGTCCTGACCATTGACATGGATCTGCCTTTGCAGAACTCTTCACATCCCCAGGCAGGCTGGAATCAAGATATAAAAGGCAGACCTTTCCAAGAATCTGATGTCCCAAGAAGTAGCAAAATATGGCTTCAGCTTTGCTTGACAAGAGGAGGAAGTTCTAGAAATAAATCACACCCACCTGCCACCTGATGAATCTCAAGTCACCGGTGCCAGACAGAGAATCAGGCAACATTTTCTACATTTCTTCTCCTGACCCGCACAATCCTGAGCTTGGCAAAAGCCTGGAAAAATAGCTGCCACCCTCACTGCAATGTCTACTCCTCGTGGTGTGATTCCGTAACCAGCTTCTGCTCTTGTAACCAGCACCTTTGCAAAAGATTCCAGGCAGTGGCACCACTAGTGGGATGCAAGCTGCCAGAACGCAATTAAGGAAACTGTGTTGAAATATCTGCCAAAAGTTATAGCCAAAAAAAACCAGTATGAGTGGGGCAACGGTGCATCACAACACCCACTGCCAGAGCATTCCCCAACCCACTGCATGGGATGAGGCCCATCATGGGGGAGACATGCTGGCATCCTGCACTGGGTGACACAAACCCTCGCAACGCCACTGATTCCAGGGTTCCACCCACTGCACTGTTCCAGATTCAACACCTCTAACTCACTGGTAACCGTATATGTTGTATATACTTAAATATGCAAATATTCCAAAACCCAAAACACTTCTGGTCCCAAGCATTCAGAAAAAGGATACTCAATTTGTTTATAAAATCTTTTTTAAAAGTTGACATTCACCAACCACCAGAGACAACTAATAAATTAAAGTTGTGTTTTTCTTAATCAGGACCATGCAATGCTTTCTCAAAGCATAATTTCAGACACCACAATTCAGGGAATGATCACCGAAGCTATCCATTGGGATATAGGAAACGGGGGTCCTTTAACTGTCTGCTCTCAATTATAGAAAAAAATCAACCAATCTCCAGTGTTCAGATACCCTTTGCTCAGAACTACGTTAAAAAAGGCAAGAAGCTGCCAATGTTTATCTTACGAAACGCTTCACTAATTATTTGCTAAAGTACCAACAGAGTTCGCGTTTTTCCGTGGAAAGTTCTTTTCTTAAATACAGAAGACAATAGAGCTAATTCATTTTCATGAAGTGAACTGACCGGCTCAAAGTAAGGCAGGCGGACCATGAAGCTCTATTAGCGACAGCAAACACCGTTTAATAGCGAACGAAATGGGTGACAGACACAACAGCCTAGATGACATCGGCAAGATTGCAGGGGTTCATTTCAGAATGTATAACACTGGGTTTCATTTCATTCCACAATGAGTCTGGCAGAATTCATAACACAACAGCTACAGCACAAGCAGGGGCAGGGAAATGAAACAGCACACCCATGTTTTGCGCCCACACTTTGCCATTTTCATCTACGTGCCCAGGGACGGCCCAACCAGATCAGCCACACGATGTGAGTGCCACTGCAGCTCCCCCCCCAAAAAAACACCCCCACAAAAAATCAGTCACTGACCTTGCTCCTTCTGGTGCAGTTTAGAGGAAATTCTTGGTTGTGCACTGTGATTTCAGTTTTATTTAAACAAACCACAAAGGAAGAGCCAGGTAAGTGGCTGCTTTCCTACCTCCTTCAAATTGCTGCTTCCTCTTATCATCCTTTTAAGTCTAGAGCATTAAAGGTGCAGCATTAGTAAAGCAGACCCAGAAGCATAACCGGGGGGGGTGGAGCATGGTAAGTACTGCAGGCGCTGCAATGTGCTATGTAAGTGGCCCCTCCCATTCGTACTCGGTGCCATTCTGGGCACAGATGGCAACACACAGGCAGTGCTTGTGCATTGCCATCTACGCCTGGAACATCTCCGACAGTGAGTGCGAGGGGCTGCTTACACGGCTCGTTGCGACACCTGTAGTACTTATCACGCTGCACGCCTCTGGCTATACTACTGAGCAGATCACAGCGGCTTTCTGCTTCACTTACTTCACTCCTTCCTCACACAAGGATAAGGTGAGGAGGTTGGGAAGTGGATCACTGTGGCTCCATCCATGGTGGACTGGAGAGTGGTGGTGGCGGCAAACCCAGGGTGAAGGACACCCTGGCTCTGCCACTCCACCCACTGTTCAACGTGAACTGCATCATTCGCATCATGGAAGGGCTGGCACCGTTGCCATCACTTTCCAGAATGGCTCAGATGGTAATTGGAAGAGGCCACTTACACAGCGCATTGCAGCACCTGCAATACTTACTACGCTGCCTCCCCCCATAGCTATGCTGCTGATCAGTGATTCACCAATGCCAAGGTTTTCCGGGCCATGTTTAGCAGAGGAAATTTCATCTCTGCTGTTGAAGCATCATGCTCCAAGACAAAAAAAAAGGACAGAGGCAAAAACTCATCTGTCCTGAGGCCTGAGGTGACTCATCATATGGAACTCCATGATATCAAAGAGGCCCAGGCATGTTGAGGGATCTCTAGACCCTACCATGCCAGGTGACATCATACTCTATGATAATGGCATCATAATTATTAAATAAAAGAATCTACAGTTGAGCTTGGTGGTGCTGATCCAGCAGGGTGGTTCTTATATTCTTATGTTCTTATGATGCTACTCATTGAGTTTTAAGAACATAAGAACAGCCCCACTGGATCAGGCCATAGGCCCATCTAGTCCAGCTTCCTGTATCTCACAGCGGCCCACCAAATGCCCCAGGGAGCACAGATAACATGAGACCTCATCCTGGTGCCCTCCCTTGCATCTGGCATTCTGACACAGCCCATTTCTAAAATCAGGAGGTTGCACATACACATCATGGCTTGTAACCCGAAATGGATTTTTCCTCCAGAAACTTGTCCAATCCCCTTTTAAAGGCGTCCAGGCCAGACGTCATCACCACATCCTGTGGCAAGGAGTTCCACAGACCAACCACACTCTGAGTAAAGAAATATTTTCTTTTGTCTGTTCTAACTCTCCCAACACTCAATTTTAGTGGAGCTCAGCAGTCTCATTGCATTGTACTGTGGCGAGGGGGGGAAACAGACAGCAATATCCTGTTTAGCCCTACCATCACAACTCTTTGTGGGCCCCCAATGTGTATTAATTCCAGCCTTGTCTGTTGTGTGAATTACAATTTATGTTTAAAATTAAATCTATCTGTACTTGACGATTCCACTCATATTTTTATACATGCTTTGTTTTGTTTTAGATTTCTTGTGTCATAAGAGCACCAATTTTCATAAGGAATCTTATAGCCATGTACTTTTATAATGAAGGCACAAGTTCTGGAAGATCCTCAGCTCCAAATTAAATTTAAACATATTACTTTGAGTCACAAAACAAGCCAAGCATTCCACAACTCCCACTGTATAAGTCTCTGTAGGGTCATTAGCTGGGAGCTAAATACATATCAAAGCTCTCAATTGCAGGTGTGTAGCTCCGTTAAAAACTCACACAATGAACTCTTGCTCTCTGAAATACTGGGACATTTTTTCAAACTGCTTTTAACTTGTATTTTCTTGTTGACCTCTCAATGTACTTTCTTGGGAAAATTGCTTAACTAAAATAAAATGAATAAATTTGTAGAGAAATCAGAGTGCTTTTACAGTATTTGTTTGTTTGTTTTACTGTGTTTGCTATAATGTCATTTTCGAATATTGAATTGCCCAGATGGCAATGTTGTTCTCCTAGAATTCAATATTCGAAAATGACATTATAGCAAACACAGTAAAGAGTAGATGGCAGTACAACCCCGAACCATCCACCCAATGAAGTAGGTTGAGAGGGAGGAGGAATTTTTTGCTCTTCTTCTGATTGGCCACTGGTGGGAGGATTTTTGCCAACCCCAGACAGTCTTTAAAGCTCAGTTTAGCCTGGTGGTCATCATCATCATACCTTTATTGACATAAAGAATAAACCATATTTTTTTGGAGTAAGCCCAACCTACCCTCCTGTCAAGAAGACCCTCAAGAAAGCCTGAATGGAGGTCATTGTAAGGGGACAATATTGGATCATCTACCACACCTAAGGAGCAAACACAAGTTCTTGCCTCCACAGGAATTCCTCTGAATCTACCATAAAGCACCTCGAAGGGCATAGCATTGCTTCTTGCAAGAGAGAAGGCTCTACGCTCATTAGGGCAGTAAAAGTATTTAGCCATGTGCCCACAATTAGCCAGGAGATACAGATGTAAGGGTGAGCAAATCTTGTTGGTAGCACTCAGCAAATCTTGCTGTTTAATATCAAGTATTCCGCATTTAATTAGATAGTAAGCTTGCTCCAAATTGAGAGAGCCCAAAATATCTAAATCAAGGCCCAAAGTTATAATTTTCTTTTCGCAAAGGAGCATCTCCCTTGAAAAGCCAGGTGGTCACGCTGGCAAGTATAGTACAGGATGGGGTTTACAATTAGGGACCTGATGCACACCCTGAGGTAAGCAAGAGTCAGAGGGGGAAACCAGGACCAGGCACAAGAGGCTGTTTGGCTCAGTGAGGCAGGTGGGTGACCCATTGGGCTTGAATCATGATGACTCTTTCAAAGGCTGTTAGACTGGGGAAAAGCAGAGCAATTTGGCTTCCTTGGCTTTCCAGGACTTGGTATGGAAGGCAACCTGAAGGCAACCTCAAGTTTCAGCCAGAGTCATAACACCAGGGTGAAATGATGGAACTCCTGATTCCTCAGGTTAGGTGCCTGCACTTAAGCTGGGAGGAGCCATGGCTGAGCAAGAAGGGGACTGTGTGGTAACTACTACTGCAGGTGACACAATGTGCTGTGTAAGCAGCCTCTCCCACTCGCTATCAGAGCCATTCCAGGTACTGCCTCGAATGGCTCTGATGGCGAATGGGAGGAGCAGCTTACACAGCATGCTGTGTCACCTGCAATACTCACCATACCACCCCTGCAGCTTACCACACCTTACCACACCACCCCTACAGCTATGCCACTGGGGAGGAGTCTCCTATAGATTGGACTCGCTGCATGTTAATTATTATATGTTATTAATTATTACATGTGGCCCATCTTACCCAACAACAATCTTGTCTCGCATCTTTTGTGGGGGGTGCCAGGGCAATGCAAATTTTAAAACAGGAAGGTCTTGGCAGCTTTAGAAATCAGCAGGACATCACACTGTTACCCTGCACATGCCTGATCTCGTCTGATCTTGGAAGCTAAGCAGGGTCAGGCCTGGTTAGTACTTGGATGGGAGACCGCCTCGGAATACCGGGTGCTGTAGGCTTACACCATAGTCTTTCGAGACTGAAGGTTGCCAACCATGTACAATTGCTGAGGAAAGTGGAAAGTTGGCAGAACATGGTTGTAATCTGCCTGGCAAAAACAGGGAGCCACAGTACGTAGCAAGAAAACCCACCAGAATATGAAGCACCCCCGTTACCCAGGTGTTCGAAACGCTGAGATTCTGCTGTGTTAGGAAATAATTCTCAATGTCCAGAGAGCCAATCACAATTGCAAAGCCACAGGGAGCACTACAGATGACCCATATGGAGATAATTTGAGACTTCTGTATTCCAAAACTCAGCCCATGAGTTTCAGGCAATCATTATCACTCTCTGGTCCAAAAACGTGAGACGCATCCATCTGCATTGCGCTGCTTTCAAAAATGAACCAGGATTTGGGAAGTCCTCCCTACGTGGATGTGAGCCTATGAGAACAAGGCTGTCCAACTGAAGTTACATTGTCTCCCATCCAGATGACCTACTTTAGCTCATGCGTCTTTCCCACTATTCTATGAATCATGTCAGCATGATTACTTAACTGTTAACACAATCCTTCTTCACTTGCGCCTATTGGCTTCCCTTTAACATGTTCAGTGCATTTGCTTACAGTGCGGAAACAGCTGCAGCACTTTGGTAGAGACAGAAGTTGTAGCTTTACCATGCATTTTGGCCTTGTCAGAGAATGAAACCTCTCCAGCAATAAACAGCATCCTCTGCACAATAGCCTAAGCAAATGTTATACTCCCCTCCCCTGTATGACAGGTTGAAATTTCCAAAAGGCATTCCCAGTAACAGTTGGGAAGTTTGCATTTGGCTCTGTGTAGAACTAAATATGCCTAACTTCCAGAAACTGAACTTCAGTCCAACCACCTCAGGGGATTTATAGGCAGTGGCGTCACTGGGTAAGTGCAGGGGGTGACGGCTGCACCGGGTGACACACACAGGGCGGGGAGGGGGGTGACACCACTACTGGCCAAAAATTTTTAAATCTTGGTATTTTTAAATAATACCATCATGTTACATATCATTTGATGTGTGATCTCAAGCAGAATTCAATAAAACAAACCATGTTGAAATATCTCTATTCTATCAAAATTTATAGCCAAAAAACCGGCAGGGCAATGGTGCATCACTATGCCCACTGGTCAGGGCATTTCCCCACCCCACTGTGTAGGAGGACATCCACCAGGGAGTGACATGCTGGCCTCTTGCACTGGGTGATGTAAACCCAGTAACACCACTGTTTATAGGAGATAATTTTATCAACCTGACATACCTTGGTCAAATCTAAAGACTGGAAGTCAGGGAAGAACTGAGAAAATATGGTTTTTCTAACCTACTCTGCTTGGGTAGGCAGAGTGACATAATTTTTTCTACTTTTTAATTATTTTCTTCCTCCTTGAAATCTAATCACTGTTTTATTTTTTTCATAAGCAAAACACTGTTACCCTACACATGCCCGATCTGATCTCGGAAGCTAAGCAGGGTCAGGCCTGGTTAGTACTTGGATGGGAGACCGCCTCGGTATACTGGGTGCTGTAGGCTTATACCATAGTCTTTTGAGACTGAAGGTTGCCAACAAAGCAAAACCAGATTACTGATCTCATCCTAAAGAAGCAAGTTCCTGAATTTCTTCTTAAGTTGCACAGTGTTAAACCTATAGACCTTTTTATATTATTTTAATTGCTTGAGTGCATGAAAATAATTAAACAATTTTTGTGATGCTCACATTTAAGCAGTGACCATCTTTAAGCATCATGAAATCTTGATTGGAGAGTTGCGATATGTGTGTGTTCAGTCAATGGAGCTGCTACTTAATACAACTAAAGGTGATGGCATTTGGACTGCTAACACATATTTGCTCAGAGGTGAGTCCCACTATATTCAGTGGGGTTTACTTCCCAGGTGATTGCTGCGAGAGTGATACCTTTTCCTTTGCCAGCTGTTTCTACCAAAGGGCAACTGTGCAGCAAACCTTGTAGTGGGGAAGAGACAGTGCCCATTCTATCTTCCATGCTTGGTATCAGACCATCAGAGATGGCAAAGGCAGGGCTGAAAGAATTGTGGGGACATACTGCATGCGGCAGTCAGCCTTCTCTGGCCCGCTTGCTAGGTGTTGACTTTAGCTGCAATTATACTTTTATTTCTGCAGCCTAAAGCTAACCTGTAGGATCAAACAGTTCCTGCAGCCAAACAGTTCTGTCTGTCCCTCAGAACACTTCATTTAAGCATAATGCAGGTTTACTCAGGACAGGAAAAGATGCCGTAATGATCAGTATTCCCAAATCTAAACTAAGCTACTTTCCAAGAGTGACTCACGGCACAGCAAGATTAGGTGTGTGTATGTTTCAGATTTTTACCCACAAGGGTCTGTTATTTAAAGCCATGTTTGGGTATGTGAGATATTAAAACATAATTGCTAATGACCACATCTTGGTAAGTAAAAATGAGAAACCTTATTAGGAAAAAGCGAACATTACCAACTGCATTAAGAATCCCATTGATGTGGTCTGGTCCAGGCTTAATGCTTTCTACTAGAACATAATAACCAGACCTATAGCTAAAGATTTGCTCCCCTCAGTCTTGTGCATCCTTTTCCTCTGCTCTTCTTTCCCACAAATGGATCCGGTTTGTGCCTGAGGCGCTAAGAACATCAAGCCTACTGAGACTCTGAGTCAGCCTGAGGACTGACAATGAGTCAGATTCAGAGTCTCCCTAGACCAGAATGTTATTGGGAAAGGAATCCATCAGACAATAAGCAGGGCTTGTGGGTAACCTGCAAAATCCATTGTGTGATCCCCGGCCAGTGATGTCGGGCGCCCCCTCCCTTTTCTCCTGCAGGATAGGATAATGTAAAATAAAAACACTGCAGCATCAGGGAAACCAAGACTGTGGTTGGAGTTCTAACATTTGGTATTGTTCTTGGACTTCATACCTTTGAGAATTCTGTGCCCTAATAAAATGCAAACCACATAAGGAGGTCTAGATACACTCCACGCTATGAAAAAGAAAAGAATGAAATTCTGTGGCTAGGTAATCTAAATTCTGTGCCAAGAAAAGCTGAATTCTTCAGCCTGTCTAATTGATGTGCAGTCTTCTCTTACTTGCAAAATTTATTCCATCATATTTTACCTACTTTTATTTCCTTACGTATAAAAGGGGCAAAGAGCTACACATGACACCAAACCCCATTCCCAACCAATGGACATCTTATTCAGCAGCTCTTAGGATGCTTAAATTTCAGTAGGTAGACCTGTGGTCTGTCTACATATTTCCACTACATTTTGACATCCATAAAAGGTAAAGACTTGCTTTAAAAAAAACAAAAACATAAAAGGTGAGGTTCTCAGAAAGCTGAATTCTGTCTCCCTTAACACATGCTTTATTTCCCCCTATGCTACCACAGAAACGTGGCATCGATTCAATCCTACTCAATATCCATTTTTTCTCCTCTGAATTATAAGACCTTAAGAATGACCTTGCTTGATGGAATCAGAGATCCATCTCATCCAAACTCTAAAAGCTAATGAGCAAAACACAGCAAAGAAAGGGGAAGGGTGTTGTGTGCTTATATTACCTAGTTAACTAGAGGGTCTCCAATGCTCTTGTCCACCACTCTTCTCTACACTTCTGCTCCATTTCTTCCTTCCTTTTGAATCCAGGAAGCCGAAGGGAGAGGTAGAGTCGCAGAGCTGGGTTAACAGAGGTAGGCAAGAGGCACCCCCTGCCAACCTATTGCTTGAAGTAACTGCCTCAGTTGACATTATGGCCCCTTTGGACCTTAGAGGCTTTGTAAATCAAGTTTTATGGAAAAACTGCAATGACCTCAACTGACACTAGTTAGTGTTTAGTTTCCATCCCTGAAAATACGTATGTAAAAAGTGGCAGAGAAATAACAGGTTTGGAGTCTACAACCCAGTGGTGTCACTAGGATTCGCAGCACCTGGTGCGGGAGGCCTGCGCATCACCCCATGCAGTGGGCAGGGCAACACCCCAGGTGGTGGGCGTGGTGGTGTACCATTGCCCCGCCCCCACTGGTTTTTTGGCTGTACCTTTCGTTAGAACACAGATATTTCAATGTGGTTTGTCTCATTGCATTCTGCATGAAATTACACATTGATTGATATATAACATGATGGTCTTATTCCTCCAAATTCTGATTTTAGTGATTTTGAAAACTTGTAGAGTCTGACACACACACACCCTGTGCCAACTTACTAACACCTTATTGCAGCAGTTCTCAAACTTTTAACACCGGGACCCACTTTTTAGAATGACAATCTGTCCAGGACCCATTGGAAGTGATGTCATGGCCAGAAGTGACATCATCAAGCAAATTAAAATAAATAATTATAAATAATTAAAATAAAAGAAATAATTAAATAAGGGGGAGCCAGTCCTGTTCCACCAAGTGAATCTACTCTGAAGTAAATCCTATTGTGGTCAATGGGGCTTACTCTCAGGAAAGTGTGGGTAGAATTGCAGCCTGTGAGCCTAATCCTATGCATGTCTACTCTGAAGTAAGTCCCATTGTGGTCAATGGGGCTTACTCTCAGGAAAGTGTAGGTAGGATTGCAGCCTGTGAACCCAAGCCTATGCATGTCTACTCTTAAGTAAGTCCCATAGTGATCAATGGGGCTTACTCTCAGGAAAGTGTGGGTAGGATTGCAGCCTGTGAGCTCAAGCCTATGCATGTCTACTCAGAAGTAAGTTCCATAGTGGTCAATGGAGCTTACCCTGTAGTCTGCCTGCAATAACAACCCCCCAAAAACAATCAGTGAGCTCTTCAGCCCTCCCAGTGCCCAGTTTAAAGTTCTTCTGTTTCAGGCACATCAGAATAAAGACCCACCTGGCTTTACAAGTGAAAAATAGAAAACTTTCCCCTTACCAGCTTAAGCCTCTTTTTTGTTCTTTTTAGGGGAGCAGGTTGCCTTCCGGAGCAGCTCCATCGGATCTGGACCCTTCTGGTGTCCTCACATTCCCCTTTGCCTGGCCTGACCACCAGCCAAGGCACATCTGCCTACTTGCGAGTAAACAGGACTGTAAGGCTGCTTTGCTTTCCATATGGCTCCATAGACTGGGAGGGAGGCAGCTGGAAGGGAGGAACCTCCTTCTCTGGTGTTTTTGGGGGCTACACTCTTTGGATGAGGACCATTCTGACCTCCTTGGAGCCTCTCAGCCTGCCTCAACTAAGGCAAGTCCACCTACTCACGAGTAAACACGGCCACGTGGCTTCATTTCCAGCTCAGACTTGCAGCTGGGAGGGGGGAGCTTCTCATAAGAACATAAGAACAGCCCCACTGGATCAGGCCATAGGCCCATCTAGTCCAGCTTCCTGTATCTCACAGCGGCCCACCAAATGCCCCAGGGAGCACACCAGATAACAAGAGACCTCATCCTGGTGCCCTCCCCTACATCTGGCATTCTGACTTAACCCATTTCTAAAATCAGGAGGTTGCGCATACACATCATGGCTTGTACCCCATAATGGATTTTTCCTCCAGAAACTCGTCCAATCCCCTTTTAAAGGCGTCTAGGCTAGACGCCAGCACCACATCCTGTGGCAAGGAGTTCCACAGACCAACCACACGCTGAGTAAAGAAATATTTTCTTTTGTCTGTCCTAACCCGCCCAACACTCAATTTTAGTGGATGTCCCCTGGTTCTGGTATTATGTGAGAGTGTAAAGAGCATCTCCCTATCCACTCTGTCCATTCCCTGCATAATTTTGTATGTCTCAATCATGTCCCCCCTCAAGCGTCTCTTTTCTAGGCTGAAGAGGCCCAAACGCCGTAGCCTTTCCTCATAAGGAAGGTGCCCCAGCCCAGTAATCAACTTAGTCGCTCTCTTTTGCACCTTTTCCATTTCCACTATGTCTTTTTTGAGATGCGGTGACCAGAACTGGACACAGTACTCCAGGTGTGGCCTTACCATAGATTTGTACAACGGCATTATAATACTAGCCGTTTTGTTCTCAATACCCTTCCTAATGATCCCAAGCATAGAATTGGCCTTCTTCACTGCCACCGCACATTGGGTCGACACTTTCATCGACCTGTCCACCACCACCCCAAGATCTCTCTCCTGATCTGTCACAGACAGCTCAGAACCCATCAGCCTATATCTAAAGTTTTGATTTTTTGCCCCAATGTGCATGACTTTACACTTACTGACATTGAAGCGCATCTGCCATTTTGCTGCCCATTCTGCCAGTCTGGAGAGATCCTTCTGGAGCTCCTCACAATCACTTCTGGTCTTTACCACACGGAAAAGTTTGGTGTCGTCTGCAAACTTAGCCACTTCACTGCTCAGGTGCTCACTGCTTCATTTCTCGGGTGTTTTTGGGGGGCTGCATTCATTGGATTGGGACCATTCTGGTGTCGTTGGATTCCTCTCAGCCTGCCCTTTCCGAAGGACTATGACAAGTACGCCTAATCACGAATAAGCGCGAAATACGGCTCACTTTCACTTTCCATAGGGCTCCATGCATTTTTCCTTCCAGTTTTTTGGCCATAACTTTTGAATGAAAGGAGCGGATTCGATTCTGTTTTTTGCACAGCACTCTGCCAGCCATTCCGCATCCAACGGTGTATGGCATGATAGGGTAGCTCCTAACCCCACAATGTTAGCACGTCCTCCCCCAGGGCGCATCACCCCCCTGGCGCGTCACCTGGGGCGGCCCGCACCCCCACACCCCCTAGCGATGCCAGTGCTACATCCTACATGTTCTTCTCAGGGGCAGGGATTTGCACCTTCACAGAAGCCTGGATGGGGCATGGCAAAGCCGCTAGCACTCTGCTTTCAGAGAAAACCCAGAGGTGACTGGGTCGAGCATTGCCCCAGCATGGCACCCAGATCACGTGCCCCTCAGGCTCCTCCCAAGATATGCCTCTGCATACACAGGTCTACACATATTTGTTGTCTTAAACACTAGATCTATTCTTGGGTATATTTAGGGTGCTGAATAAAAAAAAAATGGTACCAGGTTTGCCTGTTTGGTTCTAGTTTTGGGGAGTACGGTATACCCACCTTATATACTGATGCAAGCAGTTTCATCATGAGGAAGCCATGGCATTGACTTCTTCATGAGGAAGCTGCTTGAATCAGCATATAAGGTGGTCATGCTATACCCTCAAAAGTAGAACCAATCAGGCAAAACCATTGCCATTTTGGATTCAGCACCTCAAAAATATCCTAAATTTGTTCAAACATCCTTGGCAACTAAAAAAAAAGTGTTGTTTTTTTTTGGGGGGGGGGGCAGGCCTGTGTATTATTTGAAACTAAATGCTAAGATAATGAACAACACACACCCCAGTAAAAACTTCATACATATGTGACTTCATGATCAATATTATAGATGCCGTATTGTTGTAAGAAATTAACAGTCCATGATCTACAAAATAAAGCAAAACTATGTTTACATTTGGGAAGAAAAAGATTGTTCTGCTGCATGAATAAGCCAAAAAATATGCCCCAGAATTTATTTATTTTTTTTAGTAGTGCCTGCCTAGATTGGATCTTTACAGTCCATGTACTGAGATGGCCTGGATGCCTAAATGACTAGGGCAAGGTGATGCATACTGGATCATTACCCTATGGGGAGATCTTGTACTAGTAAAACAGGCTGCATGATGGGAGCTACTGCAGCTCCATGCTGCAATAAGTGTTATCTCAAACCAGGCTTGCAATTTAGAGAGGTTAGGAGCTTCAGGTCCCACTAAGGGCAGAATCCTAACCAGGTCTACTCAGAAGTAAGTCCTGTTTTGTTCAATGGGGCTTACTCTCGGGAAAGTGTGGTTAGGATTGCAGCCTAAGAGATTCTTCAGAAGCACTTCATTTGTTGCAGACAGTATTTATAATATTCTTAAAATCTACTCCTTTGATGAAGTTTAATCTCCAAAGGCATATAAAAGAACAAACAAAACCACTGATAAGATGGAAAGAACTGTAGTTGTTTGGTGCAAAAATGTTGTTTTATTTGTCCCAAAGTCAATAAAATGCTATTTGTATGTTGCATCTCTGGATAATTATTATATAAATTTGACAAAAGTTAGTTTAAATGTAATTTGAGATTGAACTAGAGTTGTATTTTATTTATCAACATCAGGCTCCTTACCATTCTCAGGCACACATTTGTATGGAACTAGTAACCATAGTTTGTTTAGCTAAACCATGTTTTCATATTAAGTCTGAAACTGAGCCTGTTAAAATGAAAAAGAACTACACATTCCCCAAATATCTTCCTTACCAGAATGTTGACTTTGACCTGAACAATAGTGGATTTTTGTCCGCTAGGACCAGAATCGATATCATTGTCCAGGTCCACAGCTTTCACCCAGAGATCATACTGGGACTTTGTTTCTCTGTTGAGGTTATTGAAAACCTTTATGACACCTACCATGAACACATATAAAATCTGTTTATGAAAAAAATCAACATTCCAAAGGAGGGGAGAAGGAAGTCATTTATTAGCTTTACAGTCCAATACTATGGGTGGTGGATGCTGGTAGAATGTGTGTTCACCCAGCACCAGCTGCTGAAAAAGTGCCGTAAAGTGCTTTCCGTCAGTGCACTAAGTACCATGCTCTCCCCAGCAGAAAGGTCAACATTGGTAGGAAGGTACCTTCCCACCCATGTTGTCAGCTCTCCCACTGGCTGCCAGAGCAGGTAAGTCAGCAGGAGAGGTGGGAGGCATAGGGAAGGACAGAACGGGAGCAGGGAGAGGCAAAAATAGTCAGGGAGGGGTGTAATGGGGCAGGAAGGTGCGGGAGGGGTGGATCTGGTGGCAATGGCGTGCGCCGGATCTTATCCCCTCCATCAGCAGCTTCCACACCCCCGTTCTCTCTTTGGACGTGCACTAGTGAAATTGCTCATGTCCAAGGAGTCCAAGTCCAAGGCATTGTGGGTCGGGAGGCTTACAGAGGTGTAAGAGGATTTAAATCCCCTTTTGCCTCTGAAGCCTACAGCTCACCCCACCCCCACTGGATACAGCATTCCCGTTTTTGGCCCAGTTGCAACAGTGAGGTGGGGGGAGGAAAGGATTGAATTTTGAGGGTTATTAAAAACTACAGGTTACAAGAAATAATAGATAGTATAAAGTCAGACCATATCAACAAAAGGGCAGGAAGCTCAACCAAATGCTTGCATAATTTTTTTTTAAAAAGGCTCCAACAATGGATGGAAGTATATCACTGAGGGGGCCAACTGAGGGCCCAATCCTATCCAACTTTCCAGTGCCAGTACAGCTGTGCCAATGGGGCATGCGTGCACTGCATCCTTGAGGCCTTCTCAAGGTATGGGAGCCTTTTCCCCCTTACCTTGGGGTTGCATTGTGGCTACACCGGTGCTAGAAAGTTGGATAGGCCTGGGCCCTGAGCCTTCATGGGGAGGTATTCCAAAGCCTCGGAGAAAAACCTGTGTCAGTTACATAGTGCATTATGTGAAGCAGGTTATATTCTTAGTTTCCTAGAAATTTCTGAATAGACAAAATTATGCTACAGCACAGTACAGGGTGAAATATTGAAACAAACTCATCAGTGCGCATCAGCCTGCCTTTTACTGTCATATGTCTCTGATAAAATGTTACAATCTCAGAATACTTTGCAAGAGCAACTGAGTTTGTTTCTGTAATGGAAGAGCAGAAGATCATCAGGTGGATGATGTGGTGTTGACAGCGATTCCCTGTTTTGACAGCTGGTTGACAGCTCTGGGAAGGGTAGGGCTGGCTCCACAGCTATCATTAATCAAGGCCAATGGAGACCTGGTTGGACACCTGAGCTTCATTTGACCTTGATGGGACTTTGAATGGACATGGACTGAAGAGATGGCTCAGCTGAGCCTAATTTGGACTTAACAAGGTAGCTCACAGCTGAGCTGAATTTGGACTTAGGGGCTGCAGGATAAAAGGCAGCTTCAGAAGGAGCAAAGGGCTGACCAGAGCAGGACGCTGAGCTAGCCAGGAGCGGGATGCTGACCCAGACCAAGAGGGCTACCTGACCCAGACCTACAGGAGAAGGGGACTGCCAGGACTCTGCTGGAGGACACAGGACTGCCAGGAACCTGCTAGAGGAGATGCTCTGCTGGAGAGAACACTACTGGAGAGAAGGGACTCTGCTTCAGAAGACTGGACTGTGCTTTGGAGATTGGATTGCACTTGGACTGGAGGCTTTGGACCTTTAACCACTGAGTTAAGTGGAGTTTTGGGGAGGGAAAGCCTCTGGACAAGAAGACTTGCAGGGAGTGTCTGTATTCATAGCAATAAATTTAGTTAGTTGCTATAGATAAGGAATTCTGTGTTCATTTCTTTGCACATCACAGCTGTTGTTCCTAGAGATGGAGGGTGTTAATTAGCCAAAAAGCAGGCATTAGAAGGGAGTTGGGATATTTGGATGGGACAAATTGGCGTAGTCGGCAGGATAGGACAAATTGGGACAGAACAGTTTCCTATACAAATGGAAAAAAAATGTGTCTGTCAGGGTGGGGCAAGGTCAGACAACTGATGGTGGTATAATATTGGAATTAAGTGCCACTATCCATGCAAGTGGGATGAAAGAACAAGCTGGTATGTACACCTTGGAAAACGATGCCTTTTCATGCCACAAGTTCTGTTAGAAAGGATTGTGCTTGGCATAGGATGCAGCTTTCTCACTGGCAATCAGACCAACGTTACTTTTCGAAGCTGCTGTGCAAGAACTACTCTTTTAGAAGCTTCACTCTGATCACTTCCTGCTTGTGGTTGGCTGAATAAAAAGAACGGGCTGGGGCTCATGCCCTCCTAAGAGCCACACTACTGATCAAAATGCCCTGCCCCCAAATCCCAGGCATACGAGATTAATTACCCAACAGTGACATAATACACTCATCACATGCTCAGGTGTGACTGTGCATTATTAATACATGTTCCAGAACTGAGGTTTGACATTAAATCAGGCTCTATTCCCAACCACACCCTGCATATAAAAGCTAAGACTGATGTTTTAAATGTAACATTCATTCTTCTTGAACAGATACATCTCTAAAAGGATGGGCAGTACCTGTGTTTGGTTCTATATAAAATCTAGGAGGGTCTCCCATGCTGTCGCCAATAAGGCTGTATTTCAAATTATTGAATGGCCAGTCTTCATCTGTAAAATTGACTCTTCCAACCACGGTGCCACTTTTGCTGTTCTCAAGCACATGGAAGATATTAGTGCCAGCGTGAGGAACGATTTCGTTAACACGGGTCACTTTCACTACAATAGTGATGGTATCTATAGGGGGAAAAATAGGCAGTAAATCTTTTTGAAGTATCACATTATCATACTACACCTCCTGGATTCTCTGTAGTAGAATCAAGAAGTAGTGCCAGTTTGAGTCCATCAAGAAGTAGTCCATCTGTAATCAAGAAGTAGTGCCAGTTTGAGTCCATATACGCTTTGCGCCTGTTGTTACAGACATACAAATCCAGGGAGATAGAAGCCCTCTCACACTGAGACCCAACGACACAGGAGCCCAAGAGGGCATGTGCAAGTACAGGTGTCCCCTAATATTTGCGGGGGGGAACCTGATTTCCATGGTCCCACATGTGCACCCCTCACGTTTGTTTATCTTCATTACATTTGTGTAGGTAATAACATGTTTAACCAAAGGCAATAAGCAGAGAGCTTACAGCAAGACAAACAGGCAGAGAGTCTGCAGGCTAGAAGGGAGACTAAGAGCGAGCAGGAAGTTAATAATCCCTCTGAGTCTCCCTTCTAGCCTGCAGGATTCCTGCCTGCTTGTCTTGCTATAAGCTCTCTGCCTATGGCCTTGGTAAAAGCAAGACAAGTTATGACTTAGTGCAAATATAATGAAGTTAAACATAGGGAATGGGCACAGGGTGGGGGTGTGGGGAAGCCACAGATAACCGGATCAGAGAATAATCGGGGGATGCCTGTCTTCCAATAACGGGGCAGAACCAATTGTGCAAGTCCTCCGTTTGATCGGTTCATTCCCACTGGTGAAGTACTGCCACTGACAAAACACATGTGCTGTGCTGATACTCAGCAATGTACTGAGCAACAGCAATGTACAGCAATGTACAGCAATGTACTGTTACAATAAGTGGAGAATGCCATAAGTTAGCAAAATGCTTCCTTAGATCAATTGTGTACAGCAGTACATGGGGCATCACATTTGCATAATGTATCGTGGTTCAACAGCAAAAGTGACAGTGAAGGAGGACTAATTTCACTTTGAATCAAGCTTGTTTTAAAGATTCTCTTGTTCTTTGCCACTCTTTTTTAGTTCGCGCCACACACTGTGGTATGTATACTTCCCATATAGGTTGCATAAATGTCATATCATGCTTGCTCTGTTATTCTGCATTTGTAATTTTTCAAGTTATGGTTCATGGTGTGTTCAGAATTCTGCAGCATTTTTGTCTCCAGATCAATTGATCCCATGAAATATAATGAACTGGTTAGAAGTCACTGTCACTTGAATTCTAAAGGCTGTTTTGGCTGAATAAGCTGAAACAAATTCCAGAAACTCCAGATTTTATTCCTCTTTTCCATATGTGCACTATTTCTATATAGTCTTTGTTCTATAGGCCGTTATGTAACTCCCACAACACTTTATGCTGAAATCTGGGGCCACATGCAAGCAGTATGTTCTACTGATTCTGCAAGAACTCCACTGCCTTCTAATCAGATCCCAAACAAAGTTCAAGGTTCTGGTGTTAACCTTTCAAATTGTATCCAGGCTTAGAATTTTTCAGGGGGGAAAAAAAAGCATAAGAAGCTGCCTTATGCCTAGTCAAACCATTGGTCCATCTAGCTCAACCACTATTAGTGTCTCTCCAGGTTTTCAGACAGGAATTTCTCTGACCTACCTTGAAAGTGCTGGGGATTGAAACTGGAAACTTCTGCAAACACAGGAGATGCTCGTCCATTGAGCTATGGATCTTCCTCAAGGAGGGATGTTTTTCTCCATATCATTACAACCCCCTACACCAGTGGTTCCCAAACATTTTTAACTGGTGACTCTGTTGACCTACTGGGCCATTGGCCATGGCTCCCCATTAGGGCTACAAACCTATACATTGTATAGGGCGGCAAATTTTTTGCAAGGATTCTGTGGATCCCCTGGCTGGGAACCACTCCTCTTCACCAAGAGTTGAGATTTGATTCTCTGCTATGATTCCCACCTCTAGAAAAGTAAGTTTTCATCCTTTAAAAGTACAACCTTCTTTGGGGTGATTCTTGGTTTCTGGAATTCTCTCCTGAGGGAGACCTACAAATTCCTGACTCTTGGCCTTTTCAGAAACTTTTACTTTGCAAGGCCTTTTAGGTTTCCCCATTCCCTGCTTGTTTATCTTTCAGAAAATCTCCTGTTAGTTTTATGTGGTTCAGTGTTCTTTTTTCATTGATGACATTGTCAATGGTGGTTTTTACCATTTTCATTTTGTCAGGTCGTTTTGGGAATGGTACACTTGTAAAGTAGCAAATAAATGAAGCTAATACAGTAAATAAATATTTATACCAGACAGAACTTTGGTTCTAAAAGCTTCAAGATAAAACCACATAACTTATGAAAGAAAATGCTTCAGCGTATAAGTGATTTGAATGCTTTTGCATCAGAAATGTACAACTACTTTTGAATTAGGTGGGTTCTAAATTAATCACACTATTTCAGTTATCTCTCTACCTTCCTTCCATGATTATGGTAGTGTACTTTCTCTGCCCTGCCCCTATGCATTTTAGCCATACTATGACCCTACAAAGTAAGATAAGCTGAGAGACTGTAAGCAGCTAAAGGTTGTTCAGTCAGGTTCATGTCATTACCCTTGAGCTCAAGGGTCAGAACCTGAGAAGTGGGGAGTAGTTGAATCAGAGGGACCAGACCTGGCCTCAGGCTTTGACACCAGGCTGCCAGCCAGAAAACCAGACACCAAAAGTGGTGACTTGAAATCAGCTTTTGCTGAGCCAAAGCTGGAGCTCTTCCAGGAACCGGACCCACCACACATCTCACACTTCCCCTGAGCTTGCACTTCAGTACCAGGAACAGGCCAGGAGGATTACAATGGAGTGAAGAAAGAGTACAAGACTCCAGGCCAGAGGCCTGCCCCTTTACATCTCTCCACTGTCCATGCAGTTCCTAGGATGGGTAGTGTGAGTCTAGAGCAGTGGTTCTCACGCATTTAGCACCAGGACCCACTTTTTAGAATGAGAATCTGTCAGGACCCACCGGAAGTGATGTCATGACTGGAAGTGACATCATCAAGCAGGAAAAATTTTTACAATCCTAGGTAGAAATCCTACCTACATGTACCCAGGAGTAAGTCCCATTTACTATCATTGTTAAAAGAATATATACAGTAGCTTGTTGAAAGTACAGGTCTCTAATATTTCCCCAAATGCAGTCACATACCATGGCAGCATCAAGTCTAATATATTAAAAATAAAATATTGAAATGAATGGGGACCCACCTGAAATTGGCTTGCAACCCATCTAGTGGGTCCCGACCCACAGTTTGGTCTAGAGCAGGGGTGCTCAATAGGTAGATTGCAATCTACCGGTAGATCGCGAGGCAAAATGAGTAGATCGCGGAGCCCTGTCTCCAAACTGTTAATATGTCAGTTTCGTCTAGTGACTAGACGAAACTGACATATTTAGCTGACACTAAACTGACACTGAAACTGACACTTTAGCTGCTCTTCAGGCATGCAGCAACAAAACTGACGAAACTGACTAGACTCCAGCAGGGGCTCCATACATTAAAGGGGGTGTCTGTCAGATGCTTCCTTTCCCCCTGGTAGATCTCCGGGCCATGCTGGGTTTCAAAGTAGCTCTCGAGCCAAAAAAGTGTGAGCACCCCTGGTCTAGAGGTATTTAAGACCTCATTCTCCCTCTGGCCCTTGTTGGAGCAAGTTGCTCACTTGGAGCTCTCCAGGGTACTTCTACCTTTGCCAAACTTGCATGGCCTTACAAGCTCCTTCTTGTGGAGGACAGGAAAGACACGACATTTATGACTGAGTGGGGATTAGAAACCTGGATCCCCCCCATCCTTGTCCAGTGCTTTAACCACATCATGCTGACTCTAAATAAAAATATTTCATATGCTGTGGTCACTTACTTGTTAGTGACGGCACTCCACCATCAGTCACTTTAACAATCAATGTATGTTTAAACTGCATTGCCGCAAAAGTCTCAGAATCATAATTCAGGGGTTTAGGCCCAATCTATGGCAAAAATATGAATAAAAATAATTTACTGGAAAATCATTTTGCCAGTGTATGGACAAGAAGGGATGTTTAAGCAGAAAGGGGGTTCAGGCTGTATTGCCCACTTTACCCAATCTTTCTTTGCAACCCATTTAGGTTTTATAAAAACAAAAGATTTCTTGAATGGTTTTATCAGATGTTATTATGATTGTATTGTCTATGAGTTGCAATGAAGGTCTACCTGGCCCTATAAAGGGGTATAAATAAATTACAGAACCATTAATAAACATTTCCATGTCTGGCATCTTGCATGTCATTGCTAAAATAAAACTAAATAGAAAGAAAATGATACATCAAGATTAAAAAGTAGATGACCATTGTTTTCATTGTTTGAACTGGTCTTTTTAAAATGACAGACAGCCCAATCCTATCCATACTTTTCTGGGAGTAAGCCCTATTGACTCTAATGGGACATACTTCTGAGTAGACATGCATAGGATTGGGCTCACTGTTAACATTTTACAACCTCCATAGCTGGAAAGTGGGTACCATTTTAATTTAAATTTAATTTAAGAGCTGAGCCCTTTTCCCCTCAAAGTGGTCATAGAAACATACACTGATCTGCAAAGAGAGAAGGAAAAAAGGAAAAAAGCAAGACAAATCTCTCATATTTTTCTGCTGTAGATTTCATATTTATTTTATGTAAGCCACTCTGAGTCTTGTTGCTAAACGGTGGGATACAAAAATGTATAAAAATGCTTACTATCACAGATTAAAAGTACACCACATAGAAAGACCTTTCCTTCTGATCTGTTCATGCTCACAGTGTGTGTGTGTGGGCGGGGGGGGGACAGAATTACTATATACACACTGGCATTGTGTTCCATTCAGTGGTACATGCAGAGTACTGACAATGCTTGTGAATTACCACCAGGTTATGCAGGTGTAACCTCTTAATCCATGGATTCAAAACCCATGGATTTAACTCTCCATGGGTTCCAAACCCACAGTGGAAGGGCGAACCTGAACTCCAAGACATGACTGGAGGTATTCTACGTGTGCGACCTCTACAGACTTCAGAAAGCCCCCTGGAGGTGTTTAAAGGGCACTTTCAGTTTTAAAGAAAACTTTAGTGTCCATTAAACATCATCGTGGGGCTTTCTGAGACCCGTAGAGGTCACACGTGCCTCTGTGGGCCTTAGGAAGGCACTTCCAGTTTTCACCAAAAACCAGAAGTGCTCTTCCGATTGTTCAAGGACCTTTCTGAGGCCTGTGGAGGCAGTGCATGGCTCTCCAGGTCTCAGAACAGTCCAGAGCCCTTATTGGACAACAACCCCCTGTTTTAATTATCTGCGGGTTTTGGTATCCATGGGGGGGGGGGTCTGGGAAAGGATCCCCCACAGATACCAAGGTCCAACTCTATTTGTTTCTGCCTACTCTTCAATCGTCAGAAAGTGATAAACCCATTTTCTTTGACAATGATCCCTCCCCAAGCAAAACTGATAATCAACCTTTTTATCTCTAAATAACCTTTTTTTATTTATTGTTAAATAAAAATAATTATTATAACCAAGCGGCATTTACATTTTAACTTAAACACACAAAAGGGGTCGGGTGGAAGTACATACTTTGATTACATTATCAGTTATGGAAAATGTTTCTTTGGAGAAACCATCAAGTATTAACTTGTAGGCAAGAAGGTTGTTTGGAGCTGTGCCATCTCTATCTTCACATACTAGGGTGACCACAGTAGTATCAACTGGAACAGTTTCAGGGTATTCAATGCTATAATTGGGAACATCCAGAGACAATGTTCATTTAACATCAATTATATTAAAGTGCCCTCCCCCATCAAAAGACAGCATAATCCAATACAACATCCTGCATATAGGCGTTTGATTTCTTTGGATAGTCTTAAATTGTTTTGATGCTCAATTCCTTCAGTAAACAATGAAATTATATCAGTTCTTTCTCAACTGCCTTGTGTGAAATGTATTTATAAGGATCAGGCAATGTCAGTCAATCCATTATTGCTTATATCTGTGTCAGCTTCACCGGCCTTCTAACATGGGGATGTATATACTACCCCGGGACATTTCAGTAGTTTTAGAGAATCTTTAAAAGTATAGAAACTCTAGAAGTTTTGCTTCCTTATAAATTCCCACCCCCCTTCCTCCATCCTAAGGCAGAAGTTCACATCAAAAGGATTGGCATTGGACCAGTATTCCTACCCCATGCTGTTTAGAGCTCAGTGACCTGGAAGTCGGTAAAGGCATATGACATAATCACCAAAGATCTAGAGATGTTGCTGTGCAGCTACAGAAGGGCTCCACTCAGAAGTGTGAAAAGTAGGATGAATGCTGAGTAGGACATGCCTGGAGTTCTATATGTTTGAGGGACCGCCCTGTTATAGCAATATGCTTCAAGGAGGATTTATTGTGACAAGAGCAGATGGCAGACACCCAGAACAATGAACACCCAGTTCACTCCTGGTTTCTAATCCTCACCCCTTAGTTATCTTCACTGGGTTTTAGTGTCTTGCACTTAGACTGCACCTTTTCCAATTCTATTTCATGCCATTCTTCCCCCAACACTGGCTTCTGTGGTCATATTTCTTCCCAGCTTCCTACAGCCCTACATTGCCAACAGGACAGAATTGCCAAAAGGTGGTAATGCAGCATTCATCCCAGTAAAGATCAGGTGACTTGAGGAGCAGACAGGGCCCCATCCAGCCCTATGAAGCAATGGTCTCTGGCCCAGTGTTTCTCAAACTGTGGGTTGGGACCCACTTTCATTTCAATATTTTATTTTTAATATATTAGACTTGATGCTACCATGATATGTGACTGCATTTAGGGAAATGTTAGAGAACTGTATTTTTAACAGGCTACCAAGAAATATGCTTTTAACCATGATAAGTCAATGGGACTTACTCCTGGGTAAGTGTGGGTAAGATTGCAGCCTGGGATTGTTAAAAATTTTCCTGCTTGATTATGTCACTTTCGATCATGACATCACTTCCAATGGGTCCTGACAGATTTTAATTCTAAAAAGTGGGTTCCGGTGCTAAAAGTTTGAGAACCACTGCTCTGGTCTAAATCCTCAGGCTGGGCAAAAGTAACGCATGAATCTCTCTCTTCTTGAGAACAGAATGATCTTGTTTGAATCCCTACTGAACACACTGCCTCTTTCTCGGAATTAGTTGTGTGGTGACTCTAGCCAAGAAAAATCTTCTTTTTTTTCTTTTTAAATTTTGAAAGGAAGGCATATAAATATTACTAGCAAAACAAAAACAGGAAGAAAGAAAACCTTACACATCAAGGTGCTTGGTACACCTGGGCAAATTATCATTTTCATCCTCCAGAGTGACATGCAGTAGGGCTGTGGCAGAATGCCGCCGATCGTTGTCAAAAGCTCTGATTTCTAACACTCTTGTGTGAGGGACCAGAGGATCTTCATAGTCCAAAGGATAGGTGGTTGTGATTTCACCAGTATCTAGAAGCAAAAAACATGGAGAGAGAAAAAAATGCCTGCATTGATACTGCAACAAGACACATTAAAGGAATGCAGATTAATAGTGCTGCAAAACCCAGCGGGTCTTGGCTTGAGTTGAATCGCAGAGTCACTGCCCCCCACAACTCGACTCGAAAAAGAGTCCTAACAGGGGCACTTTCCAAATCTCCAAATCACCCTTTAGTGGCTCTAATGGACCCAATTCATTCATCCTTTCCTGCTTCCCAGTTGGAACTCCCTGCTGCTTGCCATCGGAATGTTTGCTCCATGAGGATTTCCATGCAATGAAAGCAGTGAGTAAGCACCCCCAGACACAGGCAGACTCGAATCAGCATGCGTGGGGATGAGCGCTGAATCAGGGGTTCCCTGACTCAAGTCTTTTTCAGAGTCTTCCACGCATATGACACACGAGTCGTCAAGTCACCAAAAACACACACATTCTTGCAACTCGAGTCCGAGTCACCTGACTCGAGTTCCCAACTCTGCAGATCAAGGTAATGGATGAAAGATCATTCTCAGTTACATGAGAAAGTAGACTACTTAGCACACACCCTTTTGTTTTCTACCTAGGCTGATGAAGTGTTTTGCGGGATTTAGTGGGTCCTTATAAAAACATGATCCCATCTGGGATCTTAGAACATCACAAAAGTATATGCTTTCTTTATACACAGACAAAAAATCCTTTATCTTATCGGAATACTACATACTGGTTTTCCCATTTCTTTCCTGTGGAAGGACGAGCAAAAAAACCAGGGAGGAGGCAGGACAGGAAATCTATCCTATGCAAGAGTTATGCTCCTCAGCATAATATTTTTTTTCTCTTTTCAAATATTCTTTTCGAATCTGTGCAATGAAAAACATCCCTGTGCGCTAGCATTTAAATACATATAAAAACAACATACAGTATGGTTATGAGAACAACCAAACAGGATTTTTATCCTTTTGTCTTTTATCCTTAACTCCTCTGTCACAGTATTCACACTTACCTCCAGGCTTACAAATTGGTAGTCAGCCCTTAGTGCAAACCCATGGTCCGTTTGTTTTCTCCACAAGTGCACTATTTCCTATACAAGCCTATATCCAATTCCTTGAGGCAATCCCCCCCCCAATTCACTAATGCAGACTCATAAGCTTAAAGGAGTTTTTTAAGTCAACACACAAAATATCTTTAAAAAAAGCCCCTCTCAAGAATACATAACAAGTCAAGGCAAGCAAGAAAAGTTGTACTGTACTGTACTCTGGGTCTTCTCATCCACGACAAGGCTAGCGAAAACTGAGTAACTCTGACTTCTCTCTGCAACAGCTCACTAACTTAAATCCTCTTCTTCCCTCCTAGAGGTACCTGATATCAATTTCACAGTAAAGCCTGTTACCAACCTTTCTTTACTCTCCAAATAAGTCCCCCCACTCTTCAAATCACCTACAGTCTTTACCCTTATCTGGACACTTTATTTCACCCCTTCTTCCTCTTTTCCCATTCTTACACAAAATAGGGTAACTGAATACAAAACCTCTGTGACATCCTCTGTTGTCCATGATTTAATTTTCAATTTCACTTCATGACCAAGGGCCCAACCCTATCCAACTTCTCCAGTGATGATGCAGCCACAATGCGGCCCCAAGGTAAGGGAACAAGTGTTTCTTTACTTTGAGGAGGCCTCCATGACTGCCCCACCACCATTGAAAGCAGTGCATGCCCTGTTGGCATGGCTGCATCTGTGCTGAAAAGTTGGATAAGAGTGGGCCCCAAGTCAGGTAATTTGGGCAGCTACAATTTTGCACATTATGCCAAATAAAACATTAATTTCACTGAGTTTGACCTGCCCAATTTGTGATTTCTCAAAAGGAATGCAGCCCACCAGCCATGTGCAGAAGCCCACCAGGGAGGTTTGATCAATTCCTGGTCTTGACGCCTGTTGGGACTGCAGAGTTAGAGGGTTGCCAAGTCCCTAGATGTCTATCTGACTGATGGTTTATATTTCACTTTGTGAGAAACAAGTTGGGCAACTGTGGTTTAGTATTCATTTTGCCATTCTTTATAACTTAGATTTGGATTTCCATAAGGTCCAAAGATTAGATGTCTGTCTCTTTCTTACCAGCATTGATAGAAAAACCTCTGTAGCTCTCCACAAATTCATAATGCACTCTGTCCTCTGCATCTTTATCCTCTGCAATCAATCTTGCTACCACTGTTCCAAAAGGCAGATTTTCTGAAATAGTCACATGATTTCTTGATGTATTCCTTTGAAAAAAAAGTATTGACAGATTAATCAAGAAGGCAGTGTTTTTCAAACTGTGGATGAGGACCTACTAGATGGGTTGCAAGGCAATTTCAGGTGGGTTCCTATTCATTTCAATATTTTATTTTTAATATATCAGACTTGATGGTAGCATGGTATGTTACAAATTTGGGGAAGTGTTACAGATCTGTACTTTTAACAGGCTGCTCTGTATATGCTTTTAACAATGATAGTCAATGGGACTTACTCCAGGGTAAGTGTGGGAAGGATCACTAAAAAATTTCCTGTTTGAAAATGTCACTTCCAGTCATGACATCATTTCCGGTGGGTCCCAACAGATTCTCATTCTAAAAAGTGGGTCCCGGCACTAAATGTGTGAGAACCACTGAAAAAGGCATTCTGGTTATTTAAAATATTTATCATCAGGACAAAATAGTACTTCAGACATCCCAGCAAACAGTCGGAGCAGTTCTCCTAGAACATAAGAACATAACAAGAGCCCCGCTGGATCAGGCCAAAGGCCCATCTAGTCCAGCTTCCTGTATCTCACAGTGGCCCATCAAATGCTTCAGGGAGCACACAAGACAAAAGACACAACCTGCGTCCTGGTGTCCTCACAGATCTAGAACATCTGAAGACACATTCTTCTGGTGCAGGATACAATCCACATGACTTGCAGAAGAACTGCATCTATGTTACCTTCATACAACATCTGGAAACACAGGGAGAGGAGGCTTCACCTCCCTAACCTTTCTTGGACAATCCGAAGGGGGCTCTCAAGCGGTTAACCAAAGACTACCTGTGTACTACAGCATCACATAGAAAACACCTCCAAGTTCCCAGGCTGCATTACCTGCTATTTTCAATGTGCTTTAAAAAAAACGAAAAAAACATTCCTTTACAAAATACACACAACATTTTAAACAAGTAACGCTTTGGACCAGACCATAATATTATGTACATGACTGAAGCTTTAGGATTATGTTGCTGATGATGTAATCAGGTTGGAATCAATAAAAAAGAGATATATCTAAGCACACTTACCTGGAATGTATTACGGTAGATAACTGGAAACATAACATTTTGATATCAGAACTAGCTCTGTTGTTTTCACAATCCTAATTGTTTCAGGGGAGATTTTAAGACATTTCTTTTAAAGGAGTAAGCTGAAAAATATTGCTTCTGAATACTCCCTGAACATAAATTTGAGATTATATCTAATCAACTCTGACACGTCTGCCTAGCTGCAAGGAAAATAAATTCTCTCAGCTTTCATTTCAGAAGAGTGCCAGATATCCAAGATGTCACCCTTAATTACTCTTTGTTCTGCCTCTAGTTACGTATTGTATTAATAAAATTCACTTGCATTTTTTTAATTCAATCACCCCTGCAAGGAATGCAGATCAAACAGATCAAAACATTAAAACAAAGGATACTTAAGGCGACAACATCAACATTTTGATGTTCCACAATGAGGGGCAGGGTAGACATTGCTTACACTTTAAATGGCTATTAGCTTGGGCCTCACTGCCAGCAGAATGTGCATTCTATTGCTGGCAACTGCTGCAAAAGCAGTATACAGCACTTTCCTGCAACATGCTGAGTAGTGCACTATCACAGGGGTCTCCAAACTTTTCGGTATGAGGGCCATATCATAGTCACATCATATATTTGGTACATTTTTACAGGCTGAAAAAAAAATCAGTTTTATAAATGAATGAATGAAATTTAAATGAATGAATAAGTTTTGCTTCGTTCTTTTGGTGATCAGAATGATATGATTCAGAACAAAAGAGAAAAGTGACAATTGCAAAGAAATTATGCCATGCTTAAACTGAGAAATGATACATAATGAGTAAAAATGTCAAACATTAGCAAATCCTCTGACCGAAAAAGACAAGTCGGTGAGGACAGGATAGAAAATTGTGGCAAGCTGGATATGGCCCCTGGGTTGCAGTCTGGAGGCCCCTGCACTATCAGAATACTGGCAGGAAGTCCAGAGCCTTCTTCCACCACCCACTAGAGCAGACAAGCCAGTGGGAGGGGTTGGAGAGAGGGTGGAAGGAGTACACATAAACATAAGTGTGAAACAGTCCAAAGCAATGGTGTAGTGGTAAATTTTAAGGTTCCGGAGATTGCCGGGACACTACCCATATTCCCATAGCCACACCCCCGTAAGAT
The DNA here is from genome assembly GCF_035046505.1 of Tiliqua scincoides. Taxonomy (NCBI): domain Eukaryota; kingdom Metazoa; phylum Chordata; class Lepidosauria; order Squamata; family Scincidae; genus Tiliqua; species Tiliqua scincoides. The sequence continues at coordinate 22,914,761 of NC_089827.1, read as the reverse complement.
TGTAACAAAAATAAAATGCAGCTTTATATTGTTTCATTGGAGTATCTTCTTCTCTTGTTGCTTATTTCTACTTTAAAATTTATTATACCTCACTTACTATTAAATAATAATATTTGTATACTGCATTTCAACAAAAATTAGTTCACAAAACAGTTTACAAAGCTAAACGAATAAATAAATGGTTGTAGCTCAGTTATCCTCAAACGTTGGCATAGACTGCAATAGTTTAAAACACATGTACATAAACTGAAAAGTAGCATTAAAAATATCCCTGATAAAAATGAAAGGTATATTAGAATGCTTACTGATACTCAGAAGTATCACAGTGTTCAGTAGGACTTACTCCCAGGAAAATGTGCATAGGATTATAGCTGTTTTGTAACTTGAGCTATCTACTGTGTCTTAAGTGGTCCTTAGGAATGATGACAACATAGATATTGGCATATGCTTCTAGGACAGTGGCTCTCAAACTTTTAGCACCGGGACCCACTTTTTAGAATGAGAATCTGCCAGGACCCACCGGAAGTGACAGCGTGACTGGAAGTGACATCATCAAGCAGGACAGTGCCGTAGCTAATGAATGTGTAGCCTGGTGCAGAGGTCAAAATAATGCCCAGAAGTGATGTCACAACCAGAAGTGACGTCACACCCAGGCTTTTTAAAAAGTGCAAATTGGGGAGAAATCTGCCTCCTCCCCCCCAGCAGTTCACCACCCACTTGATCTGCCACCTCCCCCCAGCCAGTGGCATAGCTAAGGTATCTATATGCTACCTGGGATCAAAGAAGATTTTGTGCCCCTCCACAACAAAATCAAATTTAATTAAGTAAATAAATAAAAAGTGTGCCCCTTATTAGTTTGAGACACTGTGCTGGGGTGAAGAGGGACGGTTATTCTCCCCCTGCTAAATATAAGAGGAGCACCACTTGAAAAAGTGCCTCTTCACCAGTTAGCAGGAGTAGCTGTGTTATGATACATGGAAATGAGAGCTGACTCATATTAACACCTTGTTGGTTCCATGCTGTATCATAACAAATCTCATTGGCTCTCAGAACAATCAGTCTCATGGGTCAGTTCTGAGTTAAGAAAATCCACTTTTTCTTAAAAAAGAAAGAAAAAAGACCATACCTTTTCATAGAATACAGATATTTCAGTGGGCTTTGTTTCATTGCATTCTGATTAAATTACCTTTTTAATGATATATAACATGATGGTATTATTCATACATACCAAGATTTTCACAATTTTGGCCACTAGTGTCAAGCTCAGCTTGTTGCCCCCCCCAAAGCTTGATGCCCGGTGCGGCTGTTACCCCCTGCACCCCCTTAGCTATGCCACTGAAGCAGGAAAATTTTTAACAATCCTAGGCTGCAATCTTACCCACACTTACCCAGAAATGTCCCACTGACTATCATTGTTGAAAGCATATGCACAGTAGCCTGTTAAAAGTACAGATCTCTAACATTTCCCCAAATGCAGTCACATACCATGGCAGCATCAAGTCTAATATATTAAAAATAAAATATTGAAATGAGTGGGAACCCACCTGAAATTGGCTCGCGACCCACCTAGTGGGTCCCGACCCACAGTTTCAGAAACATTGCTCTAGGAAGTTTCTTAGTTCGCTTACTACTGAGCCTTTTGAAAAAAAAAAGTTTCAATGATAGCACCTGAGTTCTCTTGCTGATGATATTGCTAGGTGATGTGGGAGTGCAGGCCACGCCAGGTGATGTTCATGGGTGGGGTGACACCACTACTCACCAAAAATTTAAATCTTATTTAAATTTTTTTGGTGTTTTTGATTAATACCATCAGGTATGAACTGATGAAATGGTCAGAATGCAATGAAAAAACTGTATTGAAATATCTCTCTTCCATCAAAAGTTATAGCCCAAAAACCAGAGGGGGCGGGGTGATGGTACACCACTAGGTCTACTGCAAGGAGCATTGCCCCGCCCACTTCATGGGAGGAGGCCCATCATGAGGGTGCCATGCTGGCCTCCCATACTGGATGATGCAAACCCTAGTGACGCCACTGTGTAGGAGGAGTCCCGGAGCTATGTTCTCTCCAACTCTCCTTCACCAACTTTAAGTACAGCCAAATGAGAACGGAAACTACTTACATGAAAATAGGACTCTCATCATTTACATCCTGAAGCATTATAGTTATGGTGCCAGTACATGATCCAGGACTTGCTTTTTCTTTCTCTCTGGCAGCAACAATCATCTGGAAATGCTGAAATCCATGAAATTCATAACTCCACAGCATTCTGTTGTTAATACTTAGTATGGAGCACAACTGGGTGGGCATTGAGTAACTGGAGTAAAGAAAGTAAATCGGGCCCTATGAAAGTCACAAGGCCCAATCCAATCCAATTTTCCTGTACCAATGCAGCCATGCCAACAGGGTGTGCACTACATCCTGTGTTGGGGGGGGGGATCATGGAGCCCTCCTCAAGCTAAGGGAATGTTAGTTCTCTTACTTTGGGGTTGCACTGCGGCTGCATCAGTGCTGGAAAGTTGGATAGGATTGGGCCCTGAGTGTCCTTGGGGATGCTGGGATGTTGTGAGGATAATGCTCATATATGTTGCTTTGAGATTTTTGGGAAAGGGGGTAGTATACAAATAATATGAGCAGATAATAGAGAATAAATTTCTCTGTTGCTGATCTATTCCAGTAGACATATTTTGGTTCTATAGATTATTTAAACTTTCAATAATATTAGGCTTGCCCAATTTAGAGCCCAATCCTGAGCTGCCCAGCTGCTGCTGCATCCAGCATGCTCCAGGGGGCGGATATCTGTGCGGGAGGGTGGCGCAAGCCTGCGGGGGCACCATCGCAGAGCTTTGCCCTGGGTGCGGGGCTACAGAGGTCCACAGCTGCCCAGAAAGACTCACCTGGCACAAATCATCATGTCCTTGCACTCTAAGCAAACCCCTTTTAATTTTTTTTAAATTTATTTTAATTTTTTTATACAAGAAAAATCTTCATCGAAGCTGGTTTTTCCTGCTGCGGTGAATTCCTCCCACAAGGGTCTATTACTCTACTGTTTTTATTGCTGTTTTATGGTTTGTGACGTTATTTTACTATAGTCCTTATAAAGCACTTTGTGGGCAATATTTTTAAAAAGAACATAAATCGCCTAAACAACAAAGGAATATTATACACTTTATTAGTGGATTTCTTACTGAGTAACCTTACTTTGGGGTCCTTTTCGTAATCCAGAACTGATTCTGCCATTCGGTAAATTCCACCATTTGTTGGATCCAGCAGAAAATAAATCATGGTGTTGAGAGAAGAATTCAGAATGGAAAACTGGGAAAAGAAGTTTAAAAAACATGAGGAATCAGTTGCTTGGGGTGCTTGTTTTGTGCCATGTTAAAGACGACTTTTCTCTGGAAAAGAACACCCTGCAAACTGACATTAATCTGGTGACCACAGTTTATGTAAACTAAGCCTTTCTACTCATCCAATTCCAAACATCAGCTGGACTTCATAAGCACTGTAAAATCCTTAGTTGTAGGTTTCCAAATAATCTTATGCTATTCCATTTTTTTTAAAAAATAATGGGCTTTATGTGCATAAATCACAATATTTTTTATAGCTCTGTAAGTCCTAGGATTTATTAATGAGGGGAAAGTCTGGTTCATATTTGTGCCCTCTACCGTTTGAAATTAAATGCCAGTGGAAGAAATCTGTTCCCCAGATTTCCAAGGGATGAGAGTCGCTATACACAAGGGTCACCCAGGTTAGATGCCTCTGGTCCACAGAACAAGCAAAATCTGGCATGCCTCTTTGCTGTTATGGAACAACCATTGAGTGTTTGCTTTGAGAATGAAAGGGGATGTAATTATACGCAGATGGGGGAATCCATGTTTATAGTAGTTTCACCTTTGTCTACTGTGGGATTAAAATTTCAGGAGCAATCAAATGATTATGTAACCCATATCATCTGGCACTTGTCTCCGTTCATGATACACAGAGTTCATGCATGTGCTATTGCAGAACATTCTTAATGTTTAGAACAGGGGTGCCCAAATCCCGGCCCAGGGGCCACTTGCGGCCCTCGGGGACTCCCAATCAGGCCCGCGGGGAGCCCCCAATATCCAATGAGCCTCTGGCCCTCCAGGTACTTGCTGCAGCCCATGCTGGGCCAACGCAACTGCTCTCAGCATGAGGATGACTCTTCAACCTCTTGCGTGAGCTGTGAGCCAAGGGCTCCCTCCCCTGCTTGCAGTTTCACGTGTGTGATACAGCAGTGGCAGCAAAGGAAAGGCTGGCCTTGCTTTGTGCAAGGCCTTTTATAGGCCATGGCTATTGCAAGACCTTCATTCATGCATACAAGTTCAATCTCTATGTATTTATTTGTGTAAATTTATTCAAATTTGAAATGTAAATTAATTCTTTTTCCCTGGCCCCCAACACAGTGTCGGAGAGTTGATGTGGCCCCCCTTTCAAAAAGTTTGGACACCCGTGGTTTAGAAGATCATGCTGGATATAGTAGTACAAGTAAACTGGTTCACAGCACCCTGTTGTTGACCAGAATGCCCAAGCAGGTACACATAAGGCATTGCAAAGACCTTAGAAGTGGAGACTGAAGCAACATTTCTGGAATGGCAGTGGGGTGATTTGTTAAGTCTGTCATCTAAATGATGATTTTTTTATGAACCGACCCTTAGTTTCCTCCAAAAACCTTCTTTGGGCCCCCTTGCCATTTTAAATACAGTGGTGGATCACCCACAATTGAGATTTCTCTATGGTGGTACCACCAGGGCTTTGGAACTCCCTCCCAGAGCTTCATTCCACCCCTTCTTTGTTAAGATGAAGGCTGTGCTGCTTCATGGAACACTGGGGACCTTCTTTAATGATTTTTCTTCCAGCTGGTTCTCTTTTTACTACTGCTTGTTTAATTGTTTGGGGCTTTATGTTTTTAATTTTTATATTTGGGTTTTATATTGCTGTGTTAGCCATCTTGTTGTATCTTGCTTAGAAAGTAGGAGATCACTGTTCAAATAAGTAAATATCTGTGTTGTGTGTTTTTTTTACTTTTTTTGGGGGGGACAAGTATGTATCTTTCTAAAGAGATGAGAGAATTTCAATACTGCTTGGAAGAAGCAGAATTGTTGCTATTTCTGACACTTTTTGTGTTTCACGTCTGCGATAGCTCTGATAAGGACGAGCTGGCCGGGCTACAGCTTAATTGGATTCCCAAAGCATCTTTGAAACATTCAAGCGCAAGCCTTGGTAATGTCAAATGCCAGATACATCTGTTCTCAAAAGCAGCTTTAATTACCCAGGAGGGGAAGGAGGTGGAGTGGGTGCTGTTCTTCTGCAGGGGTTCCAAAGGAAGCATATCTGAGAGAAAGAGCAGCGCCAGAGCAGTTTGTTTACAGGGCTGTTTCTGCGGTGAGTACCAACAGTTCTGCTGATGGGATGAGCTGAAAAATGCAGCCTCAGTGAAATCAAAGGGGCTGCCTTTTCCCCCTTCTGTTAGTGAAACCAGAGCTATTAGACCAGTACATGCAGACTTCCAACTGTTTGCAAGTGGAGGAGAAAGCCAACAAATACTTGTGGCACAAAAGCAATGTTTGGATTGTTCACTTTCCACTAAAGCATAATTTCTTTCCTAGTCTTGGGCTCTCCAATCCTTTCCCTCAAGCACTCTAGACCAGGGGTGTCAAACTTGTCTCATGCAGAGGGGTCAAAGTTAGCATTCATGGTGCCCGCTAAGGGCCAGAAATGACATCATTAAGCAGATGATGGCCAGAAATAAGCACATAGAAACTCATCAGCAACAAACAATAGAAGAGAAAATGGGCAAATCTTGTACAAATTTCCAAGATATGAGAGAGCCCAATTATCACACTGGGAGAGCCCAATTACACTGAGGGGCTGGATAAATTGCTTCCAGGGGCAGGGAAGGGCAGGCAGTGGGCATTTCCAGGGGCAGGCGGGCAGGCGGGGAGCAGGAGGTGGGGCCAGGATCCAGCGGTTATGCCAGATCCTAACCCCGTTCCCGGGCAGCCTGAGCTAGCCCTGGGCTGCTTGAATTTGTGCTACCTCTGGAGGTGGTGCAGATCTGAGTAGCCCCATTCAGACTGCAGTGGCTTTCCCTGGGGTAAGGGGAAGCAATTCCTCTTGCCCTGGGCTGAGCCACTAGGCACCCAAACCTTGTACTGGATACAGTGCAGACCAGTTGGCCTGCCTGTTCCAATGCAAGTTAGGATTGCGCTGTTAGTCTAAATTAAGCCCACATAAATGTTTGGAGCAGGCTTACTGTGATAGTAGCAGCAGGAATTTGGAGTATTTCTTTTTACCACAAGACGTTGACCGTGGGCCTTTGATTGCTGTGTGTCCTTCCTTGGCTAGTGCTGCTTCTATTGCTGTCCTTGATTCTGTCCCATGCTTATCAGGGACTGACTATAGCCTTCTGTTCAGCTGACATTCTACATCTCAGGATCAGACCTCACGCATGCAACCAAATAAATGTGAATGCACTGAGAACAAGAACACAGCTTAGTCATTAGAGTTCACAGCTTTGGGTTGATGGTGGCATTAAAAACTCTCATTGTATCGCAAGTGACAGTGAGCAACACTACATCTTACAGTCACAACATGGTTATTTCAGAAAACCATCCATCTGGTCATGGTCATTTGTAGATTAACTCTGATGGCTGCTTAAGTTCCCTTCTCCAAATCGTATTAGAGAAAGAGGACAAATCAAGAAGCATATAAAATCCATTGCAGTTGCTCCCATATCATTAATGTAGGTAGAACTAAGCTCTAGTCAACACGTGCAGCAGAATAAAGTGGTAGATCGTATGAAAAGTGCAGAAATACATTTTTAATGTTTCTCTGTGCCAAAGTTGCCTGCATATTCCGAAAGTCTTGGCCTTGTAATCCAAAGCAAGCAATGCTTGGTTCCATGCAGCTCAGTGTTTGGCATTCCTGAGAAACTAGTGATGATGTATGACATCATCACTGTGTGTCCAAGAAATGCCATCAAGTGTTTGTCCTTGAAAATCCTGGAAGACATCAGAATTCCCCTTGGTGGAAGAATGGTGGATAAAAATGATGGACTTAGCAGAAATAGATAAACTGACAGCCTTGCTTAAAAAAGAATCAGTAATTTCTTTTGTAGAAAATTGGAAAGCACTCATTGACTTTCTGTATATGAAGGGAAAAAAATGAGATAATTTGCAGATTTGAGGAACAAGAGTAGTGGAAACAAACAATTACAGAGAAAAGTTAGTGACAATGACACGTATAAAAAGTAAGGACTGAGTTCAGAATTACGTAATCTGAAATACATAATAGAGTAGGGATATAAGTAAATAGGATATACTGCTTCATACTTGCTATACTTTACCTTTAGATAGTTTATGCATATGTATTGTCTGTTATTAATTTGGAAATTAAAAAAAAGAAAAGAAAATCCCTTAAATCCAAAAAAAAATGTACTGTCTGTTTAAAAACTAGAACCACACTACAGGAGGCACATGGGAACTGAGGTTGACAAGGACAGCAGGTTCACATTTATGGTCTTGTGCTGCCGTCAGGGCATACGCCATTGAATGGAATGGCAGACAGAATCACCAGTACTATATTTTTTCCTCTCTCTCTTTTAGTGGGGGTAATTTGTATAGTTGAATTCATTTATGCCAAATACATGTATGCAACGGTACTGTTGCTAATTAGCACACCAGGGAGAAAATTTAGGCATACCTTTCTTACTCTTCTATGCCGTTGCATTTCAATCCCAATCCTACTCTTTTCCTTGCCATAGGATGCAGACATACCAAAATGGGCTGCACTGTATGCGATAGGGTAGCAGTTCCCAAACTGTGGCTCAGGAACCCACCAGTGGGTCGCGACTCAATTTTGGTGGGTCGCAAAACTGACAACCTAATAGCTGACAAGGAAAACGTATTGAGCCCTGTGGAAACTGAAACAGCTGCATGTGCATGTTTTCTCATGAGTAGGTGACTGTGCCTTGGTCCACTTTGAAGGGCGGATCTAGGGGAATGCAACGCCACCACCAGAATGGTCTCAATCTGATGGACGCAGGCCCTAACAAACTCTCAAGAAGGAAGTCTTCCCTCCCCCCAAGCTCACAAAAAAAACTTATTGAGCCCTATGGAAAGCAAAATGAGCCACACCTTTGCATTTACTCATGAATAGGTAACTGTGGCTTCTTCGTACTGAAGGCCAGGCGAAGGGGAACACAAGGCCACCAGAATAGTCCCAATCTGATAAACCAGGGGTGTCAAACTCATTTCATACAGAGGGCCGACTAGCATTCATGATGCCTGCTGAGGGCCGGAAATGATGTCATTAGGCAGGAAGAGATGTCATTAAACAGGCCATAACCAAAAATAAGCACTTTTTCTCACTTAGGGACTCATTTGCTGCAAATGACAGAAGAGAAAATATGCAAATCTTGATCATATTTCAAGATATGGGACAGCCTGGTTTTCGTGTGGGCTGCCCTTTCAGCAGTAACTTCTTAGCACTGCTCAGCAGCTGAGGGCCTGATAAAAAACTTCCGCAGGTAGCATCTGGCCCCTGGGCCTTATGTTTGACACCCCTGCAATAAACCTCTTGTAAAGCTGGGTGGGTCCCAATAGCATGTTGTTTTAAAAAGTGGGTCCCGGTGCTGAACAATTTGGGAACCACTGCTATAGGGGCTGGGGCAGACTGGGAAGCTTGGGAGGGAAAAGGGGAAATATATTCCCTTACTCCTCAATAAGCCTCTTGATCACCAATGGGTCTCCTCGGACCCATGCCAGCTCTTTAGCTGGCATAAGTACGAGGAAACATATTGGGCATATTGGCTGCTCCTGGAGTGGATAGCATCCAGCAAAAGTCCCCCATGAGACCATGGGTAGGGAGGTACTACCCCTCACCTCCAACATGCCTCTCACCCTCCCCTCTTTCCACACTCTCCAGTGTTGTTGGCGGAAATTCCTATGCCCTGGCTTTGTGTGGGGTCGCTCCAGCCTGTCCGGTGCACAGTTTTGGATGCTTTCAGAACTCCGTTCAAGACAGCCATAAAGCAGCTACTGCTGCCAAAATGCTAGTTTAGAGCCCAATAGGATTGGGCTGTTATTTTACTTTCTCTGTGACAAAACTCTCTATAAATAGCCAATTAGCACACCAGGGAGATCATTTTAGCACATCCTCCTCATTGATGTGCTAATGCATTTATTTTTACTTTCAGGGAATTTTTTTTAACACAAGGAGCATTCCAAAAGAACATTCTCACTTGCATTCCAGAATTCTGTTCCTTCAGTCTACTGCCTCATTTTGGGTACATGTGTAGACCCGTAAGAAGAGTTAAAAACGAGACAGCAGGAATAACTCAGAGACAAAGAAGAAAGATCCAAATTGAGAAATGCAACCAGAAAGTGACTCAGCATAACAGCCGAGAGAAAAGAAGCCGAAGGGACCCAGGGGAGGGTTCAACATGCTTCTTTAATCATCTTTAAAAGTTGTTTTTATTAGGATAACTCTTGATTCGTTCCTCCTTGGTAGCAAACCATGTTAGTTAGATTCATGGGAATTCCATCTTTAATTTGTAAATAACTTTTTCAGACCTCACAGTCACAGAGAGAAGTGATCTAAAAAATAACAAACATTTCTAATTGAGTTTTCTATCACTAACAGATCAGCAGTGATTAGCCGTGATAGAGAAACAGAATCTCTATGATTACGGGCCATTAACCTCTGAATACCGGATGCCAGGGATGAATGGGGGGGTTAACTCTTGCCTTTGGTGAGGATTCCATTTGGGCAGGGTTGGGAACTTGGCTCGGATTACTCAAGTCGCAAAAACGTGTGATTTTGGGTGACTCATGAGTCATGTGCATGGAAGACTCACAGACTCGAGTCAGGGCCCCCCTGACTCGACACTCATCCCCACGTGTGCTGACTCAAGTCTGCCTGCTGGGTGTGCTTGCTTACTGTTTTTGTGTCATGAAAAACCTTGTGAGGCCAGCATTCCAACGAGGGGAGCAGCAGGGAGGTTTCAGCCAGGAGACAGGAAAGGGTTGATATTTCTGTGAATGGGGGGGGGAGGCAGGACTGGGTTCTCTTTGCCATCTCTAATTGGAATGAAGGAATGAATTATCATTGGACAAAGAATGGGCATTCCAATATTTTCATTGGCTGAGAGAGGACAGGAGGAGGAGCCCAGGGGAGTTCTTGCCTTACGATTGGCTGGAGGGGGAAAAAGGAGGTGGGGAAGCAGGGGGAGGTTCATAGCAGTCATGAACCTCATGGTTTCTATGGGCTTGTTGTTACTTGAGAGGGGGAAGCCTCATTGAATGAACAGCTGTAGTGGGACTACTTCTGAGTAGGACTGCAAAGAATCTGGTCATCCTGGCAAGCCTCCCAGCTGCTGCATCTGATCCTTCTCCCTTTTGCCGCTTCTATCTCCACTCTCTCGCAGACCCTCCCACCCCTCCTGCCCTGTTTACAGATGGACGGGGATAGCAGGGGAAGGAGTAAAGAGAACTCTGACACACACACCCCTCAGCAGCAGCCACATTTTATCTGCGGCAGGCTTTTTAAAGGGGGGGGGAGACTTGACTCAAGTCCATTAGAGTCACTAAAGGGTTACTCGGCAACTTGGAAAGTTCCCCCTTTTTCAAGTCATGGCGTGGAGGGCAGTGACTCAGTGACTTGACTTGAGTCAAGAACTGCTGGACTTGCCCATCCCTGAAAGTGGGTATTAATGATTGTAATATCTGATCACTCGCATAGAAAATGGGAGAGGATGATGGGGGCATCCTGTCCCAGGTAATAGGCTTGCCAATAAGGGCACAAGATGCCTAGCTTTGGGGATCTGAGCGATGCAGTGATGGCAGCACACCCCGAGGGGTGCACTTGCCCAACTTCTAGCAGTCAATGCTGCTTTTCCTTGCTGACTTGGCTGGGAGGCTGTTTGCCTCTTTCGCACAAAGGTACGAAACAGGCTTTGGACCTTGGCATGGCTGTTCCTAGAGCTGCTGCATTCTTAATGTTGGGACACATGTGTGGAAAAGGGATGGGAAGAGGCTTCTGGGAAGCAGCATCGTTCTGCACCTTCGCAGTGCTGAAGCCGGGAGTGGCAGCAGAAGTGCAGAAGAAGAGTGTCTGTAAAAGTGGAAGAGGAGATCAGAACAGGCACAGCAGCAAACAGGAGGTGCCTCTGTCTCCTTGGACTAAACCTGTCTGGAGGGAGGCAGTTGGCTTTCCTTCAGTGAGTAGTTGCAGCGATGGTGGAGAGCACATCTGGAGAGCCCTGGCCAGCCCCCAGAGTGCATGCCTGACTCCGAGACAAATCAGACTCCTAGTAGCTGCCTCCCTCTCTCCCTATGCTCTTCCCATTCCTGGTTCCAAGCCAGCTGCTCCCACCCTCACACCATTCCCCCATGGAACAAAGTGGCAGACTTTGCCAAGATGGAACTGGGCAACCCAAAAGTGGTTCAGGCTCGGGTGGGGGGCAGGGATGGCAGAGCAGGCCTCCACTGTATTCTAACCCCTGTCCTGGGCCTGAAAGCCCTACAGGGGGCTACTTGGTTCTGCGCCAGTGAATTAGCTGTTTCAGATCCAAGTAGCCCTACTGAGCAGGCTGAGGCTCTACACAGGGTAAGGGAACAAATGTTCCCTGACCTCCAAGAGAATTCCTGTCTGCTCAAATCCAGCAGTGGAAACAGCGTGGACTCCGTGGCCAGCTACACTAGCACTGGATAGTATTGGGCCATAAGTTGTCTTCATAGGCAAGTGATCCTGCTCGCCTGCTAATATCCTAAGAAGAGACACTCCTGTGTGTCCTACCTGCATCCAATTTACAATTGATGGGAACGTAGGAGAGGGCTTTCTCACTTGCAGCACCACTCCCTGGAACTGCCTTCTTCAGGAGATCTTGACCTGAGATGGCATTTCCATGTCTCCCGAAAGTTATCCATTTCATCAGGCATTTGATTTGAATATTGACTAATTTCTGCAAGCTTATGGGGTTCCCCACCCTGCTGCTTGTTGTAATTTTACTTGCTCCCTGTTTTGCTTCTTTTAATTTTGTTTCCCGAGTGTGTTTTTAATTCTAGGTTACATAACCTCAATGGCTCAAGTCTTGAACTAGGGAAGTGGAATATAAGTGTCTTTCAGAAATTACCAGAATGTACCGGAAGTGTGTTGGCACAGTGCTGTACCCGCCATTCACTGTCTGAGAGCCCAATCTTATGCATGTCTACTCAGAAGCAAGTCCTATTATAGTCAAAGGGGCTTATTCCCAGGAAAATGTGGATAGGATTGCAGCCTAAGGGCCCAATCCTATCCAATTTTCCAGGGCCGGTGCAGCCCTGCCAATGGGGTGTGTGCTGCATCCTATGGTGGGGAGGCAGTCATAGAGGCCTCCTCAAAGTTAGGGAACATTTGTTCCCTCACCTCTGGGCTGCATTGCGGTTGCATCGGTGCTAGAAAGTTGAATAGGATTGGGCCCTGAAACATTTCTGGGACACCTCTTATCCACTTACCTCAATAGCGTCGCCTGGGTCAGGATCTCTTGCCAGAATTGTGTAGACAGCTGTGGCGGCTGGAAAGGTTTCAGGAACTGATACAGAAACGCCTGTGCAATAAGAATAACAAACCAGACCCATTAAAATAAGTCAGGCACACTGAATTTGTGTCACAGTAATAAATGGTTTCTTTGAATTTTGAAAAAGCCTGTGCTTCTTTTGGGGAGAACATATATTGCTTGTGTATAATAGGCCCTGTCACAAGGTTCTGCTATCCAATAGCAGGTGAGCATCCCACTGACTTAATAATAAATAAGGAATGTTGAACCTCTAAACTGAAAAGAAAGTTGAGTAGGGCTGGGTTATTCCCAGTGAGACCAAGTTAGGTCTCATTATGAATCCAGGGTTTAGCACTTAAAAATTCTATCTCACAAGATTTCTCAGGTGGCCAAGAAAAACAAGTGTTTGTACACAAAGCAAGCCTTCAGAACATAAGCCTTTGACCATGAAGTTCTACTCCTTGGCTCTCACCCACACTGACATTTCCTGGGTTTAGTTGTGGTAGTTCCAGTAATTGCACATCTTTACGTTGAACCATGTAAAGACCATCCCTATTTTCCATTCCATTCTCCACTGGGCTCTTCTATTTCTTCACTCAGTTTCTCAAGAGTGAAGAGATCTTACTGAAGCCTTCAAAGGGTACCAAAAGCCTTCAAAGCCACACAGGAGGGTACTGCCTCAGAATCAGAGATCTGCAAAACCATCCCCTGTGTATGGATACTTTCACTTCAGCATAAGGTTATTCTTCATGTATGGAACAATTATCCACATAAATGGATATTTGAGGATTTTCTTAATTGTTTGTTTGCACATTGGCGTGGATTCTAGCTTGATTCCCAGTTTTGTGTGCACCCATCTGTTCTCCACTCAACTGCTGACCGCAGTGCTATTGTACATCCTTCCCTAACTGGTCTAACAGTTCCATGTCTTCCATGTCAACACTCATTTTTCATTTACAGTATTTGTAGATTCACACTAACTGTTCAAAATCCTGCTGCTTTATTTAAGAAACTTAGCAACAGCAGTGAATATGGAGTTTACATTCCAAAAATTTTAAAAATCACAGATATTTGCTTCAGCTCTGCTCAGAATGCACACGCGTTGCTCATTCCCAAATTTCCCATCTCATGGAAAGCTAGCTGTTCAGGGGGAAGGCTGATTTCTTGACAAGCTTTCCACAAAAAGAGAGGGAGAGCTTTCTCCATGGCAACTCAACATGTGGTCCCCTTTGAGTGTTTTGAGTCCATCAATCCCATGGCAGGATTTATTTGTTTACTTAAATTCTTATCCCACCTTTCAGCCTCCAAGAAGGCTCCCACAGCAATTTACATCAACTAAGTCACACCAAGCAATAACAAAAAACACTCTGTTCTTCCTCTTCTCCTCACAAGGCAGTTGTTGCACCTCACGGTCACCACAAAGGTGGAAGAACTCAGTCGTGGCTTTAAAGAGGCAGCAGCAGGTAGAAGGTGATGATTGCAGAATGTAGGAAACAAAATGTTTGAATCCATTCCCAGAGCTAATGGATTTTCCCTCCCTAGCTCCACAAATGACCTCATACCTAGAAGCCAGGATTTACTTTACGAGATAAGAACTGGGGGCAGAAATGTGCACATGTGATTTTTTTTTAAGCGGCCATCACTTCATTATCACATTCAAATATTCATATTGCCCTTCGCAAAACAGAAGGGTCATCTATCCCTTAATGTAAATAGTGTCACAATAAGTCTCTCAAAAAGCAGATTCCATGCCCCACACACAAGCATACCTGGGACCAAGCAAAGAAACACATTGCCTGGCACACTTTTGTCTATTGCTGATAAAAGATCAAAGGATAAAGCAGAGAGTAGGATTACACAGGGCCTTATCCATCACTGACAATCATTACGAGGGGACAGATTGCACTGTACAAGGCTTCTATTGCAGCACTAGTAATTGACAAAATGATTTGGGCCAGCGCTGGTTCTAACCACAGCCAAGTCTGAGACTGTCTTGAACCTCCAAGTTTGAAGTCTGGAACTCTAGTGCCAACCAGAGTGTGCATAGTAATTTTTTCATAATACAGTATTATGAAATTAAATTACTCTAGTTCAGGGTGACCAGATGTCCTCTTTTTCCAAGACATGTCCTTTTTTTTAGCCTGGAAAAGAACTTAGATGCCCTCCTTGGCCCTGTGAGTGGGCCCCTGCAGGCAGCACATAGCCTTCTTGTAATTAATAAGTTATAAGCAATATAGTTTTAAATTTAATAATAAGTAATATAGTGTTTAAATTAACCACATGAAATCAATATACGAGTGTTTTCAATTTTTATTTTGTCATGTCCTACATTTTCTTGGATGTCCTATATTTTGGGATGCCTTGTCCTCTTTTGTGGTTATGACATATGGTCACCCTGCCCTGATTAATTAATTAGTTTCTTTGTTTGTGTGTGTGTGGTGGGCAGGATTCAACCAAAGAAAAGGATTTAACCTTTTCTATCCCACTGATTTCATGTGCTCCTTTCCTTTATCAGAGTCAATCTGCCTTAACCCAATGCTTTCAAAGTGTGCAAAGTGTTGTTGGTTTTCAGTGATTTTGATCTGTGATGGTGAATTAATATGTCCAGCCAACATCGACTTGCCTTGTCCTGTAGAAAAACTCGGATCACACACTGGATTGTCATTTATGTCTTCTACGAAGACCGTTACTGTATAAGAAGCAGTGTGGGTATTTCCATCATCAATGGCCTCAATTTGCAATGGGTACACTCTGACGTAATTATTTGTGTCCGAATCCAAAGGCTCCAAAAGAGTAATTGTTCCAGTTTCTGATTTTTAAACAGAAACAGAAATCGACAAATCATCATAGATAGACAACACTGACATTGTAAAGCAGACATATAGAAAAATGCAGTTTCCAAATGCAAATAAATGCAAATACAATTTAAATAATGTCCCAAATGCAAATAAAATAATGTGAAATATGTAAAAGGATCAAGATGGAGAGAGACATTTCTTGGGACCAAAAATATCATTCATACTGCACCTAAACATGTAAGTTCTACTGTGACAGAGTGGAGTGTGGGTGAATTTTGCAGTTCGTTTGCAATCACGTAAGATGCCTGTTGCAAATCACCTGATGTGTGTAAGTCACTGAGGCACATCAAAAGAGTAAGGCCCCAAATGCTTAAATGTTTAGGCACCATTACTTTGATTTAGAATGAACTGGAGTTGCAAGAAGGGGACGCTGTGACAATGAGACCATTTAGCAACACTGGTTGAATTCTGTGCTGTAAAGGTGCAAAGATCTCACTTACTTGGGTCCAAGCTAAACACTGTCTGTGGCTTCACAAACACATAGGTAATGTTACTGTTCTCATCTCGGTCCAGTGCTTTTACTGTGGTAATAACATCCCCAACCATCTTTTTTTCTGTCACGTTCAAAGAATCTGAAGGCAGTCGTCTAAAAGTAGCAGAAAACATGAAGGTCAAGTATATGTACTGATGGAAAAGGGATCTTACCTATGTTCTTTTTTCCCCCTTACATTTTGCTCTTGCAAAAGACTTATGACTGTGTTTCCAAGCCTGCTCCACCAGCAAGTAGATGCTTAGAATATAAAAAATGGGCTATTTTATACATTACAAAGTGGTACGTCTGACTTTGCCACTTGGAGTAAGATAAGCAGGGAGTGGCAGCCAATTGCAGCTCCCTACTGCATGTTTTCTGATGCTAAGGTTTTATGTCATGCCTACAGAAGTAGTGCGTTTAAGTGGACCTAACCAAACCCATCAAAGATCACAACCAAGGCATTGGGTCATCATTGTAGATAACCAAACAAATGTTCATGATCACAGCATCCATTCAGTTATACTCAAGGCCAGAAACTACTGAGAATGGTTCCTTTAGTCTAGAGGGAAAGAACAAAATTCTTACACTTGTGAGCTGCCTATACAGCTAAGGTTGTTGACCTTTTTTATATACAGAAGTAGTGCTTTAACAGACAAAAGTCAATCTATGGATCTTTCCTAGTACAGAGGTGCAGTAATGGGAAAAGGTTCATTGGTTGGCCCTGCTGTGCAAATGTTAAAGGCACAGAGTTACTCTGTTTATACCCCAAGTAGCAACTCCACATGTAACAAAGAGTTTTATGTGGCCCAAAGCTGGTATCCATCATTGCTTGCAACTTCTCGGTTCTTCAGGTGCAGCCCTCTCTCAGCTCCTAACACTTTCAGTCAAAAGCTGTTCAAGAGCTCCTTGGTCATTTATACAGTATTATTCTGCATCATTTATACAGCCGCATCTCAAAAAAGACATAGTGGAAATGGAAAAGGTGCAAAAGAGAGCGACTAAGATGATTACTGGGCTGGGGCACCTTCCTTATGAGGAAAGGCTATGGCGTTTGGGCCTCTGCAGTCTAGAAAAGAGACGCCTGAGGGGAGACATGATTGAGACATGCAAAATTATGCAGGGGATGGACAGAGTGGATAGGGAGATGCTCTTTACACTCTCACATAACACCAGAACCAGGGGACATCCACTAAAATTGAGTGTTGGGCGGGTTAGGACAGACAAAAGAAAATATTTATTTACTCAGCGTGTGGTTGGTCTGTGGAACTCCTTGCCACAGGATGTAGTGATGGCTTCTAGCCTGGACGCCTTTAAAAGGGGATTGGACAAGTTTCTGGAGGAAAAATCCATTACGGGGTACAAGCCATGATGTTTATGCGCAACCTCCTGATTTTAGAAATCAGGACTATGTCAGAATGCCAATGCAAGGGAGGGCACCAGGATGAGGTCTCTTGTTATATGGTGTGCTCCCTGGGGCATTTGGTGGGCTGCTGTGAGATACAGGAAGCTGGACTAGATGGGCCTATGGCCTGATCCAGTGGGGCTGTTCTTATGTTCTTATGTTCTTATTCTCTGGTTTTTTGTTTCTGGGACTCAGGCTTATTATCCCAATAGCTCGTTCAACCTAACCATCCTGGACCATTCCCTGTCTCTGTGCTCAAATTACTTTTGTTTTGATTCAGCATAATACATAGGATTACCAGGTACAAAATGGGACAGAGTGACTATACCTTTAACCATTGCATAGAAGAGGGAATTTTGGCAGGTGCAGCTTTTTAAACCCTTTCATGTTGAGCTGCACCTTAGAAAAATCCCTCCTCTATACAATGGTTAAAGGTATAGGCACTTTGTCCCCCTTTGTATCTGGTCACTTACATCTGTTTACGGACCAGTGCATGGATGAAAGTAAAAAATGAATGAATGTCAAAGCACAGCCTTATTTAACTTGCAAATTTATTTTGGCTCATTTGGATGAACTATACCTGGCTTTGGGCCCAATCCTATCCAATTTTCCAGTGCTGGTGCAGCCATGTCAATGTGGCATCCTGTGGTGGTAAGGCAGTCATTGGGATCTCCTTAAGATATGGGAACATTTGTTCCCTTACCTCGAGTTTGCATTGATGCTGCAATGGTTCTGGAAAGTTGGATAGGACTGGGCCCTTCGTCCCCTTGTTGAAGGCTTCCATGCCTGCATACAGGTGCAGCCTATTCTCAGATTTTTTATCTTCGGATTTGTCTCAACACAAATGGGGTGTCACACACACCTTTGCCTCCTTTGCCCTGCACTGGCATCTCACTCCATTTCCAGGCAGACCAAAACACTGCAAAAAGGTTCTGCCTCGACCAGGCAGGGAAATAGCCCTGGAGCCCTGGAAGAGGTTCCCCTTGCAAAGGAACAGTAACTCTCCTGGAACCCCTGAGCCAACAAAGAGGCCGAAGAGGGGAAGGGGGGCTGAAAATCTCTGTAGCCAGAACACGTGCAGCAAGGTAGAGTGCTCGCTCGCTCACTCACTCTCTCTCTCTCTCTCTCTCTCTCTCTCTCTCTCTCTCTCTTTCTCTCACTCACTCACTCACTCACTCTCACACAGGGGCAGGTGTGGTAGCAACAGAGGGGATTGCTTTAAAAAATCCAGGCAGTGTTTGCTAAATTCCCCCCCATTGAGATGGTGCAGGCAATCACTGACACAAGCAACCCCCCCCCCCCGCCATGGTGCAGACTATCACCAACACAAGCAAGCCTTCCCACCAAGCAAAGCATGAGATTTAGCCTACAATCCTCTCCACACTTTCCTGGCTACAATGGGGCTTACTTCTGAGTAGAAACGCATAGGGCTGGACTCTTAAAAAATCAGCATCCCATGTGAAAGAAGCCGGGCAGCTGGCAATGGGGAGGGCTGAGTACAGAGGGAAGGGGATTGAGAACAGCTGCCTTAGTTTTCTTCCATCTGGAAGTGTCAGGCTGCAGTGTATTTGCGTAACTCTATGGAATTTAGCACAACACGTTTTTTGTTAATCGCGCCGATTCATGGAACGGAACCAACGCGGATAAATAGGCTTCACCTGTATATATCACCCAATTCTGAAAAGTAATTAAAAAATCACAGTGAACTGAATTTTTTCCATTGAAACCAAAGGATAACTATTAGAAAATGAATTAAATTTTAAATCCATTAACTGTCCAAATCAGGCATGGAATAAAGCAAATTGCTGAAATGAACAAATAAAATAAATCTGACCAGCAAACAAATAAATGAAGCCAAATCTGAAACAAATATATGTTCGTGCACAGATCTTCTGAATAGCTACCATATTATTAGAAGCATTTTTAACCAATTTCTGCCCAGCCCACAGGTGTACACATTTGATCCCTGTTGCATATATGCAACATTGGGTAGAAATGGCTTAATGGCATAATTCCTTCGGAATGTCCAGGGTAAAGAGGGTTGTGTAACTAGAGTAAGCATGACTAAAATGTCATAAGACTCCTGTGCACTCCATCAAAGGGAACCAAAATCTAAGTAAAATTACCTTGGAACATCTCACTGATTGGGAAAGAGGGGAGCATGCTGCAATATTATTTTTTCTGTTTTTATAGCAAATTGTGTATGCATGCAGATTTTGATCACGTCCTGTTTTGTAGCGTCATGGCTAAAGTGCTAGACCTGGACCAGAAAAACTGGCCAAAGTGGTAACTTTGGACCAGTCACTGTTTTACAACCCAATCTCATCACAGGGTTGTTGTACGTATAAAAGAAAAGTAGGGGCCACATATACTGGCCTGAATTCCTTGGAGGGAAGGTAGTAAGTGATGATAAAAAAAATGAATAAATAAAAGTTTTTGATTTCTTACACAAATTCTGGCTTTTCATCATTTAAGTCTCGAATGTTCACAGTTAGTGTTCCCGAACAGAATTTGCCTGTTGTGTCTGTGACTCTCAAGTCAAGCTGAAACGTCTAGAACAAAAAGGTTTTACAACATGAAATCATTTTTATGACACCTTTAAATACAAAGTAAACTATAACCATTTCCTTCTTCCACTAAGATCTAATACTCCAGATAGAACAAATCCCTATAACAGCCATACTGGATTAAAACAATTTGCACTACCAAAGGCATGAGGGGAACAGAAAAGGTTTTCTTTTTATATGAGCAATAGATTTAATTCCCTCTTTCCCTGATACTAGGTATAGTGCTACAATGATCAGACCTAAGCAAGAAGTGTAAGTCAAGGGCTTACAGGGCTACAAGGGCTAGAGTTTGTGTTGGGGGGGCATGAACATTACAACCGCAGAGCCCAGGTCAGCCAGGCGGGTAGACCTAGGCTCTGGGTTTAACTTTATGGCCTCCGAGGCCACGTTTTGTTCTGTGGATAGACCTGGGCTTCTGCCTGGCCTTGAAGTTCTGGGAAACCTAAAGTATCCACCTCTGTTACAGCACACTAGTGTCATATCCAGAAGTACATACATACATAAGACCTTTATTGGCATAGAGATCCAGAAGTATTTCTTAGGAGTACAGACAGGACAGGAAAGCTTAGACTTCTTGTATTGGGAGACAAGTGGATGAACATTTTCATCAAGAGGGTTAAGGAATAATTCACTATTTCTCACTGTGCCACAAAAGTGCTACATTGGGCTTTTCAGTGGCAAAGTCCTTAGCTAAGAAATCCCCAATTCCTGATTTTTTTTAATGCTTTGGGACGTATCTTTTACTGGAAGTTCTGAACCATAAATGATTTCAGATTGTTATAAAATAAAAACTTAATTAGGCCCAGGTCTCTGTGAATCCATTAATCTACTTGACTTTTGTTCACTAAGCCCAACTCGTCAATAACATTCCTGAACTGATTCTCAGCTGAATTCTATCCCCCACTACACTGTAGCATGAAGGCGAGCCATGAAGGCTCTCACTGTATTGTATAGTGGGGGGGGGGACGACATTCTGGAGGCCTTTCCCTCATCTCTCCATAAACTTCCTCATGGTCTCTGGATCTCCTAGGACCTATGAGAGCTATATAGCAGTATTGCTTGTACAAGCTGCCACGTTAAGGAGAGAAAATGGGAGGGACCACGTGAAGGGAAAGGAATGGGATTCTGACACCTGCTAGTGCCACCAGAATCCACCTCTCTGTAACTCAATCCACCCTGCCCTCCCCTGATCCACCTTGCAACTCTCTCTACACTCTCAAAGCATGCCCCCGCTGCTGACATACCAAGGCTGATACAATGCAGGGTCTATAGCAGTGTGGCTTTAATGCTGCCACTGCTTTGCATCCCACTGGGTGCAATCCTAACCGGCACTTACACAAGTGGCAACGGTAGGCGTGGAGGGTGGGCGGGTAATGGGCGGCCCCGGGGGGGGCGGGCTAGCAGGGAGCCAGGGGCGGGGCTGGGACCCGGCGATTATGCTGGATCCCAACCCCCGTTCTTGCAGAGAATGGAGCGGCTTGAAGCCGCTCCACTCTCCTCGAACTTGCACCACCTCCAGAGGTGGTGCAGGTCCAAGGAGACCCATTGGGGCGAGCAGCCCTTACCCAGGGGCAAGGGGAAGAGCTTCCCCTTGCCTCTGGCCTCAGAGGCTACATTACTGCTGTAGCCAATGAGCCTGCCTTGGATGCAGCGCAAGCCTCTTGGCTTGCCTGCTGCAGAGCAGGTTTGGATTGCGCCCACTATCACAAAAGGCCCGTAGGATTGGGCCATAAGTCTAGAGATAGGCAAACCATCTGCTCTTCCCAAGTTTGTTCGTGTGTTTTTTTAAACTGGTTTTATCAAAATTCTTATTGCTTTCCTCAAGTTTTACGTAGCCAAAAAACTCCAAATTTATCTCAGTTTTTATTTTAGGCAAAAATTGAGCAGCAGCTCCAATTGAGCTATACTGAAGCCCACTGAAGGCTCACTGAAGCTGTTTAAAACACACACACACCACATTTGTCATTTTGCTGCTGTACTAGGTTTTGGCCAAAGTACAGCCATAATGTTGCTATCCTGGCACATCCAGCCACCATATGCCTGGTAGCCCTACATAGCCATTCCATTTATTCTTCCTCCACCCCACCCCACAAGTCTCGCCTAGCTAGACCACAGATTCATTTCTTTTAAAAGAAATCATTCTACTGCTTGCTTACAAGCCCTTCCTCATTGCACAGGATTACATCTCAGTGATTCATTGTTATTACATGATATCCTTCATCATAGTCCAGGGGCTGTGTTGAATTCCAGCTAACAATGCCAGTTTCTGGATCCACGCGAAACAAGACGCCTTCGTTCTTGGGCGCAGACATCTGTTTATAGATAGTGTACTGAAAAACAGCACACAGATCATTGGCATTCATGTATCATAGGCACAGCCTAGGTTCAGAAGCAATTTAACAAGAGTTAAAACGGTCAAAATTACAAGCAGGAAGGTTTTAGATTTTGGCATCCGTTTCTGTATGTTCAATACGTTCAAGAACATTCTGTAGGTCTAGTTCACACATGTATGTTCATCACATGATAAGCACAGTCTCTAGTGGTGCCTTGCATGTGTGAACTAGACATTTCTTCATATCAATTCAAATACATTGTTTTTCCATTGATTTAGCTCAGGCATCCATCTGTGCTAATTTCCAATCTCTGTTTTGAAGTGCTGCTGTATCAGATATATTTACTGGATTGAATGTCGCAATGTGAAACCCATTATTATTCTGGAAACACATTTATGAAATTTTACAAATCAGGTTGATAAAAGGTTCCTGCTTGCTTTCTCTCTTTTTTCAATAAAAACACACCAAAAGCAAATTAATAACTGACCTCTTTCCCTGAAAAGGCAACCCTTTTAAATCCCCTTTATAAGGGACTACAGTTGTTAGAATGTGGCAGAAAATGCCCCTTCCACCAAGGTGACCAGATGTCACAACCGCAAGAGGTCGAGGCACCCCAAAATGTAGAATATCCAAGAAAAATGTAGGGCATGACAAAAAAAAAACTAAAAGCACTGGTATATTGATTTCATGTGGCTAACTTAAACACTATACTACTTATTATTAAATTTAAAACTATGTTACTTATCATTTATTGCATATAATTTATTAATTACAAGAAGGCTCTGCGCTTCCTGCAGGAGCTCACTCACAGAGAAAGGAGAACATTTTTCTTTTCCTGGACAAGAGGCTAAAAAAGAGAACATGTCCTGGGAAGAGAGGACATCTGGCCACCCTGCTTTCCACTAGCTTCCTAAGGATCTTGCTTGTTTAGCTACAAGTCAACATAAATTGAGGAGAGCCTCAAAGTCTCAAAGGAGCATGGATACATGAGGATGCCTTGTCATGGACCAAACCATGGGTTCTTCTATCTCTCCTTGCAGCCAAGTCTCTTCCCATGAACATTCTCTTAAGAGCAAGCTGAACCACAGTCAGTGATGGATTAACCTAGTTGCAAACGTAGCAAATGCTACAGGCCCTGCATTTCCAAGGGCCCTGCATCAAATGCTTGCAAGCTATCTCTGATGAAATTGATATGAAAGTCTTCCAGCAGGCCGGCAGTACCAAGATTGATGTTATATGCTACAGACCCTGCACTAGCCTAATCTGGCCCTAGTCACAGTGCTTAATTGAAGCAACCCAGGTTCTTTTTTGGGAGGGGGTACTTTCACTCAGCAGGAAACCCATCACTCTTTGTACTGCCAGCCTGCTGGAAGACTTTCATGAAGCTATCCCTTAGTTGTAGACTGAAAAAAGGAGAGTTTATCCTTTTCATTGGTGGAAAGAAAAATTGTAAAAAAAGCAACCCAGGGTGCGCTGAGCTTTCTCTCTTTTTGCAATAAAAGCACACCAAAAGTAAATTAATAAATGAACTCTCTCCCCAAAGAGTAAAGGGCATGTGACTACATTGGTTCTGTTTTTGGTTCACTCTCTTTCTCTGGCTCCCTATACACTTATTAGCCTTCCTTCTCCACATTGTCTTAAAACACATTTCTACAAATGGATCCCAGCACTTTCTCCACCACAGGAAACCAACCGTTTAAAGTTCCACAATGCACCTGTCTACTTATCCATTACCTGTCTACTTCAGGAAGCATATGCCATGCTGTTTCCAACAAAAGTCCTACTGAAAGGAACCAATGGGTCCAAGTGCATTCACAGATAGCATAAGGTGTCCCTCTCTTTCTCCATGACTGTCTACCAGCAGCATTTCATATTCTCAGTAAACTCTCAACATAAGCATGCCCAACAACAACAAAGGAAAAGAAAACTATGTACATGTAATTTGTCACCATGTACAAGATCATCATCTGTTGCTTCCACTCTGTAGATTGACTTTAATACTGGATAGTTTTCATCAATGGTTACTGCAGCTGTAAAGGAAAAAGCAACAATACATGTTATACTAGCATTTCTCAACATTTGTCCCCTGCTGTATCACTTCACATGGCCCACCTATTGGAAGTACCACTAGAAGTAACTGGTGATGATGCCATCACCAGTTACTTTTGGTTTGAGAGACCAGATATGACACATCAAATACTAGTAAGAGGCTCAGTGTGGACAGGAGGGCTTTTTCAAGTATGCGAAAGCATGCTTTGGAGCTCTGCCTGCCAAGTCAAGCCTCCTACTGCTGTTCGTTGTGCCGTGTCACTGGTCTTGCTGTCAGGTGGCAGGTGTCCTTGGGTCCCACGAGTACCACCAGATACCACCTCAAGTACCTCCGGTGGTACCCATACCACTGATTGAGAAACACTGTGTTGTACAAATAGCATAGCTCGGAATACTCAGATATATTTGGGCCATGCAGCAGAGAACGATCATTACTTTTATGCCCTTGCTGAGAGCTGCTGTTGTTGATAGAAGGTTGCATGGAGAAACTTTGATTGGAGTGAACCAGGCAATCCTTGTGTCATTAATATTAAAATAATACTTATTTTAATTTTTTAAAAGCTACATAGTTACTTTTGTATTCTGTAAGGCAGTAGCATAGCGACAGGAGATGGCACAGTAAGTATTGCCAGAGTTGCAATGAGCCGTGTAAACAGCCCCTCCAACAACATTGCTGTTGCTGCTTAGAATGGCTGTGATGGAGAGTAGCAGGGGCAGCTTACATGGCACATTGCGGCACCTGCAATACTAACTGTGCCACCCCCCTATAGCTATGCTACTGGTATGAGGTACTAGTCTATCTTGGATGAAATGAAAAACTTTTCACCTGTTCCCATAACAAACTGAGCGTCTGTACATTCAGGTGGTTCAGCAACATCAGTAATATTGATGATCAGACGTTTCTTGTTGCTGTAGACAAGGCCGACAGACTCAACCATCAGCTCATATGTGGTGTCATCTCTTTCATAATCAAACACTTTCCTATTTGTAATGGTGCCGAAATCTAAAATTTAAAAAAAAAAATAGATTACATGTTATTATCATTTTGTCTTTGGATTAAAAAACAAACAAAAAAAAAAAACCCAAACTGCTTCTTTGAAGCTGCATCTAATTCAAGATAGCTCGTTAGCAGCTCAATCAGATTCATCTCAATTCAGAAGTAAGGGCCCAATCCCGTTTTCCAGTGCCTGTTCAGCCGTGCTAATGGGGCATCATGCATTGTATGCTATGGTGGGGAGGCGGTCAGGGAAGCCTTCTCAAGGTATGGGAACATTTGTTCCCTTACCTCTGGGCTGCATTGCAGCTGCGCCGGTGCTGGAAAGTTGGATAGGATTGGGCCCTAAGTCCCTTAATTTTCTGGGGGCACAAATGGTTGGCAACCTTCAGTCTCGAAAGACTATGGTATAAGCCTACGGCACCCGGTATTCCCAAGCAGTCTCCCATCCAAGTACTAACCAGGCCTGATCCTGCTTAGCTTCCGTGATCAGACGAGATCGGGCATGTGCAGGGTAATTTTCCAGCATTGTTCAAATGGCACGCTCAACACCTTCCTCCTTTTCCAGTTACCAAAGTTGCTCTTTTTAGTGTAAATTGTGTGAAGGGATCAGCAGGAGGAGTACATTTGCAAGACATTTTGTGAACAGGAACTTTTTTGTGCTAAATTTCTTTCTGAATTCTCTCCCCCCCCCTTCATTCTTCGTTCAATGGCTAGAAACGTTTTAAGAGAGAGGGATGAAAAGAGATTCTCTGCTCACATGGATCGATCTTAAATTCATTCAGGTGGTTGGCGATTGAGTAAGCATTTCTGCTGCCTTTCACCACAGGGTCATAAGCTTGGCTTAGCACTGTCCTTGCAGGTGTACGCTCCGGCAGGTTTACTGGGTTCACAGAAAAGCTGAGCTCAGCAGTAGTTCTTGAAATCACTAAAAAAAATAAAGGGGGAAGAATATTACTTTTTCCATTGGTTTCAAATTTGAACGAGTGACATCTCTGCAAGCCACTATCTTTTTTGGTAAAATATTTCTGCATATATTTCTTGGAAAAAGCCCACATAACTCTGTTGAAGTTGAACATACCTGTACACACTAAAAGAGCAAGTAGGCCATTCAGAGCCAAAGCCATGATGCACTGGTTCGGATGTCTGGCTGAATGGTGTCTTGGCTAAGCTGTGCGCTGCACTTTTGAGAAGCTGCATGGAGATTTAAGTAGGCAGCATTGTTCAGTATGTTACTACCAAACATGAACCCCTGGCATAAATGGAGGGGTGTGTTGCGCGTTCCTAGCTCATGTTTCAACTAATACGGTTAACAGGCTTTCTCTGGTTTCAAGTGGCAAGACGCTCAATTGAAATCCCATTTGGAGCAGCGGGACTCCTCCGTCATGTGTAGTGTAGTGGCAAAAGAATTGTGCAATGAACCTGGGAGCCCTCACTTTGAAACTCACCTCTGTTGTTAGGCAAGCCCTCCATTGGCAATTATAGGGCTAATAAGGTATTTTACAGGTTTGCTCGGGATTACCAGAAGAAGTACCTTAAGTGGTTTGAAAGTAACGTGTGCATGCTAAATATTACTATTATAAAGGTGGCTTGATGGTTTTGCTAACAGCTAGTAGAAATTGCCTGTCCTCTCCCAGCTAAGAAGAAAGCCCCCTTTCTTCTTTAATGAAAAAAAACCTTTACAGTTCTTAAGTGGATTAAGAAAGGGGGTGCAATGTCTTAGGCCATGCTGTGCACATGCCATTATTTTACATATGGTTGGATCCTATGAAGGTTTCCTCAGAAGCACATCCTATTGAGTGCAATGGGGCTTACTCCCAATTAAGAGCCCAATTCTATCCTTCCTCTCCACTGCTGCAGCCATGAAAAGAACAGGCACACTGTATCCAGTGGGGGGGGGGGATATATCCAGCCATATATGCTGGGTCAGGGAATGCATACATGATGCTTCTTAACACAGTGTCAAACCTGGGAGGCAACTAGCCTGCTACAGTAGCTCTTTGGCTTGTGGGATCCGCTTAGCATGAAGGAGCATATAGGAGTTCAGGGACACAGTTGTGAGACTACAGAAGGATGTTTTGGGGCACACAGGACACTTTCCATTCTAGTCTGAGCCTAATATGATGATGCTAATTTTCTGCATGATTTTCTATATTTAAAAGATTTGCATTAGGGGCCCAAAAGAAACTTTGTACCCCCTGATAAAATTCCTCTCAGGGCCCTGTTCGGCTATACTATTACATGAACTCTTTAAAACAACTGAATCTTTGTTCACTGAGTAAATGAATGGGAGGAGACGTTAGTCCAATTCCTTTCTTCCATTCATGTTTACCTTTCAGAAAACTAGTCAATGTTAATAGAGTAAGGACACATAAGGAAAAAGAGACATGTCCTGGATCACTTTCATTCCTTAGTCTAGGTCAGGGGTGTCCAAACATTTTGGCAGGAGGGCCACATCATCTCTCTGATACTGTATCGGGAGCTGGGGGGAAAAAATTAATTTACATTTCAAATTTGAATAAATTTACGTAAATGATTATATTAGAAATGGAACTTATATAAATGAATGAAGGTCCTGCAATCGCTCAAGGCCTATAAAAGGCCTTTCACAAAGCAAGGCTGGCCTTTCCTTTGCTGCCGCTGCTGCATCACAGACGTGAAACAGCAAGCAGTGGAGGCAGCCCTCATCCCACAGCTCACGCAAGAGGTCAAACAGCCACCCTCACACTGAAAGCAGTTGCATTGGGCCAGCAAGGGCTCCAGCAAGTCTCCAGAGGGCCAGAGACTCATTGAAGATTGGAAGTTCCCTGTGGGCTGAATTGGGAGTCCCCTGGGCCAGGGTTTGGGCACTGCTGGCCTAGGTGTGTTGGATTCTCTTGGCAAATGGCAGTGCCTGTTGAGTGTCTAGTAGCTGAATACACAAGGGCACCATGCCCAACAAAGTTAAATATATTTATGTTCAAAGATAATCAACATGGCCATCATCGCCAGTCTCTAAACCAGCCACTTTCAACCACTGTGCCATGGCACACTGGTGTGCCGCGAATGGTCTGCAGGTGTGCCACGGGAGTTTGAGGAAAGGTCATTTATTATTAAGGCCATTGGGGGATGTGAACCCCCCACCAATAGCATGGTGTGCCTTGCCACTTGTCAAAAGACTGATGGTGTGCCTTGAAAATTTCAGCACCTTGTCAGTGTGCCATGAGTCAAAAAAGGTTGAAAATCACTGCTCTAAACAGTTGATCCTGCTAGACTTATAATTCTAAAAAAGCTATTGTTTTCTGGACTATTGGCTTTGCAGACTAATTTGAAATGCCTTAAATTCAAAGCCTCAAATCTCTTGTCATTTAATATTCAATACCTTCCTCCCACTGTTGTTTCCCCCATTGCCAATTTCAGATTGTAAGCTCTGTGGGGGCAGGGACCTTTCTAGTTTGCTTTTGTAACTCTGTAAGGTGCCACATACAAAATAAGGCTACTTGACCAAAACATCTTGACTACTCAGCCGGCTGGGATAATAAAAGGGAGACTTGCCCATTACAACCAGGTGCCTGTTATCTTTTATGCACGCAGGCATACTGCAATTATTATGAACTAATGGCTTATCAATTGAACATCTGCTGCAATGTGTAGAAGTCAGAAATGCAAAAGACCTATTAAACCATCAGCTCATCTCCCAGCAAGAGAGGAGATCAGTTCCAGACAGTGGATGAGATGGTAGATTAATGTGCTGGTGATGGGATGTGCAGACATATAGAAGTTTGCAGACCCCATGTACCCCAAATCATGAGTGATCTGTTGCCAGTATTGTTCAAAGAACAGTGTGTGTTATTTGCTTTAATGTCAGTCACTGCAATCCTCTACTCTGGACATGCTTTCTTAGTCTTTACCTGCTGAAGTTCTTGCTAAAATAAATAAAAGTACACAGACCAGATGCAGAGGACGTCAGAGTCCCTGCACTTGTCATAATTGCATACAGAAGAGAGAATTGTGGCAGAATTCAACTTGTTATGCAACAATAAGAAAATCCCTTCTACATAATTAAAGGGAGAGGAATCTTGCATTCAGGCTGGCCATCATCTAACAACAAATGAAGTTGCCTATATATAAAGTGAAATTATGGTCCTTCTAATCCACTACTGTTATAGTGGCAGTAGCTATCAGGGTCTTTCCCAATCCTACTGAGGTCCTTTTAAACTGGAGATGCAAGAGACATTCATTTTTTTTCCCTTGTAAAAAGCATGGAGCAAAGGAAGGGGAAAAAAGGGACTACAAAGACCATGCACACCATGTTTTTACAAGAGCACTAAACACACACATACACACACACAGAAAAGATAACTCACCAATATGGAAACGTGTTCCAAAATTATATGCCTTATGTATTTTGTTTGTCTGTTCTGAAGCACTTTGGCCCTATTAAGCTCCAAAGATAAAATATTTGGGTTGCCTTTTTTTTTTAACACAGTCCAGAAATGTTTATGCTCCTTCTGACTAATTTAATTTGCCTACCACGTCACAGGAGCCTCTCACTGACAAATGGCAATTATATTACAGCGTAACAGAGTCGGTTATATTTTGCTTGTTTGCCTATAACAATCCAAAGCAAACAAACCATCTAGTTGTTTCTCCGGCGTGAAGTTCAGTGGTCTTCCCTTTGGGGTGCCAGCAGAATTTGCATCCGTGACTTAGCAAAGTTGCAGCTTTTTTTCTCTTTTTTCAGAACACAATAACATGCCAGTTCTATGGCACAGAACATCTTGGTCCCGGGCGCTCTCTCAATCTTCTGCTTTCAATTGAACACACCAGGACAAGATGAAGTCCTTGGCATGACCTCCACACATTGTTGGAGCTTTCCAGAGAAGCCACAACAAAGATGCAATTTACAGTGTTATACTGTAAATGTGTTACAGTGGCTCTGAACACAGTAAAATTCTAAGTTCCATGAGACAACGGCAAAATTAAAAAAAATTATGCTATGGAAACATTTGCGAATCTATTTTTATGACAAGCACATGCATTGCTTTTTGCTAATCTCACTTGCCATTTTATTGTGTTCAATCTGTGAACTCCTGGGGGCTGGGGGATAAGAATAGGCCCTCAGTTTGGCTGTACTTGTCGTAAGAGGCGACTAAACAGCCACCGGGTAGATGGGACTTGTCAGCCTGGGAAGGCAGCTCATCTGAGAGAAGGAAAACTCTGATCCCAAACCTCCACTGCCTTGTGGCTACATCCAGTTATGGAAGAGGCTTCAGGAGTCAACCTCGAGGCAAAATCCGGAGCCAGAGTCCTTGAGGCAGTTCATGGCTGAACACAGTCACGTTCTGGCAACTCCTACGCCGCCGCTGGAACCAACCATATTGGCTTCATTGGACCATTTCAGCAACGTGGAGAGGGGGGATTTGCTGCATGGGTAATGGTCTATCCTCCATATCTACTTTACCCAGGCTTTGCGCACTGGAGAGGACACTCTGTTCCAGAACCACCATTCAGAGAGTGATACCATAGTCTTCCGAGACTGAAGGATGCCAGCAACAAGGCATTCTGTTTGGAAAGATCCTTTTGGAGCTCTTTGCAGTCTGGTTAGGTGTTGAACATCATCCACCAGAATTGCTCATCGCTGATTCCATGTTGCTTATGAATGAGGTCATAGAACCTATAAGTAAATTGACTCATACATACTGTATGAGTCACCCGGCTTCTCTGATGACCTGCAAGCAATAGACGATGCACGCAAAACAGCTGTCATCGACATGGAGCTGAGCAGACTGCAAATGGACATCGTCGCCCTTCAAGAGACAAGGCTGCCAGATTCCAGATCTGTCAAGGAGCGAAATTTCTCATTCTTCTGGCAGGGAAAACCACCAAACGAAACCAGGGAACATGGTGTTGGCTTTGCGGTCAGAAATACCCTGCTGAAATCCATCATCCCACCTACTGTGGGAAGTGAAAGAATCTTGTCCCTGCAGCTCCAGTCATCAGCAGGACCTGTCACTCTCATCAGTGCTTATGCACGGACTCCAGCAGAAGCCAAAGACAAATTTTATGATGACCTGGCCACCACTATCAAGAAGTTCCCCGTAAAAGAACCATTGTTCATCCTCGGCGACTTCAATACTAGAGTTGGTGCTGATAACAGTTCGTGGCCCACTTGCTTAGGTCAGTTCGGCACTGGGAAGATGAACGAAAATGGCCAACGCCTGCTAGAGTTTTGCTGTCATCACAGTGTCTGTGTCAGCAACACGTTCTTCAACACGAAGCCCCAACATAGAGTCTCTTGGAGACACCAAAGATCAAAGCATAGGCACCAGCTCAACCTGATTCTCTCCAGACGCTCCAGTCTTCCCAGCATCAAGATCACACGCAGTTATCACGGTGCTGCCTGCGACACTGACCACTCCCTGGTGTGCAGCAGAGTGAAACTGCAAACAAAGCGACTGTATCACATGAAAAAGGAAGGAAAACCTCGCATTGATACCAGCAAGATCCGGGATCAGAGGAAAGTGGAGGAATTTGCACAAGCACTTGAGGAATCTCTTCCAGACCTGGCCGATGCAAATGCATCCAACAGATGGGAACATTTCAAGAATACCGTTTACAACACCGCCTTGTCCATATTTGGCAAGAAGACCAACAAGACGGCAGACTGGTTTGAAGCCCACTCTGAGGAGTTGACACCAGTTATTGAGGAAAAGAGGAGAGCTCAAGCAGCATACAAGGCCTGTCCCAGTGAGCGCAACCTGCAGGTCCTCCGAGCTGCTCGCAGCAAAGTCAAGCAGGCTGCCAGGAGGTGTGCTAACGACTACTGGCTTCAGCTCTGTTCCGAGATACAGATAGCAGCTGACACGGGCAACATCAAGGGGATGTATGATGGTATCAAGCAGGCCCTAGGTCCAACACAGAAGAAAATTGCCTCTCTGAAGTCTGCAGCAGGCGAGGTCATCCAGGATCGGGCGCAGCAGATGGAACGCTGGGTGCAGCACTACTCTGAACTATATTCCAGAGAAAATGTAGTCACCAAAGAAGTGCTGAACAACATTGAGTGCCTGCCTGTGTTGGAGGAGCTTGACAGTGAACCAACCCTAGAAGAACTTCACGTGGCCCTGGACTCCCTTGCCTTTGGCAAGGCACCAGGAAAAGACAGCATCCCTGCTGAAGTCCTAAAGTGCTGCAAAGATATCATTGTCACTGAGCTGCATGAAATCCTTTGTCTTTGCTGGAGAGAAGGTGGAGTACCTCAAGACATGAGGGATGCAAACATCATCACGCTGTACAAGAACAAAGGCGACAGGGGTGACTGCAACAACTACCGCGGCATCTCTCTTCTTAGCATAGTAGGAAAGCTGTTTGCCCGAGTTGCACTAAAGAGGCTTCAGGTACTTGCAGAGAGCGTCTATCCAGAATCGCAGTGCGGATTCCGAGCTAACAGGTCCACCACTGATATGGTATTCTCCCTTAGACAACTGCAGGAGAAATGCAGGGAACAACGACAGCCACTCTTTATAGCCTTCATAGATCTCACAAAGGTTTTCGACCTGGTCAGCAGGGACGGCCTCTTCAAGATTCTCCCCAAGATTGGATGTCCACCCAGGCTCCTCAGCATCATCAGATCCTTCCACAAGGACATGAAAGGTACTGTTGTCTTCGATGGCTCCACATCAGATCCCTTTGACATCCAAAGCAGAGTGAAGCAGGGCTGTGTTCTTGTGCCAACCTTGTTTGGGATTTTCTTCGCTGTCCTGCTGAAGCATGCCTTTGGAACTGCAACAGAAGGCATCTATCTCCGGACCAGATCAGACGGAAAGCTCTTCAACCTCTCCAGACTGAGAGCAAAGTCCAAAGTTCAGCTGAAATGTCTGCGTGACTTCCTCTTTGCCGACGATGCAGCTGTCACTACCCACTCTGCCAAAGATCTCCAGCAGCTCATGGATCGTTTTAGCAAGGCCTGCCAAGATTTTGGACTGACGATCAGCCTTAAGAAAACACAGGTCATGGTTCAGGATGTGGACTCACCTCCCTGCATTACAATCTCTGAGCATGAACTGGAGGTTGTCCATGACTTTGTGTACCTTGGCTCAACGATCTCCGACACTCTTTCTCTCGATACTGAGCTAAACAAACGCATCGGTAAAGCAGCTACCACGTTTTCCAGACTCACAAAGAGAGTCTGGTCCAACAAGAAGCTGACAGAACATACCAAGATCCAAGTCTACAGAGCTTGTGTCCTGAGTACACTTCTGTACTGCAGCGAGTCATGGACTCTTCGCTCACAACAGGAGAGGAAACTGAACGCATTCCACATGCGCTGCCTCCGACGCATCCTCGGCATCACCTGGCAGGACAAAGTTCCAAACAACACAGTCCTGGAATGAGCTGGAATCCCTAACATGTATGCACTGCTGAAACAGAGACGCCTGCGTTGGCTCGGTCATGTCGTGAGAATGGATGATGGGCGGATCCCAAAGGATCTCCTCTATGGAGAACTCGTGCAAGGAAAGCGCCCTACAGGTAGACCACAGCTGCAATATAAGGACATCTGCAAGAGGGATCTGAAGGCCTTAGGAGTGGACCTCAACAGGTGGGAAACCCTGGCCTCTGAGCGGCCTGCTTGGAGGCAGGCTGTGCAGCATGGCCTTTCCCAGTTTGAAGAGACACTTTGCCAACAGTCTGAGGCAAAGAGGCAAAGAAGGAAGGCCCATAGCCAGGGAGACAGACCAGGGACACATTACACTTGTTCCCAGTGTGGGATTGTCACTCCCGGATCGGCCTTTTCAGCCACACTAGATGCTGTGCCAGAACCACCATCCAGAGCGCAATACCATAGTCTCTTGAGACTGTTGCCAACAACAACATACTGTAAAGTTTATAGCATAAACAAATGAGAAAAAAATGCATATCTCATTTTTTCCTATCACACAACTGTTATAAGTAGAAGTCTTTGGCATGTGCTGAACTGAACTCAATGGATCCTGCTTCCAAGTACTGTAAGAATGTTTAAGATCAGATCATTAGTGGGAAATATAGAGATGTTCCTCTTTGGGAAGAAAGATAATGAGATAGAGATAACCCATAGCAATCTACCTTGCCCTTTTTACCCACCTTATTACTCTCTTTTAAAAAAAAGTTTCCTCTGTAAATGATGGAACAGTAGTATTCAGAAGTATTTTCCACATGGAACAAGTGCACAAATTCATCCACTGCCACCAGGGGCATGAACCACCACCAAGGGCATGAAGAGTAACTAAATAATGGTTGCAACCCACTTAGTGGGTGTTCTGACAACCACTACAGCAAGGAATGGTTCTGACAAGCATTACAGTCAGTCATCATGGTGAGGCTAGTTTTGGCAAGATCCCTGCACCATAATAAAATTATTGACTCTTCCTGTTAGAGTAGTGGTTCCCAACCTGCGGTCCGGGGACCACTGGTGGTCCATGAGACCCTGAGAAGTGGTCCTCGAGGTCTCAAGAAAAAAAATGATCACCTTTGATCAATTCCAGTGTATCCCCAAGTGAGCTCTCCCCCCACAGACAGTGTCAGTTATAGCTGTAGGTAGTCCATTTTCCGTCTTCTCTGATGGTCCAGTGCTTGCTGAAGTGCCAGCTGTGGGAAGGTCTATTCTCCACCCTTTCTGGTACTCACTAGGTGAGATGCTTCCCCATGGACCACCATAGAGGGCAAAGAATGCACTCTCCCCACAACTGACATTTCCAGTGTCTTGCCAAGCGCTCCCCCATGGGCTACCAAATTTTTTTCACCAAGTGATTTTTGTGTGTGTGTGGTGGAGATGGAGGAGGTTGTATGTGGCCCACAACAATTACAATTTTCGTCTCAGTGGTCCATGGTCTCCAAAAGCTTGGAAGCCACTGTGTTAGAGGTTGCTTGATAGAAACTTTTATACTTGTATAAGAGGTTTCCCAGCATACGTTGGTAAATTAACTAAATCAGACTGAACTCATTCACAGGACCAGGTGCCATTGCGATGTGACAGTAGTACAAAAAGCTGTCATGTGAGTTAGCCTTCCAGAATCCATTAGACTCTGAAACCCATTTCTAATGAAATACAGTGCATTATATAAAAAAGGCAACCTGGAATCCATTTAATGTGTCAGTCCATGCTGCTAAATAGGTGACATCATTCCTTTGTAACAACAAAACAGGAAAAACAACACATAATTTCTTCCTGATGTTAGGTGTAGTTAGTAAGGAAGAGATGGGTTTCTCCCTTTCACTTTAGCTCCCCACCCACACGAACAGACCACAGGATTCAGTGCGCTAAGCAGGCAAGCAGAATGTGACCTTATTAGCTTCATCCTGTAGAAGATGTTTGGGCAGAATGAGTAATATCATGACCAAATGTTTCATCAGGATGTTCCAGAACAAAACAAAGTCACTGAGCTTTCCCTCTTGCTCACATCATTAACAAGCTAGGAGTTTAGATGCTGGACCACCCGTCTGATCGCTCCTCATCCTTACTTTCAAAAATCCCCAGGGCTCCGTATCTCTCAGTTCA
The DNA here is from genome assembly GCF_035046505.1 of Tiliqua scincoides. Lineage (NCBI taxonomy): Eukaryota > Metazoa > Chordata > Lepidosauria > Squamata > Scincidae > Tiliqua > Tiliqua scincoides. The sequence continues at coordinate 22,879,015 of NC_089827.1, read as the reverse complement.
TGTATCCTGCTGCACTCCTGCCCATTACCTTCTCCAGCTTCACCATCCTCAACCTTCCAGAGATCTTCTGTTCTGTCAAATGACAACACCCCACCTGTCTCTTATTGCCTGAAACATCTGCATTTGACGTTGTCCCTCTTCTATTCCCCAAAGCTCTTCTTAAAACCCTGTTTTCCTGGGAAGCCTTTGACACAATACTCTAAGTCCTCTTTATTGTAATTAAGCTAAAGTCCGTGTTGGTGAAACAATACCATATTCTTTTCCTGTTCCACTCTCTGTCCCCTTGCCTTTGGCCTTTCTCTGTTGTTTCCCTTGTGACTAGATTGTAAGCCTTCATGAAAGGGGCCTATCACCTCATCCCATATAGCACCATGCGCAGTGATGGTACTCTAAGGGCTCAAACCTAACTACACGTTAGCATAGAAAGGTCACAAATATGCCATAAAGCATGTTTACGCCTCCTCTGGAGCAAGCCACGCCAGTGCATGGAGGAGTACAGAGGTGTCTGTGGCAGCTTGCAGAGCGAGCCTTGTGTCAGCCAAGCTTGGCCAATGCAAGGCTCTGGAGTGGGCAGGAAGGAGGGAGGTGTTCTGGGGTGGGGGGAAGGTGATCCCGGGGGCAGGCAAGTGGGGAGCAGGATGTAGGGATCCCAGCCAGCTATTATGCCAGATCCCAACCCCTGTTCCCAAGCAGCATGGAGTGGCTGCAAGCCGCTCAGCTCTCCTCGAACTTGTGCCACCTCAGGAGGTGGTGCAAGTCTGACAAGACCCATAGGGGCTGCAGTGATTTATCCAGGGGTAAGGGGAAAAGTTTCCCCTTACCTCTGGCTGAGCCACTTTGGTGCCCTTTCTTGCACTGGATGCAGCGCAAGCCTCTTGGCCTGCCTGTTCCAAAGCAAGATAGGATTGTGCTGTAAGTAAATAACAGTCCACCTAATTTAGGATGAATTATGTTAAAAACACAGGACTAATCTGATCCGGCAGGGCTCTTTTTATGCCTTAAAACCAACATATTGGGGCCCGCTAGGGGGAGCGGACCAAACCGAGTGACACCCTCAGGGGGTGTGACACCACTACATGGGGGTTGTTGTTGTTGTTGTTGTTGTTGTTGTTGTTGTTGTTGTTATTAACAGTATTTATATACCGCTTTTCAACTAAAAGTTCACAAAGCGGTTTACAGAGAAAAATCAAATAACTCAATGGTTACACCAACTCTAGCGATACTACTGCATTTAGTCTGTGCATATGATATTGTAATTTACTCTGTATAGTCTGGTACAGGAGGAGGTCCGTTATGGGGGTAACGCAATGAGCTCTCATCATGGGTGAAGCAAACCCTAGCGATGCCTCTGTTGGGGACTAGGCTTCAGAGAACATTTTTCATGGGGGAACAGCCAAACCTGCAGCACCTCATTTGTAGCCTCAAGTGGTACAGTCCTGGAAAAGCTTTAGCATTTGCTCCTGCAGATTATGCCACAAGCTGGCCTTCAAGGTGCATTCTTATGCAATTAGTTGCTTCATGTTTATTTTGTTTCCTGTGATGTTTTTTTAAGGCCATGGAACTCGCCTCTTCCATCACACAAAGCATTATTACAAAAAAAGACATGCCTTTTCTACTGAACAGGTCTTCCTTAGCTGGAATAGGCAGGAATAAATCCCCAGTTGCTATATAGGAAGTCTGTTTCTTCCCTATTTCTCAACTACCCAGAGAATTTCCCCCCCTCACCTTCCCCCCTGCCCCCATCTATCTCAGGAAAAATCCTAGACAAAGGAGATGATGGCTATAAAAAGTACAGATTGCTGTAACTTTGGGATGACAAATAGATGATGGAACAGGAGGGATTTCCAACAAAAATAAACCGCACGTCAAGCGGCAGCTATGGCTCAGCCCCTCTCTCAGCAAAAGCAAGCACGCCTCAGTTATAGATCACGGCGTAAACACTGGACTACTTTCCTCCAAGCAATTGGTAGAGAAACAAACAGAAATAAGAGCTAAAGCCGAGTTAAAGGATAAACAGAGGAGGTTGCCAAGATCAGGTCACCACATGCCTCTTTCCATTGTACTCCCCTGAAAGGAACAAACCGGCATGTCTCGGTGCCCTGGGCAATGCTTCATTTGTTTACATCAAAGCTATAGATCTTCCGATTAGGTTTTGCTTGGCTGCTCAGACTTTTTCACTACCCAAGACCCCACAATCAAATGTGGCCATCCCCACTTTCGGGCAGAAATCCTTTCCTAGCACACCCAAGCCGTATTCAGAGAATGGCTGCTATTGAAGGCATGCCAGAGTAGATGGAAGAACATAACAAGGGACTCTCTCTAGCTTCTGGTCCCAGAACTTGGTCCAGTTCAACATTTTCTTTGTTATAAATGACCCAGATGAAATAACAGCAAATTGTTTAGCTGTGAAATTACACAAAACTGGGAACCAATTGGGAAACTCATTGTGTTAGCCCGTTGTAGCAAAAAAATAAAATTAAATTAAAAAGTAAAAATAAATAAAAAATAAAAACCAAGTGTTTTGTGACACCTGGAAGACAACACTTTGCTGTGAAGTGTTGGTACTACCCCTAGTTCCTTTACACTGCTTCAGCTCATCCTACATACATGTGCATGATATAATTGCACATTCTTCCCCATTGGCATGACTCTTCTCTCCTTTCCTGCAGGGACATGTCTTCTATTATAGAAATAAGTTTAAATAGAGGATTAAATTAGCATGGTTCCTTATTTCAGTGGTTGTATGATTGAGAAGAATTTGACATTGAACCAAAAGCCAAAGTTGAGGTAATTCAGCAAAATTGATATCAGTCAGCATTATACTTTCTGATATCAATCAGGGTCAAGGCAAAGTAATTAAGCAATCTTATTTTATTTAATTTTATTTGGGGGGGGGGGTTTGAGAGTGGTCAAGAGTGGATCCATCTTATTTTATTTTAATTATTTTTCACATACTACCCTTCTGGCTACAGTGTTTGGGCCTCTTCAGTCTAGAAAAGAGGTGCCTGAGGGGGGCATGATTGAGACATACAAAATCATGCAGGGGATGGACAGAGTGGATAGAGAGACGCTCTTTTCCCTCTCGTATAACACCAGAACCAGGAGACATCCACAAAAGCTGAGTGTTGGGAGAATTAGGACAGACAGAAGAAAATATTTCTTTACCCAGCGTGTAATTAGTTGTGGAACTCTTTGCCACAAGAAGTAGTTATGGCATCCTGCCTGGATGCCTTTAAGAGGGGATTGGACAAATTTCTGGAGGAGAAGTTCATTACGGGTTACAAGTCATAGTAGGTATGTGCAAGCTCTTGGTTTTAGAGGCAAGCTGCCTCTGAATTCCAGATGCAGGGGAGGGCACCAAGACACAAGCTGTGCCTGTTGTCTTGTGTGCTCCCTGGGGCATTTGGTGGGCCACTGTGAAATACAGGAAGCTGGACTAGATGGGCCTTTGGCCTGATCCAGCGGGCCTTATATTCTTATGTTCTTAACACAGGGCGGTGTTCATAGTTCCTTCCCTCCTTTTGTACTCATAAGAACATTGTGAAGTAGGTGAGACTGAGATATAGGCCCAAGGTCACCCATAATGCTAAGAGGCTGGCTGTCACTAAGCTTTGGAAAAAAAATTCAAGACCTTTTATAGACCTTGAGCTATTGTAAGACCTTCATTCATTCATATAAGTTCCAACTCTAGTATATTAATTTATGTAAATTTATTCAAATTTGAATTGTAAATTAATTCTTTTTTTTCCCGGCTCCCGACACAGTGTTGGAGAGATGACCTCCTACCGAAAACTTTGGACACCCCTGCTTTAGCCCTTTAGGAATAGGCTGTGGTGGACTTCAGTGGGGTGAATCGTGGAGACTATTTGGCCTTTATGTTCCATTCCATTCCAGAGTTTTGCTGGGACATAATGAAAGAAGATTGCTCCCTGTCCAAACTCAGAAGAGCAGAACCCAGGTTTTACTCCCATTGGGTATGGATTGATTGAATGTTGCGAAGTCTCTTATACAGACTTGGATGCTTCCTAAACAGATGTTTTAAAAAAAATAACTCTAGTTTCTACGCACTGCACTACATAGCCTTACTAATTCATGCATCATTAAAGAAAACGTAATAATCCAGAATGGACACATTCCCTTTAGTATACTCTGTACACGAACCTATTCAAAACATAAATATTTAGAAGTATTCATTCTTGTTCCAGAAAGGAATATGAATAATGATCATCCCCAAATAAGAAGGAGTGGGCTGTTTCAAAAACAAAACAAGCAGGGCAATAGTAAGTCTCTGCTTCGAAACAGTCATACAGAATGTAAAACTATATCTAAACTATCTATACTCCTGGAAAGCGCAATGAGTAAGGGGAAACACGGAATGACTCAACTGTTTGAAAATTAATCATCTAAAGCAAACTCAGCCACACTGATGTGGACCTTGATCACACTGATACTTCCAAAGCAAAGTCTGTTTTCTGCTTTAAAAAAAGGCACCAACCTGGGAGTCTTTGGAAAATTTATGGCTTCAAGGGGATGCTTTGGAGACCCTGTTTTATTTTTCATTGACACATTTATTTTGCTAGAATTAGAAGAGCATTGAGGGCTCTTTTCACCCCTCCTCCAGCCCCATCCTCAGTAGTCTTCTCGCTCAAGTGGATGTGGTTTATTCAGCTCACACATGCAGAAGTGTGAAAACCCACAGTTTTTTTTCCCCCCTACAAACATGTTATTCTTACCACCAAGAAGTAAGGCCCCTTTCTTGAGCTAGTAAGGGATGCTTCTGGTATCCCAGCCTTTCCTTTGCTGCTGTTGCTGCATCACAGATGTGAAACAGCAAGCAGTGGAGGGAGCCCTCACTCCACAGCTCATGTGAGCAGTTGAACAGTTGGCCATCACGCTGAGAGCAGTTACGTCGTGCCAGTGTGGGCTCCAGCAAGTTTCTGGAGGGCCAGAGGCTCATTGGAGACTGGGGTCTCCCTGAGGGCCGCATTGGGAGTCCTCAAGGGCCACAAGTGGCCCCAGGGCCGGGGTTTGGACACCCTTGGGTTAAAGGGCTGAAGGCTACCACAGCCTATTCCTCTCTGTGTCCCTGTTGTGCTAGCAACTCCCACAAACGGCATGAATACACTGTGTGCAAAAGGTCTGGAGCTGTTGCATAACTATATGTGAGAAAGAAGAGCCACTCATGTTATTGGGAATCATGGGGACTTGTGGTGCATCTGGCTAAAGGCAAGGGGAGTAAAGGGCTCAGAGGCTACACAGCAGCAAGACTCTGGGTGGATAGCAAGAGAAGGATTATACCCGTTTAAAAAGTGTATCCCCGGAAGATGTGCAAGTTGTCCATAGCTATTCAAGTACATTATTCACAGGTAACTGCAAATACTGTTGCTGAAAGAACTGCGCATGTCCTGAAATATTGACTTTCAAATGTTTGAGAGCGGAATTAAGTGACACGCAAATGTGCCTGCAAAACCCTGAACCTTTGCAAGTGACTCAACCACTTGCAAAGATTATTTTTGACGTGAACATTTGTTGAGCAGTTGATGCTCACCAAAGTTCAACCGCCTGAGGAAATATTGAATGCGAGCAATCAGATTGTCAGTTGCTAAAGTCTCGAGCTTCTGTGGACTTTCACTTGGAATGTTTGCAAGAACTCAACATTCACAACAGTGTAACATTTGCAAAAGATGAACTCAATGTCAGGTTGAATGCAGGGATGCTCGCACATTCCTAACACTGAATGATGCAAGGACAATTCTGGAATAATTTACAAAAAGGAGAGGAACCAAAGTTACAGTGATGAGCTTTACTGGATTCTTGAAACCTCACCATGGATGACTTGCCTTTTTTGTTGTTGAAACTTTTAGTAAAGCCGTATGGTGTAATGAGGAGAAGAATGATGAATGTACTGAAGGATGGCTTCCTGTTTTAAATGACTTTATGAACCTTCTTGGACTCTCTCCCCTTTTTCTACATCTGGTAGATGGTGATTAATGCAAGATAATCAAATTAGAAATCATTCAGACAGCAAAAGGTCTAGTGACCACAACATGGTCCATTGCTTACAATGAGATTAGAGGCCTGTATGTGTAAATCACAACCCCTTCTAATAAAGTCCAGATGTATGACTCCAGATAGGTCACTTTGAGGAAGATGTTCGAGAAGATTAGCAAATAACCAAGCGGCTAGAAAGAATGAAATGGGATATATCTCAGATTGAAATAACTAGTCCTTTGGAAGGTTACTTAAATCTTGAATAAACTTGCAATAGACAATAAAAAGACTGTGGCTCATAAGAAAAGCTATGGAACGTTGCCCTCTGGCCATTTTTAAATCTAGTTTGCAGTTCTCCATTGCGCTTTTGAAACAAGTTGTTGATAGCCAACAAACTGTGTAAAAACGACTTGATGTAAATTCTCTGTTTCTTCAGACGTAGTCTGGGTCAGTTGCAATACTGTTTTTCATCAAATGCCTCACAGCAATGTAGGCAACGCTTTGTACTGGGATGCAAATTAATGTTTTGTAATGTACTTAGAGCTAGTACAGCCTTGGAACTAAGAGACTCACACATGAGTTCAAATTTTGCCGCAGGGTGTCAGGTGTTGAGAGCAGACACCTGCTGATCTTCAACTGGGGCGCCCCAGACACCTGGAGCAGTGGCGTCACTAGGGTTCACATTACCCGGTACGGGATGCCAGCGCGTCACCCCCCCATGCAGTGCGCGGGGCAACACCCCAGGTGGTGGGCGTGGTGATGTACCATCACTCCGCCCCCCACTGCTCCTTTGCCTGTACCTTTTGATAAAACAAAGGTAGAACACATTCTGCATGAAATTACGCATTGATTGATATATAGCATGATGGTATTATTCTTCCAAATTATGATTTTAGTGATTTTGGTCACTAGTGGTGTCACACACACACACCCCTCGGGTGTCGACTTACTAACATCGTATTGCAGCAGTTCTCAAACTTTTAGCACTGGGACCTACTTTTTAGAATGACAATTTGTCCAAGACCCACCAGAAGTGGTCATGGTGGAAGTGACACCATCAGGAAAATTAAAATAAATAAGTATAAATAATTAAAGTAAAACAAATAATTAAATAAGCAGAAGCCAGCCCTGTTCCACCAAGAGCATTTCCTCTGTAGCCTGCCTGCAATAACACTCCTGTCCAAAATCAGTAAGGTTTTCAGCCCTGCCCAGTGCCCAGTTCAATTTAAGAACTTCTGTTTAAACCAGATCACTGTCAGGATCCAACTGGCTTTGCAAGTCTCAAAAAGGTTCACCTTATCAGCTGAAGCCTCCGTTTTGATCCTTTTTAGTGGGGGGGGGGGGAGACTGCCTTCTGGAGCACTTGTTTAGCTGCAGGTCCATAGGATCAGGACCATTCTGGTAGCCTTGCACTCTCCTTCACCTGCTCTTCCACACCAGCCAAGGCACGTTTGCTTACTCGTGAGTAAATGCAACCGTGAGGATTAGTTTCGCTTTCCATAGGACTCAATACATTCATCTGCTTGGAAGGAGGGACTTCCTTCTCAGGTGTTTTTGGGGGCTGCATTCATTGGATCAGGACCATTCTGGTTTCGTTGGATTCCGCTCAGCCTGCCCTTTTCGATTGACTAAGGCAAGTTCGCCTACTCACAAGTAAATGCACGATACAGCTCACTTTAACTTTCCATAGGGCTCCATGCATTTTTTGTTCTCCTGTTTTTTTGGCCATAACTTTTGATAGAAAGGAGCTATTTCACTCTGGTTTTTTGCATTGCATTCCACTCAGAATTTCACATCCAACGGTATATAATATGATGGGGTTACTCCTAACCACCATGATTTTAGTGTGTCACCCCAGTGCGCGTCACCCGGTGCGACCCACAACCCCCGCACCCCCCTAGCGACGCCACTGACCTGGAGCCCCTTGGATCTGCAGTCCCCTTGGATCTATTTGTTGTCACTGCTTGCCTTCCCCAAGTGCACAAACTGTGACAGGAGGGAGAGGAGAAGGACATGCAGAGGACATGCAGAGGAGAAGGACATGCACCTTATCATGTCCAGTGAAGTCCATCCGGTGCCTGAACAGCCACCTCTGGTACTGCTTCCCCCCAACTCCCTGAGGTATCCAAACTGCCCCAAACATCACTACCCACTTCCCTATTCTTCTGTCTTATCAAAGGCAGCAGGGTGTGGGAAAAAGGGAGGACCAGAAATGATAACAATCCTGGTGCAGGGAAGGATGGGTGGGTGGCCTGCCAGCCAATGAAGTAGTACTAGTAGGCAGGACCAGCCTAGGAGCTGCAGGGCCCAATGTGAAACATTGTTGCAGACCCCCCTCTACTACCAGAACAAGTGGCAGTGGCAAGCCCAAGGCCAATGGCACCCTGTGCAAATGTGGCACCCGGAAGTAGGTGATGTGATAACATCACTGCCAACTGCTGGGAGGGGGGGGGCAATTTTGAGTTAATCAGTCCAAGTGGTGAGCGGAAGGGCCATCCATCAGGAACATTTTTGTACTGGCTTGGCATGGAAGGATCTATGCCCAATTGTCAGCTCCAGAGTGAGGTGCCAGCTGCTGCTGCAGGCATTTGACTTGCTGCCCCAGTGTAGGGCCTCTCCAGGCACAGGATCTGATTCACCGCAATTGGTCAAATTGCCCTAAGGCTGGCCATGGCTCAGGGACCAGGCGGGACACATGTGCTTTGCAAGAGTTTGCTCATGCCAGGCAGTGACATCGATGAAGAGAAGGAAAACCATCTGACAGATTTGTGCAGTGAGCTTACTTGGGGGTACTTACTTGGGATCTTTAGGCAAGTTGTAGTCAATTTCAGGGCCCTGTTTTCAATATAAGCATAATAATATGAATTCACTACGGATTTGTTATAAATATTTCTGAGATTGTGTATGAAGTGTAACTAAGTCAAAACTTAGCAACATATAAATGCCCACCTAAATGCTGCTGCATAAGTGTCCATATGATGCCATCCTTAATTCTGCTTTGCTCCCTAGAATGGTTCTAATATATTAAGACTGCAACTGCTGTCAGATGTAGGAGTAAGTCCCATCAAACACTCACCCACTTCTCCGTAAAGATACCTAGTGCTGGACCACATGTAATTAGTTATTTTCCTTCGTCTTTAAAGCTGCTTCTTAGCTACACTGGCATAGTTGGAAATATTGAAGGGCAGGCACTCACCGTGACACCCCTTCCAATACCCACATCCCACTAGGACTATACACATATTTTAAAAAATCAACCTTCAATGTTGTCACTAGAGCAGTGGTTCTCAAACTTTTAGCACTGGGACCCACTTTTTAGAATGAGAATCTGTCGGGACCCATCAGAAATGATGTCATGATCAGAAGTGACATCATCAAGCAGGATAATTTTTCACAATCCTAGGCTGAAATCCTACCCACACTTACCCAGGAGTAAGTCCCATTGACTATGTTCAAAGCATATACATACTGTTGGCAACCTTCAGTCTTGAGAGACTATGGTATCGCGCTCTGAATGGTGGTTCTGGAACAGTGTCTAGTGTGGCTGAAAAGGCCAATTCGGGAGTGACAATCCCTTCCACACTGGGAGCAAGTGCAGTCTGTCCCTGGTCTGTCTCCCTGGCTATGGGCCTTCCTTCTTCTATTTCTTGCAAGTCATCAGAGAAGCCAGGTGTCATTGTCCTTACATTCCAGGTGCCCAGCTTTAGGGCAGAAGTTTTCTGTTGCATGGTGCAGAGTTGTCAATCCGCTTGTCGGTTTTCACCCTAAACCCCACGTACCCCATGAGGTTAACGGACCGTGGCGCGGCAACACCTTACTGGCAGGGGACTGCCCAGCTTAAGGCGGGCAGTAGCTGCCCTATGAGATGCAATGATCTCTCCCACCATCGGAAGCAATCCCTGGCTCTACGCCAATCGAGCAAAGACTTATAACTGCTGCTTCCCGAGTTGTGCCGATGCCATATGGCGAAGTTGGAGTGTCCTCTCCAGTGCGCGAAGCCTGGGTAAAGAAGGTATGGAGGATAGGCTGTTACCCATGCAGCAAATCCCCCCTCTCCACGTTGCTGGAATGGTCCAAAGGAAAGGCAGAAGCCAATACGGTTGGTTCCAGCAGCATCACAGGAGTTGCCAGAGCATGACTGTGTACAGCCATGAACTGCCTTAGGGACTCCGGCTCTGGATTTTGCCTCGAGGTTGACTCCTGAAGCCTTTTCCACAAATGGATATAGCCACAAGGCAGTGGAGGTTTGAGGTCAGAGTTTCCTTCTCTTAGATGAGCTGCCTTCCCAGGCTGACGAGTCCCATCTACCCGGGCATATACATAGTAGTCTGTTAAAAGTACAGGTCTGCAACATTTCCTCAAATGCAGTCACATACCATGGTAATATCAAATCTAGGCTGCAATCCTACCCACACTTTCCAAGGAGTAAGCCCCATTGACTATCATTGTTAAAAGAATATACACAGTAGCTTGTTAAAAGTACAGTAGTACTTTTAGTTGTAGTAGTTGAAAACAAATGCATAAAAAAACAAGTAAGGAGGCTCACGAGAAAGATGATGGCCTCCACATTAACATATGCCCCATGGCAAATGTCTCAGTTTGCCTCTAGCTATGTCTGCCATCTTCTTCTTTACTAAGGCTGTATGAAAAAAAAAAGTTTCAAAGACAGCACCTGATTGCACTTTCTGATGACAACTGATGATGCTCCTACTGTAGAAGTCTCACTCCCCCTCGACTTTACTCCTGCTTAGCTAGGAAATACGGGTGGAACTTGCCAGTAATCTGAACCAACTATCGCTAAAGGCAAATGTTATTGTTAGGTTTAGCCAACTCTAGTACTACAAACTTCACTTCCACTTAACTTTCTTTTCTCTTTGGCTCACAGTCTATGTGGGGGTGTGTGTGCTTACAAGCAAGAATGATTCATGCATGAAAGTAGATACAGGATTAGGCTGTGCAACAAGGATATTTTTGCCAAATTTAATAAAAGCCCTGTTACAAACACAACGCACAGTCCAGCGAATGTTCTTAACATCCTTGTGTAACCCCATTTTTCTCACCATCAGCCTCTGGTCGTGGGGGAAGAAATTGTGTGACCTGGTTCTTTTCAAACTAGATGAGGGGGAGGTTCCAAACTAATGAACAGAGTATCCAGAGCATCCAGACCCCCTTTTTGTGAAAGAATTGAGAACAAAAGCAGTGAGCAGCTTAGTAAATAGAGAGAAAATGTAAAAAGAAGTGGGGGGGGACCAAGGAGAGTCAACAGCTGGAGACCAGTACCGCAATGGTGGTGGCTCCTTAACACCATGCCCCTCCTGCCAGGGGAGACATGTCAGAAGGTAACCATGGTCTCATTGTGACTCATTAGAGGACCAGCCCCAACATTCAAGCTTGGGAAGGTTAGAAGCCACATTCATAATCACAATAAACCATGGTTATATAAACCAGCAGGCCTATGATCATATGAATCAGGAAGCCTAATGTTATGCCTCCTCTACCAGTGGGATGAGCATGTGCACTGTCTCAAACTTGCTGAAAGGCATGTTGTGCTAGTGTAGAGGCCCATTCCGCTGACAGAAAGGCCTGTGCTGGCCTCCCACCACCAGCTGAATGGGGTGGGGAGGGAATGGGGCAGAATGGGGCAGGGAGGGGGTTAACAAGGTGGAAGAGTGTCAGGAGGAGGGCAGAGAAGGCCCAGGAGGGGCAGAGACAGCGGTGGACACCTCCATCATATCCTATCTCCCCTCCCAAACCTGAAAGCCCAACACGATGTTGCCGGGATTTGAGCCGCCTAAGGAGTTGGCACAGATTCCAAGTAGCCCCATAGAGACTTCTGGGGCTTCACCTGAGTTAGGAAACTGCCAGCAGCTTCCTGCACTGCAGGAAACTGCAGTGCATTCCTGCACTGGATGCAATGGAGGCTGCACTGGCCCAGCATGGGAAATTGGTTAGGATTGGGCTGTCAGTCTCTCTGACCTCTATGAATGTATAAAAACAGCATGAGGGCAGAAGGCTGTTGTTACTTCCTGAGCTGACAGCAAGGTGACTATCCCTGCTGTACTGATCGTATTGTTGTAAATATTATAAGGCATAAAAAGAGGCCCCCATGTGTTAAATAGTTAATCTTGAATGTATTGGACAGCATACCACTAAACCTTGCCAATACTCCTTTCCCCAGCCAAGCAATTTTTTACATCCTCCTTCACTGAAATTTCAAAGCAGGCCACTGAACTGTGTGTCTGCGCAATACAAGCAATGATTACAAAGCTGATCACCCACAAGATGGGTCTCCATTAGGCCCCATGACAAGATGACGAGATGAATTATGGCTGCCACCACCCCCACAGATTAGAATATAGCTGTTGAGTTACCCTGACCCATTATTATTATTATTATTATTAATTCAATTTTTATTCTGCCTTTCTCCCTGAAGGGCAACCAAGGCCATTTCAGGACACTTTTTTTTCCTAATGGTTGCAGCCATGTGATTTGACAATTAGCTGCCCTCCACCAAGGATGCATCCAAGGAGAAGCCATGGGTGCATGCCCCCCCCAAACGGTCACACCAACGGAAGCAAAGTTGGGACCCAGGGGAATACCCCCTGGGTAAGGCGTTGGTGGCCAATAGAGCTGAGCTAGAATGGAGCCCGGGTCTACCTGGTAGGAAGATCTGGGTTCCAAGTCCAGGCAGAAGCCCAGGTTTACTTGCCCAGCAAACAGCCACAGAGGCCATAAGCTCAACCGGGAGCCTGGGTCTACCCCACAGGTAGATCTGGGCTCCATATCCAGGCAGAAGCCCAGATCTACCCACATAGCAAACAGCCATGGAGACCACAAGTTCAGCCAGGAGCCCAGTTCTACCCGGCAGGCTGACCTGGGCTCTGGAGTTAAGGTAGTGCTCATATCCCCCCCCCCCAACACAAACACTGGATCTGTCCCTGCCCTCAACTGAAATTCATGAATGCAGGCATCCCCCACATCCACAGATTAAATATCTGCAGTTTCACTTATCCACAGTACTTCGCCAGCTGTGCACTCATTTATCTTTCTTTGCAAGCCCCTCTCTTTCCACTCCCTCTTACAGAATGCTAGAGGAGGAATGTGAGAGGCAGTCAGTCAGAACGCTAGAGAGACAACCAGAACACTAACAGGAAGGAGGAAGCTTCCTCCACTTGCACTCTGGCTGACTGCTTGTCATGTTCCTCCTCTAGCATTCTGTGACAGGGAGCGTTGTCAAAAGAGAGTGCTGCAAAGAAAGACAGATGAGAGACAGATGGGAAAGACAGATAAGAAAAACAATATAATTGGTCGGTGGAATTCCTTGCCACAGGATGTGGTGATGGCATCTGGCCTGGATGCCTTTAAAAGGGGATTGGACAAATTTCTGGAGGAAAAATCCATCACTGGTTACAAGCCATGATGTGTATGTGCAACCTCCTGATTTTAGAAATGGGCTATGTCAGAATGCCAGATGCAAGGGAGGGCACCAGGATGCAGGTCTCTTGTTTTCTTGTGTGCTCCCTGAGGCATCTGGTGGGTCTCTGTGAGATACAGGAAGCTGGACTAGATGGGCCTAATCCATTAGAGGGGATGCCTGTATTGGGTTCATTGCCTCAAACTCCTTCATAGCTTGGAAATCCAGTCAGGTGAGCCGAGTTTCTGAATGTGCTGAAGCCAAAAAAACCAGCTGGACAGAGCAAGGATATCTAAGAAAAACAAAACTTCTCCTGTACACATTTCATTGGTTTCTTTCCAAAGTCTCTTTCATTTTCCCACCCTGCAGATACTCAGTTCAGACATACTTCTCCATTCACAGTCTGGAGAAATACAATAAACCGACCACAAGGAATAAATGTATTAATTGATGGTTCCTGCCTGGCTAACGTACTTTCAATAGCACAGACAGACATAAAAATAAGGGAACTGACATGATATATTGCAGAGTCTTAGATCAAAGCAACACCAACTAGAATGAATGTGCAGCTCACTTGGTTTTAACTAGATGGATGTATAATGGTGTCTTCAAGTTAATTTACAAGGCTGCTGATGAATAGCCATAAAAAATGTGTAAAGAAATGCAAATAGATGGTTAAAATTGGGTTGGCCATTGAATCTGGATTTCAGTTTTGCTTAGAGTCAAATACCCTTTCCTGTTTCAAGCCATCGTTTCAGAAATGTAGCCCTTACACCCACTCTAGTGGGTGATTATAAGCTCTAGGCTTTTAATCAATTAAATACTGTACTTGGCATGGGGGGGAGGGAAATAAACTACCAATTTATCACTGGTGGTATATAATGATAATGATATAATCATTGGTCATAATCTGAAGCATATCTGTTAATCCCACCAAACAAAAAACGAGACAAGTTATAAAATATTGACGGGCAGAATGGCTAATACATACTGAATAGCAGAAGAAGCAACAGCAGTCCTAGCAGAATTTCACAAGGCGACTCACATGTCTACTCAGAAGTAAGTCCCATTATAGTCAATGAGGCTTACTCCCAGGTAAGTTTGGATAGGATTGCAGCCTCACTTGGAGATGGCCAGCAATCAGCCAGCTCAAACTAGGGTCCTGCCTTATAAAAATAAGCAGATCACTCCAATATAGGGGAGAAGCACACTTACATCTGTATTGTTTTCTGATGAAACATTAGGGGATCTTTTGGATACAGTAATTTCTGTTGCCTGACATAGTATTTCAGGGTGCATAGATATGATCAGGATTCAAGACTGCTTGTACCTATATACAGTTTATATTCAGTAAGTGGTTGCAGTCACCCAAAAATGGCAGTACTACATCAGGTGGTCAGGTCACCCCTTGCCTCATGCATTTAAACAAATTTACCTGTGCTGCAATGATAGACTGTGTGTTTGTCTACCTGTGCTCCACACCATTGGCTACTGCTGACAGTATAGGGAAACAAAACCCTCCTAATCATTACAAAATTGGGAAGGGGTCTCAAATAGGGCTACCATTTCCTATTACAGTCCATGTCAGGAGTCATATCAATTTCTGCCCAGAGAGTCTCCAAACTACCAAAATCTGAAATAAATGATATGACTGATAGGATGCTAGTGGGCAAGCAAAGGAACAAGGCTGGTGAAAGTGATTTGCCATACAACATTTGCTGTTGTATGTAGCCTATCTGTGATCTAGGTGATGGCCGCTGCAACTTGAGAGGTCCCAGATTTAATACTCACCACCAACAGATTGGCCTAACATCCTGAGAGTTAGGGTGGGCTAGAAATCTAATTTACTATTTCATTTTGCCCTGTCCCTTTGGATCCAATTATAAAGAAGTATTTCAAAACATACAAGAACTCTCCCCCCAAAGAATTACAAATAAAACATCAGTGGACCTTTGTTCGATGGATCCTCAAAGGAAGGATTTGCCACCCACAGAACACATTACCATGCCAGACATAAACCCTGTAAGTTCCAATATCGGCAATTACTTGTTAACAAAAGCCTGATGTTTTCCAACTGAGACCTTCCCATCTAGTGTGTGAACCTAGCAGATCCCAAAGAATGACCTCTGACTGAGCAACACAGTTCAATTGTATTGGTGGAGGGCTAGTGGCCCTTGCTAATCGGACATGCCGGCCGATAAACAACCATTTGAAATGAAATGGCTGAAAATTACTAATAGTTCTGTTTTCCAGCTGTCACAGGACATCTGGAAATTCTCAGCTCTCCTCAGTTTTTAGCTGCTCTACAACGATCCAACCGCATCAGACAAGGGCTTTGACTTAGTAGATAGTGGCGTATGCGTTCTTCTTGTGACTAACATGCTACATTTTCAGCAGGGCAAGAGGGGAACATTGTAAGTGTGCAATTGCATTCCTTCAGTGTTTCTCTCCTGAAAGGCCAAAAACCCAAGCTTGTGGAGGATATAAAACATGCCAAGAGAAAAGAGGACTGGGCTTTCTTGCCTGGGTTGAACAGGGATCTGGCATGCAACGTTTGTAGATGAGATGTTGCAAGAATGTCATCAGTGTGGTTCAAAATATCAAGCTGCCTGGTTTAAGTGTTTGCCAGCAGAATTGTGGCTTGCCTGCAAAAGCACAACCCTTTGTGAGTGACTTTGCTCCTTGAAAAAGTTCAAATGAAAAGGACCTGTGGTCACTGCTGCCGCCTCCCCCATTCCCTTTCCCATTAAAGTGAAGCACTTCGGCACTGGGGAAAGGGAGGGTCACAGAGGCATATCTAAGGTCTGGCATGATGGGGCATCTGCCCTGGACTCTACTTAAGGGGGAGCCAGGCATAGACTTATGGGTCTGTGAGCTATAGTGGTGGCACCCCGTCTGCAGCGCTCTGGGTGGTTTTCAGGCTCTCTGCGGAGGGGGGTATGCTCATTCCTTCCAGTTAGTTCCACCCACCCTCCTGAGGGTTCATTTGGCCATTCCAGCAGAGCGATATAGCACTCAGGTGCAAGGATACACATGATGTCACAGGTAGTTCTGGGATGTGGCTGGAGGGGTAGTTATGAGCACTCGCAAGGTCCTTGTTGTGTCCTTTCCTAGTGTTGACTGGGACTAACATTTTCAGCACCTCCAGTGCGAAAATGACACTGTTTGTGGCATTTCTACCAGGAAAAAATTCTTCCCCCTTTCCCTTTCCCCAGAGTCAAAAGTAAGTCCATTATTCTGGGGAGAGGAGGCAGCAGTAATGGTTTTGTTCAAGCTTCTATGAGCAGTTTCACTAGTATTAGCAAAGCTTTTGTAGGCACATCTAAGCCTTTGCTCACAGTTTTGAGCTTTTGTGAACATTCACTTGGAAGGTGCCGGAAAGTAGTGGTGCGGAGTCCTTTAAAATGGCTGTAGGTAGCTTCATAATGCCAGTGGAGAAGCTGTCCACACCATGGCCATTTTAAAGGGCTCTGTGCTGCTCACAGGTGCCATTTTGAAGGTCTCTACTGCATTTAGAATGCCAGCAGAGACCTTCAGAATGCAGTGGAGACCTTTAAATTGCACTTACGAATAGCTTCAGGACAGCTGCTAGTGCTGAGGAGACCATCTGAATGACACAGATAGCCAAGAATAGCCTGTGGATACAGAGGGGCAGGTGGCAATTTTACTCCCTGTTGATAAGCAAATCCGCGGTTAGCAGGAAGTGACTGTATTTGATATTTTTAAACATCCAAGTGCTTTGGACCCTTGTGTCTCCCCACTTCCTAAATACCAGAAGTTCAAGGGGTGAATCCATATGAGGACCCTGACATTGAAGGGGGGGATTTTAACCCTTTGGCCCACATGGTGGTTCTGTTCTAGATTTTCCTTCCTCTGTGGATACTTCTGCTGGAAAGGACACCAGTTTGTTAAAAGCTCCTTAACTCCCCCCCCCCATGCTATGTTCCCAATCTAATCTTTCCCCCTGCATGTCTAGTACCCATGATGGTGGGACAAGACCATGCAGGTCCAAAGTAAGCATTAAATTACTTATCCAGTTTGGTCACCTACGAGTCACCTACAATGATGATCAAACACATTCCTCCCCATCCAGTCACAGAATTAGAGGATACATTATACACAAGTGGACCAGAAAAGGCCATCTTTGGGAGGATATTACACATGATTAACTAATGGTCTGATATGACAGTGTATCTCTTACAGATCTAATGTACATTGTCACTGAGAATGGAAGAATTCAACTCCTAAAGAGTCACATTAAATAATTACATCACTCTTATATAAGCATTCTGACACCGCCTTTCCTGTACACTCACAATGAGCTAAAAATTTAAACTAACTAATAAAACAAAACCAAAACAATAGAATGGGAGCATGTTAACAAATTTTCCTTATAAACCTCCTCAGGCTTTCTAATGAGAAGGGGATCTGAAAGCAGGAAATAAAAAATAAAATAATTAAATTATTTTTTAATTAGTATAAAATAGTCAGACCCCCTAAACACCAACTTCGGAACACCTAGCAGAATAACAATTTGTTGAGCTTGAGCTACGCTGAAGTAGGCAAATAAGGTGGATAACTGAATTTCAGTAGGGAGAAAATTTCTACAGTCTAGATTAGGGGTCTCCAAACTTTTTGGTCAGAAGGCCGCATCAGATATCTGGCATGGTTTTGAGGGCCGGAAAAAAGATTTAAATATAAAATTTAAATAAATAAATTAGAGATGGATCTTAGATGACTGAATAAATGAATGAATGGGCTCATTCATTCAACCTCTCTGGCCCTCAGGACACCCCCAGACACAATCAGAGCACAATTCTGGTCATGTTGAGTGGGCCAGAGGCTTTTAAGGGACAAGAGGCTGGCTGTGGACCAGATACAGGCTCGCTGAGGGCTGCATTTGGCCCCTGGGCCGGGATTTGGAGACCCCTGGTCTAGATCCAAAAATGGCCTAGTATAGGTCACCAATGATTTCTACATTGGGAGCAAGCTCATAATTTTATCGACCTTCCTGCCTGGAGAAGGGTTACTCATCCAAAAGCCATTTTACACTGTCTGCTACCTGGGGAGGTGACTCCCAACTGCACAGATGCAGAAGTAATTGGCAGTGATGGGATGATGTCACCACCAATTACTTCCAGGTTGTGAGCTAATGACTCATCCACTTCCTTGCTGTGCTTCAAAAGTGGGGCTCAGTGATAAAGTGCAGTTGTGGACCTCCCATTATGTCTGATGGGGCAAATGCCCCAGGCTTGTAGGACCCCGCAGAATGTTCCGAGCTTGTAGGACCCCACAGAAGCCTCTCTGAGGTTCCCGATGGGTCGGAACTTATGCTTCTGGTTTCCCGGAAGACCCCGCAGAAGCCTCTCTGAAGCAGGTTCAGTTTGTACGATGCTCTGTGAGCCTCAGGTGAGTGGGGGGGGGCAGATTTCCACATGGGGGGCAGTGACAGCCCCCCAGAGGGCTTCCATCATGAACCTTTGTCCCAGGACACAGGGCTCAGGAGGTCCACCACTGATAACATAGATGAGTCTGCAGCTCAGTTGAGTGACTGACTTGTGATGCTCAGAGGTGGTGGCAAGTGTGCTTTGCAATCTCACCACTGTCCCTTGTTCCTTCTCCTTTGGAGGCTGGAGCCACCAAAGTAATGGGGGGCAGCAGTGAGATCGTGAAGCCGCACGCACTACCGCTAAGTGTTTGAAGAAGTACTGTCTCGTGGGACCATGCGTAAAGGAACAATTCAAGATGTCTGGTACCAATGCTCTAAGCTTGACAGCATTCCATGAGAAACAAAAGGAACCAGACTTGTCTTCAATGGGCCCTGTCACCAGGGCCCAGCCCCAGTGGCCAGGGTCTCCTCTGAAGCAGGGGTCTCCTCTGGAGTAGAGGTCTACTTGGGAGTAAATCGTAAGTACTGCCGGGACTGGCTCCCAGGCAGAGCATCTCCCTGAGAGTAGTGCCCAAGGCCTCATGGGATCTCCAGACAGTCACATGGCTGGAAAGGGTGGGTCTGGCTCTGCCAGCTAATAGCTTCATAAAGGGGCTTGGGAGGCATAGGGAGAAGGTTGTTCCTCCCAGGGCTCTGGCTGGGGAGAAGTGGCTGGGGGAAGGGTAAGCAATCCCTTGCCTCTACTTGTTCCTATGGGGGCCAAAAGGGTCTTTGGTGGGGGCAACTGTCTGCTCCCTCCCCGGGGGGGGCACACCTGGACCAGAACAGGGTTTTGGAGACCTTAGGGGGCACCCTGGAAGCCCTCCCAACTAACCACACAGCCTACCAGCAGGGGGCATCCTGAACAGTTCAGCCTTGTACCAGCGTGGAGGTGAAACTCCTTTTGAGAACTGTATACCAGGGCCCTTGTGGTGTAACAAGGCTCTGATGAATGTAAAGAATATCACCAGATTAAACCGCGAGTGTTTGCCAACCTCCAGGTCTCAGTGCCTCCTTTTGCTCCAGGGTACGTTGACTGCTGCCCCTGCACCACCCCCAGGCATGGACCTCACAGGCCCTTGGAGATTGATATGTTACCTACTCCTTTCTTTTTATTATTCACCTACATGCAGATTTCAGTGAAGTGGGATAGTTAATTCATTAATACCATTTTGAAAATCAGTCCAGGTAAAGTAGGACTCCACCTCATGTGGCAAAGTCAGTTCAGGAGAATGTCAAAAATTTCCCAGTTTGTGAAATTGCAACGGGGCAACAGCTCTTGCATCCAGACCCATTTCCTTTTGGTTTCACACTAGAGACCGCTAAGACTGGGGTGTTATATTTAGTATTGTGTGCAGAGCTAAGGAAGATGTCCAACTTGGAAAGTGGACAACAGTGCAGTTTGTTCTTTCACTACAGCTCTGATAATCAAGGCAGATTGCCTCAAAAGGTTCTCTCCTACAGGCTGTGTTTCAAGATAATCTGGCCTGCCTTAAGTGGAAATGAGCTAAGGTTCAGTCATAAATGCGTTGTAGTGGATCCAACTTGTGCTTTTGAGTAGAGTTATTTATTTATTTAGTTTAGCATGTGCACAACATTTGCAATTGGAAACCCTTGGCTGAATATTGACATTTGTATTTGCCACCATGGAGACCTTGAAAAATCTGTAAACAGTATTCATTTTCCCCTTAACATTGTCATATGGTCTCACGTTGCCTCCTGAATAACTCGGCCGCACGTCACACTCAGCTTATTCCATTGGCTTCATGCTATGCCATCTGCGCAGATACGAAAAATGAACTTTTAAAAATTGGCAAGCGCAAGGATTCTAAAAATGCATCAAGGATTGTGTGTTCTGTTCAATAGCATTTGGCGTGCAAGCTGTGCTTAAATACATGAAGTATACGCACTGTGACATCACAGTTCATTCTGCACAGTCCCAGTGAGTGGCATCGCAAGGGTTGCCAGAGCCTGGGGCAAGGCAAGTATCGCGCCCCCTAACCTGTGGACCTTTGTCATTAAAGCAAAATGAATTAAATGCTAGAATACACAAATTTATTTAAAAGTACCTGACTTTAATTTGTGCAAATTTCTCAATAACACTATTGAAATCTATATTGAAATCTCTCTCAATTGATTGTATTGCTAGGTTACTCTGTCTTTCTTGGCTCGTTGTAGAGCCAAGATCTACAATACGTTCTCTGATAAGTTTTGATAAATTAATCAAATTTGATGAAAATTCTTTCATAACTGGAAGTTGAAACAGTGATAGTTAAAATGATTCTTAACATCACAACAAAATTTTGCACCCCTAAAATTTTGCACCCAGAGTAACTGCCCCTGTGGCCTCTCCACACCACACCAATAGTCCCAGTTTCTGTTGTGGAGTATTAGTGATAATGAACTATTTCTCTAGTTACTGGATAATTAAGTATTAATTATTGATATATTATAATGATATAGTGTTATATTATAGTGATATGGAAAATTAGTGTTTTCTAGTGAAAACAATGCATTTTTCAGACTTTATCAAAGCATCTTAACATAAGAACATAAGAACAGCCCCACTGGATCAGGCCATAGGCCCATCTAGTCCAGCTTCCTGTATCTCACAGCAGCCCACCAAATGCCCCAGGGAGCACACCATATAACAAGAGACCTCATCCTGGTGCCCTCCCTTGTATCTGGCATTCTGACATAACCCATTTCTAAAATCAGGAGGTTGCGCATACACATCATGGCTTGTACCCAATAATGGATTTTTCCTCCAGAAACTTGTCCAATCCCTTTTTAAAGGCGTCCAGGTCAGATGCCATCACCACATCCTATGGCAAGGAGTTCCACAGACCAACCACACGCTGAGTAAAGAAATATTTTCTTTTGTCTGTTCTAACTCTCCCAACACTCAATTTTAGTGGATGTCCCCTGGTTCTGGTGTTATGTGAGAGTGTAAAGAGCATCTCCCTATCCACTCTGTCCATCCCCTGCATAATTTTGTATGTCTCAATCATGTCCCCCTTCAGGCATCTCTTTTCTAGGCTGAAGAGGCCCAAACACCGTAGTCTTTCCTCATAAGGAAGGTGCCCCAGCCCAGTAATCATCTTAGTCACTCTCTTTTGCACCTTTTCCATTTCCACTTTGTCTTTTGAGATGCAGTGATCAGAACTGGACACAATACTCCAGGTGTGGCCTTACCATAGATTTGGACAATGGCATTATAATATTAGCCGTTTTGTTCTCAATACCCTTCCTAATGATCCCAAGCATAGAATTGGCCTTCTTCACTGCCACCGCACATTGGGTTGACACTTTCATCGACCTGTCCACCATCACTCCAAAATCTCTCTCCTGATCTGTCACAGACAGCTCAGAACCCATCAGCCTATATCTAAAGTTTTGATTTTTTGCCCCAATGTGCATGACTTTACACTTACTGACCATGTTTTAGAATCTACTAGTGTGGATGCTACAAAGTACCCAATAGTTTCCAAAAATAGTTTCCAAAGTGGTTTTCTTAATAGGTAAGATTTTACACATTCCGAAAAGAAAGGCATGAAGAGCAAGCTTGAAGACACATGTTATTACATCACACACTCCTTTAAGCAACTGATCCATCCCACAAAACATGATATACTCCAGAGCTATATTGATCTATGCCAACTGAGTTACCACCACTGTTCTTTGAGCACCAGAAATCTTCCATATAACATGTTTCAGAAATAAAACTTTTATCTTTTATAAGAAGCCACAGCTTCCATACCATTTGCCAGGCTGGTGTTCAGGCTGCTGAATGAAGCCAGACTGCAGGGTGCAGTCAGCAAGGTCTATAAGAGACAACCTCTTTGCTTTCGGAGAGATCTAAAATTTACTGTGCATCCCAAATGTGATAACAACATATAAAAATCACTTTTACAGTATACTTACTTGTAGCCTCTGATTTAAGAAGCAATCTTTAGGGAAGCCAGAAACAACTTGCTGTAAGTAAATATACAATAGTAAAAGTATGTTTTTAGATCACTTTAAGTCGATCCTCTTCAACCTGTGGGTCAGGACCCCAATGAGGTTGCAAAGCCTCATTTTGGCAGTCACAGTAACCTTTCAAATTCTGTGCAAGAGAGATCCAATCCAATAATGGTACTGTCTGATCAAAACTGAGTTCTTGATATAATCCTGCACTGCCTTTTCTGGCTGTCTTGCCCCACAGCTCCTAAGGACAGCCCTGCTACCTCACAGGGTTGTGAAGAAATAAGAGATGGGGGAAGCAGGATGGGCAGGGGTGGGTGGTGACATGGACAAGGTGAGCAGATTGGATCGTGGGGGGGGCAGGATCAGAGGTGAGTCCCCAGTCTCACACTTTTTTTACTAGGGTCGTGCATGAAAAAGGTTCAAGAACACTGCTTTAAGTAATTTTGTGATGCAAATCAAAAACCATTCAAGATCTTGAATCAATAATTTGTCATTGACTTCACTGGTGTGAATGGCAAACTGATTGCACATGTGTAGGAAAACCACATCCTGGGTTCCATATGACAGACACATTCTAGGCATGACCAAGAAACAGAGCTCATGGTGGGGTTCATCCATCAGATGAAGAGATGGGGTTAATCACATGGTATTGGCTGGGACCTAGATGACCACACTTATGACCACACTTTCTCTTTGCTATAGGCACTGTTGTCCAGGCACTGGCAATATATGGAAACCTCCATCTCCTGAATAGTCACTCTGTTAGACTTTTTGCTAGTCGACCATAATACACTAAGGTCATTAATGGAGTTTTCCTATGTACATAATATTTATGTGCATCTTCATAATCTCCTTATGTTTTGGCAAGAATAATAAAAGGAGGATCAAACAAGGAAACATTGTTCCACAAGGACAAATGTTTTCTTCCATCCATCATATGGAAGTAATAGATCTACAGAGACCGCAACAAGATTTGTTATATAATGGTGAGCATAATCAAGCTGATCAATGATGGTCTTCCAAACAGAGCAAGAGGCACACAGGCTAGGCCTCCAGCAAACTACTGTGGAAGCCAAAAGCTTGGTCAGGCAACAATTTCTTTATGTAATGTCTCCGAGTGCATGTCGTTGGGTTTTAAAACTGTCTCAGGCCTCATTAAGCCGTATTCCAGTCACCACAGAGCATCTTACTCAAACTTATACTGTTCACTCCACTTCCCTCACTGCCAACAGATGTTTTTGGTTTAAGGAGTTCACATGGGGAGGGGGAAAAACTCCAACAGTACAAAGACTCTAGGTTTGCTCTCTAGGTTTATCTCAACATATTAAAGTCTAGATAAAGAGATGCCAGCTTGCCTGTTTCAAAAGGAAGAAGATTATATATGCCCATAAACCGTCCTAGACAACATTAAAAGGCCTATTTTTATAGGGCCAATAGGATGAATCTGGAGCTGCTGAAGCAGGACTTGGCCTACTGAAAGCAATGCTTCAGCTCACAAAACTTTTATGAGCAATGCCTGGCCAGCCTTAATGGGACAGAGGACCCAAGGGCACATCCCTAATCAGAAAACAATTTGAAGTCGGTAAACAGGGTTAATGGACAACAGTCGAATGATTCGAGATACTACGTGGAAACCATCTATGTCCCAGCTGAAGCAAAGATGCTCAGACCTTTCACTGTTATGCCACATGCAAACAGGACATTCTCTGGGGCACATGATGAGCTGGTGAAGATGGACTCTTCAGTCTGAGCTGTGGTTTAGAGAGATACGAAGCACATGATTTGATCTGGCTAAGCAGGAGCAGCCCAAGCCAATCTACAATGCAAACCCACTCACAAATTCTGCCACTGCCCACAAGTGTGTGCAGAGGAATAATGCATTGTCCCAGGGCAGTGATGTCATGACATCACATGATGTGAAATCACCTCTGAGGTCTCCCTGGAGGAGAAGCAAGTGGCCTCCCTCCTTGAAGGTGAGCCTTCACAGAAGAAGAAATGGGGGGGCGCAGGGGGCGCAAAGCTGCCACTGCCTCCTCTGTAACTGTGGCGGAGCCTAAGGAGCAGTCAAGCATCCCCCCTTATGTGGTATCCAGGGTAGGTATCCCTTAGGCTCTGCCCTACGTGTGCCTCTGAGCATGTGCACATCCTCCATATCCGCTGCCACACTTTGTGAAATGGCTTGGCAGGGAGACTCTTGGAAGTGGCATCTCTCTGCTTGCAGCACTGACTTTGCTGACCACTTTACAAGCAGGAGGGGCCTTCCACAATCTCTGAGCACACAAGAGGAAAAAGGGGCAACTGAGTGGAACAACCAGGCAAGTGGTGGGGGAGGAAATGGCATACTGGTACAGGGCACTCCCCTACCAGTTTGCTGCCTTCAACTGATGGCATCCTGAAGCAAGTGGTTTCAGCTGAGCAGGAGTCCTGGTTAGCCTTAGCGGTAGCTCCTATTATTGCCGCTATAATGCTTAGCCACAGTTAAGGTGGGAAGGGACCTGTAGTTCCGGCAATGCCCAACAATTGTAAATTAAAATATTGAGTTTATTTTATTTAAAAGATTATCCTGCTTCTGCATGGCTCAAAGCAGCACATTATATATTGCTTTTAAACAACAAGCAAAGTTCCCAAAGTAGGTTTCATTGTACAGTGGGCCCTTGGTTTCAGTGGGGGATCTGTTCCAGGACCCCCCACGGATACCAGATTCCACAGATAATGAAGTCCATGGCTGGAGGGCCTCAGAACACTTCTGGATGCAACCAGAAGTCACTAGTATGAACCGGAAGTGACTTCCAGTTGCGTCCAGGGGGCCTTCTGAGACACACGGCCTCCTCAAAGATACTGTAGATACTGAGCCTGTGGTTAAGGAGGGTCCACTGTAAAATAAATGAAAAGATGGTTCACTGCTCCAGCAGGCTCAAAAGAACAAGACATCAAAGAGACACCACCAAACAATCCTTGGAAAAATTGCCATGCCTGGAGTGCAGAGGGCCAGTTGCCCTCCTCCTGTGAAATATATGAGGAGCACCACACCAAAGTCCTGCACTTCAGCTTGGTTGCCACACACTGATGCTACCACTTGCTCTGTGATTCAGTGCAGTAGACACAAAAGGAATAGAGTAGAGGCAAAAGGCAATACAGTAGAGTAGAGTAGAGTAGAGTAGAGGCACAACTGGCAAACAGCCTATCTACTCTTGCTTGCATATGACTGGCAGTAGTTCTACACTTTTGATTTGATGTGTGGTGCACATACAAGAAAGGTTGGCTACCACAGAGACGGATGTTTCAGTATCTTCCTGCATGCATGCTACTTTCCTATTTGTTGACTTCCCTTTCCCCAAATTGCATCTTAATGTCAAAACCGTCCTTAGCCAGGGCTGCATGTAATTCACTAAGCCAGGACAGAAATTTCTATTTAGCTCTGAATTACCATCATGAGACTTTCAGAGCAATTTCCCCAAAGACACTTAAAAGCACATTTAAGCCCCCGGTGTCTTTGAGCTGAAACAGTTCAGTAAGCTAATTTTAGGGTCTGCAGTTCTCATCACTACACATCATATGCTTACAACAGATTAAATAAATAGCAGCAATGTTTACCTAATGTCTGGCAGCCCAATCCTCCAAGCATCACTTTTTGCATAAGTGCCAATAAGGCGGTCCAACTAAGAGCTTTGAAGAATGGGGACAAACAAGGTAGAAATCATGCATGTTGCTCTGTGGGCTGGCCTGATGGAATCTCTTTTTCCCCCCAAATCAACACACACTTTTCTCAGAGATTTGTGAAACCCTCCAAAGACCCACAAAGGATTCACTTCTTCCATACTCACAAGGTTCTCCATAAAAAGAAAATTCCACACACACTCCCAATACTTTGTGTTCTGCTAAAAATTAAACCATCAATTTGGTTCCCACTTCCTCTAAACAGCAATTTAAAATCTTACCTGGAAATTGGATAGTCTTCAACTCATGCCCACAGGAGCATCTACGGAGCACTTACCTGACAATCAGCTATTACGGCATTTGCTTGATCAAACATCACATTTTGCACACAAAGCAAAATGATTGTGCTGTTACATTTTAAACTTTTAATCCTCCGATGCTTGTAAAAAGAACCCCCAATTTTGCTAATCTGATAGTGGGATCAGAACATAATTTTTAAAAAGCAATGAGGTATGTTTGACAGCAGTGCCAATATAATGTCAGAGAAGATCTGGAATTGCAGTAAGGCTTATCGTTTATAGTACACTAACAGCCCTTCCTTGGACTTCCTTGGTCTGAATCCTGCCTCTAGCATGAATTCATTAGACAGTCACGGGCAGCCTATTTTGTCTCAGTCCTACCTGCAATATGGAGAGAATGATACCATGCACAGTTGCAGTAAGAAGTACATGAAATTAATACAAGTGAAGTGCTTTGCATATTCACAAAGTGCTATACAAATGTTAAGCATTATTATGCATTCCTGAAATTTAAAAACCTGGAAATCTGCATCAAGAAGGTTGAGTGGTTCAAGATTATCCTCTTTCTTAACTGCTCTATCAGTATAAAGCCACTACTGTGTTAATCAGTGGAACTGTTCACTATGTTTGGGTCACTTAGACCCCCTTTATCTTGTACATGGAGTGTTTATTTTCACTAATTCACTTTAATTGGGTTCTGACCTCCAAGCCCTTTTAATGAATTCCTCAGTTTAAACACACACACACACACACACACACACACACACACAGAGAGAGAGAGAGAGAGAGAGAGAGAGAGAGAGAGAGAGAGAGAGAGTGTAATGGAGTGGTAGTTGAAACATGCTAGAACAATAGTGTCCTTTAATGTACATGAATGCATGTGCATAAAGTAACATAGACTATGGAAAAACACTTTATATTTTATTACATTATGCAATCTTTGCAGTTACATGGTACTTTTTTTTTTTGCACAATGAGCTAAAGAAAGTGAATTCATATAATATTATTCCTATGCATATTTGTGATTAAAAATAATTCATATAGAAACTAATCTAAAGAAAGAGATTAGATGAGCTTGGATGGAATATGTTATAAATTGCAGGCATAAAAGGATGTAGGGATTTAACCTTTTTTAAAAAAAATTCAATGCATTCATGCATTTTCAATCTCTATCTTTGCATTTAACTTCAATATGATTAAACTGACAATGAGATTGCTTGAAAATGCGCATCTAGAGGTACAGCTTTAAATGGAAATTACATATAGATGAATTGTACACAAAGTAATTTGATTTTTGGACCTTGTTTGTGTTTTCTGGTAGTCAAGTTCATTCCAGGCCAGGCATGAAGAACAAATACGTTTCTTATAGGCATTCCCCTATGTTGGTGTCATGCCACACTAAGATTGCTGATGTTAACAGATTAATCTGTGGATAGTACTATGCTAATACATAGAACAACCAATCCAGTGTGGTAATATGGATGAGCATGGGAAATGGAGAAAATGAGCACACAGTCCTGAAGAGCTTTGCCTATTTATGGCTTGTTTGTCCGCACAGTGCCCACGATCAGTCCCACAACTGCAACCAGGGGGACCAAACTCCACACCCACCTCCCCTGACAATTGTGAAATCTGTGGTGTTCATCTGGCTAATTTAAAAGGGTCTATAGTGCTTTATTGATTCTATATATTTACAGCTCTCTCAGTAAAGGACACTCTGTAAATACTGAAAAAGCAGTCTTCTGTACAAATGCCATTCTTATTTTACACCACAGTTGCAATCCACCTCTCCCCCCCCCCCCCCGTTGCTTACTAATATCAAATAAAATGGCCTGTTTAAAGAGATATGACTTGAATTAGAACCTCTTTGGAGGAGAATCAAAAACTCAATTTTCCTTTTGAGCAGCCTTTGGAGAAACACTGGATAATCGTTTTGCAAATGACTTTGTTCCAAAGCTACAACTGAACTGAATTCTTGGAAAAAAAGCATAAATAGCCAGTGTCCTTTATTTTGAAATCCAGTGATATTTTTTTTTATTTTTTTTCTTCCAAAACTGAATGAAGAAATGTCTAATGTTGGCTCATATTAACTTTTAGAACTCTATTCTGATCTCTGTTTATATTATGAAGAAATTAGAGAATTAGAGGGAGGATTGCCAGTCCTGGCACTAGAAAAGAGCTTCATGTTCTTGTAAAACCCAGTACACAGGAGATGTGTTTTGTGAGTGACCAAGAATACCCCTTTAGCCAGAAGCATATCAATCCAACTCCATAGTGACTGTTTTCAGTCAGCCACAAGACACCCCCACATTTAGTTGCAATGATGTTTGGATGCACAGATCAGATTTTAAAACATTCCAAAAGATATTGTCAATACAGATCAAACAATATTGGCTAACGTTAGAAAGCTTTGTGCGGGCGCATACACACGCACTCTTATTTAAGTAAATAATGTGTTCTTCCTTTTATTGCATAAATCAAGAAAAGTTTTCTCCATGATGTTTGATCTTTAAAGACTCATAGGCACATTACAGTCAAGTAAATGTCCATGTGCGAACAACTTGCTATGCAAAACTATGCTGATGGAAAATACATTCCAACGTACATAATACAAATAATTTTGGAATGCAAGCAGGGAAGTCATGGTTTTTTTTTCTATCCAATTCACAAACCATCTCTACTGACGTGCTCTTAGAGGAACAGGTTTCATCTCTTAATCATGAGTTACCTCTATAGAAGTTGCCAGCAGAAATTTTCTGACTTCCCTAGAAAAGGGGTTGTAAGTTGAACAAAGAAAACCTAACCACTAACAAGGCAGAGCAGCTGACGGACAAGATGCCAAAGAATACTTAACAAGCGAGTGTTGGCAGAGAAGGGAGAACCGAAATGCTTAGCCAATGAAACTTGGATGGTAAGTAGTTTTCTTCAGAGAATGGTCATGATCTAGACCTCAAAGTGCCTGAACAAGACTTAGGTCAAAGGTCACACCTGGCTCTTATAATGCCTACCACCTGGACCTCATATTACCCTAAGTGCTTATGGAATAAGCATGACAAATTGGGCTAAAAGCCAGCTAAGAACAGGTTTCCACTGCACTAAAAAATGGGCAACACTACTAAAAGTGTTTACATATACTTAAATGGTTTACAGGAGGCGGGCAAATTTGCTGAATATACTCCTATAGCATAATATCATTGAAGCAGGCTGGATAGTTAAACCTTAAGTGTCCAACCTTCCCGAGTGGCATGGAAAATACACTTCCTGCACTAAGTAGAAAGTGATTTTGCAAGCACAGTATATATCCTGAATATAAACAGGTACTCTGCGTTAGTTCGCCTGAACAACATTAATGCCAAAATGTTACAAGCCTAACAATTTAACATATTTTTATTTGGCTGAAAAGACCAAGGTTGTGTCAAAGAATTGGAATCCATTGTTGTTATAAGTCTATTTGGCTACAAATGATCACACTATGAGAGGATAAAACTGCACATGAAAGTATTTTCCCATTTCATTTCATTTCTAAGCTATTTACTTTCATATTCACCTTTGCTCAATATACCTTTGTTTAATGCTCTCCAGTAAGTTGTCTTCCAATTTGTAATGCGTTTTCATCATAATGTCATGGAGATGCCTAAGATATATTTGTTCTAGACCGAAGGCCATTTTGGAATGTGATGACAATTTCTGTGTGTATTGGGAAGGAGTCAAGATTTGGAAGCTAGCAAAGTTGGGGTTCTTGAGTCTTCCAATCAGTTGGGATGTACAACTAATGAAACTCTATGCATTTGCCAGGCCACTAATGAAAACTATTATCCCCTCCTGATGTCACCTGTAGCAGCATGAAAGCTACTGCAGCATGGCTTCTTTCTCTATTTCATGGAAAGTCTGAAATTATGTACAAGCAGACTATGGAAAGGATCCATCCTCTAGTGGCAGCCCTGCCCATCCCAGCAACCTAGGCAACACTGTTGTAAAATCACAACGCAATAGCTGCCAAGTCACTAGAGCAATGGATCCCAAACTGTGCATCATGACCGAATTTTTGGTCAGTCATAAAACTGACAGAGCAGATTAGGCTATGTGCATCAAGGGTTAAACAAGCTGCTCATTTTTTGGGGGGGGGAATACTGCTGTCCAATCTTCATTATAGCCACACCCTTTGGCATTTAGGGAACCACTGCACATCATAAGAGATCCTAAGTGGGAACAAATCTGCTTCACAACAATTCATTTCATACGCTCTTTGCTTTTTACAACCAAGTTGAATTTTTCTGAGTGAAACTGCCCATATCACAGCCATCACATGCATTCAGAAGAGATAAAACTAGGCGTCAGATGTCTTGATGTGCCTGTGCATGAAGTTATCACTATTAAAATAAAGGACATGTACGGTATTTTGATAAAATATTTTATTAATAATAAAGATACAAAAATACCAGCTTTAACAGCAAGTGATGATGCCTTTAGTTACAGAATTATTGTAAAGTCAGAACCATAGGTTTAAGTTTCCAACTGGTAAGCTCAAAAAGCAGCATCTAAAATAGTGAAATCAAACTTGTGTTCCATTTACAGTACTGTGAAACTGAACTGATACTGTCAATAATAAGCTCTAAAAAAGAGCACGGTTCCTTCCACCAGCAGGCCAACACTCATGAGCCAATGAAACATGGAAAAGAAAGGGAATTTTTATGGCAAATGATCGTGTTTCCAGACTATTATTATTTAAACCATAACTCATGAAACAAAAAGTCTGGTGGGAGAGATGTGAGAATGTGTCATAATGCCCCCCACCCATTGCTGATGTGGTCCCAAAGCCTGTCTGCCCCATATACAGCATTTGTCTTTAAAAGACAAATGCTAGAACCAATAAAGACAAATGCTAGAACCAAGGAGAGGGTCTCTTCATGATTGAGATTGCTGTGTATCCACAGTATTCCCAATTTCATGGAAAATCTCTACCTGGGAACGTAGTTGTTTATGCACACAAATGCTGTATGTGCGGTGGAGGCTTTGGGAATCCATTGGCATTGGGGGAGTTATCAGTGCATTTCCTCCGTGCCCCATGTGGACCTTTCACTGTGTGGTTGAATATCTGAATAGGCTTACAGTCCTACCAAAATCTTCTAGTGCTTTCCAAGGAGATCATTTCCAACTGACTCATAACTGTATTTTTGGAAGGGCCAATATATCCCCTATTCTGTTAAGGGTTCCCCACCCCCTTTGGAGGGGACAGTACTTCAGTGTAGTACTTCATAAAAAATTATATAAAAAGTACAGTTATAAAGTACAGTATTACTTCTAAAAAAAATAATCAAAAATTCACCCTGAAAAGTCACTCTTCTGCATATTTCAAGCAACATTTCCACACAGAGAGCCACTTCTGTGTTCATCTAAGCCAGGGGTGTCTGAAGTTTTTGGCAGGAGGGCCACATCATCTTTCTGACACTGTGTCGGAGGCCGAATTAATTTACATTTCAAATTTGAATAAATTTACATAAATGAATCTATTAAAGATGAACTTATATGAATGAATGAAGGTCTTGCAATAGCTCAAGGCCTATAAAAGGCCTTGCACAAAGCAAGGGTGGCCTTTCTTTTGCCGCTGCTGCTGAATCACAGACGTGAAACAGTGGAGGGAGCCCTCATCCCACAGCTCACTTGAGAGGCCAAACAGTTGCCCTCACGCTGAGAGCGGTTGCTTTGGACCAGTGTGGGCTCCAACAAATCTCCAGAGGGCCAGAGGCTCACTGGAAACTAGGGGCTCCCTGAGGGCCGCATAGAGAGGCCTTGAGGGCCGCAAGTGGCCCCAGGACCGGGGTTTGTGCACCCCTGATCTAAGCAATGAACACTCAATTTTAATTTTGACTTCAAGCAAAAAAAAAAAAAAAAAAGCAAGCACAGACCTGCTTTTCCAACACATGTTCATGTAAATATCCTCACCATGTTCTTTGAGAGTCTGCTAATAGCCATTGATTAAAGAACTGAAGATAGAACCAAGAAGCATGGGGCTGCTGCTGAAAATTGTAGTTGCAAGTTGAGTTCCCCCCACCCCTTGGAAACATCTCCAGCTCCTGATTCACATCCTGAGCATCATTTGGCTGCCTCAGCTCCACAGTATTGGTGGCTGCTTGTGCGGACAAGGAAACACACAACACAATGGCTTCAGGACATGGGTTATTAGACATCACTGGGGAGGGGAGAACTCAACATGGGACTGCTATTTTTGGTAGAAGTCCCACAATTCTTACAATGGTGATATCTGTCCTTGTCTACAATGCACGTTCTGAACCCACAAGAGATAACTTTCAGCAGAATCATCAAAGTAACATGGTCAGAATCCAAAGATCCACTTATGCACATTACGAGAACACAATTGGAATCTGCTTTGTAGTTTTTATTGGTACAGCTGCCAGAGTCAATGAGGTCAGCTGCTTGTTCAGTTGGCAAACATTCTACCAGTTTTCCCAGTACAATGGAAAATAAATGCTACCAAAGTAATGACATATCCCTTGACAGTGTCTTCGTCAGCACAAGCGCTGCAAGTATAACAGTTACATGGAAAGTACCACTGGTACCAATTAAGAAATCTTCACAGGAATAAATGAAGCACAAATTCTTTGCCAAATACTCATTTTTTCCCAGCCTTGCCTTTCAAGTTCCTTCATTACCATAATGAAGACCAAGGGCCTTATCAACACATTGATTTTTCTGTCCCTATGAGCATTCTTGAGCATCGCCAGGTACACACTCATGTGGAAAAACTAGACATAGGACCATATCAGACATGACACAAGAAACGTACAATTACTAAGAGCCAAATGACATGTGATATTTAACTCATTGTTAGGAGAGGAAGCAGAAATGGACTGGGCGCAGTCTTCATATCTCTAACGGTTAGCCATGGAATAGCATGGAATGTACTGGATCAGGAACACAGTACATATTGAGGGGGTGCGACTCTCCTGCATTATTTTCTTACCAGAAATATCCCCCATCAGTAGTTTGCTCCCAGTGAAACAGTCACTTTGGGGACAAATAGCTGATTCCAGGGAAGTGTTTTGACACAAAAACACAAGAGGGGGGAAGTCTTCCCCCCACCACCACGAGCTACACTCCCAGTGGCAGACTGGAGGAGCAGGGGAAGCAAAAACCCCAGGCGCCATGCTGCACCGCTATTTGCTGTCCTCCAGTCACTCCCTAACAGAGCCACAGGTTATTCAATAAACTGTGAGCTGTGGCTGGGGGGAGCCGCAGAAACCAGCCACAGGAGCTGCGGAATCCTTGTGAAAAACCTGAGGCTCTATACAATCTATAGCAGGGGTGCTCACACTTTTTTGGCTCGAGAGCTACTTTGAAACCCAGCAAGGCCCGGAGATCTACCAGAGTTTTTTTTTTTACAATGTTCGCGCCATCATAACATATAACATTTATGTGTACAATGTATGTTGGTGTACCTTGAGCCCCACTAAGTATAACAGGACTTACTCCTGAGTAGACATGCCTAGGATTAGGCTGTGAGGCTGCAATCCTAGCCACACTTACCTGGGAGTAAGCCCCATTGAGTACAATGGGCCTTACTCCCAGCGTTTCCTCCCAGAGGCACCTGAAGTGGGGGGGGAGAGTCGGCACTCCGCGATCTACTCATTTTGCCTCGCGATCTACCGGTAGATCGCGATCCACCTGTTGAGCACCCCTGATCTATAGGATTGTAGCCCTAATGGGGAGCCCAGTAGGGTCAAGGGAGCAGCCAGTCAAAAAAAGTTTGGAAACTACTGGGTTCCCAAAGCCTATGGATCATTTTAGCTCGATACCAAATGTGTGTTCTGGGTTTCTGGGGAGTCACTACAGTGTTGAAGGCTGCATCCTTAATTTGCTACTGTTCCCAAGGCCACATGCAAAAGGTCTTCTGTAATTTAAGGAACTGCTGTGTTCCCATGATCACCTAGACCACAAATTATGTTTCTCCACATGAATGCACACCAGAAGATGCTCAGAACAGAAAAAAGTATTGCATGATTGAGACCCAAAAGTTGGCCTGACGGGCAAGCGCCTACAGAAGTATTAAAATTATAGACTCTGTACAACCCATTCCACTGAGACTAAGCCCAGAACAAATACTTAAAAATCCTTACATATTGTCTAACAAACCCCAATATATATTTATATAAACTCATATAGCTTTCTGCACAGCAGAAGTTTATAATATTTTAGAATCCTTTTTTATTACACTGAACAAAATACCTGGATACATATAATACAAAAGGGTACACATAAATTTTGAGGAAAAACGTGAAGTGAATTACATTTTCATTATAGCCTCATAAACATTGCTATTTCCTTCATGTATCTGGTAAAAAATATAGAGAGAAATGTTTAGAGGGAGAAAATAGCACTTTCTAAATATCTTACATTGAGCTATAACCCTGTTAAATTGAAGGAATTGGATTTATGTAAATACAGTTGCATTAAATTTAGTCAAGTTAAACGGGCTTAAATCCAAGAATTTTGGTCAATGGGTTATGGGTTGGGTTAGATCTTGATCCTATGCTAGAGATGGAAATTACAATGCCATAATCTGCACTCCGTTATTAGCTTCAACATGTGTAGTTTTTTAAATTGCTGTACAGACATAAATTTGCGCAGGGGCACCCAGAGCCCCGGTGCCGTTTCTCCAAGCTCCCTGGATGGGCTCGGGGCAGAGGCAGGAAAATCAAGGCAGCCCATTGGCTGCCCATTCAATTGGAAGCGTGGCCAGCTGTTGAGGGGCCGACAAAGTCTTCCCTGCTTCAGTCCATGCCTTCTGGATCCTATGTTGTTAATGTACCGTCAAACAATTGCTGCTTCAATTAGGATGAAACATTAGGTTTTTCCAGTGTATACACCTAAGATTACCTAAAGTGTGAATAAAGCAAACAGAAGTTTGAAAATCCTTGTATCACACAGGCACTTGTCAGACAATCCAGATTAGCTGCAGCTTCCTTTTGAGTATGTACCTGGGGACAACCCTAGGTTTGGTGGTATGCAATATGTGACAGCCCTCCACTGTTTGGCACAAGGCTGTGCCAATGCACCTAATATTTGGCAACAATCTTCCATAATTGGATTGCCTATGGAAGCAGCATCAGAGTACAGGCTTGACAAAAATGTCTCTGTGGCTACTGCATCAGCACAAGCCACTCCATTATAGCTATGCCTGTGTATGGAGACCAAGGTGTGTGTGCTCCATCTCAAAAATACAGCAGAAATATTCTGCATGCATTTGGTGAGAAGATGCACATTCAAACCTCTGATCTTGCAGAGCAGCATACAGGCATAAATACAGCTTTCTGTGCATTGTAATTCCATTTCTTAAAGGGGATTTGATGCTTACAATGGATAATGTTAAGACACAGATTCATTTTTATAAAATTGGAGTCTAGCATTAGAAACATGGCAGCTTTTAATAGTCAAGATGCTCTAATTAAATTCTTATCTTTCCGTGATGGAAAACAAAAACGCAGAATCTATGCTAACTTGAACAACCTTTTAGAGAATAGCGGGACTTGTGACCACAACACGAATTCATGCGCCAAGAGGTCCAAGTATGCTAACCCATAAAAGCACTAAAAAATACTAAATCGGGATTATTTGCTATGTTATGGCTTTGATGAATTGCAAGCACAGTTCTATGTGCACGATTGCTTCCAGTAAGATTTTAACCTTGTATTTTTAAAACCTAATAATCCACAAGCATTCCTAATGGGCATGAATTTTACAGGTATGCCAAACATATACTTTTAACACAGCATGCAATTTCTATTGCATTAACTGTGATTTCTGCAGCTGTGATGTTATAAAATATGTATCTGTTGACAAAACTGCCTGTTGCCATCTGCATTTCTGCCAGCCCAGTTTCTAGACCCATGTTTCCATCACAAGTACAGATCTGCAGGACCCTCAGGTGATGAAAAGGCAGCTACAGTGGGGCGGAGGAAGAGTAGTATGGAGAAAATGATTGAGATTACTTATTAAATTTATATTGTGTCAATTCTCTGAGGAACTCAGGGTACAGTACATGGTTCTCCCCTTTTATTCTCACACCACCCCTGTGAGGTAGCTTAGGGCCCAATCCTATCCAACTTTCCAGCACTGGTGTAGCCACAATGCACCACTGAGGTAAGGGAACAAATGTTCCCAAACCTTGAGGAGGCCTCTGTGACTGCCTCTTCACCACAGGATGCAGTGCATGCCCTACTGGCATAGCTGCACTGGCACTGGAAAACTGGATAGGATTGGGCTCTCAGCAAGTAGTGGTTGAACTAGGACAGGGAAGAGGGAAGACTCAAGTTCAAATTTCCCCTCAGCCATGAAATTCACTGGGTAACCTTTAGCCAGTCACTGTGTCTCAACCTAAATTACCTCACAGGCAGTTACAAAAAGGAGGAAAGAAGAGCCATGAAGACAATGATAAGCTCCTTGGGAAAAAGGTTGACACAAGCAATTGAAATAAAACTGAAAGTGACTGGCCTAAGGCAATTCAGTGACCTACACTGCTGAGTGAAGTCTGAACCCAGGTCTCCTCAATCCTAGTTCAACATTCTCACTTACTCACCACTATCTCTCAGGCTAAACAATCTCCTTATTAAGTACCCTTCCAGACATCTTGATTGTGGAAAATGAAGCCACAATATGCACAAAAGAAGCAGCAGTAGTCAGGCTTTCAAGTCATGAGTTTGAAGGGAAAGTTCTATTTCCAGCCAGAGACAATAACACTCTCAGAGGCAGAGCAGGATAGTTGGAAGCAAGACCTGGTCTACAGTAAATACCATGGTACCATGGCTAATATCCAGGGGCTATTTTATGCATGTTCAAGGCCTTGTTTATAAGCACTTTTTGCTTCTTTGCTTTGAACAGCAGACCCTCCATCTCTATATTCCATCATACAAACTGCAGTTGAAAGACCTCTTGGTTTCAAGATGATCTGCCATGTGGCATGGGGAAGGGGACAACTGCTGTTTAAGAAACACATCAAAAGCCACTTTGCGCACTTGTTTACTAGCTGCACAGTTCTTTGGATCCCAGCACATCAAAAATGGTCTGCCTTATATTGATTGAAAACCCGGTTCCTTTTGGGGCTGGAAACTGGATTTTCCAATCCAACTACAAGTCTCCAATTTATATTCTTTGCACTGGAAATAATCAATAGAAAATCTATCTAAAAATAGGATAGCAATAATAAACTAGGGCAGGCTAAAAGTGGCTTGTTGTTTTGTGAGTATTTTCATTAAGTCAGGAGGTTAATATAACAGCAAATCTATAGCCAAATGGCATAATTTGTTGTGCATGTGACTCCCACTGTCTTCAGTGGAAATGTGACTTGTGGAACATTTGCTACACTGGGCTATAAATGAAAGTAGCCACTTATGAAGGGATTAAAACGTAATTAATTTAGTTTTTAGTCAGAGACAGCATCATTTCCAGCTGATGCGTCTGTTTCTCCCTATCCTAATATAGAATTTCTACAATCAATTAAGCGGCTTACATAGGTAAGAAAAATACTGTAAAATTCAAATTGTGTCTATGTCTCACATCCACAAGCTGACCTAACCAGCAGCATATAAGAAACTGGACATTCTAATTCCACAGAACACACAATCATTCAGCAATCATATTTTGCAATTTTACTTCTCCATTCAAGTATCTTCAGGAAATAGGTCACCATACTTGCTTACACCACAGCTCATTTCAGCATTTATATTACACACCAAGAGACAGAACATCAGAAACATCCATAAATATTAACAGAACTTGACTATCAAGTAGCATTTTGTTTGTTTGTAAAGAAAAAGAAACAAGGATCTTTCTACAACACTTTCGTTTCATACTTCCCCAAAAATGTTCCCATGACTGGTATTTGCTTTCTTGGCTGGAGTATTCAGTACGTCATTAAGATTTTATGTATCCATTTGGAGTAGAAGGCCACCCTGACAAAAATTCCGGGTCGTCTGGGTATTGCGCATCCACGCCCGGGAATGATAACTCCCACCACTATTTTAGTTCTGATGTGCTCACAGACCAAAGGACCACCATAATCCCTCTAGAAAGAGAAAAGTAAAAAATAAAATAGGTGGACACAGACAAACATTCACACACATATACACATTTTGTTTAAACTGAGCACAAAATTACAAACTATCTCATGCATAAAGCAGATTCTAATGCAATATCATGCAAGGTATTACATGAATGACAGAATGTTCAACTGCAATTTAACATGATTCCACTAAAAATAAAAATACAACACTTTCTCTGATTTCAGTGGGACTAGGACAGTGGTTCCCAAACTGAGGGTTCATTGCCCACCAGTGGGTCACATAGGTATTTTTGGTGAGTCATGAAAGGCAGATTAGGCTATGTGCTTCAGGGGTTAAACAACCTGCTATTTGGGGAGGAGCAATGCTGCCCAATCACCATTACAGCTACAGAGGCCGATAAAGTGAAACTTTTTTTAGGTGGATCCTGATGCTAAAACCTTTGAGAACCACTGGACTAGGATGTTCTCTCTTCAGGCTATTAGTTGTCTTCTACATATAACAAAAGGTGTTAAAATAAAGGAGGAGCCTCATCAGATTGTGTTGATGGCATAGACTCTACTTAGCTTGGACAATGCTCAATTCTTTTGTTAAGCTTACTATACATTGTAAAAGTATACCTGAACTGGCTTCAAAAAACATCTGCATCCTTTTAACTCAGATTGTCGGAGAGGGAACACTGACTGTCTCCCATCTGACACACAACCACAACTCTTTGCTTGTGGTTAATTGCAAGCAAAATTTTAGATGATTAGGGACAGCTATAGCTTGACCAGATATTCACTGATAGTCATTGACCAAAGAAAATTCACTGATAATAGAACAATAATTTCCATTAGTAATTTCTTTCCATTTTTGGCTTATTAAGTAGGAGCAACATCCAGAGGAATTTACATTTCATCAACAAGGGATTGTGTTGTGGGACAAGAGAGACTGTTGTCTAAGTGAAGGTAGGAATTATCCACTTTATAACTTGACCACATCCAAAAACTTCCACCAGAATAAAGGTACACATGGGGTAACCATTTAAGGTGTTACTTCCTTACTACATGCAATGACTCTCCCCTGAAGCTACAATTAGCCAAAAAGGAAAAAAAAAAACATACAGATGTGTGTGTACCCCCTCCCATCCTATAACTGATTTTAGGAAAAGAGAAATTGCTGGGAGATTTGATCATCACATCACACACAACATCACACTTGTCCTACGTTAGGGGTCATATTGGCCACATTTGTTAAAATCTTAATTCATATTCCCTTTGATTTAGAGATGGAAAAAGTCATTTTGTAAACTTCCAACATCTTTCTTTACTCACCTCACAAGTTCCGCTGCCAATGCTCTCAGCCCTAGCACACATTTCTGACTCTTTCATGACCACCCTTCCTCTGAAATCCTGATTGCAACGCTCATTTCTCACAACAATCATATTTGCTTCTCGAAGTTGCCCATCAAAGGTTCTGTCTAAAGCAAAATACAGAAATGAACAAATGCTGTTCTTTATTCCATGGCCATCTACAAAGAACATGCTGTTCTAACAACAACAAGAGGTCCCAACATTATTTTTTTTATCTATATTGGTTCAAATGAACGAATAAAACAGAACGTGCTGTGATTGGACAAGATGATAAACTAAATTAAATGCACATTTTCAGAGAGAGAGAGAGAGAGAGAGAGAGAGAGAGAGAGAGAGAGAGAGAGAGAGAGTTGAATCTGATTTACACCTCATTCTGACTGTATCTAAAACAGTAATCCTTCAAGTCACTTCTTCAAAAGTCATTCAACTGAAATCATTCTGACCAAATACCACATCCATTTTTATCGTTCAATAGATCTATCATCAATAGAAGGTGAAATTAAGCTTATTAATTCATTTCCCAGAGAATAGTGACAGATAAATATGGTGGAGAAGATCATCCTATGGCCCTACTCACAATTATAACTTTCCTACCCTTAGTTTCCAATGACAATGGGTTATACCCTAAGGCTGCAATCCTAACCCACTTTCCAGCACCTACATAAGGGCACTGCATCTCCTAGGTAAGGAAACATACTTTGAGGAGGCCTCCATGAGTGCCCCCCAACTGCAGGACACAGCACAGGTTCCATTGGCACTGCTATGCCAGTGCTTGAAATGGGTTAGGATTGGGGCCTAAGTTTAATTAGTCATGATTAAGCAAGTACTGAGTCATGTCTAACTTCTTTGTGATGACTAAACTTAAGATAACCCCCTACCAAAATTTAAAAACGAAGTACTATTTCTTTGTTAGACCTAGCTGGTTAAAATGGTAAGATGGGAGATTTTATTATGCACATAAGACAGTGCAGTGTTTTCCAACCAGTAGTACTTCCAGTATAAAAGGTGGTATTTGGCTCCTTAGCCCCAGAGACTGCATAACACTGTTCTGCATGGCCTGACCCCAGCAGAAGTGGTGTAGTGGTGAAAAGGGCCTTCTAAGTGGTGCCATGCCTCTGGAACTTTCTTCCTTGGGAGGCCACCATGTGACTTCTTTCTTCAGCTATTCTTGCTTTAATTTGCTGCATTTTTATGTTATTGTATGCCACTTTGAGGATTTTTTTTTTTTTTTAACTGGAAAGGTGGGATGGAAACATTTTAAATCAATGACAGCCCAATCCTGAGCTGCCCAGAGCGTGGGGCTGCCATGGAGCTGAAAATGGCTGCCACGGCATCCTGAGCACTACTGGGCAGTCGCCGTCAGCTCCTCGGAGGAAGGGGATGTTTATCACCTTCCCCTGGGTAAGGGAAGTAGCACCGCAATAGGGCTACTTGATTTTAGCCACCTTTGGGTCAGCGTAGAATCAAAAGCCTCTGTGTCAGGTGGCGGATACGACACAGGGGGCCAGGATCTGGTCAGTGGAGCTCCACTGGTTCCACCTCCCTCCTGCTTCACTTCCTCCTCCAACACACCTTCTCTCTGTCCTCTCCCTGTCCTCCCCCTGCTCCGGGACGCCGCTTCCCCCCTTCCCCCCAGTCCT
This sequence comes from Tiliqua scincoides, assembly GCF_035046505.1. NCBI lineage: Eukaryota > Metazoa > Chordata > Lepidosauria > Squamata > Scincidae > Tiliqua > Tiliqua scincoides. The sequence continues at coordinate 22,837,191 of NC_089827.1, read as the reverse complement.
CTACTCATCTCTTCGCTGCCCGGAGGTCCACATAACCATGCAGACACGGAGCACCAGTGAACCACCAGCACTGAGCTAGCAGTGGCACTGGGGGCCGCAAACGTACTTTATGGCACGTTTGCGACACTCACCGCCAGTGGAGTGCTGGCGGTGCGAACTCAGGATTGGGCTGTGAATTAGCCACACATGGCTGTACAGTGTCTTGGTCCTTCAAACGTGGCAGCATAGAGAAGAGATTAAGAGACAGTGGCCTCTTCCTGGTTGCTGGGACACCTGTGGAACAAGCCCCCCACTTCTGGCAGCCATCTGTGGTGATCCACTTTGTGCTTGCTTTAAGGGGGCAGAAAGCAGATCAGCATGGGTGCACCTGTAGCAGGCTGGAGGGAGGCAGTGGTCACAGCAGACTCAATGTGAAGGGCGCCCTGAACCTGCTGCCTTATCATCCCGCCCCCCTCCACAATCTGCCACTTATGCAAGCCACATTACTTTGCTCAGTAGATGGGCTGTGCAGAGGATATCATCTTCATCAGTCCTGAACTCACAGTAACAGATCCACTGTGTGAGAGAGACTAAAACCACCTATGGTACACTTACAGCCTAGCTTGACTAACAGGCCTGCATTCTTGTCCTCTGGGGAATCCCCCAAAGACACATTGGTAGCCTTATTGGCAACTTTTTTTTGCTTCCTTCAAAATGCCAGGCAGGAATTTAAATTCACCTCCCAACTTCACTTTCTGCAAAATCTAGCAGCAGCTCTACCTAAAGCATTACACAGTGAGCAGCATGCCACTCCAATGATCGCCCATTCGGAATTCAGATAGTTATGAGTACACATTTGTGTGTTCAGTTCTAAAACAAGATCTCTTACGTCCTGTGTGTCCCCATCCATAAACAACGCAGATGGTGTTTTCTGGAATAGTACACCCCGAAAAGGGGATTCTGATGATAGCCACAACATCATTGAGGACTGCTGGCCTAGAAAGAGAAAACACACTTATTTGTCCTTATTTGTTATATGGGGAAGGGTGTTAAAAATTTTCTGCTTGATTATGTCACTTCCAGTCATGACATCACTTCCAGATCAATGACATCAGCTCCAGTGGGTCTCGACAGATTGTCATTCTAAAAAGTGGGTCCTAGTGCTAAAAACTTTGAAAACCACTGTTCTACCTGCATCCAGGGATTCATTTTCCAGTGTCGGTGGGGGGGGGGGGGAGAATGCATGATCAGGATCAGAACTATGGCATGGATGGAGAGCTAATGTTCCCGATAGACACTGTGGCTGCATGGAATTACATATGCCCTCATGCTATTTTTTTTCCCCAACACAGACCAAATGCACATGTTACAAGCAACATGTATGTTGGCACAAAGGGCGGAACTAAACACAGTCATGGCAAAACTGTGTTACTTAACCTGTGTTTGCCGGCATAAGGGCATGTATTGGCAGAACAATGGCAAAATAGAACAGGTGGGCTTGAGTGATGTTCAGCCTCTCCCTAATGCAATTATCCTTCAGCAAATGTTTTTCTCCCAGTTCAACTGACTCAATTGATGTCAGTGAGATCCAGGCCCCAAGAGGCTCAGCCACAACAGCACTCTCTCTCCTTCCCCCCCTTCTTAGGCTTAGTCTTAGTGGATCCTACTTTCCTTTAAACACACCCACACACACACACCCCACACACACACGCACACACACACACCCTCCCCCCCCAAACTAAATTTTCAAAAAGACTCTTCTCTTTTACTCCCACACAGAGCTAGGGAAACTTTAGTCATGTGCCCTGAGACAGCTCAATAGCTGTCAACAGCTCCCCTTCTGCTTTGAAGAGCTTGGTCCCTTAATGCAGGCAAGCTGCTGTTTTCATGGCTTTCTTATTTACAGAATGGAGGCAACTCTTCCTACTGCCTCTCCAGAGCTTCGTGATGCAGGTGCCCTGCCTGGTTTTCATTGGAAGCCAGCAATGCTTACAGTGAATGGGCGAGCGAGCGAGTGAGTGAGTGTATTGCCTAACTCACTGACTGCTGGAGATGAAAAGAGCAGTGCAGTAAGGCAAGGTACTTTTAGTATGGTGAGGCTCTGCCTCCCCTGATTGCATGTCCTTGGATTACTCCCATTTGGGCAGCAAGGCTGTAGAAAAAGCTAAATGGAAAACAGGGCGTGGGCATGATGCAGGGTAAACAGGGATAAGCACTCATCTTGCTTGTTTTGCAGTTGCACAACCTCTGCATTAGTTTTGGAACTGCAGTTTGATTATGCCAGGACAGGCTATTATATGATTTCCTTAGGGTCAGAGAGGAAAGCATTCAGAGAAAAGACCAGGGCAGTGGTTTGTTTTTAAATCATCTGGAAAAGCCCTTGAAGTAGCCCATAAAAATTCTGATCACAACCAGCAGAAATAAATGTTTGCAAAATTATGACTAACCTGGAAAGTTTCAATAATACCAGATCTGATCCTTCAGGGCCATATACCAGCTGAGAGATATTTCGAACCTGTTTATGTTTCTCTTCATGTGCTCTTTCAACATTATGTATTCCAAGCCAAGCCTGATAGTCTTTGAGATTGTCCCTAGGGAAGGAAAATTTCATTGGCATTTTGAATACAGTAAGCAATGTAGGAATTCAGCCACCACTAGAAGCAAGCTAGTTATTCAACCACAACCTTGACTCCTCCCTGCCTCCCCCTCCCATTACCATGTTAGTATGTCTTGAGTTAGTAGGCTGCAAATGAATATAAATAAAAGTAGCTAAAGGGTCCACCAATGTGAAGGACTATGAGCGTGGTCAAGTGACACTCTGCATCCTTTCTTACTCTTACTTTCTCTTCCTCTGTGTTTAATGCTAGTTGCAGATCTCCTCTGACATTACTGTGGGTTTGTGTTGCACTTTGTCAGCTGTCCAGCACTAGCTTAGTTGGCTAGCTTATAGAATTTACATCCCACCTTTCACATATGCCTCAAAGTAGTTAGGTTGGCCAAGACTGATGAAGGTTTCACAGTGCCTTTGGCTCCCGTTTGGTCAACTATTCTGAGGTACAGGATCTTGCAAGTCATGGGCCAGTCTGATGATTGGTTAGGGGAATCAGAGAAATCTTAGATTCTATACTCTGAGGTTCATGGGTAAGTGAGTTCTGAGACTCTTGGGTACGTGGGTGGGTGTATGGAACTTACTTCTGAGTGGACATGCATGGAATTATGCTCTATATCAGGAGTCTCCAAACTTTTTGGCCAGAAGGCCGCATCAAATATCTGGCGTGGCGTGGAGGGCCGGAAAAAAATTTAAATATAAAATTTAAATAAATAAATTAGAGATGGAACTTAGATGAGTGAATAAATGAATGAATGGGCTCATTCATTCAACCTCTCTGGCCCTCAGAACACCCTCCAGACACAATCAGAGCACAGTTCTGGTCATGTTCAGTTGAGTGGGCCAGAGGTTTTCAGGGGACAAGAGGTTAGCCACGAGCAGGGAAGAGGCTTGCTGCGGGCCACATCTGGCCCCGGGCCAGGGTTTGGAGACCCCTGCTCTAAATCAACAGTCTTCAAAAGTGGAGACTGCTGCACAACAAGAACTCCCTCCCCGTCCTGAGCAGCACTTACTGTTCCGCTCAGAAGTAAATTTCATTGTTTTCAATGGGATACAGTATGTATAGAATTGCAGCCTTAGACTCTCGAAGTGAACCTTGCTTCAGTTCACCGAGCTTTTCACCAGATATAGAACACCACCATAATAAGGTAATATTCTGCAAGTGGAGCTCAAGTGGGAATAAAGTTCAATCCATTTTTTTTAAAACCTGGAAGGATTTGGAAACTCTACCATATAATTGCTGGCATAGTTCATAAAATTCTGTAATTATGAGGACTGTAAACATGTTACACAAACAATTGTCATTTCTATTCAATCTCACTGCAGTTAAATTGCCCATTAACATTAAGACAAATAATTTTGATGCTGCCAATTTCAAATCTAAATTGTTCCCATTTCTGTTGGCTTGAACAGGATTGGTATTGTCTTCCCAATGAAGGAGACACAGCTCTAGTTCCAATTATATTTAAAATTCCAATAGAGTTTTCCTGACGTTCATGTAAACCTTCTGTAGCAATTCACATACATGAATGCCAAGAACAGAAGAATTTTACATTACAAATTCTGATATTCTGGATCCTATTAATGATACAGCCTAAGAAACATCTACAAATCTGGATTGTTGGAACGTTCCATATCTTTATCCCATGCTAAGTTTTGTGTTTTCTAGATGTTTGTCATCAGCAAGCTAATTCCGTTATAAAAAGAAGACAAACATTCTGCAGAATACATGATGATCATGCTACAAAGCTCCAAGGTATCAAAAAGGAAGAGTTTTTGATAAGTCCTGCTCTTGAGAGAACAAAAATTTTAATTTTACTACACAAAAATTTCTTTACCGAGAAGGAAAACACTGTCGGGCTGTTAGGACCCAGGCTTCCTTTACTAATGATCCTCCACATCTATGCTTGCCCCTGCAGGGAGAAAATATTGGAAGAGTTACTCTTGGTCAAAGCTACCAGCACATCCTTCACACCAACTGCATCCCCTCCTGGCTGAAATTTTTGCTAGTTTTATGCGGTTAAGTCATCCTTGCTAGCAAGACAGGTTTTGTATGGACAAGGCTGGAAAATCCAGGCCCCCGGTTGCACAGGTGCTTAACTGTTATTGGGCACAATCCTAACCAGGTCTACTCAGAAGTAAGTCCTATTTCGTTCGATGGGGCTAACTCTCAGGAAAGTGTAGTTAGGATTGCAGCCATTGTTTCCTAAAAATTACAGTTCTTGGGGGGGGGGGGGAAATCCCTGCCCAGGGCAAATTACTAACAATATAATATCTGCTTTTGCAAATCTGAAATATTTTTGCAGTCCTGTGCATGAGTAGCCACTATACTGCAGCAGGAAGGAATTTATCTCCCATCATGCAAACTGTGGTTTTCGTTTTTGTGCACTGCTTGAGAAAAAGCACAGCACAACTGGAAAGCAAGTGCTATGGACTGGATGAGGGCTCACCAGAACTTGGCCTGTGGGCTGGATCTCGTATTCGCCAAAATCCCTCCCCTTTGTGAGTGGCACTTATTGTTCTGCTGCTCTGCCGTTTCATTCTTCACCCGTCTGGGCATAGGGATGCTCTGGACAGTCACAGCTCTGGCCCATGTCCCAGCAGGCTTTGCAACAAGATGTCCAAGCCATAGAAATGACTGTCCAGAGCATCACTATGCCCACATGGGTAAAGAACAAAGCAGCAGAATGGTAAGTGCTGTTCAGGATGGGAAAGGAATTTTCATTGTGCAGCGGTCTCCAGTTTGGAGACCACTAGTCTGGATCGTGTAGACCTCTAGTTAACCCCAAGAGTAAATGAACTGAGTGAGCAAGGACTGGAATACCCAGGTTCGACTCAAGACCCACCTATCACAGATGAGGCCCGTCAAGAAGGCACTGCACCTGTACATGAAAGGAATCTTGAGCAGGAACTCACATTTTGTATTAACTGTGGTGATAAAGCACTTGAACAGGCATCTACTAAAGTGAGGAGTCTGAGTCCTATCCAATTTCCCCTACACTGATGCAGTGGTGTCAGCGCAGGCTATGCTGAATCCTATGTGGGAGGTTGCAATGCTGGAAGTCTCCTTGGGGTAAGGGGACATTTGTCCCCTCATACCAGAATAAGGCCTATGGTACTTGCACCTGCTAAATAGCCAGTACAAGTCCATGTTATCTTTTGTGTCAACATATCTGGCGTCAGAAGGGGAACAGGGTATGGCAGCGTTCTTCAACCTTGGGGCCAGGATCCCAACAGGGTTGCAAAGCCTCAGTTGTGGGGTTGCAGCAACTTATGGGAATGAAAAAGGCTGAAGATCACTGTACTAGAGCACCACCAGGTGGAGGAATCTGATGTATCCCTTCAGGCATCAGGAGAGTGCATCCCTATTAAGCTTCAACTGTTACCCTGCAGATGCCTGATCTTGTCTGATCTTGGAAGCTAAGCAGGTTCAGGTCTGGTTAGTACTTGGATGGGAGACCGCCTGGGAATACTGGGTGCTGTAGAAGGTTGCCAACAACCCCAGTCCTGCTCAGGCTCTTAGCAACTGTGGTAAAATAGCTTTCACTAGTGCCAGGTCACTTTTTTCTGTTCTCTCCAACAAGAATATTTGATTACAGTGAACAGTGCTAGGAGGGCATTATGGGGGCGGGTAGTGGGTGGTGAGGGGGCGAAGCTGGGCAAATAGGATCCTGGGAAGGGGTGGGATCTACAGTGGGGTTCCCATACTTTATTCATTTATTTTATTTATTTATTTATTGGGGTCGTGGAACTAAAACGGGTAAAGACCACTGGCATACGGCATCCTGGTTTCTCCTACCACTTCTTAATAAAAAAAATCCTGGTGAGAAACATGCCAAGACTTTTCCAATCATTGCTCACAAACTTTAAAGCCCATCTTCGCACTTCTAAAGTTGATATCATTTTTTACAAATGGTCTCAGCAAGAAATAGTTACCTGTATTTCAAACTAACCATCCATCCTTTGTCAGGTTGGGCTGGGATTCCATTAACAACTCTCAATTGTTTTGTTGAGGCACAAGGAATGACAGCAACTGAAAGATTTAATTATTAAGTTACATCAAACTCTGTTCTGCATGTAAGGCTTTGAAGAGCTTATGCCAATACAGGTGTGCATCACTTAACATTATCCAATCCTCTTTGTATTGTATTAAAATTTTAAACTGATTTTCTGTAAGTTTGATGTCAGCTGCCTTGAACGCCCAAAAGTAGCAGGGGAAAGGCAGGACAAAAATATATTAAATAATTATGAACATTACTTACGGTCTAAATTGCTCATCAGAGGAGCTGCATCACCGTCACCTAAACAGATAACAGAATGCAATCACACAGTGATAATTCTGGTTAAATACCCTTCATGTACAAGTATAAAATGTGTGCAGAGGTTATGCTTATGGTCTGGAATGAGTGTAAATGATCTTCCCAAACCAAAGCTACAATGAACTTCATAATACTTTCCACTTCCACCCATATCTGAGGCCATATACATCCAGTGCAACTCGTGCAAGGAAAGCACCCTACAGGTAGACCACAGCTGCGATACAAGGACATCTGCAGGAGGGATCTGAAGGCCTTAGGGATGGACCTCAACAAGTGGGAAACCGTGGCCTCTGAGTGGCCCGCTTGGAGGCAGGCTGTGCAGCATGGCCTTTCCCAGTTTGAAGAGACACTTTGCCAACAGTCTGAGGCTAAGAGGCAAAGAAGGAAGGCCCATAGCCAGGGAGACAGACCAGGGACAGACTGCACTTGCTCCCGGTGTGGAAGGGATTGTCACTCCCGGATTGGCCTTTTCAGCCACACTAGACGCTGTGCCAGAACCACCTTTCAGAGCGCGATACCATAGTCTTTCGAGACTGAAGGTTGCCAATACTATACATACAGTACTTTTCAGATATTTGGAGACAGTTATTGTTAAGCTGTGAAAGCTTGCAAATACACACATGTTAATTTAACTATTAACATTACCGCTAATACATTAATATAATATAATTAATTGGTTATCTGAAAACTGCTAACAGAGTTATGAGGTACCTTTGAAGTGCCAGTTCTCTTATATTTAGCAGGTAGAGAGCAAGTGCCCTAGATGCTTCACTGGCATTTCTTCTGTATTTTTTTTAATTAAATATTTTTAAATTAAAATTTTTTTAAAAAATATTTTAATTTTTTTTTTAAACATTTTGGGAGACATTTTCAAATTATTTTTGCTATATAAACTGCTCTGAGAACTTTTTTGTTGAAAGATGAGTCACAAAGTTGGAAGCGACCTAAGAGATCATTGAGCCCAACCCTCACCAATGCAGGCAGACCAGAACTAGAAAGTCTCTGATTTAGAAAGATGCTACAAAAATATTCTTAAACATGAATTATTCTCCTATTCCCCTCCCCCAATGTCAGCAAACTAAACAAGGGCTTTCTTTCCTTCCATACTGCAAACATCAAAACTTATATAAATAAGTATAGGTGCGCCCCCATATCCACGGGTATTTCATTCAATCTGCTGAAATGGGGGAATGACTCCCCCCCCCCACTGCAGAGGCAAGTGGAGCTCCATAGCCTCTGCCAGGCTCAGAATGACTGTAAGAAGTGAAAAAAATGTCACTTCCGGGTTTTTGGGAGGGCTTCCCTGGCCCTCATAACGCCTTTTAAAGGCATAAAAACATCACTTCTGGTTTTGCCAAAAAACTGAAGTGATTTTTTCACTTCTTACAGTCATTCTGAGCCTGACAGAGGCAGTTGCCTCTGCTGGGCTCAGAAGACCCTCCAGAGGACAGGGGAGCTCTGTTTCCCTTGAGTCCAGAGGAGGCATGGAGTGGGTGTAGATCTCTGATCCACAGATAAGCAAAACTGCAGATACAGGATCGGAGGACACGGGGGGGGGGCCTATAGTAGCTAAGAGTCATGTCCTATTCTACCCCCCCCCCCACACTGATGCAGAGGTGCCAAAATGGCTACTACTGTGTCCATGCATACCAATACATACCACTGAACAATTGTTTCCTTACCTGGGGTAAGTCGTGGAATTGGATTTGGGAAGGGGGTTAGGATTCTAACCCCCAGAAATAGGGGCAGCAGCAGAATCCTAACCCCCTTCCTGAATCCAATTCCACAACTTACCCCAAGTAAGGAAACAATTGTCCAGAAACCTGCCCCCTTTCCAGATCCAATCAACACACCTCTGCCTTGTCAATGCATCATTTGCCCCCCCTCCCCATTCTGCCTTCCCCCACCTCCTGCCGTCTGCCACCCTATCTTCAGGGATGGGCAGCTGCGGATCTACTGTCACTGGTGGGAAGGCTGAGTAGCCCACTGCCAGATAGCCTTTCATGGCTGAAGCAGTCAGAGCCAACCTGGCTGGCCCAGGTAGGACTGGGCTGTAACTAACTTTTCCCCCCATTTCATTCTCATCAACAGCAGAGGATGAGGACTTTTTAAAACTCTCAGCCTGGACACAGGACAATGTATACTTGCTGTTGATTTTAGGCAGCTTCCAGCATTTCTGCAGTGACATCAGCCAGTCATTTATTTTTATTGAGCACTTACATCTAGATATAGGGCAATAGTCCCAGGGGATCAGAGGGTCGCGTGTGTAACACCAGGGTCCATGAGCATCATCACCTGGATTACGGCAATAATTTTTCTTCAGCTTGCTAATATCTGGTTCTCCATATATTGGTAGATGCCTATAAAGAAAAATATGTGCAAAAAGTCACTACGCTTTATTCTCATAGATGATATTCATTTCTATGCACTGTCCATGTGCTAGTTGCTTTACACAGAGAGAGTGAAGACACAGAGCCATGTCCTGATGGCACACAATCTACAGAGATACAAGGGAGGCAACAGATGGGAGGGAACAGAATAAGAACATAAGAGCCTTGCTGGATCAGCCCAAAGGCCCATCTAGTCTGGACCTTCCTGTATCTCATAGTGGCCCACCAGATACCTCAGGGAGCACAACCTGGTACCCTCCCTTGCATATGAATGAAAAGAAAAACTGAGGAAGAATATTCAGTCATTTATCATGTACACTTACCTATGCTTAGTAACCATATAATCTGGGGACTGGGGACAGACTTTGTGAAAAATGTGGTTGAGGATGAATTGGAAAGAAATAAGGGAAGTTGCATAACAGATGTTGTGGAAGAAGGTTCCAGGCACAGGGGGAAGCAAGAGAGAAAGGGTGGTTTAAGGATAGGTTTAAGCAGAATGCCATTGACTGGCTGAGAGTGATAGAGCATGACAATTGGAAGTCCTAAGTTGGGGCAATGAGGGTGCAGAGATAAGGGGGAACAAGGACAAGGGGATTGCAGATGGAAAAGATAAATGCTTATCCAAGTTCTGGAAGGGAACAAGAATACAGGAAACCCCCCTCCCGGTATCCATGGGTCCCATATCCACCATTTCACTTGTCTGCAATTCTCAAATTTCCCCCATAGCACTCATGGCTCATCTCTCTGTTTGCAAATGCTTTTTGCCTCCTTTAGCTTTGGAACACTTTGGAAAAGGAAGCAAAAAGTGAGAACCTAGACATGTAGCTGCTAGAAGCTACACTAGAGGAGGCAACAGTGAAAACACTAATAGGAAGCAGAGTCTAGCATTCTCGCTGAGCAAAGTCAAAAAGACATAAATAACCCATAATAAATACATTAAGACATAATTTATAAATATTATAATATTATAAATATTATAATAATATGATAAATAAATAAATAAAGACATAAATTTTCCTGAATATTTGTTAACATTGTACATCATTTTTGCAGTGATGGCATTCACCCTTCAGGCTTTAGGGCCAGAAGCTATTAAGAAATTCCATTTGAATTTTAGAAGTAGCATAGCAGCTGCAGCAAGCGAATACAATATGTCCCAATTAAAAGTCAGATCCTTTTCACACAAGAAATCTGAAGCACCGTCATCCTAAAAACCAGTGTGGAATAAAGGGCAAATTGTTGGGTTAGAATCAAGGAAACCTGGGTTCAAATCCTGTTCAGATTTGAAGCAAACTGTGTGCATTTTGGCTGATCACTCTCAGCATAACCAACCATGTACAGTTGCCAGTAAAGTTCCCCTGAGCTGAGCAGCAGGCATTTTTATTTTTAAACAACAGTTTCTTAAAGTTTAAAAGGAGTAGAACTCCCTGTGATGACTAGGAGTAACAAATTACACATATTCTATTTGTATTCATTTGTCACTCTAGCCTAGGTATTCATTTTGAAACAAAGGAAATTTATCAGAATGGGCTCCATTCAATATTTTTTTCATTTCTTACAGAAGAAGCGCACAACTCCTCAATATGCTAATATGGACTCTCATGGGAAAGAGGAGAGCCCATGATAAGTAAATGTTTTTATTGAGCACTGAAACTAAGTATAATTCCTAGATCTCTTCCTCTTTCTTGTGTATAATGGAAATGTAGAGTGAAGCAAGCTCAAACACAAAGGAAATTCGTGCCAAATCAATTTTCATGGACATTAATTATAACGGTAAAGTATTCTACTAAAAATTTATTGTCCTTCCAGTGGTGTAGCAATGGAGGTGGTCCTTCCCTAGTACCATCCATTAAAGGGTGCTAAGGGTGCCAGCATTGCATCCCCCCACAGCTGTGCCAACTTCAGGCATGCATCAGCCCAGCCAGCAGGAGTCTCAGTTGTCACTGAAGAGCAGGAAGCAGAAGAGTCAGCAGTACTCATCTTGGCTGTATTATTATTATTATTAACAGTATTTATATAGCGCTTTTCAAGAAAAGTTCACAAAGCTGTTTATAGAGAAAAATCAAATAAGCATGTTGGCTGTAGCCAACATACATTTGCACCTGGCGTGCCACAGCCAGCTTCTCCTCCCTCTGACAGTGAAAGCTTGGCAACCTGGAAGTGACATGAGCCACGATGGTGTCCTCACGTTACCACCAAACGTGTGGTTTGCCAAGCTCTGCGCTGAGAGACGCCACCTCCAGTGATGCCGCTGTCTCCTCCAATACAACTTCATTTTAATATCAAATTACTAAATGGTGCACCAAACTATATAGCAATTCTCCTAAACAAGAGAAGGAAGGCAAAGAAGGAAGGCCCATAGCCAGGGAGACAGACCAGGGACAGACTGCACTTGCTCCCAGTGTGGAAGGGATTGTCACTCCCGAATCGGCCTTTTCAGCCACACTAGACACTGTGCCAGAACCACCATTCAGAGCACGATACCATAGTCTCTTGAGACTGAAGGTTGCCAACTACTATAGTAATTCTACATCTTTACACCTTGTTATGGGCAACTGAAAGCAGACAAAGCTTTGCACTTTATAGGAAAAAAAATCTGAAACTTGCACACTTGAATTTTCAAACTGAGTAGTAAGGCCAATGCTTTTAATATACTTCACCAGTGATTTTCAACCTTTTTCATCAGATGACACACTGACAAGGTACAAAAATTTTCAGGGCACAGCATCTGTTTTTTGACAAAGTACACCTCACTGCCAGCAGGGGGCTCACATACTCAAAGGCCCTACTAATAAATTACCCTCCCCAAACTCCTGTAGCACACCTGGGGACTATTCACAGCACACCAGTGTGCTGCAGAACACCAGCTGAAAACTCTATTCTACAAAAAAAGAAAAAAAATACAAACCTAATGTTGAAGAGACTAAAAACATTTTACTAATGAAAATGTGAAAGCTATTTTGCCAATATATTGAAGTAATGCATAAGGAGGATGTAGAATATATTATTTTTCTTGAAATTAATTGTGTGCTTACCTCCTTAAATCTTGGATGTTTTCATCCCACATGGAGCAAGTTAAGCCAAACCTTGTGTGGGCCAAAGTCCCCATGTAATTCGTCCCATTCCCTCGATAGCACTCTACATAAAGAATGTTCATTAATAAGTTGTAAATAGAGTCATTGAACTACTCTCTCTTAAGGTGAAGAAGAATCACTTTAAAAATTCAGATAATTGAATCCTGAAATTTAGGTTCACAAACACAGCCAAGAAATACATTAATGAAAGTAAATATTTCTAAATATATATGAATGTAAGCACTGTGTGAAATCTACACGCATAAATAAGTAGCTTGAAAGTAAATAAGTGACTTAGTTTTGCTCTTTGCTACAGATGTGCTGGGAACTTTTTTCCATGTAAAAGTAGTTTATTGACTATAAATTTGACAAGGTCATCCAATGCATTAACATATCTAAAGGCTACCAATATATCTTTAATTTTGCAATTTAAATCCAGTTGTTTTCAGCAGCCTATAGAATGTATCTTTAACTAGTTAAGAAGTCCACCTTGGTTTTAGGATGGACAATTAAATGCTAGAGTTCCTCATTCTCATGACAATATGCATTCCCTCATCCCTAAGGGGGAGTATTGCCAGTCTCAATAGCCTGCCATTTTTTAAACAAAAAGTTGGGCTAGCTTGGACAATATTTCATCCCCTGAACATGCCCTATGTGTTAAACACATGAACACAAAGATATCCTGGTCCCTCCCGTCACACTTCTTTTAAATCTCCCTAACTGGGTTGGAGTGGGGGGGGGGCAGGTTTCATTCAAACCCTCCTCTGAACTTGCCACTACACCTAAATTAAAATAGATTTAGCAGCATATGTTGTCCCTCACATTTGCAGAAATTTTAAAGGAATGCAGGAAAAATGAAAGAAGGGACCAAGATGCAAGTGAGCTAGTCATTTAATAGACAGGGCCCAATTTAAGTGATAAAATATTGTTCAAACCAACTCATTGTAGTTTATTTCAAATATGTATAACTGGCCAACATAGATTTAAAAAAAAAAAAAATTCCACCACTGGTTGGTAAATCCTGTGAATGTTAATACACCAGCAGCGCAATTGTAATGCTGCCCTGAGCCAGCACAAGTCACTTGTGCAGGCTCCCAAGTGTTGCAATGTGCCGTAAAGCATGTTCCCAGCTACTTGGGAACAGGCTGGGCCATAGCACAGACTTGCACTGGCCCCATGGAGCCGGAGTGGCACCAGGACAGCATGAGTTTGCACCAGCCCAGGCAGACCAGCACATGGGTGGGAGAGGACTGAGAGAGGGAGGAACAGAGACAGAGAGGGTGTGTTTCAGGGCTGGGAAGAGGGCAGCCCAGGGGCAGATGGGCCCAGGAGGGGGGTGGGGCTGGCTCAAGCAGCATAACTTGGGCCACTTGGATTTGTGCCCGCGATTTTGCAGGTGCAGATCTGAATAACCCCATAGGGCTGCCTGTGGCGTTGCTCGGGGTAAAGGGACTAAAATCCCTTTACCCGAGTTGTGCCCCAGGCCTCACCAAACTGGCACTGGATACAGTGCAGGCCAGTCAGCCTGCCTGTTCCACCGCAGGTTAGGATTGTGCCCTGTAACTTCTAATAGTCTAGCAATCATAGGATGCCTATTTTAACCATTATATCATGACACACCGATACTGCAGGCTCATCTTTCAGACTGACCATGCGACACATCCACATACAATGCAAACAGGTGGACAACCCAGGCACGCAGGGATTTGGATTACATTAGATGCACATCACATCCCACTGAGAAAGCCTCTATGCAAAAACTCCAGGCGCATCTGCAGAAAATAAACACTGAAGGGCCTGGCACTCAGACAGGAGTTGCTTTGTAGTGCCTCTCTTTTAAAAAGTTACAACATGTGCACAGAGCATCCAAGGTTCAACTACCGCCCATCACGTCGTACATGGCTTGCCAACAAGCATCCCCCCCACACACTCCTATTAGCCTGACAGTGACATGTGTTTCATAGCTATCACTTTGGAGGACCTTAATACCACCCATTGGACATGACAACATTCTTCTCTCTCTTGCACAACTTACCTTGCCCACTTGGCTCATCGCATTTTGGTATTTGTGAGCAGTACCCAATGCGAATGTTTGGGTTAGTCGTAAAACACCAGGGGGCCTCTGATCCATCTGGATTTCGGCAGTAGTTTTCTATTAAGTTCCTGCATTTAAAACAAAACACCACAATGTATTACCCTATGCCAGACACGCTGCTGCTGTTTTTCCACTGCTTTTATACCCCAAGTTAGCAATAATAAAAGCTGCTTGACATCTCTGCTTCACTGAGTTTATACTGCAGAAAGATCTGGATGGAAGGGGGGAGGAAGCATGCACATGCTAATAAAATTTGACAATTGCAAGTAGAAGAAAGCAACTTATTTTCAATACATCTTTTCCACCCCCAATGGATCTAGGATTTCATATGGTGCTGGGGTATTTTCAATACAATCCATTCTCAAGCCACTGGACATACAGCCACTGTTGTTTCAGACAGGTTTCTCCTACCACAAAATTCTTTCATTCAAATTGCTATCAGACACATCTGAACCCCATTAGAATCCTGCTTTCAGACATATACCAACAATAAACCACCCATTAGCAGACTGGATCTGTGCAGTTATACAGGAAGGGTCCCTTTACTGTTATCACTGATTTAATTAGGAAACTGAAACTTAAGAGCATGAAAGGCAATTAGAAATCTTATACAAGTGTTAGCTTTAGAATGAAGGTTTAACAGTTAGGGGGGCTCTGTAAAATAAGGTCTTGGTCTGTATTAAGCTGTCAAGCTCTGGAATGGCAAGTGTTACACCGTACTCTCTATTCTCCAGAAAATACCAGTCAGGTCCTATGGAGTCTTTAGTTTCAAAGGGCTTTTTTGCCATCTGGAACAATGTTTGATAATTTTCTACAAAGCTTCATCTTACTAACATGAGATGTCCTTATCAGGCAGTCTTATAAGAAAAAGCCTGGGCTGGGTCTGATGTTATATTTTCCTACGTGCATTTTTTTTTTTAAATAAAGGTTAAGTAAAAAAAATTGTTGCGAAATGCCCTAAGAAGCAGATCCGGTATAAGTTTGCACTCAGGTATAAGTTTCTCAATTCTCCATCCCCATAGGATTGCATTGAGAAAGGTGCACCCCACTTGGTGTCCTCCCTGGCCCCAGGGAAAGAAGAGTAGAAACAAAAGAGGGGTTGCTGGCCTAACAACCAGGTTCCCCAACCAGGCCTTAGAGTTTAGTGTGGGGAGAGAGGGCTGCTTCAATCCTCTTCTTCCTCCTTCACCTGTCTCCTGGCTGCTCCCCTGGTCTTACTCCAGCCCCACAGTAACAGAAATAAGGCAGCTTGTCCAGAAACCTCTCATCACCATCCCTTAGTGCCTTATGAAGCCCTGGGCCCTCCCCTATCTGGTTGGCTCCCTCCCATCCCCACCATCAACTCCATTTGGTCCAGCCATTGTGTTAAAGGGCCAGCATCACCCCAGAGTAGGGAGGCCCTCATCCTGCGTGAAGCAGCTTATCCTGTGCCTTGGCAGCCAGGGGGACAATGAAAGGGCCAGATGTACAACCATGTGTTGGCCATACAGTGCCAGCAGATGCTCCCCTCCCAGGGTTGTGATGGGACAGCTGGAGTCCTCAAGAGGGTGGGGCAAGTCCAGACGTGGACATCAGGTTTGCATTTTCTAACATTATATGTGCCTCTTCACCCACGTATACAGATCTTCACCCCTCTGAGCTACTTCCCTACACAAATGTTTTTTTTTTAATTTCGAGTAGGAAAAACTAAAACCAAGGTTACTGTTGTAGAGCTATTCCAGTATTCTAGTCAAGTGATAGTACTGAGAAACAGGAGTGTTTTCCTAGGGAAATGGGCCAAATTGCAAATGCTGACTTCTATTTCTGAAATGCCTAATTGAAACCCTCCAAGGAGTGAAGTGGATGTTTCGTCTGAGAAAATGCTGAGGACCAGACCCCTAGTCTGCTTTCTCAGTGGGTTCAAGAGGTTTTCAAAAAAGGATTTATAGAGGTTATTTCCATATCAGTGCTGCTTTAAGTAAAAATTATGAAATTGGCTGACTGTTCCGGAAAAAAAAGCAACATATTACATTTGGTGCATGCTTTTCTTTAAAGCATGTTACACATATTTGGCTGAACTCTTGAAATCATATATTGCCAACCCATTGGTTGCACAGAGAAAGAGTCTTACTTCAGAATAAGAGCCCTAGGAATTTCATATCCCTATCCTTTAGCTTTAAGAGACTAACAGTGAAATCCTATGCTTTTCTACTCAGAGAGTGCATCACTGAGTTCAGTGGAACAGTAAGTTCCACTGAACTTACTGTCTGCTAAGTGTATATAGGATTGCAGGCTCATTCTGTGATCTGAACAGTAGCATACCCGACAGGGGGGAAGGGAGTCAAATGCCCCAGGGGCCAGGCTTGAGGGGTCCCGAGCTGCCATCCACTCCCTGTGGCAGCCCCTCCCCGTGGCACTCAGTTGGATGCTGATAATAATCAGCGCGCCGATCTGAAGCCCACCCTGAGGGCCTTCTCCAGAGGCGTTCTGAGGGCCGGGGAAGCCATACACAGCTTCCCCAGCCCTCTAATGCCTTCTAAGCGCAAAAAAAAAATCATCACTTCTGGTTTTTGACCAAAAATGACAATTCTCAGCCCTTAGAAGGCATTCTGAGGGCCAGGAAAGCCATAGGCGGCCTCTCTGGCCCTCAGAACGCAACTGGGGAGAGGCAGAGGGCACGGAGCGGAGGCACCTTTTATTCTAAATGCCTCATTCCTTAGCAAGTTTGAGTTTGAGCTCAGAGGCTCTGTTGGTTTTAATTCGACTCACTGTCAAGTAACTTCCATCATGAAAAATGTAACCAAAGATATACATTCCCACCTTTCTATGGAGTTGAGTGGTCCAAGTCCAGAGACCCATGGGAGCTAACTGGATTCTGGGACGCTATGGAAATTTTTTTTTCTCTCAGTGATGGCAATGGCCGTTTTATTCATAAGTCAACCAATTCATTAATAAAACAGCTATTGTCATCACAAGGAAAAAAAAATCATAAGTCAACCAATTTTTTTTTTTTCAAATCTATAAAGTTTTGAATGATCTGCCCAGCACACAGCACCAAGGCAATCACAATTACAAAACCACTGGCGAATGTTTAAAAAATAATCAATTTGACATTTCAGGCTTCATTTAATCTCATTCCTAATGGCTCCCTTTCCCTAAACAGATATGGGCATGGTTTTCTGAGGCTTTGGTTGCAAGCAAGTAAAACAATTCAAAGTATGAGGAGAAAAGCTGTGACTAAGTGCTGGCTTCTAATACCAAGCAAGTGGAGGCCTTTTCCCCTTTGCTTTGGTTCTAGTGATGAACAAGTGGTTAAAACAAAGGAGGATGAGTCTGAGAGTGAAGAGGCAAAGTTGTTTTCCATCCTTAAAAAAAGTATATTTTAATATCAAAAATATTCACATGCTACAAGTTTTTGGATTGTTTCGAACAAATGCGATCAGCCATTTCTGCAACAGGAACTAACAGCAGCGCTAGTTTCCACCTTTAGCTTACACATCTTTAATGAAATTACTCTCAAAACCGTACTAAATTATTGCCATTTAAAAACCAGGTGACCCACAGCAGCATTCTACTTACTTGCATTTATAGTTCTCTTGTGTGAAGTTATGCTGGTGAGGAGTCTGCAAGTCCCAGCGTTGACACTCAATCCCACTCCATATGGTGTTCACAGTACCACGGTAGCCCTCTCCTTGTCCTCTGATACAGTCTGTTGTTTCCACCACTGCTACAGAGTTGTCCACCACATTCTGGGCTGGATAAATAAATAAGATTGTTGCTTTTGTCACCTATTTGTCTACAGACTGATATTCAGAAGTCAGTTGCTTGTCCGCTTCTCCGGGGACTACATTGGCTGCCCATTCGTTTCCGGGCCCAATTCAAGGTGCTGGTTTTGACCTTTAAAGCCCTATACTGCTCTGGGCCAGGTTATCTTAGAGATAGCCTACTCCCGTACAATCCAGCTCATCCTCTCAGGTCATCAGAGAAGGCCTTTTTACAAGTGCCACCGCCCAAGGAGGTTCGTGGGGCGGCAGCAAGAAATAGGGCCTTCTCAGTAGTGGCACCAATGTTGTGGAACTCCCTTCCCCTTGGCCTGAGAATGGCTCCCTCTCTTGAGTTTTTTCGGTGAGGCCTGAAGACCTCTTTAAACAAGACTTCTGATTCCATGGCCTTTTTAACACTTTTATACATCTTTTAGTTTCTTTTTGACAGGCTGGATTCCTCTATGATTTGCTGTTTTATGCTCTTTTTATTCTGACTACTGTTTTTACGGCCTCTGTTAATGTGTTTTTAATATGTTTTTATCTGTGTTAAATCATGCTTTTTAAAATTGTTTTTACATGTTGTAAGCCGCCCTGGGTCCCTTTCAGGGAGAAGGGCAGGATACAAATTATTATTATTATTATTATATGGAAGTTCAGTTTAGCCCTCATGGGTAGCACCCCAGCTCACACTACCACTATTGGAAGCTTCCCTCCGGGAACAGAAGGAGAATTCCACTTATGCACCTTGCACAAGTGGAAGGATCCTTCCATTCCTGGAGGCAGATGAACTGGGGGCTGCTCCCTTTTCTTCTTCAATTTCCTTGCCAGGACACATTGTCCCACTTCTCCAAAGCAGCTGTTCTCAACCACTGTGCTGTGAATAGTCTGCAAGTGTGCCTTGGGAGTTTGGGGGAGGGTCATATATTAGTAGGATCATTGGGGGATGTGAGCCTCTGGCCGGCAGTACAGTGTGTCTTGTCAATAGTCAAAAAACTAATGATGTGCATTGACAATTATAGTGCCTTCTCAGTGTGCCACAAGATGAAAAAGGCTAAAAATCACTGCTCCAGAGAGTATTAGGAATCTTGATCAATTCATTGTTTGAATTACCCATTGGCAGCAACTGTTACCCTGCACATGCCCAATCTTGTCTGATCTTGGAAGCTAAGCAGGGTCAGGCCTGGATAGTACTTAGATGGGAGATCGCCTGGGAATACCGGGGGCTGTAGGCTTATACCATAGTCTTTCGAGACTGAAGGTTGCCAACCAGACAAAATCAGTGGGATTACACAATTGCACATCTGTTTGTATGATTAGGGTCTACCATTTAACCTGGGACATAGATTAATAGTTGAAAGCAATATTTGCTAGCAAATAAAATACAGTTATTTAATAGACGTTGTTTGATGTATCCCCAGTAATGAACACATGAACAAATCAAAACTTCTAATCTAAACACATTCACATCTTAAAGGGCTTATTAAGAGTGGACATTAGATATATCCTATCTCACTTCATTTTTTCTTTGAACCCAACAAGACTTTTGTTCTTTCTTCGATCAGATGCAAGATAGTTCAGTCACACTGCATTCAGTATTGGGTTCCCTGCTAACTTGCCATTCACATATAGGTTATCAGCTATCAGTTAAGTTAATGTTTAATCAAAGAGACCACTGAAATGCTTAAAGATATTTACAGATGCTCAGAAATGGAGTGATCTTGGTGAAGGAAAAATAGTGAAGATGTGATGATTCAGTCACATGCACAGAGCACACAGGAAAAAGTCAGACCATGTAGGAGTACACAAAAACAAAAGAACACACAGCAAGAGAATCAGTTTTTCACTCAACCAGGGCCGTGTAAGAAGACATAATTAACATGATGTTTGCTTTAGCCACAGAACTCCAGGCACAACTGAGTTAAGAGAACAGTACATACAGTACTTATGTATTGTATGAAAAACTAACATGAGTCAGTCTTTGGTAGATGAAGATATCTGGATGTGTTCTGTACAGATTACCCACAATTATGGATTAAAACAGTGGTTCCATAACTATGAGCCGTAGCTTCCAAGGGAACTGTGGAGCCAAGCTCCCTGGGGAGCCAAGGTGAAACTAGCAGAATCCTTGTGAAAAACCCACAATCCTATACGATGTATAAGACTGTAGCCCTACTGAGGAACCATGGCCAATGGCACAGCTGGTTAAGGAAGCTGCCAGTAAAAAAAGTTGGGGAACAAATGGATTAAGGAATTGATATCAAGTTGAGAAGATAAATAACTTAGTAGTCTTATCAGCCGGATCCTATCCTGTGCTGGAACAAGCAAGCTGGCTGGCCACCATGTCACTCCAGCCTCCAGTGCTGCATCCAGCGCAAGGTGTGAGGTGAATCCTGTGCAACTTGGAGTAAAGGGATTTATTTCCCCTTACCCCATGTTGCACAGCAGCCACCTCATTGGAGCTACTCGGATCTGTGCCAGTGAAATCACTTGCGCAAATCCAAGCAGCACAGTGTAACACCAGGCTGCTCAGGAAGGGGTTTAAGATCCAGCCTAAGTGTCAGAGGCCAGTCCCACCTGTCTCCTGTGCCTGGTCCACTCACCTGTCCCCCTCCCTCCCCTGTCCAAAGTTCCCTGTTTCCCTGCCCTCTCAAACCTCCCCCCCCTCCCCAGCCTGGCACAAATTCACTGTCCCAGAGTGACACGGAGGCTGGATTTGGCCTCCACAGCCAGCACACATCCTTTTGTTGGCCCCACCAACTCCCAAGTCATCACAGATGTGCCTTACAGCACATTTGTGACAGTTCTGGGCTGGCACAAGGGACATGCATCGACTCAAAGAGCACTCTGGACTGCGCTGAGTTTTATTAAACAAATGGTATGCACATTAAAAACTACCCTGCTTCTGTTAATATCAAAATTATCTGTAAAGTGAAATATTTGGAAAGTAAACAAGTGTCTCTGTTTGAAGACCATTTGCAGATGTCTCTTCAAGATGCACTCAGTCTGGTGTGGTGTGTTTTGAACAAAATTCTGGAAAACTGTAGCTCCTCAAATGAACCATGCATATAGGCAGAAACAAGGTTCATTTTCATTTCTTATAAATTTCTGAAAATTGGAAATTTCCGAAGCAATTACAAATATTGGCATTACATGTTTATAGCATTGTTTTATATCCAAAAGGATTATATGCCAATATAGACTGGTTTCTCCCCCCAAAAAACTACATTTTATTGTTGGTTTTATTGCTAGTCATAAATGAGTGTAAATTGCCTTCAGGGCAGGCATGCTATTTACTTATTATCAAGTTTCAAAGTTTGCTCATATATAATAACATATAAATTACAGGTTTGTAAAGGGATTCCTTATCATCTCAAGCCCTGAAACCTGTTGCATCTCTGTAGATCTTGGGTAGGGATCATTCCCAATCCTGTTACCAGGGCTGTAATCCTAAATTCAGGGAGTGAGTCCCACTGATCATAGTGGAACATCTTCTGAATGAACATGTAGAGGATTGTACTGCAGGACTCTTTAGCAGGCAATCATGGGAGCTGTACGTGCAATATGTGTGCAATTACTTTCCCTCCTCTGCAAAGTCCTGAAACACTCTGGAAAACTATATTCAGAAAGTTACATAAACACATGAAGTAGTCTTAAACTTAATCAGACATCTACTTCAGAATTGGGCTAGAGCAACACTAGCCATCTGTTCCAGTATTATCCACTTTGCATTGGGACAGCTATCACAACTCTGAAGCAAATGTTTCTGAGATCTTTTCAGTGGAGATCCTATGCACTGAATCTAGAATATTATTTAAGTATACACCATTGAGCTATGGGTTTTCTCTATATGTATTATTTATTCCCATCAGCTCCAGAATTCTAGCAATCATTAAAGGCATACCAGGTCTTGACATTTGCAAAGGCATATCTGTCTTCAACACAAGTGCATCATGATGGTCTACCATGTCTTAATGGCAAAGCAATAGGTTGCATCTTATCTTAGGTACTCAAGTAGAAACTGAACATAATACTCAAAAGGAACAGAACAGGAAAACCAGATATACTGTAGAGAGGTTTAACACACTCTTAATACTACTAAGAAACTGTGTTAACTTCATTCAAGTATACAAAGATCAACAATATTTTTCACATTTTTATACCACCCTTCCTCTAAAGTGCTCAGGGCAGTGTACATAGTTCCTCCCTTCTATCCTCACAATAATCCTCTGAGCTAGGTGAGGTTAAGAGAGAGTGACTGGCCCAAAGTCACCCAGGAAGCTGGCTGAGAGGGAATTTGAATCCAATTTCCAAAGCACTATACCAGGGGTGCCCAAACCTCGGCCCTGGGGCCACATGCGGCCCTCGAGGCCTCTCAATGTGGCCCTCAGGGAGCACCCAGTCTCCAATGAGCATCTGGCCTTCTGGAGATTTGTGAGAACCCATACTGGCCCAACGCAACTGCTCTCAGTGTGAGGGTGACTGTTTGACCTCTCGCATGAGCTGTGGGATGAGGGTTTCCCCCACTGTTTGCTGTTTCATGTCTGCGATGCAGTAGCAGCAGCAAAGGAAAGGCCAGCCTTGCTTTGTGCAAGGCCTTTTATAGGCCTTGAGCTATTTCAAGTCCTTCCTTCATTCATATAAGTTCATCTTTAATATATTCATTTATGTATACTTATGTAAATTTATTCAAATTTTAAATAGAAATTAATTCTTTTTTTCCACGGCCCCCGACGCAGTGTCAGAGAGATGATGTGGCCCTCCTGCCAAAAAACTTTGGACACCCCTGCACTATACCATCTCACTCTCAGATTTTCCTGTCCTGCTATTTCAAATTCTTATTAAATGTTTTGTGACAGTGGTTCAGAGTAATTTCCTACCAATGATTTTCTGAATAATTTTCTGAAATGAACCACTAGTAAAGAATGCCCTGTTATGCAGAACCTGCAAATTCCAAACTCATTCTGGAACAGAAAGAGCAGAAACATTTTCCTTGCATTATTAGGATTCCACAAGCATGTTAATACACTTTAAAATGCAAAAAAAAAAAAAAAAGTTTTTCTACTGCTTAAGAATTATCCTTATTTCATTCAAAATAATTTATGGAAGATGTTGCAATGCTGAGGACTGGTTCACAAACAAACAATCTAGACCAGCGCTTCCTAAACTTTTTAGCATCGGGACACACTTCTTAAAATGAAAATATATTGTGACCCACTAGACAAAAAGAGATCTAGAGAGAAACAATATTTTTATTTATTAATAATAATAAATTATTAAATGATAATCAGGCTGCTAGAGACCTGACATATACTGTGTGTGTGTAGACATTTGCTAGACTCACCGTAGAAATGGAGCTCAAGGACTGTTCCCCCTAAACCTTTGCAGTCATTCCAGGCACCCAGAAGGCTTAAATGGAGAGCACAATGTGCAGTTAGGGACTTCCAGGCCAGATAAAAAGCTGAAACTGGATTCACACATGATCTACAGCATGCTAATTACTAAAGAAAACCAGAAAATGTGACATTTTTATTTGAAAATACAGAGAGTAGCAGCATGGAAAAGAGTCTTTGGGCGCAATCCTAACTTGTGCTGGAACAGGCAAGCCAGGAGGCTTGCGCTGTATCCAGCGCAGGATTGTAGCCTGAAGCGGCTTAGCCAGAGGCAAGAGGAAACTTTTCCCCTTACCCCTGGGTAAGGGCGGCTGGTGCCTATGGGTCTCCTTGGACTTGCGCCACTTCCCGAGGCAGCGCAAGTCTGAGGAGAGCAGAGTGGCTTGAAGCCGCTCCGTTCTCCCCAGGAACGGGGGTTGGGATCTGGCATAACTGCCTGATCCCAGCCCCACCTCCACCTCCCTGCCCACCCGACCCCAGGGCCGCCCATTGTCCTTGCGTCGGCTCATCTGAGCCAATGCAAGGAGCCAGGGGGAAGCTGGCACAGAGGTTTCCGTCAGCCTTCGCAGGCCGGCACTTCTCGGAGTGCCAGCCTGGCTTCCTACCAAGGAGGCGCAAATGTGCTTTACGGCACGTTTGCGACCCTCCCAGGCCGGCCCAAGGGACTTGGTCTGGCATAGGGCGCAGTTTGGATTGCGCCCTTTGTGGTGTAGCTACCAAGGTAATCGGGATATTCACCTTGCTGCTTCCCTGAAAACCTTTGGCTCTCAGACCAAAGCAATTATTTAGTATATTTTGCTCTTATTTTGACAACCACCTGCTGCTTTTTATTGTTTCTACTGCTGGATTTTGTTAAAGACACATCATGTTTAAGCTTGTAACCATGTGATGCATTGCTTCAACATTCTAAGCCTTTGTGTAGAACAGGACTCTCCAAATCCCAGCCCTTGGGCCAGATCCAGGGTTTTGAGAAAGTCCTTCCGCCATGAGCAGAGCTCCCGCCATGAGCTTACCCTTCTGCCATGGAACCATGTGTTTTTCAAACACAATAGGTCACAGGGATGCTTTGGGTAGTTGCAGCTGCTGCCCAGCATGCCAGAAGGCTGTGACACAGGATGTCTGGGCAGACGTGACTTCCTAGAGCATTCCTGTGACCTGTACTACAGGTGTGCACCACTTAACAACAGGGATACAATCTCCTATCCCCATTGTTATGCGATTAGGTCATTAAGTGAACATTCAGTCCAATCTATTGCCTTTGTCGTGTCAAAAGACACTCCCTGCCAGACACTAGCTGGTTGCACAGGCTACTGAAGACAGATTGCCTCTTCTTTGCATTAAGAACCTTTCTGTTGTGTAAACAGACAATCCATTGCAGGCTATGGGAGAAGCGATTGCCTCATTAAGAGCATCTTTATTGTGCTTTGACCATCGTCATACATGTGGTTCGTCATTAAGCGAATGGTTGCTAAGCTGGGCACACCTGTATTTTAAAAACACATGATGCTATGGCGAAACAGTAAATCTCACTCGGGATGGGGAGAGCTTTTTGGAGACACAGCAATGTCCAGTTTGGAAATCGCTGTTTTATAATATTGGACAACCTGGAACAAATCTCCCTTTCTGCCACTACAACAGATGGCTGCACATCCACTGTCAGCTTCTCATGAGATCTATGAACAAATACCAGTCCCAGAGAGGGTCAAATGTTTTTCATGGTCAACAGGGCTAGGGGTAAGGTAAATGGGTTCAGATTTACAGAATTCAGAGAGGGATATAACAAAATATTACGCATGTGCTGAGCTTAATCAAAACTGGGTTGGATCAGTTTAGCATGAAAGTCAAAATGTCCAGGTAACATAAAATGCAGATGGCGAGAAAAGCAACAGATGTTCGTATTCTCTGGAGACGTGTTTCAGCACAGTTGCCCAATGTTAATGACTACCAGAAAAGTAAAACCCACTACACGGAGCATGTAACAGTTGCTTCTTCAGTTTTTCCTACAATAAACAACTTGACCATTGCCTAACATCTCATGTTTAGTAGAAAGCTTTTTGTTTTGCAAGATATATTCAGGAGAACCCCAAAATGGGGGGTCTAATCTTCTCACACACCAATCGCTACAATGCAGAAATGCAGCAGCACCATGAATCTAGTGCAGTGCTTTTCAACTTGTGTTCCTAGAACCTCTAGAGTTCTCTGGGAGCAAATGCACTTCCATTAAACATTTGGCAACAGCTTGTCGAGTTGCACACCTTTTCTTGAAATATGCAGCCGCCAAGGGATGCTGAGCACATTCCAGGCCTGGTTTTGCGCAAAGCAAGTGTGCAACCTAGAATGAACCCCAGGTAAGATGCAAGCAAATTCCCCCATCCCATAAAATCTGAGGGGCAGTTACTAGTTTATGTGCAGATACGCGGGGGGGGGGGGAAGCATATGATATAGTAAACAACATGAACCAAGTCTAAACAAAATATATCTAGTTTACCATGTAGTGCCAACACAGCTTTGTATAAATCATTGGCATCTAGATTTGGGAGAGGGAAAAAAGGATGCAATAAACATATGCTTAAAACTCACCGCATGTTTTAATATCGCAAAACTCCCAAACGGTGTTTGGGTCAAGAGTGTAGCACCAGGGCCTCGGCTTGCCATCTGGATTACGGCAATAATTATCATCAAAGCCTTTGTCAGGATATCTGCAAACCACACCAAAAAATGTGTCAACCAAGTCAACCTGACAACGCTGCACAGGCACATACAAGATACAACCCAAAAGGCCTCTGGCTGAGATAGGACTCATATTTGCCCTAAGTGCCCTCCAGCCCAAACACATGAGGTGCTGAATGCCCACAGATCAGGGGAGAGTATTAGCCCTCGAAAAGGAGTCAGCAGAAATGATATCCAGAGGAGAACTACTTTGATACCATGCAGGACATCAAACAGGGTCAACTCTGCTAATCGGGTAACCTCCCATTAGTGTCTGGTCTGACACGAAAGCCTTCATTGTTTTCAAATGGGCCAATTAAGTGCAGACAATATAAATACTTCCTGGCATGCCAGATTCATTTAGGAAATGTGTGCTACAGTTCAATAACCCTGGGTTCAAAATGGAAGCTATTTTCAATAAACCCTGTGCTAATTATATCTCTATTTTTAGATGCCAGCTTATTTAGGGTCCATGCCCTCACTTCCAGCACTGCAAAGAAAAAGGACTAAAAGAAATTTAATTTCCCTCTCCCCTACTTTATCTTGTCAAGATTTTGTTTGGTTTCCTCTCCACATTTTAATTGTTTCCATACACCTTCCTTATTATTACTGAAATTAAACCAAGGCAAAAAAAAGTGCTTGAATGAATGGTGCTTTTCTTCTTCAATTATAACTAATTGTTTTAACATTTTATTATATGTGATCTGTTTGCAGGTGAATGTTAGGCTATCTTTCAGGTACTGCAGCTGTCAAGTACCTTTGAACTCAAAAGCCTTCTAGAATTGCCCACAGATGTAGCTCAATTAGTAACTAAATTGCCTGCTTAGGAGGCTACTTTTAGCTATAATTTTTTTTAAAACAAATCATTCCAAAATTTGTTTGCACGTTTATAGAATCCTGCTTTCTTTGGAATGCATACAAGCTGTTTAGCTTGGAAGGCAAGGTCAGGATTTCTTATACCAAAAGCAAAAGGGTTTGTTAAGTTGGCATCCTTAACAGAAACTGTTAATCAACAAAAGAAGCTGAGCTCCAAGGAAGCTACTGCAGATTTAGTGTAGCTGATCCATTAAACAATGGGAAATGGTCAATATCTTTCCAAGGATTGGCCTTTGACAGTCACAGCAAACGATACTAGGAAATGCAGCTACCATTTGAACATCAGCTCCCAATTCAGTATGATTAAACAAACTGACAGCCTGATCCTATGCATATTTAGTCTGAAGTAAACCCAATGGAGTTTAAGGGAGCATGGCCAAACTTACATAAGAACATAAGAACAGCCCCACTGGATCAGGCCATAGGCCCATCTAGTCCAGCTTCCTGTATCTCACAGCGGCCCACCAAATGCCCCAGGGAGCACACCAGATATCAAGGGACCTCATCCTGGTGCCCTCCCTTGCATCTGGCATTCTGACATAACCCATTTCTAAAATCAGGAGGTTGCACCTACACATCATGGCTTGTACCCCGTAATGGATTTTTCCTCCAGAAACTTGTCCAATCCCCTTTTAAAGGCGTCCAGGCCAGTCAAGTTAACCAGTTTCGGCCAAATTGGAACCTGCAGAGATGGCCCGCACTAGGACAGCAAGCTGAGTGCCCACAGCTACAGCCAGCAACTTGCTCTGTAGCTGATACTCCGGCATAGACTCTTTCATGTGAAGGCATCACAAGTAGAACGTGGTGAATGGAGCATTGCCTCTGGGCAGTCCGCCATCCTGCCCACCCCTGGCTCCAACTGGAAGTTGGCAGTGATACCGTGGCTGTGTGCTTCACCACTGCAGCTCATTCTGGTGACAAGGGAGGCACAGAGACTGGGGGCCCCACAAAAATATTTTACTTTGGGCCTCGCAGCTCCTAAGGCCAGCCCTGTAAGGGAACCTATCCTTGCCACTCTAGTTATCCCTTCCGTCTAGCCCGGATCCTGCTCCCCTACCTTTGTTACCATTCTTTTCTCTATTAGAACAAAAAAAAATTAGAAGACTGTAATCCTAAACACATTTACTTGACCTATCGAACTCCATGGGGCTCAACTTCTGAGTAAACATACAGAGGATAAGGATCTATGGTGGGGAGAGAAAAGGCAAGGGAAAAAATGAGTAGAAAAAGTAAGAGGATTTTCTTTGCTTTATTGTCTCTCACTTTCTCAGCCCTGCAGTCCTCCTAAATTCTGGTATAACTAGAAGTATTTTGAAAATTAATTTCAGAATTGATGTTTGCATAGTCTGTTTCAGCTCTCCATTTCTTCAAGTCACTTACATCTCTCCCACATTACAGATGTGCACATACATGTTGCTAAAATACTGCAACAAAAAAAAAAGCATCTTGATGTGATCATGTGCAAAATCCTACACACTGTTAAAATGCCATGGGGAAAAAATGGCGATACATGTTATGTACAATCACATTTTTTTTTTTTTGCAATGTTTTATCAATGCCACAAGTACACACGAGCATCAGTAAAACAGGACACACAAAGAGGTTTAACGCAACATGCATAGGATTACATGAATCATAATATGATTATAGTATTGCTTTACTGCAGAGTTTTAATATGCACAAATGCATTAGAAAGGGGGGGGGGAACTTGAATAAACTTAAGGTTGTGGCATGTACCAAACCTGGTATAAACTCCAGGAATTTTAAAAAAGAAAAACAATGGAGAATATATTATACTTCAGTTTCACTTCTGAAACAAGAGCAGGTAATTTGAAATTCCAAAATCAGATGAGGAGAATTTCAGAAGCATTCCAAAGAGTAGCATTTTTTTTTTTGTATTTGTAAAATGCAGACCTAGTGGTTTTTAAGAAGCTAAGGTTGCAATTTTATACGTACTTACCTGGGAGTATGTCCCACTGAACTCAGTAGAGCTTACTTCTGAGTAGACATGAAGAGGCTTGCACAATTATTTTCCTTTATTTCACAATTATATTTTGTTATACATTTAATGCTTTCCATCAGGCCTGATTATTCATTCCTGGATTCCCATCGATTGTAATTAACAGTGGATAGAATAGCTCTTCTCAGGAACTACTCAGCTGTAATGGATCATTAATTTCAGACCTCTTCACATGTTTTTCAAGTTAAATTGCTATTTAGGTGGCCACCATAATGACTTAGCAACCAAAGTGTAATTGACACTTCCCTTTGAAATTTAAAATGTAAACCACTAATTGAGGACAGGCTGCAAATCTGAAGTTCTAGCCCACCAATGAAAACATGTAAAGGCAAATGCTCTATAATCCACCAGGATTATTGTATTAAAATTACAGTGCATGTGTTTTTGTTTACATGCTCTAAAGATGCATTTTCAAAGATGAATTGCTGAGAAAACCAAAAATGTTGGCAACAGGGAATCACAGATCATTTCCAACGTATGCACCGCTTTTGGTGAAGTATCTAACCCTATGATATTAAATATTTGTGCACGCCAATCTGTCCCAACGCTCTCCTGCAACACCATATTAATATCCCAACAGATACAGAGCTGGCAAATCAATCAGCCTGCTTTTTCCTAAGCATTTAGTGCTGCAGCAAGTGCCAAGATTAGCACATGTACAAGGTGCTCTGCTGTATATGCACCAACTGCTTACAAGTTGTAATGGTCTATAGCAGTAGTTTTCCAACTTTTAGCACTGGGACCCACTTTTTGGAATGAGAATCTGTCAGGACCCACTGGAAGTGATGTCATCAAGCAGGAAATTTTTTAACAAGCCTAGGCTGCAATCCTACCCACGCTTACTATCACTGTTAAAAGCATATATAGCCTGTTCAAAGTACAGATCTGTAACATTTCCCCAATGCACTCACATGCCATGGTAACATCAAGTCTAATATATAAAAATTAAAATACTGAAATGAATGGCGACCCACTTGAAACTGGCTCGCAACCCACAGTTTGAGAAACAGTGGTCTATAGCAGTGTTTCTTAATCAGTGGTACTTGTACCAATGGTGGTACTTGAGATGGTGTCTGGTGGTATTCATGGGATTCCCAGACCTGTGCCACCTGGCAGGGAGACCAGCAATACAACACCATAAACAGTAGTAGGAGGCTCAGTTTAGTGAGCAGAGCTCCAGCAAACACTTTTCGCATGCTGAAAAACATCCTCCCATCCACCCTGTGCCTCTTACCAGTGTTTGTTACATTGCATCTGCCTCCCCCCCCCCCAAACATTTGTGGAAACTCCAATAGAAATGGAATCTCAGTGGAACCTCCAACAGAAGGACCATGCAAAGTGTGACAGTGGGGGACAAATTCTGGACTATAGTTAAAACCATGTGACTCATATGTTATGTTACCATGTCTCCCTATCACATGCGCTCAAGGGTCCGGTTTGGGGTGTATCAATATTTTTAACAATGTCACTGTTGCTTCCAAATTCTGACTCTCCAGACTGGTTAGTATAGCATTATGGTTTTACAAGGGGGGGAGGGAGGGAGAGACAGAGAGGGAGAGGGAGGGAATGAAGCTGGATTCTCCAGCTGCATTTTATACAGTGGGCAGGATGCAAGCAGAGAACTATGTGTGCTCTTGAACCACTGTCTTCCACCAAGTCCCAATATATTGACTCTTTGCTTCTTTGCTTCTTTGCTATTGACTCTTTGCTTCTTTGTCACTGAGCCCCAGATCTCATTTGTTCATACAGAAAGTTACATTAATGCAGGTGAGAGCAAGCTGTTTGGTGTTTAAATACATTTCCACTATGCTGACACGGTACTAACACTCCCACAGAATCCTCAGAACTGCTTGTGTGTTACATACTCCCATGTCGGTCTGCAGATCCTAGTGCTCCATCCCTATATTTGGTGTGCACAACTGCACCAGATAATCCAGATATTCTGACAATCGTTTTTTCCAAGGACTGTGATGTTCTTCCATTATGTGCCCGCAAAATCTCTTCCAGGGATTTTCTCCATTTAATCCAAACAATACGTCACCACAAACTTCAGCATTTCTAGCACATAGCTCAGCAATGAAAAATTCTATATTGATCTCTCACTGTCCAGCAGAACTAGAAATATCAGGTCACTAACAGGGCTGTACAAACCACAAAGTCAAAACTAGCCTTCAGATACGAAACCATTAGACATGTGCTGGTTTTCTGTCGCAGCCACTGCATGTGCTGGTTTTCCATTGCTGGTTTTCCATTGTTGCAGCCACTTTCTAGTCTGAGACTAATGGAGTTGTAGGGACTATTCAGTAGGTGCCCATGACACTCGGGTGTATTGGAAGGCAGGTGCAGTTTACTGGATTAGGGGAGCAGGGCAACTTCATCCAAAAGCTCATTACTATCCAGAAGAAACTCAAGGATGTATTGTAGATTATGTTTCAAGTTGCACACATTTATTTGCCAATACTGTATTTATATGAAATATCCTGATCTTATGATATTTACCATTGCAACAGCAAGCAATAAGGAAGAAACACGCGGAACAGTTAGTTGCATGCTCATAAACATCCTCTCATCCACCTGTGCCTCTTACCAGTGTTTGTTACATTGCATCTGCCCGCCCCGCCCCCCTCCCCAATTTGTGGAACTCCAATAGAAGTAGAACCTCAGTGGAACCTCCAATAGAAGGACAAGGAGCTCAAGGACAAGGACAAGGAGCTCCAGGGTTTTTAGTTTTACAGTCAGAGGGAAGTGCGCCAACTTCTGTTTTCCCAAGAAGCACACATTCAAGCCTGGGTAGATGGGACTCATCAGCCTGGGAAGGCAGCTCATCTGAGAGAAGGAAAACTCTGATCCCAAACCTCCACTGCCTTGCGGCTAAATCCAGTTATGGAAAAGGCTTCAGGAGTCAACCTCGAGGCAAAATCCAGAGCCAGAGTCCCTGAGGCAGTTCTTGGCTGAACACAGTCATGTTCTGGCAACTCCTGCGATGCTGCTGGAACCAACCGTATTGGCCTCTGCCCTTCCATTGGACCATTTCAGCAATGTGAAGAGGGGGGGGGGATTTGCTGCATGGGTAACAGTCTATCCTCCATATCTACTTTACCCAGGCTTCGCATACTGGAGAGGACACTGTTCCAGAACCACTATTCAGAGCGCGATACCAGAGACTGAAGGATGCCAACATGTACACATTCAAGTATTCCTTAGCTCCTGCAGGTATTTTCTGTGCACAAACAGGAGAAGCCAACAGGGTGTGGCAGCGGAAAGGATAGAACTGCACCACAATAATGAAGGACATTGAAACCCCAGGGACAGTGGAAGGGAGCTAGTGCCTCTGATAGGGTTTACAAACCAGAAGACATATGAGAGTAAATTGGTTTGGTTACCAGAGTGGTCAGAGAAGCTGGAGGCCAAAACAGATACAGCACCTAGCAATGGCACCCTTTTCCTTCACCTCCCCTTTGCTCCGATATTGAAGAAATTAGGAACTAACTGGGAAAGTATAGGTCTTTCTGCTGAGCAACCTCAGCAGAGAGAGGCTGCTGTAGGAAAGCTTCCCACCTAGATTAGCGGCACCCCCAAACCTGAGCGAGGAAGGCTTTAAGTCTAGCCAGTAGCAGAATGTGACAGTCTAAGACCCATGAACTTGCTCCAGGCAAACTGAGATCAGGCAGGTAGGATGGCCAAATTACAAAAGACTTATTGAAACGTGGAAACATCAAAACAAAGGAGGGGGAGCAACCACAAGGCATGGAGCAACTAAAGAGAAGGGATGTGGTTTGCAAAGGTTGCAAGGAAGCTAACATCAAGTAAAAATAAACAAACTCTGACACCAATAACTGGATGCTTTCCCAACTCTTATCCAGAATCACCACTAGCCCAGCCATGAAGCCACTTGATACAGCTTGCCTCAGGGCAGGTGGTAGGAGGAACAGCGAATTGGGGTGCTCTTCACCCCAAGTTTGCTGCCACCTTCCTCCAGCCTCATTGATCCATTCCTTCCTCATCCAAGTGAGAAGCAGACCAGCCACCTCCTCACTATGCTCCTTGCACAGTTTCACTAAACCCTTCAGTACAAGACTCAGGGTCCAATCCTATCTAACTTTCCAGAACTGATATAGCCAAGCCAATTGGCCATGCCCTGCATCCTGGAGGGGGGCAGTCACAGAGGCCTCCTCCAGGTGAGATAGCATTTGTTCCCTTTCCTTGGGGCTGCATTGTGGCCGTATTGGTGCTGGAAAGTTGGGTGCGATTGGGCCCTCGGTGGTGTAGTTAAGTCACTTGACACCTTGGCCCCATAAATTTTTAATGCCCTCCTCTACAGGACAAAATACAGGGTCTCCAAAGTGACTACAATGAGCTCATAAGAGCAATTTACATAACAAATCAGAAAGTCAATACATATTGTAACAATTAAAACACCACAGAATCAAAATAAAACACAGTTAACTAAAACAGCAAGAACACACAGAGCAACTAGAGCCAGAACTAAGGGAATCAATTCAACTGAAAAACCTGAACAACAACAAAAAAAAGTCCTGATCAGGAGCCAAAACTAAAAATGAGGGTGGCAGGCATTATCCCAACCATGGAGTGGTCATCAAACACAATGGCTCCATGTTCAGCTATTTTCTTGTCTCCTGTAATGTGTATCAGGGGAAACATAAGATGTGATGATATCACAGCACACAGGAGTGGAGCAAACCATATGTCATCACAACATGCATTTCCATTGCCACACATCATGGGAAAGAGAAGAGCTATACTGTACTTAGAAAGAAACTGTAATCGAGATGCAAGCATATCTACTGTACACTACAGATTAAAATCAGTTTAATAAGTTGAATGCTCATTGTTCCATCAATACGTTCTGAGGATTGTAGTCTGGCATGGATGCAGTGAGTTTTCCATCAGATAACTTTAGTCCGTCCCCATTTTCTCAGAGTTCCCGGAAGAGAAAGGATTACATTAATTTACACCTGTGGGGATTCTGTGCCCTGAATCCCTTCTGTGTGGCCTCCCATCGCCTTTCCTTAAGAATGTCACTTTAAAGATGACATTCTGTACTTGGGGAAATTGTATTCTTTTAGAATAAAATCTTTTTAGTCTCAAGTTCTCTTGCACTAGCTCTGACTCACTTTTTGGCATTAAGTAAACAAATCAACGACTTAAATGTCCAAAACCATAAACTCATGGTCATAAACACCACACTTGGTCATATACTTTTTTTGGTTTGTTTTTTGGAAAAAAAGAACAGAAGAGAAATATTAGCTAATTTAGCACAAAATCCACTGCAATAGGCATAGGACCAAAAATCTGGAAAGCTTAGAGAGGTTAACGATTCTAGTTTAGGTTTCTGTACAAGAAAGTGAAGGTCAGGCTCAAAGATGTTCAATTATTTCAGACCTTTTGAAAACATGCTACTTTTACATTATTTTTTTTCTTGAGATATCCTCTATTCCTGTACATGTATTCTCTCTCTCTCTCTCTCTCTCTCTCTCTCTCTCTCTCTCTCTCTCTCTCTCTCTCTCTGTTTAAAACCTAGTTAGTTTAATAAAATTACCTCACATTTTTACAAGCACCAAATATAAAACCGAATTCTTTCAAATATTCAACTAAAGTATTGTTGATACTCAAACATCACATCCCCAAAAGAAATGTCAGAATTGGGGCTCAGTTCCACTAAGCACTGTTCTTGCTTAAAATCTCACTGAAATAAGTGAGGATTGCAGAAGATTCAGTTCATAGTCAATTGCAAAGATTTTGTGCAAATAATTCGCATAATCACCAAATGGGTGACCATCTGGCTCTGGTTTAGCGTTTTGACTCATAGATGGGATGAGGACTCCACGTGGGTCCAGATTTTGGTTTGATATACTCCTACACCAAACCCACATTCTCCAAGGTTTGCAACCATGCATGAAACGTCAATTGTGTCTGGGTTATGGTTCTCACACAATTTGTTATTTTAAAAGGAAAAAAACAACAACACAACCACACAATCCCTGAAGGGGGAAAAAGCAGCCAAATGCACACTCAGCACTCCATTTTAAGACCATTCATAATGCACAGGCACCACCCGTGCAACAGGCCTGTGATCAAAAAGACAGACACACAATACAACTGCACTTCAGGAGCTATACAAAATAAGAGCATATTTACTTCTCTGGACGAAATCGGTGCCTGTGTGGTCTCTGAAGGTCCCAACGCTGACATTCTTTGCCGGTTTCTGTCCGGTCCATTGGGCCTCTATAACTTTCCCCATTGCACGTCATACACTCAACTGAAAATACAGAACATCTAATTGCTTGTTGAAATGGTGTCCAAGAACATAGCAATTCATTTCATATTGCAGAAAAAACACACAACTAAAATGGAACTGATCACATATTCCTTATGAAGATTATATTGAAGCAAAACTGGATTGCTCTCCATTGCCAAAACACCCACAGAATTTCAAGAGAAACCAAAAGACTTCAAACAAGCAAAATTTGTCAAGTGAAAAATTTCTCACCCTAGGTTGTCATAACATTTTGATTAAAATGAAATTCAAAGTGAGTATGTAATGATAATCAGTCTACTCTTCCCCAAAGGATGGGGGGATATATATTGCTTCCTGAGAGCATTCGGGCTAAAGTTTGTTTTCAATTACTTCTAAAAACAGTGTATTTTAAAATAGATTTTAAGACAGCTTAGAAAATGAGCACCAAATTTTAAATCCCAAACGCCTTGGTGATAGATCTTACTAAAGGATACCATCATCAAGTTCACTGCCAGCGCTCATTCTCTGTTTGTTTAAAAGAAAAAGTAGGGGGAGCAGGAAATAGAGTCAACAGATGCAGCAGCACCAGTTCTACAGAATGAAAAGAAGAAACATGACAACTTGATTTAATGTCAGGGAAGTGTTTAACTAAAAACAGAGCATCACGTGAGTTCGTACTTGGAAACAGAGAAACATAGTAGGTCCCGAGACACCTACTATTTTAGTTAATTATGTGTGGTTCCTATTGTCACACAAAATGGAAATAAGCTAATATTTAATCCTAGGTGCTCATCTGGGACATTACCTTCTGAACATAGGGGGATATCACAGACTTCATGGCGTATCTTTGGGTTGCTTGTAAAACACCAGGGTCCCCCTTCTTCCCCTCGAGGGTTCCGGCAGTAGTTTTCCCGAAGATCTTTACCTCGATAGCTCGAAGGCAAAAAGCTAGTTTTAAAATGACAATCATTACAGTATAAGAGCATGCAAATTCTGTTGCGAACCTTACTATCATCTTGAATTTTTAATCTGGCCTCCCCTCTCTTAAGAATAGGATTTTTTTTTAAAGTTAACCACCATCTACCTACTTCTATACACAAGTCAAAGATAATTTTCTTAAATGATGTGATAAAGTAGTAGAAAACAAAAATATAAAGTTTGAAAAGGAGCTGCAAAGAATATCAAACACCAAGAGCTACGTCTCTTACATTTGCTCATACTACATAATTACTCTCTGCTATTGTAAATGAGACCTCTTAATCTTTGTACTGTTACTTGATATGGAGTTATCATTCAGATGAAATACTAAAGGTCTTAATTCACATTACACGATTGCAACCACAATTGCAACCATATTACACAATTGCAACCACAATTGCATCCAGCAATCTAATCCCCTGAAGTCATCTAACAAATCCTACAACATTCTGCTCAAGCTATGATTAGCTGGAGTCAATTAGTTTCATTACCAAAGTATGTGCAACCTCATTCAAATTAGCAGAGTCTTGACCCTCATTAACTGCACTAAGCTATAGCATCCAAATATTCTTTTAAATTTCTTCTTACAATTAGGTAGTAAACACATTAACAAGCAAAAATGTAGAATTTTTTTTTCAGGAAAAATATACCTCCTTTAGCAATACCCTCATCAAATGTGTAACCTTATTCTTATCTTAGACTTCATTCAGTACTGAAATCAACCAATTAGTACATGATAATAATTTAGGCTGTAATCCTATGTACATTTACTTGGGATTTGTACTGAACCCCACTGAACATCATGGGATTTGCTTCCGAGCAAAAATGAATAGGATTGCACTGCTATACACTGATTATATACAAATTCAACACGGTCTGTCCGTCCGTCCCCCTTTCTGTTTTCTGGGGGGGAAAAAGGCTTGATTTTTTTCCCCTAGTAGAATCCATCATATTCCTTTCCCACCAACCTCCTTCATACTGTCATCTTGTAATTCTTTCATAACCTCTTAACTAAGGGAAGCTTTGAGCAAGCTTTACTGATCGAGAATTACATTTCATGCATGTGTTTAACAATGGTATGCCCTTGTGTATTAGAGTATTATGGGAATTCCCTCCTCCACCAATTCCTAAGCTTGAGAAAGATGTATTAAATAAAAACAACAACATTCAAACCCAATTGCCCTAAATATGTTATAATGCAGAGGGTGTTTTAGAAGCCTTGTCTATAGCATAACAACATCAAATCAAATCTACTGATTGGCAGAAGAAACTTAGGGGAAAAAAATTTCAACAGCTATCCCATTATAGTTCTAGAAAAGAAGATCCAACACAGAGCGGAAACCAAAACCAGGGTTGGCAAAGCCTCAAATAGATGCCGGAAATCTTATTGAAAATCACAATAGGCTGTTTTGTTATGCTCCTTCACTTAACGTGAGCCATCTAAAAAACACGTGAAGACCCTGAACAAATGGAATAGATTTTTGACCCTAAAGAAGTCAACATGCCAATTACATTGGGCAATTGTAATTTGCAACAAACGTTTCAATTTCTAGTATTTTTTTTTAGTCTTTGCTTCTTCTCTTGTTTTCACAATTTTTCTTTTCTCTTTAATTCAGTAGAGTCTAAGAGCTTCCTAAGCTCTACTGTGGTCTTATCAGCCAGTTCACACTTTGCAGCAGCCCAAGAGCAAATGCCTTCCGTTCTCACACATTTAGCACCGGGACCCACTTTTTAGAATGAGAATCTGTCAGGACCCACCGGAAGTGATGTCATGACCGGAAGTGACATCATCAAGCAGGAAGATTTTTTTATGATCCAAGGCTGCCATTCCACTCACACTTACCCAGGAGTAAATCCCAATGATTATCTTTGTTAAAAGAATATACAGGTCCAGCCTATTTATACACTGACTTTTTATACAACATTTGTATAAAACTTGATCTGACTTGATTTGTAAAAAAATTTGATGTGACTCAACAAGAATGGTCCCTGCAAATGAGAAGGAATGTGCTGATCCCTGGAGAAGGGGAAAAACCGCATCCCTTTAAAATCAGTTTAAAAAAAACTGAACAGTCCTTTAACAATAACCTTGTTAATGAGAGAGAGAGAGGGCAGCTGGCTGACAATCCATCAATTCTTCTCTCCCCAGTGGACCCCTCCCTTCCCCCTGAGCATGCGAAAGAAAGGTGATCCCTTTGCATTGGTGAAGGGAGGGATCCAGTGTAAGCTCTCAGTTCTTTGTAAGCTCTTGGAGGAGGACTGATTGATGGATTGTCTTCTTAATTACTCTTATCTTACATCACAAAGGTCAGCAAAGCTGTTTTTAAATCACCAGAGCAAAGAAACTTTGTTTTTTAAATTTGCTATAGTGTGTTTTTTGCCATCCACTTGAGTGCTTGGAATGGAACCCACAAGAATAATTAGTCTTAACCTGTATATAGCAGCTTGTTAAAAGTACAGGTCTGTAACAGTTCCCTAAATGCAGTCACATACCATGATAGTATCAAGTCTAATATTTAAAAAATACTGAAATGAATGGGGACACACCTGAAATTGGCTCGCGACCCGCCTAGTGGGTCCCAACCCACAGTTTGAAAAACACTGCCTTAGATGTATGCAAGACTGAAAATCAGCTTGCTTGCAAGTCAGCTGTCAATGCAGCCACTGCAATTTAAACAAGAGGGCTGGCTCCAAAGGACATTCGCACAAACATACGTGAACTAAACGCAGACAAAGCCCTCCAGCTGTTGATGCAGGGGGAGGGAAACTTGTCCAGTTCCCCGCCTGCATGACTTGGTGAGCAGCTATTGGTCGGGGGAGGGGCAAGCTGGGGCGTAGTTTAAAGGATGGCGCCCAGGCTTTCCCAGCCTCTTTCTTCCTTGGGAGCAGTGGAAAGAGCAGCGGCAGCTACAGCATTGAGGCAACGAGGGACTGGCCTGCCAGGCCAGAGGGACTGGGGAGGGAAATCTGGTGACAGGGGTGGGTTGCAGCTTTCCTCCAGAAGCTGCTGCGGAGCTTTGCTGCAGATTCCCCACCAGTGCAGTGTGGCACCCACGTGTCCTTTCTATTCATTTTCTATCCCGGCTGGGCAGCCACCCCTCCTGCCTTCTTCTTTCGTCCTTCTCGCCTCATCACTTATCCAGGGCTGGGCAGCCCCCCCCCGCCTTCTCCTCCTCCCCGGTTTCTCTCCCTGGGCGGAGTAGCCATCCAGGAGCTTTCCCCGGGCCGGGTTCCCACCCACGTGGTGTTTCTTTCAGCCCTAGAGCCAGGCTGTAACTGTTACCCTGCAAGTGCCCGATCTCATCTGATCTTAGAAGCTAAGCAGGGTCAGGCCCGGTTAGTACTTGGATGGGAGACCGCCTGGGAATACCGGGTGCTGTAGGCTTATACCATAGTCTTTCGAGACTGAAGGTTGCCAACCAGAGCCAGGCTGGTGTAGTGGTTTGGGAGGTGGACTCAGACCTGGAGGATCCAGGTTCAATCCCCCCTCAGCCACCAAGCAAGCTCAGGTGACCTTGGGTCAGTCACTTTTTCTCAGCCTCACCTACCTCACAGGGTTTTTTAAAAAATCATCTCTGCTTCCTCCTTGTTTTTTCCTTGTTTTTCCCCTATTCACGGGATGTTCATCTGCTTTAGCCCCCACCCACATGGTGTTCATCTTCCTCCTTGTTTTTTGCAGATTGGTGCAGATTGTTCAGCTGCTTTTTCCAGCCCTGACTTTGCACATGCACTCCCTGTTTAAACTCCCTGGCCCCCACCCACGTGGTATTCATCTGCTTTCTCCTTGTTTTCCAGCCTGATTATGCACATGTGCCTGTTTATCAAGAAGGTGGCAGAGGTGGGGCGGAAGGAAGCGCGGAGGCTCTGAGCAGTGCTGTCATTTCAGTTGGGGGAAAAGGGAGGCTCTCCACCAAACCAGGATTTAATCTGGGCTTAGGCAACTGGTGGTTATTATGGGTGGATACTTAAGCATGCCAAAAAGAGTTCAGAAATCAGGGAGGGGGGCAGCCAGCTCACCCCCCAGTAAGGTGCTCTTGCACCTTCCTCCATCTGATGAGGGGGACGAAGAATCTAACCAGAGCCTCAGGGTAAGGGTGGAATTTTTGGAAAGAATTAATTTACATTTAAAATTTGAATAAATTTACATAAATGAATATGTTAAAGATGAGCATATGAATGAATGAAGATCTTGCAATAGCTCAAGGCCTATAAAAGGCCTTGTGCGAAGCAAGGCTGGCCTTTCCTTTGCTGCTGCTACTGCATCACAGACATGAAACAGCAAGCAGTGGAGGGAGCCCTCATCCCACAGCTCATACGAGAGGTCAAAGTCGCCCTCACGCTGACAGCAGTTGCGTCGGCCCAGTGTGGGCTCCAACAAATCTCCGGAGGGCCAAAGACTCATTGGAGGCTGGGGGCTCCCTGAGGGCCGCATTGGGAGTCCTCGAGGGCCACAAGTAGCCCCAGGGACAGGGTTTGGGCACTCCTGAACTAAACAGAAGCATGCATGGGGTTGTCAGATGATGAAAGGAAAAATTTGTACAAGAGCGGGCTCTTGTGATCCCATCAACCTTACCTGTGTTCATGAGGTATTGTAGAATTCCATGCCTGACACCGGATGCCAGTTTTCGTGACTGATCTCATTCCCTTGTAACTTGCTCCTTTATCAATGATACAATTTCTAACATAGTCTGTTAGAGAAGAATCAATCACCAAAACAATCATTTTACATTTTTATTAGCCAATAGTAAAAATTGAGTATGTGCAGTATTCTACCTGAAAAATTAGTCAAACCATTTTGTTTTGTACTGATAACTCACTGCTAGTGCAAATTTAACAACATTTTGTAAGGCAAATAATTTAATCTAAGTATTCAAACATCAGCACAACTTGAGTCCTATGCACCAAAGTGGGGTCAAGAGCTTCTGCTTCTAAAAATAGCACTACTCCATTGCTAAATGGCAATGTTTTTTTTAAGCAAAGGCAAGCATCAAAAGCAGTTTTAAGATAATGACATTATGAGTCTGCTGTTCGTGCTTTTTAAAAGTGCCATTGGATGTTGCAAATCTTGGGCTCCTCAGTACTCACTCTTTGGACCCAAGCTTTATTGGGTCCAAAGGAAAATGCTCAGTTCCATTTTGTTAATTTCCCCATGGCTGTAGGTCTTCATTTCATCCTGCAAAAGTTATTTCCTTGGAGAAAGCTATGTCAAAAGTTATGAACTTTTAACTAAGCCTTTTGTTTCGCTACTTCAGTTTCCAATATGAAAGCAACATTCCAATAAGAAATTATAGTGGCCGGCTGACTCCAGATTACATTCTTGTCCATAATCCCATGCTTGAAGAATAAACAACTTACCTTTCTTTTCATAAATATCAAATGTGTTGTCTTGCCTACTCTTCACTCCATTTTCTAGGCTGGTAAAGGACAGCCAATGGCAGCGCTTGGTACTTTTATCAAATGCAAAAGCCCTGTGTGGACAAGAAGATGATTGAGTAGTAAATAGAGCACCTCTACTAAGAAAACAGACAGTTGCCACAAACACCACTACACATCTTGCTCCCTTTCATATCATACTGAAAATGTAATGCACTATGCACTCTGATGGTATGCACATAAGGCCCTTTTCAGAGGCCCTCAATAACCCTGCCACAGCCACCACACACTGTCACCTCCTGCTTCGGCAGCTTTAAGATTTTCCTGCTAGACCAGAGGTACTCAAACTTTTCCGGCCAGTGGCTCCCTTGAACTCCCCATCATGTTTCTGAGGGCTGGAAGTGACATCATTAAACAGGAAGTGGCCAGAAATATTAACTATATTAAATATAATATTATATTTATTATAATATAATATTGAATACTAAATATATCTTAATTATATTAACCATATCATTAATTAAATGCAGATCTTAAAAATATATTATTAATACACAGCAATATATTATAAATGATCAGCTGCTGATCACTGTTGGAGACAGGATGCTGGAGTAGGTAGATTTTGTCTGGTCCAGGAGGACTCATTTTTTTAAGCTTTGTAAGCATACCAATAGAATTGTTTTATCAAATGAACTTCGTGAACAATCAGTCTGACCAACATTACACACGCACCCCTGTGGACCCCAATCCAACTAGTCATTTCTCCCATTCTCCTTGGATAGGATTGAACCCTTTATTAATTTAATGAAATTAAATTTTTCCAGCAGCTGGTGGGGAAAACAAAAACAGACCATGAAAATATATCAGAGCTGATAAGGGTTTGGTTAGGAAGTTGA
Organism: Tiliqua scincoides; assembly: GCF_035046505.1. Classification (NCBI taxonomy): domain Eukaryota; kingdom Metazoa; phylum Chordata; class Lepidosauria; order Squamata; family Scincidae; genus Tiliqua; species Tiliqua scincoides. The sequence continues at coordinate 22,794,482 of NC_089827.1, read as the reverse complement.
TTTGTCTCCTATACTAGGAGATGCACAGCTCAAGCCTATGCATGTCTACTCAGAAGTAAGTCCCATTAGAGTCAATGGGGCTTACTCCCAGGAAAGTATGGATAGGATTGGGCTGGCAATCACTTCATCAATGGCTGATAAGTATTCCCTTCAAATAGCAAGATTCATCACTTTAAAAATACAGCTTTTCCTCTTCAGTCAAACAACAAGATTAATAAATCACTTTAAAAACAGTACCCTTTTTCTGTTCCTGGTCAAGTAAAGTGTGTGCTTCTCTCTCCCCCCCCCACCTTTGCCAACTGCATGGAAGCAACTTTAAGACCCCTGGTGACTGATAAAATAGGAAGCGTTTTATTTGGGGAAGGGGAGGAAAGCGGGAAGGTTTGGAGATCAAAAGGGGGGAGTGGAAGAGGGAGGGGGTTGAAAAGAGAGATTTCACTTTGATGAGAAGCGATCCCAGGCTGAGAACTAGGAACCAACAAGCCAAGGATCAGCGAGGGTTAAGGACTGCAAGCTGAGCATGCTCGGTACTTGCCAGATGGGGGTTGGAGTTGAAGGGCGAACTCAGAAGGCGGCAGCCTTGGAGTGGAGGGAGAAGAGGGCAGGGCGGCAGCAACCACTCTCGCAGCTGAGCAACTCCTGTTTCTTCTGCTTTAAAAAAAAAGCGCAGACGACGGGCAGAAGACGGGCTTGGCTAGTAATCTGCCCAGGGGTGTGACTGTATCGCTGTATCGCTGTCCTGCGAGAGGACATCCCGCGCCTCCCTTTTGAGTTCCTGGCACCTCCCTAAAAAGCCATGCCACACAGTTCGAATAACACTGTGCTACACCATAGCAGGAGAAGGAGAAGCCAGAGTGGTGCAACAGGAAGATGAAAAAGCCCCAACACATCAGCCTTCCCTTCCACCTGCTTCTGCGGCTAAGAACCTGGAAGTAATTGGCAGTGACATCATCATGTGACCGCCAATTACTTGCACATCTGCGCACTCGGGTGTGCTCTTGGATGCCCCCGAATGTGGCCCCCCAGCTGTTAAAAGTTGGACCACTCGGGATCTAGAGCAGCTATTTTCAACCTTTTTCATTTCATGGCACACTACAAGGCACTAAAATGGTCAAGGCTCACCATCAGGTTTTTGACAATTAACAAGGCAGGTCATGCTGCCAGTGGGGGGGCTCACATCCCCCCTTGGCCCTAGTAATAAATGACCTTCCCCCAAATTCCTGTGGCACACCTATGGACCGCTCATGGTATACCAGTGTGCCACGGCACAGTGGTTGAAAATGGCTGATCTAGAAGATTTAAAGTTTAGTTCAATCCAAACAAAAGACAGACACCTACATTTCAGGGTAGAAAAGAGGTAGGATTGAAGCAATTCTATGCACACTTTCAGAAATTAAGCTGGCAATATTCAGAAATAGCTATGCCTTCCTTTTGCGTGAAATAGTCTTCAAACAAATGCTAGAGAAAAATGTAATAATAATTTAAAAAATAAATATGACTTTTATCATGGGCTATATTCCAGCTGGAAACTGTGGAAAAGATACTGTGCTGCTGAGAACAGTATCTCAGTATCTGAGAACCTAATTTATGACTAGTGGTGGTGGTTCCCATTGATATATTGCTGAATGTTTTGACTCTAGTTTCAGCAACAATCATGTTCAACACAAATCATTTTTAAGCTGGGCGAAGAGGTTAAACTGTGTAGGGTTTGAAAACACATTACTGGCAGAATCCTACTATGTTACTTGGTTTCATCCTATAGCATGACTTGACCTTGATGCGTCCAGTACTTCTCTCGGGAGCCAACAAGAAGACTTACAACTAAATTAGCTGCAGTTGTGCCACAAACAGATTCTAGTTTCTAGTCAAGAATCTGACACATTCTTACAACTGTTGAGAATTTCATCTTCCCCTCAACTACAAAAGTCTCATATTAAACACAACATTTTGTAAAAATATGAAAGCAGTGCCTATTAGGGCAGGGGTGCCCAAACCCTGACCCCGTTGCCTTCTGTAGCCATCAGGGACCCCCAATCTGGCCCGCGGGGAACGCCCAGTCTCCAATGAGCCTCTGGAGACTTGCTGGATCCCATGCTGGCCCAACACAACTGATTTCAGCACAAGGACTACTGTTCAACATCTTGCGTGAGCTGCGGGCTCCCTCCACTGCTTGCTTTTTCACATCTATGAAGCAGCAACAGCAGCTAAGAAAAGGCCAACCTTGCTTCCACAAGGCCTTTTATAGGCCTTGAGCTATTGCAAGACCTTCATTCATTCATACAAGTTCCATCTCTAATATATTCATTTATGTAAATTTATTCAAATTTTAAATGTAAATTAATTCTTTTTTCCCTGGCCCCCAGCACAATGTCAGAGAGATGATGTGGCCCTCCTGCCAAAAAGTTTGGACACCCCTACATTAGGGTTTGAATTTCTTTTTCGCTATCTAAACCGGGGTGGGCAAACATATTGGCAGGAGGCCACATCATCTCCCCGACACTGTGTCAGGGGCTGGAAAAAAAAATTAATTTACATTTTAAATTTGAATAAATTTACATAAATAAATACATTAGAGGTGGAACTTATATGAATGAATGAATTTTACTGAGCTTATTTATAATACACATGAGAACTATGAACTGTTTGCCACACTCCCCTCGCACAGTGAAAACATAGAAACCAAGTCAGAAACATTGAAGATTTTTTTTGTGAGGGTTGGGAGTGTTGAGGAATCTGGGAAGAGTCTGCTTCTTCACCCTCCTATCAGTCACATAGAATGTATTTCCATCTGACATAAGGAATAGTTAAAGAAAAAACTAGATATGTTAATTGAAAGTCAGCAGTAAATAATATCTACATTCAGCCACCTAAAAACCTCCAGAATGCAACTGTATACAAGAGGGCTTGTATACCTAGTCTTTCGAGACTGAAGGTTGCCAACAAGAGGGCTGCAAGCATCTTCTGTATCAAAATCTCCATAACCGCTTTTCACCCGGGCCCAGCCCAGGTAGCCGGGAACTCCTCAGGAGTAGAGGCCTCCTCGGGAGTAAGACCTAAACACCGTCAGGACTGGGGTCCCAGGTAGGACACCTCCCTGGGAGTAGGGCCTAGTGCCTCCTGGGAGCAGCAAGCAGCCACGTGGCCAGAAGGGGTGGGGCTGGCCCAGCCAGAGACTGGCCTCATAAGGAGGCTGGGCAGCCTAAGGAGAGGTTGCTCCTCTCCAGGTGGGAGCAGGATCGAGGGGAAGGCCAGAGGGGGTAGCAACCCCAGCCTTATGCAGATGATCCAGGCCCCGAAGGGAACTTTGCTTACATCAACCCCAGAGAGAGGGGCTGGGAGCTCCCCGATCCTAGACTTGCCTGGGCCCTGGGTGGGACGTCAGGAGGAGCGAAGGTACATACCTGAGGACTTGGAGCCAACTACCTCCACTGGAGGCCGGCTGATCGGAGGGGCAAGCCCGGAGGTACCTGGGGTCCTCCCGAGGACAGCTAAGCTGACCCTGGACAACAGCACGGCGGCCATTGGGAACCCATACCCCTGGCCAACAGGCACCAGCCAGAGAGCTCTGCCCGAATCCTCAAGGGGCCAGGGAGGAATGGGGAACGAGCCTTTTGTGCGCCGACAGCATGAGTCTGTGTAAAGCAAAGGGGCCTGTGCTGTAACAAGCCCCATGAATGTCAAGCGGCTGACACAAGTAAACAGTCTGTGCAAAACAGCTGTGTCTGCCTCCCATCCTTTTTTCCGCCAACGACCAACTCTCATGGACAGGGTAAGCCCTTTGCACTCGGGCACACCCCAAGGGGCGGGGTCTCCACCTGCCATGGACATTACACCGCCCCATCAGGCTGTACCCACAGGAAGTCCAAAAGAAAAATACCTACACAGTTAAACATAACTAATGGATTTTGGAATTCCAATATTAGGATCTCTCAAGCCTTCCTTATGCTATCCAAACCCCTTGTGACATCAGGGAAGCAAAGTCAACAGCAGAAGGAGGAAGAAGTCATAGGCTCGCTTTCAGATCAGATCAGCAACTTCCCAAGAGAGGATCCAGACAGCCTGAACTTATGTTATTCTTACCACCAATGTTCCTTCAGTCTTAACTGATGTTAAATGGGAAAGGACAGAGCTCAGAAACATAATAGTAATCTTGGCAAAATGAAGACTCCTGTTCCCTGCTAGGAATTTTCATCCCTATATCTCCAAACATGTAAGCCAACACTACCAGAGTAATTTCAAATGATCATAACAGCTAGAAGCATTTATTTATTTACTGCAAACAGTTTTTGATATGAAGTTAACCCTCCTAAAAGGCATGTTTCTTTTTCTATAATGAAAAAAATAATCTCAACCACATGTATTTCTAGGTATGTAGTGACCTAGAACTCCAGTGACCTACTGACTTGAAACTGATGCTCAAAACCGTAAGAAGAAATTCACCGCAGGAGATGTCTGCTCTGCTACAGTGGGCCTGTAAAGTATTGAATGACGTTGCAGTATCACGATCAGTATTAAATTGCCACTGTCTTTGAAGTTTGCAGGTTCAGGTCTACGATAAAAGTTACTGCAATACTCATTTGCATCCTCCTTCTGAGGCAGCCCCCTTCTTCCATGTGGTTTGGATGCCATAGGGTAATACAAGTTAGACAAAACAACTGGACCTCGTCCAAAATGAAAAGACAATACTTTTTGTTCCACAGGGGAATATAGAATAACTTCTGCTATAGGCAGGCAAAGGATCAGCAGTCAGATATGGAGGTTCAAGGCAACAGAGAACATGCAACTACCAAGGCAGTTTCATACATTACAAAAACAGCCTGAGTTCACAAAAGCACACACACACATATCTGAGAGATGCCTGAAAGCACTTCTCCCCTAGGAATGCTTAACAACAACACTTGGCCTTGGAGAAGCCTTCTAGTTTTGTCTCTTCCAAATGGCTGACCACCAGAACCTATCAAATGAATATTCTGCATTTACCAATCATTTTATGACCCTTACCTGCCAATTACTAAACATGTTACCAGTTATATTATACTTTTATAAGTGTCTTTTCTAAGCATTTCATAGTAGTGCCCAGTAAAGTTATAAGATATCAATAAAACTGATATAACCAACAACCATCAGTCCTATACACATCAGTGGATCTATTTAGAGGTTATTTCTCCGAAGGATTGTCCTCAGAAAAGAACAGGACTATTGTGTGATTTGTGTGAGGACTAGGGCTCACATAATTCTTTTCTCTACACAACTGTCATGCTTGGGAGAACAACAACAACATCCAAAAATGGTACAGCCAACAAAAACAATAAAACCAGCATCAGCTCAACCAGCCAACTTCAACCTGGCCCTGTCCAAATGCTCTTCTAGAACACACCAGTTTCCCTTGCTTACAGAAGTTGGTCAGTTAAACCACATGTTCCTTAGACTGCGGCTAGTACTTTGGCAGTACGAAAAGCAAATTAAAGCATGGCTTACTTGCAAGAGAATGGAAATCCTTTATTTCGGTTGCACCTCTTGGCACATTGTTCCGTGGTGTTTAGAAGCTTGGTTTTCACTTTCAGTGTCTTGTCTATCCTCACTAATGAAGTATCGGCTGTCTTCCTGTAGTCATGAAGAGCATTTCGCTTTACTTTGCCTTCTGTAGAAAGAACCAACGTGAATTAATTGTCTTAGCAAGAGGAACACACGGTATTCTTATAATTGAACAGTAATGGACAATGAATAAGTGTTCTTTCCCCTTACAGCATTTAAGAGCATAACAGAAAGTAGGGAATATAATATTACACAACACACTGGCGTACGTTACATGGATCGTCCAGGTTTCCATTCCTAGCTAAGGGTTACAGAGCTCTGAGAGGCCAGCTGGAAGGGGTGGAGACAGTGGCAGAGGGTCCCGCAGGATTCCATCCCCTCTCTCGTGCCCAATCTGCTTAGGCCTGAACCAGCTAATTTTGCTGGCACGGTTCTGAATAGCCCCATAGCAGCTATTGGGGCTTTCTCCGGGCCAAGGGGACAAACATCCCTTTACCTCAGGGAGACCTCTAGCAGCTTTCTTTAGCACGCTGGATACTGCCTTGGCCGTTTCAGTACCACTGCATCACAGCGTGGACAGTCTGGTTAGGATTGGGCTGTAGCTCTGGTTAATTACACTGCATTTCTGGTTGACTGCACTTAATGCAGAATTGTAGTTTAAAGCAGTGTTTCTCAAACTGTGGGCTGGTACCCATTAGGTCGGTCACAAGCCAATTTCAGGTGGGTCCCCATTCATTTCAATATTTTATTTTTAATATATTAGACTTGATGCTACCATGGCATGGAATTGGGAGAAATGTTATAGATTTGTACTTTTTAACAGGCTGTTCTGTATATGTTTTTAACAATGATAGTAAATGAAATTTACTCTTGAGTAAGTGTGGGTAGGATTGCAGCCTAGGATTGTTAAAAAAATTTCTGTTTAATGATGTCACTTCTGGTCATGACATCACTTCTGGTGGGTCCTGACAGATTCTTCTTCTAAAAAGTGGATCCTGGTGCTAAACGTTTGAGAACCACTGGTTTAAAGGAAAATATTCACTTAGGACACAATCCCAAACCCTTAGGTCAGTGCTTTCCAGCACTGACATAAGGGCAATGCAGCTCTGAGGTAAGGGAACAAACATTCCCTTACTTTGAGGAGGCCTACATGAGTGACACTCAACTGCAGGATGCAGCACATGACCCATTGGCACCACTATGCCAGTGCTGGAAAGTACTAACATAAGGAACCCCTGGGGGCTGGGGAATAAAAATAGGCCCTCAGTTTGGCTGTACTTGTCGTAAGAGGTGACTAAACAGCCACCGGGTAGATGGGACTCGTCAGCCTGGGAAGGCAGCTCATCTGAGGGAAGGAAAACTCTGATCCCAAACCACCACTGCCTTGTGGCTACATCCAGTTATGGAAAAGGCTTCAGGAGTCAACCTCGAGGCAAAATCCGGAGCAGGAGTCCCTGAGGCAGTTCATGGCTGAACACAGTCACGTTCTGGCAACTCCTGCGACTCCACTGGAACCAACCATATTGGTCTCTGCCTTTCCATTGGACCATTTCAGCAACGTGGAGAGGGGGGATTTGCTGCATGGGTAACTGTCTATCCCCCATATCTACTTTACCCAGGCTTCGTGCACTGGACAGGACACTGTTCCAGAACCACCATTCAGAGCATGATACCATAGTCTTCTGAGACTGAAAGATGCCAACAAGGGGTTAGGATTGCACCCTTAATGAATTTTTACCCCACCTTTCTACCATCCAGTGGGGTACCCAAGGCAATTTACAATAAAAAGAAACAATACAATAAAAGATTAAAACAGTATTAAAACCTAAAACAAATCAGATCCAATGGATCACCAATTCAAATTAGATTCATTTTTTTTTAAAGTCTGCTGCTCTCAGCTTTGTTCACATAGTAGTTAGCCATGGTTCTGAATTATGTCTGAGCCAGACGTGTTTACACAGGCATTATAAAGTAAAGGGAAGGGGAGTGGCAGTAATAATGCAATGGCAGTAAAAATCTCTATGTTTGATTTTATTATGGTAGTTAATCCTTTGGATAACAGACTCATCTGAAAGCAGTAGTTAATTGAGATATGACATTAATTTTTCAGATGCAACTATGTCAACGGTTGCTGGATTTCTTTACATAAAAATACTGAATTGGGCAAATTGATTCTTAAGATCATTGCTTTAAAAAGCACTCAGAGGAATACTGCAGAAGCAAAATCTGAAAAACTGGTAATTCAAAAAGCCAAATTAAATTCTGTCAAATTTTTAGATTGGTGCAAAATTTTGGCTAGAATCCAAAAGTATCTCCCAAGTAGTAGGCAAGCCTAAGCAGAATTTGGTCTATGTCTCTTAAACAGCAAATCCACTGCTTTTTGCAGCTGAGGGAAGTTTCAAAAGCAGCTGCTAATATAGCAAGAGAGGCTTCACTTTAAAATCAAAAATTTCACTGGAAATGCACAGGCCCTTGGACACAGGATCCCAGCCTTTGTTTCAAAACGAAAGATCTGCTAAATCAGTGTTTCTCAAACTGTGGGTTGGGACCTATTAGGTGGGTCGTGACCCAATTTCAAGTGGGTCCCCATTCATTTCAATATTTTATTTTTAATATATTAGACTTCATGCTACCATGGTATGTGATTGCATTTGGGGAAATGTTACAGACCTGCATTTTTAACAAACTACTATGTATATTCTTTTAACAATGATAGTAAATGGGACACTTCTGGGTAAGTGTGGGTAGGATTGCAACCTAGGATTGTTAAAAAAAATTTCTTGTTTGATGATGTCACTTCCAGTCATGACATCACTTCTGGAGGGTCCTAACAGACTCTAATTCTAAAAAGTGGGTCCCAGTGCTAAATGTGTGAGAACCACTGTGCTAAATGATATGAACTCCCTGGACAGGCATGCTCAGTTTTCTAGTATTTGGGAGATGGGATGGGCGTTACCAGAGCAGAGAACTAGCATGCCCAAGTTTTGTAGAGTATTGAAGACTGAAGCCAACCTGAGTGCTGTAGGCGATTCAGGAGAACTGTCATGGAAACTTTGTGCTAACATTATTCACAAGGTTGAGATAATTTTATCTTGGAGGAAGTTCCAACTCAAATTTTGCCACATCTGGTCTATTCCTCATGAACATGAGAATTTGTAAACAAAGCCATTTGACTAAAGCTTGAGACTTTTCCCTCACTTCTCTTAAGAAGGTCAAACTTGAAATGGGCTCCGTAAGCACTTCTACTACTCAGGGAATAAGCAATGCTTAACATAGAGAGGGAGAGAAAATTAAGCGACTAGGGTGGCAGATTATAAAGATTGCTAGGCTTGGATATGGGAAACTAAAGTTCACATCCTGACTCAGTTGTGAAGCTTACTGGGTGGCCAAGTCACACTCTCTTAGCCTAACCTATACTTCACAAGGTTGTTGCAAAGATAAAACTCTGCTCTGAGGTCCACAAGGGTGGAGTACAAGTGCAGCAAATAAATACAAATAAACTATCAGCAATTACAACAAGATACGCACACAAAAAACCTGGCACATAACATAAGCTTTATTACTTTTATTCTCTGGTTTACATTATGATAGTTTGGGGGGGTAGCTGATTTCATTCTACCATAAGAAATATGTTAATCTAGAAGCAACTGCAACACAATTCAGTGCCAAGAAGATGCCACATCACTGCACATGCAGTATATTTTTTGTTTCTCATTTTGCAATACTTCCTTCCTTCCTCTAAAGCAGTTGCACCAGTAATAAGCCATGGGCTGTCAGAAACAATAAGATAACAAGTACATCTGACATTTCCTAGAAGGATTTAAAAAAATTAAGAAATTGTAGACAGCGCACCACGCTGTACTTTCACTGTACACAGGTTTTAAAATCAGTCAAGCAAATGTGACTTGCTACAGAAGATGAAACGTGAGCTTCAGTCCAGTATCCAGTCCCACATTCATCTACTTACTATATCAGAAGCCACAAAATAAATCTGGCAAACGCTTCCCCAGCTCAACTCCTCTCCCCTCACCTTCATTTTCTACAGATAGTTCTGTCCACTCACCTGCAGTGAGGTTACACCCAACTTCAAGACTATTTTGCCAGCATCTGTACCATATATAGACTTTCAGACAAACTTTACAATACAGGTGTGCACCACTTAACGACGGGAATATGTTCTTCAATCCTTGTTGTTATGCGATTAGGTTATTAAGTGAACATTCAGTCCAATTTTTTTGCCTTTGTTGTGTAAACAAACACTCCCTGCCAGACACTAGCTGGCTGCACAGGCTACTGGAGATAGATTGCCTCTTCTTTGCATTAAGAGCCTCTCTGTTGTGTAAACAGACACTCTGTTGCAGGCTATGAGAGATGCAATTGCCTCATTAAGAGCATCTTTGTTGTGCTTTGACCACCATCACATATGCAGTCCGTTGTTAAGCGAACGGTTGTTAAGCAACGCACGCCTGTAGTGCAAGAGGGCCGGCAAATGCAGTTCTGCTACACTATCTATAGGGTTTTTCTCACAATTATACAGGATATTAATATAATACAATACCACTCACTTCAGTGGTTGTTTGCAGTCAAAATTCTCCTGAACATTGAACTTAGATATAAAAGTACTGTAATTATATTGCTGGGAATTTGCTTGTTTTTTCCTATAAAGTTGTTTTGGCTAATTTGAGAAGGAATACCAAGGTGTCTAGCAAATCATTTGAATTTTTTTTTTTTTTTTTTTTGCTATCTCACACTGATACTGAACCTTACATAAGCATATCATTCTATATATCAATAAAGTGAGTGTCCTGCATGGAGAGAGACAGAAAAGCAGGGGTGAGTAGAATAGGAGTTGGTGGACCTCTGAGAGGAATTTTATCAGTACAAAGTTTCTTTTGGGCCCCTTCCCTTCTCCACTGGATCATAATTTCTATGAATTATAATATATAAAACTATGTGGGCTTGCACAAAATGTGAATGCTGGTCTTCACACAATAGATGCAAACGTTTTCGAAGATCCCAGGAAATGTTTGGCTCCCTTCGTTTTGACCCCTGGGTCCCCTTTTTGACTCTGGGCCCAGGCACAATGTAGCCCCTGCACCCTCCCTCGTGGGTCCTGTTGGTGGGTTTACCGGGAAATACTCTTTCTGCTGAATGTCTCCATCTTCTACCCACCACCCAAAACTAGTTGGCATCAAACAGTAAAAAGACTTCCTCCAACTTTTCAGCCCTGTTCGCAAGGTTAGGTTGCCAACCCACAAAGACTGGCCTTTAATCTCCAGGAATTAGCATTCAACTTCAGATGACTACCGAGAGCAACCTTGGAGGGGCTCAAGGAATTTTTAAAATTTTTATCATGTTGGGTAAAAAAATCTCCAGAATTTTTAGCTTCAGTCAGGGTTAGCAACCCTATTTACATGCATCGGAAAGAGGGCCACTCGTGTCTTTTTTTGTGAGGGAGAACCTGAAAAGACAGGTCACGTTTCACCCATTGTACTGCCTAGGTTGGAGATGGTGACAACAGTGGCAAATTTATTTATTTATTACAATATTTATATACTACCTTCCTCAATAGACTCAGGGCAGTTTACACAGGCAGGCTGAGAATAAATCCATGTTCCAATGAGAGTTTTTACAAGTGTTATTCCATGAGACAATCTCATAGTGGTTCTTACACATTTAGCTCCGGGACCCACTTTTTAGAGTGAGAATCTGTCAGGACACACTGCAAGTGATGTCATGACCAGAAGTGACATCATCAACCAGGAAAATTTTTAACAATCCTACTCACACCTATCCAGGAGTAAGTCTCATTTACTATCATTGTTAAAATAATATACATAGCAGCTTGTTGAAAGTACAGGTCTGTAACATTTTCCCAAATGCAGTCACATACCATGGTAGCACCAAGTGTAAACTATTAAAAATAAAATATTGAAATGAATGGGAACTCACCTGAAATTGGCCCAAGACCCACCTAGTGGGTCCCGACCCACAGTTTGAGAAACACTGTGACATAGACACATGTCTATGTGATTCTATGACATAGAACATCCATTTCTCCAGTGTTTCCCTTCATAGTTCAGTCGTCATCCTGGCTGCCGGTTCTGCACTTTCCAAGCTCTCGCAGGCAGCTACAAACCAAGCTTCAGACTGGCGTCTCAAGAATATAATCTGTTCTGCCCACTGACTCCTCCACAGTCCACTCTTCTGCAAAGTCAGTGGTCTCCCATTCACAGAACTAATCCTGCTTAGCTTTTTCAGGCAAGATAATTGAGATGACACTCCCTATCCTACCCAACCGATTTGCTTTCCTGGCAAGGGCAGCTTGCCCCATTCTCTCCTCTTACCCCATTCAGAGTGAGGGCAATATGACACAACAAAAATTGCACTTCCTCTTGAGTTCATGTTTCCTCTTGTAATATTACAGTGCAGTAGTAACCAACTGGATTGGGCTATTTGACATTGCAACATCATCACGTTCATAATGTGATAAAAAGCACCCTACGCAGAAGACAAAAAGTGGCACCAAAGTACCTTCCCTGAGAGGTATGGTAGGCGCAACATGGTAAGCTTTTGGAGAGAAAAGTCAGGATTCATAATAAACCTTTTTTATGCTAAAATGTGTGTGCGCAAATATTCTGTGCAGCACCTGCACAGTTGTCTCTGGAAGCAGCATGAGGGAAAGGCAAAAATGCACTAAGCCCCACACTAGGTTCTAATTATTTGACCTTCTTCACACATAGGAGCTAATGCCCATTATGCAAATTCCTACAACAGGGGACTACATATGGAAAAGCAACTTGGTGGTAGCATCAATTGTCTACGTCAGTGGTTCTTAAACTTTTTAGCTCCAGGACCCACTTTTTAGAACAACAATCTGCCAGGACCCACTGGAAGTGATGTCATTACCTTGTAATTGATGTCATAGCTGGAAGTGACATAATCAACTTAGGTTTCAAACCTAAGCTGTGATCAGCCAAAGTTTCCATTACATAGTGCACTCGCACTGTTATTTTGCATAGCTTGGTATTCAAACATTCCAGCTCAGAAGTCCAAAAAGAACACCGACTTGGATCCTTCTCCAACCACACAGCCCTCTCCCCTTTCCAGCGTCCCATCTTCCCACCTATTCAGGGCAAAGCACCAGGCCTCTTTCTCACCATGTCCCTCCCCAGCAGCTCTGCACCTGTATTTTCAGCACCGTATTTTCAATGGCAGCTGAGCTACGTGCCACGCAACCCACCTGAAATTAGTTCACAACCCACCAAGTGGGCCTGACCCACAGTCTGAGAACTGCTGATCTAGGTATTTCCCACCCAATCAACAGCATCCTTCCAACTGGCCACCGGTTGGGTGAGAAAGACCCACACAATCAGTGCTGTTACATGGTGGAATCCCTCATTCGTAGTTTTCAGTCACATGACATTGCAAAACAGCGCAGTAGTGAGCTGCATGTGGAAGGGGCCTTAGCAATTACAAAGTTTGACAGTAAAGAAAGATTTAAAAAAGGGAGAATGTTGAAAATGAAAACATTATGTGTTATGGCCACATCACTGGAGTCAGATTCTCCTAAAACCGTTGGTTCACATCATGCCGGAATTGAACTAAATAATATAGGAAGGTTAAGAAAAACAAGATCTCCTAAACTCTCCAGCCTGAACAAAAATGTAACAGAGTTATAGAGGAGGTAACTGTATACCTGTTCCAGATTTTTCCTGGAACCAAGTAAAATTGAAGACATGCCAGGGAAGAGATTACATCTTTTGCAGTAGTGGATAGAATGCCAATAGATATTAATCTACTGAGAGAGCTACTGACTAGCCAGTAGTCATCCGTTGGAGAAACTTAATCAAAAGTATGTTATTATTATTATTAAGAAAGGAATTTCACTCAGTACTGGATGCCTTTGTCAAAGGAAACAAGTTATCACTATTGTGCAAGGCCCTCCTTTATGTGTGCATGTGTGTGCGTAAGGGGCAAAACACATACACACACACACAAACACATTCTTCTGCTTCCGGGCAATTAACAGATGAATAATTAAAAAAATCAAATTATGTGTAGTAAAATTAATAACCAGGTCACTGCAAAGATACAAAACAGATTCGCAAAGCCTAATCAAACATAACCCCAGGGCTAACAAAATCGAACTCCAGTCCAATTGATCTTTTTAAAAAACAAAAACAGCAGTGAACGAACTGCTGGCAAAATGGGGGTGGGGTGTCATAAGAAGATTTTACATTTCTGAACAAATGTTCTTACCAAGGAAATTGTGGTCTACTTATAAAGGCACATAAGGAAGTAAAACATATTGTGCCATTACATGTGCTTGACAATTGTGTCTGAGAGCATCTACCTAATCAAGAATCTGCTCTTTGCCTAATTATACTGCTGCTTATTAGCCAAGTTCCCATCACCAACCCCTTGCTGTTGCATGTACCCTAGGAGCAGACCAAGGATTTGCCTGTTATTGGAAACCTGGCTTTCTCATTTATTAAATGCTGCCTTCACAATATTCATCAGGAGAGACTGCTAAAAGGGCCAGACAGCAACAGATAATGGCACCAGTAGGCTAACGCTGTATACTGTACTGCAGCTTGGAAGTACATGCTTGAAAGCATAACTTCTCCTCCTCCTCCAGGATTAGGTTATCTGTGCAACATAAGGATAGGAAATCCTGGCACAGATGCCTAGGCTGCTAGAACCTCCAAATAATGAATAGCCGTGCTGGTGCTTGAGAATAGCATTAGCAAAGCTCTTCCCACATTTAATAAAGCCACCAAAGTTTCATACTGCAAGAATTGCAGCAAAACCAGCAAGAATTGCAGCATGAACCATGCAGTGGAGTAGCTAGAGGGGGTGCAAAGCACTACATCTTTTTCTCACATTAGTCTCATTTACATTGTTTGGGAAGCAGCAGAGATTTGCAAGTCAGGCATGGTTTAACTCAGGTCAGGGCACAAGTCTCTACCCCCATGACTCTACTCAAAAACGAGTCATAACATGGGCACTTTCCAAGTCACCCAGAGCATTTTCTTGAGTCTCGAATAGTTTCCTTTAAAAACCCAATCATGGGGGGGAAAAAAAAACAGGGCTGTTGTTAGACTCAAGTCACCTGACTTGAGTTTCCATCCCTGGGAAGCAGAAAAAAAAATATGGTGAAACGGTCACTCAAGAAACCTCTGTGCGAAAGCAGCAGCAGGATGACTCCAATCCTCTGAACATCCTGCTCCAGAGTGGTGCATTAAGGGTGGTATATAGCAGTGGTTCCCCAACTGTGGGTCCTGACCTGATTTTTTGGTGGGGCACAAAACTGACAAGCTGATAGCTAGCAAGAAAAATGCATTGAGCCCTATGGAAACAAAAACAGAGCAGCACATGTGTGTTTACTGGTGAATAGGCAAACATGCCTTGGCTCATATTAAAGGCCAGGCAAAGGGGAACTCAAGGACAACAGAATGGTTCTGATCCAATGAACGTGGAGCTCAACAAACACTCTAGAAGGCAATCCCCACCACTGTAGTAAAAAGGATTAAAACAGAGACATGAGGGGCTGGTAAATAAAATTTGTTCTATTTAGTTTTATAATGCTAAGTGGGTCTCAATACAGTGACGTTTTAAAAAGTGGGTCCTTTTAAAAAGCGGGTGTGAAAAAACGTTTGGGAACCACTGGTATATAGGGATCAGTGTAGTTGATCCACTACCATTTGAAACTGACCTCTCTGCTCGGACACCTAGTTTAGGAGAAAGAGAATGTATTTCTTACATTACAGAGAAGAAAAATGAATTTGTTTGCCTGGGCACAGCAATTCAAAACTAAAATACGTACTTCATTAATTGAGAAGCAATTGCTATAATGCACATTTGGAGGTAAGCAAATAAGACTTACATGGATTGCACTTTTGTAGAAAAAGCATTACTTCATTATGCACAATTCTCATGCATGTGCCTATTTAACCAGGTGCCCATGCACACAGGAAGCAATTGCTAGCTATGGCTTTCCAACATACCATGCAGTGAAAGACACATGTAGATCACAAACACAGGTTTCATACCATTTGTTTTTTTTAACCACAGATTTGATTCCATATAGAAAATCATTAAAAGCAACCCTTTGGCAGCCAGCATAAGGATGGTAACTACATGCTCACCCCACACAGGATCACAACAACATCTGCAGTGGGAAGGATTGCATGACTCTCTTTACTTCAGAATTCTGGTGAATACTGTGATGCAAGGATACATCACAGAAGGTGGTTCTCTTTCTGTCCTTGTATGCACAAATGGCAACAGTGGCAACTTGGACATTCATAAAACAACTCTCCAGTTCTACAAATATGTTCACAACTTAGAATACTACTGCGCACTGTATTCTTGTACCCTCCTGAGCAGGTGCAAAGGGCACAATGGTCTATTCTTGCTTTCCAGTGCACTTGTTAAACTGAATACAAAGAAGCAGCCTTAGTACTCTCTTACAGAAATACAGTACAAAATATGAATTCATTGTTGGAGAATACCTCACTCTTCTGCTGTGCCTCTACACCTCTTTAAGATTCATCGTTCCTTATTTCTGGCACAGTATGTTGATTGGGAAAAAGTTGCAAGCAAAGTGAAAACACACACACACACACACACACACACACACACACACACAGAGAGAGAGAGAGAGAGAGAGAGAGAGAGAGAGAGCTTGTGTGTTTCATATTCTCACCAACACTATGAAAAACTACAGACCGACCATAAAATATTAGTGTGCCATATCATATTCCACCCACAGAAAAAATATAACAAATGGTGCAAGGAAGAGAGGAAGTGACAACACCTGTGCTTGATCCCATGAATGACTATACATATTCCGTAACTTTCCTTTACCCACAACTTCTCACCCAACCATTCAACTACACACTGTGGCAGACAGAATCATATGTCTTCTTCGAACAACCTTCACTGGCATGGCAAGCATCTAAAGATATTAAGCTATGAGCTAAGGAGGCCCTGGTTCAAATCTCAGATACAACCATCATTGGGTAGGTTTAGGCAAGCCATTCTCCGTTAGTCACATATCTGTAAAATGGGCATAATAATACTGGCTTTCCCTTCCCTACCTGGAGCCAAAGTGGTTAGAAAACCTAACGGGACCTTTCCCAGCTCAATGGATTCTTCACAATGAGTTTATCATCTTCTCAAGTTGTGGTGCTTCCAAGCAAATATTAAGAAAGGACAAACACAAGATGCCTGCTGACAGTAAACAGGCCCTGTTCAAAGGGCACCCCTACTCCAAATTGGTGGCAAAATATGAACATGAAATATGCTGCAATTTGACTACCTTTAGTGGCACTGCCTAATCTGCCACCTGAGATAGCTTACTTTACCTAGTTTGACTTTGGTTCTTGAGCCCTCTCTGGGTGGTCACTGTCAACTAATTTTCATGGTAAATAATGAGCAGATAGTTCCTTCCACCCCTCCATTGATATAGGACTCTAATAGACCATGGACACCAGCAGCAAGCATGCCTTTCATGCATCTCAAGGATATGAAATTGGAGCAGTAAGCTCATAATTATGCCTGGAACTTATCTCACATTTTCTCCTACTACAAAGTTTATCAGGAAGTTTTGGCTGCTTTTCGAATTCCAAATAAACCTACTTACATGTACAGAGCAGATGAAAAGCAAGATGTGAAACGGTACCTTCAAAATATTCATTAAATGACAACTGGAAAAACATTGGCCTCCAGTGGCCTCCATTTGTAAGTACTCTGATGGGAAGAGCTGCAATGGGTACACACACACACACACATCAGGATAGTGAGCAACTACTCCCCTGATTGCTCCAATAACCAATATTTGCCTTCAGGAGAGCAAAAAAGAAGTCTTATAATTGCCAACTCTGTTTTCTCATTTAGGTAACAAATCACTGAGGGCCTGACCCAGAGCCCAGCGCGCCAACTTACCACTGGCATGCACTGTCACAAACATGCTGTAAGGCATATTTGCAAGCCTTACCACGGGCTCAGCACCTGAGCTACCCTAGCGCGAGCCCACGCTAGGTCAGCTCCGGTGCTGGGTCCACCTTCCACCGCCCAATGCTCTCCCAGACAGCCAGGTGGCAGAAAGGTGAGTGGTGAGATGGGGGGGAGGCAGAGAATGACATTCTGGGGCAAGGAGAAGTAGGGGGAGGGCAAGAAGAGGTTGGTGGTAAAGCTCAGCTCCACTAGATCCCGAAGCCCGACACAGGACTCCTTGATTCTACACCAGCTCAAGAGCCGCTGCAGAATCAAGTAGCCCCATTGCGGGGCTACTTCCCTTACCTAGGGGAAGGGGACGAAACTCCCCTTCCCCTGTACATGCGCCCGGCACATGTTGGATGCTGCGATAACCATTTCTGGCACTGTTGCAGCCTTGTGCACTGGGCAGCTCAGGATCGGGTTGTAACAGAGATGTGTGGGCAAGTTAGCGAGTAAGAACATTTCTAAGCTGGTACCCTGTATGCACTTATTTTCAAGGCCAACATATGCCCACCAGGCTTAACAGAGTGTGCGTGTGTATTTTGTACTTGGGTAGCTGTACCCAAGTGCAGGATCAATACTTCAATAGAGTGACATGGTCACCTCAGGTAGTAGAGGTGCCTGAAGCTGCTTTTCTTTCCCCACTACCTGGATTTCAAAGAAGAGGTGAATGACATGGAAGGGAAAGTGAGGAGGTGAGAGAAGCGGTGGGCTAGAGCAGGGGTGTCAAACTCATTTTATACAATTGGCCAAACATGGTGCTTCCTAAGGGTTGGAAGTGTCATCATTAAGCAGGAAGTGATGTCATTAAGCAGATGGTAGCCAGAAATAAGCACTTTGTTCTCATGTAGGAACTTATTAATTCCAAATGACAGAAAAGAATGTGTCAATCTTGATCATATTTTGATCCTAAACCCCTGCTAATTGGGTAAGAGGCACTTTTTCAAGTGGGTGCTCCTTTTTTTAGCAGGGGGAGAGTAACTGGCCCACCTCACCCCAGCACTGTCTGTTCTAGTGGCTGTCTGCTGGTGTTCTTTTGCATCTTTTTAGATTGTGAGCCCTTTTGGGACAGGGAGCCATTTAGTTATTTGATTCTTCTCTGTAAACCGCTTTGTGAACTTTTAGTTGAAAAGCGGTATATAAATACTGTTAATAATAATAATTAATAATATTTTCAATATATGAGAGATCCCAATTTTCCCGAGGGCCTCACTTTCAGCAGCGCTGCTTCTGCTGCTGCGTCACTTCACAGCTCAGCAGCTAAGAGGTGTTTTGCAACGTGACACCTTGGCAGAGTTGGTGCTGCTAAAAGGCTGACCCATGTGATAATTGGGCTTTCCCCAGTGCCTCCATTCTCCCTTTCTCACCCTTCCCGGTCTGCCTCTTCTCCCATACTGTTCCTCACCTTCTCAGGCCTCCTTCCATCTCTCCCTCCACTGCCTTAACAAAAGTGGCGCTGCTGAAAGAGCAGCACTGGGAGAGCCCAGTGGGCCGTATCTGTCCCATGGGCCTTATGTTTGACATCCCTTGGCTAGAGCATCAGAGACACTCTAGCCCACCACTCACCTCTCCTCCATCCCTCCCCTGAAAATGAAAAGGAAGATGTGATTGGAATGTTAGAAGAAGTGGAAGAGAAGTGGCAGGAGGCTCATTGTTGGGTAAGGAAGGGTAGCTAAATACACCAAGAGGTCTTGGGCCAACCACGCTGAAGTATAACATCCTTCATCAGTTATCACAAATACAGCCATAAACCCTCAGAAGCACAGATACTTTTCTCCATGAAAGAAAATGCACATCATTTCAGCTGTGTCACTGAGAGATCAGCTTTTCCCCACTAAGAGGCTTTCCTTTCTTTGATTTCAGTGCATGAGTTTCCAGTTTTTATACAACGTTCTAATCTCAAGAGCTTCAGCTTCATTTTCTTGGAGCAGCATTGCTCACAAAAATGGCATTAAAGAGAAAAAAAAAGGGGGAGCAAATTGTTAGCATGGATTAAATGCTCTGTGCTATACAGAAAGGAAAAAAACAAATTTTAAATGGAACAAGCAGCTACCGGCACTAAATGGATCTCATTAAGCTAGAAGGAACATAGTTTGCCAGTTTGAAGACTTATCATTTTCACCACTGACAGCGTACAGTATAAGAAAAATCCACAGCTGGGAGAATGAAATCTAACTACATCAGGCAAACACAGAGAGAGCAAGTCCTGCAAGAAACTCACTATTATTCTGAATATTTTGGCCAAGGATTTCAAGCATCCTGAATGAAGATCAAATTTTTCTCCCATGATGAAAAGCACTGCCATGAAATCTGACTGGATCAGGGCATGCTCACAGGACAGTCAATACCTTTATTACTCAGGTGCTTTACTTACACACTTTAAAACATAATCTGGTGAAGTAGTGTGGACAATGACAAGCAATTTCTGTTGAGTTCAAGAATAAAGTTTTGCCCTGCATTTTGGACCACACAGGCAGGATGGCCAAAACCTTATGCTCAGCTCACTGAGATCCAAGCAGCCTCTGTGGAGGACCGCAGGACAAACCTCTGTGCTTTTCCACTGAAAATGTGGATGTGTATTAGTATTAGAGAAAGGGGTCAAGGTAGGAGCAGTTGGACATATAAATGCTGCAGACTTGAATTGATTTAAGAGGAATTCTCTTTCCCTAGAAGTGCAGTTCAATCAGGAGGGCTAGGAATCTCTAGCACAACATTCAGCCCCTTCAATCAAACTTCAGTTCACAGGAATTGAGGAGAGACAGTAAAATTGGTATAAGCTGATGTGTAGTGTGGATCTGACCTTTAGGTCCTGTCCAAAACGCTATTCTGGAATTACCATCGGCTCAAGAATATGAAAACCGTCATCAATAGAGAACAAATGCTTAATCAGCTTCTTTAGAGCTGCAGCGTGTTCCCCTGGAACATGTCAACAACAGGACTTCTGACAGAAGCAACAGAGAGCAGTGGGCTCAGATGTAAATCCCGAGCAGCTATTATTTTGTTTATTTATTGTGTTAGGAAGCCCACCTTGTGGCTCTGGCTAAGCTATTCTAAGCCAACTCGAAAGGTTATTGTGAGAAGGTAAGAATATACTGTTGACACACACCAAGTAATTCAAATACAACAGGAAAAAAAATTTAAGCAACTGAGTTTACCACTCAACCATTACTATTATTTAGCAGATAACAGGTACACCATTAAAACAGAGGAATGATTTTAATTTGGCTCTCACAAAAGTAAGTATCTCTAAAAATTGTAAACTAAAAAGTGCTGTCTCAGCAGAAGGGGCATAGAGACAATCGATTTTAAAAGGAAAAAAGCTCAAAGATAACTTTCAATACTCATTTCAAACATTGTTCATCATATTTGGTATACTGAGATATTCAGATTGTGTAATCTAGTTTGGCTCACAACTGAAAACAGTCAATATGCATTTTTGTCGAATTCCCTCCCTTCCTGTGCCCTCCAGCAAGGAAAGAGATGCAGCAGTAGGTTAAATGAGGGTACAAGTGCATGGCTTCAGGGAGGAACACATGGAGTCCAACTTGGCAAGCACAAAATTGCTGTACCATTTACAACCAGACCAGTCTAACACCAGCACAGGCTACTCAGCTCTCACTTCTGATCAGTGTGAATGAGATTAGCTTCCACTTGGAAGTCAACAGTGTGCACCTAAAAGTCTGAGCTCCAATTAAAGTTACACCTGCTAAAAAAATGGCACATGAGTAGCAAAGTGTGTGTGCGCGCGCACGCATGCTTTTATTCTTTTATGGGGGAGGACAGCCGTGTGTAGAAATACTTCCCTTCTGAGAAAATAAGACTGAAATATAATCCAGGTTCTCCAGTGACGTCCTGGAGAGGATGGGGGAACCCAAAGACTCACCTTCCCCCTAAATAAAATTAACAAATGATTAAGGGCCCAATCCTATCCAACTTTCCAGCACCGGTGCAGTTGCAATGCAGCCCCAAGGTAAGGGAACAAATATTCCCATATCTAGAGGAGGCCTCTGTGATTGCCTCCTCACCACAGGATGCAGCGCATGCCCCATTAGCATGGCTGCACCAGCACTGGAAAATTGGATAGGATTGAACCCTAGGAAGTTTACAAGGGGGAGAAAAGAGGTAGGATAAGGACAATTCTGGAAATAAAGTGGAAACACCAACTCACCACCCTCATAAATCAGGCACATAAACTAAAGATCCCCTGCACAATCAACTTTTTTTAAAAGCAATGTTCGGAAACAGCACTTGGCATTAGGACTACAGAACTATCTACTATACACAGCTGCACAAACAATGGGGGGACTAGCAGTTATCTCCATCATGCTGTCAAAATCAAACTTCTCTACAATAAATATGTGTGCGTCTGTCCTTCATATTCACCCCAAAATGATAATATGTACATTGGCTTCACACTATATGCCAATTTGTTTACAACTGTCCTACGCAGCCTGGTGTCACCACTAGATCTTTTCCTGATCTACCAGGCACAGGTTTTTGCATGCCTTCCCAGGCTTAAGAGAAAAGAGAGAGAAGCAAAACACTTTTTTAACAATTACCCAGGACAGAACAAAAGTTGCAACTTGTACAGTGGCCACTACTCCACAGTAAACTCTGAGAGCATCAAAACAGCTCAGCACTTTCCAGTTGTTGATTGTTGGTTCTTCCTACTTTCCACAGCCCCAGGAATCTGATTGGCTCGCAGATGAAATGTTAATTAACCGTCTCCAGAAATAGTGGGTTGACAACACTGGGCGCACACACAAGGACATGCCTGCTGTTCCAAGTCTTGGAAAGTGGTCTGGGGAGGTTAGGGTGTGGTCCCTTGTCACTTCACACCGTTTTGCATGTCATCAGTGACAGTGCAACAGGGGACAGATGTTTCCTCTTGGCCTGATCTCAGCTGGGAGAGCGGAGAAACAAGCAAGAGGACACTTCCCCCTACACACACACACAAACACTTGAACTGTTCAGACTCTCTGGATGTGTCCAAGCTCAGAGGCGGTGCATAGAAAAATGTCAAGATTCCCTCCAGGGTGCATGGAAAAAAGTTAAAATTGTCTTTCACAAGTCATGTGTGAACTTGCTGCTAGTTTACACAGGCTAACAGTGCAAATGCACTAACAGTGACCACTTCACTAGCCCCCCACCCCTGCACATAGTCCTTTTTCAGAATCAAGGAATTCATCTTCTCAGATGTCTTTATATCCACCCCAAATAAAACTTCTGCTGCTCCCTTGCTGGCCCACCCAGCATCCTCATTGACACAGGCTGCAATCCTAACCACACTTACCTGGGAGTAAGCCCCATTGACTGTAATGGGACTTCTGAGTAGACATGCATAGGATTGGGCTCTTAGAGAGGATAAGAGTTGTTGTTTTAGAACCATTTCTACCCAACATTGCATATATGGAACAGGGATCAAAAGAGGACATCTGTGAGCTGGGCAGAAATGGGTTAACTCAAACTCTGGTTTGATCTGGGCCCCTGCAGGAGGATTGGACGCCCTCTCTATAACTCCCCTGGGACACAGGCTCACCTTTTCCTGCTTCAAAGACAAGGAGGGGGCTGTCACTTTAAAACCTGCCAGGGAGGAATCGTCCTAAAACAAGCTTAAGAATCCCATTTCTGCCCAGCCCATAGGTGTACACCTTTGATCCCTGTTGCATATATGCAACGTTGGGCAGAAACGGCTTAACCCTTTTGACGCTGGACTTTTCTCCCAAGTTCTCTGAGAGCCCAAGCCTATGCATGTCCACTCAGTCCTAAGTCCCATTATTGTCAATGGAGCTTACTCCCAGGAAAGTGTAGACAGGATTGTAGCCTTAGAGCCTAAGCCTATGCAGGTCTACTCAGAAGCAAGTCCCATTATAGTCAATGGGGCTTACTCCCAGGAAAGTGTGGACAGGATTGTAGCCTCAATTCCCAGCGGTTCCAAATGACAATCGGAATGCTATTCGTTAGGCATTGGGCTGCCGGCACAAATCCGGGAGATGGGTCATTCCCACGTGCGCATGCATACACACACGTGTACGAGTCTGCCGCGTCGAGGGAACACACGTACACACATACACGTTTCTAAGAGGCCAAAAAAAAATGAGGGGGATCCACGGACTCCAAAGGCGGAGCCCCCCACTAACCCCAACCACTAACCTGCCAGAGGGATGGCGATGATGGAGTGAAGGAAGAGGCCGAGTGGCAGGAGCTGCTTGGTCCACATGGGTGGCTCGTGGGGGCTCGTGGGCACTGCCGAGAAGAGGTGGAGAGGAGATGCCCAGCCGGCGCAGAGCGGAGACGAGCGAGCCCAGCTGCTTTTTATTGCGAGGAGCCCAGTTTGGGGCTGTGCGATGAACTGCAGCGCGCCGGGTCCCAACTCCCTCTTACGGTAAGAAAGTGCTTTGACAACGTCCCCCCCGCGCGTGCTCTCCGCCCGCCTTTCAGCCAAGCCAGCCAAGGGGAGGCGAGGAAGGGCGCAAGGACCACCGCAGCCTCCTGCGAAGGGGCAGCGGCCGGCAGCCCATCGCCCGGCTTCCCAAAGGGGGTGGCTCCGATGCTCCCAGAGAGCATCGCAGGGCAGGACCGAGCGCGCGCGCGCGCACTGGAGAGGGCGCTCCAGGGAAAAGGCGCTGGTGCCACCATTCGGCTTCTGCTTTCCCATTCGGGGGCGCCCAGGGGTCAAGCCTGAACGGGCTGCCCCGCCTGAGGCATGAAGGCTTGCTGGGATGCTGCTGCCCACAGACAAAAGTCCCTGCAGGTAGAAAAGTAGCAGGTCAGGGAAAAGGGTCTGGCGCAGTGTTGGTCTGGGAGGGTTTTTGTGAGCCTAGAAAAGCATGCTTTGGAGCCTCCTACCACTGTTTCACGTTCCTGGACTCACTGCCAGGCAGCAGGTGCCCAGGGGTCCCACGGGACGCCACCTCAAGTACCACTGGTGGTACTTGAGGTAGTGCTTGAGTACTCACTGATGCTACTTTAGGTGGTGCTTGAGTACCACCAGTGATACTTGAGGTGGTGTCCAGTGGTACTCACAGAACTCCTGGACAGCTGCCACCCAGCAGCACGCCAGGAACATGACACAGTTAGCCGTGGTTGGAGGCTCCAAAGCATGCTTTTCCATGCTTGAAAAAGTCCTCCTGTCCACCCTGAGCCCTTCTGTCCACACCTTAGTGGTGTTCGTCATGTCACATCTGGCTTCCCAACCCAGAAGTAATTGGAGATGATGTCATTGCCACATACTTCCAGTGGTACTTCTAATAGGTGGACCATGTGAAGTGGAGGACAAACGTTGTCAAACACTGGTCTACTGGTCTAATGTAGCTTCCCTCCCCCCCCCCCCCATTCTACTTATAAGTTTCTTAATAAGTCCTTAATAAGTTATATAAGTCCTTAATAAGTCCTTAATAAGTTTCAGCTTTTAAAGGTGTTAAAAACAAAACATAGATGCCTAAAGTGGTACCTATGCTTGTTTCTTAATGTATACATTGGGCCTGGGGTCAATCTTTTCCAGGTAGCTGAGCTGCTTTGGGTAGTGGGCAGAAATGCTGCAGATGCAGGTCTTCTTGGCAAAGGGATGTACTGAGAGAGAGAGAGAGAGAGAGAGAGAGAGAGAGCGCACATCACCACTTGAAATCATAGCCACTAAGAGCATTTGAGAGATCTTGGATTCTGTACGTTGCTGCAGTCTGGGGCAGATAGCTTTGGGTGGACTAATTTCCATCCAGGAAAATGGTGCTGTAGAAATGAGTCAGACTCAACACACTGTGGTGCCCATCCAGCTTACCTATAGCAGCTCATTCTAAAGAAAAAAGCTAGTGCAAGAAGATTATTACTAAGGTATTGCCCAACTCAACCCTAAATAGCCACTCACAAGCTATTTTGAAAGTAAGAGTTGATAGCCGCAGACAGCCCCCCCCCAATACCATGATCTCTACAGGCTTTATTTGATCCAAACTGCCTTAGAAATCTTTGGAGAAGCATGAGAGAACACCTCTTAAATAAATTGGGGGGGCTTTTGACTCTAGGAATTGGGTCAGGGCATGAAAAATAAAGCACAGAAGTGTATACCAGCCACCGAGTTAAATACAGCAAGCCCTATAACAGTTCTTTTTAAAAAAAAAAAAAAAAAAAAAAAAGATCACTGGTTCTGTCCTTTATACAATACAATCCTGTGTACGTTTACTAGAAGTAAATACTACTGAACTTGATGGGAGTTGCTTTCGTGTAAGCATACATTGGATTGTAACTGTAAACTGCTTTCTGGAAACTTTTGAGAAAGTAGTTGCAATTCTCATGAAGCTCACAGAACAACTGGTTTCAGCCAGATTCTACCCCAGGCAGCCAGTAAATAACCCAAACTCTTTTTTTCTCAGGTGTGGGGAAGGAGAACAGAGTGCTTCCTTTTCCATCCATAACTGTACTCCACCTACATCCCTTGCATCTCCTCACCTCTTTCTGCCCTTGACTCTCCCTCAAACATGCTCTGTGCAATCTGTTAATCTTTTGGTTGCATTCTGCTGTCTCCACTCCTGCACGCAAGATGAAGCGAGCTCACTTATATACTTGCCACACAAACTATGAGTCACAGAGAAACACTTAGGCTGAAGCTTGTACTGTAGTACTAGAGTTGGCCAAACTTAAAAACATTTTGTTTTCATTTATAGCAGTTTCAGATTTGTTCTTAGTTCCACCCCCGTTCTTCAAGATTACTGTATTTAAAAACAAAAGAAAGGCAAAACTCGAATCCTTTTATTATGATCATTTACTCAGATTAAAAATAAATTACCTGGAAGGCTCAGGAAGGGTTACAATACAAAACCAAACCAAATTCCTACCCCCCCCCCCCAAAAAAAAGTAAAGAAAACTATAGCAGTACTTAACATATTTGAACTCAAGGAACTCAACAAAAATGCAATCACATTTACAATAGCACCCAAGGACTATGCTACCAGATGTGCTTTAAATATGCACAGTTTCTGCACACATGGGGAAAACTAATGTGGGTGCAGGGATTCTGCGTAGCATACAGTGGTGCAGCTTGATGGTTTGGCAGGGAAGGAAGACGGAGGTGAGGATGAAAGTTGCAACCAAACTGTTGTGAGGATGATTTACAGTAGGGAAGGGGGAACCAAAATAAACCAATGCAATATGGTTTAAGCATTCACTCAACTAGGACCTAAGTGCAGGGCTGGCCTGAGTTGGCATGCCAAATACTGCCCCCCCTTATCCAATGATGTGCCAGCTTCTGCCCCCATGCGCAGTGGAGGCAAGTGAGCTGGCAGAGGTGAGTGCCCCCACCAACTGACTGCTTCAGTTGGCCTCATGGATGGGCCAGTCCTGCCCAAACATAAGCTTTGCTATAGAGCAGAGACAGCAGGGTGCACCTAGCTGAGAAGGTTCATTGAGTAGCAGGGTTCTCCAGACTCCAGCCCACGGGCTTGACCTGGCACCTGGTCTATCCCTCCCCCAAGTCAACTGAGTTTACCATTCTGTGGCAGAGCCTTTGTTTCACACCACTGATCTCCCCCAAAATGCACTCCAGCCAGTCGCTTCTGGGTTCTGTTCCCCCCCCCCCTGTACCCCAGTCCACTGCCAATTGATTCCCACTGATGACTGGTCTGTGGAGCACTGGTGGCACCATGAGGCCCTGAGGGTCTCATGCCATTGGCAGCTCTCTGCAGATTGGCAGGCTGGTACAATGGCGGCCCATGTGATACACCAATGGACCATGAGCTCCACTGGTGTATCTTGCAGGTAGGGTTAGGCCAGTTGTCATCAATTAGGGAGCAGCATTACTTGTATTTTCCCCAGGTATGCAGTAGGCACTTTCTTTAAGATCCTGCCATAAGAATGACAAAGAATCCAAGTTGGTAAAGAACAGAATGGGCTCTTTCCTTGCTAAGACAGACTGTCTTAACAACAGGGGCACAGGGAAAACAGATCAAGGGAAACAGGTTGAGCTCACATACAGAGAAGGCAGTTGAATAGCCAACAGATCAGGCAATTAGAAGAACATAAAAGAAGTAGAGATGCTAAGCAGAGACAGCTAAGCCAGTCTGGTGTTCTCACATGTAACTGTAGCTATAAAAGAAGCAATAAATTGGACCACACAAAAAGAATGTGGAATGTATAGTAACTTAGGTATGTTTTAGGCTCAGACTATGTGACAGTGACACACTTGTCTGTTCATACCCTTCTCTGCTCTAATCATATATGAAACAACAGTTTGAAATTCAATTATTAGAGCAAAAGGTGTATGCAGATCAGGGGAATGGAATCCTCCCCTTTTACTTCCCTGTAACCTCTCTCCAGCTACTGTTTCCCCAGCTGAGCTCATATTTTCATATTGGAGCTCACCTGAGCAGAAAAGCTACTTTAGGGGACAGGTTGCAGTGAGATAAACCACTGGGAAGGGCTGCCCCAAGAACTCACTACACCTGAAGCAGTGTGCCAAATTTCTGGTGATGTGTGTGCACGCACCAGAGGAGCCATAGTGGCAAAGGACATGTGGCAGAGATGAGGTGCAGCAAGGGCCAAAGAGTACCAGGGAAAGAGAAGAGGAAAAGGAGACTGACAGCCCAATCCTAACCAACTTTCTAGAGCCGATGCAGCAGTGGCAGTAGGATGCATGACAGCAACTGTTACCTTGCACATGCCTGATCTTGTCTGATCTTGGAAGCTAAGCAGGGTCAGGCCTGGTTAGTACTTGGATGGGAGACCGCCTGGGAATACCGGGTGCTGGAGGCTTATACCATAGTCTTTCGAGACTGAAGGTTGCCAACCAGTAGGATGCACGCTGCATTCTGTGGAGAGTGGGGCAGCGGTCATGGTGGCCTCCAAACATGGAGAATGTTTGTTCCCTTACCTTGAAATTTCATTGCAAATTTCCATCGCAGCTGGAAAGTTGGTTAGGAATAGGCTGTGCGAGGGTCCAGGAAGAGGGGTCTGCGATGAAGAAACAAAGAAATGCAGCACAAGGACCAAGAACAAGCAGACAGAAAGGCAGAACTCCACATTTGAGACTTTCTTGCCTCATGGAGACACAGAGGTCAAAGCCTCCAGCCTTGAGAGTACCACTAACCAGGTAAGAGACTTTCCCCCATTTTTCCAAGTTTGGCTAGCATGCCTTGCTGGGCATGGCTTTTCTATCAGGAACCACCACCACCACCCCATAATTCAGAGAGACTCATGAACCACCCACTATGAACCACCCACTATGGGGATCCCCTGTGCACAGAACTTGGGGATAAGGAGGAGAAGGTTTTGTGAACAGAACGCAAAAACTCTTCACTCAACAATTCAACCCTACACCTGCAGCAAGTTCCACATCCTAAGTCTTGTCCCTTGCCTACCGCAGAAGGCATCCATGTCCTACCCCTCCCCTTGGGAAGAAGTGAAGGATACAAGGCCTGACACAAACACATTCAGGAAGCACTATAGAAAAGTTTAGCAGTTTTATTATTAACACCCACCGAGAGGGTCGTAGGCAGCAGCGTAAGAGAGAACTCTGTTTGCCTCCTTGTCTCTTTTAAGTTAAAAACCCACTGATGGTGCCTTGTCTGCAGACCCCCAAAATCCTCAAGTTGGCACTGGGAAAGGCATTCTGTCCTCACTGCCAGCCTGCTTATGTCTCTTTTAAGCAAGCTGTTCTACCAAATGTAGTGGCAGCAAGAAAGAGCAATAGGAGAGGGTGAGCAGCAGGGATGGAGTTTCATCCAGAGTTTGCCAGATTTAATTTTCAAGACTTAAGATTCAGCTTTATCTTTTTTTTTTTTTCTTGATACTTCGAGATTAAGTTTTATAAGTGAACTATGAAAGTGTTCAAAAGTTCAAGAACCAAATTTGACTTCTTCATTTTGTCAAACTTTTGTTTCAGTGGTCATCAGCTTCCTACGGATTATATTATGTCTTTTATCAGATTCTAGGTTGGGAGTTGGGAATTACAAGTGAAGTTTGGGCCACAAAAGCTTAGGCCACAAGTATTAGTTTTTGTGGCACAAGGTTCACTGTTGTTCCCAACCAGTGGCATATCTGAGGAGGGGCAAGGGGGACAAATGCCTTGGGCGCCAGGCTTGGGAAGGTGGCACTGCGCTGTCATCCACTCCCCCTGTGGTGCCCCCACTGCAGCTCTCAGCCGGTCACCGATAGTATTGGCACACCTATCAGAGGGTTGCCCCCTGAAGACCTCCCCGCCTCCCAGAGGTCTGAGGGCTTCCGAAGGCCCTCAGAATGCCAGGGAGGCAGCAGCATCCTTGGAGGTGTGGCCCCAGGCAGCACAGTGGTGAGGAACGCCACTGTTCCCAGTTCTGATCATTACTGTATAGCATCAATAATATCACTGTTGTTCTTTGGAAAGAAATATTTGTACTAAGGTAGTTGTATCAATATAAACCTTAGAAGTCTTCATTCATTTGATGAGCATGAATAATATGATTTTACCCATACCTGTATCAGACTGCTGTGCACGTGAGATTTTTAATTGAACAGCCATTCGATGAACCAAGGTTACATGCAGTGCGACTCATCCAAGCATGCTTGGAAATGGGGGGGGGGGGAAACAAGTGTTGACAAAGGCCTAATAAGGAGCAAAGGTGTAGGAAGGCAGAGAAAAAGCTCTGGCAATTAAATGCAATGGTGCAATTACTGGAGTGCCAGCTTGTCCTCCCTAATTTTAATCTCATATGCAGTACTTAATTTCTAACAGATGCAGGAGCAAGCCTTCAGAGTATTACCCTTTGTTATGAAGGTCCTTCAGCAATCCCAGATGTGTAAAAAGGACTTATTATTAGTGGGGTTACTACGTACATAACGTAATCTATGTTACCTGGAAAGGTGGATTTTTCATGGATTTTAGATATCCCACCCAATGTCTGTTTTGCCCACTAACCTTCCAGCAATTGCCGGCATTCTCTCTTTTTAACTAAATGCTCTGGAAGCCAACATATGAGCTAAAATACACAAACAGTATTCTGTATGATCATTCATTTCAGACTGAGTCTCATTCTTTTTGGGTGTCAGATCTGAAGCAGGCAGCACATGTTCAACAGTCCCAGTCCCACACATGTATCTTTCCTTCAGAACATGAATGTTTAGTGTACATATCCCTGCACATGTGTAGTTACAGTGATTAAGAGATAATGGCTGACTGTCACACATCTTGTGCTATAGATCCTAGCCCTGCACCACCTCCTCTACCCCACATTTTGTAATCTTGTAGTGTTTTGGTTTACAATAGTATTGGAGCATACATCTGTTGTTGATATTTACCAGGGTCAGTCATTATTTTCTAGTTCTTCTCAATGGAAAATCACTGTTCCTCTTTTGCCCCATGCTTGCCTGTTGAGCATGCCTTGTTAAACTTTTGTTTCTGTCACAGGCGTTCTGTAGGGCTCAGCTCCCAACTCCAGAACTCTGAAAGTTAAACTTTTCACAATATACAGTAAGACATGTTTACTCAGAAGTAGGTAACAATTTATTCCAATGGAAGTGTGCAGAGTATGACAGTCTGAGTGGGAATGAAAGCCTCCTGTCTAGTGCACACACAGATAAAGGCATGCCAGCAGAAAGGCACCATTTAGCGCACATCCTGCTATTTCACACATTGTAGCTGCTGCTATGGTACATTTTGAATGGTTGATGGCATGTTATTGCTACTGGATAACATTTTTCTAATATTTCACTAAGCAAAAGTATACAAGTTGGACATCCTTATCTAGAATCCTGAAATACAGGGGGGAAAAACCCACTTCCTGTTTTGGAAAGAAAGCCAGAAGTGGATTTATTCATTTCCAAGCCTGAAGAAGGGCTACGGGGGTGGGGGTCACAAACTCCCCAGACCTTCCAGAGAGGCATAGTGACCCCCCAGGTAAGTTTAAAAAAAAAACGCTTCCCAGCCAAGCAGCAGGTGCGATCATGTTGATGCCGATTTCTGGATCATTCCTCTTAAAGGGCAATGGCCCTTTCTGGTTCCCCTGGTGGGTCGTGACCCACCAGTTTGGGAACTGCTGTCCTAAATGCATTTTTTACAAAGGAAGATGGAGAAGCAAGAGCCTGAACAACTCCACAGAGGCATAGCCCTCTCAATAACTCCACCACTGTCTCTCGCCCATGAACCACAGGGCTCAGCAGTGGCCGCACTTTGGTCAGATGTGCAAGGAACCAGTCACTGTAACCTAACCACAGTAACCTCAGCACCAATGGCTTATTGAAGCAATAGCATCTGGTATTCAGAGTTGTTCTGTATTGATAACAAAAGCACATAGTTATCATCGCGAGCAACCACTGATAACACCTATGTCTTCTGACAAGTTGTTGGTCCATCTTTAAAAGCCATTTAAGTTAGTGACCATCTTAGTATATAATGCTCGTGAATTCTGCTCATGCTCAAAGGCACTTTGTTCATGATTATATCTTGGGCTTCAAAGCATCAAAAATAGGTTGTGGAATTGAGCCCTGGTTCAAATTAGGTCCTGCTCATATGTCACCTTTTAAGCTACACTGTTTCTAAAGAGAACCATTATATAGTCCCAAAGGAAGAAATAATGTAGAAAACTGGCTCCAGATCTGGAAATAAGTTTATAATAACTAACAGAAGCAGACAAATGACTAACATTGTGGATGTTATATATTATTTTTTTATACAATGAACACTATTGACACTGCTGAACCACTTCTGTATGAAACTGAGTAGAACTAACCAGAAAATGAAAACTAATGCAACTTTTTATACTTTAATGGAATATTAAACAATTCAGATTTCTATATTTAAAAGAATCACATTAATGAGGAAATGATTATATTTAATATTTTCCAGACTAAATACGAGAAAATTAATTAACACCCAGAACAGCAAATTCTAACCAGACCTTCCAGGACAGGGATATATGTCATAGATACACACAATGCACCAATATTTTAGCAGTATGTTGCCAGGGAGTCCTGCCTGAGTTAGGAATTTTGAATGGCTTTGACTGCAGGAATTGGGAACTATTGAGATCCCACCTAGTCTGCAGGATGCTCCGTGTATTTATTAAAAAAATTTTCTTTTCTAAAAATTTATAGAATTTTTGTTCTTTCTAAAAAGTGTGTGTGTGTGTGTGTGTGTGTGTGTGTGAGTGAGAGAGAGAGAGAGAGAGAGAGAATTATTAACAATGATTCAATGAACGTTCACAAAGCAGTTTACAGAAAAAAATCAAAGTGATGGCTCCCTGTCCCAAAAGGGCTCACAATCTAAAAAAGCAAAGGAACACCAGCAGACAGCCACTAGAAAAGACACTGCTGGGGTGAGAAGGGCCAGTTACTCCCCCGCTGCTAAATAAAAGAGGAGCACTCACTTGAAAAAGTGTCTCTTACCCCAGTTAGCAGGGGTAGAATGCAGCGGTCAGTAAAACTTATCCCCAAAACAGCACACAATCTCATCCTAAATAATCAGAGAAAGTCTGTGGCAACAGGAGAGGAGGAGTTGCCAGTCAATGAGGAGTCTGATCTCATGTCTCTTAAAAAGAAGTTCTGCAGGGTGAGTATAACTCATGAGTCACCACCAAATGAACTTCATAAGGTGAGGAAACATACAAGAGGGCCTCCTCAGACAATCTCTCAGAGGGTGGACACATGGCCTTCCAAGATTTCCTGGTGCCTAAGGCATCATGTCAAATGTGCCCCCCTCATCTGGTGATGTGCGAACTTTGCTCCTTCCCCTCTGTGGGTTGGAAAATGAAGAAGGGGCAGAGGGAGGGTGCAATCCTAACTTCGAGTTAGGCCTGGGAGGGTCATAAAGCACGTTTGCGTCTCCTGGAAGGGAAGCTAGGCCAGCACTCTGAGAAGCACCAGCCTGCAGAAGATGACAGACACCTCCACACCGGCTTCCCCTCTGCCACTTGTGTCGGCCACCTGCGCCAACACAAGCGGAAAAGGTAGACGTGGGGAAGTGGGGAGGAGGAGGGAGGGAGGGAGGCGTTCCTGAGTGGCGGGAGGGAGGGTGATGGGCGGCCCTTGGAGCTGGTGGGCAAGGAGAGGGAGGAGGGGCTGGGATCCGGCAGTTATGCCGGATCCCAACCCCCAACCCCGGGGGGAACAGAGAGGCTTCAAGCCACTTCGTTCTCCTCGGACTTGTGCCATCTCAGGACGTGGCGCACGTCCGAGGAGACCCATTGGGGCCAGCAGCCCTTCCCAGGGGTAAGGGGAAGAGTTTCCCCTTGCCCCTGGCTAAGCCGCTTCAGGCCACAATCCTGCGCTGGTTACAGCGCAAGCCAGGATTGTGCCCTAAGCGTGGAGGCGAGTGGTAGGTTGTGATGTTCAGGAGGAGAGGGGAGGAGGAGGTGTGGAGGCAAGTGGATGCATGCAGGTAAGCATCCCTTTGCCACTCTGCTGCTTTAGGTGGCCACTTCAGTCGACCTTGCATCTTTCCAGAAATGGACTAGTCATTGAAGAATTGTTGCCTGCACCTGTCTTTGCTGATGCATGGGGACCAGTGCAAGACTAGCACAAGTTATGCAGTAGAAATATGCAGTGAGAGAGTCAGAAAAATGGATGATTTCACCACAGGAGGACATCATCACAAGAATGTTATAGCATACACAGACAAATGGCAAAAACCAACCTGTGGTGGCTTTATCACATCAGAAGCGGTAGCCAGAAATGGCTGGTTTGAAACTTCTAGAGCTAGAAGTTAGTGACTGAAAAAGCTCTGGCTTCAGTATGTACAAAGAAGCCTGTACTAATGATTGATTCAAGTCACTTGGCCGTTTCCACTTCTGAGAAGTTGAAAAAATAGGACGTAAAGCTAAGGGACAGCTAGGACCATGTGCTGCTGATGGAAAAGATTCAGCAAAGAAGGGTGTAGGCAATTCTCCCATGCTGTTGATCAATTATACTATGAATAGAGTATGTGTGAGTGTATATGAATAATATGTGAATATATTCAAATAGTGCTTATATAGGAGTACTAAGTGAAAATAGTGTATTTTTTCATGTGTGTGTTTGTAATGAAGGCAGCATATGAGAGAGTGAAGGATAAAGACACAAAGAAGATATTACACCTGCAGTAAAAACGCATTCAAAAACATACAGTGGGTAGGTCCAGACTCCCTAACTGCAGAGTCAGAAACTCTGGCAGTGGAAGCCAGACCTGAGCTCCTAGACACGCTCTCCGGTAGCATCCGGGAGATATTCCGAGGTCCGTAGAGGCCATGTGTGGCCTCTATGGGCTTCAGAACCACCACCCCGAGCAGTTTAAAGGGTATTTCTGGGTTTCATGGAAATTTAAACTTGAGTTTAAACTTGAGTTTTCACTGCAACTGGGCTGCATACTGAGGCCCATAGAGGCTGCACGCAGCCTCTGTGGGCCTCAGAAAAGCTCTGAAAGCAACTGGAAAGAGGTTATGTTCACTTTCGGAGTCCGTGTGGGTCAGTACTGATGGATTTCATTATCCACCTGTTTCAGAATCCATGGGGGTCTGGGAATAGAACCCCCATAGATACTGAGACTCCACATGTATATGCAAGCCTCTGTTTGCAATGTGTTATTGAGAAAACCTTATCCTAATTAAAATCCATACAGCAAATTCCAGAGCACCACAGTCTTTCTTGTCTTTGAATGACAATGGTTACATCTGAGAAGAGTTTCAAAATGGTGAAAAAACAGCAGCATTTTGAGGTTCAGTTGGGGCAACAAAGAAACTGAGAGCCAAGATTTGTAGCAAGGTTGAAAGGCTTGCTCTTTCATGTACAATGAAGATTCAGCTGAAAAAAGCCACGTGTTTTCAACTGCAGGCACGGCAAAGAGAATTATATTATCTGTCAGGTTGCACTTCTGAAACTGGATAGTAGTCCACATGTGCCATTTGTTCTTATGAAAATGCCAAAGAATTATACAGAACACTAGGACTGTGCCAAGATCTACTGCAAAGCTTTAGTATCAGATTAATATACTAGTAAAAGTTCTTTGTTACCATTACAACTTATTTTAAAAGCTGATATCACTTTATAGTTGGTCTGAATAGCGAATGCAGATGTACTAACTATGCTAGCATTGAACCCGGTCTACCTAAAGTCTCAGACTCCCAAAATGAGTTTACCAAAGTGATCTTCAGCCTAGTGCTGGAAAGACCTTTGGTTGCTACTACAAAGCCCTGTAAGTTCTGAGTTGTATGGTACCAGACGTGAGCTTCAGTACATGCTTCACACTGTGAGCTTCAGTGTGGTACAACTTCATCATCTGTCATCATAAACATGCAATTGTCTTGCTGAATCTTGATGATGTGCTCAAGAGCCTGTGTGTTGTCATCACTGCCCCGAATGACTCCGATGGCGAGTAGGAGCAGTCACATACAGGCGTGCCCCTCTGTCTGTGCTTCTGCTTAGGCATCAACAGGCTTTACATAAGAACATAAGAACATAAGAACAGCCCCACTGGATCAGGCCATAGGCCCATCTAGTCCAGCTTCCTGTATCTCACAGCGGCCCACCAAATGCCCCAGGGAGCACACCAGATAACAAGAGACCTCATCCTGGTGCTCTCCCCTACATCTGGCATTCTGACTTAACCCATTCCTAAAATCAGGAGGTTGCGCATACACATCATGGCTTGTACCCCATAATGGATTTTTCCTCCAGAAACTCATCCAATCCCCTTTTAAAGGCGTCTAGGCTAGACGCCAGCACCACATCCTGTGGCAAGGAGTTCCACAGACCGGCTTTGGCTGCTTCTGTTTAATCTAAAATACCTAATACGGGGGGGGGGGGTATATCCACAGATCCCGTTAATCCCACAGATCTCGCTATTTCAGTTAACTGCAATTTGAATATGTGCCCCCCGTGCATTCCCCTCCTCACCCCCTACGGAGTGGGGCCTCCCTAGGCTTCCGTAAGCTAAGCCTTATATGGCATTCATAACATCCGGTTTTGAGGAAAAACAAGAAGTTGTATGTGTTCTATTGTTACAGTCATTTGGAGTCTGGCAGAAGCTGTGGGTGAACGCGCTGCCTCTGCTGGGCTCAAAAACCCCTCTGGAAGCAAGGGGAGGTGGGAGTCCCTTTTCATCAGTGGATTCGGGGGTGCCAGAATGGAACCCCTGCGGATACGGGGGGAGGGCATGTCTTCCCTTTGAGATCATTCACTAATAGCTTTTAAATAAGCTAGTGTCAAAAATTAAAAAAATAAAATAAAAAGCATAGACTGGATGTCAATAAACATTTTCAAGCCTGAACATTCTTCCATAGACTAGCAAAAGTCTTTGTCTCAGCTTTCAGAAATACCACTGAAGCATGGGCCTGCACACTTCTGTCAGAGGGGTGTGCAGATGCCAATTTTAAGCGTTATCCATATGGTAAACAGCTGTTCTTCACATGAGCAACTTGTTGAGAAACAGTTTTCTTGAAACCAGAAAAGAAAATAATAACACTTCCAGTAAAGTTTATCAGGGTAAAATGGTTGGGACAACATGAGATGTCAGTGTAGAACAAGTTTGAACTGTAATAGCAGTCAGCACACAATCAAGAAACAGATATTTTTTTCAAGAGCACAATGAACAATAAAGATTTTCAAAGGTAGAGACAAATTTAAAACAATGCCTGGAAAAGCAGTGTGTTATTTTGGATGCACCATTTCTTTTGGTTCTAGAATGTTTTCAAAGCACTTTCACTCAGCCAGTTGTGCTCGACAGCAAACCTGTTCTTGACTTAATGGGAGAAAATTCTGTCCTTGTGCCTTCCTCAGCTTGTGTCAATGCGAACATTTAAAGCAATTTCAGCTTGCGTGGCCTGCAGATGAAAGAGCTTGACTTCTTTCCTTCTTTATTCCACTGCTTGAAGCTGGTGTTGTGGGTTTTAGCCTGTGCATGCTTCCAATTCCAGCTGTAGTTTCTGCTTCAGTCCCATTCATAATTCTCAAGCATTGCTATGCACTTACTGCAGTACATGTGTCATGCAGATTTCCATTTTCTCATTCCACATTTTTCAAAGGTACATGTGACTAAGGGTGCAATCCTAACCCCTTATGTCAGTGCTTTCCAGCACTGGTATAGCAGTGTCAATGGGACATGTGCTGCAGCCTGCAATTCGGTGTCACCCACGGAGGCCTCCTCAAAGTAAAAGAATGTTTATTCCCTTACTTCAGAGCTGCATTGCCCTTATGTCAGTGCTGGAAAGCACTGACATAAGGGGTTAGGATTGTGCCCTAAGGGTGCAATCCTAACCAACTTGCCAGCACCAAGGTAAGGGCATTGCAGTTCCAAGGTAAGGGGACAAACATCTCCTTATCTTGAGGAGGCCTCTGTGACTGCCACCCAACTGCAGGATGCAGCACATGCCCCATTGGCAGAGCTGTGTCAGTGCTGGAAAGGTGGTTAGAATTTGGGACTAAAGGACATAAAAGGAGGGGGGTATTAGCACCAATTCAAGGGATCAATAGGATAACGGTTCCTGTACATTTTCAAAAAAATCACACCTTCTTCATTTATAATAATAATAATAATAATAATAATAATAATAATAATAACTTTATTTTTACCCCGCCTTTCTCCCCGAAGGGACTCAAGGCGGCTTACAACATATTAAAAACATAATTTAAAAACAAATAAAAACATATTAACACATCATAAAAAACAGCAGTCAGAGTAAAAAAAAATAGGTAAAAAGAGCATAGAGCAGCAGCAAGTCATAAAAGAATCAGGTCTGTAAATAATATTAAAAGATGTTAAAAAGGCCGAGAACTCAGAAGGCTTGTTTAAACAGAAGGGTCTTCAGGCCTCGCCGAAAGGTCTCAAGAGAGGGAGCCATTCTTAAGTCAAGGGGAAGGGAGTTCCATAGCGTTGGTGCCACTACTGAGAAGGCCCTATTTCTTGCAGCCGCCCCACGTACCTCCCTAGGCGGCGGCACTTGTAAAAAGGCCTTCTCTGATGACCTAAGAGGACGAGCCGGATTGTACGGGAGCAGGCGATCTCTAAGATACCCTGGTCCAGAGCAGTATAGGGCTTTAAAGGTCAATACCAGCAACTTGAATTGGGCCCGGAAACAAATGGGCTGCCAGTGCAGCCGCTGGAGAAGCGGACTGACAGAGTCGAACCGCCTACCTCCAGTAACCACATGGGCCGCCGCATTCTGCACTAGTTGCAGTTTCCGAACCGTCTTCAAGGGCAGCCCCACATAGAGCGCGTTACAGTAATCTAATCTTGATGTCACCGAGGCATGGATCACCGTGGCCAGGTCTGCACAATCCAAGTACGGCATTTATCCTCATTCCTACCTTCAACTCCTGGTTCATTCCTTTCATAGGTCTTTGCTATAACTAACTCTTATTCAAGTATTCTAGATACCTGCACAACAGAAGACTTCCATGTGCCCATACACACACATATAAACCAGAGCCTACACAATCTATTGTTAATTAAAGTCTATTTAATCTCTTTTTATTAAATAGTCTATTAAAGATTTCGTAGTTTTGTATTGACTCCAGAATTGGAGAGTAAAAGGGACCCAAAATGCAGGACTTCTTTTTGAAGATTAAACATATAACATATGACTTCTGTATTAAAAATTATTCATAGAAAACCTGCCTATTCAACTCACTGCCTGGGAAGGAAACACTGTTCTTGTGATCTTTTATGATCAAGCCAATAAGGAAAGAAAATTGTTTAGCTGAACAGCAAGTTAAGGCTGCACTGCAGTACCCACTTTCCTGGTAGTAAGCCCCATTGAACACAGTGGGACTTACTTCTGCATAGACATGCATAAGATGGTGCTGTAAGAGACCATAAAATGGTTGGCAACCTTCAGTCTTGAAAGACTATGGCAGGGGTGCTCAATAGGTGGATCGCGATCTACCGGTAGATCGCGAGGCAAAATGAGTAGATCGCGGAGTGCCGACCCCCCCCCCTTCAGGCGCCTCTCAGAGGAAACGCCGGGAGTAAGGCTCATTGTACTCAATGGGGCTTACTCCCAGGTAAGTGTGGCTAGGATTGCAGCCTTACAGCCTAATCCTAGGCATGTCTACTCAGGAGTAAGTCCTGTTATACTCAGTGGGGCTCAAGGTACACCAACATACATTGTACACATAAATGTTATATGTTATGATGGCGCGAACATTGTAAAAAAAACTCTGGTAGATCTCCGAGCCTTGCTGGGTTTCAAAGTAGCTCTCGAGCCAAAAAAGTGTGAGCACCACTGGACTATGGTATAAGCCAACAGCACCCAGTAATCCCAGGCAGTCTCCCATCCAAGTACTAACGAGGCCTGACCCTGCTTTGCTTCTGAGATCAGACGAGATTGGGCATGTGCAGGGTAACACTTGCTGTATAAAATGCAACACTTATGCTTTTCACCTTTGCAACAGTGTATCAAGCATGATCCACTAAAATTTCAGGGACGGTCTTTTATAGGGTCATTGTCCCTATAGAGCAGAGAATACTAGAAACCTATGCTGTACTAATAATATTTTCTTATTTACAATATATAAGTTGATGAAGGGGAAGCAGGAACATAATCCAATAGAAAAGCAGTCATATTAAAAAAATAAAACAGTTTCAAGTTTCCCCCAGAGATCCATAAACCAAGCCTTGTTTGGATGTTAGTGAAACTATGGATACCGTATCCAGATGCGGCATACATGGTCACATGCCTTGAAACCCCACCCCAGTACTGATTAGTGATGAAGCATCTCCCCTACTACACTTCCAGCACAATACGATGCACATCTACTCAGAGGTAAGTCCCATTGCATTCAATGGAGCTTACTCCCAGGAAAGTGCATGAAGGACTGCAGCTTTACAGTGTTTGTCTGAAGAGACAAATAGCGAAGTCAGGGACAGGTCCTTTTAAGCACAAATGTTTACTGCCATGAAGATGAAATTTCAAGATACATGTACTTATTCTGTTTTGGGTGCTGCCATAGTTTCTGTTTTAAACTTATCTCTAACTTAGAAGCTGTGCAGCTGTTTTTATTTTTCATTTGTTGTATACTTGTAGTCGATAGGAGGTAACATTTCAAATAAAAAGTTTATTTTCAAAAAATCCGTATTTATAAACCATTTATAACAATGTGGTCCAGTAATTTTCATTTCTTATTTATTTAGTAAAAAGGATCTGTTACTTTTTTGCCCCAAGGGCGCCTGAACCAGCTTACAATTGTCAAAATATGCAAACAACCAACACAACAAAAATCATTAAAAGCAGCAGCAACACAACAAGCACACCCAAAAAGACAAAGGCAGTACAAAAGGCACTGACAAATCATCCCACCAGGAGCCTATTAAAGAACATTAAAAGCTGACCTACATTTCTTTGGGTTCAAACATCAGATTATCCTGAAATGCTTTGGAATGACAATATAATAGAACCTCAGCCTTTGGACTGTAGGACCTAGAGACAGTTTAGTCTGCACTTGGGAACGGTGTTTCTTAATCTGTGTGCCACGATGCATGACTGTGAGCCAAGTGCTCATGTACCACAAGAAACAAATTATTTCATTAATTAGACATCTCTGAGTCCCCACCCACAGAAGAGTGGAAGATGGGAAATTCTGCGATTGATGTCTCAGCCGCAGTTAGTGCAGAAGAATTGCCGACCATCAGGGGAGGCTGTCCTCTGAACCCTTGTGGGGCTAAGCATGAAGTGTGCATCCAATTTTAATCTAAAGGGGAGGAAAGTATGTTCCTGCACTCAGAAGTCTGGGAAACACTGTTTTAAAATGCTTTACCCAACACCATCTCATTTTTAGTGCTCCCTCACGTTCTGAATAGCAAATTCCAAACTTCACTTAAAAGACATAATTTGTTCTAATCTCCCAAATTCCACTTCCAAATAAATAAATAAATGAAGTTGTAACAACTTTTATGAAATGTTGCCCTTCATGTAATATGTCCCCATTTTCCTCCTGTTTCATCATTCTGTGAATTGCTGTGCCTCTGGTGTTTTGGGACATTTGGGATTTCTTTACTTTGAAATGTTTATTGCTGTGTGAGACTCACTGGTAATGATTAATGACTCACTGCAGTGTTGTCTTAGAGCAAGAGGGCTAGTAATACCCTCTTCCGTTGAGTGTAATTGCAACATGGCTACAAGTCTTTATATCCTCGTTCTTCAGGGTCTCAGTTCTGTGGCGACTGTAAGACTTGAAGTGTGCCAGAATATCCAACTTCAGTGTTTCTTTTGCCTTGGAACTGGAAACACTCTCTATTCCGTCAATGTGTTTTAAAAGTTTCCCATCATTCTTTCTTTTTCCCCATTTTAAAATAAAATGGAACCCATTACAAGTTATAAATATTTGTTAGGTTCAGTGGAGACGAATGCATCGCCTCAGGTCTCAATTTAAACCTCGTACATGTGTATCTCTTTAGACACTTCTCTCTGTAAAACCCACACAAGTGGTGAGTGAGGAAAAAATGGGGAGCCTTGCTTGTGTATATTTTAAAGAGGCAAGCAGCTAAAAAAGTCTTACAACGGTAGTTCAAAACCAGTGCATTTTGCAATTCAGACACGAGCTTTCTTTTGCTTTTTTATTGATATGGCATATCACATCAGCTATGGATATCCAATACTAATAAACTGTTAATCAAAATATGATGGGAGGCAAATGCTGTATAAGATCTCAGGGTTTCAGTGTGATTTAACAAGAAGGTATCGATAGCTTGAAACCGGTATTTTTGATGAGAGAGAATACTGCACCAGGAGTTGCCACAGAGTTTCTCCTAAGTCAATGGTTCCCAACATTTAGGAGCCTGCAGATCACTGAGGCAAAAATTGGAATCACTGTGGATCACATGAAACCCTCCCCCAGACCTCTTGCACACAAAAAATACAGTTACATTTGGTAGTCCATGGTTGAGATGCTGGAACTGCT
This sequence comes from Tiliqua scincoides, assembly GCF_035046505.1. Taxonomy (NCBI): domain Eukaryota; kingdom Metazoa; phylum Chordata; class Lepidosauria; order Squamata; family Scincidae; genus Tiliqua; species Tiliqua scincoides. The sequence goes on along the minus strand of NC_089827.1, from coordinate 22,752,116 downwards.
GGCTGCAGCTGTGGGAGGTCTATTCTCTGGTGGTCCATGGGGAAGCGTCTCCCTGAGAAAGTGCAACCCCATGGCCTGCCCGAGAGGGTGGAGAAGGGACTACCCCCAGCTGCAGCCAGCAGGATGCTGGTGTCATTACAGGCAGTGTGCTCTCTGACCTCCCTGGTGGCTTGTGGGGGGGCCCTTGCTGGGCGAGATGTTCAAACCGATTGGAGGTGATCATCTTATTTTTGCTGAGACCTTGTGCACCACTTCTCAGGGTCTCACAGACCACCTGTGGTCCACGGACCATGGGTTGGGAACCAATAATCTAAGGTGACATCTTGAGGTGAATTTTTGGGGTTCTTCTTTAGCCAGACCATCAAAACTCTTGTTTACTTCTTACAGACATCTTACCCAGACGTGGATCACTGAACCCACCGCTGAGCCCACCCCAGGCCTGCCCCTGTACAACCCCCCCTACCTCCCGCCAACCCCTGCCCCATACTGGTGTACCTCCTCCAGCAGGCGTCCAGCACCCATCGTTACATGGAACTGGCTACTCAGTACTTGTGACAGCAGCCTAGTCACATTTATGATGGCCATAAAGGAGATTGCGCTGGTGTTCCGCCAGTGTATTTCTTCAATAGGATTGGGCCGTAAATCAAGCTCAAGAAACTCCTGGCTGCACACCCAAGAGATGTTCCAAATACCATTATCCACCCAGGAATGTCTTTGTTTTCTTTGTCCTATAATTACTCCTGTCCTGTAAGCAGAATTTTTGCATTTTCTTCCCCACTGAAGAAATCTGTGCAGTCCATTTTGATTATGTCTGTCCAATAGAGACTTCCACTCCATCCGTTTTTGGTGAGGCTTTTCCTCCTTGGAGAGCCTCTTGCCTCCAAAGCTGCTCTCATCTCCAAATTCCTTGTAGCCTCATTGGCTGCCTTTTTCCCCTTTTCTCTGGGATGCAAAGCTATTCAGCCTTGTCTCGCTTTGCAGAAGGACATTGTATCCCAGTCTTCCAAGCAGAATAGATGCTTTGAATTATGGTGTTGGAGAAGACTTTTGAGAGGAGTCCCCTGGACTGCAAGGAGATCAAATCAGTCAATCCCAAAGGAAATCAACCCTGACTGTTCATTGAGAGGACAGATGCTGAAGCTTAAATACTTTGGTCATCTCATGAGAAGGGAGGACTCTTTAGAAAAGACCCTGATGCTAGGAAAAATTAAAGGCAAATGGAGAAGGGGATGGCAGAGGATGAGATGGTTAGATAGTATCACAGAGGCAATGAACATGAATTTGGACAAACTCCCAAAGTTAGTGGTAGACGGGGGGCCTGGTGTGCTGTGGTCCATGGGGTCACAAAGAGTCGGACATGACTTAAGGACTGAACAACTACTACTTAGCAGACTAAGGGTAGATAATTTATATTTTCTCTTCCTCTAACTCAGTGGTTTTCAACCATTTTTCATGCCATGACCCCAAAATAAAAAAGTATGAGACTGGTGCCCAACACAGTACAGTTTCCAGTATATCTACAGTATTAAAAATTCCTATTTTTATAGTTTCTGTTCATGATTATACAGACAAACATACAAGTCTGTACCTCACTCTTTGGTCTTGTATCTCATCAAAAAGCTTTATAAAATGTGGCGTTAATAAAACAAACCAAAACCAAAAGTAAACGTAAACATTTCTGAACTGAAAGTAGAAAACATTTCAGAAAGAAAACTTAACACCATTTCTGACACTCAGAACATCAAATATCTTCTGCTGCATTTGTCCTCAGTTGCACACAGGATGGTTTTTGTGGGCTTGCATAAATAAGGGCGCAATCCTAACCCCTTATGTCAGTTCTTTCCAGCACTGGCAGAGGGGTGCCTATGGGACATGTGCTGCATCCTGCAGTTGGGTGTCACTCACGGAGGCCTCATCAAAGGAAGTTGAGAACTGATTGAAGACCAGGAAACAGAGAGTGGGTGTCAATAGGCAATTTTCACAATGGACAGAAGTGAAAAGCGGTGTACCCCAAGGATCTGTCCTGGGACTGGTGCTTCTCAACCTCTTCATCAATGACCTGGAGACAGGGGCGAGCAGTGAGGTGGCAAAGTTTGCAGATGACACCAAACTTTTCCGAGTGGTGAAGACCAGAAGTGTTTGTGAGGAGCTCCAGAAGGATCTCTCCAGACTGGCAGAATGGGCAACAAAATGGCAGAAGCACTTCAATGTCAGTAAGTGTAAGGTCATGCAAAAAATCAAAACTTCACATATAGGCTAATGGGTTCTGAGCTGTCTGTGACAGATCAGGAGAGAGATCTTGGGGTGGTGGTGGACAGCTCAATAAAAGTGTCGACCCAATGTGCGGCAGCAGTAAAGAAGGCCAATTCTATGCTTGGGATCATTAGAAAAGGTATTGAGAACAAAACAGCTAATATTATAATGCCGTTGTACAAATTGATGGTAAGGCCATACCTGAGTATTGTGTCCAGTTCTGGTCGCCGCATCTCAAAAAAGACATAGTGGAAATGGAAAAAGTGCGAAAGAGAGCAACTAAGATGATTGCTGGGCTGGGGCACCTTCCTTATGAGGAAAGGCTACCTCATTTGGGCCTCTTTCAGCCTAGAAAAGAGCGCCTGAGGGGGGACATGATTGAGACATACAAAATTATGCACGGGAAGGACAGAGTGGGTAGAGAGATGCTCTTTACACTCTCACATAACACCAGAACCAGGGGACATCCACTAAAATTGAGTGTTGGGAGAGTTAGAACAGACAAAAGAAAATATTTCTTTACTCAGCGTGTGGTTGGTCTGTGGAACTCCTTGCCACAGAATGTGGTGATGGCATCTGGCCTGGATGCCTTTTAAAGGGGATTGGACAAGTTTCTGGAGGAAAAATCCATTACGGGTTACAAGCCATGATGTGTATGTACAACCTCCTGATTTTAGAAATGGGCTATGTCACAATGCCAGATGCAAGGGAGGGCACCAGAATGAGGTCTCTTGTTATCTGGTGTGCTCCCTGGGGCATTTGGTGGGCTGCTGTGAGATACAGGAAGCTGGACTAGATGGGCTTATGGCCTGATCCAGTGGGGCTGTTCTTATGTTCTTATGAAGGGAATGTTTGTTCCCTTATCTCAGAGCTGCATTGCCCTTATGTCAGTACTGGTAAGCACTGACATAAGGAGTTAGGATTACTCCCTAAAACTCCAGCCACAATCCCCCATATTAACTATCGTGACTGCTGGGGGGTTGTGACCTACAAGTTGAAGAACACTGTTCTAACCCTCCTAACAACGCCCTTTCTAAAAGCCTCCATTCCACAGTGCATATTTTAAATCTCCCGCTAATTCTCTCTTCTTCTCCTTTTGGATCCTCTCTGGCTAAGGAAAATCAGCCTAGCTGGCAACCTGACTCTCACTCTTTCCTTTCCCTCCTTGAACCTGTGTCGGTCCAAACAGACAGAAGCTTTTCCCATCCCTACCTGGAGATGACAAGGATTGAACCTGGGAGCTTCTATATCCAATGCATCTGTTCTATCACTGAACCCCCTCTGAACTCAACTGGTCTTTAGAAATAAGTGCACAATCCTAACCCACTTTCCAGCACTGACTTAGCTGTGCCTATGTGGCATGCACTGCATCCTGCAGTGGAGAGGCAGTCAAGGATGCTTCCTCAAGGTAAGGGCATGTTTGTTGCCTTAACTTGAATTTGCATTGCGGCTAGGCCAGTGCTGGAAAATTGGTTAGAATTGCACCCTAAGTCTCTTTAGATCCAGTAATATCCACAGTCCATAACATACATTTTCTCAGGAGCCAAGAGTCTTATGTTCAGTTCAGTTCAGTAGACCTTTATTGGCATAAAGAGTCTTATGTTCTACATTCCCATCCTCACATGCATGAGCCAGGTTGGGAACAGAGGGAATTTCTTCCCAAAGGGTCCTACTGCAAATGGACTAACTTTTTGCGTGAGCAAAACATCCCTTCCATTAACAGAGGAATCTCCCAGGAGTGGAAGCACTAGTCAGGATGCTGCCCGTGATTTTGAAGATTCCTCTCATTAGAGTCCTAAGCAGAGCATATCGCATCATTAAGTAGGTACATTTTTTATACTAGGTTTCGTAACCAGCAGCCTTTAGCCATCTTGTCATACTGAATGAGATGTCTGCGCAAAACCTACACTGGAAGTGTGACTAATACAGGGGAAACCTAGCGTTATGTAAATGTTTTGACCTTTTATGCAGTTCTTTAGTACCAGAGTTTGCAATTTGACATCTGGACTTTATATGGTTTATGAACAAATAGGTTTGAAAGATCATATTGAATACATCTTAGGATTGAGTCAAAACAGATCTAGAAGTTTCGCAGTCTTAGACCCAGACCAAACATGCAGGGCTTAAGTGGGAAATCACATCCTTGAGTCACACCTTTGAATATCAACTGATGTAGGACTTGCACATTTGCTCCAATCCAGGGATTTGTGTTAGGAACCAGGAGTGTTAGTCCCTCTCCTGTTGCCACCAATTGTCCTTAAGCTGTCTTCCTGTGTATCCCAGCAGTATTTGCCTGCCAAAAGGGGCAGGGGTTTCTCTCCCCCCCCCACCAAGAGTTTGCCCTTCTGAGGCAGTAAATGTCCTAGTCCTGCCAACAGTCCCCTGGAAACAATCTAGGATACCATCTCACACCTTCCCTGAGTCAAAACTCATGGATATCAGACAACCACATGCGTTTTCCAATTAGTCAATCAAAAACCCCATGGAAGCCTCCAACCTCACAGATTACAATATGGAAAAGGTACTTGGCTTATTCTTTGGGAAAATTCATGGATAAGGAAACCCATGTGGGTTTTGTGTCCAGACATGTGCTACATCCATGGGAAATCATGTTGATTTCCACATGGGTTTTTGCACATTTGTTCTGGGCCTTATTTGTAGGATGTAAAATTGGATTTCCCCCCATCAGTACTTTAAGCAGGCAGACAATGCAGTTCCCCACTCTGTGGGTGATGGTTCCCTCTCTTTGACAGTAGAGAGACAGTATGTAGCTCATATAACATTAACAGCCCAATCCTAACTCCATTCTCAAGCAGTGGCAGTGGTGCAAGGTTCTGCTGCATCTTGTGGGGGAATTTTGGCTGCTGGAAGTCTTCTTGGTGTAAGGGGACACATTTATCCCCTTGCCCCAGGATAAGTCCCAAGCATCCAACAGCCGATATCACTGATGCAAGCCCAAGTTGATCTGTGTTGGCAGGTCAGGCCTGGGATGGGGGATAGGATACGGTACGCACCAGCACCACCAATCCTGCCCCCCTCCCAGGCCCAGTGCTGGAGATAATGGCCAAAATGTTTAGTGGGGTGGGGCACTTCCCTTATGAGGAAAGGCTACAGCATTTGGGGCTCTTCAGTTTAGAAAGAAGGCACCTAAGTGGGGACATGAGTCAGACATATAAAATCATGTATGGAGTGATAATTTAGGTTGTGTTTTTTTTAATCGTACAAGTAGTTGCATTAATAACTGTTTTGTCTGACCATATAATCTCATGGTTTTTCAGCATCTCCTAGAGTTCCCTCAGGTAGTTTTTATTTTAGCTACATCATCAGCCTTGTAAAATTTGTACTGCTGTTGAAGGGCCATGATGGAATTACTTGCGTTCTTGCCTCCAGCTATGCTGCTATTCACCCCCAATATGATGAGCTGCTGCCTTGAGGCAGGAACTCAAGGAATCGAATAAAAGGCACACAGGGCCAGCTCCCTAAATCTAGCCCAAGGACTGAAGAAGCAGCAGTGAATACCACTCCATCAGCGTTCCGTCCCTTCTGATGACATAGTTACACAAGACTGCCGTGGCTCCCTACATTTCATCCTCCAAGCCAATAGGCTAGTCTTCTGTCCATCCTTTAGTTCTTCCACAGGAAGGAAGATCTCTAACAGCAAAATGCCTCTTCTCAATTAGGATGGCTTTGAAGCAGTGGTTTCCAAACTGTGTGCCGCAGTACCCAATGGCACTGCCACAAACTCACAGGGGCACTGTAGGATGTCCCCAGCAGCCTTTTCTTACCACCTCTCCCAGGCACTGCCATCTTAAACTGCGCGAGACCTCATGTGATTCAAGAAGAGCCAAGTGATGATGCTGCCACAACAAGACTCCATGACCACAGGGCACTATGACGGCAGTAAGTTTGGGAACTACTGCTCTATAGGGTGCCATGGCACATCTTACCATCTGGATCAAAGCAGTTTACATAAACAAAGCTACTTTCTGTAAGATATTTACTGATTATTTTAGATGACTTGTGAATATTTATCTAGCACAGGTCCAAGAAGACCTCCCCCGCGCCATGAAGGTTTACTCCCACATAAGGAAACAGTTGTTTGAAGAGACAGTCACAACTACCTTCCCACCACAGAATGCAGCAGAAGCCATTTTGGTGCCATTGCCTGAGGGGAATTGGATTGGTCCAATGGATGTATACATGCATACCAGATTTCATCTTTCTATCTTGGGTAATAATAATAATAATAATAATAATAATAATAATAATAATAATAATAATAATAATAATAATAATAATAATAATAATAAATACAGGTATTTATATACCACCTTTCTTGGTCTTTATTCAAGACTTTATTCAAGGCAGTTTACATAGGCAGGCTATTTAAATCCCCGTAGGGATTTTTACAATTGAAAGAAGGTTCTATCTTTCAAGAACCACAACATTCAGATGTTTCTTTCTGATCTGGTTTCACATTCTGGCCTCCATCCTCCCACGCTCAGAGCAGATGGAATAACTCGGCTCAGCTTTTCTGCTGCTTCAAGGTCGCACAGTGCCGGTGGCCTCGAACTGGCAACCTTGTGGATGTTATCTTCAGGCAAATGGAGGCTCTACCCTCTAGACCAGACCTCCTGCCTGGGTAGGAGCAGCATATGCTTTGAATTCCATTTTTGCAAGGGGGAGAGAAAAAAAAAAATCAAGATGCTATGGACTACACATATACCACTTTTTCAGGGCTCTTCCGCTGTGTAATCATTCAAATAACCTGAGCGAAGGCCAAATTCTCACTAGAATTGCACTGGCACATGGAGGGGGTTTGCGACAGTGCAACAGTGTTCCACTGTTCGAAAACAGTTGTTGATTAATGAGCAGCACCCTGCTGGCATCCGTTTTGTGAGTGCTGCCACCAAAGCTGGTAAACCAGCGGTGGACATGGAACATGGGCAGAACGCGGAGGAACAGGGGAGTATCTGGTTGGAGAAGGGCCAGAACAGAGCACATATCAGTGGCAGTGACTTGAACCAATGCCCTTGCCTCATTTTTTCCGTGTTCCATCTCACTCACTTAGGACCTTCTCCAGCACACATGTAAGGTGACCCATTGGGCTAACAAAGTTTTACCCCCAGGTAAAGGAACAAATGTTTCCTTACCTGGAGCTCTGTGACTGCCCTCCCACAAGATGCAGCGCATGCTCCAGTGATACAGCTGCATTGGCAGAAGTGGTATTTAGTTACCATTGAACTGCCTCTCACGCAATAAAGCCAACATGTCTTCACACACATGTTATATAAGAGATGGTTTATGCATAGAGATTTACACACAAATTTATTAAGTAACTTCACCTGACGTAGTAGATAATTTGTAATAATCTAGATCTGGGGAAAAATTTTTCTTGTGCATTTAATGTGGAACACTTACTGGGTCACAGCTTGAGAGGGAAAGAGGAAGAAGGATCAAGGATACTAGCACAACTTAAAGAATCTACCATTTAAAGAGACCATTTTGGGTTTGCATTTCCCAGGTGACCTCAGGAAAACACCGGTCATCTTTCAACTAAAACTATTTTATGTGGAATGAATCCAGAAGTGTAATGTTCACCACTGTTTTCACAGTGTCTTTAAATCTGATTTATACTAGTCAACTCCAAATGCGAGCCCATCTGTTGACATCAGCCTAAATTGCCCACAGTAATGACTCAGGGCTTTTAAAGGTCACTCTGGCCTGATGTTTGGTTATTAGTCACCATCAGCAAAGGAGCTCTCACAATAAATATAGATTAAATGGAAAACACTGCAGACTTCAACAGAACTAGTACAAGAACAGCAGAATCACTAATTTCTTCTTTCTAGCTTTCTTAGCGTAACTCTTGCACAGTAGGCTGAGATACTGTGCACGCTCAAGATCCAGCCCCATTTGAGTCAGTGAGAATAACTGCTGAGTAGGTGTGCATGGGATTAGTTTAGGATTGGCCTGGAGATTTTAGGGATCAGCAACAATTTCCGGGTAACTACTGGAAGTGATCCTGGGACTTTCAGCAGGGCTACCTTGTCTCAAAGACCTCACATCATGCTGGAAATGAAAATCTCCAGGACTAGATTCAGTCAGGGATGGCCTGAACCCTAACAACTCCAGCATGATGTTTGCAACACACATAGCGACATTTGAGATATCACGTAGGAGTATGGACATATAAAAGTTATATTACAATGAGTCATTAATACAGCTCTTCCAGATATTACATTGGTTAAAGAATAGTCTATAATATGCCATACAGACTAAATGGAAGAGATACAATTAAGGTTTTTTCAGCATTTCTGAAGGTTTTGCCCTTGATCTATGAATTTGTCTAACTCAGTAGTTGCCAAAGTTGCTGTCCGACGGACCACCAATCCCCATTTGGACTGGAGCTTACCATTCTGCCTCCACACTGCTCATATTCTGAGTAGATCTGAGCACTGGGATGTTCTGGGCAGTCACATCTATTGCCAGGTATTCCAGACAGCTGTGCAATAAAACATCCAGGCAGACGCAACTGCCCAGAGCATCCTGGTGCCCAGATCTACTCAGAATATGAGCCACATGGAGGTGGAATGGTAAGCTCCACTCATGGAGCGGAAGGCTTTCCCCAAACCCTGGGTCCAGCCCCCAGGCCGGGGTATGGAGGAGCCTGATCTCACCTACTGAAGTTGGAGAAGCAGAGATGAATTTGCAAAGGATTATAATCCTTTTAATCCTAATTAGTGAAATCAGTCTATAAATTGCCATTGAAGTACATTATCTTTTATTTAAAAAATTAAAATATGGGTTTTAGCATGTTTTTGATTATCATAATATTTTAATTTATTAATTTTAAGAATATTTTAATTTGTTTGGTTAATTCACTGACCAGGGACAGTTACAGATTTAGGGTACAATCTTATACATGTCTACTCTGAAGTAAGCCCCATTGTGTTCAATGGGATTTACTCTCCGGAAAGTGCGTATAGTATTGCAGCCCTACAGTCCTTTAAGTGCTTCATCTTCCACCGGCTGCAGCATCTTGCATACCAAGATACTGCACTTACATACCATCAATTACATTATACAGGACATGTATTGGAACTGAACTGTTAAATGTTCAAGGCGTCTGAACATTTCAATCAAAACCAGTTACATTGTATATGCCAAAGCAGTATTTTTCTCTACTTTTATATACACTGGGTTGATCCAAGTGAATGCCTTTGAGCCAAAATGCAATTAGTACGAGCTCTTCGTTACAATCTTTCAACTGCTGTTTGCATATAATTAACATTACCGCAATATTTGTAATACCCACTGTAACATTTTTTGGGCAGAAGGTGAAACTGAGCAAATGATACCAGCTATCCCTGTGCAACAGCAACAAAAAATCTGTCATTTTTAATTGGATGTTTACAAAGTAATAAACCTCCACAATCATAAGAAACTGACTAATCTCCAATACGTTTTGGGTGCAGGTCTAACACATTTGAATTGACTATGCAACTAAAAGTCCATGCCCCTCGGTGTATAAGGCTCTGATTTTTCCAAACAAGATAAAAGGCATTCTTTCGAGAATATATTGCCATCTTTTAGAGTAGAAATCATTTGCTGGAGTGAAAACTAGATAGGAGCTCTTCAGTGTCTGAATACTGTCCCATTTAATCTGGGAGCACTGTTGCAATTTATGCAATATGCTGCTCTAAAGGTTAACATGAAAGCATCCAATCTCTTTCCCCAAATGTCAGCCAAACACTTTATATATTTCTTCCCATCCCCTTCTGAATTCTCTTCCATTAAATTAGTTCAGCTGTCTCTGCCATCAGAATTTAAGAGCTTAGTTGCAGAGCACATGTACATCAAGATCTGCCACTCACAGATAAGGTGAGTGAAATATTTGTGTAAATAAAATGTGAAAGTAGGAGAGGGGATGAAGCATGGAATCTCTAGGCTCTAAAACAGCTCGCAGAGCCCTAGAAATTAACTCACAACTTTTAAAAGCAGAAAAGGATTAAGCCGAAAGATGCCATGGGCTTACTTCTGAGTAGACCAGCATAGGCTTGGGCTGCAAATTTCATGACCACCCAAGGCAGCTTACACATCTCAGCGAAAAACAAGAATGAAATTAACATCCCCGTTTTTCTTCCGAGGCCTCTTTTCATAATTTCTCCTGGTTTTCAAAGGTGTATTTGTGTACCACTTTCAGGGATTGGATGAGCCCACTGGATTCTGTGATTGTTCTGTGATTGTTCGGATCTGTGGATTGTTGCAATGTTGATCCAAGACATTCCATGGCATTCTCTTGAGGGATGGGATTTTGGAATTACCCCCTCTTAAAGGTCAATGAAGAAAGTATGTCGGGGGAGGGGGAAGAGAAAATTTATGTTTTGTATATACTTTATACTTATCACCCTAAGGTAATTTTATACAATATTTTTAATAATTTTGTGATCTGTCACATGAGGTCAGGTGTGGAATTTTCCATTTGTGGCATCACAGTGGCCCTCAAAAAGTTTCAGATTTTGGAGCATTTGGGTTAGGGATGTTTATATAGAAGAGTTTATAGAACTTTTATAGACAGTCTGTACTCATCTACCTCTTCCTAGGAAAAGCAGGAAAAGGGATTGCCCAGCTTCCTTTTTTCTGGCTGGTTGTGCACATGTGACCCCTTTCACCCTTCAAACTTTACTGTTGGAATTTCTAGTGCAATTTTGGAGATTTTATAGAACTTTTATAGACAGTTCTGTACTCATCTACCTCTTCCTGAGTAACCAAGCATGCAGCAAAGAAACAGGAGCAAAGATGTAAAATGGAGACAGAATTCTTCTAGAAAATGCTGTATATTACAACAGACCATGTTGTATTCCAACAATAATATCTGCATCAGAGATATATACACGTGCCAGTCAAGCTCATAACCAAGGAGATCAAATGCTAGAGAATGCCCTTAGCAAATGTAAATCCACAAGGGAGGAAATTACGTTTGGTTTCTATCACAGTTTGTTTTCTGTGTAAACTTCCATTGAAAGAACTAGTACTAAAACTTCGATTTGAGTTTTACAATTAGACTTGCTGTAGAAATGTCATAATCAATTGATTATAAGTTGGCAGAAATGGGAACTTTGGGTTAACTTCTGTCATTTTGTTATGCGAAGGGGATGTTTTCGCACACTACCGCTGTTATTTGTTAAAGGTAAACTTCTGTTTTGAAAATGGAGGTATTCTCCAAAGTTCTATGCCTTCAGGCTGACGGTGGACAAATTATGTATTACCCATTACATTTGGCAATGCGGTGACCTGACCTTTGTCAGGGAAGAAGAGCCTCCGGGTGAAATGGCTGACCTTTTAATATTTCAGTGCACTGGAGAAATAAGCTTTGCAATAAACGGGGGCACAACACAACACTGTTCCGAAGGGAAACTGTTCTGACCATTCAGAAGGCACGTGCTGAGTAAACATATTATAAGTGCAGGTTTTTCCCTTTACTAAGCTTCTTTCTTACCCCAGGCTGATGTAGCTTGGTTTTGTGAAACTGTGACTACAAACTAATAAATTCCTGGAGTAAAATCTTGACCTAGTTAAAGAAACTCAACTTTCTTACAGTAGCATCCTAGCGCAAAGCACTAAGGTAAAGGCATAGCTCAGATATAGTTTATATAGGCTTTATAACTGGAGTCACTATATCATTTTTGCTGATGGTATCAGCACAGATTCTAGTTAGCAGTGTGTCATAGAAGTCCCGGACAAATTCTAATAGTTTAAGGCTGCAATCCTAACCACACTTTCCTGAGAGTAAGCCCCATTGAACAAAATAGGACTTACTTCTGAATAGACCTGGTTAGGATTGTGCCCTTACTCAGCTGTGGCATGACCCAGAATGCCTCCCAATGCCACTCTAGACCCACCGCCTCTGCACAGTGTTTTGTGTTTTTTTTAAAAGCAGCCACTTATTGTGCTTCATGCATGGTTTCTTCAGTTATGGAAGTTCAGGACTTCCATGTTTGGTTTAAAGGGACCATGCACATGAATGAAATCCTTCATTTGCACAGCCTCTGTAAATCAAGCTGAAGTCTTGCACTTCACTGTTTGAAGAAACTGCATGAGGAATGAAGGAAGGATACAGGTGACTGCAACCAGGGCAGGGTGCATAGGACTGAAGGAGGCATTCTAAGAACTAGATTTGTACAGATTTGAGTTGTACATTTAACCAGAAATAAAACCAAGAGCACTACTATTCAGGCATTATCAGATCATCATACTTGCAGACCTTCTCTACGTGCAAATTCTGTATCTAGCTTAGCTACTTTAAAAATGGTTTAGGCACCAAAGGAGTAGAGGTCTTCTGCAGTCTGCTAACCTTGACGGCTATGCGGCCTCTGTGAACATCACTTGTAATTTTTTGTAAGAAATTATTCATTCTCAACTTATATATTTTCCATGAAGTCATATGCCTTTGTGAGACATTCTTATTACTTTCTTTCCATGACCTACCTTCTCAGGTTGATAGGCTGAAGATATAGATGAGATAATCTTATTGGTTTGCCAGCCCTGTCGCAGGGGCACAAGGTCCTCAGCCAATACCTGATCTCACTGACCTCAGACACTGGCCCTTGCCCAGTGCAAGTCCTCCACTTCTTCAAATGGATTAAAACATGATAAAGTATCCATTCTGCTCTACTTAGCACACATAAACTTATTTACTATACTCTACCCCCACATGCCTGACCATCTAGTTCAAAGGTTCTCAAATTTTTGGTGCAGGGCCCCACCTTTTAGAATGACAGTCTGTTGGGACCCACTGGAAGTGGTGTCTTTAACCTCGAAGTGATATCATGGCCATAAGTGACGTCATCAAGCAGGAAAAAATTTTTTAAAACCCATATGACAAAAACAAACGCATCGGTAAAGCAGCTACCACGTTTTCCAGACTCACAAAGAGAGTCTGGTCCAACAAGAAGCTGACGGAACATACCAAGATCCAGGTCTACAGAGCTTGCATCCTGAGTACACTTCTGTACTGCAGCGAATCATGGACTCTTCGCTCACAACAGGAGAGGAAACTGAACGCTTTCCACATGCGCTGCCCCCGACGCATTCTCGGCATCACCTGGCAGGCCAATTTCCAAACAACACAGTCCTGGAACAAGCTGGAATCCCTAGCATGTATGCACTGCTGAAACAGAGACGCCTGCGTTGGCTCAGTCATGTTGTGAGAATGGATGATGGCCGGATCCCAAAGGATCTCCTCTATGGAGAACTCGTGCAGGGAAAGCGGCCTACAGGTAGACCACAGCTGCGATACAAGGACATCTGCAAGAGGGATCTGAAGGCCTTAGGAGTGGACCTCAACAGGTGGGAAACCCTGGCCTCTGAGCGGCCCGCTTGGAGGCAGGCTGTGCAGCATGGCCTTTCCCAGTTTGGAGAGAGACTTGGCCAACAGTCTGAGGCTAAGAGGCAAAGAAGGAAGGCCCATATCCAGGGAGACAGACCAGGGACAGACTGCACTTGCTCCCAGTGTGGAAAGGATTGTCACTCCCGAATCAGCCTTTTCAGCCACACTAGACGCTGTTCCAGAACCACCTTTCAGAGCACGATACCATAGTCTTTCGAGACTGAAGGTTGCCAACAACAACTAGAATGACAAAATCAAATTTAAGTAAGCAAATTAAAAGTTTACAATAGGTTTAAAAATTTATTTAAAATACAGAAGAACCCTCTCAACACTCCCAAGCAGTTGCTGATCCATTTTTTAAAAATTCCCCACAGGCTGCAATCCCATTCACACTTACCTGGGAGTAAGCCCCAATGATGATCATTGTTTAACGTTAAAGCATTAAACATTGTAGCCTGTTAAAACTACAGCTCTGTAACATTTCCCCAAATACAGTCACATACCAGTCTAATATATTAAAAATAAAATATTGAAATGAATGGAGACGCAGCTGAAATTGGCTTGCAACGCACCTAGTGGGTCCATACCTACAGTTTGAGAAACACTGATTTACAGTCCAATCTTGAGCTTCCCAGCAGCTGCTGGAGCAGTGGCAACAAAACGGCTACCAATGTGTCCAATTGGTGCCAGGAAGCAGCTGGAGATCTTCTCGGGGAAAGGGGACTTTCATTTCAAAATGGTAAATTGGTCCAGGTTCAATCACAGCCCATCCTGACACATCCTGAGCAGGGAGAGTGGGCTAATTGTCATTTGTTTGTCAAATGAATTCCATTTGGAAAGCAATGAAACCTCCAAGCTAATTCTTTTAAGGTGAGCTGGTAGTTGTATAATGAAAACTGAGCCTGTGTTAACATTCCGGCTGAGTCTGCCACAGGGCGTATAGTGATGGAACTTAAGTATAGTAATGTTCCATTGGGCACAATGGCACCAAGTCTGCTCTTTAGCCTTACAGACACTTTCTTTGCATTTAAAAAAAAACTTTATCAAAGCACCATGGCAGTGTAGAAAATGTCAAAGTGAAATGCACTGTAGGCAAATTGTGATTTCATTAAGTTTAAATTGATTGCTTTTGACGGATGTATTACCATGCTTGTTAAGAGCCAGTAATTTGGAATCTCTGCTTGCCTGGTAAAATAGCTTTGTCTCCTTGCATAACACTTTCTATACGTATTTTGAAAGACCACAGTTCATTCGAAGAAAAGTGGGATTCCATTTTATTTTTCTAAAATTTAAAATATTCAACAGCAGCCTTGTGGACCTTGTGGGGTCCAGATAGTGGACAGCCTTGTGGACCTTGTGGACAGATAGTCTTGTGCACTGATCCTGAGTGTTTTGTTAGTTTCCTTGGTAGTTAATTGCAGCCTTAATATATGTTATTTTCACAACTCTTTTGCTACTTTCGTCCCCTTCCCCCAGGGAAAGCCCCATACCGTACAATGGAGCTTCTCAAGTCTGTACTGGCTATTTTACTGGTGCAGACTTGAAGAACTCTGTATTGGGCCTTCCAGCCCAACACAGAGTTCAGGATATGCTCTGCCAATCCTGCCCCTTCCCGCTGTGGTTCCCCCACCCTGCCTTAACCCTACCCTCCTCCCGTCCCCCAGAGGCTGCACTTCCACCAATGGTCACACCCCTGGCAGTGGTGCGTCCTCCTTCTCCCAGCGCTGGGCCTGGTACCTCATTGGTGTGGCTTCAGCACCAGTGCTCTCTGCTCTGGGTGCCATAAACATGCTTTACAGCACATTAACAGCCACCTGCACCAGGAAAAGGGCTCAGCACCAGCACTGGGCCCCTAATTGCTTATGAGTTTGGGACCCCATGGCCACTGATATAAGATCACTTAGCAGGTGCAAGGTACAGGGTCTTTTCTGTAGCAGCATCAAGACTTTGGAACTCCCTGCTCCAGAGGATGCACCAGATGGTCTACGATGGTGACTTTTAAACAGGCAGCAAAGATTCTCCTGTTCTGCCAATTTTTATTATTATTTTATTATTATTTATTTTATTAATTTGTACCCCGCCTTTTTGCCCAACGGGCACACAAGGCGGCTAACAAACAGTTTAAAAATACAATATGAAAAACAGTTAAAAACAATTTACAATGATTAAAAAGCTAAAAACAAAACAAAACAAACCCCGTGGATTTTCATATAAAAAGCAAGAAAAGCAAGAACGCCAGCCAGCCTGTCAACAATTAAAAGCTTTTTGAAATAAAAAGGTCTTCAGTCCACGCCGAAACATTAGCAACGAGGGAGCAGTTCTCAGTTCTAAGGGGAGGGTATGCCACAGTTCGGGGGCCACCACCGAGAAGGATTTTATTCGATTTTACTACATATTTGCCTTATTCCCTGCCACTTACTGTTTTAATTAGTTTTATTATTTTATTCTCTTTGCAGTTTGTCATCTTGAGAGGTTTTTAACAAGAAGCATAAGATAAAAATATTTAAATAAACGTGACAGTGGTAATAGGCATCAGATGCGTTTGCAAGTCCATGATCAATACTGTAACTTAATAAAAGGACCTAAGACCACAATCAGAAGCAGTATGTGATGCTCATTCACATAAAATCTAGTCAGTAAATTCTTTAAAACATCAACTAGATTTTAAAAGAAAAGATACTCTAAATTCAGGTAAATGAACCCATGTAGTAGGTGGGTAATATCTAAAAATGGAAGAAAATTCATTGCACACTTACTGAAGTGACTGCAAACAATTCCAGATCCATTCTTTTGTGAATGAAATATGATCCTATGAAAAGGGCGTCTGCCTGTAAAATTATGTAAAACAATCCTTTTAAATTTATAGCGTGCACTTTCCTATTTTAACTATAAAATACCATCCATGGGGAGGCAACAATTTCCATCACAAATCATAAAAACATTGTAGTTCGTAGTGACATTAAGATTAATTTAGTGGTGCAACAAGGAACATATGCGATCTGATGCTATGTATATCTATCAAAGAAGTTGGTGAACAGCAGGGACTGTGATGGGTAATATTTGAGACAGTGTAACTAAAATTAACATCGTGTAAATGGCAAGAGACCATGAGAAAGAGTTCTTAGTGGTGGTTTTTTTTTCTTTCTTTCTTTTTCTTTTTAAAGTGTAATCCATATGGGTACTGGTATAAATATCCACAATATTCTGGTGCACCTGTTTCTAAGAATTTGCTTTTTTGGGTTAGATATGATTAAGTGTGGGTGCCATATTGAATCACACCATATCATACCTAAGCTGAACAAGCAAATTTCTCATGGATATAGCTCTGCCTATCAAGCTCCAATCCAGCTAGGCTGCAGCAAGAGAGTGAGGCCCACTCCATTGTTCCGACATGGCCAACTATGAGTTTACACTATAAGTAAATATTCCTCCATTTTCCCTTCTTTCACCCCCTACCCTGGTTGTCTCCCTTGTGTGTCTTTTTAGATTGTGAACTGCTTTATGAAAAGAGAACCATCTTCTACTTTCTTTCCTATATATATATATTGCACCAATAACTTCTTTTTAAAAGAATGTATAAATATGCTAGCTAAATAGTTCTTAACCACTCATGAACCCTTTGGGCCCTGCACTTGCCTGATCTTGTCTGATCTTGGAAGTTAAGCAGGGTCAGGTCTGGTTAGTACTTGGATGGGAGACCGCCTGGGAATACTGGGTGCTGTAGGCTTATACCATAGTCTTTCGAGACTGAAGGTTGCCAACCATGGGCTCTTTGAAAAGACAGTAAAATTATGAAAGACCATTGTTTTGGTACGTCCTCGTTGTTCCCCTATAGTTTTTTAAATTATATCCATTATGTATAAGAACTGTATTACCCATATGTTTTAGAGATAGATTTTTCAAATGAATGTCAGGAATATGTCAAACATATCTTTTCCTCAAAAATCTCAGGAGAAACGGTTAAAAATGTTATCATATTGGCCTATTAACATATATTTATGCAGATAGCTAAATCATGTTAGGCATGATTTTGCCCATAAAGAATCCCTACCAAATATCAGATGTTACAGTTAACACCTTTATTTTGTCAAAAGAAAATAGTGTCAATCAAAACACATTATATTTTTTTAAAAGCTTCTATTGCACTCATGATTGGTTGGCAACCTTCAGTCTTGAAAGACTATGGTATAAGCCTACAAGCACCCGGTATCCCCAGGCGGTCTCCCATCCAAGTACTAATCAGGCCTGACCCTGCTTAGCTTCCGAGATCAGACGAGATCAGGCATGTACAGGGTAACAGTTGCTGCCAACATATGTTAAAACAATATTAAAATACAAACTTAGGAGCAAATAGAAATTAAGAAAAAAGACATCTGGAATCAAGAGTGTTAGGCAGATATCCAATCCTAAGGCTCATTTACATTTATGTGATCTCACAGCTCTTCTACAAATGCCACCAGCTTCATTAAGACAAAGGTAACTACATTCTTATACAGGGATTTCCATGCAGATCTGCTTTCTCCATTTAAATAAATAATTAATAGAGCAATTTCTGCCAGGAGTGGAATGCCTTGGACACATCCAAACTTCTCCTGTCCTCTGCAGGCTGAACTTTGATGTCAAAAGCAGTATTCCCTTGAAGATCAGATACTATGTTGCCAAAAAGCATTGTGCTCAAGACTGACTGGTGACGTGCAAAAGAGACCAACGAGGTCATTTTGACTGGGGCCAACCACTATTTGGCTCCTCTCCTCCCAGATCCACCTATCAGCAGACATTCAGGGCCAAAAAAAATAGATAAAAACAATAAGCGCAATAAGTAATGTTTAACCCACATATCAAGTTCTATATTCATCATGCCCATCAACATTAACGTAATAAAGCAATCAACACTTACTGCAGGAGTTCTCAGATTGGTAAGTCATGACCCACCACCCTGGGAAGCCCTGTCGTGACCCACCAGCCTGGGAAGACCTCCAGGGGGGAGCCCCACGGAGCCCTCTGCAGGGCTCCCCAAGCCTCCAAATGTCTCAAAATAGCGATTGGAACCCACTTCTGGTTTCATAATAAAAAACCAGAAGAGGGTTCCAATCGCTCTTCTGAGTCATTTGGAGCTCTATGAGGTCCCTGCACCCCCGTTAGAGACCAGCATTGGCTTTAGGTAACTGTAAAAATAAAACCCTGTCCCTGGCAGCAGCTCGATCCTGGTGATCCCTTTGCTGCCTCCTTCCCTCCCCCACAACAACTTACCCTGGTTCTCAAACTCAACCAAGGTAAGTTGTTGTGGGGGAGGGGAGGACGCAGCGAAGGGATCCTCAGGACTGTGCTGCTGCCAGGGGCAGGGTTTATTTTTGAGAGTCTGAGAACTGCTGATGTACTGTATTCAGTCAAAGGAACAATAACTTCAAAATCTTGCCCTTCTCCAAATACCTGTTGGATGAGAAAAATTTATATTGCTGGACCGATGTCAACTGAGAATGAAAGCAAAATCTACTATATTTTCATTGGTCCCAGTTTCATTTTGTGTTTATTTTTTAAATCAAATTCTTGATCCGACTTCTCGCTCTTTATTAAGTTTTAAGGAAGGTAGATGTTTCTTTGGATTTAGTTTCCATTTAAAGAAGTGGTTCCTTTCCAAATGAAGGGGGCAGAAGGACATAAGCCTGGAGTGTATATTTGATATCCTTCCAAGAGCTGTTCCAAAACCTCTGGTCTTGGTGTCATGGGACCCGTGTTTTTAACCAAAGCTTAATCAGGTCTTCCATTGTGAACTGTCAATTAAATGAGCTGAAATGAATGTGCATCATGATGACCGTCATTTTGAATCTAGAAATCAATGTCAAGGAGCATCTGAAGTCACTCAAGTAAATGAGCA
Source organism: Tiliqua scincoides (assembly GCF_035046505.1). Classification (NCBI taxonomy): domain Eukaryota; kingdom Metazoa; phylum Chordata; class Lepidosauria; order Squamata; family Scincidae; genus Tiliqua; species Tiliqua scincoides. The sequence goes on along the minus strand of NC_089827.1, from coordinate 22,732,596 downwards.
CCTGTTCTTGGCACATCCAGTGACTGAAGACATTCTGGAATGACCTGAAATGGGAACAGTCCCAACTCCCATAGCTTTGGTGTGGCTGAACCCGTCCTAAGAGTTTTCTTTCTAACCAACATATCAGTCTAGGGAAGCTTCAGCAGTGTTTGAAGCAAGTTTTCCAGGATTTGACAGACGGGGTTTTTAGAAGCATCTATCCAATTCCTCTTTCAATAGATTCTGCTGAGCACAATTATGCTATATATAGAAATAAAGACAACATGCTCTCTCTCTCTCTCTCTCTCTCTCTCTCTCTCCCCCCCCCCCACCTTCAATCCCTAGTTTCTTTGCCTATACCAGTGGTTCTCACACATTTAGTGGTTCTCACGCATTGGGACCCACGTTTAGAATGAGAATCTGTCAGGACCCACAGGAAGTGATGTCATGACTGGAAGTGACATAATCAAGCAGGAACACTTGGCTGCAATCCTCCTAGGCTGCAATCCTACCAGCTCTTACCAAGGAGTAAGCCCCATTGACTATTATTGTTAAAAAAATATTCATAGTAGCTTGTTAAAAGTACAGGTCTGTAACATTTCCCCAAATGCAGTCACATATCATGGTAGCATCAAGTCTAATATATTAAAAATAAAATATTGAAATGAATGGGGACCCACCTGAAGTTGGTTCATGACCCACCTAGTGGGTCCCAACCCACAGTTTGAGAAACACAGACTCCAGACTGCAGATCTAAAAATATAAGAAAGTGCTAAGATATAATACTATTCATCTTAGCAATTCCATGAGCTAGAGGGCAGCTCACAGCGAAAGAAGGCTAGCTGCCTCAAGCAACGGAGGCAAAAACCATGCCTTTTGTACAGATGACAGAGAATCAATGGCCATCTTTACACAGTTGTCATTTCCAGCAATTCTTCCAACATCTCTGCTAAGATAACAGCTAATCCAGCCTTGAAAATAAGTCCATACAAGGCACCAGTTCAGAAATCTTAGTCATTTGTGACCTAATAACTAGAGTTATGTTACCCTCACTGGTCATCTCACTGGTGATTCTTGGAACAACTAGAGAAGTAGCTGTTTATATAGGTTACTGAGCTAACTAGTAGCCTATGAAAATTTCCTGCTTTTGAAGCCATATATGAAAGGGTTCAGCAGCATCTAGGAGGGGGTCTCAGATGCCTTAAATGCCTCTACAGGACAGAGCGGCTGTGTTCAGCTTGACAGTGACCCACAATATAGATGGGTCTCCATAGCAATGGGACTTCTTAAAAGCATATTAACACATATCATAAAAACAGTAGTCAGATAAAAAGTGGTAAAAAGAGCAAAGTGGAGGGAGCCCTCGTCTCACAGCTCACACGAGAGGTCAAACAGTCACCCTCACACTGAGAGCAGTTGCGTCGGGCCAGTGTGGGCTCCAGTTAGGAGGGCCAGAGGCTCATTGAAGACTGGGGGCTCCCTGAGGGCCGGATTGGGAGACCCCGAGGGCCGCAAGTGGCCCCTGGGCCGGGGTTTGGGCACCCCTGATGTAAACGAATGGCTAATAGATGGTAATTATGAATTGACAGATTTGCAGATATTTGGAAGTCATTTTTAGATCTACGTGCATAGTGTATTTACTGTTTATTCATTAAGATTTATAATGTAGATTGCTATAACTTTATCTTTTTTAACGTAGTGTTGTTATGTATATATAATTATTCTCTTTTTATACCTTCCTTTTCTTTTCTTCTCTGTTCTTTTTAGTTGATTGGACTTTTTTCTTTTCAGTAATAAAGGGTGAAAAAAAAATTGAAAAAAGTCTTTGACAGCTGGATGTCACAATATTTGTTCCATGTCTTTTAGGTTCAGATAGCACTTCAGCATGAACTGGAGAAAGTTTCATCCTCCATATGAAGAATGGGGGGGGGGAGTGTTTAACCATGTCTGGGTTTGTGCTTCCCTGGCATTTACCCAGAGTCAAAAGACACCTATCTAGTACCCAATTTGAATTTGAAGTCCTATAACATAGTGGTTTTCAATCTTTTTCATTGTATACATACATACACTACTCACTACCCATCCTGGCCCCCTCTCAGGACCCAATCTGCCAACACCCTGACACCATCACCACCCACCCCCTGACGTCGTTCTCACTTCCCAGCACTGTTCACTGTAACCAAATATTCTTATCAGAGAGAGCAGAAAAGGTTTCCATGAAACCTGGCACTAGTGAAAGCGCAATTGCTAAGAACCTGAACTTGACTGGGACACAAACTGCTGGTAACTGAAGGGGTACACCAGATGCACTCTTAACCTGGTGGGGCTCTTGTCCACTGGTCTTCAACCTTCTTCATTCCCATAAGTTGCTGTGACCCCACAACGGAGGCTTTGTGACCCCATTGGGGTCATGACCCTAAGGTTGAAGAACATTGCTATAACACATATAAGGAGAAACACGTTACTCATCTCTGTTGTTGCAATCCTAAACACACTTACTAGGGAGTAAATTTCATTGGATGCAATGGTCCTGATTTCTGCATAAACATGCATAGAACTGCACTGTATCCGAATATCCATTCATATATTTGATTAGCTATCACTCTGCTGTGATATAGTTTTGGATGACTTTGGAGAACATACGGCACATAAATGGATATTAGGTGGAACTGAACACAGACAGCTGGCATTTTGCTGAAAAGACTTCAGATCATTGCAATAACAAGAACTATAGCAGAAGCTTTAATTGGAGACGAAATGGGGCTTGAACAGATGTTAAAACAGAGAGCACACATTAAAGATCTGCAGCAAACTTCTCATCAGGAATCTATGAAGACATCCACAACCGATTCCAAAGCCAGCATGTGGTCTTCGATTTCAAAAAGCAAAGGGTTCCTCAGAAATACTTTTTCTGAACCAACAACAAACCCAAAAAAGATTGGTCACAGAACATTCAAATTTAACAACAAAATCTACCCTTGCTCTCCAAGATTTACCTGTTTGTGAGTTTTGTGTGTCTTCTTCTTTAGTTCTTAGCTGGTGCTTTGAGAGCAGGTTGTCCTCTCAGACAGCCCACTGCTAGAGGCCCACTGGGAGCCATGTGTGATTCATGAAATGCTTCCACTCTTGGTGATGGTTGACCATATTTCTTGCCTTGTCTATGGTCAAACACTGGTTCCTTTGGCCTTCCAAAAGTGTTTGAGCCACTTTTTCCTCTGGTGCTGCCCCGAGAGCTCTCTAGTACAGAGGTCGCTCTCGCCAGAGGAGCTTGTGTGGTAGCTCACTGGTGTTCATTCTGCAGACAGGGTCAAACCATTGCAGTCTGCATTTTTGGGTTTGCTGTTCGAGTCATGGTTGATGACTACACCTTATCCGAATTGTCTCGTTACAATGGTGATCACCAAGTGAGACACCCAGGATCTGTCTCAAGCATCTCATTTGGAAGACCTCGAGCTTGTTCATGTCTGATTTGAGCAGAATTTTGAGCATAACCACAATGCAAGCGTAACTTGCACATTTCATCACTACCTGGTCAAAGCTATCTCCTCATTCTCAAGTTTAATTTGGAGTAATGCATAGTCATTCCACTTTGCTTGGGTGACCTGGATCAAATGGGTACTTCACATGCAAGCTTTCTATGTCACCAGCACTGGCGCGGGAAGTATGTAAGGGACCTGCATCAGGCTGCAATCCTATGCACACTTTCCCAGAAGTCAACCCAATTGACACAATGGGAGTTACGTCTGAATAGCCATGTATAGGATTTTGCCCCCTCAGTCACGTGACAGAGAGCATTTGCACAATACACTGATGAAGGGAAGAGCATGTTGCAAAAGGACTGTGTAAATGGGGTCCTGATCATGATGCTTCACTCGTGTTCTGGAGACAAAAAAAAAGTTAAAGGTGCACAAATATGCGACCAATCCACTTCTCCTTTTCTTGAAAAAGTGTGCTGTGTGAGAAGGCAAAAGGTGTTTTGATTTGATGTGACTTCTGCAAGAATCAGCAGCAAAAGAAAGAGGTGAACGCCAGGAAGGTGCTGGAAAGTAGCATTTAATATGAAAATGTCTCTGCTGGCCCAACACAGACTTGCTAGGATAGACCCAATCAATCACTGGTGTAGCTAGAGGGGGTCCAAAGCACTAAGTTTTGCAAACAGCCTCATCACAGCGTGCAAGCACTCCTCGCCTTCCCTTTCGGAGCCATTTCAGCGCATGCCTCTGTTTTACTCCCCACACCTGGAATGGCTCCAAAGGGAAGGGGGAGGGGCCACTTGCATGCCGCAGTGAGGCTCCCTACAAAACTTAGTGCTTTGCACCCCCTCTAGCTATGCCACTGGTCTCAATTGATGGGAATCCACATTGTTGCATGGAATTTTCTTAATGCTCCAAAAGGAAGGTATTTATTAAAATGCCTTAGGGCCAGATCCTAACCAACTTTCCAGCACTTATGCAGCTGCAATGCAGTCCCAAGGTAAAGGAACAACCATTACCTTAACCTGAGGAAGCCTCCATAACTGCCCTACCAACACAGGATGCAGTGCACACCTCATTGGCATGGCTGCATCAGTGCTGGAATGTTGGATAGGACTCGGCCCTTAGGCAGCAACATTTTTATATTAAATTCTGTTTTTAAGCACTTTCTTGGAGTTTGTCTTCTCTTTCTCTTGCTGCTGGTTTGGTGTCGCCCCCTTTGCCTTCTCTGGGTTTTGCATGGACAAAACAGCTGAACAGAGAATCCGTTTCCAAATGTACAGCATATGCATGAATTAGTACCAAACAAGCATGGTTGGAGTAGAAGATATGGGGACACACAGTGGTGTCAATAGGATTTGCATCACCCAGTATGGGAGACCAGAGCATCACCCCCATGATAGACCTCCATTCATGCAGTGGATGGTGCAACACCCCAGGTGGTGGGCGTGGTGATGCACCATGGCCCTGCCCCACTGGTTTTTTGGCTATACCTTTTCATAGAATAGAGATATTTCTAAAAATACCAAGATTTTAAAAATTGGGGCCAGTAATGGTGTCACCCCCCTCGTGTATGTCACCTGGTGCAGCCTGCGCCCCTAGTGATGTCACTGAGGACATTTAGTGTGGAGTAGGCCACAGTTGTATCTCTATGAGAGGGCAGACTGGTTTGTGAATTAAAGGGTGATTGTGTGGACTGCACGGTGGCTTTGCACCACAGATTCTCATTGGAGTATACAGTGTGTGACTAAAAGAGGAGGCTCTCTCTAAAGGAAACATTCTGTGCCAATGGATTATCCCCGTGGGTCACTAATGGATTCTTCACACATCTGAGAATGATGTTAAGATGCTTCTGAAGTGCAATGTGATTCCAGCTGTAGCTATTACCTACTGCTCATGTTTCCTTTGTCAGACTCTTGGGAGTTCCCCAACAGCCTCTTAGCAAGCTGATGATGGAACGACCTGTTGTAAATTTCAAAAGTGATGATAAAGTTGATGTTTCTAGGTGAAGTGGAGAAGGACCCTCCTGATCAGAACAGAGCTTTAGACCATGATCTTTTCTGCAGAGCAAATGCCAGCAGCAGAATGGCACCTAACGAAAGAACTTAACACACTGTAAATTTTCCTGGTGTATTTCAGTCTGATTTAAGAGTATCTTTCAGTGTTGACAGTGCCCACATTTCAAGTGTGACCTTATCATAGATAAGGGCTTGTAATAAAATAGGAGGAGCTGTGAAAACACTAAAATCTTAATTAGAAAAGGGAAGATACAGCGCTGTGGAATGGTCAACACCAAGTCCAATGAGACTGGTTTAACATGATCCTCATTACATGCTATGTCTCTTGTTAATTCATCATATATGTTGATGTAGCAATGTTAGCCCAAATGATGGTGCTCTCATTTGGTCTTTCTGGTTTGGTGTGGTGTGTTCAGATCTGCTGTTTCATGTCTGATGCAGCAACAGCAGTGAAGGAAACTATGGCCTTGCTGTGTGCAAGGCTTTTTATAGGCCTTGAGCTATTGCAAGACTATCATTCATTCATATAAGTTCAATCTCTAATATATTCATTTATGCAAATTTATTCAAATTTGAAATCTAAATTAATTTTTCCACCCGGCCCCCAACACAGTGTCAGAGAGATGATGTGGCCCTCCTGCCCAAAAGTTTGGACACCCCTGGTTTATATGTTGATAACATTTAAAGGTCCTTAATACACTAAATTATGACAGGACGGCGCTTCTTTCCACTGTTTTGATATAAACCTTTCAGAGGTGGTATGGGCAATCAGAGTCTATTTTCATTTTTTCTCTGTTAACTTCCACACGAAAGGTAGATAACTGAGGAGGACATAGATATCCACATATATCAGTGATTGTTGGAATATAACATTAATTTGATTAACAATTTCTTTCCAGAAAAATTGTATTTCTAAACAAGACCACATCATATGCGTATTACATTCACCACATTACAATGCCAGCATTTAGATTCTTTAATCAGCCCTTTACTATGAAGACGTTGCAGTGTCCGATATACCCTGATATATGATATAAGGTTTTCAGTTGAATTAATCGCAATCTAAGATCCATATATTTCGCAGGAATGTCATTTGAAACCATTTTCCACTGGTTATACAAAATATGCAGGATGCAGGGCAGATCTGGAATGTCTTATTTGGTATAACCTGCCATTAAAGTTAAGAAGTGTATTTAGACAGACAGACAGACAGACAGACAGACAGACAGACAGAGAAAGAGAGAGAGAGAAAACAAAGGATTCTGACCTAGGATGCCCCCATCAATATATTGCCACATTCTCACCTTCCTTTTGGTAGTTGCAACAATTAAGCGCCTTATCGGGCATGCTTCATCTACCCTATCTAAATCTCAGTGTCCCTGACCAACTTGGAAAATGGGAAGATTCCCAGAAATGAGCAGTACTTTGGAGGTATGGACAACCCCTGACCCAATGAGAACTCACCCACCCTACATGCAAAAATAGGGCTATAAATCTGTATAGCCTTTAAAATTCCTCCAGACTTTTCAATGATGGGTGTAACAGACAAGGCCCCAATCCTATCCAACATTCCAGTGCCGATGTAGCCACAATGCAGCCCCAAAGTAAGGGAACAAACATTCCCTTGTTTTGAGGACTCAGTGACTCCTCTTTCCCACAGTATGTGGTGCGCACCCCATTGGCACAGCTGCATTGGTGCTGGAAAGGACTGAGCCCCTACACAGTTATCTCTAATGAATTTTACAAGCATTTATAGAAACATAATCTTCAAGTTTCACCCAACCTTTTGGGTTTGCTTTGATAATAAAGAAAAAGAATCACAGTATCCACAGGGGAAACTGGCCCTCTGAAGAATCAGCTACCCCCAACATAGCCAATAAGGAGCAGAGCCATCTTATAAATAGCATAGAATTGTGATCAAGCAATCTCCTGTCACTTGATTTTGCTTCATCCGGTTGATGTCCCAGATGGCCAGAGCAACCTAAAGTTCCCTTTCACTTCCTATTCATCCTCAGTAAGGACACACTATGCAAGGCTGATGACTCAACAATATTTTCAGAAACTAAAACTGTTCCTCTTCTGCAGATACCCTCTGAATGCACATTTTGTGCCACTTTCTTCCCAGACACCCACGTGGAGATGTTTTGTAATGTGAGACAAACCAAAAACAAGAAACCCCTGAAATCTAGGACAATGTTCAGTTGACCGCATGCAGGCTCTGACGGACTATTTTAACCTTTGCTAAAGAACCAAGGCTAATGTACCTCCACAGCATGCTGCAGAAAGGAAGTGATGACTGAATCCCACTACAATTATAAAAAAAAACAGCCATGGCACTTAATTATTGTGGTCTAATAAGTGCTTGGCATTTATGAACAAATCATTCCAAAGCCCCTATTTTGATGATAACTAATGAAACCTACTTTTAGGACACATGTAGCACGTGCACATGGGGGAAATTTATTACACATGCTGATGTGCAGCTCAGTGGCTGATGGTGCAGCTCAGTGGAATGCAGTGGCATAGCTAGAGGGGGTGCAAAGCACTAAGTTTTTGCAGGAAGGCTCAACACAGCACTCAAGGGGCCTCTCCCCATCCCCTTCAGAGTCATTCCAGGCTTATGTTTTGTTCCCATTGCCCAGAATAGCTCCGAAGGGGAGGGCGACGGGCCGCTTGCACACCATGGTGAGGCTCTCTGGAAAACTTAGTGCTTTGCACCACTCTCTAGCTATGCCACCGGACGCCAGTGCAGGCTTCACCACAATCCAGCACAGGAATTGTGGCTGCTGGAGGTCTCCTGCGGGTAAGGAGACATTTACACTGCCACAACTTGCCTTCTGACACATTTGTGACAGTGTGCACGCCCATACCAATGGCTGTAGCCAGCTTAGAATTGGGCCATTAAGGAAATCAGGAGGGTTACCCACCAGTGCAGACTTCCTTACAGCAGTTGCAAAACTCCCCCTGGCAGGAGGGTTGGATTCTTTCTGAGCATGCCAGTGGATCTCTCAGGACTACCAAAAGAGGTAAGTTGGTGGGGGAGATAGGAATGGATAGGGGAGGGCTGAATATGGGACAGGGTGGAACAAGGTGGTGACAGGAGGGCAGATAGGATCTGGGAATGGGGTGGGTTGAGCAGCTGAATCCTAACCCTCTTCTGGGGCCTGATTCTGCAATTTTGCTGGTACAGGTACAAGTAGACCCCCCCCTCGGGGCCGCCCACCGCTCGCCTTCCCCCCGCTGCGGAACACCTCCCTCCTACCTCCTCCCGCCTCCTCCCTGCCTCCTCCCTGCTCACCCCAGAGTCTTGCATCGGCCCAGTTGGGCTGACACAAGTCTCGCTGCCTCCGTCAGCATCACCTCCATCACCAACTCCCGAGGACTCTCCTGGGCCAGCACAAGGAGGCCCATGTGCTGGCCCATGTGCAGCTAAGGATTGTGCTGCACAATGTCTAATACAGTTGTCCACTGTAATGTAAAACTTGTTCTGTTGTAGTGGCATAGACCTGTGGGTAGTTGGTGCCTTCCAGACAGTATGTGAAAATTTTGGAGAGGAACTTTGCTTTGGATGCATGTTTTGTTTCATCCCACCTAGCGAGATCACTGGAAGGATTAGTGACAGGTTCCTGCAACATCCTAGAAATGACAAAGACAGACGACTACCTGACTAATGCCAGCTGGCTGGGAAGTGAAGCTGGCTTCAGCTACAGAAAGGAAGTTTCTAGTCTGACTTTCCTTGCTGGAGCAAGATACTAAGCAGTAACCATCTGAAAGGAGAGGTAACAAGGGAGCCAAACATTGATACATAATGCCAAATGACCTGCCCCATGTCATGCTTAAGCTGAAAAAATACAAAATAAAACTAATTTGAGGCCCTTTGAGAAAGTTTCCAGCTACAAGGATCTGAAATGCAGTTCCTCAGGATTTATTTCATTGGCTATTTCCTGAAAACATAAAATATACTGTTCCTTTTAACAAGCGGTCACACAATCCCCAAAATACAACTTCCCAAGTTCTTGATCATACAGATTTATCTATCCCAAATATGTAGCTAATCAAAGAAAGCATCTTGTTGTAGCTCCAGGATGTCACTTTTAATTTCCTGATGGAGAATCAAGATTCATTTTAGCTGTCTTTGGGGCATATTTAGCAGGATGCCACAAAACATATGAAAATCCCTGTTGACATCTGAATTCTGAGCGCAGTAACTAGAAAACCAACCCCAAATTTAGATATTTAGATAGGTTTAGATGAGTTGTTTGTTTTAATGGCAGGGCTCATGTCATGTGCGGACTGCCTTTCCCTACCAATGGGTATCCATGGTCAGCTCTCCCACCTAATTAAGATTCAGGAACAGGCTTCCAGATCAGCAGGTAAGGCTTCCAGGCAGGGTTGTGTGTCCCACCACCTCACTTAGTAGAAATTAACTACAAACTCCTGTCAATCAATAGATCTTAGTTCAGGGCACATGTGTTTAAATTCATGCACAAGGATTTTTGTTCACATATCCAACATGGGAGCAGTTACATCCAATAGAATCATAGAATCTTGATTTATAGAATCATAGAGTTGGAAGGGACTTACAAGATCATCTGGTCCAACCCCCTGCCTGTAGCAGGACTTCTTCCTAGAGCATCTCCAGCAGGTGACCTGCTCAGCCTCTGCTTGAGGATCTCCAGTGAGGGTGAATCCACCACCTCCCTCAGCAATCTGTTCCACAGCAGAACCACCCTGACTATCGAGAGCCCTGATGTCCAGCCAGAATCTCCTCTCTTGTGGTTTGTATCTATTGAATCTAAAACTTAGGGTGCGATCCAGAGGACCGTAAAGCACTTTCATGCCAATGTCTGAGGAGGCAGGCTGGCACCCAGAAAATGCATCGGCCTCTGGAGGTCGAATTGGACCACGTTGCATTGGTGGATGGGTAAGTATGCGCCAGCCTTTCCAAGCTGGTGCAGGGGCCTGGGGGGCATGGAAAGGGCAGGGAGGAGTTGTTTCGGGGCAGGGGGAGGGCGAGCAATGGGCAGGACCATGGGCTAAGAGTGGGAGGAAGACCCAGGATCTGGCACTTATGTCGGATCCTTGCTCCATTCCTGGGCAGCCTAGGCAGCCAGGGGCTGCTGCAGTGTTACCCAGGGTAAGAGGAAGTATTTCCTCTTGCCCTGGGCTGGCCTGCAGTCAGCCCCAAACATGCGCTTCATAGAGCCTGCCTGTTCAGTTAGAATTGTGCTGTAAGTTAGGATTGTGCTGTGTTGTTTTTTTTTCAATGCTCAAAAAATGCTGCTTTTGGAAATGCTCAAATTATCACCATGCTTGGAGAATGTTACTAGATATAACCCTGAGAGTTAACTACATGAAAAGTGGCCTACACATATGTTGGCAGCAGTGTGGCACTGCATGGGAGATCATTTGATACTGACTTAGGAAAGTAGCGCATATCGTTTACTCCTTTATAACGTATTCAACTAGCACAGCGGTTCCCAAACTGGTGGGACTCCACCCACCAACCAGGGAAACACTTGTCCCTGCCCCTTTAAAGTTTTCGATTGAAAACACAAAGTGGTTTTTGATAGTTCTTTCCCCTGTTTTTGAGGTTTGGGGAGCTCTGTAGAGGCATCTGTGGGGCTCCCCACACTCCCTGGAGGCCAGCACTCCCTTAGGTAAGTTTCAAACCTCCTGGGGATCCTGTGCTGCCATAGTCCCTCCCCTGCACACACTTACAGTGCTCCCAACTCCCTTGTAAGAGTTTGGGAAGCACTGCCCTAGCACTTTTTATGTCAGTCAGTGCCAGTGCAGGAGATGTGCCACCACTGGGTGGCACACATTGGAATGGGTTCTTACTCATTTTTGTTTTCTTTTGGAAAGAAGGCTGAAAGATAACATTTAACCAATGTCATCCATAGGGCCTACCTAGACACTGTGAGTCACAGAGTTGTCACAGCTTCATATATGTCCTCATCTTTTCTTCATAACATCTTATGGAACACAATGTGTAATGTGATGTAATGGTGCTGTACATTGTCCTGTCTCTACCTCAATGAGATATGAGGTTCTATCTCTACCTCATGTCTATGGGGCGCATGTGTCATGAGAAGCTCCTGCACTTGCCATTGCTGCCCCAATGGCTCCGATGGGGAGTGAGAGGAGCTGCTTACATGGTGCGTTGTGGCACCTGCAATGCTTAATGTGCAGCCCACACCTCTGGCTAAGCTCCTGTTTCAAAGAGTTCAATTCCATTCAATACCTACAAAATAAAACCAACTGCGACTTTCTGTCGAGTGCAACAATCTGAAACCACATGCGGTAAGATTTTCAGGGGTGCTTGATACTTGGGGAAGCAGGAAAGGATATTGTTTTTAATCTGTTCCCATTTGTAGACAATAGACACAACTGAATGCATCCTTCCTAATTTCAAATTCTGAAGAAGTACGTTCAGATAATAGAGGTGAGGGAACTCAAAAGGAAGCCCTTTTCTTGTTTGTGGCTAGATTACTGACGTCAGCTCAGTGGAAGTGTGTATAGCTTAAGAATAGATGTCAGTTTTCAACTGTTCTGTATTATAAACTGGCTTCCGACCTGGGTAACAAGACGATAACATTTGAATTGCAAATGCATTATCACAACCCCTGTGTCAAGTGATGTTTATAAATCTGAAATTTGTTCCTTACAAGCAATGACCCAATAATCTCTTACAAGAGAAGCACACAGGGAGGGAAAGTGCTGCTCTTATAGACTCAGCAACATTCGTACTGTTGCGCTTAGATGCGAGAAGTGGGACACTGAGTAGTTAATTGCTCGTGCTTCAGAACACGGACGGAAAGCATCAACTGTAAAGTTCATTAAAGGAAAAACTCCTATCATCTGTATTCAGAAAAACTATGGCATGGAGAAGCAATGCTTGCAAACACACTTGCACACACTTCGCGATGGTCTACAGGAGAAGGGCCCACATCTAGAACTCACCTTCTGCCCCCCCTATTGTCATCTTTATTTCAGAATAAAAAGGTTGTAATTGATGCCACCAGTGATTGATGCCAAGGCAGATGGAGAGCGGCCTTCCCTACAGATGTATGGTGGGAGTAGTGGTATACTGGAGCAGTCTTGCTCTCAGGGTTGGGTGACATGGAAATATCACCCCCACATCATCATGTGCCCCCTGCCCTGTGCCAGACATACCTCGCCACTTCCAGAATGGCTCCATTTCAGGATATTGCTATACTAGGGTTACCCACACACCAGGATGGGGGCTGGAGTCCCCAAGAACCACATCAAGCTGTAGCAGTGGTTCCCAAACTGATGGGTCATGACCCATCAAGAGAACTGGAAAAAGTTCCAGTTCCATTCCCCTTAAAGGGGATCAGCAGAAATGTGATCACTGTGGTTGTGCTGTTGTCAGGCAGGGAAAGGTTTTTTAAAAAACTTAACTGGGGGTCACTATGGCTCTCCAGAGGGTTTGGAGAGCCTGCAATGCCCTCCTCAATGCTCCCCTTGGCTTGGAAATGTTGTAGAAAAGGGAGACAAAATCAACTTCCAGTTTTTGTACAAAAGAGGAAGTGAGATTTTCCAAGCCTTGGAGAGGGTCATAGGCTCCCTACGGAGAGACATAGTAATCCCCAGTTAATTTTAAAAGCCCCTTCCTTGCCCAGCAGAAGCGTGATCATGGCAATTGTATTACCTCCCCCTACCACTTCCCCCACCCACACAAAGACTTACAGGACTGGATTATAGAATGCAGTCATGGAGATTTGCATAGGGCTCCAGGATTTCCAATCTTACATGATGTTGGTAAAAAGATATCTCCAGGAATACCTTCAGCCAGTGCCACACACATCTCTTCCACCTCTCTGTGCCATTGAGCTTCCTTCTTCTCCCCTCTGCGTTCCAAGTTCCTCATATTGTCCTATTTAATTGTATTAGTGGTGCATGACTTTGGGTAGGCTATGACTATGGGTATGAATAGTATGGATATTGGGTTGTCACAAAGAGCTCCTGAACCTCAAAATGTACCAGTGAATGTTATATATTTTGTTCATTTGTTATTCTCCAGACACAAGCAAGACTCCATTTCCTGGAAACAGACCTCATTGCCAGATTGGCAGCCCGATGGGCCTTTTTTCTTTTAAAAACAAAACAAAAAACCCTCCTTTTATTACATGATATTGAGTTTTTCTAAGAAGCGGTTTCTTCTTAGAAAATTTTAAGGTTCCACAGGATGGTTTGTGTGCCTTGATACGAACTGGTCTTCCTGTCTGGATGATCTTCAAGGAACGTAGCAATTAATATTGCCCAAGTGTTTCCACAGGGTTAATACTGAAGGATGAAGAATATGAAGACATCTGACCTTACATAGGGCTAAAGGAAACCACTGTCTTCATCAAACAGGGCCTATGGCAAAGGCACTTTTGAATTTGCCTTTCAGGTATTTGTAATTGTTAGAATTGTAACAATAATTCATGTTCTAAAACTCATAATTAAGAAGCAACTACAGCAGCAACATAAAAGGCAATCCACTATTATTATCATCATCATCCACTTATATTCCACCCTTTTGCCATATAATACAAGGTGACTTTAGAAAATACCAATATTAAAAAAAAATGTACACAACAATATTTCACGAAAAGGAACAGGAGAAACCTGGCAGTTGTGAGAATTCATTGGCGTTTCCATGTTTGCAAGATTGGGGACAAACACGCATAGGTCTTTCACAGTCCAATCCTAACCAATGCTGGGGCACCAGGGCTGCATGGCCCATGTTGTATCCAGTGCTGGGATTGAGGAGGCCAGTGGCCTCCTTGTTGAGACCACATTTCCATGCTGAGCCCCAGCCTGTGCAATGGGGTTACTCAGATCTTTGTCAGCAAAATTGCTAATGCAAGTCTGAGAAGCACCATGTCGGGCTTTCAAGTCCGGGAGAGGGAATTGGATGCAGCACAGGTCAGTGCCGACAAATCCTGCCCCCCTTCCTGGGCCAGAACTGCCCCCTCTGCCCTCCCCCCACCAAGTTACACTCCTGTTCTGCCCTCCCCCTTCTCCTGCACCACTTTGCGGGAGCTTACCTTCTCCATCAGACAGTGGTCCTGGATCCAGTACTGGTACTGCTTACTAACAGAGGAGTGCAAATGTAATTTACAGCACATTTGCAACACTCTATGCCAGCGCAGTGACCGCTGTGCTGATGAAACCAGTGAATTGGATTGAGCTATGAGTTTGTTGTAGTGACTTTTGGAATTATTTGATACCCATAGCCCATAGCCCATAGCCAGTCAAACCCACTGCTTTTACACACTTCTGAAATGTTTTGGTTGATGTTCATGCACCCCCCTTTAGCTTTTCATCTATGACTATACTTCTGAAATTTTACTGACTATTATAGTGTCTCAGATAAATAAAGCAGCTGTTGAACCAATCCGGCTACACAGCATTTTGCACTGTGATGGTTAAATATTTGTGTTTCTTCGGGTTGATGCTACTGTCGCTCTCCCACTACATTTCACCATTTTGAATTAGAATAAGCTATAAATCAAGCATTGTTTACCGATAGAAATTTTTAAATGTCAGACTACTTAATTCTGCATTTCAAGAAACCAGGAAGAACTATTTGAGTTAAAGTTGTGTAGCAGAAAGATTAAGCTATCCATGAAGTTGTCAGTTCATGCTACATAAATTTACAGATTTACAAGAAAAGCCACAAATATAGCCTTATGGAAAATCAGCCTCTTTTTAAAAGAGCGGCGGATATAATCATTATAAATTGCTCAATGTTGTCTTTAAAAGTTACTGTGAATATACTGTTACAAAGAAAACATTGTAACTTTGTAGTAAGAATGGGAAACACTTAAAGAAGCACCCCAAATTGAAGAGTTCTATGCACACACAGGCTTGCTCAGATTCAGGTACAAATACAAGAATTTTAATTGCATCATTCACCAAATTGCATCTCTCACCAAAGGCTACTGAAAAAACTCCACACTCAGGGAATTAGAGGGCAGGTCATCTCCTGCACTGAGAACTGGTTGAAGACCAGGAAACAGAGAATGGGTGTCAATGGGCTATTTTCACAATGGAGAGAGGTGAAAAGCAGTGTACCCCAAGGATCTGTCCTGGGACTGGTGCTCTTCAGCCTCTTCATAAATGACCTGGAGACAGGGGTGAGCAGTGAGGTGCCTAAGTTTGCAGATGACACCAAACTTTTCCGAGTGGTGAAGACCAGAAGTGATTATGAGGAACTCCAGAAGGATCTCTCCAAACTGGTAGAATGGGCAGGAAAATGGCAGATGTGCTTCAATGTAAGTAAGTGTAAAGTCATGCACATTGGGGCAAAAAATCAGAACTTCATATATAGGCTGATGGGCTCTGAGCTGTCTGTGACAGATCAGGAGAGAGATCTTGGGGTGGTGGTGGACAGCTCAATAAAAGTGTCGACCCAATGTGCGGCAGCAGTAAAGAAGGCCAATTCTATGCTTGGGATCATTAGAAAAGGTATTGAGAACAAAACGGCTAATATTATAATGCCATTGTGCAAATTGATGGTAAGACCACACCTGGAGTTTTGTGTCCAGTTCTGGTCGCCACATCTCAAAAAGGACATAGTGGAAATGGAAAAGGTGCAAAAGAGAGCGACTAAGATGATTACTGGGCTGGGGCACCTTCCTTATGAGGAAAGGCTACAGCGTTTGTGCCTCTTCAGCCTAGAAAAGAGACGCCTGAGGGGTGACATGATTGAGAGATACACAATTATGCACGGGAAGGACAGAGTGGGTAGAGAGATGCTCTTTACACTCTCACATAACACCAGAACCAGGGGACATCCACTAAAATTGAGTGTTGGGCGGGTTAGGACAGACAAAAGAAAATATTTCTTTACTCAGCGTGTGGTTGGTCTGTGGAACTCCTTGCCACAGGATGTGGTGATGGCATCTGGCCTGGATGCCTTTAAACGGGGATTGGACAAGTTTCTGGAGGAAAAATCCATTTCGGGTTACAAGCCACGATGTGTATGTGCAATCTCCTGATTTTAGAAATGGGCTATGTCAGATGCAAGGGAGGGCACCAGGATGCAGGTCTGTTCTTATCTGGGGTGCTCCCTGGGGCATTTGGGGGGCCGCTGTGAGACACAGGAAGCTGGACTAGATGGGCCTATTACCTGATCCAGTGGGGCTGTTCTTATGTTCTTATTTTCTTATCATGGATGTTAATTGTTCTAATTTATTTTAATCCTTCCTCTTGAAAAAGAATTTCAAAAAGTTGTCTTCCAGAAACAGGGCCCACATGATGACAACTGCACTACTGAGGATTCTGGGACATAATTTAAAATGGCCACCGCTTCAGTGAGATATGGAAGTAAAAGCAAAATATTTAAATAACTAAAAAAAATACAGCCAACTGATATATAAATCAAAGATAAACTGAAATTTAAAAAATATATATATTGGCATGGCAGCCTGGTATTAAAAACACTTTTAATTATAATACAGAAAATGGAATTGTGGGGTTCTGGATCGATTGGGTATTACAAGCTGTTTTTTCTTGAAATAAATAGCTTCTGAATAAACCAAAGTATAAAGTATTCTTGCTCCAAATTTGCTGGGAAAGAATTACAGCACGTGCAGAGAAAACAATTTGGGGCAACAGATTTCAGATGAAGTAACTAAATCTTAATTCAACACCAGTCTGCCTTATTCAAGGATGTCCCCAAACAAGCACACATCCAAGGAAATCAGGCAGCCTCTCATCATAATCTTTACCATCAATAACAATAATAATACGTTTGCTGCTGAGATCTCAGACCCAACCCTGAGCTTACATTGCCGGCACTCCACTGGTGGTGAGTGTTGCAAATGTGCAATGAGCACATTTGCGGCCCTCAGTGCCGGTGCTAGCTTAGCACTGGCCGGTGCTGGGCTAGCACTGGTGGACCACCACTGCTTTGCTGCTCCGTGGTCGCCTGAACCAACGGGTGGCAGAGAGTAGCTGGGGGCAGGGAGGAGGACTCTCTTCCAATCACTTTGAATATGCTAAAAAGAAAAGGTGCATTTGAAAAATCTATGCGCCATCCACACTTGATACAATACACAAATATTTTATGGTCATGTTTCTGTCCCCAGTTGCTTCCTGAGAGGGGTCTCCTCGTCAACTGTAGCCTCTGCTTATTCTGAAGCAATTTGCTCTGACATGACTTTAGTGGCATCATGGGTCCTTCATCCATCATGACGGCAACGTGAGAATTCCCAAGTCACACAGGTGAGGTCCATGATGCATGATTCTATCCTGCCCCAGCGTTGCCCATCCCTTCAGCTCCTGGCACCTGGGTAATGATGGTGCGGAAAGATATTAAGTCATTTTTAATTGGTTTTTAATGTTGTTGCTACTGAACAGCATACACCGCCTTCAGTGTGATTGGAAGGTAGCCAAAATGTCTTTTAAATAAATAGCAACGAACCCGCCATTTGCAATTTAAGAATGACCCACAGTGGGCTCTGACAAGCTAAAGGTGAGGTCAGAAGCACCCTACAATGATACATGAGACCCAGATTTTTTTTTTTAAAAGATGCTTTTTATTGACATATACCCGTAGCTCACCCTGCTTCATAATGATGTTGATGAAACTATAAGCAGCCTGTTTTATCTCACTGACTGGCTGCCTTTGAACAGAATAAATTTAGATATCTCTGCATTGTACAATTGCCAAAGGTTTGCACACCACATTCCTGTGTACTCATTTTTATTTCATGTTTAAATCATTTTTCTGTCTTCCTGGCCAACATCTGCAATTCCCTACAGCTTGAGACGTATTGCTGGCCTGATCCTGGGGTCATTAGGAATTGGCAACATGGCTTGGGCAAGACTGGGAAACAAGTCAACTTTTTCTTCCCCGTAGTATTAATGGGAAGTGAAATGAGTAAATGGGCTCCTTTGTGGAATAGTTTCAGCTTTCATCCTATATTTCAATATCTATTTAGTTCTCATGTTTTCCTCAAGGTCTGATTTAACTAAAATCTGTCATATCAGGTTTGCAATGTCTTAATATTTCAAAAAGCAGTTTAGATTCTGGTTTTGCCATATGGTGGATAAGATAAACATGGATATGTGTAAAAAAAAATGGGAGAGTAAGAGGACTGCATATGTATTTATTACACAGGTTGAAATATTACTCCTCAGAGTGATGCCTTTTTTTAAATAGAAGAAGCCATCAGTCTGCCAATGCTAGCATTGAAAAACATACCAAGTGAATGATATTCCCAAGGAATAAACACTCACTTTGATGAAACTGTAAGAATTGGGATGTTGGTCTTGTATGTTGCCACCTGATAAGCTTCTTCCTGTGGGCAGGTTCTCCAGGATGGAAGTACAGCAGAAGCCTTTCTTTGTAAGCATGGACAAATGTAAGTCATGATCCAAATAAAGCAAAGACTGTCAGTCCAATCCTGAGCTGCCCGGTGCGTGGGGCTGCAGCGGCACCGAAAATGACTGCTGCTGCATCCAGCGTGCCGCAGATAGCCACCACGGCCTCTTTTATCCCCTTCCCCTAGGTAAAGCGAGTAGCCCAACCATGGGGCTACTCGAAGGTCATCGATCAGGTGGAAGAGCCTCCATGTCAGGCAGCCAGCCCAACACAGAGGCTCAGGATCCAGTGGAGTGATGCTCCACTGGTTCTGCCTCCCTCCTGCCCTGCTCCCCTGGCACTTTTCCTCTCTGCCCTCTCCCCGCCCTTCCTCTGCCTCTCCCTGCCCCGGAACACCTCTTCTCCGCTTCCCCCATGCTCCCGCCCACCTCTCCGCTGCCTGGCGCTCTGAGTGAACATGTACAGGACTGTGCTGAAATAGTATGGAAATACTGAATTTGAGGTGACTTAGTCTTGGAGCTTGGCAGTGGAAGCCCATGTTATTTACTCACTTGTGTTACTGCGTACAGCGAGGCTTATGCCTTAGTGAGTCAGCTTGTTAGAGATCACAGTCCTAATAATTTGTATTCCAAAATAACTCCATCGACTTGGTTTGAGTGGTTCTCAAACATTTTAGCACCGGGACCAACATTTTAGAATGACAATCTGTTGGAAGCCAACCTGCGGTGATGTCATTAACCTGAATGTGATGTCATGACCAAAAGCGGCATCACCAAGCAGGAAAATTTTTTAACACCCCCTCATATACCTCATATTTGGGGAATGTGACTCCCCAAAGCAGTTACATACCAGGCCTTTGGCATCTCCCAGGCCTGGAATTGTTGTCAGCCAGGATGTGGCAGGAGGGGCCTTGATGTCCAGGCCTGGTGTGAAATATAAACATAGGGAACTGCAGCACTGTTATTATAATCAGTTGCACCTGTGTTAGGTGGGGGCCATGTGACTTGAAAGGATGTGAGCTAAGTCACGTAGCCAATGGAGGAGTGGTGCAATGCACCATTGGACAGCCAATCAGAGAGGGTCACAAGACTGTCTTGTGACTATGAGGTCACCCTACTCTGTTTGGCTGGCCCCGGTATAAAGGGGCAAACACAGACATCAAAGTGTGGGCTTGCTGTGGTGGAGTTTCTGTGTCATGCTGCTGGTTTGTGTTTGACTTGGACTGCCTTATCGTGACTGTGCCTTGTTGTATCCCTGACTTCTGGACCTTTTGACTGACTACGCTTTTGCCTGCTCCTTTTACCAATACATGCCTCTGCATCCAACAAGCCTGTGTCTGTGTCTTTGGGTCTGTTTGGGACCGGTTGCTTCCTGTGCTATCTCTCTACGCTCCTGTGCCACTCTGCTAGGAAGGAAGGCAAGGGTCATTCTCCCCTGCCAACCTGACAGGTAGCATATATTAAAAATAAAATACACATTCATTGAATGGAGACCCACCTGAACTTGGCTCATGACCCACCTAGTGGGTCCCTACTTAGTTTGAGAAACACTGCTCTAAGCCATCAAAACTGTTCAAACTTTGAAAAAAAACTTTTAACTGGTTGGATTGTGCCCCAAGACTTCATAAGTTTGCTTACGTTGAATAAGGCGATATAGTTGTTACCATGCTCCTGGGCATTCTGGTCTGTTATACTGTTTTTATATTATAATGCATGTTGTATAGAATGTGTGGGTGAGTGTGTAGAGTGTGATTGTTGGAATTGTAGTATATATTTATGCTTGTATCTCAAAGGTGCTTAAATTTCGTTGTGCTGTAGCACAATGACAATAAAGTTACTACTACTACTACTACTACTACTACTACTACTACTACTACTACTTGCTCAGTTCAGAATTGGGTTTTTTCTTAATCGGAGCAAGCAGTCACTGTCATCCTAAGAAGACTGCAAGATAGTTATAATGCTAGTATTCCTTGCAGCAGCAGACCTCCCCAGCCGCGCGCCCAGGGCAAAGGTCTGCAATGGTACCCCGCGGGCTATCACCAACCCCTGGGCAAAAATCTGCCCCCCCCCACTCACCTGAGGCTCACGGAGCCTCGTGCAATCTCCACCCGCATTGAGGAAGCCTCTCTGAGGTTCCCCGATGCTATAAACTGTGCTTCAGGGAAACCAGGAGTACAGTTTCTGCCCCCATCAGAAGCCTCAGAGAGGCTTCCACGGGGCCTTTGTGCCTGGGGCTTTTGCCTCATCGGACCTTATGGTAGTTCCACAACTGATTCCTTGAACGGAGTCAGCAAGAAAATGACATACAGTCATCCCGCATGGTATCAGAGGCTGGTTCACATAGTCATGATCCCCCACATCTGGCTGCAGCACCACCACTGTTGCAGGTGTTTAAGGGAATTGGGCTGGGTGAATGATCCCGAATTTGAGTTCCAATCTCTGAAGTGGCTGCAGTTGTGATTCACAAGGTTGGTTTACATCACTGTGCTCCCCCATCCGACTGTATTGTATTCCCTACAGTGGCAGGGCATGGGAGTGACTATTTCTGTGAATATCAAACAGCGCATTGTTATAGCAGACCACTGTGATCCTGTCTTGCCTCACCAGTTTAGAACTCAATCATTACTAGACAAGCTTGGGCCAATATGGAAACTGTTTCTTAAATACCCCATTAATGCTTGAGGATCGCCCTCAATGTTGAGTCTGAATTACCATCCTCATTTTTATTTTCTTGAGACTTACTTTTATAGATGATCGATCGATCGATCGATCGATCGATCGATCTATCGATCTATCTATCTATCTATCTATCTATCTATCTATCTATCTATCTATCTATTAGATAATTTATCACTCTAATATGTATAGAATCCAGCAACTTCTCTTGCAGCCCAGTCCTATAGGACATTAGCACTGGTGGAACTAGCTTTCAAAAACTTCTCACTTTCCAACAGTGCGCACTGTAGCATGTCCTGGGTGTGATGGTGTGCTCTGGATTCTATCCCCATTTCTTGCAGCCTCCCCACTCCCTTTCTATTCTTGGACTTGTAGTAGCAAAATTGCTAGTGAAGGCCTGAGGAGACTCCTTGTGGGTCAGAAGGGTTGCAGAATTGTAAGGGGATTTAAATCCCCTTTCCCTGTTGAAGCCTCCTGATCCCCCCACACTTGATACAGTACACCCATTTTTGGTGCAGTTGCACCAGTGGGGGGGGAGGGTAGGAGTGGGTCTCTGTGTGTGTCAAGTTGTGGAGGGAGGAATGGCAAGTGATGGGGACAGAGCTGGGCTGGAAAAATGAATAGAATTCTGGTGCATGCTGCTGTCCCTGAGATCCACCCCTTCCAGCCCCCAAATTGCTCTTCCCTCCTACACCACCCATGGCCTGCTACCACTGCCACCTTACCAGGCCTGGCATGGACCAAGTCTAAAGATTGCGGGCTTGCAGAGCTGCTGGCCATTTGCACTGATGGCTCCAATGTCCTGAGCAGCAGCGCACCATTTCATGAGCCACTGCAGCCTTTACGAACTGCAAGATTTGCTGCTGGAATTGGTCCTGAAGAGTAGAAAGCCTCCACATCAATACTTCATGTCCCTGTGGTCTGCTAGCATGAAGACTTTCCATGCAATAGGGAATAGAAGCCATGTGATAAATTATATACATGCAGACTAAGTGTTGGGTGCAACCTCAATACCAGTGTATCATCCAAGGTCAACTTGTGTGAGGCCACCACACAAGTCTCCTTCAACTGGGCTACCCACAAGGTATAAAAGTCTTCTTTGTTGAAAGGATGCTACAGCTTAGCGGGACTATAGCGCCATTCACCATTGAAAGCCAAGGGTTAGAAAACTCGGAAAAATGTGCCTTCAGTTATTTATCACAGATGCCTTTTAGAAACATAAATTTCATGATCTTCTTTGCTGGAAAGCCATGTTTTCTTCAGTCTGGTGTCAACAATAGGACAACCCAAGAAGAATTACCTTAAAAGCTTTAATCATGGATCTTATGACAACAAGACAAAACACTAGTGAAGCCACCTGAAAAACCATTCAGATGACTAGCATCTTTTTTTTTCTTCCTCTCAGCAGATGTGTTTTGCCTCAGTTCCATAAAGGCCTATATAAAACATATATACTCTATAAGACTCTGTAAGACTCTTGGGACTCAGCTTGGTTCAGGGAGTGTGGTTCAGGGAGTGTGGCTGTCTTGAAAATAACCTTTTGAAGCTTGAGGAGAAATTAGCCCACCCTGTGTTTTCGGTAGACATCTGCCTCCATCACTGAAGATCACATAACTTCACAAAGCTATGACCAGATGCTCCAGGTCATTCATTTCTAGAATCATTGAGAGTGGCTTTGATCATACATTTCGCTTTTGGGTCTTTGCTTTCGCAAACAGTGAGTAAGACTGTCGACTACGATTGGAAGAACGTGCCTGGACCTTGATTAGGGAGGATGTATGATGGGAAATCAGGAAATAGTCCTACAGCCAAAATGACAGCCTTGTAAGAAGTCAAAGAGAGCTCTCCGCTGGAAATGGGCATTGGGGAATGAGCGTATATGTGCTGTAAAGAACCTGTTTCACACTGTAAAGTGAACTGGCCACAGCCTTACAGTGGAGATAGAGAAGCCGGGTGAGTTTTCATTTTCAACTGAAGGTGCAGGAATTTTGAAAGCTGTCATAAAAGTCCGTTTCTCCCGGGAAGCATACTTTTACAATTTGGTAATGTACTAAAATGGATTTTTCTGCTGCTTCTTCTTTGTTTTTTTTTTAAGCTTCACCAAAAGCTATAGAAACAAGGTATCAATTTGCATGAGTCAGTGTCCTCTGGAAACAATAAAGATACAAGCTATTCAGTGTTCCGCTTTCTCCCCCCTCCCCGTCCCAAGTCAATTCCCATTGAGGTGAGAGTCAGATACCACTGGAAATCAGTTCGTGAAAATAAAGTTGAGAAAAGTGACACAATGGGAAACTTTTTCAAACAATACAATGAAATTTTTCAAGCCGGGCACATCTGAAGAAAGGCAGGTTTCACAAAGTGGGCCGAAATGAACTGTAAATGCGCAGAGGGACTATTGAACTCAGGGGATGGCCGTGAGATTTAATGCATGCAACACACCTGCATCACGTGCGACTCAGCCAAAGGCAGCCCACCTGCCTTGTACTGTGGCCTGTTTAGTGCTGCCTGTTTGATTCCAGGAAGATAAGTAAACCAGAAGGTTTATTAAGTCCCAAGTGGGCTGTGTTCATTGTGGTGGGTCATGAGTTGTGCAGGCCAAGGGTGGAACAAGCAGACCTAATATTATTATTATATGTTGGTTAGTCTGTGTGCGTGGGGGGGGGGTCCTCTGGATGATGCAGAGAATGCAGTCAGTCTCAGAAATTTACAAGCAAACACAGGGTTTCTTTAAAAAAAATTGTGCACGCATTTCAATGAAATCTAATTCATACAAACTTCATTGTCGATCATCTGCAACGCTCAAACATCACACGATGGATGCCTGCAGATCCCTCAGTCAACATTTGTCAGTGGTCTATAGATGCCAATATGCAGGGCCAGCCTCAGGACCAGAAGGGCCTAATGTGGGGCACTTGTGCAGGCCCCCCCCACACATCAGGCAACTGCAGTGAACCAGGCGCTTGTAGTGCAAAGCATGGCACCCAGAAATAGTTGGCAGTGACATAATGTCACCACCAAATACTTATGAGAGGCCCAAACAGGTCCAGGGGAGAGCAAGCAAGCCCACATTCCACTCACCATGTTGCCCACCCAAGCTACCAGAAGCTGACTGCAGCAGTGGGAGATCTGCCTGCCACCCCAGTGTACCCCCTCCCCCAAAAGCGGGATCCAAAGTCATGATATAGGCTACATTGTCCTAAAGCCATTCCTGCCAACAGGAAACATTTTGAGCACTTTTCTAGTTCATAAACTAATCAATGTGCAGAGCAATCCTATCTTGCGGTGGAACAGGCCGGCCGGCCAAGAGCCCTGTGCTATATCCAGTGCAGGATAGGTGCCCAAAGTGGTTCAGCTGGAGGCAAGGGGAAGCTCTTCCCTTTACCCCTGGGTAAGCCACTGCACCCCCAATGGATGCCTCCAGAGGTGGCATAAATCCAAAAAGAGCAAAGCAGCTTGGAGCCGCTCTGTGTTGCTCGGGAAACGGGGTTGGGATCGGGCATAACAGCTGGGTCCCAGCCCCTCCTCCCACTCCTCACCCACCTGCCCCAGGGACTGTCCTCTGCTGGCCAGAAGACCAACAAGAGGTAAGTATACTTTATTTCTTACCCCTCAGTAGGCCTTCTGGTCATCTATGGGTCTCCTTGGAACCATGCCAGTTATGTAATTGGTGTAAATCTGAAGGCAGGAAAGGGGCAGGTTGGGCTGGAAAATTGGACACAGGATCCCAGTGCAAAGCACTGCCACTGGGATTCACCCCCTCTGCCACCTTACCTGGTCTGGTGCAACCTGGGTTGGCCACTGGTGTGCTGGCAGCCTCTTTTTTTGTGCTTGGCAGCCATTGACAGAGGCAAAATGTCATTTACAGCAGTGTTACCAAGTTACCACTAACTTGAGATAGGATTGGGCTATCAATCTCTAATCTTAATCCAGATGTTTTAACAGCTTTCTTACAGATGCACACTGAATTTTTAAAAAATGAAGACCAGGGATCATTTTGTAAAATCTGATGAAGCCTCCACCCCCATGTTGGTTGCTACGTAATATAAGGCCTATCAAATTCTCAAGACTATTTTTCCACAAGACTTTTGATCCACACATTCCAGGATTCAGTGTTTACAGTCATAAATGCAAACATATTTCTTTGTGAAAAAGTCATAAATGCAAACATATTTCTTTGTGAAAAAGAATATAAAAATGTACACACATATACCACCTACTCCGTTGTATTTTTTTAATCAAAGGATTAAACCACAGAGTGCAGATTAGTTAACACATATTCATACATTCATATTTTTAGTCAAATGAAATGCCTTGATGCGGTATCACTAGCTCTGTTTTCTTGGTAAAAGTCACTTACACCTAAGTAAGTAGAGGTGGGTGAAAATGGTTTTATTTTTTCATGGATTTTGGAGTTTCCCAAAGTCAGAAGTGAAGAAAGCGGTGCTATGTGTTTTTATTCAAAATTTACATTATAAGTTATAATCACTTTTAAAGTGTACTATGTAGGTGATATAGGTAAGAGTGTCAGCAGATGCAGCCACAGTCATTACTCATGACCCTCCCAACTAAATAATAAATAAGAAGCAAATAAAACATTTTGGGGGGCAGATTTTTTTAAAAAACAAAAAATGAGAAGTGCAGAAAGCAGAGTTATCTATTTTTACTTCATTGTCACAGTTTTCATCCACCGCTACTAGCAAGTCATTTACCTGCTTGTGTTGGTATTTCATTTTCAGGGAACTATGTGTTATGTGTTCCTAATAAACAGTCATCTTTTAGCCTCCTGGACCAAAACATGTGTATCAAAGAAGCTTACAGCAATACCTTGAGTTTCATCCACTTGACTTTCATCACTTTGGTCCATCAGCCGTTTTCAATTATATCCACCTTTCAAATTTCAACCATGTGCTTTCTTCTTCTGTCCCATTTCATGTAACTTTCCATGATGTTCATCGACATTCTTTTGTTTATTTTTCTGTTATTTCTGTTTATTTAGATTGTGAATGCATTCACATGTGTTATGTAGTTAGTTATTTAAGTTTTTCACAGGTCAAAGTAAATTTACAAGCTAAATAAGGCTATGTTTCGACAGTCATCCATTTTTTACTTTTGTCCATGTTCTGATCCCTAACCAGACAAAAGCGCAGGATGTTGCTGACTTCAAATAAATCCTGTTTATATTGCAATTGAACTTGTTCACAAGTTAAGATGGCTACATAAAAATCCTGAAATAACCAACCCCTGACTTTTTCAGATGCCTCAAATTAAGGCCTGGTGCCAGTAAATCACATTATTGTTCCCATGAAGTGCAAGGGAGATGGATCATTTAAAAATAAAAAACCTGTAGACCTAGAAAACTAGAGAGAAACTTCTAGCAACATGTAGAAGTTTCTTTTTTTTTTTTAATGTACCAGAATTTTTGGGAGGAGAAATTCAATCATATCTCATCTGCAGCTGAAAGTAAGGGAGTACTTTCTAGCCCAGCAGGGAAAACATTTTTTTTTTAAAGTTCCACTTTTCAATTCATTTCTAGTTTGATCATTGTATATTTCTATATCTTTTTGTATAAACTGGACCATAGATTTTAGTGAAGAAATTCTACAGTGCAAATTATACATCTTAAGGATAAATAATCAACATCTGTATTTATTGAATTTTTTTTTGAAAAAAAATCACAATCCATATCCATGAATAATTGATTTGAAATGATAAACTTTTATTCTGAATATACTGTTTATTCCACAATAATTAAACACAACATTGTTAAGGATTATAAATTTTTTTTAGAACAGTATTGTACAAATTTTTACAAAATATTTTGCTTTTATTTGTTATTCCAGGCTTGTCAAATTCACAAAAGTGTCAAGAGAACACAATAAAAGGGAGAAAAGACCTGCCTGCCCATTTAAGAGCATTTTTCCTCTTAAAAAAAATTTTTTTTTTGCAGGAATGCACACTGAACATCTCAATAAAAATATTCCCTAAAGCATGATTGAGACATCCATAAAACACAAGAAGATTGGATACCTTCTTCAGATCTAAATACCTAGTTGAGTTAGCTTTTGAACAAGGTAGCGCCACTTTATTCTTAGCAAAATTATTTCTCCAAGATACGAGCTTCGGTTTTATAGAACAGATACAGCAATAGATGACACAAGTTGCTGGTAAGAGACTGCAGCCAACTTTTTACTCTGCACACTTTTTTTGGGAATCCTTTTTACAATAGTCTACAGCAAATATTAACAATATTAACATTGAAAAGAAACCAGTAACCCAGAAACTTAAGACTGTGTTACAGGTGTGGAGGTAAGGGAAAATTCTGAATCAAGGATGGGACTGAATCAGGGGCGGATCCAAGGGGGGGCCCTGGGTGAGCAGCACCCCCAAATTGTCTGGCAGCAGGAAAGAGCTCCTGCTGGGCTGAGGAGCAAAATCGAGAAGGGGAATGCCCACTGGACGGGGCGCCAATATGATTGGCTGGAATGGGAGCCCAGCTCTACCCAAATGGTAGATCTGGGCTCCAAACCCACCTGGACTTGGAGCCCAGATCTACCTGTTGGGTAGACCTGGGCACCCATTCCAGCCAATGGCTCAAAGTCCAGGCAGGAGCCCAGGTCTACCCACCTGGTAGACTTGGGCTCTGGTGTTGGTATTGATCATGGCTCACCCAGCCCCAAACACTGGATCCGCCCCTGGACTGAATGGTCTCTCTTTTCAGGAGATGTTACCAATTATCATCACAATTTAGAATTTCCAGATGTTGGATTTTGCAGGACCAGCAGTGCTGATTCATTCCTTCCAAAGAATATAAGTGACCCAAAATTCAAACATTATGTCTGTAAACAAGAATGCTTCCTCCCTATGGTCACTTTCTATGTTGCATCAGTAGTAATGTCTGAAGATCTACATCAGATCAGGTGCCTCAAATATATTGGCACTCCCAACACCACTAGGACAACCCCAATGGAAGGAGGATATTGGTGTGGGCAACACACATAAGATTTGAGTTGACCACAGAGCAGAGTAGCAACTGCAGTGTGACAGTAACATTTGAATAGACTTCCGCTTTTCTGAGCTTCTGTGTACAGGGGAACAAAACTTCTCCATATTCCTTAAATGATACTGAAAAGTAAAAAAGAGCAAGTAACACTTGGGTAGCAAAGGTCACTTAAAAAAGGGATACTGCCTATTTGAAACCAGTAAGGCCAGTGCTCAAAGTCAGGAAAAGGAACCATATACGAAAACTTACAAATGGCAGCAACACTGTTTCTTGTCAAGTTTAAGCAATAAAGCTTCAAGCATTAAAAACACATAAAGAGATCATACTAAAGTCTTTGAAGGTACAAGACCTAAAAAGCTCCTCACTCAAACGACTGAAATACGTGTCATGTTAAAAACTTGGTACAAATGTGGACCACACTCAAGTGTTTTGGCAGTAATGCTGGTTGTTCCAATGGGGAAAAAAATGAAAGAGTGAAACCATTTGTCTGCTAGCTGTTTTGGGGGAAAAAAACACAGATGATCATCAGATAATACAGTGGGACTTCATGGTTACTGTAGAAATGAAATCAGCTCAAACAGCTTCTCTCCCCTTGGTACAGTTAGAAGGCTTAACACAAACTTTTGACTATATATGCTAAATGTAAGACTTTTTTTTACACTATATTATAACTTGCGCCTCCCAAGCCAATTATGATTAAGGAAAGGTTTTTTAAAGCCAAGTCTTGTTACATGAGTGTGAATGTATAATCTGCAAGATACTTCACCTTTTTCATATAAATGGTTTCTAAGTGCTATACCTTCAATATTCATAAGGAGAGTGACATTTACAATGTCAAGGTAAATTCTCTCCCCCTCATCCTCCAAACTTTTTAAAATATATTATATATACATATACACACACATACAGTGCATTGTTTAAACATTAAACAACTGGATACTATTTGCATACAATCAGAAAAAAGCTCTCTGCAAACCATCAGCCAAAATCCAATAGTTGCACAACATGAAAAATCTGTGGGGTCAATTGTTTAGGCTTGGGCTCTGCTTCCTTTTGCTGATACCAAACTGGTTGTATTCTCAGAACTGCTATATCCAGAAATGTGGCCTGAACCATCTCATCAACACGCCAATCCTATTGCTCCCTTGCAATAGGGAACAGTGGCACTGAAATGGCTACCACTGTATCCAGTGGTGCCAGGGAGGCCACCTGAGATCTCCTTGGGGGAAGGGGACTTTAGTTCTCTTACCCCAAGCCCCTGCAATGGGACTACTCGAGCGCATACTTGAGAAGCACAGCCTGTGTCGGGCTTTGCAGCCTGATGCAGGGTGTAGGATCCAGTGAAGGAGGTCTCTGGTGGTCCCAGTCCCCTCCGGGGCTGGTTACTCCCCCGTTCTGCTCTCCCCCCATCCAGAATGCTTCCCCCTGCTTCAGAAAGCTGCACCACTGCCCGGCGGGTCCTACTTACTGTCAGTGGCTCTTCACCTGGATCCTCCCAGCGCTGCGACCCAGCACTGGTGCTCCCTCCTTGCTGGGTGCCGCAAATGTACTTTATGGCACATTTGTGATACCCACCACTAGCAGTACACTCATACCGCCAGCGCTCAAGCCCATAGGATTGGGCTGTCTTTTCCCTTAAAAAAGCTCCTGGAATAACTGGCTCTTGGGTGAGCTGCCATGTCATATCAGTGCAAGCCTGCCAGGAAGGAACACCCTCATATACCAGGTACAGCCCAGGGCTCCATCCTGCCTAGTGCTGACATAAGAAAGTTTGATTGGCTTTGAAGATTTTGGAGATACTCACATGCCATATTTAACTATCAAGTGGTTGCCTCAATAAAAAATAAAGAGCTAAATCTTGCCTGGAATATATACATTTGGGCATCTGTCTGATACTACAAGGAGACCCTGATTCTACTTTAGTTTCTCAGATATGTTTCCCAGAACGGGGTGAATATAGCAAGTGACAGGTAAGCACTTGGTAAACCAGTTTTTTGTATTACCTTGTGAAAAGTTAAGGATAATGTTACTACTCCCAGGTTTCTGTTTCCCGGTTTTCTGTTCAGATGCAGAATTGTGACTGCTTCCACATTAAATTGTTGGTTCCACACAGCGATTAATCTAGTGCTTGAAATGTTCACCCCATAATCATGATCTTTCTATAATTTTACTGAGAATTTCTCACTCAGCAAAAGTTCTATGCAGCTTCAATTAAAAGCTTCCACCTTTAATTAAGAGGAGGGCTTTAGTTACTAGTGTACTCTAATTATGTTTTCTTCTTAACTGAAAAAAACAGCATCACAAATGATGCCTCTTTATACTGGGGGATTCCATTTCTGGACCACCTGTGGATACCAAAAACTGCGGATTAGGAAGTCCATGGTTTCAGGGTCCACTGGAGCTCCGAATTGAACCAAAGCAGCTCCGCTCATGTATGGAGCCGTTCTGAGCCTTTTCCTGGTGACTTCTGGTTTCCACAAAAACTGCAAGTTGCCAGAAAACGGTTCCAGGCGGCTTTCTGAGCCTCAGAGAGGCCATGTGCTGTGGTATGGGGCCTCTCCAAGGCTCGGAAAATGTCCCAGACATGACCGGAACAAGGTTCCGGTTGCATCTGGGGATCTTCAGTGGGGCGATCCAGGGGTACGGCATTCATGGTGAGGCTAATCCACGGATAAAGAAGCCTCGCTTGGAAATGGAGCGGTTTTGGCACAAAACCTGATTTTTGCGCATTTTATTTGTTTGCATTTTAAAATGGACCCTGGTATCCACAGACTCCAGAAGAGAACCCCCAAGGATACCAAAGGTCCGACCTGTATTGCCACAGCTATGCTGAGCTAGTAATAATTAGAGACAGAAGAAAGAAAGAGGACATTTAATTAAAGGCATAGTATCCCTGAAAAGCCTTAATAGTACTTTCCCAGTGCACAATGGATAAACTGATTGTGCAATTGGGTTAAAGTGGGGGAAAGATCACTACAAATCAACCCTGAGAAAAGGTGTGAACTTAATATCGAAAACACTGGAATGCAAGGGAGGTGGCAATTACACTACTTCACTGACACTACTTGGATCCTCTGTACAAAGTGAATGAAGGAAGGATGGCAATTCCAGACTTAAAGATTATGGAAGCCACTGTTGGTAAATTTTTCTTCATTACTAAGCAAGATGCTATATACGATTGGATTGCCAAGAGGTTATATGCTCAACCTTCCATTTGGCATCTATGTTCATTACTGAACCTGCACTGAATAATCACATATTCACATAATCTGAATAATCACATATGGATGTTTTTGGGTGAAAGAATTCTAGAGATATTTGTGTATATGAAATGTCTCTAAATCTTCCTGTTCTAGAGATATTTCCATGGTTTACTTTTTCAAAGAGACAGTTGCAAATAGCAGCTCCTTCTGCACTTTAATGTTGGCTACATATGTAATCCCCGCAAACTGGATATCATATAGTCAGTGGGATGACATCACAACACAGTGTGGCCGACTGGACATCCTGAAGACAATCATAGTGAGGAAAAGGCTTCCTGAATTCCCTGTGAATTACAAAATGTCACCCTTGTTTGCTGACACCCCTTCAAAGAAGTCACCAAAAACTTAAATTGGGCTCAGCACTAATATTCGTCCTAAGATAGTGGTTCCGAAACTCTGTGCCATAGTGCCTGGGAATGCTGTGGCTCTCATCAGGGCACAGTGGGATTTCCCTGGTGGCCTTCCTGGCTTTCCTGGGTGCTGCCATCTTGGATCTCACGAGCTCTCACAAGATCCAAAATGGTGCCACCCAGGAGAGCTGGGAAGATGAGGCTGCCATGAAAGAAGGTGTGACCACAGTAAATTTGGGAACTGCTGTCCTAAGCCTGCTGTTCTAAGAACTTCTGTAGTCCTGCGCCCTACAGGTAGACCACAGCTGTGATACAAGGACATCTGCAAGAGGGATCTGAAGGCCTTAGGAGTGGACCTCAACAAGTGGGAAACCCTGGCCTCTGAGCGGCCCGCTTGGAGGCAGGCTGTGCAGCATGGCCTTTCCCAGTTTGAAGAGACACTTGGCCAACAGGCTGAGGCAAAGAGGCAAAGAAGGAAGGCCCACAGCCAGGGAGACAGACCAGGGACACAGTACAATTGCTCCCAGTGTGGAAGGGATTGTCACTCTTGAATCGGCCTTTTCAGCCACACTAGACGCTGTGCCAGAACCACCATCCAGAGCGCGATACCATAGTCTTTCGAGACTGAAGGTTGCCAACTGGGCTGTCCTAAGATATTGTACCTGGACGGGATTAGAGAATTTTATCTTATCTTTGTGACCCCTTTTAGGGAACTTTTGGATGCTAGAGACACCATGCTTGATGTTGTGGACTATTCTGCTTCTATGACAAAGAACAGATACTGATGTCTCCGTTATGCCTGTTGGTTCAACTCCCTTAAGCACCTGTGCCCACTCACTGTTTTCCGACAGGAAGACTGCCCCAAATGGCAAGAATAGCATAGCAATTCTTAGAGTACTGCTCTCCTCTGTGCTTCTTGCTATAGCTACAACCTTCCAAGGCACACTCAGTTCCTGACGAGCTAAATCGGAAACCAGCCTCATCTTGCTGGAAACTTGCTCCTGACACTGTCCAGACAAGTTCCACTCTATTTGCAGAAATAATAGAAGACAGCACTTAGCCAGCCACCAGTCTTTCCAGCGATTGAAATCTAAGACACAAACAAATACATACTTGCAGATATCTGAAATGAAAAACTCACTTCTCTACTTCATGAATGAATGCCATCTTCACAAAAGGAATACTAGATGAGGAAAAGGTAAATGCACCCTGACTTTCCTAGGTTTTTAGTAATAAAACTGCAGCAACAACAGGACGTTACCAGTCGGTTTCTTCCACCATTTTTAAAAGTAGATGATTTCTCTAGATGCAACAGAATCTCTTACAGCCATTCTCTTTTTCAGATAACCAAAAACAATTAAAGACCCTCACTCAAGTTGTTTCTCATCTTTCATCTCTAATTTTTAAGAGCAAAGGAACAACAAGGAAGCAGGAAAAAAATAACTACTAAAACCAGAAATTTAAATTTTGAATCCATGTGGCAAATCCAAATGGATGTTTGAAAAATTGTCATTGGACCCCAAACAATTTCTACAGGAGTTTGGACTCAAACTTAGATGAGAGTCATTTGCTAGTACATAGAGATCAGCATTTTTTTTTTTTTAAAAGGGTTGTGCTATACAAAGTAAATAATTGCATATTTCAGCTATTAGCAGAATTGTACAATATCAGCAAAGTTGCACATTCATTGGTTTAGCTGTCTTGCAATACTGGTTAGTTCTGAAAACTATGGAGAGAAAACAAAAGCAATCTATTCTGTGTCTACAATATCTTACATTGAAACACTATAATTTACTTCACTTATCTGATTCATCACCAGTTATGTATAAAAACAGTATTTTTTGTTTTATTAACAATCAAGTATCACTGTACATACATATAGATTCAAGGTTCCCCATTTGTTTAGATTTTGCTACAGTTCCAGTGAAATTCAGCTTCTCCAGTTTGCTATTTTTACTGTAACATAGAAATGTTGGGTGCTCCACAGGTGCCAGTTTTAGTGAAAACAAATAAACAGACAGACAAACAAACAAAAAATGCCCACCAGGTACAAAACAGAGCATCCACACTCTTCAAAAATAAATGCATGTAGTTTTGATTTCATGTGCTTGAAATACCTGTACACAGGGCTTCAGGTGAGTGGGGTTTTTTATCTATATAAAAAGCCACCTTTTGTGCAGACAATCTAATGTACTGTATCCCTTGTCAGTATTTACACTGCACAGTATATTCAGATATCTGTTTAACAATATATAACTAAAGATTAAATTGCATCACATTGGCAATATTTGGTTTGTCACACAACAAAGGAATCACTCAGTTACCTTTTCAATAAACTAGACTCTACCATCAAAAGATAACTAAAAACCAAACTGAAAGAAAAGGCAAAGCAACGGTTTTGTCATGCAAAATACCCTTGGAAACCAACGTTCAATATTCACCGAGACATTTTTATTCACAAACTTTGTGCCTAAACATTTTGGAAATGTTTGGCTAGCGGCGAGAGACTGCTTGGTTCAAGAACAGGACTAATCATGACATGGATGGTAACAACTGTGAAATGGGAAGAGAACAGATACCAGTTTGGGATGAACTTCACCTTTTCTGCTGAACTAAGAAACTCTCAAGACATAATGTTAGACGTGTTGTTTCGTTGTTGTCTTTTCTGAAAATTTTGCATTCATTTCATGAACCAACTCAGGCTTAGTTGATCACCCAACTCAGACTAATTTTGGCAGAAAAAAGATCATTCTTCATAAGGCATTTTAAGTTGGGGTGGATCTCTGGAGAGGGCTAGCCAGCATTTTCATTCAGTCAAACCACTGCAGACGATAGGGAAATCTGCCTTGCATTTTGAACACAAATGATGTTGAAAGCAGGCATTAAAATATTGGTAATTTAAGTAAGAGGGTGAAGGAAATGAAAGGGGTTTCCCTCCCCTTTCAAAATATTTGTTTTAAAGAACAAAAAAATGCAGCAAAACGCAAAGCTAAGGTCAAATAAATAGAAATCATGTAATAACCTTTTAAAGGGGAGCCCTTTACGTAAAAGTCTTTCGAAGCACAAAAACGGCTATTCCTCAATAAAGCACATATAGAGTTTAGTTCCGATGGCCTAGATGATGCAGCATCCATTCACGTCTACACATCTGACATGCCAACATGCAACCATGGTGGGTGCCTTCAGAGTCTTTCCCAAAGAAGATATCAAGTAATGGGCATTGCCATTTATCTGCAGTCTTAGAAGACTGACCCCCTTTTTTCAAATGAAGCGGGGGGAGTGTTAAACATTTCGGCAGGATCTTGATTTGTTACACAGGTTTTGGTTTTAACATGGTCATAACTGACAGTGTCTACTGCCAGATAACAGCCAGAGCAGGATAAACTGGATTCCTACCATAGACCACAGTGGTGGGCTCAATCCAGAGACCCCACCACAGTCTGTTGAATTCTCCTGCAAGGGAGAGAGAGAGAGAGAGAGAGAGAGAGAGAGAGAGAGAGAGAGAGAGAGAGATGTCATTATCAGTTGAACTTTTACTCAACTCACAGAGCATTTGTGGGCTGATTCAAACAATTTTTCTCACCTTAAGAACACTTGTGTAGTTTGTCTTCATAAGGCTGATCCACATGGGAACAAGCCTTGTGAATGGGATTACTAAAGCTTTAGTATCCATGTACCTCGCTCTTTAAAGGCTGCCACCACAAGACAAGGTGTGACACAATATGCCCCAGTGCCTGATATTTGTAGGAAACTCAACTTCCTGTGAGAGGACATTTTAGCTCAACACGTAGCCTGCAGTGCAGTGAAAAGAGCCTATAACTTACTAAGAACAATTCTTTTGGTCGTATTCCCCCACCCCTTGACTTGCAAGATAACCCTGATGAATTTAAATTATTCACATGTACCTTACAACAGAAAGACAAAACCACAGGCTCATTCTTGAAACACACCACAATGCATGCATTTATAGATGCACATTCAAAGAGTACAATAAAAATGTTGGAAATAACCATTAGGTTTGGTGCTAAAACACTCTCTTCCATTTAGGCTGTCTCCATTGTTACTGTTTAAAACATATTTTCTACATAGTATGCCTGGAACCAAGGGCATCATATGACTATATCAAGCTCTTCATACAAAGTCACACTCTTTGGTGATTTAGGGTGCAATCCTATCCTGCACTGGAACAGCCAAGGATTGCGGACATAAGTGACTCAGCCAGAGGCAAGGGGAAACATTTCCCCTTACCCCTGGGTAAGGGCCATTGGCGCCTATGGGTCTCCTTGGATGCACCACCTATTGAGGTGGCGCAAGTTCAAGGAGAGCGGAGCGGCTTGGAGCTGCTCCATTCTCCCTAGGAACAGGGGTTGGGATCTGGCATAACTGCTGGATCCCAGACCCACCTCCTGCTCCCTGCCTGCCAACCCCCTGGGCCACCCACTGCCTGATCTCCCCCAGCCCCTGAATGCCTCCCTCATGCCTCCCCCCAGCCTACCTTTCGGCCTTGCGTCGGCACATCCAAGTCGAGGCAAAGTGCTGGGAGGAAGCCGGTGCGGAGCTTGCATCAGCCTCTGCAGACCAGCGCCTTTCGGAGCGCCAACCCGGCTTCCTCCTGAGGAGGCACAAACATGCCTTATGGCACATTTGCAACCCTCTTGGGCCAGCACAAAGGACTTGCCTGGCAGTGGGTCTCCAGGTACTCAGGTGGAAGTTCTTCTCCAGTTTTTCTACTTGATCTTTTTGGGACGGGAGGATTAAATCTTATACGTCCAAGCATGTGCCTGTGTTGGGGTGGCACTTTTTCAGCCACGGTGGTCATGGAAATGGCTAGTAATCATATCTACAATTACTTGCTTGGCATGCTACATCTGTCCAACCAATCATGTGCTCAAATAGAGAGAAAATATAAACATGTCAACCTAAAGAAACACTTATAAATAACTAACAGAGCAATCCTAGAAGGCACTTGGGCCAGCACAAGTCCCTTGCATCAGCCCAGGAGGGTCGCAAACGTGCCTTAAGACATGTTTGTGCCTCTTTGGGATCAGCAAGACCGGTGTGCACTGGCCTGTGGAGGTTGGAATAAGCTTATGCGCCAACGGAGTTTCTGAGTCATGCTTTGGCCAAGCTTGGCCAATGTAAGACTTGGGATGGGTGGGGAGGAGGCAGGGAGGAGGCAGGAGGGAGGTGTTCCTGGATGAGCGGTGGGTAGCCGCAGGGGTGGGCGGCAGGGCTGGGATCCGGCAGTTATGCAGGATTCCAACCCCCGTTCCCAGTGAGCTCAGAGCGGCTTCAAGTCACTCTCCTCAGACTTGTGCCACTTCAGTGGTGGCGCAAGTCCAAAGAGACCCATAGGGGCCAAGGTGCCTTATCCAGGGGTAAGGGGAAAAGTTTCCAAATCCCAGTCCCACCTCCTACTCCCCACCCGCCCGAAAAGTTTCCCCTTACCTCTGGCTGAGCCACTTTGAGCCCCTGTCCTGTGCTGGATAGAGCAGAAGCCTCTTGGCTTGCCTGTTCCAGCGCATGATAGGATTGTGCTCTAAATGACTGTAGTCTCTTGGGGGGGTTCATAGTTTGGCACCAATACAAAGCTATTGGCAGGATGCAGGGAACTGCAAGCAGTGGTTAATTCACTGAATCAGTTTTTCCTGCAACTCCCAATCAGTGGACCCATAAGAATAACATGACACGGGGTTCTGGCAATGGAGAAGGGATTTCAAAATCATACACCTCCATGTTCAAGAGGAAGGGCTATTTCACTCATACAATTACTTTTGTGGGATCCAACCCATCCTGTCTTGCTGAAAGACTAATGTTGCAATCCTATGCATGTCTATTAAGAAGCAATCCCCATTAAATTCAATGGCACTTAGTTCCAGGTAAGTGTGTACAGGACTGTATCCTCAGTCCTCTTCAGATCTGCTGACAATCTTAATAAAGGTTTCTCCATTCCAATTTTGTCCAACAATTTTGTTATTGTTTGTTATTATTATTGTTAACAGCATTTAAACAGTAAAGTTGGTTGCTTTTATTCTATAAATTCAAAATTTGGGTAGTTATTAACAAAACCCTAAGAAAAATATGTTGTGCTATGGTGCAAAATTCCGTAATTTGATGATGCACTGAACTTTTACAGTTGTTTAGTTTGGCTTCATCTATTTTCTTTTGAGTCAGGTTGCAACAGTTTTGTGGCTGACACCAAACTAAGAATTCAGCTGGTCTTTCCTCAAGTGAGAACGTTTGTTATAGTAGTCTGCTCCTTCCCCCCACCTCACGAAGTCAGAAAATCCAATGGCCAGGCTGTTAACACTTAGTACTTACTGATGAATCTAAAATCATATAAGGACCAGTTCCCTAAATGTATGGAATTCTAATGAAAATGGAACCAAATAATTCAGGTAAAATACAATCAATTATGGAGAATTAATCTTTAAAAGTCCCTGCACCCAAAATGTTGGATTATATATGAAAATTTGGTCTGAACAACACTTCACAGGTCCAATCCTATCCCCTCTGCCACCTATTGGCGCAACGGTATGGATGCCATTGTGTCAATTTCCATACAGGCTCAGTGACTTACAAAGGGAAATGATCTGGCTCCTTATGAAGGGAACTGAGCAATCTGATTATGACCATACAGACATGTTCCCCCCCTCTGTGTGTGTGTGTGTGTGTGTGTTTGTTTGTTTGTTTGTTTGTTTGCTGAGTGTGCAGAGTGCTATGGTGGCTGCACGGTTGCAGCGATTGGCGTCCAGAGCACTTGGCAGATGGTGTAATAATACACAGTAGTGTAATAATCTGCAGCCACGGAGTTGCAAGTTGCTCGGGGCTTTGATTCAAGAGGCGCAGCTGCAAGGCTTATCAGAAAGGCTGATGTGGACACATATTTACTTGCTGCCTCAGTACTGGCCATGAGATTGCTTCCTTCAAACATTGCCACAGCAGTGTGAAAATGGTAACCTATGAATCAGTCCTGATTCTTGCAAAGCTAGCTCTATCTTCTTGAATTTAAACTCTTCCAGAATTGATTCTGATTCGGGGTACCTTCAGATAGTACCAGTGCAATCCTATGCATGTCTACCCAAACAAAAGTCTCACTGACTACAATAGATTCGTTCCCATAAAAATGCGTACAGGACTACAGCCTAAAAAGTGTACTATTGGTCACTGAATTAGCACATTTCAGATAACTGCTAAATAAGTGCTACTTTTCAGTGGTGAGATACTTTAATCATGGAGTGGAAATAAATGCTTTCAAGATATTCTTTTGAAGACACCTAAACTCCATGTACTTGGGAGTACTGTCATCTGTGAAATGGACACAAACTTATATCATCTTTGGAATGACTGCATATAACCTGTTCATCTTAGGCTTTCTTGATAAAAAGTCATACGCTTTTTATGTGTACACTTTTTATGTGCATACTATATTTTTACTTAGGCAACATGTGCAATGGAGACAAACATAATGGTGAGTGACTCAATCAAGATGAAGTCAAAGACTGAGAGGTTTGACTTTGGAAAGTACTAAATAAAATCTTGCACCACTCTCAAAGTTGCTACGGAACTTAGTAGTTCTTCTGGAATGTCCTGTGAACCTCTGAGCTAAGATTCTTTATTAACATGTTCATCCAAAAGAGATCAAGGGGCAAGAAAAAATCATTGACTCATTATGCAATTTATTGTTTTAGCTTCAAGAGATTATCTGATAGCCAGCCTGGCCTCTTTTCTCTAGAATAGACTTGGAAAACACTTTCCAGTCAGACTGTTTTGATTGATTGCTGTGGTTAAGAACATAACCTCTCTGCAGACGCGTGTGGCCTCTGGGACCCCAAGTGCCTCTGGGAACTAAGTGCCAGGTAAGGCACAAGAGTTTAGCATCTGGGCGAGGAGAAGGCAAGGAGACCTCTGAGTTTTGGAGAAGGAGAGGAGGAGGAGCAGGAGGAGCAGGAGGTAAGTGTACTCATTCTAACGCTTTGTCTTTCTAACTCCCTGTCTTCTAACCTTAACCTTACCTTTAACGCAACCTTAAATCAAAATTGAAAGTTAGCACCTAAGGGAGGTACATAGGGCTACTCGTGAGTAAGAGCAGAGTCCTACTCGTGAGTAAGTGCCCAAGGGTCAGGCATTTAAATCAAAAGTGAAAGTTAGCTGCACCTAAGGTAGCACTTAATCGAAGGAAGGGAGGAGGATAAAGTGAAAAGCAGGTTTTCTACTTGTTTAAATTAAACCTATACTTAACCCAGGTTAAACCTAATCTAAGTTAGAACTTAACCTAAACAGGTCAGTAAATTGGGACACAGGATCTAGAGAGCAATAAATAATTAAACAAACCCAAATAAAAACTAGCTTGAGGTTACAAAAACAGTCCAGCCTAAGAGAACAGAACTAGGAGGGGAAGGGCCAATTCCCAACCCATTAAGAGCCCCAGTAGGCTAATCCAAGCAGTCCATTCAGGAGCCTGCAGAGTAGGTCACGCCCATCAGCAGCCATTTGCCTTCCTGAGCTTTTGTAAACTCACCTGGGAAGCCCAGCCCCCTTTCAATCAGGAAGGAAGGAGGGGGGAGGAGCCAGCCAGGAGTATAAAGCTAGGCAGGCCATCGCGTGAGGCTCTCTGCAGACGCGTGTGGCCTCTGGGACCCCAAGTGCCTCTGGGAACTAAGTGCCAGGTAAGGCACAAGAGTTTAGCATCTGGGCGAGGAGAAGGCAAGGAGACCTCTGAGTTTTGGAGAAGGAGAGGAGGAGGAGCAGGAGGAGCAGGAGGTAAGTGTACTCATTCTAACGCTTTGTCTTTCTAACTCCCTGTCTTCTAACCTTAACCTTACCTTTAACGCAACCTTAAATCAAAATTGAAAGTTAGCACCTAAGGGAGGTACATAGGGCTACTCGTGAGTAAGAGCAGAGTCCTACTCGTGAGTAAGTGCCCAAGGGTCAGGCATTTAAATCAAAAGTGAAAGTTAGCTGCACCTAAGGTAGCACTTAATCGAAGGAAGGGAGGAGGATAAAGTGAAAAGCAGGTTTTCTACTTGTTTAAATTAAACCTATACTTAACCCAGGTTAAACCTAATCTAAGTTAGAACTTAACCTAAACAGGTCAGTAAATTGGGACACAGGATCTAGAGAGCAATAAATAATTAAACAAACCCAAATAAAAACTAGCTTGAGGTTACAAAAACAGTCCAGCCTAAGAGAACAGAACTAGGAGGGGAAGGGCCAATTCCCAACCCATTAAGAGCCCCAGTAGGCTAATCCAAGCAGTCCATTCAGGAGCCTGCAGAGTAGGTCACGCCCATCAGCAGCCATTTGCCTTCCTGAGCTTTTGTAAACTCACCTGGGAAGCCCAGCCCCCTTTCAATCAGGAAGGAAGGAGGGGGGAGGAGCCAGCCAGGAGTATAAAGCTAGGCAGGCCATCGCGTGAGGCTCTCTGCAGACGCGTGTGGCCTCTGGGACCCCAAGTGCCTCTGGGAACTAAGTGCCAGGTAAGGCACAAGAGTTTAGCATCTGGGCGAGGAGAAGGCAAGGAGACCTCTGAGTTTTGGAGAAGGAGAGGAGGAGGAGCAGGAGGAGCAGGAGGTAAGTGTACTCATTCTAACGCTTTGTCTTTCTAACTCCCTGTCTTCTAACCTTAACCTTACCTTTAACGCAACCTTAAATCAAAATTGAAAGTTAGCACCTAAGGGAGGTACATAGGGCTACTCGTGAGTAAGAGCAGAGTCCTACTCGTGAGTAAGTGCCCAAGGGTCAGGCATTTAAATCAAAAGTGAAAGTTAGCTGCACCTAAGGTAGCACTTAATCGAAGGAAGGGAGGAGGATAAAGTGAAAAGCAGGTTTTCTACTTGTTTAAATTAAACCTATACTTAACCCAGGTTAAACCTAATCTAAGTTAGAACTTAACCTAAACAGGTCAGTAAATTGGGACACAGGATCTAGAGAGCAATAAATAATTAAACAAACCCAAATAAAAACTAGCTTGAGGTTACAAAAACAGTCCAGCCTAAGAGAACAGAACTAGGAGGGGAAGGGCCAATTCCCAACCCATTAAGAGCCCCAGTAGGCTAATCCAAGCAGTCCATTCAGGAGCCTGCAGAGTAGGTCACGCCCATCAGCAGCCATTTGCCTTCCTGAGCTTTTGTAAACTCACCTGGGAAGCCCAGCCCCCTTTCAATCAGGAAGGAAGGAGGGGGGAGGAGCCAGCCAGGAGTATAAAGCTAGGCAGGCCATCGCGTGAGGCTCTCTGCAGACGCGTGTGGCCTCTGGGACCCCAAGTGCCTCTGGGAACTAAGTGCCAGGTAAGGCACAAGAGTTTAGCATCTGGGCGAGGAGAAGGCAAGGAGACCTCTGAGTTTTGGAGAAGGAGAGGAGGAGGAGCAGGAGGAGCAGGAGGTAAGTGTACTCATTCTAACGCTTTGTCTTTCTAACTCCCTGTCTTCTAACCTTAACCTTACCTTTAACGCAACCTTAAATCAAAATTGAAAGTTAGCACCTAAGGGAGGTACATAGGGCTACTCGTGAGTAAGAGCAGAGTCCTACTCGTGAGTAAGTGCCCAAGGGTCAGGCATTTAAATCAAAAGTGAAAGTTAGCTGCACCTAAGGTAGCACTTAATCGAAGGAAGGGAGGAGGATAAAGTGAAAAGCAGGTTTTCTACTTGTTTAAATTAAACCTATACTTAACCCAGGTTAAACCTAATCTAAGTTAGAACTTAACCTAAACAGGTCAGTAAATTGGGACACAGGATCTAGAGAGCAATAAATAATTAAACAAACCCAAATAAAAACTAGCTTGAGGTTACAAAAACAGTCCAGCCTAAGAGAACAGAACTAGGAGGGGAAGGGCCAATTCCCAACCCATTAAGAGCCCCAGTAGGCTAATCCAAGCAGTCCATTCAGGAGCCTGCAGAGTAGGTCACGCCCATCAGCAGCCATTTGCCTTCCTGAGCTTTTGTAAACTCACCTGGGAAGCCCAGCCCCCTTTCAATCAGGAAGGAAGGAGGGGGGAGGAGCCAGCCAGGAGTATAAAGCTAGGCAGGCCATCGCGTGAGGCTCTCTGCAGACGCGTGTGGCCTCTGGGACCCCAAGTGCCTCTGGGAACTAAGTGCCAGGTAAGGCACAAGAGTTTAGCATCTGGGCGAGGAGAAGGCAAGGAGACCTCTGAGTTTTGGAGAAGGAGAGGAGGAGGAGCAGGAGGAGCAGGAGGTAAGTGTACTCATTCTAACGCTTTGTCTTTCTAACTCCCTGTCTTCTAACCTTAACCTTACCTTTAACGCAACCTTAAATCAAAATTGAAAGTTAGCACCTAAGGGAGGTACATAGGGCTACTCGTGAGTAAGAGCAGAGTCCTACTCGTGAGTAAGTGCCCAAGGGTCAGGCATTTAAATCAAAAGTGAAAGTTAGCTGCACCTAAGGTAGCACTTAATCGAAGGAAGGGAGGAGGATAAAGTGAAAAGCAGGTTTTCTACTTGTTTAAATTAAACCTATACTTAACCCAGGTTAAACCTAATCTAAGTTAGAACTTAACCTAAACAGGTCAGTAAATTGGGACACAGGATCTAGAGAGCAATAAATAATTAAACAAACCCAAATAAAAACTAGCTTGAGGTTACAAAAACAGTCCAGCCTAAGAGAACAGAACTAGGAGGGGAAGGGCCAATTCCCAACCCATTAAGAGCCCCAGTAGGCTAATCCAAGCAGTCCATTCAGGAGCCTGCAGAGTAGGTCACGCCCATCAGCAGCCATTTGCCTTCCTGAGCTTTTGTAAACTCACCTGGGAAGCCCAGCCCCCTTTCAATCAGGAAGGAAGGAGGGGGGAGGAGCCAGCCAGGAGTATAAAGCTAGGCAGGCCATCGCGTGAGGCTCTCTGCAGACGCGTGTGGCCTCTGGGACCCCAAGTGCCTCTGGGAACTAAGTGCCAGGTAAGGCACAAGAGTTTAGCATCTGGGCGAGGAGAAGGCAAGGAGACCTCTGAGTTTTGGAGAAGGAGAGGAGGAGGAGCAGGAGGAGCAGGAGGTAAGTGTACTCATTCTAACGCTTTGTCTTTCTAACTCCCTGTCTTCTAACCTTAACCTTACCTTTAACGCAACCTTAAATCAAAATTGAAAGTTAGCACCTAAGGGAGGTACATAGGGCTACTCGTGAGTAAGAGCAGAGTCCTACTCGTGAGTAAGTGCCCAAGGGTCAGGCATTTAAATCAAAAGTGAAAGTTAGCTGCACCTAAGGTAGCACTTAATCGAAGGAAGGGAGGAGGATAAAGTGAAAAGCAGGTTTTCTACTTGTTTAAATTAAACCTATACTTAACCCAGGTTAAACCTAATCTAAGTTAGAACTTAACCTAAACAGGTCAGTAAATTGGGACACAGGATCTAGAGAGCAATAAATAATTAAACAAACCCAAATAAAAACTAGCTTGAGGTTACAAAAACAGTCCAGCCTAAGAGAACAGAACTAGGAGGGGAAGGGCCAATTCCCAACCCATTAAGAGCCCCA
The DNA here is from genome assembly GCF_035046505.1 of Tiliqua scincoides. Lineage (NCBI taxonomy): Eukaryota > Metazoa > Chordata > Lepidosauria > Squamata > Scincidae > Tiliqua > Tiliqua scincoides. The sequence continues at coordinate 22,688,010 of NC_089827.1, read as the reverse complement.
GTAGGCTAATCCAAGCAGTCCATTCAGGAGCCTGCAGAGTAGGTCACGCCCATCAGCAGCCATTTGCCTTCCTGAGCTTTTGTAAACTCACCTGGGAAGCCCAGCCCCCTTTCAATCAGGAAGGAAGGAGGGGGGAGGAGCCAGCCAGGAGTATAAAGCTAGGCAGGCCATCGCGTGAGGCTCTCTGCAGACGCGTGTGGCCTCTGGGACCCCAAGTGCCTCTGGGAACTAAGTGCCAGGTAAGGCACAAGAGTTTAGCATCTGGGCGAGGAGAAGGCAAGGAGACCTCTGAGTTTTGGAGAAGGAGAGGAGGAGGAGCAGGAGGAGCAGGAGGTAAGTGTACTCATTCTAACGCTTTGTCTTTCTAACTCCCTGTCTTCTAACCTTAACCTTACCTTTAACGCAACCTTAAATCAAAATTGAAAGTTAGCACCTAAGGGAGGTACATAGGGCTACTCGTGAGTAAGAGCAGAGTCCTACTCGTGAGTAAGTGCCCAAGGGTCAGGCATTTAAATCAAAAGTGAAAGTTAGCTGCACCTAAGGTAGCACTTAATCGAAGGAAGGGAGGAGGATAAAGTGAAAAGCAGGTTTTCTACTTGTTTAAATTAAACCTATACTTAACCCAGGTTAAACCTAATCTAAGTTAGAACTTAACCTAAACAGGTCAGTAAATTGGGACACAGGATCTAGAGAGCAATAAATAATTAAACAAACCCAAATAAAAACTAGCTTGAGGTTACAAAAACAGTCCAGCCTAAGAGAACAGAACTAGGAGGGGAAGGGCCAATTCCCAACCCATTAAGAGCCCCAGTAGGCTAATCCAAGCAGTCCATTCAGGAGCCTGCAGAGTAGGTCACGCCCATCAGCAGCCATTTGCCTTCCTGAGCTTTTGTAAACTCACCTGGGAAGCCCAGCCCCCTTTCAATCAGGAAGGAAGGAGGGGGGAGGAGCCAGCCAGGAGTATAAAGCTAGGCAGGCCATCGCGTGAGGCTCTCTGCAGACGCGTGTGGCCTCTGGGACCCCAAGTGCCTCTGGGAACTAAGTGCCAGGTAAGGCACAAGAGTTTAGCATCTGGGCGAGGAGAAGGCAAGGAGACCTCTGAGTTTTGGAGAAGGAGAGGAGGAGGAGCAGGAGGAGCAGGAGGTAAGTGTACTCATTCTAACGCTTTGTCTTTCTAACTCCCTGTCTTCTAACCTTAACCTTACCTTTAACGCAACCTTAAATCAAAATTGAAAGTTAGCACCTAAGGGAGGTACATAGGGCTACTCGTGAGTAAGAGCAGAGTCCTACTCGTGAGTAAGTGCCCAAGGGTCAGGCATTTAAATCAAAAGTGAAAGTTAGCTGCACCTAAGGTAGCACTTAATCGAAGGAAGGGAGGAGGATAAAGTGAAAAGCAGGTTTTCTACTTGTTTAAATTAAACCTATACTTAACCCAGGTTAAACCTAATCTAAGTTAGAACTTAACCTAAACAGGTCAGTAAATTGGGACACAGGATCTAGAGAGCAATAAATAATTAAACAAACCCAAATAAAAACTAGCTTGAGGTTACAAAAACAGTCCAGCCTAAGAGAACAGAACTAGGAGGGGAAGGGCCAATTCCCAACCCATTAAGAGCCCCAGTAGGCTAATCCAAGCAGTCCATTCAGGAGCCTGCAGAGTAGGTCACGCCCATCAGCAGCCATTTGCCTTCCTGAGCTTTTGTAAACTCACCTGGGAAGCCCAGCCCCCTTTCAATCAGGAAGGAAGGAGGGGGGAGGAGCCAGCCAGGAGTATAAAGCTAGGCAGGCCATCGCGTGAGGCTCTCTGCAGACGCGTGTGGCCTCTGGGACCCCAAGTGCCTCTGGGAACTAAGTGCCAGGTAAGGCACAAGAGTTTAGCATCTGGGCGAGGAGAAGGCAAGGAGACCTCTGAGTTTTGGAGAAGGAGAGGAGGAGGAGCAGGAGGAGCAGGAGGTAAGTGTACTCATTCTAACGCTTTGTCTTTCTAACTCCCTGTCTTCTAACCTTAACCTTACCTTTAACGCAACCTTAAATCAAAATTGAAAGTTAGCACCTAAGGGAGGTACATAGGGCTACTCGTGAGTAAGAGCAGAGTCCTACTCGTGAGTAAGTGCCCAAGGGTCAGGCATTTAAATCAAAAGTGAAAGTTAGCTGCACCTAAGGTAGCACTTAATCGAAGGAAGGGAGGAGGATAAAGTGAAAAGCAGGTTTTCTACTTGTTTAAATTAAACCTATACTTAACCCAGGTTAAACCTAATCTAAGTTAGAACTTAACCTAAACAGGTCAGTAAATTGGGACACAGGATCTAGAGAGCAATAAATAATTAAACAAACCCAAATAAAAACTAGCTTGAGGTTACAAAAACAGTCCAGCCTAAGAGAACAGAACTAGGAGGGGAAGGGCCAATTCCCAACCCATTAAGAGCCCCAGTAGGCTAATCCAAGCAGTCCATTCAGGAGCCTGCAGAGTAGGTCACGCCCATCAGCAGCCATTTGCCTTCCTGAGCTTTTGTAAACTCACCTGGGAAGCCCAGCCCCCTTTCAATCAGGAAGGAAGGAGGGGGGAGGAGCCAGCCAGGAGTATAAAGCTAGGCAGGCCATCGCGTGAGGCTCTCTGCAGACGCGTGTGGCCTCTGGGACCCCAAGTGCCTCTGGGAACTAAGTGCCAGGTAAGGCACAAGAGTTTAGCATCTGGGCGAGGAGAAGGCAAGGAGACCTCTGAGTTTTGGAGAAGGAGAGGAGGAGGAGCAGGAGGAGCAGGAGGTAAGTGTACTCATTCTAACGCTTTGTCTTTCTAACTCCCTGTCTTCTAACCTTAACCTTACCTTTAACGCAACCTTAAATCAAAATTGAAAGTTAGCACCTAAGGGAGGTACATAGGCTACTCGTGAGTAAGAGCAGAGTCCTACTCGTGAGTAAGTGCCCAAGGGTCAGGCATTTAAATCAAAAGTGAAAGTTAGCTGCACCTAAGGTAGCACTTAATCGAAGGAAGGGAGGAGGATAAAGTGAAAAGCAGGTTTTCTACTTGTTTAAATTAAACCTATACTTAACCCAGGTTAAACCTAATCTAAGTTAGAACTTAACCTAAACAGGTCAGTAAATTGGGACACAGGATCTAGAGAGCAATAAATAATTAAACAAACCCAAATAAAAACTAGCTTGAGGTTACAAAAACAGTCCAGCCTAAGAGAACAGAACTAGGAGGGGAAGGGCCAATTCCCAACCCATTAAGAGCCCCAGTAGGCTAATCCAAGCAGTCCATTCAGGAGCCTGCAGAGTAGGTCACGCCCATCAGCAGCCATTTGCCTTCCTGAGCTTTTGTAAACTCACCTGGGAAGCCCAGCCCCCTTTCAATCAGGAAGGAAGGAGGGGGGAGGAGCCAGCCAGGAGTATAAAGCTAGGCAGGCCATCGCGTGAGGCTCTCTGCAGACGCGTGTGGCCTCTGGGACCCCAAGTGCCTCTGGGAACTAAGTGCCAGGTAAGGCACAAGAGTTTAGCATCTGGGCGAGGAGAAGGCAAGGAGACCTCTGAGTTTTGGAGAAGGAGAGGAGGAGGAGCAGGAGGAGCAGGAGGTAAGTGTACTCATTCTAACGCTTTGTCTTTCTAACTCCCTGTCTTCTAACCTTAACCTTACCTTTAACGCAACCTTAAATCAAAATTGAAAGTTAGCACCTAAGGGAGGTACATAGGGCTACTCGTGAGTAAGAGCAGAGTCCTACTCGTGAGTAAGTGCCCAAGGGTCAGGCATTTAAATCAAAAGTGAAAGTTAGCTGCACCTAAGGTAGCACTTAATCGAAGGAAGGGAGGAGGATAAAGTGAAAAGCAGGTTTTCTACTTGTTTAAATTAAACCTATACTTAACCCAGGTTAAACCTAATCTAAGTTAGAACTTAACCTAAACAGGTCAGTAAATTGGGACACAGGATCTAGAGAGCAATAAATAATTAAACAAACCCAAATAAAAACTAGCTTGAGGTTACAAAAACAGTCCAGCCTAAGAGAACAGAACTAGGAGGGGAAGGGCCAATTCCCAACCCATTAAGAGCCCCAGTAGGCTAATCCAAGCAGTCCATTCAGGAGCCTGCAGAGTAGGTCACGCCCATCAGCAGCCATTTGCCTTCCTGAGCTTTTGTAAACTCACCTGGGAAGCCCAGCCCCCTTTCAATCAGGAAGGAAGGAGGGGGGAGGAGCCAGCCAGGAGTATAAAGCTAGGCAGGCCATCGCGTGAGGCTCTCTGCAGACGCGTGTGGCCTCTGGGACCCCAAGTGCCTCTGGGAACCAAGTGGGGCTGTTCTTATGTTCTTATGTTCTTATGTTCTAACATAAGAAGAGCCCTGCTGGATCAGGCCAAAGGCCCATCTAGTCCAGCTTCCTGTATCTCACAGTGGCCCACCAAATGCCCCAGGGAGCACACAAGTCAACAAGAGACCTGCATCCTGGTGCCCTCTCCTGTCTCTGGCAATCAAAGGCAGCCTGCCTCTAAAACCAAGAGCTTGCACATACCCACTATGACTTGTAACCCGTAATGAATTTCTCCTCCAGAAATTTGTTGAACAAACTCTGTTGGTTCACTTTTACTCCTCTGCAGTTCTCAGCAATTCTCAGTCCCCCTCCAAAGATAATCATATAACTGGAATGTATGAGGATGAATTTCCAGAGACAAGTGCTTTCCACCACAGGGGGGAGAATGCCTGCTACTTATCTAAAAATTATTTGATTCATATTTGTAGTGGTGTGGCTGTTTACATAATACATCCACCCACCCAAGGGGGAGCACTGCTAATGTAGCATAAAGCCATGTAAATTCTTTCCAACCATGCATTCAGAAGCTGCAAGCTTTCCTAAGAGCATCAGGGGAGCAATCATGGGACCACCACATTGGTTAAGGTATGAAGAGGTTCTGAAAAACAATTAGAAACAATGGCTCTGGTGCATGAACGTGTGTTTCAATAAAATTTTTGAAGGAATGAGGTGAAAATATTCAGAACTACATTTGCATCTGTCATGATTTCACAGGACCCTACCAACCTTAGAAAAAGGTAGGGTACATACAAGTATGTACAAGTGTACAATTGTTAGAGAGGGACTGGAGAACACATTATATTCACCACTTGGCACTAAACAATATCTCTGTGGTGTTTTCTTCATTTTACTGCTCATTGCCAAATGAAGAATATCTTCCATCCCAGCAATGCATATTCCTGATGACAACTGATGCTGGTGTGGAAAAGCTCCATATGACTCAGAAGATCTACACTGTACATTACAAAAATGGTGTGGAATGTGTAGACGACACCCCTAGAATTAAGTTTTAAAGCACTTTGATGTGGTGAGTTTAATGCGCAGACTGAACCTATGGCATTTATTTGGACATGTTGTTGAGGTACCTAACACCTAACTAGCTTTATTTGCATGAATGAAGTGAAAGTAACATTATGGAAGACCATCATTATTTTGTTATTTAAAAGCTTAGTATCTTCTGCCATCAACCTTATGCAGCTTGATCAACTCACTGCTCCTAAGTTTCCCTACCCTTACACAAATCCTCAGAAATTCAGAATGCAGGATAATCTTTCTCCCCCTTTAAGCTGTTCATTAATCACAGAGCTCTCAGTTGTTTACGGTTTTTTGCCATTGTTTAATCCTGATCATAAGACTGTCCTATTTCAAAAGCATCTTAACACTGTGTAGTAGGATAGATAAATCCAATCCCTAGGCAGTACACAGCAGGAGGAATGCTTGTCCTGGGTTATTTGCAAAAATCTGATATTATTCTCAACATTTTTGGAAAACCAAAGAACCTATTTGCAACGTGGTCTACAAACTGAACTCTTTGGCATTGACTTCAGTGGTACTACATTAGCTTATGTTCTACTAACCTAATTTGTACTGGGCAGAATTAGCAACTCTAGATAAAAGAACCATTTTCTGCATTTAATTTTCTTTGCAATAATAACTATATAATGCAAATGATTTATTAGAGCTAAAAGGGTTAAGTTGAAACTACAGTAATTATAAAAGGACGCCCCAAGGTACAAACATCTGGGTCACAAACAACCACACTTAAGAACAAACTTCCAGTAACAACAACAACTTGGGCATCTCTAGAAGAAAAAGATCAACATTGTGCCAATTGTCATTGGAGCCCTTGGAGCAGAGCCTAGAAGTCTGAAGACCTCATTGTTCTTGGCCTTGAGCAAATTACACCAGCTCAGCTCCAGATATCAACATTGCTTGGAACAGCAAGAATCCTACAAAGATATCTCTGTGATTCCCAGGAACTTGCCTAGATCCTGAATTGCAGACCATAACCATCCCAAGCACAGGCTGTGATGAAATAGTAAAATAAAACAATAATATCTCAGTATATAAATGCTGGCCCATGCTGACCCACACATAAGAACAAGGATGCACATGTTCTGTGGTTACTTTGGATTACTTCACAAGCCACAGCCAGCTCTGTGAAAGCTGCAGACCCAATGTGGCCAGGAAGTGATGGCAGGAGACAGGTGAGGGAGGGACGGAGGCAGAAAGGGACAGAGAGAAAGAGAAAGTAGAGGTGAAGAAAGACATTGTGATAGAAGGGAAAAGGAGGAAGTGGGAGACGGAGAATGAGAGAAAGAAAAGGGAAGGAAGAGAATAAGGAAGAAAAGAAGGAGAAGACAAATGGCAAGAAAGACAAGGGGAATATGGAAAAGAGCTGTGTCAAATGAACTTTTGTAGGCTGGCCCGGGAACCTAATGTTAAAAACGTGTTCCACATTCCAAACAATTGACTTACAAGTGAGCACAACCCATTTGTAAGTTGGATACTTCATGTATGGCAAAACACCCCCCCCCCAAAAAAAAACAAAACACAACCCTGTTCTTACAAGCTATGTTCCCAAATTCCCATTCATTTTAATTTTTTTTTAAATAATAAAAATAAACTGTTTCTCTTACTTGTAAACATAATACTCCTGTTTGGAGCTTTAGAGTATAGCCACCTCCTTGTCATGAGCATTTTTTAAACTCATACACCCCATGGGCAGGAGGTCTGGTCTAGAGGGTAGAGCCTCCATTTGCCTGAAGATTAACATCCACAAGGTCGCCAGTTCGAGGCCACCGGCACTGTGCGACCTTGAAGCAGCTGGCAAGCTGCAGCTGAGCTGTTCCATCTGCTCGGAGCGTGGGAGGATGGAGGCCAGAATGTTAAACCAGATTGGAGTGTAACACCTTGAATATGTAGTGGTTCTTGAAAGAAAGAAACTTCTTTCAATTTGTAAAAATCCCTGCGTGGATTTAATAAGCCTGCCTATGTAAACCGCCTTGAATAAAGTCTTGAATAAAGACCAAGAAAGGCGGTATATAAATACTGTATATTATATTATTATTATTATTATGTTGTGGCATCATTGCAGGGCTGGGTGGGTGGAGGGAAAAAAATAAACTGGCCACTGCCATTGAAAAAGAATTGCTGCTAGTGACAGTGGCAATTTATTTGCCTGTCCTGACCCATGTCAAGACCAGGTCAGTATCTGCACTGATGTGCTCTGTCAGGTATTCTCAACTTTCCAGGAGAACAGCAGAATGCAAGTAAAATAAGCAAATCCTTAGATTTGTCCTTAGGGTCTTTCCTGTGTTGTATTTATTTATCATCTTGTTTATATTATTTAAGGCATCTATTATTTAATTTTTGATCCACTGAGGGGACCACCAAGATGGTTCACAACCTTTGAAAACAATTTAGAAAAACAATTAAAGGCAAGCAAACAAAAAAACAAAAACACAGAATCATCAAAACAGAGAGGCAATAAAATCCAGAGAACTCAAGGGAAAATTAATGAACAAAGCGTTATCTGCCCATTTTAAAGCAGACAACATCAGGGACCCACTGATATTTTATAAAAGGGAAGCCACCACTGAGAAGGCACTGCCCCCTGTCCCCACCAGCTGCACTTTGGTCAGCAATAGGACACAGAACAGGGCCTCTGATGATGAATGTAGAGTGCAGGCAGGTTGATATGGGACAAGTTATTCAGGTCAAAAGACTTATGCGGATTTAGAGATGATAACCAGTGTAATGTGCTGCCCCCTTTAAGGTTCTGGCTGAGTTTCTTTGAGGCTGTAGTTATTTTGTCCCAGTTGGTATAAGAGTATTGTGATTACTGAAGAGAGCGATCCTGGTCAGCTGATTTGGTTGGGGCTATAAAAAAAGAGTGCAATAGAGGAGGAAGAGTACATCATCGCTAGCTTTAGGTACACTCTAGGAGTATAACCTTTCTTTTCTATAGTTCTGGCACTTGCATGCGAATATGTGCTTCTCCATGAACAATTTTAAATGGCCTTTATGTAAATTTAAGAGTGGCGGATTCTGACTTGCTTAATAAAGTGGGGATATTTTTGCAACTCATGTTTTCTGTCATTGGTATGAAGGAACTGAACACTCCCCAGCCCTTCTCTTCTTTTCCTTGGGCTTGAAGGAAAAGGAGCTTTTAAGGTCAGTAAACCTGGGGATGGTTATAGGATTGCAACAACCAGCACCATGAATAATGCCTAGAAACCACTGCATGGAAATGGTCCCTATGCTGACTTGTGAGAGCACACAAAGGTAAAAAGCCAAATAATTATGGAGATTGGGGAGACCTGTTTGTGCCTCCCATACCTTCATCTAGCCTGCCCTCCCCCCAGTCAATTAGCATGAGCTTGGGTGCTTGCATTTCCAGACTGAGCATAGTGGGAAGAACTGGATGGAAGACATACCTCCAGTTTTCAGTAACACCCTGGTGTGCTGCCTATGAGTATGACATGCGCATGTGCCAAGGGGGGAGAGGGGAACCCACCTCTGTTTTTGTGACAACACTATGGGAGTCCTTCTAACACTATGGGAGGTGCTCTGACTGTGTGGGAAGAATTAGACTAAATAAGTTCTTAATTCTACATTTCAAAATTCTTGTTTATGTACACTGATCTTAAAGGACATAGCTGAGCAGACGCTCATATGTATATAAGAGGATCTTTAGGATTAAATGCGAATGGATAAAATGCTCGCTATCGAGCTGTACACAACAGATTCCTCCAAGGAGTTAGAATGGTGTACATGCTTCTTCTCCTCCGCTGCTTTTGCCCTTATGACAACCCTGTGAGGTCGGTGAGGCTGAGAAAGAATGACTGGCCCAAGGTCACCTAAGAAGTTTCGTGACTGAGTGGGGAACTGAACCAGGATCTTTGAAGTCTAAGTCCAACACCCAAACAGCTACACCATCCTGGCTCTTATCACAGAGGTTAACGAACGCCAGAAGCTTCTTTTCAAATGTTGAAGAAATCATCGCTAGGAATGGGCATCAGATATTAAAAAGATCTCTGTAAATAATATATTTTCTAATTATCTTTGCAAATATAAAAACAAAAAGTCATTTCTTCTGTTACGAGTTTCCCCAATTAAATGTTGTATTGGAGATCACAAGGATAATGTCTCCCTCCAGTGGTTCTCTTATAAGATAACCCAAAAGGTGAAGTCAGTTGTAACATCTTTAGATCAATTCTGTGCTCTAAGTACTCTCACTACTTTCAGCCCCTTCATACTTTTCTTCCCCAGAGTCAAGATCTTTTTTTTTTAAAAAAAAAGTCTTTTTCAAGTTTGAAGCAGAAATTGGCTGTGCACAACACTGATTGGCTAAGATCCTCTGATGGTCCTATGAAATCTCCCCTCCAACCTACCTTCCTTATCTATGCTGCTGTAATTTAGGGAAACAAGCAAAATTGTTTTTTCCTTTTTTGAGCTGTTTGTACTGTTGATTTATAATATACAAGAAGATAGATTGGGTGAGTCAGACCAATGGCCCATCAAATCAAACACCATAAACTTCACTAGCAAGCAGCAGTCCAGTTTCTTCATCCACTATCAAACAATTTCAGAACCTTTTAACTAGCAGGGCTAAACTTTGGACTTTAAGCATGCCAAATGTATTGGGCTATGTTCTCTCCCCTCTTTGTTAGGGAAAACAATGGGTTGCGAAGTCTCCAAAGACAGCTGCCTGTATTATGCATGTGCTGCTCTGCTAAACTGAGAATGAATATGCAACATGGATATGACCGAGGCCTGTGATTTTCAGTGTACTTTTTCGTAACCATAAAAAAAGATTTACTTACAAAATTAGTATGCTGGAGGGTGGGACGTCTGATATTTACCATAGTATTTTTGGTTTGTGTGTGTTTCTGTTGGGTCTGTTTGGATACTATACCCCTGTCCTGATTGTCCTTGGGAAAGATTAGGACTTTCTTTCCAGCTAGCCTAGTGCATCATGAGAAAGAGTGAATGACTAATGACTAAGTGACAGGGAGATCCCTTTTCAAACAACCACAGAATTCCTAGTTCTAGAAGGGAGCGGATAATCCTGATGTCTACTTTCAGTATATTCTCAGGGGAAAACAACGTCTGAAGAGGACCAATGTTTCATTTTCTTCTTTTATAACACGAGAAAGCAATTTGTTCCATATTCTTTCCCCCCCCCCAGAGTACCAATACACGCTTATTTTCTAGGATATGTTAACGAAAATCTACACTTTGAAACAAAACAAAACAAAACACAAAATTAGAGAAAGTAACTGACCATCCACACCACATGAAAACTTGCAGAAAAATGAAGGTAGGAGCGGACATCATGGCAGAGGCACGACTCGTTGTGCACAAAGGCTGATCCTATTAATAACGGGCAAAGTAGCAAGTAGAGGAAAGGAAAGAAAACACAGAAAGAAACACATACAAGATGAGATTTCATGCAATTTGCTGGCAGTTAGCAGAGTTAATGTGGAAGCATCCACCCAAGAGCAAAGAATTTCACAGTGAAAATTGCAAAGTAAACTTAACTAAAATATTACACTGTTACAATTACAAAACGCACACAACTAACACACCAAATAGCACACCAAGCTAGTGAGCGAGGCTCCTTGTACTTTCACACATGACAGATCCAGTGTCAGCAAGTCACAGATGCAGATTTAAGGTGTCTTTTTTCTAGTACTTGTGCCAATTGTCTCTCACACTTCAGTTAACCAAGTTTTCTTATGTGTCCAGGAATCCCTCACTATTAAACCTGAATACACCAATGTTTCTTTTGCAGTAGTGGTTGACCACAAAAACCACACGGGCCTAAATGGGTTCAACCACAAACCCACACAATCTCATGCATAAGGACTGCGTGGCCACCTTGTACACCAGTGATTTTCAACCACTGTGCTGTGGCACACTGGTGTGCCACAAATGGTCCACAGGTGTGCAACGGAGTGTGTGTGTGATGTATTAGTAGGTCTATTAGAGGATGTGAGTCCCTGCTGGCAGTGTGATATGCCTTGTCAATTGTCCAAAAACTGATGTTGTGTCTTGACAATTTTAGTGCCTTGTCAGTGTGCCATGAGATTAACAGGGCTGAAAATTGCTGCATATTTATTTTAAAACAAATGTGTTTTGGGTCAGGGATTCTCAGACCCTTTGGTCCAGGGAAACTTCTTATGTCCTCCCACCCCCCAAAAAGCCAGGCTTTGTCCAAAGGGGAAATGTATGTATACATGGATATATATATGGTGGGAAGATTGTAAAGGGACTGCATGAGAACATTCTGAGGCCTGCTGGATCAGGCCATGTAGTTCAATAGCCTATTTCCCACAGTGGTTCACCAGCTGCTACTGGAAGCCCATTAGCAGATTCACTTCTTTCCCACAATTGCTCTCTTGCAACTGGCATTCAGAGGCATCCTGCCACTGGACCTGGATGCAGTGCTTAGACATCATGAACAGCAGCCACTGATAGACCTCTATTAATTTATCTAATCCCCTCCTGAAGCATCCAAGCTAATGACCATCACCCCATCTCATGGCAATGAGTCCAACAGACTAATTATGCACTGGGTGTAGAAGTACTCCCTTTGGTTCATCCTGAATCTCCTGCCAACCGGTTTCATTGGATAACCTCTGATTCTAGGGTCTTGAAAGAGGGAGAAAAAAATCCTCTCTTTCCATTTTCTCCATGCACAATTTAAAAATCAAAATCATGCCCCCTTTCAATTTGCACTTTTCCAACTCTACCTGAGCACTCTGATAAGATTCAGAAGTATGGGAAGTCTAAATCATTTGCGCTTCCTTTCTTAAACATTTCTTTTGGAGGGTGGAGAAAGGACGCAATTTTATGTTTAGAGTATAGCTAAGGTATGAACTTTCCTCACACTAGAGATTTGAGGCAAGGAGAGACAGAGGCAAAAGTACCTAAACTAGAAACTGTGCCAATAACCACAAACTACATGGTTGTATTCATGTAGTTTCTGTATCAGCCTCACTTTGCCAAACTGCTGAATTTTAAGCACCCACATTTACAAAGCAGTTTAGAGGTTCAGTTCAGAGAAGGGAACTACTGAAGGTAAATTTCCTATACTATCCTCTCATTGGCAGACCGGTGAAAATACAGATATGAGTTGATAATAAACAATGACAAGAATTTCTGGGGGGGGGGGGGAATGAATAACATGTTGAATGTAATCTTGGAATTGTTCTGGGATTGGCTCATGACTGAAGTTGTTACAAATGGAATGATGAATTGGACAACAGTTTTTCTTGGCAGGTCAGTCCTGGTATAATGTTGACTGGCCACTCAGTGAAAACATTTGGTTCCATTACTGGCTGTTTTGTTATTTAATTGGTTTTTAACTTTGTGTTTTTATGATCGTAATGACTGTTATCTTTTTTTAGTTGTGGGATCTAGTGGTGAACTGTGGTGTAAAAAAGTATTGTAAAATAAATAAATTCCAGATTTAGCCTTTTTTCCCCATACAGGAGCAACTGGATGCTTTCCAATTGTCTCTAACTGAGAATAAATCACTGTTTGGAGAGTCCATATTTTGGAAGTTTCAACTGTTGTATATCTGACAGCCCAATCAGATGCATGGCTCCACTGAGCTCAATGAGTTTGTACTGTTTTGATGTGATAATTTAATTTATGTAGTATTACATTTTGTGCCCATTTTATTGTATGCAACTTGCTTATCCTTCTATCCTCACTGAAAAAAAAAAAACAGAGCAAAAAATCCATCTGTGTGCATGCTTGTGTGTAGGGCCATCCACTAAAACTGAGTGTTGGGAGAGTTAGGACAGACAAAAGAAAATATTTATTTATTTAGTGTGAAGTTGGTCTGTGAAATTCCTTGCCAAGGATGTGGTGATGGTATCTGGCCTAGATGCCTTTAAAAGGGGATTGGACAAATTTCTGGAGGAAAAATCCATCATGGGTTACAAGCCATGATGCGTATGTGCAACCTCCTGATTTTAGAAATGGGTTATGTCAGAATGCCAGATGCAAGGGAGGGCACTAGGAAGCATCTGGTGGGCCACTGTGAAATACAGAAAGCTGGACTATATGGGCCTACGGTCTGATCCAGCAGGGCTGTTCTTATGTATGCTACACATTTGATCATAACTGCTTTTGCAGAATCAAGACCAATGTATTCTGACAGACCTTAATGGCCTGGGTTGATTCTTGACAATCATGCAATGGAATAATTGTGTTGCATCATCATTCTAGTATGGTGGCCTACACCTGCAATCCCTTTGAAACACATTTGCTAATGCAACAACACATACAACAGAGACAAAGAGAACTGGAAGGTTAGGAGGGCTCTGTTCTCTCACATCATCAGGCTTTCCTATACTGCTTATACATTTCATTGATCTGAGTCAATCTCTAGATTACAATAAACCCCAGAAGGTAAATTTGGAAAGGGGAGAAAAAAAAGCCACTACCTGCAGGACAAAAAGAAAGGCTACAATACTTTGAAGGCAGCTTTTCAGAGACTCTGAAGATAAGAACCATGAAAGACTGTTGTTTTGGTACTGCCAAGCACAGAGTACCAGCATAGATTGCCCTGTATTTCAAGATAGAATCATGTGTGAAAGCACAGCAATTATAGCAAAGGCAACTCAGAAAAAGCAGCTGTTAACTTTATGTTAATTGTGCAAACACTGGAAAGAGACCATGGTCAAGAGTCAACAGTATGTTTTATGAAAGATTAAAATTAAAAGTTAAAGTTCACAAGCACTAACAAGGTGCAAACCATTCTAAATATTTATAGTTCCCATTCCTGAGAAGAAACTTCTTCTATGTCTCCAAAGGTCACACTTACTTTAGAATTATAATCAAAGCAGAGTTCAGGTCCTTTTCTGTATCTGGGGTGTTGAACCATTTCACAAGGGTCAGGTCCTTCATCTAGACTTTGGTTAAGGAATACAGATAACAGAATTCTCACATTGATTTATATAGTTATTAATAAAGTTCACAAGTAATCTAAACTAGTACATAAGAAATGAAGATGGTGTGAAGGACCACACCAGGCCTCAGGGTCTGAGGCAACAATCGTGTCTAGTGAGCCACTATGGAGTGAGAGTGTGTGTATAAACTGACTTTAAAGCCTCTTCAAATGCAGGATAGGAAAAGCTTCTTATCTGTAACAGTAGTTCTTTGAGTGGTCATCTGTGCAGATACAAGTAATTCAATTCTGTGCATGTGCCGAGCTCACCTGGGAGGTTTCCAAAGTCTTGTCAAGCATTTTGCCCCTGTGCTTGAGTGGGGAACCACATGTAAAGTTATGTGCCTTGTGTGGGGAAAAGACCCTGTCCCTCAGTTCCTGAGGGTGGTCCTGAGGACCATCTCATGGTTCAAATTATCTACTGAAAGAGAACTCCAACTGATGGTGTCAGCCTTAGAAGTTGAAGCTGGACCTCTAGAGGGGATGGGCAGGTACACTGTGTGTCTGCAGAGGTGACAGAGGTGTTTGTTTCTGGCAAGACAGGATTACAGCCTAAGGGCGCAATCCTAACCAACTTTCCAGCATTGACATAGCTATGCCAATATGGTGTGCACTGCATCCTGCAGTGGGGAGGCAGTCAAGGGGACTCCCTCAAGGTAAGGGCGTGTTTGTTACCTTAACTTGGGGCTGCACTGCAGCTAAGTCAGTGCTGGAAAGTGGGTTAGGATTGTGCTGTAAGTTCTACTTCTGATAGCACCATTTTCAAACAACTCCAGCTATAGTTACAGATAAGCAACCTGTCCTCCTTTGTGTACGGTAAAGACTTACTTTACCTCCCAATATGGAGGTGGGTGCACGTTAGGGTTAGGAGGACCATTTCTGCTCTTGTGGGATCCCCGTAATAAATAAACACCTTCTTCTCAGCCTTAAATGATGCAATTCAGTGGCCTGTGGAGGGAATACTGGGAGACCAGAATTCCCTTTGTGGCCATTAGAGGAAGCAATGACAGCAGTGGCACTGGATGTTAAGGGAAATGATGGTGGAAAGAATGCTACAAGTCCTGTGACCGTTAGAGGAAGAAGCATCTGTAGCACTGGATGCCGAGGGAGAGAGGTAAATGGAAGACTTGCCTCTAAGGCAAGAGGTTGAGCTGGACTTTCCTTTCTCCCTCAGCATCCAGAGCCACTGCCATCACTTCCTGTAATAGCCCATGGGGGACTGCAGGGCTCCCAGCACTTGCTGACCATTATTGGAGAGGAGGTGGCAGCGGTGCTGGTGGTGCTGGATGCCAAGGGATAGAGGTAAGCTCTCCTGCTCTCCTCCTCTCAGTGTCCAGCGCTTCTGTCACTGCTTCTTCACTCAGCATCCCACATGGCCACCACCACTGCCCTCCTCCTCTGATGACCAGGGGAGGGAATGCTGGGAACCGTTCTGTGACCTTCAGAGGAAGTGCTGGTAGCAGCAGCATTGGACCCCCCCCCCTTAGAGGCAAGCCCTCCATTTACCTCTCTCCCTTGGCAACCAGTGCCAAGTGGCAACCAGTGCCACTGCCTCTGCTTCCTCTAGTGGCCACAGAACGAATGCTGGGCTCCTAGAATTCCCTCCACCAGCATTACAGGAGGAGGTAGCAGTAGAGATGAGCTGCAAGCTGAGAAGAGGATGGGGAGCACTTCCCTCTTAGCATCCAGCACTACCACTGGTGTGTTCTGCAATGGCCACGGAGGGAATGCTGGAATGCACGGAGTGTGTGTATTCTGGTTCACAAGTGCATGCACTCTACCGTCCCTATTCCTACCTTATTGCATGGTTTTTTCAGGAGAAAATTTCTCTCTTTAGGTCCAATGAAGGGTATAGCTATACATATAGTCCCCACTACCCCTATTCACATTATTTCTTATGGAAGAAAATTCCCCTTTATAAGTTATTCCATTTTAAGTCCAAGTTTCCTGGTCCCTAATCAGACTTCTAACCCCCCCCTCCCGAAATGGTTAAGGGCACAAACCTAACCCCTTATGTCAGTGCTTTCCAGCAGTGGCATAGCGGTGCCAATGGGCTGTGTACTGCATCCTGCAGTTGGGTGTCACTCATGGAGGCCGCCTCAAAGTAATGTTTGTTCCCTTACCTCAGAGCTGCATTGTCCTTATGTCAGTGCTGGAAAGCACTGCCATAAGGGGTTAGGACTGTGCCCTAAGGCTTTCAAATTTTACTCTTCCATAAACAGACACAAACCTAATGTAAAGATATAGGTCAAAGGATACCAGGCTTCTCTGCTTGCATCAGAGGCTTTGCATCACAGTAAGAACACATCTGCTTGCTGTCGCTGATTATGAATACTAAATTTGTATTGGAAATCTTCTCTGCGTGAAAAAGTCTGACAACAGAAAACAAAACACAGCACAAACATTTAACACTGAGATAAATGACAGAAGCCAATAATCTTCCATGGGTGTTTTCAAGCACCAGTTAATGAACCTACTAATCATGACTTAAAGCAGGGGTGTCAAACATAAAGCCTGCAGGCCTGGTATAGCCGGCAAAAGCTCTTTATCAGGACCCAATGATAATTGGGCTCTCCTAGCGCTACCATCAGCTGCTCTCACCTGTGCTGACCTAGGAAGTGATGCTAAAACAGTGGCCCTTGTGCTCGCCCATATTTTGAAATTATGACTAAGATTTTAACATTTTCTCTTCTTTCATTTGCAGTGAATGTGTGATGGCAAAAGTATTTATTTCTGGCCATCGCCTGGTTAACCACTTCCTGCTTCATGATGTATGAAGGCTTCTATTTGGCCTGCTGTATGAAATGAGTTTGACTCCCCAGGTTTAAAGTAACTTCTGTTGGAAGTATTTGCCATCTGCATGCATGACAGCACGTTTTGCAGAGAGAGCTTCCCTTCTGAGTGGCCAGCAAACAACTCTATCTGCAGAACCCTATTTGCACCTGACCAAATCCAATCATCCAAAGACACTATGTTATAAGGATTGTAAAGCACATGATACGCATATACTACTGAAATATGTATCCACCAATGTGGATGCATATCCACTGATAAAACGAATGCTAGTTTCCCATAATGATGGATGAATGAATGAAATGAATGCTAGCTTTCCATAAATGGTTCATGTGCTGTTACTCATGAATTTTAACATTAATAAGACATGTTATTGTATGTTTTAATATTAATAAGAATTCTAAAAGCGTAAGAGACACTATATATTTTATAATCCAAAAGAAAAACCTACCTTGAACAGTTTATGCAGTCTAGGATGCCATTAAAGGATTTCTCCTCACTGTCAAAGAAATATTGTGTTTGGACTGTAATGCAGCTCTGTTTCGATGGGATCGCACTGAAGTCTTCATCTTCCACTTCCGCTATTGGAAAGATAACATTTTCAGCAAAATGAGAAGCAGGGACGGCCTGTTCATGAGGCCAACCGAAGCAGATTGGTGGGGGATACCCATCTTTGTCTGCCTACTTGCCTGCTCCTCCTCCCACTCCCTGGATTGGAAAGGAAGACAGGGACAGAGAAGAAGAAGAAGAAGAAATGGGGCAGGGAGGAGAGTGCTGAACTCCTCCCACTGGAGAGTGGGAAGAGCAGAGCTGACATGTCTCCAGGTAAGGGGAGGCAGCACTTGGCATGCTGCCTCAGGCATCAGGAGGTTTTGGGCTGGCCCTGATGAGAAAATGCAAACACAAGTTCTGTGACACCTGATCCATCACTTACCTGCACCAAGGAAACGGGGAAATGTCAGGCCCAAAAAGAGCTGCTGCAAGATAGACCTAGATACACAAATAATTGCACCAAGAAATAATAATTGCAGAAAGATTAGGTGTAACCACTACAGGAATGAAAGTTCTTATTTTCCATGTAGTCCTAACACTATGCATTGTTCTGCTACATTCCTGACACAGGCAACCAGGACTAAAGGAGCAGGAGAATCAGCAGATGGAGCTCAAATCAAATGGTCCTTGACTGTTACCAGTGTACTTTTAAATACGTTAACATATGTAGATGGGGGAAAGGTGCTGGGATTCTGTGTAGTGGCCAATGGCACAGCTCAGTGGGTTGGTGGGGAAGGAAGAGGGCGGTGAAGGTGAAGATGCGCCAAACCAACTTTTCTGTGGGGATAATTTAACAGTAGTACAGAAGGGGAATCAAAACTAAAAGGCAAGTTAATGTTTCCTGACCATTCATGTAACTAGGCTTTGAATGTAAACCACTGCTATGTGAAAGTGGTGGGGAGAGGGAAAGAGAGAAAGGAAGAGGAAATCTTTAAAAAGGAAAGGGAGGGTGTTATGGTGCAAGCACCAAGGGGGAAGAGGAGGACAGTAGGGAAATTAGAAAGAATACCCAGGAGAAACTGGGGCTGGAAAACTGGGGGTTTTACAGTAGTGTGAAAGGAGGAAGAGAGCTGGGAGTGAAAGGCCAAAGTAAATACACACAGGCACACAAAGGAAGAAACTGACAGAACTGTTCTTCTACTGCACGCACGACAAAGAAAGATAGGAGTTTTGTGGATTGATGGTGAGCCTGTTCCAAGGATCAGGGTTTCTAGTCTATTTCTGCTGTATCATGTGTGCTGCATTACAGAAATCACTGGGCAGGAATGCCAAGCAATTTTCCTTCTTAAAATCAGGATTTAAAAGACAAAGAGAGGGCTCAGAAACAAACCCCAAGACCTATGCAGTAGCTCAAGGAAGGAAACCAGGGAAAGAGACCCAGAATGACTTTCCCAGAAGCAAAAGGGGATGCATTGCAAGGCAGCCCACAATTAAGTCAAGTCTTTAGATATTTTGGTTTTAGTAAAGTTATAGATTTATTTTTGGGATTACTGTCCAATGTCCAATTTATCCATCCTAAATGGATACATAAAAGTCTTAATTTATGCTATGCTGCAGATATTGCCAATGTTTTTAGCAACTTCTGGGCAATTTATGTGTTGCTGTGACATAATTCTCAACTGAGTAAAAAAGACTGATTTTTATCTAGTTAATTATTCAAAATGAACCTGGAGAAACATACACTCTCAGGGAAGAGAGAGAGAGAGAGAGAGAGAGAGAGAGAGAGAGAGAGAGTATGTGTGGATTCATTCTGCATATGGGGCCTCATTAGGACCTGTTCAAATGTCCAATAAAATTTATTTGAAAAGTGCAACTTACCAAGCAGCTGCAGAGGCCCACCAACCTAGATGTAAAATATCTGCTACAGTAGGCTGGAAAATAACAGGAGAGAATGAAGGGTTACAAGAATCTGTATGGGATAACCCGTTTGTTATTGTTTTGATTATTTTAGGGAAGAGGAAAAGGATACTGACCACATTAACAGAACGGAGTCCAGCTCCTTGCTTTGGTTCTTCTTCTGGATCACACACAGATTGATAGTCATAAGATTTATTAAAGGCGTATAAGGACATATTAATTAGATTTCGCATGAGGCCTGGGTCAATCTCACCGAAGAATTTTCCAATCTAGTACAGAATGACAAATAGAAAAGGTAACTTTAAACATTTTGAACTCTGTCAGCATATTTGTTCTTTGAACTTTTTGTTCATCGGCAAACAAACAATGTAAGCAGATAATAATTTGGGTGCAAATATAGTCAAGAATGTTCGGAAGTTTGGCCTTTTTTGAAACCTCTCTGCTCGGCAGAGTTTTGTCTTTCTACTCATAAACAGTCCATCAAAACTGATTTTAATGTAGCAATGATTTATTACAAATATCAGGCTCTTCATCTAGGTAGAAAAGCAACAAAAATAGCTTCTGTGATTGATCAAGAATCTTAGAAACCTGAACCCGAGAGACAGTAGAGTGCTGTTTTCAGACTACAGAGTAAGTTAACTTACCCCTAGGGGCCTGCAAATTTTAAACTTAGGGTCAATCTGCATTATTCTTCTGCTCTGCATAAGTCTGCTAGTTTTCAATCCAGGCTCCAAATGTGTGTATGGAATATGTGTGGGGCCTCTGTGATCCCCCACTTTCTTCCCAAGGGGATAGCTCCACATTGAGGGAGGAAAGATATGGCAGCCTATGCCTGAGCAGTATGTGAGGTGAAAGTCTGCTGCTGAAGGCGGCGGGGGAGTACTGCAGATTTGTTTGGGGGGAAAAAAAGAAAAAAAACCAGTGAAGGGCCCTTACATCAGGACCTATCATATCAAAGGCTCCCTTGGTTTTAAGGTACTCAGCAGGCGCTTCTTCATATAATGGCAGGTATACCTGGCAAGAAAGGCTATGCCCAGCAAGAAACACTGGCCAGGTTTGACAGCATGGGGATGGGGAGTATAGGTTTGTTCTGTTCTGCACTTCCAAGACTGAACTTCCAAATGTGTTATTCTCTGAGGTCACCTTTGAAGCTGTTTTCTGCAGTGGCTTCATGGCAGATATCCTGGACATGCGTGTGTGTTTCAGCTATAACCTTGGATTTACTCGTGCTAGCTTTGGTTCAGCTCATGAACTAGGATTTTCCTGTCCCTCCTCCATGCTACTGTCCTCCTCACCCTCTGAAAAGGCAATTCCAAAGGTTAGGGTTCCATGAACAGGGGACGGCCAGTGGAGCGGGAAGTTGGCACCATTGGATCCAAGCCAATGACTACACTTATTTGCTTATAATGAGTTTGAAACTTGAAGCTAATTTGAAACCATAAACTTAGGGTATATGTTGAACTGATTTGTTCCTGTCAGGTGTTCTTTGTTTTAAGAGATTAGACAACCTAACCCAGGGGTGTCAAACATAACACCTGGGGATTGGATGAGGCCCTTGAAAGTTCTTTATTTGGCTGTCTGGGCTCTCCCAGCACCACCATTAGCTGTTCTCAGTTGCTGAGCTGGGCAGCCTGCATGATAATTGGATTCTTCCATACCTTGAAAATATGGTCAAGATTTGCATATTTTTGTTCTGTAATTTGGAGCTAATGAATTTCTAAGTGAGAAAAAAGTGCTTATTTTTTCACCGGCTTAATGATATCACTTTCTCCTTAATGACATCAGTGGGCCTCATGAACGCTATTCAGCCCACTGTATGAAATGAGTCTGACACACCTGACCTAACCTGTGTTTCAAACCACGCTTACCTCTGGTATGTAGTCTTCCCGATTTGACATCAAAAGAAATCCTCCATCATCAAGGATAACACAGTCAACATGCTGCCAAAAAAAAGAGGAGGAATGGATTGGGATCTACTTTATATTCAGATAGAGATATAAATAGGAAAATCACAGCTATCAAGGAAGAGTTACAACCAGATTCTATAGAGTATTTGCCAACATCAATAGATTTGAAGTTCTGATACGTTTCCCACATAATTTTTTTTTTCAAATTTAACTCTATCTCTAATCAAAGGTAACCATCATATTTTATTTAAATAGTCTGTTGCCACAATGGTCTCCTGACCATTTTTGGCCTGTATAACAGGCCAGCCTGCCAGCAGAACAGAAGTAATGTTCTGCCAGGGTGCAGAATGAGGCCACCAGCCAATATCCAGAGCTCCCCCCCTTCCCTCTCCATTGTTATGCATCAGCAAAATAGCTGATGTAATTCTGAGAAGACCCATTGGGATAGTGCAGGCTTTCCACAAGGTAAGTGAACTTTCATAATCTTACCTTGAAGAGACCTCCAGATTCCCCTCACCCCATGTAATGTGTACTCCATTGGAGGAGGCTTTAGTTAGGATTGGGCCCTAAGTATGGTTGCTTAAAGAAAACCATTTGCAATTGTGGTTATCTACAGAGAAAGCATCAAAGCTGAAATTTTTTGCTCCAATGCTCGTGGTTAGTCCACAGATATTTTGTAGATCAGGGAAATCTCAGAATGTTTACAGGTCTCAATTAAGTTGTGACTGTATATAAAAGTAGATTTGATTGGAGATTGGATGTAAATAAAACAAGCCATACTTTGTAACTTCCAAAAGTCAAGGCTTTTACATTCAGTTATAGGGATACAACACCTTGCTCACATTAATGAACCTTTTCTGAAGTACCTATTAAAATTTTGTCTGCTTCACTTTCTGTTAGAAAATGATAGGTGACAGACCAAAAAATGTGAAAGATGCTGCATTGGGAGAGGTGAAATTATAGTCTGTGAGTTAGGTCAGGAAAATTGGAGAGGCCAGTAGGGTCTAGCAATATCAGAATTGAAATTCAAGCCTGCAAGAGCGTCATCTGAAAACACAGCTTCCACATTTGAAAACTACTAAGTACAATCTTACCATGCTGTTCTTTTCACATCCGCATAATTCACCTTTACACTAAAAACACAAACATTAATGTTAGAAAACTGGTGATACAAAAAAAAATGAACATTCAGGTCAAATATTGCCCCAAAATGGCACAGGCCGATATAAATTTTTATGTATACACATATGCACCCACACATAAGTATACAAAATAAAAAAAACATATAACATGATGATGATGATAATAATAATGTAATACCTAATTTCATGTATTATTATGTAATACCCAATGTCATACATAAATTCAAAGAAATTTTTAAAAATTCCTTATGGTTAACAAAAGAGGCCCTATCTACTCAGTCCCTTCCTGGGTGCTGCCTACTATTACAATATCTATAAGCAATATGAGCAACTATCCGTTTTCAGTATAAACCCCTTTACTAATGATAGGCACGCAACAAGGGAGGGAACTTCCTATAGTAGCCTATCAGTGACAGAAATCTCTGATTACACCCTCGCTGTGTGTGTGGGACACTTGTTTTCTCTTACACATGTATGGGAAACTCATGTAGTCCTTTGCACTTCCAAGCATTATTTGAATTTGCTTATTATTTTTCCAAGATATGCAGAAACCTGGTCCACATAATTACATGGGGTAGATTCTGTACACATTTTAATTATTTGTACCTAGTGCAAACAATTCAAAGCTTATGGGCCATGTCTAGCTTTTCTAAGACCGTCTCCCCTTGAACAACTAGCCTTTGCAAGAGTCACATAATAAAAATGGTGGTGGGGGGTTTGAAAGGTTGGAAAAACTACTGACCATATTGTATTCCCTTCTTCCATAGGTTCCAAAACTGGGGTATTGTGACAGCCCAGCCAGGGAAGCTCTGTCGCTGCCCCCTTAAGGGGTGGGATGACAGTGATGACGGCACACAATTGTGCTGCTGCCAGGGGGAAGGAGTTTTTTAAAACTTCCCTGGGGGTTGCTATGACTCTCCGGAGGGTCCAGGGGACTGGGACCCGCTCTGCAGGCATCCCTGTGCCTCCTAATTACTGTAAACCAGAAGTGGTCCCACCCTTTTTAAAGGATTTTGGAGGCACAGGGAGGGCTTCAGAAAGAGTCCCCGGTTCTTCCGGCACTCCAAAGAGCCATAGCAACCCCCAGGTAAGCTTCTTTTTTTTAAACAACCTGTGAATGAATGAATAAACCTTTATTAGGCATAGATAACATCCTGTGAATATTGAAACAAACTTGGAACAAAATGATACCATTTGCCCATTTTTGTGAATATATACTTATTACGTGTGTATTATGTGAATATTCGCCATGGAAAGCCAGTACTTCCAATCAGCTACTGAGCTGCAGAAGACGGGGAGACAAAAAAAACTCCTGAATGTATTTTTGCAATTTGAACTACAGCTTTAAGGAGTTCAAAGATTCACACTAACACTCAAAGAAAGATCCTCACCCGGTGCTTTGTTGTTGTTTTGGTGAAATTTTCCATCCAGCTGGTTACATTGATTTTTACTCCAACAACTAAGATGAAATACATGAAACTTAAGTAAAAGAAACAGTAAGGTGCAAACATTCAAGGTCCTTTAGGATTTCTTAACATTATCGGGGCTCAGCTGTTGGCCATCAACACGTTTTTCCAAACACTGCAGAGGTTGCGATAGCACTTGGGGACTTGGGAAGCTCTATTAATAGGCTCAGTTTGCTCACCAGCTCTGACTTCAGGTTTGCAGTTGATGCCACTGACAACTATGGAAACTGCTGAAGAGTGTTCTCAGCAGCTCCACAGTGAAGCTGACAGCATCCATCCCTGTTACTACAGGAATGGAGACACTACACAAGAGCACCAGGAGGAAGGGGCTGGTGGGGGAGCATGGAGGGAGAATGGCATAACTGATGGCAGAGGCTGCTTAGGGCATTCCAAGCAGCTCCACAATGAAACTGACAGCTACAGCAACACAGACATTCTAATATCAGGATAATTACAATAACCAGAATTTCTTTGGTCCTTTGACAACTCTTTGGAGTTGCTGGAAACTCTCAACTCTTTTGCATAGAGAGCTGGATCAACAAATTAAAGAGAGCTTGAGCAAGGCCAAAGATAAAACCTGCTTGGGAAGAAAGTGAAAAAGACACAGGTTTGTTCTTTACAAGAGTTCAAATTGCATTTTGCTACTATGTTTACGACTATGTAGATTAGAATGTCAGTTCCATTGCTTCCTACCTGCAGGCTTCAGAAGTTTTCCACCAATGGTTATTTTCACAGCCTTGCTTACCATGATGCCATCTTCATAGCTACTTTCTGGGATTTAGAAGAAGAAAGAGCAAAATTCAGTAGATGACCATGAAACCCAATCTTACCATGCCCTGATTTTAAAATAAACCAATTTCATGATAAATCAAAAACTCAGATAAGATTTGATCACCAGGATTGCCATTTGGCAGCTTTTTTTTTTGTCAAATTCAGTAAAAATATTAGAGCAGCAGTTCCCAAACTGTGGAATGAGACCCACTGGTGGGTTGTGACCTGATTTTTGGTAGTGCCCATCGGGGCCTCCAGTGCAAACAGTGTGATGGAAAGATCAGACAGCTAATTGCCTCAAGCTCTGAAGCTATTCAAAAATCAGATAGCTGCTAATTGCCCTGCAAAGACCCCAGCTCCTGCAGTTTGCAAGCATGTGTACATACAGTAAGTTATGCATGCATGTCTACTGAGAAGTAAGAGCCCAATCCTGTGGTCCAGGGCACAGCTCTGTGCTGCCGGCCACAGTCACAAATGTGCCATAAGGCTCCCACCAGTGCTAGCCCAACGCCGGCTGGTCCTGGACTAGCTCTGGGCAGTGGCCCAAATTCCACAGCTCGGCTGTCTCCCAGACCACCAGGCTGCAGAATGGGAGGCAGGGGCATGGATGGGGGCATGGGGGAGGCGTTCCGAGGAGGGGGGAGGTGTGTCAAGGGGCAGGCAGGAGACGTGCTGGGGACAGGCGGGAGGAGGATCCACGGAGCCAAGCTCTGCAGGATCCAGGGCGCTCGTGCAGGGCTGTGCACCCTACACGAGCGCCTTTACTCTACCACCAAACCTTTTGGTCGGCAGTAAAGTGAGTAGCCCCATTGCAGGGCTGCTTACCTTACTCGGGGGAAGGGGAAGAATGTCCCCTTCTCCTGAGGAGCCTCCCGCAGTAGAGCGGGTGGCGCAGGATCCAGGGCAGCCCTTTTCGGTGCCGAGCCTGGGCGCTCCGGGCAGCTCAGGATTGGGCTGTAAGTCCCATTATATTCAATTAGACATTCCCAGGAAAGTATGGATAGGACTGCAGCCTAAGTTGATTTTTTAATGGCTCTCAGAACAACAATCATATATGCTTCCCCCATTTATGCAAAGAACAGTAGTCAACGTTGTTTTGTTGTTTGCAGGCAGCTTAAATCTAGTTCAGCAGTTTCTGTAAGTCTAATTTACTTAGAATTTAGAACTTTCCCCACCCACCCAAGTGAATGAAAGAATCAGGCCTGGATAGTATTTAAAAACAATTTAGAATTATCCAGTATTTTGCTGAAACAGAACCAGACCATCATAGACAATAAATAATTTACTCATGAGTAAGCTTGTGGACTTTAATAATGTGGACTTTTTTTGAGTGTACAGAGACTTACTGTTGTAGAATGGAGCTGTGAAGACATAGTTTTCATTATCTAAGCTCCTTTTGTAGAAACTATCTTCATACGTTTCAGGATTTTCCATCCAATATTCGCCTGCACTGAACGTGAGAAATGGATGTGTTACCCACCCCATCTTTTATTTCATTTTAATTTTAGGCATGTAAGAGGAATGTGTACAGACATAGGTATGCCTGCAGAGTATGGGCCAGACAGTGGCTATTGCACGAATTGATGGCAAGAGGTCTTAGAGGCCAGGGCGGCACAATTTTAAAAAAAACAACCTGTCCAGAAGTACGCTGAGATTGACGTAACCACAAAAGCATGTCAAAAGGAACTTAAGCCTTAGGTGTCTCGAAGAGCATCCCCCATGACAGATGATAAGCCACTTCTGAAACTAAAGATACTTTCAGAAGGGCCTTGGGAGAAGGCATCAGGGAATGCTCTTAAAAAGTGTGAAGTAAGCAATTCCTCAGTTTGCCTGAAGTAGTTCTTTTCATCATGACTACACCATATAAGACAAAATTAGTTTTTTTCCCAGATGCATATTTATACATTATTTATAACATGAGAAAAAAATACAGTTCATTTCAAATATGCATACTGGGAATTCCAATTTCATGATAATCAAGAGCCCCCCTTTTTGGGAGAATTCTGGATCTGTACCTCCTATATCTCCATCCCATGTGAGATACCACTATCTTGTGGAAACTGTCACTTTCCTCTTCCGTATGGATCATGCCATACATATGTAATTTTGGAATTCTAGATATTTCTGCTCTCTGTAAGAACCATCACTTTAATATTCCTTTACCAAGTAATAAGTTCAATAGGCCCTTTTAAGAACTATGACCACAGAAGAGTCCTTAAGCCAACTGATTCAATCTATGCTCTATTGTTTATTAATAGTTAGAACCTTACCTTTTTGGATATACTCTGGTTATCCCTCCATCAGTAGCAACAAATCTTGCTGTAATTCCTTCACTGTGAAAAACAAAAAGAACATGAATATTAAAGTACACTGGAATGATTGCCAACCATGTATCTATTACACAGGTCTATGCGCATTTTGTTGTCATAAAAGATATATTGTTGCATATATTTGACCCCTGGGGGTTGGGGGATAAGAATAGGCCCTCGGTTTGGCTGTACTTGTCGTAAGAGGCGACTAAACAGCCACCGGGTAGATGGGACTCGTTAGCCTGGGAAGGCAGCTCATCTGAGAGAAGGAAAACTCTGATCCCAAACCTCCACTGTCTTGTGGCTACATCCAGTTATGGAAGAGGCTTCAGGAGTCAACCTCGAGGCAAAATCTGGAGCCGGAGTCCCTGAGGCAGTTCATGGCTAAACACAGTCACGTTCTGGCAACTCCTGCGACACCGCTGGAACCAACCATATTGGCTTCTGCCTTTCCATTGGACCATTTCAGTGACGTGGAGAGGGGGGATTTGCTGCATGGGTAACAGTCTATCCTCCATATCTACTTTACCCAGGCTTTGCGCACTGGAGAGGACACTTTGTTCCAGAACCACCATTCAGAACACAATACCATAGTCTTCCGAGACTGAAGGATGCCAACATAATACAATATTTGGAGTACTGAATCCAAAAATGCCATTCGTTTTGCCTGATTGGCTCTAGTTTTGGGGGGTATGGCATAAGCCACCTTATATGCTGATTTAAGCAGCTTCCTTGTGAGGAAACCATGGTGTCAGTTTCCTCACACACACACACACACACACACACACACACACACACACACACACATATATATATACACACACACGCATATAAGGTGGCTATGCCATATCCCCAAAACGAGAGCCAATTGGACAAAACTGGTGCCATTTTTTATTCAGCACCCTAAAAATATCCTAAAAAGTTCAAACATCCTTGGCAACTAAAAAAAAGTATTTTTATTTATTTGTTTTTGTAGGCCTGTGTTATATATGCACATGACAGAATTCTAACAATCATATACTAAAGCAATGTGCTTAAAAATCCATAATCGGATAATCTGAAAGGTTCTGATCGACATTTCTTTGTGAAGCCAATGCAAAAATATTAACAACCATACTATTGAGGAAACATAGGGAAAAATACTCACGGGTCTTGCTTACTCCAGTGATTCTGGACAAGTTCACTTGTAAATCCAGCATCTAGTAAAGCTCTCATAACCATTTCGTTACCTAGCAAAGGAAATAGACAGAGCTATGGCAAACATTCAACTAGGGAAGCGCACAGTACTGAACTCCCTGCAGCCAGCAGTCCTGGGGGGAGTGTCTGGGGAGGCTTCCACAGGGCTTCCCATGCCTGCTAAAGTCTATAAATAAATAAATAAATAGAAAAGAGCACTTTCAGCCTTGCAAAAACCAGAAACACCCCTTTTTTCCTTTTTTTTAGACTTTAGCAGGCATGGGGAGCCCTGCAGAGGGCTTTCTGGACCCCCCTGGACCCCCCAGGACTGTAGTGCTGACTACAGGTAAGTGAAAACCCCTCTCCCATCGCTGGCAGCAATGCAATTCCAGGGGTAACATTGCTACCTTCCCCCCTCCCTGCTCATTAAAGGGGCAGGGACAAGTGCTTTCCTGGCTGGTGAGTTGCAACCCACCAGTTTGGGAACCACTGGTATAGAAGCTAAACAAACAAAAACAAAAAAGTGGATGCAAATTTGATGAATGTCTTGGGCCCTGAGCTATCCTACCTCCAAGTTGCTCAGAGCATTTATCCTCACTACAACAATATGAGGAAGGTTAGGTAATAGATAATGGTTTGCTCCATACCATTTCATGTCTTCTATATCATCCCTATCTATGTTCCTGCTGACACTCTCAAAGAACTCCGAATGGGTGGTGAGGTAGAACCTCCTTTTGCAGAAGCCGTGCTAAATCTTCCCCACCAAAACTTGTTCTTCTATATGTTTACTCATTTGTTCACAGTCAGGTGTGTGAATTGACTGTCAGAGAAGAAGCTACTATCATTTGATGGCTGCAGCAATTTGAGAAAAACAAAGTGGAAAACACAGAAATCTGGCACTAACAAACCCTGTAAACAGATCCACTGCTACAATTTATAGAAAACAAGACCAATTAGGTCCTCAAACTAACTGCAAATAATACTTACAAGAAGGATTTTGGGGTGTATGTCGATCAATAAATTCATTGAAATTAAGAAGAAATTCAGTGTTGTTGTCAGTTATTTTTACAGAACTACAGTAGTCTCTGGAAAAAAA
Organism: Tiliqua scincoides; assembly: GCF_035046505.1. Taxonomy (NCBI): domain Eukaryota; kingdom Metazoa; phylum Chordata; class Lepidosauria; order Squamata; family Scincidae; genus Tiliqua; species Tiliqua scincoides. The sequence continues at coordinate 22,658,673 of NC_089827.1, read as the reverse complement.
GAATTTTATTAACATTGCTCTCAGTGTATTTAGTGAAATAAAAGATGCCACCACTCTCCTCCCCAACTCATATTTTCTCTCCAGTCAAACTGTCCTCTAGCATTTGATTTCACTTCTCATTTCACATCACTTGACTGCAGGTGTTTGTTTTGATAATTTCATCTTTAACATACCCAAAAGTAGACCTTTCAATCTTCCTGCAATTTTTATATTTAATGTAATATTTTTGCTCCCCACCCCATTCTACCCCTGTGAAATCTGAAAGAGCACACTTGTTTAAATTACTCCATAGTCCTTAACACCATTTGGTTGTTTGCTCTCCTTTGTGAAACTCCATTTTGTTTCAGACAGCAATCCCACGCACACTTACCTAGGAGTAAGTCCCACTGAAATCAATGCTCCTGACATCTGATTAGACATGCATAGGATTGCACTTGCACTCAAGGAAGACACAGTGAATTAGACCCCCAAGATGGTTTAAGAGCTCAAGGAGGTTCAAATGAGAGAAGGCATTAACTAAGGAATCCTAGACCAGTCCCAGCCAGAGCAGCATTTTTTGGTTCATGCAGGTAACACCAGCTAGGAATTATACAGTATTACAAAGGGATTTCATAATTATAACTGCCGTTTGGAGCACCTGAAATTTTTGAGTTGTCTTCAAGGTCAGGCTCACACAAAGCAAATACAGTGATTTAATCTGGATGTTATTAAGGCATACACGACAGTGGCAGGATCTTTCCCTTTCAGGAAAGAGCTAGAGAATCAGGTCCAGACCTAATGTGCAAAAGCCCATGTGGAAACCATCATTTCCCTTGGAATAACTGTGTGATTGGATGCAAAACCCATGGGGTTTCCTTATCCATGAGTTTTTCCCCAACAGAATAAGCCATGCACCTTATTCACCTTTCAGTCCATCAGAGGTGGGATGGAATCCTATACTGTCTTCTGGCAGAGCCTTCCTTCACCAGAGCTCATTCTCCCCTTATTTTTGGCTTTAAAGGGCATCTGTCCCAACCCTCTTCTTGTCCACTCTTTCTTATTCCAAAGAGAAGGAATAGTTTTCTCCCTCCCCCACCCCAGAGTTTTCTACCAGATTCATAGAGCAAGAGAGAGGCAGAACAGGGAAAGGCACCTCTGAAGCAATCCTACGCATAGCTACTCCGAACTAATGAGGCTTACTTCCAAGAAAGTGTGTACAGGATGGCAGCTCAGGCACAGAAAGAAGCAATGGCAGCCCATCTTTTTCCCCTTGGCAAGCAGAGGTGCCACTCCATGTGATTCATTTAATGACCCAGTGCATAATTACTGAGAAGTTCCAATGCATTCAATGGGGTTTACTCCCAGGAAAGTGTATAAGATTTCTGGCTGGAAAGGAGGATGCTGACAGCTAATCCATATATCCCTGCAGGACCTTGCTGAGTCAATTTAATCTCTTTTTACATTCTTGTAACATTAAACAATCATTTTCGGAACTGAAATGTCTTTGTCTGCTTTTCTAAGTGTGGTTGTGAAAGGAAGTGGGGCAGCTGCTCAGGTGACTGTTCTTACGTGTCTACTTTGGGGCACAATCCTCTGCCCGCAATAGCAATAAATGCTGCAAAAGGTATTCAGATTGCCAGTTGTCAACTGGAAAGCCCAGAGGCAAGGCTGGCTCCAGAGTGCTCCGAACATACGTGTGCTCAAACAGGAATGTGAGCACCTCCAGTACTGACAGAACCTCATGACTTAAAGTCTTTAGCTGAATGCTATCGGGCTTCACTGCTGGCGCTACAGTCCCAGCGCTGGGTGTTGTAAATGTGCCTGAAAGCATGTTTGTGCCACCCCAGAAGGAGGCCTGTGCCACCTTGTTGGTACAACAGAGGAATCCCCAGCTGCCAGGGAAAAGGAAGTGAGCACCAAGCAGCATGGGGTTGTGGGGGTGTGGGGAGGGTAGCAGGAGGGTGGGGGAAGGCGTTTAATGACAAGGAAGGGCAAGGGAAGGGTGGAATGGGGGAGGAACAGGACTGGGAGGGGAATGGGACCAGTGGTTACCTCCACTGAATTCTATCCCCCTTCCTGAGCTTAGAAGCCCAACACAGGGCTTCTCCAGTCTGTGTCAGCTAAATAAGTGGCACAGACTTGAGAAGTCCTATTGCTAAGGCTGGGGCTTTATTCAGGGTAAGGGGACAAATGTCACCTTCCTCCAAGAAGACCTCCTGCCTTCTTGCACCCAACACAGGATACAGCAGTTGCTGTTTGGAATTGTTGCTCCTATGCTGGATAAGACTGGGCCCTTAGGGTTCTGAGTACTGTAAATCTACCTTCTGAGTAAATCTACATTCTCTAGTACAATATATTCTAAATTTATCATAGGTCTGGATCTGTGAAATCCCATAGGACAATCTAAGGCAGAAACCCTATGAACACTTACCTAAGAGTAAGCATCACTACTAAGTAAAGAACACTCACTGGAAATTATTAAAGTCTTGCAAATTCCCACCCTTTACCAGAATTTGACCTTGCAAGGTCTAAATTCAGCTAACACACCCCCTTAAACATGTTTTTACAAAATATTTGCATACTTGTGTAATTGTCACTAAATGTTAAATGCTTGCTGTTCACTGTTTGCATAGAGTGCTTTACACCAGAAAAAAATGACTAACCTTGGTGCTAAAAACGTGTAGCCAAATTCATCAAACCGATCTAGCTTCAGCGTTTCAGTAACTATAAAGATGAAAATGCAACATCAAATAGGTTAGATTAGCTTTTTATAGTACTGTGCTGACTTGGTGAATTTTTAAAAGCAAAACTAAGGTTGTGATCCTACACATGCTTTCTTGAAAGTAAACCCCATTGAAGTTAATGGGACTTACTTCTGAGTAGACATGCATAGGATTGTGCTGTAAGTGGGTAAATTCCACACTCCATTCAGTGGATTTTAAGTTTATTAACCTTGCCAAAGCCTATTCCTAAGAATTTCCAACCCCTGCTTAAGTGGGTACACCAAATGCTACTCTGGGATAATGTTTCTCAAGGTTTGTCCTCCACTGTACCTCTTCACATGGTCCACCTATTCAAAGTATCACCTGAAGTAACTGATGATGACAACATCGCCAGTTATTTCTGGGTTGGGAGGCCAGATGTGACATGACAAACATGGCTCAGGGTAGAAGGGAGAGCATTTTCAAGCGCACAAAAGTATGCTTTGGAGCTCTGCCTGCTGAACCAAGCTTCCTACTGCTGTTTGCTGTGTCACATTCCTGATCTTGCTGCTGGAAAGTAGGGGTTCAGGGGTCCTGTGAGTACCACCAAGGATCACCTCAAGCACCACTGATGGTTCCCATACCACTGGTTGAAAAATACTGTTATAAAACAAAGTTGCAACAACCTCATGCTGACTACTCCAGGGAGTAACTTCAGCAGAGATTTTAGGCTCTAGATAAAAATATGGAATTTCCTGCGTTAGTCACCATTGCTGCACATCAGTATTTCTAATGAACGAAAGAATTTATTTAGTTATACAACAGCTTCGCGACATGCTATCGAACTATATAATAATTGGTGAAACTTATACCTGGCACAATGTTGATTTATCAAGGAAGTCCACACAGTAATTGAAACTTTAACTATTCAGATATCTAGTCGAAAACAAGTACTTGCAACCAGTGGCGTAGCTAGAGGGAGTGCAAAGCATTAATTTTTGCAGAGAGCCTCATCGAAGTGTGCATGAGGTCCCTCCCCTTCAGAGCCATTCTGGGCAGGGCAGCAAAACAAGGCAAATGCTCGACCCGGTGAGGCTCTTGCAAAACTTACTGCTTTACACCCCCTCTAGCTACACCATTGCTTGTAACATTTTATCAACACTATTTTACTTAGTGTTAAGTTCATTTCAGGGTTGCTTAAAACACAACCAGTTGTTTGGAAAAAACAGAATAATAGTTTGAGCATCTTCATGAACCAGCACGTGAAAAGGGCAAACAAACAAGGAGAAGAGGCAAATGATAAATTTAAAAGCATATAAAAAAAACCAAAAAACCAAAACGCAACACTCTAAGATATATATCTGTTTTTCCTTCTCTATTTTCATAATACTCAACTGTCGTGGGAGAAGCTCTGAGATGAAGTATACAAAGGACAGCATCCAAGAGGAATGGAAATATGAACGGAAAATATCAACAGCAGTAAACAGAAGGAAATTGAGCAACAAGAATATACTTGCCCTTTGGGTCTGTGATAATCCATCAGAAAGAGAAAGCAGGGAAACAGAGAAAACAGGGTAAAGCAAAAGGGGTCACAAACCAATATTTTATTCAACCAGCCCCTTGAATAAAAATATTGTGGCATAAGAGAGATCAGAGGTTCATTTTTTTGTACAGCTGTACTGCGGAGAAAAGACAAACATCTTTGAAGACTTTAACGCATGTCTTTTGTCAATTATTTCTTTAATGTACCTTCTATATACTGTGGCTATTTCAAGGGTCTGCAGAAAGGAGAAATTGACACAGGGGGTAACCAATAACCAATTCGGCTCAGAAGCATTCATCTCTCATTCATGTTATACAGATTGCTCCCAAGGTCAGAATGCTCAGAAGTAAATCAAGCAACACAGTGTGTTGCTAAAACATCCATTCATCACATATCAACTGAACAGCTTGAAAGCTAGCTGTGAGCTGGCAGCAACATGTGGCCATACCTTAGAAGGGGTCTGCAATTTTGTGCATTCACTTGAGTGGTCTACTCATGTGAGCAGCATAGCGTGTTGAAGACACATGCAATACTACAGGGGACATACAAAACATGGCCTGCACACCTTTCAAGCCAAACACAGCCCTGTTGTCACACAACGCACCATTCAAAGGCTCAATATGTGCTTCTGGCCGCAATCCTAACCAACTTTCCAGCACTAAGGGTGATGTAATTCTGAGATAAGGGGACAAACATTGCCTTACCTTGAGGAGGCCTCCATGACTGCCACCCAACTGTAGGATGCAGCACATGCCCCATTGGCACAGCTGTGTCAGTGCTGGAAAATTGGTTAGGATTGCACTGTACGTTGCCTGCCTGCCACCTTTCAGGGCAGATCTTGCGCGCCACTTCAAACGCAACTGAACTCTGCTCCAGATGCATCCTGTAGGTGTTCCGAGGCCTCTTGAATGCCTTAGAATGTCACTTCTGGTTTTTGCAAAAGAACACCCTCCAGATGTAACTGGAGCACTGGCTGCCTGGGGCTCACTGAGGAAAGAGAACAAAAGTTCTCTCATCTCAAGGAGGCCTCAACATGCCAAAACCTCCCCATGAGATACAGTTGAGGGCACACTAGAACCACTGCATTTTCATTAAGGAGTTACATAGGATTGGGCTGCCCATGATTACCTCTGAGGAAGATTTATACAAATTTTCCCACTCACGTATGTGATTAGAGTAAGTGGAAAGGTGCACTGAGAGGGGGACAGGCCCTCAGGAATGTAGGTAATCATGCAGTAAGGGGGCAGCTCAAATGCTGTGAGTGTGTGAACTAGCCTTATTAAAATATTCTCCCTTGCAAATGCCTACTTCTCCCCACTTCTCCCTTGCAAATGCCCACACCCCTTCTTTCTGCATTGGTAAACAAACACATTGTTAGGAATGCTGCGTTTTCCCATCAAGCCTCTAGTTCCATTGTGACAGTTCTACTGAACCCAACATAGCTGAGATAAATATTCCTAACGCTGGGTTGTTGGAAACACAAATTCAAATTCAGTAGCTGGAAATATAAGTGTGATTCTTATGTGCTGCTTCTCACTGTAGAGACATCCAGATTTGACACTGGAGACATCCAGCCATACGACACACGGAATGCAACATTCACAGCTCAAGTTAAAATTCAAAATGAAACACTTCTCATTTAGACCAGGAAGTGGAGAAGCCACCGCATCATGTGTTGCAGCCACAGTGCACAACACAAAGCAGCTCTGCTAGACTTCAGACTACACCATTCATACCTTGCAGGTGAGCTACTTAAAACATTAGTTTTCAGACCCTTAAAAAGACAGCAACAGAGGATACGCAAAGCAATGATTCTGTAGGCACATAAGCAAGGAGATGGGGAAAGAAAGGTTTACTAGTGCAACTAGGGTAGCAGAATATATTCTACTTGCGTAGAATACTTTTTGTACCTTGCACAATCACACAATGACTTAGAATCATTGCAGCAGAGTTGGGGGGGTACATCATGGTAACACTAGTGAATTTCACAAGCTTCGTGACTTTCAAAATGCTGCATTAAAAAAAAAAAAAACTCTACGTACTATGCAGTAACATTCAGAAGCAGGAAAACTTTTGCTAATACTTACATTTAGCCTGAATTAGTGCTTCATTAATAGTGGCTTTAATATAGTAAAAACTGTAGGATGGTAATACCAAGGCCAAACTGTAGCAAGAATGAGAAAAGCACAAATGAGCATAAATATAGATGCCAAAAAATGAAGATTTTTTTTTGGAGCAAAAAGGTACACCCTCCCTCAGGTACACCCTCCCCCACAAATGATGAGAGACCAATATCTTTGGAAGAATGGGCCACTTCATTGATTGACATCAGTGATTCAGCAGCAGATCCTAACTACAGGGCCCCAAAAGGTTCATGGAATACATGCGTTCAGTAAACTACTTCTCTCAACATATGTAATTTTTTTTTATGTCTACCACATCTAAGCCCCTGCAAAGAAAATGTATCTGTTAAAGCTGGGATGCAGAGAAGAAGACCCTTTTCTACCCTGTCTTGATATTTATGAATTGGTCACCTTCCCCCCCTCCCTGAATGCCTATTTTAAAATAAATATTGCAGAACAGATGAAAAGTTGCACGCAGTTTGCAAGCAGTAGAAAAAGATCAGAGTACTATATGATTCTGTTTAAAAAGACAGCCTGTGCTGCTTACTGTAGGGTAAGTACAGCAGTAGTGGGTTAATCTGGACAGATTGGGTTAATTTGAAGAGAAAGCACTATCCACCCTGTGTGGCTTCCATAAAACCCCATTAATTTCAAAGGAAAACAGCAGGGAAGGAAGGAAATGTGGTTACTAGAATGGATGTCAGTTGCAGGCTTGTTGTTCATACAGAACAAAATTATGAATTATAATACTAGCTGAAGACAGTTTGGGTAGTTCTAGTTCAGTGATTCCCAACTGTGCAGAGCAGGTGATCCACAAGACCCTGAGAAGTGGTCCATGAGGTCCCAGAGGGGGAAAAAAAGATGATCACCTTTGATCACTTCCAGCATCTCTCTGAGTGAGCTCTCCTCAATGGGCTACCACATTTAATTGCACTTTTTTGTGGGAGGGGATGGGGTGAGGTTTGCATCTGACCCACAATGATTCCAATTTTTGCCTCAGTGGTCCACAGGCTCGTAAAAGTTGGGAACCCCTGTTTTAGTTGAATGCATATAGTATAATGTTTATAAAACTGGCAGATATCAAACTTCAATTAGTGGACATATTGTAGTTGCCCTACAATATACTATAATCCAACTAGCTCAAGGACTTGTGCATGGCCAACAAGGTTTTTGAACAGTAAGAATTATGGGGAAAATGAGAGAGACTCTCTTCATGAAATCCACAAGTCTCACCAACTGACTCCCTCCTTAATTTTTACCAAATTAACAATCATGAAGATTCAAGCTCCTCCCCTGAGAGACCTTCCTTAAGTGCTGCGGATTTTGAAATGCCTTTATAAATGTACACTTTTCTTTTCCACCACTATGTCCCTCAAGTTTCTTTATTAATGTGGAATGTGCTTGCTGGTTTCTTATGAATGCCAATGAATGTCTAATGTGAAAAACTAGTGGTCGGATTGGGCAATACACATGGTAACTGTTACCAATGAAATTGACATCTGAATTACACAAAGTACAATTACTAATTATCTGGTGAAAGCTTTCCTCTAATTTCCCTGATGGGAAATCAGAAGAGGCTTCCCTACCAGTTCCTGCTAAAGAAAAACTCCTAATTAAATCCATAATTTTGTATACAAATGGGCCTATGGCAATGTGATCTCCAAAAGATTTAACTGCAGTACTTTCAGCTGACAAAATCTAGTTAGGAAAGAACTCTAACCATAGTTTAAAGCTTGTCTGTGTCAAACTGATAACTCGGTTTCCCTCGGCCTCCCAATGCCTTATAAGGTATTAAAAGTCACTTCTGGTTTCTCTGTGAAACCGGAAGTCACGTGTTTTCAGCTGCGAAGCTCGGTCTGAGCCTAGCAGAGGCCATGGATGGATGCCTGCAGCCTCTGCTGAGCTCAGAAACCCCTCTGGAGGGGAGAGGAGCCAGGCTTCCTTCGCCTCTGGAGCGTCCAGACTGCGGGGACAGGTGTTCGCCTGTATCTATGGTTTCTGCTATCTGTGGAGGGTTCTGGAACAGAACTCCCTGTATATTATTTCAATTTAAATCATTGTCAGAAAATATAAATAACCAGAAGGTTGATGGGGTGAGACTTCTGTCATTAGCCCTTTCAGATACAGGATCTGTCCTGGTGTGCTCCAAGGAAATGCATGAGCAGATCCTGTGATTCAAGGTGAGGTCTAGGAAAAGAGGAATGGTGTCTGTTGGTAATGCCTCACTTACCAGAAAAGTATAGTCGGCTTAGGTTTTTGGATTCTGTGCTGTTTCTATGCTTCTTTTGTTTAAAAATCAGAATTATTGGCTAGTTGGAAGAATATTCTGAATAAAGATAAGCACTCAGAGGAAACAACAGCACTTCAGGGTCACCTGGAGCATGGTCTCTGATGATGATCTCATCCAACAGGCAGGTTGATCCTGGAGAAGGTGGCCCTTCAGATACACTAGCCCTAGCCCATTTAATAGAAGCTCACATGAGTAAATATGCAGTGATGACCCCCTCCGCCCTGTATCCACCAGTCCTTATCCACTATTTCAGTTATCCCTCTAGCCGGGAGACACTTTAGTAGCTGTAAACACAGAAGCAGTCAACCACTTGGGCAGGATGCCTCTGGGTCTTAAAATCCACTATCAGCAAACACTGTACTTTAAAAAGGGTTTGCTACTATCCACTGTTTTGGTCATCTTTGGTAGGTCTTGGAACATATCACCCATGGATACAAGGGGGGCGTACTGTAAAGACTTTGATCAATTTAAGGAATAAGAACTTTTGGATACTAAAGGCAAAAAACACAAATTAAACAGGGTATCTGATCACCTGTAATCTGTACCATTCACTGCGGTCCATGTATACGTTCTGTTTCCTTTGTCAATGTAGCGCTGCAAAATATTTTTTAGCAAGACTGTAATTTTCTCAAAGGTTCCAAAAAAGCTAAAGAAAGTTAAAAACAAAACAAGAAAACACCCCACGTGACTCAGGAACAAATATTCTATTGTAGGGTTAAATCCTAAGGAGCGCAAACAGAAGGCAGCATTTTCTGCTGTTCCATGTGCAGTTGACCAAGCACATGCAAAAGAAATTGCACAAAAACAAATGTAACATTTTATACCTGCCCATGTCATGTTGGGGAGCGCAGTGTGCTAAGTGTTGTTGAACAAGGTGCACACATACGTCATCCAGTCAGCATTCCATTTGGACTTCTAGGCATAAAAACCCTTCGCTATCCCTTCTGTGCAAGGAATCCCTTCACACAAGTAGAAGGATAGAACCATAATTTGCTATACTACAACTTAATGAATTTCACTACATTTTTTTCATGAAAATGACAGCCCAATCCTATTTGCCAGCTATGACAGCACAGTAGGAACTGTACTGGTGTAGGGTGTTGCAAACGTGCCGTAAAGCACTTTTGCAGAACCCCACGAGTAAGCAGTGCCAGTGGGAAGGCCTGCATCGTCCCCCTGGTGTTGGATCCAGAAGCAGGTAAGCTTCCACTGAGCAGTGTAGTGAGGGTGGAATGGGACAGAATGGGTGCAGGGAGAGGGTGAAATGGGGTGGGGGAGGGTGGAAAGGGAGTGGTTTAGGCCAGGGAAGGGGGTCAGAATCGGCAAGCTGGCCAATGCCAAATCCTATTCCCCCTTCTGGGCATGAAATCTGACACAGGGCTTCTTGGATTTTCACCAGCAATTTCGCTGGCGCAGACCCACAGCTTTAGAAGTGAAAGTCTCCACTTCCGCTTTAGTGGAGGCGGGGCGCTCCACTTTTGCTTTCAAAGCTGCGGGGAGCCCTGCAGAAGGCTGCACAGGGCTCCCCGCACCCCTGGGAGGCTGCAGGAGGCTTGGGCAAGTGGACCCTGCAGCCCCCCTGAGCTGTGCGATCCTAGGGATCGCGCTGCTGCCTCCTCTCTCTCTCCAGGCTGCCCCCGCCCCTTAAGGGGAAACAGGCCTGGGCCCACAGGTTGGGGTGTCACGACACCCCAGTTTGAAAAGCCCTGGCTTTAGTCATCAGGGCAGCAGTGTAGCTACAAGGGGGTGACGTGGTAAGTATCACAGGCATTGCAATGTGCCGTGTAAGTGGTCCATCCCACTCACCATTCTGGGAAGCGGCAACAACACAGTTACCCAGATGACTCCAACACAGTGCGTGGGAGGGGTCACTTGCACGGCACATTGAGGCACCTGCAATGCTTACCGTGCTGCACCCTCCCATAGCTACGCTACTGCATCAGGGCAATTTTAAAGATGCCAGTAGCAGCCTGCTTCCTGGATTGTTTCATTCCTGGGTAGGAACAGTACTGCACTCTCACTCTTACTGAACAGAACAGCAAGCATGCATTGAATGGAACCACACATGTAAGTATGTTGCTAGACTGCAAGATAAATGTGAACATTTCAATTCGCTTCGTTATAGAATGAATGAACGAGAGGCCACATGATGGAAAATTTTAGAAAGTCCCCTGACACTCTGCAGAGATTTAATCAGACTTAATACATCCCAAAGGAGCAGAACTATTCAGTTTTCATCATTTGAAACCGTAACTCCTTGCCAGCTGTAGCGTATTACATTGTTATATGAACTGACAAAGATTTATAGGGATGTCTGTGATAAAAACCATACAGCTGCTGCACTGCAGAGCTACTAGCAACATACCACCACAGGTGTTTTACTTCTATCTGTGTGCAGTTTAAACAAAGGAATTAACAAGATTCTGATTTCTTGGACTTCTGTACATTTTCTGATGCTCTCTCCAGAATAACTCTCTGGGCAGCAAGAGCAGCTGACTCCCAACAATGGCTTTCCAGCAGTGTTTAACAATGGCTTGGTTGGATGTGATCTATATGGGTGATCTATCCAGCTTGGCACAGAAAATCTTTTTGATGTTTAAAACCCGCATCCAAATAGACACTATTTTGAGGTGTCTTCATCAAATTTGAACACATTGACTTATTTAGGGGGTTTATTATTATTTTAAAACTCCAAGCAGAACACTCTTGAGTGGTTTGCTTAATAAACAGTTAAACAATAGAAAAGCAAACAATTTATGACCAATGAAAAAGTAGCATAACACAATCCAGAACAGAGGGCAGCAAATAAAGTCCCAATCAGAAGTTGAACTAACTGAAGGCCTACTGAAGGAGCAGTAAGCAGGTCCCACCATCTCCAATCTGAGGTGATGGGTTGATAAGCACTGGTCAGTATGCTAATACCAAACTTGCACTCCCAGGGTACTAACTTCCCGATCTGCACTCTTACAGCTCTCAGTGGAAGACTATGCATGCACACTATCACATATCAAGAGCAGCTATACTGCATTTACTGGCGACGAAAAGCACATGCCACTTCTTTCTGGAAAGCAAATATTTATAACCGTACCTCATCTTGAGACTTGACCAGTGTTCTGAAGGTCCTATCCCCACTTTCTCCATCTATCATTTTTTTCCGAATCTACAGTCAAGAGAATGACAAGGATAAAAAAGGAAATTGAAGACTTTCCATAATGAAGAAGATCCTGGGACAAGGCTGGGGCAAGGAACCTCCACGCAACCTGGAAGTAGGTCTAAAAATAGCCACAGAGGCTTGGAAACAGCACTGTTTGGTCTGTAATGGGATTCCTGGTACAGTAGTAGGATTTTTAAAGACTTCTTCCTGGGATCTACAGCACATCTTAGAGCTGTAAAGAATGGGCTCATTTGACTACTGCTAGAGTAAACAGGACTGTTTGCTTGATTGATCCCCAAGGTCTTTTTCTCTGATTGCACTCAGTCAAGTCTCACTAATCTATATGAAGCTTTGAGAGAGGCTCACTAATCTATATGAAGCTTCGAGTTTGAACCAGAAGAGAAGTCTTTTCCAGATGGGACTATTATCTGGCCAACACTTCCTATGAGAAATGTAAAGAGTGCCTACTTGGCCCAGGTTCTGGTGATGCTTACCTGATTGGCCCTAATGCAAATTATACACTATATCAATTGTGTACCCTTGTGTGCTTGATTTTTGTTGCCTAAATAGCAGCCACAGGCCTGAACAAGATCAGGATTATGAATGGAGGGAGGGATGGGGTGGGAGCAATCTGGATTGGGATAATGAAGGGGAAAATTCAACCGTTTACCCCTTCTGATCGTAATCCAGATTGCCCCCATCCCACCGCATGGTTGATATTTGCCCCAGGAAGAAAGCTGTCACTGGCGTTAATGGCAGCTCACCTTCCAGGGAAAAGAGAAGCTACCAGGATTGTAGCAGGGGCAAAAGGTTAAATCCCCTCTCCCCCTACATCATGTCCCCAGTATTGATCCACAGACTTCAGGTGGTATTTAACGAGCATGCAGAACCAATGACATGCTTAAAGTAACACATAGTTTGGCAGAGAATAAATGGGTGAATGCTGCTGTTCCTTCTATACTAGAACAAATACAATTGTTTGCCTGATTCCCTTTATAACAATGCATGATTTTGGGGATCAATCTGTGTAGTAGTATGTTGTTGTGTCCCACTGGTTGGCTAGTCTGGGATCAGAGGGTATAGTCAGTATTGTTCTTTAAACCAGCAAACTTCTCAACTTTAAGAAAATTAGATAGAATTTGCTTTGCACCAGCAAACAAACCACTTAGTTAAAAACTGTGAGGGGTCTCTCAAAATACAACTGAAGGAAATGATTCATTAGCATAACTTACCTCCACTTTAATATCATTTTCTAGCTCTGCATCCAAAAAATCCAATGTCACCGGCTCCTGAGATTTGGGATTCTGAAGAAGAAGGTGTAAAACACCAGCAAATAACAAACACATTTCTGGTTACTTTTCATTCAGGATTAAATGGTTGAATATGGTTCAGACATGATGTTGAAACTAATCAGGCTCCAAATCAGGAATCACTTCCACCTCTAGTATTTAATCAACACAACTATAATAAAATGTACTATTTCCATTTAAACAGAATTTTTTTTAAAGATATAATTGGGAAAAAGTAATTAAGCCAGACTAGAAGTGAGAGCTTGACTACACTCTGTGGGAATATCTGGGAACTCTTGCCTCAAACTAAATAGTTTCACAAATTATGAGCACAGAAACTGCAGGTGAAATGCCAGACATGGTATCCGCAGGGATACTATAAAAGGAGGGAAAGTAAATGACTTATCACAGCTAGTCCCTGGAGAAGAGAATCAGAATATACAAATCTGTGGTTCTACAAAGTAACACCATAATCTTTTTTTTTGGGGGGGGGGGGGAGGGACAAATTAAATGAGAAAAAGCCAAACAGAAAAAGGAAAAATTAAGGAAATATGTACATGTTCTAATAGGCTATGTACACGTTCAGAGCGCGATACCATAGTCTTTCGAGACTGAAGGTTGCCAATACAGATAATAGGCTAAAAGAGGATCCAGTTCTTAGTTTGAAAGATAATTTTGCAAATACCTTAGTATTTGTCAGCCATTCTTGCATATTCAATATGGTAACCATCAGGTTCTCATCACCACAAGGTTAGGCTACTATAAAGCAAGTCTGATAGAGCTTCCTTTTGATAGCTTAGAGAATTCAATCAATTCATGTTATGGAAGCCTACATCCTGACAGACGTGTTGCCATGAGCAAAGTCCACAGGATTTTTATTGTACCTATCTTTGGCCCCAGGGATCTATCAGGGATCTATCAGGAATCTTTCAAGCCTAGCAATTGCCTGATTACCTATTTCCTATTCAAAGCTTGTCATAAGGCAGATAGGACAATGGAATAGCTCTCTCTCTCTCTCTCAGCGATATTCGAGAGGAGAGCAGTTGCTTCCTTATAGAAAAGTAAAGAGATAGCCAGAAAGTGCTCTAGTGGAAGGGACAGGAGAACAAAGTCCCACAAAAACAAAAATTCTAGGAAGTGCCTGAAAAACGTCCACCCTGAATGATCTCAGGAGTCGAGATTTCCAAATAAGCTTCTATACACACATCATACTTGATTGTATAGCACAGTTCACAACGAATCATTCTGTAGGTGTCACACAATGATAGAACTATCTTCTTCTGGTGACTCTCCAAAGCCAAGGAATTGCAATTCAATAATTATTTCTGTTATTTTCTATCAGGACAAGGATTCAATAACAAGAATTAAACTGGCAATGGAATTATTTTACTACAATCATTTTTGAGATGTATTATTCTGTAGGCGTAATTTAGTTTGTCATGATTCCTCGGGATAATACAAGTAAAAATTCATATTAAAAAACCAATGGAGAAATGTGTATTTACTAGTATGATTCAACTGTCTGAGACATAGATGTTTTCAAGTGAAAGAATTCTAATCAAAAATTCCAATACAAATAAATAATTTGTAAAAGCCTTCAGACTAAACCTTTACCAACTTGACCATACTTAGGAGTAATCCACGCAAATATTTCCCATGGGGGAGACTGTTTTAAATTATTCTACATGATGAGCATGGTGAGCCAGTCAAATTCATCTCATGTTTTCCCATCATGCCCCAGGGGAGCTGACCACAGCCCCAGGGAAGCTGACTACATAAAAAAGCTGTCAATTTTATCCATGCCATAAAGGCCACAAAAAGTAAAATCCTCTGATCTGCATGGTCAGCATATGAATAGTTAAATGGCAATGGTCGCTACTTGCAAATATTTAAAGTAGCCTTCACTTGACAGAAGTACTGTTTATACTGGCACTTGCAATGGTGAATATGATTGTTTCTTAAACAGTGGAAGATAAAATTTCTGTTGTGTCATGCTTTAATTAAAAATCTTAATTGGTTTCAGTTGAGATTCAATGGCATGAAATGGGAATTTGACCTCATAAACCTGGTTTGGAAGTATTCATCTGAATAATATAGGTTGATCCTAGAATAGTCAAGCCATATGTAGAGCCAGTGATGTTAGCAGAACAATGTGTAAGGAGGCAATGTGGTTACCCAGAATCTGTAAGAACTTCTACAAGTCAACTGAAAGTTGAAATGTTAGCAAGACTGATCAGTAATTTTTTTCAAGAACAGATTTACACTGGAAAGCTGCTGATTTCATTTTTGAACAATAGCAGACCTCCCATTGATGGAACGGGGCAAATGCCCGGGGTGTGGAGCTTCATGTGCCTCTAGGACCACATGGGAAGCCTTTTAAAACTCCCAACATGGTCAGAAACTGTGCTTCCCATTTCCCGGAAGGGCGGTTTAAGAGCCTGGGAAGCTTCAGTAGGCTTCCCCAGTGCATCCTGGAGTCGCGTCAGGCTCTGTGAACTCCAGATTAATGGGGGAGGGATTTGTGCGCAGGGGGGCACCATCACAGACTTTTGCCCCGGGACATGGGGCTGGGGAGGTCCACCTTGATGTCAAAAAAAGAAAGAAAAGAAAGCTGAGGACAATTTATTGTAGAATTGAAAGTTATTCAAACACTGATGAAATGAGAAAATTGACAGAATAAACACAAACTGTTTGTGTATATCATTTTATAAATTTACAGTGGTTAAAGACACGATTGATCTGGGCAAAGAAATCAACATGAAAAAAATCATTCAAAAGAAAAAGAATTACAACATTGCAACGAACAGCAAATAATTTCTTTAAAGAAAAAGACAATAATTCAACTTTTGCTTATTTAACAGTTGAAGTTAGCTCTTAATAAATACAAAGAACTTTCTTACATGCAATGGAACAGCTTTAGACGGATCAAAACCAGGCATCATGCATGAAGGTATTGCCATGGTAGAAGCAACATTGCAGTCCATGTCCCATTCCAATAAACAAAGCAAGGATACAAAAGAAAATAAGATAGTAAAGAGCCATAACATAAAAGCAGTTAATTGTCTTACAGTGTGCGTTTTTTTTTTCTTTTGTTTTTGTGAAATTTATGGTATGGTTTAGTCAGTTTATGGAGTCTCAAAGCTTAGGTAATCAGCAAATGAAACAAACTCAGCTTAACAGCACACAAACACAGCAGACTTTATTCTCAGGATACATTTCAGAGAGAACAACCGGATTACTAGCAAAATGCTTAAGGCACAATCTGCTGGGAAGCTTTCTTGTGAAAAATTCTTGCATCTTATCGTTTGAGATAGATGCTATTATGGCTTAGGCCCAATAATAACAAAATAAATTTGATTCGACTCTAAGGAGGCCCTTTACAGTCTATAATGGTAAGGCAGAGGCATATTATTTTAGTTTATTTACATTGCATGTATTCTGCTGTAAGCATCACTGAAATAAATAAGGACAACACTTAATTGGAGGTGATAAGGGATGAAATAACAATGAATAGGAGATTGAGGGCCCAATCCTATTCAACTTTCCAGCACCAGTGTAGCCACAAAGCAGTCCCAAGGTAAGGAAACAAATGTTCCCTTACCCTGAGGAGGCCTCTGTGATTGCCTCCCCACCACAGAACGCAGCACATGCCCCATTTGCATAGCAGCTCCGGCACTGGAAAATTGGATAGGATTTGGCCCTGAGGGCTCAATCCCGACATGGAGAGTTCCTAACATAGTAGAATCCTACCCTGGGAGGGTAGCAACCCTGCCAGCTGGCACTCCCAGAAGCGCCGGCCTGCGGAGGCTGCTGGAAGCCTCCATGCTGGCTTCCTCCCAGCGCCTTGCGATGGCTTGGATGAGCCAATGCAAGGATGAAAGGTAGGCATGGGGGAGGCGGGGAGGAGAAGGGAAGGAGGCATTCCTAGGCAGGGGGAGGGCAGGTGGTGGGTGGCCCCGGGGGCGGGAGGGCAGGGGGAAGGAGGCAGGGCTGGGATCCAGCAGTTATGCCAAATCCCAACCCCCGTTCCTGGGGAGAACAGAGTGGCTTCAAGCCACTCCGCTCTCCTCGGACTTATGCCAGCTCCAGAGATGGCGCAAGTCTGAGGAGACCCATTGGGGCCAGCAGCCCTTACTCAGAGGTAAGGGGAAAAGTTTCCCTTTGCCTCTGGCTAAGCCGCTTATGGTCCCTATCCTGTGCTAGATACAGCACAAGCCTCCTGGCTTGCCTGTTCAAAAATGGCTGCCACCGCATCCTGCGTATCCAAGGCAGCCACGGATGGCACCTTGGGAGGAGGGGACCTTCGTCCCCTTCCACTGGCTAAAGGGTGTAGCCCTAAAAAATGGTGAGGTAAAAGCCTCCGTGTCAGGCGGTGAGCCTGATGTGGAGGCTTTGGAACTGGTGGAGCAATGCTCCACCAGTCCCGCCTCCCTCTCTCCCCGCTCCCTCTCCCCAAAATGCCTTCCCCCGCCTCCCCATCATGCCTCCTCCCTGACCTCTCCCCACCCTCTGCCTGCCTCCCCCCTCCCTGAAACTCCTCCTCCCCGCCTCCCCCCATGCCCCCGCATTCCTCTCAGCTGCTCAGTAGTTCATGCAACCACCAAGCGGTGGAGGCCAGGAGCCCACCCGGCACCGGCCAGCACTGAGCTAGTACAGGCACTTGCCTGGCATTAGGGCTTGCAAATGTGCCTTACGGCATGTTTGTGATAGTGCACGCCAGCAGTAAGCCGGCGTGCGGAGGGAGAACGGGGAGAGGGTGGGGAGAAGGCACGCTCAGGAAGGAAATGGGGCAGGAGATTGGCAGGACTGGTGGGAGACCCGCTGGATAACACTCAGAGCAAGGGAAGAGCTCCAGATGGCCATTAGACAGGACAGGGGGGGAGGGCATTCTTGGGCAAGGAAGGGGAAGGAACTGGGGTGGGAGGGGCAGGATTGGCAGAGCTCTGCTCTGCCATATCTTGAACCCCATGTCAGGCCTTCTGGCCCAACGGGGGACTCTCAAACTCTGTGCCAGCAAAACAGCCAGAGCAAACTTGAGTAGCCCCATTGTGAGGTCTATGACCCCGAGGAAACGCTGCAGCTGCCTGGCATGCATAAGATGCAGTGGCAGCCATTTTGATGTTGCTTGTCCTCTGTGTGCCAGGCAGCTCAGGATTGGACTGTAATATGCTCTTGCACAGCTTCTACTCATTTAAATTTGTTTACACAGGCGTGCCTTATGGTGGATTTGATGTTTAGACCCTATGGTAGAGAATGCCTTCTTTTCCTTCCTGACTGCGCACACCATTAACTGTGAATGGTCAAGACATGCAAGGAGATATGCTTATGATTCTCACATTTTTGTTCTTCTGCGTATTCTAATTATTATTGGCTACCCCAGGAATATGGCCACACAGGTAAATAAACCCATATGATGTATTTATTCATCAGTTTTCCAGTGTGACATGTTTTGGTCCAGTTCACATCAAGTAAATGAGTTAGGGTCTCTCCTAGCCACACATCTTAAGCTGAAGATGTGTTGTTTTGAGAAAGCTTGAGGCTCCATTAACTGTTCCAACTCATTTTGTTAGGATGAAATTACAGAGGAATCCTATACGATCTGCATTTTTTCACATCCTACCAGCCATGCATAAAACATGACTGAGTAACTCAGGTTACAACTGCCATGCAAGAGCATAATGAAAAGTGGAAAGTATGCCACTAACAAGAAAGCATCCAAGCAAGCTAATGCATTGACTTTCAGCGTGACTATGGTGAGCAGGAGCAAATAGTTTTAGTTGGCAAAGTAAATATGAAAGACAGAGGAGGGGAAAAAAAACTGGTGCAGCATCATAAAAATGGGATTGCTAATCTGTCATTGAGTGCTCTTTTGGCGAGTAAAGTTTAATAAATGGTTGGTACGTTCGTGTATGTGCGTGTATGCCTGTTACATATAAAACCACCATTTTCTCAGGATGAACTTGCAGCCAAACTCCAGTGCCTGTTAATCAAACATTTTGTATGCAAATTGGGTGGTTTGTGGTGCACATTCCAGTGTTCCTCACATCATGCTGCTGCAGGTTAAACAATATGCACCATTTTCTGACATTCACATGGAAACCCATGTGAACATTAGGCAGGGCTGCTAATTTGCAGAGTTTATTCTACACGTCCATAAAGCATTGGGGGGGGGGGGTTTCAAGTTTACATGAAAGTATGCCTAGAACGGGCATCCTTCCTTCCCTCCCCCCCATGTGAAATTGCACTGAAAAAGTTAAGGAGGATTGTGTGTGACTAAAGTTAATTTATTCTTAGTTATTAGCAGCGCGACATCACTCAAAGCAACATCTTCCACAACTATCCACACTAATTTTACAAACTCCATGCTTGGGCAACTGTTTGAAAAAAAGTAAACAGCCCAGTTAGGTTTTCTTAGGAAGCTAAATAGAAGCTCTCTAATCTCAGTTGCAGCTCTAAGCATTTGTAAATGCACTAACAGTCACCTCCATCCATAGTTACCTGGATATGGGGTCTCCTTTTTCTCAAATTAATTTTGGGTATGCCCACACCAATGTGCTAAAGTAACAAAACAGGAGTGGTTCATATTTTCACATCATTACGACAGTAGTGATTATAACCTAAGGATGTACGGTACTCCTCTGGGCCTCTGATAAGGAGCACAGGTCTTATAAGACACACTTTGATCTTAAACACACCTACCCAGAGGAAATCCCATTGATTTCATGTCAGCAATTATACAATCGCAGTGCATGTGGTTTGATATTTGCACTTTCTTTTCTTCAGACAATGATATGCAGACTCCGAATCACACAAACCTAGTTCATCAAAAGTCCTCTAAGCTTTAAAATGTCCCTAACTCATCTATTTTTCATTTTAATAGAAATGGGTGAGCTTAATCAGCTTGGTATTTACCAAGTGTCTGAGTTAGAATTAGAAGAGGGGGGCTGATCTATGCTGGATATAGAGTCATGTGCACTGATGATGCTGTGAACATTCCTTCTACTACACTGTCCCCTGGGAACTGTAGTTTAGAACCATTTACATGACTGAAGTTAGGGCCAACCCAGTTGCAGTAATATCATAGCTCTGGTGTTCTACTTAAGTTGTCCACTAAACACAGTCCTGTTTTGTAAATTACGTATCTATTTTTAAAGTTCATGTCATTTCATTTTAATCAAATGAGAGTTTCATGAAGAATATGGGATCAACATTAAAGAAATTCTGGCTTTGTGTATGAATAGAATCTTATTTAATATTCAAAGCCAAAAAAATACTTCAGGAGAAAATGGTGCTCCATTCTTAATACAGTCAAACTTTACAAGTTCATGTACTAAGCCAGGTTATTATGACCTTATCAGTCCAATCTACAAAGAGGTATTATTATTTATCATTTTATTTTTCACATTTTTATACTGCCTTTCTTCCAAGAAACTCAGACAGGTGCACATGGTTCCTAAGCACCTGGATTTTGTGTGTTACAGACAGTTCCCAGCCATAATTAGGATAGAGTACATTGATTGAAATTGGTTTCAGTCTTTTAGTTTACTTCTTGGGGTTTATTCTCATATTGTGATGAGACTGGGGCTGCAATCCTATTAGCATTGACTTGAGAGTAAGTTCCGTTAAAGTCTATTAGACTTACTTCTGAGTAAGCATACATAGAGGCTACAAATGATCTTCAATCCAAATAATTCAAATGTTCTGCTTAGCTTTGTTAACTGTATATGTACTGATTAAAAAAAAAATAAGTAGAGTCACTGCTCAAAAAATGGAGGGCCAGTGAGACACAGTTAAAGAGAATCGACTCCTGATGATTTGGGAATGAGTACCATATGGGATTCTAAATCAACAGGGTCATCGTGTTGTACCAGTTTAGAGTAAGAGATTGGCAGAAGGAAAGGAATTCAGAAGTCACTCAGAAGGCCATCTTGAACACCCTCACCTTTTCAAACATAAATACGTAGTTTTGTTTTTTGCACCTACAATAAAATTTCTAGCGGAAAAGACAAAGATGTTGTGAGTTAGTATGTTAGATGACACTGACTAAACTTATCAGGTTAAAGGGAAGAACCAGGGTATAATGAACAACTTTCTGGGCATTGTACCTTAGCTCTAGGAGGTTGATCTTACATCGGTCTGAACAGCATGCACCCAAATAATGGCAAACACTTAGAACCATGATTTAATATTGAATTTAAATCTTCTGTGAAACATAACACATAAAACATGTAAGATCACTTATGCAATAAAACAAAAGGTGTTTTAAAGTAATGAGCGTGCCAAGACTGCCAATGCTGCCCCCTCATACTTAATTGCAAGATGCCTGTAGGAATTTACTGGGACCCACAGCAGCAAATTAGCAGCCTGGTGCACAATATGTTGAAGTTCAAAGTTCAAGACTTGCCTCTTGAACTCACTAGGTGGTCTCCCTCTCAGTCTCAGCTTCCCAGCTGCAGTGTGGGGATAATAATACATACCCACCTTACTTGGTTGTTGAATGGACAAGGTGATACATATGAAGTACTTTGCACACTTCAAAAGCGGTATACAAATGCTAAATATAATCATTATTAGGCAGATTATAAAACCTATCTATCTATAAAACCACCCCTAACATTTTGAATATAAGCAGTCCCTAAAGCCATCAACAGGATGGTGGTTGCTAGTTAGCTGCATGCTAAATAGCTATATTTTGAAAAGTTGCTGCAGAGTGGAAGGAGGGTTGACGGGGACCAAAGTTCAGTCCCAGGCAGTGGCATAGCTAGAGGGGGTGCAAAGTGCTAAGTTTTGTAGGGAGCCTAACTGCAGCGTGCAAGTGGCCTTTTCCCCTCCCCTTTGGAGCCATTCTGGGCAGTGGGAGTAAAACCGAGGCATTTGCCTTCATTTAGCTCCCCCTGCCTGGAATGGCTCCAAAGGGGAGGGGGAGGGGCCGCTTGCACGCCATGGTGAGGCTCCCTGCAAAACCTAGCATTTTGCACCCCTCTAGCTATGCCACTGGTCCCAGGTATGATAAGACAAGCAGCTGTTCACAGGGCGAAATCAAGAAATCATATAACAGAGGAAAGGGGAGGAAGGAAATGCAAAATTATGAAAGAAATAAAGATGACAGCATTGTAGGCCTAACGAAACAAGAACGGACAGAAATAGTAAATAACAGGCAGTTAGAAAACCAGTGATAAGGTGCCCAAGTTTGGTGATCAACCACACCACAAGCCTATGCTTGTCTGTTCTAAAGTAAATCCTATTGACTTCCTCCTGGGTAAATGTCTATTATTAGTGGGAGTGGTTGCGTACATTGGCCCCTGTGAACAATGCTGGAAGCCACTAAGCAGGCTAGTAACATTGTGAAACTGGCAGTAGTGGTGACAGGGAAAGCTGGCAAAACAGGTAAACCCTTTTGTGCTCTGCCTCCTCCCCACCCAAAAAAATATTCAAAAGAAATTATTTGAGAACTTTTGACTTAGCCCTAATTTTTGTACCACTAACTGTCCAAACATCTTAGAAATGTTTGAGCTATCAATCTAAATAAGCAACATGTTGCTTCAGCACTAAAGGACATCTTCAGTACTGTACAATTACATGGGTTATAGATCCCGATTTTGTCTGGCCCCGCTTGACTGTTGTATAAGACAGCATCTCAGGTAAAGGTTTCCTGCATAAGCCTGATTCTCAGAAGTCTGCCCCTCCTGCACAAAGGTAGGGGAGACTGAAGGCCCAATCCTATCCAATTTTCCAGTACTGGTGCAACTGTGCCAATGGGGTGTGCACTGCATCCTGTGGTGGGGTAGCAGTCACAGAGCCCTCCTTAAAGTATGGGAACATTTGTTCCCTCACCTCGGGGTTTCATTGCAGCTGCACTGGTGCTAGATAGTTGGATAGAATTGGCCCTGAGTGAATAGGCTGTATGTCCACCCTCGCCGTCAGCAGGAATGATAGTATAAAATTTTTTGGTGGTGTGTAATACAGAAAGGAACATGTATTTGGCTCTTCCATCCAGATGGCTCAGGCAAGGATATTAATAAACACATAAACTACAATCTACAGAGGTAACATATGAACAGCCCTGCTGGATCAGGCCAAAGGCCCAACTAGTCCAGCTTCCTATATCTCACATGGCACACAAGACAACAAGAGACCTACAACCTGGTGACACTCCCTTGCACCTGGCATTCTGTACAGGCTTACCTGGCAGTAAGCTCCATTTAACTTAATGGGGCTTGCTTCTGAGTAGACATGCATAGGATTGCACTGTTAGAGAATCATTTCCATCTGTTGACAAGTCTCTGGCATTGTAGATGACTCTGGGGCATATTCCAAGGATGCATACTCAGCTTACACAGAGCACTGGCTATGCCTGCTGAGCATCACTATTGCCCTGCACAAACTAAGTATGTCCAACACTCCCCATGCCCTAGCTTTAAAGAGGAAGATTATTATTGCTGGATGAACTGCAATTGGAAGACGAAGGTCTGTCCTTACTAGTACCTTATCAAGAAGACCAATATAAAAATCCAAGTAATTCTATAGCCTGGTTCACATGCATTGAAGTATTCCACATGGAGGAGTCATGTGTCCAAAGACAATGGAGAAAGCAATATAAAGCAGTGATTCTCAACATTGCACTTACCATGTACTACTTAGCACATGCTGGCCCATTGCATGTACCACTGAAGTAAGTGGCAATGATGTCATCACCAGTTACTTCCAGGTTGGGAGGCCTGCAAGACTAGGATATGATGCACCAAACATTGGTAAGAAGCTCAGAGCGGGCAGGAGGGGTTTTTCAAGTGCACAAAAACCACGTGCTGGAGCTCACCAAGCTGAACCTCCTACCATTGTTTGGTGCATTGTGTTGCAGTCTTGCTGCTGGACTGTGGCTGCCTGGAGGCTGCTGCCTGCATGTACTACAAGACCCCACCTCCACCACCAGTGGTATGCATACCACCAGTTGAGAAACACTGATATATACCATTGGTCAATGGGCTCATGTAGCTTTGTAGTAGCAGTTTATATGATGCAATGAGTTAAAAATAGTAGTTATTTAGAACTGGGCCCTAGGAACAGAGTTTGGAAACCATTGCCTTATTCTTGGTGCATAAAAGATAGTTCCAGTTTCTTTTCTCTTTTTTTTTTCCAATGACAAACTATTATTACACTATATTGTATAATATTAGAAGATATTGCATACCTTTGGTTGAAGATTAGGATGAAGTAGCACATAGCCATTGGGGTCAATTGCAAAATAATAGCCATTTGGACACAGCTGAGGAGGAAAACAAGGACATCTAACTATATTGTGTTGCTTGCTGAGGTGACATTAAAAAGACAGAATACTCTGTCTCTAATAATAACAAAGATGTTGAAACAGAAAATGTATTACCTCAAACACAAATTAAAGTAACTGTTAGACAACTGCATTAATGGAAAAGCAATGGTGAGAGAGGCATTTTAAACCTTCTATTTCTTTCACTTGAATTTCAGATTATGGAATAACCCCATAATTGGGGGAGGGGGAATAGATCCATTTTTAAGGCAAACAAAGACCACCACGTTCTACAAGTCAGTTACAGCAAACAATTCATGGAAAACCCTGGACATTAGCTCTGTGGGAAAGCAATCCTCTTCCCGAAGCATCACTGGCAGAAAAGAAAAACAGGGGAAATGACAGGGTGAAAGAAGGGTGAACAATCTTTTGACTTCCAGCCAGGGGGATACTAGATACTGGAAGAGAGATTTGAACAGAATTCAAGTTAAAAATAGGCAATACGACAAATACAAGGGAAAAGAGACTTACTGTAAACCGCGGGGTCAGTTTTTTAATTTCTTCTAGAGACACGTCAACACCCATTACTCCAAGTATCAACTGATTCTGGCAGAAGATTTTTTCAATGTTAGTTTTCAGATGTCAGGCAGCAATTTCAGTGGCAAGTGAAACTGTAAAACTGAACTCCTCTTTCATGATTATGATTACACATTTTGGAACAGCTATGCATATACTGTACCTAAATGAGTTACTATACCATATTAGTATAATCCAGCCGTTAAGGAGATGTAAAATGCATATTTATACTATATTGATGTACGTACAGTTTGGGATGCATTCAGCCATTTAATGGTTTTTGGAATCATTATGATACACTGTGCTGTATCAGTAAGTTAGTTAGAGCCCAATCCTATGCATATCTACTCAGAAGTAAGTCCCCTTAGAGTCAGTGGGGCTTACTTCCAGGAAAGTGTGGATAGGATTGGGCCATTAGTCATGACTAAAGCTGCAATCCTATGCACACCGTCTTGG
Organism: Tiliqua scincoides; assembly: GCF_035046505.1. Classification (NCBI taxonomy): domain Eukaryota; kingdom Metazoa; phylum Chordata; class Lepidosauria; order Squamata; family Scincidae; genus Tiliqua; species Tiliqua scincoides. The sequence continues at coordinate 22,633,298 of NC_089827.1, read as the reverse complement.
GAGTAAGCCTCACTGAACTCAATAGAATTTAATCCTGAGTAGATGTGCATAGGATTGGGCTGTAAGACCTGCTTAAATGAACAGGAATTAAATTATTCACAACTAAGGGCCCAATCCTGGGCTCCCTTGGCACTGGCGCTGAGCCCTAGTGCCAGCTCTGGGTGCTGTAATGCTGTAAAGCACGTTTACAGCACCTGGAGAGTAGAGAGTGCTGGGCTCGCACCAGTCAGGCACTGGGTCTAGCACCAGTAGGAGTAGTACATGCCACCTCCGTGGGTAAGTGAGACTGTTGGGTGGCGGTGTGGCCTTTGGGGGATGGGGGTTGGCAGAATGAGGGTGGAATGAGGGTGGGGTGGGGGAGGAATCAGCCCGGGATGGGGGTGGGACTGGCGGAGCCCTGCTCTGTCAGATCCTGAACTCTGTGTTGGGCTAAAAAGCCTGACACGGAATCTCTCAAGTCTGTGCTAGCAAAACAGCTGACTCAGACTTAGAAGCCTGCGGGGCTTCCCCAAGGGAAGGGAATGAAAGTCCTCTTCCCCCAAGGAGTCTCCCAGTGGCTTCCCAGCATCTGATGAGGACTGCGGTAGCCGCTTAGGCACTGCTTCTCCAGTGGGCGCCAGGCTGTAACTCAACTCATTGAGTTCAACGCTTAGTCATGATGAACTTGCTTTGGAATACAGCAATTACCATAATACAATTTCATAATTCTAAACTTTGTGTATATGTCTTCATTTTGCCTTTTGCAAAGCAGCATGCACAGTGAACATTATTTTCTAATCAACTCTTCATCTGCAGTTATGTTTTCTTTACAATATGCTCAAGCAGCTAATGTCATTGTGATGTTAGAAGCAGTTTGAGCTGCATTTTCTTATTTCCAGCTGGATATTCAAGGAAGTTATTTTTCTGGTTGGAAACAACAAAAACACTACACATATGAATTTACAAAGGTGGTTTCTATATTAAATTAACACAGTTCAAAAACTATTCCAAATCTATCATATGGCTTTAGGGCTGAAGACAAATTAGTCCCATTATAGTGAATGGAACTGAACTGATTTAAATCCAGTTGTCCCCCTTGCTTGGCTTGTTAATGGGGCAACTTTTACTTCTTTCTGGTGTTAAGTATTGGCTTACCTGCATGTTACTTTGGTCTTTTGTCAAGTTGAAGACAGGCAGTGTTCCAGAAATGACTAAGCCAAGTTCCTAGAAAATGATCATAAGGAAATTTGTCTATCTTTTGTGTCAGAACAGAAAAGGAAAAGGTAACTACAAATACCTGAAGTCAAAACTACATTTCCTAATGAAAGAAGACATTATTACAGCAGCACTCTTGACATAAACGGTATATGTTGCTCATAATCTGTTACGCATGCAACCAGGTAAGCCCCTTCTAGTTGTAGCTTCCAGAAACATGAAGGGACCACTGGTACACGTAAGAGGCACCTGAAGCCCAATCAACAACTTTTTTCTTGTCAATGAAATGCATTTACAATAATCTGGCATGAGAGCAACCTGGCAAAAAAAAAAAAAAAAAAAAACTACCTAAGAGTCTCGTCCAATGGATATAAACAAGGAGAGTCCCTATAATTACGCTACTCAAAATGGCAACCAACAGTTTCATATTGAAGACACTCCGTCAGAATGGAAAATGTTTCTGATAAGGAAAGCAATAAAGGGTACCTAGGCCAACCCCATAAACTACCATATTGACATGGTTGTTTACAGTAGGGGTGCCCAAACTCCAGCCCAGGGGCCATTTACGGCCCTTGGGGTCCCCCAATCCAGCCTGCAGGGAGCCCCCAGTCTCCAATGAGCCTTTGGCCCTCCAGAGACTTGCTGGAGCCTGCGCTGGCCTGGTGCGACTACTTTCAGCGTGAGGGCCAAGTGTTTGACCTCTCGCAGGAGCTGCGGGCCAACGGCTCCCTCCACTGCTTGCTGTTTCAGTCTGTGAAGCAGCTGCAGCAGCAAAGGAAAGGTCGGCCTTGCTTTGTGCAAGGTCTTTTATAGGCCTTGAGCTATCACGAGACCTTCATCCATTCATATAAGTTCCATCTCTAGTATATTCATTTATGTAAATTTATTCAAATTTTAAATATAAATTAATTTTTTCCCCAGGCCCCCAACACAGTGTCAGAGATATGATGTGGCCCTCCTGCCAAAACGTTTGGACACCAATGGTTTACAGTAATGCGTGAGGGGGATTCTTCAAGCCCAGTGCTGGTCCTACTACGCTGATGTATTTTTCTAGCACCGGTGCAGCAAAATAGTGTCATACATGCTCTGTGTGGGCCAGAGTAACATTCCAGATGTGATATGGAAACAGGTGAGACAAGAATATAACAAAAGTGATTCTAAGTGTGTCGCCAGAATCATCTGCATCCATGCTAAGCAGACTGAAGAAAGTTATAAGATTATAATGGCAAGGAGAGCGACATTATACCTTATTATATTTGCAGCCACAGAAATCATCAATCTGTATTCCTGCAGCTGAAGCAGACATTTAGGACTGGACCTTCAGAAACTGAAACTCATTTCCAGATGCCTGTTCTATGCTGTAGTTATACAATTTAGAGCACAATCCTAAACAATATTCCAGCACTGACTTAGCTGCAATGCAGACCCAAGGTAAGGTAACAAACATGCCCTTACCTTGAGAAGCCCCCCCTCGACTGCCTTCCACTGCAGGATGCAGTGCATGCCACATTGGCACAGTTAAGTCAGTGTTGGAAAGTTGGTCAGGATTGAGTCCTTACTTGTCCTTTATTGCTGAGAGGAGTGGCATTGCTGGGGGGTGCGGGCCACACAGGGTGATGTGTGTGGGGGGGAGGATGACACCACTACTGGCTGAAATTTTTTAAATCTTGGTATCTTCAAATAATACATTTTATATATCAATGGATGCATAATTTCATGCAGAATGCAATGAAACAACTGCATCGAAATATCTCTATTTTATCAAATGCTATTACCAAAAAAACCAGCGGGGGCAGGGCAATAGTACATCATAGAGCCCATCTCCTAGGGCATTGCCCACCCACTGCATGGGAGGTGGTGCATCATAGGGGTGAAGTGCTGGCCAACTGCACTGGGTGACACAAACCCTAGTGTCACCACTGGCTGAGAGCAAAATAAAGTCACTTTCTTTTTGGAATTAATTCAAATACAAAGCACTGGAACAGTTACATGTCGGTTTTGTTTTGATTGCCTTGGCCTGTTCCACAGCTCTTCTTCTCTCCTTACTTGTTCCTGCTTTAGTGCTGACATTTAAGAACAGGATGTGTAGGAAGATATTAACTTTCTTTGTGACCTTTCCAGTAAGTACCACATCAGAAACCAAGGAAGAGTGGTCAATGAACTTCTGAGCATCGGAACTATAATGATACTGACCCAAGCAGCTCATAATATACTGATTACATTTTTTTTCAAACAGATGATACACCATAATCCTGACTGAAAAAAGTTGGCACTTCAGCTGGTCATATGGCCATGCATTAGTACATTGCTGACAGCACTTTTCTTCCAGTAATGACTGAAGCATTTGAAACCTGTATATCAACTTTATAGCCATCAAATGGCAAAGCTTGTGATACCAACGTTTAGATGTTTGCAGTCTGTTTTGCACAGAGCCTGGTTTCATATGCTTCCAGTGGTAAAATAAGCAGCCAGGAAGCTGCTGAGTCACCCTCGTTCAGTAGGTTCATCCATTTCTATTAGTAGCAAGGCTAAACAAAAAACTTTGGGCCCAAAAGCCAATCCTGTTCAGGTGTCAGATGAAAATGGAACTGCCGTCTATGCACAGAACTAAGATTTTCTTATATAGTGTAGGTCAGTGGGGAGCCGGAGGCAGGGCTGGGACCCAGCAGTTATGCCGGATTCCAACCCTGTTCCCCGAGCAGCACGGAGCGACTTCAAGTTGCTCCACTCTCCTCGGACTTGTGCCACCTCCGGAGGTGGCGCAAGTCCAAGGAGACCCAAAGCAGCTGCAATTGACAGTAGGGGGTAAAGGGGTAAGGGCAAGAGTTTCCCTTTACCTTTGGCCTAGCCACTATATTATATCTTTCTTAAAATTACTACAATGCAGCAATTATAGCTCCCTCTTATAGTAGCGAATCTCACTCTTTTTTCCCCTATATCTTTTTGCCTTCCCCCTGTAATTAAGTGTCAAACTAAACATTGAGCTAAATGCTCAACTTTAACGTCAATCTAAATGTGGGCCCAGCTCAATCCGGCATTCCAACTGTGATGATGAAGTTGCAATGCCATCCCAGGGTAAGGGAACAAATGTTCCCTTACCTTGAGGAGGCCTCCGTGACTGCCTCCACACCACAGGATGCAGTGCACACCCCATTGCCATGGCTGCATCAGCACTGAAAAGTCGGATAGGATTGGGCCCTGTGTAACTTAACAGCAACAACATTGTAGGGCATGGGATGAAAATTCAAAAGGGTATTAGGGTAAAATTAGATATTAATCTACTGTACATATGTAACTTTACTGGGGTTTTGGATGTGTGTGAGTAATTAGTGCAATGAAGGGACATGAAACAGGCTGAAACAACAGTGGGAGATAGAGGGGTTTCAGTACTGTCCGCCCAAAATAGTTTCAATCCTGAATGTGAGTCCACTTATTTTTAAGTGGAAGAAAAAGCTTCCACTGAAAGGTCCACTGTGTCCTCCACTGTTCCATTTACAAGCCATTAGTTCCTTTAAATAACTTGAATTTCATTTATTTTATATTTAAAATAATTTGATTATGCTATGCTAGTGTACATCATACCAGTGCATCTAAGTAGACATTGGTCCACTGGACTTGTTTGGCATCTTTCTGAGCCAGTACCATTGGTCTTCCCAAAACATCCAGGTATTCCTGTCAATGAAAACAAACACAGCATCAGCTGGCTAGTCAAGAAGGGAGAAATGTATTGAAAAGTCCAAAAATAAAACTCAAGCCTGCAGTCTTCAAACAAGGGTCAATTATGCTCAAACGAAAATGTTTTACAAGCAGGTTTGGGGGTGGGCTTGTCTAGGGCAACTTTTTTGAACTTGTGCCAAATCTAAATTGACTGGCCCTCTTGTGACCCCCAACCCACCAGCAGCCATCCGTGGACTGGAATATTTATCCAACACTTGTATAAGAAGAAAAAAAAAAGCAACCAGGCACCTCAGACTCTCCTAAAATCAGGTTCCACTGTTAGTGGTGTTGTTACCAGGCAAAAGTGGGTGCAAAGGGGGTGCCAGCATCTCTCCTGTCCCTGCCACACTAACCTAGCAGGAGTCAGCGGGAGGAGGACAGCAGAGGCAGCAGCAAGAGCTGAGTGCCAGGAAGGTCAGAGCTGCCCAGCTTTGTGTGGTCCAGGTCTGAGATGATGGGGGGGGGGGTAGACTCTAGGGTGCAAGGACCATTGCGGTTGGCTGAGGAGATGAACTCACAGAAAAATGGCTTCATGTTGCCACTGTACAGGACATCACAGAGCAAGCAAAAGGACGTTTTCCTTCATATTGATGCATGTAGATTCATTACCATACGCTGTGATGTGGCCATGAACTTAAGATTTTGGGGGGATTTTTAAGGAATAGAAATATTCCTGGCAGATGGAACTATCAATGTCTATGAGTAACTCAGGGCACCTCGTTGGTCATTGTTAAGGGGTAGGATGCTGAACCCTAGATGGGTTCTTGGTTTCGACAACAAATCTCTTCTGAAGTTCTTATTTGGTATTAATTCTGTACAGTGCACCCAATAAATCCAAGTGAAAATGGTTTGCTGCAAGGACTCATCCATGCAACTGGGACCAGTCCAGAGAGCTGGATTCCTACAAGCTATAACACAGGCCAACACACACTTTGCTTCCTTAAACGTTACACCAATTCCTGTGTATATTTGGGGTGCTGATTCCAAAAATGGCATCCGTTTTACCCTATCACATCTAGTTTTGGAGATACAGTACAGCCTCATTAGTGAATGGTTCAAGCAGCTTCCTCGTGAGGAAACCTACACTATGGCTTCCTCAAGAGGAAGCTTTTTTGGATTCGGTACCCCAAATTCATATCAAACCACCATAAAGTTTGGGAAAAACTTTTCTGACCCTCAAATTTGTAGGCCTGTGTTATGGTTCATTTTCATTATGGTATTTGCCTTATGAGTGTGATTACTGGTTCACAAACTGATGCAAACATACCTGTGTGTTTATTCTTATGGCACCAATGGAAGGAATTTCATAATAGAACCCTGAAATATAAACACAGAAGAGAATTTGAAGCATTGGTTTCCCACTTCAGAGCACTTCCAATAGGGTAAATCTAGAAAAATATGGGCAGGGTCAACTGCATTCTTTCTCATCTTTTCATGACCAGGATGGAAAAGAGGGGATGGCTGAGAGGGAAAGACCCACAAGATCTGCCACACAGATACAAGTTATAGCACAGTGATAGGGGATTCTTATTCCAATATGAGAATGAAGGCTTGGCTGCTTCCACAATTTTTCAGTGGCGTACTTGGGGGAAGCAAGTGCTGAAATGCCCTGGGTGCCAGGATTGGGGGAGGTGCCGCACTGCCATCCTTTCCCCCTGGCAGCATTTCCCATGGCACTCCGTCAGTACACCATTATTGGCACGCTGATCTGAAGGCCCTTCAGGAGTGTTCTGAGAGCTAGGGAAGCCATGTGCAGCCTCCCAGCCCTCAGAAGGCCTTGTAAAGCCTTCAGGAGGCAAAAAACCGGAAGTGGCAATTTTCGGCTTCCAGAAGGCCCTACAAGGCCTTCTGAGGGCCAGGGAGGTTGCGTATGGCTACCCTTGGCCCTCAAACTGCCTCTCAGGGGAAGCAGCAGGAGGAGGAATGGCACGTCCAGGTGAAGGGGCAGCGCCCCTGGTCAGGAACACCACTGCATTTTTAGCATGCTGAAGACCCTCATGAACCACTTAATTAAATGTTGGAATATTTCTGAAATTCTCACCAAAATTGCTTTCTTTTTGATTTTGAAATTCTGAACTGCCTGTCACTGATTCTGACAGTTGTATTAGGAATTCTTCTGAGTTCCATCTCCTTATTTCCAGATTTTGGAGGAGCACTGTGAACTTGCAGTTCATCACAGCTGTCTGTTCATTTTTTTTTAAACTGTACATCACCCATGAGGAGATGTGCACTAATGGGACCGTATGCATAAATGCATCAAGAGTCCATTTTGTGCAGAAGCACCTGTGGGCATCAGTAAAACAGCACACTGAAAGAAGCCAGTAGACATCATATACATGATCACAGGAAGACTTTTTTTCCCCCACTCCACACTGAGAAATAGAACTTGAGTCAAAAGTTCTAACTGGCTTGAATTGTTATGGGGGCAGGGTTGAGACGGGCCCAAAATTATTTTCTCAGCTTCTCGTTTTTTCTTGTTAGCACTGTTTTTACTTCTTTTACTGGAAGTGCTTCTTCTAGCAACTTCAGGCTTGGTAGCTTTCATTTCCCCCACCCCCAAAGCTGGTAGCATCAGTGATGTTGCTAAGGGAATGCGGGCCACACCAGGTGACGTGCACAGGGGTGGGGGGTGGTGACACAACTACTGGTCAAATTTTTTTAAATCTTGGTACCATCATGTTATATATCTTTTGATGTGTAATTTCATGCAGAATGCACTAAAACAAACAGCGTTGCAATATCTCTATTCTTTCAAAAGTTAAAACAAAAACAAAAAACAACACCAGTAGGGCAGGGCAATGGGGCATCACTCCCCCCCCCCCAACCACCACATGGGAGGAGGTCCATGTATTGGAATCGTGGAAGATCTGGCGAGGAGGTAGATGTGGTGTCAGCAGTGGCCCCTTTAAGGGTAAGGTCTGGGCATCCAGCAGAGTGTGCTGCACAGCTGCAGCCACTTGAAGGCAATAGGGCCCTCAGGGATATAAGGAGCACCTGAGGCAGGAAGGGGTTGGTGGGTTGTAGAAGGAGTGCAGGCTGGAGAGGAGACTGACTGGGCTTATTGACTTTGGAATCAGACCTTGGACTGTGACTTTGGACTTTGACTTGGATACCCTGACTGATTTGACTGACTTACCTGGAACCTGACCTTGGACTGTAACTCGGCTTATTGGCTCTGGACTCTGATTTGGCAACTCTCATTGATTGGACTGGTTTACTTGGAATCTGTGGACTGGAACTGGACTCTGACTTTTGCTTGCTGCACTGGTGAGTCTCACAAGGGAAACTAATCAGCCTTAAGCGGGCATGAGGCCCAGTGGGGAGAAGCTGTGGCAAGACAGTTCATCATGGGGGTGACACACTGGCCTCCTGCATAGGGTGGCACAAACCCTAGTGATGCCACAGGGTAGCATTCCTTCCAGACCATCTTTTTTTTATTTTCAGAAGTGATACAGAGCCACCACATAATGTGATTTGGGAAGGAGTTGGAAAAAAGGGATCACCTGCCTACAGCTGTTGTGGGGAACACCACCACTTCCCCCAGAGAGTTTTGCCGCTACCTCCAATTTTGCCACCTTCCTTGAAAATTCACTGAAATGACTGACTTCCCAGCTTTTGGAGGTGACAACTAGATGGTGGCAAGGGGGCTACATTTCAAGACTACGTAGAAGGCAGGGAAGAGCAAATGAGGGAACAATCGAATAAGATAAGGGAAATTTTTTTGTGCATAATTATATCCACACAAAGAAATTTTGCACATGACATGTTGCACATGAACACATTTTTCTCCATTTGCTTATGATCTGACCTAAAGTGCTTCACCGGTATCGACCTGTAGGGCTGTCATAAAGCAATGCACATGCAAAATACCTTTATTTTTGCAAGCCATCCATTGTATGGGTCCTTTGTCGTAATTATGCTGACCAACAGAAAATGTAAATACACGGACCTAGAAAAATTAAAAAGAGTTGAATAAACCTGTCAAATAGGCCTTATTCTCAGAACAGAGCAATGGGAATGTCAAATGACTGAACAGCCCTATAGGAATCCTGCCTTCCACCAATGAATCGCAATCTTGTCTTCATCTTATATTGGACCCTCCTTATCCACAGACTCAGCATCCTTTGACAAAAGTGTGATTGATTTTGTAAAAATAACTAAAGAAAGCATACAAATATCCAGTTTTATTTCTCTTTATCCAGTAAAGTTTTATTACTAAACCAATTAGCATTCAGCCCAATACTAGTTTATAATAATTCAAATGACACTGACTGTACCCTTCTAGGTCGAAAAACATATTTTATCTTTAATTCTTATTAAGAGCTACTAACAAGAAAAGGGTCACCTGATTACAGGTCCAGCCTAGTTATACACGGATTTTTTATACACGGACTTGACTCAACACGAATGGGCCCTGCAAATGAGAAGGAATGTGCTGATCCCTGGAGAAGGGGAAAAATGCATCCCTTTAAAATCAGTTTAAAAAACTGAACAGTCCTTTAACAATAGCTTCCTTAATGAGAGAGAGAGAGAGAGGGGGGGGCAGCTGGCTGACAATCCATCAATCCTTCTCTCTCCAGGCGACCCCTCCCTTCCCCCCCTCCCAAGCAGGTGAAAGAAAAGTGATCCCTTTGCACTGGTGAAGGGAGGGGCTGAGTGTAAGCTCTCAGCTCTTTGTAAGCTTTTGGAGGAGGACTGATTGTTGGATTGTCATCTTAATGACTCTTATCTTACATCACAAAGGTCAGCAAGGCTGTTTTTAAATCACTGGAGGAAAGAGTGTTTTTTAAATTGATTTGCTATAGTGCGTTTTTTTTGCCATCCAGGTGAGTGCTTGGAATGGAACACACACAAATAATTAGTCTCAACCTGTATATACAGGCAGAAAATACCAGTACTCTGTCAGACACAGAGATCAAAACACTCCACTAATTCGCTCTGCATCTCATTACCACCATCTAGTGGATAAACGGACAGTATATCATAAGGTTCCCATTTCAGTATTTTCCCTATGAAAAGAATGCAAAGCCTCTTTCATAGCCTTTCATTAATGATAATCTTAACATAAATCAAATTAAGGCACATTAGAAGGTCATTAAAGAGATGGAGTTTCATACAACAATCAATTTCAAAAACGTGAAAAAAGTTCTCTGCAACATGGGGCTTACAACTGGTAAGTTCTTCGAGTTACTATATTAAGCTTAGGTGTTGGCAACTGGTAGTTTCCCTGCCAAATGCAGCCACAAGAAGCTAAATGTTCCACTAAAATGACATATCTCTGATGCACATCTTCCCTGCAGCGCACTCATAACAGGGCCTCAGAGAGGAATTTTATCAGGGGTTACAGAATTGGACTCCTTCCCAAAAGGAGAGGAGGCAAAAGGGTGGGAGAGGGTGGTGATGCGGGTGGGCAGAACAGGAGTGGGGAGGGAGCAAAACAGGGTGGGGGAGCCAGAAGAGTCTCTGGAGCTCAGGTCTACCAGGCTTCTTGATATGAAGCCCAGGTCTACCTGCCCGTGCAGTGTCAGCAGCTAGATTCAGTAATACAGGAAACCAAACGCACTCCTAAGTCTCTCTAAAATCTTTTAAATATAGAAAATCATTGCAGAAAATTAGCACCGTCATATCTAGGCTCACACTTGAATGGAAAGTGTCCAGTGTGCACCAAAATTTAGTTCTGTAGCAGCTGTAGTCTCACAGCTGTGACCCTGGGCTCCTATGCGCTCCTTCAGGGGAAGGGGAGAGGAGAAGGGGATCCACAAGCATTCCTGAGCCCAGTGCGCATGGCTTGCAACAGCAGGCCACCACCACATGCCCATGGCAGTTCTTCTAGCAATCCATGTGGGCTGCGAATACAGGTGAGACGGGACACCCAGAGCCATCTTTGGCTCCTGGGTCCCCTTTTTGACACTGGGCCCAGGTACAAATTACCCTCACCATGGGCCCTGCTTGATAACATGATACATGAGCATCATCTTGCATGTTTCCCACTATTGCCAGTTGCCATTAATGAAGCACAAAAAGCGGAAGAAAAGTCAGAGCAAGACGATGTGGTGTTACATGGTGAGCACTCCGAGATGCTAAGACAGGGAATGCCTTTGAGATGTTGTTTTGGTTCATCCACTCAAAGTGCTCTTGCAAAACTAAGTGCACAGCATGGGGATCTCTCACACTGTGTTCAGTGGGGCTTATTCATAAGGATTGGAGCCACAGCCTTCAGATGGTGATGGAGGAATTTCCTGAAGCTGTGCAAAAAATCCCAAGTTACACACAGCATGTTGGAAGTAGGAGGTGGAGAACCTGCCTTTTGGGAATGGATCTCCTATGGGAGGCTTCAACATAATTCAGACAAGTGAATTGGCCTCAATGGCATTAAGAAACAGGGACCACAATAAATCTGAAAAGACAGCTACAGCCCCAAGATCTTCTGGCTGATCCTTCTTTCTCACAGAGTCACCAAAGGTAGTTCTTCTGAAGCAAAGGATTCAGGAAGGACTTATGAGAAGCTCACAGCCTGATCCAGCACAAATACCCTCATGCTGATACAATGAGGCCAGAGCAGGCTGCACTATATCCTGCATGGGAATTTAGCAGTCAGGAGGTCTCCTTGGGGTAAGGGGAAATTTTCCCACCTGGGGAAAGCCCCAGTCTGCACAATGGGTTTACTCAGACCTGTGTGAGCCATATAACTGACACACGTCTGCATGCATCTGCGTCAGCAGATCAGGCCCAAGAGGGAGAAAAGGATAAAGTGTGTGCTGGCACTGCCAATCCAGCCTCCCTCCTGGGCCCAATCCACCCATTCCCACCCCTGTACTCCCCTGCCTAAACTCGTTCTTAGCAGAACATGAATGTTGGCATCCTTCAGTCTCGGAAGACTATGGTGTCACGCTCTGAATGGTGGTTCTGGAACAGAGTGTCCTCTCCAATGCGTGAAGCCTGGGTAAAGTAGATATGGAGGATAGACTGTTTCCCATGCAGCAAATCCCCCCCTCTCCACGTCGCTGATATGGTCCAATGGAAAGGCAGAGGCCAATACGGTTGGTTCCAGCGGCGTCGCAGGAGTTGCCAGAACGTGACTGTGTTCAGACATGAACTGCCTCAGGGACTCCGGCTCCGGATTTTGCCTTGAGGTTGTCTCCTGAAGCCTTTTCCACAACTGGATGTAGCCACAAGGCAGTGGAGGTTTGGGATCAGAGTTTTCCTTCTCTCAGATGAGCTGCCTTCCCAGGCTGACGAGTCCCATCTACCCGGTGGCTGTTTAGTTGCCTCTTACGACAAGTACAGCCAAACTGAGGGCCTATTCTTATCGCCAGCCCCCAGGGGTATTAGCAGAACATAGTGTGTTACATTCCAGAGTCTGTGCACAAGCACAGCCAAGTCGAGAACCTGAAGTCCCAGATCACACAGCAAGATAAAGATTGTTTCTGCTGACAGGATGGAATTGGAGTGGGGACTGCAGCCATGACAACTGCAGACAAATTAGAGGGACATGTCAGTGATGTTGGCTGGGTCAAGATGGGTCCTGAGGGACTTGTGGGTACCCACTAGTGTACAACCTGGCCAGCTGCTGCCACCACACTTGGAGTTCATGCAACCAAGTTTGGGTGGCTAACAGAAATGATAGTCAGTGGCTATCATCTTGATACAGTTAATAATTTTAGGCATATTAAAAGAGTCTGAGATGGTCACAATATTCTGTGAAGAAAAACGTGGATGTAATGAAGAAACATTTAGCAGAAAATTAGTGATGTGCAGACACTGGAGAAGAAAGCAAAATATAACTTTTCCAGAGTCTGCAAAGCTACTATTTTCAACTGGTTCCCCCTCCCCTCAATCTTGGCATTCCACATCTCCCACTGATTGCATTTTTATCAGTGCCTTCTCCTTTCAGCTTCCATTCTTGTTCTCATTACTTTGATTCCCACAGCCCCAGCTTCTGATGGCAATTAAATGCTTTCTAAAGTCAAAAGGCTATTGCTAGGAGGAGGAAGAAAAGGATATCCTAATTTACCAGCAGAGCCCATTACCAGATCTCTTCACCCTGGGTGTTATTAATGGACAAGTATTCAAAATATGCCATCGTTAGGCAAACGTAATTAAAAGGAAGACAAGAGTTGAAATACATCATTAGATGAGATGGGAGGCGCAGGAATGGTGAGAATCAAGTTTAAAGAGATGCATGATTTTAAGGGGGAATGAAAAGAAAATGTCACAATTTTTAACCTGAACATGGTGGAAGTATCCAGGGCTGGCCTCCTCATGAGGTAAAGTGCTGCCTCAGTTGGCTGGTGTGGGAGGGCTTGGGCTGGTAGCCCATCAACCATCCACCCAACTGCCTCTTGTCCTCCCCTCCAGCTTTCCCTATGGGTTGGAACAGTTACTCATGCTCTGAGTTTCTCCGCTTGGACTCCACCTGGAGTTCATCACCTTCTACTCCAGGCCTCTCCAGAACCCGAAGAGTTTAGCATAGCCCCTTCAGATCAAACAGAAGTGTGACAGAGAGTAAAGGGGGAGGGGTGAAATGGCCCATCCCATCCTCCCTAGAGATTCTGCCAGTTTTTGTTTTTTTTAATCAGAGAGTGGATGGGATGAATTAGAGAGATGGACACAGAGGTGAAAGGTAGGGGATGTGTGGTCATAAATGTATGGAAATATCCCTACCACCTTAGGCATGATGGGGGCTTGGGCTGGAATTGACAAGAAACTACATATATCTTTAACAAGGACAACCCCAGACAAGGTGTTCCGGCCCATTCACTTTCCAAGCAGCTTTAAAACATTCAGCATCCTTATTCCTGACATCCCCTTTCTCAAAAGACTTAATTTAGATAATGGCTTCATGTCTGAAGGTGTCCTTTCTGTGTTTCATCCTCTGCAGTCGTTCTTATGCTGCTCAATGGACAGAATTGATGCATAATGTTCCCAAGATGTTCCAATTCATGGTTCTTGTCTACAGCCAGCTTTTTAAAATAGGTTATGACACACTTGGCCTTCCTTCTGAAGTCCTAGTCGACATTCACAGCAGTAAACTCCTGCAATTTCCCAAGCCAAATAAGAAGTGCATTTGAAAGAAAGAAAGAAAGAAAGAAAGAAAGAAAGAAAGAAAGAAAGAAAGAAAGAAAGAAAGAAAGAAAGAAAGAAAGAAAGAAAGAGCTCTCTCTCTCTCTCTCTCTCTGGAAATGCTGGTTTGGTGCTGTCTACACTTATAATTAAATTTTCCTCAACACTGGGGCTTAACTATCCAAATGCTGACAGCAGGTGTCAATAGCAAATAATTTGCAAATAATCTGCTTCATATGACTCTAGCTGATGGAATGATCCTGCATGCATGCATGAAGCATGCATTCCTTCCTTGCCCTTCTCAGTGGAAGCATTCATTCTCTGCCCTTCTCATACCCCAGTGGAAGTTTACAAAAATCTTCTTGGGAGATTCTGCTAATGAACAAACTATGCTTCCTGCTAACTATATAAACTTAGGAACAAGTACAATGATCCACTTGTGCAAATGAGGCATGAAGAGGCAGAGGTCTCAAGCTTGGCTTACTAGTGACTGACTTATTCCACAAGTCCTCTCCATAGGTTAGATCAGTGGTTTCTAAACTTTTTAGCAACAGGCCCCACCAAAAAAAAAAAAAAAGTTTAACCAGCCACTCAATCCTCTGTGGCTATAATGATGATTGGGCAGCAGTGCTCTCCCCAAGTAGCAGTTTTTCTTAACCTTTGAATCTACGCTGCCAGTTTTGCAAACCACCAAAAATTGGGTTATGACCCACAGTTTGGGAACCTCTGCACTAGATGGACGTGGAGGTGGGTGGGGAAGAAAGGGTCAATCTTTCTTTCTTCTCTAGGCCAAAGGGAGCACCAGAATGACACTGGTGCTTCTTCATTTTGCAAAGGTCCCACTCAACTTGAGACAAGACCCGTTCCCAGAGGGAATAAAAGGTTGAGCCAGGCCCTCCAGAACTTGCTCAGAGAAACCTCATGTGTGCTTGTGTATGGAACTGCCAAGGGTTCTTCCTTTACCCTGGACAGCTGGGGGTGGAAGAGACAAGGGGAAGCATTCCCTCTGTGGCTTCCCTCCAACCAACCACTTATCTTTGTTGACATCATCAGAGGCTGTGTGAGCCTTGCATGGGAGTTCCCCCTCCAGACAATTATGGAATGGCGTAAATTCCAGTGCTTGCTTCGAGGGATTCTTGTCCAATACATTCCCATCCACTTTTTGATAACTTCACTTTGTACTACTATTGCAATTTTGGACTGCATTATTTGAACTGTCTTGAATACTCACCGCAGTAGACTAAACAGGCCCAGCATAGCCATGGCACAAATGCTATGGAGGCCTTAGAACTCCTTGTGATCCTGAATAGTTCTGATAATGGGTATTTTTCTATTTTCATAGAACTGAACTGGAATGACTCCCATGAGGAGTCATGGAAAATGCTACAAGCAAAATGCATACGAATCCTGCAGGGATTTTGCAAGATGGGATACCATAGTTTTATGTTCATTCATCAATTCTAGCCATTTGAAATAATTCGGTAGAGCAAGAACAGAACATGGGTTTATAGCAGTTAGGCCATACTGCCTAATGAGCTACTATGCTATCTTTACTTATCAGGATTCACAGCTAAACCAGTAAGTAGCATAAGAAAATCAGCAAAAAGTCTGGCATTGAACTATCCATGGACTACCCTATGGCACTCATATGGTTCCTTTCCTGAGATCCTGAGACACCTGAAGCCGACCCATCAGGTCATTCTTCCACTGCCACTAAGCCCTCAGTTATCAGTACCCCATTCTCTGTAAGGGCACAAGAAATTAGGGACACTCCCTTCTAGGTTCTCAGCCCCTGAATCTGGTTTACTCTCTCTTCTCCAAGTGCTCAGAACTTAGGGCCGAACTGAAGCAGAGACAATGCAGCTCTTTCTAATGTAACTGGGTTTATTTACAAACATCACTTGCTACAACATTCTTCTCAAACAACTCAGGCAATGTGATTTGCAGTGATACAGTTCAGTGATTTTAGCTCAGTGATTCAGCTCCAACTCCAGCTTCTGATATGGAATGGTTAGGACTTTGGGGTTGCTTAGTACCTCTCCGCTTCAGTAGGCCATTTAGGAGGGAATGTCAAACTCTTCTCACCTTTTTTTTTTTTTTAAACAAATGGTTTTATAGGCAAACCTGCAGTTTGAATTCTAACAAACTTTGCCCAAATGGAAAAGGAAACAGTTTTTAACGTCTGCTCTTGACAATCCCATTCAGCTTAATGAGACTGATTTTTGAGTAGACCCATACAGATCTGCACTATACAGGTGAACGTTGCTTAGTGACATTCTGATCAACAGTGCAATGGTCCATCGCTGATCCTAGAGCTTCCCTAGCTTCTGGAGGCTTTTCTACGCCCTGCAGAGGCCGCATGCATCCACCCATGGCCTCGGCAGGTCTCAGAATGCCCAGGGAAGTCCCTGGCAGGCTTCCTTATAAGGTGAAAAACAATACATCCAGTTTTCTTCCAATTTTTTGGCCAATTTGAGCCCCACAGAGGTCGCAGGCAGGCTCAGAAAAGCCTCCAGGGGCAAGTGAGCACAGCTTCCCTTGACTTCAGAGGCTTCACACAGGAGTCATTGTTTAATGATGGCGTCACTTAATGATGGGGATGTGAGAATGCATCCCACCATTAAGCGATGCACATCTGTAAAAGGATGAGCCCTTTGCCTGCTGCAGAACTCTTAGGCTACAGGCTCATGTCGGGAGAGATATTTGGCAGCCCTGTGAGCAATATTGGTTAATATGCTCAATGTAATTTGAAGGAGAGACAACTAATAAAAGTCTGGACACACTTTTGTTGAAAAGTCATTTTGCCTATCATATTTATTCTATAAAAAGTCATTCTGTTCTTTTCAATTTGGAACTGAAAAGGTCTATTTGATACTTTTATTTTAGTTCATGCAACATTCCTGGGTGCATTAATAACAGTGATTGATTTAAAGGTATTGCAAACAGGCTGAAACTACAGCTGGTGCAAATGGATTAATCAAAGAAGTGGAGAAAAAAACTCTAATTTAGAGAGTACATCATGTTTGTTTTGGAACGGAAGCTAATTATTTTTATGGAAACAGACAGGAAGTACCCCAGAAGAACCGACTGAGGGTCCAATATGAATTTACATATCGTTGTGTAGGAAAGGATTATGTTTACCTTCCTATGAAATGACAGGCATTTCAAAACACAAATCTCATAACTTTTTGTGGTGATGATTAAACGGAGGAGCATCTCTCTGAACATTTTCCTCCCAACCCTAGTTTTGGAGGCTGACTTTGACATTACCATTATATTAAACATGAAAAGAGAATCAAACTAAAATATTGTGTTCAAATAATGATTTTTATTTCAATTATATAAATGGATGTTAAGTTGGGGTGGGCAAGTTGCCCCTGACTAAGTTTGTACTGGGCTTGAGATACAATCTGTTTTCAAAATAGTTTGAAATGAACCCATTCTGAAGATCAAGACTGCAATCCTATAATACCCTTTACAACTGAACATAATAGGACTTACTTCTGAGTAGACCTTTATAGTACTGCACTGTGATTCTCCATGTCCCAACTCCCATCATGAGCCTTCACCCATCTTCCCTGTCCAAAACATACCTGCTAGAGGTACCACAATTATGCTGGCTTGTGGTAACACCCACCTTTGTCCATTAGATTCTAGATGCTGCAAGTCAGTATTGGTTGGCAACCTTCAGTCTCGAAAGACTATGGTATAAGCCTACAGCACCCGGTATTCCCAGGCAGTCTCCCATCCAAGTACTAACCAGGCCTGACTTTGCTTAGCTGCCAAGATCAGACATGTGCAGGGTAACAGTTGCTACACCAAATCCATTGAAAATGTAGTTCTTGTAGGTCCTGGACCCTGCCCCCTCCATCCCACAGAAGGGTCTTGGACCTAACAGAGACCCCATACTAAGCCCTCCTGAATGCTCCCAGGTAAGTATGGGGAAAAGCAGAATTCATAGAGACTGTTCATGGGAGGAGGAAGCATTTAGGAGAATTCCGAATCAACTGGCCCCACACCCTGACAACAATGCCAGTGGGTCATGCTCCCTGTCTGCCATACAGTTGCATTTGTGAGCAAGGGGGATGCACCAGGTGATCTGGGGACAAGATCAGCAAGAGCATCAGAAGACAAGGTCAGAAGGCACTATCCCATTTACTCATTCAGCAAATGCAGGGAGAATTACATGAGAAGAGAACTAAGTGTCCATTATTACAACTGCTACATGACTTTTGGTTTATTTAAACCAGTGGTTCCCAATCTTTGTTGGGATGCTTCTCCCTTAAGGACTGGGGACTGCACTACAGTAGCAGTGGTGACAGCAAACTCAGAAGTGCCGTACTATGGCAATATGGGTCCATTGGTTGAGTCATTACCCTCCTTAAGGGGGTAGCATCTAAACTAAAAACGTGCACACATGCCCTGGGGGATTGTAACCCTGAGACTGGGAACCACTGATTTAAACAAAGTGAGTCACAACAGTTTCTGCATGAAGTTTTTTGCAAAATGGAGGAGGCAGGAGGTCTGGTCTAGAGGGTAGAGCCTCCATTTGCCTGAAGATAACATCCACAAGGTCGCCAGTTTGAGGCCACCGGCGCTGTGCGACCTTGAAGCAGCTGACAAACTGAGCCGAGTTATTCCATCTGCTCTGAGCGTGGGAGGATGGAGGCCAGAATGTGAAGCCAGATCAGAAAGAATCTGAATGTTGTGGTTCTTGGAAGATAGAACCTTCTTTCAATTGTAACCTTCTTTCAATCGTGAAAATCCCTATGGGGATTTAAATAGCCTGCCTATGTAAACCACCTTGAATAAAGTCTTGAATGAAGACCAAGAAAGACGGTATATAAATACCTGTATTATTATTAAAATGGCAAATACATACAGATCCTGAGTCCTTTTGAGATCCACCGCCTTTCAAAATATTCCTGTGTCCCCTTACATGGAAAAACTCTGTATCCTCACTTCATCATACAATCAGATAGACATTCCTCCTTTGATGACACCTTCACTGGTTCTCTTTGTGGTCAAATAATTTGCCCTGAGCAATCGAGATCTTCAGATTTGGCTCAGACAATTTGAAATGTTTGCAAAGAAAAAAAACTGCAATATTTTCTGGATTCAACATTCTTTCGGGGGGGGAGGGGCAAGCATTCCTGATTCATACTAGTGGGCCAATTTCAACTAATAGGGCTTCATAAAGAGAAAAGCTTAATCAATCTGTGTCATTCACCAGATGCTGTGACATTACATGCACAACAAGCCATTAATTAAATTAATGTATGCATGAGAAACAGTCAGGATAGGCAATTATCCTTATGAGTAAATGTGTTTCTGCAAACTGATAGACAAATGAGGTGAATTTTAAATTCAATTACAATGCACAATTTCTGAGCTGCTGGTGTGACATTCTTCAAGCTTGTTGGCCTTTTTAACAACCAGTGGCCTTGGATTTTATTATAATTACTGTCAGAGACCTGCATGCTTTTGACAGGCATAGCCTCTCTTCATTCCACAGGCAGCTCTACTCCTCTCCATGAGAGCAGGACAAAAAGGGGAAAATCTCATCCCCCAGTTAGACTTTGGAAGAGCTACAGGGAAGAAAGATGGGGAGATTTTAACCACCACTTCCAGGGCCTTTCTCCATTCCACAGTGAATAATCTCGCAACAGCCACTGTTATTAGTGCCTACTCGTGTCTAACAAACAAAAACAAAATTATCAGTAAGGCAAAAGCCAAAGTAAAGAGGCAAAAGATAAAACTGGATGGCCTTTTATCATTTTAATAAAGTCATGATGTGCACAACAATTATTCTTGTGTTCTTTAGAGTACTCAGGGTTAATTTGGTTACATAAAAATCAGAGAATTTATGCTGCAAGTTATCTATAGAGACAGAAAACTACTTTAAATAAATAGAACCATATGCCAGCTCAAACAGATGAAAACCAGTAATTTCATGGGACACTTTTCAGAGCTGAGATGTTCAAGGGAAGCAAAAAAGGTTTATTATTTTCTTTAACTTGTCAACTTGAAGGTTAAACAAAAGTCAAGTTCTACAAAACAATGGAAGCAAAAGTGAATCCACAACATCATGTGGTACGCAAACATGGCTGGATGATGCTATTTTATCTAACAACAAGAGGGAGACATCAGGTATTTGGATGTCAAATAGACTCAAACTACCTAAAACAGTGGTCCCCAAACTCCTACAGGGGGGTTGGGAACCAGGTAAGTATTTGTGTGGGCAGGGACAGAGGCAGACAGGGGGGGCAGCAATAGTGCCACAGCGATCGTAGCGCTGCTGCTACTAAGAGACTTATTTCTTACCTTGGGGGCAGAATTGGTCTCCTGCAGAGTCCTGGAGGCTTGCAGACCCCCCCCCCCATGTCCGTCCTCGAGGTTTCTGCAAACAATCCTTATCACTGATCAGCAGCTACTTCAGTTTTTGGAAGTACTTTGGACTTGGCAGGAGATCCCATAAACGCCTTGTCAATGGCAATGCTGTGATCTCTGGAGCAGGGCCACTCCCCTTAAGGTGGAATGCCCTGCTTTCGGTTTCCTGGTGGGTTGCGATCCACCAGTTTGGAAACCACTGAACTAAATGTTTAGGAAAAGCACCATTGCTGTTACATAGTAACTTTAGAGTTGAATATTTATTTGGAGTTCTATAATTCCACCTGAATCTCAAATGCATATATGATGCTCATGGAATAATTGATGAGAAAATTATAAATCCTGTGCACCTTGTGAAGGGCATGCATACAGAAAATTCAGTTTGCTCCGGCATTGGTCCCTTCTTTAAAATACTCAGAGCACAATCCTAAGGTTCTCTTTGGCTGGCGTAGCAGCTGCATAAAAACATAAGAGGAGCCCCGCTGGATCATGCCAAGGGCCTATCTAGCCCAGCTTCCGGTATCTCACAGTGGCCCACCGAATGCTTCAGAGAGCACAAAAGACAGCAAGATACAACCTGCTTCCTGGTGCCCTCCCCTGCATCTGGCATTCCGAGGTAGTCCATTTCTAAAATCAGGCTGCGCCAGCCCAGAGAGTTGCAAACGTGCCGTAAGGCACATCTACAGTGACTCAAGAGTCACCCCACTGAGGCTGCATCCCAACCCAGGGCCACTGGTAGAGAGGTAAGATATGCATTGATCCATGCAGGGGCATGGGGAGGGTGGCTGGCAGGTGGGGAGAGGGAGTTTCTAGGGGAGAGGGCATATTCGGCCCAGGAAAAGGGTGGAATAGGTAGAGGTCTTCTCCGCTATATCCTAATCCCCTCCTGGGCCAGTCAGCTTTACACTAGGTTGCTTGGACTTCTGCCAGCTATATAGCTGGTGGAGATCCAAGTAGCCCCATAGGGCTGGATGGGACATTACTCAGAGTAAAGGGAGAAATATTCCCTTACCCTGAGATCTCCAGCTGCCTCCTAACCTGTGCTGGATATGTATGCAGGTTAGGACTGGGCTGCCAGAAGTAACATCTAAGAAAGGGTCAAGTCTCATGTTCCATAATTTTGCAGGGGCACATGCTAAATTTTACAAATATATGTCTGTCACAGTTGACTGTACATTATTTTGGTCTCTGGTGTTCCTATCTGGGTACAAAATGCAGTGAATGGACTCTGCTGAGAGCCCAATCCTATGGATATCTACTCAGAAGTAAGTTCCACTATAGGTGTACTCCCAGGGAAGTGTGGATAGGATTGCAGCACCAGGTTTAGAACAGGAAAATTCAAGCACTTTCATAAATCACACATTGATTCACCATTTCCCCGGATGTTACATAGAAATGAATTGGCTAGTTTGGCTGGAGGGTTCAGATGGATTCCAGCATAAATGGAATAATGCACTGTGTGGAAGAGGACAACTGGCACAGAGCTCCCGAATGGCACCCTTTCCTTATCTAGCTGAGATCATTCACCTAGCACCACAGCTCCTCCTTTCTGTGGAGTACTGCTTAGGTGCCTTGTTACCCCCTTTTAACCTCAGCATAAGTGGCTGCTGACAACTTATCTGACAAGGAAAAGAAGAAAAAAAAAGGCAGAAGCAACTGGAGATGCAGACAGAGCACCTAGAAGTGGGAGGGACATATCATCCAATGGAAGGAGGAGCTGGGCTCTTGAAGGCCTGTGAATGTTCTAGAGGAGAGAGGAACAGAAGTTTGGACAAGCACAGAACCCCACCTAACAAAGAAGAGAGTAGAAAATCTGCATGCTGGAGAGGCAATGAAGCTTGGTCTCTAGTGCAAATTCAGAGCCAGTTCTAGCTTTTACTTTAATGAACTCTTTGTCGGTGCTTTGTGAACCCCCAGCTTTGTCATTATTGATTGCTTTCTGCTGGGCAAAATGTGAGTGGCATCATTGATTTTCATTATTAAAAGCTAGGCAGCTAAAGGACTCAGCAAAGGCTATACTCCTGGACTCTGAAATTCACATGGAGCCGCAAAGCATTACGAGCCTCACTCAATTCTGTAGTCCGCGATTTCCATGTTCTGGTCTCTTTGTGATCTGAGAGCCAACTGGTCCACACTGAAGTTTCCAAACAGCCTTCGTTTCATTGGTTCATCTACAGGTATAATATTTTTGTGCTCTTTTGTTGCATTTCATGTCAGTTCAGATGATACTCCAATCACCAGACTGGTTACATATGATAAATGGCAAGCACACTCACAATGTGCACACTTCCCAGGCCCACCCATTACTTCTGGGTGGCTTTCTTTAATGGCAAAGGGAAAGGGTTATTGGAGCCATCAGCCAGACATGCTGAAAAGTATACTTTAAATGTTTTGGAAGAACTGTGTCATCTCGCTGCCCCCCCCCCCCAACAATTATTGAAAGAACTCCAAACTCTCCCAAAAAGAAGGGGAAGGACTGGGACATGTGTGCATTTGACAGCATATACTTTCATTATATGGGGCCAGCTGGATGATGAGAATATTGTCTAAATTAACCCTATATTCAAATATTTCATTGCGTAAAAGGTGTTTACTAAATCTCTTTGCTTTCTATAGGAATTTTCCTTATTTTACGCTATTTTAAAATTCACCACATTTTAATGAAAAAAAAAACTCGTTTTTCATCTTGTCCCTTAGTTTTTGTTTCAGTTTGGCCATTTAGTCATATCTGTCATTTGAGTAAGGGCTCAGTCCTATCCATACCTACTCAGAAGTAAGTCCCATTGAGTTCAATGGGGCTCACTCCCAGGAGAGCATGCAAAGGTTTGCAGCCTCAGTGTATTGGCAACCTTCAGTCTCGAAAGACTATGGTATCGCGCTCTGAATGGTGGTTCTGGCACAGCGTCTAGTGTGGCTGAAAAGGCCAATCCGGGAGTGACAATCCCTTCCACACCGGGAGCAAGTGCAGTCTGTCCCTGGTCTGTCTCCCTGACTATGGGCCTTACTGGCTGGGGACTGCCCAGCTTAAGGCGGGCGGTAGCTGCCCAATGAGATGCAATGATCTCTCCCACTGTCGGAAGCAGCCCCTGGCGTCATGCTCTACGCCAATCGAGCAAAGACTTATAACCGGTAAACTGCTGCTTCCCGTGTTGTGCCGACGCCGTATGGCGAAGTTGGAGTGTCCTCTCCAGTGCGCGAAGCCTGGGTAAAGAAGGTATGGAGGATAGGCTGTTACCCATGCAGCAAATCCCCCCTCTCCACGCCGCTGGAATGGTCCAATGGAAAGGCAGAAGCCAATACGGTTGGTTCCAGCAGCGTCGCAGGAGTTGCCAGAACGTGACTGTGTTCAGCCATGAACTGCCTAAGGGACTCCGGCTCCTGATTTTGCCTCGAGGTTGACTCCTGAAGCCTTTTCCAGAACTGGATGTAGCCACAAGGCAGTGGAGGTTTGAGGTCAGAGTTTCCTTCTCTTAGATGAGCTGCCTTCCTAGGCTGACGAGTCCCATCTACCCGGTGGCTGTTTAGTCGCCTCTTACGACAAGTACAGCCAAACTGAGGGCCTATTCTTAGCCCCAGCCCCCAGGGACAATGCCCCAGGGACATTGCAGCCTCAATGCCTTTTATAAAAGACATTACTACTGCTCAAAATCATCTGACAACCTAAATCAAGACCCACAAATACATTCAAGTAGTACACTGAAGGTATACATAGGTGTGCACCTCTGAACAACCTTCCGCTTAACAACGGACCGCATATACAACTGTCGTCAAAGCACAATGAAGAGGCTCTTAATGAGGCAGTCAGGTCTCCCATAGCTTGCTGCAGAGTGTCTGTTTACACAACAAATAGGCTCTTGATGCAAAGAAGAGACGATCTATCTCCAATAGCCTGTAAAGCCTGCTAGCGTCTGGAAGGAAGCGTGTATTTACAGAATAAAGGCACTAGAATGGGTTGAATGTTCACTTAATGACCTAATCACATAACAACAGGGATAAGCGAACATATTCCCATCATTAAGTGATGCACACCTGTACATGTATTTGAGCTCTGGCAACCACAGTGGAGGTAGGAAATATCTAGTAACCAGAATCAATCGTTATCATGGGGTGTGTGTGTGTGTGTGTGTGTGTGTGTGTGTGTGTGTGGAAGAAATAAACAAAGGCTAGAGAAGGGGCAGGCACTTAGAACCAGTTCTTGCTTCTGATAACCACAGATAGAGAGTCTGCATGTCTGTGAATAAAAAATGGGCCATATCATGCAATTCAGTCCTACCTGTGATTGTCCAATGCATAACTGAAATATGAAAGTCCCTTATACTGTAAGCCACTCAATTGAGACCATTACTATTTGATATGATGGACAGGGTATTTGGTGTGATGGACAGCAGTTTTCCACAGTCACTGCTCTTGCCCAGGCCTGTTGCTGAAGTTCCTATAGTTCCTATAGTTCAAGATGCCAGGGTTTTAACCTGGGGCACTGTGCATGGAAAGCATGTGGTTTCCATCACTGACCTGTGAAAACTCCTAATAATGATAGTGCCTTTATGAAGCCAGAAAGCACGTAGGGGTCCCAAAGGACTCCTCGAGCACCTTGCACTCATGGTCAGAACAGTCGTAGATAATCAACCAACCCTAAACTGTACATTAACCATTCAGGAAGTTGCATGAGTCATGTACCAAGCTACTCATCTAACCATCTCTGAGAGAAGCAATCTTCACTAACTCAGGACACATTAGAGGGTATGTAAGACATTCACAGCGATTCCAGATCTGAACATGACCTTGGAGTAAACTGCAGGAATTCGTTCTATCAATGAAAATGCATAACAGAGTTTGACATGCTAGATTTTTTTCCAAAAGATTTATAAAGAAAAGAAAACAACATTCCACTATTTGCTCTTTTATCACAGCACACTGAATGCCCTTTACTTTTCTTATACTGCAATGCACATGTTGCTAGAACACTATTTGTGTGTTGTGTGCGGTCAAGTTCGTAAACCATTTCTGCTTTTAGCTTAGTTCTTGGAAGCAAGTAACTTTTTTGAATTTTATCTGGCCATATAAAAAGAACTTTAGCAGTAGAACCCAAAAGAACCTAAGCAGTAAAGTGCTTATCCAAGCGAACCCTACCTTTTTGTCATGGTTGTATTTGTTGAAAATTTCCTGTGCTCTTTCTTCACCACCATCGGTAAACAACATTATTATCTTGTTGCAATTAGCTCTGAAGATACTGTGGCTGTGCTGGAAGACAGACAGAAAGGCACATTCTGGTTATAGCTCATCGAAATAATACTGGCTTTCAGGCATATAATTCTGGTTTTCTCCAAGAGGCTTTTCTACATGTTGCACAGCAATGGCTGTCCCCTCAAATAAAAGGAATGAGTGTGCATTTTTCCCTCCTCCGATGGTTTCCACATGCATTCTTCAATGGTTCTATCGACAGCAGCAAGACAGGTTAGATGGTTTGAGCTTTCCCTATGTAATAATAGTCTCAGCATTCATATTGCATATATTGGCCTCCATATGCAGGGCAGTGAAGAAGCCCATTCTGGAAAGCTAATAGGAAAAAGAAAGGAGCATTTGTTGTTCAAAGACTCTCATCAACAGGTATTCGGACATAAAACTGAATCAGAAAAATAGACAATTTCCTGGAAATCAGAAACTGGTCCCCATCTTCATCACAAAGAGTCAAGCTAGATGAGTCATGAACACATATGGAGTACTTTTGGGGGTTTCTGCTTTTAAAATGCCTAGTGCACTATAAAGCTTTAGTACTTCAACCTGTTGAAGTTAGGATCCTGACTGTGCTATTTGCATGTGCTATTCTTAATTGGGGAAAAAGTTTCCAGTGGCTTTCAATGGAAGCTGAAGGAGGGCAAGACCAGTAGAGCTCGGTTCCATCGGATCCTAAGGTCCGTGTTGGGCCACATGGCTGCCGCAGAATCGAGTAGCCCCATTGCGGGGCTACTTTCCTTACCTAGGGGAAGGGGACGAACATTCCCTTCCCTCGAGGTGCTGCCGGTGCTTGCCTGGTTGTGCTTAGGACACCACAGCAGTCATTTTCTGTGCAGCTTCAGCCTCATGCACCAGGCAGCTCAGGACTGGATTCCAATTTACTGTGGAAGCTACTATTAACCACTAATAGGTTTACTGAAATAATGCTTAATACCCAGATGTGAACTTCCACCCCAATGTATACCAAAATTATTTAAGACTATCCATCTAACCAAACCTTACCAAATAAAAGTGAATAAAGTCCAAACGTAATATGAATAATAGCAGTAGTACAATTTTGATTCAGAAATAAAAAATGCATGTAGGAATAAAAAATGCATGGAATTCCAACATGTAATATATTGCTCTGGAGGACTGATATTATGAAAGGTGGAAAAGCTGCTTCATAAATATTTTAGATCAGCTACCAGCAATGTTGCTTTGATATAAATTCTAGTGACATCATTCAAGAACCATACGCATATAGGTGATGAGGGGCAAATATTCAGTGCAGGTAGGATCTGGAACAATTACTGCAATTTGAAACAGGCTTCTCATTTGAGTAAGGAAATGCATTTTACACTTAGTTTAATGGAAGAAAACCCTGTCTATTCATACTCATATGTTCCAGATTCAATTATGAAAAGTTTAACCATATAGTGAAAGTACCTTAATACAGAGTCTTATAAAGTGATGACAGAGTGGTCCAGATCTGCTCTGAGCTCATTCATCCTGGTATTTGATTGCTGGCACTCCTGCTGAATATGCTCCTATTACTGTACGGTTTGCACTTGATCAGCAATAATTCAGGGCCCAATCCTAAACTTTGCGTGCCAGCTCACTGCCAGTGTTAACTTAGTGCTGGGCTAGTGCTAGTGGACGTTGGAGCTCCGCTGCTCGGCAGTCACACGGACTCTTGGCTTGCCTGTTCCAGCGCAGGATAGGATTGTGCCCTAAATCTTATAATTTAATTATATTAATGTGAATAACAGGGATGTGCTGGAGCCAACCCACCAAAGTCTCACGAAGCCTGTTGTTTGTGCCACTTTGAATGTGGCTCCAGGGTGCCGTGGAAGCCACAAAATAAAAAGTAAGCAAGCACACAGAAATACATAGCAGACAGGCTACAGGGCAATTTACTCGAGTGTAGATTCTCAAGTGATAGAGTTAAAACTCATTTCCAAGAAAAACACACCAGTTTCAGTTTAAAAAACACGTAACTCGAGTGTATATGAGTCGCAAAAAACACGTTTTTGTGACTTGAGTCTCAGTCATTTGAGTCTCAGCCCATCCCTGGTGAATTAAAATTAAGACCAGATGACCATTATTTTGACAGTACCCATTTGTACTGTAATTGTTTTGGCCCAGTGGACATCAAGAGTTGTACTTATTTCCACAGGCAAGTCTCTGGAATTACACTAGTTCCTCGAGTTATGAATTGCTGCATTGGTGCAGTCATGTAGGCACAGTATACCCTTCAGTTGTGCTTTTGTGCAGGTGCAATAGCACTGGACCAGAAAGAACTAGATGTTTTGAGTCTGACTTAAGTTCAGACTCCTGGAACTTTAACCTGCACTTAAGTTACAGCTCAATGCACAGCAGCACTGGGCTCAGGGCCTCTGTGCCAGCTCCCGAGTGTTGGCAAAACTGCCTTACAATGACAACACAGAAATTGGCTGGACTAGTGCGGAGGCCCGCACTGGTTTAGAAAAGGCTGTTGAGGGATCCAGACCCTGCGCCGGCCTGTTGGGGTAAGTTTGTGTCAAGTGGCAAAGGGTGTGGGAGATGGTGGCAGAAGGGAGTTCCGGGGGTTTTTAGTTGGGAAAGGGCAGAATGGGAGGCAGATAGAGCACGGGAGGGGGGCAGGTTTGGCCCTGGTGGCACAGGCCGCATCCTAACCCCCACTCCCAGCTCAGGCAGACTTACACAGGCTGCTCGCATTAGCACCAGCTAAATAGCTGACACAGATCTGAGTGGGTGACTGGGGCTCAACATGGGGTAAAGGGAAAAATATCCCTTTACCCTGAGGTGACCTCCAGCCTGCACCTAACCTGCTCTGGATACAGTGCAGGCCATTGTGGCCTGCCTGTTCCAGCACAGGTTAGGATTGAGCTATGAAGGACTTAGTGTAGAAGTTTTTCTTAGATGAAGCAGAATTTGAACATGAGGCTTGAAATGCTACAGTCCAGAGAAAGTTTTCCTTCTTGGTTCTGTTGAATGAACTGTTCCTAAGTATTTGGTATTCAAAAAGACAAGTGTCATTGAAAAGATGGTGGAAATGAAAAAAGTTTTACATTTTTTAACAATTATAAATAGAACTTAACACTTTCATATACTTTTATGTCAATACAGCTTTTCAAAGATTCATCTGTTCAAGTATCCGTGCAGCCATATGATAAAATATAGACATGTCTGAGAACATGGGCATACAGTCTAATATGTCAAAAATATTTGTACCTTGAGGATACAGTTTGACAGCATCTCTCTCTCTCTCTCTCTCTCTCTCTCTCTCTCTCTCTCTCTCTCTCTCTCATACGCACACATTCACATTACATTCAAAAATGCTCGCTTGGGCTAACTACCTCAATGTTTTTGTACGTACTATTCACGGATGCTTTTGTTTTGAAATAGTTGTGACACTTTTAACATTTCTGTGATCGCTTTTGACTGAAAATTGGAAATGCATTTTGTACACTGAAAAATGATACACTGAAAAATGATACAAAAATATGATTAACAACAGTAGACCATATCGCTTCTGGGAAATTCAAAATTCTTAAGGTTTTGTCACACAGTATAAATGTGAAGGTATAGGTACACATCCTAACGACCTGGAAAGTCTGAAAGAAAAAGTTTTCATGAGCTTCCCTAGACACTGAAGATATAAAAGTGAATTCCAAAATGATCATGGCATTTTCATATTCACTAACTCAACTGAAATTTTATTTCATAGCACATAAAGAAATAGAAAGTCCAAGAAACCAGGGGCGTGGCAGTTTGGAGGGAGTGCAGCAATGGATTCATTCAAGGAGTTTCAGACAGGAAGGAAGGATAGCAATGGCTATCTGGTTTAAATGAAACAAGTGCCACGCAGCAAAAGAATATGCAAAATAATGATGGCTGTCTTGAGGTTGTTTACTGAGGAAGAACACCTGAACACTGCATGTGACAATGCAGTTAAACATCCAGTGGAAGAGGGCACTGGAACTGAAGGATGGTGCCTGGCAGTTCAGGTGATGGCACGTGATGACCACAGAGAATGGAACCTACCAGATCAGGAGAAAAGCCTGATTATGTCAGTCTTCTCATGGGGTAGAGAACACAACACAAGCTTTCAAACCAAATAAAAAAAAAAGTCTTACCACTCATCTGAGATTTTACTCCCTCCCAAAGAATCCGAGATGAAGGCTAAAACTCTGACAGCGCAATCCTATTGAAAGGTTCCCCCAGCTGCCAGTAGAAGGCAGCACAGAGGCAGGGAGGGGCCATTCAGTGGTGGGCAAGAGTGGAACAGTGGGCTGATCAGGCCTGAGAGAAATAATGGAGGAAGCCTCCGTCCTATCCTATCCTATCTTATCCTATACTCCCTCCTGGGCCTGAATGCCCTACATGGGACTGCTCGGACTTCTGCCAGCAAATTAGCTGGCACAGATCCAACTTACTAGCCCCAATGGGCAGGCTGGAAAATTACTCAGGGTAAGGCGAAATATCCCTTCAGCAGAACTCCAGCCTGCTCCTTACCTGTTCCCAGTGTGGGCCACTCAGGTTAGGATTGGGATTGGGCAGGTTAGGATTGGACTGTCCATTGTCAAGTTAAATGTCAAAACTAGGCAGCCTTACCGAATGAGTATCGCAGTACTTGCAGAACACCCCCTCCCCAGCTTCTGCATTTTCAACCTGTAGGCTGACCTAATAGTTGCCTTCTGTATAGTAACTGCAACAATTTCGGGAGGGGTAAGAAAAAACAAGGGTCATTCCCAGGCCTTTTAGACTGTAGTTCCATTGTATGGGATGTCACTATTGTGAGAGGCCTGTAGGCATCAAAGAATCTCACAGCAGTCTTTTTCTGTTTTCAGCACTTTGCAACCTAAGTCCCATTTGGAGAGTTAAGAAATAATGAAGAGGCAGGCGAGCTGGATTGCAAAGTGATGGATGTAGCCCCAGGACATATTTGTTGTTCTGACTAAGTGCAACTGTTCCTGAGCAGTAAAACAACAGAAGAATAGGAGTTCATGCAAGCAGGAATGACAGGAGTGTGAATGTCTTTCATAAACAGATATACTTGTGTGTGCTCAGCCCTGCAAAGCTTTCTGAAGGAATGCAAATGAATGACTTCACTCTGTAGTCAAGGATGTGGGGGGGGGGGAATCAAGCAATTATATAATGTATGAGGAATCGCAGGTGCATATTCTGAGAAAGATATAGGAAGTCAATTGTTGTCGATTTTAGAGAACAGGCCTGGCAAAGGCTCCCTGCATACTATGGAGAACTGAAAAGCAGCTTCAGTGAGTAGACAGAATTTGCCATATCAAATCTAGCAAGGTCAAGAATGATGGTGATCTTGTATATACAGGTTGAGACTAATTATTCCTGTGGGTTCCTTTCCAAGCCAAAAAAAACTCTTTAGCAAATCAATTTAAAAAACAAAGTTTCTTTGCTCTGGTGATTGAAAAACAGCCTTGCTGACCTTTTGACTCTAAGATAAGAGTCATTAAGAAGACAATCCATCAATCAGTCCTCCTCCAACAACTTCACTCAGCCCCTCCCTTCACCAATGCAAACCGTGCTCAGGGGGAAGGGAGGGGCTGCTGGAGAGGGAAGGATTGATGGATTGTCAGCCAGCTGCCCTCTCTCTCTCTCTCTCTCATTAAGGAGGCTGTTGTTAAAGGAATGTTCAGTTTTTTAAACTGATTTTAAAGGGATGCGTTTTCCCCCTTCTCCAGGGATCAGCACATTCCTTCTTATTTGCAGTGGCCATTTGTGTTGAGTCAAATCCGTGTATAAAAAATCTGAATAGGCTGGACCTGTACATGGTGACATGTATATACATGTTTGGGGGCCACATGTATGTGGCCCCCAAACATGTATATGACTTAAGCACAGCACCCCAGTCTAGCCTTTTCCATTCCCTCTGATACCAAGTGATTTTAAATGATCCCAAATGTCTTGTAATAAATATAAATATAAAAACACAGCACCATAGTTGGCCGCCGTTCTTAGTCATCCTTATGTGTTGTTAAATAGTTATGTTTTCCCATCTGGGAGAAAATTGCATTCTAAAAATACTTTCAGGAGGAAAAAAGCGTTTTTAATAAAGTATTTGAAATGAATTGGTGAGTTTAAAAGGGATAAGGTTTGTGAATCATTTTGCTATCCAGTATTCTTTCCCACACTGATGAAGAACGCATTTGAAATAACAAGCTTCTGTGGTGATAGTTCAATTTAATTTTAGCTGAAATTGTGAACAGTTTCCTCCGAGTCGCTTTTAGGACTGTTGTGAATTCACACAGCAGAACATTGCCATGCTTTGAGTTTTCTTCCTTTTCGTCTCTGAAGTTCCTCCATAACATGTTGTGGTTCAAAGTAGGTAACAGACTGAGCTCCATACAAGCATTGCAATGCCCAATCTCCCTGTCATGTTGTTAAACATATTTACTTTGATTCATACAGAATGAAAGAGAGAAGGATTATGCTTTTGCAAAAGAACCAAGAAAATCAGAAAGCGAGAGTAGACCACTTCCTGTTTTCCACAGCAATTAGGTTTGCTGTACGTAGATTTGAGCTATAGTGGAATGCAAGATACATGAATGACAGGCACATATCCTAAATATGTTGGCACACACTGGGGAGCTATACCACATTCAGGCCTATCAGGCATAGATGCGTGGTGCTGATGGTTTTGTCTTTTGACAGTTTGTTGCAGGCAAATACAACTGCCACATTGAGGAATGATGCATGCTGACTTTGCACAATGTTGGCCTATCCATAAAGCTTACTGAGATGGTTGCCTCTGGTGGTGCATTGGTAGACAGGTCCCACCAGCCACCCACCTCCCATGCTCTTGCACACCACCTTCCACTCTTCACACTTCTTCTGTGTCATTCTCCTCTTACCTTTCTAATGGTTGGCAACCTTCTGTCTCGAAAGACTATGGTACAAGCCTACAGCACCTGGTATTCCCAGGCGGTCTCCCATCCAAGTACTAACCAGGCCTGACCCTGCTTAGCTTCCAAGATCAGACAAGATCAGGCATGTGCAGGGAAACAGTTGCTGTCTAACAGGAAGGAAAGTGGCAGGACAAAGGGGGATGGCAGTTGGTACTGCAAGATGCCACATAAAGGGAGGGCAGTCACATTTGGCAAGCAGCCTCAGGTGCCTGGAAGGGATTGTGGTTGGACTTTACATGTGACACGTGTTCAGAATGTCACATTCTCTGCTCAATCATGAAACCCATCAGATGGTCATGGGCCTGCCTCTCTGCCTAATCTACCCCACATGGTAAGAAAGAAAAGAAAAAGAATCTAAGAGAAACAGAAATGTTATAGCTCTGTAGCGAGAAAGAGGATTATTTGCATCTAAAGCAAAAAACTACAAAGCAATACATTGTGGTAGCAAATGTAGTTCCTTAAATGTAGAGCTTTAAATGGAGAAATATCTCTGTTGGGACAGATCTGCTTGTAAGATAGCACTTTAAAAAAACATGCACACAACTTCTTATTTAATATTAGCCATTCATTTAATATTAGTCATACACTCAAAGTAACCATCTACTCATCCAAAACCATCGTCACAGAACAGTCATAAGAAGTTTTAAAAGGATGCTGACACTTACATTTAGCAGCTGTTCAAAGGCGTAACTAAAGCCTTTTTTGTAATCGGTGATTCCCTTTGCTGAGATTTTATAGACAGCTTCTTTCAGCTTCTTCTTGTTCCTCACATTAGCTTGAACAAGATGATTGAAGCAACTGACGTTCTGAGCATTTTCATTGAACTGGAAAAAAAGAAGAGGGGGGGAAGAGCATTCAGTACAGCACATAGAACGGTGGTAACTTCCAAGAGCGCATACAGAACTCTGAAGGAAAAAAGATCACAATACGAGCAATTAATGCCCATTATTTGTATACCTGGGTTGGTTCCCAAAAGCAGTTTAAGTCCACACAAAAAAATATTGCTAGCCCACTGAAACCGTGGACTGCTTTTCTCTGAAAACTGACCCAACATGACATTATGACAAACTGCTATAGGAATGTCATATATATGTGTGTGTGTGCGCATTCTGTTAAAATAATACATAAATTAATCATGATTTCTCAATACCCGCCCTCAGCGCAGAACATGCAGTCCAACTTTAGTGCTGGGGTATAATTAAATGCATGCATGAGCCGGTGGTCTGGAGTAGGTTGATTGTCATTCCTTGGGAATCTAACCAAAAACGAGACTAGTGTTTTAATAGATAAAACAGGTTAACAACATCCCCAGTGGACATGTTATGTAGTTGATATAGCCAAGGTTCTGAAAGTCAGTGAGTGATTGACAGCTGTGGCTGCGGGGGGAAAATGCAACTCAGGGTTATGTTTAATTAATTTGAACTGCAATAAACTAAAGAGCTGAATGAGCTGAAGTATTTCAAGTGTAAGTGCTCCTGGCTTGGCCCCCAAACGGTCTAGTCTTTCCTCTAGTAGTTATCATAGCACAACGAAAACAATTCACCATCCAAACCACACTGAAAACATGACACTTTGCAGCAGAAATTAATACAGAGCTTGAAGCAGGCCATTACTTGAACTCTACATTGCTTCTCCACCCCCAAGGACAGGCCCTTACCTTGTCAGCCTAAGTGTGTTTTGATGATCATGTTTAACACTTATTTGTGGGGCCTATGTCTACTGGTTGCATTTTAAAAAGAAACAAAACCAAAACCTTTTCTTCCCTGTCCTGACAGACAAGGAGGGAAGGACACACCCTGATGGGTCCCAAAACTGAAATTGACAAGAGCTGAGAAGGAAAATGTATAGAGCCCTACTGAAAGTGAAACTGAGCCACAGGTGTGTGTTTACTTGCAAGTTAGGTGAATGTGCCTCAGCTCACTTCAAAGGGCAGGTTGAGAGGAACGCAATATCACCAGAATAGTCCCAATCTGATGAACGTAGGCCCCAAAAACACTTGAGAAGGAAGTTCCCCACTCCAGTTTTTTCAAAGAAAAGGTATCCAGCTGTATGGAAAGTGAAACTGAGCCACATGTGTGTGTCTGCTCACAAGTAGGCAAACATGCTTCAGCTCCTACCAAAGGCAAGGCAAAAGGGAATGGAAGGCCACCAGAATGGTCCCAATCCATTGAATGTGGAGCTCAACAAATGAACCAGAAGACAGTAAACCCCCCACCACCAACACCATAGTAAAAAGGATAAAAACAGACTGAAGCAGCTGGTAAGGTAAATCTAGGTTTTTGTTTTTTTATAGTGCAATTCTATCTTGCGCTGGAACAGGCAGGCCAGGAGGCCTGTGCTGTATCCAGTGCAAGATAGGGGCCCAAAGCGGCTCAGCCGGAGGCAAGGGGAA
This sequence comes from Tiliqua scincoides, assembly GCF_035046505.1. Lineage (NCBI taxonomy): Eukaryota > Metazoa > Chordata > Lepidosauria > Squamata > Scincidae > Tiliqua > Tiliqua scincoides. The sequence continues at coordinate 22,598,381 of NC_089827.1, read as the reverse complement.
ACTCTTCTCTTTATCCCCAGGTAAGCCACTGCAGCCCCAAAGGGTCTCCTTGGACTTGCATCACCCCCAGAGGTGGCACAAGTCTGAGCAGAATGGAGGGGCTTGCAGCTGCTCCATGCTGCTCAGGAACAGGGGCTAGGATCAGGCATATCTGCCAGGTCCCAGCCCTGACTCCCACTCCCTGCCCACCAGCCCCAAGACAGCTCTCCCCCGCCCTCTCCCACCCCAGAATGCCTCCTTCCCGCCTCCTCCCAGCCTCCTCCCTGCCCACCCTAGACCCTTGCGTTAGCTGAGCTCAGCCAACACAAGACTCCCTAGCTAAGTCAGCATGGAGGCTGGATTCAGCCTCCATGGGTTAGCACCCATGTGCCAGCCCAGCTGACTCTAGAGGAGGCGCAAAAGTGCTTTATGACACATTTGCGACCATCTTAGGCCTGCACAAGGGAGTTGCGCCAGCCCAAGGGCATGTTAGGATTGCACCCTTAGTCTTGTAAAGCTAGGTGGGTCCCAATACAGTATAATTATAAAAAGTGGGTTTGGTGCTAAAAAATTTGGTAACCACTAGTATAGATGATACTGTTCATGCTGGTCCACCCCATGTCCTGCTCCCCTTCCAAGTGCACCACTCTTATTCTCCAAATCACGTGGGACGTGGTTCATCCAAACTGCTCCCCCAGATGTGATCTGTGAGCATGTGCAAGAAGGTAGGTCAGAACCCCCTCTCCCCACATGATAGGAGATTGGGAAGGAACAGCCTGCTATGTTCATGCATTTCCTAACTGGAGGGAATAGCCAAAGTGGCCTCATCCAAAGCAACCCATATTCTAAGATGACCGGCTTTTATCACCATAACCTTGAACAAGCATTAATGAGTTTTTTGGTGCACTGTCTGGTACTGTCAGTTCTCACTACCTGCTAGGGTTAGGTTCCTGGAAACCTATTTCTAGGAAACCAAATTCACAGATAATGAACTATTGATCCTATGGAACCAACGGGGTTAGGTACAAGGGGTACCCTGGGCGGGGCGAAGGGGTATCATCAAAAGAATTGGTAGAGACCCTCAGGAAACCAGTAGAGTGCAGCAGGAAGTGCCAAATATCTCTGAATACTGAAGAGACCTTCCAGAGGCTGCAAGGACCTTCAGAATAGCTGCAACCAGTCCATACTCCTTTAAAATGACCAGCGGAAACTTCCGCCAGGCATTTTAAAGGTGTCCGTGTTGGTCACAGACACCATTCTGAAGGTCCCTGCAGCCTCTGGAAGGTCTCTGTATAGCAGATAGTGAAAATAGAGGTGTGGATAATGAGAGAAGGTAGCAATTCTGCCTCTTGTGGATAAGCAAATTTGCAGATAGTGAATTCACATATAAAGAGAACTGCCTGGTTGTTGCAGCCTCGTAGGGACAGAGGGTTGCGTGAAACATTTGGAACCTTCAACAGGCAGTACCAGTGCAAAGCTATGTACCGGACCTCCCACAGTGATGCGCCCAGCTTCGCTCTGTCTAACTATGCTAAGGAAGGCTGCAGGGGTGGACATAAGAACCTACCTGCCTCTGCAGTCATTCTCAGCGTGGTCATGCACCGCTTCTGCGGGTGGCCTTGCTCTGAGTGGCTCAGCTGAGAGCAAGCGGGGCAGGACCACAGTGACTGGATTGCCACAGTTGATGCGGCATTGCCGCCCCTGGAAGAGTGCCATCTGGGGTCCTGTTACCCCACCCCTTCTATGCAACTGTTGGTCAGCTGTTGCAAACTCCCCTAACCACATTTGATGGTGAGGAGGGCAGGAGGAGCTGCTTCCCATTGCTATGGACCTGCCCCCAAGAACAGATAGTGCACAAAACCATACAGTACAATTATCATTTAACTTGAGTTAACTGACTCTAAATAAGCTCACTAACCCCCCCAAAAAACATGAATTTCATAACCCATAAATTTCATAACCCACTGAGAATATAAACTGTCTCATGTTACTATTGATGCATTAAATGAATCTTATATTTGAAAATTTATCTTTATACCAACAGATCCAAAGAGGTGATGCATATTTTCTGAGTGCAAAAAGTTATCAAACTATAAATGAGATGTTGAAGTTGATTATCTTTCTCCTCCCGTGGGGATCCCAAATATTCCTCTTAGACTAAGAGTGTTTCATATATATCAACATAAATTGTATGTGAGAAGGCTTTAATGCTAAGGTCCTACATAACTAGTAGTACCAGGAAAACACCATAAAATCTCATTACAAAATAGATCCACATCCATGAAATCTAATAATCCATGAAATCTAATAATAAAATATGTCCATGAGCCCAGCACACAAAGCGAAACAGCTTTTCAAGCTTCAGTCACTAGGTGGCAGTCTAGTAAAGTAAGTTTGCTTCTCCATACAGAAGCACTCTAAAGGGTTTCTAAGGAAACACTTTGTGTTTCCCTTCACTTATGGCTTACAAGGAGCCTGGGAACATCATGTTTCAGTCCTAGAACTTATTTTAAATTCAACAGTGTATCCCATCAATAGGTGTCATAAAAAAGTGCATCTGAGCATGTGTAGAGTAAATTCTATCCACTACTGAAAAAATGGACAATGCTTTATACATGGAGAACTGAAGAGCAAGGCTTCCAAATCCCCCTTGTATGATTTATAGCCCAGTCCTAATCTGACCTTATGTTTCACCATAAATCTTACCATAAAGCATGTTTGCTGCACCCAGGAAGTAGGCTGTGCTGGCAGGAAGGTCTGCACCATCCCACCAGTGCTGCACGCAGCTGAACAGAGCAGGTAAGAAACTGCTGGAGGGAGGGTGGAAGGGGTTAGGGAGGTGTGTAATAGGATGGGGAAGGTGGGGAGAGGGTGGCTGAGGCCTGTGAGGGTGCCAGGGAGGCAGTACTGGCCTACACTGAATCCTACTCACCTTCCCATGCCTGGAAGCCCAACACAGGGCTTCTCGGACTTGCACAAGCAATTTTGCTGGTCCCTTGTGCAGGCTGGGGCTCTAAACAGGTAAGGGAACGAAACCTCCAGCCTGCTCCTTCCCAGCGCTGGATTCAGTGTAGACCATACAGCCCTGCTGCGCCACCGCTGGTCCCTTTTGCCGCCCGTCCCTTTTATTTGGTGATGTGCTATGGCTTCGACATCCTTCCTGGTAATATCTACATTTCCTGCCCACGTGATTAGGGCAGATAACAGAGTCATTATGTATGCCTTCATAATGAGTGAGGCCCATCTCATTAGGGCTGTGGATTGCTAGTGTAAGGCATAACCACACAAGTAAAATACTTGCAATTTAAATAGTAGTTGATGTGAATCTCATTTCTGAGGCTGTCAAATTTTTCACGTCAAGGCTGGGCGTGACTTTGCAGGGCTACCCTTGAAAAGCGTTTGAAAGATCAACTGGCCTAACATGCAGCTGCAAGGGTCCGTGTTGGGGCCCACGGCTGGGACCATGCAACTCCTGAACTTTGCTATCTGCATTGGGTATGTTTCCTGACTCAACTCAAAGTAGTGCTTATCACCCTGGAAGCCCTTAACACAGCCATTTTCAACATTTTTCTTCTCATGGCTCACTGACCTCTATGGTTTTCATCTCTCGTGATGTCACTTCTGGCTTCCAGGAGACTCTTCTGGATTCTGTTGCTCTGTCTCTAGGACAACTGTCTGTAGTCTGATAGGCAATTTGTTACTACAATTCATTACTACAAACAATTGCCCCAGAAAGAGAGTTGCAGAACCTGGAAGAGTTTTTCACCAAGTTTCAACTGTTGTGCTCCAAACTCGGAGTGACCAGATGTCATAACAGCAAAAGAGGACGGGGCACCCCAAAATGTAGGACATCCAAGAAAAATGTAGGGCACGACAAAATAAAAGCTTATAAACACCTGTATATTGAGTTCATGTGGTTAATTTAAACACTATATTTATTATTCAATTTAAAACTATATTGCATATAATTTATTACATATAACTTATTAATTACAAGAAGGTTATGCACTGCCTACAGGGGCTGCTCACAGGGAAAAGGAGGACATTTAAGTTCCTTTCCAGGACACAGCTAAAAAATAGAACATGTCCTGGAAAAAGAGGACACCTGGTCACCATGTCCAAACTCCCATGCCCAACCTGCAGATCTGTCACTAAACACCAGCTGAAAATTGCCGCCTCATTGGTTCAGGAATGGGATATCTGAAGGACCATCTCTGCCCACATGAATTTGTCCACCCTGTCTGGTCATCACTGAAGTCCTTGCTGCATAATCCCTTGACTTTTAAGGAAGTGGTTCCCAAAGTTTTCTGACAGGTGGTTCCTTTGGCCTACTGGTCTATTGGCTGTGGCTCCCCATTAAGGTTGCAATCCTATACATTTTATAGGGCATCAGGTTTTTAGCGAAGATTCCATGGCTCCCCTGGCTAGTTTCCATAGTTCCCCAGGGAGCCAAGGCTTACAATTTGGGAACCACTGTTCTAAGGAAAAGTTCCAGTACCTTGACCTTAGAACCTCCTTCCCAGGGGCAAATTTATACTCCTTTCTGTTGGGCTTTCAACTTTTTAGATTCATCAGGCATTTTAGTTGAATTAATTTTCCTCTTGCTGAATTGCTTTCATTCCCACTAGTCTTTGCATTCTGTTTTTGGTATTTTTGTTTTATTTTCTTGTAACTGTTGTTTATAATTATGTTGCCTGTTAGTTTTAAAACTTAACTGTTGTGAGCCACCATGGAGATCCTTTTGGGAATTGAAAGGTGGGGTATAAGTTCTGTAAATAAATAAATAAATTTTAGGAGGTACAGGATGAATTCTCTTGGACACTTGTTTCCCATACGGAAATCTCCTAACAGTAAAGTTGTATGCTCAGTTCCTATTTCTACAGGAAAATCTTACTGGCATACAAATCTACCCCAGAACATGAACAGAGTCAGCTAAATTTGGATAGAAAATTAGTAATAAGAACCTTGTAGACATATTTATTCTGCCTGACTTTTGATTCTTGTTCTTTTGGGGATTCTAACACTGGTTTTATGCTGATTTAAATTGTTTTATCCTGTTGCTTCTTGTATGTGTGTTTTATTGCTTTTATCTTTTTACTCTGTAAAACCACTTTGTGGAGATTTTCTCCATAAAAGTCAGGGCCTAGGAGAGGGGGGGTAAAGGGGGTAATTTGTACCCAGGCCCTGGGTCAGAAAGGGGGCCCAAGAGTCAAAGGAGGGGGCCCAGAAAGTTCCTGGGACCTTACATTTTCCTATCTCACCTGAATTTGCTACCTGGGCTCTGCATCAAGAAGCCTGATAGACCTGGGCTCCAAAGTGCATCCTGGCTGTCAGCACCTTCACCCTGCCCTGTTTTCCCCTCCCCTTCTACCTAGCCCCATTGCTCCCCTCCCCCTTTGGGAAGGGGCCCAAAAGAAACTTTGTACCCCCTTATAAATTCCTCTCAGAGGCCCTGGTAAAAGTGATATATAAATAAAGAAAATAAACTTTTTCACCAGTAGAAGCTGACTCTACAATGGAGAGAGAGAGAGAGAGAGAGAGATGCATGTGAGAGAAAGCATGCATTTTTTCTGTGAGAGAAAGGTAATCCTGCTGCATATTTTTCTAACCCTGTTTTTTTTTTAAGTCAGTTTCTTCTTTGTCTTCTTTTTAAAGTCAGACTTCTTCTCAGAATTCTTCAGAGAATTCCTTTCCATCCTGATATACTGATAACTATTGTAAAAGCATGGCATAAACAGATCTTTCCAATGAGACTTCAACACAAATCAGCTCAAAGCCGACCAGGCCCCCTTCTCTTTTTTCTTCCATATCCGATCCCACTAGAACAGTGTTTCTCAAACTGTGGGTCGGGACCCACTAAGTGGGTCACTAGCTAATTTCAGGTGGGTCCCTATTCATTTCAATATTTGATTTTTAATCTATTAGACTTGATGTTATTATGGTATGTGATTGCATCTGGGGAAATGTTACAGACCTGTACTTTTAAAAGGCTACTATGTATATTCTTTCAACAATGATAGTCAATCGACTTACTCCTGGGTAAGTGTGGGTAGGATTGCAGCCTAGGATTGTTAACAATTTTCCTGCTTGATCATGTCACTTCCGGTGGGTCCTGACAGATTCACATTCTAAAAAGTGGGTCCCGGTGCTAAATGTGTGAGAACCACTGCACAAGTATGTTCTTATGATAATTAGGAGACCTTCATGGTTTGTGATACATCTGCTTATAATGTTCTCATAACATCCAGAAAACTTCATGGTTTATGATACGGCCACAGCCTAACAGGCAGACCCTCCATTCTGAATACTTCAACGGTGCAGAAAATCTGGGGTTTAAGGAGGCATAAGATGTCTAGAACAACTGTATGCAGAAAGTTAATTGTGTGTCATGCCCTCCAACATGCGACACTGACAGAAGGGGAAATCCTATCTCTTCAACCTAATTCAAAACGGGCATATTGCTACATTTAACTACCGCCCAGGGAATACAGACATTTGAAAATAAATAGCCAGCATGTTGCCCGCCTAATCAGATTTTGCCGAGACTGATTTTTCATCTACTGAGGGCAGTTGCTATCGTGTTCCTACCACCATGGCTAAAACAGCTTGGTGACCCAGATGCAGCTATGCATAGCAAATGAGAAGCAGTGAAATAGATCTAATTCCAAGAGGCTTTTCCTTGTAACTAAATCCAGCTTGGCTGGTGTCCTTTGTGCACACACGTCTGTGCATTTCATAATAGGATCTTAGGGTTAATTCTTAAAAGTAGCTAAATCAGAATATTACTAGTTTCCCCAAGAACCCAGTATGTATTTACACAGTAACGTAGTGCTAATATTTTTCAAAGGCGTCTTAGAGAACACTAGGCAAACTGTGGTCATGCTAATCAATGGAACATGAATAAGTATTATCATTATATTAAATGTTTTGTTTAATATGAACAATTATACCAGTGCTTGTATTCAGTAGCACAAACCAGGAAGTCTCCAGTTCAAATCTTGCTTCAGTCATTAACTTGTTAGACTTAAGCAAGCCACACTTACACCTGCCAGACAGACCTTTTCCATGTAGATGGAATATATGGTTTGCCAGAAGCACGCTGGAAAGACCTGTCCCCACTGATACGTTCTGAAACCCCGTGTGCATAGCCTCTCTAAACTTGAATGTTGCAACTGGGGAGGGATCAACCATTGATTAGGAAGGCTGCTGCCTAGTAATCATTAGACCTTAATCATGGGAAGGATCTCTCCCAAGTAGAGCAAACTGTCTGCATTTAATAAAGCAAAGCATCTCAGAAAATCTGATGTGGCCAGAACTGTTGTCTGAATGGTAAAACAGAAAGAGGTGTTAGATATAGGGTGCAATCCTAACCAACTTTCCAGCTCTGACATAGCTGTGCCATTGTGGTGTGTACTGCATCCTTCACTGGGGAGGCAGTCAAGGGGGCCTCCTTAAGGTAAGAGCAGGTTACCTTATCTTGGGGCTGCATTGCAGCTAGGTCAGTGCTAGAAAGTTGGTTAGGATTGCACCCATAATCCTGCACACTGCATTTCATGTGTAATTTTTATTACAGTGGGGCCTCCGTATTTGAGGATCCTGTATCTGTGGTTTCAGTAAACCCCCTTCTCACAAGTCCTTTCCGGAGCTGCCCTGGCTTCCCCCCTTATAATGCAATAAAAATGTCACTTCTTGTTTTATGATAAAACCAGAAGTAATGTTATTTTCAATCCTTCTGAGCCCCACAGAATGGGGCCCCTTGCCTCCAGAGGGAGTGTTCCTCTGTATTCACAGATTCAGCTATTCGCAGCGGGTTCAGGAACGGAATCCCTGCTGATACGTGGGCATGTATTTGCAGTAGGAATAAAGAATGCATAGATTGAGACTATGAATTACTGAAACATCCCAGGTATTTGGCAATGTTAAATAAGCTTAACAGTGCAATCCTGACATGTTGGCATCCTTCAGTCTCGGAAGACTATGGTATTGCGCTCTGAATGGTGGTTCTGGAACAGAGCGTCCTCTCCAGTGCGCGAAGCCTGGGTAAAGTAGATATGGAGGATAGGCTGTTACCCATGCAGCAAAATCCCCCTCTCCATGTCGCTGGAATGGTCCAATTGAATTATTTAACAGCCCGAAGGTAGGAAATTGGATTTTGGTGCTTTTTCCCCCCTTGTTACAAGGCATTTAAAGGTGGACCTCGGCATCAGTGATGAGTCAAATCAGTGGATACCAAATCAGTGGATACTGAGGTCCCACATCTACACTATTATGAGTGCTTCCAGTGTTGACTTGGTTGCACATCTCCCTCTGAAAAGCCCTTTCCAGACGTTACACCAAGCATGTGGAAATGAAGTGCAAGCCACTTATACCAGTGGTTCCCAAACTGGGTCAGGACACACTCGTGTCAGTGGATACCAAATCAGTGGAAAATTAGCCTAATTCTGGGGTGGCAATAGAGGAGCAAGAAACCTGGAAGCGGATCTCTAAAGTCAATTTTCCACTGATTTGGTATCCACTGACTGTTTTCATCCACTAGGGGTACCAGAATAGAGCCTCAGTGGATAATGAGGAATGACCTGTATTATTAATAGGTCCCTAAGGGTGCAATCCAAACCCCTTATGTCAGTGCTTTCCAGCACTGGCATAGCAGTGCCAATGGGATGTGTGCTGCATCCTGCAGTTGGGAGGATGCTGCATTGCCCTTATGTCAGTGCTGGAAAGCACTGACATAAGGGGTTAGGATTGCGCCCTAAAGCACACAACATGTCTCCACTTTCCACAAGTGCTCTGAATATTTTATTCCTTGTTCCAAAATATACCATCCTTCATCCAAGGAGCTTAAGGTGGTGTCGCCTCACAACAACCCTGTGAAGTAGGGGAGGCTGTGAGATAGTGACTGACCCAAGGAAGCTTCAATCACTTTAAAGAGACCGTGAGCTTATAATATTTTCCGAACAGCATGGCAGGATCTCCTTCTACCCTCTACAGGCTTATAGTTGAAGTACATTCCTCTTGAAGTCACAGTTTACCCACAATCATAAACAAATTAAACTCTCTCTGTCAACATAAGAAACCAAGTCTCTAAATCACAGCATGCTGGGATTGAATTGCAACCCCTATCATCTACCACTTACAGCTATCAAAGCATATAACCGGATTAGTGGGGAAACAGCTGTATTGCATACACATTTAAGCTCTTTTAAACAGCAGGCTTCCTTTCTGCAACAAAGCACACCGCTTCGCATGGTAGAAATGCAAATTCCAGGGGAAATTAGAACATATTAATCCCTGACAGTCTTTACATGGTTTAAATACCTCCTACACTCTATTCCTCCCTGGAAATAAATTGCAGTGACTCCACTATATATCCCAGTTAGTATTGGCACAAGTGTAAATATGGGTCCCTCTTCTCCTAGAGCAGTGTTTCTCAACCTGGGGGTTGGGACCCACTAGGTGTGTTGTGAGCCAATTTCAGGTGGGTCCCCATCCATTTATTTTTAATATATTACTTACTTCCTTAACACACTATTTCTCAAACTTACTTCCTTAACACACTATTTCTCAAACTGTGGATCAAGACACACTAAGTGGGTCATGTGCCAATTTCAGGTGGGTCCCCATTCATTTCAATGTGTATTTTATTTTTAATATATTAGACTTGATGCTACCATGGTACATGACTGCATCTGGGAAAATGTTAGAGCTCTGTACTTTTAACAGGCTACTATGTATATGCTTTCGCCAATGACAGTCAACGGGACTTACATCTGGGTAAGTGTAGGTAAGATTGTTAAAAAGTATCCTGGTTGATGATGTCACTTCCAGTCATGAATCGCTTCCGATGGGTCCTGACAGATTCTCATTCTAAAAAGTGGGTCCTGGTGCTAAAAGTTTGAGAACCACCATCCTAGAGGATGACATCTAAGTAGCTTGAAGGTCATTTCTATACATTGTTGCAAATGCTAAAGCATAAAATTTAGTAATAGGAAGGATGCTTTTTTCTAATACTTTAAAAACATGGTTAAAAAGTTTGAGATGCTAACTATTGTTAAATAGTTAAAACAGATTGGTTAAAAAAAATCTAGAATATAGTGTATTTAGGAAAAAAAATGACTTATGTCTGACCTAGTCAAACCAGTAAGATAAACATAAAAGCAACCCCACAACCAAAATGAGTCAGCCAAAGCAACTCTATTCTGGCTACATTTGCCTGAAGTGGACCTCCTGGCAAAGTTAAGTTTTGATTCTTCATTTCCTGTTGAGGAAGGGGGAGGGAATATACAATTGTTTCTGAAAGCCAGTCACCCATGACTGCTCCAATCAAATATCATATAATATTTATGTAGCGAGGCACACTAAAGCTATATATTATGCAAATTGAATTGTTGCTGCATCATTTTCTCAAGCTGTTTGTCGGACAGCGGACTCTCTTCAGAAACTACTGTGTGAGAAACTACTAGAAAGAGTGCCATATGCTATGTTCTGCGCCTGTCTGTGGGATTTCCCTTCCCCTGAGGATGAATGCTTTGAGACAAAAGCATGCCTGACTCCTATAGCAAAGTCCTCTGAAAGAAGCATCTGCCCCTGGAACCAGGAAAAATAAATAGACTTGATGTTCAGCACGTCACATTTTCATTGCAGGGAGTAATAGGAAATGAATTTGCAAGCATTTCGAAATCTCACTAGAACCAGAAGCAGTCATAATTTTGATTCAGTGCTCAATTTCTTCTCCACCCCTTGCTCCCACACAACCCTTCTGGAAAAGAATCCTGGGAAATTCCTTCAAAGTTCCTACTCAAAGACAATTTCTACAAAAAAAAAAAAACATTCAGAGAAAAACAGCTATAAAATGTTCACAGGACATAAACTCGATATATATTTGAATACGCCCTAGGGAGAAATGCAGTTGGTATTTAAGTACTGTATCTAAGAAACACAACTGGCATCTAAGTATTGCTTTGAGATGCAACCCATTTAAACCTCCTGATCCCAAGGATCTCTGGGTGTATTTCATAGACCTCACCAACTTTCCAGCATTGATGCAGCCATGCCAATGGGGTGTGCACTGCATTCTGTGCTGGGGGGGGGGGGGAGAACAGGCATAGAAGCCTCCACAAGGTAAGGGAACTTTTGTTCTCTTGCCTTGGAGTTGCATTGTAGCTGCATCGGTGCTGGAAAGTTGGTTAGGATTGGGCTGTCAGTCATGTGAGCCACCTCGCAGTAGAACTTTACATGTTGTATCCAGGAACTTAATGCCAAGGCATGCATGCACTGAACCTAGCCATGCATTTCCATGTGAATGGCTGCACCAGAGTTCATTTTCACAGATCAACGATTTGTGCATGTGGTATAGAAATTGTACCTGCATTGAAAAGCGCATGTGAATAAGTGTGCCCAGCTACAGACAAACAGTGATTGTACCTGGGTACACAGATGTGCTCAGGTAGAGATTAACAAGTGAAAATCCCATGCCAAAGGGTTCTTTAAAAGCCTTTTTTTTCCAATATGAACAACACTAGATGTTTTGGCAGTATTCTTCACTTTATTTCACAACACTTACTCATGCTTACTCATGGCATCCAGAACAAACTTTACTTTTATCATGCAGTTTGTGATGTTTTCATATGGGATTTTTTAAAAAGGTGGTCTGGTTGCAATTCCATGTGAATATTTTCTTCTGCAGTTTGTTTTCACAACGGCTGATAGGGCTTCTCCTTCTCCTGCTGCCATGATTATAGTCTTTCCTATCTGTTTCAAGTCATGACTGATAGAGAATTCATGTGGTCAGAATTGTGTTCAGAAACAGATCTGAACGTGTGTTCAGAAATAGACCCGAGTTCTTCCACCCAATGTTGACACAGTACTGCGTAAGACCTGACTGCAATTTCCCATGGGTGAAGAGCACCGTTCTCTTAACATTTGATTGCATATTCAAATGGAAAATCAACCACGGGGACAAACCTGAAGTGACTAATTTCCAATACAGTATCTGAATGTTTTAGCTCTAAGGTAAAACAGACATTCTGGGGCAAACAGCAACAGAGGATGTCTCAGAAGAGCAGCTGAGGGGTGTAAAAACAGAACCTGGACCAAGTCCCTGCTGCTGTTCACACTTACAAAGAGTTTGTCAGTGAGCCATTTGTCTGTACTACCAGGAGTGAGTCAATGGGCGGAGTCAGGATTACTGGTCCTTGAGCCTGTGATTGGGGCACAGGTTAATCCCCTTCCCCCAGCACCACTGCTCTAATAAAATTATAGATGAATAAGGCCATGATTAGATCTTCCATTTCATGTGCAGTTTGGCCCTAATGGCTGTAGACATTGATGTTATCATTTAAAGATTAGCAACTCTTGGTGATGAGATAGATTCTTTCCCATTAGTTTAGTGAGGAGCAAAATGCCTTTGTTCTCCCTACCCCAATCATCATCAGTGATACTCACTGTTTTCAATCAAGGGACAGGGCAACAGAATAACCCTATTCCAAAAAGACTTCTGTCTCTTTGTTGGAATGCTTATTAATGGCCTTATATAAATATTATTAATGATCACCATAAACATCTCGAGAGATTACCTGATCTGGACTGTCAGTACTATTTTTATGTGAAGAACATTCAGAAGTTGCCCCAAATTACATTGGAAAATAAAAAACTTGTCTCCATGATCTACATAAAAACAGTATACTTCCAGGGCAGGGCAAGGGTAGATTTTATGCCTGGCTATGTACAGCCGCAACCACTAAATACTCCCAATTTATATACAACTTTCAATTTTCATATACAACTAAGATCATAACTATTTTGATGTTTAAACAGCTTTGAAAAACACATCCTTGGGCCACCAGTTCTGGGTTACAGGATACTCACTGAAACTACGTTCACAAAGTCATCATCAGACAAGGTTTCCAACATCTCAATGACGGATGTTCGGATCAACTTCAAGGTCAACCCACTGACACTGCCGCTCCTACAAAACAGGGTTTTTTGAAAAGAAAAACACTCTGTCAATATATTTTGATTGCAGCCAAGTTTTTTAAAGACAGGTCACTTAGTATTAATTTGATACTTTGAAGCATCTGTGCACATGTAACCTTGGGAGCATCTACTTGATGTCAACAGACATCCATTCCCCCATTTTCTTAGCTATAGGCATAGATTCTGTTAGATCAGTGGTCACACTTTGGGCTGCAAGGGCCACACTGCTCGGTCTTGCTCTTATGATGGGCCAGTGCAAGTCACTTACAGGAAACAATATAGACATTTTATGCATAACTCTAATGATGTTCACAACAGAAGAAAAATATTTGCAGCTGCAAGGCGGAGACAGCTCTCTCTCTCTCTCTCTCTCTCTCTCAGTGAAAGCAGCCTAGTCCAGCAGTCACTTCATCCAGCATGAGGAAGAAGCATCAGCTGCTCCCAAACTGTGGGTTCATAGACCACGAGTAGGTCAAAACCTAATTTTTGGTGGGTTGCAAAATGACAAGGCAGATTTGGGTGCTTTCAGGAAAATACAGTACAAATAATTTGCACGTATGTGGGCTGGGAGAGGGACATCTCCAATTTTATGTTTCAGACCACATACAGAGACTGAAGTAGATTCAGGATTTTCAAAAGGAAGTGTTCCTTTAAGCATAATAAACTCATAGAATTCACTAAATACAACATGTGGTGATGACTGCTTACTTACAGCCCAATCTTGAGCTCTTCAGTGCCAGTGCAGGTGTACTGCCAGCGCTGGGTGTCGCAAACATGCCATAAGGCACGTCAGCAACATCTGAAGAGGAGGGTGCTGACAAGGTCATGGGCTCAGACTTGAGAAACCCCATTGCGGGGCTTGGGGCTTCCCCCCAAGAGACCTCCAGTGGCTGCCACAGGGCCGCAGAATGCAGCAGTTAGCTGCTTTGGCGCCACTGCACCCAGCAGCAACACCACCTTTAGGATTGGGCTGCTAGCCTGGCTTAAAATGGGATCATACAAATTCATGGAAAACAGACCTATCAATAACTATTAGCCACAATAGCTAAATGGCACCTCCCAGTTCAGAGACAGTGTCTCTTTTGATATAAGTTAATGGGAGAGAATCATCTGGGAAGGCATATCACCTTCATGAACTGCTTACTGGCTTCCGCGAAGAACCTGGATGGCCACTATTGTAAACTGGATGCTGGACTAGAATCAAACAGGTCTCTGTGTATGCACAAGACCAATTGATATTATCAGCGGTTAAACTGGCCTATGTTCATGCATACAAAAAGGTACAAATGCTCTTCCATTAAAAAAAAAAGGGAAATACCGCTATAGTTATTATGGAATGCAGAAAATTTTAATTTTAATGATATCCAAGAGCTGCTACTCTTCAGAATTTGCTGACAATTTTGCCTTCTGTGCTGAAGTGTACAGTGGCACTCCAGTCATGAAAATCTTAGCTTATGAGCACAATGCAAAATGTAAGGTGGGTTTCAAAGACTACACAGTCTTCTGAGCAAGAAATGGGTAACCCAAGGGCACCTACATAAGAACAGCCCCGCTGGATCAGGCCATAGGCCCATCTAGTCCAACTTCCAATATCTCACAGTGGCCCATCAAATGCCACAGGGAGCACACCAGATAGCAAGAAACCTACATCCCAGTGCCACTCCCTCCTTGCACCTGGCATTCTGACATAACCCATTTCTAAAATCATTTTCTGAAATGTTTGTTGTATGATCGCCCTTCCTTTTTCAGAGTTCCATGCACATGAGCAGAGCAGCATGCGTGGGAGGCTACTGAACTAGATGTGCAAGAGCCATAAGACAGTTTCTTAAAGTGCTGCCATGAAATAGTAGTGGTGATGATCCACAACAAGCGTGCAGCATATTTGGGGGAAGGGCTGTAGACCAGCGGTAGAGCACAAGCTTTGTTTGCAGACAGTCCCAGGGTCAGTCTTTGACATCTCTATGTAGGACTGGGGAAAAACCTCTGCCTGAAACCCTGGAGAGCTGCTGCCAGTCATCATGGCATCATTCTGAGAGAGATGGACCAATTGTGTAGCTCTAGTTTGACCCCTACATCAGTAACTATTATATTGCCCCTTCACTGCAGAAGCAGCTTCCTTGGATGTGTGTATGATCATATACATGAGAATATTGCCATTTTTAGACAGGAAAAGCACATGGATTTTTCCCATTTAACCCTTATTCCTCCAGGAAGACAATGAATGATTAGATAAGAAAAAGCCCAAATGCTAATGCCCAAATGATGATTTGTTGCCCAGAGCTGATTCATGCCCACACACTCTGCAGAAGAACACTAGAGATGTGCATCGCTTCACTGTGGGGATCCATTCTCGCAACCCTGTCATTAAGTGGCACTGTTCTTAAACAATGTTACCTGCGCAAAGCCTCTGGAGCCAAGGGGAGCTGTGCTCTCCTCACCTCCAGATACTTTTCTGAGTTCCACAGAGGCCGTGAACGTTCATTTGTGGCCTCTGCAAGGCTCAAAATGGCAAATAAGGCATAAAACTAGCTACTTCCAGTTTCTGCAGGAAAACCAGAAGTGACTTATTTCACCTTATAAGGCATTCTGAGACCTGGGGAAGGTGCTTCACCTGTACTATGCATTCACCTGTACTAAGCAGCGAGGGTTTACATGAAAAGGATCATAGTTTACCAAGTAATATCCCTGTATAGCTTTCCGCACGAAGTAATTTCTTTTAAAATGCTATTACCACTTTAAATTTGGGAAAATTGATTGTATAAGTTTGGTTGGCTGTTTCTGTTCATTTATTTATTTATTTATTTATTTATTTATTTGTTGTCGTTTTTCTGGTGCTGTTTTTCAGGCGATGCTGTCCATGCTGTGGGCAATTTAAAAAAATTATAAATAAATTGAACAGGCTGACAGCAATGACAACATGCACATGTTTCCTCAATGTTGAGCATACCGAACTGCAGTTGGAAGCATCCCAGGTGCCACATCAACAATGGAGGCAAAGCACACATAAACAGAACTTTTCAGGTACAGCACAAAGCAATATATGAGAGAAATCAACATCTAGCTCTTCACTAGCCCCTTGGCACCAGTCTTAACAAAGGAAGTCTCAAGGATAGCAGCAGAAAGCTGCTTCTCTGCAGCCCACACCTCTAGATCACAGAGATCTAACCTCCAAATCTAACAAGAGAACAAAACAAAACCTCAGAAGCATTTTTTGTTTGCACAATTTGAGGTGGCAGCTCTTAATTTATTGTGACATCATACAATATTGTTTTTAATTAACAACGCAAAATGAAAACATCCAGTAGAAAAATGAAAAGACAAATGAGCATTTTCTACCACCAAAAATAATTAATAAAAATACCATATACCCAGAAATGTTCACTTATCTGGCATTTAATTGCTTTCATTCACATTCAAACATCTTTAAAACACACACACACAGGGGGGAGAGAGAGGGAAATAGCACATGCACAAAATAATTCTTATGAGTGTAGAATAAATAATGTATGAGCAATGCTTAAGAGGATTGAAGGAGACAATGATTCAGTCATGCTGAACTGGATCAAGCCATTTGGAATATAATTCCAAGCTTCCATCCCTATGGATTCCAAGCTGAGCTCACAAATTCACTGTTTACTCTGGTCCCCACTATTTCTTGTGTATTTCATCACACACACTAGCATGCGCCCAAGACATATTTACTTTCATTCATTTAAAAATTTTACATCCGATCCATTTCACATTCCATCCTCCATCCCCACAAGGGCCATCAGGGAGGCTTGCAACATTACTAAAAATAAACAGATTAACAATCACAATTAAGACGATGCCAAACTGAAGTCTACGCAACACAGACCAACCAAAACAGAACCAGAGTATAATTAACAATAAGCCACCTGCAACAGGTGCACATTCACCAAAAGCATAAGACCCCCAAGGACTGTCAGCCACAGTGCCAGAGGATTGGAGGATAGCAAATGTTACACCGATCTTTAAAAAGGGAAGGAAGGGGGACCCGGGAAACTATAGGCTGATCAGCCTAACATCTATACCGGGTAAGATGGTGGAATGCCTCAACAAAGATAGAATCTCAAACCACATAGACTAACAAGCCTTGCTGAGGGAGAATCAGCATGGCTTCTGTAAGGGTAAGTCTTGCCTCACGAACCTTTTAGAATTTTTGAAAAGGTCAACAGGCATGTGGATGCAGGAGAACCCATGGACATTATATATCTGGACTTTCAGAAGGTGTTCAACATGGTCTCTCACCAAAGGCTACTGAAAAAATTCCTCAGGGAATTAGAGGGCAGGTCCTCTCCTGGACTGAGACCTGGTTGAAGACCAGGAAACAAAGACTGGTTGTCAATGGGCAATTTTGACAATGGAGAGAGGTGAAAAGCGGTGTGCCCCAAGGATCTGTCCTGGGACCAGTGCTTTTCAACCTCTTCATAAATGACCTGGAGACAGGGTTGAGCAGTGAGGTGGCTAAGTTTGCAGACAACACCAAACTTTTGCGAGCAGTGAAGACCAGAAGTGATTGTGAAGAGCTCTAGAAGGATCTCTCCAAACTGGCAGAATGGGCAGCAAAATGGCAGATGCGTTTCAATGTAAATAAGTGTAAAGAGATGCACATTGGGGCAAAAAATCAAAACTTCACATATAGGCTGATGGGTTCTGAGCTGTCTGTGACAGATCAGGAGAGAGATCTTGAGGTGGTAGTGGACAGTCGATGAAAGTGTCAACCCAATGTGCGGCGGCAGTGAAGAAGGCCAATTCTATGCTTGGGATCATTCGAAAAGGTACTGAGAACAAAACAGCTAATATTATAATGCCATTGTACAAATCAATGGTAAGGCCACACCTGGAGTATTGTGTCCAGTTCTGGTCGCCACATCTCAAAAAGAATATAGTGGAAATGGAAAAGGTGCAAAAGAAAGCGACTAAGATGATTGCTGGGCTGGGGCAACTTCCTTATGAGGAAAGGCTATGGCGTTTGGGCCTCTTCAGTCTAGAAAAGAGACGCCTGAAGGGGGACATGATTGAGACATATAAAATTATGCATGGGAAGGATAAAGTGGATAGAGAGATGCTCTTTACACGCTCACGTAACACCAGAACCAGGGGACATCCACTAAAATTACAAGCCATGATGTGTATGTGCAACCTCCTGATTTTAGAAATGGGCTATGTCAGAATACCAGATGCAGGGGAGGGCACCAGGATGCAGGTCTCTTGTTATCTGGTGTGCTCCCTGGGGCATTTGGTGGGCCGCTGTGAGATACAGGAAGCTGGACTAGATGGGCCTATGGCCTGATCCAGTGGGGCTGTTCTTATGTTCTTATGAAGGGGATTCCACAATCTGGGTGCCACTACTGAGAAGACCCTACCCAGAGTTCCTGTCAGTTGTACCTCACCAGGTGGCACAAACTAAAGTAGGGTCACTGAAGATGAATGGAGTGCACAGGTAAATTCATTTGGTAGAATCTTCCTGTGCACTAAATATGCCTCTGAGATGGTGTAGCATAGAGGACAAGACATTGCACTATGAATTGGTACTTCCATGCTTCAGATCTTACCTTGCCCATGAATGCACCAATGCAAGCCAGTTCCGCTCAGAATCAGCTATATATGCAGATATAATACAGTAAAAAGTATTACCTGGCGGGCAGCCCAATCCTGAGCTGCACGCGGTGCCTAGGTCTGGCGGCTCCATGGCGGGCTCCTGCTGGATCCTGCACCTCCTGCGCTACCGCGGGAGGCTCCTTGGGAGAAAGGGATGTTAGTCCCCTTCCCCCGGATAAGGGAAGCAGCCCTGCAATGGGGCTACTCACTTTAGTGGTGACCAAAAGATCGCCACTAAAGTAAAGGCGTTCGTGTAGGGCGAGCAGCCCTGCTTGAGCGCCTTGGATCCTGCAGAGCTCAGCTCCGCGGATCCGCCTCTCCCCCACCCCGACACGCCTCCCCCATGCCCCTGGCCATGCCTCCCCCCTCCCCGGAACGCATCCCCCACGCCCCTGGCCATGCCCCCACCTCCTGTTCCGCAGCCCAGTGAGACTGCCGAGCCGCGGAACCCGGGCACTCACAGGGCGCTAGCCCAGCACCAGCCAGCACTGAGCTAGCTCCGGCGGGAGCCTGGTGGTAAGTCCCGCAAACGTGCCTTACGGCACGTTTGCGACTATGGTCCACGGCACGAAGCTGCGCCGCGGACCACAGGATCGGGCTCTGAGGCTGCAAACCTAACCACACTTTCCTGAGAGTAAGCCCCATTTCACAAAATAGGGCTTACTTCTGAATAGACGTGGTTAGGATTGTGCTCATATTTGGATAACCATGACTCCCCAACTCCCTGTGCCAGCCTGAAAAATGTCTTTCTGCACTTTCTTAACTTACAGCGTCATTTTAAGATCCACATCAAGATAATACACATGAAGCACCTTGAATTCTCAACAACTATATTAAATTCTACTACTACTACTACGTAGATTCGAATACACACTATTATGTGCATCTATTCTCCATTTTTTTTTTTAAACCAAGAATAGGTTTTGGGTCTTCAAATTTTATTAGAGGACTAGCAGGAAAGAGCTACTAAATCCCATTCCTTTCCTCTTGCTCCCACCTGCTAGGTACTTTTTGCTCCATGGGGAAACAGTCAGTTCTATCTTCTTTCCTATAAGACACCAACCAGCTCAGGAGTCATTTGAGAGAAGAAGAAAAAACTAGAAGGGAAGGGGTTCAAATAGCCCCTTTCCCTTCTCCTCCTAAAACTGACAGCCCTTGAAAAGCCGTGAAGGTTGCTTTCAATTTAAAATAAAAAAATACAGGAAAATGTCTAAGAAAAAGACATGTGACTGAGTATAACATGTAAATTGCACCTCATTCAATTGGCAACTTCAAGAACTGAGACACAAACAAGAACAGCAATACCAAACAGACAGACAGAGAGGGACACACTTATTCATTCATAAAAGTAAATCAGATTCTTCTGCAGTTCAAAACATTTTCTGGAGTGTTTCTTGTTTGTTGAACAGCTTTTGCAGCTGTTTCAGGAAAAGCATTTCCCAACCCTTCTAAATAAGCATCTAAATGTTTGGCACTCACGCATCCACCAGAATGAGCATGTCTTTGGGAGATGCTGCTCCTTGGATGTACCTGAAATTAAGAAAACATTTGGAAATTAAAAATAGGAAGCTTTCAAAATACAATCCTGGCTTTTGATCCACAGAACTTCTGATGTCAAAAAATACCGGCATGGCTGCATCAAAGATCCCATGGGCTGTACCCTGGCAGGAAATTGATGCAACAACCTATTCTCTGTAGTATTCTCCCTTTTTGGTAAAGCAAGAGTCAAAATAGCAGCAGGAAATCTACTACACCATAGCCTGCCAATCTTCTGGCCTTGAGATGCCATCGGGAATCCAGAAGTGGCGATGATATGAAATGCATCATGCTGTGACATCACTGCCACTGCGTTTAGAAGTCTAGTGCGAGCCCAGAAATAGTGGTAAAAGGGTCAGGGCGGGCAGGAGGGTTTTTCTCAGCCCATAGTTTCCACATGCTGCAGTGCTGCCCACTGTACTGAGCCTGCTGCTGCTGCTGGAAGGCTCATGTCACGGTCTCACTGCCAGGCAGCCACCCCAAGGTGTCATGATGCACGCTGTGCAAAACGATGTGCTGCTGTTTCTCAAGCATTGACAAAGCCCTCAAGCATTGACAAAGCCCACAAACGACAGAAGGTGTTAGATAAACCTTATGTTCCATTTGCTACCTGACATTCCAACAGCTCAAAACAGGCAAGATAAACTCACATGTACATGTTACACCTCTTTGACAAAGAGACATTCTTGCAGCCTACAGGATGCTTTAGGTCTTATAGTCTCCATTCTAGCCTGTGTCTCTGTCATGTTCAGAAGTTGTCATAAACTGCACCCTTCGTTTTTCCTTACTCTCACATCCTCTTCTAGGGGCTAGGATAGGAAGAGTCAGCCATGATTACTTCACCCCACTCTGATAGCTGTCTTTCCCTTTAAGGAAGCATCCTTCACTAGTAAGGAACATTAGCTGCTGTTTTGCCAAATCCCAGGTACGTTGACCAGGTATTGTCTTAGGGCCAAGCCCTTGTGCCTGATGTATTCACAGTGTTATATCTCAAGTTCACAGAACCATGTTAACGCTGCTCACACTCACACACAAAACTCATCACGCATTCCTCTATATACAGATTCTGACCTTCAGAGTAGAGATTTATTTGTTGGAGTGCTAGAGAGCAATTCATGAAGTCTTAATAAAACTAACAAATGTTTTATCCAGCCAGCTGGGCTGACACAAGCCTCAGCAAGGAAGCTGGCGCGGAGGCTTGCATCAGCCCAAGTGAACGGCTGGATTGTGCCCTTAATATCAGATCTACTTTTTGTCCATGTTCTGGAACCTAAGCTCAGCTCAGACAGAGCTAGGAAAACACATCCAAAAGGAGATTTTTAGGGTTGTGATAGCCAAGACATTCCAGAGCATTGGCAGAGAGGAGATGTACATGTTGTCTGAGACATGGACAGAAGGATGTGGGCAATTTCACCTGCCTCTTAACTAAAACTTACCATGGTCTTCTACGGACATCATACAGATCAATCTTGTTCTGTGTTCGACTCTTGTCTACCCAAGGGGATGCTGAAAATGAAACAGCAATGTGTCATGAATGTCACTCAAGGTTAATGATAACACTGATTAATTTTATAGAACTTTATACTTTGAATAAAGTAGTTATTAAAGTAGTAATCAAATGGGCAGTTGTCATTTCTTGCTGTAATGCAGCACCTTAAAGTGCAATCCTAACCCACTTTCCAGCATCGACATAAGGGCAATGCAGTCTGAGGAAAGGGAGCAACATTCCCTTACTTTGAGGAGGCCTCCATGAGTGCCACCCAACTGCAGGATGCAGCACATGCCCCACTGGCACTGCTATGCCAGTGCTGAAAAGTTGGTTAGGATTTAGGCCTTAGAAGAATGTCATATCATTCTCTGTCCTCTGTCATATCAGGACAGAGCTAGGCATATGTTATGAAGAACTGAACTATATGTTATTAAGACTACAATAATAAAATCCATATGTTACGTTCCACTTTCTTCTGATATGCCTTCAACCTATGCCTTCCTGACACAAACGCAACATTCTTTTTTCCATCCCATTCTACATCCTAGGCTACCACTGGTAGGGATGGAGGAATGTGCCGTATCCAAACCACCTTCCCGGTCGTGATCTACCTGCACTGATCAATGGGGGACGAGTCAGTGACATAGTTGGTGCAGGTTTGAGTTGACCCATTGCAGCTGCGGGGGCTTACCCTAGGGCAAGGGGCAAATGTTCCTTTACTCCAAGACCTCTAGCAGCCAAAAATCCCCCTCCAAATGCAGTGGA
The DNA here is from genome assembly GCF_035046505.1 of Tiliqua scincoides. Lineage (NCBI taxonomy): Eukaryota > Metazoa > Chordata > Lepidosauria > Squamata > Scincidae > Tiliqua > Tiliqua scincoides. The sequence goes on along the minus strand of NC_089827.1, from coordinate 22,576,018 downwards.
AGCCACATCATCGTCGCTGCATCAGTGTACAGGGATTTATTTAGAATTGGGCTGTTTATGAGGCACGCTGCCTATACGTAGTGAAGCAGTTTTCTATGCTGCTTGGACAGTTCTCTAATCATGCCGACATTAATCCACGTGTGTGTGTGTACCTGGAGGGTTATTTTGTATGAATGTTTTGCCAGAAGGAGTAAATTCTATGGTTCATGCCACAAAATGTCAACTACCTCTATGAACAGCACTAATTCTTGGATGAAAATTTCATATGCAATGAAGGCTGCACTAGAAAACCTTAAAGGCTTCTCTGTTGCATGATTTTATCTTGGAATTATGTCAATGCAGAAAGGGGTCCTTGTGAAACATAAATTTATACTTGTTAAACCTTTTGGGGCATGATTTTCTTTTAGACTTTAAAAGTATTCACATTGATTAGATATCATCTCCTCTGTGCTTGCTGCTCAGCTCAAAGTGATACGATTTTCAATAAACTCCAAGCACTATGAGGTCTTTCTGAATTCTCAGTTGCAAAATAAGCAATCACCATGACACAAGAAGTCTTTCTCTCAGACTATTAAAATGTAGAACTAGGAAGAAATTCATGATACCAACAAACCTAGGGTATGATCCAGCCAAATATAAACACTGTGCAGCACAAGGCCAGGTGCATTTACACATCACATCATTGGACTTACTTGAAAGAGATTGTTGACTTAATGGGATTGTGGCCTTTAAATCCCATTTGTTTAAATGGAAGAGATTTAAGGCCATGGGTAATTCTCCCTTTAAAACAAATGGAATTTAAATGTGTTTCATTTTGCCTGGATCATGCTCTCAATTTCTAGACTTGTTCACAACTAATTACATTCAACTACTTTTCCTACAGCAGCCAGTAAAACACTATATTAGATTAATTTTTTTTGTCACAAATCTGTAAACATATGGGATTATGGTGTCTTCCTGAAAATGTAATACCATTAAAGAAAATTAATGTCAGAGAAATAAAGCGATGAGAACTACAACTTCCTAACTTTATGTCCTTATTCTGTTTATTGATAAGATTGGTAATTATGCTTACGTTCTTTGTGCCATCACCAGCATGCTAAGTAATTGTGCAAGCTTTGGAAGTGGACCCCAGCATCCTTGGCATTCCTTATCAGGAACCAAACCCCAGTAGATAAGAAGGGTCCACTGTATATTTCTTTTGTATGGTATAGTTTGCTTTAGCATGTCCTAGGCCCCCTGGAAGCCTAGGCCCCGGGGATTTTGCTCCACTCCCCCCCCCCCGCCTGATTCTGTATGATACAATGTGACACATTTGAGAGACAGAGCATCTTATTTCTGTTAACATAAAATCTACATGAGGTACAGAGTTTGTTGGCTGGTGCCCTAGGCCTATACAAATCTAAAGTCTGCAATTTTTCTGTACACTCATAAGAACATAAGAACAGCCCCACTGGATCAGGCCATAGGCCCATCTAGTCCAGCTTCCTCTATCTCACAGCGGCCCCACCAAATGCCCCAGGGAGCACACCAGATAACAAGAGACCTCATCCTGGTGCCCTTCCTTGCATCTGACATAGCCCATTTCTAAAATCAGGAGGTTGCACATACACATCACGGCTTGTAACTAGTAATGGATTTTTCCTCCAGAAACTTGTCCAATCCCCTTTTAAAGGCGTCCATGCCAGTCGCCATCACCATATCCTGTGGCAAGTAGTTCCACAGACCAACCACACGCTGAGTAAAGAAATATTTTCTTTTGTCTGTTCTAACTCTCCCAACACTCAATTTTAGTGGATGTCCCCTGGTTCTGGTGTTATGTGAGAGTCTAAAGAGCATCTCCCTATCCACTCTGTCCATCCCCTGCATAATTTTGTATGTCTCAATCACGTCACCCCTCAAGCGTCTCTTTTCTAGACTAAAGAGGCCCAAACGCCATAGCCTTTCCTCATAAGGAAGGTGCCCCAGCCCCGCAATCATCTTAGTCGCTCTCTTTTGCACCTTTTCCATTTCCACTATTTTTTTTTGAGATGCGGCGACCAGAACTGGACACAATACTCCAGGTGCAGCCTTACCATCGATTTGTACAACGGCATTATAATATTAGCCGTTTTGTTCTCAGGTTTCCAGAGTTTGGTATGAAGAATATCCCCAATGGCAGCAGTGTTTGCCACGGTAGTGCCTCCCAGGCTGAACATCTGCAAAGATCTGTGACACTTACAAAAGACATAGGGCACTGCAATGACAGTATTGTGAACCATTGTTCTAAGAATAGAAAACTAAGCAGCTTCTGAAAAAGCAGTCTATAGACAGAACTGAAATAGAAGTTAAAACACTGGACTAAGTTCTAAGCACTATTGAAAAGGCAGAGTTTTCAGGTGCAATCCAGAGGTGCCCTTGGGCCACCCAGGAGGGTTGAGCCTCCTCAGGAGTCAGCAAGGCAATCCTCCTCGGGAGTCAGCAAGGCTGGTGTACAGAGGTAAGCCAGCCTACAAAGGCTGACTTCAGCCTTCGCACCGATGGAAGCAGTGGCTTGACGCAAGGCTCTGGGGTGAGCAGGGAAGAGGTGCGAGTTAGACGTTCTGGAGTGCAGGGAGGGTGGGTGGCCTCGGGGACGGGCCAGTGGAGAGTGGGAGGCGGGATGGGATCCAGCAGTTATGCTGGATTCCCTGTTCCCGGGAAGTTTGGAGTGGTTTCACCTCAGGAGGTGGTGCAAGTCCAAGGAGACCCATAGGGGCCAGGGTGCCTTACCTCTGCTTGAGCCGCTTCAGGCCCCTATGCCATGCTGGATATAGCACAAGCCTCTTGGCTTGCCTGCTCCAGCGCAAGACAGGATTGAACCCTTCATTCTTTGCAAGCAATTGATTGAAAATAAGACTTAAAAGTATCCACAATGTCCAGAGAAATTCAATACAATGATTAGGAGTCATTTGACATGTGTACTCGAGCATGGAGGCAGAAAACACAAATGGAAACAAGTGTGAACCAACCCAGTGCTAGATTATTTTAGCTAAGCTAAAATTTGAACTGGGAATGTGTAGCTCATCCCTAATGCCATTAATTGCAGTGCTATTCCAGCTCTGCTATGCTCCCAGATATGCCTCAGTAAACCATCTGTGTTCCTTCCTAAGCTTTTTGAATTTCCTCCATCTGAAAGGATTCTTTTAATTCTAGTCATAAAATTGAAAATATCAGGCACACAGCGATATACAAGCAGCCCACAAATGTCTCCTCTTTAACGTTCTTTTTTCAAAGCTTAGATTCATTTTGTACAAGCTTCTGTTACCAGCTAACCCTCCCATAACCTAATACGCAGTAATGACTCACTTTGGTAAGTCGCAAATTGAGGCAAAACTATTACCTCCCAGTAATAGTTAACACAAGAGCAGCTGTGCACAGCAAGGCTTTCATTTAGAGAGGCAGCATTTTATTTTATTATAAATTGATTTTCAAAGCTAATCCATTATTTATTTGTCTGAGCAGATAGGAAATCTTCAGCCCTTCAGCAAAGCAGGCTTGTGTTACCTGGGCCAGTCACGTGCAAGGAGACAAATAGAAATCTTATTACTTCAATGAGAAAAAAGCTCAGCAACCTTATACATAGTTCGTGTTTTCTATCTATTAATCAAAGAGCTCCTGAGCGTTTTTTACAACATTCAAGCTGCAATTTTCCTCTCAAATTATCTGTATCCTGTAGGTCTAAACTGGGGTATAGTGTTATTCTAATGATGTTATCATTGACTATTAAGCTGATGAGTGGAGTGAAAATTAACATATTTGTGAAAAAAGAGCATGGCCAAGAGATCATTTTCTATATACTATTACCTAAAATACAGCATATTTTTTTGGTTCGGTTTTTAGTCATGGAACACCAAAATAAAATCAAGGACATGGGACTAGATGACCTTAAAGGCCAGTCCATCAGCAGTAAAGCAAATACTAGAGAACAAAGAAAGTAAATGTGTTGCCCACCACAATATGGTAATGAACTATTGATTTACAATTACAACCTTAATTACATCCATAATTAAGACAGAATAGAAGAGATATGGAGGAAGGATGGGGAATGGATCATCCTCTGCTATTTATCAAAATCTTATCCAAGTTAGCGGCCTTTGTGCAATCACTTTGTACCATCTCATCAGGAGCCATTCTTTTTTTTTTTTCTGTAAGCATACTGAAATCAATCTAAGATGACTTCTCCATAAGGCCTATGAGTTGTGTTATTGTTTCACACTGTCTCCAAATAGCATGATATTTTTAAACAAGTTCCAATAGTGGAGTGAGCAAAGACATATCAAGCTGCAATCTGCAGATGTGAAAAGAGGCGGTTCAGTCATTTACAGCCCAACCCTAATCTGCGCTGGAATAGGCAGGCCAACTAGCCTGCACCATATTCAGCACAGGTTGGGAGGTGAAAGGAGTGCAACTTGGAGTAAGGGGACTTATGTCCCCTTAACCTGAGTAAAGTCCCAGCCATTTCAATGGGGTTATTCGGATCTGTGCCAGCACGCTGTAATGCCGTGCTGTTCAGGAGGGGGGGTTAGGACTGGCCTAAGTGCTGAAGGCCGGTCCCACCCCTTTCCCAGGCCCAGCCCGCCCTACCTGTAATAAGGATGGCACAGGTAACAGAGATTTGTGCTACATACAAAGAAAGGGAGTAATGTGAGTCTGGCTATAGCACAGAGTGAGGCCTGCATTCCTCCTTGCCTTTTCTTCACTTTGCTACTGACTATTTACAGATTAGAGACAAAGGGCCCAATCCTATCCAACTTTCCAGCCCCGGTGCAGTTGCAATGTAGCCCCTAAGCAAGGGAATGTTCCCTTACCTTGTGGAGGTGTCAATAATTACCTACCCAGCACAGCATGCAGCACAAACCACACATGCATGGCTACACCAGGGCTGGAAAGCTCGATAGGATTTGGCCCAAAGGCTGCAATCCTATCTACCTGAGAGTAAACATCATTGACTAGAATGGGACTTACTTCTGCGTAGACATGCATAGGATTGGGTTCAAAACCATTAATGCATATAGAGCTGCATTTTGTGCATATAGTGCTCCACAGAGTTGCAGAAAGGTTCACCACCACTGTAACAATCAGATTACGTATATACAAGTCCAGAATGTGCCTCAACACATCAGACAGCAGAGCCAGCAGTGACACTATGAAAATGCCAAAAATAATGGCAGCAATAAACCCTGGATACAGTTTGTCCATTTTAAGAACATCACTTTATAGAAATGTAATGAAATGTTTTGTTCTTTTTTTTCAAATTTCAACATTCAAAAACAATTTACTATTCTATCAAGAACGTACTACTACAAACAACTTTACACATAAAAGTTCATCTCATTGCCAATCTGTGTATTAATTCTAAATTCACATCAGGCTTTGTCTTTATAGAATGCACATGAGATAGTGATAGAATAAAATGTATATGAAACACACAGAGAGACATCCATTGCTTCTTTTCATTACAAGTGAAACTGAGCAATTTTTTCCACCACCTCTTGATTAAAATTTGCGAGGGTCACCAGGGTCCAGGTAAAATTGCTCCTGGGCTGGAGCTGGCTCAGAGGTCACCAGTTGGGCATCCTTGGTATAGATACATCCAAATGATATATCCTGTAATTTCAAGCTGAAGAAAAGAGCTGGAACTTATAAAGTGTGAGATTTCCAGGTGGTACAGAGAGGGGTTCTACAATAAACTTGTTTTCAAGATGTGTCTTGACCATTCTGCTCTTTATGACAGGCAGTCTACAGCTTATAATTTTCAAATCCTTCCTGTTTGGGATATGGCCATTGCTCCCCTACGATGCAAAGAATCAATTCCCATGCTGGTCTGAGCAAGCTGTGAAATAGCATCTGAAGCCTCCCTGATAATTTCACTATAGTGGTCCACTTTGACTGTTGTCATATACAAAAAGCATATTGATAAAGAGGGAATATATTATCTGAAACTTCTGAAATAAATGTTGACTACCTGGTTTTACCCAGTGCTCATACCCCACCTGACTTCAAAGGAAAAACATTGAATCGTATACAAAATAAAATTTGACTCCTACATTCCAAGATAATCTTAAACAAAAGACTGGAGCTAGGAAAGAAAAAAAAATCCCCTGGGTACCACTTTGCATTTTCTCTGGAAGCAATCTACAAGTCAGGGCAAATGAGACCGACTCTTTCTGATGACTTAAGCAACTGAAGCAGTGAGTGACCCTATGCTATTTCAGTCATTCACTGTAATTGATTTTCCAGACAAAACTGATAAACTGGGCACTGCTGAAATCTAATCAGTGGGACACAAAGAGATGGATAAGCATAATATGATCCATACTGCAAGAGGCTCAGAGAGAAAGAACCTTTGATGATCAATTCTCCGAAAGAGAATTGATGTTCATTTTAAACCATTCTAAGTAGTTTATGTGCATTGCCCAAAAATGCCATTGCCCAAACGAAATACTGTATTTAGTCTCTTATCCAATTGTAAGCCAACTGTTTGGCGATGCAAGCACTCTTAAACAGTGTGAAGACAGGACACAGGCATTTGCACAAATGTGGTGCTGTTTCTGTTTTCAATCATACATTATAAATATCGCCTACATGGATTGTTAATAAATCCAACAGGAAAAATCAAAACAAAACGTTGAAGGCCATCAGCACTTCAGCATACTATCTAATTCGGAAAGGGTTTTCTTTATATCCTATCTCCTTATCACACAGCTTCATGTTCTCTTCTGAATGACCCTACGGTTCTCCAGAGCAGCAGCAGCAGACCCTTCCCCCAATAAACTGCGCATCAAGGAGTCTCCCCGTAAACCAGACATTCTGGAGGAGGAAATGTTTTCAAATACTGAGTGACTACAGAAGCCAGAATTGAGGTGCAAGGCAAAGCAGGACCAGTCTGAGGAGTGGAAGAACTGTGAGTGCTCTTGGAAATTAAAGTGACAGTAACCATTTTGACCTGTGATAAAGAAGAAGAAACTTGAACACTTCGGAATAGTAGCTTTACGTTCCAAGCGAAATTTATCTGGGTTGTTTACTGCTAGCTCTAACTCCCGTGTAGAAATGTCAAGAATATGTGCATAAAGAAAAGAATACAAATCATGGGATCCAAAATTGGCCACACTAACACGGCCACACTACAGGGGGATCTTGGCTGAGACCAGGGCACAATCCTATCCAACTTTCCAGCGACAATGTAGCTTTGCCAGGGAGGCATGAGATGAATCCTGCGGTGGAGGGGCACTCACGGAGGACTCCTCAAGGTAAGGGAACATCACTGAAATACAGTAATGGGCTAGATGTGGGCAAACAAACTGAAACTTAATCCAGGCAAGTCCATTTAATCTTAGTCAGGAAATCACCTGACCCAGTGATAGCGATACTTTAAATAAACTATTTGGAAGAGTATACAGAAAGGGGTGCAAACTGCACAAGATATTCATGATATATGGGGGCCCTTATCCCATATCTGTGGATTCACTTATCCATGGATCGGATCCGTGGCCCCCTCTGGAGGTGAGGGAAGGTCTGCTCTCCTCACCTCCGAAGGGTCCTCTGATCCCAGCTCAGACATTCGTCCACAGCCTCTGCCGGGCTCGGACTGAGCCTTAGAGGTGAAAAGTTACTTCCTTTTTTTCATAAAACCCCTGGAGAAGCTTAGCTTCCCCCCCCCCCCCGAGGGTGGCAGTAGGCGTATCCGTGGATTCAGGTATCTGTGGGGGATTCCAGACTAGAACCCCCATGGATATGGGGGGCACGCCTGTATATCTTAAAAGAGGTGATTTTGGAGACCTCTTCCTAGAGACAGTACAGGGAGATATACAGACAAATCTTTTAGGTATATCAGGCATAAACCATGTAGGATGAACCATGTAGAAACCATGTAGGACTTGTAGGATGTACAATTTTCTTATCATCCAAAAAGATTTTTTTAATCACTCTTCCTTGAGAAATAAGCAACAGTAATTGTATTCTCAGCCCCCCTTCCCCATATCCTTCACTAGAGATACTTAAGAGTTCAAAGAAGTTGAAATTTTGCTTGAAAATTATGTAAATCCTGGGCATATATAAATATAATTTCCATAATTAGTTTTGGGTCTTGTAATATTTGGGTATTTGCTAATTTGTGATATTTTAGCAATAAGGTGATAAAGAGCAAGAAAGACGTTGAAATGCAGGATGGGTGAAGAACATGGAGAGGGACCAAAATCCAAAACAGAATGGGGGGCATGTGCTCAAGCATAATTTCTTTGTGCCCATTAACACAGACTTGTAAACAGATAACCCTGGCTCCCATGCAACATTGAAAAAAAAAAAAGTCTTGTGTGCTTTGAAAAGCAAGGTTGATGGATCTACTTTCACTTTTGTTAGTTCTTTTTGTTTAACCACCCTATTTCTGGCTGCCTGATTTGTATGTAAGACTTGACAGTATGGTAAATATAGATTATACATAAGTGCACTACCGAAAGACCTCAAGAAAATGTTGTTTGTTCCTTTGATCTAGTGTCAATTCTCCTTTGCACTCTAAAGGCCAGAAGCCTAACACTGCAAACCTATATGCATTTACTTGGGAGTAAGTTCTATTGAACACAGTAGGACTTAATTCTGAGTAAACATGCATAGGTTTGTGTTGTGAGGGCCCAATCCCATCCAATTTTCCAGCACTGGTGCAGCTGCAATGCAGCCCCATGGTAAGGCAACAAATGTTCCCATACCTTAAGGAGGCCTTTGTGACTGCCCCCCCCCCCACAACAGAATGTAGTGCATGCCCCATTGGCATGGCTGCACCAGCACTGGAAAATTAGATAGGATTGGGCCCTCAGTCATTTACTCATGTGTGTCCATCTGCTCCCAAGGGATCTTAATATTTATTTATTTGCAGTATTTATAGCTCTCGTTTCTTAACCCTAACAGTTAGTAGACCTGATTATTTATTTATTTATTTATTTATTTATAGAATTTATATCCCGCCTTTCTGCCCCAGTAAAGGGCACTTAAGGCAGCTTACAAAAGAAATCATATAAAAACATAAAATATATAAATATGTATAAAAATAAAACATTTAAAAACAATAAAACACAATAAAACCTGAACCCAAAATTATAATAAATTTTTTAAAAAATTATTATGGGACTTCTTCCTCCCAGCTGCTAGTTGAATGTCTTGCTACTCTTCTTGCTGATTCTCTTGCCTACATGTTGGAAATACCTGCAGGAACTGAGGCATTCTGGTGCTTGTAGTTCCAGAGAGACTACTGCATATCACATAGGGAGGCAAACTTCAATCTGGGCCAGTTGAACAATGCTCTGGCAATGCTTACTACTTTAAAGCATTATTAAAAGTGAATATAGATAGATGTCCTGCCTTGCACAATGAGGCAACTGGGCAACATTTCACCAAGCTGGGAAAGAAAGATGCGCATGTCTCCCCCCATATGATTGGATTGGGCCATTCAGAATATTATCCAAACCAACCCAATAACATTCAAATTACAAATCCTAGAGTTTCCTGTATAAGTTGTCTCTCTCTGGACCTGGGACAGCAATGCACTGTCCAGAATGTTGCTTGTTCCGTCCTAACTTGACCTCTGATGGGCTCCAACAAATCTTGAAATAATGAAAACTTGAAACAATGAAAACTTGAAATTTAGATTAAAATCTTGATAGTCATTAAACATCACACTCACACCATATACTGAAGCACACTGGATATACTGAAGCACTCTGGGGATTTAAGTAGGATTGGGCTGTTAATTATTATGGTACAGTAATGAGATTTTACATAGAATACAGTAGATGCATGCAAAAAACAAAATTTCTATATTTAACAGTCTATATCAACCCTCAGAAATAGGGGCATTTTTAGATAGATAGATAGATAGATAGATAGATAGATAGATAGATAGATAGATAGATAGATAGATAGATAGATAGATAGATAGATAGATAGATAGATAGATACTCTCTTTTACATAATATATCTAATATTAAAGTAACCTTATTAGATGAACCAATCCTATCCTCACAGCCCAATCCTATCCTTCCCCTCCCGCCAATGCCAAAAAGGGGCTGCCCACCCCCTTCCTAGACCTGATCTGCCTGCACATCAATGTGCACTGGACCAGGTTCAACTTGACCTATTGCAGCTGCTGGGGCTTTCCCTGGGGTAAGGGGACAAATGTTCCCTTATTGGGAAGAACCTCCTGCAGCCAAAAATACCCCTCAGGATACAGTGGAAGTTGCACTGGAGCTGCTACATTGCAGCGTGGGGAATTAGGTAGGATTGGGCTTTTAATTACTATGGTACAGTAATGAGATTCGATAAAGAATAGAGCAGATGCATGCATAAAACAAAATCTCTATTTCAGTTTGAACTTCAGTGGCAGAGCTATAATCTTCAGAGGTACTAAAGATAGTCCATAAGAGCAAACATGTCTACGAAACTGTTGTGCTTCCTTTTAATTTAACTAAGCAAATTACACACCTAGGAGTTGATTCAAGCACTCCCAGTGCTAGAGAGAGACAGTCACCTTTCAAATGCAAACTCATGTTAGTGTCATAGGGAGAACTCCTGCCTATATACAAAAGCCAAAGTGGCTACTGAAAATTTCAAACAAGGTTCCAACTGGGATTTTTCTTCAGTTGTGGTAAATAGCATGGAGTTAATTAATTATCTGGAATCCAAATTCTCTTATTACACCAGTTTTGTTTGTGTATGCATGTTCCAAACTCCAACTCTGCAAGTTTAATTCAGAGGGAAAAAAAGAAATGACTTTGTATATTTCTGCTGAAACTGGCCAGTGATTTTTATGGGAACAGATTAGAGAGAAAGGAAGTGTGCTACAAGCAATTTATTTCTCCAGTAATGCAAATTACCTGGGTAATACCTGGCAAGGCCAGTTGCACTGCCAAAAACTTGCCACAGTAAAGTTGGATCTTCTTCTCTGTTCTTCTTGAAGACTTCATCTAAGGCTCCAGTCCAGTTCAGTTCATTCAATACTATTGTAGCTACAAAAAGGGGAAAAGGACATGTTGTATTACAAAGCCATGTCTTCCATATGTCTTAACCAGAATGTCTCTCTTTAAGGGCACAATCCTAACCAGGTCTACTCAGAAATAAGTCCTATTTTGTTCAATGGGGCTTACTCTCAGGAAAGGGTGGTTAGGATTGCAGCCTAAAAGATTAAAGAATGTGTTTTTAGTGGCAGAAAAACAATTGCATTGGCTACATGTCATATTCTGAAACAATGCTATATTAATCTCAATAATTACTCAAACTCTTTAATCCTATTTATTATCATCAGTACTATTGAGCAACAATCCAGATCGCTGTCATTATTGGGCTTTGCTTGAATATTTTCATCTTTCAGCAGTATGATAATCATAATCTGTCATTCTCTACTATTAGTTATATATGCTTTAAAAAAATGAAAAAGAAAAATTGACATACACTTATAAAGTATAGTAGCATTACTTTCATGCCAAGGAATTCTGTCTGTTGAAGAGGTCCAAATGGTAATGCTGTCTGCCCAACTCTGCTCTAGCGCTGGTGTGGGGAAGGAAAAATAAGGCAGAACTGAACATATGCACAGGACTCGCAGCCCAATATACCTGGACTCACAGCCCAATCATATCCCCAGCGCCGCCGCTGAATGCAGAAGTGCTGCCGGATGCAGTGGCGACAAAGTGGCAAACACTGTAGCCAGTGGTCCCACTGGGGCCTTTGGAGGTCTTCTCATGGGAAGGGAACCCTTCGCCTGAGGAAAGCCCCAGGCCACAAAATGGGGCTTCTCAAGTCTGTGCTAGCTATTTTGCCGGCACAGACAAGAGAAAGAGAACCTCTGTGTTAGACTTTGCAGCCTGCCACAGATGATAGGGTCTGGCAGAGCAGGGCTCTGCTGGTCCCACGCTCCTCCCGGGCTGGTTCCTCCCCCTATCCCAGAATGCATCCTGATCTTGAAAGCCTGCACTACCACCCAGCGGGTGGACTTTACTGCCACTAGCGCCTTGGAGTTGTCAACGCAGTGCTGAGGCCCCGTGCCAGCGGCCCCTCCTCTCTGGGTGTCACAGATAAGCCATACAGCACTTGAGCTCAACACCGGTGCTGGAGGCCCATAAGATTGGGCCCTTATATAGTAATACCTCTCATAATCCTAAGGATTTTTCTCAGAAGGTCAAGAGCTGCTTGAAACACCACTATAAGAGTTGAGGAAATGCCATCTTGGAGCTTGGGTGACTGTGAATCAGGGAACCAAAATAAAGTCCAAATGTAATGACAGAGCAGCTAAGGGCACAATCCTAACCAATTTTCTAGCACTGGCATAGCTGTGCCAGTGGGGCATGTGCTGCATCCTGCAGTTGGGGGTGGGGGCAATCATGGAGGTGGTCTCAAGGTAAGGCAATGTTACCTCAGAGTTGCACAGCCCTTACCTTGGTGCTGGAAAGTTGATTAATAATAATAATAACTTTATTTCTACCCCGCCTTTCTCCCCGAAGGGACTCAAGGCGGCTTACAACATATTAAAAACAATTTAAAAACAAATAAAAACAGATTAACACATACTAAAAACAGCAGTCAGAGTAAAAAAAAATAGGTAAAAAGAGCATAGAGCAGCAGCAAGTCATAAAAGAATCAAGCCTGTAAAAAATATTAAAAGATGTTAAAAAGATGTTAAAAGGCCAAGAACTCAGAAGGCTTGTTTAAACAGAAGGGTCTTCAGGCCTTGCCGAAAGGTCTCAAGAGAGGGAGCCATTCTTAAGTCAAGGGGAAGGGAGTTCCATAGCGTTGGTGCCACTACTGAGAAGGCCCTATTTCTTGCAGCCGCCCCACGTACCTCCCTAGGCGGCGGCACTTGTAAAAAGGCCTTCTCTGATGACCTGAGAGGGCGAGCCGGATTGTACGGGAGCAGGCAATCTCTAAGATACCCTGGTCCAGAGCAGTATAGGGCTTTAAAGGTCAATACCAGCACCTTGAATTGGGCCCGGAAACGAATGGGCAGCCAATGCAGCCGCTGGAGAAGCGGACTGACAGAGTCGAACCGCCTACCTCCAGTAACCACACGGGCCGCCGCATTCTGCACTAGTTGCAGTTTCCGAACCGTCTTCAAGGGCAGCCCCACATAGAGCGCATTACAGTAATCTAATCTCGATGTCACCGAGGCATGGATCACCGTGGCCAGGTCTGCACGATCCAAGTACGGCCGCAGCTGGCGCACCAGCCGAAGCTGAGCGAAGGCCCCCCTTGCCACAGCCGCCACCTGGGAATCCAGGAGCAGCTGCAAGTCCAGGTGGATCCCCAAGTTGCGGACCTGCTCCTTCAGAGGGAGTGCAACCCCATTCAGCGCAAGCCGATAGTCCAGCACCTGCATCGAGGATTTCCGAACCAGGAGAGCCTCTGTCTTATCCGGATTTAATTTCAGCTTGTTAGCCCCCATCCAGATCCTCACTGCCTCCAGACAGCGCTCCAGGTCCTCAACCGCCACCCTGGAGTCTGGAGGAAAGGAGAGATAGAGCTGGGTGTCATCAGCATATTGATGGCACCCCACTCCAAACCCCCGGATGACCTCTCCCAGCGGTTTCATGTAGATGTTAAATAGCATGGGGGACAGAATTGAGCCCTGTGGCACCCCACATCTCAAGGGCCAGGGTGTCGAACAGGCATCCCCCAGCACCACTATCTGGGACCGACCCTCCAAGTAGGAGCGGAACCACCGCAAAACAGTGCCTCCAGCTCCCAACTCGGCCAATCGGCCCAGAAGGATACCATGGTCGATGGTATCGAAAGCCGCTGAGAGGTCCAGCAGGACCAACAGGGACGCACTCCCCCTGTCCAGTCCCCGGCGTAGGTCATCCACCAAGGCGACCAAGGCGGTTTCCGTCCCAAAGCCCGGCCTGAAGCCAGATTGAAAAGGATCCAGATAATCCGCTTCATCCAAGACCCTCTGGAGTTGGGACGCCACCACCCGCTCAATTACCTTGCCCAGAAACGGGATGTTGGAGACTGGCCGGTAGTTATCCAACACAGTGGAATCCAGGGAGGGCTTCTTCAGGAGGGGGCGAACCACCGCCCATTTCAAAGCGAGTGGTAATGTCCCCTCCATCAAGGAAGAGTTGACCACCCTCCCTGTCCACTCAGCCAGCCCACCCCGGGCAGCTCTTATCAACCAAGCTAGGCAAGGGTCGAGCAGGCAGGCAGATGGCCTCACACTCCAAAGGAGTCTGTCCACATCCTCAGGCTGTACAAGCTGAAAAGAATCCCACAACACAGGACAAGCAGTTGCCAAAGGGACATCATCAGACACTGTCAATGTGGCATCCAAGTTGTGACGAATACGATCGATTTTATCTGCAAAATGTTGCGCAAACACGTCACAGCGGCTGACCGTGTATTCCTCCTGGTCTACTGGGGGGGCCTGATGGAGGAGGCCCCGCACCACACGGAACAGCTCTGCCGGACGGTTGTCAGCAGACGCAATGGTAGCAGAGAAGAACGATCTCTTTGCTGCTACCACCGCCACGGAATAGGCTCTGTAATGGGCTCTACTCCGTGTCCGATTGGATTCATCCCAAGTTTTCTGCCACCGTCGCTCTAGACGCCTGCCCTGCCGCTTCATCCTTCGCAGCTCCTCAGTGAACCAAGGAGCCGCTCCGAGTCTGCGACGTGGCAGAGGTCGCTCCGGAGCAATCTCATCCACTGCCCTGGTCATTTCCCCATTCCAGAGGTCAACCAGGGCCTCAGATGAGACGCCAGTCTTGGCAGTGGGGAAATCCCCCAGAGTCCTCAGGAAACCTTCAGGATCCATTAGCCTCCAGGGGCGGACCATAGAAAACGGTCCCCCGCCTCTGCGGAGGTAGGAAGTCGCAACAAGCCTAAACCTTACCAGGAAGTGATCTGTCCATGACAACGGAGTGATCTTGATCTCCTCTACGTCCAGATCACTGCCCCCGCGCCCAGCTGTAAACACCAGGTCCAGCACGTGTCCTGCAGTATGTGTTGGGGCCAAGATCTTCTGGGACAGGCCCATGGTTGTCATGGCGGCCATGAAATCCTGAGCTGCACCTGACGCAGGGGCCTCGGCATGCACATTGAAGTCCCCCAGCACTAATAGGTGGGGGGCCTCCAATGCCACCCCCGAGATCACCCCAGTCAGCTCAGGCAGGGAGACTGTTGGGCAGCAGGGCGGGCGGTACACCAACAGAATCCCAATCCTGTCCGGCCCTCTCAACACAACATGCAGGCACTCGAACCCAGCAAACTGCTGGACAGGGCACCTGGTAAGGGAGATGGACTCACGATAGACCATTGCAACTCCCCCTCCCCGTCCCTGCAATCTTGGCTGCTGCAACACCTGGAAACCTGGAGGACAGAGTTCAGAGAGACTAACTCCTCCTGCCATGTCCAACCAGGTCTCCGTAATACATACCAGGTCGGCTTTCTCATCCAGGATTAAATCCCGGATGATGCAGGTTTTATTATTCACCGACCTGGCATTCAAAAGCAGCAGCTTCAGATCCAGGGACTCACCGCCAAGACCACCAGGCATCCGAGAATTGGGGGAAGGACCAGAAGGAGAGATGATCTGCCTATGATGAACTCTCCTTCTCCTGTAACGGCCTGTCCAACCCCCACCGCCATATCTCCCTTGGCCCGTCACTCTCTTGATAGTGGCACCCCTCTCCTCCCCTGAGCTCCCTCCTAAAAAGAAACACATGTGGCAAGGCCCACCTTCTGAGACTGGCCTATACAGAGAGAGACACCCAGCAGGACTGCTTACAAAAAGATAAAAACAAGGCAGGCCTAGCACTGGGTGTCTCACAGGCCAATCTTCTGCTGCAAAAAGACTGTGCTGCCCTAAAGATTGCAGTTGCTCCTCTCTCCCCTGCCTTAAACAGAAGGGGAGGAATAATCCGACCACTGCTTCAGTTCGTCAGCCAGGAAGGGAGCCTTGGTCTTCAGGGCACGAGCCCCAGGCTAAGAGCCACGGGCCAAGAGCCCTTTGGCTCTTGCCCTTCGGCTCGCGCCAAAGGCTCGCGCCTCTGGCAAGCCAGAGGCTTAAGCAGGTTACCTGCAGGGAGAAAGCAGCCACTCATCAGTCCCGAGACCAGACACAGGTGTTCCCAATCACAGCTCCTTCCTCCACCCTCCTGGTAGCTGATTAGGATTGTGCCCTAAAATTTCTAATATTTTTTGAGCCAACCCACCTTTTATCTGTAGATCTCTAATCTTATTCACATTTCAACGCCTTTTGTGGCACTTTTCAGACCAGCGTGCTATTTCTATTAGCTAAATCAGAGAATATAGCTATACCTCTCTGATGCCAGCACATTCACATATAACAATATAAAGCAGTACCATAGACAACGTTTTGAGTTAACTGCAACAGTTAACATAGGTCACCTTTTCTGGGGAGATACTAAATTAATAAAACAGGTTCCACCGGAGCCAAGAAAAAGACAGAGGGGAACGAATGCAGCATTAAACTGTGACATTAGAATTGTAAAGCTGAGTTGGGACCAAAATCCAAGAGAGTGCTCATTATTGTACGTTAGCAGTGTTTTCATGTTTATGGATGTGATCATTTGCAGAGAGATCAGCTGTGTGCACATTCATATTCATGAGCTGAGCCAGCTTCAGAATTACCTTGAAATACAAGAGCATTTATATGCAAAAGCATGATCAGATAAACATTAAGTGGCCAAAGATATAGAAATCCGGATTCTGAACACAGACCCAGGCCAATTCTTGGGCTACTCATGCAGAAATTAATATTAGTAAGCAACACATATTTTTCAGAGCAAATGAGTGCTGATGGTACTCCGGGATCAAGCCCACTTCTGAACAATGCTGTATTAATAATTGATGGAACAAACAATGAAGCTTAATTATGATACTGATAAATAGCTACTCCTTTCATTCACAGTCATAAATGCATCTCTAATATCCAAAAATAATGCAGTCATGCTAGGCAACAGCTGGTATTCAGTTAATTGGAACAGAACAAGGTTTTATTTATCAGATGGAGCATTATAGCTTTTCCTTTGTCTTTTTCTGATGGTGTTTTGAAGTTGGAGGTAAACAGGTTGCAAAGCTGGCAAACTATATATTCATTAACAGAGGATTAAAGAAGAAGGGGTCTAGGAAAGGTAAACATGCATGCAAAAAAATTATTTTTTTTCAATTATGGTTTCGCTGAACCGTTACTTTCAGCCCACGCCATCATTTATTCATAAGAGCTCTCGGTGCCTGCTTGTGTGGGAGCAATAAGAAATTCATATTTGAGAACACAGCTCAGCTGAGCACTCAGACAAAGCTACATATAACTCAAACCACATCCCCAGCTTTTGCTTGCGTAGGAGAGGCAGGGACAAAATTAAAAGTTAATGTCCAAAGATCTCGGGTAATTCCAGGAGTCATTCTAACCCTTTATTTGTTGCTAATGCAAGGAGGGGAAAGTTGGCCATTAAGTCTCACGGTATAATTGTTTCATGACAAAGGACATGCGAAGATCACTGTGTGCAAAAATATGTCTTACTGCACTTTTCAACAGATGCAACTTTGGGAACAGTAGCCTCCTTCTGGAACAAGACTTGTCTGAAGATAATATAATAAAATTATAAAATAAAGATTCCATTTCTAGCGCCTAAAACCCACCAACGTGTCAATGTAAGTAACTGTCAAGCAGAGAATTAGGGGAAAATAGGAAAGGGGAAAAAAGAAAGAGCAATTTCCAATTTCCACAAGAGCAAAATGACTGGATTCCAACACGAATGAAATCAAAAGAAACATACTACCAAACAGGTAACTATTAGATACCATATCGGTTAGTTTTCTGCCTCAGCATGGTAAACAGATGTACATTATAAGAGCTACTCTTGAATCAATCAACACAGAATTCAGGACATCAGTGACTAAGGGCACAATCCTAACCCGCGCTGGAGCAGGCAAGCCAGGAGGCTTGCACTGTATCTAACGCGGGATTGCAGCGTGCAGCGGATCAGACACGGGCAAGGAGAAGCTCTTCCCCTTACCCATGGGTCATGGGTAAGGGCTGCGCGCCCCTATGGGTGTCCTCAGACCTGCGCCACCTCTGGAGGTGGCGCAAGTCCGAGGAGAGCAGAGTCGCTTGAAGCTGCACTGCTCACCCTGGGGACAAGGGTTGGAATCCGGCATAACCACTGGGTTCCAGCCTCGGTCCCGGGTCCCCACGCGCCTGCCCGGTAACACTCCCTCCCCATGCCCCCACCCCTACCTTTGCCTCTTATGTCGGCACACTCGCGCCAACACAAGCGGCGCCACGGGAGCTGCGGTGGACGCTTCTGCCCCGTCTGTGTGTCGGCGCATCTGAATGCGCCGACATGGCTCCTGCCTAAGGAGGCGCAAATGTGCTTTACGGCACGTTTGCGACCCTCCAGGGCCACTGCACCCTAAGTTTACCAATTTTTGGTTAGCTTTGGGTTACAAGAGGAAAATGTTATAGATGATATACTGCTCAATCCTGAACCAAAAGGTCTGCGGTGAACCAAGAGCTTCCGTGTAGGGCAGCGAGCCCATCACGGAGGCTCTGAATCTAGATATGGAGCTTTGCAAAACTGGTCCCGCCTCCCTCCCGCCCCGCTCCTTCCTTCCAGCATGCCTCCTCTCTGCCCTCTCCCCACCTCCCCCCTCCCTGGAACGCCTCCTCCCCATGCCTCCCCCATGCCTCCACTTACCTCTTCACTGCTAGGTGATCCACGTGACCACAGATCAGCGGAGCTTTGGCTGGCACCCAGAGGTAAACTAGTACCAGCCAGCACTGGGCTAGTATGGGTGCTCACCTGGCAGTAGGGCCCACAAATGTGCCTTATAGTACATTTGCGACAATGTGCGCAGATATAAGCCGAATAAAGCAGAATATGATGAATAATGAAGCAGAATATGTCTGTTTCTGAAGTCTATTACATCAAGAATTCCCTTAATGGTATTTAATAGCTTATAGATTGCTTAACATTACTGAGTATTGTACATGTACATCATTTAAGAAAGAAGTACAGGCAAGGCTCTCTCATGCTTGTACGCAGGGTGTACAAGCACACACATCCCTTATGTACAAAATGAGTTTCAGACATTCAACAACATGTATAGGTGCCATGTCAACTGCTATGCAAGTAGATTGGTTCTGCCCACCCCCGATTGCTGACAGAGTGCATAGAAACTAGGAATGTGATTGATCCTTTTCTTATTTAATGACATTAAGACCTCACAAGGAGATGAAAGTAAGAAATGGAGTTAGTCAAGTTCTGTGCTGTAGTCACCCATCTTCTCTTCTCTTAATGTATGGTGGAAGAAGTACATTGGAAATGGAAATGGAAAATCCAGCTGAACTGTGGAGTGATTACAGCATTGGAGAGAGGTTGTAACTCCATGACAGACCTGGTTTTGCATGCAGAAAGTCAGAGAGGTTCTGTTCTTGGCATATGTGAACTTTTTGTTGAAAAGCAGTATATAAATACTGTTAATCATCATCATCTCCAGGTAGGGCTGAAAAAGGCTCAGCCCAAAACCCAAGAGAGTTGATGCCAGTGAAAATGGGCAATACTGAGCTAGATGGATTAATGATCTGATTCCGGGCAATCAGATCTGATCTGATAATTTCTGATCCTATGATAATCCTCAGATCCTATGATATATTCAGCAAACTGAGAATCAAACTAATATGGGCACCAAATTTCATCTTCATCCCCCTCTTTGTATAGGATTTTGATAAATAAATGGAGTGGCAAAAATCATAATTTAGAGAAGTGCCATAGTATTCCATCCCTGAGAAGAGAGGTTTTTCATACAAAATACTAGTTCTACTAATTGAATTGACAGTTAGGAAGCCAAGAAAGGAACCTTGAACTTATGATTGAATGAGCATTATGTTCCTTTCCACCTAATACCATTGAAATAATTCAGGTTTTTGTCTTCAGGTGCTTTTTTGTCTCTGTTGTACGCAACACACAAGTCACAGGCCTTGACAACCCCAAGGTTCCATTTTCATTTAGAGATGTAATCAAAAAAAAACACATTACATCTCTGTCTCTCTGCTCCCCTTCAAAACAGAGCAAAAGGAAAATGTACTTGTGATGATTTATTCAATGAATAAGCCCCTTTGCCTGCATAGAAAGACTCACATTTATTTGAGAAGCCCAGAAGCTGTTTACTATTTCTGAAAACAAGTCATGTATACTTCCCTAATGAAGCAGCTCTGTCTATACAAGAAGACAGAGAAAGGATCTCCCCTGCTACTCACCACTTCAGTCTTTTTTTTTTTTTTTAAGAGAAAGAGACTGCACTGTAGTACAGTAGGGGGTTTTGTATTTTCTGCTTATATTTAAGGAGGCTGACTCACAGATTTCCAAGTTTTGTTACGCGTAACAGCTATCACCATGAATGTGCTATCTATGGTGATATTCAGTCAGAGGATATCCATTCAATTAACATCTAGGAAGGATATGTGGGTGAATACATGTTTGCCTGTGCAGATGCCCCAACATGCATTTCTGCAAGGTTTTGTCCTCTTAAAAACCTCATGTGCAATTTGTGGTGCCTGTACCCCACTCTGCAGGTCTGAATGGCTTATATGCTGCTGTTCCAATCACTGGGAGAGGGGGGTGTCCTGATGCCACTGGCAATGATGTCAATGACAGGAGCCGTGTGGACTACGGAGGCTGAAGAGAGCTATTTCAGCCAGATGATGGGGAGTGGACATATTTAAAAGGGGAAGAAGAAAGAGGAAGGGAAGCAGAAAGGCCGGACAGGGGGAGGTCACAGGAAAATAAGGCATGGGACAGTGAGGAAAAGGTACAAGGGAAGAAGAAAGGAGGAAGAGGTGTTGCCTCTACCATTAAGGTAGGCCTAGGTCAGGTCAAGCAGTGCTTTGGTTGTCCAGTGTGGTGCAGAGCCAATGATACACCGAGGTGAAAAGTAAAGTACAAGTTTATTGAGGCCTCAATCTACTCTCTGGAGACAAGAATCTCAGATGAGACATGGGCTCTGAAATTTGGGGCAGCAAACATCTTATACTGTTTTGCACAAAGCAGCACAAAATAACACCCAAAGCAACACCCCCTTTAACTCAAAAACAACACCCTTCATTCAGTACTTTTCCATCATGCTCTCTGCATGAGCTGGTCACATAGGGGGTGCATGAACCTTCCCCCAACTATCCTATCTTTTGCAGAATTGTAACTTTGCTTGGGATGCGCATAAATTGAAAGATTTATGTCCACCCATTGTCCACCTTCCTTATCCTGTTTTCTCAGATGAGTAGTAGTGGGTCCTGAGTTGTTTAACAACAATAAGGAACGTCATCTTTTTTTCTTTTCTTTTTTAACATTCCATTCTCCCTGACTTAAACCTAGGAACCCTTTGGGGAAGAAAGAAGTGACAAGAGGGGCAAAGAAGCAGGGACTGTGGGAGGAAAGGAAGTCAAGAATGGAGAAGTGTAGGGAAAGGCTGCTGCACCACAGAGGGTGAAGAGAGGGGCCTGGATAGGCTACTAGTGCCTAAAGGAGGCTTTTGCCCTGCTGGAAACTGGGTTTTGGAACCTGCTACCCTTGCACCAGGTGGTCAGCCCCAAATGGTCAAATTTAGTTGGTATCCCTTGCTGGCCACAGCCTTTACTCCTGGGCAAACCCTCAGCCTGAATTAAAAGAAATTCATTGTAAACAAGGATTCCTCAGTGAGTAGAACTAGGCAATAGGGCAAAGATTTTCAATCTTTCTAATCTCATGGCACACTGAGAGGTCGATAAAATTGTCAAGGCACACCATCAGTTTTTTTTACCATTGTCAAGGCACACTACACTGCTAGTGAGGGGCTCACATCTCCAATAGCTCTAATATATGGCACTAATATATGGCACTCTAATATATGGCACTAATATATGGCACTTCCCAAACTTATGCGGCACAGCTGCAGACCATTCATAGCACATCAATGTGCCAAGGCACATTGTGCCAATGTGCCAATGTGCATAGCACATGCAATGTGCACATGCAACAATGTGCAGTAGTTGAAAATGGCTGCAGGAGGGGAATAGGGAAAGGGATTGAGGATTGAACTCTGCTGCACAAGGTCTTGTTTTGCTTGTCCACTGTAAACCCTACTTCTGCAGAAAACCCCCATCTCTTAGCCTCCAGGAAGTGACACCATGATTCAGACTTAATACAGATTTAAGCAGATACGCTATCCCTGTTGATAGAGACTTGTCCCCTTGGGATCTGAGTAATCACCTGGATATTGATGCTGAGTCTGGAGACTCATGGCCAATCCTAGAGAACTGGGAACCTTAGCAATGTTCTAAGCAATCTTAGAGAACTGGGAACCTTAGCATATAAGGAAGATGACCTTATAGCCTTATAAGCTCAGGAGTCAATGTTTCAGACAATGGCTCTGCACTAGAAGTAACTAGGATGCGATCTTGCCATCAGTTATGTATGTATATGCCCCATTACATTAAAATGAATTTATGGATCAATAGTTATGAGCAGGACTGTAGTTTTGGTGAGTAACAGCATAATGCACAGAAAATCAAACACACTTTACTTCTTCTGCTCATTCGAGTAAATTAATTTGTCATGTCCAATTAAGTTTACATACAATACAATGTGAACAGACTGACGAAACTGCAATTTGCAGAGAGAAAAACAGCTCAAACAAGCTCTCTTCAGAAGTCATCCTGCATTAACCCAATGTCAGGAGAGCAGGAGCAAAAATATGCTGGCCAGGCACGCACCCCCAAGGACACCAGGGAGGTGTGGCCAGGAAGCATGTTTGGATGGGGTGAGCGACTAGCTGACATGCTCTTCCTCCCTCCTTCCCACATTCAATGAGTGCAGGGAGATCACCTCTGAACAGAGCAACAGAAAACTTAGAAAAGAATAAAGGAGGGAATAAAAATGGCCAAGAACAGAAGATGTAAATCGGCTTTCCACAACAAGAATAGTTAATAAATGGTAAAGAAAGAAGTCCAGAATGCTTTTCAATCACTGGTGGATTAAACCAATATAGGTCATGCCTCATTATTCACTGATTTGGCATCCACTGATTTGACTCACCACTGATACCGGGGTCTTGTAACAAGGAAAAAAATGTGCCAAAATCCAATTTACTAACTTCATATTGTTAAACCACACGGGTTGCAAGCTTCTCAGAGTTGAAGAAAACTTTGAAGACCCACTTCTCAGTTTCTTGCTCCTCCATTGTCACCCCAGAATGCATCAGTACAGATACTGTACCTCATTCAGCCATAATTTCATTCCACTAGATTTCATTATTCACCTCATCTAGCAACTGAATGCGGTATAGTATCTGTACCAAAGCACTCTGGGGTGACAATGGAGGAGCAAGAAACCCGGAAGTGGAACTTTAAAGCTATTTTTTTTTCCACTGATTTGCTATTCATTGATATTTTTTATCCACTGAGGGTTTTGGAACACTTCTCTGGAGGTGAGGTGTCTCTGGAACACCAATTCTAAAGAAACTTAAGGGTCAATGCTCAAAAGACATGTTCCAAAAGAATCAGAGCTCGATCAGATTAAGTTGTCAGAAAAATGAAGTTCAATTGCTTTTAGAATTGTACTCCAGTTAGTGATTCTATTCAAAACAATGGAATTCACTAGAAAACTGGGCTGCCAAAGTAAAGTTCTGAAAGTAGTATCATTTCTAAGAAGTAGCATAGCTGGAAGATGTGCCCCCCTGGGGTACTCCTTTTAGGGTTGCCCCCTGGCCTGGGCTGCCCCCATGGAGCTGTGCTCTGGTCATGTCCAGGAGGTGTTCTGAGGCCTTAGAAAGTCACTTCTGGTTTTGGGGGGAAACCAGAAGTGACGTTTTAAGGTCTTAGAAAGCCTTCTGATGCCCAGGGAGGATTCCCCAGGCTTCAGAAGGCTTTTTAAGGTCTCTGGAAGGCCTCAGAAGGTCACTTCTGATTTTGTGGAGAAAACAGAAGTGATGCTTTAAGGCATTAGGCCTTCTGAGGCCTGGGTGAGGAGGAGCAAGACTGAGGTGGGAGTGGCATTGCTGCCCCCTGGAAGAGTGCTGCCTGGGGTCCTATGACTCCTGTGAACCGCCCCCCCCCAGCTATGCAACTGTTTCTAATTCACTCCATTCCTAGGCTCAGAGTAGCTGACACTGGGGGAGGCGGTCATGGATCCTGGTCATGGAACATACTATATGGACAGCAATTTTGGTTTCAGTGACCATCTGAGTATTTAAGACTCATTCAGGCATCATTATGACAATTAGCTGTTTGTGTGATGCTGGTCCCATGCACTTTGGGAGATTCTGAACAATGTGAGGGTCTCCTTCTGGCCACCAGTAAGAATTTTCCTGGCACGGATAAGCAATACAAACTGTGAGAGTGCCACTTCACACTAATGAATCACACAGTTGGATGGCAACACTGTTTGTGATTCCAACAGCACCTTTGCTGCCATGACAATATCTGAATCTTCCCTATTTGAGGATTCAGAATTTTCTTTTAACAGTGGAAAGGTGGGGGGGGGGGGAGAGAGACATTGTTTCATATTTAATCAGAACAAACAGATGAAATTTCACTTAGAAGTGTCAAATTTACCATAACCAACAAAGCAACTGGGCTTTTATTGTGGGGATAGTCAGTGCACACATCAATTATACAGCAAGTTTATAAAAGCTGGCCTAGTACAGCAATCAGAATGGGTCACATGAATTAAGAAAGTTATTAAAAAAGAAATAACCAAAGTTGCTCATGACAGTCCATCTCAACAGACAGCTGGTGCATCTGTTCTTACAGAAAGCCACTTGGTAACTGCAGTTAAGTATCACTCAGTGATCTTCACATATAATGAATTTGATATGTTGCAGCTATGGCCATATTAATCTGCTATAATTGGCAACAGGCACAACAAAGATGTAGCATGAGAAGCGAGGCCTTTAAAAATCTATAGCATCTTGCAAAATTTATCATATCAAGCTGTTGAAAGGAAAGATTGATGATGGCCTCAACAATAATGTTTGCAACCTGCCCAACTTATTCATCAGAGACAAGTGTGAACAGCGAAATTTTATTTTAACCGCTTTGTGGAATTTCAATCCCATCCCAGCTCATAGGGTTACATAATACTAGTACTGCGATGCAATAAAATCATACACCATATCCATTAAAATTATTTATGGCCCAATCTTGTGGTGGCTTTATGCTGATGAACCTTGCAATTTGTCTGTGTAAGGCCTCAGTTGCCATTGCATCAGCCACTCAAACTGAGGTGGCTACCTAACAATGGTGCGGGACTAGGGAAGCAGGAGCATGGTGCAAGAGCAGGCAAGGCTGTGGAGGATGTGACTCCTGCACACTTTGAATCAAAAGGAAATCAACAGAAATGAAACATTGACCATGTTAAGTGACTCTGTTGGTTGGGGGCAGCACCATTTTATTGTAAGTGTTATGTATGTAAGTTATGCAGGACTGAAATCCTGCATAACTGATTGGCCCAGACTTATGGCTGGCCAATCGGGTGATGGATCAAAATCCTACCATCTGATTGGCCCTCTAGTTAAGGTTTCAACTGCACCAATCATGGGGAGTCTGGGCGGAGCCAAAGGTTATAAAAGCCAGGGGTGTTTGCCTTGTGTTTCATTGCCAGGTTCTGTTCTGAAGATGGAATAAACGTATTGAGCTGGGAATCTCATGGGAGTCTCCTTTATCTCATGGGAATAAAGGAATCTCTATGCCTTCCTTTATTCGCATGGACCCACTATATAACAGTAAGGATTCTAAGAATAAACCCTTTTATATAGAACCCTATATAAAAATATATACAGGAAGCACTTTTTATGTTTCTGGGATAACATGTGAGGAGACACACATTTTCCTTGTGTCAATGTGGAACAGGCCTGTCACTTAAGGAAAGACTCGCCCAAGTTAGAATGTTCCTTACAGCTCAGAAACAATTATTTTCACTGAAGGCAGCTCATAGGTTCAGGACACTGAAGCCCTCTTCAGATGTCATGACATCGCTGGAGAACCAGTGCCTGGAAGGAAAAGTAGGAGCACAATATGTACTACACCTCCACACCAAGACACCTGCTAGGCCCCAACCAGGGGCCTGGTTGGACCATAGCCATAGGACCACTGGCTAGTGGACACAGTCCTGCTTGGTCCTCTCATGCAATTACTCCCCACGTACATCACACAAAGCCTTATCATTTTTACCAGCCCTCTCCATACACATGGGGAAATATTTCTTGGTGTAATGCCCTGTTCCAAAAAAAATGCATCACAAAACTTAAATTTAAGAGCCTTGTGGAGGTAAAGCAAGACTAGATCTTGTGTATGTTTCAGGGAAACCCTGTAATTCACCATTCTGAAATTTGTAAACATACTGTACATTGTTAGGTGATGTGACAGAGGGAACAGCATATGCTCTCAGCATAGAATTGAAAAGATCATTCCTGATACATGAGTTCAGTCTAGGTTTTCAAAAAGTAAAAAATACACATATCTTAAATTCTCATGGCAGAGTGAAGAGAAGCAGGCAGCTATTCTCTTTTCCCCTGGGTAGGATATGACTGTGGTACTACTCCAGGCATCTATTAGATGAGGCTATTTTTAGTTAGCTGATGATCTTAGCCCATGCCTCATAGCATCAGTAGAGGCAGGCTATTAGGAAATGGATTCAAATGCAAAAACTTTCAGCTCTTCAAAAAAGAAGGGGGTAAAGGTGACAATACCCAGGAGATTTAAAAAAAATTGCAGAGCTATCTGGGGTGTCATTTCAGATGTTTGAAATTATGACCAAGTGCCACAAAATCAGCCACACCTCCCACTGTCATTGTACTTAGGCATCTCTGCAAAGACCTGTACTTATCAGTCAAAACAAAAACACAATGAAAGAACAAGAAATGAAAGAGAAGCAAACCTGATGCTGTGTAATGAGAACACGGGATGTGCCACCCCATTTTCATCTTCTAGTAT
The DNA here is from genome assembly GCF_035046505.1 of Tiliqua scincoides. Taxonomy (NCBI): domain Eukaryota; kingdom Metazoa; phylum Chordata; class Lepidosauria; order Squamata; family Scincidae; genus Tiliqua; species Tiliqua scincoides. The sequence goes on along the minus strand of NC_089827.1, from coordinate 22,549,035 downwards.
TAAAAACAAGCTGCTAAATCCTGGCTCACAGACATGAAAGACTGCTTTGTCTTATTCACAGTGGTTTTTCTGAACCCAAATGAGAGCAAAGCAACTCCGCCCATGGGAAGTGGTTTTAATAGTAGCCAGTATTTGTTAAGCAATGAATTTGTTCACTTAGGCTGCAATCCTAACCATACTTTCCGAAGAGTAAGCCCCATTGAACAAAATAGGACTTACTTCTGAGCAGACCTGGTTAAGATTGTGCCTTAATATGAGAAGGGAGCAGCAAGACGTCATGGCCTAATAATATAGAAAAGTGTTTCCCAAACGGATGGGTCGCAACCCACCAGGAGAACCAGAAGCAGAGCATTTCCCCTTAAAGGGAATGGCCCTGAATTGATGGCAGAGATGGCACTGCAACAATCACGGTGCCACAGCAACCAATGGTATTCTGTATATACTGGGGGTTGCTCTGGCCTTCAGCAGGGTGCGGGAGGCTCCTAGTCCCCTCTGTGGGCCTCCCCAATGCTCCAAACAGCTTTTTCCACTGATTGCAACCCACTTCTAGTTTTGCGATCGCAACCCGGGATGGGAAAGTATCTGGATTTTGGATTTGTCTGAATTTTGGAATAATTTAGAAAGAGAAATCCTTCCTCTTGCTCTTTGCAGTGTCTGCTGCACTCTTTGATATTTTTCAATAATTTCTACACAGGTACACACCACACAGCAGAGAATAAACTTACGGCCTGTACCGGCAACTGTATGTGGGAATGAGCACAAGACTGCCTAGTGTTCACACTATAAAAAACACCACAATTGCTTCTTGTATTCATACACCATTCACAATTTCTCTGTTCACGCTTCACAAGTGCTCCTTCTGCAGTTCTCAGTGCTCCTTGTGCTGCCATCTCGGCTTCACGCTTTGCCTCTTTCTACACTTTAAAAAGAAAAAGTCTTAGACAAAACTGTCTGGATTTTGAAATAGTTCAGATTTCAGATGCCTGGTTAAGGGATAACCTACCTGTATGTAGTTTTAGTGATTTGCAGATTCCACCTTGCGCCTGATTGGTTAATATAAAAAACCCAGTAGTTACTGATGCAGCCATTTTTCATCTATTTTTACCTTACATTTAGCTAAGAATATGCTCTCTTGTTCTCTTTTCAACTAGAAGGCATCAGCACTGAATCATGTATTGCAAAGATGTGCAGGTAGCATCAATCAAACCACCTGAGGATCATTTGGTTATCAAGAAGAGATTTGCTGAACCATAGTGTGGAGAAAGCTTTATGGAACTTATAGAGGCAAAAATCTCATCAGGGAAATTTGATAGTCACTAAAGGACAGAAAATACCAGCCTTAACAATTTGACAAATAAAGGATTTAGGTTGGTGTTGAAATGTCGACCTCATTGTTCCAAATCTCCCACAACTGGGACAATGCCTGGGACACTTTCTTGGGTGAGGGGAAGCTTAAGGAGTGGAAATGATAGATCAGGAGACAAACAGCCCTATCCTATAGAAGCACCAGCAGAACATACATTTTGTGAAGTGCTTTATTTATTTATTAGATTTGTATTCCGCCTTTCTCCCCAAAGGGCACCCAAGGCTTTACAGCAGCACAAGCAGCTGCTGTGCTGACGGGAAGGGCAAAGCCTTCCTCTGTGCGCCAGTAGATATCTGGAGGCCAACTGGAGCAGGTGAGCCCAACACAGGGGATAGAAAAGGGCAGGGGAGGGTGTTGAATGGGGCAGGGAGAGCAGAACGGGGAGGCAATGGGGCAGGGGATGGACAGATTGGCCCAGGAGGGGAGCAGGGTTCAGGGGCGGCAGCACCTGCCAAATACAAACCCCCATTACCAGGCCTGCATGGGTCAACGTGGATTTGAACCAGCAATATTGGGGCTTACTCTGGGGCAAAGGGACAAATGTCCCTTTACCCTGAGAACTCCACCGGCTAAAACTCCTCTACAGGGTGTGACAGAAGCTACACTGACACCGCTGCATTGCAGCACAGGTGGTTTAGGAAAGATCGGACTGTAAAACAAGGACAAATAGGAAAGGGGGGGAAACAAAAAGTGCCTTATACTGCAGGTTAGGGCAAAAAGCTGGTTCCAGATATCAAAAAATTACAAGGATTTTGGATCTACATTTCCTGTTATGATTATAGTGGCACATGACTATACTAATTAAATGCCATTAAACTTTGTAGATGCATCGGATGAAGATGGATGTGTGCAGGCTTTTTTAATGGTACTAAATGCATTCAGAAAAACCATGACCAGAGATAGTTGGGGGACTATATTTACAACCGATCTGTCCTAAAGACTTTGATGAAGCAATTTCATTGTTACGACACCTGTGTGCAATCTCCGAGTTGCAGAGGTGGCCTATCTCTGAATGCCAGATGCAAGGGAGCGGAAACAGGATACAGGTATCTTGCTGTCTTGCATGATCCAAGAGCAGAGACATACTGAGGGCTTTTGGCGCCCAGGGCAATGTCGTGATGTCATGATGCCATGCAGCGTCATGATGTCATTAGGGCACATGCGCTCCAATGACTTTCCCAGTGGGGAAGCCATTTGAGCATGAGCGCTTGCTCCACAGCCCGTCGGGTGATTTCGCCCAACTAGATGTTGAGAGGGTGCATGTGCTCCAATTGTTTTCCCAATCGGGAAGCCGTTGGAGTGTGAGGAAACGCTCAGCAGTCGGCTGGGCAATTTCATTCAACTGGCTGCTGAGAGGGTACACGCCTTCAATTGCTTCTTGAGTGGGGAAGCAATTGGAGCACATCTTCTTGGCCTCACCCTCGATTTGCACCCATGGCATGAGGTACCTTGTGCCACAGGAGTGGTACGCCTCTGTCCAAGAGGAATCTGGAAGACTTTTGTGACGTACAGGAAGCTGGACTAGATGGATCCTTTGTCTGATCCAGCAAGGCTTTTCTTATATTTTTAAGTTCTAATTTTATCTGCGCCAATTTTTCTTTTCAATACGGTGTGTTTTCATATTAATCATGACCTTTAGCAACATTGCACTTTCTTGTCAGCAGGCCTCACATCTGTTTTCATATTGATCTCCTACAAACAGTGATCTTCTCCTTGTCACTTTCCATTGCTTCCTGTTTTATATCCTTTTTAGTCAAGCAAAGAGTTTTCACTTCAACTCGCTTTGAATGAATCTCTCTTTAAAGTGACATTATTCAAGTAAAGCCTCTCAATTTAGATATTACACTTTCACTGCCTTGAGTACTTCCTAGTAAGGTTACTTAAAAGAATACAAATTTAATAAAAAATACACATTTATATTGATGTGCTTAGATTATCATTAAACCGCTTAAGATTTCAGCTTTTCTGCAATTAGCATCTCAGCTGCCAAAGTGTTCCACCCACCTCCAACAGGCACCAACAGGCTTCTGGACTGAGGAAGCGATTGGAGTGCTCGCACATGCTCTCAAAAGCCGGTTGGGCAATTTTGCTCGATCAGCTGTTGAGAGGACACATGTGCTCCAATTGGCCCAGTTGGGAAGCTATTGGAGTGTCCACACACTCTTGGCTCTCAGAAGCTGGTCAAGTGATTTTGCCTGATAGGCTGCTGAGTGTGTATGCACCAGTTGTTTTCTGAAGGGGAAGCGACTAGAGCTCACTTACTGGTATGACTTCCTCCCATTGTTGTCCAGGGTTCTTGCCCTCTCTTGCCCCAGGGCACATACAGCCCCTGTTGTCCATCCCTGCCTGGTAGACAGTAGTCCAATAAGGTCCCTCCATGAATTGAGACTATGTTGTGGGGAGGAGGGAGATACTCTGTCCCCAGCACAGTCCTGATACAGGACTGTCCTCTCCCTGCTATAGCTGCTATTTGCATTGGAGGAAAAGCTTTTGTCCCCGCCAAGGTTGTGTTGTCAGCCAACTTGGGCCTTTTTGTAAAAGAAAAAGGTAGTGCATAAATATTTTAAATAAATTTTAAAAAATGGTTTAGGTCTTCTAACTGCCAGGTTTGGGGATAAGAAAAGACTACTGTTAGAAGTTCCTAAAGATCACTTAAACACCTTAGTGCATTTTGGTATTTGTCATATGTGAAGTGTGCTTTTATCAGAAGACCTTCTGCCCTAGAACGGACTTTCATGGTCTAGAAAAACCCATAGTGCATTCCTTCCTGGACTGTACTAGCTCTAAAAGCATGGGGGGGGGCGGGATTTCAAGAATGCATTCCTCAGAAAAACTAATTATTTCCAGATATGTTTTCCCCAGATCAGAGTTACCCAGTGTGGTGACACAGCTGAAATTTTGTACCTAGATTCAAGAGATCTGTGTTCAGATTCCTGCTCAGCCATGACAATTACTGGCTGGCTGTGAAAAAATCACTCTCTCAGTATCAGCTTACAGCTGGCTGTGATAGTAAAATGCCACCTCAGAGAAAGGGTGGGATTAAAATATAATTAAAATTGGTGGTTGGCAACCTTCAGTCTCGAAAGACTATGGTATAAGCCTACAGCACCCGGTATTCCCAGGCGGTCTCCCATCCAAGTACTAACCAGGCCTAACCCTGCTTAGCTTCCAAGATCAGACAAGATTGGGCATGTGCAGGTACTTCCAGACCTTGAGTGGCACTAAGAGAAAACAGTTAGGACAAAGCAGTTTTTGGGGGGGGGGGGAGCATGCATGGGACAGCGATTCAGTTCCTCCTTTCTTTCAGTCTCACCCTACCTTATAGGAATTCATCAGCAGAGGAGGGCCCAGACCTGCAGTGACACGCCAAATTCCCCTACCCATTATCTGACATCATGCCAATCAACACGCTTCCTCCATCTTGCTGAATTTGAAAAGGAAAGGAAGAGGAGGTGTGGAGGAAAGGAGAGTTGTGCATTACAGCATTTGATGCTATAAGCCCAGTGGTTCCCAAATTTTTTCAGCTGGTAGTTCCTTTGACCTACTGGACCATTGCCTGCAGCTTCCTAGGTCTACAATCCGACACATTTATAGGGCAGCATGTAAGGCAGGAGAGGGAGGCAGGCCCGCCCGAACAAGCCACCTGATTTGACCACCTCAGTTAGCCTCATAGACAAACTTGTCCCTCTCAACAGCAACCTGGCTCTTAGACCCAGGTCTGCCTCATAATTTCTAGTTTGGTGAATTAGCTGAAGCACAAGCAGATTCAGATCAGCTAGGCTTCTTTTATTTCATTGCCTGTTAAAAATTATTCGGCCTTCTATAGCCAAAACATCAGCAGGGACACTGAATTTAATCTTGTTTGCAGGTGCGCTTCGCAGACTTGACATGTTAGTTAATGCTCTGTGTGCTTCATCTGATCGACCCTCAGCAGTGACTGAAACCATTAATTTTCATAGAAAAGCCAGCACCAGGAGACTATTTGGCTGAGGACCTGGCAAATGCCACCAAAAGAAAAGTGCACACAAATTTCATTTGCTTTTATTACAACTTGGCTGCTATTCCTAGGGCAAGCACAACAAGAGGATTGATAACCACTGCTGTGATTAGCGGTTTGTTCCAAGTTAATACTCCGTTTTCCTGTTGCTTTCCCAAATGGGGCTTTATTTCCCACTCTAGCAACTATTAGACACTCTGAACTGTAATCACTCAGAATGAGTGTAGAATCTAAACAGTCACACAATACCAATCGACCAATTACAGGGTTGATCAGCGTTTGTTTAGCCTGGCCTGGAACACAAGAGTCTCCTCCCCATGGGGGAGTCGACGAGGGCTGGAACGGGGCAGTCATAGAGGCCTTTGACGGGCACAGTGCCCAGCCCTCTTCCTCCTTTGCACATGGGCGCTGTGTGGACAGCATCCTGCTCGTCACCTGCATGCTGGTGGATTGGTCTGGTCCTGCTACTGTGGTAGGGGCATGCCCGGGGGGCCGGGGGGGGGTTTGTATTGGTGGGGTCAACAGTTTTGTGTTTGGAGGGTCTCAGCACCTTTTTTTTTTTTTTTGCATACAAAAGGCCCTGGGTTCAATCTCAAACTTTCTCCCCTGGTCCCCTCCCCCTTTCCTTGGTGCAGGGCTGGGTGAGCTGGTCCCCTGCGGGCAGCTCTCGCCTTCGTGGGGGTGCCTGTGCTCCTTACCAGCTGCTCGCAGCCCCTCACCAGTAGTGCTGCTTTCGGCCCCCCACCTGCCCGCCTGGCCAACCACTCGCTCACTGGCAGCACAGAGCTGATCCTCTGCGTGGCCACTCTCGCCCTTCCCCCCTGCCTGCCCTCCCCGCCCACCCGAGCAGCTGCACGCAGCTTGCCTGAGCTCCCAGCTTGAGCCTCCACACCCGGGCTGCATGCACCACTGGGTGCCTCACCTGGTACTGGCCGGCGGCCGCCATTGCAGGCCATTTTGAGTGTGGGTTGGGGCGCAGCTGCCATCTTGGGAGGGCTCCTCAATGCATCCTGCATTGTAATACATTCCCCAGGCGGGGGGAGCAGCGTCGAACGGGGGCTTGTCTTGCAATAACTTCTCTTCTTTCACCCTGCAGGATGCTGCGGTAGCCCAGTTCGTGTGTTAATCTGTGGCGACTCCATTGTCTTTTGGGCCTGCAAGAGGGCAGCCACGAGCTCTCTTGGATCCCACCTGGGCCTCGATACTGCAGTACAAGTTAGCTGGTTGGCCAGGCAGGGGATGCAATGGGGCCAGTTGCTGCCCGCTATGGCGAAATTCCTGAGGGAGAGCCCCCCGCCTGATGTATTGGTGCTTCACCTGGGCGAAAATGACCTGTGCAGAATGTCTGGTCTGTCTCTGACGATCAGAGCATGCGAGGACCTTGCCATCCTTTGGGGTTGGCTCCCCGCCACCACTTTGGTCTGGTCGGACTTCCTGCAGCGTCGGGTGTGGTGCGGGGCCGGCTGCTGCGCTAGAGTTGAGAGTATGCGCAGGAAGGTTACCTGAGAGACTGGCCTGTTTGTGGCCCGTGCTGGCAGCTGGGTCATAGTGCATCCTGCAATAGTTTTCTCACTACCCCACCTTTACAGGGAGTTCACTTGTTGGAAGAAAGAGCGGACATATTCCTGAGAGACCTGCAGGGTGGCCTTAAGGTGCTGCTGCCCCTGGTTGGATCGGGGGGGGGGGTCAAGCGCTAAGCTGACCCCTCCGGGTGGCAAGTGGTGCAGGTTAGGAGGTATGAAAGGGACTTTCACATGTACCTTCAGGCAGCATAGGCAGGGCAGAACCCTATTGCAGTCCTCAGGGGCTCAGCAGCACAAGGACATAGACAGGGCCCTGGCCGGGACCAGAGGGTCCACCTCAGAGGCTCAGCGGCTCGAGGAGGCACAGCCCGCGATCCGGCTCCCTTCCCCTTAAGGGACAGACCTGGATGAGCTGTGCCGCCTGAGAATGGGGCGTGGCTTGGAGTCGGGTGCATGCCAACCTGGGGGCGGATGTGTTCTGGTACAGCCCGGTGAGGGTGATGTTCACGTTCACAAAATTGAGGACAGTTTCACAGAAGCTACACATCTTTCATTTTCAAGCATGAAGACGGTTTGGCACAAAAGGGTTAAAATACAGTGAGAATGCAGATAGCTCAGTGCTACAACACTGAAGGTGTTAGAATACATAAATGCATGTTTGAGTATATGTGCCTTGCAAGTGGATGTTATCAAAAACACGGCAAATTATAAAACAGCTGTCTCAATTTTTGGAACAGGATGGTAAGTCTACACAACATCTGACAATATAAAATTACAAAAAAAAAATAACGTAAAACAAAATATAAACCAGTTACAGAGTTGAGCAGAGACTCTGAGGAATTTCACATCTCTGATAGAAATTCATTTGGCTTCCCCAGAAAATTCTCATATGGCTCTCCTACCCTTTGAATTGCACATTTTTAAGAATTTCACTATTGTTATCAACCATGAGTCTTCCCTCCGACAATTTCCTGTAAGCCATGCTTATATACACAAAGCAAGCTCTTCGCTCACAACAGGAGAGGAAACTGAGCGCTTTCCACATGCACTGCCTCCGACGCATCCTCGGCATCACCTGGCAGGACAAAGTTCCAAACAACACAGTCCTGGAACGTGCTGGAATCCCTAGCATGTATTCACTGCTGAAACAGAGACGCCTGCGTTGGCTTGGTCATGTCGTGAGAATGGATGATGGCCGGATCCCAAAGGATCTCCTCTATGGAGAACTCGTGCAAGGAAAGCGCCCTACAGGTAGACCACAGCTGCGATACAAGGACATCTGCAAGAGGGATCTGAAGGCCTTAGGGATGGACCTCAACAAGTGGGAAACCCTGGCCTCTGAGCGGCCTGCTTGGAGGCAGGCTGTGCAGCATGGCCTTTCCCAGTTTGAAGAGACACTTTGCCAACAGTCTGAGGCTAAGAGGCAAAGAAGGAAGGCCCATAGCCAGGGAGACAGACCAGGGACAGACTGCACTTGCTCCCGGTGTGGAAGGGATTGTCACTCCCGGATTGGCCTTTTCAGCCACACTAGACGCTGTGCCAGAACCACCTTTCAGAGCGCGATACCATAGTCTTTCGAGACTGAAGGTTGCCAATACAAGCCTCATTACTGGAATATTTTCAGGGATTTTGCACATGGCCAAACATTGTTCCCCAAACTTGACTGAGGTGACTGACATATTTATGTTGTTGTGAAGGCACAAGAGGTATGCGAAAACGGGGCAGGCGGCGGCAGTTGGCAATGGGGGCAGATTAAGTCCCAAGAAGGAAGTGGGATTGATGGTGGATCCCCAGTCTCACACTTCATTCATTCATTTCCGTGCAGCGCAATCCTATCTTGCGCTGGAACAGGCAGGCCAGGAGGCTTGTGCTGTATACAGTGCAAGATTGGGGCCAGAAGTGGCTCAGCTGGAGGCAAGAGGAAACTCTTCCAATTACCCCTGGGCAAGCCACCACAGCCCCAATGGGTCTCCTCAGACCTGCACCACCTCAGGAGGTGGCACAAGTCCAAAGAGAATGGAGTCCACCGAGTTTGGGTTGATCAAGGTCCAGTTTCAGTCAAATTTTTGGTTTCTTTTCTCTATGTTCCAGTGTAACTCCAAGGTCAATCTCCTATCATTTTCATACAACTAACCATCAACATTCAACAACTATTCCACTGACACAGACTGAACATATTCTTACTTCAGTGTTCCAGGGTATATCCACATTCAAGTAATGTGCTTGTTTATTTTCCCACATTACCAGCTTTAATGAAATTTCAGCCAATCAAGTACAATTTAATTTTTATACTCCAAACTAGCTCTTGGCACTTCCATAGAGCATGTGTGATCAATAAATATTGACTTAAGCACAACAGAAAGATTAGATGGGTTGTAAAAAGGAATGAATGTATTTGTCAACCCAAGTAGACAGAAACACTAGATTTAAATGACATGGCTCTTTAGCAACATAGCAATCTACTTTATGAAGCATCCCACTAACAACTGCTCTAAAGTGAAAGTGAATTATGCTTTTCTCTAAAAAGGAAAATTGCAAGGTATCTTTTCTCTCAATGAAGAAAAAAAAATTGTTAAGAAAAACTCAAATGTTCCCAAGTGAAGCATAACAAACTTAAAAATGAAAAATTACCCAAGGGGGACACAATATTTTATAATATATAACCTGCACTTGTTTTAATATACTAAGTCCTGAAGCCAAAGCTAGAAATTGACATGTACTGAACTGAGTGTGATCTGCATAATAACAGCAGCTCCTGAAAGACTCTGAGTCTGCAGTGCTATTGGGGAAAAAGAGAAAGAACCCCTGTAACCTGCACAGTGCCAACAACAATACAAGAGTTGATTGTTTCAGAACAGTGAGCTTTCCAAGGCGTGTTAGAGGCCAGAACTCATCAGCAGGACACATATTTTGCATGCAGGAGATCAAAGATTAAAAACAAGGCATATCCAGTTCAAAGAGGGTTTCAGGAGCTGGGAAAGTCTCTGCCTGAAAGCCACTGTCAGTGGAAGCAAAGAGCATTGGGTTGGATGAACCAAAAGATCAAGGCCATGACTCAGCAAAAGTTTCAGGCTCATAAATATTTCATAAGAACATAAGAAGAGCCCTGCTGGATCAGGCCAAAAGCCCATCTTGTCCAGCTTCCTGTAGCTCATAGTGGCCTACCAAGTGCTTCAGGGAGCACACAAGACAACAAGACACAACCTGCGTCTTGCTGCTCCTCCCTTGCATCTGGCATTCTGAGGTAGCCTACTTCTAAAATCAGGAGCCTGCACATACCTTCCATGATTTGTAACCCGTGATGGGCTTTTCCCTACAGAAATTTGTCTAATCCCCTCTTAAAGGCATCTAGGCCAGATGCCATCACCACATCCTAGGCAGGGAGTTCCACAGACACATGATGAGTAAAGAAATACTTGCTTTTGTGTGTCCTAACTCTCCCAACACTCACTTTTAGTGGATGTCCCCTGATTCTGGTGTTATGTGAGAAAGAAAAGAATATCTCTCTATCCATTCTATCCACCTCCCACAAAATTTTGTATATCTCAATCATGTCCCCCCTGAGACACCTCTTTTCTTGACTGAAGAGCCCGAAACATTGTAGCCTGTCCTCGTAAGGGAGGTGCCCCAACCCAATAATCATTTTGGTCGCTCTCTTCTGCACTTTTCCCATTTTCACTATATATCCTTTTTGAGATGTGGTGACCAGAACTGGACGCAATACTCCAGATGTGGCCTTACCATTGATTTGCACAACGGCATTATAATATTAGCTGTCTTATTCTCAATACCTTTCCTAATGATCCCAAGCATGGAATTAGCACGTTTCATTTTCATCATAAAAAAGTTAATAGCATCTGGCCTTGTGTGCAGTAACAAAGACTTCCTGTATTACTTGCACCAAGAGAAAACTGCACCTAACATGTCAATACTGCACTGCCAAGTATCTAGTCTGTCTGTTGGAAGGGGGGGGGGCAAAGTAATCAGCAATAACACTCCCTTCCTACGGTAAAGCATCTCAACTAGCCCAGGCTAGTTGCTTTCAACAAAACATACACAGGAATGGAGGCTTAGGGCACAATCCTAACCCCTTACGTCAGTGCTTTCCAGCACTGACATAAGGGCAATGCAGCTCTGAGGTAAGGGAACAAACATTGCCTTACTTTGAGGAGGCTTCCATGAGTGACACCCAACTGCAGGATGCAGCACATGTCCCATTGGCACTGCTATGCCAGTGTTGGAAAGCACTGACATAAGGGGTTAGAATTGCGCCCTTAGTTACAGTTTCTTAAGAAATACTTTACTCACAGTTTGAAGTTGCTTATCTTCGGAAGTTATCAGAGACTCTTGCTACTTTGGAACAGAGAGCCCTAGAGCTGTTCCCTTTGTGTGGAAGTCTATAGGGGAAGGGGAATGTGATCTGCCATTGTGGAGATGGAGCACACATCCTTCTCCTGCATTGGTTTGAAGCAGTGATTTCAATGCTTTTCATCTCATGGCACTCTTGATCTCTATGGTCTTCTCTGGCACAGCCGGCAGAGGAAGGACAGACAATTTGTTTTGCCCAAGAAACAGAGCTGCAGAACCCAAAAGAGTTTTTCAGTGATTTTCAACCACTGTGTTCCAAACTCTCATGGTACACTGGCAGATCTTTTGCAGCACACTGGTTGAAAATCACTGGTCTGAAGAGAAGAAAATGGTGTGGAGAAAGGGCAGGAAGAAAATGATGTTAGGACCACACCTCCTGTAAGAAGCATAGAGGGATAGGTAAAGAGGTCTTAGGTGACTGGACAGTACACTGGCCTCCAGAGTCCTGCAGCTGAAGTTGCATCCAAATTCCAACAGTACCAACCAATTGTTAGAGAGCTTCCCCACACCTCGAATGTGTGTTCATTACAGTACTATGTTTTCTTCAGGAGTCTTAAACTCTAGCAAGAGCCACACTAGGATTCCTGGCAGTGACTATCAATAGCTGTCATTGTGAGGACAATTTCCATGGAACTTAACTCTACAGAATTTTTATCATCAACTCACTCGATATTAAGGGAAAAAATGGAGTGTCAGATTCCCCCTTCCCCACTGGCTGGATATCTGTTGTAGATTCATGTATTAAGCACTGTAGGAGTCCTCTCAAAGACGCAAAACAACAGTGCGGGTGTATTGTACAAAAGAAAACTGAATGCGTATTAGAGGCATTGAGAAGATGGCAGGAAAAAGAGAACAAGACACATTGAGAAAGTGTAACTTGGGAGAAATGTTAACTACATGATTTTGCATATTCAACCTAAGCTATTTCAAAAAGAATATGAAGTGTATCTTTTATGCATCATATAAAAGGGATATTGGTAGCTGTAGTCACTGTTAATTGGGACTTTAAAGAGAATTTGATAAAATTCATTTACTATTAATTTTGCCTACACCGTATGTTTCCACAGACCAAGAGATTATTTCTTCTCTTTTTTTTTTACCTTTTAACTGAACTGGGTGCATTTTCATTAGTTCTGGAAGCAAAAAATTTTAAAAAATGTCCATAACCTTCCAACCTAATTCAGAATGGTGTTGGTTTGCTTCTCTCCATGGGTATTATTCTGCTATTTAGGTCTCTGACCACTATTTAAAAAAAAAAAATTGCCATTGCTCATTTGCACATACAGGTTGAGCCTCATTATTTGCATGGGTTCTGTTCTAAGCACTCAGGTGGATGGCAAAAAAAAAGCACTATAGCAAATCAATTTAAAAAAACAAAGTTTCTTTGCTCAGGTGATTTAAAAACAGCCTTGCTGACCTTTGTGATGTAAGATAAGAGTCATTAAGACAACAATCCAACAACCAGTCTCTCTCAAAGTGCTGAGAAAGGCTTCACTCCAACCTCCCCCCCCCCACCAATGCAAAGTATCTTTCTTTCAGGTGCTAGGGGAAGGGGGGGGTCACCTGGAGAGAGAAGGATTGATGGATTGTCAGCCAGCTGCCCCCCCCCCCATTAAGGAGGCTATTGTTAAAGGACTGTTCGGTTTTTTAAACTGATTTTAAAGGGGTGCATTTTTCCCCTTCTCCAGGGATCAGCACATCCTTTCCATTTGCAGGGGCCATTCATGTTGAGTCAAATCTGTGTATAAAAAATCCGTGTATAAATAGGCTGGACCTGTATTAACTCATTCCATTTGGCTATGCCTGTATTGGATAAATGCCACCAACACTGATCCAAGAAGCATTTCTATGGTGTGCTTTCAGCATTCCAAGCATTTCGCATATGTCCTCACAGTAATTATTAACAATTCTGTAAAGTAGGCATTATTATTAACTCATATTATAGAAGACTAATCAGTAATTAGTCTGTGGAACTCCTTGCCACAGAACGTGGTGATGGCATCTGACTAGATGACTTTAAGCCATTTCTGCCTAATGTTGCATATACACAACAGGGACAAAATGCGTACACCTGTGGACAGTGGCATCACTAGGATTAGCGTCACCCGGTGTGGGAGGCCTGCGCATCACCCCATGCAGTGGGCGGGGCAACACCCCAGGCGGTGGGCATGGTGATGTACCATTGTTCTGCACCGACTGGTTTTTTGGCTGTACCCTTTTGATAGAACACAGATATTTTAATGAGGTTTGTTTCATTGCATTCTGCATGAAATTACACATTGATTGATATATAACATGATTGTATTATTCCTCCAAACTCTGATTTTAGTGATTTTGAAAACTTGTAGAGTCACACATACACACACCCTCCGTGTCAACTTACTAATACCTTATTACAGCAGTTCTCAAACTTTCAGCACCAGGACCCACTTTTTAGAATGACAGTCTGTCCAGGATCCATTGGAAGTGATGTCATGGCCAGAAGTGACATCATCAAGCAAATTAAAATAAATGATAAATAATTAAATTAGAATAAAAGAAATAATTAAATAAGGGGGAGCCAGTCCTGTTCCACCAAGTGAATTCTCTCTGTAGTCTGCCTGCAATAACCCCCCTCACAAAAAAAAGAATCAGTGAGATTTTCAGCCCTCCCCAGTGCCCAGTTTAAAGTTCTTCTATTTCAAGCATATCAAGACAAAGACCCACCTGGCTTTACAAGTGCAAAATAGATAACATTCCCCTTACCAGTTTTTTCCCCCCTTACATTCCCCTTACCTCTTTTTTTCTTTTTTCTTTTTTTGCCCTTTTTAGTGGGGGGGGGGGAGGCTGCCTTCTGGAGCATTTGTTGCCCTCCAGTTCCATCAGATTGGTACCATTCTGGTGTCTTCACATTCCTTTTTGCCTCATCTGATCACAAGCCAAGGAACCTCTGCCTGTTCCTGAGTAAACGCAGCCGCATGGCTTAGTTTAGCTTTCCATGGGGCTCAATACACTCGTTGCAGGGAGGGAGGGACCTCCTTCTTGGGTGTTTTTGGGGACTGCTTTCATTGGATATGGACCATTCTGGTATTGTTGGATTCCTCTCAGCCTGCCCTTTCCAACGCAATAAGGCAAGTACGCCTACTCATGAGTAAATGCGCAATATGGCTCGGTTTCACTTTCCATAGGGCTCCATGCATTTTTTTCTTTCCAGTTTTTTGGCCATAACGTTTGAAGGAAAGGAGCTATTTCACTCTGGTTTTTTGCATTCCATTCCGCTGGAAATTCCGCATCCAACAGTATATGACATGATGGGGTTGCTCCTAAAACTATGATTTTAGCGCATCATTCCCCAAGTGTTCATCACCCCCCTTACGCATTACCCGGTACGGCCTGCACCCCCTGCACCCCCCTAATGACGCCACTGCCTGTGGACCAGGCAGGAATGGGGGTTAAAAGGGGATTGGACACATTTCTAGAGGAAAAGCCCATCACAGGTTACAAGCCACGATGGGTATGTGCAACCTCCTGATTGCTACCTACCTGATTGGTAGAGATAGGCTACCTCAGAATGGCAGATGCAAGGGAGGGCACAAGGATGTGGGTCTCTTGTGGTCTTGTATGCTCCCTGGGGCATTTGGTGGGCCACTGCGAGATACAGGAAGCTGAACTAGATGGGCCTTTGGCCTGATCCAGTGGGGCTCTTATGTTCTTATGTCCCGGTTCAAATGCTTCCTCAGCCATGAAGCTTCCTTGGGCCAGTCACTTTCTCTCAGCCTCATCTACCTCACAGGGTTGTTGTGAGAACAAAAGAAGGGGAGCAGCTGTGTACACCGCCCTGAGCTCTTTGGAGGAAGGGTGGTATAAAAATGTGAAAAATAAAAATAATAAATTAAGCCTCAGTAGAGGCTCAAAGAACAGCAGCTGGCCCAGCAGTTCCTAATCTTGCTGGCAAATCTGCTAGCAGAAAGGGCAACCTTTTTAGCCATCGTTCTATGGGGGACATACACTAGCCTCTCTGCATCAACAGCTTTCAGTAATACGACACTGTTATCAAATCAATGCCAAGCATAAATGATCCATTTAACCCTCAACATTTAAACAGCTGGCAAAGCTATTATTGTGCGACTTACGATTATAATAGTATTTATCTCTAACATCTCCACTGATAGCAAAGCCTCTGTATAAGGTCGAGTTCTACCTGCCAATCTCTTTGGCTGTGAAGACAATGTTAAAAGAATTGCCAAGCAGGTGGTTGAAGAACATATGTGAAGCAGTTTGACTGAAGGTTTTCTATATAACTGTTAAAGTGAATACTTTGTATAAGTGAAATGAATATTGTATATAAAGAACATGGTCAGGATTTCATCCTCCAAGTAACATCATTGGCATCACCAATCATGATGATATAACACTTCCAAGAGTGATACTGGGATCCCTGTAGTCACCTTCAGCCAAAGCTGATGAACTATGCTTAAGAGACTGTGAACAGGTCACAGTCCTGTTCCTCTATGCTCCTTCTCATCACTTCAGAAGCAAATTCTCTCCATTTTGCCTTTTGTATCAGCACTGATGTGATGAACCACAGTTAAGGCTAACCAAGGATTTGTCTCAATCAGGAACAAATTCATCACAATGCCTTGTCTATAGAGTCACTGCATATTTGAAGGAAAAAATACATCCAAATGAAATGGATTAAAACACACACAAACACACATGCACTAGCCAGAGTACCGGTTCAAACAGTCGGTGCATGTTAATTAGAGATGTGTGAAATACCCCGAGAAATTTTGCAAGTTATCAAAATTCCCTAAATTCCTCAGGCAAAATTTTCAGCCCCGCAGTAAAGCAAAAACAGCAAATGTTAGTGTAACTGGGATCCCTGTGTCATTCATGAGATGCTTTCACTCTTGGTGATTGTTGGTGATATTTTGAGCCTCATCAGTGGCCAATCGCTGGTTCCTTAGATCTTCCCCCAATGCGTTTGAGCCATGTTTTCTTCGGTGCTGCCCATTAAACCCTCCAGTAGGGAGCTCATTCTCATCAGACAAGTAGTGGGAAAAGCAGTGAGTGCAAACAAAAGTGCCTGGAACGCAGCTTTGCTCCTGTAAGAAGGGGGTCAACTCAAGAGCAGAAATTTCCAGTCTAAGAAACAAAGAATGATGCAAACACCAAGGACTCCTTGCCACAGGATGTGGTGCTGGCGTCTAGCCTAGACGCCTTTAAAAGGGGATTGGACGAGTTTCTGGAGGAAAAATCCATTATGGGGTAAAAGCCATGATGTGTATGCGCAACCTCCTGATTTTAGAAATGGGTTAAGTCAGAATACCAGATGTAGGGGAGGGCACCAGGATAAGGTCTCTTGTTATCTGGTGTGCTCCCTGGGGCATTTGGTGGGTCGCTGTGAGATACAGGAAGCTGGACTAGATGGGCCTATGGCCTGATCCAGTGGGGCTGTTCTTATGTTCTTATGTTCTTATGACTCCTTCCTCCAAGGGAATAAGAGATGATAAACCATGATAAGAGATAAGCCAAGTGGGCAGAAGTGGTTTTACCATCATTTCTTCTCTCCAGCATGGACTGGGTAATGTCCAGTGGAATTTTAGCTAGAGGAGAAAGAGGAAGAAAAAAATTGCCACTATTTTTCAGTTGAGGTATAATGTATAACTTGCCAACTAGGTCTGTCTGTTTGTCATACACACACACACTCTGCATGTGTGTGTGTGTAATGGTTTAGCATTATGTTTATGTCATGTTATACTTAATAAAGCTAGTTTTAACTGATATCACCGTGTACAGGTGGCTTCTACCCCCAAAGTGGGTAAGATTTCCTTCTCTCCTTTCCTGGGTGACTGAGGGGAGAGGGCCCAATCAACCCTCTCTACTTCTTCCACCAAGACCAGCCTGAAATGGACATAGGCTTATTTTGGATCTAACCAGGGTGCCAGGTTATCAAAAGTCTACCGTATCTCTTCATAATGATATAATGACGTTCATTCTCAAAATGAAATGCAATTAAGCAGTATGAGCTGTCCAAAACTATTCAGGCTTAAACGTGAGCTGTCAAATCATCATAATGATATCGTTGCTGGTCCATGCTAAATAATTTTTATGAGTAGCTTTGTGATCTATTATGTACATAGGCAAAGACATGCCTAATGCTCTTCCTCTAGGCTTCAAAGACTTTTGCTAGCAACTTTATGTGAAGGATCAGAAGTTATTCACAAGGCCATTGATATTGCTAGGACTGATTGTTATTGTCTTAGGTGGCTAGGGAGGCTGTATTAATATAGGCCATGCCTCATTATCCACTAGGTTCCATTCCAGAACCCCCACAGGATATCAAATCAGTGGAAAAATAGCTTTAAATATCCACTAGCAGGTTTCTTACTCCTCCATTGCTCCTAATGGAATAATTTCATTCCATTAGATTCCATTATTCACCCCATCCTAGTGGCTGAATGTGGTATAGTGTCTATACTGATGTACTCCAGAGCAAGAATGGAGGAGCAAGAAACCCAGAAGTGGGTCTCTAAAGCTATCTTTAACACTGAGAAGTTTGTGACTAGTGTCACAAACACTAGTTACACTAGTGTGACTAGTGTAATTTTAACAGCATGACAGTAAGACATTAGATTTTGGTGCTTTTTTTCCCATGTTACAAGGCATTTAAATATGGACATTGGTATCAGTGGTGAGTCAAATCAGCGGATGCCAAATCAGTGGATACAAATACAGCACCTGTATCTAGTGATACTTGCTATCCCCAGTACAGTATAATAGCCTGATTGCCTATATAGAAGAAGACATGGAATTATGAGTTTCCCTAAGATAAAAGTAGTGGTTTTCAAACTGTGTTCTAGCTAACAGTCAGATGCCCTAGAAGCTTATCAGAGGTTCCCCAGTAAGTAAGATCTTCTATAATAGCAGACAAGTTTTCCAAAAAGACAACCTATATACACTGCAAAGTACGTACAGTAAAAACTTGACTTTCATCCTTTTGACTTTTGTCACTTTGCTCTTTCGGCCATTCTCATTTTTAACCACATTTCAAATTTCACCCAAGTGCTTTCCTCTTTCATCCCATTTAATCTAATCTTCATTAAGTTTGTCAATGTTCTAATATTTATTTGTCTTTTTATTATTTATATTTATTTAGGTTGCATGCTCATCCACTCGCATTATGCAGTTAGTGATTTACATTTTTCACTAACAACAATAATAAATTTGCAAGCTAAACAAGGTCAGGCTTTGACATTTGTCCATTTTTAACTTTCATCCATGCTCTGATCCCTAACCAGACAAAACTGTGAAGTATTGCTGTAATTTTAATGCCAGATATTTAAAAAATTTCACAAAGGGCTGCAGATACCTGATCTTGTCTGATCATGGAAGCTAAGCAGGGTCAGGCCTGATTAGTACTTGGATGGGAGACCGCCTGGGAATACCAGGTGCTGTAGGCTTATACCATAGTCTTTCGAGACTGAAGGTTGCCAACCATTTTTGCTGTGAAGATCAAATTAGGGCAGGGCATGGTGGAATGTTATAAGCTGCTCTGAGCGCCTTGAAAGATGAATGAAAAATGTTTCTAATAATCCATTCATGCTGATGCCAGGTTCTGGGAGCCCTGGGGCAAATTCCTGCTGAGTCTCACAAAACATACTCTGTCCATTCCTCTGATGGCACCTGGGTGCTACCACTGCCATCAGTACTGACAATTCTGGGTCAGCCAGTTGGGCCCTTGGAAGCGCAAAATCCCTTGGCCAGCTTCCAGGCTGTTTGACTCTTAACAACAACAATCATAATATTTATCCAGTTCCTGATTCTTCCCATATGATCACTAAGATCTCCTTCCCTTTAAACCCCAATTACCAGCTGGGTCATGGTGAAAGCGAATCTGGGACTTGTAATGCTCTTCTGTTCTTTGACATGAGTGTTATGAGTCCCTGAAACTCTTAACTGAGCCAAGGATTAATGAGTTTTACTGGCATCTCGAGAGTCAAGCAACCCAATCTAAAAATCACATCACCTTGAAATGACTTTATATTAGATTACAAGGCCAAAGCAGATTTGCTATTTGTTTGAAGCTCCTCACAATTTTGTGGGTAACCACATTTTTTTATAAAATGCTCTGGCTAGACTCGGCACAGTACTTGCTTCCCGCTCTAGCACTTTCATAGCAAGAGAAGCATTTATAGGGTACAAATTTCTGAGGGATTTATGAGTACAAATTTAACAAGTTACATGAAATGAATCTTGGGTGTAATAAACCAGGAGATGATGCCTCTCAGAGTATCTTGCTGTTAAATATTGACCTGGTATTCTGCAATGAAATTTCTCATTTACCTGCTATCCAACCTATTACATTAAGATTGGAGCTAATAAACCTTTCAGGACACAATTTTATCTCACTCATAAGTTGTCAACAGGAACTTATTTAATACTTCTGTTACTCTGCTTTTTCTGAAAGATAACAATCTGACAAAAAAATCTTACTTTTATGTTAGTAATGAAGGATTTATATTAGTTACCAGATAACGTAACAAACAGCCATCAGCATATTATCAGACATAAGCGGATTATAATTATGTTATCATTCAAAATAAGAAACAAACTAACTGGATTTTATATACTGCTGTGTTGTGCATGTTGTTACAGTAACTGAGGTGATATACTTCAATTGCCCCTATTTGTGAGGTTCAGTTTCAATTCTCTAGCACCTGTCCCTGGCAAATCACTTTTTTGTCTCAATTTGGGGGCCAGGTTTAATCGTTACTTTGAAACCCAGACCAATGTGATGGAGGATCTGTGAACACATGATGAGTGCATGTTTTTATTTATATACTGGTTTCCAACAAAAGTAGATCACAAAGCAGTTTACACACATAATAACATAAATCAATAAGTGATTTCCTTTCCCCAAATGGCTCACATTCTGAACAAAAATGCAAAATCAAACAAACAAAAAACCACACA
This sequence comes from Tiliqua scincoides, assembly GCF_035046505.1. Lineage (NCBI taxonomy): Eukaryota > Metazoa > Chordata > Lepidosauria > Squamata > Scincidae > Tiliqua > Tiliqua scincoides. The sequence continues at coordinate 22,528,826 of NC_089827.1, read as the reverse complement.
CACACACACACACACACACACACACACACACACCAGAAAAAATCACTGTAAAAGATTCTGGGCTGAAGAGAAACATTCGCTCTCTAAAAGGATACCACTTTAAAAGATGCCTCTTTGCCCTCTTATTTGCACCAGGTAAGATTGTGGAATGCCTCATCAAAAACAAAATCTTAAAACACATTGAAGAACAAGCCTTGCTGAATGAGAATCAGCATGGCTTCTGTAAGAGTAAGTCTTGCCTCATGAACCTTACAGAATTCCTTGAAAAGCTCAACAGGCATGTGGATGTGGGAGAACCTGTGGATATTATATATCTGGATTTTCAGAAGGCGTCTGACACAGTCCTTCACCAAAGGCTGCTTAGGAAACTCCACAGTCAGGGAATTAGCAGGCAAGTCCCAAGGATTAGGAACTGGCTGCAGACCAGGAGAGGACCACGAAACCAGGAAACATAATCATGACCACAATTACTTCCAGGTGGAGAGGAGACATTTTTGTTCCAGGCGGCAGAGGAACACCAGCGCCATGGATAGAAAGAACAAAGACTACCAGTTGAAACTACCAATGCCCCCCCTTGGGGAAGAATGCAAACCTCCAGGTGCCCAGCAACAAGGCACTAGGCCTAATGTGGGCTGCAGTAGTGGACAGGAGGATCACTAGCTTCCTTGAAAATCTCATAGGCTTCTAAGTTACGCAAAACTTGGTGACCGGCATTTGAGGAACATCTTTTCAGTGTGCTTCCTGGAAACCAAATGTGAACAGAATAACTACAAAATAAATTACCAGGATGTAAACACCTGTTTGCCTTTCTCCATTATCTGATCTCCACCATCTCACCCAGACCCACTGCTAAGGTCTCTGTAATTTTTTTGTCCATTTGTCTCTGTCAGCCTGTTTCAGAAGCTATTCTAATTTGGTATTTCATTACCTTCTTTCCTTCAACCTCTGGATGGTCTGTCAGTTTTTATACCCATCACAGGGAGTTGGTCAAGCACATCCACCACCAGTTGAGAAAAACAAGGTCTCAATATCAGTTTCTTCTTCTCTCATGCTTGCTTCCTTGCTTTTTGTTTGTTTGTCTTGGTCACCTGTTTATTTTCTTTACATGCTATTAACAGAGCATCTTCCCAAATAGGCATAAGGGAATCCAGCAGGTGATGTATACTGTATATAGAAAATACATAGTTTAAAGGCAAATGGTGCAATTCTACTGCTAAAGTTATCTTAAGATCCTTGGATGAAAAATTCTGTAGAAGGCAAACTTTGTAGAAGGTATGTTTAAGATGTTCTGAGTTTATTGGAAGAAGAGAGGGGCATATCCACGTACTAATACATGAATACATTCTGTTTGATTTTGAAATACAAGTGGTGATAAATTAAAGATAAATGTGGTCATTATATGATCAATGTAGTTAACTCCTGGACAAATGTTATATTGACCAGAGGAGTGATTTTCAAACTATTCCTGGGATCTTTAAGGCTGCTTAGACACTTGCCAGAAGCCTGATCAATGAGAAGATCAGTATTGGCAGAAAAACTTGCCTGAAAGACAACCAAGGCACTCCTGTTTAACCAAGCAGCAGATTTATTTAAAAATGTTAATTTTCAATGCAAGTACTTATACAGCAAGTCCTCGCTCAAAGTTGTCGAAAGATTCTTGGAAACTGCAGCCTTAAACAAAATTATAATGAAACCAGTTTTACTGTAGGCTGGCTCAATAATACTCTCTCAAGTGGCGGACTCACTGAGTGCTTTCCAATGACACCACAAAGTACCATCATGCCCCATGCATTCTGGGGCACGAAAAGGCCAAGGAAATGGGTTGCGAACCCTGCGCAACCTGGAAGAAGCTTCCAGCAGCCCTACAGTGTGCAACTGTGGAGGATGCAGAGGTCAGAAGATTTTCACTATAAGGGCTGTTTTCAGAAATGAATTAGGTAGAGGTAACAAAGAAAGTGTGTAAATAGCTATAGACAAGAGTACAACAGTGAGTTACACCTTGGAGGAGGTTTTTTTTTTTTTTGGACACAAAACAAGAGAAAGGTCCAATACGCTATAAATCAATCCATTCTTAATTTCAGCATTGTCAGTGCAAGACAACTGGTTGAGGCTTTCAGCACTAGCAATCTGTCCAGTATTCATTTTTATCAAGACCTTTTGGAACAGAGGTTGCACCTGTGGCTTTTACAGTAAGAGGCTAGTATTGATATGAAAAAGGTATTCATCAAAGATTGTACTTACAATAAGAGGCTAGTATTACTATGAAAAAGATATTCATCAAAGATTGTACAGTATGGTATAATACAGTATGAAATTATCTAATCTATCTATCTATAAGTACATTATATTCAGTAAGATTGCTACATAAAAACCTGCACCAAATGACTATGAAAATTTTTTTAACATTCATTCTTCCATTCTTCACAGCTGAAGAGATCAGAATTGATGGACCCAGCAGGCTTCAACAGGGGTTTCATTCAAACAGTGTAGAAGTGGAGGCTTAAAATACATCTGAGGTTTATTGCACTTTGATTAACCAACTGTCAATGTTAATCAATGGAGGCGGATATACAAATATCACTGCTGAGAATCAGTCAGGAGGAAATGACCAACTGCTGTGTTACCAGGAAAATGCATCTTCATTCAATTTCAGTTGACTCTCACAATTGCCCAGCAGAAGGTGGGCCTGGCTTATGGCTAAATCCACTGATTAGCATGGGCTATTAAATAGAGGAAGATTTAAAAGACTTTTGAAAAAGTTTTTCTTAACCACTATGCAACTAATCTTGAACAGTCCAATATCAATCGTTAACCTATTTAGATTTTCCAAAAGAAAGCTCTGCTTTCCAGGGAGACTTGCTCAGCAATTCGCATCTGCTAATTTTCACTGTAAATATTTTAAGTTGGGTTAATGACTTCAAATTTAATATAAAATATAAGATATAACATATAAATTTTATGTTTTATTCACTTTCAGAAAATACGCACACACAAATATCAGCACAAGTGATTTGATCTTGTAAAGTTATGTTGACCAGATGACTGGTCAATCTAGGTTAGTAGTGTCTAACACAGGGCTTTCCAGACTCCAGCCCGTGAGCTGGATCTGACACTCTGCCTAATCTCCCTGTCCCCAGTGAGCAGTGCTTACCGTTCGGCTGGAGCGCTGCGTCTTATTGCCCTCCATTGCTGTAGTGCAGTGGTTTTCAAACTCTCATGGAGAGTTTGAGCCACTGTAAGGGGGGAGGCAGTGGGGGCAGGTGGAAGGCAGAGGTGCGATCGCCAGGATCGCACCGCTCAGGGGGCTGCAAGGGCTTGGGTGCACTTACCCAAGCCTCCTGCAGCCTCCCCAGGGTGCGGGGAACCCGGTGGGACCTTTGGCAGGACTCCCCGCAGCAGTTAAAGTAAAAGTGGAGCGATCGCACCCCGTCTCCGCTAAAGCGGAGTATCTCCAGGCTGCCCCCGCCCCTTAAGGGGGCAGAGGCCAGGGCCCACATGCTGGGGCATTGCAACGCCCCAGTTTGAAAAGCCCTGCTGTACTGGAATGCTGCAGACAGTCACATCTTCCCAGACATCCTGCTGCATAGCTTGCTGGGACACTGGACAATAGATGCAATTGCCCAGAAAGTCCTTGTATAGCAATAGAGGACAATAAGACATGGTGCTCTGGTGGAACGGTAAGCACCAGCTGCAATGAGGAGGGTTTTTCTGGGACTATCTGGAAAGTCTAGTATTAGCTTTTCAGGGTTTTTTCCAGTCCTATCTGAAGATACCAAGGATGAAACTTTGGATCATCTGCATGCAAAACGTATGCCATAAACTATATGACTGACCAATGGGGCTTCCATACATATATGAATCGGTACGCGTGTACATTTGGATAGGTTAAATTTAAGTTTCCCAATAAAAAAATCAAGAAAATTCCCTACAATTCAATCTTATGCATGCCTACTCAGAAGTGTTCCATTGTGTTCAAGGGCTTTACTCCCCATTGCAGCCCAGAGTGGAAGGATTGCAGCCCAGAAGTGTGAGCACAGCAATGGCTATTTTCAGGAAGGACTAACAAAGCTATCTCAAGAATTACCATTCTATGGGCATTCTATTATCTTGACTCATTTATGCTGTTTTATCTATTGGACAAATTTGAACCTTGGGTCAAAAATGTCACGTGTCTAAAAGAAGAAGCAAGAAACCACAATAGTGCAGCAGTTCCCAAATTGTGGGTCTGGGACCCAACAGTGGGTCATGACCCAATTTTTGTTGGGTTGTGAAATGGACATGGCTGATTAGGCTATGTGCATCAAGAGTTAAGCTGCTACTGGGAGGGGGTATTACTGCAGCTTAAACACCATTATAGCCACACTCCTTGGCATTTATAAATCAGGCAGCAGCCTCAAGGGTCTCTAAAAAGTTTGGGAACCACTGGCTTAGTGGCTAAGAATCTTGGCTATGTCCCAAAAAGACTCAGTTTCAAACTCTGCCTTATCCACGGAAGTCAATATTCTCTCAGTCTCAGCCCCTGCCTGTAGTATGGGAGTAGTTATTCTAATACATCTTACAGGATTGTTATAAGCAGTGCTTTTTTTGTAAATAAAAAGGTGCAGGAACTCACAACTTGTTAATCTTTTATTTATTTATTTATTTATTTTTTAAACCATTTTTTATTGGAGAAATAAAATATTTTTTATGGGCTTCCCCCCTAAAGATGAACTTACTTCTGAGTAGACATGCATAGGATTGGGCTGTCAATCTCCACATCCCCTTCCCCCTAGCTACTTTTTCTACACATGGGGAAAAATACTGTACAGGTGCACTTGTAGCGTGTAGTATGTAGTGTGTCACTACTTCGAGGAGAGGAAGCAGTGAATGGATTCCAAAAAATGGCTTACATGAGTTCCATGTAGTAAAATTACTCTAAGCAACTGTGGGAGTAAGAACAAAAAAGGAATTCTTACACGAGAGGGGTCCTTAGGTGCACACAGAAACAGCTACGTTTGCAAACAAGTGATTAAATATGGTTTAATTCAGGTATCAGAATACTCTGTGTCTTTGGGAAGGCACTTGGCATGCAATTGTATGTTCTCTGTTGCCCTGAGCAGCTGCTGTGCATTGCTGGAGAGGAGCTGCAAACGCTGGCTGACAGAGGGCATGCTTGTGGGGGAAGGATGAGGAGGATCTCTGGCAAGGCTGGACAGCACGTTGTACACACGTAGAATCCCTTTTCACCTGCCCTTAGCATGTGCCTTAGGATGGCAGCCTCAGGGCCCCTCCTCTGCCTGTCTACTCAGAAGTCCGTCCCACTAGAGGCAGTGGGGCTTCCTCCCAGGAAAGTGTGGAGAGGACTGCAGCCACAGAGCCCTTCCTCTGCCTGTCTACTCAGGCTGCAAGCCTATGACACTTTCCCAGGAGTAAGCCCCATTGAACACAATGGAACTTACTTTTGAGTAGACATGCTTGGGCTCTCAGGCTGCAAGGCTATGCACCCTTTCCCAGGAGCAAGCCCCATTGAGCACAATGAGGCATACTTCTGAGTAGACACGCCTAGGCTCATGCTGCAGATTGGCACGGGGGCTGCAGCAGCCAGCTTCCTTCCTCTTCTCCTCCTCGGCCAAGCCAGTACCTGGGCGTTCCGTGGGTGCCGCAGCCCGTCTCTCTGGCTGGCTGGCTGGCTGGCTGTCCTCCTCCTCCTCAGCATCAGCGCATGTCCCCCGTGCCCTCCACCGACTTGGAATCTGCGCGGGGAAGCAGAGCGCGGGGGTAGGGGAGGCGGGCTGGGCTCAGGCGAGAGCTTGGAGATGGGGGCAGGAGGGGGTCGTTGTGTGGTCAGGCAGGCGGCAGGGGCCAGGCACCTGCCCACCCTGCACCCCCCAGCACCCACCCAGCGAATGCCTCTATTTTGCTCCCCCCCTCCTGGAATGCCTCCAAAGGGGAGGGGCCCCTGCAAAAAGGTGCCGGAACTCCGTCCCCCCGCGTTCCATTAGAAAAAAAGCCCTGGTTATAAGGATCACTGAGAGTCTTTAAAGTACTGTGGGAACACTCTAAACCTATGTAACTACTACTTATTGTTTTGGGTTTCTACATTGTAAAGTCACAACAGATCACATTTGATTAATAAGTATGCAAGAAGTTAAAAAGAAGCTTATTGATCTGAATTTTTTAAAAGTGCATTGATCTGTTAGCAACTTTGACACCATCTGCAAGGAAAGATCATGATAAAAATTTTGGCTCCCTGTCAGTAGGCTACAAGCATTGATTAAAGCACACTACAATGTGGAATAAGAGCTAATTCAGATGTACAAGCTCCAAAGCCTTCAAAGTAGCTTTTTATTCCTGAACAATTTAGTGCTAGTTGGCTTCCATATGACTCTTCCTCTATAAGCCATGAGAGCTAAAAATAGACCATGAAAACTCAGGGGCAATTTACTTCTCAATTATCCAATTGTGGATTGGGATGGGTGAGAACAAACAAATGGCTACCTCAATACAGAATGTCAAACTAGATGGAGTCTTGGGGCTGACACAGCAAGGATATTCTTATATTCTTACTGAGGATCTCAACAGCAGCTAGAATATTACTAGCGCAAACATAAATATAGAATGGAAGCAAGAACCCTTTTTGCAAATCCTTTATTTTAGCAGAATAGTCATATTCAGAGGAAGTATAGCTAAAATTACCTAATTACTACAATAGGGTTGCCAGATACAAAGTGACAGAGTGGCCTATACCAGCAATTTTCAACCTTTTCCATCGAGCAACACACTGACAAGGCACTCAGATTGTCAAGGCACACCATCAGGTTTTTGACAATTGCCAAGGCACAACACGCTGCTAATGGGGGGCTCACACCCCTACTAATAAATGACCTTTGCCCTAATTACTGTGGCACTCCTGTGAACCAGTCGCGGCACACCAATGTGTCTCGGCACAGTGGTTGAAAATGGCTGGCCTATACCTTTAACCATTGTTCCATTCAAAAATGAAAGGGTTTAAAAAGCTGCACCTGCCAAAACTCCCTCTTCTATACTATAGAAGCTATACTATACTATAGAGGCACTCTGTGCCCTTTTGTATCTGGTAACCCTAACTACAAGGAACTTCTATCACTGTCATGCAGAGCTTGTGAACTTTCAGAGGCATCAAGAAAGACAGTGTTATCATGGACTGAAGAGCCAAACTGCAGGCCTTTCACTTTCTCCCTTCCTGTTCCACTTTCTCCCTTCCTGTTCCACTTCCTGTTGCAAAGGAAAAAAGTTGGGATACATCTGCATGCATGTGTTTGGCTACTAGAATGCAAATATTATTCTAGTTTAAATATCCTTTTCCCCCTTCCCTGTCTTTTTTGTTGCTGTTTTATTTATTTATTTAAAAGATTTCTATTCCACCTTTCCTATTTTCAAGGCGCAGCCTGTTTTACAGTTTTATCATCTTATTATTGTAATGGGGTGCTAAATTATACTGCCTCTAACACAAAGGTGGGGTTAAATTTATTTTAATAAATAGATAGATGAATACATAGTCCAGAAGAAAAACTGCCCCCCCCCAGCTATCAAAAGTAAGAAACCTAAAATAAACTGCATTATTTCTGTTTGGATGATATAAATAAGCTACACAGAAACACAGAAAGCACTTCTGTTCCACTCTGCAGACTCCTTCCTGTGCCGTACCCAGTCATGGAAATCAGATATTCAAAATAGCTGCTGAAGGAGCAAATATGTGATAAACAGAGATGTGGGCATTAACAGGGAAAATCTGAATTAAATGCTCACTTCTTGAAGTATATTTTGTGACCTTAGAACAGTCACTATCAGCTTGGCCTACCTTAGAGAATTGTTTGGAGAATAAAATTTATGCCAGAAATTGTTCATCCATGAAAATTCAGCATATCACTTACTAGTTACTAACTGCAGTGATTAATCCAATGGCTCATTCACAGTTGCAAGCCATCACTACAGGTAATGAGCAATGAACATGCATGAAAGGCTGCCCTAACACTTTATAAGAACAAGCTCCTGGATACATTTAATATTTATACATGAGAGGCTCTCTTTTTCATTCTCAACACATTTGCCGTCTGTGATCATTTATAGTGTATTGTTCAGCTGTCAACAGAATGCCTCAAGTGATTAACTAGTGGATGGCATCCTTTAAAGTTTTTGGGGGGAAAACCTGTCATATCAGAGATACGTGCAGATTAATTCTGGTTTTAAAACAGAAATGACAAATGTAGATTGCTCACAAGTGACAGTTCCCCATAGGGTTTCCCGCTAGATTGCATAGCAGCCACTCATGGGAAATTAGGCACTAATTACTCTTGGTGCGGGCAGCCATATTGTAATAAAAAAGGCATTCATAAGGTTTTTCGTCTCTCTCTCTCTCTCTCTCTCTCTCTCTCTCTCTCTCTCTCTCTCTCTTGCACACACACACACGAGAGAGAGAGAGAGAGAGAGAGAGAGAGAACTAATTTAAGAAAAACATTTAGCCATTTCCTTAATTTAGCAGAATCACTGCTAAGATCTGAACAAAATCTAATACAGATGAGAGATAAATAATACAAGGGACAAAATATTTCAGACTTACTTCCTAATGACAACAATTATTTCACAGAAATTGTAACATTTCATTTGCCTGTTCATTTCATCTGCAAGATTTAATATCGAACCGGTTTATATAATCAACAAAACCAAGTTGTAAAGAAAGTCTGGTCTAGAGGGTACAGCCTCTGTTAGCCTGAAGATAACATCTGAAGGTTGTCAGTCCAAGGCCACCGGCAGCTCCGTGAATGGCAAGACTTTGAAGCAGCTGACAAGCTGAGGTCAGTTATTCCACCTGCTCTTTGGTGTGAGCGAAGAAGCGTCTTGGCTGCCCTTCAAGTGAGAGATGAAGGAGCTGCTTGTCAGCCAGTGTGGGAGGCAACTGGGGGCCAGCAGTGATACCAGACCGTGAAAGATCCATCTGAAATGTTGTGCAGTTCTTGAAAGATAGAACCTTTCTGTTATTGTAAAAATCCTCTCGGGGGTTTAGAAATAGCCTGCCTATGTAAACTGCTTTGAATAAAGTCAGAGGAGTAATCCGATGACCGGAAAGGAGGTATATAAATACCATTATTATTATTATTATTATTATTATTATTATTATTATTATTATTATTATTATTATTAAAGCTTTTCCTAGCCTGTATCCATTTTGAGCTGCAGGTGTGGTGGCAACAAGGGTCAGGATTTATATGTCAATTTATTGATTTATTTTAATGCTGTCTTTCTGGATAAAGTACCCAACATATATAGCAAAATCAGAAACAACCAGACAACTAGAACATTAAAAATAACAGGAGACATAAAATTAAAAAACAAACAAACACCACATTGCACAATGCAACAGCATAGTCCCTTGACATGCTCATTGCATAATAAATGGAAGTCAGTAGCAGATGTTAGGCAATTAAGCCGCCATACCATCAAAGGCTCTCTAAAATAAAAGGGTCTTTATCATCCACTGAGATGTGTCTAGCATAAACAAAACTCCCTGAACACAGAAAACTAGATACCCATTTTCTGAGGTTAGCCTCTTCCTTGGCATGTACATTATAGATCTCCTCCTTTTATTCCCCAACATGTGTGCAACCCAGGGTGCAATCCTAACCAACTTACCAGCACTGTGGTAAGGGCAGTGCAGCTCCGAAGTAAGGGAACAAACATTCCCTTACTTTGAGGAGGCTTCTGAGAGTGCCACCCAACTACAGGATGCAGCAGATGCCCCATTGGCACAGCTATGCCAGTGCTGGAAAGTTGGTTAGGATTGCACCCCTAACCTAACTCCATTTGGGTTTCTGGTTGACTTTTTTTGGAAGCAAGGCAGGTCTCCTCTCTGCAAGGGAGCCAAGTCATGCTGAACTCTTAGGAGAAGTCATGCAAATTAAGGGCCATTAAGGGGAAGGAAGTTTGCAGCTCAGTGGTTCCCAAACTTTTTTTGACTTGTGGCTCCCTTGACCTATTGGGCCACTTGCCACAGCTCCCCATTAGGGCTACCATCTTATACATTGTCTAGGGCAGTGGGTTTGTCACGAGGATTCCACAGCTCCCCGGTTGGTTTCTATGGCTCCCTGCAGAGCCACAACACACAGTTTGGGAACCACTGCTGTATGCTCTAGGGCATCTGTTTGTTTCTTTTCCTCCATGATCTTGCAAATTTGAGGTGACATCCTCCATATTTTTTCCACTTGGCAATGCTGCCTATAGGTAGGAAGGCTCTTTCTAAGTCCACAAGCTCTGGTAGCTGTACTTTCCTTCAGAGGCGCTATCTTCGTGGCTCAAAGGAACTCCTTTTTTACTATAATTTTCTCCCCTGGAACCTTGAATTGTTTCAGCCCTGCCCTTGCTGCTTAGACAGACTTTGTACTCAGAACTTGCCCAGCAGAATAGGAATCTCTCTCCGCCCTTCTAATGTTCATAACAGTTCTTTCTCTCTCCCCCCCCCCAAAGCCTTCCCCTAAAATTCTTGTGTGCCTATTTCAAAGCTCTTGGTGCTCACCATCATAACATCATCAACCATCAGGCGAAGAACAAATTCAAAAACACAGACTACAATGGTTTGGCAAGGTCTACAGAATGGACACTGGTCGGCTGCCACATAAGCTACATAAGCTGCTTTGGTGTGAACGACCTCCCTACTGGAGGTATGTATGTGCAGTGTTGGTAACAATGTGCAGGAAGCTTTGTTCACGAGAAGCATTCAGACATGCCAAGGACCTTCCACCAAGTTCATGTTGAAGGAATACAGTCCACGAAAAGCTTTACAACTAGATTCCAAGAATCTGGTCCATTCAGACAACCCAAGCCCTTCCACATGACAAGAAAAAGAACAGCATGCTGGGAAGGGAATAGAAATGTACTTGTGCATATTCCACGTGTGTGTGTGCGTGGGGCCAACCCAGACATATTGTCCAAACAGAGAAAGAGGAAGACAACTTTACATACATTTTCATTATGGGCTGAGGCACCTAAAGTAGGTGATGCAACTATTCAGATGTAAAGTGCTAATAAGCGCATTGTAAGAGCAAAGAACCATACACTTGAATATAATTTATGAACAGAACTAAATATTTCTGTAAAGAAAAAGAATAAAAATGTAGTATACAGTTTTATTACTCCTTTAAAAATATTTATTTAAAAGCTAGGAAGCTTTATTATTCTCTTGATCTTTTGTATAGCACTAGAATGCTGTAGGACTCAAGTCATTTGCGAAAGCCACTGTTTTAATATACTACTAATACTAATACAGGTATTTATATACCGCCTTTCTTGGTTGTCAGATTTCTCCTCAGACTTTATTCAAGGCGGTTTACATAGGCAGGCTGATTAAATCCCCGTAGGGATTTTTACAATTGAAAGAAGGTTCTATCTTTCAAGAACCACAACAGTCCAGATGTTTTACTCTGATCTGGTTTCACATTCTGGCCTCCATCCTCCCACACTCAGAGCAGATGGAATAACTCGGCTCAGCTTGTCAGCTGCTTCAAGGTCGCACGGTGCCGGTGGTCTCGAACTGGCGACCTGCAGATGTTATCTTCAGGCAAATGGAGGCTCTACCCTCTAGACTAGACCTCCAGACCAATATTCTTCTTGAAGTAAAGCTTGCTTATTATACTCAGGGCACAATCCGAACCAACTTTCCAGCACTGAGGTAAGGGCAATGCAGCTCCAAGGTAAGGGAACAAACATTCCCTAACCTTGAGGAGGCTCCGTGAGAGTTGCCACCCAACTGCAGGATGAAGCACATGCCCCACTGGCACAGCTATGAGAGTGCTAGAAAGTTGGTTAGGATATGGCTCTAATCTACTCAGGCTCTAATCCTATACTTACTGTCCTGGGAGTAAGCTCCATTTCACATAAAGGGGCTTACTTCTGAGTAGACATGCTTAGGATTGCACTGTCACATGAATAGTTCTTGAAGGCATTCCCACTGTGTGTTTTCAGACTTTTGATAAACAATTGTGAATAAACTTTGCCTTAATTATTACTCTCAAAACTGAAGCACTGACAACATTTTGTACTTTCTTATAGGAAATAAATTTCCAAGAAGCTTGTGACTGAGAAAATTCCAATGCTTCAAAAGTATATGTGGCTGCCTTTTCAAATTCACATGCTTGTTTCTTCTGAATGGTAAATATAATAAAGGAATGGGTATCCTCTTGTTAATTAAAAAACAAAATGTGGGGCACATTCAGAAACGGTATCCTCCACTTGCTGTCAGGTTGTTCATTCAACCATCTCATTGTGTGGCATGCCTCATTCAAAAATCAGAGAGGTTGAAGGGAAAAAAAGTGCACATTTTCAATAATCTGAGGCAGGGGTGCCCAAACCCCGGCCCAGGGGCCATTTGCGGCCCTCGGGGACTCCCAATCTGGCCCACGGGGAGCCCCCAGTCTCCAAGGAGCCTCCCTCTGGAGACTTGCTGGAGCCCACACTGTCCTGACGCAACTGCTCTCAGCGTGAGGGCAACTGTTTGACCTCTCGCGTGAGCTGTGGGATGAGGGCTCCCTCCACAGCTTGCTGTTTCATGTATGTGATGCAGCAGAAGCAACAAAGGAAAGGTCAGCCTTGCTTTGTGCAAGGCCTTTTATAGGCCTTCAGCTATTGCAAGACCTTCATTCATTCATATAAGTTCATCTTTAATATATTCATTTATATAAATTTATTAAAATTTTAAATGTAAATTAATTCTTTTTTTCTCTGGCCCCCGACACAGTGTCAGAGAGAAGATGCAGCCCTCCTGCCAAAAACTTTGAACACCCCTAATCTGAGGCACTATCAAGGCAATTCCAAATATAATTAGTCACTATAAGTATATGGTAACCATACTAGGGAGGCAGTTATTATACCTTAATCCCATCATCGCTCACTGGGAGTAACTTCACTCTAGAAACCAAATGTCATGGCATTAAATTATGTTTGAAAACTTTTTGAAATCTTGCAAGGAGAAATATATTTATTTAGTAGCTGCTGTTTAGCTATGAAGTACATTCATTTTTTTTTAACCAGCTAGAGCACCTTAAATGCACATGAATCATTTGATGCTGCAGTAGCTCGTAAAGAAGCCCAAAGGGCCAGATGGTTCGATTTCCATATGACATAGGAATATAGATAAGTTGATTTATAATGAGCTGGTCCTGTGGTCCATCAATCCAAGGGCTATCAAGCTCAATTGGCAGCAGTTGTCCTGAATCGCAAACAGACTTCCTCCCAGCCATTATAATCTAAATCCTGCAAAGAGTAACTGGATGACTATATACATATGCAATATATGCTCTAACCCTAAACTAGGATTCCTCCCTCTTAAACTGTGTTTGGGGGGGAGGTGTTAATATGAGTGTAATGATATTGATTTTCATATTACAGTGTTTCTCTAATGTATTTTTTTCCTGCAGTGCCTGATTATCAGAACAAAATGTACATATCAACCCTAAAAGTCAATGCTAATGAAAACATTTTAAAGAAGGCTTTGCCAAAGAATCATTTCTCAAATGACACCAGCAGAAATACATAAATTAGCCTTTTAGAAATGATGGAATTTCTCATAATAGTTAGGCTGAAAGTGGAAATATCTAAAATAACAGAGCAGTTTCCACTCTAATCCTTCAATTACAGTGCACTTTTATATTATTAAAGTCTGAATCCCAGAATAATCCTTCAGATCTGTGTCAAAATGACATGCTGCATGTGGAACTGCAAGTTGCTCATGACTTTTCCTCAGCTCAGCCCTGTTGACATTTCCGCTTTCACTCATGTGTCATTTATAGATGCAGACACACGACAGTGGATGTGAATTTTAAGTATGGGTCACGCTAGGGTCTCCGACTCACTGATAAGATTTCTGCAGAGCTGGAAGATTGCAGAATTAAAATGAACCGCTCTAAATTACTAGGTGGGTGAAAGAACACTCCTCTTTTTTCCTGCATTTTAAGCCAATTTTTTTTTTTTTTTTTTTTTTGGAATGTGCAGAAACTCCTTGAGAAAATGTGACTTGCATACCGAAACTTGTTTGGCTTCCCTTGAAAATTCTCATTTTTCCACGAGAGGAACCCTGAAATTTGCTTTGAACATGTGTGACATGTCAATGCAGACCCTAATTTTTGTTAGTGTGGACCATCGTCTTACTCGCCCAAACTTGTGCTATCCACCCACACACATGCATTCACACACCCCTAAGATATGTAGTCTCTGTGGTAGAGGAGTAGGAGTGTGTCCCCTGTCCAACTCACCCTATCAGCACTAGACACATAATCTGTATGGCACCTATCCATAAAGAATCCAGTCTGCATAAGTTAGAACTGATCACACAGTTCTAACCTTCCAAATAAGGAATGTTTGAATCATGTCAGTGCACTTCAGACTTTCACACATGTAAGCCGCTTTGAAATATTAAGTACAATATGTGATGCCTGTTCAGAAGTGGGACATGCAGACTGGACTGGCACCACCAAGTGAAACCATCAGGGCATGTGCCAGGAGCGAATGACCCCACAGGGGCCCATCACTAGACACCCCCAGCCCATTAGCCAAAACAGGTGGGAAGGCAAAGGAAGTAGAAGCTTCTTCCACCCTCCTTTTCTCATCAGCTAAAGGGATGGAGACATTTCTTCTACCATCAGAAAGTCTGGCTGTTAGGGAAGTGAGGGTGAAGTCAGAGCGATTGCTTCCTCTGCTCTCTCTCTTCCCCACCAGCCAATGGGACACGTTGGGGACATTTCACCCTTGTGGCAACAGGGCTGAGCTTGGAAGAAATATCCCCACCCAACTGGCAAATCACCTTCTTCTCTTTGCCACTGGTCAATGGAATGGGGACATTTCTTCCAAGCACAGACTTTCTGCCACTAGGGAGACATGTCCCCCATCCCATTAAGCAGCAGGAAAAAAAGTGAATGGGAATAATGCTTTTATTATGGTCATGCTGGTGCTGCTTCTTTCCTCTTCCCAACTCTGACCAACAGGGGTGTTATGTTCTGCCCACCTGCCTGGACTAGTAAGCTGTCAAGTGGGAAATGGAAGATGTTTGTGGGGTGGGGGGAGGTGTACAATGCTAGGCCTCCAGGAACAGGATGACACAAACCTACCAGGTACTTTCAAGTACATAAGACTGCTGTATCATGGGATTCCAATAAATCAAGATCCCAAGAAACATTTTAATACAGAAATGAGTCATGTTACTTGTTCTATGCTCAACAGCACTGTTTGCATTGTTGGCTCACACTGAAGACCATTCAAACCAAACTCTTCTGTACTCAGTGACACATGTCAGTTCTACACAGTCGAGATGGGCCAAGACTCAGATGATTCGGACTCGAGTCATGGAAACATTTGTTACGACTCATACTGACTTGAGTCACATGAATCAAAAAGTTGGGCACTGAATTGGGACTTGGGGGTTTTACCCTAAAAATGAAAAGACTTGAATAGACTTGAGTCACTTTTGTGTGTGCTTGTGACTCTGATTTGTGTGTATGCTTGCTTTTCCTCGCCACTTCCATGACTGGAAAAGACTCAGACACAAGTCAAAATAACTCAAAAGAACAGCTCTGGACAAGTCATGACAGCTGCCATTGTGACTCATGGGCGACACAAGTCAAAGAGGGCAGAGACTCGGGACTCAACTCGAGACTCAGCACAGGCACATCCCTGCTTATAAAAAGCCACTTACAGTGTAAGTACTACTATTGTCTTGTGCAATATTTTCCTGAAATATTAAACGCTTTAGGCACACTTCATCTATTTCCCATTTCTCTTGCTTGCCCAAGGCTGAATCCAATTCAAGAAGTACAACCCAAAGTCATTTGGATAAATAAATAAGTTAGGAAAAATCAGGACATTCACAATAATCCAGATTCATAACTGCTGCCTGCTTGCTTTCCTGTGGTTCCTCTCTCAGATTGCAGATGTAATTTCTGGGTAATAGACCCTTTCTGCAGCTCCACTATATAATAGTTTCCAAATGGTACCATTGCTTTAAGATTGTCCAGGGTAAGGATAATGAAGATGCATAAACGCACAACCAGAACTTCATCTATATAATAAATGAATATAAACACTCAGTCATGCAGTACCATTTAAACTGAACTGCAATCATTATTCATAAAGCTGTGTGAATGATACATGAAATACAAAGAGATTTTTGAGTTTATCAAGTTTAACATCCCATTCCCTCTATTTCTTACTATAAGAGATAGAATGGGCTTAGTTCATGGGAGGGCCTCATTCAGGAAAACATTCAGGATTATAGCTTATAAATTAGGACTATATCCACCATGAACGGGACACATAAGAAGATCTGTTAAGTCACTACTTACATCCTTCATATATATCTGTCGGTATGTGGACTGCTGCATGCTGGTAGGACGTTCGCCGTCCAAAAATAGGATCCTCTTCAAACACTGGTCTGATTCTCTGACTTCCAGTTTCGGATTCATTTCTTCCAGACTTTTTAAGGGGGGGGGGGGAGAGAGAGAAAGGTAAAATATTAGAACATGCTAAAAATTATTTACACTTGTCTCTGAAAACATTTGGAGTCAAGTCTACACATATTGCAGAATGAACAGAGTACTAAGGTGATGGAAAGGACTTTTCATTCTGTGCATAGTTCAAAGATTATCCAACATGTAGATCTAACTTGTGGGGGTGCTTTATCAGTCCATATAGAACAAGGGTGTCCAAAGTTTTTGGCAGGAGGGCCACATCATCTCTCCAACATTGTGTCGGGGGCCAGGGAAAAAAAGAATTAATTTACATTTAAAATTTGAATAAATTTACATATGTTTACATAAATGTATATATTAAAGATGAACTTATATGAAATAATGAAGGTCTTGTAATAGCTCAAGGCCTATAAAAGGCCTTGTACAAAGCAAGGCTGGCCTTTCCTTTGCTGCTGCTACTGCATCACAGATGCGAAACAGCAAGCAGTGGAGGGAACCCTAATCCCACAGCTCATGCAAGAGGTCAAACAGTCACCCTCACGCTGAGAGCAGTTGCTTCAGGCCAGTGTGGGCTCTAGCAAATCTGTGGAGGGCCAGAGACTCATTGAAGACTCAGGGCTCCCTGAGGGCCACATTGAGAGGCTTCGAGGGCCGCAAGTGGCCCCAGGGCTGGGATTTGGGCACCCTTGTTATAGAAGATGCCTTTGGGTCTCTACACTGCTGTTCAAATTCATTCAATTTTCACACATTAAACAAATTCATCTCTTGCATCTACCAGATGATTAATAAAAATCCCTAAGATCACACAGTAAAATGCTTTTCAAGCAGAGTGATCATTCTTTAGAAAACATGGAGACCTCCTGAGGATTCTTACACTAATATACTGATCAGACAATGATTGCTCTAAAAAATTTTTGATCAATCATCTAACCTGTATTTGTTACATTTTTCATATCCCCACAAACTTTTTAATAAAAAAAAAAAACTAAGATGCTCATAGATTGTGAAGGAAAGTAATTCAATGCAGCTGTGAATACAATTAAAACCTAACTCCAACCAATTTCTCTCCTGAGGCAGGAGCTGAAATGCAATCAATAATGGCACAAGAAAATCCCACAGGAGACAGGGCCCGAAGTTTAATTTTCCATCTATTCAAAGTCGGCCTTCACTTATTGAATTACAGTGTTACCTACCACCAACAGTCAGCAAAATATCTCCCTCACATCTCTGAAATAAATCTGCAGATCAATTTGTTCCTGACTTGGGTAGCGGATAGTATCCATTTCTTCCTTCAGTTCACATTTTAAGGCATTATCTTAAAGAACAATGGCCCTCAGTTCAGTCAACCCGAACAATGATATACAGTTTAATGGCTAAGTTGCAGAAGACAATTTGTTTTTACCGTAACCATGGTCAAACAAAATTCTCCTGGGTCAACTGTGGACCTTCATCACAAGGGGAATCAGAATCAAATCTTTAACTCTGTTTCAGTCAAACCCCCTGCAACATTTACCAGAGTAAGCTCAGTCTTTCTTGCATTTGTAAATAGCATGACTGTGCCCACTAGAGATGTGCAACACCACCCACTTCCTCCCACTAATATTTCCACATCCCTAAACCCCAGCATCTCATGCTTGTTACAAATGTTCCTTGATATGCTGGTGGGTAAGCCTCTGCTGCCCCAGTGGTTCTATTAGGGCCACTCCAAATCTGGTTTCAACTCCAAGTGGACCCAGTAAGGTGAGGGCACCTATCTCCTCCTAGTTAGGTCCCTGCACTTATACTGAACAACCTGCATATGCAAGCATTTTTAGAATACTGCTGGACCTGGATGGGAGTTGGGAGTGTGCTTGGAAGAGGAGGAAGGAGAGAGTGTCTGTTGGGGAACAGAACAATTATTGGATAGGAAGCAAAGAGCCTTGGTAAGTAAGCCAAGAGGATATTCGTGAACCCTTGACCTTGTGTCAAAATTAAATTTGCATGCATGAGCTCTGATGTGCACAAGAGCCTTCACATTCATGTAAATGGTATGGAGAAATTACACATAAGTATTGCATTGTACATGCAAAATGTTCCAAATACTGAAGTGAACAGAATGTTATAAAATGAGATTCCTGATTTTTAAAAACAAAAACGTGGTCTTGAAATTGCAGAAAAACATTAACTCTGATGTAAATAAACTTAAATATTTTAATTAGGCAATATATCTCTTTGCCCATTCAAATATTATAGCACAAAACCAAACAAACTTCCCTTCGCCATCCAGTTGCTCATTTTAACAAAAAATGTTCTAACAGTTGCTCAGTCTAACAAACTAACCCACATGATAATTATATTGAACTGCATGTACAAAGATTTTTATTTGCCAAATCCTCAAATAACAGTCACTAATAATCCTGCTGGAGAGTTTTTTGTTTGCATCCCAGACCTACTACAGGGTTTTTGTGAAAGTCTGTTCATCATTGAACATAAGAAGAGCCCTGCTGGATCAGGCCAAAGCCCCATCTAGTCCAGCTTCCTGTATCTCACAGTGGCCCACCAAATGCCTCAGGGAGCACACAAGACAATATTCCCAGTGCCCTCCACTGCATCTGGCAGCCTGCCTCTAAAACCAAGAGCTTTTACATACCTACTATGACTTGTAACCCATAGTGAACTTTTCTTCCAGAAATTTGTCCCATCCCCTCTTAAAGGCATCCAGGCAAGATGCCATCACTACTTCCTGTGGCAAAGAGTTCCACAAACTAATTACACTGAAATTAGTTACACTGAAATTAATTACACTAAAAGCCAGGACCTCAAAGGTAGTGTTCTCTGAAGTGCTACCTGTTCCACGTGCAGGGCCAGTTAGGCAGGTGGAGATCAGGGGTCTCAATGCGTGGATGAGACGGTGGTGTAGGGAGAAGGGGTTTAGATTCGTTTGGCACTGGGGAACGTTTTGGGCCAAGCGGGGCCTGTACAAGAGAGATGGACTTCACTTGAACCAGAATGGAACCAGACTGCTGGCACATAACATTAAAAAGGCAGCAGAGCAGCTTTTAAACTGATCCCTGGGGGAAAGCCAACAGGAGCCGAGGGCAATCCAGTTCGGGACTCCTCATCCCTATGGGACGAGCATGGGGAGGTTAGAGAACAACAAGGTAAAGGCAGAGTAGGAGAAGAAATTGGGAATGGTAGTGTGATGGGATGTGATAGATGGTTTGGCACAATGAGAGTATTCAGGGATGAAGGAGCTAATAAGCAGCCCATCCTGGGGCATTCCATGTACAAATGCTTTTATGCAAATGCCCGAAGAGATTTGCAGAGAATCAGTGGGATACCACAATCCCAGGCTATAAACTCTACAGGAGGGACAGAGGGGCCGGGTTGGAGGTGGGGTGGTCATTTATGTTAAGGAAGGGATAGAATCCAGCAAAGTAGAGATTGAGCGTGGGTCCGACTCCATAGAATCTCTAGCAAAGTAGAGACTGAAGGTGGGTCCATCTCCATAGAATCTCTATGGGTTAAATCTGGTCTAGAGGGTAGAGCCTCCGTTTGCCTGAAGATCCACAGGTCGCCAGTTCGAGGCCACCGGCACCGTGTGACTTTGAAGCAGCTGACAAGCTGAGCCGAGTTATTCCATCTGCTCTGAGTGTGGGAGGATGGAGGCCAGAATGTGAAACCAGATCAGGAAGAAACATCTGAATGTTGTGGTTCTTGAAAGATAGAACTTTCTTTCAATTGTAAAAATCCCTACGGGGATTTAATTAGCCTGCTTATGTAAACCGCCTTGAATAAAGTCTGAGGAGAAATCTGAGGACCAAGAAAGGCGGTATATAAATACCTGTATTATTATTATTATTATTATTATTATTATTATTATTATTATTATTATTATTATTATTATTATTATTATAAATACCTGTATTATTATTATTAGGGTTGTAATCATGGGGGACTTCAATTATGCTCATATTGACTGGGTCAATTTGTGTTCTGGTCACAAAAAGGAGACCGGATTACTTGACATGCTAAATGACTGTGCCTTAGAGCAGCTAGTCATGGAGGACAGGTGATTCTGGATGTAATATTGTGCGGTACTCAGGACATGGTTAGAGATGTCAATGTTACTGAGCCATTGGGGAACAGTGATCATGCTGCAATCCTTTTCGACATGCACGACAGGGGAAGAATACCAGGCAAATCTCTCACAAAAACCCTTGACTTCCAACAAGCGAACTTTCCTCAGATGAGGAGGCTGATTAGAAGGAGATTGAAAGGGAAGGTAAAAAAAGATTCCAGTCTCTACAGAGAGCACGGAGGTTGCTCAAATCAACAGTAATAGAGACCCAGTGGAGGTGCATACCAAAAAGGAAGAAGGGCTCGACTAAGTCCAGGAGGGTGCCCGTATGGCTAACCAGCCAAGTTAGAGGGACCGTAAAGGGCAAGGAAGCTTCCTTCCATAAACGGAAATCTTGCCCTAATGAGGAGAATAAAAAGGAATATAAACTGTGGCAAAAGAAATGTAAGAAGGTGAAACAGGAGGCCAAGAGAGACTATGAGGAACACATGGCCAGCAGCATTAAGGGGAACAATAAAAGCTTCTTCAAATATGTTAGAAGCAGGAAAACTGCTAGAGAAGCAGTTGGCCCTCTGGATGGTGAGGGAGGGAAAGGGGAAATAAAAGGAGACTTAGAGATGGCAGAGAAATTAAATGGGTTCCTTGCATCTGTCTTCACAGCAGAAGAGCTCGGGCAGATACCACCGCCCGAACGGATCCTCCTGACCAAGGAATTATGTCAGATAGAGGTTAAAAGAGAAGATGTTTCAGACCTCATTGATAAATTAAAGATCAATAAGTCACCGGGTCCTGATAGCGTCCACCCAAGAGTTATTAAGGAATTGAAGAATGAAGTTGCTGATCTCTTGACTAAAATATGCAACTTGTCCCTCAAAACGCCCACGGTGCCAGAAGATTGGAGGATAGCAAATGTCACGCTGATCTTTAAAAAGGGAAAGAGGAGGGACCCGGAAAACTATAGGCCAGTCAGCCTAACATCTATAACAGGTAAGATGGTGGAATGTCTCATCAAAGATAGGATCTCAAAACACATAGACAAACAAGCTTTGCTGAGGGAGAATCAGCATGGCTTCTGTAAGGGTAAGTCTTGCCTCACGAACCTTTTAGAATTCTTTGAAAAGTTCAACAGGCATGTGGATGCGGGAGAACCCGTGGACATTATATATCTGGACTTTCAGAAGGCGTTCAACATGGTCCCTCACCAAAGGCTACTGAAAAAATTCCTCAGGGAATTAAAGGGCAGGTTCTCTCCTGGTCTGAGACCTGGCTGAAGACCAGGAAACATCGAGTGGGTGTCAATGGCCAATTTTCACAATGGAGAGAGGTGAAAAGCGGTGTGCCCCAAGAATCTGTCTTGGGACCAGTGCTCTTAACCTCTTCATAAATGACCTGGAGACAGGGTTGAGGTAGCAGTGAGGTGGCTAGGTTTGCAGATGACGCCAAACTTTTCCAAGTGGTGAAGACCAGAAGTGATTCTGAGGAGCTCCAGAAGGATCTCTCCAAACTGGCAGAATGGGCAGCAAAATGGCAGATGCGTTTCAATGTAAGTAAGTGTAAGGTCATGCACACTGGGGCAAAAAATCAAAACTTCACATATAGGCTAATGGGTTCTGAGCTGTCTGTGACAGATCAGGAGATAGATCTTGGGGTAGTGGTGGACAAGTCGATGAAAGTGTCGACCCAATGTGCGGCAGCAGTAAAGAAGGCCAATTCTATGCTTGAGATCATCAGAAAAGATATTGAGAACAAAACAGCTAATATTATAATGCCATTGTACAAATCGATGGTAAGGCCACACCTGGAGTATTGTGTCCAGTTCTAGTTGCTGCATCTCAAAAAAGATATAGTGGAAATGAAAAAGGTGCAAAAGAGGGCAACTAAGATGATTGCTGGGCTGGGACACCTTCCTTATGAGGAAAGGCTACGGCGTTTGGGCCTCTTCAGTCTAGAAAAGAGACGCCTGAGGGGTGACATGATTGAGACATACAAAATTATGCCCGGGAAGGACAGAGTGGATAGAGAGATGCTCTTTACACTCTCATATAACACCAGAACCAGGGGACATCCACTAAAATGGAGTGTTGGGAGAGTTAGAACAGACAAGAGAAAACATTTCTTTACTCAGTGTGTGGTTGGTCTGTGGAACTCCTTGTCGCAGGATGTGGTGACGGCATCTGGCCTGGATGCCTTTAAAAGGAGATTGGACAAGTTTCTGGAGGAAAAATCCATTATGGGTTACAAGTCATGATGTGTATGTGCAACCTCCTGATTTTAGAAATGGACTATGTCAGATGCAAGGCAGGGCACCGAGATCCAGGTCTCTTGTTTTCAGGCATGCTCCCTGGAGTGTTTGGTGGGGCTGCTGTGAGATACAGGAAGCTGGACTACATGGGCCTATGGCCTGATCCAGTGGGGCTGTTCTTATATTCTTATGTAAACTGCCTTGAATTAAAATGAGGAGAAATCTGACAACCAAGAAAGGCAGAATATAAATACCCGTATTATTATTATTTATTTTCTCATTGGAGACTGGAAGATCCTCGCAGGCCATATTGTGAGTCCCTGAGGGCTGCAAGTGGCCCCCGGGCCAGGGTTTGGGCACCCCTGGTCTTTATTGATGTCCTGAGTTGATGATAGAGAGAATTATGATGATGTTAGGACAGAGCTTCTTTGATTTCCCAGAATTATCATTAGAACAGCTCTTCCTGAACATTTCTTTCCCAAACCAAGTGATTAATGGGGTCAGTGAGGATTATCTACCAGTGGACAAAATCTCCCTGATTTCGGCTGGCAGGAAGAGGAAGACTCTGTCAGAGCCCGTTCCCTAGACTCTTGCACCCCCATTCAGTTCTCCCCCCCCATTTGAGAAGTATCATTTTAAGCAAAGCACATCCAGTGTGTAGCACAGAGATATATAGTTTGTTGTCTAACAGATTGAGGTGCATATATTGTTGCTGCACAATATGCTTGACTGGTGTTCTCAACACCAGTGACGTCTTGTCTGTTTGACATATGGCAGCCTGCATAATTTACTTCCGTTGACAGATGTAAAAGCCAGTCCTGCTGTGCCACTGTTCGGATATGTTTTCAGAAGATACAGTATTCTTTAGCCATCCAAAATTGCTTGTTCTCTCTCACACATTTTAATTTGTGCCTCTCCTCCTCTTGTTTCATAACCCTTCTCCTTCTGCTCTATTTATAGTCACCTCCAATTCAACATTCAGTTTTTTTTCTGCTAAGCCTTGTGCTTGTGCCACTTTATTTTCAATCTTTGCTCCTCTTCTTCATTTTGGTTGCTTTCTAATTTCTGCATTTAGTTCCTGAAATCTGTCTCTGTTCCTCAGCGGTAGCTGTAGCTTGATGTGATGACTTCTGTCCTTGTCTTTCAGCCTATTTTGCATTTTTCCACATTGCCGCCAGATTTTAATGGACGTATTTCTCACATGTTTGACTTACATTTGTGTTTGTAACAGTCTGTACTCAGTCACACTCTAAATTGCCATGCTCCATTTCACATGAAGCATGTGAAACTGTAAGGTTGCTGGAAACTGGTTTGGTGGAGGAACGGAAAGGGATGAAGCTCACCTGGTAAGGAACTGTGGTGACTAAAGAGATACTTTGGAACTCGGTCAGCATGAGATTGTGGGGGATTCTGGGGCAAACTCCCATTGTTCTCAGCAGAAGTTAGTTTATGATAGGGTTACAAGTCTAAGGGCCCAATCCTGTTCCCTCTGCCACCTTTGCAACCTATGGTGGGAGGCAGTCCAGAAGGTTCCCTCTAGATGAAGGAAGAATCGTTCCCTCTGAGGGAAAGCCTCTGTGGTATGGGTGGGTCCACTTGGACCGACCAGAGCTATTTTGCTGTCCTGGGTCTGTGTTGCCCTGTGCTGTAGGATTGGGCCTAGTAATGGGGTTAGGATATCAGTGGCACTGGTGCTGCTGATCACATCCCTTCCTGGGACTCGATCTGACCATTCCCGCCTCTCTTCATAATCCCACACCTCCTTTCCACCCTCCCACCTATCCCATCATCTTACCTGTTTCGGCAGGTTGGGAAATCTCTGACAGTGAGGATGGGAAAGCATGGGCCTTCCTGCCAGTAACCTCTGCAGGGTGCTAAATCGTGCACTGTCGGAGTGCCTTTTGTAACAGGCACTGTCTGCTTTATGGCAGCTAGCACCATTGGGGGGGGGGGGACGGAAGCATCGGCCAGTTCCTTGCTGCAAGTTTAAGTCTGGGCTAAACGTCTGCAATTGTAGATACAGATCCTTGGAGTAGGTACCATTGAACATAGTGGAACCTACTTCTATGTAGATATACATAAGATTTGGCTATCACATCCTTCTGTAAAAAAAAAAATCCACTATAGGCTAAATCAGATTATAAATTGAATTCCCGGTTTCACAATGGAAATGATAAAGCCATGGCTGTGATGGGATGTTGTTGAGAACTGTCCGAGAAGAACTGCATTATTCAAACTCCTGCTCAGTCTGATGGTATCCTCGGTTACTGTAGCCAGTGTACTGCTTGTTAAATGATAGCTTAGGGCAGTGATAGTCTGAGCTATCAATAACATACTGTTAAATTTAGAATACTGCTCTATCACCCTTCTCCTATCACCCATCACTCCTTCTATCACCTGTCAGCAGGAAAAAGGAAAGAACCCCCCCCACACACACACACACACATGGTTCCCTAATTTCTGCTCATGGTTTCTTTATTCTTTTCCTTGGAAAAGAAAAGAAGGGAAATCGGAAAAGAAGAAAGGGACAGGTTTTAGAACTGTTCACTCTTTGGCTAATTAACTTAAAGGGAACGGAGCCTTGCTTCTCTTTACCTTTGTTGCTCTTTTTGTTTAACATCTAGCTTAACCTCAGACCAGAACTGGGATTGTCGGCTGAGCGCTTCCAGCACCCCATTTGCTCTTATCCATTAAGCCTTAATTGGGAACAGTCGACTAAGTCTCCTGGCAAGAGCTGTGTCCCTAATTGACACAAGTGATTTATTAGGGAAGAGAATTCCCTTCAGAAAGCCCCTTTGCTTGGAAAGCTTCCGTGACTGATAGATCTAGGCTGTTTGCACAGATGTTAATTGCTTGCTAATAGTAAGAGTGATGACCATTTCTTTTTTTCTTTTTTTTATTCTATCATGAAATGTCTGTGTGGGGGAGTGCTCAGAGCTGCAACAGTTTGCCAGACATTGGCAGGCAACCATAACTTCAGAAGCTCCATCATCAAAATAAGCTATTCCTACCAAGCTAGTTAATTAAATACCCACTTCCTCCCCCCGCCCCCGCTCTGTGGCAGGGAGGAAGCCATTTAGAAAAGGGCTATGTCAGATGCAAGGGAGGGCACCAGGATGCAGGTCTCTTGTTATCTGGTGGGCTCCCTGGGGCATTTGGTGGGCTGCTGTGAGATACAGAAAGCTGGACAAGATGGGCCTATGGCCTGATCCAGCGGGGCTGTTCCTATGTTCTTATGGCAGGGGCACACATTTATGTGATAGACATGTGAAGTGCTTACATCTCTGTGTAAATAAATAAAATATAATACTTCTGAGATATAATCTGAACAAATTCATTCTACTAAACAGTGACTTGAGTTTGTTTGGTTTTTTTTAATTTATCAGGAGATAAACTATTTCATGAAGAGTTTTAAATGTTGACAGTTATGTGCTTAGCTGTACCAATAAGAGTCTTCCACATTTTGTCTCCTTGCAATTTCCTCTTCATGAGGGGCCTTTCAGGCAATCACTCTGGCAGATAACTAAGGTATAAGTGTGGAAGATGTGGGAGATAGATCCCACCCACAGATTCAATTACACACAGGTTTTGGTACCTGCATGGGTCCGGGAACAGATATCAAGGTCCAAGTATACTATGCACATGTTTCCTACCCTGGAAATCTGTTATTTTGCAGACAATGAGCATGTTCAACCATGATGCTTGTGATGGCAGCACTCCATTCTTGTTCAACATGCTTCTGAAAATTCTGAAAGATGTTGTGGTGGGTTGTAATCAGGACATGTTGATGAATGCACCCTGACTTCTTCACATAGCTTATCTGAATGCAAATCAATGTTCAACAGCCCAATCCTAAATTACCTGGCTCCCAAAGGAGCAGTGGTGCTAAAATGGCTACCAGTGCACCTATGGGTGCTGCAGCAGCCACCAAAGTCTCTTTGGGGGAAGGGGACATTCATCCCCGAGTAAGGGCACAGGCCCCACAATGGGTCTCCTCTAGTCTGCTTCCACTATTTTGCCAGTGCAGATTAGAGGAGCTTTGTGTTGTGCTTTTCAGCCCAACATGGAGCATAGGATTCTCCCACCCTGGAGAAATTACTACACCATGAAAGGGAAACATCTGGTGACTGAAAGATTCTATACAGTATATGAAAAGAACAATAGTAAAGACCTTTATCAGGTCTAGGATAGCCTGTCTACGTAAACCACCTTGAATAAAATCTGATGATGAGAAAGGTGGTACGCAAACAAACAAACAAATCAATAAAACGGATTTCCCTTACAGGATTGCTGTAAGGATTTAATCAGTGCATGTGAAGAGCTTTGTGCACTCAAAAAGTGCTATACAAATGCTAAGTATCATGAAGAGC
This sequence comes from Tiliqua scincoides, assembly GCF_035046505.1. Lineage (NCBI taxonomy): Eukaryota > Metazoa > Chordata > Lepidosauria > Squamata > Scincidae > Tiliqua > Tiliqua scincoides. Next base: position 22,501,688 of record NC_089827.1, on the reverse strand, counting down.
TGATCTTAAAGTGGCCTTCTCTTTCCTGCCTGAAATCACAGGCTGCATTTTTCCATAGTGCATTTGGTTGGCCAGCATTTATTGGAAGAGAAGTAGGTGACTGGCACCAAGTGAGTGATTGATGCTGGCTACTTGCATTGCAGGTTATAATATTATTCACTGAGAAATTGAACATTTGCCATGCCCATCAAATATGTCACCAAGTGACATATACAGCCTTCCCACGTACAATGAAGCTTGATTTCTAATCAGTGTTTGGTAAATGGGCTGCTACCAGTGAAATTATAAAAGATACCAAGGTAAGAAGGAGCAGGTGTTAAATCTTAAACTGTATTTGAATTGCAGTGCATGATAACAAAAACAGCCATCATGTTCCAATCCTATTATTCATATCTATGCAATTTTGTTCTCTCCACTCTATCCATGAATATGCATCCTTGCCCAAGAGCTACCTGTTTACCTGATTAAAAAAATAATAATCTTAATATGATACTATCATTGTTTTTAAAACCGAAGAAGGTTTAACAGGTTTATAAATTACAATACAAGGAATTCTCCCTTGAAGGTAAGCCTGCATTAGTTCAGTCCCAAAAGCATTCTCTTATGAAGACTGTGTTTATGCCATGCTAAAGATCAACATTCAGCCCTGAAGCTAGCAATTCATCATTTTAATAGAATACTTCTTCTCTTTGAGAGCTCTCTCATTTAAATCAAAAAAACTTGAGTGGAAGTGGCAAGAAGCAGTACAGTGTAATTGTTTCTCTGGTAAATTAATTTAACCGGGACTGTGTTCCATTGTGGTACTTTCAATGAACACGATTTCAGAAGAAATGGGCTCTTTCATTTTCTCATTCCCCAACACTGGCATGAAGGATGTAAAGGCAATCTGGTGAATTCAAGCCCATGGACCCTCTTGGTAGCATCTTTGGTCTTGCTGATCCTATGGGATAGAACACCATGTATCGTCATTTCAGTCCATGGGCTTCCAGTATGTTAAACGCTGTCATATCCCATATATCCCATTCATGTCCCATTGAGCATTGCTCCTCTGCATCATTGCTCTTGCATTCTGATACTGGACATATGCTCCTGGAAAAATTGCTGTACTCATGCCATATACTATTTCTTTTTGAATACAGCATCTCAATACAGGAGCTTGAATCCAAAATATGTTTTCATGTACCAGTTTACAAACATTTAATTTACTTCGAGTAAAGCTAAATTATTATATTGTCTTAAGAGTAATCTGGTTCTAAACTTTGTCTCCAGTGTTCTTTTACCTCACAATTTCCGTAGCTCATTATATTCTCTGATATAATAAATCTGTGGACAAGACGTCGGTAAAGATCTTTCAACCAAGACATTAGTCTTGATTATTTATTTGATGATGGTGATTGAAGGCCACTCAAGCACTCATTCTGTGCCCATATCATGTCTTTCCCACTATGTAGTGAGCATTAGATAACCTGGGGTTTAAATGCAGAAATAATTTTTCCCCATGCAGCTACGAAAGCTCAGCCCTGCTCTCACTCTTCAGCTCATCTCCCAGCAACGTACATGTCTTGTTTTCAGCTCCCTTACTGGCAAGCTCATTCCACAATTCCTGCTAATTCTGGTTTGTTGTTGTTGTTTTAACTTACTGATATACAGTAACGCATAAAATGTGTTACTTCTTACAAGGAACTTAGAACCTGATGCCCCCAGTTTTCATTTGAATTTAGAAATGTATTTTGGTTTAGAGTTTGCCTCTTCTAGCAGTCTGTACTTTCTATTTTTGGCTTTTAAAAACTTTACTAAGAACTGTTTTTACAAGATATTTCATTGATTTGTCCTTTCAGTTGAAAAGTGAAGTGTTCGTTCTGTGCTTGGCTCCAAGCATGTGTCTTGGAGGACTGTTGTCAATTTTAGTGTTTGTTTTCCTGTTGACATCTTTTATGGGCCAATCCTATGCCTTTGTGCTGTAACAAAGCATTGTCTACAGCCTGTTGCCCAGGTATCCCCCCACAAACATGCGTGACACAAAGACTTGGTTGAAACAGGGCCACGATTTATTCCGTAACAAAGCTGCACAGTGATTGGTGCAATGCAACGGGTCCTGTCTATGCTCCGCCCCCCTTTAGTGTGGGCACCTAACTGGGAGGAGACAGTTCCTGTCTGAGCCCTCTTTGGGCAAACCACCTTGGCTCAGAACCTGAGATCACCCAAGGCTCCCTCAGGTTCCTCATCACCAACCCCGGGAAATGGGGGGTCAAGCCAGCTGAATCGTTCTGCCCACCCTGAGTCGGGGAACCACAAAGGTGAGCATCCCAATTCCATTCCAGGGTCAAGCCAGGCTGCCCCCGTTCTAGGTAGCCTCAGGGCTCAGTACTGGCCTTAACCCAGCCTGTTGCTTACCTGAAGGTAGACACCGGTTCCCTATTTCTCCTCCCGTTCCCACATTACCCTGCCAGACACAGCCAACCTGACTGAAAGACCCACAAGAAACCCAAAGTGACAGTCAGGGGTTGGCAAAAAAAAGCTTCACCCCATGGCCAATCAGGGGAAAAGCCAAAAAATTCCTACCCGGCCCCTAAAGGCGATCAGCTAGACTTCTGACTGTGCTTGAAGCGCGGGTGGGTGGGTTCCGCTGCTGCCAAGGAACCAAGAGGCTGGGGGACGCATGGGTGCCAGCCTTTAAACTACGTGCTGCAGGCTTGCCCCCTCCCCCGACCAATAGCTGCCCAGCACGTCATGCAGGCGGGGAACCGGGCAACTCCCTTTCCACCTGCATCCACAGCTGGAGGGCTTTTACCAGCACTGATGGGAAAGCCGGAGCCTTCCCACAGATGCATGGAGGGATGTCCACTGGAGCTGGTTAGATTGGTGTAGGGGTGAGGGAAGGGCAGGGAGGGGGTGGACAAGGCAGGGAGGGCAACAACGGGATGGGGATGGGTGGATTGGGCCTGGGAAAGGGCAGGACTGGCAGCACTGGCACATGCGATATCTGATCTCCCCTACTGGGACATGGATCAACATGAACCAGCAACATGGACCAACCAGCGATATAGTTGTTGCAGGTCCTAGTTGACGCATAACAGTTGCTGGGACTTTCCGCAGGGCAAGTGGTCAAACGTCACCTAGAGGAGACTTACAGCAGCCAGAATTCCCTTTCGAATTCCCCTGGCACCGCTGCATCAGCATGGGGGAATTTAATTAAGGTTGGGCTATTTCTGTAACATTTTGCTTTCTACAAGATGTTTAACAGCATAAATATTTTGTGTATGTGTCATTTGTAATTTTACTCAGGGAGAAACTGACAAGTCCTTCAGAAATTAATTAGTACCTGCTCTTCATTTGCTATCATCTCCTTCATCTTCCTGCATTCTCATCAGAGGATAACAGTACATGCAGCATGGTGGCAGCAAACAATTTCATGGGAATTTGGAACAATCGCACTGTGTTTTGAACATGTGCAGTAAATTGGAAATCAAGACAGTGAGCATTCATGGATTGTACCCCATGTGGCTTTACTTTGAGTGATTGGGTGTGCCTGCTCTTATTGCAGGCATATGCATCAAACAGAGTGCAAAGCATCTCTAATCAAAGCATCTAATATTTTTAACTGCATTTGCAGATAATAATTTTTGATAATCCTGGATTAAATCTAAATTTTCACAGAACTCTTTAAATATAGCTTCCGGTATTCTCTGGATACCTCACCTCATTGGTAACTATTGGGAAGCAATGTAGGTCATGCAACATCAGCTCCTCATGAAAAGTTTCGAATTTTCTTCATTCAGCACAACTGGTGCTACGTTTTCCTCAAGATTTAATTCCATTTCAGTTTGTGACATTTCACCTGCACACTTTTTAAAGTGTAAATTTAAACAAAAGAAGGCTGTTTTACAATTGAGTCTTTTGGGTTCCTTACTGCAGAATGAATACAACCTTACTGTAAATGGAGCTCTAATAAATGTTGGAGACTGTGCGGAAAAAGCTTGAACAAGTGGCAAACGTGCTCCATTAACTAAATTTTGAGGACTAAAATCCATTAAAAAATGAAGGGCATAATTGGCTTGTTTATCCCCATTCAGTACTACTAGGATGTTGTAATGAACAAAGCACCATTTGTAATTTTAAGAAAATAAATCAAATATTACTGCCCTTATGTTAATAAGTCAGCATTGGAAAGTTGGTATCTTACAGTGTATAACAAGGGGATATGTAATGTCTGGGACATTTCAATTTGTGTACATAAGAACAGCCCAACTGGATCAGGCCATAGGCCCATCTAGTTGTTGCTACCCTTACAGAAGCCCATCTATTACTGTTGTTTTAAGCAGCCTCCATGCACTCTGGAGAGATTAGACTCTTTTTACCTTCCCTTTCAACCTCCTTCTAATCAGCCTCCTCATTTGAGGGAAGTCCGCTTGTTGGAAGTCAAGGGTTTCTGTGAGAGATTTGCCCGGTATTCTTCCCCCGACGTGCATGTCGAAAAGGATTGCAGCATGATCACTGTTCCCCAACGGCTCAGTAACATTGACAGATCTAACCAGGACCTGAGTACCGCACAATATTACATCCAGAGTCACCTGTCCTCTGGTGGGCTCCATGACTAGCTGCTCTAAGGCACAGTCACTTAGCATGTCAAGGAATCCGGTCTCCTTTTCATGACCAGAACACAAATTGACCCAGTCAATATGAGCATAATTGAAGTCCCCCATGATTACAACCCTGTCCCTCCTTGTCACCTCCCTGATCTGTTTCCTCATTTCAAGGTCCCCAGCAGATTTCTGGTCTGGAGGACGATAGCATGCCCCCAGTATTACATTGCTCCTCAGGCCTGGTAATTTAACCCACAAAGATTCTATGGTGGAGTCGGACCCACCTTCAATCTCTACTTTGCTGGATTCTATCCCTTCCTTAACGTAAATGTCCACGCCACCTCCAACACGCCCCTCCCTGTCCCTCCTGTAGAGTTTATAGCCTGGGATTGCGGTATCCCACTGATTCTCCGCACTCCACCAGGTTTCCGTTACGCCCACTATGTCAATGTTTTCCCTAGTCACCAGACATTCCAGTTTTCCCATCTTTTCTTGGAGACTTTGGGCATTTGCATAAAAGCATTTGTACATGGAATGCCCCAGGATGGGCTGCTTATTGGCTCCTTTGTCCCCGCATCTTTTCATTGTGCCAAACCGTCTATCACATCCCATCATGCTACTATTCCCTGCCTAAATAGGCAGGCTGTTTTAAATCCCTGTAGGGATTTTTACAATTGAAGAAAGGTTCTATCTTTGAAGAACTATACGACATTTCAGATGGATCTTTTCTGGTCACATTCTGGCCTCCAGTTTTCTCCCATGCAGGCTGAAAAGCAGCTCCTTCATCTCTCACTTGAAAGGCGGCCAAGACACTTCTTCACTCACACCAAAGAGCAGGTGGAATAACTTGGCTGGGCTTGTCAGCTGCTTCAAGGTCTCGCCATTCATGGTGCCAGTGGCCTCCTACTTGCGACCTTCGGATATTATCTTCAGGCAAACGAAGGCTCTACCTTCTAGACAAGACCTCCTGCATGAGACAGCCTCCATGGTCTCATGGCAACTAAAATAAAGAGACTGTACTCCCAAGGAAGTACACAAGACAGTCCCCTAAAACTAAAGTACACACACTCTTTATATATAAATAAATGATGCTGTTTTGCTCAGAAGAACCATGCTTGAGGTGGTACTTCATTAGCATAAAGGATTTTCGGTGGCACGTGAATTAACACGCTACCGGCGTTTGCCCTGCCCCCACACGAGGCACAGGAGGAGCCAGCCCTTGCAGCCTATTGGCTGGGGGCTCAATGGATCAGGGCCATGTGCTGCTGCACAAGGAAGCCCGCCCAGTCGGACCAGGCAGCAATCCCCCATTCATCCACCCTTTGTGAATCTGAGGTTAGCTGGTCGCCAATTGGGGCCAGGCAGGAATTTTTTGTCATCAGCCTGATTGGCATAATGCTGCTAGTTTTTTCACCTACCCCAGACTGTGGAGTTAGGGGTGGGGTGGATGTTAATAAGTCTCACTGGTCACTTTAGGCAGGTATCATGTGGGTTTAGGGTAGGTAAGGATCATCTCGGTGTACACCACAGGGTGGCAAGGGCCAGGTGGACTCGACGCTTGCTCATGCTGGCATTTCCGGCTGGGTGAGGCAGGCTGGATGAACCTCAGCCTGGTGGCAAAGGCGCATCATGGGTTCACTCGGGTGGCCTGAGCTAGCCTGCCACCCTGACCCTTCGGGGTGACAACGAAGGGGGCAGCATGCTTGTACTGACGCTGTCCAGAGTCGGGTGTGGTCGCCCAAATTGCTATAGGGGGAGGTAGATGGGCAGCTCCGTTTCCCCCATGTAGAACCCGCATGAACTAGTTGTTAGGCCCTGTTGCAATTTATGGTGTAATTAAATAGTTAATAGTGGCCCTTTGTACCATAAGCCCGTGCCTGTGTCTTTATTGGGGGGTGCTGGGTAAAGATATGAAACATACCAAAAATGAGAAGGGACTGCAAGAAGTCTGTCAGGTTTGGATATTATTGAATTTTCTCTGTTTCAAAAAAACCCTAGAAAACAACTGCAAGAACATCTCATGGTAGCCCTGGGGTTTTAAATGTTTCAGGCCACAGAGTTCAAAATAGTAGCTTTAATTGGCATTGCATTCTACACTGTTGTTTTGTAATGCTGTGTTCTTACTTATTTATCGACCAGGTTTTCTCTCTCTGACTGACGGCTGCTAAGAAATCAAACTCTAATGATGGCCATTTGGACTTTGACCCTTTAGGTGTCAACCGTTGGCCTCCACTGCTCCAGGTTTTAGAACAGCAATACTGTTTAGGGCAAAAGTGTCTCTCAGCCTTCTCAATCTTTCAGGCTATGGGGAGAATACTGCTCTTCATTTCTTGACACCTTGCTAAAATATGCAGACCACAGGGCATCATTATTTGCCAGAGAAACCAATATCTGGAAAAATCACATGGCCTAAGGAAAGCTGCCATGTTTAATAGTTGTGGGCAGGCTCAGCATCAGTACATGACACATTCAAGAACCTGCTGGGCACAATCATACTGCAGGGCACCACTGATGCCTGTCCTGAACTACTAGCATTGAGAGAATAGGGCACTACAACAACTGCCAGCTGGTTATCCCCCACCCCGATCAAAACTCACAGGCACCTAAAACCCCAACTGGATTCATGAGCAGCAATTCCTAATGATGGGAGAGTGGAACCCTCCCAGATGATCAAAGAAAACTGCCAGGTGGCCCAGGACACAAATTCAGCAGGTGGCTTTTTCCAAGAGCACAAAGTTGGGAGGCGCTTCTCTAGAGGAAAAATCTTGGACCACTGTGTAGACTGTGGATATTTATAAAGTCACCATGAACAAAGTTTTCTACACTTTCATCTCCTCTCAGTCTCCATATCCTGTATATCCATGTCAAACCGTTCATTTGACATGATCAATGTACCCTCTTTAATTATCTCACAGCAATAGTGTCAAGCACAACAGTTATGCTATCAATCTCAAATCACATTTTATTACTATGTGCAAATGAAGCATGTTGATCCACCTGATTAATGCATTTGTAGAAACTCCACTATCAGTTTATAGATTACACCTACAATATTTATATTTAAAAATTGCAAGGAATCATAGGAAGTAGAAAATAACTTCCTTTTTCAGTCAATGGATTAAAATAGCTTCCTTTTTCATTCTGTCACTACAGGGGGCCCCCTTATCAGCAGACCCGTATCTGGAGTTTCAGGTATCCGCAGATATGGGCGACCCCTTCTCCACAGGCAAGGGGAACTATGCTCCCCTCCAGCGTAGCTACTGAGCCCCACTGAGGCTGCAGATATCCACCTGCAGCCTTACCAGGCCCATGACTGGTTGTTTTTGGCCAAAAACGTTACTTCTGGCTTTCGGTCGAAAACTGGAGGTGATATTTTTCAGTCTAAAAAGGTCATTCTGAGGTCTGCCAAGGCCACAAGCAGATGTTTACAGTCTCAGCGGGGCTCAGAAGCCCATCCAGAGGGCAGGGGAGCCAGGTTCCCCTTGCCTCCTGAGGGTCCAGGCTGTGGAGATGGGTGTTACCCGTATGCACAGTTTCACCTATCTGCATGGGGTATTCCCATGAATAAGGGGGCACACCTATATTTCACACCCAAATTCTAAACAATATGTACTAAAGTTCAAGCAAACAATTCACATACCATTTTGTGGACAGCATTAATACTGTTTTGCCTGGTTCAGAGAATATGCTCCCTGATTAAAGCCCTATACTGCTCTGGGCCAGGATATCTTAGAGACAGCCTACTCCCGCACAATCCGGCTCGCCCTCTCAGGTCATCAGAGAAGGCCTTTTTACAAGTGCCGCCAGCCAAGGAGGTCTGGGGGGCAGCTGCAAGAAATAGGGCCTTCTCGGTAGTGGCACCAACATTATGGAACTCCCTTCCCCTTGACTTGAGAATGGCTCCCTCTCTTGAGAGTTTCCGGCGAGGCCTGAAGACACTGCTGTTTACACAAGCCTTCTGATTCTTTGGCCTTTTTAACATTTTTTACACTTTTTGTAGTTTTTACAAAGTCTGATTCCTCTGTAACTTGCTCTTTTGTACTCTTTTTATTCTGTCTTTTAATCTGACTACTGTTTTTTAAGGTCGCTGTTAATGTGTTTTTAATGTTTTTATCTGCTATTTGTTTTAATTTATGTTTTTTAAATGTGTTTTTATATGTTGTTAGCCGCCCTGGGTCCCTTTTAGGGAGAAGGGCGGGATATAAATAAAGTTTATACAGCCTGTGTGGTCACTGGAGGTAGGCGGTTTGACTCTGTCAGCCCGCTTCTCCGGGGGCTGCATTGGCTGCCCATTCGTTTCCAGGCCCAATTCAAGGTGCTGGTTTTGACCTTTAAAGCCCTATATTGTTCTGGGACAGGGTATCTTAGAAATCGCCTACTTCCGTACAATCCGGCTCGTCCTCTTAGGTCATCAGAGAAGGCCTTTTTACAAGTGCCGCCACCTAAGGAGGTATGTGGGGCGGCGGCAAGAAATAGGGCCTTCTCAGTAGTGGCACCAACGTTATGGAACTCCCTTCCCCTTGACTTGAGAATGGATCCCTCTCTTGAGACTTTTTGGCGAGGCCTGAAGACCCTTTTGTTTAAACAAGTTCTGAGTTCATGGCCTTTTTAACATCTTTTCTATATCTTTTAGTATTTTTACAGGCTTGATTCTGCTATGATTTGCTGCATTTTGCTCTTTTTATCTGACTTTTTATCTGACTACTGTTTTTTATTGTATCTGTTAATGCGTTTTAATATGTTTCTTATTTGCTGTTAAATTATGTTTTTAATCTGTTTTTAACATGTTGTAAGCCGCCCTGGGTCCCTTTCAGGGAGAAGGGCGGGATATAAATAAAGTTGTTTATTATTATTATTATTGTACAAATACTCAGGAATCTTAGCTACATTACTTCCGGGTTAGGACTCACATTACCAAAAACTCACATTACCAAAAACTCTGGTCAACTCTTCTGCTTACAAAATGTTTGACAAAATGGTATGCAAGATAGGAGGAGAAAACACAAAGAGAGACAGATTACACTGCTAAGAACATTTACTACTGGTACTACACTTTTACATGGGCCCATTTTGGGGCAACTTTCTGTCCCCTTTCCCACATGCAGATGGCTTAGTCCATACTGGGAACTACCTATGAGTAGAAGTGAGGGGCCACACTATTCTACTGTCTTACAAATAAGCCAGGTAATTAAAACCTGGATTATTTCCTGCACAGCACACACACATTTTATTCCTTCAACTACTTCTGCAAACCCAGTTTTATTCAAGGCCTCCTGGAGAAAATAAATCATAGAATGCAACACAGCAGTCTAGAAATGTACTGGGAACCACTGGTATCATTTTGCATTGTCCCTTGAAAAAAATTTCAAAATAGTAGTTTAAATGTGTACACTTTAGGCATTAAGGACTGTATCATATAAGGGACACAGCATAAAATCTGAGCCTCTTTGGAAGCACTGGAAATTGTGTAGCTATATTTTTGCAAACGTTACTTACTTCATTCAGGTCATCTTTTGCATTGTAGTAGACAATATCATTAGGCTGCACAAAGGAGAGAAAAGAAGAAAAGGTTCAGTTCATTTAAAAAAAATCAGTTAAAACACCATAAACCAAAAGACAATCTAAAATCATTAATTATGAAACTGATGTTGAAATTTAATTTTGAAAGGTCACAATCCTAACCAACTTTCCAGGACTGGCATAAGGGCAATGCAACTCTGAGATAAGGGAACAAACATTACCTTACCTTGAGGAGGTCTCCATGACTGCTCCCCAACTGCAGGATACAGTATATGCCCCACTGGCACAGCTATGCCAGTCCTGGAAAGTTGGTTAGGATTGCGCCCAAACTCTTTTTGCACTTCTGATTATATCTATTCTGTTCCAGCAATGTGTGGCCTTAAATGTTAGCCATACTCATTTGATAGGTGAAGATAAGATTACTGTTTACAAATAATACTGTTCACATGGACTTTTATTACCAACCTCTCAACAATGGGTTTACCTCTGAACCTCCCTGTACCTCTTGGACGTGACCGGAAGAGCCTTCCAGTTGCGTCTAGGAGGGAGCCCTTCTGAGACTCGGAAGGCCTTCTGGGGAGGCTGCACAAAGCCTCCATGGGCTTCAGAAGGCCTGCCGAAGGTCTCCAAAAGGCACTTCTGGCTTCTGGTCAGGTGTCCAAGACATACAGGGAAGGCTGACCTGTGGATTCAATTATTTGTGGGTTTTGGTATCTACGGGGGATCGGAAACAGATCCCCCGCAGATATTAAAGTCCAACTATACTACATACAACATGAGGCAGCAGTAGTATAGTACTTATAATCAACATGAGCACACAAATGGAGATGGTCTAAGGCAACATATACTTTCAGCAGGATACTTTGGAAGAAGTACTTCCAAGTGCCTAATTCTGATTGCCTTAATGCAACGGTCTCCAAATTGGAGACCACTGCATGCCGCAAACAGTCTCCCCAGCATGACTGGAGTTTACCGTTCCACAGGGAAGCTTCCACTGTCACTGTTGATCACCCCCCATGTTTGCTCCACTCTGCCATGTCTGCCAAGAAATCCTGGAGCAGAGCCTGCTGGGGTAGCAGAACACAGAAGCAGCAGGGTGGAGCGAACGTGGGGGGGAGGGGCAATCGACAGCGACAATGGAAGCCTCCCCAGTGGAATAGTAATCTCCATTCACATAGGGGAGGGATTAGTGAGGGCACTGGATCTGGCCCACGCTGAAGCCCTGCCTTAATGGGACTATGATAAAATTAGTAGCTTGAAGGCTCTAATCAAATTATTGCTTTAAACCTGGGTCTAGCACTGAAACCATACATGCTGCTGCTAATGAAGATGATTAAAAATAAATAAGATGTTCCATTTTTTTTTTTTTTTTTGCAAATAGTGTGAATGTTTCTGTGCTGCTTTCCCTGTCTGTTAAACAGGATAATTAATGATCCACACATGGAGAGTATAAAAACTCAACAGTACACTATCTACTGTACTTTTCTTTAAAATTCAAAGTGTAAAGATTAGCTATACCAGGAGCAAATGAATTTTTATATAGTTTAAAAGAAAAATAGTGTATTGAAATAATATAAATGCACCTAGGCCTAACTCCACATATTTCAATCAAAATCCTTTTTTCCTCTCATTACTGCTGGCTTATACAAAATCCAGGCTGTTAAATCAGAGTTCGCTACTTGCAGATGTAAGTGAGGAAATTCCCATCTCTACTAGAAACCTGAGCTAATTGGCAATGTCAATTTATCTCTGTAACCTGGCCAGTCATACTCAAAAGAAGCAATTTACAACTTAGCATGCAGCTTGCCGGAAAAGATGAGAGCCAAAAAGTTTTAATTTCTTTTTAATCTTGTTATGCTGTGCACCTTTTGCACTGGTGTGATACAATCTCATCATGTGGTCCAGCCTTAAAGCATCGCATTATTGAATGTTCTTGCTCATTCTCAATAAGCACTAACTAGCATTTTTGAGGATATGGTTAAATATCACTGAGAGCATCTGAAGGTTTATTCTGAATATCTAACATGATAGGATGCTGAGGCAAAAGAGACTCCAGAATTGAGGCATTATTTCAGTCATAGCAGTTTATGAAGCTCTGGCCACTGTGTGCAATTCTCTCTCCTCCTATATTGATTACGTATTTCCTTCCACTTTGTAACTGCAAAGAGGGAAGGGTAGCATGTAGGATCAGCCAGGTCGGGCACTGGCTGAGGGCTATCAGAGAGTCTACATGACTGGCTTAACTCTTGAGCCCCCCAGGATGGGCAGCAAAGGTAATGAAAGTTGGCTGAGACACTCACAGGGCTGTTGTACCAGACACCTCCACCTACAAATGAAGATGTCTCCAAAAAAGCCTTGTATCATTGTGGAGTCTCTAGGATGTTGCCATTGGTGGAAGAAGCTGTTTTCTCCATCACATGCCATTGGTAAACTTAGAGGGGACACATAGATTGAGAGAACCAATGTAGGCTTGCATCAGGGATTTGCATTAGCTCATCCAGCAACCTGGCAGCGCCGAATGCCAATATGTCATCTTTTTACTGGATAGAAGTGTCATATCTTTTAACTGCTGCATTATCAATAATTACCACTGAAAATGCACAGGAACAGGAAAGTGGATTCAGGAAGCAAAACAAACAAGAAGTTCTGAGCAGTGGCAATCCTGGCCCTGCTACTGGCCAAGGTTACAACCGCAAGCAGCTGCCCCCCCAGTGGCCAAGCCACCACCACCTGCCTCCTTTCTGGAGACCCAGGAAGGCCGTGCACAGCCTTCCCAACCCTCCAAAGGCCTTGTAAAGCCCTCAGAGGAAACAGGAAGTGATGTTTTGGTGCCCTTAGCAGGCATTCTGAGGGTTGGGGAAAGGGTATCAAAACATCATTTCTGGTTTCCTCTGTGAAACCGGAAGTAATGTTTTTTTGGCCGTCTGAGGGCTTTACATGGTCTTAGGAGCGTCAGGGAGGCAGTGTGCTGCTTCCTTGGCCCTCAGAACACCTCTGGGCGAAAGGTCCTCAGGGGGCAGCCCTCAGATTGCATGCCGGCTGACTGAATGCTACAGAGGGCACTGTCCCCCCAAACCTGGTGCTCAGGGCATCTGTCCCCCTTGCCCCACCCCAGGTATGCCACAGGTTCTGAGGGAAGCCAAAAGGGTTTTTGATAAGACTAAGGGCACAATCCTAACCCACTTTCCAGCACTGACATAAGGGCAATGCAGCTCTGAGATAAGGGAACAAGCATTCCCTTACTTTGAGGAGGCCTCCATGAGTGCCATTCAACTGCAGGATGCAACACACATCCCATTGGCACCGCTATGCTAGTGCTGGAAGTTGGTTAGGATTAGGGCCTAATATGATCAAACCTAACATTATGACACACCAATGATTTTTTAAGCCCAAAATTGTCACTTCTGGCTAGTAGCAGATTTCCAAAGTTACAGGCAGTTCCTAGCTGTGCTGTCATAGTTTTCAACTGGAAGAGGCTCTAAGGTATTTGCACACCCCTGACTAACACTAAGGCCCAAATCCTAACCAACTTTCCAGCACTGGCATAGCGGTGCCAATGGGATGTGTGTTGCATCGTGCAGTTGAGTGGCACTCGTGGAGGCCTCCTCAAAGTGGGAGGAGGGGAGTGGGAGGCCAAAGTGGGAGGCCAATGGGACATGTGTTGCATCCCGCAGTTGGGTGTCACTCACGGAGGCCTCCTCAAAGTAAGGGAATGTTTGTTCCCTTACCTCGAAACTGCATTACCCTTATGTCGGTGCTGGAAAGTGAAACATCTCCTGACGTGAAGTGATGCAATGGCAGGGAAAAGTCACCTGTTGACTATTACTCATTGTGCAGCCTCTGTTCATAACAAGGATGACCACTTTGCAGGGATGGGAACTCAAGTCAGATGACTCAAATCCAAGTCACAAAACACGTTTTTTTCCTGACTCATTTACTTGAGTCCCCCATGTCGATGACTCGGCCATTGACTCGAGTCTGAGACCACCGACTCGGCACTCAGTCCCCACGCATGCAGACTCGAGCCTGTCCTTGTATGGCTGTGTTTGCTTACTTCGTTTGAAGCATGAAACACCTCATGGGGCCATCATTCAGATTGGGCAAGCAGCAGGAAAGTTCCAGTCAGGAGGCAGGGGTTAATGTGTTGCTTCTGCATTGAGCAGGTGGAGGGAGGTGGGAGCGGGCTCTCTTGTCAAACTCCGAACGATCATTGGATGAAGGATAGATGGTTTGATTTTTTTCTCTGGATGAGGGAGGGAAGAAGGAGGAGCCAAGGGGGATACTTGCCTTAGAATTGGCTGGAGAGGCCCGGGGTGGGGGAAAGATGCAGGGAAGCCAGGGGGGAGGCGGTTCATATCTATCACGCTTTCCTACTGCATGGCTCCTGTGGACTCCATTGTTACTTGGGCGGAGGAAGCCTCACTGAATGACCAGCGCAAATGGGACTGCTTCTGAGCAGAGCTGCAAAGGATTGGGTCATATTGGTAAGCCTCCCAGTTGCTGCACATAACCCTCCTCCCTCTTGCCACTTCTGCCCCAGCTGTCACACACTCCGTCCCACCCCCTCGCACCTTGTTTACAGATAGAATGGAGGCAGCAGGGGAGTGTTTAAAGAGAACTCTGAACACACACACACACACACACACACACCCTGGCAGCAGCTCTGTTTTTTTCCCATGGAGCCACACCTGGCTTTTTAAAAGGAAAGACTTGCACCTTGAATCTTTTTGAGTAGTCAAAACATTCTGGGAGACTAAGAAAGTCTCCCCGTTAGAACTCCTTTTGAGTCAAGTCGCGGGAAGCGGAGACATGAGACTCAACTTGAGTCACGCCACACTAGACTTGCCCATCCCTGCTACTTTGTAATCTACACACTGCAAATTACACTGCAGGACCTAGGAGTTCTCACTCCAGCTGCGGAAAAAAGGGTGTTTTGCATAAACTTTAGAGAAAATGCACCAACTTATATGAAGGCTGGAATATTTTGTATGGTCTGTTTACTCATCTGTTCCCATAGCCCTATCAATTAAGCTGAACCGAACAACAAACAAATGTAAATTGGTTTCTATATGCCAGGTAAATACTGCTCTTATTAAGTCTTGTAAGATACTTCACTTTAATATCTGCAACCAGACCCTTTGCCTCTCCTTGGGCAATTCTCTTTGTCAACAAAAACTCTGTTCTTAAGATTGTTATAGCTCAATATTAACTGGAGGAACCCCAAGGGGAAAGAAAATAAAATGATCCTACCTCACCTTTATTTCTTAACTTTCCTTTCCTCAATACAGTTGTTAGGGACAGTTGACTTCACACAAAACTCCCATTTTATACATAAATGTCTAACACTAGACAGAATTATGCAGAGGCATAGTTGACACCTGGGGCCCATAAATTTTTTGGCACATTTTTTTTCTGCTATGATCTTAAACTTTACATAGTTAGACTTTCACAGAGTTTTCCAAACCCCCTCCTCCTTTTCCTAGTTGCCAATCCTAACAAAATCCACAATTCACTTAATAAGCCTAATTAGTAATCCCTCCACTCAATGCCCCCTACTCATCTTCCTCCTTCCAACATAAGAAACTTTCTTCCCCCCCAATACTAGCCCCCCACAAGTTTCCCTCTCCATGATCCCACCCCCCAAAAGGTTCTCGGTGGGTCCACTTTAAAGTGAGGGGTTTACTTTAAAAGTCTTTGAAGCCAGTGACCAAAACCCAAACTTCCCACCAGTGGGAGCACTAGGGTTGGTGTCAACCAGTGTGGCAACTCATGATATCACCCCCCACCCCAATTAACTACATTTACTTTACTATATAACAATACAGGTCACCCAACAAATCACAAACCAACAATTAGTCAATTGATGACACTCGCACAACTGCACAGGACTTCTAGTTATTAGTTCTGATTATTGTTACTAAGAATATTTATGTCCCACTTTTCCACAAAAAGTTCACAGACAAAAATCAAATAACTAAATGGCTCTGTGTCCCAAAAGGGCTCACAAAAGATGCAGAACACCAGCAAACAGCCACTAGAAAAGACACTGTGCTGGCATGAAGAGGAACACTCACTCTCCCCTGCTAAATATAAGAGGAGCACAATGTGAAAAGGTGCCTCTTCACCCAGATAGAAGGGGTAACTTCTATCTATTTATTCTAGGTTAATAAATACTGTTAATAATAATAAGTGTTTTATGATACCTGGAAATGTATGCTGACTGATACTAACATCTTTTTTGTTCTTTACTGTGCCATAACACCACCTCATTGGCCATCAGAACAATCAGTCTCACTGGTCATTTTGAGTTAAGCAAATTCAAATTTTGTTACATAAGGTAGTTGTGTTTTCCTTTTCTGGTTACTGGGCTATAACTTTTAGTAGAATACAGATAATTCTACGTAATTTGTTTCATTACATTCTGCATTAAATTACCTATCAAATTCTATATAACATGATGCTAGCTATTATTTGTAAATTTTGGTCACTGGTGGTGTCACCACCACCCCGAGGGTGTCACCTGGTGCAGTTCACGTCCCCACCCCCTCTAGCTACACCACTGGAATTATGGCTATCTATGGAAACTAATCTGTGATAATAATTTTGAATGTTTCAGGAAACAACACAAACAAATCATTTTTTAAACCTACTGTAATGCCTTAATAGGGAAAAAAATGGCATCTAGATCCAGCACGGGCATGGGGGTAGGCAGTGCCAGTGTTAGAAGGCAGGTATATACCCATGCAAGTGCTGGGAACTCATGCACTCCCCAGAGGTCTCCAGTCAATCCTCCTCATGGCTATCATGGGATTTGCAGCTTAGGATTTACTGTGACTCTGTGTTTTAATATTGCACATTTTAACAGTCATGAGAACCATCACAGTCAATGGGATATTCTCCGAGTGAGTACAACCCCTATTGGCTTATGAGCAGGGGAGAGAGGAGCTAGGCCTCAGGTATATTCCCTTTTCCCATTTTCTCTTGACCGATAGCTCCCAGATGGTCTTCCTGCCACCTGAAACCTTTGCAAGTTAGAACGACAGGAGGCAGAGGAACTGCCCCACTCACTTACCTAGCCCAAGTAAGCTGGAATGAAGAAAGAAAATTTGCTGAGCTAAGGGTGGAGAGAGGCAAACTAGGTGAACCAGACAAATAGGGCAGAAGAGACACGGTAGAGAAGGGTTAACTTGTTGGGAGAGGAAAATGGGGCATGAATGTGCACAGGAGGGTTGGTTCAAATGGGATGAAGGGCATTGGAACCCTGGGGCCAACCCTGAGTGAGAGTCTTGTACAAAAATATGTCCTTTTTCTATTTAAAAAATGTTTTAAAATCTAATTGATATCTCCTCAAATACTTTTTTCCTTTCTATTAAAACACATACAGGGCTTTTTAAGTCAAAATGCATTTCACTTACTGCGGGAAAAATGATAATCAATATGGCCTTCCTCATTTCAAAAATTAACAAAATTTCAGTGTTAATATATATATATCAGCACAGGGCGCTAAAATCCTTCCAGTTTTTTTTTAAACAAACAGAGTGATTAAGGAAAGGAAAATACATTTTCTGAGAGGTGAATTCACACTAACCCACTCAAGTAGCAAATTCTTGAAAGTGGGGAAAACTCTGAAAGGCCCCCTGCCACAAAACTCACTGGGGGGCCAAAGTGACCTTCTCTCTTAATAACCTACTTGTAGTTGATCTGAGGTTAGAATAGGATGCATTCCCATGGCCAAGGCTGCCCTAAGTTCCTTGGATGAAGGATGATAGTTGAGACACAACATAATGAACAAACAAGGACCAGTGTTGCAGTAATTCAGTTCTAAGCTCTGTGATCCTCGCCCCGTTACAAATTCCCTATTAGCAGTGGCTCCGGTTTCATATTCATGTCACAAACACAGCTCTGTATACACTGTAAAAACTCATGGAGAGTAATTATTTGCTTTACCCATATTCATTGTCTGGATATAATGATGGGAAGTGGGAACATAATAAAGTAGGGAAAGCCCTGTGATGTCACCAGACGGTACTGCCCCATTTTCAGACTGCTGCATTTTGGCCATTAGAGCCACTATGAAACACAGCCTTATTGACAGCTTTAACTGGAGCAATTGTTCAATACTTCTTGCTTCTGCACTACTCTGAAGATTTGTTACGCATTCTACAATTAGGTTGATATCTAAGTGGAAATACCAATAAGATTGGGTAGCAAGGTAAATGTGCTAGGTATGGCTCCCAAATTCCTGAAGAATATCTGATTTTAGTAAATAGTCAACTTTACCACTTTAATTATAGACTATTTTATTTTGAGCATGATTATACCCAGCCACTTTCATAGCTACTTGAGCTGGCATTACATTTAGCTCATCAGTTTCATAGCTGGTCTGTCCATGAGGCAGCTCACTGAGGCAGTCACTCAAACAGGAGACTGGTAGGGGGCATCTGCCTCTGATCACCTGCCTTCACTATTCCTCTGCCAGCTCCTTTGATTTGAAAAGGAAGAGGGAACTGGGCAGGAAGCTCTAGCTTGCCACTTTCTCCTCCTTCACTCTTCCTCTTCCTCCACTCTTCCTCTTTTTGAATGCAAGCAGCAGGAGCAATGGTATAGTAAGGGGGGAAGGGGTCAACTGCCCTGGGTGACAGGGGTGCCTAACTGAGGCCTTTTGAGGCCTCAGAATTCTGCCAAAAGCCTTAGAATGGCACTTGCCGTTTTCACTAAATCTGGAAGTGCTTTCTCTAAGGTCTCTGGCAAGCTTTCTACAGCCTTCTGAGGCTGATGCAGGCCACGCAGAGCTTCCCTGGGCTCAGAAGGTCTGCCAGAGACCTCAGAAAGGCGTTTCTGGTTTTCGCTAAAACTGGAAGTGCCTTGAGGAGAAATGTTACAACATTTTGCCCGCAGATGTCAGATGGCATAGCTACACCATGGGCAGCCCAATCCTAACCCCAATGGAACAGGCAGACCAGCTGGCATGCCCCGTATCCAGCACAGGTTGAGGGCAAGGGGAACTGATTCCCTTTACCCCAGGTAAAGTAGCCAGATGGGGCTACTTGAATCTGCACCACCTAAAGAGGTGGTGCAGAATTGAACAGCCTGGTGCTGTGCTGAGTTGCCCAGGAGTGGGGTAAAATCTGGCCTGCCTGGCTCCACCTCCTACTCTGCCTCAGGCATCTCACAGGCCCAACCATTGCCCAATGCTCACTATCCCCCCACCCCAGAAAGCCTCCATTCTGCCACCTCCCCGCCCTTCCCAGAACCCTGTGCCGGCCTGACACGAACCTCCCTCTCTTTTGGTACAACGGGGATGGAGTTGACCTCCACAGATCCATGCACCAGCCTCCAGATACTTGAGGTGGTGCGAAAGTGCCTTACGGCACTTTTTTGACACCACTGGGCTGGCGCAGGGGACTAGCGCCAGCCCAAGGGCAAGTTGGGATTGCACCCTGAGCAGGACAAGTTGGGATAACAGTGGAGGTGATGGTTGGTGCACTGCCAGGCAATCTGTGTGAAGAACATTTGGTATAGCAAGTCACTATGCAGAGAGAAGCAACAGTGGCATTTGGTGCACCATCTTAGGCACTGGGAGGTCTTGAGCCAGCCTTAAGCAGTGAATCCAACTTTTTGTGCATCAGATCATGATCTCTATTTCCTTTGACTGAAAGTACCCTGATGTAAATGATAAAGAATATTTATTTCACAGCAATGGAAGATTCTTAATTTGCCTACTGGTATGCAATACCTTTTAAAATTTGATTTTTTCTGCTGGAATATGCAACAAGAAAAAGACAGAATAAACTCATTGCCATAGACAAGCATACTTACGTAGTGGCTAAACTGACAATCAGGACTTTGCTGGTTCAAATGAGCTGTGAACTTACAGAGCAGCTTCCACGAGCTCATGTTTCTCATCCTCAGCCCACTGTCCCATCTATAAGTTAACTGTTAGCATCAGTCTAGTTTTTTCAAGCATTCAGGCTGCCAGCAGCCTGCCTGAACATCACTATAAGCTTGAATGCTTACAGCGACCTGTATAAGCAAGAACATTTTCATCCCAGTAAGCCTTTCAACAAAGGGGGCGTGCAGGGGCTGCGTAGACAGGGTTTCCCCGCATCCATGCTTTCCTTATCTGCAGGAAGGCCCTGGAACAGATCCCACCTGTATATGTCAAATGATTGAGCAAATAGCCAAAGGCAAATTATAACTAAAAATATGGCTATTACTTTCTCATCACCATATAGATGGCTGGCTGATGCCTTGCCTGGATCTAGCTTCTTTTATCATGCAAGGATGAGAATTCATCACCTTTCCCCATACATAACAATTAACCTCCACCACAGATTAATTCATGTCAAAACAGTCACTGTCACAGTTAGCAGAGGTGAAGCCATGGCTTCTGTTCTAATATTTACATGCTAAACTGGCAAATGCCATAGTCTGGGCATGTTTTTTTTATGTATTAGTGTCATACAACAGGTTTTTTTACTTTGCAAAATTCCAAAGAAGAGTTTACGGGGTCAGCTGTCAAAAGCAATACAATTTTATAGTGCTGACATTTAAATCCTGTTACAATGCTTAGAATGAAATATTCTTATTGTATCAATGATCAACTGTCTAGACCAGAGAATGGTCTGAGGGCACATTATTGTTACAGATGAGCAGGATTCAATCTGGCCAGTACTTGATGCCCAGGAGCCACTACTACATAAACCACCCTGAGCTGCATGGAAAGCTAGCATGTTATAAAAAAAATAACCAATATACTCATATACTAACACTGATACGCCATCTGGATGACATTTGATTTGGATTAGGCCCTACCAATTACCTTCTATTATTTCAAAAGCAGGGAGGATCTGCCCTTCACATTTGCATGTTCAAGATTCTTAGAACTGTATATTTCTGGGAGGGAGGGAATACCAACTTAGCAAAATAAAATCAGTAGAAAAGGAAAATGGAATGGGTAGAGGAAATCTATTTATAACTAATTAACCTCTAAATCACTCCATGATATCTGTTTAGTTAAAACACTTATGCATGCTTGCCTCTGTTAATTAGAGTCTATTAATGGAATTTGTATTTCTTTACTTAACAACTCAACAATGAACTAAATTGAGATTAAAGAACCAATTCCATGAAACTTTCTGACTGTTTTTTCATCTAGTATTATTATATTTCAATACAAACCGCATTCTTGGAAAAGAATTTCAGATAAATCTTGTTGTTGTTGGCAACCTTCAGTCTCGAAAGACTATGGTATCGCACTCTGAAAGGTGGTTCTGGAACAGCGTCTAGTGTGGCTGAAAAGGCCAATTCGGGAGTGACAATCCCTTCCACAATGGGAGCAAGTGCAGTCTGTCCCTGGTCTGTCTCCCTGGCTATGGGCCTTCCTTCTTTGCCTCTTAGCCTCAGACTGTTGGCCAAGTGTCTCTTCAAACTGGGAAAGGCCATGATGCACAGCCTGCCTCCAAGCAGGCCGCTCAGAGGCCAGGGTTTCCCACTTGTTGAGGTCCACTCCTAAGGCCTTCAGATCCCTCTTGCAGATGTCCTTGTTTCGTAAGATAAATCTTATGTGGCTGCCAAGCTGAGAGTGCAGTGGCCCTGGTGCAATGTAAGTTAGATCTTATGTGCCATCTTGGTGGAGAGGCTGGTGGAGAGGTGTGAGAGCTGTTATGCTTCCACACTTATACAGGCTACTGCACTGCTGCTCCCTATGGATCCATGCCAGCTCTGTTGCCGGCATAAAGCTTTGCAGTCTTCGGGACCTTGTCTGTCTCGGGAAGGTAATTTGGGATCCATTATATCCCAACTCTACCATGTCCTGCTTTCCTCCCTGCTGTAGGTTAGTTGTGCTGGTAGCGAGTCTGAATCCCATTAGCAGAGGTGCATGGCTTTCCTGTTGCTGTGCTGGTGTCTGTGGAACACCTAGTGTCGGAGGAACTTCTGCACTGGCGGGATTGTATTTGCACTGGTGTATGTGGGAGTATGCTGGCATTTCCCATGGTTAAGATTGGGCTTCAGAGGGTTCAATAAGAATTATGCATCATATTGGGCCCAGAATAATAGCCATGGTCAAAAGTACAAAACAAAATTGGTTAGCAAATTAGATAATTCAATACCAACATCTGAAACTCAAAAATATCATTGGAATACCATCATTTGTATTATAGACGCTTACTGCAAACAGAGATTTGTTCTAGACTGAAACCACAATTATAAAAATGATGCTATCAACCTGCAGTGCTGATATCATATAAATATATTATCAGAATTTGAGACTTCCTTGTACTTGCAGGTGTTTCAAGAAGTCAAGCTCTCTTCTGCAACTGGGCTTAGGTTCTTAGGGCACAATCCAGACAATGGGCTGGAGCAAAACTCTTGCACCAGCCGAGGAGGGCCGCACACACGCCATAAAGCATGTTTGCTTCTCCTCAGGAGTAAGCCGCGCCGGTGCACGGAGGTGTGCCGGCACATGGAAGCTGAATCCAGCCTCTGTGGTGGCTTACTCCATGAGCCTTGTGTCAGCCCAACTGGGCCAATGCAAGGCTCTGGGGTGGGTGGGGAGGAGATGGGAGGGAGGCGTGCCTGGGCGGGGGGAGGGTGGGCGGTGGACAACCTCAGAGGTGGGCAGGCGGGGAGTGGGAGGTGGAGCTGGAATCCAGCAGTAATGCCGAATCCCAACCCCTGTTCCCAGACTCAGCTCTCCACGGACTTGCGCCACCTCAGGAGGTGGTGGAAGTCTGAGGAGACCCCTAGGGGTCAGTGTGCTTTACCCAGAGGTTAGGGGAAAAGTTTCACCTTGCCTCTGGCTGAGCCGCTTTGGGCCCCTATTCTGCGCTGGATACAGTGCAAGCCTGTTGGCTTGCCTGTTCCAGCACAGGGCAGGATTGTGCCCTTAGGCACATATAAATTTTAGGTAGTACTTGAGTATGTTTTCAGCCTCCAATATCAGGTTTGTTCCTTTCCACTCCACTATTACTTCAGAGCTTTAGAAACAAAACTACTATGGGAGGTTGCTAGCTCATCCCCGTTTTGTGACTTTAAATTCCGGTATAGCCCTGTTTTCCACTCTTTAAAGCTTTGGCTGCTAAGCTCAGCTGGATGGTATGAAGATTGGCTGCTCCAGGCTCCTACAAGCTTCTGTCTGAGTACGATGCTCAATAACAGAATCCCTGACTCTAGCTGTTGTACTTCCATAACTCTTATGCCTCCATAACGATATCTGGCCTTTCCCCCATTGCTTGTCTTCATACAGGTGGATTGGGTTACTGTTTCACATAACACTCTAACCTATCTCAAACAGTTCTTTGCTTGAACAAAGCAAGGCTGCTGTGAATACTCATTATTCAGACCTGCAGGGAAGTGTTCTGGAAAAGGTTTCTGAGAAGCCATTGCACAATCACAGGAAAAGAAAATAAGCAGTGACATGTGCAAGATCTCGAGCCAATTAAATCAAGTGAAAGTTTAAACATGCTCTGCTTAAAAAGAGCCCACACAGTTCACAACAGCAAATCAGAGCCATGCTTAATGGAGAACGACTTTGAGGAACTTCCCTATAGACAACTAGGCAATCAATGCATTAAAATGTATAATTAAGCCATATTCTTTTATAAAAGGTGTTTTTATTCTAAAAAAAAAAAAACTATAGATATTATATGTAAGGAAAAACAACAACAAAGAGCTCCATTGTTCTCAGAACCTTTAAAACAAATCAAAAACTATATGCAGAAGTAGTGGCACACTACTGGCTCCCAGGGCAATGCCTGACATCATGACGCCACACACAGTCATGACATCATCAGCGAGCTCCCACTCCAACTGTGATTTCGCCTGACCGGATGCCGACAGGGCACATGTGCTCTGCTTCTCCGATGGGAAAGCAGTTGGAGAGTGAGGGCGTGCTTGGCAGCTGGCCAGGCAATTTTGCCTAATTGGTTGCCGAGAAAGCACATGTACTCCAACTGCTTCCCAATGGGGAAGTAGTTGGAGCACATGCTCTGGTGCCCCCCCTTCAATGGTGCCTAGGGCATGCACCTTGTTTTGCCACAGGGGCAGTACACCTCTGTGCAGAAGTGCTAGGATCAGAGCTAACATACAACCCAGCAAGCAAGGGACAATGCAGAAAATCCTGCCCTCAAAGAAATTTCACATCAATTTCTGTAGCAGAGTATACAAAAGTGAGAAGCTATTTTGTGATGCTTTGGAAATATTTATGCAATCAAAGGGGAGGCAGTACACATTCCTAACAGCATGTCTTTGGGCTTGGTCTACCTCAGTTATCTTCTGCCACTGATGAGGACAAAGATTACTGTTCTGCCCTTTATAATTGGATTATAACACCTCTCAAAGGTTCACCGCATGAAGGTCAGACCTAGTTATCACTGTCACCAGAAAGCACCTGCTTGAAATTATTATTGGTTTATACTCATACAGCACCAGTCACACAGCTTGTGTTTTATAGAGTATAGTTTGGAAGTTAAAAAGAAAAAAGAAAAAAAGAAATAGGACCTTTCCCTTTAGGGTTTATATTTTGAAATTATGTATGTGGTTATGGTTGCCATAATGAGTACATCCCAAGCCCTGAGATTTCTGAGGCAATAGTCTAGTGATGTCACAAGACTGCCAACCCTTTAAAAATGTGAGGGCAAAGCTCAATGATCAAAGGACAGAAGTCAGTGGAGGTAAAAAAAAGAAAAAAAAGATGGCCTATTTAAACTTTGCTATGCATCTGCCTGAGGAAAAGCAAAATCAAAAGTTGGGGAAACAGGAAAATCAACAAAGAGCTTTGTGACAACTAAAGACTAACAAAATTACTTTAGCATAAGCTTTTGTGTATGAAGAAAAATTATCCATAGGTAGCTATATATACACACCGGAGGATAGCAAAACAGAAAAGAAGGTGTAAAATGTGGAGTCACAGCATTATGGAATGGGAGAGGTGAGGTCAGTATCAGTGGCTATTACAATACAAAGGACAGTGACAATTCACAACAATAGTACATAAGAACATAAGAACAGCCCCACTGGATCAGGCCATAGGCCCATCTAGTCCAGCTTCCTGTATCTCACAGCGGCCCACCAAATGCCCCAGGGAGCACACCAGATAACAAGAGACCTCATCCTGGTGCCCTCCCTTGCATCTGGCATTCTGACATAACCCATTTCTAAAATCAGGAGGTTGCGCATACACATCATGGCTTGTACCCCGTAATGGATTTTTCCTCCAGAAACTTGTCCAATCCCCTTTTAAAGGCGTCTAGGCTAGACACCAGCACCACATCCTGTGGCAAGGAGTTCCACAGACCGACAGTAATAGTTAAGGCTGTGATAAATTCAAGTACTAAGGAGGAACAGTGGTTGCCTATAAGAACCAAAACCTATGAACCAAAGGGTCATAGAATGTGAGAAATACAGAGGGTGACTCTTCCTACATGAAGCCAAATATATGCTATCAAGAAGAACTAAGAGTCCAATCCTATCCAACTTTCCAGTGCTGATGCAGCTGTGCCGACAGAGCATGCTGCATGCTGCAATGAGGTCATGGAGGCCTCCTCAAGGTAAGAAACATTTGTTCCCTTATCTCAGGGCTGCATTGTAGCTGCATCAGTGCTAGAAAGATGGATAGGGTTGGACCCTCACAGCCCAATCCGAACCTGCCCTGGAGCAAGCAGGCCGTCAGGATTGGGGCCAAAAGCGGCCCAGCGTAGGGAAAGGGAAATTGCTTCCCCTTTCCCCAGGTAACACCACAGCAGTCCCAGTGGGATTACACCTCAAGAGGTGGCGCAGATCCAAGCAGAGCTGGCAGCCCCAGGCTGCCTAGGAACAGGGATAGAATCTGGCATGTACCAGATCTTGGCTTGGCCCTAAGTCAACCCCCGCCCGCCCATGGGCCAGCCTGCCATTTGCCCTCCCCACCCCAAAATGCCTAACTGGCAACCCCATTTGTAGGAGGTGGCAACCCCCCTAGTTTGCTACTAGCTTAAGAATCCCTCATTTTTTTCCAGGCATCTCATCTAGCTGTCTACTCAAACTAGACAATACTTCCAGCAGTACAGTGCAATCCTATGCATATCTGCCCAGAAGTCTCATTGTATTCTGTGGGGCTCACTCCCAGGAAAGTGTGTATAGGATTGCAGCCTAAGGAACCAATCCTATCCAACTTTCCAGCCCCGATGCAGCTACAGTGCAGCCCCAAGATAAGGGAACAAAAGTCTTGTCACCTTGAGGAAGCCTCTGTGACTGTCCCTCTGCTGCAGGATACAATGCACGGCCCATTAGCTCAGCTGCACTGAAGCTGGAAAGTTGGATAGGATTGGACCCTTATGCTGATAAGCAGTCTCGCTCAAACTCATGAGCACAGTAAACCCCATCATGGATATTTAGAGTACTTATTAATCATGAACCATAGTCAGCAGAACATCATAAACTAAGCATCATCTAAGTTTATGCTGGATTTTTTCAAATAATAAAAAGACAGGTTGCAACATTTTGCTCTCTAGTGCAATAACTCCTTGCAGAAGGAAAGAAACAGGCCACTCCTTTGACCATGGACCACTGAATAGGCAACCTCGTCATTCATTTTCCCAACTCCTATGAAGATACATCCCTTTGATATAACTTAATTTGCAAAGTGCTGTGCCAACTCTTTATGAGGTAGGCAGCCACCTACTTCATTAGATGTATTTAATCTTCTGGAATTTGTCCTAATTGACTTTCCTCACAGAAAGGAGGGAACCACAGGCATCATTTCAGTTAGCAATGCCGCTGGGCCTTCACTTGTTCCAACTCACAGAGGCAGTGTGATAAAAATATATATTCAAGCATGATGTCAATTCCAAAATCTACTCTAATAATAAAACTCACTCAGGCCCTACAATGGGGCTCCTCCAGTCTGCACCAGTTATATTATCTGCACCATCTTTTCTAAGCCTTTTCTGTTTTGTCTGCACAGGCTTTTTGTCAGTGCCAGCACTAGGCTTGCATAGGATTGTGTCCCAAGTGTATAGGAAAGGGTAGTGCACTAGCCTAGACAAGTCTGTGCCAGCCTTTCAGCCTGACACGGAGCATAGGATCCGGCAGAGGCGTCCTCTGCCACTCCCACCCCCCCATCTGGGCCCGATCCTCCTCTCCCTGCCTAGTTCCACCCTCCACATGCTCTCCCCCTACCCCAAAATACCATTCTGCTGCCTGGTGGTCTTACCTGGCTCCGGCAGTGGTAAAGTGCCCTCTGCTCAGCACTGAGGCCCAGCACAGCACGTTTCACTTAAACATGCTCTATGGCATGTTTACGGCACCCAGCACCGGCACTAGGCTTGCATAGGATTGTGTCCCAAGTGTATAGGAGAGGTGAGTGCACTAGCCTAGACAAGCGTCTGGTTTTGATACATAGTCACATGCCATGGTTCTCTTTGGGTTCTGCAGAGACAAATGTTATACCTCAGGAGAGTTTATCTCCTAGGCAGCCAGACAGCAACTGTTACCCTGCACATGCTCAATCTCGTCTGATCTCGGAAGCTAAGCAGGGTCAGGCCTGGTTAGTACTTGGATGGGAGACCGCCTGGGAATACTGGGTGCTGTAGGCTTATACCATAGTCTTTCGAGACTGAAAGGTTGCCAACAGCCAGCATTCCCGCGTACATGAAGAAACTCTCCTGGGTTCAGTGTGTGCCTCTTCAGGCAAATGCAACCCCAGGAGAGCAGGAAGGTTAGGCGACATTGCAAGCGTGCTGACATTGGGGCATGGCTTGAGAGTGTGCTCTGTTCCACCGTACCTGGATACACTTTGGCTAATGTTTATAGTGCCTGATGAGGGCTTCAATTTCAGTCAAATCTTGATGACCAAAGCAAAAAAGATACATGAACAGGAATAGCTGAGAAAGACAGCTGATAGAGATGGGAGGAAACCGTCTTGTTTTTCTCGCGAATTTCAGTGTTTTCCAAAAGTTAGAAGTGCAGAAAGCGGTGTTATGTGTTTTTATTCAAAATTTACATTAAAATTATGAATTATAATCACTTTAAAAGTGTACTAGTTAGGTAATGTTGGTAATATAGTGTCAGCAGATGCAGCCACAGTAATTACCCATGCACCCCATTGTTAAAAAAAAATAGCAGAGGTGGGAAAAAACTGTGATAACAGTATAAAAACATAAGACCACTTTTTACTGCAAAAACAAAAGAACACCATATTATTTAGTTTTAATTTATTATTTAATGGAGGACAGCTGATATGTGGAAGTGATTTGAATCTATTTGTGTCAGTGGCGACATGGAAGCATCACTTCTCTGGGCCTCCTAACGCCTTATAAGGCATTAAAAACATCACTTCCGTTTTATCATAAAACCGGAAGTTGCAGGATTTTATTTTATTTTATTTTATTTGCCTTTTAAGCCATTCTGAGCCTGCAGCAGCCATGGACAGTCATGCCCAGCCTCTGTGGGCCCCAGAAGACCCTCTGTAGCAGAGGGGAGCTCAGCTCTCCTCGCCTCCAAGGTGGTGAGCAGGGGACAGCCACGAATGAGTGAAACCGCGAATACAGGATCCGCAGATACAGCTATGCGAATTGAAATTGTGCACACTGGTCAGCAAGCAAGCCAAACAAGAGGTGAAGGGTAGCCTCAACCCGGTATACTCATGGAGGAATGGTCTATCAGTGGCATTTAGTCAAAACAACCACACACCACCTCCAGCTTCAGAGGTATTGTGTCTCTGAATTTCAGTCGCAGGGGATATTTGCATGGCAGAAGGAGACTGTTTGCCTGCATGTCCTGCTTGCCGGCTCCCCAGAGGTATCTAGTTGGCCACTGTGGGAAATAGGATATTGGACTATAAACTGACCGATACAGCAGAGTTCTTATGTTCAGTGAATGTCACAGTAGCAGCCCAGAACAGCAGCCGTTGTTATCTCCAACAGCAAAACCCAACCCTCTATCTAACCAAGGCCTCTCTGATTAATGCTGTCTTATGCAAGGCACTGTTTTCTCTCATTATAAGCAATAAGCTGCTCCTCCCTATCAATACATCTAGTTCTCATTGGAATATGTACTGTTATTTAATAGTACTAGGACAATCAATTGGTTAAGAGAGAGCCTATCAGTAAACACACACACACACACACACACACACACACAGAGACTCTAATCTTTTACAGCCCCACTTTCCAGACTACAGCTGCACTCCAGGCATCAGCTCTCAACAACCTGAAATAGCTATTAAATCTGCAGCTCCATCTGGAATGGAAAATGGCAGATAAAATAATTAGAATCTTACAGCCGCGTTAAGAGGTCTTCGGAGGTGCTTAGGAAGGCGGGAGAGAGAAGCCATCAGTTTCCTGTAAGCTTCTGTTAACAATGCAGTATGTTCATTACACAAGGCCAAAGTACCTGTGAGGTGCTAATTAACTGCATACCATCATGCATTTTGTTTTTAATAAAACACTGTTTGTTCAGGGGGGGGAAAGGATCGTTAGCCTTAAAAGGATAAATGCATCTCTGTTTTCTTCCAACAGTGTCTAAATGGCATAAAAATTGAAGTAATGCAGGACCTAGTTTCTTCCTTTCAGGAACGGTGTGATTTCTAATTAGTTCTATGATCAATATTCGGAGGTGCTCCATGATCCTAGTTCACACATCTAATTTTCAAACTAAAACTGAAGGGCTAAAAACTATGGTGATGCGCAACAGGCACATTTATAAATGCCATACGGACATGCTGCCCTACCAGTGAATCTCTGTTTTGAATGAACTGGATTTTGTTTCCCTGTGTAACCATTTGTATTGAAAGTTGTATATTTAATTTGCATAAATTAAGAAACGAGGCATGTTTCGAAGACCCCAAAAGGACGAAAACATATTTGGAATCCGCAGCCGTCGGTATCCTCCTTTGCAGCCCTCTGTAACACTTTCCTTTATCACACAGAAACAAATACAGAGGGTGCACATAGCTTATCAGGAAGTCTGCAGTGTCAACTAAAAAAAAAAATGAAGTTCAAAATTGTAGAGCCAGACCATCAGGTTATTGAAATAATAGTAACCACCCTGGTTTCTGCCAGGCTCTGATTTGTTTCATGACACTACTGAAATGTTATGTCCACTTTTCCTCAATTCACTGTACCCATAACAAGCACATGTTTAATATATGAAGTAAGCCTATGTCTGTCCACCTACAGAACTGAAACTTAGTGCTTACTCCAGAGTAATTTACAGTGTGGGTTCACAGGAGCAATTTCCATGGAAACTCAGCTGCTTGTAAAGTTTTTATATTAAAAAAAAAAAAGAGGGATGAGAATTTTTTTAAAAAGAAAATTAGATGATAGCATGTTTTCCTAGAAGGCAGCTTCTTTACCACTACTGGACTGAATGCACAGCTGCAGGGAAGTTCTGGGTGAATTTATAACATCTTCTCAGTTTCTGCAAGACCACATGGAAGCCCAGTCTGGTCAATATCCTCTATGAACTGAGTGCATGCCCTTGAATAGTTCCCAGAGTTCTGTTCAACACGCACATGTTCCTTAACAAATAAGTCATTTTGGAAAAAGTTTCCTAAAAGGAGAATATGGATCATAGCAAAAATAGGAGCATGAATACTGTAAGTATAGGGTTCACTTTTATCCACGGTTTTGGAATCCGAGGGCAGAGCAGGAACATATTCCCCACAGGTATGGGAGGGTGTCTGTACTTGCAAAAATCTCATTGAAAAATAGATTTATCTTCAGCCTTCCTATGTAAACCACCTTGAGCCTATTGAGGAAGGTGTTATATAAATATTGTCAGAAATAAATAAAATATTTGGTTAAGGAAGTGTTACCGTTGCCATGCCATGCTGTGATTAAGTGATTAACATGATCTACATATTAGACGTTGAAATATACCAAGACGAAAGCCTGTATCTGCATTTGAATTCCACAGTGAAGAGAACTTTGCTTCCTTTCATCTGTTCTCCTCTTACTCATTATAGAGGTTTTTGATTGTGTGTTTCTTGCCCCCCAAAGCTTTGCGTTTCAATTTGTTCAGACCAAAAAACAGAGAACAAAACCAATACTCCAGCTGATGAAAGACTTTAAAGTAACCTTTTAAAAAATAAATTCCATTTCAGTTAGCTCCAGGGATTCAGGTATCCAAGACAAAGGGTCAAATAACTGAAGCCTTCCAAGGACTAAACATTGCACTAAAGCACAGTAGTACACTCAAAGGAATGTATTTAGGGGGAATACTACTGAATATCAACAATATATTTTCTCTATTGTGCACATGGCTTTTAGAGCTTCTACAAGAACAACAAAAGCCCAAGGCTGCCTTGCCAGGGAGGATGTGGTTCAAAGTTGGCACAGGCAGATGTTTTCATGTGTTTGCCAGGAGCCAAAGTGACCAAGATGCCCTCAGTAGCGCCAGTACACATCTCAATACTACTGATTAGCTATTTATCTGCAAACGTGACTAACACAATTCAATGTATGCCTACTCAGAAGTAAATCCCATTGTGTTTAGTGGGGCTTACACCTAGGAATGTGTGTGCTGAATTGCGGCCTAAATCTTTCAAATGAGTAGAAAACAATTAGGTATGTATTTATAATAGTTGAGACGATTTTGCAGAGATCTCGATAAATATATGCAAACAACACACAGTCTCATTTTTACTGTGTTAAGACCTGGTGAGTGAATGGAGGGGAAAGGGAAATTATGAGCCAATACTTAATAAAAGCCACAGCCTTTTAATTCAGATGCACGTTTAACAAGGTCTCTCATTCTTCTGCAATATTAAGTCATCCTTTTTAGTAATTATCCCATGCACTTCAGCCTTAAAATTACAGAGGCAAGCATTAAAAAGCTATTAAAAACTTTATTATATTAGGTGCCATTAAGAATAGACGTGAAATTGAGTTTTAAAGATGCATTTTTAAAAATAGATTATTGCTACTTTTCCAAGGCAGGATTTCAAATACCTAATGTATTTGAGGAGGATTTTTGGAGTGAACACAGCAGGAGGCTGAAGCATGAAGGAGTACACATATACGGGCAGCATAGGTATGTGTTGGTGGAGTTTGGAGCACGTCTGAAAATCTTTAAGGTTCTCACTCTTGATGTTTCCAAGAGAACCAGCCACAGCTTTACATGAACAATGTACCCCAGTTCATATTCCAGAACTGTCTTCAACAGCTAGTGGTTCCATTGCAAATATGCAGGAGTATCTTGAAAGACAACTCATTGTCAAAAGAGTTCCCTGAAGGGCAAAATTCTAAGAGCATCTGGTCTACATGGCTTCTGTGGCCTACCTCTGAGCTACAGAGTCCTCCGAATGAATGTCACTCTTTTGATTTTACTGATTTAATTACTGATTTAATATATGTTCCACTAAAACAAAAGTACTGTATACATCTGTTCTGCAAGACTGAGTTTCCCAGAGTTTGAAAGACAATATTTCCCCCTCCCCCCAATATACCACAGGCTATCAAAATGCCTGCCAAGATCACGGCTGATTTGGAGCTAATGAGAAGGCATTCCACTCCCCCTTCCATTTGTTTTCTCTATGAGTCATACATACTATACGGAAGAGACTTCCATCACCCAAAAGCAAATCTTGGAAAAAGATATAACTTTTACCCAATACAAGGGCAGGATTGTTCGTAAGGAACATAAATTCACCTAGAGGACAAGAATTCCTTGCTTGAAACCAATGGCAAGACAAGCACTCTTCAGAATTGATTCTATTTCAGAAAACAGCCATTAGGAAAATGAAAAAAAATTACACAGCAAAATAAGTATAGCAGACAGATTCGTGTGCAAGCTAATTTGAACAGGCATGCTCCTAAAAAGGAGGACAGAAGATATGAAAGATTACTTCTGGCTAAAATGGAACAAATTAAATTATGAGAAGCTTAATACGTTTATTCAAACTTTAATTGTATAACCTAATGTCAAGGTTGTTATATTCTACACAGTTCCTTCATTCCAATTCAAAAGAGAAAAGTACAGGCTTTATTTCAAGCTGCTTTTATGACAACTCAATTTCTTCTGCCCTCCCCCCAAAATGATATGCATGTTGATACTGTGTTAGCTCTAGAGCTTTTTTTCCCTGAAAGCATTAATTAAAAAATTATATTTTCAGTACAACCGTACAAAATCTTTCAGGCAGTGAAATTACAATCTCCCTGTGCAGACTATGCAAACCAGTCATCTTCTCTTCTTAATGATCATAAAGGGCAAAAGACAGTGAAACCACCAGAGAATGTCAGCTACACAGAACCCCTGTAAAGGTGCAAGACACCACATATTCCAATGGGACTGCAATTGCCATTGAAATTTTGCCTCAAGTAAATTTCAAAGCAAACTTGAGAGTTCCTCCTAAGGAAAAACATCTGAGGAAGCATCATTTGAAGGAAGTTTCTACAAGATGAACAAAAAAAATCTTAGGCAACAGTTCCGCACATTCCTGGTTTGTTACTGGATTCTGTATAAAGTGAAATTAAAAGCAAATGAGGAGATTCCTCCTCAGGCAAAACTTCTGAGGAATGCTGAGAGAAGCAGCAAGGCTTGATATATTTCTCAGGGGGCATTCTACATCTCCCTGATAGCTTCTGAAGTCATCTAAATGTCACTGGCCTGGATTCACACAACATTTTAATAGGTTGCCGTCTCCCTCTAAGTTACAACTCAGCCTCTTTGGCTGAAGACAGATGTAAGATGCCAAGATAAAACAAAGTCACTCTTCTGACACCCTCCAAACTTACCTTTACACCAAAACTGTGGACATATCCGTGACATATCAGATGCGGGTGTGCCAAAGACTTGCACCTGAGTGTTCCCTCTCACCAATACCACTGAATCCTGACTCTACATTTACCTCGCAAAGCTAACAAAGTACAGGCATCCAAGCACCTGAGCTTTCCTAAGTTAGAACATTTCACAGTCACTGGGCCTGTTCTTAGATCCAGCTTCACCAAAGCTTGATAGGCACATGGTACAGTCACCTTGCTGATGCTAAGTTGGCCTAGGTCTGATCAATGGCTGGATGAGTGACTGCCTGGAAGAACAATGGATTAAACATGTAATAAAATTTTAAAAGTAGCCTCTGTGGCATGAAGTACCTTTAATCAGCTTATGCAGATTCACAAGCTGCATCTCATCCCAGACAGGGATAGTGGTGGATAATTATATTCATGTTCTAATAACTTTTATATTAGACATCTTGAGCAGATCCAAGATTCCTAAATTTGAAAGCTTGCCCACCCCTGCTTAAAAAGAAAAACTACAGTATTTTGGGCTTTTGAGTTTAGGAAGAGGACAACTAAGGGGGGGATGATTAAGATGTATAAAATTATGCATGGTGTGGTGGGAGTGGATAGAAATTTTCTCCCTTTCTCACAATACAGTCAGTTCTCGCTTGGGTTAGGTTCCTGGAAAACCTAGTGGATACTGAATTAACAGATAACTACGGTAATCATTGAGCCTGTGGGAAAATTGGGGTTAGGTTCCAGGGGACTTTCTTCCCCATTCACTTTATGAACTTTATGAACCTGAATCTTAACTTGAAGTCTGTGGAGATGGGTTCATCTACATCTCCAACATCTGATGCTTCCTTCTCCATGCTGGATATCCTTTGATGTGTTGAAGGTTGGGGCTATGGTGATTTCTCTGCATTGGGTATCCCTTGACTCACTTAAGGTTGCTGGCTCAACAATGAGTTCTCAGAGTTCATTGGTGGGGAGGGGTTGCTTCACCCTTCTTCCTCCTCCATCTGTCTTTTGGTTCCTTCCCCTGGCTTGCCCCAGCCTCAGAGCAGCCCTCAGGAAGCCTTCCAGAGATCTCTCATCATCGGCCTCTCATCATCACCAGGGTTGGGAAGGCTCAGCTGGAGTCCCCAAGATGGTGCCCAAAATGGTGGGGCAAGTCTGGAAGCGGACACAAATGTGTCCAACAGTTCTCTATCAATCAATACAAATGTCCCTTTGATGCAGCACTGGCACAGTATTCTCAGATAATGAGAACAGAGTCAAAGATTATGAGATGTAGGTGGCAAATCTGTCCCTTGCAGATAATTGAATTCACATATAAAGAGAACTGACTGTACTAGAACAAGGGTCATTCAACAAAACTGACTGGCAGAAGATTTGGGATAGACAAAAGGAGATACTTTTGCACACAGTGTATAATTGGACTGTGAAATTCGTTGCAACCAGAAGTGGTGATGGCCACCAGCTTCGAAGACTTTAAAAAGGGATTCAACACATTCATGGAGGACAGGTCTAGCAATGGATATTATTAGTCATAATGACCTCTAGACTAAGCAGCAATATGCCTCTGCACACCAGTTACAGAAGAGCAGCATGCTTTTCTCTCCTGCTTCTCAACTTCCCAAAGGCAGTTGGTGGGCATCTGGAGTAAACTACATGGACATGTGACCTCATTTAGCCGGGCTTTTCTTACACTGAATTCATCTCTTGACTAGCACAATTTTTTCCTGATGCATGTATCTGGTGATACATTCTTCTTGAATCCAAAAAGTAACAGCATTCCACTAGGCCAGGGGTGCCCAAACCCTGGCCTTGGGGCCACTTGCGGCCCTTGTGGACTCCCAATCCAGCCCTCAAGGAGGCCCCAGTCTCTAATGAGTCTCTGTCCCTCCGGAGACTTGCTGAAGCTGCGCTGGTCTGATGCAACTGCTCTCAGCATGACAGCCGTTTGACCTCTTGCGTGAGCTGTGGGATGAGGGCTCCCTCCCCTGCTTGCTGTTTCACATCTGTGATGCAGCAGCGGCAGCAAAGGAAAGGCTGGCCTTTTTTCTGTGCAAGGCCTTTTATAGGCCTTGAGCTATTGCAAGACCTTCATTCATTCGTATAAGTTCCAACTCTAATATATTCATTTATGTAAATTTATTCAAATTTGAAATGTAAATGAATTCTTTTTCCCCCCCCGGCCCCCGACACAGTGTCAGAAAGATGATGTGGCCCCCGTCAAAAAGTTTGGACACCCCTGCACTAGGCAAGCTACCATGATATCTCAATGACATCTTGTCAGGAAATAGAGCAAGTCAGAGACAAGAATGACTATATTATAACCCCTTATTTAGGCTGATGCATAGATTCAAATTAATCTCACTTCCAAGTCAGTTTCAGTGTTGATTTTCATCAACTTCATAAGACTAGAATAACATGAATTCTACAGTTGCCACTATCTTTTAACAAATGGGAAACAAAACTAGCACATACACACACCTCTACCTTTGAGGGTGTCCCATCAGAACAAGGATGAAATGTACATAGGTTTAACATAAGAAGCTGGGAAATTAGAAAATGAGAATTACCAAGAAAAACCATCATAGAAGCACATACTTACCGCAAACTCATCCTGCCATGCATGATATTTCTGAAATGTCTCTGCTGCATCAGCAAGGCGCTTTAACAAAAAAGGAGAAAAAAAAATCAGTTGTCAGTGATTTCTAAAGTGAAGTCCCTTGCAAAAACCAATC
Source organism: Tiliqua scincoides (assembly GCF_035046505.1). Lineage (NCBI taxonomy): Eukaryota > Metazoa > Chordata > Lepidosauria > Squamata > Scincidae > Tiliqua > Tiliqua scincoides. The sequence continues at coordinate 22,465,130 of NC_089827.1, read as the reverse complement.
ATTAAAGGAAGGCTACTATTCCCTAATCTAAATCACCTGGAAAATATTGTGAGTTATATCTTACAAATTTAGGCCCAAATCCTAATAAACTTTCCAGCACCGGCATAACTGTGCCAATGGGATGTGTGCTGCATCCTGCAGTTGGGTGGTACTCATGGAGCTCTCCTCAAAGTAAGGGAATGTTTATTCCCTTACCTCAGAGCTGCATTGCCCTTATGTCAATGCTGGAAAGTGGGTTAGGACTGCACTCTTAGATGGTTGTATACGAGCTTGTCACAGCTTTCCCTTAACAGAAGTTGTAATTTGCTGAGAGGGCTAAGAATTCTCTCAGAGAGCTGCAGCTTCTGCTTGGAACTACAACCTTCAAGATTCCTCTGGGAAAAGAAATGACCATTGAACCAGATACTTATAGGCAGACACTCGCCTATGAGTCGATCCCACACATAACTCAAGGGCAGGTTTTGAGCCAATAATCATGGAATTTTCTATGACCCTTGGATAAGTCGGGGGTTAAACTTAGGGGAGTGTCTGACTATAGTTTTGTCTGATTTTACTCGAGGCCATATCCTGAAAAATAACCCACCACTAATTGTTACCTAAGAACTGTAGTCTCTAATTTATTTAAAACATAGTAAAAGATCATAAGATACATTTTTATTCTTTTTAAATTCTGGTCTTCATCACCTTTTTGTAAGCACTATCAGAGTAAGTGCACTGTAAACATACCAGTAAAACAGTGGTTCCCAACCTGGTATTCATGTACTCCCAGGGACACTCAACAGGATCTTTAGGGGTACTTGAAAAAGAATGGAATAATGGAGAAAAAGGTAGGTCATGCTCCAGAATGCCTTGCAAGGACCAGCAAGGCAGGAAGGGAGGTAGCTAGTTGGCTGTGAAAGCCCCACCAATAGCTAGTTTTTGGTCATCAATTCATGTATGAAACAGTGATTGAAAATCAGTATAGTAAAAAAGCTGAAACATAATATGGAAAGTGATCAATCACTCAGAATTTCTCAGCACACTTCTGGTGCAAAACAGTGCAAAGGCAGAGTCTTCTGTTCTTCAAACAGATAAAAAGAGAAACACTGTGATAAATACATGGTCTGGGCTTTCATATAGAGGAGATGAGGGCTTGTATCATTAATTACAAACATTTTGCTAATATGAAGGGTACAATTTATGGAAATGGGCTGCCAAGAGATATGCAAGTGAAAAAGGTTGGGAACCACTGCAGGAGAACCAGGAATCAAATTCACCTTTAAGGTGTGTTAAGCCAGAAGCGCTACGTACAACATACAACCCATAACACATAACTGGGAGTGTGCAACTCAGTTCACAGCAGAGAGATGCAGCTGCATATATTTGCAACCCTTTTTACTCAGAAGTAGACCCACTGCTTTCCATGGGTATTATTCTTAAGTAAGGGTGCATTGAATTGTAGCCTGCTTCAGATGGAAAGGAGGATTCTCATTTGGGTGTTTCAAAAAACAGACCTGCTTTGCAAGCATTTGCAAAGCAGAACCAGGCTGCAGCAGAAGGAAGGAGAATAAAAGGTTAACAAATTGCTTCTAAGGAGCTGTGCCTGCCTGCTGCTTGAGAAACTTGGCGCCTGTCTGCCCTTGAGAAATGAAACTTTTCAGAGTTGAAAGGCTTTGCACTCTGATTGACCCAGAGATAAGGCGAAGTGATAATCTGAGCTTGATTACTTGGCAAAAATGTCACGTACTACAGGCGAGTATCTACGGTACTTAAGACCCAATACTAGGGGATCTTTAGGATGGCAGAACTCGTATTCCGCAGTCATAAATAGAATGCCAGTGCTGAGAATGTCAGAGCCACTATTGCAAACTGCACACCTGCCACTGTCAGACTCTGGCACCCATCAAAGTAAGTAAAATGACAAAGGGGCAGGTGATGAGAGGATCAGTAGAGGGATAGGGCCTGGCTGTGGGTGGATATCAGCAGCAACAGAAGTGCCAATATGCTATGCCCCCAACCTGGGCTCAACCTACCCCCTTGGACCCACCCAGATTTAAACCAGGCAAAGAGGTGGCACAGATCCAAGCAGGCCCATTGGGGAACCAGGCAGAGGCAGAATAGACAAGCATAAAATATATTTATTTACATCTTCATTACTGCTGGTCAACACTCTGGCAGAACAGTAAAGCCAAGGGAAATCTATGAGTTTGGGTGCGGTGGGAAAGAAGAATAGAGGGTTCCCATTACTGGCATCACCTGGGCATTATGTACACTGAATGGGAATGCTGCTTTTCCAATAAGCACACCTCAATTTCAAGGCAGTAGAGGGAATATTATGACAACGTAATATCAAGTAAATGAGAACTTTAGGGGGAAAAAAAGAAGATAACATTTTCAAGTGCCCGCACAGTGGATACAATTTGCAATCCACTTATGATATAATTTGCAATCCACCTATGACACAACAGGATCATTCAGCCCTAGTTTAAATCTACAGTATAAATAATATTAGTATTAGCACTAGTAGCTGAAGTTAAGAAGGATTCCTTCAAAGGAAAAGTTTTATGACACTGATCTTGGGCATCTGGGGAAAAAGAAAAATGTTTAATGTCTTAACATACATAACACTAGCAATGCATCACCACAACTCAGATTCAGATCTAATGTTCAGAAGTAGATCCATACCAATGTGCATTCAGAATGTTCAGGTGAGCCTCTGATTCTGCAGCTTGGTATCATGTTAGTTAAGCTCACAGTACACCTGCAACATCTCTCTTCCCCTACTTAGAGTTCAATGCCATAGCATTACACTTTCATAAAATGTGTGCTTGCAGCTGGTGTTGGCATCCTTCCTATGACAACACGACACCAGCTGTATCGGCTGTGGGATTAACCAAGGCATCAGTGCAATAGCTACACCACACTCACACTCTTTTGTACTAATAGGAAAGTTATTCTAAGATGAAGAAAATATTTCAGTGGCAACTGGTAGGAACCAAAGAGAAAATCCGAAAGAATAAATAGTACATTCATTCATTTAGACCAGCAGTCACCAAACTGGAGACCACTGCGTTCCCTGGTGGGAACAGAACACCCCATTCCACTAAGGGTGCAATCTTAACCCCTTATATCAGTGCTTTCCAGCACTGGCATAGCGGTGCCAATGGGACATATGCTGCATCCTGCAGTTGGGTGTCACTCACGGACACCTCAAAGTAAGGGAATATTTGTTCCCTTACCTCAGAGCTGCATTGCCCTTATGTCAGTGCTGGAAAGCACTGACATAAGGGGTTAGGACTGCACCCAAAATGAACCTAAGCACATTTTAATATAAAATTTCATACTAGATTACCCTGCCATGGGGGGGGGGGCCTTAGGCCTGGGGTCCCATTGGAAATAATTTGTCCATTGGCTTAAAGCTGGCCTAATGGTAGTGAGGGATTGGCAGGGGGACTTTGCCATGGCTGCAACATTGGAAGAATATTCCTGCTGACTTTATCCTGCTGTCCAGCAATTATTAAAAACATGTTTGGATCTTTATGGGTGGGCAATGGACAGCGGACTTCTTAGCAGCATATGCATTCTGCATTCTTGGCAACTGCGGGATACAGCACATGTCCCATTGGCACCGCTGTGCCAGAGCTGGAAAGCACTGACATAAGGGGTTAGGAATGCGCCCTAAGGCTCTTTACTGTGCCGCTGATCTCCCCCATACTGCATGCAGGCCAACCCCATCTGCCTGGAAATCGAGGTGCAAAGCCTGCTGGGGCGACTGACCCTGGAAGCAGCTGATCAGCACACAGTTTGGAGGAGATCAGCAGTGTGGTAGGGAGGCACTTCAGCGGACACAGCATTCCGCTCACCAGGGGGAGGGATTCGGCCATGCGCCGGATCCAGCCTGTGGGACAGGGTATGGAGTGCCCTGATCTAGACTAGAGAAAGAGAGGGAGAGAGAGAGAGAGTTCAAGCACCTGACAGAAATAGAAAACAGTGGACAAGTCTCCTTTGCCCTGAGAAAAACCAAGCTCTTTAATTCTGTTTTATTTTACTTTACAAAATTTGTAAAAGTTAAAGAGAAGAAACATATATTATATACATTTATAATGTCTCTTAGTAGGCTCTTTTCTTAGTAGGGTGAATTGTTCAGATAAGAAGAGAAAAACAATATCCTAAACCAATCAAGTCTACACTAAATCACCATTTCATTGGAAGGAGACAGAAATATGATTTTGATCATATCAATCCCGTTATTAACTATTAGCTCATTTTGTCTGCCCAGTATTTCAAACATTGATTTATTACTTCCCCCAAAACTGCAATATATTTAACTCTTACCTCTCTAATCCTTTGCCACACTGTCAAATATTGTATGCCCAACCCTTACGGTAATACAAAAAGTTGGGCTTTTTGTTCAACTTGAAAGACCAAATTCCATCACAAAATCTCTTTGCCTCAAAAAAATACAGTTTCACTCCCCAGACTCCCTGTCTCAATTGCTCCTCCTGCCAATCCCCCTCTGACTGTAGTGTCATACTGGTGCAGCAGTTGGTACTTTTCATCTCATAAGCAAGATTTGTGTACGAAGCCAAGTGTTGGTTGTCATCTATAGTGGCAACTCCAAAGATCACTGAAATTGGCCAGCTAGTTTCAGGTGCTGTAAAGAAGCCAATTTGTTTTAAAATGATCAGTTAAGCATTCTAAGGAAATGTGCGTGTTTACCAGCACCAGAGCATAAGGAAAGGTGACATACCATGAGGAGTGGATATAACATTAGCAGTGGTCAGGAGTAGCAGCCACGAAGTCCCCAGTTCAAATTTCACCTCACCTACAAATTTAATATATGGTCTTTAGCAAGACCATCTACGTCTCTTGTTGCCTATTCAGAGAACTGCTAAACGTGTAGCAGATAAGTTGGGATTTCTCCCTTCACAGGTTCATCTGATTTTCTGTATAGAAGACAAGATGAACATGAGGAAGTCGTGAGGGACAGTGTGAGAAATGCCCCCCCCCCGCATTCAGTGGTTGTCTAAATAGGGCTTTATCCTACAGTGTGAGAGTAGCATGTGACTATCAGACTGTTGAAAAGATTACTGAGATGATGCATAGGAAACCCTCTGACTACCCATAAGAAGTGCTACATAAATGCTGTGTGTTATTATTATTACATTTCTATCCCACTGGACAATCATTTACCAACAACAACCTTTTTTTTTCAAATGTCAAATATCAGAGGCCCTGTAAGTATGCACATACTTATCTAATAACTACTATCCACTGTTCCTCCAGCAGCCTACAATTCAATGAGGCAGCAGTTATTAATGGAAAAAAACAATTATCCTTTGAAAATGCTGTCTCTACCCTCAAGCCAGTTCTGGGCCTGACAGAAAAAGAAAGAGAAGAAACGGGAACATGGCTGTTGCTGGATTTCTATTAATCTTTCTGGTGGAGTCGCTAGCCCCTCTTTTATACAAAATCGGCCACGAAATGTAAAGGAAAAAAAGAAAGTAGAAGCATGTAAGTTATAATATTTACTTTGTGCGCCCTCTGAACTTTCCTGTTCATTTTAGAAAGATGTGAAAGATCACCCCAAAAGGCCACATCATCCGTCAGTCTGAAAACTGGCTATGCATTGAAAGGTCTGGTCTGTGCATCCCAAGTGTGTGTTATTAATCTGTGAAGAGGTTTTGATGTGCTGCCATCAGAAAGAAACATGGGGAAAATTTATCTGATCTAGAAAGAGCAGCTCCCAAGAAGGCTTATTCATCTTCAAACCTTCCCCTTTTTTTCTGGTCATATCTTTATCTTGTCTTGACTAGCCCACATTTTTGACAGCTAATATGATGGCCCTATTCAAAAGGTATCACAATAGTATATAGTACAATAAGATTACTCCTTTTGTACTTCTCACAACAATTCCACTTCAAGTAGGTCATGATGAAATATGTACATTTAAGAGACTCTTAATACTCCCAGGCTATTATTATTATATGCGGAAACAGACTCATTAGGCCTCAAGTCTGCAAGACCCAAAACCAATAGATTAAAAAGCTGGGATTCTAAAGAACCTGTTATACAAGCAATGCCCAAGGAAAGTATGGTAACATCAAAGCATGCCTGAATATACCAATGTAATATGAAGGAATTATCTAAAACTTCCCTTAATTTAATTTAAAACAGCCCTTAACTTCTATGTTTATATATCTAATGGCCAGTTCCTAAGTCTTGTTCTCTTTGCCATGCTCTGTTCCCAGTAATCTCTAGCATGACACCCCTTGCATAAATAAGGATGCTCCTATCACTGTGGTTCACATTTGACAGCCACAGTTTGATATTAAAAGTACTGCTGTTCCTAGGCTGTTGGAAAGAGACAGCACAAACAGCTATGAAGCAGAACATCTTCTGCCTTCCCAGAAAGGAAAAATAGTGAAGCAATAGAAAGCCAATTCATTACTGTATAAGCAGCCAGCTAGAGTTTCTCTTAATCTAGAGCAAGCCTACACAACTTTCATTCATTTTCATTCATTTCAAAATGAATGTAGATTCACAGCTGTGTATTGCAACCCCATTGCCTAGATCAGTGGTTCCCAAACTGGTGGGCCACAACCCACCAGCAAGGAAAGCACCTGACCCTGACCCTTTAAGGGGGCGGGGGAGGCAGCAACATGATCCCCAGGATTGTGCTGCTGCTGGGGATGGTAGGGAAGTTTTGCATTTACCTGCAGCCAGTGCTGCAGTCCTAAGGTATTTGGAGGAGTCAGGGGGGCCTGCAAATGTCCTAAAAAAGAAAAAAAAAAAGGCACTTCCAGTGTTCACAATGAAAAAGGAAGTGCTTGGTTGTTTTTTTCTTTTTTAAAAAACTTTTGCAGGCACAGGGAGCTCTGTGAAGACCCCCCAGGACTGCAGCGCTATCTGCAAGTAAGTAAAAAACAAACCCTAGAACATAAAAACATAACAACATAAGAAGAGCCCCACTGGATCAGGCCAAAGGTCCATCAGCTTCCTGTATCTCACACTGTCCCACCAGATGCCTCAGGGAGCACACAAGACAACAAGAGACCTGTATCCTGTTGCCCTTGCCCTCCCCTACCATCTCTGGCAGCAGCATGATCCTGGGGATCACATTGCTGCCTTCCTCCTCTCCCCCACACATGCTTACAGTGCTCCCAACTCCCTTGTAGGAGTCTGGGAAGATGCTTCAGCACCCTTCCCCCACCCTTCCCATTTCCTCAGTACCAGATACGTATCAAAAACAGGAGGTTTACTGCACTCCTAGCAAGCCACCATGCATGGCTGACAGACCGTGTTCAAATACATGTCACAAGTTTCTCAGGCCTTATCTTCAGCCTAGTTAAGTAAGACAGAAACATCAGGGGTGAGAATCAAGTGCATGTGGTGCCAGTCACCAATTATGATGGTGGTCCATTTCGGAGGTAACACCTGCCTCTTCATTTTTAAGGAAAATAAAATGTTCTCTCCTTTCCCTTTTGAACAAGTCTGCCCATGTTAACGGATATGTACTACAGTAAGTTCTATAGCTAGCCAGAATTATTAGCAGAGGGCCAAATGACTGCTCAGTTATCTACCTATTATCTACAGTTATCTACCTATCTAGCTATTTGATTTCTTTGATCCAGCACAGAGCATAAACATCTTCAGGGCTAGTATCTTTCTCATAATTTCTCTGCAAGCACCATCACAGGTCTCCGGTTGAGTAAATATTAGCCAATGAACTTACAGTATATAATTATTGGCTTTTATTTTTATCTTTACAGATAAGCAGTAGTGCAACGCACAAGCTCACTGAGAACTGACCACTGCAAGATCTTGGAAAGTAATTTAATTTGTGCTCACAGTGCGGGAACATTACAGACCCATCGCATACATGAAGACTACACTGTACAGAACAATATGAGCAAGGAGAATGGCGCCACACTTCCTAGAATCTCATTTCATGGTGGATGAGGTTATAGTCACAAAATGCTTTGAGTCAACACAGCATGTAACCAGCCACATTAGGACTGAAAGTTATTCTACCAAGAGCATTTTCGCTCAAATAATCATGTTGCATTCATTGGAAGAACTAAGTTAACACGACTCACGCTGGGTGGACATTACTAATTCATATTTTCTATGTTACTTTTACAGAAGGCTTTAAATGTATAACTGCAATACAGGCAGCATGTGGTGGTGGGACGGGGGACACCACCATGCAATTTTATACCATACTCTACAAAACGACATATTTTGTGCAAACTGTTATGGCACTTGCAGAAAGGCAAGCCCAAGTCTGCCGCCAAGCATACAGCGAACAGGAGTTCTCATAATCAAAACTTTGGAATGAGCTCTTATATACATTGCACATTTAAAGTGACACCTTAAAGCTCTCAAGAGTACATCTAAATGTTGTGTGCGAAGCAGCCTCTTGATCTATTAGTATGAATTTGGTCCCCTGTCATATATCTGTTCTGCTGCCAGTGGTAATCATTAGACAATAGAAAGGTGGATTTCCCCAACCCTTTCCAGAACGTAGGAAACATGCTGAATCTAATTCAGGTTGCAATCCTAAAGCGCCCTTGGGCCAGTGCAAGCCACTTGCGCCAGTCCGGGAGGATTGCAAACATGCTGTAAAGGGTCGCAAGGATGTGCGCTGGCCTCCCTGCACCGCTGTGGCCCCTGGGACAGGTGAGTTTGTGCCAGCCTTTCCAGGCCAGCGTGGGGTTGGGAGGGAATGGGGAGGGCGGGGAGGAGATGTTTTGGAGTGGTGGGCGGCAGGTAGGCCTATGGGCGGGCAGGTGGGGAGCGGGAGGCAAAGCCAGGATCCGGCACTTATGCTGAATCCTAACCCCATTCCTGGGCAGCGTGGGGCAGCTCCAGGCTGCTCAGATTTGTGCCACCTCTATAGGTGGTGCAGATCCAAGTAGCCCTGTTGGGGCTGCTGCAGTGTCACCCAGGGTAAGGGGAATTATTTCTTCTTGCCCTGGGCTGGCCCACAGTCAGCCCCAAACTGTTCCAGCACAAGTTAGGATTGCGCTTTCAGTGTTACTGTATTGATTGGCAATGGTAGGAGGGACAATCTGCAGGGTTATGATATGAAAGTAAAGCTATGATTTGTGTAATGCAAACCAGTAATACAAACACAAATCTACTGGGGTGTATACTGAATGAAAGAAGTTGGTTTAATCATTGACTCCATCACAAAATTAGAATTTTGCATGGCAAATGCCTTACAACTGTCCAGTGCTGACCATATGAAATGTTAATAATGTCATGTCAACAGAAATTACATTTTCAAATGTTCTTAATCAATAAATACTGTTAATAATTGCCCCCTTAACCAATAAACCCTGGGCATACTGCTAATAAGCCTAACAGGAAAATACCATTTCTTCTCCATCAAGACAAAGCATGGACTGAATTATTTATTTCACTGTTCATTCCAAGTTACACAATGGTTGGGAATATATTTCAACATTCTGGATATAATCCACCCATTATTTCTTTGACACGGGCCTCAATTAAATGAATATGTATTTTGCAAGTGGGTAAATGATATGCCTTTTTATTTTAGTGGGCTTTGAATTACAGAAACTCCAGGTAGATTGTATTCCACAGTAAACCATAGTTTATTACCAAGCAGCTGTGTGGCTCACTGTATTTGTGAACCAGAAATGTACAGGTGGTGCCTGATCATCCATGGATTTTTCATCTGCGGATCTGCCTCAGCGCAGGACCCGCATTCAGCCCTGACCAGGCCTGACCTGAACCCTCCGAGCACAACAGGAGCAGAACTCCGGTCACATTCAGAGGGTGTTTCTGAGAGCTGAAAATAGTTTTTTGATGAAAACTGGAAGTGACGATTTCTGACCCTCAGAACACTCTCCAGATGCAACCGGAGCACATTCTGAGGGCTGGGTGCCGAGACTCACAGATTCTTAGGTAACAATTACTGGGAGGTTATTTTTCAGGATCTGGCCTCAGGTAAAATCAGACAAAACAAGACCCCCGACTTATCCGAGGCTCATAGAAAATTCCATGAATTTTTCTTGCTCAAAACCTGCCCTCGACTTATCTGTGAGGTCGACTTATAGGTGAGTGTCTGCTGTATGTAGTGGTGTGCGAAACGTTTATAGCATGCAAAACATTAGGAATACAATAGACTATATGCTTTCTGGTCTAAGACATAACACAACTTCAAGTCCTGTGATGAAAGGTGAATGATGGTTCCCAGAAACAAGCTAAAAAAAATATTCCAGCACATTGGCTTCTCCCAACAAACAAAAAAACCTGCACTGATTTAAGCAGGACTTCTTAACAGGACAGAAGACCAGGGCTTGAACCAGCATCATACTTTTTGGTTGGTACCAATTCTGTTTGATAGTCCATTATTTCCATGCCTGCCAGATCAGGAATTGCATTAATTTGGGACCCTGATAGAACTGTGCAATACTACGACAACCTGATAGAAGAGGGACGTGTTTCAAAATGTTAACATAAGGTACCAAAGAAGCACGTGGAAAGTATGAAGAAAAATGAGTGTAAAGAAGATAAGAAATAGACTTGCAAATTTATCATGACAGCCAGCAGTAAAATCTTGCAAGGATCACTTATCCAGTTGGGGAAAATTGTTACTTGCTTTAACATAAATTTATCCTGCTCTTAAGAATTTATCACATTTACACAACAATAATTCATTGGCTCAATATAATTATTGGCTCTAACAGTCTATCCTCCATATCTACTTTACTCAGGCTTCGCGCACTGGAGAGGACACTGTTCTAGAACCACCATTCAGAGCGTGATACCATAGTCTTCTGAGACTGAAGGATGCCAACTCAATTCATTTGCTCGAAACAGTAGCCCACATCTCAGTTTTCTTAGGCATGTTCAATGTGAGGAACCAACTAGGGGTATGAACAATTAACATTTATATAACACATTTCAATAGTCTGCAAAGCACTTTGTATATGTGCTTGTCTGCAAGTTCTGGAAAGCTATTGGTAGTCTGTCTTCACAGTACTGACCTAAGAGGTCGAGGTTCAGCTTCTTATGATTCACCTGTAATACACACAAACTCAAGAACTAAAGATTTTTTAATTTATTTTTTTTTTGCTTACACTGGGGCCTCCAAAGTATGACCCACGCTGCACCTGCATAATGATCTCGAGTACAGTGCAGCAGTAGCAAAACCTTACCATTGCATGCCGCAGCCTCCTTCATGCCCAAACTTTGCAAGGAATCATGCTGGGCAGCCACTTCCATAGCACATAACCCCGGAAGGCTCTGTGCCCAGATTTCTAGGGGAAGAAGCTGCTCAGCACAACTCTCTGCAAAGACTGGGTGCAAAGAATGGCAGCTGTGGCATGGAACAGTAAAGTTTTGCCATTGGCACACCCAACATCATGCAGGCGCAAAAGATCCAGCCTGCAGACCAGGTTTGGCAGTGTATACAATACAATTTGCACTATAAACTAGACCAGGGCCTTCCAAATCCTGGCCTGGGGGCCAGATTTGGGGTTTGGACTAACCCTCCCGTGCTATGAGTGGAGCTTACCGTTCCGCCACATGACGTTTGCCTGGACGTCCTGTTGTGCAGCCTTATGGGATGCTGAACAACAGACGCAACTGCCCAGAGCATCCTTGTCCCTCAATTGCTGCCCACATGCAGTGATGTGGCAGAAAGGTAAGCTCAGGTCCTAACGGGGACCTTTTTTGTTACGCAGCAGTCACAAATTTGGTGACCACTAGACTACATTATACAATTTGCACAATACTGTACCAACATTTTTCATCCAGCATCTAGTTCGTATATCCCATTACGATGCATATCTTTACCTAATCCTCCAGCTGCTTTTCAAAACTCCCAATTACCACAGGTCTCAATCTTCCTGAGGGTCCTTTTAAATGCCACCAAAATATCATTTCTTGGTGTTTGTATATCAAAGCAGTACTTCTTTGTTGAAGCATTTCTTACTCGTACAATAGGCTTTTGGTCATCCCTGCTTCCCCCCAAAGTAAACAATCCCATAGAAATTTTAACTAGGCAGGAAGTGATTTCCATAGACAGAAGCAGACTAGATACCAATCAGGTTACACTGCCTTATAATACATCAAAGGTACGTTTTGCTGATTGTTTAAGATGCCAAACAAATTTGGATGCAGCCTGCAAAAACAAACAAACACAAAATGGCTCACACAGCACTTGATTCCAGAGAGTGAAAATTGAAAGTTCCCCAGCTCACAAATTACAGTCCATTTTGCAAGTAAACAATACCTTGTGCCTCATTTCCGAATCAAGATTTTAACACTCTCTCTCCAAGCTAATAAAAAATCAGGTTTACCAATTAACTCTCCTTTCTGAATGCCTGCAGATGCATAATTGTGTAGACTAGGAATAAACCGTTTCAGTATAAATGGGCTTTTCTACAGCACAAAGAGATTAATTACTAAAAAGAACAATAACACATTTTGGCTATACATCATAGAAGCAAAAAGTGTGGCAATCTAATAAGGATTAAACTTCATTAAGTTTATCTGAGTTTAATTGACAACATTGTATTCAAAACAGCAACTTGGGAGATTTGCAAACATAAGATTCAAAGCTAGCCATCCTAACTTACTTTTATTTATTCACAGCACAATCCATTTACATGGAGACAAAGAACAGATTCTCACCCCAAAGCTCTTAAAAACTGACACAAGGGAGACAAAAAAGGAAGGAATGGAGAATGGAATAAACAGGGAAAGCAGACATGAATGCTTCAGTTATGTGTAGTTAAGCTTAGCTTCATTACGGCCAATTCTATGGGCCAGTTACACTGCTGGAACAAGCATTCCGATGGCACAATCATGCTTTCAAGCAGCCACAAATGTGACACTCCGGAGTGCGCAGGCTGGCCACTGTCAGACTTGGCAAGCAGCCAACTCTGCACGACTACAGACACCAGCTGCCTGCCGCCTCAAGTAGTATCACACAGGAGGCGGGTGGGATGGAATGGGGTTGGAATGGGCAGAATGGGAAGGCGATGGAGAGAGAAGGAGGATGGGTCTTCACCCCCTTACTGGGCTCAATCTGCCCATGGATCCTCACCACTGATACAGCTGGTGTGGGTCCAAGTAGACAGACGAGGCTGGCAGGGGGCTTGCCCATAGCAAGAGACCAATATTCTTTTGGTCGCCGCCAATGACCAAAACTCCCCCACAGGATGCAGAGTGTGCCATGCTGGTGCTGCTGCATTATCCCACAGGAAATCAGGTAAAATTGGGCTGCTAAGAAATGAAGACTATTAGTCCAATCCCATCCTTTCTCTTCCCCCCCCCTCCGCTGGTGCAGCCACACTAAAAGCAGATGCACTGTATCCAGTGGGGGAGGCTTCAGAAGGGAAAGGGGGTTTAAATCTCTTAACCCCTGTGAAATCCTTCCAGAAATGAGTCGCCTTCTATCTGGACTAGCATTTTGCTAGAGCAATCCAAGGAGAGAAAGGGGGTAGGGAAGTTGCTGCCAGAGGGTATAGGAACAGGCCATCATTATGGGATCCACTATCTCCTGCAGCCCACCTGTACCTCCTCCCTCACCACCTGTTTACCTGCTCCAGCAGCTAGCCAGAGGTAGGATGATGCAGGCAGAAATGCTTCAGCCTTCCCCCTGGTGCTGCAATCTTCACCCTTTACTTCTCATGCTGACTGCTTCATGGTAGCCAGTGCCAGTGGAATGCCCCAATAGGATTGGGTCATAAGGCTGCGATCCTATTCACACCTAACTGGGGGTAGGTACCATTAACTCAGGGTCTAATCCTATCCAAGTTTCCAGTGCCGATACAGCCACAGTGTAGCCCTGAGGCAAGGGAACAAACGTTCCCTTACATTTACGAGGCCTCTGTGACTGCCCCACAACCACAGGGTGCAGCGCATGCCTCATTCACACAGCTGCATCAGTACTGGCAAGTTGGATAGGACTTGGCCCTCAGAGAGTTAAATCACTTCCGAGTAGACATAAGTAGGATTGTACTGTTAGTCATTGCACCAAAGGCTTCACAGAAAAGTTTCTAGCTAAGCTGCAATCACCCAATGGGACTTGCTATCAAATAAACATCTTTAGCACCAGCACTCCAGTATCAATCATAATAGAAGACATGTTTGAGGCTGCTGGCTGACGGTTGTCGTTACAGCCTCTTGAAGCATCTAGTCCAGAGTTTATGAAAGAAGTCGCTGAAAAGCCAGTCACTAAATATTCAATCTGAAAGCAATTTTCCAAAAACCTAAGTGAACAGGGAACATCAGCTTAGAAAAGACCTTGGGATGTAATAAAGAAAGAGGACATCCGTATGTAGATCATACTTGAAATATGGACACAGTTTTAAAAACTAATCTTTCATGTTTATAGCTTAGAGATGAAAAAAGTATTTTTTGTAGATTATGAAATAAAGGGCACAATCCTAACCAGGTCTACTCAGAAGTAAGTCCTACTTGTTCAGTGGGGCTTACTCTCAGGAAAGTGTGGTTAGGATTTGCAGCCAAAGCGAATGAGCCAGAAGAACTGAGCACTTATCAGGGTATTTTTTTTCAAGATTTATTTATCATTTAAGAAAGTACAAATACATGTTTTAAGTAAAATAATATTTCTGTATATTGGAAGGGCATTTTTCTCCTCCCTCCTAAGAAAAAGATATTTACATTGACATGCTTGTTATATAGTCTTATGAAGCAAATTATGGAAGAATATTAACAATACAGGTGAAGCCTATTTATCTATGGATTTTTTATCTGCAGATTTGTCTCAGTGGGTGGGGGTACTGAAAGTCACACACACCTTTGCCTCCTTTGCCCTGCGCTGGCATCTTGATCTGTTTCCAGGCAGCCCAAAACATTGTAAAAAAGCTCCACCTCACCCAGGCAGGGAATAGCCCTGCAGCCATGGAAGAGGTTCCCCTTTCGAAGGAACGGTAATGTTCCTGGAGCCCCTGAGCCAGCAAAGAGGATGAAGAGGGGGGCAGAAAACCCTGTGTAACCAGAACACATGCAGAAAGGTGGAGCGCTCTCTCTCTCTCTCTCTCTCTCTCTTTCACACACACACACACACACACACACACACACACACACACACACATGGGGCAGGTGTGGTAGCTTTAAAAAACCCAGGGAGCATTTGCCAAATCCCCCCCCCCCATGATGCAGGCTCTCCTGCTCCAGCAAGCCTTCCCAAGCAAGCCTTGGGAAGCCTTGGAGAGACAGGTGAGGGTGAGCAGAGAGCTGGACCTCAAGTCCCAGAATGCTCCAGGGCAGAGGAGCTTCCATGATGGTGGCCAGGGAGGGCTGCAGGAATGGCAGCAGCGAAGAGGAGGAGGAGAACCTGCAGAGCTGTTGGGAGGCCACCTGCAACACAGAGGACGAGGCTTCCTAAGCAAGCTCACCATTCCAACTGTGAAAGAAGCAGGACAGCTGGCAACAGGAGTCACGGAATGGAATTAACGAGGATAAATAAGCTCTACTTGTACACTTTTCAAAAATACTGTTCTTAAAATAATGTCTTTATGTCTCATGGAAAGACATCATAAAACTTGTAACTTAACAACAACAATAAACTTACTTAAGTAAAAGACAAAAGGTGCTTTAACTCAGGCAGCCCAATCCTAATCTGCACTGGAACAGGCAGTCCAGTAGGCCTGCCCTAGATCCAGCACAAGGTTGGAGCTGGCTGCGGTTTAGCTTGGGGCAAGAGGAATTAATTCCCTTTATCCTGAGTATCACGGCAGCAGCCCCAATGAGGCTACTCAAGATCTGCACCACCTAAATTGGTGGCACAGGTTCAAGTAGCCTGGCGCTGTACCAGGTCACCTGGGAGTGGGATTAGGATCTGGCCTAAGTGCCAGATCCTGGTTCCACCCCCTGCCCGGCTGCAGGCTACCCACAGGCCTGCCTGCCACCCAATGTCCCTCTGCCCCATCCTGTCCCTCCCCATCCCGCTCTCCCGCCCTCACCAGACCCTTGCATCAGCCTCAGGAGGCAGGTACAAACCTATCTACCTATGCCGGCAAGGGTGCAGGATTCAACTTTGTGCCGGCCCAGCCAACATCAGAGGAGGCACAAACGTGCAACATGCCTGGACCGGCACAAGTGAGTTGGTCCAGCCCAGCACCAGCTCTGTATTGCACCCTTAGTTTCAAATATTTGTTGTATCTCTAAAGCAGTTCAAAAAGTGTCCACACTGAATATTTTTATATTTAACGCATTTCTTATTTGTGTTGCACCCATGCATTATTTTCCCCTGTATTTCACATCAGACTTTATCCGTCTTTATTAAAACTACTTTTTACTCCATATCACAAAAATCCCCCTGCTCCAGCATTCAGATTGGAATCCTGATATGACTGTATTTATTTTCAAGTAAATTCATAAACAGAGTTGCATTCAATCTTACCTTAAGTTTTCCTAAAATTGATTTGCCTTCATGGAACTCTTGAGTATTATTTAAATTATGCTTTTAATATTCTGCTGATATTAATATAGTTTCTTTATGATTACTTAAGGATTGTTTGTATAACATGGTAGTTTTTTCATCATCATCATCATCATCATCATCATCATCATCATCATCATCATCATAATAATAATAATAATAATAATACAGGTATTTATATACCGCCTTTCTTGGTCTTTATTCAAGACTTTATTCAAGGCGGTTTACATAGGCAGGCTAATTTAAATCCCCGGAGGGATTTTTACAATTGAAAGAAGGCTCTATCTTTCAAGAGCCACAACAAATTCAGATGCTTCGTTCTGATCTGGCCTCCATCCTCCCACGCTCAGAGCAGATGGAAATAACTTGGCTCAGCTTGTCAGCTGCTTTAAGATCGCACGGTGCCGGTGGCCTCGAACTGGCGACCTTGTGGATGTTATCTTCAGGCAAATGGAGGCTCTACCCTCTAGACCAGACCTCCTGCCCATAATGCTCATAAGGCATTCTATTGAATAGATCCTGTTCCTGAGAAAGAGAACCAGCTTGAAAAAACTCAGAGCACCTAATTTCCCTGGCTGATGTGACACCTTCCCGCCCCCTCGCCCCCAGATTTATTATAAAAACCCATAAACTTGAACAGTGCAACCACCTGAAGGCATTCTGAAATTCTACCAAAATTTTATATGGCAAATCTTCCTAAACCTTGTACTTTCAAAGGCTGAAGTTTCAGATCAAGAAACATATCAAGAATAGAAGCTATCAAACTGTACAACTGCCTTTTCTTTCCTGTCAGGTCTGGCAGGCCTGTAGACAAGCAGAGACAGATATTCTGAAAAATACCATATGTGATGAAGCTGTAAATTGTTCACAATAAGGGTCAACGCTTCCAATACTAGAAGTGAACCAGGTAAGGTGGGGATGAATGTTTTAAGGTTAAGAGGAGTTGATTCCTTTCACCCATGCAACCCTTTTAGTGTAAAAAGTAGGTGCCTCACCCCCCTTTACATTTATATGTAAGCAGAGCAGACATAGGGGGATAAAAATGGTTGCCTCCATCACATCTAAGTTGGCCCCAAGAAACCAGGCCAGAAGAAGCAGTTTTGTAAAGCCAAGTGGTCCCTTGTGTCATCTCATCCCTTGTTGAGTTGGTTGTTGCAACTCCATCTTCTGCCTGTCTACACTTTGGGTACTGCAACACAGCAGAGACCAGACCAGCAGCTCCCACCTCTAGCAAGCAACCACACTGAGGGCAGGAAGTGAAGCACTGCAGCCCCTGGAAGCCAATCCTATACTTCCACCCACGCCGGTCCAACTGTGCAAAAAATGTGCATGCTGTACCCAGTGGGCGGGGGATCAAGAGGCTCCAGAGAGGAAAAGGGAATTACTTCCCCTTCCCCTTCTGCTCCACAATGGGTCTGTAGCTGGTGCAAGTCCAAGGAGACAAAGGGGGCAAGAAGGACTGCAACCTATGGAACCTATGGGGGATAGGTTCAGGCATGAGCCATCTCTGCTAGATCCATTCCCTCCCGTAGCCTCTCCATCCCTCTTCCTTCCCTGCCCAGTGTCACCACCTCCCCATCTGGACGGCTGCCTTACCTTCTCTGGTGGGTGCTGAGGGGTCTGGTGGTAATGTTGCTGCTGCCTCTTGCGCTCCATCGGCAGCCATTTTACAACAGTGGAAGTCTCTTCCGCTGGTGTAAGAGGTTCCACGTGGCAGCCCAATCCGCAAGAGAATTGGGCTGTTATTTCAGGATTTGCTTGGCCTTATACCTTCAATAATCTTTTTGAGAAACAATTTTTTCCTTTTCCCTCATGCCTGTCCCTCATAGCCTCACCTCTGTAGTCAAACTGTGATTTCCAAGAAACCTGAAGAGTTTTCTGAACAGCTATTGATTCTAAGAGGGTTTTGTAATGTTAGCCTGTTAGCCTTTGGAGTTTTAAAACTCTGAAAACTACCACCAGCATTTTCAGTTTATCAACCATTTTCCAGAAAAAGATGATTTGTGTGTGTGTGTGTGTGTGTGTGCGTGCGTGCGTGCGTGCGTGCGTGCGTGCGTGTGTGTGTGTGTGAGAGAGAGAGAGAGAGAGAGAGAGGAGTCCAACCAACATCCAATTCAAAGAATAACATCAAATTTCACCCACTTACATACCACACAACAGTAGCATAGCTAAGGGGGTGCAGGGGTAGCAGGTGCACCAGGCTACAGGGTGGGAAGGCAACAACGTGGCTGAGGGGGCAACAACTTGCAGGCAACAGCGCCTGAGCACAACAATTGGGCTGCTGCTGGCAGCCCTGCCAGTGCTAGGCAGTCTGGAGGGAGGAGGGGCAACAGTCATGGCGACGGGCTAAACTGTATGTTGCCCCTCCCCACAGCCAAGATGGAAGGAATTGCTTGTTTGTGCGGGGGGGGGGGGATAGTCTAGCTCGTCGCCTCCACCAGAGCTCAAGGACCACAGCAGTCGCGTCAGGCACCATGGAGGAGCTGGCCCTTTCTCCCTCCCTGCATCTGGGATGGTGGCGGCAGGCACAGACCTCCTCCAAGTCCGCCCGGTCTTCCTTTCATGCATCTGCCAGCCCTCATTCCCTCTGTGATTTCCTCCACCTATGCTGCTCAACATGCTGCCCCCTGAAGCCCTCTTTGGCTTAAATGGCAAGAGAGACACGTGGGGAGCAGAGGAGAGTGCGTCAGTGCTTGTTTGCGTTTAGAGAGGGAGGAAGAAGTTTGTTGGTAAGGAGAGTGGGGGCTGTCGGATGCTGGTTAGGACAGCGGGTGTATGTGTGTGATGGAGCCCCTGATAGGCAGGCAGAGCCCCCAGAGACCCTTGTGAAGCCCAGCCTGGACTGAGGAGGGGGTTCCCCTTGTGCAGCGGGACCAGTTGCTCACCACTCCCCCGCCCTGTGCCTCCTACTCTCTTCTGCTTCTCACACATCCTCTCTCTACTTGCCTGCCCCCTTATCCTCCTCTCTTCTCCTGGCAAGGCTGTAGCAGCCCAACTGTCTCGGCAATCTAAGCCAGTAGGGCTTGCTCCTGAGCAGACATGCAGCTCCAAGGCTGCAACCCTATCCACACTATCCTGGGAGTAAGCCCCATTGCCTATAATGGGCTTAAGTAGACAGGCAGAGAATTCGGCTCCAAGGCTGCAATCCTGACCCCACTTTCCTGGGAGTAAGCCCCATTGACTAGACTGGGCTTGCTTCCAAGTAGACATGCAGAGGATTGGGCTCTGAGCTGGCTGACTGTGATAGGTTACCTGCACATGTGCAGGAACCTGAAGAGGGTAGCAGCATGGAAGGCAAGTTGCAGCAGGAGCACTGTACAGCACGTGGCTCAGCTTCATCATTTATTCATATAATTCCTCAATTCCACTTCCTAAAGGTAAGCTGCCGGCTTTTATGATTGTCTCCATTTCACTCCTGCACATCTCAAACTGTGTAAGACTGCAATCCTACCTTACTTCACTTACCAGGGAGTAAGCCCCATTGAACACAATGGGACTTACTTTTGCGTAGACATGAATAGACTGCGCTGCAAAAGTGCAATAAGTACTTTCAACAAATGTTTGCTATTTTAAAATATTAGCTAACATTTCTCACTCACTTTAACAAAAAACAAAAAAAAACCAATGTAATTAATTAAATTTGATGTCATTGCCATGGAGGGGGGCTATAGAATTTTTTTTTGCACCAGGCAGCAGCTTGGTTAGCTACACCACTGCCACACAACACTCTGTGGCACAACTAACATTGCTTTGTTTTGCCTCTGATTCATAAAAGGAAAACAACAGGCGTGCACTCTAAGGGTGCAATCCTGGACTGTATAGCAGAGTGTCAAACAACTCTCACAGGGGCATATCATAAACTCTCTCCTTCCCCAACAGCTGTCTCCCCACAGCAGCATGCCAGGCTCTTCTGAGCATACTGAGCAGGGTTGTCCAACTGTAAACGAGTCCCTTGTGTGCAAGCAACTTCTCCTTCCCCATGCTCTGGCACATGGGCAATCCCGAACAGAAGCTGAGCCACACACACAGGGTCTGAAGGAGAGCAGAATGCTTGCTGTAAGGCACGGGAATCTGTGCCTGCACAGCACCCTCAAACGATCAGCAGTATGATGTATGGACAGCAACTGGAGGTCAGAATAAAGCTCTGGAGTAGCCAGCCCCCATCCTGTTCCCATGGGCACAGGGTCGAGCATCGCACCGGAAGTAGGTCCGCCTTTGTTATAAGTAAAGCTTAATGAAAATGCCTTCCCGTAAAACTGTGAACAAAGCAACAGGGCACAATGAACATAAGAAACAAATGACACTATGCAAATGAGTCCAGAGAAAGAAGACCCGTGAGACTCATACATTAGCACTGCCATATTTCAAAGGGATGGGCAAACTCCTCTCAGCTCACTTAAAAATAGGCCACCAATTACAAGTATCTTTGGAGTACAATTACAAGTACCTTCATTTTATTTGATATGAGTTATAAATTGACTCTTAATACTGGATGCACTTCATTTCATTGCTGTAAACTTGCACCTACTTTAATACAAGTCCTGCACACTAATAGCTCAGAGCTAAAGAAAACCCAGGAGAAGATTTTTAAGGCTCCAGCTAACTATGTGCAAAACCCTTGAAACTCCAGAATCTTGGCTGGGGATGAGTAGGCAGAAAAGTACTGTGTAATCCCTGAGTTTATCTATTTGAACAAAGGTTGGGAAACTCCAGAGTCAGACTTTCTTATGCATTTTCTGTTAACGATCTCTCCAGTCTATATTTTCTCTCTTTTTAGTTCAGGGTTTAGTTCAGGCCAAATGCTTTCCTTCCAGAAGCCTCAGTGTAATACATGGCATTTTCACTGAATATTTATAGCTCACTTTTCCATCCCAAATAACACAACTAACTGGGTACTAAGCCGATTCCTGTGTAGACTCTGCATGCCAGCAATCACCAGCTGTTCCAGGCCCTAGCTGTGGGCTCAGAGGTTCTTTTTGTATTAAAAGGAATAAAATATGCTCAGTCCAGGGTCAGTATGCAAACATAAAATAAAATAAAAAGTCTTCAAGATGGCTGACCAGCCTTGCACAGGCCCTTACAATGGCTCAGATTGATAAAGCACTTGGCACACTGATGCAAATGAGCACATGCTCAATTTGTTTAAATATAACCAGGCACGCATGGAATGCTGCTTTGGTGCATATATTTTACCCATCACATATAAATTGGGCTTAGTATTCTGATGAGTGAAAACTCCACAAAAAACCAGGGCTGGATAGATGGTGCTTCTTAGCTGGGATGGAGACAAAGACTTTTCCGGACTCTATTACTGAGGATAATTTTCATCTCTTCTCCCCTCAAACTCCTGTAAGGCAAACTCCAAAAATCTCCTCATGCTGCCTAAATTATGGCAGCCTAGTGCAGAATGACATCCTGACTTTACGTTTTCACATCCAACGCTCAGATGTGAAATGTGACAAGAGACACCTACCCCTTTTCATTTCAAGACGGGTTGGCTTATCGCTTAATTAAGGCAGAAGTTGACAGCTGCAGTTCTAGAAAGGTCTGACACAGTGGCCACAACTTGAAGTAGCCTATGCAAAAAAATACTCAAGTGTCTTATTAGACCTTAAGGCTTTGCTTTGGAAAATGAAAGCTTTAATGTGACAGTCTGCTACTTGGAAAAACAAAAACAAAAAACGGTTTCTACATGTGTAAATATGACACTTTCTGAAGGCAGCGGTCCACATTCACTGAAGAATCTCTAATATTCCAGACTTCAGTCTCCGATATCCTTGGCTTGCATCAATGCACATGTAAGGTTTCTTGTGAAATTTGCCTCATAAGAATTTAAACATCTTTTTAACATCTTTTAACTTTTTTTTTTTTAAGCATTTGGTTTTTACAGCCTTGGGGTTTCATAAAATTGCTGCTGACGCTCTTTTTATTGTATCAATCTTCCACTGCTGTTTTTAAAGATGTTTTAAACTTCGATGGTTTTAATGTTTTAATTTGTGTTAATTGTGATTTATGTTGTTGCATTCAAGCAAGCTGCCTTGGGTCCCTTCTGGGAGAAGGTGGGATAGAAATATAGTCAGTCAGTCAGTAAGTGAGGACGCAATCCTATCCTGCACTGGAACAGGCAAGCCAAGAGGCTTGCGCTGTATCCAGCGCAGGATAGCAGCCCAAAGCAGCTCAACCATAGGCAAGAGGAAACTTTTCCCCTTATCTCCAGGTAAGGCACCCTTTCCCCTATGGGTCTCCTCGGACTTGCGCCACCTCCTGAGGTGGCACAAGTCTGAGGAGAGCGGAGTGGCTTCAAGTCGCTCCAAACTCCTCAGGAACAGGGGTTGGGATCCAGCATAACTGCTGGATCCCAGCCCTACCTCCCACTCCCCACCCGCCCATCCCTGGGGCTGCCCACCTCCTGCCCTCCCCCTGCCCTGGAACGCCTCCCTCCCACTTCCTCCCTGCCCACCCCAGAGCCTTGTGTCAGCCTAAGTAAGAATTTCTCTCCAAATGTTGGGATTCTCAATTGCCAGATCTTAGCAGCACCAACACATGAGCAATCCACAATTCTTCCATTAAAAAAAAAATTTCAGCCTAATGCACATGCTTCATCTGCTGCAGTTTATGTCATTTTTGTTCATTACAGGTTACCAAGGTACTCTGCTCAGCTGCATATGCTCAATGATTAAATCACAGTTCAAAAATTGATTGCATGATTGTGTGGCATTTCTCTCTCCAATGTGTGATCAATGTGCATATGTGATCAATGTGCAATGTGATCATGTGCAATGTGCAGTGTGATCATGTGCAATGTGATCAATGTGCAATGTGCATGTGCATATGTGCAAGAGTATCCATAGAAAAAGAAAGACAAAACCTGAAAACTGCAACATAAGAAGCCCTGCTGGATTAGGCCCTGGGCCGATCTAGTCCAGCTTCCTGTATTTCACAGTGGCCCACTAGATACCTCAGGAAGCACACAAGACAACAAGAGACCTGTTGCCTGAACAGGTAGCTAGTCCTGTTGCCAGTACTTTGCATCTGGCACTCAGAGAAGATGTGACACCTGCTTGTGAAACTAATATTATCAGGATCAGGTTTTCAGGAATTTCCAGGCCAAAAAAAAATAAAAAATACAATTGGGCTGCTTCAGGAAAGAGACCTACACCTCTTCCAGAGAAAACATGCTGTTCGCACATTTCTATGAACCTTAGTCCATCTTGCCTGCTTTCGCCTGCAAGACAGGAAATTAAAGTCTGTGCTTGGTCCAAGACATGTTTCAGTGGCCCCTTCAATTACCTGCCTGGGATAGCTGTCTCAATATGCTAGGTGACAGTTTCCACCTTTATTGATGAATTTATTGGGCTGTTTTGGACAAAATTTTACTACTGTAACCAGCTTCATATAATTACCAACATGCACATCCCCCCTTCCTCAGGTAGTTGTTTTAATTGGGTGTTGTGAGCAATTAAGCCAAGCCATTGTCCCCCATGAATTAGAAATAGCAGCCAAAAAAGACAAGGGGGAACCAGAACATGTTTGTCTGTTATAAGCAATGTTTTAATATACGTAGTAATAGCAGTTTATGCCTACCCTGAGCCTTTGAGAATGGGGTCATTTAAAACATTATCAAATATCAAATATTATCAAATATTACAGTGGGCCCTTGGTATCCACGGGAGAGCTGTTCCTAGATCCTCTGCAGAGATCAATATCTGCGAATAATTAAATCCGCAGAGAAGACTGGCCAGAAACACTGGAAGTGCCTCTCTGAAGGCTCCAGGTGTGACTTCTGGGAGGTCCTCTTATGCCCTCCAGCACGGACTTGCAATCACATTAAGTCAAATCCACAGATCGCAAACTCACAGATAGTAAGGGCACACTATACTTTTCCAAAGAGCACAGTCTTTACTCAGTTGGCTAGATTAACAGATCAACAAAAGAGAGATCCCTCATTAATCAGGCAACAAAAAATAACAATTAATAATATATGTATAGACTCAAATCATGAGAGGTAGAGACCATCTCAGAAGAGGCATTCCTCCTTTCTGGACATAGGAGAGAATGCTCTGGCTGAGATTGTGCCTCTGCTATATGTGCACGTATCATCTAAAAGGAAAGAAAGGAGAGAAGGATTTTTCCAAAACAATTTATCGACACACTATACATTAACAGTTATATGTAATCAATTAAAATCCATACTATTAATAAATATATTTCATGGGTGGCAGTCCCAACATTTTCCTGTTAAAGTTCCCTTAATCAATACCAGTGAAGTGAAGAGGCAGACAACAGTGAAATCTTTAAACAACAAGGATGGCTCTCAGTAACTGTGCCCTGAAAATAATATATTTCACTAGCAGGTTTAATAACAGAGAAAATAAAAGTCCCCATGACTCCTTCATCCTTTCACTTCAAATGACATCTCGGTGGAAAAGTATCCAGAGCAAATTAAAATGGGAGATGGAAGCTGTTCAAGGATACTTAGAGAACTCTCTTTGCCTGCTTTTCATTTGGTGGAAAGTGTCAAAAACCTACATTTGCTCATCTACTCACATTTAGCAGAGGAGCTTGTCGATTATTTATTGCATAGAGTTCTTTTCAAACTGGGATTAAGATGTCCTAAAACTCCCAAGAGGACAATTCATCATAACACAATATAGAGTGTGAATAATGGGACGTTCACAATAGGCTCGGCTAACATAAGGGAGCAAGCGGAGGGTGAATTGAGGTCGCACACTTGATGTGAAGACATCGGACAACGTCTAGCAAAGCTGTCAATCAACCATTAGAGAGGAAAGCATCATGAATATGAAACAGGGAACAAGCAGATTGGCTTTGGTTACCACGTTTCGAAGAGCTAAGAGAGCTCCAGCTAATGAGCACTGCTTGCTGTGCGTGCCAGTTCAATGCTAGCCGCAGCTATTGCTTATATAGCCAAAGCAAAATTATTCAGCAGAACAGCTTCCAGGCTCCACTAATGAGACCCCACTATATTTTTCTACCTTGCCAAAGCTGTCTATCTCTGCTTTTGTTCCTCCCATGCATTAAATGAAGCAAGGCTTATATTCTACTAGTTTTGCACCAACAAAAGATAAATGGGTGAACCATATTTATTCTTTATGTTACAGCAGTTATTGTAACTTGCAGACAAAAATAGCAACCTAATCTCTTAAAAGACCTTATTTCAATGGGAATAAAACTATCCCTCCCATACTGTAACAAGAAAGACCTTCCATGGTAGGAAATGAAATAGTTTCATGGGGACATTTTCTACAAAATAAATTCTACATAAATTCTACAAAATGAAAATCAGTGAGATTGATAAGTTAACACACTGCCAGAACACTCTCCTCCTCTGATGTTAACCCTATCACATTACTGTTTACTCCAGCCAGGAGGGATTAATTTAAAATAGTCCATTTAAGTCTCTGATTTAAGTCTTCCACTCCACAATTTATTCCTTTACCAATGTGTACTTGCTAACTGAAGGCTTGTATGATTAAAACAAATTTGTTTGCACTAAACTGAAACTGTTTACACAATCTCACAGCATGCTCCCAACCCTCTGATCTAGCAAGACACATGCCTTTTCAAACTACAGCAGCATGCCTGCTTGGACACAAGGGGGCAATTGTGAAATTAATCCATTTCTGTTTGGTTTCCACTTGATAAATGCAAGAGTGCTAAACAATTAACCTGCTTACAGACCAAAAACAAGATACAAAAAATTAAACAACTAGTACCAAGAGCAAAAGGAATCTTTGGTTGAAGCCAAGCCCACCCAAAAAACTACATGGAATTTGCTTTTGAAATGGAGGGGAGTTCCAAAAGCAGTGTATGCTATGTCAGCAGGTCTGCGGTCCAAAAAAGAGAAGTAAATGCAAACCTTATGTATGTAGACCCATGCTTGGACCCTAGACAAATTGTCAACCAGTTTATTATTGGACAGAACACTATTTCTCCAAGTAAAATAACATGGTGTTTGGTTGGGTCATGGATAGTCATTTGTTGTCCCAATAATAAATCCAATGCATAATGCAGCCATTTTCAACCTTTTTCAGCTCACAGCACACTGATAAGGCGCTAAAATTGTCAAGGCACACTACCAGCTTTTTACTTACATTAAATTACTACATTACAATTACAATTAAATCGTTACATGACAAAGGGCACAATCCTAACCAGGTCTACTCAGAAGTAAGTTCTATTTTGTTCAATGGGGCTTACTCTCAGGAAAGTGTGGTTAGGATTGCAGCCAAAGACTCACATGAAGTTTGGAGAGGAAAGTATATGTGATTCTGGAAAGGATCTGGAAAATGTTGTTATTAAAGTGTTATGCCAGAAAGTGTTGGCAAAGAGAGGTCAAACAGAGCACATAGTGGAGAGGTGTGTGGTAAGGGGCAATGAAGACACATGATTGAAAGAAATGCAGGATTCAGCTGGAGTGGGGGGGAGAGAATGAGGAAAGTGATTCTGGATCTTTGAAAGGTGCGGAGGAGTGAAGGGAGGGACAGTAAGAGAGGTGCTAACTGCGATTATGAGATTTGGGGGGGAATGTGCCTGTGGGTGGGAGTGGGGTGGGAAGACATGACAATTGCCTGCTCCTGTATTTAAGAAAAAAGAGTAAGACCAAAAGCCCAATCCTAGGCAATATGTCTACTCAGAAGTAAGCCCCACTATAGTCAATGGGGCTTACTCCCAGGTAAGTGTGGATAGGATTGTGGCCCAACAGCCTTCCCCTAAAAGCTGCTGTTTTCAAACTCTCCAGGAGCAGGGCGCAATCGCTCCGCTTTCACTTTTCCTGACCTAGGGAGCCTTGCTTCAGCAAGTTCACCCAAGCCCCTGCAGCCCCCCTTAGCGGCACAATCACACGCTGCCTTCCCCCTGTCTCCTGGTTGCACCGGCCCCTTAAGGGGGCAGAGGCCAGGACCCATAGGCTGGGGCATTGGGATGCCCCAATTTGAACACCACTGCCTAAAAGGCAAAAGACAAGGCATGGAAGGTCGCTTTGGGGAGTTGCAAGCAAACTGTGGCACCAGAACTCTTTCAGCCAGCCTTCCTACCTGCTTGCCTGCTCCTGCATCCCTTATTCTCACTCCTGGAGACTGGAGGACCTCCTCCAGGCGTCTCTGGCTGCCCAATCAGCTTGCAGGGCGGACTTGATACTCAATCCTAGGCATGTCTACTCAGAAGTAAGCCCCATAATAGTCAATGGGGCTTACTCCCAGGTAAATGAGGATCGGGTTGCAGCCTTCCTCTCGCTCAGCAGCAGGAGATGCAAAGCAGCCGATTCTCCCCCGTGCATGCAGCTGCTGCCTGCCTCCTCTGGCCCTGTGGCAAACCAGAGACAGCATGTGCCGTGGCACAGCGGTTGAAAACCACTGGCATAATGTATCGTTTCATAGTTAGCAAAACTTCAACACTTCCTCAAATTATATATTTCCCCCAACATTCAGCTTTATACAGAAAACTCAATGGGTCTGGATGGAGAGTAAATAGAATAGGGGTGTCAAAGGAAAGGCCTACAGGCTGCATACGGCCCACTGTAATTCTTCATCCGACCCATGTGTTAACTGGGCTCTCCCATCACCGTCCTTTCAGTAGCGCTGCTTCTGCCAAGGTTCTTGGAGGGAGATATGGAAGGGGGGCACAGAAGGCAAAATGCTATGGAGGAAGAGGTAGGCCAAGAGGGATGAGAGAAGCACCACCATGGCACTGGGTGAGCTCAATAATCAAGCTGGCTACCTGTTCAGTAGTGGTGCTTCTTCCTAGGTGTCACTTTGCAGTTCACCCTCTCAGCTGTCAAGTGACGGCTTGGCAGAACTGGCACTGCTGAAAAGGTGGCCCGCATGATAATCAAGCTGTCCCTTATCTTGAAAATATGGTCAAGATTTGCATTTCTTCTCTTCTACCATTTGCAGCTAATTCCTACAAGAAAACAAAGTGCTTATTTCTGGCCATCATTTGCTTCATGGTGTCACTTTCAGCCCTTAGCAGGGGCCTGGATGCTATTCAGCCCTTATATCAGCAGTTTTCAACTGCTGTGCCGTGGCACACTGGTGTGCCGTGAGGCTGCCTCAGGTGTGCCGCAGGATCAGAGGAGGCAGGCAGCAGCCGCGCACCTACGTGCAGGAGAAGCGGCTGCTTTGAGCCTCAAGCGGCAGGCAGCACAAGCAACGGAGCAGCCAGTGAAGTTGCTGGTCGCAGCTGCTTTGCATCCCACACAGCAGCTGAAGAGTCTGCTTGGAGCTTGCTCCTGCTACTGAGCACGACTCAGGCTGCAACCTTATCCACACTTTCCTGGGAGTAAGCCCCATTGGCTATTATGGATTTTTCCATTGGCTAGTAGGATTTTTTCTCCTTTACAGAAACCACATATACTTCCCTCTCCATGCTTCTTGTCATTTTTTTTGCCATGTAATGATTTAATTGTATTAATTTTATTAATTCAAGATAAATTGTAATGTAGTAATTTAATGTAAGTAAAAAACTGGTAGTGTGCCTTGACAATTTTAGTGCCTTGTCAGTGTGCCATGCACTGAAAATGGCTGCCTTATACGAAGGAGTTTGACACCCTTGGAACAGAAAGTTGCATCAGATTTGGCTGTGTGATTACACTGGCCCTGATACGTGGCTAATTTAAACAAAATAAGTGAACATTTTCAAGAGTACCAAGAAGGGGAGCTACTTTTCATCACGGCCAAAAAGGTCTCCAAAAAATAAGGAACATTGTTGCTCAGTCCTGGTGTTTACTATACGCACACAGAAATGTGCATAAGCAAGGTTATGACATTCACAGACAACAAACAAACAAAAATGGTAACGCAAATTAACTCTCCAATCTCTAACCCAATGTGGGGTTCTAATCAAAAGAAATGAATTGGTGACCACACTAGAATTCCTGAGAGATCAATCTCCAAGCTTCACTAGTCAAATACATTCTTCATGAGACGCTCTTCAATACTGCTTTCAAGCAATGTGGTATATTGGCGCAGATGTTCAGACAAAGGAGAAGAGCATGCTTCAGGAGGGCCAGCCATCTGCCAGCGGGTTAGGTTAGTTTCACTGGACAGGAACCTGGACACTTGTGTTTTCTTATGAGCCAGAACGTAAGTGTTATTAACACGATTACGTATACTCAGCCTTTGTTCACTGAAGTGTTCCAGACTAGAACAAGCCTAAATCAATAACTCTGGAGCAAGCCAGTACCAACAAGAAACAACAGAAGCCTTTCAGTTCCTCTGCTATGAAATCCAGGTTGTAGACTGCAAGCTCCCAAAGTTGTTGGCTGACCTGACCTGGACAAAAAAATTCCTCCTCTATTGCAACTGTGGCAAACCATTTTAAGCAGATTACTCATATGAGCACCTTCGGTTGCAAGAAAATCCCATCTATTAAATCATGCCATGGTCTGCAACACCATGCAAGCTGAATAGGCCCCTTGAATTCATCTGCACTGCCAATCACACTCAGTGTAGTCAAGTCCTCCCAACTCTTCCAGCAGTGGCAGACCTCCGCAGCCCTGTGCCCCGGGGCAAAGGCCCGTGATGGCAGGATGCTGCCACCCCAGCATGCACAAATCCGCCCCCCACTCACCTGGAGTGTATGGAGCCTTGCGCGACCCCAGGACGTGTTGGGGAAGCCTCCTGAACCTTCCCCGATGCTTTAAACTGTATTTCCGGCAAACCAGAAGCACAGTTTCCGACCTTTAGAGGCGCACGAGGCTCCACACCTGGGGCATTTTCCCTCTTTCATTCAATGGCAGGTCTGCCACTGCCCTTCAGTCTCATGTATCATTTTTAGGCACTGGCACTATGCTGCTTTAGAGTTCAGAGTTCCCACTACATTACAAACTCCATGCTAATTATTTTTTTATAACCTCACTGGAAGTTAAGAGGAAAAGGAGGCATCTCAGCAATGTATTTTTTGGAGTAGCCTAAAGGAAAGAGATGAATTACTCCCGCTGAAGACATGAAGTTATCTCCTAAAGGGTGCACCAGCATCCGCTGAATCTAAATTGGAATTAGGTATTCTGTCCCTGTGGGCTTAAACAAAAAGAATATCTAGTTCTAGGGCACATATTTATGAATATGTCTCTTTCAGTATTCTGCCCACTCATCGGTTCCCTCCATAAAACTTTAACATTCAAAGTCCTCCTCACTTGGGAAAAAAAAAAAACTATTTTGAAACAAACATATCAAATAGAAATAACATTTATATAACACAACATAATAAATACTCCCCTCTGACCATTCATGTACTACATACCCCTCAAGCACCAAACATGTTTTCAGAACAGCATCAGGATTAAACTCTAATAATTTATGGATCATCAATGAAATTGTACAGCGCAATAATTTTGCGGCAATATTAGAACTCAGAGGGATCAGCTAATGAAGCAGATCGATAGTAGATTCATGATGCACAAAAAGAAAATAATTCTTTAGGAAATGTATAATTAACTAATGAAATGCATTACCAAATGGAGAATCCCAGCTGCACAGCCTATAGCACTTGCAACTGTCTTGCTCACCCTGTCCACAAGGCAAGGCTAAGGCAGGAAAATGAAAGCACCCAATCGGTGCTTGTTTGATAGGGGCAGAGCCTAACCAGCAGTTGCTGTGATCTGGGGTTTCTCTCCTCAGTCCAGCTCTGGAGTGCAACCCGCACCCACTCTTTCCTTTGTGCAGTGTGAGATTAGCTGGTTGCTACCCTTTGGAAGGAATTTGGTAGGAAATTTTTGCTCCTAGTTTAATGGACTGTAGCTAGCCATTTTTTTTTTTTTACTTACTTAAGACTAGCATTTGATCAAGCAGTTGATGTTTTTTGCTTCCATGGTTTTCACCTTACTTTCGAACACTTCGGGCAGGTGTTATGCAGGCCAGCGACACAGGAATAGGGTTCTTGGCACGCATTCTGAGATAGTAAGATTAGTGAGTTTAGTACGATCCTAAGATCGTACAGTAAGATCCTAAGATTGTACAGTAAGATCAGTACGATCCTCAATGTTTGCCAGCTCGAGGATGCTGGCTGGTGAACCATCTGCCTTCAAATAACAGGGCAACCTCAAATGCTTTCCCATTTTGGCTGCCCATGCACAGGCCAGCTGCCCCGTCTCTTATGGGTTGGCAGTGAGAAACTCAATCCAACCAAGTGCCAGATCACAGCTTTAAGCCAGGGTGGTTACGTCCATCCCATGAGTCACCCTACCGTCATCCCTCACAAAGCACTTTACATGAGAGACAAATATCAAAGAACATTTCTTTTACTCTTCAAGATTGTTTCCAGGTAGTTTAAATATGCAGGGATGATGGACAAATAACTCTGATGATGGAATAATCAAAGCACGTGTTTTACTTCTCTTGCTTTTCTCTTCATCTTTCTCATCTTGCTTTTTATCTCACATGCTGTATAATGGTCTCCCTTGTGAGTAACAACATACTTTAACTTTTTTTCAAGATAAAAAACACTCAGGCTTCTGGTATTCAGTGGGGCTGAACTATAATGAAGGCAGAATGGAAACACCAAGTAGTCTAGCAGCAGAGTATAATTTGCAAAAGGCTCCTCTGTGGAACACAGCTCAGAAGAGAGTGAAATGTTCAAGCTAGCTAACGAAATTCTACTTTGACTACTATTCTTCACTCCAGAGTCATTAATCCAACCGCAACTTTTGTGAGCAATATATTAATTGCATAGCGTCAAACAGAACTGAAGTATGTCAGCTGTCAGTAGGTGGCGCTATTGCTTTGCTAATACATGAAACAGCAAAAGGATGCAAAGAATGGCAGAAGAATGGAAGAAGAATGGTCCAATGAAAGGGGAAACTGATCTTTGTGCTGGAATGGAGCAAATGCTGCTCCTTCAGAGTTATTTCTTCCTTAGAGATGCCTCCTTTATTTGGATTTATTTCACTTAAGGTTAAGCAAACAACAACAAAAGAGTATCTACGGTAATTTCATTCTGGGGTAGATGCAAGGGACCCTGATATTACATGCTGGCAACAAGCCAACAAAAGTCCTGAACCACCTTAAAAACTACTGAAGGATAAGCTTGAACTTCCATGGACTACAGTCCACTTCATCAGAATCATCATGCTATAAGAATTAGCGATACTAAGTGCCAGAGTCTTCCAGAAGAAAATTAATGGACAGCCCAATTATAACTTGTGCTGGAACAGGCAGGCCGGGAGGCCTGCGCTGTATTCAGCTAAAATTATGGGTTGTCTGAGGCTTGGCCCAAAGCAAGGAGACACTTTTCCCCTTCCCCCAGGGAGAGATGCAGCAGTCCCAATGGGTCTACTTGAATCTGCACCACCTCAATTTGAATCAGTGGCGTAGCTAAGGGAGCGTAGGGGGTAGCAGTCGCACTGAGCATCAAGTTTTAGCGAGACAACAAGCTGAGCTTGACACTAGTGACCAAAATTATGAAAATCTTGGTATGTATGAATAATACCATCATGTTATATATCATTGGAAAGGTAATTTAATGCAGAGCACAATGAAACAAACCGCACTGGAATATCTGTATTCTATCAAAAGTTATGGCCAATTAACCAGAAAATGAAAACAACTCCCTTGTGGAACAAAAAGTGGATTTGCTTAACTTCAAACCAACCTATGAGACTGTTCTGAGTGCCAATGAGATGTTGTTATGATACAGCATGGAACCAATACCTTTTTATTTATTTTTATTAATAAAATTTGATTTTAGCATGCGGGGGGGGGGAACAAAATCTTCTTTGACCCCGGGTAGCTAGCTAGCTAGATAGATAGCTAGATAGATGCCTTAGCTATGCCACTGTCTGGAGGGAGGCAACAGAGCAAGTCGGTGGTGAGCTGCTGGGGAGAGGAGGTGGGTTTCTCCCAATTTTCACTTTTTAAAAAGTCCAGGCGTGATGTCACTTATGGGTGTGACATCACTTCTGGGGCAAGATTTTGAGCTTCGCACTGGGCTACACAATCATTAGCTACGCCACTGATCTGAATAGCCTGGGATTGCCTTGGGTCGCCCAGGAATGGGGTCAAGATCCAGCATAACAGCTGGATTCTGGCCCTGCTCCTTGCCCACTCCCGGGAATGCACGCTGCCCACCCTTCCCCAGCCCAAAACTCCTTTCTCCTGCCTCCTTCCTGCCCTCCTCACACACACACACACATACACACCCCAGACCCCTGTGCCAGTCAAGCTCAGCCAACACATACTTACCGGGTCCAGAGCTCACCAGAGTGGAGAGGCCATTGCATTTCCATGCACTGACCTATCTCCCCTCAGAGTGGTGCAAAAGTGCTTGATGGCACTTTTGCAACACTCCCAGGCCAGTACAAGGGACTTGTGTTGGTCCAAGGGTGCCCAAGGGTGCGCCCACAGTTACCTTTCTGAGAGTGGTTATTTCAACAGGAGACTCCATGTGGTTGGACCCCTCCCCTACAGCTTACAATAATTCAATTATTTTATTCGCCCAATCAGGTCTTCCAAGCAGTCTCTCTCTCCCTCTCTCTCCCAATGGAATCTGACTCTGCATTTTGTATAAAACTGCAGTGTGTGGGATATACTACCCATCCTACTTTCTCACAACAGCCCTATTTTAATTTTTAAATTGCATTTCTATTCCACCCTTCCTCTGAGGAACTCAGGACAGCATACACGGTTATGCTGCTGGTTAGGGCAGGAGGTCTGGTCTAGAGGGTAGAGCCTCCGTTTGCCTGAAGATAACATCCTCAGGTCGCCAGTTTGAGGCCACCGGCACCAAGCGACCTTGAAGCAGCTGACAAGCTGAGCCAAGCTATTCCATCTGCTCTGAGCATGGGAGGATGGAGGCCAGAATGTGAAACCAGATCAGAAAGAAACATCTGAACTGTTGTGGTTCTTGAAAGATAGAACCTTCTTTCAATTGTAAAAATCCCTACGGGGATTTAAATAGCCTGCCTATGTAAACCACCTTGAATAAAGTCTCAGGAGAAATCTGACAACCAAGAAAGGCGGTATATAAATACCTGTATTATTATTATTTATTATTTATCTCTTTGCCCTCCTTCCCTTATCCCTGTACCAAAAATGTGAGAGGGTTGGTCTAAGACAGTGGTTCCCAAAGTCGTGGGCTGCAACCCACTATTGGGAGCCAAACCTGGGCCATTTCCCCTTAAGGGGAATAGCAGATCGGAGCGCCGATCTACTTTCGGAGCTCCGATCTGCTAGTCCCATATTAGAGCTCACTGCAAATGCGGATGGTCATGGAGGTGGCTGCAAGCCTTCAGGACCCCCCCCCCAGGAGGCTGCAGGATGCCCCCAGAAAGGTGGGGATGTCCCTGGGTCCCTGCAGCACTGCGATCACTGTGGCACTGTCAAGGCAATCCCCCTGCTCCCACCCCAGCCCCGCAACAACAACGTTCAAGTAGGACTTTGGGACACTCTGGTCTAAGGGGACACGGTTCACCCAAAGTCACCAGGGAGTTTCATGACTGAATGGAAATCTGACAAGGTGCCTTCAGTCCTAATGCCACACTCAGTCTAGCCCAGGGGTGCTCACACTTTTTTGGCTTGAGAGCTACTTTGAAACCCAGCAAGGCCCGGAGATCTACCAGGGGGGAAGGAAGCGTCTGACAGACACCCCCTTTAATGTATGGAGCCCCTGCTGGAGTCTAATCAGTTTCGTCAGTTTTGTTGCTGCATGCCTGAAGAGCAGCCAAAGTGTCAGTTTCAGTTTCAGTTTAGTGTCAGCTAAATATGTCAGTTTCATCTAGTCATAAGAACATAAGAACAGCCCCGCTGGATCAGGCCATAGGCCCATCTAGTCCAGCTTCCTGTATCTCACAACGGCCCACCAAATGCCCCAGGGAGCACGCCAGATAACAAGAGACCTCATCCTGGTGCCCTCCCTTGCATCTGGCATTCTGACATAACCCATTTCTAAAATCAGGAGGTTGCGCATACACATCATGGCTTGTACCACTAGTCACTAGACGAAACTGACATATTAACAGTTTGGAGAGACAGGGCTCTGCGATCTACTCATTTTGCCTCGCAATCTACCGGTAGATCACGATCCACCTACTGAGCCACTACATCTCACTGGCTTTCTGCAACCCCCCCCCCCCCCATATAATCTAAGCCTCAAGTTTCCTCAGTGTTTCTGGGGGATAGATCTAGTAGTCATCTGCAGAATGAGTGCAGAAAAAAATTACATTTGGCAAACAATAAAACAAACCTTGTTACCAGCACATACCCTTTTAAAAATTAGGGAGGCTGTAAAATAAATGTAATTCTTCCCATTACCTATTCACAACCAAGGCAGGAAAAATGTGTATAAAAGGCACTTAGCAGCATAGTGTAGAGACCTTTCAGTTGCAATGGAGTGTGAAAGCTTAGTGTCATTCCATTTCAAAGGATAACCAGCAACACCCATGTATTTTCTAATTAGCACTTCAGCTCCCCAGCCTACACCATTCCCAGTGAGGCTGTTCAGGGTTTTTTATTCTTTCTTTAAAAAAAAGGGGGGGGGGAGGAAATGTGTTACATCTTCTAACAAAGCCCATCTTAATAGTGTTTAAAAACAAGGATGTCATAATGGAAATGCAAGAAAATTCTCTTTTTTAAATGGTTTTATGCTTGGCACCCTCATTGACTTTTTTTAAAAATTCTTTTTAAGCATTCATGCTTATATAAAAAAGCACAGGTGCCTTATATTGTAGGGCAGTGGTTCTCAAACGTTTTAGCGCTGGAACCCACTTTTTAGAATGACAATCTGTCGGGACCCACCCGAAGTGATGTCATGACCGGAAGCGACATCATCAAGCAGAAAATTTTTTAACAATCCTAAACTGCAATCGTATTCACATTTACCCAGGAGTAACCCCAATGGACTATCATTGTTAAAAGCATACACAAAGTAGCCTGTTAAAAGTACAGAGCTGTAACATTTCTGCAAATGCAATCACATACCATGCTAGCATCTAGTCTAATCGATTAAAAATAAAATACTGAATGAGGACCCACCAGAAATTGGCTTGCAATCCACTTAGTGGGTCCTGACCCACAGTTTGAGAAATACTATTGTAGGGAATAATAAATCACGCAGTGCATAGAACATAAACAAGTTCCTTGCAGCAGAGCCACTTAGGGAAGGATTATTCTGTACTCCGCGCATGCAATTTACATGATATCTGGTATGGATGAGCTATTGCACATAATGAACGACTTGACATAGAATTCAGGTATACCACTGCTTCAGTCTGAGGACAAGAATAAGGTGCTGCCCTTGCCAGTACAGGTGGGCACTGCTTAACAATGGGGATACGTTCTCCAATCCCTGTTGTTATGTGATTACATCATTAAGTGAACATTTACTCCACTATATTGCCTTTGCTATGTAAACAGACACTCTCTGCCAGACACTAGATGGCTGAACAGGCTACTGGATGTAGATTTCCTCTTCTTTGCATTAAGAGCCTCTCTCTTGTGCATGTAGACACTCTGCTGCAAGCTATGGGAGACGCGACTGCCTCATTAAGAGCATCTTTACTGTGCTTTGACCACCGTCATATTTGTGGTCCATCATTAAGCGAACGGTTGTTAAGCGGTGCATGCCTATAGTCCCATTGCCAGACTACAACTCCACCTTTATTTATAAGACCTAGATGAACTGGGGCCAGAATGAAGGAATATAAAGAATCATACCTGGTGCTAGAAAACACTTCAGTGAATCATTATCTAGTCTGAATTATTCAATGGCAAAATTCAGCTGAGTGCAGATTTAAGATGTAAGGTTAGGACTGTTTGCACAGCAAAAGGCAAGAAACTGCAAAATCAGGTACTGTAATTCCTACTCTAATTCGCCAACACGATAGCTTTAAGATGCTTCTGTGATGTAAGGAAATGCAAAGTCTCTAATATAATCTTAGGAATAAACCATTAACGGGACAACTCAATTAAAGCAGAAAAATTAATAAAATCCTACTATCATTTTTTCTTCGATGTCTTCATGTAAAATACTCCAGTACCATCCCTTCACCACCAGCTGAGAAACAACTGGAAAGATATCCAGTTGTCAAAATTTACCACTGTCCGCAGGAGTTGTGGGAGGGTCGTTTATTAGTAGGGCGTTGAGGGATTTGAACCCCCTGCGGCACAACTGCAGGTCATTCATGGCACCTCAATATGCCATGGTGTTGTGGCTGAAATTTGCTGGACTAGAGCACAGCACTCTCTAGTCTCCTCCACACTTCTTCAGTTCCATCCCCTCTTCCTTTCCTCTCTGTATCCAAAGAATGGGAGGAAGGAACAATGGACATCGACTTACATGAGGCTACCATGCATGAGACAATGAGGAAAGTTCCTAGTGCAACACTGTAGTCATTGGGCTTGGTTTAGCTAGGAGAGTCACAATTTTGCACACACCACACCCCCACTTCTTCCATAGTTCCCCATTTTCAATGACTTTTCATTCTCAGGCATGTAACTGGCAGTGAGAGCCTTTCAAGGAGAGAAAAGTTATCTAAAACACTTAATGACAGTAAACTGTTCATCAGTGAGTTTTATCTAATAATTGACCTCCTGGGTATGTTAAACACTTTCATCTTCAACTTGGGACTCCTAACTGCCCAGAGTATTCAATTATCTCATCAAAATGGTGCTTAACTATTAATAATGTTAAAGGTTCTGGAAATAAGAGCTAAGAGTGGGTATAAATTACCTCCCTTAATTCAGCAATTTTCACACTCCACGCAGGCACCCACAAGCACTGTAGATGTTTGGCTGATTTCTAGAGTCTGAAACTGATGTAAAATGGGAAGACAATGAGAGTTCTCATGCTATGGGATAATCAAGGCTATGAAATAACTTGCTTTCCAAACGTATGGGACTTTGAACTGCTCAGCTTTGAAACCAGTGGAAAGTTATTGATAATCAACACTGTTGATTTATTAATTCAAAACATTACTGTTTCAAATAAATAAATCTGCAAGCACTGAAAATTCTGCTCAAGGCAGCTACCCAGGGACATGGGAAGGTTACACAATGGTATCTGTCCGGCAAGCAAAACGATGAAAAAAATAACCCACAACCTGTACACGGGGAAGTGTGTATGTAGCATTTTGGTGCTACTTGAGGAGCAGCCTGAGATGCTGCGTTGGTGTGGCAGAAAAGCCACGGCAAGAATTAGACAACAGACACATGTTTCAGAGAGGTTGAAAGTGCTGGAAGCAGGAGCAAGAATGAAATCAAGGGAGAAGTGAAGTGCTGTCTCCCGGCTCCTGACCCAGCCTTTTATTAAGTCTCAAAGCACATGATATAAGGTTACGTAGTTGGGGAATTTCCACAAGGATGCTACTTTTCATACCGGCTAGTTCTAGCTTAACCACAAACACATTCCTAGATAAGATTCTCCTTAACATCCTGTGTTTACAGGCTCTGGGCGAAGACCCTCAGCGTATCATCAAGGCCAAGAGTGTGCTCTTGTTCAGACGCAGATGTGCCTGCGTCATTATTGCCAAATACTGCTAAGACATCTTAAAGCCCAGCGCCTGTATATTTACTACATGTGTATACACACAATTTCATGCAAGTGCAGAATATAGTAGTGGGTGCCTAAACCAGCTTCCTGAAAAGCTTAGCTTTCATTTAAAAAAAACAAAAAACCTGCAAGTTGCTAGGTTGATATCTGTGATATCCTTGAAAGTGAATAGGTGAAATCTTATTCAGCAACCTCTATAGATACAGTAATTACCAGGAGTAGAAGGTGACCTTCGCTTTCTGCAAAGATCCTTGCTTTTCCCATGATTAGCACAAGCAGAATACAATAAGTAAATAATTCAAAGCATATATCACATATACACAAATTATAGTGTGTGTGTGTGTGTGTGTGTGTGTGTGTGTGTGTGTTATATAACACATGAATGGTTAGAATTTGGGGAGTACAGAATTTTGCTTTTACTTTAGAGCAAAATACACAACACCCTGCCCTCATCGTACAAAAAGCACAGAACCTCTCAGAATGACAATATATAAAGCTTTTGCTATTAAGAAGGTATTACAATAACCCCGAGCACAATCCACAACCACTGGTAACCATTAAAGAAAAACGCTCCATAATGTACCTGTGATTCTGGTTACACAACCAAACCACTTGTCATACTATTCATACTATCTACAGTTATTCTATTAATAAGCAAATTCTTCACACACATTTCTGTGGTGAGCAGAAAAATTATGTTTAAATTGAAAGTTACAATTTATGGCACTTCAACTAAGCTAGATAATACATCAGTGCCTCGACAGCAATGTCATGTGTATATCACAGCAAAGCTCAGATACTGACAACTTGCTTTGAAATATGTTTCCGTGGTACGCTGACACAGAGCAAATTTAGCAGCCCTCTTCAGATGCGTTTGTGCACCCCACATATTGGACTACCTTTCTCAATAAACTAGGAACCATTTTCTCTTTAAAATATGTTTTGAGCCACACCTTGTGGTCCATCTGAGTTTGTACAAAAAAAAACCCAAAAACTGAAATGTCCATCCAGTTTACCTTGCAGCTACATTTTACTTAGATCAGTTTTTGATCAATAAAGCAGTAGCGCTGAGGCATGAATCCATTCAGGCAATTCAATACATTGACTGACCTCCAGAGTATGTTTCCAGCTGTCCTGTCAGCTGCACAGAAAGTTGCCCTTCCAAGAGCACCCTAACATCAACTGCACCCACTAACCTGCACTGAGCTTTAGTGCCCACCTGCAGTAAACTTGCCCAAATTTTGGTTTTTAATTTTTCCTTCAGTGAATTCTTTCCAAAAAAACTCAACTGCTGAGGAACCCCTTGCACGCCTGCCATGAAACCAGCAAATTGCAGAAAACCAGAGGAAGATTCTGAACCTCATCATTGCCCCATGTGAACCAAGAATGTCACCTATGACAAAAACCTCTGATACATCAGAAGATGTTAATGCTTGAGAAACAATATTTCCTTTGAAATCTTTAACGGGCTCGGTGTCTGTGTGTGTTTCCTGATAGCAGAAAACAGGCTGGATGGTGGAATTTACCATAGGAGAAGGGTTCTTCTGCCAATTGCCCTGCTTGCTAGAAACCCCTTCTCCGACACCCACTGCAGAAGATGGACAAAGTAGAGCTGGCAAACTGTCTTTTAAGAAGGAAGTAGCTGGCAAACTGCCATTACTGATTTTCTCACTAGGCGATCCCGGGGAAACTTCTGAAGAACTCCCTAATTACCTATAATACAGGTTGAAAACCAGAGGTCTACATCCTAGACTCTGCTCCCCTCCCCTCTGGAGGGTTCTCTGAGCCTCCCAGAGGCAGCGTGTGTCTGATCACTGCCTGTGCAAGGCTAAGACTGAAGGAAATTGCGTCTGTCACACAACTTCCAGTTTCACTGGGGAACCTGGAAATCACGAAAGAGATGCGATTTCCCTCAGTCTGAGTCTTGCACAGGGAGCACTCAGTCACACACTTCCTCTAAGAGGCCCAGAAAACCCTCCAGAGCCAAGGGTCCATCATGGGGGAGATGAACCCTCACTTTCGGAGGGTTGGGGTGTGAGTCCCCAACGACCACATGACCACACGTGGTCGTCGCATATGTGATCCCGGCATAAGCTGATAGGTCACTAAGGGGTCCACACCTGTATCAGTAGGAGAGCACACCCCATTCAGACGAACACTAAAAAATGCTTAACCACCTTTCCTAAGCAAATACTCGAATCACTTTGAAATGCATGTGTTTTAAGTATGCAATGATAATGGTGTTATTTTTTTAAAAAAAGCCTTACTGGAAAGCAGATGTTTTACCCTCTGGAAATCAGAGTGGAAGTCAGCAAAACATAAAATTTCACTGAGCCTGAGACAGGAACTCCATTTCATTGCCCATTCAACATGATTACCACACACAATTTCCAGCAGACATGCCAATGATCTAATTTATTCTATTACAACATTCACTTCTTATTTGGTCCCATCATGATCCCATTGGCATTATTGCTACTTTCTGGCCCTTGGGATGGGGGGTGGCAAATGGTTTCCTAGTTTAGCTGCAAATTAATGTCAGCATAATGTATCACTTGCATTACACTTGCTGAATAATGTAATCCTGCAGAGAGATTACTGGATCTTGGCATGTCTCAGGGAGAGGAGTTTAAAAGCTACCACTGTGATGCGGGATGGGGTGGGAGAGGCAAATCACTTGACAATCTCATACTGTGAGAACAGGGTATGGAGGAAGAATTAGGAAAGGCATTTTTTTGTGAATAAAGTATGCTGCATAAATCCTTGGTAATTTTCTATTCACACCAGGCACCAAGCATAAAACATACAATTTAAAGCATCTGTCGATACCTCCGGCTTAACAAAGCTGCTTCTAATCCTTGGTCGGATCTATGTGTGAGAATTCCTTAGGGGAAATACTTATATATTACAGACCAGGTGTTTAGGTGGAAAAAAAGGCTTACTGGGGGAAAAAAATTATACTGAAAAGCAGTGTGTAATAATGTTTTAAATGCTGCCAACTATAACATAAAATCTGTTAACTAATGAAGAAAACAGTGAGCAATCTGGCAGAGAAGTAACTGCAAGCCTCAACCTTTGAACAGTAATATAAAAGACATTTATTTAATACATTTATCACCCAGCTCATCAAGGTAGCTTTTTAACACATCGGTGGGCCCTACATGTAATTTTCCTAGCAAATGCTGGCATGTGCAATGTTGTCAGTCAGGAGCATTTGTCCCATCTAGTATCGAGTAAGGAAACTGAAAACTACCGCTTTGCCAGTTTTAGTGAAGTTCAATTTATACAACCCACTTTTACATCACAATATCTGTAGATATTGACATACCTTCAGAAGGACACCAGAGAAGAATTGTAGAAAAAAGTCTGCGGTGACTTGTTAAAAAACACTGTGTAAAGTCAGACACAGTTCCATGTATACCAGGAGTAAAGATGTAAAAGTTCTGGAAATTTTGAGCCCATGGGGAGAAAACATTTTTGTTTTTGTTTTTTCCTTGGTTAGGAAAAACAAATAAATTGGGGGGGGGATTGAAATATAGGCAGCAATTATTTTCCGTTCTAAACTTACATTACTATTTTAACAACACAAGCCTATACTTCAGCCATTTTCAACCACTGTGCCGTGGCACACTGGTGTGCAGCGAATGGTCCCCAGGTATGCCATGGGGATTTGGGAGAGGGTCATTTATCAAGAGGATCAATGGGGAATGTGAGCCCCCCATTGACAGTACCATTTGCCTTGTCAGTTGTCAAAGAACCAATGGTGTGATGGACCATTTTAGTGCCTTGCCAGCGTGCCATGAGATGAAAAAGGCTGAAAATCACTGCTGTACAAGTTTACTCAGAAGTTTCACTGTGTTCAGCTAAGCGTCTACAGGATTTCAGCCTGTGAACATAAAATGCTTTGTGTATAACTTTGCACTTAAAATACTGATGCTGTTTGCTATACTAATGAAATATAAAAGTATGAATGTCTGAGAATTATTCAAACAATAAACCCAGGGTTAGAGGTGGATCTGCAAGCTGCTACACTTTGAGGTAACTAAGCACACATTGCTTTTGCCAGTTGGGAAAACAGGAGAAAAACCAAAGTTTAAAGCAGAAACTATTTACATCATATCTACAAAGAAGGTTTTTGCTCAGCTTAGAAGCTGCCTCTTCTCTAGACAGCATTATCCCAATTCAGTTGGGGGGGGGGGGACAACCTTCAACACCATGAGATGACAGTAGGATGTCTGTATACTTCACAGGCAACAATTTATCTTTGAAACTTTTCAACTCTCCCTCCTTCCCCCACCCCAGAAAAGACAAAGAAATCACAT
Source organism: Tiliqua scincoides (assembly GCF_035046505.1). Classification (NCBI taxonomy): domain Eukaryota; kingdom Metazoa; phylum Chordata; class Lepidosauria; order Squamata; family Scincidae; genus Tiliqua; species Tiliqua scincoides. The sequence goes on along the minus strand of NC_089827.1, from coordinate 22,421,876 downwards.
CTGTCTCTAGCCTAGTCCTCAGGAACATGAGAAGGCCTGATCTGCCCAAATCTTCGCGTTTCTCCTGTGAGAAACTTCACTATCCACAAGAGGCCGTTTGCAGTTTCTTTGTCTTTCAACTTTCTTTTACTTTCTACAAGAGTAGGCAGGTTCTTTGAGACCCGATAAGGAGATATCTGGGATGAACGGGCTGCTCACAGGGTCAAAGTTAGGTGGACGTTAGTTTCAGGGGTCATAGTTTATAGTCTTCTCCCTCAAACTACAAGTCAAAAGGTCAGCAGAGGAAGGCAGATAAGATTTCACAAGCAAGAACCCTTATGGTCCTCTTGTGCACTATGGGTACAGAAATGCATCCTGGATTTAGTTTTAGATGTTCATGTTATACCAAGATTGTAATCCCCTGCCTTTAAATGGATTCATTAGTTCTTCTAGAAGAGAAAATCATTCATATGTGCTTTTCCCATTTTCCCCCCAAATGTCCAAAATTTTCTACTGTTGGGAAAAAAAGTTGGGGGAAAAACAACCTGGTGAAAAAATGGTTTCTCTCTGTTTCCTACCCATCCCAGGTCATGACATCTCTAATCAGAAGCTCAGGACGCAATCCTAAGGTGCACTTGGGTCGGTGCAAGTCCCTTGTGCCTGCTCAGCAGAGTTGCAAACGTGCTGTAAGGCGCGCCAGCCTGTGGAGGCTGAAGTCGTTCTCTGCGCTGATGGTGGGACCAAGACGTGCATTGGCTGAGCTTGGCTGATGCAAGACCCTGGGGTGGGCAGAGAGGAAGTGGGGGGGATGCATTCCAGGGCAGGGAAACACAGGCGGTGGGCGGCCTCAGGGGCAGGCAGGTGGGTGGGTGGGGATCAGGAGGTGGGGCTGGGCCCCAGTAGTTATGCTGGATCCCAACCCCATTTCCCGAGCAGTGCGGAGTGACTTCAAGTTGCTCCGCTCTCCTTGGACTTGTGCCACCTCAGGAGGTGGTGCAAATCCGAGGAGACCCATAGGGGCTGCAGTGGCTTACCAAGCGGTAAGGGGAAGATTTTCCCCTTACCTTCGTCTGAGCCACTATGGTGCCCTATCTCACACTAGATACAAGCAAGCCTCCTGGCTTGCCTGTTCTAGCGCAAGATAGGATTGTGTCCTCAGTAAGATAACTGGACTTGCCATTTATTTGCTTATTTATTTAACCTATGTAAACCATTTTATGAACTACTGTGTGTTGAAAAGTGGTACGTAAATATTCTTATTAATAACAATGTAAATAATTTTGCTGCTGATCTGAGTAAAACATTTTATTTGAGACTGAAACATCTGTGATTGTGATAAAACAGTATCTGCAGGGGAGATTTCATAGATTCACAGTGGTAGCTGCCTGGGGATCACAATTGACAAGGCTTCATACTGGGCTTAAAAATAAGACAGAAATCAATCATACCTTGTTCGAACACCTTTAACCAATGGATGAGATAAAAAAAGAAAATACACTTTGCCATATGTGCTTCTTAACTGGGATGTACGAAACCCCAGATAGAATTTCACCAGTAAATAGTTCCTTTTCTTGCACCAGAGGTGTCCACAGAAAAAGTTATCTGCCTATATATTGTTTCTCAAACTGTGGGTTGGGACCCACTAGGTGGGTCAGGAACCAATTTCAGGTAGGTCCCCATTCATTTCACTGTGCATTTTATTTTTAATATATTAGACTAGATGCTACCATGGAATGTGACTGCATTTGGGGGAAATGTACTTTTGGGCGATCTGTACTTTTAACAGGCCACTATGAATATGTTTTTAACAATCATCGTCAATGGAGCATACTCCTGTGTAAGTGTGGATAGGTTTGCACCCTTTGGGATGTTTGGGGATTCTTTTCTTAAGCAGATGAGCAACTGCTTGGAAGGGTTAGGAGGGTTCTTCTTTATTTTAAATAAATTTTAAAAGTTATACTTATTGTAAACTTTTAATTTACTTAGGTCCAAATCCTAACCAACTTTCCAGCACTGGCAAAGCTGCGCCAATGGGACGTGTACTGCATCCTATAGTTGGGTGGCACTCATGGAGGCCTCCTCAAAGTAAGGGAATGTTTGTTCCCTTACCTTGGAGCTGCATTGCCCTTATGTCAATGCTGGAAAGAGATTTAGGATTGCGCCCTCAATTGATTTTATTTTATTGTTTGGGGCATTAAAACTTTCCTGCTTGATGATGTAACATCCAGTCACAGCATCACGTCCAGCATCACAGCACGTCCAGTGGGTCCCAACAGATACTTTTGGGATATTCTAAAATACAGGTCTCAGTGCTAAAAATTTGAGAACCACTGGCCTACAGGATTTCAGCTGGTTCTCCTAAGCCTTTGCTTGTACACAATCACTTCCCTCAATCATGCACTAATGCACTGTAGTTCTTCAGTTTCCACATAAAGAATTAACAGTTCATGTGGATATGATTAAGTACAATGGACATGAAACCACAAAGAGAACTCCCTGGAATCTGACAGCAGCAAAACGTGGACACTAGCAATTTCTGAAAATTGCTTTTCAAAAGAGAACCCCAAATTTGCTCTCAAATTTCAATTTTAAATGGAATTTGAAGGTGGCTCTAATCCAGACATTTTTTAATACTATTGTACATATAGTAAGCAAAAGGTGATACATTTGCCCATACAGAATATACAGATATTTAATTGTTGCAAGCAGTGTGCCCACCAAATCTCTGTCTTCAGCTAGATGTGTGAAAATGGATTGCTTCATTCATCTCTGAAAATGTTCCAAATGCCAGGGGTACTCTTGATACAATTTAAGCTGATAGATGCTATACTAGGAGTCTTCAACACTGCCAATAATTCTGAAGCTCAGGAAGAGATTCAGGCATTTGTTGTCAAATCAATATCTTTGGAAAGATTGAATGCAAATAAAGGAGAGAACTTCATTATTCTAGTTTTGGTCTCAATCAATAGGACGACTGCACTAATAAAGAAAAAGCTTTCATGTTGTAGCAGCCACGCTTAAGCAACAATTAGCTGCACTTGTCCAAAAGATATGCTGTTTACACGAGGCCAATCTTTGTGTGTGTTTTAAATCCATCAGCCTCTTGGAACAAGAAGCACAGGACCCAGTTCAGACAGAAGGCTTACCAAGCAAATCTATATCAGCACTGGCTAAAGGAATAACAAATCAGAAGCACTTATATGAATCCATAGACCACAAGATATATGGTTGTCAGTTTCACTGGCTTAAACTGGAATGCGTCACATTTAATTTGTACACATTTTTGTAAGCTAAAACAGAGTATTCTGTTTTGTTTTTGTTTTAATAGCTCAAGCAAGAAACTTGAAGGACTGTAGCTCACTGGCAGAGCACCAGGAGTCAACTTCTGGCATCTACAGGTAGGGCTGGGAAAAGACAGCTATCTTAAACGCTGGAACGCCACTACTAATCAGCAATACTGGGACAGTATGCTTTCTAAGTTCAATATTTTATTATTATATATCCTCTTATGAAGTAGCAAGATATGTTATGGGTATGTGCGTGTGTGTCTGTGCATGTATAGGTGGGACCGTGTTATCCGCAGGTTCGGTCCCCGCAGATTTTATCATTTGTGGGTTCCAAACCCGCAAGGACCCTCCTAATGCAATAGGACCCTCCAAATGCAACCAAGTGCTCCAGTCTCATTCAGAGGTTGTTCTGAGGGCCGGGGAGGCCCACACAACCTCCCCATCCCTCAGAATGCCCATTTTGGGCAAACCAATGCAACTGCTGCCTTTTTATGCACTTATAAGGCATTCTGAGCCACACAGGGTTTCCCGGACCTCAGAATGCCTTATACTGGCATAAAAATGTCACTTCCAGCTTCCTCCAAGAAACCAAAAATTTGTTTGCCCAAAATGGGCACTCTGACAGTTGGGAAGGATGTGTGCAGCCTCCCCGGACCTCAGAACTCCCTCTGGATGTGACTAGAGCACAGACCTGGTTGTATTTGGAGGGTCCAGGTGGGATGCTAATCTGCGGATTTAATAATTCATGGATTTTGGTATCCAGCTGGGTTCTTGGAACTGAACCCCTGGAGACAGAAGGGCTGCCTGTACAGGGTATTTCCATGGAGGCTAGGTTTATCATGTATGCTGTAGCCAAGGACAGAATTTCTGTAACCAGGAATACATGTCCTTGTGAATGCTGAATGCATCTTGACTCACTTTTACAGATCATCACCTGTGCACACTGCACACAGATTATACCTGTACTTAATGGATCATGTGTGTAACTGTACCCAGGTACAAACTAACAAAGACAGATGTGCACAGGTACAGTATAAGGCAGTGGTTCCCAAAGCTTTTCGACTGGCGACTCCCTTGACCTACTGGGCTAGTGGCTGTGGACCCCCACGAGGGCTACAAATTCGATATATTGTACAGAGTGGTGAGTTTATTGTGAGGATTCCACAACTCACCTGGCTGGTTCCGAAGCTCCCTGGGGAGCCACAGCTCACAGTTTGGGAACCACTTATGTAAAGTGTGAACAGCCCTAATGAGGGCCTTGTTGGGGGGGTAGCCCCTTTGCTAGTATGGGGCAGTAACAAGTGACTAGACTTCTCAACCTCTGGAGCCCGTCCTGACAAAATTTAACACCATAAACACCAAACTGATATAAAAATGTACTGTGAACTATCTACAATATAAATAGTTTCGAATATGCATGTATTCCTTTCTATGTGAAGGTCAGAAAGGATTAACTAATGAATTATAGAAGATAATAGAATCAACTCTCTTATAATATTAGCTTCAAAATTTGTAGCTTCTCAGCATAGCCTTCAGACTTAATTTTCTCAATGTATTATTTAAACAACCAGAGCTCTCTGGTAAGTATAGGAACTATTAACACACTCACTGAAAAATATTTGGATTAATTGTTGCTTATTACAACACGCAATTATCTGTAACTTTCCTCATTATGCCACAATCAGGAGCACAACTCATAACAAAATAGGTTGCCCCCTGTTGTTTTGTTAGCATTGTAGTTCTTGTTGTTCCTCTAAATTGCTACTAATTTAAGACTCTTTAAAAGCTCTTCAGTGCAATTCACTACAAACAATGCAAGTCAAAAAGTGTGTGTTTTTTTAAACTGGAACCCTGAAATCCTCAAAGCTGATTTAAAGGATGTAATTATGATAATGGGCATGACTGTTGTATTTTGAGCATTCATTCCTGCAATAAAGATAGCTTTTAAGAGCTGATGCAAAGCAACAGTTAGGCGTATAAGCTCCATCCATTATAAAGTCACTAGGTGGCCTTAGATCAGCGGTCACCAAAACTTGTGACCGATGCATAACCAAAATGCAGTCCCCGTTCAGACAGCAGATTACCGTTCCACTCAGACGCCGCATGTATTCTGAATAGATCAGGGACAGGACGCTCTGGGCAGTTGTGTCCACTGCCTAGCGTCCCAGAAGGCTGTGCAACAGGAAGTTTCAGCAGACACAACTGTCCAGAGCATCCCTGTCCCCTGATCTAGTTGAAATGTGCATGGTGACCTGGCGGAAAGGTAAGCTTTGCTCACTGGGCAGACAGGTTTGTCCAAACCCCGGATCCAGCCCCCAGGCCGAGGTTTGGATGGCCCTGCCTTAGATAGACTTACTAAGGGCCCATTCCTATCCAACTTTCCATTGTCAATGCAACCGTGCCAATGGGGCACATGCTGCATTCAAATCATGGAGGCCACCTTAAGGCAAGGGAATGTTTGTTCCTTTACGTCAGGGCTACATTGTGGCTGCATTAGAGCTGGAAAGTTGGATAGGACTGGACGCTTAGTCTCTCAGCTCAGTTTACCATCTGCAGGATGCTAACAGTAGTACTAATCTATTTTACAGAAGTGTTGCTGGAGCTATTGATGTCAATTGCTTTGATCACTTGGAAAGCATTATTCAAGTGTCAGATATGCTCAGAATTAAGATTAATGTAAGAAAAGTGCAGTATAAAGCAATATTTATATACTTAGGTGTTGAAAAGTCCAGAATATAGTACCCAATTGTTGGTTTGTACAAGCTCTCAGGATCATATGATGCTGCTACTGCTGTAATTGCACATTATCCGGACCAGGTTCCCAGAAAAAGGTCTTCTCTGCACTCATGCCCAGGTACTGGAATGCTCTCCCAAAAGACGCCAAGGTCCCAAAACCTTGTCCCCATATCCATTAGCTCGAGGCAGGGTGGCAAAGTCTTTTATATTCTGCATGCTTTTGATCTGTAGGTGCCAAGAACTTTACTGCCATTTCATTGTTACCCTTCTATTGCTTACTGGATTTTCACGTGGTTTGTTTTATTGCAAGCCAGCTTGGGCATCATTTTTTTCTTTTACCTGGTGAAAAGACCAAGTATAATGCCTTACAACACTGATAAATAAAAGAAGTTTTTCACAGCAAAAGAAATGAGATTTCATGGTCATTTCCCACACCAACGTGACATAACCAGAAGTTATTTAAGTAAGTTCAAGGTGTACCCAAAAAGCCCTCAAGAATTTCTCATGCAATTTGTCTGCATGTTAACAAAAGGTATGGGATATTGTGGAAGAGAAATGACTCCTAAAACCTAACTGGTGACACTCCATCTCTCCTAGATTCATCACATATTTATTTCACATTCTTTACAAGTGTGGCTTGGTAACACAATATGGGGGGGGCATATCCACGGACCCATATTCACAGATTCATTTATCTGCAGATCAGATCCATGGATCACCTCCCGTGTGCCCTTCGTGTACACCCCCTTCAGAGGCTCCACTCCACTCCCCTCACCTCCAGAGTGTCCTCTGAGCCCAGCAGAGGCTACAGACATCCATCCGCTATCTCTGTCAGGCTCAAATTGAGCCTTAAGGTTAAAAAAAAGTGACTTCCAGTTTCTCTGTGAAACCAAAAGTGATGTTTTTAATGTCTTATAAGGCATTAGGAGTCCTGGGGAAGCCCTCCAGAGTTATAACGCCTTATAAGGCATTAAAAATCACTTTTGGTTTCACGGAGAAACCGGAAGTCACTTTTTAAAAAAACTTAAGGGTTCGTCTGAGCCCGGCAGAGGCCACAGACAGGCTGGACTCAGAGGACTCTCCCTGCTCCAGAGATTAGGAAGGAAGCATTTGCTTGTATTCACTATTTCACTTAACCATGAGGGATTCTGGAATGGAATACCCACGGATACGGGGGCATGCCTGTATACACTAAGATTGTAAAATTACTTTGACACCAAATTGGTTTTCAAATATGCAATAAGTTCATGGATGCTGAAACTACCAATTGTTGGGATTTCACTTCCACCTTGCTAATGAATAGAACCTCCATACAAAGTAAACAAACAAAGCCTGAGCATTTCAACTAAACTATATTTGACTCACAACTAGAAAAGATGCCAAGCAGATCATAATGACTGATTCCTCAAACAACCAAATATGATGGATTGGCTTTCTACAAGGTGACTTTTGTAGTCACCATTTTAATCCCCAACTACAATACACTACAATACAACACTACAATACAATACACACTATGATGTTTAAAAATGAATGTTTCTGGAATGGGTTAGTCTGTAATCAGAATATCTGTTAAGCCATTCATAAGACTGAATTGGCGGAAACAAAGTTATTCATGGATCATAATGGTTGCATGAATTCACTCTGAGTTTTGTCAGAGACAAAACGTTAAAGCCATAAAGCATGAGTGATTCCATTTAGTGTGATTATTTATTAGTAGCACACTCTTTCCTCAATGAAATCCAAACTAGCAAGTCATGATACCCACAGAGATATGATTTTTTTGTTCCATTTTGTTGCAAAATGAGACACACTCACTCACCTAGCAGCTGTAGCTATTCCTTCAATGTTATTAACAGCTCCATCTAGTGAAAACTGCATCATCTCCCTTCCACCTGTAGCTAGAACAGTGCTATGGAAGTGTTCCAGGTACACTGAAGAACAGTGTTTCTCAAACTGTGGGTCAGGACCCACTAGGTGGGCCGCGAATCAATTTCAGGGGGTCCCCATTCATTTCAATATTTTATTTTTAATATATTAGACTTGATGCTCCCATGGTACATGACTGCATTTGGGGAAATGTTACAGATCTGTACTTTTAACAGATTTACTATGTATATGCTTTTAACAATGATAGTAAATGGAACTTGCTTCTGGGTAAGTGTGGCTAGGATTGCAGCCTAGGACTGTTAAAAATTTTCCTGCTTGATGATGTCACTTCTAGTCATGACATCACTTCTGATGGATCCTGACAGATTTTCATTCTAAAAAGTGGGTCCCAGTGCTAAAAGTGTGAGAACCACTGCTGTAGAATATAGTTTTCCCAAGGTGCACAAACCCTAGTATGGATGTCAGGCACCCAGAAAACTACATGTTCCAGATCTCAGAGAAGTGGAGGAAGTATACCATTTCAATGTTATTGCTGTTTTTCTAAAAAGTAGCTCTCACACCACTGTTATGTTTATTTTTAAGATTCGTATACAACTTTTCAACATTAGCCTTCAGATTATCTCACAACAGTATATAAAAACAGCATCTTTTCAAAAGACTTTAAAAACCCAACATCATAAAACAGGCAATAGAAGAGTCAGGCAGATAATTAAATCAATGGGCACAGATCAAAGTCAAACTGACGGCCCATCTCCCATAGAAGGCCAAAGGGGAGGCACCCAGAGAAGCCTCTTGGGGATGGAGTTCCAAGATCTAAGTGCCACAGACAAGTAGACCATGTCCTCATTAACTTCCAACTGCACTCCAGAAAGAAGAAGAGCCTCTCCAGAAGATTTTTATAGGCCTCCCTAGTTGAGCAGGCAGTTTTGCTACACATTAAATACATTGCTTGTAATGGTTTTTCAGTGGAACACAGTCCTGTGCTATCATAATACAGATTGAGCCTAATTCTCAGCAGATTTTTCATCTGCGGATTTGACTCAACATGGATAGCCACCCACATGGAGCTGCTGAAAAAAAGTCCCTTTAACTGTTTCTCAACCAGAAATAAGCATGTGTGTGGGCTTCTGTTACCTCCCATGGTAAGCTGGCGGGCAGCCACCAGTTCTCCAGATCGTGTCATCCCCCCATTCACCCTCCATTGTGGAAGCTACCCCATGGAAGGAGCTGCAGCACCTCATGGTTCCTGCTGGTCTCTCTCTCTCTCTCTCTCTCTCTCTCTCTCTCACACACACACACACACACACACACACACACACACACACACACACACACAAACACACACACGCATGCACAAGGCTGCGATTTCCTTTTTTAAAAATTAATTTTTTTAATTTTTCAAAAAAAAATAACAAACACACATAACACATAATACAATACATACAAGACATAAACACAATATCAGAGGGTGCAAGATATAATACATCACTATAACTAATAAATCATTACATATTTCCTAATCCAGTTCCTCTTCTACATTAGCCTCTTAATATCATTTATCATTTATCTATCATATATAATATATCATATACATAATACATTCATCCCAATGCCTTATCTTATACTTCTACAACTTTATTTTCAACCAAACATAAAATGGGATGGTAGAGAGTCCCAAAGCAGGCAGTCAGGCAGGCGAGGAGACTGGAGACCTCAGCAGCACCCCAGGGTGTCTCTTTAAATTTTGCTTCCAGCAGAGGCTGCTTGTGAGGAGGGGATGGGCGCATGAGGGGAGCACAGCGGTGGCAGTGACAGCAGGAGCAGCAGCAGGAGTGAGGGGGGACCGTGGGGTTTTATGAAAGCACAGCCTGGGGTGTGTGAGTGTGAGAGAGAGAGAGACCAGCAGGAACCACAAAGTGTGGCAGCTCCTTCCGTGGGGCAGTTTCCACAAAGTAGCAGGGAGGGCTAAACGATTTGGAAATAGCTTTCTGAGCTGGAGACTGCCTGCCAGCTTGCTGCAGGAGGTAAGGGAAGCTTCCCCCCACACACACACACGTATTTCTTGTTTTAAAAAGTTATAGGGACGTTTTTACAGCAGGTTTCTGTCACGGATGGAAAAACGTCGTTTCCGGTTTCGCTTCACGCGAATTTTTTTTATCAACGGGAGTTTGAGGAAGGAAACACCCATGAATAAAGAGGCTTGACCTGTATATGCCAGTTTACTACACAGTGGTAAAGATGATGACTTTTTTCTGAATACATTTGGTACTATGCCTAGTTCTCTCTAATCAGTTATCTAATCAGTCATTATATACAAAGGGTATAGCCTGCCACCAAATTTCCTATTCACTATTTTGTTTTCAAAATTTGGATGGAAATTTTCAGTCACATTTTTCATAAATCAAAATCAGAAAGGGAATATTGAGGGAAGACAATATACTTATCATGCAATATGAACAAATGTGATTCATTCCAAGATACAAAACATTTAATTAGCCAGCTAGTTGAGTACCAATCTTGGCACTTAATGAGAGTATACTTATGAAAGGAAAATTAAACTAAAATTAAAGTATGCAAGTACCCTTGGAATGTATAGTGTGGTTTACGATGCACGAACAACCAAATTGAGATACTAGGAGGGGAAATTAGCCAAACGGCGTTAAGATAACAAGGAAGGAAATTAGCCAAGATAATTAATGACATTGTTCCAGATTCCATGGAGCATGGAGAAGAAAATTGTATTCAGCATAAGCCATTCTTTTAGAAATATCATCTGTTAGGCTTTCCAGGATCTTTTTTTTTTTTTAAACATTTTGTAATTAAACGAGGTGTATTGTATTGGCAACCTTCAGTCTCGAAAGACTATGGTATTGCGCTCTGAAAGGTGGTTCTGGCACAGCACTATTAGAGTGCCAACCAATAACTAAAGGTTCTTTCAAATCAAGAAGGCTAAACTTTTTTTCTGATGAGCATCAATTTTCCAGTGCTCTTCTCTGCTGAATACATGATCTGAAAATGGGAACAAAATTTGCCAAGTAAATAAAATTTAATTCGCCTGCGTGTAAAGTTTGTGGCTCTCATGGTTTCATATACTTCTGCTGAAACAGGGTACAGTGGGTCCTCATTATCAGCAGACTCGCAACCCACAGATTTTACCTACAGTAAAATCCTACAGTGGAGTTCTGAACCCATAGGAGGATCTACAGAGGACCACCCAGATGCAACCAAAGGTCGCATACAGGAGGAGGTCTTCTGCGTCGCAGGGAAGCCACATGCAACTTCCCCGCACCTCAGCAAACAGGTCAGGCCACAGATTTTATTATCTGCAGTTTTTGGCATCTGCACGGATTCCGGGAATGGAAACCCCACGAATGCCAAGGACTGACTTGTATAGAAAGTACTTCCAGGAGGTTTACACATCTGATTGTTCCTCTTCGATAGGTGTTATTCTCTGCCTGTTCTCACACCAGTCAATTCTTACCACTCCTCCCTCAATTCCCAGTCCTTCATCTTCCTCCTCTCCTTTGTTTCTTCTTGCATGCCCAGGTCGTGTCAACAATATTCAATCTTTGAATACTTGAATCTTGTATTGCATACACAAAGCACACATGCGCACATTTTTGACATATTTTACTCTGAGAATATATGTAGGGAGAAGGGTTTGAAGATGCATACATGACACACATAGACATGTAACTTAGAATGAATGCATCCAAAGCAGGACCCTGGTTTGTTTTTGGGTTCTTTTGCTTGTTTTTCCTTTCAGTTCAATTTTGTTCTTTACTATACAAATAACTAACCATTATCCCTGGATAATGGAGCAGGGGAGGAAGCAATCAAATGAGAGTTTCCAGCAACCAACCACTAACAGGGCCCAATGCTACCCTACTTTCCAGTGCCAATGCAGCCACAATGCAGGCCCAAGGTAAGGAAACAAATATTATCTTACCTTGAAGAGGACTCTGTGACTACCCGTTCCCAAAAGGAGGCAGCACACACCCCACTGGCACAGTTGCATTAGAGCCCAATCCTGGGCTCGACACTGCGGCTTCATGTCGTAAGACACGTTTGTGAGCCTCACCACCGGGCTACCACCCGTGTTAGCCCAGCGCCGGCCGGTTCTGGGCTAGCGCCAGGCTAGTGTGGGGTGGGTGCCCAGCCTCCGCTGCTCAGTGGTCTCATGGACCACCGAGCCACGGCACAGTAAGCAGGGGCGGGGAGGGGAGGCAGGGAGGAGGCGTTCCGGAGAGGGGGGAGGCCAGCAGGGGGCACAGAGAGGGCGGGGGGAGGCATGCTGGGGGAGGGAGTGGGAAGGCAGGAGGCGGGTCCGGTGAAGCCGAGCTCCACTGGATCCGGTTCGTTCATGCAGGGCTCGGCACCCTACACGAACAGCTTTACTTTACTGCCGACCTTTTGGTCAGCGGTAAAGTGAGTAGCCCCATTGCAGGGCTGCTTCCCTAACCCAGGAGAAGGGGACAAAAGTTCCTTTCTCCCGAGGTGCCGCCTGCGGTGGCCCAAGGCACGCAGGATCCGACGGTAGCTGTTCTTGGTGCCGCCGAAGCTGAGCGCCCCGAGCAGCTCAGGATTGGGCTGCCTGTTAGTGCTGGAAGGGTGGATAGGATTGGGTTCACAATGTACTTCATATCCCACCAGCACTCCGGTATCACAACAAGCACTACTATCACAATAGTAGACTAGGCACTGCCAGGCAAGGGACACCCTCTAGGTGGGAGTGGTGGCCTGAACTTTGTCAGCTGACTCCAGATGGACTCTAGTCTGCTGACTCCACAGGCTAACGAGGATGCATCTGTTGCTAAATGATCAAGCCAGCATTCCAGTCTGGGCAACTTAGCACTCAGTGTAGTTATGCAGACCTATCTACCTGATTTTATATCTAAGCCTGGGTCCATCTATAACTGCACCTCCTGCTGCTGGCTCTCAGCTTCTTGTGGCCCCATTTGGTATTCAATCCCAGGCTTTCTACAGTGTTGCCTACTGCTTTTGGCCATCTAAGCTAGCCTGCACCAAAGCATGATCCCCTCCCCAGCTACAACCTGTTTCAGAGCTGAGTCGGTCTGACACCCCTGTATATATCCACACTTTGTTCCCCAGAATTAGAGGTTCAGGAATTTCTTTTTAAATAATAAAGTTTACCAAGACTGAGAGGTGATGGCATTGAGCATTCCTTCCTTTAAAGTGATTGTTGCCCCTGTAAATATTACCGGGGGGGGGGGGCAAACCTTTTCGCATACTATTTATTATTCTTTAATGCTTTTAAAATAACGTCAAAGTATTTTTAAAATGTCAAAAGTTGTTGCAATGGAAAAAAATACCATAAAATATAATATATTAAAGTATCAAAAGCACCCCATAAAATATAAGATAAAGATAATCACATCTTTATTTTTAAGCTGTTGAAAACTGTTAATGGAAATATAGTGTCACCCATTTTAGCTCTTGTACATACAGCACAAAACCACAACGAACAGCAATCTTTGCACAGGATTATTGAGACAAACCTTTCATAACTTTATGCAGGATCATTCTAGACAGAGTCTTTTGAATGAAGATGAAAAACTTACGTTGAATTTATACAGTTGTGATTGTATCACTAGAGAATACAGTGATGCCTCGCGAGACGAATGCCTCGCGCAACGAAAAACTCGCAAGACGAAAGTGTTTTGCAATTTTTTTGGTGACTCGCAAGACGAATTTTTCTATGGCTGTGCTTCGCAAGACGAATTTTTTTGCATTTTTTTTGTTTTGGTTTGTTTTAAATCGCACAACCGTTAATACCCAGGATGCATTGAAGTTTTGTGCTTGAAATTTTTGAAATCCTCTGTACAGTATGTATGCCTTTAAGGAGCACTTAATAAACACTTTGTAAATTTGACTTTGTTCTGACTTTTTTTGCCCATAGGAACGCATTAATTAAATTTCAATGCATTCCTATGGGAAACCGCGCTTTGCAAGACGAAATTTTCGCAATACAAAACGACTCGCGGAACGAATTAATTTCGTCTTGCGAGGCATCACTGTACATAAGAGTGTTTTTCCCACTTTTTCCAGTGAAGAAGAATACTCAGTGGATTTGAAACCTGTCTGATTCCAATATGTTAGGTACAGTCTATGCTCTCCCTATGTCCCTGAGCTGCAGGACATTCCAGGCAGCTTTGCAGGGTTAATTTCCTCATGAGGAGACAGTACTAAGAGAATTGTGGTGTTGGGTAGCATCTGCTCTCCAGCACTAAAGGGATTTTTGATGGGTCTTTTTGTTTTGTTGTTGCTGTTTCCCTCAAAATTCTTGATATGTTTCCTGTCAACAGAAGACCTCAAATTCACTTCTAATTTTTGCCATGTCAAATCTGATGGCAATTAAGTGAAATAGCATGTAATACTGATCAAAATACAATTCAACAGCTTGCTTGCAGTGTTTTTAAAAAGGGTTATCTCAAGAACAAGTATGGTCTTGCTTGCTCTGCTTTGGACCAACATAACTAAATAATTGCTGGCATATCTGTTCCAACTCACTCAGTAATATTTAGTTTGAAATATACAGTACTAATTAGAAGCTTGCATATTAGGGAAACAATTATGTCATGACCATGTTCCCTTTAGGATGAAACATACCAGATTTGTGCTACATACTGTCAAACTGAAGAATGGCATGGAATGAGAAGGATGTCATTTTGCTCCACATTTGATGGATTCAAATGTCACAAGGTGGGGAGGGGGAACAGGATTACTAGGTTGTGACAATTTGTCAGGGTATATGAACTAGGATTCTTTACGGCAGTCTCATGTGTACATTTCTCTTGTCCTTCCAACTGATCATCAGCCTATTTTTATGCTGCTCAGAGATTGGTTGCTCAAACAGTGTAATTTCACCACACCACCCCTTTAGAGCAAAGCTTCTCGTGGCAGAGAGATCCAAGGTGATAAAAACAAAGACTCCTGTGTTTTCAAGTCAAACACAATGCTGCAGATGTGCTTGGCAACTGAAGCAAAACCCTCTGGACAAGCACCAGACCACAAGCAAAGCATCATCTGGTGCTGTGACTATCCCTGAACTAATTAACCATCATAAATAAAGTTCTTAGCACTGCAGGACTCTTATCCAGCCATCAGGGCAGAGATATAAAGCTTGCCGTTGGCAGCTCTGTAAATAATTACAAAGGTTCAGTATTCACTTTCCAAAAGGGTAACCTTTCCTGGTTTGCTGTTTGTCTCTAGGCTATCTTACTTTTTATTAACATGTTTTTTAATCCCTTCTCCTTCCCAGCCTCTAATCACCTTCCCCAGGCCCTGCATGATTTTCTACAGCCTGTCATTCTACAATGCATTGGTCATCAAGGCCCTTTTCTAAATCTAAAAAGTTTTTCTCACTGAAATAGTCAACACCATAGACTGAAAGACATGGAAATACATCTGCATTTATTTATTTATTTATTTATTTATTTATTTATTTATTTATTTATATAGCAGCATCAGTGTGCATGGATCATTACATAAAGTGAAAACTGCCATTGCAATGCCACCTCTTATTTCTTTGAAATCCTTTCTCAAACTCCACAGCCCAGCCCCAAGGTAAGGGAACAAATTACCTTGAACCTTACCCTTCTATTGCTGCCCCCACCTCCATAGGACACAGCAAACATTCCACTGGCACAGCTGTACTGGTGCTGGAATGTTGGATAGGACCGAGTCCTTAGTCTAAGTATGTGTAACTGCAACAAGAATATATTGCCCCATCACTATTTTCCTCCCCTTTTGCCGTTTGCCTTGTGTAGCTTTCTAGATTGTAAGCCCCTTGGGGCAAGGCACTGTCCTCTCCTTCTTTGTCAAGAACCACTTACTTGATGGAACAGCGGCCACCAATAGTAGATGGGGATGGTTGACAGGATGCAGTTAAACATCATTGGTTTTCCCTTTCTTGATAACGTGAGATTTTATTCAGGCAACTTCATTATTTTCAGAATCCCACTATACAGTATTCTAAATCTGATATTAGGAAGAGATTTAAACAACTTTATATCTTAGTTGCAATATTTAAAGGAAGTAAGGAAAAGAAAGAGAAAATACAGAGAACGGAACCTCCCTAGAGCATCAATAACAAACAGTAAAAAGATTCTCAGTCAACTGCCTTTATAACCATAATATACTAGCAACAGCTGAGCTAAGAAAACTTGACTAGTTATCCTTTTCATTATCCTACAGCAATTTCTACATTTATTTATAGCACTTCTTTAAAACTCAAAACATCCACTGTGCTCCACATCCACTAAAAGCCAGGGAGCCGCAGTGGGAGTTTACAGCATACCAAAGGAAAAAAAAAATCACTAGCATCATTACTATGTTATAATTCATGTCAGACACACTTCCAAGTGCCTAAACAGAGCAAGAGATTTTTTAATCACCATGCTATTAAAGAGAAGAGCTGGTTTAAGAGGCAGTAATACATATGTATTCTTTAAAGGTTTCCCACTCATTTAGGGAAACAGGTGATGTGCAGGTGTGCACACCACTAAGATATAACCCAGCATATTCCATTTGTCTATGAAGCACAGCATCCTCAGATTGTCACAGCAAAAGGTGGTTCTTTTTAGTGATAACAAAATAAGAATACATAACACCACTTTCTGCACCTCATTTTTGTAAAAGCATACAAAAAAACCAATAAAAGGTTGAGTTTTGGTATCTACGAGGGTTCCTTTCCCAGAACTCATGCAAGTGTGGTAGGGATTGCGTTGAGACTTTAATGCATACTTTTTTTTACTGCCCGCTACATGATGCGTCATGCAAGAAATATCTAGGCCCATTGTTAGCTAGGATGCAGGGCTGGGAGGATTCAATCATGCTTCAGTCTCTCCTTTCCACACCTGATTCTGAGACTCTGGATAATGTCGCTTCCTTTTTATCTGGGGTAATAGCCAGGCAGAGCCCTGGGACTCTGGGTAGTGACTGGTGTTTATGCTTATGTTGTGTTGTCTTTGTATATTTCTGTTTTGTTTTGTTCTTTCTCTGTATTTTATGCCAATAAAGGTCTTACTGAACTGAACACCACTTTCTGCACCTCATTTTTGTAAAAGCATACAAAAAAACCAATAAAAAGGTTGAGTTTTGGTATCCACGAGGGTTCCTTTCCCAGAACTCATGTGGATGGCAAAAATTATGTTAAAGCAAATCCATTTAAAAACCAATGTCCCTTTGCTCAGGGATTTAAAAACAGCCTTGCTGACATGACAGAGACATCAGGCAATCATTCTCTCTCCAGAGGCTTAGAAAGGTTTTACTTTGAGGCAGTGACCCTTCCCTTCACCTGCAGCTGCAGCGAGGGGAAAGAATGGAGGAGGTGATAATCACTTCCACTTAGCATTCTGTCACATGCTCTGGGGAAAGGAGGGGTCCCTTGCCTAGAAGTGAAACTGTTCTAAGCACCAAGAGAGAGACTGATTTTCTGCTGGCTGCCCTTTCCCCCATTAATGTGGCTATTGCTAAACAACATTTTTCCTTTAATTTAAAGGGCCCTTCTCATCGCATTGAGAAAAAAATCCATGGATAATTAGGTTGTATCTGTACTGCAAACTCTGGAGAAAAAAATTCTCTAACACCGCTACATAGTTTCTAAAACCTCTACAAACATGTGGCTGCATCTGCTGACACTATATCACCTATATCACCTACCTAGTACACAATTAAAGTGATTATAATTTATAATTATAATTTGTAAAAATCTGCCCTTGGAATAAAAACACATAAACCTGCCTTATAATATAATAATATAATATAATAATATACAGTATTTATATACCGCCTTTCTTGGTCTTTATTCAAGACTTTATTCAAGGCGGTTTACATAGGCAGGCTTATTAAATCCATGCAGGGATTTTTACAAATTGAAAGAAGGTTCTTTCTTTCAAGAACCACTACATTCAAGGTGTTACACTCTGATCTGGTTTAACATTCTGGCCTCCATCCTCCCACGCTCCGAGCAGATGGAACAGCTCAGCTGCAGCTTGCCAGCTGCTTCAAGGTCGCACGGTGCCGGTGGCCTCGAACTGGCGACCTTGTGGATGTTAATCTTCAGGCAAATGGAGGCTCTACCCTCTAGACCAGACCTCCTGCCTTCTGCACTTCTCATTTTTTGTAAAAAAAAAAACACACAAAATCTACAAAAATATGCCCATCAGTCAAGTGCCCATCCCTGGTTAGCTCATGCCACTCAGTAATTGGTTGTACACAGCTGATTACTGGAAGTAAAGATGCTGTGAATACATCACCAAGTTGAATTAATACACACAGCTGGTTTGGGAAAAACTCATGAACTTTCCACCAACTGTCCAAGTCTCCAATTCATATTTGGATAACCCATGTTATGGCTAAGTGACTGATCAACAAAATTAGGAAGTCCCTGGTCTGAATACCACCTGTGCCATGAGCTCACTAGATAACCTGAGGCAAGCCATTCCCTCTTAGCCACAGTCTCAACTCTGCCCCTCATCTGTAATATGAGAACTATAATAATGATCAACTATTCAGAACTTGTTATAAAGATTATAAGAGAATGCAAGAGAAGAGCTTTGAGCATTTGAAAGCACTATGTTATTACTACTATTAGTTCTTTACTAAGCTCTTCCCAAAAAGCTTTATGCAGAAGAACATTAACCTGTTAAATGCTGTTAATTTGACAGTGTGAGGTTTTAATTTATGGTATCTGTTCTGCATGTACAACTGTAATATTCCTCTCTTGCAGCTTTACAAACAATTGTTAGAAACAAAGATTAATTCTGGGAGTACATGGGTGGAGAGCTTTGGGTGAAATATGGAAATTAATGACATGTGTACCTGCTATATTTTTGCTAAAAAAACCTTTTTGAAAAAAGAATGTTTTAAATAGCTTTCTTTACTTATCCTCTTTCCCCCACACTCCTTCACAATTTCCCTACAAGCCATTCAAGTATTTAATTAGGAATATTCTAGTTAAACATTTTTCTTGCTCCAGTAGATTTTAATGTTCATGACAAAACCCTCTGAAACAAAGTTCACCAACTTGCCTATAGAAGGATTTCTGCAGCCAGCTCTTAGATACAAGACAGATAAAAGAAACCTTTATTGACATACTTAAAATTCAAGCTGTATAAAACAAAAGATTGGATGGAGGGATACATGAATCAAACAGTTCACCTCCAACCATAACCAACCAGGCCTTGCTGCCACGTATCAAGCATTTGCGACCATCATAGAAATACGTCTCTTAATTATCATATTTATATATTTGGCCACCACCCCAGAAAGCTCTTCATTTACCCACTAAGTATGTACACAATTTTATTCTGGTCATTCCGACACCAGAGAGTAGCCAAGATTGGCGATAAGTAACTTATATGAAGATCCTGATATATTGGGAAATATAATAATATATGAGACAGTGTTTCTATATTATCCAGCCTCCATGGGCAAACTCTTTCTGCAGCTGGAATACTTCTATATCTTCCAAACAGCAGCTCAGATGGAATGACATTACATCTTGCTAGCGTAAACGCCCTTCGTTTTTGGGGGCATTCCAAGAAGTCAAAATACATAGGCCTTGTTCAGGGTAGAACAGAAAAATGGAGATGTGATGGAAAGAAGATTTAGAAGGCATTGCTATAAAGGTCCTGCTGCTCGATGTCAAGGAGCCTTTGTTTTAAGGCTCTATAGGCCTGCCCTGAGGGTTATTCGTCTCACAAGTCTGAGGAGAGTCCCATAGAGCAGATTTTCTTACTCAATTAAGCCTGGGAAAAGTGGGGAATCAGGTAAGAGACCCAGTATCAGGCTAGCTTGATCTGACTGGTGATAATAATAAAATAATAACTAGGTATTTATATACCGCCTTTCTGGTCATCGGATTACTCCTGACTTTGTAGAGTACTCTGAAAAGAAGTACTTTGTAGAGGTGATGTACTCTAAGCCAATATCTACAAGTCCTAAGCATGCCAGGGTTTCCAATCTGTGAGCAGCCAGTTCTTATAAGTATCTTATGGAAAAAAAACAGTACAGGCATCCCCCTGAATCCGGGGAGGCAGAGTGTTCCATTCTGGGACGCCCTCCCCACCCTCCAGAGCCGAGGGGAGCTGTGCTGCCCTCGCCTAGGGAGGGTCTTCTGAGTCTGGTAGAGGCTGTGCGTATCTGCCTGCGCACTCTGCTGGGCTCAGAATAACCGGCAGACTGAAAAGGTGACTTCCGGTTAAAAAAACAACAACCCAGAATGATGTTTTTAATTCCTTATGGGGCACTGAAAACATCACTTTCTTTTTTGTTTTGTTTTGAATAACTGGAAGTCTAATGCAGCCTCTGCCGAGCTCAGAACACCCTCTGGAAGCAAGCAGAAGTTGAATCCGACCAATGTAAGAAATATAAAAGGCCTTGCACAAAGCAAGGCCAGCCTTTCCTTTGCTGCCACTGCTGCATCACAAATGTGAAACAGCAAGTAGCAGAGGGAGCCCTCATCCCACAGCTCAGGTGAAAGGTCGAACAGTCGTCCTCATGCTGAAAGCAGTTGTGTTGGGCCAGCACGGGCTCCAGTAAGTCTCTGGAGGGCCAGAGGCTCATTGGAGACTGGGGGTTCCCTGCGGGCCTGATTGGGAGCCCCTGAGGGCCACAAGTGGCCACCGGGCCAGGGTTTGGGCACCCCTGGTATAAAGCAATATTGCATGGCTTTGGTCAGAAAACAAGAAACACAGCTAGGTGACATTAGTATACTTGATGTCTCCTCTCCTGATCTTCACAGGTCTCCACTACAGGTAGGTATTAATTTGGTGGCAGGAAGATCTATATGATGAAAACTCAAATAGAGCAGCTTCATGTACAGTACATATGCCATATACATATGACCCACAGTCATGTTATGAACGCTTTATGATCTTCTGCAAGTGTTGCTGAAAGATCAAACAGGGAAAACAAGGCATCATTCCTCATATCAGTCTTTAACAGGAGGTCTGTCAGTCAAGATGCCAAATAAAGTCTGAGGTCCCTACCAAGATCACGAGGTAGAATGACATGTTCTGGTTCATAACTGCCTCCCCAACTGCAAAACAGCAACTCACAGTCCAATCTTGAGCTGCTTGGTACACAAGGCTGCTGTGGCACCAAAAAGGCTGCTGTGGCATCCAACACCTACGGCGGCTCCTCAGGGGAAGGGGTCATTTGTTCCCCTCCCCCTGGGTATGGAAAGTAGCCCCATAATGGGACTACTTGATTCTGTAGCAGCTCTTGAGCCGGTGCAGAATCAAGGAGTCACATGTTGGACTGTGCGGCCCGACATGGGACTCTGGATCCTGTGGAAGCTCCATACCTACCGCCCCACTTCCTCCCGCCGCCACACCTCCTCCCTGTCCTCTCCCCACACCCCCACTCACCTCTCAGTAGTCCAGCAGTCTGGGCAAGCACCAGGCAATGGAAAATGGGCTCAGTGCTATCTCCAGTGCTGGGCCTGCAGTAAGGCTCACAAACATGCCTTACAGCACATTTGTAAGTGTACACACTAGCAATAAGCCAGCACACTGGGCTCTGGATTGGGCCCTCAATCCCCTACCGTAAGTGGGAAATCAGAGATGGAGTGGCAGCTACTTAAAGTCCATATCAACAGTTAGTCTTTCAAACCCACTGCAAGGTTTGAAAACAAACATAATTGTGAAACACTCAACATTTCAATTCACCTCAAGAACCATACCGTAGATCAAACAAGTTAATGTAATAAGTGATCTAAAGGATAAGAAGCAATATCCCCTAGCTTTGATCACAACCAAATTGCCCAAACCATCTCAATTTTATCTCAGGCTGGCATTACGCTTGCCAAGATACACTTACAGCATCACACTTAAAAAGCAAAATTAAACTGAAATCAGCAGATGAATTAGAAGAATGCTGTGAATTCAGTAGCACTGGTTGATAAGAACAGCTCTTACAAAAGCATCTGACAAACTGCTAATGAAAAAATCAATTTCTCTTAAAAGATCATAACACTTCCAAGACTACAGCTACATAGAAGCACTAATTGGTTTCTTTCAAGCATCTATACCCAATTTGAAGCTGAATTGAGCTTTTTGTGTGCAGCATACAAGTCAGGGAGATGCATCAATTGAATTAGTAAAAGTGGGGATTCAAGCCACTTGTATCACATCATGTATTGAGACCAGCTGTTTATAATAGAGAAACAGGGCAGCCATTTGCTAAGTACATCCAAAGGCCCATGCTTTTCAGACTGTGTTCTCCATCTGGGCAGACCGCATCTACCTATTCAAGTAAAGGTACTATTTCAAAGAAGAGGCAAAGTTCAGGCAGATCCATGGATGTCAGCCACTTAGTGAGCCTTTTGGTTTAATGGTATCGAAATATTTTAATTAAAAATCATAATAGGTCCAAAGGCCCAGTCTTGGAAACATTCATGGTTGGATTATGAAAATGAAACAAATTTAAGAACATCTGTCATTAATACTTTCTTTCAATACTTCATAATATCTAAACTATGGCGGTATTAGGATAGACATTCTTTTCCAAAACACAGGGATTCGTACCTATGATCTACATAAGAAACAGTCAAATTAGGTGAGATGACACCTAATTAGGTGAGACATTTGCTGAATAGCATGTTTAGCCCCTTTTATGTATATAGTGGGGAGGGTGAACTCTGATATTAACATAAGAAAAGGTACACAGGTAAAGGAAAGTGAATTGCCCAACTCATACACATGGTACATATCTCAGGCATTTTTCCCTTTCAGCATAGCTCACTTCAGAAATTTTAGCTTGAGCAAAAGCAGTTTATGTGATGAGCTGCAGGGATGCTTCAGCTACCCTCATTCCCCTTTTGATGTTACAATCAGACACCCACACCCACTTCCTTACCTGAATAGGAGAGAAAAGCCAGTAAACAAATGTGTCTGCTTCCATCACATCTACTTTGGCCCTAATTTAATAGTTTAGAACAGGGCCTTCCAAACTCCCGCCCAAGGCTGGATCCAGGATTTGGGTTCATCCAGGATCCAGGGTGAACCCTTTCACCCTGCAAGCGGAGTTTACCATTCCACCACGTCACCACATGACTTCTGGCTAGATTGGGAGACAGGGACATTCTGGGCAGTCACGTCTGCCTGGACGTCCAGTTGTGCAGCCTTCTGGGACGCTGGGCAACAGATGCAACTGCCCAGAGCATCCCCGTCCCCCAATCTAACTGAAAGTCATGTAGCATCATGGCAGAACAGTAAACTCCAGTCCTAATGGTAAACTCCTATGGTAAGGTCCTAACAGCCTTCTGTTAAACAGCATAAGAGTTTGGAGACTGCTGGTTTAGAACAACAATCTTTCAGAACATAGACTCTGGCATAAAGTCATGAGCTAGTCATTACAGACACATTAACAAATTTGGTCTGAAAAATGGTTGGGGTAAGAAAGACTCTGCCTTGGTCACCCTACCTAGCACTCCTCAAAGTGCTAGTAAGGGTGACCACAGGTGATATCTGCCAGTGGAGGTCCTTAAGGCGGTCCTCTTCCAACTCCTTTGCGTACACCTTACCTGTATATCCACACCACTACAGCTGTGAGTGAGCAAAGCTCCCAGTTTTACAAGGAATACTTCCCAACTATGTATGAAGCCCCTGAACGGAATTTCTCTCACCTCTTCCACCATTAATAAGACTTATCACTCTGCTACTGTTTCCGATGCTTCCCACACCATTTAGAGTCTTCTGTGCTCTTGGGGCAACACCTGGCAGCTGCTAACATATGCTGTCAGTCTGAAAACTCAATAAAGATTGCAATACGTTGTGGGAAGTTGGAAAGAAAAACTGAAACCGATTTCCTCCTCATTTCCCACTTTGATACAGCATTACTTAGCGTACCCAAGCTGCAAATAGGTAACTCGGTTTTGTAAAGTCCCTTTTGATTCAATCTCCCCCCCGCCCCATAAAACTAAACTCTCACTCATGTGCACACACATATAGAGAAAGGGGTAGAATTGGGAGCAGTTTCTACTATATATTAACTTAGGCTTAAATGTGGTAGACTGATGCCATTTCGAACATAGCTGTTAACCTGCAGAAAGCTATTTTAGGAGACGAATTGTCACATTCTCAGTTTTCAGCTCCTTCCGTGGTTCTTGTTTTTCTCTGTGCCTTTTTAAGTCAGTTCCCAGGCAAATAGTCCTTATTAAGGCAATCCTTGCAGTTCTCAATTAGTTTCTACTGGGATTTTCTCAACTCCATCTAAGGTTCTTAAAGATTTCAGAAATCAAATACCAAAACTGCTGTTCAGTACTACAGCCCAGTTCTTCACGTGCCCTGCTGCCTTGGTGTACGATCAATAATGTAAAAGAACCAACCTTTTAAAACTAAAACAGCATTCTTTTCTTTTTGGAGGTACTGCACTGAATTTTTCATTATTACTGCTTTCCTCCAGTTTCATTATCCCTCTGTATTCACTGATGTTTGGAATCCAGATCAGTAGTACATGCAAATTTCATAAACATGTCATATACCCACTTCTTCAAGATGATTAAAGAAGTTCTTAAGCTGGGAAAAAGCTAATACCTATCCCCTTAGGTACCTCATTATACAGTTCTCTACAACATAACTAGGACAAACTCCACACGAATGTATGTTAGGTACCGACTCAGCAGCCATACACTCTCTCTGCCATTCCCTTTAATCAAAATCCTTTGTTTATGGTCAATCAGCCAGCTTATACAGTGCCAAGGAGCCAAAGATAATTTTAATTAGCTTTCCATGTAACGTATTTATGAGGCAGTGTTGGATGCTTCATTATATTCCAAATATATTACAGATACTGCATCTCTTTCCTGCTAATTATGTCAGAGGCTGCATTTGTATTCCATGAGGTCTGTATTGAAAATCTATATAATTTATCTGCCATTTAGAAGGTGGGGAAGCTCATTTCCAGAGCATCAACCCTACAAGATCCTTAAAGCATGAGCTTCTACATAATTCTGGAACAACCCTTTACTGATAGCATTGTGTCAGTGCTATTGTTAGCGAACCTATCTTTGATTTCATTTTTTTCCCACCAAACGTTATCTTAATAGAGTTTTCTGTTACCACAGTAAGTTCCCATGTACAGAACAGATGATCAAACATAGGATACAGATTTTGCAATGTACTAAATTTATATATTTAATTTCACCAAAATTCCAATTTCCAATCCACAAACTATATCTCGGATTCAGTTCCCAGTAGGAGCTCTTGTTCTGCAGTCACACTGAAATATGGAAATCAATTCCCCTCCAGGAACACAAGAGGAACACGTAACTTTTTCCTTGCCACAGACATCTCCTTTCTCTAGCATAACACCTACAACATGGACAGACACCAACTGGCACCACTAACTGAGTTTTCATATCTTCACCAGCAACTGCAACTACCACAGATGGGGTCAGACAGGAATTCTATGTAATGCTGCTGCTTCATCATGTGCATCTATGTGTTATGCCCGGAAAGATGGAAACAGCACACAATGAAGTCTCTAGGGCTAGAAAAGAATGTTTGCATCAGCCCAGGTGGGACAAAAAAAAATAGAGGCAACAGAAGATCACAACAGAAGATCTCAAGCTGAAACAATGCGCTAGATCAGGGGTCTCCAAACTTTTTGGCCAGAGGGCCGCATGAAATACTTGGCGCAGTGCTGAGGGCCGGAAAAAAATTTAAATATAAAATTTAAATAAATAAGAGATGGAACTTAGATGAATGAATAAATGAATGAGTGGGCTCATTCATTCAGCCTCTCCGGCCCTCAGAACACCCTCCAGATGGCCACAGGCCAGATAGAGGCTTGATGCGGGCCGCATCTGGCCCCCCCGGGCTGGGGTTTGGAGGCCCCTGCTATAGATCAAGGCTCGCCAAACCTTGGCCCATGGGCCAGATTCAGCATTCCACTGTTCTGCTGCTTCATTCTTCACCCATGTGGGCATAGGGATGCTCTGGGCAGTTGCGTCTCGGGCCCGACATTCCAGTAGGCTTTGCAACAGAGACTGTCCAGAGTGTCCCTATGCTCAGATTGGGTGACAAACAGCAGAACAGCAAAATGGTAAGAGCTGCTCACAGAAGGGAAGGGGTTTTTTTGCACAGCTGTCTCCAGTTTGGAGACCACTGCTCTAGATCAGCGGTTCTCAAACCTTGAAGCAAGACCTACCATCAGTCACGAGACCATTTTTGATGGGTTGCAGCCAGCTTCAGTGCTCAAGGCCTTCCAGGGCACTACTTGGCTGGCACAGCACTTGATACGGCAGGGACTGCAAGGACCCTGTGGGCCCAGATTCTGCCAGTACGTGGAGGTGGCTTCAGCCCCCGCCCAGCAACTGGAACCCATCGAATGGGCTGAGACTCTCGCCCAGACAGGTGGCAGGAAGGGATGAAACATTGGGGCAGGGCCCTTGTGATGCAGGATTGGGTGGGGTCCTTGTGAGCTATGGGAGTAGCTAAAAGGGATGGAACTAAAGAGGCAGGACAATAGATAAGTGGGTCATGATAGATTGTCCACTGAAATTTGGGTCCCGCTGCTGAAAAGTTTTAGAACCACTGCTTTAGATTCTCCAGATTGATTAGTGCTGTCCCTAGAAGCTCTGCACAGGCACAAACTCCACTACAGGGGATTGCACTAAGATCACAAAGAACACATACATCAATTGCCATCTTATCTATTTGTTGAAGTGCCTGGTAATGGTAAAACCTGGAACTGTCTCCAAATATTACTTACAGTTAAATTTGTTGAAAATTTTGAAGGCCCTGTTCAGGCAAAAGTATGATGATTACAACAAAGAATCTTTTGGTACCTGAAGACTAACCAATTTATGTCCCCAAAGCTTTCCTGAGCTGTTGTCCACTTCATCATATCCATTCCAGGTATGAATGTTTATAATTAAGTTTTCACTTCATGCATCTGATAAGAAGTACTGCAGTCCAGGGATGCTCATGTTGAAATAATTTTGTTAGCCAGAGTATTTTTTTTTTCCATGCCAGAAGATTTTTTTGCTGTTTTTGTTGCTACAGAATAACGGGGCTACCCCCTCTGGAGATTATATGATGATTAATTCCCAGGGATGGTGTTTGACCACCTTCAAGCAAAACAGACACTGGTAACAATGTTGCAAGTTCCTATAGTTTACGAACTTGCAAGTTTGAATGAAAGTAGTCGCCCAAGTCCTTTAGCTTGAAAGGACTGTTCTCTCATGACCCTTTCTGACATATGTTTTCTCTGCCAGAGCACTTTGAAATGAATTCTGTGGCTGTACAGCCAAAAAAAAAAGGATGCTGGAATAGACAATCCATCTGAATTCTGCAAAAATAATCAATAGGCAGGTAGATACTAGCTGACTCCTGTTTCCATATCTACTTTCAAAATAGTCCCCCCACCCAGTCATGAGCCTGTCACTTGAAGAAGATTGGCAGAGGACACACCCATCTCTGTTGGTCTCCACCACTCCTCATCCTCCTCACATTTCCTGGATTTGAAAAGGAAGAGGTGAACAGAGTAGAAGAGGAAGTCTACAGGAAAGAAGAGTTCTCAGCTAGAGGATCTCTCCACCATTCTTTTTGCTCCACACCTCCTCTCTTTACATAAGAACATAAGAAGAGCCCCACTGGATCAGGACATAGGCCAATCTAGTCCAGCTTGCTGTATCTCATAGTGGCCCATCAAATGCCTCTGGGAGCACACAAGACAACAAGAGACCTTTCTCCTTCCTTGCATCTGGCATTTTGAGGTAGCCTACTTCTAAAACCAGGAGGTTTTATTCAGCAGGTGCAGAGGAGAAGGCAGTTGCTGGTACACCACTAGGTCAACAGGGAGAGCACTTTCATGACTGTATTTTTGCTATCACAGTGAATTACACTTACTACATAGATCGTTCAATGGTACATTACCCTATCAGGCCACTGATCTCTGCCAAATGTTACACTGACATGATAAGTGCATATGATAGAGCATGTAAATACAATGGAAACACGATGAATGCTTACGTAAGTATACAATTTACCCATGGCTTGCAACATAGCAGTATTAGCACAACTGAGGAAATGGACCATGAATACAGAAGGTAACTTGCTCAGAGTCAGGTTCAGGTATAATCTTAAATCATACAGAGTCAATAAAATTGTATGTTTCTTTAGCATGTTATCATGAAGAAAGATTGTCTTGTTATTAATCAACACCTCTAATCACCCTAACAGCAGCTTTCGTGTTCCATATCTGACAGTGTGCATCTGTGGCTAGCACAAAAAAAAACAAAAAAAATCCTGACACTGATGTGATTGTTACCTTTTTAGGTCATTACTGCCAGCTGGGACCACATGTAATATATTCCCTATATTCCCCTGCAGGTACAACAACCTTTCTTGCATGTCCCTTGGGCAGATGTATTCAGTTCTGCACAGAAGCATAATTTATTTTTGTCATGAAACAATGTGTCTGACAATTCACCAGGCTTACAGGAGACTGCTGTTCAATTGAAATTCACTAATGTTGCAAAGTGAGATTACTCTCCTTCATTTCGTTTCTCCTGGGAAGTGCACATTTCACCTATCTGAATAATATAATGCTGCTCCCAGGAACTTCTCCAATAATGCATACGAGACAAGTTTTTCGCCAAACTAGCATGCTAGAACTTCTCTCTGTATCAATCATATTAAATCATGATATGTCCATTTCAACCGTGTGCAGTATATTGAGACCTACATCTACAAGGTACATGTTTCCTAACACTACATGCAAATTTGGAAACAGGAAGATAATTTTTTCAGCCATTCCTTCCCATCACCCAATGGACCAACTTTGAATGACAAGGGCATACACTGCCCCACAGTCAGACAACCTTAAAGGCTCACAGTCCCAAAATCTTAATCCTCTTTCACAATGAATATGAGACTTATTTGCTGGACTGACATGGGGGGGGGGATGGGACATGAAACCTTACTATACTCCAAACTCTATATTTGCAGAGGCCCTACTGAAAAGGATAAGAATCACAGCTGGCCAGTTTGGGAAATGGATGAAAGTTAATTCCTTTGGCAACTGTGATATTCTACATCATAGGCATTTGAAAGTGGGGCGTGGACCAAGATATTCCAAAGCATCTTACTTACCACATCTTACAACTAAGCTGTAGCGACTTCCCACTGTTTGTAGTGGGATATATGACTCAACAGGCTGCTAATCCAATTCAATGTGGAAGTTCCTGCATTTATCCACCATCCATCATACAAGTAACAAACGAAGATCCCACCTGCAAACAGAGCCATCTGAAAGAGTTTCCGAACATCGCAAATTGCATACTGTACTGCTGCCTTCAAATTGCAGCACGAGGTTCTAAAATTACAGGGGATTATGAGTAGACCCTTACATCTGTCTGAAGCCCTAATGAGTCCAATGAGACCTGTCTACACAGAGATCATTACAGACTTAGGTCCTTAATTTGCTCTGTATCTAATTACACAGATTAATTACAGAGCCAACCAGGAGTACTTAATATTGTGGCCTTTTCATCTCAAACTCCATATGTAACTCTTGTGCCATACCTTCAAAAATTAATCTTGAAAAACCGCAGAATGTCCCCTGTGTGTGTGTGTGTGTGTGTGTGTGTGTGTGTGTGTACACGTATACACAAAGAGAGAGAAAGAGAGAGAAAATGCTTTCTGGATAAGTATCTTGGAAACATAAAAAGACACTTGTAAAATTAATGTTTTATTAAAGAATTCTAAACAAATTCCTTTCCCTATAGACGCAACAAAAAGTCACAGCAGGTATGATTTCTTCAGTGTATGTTCAAAGACCACTAAGTAAAAAGGAACAGCATGGGAAAGAATGAAAGAATGGCCCTACCTTGACTTTTCTCAAAGTTTGTTGGTTCGTAAAACCCATTCGTAATGAAGAGAACTGAAAAGAAACAGCTGTTCGAGAAGAGAGCAACTATCTCCCACATTTCAACTTGAAAACAAGACCTGCTTTGTATCCTGCAATTTGTTGTCACTATAGTGGACAAAAGGCATAGGTAATGGAGTTACCGGTGTTAATAAGGCTTTATTGCCATACTGTACATCCAGCAAAAGCACTCTATCATAATTTAATAATGTGTGACTATATATATATATATAGTCACACATTATTAAATTATGATAGAGTGCTTTTATATATATATATATATATATATATATATATATATATATATATATATATATATATATATATATATATATATAGTATTGGCAACCTTCAGTCTCGAAAGACTATGGTATCGCGCTCTGAAAGGTGGTTCTGGCACAGCGTCTAGTGTGACTGAAAAGGCCAATCCGGGAGTGACAATCCCTTCCACACCGGGAGCAAGTGCAGTCTGTCCCTGGTCTGTCTCCCTGGCTATGGGCCTTCCTTCTTTGCCTCTTAGCCTCAGACTGTTGGCAAAGTGTCTCTTCAATCTGGGAAAGGCCATGCTGCACAGCCTGCCTCCAAGCGGGCCGCTCAGAGGCCAGGGTTTCCCACTTGTTGAGGTCCATCCCTAAGGCCTTCAGATCCCTCTAGCAGATGTCCTTGTATCGCAGCTGTGGTCTACCTGTAGGGCGCTTTCCTTGCACGAGTTCTCCATAGAGGAGATCCTTTGGGATCCGGCCATCATCCATTCTCACGACATGACCAAGCCAACGCAGGCGTCTCTGTTTCAGCAGTGAATACATGCTAGGGATTCCAGCACGTTCCAGGACTGTGTTGTTTGGAACTTTGTCCTGCCAGGTGATGCCGAGGATGCGTCGGAGGCAGCGCATGTGGAAAGCGCTCAGTTTCCTCTCCTGTTGTGAGCGAAGAGTCCATGACTCGCTGCAGTACAGAAGTGTACTCAGGACGCAAGCTCTGTAGACCTGGATCTTGGTATGTTCCGTCAGCTTCTTGTTGGACCAGACTCTCTTTGTGAGTCTGGAAAACGTGGTAGCTGCTTTACCGATGCGCTTGTTTAGCTCGGTATCGAGAGAATGAGTGTCGGAGATCGTTGAGCCAAGGTACACAAAGTCATGGACAACCTCCAGTTCATGCTCAGAGATTGTAATGCAGGGAGGTGAGTCCACATCCTGAACCATGACCTGTGTTTTCTTCAGGCTGATTGTCAGTCCAAAATCTTGGCAGGCCTTGCTAAAACGATCCATGAGCTGCTGGAGATCTTTGGCAGAGTGGGTAGTGACAGCTGCATCGTCGGCAAAGAGGAAGTCACGCAGACATTTCAGCTGGACTTTGGATTTTGCTCTCAGTCTGGAGAGGTTGAAGAGCTTTCCGTCTGATCTGGTCCGGAGATAGATGCCTTCTGTTGCAGTTCCAAAGGCCTGCTTCAGTAGGACAGCGAAGAAAATCCCAAACAAGGTTGGTGCAAGAACACAGCCCTGCTTCACTCCGCTTCGGATGTCAAAAGGGTCTGATGTGGAGCCATCGAAGACAACAGTGCCCTTCATGTCCTTGTGGAAAGATCTGATGATGCTGAGGAGCCTGGGTGGACATCCAATCTTGGGGAGAATCTTGAAGAGGCCGTCTCTGCTGACCAGGTCGAAAGCCTTTGTGAGATCTAGGAAGGCTATAAAGAGTGGCTGTCGTTGTTCCCTGCATTTCTCCTGCAGTTGTCTAAGGGAGAATACCATATCAGTGGTGGACCTGTTGTATTGGTATATAGTGTGTATACAGTAGTGTATATATATATATATATATATATATATATATATATATATATATATATATATATATATATATATATATACACTATATATTTGCATAAAGCCACCGATTTTCTTCTCTCAGCTATACAACAGATTCTTATAGATTTTGCATCATCTATTGACTGATTATTTAGGACGTAAGCCTCTTTGGAGAATGTACCAATATCTTTTGTTTATGGAACTGCAGAAAGAGTCATGTAGGCAAATCGCAACAAGCAGATCAGCGTTTCTCAAATATGTTCATAGGAGCCCTAGAGCTCCCTGAGACCCCTTCAAGGGCTAAATGAACACACCATAAATGGTAAACATCAGTCCCCTGCCTGGTTTGCTTGTCTGACCCTCCTGCCTCCCCAGTTGGTGGCTCTCTTTCGTCATTTCCCTCCTATTCTGTTGCTTCACCAGTATCCAGTGTTGGGCTTGACACTGCACCACTCCATGCATGCACTGGTGTTCTAGTGTTCCCCAAGACTTTGTGCATGCAGTAGCAGACCTCCCCAAGCCTCCTTTTAGAAGTATAAAGGGCTCTGGAGACAAAAAAGTCTGAAAAGTGCTGGACAAGTGTGCCTCCATACCTGCGGGGGGTTCTATTCTGGACCCCCCCCCCCCACAGATAGCCAAATTCATAGATATGTAGGTATGCCCCCCACCCACCCTCCAGAGGCAAAGGGAGCTGGGTTCCTTTTGCCTCCAGCGGCTTTCTGAGGCCCGCAGAGGCCATGCAAAACCCTGAGGGCCTCAGAATGGTGGAAAGGCCAAAAAAAAAAAAAAGCATCATCTAGTTTTACAAGAAACCTGGAGGGCTTCCCCAGGCCTCCTAATGCCTTATAAGGCACGAAAAACATCCATTCTGGTTTTATCGTAAAACCGGAAGTTCCAGGTTTTTTGCCATTCCAGACATTCTGAGGCCCGCAGCAGCTGCAGGCAGCCTCTGCAGGTCTCAGAAGACCATCCAGAGGTGAGGGGAGCACACTTCCCCTTGTCTCCAGAGGGGGGCGCAAGGGGCACCATGGATCCAAACAGCAGTTAAGTGAAACCACGGATAAGGGATCCACAGATACGGGGTCACCCTGTATTACAGGGCTTTTCAAACTGGGGTGTCGCGACGCCCCAGCCTGAGGGCCCTGGCCTCTGCCCCCTTAAGGTGCAGGGCAGCAAGGAAGCAGGGAGGAGGCAGGGACGTGATCCCCAGGATTGTGTCGCTCAGGGGGCTGCAGGGGCTTGGCTGTACATACCAGAGCCTCCTGGTGCAGGGAGCCCTGCACAACTGTCTACAGGGCTCCCTGAAGCTTCAAAAGTGAAAGTGGAGTGATCACATCCTACCTCTACAAAACCAGAAGTGGAGAGCAATCACTCCACTTTCACTTCTTAAGTTTCGGGGAGCCTGCAGATGGTCACGCAGGGCTCCCCGCACCCCTGGGAGGCTGCAGGAGGCTCTAGTAAGTACAGCCAAGCCCCTGCAGCCCCCTGAGCAACATAATCCTGAAGATCACATCGCTGCCTCCCCTTCATCCCTGCAAGGACTTAGAGAGGCTCAAACTCTCCGCTGCTGTATAAGATGAATGCTTATATTATTCTAACTGGGACCCCATATAAGCCACAACCATATATCCAACTAAGTACTTTACTGATATTAGTAAGATGAAAGTTGCTGCAATATGTGCATTGCTCTAGTAGGGTCAGAAGATCTAGCAAGCTGGTGTGGATTCATGGCTACGAGACCAAGCTGCAAATCAGGACTTTCCCCTCATTTAAATCTCAACTCTGCAATCAACTCAGTAGGTGATCTTCATTGAGCCATGCTAGCTCAGCCACAGCTCCCCAGTTGTAAGATGGGGCTAACACAGCTTGTTTTACAGGGATCTTATAAGGATTACAATACACATGAAGCACCCTGAAAACTTGAACTCCTTATCGTCATCAAGGCCACAGGGACGAACCCATCACACAGTTTCTTCCCATGCCAGTGTTGCTCCAGTTTCAAGCTGGGTTGATGCTGCAAGGAAAGGAGCCAAAAGTCTTACTTTTCCAATGTTACTGAAGGAACATGGGGGGGGGGGAACACAGTGCAGCAACTCCTATGTCATTACTATAATAACAAAAGGGACACTATAAGACAGCATCTATATAATACTAATTCCTCACATTTCTGGAGGAAAAGTCCATCACTGATTACAAGCCCCATGATGGGTACGTGCAACCTCCTGATAGAAGTGGGCTACCTCTAAATGTGAGATGCAAGGGAAGGCACCAGGATGCAGGTCTCTTGTTGTCTTGTGTGCTCCCTGAGGCATCTGGTGGGTCACCGTGAGATACAGGAAGTTGGACTAGAAGGGTCTATGGCCTGATCCACTGGGTCTCTTCTTCAGTTCACTGAAATCCAAGTGATTTGAAACAACCACCCAAAAGGACCCAAAATTTATACATCATTTCCATGCAATTTACACTGAGAAAAAGCCTTCATCTGGAGGAACAACAGATATTACAGAAAAAGGCTGGCAATGGACCAGCAGCAGACTACCTTACGAGTAACGATATATATTGCCATAGCCTTGAAAATGAAAACACACATCAAGTGCCAGTTGTTCTCTTACAATAAATAAGAGATATATATTCCACATAAATCTTGGAATAGCTTCCATCTACTGTGGCAGCCAACATTTAGCAAATATGGATGTTCTGCTCTGAGGGTTTAAAAAAACTGCAGCAAGATGTGAAGTTTGCCTAAAAATACATTCAGTGTGGGAGAACTACACTAAAAATATGAGTACAGTCAAGAAATATGGGCATAATATCTGCAATAGACACAAGTCATTCATCAACTTCTACCTACTCAAGATTAATGGGAGAGTACGTAGGATGTAAAACCTTCATTTCTATTTCCTTCTGCTAGAGGGCGAAACAATTATAATCTTAACGGATGTTCTAGAAAAAGGGCAAACACAGAGTGCCATGTCAGACTCCAATGAAGGGACAGGCAAGGAAATTTTTATGGGTAGGAGAAAGATTCTCACCAATGTCTAAAAGCCTTACATTTATATGTAGTCAAGATTAAACTGCAAACATTACATGTAATTTAGAAGCATTTGTTGTGGTAACTTATAGCAACATAGTCAATACAAATCAAATAAGCAACATTTTATACTTTTCTGGGCTTTTGTCATGTATATTTACAGTGCAGCTGATTTATTGATACAGTTTGATTTATTGATTAATTTTACTATATAAGCAGTTTTGTGAACTATTCTTGTTGAAAAGTAGTATATGAATATTGTTAAGAAGATGGAGGAGGAGGAGACTGGTGAACTGGTCAAAAATATAGGTTATACTGACAATCATATGTTGTCTAAAACTTGGGAGGGAGGAGGAGACAAGGAATCCTTTCTAGCTTCAGGTATGGATTACCCCAAAACAAGAGAAACTTGTCACTATGTAGACCACATCTGAAACTAGAAACGACACTCATGATTTTCCTTATACCTGCTAACAAATAATGTGGGAGTGAAAACTGTGTCAATTCATTCCCACAATAATTAATCATGACGACATGGCTCTACTGGGTTTAGGAAAGTGGTAAAAGCCTATTGGTCTAGAGTAGGGGTGTCCAAACTTGTTGGCATGAGGGCCACATCATCTCTCTGACACTTGTTGGGGCAGGGAAAAAAGTTGATTCACATTTAAAATTTGAATAAATTTACATAAATGAATACATTAGAGATGGAACTACTATGAATGAATGAAGGTCTTGCAATAGCTCATGGCCTATAAAAGGCCTTGCACAAAGCAAAGCTGGCCTTTCCTTTGCTGCTACTGCTGCATCACAGATGTGAAACAGCAAGCAGTGGAGGGAGCCCTCGTCCCACAGCTCACATGAGAGGTCGAACAGTTGGCCGTCATGCTGAGAGCAGTTGCATCGGGCCAGCACAGGCTCCAGCAAGTCTCCGGAGGGTCAGTGCTCATTGGAGACTGGGGGCTCTAAGAGGACCGGATTGGGAGTGCTCAAGGGATGCAAGTGACCCCAAAACCGGGTTTTCTTTGGTCTAGAGCAGGGATGTCCAAACATTTTGGCAGGAGGGCCACATCATCTCTCTGACACTGTGTCCGGGGGGCCGAATTAATTTACATTTCAAATTTGAATAAATTTACATAAATGAATATATTAGAGATGGAACTTATATGAATGAATGAAGGTCTTGCAATAGCTGAAGGCCTATAAAGGGCCTTGCACAAAGCAAGGCCAGCCTTTCCTTTGCTGCTACTGCTGCATCACAGATGTGAAACAGCAAGCAGTGGAGGGAGCCCTCATCCCACAGCTCACATGAGAGGTCGAACAGTTGGCCGTCATGCTGAGAGCAGTTGCATCGGGCCAGCACAGGCTCCAGCAAGTCTCTGGAGGGTCAGTGCTCATTGGAGACTGGGGGCTCTAAGAGGACCGGATTGGGAGTGCTCAAGGGCTGCAAGTGGCCCCAAAACCGGGTTTTCTTTGGTCTAGAGCAGGGATGTCCAAACATTTTGGCAGGAGGGCCACATCATCTCTCTGACACTGTGTCCGGGGGGCCGAATTAATTTACATTTCAAATTTGAATAAATTTACATAAATGAATATATTAGAGATGGAACTTACATGAATGAATGAAGGTCTTGCAGTAGCTCAAGGCCTATAAAAGGCCTTGCGCAAAGCAAGGCCGGCCTTTCCTTCACTGCCACTGCTGCATCACAGACGTGAAACAGCAAGTAGTGGAGGGAGCCCTTATCCCACAGCTTAGGTGAGAAGTCGAACAGTCGTTCTCTTGCTGACAGCAGTTGCTTTGGGCCAGCACGGGCTCCAAAAAGTCTCTGGAGGGCCAGAGACTCATTGGAGACTGGGGGCTCCCTGAGGGCCTGATTGAGAGCCCCTGAGGGCCACAGGTGGCCCCCGGGCCGGGGTTTGAGCACCCCTGGTCTAGAGCCTACAGCCTATTGGTCTAGTTTCTTTCTGCTGTTTGCTTTAACATCCATCAGACTATTAAAGCAAATCACCCAGTCAATCTATTTGAGCAACAGCAAATGCCACATCATACAGATTACAGGAATTGTAAGATTACAGGCTGTTATAGGAATTCTGTAGTTGGATGCTGAAGTATACCCAAAGATTAATGTCAAAACGTGTTCTCAAAACAAAGTGTTTCTTAAGTAGGAGCTATCCAAAAATCCCCCTTTTTTGGCAGGCTAAGATTATACAGTTATGAATTTTATGCAGTGGCATCACTAGGATTCGCGTCACCCGGTGCGGGAGGCCTGTGCATCACCCCATGCAGTGGGCGGGCAATGCCCCAGGCGGGCATGGTGATGTACCATCGCCCTGCCCCCACCAGTTTTTTGGCTGTACCTTTTGTTATAACACAAATAATTCAATGTGGTTTGTTTCATTGCATTCTGCATGAAATTACGCATTGATTGATATATAACATGATGGTCTTATTCCTCCAAGTTCTGATTTTAGTGATTTTGAAAACTTGTAGAGTCACACACATACACACCCGTGTCAACTTACTAACACCTTATTGCAGCAGTTCTCAAACTTTTAGCACTGGGACCCACTTTTTAGAATGACAGTCTGTCCAGGACCCACTGGAAGTGATGTCATGGCCAGAAGTGACATCAAGCAAATTAAAATAAATAATGATAAATAATTAAATTAAAATAAAATAATTAAATAAGGGGGAGCCAATCCTGCTCCACCAAGTGCATCTACTCTCAAGTAAGTCCTATTGTGGTCAATGGGGCTTACTCTCAGGAAAGTGTGGGTAGGATTGCAGCCTGTGAGCCTAATCCTATGCATGTCTACTCTGAAGTAAGTCCCAGAGTGGTCAATGGGGCTTACTCTCAGGAAAGTGGGGGTAGGATTGCAGTCTGTGAGCTCAATCCTATGCATGTTTACTCTGAAGTAAGTCCTATTGTGGTCAATGGGGCTTACTCTCAGGAAAGTGGGGGTAGGATTGCAGCCTGTGAGCCCAATCCTGTGCATGTCTACTCTGAAATAAGTTCCATATTGGTCAATGGAGCTTACTCTGTAGTTTGCCTGCAATAATCAATGAGATTTCCAGCCCTCCCCATTGCCCAGTTTAAAGTTCTTCTATTTCAGGCACATCAGAATAAAGACCCTCCTGGCTTCACAAGTGCAAAATTCTCCTTAACATTCAAGCCTCTTTTTTGTTCTTTTTAGGGGGGGAGGCTGCCTTCCAGAGTAGCTCCATTGGATCAGGACCATTCTGCTGTCCTCACATTCCCCTTTGCCTGGTCTGACCACCAGCCAAGGCACACCTGCCTACTCGCAAGTAAATGCAACTGTGAGGCTGCTTTGCTTTCCATAGGGCTCCATAGAATGGAAGGGAGGAACCTCCTTCTCCAGGGGCTGGATTCATTGGATTGGGACCATTCAGGTGTACTTGGACTCCTCTTCGCCTGCCCTTTCCGACGGACTAAGGCAAGTCTGCCTACTCATGAGTAAATGCACAATACGGCTCACTTTCACTTTCTATAGGGCCATAACTTTTGAAGGAAAGGAGCAATTTCAATTTGTTTTTTGCACTGCACTCCGCTGGCCATTCTGCATCCAACTGTGTATGACATGATGTGGTAGCTCCTACCGCCACAAAGTTAGCATGTCCTCCCCCAGGGCGTGTCACCCCCCCAGCATGTCACCTGGTGTGGCGCGCACCCCTCGCTCCCCCTAGCAATGCCAGTGCTTTTATGAAAGGGATTCTACCAAATGGGAAAGTGATGAGGAGCATCCCAATCCCGAGCTGCCCTGCATGCAGGGCTGCAGCAGTGTCAAAAATGCTGCCTCTGCATCCTGTACCCTCCAGGTAGCTGCCACCTCCTCCTCGGGAGAAGGGAACGTTCATCCCCTTCCTCCAGGTAAATTGAATAGCCTCACAATGTCGATACTCAATTCTATGATGACCTGAAGGTCGATGTAGAATTCAGAGCCTCCATGTGAGGCAACCTTTTACATGCCATGACTCAAGTAAGTAAGTAAGTAAGTAAGGAAGGAAGGAAGGAAGGAAGGAAGGAGGCTGAGAACACCCCCCCAATCTGCATGCCTCTGTCCCACTCCCACTCCCCACTCCCACAGGCTGCGGTGAAGAAGGCTCTTTTTGAACTTAGCATAACAATTTTTGCTTGTTAAGATAGTGCATCACCTTGACTTTTATATCAGTGCTGGACAGGTTACTGTGTAGTAACATAGAATGGCATGCAGCAGACAGCAAAACCTAACAGTGCAGGCCAGGGCTGGCCGGCGCTGGGCTAGCGCCGGAGCTCCGCCACTTGGAGTCACGTGGACTGTCAAGCAGCAGAGAGGTAGGTGGGGGTGGGGGAAGGTGAGGAGGAGGCATTCCAGGGCGGGGGGAGGCAGGGAGAGGTAGGGAATGACTCCAAGTTGGGCAGCAGGGAGGCAGGATCAGTGGAGCTTTGCTCTACTGGATCTTGAGCCTCCATGTCAGGCAAGGTTGAAGACTACTGGTCTGGATGATTTTAACCCCCTTATTACAAACACCTAAGAATGAGGAGATGTAGTGGTAGAATTGATATTGTATGAAATACATGGCAAGTTGCATCACATATACAGAACAGAATCCAAAAAATAACTCAACTAGTTCTGTCTCGCCAAAGGGACTTCTGTTTCATACCACATGGCAACTTGTTTTAAAACTTTAGAGGAGACTTTCAATAACAGGTTATAAGATAGGAGGTCAATTCTTTTTTCTGGCAGTCGACTACCCTGGGATTAAGTATGCATTTAGCTTTAAAATCATTTATATAATATTGATAAACTGGACTTTGTATACTGCAGTCTTCTGTAAAACGCATAAAACTCATGGTTTCCTTTGCTTAGAAAACAATAATATAACTTCTCCAAGAGGTCGTCTTTCAAAATAGAATTGAAAAATGAAATAAATGAAAGAATGTGCCAGAGGGGGAGCAGGAGAGGGGCCTGAGAAGGTGGAGGAATGGGAGTAATGAGGAAGAGGAGAAGCAGGCTCCCAAAGGCATCACTGGCTGGCTGGGGGGCGGGGATTTCCCTGGGAATGGGTTTCTCTGGATGTGATTTCTCTGGGAGTGCAGCTGGCCAGGGAACAGAAGAAGGGAATTGGAGGCAGTGTGGCAGCAGGAGAGAGGAGAAACTGCATGCTCAATCCCCAGCCCTGGTACCCCCTCCCCAGTTGGCAGGATTGGGCCCCCTGGATGTGCTCCTCTAACGCCAGGGGTGGAGCAAGGGATCCAGGCAACCAGGTTTTGGCACCCCTTTTGGAGACAGAAACAGGCAGCATCTCTGCTGTCTTACTGCAAGCTGCCCACCTGGGGAGAAGCAATCCCAGAAGTTGCAGAACAAGCACCACCGTAGCCAAGTACAGCAGGTGTAACCCCTGACTTTTCCTCCTCAGAGAGCAGCAGCAGCTTTGTCCATGGGGAGCCCTCCCCCACCCCACACTTGGCCAGTTCCCCTATCTCCTCAGATTGCAATCCTATGCATACTTACCTTGGAATAAGCCCCATTGACTATAATGGGACTTACTTCTGAGTAGACATGCCTAGAATGGGGCTGTCACACTGTGGCTGTGATGGACTTCTCCAGAAATTTCTCCAATCCCCTTTTAAAGGCATCTTGTCTTTAGAGACACCATCATCACATCATGGGGCAAGGAGTTCCACAGACTAATGGCAGAGTAGGCAGCTGTTGTTTTGTGGCTGCAGCCTACCTATAGGCTTGCTCACACTCTCTTAGCTCCAACCAAAGTAGTCCACAGCTAGAGCATGACAGCAATTAGAACAGGAAGTGAAGAGAGGCTTTTCGTCCCCTAAAGACCTTGTAGTGCACACCAAAAGGACTTTTCTTCCTGAGACATGCAGCAGCCATTCTGAGATGTCGCTCTGAGCTGGGGCTTCTCCTTCAGGACTGACCTGCCTAAATTGTGTTGAACACTTTCCTGAGGACTCCAAGTGGAGGGAGCAGGGCCAGGTCTGTGTAACATAAGGAACTGTGGAGGGATGTGTGTGCTTTTCCTTGGCTCATTTAACTACGTTGCATGTTGTTGGCATCCTTCAGTCTCAGAAGACTATGGTGTCACGCTCTGAATGGTGGTTCTGGAACAGAGTGTCCTCTCCAGTGCGTGAAGCCTGGGTAAAGTAGGTATGGAGGATAGACTGTTACCCATGCAGCAAATCCCCCCTCTCCATGTCACTGAAATGGTCCAATGGAAAGGCAGAGACCAATACGGTTGGTTCCAGCGGCGTCGCAGGAGTTGCCAGAACGTGACAGTGTTCAGCCATGAACTGCCTCAGGGACTCGGGCTCCGGATTTTGCCTCGAGGTTGACTCCTGAAGCCTTTTCCATAACTGGATGTAGCCACAAGGCAGTGGAGGTTTGGGATCAGAGTTTTCCTTCTCTCAAATGAGCTGCCTTCCCAGGCTGACGAGTCCCATCTACCCGGTGGCTGTTTAGTCGCCTCTTACGACAAGTACAGCCAAACTCAGGGCCTATTCTTATCCCCAGTCCCCAGGGGAATTGCATGACTTGTCTATAATCCCCTTGTGCTTACCCTCTCCCTTTTTGAGGTGTTTTTCCACACTTAAAAGAGGCAAGGGCTGTGCGTAATGTGGTCTGGTGTGGGGGAAAATAGCTGGACTGAATTGGGTGGGTATGAAAACCTCTGAGTTGGGGAGGGATTATGTGTTCCATGTATTCCATGTAAACCCAAGACTTGCACAACTAGTGAAGCAAATGCAAGCACAACCATCACATTAATTATTAAATAATTCTTCTTATGCATTACAAATTTAATTGTATTTTTTGTGTGCGAGGATGGGGGGTTGCATGCGGTCCCTGCTGTCTCCAAATTTTGCCTTAGTGGTCCCTAAGCTCCTAAAGGTTGGGAACCACTGAGTTAGACAGACAACTGAAAGATCATATGCTGTCAGCAGAATGGCAAATGGCAACTAATCTATGTTTGCACAATACAGGTGGTACCATATTTTTTCTAAGGACAGATAAGGGAAAATGGCTTTTTCTTTTTTCTTTTTCACTTCTGATTTCCTGGTGTATTATTTATTTATTACATCTATATCATGCCCGAGTTTATAGGAAAACAAAGTACCTTGCAAACAATTGCTAGGCTATTTCCCAACTGGGCAGCTTACAGGGGCAAGCCTGCTTAACTTCAGCAGCAGAACTGGAGCATGTATCTTCAGCACATTATCTGTGCTTGTCTGAGTGTGCAGTATTTCATCATGTTTCCCTCCTCTGAATGATTTCTTTGCATTTTCTTTGTGACAGATGTGATGCGCAGAAGCTCTTTTCATTAGATTCGCAGGGACTTCTAAAATATACCACTTCCAGTGGTAGACTTAATCACGTGAATGTGTATATTCAATCATCCAGGAGAACCCAAACATCAAGAATCAGCCTTACCTTTCATGAAAAGAATATACCCCAAATGTAGATTGGTTAATACATTATGAATCAGCTCGAATGTGAAGCTGAGCATGTACAACTGAGATTGCTCAAGGCTGCCACATTTCTACACCTACATGCTAGGCTGGCTGGTTCATATGGTAATTACAGATCTATTCATAGTTGATGAGTAATTGCCACAGTGAAACTTGGAAACCATTTTTACAGTGTTTTATACCAATGTAATTGGTTAACTCTTTGTTTTTAAAATTATCTTGTGTATACAAATGCACCCTTAATGGTACCTTGCTCAGATCCAAAGATTGTGTATGCAGATGTGTGTCACCTCCTTCCCCCCCCCCCGCCCCCATCAATCTCCTGGTTATTGGAATTCACTGAGTATTCTTATTCATGCTAATGTGAACCTTTGGTGAATAGTATTTTTGTTTGGTTTTGATCATCCAATTAGATGAAAATACTGGATGACTCGCAAGATATTCACATAATTAAGGCAACATATGTGTGTGTCACACACATGCACACAAAAACACACTCAGGTGGGCCACCGTATCTGCAGGGGTTCCATTCCCCCCACCCCACCCCAAGGATATGGAAACTATGGATACAGGGGAACATTGTATAGATAGTGCCCCCTCACACACCCATTATGGCACCTTTTTATTTCTGTAGTAGCACTTGCAGCGCAAGTGTTTCTTGCTTAAACATTTTTGCTGAACTAGCCTGCATGCTACAGAGAGGTTAACAGAAAGCAGATTTAGCTGCAAATCCAATTTGAGTCTTGCTTCTGCCAGGAGATCATTAGGAGACCTTAGGTAAGTCCTCACCACTACCACCCCCAGCCCAGCCTCAACTCCCCAGCTTCAGTACGGGAATAATATTTATTTAAAGTTCTTTGAATACTCAGAGAGCTACACACGTGTTAAGTATTAAATATTAATCAATAAATGCTTTGGGGGGGGGGCTTAATTTACCAATTACAGCTGGCAGCCCTGTTTAATCCATATCCATAAACACACACATGCATATTCAGTAGAAAATGAAACGTGGTCTACACATACAATACGTAGAGCTGAGCGAAACTGCTCCAGTTTATGAAACATACGAAACTTCAGCTCAGCTCATATGCCCTAAAAGCATCACAGAACATTCACTTCCTCCAAGTTCAAATTATATCAGGCTGGCACCCAGGCAGTCAGCGGAGGCATCATTTTAAACTAAGCAAGGAAAGGCGAGAACTTGGCTCCCTGTGACACTGCTGCTGTCTTTGTCTAATATGCAAGCCACCCACTTTAATGGCTTTTCATAAATAATTCAATTTTTAATTATGCTTGGAGGCCTTGACCTGAAGAGGGGGGAAAAGGGAAAGAAGACTGAAGCCCCATCCAATTGGGTGAGCAGCAGCTGAGCTCTTTTCACTAAGCTTTTTTTTGTGCCCAATAGTAGGTGCACCTGCGTCCAAAGCTGTGAAGTGCCTTTCTGATACATTGGAGAGGATTACAGATGGGCTTGGAGGTGCAAAGCATTAATGCAGATTGAGTTACCATGTGCTCCTCCCTTTCAGAATGTTTGTTTACTACACATATCTGCATAGATTACCAGTGCTCAGTGAAGAACTTGTACTGCACTTTCAAGTGGGCAAAGCACACTATCTTGATGTTGTCCTTACAACAACACTGCAAGGTGAGTAAATATTATCTCCATTACTGCAGTTGGAACTGAGAGGGAAAAACTTGCCAGTGTCATCTAGTAAGTTCATGGCACTGGCAAGATTCAAATGAGGAAGTCCTGATTAACAACTCTTGCCCCAATCCTAACCCCCACCGCTAGCGCCAATGCAGCCATGCCATGGAGACGCACACTGCATCCAGTGGTGGGGGGGGACTACCTTGTCAAGGTGTTCCCTCTTGCTCCCGTACCTCTAAGTAAGCCCTCTGATGTCTTCACTATAAGACCCTTCAGACCCACACTATAGCTGGCAGACGTCTGAGAAGAATAAAGGAGAGGGGCTTACAAAGGAACTAGGATAGGACCCTGGCACACTCCGGTGCAGTTGGGAATTCAGTATTGTAATCCCACATGCTAGAAGATCATTGCTATAGTAAAACTGTACAACTGTAAAACTGTACTACTTGTAGTTGTCCCTGCTCTGGGTGTTTAAGAAAGGAAATGTTCTGCTTTAAAAACCAACAAACTCTATTTCATATTTTTGAAAAGAAACAAGGACACCATTCACAGAACTACCTTCCACTGGTGTTTATGTAATTCAACAATATGCAAATAACAGATGTTATAAAGCAGAGGTTTTCAAATTGTCTATCTCAGAACCCTTTCCAACCAATCTATCTGCCAATTAGTTTGCATGCAACTACCACAGAACCCTACTGCATTGCCT
This sequence comes from Tiliqua scincoides, assembly GCF_035046505.1. NCBI lineage: Eukaryota > Metazoa > Chordata > Lepidosauria > Squamata > Scincidae > Tiliqua > Tiliqua scincoides. The sequence continues at coordinate 22,377,410 of NC_089827.1, read as the reverse complement.
GCCCAATCCTGTCCTGCACTATTGGTGCCTATCCAATAGGAGGACAATCAGAGAGCCAGCAGAAGGCTAGTAATTTTTTTTTAAAGGAGATAGGATCTGGCACACACAAATGCTGCCAAGACGCAGTCCCTCCCTCCCCTTCCCTCTCCTGTTCTTACCTCAAATTCCTGCTGCCCTTCCCCTCCCCTCCCACAACACACCTCCATCACCAACTTACCAGCACAGCACATCACTGTCCATTTGCTGCTGCAGCCTAGAAGTGCAAGATAGTGGTCTGGCTTTCATGCTGCCATAAAGGGCCTTGCACTGCACAATACTAGTTGCTCATGTACAGACCTGGCCTGTTGGGTCTCATTCATTATTTCTCCTCATGGACACAGCACATGAGAAAAATCAATTATCATGGGCAATTCTGGGATGCTACTTTGCCATTACTGATCAGCCTACAGATAAACTTTTTCAACTGGCAGCTCCCTTAACTTGCTGGGCCATTGGCCATGGCTCCTCATTCCTAATCCTATACACCAATGTTTGTCAACCATGGTACAATGGTAGTTGAGGTAGTGTCCGGTGGTACTTGCAGGACACCCAGACCATCTCCATCTGGCAGTGAGACTAGCAACGCAATATGACAAACTGTGGTAGGAGGCTCTGCTTGTGTGCAGAACTCCAGTATGTGCTTTTTGCATGCTCAAAAAAGCCCTCCCATCCACCATGAACCTCTTACGGGTGTTTGTTGCATTGCATCTGGCCTCCCAATCCCAAAGTAACTGGTGATGACTTCATCATCATCAGTTATTTCTGATGGTACTTCCAATTGGTGGACCATACGAAGTGGTACAGCGAGAGACAGACATTGAAAAATGCTGCTATACACTGAAAAGGGTTGTAGGTTTTTCGCAAGGATTCTGGGGCTCTCCTGGCTGGTTTCTGCAGCTCCCTGGAGAGCCACAGCTCACAGTTTGGGAACCATTGCAGTAAGGTGAAACGTAGGATAAAAATGGACATAATAAATAAACTAACCTTATTAAGGAATCTGATAGATTTCTGAAAAACCATTGTTAGATAAGTAGTAAAACATTGCAGTTCACACGATCCCAAGGTATACATACTAATTAAGGCCTCATTAACAATAACAGAATTATGAACTCAATGGCAAGTCATATAGTGTTGGGTTTAGACGAGAAAACCCCCATTTGGCCACAAAATTCACTGGGTGACCTTGACCAAGTTACCAAAGTTATTCAAATGAGCATTCAAAGGATGAAGATAAGAACTTGAAACTATAGGTGCACCCCATATCCTTGGGGGTTCCATTCCAGCAGCCCCCACAGTTACCTGAAACTGCAGATATAGGTGAATACCTGCACCTCCACCCTCCAGAGGTAAGAACAGCTCTGCTCCCCTTACCTCTGGGGGGTCCTACGAGCCCAGCAGAGGCTGTGGATGTCCCTCTGGGGCTCCCCAATATAAGGCATTAAAAACATCACTTCTGGTTTTTCTGTAAGACTGTCATTATTTGAGCTGCTAGGCTCAGAGGCCCCTTGCCTAGGTCCTTTGCCTCCAGAGGGGGCGTGCGCAGGAAGGCCCCGTGGACCCAATTCGTGAATAATTGAATCCGCAGATAGGAAGGCAAGGCTATTTGTTATCAAAATTCATAATGAGCTTAACTAAAGGGATATGGACAGGTTGCTTTATATATGCCATGTCCTGCAAACTGGAAAAGATTTTGCTCCAAATTTTTATCTTCACCTAAGCAATGGGTTCAGTGGCCGACATAACCTCAGGGCAATGGGAAGGTTTTGTTCCTTCTCCAAACAAAAGACCTTCAATATACATAAGCTGTACGAATGCTTCATGTAAAGCCTGCCTCAAGGTAAGGTTGCTCTAGTAAGTGTAGAAAGAAGTTCCTACATAGTGTGCATAGCTATGCAGCTGGGAACATTTCAGCAGCTGCACCTTCTGTCATTATATTGCATTGCTGGGAGGAGATAAACTTGCTAAACCTCTTCTATGCAACCTGTAAAAGCACATAATCTCGTTAACCTGTCAGTAACCCAGAACAATCTAGAGAATTGGACAGCTGCTGGAATGAGTGATCCTATCACCTTGGGGGCAAATGGTCCCAATCACGCTAGACTTGCTGCCATACAACACTGGCATGATGTAATTTTATATTCTATACACATGGGCACAGTCATTTGTGATTACAATGGCTCAAAATCAGTGAAGGAGGCATTCCAGAAATCATGCCAGCCGTGTTTACAGGACCCACATGGAAGCACTCTTCCTAGAAATGGTGCCTCTCTATGAGTATTAATTGTCCCTACAATTCTTTTATTGGATGAGCGTCTCTTACAACAAAACACAAGCTAATCCCTTCTTCATAATTATTTTTAGATTGTCACAAATTGCAATACATTCCAAACTTTGGTAGGTCAGAGCGGAACTGTGCATATCGATTCACCCATCCATTCGTTCCCAAAAGCTCACAACAGAAAACAAACCAAGCTGATTATGGCTCTGATTCAAGAACAATTCTGAAGTACTGCTGTTGAGTCCTGCTTCAATTTCAGTGTGAACACTTGCAGTACTATCAATAATAATTTGTCCAAAACTTAATTTCATACATTTTAACAATTTTTTTTTTTGTAATATGACAAGGCAGAGTGGATTACAATACGTTAAGCGCGCCCATTGTGACCCACCAAGACAAAGTAGGCCGCCAGCCATTATATTGTGACCCACCAAGAGCTGGAAATATGTGCACACTTCTTCAACCTCAGCAATAATAGAAGGGGCCTTTGGTGAAGTGCGTTCCTCTTTGTGATTCACAACTTATGTAGGCCAGATATACGGGGGGGGGGGGCCTGTATCTGTGGATCCCATATCTGCAGTTTCACTTGCACTTTCAAGTGCTCCCCTTGCCACCAGAGGGTCTTCTGAGCCCTGCAGAGGTTATGCGCATCCATGTGTGGCCTCTATGGATTCCAGAATGGCCGCTCAGGCAAAAAAAAAGTCAGTTCCGGGTTTTGTTGTAAAAGCAGAAGTGACTTTTTTTAAAAAGACAGTAGGAGGACCAGGCAAGCCCCAAAGATAAAACCAGAAGTGACATTCTTAGGGCTTTTAAAGGTATTAGGAGGGTGGGGAAACCTCAGAGGACTTCCTCATTCCTCCTAATGCCTTTTAAAGACCTAAAAGCATAACTTCCAGTTTTACGGAACAAACCCCAGAAGTGAAGGTTTTGGTCTAAACGGCCATTCTGAGGTCCACAGAGGCCGAGCATGGTTACATGCAGTCTTTGAAGGGCTCAAAAGACCCTCTGGAGGCGAGGGAAGCACATCTCCCCTCTGGAGGGCAGGGGGGGTATCCCTCGTAACTGCGGATTCATATATCTGGGGGAGGTCCAGAACAGAACCCCCCCATAGATACCAGGACACGTCTGTAATAGTTACTTTCAGGAAAGGCCAGAAAATATCTTCTTTCACCCAAAAATGGGATTTTGCTTTTTTGTTTGTTTTTGCTTTTTTGAAGGAGAAATGTTGCCCATCCACTTGATAATACTACCAGTTTGACTTTTGTTGACTGCCTGCCTAATGAAACATTTAATTTACAGCTCTGCTAAAAAATAAGACCATCATTTTTTCCCCTTAATTTTGCTTTCTGCCTTACAAGGGGCTACTTGCTTCAATCAGTGCTAGAGGTGGAGCAGAGTCTAGAGCAAATGTCTAGATTTTATATTTTGTAAAGCTGGGAGTGCAGCCATTATGGATACTTTCTCATCCCAGAAGTACAAACTGAGATCACATCTATCACTTGACAATCCTAAACAACAGTAATATGTGAGCACCTCCTGACTCCACCATACAGCTTTTACAAAATGCAGACAATGAGGGCTAGGCCAAGATCACCACCCTTTCTTTGTGTGCTTGCTTTACTTAACCATTCAGACTGGTGAAGTATTCTAGCACACTCAAAAGTTTGGTTCATATTTTAAGTTTTGGAGTCATAATAAAGGTATTACCAGCATGTGACTTTTGAACCTTTCTTTATGGGCCAGCACATCTGCCTACAATTTTTAAGAAAGTCTAGGGTCAAACTAGATGTGTGCTAAATGTTCAGCATGGTTAAATAGGAGGGACAGCTTTACTCAGTGGTTCCCAAACTGTGTGCCACGGCTCTCTGGGATGCCAGCAAAACCAGTCATGGAATCCACTTTTCTTTTTTTAGATCTATGGCAGGGAATCACAGCCAAAATGACACAATTCCAATTTTGGCCAGAAGTTCACTGGGAGCATATGTCACTCTAGGTCAGGACTATCTCTATGTTTACTATCTCATAGTAAACCTTTGGGTGCCTTTTGGGGAGAAAGGTGGAGTGTAAATAAATAAATAAATAAATGTGTGTCAGATTGCTTGAAGGGCAAGATACATATTCTTATTGTTATTAATGAATTGCACAAATATTTACATGTAAGTGTGAATGTAAGCGGGGAGCCATGGCCAACAGCCAGCAGGTCAAGAGACTCAAGAGTTGAGTTTGGGATACCGCTGGTTTTATTCATAAATACTGCATGAACAGGGTTGCAAAACATGGAGATAGCATGGTCAAAATAGGGGGCTTTCACAGTTTGCCCCTCCCATGATTTTGATCCCAAGTGCATCTCCTATAAAGCATAATCCTATGCATGTGTACTCAGAGGTAAGTCCCACTGTATTCTGTAAGGCTTATTCCCAAGAAAGTATTATAGCTCTACACAGTATTTTTAGTTTGTTCTTAACTTCCAATAAAAGTCACTGAAATGTTTTAAAAACTGAAAATAGCACATGGGGGGAATTGGAATCAAAACCACAGCTGGGGACAAAGTACTGGAGTCCCCCTACTCCTCACCACTGTTTCACAAGGGTTCATTCCCCCCTCCCCGTTTATAAATAAAACTTCCACCACTTCCATTAGACCAAGTTACACACTTGGGCAGTTTGTTATAAGTATTTGAGGATATGGATGTTCAAAACATGCCCCTACACTGCTGTTTAAATCTCCCCCAAAGTTTTTTTTAAAAAGTGTGGGAAATTGGCACTATAACTTTTCAGGGGTGGGGAAGTGTGCCTAACCCCCTCTCATTCCCACTCTGAAAAGCTTCCCAGCCAAATCTCCAAATGGCAGTTCTAAGGGCAACAGGAGCATGTTCTGAAACAGAAATCCTGAAAAGGACAATAAGAGATACATCTCCACCTTCTACGTTCCTATATAAAAGAATGAAAACTATAGCAACTGAAGCTGTCAGTTCATGCTTTTCACTGCATTAGTAGCCCCACTGAAACTCAGCACTACTCTTAGGCCTGGTTACTGCCTATTGCATTTCTTACTCTCAAAATGAGTTTGGAAAGCTCTCAACACTCAGACAATGGGCAAATGTTCTTGAACAAGGTGTGAAGGGACAGCTTGTTCCTTTATAGCCATTAACACTACACAGCCACTCATTAATAAGTGTAATCATCAAATGCATCCCTTCCCCTTCTGATATTTATGATTCAGGCCACAGGCAACATCTTTATATTGGCAGTTTGGGAATAGCATGAGGCAGCAGCTTACCCCAGCAACTCAAAACTGCATTTTCACATGGAACAAAACACTTCATCAATAATTCAGAGGACAGCACTTGCTAAGCATTAACTCACAACCTGATCTGTAAACAAGTACTGGCCTTTGGCACAATTGACACTGTGCTGTCACTTTGCTTTAATCAAAAGAGAAATTTATGGCCTACAATCAGGGCTTCAAACCCACACATTCAGTTAAGTGGCAACACCAAGAATGAAACTGGTTTGCCAGCTTACCTACCCTGTGCAATGGCATAAAGTAGGAACACCACCAAAATGTTCTACTTGCCTAAAGAATCTTACAGCCCAATCCTACTCACCAGCTCAAGCCAGTACAGTGTTGGCCGTGCCAGCGCAGGGTGTCACAAAACATACTGTAAAGCACGTTTGCAAACATACTGTAAAAGTACCTTGTGAGTAAGCAGTGGTGGCAGGAAGGCCTGCACCATCATGCCGGTGCTGAATCCAGAAGCAAAGCCCAACAGAGCAGGTAAGCTCCTGATGAGCAGTACAGGAGCAGGAAAGGAGGAAACAGGGAAAGGAGGAGTATAATGGGATGGAGGGAGAGTCGAAAAGGGGCTTAATACATCTGTGAAAGTGGACTGTAGTCCATGGAAGCTTGTGCTATAATACATTTATTAGTCTTCAGGGTGTTACACAATTCTTGGTTGCTTCTGTTCCACACGGTCTATATCAGATCTCAGTTGTGGGGTGATAATGTCATCAGAATGTATGAAGAGCCTTGCTGAATCAGACCAAAGTGCCATCTAGCCCAGAATACCATTTCACATAGTGCCATCCACAAGCAGAAGAGAAAGGCATACTTCACTCCCACCATTACTTCCCTGCAACTGATATTTAGAAGCAAGCTATCACTGAACCTGGGGCCTGAACCTGTCACTGAACTATAGCCATTCTGACTCCTTGCTATTGCAACACCTGCTCTCCATGAACTTGTCCAATCCCCTTTTAAAGTCACCCAAGTCAGGGGCTATCACCACTATCACCAAGTCAGGGGCTATCATTTGCAGCAACAAATTCCACAGACTAATAAGATATTGTGTGAAGAAGTATTTACATTGGTCCAGCTAGAATCTGGGTGACACCTGGATGACAGGTGGATGACTCCTAGTTTCACTGGATGACACCTAGTTCTATTATTGTGAGGGGGGTAAAACTTATCTCTATTCATTTTATCAAGCATGACCCCTGTTGCTTGGGTACTTACCACGGGGCGAGGGGCTCCTCAGGACGCGGGGCGGCAGATCGGCCGTGGGACCCGAACCCACTGTCCTGGAGTGAGTTGCGCTGGCAGGGCGGCTGGGGAACCAGCAAACCCAGCTACGTCAACATTGCAGTTCTGCGGCATCAACTGCTCATCCACTAGACCAGCCATGGAGCTGGCCTCCTGACTGAGCTGCCGCACTGCGCAGCTACATTGGGGCCCAGCCAGGTTACGGAGTGGCCTGAGATCCCATGATATCTCGGAACAGTCTCAAGCCCAGAAGGGGTGGGCCTCGGTAGAATGCCTCTGCTGCACCAGACCTGTAGTTCATGCTAGGCATAGGGGCTCCCTGGACAAACCCTCCTCTTTCCCAGGGAAAAACTGAACCTTAGGAGCTCCTATCAAAGCCACTCTCACAGTAGCATCTGCAAAGTGAGGAGACATGACAAACCACTGTACTTCCCATATGAGAGACTAGGCAGACTCTGGGTTAAAATATCAACAGTCTAATATAAAAGTCTAACCAAAAGGGGAATAACTAAATGGTCAAGACAGGTGGATAAAGAGGAAATGAACTTGGCAAAGCGGGTTTCCCAAATGTAATGATAATTGACACCAGCAGATGGAGCCGAAGCACTGCACGCTGCTTAACCAGAACAGATGCAAGTTAAGCAGGAACTTTGTATGCCTACTGGCAAAACTGCCGCACCGACCCGCCCCCAGGCCTGCCACTCACTGGTGTCACTAGGGGAGTGCGGGGGGTGCGGGCCGCACCGGGTGACGCGCCACGGGGGTGATGCGCCCTGGGGGAGGATGTGCTAACATTCTGGGAAAGAACGCGCTAACATGTTAGGAGCTACCGCATCAGGCCATACACTGTTGGATGCGGAATGGCCGGCGGAGTGCAGTGCAAAAAACAGAATTGAAATCACTCCTTTCATTCAAAAGTTATGGCCAAAAAACCGGAAGGAAAAAATGCATGGAGCCCTATGGAAAGTGAAAGTGAGCCATAACGTGTGTTTACTTGCGAGTAGGAATACTTGCCATAGTCCGATGGAAAGGGTAGGCTGAGAGGAATCCAATGACACCAGAGTGGTCCCGATCCAGTGAATGCAGCCCCCCAAAAAACACCCAAGAAACTCCCCCCTCCCAGTTGCAAGTCTGAGCCTGAAACGAAGCCACATGGCCGCGTTTACTCATGAGTAGGTGGACTTGCCTTAGTCAAGACAGGCTGAGAGGCTCCAAGGACGTCAGAATAGTCCTGTTCCAATGAATGCAGCCTCCAAAAACACAGAGAAAGAGGTCCCCCCCCAGCAGCGAGTCTATGGAGCCCTATGCAATGTGAAGCAGCCTCATGTTGTGTTTACTTGCGAGTAAGCAGATGTGCCTTGGCTGGTGGTCAGGCCAGTCAAAGGGGAATGTCAGGACACCAGAATAGTCCCAATCTGATGGAGCTGGAGTGCAACAAATGCTCCAGAAGGTGCCCCCCCCCCCACTAAAAAGGCTTCAACTGGTAAGGGGAGAGTTATCTATTTTGCACTTGTAAAGCCAGGTGGGTCTTTGTATTGATATGCTTGAAACAGAAGAACTTTAAACTGGGCACTGGGGAGGACTGGAAATCTCACTGATTCTTTTTGGGGGGTTGTTATCACAGGCAGGCTACAGAGTAAGCTCCATTGACCACTATGGGACTTACTTCTGAGTAGACATGCATAGGCTTGGGCTCACAGGCCGCAATCCTACCCACACTTTCCTGAGAGTAAGCCCCATTGACCACAATAGGACTTACTTCAGAGTAGATTCACTTGGTGGAACAGGACTGGCTCCCCCTTATTTAATTATTTCTTTTATTTTAATTTAATTATTTATAATTATTTTAATTTGCTTGATGACACTTCTGGCCATGACATCACTTCCAATGGGTCCTGGACAGACTGTCATTCTAAGAAGTGGGTCTGAGTGCTAAAGGTTTGAGAACTGCTGCAATAAGGTGTTAGTAAGTTGACATGGCTGTGTGTGTGACTCTACAAGTTTTCAAAATCACTAAAATCAGAATTTGGAGGAATAATCCCATCATGTTATATATCAATCAATGTGTAATTTCATGCAAAATGCAATGAAACAAACCACATTGAAATATCTGTGTTATAATAAAAGGTACAGTCAAAAAACTAGTGGGGGCAGGGCGATGGCACATCACCACGCCTACCTGGGGCGTTGCCCCGCCCACTACATGGGGTGACGCACAGGCCTCCCGCACCGGGTAACACGAATCCTAGTGACACCACTGCTGCCACTGGACTTATGAAATGTTTGCAGACCAAAAGACAAAGCTACAAGCAAAGCCACTTTGAATGCCTGGCAGGGAGATAAAGCAGGATATAAATCCGTAAATAAATAAATAAATAAATTTCCTCTGCAAAACCAGAAGTGATAGCCTTCTAAGGGCTTTACAAGGCTTTCAGAGGGATGGGGAGCAGCATGTGGCTTCCCTGGCCTTCAGAACACCTTTGGGAAAGGCCCTCAGGGGTACCCCTTAAATTGGCGCACCAGCCGAATGAGTGCTGCGGGGGTAAGGGATGGATAGCAGCATGGCGCCGCGCTCCAAGCCTGGTGCCCAGGGCATTTATCCCCCTTGCCCCTCCAGGTGCACCACAGACACGGTTTTCTATATTTATTTAGTTACTGAATTTTTATACCGCTTTTCTCTCCGTATGGGAGAGAACTATGAATATACCCAAGAACATGCTTTCAGACCTTGCTGATGCTGCTTCCTACTAAACATTCTTTGTGGTTGTGACAACACCCACCCCCATGTCTAAGAAAAAAGAACCACTGCATTTGGATACATTTTGCAGCTGAGAACTCACAATCATTCAGTAAGCAAATCCCATGCAAATGTTTGTGCTTATGACTATCACTTTTTGACACAGTGATAAAAAAAAATCTTGGAAGCCACTGCAGACAGAAAAAGGTTGCACTGACTCCTGGAATTTCTCAAGATTACTACACTAGCAGAAATGTGTCTGCAAACTGTGCTGAAAATATGTGAGGCACTGATCACAAGCTGTTAGTATATTTAAAGATATCATTCATGAACAACCTACATTCTACAGTGTGGATGAGCAACATGCATATGTTTGGGTTAACGGGCAAACTGACATGTACTTATGCATGGATGTTCAAACCCCCAAATCAGTTTCTGTACTAATAACATTTAAAAATTCTTATCTTAGAATTGTAAGCATCTAGATGCTTCTCCTCCTCCTGTCACAAGAGGGATCAAGCCACACCTAAAGTGTGCAGTACAGGCCACGCCTTGTTATCCACTGGGGTTCCATTCCAGAACCTTAAGTGGATTTAAAAAAAATTAATAGATACCAAATCAGTGGAAAAATAGCTTTAAAGACCCAGGTTTCTTGCTCCTCCATTGTTGCCCCAAAATGAATTGGTATAGACACCTATAACGCATTCATCCACTGGGGTGAATAATGGAATCCAGTGGAATATCATTATGTCTGAATGCAGTATAGTGTCTATACCGATGCATTCTGGGATAACAATGGAGGAGCAAGAAACCCAGAAGTGGGTCTTTAAAGCTATCTTTAACCCCAAGAAGCTTGTAACCAGTGTGATTTAACAGCATGAAAGTAGGAAATGGTATTTTGGTGCTTTTTTCCCTTGTTACAAGGCATAGAAGGTGGACCCCCCCCCCCGGGTATCAGTGGCGAGTCAAATCAGTGGATGCCAAATCAGTGAATAATGAGGCACAGCCTGTATAATCAGGTCCTCATCACTGTGCCAATGATATTTACTGGGTTGATAATCCCTGTCCCAAGAGCCAATGATATTTACTGGGTTGACATTTCTCACCAGTAAGTGATATCTGATAGGTAAAATGGAAACATTCTTTGCCAGATAAAACCAAATATGAAACTGCAGACTATAGAGCTCTATGAAATTATTCAGATACACAAAGTGAAATATTATTCTCCTTTACATAGCCCACAGCCTAAATTCATGCCATTTTAGGAGATCAAGAACCCAAATTAACATTTAAACAGCAAACATAATTAAACTGACCCAAACACCTACTAATATGATAGATTCTATGATTTTACTAAGCCAAACTGCAGTGGAATCACTCTGTAAAAGGAACATCCCTTTTAAATTAAACTACATTTTTGTTTTCTTTTAATTTTACATTTGCATTGCAGGTGTGCTTTGTAATATTTTCTAGAATCTTTTTTCTTAACTGAGAAATATTTAAAGACAAATTCCTATGCTTTGTTTCATCCTTTTAGATCTAATACATAGCACAAGGCCTTTTGCCACCAACTGATATTTTTAGATCCTTTTTCTTGTGCCCTCCAAGAACTCTTGTACAAAAGATCTGGAAGAACCAACTATGGCAGCACAGGATTATTGCCTTTTTTGTCTTGTTCCAGTGCAGGATGGCATGTTACACAGAATGTACTACAGCCTGTGAAGTGAACATCTGTCTTCCATACACAGATGTCAAGTGATGCCCCCTGCACAAAAATAAACCAGTGAAAATGTGTAAAAGCGATATACTTTGTTGCACTGATCCACTTGCCTCTAATTCTTCTGCCATCTAGTTTATCCATAGAAGCAAGAATTGCCATCTTTCTCTATTGTGTTGGACTTCTTCCCCACAAGTCATCTTAATATAGAACCCATTCAAAGATCTCACAGCAGGAATGGGCTCTTCTATTGAAACGGAGTTGACTTGTCAAATGTACCATTTACTAATGATCCAGGCTCCACTTGCTGTTTTTCCTAGCTATCTGTCTTTATTTTGGATAAATCAGTCCCCTACCCTAAAGACCTAGTTACACATTATATGCAAAACGTGTTAGAAAAATCCAATGGCTACTTTTCCTAGGTAAAACATTGTCAGGGATTTGGATCAGAAGAGCAGAGGAGAGCTTAAACCATTTCTGCCCAACATTGCATATACACAACAGGGATCAAATGTGTACACCTGCGGGCTGGGCAAAAGTGGCTTAAACGATCGCCATCTGCTACTGCTCCCTTCAAAATCAGTTGTCCTCCCAGAACCCCAAGTCACTTGTCTTTCTCATGATTCCAAACACATTTTTGAAACTACTCAAGGGAGTAAGAAGCATCCATCTGAAGCAGCAGCGAGCAGGAAAATGGTTGAGCACTTCTTCCTCATGCCACTTCTCTCCCAAAGAGAGAGACGTGAACGGATGCATGCAGTTCTGCCCTGGGACTGTGGGAAGAAAACAGTTTTTCAGAAAGACACAGGCAGCCTGTAGATCTGTCACAGAACTGTCATTGCTCATGTACCACACGTACATTTTGCATATCTCACCATTGTCTCTCATCAAAGTGGGTTTGCAGATTTGTACAGTGCTTCATGCACTGCTCTGGAAAAAGTCAAAACAAGCTCTCTCATACACACACACACACACACACACACACACACACAGTGGTGCCTCGCATAACGAAATTAATCCGTTCCGCGAATCCTTTCGTTATGCGAAATTTTTGTTGCGCGAATCACGTTTTCCCATAGGAATGCATTGAAATCTAATTAATGCGTTCCTATGGGCAAAAGTCAAAATGAAGTCAAATTTGGTTTACAAAGTGTTTATTACGTACTCTTTAAAGGCATACATACTGTACAGAGGATTTCTAAAATTTGAAGCATACACGAAATTTTTAATTTTTAAAAAATTCGTTATGCGAAGCACGGACCTAAGAAGTTTTCGTTATGCGAAGCACGGGCCTAAAAAAATTTTCGTTATGTGAAGCAAGGCCAGAAATTTTCGTTATGCGAGTTACCAAACTCAATTGAAAAACTCTTTCGTTATGCGAGTTTTTCGCTGAGCGGGGCATTCGTTATGCGAGGCACCACTGTATATATATATAATAAAATTATTTTCAAGTATATGAATGTGTTCTGCCACATACAGGTGGAGCCTATTTATCCGCGTTAGTTCCATTTCATGATTCGGCACGATTAGCAAAAAACGCGTTGTGCTAAATTCCATAGAGTTACGCAAATACGCTGCAGCCTGACATTTCCGGATGGAAGGAAGCTAAGGCAGCTGTTATCAATCCCCTCCCCTCCGTACTCAGCCCTCCCGTTGCCAGCTGTCCTGCTTCTTTCTCAAGTGGGATACTGAGCTTTTAAAAGTCCAGTCTTATGCCTGCCTACTCAGAAGTAAGCCCCACTGTAGTCAATGGGGCTTGCTCCCAGGAAAGTGTGAATCATTTTGTTTGTTCAGCTGGAGCAGGAGAGCCTGCACCATCTGGGGAGGAGGAATTTGGGAAACACTCCCTGGCTTTTTTAAAGCAATCTCCACTCCTCCCCCTCCTGCCTCCCCCTCCGTACTCAGCCCTCATGGTTGCCAGCTCTCCTGCTTCTTTCACAAGTGGGATGCTGAGCTTTTAAGAGTCCAGTCCTATGCGTTTCTACTCAGAAGTAAGTCCCGTTCCAGTCAATGGGGCTTACTCCCAGGAAAGTGTGGAGAGGATTGTAGCCTTGCTGGGCTGTTTTGTTTCCATAGACTGGAGCACAGAGAGCCTGCACCATGGGGGGGGGGAGAATTTGGCAAACACTCCCTGGGTTTTTTAAAGCAATCCCCTCTGTTGCTACTGCACCTGCCCCTGTGTGTGTGTGTGTGAATGAGAGAGAGGGAGAGAGCTCCACGTGCTCTGGCTACAGAGGTTTTCCGCCCCGCCTTCCCTTCTTCAGCCTCTTTGATGGCTCAGGGGCTCCAAGAGTGTTACTGTTCCTGAAAGGGAACAGTTACTGAAGGGGAACTTCTATTTCCCTGTCTGGGCGAGGCGGAGCCTTTTTGCAGTGTTTTGGGTTGCCTGGAAACAGAGGCCAGCAAAGGTCAAGGGGGGCAAAGGTGTGTGTGACTTTCAGTTCACCCCATCCCATTTGTTGAGACAAATCCGAAGATAAAAACTACGTGGATAAATAGGCTGCACCTGTATTAACATCTTTAAAAAAAAATACTGTTTCTCCAAGGTATAAAATACACTGCACCAAAAGCCCCTTATGTAGTTGATTTCACATTTCTTTTGAGTTCTCTGGAAGTAGGGGCAGGAACTACAATCAGGGAAACTGCAGAAACATGCTTTCCACTGAATACAGGATAATCCCCTTCCCCATTATGTCTGTATTGCTGCTATCAAGCTACCAATGCTAGATCAGGATTAATGAAAAGGAGAAGCTGTCTTATAGTATCAAATACATAAGTGTTTGTACGCAGCCTAAACCTAGGATCTCCTCGTGCTGAAATAGATAACATTCATTAGCACAGATTGGTGTTGCGAGGAGAAATTTATAAGAAGCATGTCACATACAACAAGTAAATAGGATATTTTTTAGGTCAGTGGCACTTAAACTAGCAACTGCTATGCACCCAGAATGCGGTTCCCATCCGGAACGCATCCAGGCATACCGCCCAGGTGCCGTACGAGATCCTCCTCATTCGGAGGACAGGGCAGTCGGATCATCTGCCTGGTTTCCCAGAAGGCCGCACGACTGGATGTCTAGGCACACGCAACTGCCCAGAGCATCCCTGTCCCTCGATTGAGGGGGACTTTGGGCTGCAACCAAGTGGAACTAAACGGTCTGCTCACGGGGCAGATGGATCCACCCTAATACTGAATCTAGCTCCTTGGTTGGGTTTCCATGGTCCTGTTTTAGGTAATCCTTAGATACACCATCTTCCACTTTAAAAAAAAACAACACCTTGAATATGCATGTATGTGTGTTTATCCTTTTAACAGTGCCAATTTGTTTAGAAGATGCAAAGGGGGGAAAATGAGATGACCACTACCCAGATTTTCAGATGAAGCTCTAGTTACCCCAATAACGAAGGAGCTCCCAGACCAATATCACAAACTAGGTCCTACTACAGCATGGCTTTCCCCAGTGGTGTCACTAGGCTTCGTGTCTCCCGGTGTGGGATGCCAGCGTGTTGCCCCCATGCAGTGGGCAGGACAACAACCCAGGTGGTGGGCATGGTGATGTACCATCACTCCGCCCCCACTGGTTTTTTGGCTGTACCTTTTGATAGAACAAAGAGGACACATTCTGTATGAAATTATGCATTGATTGATATATAACATGATTGTATAATTCTTCCAAATTATGATTTTAGTGATTTTGGTCACTAGTGGTGTCACATACACCCCCGGGTGTCAATTTACTAACACCTTATTGCAGCAGTTCTCAAACTTTTAGCACTGGGACCCACTTTTTAGAATGACAATCTGTCCAAGACCCACCAGAAATGATGTCATGGTGAGAGTGACATCATCAGGCAAATTCAAATAAATAAATATAAATAATTAAAGTAAAACAATAATTAAATAAGCGAAAGCTAGCCCTGGTCCACCAAGTGAATTTCCTCTGTAGCCTGTCTGCAATAACACCCCCGCCTCCAAAATCAGTAAGGCTTTCAGCCCTACCCAGTGCCCATTTCAATTTAAGAACTTCTGTTGAAACCAGATCACTGTCAGGATCCAACTGGCTTTGCAAGTCTCAAAAAGGTTCACCTTATCAGCTGAAGTTTCTGTTTTGATCCTTTTTAGTGGGGGGGGGGTTGCCTTCTGGAGCATTTTTTTTAGCTGCAGTTGCATAGGATCAGGACCATTCTGTAGCCTTGCACTCTCCTTCACCTGATCTTCCACACCAGCCAAGGCACATTTTCTTACAAGTAAACACAAACATGAAGCTTAGTTTCGCTTTCCATAGGGTTCAATACATTCATCTGCTTGGAGGGAGGGACTTCCTCTTCAGGTGTTTTTGGGGTCTGCATTCATTGGATCACACCATTCTGGTGTCGTTGGATTCTTCTCAGCCTGTCCTTTCCGACAGACTAAGGCAAGTTCGCCTACTCAAGAGAAAATGCACGATTCGGCTCACTTTCACTTTCCATAGGGATCCATGCATTTTTTGTTCTCCAGTTTTTTGGCCATAACTTTTGACAGAAAGGAGATATTTCACTCAGGTTTATTGCACTGCATTCTGCTTGAAATTCCGCATCCGACAGTATATAATATGATGGTGTTACTCCTAACCACCACGATTTTAGCACGTCACCCCCCCGTGCATGTCACCCGGTGTGGCCCGCACCCCCTGCACCCCCCTAGCAATGCCACTGGCTTTTCCACCACTGTATCTCCATGGTGGAAGTGCATCTACAGTTGTATATCTGCCTGTCATATGTCTATTAAAGAAAGGGGGCTCTGCCAGAAAGCTGCTGTTGGACTGCCATCAGCACATGAATTTCTGCACAGACTGGTTTTCTGCATGCCACAGCAAATGAACAGGGATTGCGTGGTTGCCATAAAATGCAAATGCATACAATGCCAAATAAAATAGACCTCAATGCAAATTAATGGCAGTCAGCATTCTACCTACCCCAGCTTACACTGTTGAACCCAGTGCTCAGTGCAGGTTAGTGTTTTCTGCTATCAGCTATGGTCTGAAAAGCATACACTTGTCTAGAGTTTTCTAATTACATTTCAATGCAGAGCAGGGGTGTCAAACATAAGTCCTACAGGCCGGATGCAGCCCCAGAAGCTCTTTATCCAGCAACCATTATAATTGGGCTCTCCCAGAACTGCCCTTTCAGCAGCACTGCTTCTGCCAACGGCCAGGGACAAACGAGGCCTCAGAAGAAATACTGTGGAGGGAGGGGCAGACTAAGAGAGGTGAGAAAGGGAGATACAGCCAAGGTGCTGAGACAGCCCAATTATCACATAGGCAACCCTTTTAGCAGCGCCACTTCAGCTGAGGTGTTACTTCACAGAGCATGGTTTAGCTGCTGAGCTGTGAAGTGACACTGCAGAAGTGGCACAACTGAAAGAGATGCCCACATTATAATTGGTTTATCTTAGCGTGGTAACTGGCCTCTCCCATATCTTGAAAATATTATCCAGATTTGCTTATTCACTCTTCTGACATTTTCAGCTAGTGAGTTCGAGAAAACACTGGTAATTTCTGGTCATCATCTGCTTAATGACATCACTTCCTGCTTAATTATATCATATCAGCAGGTGCCACAAATGTTACTCACCCAACTGTATCATATGAGCTTGTCACCCCTGATGTAACTCATGCAGATGCACTTGAATAATTTCCCACATGAAATACTGAAGCTTGTGAGAAGACTGGTTGGCAACCTTCAGTCTCGAAAGACTATGGTATAAGCCTACAGCACCGGGTATTCCAAGTTAGTCTCCCATCCAAGGTAGTCTCCCAAGCAGGCCTGACCCTGCTTAGCTTCCAAGATCAGACGAGATTGGGCATGTGCAGGGTAATCATGTCAAAACTGCTCAGTTGAGAGCTAGTCTGTTTTTCATTATTTCATAACATCAGGTAGCTTAGAAATTTCAGTACAACAACAGACATAAAATCTAGCATAAAATGAACAATTTGCAGCAATTAAAACACAGAGCAGAAGAAAACATAATTTTCAAAAAAGACTGCATAAATCAAATTGTCTTCATTACCTGCTTAAAAACAGGCATGAAGGTCAGCCTTCCATCTACATTGGCACAGTTGGAATTCAAGCCCCATGCAGCTTCTGTCTTGGCAATCTGGAGCCTGGTGATGACAATGAAGTTGTTGCTGAGCGCTCTGGTCTTGCCCCTGCACATAACACAGCTCTGCGCACACCCCCTTGAAAGTTAGAGGGAATGTTGGTGAAGGGGCCTGATGAACTTCTCTTAGGTGACTGCTCCAAATTTTTTTTTTTTTTTGGGGGGGGGGGGGATACCTGTGTAAGGCTGGAGGCTCGACAGCCTGGGAAGGCAGTTCATCTGAGAGAAGGAAAACTCTGATCCCAAACCTCCACTGCCTTGTGGCTACATCCAGTTATGGAAAAGGCTTCAGGAGTCAACCTCGAGGCAAAATCCGGAGCCGGAGTCCCTGAGGCAGTTCATGGCTGAACACAGTTACGTTCTGGCAACTCCTGCGATGCCGCTGGAACCAACCGTATTGGCCTCTGCCTTTCCATTGGACCATTTCAGCGACGTGGAGAGGGAGGGGGGATTTGCTGCATGGGTAACAGTCTATCCTCCATATCTACCTTACCCAGGCTTCGCGCACTGGAGAGGACACTGTTCCGGAACCACTATTCAGAGCGCGATACCATAGTCTTCCGAGACTGAAGGATGCCAACTAACGCCATGTGCATCGCACCATGTGAATTCTCCAGGTCATGAGAAAAGAATCTACACCAGATACAGAAGCTTAAGGAAAACCCAGCATTGGTCCACATTGCTAGGAAGAGCCATACTGTGATCCATACTATAAGGCTACAACCAGCTGTGGAGCCCTGCCACTCAGATAACAAGGAGATTTGCCGTCAATCAGGAATATTCCCGCAGGTCTCACATGCACATACTGCTTAAGCCAGCACCTCCCACAGGCTACTGCCAATTAATCTACAGTGTAAACCTCATTTGCTTTTGAACAAACATCAAAGTTTACAAAAGAACCTGCTTTGCTCTGTAATAGCAGCTTTCCGAGACTACTCAATAGCAGCTTTGGCTGTGCCCCAAAAAGATCTATGTACATCAATTAATCCTTAAAAAAATACACGGCGCCAAAGGAGCGTTCAGCCCTATTTATCCGGTCTTTAGCACTTCCCTCTACATTTTGTTATTTTTCTTGAACAGATAGCCCAGCTGTTCACACAAGGTAACAGCTCCTCCCCAATCAGGTTGCTTCCCGATGCCTTCCTCTCCTAGGAAAAATGGTATCATTATCTCAGGATGGGGCCTTTCTGCCAAGACCTCATGACCTGAATATGCTTTCAGCATTCCCTCTAGTGTGACAACTACTATGCAGCAAATTTTAAGGCTGCTATTTTCATTGAGAACCTGTAATTACCTTCAGCAAGCGGCACTTCAGCCTCTTTAACTGATTACAGGCCAAATGCTTTGCAACGCACACACAGCTGCAATTTACAGACTTATCGGGGGAATCTCCCCCACAACATCAAATCCCTTTGGGAGAAACAATATTTCATAAAAAGGCATCTCTGTTATTTTTGCAATGACTGTGCAAAATGGATTTACAGTGCAGCCAACCCCTAATTTTTCTGCTTCTGCACACTCAGGCACGTGGGCAAAGAGCTATGATGTATACAGCAGCTTTCCTTATTGGAAACTGCACTATAGGTCACTGGTACTGTCTCACACATTATGCCTGAGAACTGAAAGGAGCAAAAGCGTTCACACTACAACTGAATCAGACATGATAGTCTGGTATATCATAGAAGAATCCCAAGGTCAGATTTGCCCAAATTAGACTTTCAGGTCAGATTTCCTGTCAAAACCTGATCCTGACAAACTGGTATTTAAATTTCTGCATAATCTGAACAACCACATAAAAAAAGGAATCCAGGCTGATCAAAACACTGAAATGGGTGACCAGGGTTCAAATCCCTGCTCAGACATACACACTCATTAGGTAGCCCAATCCTAAATAACTTTCCAGCACTGAATCAAGGCAGCCTTAAGGTAAGAGAACAAACATTTCCTTACCTTGAGGTGGTCTCTGTAACTGCACCCCCCCCCCCCGCAGGATGCATTGCACACGCTGTTGGTTAGGACCAGACCCTTAGACAAGCCAGTACCTGAGAAACCATTATTGTCAGAACTCAAATCAACTGTAGTTTCTGCCTCTTTGACCTTGTTTGACATTCATTGATTTTTCTATGCTGCCACAGAAATGTGACATACATTCTTGCTCTACTCAGAGTAGGGCTTAATCTAACATTCTAATTCTGACAGCAGCACCAGTGGGTCAGATGTCACTTGGAAGCTCAGAAGCAAGGTGATAGGACCTCCTGCCAGTTGTTCCGTTCAACCAACATTCAAAGGTATACCTCTGGTTAACTTGGCTAGGAGGCCTCATAGCTCCTTTATGTTTGGCAGACAGAGTTATTTACCCCAGCATAGCATCTTTTCCAAGGGAAGTTTGCTGCTGTCTCTTATAGCTGTATTTTAAAAACAGCAAAAAAAGATTGTAAACGCTTTAGAGCAGCGGTTCCCAAACTCCTATAAGGGAGTTGGGACCACTATAAGTCTTGGCAGGGTGGGGCTGAGCAGGGGACACCCCCAACGGCGCCTCTACTCCCCTTAAGGGGGCCCACTTCTGAGTCCCCTGGTGGGCCACAACCTACCAGTTTGGGAATCACTGTTTTAGAGGGAACCATAGTTTTCATTTATTTTGCTATACCAACAGCTTTCTAAACTACATAAACACACACACACACACACACACACACACAGAGTCGTGCATCGCTTAGCAACAGGGATGTGAACTGGCACCCTCAACGCCAAGCAAGGCTTGATACTATATGAAGCCTCCAAAAATGAGGGATAAAGTTTACTATATAAACTTTTTATCATAAAGACACTCAGTCGTGCACTCCCTCTAAGGAATGGTCAAAAGAGGGCATTGCACAGAGATCAGCCAGAACTAGAACCACCACTCAAACCAAGATAATATAAACCAGAATAGCTTATGTGACAAAGCCTGACTTGTATAAAAGCTCTGACAGAACAATAGAGCTTATGGCCTTCCTCTCAGTGGAGCAGAGCGAATTGTGGAAATCACCATCCTGCTTTTGCATTTTGCTGTGGAGTTTGGGATAAGCAGAATTAAATTATCCTGCTCGCTACCAAAACTCTGTGGAGGGAGCTCAGAGGTTCCGCCCATCATTACTGCTCACTTCTTTCATATTTGATTCAAGTGGTCAACAACTAGACAAAAGATTTTAAAAAACAAAGCCCAAGCAATTAAGAAGACTGCCTTACCCCACAATTCTATGCATGTCATTTCAGAAGTAAGTAAATCCTAATGAGTTCACTTATGTCTAGGTCAGGGGTTCCCAAACCATGGGTCTGGGACCCATTAGTGGGTCATGACCCAATTTTTTGTGGTCCGTGAAACAGACAGGGCAGATTAGGCTACATGCATCAAGAACAAGCTGCTACTTGGGGGAAAAGCACTGCTGCCCAGTCACCATTATAGCCATACCCTTGGCATTTATAAATCAGGCAGTAGCCTCTAGGGCCTCTAAAAAGTTTAGGAACCACTGGTCTACGTCAGTATTTCTCAAGGTTTGTCTTCCACTTCACATGGTCCACCTATTGGAAATACCTCCGGAAGTAACTGGTAGTGACATCATTGCTATTTACTTCTGTTCTGGGAGGCCAGATGAGACATAACAAACACCAGAAAGAGACTCAGGGAGGACACTCATACCACTGGATGAGAAACACTGTTCTAGGTAATTGAGTGTAAGGTTGCCACCTTAAACAATCAGAAAACTAGGTTTCTATATTACTGGTATAAAAAGTCAAACCAGGCAGAATCAGAAGCAAAGGAAGTTCCCATCTCCTCCCAGTTGGGAAGAGTGTGAAAACTGAAACAGCTGTTCACTTACAACAAATTACTTCAAGCCAAGTAGTTTTCACTGTATTTGTGAGTGCAGTTCAGTTTGGCACGGCATTTAAATTGGGGCGTTTTTTTAGCTGTACACCAGAAAAACCCGAAAGCAAATTCATTATTTAAAATACTGAGAACAAGAAGGCATGAGTTCAAAAAAAAGAAGAAAAAAAAGAGGACAATTCTTACATTAGCAGTGTTAGTGACTCCAGACTGGTTTTGGGAAACCATACATTCTCTGAGAGGCTTTTAAATTAAGCTTTGAACCACATGAGACCTTTTGCCTCTAGCACAGATCAGGGAAGAGTAGGAGAAGAGACAAAGGGAGATACTGAGAGATTATAGAAAGTAAGGCCAGTAATTATGTTTTGTCCACATTAGAGATTTCCCCTTGAGTGTTACTATATTTGGTATTACGAGACATTAGTATCCAGCTATACTAATTTTTCATTTCAGGAAAACAGAAGATGACAGTATCAGTCTTTGCTTGTCTGAGCCAAGCAACCAATGCGGTCTATGATGCCATAATATTTTATTTCCTTTTTCATACTCTGTTTTTATTTTTCTCGGCTTCTTTTCCCCCCACAGTTGTGCTGTGTTGGTAATGACTAACACAGAAGGGGGTGTTCCAGAGACAGACGCTCAATAATTTTAACCATAGGCGGCATTTCTCAATATGCGGTGGGGGTTTGGGAAGTGCAATTTGATTAAGTGGATCTCAAATGCAATAAACTCACTGTGATCACATAAAACGTGTGGGGGAGAAGAAGAAGGGAAGAATTTTCAGGTAGGTGGGAACAACAGAGCAGAGAACTGGCTAAGAACATATGGGAAGCCAGTTTTGATTGTTCATGGCTGATGCTTAGGGGAGAAGGGATATCAAGCTGATGCTTTGGTTAAATTATCAGGACGGAACGCTTCTGAACCAATAGCCCTAAACTTATGACATAAGGGTTCTATTTTTAATAAGATGTTTAAAAAAATAATCTCTTTCCCAATGAAATATAGAGAACACAAATAAAATGGAGCAAGGAGTAACAGTTAGACACAGATTTCAAGCTGCCAGACAAGCATTTTGCATCATAAATCAGGATTCTTCTCACACATTTGAAAGAGAATCAGCAGAAGCTGTAACTTATTTAAGACTAGACCCAGCAATACCTTTCAGCTGTACACATAGATTGGCCAAGTTGGGCTAAGGATCCAGGACCATTGGAAGGCCCAAGCTTCAACCTTCAGTTGAGAGACTGGGGGCAGCAGTGATTTGGAGTGTGATCTGGAACACTTCAAGGGTGCCATGCGCTCCATAACCACGTATTAAACAACAACAGCAGCACACTTGTTCTAATGCTGTGTGAGTTTGCTTTAGGAGAAGATTGCCACTTCAGCAAGACAATGTTCTGGAAAAAACATCACTGAGGGGAAGGGAGAACTTCCCACTTCAGCATACCACAATTCTAACTGGGATTGCCATCCTGCATAGCTATTTTGAAGAAAAAGGGAGTGCTTCCAGTTGGAAGTACACACTGGCAGATATGTCATTTGGCTCTTAGTGAGGAGGGGCAAGTGTCATCTTCCATCTATCTCATATTAAAAGGATCAGACATGATGGCTGATCCTCAGGAGCAACAATATCTTTGGCCAACTCACTTTTTTGCATACTGATATTTGTACCATGCAGAAATATTCACAGGATAAGTGGGTCTGGCTACAGTGTACACTTGGTGGTAAACCTAGCATGGTTGTGGCGTAACTTGCTTAAAAGCCCTGTGTGGGTACTAGGACATACAAAACAAATGAGTCTACATAGTTGCGAGCCTCTGAGGGGTCTGATGAAGCAGTAGGGAGAGATGGTGGCATGCACAATGTCACCAATCAGCTGGGAGGTAGTGTGTTTGGTCCTGCTGGCCATCAGATTGGGTGGCCCTGCTCAGAAGAAGGGTGTGGAAGTGACAGCGTGTGATGACACCAGCCACACACCTGTTCTCAGCCAGGTGGGGCATGACTCAGCAGCACCTGACTGAGCACTTTGGGGCTGAGTCCAGGCCTTAAAGCAGGAAGGAGCAGAAGGGAAGGAAGAAAAGGAGATAGAAACTGGGAGAAAAGGAGAGGTGAAGAGGAACAGAAGAGGACACAAGCAGGGACAAGGAACTATACTGAGAGAGTGGATACCCTTCCTCAGCCACTACTGCCCCGAGGGAGAGCCAGAGGGTGGGAATCCAGGGACCAGAACTCTGTACCCAGAAGAGATTGAGAGGATGCTAAAACAGGTGGCAGGGGTACCCCTACTATGAGGTACCCCCACAGACCCTATCCTGTGCTGCATTTCAGATGACATGAGTAGGGCAATTATGGCAACAGACAAGAAGTGAGAAAAGGGATCAAGTTAACCCTGGGAGGTGGAGGAGGACATGGTGGTATGTCCTCTGCCTTTTGTTTCCAATGGTCATTTGGAACTCAATAAAGAGAAGGTGCTCAAGAGCACCTTCTGCATGTACTATCTGATATGTCCCCCAGTTTCTCAAAACCCATCAACATGGAGCTCCCCCCATGGGAGAAGGGGACAGAGATGACAATTCCACATGCCAAATATACATGCCAAAGGAAAAATCTCTGAAAAAACAGTACGCATGTTGATTAAGCTGTTATCATTATTGTGAATTAGGAAAGTAAGCATGACCATAAATACTTGAAATACTCTGCCTCTTTTGCAAGTTTTACTGTGAATGTATCCAAAAGGCCTTTGGTTCTTCTTGAATCTTTCACTGCCCAACTACTACACCATTAAGGGCCAATCCTATGCTGCCCACCCTGCAGTATAGCAGTGCCGAATTGGCCGCTGCTCATCCTATGGGGCACAAGAAACATCAGTTCCCTTACCCCATGTAGCACCCCTGCAGTCCCATGGGCCAATTCAGATAAGCACCAGTGAAATCAGCAGTGCAGATTCAAGTAGCCCATGTCGGGCTTTCAGGCACAGGAAGGGGGACAGAATCTGGCAATAGGCTCTGCCGCAGTCTCCCCGGGCCTCAGACACACTGCGGGTCACCCTCCCCCTGCCCAGAAACACCCCCTCCCCACCTTTCCTCATCATCCCCCCACGCAGGAACACCTTCCCACCAAGCAACAGAATATTCACTGTATGTGGGTGCCCAGCATCCTCCTACCTGCACGAAGGCCCAGTAAGAAATGGTTATGGCCACTGCCTGGGCAGCGCACACATGCGTAGCCCTTTCCAGGTAAAGGATTAGGTTATAAAATACCTGTTCCAAAATGGTGCCCCATGTGACATATTTAGGGAGTGTGATTTTTTTTTTCTTAGCTAAATGTATTTAACAAAGACTAATGAAATGTGATGATTTATACACATTGGAAGAATTGCTGGGAATCAGAGCGGCAAACACTGAGGCTTTCAAATGAACTTGAAAAATAACACTTCAGGAGCATATATGACACCAATTTGGTTCTTCCTTCTCACCCCTGTACCCATCACACTCATTTCAAATGACTATGTGGAAGTATGCACACACTCAACAGAAAGGAGGAGAGAGGGTGGTTCCCCTGGAAGGATGCAATTTGAAGGATGCTGCAATTTTAATTCTGCTTGAAAAGTTAGAAGTGACATCCCTGTCACTTTTCCAGGCCCATGACTCTATTTTTAATCCATTTGCTTGAAAACTCAATGTGAAAATTGCATTCCAGGGCCACAAACAAGAGAAGGAATGCAGAATATTAAGCAGGATGTCCCTTTAGACACTTCTCTGGGTTTTGGAAAGCCCTAAACAGTTTTGACTGATTTTTACGGTTTAAATGCTTCTGTTCACAAGGGTACAAGGGACACAAATTTGGAGCTAAGACTCATGCAACACATTTATATATTATTTATATATTTCCCTGTTTTGCCCTAGCAATAGAACAGGCTGTTAATGAAGCACAGATTCTGCTTGCAATACCACTAATTCAATATCTATTGGGTTGTCTGCAATGTTGCCATTGATAAAGTGATAGCAGAGCAGTGGTCTGCAACATTACGCCTATATGGGCATGCTGTGTGTTAAAGAGCAAATAAACCTAGTGGAAGCTAGTTTTTTGGTGAGCATTGAGGCAATTATGAAAATAAACTCTGTGGAAGGTGCACAGAAGCAGCAAGGAATCTGGAAAGATGTCTGTGTCACCGTGAAACAGTAACTTGACACATACAGGTCTCAATAGAACTGCAGGGAGAAAAGGCTTCCCTGCTGAACTGAACACAGCATACAGCTAAATAATAAATCAGAGGCTTGTAACCAAGTTTCTTAGAAAAAGCCAAGTCATATCTTGTGCTGAGACAGCCATGAAGCTGCATTATAGTGACCTCTTTGCAGAAATCTTTTATCCTTTACATGTATATCCCACCTTGCATTTCAATGGATCAAGTGTTACAAATTAAAATGTTCCAGACCAATATTATTAGATATGGGTTGAGTTAATAACTCTGTCTTTTCATTCTCTAAAAAATTATAATCTTTACTTTATAATTATTAATTTCAGGGAATATTTACTGTACCAAGCACTTTCCAGTTCTGACCACATTCTTACAGATACTGCTGTGTGTTTATGGCAGTAGAAAGCATTTTGGGATGGGAGATGAAACTGGACAATGATAACCACATTCCCTTTAACTCTAAAGTTCTTGTAATTCTCTTTTAAATATATCAAACTGCTATGCTGTATTGTTTTACAACAAGAAAAAAAATATGCTGCTCAATTTTAAATTTCTTCTTTTTTTGGATTTAAGACAAGCAAAATGGATTTGGAAAGATCTAGAATAGACTAAGGGTGCAATCCCAACCTCTGGTTGGGCCGGTGCAAGTCCCTTGTACCAGCCCACCAGTGTCGCAAAAGTGTCCTTTCTCCAAGAGAGGAAGGAGGCTGGTGCAGGTCCTGCTCACCCAGTCCAGAAGATAAGTCCTAGTTGGCTGAGCTAGGCCAAGTCTGGGGAACTTGGGAAGGGCAGGGAGGAGGCGTTTTGCGGCGGGGGAAGGGCTGGCAGTAGGCAGACCTGTGGATGGATGGCAGGTGAACAGGGCCAGGATCCAGCAGTTATGCCAGATCCTATCCCCAGTCCTGGGCAGCCCAGTGGCCCAACAGCTTTGGGCTGCTCAGATCTGCACCACCAGCCCCATTGGGGCTGCTGTGGTTTTACCCAGGGTAAGGGGAAAAGATTTCCTTTGCCCCAGGCTGAGCTGCTTTGGGCCCCAACCATGCTCTGGATGTGGGGCAGGCCCTCCGGCCTGCCTGCTCCAGGGCAGGTTAGAATTGGGCTGGAGAACTGTTTTCCCAAAGACCAGAAGCATCAATGTCCACTATTGCAAAAATACCGTCTCACCATGTAAAAAACCACCATAAAACTGACTCAAGGAGAGATTTAGTTTGCATCAGCATGCAGTATGTTTCAGTTACGGATCACTTGAAATTGTCAAGATTATGTTATCAACACTTGCCCATACAACTTACAGGGCAATCCAAACTGTAGCCTGAAATGATGCAGTCATCCCAAAAGGCATGTCTACAACTCCGAACCAGCAGTGCTGGCAGGAAGGCCTGCACTGGCCCACAGGCACTGCATCCAGAGCCCTAACTGCCAGTACAAGGAGGTGGGCATGGGGAGGAAAGACAGACAGCAGGTGTTTCTGGATGGCAGATGGTAGAACAGGGGCAGGGGATGGATCAGCCCTAAAAGGGGAATTATTAGTGGGCATGGCAGAGGCCTTCTCTGCTATAGCCTAAACCTTTTTCTGGGCCAGCCAACATTATACCAGGCTTCCTGGATTTGTGCCAGCTAAACAGCTGTCATGGATCCAATAAGCCCCATAGGGCAGGCTGGGGCATTACTCTGGACAAGGGGGAAAATAGCCCTAAGAGACCTCCAGTCACTCCTAACCTGCCCTGGATACAGTGCAGGCCATGCAGCTTGGCCGTGCCAGCTTAGGATTGGGTTCCCCATAGCATAGTTACAATTAAAGTTACAGCATAAACAATGCATTATACACACATTTTATCTGCACATTAGCAAATCAGCAGCAGCATCCTTTACCTCACTGTTCCAACTGCACGTTCTAATGGGTGTAAGCATAATATTTCTAAGCTTGTGAACAGAAGCATTTGTCATGAGCACAATGGATAAAAGGAGTTATTTGTGTGGCAAAACAAAGGAGGAAAATTCTCACATTAATTGTTCAGCTTCATAGCCTGTGTGCCTTATCATCAAATTAAAAGTAGCAATACGTGGCCTATTAGGTTTTGATAATTATACCTGTCTTATTTGCAGAGAACAAAATTTATTGCCCAGGGCAGTTTTAATTACAATCAAGTGCAAGGTGACTGAAGTTTTTAATAAGAATTTCTGAATTTAAGATACAGTTCTTTTTGTGGAAACATTGCTAATGAGCAGTAGCCACTAAAGGAAATCACTTTGGTTGAAACTTCCATTATTATAAAAACTTGCAGGATTTGCTGAAACACGACTGAAATATTCTCAGTTGTTTTATATTCTATTGCTATATATAATGAAAACCATCATCACGGAATTTTAATAGCCTGAGAAATTCTTAATTGTCATAATGCAGGTAATGAGAAGTGACAAATTAATAAGGTTTTTGGAATGTACCTATCTGCATTACAAATGTTTGTGATCCACTTATGTGGGAAGCTGACCTACTAGAGCAGTGGTTTCCAAACTGTGGGTCTGGGACCCACCGATGAGTTGTGACCCAGTTTTTCTCAGGTTGCAAAACTGACAAGGCAGATTAGGCTATGTGCCATCAAAGGCTAATCAAACTGCTACTTGGGGGGAAAACACCGCTGCCCAATTATAAACACACCCATTTATAAATCCACCATTTATAAATCCATTTATAAATCCATTTATAAATGGGTATAAACACACCCATTTATAAACACACCCATTTATAAATCAAGCAGCAACTGTTACCCTGCACATGCCCAATCTCGTCTGATCTCGGAAGCTAAGCAGGGTCAGGCCTGGTTAGTACTTGGATGGGAGACCGCCTGGGAATACCGGTTGCTGTAGGCTTATACCATAGTCTTTCGAGACTGAAGGTTGCCAACCAGCAGCCTTTAGGGCCGCTAAAAAGTTTGGGAACCACTGTACTAGAGGATTTGGTCAGGTGATCAGCTGACCTATGATCTGATAAGCTGATTTATAGAAGGATAGGTGGGTATTCAAAGCTGAGATATAAAAAGAGATCTTGATGTGAATGCTGTCTTCAGCTTCAGCCTTCAGTCAAGCTAGGAGAGAGATCGCATTACAGCAATCCAACTCCCACCTTGGGATACTCTGCAGTATCGCTGCCAAGTCAAGACGTGAAGCTTTTAGTCAAGGAAATCTCCTGAGCTTCAGATACTTATCAGAACATCAGATACTTATGTTCCCCAACCCAAATGCAGTAACAAACATTTGAAATATGCATACAAACATTTGAACAAACATTTGAAATCCATTCCAAGACTGAACCCTTAGAACAGCTCTGGATATTAATGATTCATGTAAATATAGAAAGCACCAGTTGAGTTGAGCTTCCCACATTTGCACATATCGTTAATGCCCAAAACTGGTGAGAGACTGAATAGCTTCATAAAGGATTACCAGAAATAAATGAGAGAAAGGACATCATACATGGAAGAACTGGACCAAACAGGCCACGGATGGAGACACTGCAGGTGAAAAGATGTGTGATGTGATTCCAGCATAAAAAACAAAGTCAAAAAAGGAAGACATAGAAAATTATCTTGGACTAGCACCTCCCAAGCCTTGCTTCTGAGTTTTTATTAATGTCAGCCACTTATGAGACTTTCCAATGTCCTTATTTTTCCTCTAGCAAAAAGACTGGCAAAAAATAATCTGGAAGGGGCTGATTTGAACCAGCAACTACTGTGAACTTCAAAACTACAGCTCCCATCCATTTTATGTACAACATATACAAATGTAAACACGGACAAGAGAGAGAAAAGAATAAAATATCAGCAACTTCAGGAAATAGATCAAGGGACTTTGCTATTCTGGGCCCCCACCAACATATCATGCTTTTGAACCTTTCAGCACTTGTTTCTGTATGGTGCAGAGACAGACAGCTAGGTTCCCAGGGAATTTTGCCTTTTGTGCTAACAACTACATCAAAGGTCAACGCTGCAAAGAAAGCTGACAGAGACTGCCCTCAAGGAATATTTTCACATGGAAATTCAACTAGAAAGCCCAAAAGCATGAAAAAGGTAGCAGGTGGGCACTTTAAAGTTTACAGGATAGGGCAAGCTATCTACAAAAAGAGACACTAGATGAATGCTCTAGTCGCATCCACTGTATACTTCCCTAAAGACAGACAACCAGAGAAACTTTGTTAGTTTCACAGCAAGTCACCTTTCTATAGATCCAAGACTACATGATCAAATTCTTTAAAAAAAAAAATAAACTAATCAGATATGTCCCCACTGTATCAATCATCATACTATACTGGTTTACAAGTGCAACAGACTGCTAGAAACTCAGACACAGATTGAGACCACAAAATGTTCCTGTAAAGAAGTTTTAATCGTTTGAATACAGACATGATTCTTTTGTAAGATTTCATCTGCATGGTCCCCACAATTCTAGCACCCAGTAGCATATGTATTAATGATTCCTAATTTATTTTATATCATCATGTGCAAGTCAACATACATTGCTAACATAAAAACAGAAAAGTCCAAAGTGCATAAGGTTTTTCTTGCTAGTCTGTTCAGGAGTTTCGTTAATCCAGTAAGAAACACAATAAGCTCACACACCTTTCATCCCCCACCTCTAGGTAGAGACTAATGGTTGAGAGAATAAAAAACTAGTCTTATGTGTACTTCAGAGCTCCCTTATCCCAATCTTTTGCCTGTTTTGATCCAGAGGAATATCACAAATTTAAGTTAAGGCAGTGTTTCTCAAATTTTGGGTCAGGACCCACTAGGTGGGTCACGAACCAATTTCAGGTGGGTCCCCATTTATTTCAGCATTTTATTTTTAATATATTAGACTTGATGCTACCATGGGATGTGACTGCATTTGGGGAAATGTTACACGTCTGTACTTTTAACAAGTTACTGTGTACATTCTTTTAACAATGATAGTAAATAGAACTTACTCCTGGATACGTGTGGGTAGGATTGCAGCCTAGGATTGTTAAAAATTTTCCTGCTTGATGATGTCACTTACAGTCATGACATCACTTCTGGCAGGTCCTGACAGATTTTCATTCTAAAAAGTGGGTCCTGGTGCTAAATGTGTGAGAACCACTGAGTTCTCATTGTGTGCCTAAGGAGTTCTTAATACACAAATCCAGTATTTGGCAGGACCATTCATCACATTCCATCCAGACATAATGGGATATGAGGAAAACTGGATGGAGTGGGCCGTGGGCTCATGCCCACATAAGTTCACAAAGTACCATCTGACCCCACTGTCAATTAGTAGATTGTAGTATTAGTTGGCAGTGGAAAATTGTGACATTGTCCTAGATCAGTGTTTCTCAAACTGTGGGTCAGGACCCACTAGATGGGTCACAAGCCAATTTCTGGTGGTCCCCATTCATTCCAGTATTTTATGTTTAATATATTAACTTGATGCTATTATGGTATGTGACTGCATTTGGGGAAATGTTACAGGTCTGCATTTTAACAGGCTACTATGTATGTGTTTTTAACAAAGATAGTTAATGGGGCTTACTCCTGGGTAACTGTGGCTAGCATCACAGCCTAGGATTGTTACAAATTTTTCTGCTTGATGACGTCACTTCCATGGGGTCCCAACAGATTGTCATTCTAAAAATTGGGTCCCAGTGCTAAAAAATTTGAGAACCACTGTCCTAGATAATCATACCCACACATGATGTACACTAGTTCAATCCTACTGATTTTGTGTACCTGTACTAATTACAGTCTCAGGAAAAATGTGTCTTCCACCAAACCTTTATCAGAATTCAGATTTGGAAAATAAATAAAGCTCTAGTTATTTTTACCAACAAGATTCAAGTCTTCTCCACTCCCAACAACACTAAGTACATACTGCCCTCCTTGCAGCCAAAGAAGGACTTTGTTATCCTTCCTTGAAAGGAAGGTTTTATAAACATTATGCTACAGAAGTATTTGAATGATCAAAAAGATAAAAGAAAAAAATGGATCTGCTGACAGAATTGTTAAATTTCCAGCCCATTAAGAGCAGCAGAAGTTTTGCCATTGACTTCAGAAGAACAGTGATTGCCTTAAACCCTTCTTTCAGTCACTAATTGTGAGCAGTCCCAGCAGAGCTCTTACAGCAATATGCAGGCCAATCAGATTTATTATTTTTTTTTGCTTCAAAAGGTTCTAAATGCCATCTCTAAATTGCTATGGACTTCCACTTCCAAGTTCAAGATCATGACTCTCTCCTGCTTGACTAAAAAAAGATATTGAAAAAAATCAATCCTTAACACAGAAAGATCAACAGCTAGCATGTTATTATAATATTATATATATTAATAAGATGATTACAGGGCTGGGGCACCTTCCTTACGAGGAAAGGCTACGGCGTTTGGGCCTCTTCAGCCTAGAAAAGAGACGCCTGAGGGGGGGCATGATTGAGACATACAAAATTATGCAGGGGATGGACAGAGTGGATAGGGAGATGCTCTTTACACTCTCACATAATACCAGAACCAGGGGACATCCACTAAAATTGAGTGTTGGGCGGGTTAGGACAGACAAAAGAAAATATTTCTTTACTCAGTGTGTGGTCGGTCTGTGGAACTCCTTGCCACAGGATGTGGTGATGGCATCTAGCCTAGACGCCTTTAAAAGGGGATTGGACAAGTTTCTGGAGGAAAAATCCATTATGGGGTACAAGCCATGATGTGTATGCACAACCTCCTGATTTTAGAAATGGGTTATGTCAGAATGCCAGATGCAAGGGAGGGCACCAGGATGAGGTCTCTTGTTATCTGGTGTGCTCCCTGGGGCATTTGGTGGGCCGCTGTGAGATACAGTAAGCTGGACTAGATGGGCCTATGGCCTGATCCAGTGGGGCTGTTCTTATGTTCTTATAGCATGGCATAAATTCATGGGAACACAAACAAACACAAGCACACACAATCTTATAGTTTCTATGGACATTAGCATTCATGATTTGGTCCCCAGTATCTACGGGGTACACGAAGATGTGCACTTGGACCAATGCTTTAAGACAAAATACATCAGTAGTTGACTACCTTTTATTTACACAACCTGCATCCAATTTAATAAACGGAGGCTTGAGGCAATCCAAATGAAAACAAACCATAAATGAACAGGCTGAGAAAAGCTTGACCACACAAATGTCACGTTTCACTAGCTGCTTTCTCCCAACATATCTCTGCTTCAGCCACTGCTAAGTGACTTCCAAAAACAAGCTGTAATTGTACCAAGAGGTTTAACAACACTCTTCTATGCAGCGGCATGAAGAATACTAACAAGGAGCTGCTTTGGAGGGAGGCAAGTGTTTGGCTGGAAACTGGGATATAAATTTTTAAAAACATAACAATATTACAGCTTTCAGTCACCTGACTGCAACTTTGTGAGCTTGTTTTCACAAAGACTGCATGCTGATGAACATGAAATATCTGATCCATGAAATCTGGACCACATCACGAGCAAGAACAGGCAGACTCCCCCTTGGCTTGATTTGGAATGGAGCTTGGCAAAGTGAGCTCTTTTCCTAAAAAGGTCAAAAATAGCTTCCCCAAACCCAATAAAGCACATGGAAACCTCATCGCGTGGTTGATGATATCATTGTGAGCATGAGGAGAGTCCAGATACTATCCTTCCACAACTCCTTCCTCTGCATTTTCCTAACCTACTCATGAACCCCTAAAATACACTCCACAACCCTTTACCTGCTGACAAATTTAGCTGGCAACAAACAAACTAAGTTTCTTCTTTTAAGAATGAACTGCTTCATTAAGTGGAATTTAAACAAAGCAGCAGCAGATGAAAAGGGTCTCTTAATTCTCCTCCCCCCCCCATAAGTTCCCCAATCCAAAATTCCCACAAATGGCTTCCCTGTGCTTCCAATTGCCACAAACATGTCATGCCATACTGGAGAGTATTAGATGTGTGTGTGAGGAAATGGAGGTCCCACCAACATGAGTCCCCTGTCTACTAACTAACATTAGGGCCCCCCCCCAACCCTTGAACAGGATTACTTGGCCCAGATCCATTTGGTGACCCAAGCAGGCTGACAAGAGCCACAGTTGGGGTCAAGTGGAAGTCAGCCAACCCTTGTCAGTTGAGTCTACATGAGCTCAAATGGATTCAGAAGACCCAGGTGGATAAAGAGCCATGGATACAAATGGGGACAAACACTAAACAGGGAGAGGACATGATTTCCCTGGCTCAATCTCCAGTTGAGTCCCCACTCCGCTGTCCTGGGTCACACTGACAAGGAGCCCTGCACAGTCAATCTACAGAGTGTGTACCTTGCTGGAACACTCTGAACTTGGGATGCAGAGGGAGGTGGTCTGTGAGAATGGGCGTAATTGGATTAGGCCTTGAGAAGGCGGGCCTTCATGTTGGAGAATTAATGCTGGCCTCCATCAACACTTGGTGTGAGGGCATACCAAACAGATGAAGGACAGGAACCAACAAGAAACAATTGACGGGGGTGGGGGGAGCCGCAACTAGAGACCTGGGGAGAAGGGATCTACCAAGGAAACAGCCTGTACCAAATGCATGAATAAATCACCTGTTGCAGCAGTTCTACAGTCTCCAAGGCCCCCCCCCCATGGACCTATTTTAACCCTTTCAACATGGAGCTTGCCTCATGGGATGAGGTGGGTGCCCTGGGGGCCACTACAATGTCTTTAAAGGTGCTATCTTCATTTACACAAGGATACTGTGAAGCCAAACATGGAATGTATGCCCTAGACTAGAGCACTATTCCCCAAAATCATGCATAACATACAGGGGTTCCTCTATAGACATTGGGTGGGGAGTTTCCTCAAAGTGGAAACATTTGAAAACCTCTGATTTAGGCCAGCCAGAGTTTAAACCCCCCAAAATACGTCCATCCAAAACAACATCTAGTCAGAGGGAGCACACAGAAATCCAAAGCCAAAATCAGTGAAGAAACCCAAAGACATGCTGGAACACAGAGCGAGGGCCACTGATGACCATCATGCTAGCAGCCTCTTCTCTATCTCCTTGTGCAACTGCTGGGAGACTGGAATCAAGCCAAATAGGGTGCAGAAGGGCATGGTTGTCATGACGACCCTCCCAGCACAGATGAAGCCAAGCAGGGATGGGAGTGAGCCCTGACAACAGATCCCTCTCCTAGCAACTGTGTATGCTTCCATAGGGAGACCTGCCTCATTTTTTTTTTTCTTGGAAAGGAATTGCAACAAAGGTTTCCAGGAGTGGGGGAGAATATCCTATATTTATTATGTTTCAGGCATTATTATTACACTTCTAGAAAGTGCATCATGGCCAAATTAAGAGTTGCCCTGCTTGCTACTGACAATCTAGTTGAGTTTTCAAAATGCTAATTTCAAGGCTGAAAAAGGAGTGATCATGTTAACACTTCCGCTCTGCTTGAACTGCATTATTAAATTTCTTGTTCAAATGTCTTCCAGGAGCTCTGGGAGGCATACACACTTCACTTCTCGCAGCTGACCTCTGAGATGAGGCATGCCCAAGCCCAAAATCTCCTAATGAGCTTAATGGCAGAATGACATCCAAGCCCAATCCAAGTCAAAACACTACTGCATTCTCTTGTCCTGACTCCACAGTCTGAGGAACATGCTTGTGTCCATAAGATTAGGCAGACCTTTCTTTCTAAGTCCCTGTCAGATGTTATTTTTAGTGGGTGCATTTGTTTCACATGCTCAATAACAAAGAAAGAGACTAGTCCATTAATTTGGGCTCTTTTTTTACCATTCATCATGCCTATATATTGTAAATAGCATACATGGTTATTAGTTGACAATATATGAAAGAAAGAGAGGATGTATGCATGTATGAATGAATGTGGGGAGAGAGGAGGCATGTATGTCTTTTGTATTTGGCAAAAGCTGTAAATAAAGTGAAAGGTCACTGCTGAGCTCAATCCTCCTGTATACACAGCACCAAACAATTGGGTTAGCCTAGACTGAATGACATTTAGCAAAATAAAGAATGTCATTTATTAGGACGGTGATAAATTAGGTTAAACAGCTGAGTCTGCAGTATTTGAAACCATTAACCTAATAATGCCACACACATACAAACACGTACCCTTGTATCCTGTACAGTAGTCGCTGGAGATGCAGATGGCCACTCAGACCTGCCAGCTGTAGCTGTGGGGCAAGTGAGGACAGAAAGGAATCTCTGCCAGGAGGCAACAGGGGATGTAGGGGGCAGTTCACTTAGCACTGTGCAACTGCACAAATCACCAACTGGAAAGGTACGCAAGAGCACCTATCCAGTCAATAACAGCACATTTGCTCAGCAGTAATTGAGGTGCCACCTGTTTCTGCTGTGACCTTCTGCTTCTTGTAGGTATGGGTGGGAGTTCCCTGTCTCCCTCGCTCACTTTGCAGAGGGAGCCAGATGCTCTGAGTAAAGAACCATCTCACTAGTCATCACTGATCCTATATGGTATCTCAACTCCAGAAAGTCCTGGATGATGTGAATTATCTGGATCTCTTTCAATCAGGTTTCAGGCTTTTGGACTGTTGATTAAGGGGGGCAGCAGAACAGTCAGTGAACGCATCCCTTCCCTATGGTAAAT
Organism: Tiliqua scincoides; assembly: GCF_035046505.1. NCBI lineage: Eukaryota > Metazoa > Chordata > Lepidosauria > Squamata > Scincidae > Tiliqua > Tiliqua scincoides. The sequence goes on along the minus strand of NC_089827.1, from coordinate 22,341,305 downwards.
TATACCACCCAGGTAGTTGCTATCAATAAGCATACACAGGAGTGGAAGTTTGGTTAAAGTTTCATAAGAAATACTTTACTCATGGTTCTCATAGTTCATGGCTGCCTACATACATCTTCTGAAGTATCAGAGGCTCCTACTACTTTAGAAGAGAATCCAAGAGCCATTCCCTTTGTGTAAAAGTCTGGTGAAGGTGGTCTGGATGGCACGGAGCCCTGGCACAGCACATTCTCCTTCTTCAGTGATCTGAAAGGAAGAGAGACTGTGAGGAGAAAGGGAGTAAGGAAATAGAAACTAAGGGCCACACCTCCTACAAGGACCATAGAAGGGCAAATAAAGAGGTTTCAGGTAACTGGATTATACTGCCCTCCAGAGTCCTATGTGTGGCATTGCATCCAAATTCCAACGGACAGCCTTGGTGGATGACCTGCACCAAGGGCTGCACAGGGGGAGTGCATCCCTGTTGGTTTTGCTAGACTGCTCAGTGGCCTTTGACATCATCATCCACAGAGTCCTTCTGGGGAGGCTGACCAAGTTGGGGCATGAGGGAACTGAAGTTTGCAGTGATTCCACTCTTTGTAGGCTTCCAGAAGGTGGCTCTGAGAAATGCCTGTTTAGTGTCCTGACCTTTGAAGTGTAGGGTTGATGTCTTGCAACCTTTGAGGTTGCAAGATACTATCTTGTCCCGCATGCTGTTTAACATCAGCATGAAACTGAAGTGAGATGCCTTCCAGGGATTTGAGTGTCACCAAAATAAGGATGATACCCAGCTCTATCTCTCCTTTCCACCAATACTAGGGAGGTAGCTGATGTCCAGCAGCATTGCCTGGAGGCAGTTTGGAAATTGATATAGACTAACAAGCTGAAATTAATTCTGGACAAACCAGAGGTGCCTCTTAGTCTGGAAAACCATGATGCAAGTATTAGACTATGAATCTGCACACCCTCTGTAGGAATAGGTTTCTTCGAATGTTACAGACACTTCTTCAATCACCTGCAAATAGTTGTTACCTCAGAAAACCAAGAAAGTGGCTTTTGACAAGAAGCTACTGACAAGCTTTCATCTTCACCTGTGTGGTTCCACAGCAGAAACACTTTCTGAAACTGTATGGAATTGGTAAGGCAGAATTTTCTGTACCTACAACTGTTGAAGCAAACAAAGGCGTCCCAATGGCTGAATATCCAAAAGCAGTACACCTCTGAACCTTGAGATTCAAAGGGAGCAGGAAAGGGGTATGCCTCAATTCCTGCTGGTGGGCTTCTCAGAGGAAGCTAATGGATCACTGAGGAAAACCTGACCTGACCCAGTAGTGCTCTTCTTATGAGCTACATAAACATTAGACAAGGTTGAGTGATCCCAGAGGTTGACAATCCAGAGGACAGGTATATCAAGAAAGACACTAGCAAACTCTCTGTTCTGGAGATCTGCCACTGTATCCGCGGGGGTTCCGTTCCAGTGCCCTGTGTGGATACAAAAATGTAGATACAGGGACATCTTTATGAATAGTGGCTGCTGCACACCCCCTTGCACCCATTACATTACCCATGTTTTATTGTAGAAGTGCTTGCAGCACGAGTGTTTAACAGTCTTTCTTAACTGAAGAGCTGAACATTCAGGCAATTAGCCTGCATGCTTCAGAGAGACTAACAGGAAGCAGGAACTCCTGCTTCCTGTTAGTTGTTCTGTAGCATGCAGACTGCTCACCTACACATAAGAACAGCCCCACTGGATCAGGCCATAGGCCCATCTAGTCCAGCTTCCTGTATCTCACAGCAGCCCACCAAATGCCCCAGGGAGCACACCAGATAACAAGAGACCTCATCCTGGTGCCCTCCCTTGCATTGGCATTCTGACATAGCCCATTTCTAAAATCAGGAGGTTGCGCATACACATCATGGCTTGTAACCCATAATGGATTTTTCCTCCAGAAACTTGTCCAATCGCCTTTCAAAGGCATCCAGGCCAGATGCCGTCACCACTTCCTGTGGCAAGGAGTTCTGCAGACTGACCACACGCTGAGTAAAGAAATATTTTCTTTTGACTGTCCTAACCCTCCCAACACTCAATTTTAGTGGATGTCCCCTGGTTCTGGTGTTATGTGAGAGTGTAAAGAGCATCCGTTCTTCAGTTAAGGAAGACTGTTAAACAAGAAATACTCAGGCCATAAGCGCTTCTATATAAAGTACAGGTAATGCAATGTGCACGGGAGGTGGGGCTGGATCTGCAAATAACTGAATCCGTGGATACTGGTTCTGCAGATATGGGAGCCTGCCTGAACATTCTTCATTTGTCCCTTGAAGTGGTGATTACATAAACACACTCTTGCCATTTCTACATTATCTTCGTTCAGTGTCGAAAGCTCGTATTTTCTCACTATATAACCCTAGTAAAATACTACCAACAATTGCAATTTTAAGCAGTCAACAGGACAGCAGTGCTGCCCCACAATTATTTCCAAGTTCCATACAGTTTTTAAGGTGCACATTCTTTTAAGATGCATTTTCTACAACAGATCTGTGCACCCTTTGGTTAGGACAGCAAGTAAACACAAACGTTCATTTCATTCCAGTTTATCATAGAACACTCTCACACATTACATTTTCTTGTTGTACACCTAAAATGCACTAAGCCTACATTCGAAAATGAAAATGGTGAATGCAACAAACCCATTGGCGAAGATGTGTGTCATACAGGTACAGTCCCCAGGGAGCCAGAATTGGCTGCATCTCCCTGTTGAGCATACATTCAATGACAAAGGTGGATTTGCCTCAGGGCAATGTGTAAAGTAGCCTTTAAAGTTTTGGAGAGGTTCTTCTCTCCAAAACTGCCTTCTCCCTGAGATTTATATCCCCTAAATGCATTCAGGCTGCATTCAACCAAGGAAGCCACCACCCCCTCTCCCAATTGCTGCTGATGAAATGCCTCCTGGAATGAAGAGCAAGGGCTCTCTGCCACAAGCCTCCTTGGATGTGGTTTATGAGCCAATCGAGACAACGTGGGAGTTACAATTCTTCACATGCCAGGCAGACTCCACTCCATAGGAAAGAGAACTGAGGATCTGCCGAAAGAGTCCCCAGGCTAAGCCAGTTAATTGGTTTCTAGGCAGACTTGCTATGCCAACTGCAGCCTTGTCACATGGATAACAGCAAGTCGTCATGTAGCTACTGAAAAAAAAAGCCACATGCCACCTGGTTCTCTCTTCTAGAGAGAACTAACTAGGCCCTGCTGATGTCAGCTCCCTAATGCTGCAATGGCTACAGACAGAAGGGGCACTCCGTGATAGCACAGCTTTGCCACACGCTGCCAGTCTCTGCAAGTGCCAACAGTAGACAAGACAGACATCCTGGCATCTATGAGCTGTATGTGAACCACAGAGGCCAATAACAATCTCAGTTCATCTCTGGCACACAGATGTTCATTAGAACAACCTAGCCTGCCAACACACTGCCCGTTTGGGTGTTCTTTTTGCATGCTGATCATATGCAGCAACTGTTACCCTGCAGATGCCCAATCTTGTCTGATCTCAGAAGCTAAGCAGTGTCAGGCCTGGTTAGTACTTGGATGGGAGACCACCTGGGAATACCAGGTGCTGTGGGCTTATACCATAGCCTTTCGAGACTGAAGGTTGCCAACCAACCAAATGCATAGACACAGTTCCCAAATACAGAGATGTCAGGATCTCATTACTGAGTCTGATTATTTATGACATATAAAGATGGTTGAAAGCACTAATAGATTCAGTGGAAATTATTAACAGGTTCACTCATTCTTTGTCGTTTACAAGCATGACTATATTACTGGGTTTTGCCTTTCCTGCTTTGCTTGGTCCTGTCTTTCCACTGCTTGAAGAGCCTGTGGGCAGAAGTTCTCTCTTAACTTTCATTTGATAACTAGTTAAAATGTTCATTATACTAATACTTAGTATTTATACAGGGCTTTAAAGTTCAAATTACTGGTAGAAAATGTGGAAAAGCCCCCACCCAAACCCATCTTAAAGCTCAGCCTCATTACAACTTGCACATCAGGGGCCCCAAATTCATGCCTTAGACCCTTAACTCCAAAGCCTTTCATTCTCACTGCTCTCTCCTTCCCCAGAATGTACTTGGCACTGACTGCACCAGTAGCAATAGGAGCCTAGGCAATAACAAAAGCTGGCTGCAAAGCTTCCAGTACGCCAGAGGTTCCCATACTGGCGTGTCACAACCTCTATTGCTGCCCCCTTAAGGGGCAGAGGGACAGCGATTGCAGTGACACGATTGCCATGACCGTGCCACCGCTGCGGACAAAAGGGGTTTCCTCTACTTACTTGGGGGTCGCTATGGCTTTCTGGAGGCTTGGGGGAGTCCACAACTTGCTCTGCAAGCCTCCCACTGCTGCCTCCAAACTGCTGTAAACAGTAAAAAAAAAAGCCATTCTGGTTTTTGTCGTGAAAACAGAAGTGGTTTTTTTTTTTTTAGCATTTTACAGCAGTTTGGAAGCGCCAGGAGGCCTGCAGAGGGGGTTGCATGTTCCTGGAGCCTTCAAAGAGCCATAGTGACCCTCATGGAAGTAGGGGTAAAAGAAAAAGAAAAAAACCTCTTTTGTCCCTGGCAACAGCACAATCATGAAGATCCCGTCACTGCCCCTTCCTCTCCCCTGCAAGCACTTACAGGTTCACAAACTCTCCCTGAGTGTTTAGGAACTGCTATAGTATTTCCAAAACACTGTTACAGCAGTAGCCCAAGTCCAGAACGCCTGGGAAGTGTAGTTTCTAAGGACTCCCAAGTCTTGGTAAATGGTACAATGCCGCAGCAGAGTTTTTCAACTTAATGAAAGCATGGGAATCTGTCGGTAGGGCCAAATTAGAATGGTAAAGGAAGGGAGCAACAGAGGGGAGGATTGCTACTGTGCTTATTATGAACTAGGCCCAGCCTTCAGAGAAAGTTGGTCTTGGCTTAAATAGGTCAGAACTTGAGGACTTGATTTCTGAGCTCTCCCAGTTTGAAATTTAGCTCCATCACTGACTCGCATACAGTTATATGCAGTTAACTCACATACAATTGTGTATGTTGTTGAAATCCTCACACTGGCCTTGAAAAGTAGGTGAAATACTCTCCTGTATTCCATTTGGAGAACTGAGGCAAAAATAGAATATAGCAAGTGCCTGATTTGCTTGGAACTCTTCCCCCAACATATATGACAGAACAGATCACAGCATGGTAACCGTTCCCCAATGGCTTGGTAACATTTACGTCCCTAAACATTTACTTCCCTCAGGTCCTGAGTTCCACACAGTATCAAATACAGAGTGACCTGTCCTCTGGTTGGCTCCATGACTAGCTGCACTAAGGCACAGACATTTAGCATGCCACTGGTTCTCCACATTCTACCAGGTTTCCCTTATGTTCACCATATCAATGTTTTCCCTAGCCACCAAACACCCGTTCTCCCACCTTCTGTCAACTTCAGGCATTTGCATAAAAGCACCTATATAACAGGCTCTCCGAGAAGGGCTGCTTGTTTGCGCCTTTATCCACGCAGCATCTCATCTGGCTGGACCGGCTGTCATGTCCCATCATCATAAGCATCTGTTGAAGTGGGGTTGTAACCTCTGGTAGCTCTACTTCTGGATTTTTGCCTGCAATAGTTTTTCTTGATCTACAGGCATCAGTAGTGACCTTGCAGGCTATACTCATCTCTTTTTGGCATGTATGGGATTTTAGCATTTACAATGGATTGCCCTCTATGTTTCTAAGCCCCTTAGATTTCTTTGCAGTACAAGCAAGCAAATTCACATACAGTTTTCAAAAGGAAAGACATGACCCTGAAGAACTAGACAGGGCAACTGAGACTCCCTTGACCTTGACCATAGTTCCCAATTTAGTAGCTTTGACAGGCAATCCTGTTTTCCTCTTCTGGGAACCCCACACATGACTTCTGCAAGGTTCCCAGCAGGTCATGCCACTTTAGTACCAATCTGAAATTTTTCATTGCAGTTAACATAATTAAAATGAAAGCTATGACTGCCCTATGTTAATCCTCTGTGACTAGGGCTGTGACTTCACTGCTTTGACAACTGCTGCAGATCCCTTGCTCTTCTCTTATTCACAATTTGAACAAATATGAGTTCAAATGTGTTTGCTGGTCACATTTGCTGGTCAAAATAAAGGACACAGGCTTTATTTTCAACATTTAGCTCAATTCAGTACATAACAGATTATAGGTATTGTGTTCTGTTAGGATGAACAAAAAGCTTGCTTTTTAATTCATATTTTACCTTAGGCTCACAGAGAGGTTACCATTAACTTTTAATCCCAGGCTAGAGGTTTACAGGATCTCCACGGAAAGGGAGTAGCAAATCTAGTGAGCAGACATTGAGGGGACCCCTTGATGTCCTCGCTGTTAGAATCAGAGGCAAAAAAACAGTCTTGAATCTGCTTGGCAGACTGTAAGGATTGCAACAGTTCATGGGTGTACAATTTTGGAGGGGACACTTTCCCTAAAAGTCAAGTTCTGAATGAAACAGCAATACAGAATACTTTTTTAATAGGAAGAAAATAAGCATTGATTATTCTAGAATGCACTGCAGCCATTGGGTAGAATGGCTACCAACCACACTGGGACAAAGAGCACGAAAATGAATCAGTGCTAAAGGAAGCTGTGTTATCCAGCATATGCTTGTAGTTGACAGACAGACAAATTTTTGTAAGCTATGTCAAGCATTTTTAAGGTAAAAGAGGGTACAAACCTGCCACCTGTAGAACCATGTACAGGTTGAGTCTCATTATTTGAGAGGGTTCAGATCCCAGAACTCACCTGGATGGCAAAAATCACACTAAAGGAAATAAAAAACAAAATCTCTGCTCCAGTGATTTAAAGACAGCCTTGCTGACTTTGTGATGTTAAGACAGAGTCATTAGGCAGACAATCCATCAATCAGTCTCTCTCCAGGCAAGCCGGCAACCCCTCCCTTCACCCAGAGCAAAGTGATCTTTCTTTCACATGGGGGAAGGGAGGGGCCACTTTTCCTTGGAGAGAGAATCAGCTGGCTGCCCTCTCTGGCATTAACAAGGCTATTGTTAAATGACCGTTTTCCTTTAATTTAAAGCAGGGGTCTCCAAACCCCGGCCCAGGGGCCAGATGCAGCCAGCGGCGAGCCTCTTGCCCCCTGAAAGCCCCTGGCCCACTTTGCCAAACATGACTGGAACTGTGCTCTGGTTGTATCTGGAGGGTGTTCTAAGGGCCAGAGAGGTTGAATGAATGAGCCCATTCATTCATTTATTCACATATCTAAGTTCCATCTCTAATTTATTTATATATAAATTTTATATTTAAATTTTTTCAGCCCTCAAAACCATGCCAAAAATTTGATGCGGCCCTCTGGCCAAAAAGTTTGGAGATGCCTGATTTAAAGGACCCTTCTCATCAAGTTGAGATAGAAAAATCTATGGAATCTGTGGTTAATGAGGTTATACCTGCAATCCCTTGCATGACTCTCTACAATAGTAAGAAAAGCAGTTTTTAAAACTGTTATTTTACAGGGATGCATTTTTCCCCTTTTCCAGGGATCAGCACATTCCTTCTCATTTGCAGTGGCTATTTGTGTTGAGTCAAATCTGTGTATAAAAAAAATCCGTGTATAACAAGGTTGCACCTGTACATTCTATGCCACCTGTAAGCCACTTCCGCCCAACATACCATATATGCAACAGGGATCAAATGTGTACACCTGTGGGCTGAGCAGAAATGAGTTTTTAATCACAGATATTAGTATTATAACATAGTATTTAGTATAATTTATTTAGTTCTACAAAATAGTTTTTACTAAGTAACAAAGGTAATATAACATAACAGAAATACCTCACACCACTAACTTGACTGTGGGCTCAATTTTATCCAACCTTCCTGCACTGATGCCGCCCTAATGTAGCCCCAAGAGAAGGAAACAAACATTCCCTTACCTTGAGGAGGCCTCCACGACTGGCCTCCCCACCACAGAAAGCAGTGATTCCCCTGCCGGCATGACTGCATCAGTGTTGGAAAGTTGGGTAGAATTGGGCCTTAAGAGGCATTTTTAAAGTGCTGGTTCTCTTAGGCAGAAGGAGAGCAATTGTCACCACCCATTCCAAAACAGCATCTTTTCAAGTGGTTGGTTGCTACTATCTTTTTCATACCGTTTCCTTTGGGGAGAGGGTTAAAATTGTGAGACCTCTTAAATAACACAGGCCTACGAAATTGAGGGTCAGAAATGTTTTTCCCAAACTTTATGGCGGTTTGATATGAATTTGGGTTGCCGATTCCAAAAATGGCATCCGTTTTGCTCTACCACGTCTAGTTTTGGAGATATAGTATAGCCTCATTAGTGAATGGTTCAAGCAGCTTCCTCATGAGGAAGCTATGGTGTAGGCTCCCTCATGAGGAAGTTGCTTAAACCATTCACTAAAGAGGCTATGCTGTGTCTCCAAAACTAGATGTGATAGGGCATTTTTGGAATCAGCACCCCAAATATACCCAGGAATTGGTGTAACCCAGGAATTGGTGTAAGGAAGCAAAATGTGGGTTGGCCTGTGCAATCATTTTACTTATTTTGTTATGTAAACTGCTTTGACACTAGGGGGCATGTCATTTTTTTTTTTTTTTGGAACCTATTTGAATTTTGGGATCCAAGTTTTGTTGTGCTTTATTGTTTTTAATTGTCTTATTTTTATACATATTTATATATTTTATGTTTTGTTATTTGTGAGCCATCTTAAGTGCCCTTTGCTGGAATAGAAAGGTGGGATATAAATAAATAAATAAAGAGCCTAATCCTGTGCTCGGCAGCACAGCTCAGTGCTGCCAAGCACTGTTGCAAACATGCCATAAGGCACGTTTGCTAGCCTCACCTCCCTGGTCTCCCGCCCATGCTAGCCCAGCACCAGGCAGTACTGGGCTAGCGAGGGGCGGTCACCCAGCTTCCACGGCTTGGCGTTCTCCCAGACTGCCAAGCCATGGCACAGTAGATGGGGGCAGGGACGGGGACGGGGAGGAAGCGTTCCAGGGAGGGGGGAGGCTGGTGGGGGCGGAGAGAGGGCAGGGGGAGGTATGACGCGGAGGCGTGATCCAGGGAGGGGGCCGGGCTGGAGGCGTGCTGGGGGAGGGAGGGAAGCGGGTCCGCGGAGCTCTGCTCCTCAGGATCTAAGGCACTCGGGGAGGGTTCCACGCCCTACACGAGCACCTTTACCTTACTGCCGACCTTTTGGTCGGTGGTAAAGTGAGTAGCCCCATTGCAGGGTTGCTTACCTTACCCAGGAGAAGGGGACGAAAGTAGCCTGGGGTGCCCAGGATCCAGCGGCAGCCGTTCTCGGTGCCACCGAGCCTGGGCGCCCCGGGCAGCTCAGGATTGGGCTGCCCATGTTATAGTAAAGTGATATTATAATTTTAATTAATTATTATTGATGATGATGATAGTAATAATTCCCTTAATAACAGTGTTAGAGTCTCGAAACAGATGTGTTTCCCAACAGAAAAACCAATTCAAACCGACTACTGTACTAAAGGCAAAATTCCTTAAATGATCTGCATCAAGACGAACAGCACAAGCCTAGGCATGTCTACTCAAAAGTAAGTCCCACTGAGTTCAATAGAACTTATACCCAGGTAAGTATCTATAGCAGTGGTTCCCAACGTTTTTTGTCTAGTGATTCCCTTGATCTCATAGGCCATTGGCCATGGCTCCCCATTAGTACTACAATCCTATACATTGTATAGGGTGGCAGGTTTTCATGAGGGTTCTGCAACTTCCTTGCTGGTTTCCACAGTTTCCCAGGGAGCCATGGCTCACAGTTTGGGAAACACTGATCTGTAGGATTGTAGCCAAGGAGCCCAATCCTATCTTGCGCCGGAACAGGCAGGCTGATGGTACTGTGCTACATCCAGTGCAAGTTTGGGGCTGTCTCTGGCTCAGCCTGAGGCAAGGGGAAACATTTCCTAAATCAGTGGCTCAAATCTGAGCAGCCTGGGACTTCCCCGGGCTGCACAGGAACGGGACTAGGATCCAGAATAAGTGTCTTGCCTCCCACTCCCTACCCACCCTCTCCAGGGAACACCAGCTGCCTGCCCTCCCCTCTGGCCCGAAAAGCCTTGGTCCCTTGGTCCTCTCTTCCGAGGTTACGCTGTTTAAGTAAGATCACTTGCACGAGTGTTTAGGCAAATCAGATTATGCAGAGATGTTTCCACCAATAACCTGCAAGAGCCCAGCAAGTAAAAACTCACAGAACGGATAATATAACAATCAAATAGTTCCCCAAACCTCTGAAACAGGACAATTTTAATGTACTATCTAAAAGCTATCGTGGATGGAGGAAAATGAACCTGTCTAAGAAAGGAGTCCCACCCTCTCAGTGCTTCTACTAATAATGCCATGTCCTTTGTAATTAGTACTTCCAGTGTTGGGAAAACACAGATCAGAGTTTCTGGAGATGATGAAAGGGTTGCATCTAATGGTCTGCGTCTGCTTTGTATGCAGAAGGTTGCAAGTTCTACCCCTAGCATCTCCATCCAGGAAAGATTCCTATCTGAAATCCTGGATAGCTGCTGCCAGTCTAGACCAGCATTTCTCAAAGGATGCTCCTAGGATCCCCGGGGCTCCCTAAGACCATTTTAGGGACTTCATTAGCACATCATATGTGGCCACCATCTGCTCATTGGAGCCGGCACTCTGGGGATCCCTGAGACTCCATGTGTGCACTGGCAGGGCTTCCCCAGGGAGGGTTCCAAAGACTGAAAAAGTTTTAGAAGTGCTGGTCTGCTGGCCTTGATGAACTCAACGGAAGGCAGCTTCATGTGCTCCTACCCTTCTGCCATTGAGCTTTGATCAGTCCCATTCCCAAATTTTTCCAACTATATTTTGGAAATATAGTCCAAATTTTTCAAACTATACAGTTTTGAAAGCCAACAAGGAAAGATGGTCTGCTCAAAAGATGCCACAAAAGAACATATCAGAACTTTACTAACAGGCAGCAGCAAATTTTACCAGTTACAAATGCTGAGAATAGGAATCCAGGATTGTAGAAGCATTGATTTCCATATAAAATCCCTGGCCAGCATTTCAGAAAATAATGTAATGACTTTATGTTTAGGGAAAGTCATCATCATTAATATTTGTTTATTCTAACCTGACCCAGGCTTTGTCTCTTGCAATGCCCTGGGAGCATCATTTACTCTGCAAATTCCCTGAGCTATGCTAGCGTACAAACCAAGGATGTCACTCACTGACATGTTCCTCTGGGCAACACTACAGGCCATGTTCTTCTCTTGCATCATGTTCCCTCCAGGATTCAGTTCTTAATTAACACTCTGAGACATTTCATCCCCCAAACAGTAAACCTGCTGTAGTGATTAGCGATGGTTACAATAATGTGCAATGTCACTCCAGTCTTTGCGAGACAAAAGGTGAAACGGTTGATACAAAACAGGTCTGGATTTCAGGCACACACCTGTGCAGCACCGAACAGATGCTGGGAGAAATCAGTAAGGCTAGCAGGAAGCCAGTCCAAGACGCAAACACAGTTGGGAAGCTTGAAATATTCTTAGTATAAAGATGCTGTGGAAGTTCAAAAGATAACAAGGAAGTGCCACTAGTGTACTGGGAGGGCAGTACACTGAGGAACGCTGGGCCAACAAAGAGGCCTGAGGAGAGGGGACAAAATCCTCAGAGCCCAGGTTTCCAGAGGGCCTGGGCCAGGACAGAACAAACTATAAAGATCAAAACAGATGTATTAAAATAAATAAATTTGGTCACCTTGATCTCAGCCTATCCAGGGCTGTATTTCCACTACAGCTTTAACCCACTTTCAATGTGCTTCAATTATCCAATGCATTCTATAAACTGTGGTTTGTTAAGGGTTGCTCTAACAGTTCTCAGGTTGCTTAACAAACCACAGTCCCCTCAGAACGCATTGGGGTAATACCATAGCATTGAAAGTGGATTAAAGCTGTAGTGGAAACGTGGCCCAGGTCTTCTCCATGAGCACCAACACGCATTAATACAATTCAAACATGGGAAAGTGAAACATACACCTTCAGACCAGAACTACTAGACCCTAGTAATAGATCACCCAGTCTACATTATTCCTAGACCCCAATAGTAAACTCCACCCCTTCTTCTAGCTTAGTGTATGTCTAAGAACAGTGTTTCTCAACCAGTGGTATGGGTACCACTAATGGTATCTGAGGTGGTGTCTGGTGGTACTCAGAGAACCCCTGGACACCTGCTGTATGGCAGTGAGACCAGGAGCACGATGCAACAAACATAGTAGGAAGCTCAACTCGGCAGGCAGAGCTCCAAAACATACTTTCCGGTGCTTGAAAAAGCCCTCCCGCCCACTCTGAGCCTCTAACTGGTGTTTGTTGCATAGCATCTGGCCTCTTAACTCAGAAGTAACATGATGATGTCATCACCAGTTTTTTTGGGTGGTATTTTGAATAGGTGGAATATGTGAAGTGGTACAGCAGAGGACAAACCTTGAGAAACACTGGTCTAGAACATATGGCTTTGAATCAAGTCTACAGGTGTTTTGGCAAGTACTGATGGACTGCCAGAATCCATCACTAAGTTCAGTAATTCTGTCAAGTGGCTACAGACAATATGAAACCTATCCTTGAACAGGAGCATGTGGCTTCAGGTACCATTATCCTTTGGACCTTAAGAGGACTTTGCCACATCTGCATCTGCAAATGGGAGTGTCTCCCAAAAGCCTGTCTATCATTGCAGGGTCCCCAAAAAGACACTTGGCTCCTCATCTTCCTACTTTCTAAGGGTAAGAAAGGAACTGAGCTAGTGTTCCCAAGATTTTCCCTACTGTCCAATGGGGGAGGGGGCATGAGAAATGTTATTACCCACAGTTCACAATGTGGAGGTCTAATGCACCAAGGATGGTCCAGTCTGGTGACAGCCAGACCTTGACACCAGACCTCCACAACTGGTACTTGGTGAGTGGCGTGGGTTTTGGAAGCTCTCTGAGGGAAGAGAGCAGATCACACTGCATTATGCTCCTACTAGTTTCACTGGAGGCACAACAGGCTCTGATTTGACTTTGTTGGGAATAAACAGACCTATTTTTTTCTGAATATGTCATTTTGTTTAATAGTGTTGAGCTCTATCTACTGTCTTTCCTTATCCCCGTTACCTTATCTTTCTCTTTATGTTTGTCTATTTATTTATTTGGTAAGCTTATGAGCAGGAACTTGTCACTATGCACAGTACCTTGTTTTTTAGGCACTTAAATAATATATTGTGAATAAAAATAGAAGAAATACTATACTGTATAATAAAAAAATAACTATGACGTTGATTACAATTTTTTTTTAAATGGTGACATTGTAAGCCTGATTTATTTTAAGAGCAATTCTCGCATTGCATCTAGTGTTCCATCTGCTATCTAGTAATATTTTTACCAACACTCCAAGCAAAATAGTTTAAATTCCATTTCCTTTTACTAGCTTTTGAGGCTTTTTAAAATGAGAGGTATCTTCGTGCTACAGATATCAACGTATGAATATTTCCATGACCCATTTATATTCCTGTTTGCCGTCTGGCAAGGGGTTCCCAATCTGTCAATCAATAACCTGATCGCCTGCCTTCTGCCAGCTAACTAATGAGCTGATTTTCCATCACAAAGTCACAAGTCATCATTCTGCACATATCTCATACTCGTCAACGCATCGGAGTAACTCTGTCTGAGAATCCAAAGGAAGCAAAAAAAAATATAAATGCTTCAGCTAAATATGAAGAATCAAGACGAATTTTTTAAAACTATCAACACAATAGTTAAAGCAGAAATGCTGCCGAAACTTACCACCAGAGCCGTCGATCTGTTGCTCAGAAGTTTTTCAATTTCTCGGGCTGCACTCTCTACCAACTGCTGCGCGTTGTTCGCTTCTACTGTATATAAATGTTTGTTGTTCTCATATATCTGCAAAAGCAAAGAAAATGAGAAATGACCAAGGCACTGATGCAGCCAAGCATGGTGAGAGATAATTAGAGCCCCAAACGCTAAACCACATGCCCAAAGCAATTTTCATTTGACCCCAGCAGTCTGTTTGAGTCAAAATGTGGGGAAAAACATCATTCTGGGGAAAGCATTTTCAAATTCTTAGAGATGCCATGATAATACTTAGCATTTGTAACACACTTTTTAATGTTCAAATTACTACAGGTATATTATCTTTTTAAATAATATTAAGAAGAATCCTGTGAAGTAAATCGGTTTTATTACCCTCAGCTAGGGCGCTGAAGCTGAGAAAGAATGGCATGGCTAAGTCCTCCAGGTAAGTTCATGACAGAGGTGAAATGAGAACTTGGGATTTGCACCTCACGGCCCAAACCTATCCAGCACAGGAGCAGCAGCTCCAAACGCCCACCACTGGATCCTGTGCTGGATCCAAGCAGGCTGGAGGTCTGGATGGTCAACTGACCAGCTGCTCAACACCCAGTGTGAAGCAAATGAACACATCTGTTCACCGCTGCCCTGCATGCCACCCCTGCAGAGTCACATGGAAATGGAATGTCCCAATTGTGCAGTTAAAATACTTCAGGAAGAGGAAAGTTAGGTGAGCTCATTCCTCAGGTGACTATCAACTGAACAGTCCAAATATGATGCATATAACTTGATTGTGCAACAATTGATCACTCACAGCTGAAGCCTTCTTCCAGGATTTACTCTTCATGAAAGACAACCATGTAAGGGGCTCTACAGAATCTTGCTATGTAGTTCACTGCCATAATGCATACATCAACCCCACCCCATTCAGCTTTTGTCTGCAGAGACAAATGTGGAACACAGGGAGAGCTCCTCCCTGGAACATTCCAGGGCTCCAAGGAGAACTTATGACGAGGATTCAAGTGTGCATGCAAACTGATTCCAATGAAAAGCACTTCAAGGTGGTACAACTGAAACCTCTATCTGTGATGGCAATATGGGTAAGGAATCTCTTGGGTAAGAGCCACCACACTATACTTTTGGTTGTCCTATGAGGGAGAGAACATCGCTAAAGATGGGTAGAGAGAGCACAACTAACAACAAAATGAGCCAGTGCTCCCAAAAACCAAACACATGAGCTAAACAATTGAGGGAAATAAAAATCCAACTTAATTTAAATCAACAGGACTTTCACTACTGACCTCAAGAGGGTGTGGACTGCAGTCTACAACTGTAGATACATTAATGTCAGATAAGTAAACAGGGAAATCCAGATTTCCAAATCCAGCAGATGGTCTGAGTTTACACAAGCATTACGCCTCTGTGAAACTCTGCTTGGTGGGTGTCACATTGTCTCAAGGGAAGTAAACCCAGGCAGCACAAACACAAGACTAGACCCAATACTAATTCACTGGCCAAGTTCCAGCCGCTTCTGGCGCAACACATTTCAAAAAGAAAAAAAACAAAACCATTGAGTTTTGGAAACTATTAACAAACTCAAACAGCAGCTGCAAGCTAATCAAGTTACAGCTCCACAGAAGCCCTTAAAAGACCAAAGATGTGCAGGTTGAAATTGATCAACACAACTGTTCAGTGGCCTTTTGCAGTACCAATGAATATAAAATAGAGCTTCGATGAACCTTAGCAGGAGTCCAGTTTATATTCTAGAACACAGCATAGTAAAAGTGTGCGCAATATCAGCAATCATAAGCAAAACACCCATTAATCCCTTGAAGACGGTTCGGAAACTGCAATTAGTGCAGAATGCGGCGGCCCGCGTGGTTACTGGAGGTAGACGGTTCGACTCTGTCAGTCCGCTTCTCCAGCGGCTGCACTGGCTGCCCATTCGTTTCCGGGCCCAATTCAAGGTGCTGGTATTGACCTTTAAAGCCCTATACTGCTCTGGACCAGGGTATCTTAGAGATTGCCTGCTCCCGTACAATCCGGCTCGCCCTCTCAGGTCATCAGAGAAGGCCTTTTTACAAGTGCCGCCGCCTAGGGAGGTACGTGGGGCGGCTGCAAGAAATAGGGCCTTCTCAGTAGTGGCACCAACGCTATGGAACTCCCTTCCCCTTGACTTAAGAATGGCTCCCTCTCTTGAGACCTTTCGGCAAGGCCTGAAGACCCTTCTGTTTAAACAGGCCTTCTGAGTTCTCGGCCTTTTAACATCTTTTTAACATCTTTTAATATTTTTTACAGGCCTGATTCTTTTATGACTTGCTGCTGCTCTATGCTCTTTTTACCTATTTTTTTTTACTCTGACTGCTGTTTTTTATGATGTGTTAATATGTTTTTATTTGTTTTTAAATTGTTTTTAATATGTTGTAAGCCGCCTTGAGTCCCTTCGGGGAGAAAGGCGGGGTAAAAATAAAGTTATTATTATTATTATTATTATTAATAATAATCATTTAAGACTGGAAAACACTGCTTGTTCAATAACTACTGGAAAATATAGCATTTAAAGAAGAGGTTTTCATTAAAACTGAACAATTACCAGATACCCAAAACATCTTACTTTGCTACTTTATATTGCCTTCTCTCAACAAGCTGAGGGAATTTTAATAAGGGTTTTTTTCCCCAGCACATTGTTGTGACTTTGGCAGTGATAACCATGGCTTAATTCTTATACTGTTTGTCTACATCAGTGTTTCTCAATGCTATTCCCACTTGCAGTCGTGCTGTTCTCAGAGGTAGCACAAGAAGTAACCAGCAATGACGTCATCACCAGTTACTTTTGGGTTCAGAGACCGTGATGTGAGCTTCCAAGGTCAGCAGGAGGTTCAAGCGGGAAAGAGCTATTTCTTGCACTCAAAAACCATGCACTAGAGCTCTTCCTGCCAGCACTCCTGTTGCACTCTCACTGCCAGGTGGTGGGTGCTATGCATATGACCCAACACTGCCCAGCATACTACTGGTGATACGCATACCACCAGTTGAAAATAATTGATCTACACGGTTTAACATTGTCTTCTGCGTTCACTTATTTATGTAATCTGCATTTGAGATTAATGTTTGGTGATATCACCTCTGTATGAAACAGAGCTTTAATATTTTGGTATAAAATACAGTGCTCCCTTACACCTACTTACCATTTTTAAGACCCAGGTAGCCCCAATGGGTCTCCTCGGATCTGCATCTGCTATTGAGGGGTCTCCTCCTGTACTGGGTCTCCTGGGCCACGAGAGGGGTTAGGATATGATGGCAGAGCCTGCTGCTGTCTCCACTCCTTCCCATCCCGCAACCACCCCCCACCCCGCCTTCCCCCTGCCCTGGAATGCCTCCCCCCATCCTGATTCACTGTTCTGCCTCCTGGAGCTCCGGGTGGTGTTCCACTGGCCTCCACCTGGCACTGGTTCAGCGCAGACTTGCACTGAGCCGGCACTCAGCCCAGCAGCGAGAGTCACAGGAGTGCCTTATGGCATGTTTGCAACACGAAGCACCAGCGCTAGGCCAGCATGGACCCAGTAAGATTGGGCCATCACACTAATGCTGCATCCAACACTCCATCTATTAATAGGACATCCATCCTCCTAATAGGACCCCATCCTCTCCTGGGTCATCATAGTCATCACAGTGAGTTTCTCTCACTGACTGCAGGGAAACAGCTATCACCCATCACCCGCCACCAAGATGCTTGGGGGACATGCAGTGGCCAACACCCCACAGGGGGTCCAGTTCATAGCTTTGCCCAACCAATCTGGCACAGGTAATGTAAACAAGTCAGATTGCACAATGGTTTTAAGTGTATATTTGGTGATTAACCTGGGATTGGTCCTCTGTGCAACAAGCAAATGATGCCTAGAACTACACCCTTTTAAAATAACTTCTCCAATAACAGAACTTCCACAAGCTGTCTCCATCGAATTAGTAGCAAATTAATAGTAAAGAAGCCAATGACACATTTTTGATCACTTGTCAAACACTATCCAAGACTCTCCAAGACTTTGCAGAATTCCTACCACCTTGCAGAAAGCAGAACAGACACATTCTAACTAAAAATAAATGTTCATGTATACTTCATGCAGCTTCCCACCCACAATACTTATTTATGCTAAAAAAAAATTTATGTCCCACCATTCTCCCTACTGAAAAGGAACCAAGGGTGACTTCCAACCCCAGTAAAAGCATAAAAACAATCAATGCAATCAATATAAAAAGACATAAAGCAATAAAACAACCATAGCCAAAAAAGCTACCATAAGCACACACACAAAAAATTAACAAGTAGCAAAAATAATGGAGCAAACAAAATAAAAAAATTAAAAAGTATTACATCCAAAAAATGCACATATTTGTGTAGAGTACTTGCATGTGTTCTACCAGCAAGTTTCAATTTCAATTGACATTTTTGGACTTGGCATCTTCTAAAGTCTGCTGAGGTGATAGAATATAGGCTTGACTGGTGAAAGTCTGGCCAGCTGGCAATCCTGTGCATTTCCCCTTTACTATATTGGTACAACACAAAACTGCTTTCCATTCTTATGCTTCACCTGCAGTGTTCAAATACGTATATTGTACTAGTAAACATTTGCTATTCTTTAGCTGACTTCAGAGGCTACTCTAAAGAGCTCATTTGAATTTATGTTTGCTGTTGCTTTCACCAAAAGCACACACATTACACACAGCCTTTGCCACTAAGTGCATTTTCAAATTATTCTAAAGTTTTGCTTAAAGCTCTTCAAATTGATAGTAAAATCCCACAACTTTTTACAAAACACAGACTCAATTTACTCCTAAGTGGTTTCTCTAAGGCCATTGAAAAAGACAAATACCCCAGCTTGCCTCACTTTCATAGCAATAGACAAATATGCTTCCAATGAGGGAGAGAATGACACTGTAATCATTCCTAATTGTTCTAGCAGCATGTCATATATTTCTTAAGAGCCAGTAATATTTGTTTTCTGTACATTGCACAAAATTTATTATGTTTGTGTGTGGCTTTGTACCAATGTGCAAAGAATTTGAACAACAGCCAAGCACATCCTTGTATCCTCTCCACCAGGTTTTCAAGGATGCATTTTATACATCTCTCTCTAAGAGCCAGTTACCTCACTTGCTCTTAAGGTTACCATAGGGAGCTGGAACATTTTTGTACGAATCAAGAGCACAACAGTGGGAGAGAGAGAATGAAAATGAAGCCATACAATGAGCACATGAATTTTATGATACTATCTCACACAAAGCCAACGTTGCTCGGGACTGACACATCACCAATTTCTTTTCCCTACTAGCTGCTCTTAATGGAGAAAAAATAAAGTTTTCAATGGCCTTGCAAAACATGCTGTGTGTTTTGTTTTGCTTTTCTTATGCACAGTTACCAATCATATGAATGGAATGCTTTGTCATGCTTTACCTTTAAACAATTTATTTGAATGTCAATCTATTATTTAGATCAGGGGTGCCCAAACACTTCAGCAACACTTGCAGAAGATCATAAAGCGTTCATAACATGACTGTGGGTCATATGTACATGGCATATGTACTGTACATGAAGCTGCTCTATTAAAGTTTTCCTCATATAGATCTTCCTGCCACCAAATTAATACCTACCTGTAGTGGAGACCTGTGAAGGAGAGGAGACATCAAGTATACTAATGTCACCTAGCTGTGTTTCTTGTTTTCTGACCAAAGCCATGCAATATTGCTTTATACCAGGGGTGCCCAAACCCTGGCCCGGTGGCCACTTGTGGCCCTTAGGGACTCCCAATTTGGCCCACAGGGAGACCCCAGTCTCCAGTGAGACTCTGGCCCTCTGGAGATTTGTGTTGGGCCAATGCAGACTATAGCAACTGCTCTCAGCATGAGGAGACTGTTCGACTTCTTGCATGAGCTATGAGGGTTATTTTCTCTGCTTGCTATTTCACATCTGTGATGCAGCAGTGGCAAGAAAGAAAGGCTGACCTTGCTTTGTGCAAGGCCTTATAGGCCTTGAGCTACGACAAGACCATCATTCATTCATATAAGTTCCATCTCTAATATATTCATTTACGTAAATTTATTCAAATTTTAAATGTAGATTAATTCTTTTTTTTTCCCGGCCCCCGACACAGTGACAGAGAGATGATGTGGCCCACTTGCCAAAAAGTTTGGACTCCTCTGATTTAGATTATCATTAAGGATATTTATATACCGCTTTCCAATAAATAGTTCACAAAGCAGTTTACAAATAAAATCAAATAACTAAATGACTCCCTGTCCCAAAAGGGCCCACAATCTAAAAAGATGTGAAGGAACACCAGCAGCCAGACACTGGAAAAGACACTGTGCAGGGTAAAGGGGGATACTTACTGCCCAATCGTAAACTGCCCCAGCGGCATGGAGAACAGCAGTGCCAAAATGCCTGTGGCTGTAGCCTGTGAGGCTGGGGTGGCCACCAGAGTCTCATCAGCCACCGGAATCTCATGTGTTGAGCCCTGCAGTCAACAATAGCAGGCGCAGAACCTGGTGTGAGAACCTGGTGTGTGCAGGCTTCCAGGTGTGAGAGGGGACGTAGGATTCAGCAACAGTCTGCCACCATCACCACACCCCTCCTGGACCTGATCCTTTGCCCCCCTTCACCCAGTTCCACCCTCCCCCTGCTTCCCCCCGCCCTGAAAATCCTCTCCACCAACCAGCAAGGAATGTTACCAAGCACCACTTGAAAAAGTGCATCTTTGCCCAGTTGGTGGTTTAACAGCAATGTAACAGAACACGCTCGTTCTGCTTCAAAATATGGGGCTGAAATTCCATGATTAGTTAATTATTTACTCATTTGCTCTGTAGAATCTAAAATTTGAACAATGTTCCTAGAACCTATTCTAGTATGGATAAATTCAACAGAGGTCTGTCTAATCAAACAACAGAATTATGTAACCCAGGGGTGCCCAAACCCTGGCCCTGGGGCCACTTGCGGCCCTCGAGGACTCCCAATGTGGCCCTCAGGGAGCCCCCAGTCCCTAATGAGCCTTTGGCCCTCCTAAGATTTGTTGGAGCCCACACTGGCCCAACTCAACTGCTTTCAGCGTTAGGGTGTCTGTTTGACCTCTTGCATGAGCTGTGGGGATGAGGGCTACCTCCACTGCTTGCTGTTTCACATCTGTGATGCAACAGTGGCAGCAAAGGAAAGGCTGGCCTTGCTTTGTGCCAGGCCTTTTATAGGCCTTGAGCTATTGCAAGACCTTCATTCATTCATATAAGTTCATGTTTAATATATTCATTTATGTAAACTTATGCAAATTTATTCACGGCCCCTGACACAGTGTCAGAAAGATGATGTGGCCCTCCCGCCAAAAACTTTGGACACCCCTGATCTAACCTTATCAGCAGAATTGGCAAATCCTGGTTGATACACAGAGGTTTATCAACCACTAATACTGGATCCAGTTCAAAGGCAGTTCAGAAACTCTGAATATCAGTTGTAGTTGTAGGGCACAATGGTGACAATCAGCACAACCAGTGTACGGGGCACAACGGTGGCAAGGACCATTGCCTTCATGGCATGCTATGGCCTTTCCAGGGGCAGTTAGCAGAACACAGTGTGAAAAGGGATGCTGGATTATGGGCCTTTGGTCTGATCCAGCTCTCTTTGTGGCCTACACCTATCACTTCTTTGTCATAAAAACTTCCCAAATCACATCTCTTTAACGTGTCACAGGTAAAAACAGGGATCACTGCATGAACCACACAAACAAACAGATCTGGAAGCAGTTCAACAGATGCAACAGTCTAGCCTGAACTGGCTGCTGAAGGAGGCTGTAGAAAGCCGGAACTAGATGTTACAGGAGTCACATGGAGCCACTGACAGTAGCAGCAGCCCTAAATGACAATGTTCCCGCCCCACCACGACCACCACCCCTCCCCCCCGGTACCACCCACTAATGCAAATATAAGAGCACTGAGTAGGAAACTTGCCCGCCCCAGCAAACAGCAGCAGTCACATGGATAAGAGTGCGTGAAAAAAGCACAGCATATGTTTTTATTTCAAGACATCACGGAGGGGCAGGAAAAGACAATGCAGGTTGGCTGTTTTCTGCAAAAGCCATGACTCTCCTATTTAATTATGATGTTGGCAAATTGTCACTCAGACGTTCAGGCTGCAGTGCTACGCTTGCTTGCATGCCCCACTGAAGGTAGTGGGAGATACTTCTGGGTAAATTTACATGGGAATGGGCTGCCCCATTTCAACAAATCTGGGCAGGGGAGGTGAAACTTCAGGAATGGTAATTCCAGTGAAAGTTTGTGCAGACTAGCACATCCTCCCAAAATGTAAAAATGGGGGGGGGGGACGACGACGGACGGGACAAGGACAGACACCAGAAGAAGAGAATGTTTCTGGCAATCACCACATTGACAATCACTACATTGACAATCACCACATTGACAGCTTCTGATCTTACTATCGTGTTTCTCCGAAAATAAGACTTACCCCCAAAATAAGACCTGGTTGTGATCAGGGCCAGGCCAGGGGGCCGGATGGGTCCTCAGGTGGGGCAGGTGGACAACTGCACTCCCGTGCGCCACCTAGAAAGCGCCTGCTGTGCTGCCTTGGGCAGAGGATGCTGAGGAGAAGCGGAGGCGGGAAGCAGCAAGCGAGGCAAACCTGCCTACCCGGCTCTGAGGCTCTCCACACTTTCCAGCGAGTAAGTCCCATTAACTATAAAGGCAGGGATCCCATTAACTGTAGACAGGCAGGCAGGGATCCTCCTGGGTGCTTAGGGAACACCCTCTCCACACGTTCCAGGGAGTAAGTCCCATTAGCTATAAATTATTATTATTAACAGTATTTATATACCGCTTTTCAACTAAAAGTTCACAAAGTGGTTTACAGAGAAAAATCAAATAACTAAATGGCTCCCTGTCCCAAAACGGCTCACAATCTAAAAAAATGCAAATGAATACCAGCAGACAGCTACTAGAACAGACAGTGCTGGGGTGAGTTGGGCCAGTTACTCTCCCCCTGCTAGAAAAAGGAGCACCCACATGAAAAAGTGCCTCTTACCCAATTAGCAGGGGTTAAATAAAGGGACTAACTTCTGAGTAGACAGGCATCCTCCTGGGTGCCGAGGGGATATTTTTGTACAGTAGATTTTTGTACATGAATGACTGTGGATTGTTGGACATTAAAAAAAAAAAAAGACCTACCCCAAAGATAAGACCCAGTGTGTTTTTTTGAGCCAAAAAAAAAAAATATAAGACAGTGTCTTATTTTCGGGGAAACACGGTACAGTAAATGGAGTCTAGGGCTGATTGAACACATCAGCCTTTAATGCCCTAATGCTCACACAAAGCTAGTGCCACAGTATATAATTTGTCTATAAGCATTGCTATGCTGGTACAGCATGTCTTAAGACTGGACCAGTATACAGGAACAAGATTTTCTATACCATCATTTCTACAAAGTATTTTCTTATCCGAGTTATTTATACACACAGTATTCCTTTTCTTCTCCCTTAGGCCTTTTCTGCTGGCTATACATGTGAAAGCAATTCTCTCAATGTCCTGCTGCTCTGTGGACAGTCTCAGAACATGCAAAACTCTGTAGGCAATATTGTACTCAGCTCTCCCTGTCAATCGGAAGAAAAAGCACTTCTGAGATAAAGCCCAAGAGAAGGGAAGCCTTGGGAAAGAGTGTCTGTATGTGGGTGCAAGTGTAAGAGAGAGAGCATGCTCAAAGTGTGCCTGCAGAGGTGATCTTTTCTCAAGTCCCATGTTACCATAGAAAAGCTCCTTCAGGCATCACTCCAAGAGCAGGTTCAAATGTAAAGCAGATACACACATGATCTGAGCCCTGCCTCTCATGCTTGTCATCTAATGTCGCAGGGTGAAGCGGTAAATAAATGCATGCATCTGCCCCACTATGAGATATGTGATCTCCAGATAATAAGAAAAGCTCACACATCTCTAACACAAATTAAAGAGAGGCACATGGGACATTAGAAAGGAAGTACAAAATTGGAATGGCAAAATCCTATTTAGGCATTCTTTCTCCCTCTCCCACAAGCAGCATAAACGCAAGTTAAGTGCATGGGCCTGACCTCATTTGCCTGAGACATTCTACAATGGTCTGTATCTTGTGCAATATCA
This sequence comes from Tiliqua scincoides, assembly GCF_035046505.1. NCBI lineage: Eukaryota > Metazoa > Chordata > Lepidosauria > Squamata > Scincidae > Tiliqua > Tiliqua scincoides. The sequence goes on along the minus strand of NC_089827.1, from coordinate 22,317,302 downwards.
GCCACAGCCCTTCAGCAATTTTAAGTTTGACAAGATTAGGTACGAAAAGATTACAGCCCACACAATTTCCTTTCATGCACATGAAGTCTAAATAAATGTCAGCTGTTTTCAAAGTCCTCTATTCTTTATTATTTAAATTAACATGGACTCAAGAGGAGAAAGCAAATGTCCTCTAAAATAAGCCACAGCTTCTCAAAAATCAGTTAATCTTAATAGTTAATGTTATCCAGTTTTATCCTTTCTTCATGTCCAGGTTTACAATGACCTTTTAAAACAAGCAGGTCACTTTCGTTTCCTTCCCCTCTTAACAAGTGGAGAATCAGGGCTGAGCAGCTTGCCAATGGCCAGACATTAAGTCTATGATTAATTGGGACTTGACACCACATCTCAGAGATCATTGTAGAATTCTCAGTGTACCTGAGCAAGTGGCTTTCACAAGCCTGACATGCAACAGAAGGGAAAGTTATTGTCATACAGCCCAATCCTGAGCTGCCTGGAGCACAGGGCTGTAGCGGTGCCAAACATGACTGCCGCTGCATCCAGCATGCCCGAGACAGCTACCACTGTCTCCTTGTTGTACCCTTTTTTTCTTGGTTAGGAGATACAGTCAAACACACTATCTCTGCCATTCCATGCAATCATATGGAATGCTTGGCTTAGCTCATGATCTTGCTGTTTTAGAGTTTGTTTTCATTTTCTCAAAAAGGCATCATATTTTCAATTTTCCTTGTGGCTTTCTTTTTCAGAATTCCAACAAAATTTATAGCATTAGCCTTGAACTGCTAGTAGTAGTATCTGAGAACTTGAAAACTATTGTGCCTCGGGATGATTGAGGACTGATCATTTACTTGACAGCAGCTAGATTAGCCATAAGTTTTAATTAGAAAAATTTCTGTGCTTCAATGGTGCACAAATGGTTATTATTTGAGATATAGCATATATGATTGCTTTAAACTAATATAATCAAAGCAAGAGAAGGAGGTAGGTAATTCATTTACTCAGAAATTGAGCTTGCTTTTTAAAAAAAATTGAAACAATGACACTCACAGTTCAACCATTTTCATTATTCCTAATATTTTACTATTCCAATACATTAATTAATTAATATATAATATATTCCAATATTTGACAATTGTCTCCTTACTCTTGACTGCAACTATAACAGCACAATCCTGTGCATGTTTACTCAAAAATAAGTCTCACTGTCATCAGTGGGGCTTACTCCCTGAAAAGTGTGCACAGGATTGCAGCCTTATTGACTGGCAGCCCAATCCTGAGCTGCCCGCAGCGCCCAGGCTCAGCAGCTCCGAGGAGAGCTGCCACAGAATCCTGCGCCTCCCGCGCTAGCGCGGGAGGCACCTCAGAGAAGGGGACATTCGTCCCCTTCCCCAAGTAAGGTAAACAGCAATGGGGCTACTCTCTTTAGCGCTGACCAAAAGGTCAGTGCTAAAGTAAAGGGGCTCGTGTAGGGTGCACAGCTCTGCACGAGCGCCCTGGATCCTGAGGAGCACAGCTCCGCGGATATGCATCTCTCCCTCCCCCCAACATGCCTCCCACCCGCCCCCTGGCACACCTCCCGCCCACCCTGCCAGCCTCCCCCCCCGAACATCTCCCCCACGCCCCGTCCCCACCCCCACCTACCATGCCATGGCTTGGCAGTCTGGGAGACTGCCGAGCCGTGGAATCTGGGCCACTGCCCGGCGCTAGCCCAGCACCAGCTGACGCTGGGCTAGCACTGGTGGGAGCCCAGCGGTGAGCCCTGCAAATCTGCCTTACGGCACATTTGCAACTGTGGTCCGCGGCACAGAGCCATGCCGCGGACCACAGGAGTGGGTTCTGATTTATTGATTATAGTTTCATTTATTATTATACAGTAGGTTTAGGTTGTGACATTTTGGGCGCAGTTCTAACCAACTTTCCAGCACTGGCATAGCTGTGCTAGTGGGTCATGTGCTGCATCCTGCAGTTGGGGGGCAGTCATGGAGGCCTCCTTAAAGTAATAATAATAATAATAAAACTTTATTTTTATCCCGCCCTTCTCCCTAACGGGACCCAATGTTTGTAAGTAGGGCAATGTTTGTTCCCTTACCTCGGAGTTGCATTGCCCTTAAGTCAGTGCTGGAAAATTGGTTAGGATTGTGGCCTTAGTAATGCAATTGTTTCTTGTTTGTTGCTTTTCTTGTATATAGCATTACTTTGTGGACTATATTTATACCCTTAGTCAGCAATTTTAACAAATCCTACCAATCTGTAACCACTACTAACCCTCACCCTTGTGCCTCCCTTAGAAACATGACAGAAACAGCTAAAGTAGACACCACAGAATTTTTCTAAGGTAATAAAATATTGAGCTCCTTCCCTTCAGGTTAGGAAGGATGAGCATATTTGTCTTGCATTTTGGAGAAGCTTCCAGTGTTAATCAATGCAGGAAGCATAAACACTCACAGTTCTTTTTGCTTTTCCTGTGGCACACAAGAAAAGCAATACTCGACCATCACCCCTCACAGTGAGATATGTAAACTCCACATCATGCAAGATTCACATATCCCCCATTCCATATGTTATAAAGTCATCCACGCTTCCTCTGTCACCATGAGTTTACAATGTCCAAAGCTGCCCTTAGCATCTTTCCTCTAAGTCCAACATGCCTTTCACTGTCAGTTTATCATCTGTAAACAGTTAACTAAGTACATTTGTTCAATCGCTTCTGGGACTGTGTTAACAGAATGCCTTGGGAGTATCATGGTTGACTTCCTACTGCAAGCTCTGTATCAAGATGGTGATGGAATCTACAGCTACTGTTGTATCCAATAATATTGTCCATTGGTTTGTTTTGTGTGTGTGTGTGTGTGTGTGTGTGTGTGTGTGTGTGTGTGTGTGTGTGTGTGTGTGTGTGTGTGTGTTTCATTTAATAGGGTGTTCAAGGTTTCTCTCTTACATTCTGGAGATTTTTGCTACCACTTGTCTTACTGCTTTAAAATCCCTTCTTAAAATGCACATTTTTGGTGAACACTTTAGTCTTCTTTCCCTACTGTAACCAGTGGCGGATCTCCCAAGCCCAGTGCCCCAAGGAAAAGGTCCACAATGGCACCCCCCACAAGCTGTTGCCGCCACCCTGCGAGCAAATCCACCACCCCCTCATCTGAGGCTCATGGAGTCCCACATGACCCACAGTTGCATCGGGAAAAACTCTCTGAGGTTCCCCGAAGCCATAAACTGTGCTTCTGGGAAACCAGAAGCACAGTTTCTGACCCCATCGGGGCTTCCGCGAGATCCTAGAGGCTCATGCCAGGGGCATTTGCCCCATAGAACATAATGGGAGGTCCACAACTGACTGTAACTAACCTTAAGGACACACAGCTGAAATCACTGCATATTCATCCTCTTGCTTCCATTTCTTTCTCCTTCCCCTGTTGCTTTCCCTTGCACCTAGCTAAACTGTTAGCTCCTTGCGGCAAGAACTATTCTCTCTGTGTGAACACCATGCATATAGATGCCAATATATAAATAGGAAGGAGTTACTGTAACTTTCATGATATTTGACATATAAGGGGACATGAAAATCAGTGTTCTTGTGATTTTTCCCCCCTTTCTTCCACAGCATGCATTTTTATTCACACCTGTCATTCACACATTTTCCCCTGCCATCTCAAAAAATAGGCGGAAAATATCTAGGGCAGTGGTTCTCACATAGTTAGCAGCAGGACCCACTTTTTTAGAATGAAAATCTGTCAGGACCCACCAGTAGTGATGTCATGACCAGAAGTGACATCATCAAGCAGGAAAATTTTTAACAATCCTAGGCTGAAGTCCCACACTTACCCAGGAGTAAATTCCATTTACTATCATTGTTAAAAGAATATACAGGTGTGTGCCATTTTACGACGGGAATACATTCTCTTATTCCTGCTATGCGATTAGGTCATTAAGTGAAAATCCAGTCCAATCTATTTCCTTTTATTGTGTAAACAGACACTCCCTGCCAGGCACTAGCTGATTGCACAGACTACTACAGATAGATTGCCTCTTCCTTGCACTCAGATCCTCTCTGTTGTGTAAACAGAGACTCTGCTGAAGGCTATGGGAGATGTGATTGCCTCATTAAGAGCATCTTTATTGTGCTTTGGCCATCATCATATATGCAGTCCATCATTAAGCGAACCATTGTTAAGCGGCGGACGCCTGTACATATTAGCCTGTTAAAAGTACAGGTCTGTAACATTTCCCCAAATGTAGTCAGTCACATACCACGGTAGCATCAATTCTAATATGTTAAAAATAAAATATTGAAATGAATGGGGACCCATCTGAAATTGTCTCATGACCCACCTAATGGGTCTCAACCCACAGTTTGAGAAACACTGATCTAGGGCATTGCATCTACAAATGTAAGTAAGCACCACACATATGATCAGTGAAAAAAGCATAGTGCCCCACCAGGGTCAAGTAATTCAGAATATAGAAGCAGAGATATGCCAGCCTTTTCTAAATGAGGAGCTGCAGCTCAGTGGTACCCACTGCCAGCCTACCCACAAAGCCATCTGATGCAGATCACATCACAGTGGATGGCAGGACGAACAGCAGATCAGGGTGCCCTTCACCCTAGGCCTGCTGCTGCCTCCATCAGCATGCTGTGATCACAAGCCACACCGATCCACAATCCTCTGTTCTTGTTATCTGCTATACAAAGACCTTCAGGAGGCTGCAGGGACCTTCAGAATGGCACACGTGACCACCATGGACCCCTTTAAAATGGTCGTCGCAAGCTTCCGCCGGTCATTTTAAAGGATCTGCACTGGTTGCAGTGCCATTCTGAAGGTCCCTACAGGCTCTGGAAGGTCTCTGCAGCATTCAGAGATATTTTGGCACTTTCTGCTGCACTCTGCTGGCTTCCTGAGAGTCTCCACTGGATTCTTCTGATGGTACTCCTTTCCCCACAGGGTACCCCTTGTACCTAATCCCATTTACCCCACAGGATCAATGGTTTGTTATCTGTGAATTCACAATCCACTAGGGTTTCCAGGAACCTAACCCTAGTGGATAACAAAAACTGATTATAATTCAACCATCCTCTGAGATCATCAGAGGGGGCCCTTTTAACCCTGCCACCGTTGACCGAGGTGAGAGGAATAGTGACAAGAAAGAGGGTCTTCTCAGTGGTGGTGTCCCAGCAGTGGAATTCCCTCAGAATCCTTGGAGACCTTTCAAGGGGCCTTAAAACCTTTTTATTTAGGATGGCATTTGACAGATGATGGGATGGACTGGCTTTTTAATTAAATGTAATTTTTCATTGTTTCTGTTATATAGCGGGTCCATGCGAATAAAGGAAGGAATAGAGATAACAGCACAGTACATTTATTCCCACAGTACATTCTGTCCCTTCAGAACAGAACCTGGCAATGAATCTGACACAAGGCAAACACCCCTGGCTTTTATACCCTTTAGCTCTGCCAAGACTTCCCTTGATTGGTGCAGTTGAAACCTGAACTAGAGGGCCAATCGGATGGTAGGATTTCGATCCATCACCCAATTGGCCAGCCATAAGTCTGGGCCAATCAGTTATGCAGGATTTCAATCCTGCATAACTTGCATACATAAGTTTTTATGCAATCCATTAGGTTTTTGTCTTTTTTATTGTTTTTATTGTTTTATTATTGTTATGTTTTAAATTTTGTAAGCTGCTTTTGATTGCCCTTACCAAGAGGAAGGCAGGGTATTTCTTCAAATAAATAAATAGATATACAGAAACTGGAAAAACAGTACAAGCCCAAAAGTCATTTATAGGAGGACTACATAAGCAAATGTCTTCTGTCACTTCCTGATGCAGTAAGCAAGTGAAAGAGCATGCCTGAATATATGATGTTATCCTACAATGCCAGCTATCCAAAGGGGTTATGAAATCATGGCCAGCTTACAAAGAAAAAAAAAATGAGTTTCCAAGCAACTCATTCATGAAGTCAGTGGCAGCGCATAAATCAAACAGTGAGCCCTCGGTATCCTCAGAGGATCAGTTCCATGACTCCTACAGATACCAACATCCATGGATAATGAAATCCACAGGGGGCCAGGGTTGCGGTACCCCAAAGACTCACCTCTGGGTCATGCCAACCTCCCTGTCTCTTCAGAAGGCCTTCTGGACACAACTGGAAGCCACATATGGTTCACATTCATGACTTCCAAACATGTCCAAGTGGTGTTCTGAGATCAGAGAAGGCCCATGGAGTGGGCTGTGGAACTGGCTTCCAATCACATCCAGAAGGCCTTCTGAGGCTGGGGAAGGCCTGGAGCCCACTCCATGGGCCTTCTCTGATCTCAGAACAGCTTCCAGTTGTGGCTTCCGATTGTGTTGGACTCTCTGAGGCCCTGTGAATTGCAGGCTCAGCATCCGCAGATAAGGAGTGCACACTGTACTTGGGGGAGAATATTCAGCAGTGGTGGTACAAAACTCTGATTTTAGCCATAAGGTTAATTAGATAAGGGCCTTTGTTCTCCATGTTTGGAAGAAATCCTACTTGCTAGTTCTCAGACAAATGGCAGTGGTGAGAAGAAAGCGAGAAGGAAGTGAGAGAAAAAATTAAACGTATCAGCTATTTAGAGATTAACAGCAGTTTGTTGCTAAGATTCAGCGAATCTAAAGAAAATTCCTCATTGTGTTTACATAATACACAGAGCTGATGTCATATAGGGTGCAGTCCTAACCAACTTTCCAGCACTGAGATAGCTGTGCCAACATGGTGTGCACTGCATCCTGCAGTGGCGAGGCAGTCAAAGGGGCCTCCTCAAGGTAACAGCATGTTTGCGCTGGGCTACACTGCAGCTAAGTCAGTGCTGGAAAGTTGGTTCGGATTGCAGCCATAGCAGTTATTTTCCAGAGAATAAGCACCATTGAGTGCAGCAGGATATACTTCTGTACTCTAACTGTAAAAGACTTAGGCCCAAATCCTAACCAACTTTCCAGTTCTGACATAGCTGTGGCAATGGGACATGTACTGCATCTTGCAGTTGGGGGGCAGTCACAGAGACCTCCTCAAGGTAAGGGAATGTTTGTTCCCTTACCTCGGAGCTGCATTGCCTTATCTTTGTACTGGAAAATTGGTTAGGATTGCACCCTTAACCGCATTCAGACACCACCAGTTCAAATATCACCTCTGCCTGAACTCAGAGGCAAGCAACTTTCAGCTTCAGTTCCCTCTCCATAACATAGAGAAAATCATGACCTAGTTTTTAATGGCCAAATAACACAGATTAAGGACCTGAACCCACTTAAATGCTGTGTGAATGCTTTTATCATTATCCGCTGGAAATGTAACAATTCTGTGGTCTTTACCATATGGTGAGAAGCTCGTAAGAGAAAGATTTCCATCTGACAGGGTTAAATAAAAGATAAAGGTTTCAAGAACCAGGTACCGCAGTGACTGAGTGTATCAATTTTGGTAGGAGTTACCAACATTCGGCATCCATTCTGAGGTAAGCAAATTTGGAGGATGAGTCAGAACCGCTCATGCTTGCTTGCCCAGCTCGGTGAGGCTGGCTGGTGATTCCCCTGGCTAGAATTAGCAAAGGCTTCACAAGTTTGGCCTGTGGGACTGTGCTGTCCTGCTGCCTCAAACCTTTGGTGTTGGCCGTGATAGGCTCATTGGTCTTCAACCAAGTGTAGCCTTGAGCCAAGTGTATGTTGGGGAAGGTAAGCGGCTGGAGCCGTTTCCCCTAGCTTAGTACCCTTACAAGTTGGGGGTGAGTTTCAGTGTACCCTGCTGCAATGATTCATTCTTGATAAAGAGGCCCAATCTACCAAAAGCCTATGTCACATGTTCTTATTTGGGGAGTGTGGCGTAAAGGCATACTGTCTCCAAACACTGAGATGCCACTTATCCACTGATGGTCCTAAGCTCCAGAATACATCCGATCACTTTTAGAGCTATCCACAAGTGAAGCATACACTACTTGTATCCAGCGCAAGTTTCAGGCAGGCAAAGGCTCGGCCAAGGGCATGGGGAAATTTTCCCCTTACCCCAGGGAGAGCCATTGCAGTTCCAGTAGGGCTACTTGGATCCACACTACCTCTGGTGGTGCAAATCCAAGCAGCCCGGGACTGCCCTGGGCCACCCAGGAATGGGGTCAGGATCTGCCATAACTGCCGGGTCCGGCCCCATCTCCCATTCCCTGTCCGCCTGCCCAAAGTCCCACCCACCACCCGCCCTCCCCCTACCCTGAAACGCCAAGCTCGGCTGACTCAATCACCTCATCCCCGGGGTCTGCAGTGGCGCAGGAAGGCTGGCACACATTCTTGTGCTGGCCTATCTCCCTAACGCATGGCACAAAAGTGCTTTAAGGCATTTTTGCGACACTCCTGGGCTGGCGCAAGGTACTTGCTTCAGTCCAAGTCCACTGTAGGATTGCGCCCTTAATCAATCAGTTGTCCTCTAAAACGGCAGCCATATTTCACATCCTCCTTCACTTCTGTAACAATGAATAAAACCTGTTTTCTATTAGCACATCAGATCTACTTTGTTTCTCTGATCTGGTGGGGGGGGGGGAATACACAACAGTCATACAGTTTAGTAATATCTATGTCCAAACTAAGTGGCCATCAAAACATCTTGCAATAGGCAATTATCTTGGGCATACACTGTTCCACTGTGATTCTTGCAATGCATTAGGAAAGTCCCTGCCATGAGTTTTAATGCTTTGCTCAGATTTTGATGCTCAGCCCCCAGAACACAGACGTTTGCGCCTCCCTTTAATGAGATTGTCCAGGATTTAGTAGATGCAGTTAATAATGCCCATTTGTGAACCTCCTTATTTGCTTCATCAAAGCCCACATAATCATCACTTACTTGACCAAGTTCATCTATCCCACTCGCTGTTCTTGCCAGCTTTACTAAGTCTTCTTGCATCTTATCCACCCACAGCTTTATCCTACAGAAATAAAAAAGAAAGAAAGAAGAAATGTCCCATCAGATCAATGGCAAATAGCGATGAAGATCACAAGCACAAATACAGGTTGACAGATTATCTTCTATGTGGCAGATTGATGCTGAAGTCCCTTTGATATTGCTGTGAATCTGCTTTAGACATACTTATCCACCCCACTCTCTCACATCCTCTCACAGAAACTCTTTGTGTAGAGTATTTTAGGTGCAACATGGTTAGGGCAAAGTACATGCAATCACCTAGCACTGAAGACAGGGGCAAAAACACACAGTATACCTGAAATTAGGAGACATTTCCACATGTTCAGGCAGAATTATGAAACATATAACACAATTGATCTTTTTAGAAATATTTCCAAAAAACCCTCTAAAATGGGGGCTTTTTCAGATTACAGGAGTCAAGCCAAGGCATTGTCCCTAAAAAAGTCAACTAAAATGAACAGTATGAACCACCTTGAAAACAGCTCTAGCCAAACTATGGCCAGATCCAGTGTTTGTCAAGAGCACTCCCGCTCCTGTTAGCAACACTTACTGTTCCACCATGCTGCCACATCATTCTTCACCCAATCTGGGCACAGGGATGTTCTGGGCAGTCATGTCTACCTGGACATCCTGCTGCAAAGCCTACTGGGATATTGGGCAATAGACACAAGTGCCCTGTGCCCAGATCTGGTAAGAGTGATGTAGCAGCATGGCAGAACAGTATGTGCTAGTCAGAACTGGGAGGGCTTTTCTGGAACGAAGCAATCTCCAGTTTGGAGACCGCTGGTTTAAAACAAGAAATGTGTGCTGTCTTGTATATCATTTCCTATTTCTATCCTCTCCCTTTGCTTTTCACAACTGAGTTCATGCTGTTGCCATGCCATTCTCTGTCCCTCCTTTCCTAACTGGCTTGTAAGAAAAGAAGGGATAGAAAGTCAAAGTAGCAGCACACTGTGATTGAGTACTTGGGTGGGAAGAGGGACTGCTGCTGGTCATTCACCGATCTCTCTCATGCATTAGGCTTTTAAAGATGAGCCCCAATTTGCTAGTCAGTGTTTGAAGTGGCTCCAGCTCTCAACAGGATGGGGATCATGGCTCTGTTCTACTTCTATTGTGCAGTAAGTGCATTTCACACTATAAGGATGTCTTTGGAATCTCTACTGCATCCTTGCAACACAGGTTTTAAATCCTACCCCCAGTCCATCCATTAAGACTAAGAGAGGAATCACAGGCAAGTACAATTTAAATAAGGCTGTGTGGCTTTTTCCATAGTGATGCAGAGACACTCTATGCTTTTCCCAGGTCAGAGTTCCGCTGCCTATCAATCCAGGTGTATATCTAATTCTACACAGCAGCATAGCTCATGGGACCTGTTTAATACTCCTCCATAGTTTAGAAGTACTGCAGTTATCAAGCTGATTGCTTCAAGTAATTTATACATTTTTGCATCAAGTATTTAATATATTCTTTTTCACAGAAAAAAAAAGACACCTTGCTCGTAAACAAGAATTCCATTAGAGCATGAAACTTGCTTGGCTTGCTGTGAAATAGTTGGTTATACAGTATGGTCAAAATGATCCCATTCAGATATTTTTCATGTCACACCAGCCCTTCACTCAATCACATCTTGCCAAGGCTTTGTAATTCTATTACAATGGGCATCTCCCATAAACCTAAGAATTGCCTTGCTGAATCTGACCCAGGTCCACTTTGTCCCACATTCTGCCTTTAACAGTGGCCAGACATAAATTATGAGAGGTTCACAAGATACAATGTAATAATCATGCCTATTTTTTTGCCCTCTGCATCCAGAGGTCTCCATTTTCTTATTATGGAGGCTCTTCTTGGCTTGTCCAAGCTAATATGTATGGACAGACCTAATCTTTCTTGAATTTGTCCAATCCCTTCTAAGCAAGTGGAATTTGTCTAATCTTTTGAAGCAAGTGGCCATTACCACATGTTGTGAAACCCAAATGCTAATTATGCATTGTAAGAAGAAACATTTTGTATTGTCAATTCTGAACCTACTGCTAATCAGTCTCCCTGGGAGAAACTGAATTGTAAATTTATTGATTGATTTACTAACTAAATTTCTGTCTTGGCCCTCCACTCCAAATTAAGTGCTCAATATAACACACACAGAAAGAGCAAGAAGTAGAAACACTGTCAAAAAGTACAATAATATATACAGCAGACTAAAAACCACCATACAGCAGGCAAGTGCCCAGACAGAATACTTACGTTGGTGATGAAAAGCCAAAAGAGAAGAATATCATAGGGAAGGGAGTTCCATCACCTGAGCTCTACCAGGGAAAAGAACTTTTCCCTTGTTCCCACTAATCAGACTCCAGCTGAGAATGGAACACACAAGGGGACCTCTCCAGCTGACTTCAGGAAATAAACAGGTCTGGTCCTATCTAGGGAGATAGTCCTTAAGGTATCCTGACTCCAAGCTGTTCAGAATTTTAAAGGAAACTGGCCAAAAAAGCAATGGAGTGGAATAACATTCTGAAGCAGAGTAACATTATGAAAAAGGAAGAACTGTTTGCTGCATTTTTTAAAAATAGGGTGAACAGAACTATACTCAACAGTTGGAGCCAGAGGTGCCATTCTGCAAACAGAAAGCACTTCCGCTTGTGCTTTGGGACAAGAGAGGGTCCCAACTGTTATCAGTTCTCTCTGCCTCTCTCTCATCCCACTGCACTCCTGAGAGTGATCAAGGGTGGAAGAATCCTCTAGAAGGAAATATTAGTTGCATTCTGGTATCAAGGTATCAAGTTCATCAGGAGGCAACTAGATTGGACAGTGGTTGACATCTCCCATTCAGAGGGTTCACCTAGCTAAACCTACTCCTGAACCCTCAAGTACTGGTGGAAGCGATAGCACGACGTGCGCCATTAGGAGGATAACCATGCAGGAGAGGCTAAAAGACCCCTGGCAACTCACCACAAGCACTATCTATAATTCTAGGTGTTGCTTAGCACAGTGGTTCTCAAACATTTTAGCACCAGGACCCACTTTTTAGAATGACTGTCAGCATCCACCAGAAGTGGTGTCATTAACCTGTTTATTTCCTGAAGTCAGCTGGAGAGGTCCCCTTGTGTGTTCCATTGTCAGCTGGAGTCTGACAATGACAATGACTTAATGACATCATCAATTAAGGCTTCAAACCTCAGCTTCGATCAGCCAAAGGTCCCACGGTACAGCACCCTCATGCTGTTATTTTGCATAGCTCTGAATTCAAACATTCTAGTTCAGAAGTCAAAGCAGAATACAGGCTTGGATCCTTCTCCAACCACACAGCCCTCCCCCCCTTCCAGCATCCCACCTTCCCACCTACTCAGGGCAAAGCACCATATCTCTCTCCCACTGGGAGGTCATCCTGCCCAGCAGCTCTGTGCCCATATTTTCAGCTCTGTATTTTCAGTGGCAGCTGGGCTAGGTACTACACAACCCACCTAGTGGGTCCAGACCCACGGTTTAAGAGATGCTGACTTAGCAGAAAAAGATACAAATACTTTAACAGTGCAGTCCTAACCCTGTGCTGGTACAGCCAGCCTCCTACACAGGGAAAGAAGCTGCTGGAGATCACCTTGGGGTAACGGGATATATTTTCCTTTACCCTGTGTAAAACTCCAGTCATCTTATAGGGCTTCTTGGATCTGTGCCAGTTATTTAGCTGGCGCATTTAGCTGCCTATTTGGTGGGGGCTATTGCATTAGAGCACCCTTGCATGCACACTTATACAGGACAAAAGGTACACAGATAATTAGATATAAATCTTCAGTAGTTAAAAGTTACTTGCATATGACTTTTCTATTGTTAGAAATACACTACTAATCAAAATCAGTAATCAACAGTGCATCTGTATTTCTGAAATGTTTTCAGAGTTTGCTTCCAGACCTGCATGACCTCATGTATGCTTTTTTTGGTTGCTTGGTTGTACAATCTAGCATGGTTTATACGCAGGATGTATTGGCTACATATTATGAAACACAGGTAACTAGACAGAATATACACCAATTCATTACAGGTAACTAAGCAGAATACACACACAGACACCATTTGAACTCAGGAAGATGAAATCCATCCTTCTCATCAGAAAAATAATGAGGGCTAATCAAAAGCATCATGCTTCACTGAGTTTTATTTTCTTAAATGTGCCAAGAGAGGAAAAACTAGGAGGGGAAAGAAAACAAGTGCCCTCTGGGCACCCAAATGCTTGTCTGGTGTTTTGCTGAGTGCTAGCCAGTGGTGTATATCTGCCTGACAGCTGGTCATGGTCAGAGTTTATTTAACAACAAGAAAAATGTCACACCAAATGTGAAGTCCGGGGCCTTAAGGAGATAGTGATGGATTTTTATTTTTTTTTTTGCTGCTGGTTAGGACATCAGCTAAACAAAGGTCCAGGCAAAAGGTTTTTGTTTTTTTTACCCTTGACTGTTCAAGCAAAACATGGAACTGCAATGAAAGCTCAGTCAGAAGAAAGAAATCCCATCAGGATACACATTTATGTGCAAAAAGCATATTAAACTACAACAGCCCCCTCACTTGTCCTTATACAAACACATGGAATTGTTTGTCAGTGCTCCATGCAGGTAGCTGAGGAGTTTAACCCATTTTTGCCCAGCCCAGCTGTACACATTTTTGTACAGCCCAGCTGTACACATTTGGTTCTTGTTGCATATATGCAGCATTGGGCAGAAATGGCTTAAATACATAGAGAAAGAGTTGGCTTAAAATATGCTTAAAGATGTTTGGAAAAGAAACACACAGGAGAAAACCCATTCTCACTCTCACTTAGGACAGGGCTTGCCAGACTCGGGCCCACAGGTCAGATGTGGCACCCTCGCTAATCTCTCCCTGGCGTGAAAGGAATTTACTGTTCTGCAGGGAAGGCTTCTACTGTCACCGCTGATCACCGTCCATGTTCGGTCTGCCCCACCACTTCCAAGTTCTGCAACCCCAACAGGCACTGCTCTAGGATTTCCTGGCAGACACGGTAGGGTAGAGTGAACATGGGGATGACTGGCTGCAACAATGGAAGCCTCCCCAGTGGAATGGTAAGGTCCAGTCAAATCAGGAAGCTGTTTGTTGCACACAGTGGAGGCTGTTGACCTAGGAGATATATTGCTCTCAGATATGAAAGGCAAAAAACTAGATTCAGATGAGTCAGCGCCACTCCTGTTTGTCTGCCAAGATGCTTCAGTGCTCAGCGAAAAAGACTGGTTTTCTGGGTCCTCTATATCTGCTATTCATGCTCGGCCAAGCAGAATATAATATAGCAGCAGCACCTCAATATGGGGAACTCCACATCTCCAGAAATATAGAAAACTGCAAGGTGCCCAAGAATGTGCCCCTGATATTGTTTTTCTTTCAGCAGCCACTTCCAGCAGGCACCATTTCAAAATTTAAGGGAGCAAAACAGATCACAGGAGGGGATGCATGATCACCAGCAAGGTTTTAAAGGCCACTCTTAGCCTATAATTTTTCTTCTTATCCCCCAAGCCAGCTCCTCACCACAAGGGGCACATTAGGGAGAGTACAGTTAGAAATTCCACCACATACACACACACACACAGGATATGTTCCTAGCCTTGCATATTGCGAAAAAGATGTGGGGTTCCCATCCTACCCCACCCCCCACAACTTAGTGTGGAAGTTCCCATATTACACCATACAGCCATCCTTATTGTTCGCATGTGTGCAGAAAAATGCAATGCAATTTGACCTTATGCATAAGCTGGAAAAAAAATTATGCAAGATGCAATTATCTTTGTATTAACTATACCTAGATCCTTTTTAAATGTTCAACTACTGTCATCGTTTAAATAAGAAAAATAGCGACTCAAAATATCATGTACAAACAGGTTGATCCCACTCCACTTTACAACAAAAAGTCAAATGAAAGAGAGCCCACGCCATGCTAATTCAACAGAAAATAAGATGGTATTTGAAAAATGAAGATAAATGAGGTTTGAGTCAGCAGCAGTGAAGAAGCAAGCAATTCTGCATTTACCCAATATAACTGCTTTTTTTCTCCTCCAGCCTGGAATAGACTTCAAATTGGGAACCAAAAGTTCCTAGAAAAGTACTTAAATTGATAAATACAACATTTATAGTGGGAAGTGGAAGGCGACTGCCCAGATACATCATTGCCACAGAATACAGAGGCTCAAAACCCTGGTCTTCAGCAAAAAGACAGGTTTGGAAGAGGAGCCAGAGACTGACAAGATTGGAGGGAATAGGTAACCACTGAGTAACCTCAGTGGTTCCCAAACTATGAGCCGTGACTCCCCACGGAACCACAGAAACCAGCCAAGGGAACCATGGAATCTTCTGGAAAACCCGCCACCCTATACAATAGATAGGATTGTAGCCCTAGTGGGGAACTGTGGCCAACAGCCCAGTTGGTCAAGGTAGACGCCATTTGAAAAAGTTTAGGAACCACTAGGTGGCCTTCCACTGACCTAGGATTATACTAAGGAAGAGTGAAGAGCAGATGTCAGGCTCAGATACTGACCCCCACAATCTACTCACTGAAGAACAGCCACGGACCTCCGCAGCCCCACACCCACGGCAAAGCTCTGCAATGGCACCCCCCGCGTGCTATTGCCGCCCCCCAGTGCAGAAACCCACCCCCCCCATTCAACAGAGGCTCACAGAGCGCAACCTCCTCCCACGCCGGGGAAACCTCTGTGAGGTTCCCCGGCACTATAAACCGTGCTTCTGGCAAACCGGGAGCACAGTTTCCGCCCCCGTTGGGAGCCTCAGAGAGGATTCCACGGGGTCCTGGAGGCTGGCGCTTGGGGCATTTGCCCCAGGGAGCTCTATGGCAGGCACGCAACTGCTGAAGAAGTAAATGACTGAATCACTAAGAATTGAAAAAACTCTACTGAGGAATTTTACTAAATTCTTTAAGCCTCCTTTGAATTTCCTCAGATATTTTTCTCTAGCAAAAACCTCTAAATTCTCCTTGAAATTTTACAGTGGGTGCAATTTGCTGGCAACCTAAGGCACTAAACCTCTCTCCCAAGAAGAATCTCAGGTCTTAGGAAAACGCTTTTGGTCAAAGCCAGAACATTTGCCGAGAGGACCACTGTAGACACAAAGCAAATAGAGCTGCAACTTAAAGAGAGAACTCCTCGCTGTAGAGTGACAGCCCAATCCTGAGCTGCCCGGCATCCAGGGCTGCAGCGGCGCCAAAATGGCTGCAGCTGCACCTTATGAACACTGAGCAGCTGTTGGCAGCCCCCAATGTCTCCTTGGGGGAAAGAGAAGAATTTGTCCCCTTTCCTTGAATAAGGGAAGTGGCCCTGCAATGGGGCTACAAGACTCTGTACCAGCTACTTAGCTGGCGCAGAGTAAAGCAGCCCCATGTTGGGCCGAGGAAACCCAATGCGGGGCTATGGATCCAGCGGAACTGAGCTCTGCTGGTTCTGCTCCCTCCTGCCCCGCTCCATCCCCTGCCCTACCTTCCCTTGCCCTCTCACTGCCCCAGAACCCCTCCTCCATGCATCCACGCACCTCTCAACTGCCTGGCACATGCCTGGAGTTCCGGGCAGTGGTTGTCCGTGCTCTGCCCAGTACTAGCACAGTGTGGGCTCACACTGAACCAGTGCCTGCGGTGGCCTGGCAGTAAACGCCACAGGTGTGCCTTACACCACATTTGTGACAATGCGCACCGGCACTGAGCCGGCATGAATGGGTCTGGATTGGACCCTGAGTCCCCTTCCTCTGCCCTTCACAACTATAATGACAGAAATATATGCCACCAATAAAAATGCTAGAGTTCAAGAACCAGAGTAAGTCTTTGCAGGGGGATGGAAAGCAGCCACATGATTCCCAGGATCTTGCCACTGCAGAGGAATGGGGGGCTGTTTTGAATGTTACTTACCTGCTGTCAGGGTCCAGGGGGTGTGGAGAGCCCCATGGAGCCTTCTGAGACCCCGTAAGTGGGGTCACAATCATTTATTTTACATACTACAAGCCGTGGCGAGCCCTGCAGAGCCCTGCCCTAACCCTGCACCCCCCCGTTCCCCCGCAGCAGCATGATCCTGGGGATTGTCTGGTTGCTTTCCCCCGCCCCCACCTCTTAAAAGGAAAGGGGCAGTTGTTCTCAGGCTAGAGCAGGGGTGCCCAAACCCCGGCCCAGGGGCCACTTGCGGCCCTCAAGGCCTCTCAATGCGGCCCTCAGGGAGCCCCCAGTCTCCAATGAGCCTCTGGCCCTCCGGAGATTTGTTGAAGCCCACACTGGCCCGACGCAACTTCTCTCAGTGTGAGGGCGACTGTTTGACCTCTCATGTGAGCTGTGGGATGAGAGCTCCCTCCACTGCTTGCTCTTTCACATCTGTGATGCAGCAGCGGCAGCTAAGGAAAGGTCAGCCTTGCTTTTTGCAAGGCCTCTTATAGGCATTGAGCTATTGCAAGACCTTGATTCATTTATATAAGTTCATCTTCAATATATTCATTTATGTAAACTTATGTAAATTTATTCAAATTTTAAATGTAGATTAATTATTTATTTCCCCGGCCCCCGACACAGTGTCAGAGAGATGATGTGGCCCTCCTGCCAAAAACTTTGGACACCCCTGGGCTAGAGGGTCGCAACCCACCAGTCTGAGAACGAATGTGCCAGATCATCTGCAATTCTTGCCCCCTCATTCATATCTCACCCAAACTTCAGATAACAAGGACACGGCTTAAAAAAATTAAATAGTGAATATACAGTTTAGCCATTCTTTTATTGCCCTGTTCATTTTAAAGAAAAAAATAAGTGTAAAACTGATCTGGGGAAGCTTGGGAACATTTCTTCTTAACAGCAGTGATTTTCAGTCTTTTTCATCTCACAGCACACTGCCAAAGTACTAAAACTGTCAAGGCACACCATCAGTTTTTTTACAATTGACAAGGCACACTGTGCTGCCAATGGGGGGGAGGGGCTCACATTGCCCAACTGTCCTACTAATAAATGACCCTCTCCCAAATTTCCATGGCACACCTAGGGGCCATTCACAGCACACCATTGTACTATGGCAGAGTGGTTGCAAATGGCTGGCATAAGGTATGAGCTAGTCACAGTCTAGCTTTTCACAGTCAATTTCTACAAACTTGAAGAACTTTGTTTTCCATCCAAAGTTCAATGCTGGAAAGAAAAAATATAAGTTTCAGTTGAGCACATTGAGCATTTGCAAAATAGGCTCCCCACTCTCAATTATATCTGTTTTCACCCAAAGTTTGGGGGCAGCCATACACTGGCGTAGCTAGAGGGGGCACACCAAGCTTTGCAGGGAGCCTCCCTGCAGCCTGCAAGCGGCTCCTCCCCCTTCCCTTTGGAGCCATGTGGGCGGGGGGAAATGGAGGTGAATGGCTACCAAGGGGAAGGGGAGGAGACACTTGCACGCTGCAGCAAGGCTCCCTGCAAAACTTAGTGCAGCGCCCCCCTCTAGTTATGCCAGTGCAGCCATACAAACCATTAAATTCCCCCTTAAGTTTTAAACACAGGATCTCTCCTAATGCAGTCAGTTTAAACTTCCTTTTAAATATTCATTCACGTATTTGTTACTATGAAAAGTTCTACCACCCCATAGAAGAGAGAAGATCCCCATTTATAGTTCTGTATTAAGTAAAATGAAAAAGTCACCTTGTAGAAATTAATAGCAGGCCATTATTTTAAGACTTTATCCTCAATTTTTCCTCATTAAATTAATAGGCACATATGCCTAATACAAAATAATTTGGATCATACATTGACATAAATATAGAGAGCTAAACACATCGTAAGAAAAATTACAGTTTAAGCAATTCAAAAAGATGACTGTGATAAAGCAGTTAAATGAAAATGTATCTCATATAAAAGATACAGGATTTAATTAAGTTAGGGTTCAATAATCGTCATTGTTTCCGGGAGGTGTTTCATTAAAGCCTCTTAAAGCAGTTATCTATTTATTGCTTATATGAAGAAAATTAATCAAATGCTCAAATCAAGCTATTACTGCTACACTCTAAAACCCAGTGATTGCTTTTCATAGTTAAACCCCTAGAAATTTACCATGTATAAATGACTTTAAGAGATGTTTTACTCAATCTTTTTTTTTTAGATTAAGCTTTAATTAATCTTGTTTATATTTAAAACGCTCTCTGACACACTTTATAAGGTCCAAATTTTTCTCTTAGTTCTTCAGTTGCAGCTTTATTTTTAGCTGTGCTACCACATGGAATGGTTCCTAAAAGTAACATAATCCAAATTGGGTGACATCTTCATGAGTTAATCCAGCAATAAGTGCAGTTCAAAATCATTCAAGTGAGTTGGCCAAATGACTTTTGGGGTTTGGGACCACAGTAACTTCAGTACTAACTTCACTTCTTTCTCTTTACCTGCTTCTACATAACAAATTAGTTCCCAGGGTTCTGTCAAAGCATGACTGAAAAACAAAATTCATGATGGGCTATGCAGATGGAGAGGGAGGACTAGACAGGTGAGTGCAGAATTATCAAGAGCTTACATTAAATTCTACTTAAACTGCGATTTGGAACATTGTAGAGAGGTTATTAAAGCTCCCCCTATTTCAAAGCCCAGAGTCTATACAGAAAAGAGCAGGGTATACAGGATACTGCTTCCTGTACAAATCTTTTTTTTCTCCTTTGTTTCAAGGTATGTAGCAGACACAAACATATACATGTGTACTTGGCTCTGGATTTGTGGCAAATGACCTGGTCCATGCTCAATGTTGGGACTGATTCCTGGATTGATGGCAAGTGGCCTCAGATTCAGACAAAGAAGGCCACATTGTGGATCACATAGTAATCCCCCCAAGCCGCATTTTGCTTAGATTAGATCAAATGGAGGTCTGTCTGCTCCAAAACACTAGCCTATTTCAAAATCTAAATGTTCTGCTGGAGCACCAAGATTGTACCTCACGATCACAGCTGTCTCCTAAGAGCTCCTGATTGGGAAAAAAACAATTTTAACAAAAGAAAAGGATCCCTAAATAACCCCATGATTTAATTCAATCCAGAAGGCATATTAACAGACTAGTGGCCTTCCTGAACTAGTCACAACTGGGTGTGAAAGACAAAAGCAGAACTCACCAGGGGCCACCAACCACCTTTATTCCTTGACCCTACAAAGGATCCCATAGAAAGGAAACCCCCCCCCATGCCAACTGCCCTCAGCTGGCACAACTTTACTGCCTCTGGGTGGCGCAGAGGCTGGATGTGATCTCCACGCACCAGCCCAGCCAACTCCACAGCTGAGGGTCACTTCTGGAGATGGCATCCTCGCTTCCAGAAATAGTGTCCCCTTTATCCGCCATTTCAGCTATCCGTGAGGGGTTCTAAAATGGAACTCCTGCAGATCCAGGGGCATGCTGGTACTATGGTTTGCCTATAACCACAAAGATACTAATTAAGTAGAACACACGAGTATTCTACTTACTCGTAGGATAGGGAGCACATGGGCATGATGCTCATTCCGTTCGTGCCAAACTATGATTTCAACAGCCCTGGTTATCTGATAACTGACGCTGGCAACTCAACTGGGGAAGCATGTCCTTGTTAATTCTGTGGAACCTCTTAATGGTGTTCAGCACCATCAACCAAGCTATCTCCACCTGGAAGCCATTTCAAACACCTCCTTAATGGGAGGGGAAAATGCAGGATATAAACCTTTTATTAAGTAAATATTTGAATACTAAATGCTATAGTGGTGAAAGGCATGTGAGGGCAGAAGCTGAGGTGAAATAAGACCAGGGCAAAAAAGCGCACTGCAAATAAAGTGGTACATGGAATTAACAGCCCAACATGAACTATCTCCTCATGCATTGATGCAGAGGTGCCAACACAGAGCCCTCAGTATCCTGCAGGGGAAATTCAGCCTTCAGAGGCCTCCACAATTGGTGCAAATTGTTGATCTGTAAAAATGAACCCAGGTACCTGGGTAGAGCATAAAGTGTGAAAAGCCCTAGAACACCAGCTCTTATGGCTTCTGTTATTACCCCCTCTGTCCTCTCTCTCAGTTAAAAACATTGTAGTGAGGCTTTGGCCCTGTGCAGGCATTATAACAACACATGGTTTGGGGGTAGAGTGCTCACTGGCAAGCCCCATCCCTTTGCTGAAACACGCCTGAAGCCCCGCTTCCCTTCTGTTCATTAAAACAATGTTTGTCTGCAGCAATAAATGCTTTTCCCAGAGAGAGATCTTCACTGGTTTAGAACAGCAGGTACCCAGTATTTCAGGTCTCAGGGAGGATCTCTCCCAGAGATTTCTTGCCACAAACACTCCGTTCATGATGGTTAGAGAGCAGGGCTTCCACATGCATTGGCGTAGGGATGGGAGGTGCCAGCATGCTCCCACCACCATGTTTTATTGTCCCTTTCACTTGTTGGCAACCTTCAGTCTCGGAAGACTATGGTATCGCGCTCTGGATGGTGGTTCTGGCACAGTGTCTAGTGTGGCTGAAAAGGCCAATTCAGGAATGACAATCCCTTCCACACTGGGAGCAAGTGTAGTCTGTCCCTGGTCTGTCTCCCAGGCTATGGGCCTTCCTTCTTTGCCTCTTTGCCTCAGACTGTTGGCCAAGTGTCTCTTCAAACTGGGAAAGGCCATGCTGCACAGTCTGCCTCCAAGCGGGCCGCTCAGAGGCCAGGGTTTCCCACCTGTTGAGGTCCACTCCTAAGGCCTTCAGATCCCTCTTGCAGATGTCCTTGTATCGCAGCTGTGGTCTACCTGTAGGGCGCTTTCCTTGCACGAGTTCTCCATAGAGGAGATCCTTTGGGATCCGGCCATCATCCATTCTCACAACATGACCAAGCCAATGCAGGCGTCTCTGTTTCAGCAGTGCTATTGTCCCTACTTGCCATAATATCTGTACAGGGTTATATTCAGCCTCCCTGTCTGAAATTATGATGTTACTTCTTAGGGGCAAGTGTAAAAAAAGACCAAAATGGAAACAGGCCAGATGCTACTGAGATAGCTCTTGCTTCAGATGACAAAACCAAGGAGCCAGAATGAAACTCTGGCTCTTCTTTTTTGTGCTCAGCACATCATTCAATAGCTGACTCTCAGAAAACACTATGTGTGAGCGAGAACGGCACACAGATGTAAATCCATTCATTTTACAATGACGGGATTGTAAAAGCATTTTGCAATGAGTGCAAAATTAGGAAAGAACCCCAATCTATGGGTTCGCTTAAGATGCAGTGGGACAAGAACTGGCTTCCACCACCATCCTATGGTTAGTTAACATGCTTGAGTCAACCAGTGCTATCTCCCTTGCCATGAAACATACCAGTGCAAATAAGCACCATACAAATGAAAAAAATATGTATGGGACTTATTTGCACTGGCCTCCAAAGCTTCTACAGACCACAGATTTCCACATAAGGGTCCTATATAGCACAGTTATGCTACTGAGTGGGGACAAGCACTGAAGGTAATGTTTGGTTCTAGTATACAAAGGAAGTTTTCCCCTATACCACTGCTAGGATCTTGCTGCCCCAGGGACAACAAGCTGCCACTTAACGCACTTAATGCATCCCATAAAATACACATAATTTTAGTTAACTCTTAAAAGCATTTCCGGCATTTCTGAGAGCAACCAGCTTTTTATTTATTTTTAAATATTTACACCATCCTTTACTCTTTAAAAGATATACACCCAAAGCTAGACAATACTGTCTTAATACATCAAAGATGATGCCCAAATTAACTGATCTCTTCAAATGCCAAATCCATAAAGTGGCTTTTTAGATAAAAGCTAGCAACATCCACTTGAAAGACACAGGAAGAGACACAAATAAATTCTTCATACAGCTTTCATTACATCAGTGTGGATCCAATCACTAACCAGTCCCTTCTACTACAATGACATAACAATTGTACACAATGGTAAATTACCACCAACATCTTAATGTGCACTAGATTTGTCACACAACACTAATCCTTCAAAGTACAGTGATCAAAAAAAGGAATGGGAGAATAAATCTCATTTAATGGGACTTCATGAAATGCTTAAATGCAGTTTCACTGAGGCACTTTATGCATGAAAGAGCATTATCAGTTGTGTTTAACCTCTGAGGTTCACATCCTGACTAATTTATATAGAAATGAATTTTCCCCAAAACTAATAAGCATTACATTTTAGCCTTAGAAAAAAGAAGGAATCATAATGATACTAAAATATGGCAGATCGGTTAGTGGTAAAGAAGAGATTAAAGGTTTAAAGAAAAGAGGATTTATACAAATGAGGATACAAATTAGAGGTGCATGGAATATTTAAAAATCTATTCCCAAGGCTATTCTGATTGGCCTTGGCAAGAATTCTGCTTAGTGTGCACTGTTTGCATCCTTCCCATCAGTTATGTCTAATCTACATACAACTCGAATGTAATCACTGTACCATATGCCAGCAAGCATAAAGTGGGGGGAGGGGAATGCATAATTTTGATCTTAATAAGGGCTACCAGTCTTATTGATTTCAATCTCCAGGAACTGCAGTCTTCA
This sequence comes from Tiliqua scincoides, assembly GCF_035046505.1. Taxonomy (NCBI): domain Eukaryota; kingdom Metazoa; phylum Chordata; class Lepidosauria; order Squamata; family Scincidae; genus Tiliqua; species Tiliqua scincoides. Next base: position 22,293,885 of record NC_089827.1, on the reverse strand, counting down.
TTAGGGAGCTCAAAATTGGCTTAAATCAAACAAGCTTCTCTTGTGCCACAGTGGGCTGATTTGGACAATATTTTAATTGCTCACCTGGCCCCAAGTGTTAAAAGACATATGTGCACATCCTGGCTCCTCCCCTCACTTTTCGAGGACACCTTCATAAACTAGGGTTACAAGATTTCTGAAACCAGGAGTCACTAGACAGATGCAAATACAGACAACCATTCTGCAACACATCGGCACAGGATTGTGGTAAAAATCACCTTCCAACTTGTTTGGATGGTCAAGGCAGCATGTCAACTGTGACTCTGCAGATGCCTGATCTTAGAAGCTAAGCAGGCTCAGGTCTGGTTAGTACTTGGATGGGAGACCACCTGGGAATACCGGATGCTGTAGGCTTATACCATAGTCTTTCGAGACTAAAGGTTGCCAACCAAGGCAGCATGGCATCAGCCTGGACTCGCTGCTTGCAACAACCTGGACTTCCATGAAAAGCAATTGCTTGTCATTACTAAAACTTCACACATCAAGCTGCTTCTACCCGGAAATCTGGATGCAAAGCCTGCTGGGCATCAGAGGCCAGAAGCAAGTGGACGTGATGAAGAATGGGGACGCATGGAGGCACTTTGCGGAGGCTCTCCCATGGAATGGTGAGCACCATTCACACTGAGTAGGGCTTAGAAAGGGGGCCCTGGATCTGGCTACAGACTGGCGAGCCCTGGACTACATGCAGTTTGTGGGTATAAAACTGTATGTGTGTACAGCTCTATCCATACAACTAGGAACTCTGCAAAAGCAGGAGTCCCGTTTCCATGGAAAGAGCCGTGCACATGTCAGATACATGTAGACACTAAGCAGACCTTCAGTAACATGCATAGCTCATGATGGGGACAGTCACACAATCCCACTCCTTCTCCTTCAATGAATCCCTGAAAAGGACTACAGACCAAAATTTTGACCAAATTTAAGATTGCCTTAACACTGACAGATGAAAAGTGAATATAGTATTTTAAGAACCGAGTTTTAATATGCAGCCTTTTGTTGTCAAGGTAACAGATACTTTTCATAATACTTTCAGATACCAATAAAAACAAGTGTGTAGGAAAAGTACAGTCATTTCTATTATGTGCTGTGCATCACAGGACCTTGATCATGGGAATGTGCTGAAAGAGATGGCATTCAATGGTTTTTGATTCTTCTTTTATAATTGTCTCAAGGGTTCATAAATAAAACATCTGCGATCAAAAGGTGGCACACTGCTGTACAATACAAGGCCATGTAGTCATGGATACACATAAATCTTTGACTTCTAGCTTGCCATCATTTTAAAGTACTTAGTTGACATAACCGCTTAGGTGAACCATTTTTCAGAACAGGACCATTAAAAAATAAGTTATATGAAGTTTAAAAGAGCAGTTTTCAGATTATGATTATTATCATAATCACACATAGCACTGTTCCAAAGACTTCACACACATTATCTTTGCAATTCTTACAACAACTTTGCAAGGTAGGCAAGTATTATTATCCCCAACAGTGCAGATAAGGGGTGAAGCTGTGAGGCGTGAAGCTTTGAGGCTTGTCTAAGAAGCAAATTAGATGTGATACTATTCATGTGATTGGCCCTTAGGAGGCTGTTTCTTCAACTAGAAATAGCAGCTCTGGGAAGGGGTGGTCAAGAACAGGACAACAGTGAGGGGTTTTCAACCCTTTATCCCTACACTATACCCATAACCTCAGATGAAAAGCAGCCATAGACACCAAACATTTGGACAAGGAGAGTGTGGGTTATATTTTACAAACCTGTGGTTATCTTATTTTGCTTGAACATGAGAGCATCAAGGAAAGCTATGAATAAATTTTCGATGGTGCTACTGCATGTAAATTTGATTGCAAAAAGTACAACATTAATATTGTTCTTGACTTGTCCCAAGAACTGGTTCACAATTGGTAGCCGTTTCACAGCCCATTGAAGAAGCCATCAGCAAGCTTCCTTTCATTGCTTTCTGCCAGGATCTCCAATGAATTGTGAGAGCTGAAATAAAACCACCTATCATCAATCCTGGATCGCAACACTGTGAATCCAATCATTGTATCACCTGTACCTTAGAGAATCTGTCAACTTAGGGAATCACTTTAGAGAATCTGTCATTTTCAGAAGCCAAACAACTGCCAAGGTCTGCAACATGAAAATGGACCATCAGCTTTAAGAGCAGTAATGTCATGCGTGTGATAGAGGACAAGCACCCTGGGTGTCACGTACAGGATGTTGGGGATACAACTATATATCTTCATAATTTTTCAGAGCACAAGTCAGCGATGAGAATTTGTGCAACCTGTTGCCAGATGGATCCACATAAACCATCATAAGCTTTCAGACTTGGAAATGTTTCCAACAAACAATTCATTCAGTCCTGAGACACAAGAAACAAAAGAGTATTTGGATAAATGGAGTGAGCATTTTAGTACCACTTGGAGTACCACTATAGTACCACTATACTGCATACAGACTTTTACTGATTGAAGAATAACAGCTAGAGTTTGAAGGGTTCTGTATAAACAGAACAACATTGTAAAGACCAATGTTGCCCCAGAAGGCATCGGTATAGAGCAGAGGTGTTAAACCCATTTCATCCTGGGGGCCACATTCGATTCATGGCACCTGCTGAAGGCCGAACTCCAAGTGTGGCACCCGGAACTGACCTGAACACAGGAAGTGATGTCACTTGTGACATCACTTCCTGTTTTTTTAAAAAAGTTGAGGCTTCCCCCACGCTCTGCTACCTCACCCGAACCCAGACCCCATTCTACCACCAAGCATCCCCTGCCTCACCCCACACCAGACCCCATTCTACCACCAAGCATCCCCTGCCTCACCCCACACCAGACTCCATTCTACCACCAAGCATCCCCTGCCTCACCCCACACCAGACCCCCTTCTACTACCAAGCCCCCATCCCCCATTCTACCACCAAGCATCCCCTGCCTGCCAGCCACCCAAGACTCCCAGTCGCTCCCCCAGCCCCCACCTACCTGCCACTAGTCAGGGCCAGGGAAGCCACGTACAGCGGCTCCTGCTCTCAGAACCTCTCTGGCCACGACCAAAGCCCGGGAGAGCTCTGGCCGCGGCTGGAGGAAGGGCAAGGCTGGAGATGCCACGCGGGTGCTCCAGTGCTCAGTTGCCCCTTCCAGCCGCGGGAAAGGCCCGCTCAAAGCCGGAGGGAGAACCGAGGTCTGGGGACGCTGCGCGCGGCCGCTCCAGTTCTCAGAACTCTCTCCAGCTGTGGGTGAGCCCTGCTCGCGCCAAGAGGAAGGACCAAGGGCTGGGGTCACCGCGCGCGGGTGCTCCAGCCCTCAGTCGCCCCTTCCAGCCATGAGCGAGGCCAGCTCACAGCCAGAGGGAGGACCAAGGGCCAGGGACACCATGCATGGCTGCTCCAGCCCTGGGAACTCTCTCCGGCTGCAGAGCTGTGCTCGCGGTTGGAGCGAGCGGGGGTAGGTAAACACCACCAAAGCTCAGAGGGCTGCCCAAAATGGCTCTGCGGGTCAGATTCGGCCCACGGGCCTTATCTTTGACACCCCTGGTATAGAGCTATACCACATTCAGCCAATAGATAGAGCTGAATGCAATGTAATGAAATGAATTTAGTCTATTAGACTACATTACATTCAGCCCCATCTAGAGGTTGAATGAGGTATAGCTCTATACTGATGTATTCTGGAGCGACATCGGGAGACCTAGAAGTAGATCTTTAGAGCTATTTTTAGCCTGAGAGGCTTGGAAATGGCACAGTTTTGCAGCACAAAGGTAGGAAACCTGCTATTTTTAATTTTAAGGACATTTAAACTGGAACCCCAGCATACGCAGTGAGTCAAATTTGCAGGTGCCAGCATCCACAGATACCATGGTACCACTGTAGTCTCCGTTCTATGTTGAAACTTTCTTCTACATGTATACATCTTCAGCAGCACAGCTTCCTGAGAATTCTCTTATCTAAGAACCATGATCTTGGCTTCCAGTGCAAAAGAATGTTATATTGGTCTCCATTTAGTCATCTCTTAAATCCAAACCACACATTACTCAGAGTCAAGTGGCAAAAGGAAGTGGTAGGATCCTGGACTGTTTTCACTTCAAACTGTAGGCAGGAAAGTCATATATTTTAATTCTCTCCTATGAAAAAATAAACTAAAAAACATCCTGCACATAGTAGATCTGTAAGTCAGCGAAAGATCTACACCCAAACTTTCCTCCAATGCACTCACCTATTACATGTAGCAAGGGGGTTTCCTGAGTTGGGAAACAGACAAAACTCATCTGTGGTTCAAAGTGAAACAGTCCAGAATTCTGCCACCTCAGCTTACCTTCTTGCTCTGTGCAAGTCTAGATTCACACACACCGGTCTCCTTTTTTAAACATGCAAGCACGCTGAATAGAAGTTTTGATCTCACAGTGGATCTGGTTGTACTTATAAAGCAAAATTTCCTATTCTGTTTCGGCAATTAGGAACCCTAATGAAATTTTTTCAAAGGCATCTCTAAACCTCCCCAAGAGAGAAAAGAAAAAAACAAACAAACAAACAAACAAACGGGGCAGTGATTTATGAGGGGCAGGTATCAGAAAATAAAAAAGGTAAAAGTCCCATCCATCATCGTCCCCCCTGCATTAAGCCTAGTCGTTTCTGACTCTAGGGGCAGTGCTCATCTCCATTTCTAAGCCGAAGAGCTGGCATTGTCCATAGACAGTTTCCGTGGTCATGTGGCTGGCATGGCTAAACACCTAAGCGCACAGAACGCCATTACCTTCCCACAACGGTGGTGCCTATTTATCTACTCACAGTTTTACATACTTTTGAACTGCTAGTTTGGCAGGCAAATAGGGATAGGTAAAGCATACAACACATAAAAACAGCACAGTACTTAAAATTTGCCATCTTCTGTTACTGGCAATGTGTGGGAAGAAAGCATGGCTCTCTAGTCTCCCAAAATTTTTCATTTAGGCACCAGGTCATCGCGCAGAACAGCTCACCCAGTTCAATGCATATTTCAATCCCATCTGCCAAGCAGAACCTTCAGTGCCAAGGGGCACTCTCAGCACTACAAATATCTCAAGGCACAATTAAGGCACACTGCTTCCTGCACAGAACCAGCCCCTGAAAGCTCAGGCTTCCAACTGCTCCCTGAACACAAAGAATGGGTTCAAGGCCATTGAGGGTCATTTCATACTGAAACTAAACAAAGGTGGCATTAAGTGTAAATCAGCTTTCAGATTGCTCCCTCCCACACAAAACCCAAGACAGGCTTCCTCTTCCTTTTCTAGGGATCTGAGGTCAGAAGGCCACATGGCCTGCCAGCAGAGTCAATGCATGTTAGCAGGACAGGCTATTAAAAGAGAGCTGTCTGACATTTATGTAGGAGCCAGCCCTTCCCCCAACCCAGACTTGCCCTCTAATTAAGCATCAATACAAAGAAATATAATTGAACAGATGTAGCAGTCATTACAGGGAATTATCCAGCCTCCCTATCACAGCAGAGCTTCCAGAGAAGGGCCATGTTTGTAATGGGTGAACCTAATTGCCCGGTGGTTCCCTGGAGAGAGGTTGCAAACAGATCAAGACATCACTGGGGCGTCAGGGATTGTAACTCTGGCACACGCCTTTTGTCACTCACCCATCTATCTTTGCTTACCAGGGTGAATGGTGGCTGGAACCGGAGTTCAATGGTTTAAATAAATAGGAGGACTGTTTTCCAATGAAGCATAAACAAAGCTGAGGCTTCAGTGACATTTTGATTAAAGGGACGCATATAGCCAAGGCTTATTTGGAGGCCACTCCTTAAAAGACAATCTATTTGAGTAAAAGCAGAGCAGAGTAGCTGCCATCCCTTGGCAGTTTACGGGGAAGCATTTGTTTGCTCCACAACGCAATCACTCCAGTTGCAGCATAGTGTGTGTTGATTAAATCAGCCTCTATCTAGCAGGTCATTAGCGTGAGCAATGGCAAGGGGGGGGAGAAGGGGGGAAAGAAGAGACCAAATGCAAATACCCAATGATGCTTTCCCCCCCCCCCCCATGATGCAGAAGGAATAAATCAGAAAAGTAAACAGAAAAGGCTTTGGCTCTTTCCTGTCTTTGCTCTTCCAATATTAAAAAAGGAAACTCCGCTTTAATTATTTCATCCTTGCTATGGGTTGCTTCGTATGTGACATTTAAAAAAACATTCATAATAGCAACTATTATTTAAAGCAACAATTCATAAAAACCGTAATCAAATATTATTATTTAACGATAACTGATAAACCACAAAGACCATATACATAGGAGCATGCACTCTGTGACTTTCCCACTCACTCCTTTTGAGAAATTATGTTATAGCTTACAACAAAAATGTATTTCAAACTTTCATGCATATAAGTAAGAATTCCAGTACATCATAAAAGCAGTCATTTTTTCAGCTAAAGTTGCTGGAAAAAAGCAAGTCATTCCAACAGCGAGCTTGCATCAGTTTATCCATTTCAGTAGTTTCCAAAACCTTGATTAATTACTCCCTGATTGTTAGCAAAGATGCTATTTTTTTTTCCCAGTAGCTGACCCAGAACATTTTTGTTGCAAATAAGAGATTTTGCAACAGTTAATTTATAGCACTTCAGTGGTCATCCTTTCCACGGATAAACTGAGATCAGGCTCACGCACACCTGTATGCTTCGCTGTTAATGTCAGCCTACTGCCACTATCACATTCACAGAACCATTTTGGCAGTTGTGTGAAATGGCACTTTTCAAATCTCACAGCCAATTCTGATATAGTGCAGTCACTAGATTTTTATCTTGTACCTTTGCAGGACTTTTGGAGAACTCTTGCGATACTCACTATGCATGGTAATAGAAAAAAAACGCACCCTGACAATCCATAAATTAGCATTTCCTGGAATACGATTTTTTTGTTATGCCTTATGAGTAAGTAGTATCTCATGAAGACAAACTATTGTCAATTCATGAAGATTTCACCACATCAAAACTTATCCGAACCAAGTCTTTTCCTTGGCCAGCAGACAACTCTGCCCATGACAGACTTCAGTTCTGTTTTTTATATTGTTCATTCATTCCATAGGCTGTGTTCTAATGTTATGCGGCTGTTTCATGCGAAGGACATGTCCCGGTGCAGAGGTGGACTGCATGGCCTTCCTAGAACTTCAATTCTCAAGGTCCAAGTTTGTGCTTTTAAGGTACTGTCAAAGTTGCCAGCACAGAGTCTCCACAACCTCTTATGCCTTGCTGTAATTTAAGCTATAGAAATAAATGAAGATTGTTTTGGCAGACAGGATGTCTCCCCTTAACTTTACATCACCATAAAATTCTCAGTGAAAAAACAGCTAGATACTTAGCAGAGATGGGATATGATCATCTTTGCAATATATATGAATAGCTCGTATACCTTGCCCACAGAAGACGCCATGCAGCTAAGGCATCCCCAATACTTGCATGCATTTTTTCCCCACCACATGGATTGTATAGGATCCTTACCAGATATTGCCTGAAGTGATACAATTCTTGCAGAAGAAGGGAGGTTTAAAAAGGTGGGTTTCTTGTCAAGCCCTTTGATCCTCTCATAATAATATTTACAGCTCTACTGCATCATAGTCTGCTCCATAATTTGTTTGGCGTATGGAGATGAGGGGAAGGTTGACAGAGCACCATGAGACATGAGACTTCATCTGTTTTCTCTTCAATAGCTGCAATGATCCTTAGGTTGCTTTCAGAGACAAATGCAGGCCTTTGTCTATGCCAGGAGTGCCAAACGTAAGACCCACAGACTTGATAAGGCCCATGGAAGCTCTTTATCCACACACACACACCCCCATGATGATTGGGCACTCCCACCACTGCTCTTTAGCAGTAGCACTTCTGCTGAGGCTCTGGGAGGGAAAGTCAGAAGGAGATCTCAGAGAAGATGAGGAACACTTTGAGGAAGACCATGAGGGGTGAGGGCAGTGCTGGTGAAGTGCTGGGAGACCCAATTGTCCTGCAGCCACCCTTTCAGCTGCACCATTTCTGCTGAGGCATCACTTCCCATAGCACTTCTCAGCTGCTGAACTGTGAAGAGGCTTCTCAGCAGAAGTGGTTCTGCTGAAAGGGCAGCCCATGTGATAATTGGGTTCTCTTCATGTATAGAAGAGTAAACCTTAAGTACTTAAACCTTAAGTAAAGTTTTACCCTACTCTTAACCTTAAGTAAAGTTGTGTCCAACTCTAGGGGATGGTGCTCATCTCTGCCTCCAAGCCAAGGGAGCCAGCGTTGTCCAAAGACATCTTCCATGGTCATGTGGCCAGCATGACTAGATGCCGAAGCACATGGAACACTATTACCTTCCCACCAAAGTGGTACCTATTTATCCACTTGCATTTGCATGCTTTCAAACTGCTAGGTTGGCAGGAGTTGAGGCAAGTAACCGGAGCTCACCCTGTTCCGCAGCACCGGGGTCTCGACTCCTGGGCTACTGACCTCCCAGCCAACAGTCCAGTGTCTTTAACCACTCAGCCACTGCACCTTGCTACGTGTATATTAGGCTCTCTCATATCTTCAAAATATGATCAGGATTTACATATTTTCTCTTCTATCTTTTGCAGTTAACAAGTTCCTACAAAAGAAAAAAGTGCTTATTTCTGACCACCATCTGTTTAATGACATCACTTCTTGCTTAATGATGTCACTTCCAGCAGTCAACAGGAGTCATGAATGCTATTTAGCCCACTGTATGAAACAAGTTTGACATCCCTGGTCTATACTGACAAAAGTGCTATCACTGCCTTTCAATAGCAACTCAGTCAGACTATAGGAAGACTTGTTGGCTGCCCAAAGACATTCAAATAATCCTTAATCAAATAATCCTGTAAGTGCTTTCCAATAGCTGATGCACTAGACTTCTCAAGGAGTGTAATAGAAAATGAGTTGTCTGAGGACATATCCAGAAACCAGACATCCATGCTTTGAGTACTGGAACAATGTTCAAAGAATGCAGACACTATGCTAGAACAGAACGTACAATCTTGCTAATTTATGAATTGTTTTCACATTGGCTCAACTTCCTGCATGTTTACCACAGAACTCAGCACCCTCCAAATTCTGAAGCATGTTCCGCGTGCACATAATTGGTTCATGAAGGACACTGCCCTATGAGAATTGAAAGCATGACCTGCAATAACTAACAATCTCCACTCACACTGCAGGGGGAAGATTTGCAGTTGTGGGCAAGTTATTTTTCAGGAAAACCTATACACCAGGACTGATAATCTCACTAAAGGAACCTGAAGAGAAGCCTTGTAGGAATTCTAAGGAATTCCACAGTATGTCTTCACCAGACTTTCATTTAAATACAATTTAAAAGCCACGGTCTTGGAAAAGGCAGATTCATTTATCAGGCATGGGTGGAAACAATAGCCCAATCCTATTCAAAACCCACTCCACCCTCCAGTCCCCCACACACAGATGCAGCAGGGCCAGCACAAGCTACGCTGCATCATATGGGGGGATTTGGAATGCTGGCAGGCTCCTTGACGTAACAGGACATTTGACCCCTTGCTCAGCAGTAACCCCAACCTGTGCAACAGGTCTACTTGAACCTGCATGAGCTTAATAACTGGCACACGTCCAAGTGGATCCCTGTCGGCAGATTGGGCCCAGAAAGTTGGATAGGATATGCCATGAATGGCTCCCGCCAATCCACCCAGCTCCTGGGCCCAATCTGCCCACTCCATTCCCACACTTTCCCCCTGCCCCTTCTCCAGCACAGGCCACTCCTTCTGCCAGTGCAAAAATCACTTTTGTGACAGCTAGCACCAGTATAGTGCGCACTGTGTAAGTGTGCATGCCCTGCAGAGGACTGTGACACTAAAGTTACTAGTGCTTCTTCTGCAAATGCTTACCACAGATATTCAAATGCCACAGGAAAGTTACTTGAAAGCAGTACCCTTATAAGTAATGAAGGCTTTCTAGTTTACAGAAAGCTGAAATATGCTTTAGATGAGATTTCACGAGAAAGCAAACAGATTAATAATTCAAACCCTGTTTTAACTTCTTCTCTTTCTTAGAAGCTTGCTGAGATCACTCACACACAGAGAGAGAAAGAGAAAGAAAGAGAGAGAGAGAGCACACTGTTAAGAGTATATGTTGCTTGCTTCAGAATGTTCTCTAACACTCAGGCAACACTATTTAAGTGCTATTGATTGGACATTTTTTTAAAGTCACACAGAATTACAGTAATCCATTATCCAAATTTTTGTCCAAGAGATTTTAGATGGAGAGCTCAGAACAAGCCCCAGATTGATCCTGCTTGTTGAGGCTGCTTGTTGAGGCCTGGTTTTTAAACTCATGCCTGTCCCACCACCAAGGTCTTACATTCCAATTATTGATTAATGTTTCAGAGGTGCTTTGGAAGGCACTCCATTTTCTTCTTTCTTCAGATTAGGAAAGTTATACTAGATCAATGTAGCAAATATGAAGCATGCTGAGACAGGTTCTCAGCTTGCAATATTAGAAGGTAGAGCCAAGAGGTACCTACATATAGTGATCTTTACTATCATCAGCATTCACACATTGCATTGCCCTTGCAGGTAAAAATGATGAACACCTGACTTCCCTAATTGCCCCTTCCCCAGTATTCAGAAACAGGATATCATATAGCACACATTTTTATAAACTTAGATATGGATAGATCAGATTAAGTAACAGAATCTGTTCCAAGTGCCTCTGAAACTCTGTAAAACTTCAGAGATGAGCTCCCACTCTTTTCCAGAATTTGGATCTCAAGAGGACAAGGGCTCAATCCTGCTCTCACCTGAACTTCAGAGGTACCCAGTAGCAATGAGATTTCCTGACACTGAAGCCCAGTGAAACAGTCAGGTTTGCTCCCCCCCACACACACCAAGCAGAGGGTAATTTGGGGCTACTAAGACCTGCTGAAATTTGTGAATGAATCCATATTTGTAGCTGCAAAACTTATCTCAAGAACTGGCACACATTACATACAATGTTTCCAGTGGTAGCACTGAAACTTTCTATCAAGGGCAAACTCCAGTAGTCTAGCTACCAGCATTTCTCCTATACATGTGCAAATGCGACTTCAGGTTTATCACATACTTTTACAGTTTTACAGTTAGTATCTATCATCATGTGTAGCTTGGCCTTCAGATTGCCTCTCCTAGGATGAGCCCCATCACCCATTTGGATGATCACCTGGAGAAACTCAGCTCTCAGGCACAGACCATGAATCTCTCAGATATCATTGAGCATGAAAGCACAGGAAGTAGATGAGAAGGGACTTCTAGAGCCAGAGGACAAATGAACAAGCAGCCCCTAAATAAAGTTTTGTGTTTTTTTTTTAAAGAAGATTCTACTCAGTAAACCACATTCTTGGAATAAATTTCATTTTGCTTCTGAAGTTAAACACTACATTGTATGAAACTGGGTTCCCTCATTTGTCATAGAGGAAAAAGAAATATTTCCAGATCAGCCAGGGTCTCCTAGACTGCATCTCCATCAGGAAATCCCAACACAGTACTTGACCATTTCTTTTCAAGTGTAAACATCCTCTCTATATAAAAGGAGCCTCCCTCAATAGACACCATGTCCATCCATTCACAGAGCTTATTCAAAGAGGCCTTATGAAGGAACAGCAAGCAGGAGAGTTAAACATCATTGACTTCTCCTAGTAAAAAACAAGTGACCTACTAAATCTAAAACTGACCTTTTATTTATCAGCTATCTAAACAAGTGTAAAAGGGTCCGCCCCCTGTACAATGCCCTTTTGTGCTACTGCTGGCATTCTATCACCCAGAATGGTACTGTCTCAAAGGGTGAATGAATTACAAGCCTCTTGTCAAAAAAGAACACGAAAAAGAATGACAGCAGAAGAGTCGGAAACAGAAGTGTAGTTCTTTCCAAATCCCAATTCTTGGCCTTAACAAGAACCGCCTTGGGCAGAAGGCCAAGAAAATGTGCGGTCAACCTTTTGCTCAGATTCTTAGAAATATTCTTGGGTACATACACAACACGGCTGACTAAACAAGGCTCAGCCTTTAAACCACCAGTTGAACATTGTGCCAGGGCATCCCGTTGAGTCTCTTAGCTTTCTTCTCAGAAGTCTGGAGCCTTGGCAAAGCAAAGTTTGTGGTTAGGCCTGACACCCAGGCAACACAATGAGAGAGCAAAAGATACAATGGACTTCTAGGTTTGTAGCCAACATCAACCAGGAAAAAAAAAGACTGGATAACTTGGGGCCTGCTGCAGTATTTGGAAGGGGAAGTTACCAATGCTTGCAGGTAGCCTACAGCTGAGGAACTGAACTGAAAGTCATGCAGCAAAACAGATCATTGTGCGCAAATAATTCTCTCTTTAGGATGTATCATGACTTGGCAAGAAAGGTGGAAGGAGCCCTACAAGAGAGTGACTGTAGCTCAATGGCTGAGCACATGATCAGCATGCAGAAGTTCCCATCTTCAATCTCCACCCAGAGCAGGGAAAGACCCCTATCTCTAATCCTGGAGAGCAGCTGCCATTCAATGTTGACTATACTGAGCTACATTGACCCGCAGTCTGGGAATAATAAGGCAGTTTTTAATGTTCCGGGGTGAGGGGAGGGCTGGCAGAGGGTGGTCCTGGGGGTGGGCGGATAGCAGAAGGTGGGGCTGGGACACAGTTGTTATGCCAGATCCCAACCCCGTTCCCTGAGCAGCGCGGAGCGGCTACAAGCCGCTCCGCTCTCCTCTGACTTGCGCCACCTCCAGAGGTGGCACAAGTCCGAAGAGCTGAGGTGGCTTATCCGGAGGTAAGGGGAAGTGTTTCCCCTTGCTTCCGGCTGAGCCACTTCAGGCCCGAATCTTGCGCTGGATACAGCGCAGTCGTCCTGGCCTGCCTGTTCCAACACAAGTTAGGATTGTGCTGCGCAGCCTTTGAAAGGTTTTTTAAACTGCTTTTAACATTAACTGCTGCTGTTCTCCTTTGTTTCAGTCTGTTGTTTTTGGTCTTGCATTTTGACAATATTTTTATTGTTTTCTTTTATTATTATAAACAGTCTTGACAGTTCTGAGTGATCAAATTTCAATTTTTTTTAATATCAAGTGTTATAAACAAACTTCTAGCTACAATCTAACAGTGCATGCCATAAAATCAGTTGGCTTCTGCTTTATGCAAGTCCAATCCAACATCCCACAGCACAGAATATGTTTTACAATTAAAATTATAAACTTCTACATATGGTTTATTGCCATGATCATTCATTAACCCAGCAGTTCCCAAACTCTCTGGGAGAGTCTACGCCATTGTAAGTGCTTGCTTTGGAGGGGTGAAGGCAATGACAGGAGGGGCGATCATGTCACTGCCTTCACCACCACTCTGACCTTTAAGGGGACAGAAACAGGGCTTCCCAGGCTTGGGAATTGCAATGCACCAGTTTGGGAACCTCTGCATTAACCTGACCATGCATTTAACAGGCACGGCTTTACAACACTATCCTGAATTAGTCAAACAAATGGATGGTAATTTTCTTCTATTGAAAAGAACAGAGTACTGTTTGAAATACTGCTGGATCAGGCTTTACAGATGGAGAGATCTGCTGGTTACAATATTCCAGCCTCGTTTGTAAGGAACTGGACATTAACTGCAGGACGAACAAACCTCAGCATCAGTTACGTTGTCTCATGTTCTCTTGCATTCCCAAGGAGGGGGTTTTGCTCAAAGCAAAGTAGAGGGGAAACACATTCATGCTAATCCTTACAAAAGATTAAAACCTCCTTTGTGATCTTGCCTTGTTTTATAGCCTGACTACGATTCTTGTAATTGTTGCAGAAGCTAATGAGAGGCGTATAAAATGGTATGCAGCATTAAGTATAGATTCTGGCATCTATTTCATTGCTTTGTCACTATTTCTCACAACCCCGGGCTCCGCTGAAGACACTTCCAACAAGTTCTCTATCATTCCAAAAACAACATGGACTGTGCTTCAGAAACAAAAGTGCAGCTTTGTTTGGCAAAAGCTATGAAAACACCAATGCCCAAAGAGGCAGAATGAGAAAATCTGCCTTCTGATCATCCTTGCTTTATGAAAAGATGTAATCTCCAGGCTGAAATTTCCCATTTCGGTTATCTATCCAAAGGACATGAAGAATGTGGTGGAAGAAGAGGAGAATTGTATCTGATATTTCACTATCCAAGCATGATGTAAGAAAGGTGTTGCTAATTTTAATTTTAAATAATAATAATAAATGGACTGTCCTTTCATGCACTTTATCTGTGTTTACTGGTTGCAATCTGAGGTCCAGTTCTAAGTCCCTCAGGCTTAGCTCTATGAAGCAGGAAATATCCTACGGGCTATGTTAGAAGCAGTGATGTGAACAAACTCAAAACATGATCTTAATTGTGCTATAATGGAGGAGGGGAAACACACACTGCCATCTCCCTTGTAATAAAAGCACCTCAATGAAGCCTTATTGGTATGTACTAATATTCAACTCTTCGTTTAAGATAAATGCTTTACAGCACAGTGCAAACTTGTGCTGGCAGGCCTGCAGGCCAGCCCAGGGCAAGGGGAAAGAATTCCCCTTACCCTGGCTAACACCACAGCATCCCCAGTGGCGCTATTCCGATCTGCACCACCTACAGAGGTGGAGCAAATTCAAGCAGCCTGGAGTTGCCCTGGGCTGCCCAGGAACCGGGCTAGGATCCCACATAAGTACTGGATCCAGTCCCTGCCTCCCGTCCCCGTCCACCTGCCCACAGGCCCGCCTGCCTCCCACCCTCCCCTTCCCTGAAACACCTCCTCCCCACCCTCCCCCAGACCCCATGCCAGCCTGGAAAGGCCAGCGCAAACTCGCCCGTCCTTGAGCTGGCCTCCCTGACTCGAATGGAGATGCAAACATGCTTTATGGCACATTTGCGACCCTCCTGGGCCAGCATAAGGAACTTGCGCTGGCCCAAGGCGCTTTAGGATTGCACCATTATTCTCTGCACCAGGAAATGGTTAGAAATCATGGGATTTTGATACATTGTTAAATGATAAGTACCTGTCAGCCTGGTTGTTGGCTAGATCAGCATTTCTCAAACTGTGGTTGGGCCCCACTAGGTTAGTTGCAATTTCAGGTGGGTTGTGTAGTACCAAGTTCAGCCGCCATTGAAAATACGGAGCTGAAAATACAGGGTACAGAGCTGCTGAGCAGGGTGAGCTCCTGGTGGGAGAAAGGCCTGGTGCTTTCCCCTGAACAGGTGGGATGATGGGATGCTGGAAAGGGAGGAAGGATCCAAGTTTTGAGTTCTGCTTTGACTTCCAAGCTGGAATATTTGAATTCCAAGCTAGGCAAAATAACAGCACAAGCGAACTGTGTAATGGGACCTTTGGCTGATCATGGCCTAGGTTTGAAGTCTAAATGGAAGAGGTCACTTTGGCCATGACATCACTGCCGATGGGTCCCAGCAGACTGTCATTCTAAAGAGTGGGTCGGTGCTAAAAAGTTTGAGAACCACTGTGCTAGATGGAGGAAGTAGCTCTGAACTTCCTAAAGAAAGAGTGGGAAGAGAAGACTAAATAAACAGAGAGCTAGTGTTGAGTAGAAGGAAAGAGTTTGAGTTGCAAATCAGGATTTTCCTGGTTCAGATCCTGCCTCTTCCAACAACTCACTGGGGTGCCTTAGGCAGGGCACATCCTAGTAGTCTCAGCTCTCCAGCTACATTATGGGTACATTAATACTTTTTTTTCCCTCAGTGACGTTTCCCAAACCTTTCAGTCTGACAATCCATGGAGTTGACACATGTGAAGATGAAGAACTCTCTGGAGTGCTCAGTGATACAGTGACATATCCAGGGCTTCTGGTGCCCAGGGCAACACCTGACATCATGACATCATGCAGTGTCATGACATCATCAGCACGCTCACACTCCAACTGCTTCCTGACAGGGAAGCACTTGGAGCATGAGTGTGTACTAGGCAGCCAGCCAGGTGAACCCGACTGGCTGCCAACAGGACACATGCACTCTACTGTTTTCTGATGGGGAAACAGTTAGAGCTTACGCATACCGGCCGGGCAATTTCACTTGACCAGCTGCCAAGAAGGTGTATGTGCTCCAACTGCTTCCTGGCTACAGTGCATGTTCTGGTGCCCCCCCTCAATGGAGCCCAGGGCATGAGCCATGTTTTGCTGCACGGGCAGTATGCCAAGCTCTGGAGTGCCTTGAGGGAAGCTGCACAGGGCTTCAATTCCAGCTGTGCAGCCATCCACTTCGAATGCCAGGCTGAGAGGAATGCAACACCACCAGAATGGTCCCGATCCAATGAACTCAGGCCCCAACAAATTCTCAAGAAGGAAGGCCCCACTTCCAAGCTGACAAAGAAAATGTACTGTGCGCCATGAAAAGCAAAACTGAGCCACATGTGCTCATTTCCTAATGAGTAGTCAACTGTGCCTTAACTCTTATCGAAGCTCCTGTGAAGCGAAATGCAAGGCCACCACAATGGTCCCAATCCTATGAACATGGAATTTAACAAACACTTCAGATAGTGGTTCCCCACCACCACCACAGTAAAAAGGATAAAAACAGAGGCTTGAGCAGCTGGTAAAGTGAAGCTTTTTTTTTTTTTTTTGCTCATAAAGCTAAATGGGTCCTGATAAAGTATCGTTTTAAAAAGTGGGTCCCAATGCTAAAAAGATTGGAAACCACTGAGTTAAAGACTTTAATTTCTTGTGGCACACCAGCTGTGCTCTTGTGGCATACTAGTGAGATTTGGTAAACAGTTTAGGAATTACTGCCCTAATCTGTATAAAATCAAAGGACTATTCCATGGCCATATTTTATCTTTTCTGGCTTTCTGCACTGCAAATCTTTTGTCCACAGGTCAGTGGATATTTTTATATATAGTACTTTTAACAGATGATTCAGTCAGAACCCTGAGCAACGACAAAAAAAACCTGCAGTGCCAATTGCTGATAATAAAATTCTGCCCTTGTTTTAGATTTTTTTTAAAGTATGAAATCAAAATATGTTGAATTCCATGGCACTGTCACCCCAACATACAGGCCATGCTGCAATATACTAGCTTAATGGGGAAGAGGGAAATTTCCTACTGCACATTAAAAAGACTGCATATTCACAAGTGTCAGCCTCATACTGATTTCCTTGAACCATTAAGGAAATGTGCTAATGCAGACTTTAACAACTAGCATAAAATTTATATATAGGTAAGAAATTAGACTGGTGTCGCTAGAATGGGTTCAGTTTGATTTGTGCTTTAATATGCAAGTAATATAGGCAGACTAAACTAATGATAGTTTTATTCACTAATGGGGAAAAATCTAAAGGATCATTATTTTCATTTTTCTGTACCTGCTTTGAGAAATACTTTAAATTTGAAACAAACACCTCAGACAAAGCACTTAAGGGGCTATTGATACCTCTAGCTACCACAGGCAAACACTTAGGGCTATATCACACATTATAGTATACCCAGTGGCGTAGCTAGCGGGGGGCAGGGGCGGTCCGGCCGGGTACCACCCTTGGAGGGGTGTAACACCACAAATGCCCCAACATCACTAACATTGCGAAGGTTAGGCGTAACCCCATCATGCCATATACTGTTGAATGCGGAATTTCCAGTGGAATGCAATGCAAAAAACTGGATTGAAATATCTCCTTTCCATCAAACATTAAGGCCAAAAAACCAAAACCGAAAAATGCATTGAACCCTATGGAAAATGAAACTGAGTCCTATTGTGCGTTTACTCGTGAGTAGGCAAACATGCCATAGTTCAATGGAAAGGGCAGGCTGAGAGGAATTGAATGACACCAGAATGGTTCCTATCCAATGAAAGCAGCCCCCAAAAAACACTCAAGAAGGAAGTACCTCCCTCCAAGCAGACGAATGTATTGAGCCCTATGGAAAGCAAAAGTAAGTCACACGGTCATGTTTACTCGCAAGTAAGCAAACGTGCCTTGGCTCCTGGTCAAGTCAGGCAAAGAGGAATGCAAGGCTAGCTGCATGGTCCCCATCTGATGAAAGTGGAGCTCAACAAATGCTCCAGAAGGCAGCACCGCCCCCCCCCAAAGAACCAGAGGCTTGAGCAGGTAAGGTGGGCACTGGGAAGGGCTGAAAATCTCACTGATTTATTTGTGGGGGGTGTTATTGCAGGCAGCAGCCCCCCCCCAGAATAAACCAGAGGCTTGAAATGGTAAGGTGGGCACTGGGGAGGGCTGACAATCTCACTGATTCTTTTGGGGGGGGGGTGTTATTGCAGGCAGGCTACAGAGAAAATTCATTTGGTGAAACAGGGCTGGCTTCCCCTTATTTATCTGTTTTTCTTTAATTTACTTATAATTATTTTATTTTGCTTGATGATGTCACTTCCAGCCATGACATCATTTCCGGTGGGTCCTGACAGATTGGCATTCTAAAAAGTGGGTCCCAGTGTTAAAAGTTGGAGAACCACTGCCTTAACTCAAAACAGGCCAATGAGGCATCGGGGGGGGGGGTGACACCCTAATGACCAAAATTCTGGAAATTGTGGCTTTTAGGAATAATACCATCATGTTATTTACCATTTGATGCAGAATTTCATCCATTGCTTGTGGGGAAATATTCACTGCATTTATTTTTCTGGCCATTATTATTATTTATTCTATGTCATGACTATTACTATCTCTGTCTCACCTACCTCACAGGGTTGTCGTGAGGACAAAATAAGGGGAGAAACCATGTACACTACCCCGAGCTGCTTAGAGGAAGGGTGGTATAAAAAGTGAATTAATTAATTGAACAATATAATTAATAATTAATTAATCATTATTACTAATTAATTAATTAAGTCATATGGGGTGACAAAAATTTATGGGCCCCCCGGTATCAAATGACCTAGCTACGCCTCTGAGTATACCCATACATCCCTATCTAGGCAATCCCTATTCATTTGACAGGCTGGGGACTGGAGCACTGTTGAAAATTGGAAATCATCGAAAAGCAGAACTCAGTATATTTTTAGTTTGCAAATACAAAATGTCTGCTGAAAAACATAATGACTCGTGAATGCATGGAAAGGCCTACACAGAAGTACAGTAGAAGCGATACAGTAAGCACAGTAAAAGTAGCGTGTAGCCGTAGAAACATGTGGAAGATGGTGCAAAAATGGTGAAATAGGTCAAAAGAGTGGAGCATGCATCAAATGTATGACTTCTGGTTCTGATTTGACAGAAACTGGATTCTAAATACTTAGCCAAGGTGCAAATTTTAAATTGTTTGAAGGCAAAACTTAACCAGCACCAGCTGTCTCAGATCTTGCTTCTGTTCTACAAAAACACTTGTATAAGTTGTCAAATTGCTTTTACGTTTTTGACCACCTAATCCAACAATCTGGAAAACTTCCTTCCATTCTTCTCCCCGTGGAAACAACAGCCACAAGTAAAACATTGAGGGGAAGGGGAAGAGCGTTAACAAGAATCAGGGGGACAGCAATACAAACAGGGTGAGTGAAAGTGATTTGGCTCAGAACCCATCTGAAGTGCTACCCTGTGTGCACTGTGTTGAAATGGACTAATGAATAACCATGACCCAACAGCATCTCTTATCAAGCTGAGCAGAATTAGTCTGCTAGCTATTGTTTCCCCTGGATGGATCTGTCATATTAGGTCCTGGGAGGAATACAAGAATTGTGCAGACGGGAAAGGAAATCCCTTACATTTACAAAGGGAAATCTTCTTTTTCCCTTCTATGCAAAACAATTTAACCTACCTTTCAGAAAAATGACATCAGTTTCCAGTGCACATCTATCTCATTAAAAAATGCATCTTCGTCTTCTTTTTCCAAGAAATGTCGTGAGCTCTTTCTGTGTTCTGTGTTGAAAGAATGCCTCCAAATGAGATAAACGGAATGCCATGCATTTTAAAAACCCCTTATCAACGTAGGGCCCAATCCTATCCAACTTTCCAGTGCCAATGCAGCCAGTGCCAATGCAGCCGTGCCAATGGGGCATGTCCTGCATCCAGTGGTGGGGGGCAGTCATGGAGGCCTCCTCAAGGTAAGAGTGCATTTCTTCCCTTACCTCAGGGCTGCTTTGCAACTGCATCAGTGCTGGCAAGTTGGATAGAATTGAACCCTTACACAGATTAGCCCTCTCAAAACTACCCAAAGATATGCAATTTGTACCCAAGCTACTGAATGAGCAAAGTTATTTCCTGGCTTCCTACAGGCCACAGAAAGAACTTAGGTTAGAAAATAACAGCCCAATCCTGAGCTGCCCGGAGCATGCAACACTGAAAATGGCTGCCGGTGCATCCTGAGCACAATCGGGCAGCTGCCAGCAGCTCTTCAGGAGAAGAGGACAAACGTCCCCTTCCCCCAGGTAAGGAAAGAAGCCCTGCAATGTGGCTAATTTATTCTACAGCAGCTCTGGAGCTGCCACAGAATCAAAGAATCCTGTACTCAGGATCCGGTGGAACTCAGCTCCACCAGTCCCACCCTCCTTCCGCCGGCATGCCTTCTCCCCACCCTCTCCCTATGCCTCCACCTACCTCTCCACTGCCCCATGGTTTGGGCGACTGCCAAGTGGTGGAGCACCAGCTTTCCACTGGCACTAGCCCAGCACGAGCTCATGCTGGGTTAGCTCCTGTGCTTGGTCAGTACTAAGCCCAGCATGTGCCACAGTGCATGCTGGCGGTAAGCCAGTGCGCAGAGCTCAGGATTGGGCTCTAAATTAGCGCAGCGGTGCTTGGACTAGAATAGAACCTAAACCTCTGCTCAAAAGGGTGTTGCTGTTTGGTTTCTGGGCACAAATAAACAGCATTCAAAAATAACATTCACTGCCTGCAGTCTACTCTATCGCCTCAGGATTCTGTCATCTTGTTTTGCTACATACATACACTAAGACTTGCTCAGTGCATACAGCAAAATGAGGTGTTACAATTCAGGGGAGGTTGAGCAGATCATAGGTGAAGATTTTTTTATTGTTTTTTTATTGTTTTCTCATATCGTCGTGAGCTCTTCCTTTATTTATTTTTTTATTGTTTTCTCATATCCCAAGCCTCCTGCACATATTGCTTTAGGAGTAATGTGTGCAGGATCTATCATAAGCCACACTTATGGAGCTAAGTTTTCCAGTTGTAGAGTGGGGTGGCTCTGGCACATGTGTTTAAACAAATAACATAAAAAGTTATTCTCCCTGCCACTGTCAGAAGTAAGAGTCCATTCAACCACACAGGACGCTTCCACCACATTTATCTGCATGCATAGATTTTGCTTCACTGGTGCAGCCACAATGTAGCCTTGAGGTAAGGTAACAAATGTTCCCATACCTTGAGGAGGCATCTGTGACTGCCTCCCCAACACAGGAAGCAGTGCACACTCCATTGGCACAGCAGCACTGGCACGGATAATTGGATAGGATTGGGCCCTAAAAAGGGAAGGTAAAGACTGCCAGCTTTGTTTGTGTCTTGGTCATAGGTGAGATTGTTAACAAAGGCACTGACCTGCTCTAAGACCTGAAGTTGTGTGGGTGTCTAAGATAGGAAACACCTGCGGAGCCCATGGCTTGTATGTGCCAGAATGGATACTATGTGGGTGGGTGTAATTGACAGAACAGGTGATCGGTTCAGAAAAATATTCTGGCAAACATGAGTGAGTACCTTATGAGAGTGCCTTATTCACACAGTTGCATAATCCTGTTCAAGGTTGATTACTTTTCCTTTTTCTTCCTTCGTGATGTTCCCATTATGCAGAGAGCATGTATGAAGTGTCAGGACTCATACAAAATTGTGCCAGGCCTTGCATAATCATTGGTGGGAAAAATCTAGTCCTTTCCCTTGCATCTGTGACTTCATATGTGACCTTTATGACTAGAGACAGTGTCTTTGAAACACTGTTCTCCCTGCGCTACTTAACAAAAAGCTTCAAGAATTATTCTGACTGAGTCAAATTAAAATGCCAGCTGGGGGGCAGGGCAAGAGCCCCTGCTACACTGCAAGCATTTTTATCACACTCTAGAAGCCTATAACATCAAAGATGAGGCCAAGAGTTCAGCACACTGCAGGAGCTAAGCAAGTATTTAGTGATAAAACTAACCATGACTAGGGGTGAGGATTGTATACCAGGCACACATCATGTCCATCCCACTCAGTGCAGGCCACCCTTTCCATTTCAACATTCATGGAACACAATTAATCAGACTGGCTCCCCCAAGGGGAGATGCAGGTTCATCATGCAACAACTACCATATCAAGCAGTGATGTGCATCTTTCTTCTTTATTCCTTTAAGTGGCTTTTGGGATGACAGTTCATCTTCTAAGCCCATACGCTGCTGTAGGTGCTGCAGGTTTCAATGCATTAATCACAACGCAAGTTAATCACAGTACATCAGCAAGTGACTGGCAGCCCAATCCAAGATGAATGCCCCCACACCAATGCAGCAGCACCAGCACAGCGTGCGCTGTATCCCGTGGGGGAATTTAGCAGGTAGGAGAACTCCTCGAAGTAAGGAGACATTTGTCCCCTTGCCCTTGGGAAAGCCCCAGTGTGGGCAATGGGTCTACCTGGATCCATACCAGCGATATCATTGGCACAAGTCTGAATTGATCCATGTTGGCGGATCAGGTCAAGGAAGGGGGATAGGATGTGGCAGACACCAGTGCCACCAGTCCTGCCCAACCCCTCCTCTTGGGCCGAATCCAACTGACCCCTGACACCATCACCACCCTCCCATTACACCTCTCCCTCCCTCACTCGTGCTACTCAGTACAGAACTCACTGCACCCAACAATTGCTGTTCCTTGTGCCAGCACACGCAGGCCAGTGGAGGCCTTCCCACCAGCATGCCGCACTGTTATGCCATAACAAAGTGCTTTATAGCACTTTTGTGACAGTACAGGTGCAGCACACGCTAAGCCAGTGCACAGAGTGGCTAGGATTGTGCCAAAAGCAATAAAAAGTGGTATTCTTGGATTGGGTATGTACTTTCATGCACAGGTATATGCATGTGTGTGAAGGACGACTAAAAGCTACTACTTTTGTACTCTGGTGCACTTAGAATTTGCTTTTATTTTAATGCATAAGTGATATGGAGAGATCAAATTCCCACGATCACGATTATGACTCACCTCTCTTTGTTTGCAAATGCTTTGCAAAAGGCAGCTTTTTCTTCATTGCACTTTGGAACAGGAAGCAAACAGTGAGAACCTAGATTCATACTGCTAGAGGATGCTACCAGGAGGTGAATGTGAGAACACTAACAGGAAGTGGACAGCAGAAGACTTCCTCACAATCACCTCCTGTAGCTTCCTTTTTGCTTCCTTTTCCAAAGAGCAATGAAAAAAATCTACCTTTTGCAAAGCATTTGCAAACAAAGAGAGGTGAGTCGTAATTGTGATGGAGAGGACTTGAAAACCATGGATAAATGAAACTGTGGATATGGGAAAAACGGATTCAGGGGGTTCTGTACTTTAATATAAATCAAGGGATTAGTGGTTCTGTTGTTGGCCACAACAAAAGTATACACAACATTGTGCTTTTTCCACAATGTCAGGCCATATTTCATAATAAACAAGGGGCAATACCTTCAGGATCTACAGAAAATTGCTATTCTTCTACAGAAAAATATACCATATTGACACAACAGGTTCTTTCCTCTTTGCAGTTCAAACATTCTACAAGAAGCTTGCTATTTTTGTCTCATTTACAAGAAACAGTCTTCCATGGTGAGGAGAAAGAAACAGCCACATTTTAATAAGTTAACATAGAAGCAACCCCCTTTCTCAAAAAAGGAAGAAGATTCAAAGTGGCATTTTAGCACTTGAATTCTCACCATGCTGAAAAACCAACAGGACAGATTACTTAGCAATTTTCCCTACAGCTCTTGAACAGCCTTGCAAGAAAACCATAGCTTTAATATGTATAAGAATGGCTGGAGTCAAGATGCCTAAACTAGAGAACCACTCTAGTTCTGCCTTTTCTCAATTTCTGCCTTTCTCGATCTCAGCAAGTTTTAGAATAGAGGGTTTTTCCAGACAATCAATGTGGTCCCCAACCCCATTTTTTTACATAGCATATGACTTTTGATAGAAGAAACATAATATCCAGTCAACAAGTTGGCTAGTAGACAATCGATGGAGAGATTGCCTTGGTGCATGGCTGGGTAGGTGAGAGAAAGAGAGAGAGAAAAAGTTGGATGTGAAAATCCATGTTGCAAGAAACTGATCTCAGATTTCTTAAAGGCAGATTATACTGCTATAGAAGAAGAAGTTGTGGTAAAATACACCTGACTTGGGAAACCTTCTGGTTTCTTGTGGCAGAATGTGGTGACTGTGAGCTTTTATAAAAGGTCACAACATTGTTTGAAAAATTACAGGTATGTGTAACCTAGCTACTATATATAGGTAGATGAACACTCCTCCACTAAAACTGTGGAGTAGGGGGATCACTCAATCAGTAATTTTAAAAAATTGGGAGTGAGTTAGAGAAGAGTTGCAAAATGGTGCAGGACAGGTAGTTTGCTTTATTATCCTTTACATCCCAAGCACAAGGCAATACATTCCGACAACATTCAGACAATATCATTTAAAGCACAAAAGCTTTTTAATTGTGCTTTTTAAAATATTTTATTTAAATATTTTATTTAAAAAGCAAAGCTTTTATTTCATGAGTTCTTTGGAATATACCACACTGCTGGTTTCTTTATGTTTTCTATTGCTGATCATGCTGGTTGCTTTAGTAATGGGATCAAATTCTAAGCAGAAAGTCTTAATACACAACTATTTTGTCAGAAATCACTTCCTCCTCACCATATAAGTGTCATTTAAATCAGACCTTCAGTTCAACAATTATGTATGCCATTAATTATTAGAATCCGCATATGCTGCTTTTGATGAGGAGAAAATTAAAAAATGAAACAGCTCCACAGGATATTTTTGAGATGATAAACATCAAGGTACAGAATTTTCCATGTTCCCTTCTAAGTAAGTTTCAATTATTTAAATAGCTTAAATGTTTTGTTGTGGATCACACAGTGGGCTAGTCCCACAAAACACAAAGCTCCCCCAGGGGAATGGATGATAACATCACACAATATATTTCACTTGGGTTTCCTATGCAGTCCAGAGAGCAACTATTATACACCAGGCTTCCCAGTGGCTAAGATGGCAATTGGCTGATCTCAGCTTTGTGTTGCTCCTGGATAATGAGAGGAATGAACTCATCTAGACTTCTCAATCATTTAATAGGCCCACAACAAATTTAGGTCTACACAATGTGTAATAGGTCTACACAACTGCATTTACTCAGTTCACGCAGTATACACATATATGTATATTCACACATACACAGTACATGCCATAACTCTGTTTTAGTGCTGGAGAAAACAAATACTTGTAGTGGTGGATCCTGCTGGAGTGCAGAATATAAGACTAGATTCCTCATGACATAACCCAGGCAGCAAATTTACCAGTCTAGTACTCCTCCCTGCTTACCACCAACAGTCAAAAAAAACCTCACACTATACTTCACACTGTACTTCACTAGGAAATCACTTTTCCTATAAGGACAATGTATTGCCCCTAAGGCATGGGAGCTTTTACCCTGTGGTGAGATCCCATGTTGCACTAGTCAAAGTATGACCCCTCATAGGGATACTATAGCCCAGCAGTTTTCACACTTTTTCATCTCATGGCACACTGAGAAGGCACTAAATTTGTCAGGGCACACCATCAGTTTTTTGACAGTAGACAAGGCACACTGCACTACCAGCCAAGGGCTCACATCCCCCATTGACCCGACTAATATATGATCCTCCCCCCAAAGTCCTACGGCACACCTGTGGACCATTTCTGGCACACCAATGTGCCCTGGCACAGTGGTTGAAAATCACTGCTATAACCACACAGGAATAAGAACCCTAGACTGGAGGAGAAGATAATAATGAGTAATGCCCATGTTATCATCCCCTCCCACATGATTCAAATATACAAATGGTTCCAGACACTGGAAAGCATCTCCTGTCTTTCCCTACATCCACTTCTCCCCCCTTCCTCTCCAGGGTCCCTTGCTGGGTGTCTTTTAGGCTATGAGCCTTCACTAAATGTACTTGTTTTATTCATTCTTGGTGAAATGTCACACATATTGATACTGCTATATCAATAGCGTCACAGTGGGGGTGTGAACGAGGGGGTGCAGGCTGCAACAGGTATCACCCTCAAGGGGGACGACGACACCACATCGCGCCTCCATTTGGCGATCTTCAGCCTACTCTGGACTCAACCAGCTCTTGCCACTGATCCTGTTTTTGCCATTCGCTGGCAAGAACACAAAGCAACTGAGCCCAGAGCAAGCTGAAGATCACAGAACAGAGCTGGTCTGGAGGCAGGCTTTTCACATTAAGAGCAATGCATCATCACGTCACCTCCAAACTTCCAGAACACTGAACTTCTCCAGGTAAACACCACCCACACCAGGAACGCCTCTGTGCTATATTATTAACATTAACTAACAATCCCACAGAAGAAACATTTTAATCAGCCACTGCTGACCTCTTGGCCAAGGAGCATATTCCAATTTGGAGCCATCCGGCCAGATTGCAGACCCTCCTATGCCCTGCAACTGGTAATGACACAGACTCCATAGCTATAGACACCTCAGGGATACTATTCATTGCACAAAGCTTGATGGTAGAAGCACCCCATTATATTGCTGGTTCGCCTTGCATACCCAACAGGCGTTGGTGGGGGAGGAGTCTACTTGACTGTTTACCACCTACTTGATAGTTTGTGTAATTGGTTTTCCTTTAATGAGATAAAATTACTTATAACTTGTAGCAACACATTTTACTGTTTAGAGTGATTCTCTTCTGATTAAGTCTGGGAATTCTAAGCCTTGAATGCTCTCATTAATAAAAATTGCTCTGAGAGCATGTGCCTCACAGAAGTAGTTAAGGCTACCATTAGATGCCCCACAATATCAATAATGCTCAGTGCCACCACTGTGGTATGAAAATCTATTTCCTTTCCTTGGTTTTGAATTTGCCAGCTTTCATTAGTAAATTTCACCTCCAGGTTTGCAGATATTCCCTTCCTGAAGGTCAAAGGGATCAATTTCTATCATCTCCATTACAGCAGATTCTAAATAAATATCTAGCAAGGGGTTGTATAAGGCAAAGTGTCAGAAATATGTCAAGTATTTGCAAGATGCAATGCTGTGTGCAACATATACTAAATTTAGCTCTTGAATCTCTGCAATTTGAGGGGCTTACTATTTGTGCAGCACATGCGAGGGGGGATAAAATGAGCAGCACTTTCAAAAGGTAATTTGAGATATCTGTCTGACAAATATTTGAATCAGAATCTAAAATTCAGTTGGTTCATACTTGCTATAAATATGTCCTAAAACTATGTCAGGACACGGTTTGTCACTCTGAAAATGGTTTGTTTAAATGAACTGTTGTCCTACAAATAGCTACATACAACAGATGCTGGAGCAGCAATCCTAGGCTTTGTGTGGATGTAAATCTCTTCTCCCCACCCCACTGCTGCATGAGGGTGTGTCTGCTACCTTCAGAGTATCAATTTCTCTTTTCCCCACTGCCCTGAAGACCGTCCAAGTTCACGAAACCCATTGACAAATATCTTACTGAAATAAAGATGACCATAATTGTTTTTACCAATTCAAAACCACAAGAATCTTTTATTGCAACTATTTACATTTCCTGGTTTGGACCTCAGCAGACCCTATGCACGTGTTCAGAAAAAGCACACTTACCTGTATCACTTCAGAATGGCAATGGGAACTGCATACTGTAGTACAATGCCTCGTGGGTGAAAAGATAGCATGTCAGTAGATGGAGTCTCAAATACAGACCAAACACTAGTGTTTCTCAAACTGTGGGTTGGGACCCAGTAGGTGGGTCATGAGCCAATTTCAGGTGGGTCCCCATTCATTTCAGTGTGTATCTTTTAAATAAACTATTAAACCTACTGTAAACTTTTAATTTGTTATCTTCATTAATTGATTGATTTGATTTGATTTTTGTCATATGGGACTGTTAAAAAATTCTCCTGCTGGCCATGACATCACTTCCAGGATAATGACTTCACTTCCGGTGGGTCCCAACAGATTGTCATTCTAAAATGTGGATCCTGGTACTAAAACATATGAGAGCCACTGCTCTGCACCATTCTCTCTGCCTCTTTCTCTCTCTTTCTCTGTTCTTAAGAATTAGTGGGAAGAGGACACACTTTATTTAGAACAGTGGTTCTTACACATTTAGCACCTGGACTTAGAATGAGAATCTGTCAGGATCCACCTGAAGAGATGTCATGACCAGAAGTGACATCATCAAGCAGGAACATTTTTAACAATCCTAGGCTGCAATTCTAACCACACTTACCAAGGAGTAAGTCCCATTGACTATCATTGTTAAAAGAATATACATAGTAGCTTGTTAAAAGTACAGGTCTGTAACATTTCCCCAAATGCAGTCACCTACCATGGTAGTATCGAGTCTAATCTATTAAAAATAAAATATTGAAATGAATGGGGACCCACCTGAAATTGGTTTGTGACCCACCTAGTGGGTCCCAACCAGATTGAGAAACATTGATTTAGATCATGAATTCATTGACATTCATTATTAAACAGTTGGGTTGTTAAGCCTCAGTGGAACTGGGAAACACTTAATCCGGGTTTGGCCATCTATTGGTCACAATGCACAACTATTTCTCCTCCATTGTACAATAACTTATCTTGTCATGAATGTAGCTGAGGGAGGCATTAGCCTACCAAAACTCCCACAACAATAAAGACCACAGGTCTCCATCACTTTTTCAACCCATCTAGCTGTTACCTTACTAAGAAAACATTTTTATGCAAAGGGTTTGCCATCCACACCTTCCCGGGGTGCCCTCCATACCAAAGCAAGGCCTCTGCTGAGAATCTTCCAGTAAATGTCCAACTAAGTAAGGGCCATTACTTTAGCATATGTATTTCCACCTTAACAGAATCAGACTGAGGATTTGCTACTTCTCTTGCACAGCCGCAGCCACTGGAGGATTAATTCTTGAACCAGGATTTAGTTGGCCATCGTGAAAAGACATTTACAAGGGATGATAGTCACACACAGAGGGATTGTTTGAAATGCACAGCTGCCTGCTGCCCAGACACCCGGCACTTCATTTGCTTCATAAGGGTCTCATTTTCTCCTGTGTAAGCAGGGTTCATAAAACAAGCAGCACACATTACACTCCAATTTGTTCTGCCCTTAAGCCATCCCTAGCTAGCTAATAATGTTACTTAACAACTGCTGCACTCAAGAGTCCTGCCTGGTTTGCGTTTTAAATTTCACTCGCTTGTGTCAAAACAAAACAAGATGCTCAACAGGTGCATGCAACGACAGATAGTGTTGGCTAGTCTTCAGCAGCATTCCACTGCTTCGGGCAAGTCCCCTTTCCCTCCTCACCCACCTCAGTTATTCTTTCAACTACATCTGCTCACGCTCCTCTGCTAGACCCTGCCAGGGTCTGAGCTCTCATCTCACACTCACCTCCAATTCTTTTCAAGCAGCACAGAAAATCCTTGCTAGTCGCAAATTCTCCCTTTCATTAGAAATGCCTCCTTTTCCTCCTAACAGCTGCACACCTGTGTAGGTCAGACATCCAGAACTAGGGAGGGACTCAACTGGAGTCCAGACCCTTTTCTGGAAACATGCGGCAGAAGGCTCTGGAATCTCGGCATTTTGTTGGCTTGAGGTACGAGACACATAGTTTCAAAGCAAATGGTCACACAGCTGGGAGTACAAGAACAAGAGGGAAAGCTTAGTCTCTAAAGAAGCAGTGACAGCTGACTGCCTTCATGGTTTCTATTGAGTGCAGCTATGTATACAAATACCCTGGTATCTCCAGTTGCATTGTCACTTCTGCCTACAACCACAACAAAGGATCCACCAAACCAGTCACCAAGTAGTAAGTGGTGACCACAAGTAAAGTTCTGGCACCTCATAGGGAAAATCTCTGGTATGTTTCACTCCATAAGTAAAAAGATGCAGAGAGTGACACCTCCAAAACAGGATGAGGCCACCTACCAGGTAGTTGCTGGTGAAGGGCTACTACAAATATACACTCTGCCTGCTATTCCTACCTTGTAAAACCTTCTCGCTTGGGCTGCAGGAAGAAGATACATGCACTCAGAGCCACAACAAAATGTTCCCTTGCTATGTGGGAATTTACTCACTTTGGATTTGCCTTGTGGCTGTTTTCCACTTGAAAATGTTCAGAGAATGCCACTCCTGTTTCTCATGGGAAATCTCAGTCAGGTTCCACCTCTGTCTGTGTCAATCACCTTAAGGAGGCAGGCAGGCCTAACTTTTGAACATACATACACATCATCACATCAAATGTTACTTAAGTGAGGTGGAACAGCCTGAAATCACAGTTGAGGTGGGTGGGTGTTGAGAATCCTGCCAACTGCATAGAATAAACAATGCTAGGTTGAAAAATGTCCACAAGGAAAGAACATCCAACAGCCCATCCAAGGCACATTGGTGTGCCGCAGATGGTCTGCAGGTGTGCCACGAGCATTAGGGGGAGGATCATTTATTAGTAGAGCCTTTGGGGGATGTGAGCCTGCCAACAATAACACAGTGTGCCTTGTCGATTGTCAATAAAAACTAATGGTGTACCTTGACCATGTTAGTGCCTTGTCGGAATGCCATGAGCTGAAAAGGCTGAAAACAGCTGACTTAGAGCAATCTTTCTTCTGGTACTTAATTTGCTATATGGAACAAACATTATAGTGCAAACCTATGAATGTCTACTCAGAAGTAAATCCCATCTTTTCCAATGGGGCTTACTCCCATGAAAGCACATACAGGACTGCAGCCTTAGGGATCCAGGCTTGCTAGCTATTAGAACCAATGTTTAACTGCCAAGCTCAGACAAAAACATGTGGAGCCAGGTACACAAGCCTGAACTCTTTCTACCTTAGGTGCAAAGAAAAGAGAACACTTCTGCCATTGGAAAATCCCCCATCCAACATGGGGGAGCCCATATGCTTCTATACGCTACAATTTTACAATGAATTTGCTCTGACTACTTCAACTTCACACCATGCATAGAAAAAGCTCTAATCAGTTTTTATGAACTGTCTGTCCCATGTATTTTCATGTTCAGTTACCCTGCTAACTGCGTAAAGACAGACCTTTTAAAGTGGTGTGACCTCTTACATTTCGCTACTCTCCCTCTTCACCCTAGCATGGTGTCTTTTCCAGTAGCTGATGCTATTATTTTTTTATGTAATTTTTCAGAGTATGAGCATTTTGGGTACATGAAACTATGTACTGATTTATTTCTACGTAAACCGCTTTGAAAGCTACTCAGTTGAAAAGCGGTATATAAAAATTCTTAATATAGATATGTACACACTCGTTTTACATCTACTTATTAAAAGTTTTATGGCCCTGAACTGATTTCAAACATTATTTGTTAACCCATCTCCCACAATCATGTTCCACAACATTTATTACAACTAAAAAGGGGGAGGGTGCAAGAGATGAGGACAAGGATAAATCAGTCAACCAATCTATAGCAGTGGTTCTCAAACCTTTAGCACCAGGACCCACTTTTTAGAACAGAATCTGTCAGGACCTATCAAAAGTGATGTCATGACCAGAAATGACATCATCAAGCAGGAAAATTTTTAACAACCCTAGCCTGCAAGTCTACCCACACTTACCCAGGAGTAAGTCCCATTTACTGTCATTGTTAAAAGCATATACAGAGTAGCCTGTTAAAAGTACAGGTCTGTAACATTTCCCCAAATGCATCCCATGGTGACATCAAATCTAATATATTAAAAATAAATATTGAAATGAATGAGGACTCACCTGAAATTGACTTGCGACCCACAGTTTGAGAAACACTGATCTACAGAATATGCCTTCGCGTTTAAATATGTCCTCAAGATTTACACTGCACTAGGTATAAGTAGCTCAAAATTCTAAAAATACAAGGACACCATAGAACTGTGAAATTTTCTCTGCAGAGTGTGTGTAGCGGGAAAGGGAAATTCATGGTGTTTGTTTATCT
The DNA here is from genome assembly GCF_035046505.1 of Tiliqua scincoides. NCBI lineage: Eukaryota > Metazoa > Chordata > Lepidosauria > Squamata > Scincidae > Tiliqua > Tiliqua scincoides. The sequence goes on along the minus strand of NC_089827.1, from coordinate 22,261,815 downwards.
TTCACAAGAGCTATATTTCTTCCAAATAAATGGCACTCTTTTGAAAGGTTCCAAGCAACTCCAGCTGCCAAACATATTCCAAAAGCAAGCTTCTTCTTTTTTTTTAATGAAGAAATGACATGAGCATTTTAAGGTTCTTAATTTTAAATTTAAATGAGGGGAACAATTAGCAGCAGGATATAACTGAGACTTGTGGCGGCATCTGCTCCCTTGCGCAGGCTGACAGAAGGCTAAAAGAAGAGCAAGCACCCAGCCAATAGGGAGCTGGCAGAGAGGCGATGTCATCACCCCATGCCAGAACCAGATAATGCCACTGGTTATGCAGCGGGTAGCAATCTCGGAGGCAGTGGAGAAGCAGGAGGTGGGAAGGATTAATAGGTTGAGTTGGACGGAGTGAAAGACAAGCACTGGGAGTCAGACAAGGGGAACAGAGGACTGAGCAAAAGGGGAGAGATGAGTGAAAGAACAAAATCAGGAGACCAAGGTGGACGCAGGCGATGGAGAAAGAGGAGGAGGGAAGCATAGCCTAGGGAAGGAGGTTAGAATTCAGAAAGAAAGCAGAAACAAAGTCAAGTGGGAGGAAAAGACAGCAAGGGGGAAGAACGGGAAATAGTGGCAAGGCAGGAGGAAAGCAGGAAAGGAAGTGGGGCAGGAGAATCTACCTTCCTGAACTCTATTGGACTCTCAGAATAACCCCCATGGGTAGGGGGCTTTCCAGAGCAAGCCAAACAACACCACCCCAGTAAGGAAAGAAGCAGAAGTGTCCCTGCCAGCGCTAGACAGCTCAGGATGGTCCACCAGGCCAGCACCAGACCCTCAACAGCATACCCAGCCTATCCAATCCAAAGCGACAAGTCCAGTGACAAGGGGAGAAATCACACAGCCCTGTGTACTGGAGAAAGCCAGAGAAACAAAGTGTAGATTCTCTGTGACCGCAGTGTGGCCCCTAGTGTGGATCCATTCCAGGCTTTCATCACCACCATGTCAACCATAGGTGCACATCTGCCCCACACAACTCAACCCACAAAGGACCTTATGTTCATCGCTGAACATCTGAGCATCAGAGAAGGTTGATGGTGATCGGGTTATGGAAGAGATTAATATCACTCCTTTGTCACTGACAGCTCGCTACCCTGTAGATTTAGACATCAGGACTTCTTTCCTCCGGGAATTTATTCAGAAGGTCCACCCTGAAGGCTTATGGATCTAGACACTTGATGGATAAGATTGGTCTAAGTTTAGTTTCATATGTGAAGAGTACAGAAAGTGACACACTTAACCCCCACTCTGTTCAAGTACTGCATGGCTATGTGCAAACCATTAAACCCCCAATGGTTTCCTACCCAAATATTTGCAATTGTGCAGGCAGGTTGCAAACTGTATCAATTACAAGAGAAGCAAAGAGATGATGACCGCAGCATGACCCCTACACACACACAAACATGCACACAGAATCTTTTCCATCTGTTCAAGTATGTCTGCTTTCGGCTGAAAGACACACTACAGAGTTGTCTGCACTATGGCTAAGCTAAGCTAAAAGCCCAAATAAAGTCTCCACTAGCAACAACATATCAGCAGGGAGCATTTTTTTAATGCGTGATGCTTTCTAGATTTAAGCCCATTCACACATAGTTTCTGCAACCATGGAAATGCAGCTGTCCCTTTGTAAGTATCTGGTTCACTCCACCTCTTCTCCACAAGCTTGAACAGTCAAGCACATGGAGACAATAAGCCCTGCACATGTATAATAACTGGTAATGAGATAATACTGAGAGAGGGTGTTCTGATAAAGACATGAGTCTACTTGGTGACTCACAGGAGCTAAAACAACTGAAAACAGTTCACCAAGTAAATACCTCCAGTCACGTGGAGAATCTCTTACAGCAGCTCTACATGTTCCTGGTAGCAACATTTTTTACATGACTGGCATTATATCTAAATAAGGGTGGCTTAGAGTTGGTGGATTGCTTCTATTGTTTATTTGATTGGGTTTTTTATAGGGGTGTGTGTGTGTGTGTGTGTGTGTGTTTTAAAAGCAGGCTGCTACTCCAAATTGGGAAATGATTTAACCTTTTTTAAATGAGTGGGGTTGATTATAGTCAGCGGGAATGCAAGTTAAGACTATGCTTGCATGTGTTACTATCATAAAACATGAAATAGAACATGAAACATGAAATAGAACACATTGAAGTTGGCCTTCTCACAGTGATCAGTACCACTGAATATTAATTTGTAAGCTATCTCCAAAAAGGTGCTTCTATTGAGGTCTGCCATATGGGACAGTTTCCAAGGTGGGAGCTGTGATGTTTGAACTGACTTGGATCTATCTGTCCCATAAGCTTTTGTCAATACTGAGTTTAAAGCCTGTCCTCTGCTTCTTGCCAGTGGCCATCACTAGGGTTTGCATCTTCCAGTGCAGGAGGCCACTGCATCACCGCCATGATGGACCTCCTCCCATGCAGTGGGTGTGGCAGCCCCCTGGGTGGGGGGCATGGTAATACATCGTTGCTCCATCCCACTGGTTTTTTGGCTATAAATTTTGATAGAATAGAGATATTTTGACGTGGTTTGTTTCATTGCATTCTGCATGAAATTACGCATCTAATGATATATAACATGGTGGTATTACTCAAAAATACCAAGATTTTAAAAATTTTGACCATTAATGTTGTTACCCCCCTGTGAATATCACCCAGTGTGGCCTGCACCCCCACGCCCCTAGCAACACCACTACTTCTTGCTCAACTTAACAAACAATTTCCAAAAAATTTAACGTGGGGCAGGAGAAGAGGAGTAGACAAGATTTATTTAAGAGCTTCCAAGCATTTCAATGGCATTAACTTTTGCTGGCAAGAATTGCCCACCGTCCAAGCCTCATAGATCTCATCAGACACTTTGCTCCATCAGCACAGCTCCATCAAAAAGTCTTGGCAACCCTCGTGTAGTCTGAGGCATGCCTCTTTACGGCTTTGTTTGTCAAACACATACCATAATTTCCAGGTAGTCCAAGAAAACAGCTCACAAAGTCTGTAACTATTGAGTGGAACAGGAGAGAGAACTCAGGAGGTTAAGTGCAATGCTAAATGTGTCTGCTGACTCCAACGCCAACTGATGGTAGGCTTCTATATTTAGGAAGATCCTTACACCTGTCAACACCCACAGACAGAGAGTAGGGGGGGGGAAGGAGAAAGTGTGCACAGCTTAGCAGTCTTATACTCCATTCATGTAGTAAGCAGCTAAAAATATTCTATTTTCTTCCTAACTGAGTACATTTTAAGTGCCACATTGTTGGCTCCTAGAATTCCCATCAGCTGCCATACCTTTGCAAACTATAAAAATGTCCAAGTATTGATTCAGGGAGCATTAAATATGCCAGGTTCCTGTCCCTTCCTAGCCCTCAGAAGTTCCTGAATTGAAAGGTTTCAAACTGAAATTCAGTTTTAAAGCTTGTGAACTTTACAGTCAAGGCTCGGTTAGGTATAACAGTTTCCAAAGGAATCAGCATCTTCTTAATGACTTTGGCAACCTCTGCCACTCAACCATAACCTATACATCTTCTACCACAGGACATGCCACTATATCGAGCATAGGAAACTGCCTTTTACAGAGTCAGACCATTGGTCCATCAAGGTTAGTATTGTCCAACTGATCAAAAGCACCTGTCCAAGATTTTCAGGACAGGGGCTTTCCCAATCCTACCTGGACATGCCACAAAACAAAACTGAGACATTCTGCACACAAAGGTGTTCTGACACTGAGCTATGGCCACATCCCCCTCACATTGCAAGTATTTTTACCCTCTCCTCTATCCCAGTGGTAACCAAAGGTAAGGATTATTGCTGACACTATACAGTATCTATCTTTCTCCTTCCTTCCAATAGGTAGCTGAGAGAAGTATAACACATATGTAAGTCCCAGGGCCCTAGGAGATCACTGACAAGATCCTTGTTCAATATTTTTTCAAAAAACCTTCAAGGAAGATTTCTTAGCCTTCCTAGATAACATACTTCAGTGCATGTTTAGGAGTCATGATGCTTTTGGGTATTTACAAGGAAAAACAACTGGCTTAGACAAGTGGGAATGCTAAAAAGGTGGGTTTTGACAAAGGTCTTGATTGAAAACAGAGCAGTGGTACTACAAAGGTATTCCTCCAAGAATGTCAGGCAACATGAGCAGCAAGAGTTATTGAAAATGGTGGTGCTGGAAAAAACAAAGGTCGGGACAAGGATAACATAGGAAATAAGGACAGACATATATTCCTTGATGAACGGCCTGGAGCAGCTAGGGCAAGGCTCATCTGCATTTAAACCTCAGTGCATTGAAACACCATGCAGAAAGGGTCACAGTACTTCACTCGGCTTTACTCACAGCTGGACATGAAGCAACTGGGTACATTCTGGATGAGCCAGAAGGTAACACCCATTGAACTCTATTCATTCCATTAGAGGCAAGTCAATTTCATCACAAAGTGCACAATTCCAAATCAGTTCTAATTCTTCCGCTGTTTTTGTCACTGCACAAAGAGGCTATTGTGAACTGGTTGAAAAGTGGTATTATTAGTATTTATTATTTTTATATTTCAACTATCATACTGAATAAAAATGGAAAGGATGGAGGTTTGTAGGACATGGCAATTTTTAAAGGTTTACTCAGAGAATTAGCACACATGCTGCACAGCAAGATGACTGTAAATGTATTGATATAGCTAATGAACAAGCAAGCATTATTTATCTAGAGCAGGGGTCTCTAAACTTTGCAGCCAAAGGACCGCATCAAATATCTGGTATAGTGTCAAGGGTCGGAAAAAAAAAAAATAGAAACTTTAAATACATTAGAGATGGAACTTGAATGAATGAATGAATGAATGAATGGGCTGAAACGTCTAGGATTTTTCCAAGCACCAAGAAATAAAGCACTTAAATGGACCCCCATTCCCCCACCCCACAAGCACAACTCTGGTTATGTCTGGTCAACTGGGCCAGAGGCTCTCAGGGGATCAGAGGCTGGCTGCGGGCCAGACAGAGGCTCTCCACGGGGCACATCTGACTCCCGGGCTGGGGTTTGGAAACCCCTGATCTAAAGAAACTGAACATTTTCTGGAGAAATCTCACAGAATGTTTGCAGATTTGTCCGAACTAGAATTGCCTCAATGTGACTCTTTTACTCTGTTAGCGTAACTGATGCCTTTGTTCTTAAACTGACCAGCATCGCCCAATAAAGGGAGCATCGCAAGACATGGAAGTTCAATGTTGTCGTTCACAGGCTCACAGCTGCCCACTTCCAATGTAAAATGTAAAATGCGTTCAATCAGTTCAGAGGAGATAGGAAAGATGCTTGGGTTTTTGGATTCTCCAATCAGAATGCTTTGTTTTTGAATACTATGGCGAAAATACACTCCGCTATATATTTAGAAATGTCAGGTCTTGAAGCATCCACAGAATTCCTTGTGACACAATTCTACAGTCTGTCCCCAAGTTAAGTAAGTCTCACTGCTAAGATGTTTTCTTCATGTTACTGAGCCTAAATGTTGTCATCTTGACTAGCAGATCCATAAATAGAAAGAGAAAACTGAAAATCCAAGCAGTTATTAATCTCTAGTCCTTTTTAATAGGATTTGGTGCACATTTTCCTTCTTTATCATACTTGGCACCCAAACTCAGATGTTGATTATCTGATAGGATAAAAGTGTTTCACTTAAATGTTGCCCTATTTATCTTTACAGTATTCCCAACTGATAAATCCAGAATTATTACATATAATTCCCATGCTACCAATGAGAGCCACAGTGCAAAGTCTAGTCAAGATTTTTCTTTTGTTTTCTTTCTTCAATATCACTGGGCACCTAAGTGACTAAGGGCGCAATCCTAACCAACTTTCCAGCACTAACAGCTGCAATGCAGCCCCCAAGGTAAGGCAACAAACATGCCCTTAGCTTGAGGAGGCCCCCTTGACTACCTCCCCACTGCAGTGCACACCACATTGGCACAGCTATGTCAGTGCTGGAATGTTGGTTTAGGATTGCGCCCTAAGGCTGCAATCCTAACCACGCTTTCATGAGAGTAAGCCCCATTGAACAAAATAGGACTTACTTCTGAGTAGACCAGGTTAGGCTTGCGCCCTAAAGCAATACAAAGTACAGCATAGGAATGGGGGGACAGGTGGAGTTTCCAGGATTCAAGCTACATCTGATAGCAGCAGACTCGGATGTAAACTATTCTGTAAACAACTCAGATGTAAAACAATGTACAAACCAGGAAGTAAGGTTCTGATTTTTGGAGCAAAGGGAGTGCACTAAAATCTCTAAAGGTTCCTCCTCCTGCCAGTACAATATTTCCATCTAGACTTTGTTCCAGTGATACTGGATATTAGCAGGATACCCCTGCTAACTGGGTAAGAGGCACTTTTTTCAAGTGGATGCTCCTCTTTTTAGCAGGGGAGAGTAACTGGCCCACCTCACCCCAGCAGTGTCTTTTCTAGTGGCTGTCTGCTGGTGTTATTTGATTTTTCTCTGTAAACCGCTTTGTGAACTTTTAGTTGAAAAGCGGTATATAAATACTGTTGTTAATAATAATAATAATAATACTTTGTCCACTAATCTAGGCTGAGGACCCACGTCCACAAGACTTTTCCCCTACACGTGCTTTCCCCTGACTCCTCATTACTGATGCCAACAGCATTGCCTAATTGGTCACTGGACAGGGCAGGGTCAAAGACGCTGTAGCCCAGCAGTCCCCAGCAACTTTCATCCTCTGCGGTGGCTCACAATGAAAGGACAGAATGATTTACCAGGGAGCCTCCATAGATCTCTTCCAGGTCACTCAGAGCTGGCAACCCACTCTACTGGTGTCTGCGGGCCTCAGAATGGCTTCCAAAAACTGGAAGCAGCTGTCGGACTCTTCTGTGGGCCATTTCTGAGGCCCACTGAGGCCAATAGAGTGGATTGCACTCAGCCTCTGAACCCAAAAATCTGGTGATTTTTTGGTGGTCTCTGAACCCAAAAATCTAGTGAATCTGGTGGTGATGTCATCGCGCAACACATTTTGCGTCATCATTAATTCCAGGTTGCAAGTGAAGCAACATGAAGGAGGTTGCAAGCCTGGTGAGTTTGGGAAACACTGCCCTACACCCTCAAGAAAACCTTGCTTACGTGTGAGATTTTGTATTACACAAGTGTGATCTACTCTAGGTTAAAGGTTAGCTATCCTCCAATAAACAATCATTATGACAAGGCCTCTCCATGGTGGACTAAGGATACAAGACAAACAGACATATACAGGTTGAGAGCCCAATCCTGAGGTCTGTGGCGCAGCTCTGCGCCGCAGACCTCAGTCACAAACGTGCCGTAAGGCACATTTGTGGGGCATACCGCTGGACCCCCGCCAGAGCTAGCCCAGCTCTGGCCGGCACTGAGCCAGCGCTCAGTGGGCACTCGGGTTCCACGGCTCAGCAGTCTCTCTGCCGGGCTGTGAAACGGGAGATGGGGGCATGGCCGGGGGTGCGGGGGAGGCGTGTCGGGGGAGGGGAGAGGCGGGTCTGGGGAGGAGGAGAGCAGGTCTGGGGAGCCGAGCTCCGCAGGATCCAAGGTACTTGGGTAGGGCTCCTCGCCCTACATGAGCGCCTTTACTTTAGCGGCAACCAAAAGGTCGCTGCTAAAGTGAGTAGCCCCATTGCAGGGCTGCTTCCCTTACTCGGGGGAAGGAGAAGAACATTCCCTTCTCCCGAGGAGCCTCCCGTGGTAGAGCAGGAGGCGCAGGATCCGGTGGAAGCCCTCCATGGAGCCGCCGGGTCCCAGAGCACCGGGCAGCTCAGGATTGGGCTGTGAGTCTCATTATTCGCGAACTCATTTCCCAGAACTCACATGGATAGCAAAAAACACACTAAAGCAAATCAATTAAAAATGCAATGTTCCTTTGCTGGGTGATTTAAAAACAACCTTGCTGACCTTTGTGATGTTAAGACCGAGTCATTAGGCAGACAATCCATCAACCAGTCTCTCTCCAGGCAAGGCAGCGACCCCACCCAGAGCAAAGTGATCTTTCTTTTCCCCTTCTCCAGGGATCAGCACATTCCTTCTCATTTGCAGTGGCCATTCATGTTGAGTCAAATTTGTGTATAACATGGTTGGATCTGTATTCAGAGGATCCTATGTACCAGACTTCCCCCTTTCAACTCAACATTCTCAAATGGAAAAAGCAAATACAATGTGCCCATGCAGGGCACAGAAGCTTTTCTGTGATTAGCAGAATTCAGAGTGAAAGGCGTGGGGGGGGGTACCGTATATTCCTCATCCCAGAGTGGTACGATAATATAAACTAGACCATCTGCAGTCTCAAAAATGTCCACATTTGGCAATATTTATGGAACTCATGCTTTCTTACTGCAACCCTTAACATCAACATTGTTGTAAAATTCAAGGTGATAATAGCTTCCAATGTCTCAGTCAGAAAAAAAGAAGACTTAGTCAAACCCTGGTAGCTTTCAGAAGCCACTTATCTTCCAATTTACACATTTCAGCGCAGTCATTCTTTGGAGTCACTACATAATATGTAAAAACTATAGAAGCATATGTACGTAGAACAAGATCATGCTTCTGTAAATTAATCATATAAGCAGGTTGGATTACTGATTAGATCTAGCCAAGTGTTTTTCACAATTTGTAATTGCTCCCTTCTGAAAATGGACTGCACTTTCAGCCAAGAAAACAATCATTAGTTTATTAGCCAGCATGTCCCAGGTGATGCAAGTATCACAAGCAGCGTTGTGTGTCCATGTTAGTTATCAAGTGTTAACAGGCCAAGCTGGCAATCATCCATATTGCTGCAGAAATAGTGATCTCCACTAGAAAAGAAAGACACTGGGCTGTGTTTCTCTTCTCTGAGTGAGTTAGGCCTGACCAAAACACCCATTAGGCAAATATCTGGGGCAGCACTTTGCAAAGGGTACACAGGGATAAGATAGAAAAATTAAGATATCTCACAGAGGGCCAATTCAGAGAATGAAGGTGGGAAAATCACTGTAATGTACCTTTTCTTAATTATTCACAAAGTTGAATAGTTGTGTGAAAATTATCCACCTCTGTTAATGTTTACAGTCTTTCATGTAGCCACATCTCAGCTTCCTGAAAGAAAAGAGATCATTTTGGGGACATGTGTAAATGTTTTTCCCAATACCATTCTAAAAATTGAGAGCAAAATCACTCCATGGAGACTTCTCTACTCACCAAAAATTCAGACCACATGGGAGGTAACTAGGGTAAAGAATTACAGACTGGTAGTCAAGCATGTGCAAGTTATCCTACTAAAACAAGTCACCTGAATAAAGAATGGCAGGACTCTCATAAAGGCTGGAGGGGGCAAGGCATATTCATGTTCTCAGCTACCAAATTGCTCAAGACCAGTTCAAGGGCCAAAGTTGACAAACCGTTCAATACATTTTAATTCTACAACACCTTGAAAGAAAAGAACCCATCATATTTCACTGAAGAACACCATTGCTGTTTCACTGTGGTATAACATAGATTTTCAAAGTACTAAAGAACATGGCTTTAAATACACACAAGTACTGACAGTAGTTCACATGTATTCCTAGTCCTATGTGATGGCCAAACACAGATGTTCACAAAGAAAATGGCTAATTAGCTTATTCATTGAAGAACATCTGGTACATAAAAATGTGGTGCTAGATTATTATTTGAATTCAGATTCGGTCAACAGCATGCAGGCATAAAATGCTCCACAGTGACAGGAATCCTCTGTGATTTCAGATGCATGTGTGGCCAGAACTGAAATTGTAGACAATATACATTTCTTTCACATCTTCATTAATCTGTGAAACTTACAGTGGTGTCAGTTAATAGCTGATAAAATGTATGTTTAGCCAGTTCAAAATCAGAAACAAGTACCTTCTGTTATTGCTTTCAGAGATATGCAGAAATAATGCTCTAATGTTAATTAAACACTCCAATACCACACTAGGCACTTGAGACTGCACAGCAAGAAGCTCCATTGCTCCCACAGTTCTGCTGTTCTTCCTCTACTACAGTGTTTAAAGTGCACCACTTTCCCCTTCACCAAGGATAGCACTAGGTTGCAACAGGTCATGGAGCAACCCATGGGAAGGATCTTTCTATGTACACAAAACACATTCCCATATACCTCCCTCCACTCCATGCTGCCTCCTCCCCACCTGGTTGACTACCACCTGGTTGACTGTCAGGCAAGTGGGGTTTGCTCGCAGAAACCTCTGGACTGAACAACTTGGAAAAACCTGATTGACGTCAGAATGCGGGAAGAACCTCAATCTGGCTGGGGGAGACGGGAAGCCTATCACGCTTGCTCCACACTGGTCCTCTAGATGCAGAGGGTCCCTGGCAGCCAACCAGCCATTAAGCTGGGAACAGGATGGGAAGAAAGAGAGAATGGGATGGGGGAAAGAGAACCCGGCCAATCACTCTTGCTTTGCATGGATTTTTATTTTGATTTTATACTCTTTTTTAAAATTCCTTTTTTTTTTTTTTTTTACTTTTCCCACTTTTATTCAGTTGCTGCCCATATACACTGTTAGAAAATGTCAAGCCTAAGGGTTTAGTACCATATCAGACCCTTTGGGGTCCTTGATATCGCTATATGCGTTCCCTACTTCCCGAAGCACAGGTTCGGGTTATAAGCAGTAAGTTCCACTACTCAAGTTCAGGCTTCCTTTCAGAGGAGAAATCACTAGAGCAGAGTTTCTCAAACTATGGGTTGGGATACACTAGGTGGGTCGTGAACCAATTTCAGGTGGTCCACATTCATTTCAGTATTTTATTTTTAATATATTAGACGATGCTACTGTGGTATGTGACTGCATCTGGGAAAATGTTACAGCTCTGTATTTTGAACAGGCTACTATGTTTTTACCAATAACAGTAAATGGGACTTACTCCTGGGTAAGCGTGGGTAGGATTGCAGCCTCGGTTTGTTAAAAATGTTCCTGATTGATGATGTCACTTCCAGTCATGACATCACTTCCGGTGGGTCCTGAAAGATTATAAATGTGAATGGGGCTAAATGTCAATATTAAGCGCTTCGCAAGGAGTGCCTGGTGCTGGACTGCCAGCCTCCAACCAGCGCTGTCCCAGCATGGGCCTGCGCTGGATCAGGTCCAGTGCTCGGCTGGTGCTAACCTCTGCAAATGTGCTTTATGGCACATTTGCACTAAGCACAGGTTCGGGTCTTAAGTCAGTGCAAATTTGTGATGTTCAGTTTTATTGTTGTGTGCTCTTTTGAAGACCCATTGGTGAGCTGAAGGATGGGCTAAGAAATTTAAAACAAATATATATACACTCTTAATCTATGTCTTCTCTTCCTGCAAAATCTTTTAATATTGACATTTAGCCCCATTCACATTTATAACCCTACTACAATAACTTGTGCTTTGCTAATTAGAACATCACATTTACTATTCCTTTCAGCAGCTGTTTCCTTTCACAGGGACACTTACCCAGCAGTGCAAAGGCAATGAAGTGATGTCAGAGAGAACTCATCATTTAAAGAAAAGACAAATGACCACATCTGATATCATGCATGGTTTCTTCTGTGATGCATTACTATTCCCCTGTGTGTCATCTAACGCAATAAACACAATATATTTTGTACAATCTCTCTGTGCTCAAGAGGGATGTCTCTATTGTGGGGGGATTAAGACCTCAACATCACCCCACAAAAAAATAAAGAAGAGAGAAAGTTACTTTGCCTGGAGTTTAATCATTCATGTTTATGAGACAGGAAAATCAAAAACCTCCAGTTTCACCTATGCCAGTGTTAACTCTTCAGCGTGACAAATTTCTTCTGAGTCAAACACATACAGTTTGGAGGATAAAAATACTTCAGATATATGTCTCTAGACATCCATTCATTCCTCTAAACATGCTGGCCATGAAGGTTTGATCCCTGACTTTCAGGTTCTGGCCATTTGGTCAGGGACTCTAATACCAACTCTTTTTGTAACACCATTTTTCTAAGTGGTTGTGCACATTAGGCTCTATCCTCTTGTCATATGCTGATAAAGTATTTCTGCAGCGTATGTTACAGCAGGAGTCTAAAGCTCAGTCAGTCAAATTCTGTTTTCAGTTTAGCTGACCTCCATTAAATGAAACTGGCACTGACCTCCATTACAGAATGTATTGTAAGTTAACTAAATACTCAACCTTGAAGACGACACAGAACTTTTGCACAAATGGTCCAAGCAGATCACACACACAACGCTGCTGTGTTTTCAGCTTTACTGAACTTGCAGTGGTCTCCCCCCAACATCTGTTTCGTCATCTGTTTTGGAGGTTTCCAGAGACCTCCAAACCAGTGTTTGAGTAGAATCTGTAGTTAGAGAAGCCAAAAATGTTGGCATAAAGTCCTAACCTTAAGAATATGATGGTTGTTAACACTGACCAAAGAAATATTTCCATACAGGAAAGAGTGGTTAAACTCTTTAATAACAAGGATAATAACAAGGATAATAACAAGGATAAGGTTAATAACAAGGATATGCCAGAGCCACTTCCTTGAGTTAAGTCCCAAGTCTCCACCCCACCTTAACTCAAGTTGCAAATGAATCAAAACAGAGGGGGGCTTTCATGACTTGTCCAGAGCCCTTTTTATAGTCACTGACTCTTGCAAGTTAGAGTCTTTTCAAAAAGTGAGTCAAGCCGCAAAGCAGCTGCAGCTCCGCAGAAAACACAAGAGGTGCTGGTGGGGTGGGTGCACACATGTTCTGGAGTGTCTCACAGACACTCCCCAGACATCCCCATCCCATCTGTCACCCTTCAGCGATGTGGTGACATCCCTTCAGTTCAACCACCCTTTTCATTTCATTGATGTAAAAGTTCTTCTACTATTCGGGTATGGTGGTGGTTGGCAACCTTCAGTCTCGAAAGACTATGGTATAAGCCTACAGCACCTGGTATTCCCAGGCGGTCTCCCATCCAAGTACTAACCAGGCCTGACCCTGCTTAGCTTCCAAGATCAGACCAGATTGGGCATGTGCAGGGTAACAGTTGCTGCTGCTATTTGGGTGTGTGCAGCAGTGAGAAAGAAATAGGTTCCTTGAAAAACTCCACCACCACCAACCCCACCCCTGTTCACATCACAACTCCCAATTCTGTCCTCAGGGGGAGCACCGAGCACAGACAGATGCACAGGGAGCCATCCAAGCTTGGCAAGGTGGGAGGAGATGGGCAGCACAACTGAGGGGACAGAAATGGCAGATGGGAGGGAAGGAAAGCAGCCAGGAGGCTGACATTATGACCCAATCCTTTGCAGCTTTTCTCAGAAGTCTCATTGCTGTCAATGGGCTTTCTTCCAAGTAACTGTGGAGGGTACTAGTGAGTGGACTGCACATTCATTCATTGCAGCCTAGCCTATGGCACTCAGGGGCACAGGCACTCAGGGGCACTCAGGGGGTGAAGAACTAGCATGCAACAATGGCACATAGGAAGTCTGGGGTTGAGCAGGCAGACAGGGCTGACCTCATCAGTAACAATGGGGAGTGCCAGTTCAACAAAGTGGTAATCAGTTGGCCGAGAGGTGGCAACAGTAGCAACAACAACAGCAACACAAGGAGACACCCAGTCTTCCCTCACATAATTCCCCTTTCACCCATCCACACCGGAGTGGAGTGGAGTGGAGCTGGTTTCTTATCACTCTCCCTGGGCTATCTAGGTATTTTTCTATCACTGGAACCACCTCTACTGGGCTCCTCCTTCTCACTTCCCTCATCCAAAGAAAAATATCAAGCCAGGCATTTGACCAATCAATCATCCGTTCCTTCTGAGATGGACAAGAGAGCCCCTCCCCTGGGCTGCCCCACCTTCTTCTGGTTCCTCCCCCCAGCCTCATGCAGCCTTCCTCCCTCCCTCCTCCCTTCCACCCCCAGCCCTCACCTCCTGGAGCCAACCCACCTAGCCAACCCACCTTCCTCTCACCAAGTCTGTTGCTTGCACCACTTTGAAAGTGGCTTCCAGATCACCCATGAGGTCCTTCTGGTTGCTGCAGAAGCAGCAAAAAGAAAAAGTAAGCAAGCACACAGAGACACACAGCAAACTGGGTTGGTGGGTGATAGACTTGAGTTAAGAAACTCAAGTCAACAATCAAAACTCGTTTCTGAGAAAAAACCTGAGTCACAAGTCACTTCCTGTTTTCGCAACTCAGGTCCAAGTTATCCGAGTCTTGGCCCATCCCAGGTTAATAAAAACAAGGACAAAACATCTTATTTTTTAAAAGATGCAAGCATTCAACTCTGAGCCAAATATTCTCACGGGGATAGGACTATTGTATTCCTCACCATAAGCCCTGTTGCTAGTCAATAGTAGTTGTCCAGATAGGTTTTTAATTGGTAGTCGCACTACATAGGGAACTTAAACCACAAACTATGAATTCAAGTCAAGCTTATATATCAGTTATACTATATTATATTTAGCAAACATTCGTTCCTTAACTGCACAATCAGACAATTTAACTGCAGTATTTTGATTAAACTCAGGATATTAAGTTACACTCAGAGATGCAAAGAGAAAGGAAGCCATTCTGAAATGTGCGCAACTGTACAAGGAAAAGTTAGTGAGTAGAGGACTAAATATATGCTTTAGATTTCACTTCTGTTCACAAGCAACACAAAAAAATGCAAGAGGGTTGAATAACTTCAGTACACAGTACTTCAATCAACCAAAATACAAGATCCAAATGTATTTGAAACTGCATTCTGCCTTTCATATATGCACATCAATAACAGGAGAGGAGGTTCAAAAGCTTTTGAAGCGGAATGTGTGAAATCCATTCAAGATATAATCTAAGTTGCCTTGCCAAGTCCACTGTGAGCCAGAAAGGATTTAGGTGACAGAAGAAGAGACAAATCTGGTGAAACAAGGATTAGTGGTCACAAAACCCCTCTTACATCTTTAATTCTTGATCCTCTTAGCTATATATTTGACACCACATGGCAGCCACAGAGACACCTCACCACATAAACCCTAATCAGCTATTTAGGAGAGTTGGGCTTCCTTCTCACACATGTACAGACAGACACGTTAGTTTTCATTAACTTCCCTTTCATGCAGGAATGGAGATAAACGATAACAAAACAGAATCTTCCTTACAGGCAAAACCAGATGTCACAACTTATATCATGCTACAAAAACATTTGCGTAAAAGTCACACAACTTCCGAAAAGTTGTACAATGTTTTTCAGCATCACTTTTTCCATCAGACAGAAGAAGTGCCACAAAGAGGCTAGCAATTAGCCTTTAAATACCAATTGTCCCAGTCATTACTGAAGACATTAGTCAAGTATTACACAATTGTTAAAAAGATCTTGATGTGTGCCATTTTACAGTGGCTCCGTTACCATATACTGCCATTGTAGTTTAACATTTTCGGTCAGGTTTTCATTATTACTACGTATGACCTTGAAGGTGTTCCCTTGTTTAGAGATACAATGCCTTATTAAGAACTTAATATTTGTATATAGCACGCTTTGGGCATGCGAACTGCTTCCTGTGTACCATCTGCATTTAATCCTTACAACAGCCTTGCAAGGTAAGGCATGTACCATACCTGTAAAGTAAACATGGGAATCTTGATGGAGGAATAATAGAGGAAGTGGGTAGCAAACCTGTGACCCACCAATCCATCTGCAGCCCTGGACACATATAACAGCACAGTGGAAGCTTGATAGTTCTGACTGTACAGTACTGGGGAGAGAGTTGCTCAGTACCTTGGAGGCCACAGTCGATGGCCAGTGGGTTGAATTCAGGTTCACGAGAGAGCCAAGCTGAACAGAATGTGGCTACTAGTGCAAGCCATTCCGGTTAGCTGACTTCAACATGTGTGTTGTCAACTTCTGCTGATTCCTGCACAATTTTAAGTGCTGTTAGGCTTACCTTTGCAATCTCCCCACAACCACCAAACAGAGCTTGCTAAGATTAACACTCCTAATTCCCCGGGCCTCCAATCATCCTTAGGAGGGAAGCAGGTATGACAGCACTGTTTCACTTGTTCTATAAAAAGCTTCTGTTGTGTGTAAGGCAGATGAATCAGCCTCCTTCCCCCACCCCTCCCACCCCGAAAGATCATGGCTAAGCCGTATTCAGAGGATAAAGGAGGACTCAGAGTAGTCAGAAATAAACAAGCTGTCATTTTCTCTAGAGAAGAGAACCCAGCATAGTCACATTCTTCCCTCAAGACAAAGTTTAGTCAAATGAGAAATTAAATAAAATGACAGCGTTTGAAAACAACACTGTGGGTTCCTCCCTCTGAGCGAGAAAGTACAACCCTTATGGGGTTTTCTCTTGGCAGTAGGGTTTTCGGTTTGAAGTGATGGTACCACCCTGCATCCTGGCCCATCCTGGCCACCGCTACAGACGCCTACAAAAATAACACTAAGCACACTTGTGGAACTAATGATATTGCTTGGCTTTTGCTAAAGGGGGCAGAAGTCAATAAGGTACCCAAATGGCTAAGGAAAGTGACAGTCAGTAGTGCCAGTCATAGACTAGCGACTACCAACTTCTTCAGACGGGACTGGAGGAATATTTTCACTGGCCAAGCTACTTGCGTGACTGTGAGACAGAGCGGTGTGGCCGCATTTCAGCAGGAGGTGAACATCAGCCCAATTTACATCATTTGTACCATGTACACAAAAAAGCTCACTGTTTACAGTCTCATTTTTAACAACAGTTAAATCTATGTTGGGAAGAAAGCCCAAATCAATATTTGGAAAAACAATTACTTATCACAGCCAATTTTCATTAGAAGGATGTTAAGTGCAAAGGGGGAATGAGACAGAAAAGCAGGAAAAGGTATACCTTCTACCAATATTTAGAAGCACTCATTCCAAGCATAATTCATGTGCAACATCAAAAAGAGGCAACTGAATTACTGTAATTAACTGCAAAAGCTTGCTGATTTGTTGATGCCATATAATGTCACTCTCTTTCATAAACTAATTAGAACCTTTGTAAATAAATAGTGAAAATTGTGCTAGAGGCAAGCAAAATCCAGTTCCTGTTTGTTTATCCCATCCTTGAACAGTTAGAATAATCCAGTCCAAGAATTACTGCTTATAAATAACAACCTGGAATAGGATGACAAAATAAAACATTAGCTAAAGGAGCCTGGATCACAAGGAATTTGAAGAGCAAATTACTATGATCCTGAAAGTGTCTGTGCAGTGGCATAGCTACAAAGCACTAATTTTTTCAGGAAGCCTCACTGCAGTGTGCAAGGGTCCCTCCCTCTCCCCTTCGGAGTCATTCTGGGAGCAAAGTGGAGATGTACATTGCTCCCATCACCTGAAATGGCCCCAAAGTGGATGGGGAGGGGCCCCTTGCATGCTGCAGTGAGGCTCCCTGCAAAACATAATGCTTTGCACTCCTTCTAGCTACGCCACTGATTCTGTGCAAGAAGGAAGTGCCAGCACCACATTGGGAAGACCGCAGCTCCCATCCACTACCTCAAACTTTTCTTAGTTTGGGTTAATGAACCAACTGGCATGGGCCAGCTTAAACTCCAAACCCATTTTAGTCTTCTATCCAGAGGAGGGCATTCTAGAAAAAACACAGCAAGAAAGGACTTCACAATAATAATATTTGCAATCTTTCTTAATATTGTGTATTTTGTAAATGACAACCTTACTGGTGCACAGATGATTGTCTGGAAAATGAGGTGGCTCTCAAGAATTAGAAATCATCCCTGGACAAACACACGAAAGATGCATTAGCTCTGTGTTTTTACAGATTTGTTATGTTAGTTGACACTAGTGCTGATTGCCAATGGAACATTCATTTTGCAGAATTTTCTCAAACTGAATTGCCTATCTTTGGGATGTTCACTTAACTATACTGAGAAAACCACCCCTTTCAATGTTTGAATTTTTTTTACATGTACAAAGAATATGAACATGTTTTACACATTCAGCTGAAAGCAGAGGGAATCAACACTACTAACAAAATCAAGGTGTCCAGATAAGTATGACTGCATTCAGAAATTGATTTTGCCTTATTGGTCCCTATCTACAGTCTCAGTTTTTGCCCTCATCCAGTCCATCACCGATTTCAGGCATAAGTTAACAAAATCCTTTGCCTCACCCTTGTTTCCCCACCCCCTTAAAAAAGAGACCTAGAGTTAGGTATTAGCAGCAGGTTGATGAGGACTCCAGCTCACCTGATAACAGCATCAAGCAGCTTTGCATACATGTTAAATACCATGGTAGAAAACACTATTAGAATAGCCCAGAATAAAGTCTGTAAGGGAAACAGCATCTCTTAGCATCACCATCTCAAGCATGCTTATGAGTAGAAGGAGAACCACCTCAATGAGAAGCCTCCAAACCCAAACTAACTGAGGCAATCCAAAAGAATACTACGAGCACAGATATTGAAGGCTGCTGAAACAACCAAGATAATTAATAAGATCACGCTTCTTCATTCTCCTCCTTATGCAAGCTGGCATCTAGACTGTCATGTGACCAAGATAATTTCAGCCCAGAGCCTGCCCAGAATTCAGACAGAATCTAAACATATGCAGAAACAAAGATTTCCTGGAGCAAAAACACCTAACTCAACTGTCTTCCTCAAGAATGGCAAACTGGAGATTAGTTCATAATTTGTGAGACCCAATGGATCTAATAATGAGTCTCTCTTTAAAAAGTGGTCTAAGTAGTACAGAAGAGTTCACTTCTTGCAGTAAGATGGTAATCACTTAACACTGTAAGCAAGTCAATCGGTTTTCCATGTCTGGTCATAAAAAGCCATGAAAGGTAAGACTAAAGAAGGCAAGTGGCTGACTTTACTTCTTGTCCGCTTCCTCAGGCGTCAACAATAGAAATCTTCCAAGCATTTGCAACCAGAGAAAATAAAGGATCTCTCCATCACTCCATATCTGATATGGTGTCAAAGTAAGAATCCTTATAAGCAGTTTTGTCAGCATTGAGATCCACAAACATGGATTTCAAAGATATGAATCAGAAGTTTGTAATTCACAGATAGTTTCTCTATGGACTAGGTTGTTAGAGCCAGGTCACCACCTGAAAAAGATCTTCCAGATGATATTGTGCCAACAGAATGACACTGGAATAACACGAACTCTTTGCCACTATGACTGCTACACCAATGGTCTTAAAAACGGGCTCTAAAGTTGTGTTTGGTTGAACTCGCTGTGTGTCTTCTGCCTTTGTACTTTAGCTTTGAGCCTTGCTACAATCATTATTCCTGGCTCTTCAGAAAACCAAGACTGTAGCCAGGGAAAGAGCATCCTTAGAGCAGTGTTTCTAGGTGGATTGCGAGCCACTTTCAGGTGGGTCCCCATTCATTTCAATATTTTATTTTTAATATATTAGACTTGATGTCACCATGGTATGTGACTGCACTGGGGGAAATGTTACAAGTGGGTATTTTTAACAGGCTACTATGTATATGTTTTTAACGATGATAATGGGACTTACTCCTGGATAAGTGTGGGTAGGATTAAAGCCTAGGATTGTTAAAATTTTTCTGCTTGATGATGTCACTTCCAGTCATGACATCACTTCCGGTGGGTCCTGACAGATTCTCATTCTAAAAAGTGGGTCCCGGTGCTAAAAGCGTAAGAACCACTACCTTAGAGGTTGTTGCAGGGGGTGGCCAACCTTTCAACTTGAGGGCTCCTGGACTTTTAACCATCATGAAGCAGAGGGAATTTCAGCAGGTGCAGCTTGTCATCTGTGAGATGAGATGAAAGCTGCACCTGCTGAAATTCCCTCTTCTACACAATTTTTAAAGGTCCAGGCAGTGGTGTAGCCAACTGCCCCAGGTCATGCTGGTAACCTACCGCTCCCTCCCAAAATAAATGAAGTAATGTGATGATGTCATTGCAATTACTTCCGTCGTGGCCAATTGGCCACAATTACTTCTAGTGTGGCCAATCAGCTGCACCTGTGAAGGCTTTGGGGTGTGCAGAACCCACCCACAGAACCTTTCTTGGTCAATCAGCCACACTTAGGTACGCACTGGAAGCAGGCAGAACCCACCCACAGAGCCTTTCTCAGTCAATTGGCCATGCCGAGTAAGGCTCCGAGTGGTGGCTGGTTCTGCCCACCCTCGAAGCCTTCCTCAACACAACTGACTGGCCACAGTTACTGCTGGTGTGGCCAACAAGCCACAGCAGTGAAGGCGGGCAGAAGCCACCCACTGAGCCTTTCTTGGCCATGCAGCACTGAGGAAGGCTCCAGGAGCAGCGGGTTCTGCCTGCCCTTGGAGCCTTTCTCAGCTGAGCTTTTACCAGTGGACTGCGCTGGGAATCACTGGGGGACGGCAGGCAGAAGGACCTGCCACTCCCCCTGGGGAAACTTGAAGTGCTGCCAGTACCACATGGAACCATGCAGATGAAGGAAATTAAGCCACTGGGTCCAGGAGCTGTAAGGTTGAAAGGCTGGCCCCCTGGGCTATTGGATCAACTTCCCAGGACTGCTGGGTCATGCAATCCACTCCAGAAATATACAGAAGTACCAGCTGACATCTCAAATGCCATCTACTCCATCACCTTGTGGGCATGGACACAATCCTATTTCCCCAGGTTTGAAGAAGCTGATAAGCCCCCAGTTGTTCAAGAGTTTTCAGGAAATTATCTGTTTGTGACAAGGGAGCTGTAACATGCTCATCCCACACACAGATCTCCAACCAAAGTGCTTCAATCACACTTTCACTGAAGAATCTCTTATTGGCCACTGCTAGACACTGAGCTAAAACAATCACCAACCTGATCAAAAATATTATTCTTGTGCTTCTATGGAGAAGGATGGCTCAGAGAAGGTGAGTCACTCATGCCATCTGACTGGTGGAGATGGCTGTTTTATCCATATCCCCTAATATATATCCATATTCCCTAATATAGCAATAATTTATTTATTTATACAGGTATTTATATACCACCTTTCTTTGGTCGTCAGATTTCTCCTCAGACTTTAATCCAAGGTGGTTTACATAGGCAGGCTGTTCCAAACCCCCGTAGGGATTTTTACAATTGAATAGTTCTAGTCTTTCATAGAACTCCTCCTTCCAGCTGGATTCCTTCGCCTCCCACGCTCCAC
This sequence comes from Tiliqua scincoides, assembly GCF_035046505.1. Lineage (NCBI taxonomy): Eukaryota > Metazoa > Chordata > Lepidosauria > Squamata > Scincidae > Tiliqua > Tiliqua scincoides. Next base: position 22,240,722 of record NC_089827.1, on the reverse strand, counting down.
TTGACGATTACTCCTCTCTGTCACCAAGGGTCAGCTCACCAGTATATCAGCCTGTTATCAGTTCTCAGGTACTTCCTGTTGTTTTGAACTGGCAGCCTCAGATCTTCAGGCATACAAGGCGGCAGCTCTACCAACTGAGCCAGACCTGCCCGTAATAATCCTGCTCCTCTAGGAAAGAAGTTTAAGTCAGGAAGGTTCAAGCTTCCTCCCCCCCCCCCCCCAATAGTAGGTCTGGAATAGGAGAAACTGGTTGAGACTGAAGTGTTTGGCTTCACCACAGAGCTCCTTCACTAGGGCAGAGTGGACCTATGGCACAGAGGCCACCGAGTCCTCCTGCCCACTAAATACTTTCCTACAGTATGTCCCTGGGACTAGTAAGTTTGTGGCACCTTGCAGCAAGCACCAGAAGAATTGGGGAGAGGGAAGAGAAAGGTAAAGAGCAAAAAAGGAGGGCAGGCTCCTTCCCACTCTTCCTCACTCTCTCCTACCAATGTGAATGATGCTATTAAGCATGTACATCCTTAAGTTGATGCAGAACCCTTCATATGGTTTCAAACACTTTCTGCTAAGCAATGGGCCCGATGTGACCTCAAACATCAGTGGCACATCTGTAAAGGGAAACCCAGAGACCACAATACTAATTTACCAGCATTTCAATATTCAAAGGAATAGCCCTTAATGCCACAGATTTTCTCAACTACTAGAAGATTACTATGCAAAAAATGGTCAGGGTATCCTTTAAGGATTTTAAATGGTCTGTTTGATTCAACTGGACAGTTAGCTGTCAGATTCAAATTTTCACATGTGTTGCTATAAAATCTTCAGGCCAAATAGCCATGACGTGCAATATGAAACCATGCTGTTATTCGGATATCCTTTTAATTGGTTTATTGCAGGCTATAATTTCCCGGCAAAACAACAAGATATATAAATCAAAGAATTAAAGAATCACAATTGACATTACTCTCCAACAGATATATACATGTTTTGCAGCATATCAGGAAAAAAAACCCCTCAGAAGCAACAGGTGATGCTATTCAAAGATCACAGTGCATGAAATACCAAGATTTTTTGCAAAGAATAAAAAGCAGTGCCAATGTAAATTTCTAAGGAGATGACCCACATGGGCAGCACATCGGCAACACATAGACTGTTCAGGAAGGGGAAGGGAAAGAGTGGTCTTCTCATCTTCCATATCCCCAACCTGCCCTCCTCCTCTGCCCTCCTCCTCTGTTTAAGTTATGCTCCTATTGAGCCTAGGTCAAACCTTCAAATGTGAGTGGCTCATGCCTAGTGGTTCCCAAACTGGTGGGTCACGACCCACCAGGGGAACTGGAAGCAGGGCATTCCCTCTTAAGGGGTATGGCCCTGCAGGGATGGCAGCAACAGCGCCACAGCGATAGTGCTGCTGCTGCTTCCAAGGGGCTTTTTTACTTACCTGGATGGCAGCACTGGCCTCCTGCAACATCCTGGAGGCCCACAGCCCCCTCTGATCTCCTCTGCAGCTGCTGTAAAAGGCCCTTGTCTCTAATCTAAAGCTACTTCCTGTTTTTCCCCAGGAAAACCAGAAATATCTTTAGATCAGAGATGTTTACAGCAGCCATGGAGGAGATCAGAGAAGGCTTCGAGCTCCAGGATCCTGAGGAGGCCAGCACCACGCCCCAGGTAGGTAAAAAAGCCCTGTGGAAGCAGCAGCACAGTAAGCCCTGTAGCGCTGTTACTGACCCCCTCGCCACCCATGCAAACACTTACCTAATAAGAACATAAGAACAGCCCCACTGGATCAGGCCATAGGCCCATCTAGTCCAGCTTCCTGTATCTCACAGCAGCCCACCAAATGCCCCAGGGAGCACACCAGATAACAAGAGACCTCATCCTGGTGCCCTCCCTTGCATCTGGCATTCTGACATAACCCATTTCTAAAATCAGGAAGTTGCGCATACACATCATGGCTTGTAACCCGTAATGGATTTTTCCTCCAGAAACTTGTCCAATCCCTTTTTAAAGGCGTCCAGGCCAGATGCCGTCACCACATCCTGTGGCAAGGAGTTCCACAGACCAACCACACGCTGAGTAAAGAAATATTTTCTCTTGTCTGTTCTAACTCTCCCAACACTCAATTTTAGTGGATGTCCCCTGGTTCTGGTGTTATGTGAGAGTGTAAAGAGCATCTCCCTATCCACTCTGTCCATCCCCTGCATAATTTTGTATGTCTCAATCATGCCCCCCCTCAGGCTTCTCTTTTCTAGGCTGAAGAGGCCCAAACGCCGTAGCCTTTCCTCATAAGGAAGGTGCCCCAGCCCCGTAATCATCTTAGTCGCTCTCTTTTGCACCTTTTCCCATCTGCCCTGTAGGAGTTTGGGAACCACTGCCTTAAATCATTTTTGCCCAATGTTGTATATATACATCAGGGATCAAATGTGTACACTGGGCAAAAATGGGTTAAGTTATAAGAGAAGACAGATTTTTCTATTTCTATGAAGGACATTGCATGTCCATGCATAATGGTAGGGAAAAAAAGTAAATTTCAAAGCACAATATGCTGGGAGAGGAATAAGTAGGCAAACAATTTATAAAAATTCTAAAGTAGAAGAAATTTTCTGATAGTTTTTGGAAAACAGCACTTATACAAAAAGTCTAGGGCTCTAATCCATATTATGGATTAGGACTGCAAAACCATCTTGCCTGGTTCCTTGGTCCTGAGAGTCCTGCATAGCAATGTCTCATGGGAACAGTACCAACTTTCATGTACCATATTAAGGTGTGGAGTGTAACAGTGTTTTATTACCTAGTAACTGCTGTACTAACCAAATTAGAGTGGTTTACCAACTGAAAAAAAAACTTTCATTGGCTATTCACATTAGTATTGTTATATGATGTATTAGAGGATTCTTCGGAGTTCCCTTCAGAATAATTCCAATTTACTATTTATTTCTTACCAAAGAAATAGTTAAAAAGTTGATGAATCGTTGACAGGGAATTTTGAAAGCAAAGTAGTCAGACATTTGATTACCTTGATGACTGAAAGGAAATCTTACGATATAAGCGGATAACTGGAATGATTTGAAAGAAGAGAAAAAAGAACTCGCCTAAGCTTTCACAGAACCTAGCTGCTAAATCTTTAGAAGGAAGATTCTGATAGGATGTAACAATGCTAGAAATAGTAGTAATATAAAAATCAGAAAACACAACACACACATACAGAGAGAGAGAGAGAGAGAGAGAGAGAGAGAGAGAGAGACGGCCACCTAATTTATTTTCAGTGAAAAGCAGGGCTAGGAAATTCCCAGACACCTGGCTGTCTGGGCACCCAAAGATTTATTGCAGGAATATAACTTATTTTCATCTTGCAAAAGTATATTGCCATCAGTATTTATGCATTTCAATCCAAAAGCACCTCTGTGACAAACGGTTTTATCACATTTAATATTTTGTGATGCTAAATTAATCTGCTATAGGAGGATTGGAAGAAAGCATTCAGAGCCAACAGCATAAAGGAAGACATATAAGTTCTGATAATCGCCTTTCATTGTATTTTTTTGAAACAATCAAATAAAATAAGCAGTACACTATCAACACATTAAACTTTTTTCTATCACAGCCACACCAATCATGGCTGTGATAGGAACAGCTCACTAAACAGAGAAAGAAAATTATTGATTGGCATATAATGTATTCAACTGCACTTTCATAAATGGTCACATTTCAACCACCTGTAGTTCTATACTTCTTGCATTATGATATTGCAAGTGGCACTGAAAAGAGACTGATGGGAGGACACTATGAGGTGACACTGTACAGTCCCAGTTCCTAATGCATTACATGTTTTGGCTGAGACACAAATCCTTGAATATATTTGTCACAGTAAAATGGGTATATTCACCAAACAAACCAACTGTGCAAGTTATTCAGTGTGCAACAATTTAATGTCCATGAAAGCCAACTCTGAAGCCTCTAGTACCTATGACATATTGCTATCAAACACTTCATAGCAAAGGTTTCCAACAGATTTACTCCATGAGCACAATTAACTGCTCAACCTAAACACATTTAACAAAGTATTCAATCCTATTGAACTCAGATATTTACTTATGAGTAAGCCTAGTATCACATTGTACATGTACAGGACTGTGAGCATATTAATTTCAGCCACTTGCACTTTTTTTTTTTGCTGAAAATGCCAAGCATGGACATGGTCATGCATGGACATGAAATAAATGTATATTCCTTCTTGAATTAAAATCTCTAGGAAGGGACCTCATGTTCTTGATCTCATGTTCTATTCTGACACAAGTAGTAAACGGAATGCAAGTTATTGCAAATAATGAAACATTTCTAAGATGGTTCTTCTTCGCTATGTACTTCTGGGGCACAGATCTACAGTACTTTTTTTTTCAAAGTGCTCATTTTAATGTCATTTATTCTAAATATAGCAGCAAGCATTCAAAGCAAGAAGGTATGCTCATTCTCAAGGCAATTTCATAAATGCAACATATAAACCATGTGAAATAGTATTAAATATGCATGAGGATTCAAAAGAAGAATAAGCACACACATATACAAAGTCTCTATGAAATTCTAATAATCAGCCTTCAATTTCTGCTCAACAGCACACTATCATTAGTTCCCATATTTATGGACAAAAACAGTCAATGCTCTAAAATTAAAGGGGACATCTTATAGTTTCATGATTTTTTAAATCAAAACATCCTCTTGAACAAAATATCCTCCAGAAATTAATAGAGTAACACATTACTTCTGATTTCAAAGTCCTCCCTCCCCCCCTTTTTTACATTAAACAAGTTGTGGACGTTTCCCTTTAATCTATAGAGCAATTATTAAATACAGATATACATGTTAAACATGTAGCATCTGAAACTTCAGTTTGAACATCATTCTATCAGTCAGACAACTTCACACCACACAGAGTTGTCCATTATATAGTAATAGAAACCCAAGACTGCTATGCTATTTAGAAAAGTCAGCAATGGACAGAAAATTGCAACAGCAGAAGAATTTCTAATGAAACAGACAGATCCCAACAATATTAACCAAATGTGTGTTAATGAAACATGTTATTTTCTGTTTTTTTATGCTCCTTAATATACCTTCATAACTGTGAAACAAGATTCATAAAAAATACTATTTAGTGATGGAAAACAGAAAAGGCAAAAGGATCCGAATAATAAAAAGAGACCAGTATTAAGCAGGTGTTTATTTTAAAAAATGCATTGATTCCTGAGTATTCTTGAGGTTTTTTTCATTCTGGACCAGTTTTCTAAATGATAGAGCTAAAGTATATTTAAAAATATATACTATACAACAGGAAATATTATTTAAAACTATATTATAGCTGCTCACTACTAGATTATAGATTTGTTTCTATTGGCCTCTTTTCCTATAACCTCCATCTCTATTTGATTCGTTACTTGGTAACTCTTGAATTTAATTATCCTTGTTTCCATTATGTTTAAGAAAGTAGATAATAAGCTAATAATTATTAGAGATATTTAGCAGCATCTGTTACTTTTTGGTTAAGAGATCTTCCAACTATTCTGACAAGTTACTCTCTAAGCTAGTTCTCTTTTCACTGGTGTTTTTAATCAAAGCAATATTCCTATGAGATAGCCTTAAAAAGAATACCACGTCTAACAGATAGGCTCTAAAGTATTTATCCATTCCAATAAGGAACTTTATAGGATACTGTACACAGTGCTGTTTATTTTGAACACACAACACAAATTCTATGCTCTCTATCTCATAGCAGCTTAGCCTGATATCTCCTTCCCATTCTTAGTACTTGTAACCATAAATACAGTTACTAATAATGGTCTTTAGCCTTGCTACAGCTTTCCATATTCTATGATTATCTATATTCTATGAAAGATCCTTTCTTTTTATGAGATGCCCAACAAAAGTTTTTCAGCAATCAATAACAAATAACAAGACAAACCAGTTCACTAGAAAATTAAAGATGAAGCCACCCAACACATTTAACAAAACTAGAGATTTAAATTATGACAGCCGGGGAGGGGGGGGCATGTGTTGATTTTTGCCTTTGAATGGCAAAAAGAAAGCTACTGTTTTGGCTCAAGGAAATGCAAGAACGGTTCAACCCACCAGTTCAAGCAAGTGAGGTTTCATTGAGCTTTTCTAAATAGGCATGACATTGTTAGCACAGTCCTTGCTCAACTTTCGACTTATACCCATGAGTGCAACCCATTGGAGCTTGCACCAAGGCAACACAGAGAACTAAATCTCATCACAATAGCCAAGCCACTAATTGGCAGACTATACCAACAGTCATCACTACTCTGAAGTCTGCCTTCCACACCAACTGAACTCAGATAGCCAATTTGGTGTTTGCTCCCAATAACACAGACTGCGGGCAGCAATATTTGTTATTGTTTCATCCCTGCAGAAAATGCATTACAGTGAGTCATTCACATTAAGATGCTTACTGGCTGCGGTCACCCAAAATTTGAGAACTGAAGTGCTGCTAAAGGAGAAGACAGTTGTTTGCCCAAATTGTTGCTTTCTCACCACCACCACCCCCCAATCCCTGGCCAAGACTACAATTTGGGGCTGTTTATTTTGATCCTTTCTGCCTTGCTTTCATGCTGTGCACCCTACCCTGCTCTGGGCAAGTTTTATGCTAATAGCTGTCTGCTGCTTTCAAGATGCTATCCTGGGTTCATGCTAAACAGCAGCACAAAGCAAATACAGCCATAATTAGCCATAGTTGTAAATGTGCATCTCCTAAGCATCTCACAATTGTTACATTGGGGGGGGGGAGGGAGAGACTCCACTACCTTAACATAGCTTTTAGCACAGTTTTTTTTAAATAAAAAAATAAACAAATCAGAGCACTACAGCTCTGGTTTTGCACATGCGTTGATGTGCATCAAACAAACCCTGGAACTGTCAAAACAGTCATGTTGCACACTGGAGAGCATCCAGTTTCAATGAGCAGGGATGTGTGTGTATGTGTGTAGTAAAAGTGATGTTGGGTAAGCATGCTTCAGAATCCTTTGCGGGGGGGGGGGGGGGAATGACACACTTTTTTTTCTTAAAAAATCTAAAAAGCATTTTTTTGCTCTGCATCTCAACAAGCTAAAATAGCCCTTCAAGTCACAGGGGTGGTGATGTAACTAGAAACTTTCGCCTTGGCACAGCTGAAACTGCCAGGCAGGGAAGGTCTATTTAGAGATGATGTTGATTGAGATCAAGAATAGCTTCCCTTGCCAAAAGTGCAGGGCTTAGGCTGCCACACGGATTGGAGATGGAGGCTCTTTAAAAATAACCCAAGTCAGCCAAGCCCGGCCATAGTCCCAATGGCTACTTTTCTCAAAGCAGGGGTGATCTCTCCTAGTTTTATTTGTGGTGAGCATCTCCAGTCCCTGACACTCCTCCTCCTCCTCCTCCCATCTCCACCCCAGTTCTTTCCCCAGATGAGATCTCTCCATCATCATCATCACCCTTCCTGGCTTCCCTCCTGGACCATGCAAGAAAGCCCTGCCGGACTCAAGGTGGGACTTACGTGGTGGGAGAAGGGAAGGGCCCTTCCGCGGAGAGGTTGATCACCAAGGACTGGAAAAGTGACAGGCTAAAGAAGAGGAACCAGCCAGCAGCCATCTTCCTGATCGAAGATCGATGCCCCTTGCCCACAAGTGCCGGAGAGAAGGAGGGTGGCAGGAGTTGGGGTGGGTGGGGGGTGATGATGAATGAAGTTGGAAAGAGGAATGGGAGAAAAAGGGTGTGGGAGGAAAAAAAATGCCCTCTCCCCCTCCTTTTTTTTTCTTCTGTGCAAAGCCACAGGCAGCTTGCAGAGAGGCAGGCAGTGGAGATGGGAACAGATATAGATCTGTGGGTGGAGAGGGGGAAGGGGAGAGGAATCAGGAGGAGGGAGGCAGAGAGAGCGAGAGGGAGACTCTCCTACTCCAGCAGCAGCCTCTGCTTCATCTGATCCGCCGCCATCAGGGCTACTTTTGTAACAGATCTTGTGTCTGTGTGTGTGCTTTGTGAGAGTGCGCGCCTTTCCTTTCCTGATTTATTCCCCTGATTGCGGGGGGGGGGGGAGACGGAGGGAGGGAGAGGAGGAGGGGAGGGGTGGCAGCAGTGAAAGGGAGGGAGAGAGTTGTGGAGAGAGAGGTTTGCTTGCTCTCCTTCCCCCCCCCCCCAATCCCTGGGAGAGGTGGAGGGGAGAGAAAGTCCCAGAGGACCGCCTATGGAGTCCTCTGGGGATGGGCTTGGCCATACAAGAGAATGGAAACTCCCAAAGTTGCCGCCTGATCTTCCTCCTCCCCTGGAGGGGGGAAGCCTCCCACTCTGGGGGGGAAAGGTAGGCAGGCAGGCAGGGTGGTGTCACCCCCAATCCACGCTCTCAAGACATCACCACCCACCCAGGAAATATCTTACCGGGAAAGGGCTTGGGTGGGAATCACTCTGGCTGCCCAGGACTTGGAGCACAACAAGCTTATGCATGTCTACTTAGAAGAAAGTACTACTGTAATCAATGGGACTTACTCCCAGGTAAGTGTTTAGGATGGCAGCCTTGGAGGACTGCTGCACTTTTGTGTGTCAGATCCCCACGATCACAGGGCAGAAGGAGGCTTTCCAAACCGGATGCTCTTTGCTCCTGCCTGCCCCATCCTCCAAGGCAGCTCTGGGATGCCTGGAATGGGGGAGTCCTGTAGACTTACAGGACAGGCAGGGAGAGTCCCTGCAAAGACCCACCCCCCCCCCCGGTGGGCGCTGCGAAGCTGGGAGGGGAGGAGGTAGCAACAGCAAGCAGGCTTCCCAAGATCTCATCAGTGGCTGCCCCATCTCAGCAGAGACCAAAAGTGCCCCCCATCATATCAGAACTTCCAGAGATGCAGCGCCAGAAACGCCTTAAGCCATTTCTGCCCAACGTTGCATATACGCAACAGGGATCAAATGTGTACACCTGGGCAGAAATGGGTTAATTCTGTTATGGGGGAGTGGGACGCTGGGTGGAGGCAGGGCAGGCAAGGGTCTCTGAGCAGGATTTTATCGGGGCGGGGGGGGGGGACACAAAGTTTCTTTTGGGGCCCTCCCCAAAGGGGGGAATGGGGGGGAGGTTGGTGACAGCCAGACTATTCTTTGGAATCCAAGTCTAGTGGACTTGGATGCGGAGTCCAGGTCTGCCTGCCCACAGGGTATCAGCAGCTAGATATGGTAACACAGAAGAGCACACACATTCCTTGGTCTCTCTAAAATCTTTTAAATATACTCATGGCAGAAAATGAGCATCGTCATATTTAGGCTCATGCTATGTCCTTTGCGTATCAGACTTCTGCAGCTGTGTCCCTGAGCTCCTTCATGATAAGCGGATCCACCAGCCAAAGAGCTCCTCTAGCCGGCCTGTTTTCTTCCAGATTTGACACTGTGTTAAGGAGTGTCATGTATGCATTCCTCAGCTCGGTGCGTGTGGCTTGCGGCAGCAGCCACTACCATGCTCCCAGCATCCTATGGGAGCAGCGAGTACAGGTAAATGTAAAGTGCCGGGAAATTTCTGGGGCCCCTTCTTTGGCTCCTGGGCCCCCTTTTTGACCCTGGTTCAAATTACCCCATTTACACCCCTCTCAGGCTGTAGAGGCAGGCAAGATTGCAGAGCATGGGTGAATGCTCTTACTCACTGACCCCTAATGAGCATCAACACAGGATCTGTTTTTTTTAAGCTTCTGCTAACCATTACCCATCACCACCCACATAGTGCCTTGGTGCAGGCAACCAGGAAACTATTCAGCATGCACAGACAAGGATATACCCCAGTGCCACACAGATTGCACACAAGGCCTAAAGCAGCAACAGCACCCAGTGGGAAGCCAACTGTTCCTCTGGAGATTGCCACCTTTTCTGTTCTAGCAGGACTTATGTGCCTTTCAGAAGTGAACAACAGGCAATCATACAAGAGGTGCAACAGTATACATCGTGGAGATGCACTAATGGTTCTACAGGTTGTACAACAGGTTTTATCTGTTGCTCCAGGAGGAATGCAGACTCAGGAGTCCTGCAAGATCAAAAATGTTGGTACCCCCATTCCTCTGCGCAACTGTCACAACTCAGTCTGGTTCTATTCAACACCAGGACTGGTTCTATTCACTCTTAGCAAGTGGTTCCCTATATATGTTTTGTTACTCATGTCAATGGGAAAGGGATCCACAATGGGAGAAAGGCCACAAAACTACATCATACCAGGGTCAATATGTTGCTCGCAACATTGTTACTAGAGCACCTGCAAGCAAGGGAGGCATCAAAAGGTCTGATTCCACATATATACCACATTCCTACTAGCAACAGCAAATCCAACATTGTTGCTACTGCCATATGAAATGGAGGAGAGGGAGACTGATAACAAGGGGTGCCTGGGAAATTCTCTTGATACTCACAGATGAAGATAGAAAACGTGTGGCTGGAATGTAGGGGGCTAGACACGATGCATGGTGCCCAAGGACTAAACCAAGCACTTGGTGAGCAATGAGCACTGGGCCATGCATTAGTCACGCACACGGCTCAGATTTATGGGTTGCTCTCTTTCCAGCCGTTTGCCACATCAGAGGCTACGTGTGTACATCCCAGGGCTGGAATTCCATTGCACAACTATTGCATTGCTCTTGTCCACTGAATTATGGACAATGTGCAGTGTTATCAGCATTGTTGTACCAATGTTTCATCACAGCCATCAGGATAAAAACTCTTCTATGGGAGACTTGTGGCTTTCAAGTCCCATGTGTTGAATTCATAAGCACTGGATTCGTACATGGAAGAGTACTCCTTTCTTCCTTTACAATGTCACTGCAGGAGCATAAGATTGCACATACCAATGTAAGCTCTGACATAGCAAAGCCACCTTAGCTTGACAATAGGATTACTCTGACCACATGATAAATCATTATAATGCCTGGCAGTGTTCTAAACATAGGTAGTAAACATCTGTTGTAATTCTCTTCAGAGACTCCTCTGGTGACCAGAAAGAAAAAAAAATCAAATTGTAAATTCCTGTAGACCTGGCCATGGTGATCCATGCCACGGTGACACCGAGGCTAGACTATTGTAACGCGCTCTATGTGGGGCTGCCCTTGAAGACAGTTCAGAAACTGCAACTAGTGCAGAATGCGGCGGCCCGCGTGGTTACTGGAGGTAGGCAGTTTGACTCTGTCAGTCTGCTTCTCCAGTGGCTGCACTGGCTGTCCATTCGTTTCTCGGCCCAATTCAAGGTGCTGGTTTTGACCTTTAAAGCCCTATACTGCTCTGGACCAGGGTATCTTAGAGATCGCCTACTCCCGTACAATCTGGCTCGTCCTCTTAGGTCATCAGAGAAGGCCTTTTAACAAGTGCCGCCACCTAGGGAGGTATGTGGGGCGGCAGCAAGAAATAGGGCCTTCTCAGTAGTGGCACCAACACTATGGAATTCCCTTCCCCTTGACTTAAGAACGGCTCCCTCTCTTGTAACTTTCCGGCGAGGCCTGAAGACCCTTCTGTTTAGACAAGCCTTCTGAGTTCCTGGCCTTTTTAACATCTTTTTAACATCTTAACATTCTTTAACATCTGCTCACAGGCCTGATCCTTTTCTAATTTGCTGCCCTATTCTCTTACCAGATTAGTTTTTATCTGACTACTGTTTTTTATGATATGTTATGTTTTTATCTGCTTTTAAATTATGTTTTTAACTTGTTTTAACCTTGTTTGTAAGCCGCCTTGAGTCCCTTCGGGGAGAAAGGCGGGGTAAAAATAAAGTATAATAATAATAAATTCAATTTTTAGGCAAAATTCCCACTGAAACAGGCATCAAGCTCTGGTCTTAAGTGAAAATCAACTGCCTGGCTAATTTGACCTGGACTGTATTTCATGCTACTTTAAACAACAAACATGCTTTTTGTTAAAAAGACAGAAAACATTGTCTTTGTTTTCAGTCAAATCCTTGGGCAGACTCAGCCTGTATCACCAAACCGCCCTATCTAATCCCACAATGAAGTACATGTGGGTGCACGTCACCCCTGCTTTCACAAAATTATGTGGGGGCTGTCCTTCCAAATGACTCCTCTCACATGCACTTTAAATAGTGATTTTTAAAGTAGTATTTAAATCACACTGTGAGGAACAGTTCTGATAGGCATAGCTCTCCCCCCCCACACACACACATGATTATACAGAGGTGGGCCGGCGCACTTGATGGGCCAGCTGTGTACACACAGCTCACTACAGAATTGTGCCTCACTCATGTGCCTCACTACAGAATTGGAAGGGCCAGCCATAGAGTATCATTTGAACTGGCCTCACTGCTCCTTATGAAGCAAACTTTTCTATCCTTCCTCATTATTAAAACAGAATGGAATGGGCAAGATTAGAAGAGAGGGGGGAACAAAGAAGTGCTTGAAAAAATGATTCTGTGACTGCAGTGTACAGGAGCTTTACGTGCTCATAGATTGCATTGAATGTCAGCATTTCTCAAAGTGTGCTCATAAAAGCCCTACAACTCCATGAGACCCCTTTAGGCACACTGTATGTGGCTGCCAAGTGCCTCCTGCCCAGTTTGCTTGTCTGTCCCTGTCCAGACCCTGTGAGTGGCTCTCTTTCCACATATGCTTCCTATGCCGGCTCCTTGCCAGTACTTGGCATTGAGTTCGGCTCCACGCCACCTTCATGATGAACTCTGGAAGTGAAAACAAAGATCAAGAGTGTTCTTTTAGCCTCAGAGTATCAATCATGTCTTACAAGCCATGCAAGAATAGAAATGGCCTCCATGATGCCAGTGCACTGTGTAATCATAGTTCATCTCTTTGTCCCTAATCCATAAAATTTCCATTCTTAAGTGCTTAAAAGCACTACTTATTTATAAAGAAGCTGTAGCTTTGTGGTGAAGCATATGCTTTATACACAGTACAGCCAGGATCAATTCCCCACATCTCCAGTTAAGGGCTCCCTGGTATCAAGACAGCAAAAAAGTTCAGAATAATTACTGTACGTACTCGTGTATAAGTCTAAAAATTTTAGTCTTACAATTAACCCTAAAAACTTGCGTTGACTTATTCACAAACCCCCCTGAAGGATATTCCAAGGCCCCCATTCACCGCCCAGGAGTGGATCTGGCCACAATGGTTGAGCCCATTCCTGACCATGACCAGGCAGGCATTGTGCAGGGCATTGTGCAGGGGACAAAGCACACTGGGTTGCTGATTAGCTGGCAACCCTTCCAACAAACCCAGCCACAGAGGCTTCAAGCAACGTTGGGAGCCAGGCAGCCTGAAGGCAAGCGCCTTCTGCCAACCGAGACAGCACTGTATGGGCAATCTCTCCCCCTTAGACCAGCTACAGGCGGACATTAGGAGGGCGGGAGTCAGTGCGGGGCGTTTTTTGGATCAGATAAATGGCCAGGTAAAATCAGACAAAATTGTATAATTCAAAGAGTTTAATAAATCTCTAAGTTTCACACTCAACTTATCATAGTAAATTTTGTGTTTTTTGGCTCAAAATGTGCCCTCGACTTATCTACAAGATTGACCAATAAATGAGTATATGCGGTAAACAAACCATGTTTGTAGCTCTAGACTTGATCAACCATTACATTGTCATAACAGATGTTGTCTTAGAACCACGCTTATATTCTATTTAGTGTGCTCAAGATTATGGATGCTCAAGATTTTTACTTTTCCACTTTGCTATTCCATTTGTTTTCATAAGACAAACCCTGATTTTGTTTTTTATTCATTCCGGAAAAGCACATTCACTTCCAAACTAATTTCATCAGTTTTTGTTACTCCATTTTTGGCACGCAATAGAGTGGTGGTCTTTATTTTCTTATATTGTATTTTATATTTAAAAGGTATTGGATAGTCTGTAGCTATTTTTTTTGGGCAACTTTTTCCCCCTGAATATCCCAGACATGTAATTTTTGGGACATTCTAGGGAAAAAATAGTGACTACCACAAATACATTGCAACCTCTACTGATGACCACTGTATCTTTTTTTCGCCAGAGGCTCCAGAATGATGCAACAACCAGGTATCCTGGGGAAAAAGATGTCTGCCAAGAGATGTTCTTCCATTTCTTTTCAATGTTAAGTACAATCTTAAAAAAAAAAAATAAACCCACCCTCTGTCATACTACAGGTAAGCTCCCTGCTACCTTTAAAAAAAACAACAGACCCTGATTGAAACTTATGACACATACACATATACACTGTTTCATTTGGGACCTGTCTGCAGTCTTTAAAAAAAGCAGAACCCTAACCAGCACTGGATTCTGTCAACCAGTTCAAAGAGGATGAGGGAATGTTAGAACCAGTGATGTAGCTAAGGAGGTGCAGGTGGTAGCAGTTGCAATGGGCATCAAGCTTTAGGGGGGCAACAAACATAAGAACAACCCCACTGGATCAGGCCATAGGCCCATCTAGTCCAGCTTCCTGTATCTCACAGCAGCCCACCAAATGGCCCAGGGAGCGCACCAGATAACGAGACCTCATCCTGGTGCTCTCCCTTGCATTGGCATTCTGACATAGCCCATTTCTAAAATCAGGAGGTTGCACATACACATCATGGCTTGTAACCCATAATGGACTTTTCCTCCAGAAACTTGTCCAATCCCCCTTTAAAGGCATCCAGGCCAGATGCCGTCACCACATCCTGCGGCAAGGGGTTCTGACCACTCACTGAGTAAAGAAATATTTTCTTTTGTCTGTCCTAACACTCCCAACACTCAATTTTAGTGGATGTTCCCTGGTTCCTGTGATATGTGAGAGTGTAAAGAGCATCTCTCTATCCACTTTATCCTTCTCATGCATTATTTTGTAAGTCTCAGTCATGTCCCCCCTCAGGCGTATCTTTTCTAGACTGAAGAGGCCCAAACGCCATAGCCTTTCCTCATAAGGAAGGTGCCCCAGCCCAGTAATCATCTTAGTCGCTCTCTTTTGCATCTTTTCCATTTCCACTATGTCCTTTTTGAGATGTGGCGACCAGAACTGGACACAATACTCCAGGTGTGGCCTTACCATCGATTTGTACAATGGCATTATAATATTAGCCATTTTGTTCTCAATACCTTTTCTAATGATCCCAAGCACAGAATTGGCCTTCTTTACTGCCGCCATACATTGGGTTGACACTTTCATCGACCTGTCCACCACCACTCTAAGATCTCTCTCCTGATCTGTCACAGACAGCTCAGAACCCATTAGCCTATATGTGAAGTTTTGATTTTTTGCCCCAATGTGCATGGCTTTACACTTACTTACATTGAGTAAGCTGAGCTTGACACTAGTGACCAAAATTGTGAAAATCTTGGTATGTTTGAATAATACCATCATGTTGTATATCATTGGAAAGGTAACTTAATGCAGAATGCAGTGAAATAAAATATCTTTATTCTATCAAAAGTTATGGCCAATTAATCACAAAATGAAAAGACAACTGCCTTATGGAACAAAAAGTGGATTTTCTTAACTCAAAACTGACCTATGAAACTGATTGTTCTGAGAGGCAATGATGTATTATTGACATGTTGTAATGACATGTTATCATGATACAGCATGTAACCAATAAGGTGTTAATATGAGTCAGTCATTTCCATGCATCATAATACAGTTACCCTGCTAACTGGGTAAAAAGGCACTTTTTCAAGTGGTGCTCCTTTTACATTTTGCAGGGGGAGAATAAACATGCCTCTTTACCCCAGCATAGTGTCTCTAACCAACAAGGGGCACACTTTTTATTTACTTACTTAATTAAATTTGATTTTTTCATGGGGGGGGGGGCTACACATCTTCTTTGATCCCAGGTAGCAGATAGATGCCTTAGCTATGCCACTGACTGAGGGGAGGCAGCAGAGCAAGTGGGTGGTGAGCTGCCGGGGGGAGGAAGTGGGTTCCTCCAAATTTTCACTTTTTTTAAAAGCCCAGGCATGATGTCACTTCCTGTTGTGACATCACTTCCGGGGCAACATTTTGAGCTTGGCACCGGGCTACAGGATCATTTGCTATGCCACTGGTTCGAAATGCCATACATTCTCTCTCTTCTTTTTTTTTTTTAATCAACATGAACTAGACAGCAATCAATTTCAGATTTGCTTACAATTTCACAATTTACATATGCAAGTCAACACTGCCCATTTTCAGGGTGAACCCTATGAAGAACTGGCTGTTTCGGGTGACAGATTGTGAACCAGTTCACAGGGGAAACATCCCCAACCCACTGATTGTCTGGAGAAGAAAGAATTTCAAATCAGCAGCGTAGCTGACCGGTTTGCCACCCCCTCCGCTCCACTCCCTCTGCCCCAGATAACGTCACCGCAATCACTTCTGGAACTTTCCAGGCAAGGTTGCCTGCCTCAGAGGTGAAGCGGGTGGTCTTGCTCTAAGCAACCAAGAATGGCTGTGAGGGGGAACTGGCTCTCCAAAGCAGGAGAAGCGGGGGGGGGGGGCCTCGGTCCAGACGTCTCAGCTGCAAGTGAAGGGGATAAGACCACAGCAACTGGATCACCATGGCAGAGTGCTGCGTGGGGTTACAGCGTCCTGGTGAGGCCCCCCCCCGCCCTCAGCTACACAACTGGGCAAAATGACACCGTTGTTAGCTCCCCAAGGGGCTTGGTTTATTCCTGGTGTGGCAAACTCAAAAGAGCAGCAATTTTGAAGTTCGAAATGCTTCCAACGTTTTATTCTGCATAAGACAGACCAACAGAGCTGCACACTGGGCAAGAAGCAGTCAAGTCTCTGCCCCTGTTGGAGCAGGGCTTCAGTATTTATACATTATGCAAGCAAGCAAATTTCTGTCCCCTTAGGGGCTGAGCTCATAATACATGATAGTTCCAGTTACATGCCCACCTCTTCATTCTTACCTACACCAGTGTTTCTCAACTGGTGGTACGGGTACCACCAGTGGTATTTGAGGTGGTGTCTGGTGGGACCTCTGGACCCCTTCCTCCTGGCAGCAAGACCAGGAACACAGTACAACAAACAGCAGTAGGAGGCCCTAAAACATGCTTTTCTGCACTAGAAAAAGCCCTCCCATCCATCCTGAGCCTCTTACTGGTGTTTGACACATCACATCTGGCCCCCAACCCAGAAGTAACTGGCAATGATGCAATTACCAGTTACTTCTGGTGATACTTTGGTGGACCCTGTGAAGTGGTATGGCATAGGGCAAACGTTGCAAAACACTGATCCACACCCTTCCCTTTTAGGCTGAGTTTTTAATTCTTCAGGCCCTCTTCTTATCCACTAACAACTGGTTTTCTGGCCTTCTGCTTGGTTTGGGAACTACTGGGCTCAGCTGAAGCTTATCTTCTCAGATGTTAGCTACGTGTTGCCTAGAACTCGGGCTAGTTACAAGGTGCTTCTATCTTGTGTTTCAGCATTTTTTTTTTCTGTGCTTACACCAGCGGTCTCCAAACTAGAGACTGCTGCATGCCGGTAAATCCTTCCCCAGCTCAAACAGAGCTTACCATTCCACCAGGGAGCCTTTTCAGCGTGCCACCTATCACCCCCAAACTGCGTGCTGGCCAGTCACGTCTCCCCTGAAATCTGGGCGCAAAGCCTGCTGGAGCAACGGAATGCAGAAGTGGCCGGCCAGCGCACACTTTGGGGAGTGATCAAAGGCACATTAGGGAGGCTCTCCAGCTGAACAGTAAACTCCGTTCAACCAGAAGAAGGATCGTGGCGAGTGCTGGTTCCAAATCACAGGCACCTGCTGGCTTACACCGTGCTGCTTTTTCTCTGCCCTTCCAAATTAAAAAAAAAAAGGAACAAATTGAGAGAGAAAAAAGAGAGAAAAAGCAAAGGGGTGCCATTTCTTTCAGGCACCAAGATTTCTTTTGTCAGCTCTGCTTATTTCATTCCAGGTAAAGTGGCCATAATTTATGCTAATGTTTCAGATTTTGCAGAACTTTGATGGCATTTTATTTAGAACTAAACATTTTGCACAGTTTTGGTAAAGATTTGCATGCAACCCTATGGAGTGTGTACCTCAAATAGCATCTATTCAGCAGTACAGTTCGTAATAAGAATGAGGAAGACAGAGGCCTGAAAGCTGCAGACAAGCCTAGAAGGTCTGCCTTTTCACCCAGTTGTATATTACCAATCTGTGGGACTCCTCATCTTAGGGTGAGTTTGTGTAAAAGAGTTGAAAGCGTACAGTTGGTGTGCTTGTTTCCTCCAGTTTTTTGTTTCCACCCTGTTGAATAAATTCTAATAACTGTTTTCTCCTTATATTAAGTGGCATTCCATTTTCACCTACATCCTTACAGGAAATATAGGGCTAGTAGAGTGAGTGCATCGGATACCCATTGAGACCCTGGTATTATATCTCCCCCACAGGTCACAGGCTAAAACAGAATGAAGGTCCCATAATTTCTTCCCCCAGAGCTAGACATTGCTGGAAGGGGAAACTACAGTTTTTGAATTTCAAATTTTGCTTGTGAGAGGCAAGCAAAAAACTTGTTATTATCATACTTAAAGCTCCATATACAGGCATGCCCCCATATCCATGGGGGTTCCATTTTGGAACCCCCACCGCCACAGTTAAGTGAAACTGTGGATACAGGCGAATGCCCCCCCCCAACCTCTGGAGCTGAGTGGAGCTCCACTCTAGAGGGTCTTCTGAGCCCAGCAGAGGTCGTGCATGTCCAACCGCTGCCTGTGCTGGGCTCAGACTGACTGAGTAAAAAACACATGACTCCCAGTTTAAAAAACAAACAAACCAGAAGTGACGTTTTCAATGCTTTATAAGGCATTTGGAGGCCAGGGGAAGCCATATAAGGCATTAGGAGGCCCAGCGGACCTAATCCGTGGATATGAGATCTGCAGATACAGGGGGCCCTGTAATTCCAAACCAGTCACTAAGGAGAATATAGGCTGCTTGCAATTACCAGCAGAGTGTGCGGCAACCCTCCCTTCCAATGGTCCCCAACCTGTGAACTGTGGCTCCCCGAGGAGCCACTGAAAGCAGCCAGGGGAACCAGGGAATCATCCCTTGAACCCCCACCCCTTCCTCAAAGCCAGCATTCTCAGACGAAGAGCTGGAGAAAGGCAGAGACTGGGGTATTCTCTTTCCTCCTTAGCTTGCCAGTGCCGCCCGAGTCAGGCTGTGGCTGCCATTCCTGTTGCTTTACTTTCACCTGTTTGGTGCAGTGGTTTGCATTGTGAGACGTCCTCACAATGGTGAATTGTGGAAAACTGAGTGAGGAGGGAAATGAGTGACTTGGCACTCTATGGCTTCCCCTTATCCTTCCTCCAGGAGGCAAGAGCAAAGCGCTTCTTCATCCTCTGGCCACAGGCATCAGGTTTTTCTGGTTTGTGTTGGCGGAAGCATCTGAGCAAAACTGCTTCTACGCCCAGCACCGCTGATGTCAGTGGCTGCCAAAGATCTTTTGCCATTGCAAGGGAGCTGGAAAGGTTTTCCTTTTTGAGAGAGAGGAAAAAGTAGGGAGGAAGTAGGTGTAGCAGAGGATCAGATGGCCAAGGAGGATACTGCTTGCATGCATTTGCCTACTTCGCAGTGCTACCAGTGGCATCACTAGGATTCGCATCACCCGGTGCGGGAGGCCTGCGCGTCACCCCATGCAGTGGGCGGGGCAACACCCCAGGTGGTAGGCGTGGTGATGTACCATTGCCCCGCCCCCACTGTTTTTTTGGTAGTACCTTTTGAAAGAACACAGATATTTCAATGTGGTTTGTTTCACTGCATTCTGCATGAAATTATGCGTTTATTGATATATAAAATGATGGTATTATTCCTCCAGACTCTGATTTTAGTGATTTTGAAAACTTGTGGAGTCTCACACACACACACACACACACACACACACACACGTCAACTTACTAACACCTCATTGCAGCAGTTCTCATACTTTTAGCACTGGGACCCACTTTTTAGAATGACAGTCTATCCAGGACCCATTGGAAGTGATGTCATGGCCAGAAGTGACATCATCAAGCAAATTAAAATAAATAATTATAAATAATTAAATTAAATTAAAAGAAATAATTAAATAAGGGGGAGCCAGTCCTGTTCCAGCAAGTGAATTTTCTCTGTAGTCTGCCCTGCAATAACCCTCCCAAAGAATCAGTGAGATCTTCAGCCCTCCCCAGTGCCCAGTTTAAAGTCCTTCTATTTCAAGCACATCAATACAAAGACCCACCTGGCTTTACAAGTCTGAGAGCCCAATCCTATGCCTGTCTACTCAGAAGTAAGTCCCATTAGAGTCAGTTGGGCTTACTCCCAGGAAAACGTTGGTAGGATTGGGCTGTGAGGGAAACTGCAAGTGCAAAATAGAAAACATTCCCCTTATCAGTTCAAGCCTCTTTGTTGGTCCTTTCTAGTGGGGGGGGGAGGCTGCCTTCTGGGGCTTTTGTTGCGCTCCAGTCCCATCAAATTGCGACCATTCTGGTGTCCTCACATTCCCCTTTGCCTGGCCTGACCACCAGCCAAGGCACGTCTGCCTACTCACGAGTAAACGCTACGTGAGGCTGCTTCGTTTCCCATAGGGCTCCATACACTCGCAGCTGGGGAGGAGGGACCTCCCCCTCAGGTGTTTTTGGGGGCTGCACTCATTGGATCAGGACCATTCTGATGTTGGAGTCCTCTCAGTCTGCCGTTTTGGATGGAGCAAAGCAAGGTCGCCTACTCACAAGTAAACACAGCCACGTGGTTTCATTTGCTTTCCATAGGGCTGAATAGGGACCTCCTCTGGTGTTTTTGGGGGGCTGCATTTACTGGATCAGGACCATTCTTGTGTCATTGGAGTCCTCTCAGCCTGCCCTTTCCGACGCACTAGGCAAGCATGCCTACTCGCGAGTAAACACGTGATACGGTTCACTTTCACTTTCCATAGGGCTCTGTACATTTTTCCTTCTGATTTTTTGGCCATAACTTTTGAACAAAAGTTGCTATCTCAATGGGGTGTTTTTCATTGTGTTCCGCTGCTCATTCCACATCCAACGGTGTATGGCATGACACGGTAGCTCGTAAAGGCGCGATTTTAGCGTGTCATCCCCCAGGGTGCGTCACCGGGTGTGGCCCGCACCCCCCGCACCCCCCTAGCGATGCCACTGAGTGCCACTGAGCTGATGCTACAAGTGCTAGGAGAAGTGGGTGCTCATCCATGCATACTAAGCACTGGAGCTGCTTTTTCAGCCCATCCTTTAACGTGAGCACAACTGACTGGTGGGGGAACGGAAGCTCCCATCAGCAGCAGACATGGAGCAGGTTAGCACGTGCAGGTATTTTTTCCACAGAACTCCCTTCCTCCTTTTGCAGCAAAAGCCCAGCACAAATTTCTCACTCTTTAGCAGGAGCAGCAGCAGTTGGATGATTTTGTCAGCCAGACACCTCTGGGAAGGAAATTCTGTGGCCTGTCTGGTGCTCAGAGCCTGACTCATGCTGCCTTGGGTCACATTCTAGCACAGCAAGCAAGCACACCTAGCTCCCTTCATCCCAATTATTTTCAATAGTTGGGGGAAAATAGTTGGAGAAAAATGGAAGTACTGCCAAGATCGGGCTTACTCCACCTCCTCAAATAAAAAGTAACATAATGGGGAACCACAGTCAAAGGCCAGTAGGTCAAGGGAGCCACAGCTAACAAATGCCCTCTTCCATTGTACAGCTTGTTATCAACAGCATGCTTTATGTGCATCATATTTAAGTTTGTAACATATCATACAGAAAGCCAGTAATCACACCACCAGGGTAGGGAGGCCTCCATGAAGCTTCCTGTTTCCAGCCTAGCTTTGACTGTTTACCTAACTCAGACTTCCAGGAAAGAGGATTCTGCAACTCTCGGCTCTTCAGATTTTTACACAGTCTCTTTACAGTCATAATTAAGATCCTATAGCTGCCTAATCTGCGATACTGTTAACAGTGAATAGTAATACAGAGTAAAAATGGACTTGAATCTGTCAAGTCATATTGTATGTCCTTTTTGGTTCTTGCCTCATATTCTTTTTTCTTTAAAGTTCAGTCCAAACAGAACCATTGTACAGGTTCTCTGAATCAATGTCTAAAGTCCCTAAATGCCAGTAAAATATTTTGTTTGACCTATTTAACAGTGATGTTGCCCATAAGAACATAAGAACAGCCCAGCTGGATCAGGCCATATGCCCATCTAGTCCAGCTTCCTGTATCTTACAGTGGCCCACCAAATGCCCCAGGAAGCACACCAGATAACAAGAGACCTCATCCTGGTGCCCTCCCTTGCATTGGCATTCTGACATAGCCCATTTCTAAAATCAGGAGGTTGCACATACTCATCATGGCTTGTAACCCGTAATTAATTTTTCCTCCAGGAACTTGTTCAATCCCCTTTTAAAGGTGTCCAGGCCAGATGCCATCACCACATCCTGCGGCAAGGAGTTCCACAGACCAACCTCATGCTGAGTAAATAAATATTTTCTTTTGTCTGTTCTAATGTTTTAATCTGCAACACGAAGGACCCCAATTTGGGGGGGGGGTAAGGATGCTTTTATAAAACAAATGGTTGAAACTATTTAACCATTTCAATATAGTTCCCAATTATTTTCACTACAATGAAGTTATCTAGTAGTTACAAGTACTTTTAGTTTAGTAGTTCTTGTAGTTTAACTATTTATAACCAAATTAGTGTCTATCATTGCAGCCCTGAATCCCATAAGATACCCACTTCTCATCAGTCTCTCTTATTATCCTCTAATTCCTCTATACAAGGGAGAGGACAATCTCTAGGTCAGCTTTCTTCCTCCTTATGTTAAATGGTAGCACGTTGACAGATAATATGATAACTTTCATTTTTATCAGCATTAATTATAGGCCACACAGGAGCTCTGATTTGAACGTATTCCTGCAGAATCACCTGCAGTTAAAACATGCCTGAAACTTCTCATTACAAGGCACTCTTAAATTGCTGCTAATTCCACTCTATTTAAAATGTGTCTTTCAAAGGCAAAACTTAAGAATGTGTGAAGGCTGTTTGATATATTTAGTAAAGGTTATTCTGTGGTTTTCTATTGGATCACCACCATCACTAGAGCCACCCATCTTCTGCATTTAAAAAAAAATCAAAATAAAGCTCTGGGTTTCCTTCTTTTGATACCTGCACAAAGTTTGAATTCCTGTTGGCCTGCTTGCTAGCCCCTCCTAGTTCTTACCCCTCCCCCACTGGAGATCCATAGCTGCATTCCATTCCGCTTGATCAGGCGCTTCTCCATCTACTAAGGTGTTAAACATTCCAATGGGTTGTAATTCTTGTTTATTTACTCACATTCTTGCAGCTGGGAACTGCTAGCCACTTCTCCGTTACTGACTTAGTTTGGTTCAGGCTTCACATGCTAACCTAGGCCTAACATTTACATATTCATGACAGTGCCCCTCACCCTGGGCATCCTGGGATTGGTCAAGGCTGGAGGAGAGAAGAGTGTGGAGGTGCTGCATCTCGGGGAGAGAGGTGGCTGGCAGGTGCTCTGCTTTGCTCAGCTGCACATGCTGCCTCCTGACTTGCTGCTTTTCCAAGGCTGAGAACGAGGTGGGTGGGGCAGTGTGAAACATGGTGGGGGGAGGTGGGAGAGGAGGCTGGCTGGGCAGGCAGAGGTGCCGCATCTCATCATGGAGCTCTCTCCATGTGCAACCTTGCCCCAAGGACTACATTTCCCAGTGTGCCCCTCACCCTGGGCATCCTGGCATTGATCAAGTCCACTTGGGAAGGAAGGAGCCAGCCTGCTGCTAGTGGGGGGGGGTGTCCAAATGGCCCAGCCTGCATCCCTCCATCTTGCCTGGGGGGAACATCTGCATGGTGGGTGTGGGTGTGTGTGTGTGTGTGTGTGTGAGCAGCCCCCATCTACTTTATGGTGAGTTGTAATCTTGCTGTATGTGGCTCAAATGGGGCTTACTTCTGAGTAGACCCACATAGGTTTGGGGTCTGTGTCAGCTTAACCAAGGATCCTCACCTTTGTCTTTTTCCTCCCCCTTCAAAAAAGAAAAAAAGCCACTCTTGATGGCTTTGTCTCCAAAAATTAATTAAAAATTAAAAAAATCCCCGTTCCTTTTCAGCCATCCCTTTATCCTCCTGCCTCCTTTTTTTCTTTTTTTTCTTTTTTCTTTTTTTTTTTTTGGGGGGGGGGGGGTTACTCTGTTGGCTGCTATTGTAAGACAAAAGCCCCAATCCTAGCTAGGTCTATTCAGAAGTAAGACCTATTGTGTTCAATGGGACTTACTCCCAGGAAAGTGGGGTTAGGATTCCAGCCAAACAGTCTCTGGGTCTCAGTTTGCAATTAGCAGCTACACACAAAACAAAGTCTTCTCCTCCTGCAAATTCATCACTTCCCCCTCCCTTTCCAAAACCCTCCAGGTGTGCTGCTAACAAACTCAGGGCACAATCCTAACCAGGTCTACTCAGAAGTAAGTCCTATTTTGTTCAATGGGGCTTACTCTCAGGTAAGTGGTTAGGATTGCAGCCTCAGAGTGCTGGCAGCTGTTTTTTTTGTTCCTAGTGTATAATTATAACACCTTCATCCCCATTTTGGGGGTAACTGAGGTGAGGTGTTGTAATGGGGAGCCGTGACCAATGGCTACAAGGATCAGGGGAGGCGCAAGCCGGAAAAGTTTGAGAACCACTGTTTTAGCTCAATTCTATTGAAATTCCCCTATGTCAATGCAGTGGGGCCAGCAGGTCTTGCGCTGTGTCATGCGGGAATTTTGCAGTCTGGACGTCTCCTCAATGTAAGGGGACATTTTGTCTCCTTGCTCTGGGGAAAGCCTCAGCTATGGCAACAGGTCTACTTGGACTTATGCCCAGAGGTTATCAAACTGGGGAGTCGCCAACCTGGGAAGCTCTGCCTCTGTCCCCTTAAAGGCTGGGGCAGGGAAAGGCAGCAGCATTATCCCCAAGATTGTGCCACTGCTGGGGCTGATTTTCACTTACCTGAGTCAGCTCCTATCTCCTGGTGTTTTTGTTATCCATGGGGGTTCCTGGAGTGGAACCCCCATGGATAATGTGAGAAAATTCTGCAGGGTCCCCCCCCACCAAGCCTCTCAAAAGGTTAAAAAAAAAATGGGAACCCATTTCCTGTTTTCTGATCAAAAACAGCTGGCTCAGGGAAGTGAAAATTACCCAGATCAGCCCCAGCAGTGGTATGATACTGGGGATAATGCTCCTACCTTCCCCCCCTCCCTGCATTTACCTCTGTTAAGTGCCTCTGTTACTGCACTTAACTCCCAAAGAGTGTGAGAACCAAGGACCTATGTCTTTTAAATCTCTGGAGCAAGTCAGAGCTGCTCCCTGTCAGCAGATCTGGTCTGGCAAGGGGGTAGGACATGGCATGCACCAGCTCCACCAATCCTGCCCCACTCCTGGGTATAATCCACTCCTTCCCCACCCCCTTTACACCTTTCCCCTGCCCCATTCCACACACCCCTGCTGCTTGAAGCAAAGCTTACCTGCTCCTGCACACACTGGGTCCTGCACTAGCTCTGCTGGTGCAGGCCTTCCCACTCCAATGCTGTTACAATGTGCTTTACGGCACGTTTGTGACAGTCTGAGCTGGCACACTCCGCCACATAACATGATGTAGGAATGTGCCATATACCTTTCTATAATTTACATGGTAAGTTGAATGAAAGCCTGTTCAGGCTGAAAAACAGATATAAATATTAAATACTGTTAATAATAAATATAGCAAATATTTGTCAGTATTAATATTTTACTTTAAAACTACATCATGTTTGTATTTCTCAATATTGGTCTGAAAAGATATCAAAAGGTAGTATATACCGTATTTTTCGCTCCATAAGACGCACTTTCCCCCCCCAAAAGTGGGGGGGGGAGTGTGTGCGTCTTATGGAGCGAATACTGCAAAAAAGAGTGCACGTTATGTTATGCTTCATGCCAGTTTATGCTCACATTTACCCTAAAAAGGGGGAGGATCTTCATGCCAGTTTATGATCACATTCACCCTAAGAAGGGAGGGATCTTCATGCCAGTTTATGCTCACATTCACCCTAAGAAGGGGGGGGGGAATCTTCATGCCAGGATGGATGGATGAAAATAGAATGAGAATACGGGTTGAAAAGGTGTGGTCCAAACGTCCTGGAGGACTTCTGAAAAAATGGGTGAAACATCATGGGACTCAGTAAAGGAGGAGATCCTTGTACAGTCATTCAAAAAATGTGACATTAGCAATGCCTTAGATGGACGTGAAGACGGTATCTTATATGAAGAAAGCGAAGAAAGTGATGTCAGTGATTGTGAGCAAATGAGCTTCATAAATTCTGACTCTAGCGATGATGAGTTCTTGGGGTTTCCAGAAAACTAGAGTATTCAAACCTTTAAGTCTCTCCATTTGTTAATGACAGTTATAATGGTTCTTAATGCCACTGTTGACTGCTGTTCACTTTACATGGTTCAAATGTTATTCTGTTATAGTTTATTAAATATTTTATTACACTATTTGGTTCAGAATATTTTTTTCCTGTTTTCCTCCTCTAAAAAATAGGTGTGTCTTATGGTCAGGTGCGTCTTATGGAGCGAAAAATACGGTATACTGTGCTTCATTCTCTAATATCAAGCTTTCATCTTCTTGCTTGGAATTGCTAATTTTCATGATGAATAGTATCCAACAAAATATTCTTTAAAAAGAGGTTCTGATCGGCTATGTAGCAGACATGTAATCAGTATTTAAAAAACCTAACCCATGCCAACAGTTCTAGATGGTATTGACCAGCCTCTAAACATAGCACTGCATAAGGCACACAGTGTGACAGCCCAAAGATCTGATAAAGAAATGATGCTTGTACCCTTTTGATTTCCACACTAAACATGGATTTCCATATTTGGTTTCCAAACAGTAACCACGATGAGACCTTAGCATTAAATATTTTTAAAGCAGCTGGTATATAGGAATTGCCCAGGGTGATAAAAAAGCGTAATATTGCCTGCAATGTGAATTTGGCAGTTCTGATTATATTATTATGGTTACTGATGTTTTGAAAATCCAAGAAGATAGCACTTTCGAAGAGGAGAGAATGAACTTTATGTCAGAACTTTATGTCAGAATGGGGACACCTATGAAGCACACATCTTGCTAAGTCCTGGAACTGTCTCCTAATTCATACTTCTCATCATTCCATGTCTGACTACTGATTCCAAAGCCAATACCCAGACTTGTCGCGACAATTTTCTAGCTGCTTCCAAATATGCACTTTGGAAAACACCTCAGAAGATGCTCTTAGTTGCTGCACAGTTGCTCCAAGGATGAAGATTCTCTTATACAGTATGGAAATACCACTTTCCTGTGTTCTGTACCCCACGGTTTTCAGGCCACCCAAACACTATTATGCAGAGATAATTTTGGCACCTAATTCTAGGCTCTGCATCTGGTTTCCTGTAAGCTATCCTCGAGTGTATCGGAAAGACTTCCCAACATGGGCTCTATTTTATTTTATTTTTTAATAAATTGAGGGCCCTGTTGAGTGTCTCAGGTTTTCAGGCATGTTGAAAAGACCAGCATTCTTTTCACTGTTGGTATACTCAGTTAACTTCATGCTACTCAGTCATTCTGTAACCATTAGGCAATTAATTGCCTGCAAGTTCAAGCCTAGACATTATCTTCCAGAAGTGATTTAGTGGTGCCCGAAAATCTCAGCTATTTCTTTTTCTTCTCCCATTCTTGTCTCCCTTGTCCTTCTCTCCTTTCCTTTGATTCCATTTCAAAAGCTTCAGGATCCACTCATTCACATATGTCAAAGGGAACAAAAAGCTTGGGAGAAAACACAAGTCAGAAATAAAAGGATAAATTGCCTAATAGGCAGGAGACAACAAAAAAAATTTATTAGGAAGGAAAATTGAGAACAAAGGGACAAAACAGAAGGAAATGCAAAGTTAAAAAAAAACAAACTATCACTAAATATGGTTAAGAATGAGGCCTAAATAGCCCATCCATAGAACTGCATTCACAGCCCAATCCTGAGCTGCCCGGAGCTGCAGGACCCGGAGGCTCCACAAAGGGCTCCCGCTGGATCCAGAGCCTTCCACACTACTGCGGGAGGCTCCTTGGGAGAAGGGGACGTTCGTCCCCTTCCCCCGAGTAAGGGAAGCAGTCCCACAATGGGACTACTCACTTTAGCAGTGACTGTATGGTCGCCGCTAAAATGAAGGCGCTTGTGTAGGGTGAGCAGCCCTGCCCGAGTGCCCTGGATCCTGCGGAGCTTGACTCCGTGGACCTGCCTCTCCCCCGCCCCTGGGAACGCCCCCAACCACGCCTCCCCCTCCCTGGAATGCCTTCCCCACGCCCCCGGGAACACCCCCATTCCCCGTTCCGCAGTCCAGCGGTTGCAGGCACCGCCGAGCTGTGGAACGTGGGCAACTGCCGGGCAGGAGCCCCCCAGTAAGCCCCGCAAACGCGCCTTATAGGCACGTTTGCGACTGGTCTGCACCGCGGAGACGCAGCACGGACCACAGGATTGGGCTCTCAGTCAGTACAGAATTTGGCTATATTCATACACAGAACTTATGGGAGTAGAAATCTGGGGGCAGACACAAACAAAGAGGTGGCAAATTAAGGACAATTAAAGAGGAGTAAGAAAATGTCAGAATAAATATTTGATGTGATAATAAATCTTACAGTATATTGGCTCAAATCTGCTTTATTTTTCTTTTACCCAAGGAAGCTAACCCAACCCAAATTTAAATGCCTATAGCAAATTTGTCACTATTTTTATGTATTGGCAGCCTTTCCACTAAAAACACCTGTCAGGCGGTGTGGGGGGGACTTCTAGCGATCTCCTGATGACCCAGGACATTGATGCCTAGTGCCAAGCGCTCACTCTCTTCCCATCCCGCCACTCTTCCAATCAGTTTGGACGTGTAGCTTGGTGGGACTTGTTAGATCCAGTCCGTGCACACCTGTACTGCATTTCCCTGCCTCTAAATACAATAATCCTAAAGGAATGGTTTTGGTTTTAGTAGACAGAACATGAAATTTTGCTTTTATAAAAAAAATGGCCCAGGAATAAAGTGCCTCCAAGAATACCTTTTTGTAAAAAACTGAAGAATTTCCACTTAGCCATGAGAAATTTAGAAAAGCTGTCCCTTCATATGAATTTAGTCAGCCTTTTGCTTGATGTTTTGTGCTTGGGTGCAGATAGAAATGGCAGATATGAAAGAATTGGGGCTAATATTTTCAAGCAGTGGTGGACACACTTTTCAACAAGTGTGCTGCAAGTCTAGTGCCACTATCACAGCATACTATACATCTGTGTTTCTCAACCAGTGGAACAGGTACCACCACCACCACCACCAGTGGTACTTGAGGTGTTGATTGCTGCCTGGCAGCAAAACCAGGAACGTGACACAACAAACAGCAGTAGGAGGCCTGGCTCAGTGGGCAGAGCTCCAAAGCGTGCTTTTCTGTAAATGAAAAGGCCTTCCTGTCCACCCTGAGCCTCTAACAGGTGTTTGTTGTGTTACATCTGGGCTCCCAACCCAGAAGTAACTGGCGATTGTGTCATTGCCAGTTACTTCCAACATTACTTCAAATAGATGGACTATGTGAAGTGGTATGGCAGAGGACAAACGTTGAGGAATAGTGCCATACATATGTAGCTGTAATGACTTGTGGTAGTGATGTGTCTTTCCTACTAGAGTGGGGAGCAATTTCAGCACAGAGCAGAAGCAGTCAGAAATATACGTATACTCTATCGAAAAGCCCCTGCTAAGCTTCTGAGGAACACCGGGGTTCCCTCCCCAAAGCCCCGCATGCAGCTTAGCCATTCAGAAAATCTCACCACTGGGGAAAACGGCACTTCAGCTTTGGTGGATTAAATGTCTGAAATGTGTGAGATAACTTTTCAACAAGAGAGGAATATCCATTGTATTAACCTAGGGAGGTTTTGTGCATCCACATTTCTGCTAGGGATAAAGATGCTCTGCTCATGTTGTGTGGCATGGAGATTGAGATGCCAGAATTTTAAAAAATTTTCAGCAACTTCATAACAACATAGTGTAAGTTGACTGAACAAAATAGTTTTGAAAATGATACATGGTTGTGAGGTTTAAGTAAATATGTATGTTACCAAAACCTCAAATAAGGTAACATTAATTTAAATAATCTCTTTTGGAAAAAAACATGACAATGAGTGCTTGCCATTTGTTAAGCAAAATATGTCCTTAATATTTTTCCTCCTTATTACAGAGACTTCAGTAACCTCACATGAAAATTTGACACACACACATGCCCAGATAACCATCTAAAGTGCCATATTCTGGTTTCTCTCCCGACTGCACAAACTAACTTAAAGCTTTTTAATCTACGGATTAAATTGCACCCTACATTTACAGATATACAGTTACCCTGGCTCAAGTGAATTTTCTGTTTAAGTACAGTATAAACCTCTCTGCAGCCATCTCCACTTCCTATTTTAAAAAATTAATGTAGCTTCATTTACAACCACAACAAAACCCGGTTGTTTGAAATATATGGTGGATTCTCCTGTTTCACTAAAGTGAGAATGAATTCTAACTCTGCTTCATGCACCCTGAACATTTTGTATGCCGATCAGGTGATTTAGGGGCATTATTTGGTGAAAGAATTCTGAGGAGGGAATTGACCTTGAGCATGACAAAAGGCAAAACATGACATGAGGGCAAAAGACACCACAATGAAAAGACCACAAAGAAGAGAAAGATTCATTAATTTGTGTGTTTAGAGAGCTTTGATGAAGAAGGGTTGTAAGTGCTAAGTACTTTTTTCCTTTTAGTGCAAATGCTCCATTGAAAATCAATGAGAGATAGATGGTTTTCAGAGGGAATTTGCATATTAATATTTCAGAGTCTTCTTCAATAAGCATACAAGAAACTAATTACAGCCAAGTCTTTAACCTTTAATTTAAAACAAAACAGTGGAACATACTCGGATTGAAGGTTCTCCTCCACTAATTTACAATGGAATGTTAATTGATGTACTTGAACTGTTATGGTATGCAGTTTACTAGCTATATAACTCAATATATAATTGTACCCAGGCTACCAAGCGGATTTGCCAAGCATTAGGTGAACTGGGAAAAACATTACATTGCAAAAAATAGATCAGTCACAGGCTCCTGAATGTGTGGGTGAGATTTAAAAGCAACAATAGTCAACAGCACAGTTTGGAGCATGCTTGGGGGGTGCATGGGGGTGGTAATATGGTGATTCAAATATAGCTAGTACATCTGTTTGCTAACAGTTTTTGCCAACAGCTGTAAATGTCTGAAATTGCAGAGCTCTTTATTTTTTTCCAAGAGAGAAAGACAAACTAGCAGCACCTGCCTTTATTTCTCCTGACCATTCCTGGAAAAAATTGCTTCTGAATGTCTCGCATAACTTGATAGATTTTTAAATTATTGTTTCATTTTTCTACAAG
This sequence comes from Tiliqua scincoides, assembly GCF_035046505.1. Lineage (NCBI taxonomy): Eukaryota > Metazoa > Chordata > Lepidosauria > Squamata > Scincidae > Tiliqua > Tiliqua scincoides. The sequence continues at coordinate 22,209,347 of NC_089827.1, read as the reverse complement.
TAGCAGTTGATTGGTTCAGACCTCTGCAAACAGAGGTCATGATGGGAACAGTCATGGATTTTAAAACTATGGCTGTCTCTGCTTATGAATATCATAGATCCATTTGAAGTTCCCTCTACTATGGTCTTGTAATTTAATTGTGGGAAGCAGGGAATTTGCTGCTCAGTATTTTATAACAACAACAACAACAACAACAACAACAACTTTATTTTTACCCCGCCTTTCTCCCCGAAGGGACTCAAGGCAGCTTACAACAGGTTAAAACAGATTAAAAACATAATTTAAAAACAGATAAAAGCATATTAACACATATCATAAAACAGTAGTCAGATGAAAAGTAGTAAAAAGGTAAAAAGAGCATAAGGTCTGTTTACCATAAGGTATAAGGTCTGTTTTAAAGCCTAGCCACCATTTCATGCTGTTTAGGCATACCAGGTGGGAAACCAGACATATTTTAAGGTTTAATACCAGGCTTCCACATAGTAAACTGCTAATATTGTGGGGTTTTTTTGTGCTATGCAGTTTTTGTGCTATACTTGGATAGTTTCACAGCTTGATTTCAGAGCTTGCTATGGGATATCGCTATCCATTTCCATGATTATTTAATGTATAGGAAGAAAATAGGAGAGTAAATTGATTCCAAGTACATTATTGGAAAGAAAGAAAGAAAGAAAGAAAGAAAGAAAGAAAGAAAGAAAGAAAGAAAGAAAGAAAGAAAGAAAGAAAGAAAGAAAGAAAGAAAGAAAGAAAGAAAGAAAGAAAGAACACTGCAAAAAGTAAAGAGACTTGCTCGCTGGTAGCATAGCATCTGGAATGTCATTTTCAATCAAGTGACTGGCAGCTGTTAATAATAATAATAATAATAATAATAATAATAATAACAGTATTTATATACCGCTTTTCAACTAAATGTTCACAAAGCGGTTTACAGATGTTCATGATTTATCTCATGTAGGGAAATTAAAATTATATAGCTCTCTACAGTTATGTGAGGGATTAGTTATGAGTAAATATGGATATCAGATTGTTCAACTGAAATTCTGTGCTCATTTATGTGGGAGTAAGTCCCACTGGATCCAGAACCCAAATACTGGGAGATACTGTTTGAACTTCACCCAAATAAACATACAGTGGTGGACTATGTCCATACAGAAGTAATATCAACAATATCCAAATAGGCCAGAAAGCTAGTAGAATGATAGAAAGAGAAATAACCCTTTCTGACATAGGTTTTATTGCTTTAACTTATTGTGCCCGGCAATTGTGTTGAGCAAATAACACCAGTGATCCAGGTACAATCTGAATGTATCTTTTTAATGAGTCAGCACAGAAAGTTGCTTCCTACACACACCTCCACTACTACTCTGTAGTACCCCATGGTATTGGAGGTATTCACATTTCTTCACATTTCAATATATAATGTAAGAAAGTGCATGTCTTCTCTTACAATGAGTTTCCATGACAAGAAATGGTGTAGGAGGTGCAGCATTTATCTTGTCTGAAAGCGTTTAAGGTACAGATGGATTCCAAGTGAGGACCTGGTAATCCTAACTGGGGAACAGGAAAGGAGAGTGACATCAGGAGAGGTGTGATTTTTCCTGTTCACCATCTGTCTGCGAAGCAAACCTCAGTGGATATCAGATTGTTCAGCTGAAATTCTGTGCTCATTTATGTGGCAGTAAGCCCCACTGGACGCAGCGGCACTCTTAACCACATTGAGAAATCTATCTTCAGTGCTGCCTTTGAGAAAAGTACTACTCACTCTGAGAGGGGTTAGCCAGTGTGGTAGTGCAGAGGCATGACTAGCTAGCACTAGGTTTGAACACTTGGGGGGGGGGGAGTTTACTCCTGCGTAATTGTGGATAGAATTGCAGCCTTTGGGATGTTTGGGTAATTTTTTTATAAATAGATCAGCAACTGCTTGGGAGGGTTAGGAGCGTTCTTTATTTTGAATAAATTTTTAAACATATTTATTGTAAACTTTTTAATTTACTTAATTAATTTGATTATGTCATGGGGGTGTTAAAAATGTTCCTGCTTGATGATGTCACTTCTGGCCATGACATCACTTCTAGGTTAATGACATCAATTCTGGTGGGTCGCGACAGATTATCATTCGAAAAAGTGGCTCCCAGTGCTAAAAAGTTTGAGAACCGCTGCTCTAAGTAATTGGTTTCATTGTCAAACTGCTCTCAAGAATTCTGCTTTACCTACATTAAGTCAAAGGGGAGAAGCGAACCAGGATTCATCAGCTCAGTGCATCAACAGAGAGAATTGCAAAGTTGGGAGGCAAAGCTGTCATTCTGTCAGAGATTTCACACTCTGTAAGGAATCCAAGATTTTGTAGCTCCAACTGCCAACAGTTATAACATTTCAGAACAAATATATTCAAACAGAACTGAAAGACTGGAGAGCTAAAGAAAAGTTTGCTTATCAAATCAGCACATTTGTCTCTGAATAGGTGTTGGCCTGTGAAGTGTGACTTGGGCTCAGATCCTAACCAACTTTTCAGCCTGACACAGCAGTACCAATGGACACGTGCTGCATCCTGCAGTTGGGTTCCAATCATGGAGGCTCCCTCAAGGTACGGGAATGTTTGCTCCCTTACCTTGGAGCTGCATTGTCCTTACCTCAGTGCTGAAAAGTTGGTTAAGACTGTTCTTAACTTCTTTTGTAGATGGCTGTCTTTCCCAGAATCCCTTGCAACCTCTATTCCTTTTGAAGTCGTGGTTTAGTAAAAGCACTCCCGAATGTACAATGACCAGGTAACTCTCATAGGACACAATCCTAACCAGGTTTACTCAGAAGTAAGTCCTATTTTGTTCAATGGGGCTTACTCTCAGGAAAGTGTGGTTAGGATTGCAGCTGTAATGCTAAAATGTTAATGCTTAGTTGAAGATTGCTGAAGTACTTCTTTTTAAAAGATATGCAGTACGTCACCATTTGTCATTTGGAATGTCCTCAGCATTTCACACCAGTTATATGATGCCTGCAGTTGACTAATTCTCTTTATTCTTTTTTAAGAAACTGCATTTTGGAACAATTGCCTTAATTGTTCCATGCTGCATTTGTCTTTCAGCTTGGCTTTGTTCCACGTCAGGAAGCAATGCACTAGCAACAGGTGTGGTGGGTTGATGGCTCTTTAATGAATACACACACACACACACACACACACACACACACAAAGCAAGTTCCATTTCTGTGAATGCAAGAGCAACTGCAAGGGTGTATCATAACAGAAATAGTGATGCCAAGGAGAAGTTGGGCATGTCTTCACCTATCTTACACTAGAGCACCAGACTACTTGAGGCACATGTTAGGCACATGCTACAGGCTGTTTTGAGCCCCTTTGTGATCAATGTGATAAAGCAGAGGTGTCTTAAGATTTGTGGGCAGGATATGGCCTGCGGGTCATGTTGGCCCATGTGATAACTGGGTTCTTCCAGCATCACCATCAGCTGCTCTTAGCGGCTGAGCTGTGAAGTGACACATCAGCAGAAGTGGTGCTGCTGAAAGGGTAGAGCTGGGAGATCCCAATTATCACATGGGCTACCCTTTCAGCTGTGAAACCTCAGCAGAAGCAGCACTGCTAAACAGGTGGTCCAGATGATAATTGGGCTCTCCCAACACAACCCTTTCAGCAGTGCCATTTCTGCTATCAATTTGCAGGGCACTCAGTTGCTGAGTTGCAAAGTTATGCCTTGGCAGAAGCAGTGCTTCAGTAAACATGGCCCATGTGAATAATGGGCTCTCCCATATCTTGAAAATATGATCAAGAATTTCATATTTTGCAGCTAATGAGTTCCTGCATGAGAACAACGTCCTTATTTCTGGTCATCAACTGCTTAATCCCATCACTTCCTATTTAATGACATCACTTGCAGCCCTCAGCAGTTGGCATGAATGCTATTCATTTCAGGGTATGAAATGTATTTGTGTTTTGCATCATGACCTCTTATGTAGAAATATGTGAAACTATATAATAAACATCTCTTTTCATTCCCTTTGGCTTGTATTGATATGAAACCCTGTATTGTCAACTATGACTTTACACTTTTTTGGCCTGGCACATATTTTTGAGAGAGCATCTTTGCCTTGAATTTTACTTTGTCTTGAATTTTACTTTGCCATAGAAACAAGCAATAGCCTGCACTTGCTGAAAAGTCACAGATTTTGATATCTCTGAAGTTTATTCCTAGGCAACCAACAGCTCTCCTGTTGGGAAGCTGAGGGTGAAATTGCCTATTCTGAGTATGGTGACAATTTTCAACAACTGAGGCAGGAATCCTTCACAGCTGATGCTTTGAACCCTACTCCCATCCATATTTTCCTCTCTAATGAGGGGCTATTACCAGTCCTTCATTCTAGCAGCCAGCTACTATTGCAGCCCTATTGGCTCACTAGCCATCTTCCAGTTGATGCAATAAGTCTGTACTGAACAAACGCATAGATAGGAAGAGCAAGATTCACTTTTCACCCATGACCACAACTGCATTGTATCCATGTTTGCATTACATCCTCTTTGGTATCAGACCAAATAGAATCAAATTAATTATGTCAAAGCAAAAAGAAAATTTTAAAATTGGTGGGATAAAAACTTTAGCATCCAGAATTCATAAGTGTACCAGATGTGTTCGTACAAGTTGGTGTGAATGAAATGAATTGCTTAAGAAACTGTAAGTCTTAAAAGATACTTGATTCCTCATCTGGAGAACAGAATAATGTTTCTTCTAAAAATTCCATCTTGTTTTGATTCCTTATTCTGCCATCTAGTGGATTCTCTTTGTAAACTACATTAATATTACACATTGTAGACCATTAGAAGAAAAATGGTCAGTTCCAAGTAGAGCGATGTCTTTATAAGTACCGACCAAAAAAGTAACAAGGTATCGAAGGAGGTTTCAAACCCTATAAGTTTCTTCATCAGGCTAGAATGATGATAAGGCAGAAGAAGGTGGGGGGAGAATGTTTGCTCTTTGAACCTTCTTACTTTTGGGTTGTTCTGAATAAAGACAGTCCCTACTTGGGATTGTTCATTAATGTTGTAATTGTAAATACTAATATTTGCAAAGCTGGGCAAATGGCTTTTATTATTATTATTTATTATTATTATTAACAGTATTTATATACCGCTTTTCAACAAAAAGTTCACAAAGCGGTTTACAGAGAAAAATCAAATAACTAATGGCTCCCTGTCCCCAATAGGGCTCACAATCTAAAAAGATGCAAAAGAACACCAGCAGACAGCCACTAGAAAAGACACTGCTGGGGTGAGGAGGGCCAGTTACTCTTCCCCTGCTAAAAAAAGAGGAGCACCCAAAGTGCTAAAAAGTGCACCCAAAGTGCTAAAAAAAAAAGAGGAGCACCCAAAAAGTGCCTACAAAGCTCAAGTTGCTAGCATTTTAAAATTATTATTATTGATTTGGCAATGGGGGCCATCACAAGCATAGAAAATATCTCAATAATTCCAACAAATGTGATAATTTCCTGGGAGTGTAGGCATTTTTGTCTTCTGTTTCTCAGCTGAATAATGCTGTCTCCCATAATTTTATATTTAACTAGAAATGCTAGTAGGTGAGTTATATTTTCATTACTTGGCTGACAATAGTTCTGTAAAAGCTGTGAAATAGCTGCAAAAGGAAGAATGCATATGATTTTGAACATTTTATTTGAATCATCTTTCCATCATATATAACAGAAGTTCCATTTTGTTGCTTTAGATTTCTAGTCGTTCACTTGTTATGGCCTATATGTTTTACTGAATCTTAAGGGCTGCTTCAGGCATTATTGCAGTGGCATGCTGCCCTCTGAGAAGGCTCCTTTCATACATGTGGAGATCACCATAGATATTATTGCAGTGGCATGATGATTCTGAAAATTCTCAGTGCAGGCTTCTCTGATACATGTAGAGCTTCCTGTCATTTAGATTACAAAGAATAGGAGAATATGTGCTCATACTTTGGTATATAGTTTCAAATGCTAGATCAGATAAGTCACAGTTATGAAGGATTTGTTCATGTAGGCTTAAATGAGTGTCTCTAAAAAACCATCTTCAAAGTAGCAGCTGCAAATGTTTGAATTGATCCAGAGTTTTATAAAAAGATAGGTGCCTCTAATCTTATACATGGGTGCCCTTCAGTTGTGATGAGATGCATGCATTTATTTGCATTTATTTTTTTGCATTTGAATGTGTCTACAAGCAGTGATTGGCCATGAAACAAGAAAAACACAGTTTGGAATTTGGTATAAGTCTGAAGAAAAATTTGGAAGAAGCTCTGTGCCTATTACTAGAAGACCGGCATGACAACTTGTCACATCCCAAATTCCAGTCCTAAACCTGTTTACTTGAAAGTACATTCAATAGGTCTATTTCATGAGACATCCTAGTAAGTTGCTCAGGATTGCATAGTATTTTTTTTTAAATCTAATATGCTTATCACAGTACAAAATGCAGGACACAGGTAGAATTAAACACGTATCTAAATGGAATCCTAAAATAACTTGCATTTTTCTAAATTTTGTACATAAATAAGGTCTACCACAAGTAGCTATCTTTTCAAGATATACTGGTATGCAGTTTTAAAAACTGTGTAGCAACATTGACAGATGTTACAGCATAGTGTACAGTATACAGTTTACACTATAAGGAAGTGATAACAGAAAGATTACTGTATAGGAAGTGATAGGGAAGAAATATTACAATATACAGAAATATTACAGTATAGGGAAGAAAGATTATAGTATAGGGAAGTGATAACAGATTAGGGAAGTGATAACAGAAAGATTTTTTAAAAACCCTTTGAAAAACTTTATTTTCTACTCATCTGATTCAAGCCATTTAAAGTAGGGTATGTGTAATTTAAAAAAAATAGTTTTATAAACAGTATTATATTCCAACTTTAATTTTGCAGCATTTCTTTCAAGAACTAACATTATGACCATGAAATAGCTTGCATGCCACACCTGAATAAATGACAGGCTTGAACTTCAAGGACTGGAAATGACTGTTAGAGATACAGTATATCTGAAACACACAGAGAACCTGCAAGACATCATGGTGCAATTTTAATGACAACATGCACTGATAGGAAAAAAAAAAGGGTGGCATTCAGCTCACTCATGTGCTACAGACACATAATCAATACTGCATGGAGGAAGTAAAGATAGTTATTGTCTGAATCATCCTGATCACTTTTAAATGAGCCAGTGATTAGCATTTAAATGTCACCTGACATTTACAGTCCTGTTGACATTTTCCCATTTTTATGAGGATTTTGGTTTATCCCATTTACATGTGTACATCTCCAATACAGGGATTATTGTACCATCCATGGAAAGCAGTTTTGATAGCCTCATGCTAGAAAGTGGTGCATTCAGAAAAATGCTCATCTTTCCTGTGTCATAATGTTGGTGCATGCAAGCTGATGGAGCCATGCCTCAGCGCATTCCCCCCTGAGTATGTTAATTTCATTTGCTTTGCACCCATCCCATAGCAGCAGCATGCAGAGGGTCACTTGGAAATCCCTCCTTCCCCCTCCCAAAACCAAACACATGGAGGAAGAAGGGTGGTGTTTAGATCTCAACGAGGAGCAATAATCATATCAGGGGTTTGCAAGCAGCACTCAGGAGAACAGACCCACATAGGAAACATACTTGTCAAACAAAAGGCTACTTGGCTGAGTAGTTGGATCATGTAGTTCACAGCAATCTGTGAAAGTTTCAACAAGAGCTAGCGGTTTACATTAAAAGCCTCTGCACATGCCTGCAAACCAGCTCGCTGTTGGTGCCTGGTCTGCTGAACACTGATGCTGGATACACAGAATCTCGTTTATCTTTCTGAACCAGAGAAGCACTTCTGGGAAAGAGGCACTCAGTTCATAATACAGCTGAGCATTAGAAGCTGGGCAAATGTGCATATAAAGCAAAGTAATTACAGATTTGGAAGACATCACTGGGAAGTTCTGTGTTTCTAATATATTTAGACTAATTTATAGACCAAACAGCAGATGGTAGAGAGCTAGAAACCTGGTGGCCGGAGTCACTAAATGCTCATGCAGTGCAAAAAAACCTCTTCTTGCTCATTATGGAAAAGTTGATGTAAATTGGCACTCCTGCTCTTTTTCAAAACGTGTTTTGAGAGGGTGAGGTAGTTTACATCAGGCCATTTCATTTTAGATAAGGAAAAGTCTGCAAGTTATGTCACTGTAAACTGGATATGAATAGGGATACAACCACATGGGCATAAAAAGAAAGCAAACAATGCAGTTTCTACAGTTTGGGATATTTCTTTGGCCTTCCTTTTCCAGACTTTCTTCTACTGTTATTCTTTTCCTAAGAAGCCAAGGGTCTTCAAATACAGGCGTGTGCCACTTTGTACCATTTGCTTAATGACAGACTGCATATATGACGGTGGTCAACGCACAATAAAGATGCTCTTAATGAGGCAATTGTGTCTCCCATAGCATGCAGGAGAGTGTCAATTTACACAACAGAGAGGCTCTTAATGCCAAGAAGTGGCAATCTATCTCCAGTAGCCTGTGCGGCCAACTAGTGCCTGGCAGGGAGTGTCTGTTTACACAACAAAGGCAATAGATTGGACTGAATGTTCACTTAATGACATAATCACATAACAACAGGGATTGGAGAATGTATCCCCATCGTTAAGTGGTGCACACCTATACCTCAGCCCTCAGTCCTTGCAGCAAGCTGGCATTAGCACCATGAGGTATGCGAGGGCTAAGGGACTGTGTTGTGCCTAAGGCCACCCAAGAAATCCACAGCTGTTTGAACCAGGGCCTTGCATGTTAGCAGACCATGCTTTAGCCTTCTTCAGTCATCCTCCCACCATGTATTCATCAGGTATGTGTCAGGGACATATAAGCTAGCCATGTCGCCCATACTGATGTATTTGCTAGCCATACCCTTGTGTTTCTGCATTTGTTTGCCAAGATAAGCTCTGAATGAAGAAAGACTCCATGCATTCAGTGCTTGGAACTCTTGGGGAGGGGTGTGGTTAGCCAGCTCATCAGCATAGATGGTGTGGCTAGCTGTGTTCTCCAATTTGACCCCCTCCTCATGATCAGCGAGTGCCTGAACCGGCCAGGCTTTAGTTACTATGCTTCACCAACTTTGCAGTCTGAATAACAAAATATGCCTGGCAGGGCCTAGGAGAGGAGGGTAAAGGGGGTAATTTGACCCAGGCCCAGGTTCAAAAAGGGGGCGCAGAAGGTGAAGGAGGCGGCTCAGAGATTTCCTGGAATCTTCCATTTTCTTACCTACTCAGATGTTGCTTGCAAGGGTTGCTGGGGACACTACCACAAGTGTGCGGCTACAGCTACTGTAGCTGCTAGGCTGAGGAGGAATGCATACATGATACTCCTTAACACAGTGTCAAATCTGGGAGGAAACTGGGCTGCTATAGTAGCTCTTTGACTTGTGGATCTGCTTCCCGTGAAGGAGTGTATAGGAGTTCAGAGACATAGGTGTGGGATTACAGCTGCTGCAGAAGTATGTTTTGGTGCAAACGTAACACTTTCCATTCTAGTGTGAGCCTAAATAGGATGATGCTAATTTTCGGCATGATTGTCTATATTTAAAAGATTTTAGAGAGCTGCCGATGCCATATGGGTGGGTAGACCAGGGCTCCAAGGACTTTTCCAGCTGTCTCCACCCTCTCCCCCACCCTGTTTTGCCCCTCCCTGCCCCTATTCTGCTCTCTCGTCACCATCCTCACCTACTCTGTTTCACCTCTCCCCCTTTGCAAAGGGGCCCAAAAGAAACTTTGTACCCCCTGATAAAATTCCTCTCAGAGGCCCTGATGCCTGGTATTTAAATAGAGCTGCTTCTGTACGTCTGCTCTCGAGATCCATAGTTCCTCTTCTTTACGGTTTATGTTGTGTTGACCCAAACAGCCTAAGAATTCCCCTGTTTGCAGCTTTAGGAGTTAAGCTTTCCTCAAAGAAACAATATGCTTGTCTTCCTTGCACTTACTTTATTAGACAACTTTAATAAAAATAAAACAATCTCTGCTATAAATAAGCTAAAGGCAAATCCTTTGGTTCCCCCCCCCCTCTTATTCATATATATCTCCTATTTGTCACAATAAAACCATTCTTCAGTTTCCCTGTGTAATTGCAAGCAAACAAGAAAATCATAAAATGTCAGTAATCTCTGAGGACAGCAGACACACACTGGTCTTACCTGACATACTGTTTGTAACCCTTTGATTTGCAACCTGTCAGTAACATAGATTGCAAGAGCCACCATTCTGAAGTAAATGTTCTCTGTAAGTTTTCTGTGGGTTCTGATTCCCCAACGTGAAGACGGAAATCATCAGGGTTTCCTAAGGCAGTCTTGTTTCATTTTAGTTCTCCTTTCAGGTGCTAAATACTCCATGCCAATACAATATAGTTTTCATAGTTCTTATTTTCAGTTCTTTTCATAGTTCTTTGCGAAACAGCTGCTGCCTCTTTCCCTGTTGAATTCTGCTGATCACCAAATAGGCCTACTGAGAATGAAATATAGAGATCAGATGGTTAGCCACTCTAGGCTGTGACCCATGCCTCTCTGGTGGTTTGCATGCATGTTGGTGGGGGAATACTGTCAGAGGTCAGCTCCTCCTTTTTGTGTGTGATGTGATTGATGCAATTTAATCAGGCCCCACAGATGGACAGCCAAGACAAATTGGGTTTTCTGTTAAAGAAAACACACCCACAGAGAAACAGTAGCACCATCCAGTTATTAGAATGTGGGCACTGAGTGCTATAAAATAACCATGTGTACTTCTTTTACAGCACAATCCTATGCATATCTACTCAGAAATAAATCCCATTGTGTTCAATGATGCTTACTCCCAGGAAAGCATAAATAGAATTACGGCTTTACAGCCCAATCCTATCCAACTTTCTAGAACTGGTGCAGCCATGCCAACAGAGTGCCTGCTGCATCCTGCAGGGGTGGGGGGCAGTCACAGAGGCCCAGGTAAGGGAATGCTTATTGTCTTACTTCAGGGTTGCATTGCAGCTGCACTGTTGCTGAAAAGTTGGATAGGATTGGGCCTTAGTGTCTTTGCATGAAGTAAATTATGAAACAGATGCAAATTCCTCCTATGTTTTGGTGTCTGTGGAATTTGGTCAGGTTCTGTGTATTTGCATCAGTGCCAGGACAAGAATATGTCCCCCTAGGATATCTGCAACAATGCATCATTGGATATGATCTTGATGATAGTTGAAGATGTGCAGATAAATTCAGCAGTCAATGAATTTTCAGAATACAATGGTTTTTTATTTAAAGTTGTACTGTGATATTATAAAGTGAACTTGTTCTGTTGTCTGAACAAGGTTTGGGATGATATTGGGATAGAATCTACTAAAATCATGATGGAATTTCTCCTGGGCCTCTTTAGCATGGGTTCAGATTATCATCCATGAATCTGAGACAGATTGAATATAGTTTCTGAGAAAACATTCTAAGGTGGCAATCCTATACATACCTGGGTATACGTCCCATTGAACTGATTGGACATACCATTGGACCCATTGAACTTCTGTATGCACATGCACAGTTATCCATACTATGCCAACATACTGTGGAGTCATGCAATGACCTGTGTCCATGTTATTGACCATCCTCAAATGTTGATTGATGATTTAGGATACTAGACTGGTGTGGGCGTGATCTCCAGATGAGATTCCCAGGGAGATATCATAAGAGAGAATTAAACAATATGATCAACACATAATTTGGGAGAAAAAAGATGCTTTAAACATTCAGGATTATGTTTTAAATTATTTTATATTGCCACAGTTATATTGGCTTTGAGGGAGTCATTGAAACAAAGCCAATTTCTAACACAGCTGAGAATTTGACTTTGAGGTTGTATTAAAAAGCAATGAAAGTTAAGTCTTCCTTCAGCAGCAAATTTTCTTCTACTCCCACATGGCATAACAGAACAAAGAGGTAATTCTTTCCTTTTTGTGGTTGGTTTAATTATCAATATTCTCCTTTAGCTAACGTTTTCTCTAGGTTCTGGTCCTCTTAAAGACTCTCCTTTTGTTTTCCTTTTATCGTCAATTTGATTAGTCTAGTCTCAAAGTCTATCCTATTTTCATACCACTTTCACAGTAAAATTCACCTTTGTTTTTTTACTAGGTCTGACACTACTTTTATCATCAATGATGTCTCCATATAGTTAACCTGCCCATGGCTCTACTGTGTGTGTGTGTGTGTGTGTGTGTGTGTGTGTGTGTGTGTGAATGACTTGTACATTGTACATTTTAGTGTGTAACTTTGAAGGCTGCCGTGGGCATTTGCTTTGTCATGGGAAAGGCGGAATATAAAATTTTCAAATACAATAAATATAGTTTTCCCATTTAAACTGTAGTTCTTTCTTTTACATCAGAACTCAAATCTTTTTGAGTTCATGCACAGCTGGGGGGCACTGTTCCCCAGCTATGATATGTTCTTACTGCTGTTGATCATAAGGCAAGAGGTGAAGGGACCATTCTCCAGTCAGTCACCTGCTCAAGATTTTGCGACTTCTGCAGCTGCTTTAGGGACAAAAAAATATATATAGATAATGAGTGACATGTAGAGCATGGATCTTACCATACAAAGTGCATTCTAAAGAAATTTTATTATTCACCATACAAAAGACAGTTACAGATATATAGAGTGTTCTACTCAACCACTAAGCAGCCCAAACTCAACTGTACAACCCAGATAGCTAAACCATCTCCATTCCTGAATTTGGGCATAAGAATGCATAATAATTTTTTTTTTCAAATTCAACCCTAATCTAGCTTTTCTAGATATATAATCAGTCTTTTTAAAATACAGTAGAACCTCCAAAGTTGACCACCTCTCTATATTGACCACCTCTTTAAGTTGACCTAATTTTCACAGTATGGACAGACACTGCATATACACTATGCATATACACCAACCTCTCTATATTGACCACCTCTGTAAGTTGTATCTTGGCCACTTCGACCATTGCACAGAGTATTAATTTACCCTCCATAAGTTGCCCACTGAATGTGATACTGTGGGCCTGTGTTTTGTCTGGTTTGTCCCATCTTGGAAAAGCAAGAAGCCACACAACAATCCCTCCCCTATGCCTGCTAGCGTGTGTGCGAAAGGGTTTTTATAGGTGGGCACACTGCACATAGCCGACAGACCTGCACCGGGTGCCGATTGTACCTGGACATGTACCAAGTTGTGAGGGACATGAGGTTGCTTGTGCACAGTGAAACCACTGTCCTTTCACTTTGGTTCCCATCACCAGTGCATTACTGTACACTTCTATTGAAACACAACTGCTATTTTGCTGCCTATTCTAGTTTGGAGAAAACCTTCTGGAGCACTTTATAATCCCTTCTGGTCTTCACCACTCAGAAAAGTTTAGTGTCATCCACAAACTTGTCCACCTCCCTGCTTATCCCTGTTTCCAGGTCATTTATGAAGATATTGAAAAGCACCAGTCCCAGGACAGATCCTTGAGGCACTCAAGAATAAGAGGACAGGTCCCCTCATGGATTGGGAACTGGTTGAGGACCAGGAAACAGAGAGTGGGTGTCCATGGGCAATTGACGAAGAAGTGAAGAAAGGTGGAAAGTGGAGTGCCTCAAGGATCTGTCCTGGGACTGTACAAGGTCCCTGGAGCAGGTGGGTGGGGAGTGGAAGGTGAGGCTGGGACCTGGCAGATATGCTGGATCCTAGCCCCTGTTCTCAAGTGGTGTGGAGCGGCTGCTCCACACTCCTCAGACTTATGCCACCTCTGAACCTGGGGCAAGTTTGAGGAGACCCTTTGCTGCGGTGACTTACTCGGGGGAAAGGGGAAGAGTTCCCCCTTACCTCCAGTTGAACCACTTTGGGTCCCTATCTTGCACTGGATACAGCGCAGGCCTCCTGGCCTGTCTGTTCCAGCGCAAGATAGGATTGTGCTGTAATTTGCTTTCAGTTAAACTTTTAGTCATTGCAGACATATGCCTTGCTCCTTTACTACTGCCATTTAAATTGGGGAGAATTTCCAGGACATGCTGATGACCCATGAACATGGAAAACGTGCGTTGAGCTGATCTCTGCTCAGAGAACTTTAGGCACAATGGGTATAGCATCTTGGCATGTTCACAATGATAATGCAACTGGATTTCACACACATTGCTAACTATGGCCAAGTCAGTGAAAGGGTATGCTGCGCTGTTACCTTGCTCCTTGTGTGATTTTTGCAAATGCAGAAGTTTTATTTAAAGGGAGTGCACAAACAAAGGAATTCCCTCATGTATGCGAATTGGGCCACACTTCCACATGTGTGCACACTACATGAGGAACATGGTAAGGAGCTGGATTATCTGTTTTCTGCTTGAGTGAGTGGGAAGTAGTTCCATGTGCCTGGTGTCCAGTGCAAGCTAGAGGGACGTGGCAGCAGACTTGGGGTGAAGGACATTCCAAATCTGCTGCTTCTCCACCCACCTAGCCTGATGCAAGCCATATCAGGTCACCTTATGTTTGGACCACTTCTGAAGAACGGCCTATATTTTCCCCAGCATGGGCAAAACCCCTTTCCGCCCTCATAAGTTTTACCGTTCAAATGTAGCCTCAATGCCTGCATTTTGTTTTTTTAAAAATAAGAAGTTAACTAAAATTGTATCACGCAGCTACCTGTACCATGTAGTTTAATCATACATGCGATTACGTATAACATGTAGTTTTTTCTGCTTGCAGCCATTATCTCAAATTATCTTCTCATATGAAACCATTAAAAAAAAAGTTTTTAAATTGTTTTATCTCTGTTCACAAATGTGGCTTTGTTTTAGTCCAGCAGAATATATTTATTTCAAGGAGAATTTTCCAATGATTTGTGAATTAAAAGTGGAACAAAACCTTGATTTCTATTTGTCTCAAGGAGTATTTTCCAATGATTTGTGTTAATTAAAAGCTGCACAAAACCTTGAATTTCTGGAACTTGTGGCTATTTTTCTGTTTCCTAAATAAAGAATAAAACTAAACCCAGCATATAAGCATTTCCACTTTAAAAAATTAAAATGGAAACTGCCTCTTAGCATATACGTTGCTTTATTTCACTTTTGAGGAGGGCAAGCTTTTATGCCATCAGTTCTTATTGTTCATCGTCTTCATAAGTAGATCAGCTGTTTAAGGGAATATGGAAGTCTCAAAAAGACCTGCAAATAAATAGAAATGAAAAAGTCAACAACAAAAAGAGAGAAAAGTGGCAGCTGTGCATTCTGGTCTGTGAGTTCCCTGGTATTCCCCTATGCGGGCCATGTAGAAGTGCCAACAGTGTTGTGGGGGGAGTGTTTGGATAGGGGGCTAATATGTGGTCCATATTAGGAAATAACCAGGGAACTGAGAGGGGGGAAGCAACTGGTTGCCATGGAATATATCCAGCTAATCTGCCTGATAGATGATATCTCACCAAACAGCAGGGTTTTGCTCAGATGTTCTCTCTACTAGTGAACAACTTCCATAGCAACAGCAATTTAGCACAGAGAAATGGGCAGCCTGAGGCTCAATGCCTTGAACCACTAGAAACAAGAAAGGGTTTGTGCCACCGGGAACATTTTGAAAACGGAAAATTAATCTGCCTGCACACAGTCTGCACAACTTGTGAACCACCAAGTCTGCTGCCATCCACCACCGGCCACGTTCTGTGACTTGCCATGTGCTTGCTGCTTTGACACACACCATGTGTCTCTCACATACAGCTGCATTGCCTCCTGTGACCACCATTTAGGTGGGCTGTGTCTCATTTGGTAGCTCACAAGTTGCAAAGATCTAGAAAGACATTCGTCATCAACCTTATGCAGGTATGACTGCCACACAGAGGCTTCACTGAAATTGTTTTGCATGGTGACTAGTTCCAAGCAAAAGTTGTTCACCAGGAGAAACAGGAGAGTTTCTCCTCCCTGGAACTCCCTTTTTGTTAAAAACAAAAACAAAACCACCTGATCTGCATGGTAAACAATGCACCCCAAAGGCTGACAGCAAGGAGTCATATAGAGAAGGGAAAGTGGTGTGGCCTCCAGATAGCACCCCTGTTCTTTGTATATCCCCAGTCAGTTTACTCTGCCTCTGGCTGACAACATTACAACAGAGTAATGACATTTTAGTTTATAATTAAAACTCTTGTTATTTGGGGCCGAGCAAAACATTGATCTCTTCAAAGATTAAAACAGGCTTAATTACAACCTACTTGGCATTTCCTTAGTACTTTTGAGCCTACAAAGTCCTTTGCATATATTATCTTGTTGTTATCCTTACATGCGATACAAGGACATCTGCAAGAGGGATCTGAAGGCCTTAGGAGTGGACCTCAACAGGTGGGAAACCCTGGCCTCTGAGCGGCCCACTTGGAGGCAGGCTGTGCAGCATGGCCTTTCCCAGTTTGAAGAGACACTTGGCCAACAGACTGAGGCTAAGAGGCAAAGAAGGAAGGCCCATAGCCAGGGAGACAGACCAGGGACAGACTGCACTTGCTCCCAGTGTGGAAGGGATTGTCACTCCCGAATTGGCCTTTTCAGCCACACTAGACACTGTTCCAGAACCACCTCTCAGAGCGCGATACCATAGTCTTTCGAGACTGAAGGTTGCCAACAATGTGTTATCCTTACAACAACCCTGTAAGGTCAGCAGTGGCATTGTGGTAAATAATGAAGTGCTGGCCAACATCCTGCTACCCATAGCCACACAACACTGATTCCCACAATATCAAAACATAGACGTTAACATTTCTTCATTAGAGTGCTTTTTTCCTCCTGTCATTTATTCCTATTCAGAACATTCTTGTAGTTTGTACTGAAGGATCCAGCTCATTTCATCCCTTGGAGCGGATTGCAGTAGTTTACTGCACAATTACTAAATACCAGGGTTCCATCTGTAACACTATATGAGCAGCATTTAAATGTTTTGGACAGATTGATAGCATTGTATGAATTATTTTTATGTCCGAATTTAACTGTATTTGTGGGTCAATATTTTTGTTGGTTCTGCTGAATGCTTAGGGAATTTGTGTATTCCCACATGAACACACAGACAAAATAAAAGAAATATTGGGTGATTTTTTTTTTCTCAGTTGCACTGACATTCTTGTAAAACAAGGGGGCCTGGAATTACTTATTAATATGCTTATTTATTTATACCTTTTCTATTGGATTGTATTTATTGTTAATTTTAAATTCTGTAAGATGTTGTGGTTATCTTTTCAATAGAAGAGTGGGGTAAAAATACATAGAAATCAATAAACAGTTAATTAGCTATTGTACTTTATTGACTTTTCCTGCTACATTATTTCCAAACTAATAGTGGTGTCATCTTTTTTTTTTTACTTTGTTCTTCTGCCTTTGAAAGCAGCCTGTCAGACAGAAAGTAATCAGGTGAAGCTTTTCCACCACTTACAGCAATGCTTGAAAAATGTTTCTATATATCAGACTACTGTTAAAAGCAGCCCACACTCCGAGCAGGTAAAAAGGATAGCAAGCCTATGGCTCAGTTTAGCTGACCTGTAATCCTGTCAATATTTTTGAGGCTTACCAAACAGCTTTCCTATTCCAAGAGCAAAATAGAACGCTGTCTGGATATGTAACAACCCATAATCTAGTTTATTCCACATTGCTTTGATACAGAATTCCTGTAAAGTTCAAAAGCCTAATACATATTTTAATTAACTTGAGGTGGGCCAATGAAAGAAATACCCCCTTACTTTTTTGTTTCTATCACTCAGTGGGTCAGAATGACAAACCAACCTGATCAAAAAGGAATTGTTGGAAGCCATCTCTTCTGCTTAAAAGGAAAAAAGAACGGCACAATGATTTCATGATAATGAATAGAGAGGTGTGAAACGTCCAATTTTCACATTTGGTATTGGCTGGTTGAGTGGCAGTTGTCACCTGATTAGATTCCAATGGAGTCAATTAGAATAGCAGAATCGGGGGGCCCAGAAAATATTAGCCGGACTTTTCATAAAAGAAATTGGTATCCATTCCCAGTGAGATAAACTTCTCAATAGTTTAAATCAGTGGTTCCCAAATGTTTTAGCACCAGGACCCACTTTTTTTAAAATGACACTCTCTGGGGCACCACTGAGCTTTATGAGACCAAAATGAAAACCAAGTTGCATTTTACAAGCCACGAAAGCCTCTATTTTTATCCTTTCTACAATGGTGTGCGGGGAGCTGAATGCTATTTGGAACATTTGTAGAGCTCCACTTTCATAGGATTGGGACCATTTTGGTGGTCTTGCATTCCCCTTCACCTGGCCTTCAAGAAGAGGTGAGGCACACCCACCTGCTTGTGAATAAATGCACACGTGTTACTCGGTTTCACTTTCCATGCGACTCATTACATGTTCCTTGTCTTCTGCAAGGAAGGACTTCATTTTTGAGAATTTGTTGGGACCTGCATTCATTGCATTGGGTCCATTCTGGTGGTACTGCATTCCCCTCGACCTCAGTGGCATCACTAGGGGGGTGCGGGCCGCACCAGGTGACGCGCCAGGGGGGTGATGCACCCTGGGGGGGTGATGTGCTAACATAGCGGCTTTAGGAGCTATGGATGTGGAATGTCCAACAGAGTGCAATGCAAAAAAGCAGAATTAAAATAGCTCCTTTTCTTCAAAAGTTATGGCCCAAAAACCGAAAAGAAAAAATGCATGAAGCCCTATGGAAAGTGAAAGTGAGCTGTATCACGCATTTACTCATGATTAGGCGTACTTGCCATAGGCCATCGGAAAGGGCAGGCTGAGAGGAATCCAATGACACCAGAATGGTCCCGATCCAATGAATACAGCCCCCAAAACACCTGAGAAGGAAGTCCCTCCCTCCCTTCTGCAATCTATTGAGCTCTATGGAAAGCAAACAGCCACACGGTCGTGTTTACTCACAAGTAGGCAGACGAGCCTTGGCTGGTGGTCAGGCCAGGCAAAGGGGAATGTGAGGACACCAGAATGGTCCCAATCCGATGGAGCTGCTCCAGAAGGCAGCTCCAGAAGTCAGCCTCCCCCCCCCCCAAAAGGACCAAAAAGAGGATTCAAGTGGTAAGGGGAAGTTTTCTATTTTGCACTTGAAAAGCCAGGTGGGTCTTTGTATTGATATGCCTGAAATAGAAGAACTTTAAACTGGGGACTGAGGAAGGCTGGAAATCTCACTGATTCCTTATTGGGGGGAGGGGGTTATTGCAGTCAGGCTACAGAGTAAGCTCCATTGACCACAGTAGGACTTACTTCAGAGTAGACATGCATAGGAGTGGGCTCACGGGCTGCAATCCTACCCACACTTTCCTGAGAGTAAGCCCCATTGACCACTGTAGGACTTACTTCAGAGTAGATTCACTTGGTGGAACAGGACTGGCTCCCCCTTATTTAATTATTTCTTTTATTTTAATTTAAGTATTTATAATTATTTATTTTAATTTGCTTGATGTCACTTCTGGCCATGACATCACTTCCAATGGGTCCTGGACAGACTGTCATTCTAAAAAGTGGGTCCCAGTGCTAAAAGTTTAAGAACTGCTGCAATAAGGTGTTAGTAAGTTGACACAGGGGTGTGTGTGTGTGTGTGTGTGTGTGTGTGTGTGTGTGTGTGTGTGTGTGTGTGTGAGTGACTCTACAAGTTTTCAAAATCACTAAAATCAGAATTTGGAGGAATCATACCATCATGTTATATATCAATCAATGCATAATTTCATGCAGAATGCAATGAAACAAACCACATTGAAATATCTGTATTATAACAGAAGGTACAGCCAAAAAACCAGGTGGGGCAGGGCAATGGTACATCACCACACCCACCACCTGGGGTGTTGCCCTGCCCACTGCATGGGGTGTGTCGTAATCAAAGGGGGTTTGGAGACTTAGGGGTTTTTTGAACCTTAAAACCCTGAAGGCCCCTTGCCCGGTAGTACTGCCACCACCCTGTACGTGCGAGTGCCTCAGTCCAGGGACACTGAGACCCTCTAGGCTTAATGCTATCCCTTGCAGGCACTGAGCTCTTTCTCAATAAAGCCTCAGCCCTCAAGGTACTAGACCTCAATGAGTACTTGGTAGCTTGCTGAACAGCTAGGCAGGATTCTGAACCTTTGTTCCCAACAGACAATGAAACAACTTAGTAAAAGATATTTTAGTTTATTAAGTACATAAGGTTACACACTCTACAATAAGGCAGCAAATGCTAGAGGCATAAACATCTAGGAAACATATTAGCAATAAAATAATAAAGCTAGTTGGCTATCTCTATTAACACTTATTTCTCACCTGGGTCAGTTACCCTTTTGTCCAGGGTCTTAGCTCCAGGGCTACCTATGGGGCCAGGTGCCCATGATGGACAAAGGAGCTTACATGCGTGCAGGACATCACACCCAACCCACTGTCCAAAAGGGAACAACTACACCCCCCTGGGCACTCATTATTATACCTTTTATGCTAATAGTACTGAGGTGACTTCATAATTATTAGACTGTCCAATCAGAACCCTTGATGAACAGAACCTTCTCAAAGTTGGCCTGGTTGCTAATCCCTCATAGTTCTTACCCTTCCCACCTGAAGATCCACAGCTGCACTCAATCACCCTTGATAAGGAGACTTTCTATCTACTGAGGTGCCAAACACTCCAATTGGTTGTAATTCCTGTTATCTGTCCTTCCTGGCCATCAAAGGAGAGACAACACATTCCTTCCTCTTTGTTTATTTACCTACGTTCCTGCAGCTGGGAACTGCTAGCAACTTCTCAGTTACACTTTCTTAGTTTGGTTCAGGCTTCTCATGCCAACTTAGGCCTAACAT
The DNA here is from genome assembly GCF_035046505.1 of Tiliqua scincoides. Taxonomy (NCBI): domain Eukaryota; kingdom Metazoa; phylum Chordata; class Lepidosauria; order Squamata; family Scincidae; genus Tiliqua; species Tiliqua scincoides. The sequence continues at coordinate 22,188,553 of NC_089827.1, read as the reverse complement.
GGACTTATTCATGACAGAGTGACGCAAATCCTAGTGACGCCACTGCTCGACCTTCCCTTCAAAGTGGACTGAGGCATACCTGCCTACTCATGAGTAAATGTGCACATGTGGCTGCATATATTTTCTTTGTCAGCTACCAGCTTCTTAGATACACAACTTACCAAAAATTGGGGCATGACCCACTGGTGGGTCCCAACCCACAATTTGTGAACCACTGGTTTAAATAAATAGTAGCAACGTATAGCCCACGGGTGCCCAAACCCCAGCCCTGGGGCCACTTGTGTCCCTTGAGGACTCCCAATTCAGCCCTCAGGGAGCCCCCAGTCTCCAAAGAGCCTCTGGCCCTCCAGAGACTTGCTTGAGCCTGTGCTGGCCTGATGCAACTGCTCTCAGCATGACGGGCAACTGCCCAACATCTCACATGAGCTGTGGGATGAGAGCTTCCTCCATTGCTTCCTGTTTCACATCTGTGATGCAGCAGTGGCAGCGAAGGAAAAGCTGGCCTTGAGCTATTGCAAGACCTTCATTCATTCATATAAGTTCCATCTCTAATATATTCATTTATGTAAATTATTCAAATTTGAAATGTAAATTAATTCTTTTTTTTTTCCTGGGCCCTGGCACAGTGTCAGAGAGATGATGTGGCCCTCCTGGCAAAAAGTTTGGACACCCCTGCTATAGCCATAGAACTCATTGAATAGTACAAAGCATTCATTCATTTCTTATTTTAAAAATTAGTACCACGCCTTTTTCTCTTTCAGGGTGACTTACAGATATCAATAAAACAAGCAACATGGTAACATAATGAAATTCTCAAAGCTACAAAAACATTGCACAGCAATACATTGAACAAGATAATGAGAGGGGCCAACAAAAATCAAGAGAACCCAGAAAGGACCTGTTGAAAAAGCCAAATTTTCAGTCTCTTCAGTCTCCCTCATTGCTGTGTATCGGACTTTGGGTCTTTGCATATTGTCAAAAGGCTACTGCGTGCGATACCCTGTTTCTATCTGTTTTGACATGCTCTTTTAATTTTGGTGTGGGTAACATTATACTATAAAAATTAAACTTTGTCCAAAATTAAGAGTATGCTAAGGTTTTTTGTAATATTTGATATTCTGAAATTGCCTGCTTAATAAACATTGATGGCTGGTGGCCATTCTAAGCCATTGCAATTTGTGTCACCCTGTTTAGATAGTGGTTAAAGGGCACACTTTTGTTCTTAGGATTTGACCAGGGAGTTAAAAACACTGAGCATTGCAACAGTCTTGTAGCACGCTGTCAAAGCATCCTGGAAAGTTTCAAGGATATGCTGTTGCTTTGGAGGGACTGATACTTTTCAAGACCAGTACTGCTTGTCTGAACATACCAGCCCGTTGTGCCCTGCTCCATACCTATATATTCATAAGCAAGTATATAATACAAACACATCATAAGCTTCCAGTTCCTTTTCATCACAAGGAAACTGACCTTGTCTCATCAACTTCCTATTGTCTGTGAAAGAAAGAAGCAAACAGTGTTATTGGAAAATAATGCAAAGAAGAATTCTGGTATTAAAAAATATATTTAATGGAAAATAAGTTATGAACAACAGAAATGATTTCAGGTGTCAGAGAATAAAAGGAAGGCCCCAAAGCTCTGCCAGATTTAACAACTGCCTACGTAAAGCATACATTTTGGCTGTGTCTCCATTTACAAATATGGGCACAAAGATCAAAGCTATGATCGTGATTTTGCATCTTTCCCCACTGCTCAAGAGCATCCTTAATTCAAAGTGAATGCATTCTGCCTCGCTGATCAGAATTCGGTGTAGGCAGAAAATTAACAAGTATCCTCCTTGTGGTCTTGGGAAGAAAGCACATATTTTTGATGACACATTTCACAACTCTCTTATTCAGTACAGTGGGGTTACATTTATGAAATCTCCACACAGCATCTTTATACATTGAACCAACATGAAACCTGACACCCACACACAGGACAAAGAATGATTTGTTATACAGCAAATCGTGAGAAGGACTCACACCTATTGTACTCTCAGTGCTGAGTCACACTGCCTGGTGCTCTGGGAAGTCCTGTAATGTTTACACTGAAATGTCAAAGTTACAAACTGTTGGTGCATTGGTATTATTCCATTGTTTGAAACAAGATGCTAGAAACTTGATCTAAACTAGCAGAACTCTTCTAATGTTTTTATTATTCTGACATTGTATTTCAACAAGTCTTCATGTATACATAAAGTTAGATATAAGATTAGGCTGGCATCCAACCTACATAGACCTGGGAGTAAGGCCTATTGACTATAATGGAACTTACTTCTGATTAAACAAACATAGGCTTGGTCTCTACGAACTCAAGATGACAATCACATTTAACATACTGTGTCTTCAGTTCTACTTTGTAAACTCAAGCTGAGTGCTCATTCTGAACCTATCCAGCATTCTACATATTGAAAAGGAAACTCTTAAAACATAGCTATATCTATTCTCTGTAAACAAAAATCCAGCATGTGACAAGTAATCTATATTGTGAAAAATATTCTACAGTGTATATAATGTTATATAAATTGTGCAATGTATATATAGTATGCTACTCAAAGAAAGAAACAAAAAGTATTGCATAAAAAACCTCTCCCTCCAGTAAGTTTGAACTTTGAGTTCAACTTGAACTTCAACTTTGAACTCTGTCTCCCTTTTCCATCATGGTAGTAGTCCCAAAGATGGACATCCTCCCAAAGCTGAGCCACCTCCGGCGGGAGCCCAGAGGTGAGCCCCGCAAACGTGCCTTACGGCACATTTGCGACTGTGGTCCGCGCCGCAGAGGTGCAGCACGGACCACAGGATTGGGCTCTCATTCTTTTAATGTTTGCAAAGATCTTAAGATGTGAAAAAGAGAAGGCACATAATGCACAGCTGGCCTGTGTAGCAGAAGAGTTTCTATGAGTTGGATCAGTTCTACAGATACTTATTCCAAAGCACAGTAAAATAACATTTGTTCGGTTATACCCAAGTAATCCTCCCCATACACACATATATTATACCTCTACAAGGGAAATCTTCAATTGGATTCTTAGGTGATCAAATGAGAGACAGAGTCTGATGCCCTTTGCAGTCCTGTACACACTTTCCTGATAGTAAGTTTCACTCAACACAATGGAACTTATTTCTGAGTAGATAAATATAGGATTGTGCTACCAGTCATTTAACAGACTCCCAGTCATTGGCTGTCCACTGAAGTCTTTCCCACAAGTGTGAACCCTCCTGCCTAACCCTGCCCATTGAACAGAATTATTTAAATGTTACTCCAGCTTCACAGGTATCACTAACAGACATGTGGCTTCCACTCAGCCTGGGTGACATGCTGAGTCACCCTGGGTGACATGAGGGACATTTCCTACTCTGTGTAAGTTGATTCACACAAGCAACAAAAAATCAGTATGAGCCAATTGACAACAAATGGCTGGAAAAGACAAAATGAATGTTATGTTCTGCTAACATATGTAGCTTAATGCAGCCATTTTCAACCTTTTTCAGCTCAGGGCACACTGACAAGGCACTAAAATTGTCAAGGCACACTACTATTTTTTAATTACATTATTATGTTACAAATAATTTAATTAATATAACTAAGAGCACAAGCCTGACCAGGTCTACTCAGAAGTAAGTCCTATTTTGTTCAATGGGGCTTACTCTCAGGAAAGTGTGGTTAGGATTGCAGCCTAATACACTGAGGTTACAATCCTAACCAGGTCCGCTCAGAAGTAAGTCCTATTTTGTTCAATGGGACTTACTCTCAGGAAAGTATGGTTAGGATTGCAGCCTTAGATCATTACATGACAATGAAAGAAATTCCCAAGAAGCTTGGAGAGGGAAGTGTAGGTGGTCTCTGGAAAGGTTTTGAAGCTGGTCTGTTCAAACTGTTATCAATAGATGTGCTCTGATATGCCAAGAGTTGCTGGCAAAGAGAGAAGAGACTGAGCATACTGGAGAAATGCGCCATGACAAGATGTGGCTGAAACAAGTGCAGGATTCACTGGGGTGGGGAGGAGAGAGAGAGAGAGAGAACGGGAGGCAACTGGTTCTGAACTTTGGAAGGTGGGGAAGAGGGAGGGGAGGGGCAGAAAGAGAGGGGTGAACTGCAATTATGATGGGGGTGTGTGTGCAGGAGGAGAGGAGGTAGGTGGGGGGAAGAAAAGCATCACTTGCCTGCTAATTTATTCAAGAAAGAGTGCGACCAAACCTCTGTACGTCTACTCAGAAGTAAGCCCCATTATAGTCAATGGGGCTTACTCCTGGGTAAGAGTGGATCGGATTGTGGCCCAGCACCTTCCTGCCAAAGCCTTGTCGGGGGGAGGCGACGCAGGCAGGGTCACTTTGGGGCATTGCAGGCAAGGAAAAGGGTCTCTCCAGGATCCTTTCCAGCCAGCTGCTTCTGGCTCCGTCCCTGCCTCCACCTTCTGGCTTGCCCTTACTCCCTCCACGTTCCTACCCGCTGGGAGCTCTTCCAGCCCCTCTGGCTGCCTGGCTGGCTGCCCAGTCAGCGCGCGGGGCAGGCACCAGCAATAGCAGGAGCTGCTGCACCAGGCTTCCTCTCCCACATGCGCAGCAGCAGCTGCTGCTGCCTGACTCCTTGGCCCCACAGCACACCTGAGGCAGCCTCGCGGCACACCAGTGTACCACAGCACAGCGGTTGAAAACCCCTGGCTTAATGTGTTCATAGTGAAGTGTGATCCCAGTTATTATGAGACGAGAACTCAAGTATTTGTCTCCATGCAACTCTAACATGAAGCCTGCCTCATATTGAATTGGACCATTGACCCAGTATGGTCTGCCTAATCTAACTGGCAACACCTCTCCAATCCTTCAGGCAGACTTCCAAGCCTTAGTAACTGAGATTCCATTGTCATGGAACAGGAATGTTATTGTTACTAAAAACTGTGATGGAATGCTTGATTTGAAATTCAGTGCTGAGGCTAGGTTGCTGGGATCCTGAAGCAAAGCTCTGCCCTAGGCCTCCATGGCATCCCAATGGTGCACTGGGTTCTCTTGCTGCCACTGGTACTAAGGATTCAGAGGTTGACCCAGTCAGGTCAACCACCCAATGGACATGGCCCTTGGCCAGTGCATCACCTGACCAACTCATGGTACTAACCCATCCAGACCCCTTCAGTTCCCCAATCAATTGGATTTTACAAGATATGGAGATGCCCACAGATGTTATACATTCTGTATGTTTGCATAAGAAAATGTATTTAAATGCATACATTTAAACGTGATTGCAACAGCTGTTTGGGTAGGAAACTTGTAGAAATACTTTTGAAAAAATACAAAATATATCTCTGAGGCATGCTTGGCTATGCAGTGGTTTAGGGAGGGATCATATCTCAGTGACAGAGTGCATGCTTTGCATGAAAAAAAATCCCACATTCAATTCCTAACATTTCTGAAATAGCATGATTTGCAAATTAATACCAGAAGTCTAATTTATGCTGGCAATTTTTAAAATAATGCACTCAGCTGCTAATTAGTTGCTAATGAGCAACCTTGTTAGATGCTGCCAGTCTCCTGTGGGATGGATATATAAAGCCAGATGATTAAAAAATAGAGAAGGAAAATGCATTCACAGAGCTACCATTTATTGTGTTCTCCTTACCAGATGTCCTTACCAGCATCTTTGTTTTCGTTTAATGCTTTCTCAGCCATTGACATCAGTAGCCACTCTGACTCCCACTAGCTTTCATTCTCAACCTGCTCCCTATGCCACATTGGACAAGCAGAAGTCACCAGTTATTAGGGATGGTAACTCAAGTTAGTGACTCGGACTCAAGTTGCAGAAATGCACATTTTTTTGTGACTCGTCAACTCATGGAAGACTCTGAAATGCACTCAAGTCACAGGCCCCCTGATTCAGCACTCATTCCCACGGGTGACTTGAGTCTGCCTGTGCCTGGGTGTGCTTGCTTACTGTTTTCATGTCATGAAAACCTTTGTGGGGCTAGCATTCAGACTGGACAAGCAGCAGGGAGTTCCAGTCAGAAGGCAGGAAAGGGTTAATGTTTTTCTCTTGCAATGAATGGGAGGGGGGGAGGCAGGAGCAGGTCTCTGATAGGAAGGAAGAAGGAACCAATGATCATTGGATGTACGAGGAGGAGCCCAAGGGGGTTCTTGCCTTACATTTGGTTGCAGAACCCCAGGGAGGGAGAGAAAGGAGGCAGGGAAGTTGAGGGGGAGGGGGGCAGTTTGCAGCAATCACATGCATGGCTCTGCATGGCTGTTACTTGGAGAGAGAAAGCCTCACTGAATGACCGGCTACAGTGGGACTACTTCTGAGTAGAGCTGCCAAGGATCGGGTTGTTCTGGAAAGCCTCACAGCTGCTGCACGTGACCCTTCTCCCCTTGCTGCTTCTGTCCCTGCTCTCTCACAGTCCCTCCCATCCCTTCCGCTCTTTTTACAGAGTGCACTCACACACACACACAGAGCCCGGCAGCAGCCCTGTTTTTTCAGTGGAGGGTTTTTTAAGGGGGGAACTTGAGTCCTTTAGATTTGTGCAGGGATGACTCGGTGACTTGGACAGTGCCCCCATATGACTCATTTTCAAGCTGAATTGCGGGGGGGGGGGCATGACTCTAGATTCAACTTGAGTCAAGCCCCACTGGATTTTCTCATCCCTACCAGTTGTCAGCATGTTTGATTATCTTCTCCTAACCTATACTGGTTACACTGGTTTCTGCGGAAAATTTTTTTAACAAACATGTTTTTAATACATGCACAGATTTCCAGGAATGGAACCTTGAATAAATTGAGATCAGCCTGTATATAAATATAATAAAAAGCAACACAAAACTATGCATGTCTACACAGAAGTAGGTCTCATTTAATTCAGTGGGATGTACTCGCAGAAAGATGTGTATAGGATTATAACCTGAATAAGTTTACAATCCTTGTCACACTTTCCTGGGAGAAAGCCCCATTGGCTATAATGAGACTTTCTTCTGAGTAGACATGCATAGGATTGGGCTCAAAATTTGCTTTTTTGTTTACAAGTTGCCAGTGTAGGATAGATATACCTTTAGAACAAAATAAAAGCCATTCTTTGTTGAGGTTTTCAGACAAGTATGCTTCAAAGATAACTTTGTGCCTCATAGATATATTCTTGTTTGTTTTTCTGACAGGATTTTGTGTTTAGCAAAAACTAAGTTTCTTGATTGGTTTGAGATTATGCAGTTTCTTGGAAACTCCCCACCAGAAAGTTATAGGTTTTAGCAAACTACATATTACCAGTTTCCTCAGTGTGCAGAAGATGAAAGTGAAAAAATATCATAAAACATCCTGGCTCACCCTATGCACAATTGCAAGATGTACACACGAAGTTCTATTTCTTTTTTATTAATACAAAGGGCAGAATTTGAAGACAGTGAAAGTCACATCTGTGGGAAAACTGTTTTGTTTTTTTTAATTTCATTTATCCTTGGTTATAAATTTCAGAGCCTGAGTCTGAAATCTCACAGCGATCACATACTTGGGCTGAGCTTAAAAGAGCCCATTATGAGTGCAGTGTAATATTCCTTATTTCCATCATCTTGTTCCCAGATGAATTTGGTTGGCTGCAGGAGACTTTTACAGACGCGGTTTTTGATTTTGTTTGTGTTTAATAGAATAGCAATAATAGAACCAGACTTTTCATCAATAACCCCAAGCAGAATGGAGACAATCCAGCCAAAGTCAACCATTAATTATGATGCAAGAGGTTTAAGTATGTGCTTAATGCTACCACCAAAATCAACCAGATTAAAACATTATTTGTTTGAGATTAGATGCATCTTTGGTAGTAGAATAATAAGGTAGTATTCTATGTGTTTATAGCATAGCTGCTTCAGATTTCTTAAAGCATAGCTACTACAGATTTCTTAATAGCCCCCCTCTCAACCCATAAAACGGCATGTACTCTTACAATTTCAGAGCTAACACATAAACAGCTATTCTTCACAAAATGAAAACTGGTTTTCAAAGGCCCACTCCAAATGTCTCTAAGAAGTAAACAAGGAATGGTGGTGATAGATATTACCCATTCCCTTGCATGTACTGTGTATTATATCTCTATTTACAAAATCTACTGAGAGCTAATAGACATTAAACAGGCCTTATTTCAGGTTCATGGTCTCTGAAATGCTTTAAGGGCAACACTCCGCAGTGTGTTGGATTCAAACCATGAATAGAAGGAATATTGTTGAAAGGGACTTTTCTGCCCCGTCCTTCCCTCTACAATGCTTTACATTTGCCAGAAAAAGACACTCCTGGGGGTCAGGGGATCCTCAGGAACAGGTATTCAGTGCTGGTGTGAGAATCTATCAAAATCAGGCAGAGAAAACTTGCGTGAGACAGAACTGCAGTGGGAAGTATGTAGAGAGTTGGAAAGTCCCCATTTATAAGCTTCCTTCCATCTATGGTTATTGGATTCAACCCCACTGCATTTTGTACATGTATTTTGTACATGGATATGGGTGCCTCAGAGGGTTGACAGCCCTCCAGGATTAGCTTGGAGCCCCAGGAATCTGCATCAGTGACTACTGAAAGCAATCCTGGAGATTTTAACAGGGTCTTCCTGGCTAAATGACATCACAGCATGTTGGGGAAAAAATCTTCAGGAATAACTTTAGTCATAATTAGCAACACTACTTATATAAAATTCAGAAACAGAATGCATCCATTATGATAAATGCATATATTCCAGGCACTGCTTTTCCCTGACTACAGTTGCCAGGTTGGGTGCATACCCAAACCTGAGATTTATGAGTTTGGGCCACTTGATGTCACCAGAGTAACTCTGGAAAAATAAGAAAAATCAAGGGCCCTTTTTATCTGTGAGTTCAGACCTGCGGATTTGAGCCAAAGTGGGTTCTGAACCTACACCTGAAGGGCTCACAGAGGACCTTTGGGTACAACCAGACATGCCCAGAGGCATTCTGAAGTGAAGGTTGACTGTGTGCAGCCTCCCAGTGCCTCAGAAGGCCTCTGAGTAGTGGTGTCACTACTTGGGGGGCACTGCTTGGGGGGCACTACTTGGGTGTCACTACTTGGGGGGCACGGGCCACACCGGGTGATGCCCATAGGGGGATGATACCACTACTCACCATATTTTTTAAATCTTAGTATTTTTGCATAATACCATCATGCTATATATCAACCAATGTGTAATTTCATGCACAATGCAATGAAACAAACCGCATTGAAATATCTCTAGTCTATCAAAAGTCATAACCAAAAAACCAATGGTGTGGAGTGATGGTTCATCACTACACTCACTACCCGGGGCTTTGCCCTGCCCACTGCATGGGAGAAGGTCCATTATAGGGGTGACACACTGGCTTCCTGCCCTGGTTGTCGCAAGCTCTAGTGATGCCACTGCCTATGAGAGGCACTTCCAGTTTGCCAAGAAACCAGAAGTGCCTCTCAGAGGCCTTCTGAAATGCAGGAAGGTTGAACATGACCTCCTTGCTCCTCAGAACACTTCCAGATGCAACCAGAAGGCACTCTGTGGCCCCTCTGGTGGATCTCAATATCTGCAGGTTCAGTATTCGCAAGGGGTTTGGGTCACATCCAGAGGTCCTCTGTGGGCCCCCTGGTGGATCTCAATGTCTGCTGGTTTAGCGCCCTTGAAGGATCCAGGAATGGATCCACCATGAATACCAACCACCAATCTGTACCAGGGCAGAGTCTGGTAAAGGGGGTGCAGCCCAGTGGTGGCCTGAGATTAACCTTTGTTGTCTGGACAAAATAAAACAGCTGGACAAGCTGTCATTTTTAACAACCTGGCAACCATATCTCTGACTTTTTTCACTGATATTTCTGGGTATTCTAAAGGGGAAAATCATGTTGGACCCACATGTGCAGTCCCCATAATTGATGCAATATGTAGTGTTCATTTTCAAACTTGTGAAAAGTGTTGGATACATTTGATAACAAATGTACTTGCCTCTGTAAGACTGCAGTATATTTGTGTGTACTAACTCAGACCAAGCAAGCAAGCAAGATGTCTGCCTCAGAGCTCCTTTTGGATGTTTCTAGAATCCCTCAAAAAGGGCTACTAGCAGGCTTAACAAAAAGAAGCCCTAAACTACATGTCAGAACTCAAAAGTACTGAGTTAACAGCAAGTGTTTCCAATTAGTTTCCCAGGAGAAACTAATGGGGTATGTGACTGTTTACACTGTCTCCGTGCAAAATGTGATATTGTGGGATGGGGTGTGCATTGGAATCGCAGAAGATCTGGTGAGGAGGTAGATGTGGTATCAGCAGTGGCCCCTTTAAGGGTAAGGCCTGGGCATCCAGCAGAGGGTGCTGCACAGCTGCAGCCACTTGAAGGCAATAGGGCCCTCAGGCATAAAAGCACCTGATGAAGGAAGAGTTTGGTGTGGGTAACAGAAGGAGGAAAGCTTGAGGAAGGACAGACTGGATTAATGGACTAAGGAATTGATGGCTAGTGGACTGCTGGAACTACTGATGGACTGATGTGTGAATGAACTTTGGAAGCTGCTGGAGCAGAAACTACTGGAGACACTAAGACTGGTGTTTGGCTGCTGTGCCCAAGACCTGCTGAGGAACAAGGGGCTGCTGTAGTGGTGGGAGGCTGCTGGCAGGAAGGAGGACCTCTGTAGGTTAAACAGGTGAGCTACCCTGGTGGTGGGGTCCAGCAGTACTACAGGGCAGAACCAGGGTCATTTTTTGAGGAAAGAAGGGGAGCTAACTAGCTAAAAGTGGGTATAATTCCCCAGGTGGAGCTTGGACTGGAAATCTGGCAGAACAGGGTGTGATACAAAAGGGTTTTCAAATGTCAAGAACCCAGAATGTCCATTATTGGACTGAGGGAACAAAGAAAATGTCATGAATGAAAATTCAACACATTATTGAAAGTGCAGTTTTAGTGTGCCTGGCAACACTTCTGAAGTATGAAACCAAAGCTACCTGTGACATGTAATCACATTGAATCTTTCCTGTGGCTTTTTTAATAACCAAAGGTAACCTTGGGAGGCTGTGTGTGTAAGCAGAGTAATGAAGGGGGTGCTTATTCCTTGCTCACTAACTCTGAATGAGGATCAGAATTCATACCACAAGATGTTGCTCAGTAAAAGCTGTAATTGTTACCACAGTGTTATTTTGATAGTTATCAAATCTCTCCCCCATCCTTTTTATGCACCTTCATGATGGTTACAGTATTGGCACCAATTTGCTGCAGCAAAGTCCTGTACCGGGCCTTCCATGGCAACCTCCACTCCATTCCTGATGGTTCATTGAGCAGTACCACTCTCACCAGTATAGGGGCTTCAGAGGTCTGCTGGCATGGCAGGCCTTCTGATGGGTGTAGACTCTCAGGTAGTGCCCAACCCGATCAACTCCTGATACCAACCCAGACATGCTAGGTAAGGGCTCAAGTTTCCACTGCAGCTTACTAGGTCTGAGGGTCCTCTGTTTGCTTGGAGCCATGCCCCTGGAGCATCAGGAAGGGTGATAAGGTGGGACACTCAATGGCTCACTATCTTCCTGCTCACCCTGTTTATTGCTAGTGTGATTAACATAAGTCAGGCAGTGAGAGAGTGGATAATAACATCTATTGAAAAAATAACCAGTGGACACTGGCAGTCCACTAAAGGAGCAGGAGAAGGTTTTGCTGGATGGGATGAAAGAGGCTGGGTGACATGGCAGACACCCAGAGGTATATTGTCACTTTAGGCCCCGAATCTGAACAGTTCGTGCTGGCTCAGTGCCAATTCGCACTGTTGCAAACATGCCATAAGGCACATTTGCGATCCCTTACTGCAGGCCCAGTGCTGGAGTTACCCCAGCATGAGCCTGGGAGAGAGGCAGGAAGGAGGTGGTCTGGGGGGCAGCAAGCGAAGGATGGGTGGAAGGCAGGGAGGAGGCATGGAAGGAGGAGGGAGTGGGGTGGGAAGGGAGCAGGACCAGTGGAGTTCAGCTCCACTGGATCCTGAGCTCCGTTGCGGGTCGTGCAGCCCAACATAGGACTCTTTGATTCTGCACTGGCTACCTGTTGTGTGTTTGTGGTTGTAGCTTCCATTCTGTCTGGACAAAAATGATTCCAGTTTTTGAAATGTGTCTTTAACAGCAAAACAGCTTTAAAAACTTAATGCAGAGATTGTTAAATCTACCACATGAACTGAAATCACAATATTCAGTTCATGATCTGCAGTTTCTTGGCAAGTATTCCCTGTACCGTTAGGGTTGCTGCCTTTCTAGAATTTAGAACCCAGTCCTATGCATATGCACTCGAAATTCTGGGAGGGATGGAGATATTTTCCCATGCGTGGCTCTTTCCTGTCCTGCTTGAATGGGACTTCCATTAGGTGTGCTTCTACAGAAGAGGAGCCCACAGCCCTTATCTCCCCTGACTTGGCTTCCCACACTCAACGCCTCCCCTCCCTGGCATGGAGCGGGAAATAGTTGCTGATGAAGCTGGTGAGAACCACTATTTGTGCCATATCTTTCCAGCTTATCTATCTTTCCAGCCAGTAGCAAGATACAATGCCTGCTCAGAATAAGAAAATACTTGAATGAACCCTGGTGAGCATTGCTATTTGGCTCCACATCTTCCCTCACTTTTCTGTTTTGTGCCAGGAGGGAGGAAAAGCAGCTGCTTTGCCACAACAACCTGATTGCCCATAACATGTCACTTGGCCAGGTGCCATGGTGTCCTGCAGTATCTCATTTTGAATGCAGTGGAGGAGGTAAGTGATGGCAATCATTCTTCTCAATCACAATTCGTGGGCCAGTGGTCCTCCTCCAGTTCATTGACTTTCCATGTTTCACATTAGACTGATGATTTCAGCTCATGTGGTAAATTGACAATCTAATGTGAAACCTGGAAAGTTAGTGCTAGACCATTTAATGTTATGGGAGATCACACAAGTCTTACTATGCGGTATGTAATCTATTCCAGCATCACAGTGGTGGACCTCCCGAGCCCTGTGCCCTGAGGTAAAGGTCTGCAATGGCACCCCCCTGCAGGCTGTCACCAGCCCCCATGCACAAATCCCCCCCACGTACCTGAAGCTTACGGAGCCTCGCGTGAGCACAGGCTGCATCAGGAGGCTTCCCCAATGCTTTAAACAGAAGCACAGTTTCCAACCCCGTTGGGAGCCTCAGAGATACTTCTGCAGGGTCCTAAATGCATACGAGGCTCTGCGCCCAGGGCATTTGCCCCATGAAATGAATGGGAGATCTGCCACTGCAGCATCACTAGGTTGGTGTCCCTCCCAGAAAAGAAATAACAGTGTTGCAGCACCTCGGTTATGAGCCGTGCCAGAACCCTTCTAATCAGGCAAGGTCAGTCTGGGGAGATAAAGAGATGCCGTTTCCCTTTGGGTCATTTTTACTGGTAGATCCTGCCTGCCAAACAGGAAGTACTTCCTAGATCCTACCCCAGAACCACTGGAGAAACAATTTTCCTTTATTTCTGTAGACATGCAACGCATCATATCTGTACTTTCTCAAACGTAGTGCTGCCCTATGTGTGCCTTGCACCCATGCCCAGTGCTACATCTTGGATGTGTTTGCTTTGCAATGAGGAAGGACAGGCATGGCAGTTTGCTTTCAGCTCCTGCTACCTTCAAGAACAGTCGGTCCATCTTTTTGCTCTTAGACATTCTCCATGAAGTCAGTGAAGCTCTGGCAATTCTACTTTGTCAAACAATTAGAGTTTGGGTGGCTTGTTTAACACATCTCTGTCAATTGTCTGTCCAGCTCAAGTAAATTTTCAACTAAGCAAATAGACCAAGGATGCGGGCAAGAAATCTCCTTGGGGATTTGGTGTGCTGAGGGGTTGCTTAGCAACTGGATACTGATAGGATTTCCATACAGCCACAGCTCACAGTCTGCACATTTGAACAAAAGGCCCAGAACTGTAGACTTGTGAAATTATTTTCATATATCATAAGAACATAAGAAGAGCCTCGATGAATCTGGCCAAAGGCCCATCTAGTCCAGCTTCCTGTATGTCATGGTGGCACACCACATGCTTCAGGGAGCACACAAGACAACAAGAAACCTGTATCCTATTGCCACTCTCTTGCATTTGGTATTCAGATATAGTCTACTTCTAGAATCATTTGTGGTATGAAACTAGATCTTCTACTGCTGTTTATTGAAATCTGACCTTATAAGAAACTGAGCATGCTTGGCTGCCCAATCCTATCCAGAACTGGGCTGCCGGACTGTGCAGATTAATTACAACAGTGGAAGTAACTTCTGCTGTTGTAAAATGGTTGCCAATGGCATGCATTCTCATGAGAAGTGACAGCTCAGCAGCTCTGTTGCTGCTTGCCATCACACCAACTGGAGCTGGTAAGTTCAGTGGTGGGGGGCAGAGGGTGGGTGAGGAGGGGGAGGGAGTGGACAGAGTGGGGGACTAATTGGATGGGGAAGGTAAATGGCTGCTAGAGTCTTTTGATCAAGAAATTGCTCCTTGCTCCAGCCAAAATTTTTGTCTCAGCCAGTCACCTTTAACTTTTGTCATCCCAAGATCATTTAGCCCTGGAATCTATTTGTTTCTTTCATCTTGAAGGGCATAATTAATCTATTAAAGCCTTCTGACTTTGCAATAAGTTTCCCCTGCATTTTGGACAAGCATGCTGCTGCTTGACCTAAGTCTCCATAGCATCTGCTTGTATTACAGCTCAAATGTCCCTGGACCATTTTTTTCTTTCCTATTCCCTAAGGCTTGCTCTGCCTTTTTGACCAATGACTCCCATAATTCGGTTTCTTGTGTGGTAAGATAATGACTTGGTTCTAGCTGTGCTTCTTTTCTAAAATAATTTTGTGGGCTGCCCTCCCTGGCTTCCTCCCAAGGGGAAGGTCCATTTAATATGGGCATGGGAATGACATTTCTGAAGAAATAGCTATCAACTACAGTACTAGCTTCACAACAAGGCTGGTCTGCTAGTTCATTATTTATTTGGGCCCACCAATGTGGGGCCTTTAGAAACAGTTCTGTTCACCCTCTGTTGGCTGTTCCTTTGCATTACCAAATGGATTCACAAACATTCCCTCTGATTGCTGCCTCTGACCTGGGATCTCCTTGTCCCCAGTGGCATAGCTAATGATCATGTAGCCTGGTGCCAAGCTCAAAATGTTGCCCCGGAAGTGATGTTGCAACCGGAAGTGACATCACACCCAGGCTTTTTAAAAAGTGAAAATTGGGAGGAATCCACCTCCTCCCCCCAGCAGCTCACCACCCACTTGCTCTGCTGCCTCCTGGCATAGCTAAGGCATCTATCTACTACTTGGGATCAAAGAAAATTTTGTAGCCTGCCCCCCCCCCCGCATAACAAAATCAAATTTAATAAAGTAAATAAATAAAAAAGTTATTGGTTCCATGCTGTATCATAACATCTCATTGGCACTCGGAACAAACAGTCTCATAGGTCAGTTTGGAGTTAAGCAAATCCACTTTTTTGTTCCACACGGCAGTTGTGTTTTCATTTTCTGGTTAATTGGCCATAACTTTTGATAGAAAACAGATATTCCAGTGCAGTTTGTTTCATTGCATAATGCATTAAATTACCTTTCCAATGATTTATAACATGATGGTATTCATGCATACCAATTTTTTCACAATTTTGGTCACTAGCGTCAAGCTCAGTTTGTTGGCCCCTAAAGCTTGATGTGCAGTGCAACTGCTACCCCCTGCACCCCCTTAGCTATGCCACTGCTTGTCCCTTTGACTTTGTCCCCACTTACCCTATCTTCTGGCTCAAAATCCTTCCAACTTCCCCCTGTACCTTCTATCTTCATGCGTTTTCCTTTCTTGGCTGGCCTCTTATTCTCCCTTCATGCTCTTCCTTTCTTTCACTTCTTGTTTCCTGTTGGACTTACTTGTTTGTTGTCCAATCTTTTCCCCAATGCTGGTCTCCTCTCCTGTCTCATGAAGAGTATCTCATTCCTTTGACTTTCCTTCCACCCCAACTCACCACTCCCCTTATCTCCTCTCTCTTTGCCTTCCTTGCTCTCCCCTCTAGCTGTCCCAGTTTTTTCCTGCCTCCATGCACTCTTAGCATCGCCATCAGCTGAAAGTTGTCAGCATCTCCTCTTCCAAGGTTGTTTGGAGATGAGCTCATCACTGAGCACAGGTCCTTGAAGCTGCAGCACCAGCCAGCTCTTGGAAGTGGTGATCCTGTTGAGGGGCCATAGAGTTATACAAATTGATATACCTCTTCAAGAGAAACTTTTATGGTTAGAACGTAGAAGAGTTCAATCACAGTTTACATGACATAAGATTGCACAGGCCTACAAAACTGAGGGTCAGAAAAGTTTTTCCCAAACTTTATGGTGGTTTGATATGAATTTGGGGTGCCGATTCCAAAAATGGCATCCGTTTTGCCCTATCACATCTAGTTTTGGAGATATAGTAGAGCCTCATTAGTGAATGGTTCAAGCAGCTTCCTCATGAGAAAGCCATGGTGTAGGCTGCCTCATGAGGAAGCTGCTTGAACCATTCATTAAAGAGGCTATGCTGTGTCTCCAAAACTAGACACGATAGGGCAAAACAGATGCCATTTCTGGAATCAGCACCCCAAGTATAACCAGGAATTGGTGTAACGTTTAAGGAAGCAAAATGTGTGTTGGCCTGTGTTATCAGATGACATGCAGCTTATCAGATTTAGGCTGCAATCCTAACCACACTTTCCTGAGAGTAAGCCCCATTGAACAAAATAGGACTTACTTCTGAGCAGGCCTGGTTAGGATCATGTCCTTAGGTGCTTTCAAATAGATAAGTGTATATTTTGAACTGACCTTAATTACTCATGATATTAGATGAGCTATATATATTAGTGGAAGTTCTGTTCCTGGAACAGGTCTGAGTTGGGCACCTAGAAACTCTGAACATAACCAGAGCTGTGTTCTGGCTGCATCTGGCAGACGTTCTGAGGGCCAAGGAGGCTGTCTAAACAACTGGCAAAACATCAGTTGTCATAAAGGAATCTTCTCGTCAAATAAGGCCTTCCCCTGTAGTATGTTATTTCTCTTTTTTGCTGGAATGAATGATTACGTGGCCATAAACGCCACCACTACCATTGAGAAATTTTCCTTGTCATACCAAAAGTGTTTTTGGTTTGTTTGCTTTTTCAAAAATATATTATTTAAATGCTTCAATGCAGGGAAATATTTATTTATTTATTTATTTATTTATTTATTTCATATGAGTTTATTTTGTATGGACTTTTTGTCATTCTTAGGGAGGGCTTATAGTTAACATGCAACTCATTCCTACGCATGTTTACTCCGAAGCCAGTCCCATTGCATTCCAAGGAGCTTTCACGTAGTCAGTGTATTTTATGATTGCACCCTGAATTGTGCAGCCTTCATATTTGGTGAGGAGGACTGCCTTGCTGGATATTCTCTATACTGCAAACTAGACTGATTCCGTACTTCTGTAAAACACTTGCTTCTCTATATTTCTCTCCCTGAGTCTTAACATACGAAGTGCAAAAATGCTTAATACGAGCATTTTTAATTAATGCTCATAAATTAATGTGGGGAAAAATTTCTTCTGGTGTTTCTTCTAAGCAGGAACCTCCGTATTAGACTCAAACATTCATGTTCCATTGTAATTCTAATCTAAAGCTGTTTTCTCTGCACATATCCTTCTGACATATAGCACCTGTTAGAAATGCCCATTCATTTTCAAAACAAATGGAATCCTATGTAAATGGTCCTTATTCAAATCAGGTTTCATTTGTCCCAAAATGAACATGTCAGTGTTGGACTGTTCACACCTGACTGGGTCTCGGTTTAGAGGGAAGAGAAGCTGCCACCACCACTTCTGTCTCCTGCTGTTCCATTCAGTTATGTTTTAGCACTCCAGGGACGAGTGGAAGGGTGACATAGTTGCTATGACAGCCACCACAACTCCATGCCCCCTGCTTTCTTTTGGACTAATATCAGCAGAAGAGAGCTTCACAGAGCTTCTTCTAGGTGCCACCCCATAGTCTGATGGCTGGAGCAATCTGTACGCACAGCCATCCCTAGGCAGTCATGGAATGACTAGAGAAGTCCATTTTCAGAAACCCCATTTGTGCTAATTTGATCAGGGGCGGGGATTTAAGAAAGAGTAAAATTATAACTGTAGCTCTCTGCAGGAGCTCTAATGCACAATAGGCACTACCTTTCATTTGTATTCTTGCCTGGGACATAGTGTTGTCACGAAACACAGCATCATTGTAGACCACAGCGATGCTGCAGTTCAGTGTGGGTAAAAACATGAAATGATTTTTCATGACAACGAACATTCTTTTTACCTACACTGGCTCTTGGCAACTCTGTATTCCAGATACTAAATATGGTGCCTTCTGAGAGATGGATGCACATGGAGCTCTTGCAGAGACCTACAGTTTTTTTCCCCCCTCTTTAAAAAGTAAAAAAAGAAACTTGACATTGAATAAGTTATAACATGAAGTTGGGACCCTCTGAGTGTATCCTCAAAAAACAGTCGATTGTGCAAGGTAGTCTGTCAATGGTGGTGGGCAGCCACAGATGATTCTTTACAATGCAAGTATTTTTTTGAAATAATTCATCATTTTCTTTGCAAGCTTAGATGACTAGAGCATGGCAGCCTGTTATTGAATTTCTTTTAAAAAGAAGTGGAGTTGGCATTTAACCAAATTGGGTTCTCTTGGTTTTCATCACTTACAATTTCTATTACCATCTTATTATCCTGTGGCATTTTCACTGTCATTAGTAAAGAACAAACCTCAGGCTCTCACATTCCATTGTCACTTGCAAGTCTTAAAAGCCAAACTGTTCTCCCTTCATATTTGAGCAGCATGTGCTAAGAGATCACAGTGTCGTGATGGATCAATTTGGATTAATGTCTGGTGCCACTAGTAGAGTATTTTCTGTGCGTTTCATTGACGTGGTGCTATGTCAATAAATTCTTCCTAATATGGCTAAGACATTAATGCCACATTCTCCAATTTAGCCTTTTAATCGTTGGAGAAAGGACATGGGTAGATCAGCTAATTGGTTGTGTTATATGGAATATGTATTGCTTGGATGTCAAGCAATGGAGATGAATGTATTATAAATGTTCCCTTCCCATGACACTTTGTGGGAAAGGCAATTCCCCACAATGAGAGGGAGAAATTCCCCACACTTTTTTACATATCTGTGTAAATGAGGAAAGTTTTCTTCCCTTCAGCATTCAATACCCATTCAACCCTTAACTTAGTACGTTGTGAGGGATTCTGAGCTTACTAATTGACGTATCACCCACTCCTTCCTCCAAAGAAGAGAAGGTTTCTTTAGAACCCAGCAGAATTCTTCTTTCTATACTGTTACATGCCCATGCCCCACTTCCCTAGGCAGTGAGAGAAGTTCCCGGTGCTGCAGTACAACCCAGGTCCAGGCTTTCTTTGGAGGAGGATCCATTGAAGACGTCTTCTACCTTTATATTTGCTTTTGCTTTATTTACAAGTCTTCTTTCAGCAATGGGCGGAGTGGGCAGTGTGCTTCTGCAAATAGCATCTGCTACCTGGGTGTTGGAAGCATTTTAGTTGCCAGCTCTTCCTCTTGGCTTTCATTCCATTCTGTGCCAGATCAAATCCTAACACACTCTTTCAGAGTCTGCCAGGTCACATGCAATCTTTATTTTCACTCACTCCCAAGAGGGGGAGGAATCACCTAATGCCTTGGTCTCTCCTCGTAGACGGATATACTTGAGGGTCCTGATGGAAGCTCCTGTTCCAGGAGCTTTTTGGACAATTAACATTTGTTAACCCTCTTTTATCAACTCTGGGCAAAACTGACTGAGCATCCTTTCAGTGCCAGGCTCATTCACAACATCAAATTTCAATCTCACAATAGTAGTTTGTACTTCCCATACCATCAGCTCATCTCATGAGGTTTCTTATTATCAGAGCAGCAGGAGATGGGACCATTGGCAGCTGCCAACTGCACCATTCTGGTCATGTTTTAATAAGCTCTAATTCAGTGGCAATTAATCTATCTGCATACATCCAATGAATTTAACAACGAATTTAACACACTCCTTCCTCCACCAACATAAAATTAAAAGAAACTAAACAACAAATCCCCAATATTCCAGATACGATAATTATTTGATTGTCTGTGCAAGAACACTAAAATACTGAAACATTTTTTTTCTGCCAAGAGACCAAACAATTGGGCATTGTTTTAATGCAACAGTTTTGAGCAGAATTTGTCAAAATTGTCTGTGTTCAACGTTTTTGATCATTCTGGGAAGACACTCAAGTAAGTGACCATAAAGAAAGAAGCATATGTGCTTTTCAGCTGTTCTACTGCATAGACTTTGGTCTTAATATAAATCCCCAGATATTGTTCTGATATTGCGTAAAGCAAGTGCAATAAGCAGATGGAACACTGATATGGCCTGCTGTCAAATTGCTGAATCTTCTTTCCCTTCCTACTCACTCTGTTTTGGTGGGTGACCTATACACAACAACATTCATTCATCTGTCTGCCAGGGCAGCTGATGCCCCACCATGGCCAGCTGGCAGAGTGGCGCCTGTGCTAATGTGAGCCAACATGCTCCTTGGAGAGGGATTGAATCAGGCAACTGGCGCCTGTGGCTCTGGTGTCTGTTTAAGGAGTTCGGTCTGGTATTTAAATAGACTGGTGAGATCCACTCAGAGGGGTTTTAAAGTTCTTGGTTATTGGTTTAGCAGACCAGTTAAAAGGAGGGGGGGGGGAATTATTCCAAGAAAGAAAACTGCACAGACACAAGCAACTTAATGTATTACACTGTGGATTGTATTTTAAGCCTACCCTTGTGGTGACTTGAATATATCAATTCAAAACTACCATAAGATGATTTCACTTCATCAATCAAAGCTACCAGTTTCAGAGTGCTGTGGATTTAATATAGAGCTTTTGGTTTAGAGGTTAAAGGACAGAATAAGAAGACAGTCTAACAGCTTTCGGAGCTTGAATTGTCATATAAATCTATTCAGTACTTAATCTGAATCTGCTCTGGGATACGTAACACATGAGTGCATATAGTACCTGTAAGCATTGGCAAAGTACATTTTCTTCAGGTACTGAGTAAGCAAAATGCCTTGCACGTAGTTGGTGTTAAATAATGGTCTAGAGCCCAGTCCTATACAGGCATGCCTCATCTGTGGGGCTTCCATTCCAGAACCCTCCCCCCATAGCTGAAACCAGCAAATGCCCACCCCTGTGGTCCAGGGGCCACCTGCAGATATGAGCTCTGCTCCCCTCATCTCTGGAAGAGCCTCTGAGCTCAGTAGAGGCCATGGACATCTGTCAACGCCCTTTGCTGGGCTCAGGCTGAGCCTTCGAGCTCAAATCACGTGACTTCCGATTTCATGGGAAAATCGGTGATGTTTATATCTGTGATGAACATACACAATTCTTTGTTGGTTAGTTGTTGAATTCCACATTTTTGTTGTTTGGAGTTTATCAATATATTTTTTGTATAGAATCTTATATTATACAGAGTTAGATCATTGGCCCATTGAGCCCAGTATCGTTCGCTCAAGCTACAAGTGGCTCTTGACAGCCTGAATATTTTTCTCCTTTTTCTAGCAATAGATGATCTGTGAATTTGTCTCTGTGACTTTGGTTTTGTCTTTTTGTCTTTGTGACTTGCCTATAAGGCAGAATTTACATCTATTCTCTTCCTCATCTAAGAAACAGCTAATTATACCATGATAATAGTTCATTATCTGCGGCTGTATTTCCTCAATAAAGCCTATTGTGTGAGCAGGAATCTAATGTGTTGCTCAAGAATCTTACCTGCAGAATCCAAGCAGGTTTTTCACATCAGTGAAGATACTTCCATGTAGCTTCCATGTCTAGTCCACTATGGAGAGGAAATTTAAAAACAAGGAATGACTGGACTCTGGCAAACTATCCTTTCAAAGTCATTGTTCAAATTCAGCTATTTTTTGCTAGTCACTTTTTACTAGTATTTTTAGGACTAAATATATCCATCTAACTCACCTATCTGCTCAACCTCAAGTAAAAGGCTTTCCAGATCACAAACATTTTATCAGGGTGAGATCAAGTGGAGCTGATATAATGAAAAAACAAGCTGCATTTCTGAAGCTCTGTGCAGTAACAAATAGAAGTGCGCACAAATAATTGCAAAGAATTGGCTGTTCTTACCTCCCTTGACTGCAGACACAGCAGCAGACCTAATGCTGGGCAAATGGGCAAATGCCCCAGATGCTGAGTCTGTGTGACTCTAGGACCATGCAGAAAGCCGCACTGAGGCTCCCAACATGGTTGAAAACTGTGCTTTCAAAAAACCGAAAGTGCAGTTTAAGACCGCGGGGAAGCCTCAGAGGGTTCTCCAGTCAGTCCTAACCTGACACAAGGCTCCATCACGCTCCAAGGTGGGGGTGACATCTCACGGGGGGGGGGATGAACTTTGCAGATCTTCGCTCCAGGAGCAGAGGGGGTAAGTCCTCCACTGTGCAGACATTCAGAGTTCATGTTTGTAGTTAGCTATAGAAAATTTGAAGAGTTACCATGAGGCCTTTAGACAAAATGTGTATGAGAGAGAAGAAAAACAGACCGTCTTTTAAAAGCAGTTGCTTAGGCTGAACATCAGCATTGCACAAGTGCATTATAACAGCAAATTAAGAGCCCAATCTATTGGACTTTAGCATTGCCACTGAGCTCCAGTGTCAATACTAGGTGTCATAAACATGCCATAAAGCACACTTACAGCCCTGTGGGATGAGAGAGTGCTGGGCCAGATCAGTGCCAGTTGGTAAGTGGCACCAGTGGCTGTTGGTATGGCTGTTCAGGGTGAGGGTAGGCATTCTGGGGCTGGGGGGAGGACAAAATGGGGGAGGGGGCAGGTGAAAGGGAATGGGAAAGGGAATGGATGCCTCCTCCACCAGAACTTGACCTCAGTGTCAGACAGAAAAGCCTAACACTGAGGTTTTCAAGTTTTCAATAGCTGGCACAGATGTGCCTTACTTGGGGGAAGGGGACACGGTGGCTTCCCAGTGCCCACAGGATACAGCAGTCACCATTTTGGTGCCACTGTTCCTTTGGGCTCTCGGGAGCATAGGATTGGGCTGTTACATGACCCACACTTTTACAGGGAATCCTTGTATTTCTCTTGTGATTCTGTTGATCAGTTCTCCATAGTCACAAGTCAAATTTATTGAGGAACAAAGTATAAAATTCCTCAGACATATGAAGATCCTCAGGTGAAAGCCTGGAGTTTCCAAGTAATTTCAAAAGTACTGCATTGTCCAGTCTTGCGACTCACAGGGCCCAATGCTGTCCAACTTTCCAGTGCCCATGCAGCCACCCACTGGCCATCCAGCCTCATCTCAGTGAGACTGCTGTCAGCTGTGAAGTTGACTGTCTCTTTTTGACTCAGTGCTTGGTGATGACATCATCACCCAGGGCAGGAGCTGTGGTTTGGAGGTTCAGCCGTCGCCTTGCCTGAAAAAGCTCAGTGGGATCAACTGCTTGAATGGGAGATCCAGAGGCCACTTGCATATCTGGGTGGAGGAGTGTAAAGGAGTCAACTGGGAAAAATGCATAACATCTTTGAGAACCTGGTCTGAAGCATAGTTGCAGCTGCCTGCAAGAGGCTTTGCAAGTGCATATCAGCAGCCAGGTGGACGACTGCACTGTGACGGGAAGGTGTGTGCCACTTTGCCTCCTTCCGGCTTATGCTGGGATCACACAACCAACTACCACATGTGGTCACATGGTCGTCAGGGGTAACACACCCCAGCCCTCTGAAAGTGAGGGGAACTCCCCTCCCCTCTGGACGGTTGTGTGACCCTTCCAGCGGCTCAGATTGAGGGAAATCCTCTCGCGTGATTGCCGGTTTCTGCCATGAAACCAGAAGTTGCACAAGAGATGTGATTTCCCTCAGTCTGAGCTCTGCAGAGGCAGTGAGCAGATGTGCACTGCCTCTGGAAAGCTCAGACGCTCCGGAGGGGAGGGGAGCAGAGCACCCCCTTCTCTGTGGAGGAACTGGATTGCGTCAAACCCTGCCTGATGACAGGGATCGCGATCCCAACATGTGTCATTAAGCAGCACATGACTGTATTTGGAGAAAATGAAGGTTGCATGACACGGAATGATGCATGGAATGGAAGGTTGCACGGAATGATGTTTGTAAAAATCTCATTGAAAAATGGATTTATGTTCAACTTTGCCTGTGTAAACCACCTTGAGTACTGAGAAAGTTGGAATATAAACACTGTAATAAATTAAATAAACAAAACTGACTTGGAAGGACCATGTGGGGGGTGCAAAAAGGACAGCCAGTTCTGTCCCTTCCCTTCTAGGTATTCTTTTTTTCCTGAAGCTGCCAATAGGGATACCAATTAGTGCCAGTTATGCTGGTAATTATTTTCTATTTAACCTTCTCTTTTGTCCTTAAATGTGTATGTTGAGGGACATAAGTGAATTTTGACTTTCAGTCCCTGAGTCAATATCTAGGCCAAAGTAGCTAACTGCTCAGTCTGAATGCTTAAACAGATGATAAAACTTATGTTAACGATATGATCCGAGGCACTCACCCTTTCAAGCTTGGCCCACTGAATTATTTCCATGTACACATATCTAGGATGAGGGGTTTGTACTCCTTATACCCTGATTATTTTAAACCATGAAACCTATTAGTGTTATAATAACCTATTCGTGGTGTTCTAACAAATAAAATAGCCAAAGGACAAAATTAAAATTTATTAAACTATCCATTAAAAGAAGCATAAACATATCAATTAACTATTTAAAAAAACCAAGCAGAGGGGCTAGGCTAGGGGAGGTGGGATAATATGGCACAAGTGGGGAAGGGAAAGCCTGGAGGATGGGAATGGGGCATGTGAAGCAGAGGGCCCTAGAAATTGTCTCAACCCCAGCACTCCCTGGTGCTTTATTTATTTGTTTGTTCTTTAAATGTCTACTCCCTTTTTCATAATGATCCCCACTGTGGCTTACATAAAGAAGCAAAATACAATACAAAGCTATGTAATGCTGCAAAGCTGTAAGCAAGAACGCAGAAATAATAGGTTAACAATACCATGAATTAGCCAGCTCCCAAACTTTGTGATTTATGGAATATAAATATTTTAGCAGCCTCCTACACGTTCAGAAAACAACAGCTTCCTGGGGCACAGAATTCCATAGAGAAGGGTCCACCAATGAAGAGGTCCTTGTTCTGTTATTGCTTTGTAGCCTTTATGTGTGACAGTACATTAAACTTGGTCAATTCACTCAAAGGACAACTAATAAATTATGTCCAGCGCAATCCGATCTTGCACTGGAACAGGCAGGCCAGGAGGCCTGTGCTGTATCCAGCACAAGATTGGGGCCAGAAGTGGCTCAACTGGAGGCAAGGGGCAACTCTTCCCCTTACCACTGGGTAAGCCACCACAGCCCCAATGGCTCTCCTCGGACTTGCGCCACCTCAGGAGGCGCTGTTCAGGGAACGGGGTTGGAATCTGGTATAACAGCCAGGTCCCAGCCCCACCTCCTGCTTCCCACCTGCCCACCCACAGGACTGCCCTTCCCCCCCCAGGAAGGCCTCCCTCTCGCCGGTTCCTCCCTGCCCTTCCCAGACCCCTGTGTCAGTTGAGCCAATGCAGCCTAACTGGCGCAAGCCACCACGGAGGCTGGATGTAGTCTCCATTGCTCTAATGTACCTCCATGCTCTGGCAAAGCTTGCTCTCAAGGAGATGCAAACATGCTCCACTGCACATTATATAATTTAAGGAACTGAAAAATTGAGTTCTTTAGTGAGGTATGTTCAGCAGGGATTTTTTAATAGGCTATAAAGGGATAGGCTCCAGTTGACACTGGAAGTCTTGAAACGACACCCTAAAAGCATTTATACTTTAGGAAAAAGTGTTATGATTTAATGAGTACATAATAGTAAATATATGATTTTGATGTCTGTCTTAAAAATGAAATATGTATGTCTCAACTCCAACAATCCCTGCTGGCCTCAGGAAGGTTATGTAGGAACTGCTGTAGCCAGCCACTTGGACTAACAGGGCTTTTATTGTATTTTATTTATTATAATATTCATATACAGTGTACCCTCTGTATCCGCAGATCCCACATCCATGGATTTGACTGGATTTGTGGATGCCGTGGATACTGTCAAACCAGAAGTGGCTGCAGATTTGCGTATAAAAAGGGCGGACTTGTACCACTTTTCTCAATAGTCTCAAGGTGGTTTACATAGACAGGGTGAACCAGAAATCCATTTTCTACAAATGCTTCCCTTCACAGTAAGTCATCATCCTGGCTGCCAACTCTTGCATTTTCCTATGCCCTCTGACTAGCAGCCTCTTTCCTTTCCTTCCATGTTCTGGTAACAGAATCTAAACCTTTGAGCATGGGCATACTGTCAGGGAAGAGTTGAGGGCCGCAGTTGAACAAGTATATTTTGAAGAGCATGAATGATCCGGAGAGAGAACTATGATAAGACAACTGATCAACATCAATGGAAGGCCTTAGATTTTCAACTAAAACTCTTCTCAAACATTATTTTATCATTTTCCTTCTACCCTCTTATATGTACTTTCCATTGGGGAATGATAAACTCGGTACCGTCAGACAAATATGGTTTTCAAGATGGATGTACTGAAAATATATAATTCAAAATGCCATACTGCAACCATAATCAGTCAGGGGGTTGTTTTGTTCCTAAGGAAGGTTTTATTGGTACTTAGAAAGTGGGAATTTTTATGTCCAAAAGTCAAAAAGCACATCAAAAAATTTACCTCATAATAGTAGCAAAGTCTCCAGCTGAGAACAAATCAGCCTCGCATGTGACAGAGCAAAGGGATGAGAGTTCCCCCTTCATACATTTGAACTAGTTTTGGATTGAGGGAAGGGAAAGAACATCAATTTGAAAGCAAGACAAAGCACACATGCTACAGAATAGTGTGTTCCAGAGTTCTCTCTGTTTCAAAGATTAACATGTTGGAGGAAGAGTGATTTTCAGTAGTAGCTGGGAATACATCTCCAAGCTTTGCAGCATGAGAGCTATATTTAAGAAACGTGACAATGGAGCTGCCAGCTTCTTTCTCTTTAAAAATTATGATAAAAAACGGGCAGGGGATAAGGCTGGCAATGCCGCCCCTGCAGATGTGGCACACCGGGAATTTGTCCCCCTTGCCCCCTAGCTACACCACTGAGCAGTAGCCATTTCGGCACTGCTGCTCTTCTGAGGACTGGGCAGTTTAGGATTGGACTACCTGTTTGTAGAATTCTCTGTATTAAACTTCCATCGTGTGCACCACTGAAAATCTGAGCACAATAATAACGAATACCTAATCAACATGTGAGCTGCCGAGTATCTAAAGTATCTAAAGTGTATCTAAAGTGTACAGACGGAAGCGATAATCAACTTAACTATAATGGATTTAGAAACCTCTTGTCATCTGGGTAAAATGCAGCCTGCAAGATGTAATCTTTTCTCCTTTGTATAGACCTATTGCCACCTTTCTGATAATTTTAGAAGATGTCATACAAGTTGAATCAGATCTGTGTGAAACAGGCAATTAACCTTGGTCTGTGCGTGAGGAAGAAAATATGGCGTTTTAAAATAATCCTTGTTTCATAAAAATGAAAAAAACCTGTCATTGCTTTAAATTGAACCTTAACCATCTCAAGCAGTTACATCTCTTGCTAGAGTGTTTAGCAAAAGGATATAAATCTTACTGTTGTACTGTACTGAACAAAGTGTCAGTGATCTTGACTGGGTAGTATTTTAAAGCAATGCCTTGTGAGTTGACTGCCCCCATAGATCACTCCAAGGAAGCACCTTAAGTAGACATCAACTGAACAGCTTAACATCAATTAATGTTTCAACAAATTATTCTCCCCAACATGAATTTTATGCCTTAAATGTTGTGGCCACATTTTTTTGCATTCCCAAAGATAACACCATCCCAAAATTTGCACACACAGGTGTTTTCTTTGCCCCAAAATGTTAGATATTAAAAAAACAAAAAACATGCTCAGGCTGTGGCTAAGTGATAGAGCAAATACTTAGCATGCAGAAGGTCCCAGGTTCAATCTCCAGGATTCACTGAAACATCAAAAGTAAAATAAACATGGGAGTTTCAGG
Organism: Tiliqua scincoides; assembly: GCF_035046505.1. Classification (NCBI taxonomy): domain Eukaryota; kingdom Metazoa; phylum Chordata; class Lepidosauria; order Squamata; family Scincidae; genus Tiliqua; species Tiliqua scincoides. The sequence continues at coordinate 22,160,423 of NC_089827.1, read as the reverse complement.
GCCCAAACCTATGCTCGGGAACATGAGTCCGTGCCGCCGAGCACTGTCACACACATGCCATCAGGCACATTTGCTGGCCTCACTGCCGGGCTCCTGCCAGTGCTAGCCCAGCACCAGCGGGTGCTGGGCTAGCGTTGGGTGGTTGCCCAACTGCTGCAGCTTGGTGGTCTCCCAGACCGCCGAGCTGTGGAACAGTAGGTGGGGTGGGAGTGGGGGTGGGGAGGAGTCGTTCCGGGGAGGCTGGCAGGGGGTGGAGAGAGGGCGGGGAGGAGGCGTGACAGGGAGGTGTGATGTGGGGAGGGGGGCGGGCTAGAGGCATGCCTGGGGGAGGGATGGGAGGTGGATTCGCGGAGCTCTGCTCTGCAGGATCCAAAGCGCTCATATAGGGCTGTATGCCCTACATGAGCGCCTTTACCTTACCGCCAACCTTTTGGTCAATGGTAAAGTGAGTAGCGCCATTGCGGGGCTACTCAGGGGAAGGGGGCAAAAGTCCCCTTCTCCCGAGGCACCTCCCGCAGTAGCTTGGGCGGTGCAGGATCTGGCGGCAGCCCTTCTCGGTGCCGCCAAGCCTGGGCGCCCTGGGCAGCTCAGGGTTGGGCTGCCTGTTTCAAGCCGCAACTCAATTATGAAATTCACTGAAGTGGGTTTTCATAGGCAAGCTTTTCTCTTGCCTTACCAAACTCATAAAACTGGAGAAAAGATAAAGACATGCTGTATCATATTTGGCACAAGAGTGCAAAAAAGATGCTTGGTGTTTAACTAGGACTGCAACCAAATATCGTGAAGTTTGATTTTTTTGTTCAAAAGTTAAGACGTATTGAAGAGCACAATTTTTCAGGAAATATATTGCTGACCCTACTCAAAAAGAAATGGTAAATTTGAAGATGGTGCCACATTTTTTGGTGCTAATGTTTGCATAAGTTGCTTCCACCCACACTCCCCTGCCCCCAGTCTGTAGTTATTTCCTTTAAAATGTTCATGTGCGTCTGTATCAGACTGGTGTCATGACATCTCCGGTGTTCATAAAACCAAGCCACATTAGGTAATACAGTTAATGAGGGCAGCCCAGCCATGAGGCTGACTAAAGTGTTTGCATCAAGTGGCAGGCTGCAGGAGGTTGGCAGCAATCTGGAGGGGACTGCCTTGCACTCTATACCCACCTAAAACCTCTCCCAGACCACTGGTGGCTACACCACCTCCCTGCTTGTCACATCTTTTCAAAAGCAAGTGGCTTATCTTCTCCCCCAGTGTTGCTGCCAAGTAGGGCCATAGTGCTGAAGGAGAAGGTAGCAGATGGTGCAATCCTGCTCCTAATAACCTGCTTTTTAATAATAATAATAATAGCTAGGTAATTATATACCGCCTTTCTGGTCATCGGATTATTCCTCTGACTTTAGGCAGGTGTTTCTAAATCCCTCAAGGGGATTTTTACAATCATAGAAGTTCTCTCTTTCAAGAACCAACATTTCAGAATGGATCTTCCTGGTTTGGTCTCACTTCTGGCCTCCAGTTCTTCCACGCAGGCTGACAAGCAGCTCCATCTCTCCCATGGAGGGCAGCCAAGACGCTTCTTGCTCACACCAAGAGCAGGTGGAATCACTCAGCTGGGCTTGTCAGCTGCTTCAAGGTTTCACCATTCTCAGTCGTTCAGGGAGCTGCCGGTGTTCTTGAACTGGCGACCATCTGATGTTATCTTCAGGCTAACAGAGGCTCTGCCCTCTAGACCAGACCTCCTGCCTCCTCCTTTTACTTCCTCTCTCACCAGCCCACATTCAAAACAAGCTGAAGTTGGAAAAATCCTCTTTGTGCTGGTCAAATCTGGTCATGTCAGTGGGGCAGGAAGTAAAGAGGTGGCCACAGCTGTGATGGGGGAACACACGCAGCAGCACCTGAGAAAAAAAAAGCATGGAGGGATGGCAAAATTGGGCTGCCTCAGGCAGTCTCCAAGCTTCAGCCGGGCTGGCAGCCAATGAAGCACAACATAGCATATGGAATTCATTATGCTGAATTGTAGAACAGCAAGATGTTGCTAAATGTCTAGACACCTCTGAAGGCCTGTATAGTCAAATGAATGGATGGAAATAAGTGAATATTCCAAAAAGGGCATCACAAATAAAATGTCTGTCCCATCCTCCCCAAAATCTAAATAAAATTTTCCCCTTTAGACCAATAAATATTCTCTTCTGAGACTCTCTCTCTCTCTCTCTCTCTCTCTCTCTCTCTCTCTTAGATAGATAGATAGATAGATAGATAGATAGATAGATAGATAGATAGATAGACTCAATTTAATGCAAGGTATTTGTGTTACCTCTAGTTTATTTTTAGTTAACAAGAGGAACTGGAATGTTTTCCCTGAACCTCACAGTATCTAAGGCAGCATCATTAAAACTTCAACTCCAAAACTGATGTTAGAATAATGTAAGACAACATGTTTAACACTGATGGCGAACTCTGAATCACAGAATAATTCAACTCATTTCAGCAAGCATTAAAAACAGCTTTTCCATTGTGACATGTTGTCAGTCTATCCATGAACACTGAAGGTTTAGCCATCAGTCACCGGACCAAATTGTGACTTTTTTTTTTTTTGATCCAAGCTCTCTTTATCAGTTTGGCAACGCTTACTGTATAGAGTGAAAGCCTTCCAAAGTGGGGTCCCTAATGGGTCCCCTGCATATCCTCTGACACTGCCTGCCTGTGGCCTCACCTGTCCTGTCACTTCACGCTGTGCTCCCATTTGCATCCCACTCACTGAAACAGGCCAGGTGAAACATGTCCAGCATGGTTCACCCAGCCTGTTTGGAAGAAGCAGCTGGGCAGACCAATGGCTGACCTCCCCAACCCTATGCAAAGGTCCCAATGGCACCCCCCCCATGGGACATCGCTGTCCACCATGTGCAAATCCGTCCCTCCCCCGCTTACCTGAAGCTTACAGAGCCTTACACAATCCCAGGCTGCATCAGGGAAGCTTCCTAAGGCTTCCTCGACGCTTTTAACTGTGCTTCTGGGAAAACAGAAGCACAGTTTCTGATCCCGTTGGGCCCCTCAGAGAGGCTTCTGCGAGGTCCTAAAGCCACGTGAGGGTCCGCACCCAGGGCATTTGCCCTATAGACTGAATGGGAAATCCACTACTTGTTGTGGAGTTGTGGCAGTTGTGGAGGCGGAAGCACGTGCAAAGAAGGAAAGGGAGACAGAAAATTAGGGTGCCATTTCTGGGACGGCTTCACTTTGGGCCGGGCCTATTAAGAGGAACTGTGGATAACAGCCTGAAAGATGTTGCGAAGAAAAAGGAAGAGCCCCAGAAAGGGAATTAGAGATCGTTGCCCATATTACTGACCTGAAAATAAACACTGACAATAAAACTACATTGAGCTCTGGGGCCCTTGTTCATGGTTGTTTATGCATCAGGAATGGTTCCCAAACTTTTTCAACTGGTGGCTCCCTTGACCTACTGGGCCATTGGCTGTGGCTCCCTATCAGGGCCACAATCCAATACATTGTATAGGGCAACAGATTTTTTGCAAGGATTCCATGGCTCCCCTGGCTGGTTTTCACAGCTCCCCAGGGAACCATGGCTCATACTTTGGGAACCACTGGGTTAGGAGGAAAGGACGAGAGTCTCTCTGACACAGCTGTCTGGCAGGCATTAGGAATGTTTGATTGAATGGTTCTCCCCTCCTCCCCCCCCCTCCCCACACACACCTCAGCCTTAGAGGTTGCTTTCTAGATGATGGACTTGAGCTTAAATTTGTGAGACATAGTATTGTTCTGTAAACAAAATGAAGTGTGTTATTTAACTCTCATTCTTGTCACTTAAGTTGAGATTGTGATAAATGGAACTAATTGAATTTATTTTAAATTGGAATTGCATTGATTCAGAGAAATCTAAAGAGGCTGGATTCGGTTTGGTGTGCCTAATTGGTATCTCATCAAGCAGAAGAAGTTGCCTGAAAGCTTTCAGAGTTTAAAGCCTGGATATAAAACAAAGCAGTGGCAGCAAAGGGTAGGTTTCCAACACAGCACCTCAGTACCCCCTTGTGGAAGTTAGCATAATTACATCCAACAATCCAAACCAAGAACATTTCATTAGACTTAATTATTAGTATCTGTCTCCTATTTATATACTCAAGGGAAATATGTAATTATCGATTGTACTGTATATGTTTGATGGTTTAGATACTTTAGCTGGTACAATTGTCAGTCTGATATTTCAGCCGCAGTGGAGTATTACATTAAACTACAAAATAATTTCCTATTATGAATCACTCAGCTATGAGACGCATAGCTATGAGACAGCTATGAGGTGCAGATACAACAATGGGAGTTTGTTCATGGCAATAGATAAAGCTGGGGATCACAAAGAAAAGTGAAGTGATATGTTTAAGAATAAAGGTGCTACACAGCAACAGACACTTTGTTTGATTTACTGCACAAAGAGGCAATGCTAAGAACACAGGGTTCTTGCGCAGGAGGGAAGAATGAAGAACCAAGAATTTTTTGGAGAGTTAAAGTTTATAAAAAAGCTTATAGAAAAAGTGATGTAGATTTCTTTATTGTGATGCTAATAAATTAATACTATTGTATTGTGATGCTTTTTTTTGTTCATCTTGTTTTCTGGATTCAAAAATGATGAGAAGAATGGAGCAGAAGAAGAAGAGTAGAAGAGAGGGAAATGATGGGAAAGCATCAGAGATACACCTCCCAATATATCTTCCTCTTGGCATCCAAGGAGTGGGGGGGGGGGCAGAGATGGGTGGCAGCAGTTTGACACCACTCTCAGTCCTCCACCTGAGGCAACAACTCTGTTGTAAGAACTGTTACTCCTTCTTGGCTTTTTATAAAGCAAACTATGAATATTGTAGTTTCAGAGCAACAAGCAGGATGAAAATACATGTGTATATAATGAGATCTGCTTCTGAATAATTTGGGGTTTTGCCTACAATAACTTGACAAAAAAAAATCAAAATAAAAACAACCAAAAAACATTCTGCTCAGATGAAACCTCTAGAAATTTTGAATGCATTTAGAAGGCTGGCACTATTTCTCAGAAAAAGAAGGTTGCACATCTTTTGTCCTGGGAATACTTATAGCATTTTCTATCAAATGCTACAATACATTTCATGAGGGGGGAAAATCCCTTTTTGTGTCCTTTAAAATGTATAGATTTTACCTATCTTTCCATTTGTGTTTGTGCAGCCCAAATTATATAAGCGTCAGTAGTATAAATGTTTACCTGCCCCTCTTTTGTCCTCAACATTCTAAGGAATTGCTGGTATGTTTAGTATATAGGTAGCAAAGATGGCTGCAGTGGTCCAAGTCACTTGCCTTAGGTAGCAAATTCTGGTGTGGTCATTGGCTCCTTTTCAGCTCCTGCCTCTTCTTAGACCAAGAAAGGTCTGTTCTGGCAGAGAGAGTAGCAACCTTTGAATTTTCTGATGGCTAGTTGGAGATGGGCACCAATATCTTATCGCTGCTTGCACCAATCACAAACAATTGCCTTCTGTACATAAGAATGTAAGAGGACCTTTTCAGGATCCGGTCAGATGATCTAATCCAGCACCTTGTTTCCAACAGTGGCCAGTCAGATGCTTCCAGGCAGCCCACAAGCAAGAGTTCTTGAAGAGGACAGCACTCCTCATTGTATGTCTCTGGCATTTGGTATTCAGTGGTATACTGTCTCTTAACATAGGGGTTCTGTTCCACTACGATAGCTGACAACTATTGATAAGAGCAATTCTTTATTAACTTATCTACTATGCAGTCCAATCCTAACTTGCGCTGGCACAGGGAGGCCAGCTGGCCTGCCCCATATCCAACATGGGGTTGGGGCCGAAAGTGGCTCAGCCAGGGGCAAAGGGCAACACTCTTCATTACCCAGGTAAAGCCGCAGCAGTCCCAATGGGGCTGCTTGGATCTGCACCACCTCAAGAGGTGGCACCAAGCTGGAGCTGCCGCGGGTTGCCCTGGACCAGGGATGGGATCTGACATAAGTGCTGGATCCTGGCCCCATCCCCACTCACCCGCTGCCCGCCCATGGGCTCACCCACCACCCGCCCTCCCCAGCTCCAAAACACCTCCCTCCTGCCCTCCCCATGCTTCCCCAGACCCCGGCGCTGGCCTAACTCAGCCGGTATGGGCTTACTGTTGCACCAACCTAATAGGGCTTGGGCCAGCATCTGGAGGCCGGTGCACATCCGTGCGCCAGCCTCCCTCCTCTTAAGTGATCACAAAAATGCTTTACAGCACTTTCTTCATCGGCTGGTGCACGGAACTTGCGCTGGCCCAGAGCACTTTCTGGATTGCACCCTAACTCTGCAGTACTATCCTTACTTAACTGGGACTAAGCTCCACCGACCATAATTGGTCTTACTTCTGAGTAGATGTGGATAGGATTAGGTTCTTCATGAATCCTTAGGTCATTTTCCTTTAGTAGCTGGTTATGTTGAATCTGCTATTCTTTTGTAACTATTAGGGCACAATCCTAACCTGCAGTTATGCCGGTATAGGTGGCCCTAGTTGGCAACCTTCAGTCTCAAAAGACTATGGTATAGGCCTACAGCACCTGGTATTCCCAGGCGGTCTCCCATCCAAGTACTAACCAGGCCTGACCCTGCTTAGCTTCCAAGATCAGACAAGATCAGGGATGTGCAGCTGTTGCTGCCAGGAGAGTGGCAAATGTGCCGTAAAGCATGTTTGCACCTCCTCATGCGGGAGCTGCGTTGGCACATTCAGATGCGCTGACGCATGGACGGAGGCAGACGCCTCCACCATGGCTCCCACGCCGCCACTTGCGTCGGCATGAGCGCGCCGACATAAGCGGCAAAGTTAGGAGTGGGGGGCATGGGGAGGGGCGGGAGGGGGTGTTACTGTGTGGGGGGAGGGCGGGGGAAGGTGGGCCTGGGGTGGGTGCGCGGGGAGCCAAGGGCGGGTTATGCCGGATCCCAACCCCCGTCCCTGGAGCGAGGGGTCCCCTTCCAGCTGCTCCGCTCTCCTTGGACTTGCACCACCTCCGGAGGTGGTGCAGGTCCGAGGGGACCCACAAGGGCACACAGACCTTACCCACGGGTAAGGGGAAGCGCTTCCCCTTGCCCGTGGCTGAGCTGCTGCTCACTGCAATCCCGTGTTGGATGCAGCGCAAGCCTCCTGGCTTGCCTGCTCCAGCGCGGGTTAGGATTGCGCCCTTAGTTTCATATAGGGAGCAATCCTAACCAACTTTCCAGCACTGGCATAGCTGTGCCTATGTGCATCCTGCAGTGGGGAGGCAGACAAGGTGGCCTCCTCAGGTAAGGGCATGTTTGTTACCTTACCTTGGGGCTGCATTGTGGTTAGGTCAGTACTGGAAAGTTGGTTAGGATTGCGCTCATACTATGTTTGTTACTCAATCGAATGGCAAATTATAAACCCAGGCTAATGTGAGTGTCCCTTGAGTTTTTTATCAGATTTCCAGCAAATATTGTACATTAGTTAATCCTCTTTGAAAGCATACAAAGCTTTAGGCTAGGCCACCACTACATCCTATGCCAATGGTTTCCACAGGATGAGTTCTATGCATCCTTTTGTCTCTCCCATAATAAGGAGCAGCTGTTCTTCTATGCTGCATGTCAGTTGCAATCCCATTATAGAAATTTACTACCAAAGTGTAAAGTTATCCCTTGTTCAAGCATTTCTGTAGCATACCCATAATGCCCACAGGAATCCTTGTTTGAATATGGGACATAAATGCAACTATCACCATCCAGTTTGAGAGTTATGGGAGGCAGTGTCTTTTTGTTTTGAAACAGTATTCTTTTTTTTTTTTTTACCCTACTTTCCGGAACAGAGTGACAAATATAAAACTTGACACCTGACTCAGGCACAAAGCATGATAATAAGACCCACAGAGTTAAATGGAAGTTTTTCAGTGCCAAATGAATCATAGTTTGAAAAAAACTGGGCATGACTCAGGTTTTTTTCTTTTTCTTTTTAAGTTATCATGAAACAAGGTGTAAAGTGCTGTCCAACAGACAACTGTAGGAAGGACACCTTTCTATTATTTTGTTTGTATCTGAAAGAAACTCTCGTTAAGTGCCATCAATAATTTGTTGCTTAGAAGAAGCATCACCACTGTGCTTCACTCTAATAAATAAATCCTTTTGCTTATGAAAACCTGACATATATATCCATTGACCACCCTGAGAGTGGTCTGCCACCACCCGCAGATAGGAGAAAGCCAATGTGGCACCAGAACCAGTCATAAACATTGCCCCAGCTACAGGCAAGCTGGGCAGGAAGGGGAGTACCGGGCAGATGGCAGGGAGATATTGCACTGTTGTCAGGATGGTTCCAACACATCCCCCTGATGGCCAGTGTGGATGTATCTTAAGAAGGTGAGAAAGAGGAAGCTCTTTACCATGTTGCCAGAAGGCAAAAGGCCAGCAAGGAAGGCCTGGAAGATTCCCTGTTCACTTTCTTGGTTGCTGCAGAGAGGGAGATTCCAGAAAAAAGTGGGCAAAGGCAAGTCCCTCACCTTTGAGGCCACATCTGGTGTGGGAAAATCAGGGCAATGGATAAGAACTTCAATGGGTGCCCTAGGGGTAGGCCAGGAGAGGCTTGTCCCCAATAGCACATAAGTGGTGTGTGTGTGTGTGTTGGAGCATGAGAAAACTCTTTACCTCCTTATCTACCCGTAGGCCAGGGAAAGCTCTGCCACTTAATTTGACTTATAGTGTATATGGGTCCATACTGCACAAAGAGTAAGACAGGCCTTATTGTGTGATCAATGGAAAGTTTAATAAGGACTATGTTACAGTGGGAGACCTCCCCAGCCCCACGCTCCGGGGGAAAGCTCCACGATGGCAACCCTCTCCAGGATGCTGCCACCTCCCTGCATGCAAATCTGCCCTCCCCACTCACTGGAGCAAAACAAAGCCTTGTGCGACTCTCAGACACACTGGAGAAGCCTCCTGAGGCCTCCCCGCACTCTTAAACTGTGCTTCCAGCAAACTCGAAGCAAGGATTCTGACCACATTGGGAGGCTCAGTGAGGCTTCCGTGTGGTCCTAGAGGCATGCAAGGTTCTGCCCCTTGGCATTTGCCCCTTTCACTTAATGACAGGTCCGCCATTGCTATGTTTATATTCTCCTCTTCAGTTCTGGAGTTCAGTGCCTTTTCATACCAGCATCCATAATGTGCAGAATCAAGGCAGGCCAGAAGATCGGTGTAAAAGCCTTTCCCAAACTCTAGTGTCCCAACTCTCCCAGTTTTTAAAACCTCCCAGTTTTTAATCATCATCAGTTGGCCTGCAGAAGAGTGAAAGGCTATTGCAGCAGATCTGCTTAGATAAGATTCATTTCCTTAGCCTTTCTGTGACACAAAAACAGATGTACCTCTGTCATTGCTCTGACCTCTCTGGCAAGACGAACAGCCTGTCTGATACATTTATTGATCAGAGAAAGGAACACTCCCTGGGAAATAAGCAGTAGATGGCGTGCTGTGAAACGGAGGATTTTAACATCTGTCCCATGCAGATGGTAATTAATCTGGCATCTCTAATGTCTGCAGTTGGGGTTGGTTGGCAACGTTCCTTTCTTAATCCAAGCACAGAGATAAACAAATTTATTGGATTGTTCAGTGGATAACGTTTTCTGACTGCGTTATCATTGCATATGCAACTCATAAATCAGCAAGATTTCTCTTCTGCACTCTTAATTGTGTTTATTACTGAAGGCATTTCTCATTTTGCTCTCAAGTTAATGGCTTATTCCCATCTTCCCCGGCTCACTTACTTGACGTAATGTAACGTTTTCCGGATCCCAGGATGTGGATGTGTTTCTTGACAAGATTATCATGATCAAACAAGGAAAATCCTCCAGATTTTTACTTCCCATTGTTTGGGTTACCCATGAATGCATAATGAAACATGCAAATGTGTGTGAGAGGGAATTAACAAAACTGATCAAATTAATAGCTTTTTTTTGTATTAAAAAAAAGAAGAAGAACATTGTGTAATTCTGTCAGATGCCTTCGATTTGGAAATATGTTTTGTCTCTGTAGAATTTCGGTTTCCTCCCCAGGTCTTTGTAGTTCACTGAGGTTTCTGGACGTTTGCGAAGTGATTTCAGACATGTGAATGCTATTCTGATGTCACAGAAAAGATATGCTCAAGCAACAGGGAAAATGCAAAGAGAGATGTTAAGCCATTTTAGCTATAATGTGTAAAGCAGCTCTTGACTCCACAGTGAAAATAGTAACTTCTATTTGCTTTACAATATAAGGAGACAAACACAATCATTCCCATCGTATAATAAACTGTCATCTGTTGAGCAGTGGAGGATTACACAGGAATTTAGAACTAGAAAGAAATGTTTGTTCTCAGTTCTGTTGTACAGTGTATCAGTGGTATATCAGTGGTATAGCTAGAGGGGGTGCAAAGCACTAAGTTTTGAAAATGCCGTGAAAGCAGCCCCTCCCCTCCCCTCCCCTTCAGAGCCATTCCAGGCAGTGGGAGCAAAATGGAGGCAAATGCCCATCCAAAGGGGAAGGAGAGGGGCGGCTTAAAACTTAGTGTTTTGTTGCCCCTCTAGCTACGCCATTGGTTACCATAATGCATGAAAGTACCCCACATAAGGCCACACCATTTCAGCTTCAGTCTGGTTCAGCTTTAGTTTTTAGAAGTGGGTAATTTCAAAAGAAAAATGTACCCCAGCTGAAACTGCAAGAAGCATCTCTGTGAATTCCTAGCTCCTGTAGGGATTGTCTCGATGGAGCAGAAAGGGAAATGGCGTGAGTGATTGAAGACTCTGGGTGAATCTGACCAAATACATCAGGAATTTGAAAGCCTCTGCTTGGGACTGTGTCAAAAGAGAAAAGAAATTATTTCTCCACTGCCATCATGTCTGTGATGTCCATCCTGTCAATTGTGCCCAGCTGAGCTGTTTAAATGAGCACAGAGGATCTTTACAAACACAATCTCTGGCTTGTGACACTGAAGATTCTGTTGCACACTTTTGCTAGACAGATTGTTGATAAAATTGTTGCATCCCATCTGACTTGGATGCCCCTGCTTTGTCAGTGACAGCGTTAGCATCTAATGACGTATCTGTTTGTTGCAGTGGCTTGGATGAATTTCAGTTTGTTTTGCCTAAGGCTGTGCTGACAGAATACTTGGACTAAATGGCTTTAAAAAAGAATTGCACACATTTATGGAGGAGAGGTCTATCACTGGCTACTAGTTGTGATCTCTACCTGCTAGTTCTGGGGCGCTATACTTATGAATACTATTTACAGGACACCAATAGCTGGAGAAAGGTATGCCTTTCTCTCTTGCTTGTGGGCTTCCCAGAAGCAGCTGGTGGGTTGCTGTGGAAACAGGATTCTGGACTACATTGAGGCTGCAATTCTATCCTCACTTGAATATAATGGGACTTACTTCTGAGTAGACATCCATTGGCTTGGGCTCTAAGTGGTCTTGGACGTGATGCAGCCAGACTTCTTATGTTCTTATCATGTACTTATCCTTCAAACCAAATGTATTTATTTAATATATTTTTCCACCATGAATGTCAGCATCCAAGGCAGCCCATGTGTGATTTGAAGGTAATATTGTGCCTCGGAAAGTTTGCATAAACACATCCTGGGATAAGAAATACACAATGACTTGTTTTTTGTTAAGACCTGTTTTGCTTGAACTGTATGCCTCGGTGGTTTCAGATACTTGTCTTTTAATATGATATGAAAACATGAGAACTAAAGCATGCTTAGATTAGAGCGTGCTCGAGATGTAACAATTAACTTATCTTTTTCACACATTCCATTATTTTTCAGTCACCTTCACCCTGCCATAAGCCCATCATTTGTTGGGCTAATGAAGAAACACAATTGCTGAAGCCAAGGATATTTCTTTTACACTTTGACTGTAAACCCCCAATGTACATGTTTATGCCTCTATTTGTAACAGAATGAAGGTGAAAACATTCCATAATGCATAGCAAATGAGATACAAACCTTGACATTTGCTGCAGCACATCGAGTAGTAACAGAAAAGAGAAGATGATCTGACGCAGTGAACTTATTTTTCCTCTGTTCCTCTCTCAGTTTAAATTCGAGGAACAATGTTCATGCAAAACATTGTAGTGGCAAGCCCGTTGTGTATCTGTCCTTTCCGGTCCAAACTGCCACATAGAAACACCAAGAACTACCATCCAAATTTCTAGCCCTGTGTTCAGATTTCAACCCTGAATTAAGGGCCCAATCCTATACATACCATCTGATATCATGGCTGGTTCTCTGCTGGAGCTGAGTGCCACAAAGCAGTCAGCATCAGTCATAAAAACCTGCGCCTTCCCACCCACGTCATCGCTTCCTGCTTCCCACAGCAGGTAAGTCAACAAGAGAGTTGGGAGGGGTGGGGAAGGGCACAACAGGCCAGGGAAGGTGTGAAGGTGGGCGGGAAGGGGTGAGGTGGGGGAATTAGGTCTGGGAATGGGGTGGGTTCAGCCGCAGGGTCAGCCACCAAAACTAACCCACTTCCCAAACCTGATCCTGCTATGCAGGTCAAAGCAGATCTATGCCAGCTATTTAGCTAGTGCAGGTCTAAGTAGACCCCCCCCCCCCGCACTGCAAAGGCTTACCCCTGGGTAAGGAAGCAATTGTTCCCTTACCTAGAGGACACCTCCACAACTGCCCCCACCATAGGATGCAGCGGTTGCCATTTTAGTGCTGCTGTACCAGTGAGAGGATGACGACGATAGATGGATAGGCTTGGGCTGTAAGTTTAGTTTTCTATCTTGGCTCTCCTGACTCATTGTGAAGGTCCCCAACATGGACATTCCCAAAAGTTGACCCAAAAGTTCCCAAAAGTTGGGGGCACTTATAATTTCATTTTCCTCTTTGCATACAATCCCTACTTCTCCATCCCTAATTAGGCAGGATAGAGTGGAAAGAGGGATGTTCTTTTTCTTCTCGCACAACACCAGAAACAGGGGACATCCACTAAAAGTGAGTGTCAAGAGAGTTAAAACAGACAAAAGAAAATATTTCTTTGCCTAGTGTGTAATTAGTCTGCCGAACTCCTTGCCACAGGATGTGGTGAAGGCATCTAGTCTAGATGCCTTTAAAAGGGGATTAGACAAATTTCTGGAGGAAAAGTCCATCACAGGTTACAAGCCGTAATGGATATGTGCAACCTCTGGTTTTAGAAGTAGGCTACCTCAGAATGCTAGATGTGAGGGAGGGCACCAGGATGCAGGTCTCTTGTTGTCTTGTGCGCTCCCTGGGGCATCTGGTGGGTCACTGTGGGAAACGAAACTAGGCTGGACTAGATGGGCCTTTGGCCTGATCCAGCAGGGCATTTCTTATGTTCTTACAACCTGAAAATGGCTAAAGACTTATAATGGACAAGGACAGCAGCTTCATACTCTATGCATAGTGCATATTTCCCACACATAGGTATCAGTATTTTAATCCAGCTAGGGACCATCTGCAAACAAGCTTTCATGCACATATTCCCAGCAGCACAGAGAATCATACTGAATGCCTGATTCTATATATGTTTTCAGAAGACTTGATAGGAAATTGGATCTTGAAAGCAACCCTGGTTCTTACACTTCAGTTCTAAGAATAGCTTTTCAGACGTTTTCCTTCATGGAGAGCAATTAAGAATATAAATTCAGCAAACCATTGTTCGTTTGGGTTGTTCTAACTTGTACAATTAGGTATGTTGAGTCAGTTTATTACAGTGAAATAAGGCATACCTAAAGTCCAAAATATGGTTTAAAAACCCTGACATTTCCCTGTCAGCTGTGGTATTGCTCTTGTTTGGGCAAATAAGGCAAATTCCATTTCTAGCAGTAGCAACTAACAGCAGTTCAATTGAGGCCAAATTGGATCTTAGGTTAACTGGGGCAAGCTGTATCTCCCTGCCTGATCCCCCACAGTTTTGGCACCTCTGTGTGCTCATGCCCCCATTGATGAAGAGGAAGACAAGCGTTTGAGTGGGGAGGCCCCCATTAATTCACATACTCACCTGCCTGCCTGCTCACTTACCCTTCTTACGTACAGGGAGAATGAGCAAGCAAGCAAGCGTGGCGGGGGGGGGGAGACAGATACCCTTCTCCTTGCATGCGCTATTCCATTTGAACCAGAAGCCATGTGGAGAAAAGAGGCTGCATGCCACACTTCTAAAAAATTAAGGGAAAGAGCAGTGGCATAAGTAGGGTTTAAGTCACCCAATGCGGGAGACAAGCACATCATCCCCATGATGGACCCATGCCATGGGTGGGGCAATGTCCTGGGCAGTGGGTGTGGAGATGCACCATGGCTCTGCTCCCACAGCTTTTGGGGCTACAACTTTTGATAGAATAGAGATGTTTCAGCATGGTTTGTTGCATTGCATTCTGCATCAAATAATATATAACATGATGGCATTACTCAAAATTTCCAAGATTTTATAAATTTTGGCCAGTAGTGGTCACACCCTCCCCCCTCCCCCCTCCCCCCCGGTGCGCATCACCCAATGTGGCCTGCACACCCTAGCAAAGCCAGTGGGAAAGGGTGAGAGCTCCAGGTTGCCTTTTCATACCCACTTGGTACTTATGAAGTGAGCAAAGAGAAGATCAGGAGTCATGGCAGCTTTTTTTTTTTCTTTTCCTTTTTGGTTCTTTTTCCAGCAGTACTGGAGGGAGAAGGGGGCAACGGTTGTTGCATTCCTATTGATAAGAACATAGGAACATAAGAACAGCCCCACTGGATCAGGTCATAGGCCCATCTAGTCCAGCTTCCTGTACCTCACAGCGGCCCACCAAATGCCCCAGGGAGCACACCAGATATCAAGGGACCTCATCCTGGTGCCCTCCCTTGCATCTGGCCTTCTGACATAGCCCATTTCTAAAATCAGGAGATTGCGCATACACATCATGGCTTCTAACCCGTAATGGATTTTTCCTCCAGAAACTTGTCCAATCCCCTTTTAAAGGTGTCCAGGCCAGATGCCATCACCACATCCTGTGGCAAGGAATTCCACAGACCAACCACACACTGAGTAAAGAAATATTTTCTTTTGTCTGTCCTAACTCTGCCAACACTCAATTTTAGTGGATGTCCCCTGGTTCTGGTGTTATGTGAGAGTGTAAAGAGCATCTCCCTATCCACTCTGTCCATCCCCTGCATAATTTTGTATGTCTCAATCATGTTCCCCCTCAGGCATCTCTTTTCTAGGCTGAAGAGGCCCAAACGCTGTAGCCTTTCCTCATAAGGAAGGTGCCCCAGCCCAGTAATCATCTTAGTCGCTCCCTTTTGCACCTTTTCCATTTCCACCATGTCTTTTTTGAGATGTGGCGACCAGAACTGGACACAATACTCCAGGTATTCAGACTCACTTTCCACAAGCCAGAAGAGGTTCAGAGCAGAAGTAGCAGATCAGAAGTAGGGCACCAGAGGGTCTCCAATCTTGTTGCTCCGCATCACCAGTTTAGGTTGCTTCATGGCCAGTCCAGGCCTGTAGGTTAAGTTGATCATCAGAACCAACTGACTAAACTTTTCTTTGAAAATAACAGCTGTGAGCATTGCAGGGGGGGATGATTCAAGCCTAATGCAATGCTGATCCAAATCTGCCCCACCCCAAAGCCTCTATTTTTTTGGAGGGGGGAGTTAAGTCAGTGCTAATGGTGGGCTTAACAATGTTAGTTTGCATTATGCCTTCTCCTAATTCCCAGTCAGTAAAAATGCTCTTGCTGTTTCCATCACAGAAAAGATGGAACAGAAAATTCCATGAACAGCCAGATCCCTTATATGTGGGCCAACAACAATTACTTTTCAAATTATTAACAACTAATGAAATGTCCATTATTATTTCTTGCAGTGGGGGGATAGAGGGAACGCCCAAGTGATTCAAAGTGCCCTTATGTTCTGAGTGCAGAAGCATACTGCCAGGTAGTATAGGGGCTGCATAGACTGAGCTGCAATTCAAGACTTTCCTGGCTTGAATTTCTCTTCTACCACAAACTCCCCAGGTGCCCTTCGACAAGTCACTCAATCTCAGCCTCAGCTGAAGTATGGGGATAATAACACTTACTGCCCAATCCTATCCTCAGTCAGCCTACCAGGTAAAGCAGCAATGACCCAGCTTCAGATATACCCTGTGGGCTGACTGGAGACCATGATGCGATGGGGAGGTAAGGAAATGAAATTCTGATGTACTCAACTATGCCACAGTCCCCAGTTGATCTACTCAGATCTGCACCAGCTCTTTGCCCAAGTGGACCACAGAGGGCATGGTGTGGTTGGATGGGGGACATAGCATATTAGTGACCAATAACCTTTCCCTGCCCTCCCCCAACCTGTTTTCCCATGACCCCAATCCCCACCCCATTCTGCCCCAATCTTCCCCCTCCTTGACCATAGCCCAACCCAATGCCAATTCATCTTCAGTGATAGCTGGGTGCCTTAGTGGAGCATGTATGGCCTTTTACTCTGGTGCTCTGCTGTGCGTGTTGCCCCTGCAGCCACAGTGCCCATCAGAGTAGATTTTCCACAAAAAAATGCTCATTCTGTCAGCAGAAGGCAACCATAGGATTGGGCTGTCATCTCATAGGGTTGTTGTAAGTCCAACATCTTAAGTGCTATCCATATCTATCTTCCCAGTGCTATCAAAGTGCTCCCAGTGATATCCAACTGGGGCATTTGGTGGGCCACTGTGAGATACAGGAAGCTGAACTAGATGGGCCTATGGCCTGATCCAGTGGGGCTGTTCTTATGTTCAAATGCTATCTGTCATTGTTTTTCTTTTCTGCCACTGGGAACCTCCAATCCCTGCTAGAGAAGGCTCGACCACTCTCTTTCTCAACCACTTTTGGTCTTCCTGTAGCAGTTTTGCTCAGAAGCCTACATCTTTTTGTATTATACATGCAGAAAAGTAAACTGCAAACAGTTCATAACTGGGGAAGCAACACTTACCCACCCTTCAGCTGCATCCCAGATTGCAGCCTATTTATTTTTGCCTCATACAGCTCAATGGGCACACCTCATAACTCAGCCTGATCTGCTCTGGCTTCCATTTTTGGTCACAGTAGAGTCACACAAAGAGAGAAACTCATTTTCACATGTATGTTAAGTATATCTAACATATTTTAAATGGGTTCAGTACCTTCCTAAATGTGAGGATCTATATAAGATACTATTGAGACTAACAGCCCAGTTTACCGTGGCATCCAGTGCATCCAGTGCACAACTGGGCAGCTGGTGGAGGCTCCTCGGGGGAAGGGGACTTTCATTCCCTACCCCAGGTAAGGGAAGTAGCTCCGCAATGGGGCTGCTTGATTCTGCAGCACCACTTGAGCCAGCACAGAATTGGAGAGTCCCATGTCAGGCTGTGTCACCCCACATGGGGCTCAGGATCTGGTGGAGCCAAACTCCACTGGTCCCATCTCCCTCCTGCCCCTTTCCTTCCCCTGCCACGCCTCCTCCCAGCCTCCGCCCACCTCCCCTGCCCCAGAACACCTCCTCCCTGACTCCCCCCATACCCTCACTCACCTCTCCACCGCTAGGTGGTCCAGGTGACTGCTGGGCAGTGGAACGTGAGCCCAGTGCAAGAGCTGGCCCAGCCCAGGCTCATTCTGGGTTAGCTCTGGCGCTGGACCCACAGTAAGGGCTCACATTTGTGACAGTACATACTGGCGGTGAGCTGGTGCACACTTTTAAGGATTGGGCCCTAAACTGGCAGAATTATTTTCATTACTGTTCCCTGCCCAGCATTTCAAATAAACCACACGTTGATATTTTATTCAGTGAAAGGCCAAGGTCTTTCATTCTGCTTTCGTGATTTCTGTAAATGGGAATCTGTGAAGGTCTGATTAAATAAACTGCAGAAAACTCATATATCTGTCAGCCTGTCATCCAGGACCCCTTTGTCCTCTTCTTTTTTTTCTCATATATGAAAAAAAATCCTTTTGACTGCAGGGCCTCTTGCAGCGTCATCTTATAAAATGTTTACTGGATTATAGGTGAGTAATGGGTCTTTGTCATGCAGCATTATAAAAATGACATGCCTTTTGTGACATACTGTCATGTGAGGGACTGCAAGCTGACACAATAGCTTTAGACTGAAGCTCTTAAAGAAGGAACTTCAACCTCATGATCTAGCTGACTATAATGAGAAGAATTGTACAGCTGGAGTGCAAGTGAAAGGAAAAGTTGTATTGTAAAGTAAGAAGAAACTGAACTGAAATGGCTGCTTTGTGCTGGAAAAACTGTAGGTGAATCCTAATTATGGTTGCACAGAACTTTTGGTCGTCGTCTCCCCAAAAATGGAGGGGCAAAAGGGCAAGTTTAAGGAGGTGGACATTTCCATAATCTAGCCACCCTACATAGCTTTTTCATGCACTGTTCACTGCTTATTCACAATTACTTCTGTCTTGCATCTGCAGCTTGGCACAATTTTTTTTTAAAGGAAGCCCTTTCCTGCCCTCGGTGTTAATGGACAGGCATTCCTGTCCTGTTTTACAGCCCTCCCAAACCATTCCCCAAACAGAGGATTGCATTTTGTTTTTGTAAAACAGTCCTCCTGTTTTGTCTCAGGCATTACTCTTACAGTAAATCACCACTATACTGAGCCATCAGGGTACACCATCCATCAGCGGTGCAGCTAGAGGGGGTGCAAAGCACTAAGTTTTGCAGGAACCATCACCATGGTGTGCAAGCAGCCCCTCCCCTTTTGGAGCCATACCCAGCGGAGGGAGGGGGAGGGCTGCAGTGAAGCTCCCTGCAAAACTTAGTGCTTTGCACCTACTCTAGCTAGGACACCGCCATCCATTGTTATATCAAGGACTCTAGTTTAATCAAATCTAGCCCAACTTAATTGTCTATCAAACAGTTATAAAATAATGGTTGTAATATGATAATGTGTCTTCTGCATTTGGAAACAAGACATTTGTGGCATTTCCACCTTAGCAACTCAAGAAGTTACCAAAATGAGCTTTGAAGCCAGCCGGCATGGCTGATCTGTAACTTCAAAAAAATAGCAGAAAACATAAAAGATACTCATGGCAGAGCACTGAATAGCATTTGACCAGAAGTAATAGCCACACTTGCTGGAAATTATTCCGTATGAGGAAAGGTTCAATGACATGACAGCCTGACGTTACCAATTCATCAGGAGGCTTGCAGAAATAAAAGGGCTTTGCATGGCCTGATGAGTCAGGTTGCCTAGTTGCATTACCATGTGCTATACTGATCACAGAGTGTACAGCAAACAACAGAATTTTGCTATGTTGCGTCAGTGAACTGCTTGTCACCGCAAATATGGCCTTCCACCGAGTCAGGCTAATTGCTCATCTGGTGCAGTTCTGCCATACCAAATCAGGAACAAGTCTTTATCATGGTTAAGGTGTTGTGAGTCTAGAATATGGACCTCCAAAGACTTAGCTAAGTGGTTCCCAAACTTTTTCAACTGATGACTCCTTTGGGTCATTGGTTGCGGCTCCTCATTAGGGCTGCAATCCTATACATTGTATAGGGCAGTGGTTTTTCACAAGGATTGTGAAAACCTTGGCCGGTTTCTGCAGTTCTCCAGGGAGCCAGAGCTCACAGTTTCGGAACCACTGGCTTAGCTTATTAGCTTGCCTGGGAACACCCTCTGTCCCCTGAGTATGAGACAACACGGGAGATACAGTTGCCTCTCATCTTTGGCACAGTTGACTTTCCTGAATTCAACTATATACACTTGGCAAACCAAAGCACGAACACACACTAAAGAAAAACAACTGTTGAAACACTGAAGGTGATTCCACTTACTAAATACATGCCCTGGAAGAAGCTTGAGATCAAAGAATGAAGCTGCTGTTCCCTGAGTCAGTCTCAGTTCCTGCTGGCGTCTCATAATTTTTAAAGAGACAGTACCTATTTTTCCAACATAAGGAAAAAGATGCAAAGGAATACCAGCAGACAGCCACTAGAACAGACAGTGCTGGGGTGAGGTTTGCCAGTTTCTCTCCCCCTGCTAAAAAAAGGAGCACCCACTTGAAAAAGTGCCTCTTACCCAATTAGCAGGGGTTCATGGATCCTTCTTCAGTATATGTCCATCCTATGAATTGAACATGACCTCATACTTCTGGCACAAGTGATATGGGAGTCTTGCTGCGCCATATCTTGTTCCACCATCTCAATTTAGTTTCTTTTGTTATCAGTTACAATCCTGTTATTTGTTGTGGTTATTATTTATTCTGGCAGCTTTTTATTGTGTTTTATGTTTTTAATCATTGTGTAAGCTGCCTTGAGTGCTTTAATTACAAGCAGAAAGGCAAGATAAAACTATTTTAAATAAGTAAATAAACCACCCCTAAGTCAGGTTCAGGTAAACTGGGAGTCTATGAGTCCCGCAAGCTTCTCTGCATTGTAATTTTCATGCAGAACATTCTGTTCAAAAATGGGAATAAGAAGCAATGAATTAAAAAAAAATATCATTAACGCTTGAGCAGGTTATTTTTAAGGTAAATACCAAGACATCCTGACACCTACTGAAGCATTTCCTTTCATCAAGGACTGCAGCAAATTAGACTTACCAAGAAAGACTTGAAGATGTGATAGTGTCTGCATATTCTGAGAAAGCCACTGCTCACATTTCAGGTTCAAGACAATGCATAATCCATGGAAGAAGCAGCGTTTGCAGTAGAAATATATTGGCTGTGCCAAGTGTGATTAAATTTCACATTTCACATAGCCTATACATTTCTAATGGCATTAATTTAAAGCAGATCAATAGGTGGAAAAGAAACTTGCTTAGAGTAGTTTAGGAGTTGCTCTTTAAATTATGACAAATGTCCCTTCTCTCCAGACACTCCTCCTTCGGTAAGTCACAAAAGAGTTTCATTCAGCACATTTTTCTTTTGTTTTACTTTGAGTGTTAAATATCTAGAAAATGGAACTTTAGATGATGAAAAAGAGGTCTAAGAAAGTATGCACTTTCATTTTACAAGCCATGATGTGTATGTGCAACCTCCTGATTTTAGAAATGGGCTATGTCAGAATGCCAATGCAAGGGAGGGCACCAGGATGCAGGTCTCTTGTTATCTGGTGTGCTCCCTGGGGCATCTGGTGGGCCGCTGTGAGATACAGGAAGCTGGACTAGATGGGCCTACAGCCTGATCCAATGGGGCTGTTCTTATGTTCTTATGGCCCAAGACCACATTCATTCCTGTGTCAAAACTTCATTTGATTTACTGTGTTGTCTCTGCTTGATTTTTCTGGTGCTGAGTTCCTGCGTAGTTTGACTTCAGGCACTATATGCCCATGGTTCAAGGCTTTCTTTCAGTCTACATGAGAGACGTGAAGGTTTGGGGAGAGGCGGCTAAACAGAAGGATTATGGAAAAAAAAAACTATTTCTGTTTTTTCCAAGTCATTTTTTACCCCAGTTTTTCTTGAGAAAAAATTTGAAGTTTGGGAAAAGCACATATGAATGATTTTCTCTTCTAAAAGAATGAATGAATTAATCTTTTTAAAGGCAGGGGATTATAATCCCAGTATAATGTGAATATCTAAAACTCAAATCCAAGATGCATTTCTGCACTTGAAGGGTGCCATTAGCACAAGAGCAGCATAAGAGGCCTTCTTACAGTGGATTCTTATCTGCCTTTGTCTACTGACATTTAGACGTAGTTTGAGGGAGAAGATACTAGAAATTATAACCCTGACAGCACAATCCTAGCTTGCACTGGAAGAGGAAGGCCAGCAGGCCTGCCCCATATCCAGAGCGAGTTTCAGGCTGCAAGCTTAGCCTGAAGCAAAGGGAAGAACTTCCCCTTACTCTGGAGAGAGTCACTTCAGCCCCAATGGGTCTACCTGGATCTGCACCACCGCAAGAGATGGTGCAGATCCAAGCAGATCTGAGCAACCTGGAGCTGCCCTGTGCTGCCTGGGAATGGTATCATCACAAGTGTCAGGTCACAAGTACCGGATCCTGGCCCCACCCGCAGCTCTCCTGCCAGCTGCCCATGGGTCTGCCTGCTGCCTGCCTTTCCTCACCCTAAAACACCCTAAAAAGGTCCTGCCTGCTCCTGTAGAAGGTAAAAGAAAGTTGAAAGACAGAGAAACTACAGAGACCTCTTGTGGATAGCAAAGTCTCACAGAACAAACTTGAGACTGCCCGCCCACAGTGGCGGGCGCCCACTGCCCGCCCTCCCCCCACCCAGGAATGCCTCCCTCCCGATTCCCTCCTGCCTCCTCCCTGCCCACCCTGCGCCGATGCAAGGCTCGCTGAGGAAGCTGGCGCGGAAGCTTGTGTCAGCCTCCATAAGCTGGCGCACCTCTGTACACCACCCCGGCTTACTCCACATTTGCGACCCTCCTAGGCCTCTTTTACGGCACATTTGCGACCCTCCTAGGCCGGCGCGAGGGACTTGTGTTGGCCCAAGTGGAGGGCAGGATTGTGCCCTAAATTATACATAATGCAATTAATGCTTCTAAAATATTAATTTCAGAACTGATATGGAAATATGCATTATCTATATTTAAATTTTTCACAAAATTCTGGGTTTTTTTTCTCACACAAAAATGGTTTTCTCTATGGCTTCAAAATTTTGCATCTCCAGCCTGAACCATCTTTGTTCTTAGCCAAGAACCATAAAGTGCTGTGAGCCTATTCCTGACATATTGGGGAATATGCTCTCTCTCTCTCTCTCTCTCTCTCTCTCTCTCTCTCTCTCTCTGGTCTAGATTTTAAAACTTTCCTCTGAAGGGTAAAGACAAAGACAATTTATAGAATTTAATCCCATTGACCTTCTGCTGCTTCACTTTAAAATGAACTTTTAAAAACAGTTAGCCAATAAAATAGTGATACAACTCTTGAGTCTTCTATTTTCATCACCCTAAAATAATATATTGTTTTAATAAACTTTGTATTTACTGTTGGCAGTTCCTGTACCTCCCCCCCTCCAAAAAAAAATAGTTTACGGAATTGTCTGTGTTCTCCAGAATACATTAAACTCTTGCGCTTTGTATTCACCCATTAAATTTTTATAGAAATGCCTGGCACAAGAATGTTATTAAATCATTGCAAGCTATTGACTCCCTTGTTTTATGTCATTGTTAAATATACAGTGAAGAAGTGGAGTGACTCAAGCTGGAGGATGCAAGAACAAGGTCATAGCTATACTATTTGATTGGAACAGTTTTGAACTCATCCTATGAACTAAGCAAATGCCCCCCCTTTCATAATACAGTTTCTAAAATTCAGCATATGCATTGCACATGTTAGTATTTGAGAAAAGAGAATCCCACTATCACCCATTAACAATTTTCACATAGGCTCAGCTCCTATATCTTTTAAATCAACAATCCTCACTAGTTATTAGACTGGATAAGCCAGGCTGGTGCATCCAAAAAAAGTGACCTGAGATTGAACTTTGCCAGCCATCTACCTAATAGGTAGAAAAGGGGGGGGGGGGAATGAAGAAACAATATACAGGTGTCCTTCCCATATCCACAGATCCCCTATCTGTTGTTTCACTTATCTGCAGTTCTCAAATTCCTGCCATCAATCTAATAACTCACCACTCTTCATCTGCAAACACTTTGCAAGTGAACACTTTCTGGAAAAAGAAGCAGACAGCTGAATGCTAGACTCCTGACTGCAAGAGGAACTCTAGAGGAGGCAACAATGAGAACACTAAAAGGAAGCAGCAGAGTCCAGCATTCTTGATGTCTTTCTGCTTGCAAGGCATTTGTAAACAAAGAGATGAGGCATGAGTGTGATGGGGAAAAATTTGAGAAGGTTTGCTACTATCTGCAGTGCCAGGTATTCACTGCAGCAGCAGGAACATATTCCCATTGGTATGGGGGGGGGGTGTATTTTTGAATCAACTGGTGGCCCTAATAGTCATGTCAGAAAAATGTGTTTACCTCTACCGACATACTGGGCTGGCCCACTACTGCTCTCTTCTGTAAAACAGGAGTCATGCGGAGTCAAGAAGGGTTGCCTGACCTGTATCAGATAATTTGTTAATATTATTAGAGGAAAACATCTGAAACAGGAATGGTCAACAGAATCACTGTCAGCAATATGGTTCCAGCAAAGTCAAAGTGGTCTGAAGATAGACAGAGACCAGCTATAAAAGGAAGATCACAGACATCATTAATTAGCCAATTATATACAAAATTTGTGGATCAGAATTATAGAGACAGACCTTTTCCACTGCTCAGATTGAACTGGGTTAGTTAGGGCATCTCGGTTTAAATGTGCCACAGCAAACTAGGGAGTGCTATAACCAGCATCACATTTTACTAGAATTTCCTTGGCCAAAGATCTAATTTTTTCAGGTGCAAGAAATACAGGCATGTGCCCCAACTGCTCCTAGTTACCAAAGTCAGAGTAGGGTGGGTTTTTTTTTTCCTTTTGGGGGGGGGGGCGGCGGGATATCATGCCTCGTAAATGTCTGAATTTTGTCTTTATTTTCCCTTTGGAAAGATGTTGAAGATGCCTTAACAGGTGTCCTTATGCATACATGTTTGGTAGAGTTTTTCAGGATTCAACCTGCTGCCCCATGTTTCTAAAAGTTAAATCACTGAGGAAAGAAGTGAATGTATCTACCAGTGATCTCCTAACTGGAGACTGCTGGTTACTGGGAAAGACTTCCCCAGTGCGAACAGAGTGTTCCGCTGGGGAGCCTCCATATTGTGCTGCCAATCTCCTCCAAACTGCATGCCGGCCAGCCGCGTCTGCCCAGAAATCCAGGCACAAAGCCTGCTGGGGTGACTGAACCCAGGAGCAGTTGACCGGCGTACAGTTTGGGGGATATTGGCGGATGGTAAGGAGGCCCTCTGGTGGAAGGGAATTGTGCCCTAATAGTGTTGGCGATGCATGTCTGCTCAGAAATAAAATCTTATTGTTTTACTCTCGGAAAAACTCTCAAGGGTTCACTCTCAGGAAAATGAGGATAGGAGTGCAACCTTAGGCAACAATTATTTGTGAGAAATAAAGTTTTTTCTTTAAAAAACTTTTTATTAGTATACAGTACTTATTTTCATGTGTAAAATATTGGAAGGTGCATTGGAGCATGTCAATCATACAGGAGGCGAAACAAAACTTAGGCTGTAATCCTGTGCCTGCTTACCAGAGAGTAAGATCCCAAATCTTTGCATGTCACCTCAAAAGTAAGTCCCATTATATTCAATGGGGCTTAGTCTTGAGTATGGATAGTATTACAGCCCAGTTCTCTTTGAACACTATGGCACTTATTTCTGAGGTAGCATAGGCTTGCACTGTTAGACATGCAGCCTTTAGAAATGTAAGCTAAGTTCCCATGAAGGTTGTTTTGGCTCATATGAGTTACGAAAAGTTTACAAAAGTTTTGGAAAATATTGGTAAGTCGTTCTTAGGAAGCCAAGTAATATAATGATGGGCATAACCTACAATCCTAACCACACTTACCTGGGAGTAAGCCCCATTGATTATAATGGAACTTGCTTATGAGTAGATATGCATAGGATTAAGCGCACAATTTGATACCTCCTTGACTCAAGGAAATCATCTAAATACTTTTGAGTTTGGAGAGAGAATAAAGTAGTCTTTTGTATATTGCTATGTGTTCTGCTTTTGTTAGGTAAAATTAAATCTACAACACTGTTCATCACAGTGGAAGCTTTTAATTCTCACATTTCAAAATCTCTTTTTAAAGCATGCTGTTTTAATTTGGAAATATAGATCCCATCTACATGTTTTTGCTTATCAGAAAAGAATAGTATTTATGGTATTAGTAATAGTATAGTATTAGTAATAGTATATAGTATTAGTAATAGTATAGTATTAGTAATAGTATTTATATTCCCCTTTGTGCAGGGGAAAAAAATTCCACATATAGTCAATAAACCATCTTCGGATCAGAGAATTCTAAGCAACCAATGGAATTCTATTCCATATATTAACATTCAGCCCCCACAGTATTCCTGGATTGGGTTGGTAGATTTGGTTACAGAACGTTTTTTGACTGGCAGTGTTTGCTGGATTGATATTTGGGTGCATGTCAAATAAAGCACATCACAGCTGCTATCATCTCTTGTAGGCAATAGCCATCAAACTGTTTCCTCTGTAAGCCATTATTGTTCATATTTTTCTGGAAGCACTGGCCCAATGTGTCAGTTATAGAAGGTCCAATGGTTCATATAGTGTCTGCGACTCAGGTCCAAGAAGACCTGAGTCGCAGACACTATATGAGCTCCAGTGCAAACTGCACCTGAAATATAATAGTTACAATTATCATTAACTAACCATCATCAAACTGTCTATGGCAGTGTTTCTCAAACTGTGGGTTGGGACCCATTAGGTGGGTTTCGAGCCAATTTCAGGTGGAATCCCATTCATTTCAATATTTTATTTTTAATACATTAGACTTGATGCTACTATGGTATGTGACTGCATTTGGGGAAATGTTACACATCTGTACTTTTAACAGGCTACTATGTATATGCTTTTAACAATGATAGTAAATGGGACACCTGGGTGAGTGCGGGTAGGATTGCAACCTAGGATTGTTAAAAAATTTCCTGCTTGATGATATCACTTCTGGTCATGACATCACTTCCGGTGGGTCCTGACAGATTCTCATTCTAAAAACTGGGTCCCGATGCTAAAAGTTTAGAACCACTGGTCTGTGGCAATATGGTATCATAACCATAGAGGAAAGGTGCCACCCCTTTATGGCATCTCATTTGTCATATTCCTTTTTTTGACAACAATATTAGTACACATGCTAGGAAAAGAATTTAATATATCATGTGTCTGCCAACATGCAGATTAGAGAGCCACCTGACTTCTGAATGTGCCTTTATGGAGAGAACTGTTTCAATTTCAGGGTAGAGGAGATTCTCGGATACATAGGCAGTTAAATAGGGGCAAAGTACATTTTTAGTATTTCTTCATTATTTTAATACCTGACAATAGTAATAACAAAGTTATTCAGGAAAAGTCACTTTTTTCAAAGCAAGGGGATTTGTGGCTTTGACATACATACTTTTTACAAATCTTTACAAACCTTATCAATAGTTTCTGTGTGTAGATCCTCAAGGGGCTAGTTATACACAAAGAAAAGTGCAGACTACAGATGGTGTCCCCTCTGTACAAAAATATTTTCAGCACATAACAACTGGCATGTCAGGGTGAAGACTATAATATTTCTCCCTAACATCTAGTTTCCTGTGTGAATTTTTTTTTTTTTTTTTGGGGGGGGGTATCAAATGTGAGTCCTCACCTGTGATCAGAAGTGATGCACTCCAGAAACAAGTTTAGTACCTACTCTGCTATCTGTAAGAACTATACCTGAGCTGGGCAGTGATATAAATTCTCAGGACCAGACAGAATTTGCACCAATACACCAGTGTGAATTTTGTATGATGACGCTGCATTTTGCCATATGATTAAATAAAAATAACCAATGTTTCTTGTGAAAACAAAGTTGAGAATAATTTGTACAGGTGACATCAATTTATCCTGCATAAATAAATCCTCCATGGTTGATTGCATGTTGTATGCATATTGAGTCAACATAGTGCCAATTTTTTTTTTATCATCCTACCTTTATTGGCATAATGGTGCCAATTTAATGACTTGTTTCTTCACTCAGACCTTTCCCACAGGATTTGCTTCCTGTACCCCTTCTATGTTCCATTATTTTTCCATGGGCATTGTGCTTCTTCTTAGGTCCTCATCAGTTATTCAATGGGGAAAAGTGTCAGTGAGTCATATCTGTGAATTTCAAACATGTGGGACATGGCACACTCAATCCAATCTGGGGATTCTTTGTAATTGCACTAGTCCCTCTTCCAGTGCTGTCAATCATCCTTTGGCAGACTTCCTGTGTCTGCATGTATACCAGCAGCACTTTCCAGCCAAAAGGGATAGACGTTCCCCTTGGCCAGCTTGCCTGCTTCCTGTGCTAGCAATTTTCTTTCTACTTATTATTGAAATTATCCTACAATTGTTTTTCTGGATTACAGCAAGTCAGAGATAATCAATCCAGCAAGATATAGTACAGCGCTATGGACCTGAGGCATATGAAAACTCACAAGATCAATCTTTTTTGTTTCTCTTGAAATTCGTTTAGATGTTTGGTGCAATCCTAACCAACTTCCCAGCACTGATGCCTGCTGCATTCTGTGGGGGGGAGGGGAGCAGTCCCAGAGGCCTCCTTGGAGTAAGGGAATGTTTGTTCTCTTACTTTGGGGCTGGGTTCAAAGATGTCTAAAAATTCCACTAATTAGTTTGCACTCACCATTGTTAAAGGCCAGAGTTCTGATCTGATTCCTGTGGCAAGTACGTATATTCGTTGACAAGTGTTTTGGTAATTCCTGAAAAACATGTTTATCATTTTGCTGTAACACATTAGGTAGTAAAACAAACCTTAAAAGATGTTCAAAAATAAAGTTGTACTAGCAGGAGAGGAGAGAGCACCAGAATATTACAAAGCTCATTTAACAAAGTTCACAGCAATAGCTGCCAGGAGGTTCAGAGTTGTTCGGATTTACGACGCTTGGTGGGAGGGAAAATGTCATTCGATGCAAATTAAAATGTGAGTTGCAAAGTTAAGGACAACTTAACTTCACAGATCAGAATAAGTAGAAAACACTTTTGGTATGCATTTGCATTGTAATTGGAAATTGCCTTTCCGAAATGATGATAATTAATGCCTAAAACATGAATATGCTCAGAAAGATATATGCAGTTTATTCCTGTATAATATCTCTAGGATGATGAAAACTACTGCCAAGGCCATCTCTTGAGATCAGTAACGTTCTTCCCTAGAAAATTGAGTACAACAGGCTTAATTATCTTTGTATTTTCCAGTGGGACTGAGTGGTTTTACTTGATATTTTATCCTCATTTGCTGATAGAGTTTTTTTTTTAAGCAAAAACTTTGGATTTGAGTTTGTTCTCATGATTATGTAATTTTAAGATGAAAGTGGTAGCACAGGCCTGATCAACTCATCACCCGCCCAAAGTTGATTTCAGCTTACCAGTCATGTAGGGTGGCCTAACAGGAGCTCAGTGGTGGACCTCCCCAGCCCCACACCCTGGGGCAAGAGCCCACGATGGAGCTCCCCACGGGCTGTCACTGCCCCTCCTGTGTGCAAATCCACCCCCCCCCACTCACCTGAGGCTCACAGAGCTTCATGCGACCCAGGGCTGCATCGGGGAAGCCTCTCTGAGGTTCCCCAATGCTATAAATGGTGCTTCTGGAAAACCAGAAGCCCAGTTTCTGACCCAATTGGCAGCCTCAAAGAGGCTTCTGCATGGTCCTAATGGCTCGCGCCTGGGGCATTTGCCCCATTGGACCTAATAGTAGGTCCAGAACTGCAGGGGCTCAATCTCTGAAGTGTGGTATTGCCTCTAATGAACAAATACCCTAGGAAAAGTCTCTTTCTAGCACTAGTATTTCCTAGGATTGAAAAGGAAAAAGAAGAATTGGAGCATATTAACCACTAACTTGGGGCTTTGGGTTTGGCCTTTGGGTTTAGTAGCCCAATTCTAAACTCCAGCAGTGCCAAAGTACAGAAGTGCTGAAATAGCTGCCAATACTCGTATTCTGCAGGGCCAGAGTAGCTGCTGGCATCTCCTTGGGGTAAGGGAACATTGGTTCCCTTATCCTGAGGAGACCTCCAACCTACTGCTAACATGTGCTAGATACAGTGTATGCTGCTCAGCCCCACTGCCTCAGTATTGCTTAGCATTGGGCTATCAAGGCATTATTATTATTTACTACTAATAATAATAAAATGGGAGATTTGCCCTAAGACACTTACAATCTAAGTTTGGCCAGTGGGGAAAGACAGCTACTGGAAGGGAGTGACAATGGTAATAAGACTGAGAGAGGGGGAGGAAGAATGGGAAAGATTTGAGCAACAAGAAATTATGTTATCAAACATAGGTTTTACAGCAGATGTTGACTAACTCAGGTGAGGACTTCAGTGTTGAGCCAAAGAAGTGGAATTTGAGGATAGGGTTACAGAACAACCTGAGTTCTAGAAGAGAGTTTTGTGCATAAGGGGTATCAAGGGAAAATGGACAGTTACACATTTGGTTGGCAGTAGCATTTAGGAGACAATTTTTGGTTGCTGCTTAGTCCATAACTCAAATGGTGACCTGATAGAGATGCACTTATCACCATCCTTATACTGTTTTGGGAGGGGGGGCGGGTTTGCAGAAAACAAACCTCTTTCCTTCAGACCTTGGTACAATCTGCAGATATGAAAGAATATAGTATGGACCCATCTTGGTAATTCTTTTGCCGAAGTCTTGTTTAGCATAGAATCTGTTGATACCCACCAGAAGTCATTCATTAACCTGTAAGTGATGCCATGGCGGGAAGTGACATCATCAATTTAGGCTTCAAACCTAAGCCGTGATCAGCCTAAGGTCCCATTATACAACACCCCGTGCTGTTACTTTGCATAGCTTGGAATTCAAACATTCCAGCTGGGAAGTCAAAGCAGAAGGCAGGCTTGGATCCTTCTCCAACTCCACAGCCCTCCCCCCCTTTCCAGCATCCCATCTTCCCACCTACTCCAGGCAAAGCACCATGTCTCTCTCCCACCAGGAGCCTACCCTGCCCAGCAGCCCTGTACTTGAATTTTCAGCTATTTTCAATGGCAGCTGAGCTAGGTGCTCTGCAACCCGCCTGATATTGACTTGTGACCCACCTGGTGGGTCCTGACCCACAGTTTGAGAAATACTGGCCTAAGTCTTACTGATCACAATGGGCTTACTTCTGAACAAAATAAATAACACCATTTTCAAATACCTCTGTATACCACCTTTCCCAGGCTCAAGATGGTTTATAAAACTGCAATATAACAATTCTTAATTCAATATCAAGTTAGTATAATTTTATAGCAAAAAAACAGCAGCCAAGAAACAACAGCACAGGACAATTCTCCATCAAATCAACCTTAAAAAAAAACCCACCCCAAATAGGTGGGTCTTTCAGGAGACTGGCAGGGCAATGACAGTTGTGACTGGGAATCACTCCAAAACTTAGGGGTGATTGCAGTAAATGTGCAGTATGGTGAGCAACAAGACTGTGAAATGCTGAACATTGTTAGAACAAGAGGAGACTGACCTGTAGCAGGAGCGCAACCTCCTGATTTTAGAAATGGGTTGTGTCAGAATGCCAGATGCAAGGGAGGGCACCAGGATGAGGTCTCTTGTTATCTGGTGTGCTCCCTGGGGCATTTGGTGGGCCGCTGTGAGATACAGGAAGCTGGACTAGATGGGCCTTTGGCCTGATCCAGTGGGGCTGTTCTTATGTTCTTATGTTCTTATGTTCTTAGGTAGCTAATGCTGGGTCAGGCAAGGCAGGACTTAGGACAGCTCCCTGCACAAATTTCATTGGGACAGCAATGATAAATACCTTTGCTTTGATAAATACCTGAGTTCAATAGAGCACTAACCTGCAAATAAACTCTACCAAGCGCCAAAACTCTGCTCCTGTCTGCAAGTTTAGCACACATTTAAAGGATTTTGACTCAGAAGTTGGCAATTCAGTCTTGCTGGGTAGTCGCAGATGCATCCTCTGTCTTCTTCGCTGGGAGCTTACAGAAGAGTGAGGGACCATCATCGGCCATTTTGCGAGCACCGTGGCAACCCCATTGCCAGACCCTGCTGTGCCTGCCAGACAACATAAGGCAGCAGTGGGGGTGGAGTGGGGAGGAATGGGGTAGAGAGGTGGTGGGAGGGGGTGGATCGGGCAGCAGTGACACACACCAGATCCTATCCCCTTTTTCAAGCCTTTCTGTTGCAGGTCCAGTAAGACCCACTGTGGACCAAGAGGTTTACATTCCAATTGTAATAATTAATTTTTAATTAATACTAATTTCCTTTTCCCTTCAAAGTGCCCTGATCCCCCCACTAGATACAGCATGTACCTTTTGCATATGGCGGCATTGGTGGGGGGAGGAGAAGGATAGGATTGGGTTCTTAAGCTTATTCCCTGAGCTAGCATGCAGAAATCCTCTTCCTCAGACTGGACTTCTGACCTCTCTGAGACAGATAATGTCTGGGATTTTTTGCACAGTAAATGTGCTGCTGACTAACCACAGCCTAACTATGATAGGCATCCAGAATCCAGATTTCTAGGGAGATTGACCCTTCGAGCCTGCTTAAAAGGGGTGAAAATAAAACCCTGACCATTGACTGTGATTGCAGCAAATTGGGTCATAAGCTGAAAGGAAGAAAAGCTATCCATTATATTTTTTTGTTTTTCCCTCCTTGATGGCAAACTGAGAAGAAATAGTGTAGCACACCCTTCTTTTTGTGTTTGTTCATTTGCTTTTGCACTAAAAGAAACCTTACAAAAACACAGATGAAAGGACTCCACAACCAGTTGAAGTTCCCAGCCGCCTAATTGCATTCAGAAGGCAAAAGCTTAACAAAGAAAAACCATTTAAACAAAAGCTAATAAATCTCAGCAGGTTGCAACGTACTAGAAGCAATAAAAGAAATTCTGGTTTTGCTCAAGTGGATTACATCCACAGAATTCAATTAGAATTGTGGACGTGCAAGTGTTTCAAGGACACTTGAGACCTGATCCAATCCCCCCCAGCATCAGCGGTGCACTCGCACCACAGGCAGTGGGTGTCATGAAAGTACCATAAGGCATTTTCCTGCCAGCAGTAGACACTCAGCGCCGGTGGAGAGGCCAGAACCAGGTGGCACTGGGCTTCAGCGCCAGAACAAAGCGGGCCTGGAGCACTGGGTGGTGTGTATCCCAACTGGCCAACGGGGAGGCTTTTGGGGGAGGGGGAGGGTGGGGGAGAGCTGAACTCAGCGGAGGACGGGTGGGCCAGCGGGTGGATCAGGTCCGGAAGGGGAGTGGGGATGGCAGCAGAGGCTACTCCAGTTAGCTGGCACAAGTCTGAGAAGCCCTGTGTAGGGCTTCCATGTCAGGCAGAGACAAAAGGATACAGTGGAGGCCTCCTCCACAAATCCCCCTCCCAAGCCTGTCCATAAGAACATAAGAACAGCCCCACTGGATCAGGCCATAGGCCCATCTAGTCCAGCTTCCTGTATCTCACAGCGGCCCCACCAAATGCCCCAGGGAGCACACCAGATAACAAGAGACCTCATCCTGGTGCCCTTCCTTGCATCTGACATAGCCCATTTCTAAAATCAGGAGGTTGCACATACACATCACGGCTTGTAACTCGTAATGGATTTTTCCTCCAGAAACTTGTCCAATCCCCTTTTAAAGGCGTCCAGGCCAGATGCCGTCACCACATCCTGTGGCAAGGAGTTCCACAGACCAACCACACGCTGAGTAAAGAAATATTTTCTTTTGTCTGTTCTAACTCTGCCAACACTCAATTTTAGTGGATGTCCCCTGGTTCTGGTGTTATGTGAGAGGGAAAAGAGCGTCTCTATATCCACTCTGTCCATCCCCTGCATAATTTTGTATATCATGTCTCCCCTCAGGCATCTCTTTTCTAGGCTGAAGAGGCCCAAACACTGTCCCAACTTTGTTCCACCCTCCCCTGGCCTTCCCCACTTCCATTCCATCCTCCCCCAGCCCCATCACTGCTCAGCACAGCACGCACCTCTACCAGCGGCAGCAGGTCAGATTACAGAGCCAGTGGGACAGCGCAGGCCTTCCCAGCAGCACAGCTTGCTCACAAGTCATCACAAATGTGCTTTATGACAATGGCTGCTGCGCTGACATAAAATTAGATTAGGATTGCGCCCTGAGTGGAGGAATCAGGATCAGTGGATGTTGGAATTCATAAATTTATGAAGCTTTCTCTTCTGCATGTGTCATAAATTCAGATTTAAACATCAAAAACAGGTTTGGGGACTTGGCCCTAGTAAAGTCATGCTTAACTAGGCCTGAAGCCTAGTGTAGCGCATAGCAATCTTTTTGTAACTAAATGCTTCCAAGTTGTTTCTAGTGATGATCCCTGTACCAAAAATTAATGGGAGCGAGTAAATCAGAGCTCACCCATGTCTAACACTAGTGTAGTTGTTTATTTAGCATTAATGTACGTGAAAGGACACTGCCAGTGTTTTACATATAACACCTCTCTGAAGAGACATCCCTCTTGTAGTAATGAGTTTTTTTATGAAAGGAGCGGTAATTTTCCACAGCAGGTTGGTAAGCATAAATCAGCAGAGTTGCATTTCAAGCACCCATTCTTTCCACTTGGTCACCATATGGTGCTGTAAACTGGGCTGGAAGATAATCTCTTTATTGTTAACAGAGTCTTTTTTAATCAGGTTCATCTTGTACTGTGTTGTTAAACATTACCTGCCGCAGACGTTGGATGCTGGAATTCATTTTGTTGTAAGAAACTGTATGAAAGAGGAGAAAAAACAGAGCACAGTCTATAAATATCAGTCTCTTGGTTAACCCTTATGATGATGCCTAACCATGCGCCTTTATGAACTTGCTATTTTAACCCAGCTGAATTACAAGTTAATTAATATATCAGCGTAATCCTACCTAAATTTCCCTGTGCCGATGCAGCCACGCCAAGACAGACAATGCATTCCACAGGGAATTTTAGCAGTTCTCCTTGGGGTAAGGGGACATTTGTCCCCTTGTCCTGGGGAAAGCCTAGCTGCCACTATGGGTCAACTTGAATGTGTGCCAACGATATCACTGGTGAAAGTTGATCCATGTCCGCGGATCAGACCTGGAAAAGAGGATAGATGTGGCATGAACCACCACCACTGATCCTGGCTCAATCTGCCCACCCCATTTCCCCTCTCCCCACTCTGTTCCACCTCTCCCCACTCTTCCCCCTCCCCTACTCTGGACTCACCTGCTCCAGCGGGTGTTGCTCTGGCCACTGGTACTGCCAGGAATTTCCACTGTCTGTTCTGCTGTCATAAATACTTTCAACTGAATTGAAGTTTATTAGTAAATACAGAAACTGGAAAGTTGGACCGTGCCAACTGGCTCCCACCCTTGCCACCTGTATGCCCAATTCCCACTTGTTCAAATTAGTGTAAATGGGCTCTATGGGCATATAGGTAATGCGTGTCAGGCTACTTCATACAAGCAGCAAACCTGATGACCACTGTTCCTGCTAAGCTACACTAAGCTCAGCAACTTGGACGTCAAGCACTAATGTCAGGCTTTCATGGTAATTTTTACTGCTGTCTTATAAGAATATTTGGTGACAGTGAACAATGCTGGGAGGGCATAACAGGGGTGGGGAGTGGGCAGATAGGGTCCCAGGAGGCGTGTGTAACCAATGGTGGGTCTCCAGTCTCATTCATTCATTCATGTATGTGTGTGTGTGTGTGTGTGTGTGTGTACATATGTCATAGCATGGAAAGGGTTGAAGGCCACTGCTATACACACTTACATGGGCGTAAGCCCCAATGAGTTGAATAGGACTTACTACTGAGTAGACATGCATATGATTGCTTTGTGAGTGTCCCTGTTTTGCAACTTATCCTACAGGATAGTTATAAAGGAAAAGGAAAGTGTGTATCAGCCTGAGCTACGTGAAAGAAAAGTGACATTGAAAATTACTTTAATATAGATTAGATACAGAATCATTCAGATTCACTACCTCCTCGGTGTAAAACAAGAGTTGATTTTGCACGATGTTGTATAACCTGTTTCAGCATGAATTACTCTCCAAAGAGTTCCCAGACCCCTTTATGGCTAAACTTGTAACAATCCCCTTTGAAATGCTGGGGGGGGGGGGGGTGTCTTCCTGCATTAACCAAATCTCAACATACAGAACTAGGAATATAGAGTGAGTAGAATCATAGACGTTTAAGGACCACTCAACTGGTGCTTCCATTTTTGCTGCCACAATCCTCAGCAACAGCACTGAAGGAGGAGGGAAGCACTCCCCCAAGACTCTTCTCACTTGTTCTCCAAGTAAAGCGAGAGAGAAGAGATTAGGGCAGATGAACAAATGCAGTGGCCATGCAGGTGATGGGAGGTGTAGGCAACATGTACCCATGCACAGGATGTAGGGCATTCTTTATCACCACTCCGCCATTTAATGCAACCATTTCACCTTGCTGCATGGATGACCCTGCGCTTTTCTCACTGTGCTTTTCTTGGATACTTTTAATCTTATTACAAGATGAGCCTTGTTAATTCCACCATGAGTTTGTTATTGTTGTAGTTTTTAATCTGCACTCATATCTATATAGACCTGCCTACTGAGGATTGTATTTCATGGCTTGATGAAATGGAGTATAGTCCATGAATGCTTATACTGAAATAAAAGTATTAAGTCTTTAAGATGTGGTAAGCTTTGTTGCTACAGACTTACTGGTCACCCCTCTGGAAATTAAAATAATGACATTAACCCATTTTTGCCTGGCCCACAGGTGTACACATTTGGTCCATGTTGCGTATATGAAACATTGGACAGAAATGGCTTAAAAAGAATTAGGAAAGAATGCATAAGGAATTAAGGCTAAGATTTTCTGAAACAAAAACTTGATCACAAACTGTCTAAAATTCAACAGGGAGCATCCCAGTGAGCCACCCCTGGGAAGGAGTTCCCAAGGAGTTAACTGAGAAGGCCTTGATGCACACAGTCACTAGCTATGGCCGAAGCTAGGCCATGGCACCCAGGACAGGTTCTCGGAAGAGACACAGGGAAGCTCAGTTGGGAGATCTATGGTGTGCCTGGTAACCAGAAAACTGGTTCAACACAAGGTAAAAATAGATAATCTTGCCCTTTTCATTTCCTTGGATTTTAATGGTTTTGGATCCGGGCCAGGAAGCATATCGGAGGATCCAAAGGAGACTGAAATCAGTGACCTTTGAAGAGATGGAGAGGGTGGAATCCAATTTTCCTCAGCATGCTAAACCCAGCTCTCTAAGTGGCTCCGTGGTTCACTTTTATGTGTTTAGAACAGAAGGTCTGGTGTATCGTTGCACATGCTATGTGCGGTAGTGCGGTACAGCTGCTGACTGTGATGTTTGTTTTTAGTCAGCCACTGATGCATTACACACTTTAATTAAAAAGATCAGAGCAGTGTCATTTTCTCATGCAAATTTGTTGCTTCTCAGGGAACCAAGTGAACAAAGCAGGCATAAAAGAGATTCTAGCTCTTTGAGGTAAACTTGCAGAATATGTACCCCTCAGAGCAATACTGCTAGAAGCTTCCAGTCTGTTCACCACACATCTCCTAAAAGACACTCCTTGAAAAATTATCACCTACCACTTACTGGAACAGCCTGACTGGCTTTTAATAGCTGGCTTTTATTTTTTATTTCCTTTTTTCACAATATAGCTATACAGCATTCTCTTAAAAACATTTTAGATGGATGAACCAACCTCTTTTGGGACTGTGTCAGAGGCAAAGAGTTAAAGCCCCCTGCCCTCACACAGCAGGGCAAAATCACATTGTTCACTTACAGCACAATTCTATGCATATTTACTCAGAAGTAAGTCCCATTATGTTCATCCACTCACTTTTTACACCAGATGGACCATATAGGTGTAAAATGGACTGATGGACTCTTTAATAATAATAATAATAATAATAATAATAATAATAATAATAATAATAATAATAATAATAATAATAATAGGCAATGTACTCAAACGTCTGCACGTAAGAGCAGCGCACAACATGTTCTATCTATGTGTATGAACAAACCTGAAACTTGCTCTTTTCCAACCACATCTACGTAGCTTTCACATGCCCAAGGCTTGGGTGAACTATCCAGGGGTCTTAACACTTACACATAAACAAATTACAAGCAACCAGTAATGTAAGGAGTATATGAAATGGTTCTTAGTTATTATGTAACTTCTGAAAATGAAACAGTGCTCCAGAGCAATCAGTCTTGCATGCTACCAAACCTCAGGTCTTTGGTCATTAAAAACACTTCAGAATGGCCATACAGGTGCAGTTCCCTTCAAGATTACTGTTACATGAAACAGAATCATGATTATGGTATATAGATTATAATAGGTTATAGATTATAAACTATAGTAATGCCTTACTCATAATGCCTTACTCAAAATGGCCTCCAACCACTTCCTTCAGACCTAGAGAAGTCAATGGCAGCATTTTACTATGGTGGAGTTACTGTTTTTGTCTCAAACATTGTAGCTACCTCTCTGTAGTCATTTCTGCCTAAGGAAGAATTCTTCCAAATCAGAAGCTTGCATGAATAAACGTGATTAAGGGCAGAGTCCTAACCAACTTTCCAGCACTGACCTAAGGGCAATGCAGCTTCGAGGTAAGGGAACAAGAATTCCCTTACCTTAAGAAGGCATCCGTGACTGCCCCCCCAACTGCAGGATGCAGCACATGCCCCCTTGGCACAGCTATGTCAAAGCTGGGAAGATGGTTAGGATTTGGGCCAAACTTGTCTATTTCACATCTCTCCGCAATAGTCAGCATGAAGTTACTTGAGCCATAAAATGCTGCTCATCCTAAGTAAAGACTTTTGTCTGCAATCAAGACTTTTGTGTTTTCCCCTCATCTTGAATAACACCTACAAAATGAAGCACAATGTGCTTTAAATATTGATTTGTTGGATTCCTCCCATCTGACCTAAATTATTGCTAGCAGGTTTTTAAAGAGGAAATCGGAGCTTTCCATCTGGAATCTAATTTAAACACTGCTGGAGGCAAATTAGACAATTCTCATTCCTCTGTCTCCAAGTGTTAACTGCATAATATAAGTCACTGACACTCTCAGCCCCCTTTCCAACATACCCTGGGGGTCTAAGACAGATACACAAATAATGGAGCCCTATAAATGTAAAAAGGAATTAGAAGTGCATCTGTACAGCATCTGTAAATCTTTCGAGTCCAACAAATGAGATATCTCCTGGAGAAATGTTTTGCTAGAAATTGTGTATAGCAGGAGATGGCTGACTAGTGGTTGCAATAGTTGTGTGTCATTGAACATTTTGTCCAGCGTCTCACTCATTAGGAAAATAAAACTAATTTCAACAGATGTCTGAGATAGAGAAATTCCACACTTCAATATTAAAAGTCTGTCTGGATTTTGTATGCAGTGCCTTGGTCACACCACAGTATTTGTCCTATGATTACATTGCTTTCATTGGCATCACATAGTTGATGCCAACTTTATAACAGCCTGAGTACCTCTTAGGGCAGGGGTGTTAAACATAAGGACCACAGGCTATATCCAGCTCATGGATGCTCCTTATCCAAGACACATGATAATTGGACTCTCCTAGTGCCACCTTTTCAGCCATGCCATGTCTGATGAGGCTCTGAGAGGAGAAAGCAAAGAACAGTAGAGGAGGAAGGAGCAGATCAAGAGGGGCTGAAAGAGAGAGACACTGCCAAAGTGCTGGGAAAACCCAATTATTGCACGGGCTGCCCTTTCAGCAGCGCCATTTCTGCAGAAGCAGCACTTTGCAGAGCACCTTTCAGCTGCTAAGCTGCTAAGTGATGGCTCAGTAGAAGGGGCACTTCTGAAAGAGTGGCCCACATGATAACTGGGGTCTCCCATATCTTGAAAATAGGATAACAATTTGCACAGTTTCTCTTCTGTCATTTGCAGCTAATGAGTTGCAGCTAATGGGTCCCTTTGGGGAGAAGGGCGGGATAAAAATAAAGTTTATTATTTATTATTATGAGTTCCTGCGTGAGAACAAAGTGCTTATTTCTGGCCATCATCTGCTTAATGATATCTTCCTGTTTAATGATGTCACTTCCAGTCCTCAGCAAGCACCATGAATGCTATTTGGCCCACTGTATGAAAGGAGTTTGACATTCCTGTCTTAGGGAGTTCGGTTGTATGAAACAATATGCTTCTGGACCAATGGGCAATCTTTGAGGATAAAGAAGTTGGCTATTCCATATTTTATTTATACAGAATTTTTGAGTATAAAAGGATCTCTTCTGAGGCTGTTCAGGCCACAGAACAATTTCTCATAATAGATTACTGGTTTGCATTAAATTACTAAATTAATTTAATTAATTAATAATTAAAATAATAATAATTTTTAATTAATAATTAAAAAATTAATAGATTAATACAAGGTTTGCATTAAAAATGCCAAGGAAACAAGGTTCTACAGTTGGTTTCAGCTCATTAATTGATGTGAGGGTTCTGTATTAAATTTAGAACAATTTAATAAAGCATTGAAATAACTTGAAGTACTCTCTCAGCACCATACAGTTGTGACAGTGGGCTAGTTTGGACATTACTTATCACATCCAACCAGCTCCACATGTTTAATAACATGCATGTTCATAGCATGTGCACATTCTGGCCCCTCCCTTCACCTCTGCAATTCTCTTCATAAATCTCTCTAATCATGTGGGGTTTGGGGTTTGGATGACCCACTCCCCTATATGCACTAAGGAAGGTTTAGCAGCATGTATAAAGGGCAATTTGGACAACACCCTCCTCCGCAATAATGGAAGTTTATGAGGGAAGCAAGGAGAGGAGTTAGGACATGCACACTCCCTAAGGGTGCAAAGCATTAAACATGTGAGTCTAGTCAGACAGGGTAAGTATCCAATATTTAGGCTTATGTACTTTCACAAGATCATGTTATCATTTGACAACTGATGGCCCAATCCTATCCCTTCCTCCAACAGTGTAACTAGCATTGCACTGATGGAAGCTGCTTTCACTTGCTAGATTTTCACAAAAGAGGATGCTTCTAATGTAGGGGAATATTGATACATGCAACCCATGTTTGCATTCTCAGATGGTATATTCCAGGAAGAACTGTACTTGATGCTTTTCACTGAACAGTTCTAAGCTGCATCAAAATCAGCAGGAATTTTCCCCCATGTAAATACAGTCAATTCTCATTAGCCACTAGGGTTAGGTTCCTAGAAATCCTAGTGGATAGTGAATTTGCAGATAACAACAGGATAGCGATCCTATGGGATAAATGGGGTTAGATACAAGGGGTATTGGGGAGGAGGGGTACCATCAGAAGAATCCAGCAGAGACCCTCAGGAAGCCAGCAGAGTGAAGTAGGAAGTGCCGAAATATTTCTGAATGGTACAGAGACCTTCCAGAGGCTGCAGAGACCTTCAGAATGGTGCCTTCCACCAGTGCAGACCCCTTTAAAATGACCCACAGAAGTGTCCAATGACCAAAGGGGTCTGTTCTGCTCACAAACACCATTCTGAAGGTCCCTGCAGCCTCCAGAAGGTCTCTGCATAGCAGATAATGAAAACAGAGGAGCGGATAACGAGAGAAGGTAGCAATTCTGCCCCTTGCGGATAAGCGAAATCGCAGATAGTGAACTTGCATATAAAGAGAACTGACTGTATATGTAGGATTGACACATCAGTATCATTTGAAACAATGATATATCTGCCTTCTTGTTTAAGAATGGCTGGTTCCTTTGTTGTCTCGCCATTGAACGGGGATTTGGTTTTTCTCTTTCCTGGGGGTAAATGGAGAAAATATATGCTCGGTTTCAATTTGAGATTGATTAGTTGGTCACAGCAACTGTCAGAAACAGATTTTTGGCTGCCACCAGCAGTACTTTTGTCAGTGGGTTGCTGTTATCTCAGTTCCATCCCTTAAGAATACCAGACTGCATGATGAGATGTGAGAATAATGTGAATGTAGCAGAACATCTTGCAACTGAGATTCTCACAATCAGTGAAGCCTAAAATATTTCTCATTTGCTTGGAAAGACAGAGTTGTTAC
Source organism: Tiliqua scincoides (assembly GCF_035046505.1). Classification (NCBI taxonomy): domain Eukaryota; kingdom Metazoa; phylum Chordata; class Lepidosauria; order Squamata; family Scincidae; genus Tiliqua; species Tiliqua scincoides. Next base: position 22,118,824 of record NC_089827.1, on the reverse strand, counting down.
CTAACCAGCTTATGAACTTGGCAGAAGTCTCTAGAAATGCATAAGATTAATATATATGATAATTTTTATAATCCTTCATGGTATGGTTCCTTCTTTGTTTTATATTACCCCCCCCCCCCAAAATATATCCTTAACATCTTTCAGATTTGAACAAAAACCATGCTTTAGTAATAAGCCCTTGAGGAAACAGAGGGATATACATGCCTCAGAAATTCATTGAATATTCTTGATTTCCCTTGATTCCTTTGCTTTTTTTTTCAGGTTGTAATCAAATTCGGCCAAATTTATAACCTGCGTAAAATCTGTCTCTCTACTAGAATCAAGCAAGCTATACCTCAGGTGCATTTGGCCCTCCTGAAGTATTGCTTAGAATAAAGGGTAAAAGCACCAGTGTCACAAGGCTCTAAACTAGGGAGTTCTGAACATTTAAATGTAGCCGTCCTCATAGATCTCCAAAGGATTCAAGAAAAATGCTGAAAGCTATTTTATTACTACCAAACAAAACATTAATTCATTGTTAGGACAAATTACATATATGGGTACGTGTTTTGCTTAGAGCAGTGATTCTCAAATTTTTGAATTAAAATTCATTCTTGCCACCCAAAAAGACTGCTTTTAGAATATTCAAGAAGGGCAACTACAGGATCCACCTTCACAGAAGGCTGTTAGATATTGCCTCTACAGCCAAGCCCAGAAGGCCCTGGGATAAAACAGGACATGTGAGGGAACTTGGAAAATAGTTTCCGTTTTCCAGCAGAATTCTGTGTGAATGGTAGAACCTGTATGATTTCTTGGTCCTGGGCCTAGAAGGACTAAAAACAGTTCTGAGATAAAATGAGCTTGGATTCCCCCCACCCACCCACCCCAACCAATCTAATTTTATGCACCAGGCTTTTCCAGAGAGTTGTAAGCAATTAATAGTTACGTTGTTGAAAGAAGTATGCCAAGGTGTTACTCTTCACAAATGTTCAATAGAACCCACTCTCTGTGTTGCTTCATGAATCACTCTTTTGAGCCTGCCTCCTCTGAAGTCAAGTCATTCTGCTGGACTTCTGCTTTGAAAATATGAGTGCTCCAATTACATCTTATATAGCAGTGTGGCCAAACTGCGGCCCGTAAGCCACATACAGGCATACTGTGTGCGGCTCACAAAAATATGTCGTCTGAGCTCCTTTTCGCAGCACAATTAATATAAAAAGTAAATAAGCAATTTTCAAGCTATATTATTATTATTTACAAGGTATAAACTGAGAGTCCACTGGATTAAAACATGCGTTTAATGTTCGTGGTGAGTAAATATATTTAAGAATTTAAATGCTTAAATATTGCGGCTCTCAAACATCTCCCTTGCAGCTCTCAAACATCTGACGTGACTCTTACATTGAGCAAATTTGGCCAACCCTATTATACCTGAGTTTACCCATACTCAGTAAAGCCTGACTGGAAGAAGAAAAATCTAGAATGGTACTGAATCGTGCAGACACAATGGGAAACTGCTCTATGGATGGGTACTTAGGTTCACAGGAGACAGCAAGTTTTTAATTCATTTAATTTTTGTGGCACATCTGTAGCCTTTAATACCCAACTACTATACACCTGGTGCCAGGGCATACCCTACAGTCAAGGCATGAATAGGCATTAAAATTGCAACTAGATGTGACTGGGAGCCACATACAGGCATCCCTCTGTATCCATGGATTTGGCATCCACAGGTCCGGTTATCCATGGTTCCCTGTTGTCCCCCATGCCCATGACACTTGTTCTTGTTTACACTTGTGTGAAGCAATTGGTATCTTGTTTTTACTAAAGGCTATAAATACAATTGTTATAGACAGACAAGTACGAAGGAAGCCTAAAGGCTAGAGGGATGACTCAGAGACTATTTACAGAAATCAGGATGTTTCCTGCTTCCTTTTAACGTTCTCTTAGGCATCCCTTGTAGCAGTGCAGAAGCACTGGGCTTTGAAATGCTTTAGCATATGTGGCAACAGCAGGCATGCCTGCTTCTATGCAGAGCAAACTCTGCTGGCCTTGGTACTATGCTGAGTGTCTGAGCCCAGTGCTGTAAACAACAGGATGAGATAGGAAGCGGTCAGACCTAGGAATGTGTTGTTGCCAGCTAGCGTTATCTCTAACCGAGAGTAACATCAGCTTGCTCTGTATTGTTGGAGGAGAGTGAATAAAAAGGCTGGAGAGAGGTTGGTACAACAGGCTTCCCTCCTTGCACTCTATCTTTGAAACCTGCCTGCCGTCTCTTCATTTCTGCCTCTCTGACTCCTTGCTGCTTCAGTTCCTTCCCTCAACCTTCAGAGTGCCTCTGTCCCTGCTCCACATCCAGCAGATGTGCAAATTCATTGCAACAATCCCTCTAGCGTCTCTCTATCACTCAGTGATATCAGTAGCACAAGTCTGCATTGATCCATATCAGTGGATAAAGTCTGGGAAGGGGGATAGGATATGATGCGCACTGGTGCCACTTATCTCAGCCCCTCCAGTGTCCAATTTTCTCACCCTGTCCCGGTCTCCACCCTCCCCCCACTCCATCCTATACACTCTGCCATGTCCCAATCCCTATGCCAAATTCACCTGCTCCAGTGGACATCCACTTGGCTCTGGCCTTCTCGTATGAGCTCCTGGTCTTCGCACCACGAGAAAATGTTTTACGGCACTTTTGTGACAACACAATAGCCTTGTGCATTCCACTGACATGGCACTTGTTCAGGATTGGGTCCCTACTCTCTCCCACCACTCTTAACTAATACCCCAGAACTCCAGAGAGAGATTATACAAGTTCCCAAGTTGCCACCACAAGTGGGTGCAATGCTTTCAAAGCCTGTCTATAGACCCAACTCTTGCTTGTAGTTCAAAAGCAAACCACAACTGTCTTCAGATTGTGACGTTCTGTGTAAGACTTTGACGATAAACTCCACCTACCTTTAAATTATCGGAAGTAAGAAGCGCCAGCCTGCAGCCTTTCCTCACATTTGATGCTCTCTCAGCAGAGATGTAGAGATTCACAAAATGTATTTGATATAACATGACACTAAGAAGTATGTGCTGTGGACTCCTTTGCTTTAGCATAACTTACACTTATTAGATTTCTTATTGCAGTAGCAATGCTGGTGTATTGAGGTCATAAAACTGTCGTGCTAAGTACATAAAGAGCTGCTTTGCTTGGTTAACTGCCTTCTTGTTTGCTCTCTGCTTTATGGCATTATCATATCTTCATAAAAATGATTCAGTGCAATAATAGTGTCACTGCAGTGTTCCAAGTCTTGTCTGAAATCACATCCTTGATTGGTTCAGAGTTTCTGGAGATTATTTTTTTTTTGTAATTAAAGGCTCTGAGTTATTTGTTTTTTTGTGTGTTTTTTTGTGTGTGAAACAATTTAATCATAAAATATTCCACTCAATGTTAAGAGCTAAGTTGGCTTTTTTCCAGTACTGAAAACAAGGCAGATGGCTAAACATTATTTTAAAAGATTTCCTACTTCTGGTTTTACCTGTACTGTTGTTCTGTTCTCTTTTGCCTGTGCAGCCTTTAACAGAATAAGCTTCCTTAGGGTGCGGTGTAGCAGCGAAGAGACTGGCAGTGCAGTCTCTATCTTGCACTGGAACAGGCAGGCCAGGAAGCCTGCACTGTATCCAGCGCAAGATTGGGACCAGAATCAGCTCAGTTGAAGGCAACTCAGGAGGTGGCATAAGTCCAAGGCGAACAACAGAGTGGCTTCAAGCCGCTCCACACTGCTGGAGAACGGGGTTGGGATCTGGCATAACAGCTGGGTCCCAGCCCCACCCTCTGCCTGTCCTCTGCCTGCCCCAGAACGCCTCCCTCCTGCCTCTTCTCTGCCCTCCCCAGACCCATGTGTTGGCCAAGTCAGCACAGAGGCTGGATTCAGTTTCCGGGGCCGGCGCACATTCCTGCTCTGGCCCAGCCGACTCTCAAGGAGGCACAAATATGCTTTGCAGCATGTTTGCAACCCTCCTGGACCAGTGCAAGGGACTTGCACCAACCCAAGGCGCAGTCAGGATTGTGCCCTGAGGGCCCAATCCTATCCAGTTTTGATTGCAATTGCTGATTGCAATTGTGCCAGTGTGCTGTGTGCTGCATCCTGTGGTGGAGGGGCAGTCACTGGAGCCTTCTCATTTGTTCCTTTACCACAATGGGGCTGCATTGTGGCTACACTAAAGTTGGAAGGTTGGATAGGATTGGGCCCTGAGCTGTGACTCAGGACATCCATTCCCTGTTGCAAGTCTTGCCTCTGCCATGCAGTGAATCTGAATCTTCCAGGTATCAAAGTCCAGCCCTTAAATAATGAAATTATTGCTAGAACAGCTGTGAAAGCTCTTGTTTTGAACGACCATCAGATTACAGCCACTGTAAGTCACTGATGCAAAGCCTGTTATGATATTCTGGAAGGGGAAAATGTGATCCAGTGAAGGATTCCAAATCACAATTCTTTCAAAATAGACTTGACCTTTTAAAAAAAACAAAAACAAAATTCCACCATTTGTTCATGGGTTTAGGATTGCCAGTTTGCCCAAAACGGTTCTGTTTGTTCAGAGTTTTGCTTTTTTCCCTCCAGTAAATGGGAGGCAAATGTTAATCTCAGGTTATTTTGGAGCCTTTAATTCCTGGGCTTCAGCTCTTTGCTGCTGATGCCCTTCTCAGGACCAGATTCCCTCCTCCCCCCTTTTATATTCAAGGAGTCATATTCTTGTAACATGACCTGGTCTCAAAAATCTCAGGTTTTTGGATGCATCCAACTGGCAACTCTGTTTACTTGCACAGGGGACTAGGTAGTGAGAGTAGGTCCTGCTGGATCTCTCAGCGGCTTTTGACACTGTCGACCATGGTGTCCTTTTGGAATGGCTGCCTGGGTTGGGAACTGGAGGCACTGGTCTGCAGTGGTTCTGCTCTTTCATGGCAGATGCGTTTGAGATGGTAAGACTGGAGGACGCCGGATCGGCACCCTGGTCATTGACTTGTGGGATGTCGCAAGGATCCACAGGGATCCATCCACTGGCTCCAACTGTACCTGAATCAGTTGGAACTGGTGATGGTGGTCCATGCCCTAGTGATAGCTCATGTAGAGACTATTGTAACACATTCTACATGGGGCTGCCCTTGAAGATGGTCCAGAAGTTGCAGTTAGTGCAGAATGTGGCAGCATGGGTGTCACGAGGGCTCAGTGGTTCAGAGCCAGGGTTTGGGCACCCCTGGATTATATTCTGTATACAGCTTTGAATTTTGAAAAAGCTGTTTAAAAACCGTTCAAATAAATAGAATAAACAAAAAAATACATTTCTCAGCTCCAAATCTCCCCCCTCCTTGCCAGCTTTTCCTCTACTGACTTCAAAACACATGTCAAGCACCATCTCCCTCGCCTACTGGTCCTGTGCGCCAAACCACTCCTTCTTGACGCTGCCTTTTTCCTAGGAAAAACAGCTGTCAGACTTCTGCTAGACACATATGCTCATAATGTGCAGTTCAACCTTCCAAATTTGCAAAAACACATCACCCAGTGAAAGCCTAGAGACAGTACCGTAGTTATTATAAAGTGTTGTGATGTTTTTAATGGGACAAACCTTGAAGAAGTTTAAACAATGCAAATCATATAGAAAGTATTACATCCTTCCATTGTTACAATAGTGACACATGCGATACAAGGACATCTGCAAGAGGGATCTGAAGGCCTTAGGAGTGGACCTCAACAGGTGGGAAACCCTGGCCTCTGAGCGGCCCGCTTGGAAGCAGGCTGTGCAGCATGGCCTTTCCCAGTTTGAAGAGACACTTGGCCAACAGTCTGAGGCTAAGAGGCAAAGAAGAAAGGCCCATAGCCAGGGAGACAGGCCAGGGACAGACTGCACTTGCTCCCAGTGTGGAAGGGATTGTCACTCCCGAATCGGCCTTTTCAGCCACACTAGACGCTGTTCCAGAACCACCATTCAGAGCGCGATACCATAGTCTTTTGAGACTGAAGGTTGCCAACACTTGTCCAATCAAAATACTCTTTAATGCATAATCAGCAAATGAATATTCAGTATTTTCAATGAGCTGCTTGATAGTATGGACATCTGGAAGTTCTTTGTACTCGCACACACAATTCCCAGCTTATTTTGCAAACTGGATTGTGTATTAGCGCAGATTATCTACAATTTTTTACACTTGTATCTAATCCTTTTCTGGCTAAAACAGCACAATCTGATGCTTGTCTACTCAGAAGTCTTATTGAGTTCAATGGAACAGCTCTCAGGTAAATGTGTACAGGATTGCAGCCTAAAAGCCCAATCCTGTCTTCAGCACAAGCTGTATGAGTGTACCACCAGTGCTTGGGTACCGTAAACATGTTGTAAAGCACGTGTACAGCACCCTCTGCGAAGGGAACACCTGCGCCGGCCCTGTACCAGTCGGCACTGGGCCCAGCGCTGGACAGGCGCCTCCCAGAGCAAGGGAAGAGCTCCAGGCAGTGGTAAGGTCTGTGGAGGTGGGAGGAAGCATTCCGCGGTGGGGGAAGACGGGGGAGCGTGGGATGGGGGTGGGACCGGCAGAGCCCTGCTCTGCTGTATCCTATCCTCTGTGTCTGGCTGCAAAGCCTGACGTGGAGGCTCTCAAGACTGGGCTGGCAAAATAATTGGCACAGACTTGAGAAACCTCATTGCAGGGCTTGGGACTTTCCCTGGAGGAAGGGGACAAAAGTTCCCTGCCCCCAAGGAGTCCTCCAGTGGCCTCAGCAGTGCTGCTGGATGCAGCAGTAGCTGTTTTGGCGCTGCTGCACCCTGTGTTGGTTGGTTGGCAACCTTCAGTCTTGAAAGACTATGGTATAAGCCTACAGCACCCAGTCTTCCCAGGCGGTCTCCCATCCAAGTACTAACCAGGCCTGACCCCGCTTAGCTTCCGAGATCAGACAAGATCGGGCATGTGCAGGGTAACAGTTGCTGCACTCTGTGACGATGCTGCCATTTGGACTGGGCTGCCATTTGCTGTTCAAAATGAGAAAGCACATACACTATTTTTTGCCTCTTAAAGTCTAATATTTTACTTCCTTTGATTTCAGCATTTCTGATTGCCTGTAGATTTTTCTAAGGTTAGGTTTAGTTCAGTGGTTCTCAAACGTCTTATACCATGACCTACTGTTTTAGAATGACAAGCTGTTGGGACCCACCGGAAGTGATGTCATTAAGCTGGAAGTGATGTCATGGCCAGAACTGACACCATCAAGCAGGAAAATTTTTCACACCTTATGACAAAATCAAATCAATTAAGGTAGGGCACAATCCTAACCCCTTATGTCAGTGCTTTCCAGTGACATAAGAGCAATGTAGCTCTGAAGTAAGGGAACAAACATTCCCTTACTTTGAGGAGGCCTCCATGAGTGACACCTAACTGCAGGATGCAGCACACATCCCATTGGCACAGCTATGCCAGTGCTGGAAAGCACTGACATAAGAGGTTAGGATTGCGCCCTAAGTTAAAGTTCACAATAAGTATAAGTTTAAACATTTATTTAAAATAAATAATCCTCCTTACCCTCCCAAGCAGTTACAGATCTATTTTTAAAAATTCCCTAAATATCCCAAAGGTTATCTGTTCTTACTTGGGAGTAAGCTCCATTGACTCTCATTGTTAAAAGCATATACAGCGTAGCCTGTTAAAAGTACAGATCTGTAACATTTCCCCAAACATAGTCACATAGTCACAATCAGGAGCCGGAGTCCCTTAGGCAGTTCATGGCTGAACACGGTCACGTTCTGGCAACTCCTGCGACGCCGCTGGAACCAACCGTATCGGCTTCTGCCTTTCCATTGGACCATTCCAGCGACGTGGAGAGCGAGGATTTGCTGCATGGGTAACAGCCTATCCTCCATACCTTCTTTACCCAGGCTTCGCGCACTGGAGAGGACACTCCAACTTCGCCATACGGCGTCGGCACAACACGGGAAGCAGCAGTTTACCGGTTATAAGTCTTTGCTCGATTGGCGTAGAGCATGACGCCAGGGGCTGCTTCCGACGGTGGGAGAGATATTGTCACTCCCGGATTGGTCTTTTCAGCCACACTAGACGCTGTGCCAGAACCACCTTTCAGAGCGCGATACCATAGTCTTTCGAGACTGAAGGTTGCCAAAGCTGCCAAGTCACATACCATGATAGCATCAAGTCTACTATATTAAAAATAAAACACACAATGAAATGAATGGGGACCCACCTGAAATTGGCTCACGACCCACCTAGTGCATCCCAACCCACAGTTAGAGAAACACTGGCTTAATTCATTTTTCAGTTGTTTTGTTTTAAGGTTCAGTTTACACAGAAATTTAAACATGTTGAACTATTATTATTTTGGTTTAGAGGGTTTTTTTTGGTATTAGTTTAATGTTTAATGGTGAAGAACACAGTAATTTCAATTTTATTGTAACATTATCATTTTACTCTGAAAAAGGCATAATTCATAAAGTATAAGATAAATTCCTTTGAGATTTGTTATTTGACTCTGTTGAAGTCATTGGTTCTTCCATTGTTGGGTACAGAGTGACTTTTAGTGGTGGTTCATATTATTGCAATTGTTTTAATTTCTGTTTTGGTTTAACTTCTGTAGTTCTTTACAATTGTACTATTCAGATGTCCTGAATAAGGGATAAAATAAATGAATGAGGGATTGGGATCACAACAAAATGTTGGATCCCAGATCACTGTACAGGGTTTATGTGTGCTCAACATGTAAGAGCATGGGTTCTGTTAACACAGAGTGGAGGTTTGAGGTGAGGCCAATGGGTGTAACCCTAATCCCACTTCCCTGATACCATTATTATTCAGAGTGTCACAGAGTCCTAACCATGTCTATTCAGAAGAAATAAATCTCACTGATGGAGCTCAATGGAAGCTCCCAGCCATCATAACTGTGTGCAGGGTTGCAGTCCCAAGGTCAAATCCTATCCAACTTTCCAGCAGTGATGTAGCTGTGCTAATGGGGTGCGCACTGCAATCATTTGGTGGGTGGGCAGTCATGGAGGCCTCTTGAGGCAAGGGGATATTTGTTCCCTTACCTCAGGCCTGTACCACGTCTGCATTTGCTTTGGAAAGTTGGGTAGGATTGAGCCCTCAGTTTCCAGCGCAAAGCTGCTTTCAAGCACAAAGGCTGGACTGTTATTCAAAGGGAGCAAGAAGTGGACAATATCACAGCTAGCTGCACCAAGTGGCTAATTCAATATGAAGCAGAATCCTGGGGAGGTCGGGGGACAGCCTTAGGGTTGCATGCAGAGGACTGTAGCTTTAGATTGGAAGCAACCGTTCTTGTGCACAGCAGGGCTTAGTTCTAAGGCTGCAGTCTGATACATTGCTAAGCAAGTCCCATGTAACTTGCTTCTGAGTAGACATGCCTACGATTGTAGTAAAAGGTTGCAATTCTAGGTACACTTTCTTGAGGGCAGGGGTGGATGGGGGAGCATGGGTGTGTAGCCCCCCCAAAACTGTCGTGCCAGCGGGGAAGAGCGCCCACCAGGATGGAGAGCAGCCCAAGCACAGCCAGGAGCTCAGGTCTACCCACCTGGAAGAGGCAGCTCCAGAGGACTTTCGAAATGGGAGCCAAGGTCTACCAGGCAGGTAGCTCTGGGCACCAAGTCTGGGCAGGAGCCCAGGTCTACCTGCCCAGCAAACTTTGCCTGAGAGTAAGAGCCCCATTGAGGACAACAGGGCTCACTTCTTGAGTAGATGTGCATAGGATTGCAATGTGAGGCTGCAATTCTATCCACACTTGCCTGGGCGTAAGCTCCATTTATTCTAATGCGACTTACTTCTGAGTAGACAGGCACAGAATTGGCCTTTAAGTGAGTAAATCATAGGGGTGAAGCTGCAATGTGCAGTCTAAGCCTGATCTGCTGGCACAAACAGCGACCAACAGAGTCCCTGTCAGACTTCAAGTCCCAGCAGCCCCTGCAGCACCAGAGTCCTTGTTGGACTCCAACTCCCAGCAGCCCCTGCAACACTAGAGTCACTGTTGGACTCCATCTCCCAGCAGCACTTGCAACACCAGAGTTCCTGTTGGACTCCAACTCCCAGTAGCCTTTGCAGTCCCAGAGTCACTGTTGGACTCCAACTCCCAGCAGCCCTTGCAACACCAGAGTTGCTTTCGGACTCCAACTCTTAGCAGGCCCTGCAACACTAGAGTCCCTGTTGGACTCCAACTCCCAGCAGCCCCTGCAAGGTGAAGGCTTTTGTTCTCGCGTGACTCTGTGCACGCCCTTCCGCCCAGCGATCTGGCGGCAACGTCCCTCCCCCTTCTGCTGATGAGCCAATAGAACGCGAGGGAGGCTGGATGGGGCGGGGTAGTAAGCCTCCAGCCTTGGCCTCATGCGCGGAGGGCATTGGTTAGGCGCATGCCCGTCAAAGTGTTGGACAGCCGGTTGAAGCAAGGAAAAGGCTAAGAAGGAAGCGGGGGTGGGATGGAATGTGACAAGGCAGGGGGCTTGTAGGACGCAGTGTTGCAGTGGAGGGTTCCTGGGGAAGCAGCTCGACCAGCCACAGCCATGGGAGCCCAGCTGAGCACTGTGAGTACCCAGAAGGGGGCTACTGCTGGTCCCCTCTGGTGCTCTTCTTCCCCCTGCCCTGCCCTGCCCTGGCAGCCCCTCCATGTTGGCTCTGCAGGCCCTTGCTGGGCATTGCCTCCCTGCAGCGCCCCGCCCCCACAGCACCAGAACCAGGGGGCACCCACTCAAGTGAAGTGTTGGGAGAGGTTAGGGCAGGCAGAAGAAAGTATTGCATTATCCAGAGTCTGTGGAGCTACTTGCCACAGGACTGGGATGGCAGTGTGTGATGGTCTGTGGAGCTCCTTGCCATGGAACTGTGATGGCAATGCGCAATTGGTCTGTGGGACTCCTTGCCATGGGATTGTGATGGCAGTGGAATTAATCTGTGGAACTCCTTGCCACAGGATGTGGCGGTGGACTTCTGGCCTGGATGCCTTTAAAAGGGAATTGGACAGATTTCTGGAGTAAAAGTCCATCACAGGTTACAGGCCGTGTTGGGGATATGCAGTTTCCTCACTTTAGAAGTAGGCTGTCTGAATGCCAGATGCAAGGGAGGGCACCAGGATGCAGGTCTCTTGTTGTCTTGTGTGCTCCCTGGTTCATCTGGTGGGCCACTGTGAGATACTGGAAGCTGGACTAGATGGGCCTTTGGCCTGATTCAGCGGTGCTGTTCTTACTTTTCCCCAGCATTGCATTTTTGGTTAATGTGCAGTACATTTCTTGGTGTGCTGGTGGGCATTTGTAGCTCATGTTTGCATGAAGAGCAGGTCCAGGCAACATGAATGTCCTCTTTCCCCCCTGCAACCAATGTTCTCTATTGTATTAAAGCAGTGGTCTTCAACCTTTTTTGTGCCAGGACCCCAATCAAGTATGAGACTACCCCACCCCCCCCTGTCCTGGGACCCTATTTGCCCACATTCACCCCATCGCCTCCCACTCCCCCCCTTATTATACCCTCCCAGCATTGTTCTCTTTAACCAATTATTCTTGTTAGAGAGAGCAGAAAAAGTTTCAGTTAAACTTGGTACTAGTGAAAACTGTTTGAGCGCAGTTGCTAAGAAGCTAAGCAAGACAGGGACACAATCTCGTGGTACCTGAAGGGGTGCATCAGAGGCCTACCCCTTTACCTGCTGGTGCTCTAGTCCAGTGGTCTTCAACCTTTTTTGTGCCAGGACCCCAATCAATCATGACTGACACATTGTCAATCGTGCCCCCCTCCTGGGATCTTATCTGCCCGTCCTGTCCCTGTTCGCTCCCCACCCCTGTTATGCCTTCCCAGCAGGTTTCACTATAACCAGATATTCTTATTAGAGAGAACAGAAAAGGTTACTAGGAAGCCTGCCACTAGAGAAAGCTATTTTAGCACATTAAGAACCTAAGCAGGAATGGGACACAATCCCCTGATGCCTGAAGGGGCACACAAGATGCCTCCCCCTTGACCTGGTGGTGCTGTAGTCCAGTGGTCTTCAATCTTTTTCATTCCCGTAAACTGCCGTGACCCCAACCTGAGGCTTTCTGACCCTATTGAGGTCCCAGCCCTCAAGGCTGAAAAACCCTGTTTTAAAGCAACTACAGGCAGACACATAACACTTTCTAACTAGTATGGGGGGAATATTTATTTGAATGAGTTGGCAAAGGGTTGCTCTGCATCAGTGGCACTGGGGAGGAAAAGGCATCCCTACAAGCTTGGACTGAAGTGGGGAAACTAGTTGGGGGAAGAGATGGTATGCAGAGGCCTCATCAGCTGGTTAGAGAAATGCAGAAAGGAGCTTGTGACTCATCGTTCTTTGCATCTGTTAGGAAAAATGTTCCACTCAAGATTTTCCTGGCCTTCACCAACTTGGAACATGCAGACTTCACCCTTTGCTATCCGTCAACCAGTCATAATCTTTTGAGTGATAGTGTAGATCTTTTGTAAAGTAGACAGGGGACATAAATGGGGAAGTGCTTTCTATGACAGAATATATTTTAGACATCATGCTATCTGTAAATAGTTTACTTCCACTTTGTCCATAAGAGCCAGTAAATACAACTGAGAGATCATTAGTGTCTGAACAGCCTTGCCCTGAACGCATTGATTTAGGAGTAATTGTCCAGTCTTATCTACCAGATTCCTGGGCCTTGCTGCACTAAGAAGTATGGATAGGATTGCAATCTAACGCACAATTGAACATAGTGGGACTTGCGTAGGCTTGGGCCTATCCCACTGTTTTTAATAGCTGTGTATTTCATAACCATGGTTACACCCACTTGCTGCTTTTAGGATAAAGAGGCACAGTAAATATGCACTTTTTCAAGTGGTGCTCATCTTATACTTAGCAGGAAGAAAATAACTGTCTCACCATCCCAGTGCAGTTTTTTTTTTTCTAGTGGCTGTTTGCTGGTGTTTCTCCCACCAGCATCTTTTTAGATTGTGAGCCATTTATTTATGATTTTCCTCTGTAAATCTCTTTGAACATTTTTGTTGAAAAGCAGTACCATATATAATTAACTATAATCTAATAGTGGGCTACATAATTTGCTTACCTTCTTACTCTTTCAAAAACAAGAGCATAGCCCTTGAAGGTGATATTGCATGCGTTTTGCAAATGCCAAGGTCTCTGACTCAATTGCTGATGTTTTCAGTTAACACATTATGGCTGGGAAAGGCATCTGCCTGAGACTATGGGAAACTGTCAGTTAGGAAAGTCAGTATTGAACTAGATGAGTGAAAGGTCCACATGCATAGAAGTCTTGCATCTTATACCTTCTGAATAAGTATCTCCAAACCTCAAGAAGCAACCCTGTGTATGGAAATGGCTTATGTGGTTTCTGTGGGGTTGGTTTTGCGTGTTCCTGTTCCAATGCTGCTAAGCATATCGAGAAATTTGCAGAAGTAGCAGCTAATGCTGCCTTTGAGAGTCCCTGGATTAGAACTAATGTATTCAGAATTACAGCATAGATGCTTGATTCTTTTCCTCTGTTAAAAACAGCTTGAGATTCATCCTTTTCAAGCAGCCCAAGACCAACTAAGTATTACAAAGTAGGATCATGTCTACTTTAGCTACTAGGTCATACTACCCAATTTAAAACTCATGTTCAGTCTTGCTAATTCAAAGACCAACCTGTTTCTCCTTAAGTCTGCTCCCTATTTCACAAGAGGCCTATGTGTTCTGCTTTATACTGGTTGAATTTTTATATTTTTAAAAACACCACTAATATTCTTTTTTTTCCCCTCGATACAGTACAGCTCAGTACAACCTGAAATTGATTTTGTATCTAGTGGAGTCTCATCTAATTATATTTGCATTACAGTTCCTGCACTGCCTCTTATGTTTATTATAAGTTGCAGACATTGGGGTTTCATGATCCTGCTCAACTCTTTTGCTGCTCCCTTCCTTTGTTGTCCCATTCAGCACCCACACTGAATAAGAGTTCTGGAGAATTCAAAATCTTGCTCTCTATTTTTGCTACCCTTTTATTGGTCCTAATAAAGGTATTGCCATACGGTAACTTTTGAGGTTTCTTCTGATAGACCAACATGACTCTCTGTGATTTTTACGCAACCAGATGATGATTTTAATTTTGCTGATCCTCCAGCTTTAATTTAGAGATTTAGTTATCTTTCAGTTTTTGTGTTGTGTGTTCTGCATAGCACCTATTATGCACTAGAAAGAATAACAGTGCACTGAATTGAAAGAGGGTTAAGTGTGCCACTGAGCTCTTCACTTGACGGATTTCAGTAGAATTTTAGTGCACCTCCTATCATTCCCAGCGTCGGCCAAGAGAAATTGGCCTCTTGTTAAAAACCTTATTCCCAACTCAGATGGGATTACTAAAGAATATTACTGTAAACTTGGAGTATTCATTAAGGTTTGCTAATATTCACTACTGATAAAGAACTGAAATATATTATCACAGTCTGTTGCAGAACTATTGCAGAAGTTGTTTTAATAGGGTTGTGTGTGTTTAAGACATCTGCAAAACATGGTCTGTTAACAGTGACTCTTGGCTTCCTTTGGCAGACTGAGCCTGCTAGTGTCTTTCTGAGCAGGCATTGGCACCTTTAGCCCACCATGCTCTCTCCAGTCAGTCATTGGGTCTTTTCCAAAGCACATGCTCTCAGCCCTTCAGTTCTGAATCTGCTGTATCCTGCTTACCACACCCTAAAACAGGAGCCAAGAATCCTTGCTAATGAGCTGGTTAGTCTTGAAAGCTTTAAGAATAGAACACTTCTTGGCTTTGTATTTGTTTCCTAAAAAGTCCATGAGACTGTTAACTGTGTATAACAACACAATTTGCACTCTTCTTTTATAAATAGGTATTTTGGTGGTGGTCTTTAAATGAAGTATTAAAACTAAATTTATCTGAATCATCTTTTTTGAGATTGAACAGAGCAAATTCAATTGGTATGAACTAGAAGGCATACTACTGGTCTAGTTTGGAACTGGACATGAACTGAACTTGGTTTTGGAAGAGATGCATATTGCTGCATTAGAACAGGCTGGACGAGCTCTAGTATAAATGTTTCATTTATATCCCACTCTTTTCAGTAAATAATATATTTGCACGCCCAGGTACCATAACCCAATCAAATGCAGTAGAATAACTTCAGCTTTAACATTCGAATTTCAGTGCTTTCTGACATTATGCATTTCTAACATAAAGCAAGTCCTTGCTTTAAGTTGTTGATAGGTTCTTGAAAACCACAACATTAAACTAAACTATATAAAAACTTTCGTTAAAACAGCTTGCTGTATTTTTAAACACAGCTTAAAAAAATTTCACTTATCTTGCAGAATTGGGGTGAATTGCCCCCCTTTTTTCAGCCCTTTGTATCTTTAGACTGCACGCATTGTTCTGCCGTTCTTAAGGGTTGCCAACCTTTTAAGATGGAAGAACTCGGAGAGCCAAAAATACAATGCTTTGTTCGGGTTAGCAGTAAGTGGTGTTGCCTACTAGGTTTCGGAAGTAGGAAATATGGCACTTCTTTTAGAAGGCTGTTCATACTTTCCATTTGTTTTTTCAGGGAGAGGCATTTAGAGAGGGAATGCAGAAGGTAGTATGCTGGCACTGAAGTGGCAGTGCTGGCAGTACCCAGTTCTCTGTGTTCTTCCTGGTCTGAGAACCAAAAAGCAAAGTTGAGTTTGTGAGAGCTGCCTCCTTGGCACTACGCTGTGTCTTCTGTACAGGTTGCAATCATCCTGCCTAGTTTCTGTATGCCACAGCTTCTCATAAAGACCTCAGCAGTAGGTTAAAACCTTGGAATCAACTAGAATTGATGAAATTTCAGTAGGCATCCAGTGTTTAAAAACAGGATTTCCTTTCTGCCATGAGACCAGGTGGCTAGGAGAGAGTTGCTGGTGGCACTATGCTGTGTTTGTGCAACTCTTATTGGACAACCTGAATAGAATGGACAGGCTAGTGATGTCAGAAGTTGTTGGTCATGTGCAGAGGTTATTTGCAAGCATAATAATGCGTTAGGATGGAGAAAGTAATAGTTACTACCAATGCGGTGGTGTGGCTAGTGTCAACCTTGGACTGTAAATGCAGGGTTTTTAGTCCCTGTTCCAACATGAAGTTCACTGAGTGACTTGAGTATAGCCAGGTCCTCTCAAGCTTGACCCACTCTACATGGTTGTTAGGATACAATGGGGGCGCTAGGTCTGTGACCCCAACTTCTTGAAGTAAGAAGGGATAAAATGTGATCAACATAATTGTTCCTGTGAAAGGGCAGCCAAGACAAAACAGGCCACCTACAACTAGCATATTGTTTTAATTAAAACATTGGGGCACTTCATCAGTGTTTTGCCCACTTAGGTCAATAAAACTGTGGTCAGGATATTGACAAGTAACTCCAAACTCCCTTTTTTTCCAACCAGACATTCAGATTAAGAGAGTTTACATGTCCTACTTAAGAACAGAAAGCTTCTTGCATTAGCAATTAATGAACATTAGAGCTAGCTCTGGGAAGATCTAATACTGCAGCTGGAGGAAGTAGTTAGGTATTCTAGGCTTACTTTAGCACCATTAAGTTGTGTCCAGACAAAGAAAAAGAAGTTTGTATTTTTGCAAATCGGAAGAGCAAAATGTTCAGAACTTCTTTGATAGCTGTATATTAAGAAAAAGTTAGATGGTATTGGTTTTAAGGTGAATGTTTAGAGATGGAATATAGATATTGTGTTCCAGTATTTTTTTAGACATACAATTAAAGGCTTAATGTGCAAAAATGAAAATATGCTTAGACTTTTTAAAATTATTTACAGAATTTTTACCCTGCCTTTCTCCATATGTGGCAGGCCAAGCTTGAGAAGACCTGGCTACTCCAGTTTTGATAGGACTGGGAGAAGCTGAATGTTCAGCCATTTCCTAAATGTACAGCTGCAGAAATACTTTTCTGGGCATCTGTAAGCCTCTATACTTATTAAAGGACATTGATGAAGTGATAGAACCCACTAAGGAATCTTTGGTGCCAGCTTAGGGATATTTCTCGGCTGAAATATCCGGGTTCATTTTCTGTTCAAGAGGGTACTGTTCTTTCATATGGATTGTCAGAAAATTCGGAGACATTAAAGACCTGGCTTTAATGATAAAATCGCACTGATCTACGGTAGTAGTTTCTGAACTGTGAGCAGCGGGTCCCCAGGGACTCGCTGAAAGCAGCCAGGGGAGCCACAGAATTGTGCCTGGAAGCCTTCCCTTCCTCAGTCAGTATTCTTGGAGGGAGAGCTGGAGAAAGGCAGAGACGTCAGCATTCTCTTTCCTCCTTGGCTCTCTTGCCATGCTTGAGCTTTGCTGGGGCTTCCACTCCTTTTTTTCTTTTTTTACTTTCTCCTTTTTTGTACATGGTTTGCAATAAAGGCATCCTCACAACAGTGAATCACAGTTTGTTGACTTTGTCAGCCAGGAAAGAAATTCCGTGGCCTGTTTGGCACTCGGTGCCTGCTTCTTGCTGCTTTGGGTCACACTTTAGTGCAGCAAGCAAACACACTTACTTCCCTTCATCCCAATTACTTCCAGGAAGAAAAATGGAAGTACTGGCAGCCCTCATTATCTACGGGGTTCTGTTCCTGGAACCCCCATAGATAAGGAAAACTGGATATTCAAAACCTGTGGTTTTTTTGTCTCCCCAAACCCATGCTGTGTTCCCCTTGCCACCTGAGACTCTTCTGAAGCCTGCAGAGGCTGCACGCATCTGCCCATGCCTTTGCGGGCTTCGCAGTGAAGCCTGGAGTCATTTTACAGTGACTCCTGGTTTTGGCTGAAGAGCCACAGCCAGTAGGTCAAGGGAGCTGTGGATCCAAAAAGTGTGAACTATGACATTTGGAGTATGACGATGACAAGCCAGATTTACAGCACAGCAGCGGCTTAAAGGACACAGGGAACCCATACCTAATATATGCTCAACCTTTTTGTCTGAATTTGGAAGAATCCATTGTGGCAATGGATCATTTGTTCCCCAAAGCTCTCATAGGTTCATTTTTTCAGAGAGTTGGGGATAGAAATTTAGCTATCTGGAGTCGCAGGTGGCAATATCCAGATAGCTGAATCTTAATAAGAGCTGTCAATTTTTCTGTGGTCTAAACTAGAAATTTAAAGACTAAACTGATTCTGTTGTAACTTTTATAATATGAACATTATTGTGGGTACAGCAAAACCACCCTTAAAGTGTTGACTGTATTGGCTGTTGTAGAGGGGAAAAAACCTTGAATGTACTGTGGCTTCTTAAAATTTGAGGCTTCCACTGTTTATAATAACCTCACACAACATAGGTCAGGGCATTTAAAAGGTCTTCTTTGTTATGGGTTGTGATTGTAGATTTAAAGCCTTTTTTTTCTGTATTACAGCTGGGAAGAATTGCGATGTCTCCAGTATATTTTTTATTCAGCTTGTTCATGAGACTCTTCTCAAAGTCGAAGCCTGCCATTACCTTGGAGAATCCAGACATAAAATATGCGTTAAGGCTGATTGACAAAGAGGTAATAATTCACATTAGCTTGCTTCTCTTCCCCTTCTTGTTGGTACAGAACAAGATACGTATGCCCATGCACATTTATGTTGGGTATAACTGCTGCATGAGAAGGTAATTACAGGTCCAGCCTATTTATACATGGTTTTTTTATATACGGCTTTGACTCAACAGGAATGGCCCCTGCAAATGAGAAGGAATGTGCTGATCCCTGGAGAAGGGGAAAAATGCATCCCTTTAAAATCAGTTTAAAAAACTGAACAGTCCTTTAACAATAGCCTCCTTAATGAGAGAGAGAGAGGGCAGCTGGCTGACAATCCATCAATCCTTCTCTCTCCAGGCGACCCCTCCCTTCCCCTTGAGCACATGAAAGGTGATCACTTTGCATTGGTGAAGGGAGGGGCTGAGTGAAGTTCCTTTCTAAGCTCTTGCAGGACTCTTATCTTACATCACAAAGGTCAGCAAGACTGTTTTTAAATCACCAGAACAAAGAAACTTTGTTTTTTAAATTGATTTGCTATAGTGCGGTTTTTTGCCATCTGCCTGAGTACGTGGAAGGTTCCGGGTGAATGAGGCTCAACCTGTATAAGTTTATAGTAAATGCACAATATTTCTTTAACCTTCATAGAGAAGTGGGACTCTCCAAAACACATGTGTTTTTGTACCAATGTATGCTTTCAGAAATATCACTGGGTACAGCATCTTACTAATATAGTTTTTATCAGAGTACACTTGGGCAGGGATTGGGTGTCTGATCACTCCACCATGGTTCCAGCTCTCTGGCTGTGATAAACTAGCATGTCCAGGAGAGCTTAACTTTCTTCCTGACTTGTATGACCAAAGTCTAGCATGTTCTGTTTGATGTCAATATTAACATCAGGTTAATATTGGGCAGGAGGTCTGGTCTAGAGGGTAGAGCCTCCGTCTGCCTGAAGATAACATCCACAAGGTCACCAGTTCAAGGCCACCAGCACCGTGCGACCTTGAAGCAGCTGACAAGCTGAAGCCGAGCCATTCCATCTGCTCTGAGTGTGGGAGGATGGAGGCCAGAATGTGAAGCCAGATCGGAACGAAACACCTTGAATGTAGTGGTTCTTGAAAGAAAGAACCTTCTTTCAAATTGTAAAAATCCCTGTTTAATAAGGGATTTAAATAAAAGCCTGCCTATGTAAACCGCCTTGAATAAAGTCTTGAATAAAGACCAAGAAAGGCGGTATATAAATACCTGTGGTGGTGGTGGTGGTTGTGGTGGCGGCGGCGGCAGTGGCGGCAGCTGTTTTCCTATACTGTGGGCTGTGGCTACCTCAGAGCTGCAGAAACCAGCCAGGGGAACTGCAGAATCCACACAAAAAGCCAGCAACTCTATATAATGTATAGGATTGTAGCCCTAATGGGAAGCCACGGCCAATGGTCCAGCAGGTCAAGGGAGCCACAGTTGAAAAAGTTTGGGAACCACTGCTATACATATTTACCAGGGAGTAAAATCCATTGAACATAGAACTGAGTAAAGATGTATAAAATCGCACAGTAAGTGGTGTCTTGCATGTGTGACTCCACCACTGAGTGTTTCACACATAGAACCTTTATCCTATTTTGTTTGTATAGTTTGTTTACTCCCCCTGCCCCATGAATAAGTCTGTATGTTTCTTTATCAAATAGTTTTTAGCACTACCCATAGAAGTTATAAATGTGTATGGTGGAAGAAAACAAAGTTTGGGGAGAGTGTTTCCAAAGTTGGAAGTATTTTTTTTTTTCAGGACCTGACTATACTGCTGTTCTTCTTCTGCCTTTCAGGAGATCAGTCATGATACCAGAAAATTTCGTTTTGCGCTTCCAAGTCCAGAACATATTCTTGGCCTCCCTATTGGTATGTTTTGCATGAAAGGAGAAAGGACATGTCGTTATCTAGAAGGTGATGGTGTGGGAGAATGAAAATGTGATCTCTAATTTGACGGGATGAGCTGTGAGTTCATGCAGGGGATGGACAGAGTGGATAGAGAGACGCTCTTTCCCTCTCACATAACACCAGAACCAGGAGACATTCACTAAAGTTGAGTGTTGGGAGAGTTAGGATGAACAGAAGAAAATATGTCTTTATCCAGCATGTAATTAGTCTGTGGAACTCCTTGCCACAAAAAGTAGTGATGGCATCTTGCCTGAATGCCTTTAAGAGGGGTTGAACAAATTTCTGGAGGAAAAGTTCATTACGGGTTACAAGTCATAGTAGGTATGTGCAAGCTCTTGGTTTTAGAGGCAGGCTGCCTCTGACTGCCAGATGCAGGGGAGGGCACCAGGACGCAGGTTGTGTCTGTTGTCTTGTGTGCTCCTGGGGCATTTGGTGGACCACTGTGAGATACAGGAAGCTGAACTAGATGGGCCTTTGGCCTGATTCAGCATGGCTCTTATGTTCATATGAGTCTCAAGAGAAGTGAGCATGTAGGAGGCTACCATGTCATCCTCTGGCTTTCCACAGCTGTGGCTGCTTTCCTTGCACTGACAGAACTATTGAGGCTTGGGAGTGAAACAGTTATCTCCATCCTCCCTTTACTTTTACAGTGGGGCTTCCTTATCCACGGACTCCACATCAGAGGATGTGAATATCTGCGAATGCCAAGCCCGTGGCTTGACGGCCTCCCAGATGTAAACAGAAGTGTCTTGCCATGTCTGGAAGGCCTTCTGAGGAGACGCAGGGAGGCTGCATGCAACCTCTGTGGCCCCCAGATAAGGCTGCACCACCTCCTCCCTGTAGATTTGGGCATCCACAGAATTCAGTATCCACAAGGGGTCCTGTAATGGATCCCTTGTGAATTGCCAGAGTGCACTGTACTCTTGCTCATTACTTCAGCCGGAAGGTAGGTTGCGCCATGCAAGGGAAGAATATTTGGCAACCTTACTGAGGGCTAAGCAGGTCTGGATCTTATCAGTACCTTGGAATCCTGTGGAGACTGCCTTGAGTTCCAACATGGGAGAGAGGCAGAAATGGAGAAATTAAAAAGAGAGAGAAGACAATATCAATAAGCATAAGAGACTTATTGGCGTGCAGTTTTCCAGCATGTCCCAAGTATTCATGTTCTTCAAAGGGAATGAAGGAACCTGTTCTTTCCAGACGGCTGCTTTTCTTAAGGTTTGCTAAAACTAGTTGGGCATGGGAGAACCTTCTGTTTAATTGTCCAGTAATGCAAGGAAACTCTATCAGACCCTTCCAATTCAACCTACCTCTATTTGGGGAGACATAACAGCATGGGTAGTTACAGAATGTTACAGCTGCAGGCTGTGTTCTCTACACAGCTGTTCCAGTCTTAAAGGGAGGTGGGTTGGGGATTGAATGAATTAGCCATGGCCTGTCTTTCACGTAGTAAAGTTTCGTGTCCTGTTTTCCCTGCTGATCAGAATCTCTGATTGAAGGGCAGCTGTTCCTTTGATCTTTCAGAGAGACAGAGGACAGGGAAGCCAGTGTTAGCCTGTCTGTTTTAACTCCCCAATATATGAAATGTGGACGGATCAGCTAAGGATTTGGCAATCTAAGGTGAATCTGGCATGGAGTACTGATGTAGACTATTGTATAGTGATATATGTATAATTGCAGTGAAATTAATTGGAGAAGACGGCATTAAACACATAGGTTAGACATATAAACTCTTAAATTCTTTTTTAGGTGTTGACACTGCAAATCTACTATCTCTTGTCATACAGAAAATCTCTTTTCTGCCTGCAGCACTGGAAATTCTTGCATTTTCATTCCAGGATTCCTTTGATCAGTCCCTCCTGTTGAGTTTGATCAAGGGAACATAGCTGTAGTTTATTACGAAAAAAATCTTTATTACCAGGTTCTAGCATTCTCACTCTTGTGCTGAAGTATCTGAAAAACCAAGCCCAAGTTTGTTTAGTCTTGTTTACAAATCAGTGTTGAAATGCATACAACCAAGTTATCATTACTGGGTCAAGAAAGATGCTAGCTTTGATTTAGTGCTAGGTAGTGTCTTCATACCTTGTCAAAATACTTTCATTTACACTGTAGCATAGGTGTATCCAAGAGGGAACTGATTCGTGTCCTGTCAGCAAAACACATACATGTTGTAGAGCAGGGGTCTCCAAACTTTTCGGTTCAAGGGCCATATCATGTATTTTACACATTTTCATGGGCCTCCCAAAATCAGTTTTATTTATGAAATTTAAATGAATTGATAAGTTTTATTTGGGTCTTTTATATCAGTGTGATACAATTCAGAACAAAAGAGAAATGTGACAATTACAAAGAAACAATGCCATGCTCAAACTGAGAAATAATATATATTGAGTAAAAATATCAAACATTAGCAAATGCTCTGGCAAAAAAAAGTAGCTGCAGGCTGGATAAAATTGCCCTCAGGCCAGAGTTTGGAGACCCTTGCTGTAGAGGACTGATTGCCAACTGTTTGCTCACGTTGCATTATGCATCTTCCTGAAGCCTAAGCACATTGTGACAATGTTGGAAGATATTTCTATAAGAATGGTCTTTACATAGCTGTAATGCTAGAACTGCAGTAAGGTGAAGAGGTCTGACCCTGTAAATTGCCTGGATGGGAAGCTCCCTAGGGGCCATAGGAGTAAATGGTTCTGATGGAAAGGTTGTGTAGAAGTGTAATAAATATTTGGGCTGACTTTATAGAGATGTTAGGTAAGTATTGGGGCATTGGTAGGGTTAGGAGTTAATGGCAATTAATGTTGTTGACTTTGTTGGGGTCCAGAGATCTGTAGGTTATGTTTTTTGGTGAATAAGAGGGAAGCCAGCCAGCCTCTAGGAAGGAAAATGTTTTTTAGTCTCTTCAGAACCAAAATGTGTTCATAGGTTATATTGTTTGTGCCTACTCCAACTTATGTTAAGCACATTGACAGTATTGGAACATCTCTCTAAGGGATTAGTTCGAAGATACCTAGCTTCTTACTTTTTTAAAGAAATAGGTTGTTTTTAATAGACAAATAGATTGAATGTGGTGTTAGGTGTCAAACTATCAATTCACTTTTGGTCTTGCCTCTAGGACAGCATATTTACCTTTCTGCAAGAATTGATGGGAATCTGGTGATCAGGCCCTACACACCAGTCAGCAGTGATGACGACAAAGGTTACGTGGATCTCGTTGTCAAGGTGAAGGCTGTTGGCTTTGGCTGCTGGTTCCTACAGTGATCCTAATTTGGAGCACTGCTTTACAGTGGTACCTGTATGATATCCAGTCTTATTTGTACATTAATACCTCCACTCGTGGATGCTGCCCACCACCAGCATGAGGGTGTGTTGTAATAGCCTATCTAAATGTATAAGGCAGAGGTTCTCAAACTTTGAGGGAGCTTTACTCCCTCAGTAAGTTCTTGCAGGGGAGGGGCTAGGGCAGCGATGCGATCTCCAGGATCGCGTCGCTAAGGGGGGCGAGGGGGAGTGCTTTGTACTTTCAGAAGGCAGGGCTGCAGGAGGTGCGGGGAGCCGTGCACAGCCCTACACAGTGCTCCCCGAGGCTTGGAACGTCCCTTAAAGGGACGGGGAAAGCGTTACATGAACTGGTGGGTCGTGACCCACCAGTTTGAGAACCACTGGTATAAGGTGTTTGTACGAGTCAAGTTTCTCACCTCTTTCACCCCATATCAAAATATAAATCTAATCTAGTTTCTAAACTAAATTAGTTGATTTTTTAAAGGCATAATTTTTCATATCTCTGTCTCTGTTTCTTTTTAACAGATATATTTCAAAGGAGTCCACCCAAAATTTCCTGAAGGAGGGAAAATGTCACAGTACTTAGAAAACCTGCGGATAGGGGAAACTATTGATTTCCGTGGACCTAGCGGGTTACTTGTCTACAGGGGGAAAGGCATGACTGATTTTTATAAATATATGTTCATTAAAATAACCGTATTTCTGTATCTCAATGCCTTTCTAAACAGAGTGAGATTCTAATCTTGAGTAGAGCTGGGAAGCAATGAACAAACATAAAAACGCAATATTTTGTATTAGCAGCAGAATTAATCTTCAGTCTACAGATTCTCCCTAAAAGAACACTTGGTATTTGACTAGATATTACGGAAAATGAGTATCTTGCACCTGTGTAGAAGACAGCTGTGTAGGTAGGTAGGTGGAGCTTGTCATGCAGGAATGGAGACAGCCACCTGCTCACCGTCCCTCTTGTATGCAGCTGTTGAAGATACAGAAGCCTTGACTCACTTGGAACCTGCTCACCCCAATTCTGAAATCTGCCATGTCAAGTTTAAGATGTGAGATTTAGGCCTCTAAGGAAATGAAATTGCCACATCTTGATCTGGGACTGGGTACCACAAACGTAGCTAACCACAAAACAGGAATAGTCCCAGAAAGCATCTTCTTACTAAGCCATTTGCCTCCATGAAATCAAATGGATGACTTGTTCATGCAGTAGCTCTGTGTGCATGTTGGCACCTAGACGATGCTCTGAATTGGGCTGCACGTACATAAGAATTTGTGAACATACGCATACTAGTTCATGAGAATACTGTCGCCTCTTTATCATATTCACTTGAAATAAAAAACCTCTGGACATAGTGAAAGATCATAATGGAGTTCTAGCCCCACACTGTAATAGCTTTCTGCTGTCTTGCCTTCTTTCATGATGGAGGATGGGATAGACCCAAACTATAGATGAGCTTCTCCTTCTCTCCTACTTTCTCCTATCTGGCAGCACAAACCAGACTTCTGGGGACCCAGCAATCCTTTTCCAAGTTCCTGAATTGTCCAGTTGGGAAGCAGAAATGTGGGGGAAGGAGGGGGGAGATGCAGTTGGAAAGGTTCAGTGTTGTATTTCTCTTCCTCGCAACTTCCTGCATCTTAATAAAAGCTCCTGTTCATTTTCTGTCTTGTTGCTTCCTCAGGTGTCTTTGCCATTCGGCCAGATAAGAAATCTGAGCCGGTTGTTAAACATGTGAAGTACGTTGGGATGATAGCTGGTGGAACAGGTATTTAAGAGAATTTCAAACCTTCTTTTCTGATTTCAGTTGTAGTGAGTGTTGAGATACAAACTTTTGGTTTAACTTTTGGTTCTCTTGTCTCCCTAAAGGAATCACTCCTATGTTGCAACTCATTCGAGCTATCATGAAGGATCAAGATGATCCCACTGTGTGTCACTTACTGTTTGCCAACCAGGTAAATTGAACTCCTTAATATATGATGGAATGATTAAAAAACAAATCCCATGTATGACAGCACCTTTCTAGGGCTAAGAGAAGTGTGAGTGCATTTTTTATACTTCCTGGTGTTATCAAGAAAGTGAAGCCAATTGTGAATTGTGCACATTTTTCTGACACTTGTTTGTTGGCAACCTTCAGTCTCGAAAGACTATGGTATCATGCTCTGAAAGGTGGTTCTGGAACAGCGTCTAGTGTGGCTGAAAAGGCCAATTCGGGAGTGACAATCCCTTCCAAACTGGGAGCAAGTGCAGTCTGTCCCTGGTCTGTCTCCCTGGCTATGGGCCTTCCTCCTTTGCCTCTTAGCCACAGACTGTTGGCCAAGTGTCTCTTCAAACTGGGAAAGGCCATGCTGCACAGCCTGCCTCCAAGCGGGCCGCTCAGAGGCCAGGGTTTCTCACTTGTTGAGATCCACTGCTAAGGCCTTCAGATCCCTCTTGCAGATGTCTTTGTATCGCAGCTGTGGTCTACCTGTAGGGCGCTTTCCTTGCACAACTTCTCCATAGAGGAGATCGTTTGGGAACCGGCCATATTGGGATGATATTTGTGATGGGTTTGTAGCAGTGTCAATCAGCAAGTTAAGCTGATTGACAGATTTATAGCTGAAAGGTTTGTGTATTACCAGTGGCTCAGTGTAGATGCTTTTTTTAAAAGTTGAAGGCAGTGTAAGCAAGTTTGTAACATGCATGTCTACTCAGAAGTAAGACCAATTCAGTGAGACATAGAGCACTATCCTATGCTGACACTTGTCAGCATACTTGGAAATGAGCGCCACTGAGTCCAATGTGACTTACTCCCATGTAAATATGATACTAGCCTTAGTTGCAGGGAACAGTGTCTAGGATGCAGCTTTGATGGAATTGTCTTCCATTGTGACATGCTTTGCGATAATCTCATCCAGGAATAGCTTTCTCGTGGAAGAGGCAGCTCCTGAAATAGGTGCCTTTTGGCAACAGGTGCCGCTAAATCTTCCTTCCCCTGCAATTCCAAATATAATCTTTAGTTTGGTGCCAAAGAAGTTTGCCTAGAGTAATGTTGCCTTTCTGCATACAGCTGTAAGCATGACTACTCTTCTTGAAATAATCTTTGTTAATGGAAGGAGAATGTCTAAGCCTTCCATACTTTTTTTCTTACAGGATTTACTGTCCTAATGTGGGGCAAGAATCTTCTGCTACAGTGAAATAAATTAAATATTGCTCTGTAAGAGGGTTGGGTGGACTTTACTCAGGAGCAGTAGATTTTGTTTTCCCCTCCCTACGAGAATGTCCAAGAGCCACAGGGGCATATAATTTTTGCAAAGAAGAATTGAATATTCAGGATCTCTAAAAAAAAAAAGTGTCCTAATTTTTGTGCCAAGTCTGTATATAAAAGTGCCTTGCTGGATCAGACCAAGTAAAGTTACGCTTAGTCCAACATTCACAAACATTTCATATTTCTATGACTGCCATTGCACGAGGATTTTACCATCTGATTTGGGTTTCTCGGGAATTGACTGGGAGAGGGGGGAGTTCTTTGTTTCCCACCAAAGTCACAATTACAGTCCTTTGCATGTGTTATTAAGGCATGCCTGATAGAGAATTCACGTGGAAGTGTATTGTGTGTCTTGTATCCACCACACATGTTCCATGTTTTTTTTCATTTTTCTGCCGCCCGTCCTTCTGTTGACAGTACTTGCCACCCATGGTTTCAGAAGCAATTTGTATCAGTCAAAAAGAAAAGCTGGTTTTAAAGGGTGAAATTTATTTACATGGTATCTGAGCTGTACCTCAATTTTCCATGGTGAGTGGCTGCTCTTGCCCTTGGGTCTGGCCTGGTCTGACAAGGAATTCAGGGTCTTCATTGTTAATGATTCAAGATGATGCCTTTCAAACAGCACTTCACGTTTATAAAAACGAAGAGCAATCTCTGTGGCTTCTGAAGAAAATGAAAATCATGGGTTTCAACAGAGATACGTGATATTATATTGTGTTGAACTCCCCATAAGGATGGAAAAGCAGGATATAAATGTTCTTAAATATTGTAGACCAAAAGCAAAGGGAGGTGTGCTGTACTTAAGAAATGCAACGCCCACCTGGATGTTTGCAAGCACATATGCTTTTTTTATTTACTTGGCAGTAATTCCTGCTGAAGTGTCAATTACAGGAGCACACTAAAAATGGGCTGAATTTTATATTCTTTTGTCAAACTGCTACTTTATAGATCAAATACCATAGCAGGACTGCTGAATGGTTTCATGCTAATAAGAGCTTCCTTGGACCCAGATTACTAATACATGACCAAAGCCCCTTTGCTGGTTATGAAAAAATTGAATGTTGGCTTTCTAAATTATTGTTCAGTGTATGGCTAACTTTCTACACTCCCCCCTCTCCGTCTTCATATCATTCAATTGCTTTAATTCTTACTTTTTTTAAGAGCCTAGATCAGGGGTGCCCAAACCCCGGCCCTGGGGCCACATGTGGCTCCCGAGGCCCTTCAATGTGGCCCACAGGAAGCCCCCAGTCTCCAATGAGCCTCTGGTTCTCCAGAGATTTGTTGGAGCCCGCACTGGCCCGACGCAACTGCTAGCAGCGTGAGGATGACTGTTTGACCTCTCACATGAGCTGTGGGATGAGGGCTTCCTCCACTTCTTGCTGTTTCACATCTGTGATGCAGTAGCGGCAGCAAAGGAAAGGCCAGCCTTGCTTTGTGCAAGGTCTTTTATAGGCCTTGAGCTATTGCAAGACCTTCATTCATTCAAATAAGTTTGTCTTTAATATATTCATTTATGTAAACTTATGTAAATTTATTCAAATTTTAAATGTAAATTAATTCTTTTTTTCCCTGGACCCTAACACAGTGTCAGAGAGCTGATGTGGCCCTCCTACCAAAAACTTTGGACACCCCTGGCCTAGATGGACAGAAAGAGAGCCATATATATAGTATGACTGATCTTTTTCCTTTTTTGAATAGACTGAGAAAGATATTCTGCTACGCCCAGAACTTGAAGAGGTGCAGGCTCAGCATTCCCAACGGTTTAAACTGTGGTACACATTGGATAGAGCTCCTGAAAGTAAGAACTACTCTTATGACTATTGATGATCATAATATTTAACTCTCTGAAATGCTGGGTTAATGCATCTACTTTCTGGTCTTTTTCCTGCATATTAACAGAGCTTTTGTATTAGATATGGAGTCATCTGACTCTATTCCTAATATAAAACTATGTAACTCAAACATTAAAAATTCTACATTTTATAAAAACCTGACCATTCCCGCTTTGCATTTTTTCAGAAAGTATTTAAGAATACAAAGTGTGGCTCCAACTCATTCATGTTTCCAAGCATATCAATAGTATAAATACACCTACCAAGGAGCCTGGGTTGACTCTTTGAGTGTGTACTTGGTAGCAGCCCTGGTTTCATGCTAAATAATGTGTGAAATGGTCTCAAGAGGTTTTATTCTTGCCATACATGACAGGGAAAACAAGGGTGTCTGTGGAAAAGGGAAGCACGTCTCAACCTAAAGCTAAAAACTAAATATAAAAGGGCAAAGATAGTGGTTCAGAACCAAACTGGACTATGAAAACAGCAATATTGACTATTGATATTGATTACAGAAATACTGATTTATATGATTTGTAATTAAGGGCTGCGGAAAGTATGTTTAGGAGTCTCATGTAGTGCAGAATGGTAGGTTGCAGTATCAATAACTCTCCCCACAACCTGAGTTTGATCCCAGCAGAAGCTGGGTTCTCAGCTGGCTCAAAGTTGACTCAGCCTTCCATCCTTCTGAGGTTGGTAAAATGAGTATCCATCTTGATGGGGGAAAGCTATTACGACTGGGGAAGGCAATAGCAAACCACCCCGCTGTATAGTCTGCCAAGAAAATGTCATGCAAGTGCGGTCAGCAATGACTTGGAGCTTGCACAGGGGACCATTCTTCATTCCTTTCTTATAGTAGGTTTGCAAGTACTTGATTATCTTTTCCTGTTAAGTTGATTTCACCCCTCCTCCACCACCATTTGGTCACTCAACACTATCAACAGCTTATCAACTATCAACAGTTCCTTTCTTATAGTAAGTTTGCAAGTACTTGATTATCTTTTCCTGTTAAGTTGATTTCACCCCTCCTCCACCACCATTTGGTCACTCAACACTATCAACAGCTTAATGTGTTGCTCAACAATGCAACAGCTGAATGTGTGGATGGACTTATTTATACCCTACATTTAACCAGATCAGCTCTCAAAGTAGCTAATGATTTGAATAAAAATGAGTGACAATGCACTGCTTGGAAAGTCGTGGTTAAGAGTTGAGGGAAGAACAGAAGAAGCTATAGAGAAATTCAGGTGCTGACTTATGTTGCACCTACAGAAGCAACCTCTTTGCCCTGCAAAGTCTTCTTGTTCCCTGGAAGTTGTTGGTGTAGTCCTGGATGCCAGCTTTTTTCAATATATTTAAGATCTGGGATGGTTCATTCACACATGTAAATCAGTTATGAATATGAATCAGCTGTTCAGCTCAATATGCATATGGAAGGAGTTTGGGAGAATGCATTTAGTATCTGTGGAGTGTGGGTACCACAAGTATCATTTTAACAGATATTTAAAAATTGTGGTTCTCTCTCATTCAGAGTGGGATTACAGCCAAGGATTTGTGAATCAAGACATGATCAAAGACCATATGCCTCCACCCCAAGATGATGTTCTCATCCTGATGTGTGGCCCCCCACCAATGATCCAGTATGCTTGCATTCCGAACCTGGATAAACTGGGATATAGCAAGGAGATGAGGTTTGCCTACTGAAGTGGATTAGAGATGGGCTAAAGTAGAGTGTGTAAGGGGGGGAGGGTGAAAGAATGAAAGGAAGTACTTTGGAACAGGGAACAAATTAAAGATTGAGAAAAGTAGCTTGTCTGCAGAGGTGACATGCATTCAGAAGGCTGCTAAATTGTCTCGGTGAGATTGGTGTCTTTGCAAGTGCCACACTGAATAGTCTATAGGTGGCTGTTGTATATGGTACTTCTCAGCTTTGCTTTGCTTAACTAATCTGTTGAAAGTTCAATGGATTATATGTTCTTTCATAATGGGATAAACATCATGTAGCCAGGAAATTGCACCACCAAAGAGTTTTCTTACCTAAAGCATGTGTGCCCAATAACCAGGTGGAAAGTTCATATATGTGCAGGAAGTGTTGTTGTTCATTCTTGCTTTCTCCAATTGCCACAAAGCTTTACAATGGGAGCATTAAAAATTATATTCAATGCACGCTCTTAAATTAAACAAATTGTGTCGTTACTTTTGTTTTTGAAGACTGGTGGTTTAGCTAACAGAAAGAGATATTGCTAATATAATGCGTATGTACAGTATATAGAAATGTCTGCACATATGTACTGACAACATATACCTGATTTTGTTTGAGCATTGCAGTTGGTCTTTCTTCACAGCTGGTCTATTGTTGTTGAACACTTCTAAGACACACATAACATACAAAGAGTATAGGCTTTATACACAAGTATTCCTTAAATACTTTGTTTTCTCCTCATGTGCTTAGAAGGAATATCTTTACCTTAGTCCTAAGTATTTGTGTAAGGAAATCTCTCTTGGTTTTTTAAATAGAATTTAACATTTAATATCTTTAGGGCTGGAGTGTTGTAAAATCTTCCAGTGAGATTAAAAGATCTGAGAAGTGTTTTGCCTATAATGTAATATTTTTACTGCTGTTTCTGCATTTTTCTAAATAAAGTTCATCAGCTAGGATAAATAAGGCCCAGTAATAAATTCTAATGATGGTTCCAAAATCACAGTAAACTATTACGGTATTTGTACATTTTAAATGAGTCCTTTTTGTATTAACACAATGGGCCTCTCATTGTAAGAACTTTGGTGGGAAGACTTTTCACTAAAATGAATTACTGTGCCTAAATGAAAATATGTACAGGAGGATTTGTAGTCACAAATTAACAAGCACTCAGTTCCTGCTAAACATAGCAGCAGCATAGGTCACTCTGAAAACTTATTGGTCCAAGTCACGGCAAAATTAACGTGAGTTCTGGAAGGGCACAGATGCACCCAAAGTGGTTTGGCTGATACTGCCCACTCATTTCAGTGGCTTCTGCAAGGTAACTTTTTGGTGGGACATGCCACCAATGCATCACCATCTGTTTGGGTAAAATGTAGGTTTGTGCTGTTGAAGCAGTGCCTCAACAAAGGTGATCGGGAACAACAGCATGTCAATTTGACTTTAATGTTAATGCCAATAAAAGCTGTGTCTTTCCATTGACAGTAAGCAACATAGGAAAACATAAACCTCACTAAGAGTTTGGAACAAAATCAAGATCCATTGACTCTCATTCTAGATATGCTGAAATGTCCCAATCTAAATTTATAGATTGTACTATATTGATTCAAGCACCAGATGGCAGCCTCTGCAAGAAGAGCCAAGCGTGTTGCCTTGTGCTTATGTAATGTCTATGATATTACTCCCCCAGCACATATAGGTAGGAGCTCTCTATCACCCATCAGCATATTGTCTCTCCTGCAATGCTGGTCATAAGACATTAACAGTTCACAACCTTCTCCCACTTCACCTTGAAGCACCCAGCAAGCAGCTCCTTCCTTAAGCTACCTTGCTGCAAGTAGTAGGGACTTTTGGGGGGAGGGTCAAGCTACTAGATGCTTTTAAGTGAGCAGAGAAGGGATTGCTGCTTATGCATGTGTGCAGATGGCTATGATATCCTGCTAGGAGTGTTTGTCTAGGGTGCCTATTGTGTCTTCATGGTGCAAACTGCAAGAGAACTATATTTACAGATTAGGAAGTAAAGCATTAGAAGAAATAAAAGCAAAGCATGAACGAAACCAGAAAGAATCCATAGAGGAGTTACTTGGTGTGCTGCAGTGTGCATTAAGTTCCTTGATTTAATATACCACAACATGGCAAACAAGCAAAGTGGATATAACTTTTTGTTTATGTATCACTGTGGGATGAAAGCCTTAATTTTTCAACATGTGATAATACCTAAATGTCTGCTTGTCTTACAGAAACTGGTTTGTATTATCCTGCCGCTTTAGTTACTGAATTTTTCCAACTCCTGTTGTAGAAATAAAGCTTTTTTTTGGTTATCACATAGCTAATGGATTTCCTGTGTCTTGCTGTTGGACTGAGATGGTTTGAGAATATCATGCCTACAATCACAATCTTAGGATGAACAGAAGTCATGCTGTTGAGCCTTGCATGTGTGTCCCCCTGCCACTAAATAGTTGCTAGAGGGTAGTCTAACCCAGCTTGGGGTGGCCCATGGGGCTTTTGGTATGCTCAACAAAATGAGTATAGTCTAGCCCTACATCACCCTTAATTGTTTTATCAGTAGAGATTGTGCTATTGTCATTTGCTCAAAGATATATACCAACATATCTCAGAATGATAAATTGGGAGGTTTTTCTAAAAATAGACTGGATTAGCTCTCATCTCATTCAACAAGGTTAGTGTTCTTCAACTGATGGGTCACAATCCCAATGGGGTCACAGAGCCTCAGTGAGGGGAGGGGGGCAGCACCTTTTCAAAGGCTTGGATGCATTCCAATAATGGTTCTTGATTTCTTGATATAACCCTGCACAGCATCTTCTCACTATCTTACTCCACAGCTCCTAAGGCTGGCCCTATCCAGGCTGTTACCTCACAGAGTTGTTGTGAAGACACAAGAGGTAGGGGGAAACAGGTGGGCAGAACAGGTGCTGGGAAGGGGATATGAGTACCCAGGCTCATACTTCATTTATGGGGAATCATGACACCAATACAGTTGAATATTGTATACTGGTTTAGGTTATGGATGTTTTACAGCCTGATACACTTTCCAATTATTGTAACATGAAGGCTTATTAATGCAATACCAGTCCTGTGGGAAAGACATTCATGCAGTTCTTTAACAGTTATGCTAATGCTAGCACCACAATGGTGCCTCAGTGTAGTACAGTCAGTTCTCATTTATATGCAAATTCACTTATCTGTAAGGGGTTGAATTGCCACCTACTTCTCATTATCTGCAACTTGGTTCGAATTATCCATGAATACTGTGCTGGTGCATTCAGCATAAGAGTGGGGGCTTGGCACAGCTATGAGCGGGGGGGGGGGGATTGAGAGAGGCTGGAGGAGGAGGCCTCCTCACAAGCAGAAGGCAGTGGACAGACCAATGCACAAAGAGAGGAAGAGGCACCTATACAGTATATGACCAATAGAGGAGTTGCAGTAATCACATCCAACCAATTATATTCATTATTTTAAAAGTTGTTCAGGTTTGGTCAATTTTCTGCATCAAACTGGCACTAGAGAATCACCAAACACATGAGTATGCTTCCAAACTTGCCCCATCATCTTGGGGACTCATCAGCACCAGTGATGTGAAGGTTCAGCTGAGAGGCTAATGATGAGAGGTCTCAGGAAAGCTACCTGAGGGCTGCTTTGGGGTTCAGGCAAGCCCAGGGAAGGAGCCAAGAATCTGGTGGAAGATTTGATGTTGATGAGCCCCTGGTATCACGCAGCCCTGTGGACTTCAAGGTAGGATTCAGGTTCATAATATGTAGGAGGGTCCCTGGAACATCTCATTTTTTCC
The DNA here is from genome assembly GCF_035046505.1 of Tiliqua scincoides. NCBI lineage: Eukaryota > Metazoa > Chordata > Lepidosauria > Squamata > Scincidae > Tiliqua > Tiliqua scincoides. Next base: position 22,084,583 of record NC_089827.1, on the reverse strand, counting down.
CATAGGCTCAATGATTCTGTATCCACTAAGTTTCCCAGGAACCTAACACTAGTGGCTAAGAACAGGCTGTACAAAAAAGGGCACCATATTTTGTGCTGTGTTGCTAATACCTAAAATACTCAGAACCTTGTATTTCATTCCACAAGAACTGAGGTTTAAGAACAGAAAATAAAATGTGCTACCCTCTAGAACAGGGGTCTCTAAACTTTTCGGCCAAAAGACCGCATCAAATATCTGGCACAGTGTCGAGGGCTGGGGAAAAAATTAAATGTAAAATTTATATCAGTACATTAGAGATGGAATTTAGATGAATGAATGGGCTCAAATGGCCAGGATTTCTCCAAGCATCAGCACAGTCCAAAAGATAAAGCACACACTTAAATGGACCCCCATTCACCCACCCCACAAGCACAACTCTGGTTGCGTTTGGTCAGCTGGCCAGATAGAGGCTTGCCGCAGGCCACATCTGGTCCCAGGGCCAGGGTTTGGAGACTCCTGCTCTAGAACAGTGTTTCCCAAACCAGCAGTCAGCCACAAGACCATTTTTGGTATGTTGTGAAAAGTTTCTAAAATATATCTTAAAAAGCTTTGCAAGCACCCTTGCCCAGTTTGCAAAAGAAAATTGCAGTAGCAGGCACTTCAGATGGAAAGACCACTCTTGTGACTTAAATGCTAACCTGTGGCATGAAGTAGTCTTCATAACCCCAGAACATCACATTTTTTGAATTTTTCTAATTAGTGGCATATCCCAGATCACATATGAACCCAGTTTCAGCCTTTTGTCTAGCCTGGAAGGCCCTAAAAACACCTTGTGCTCCAGTTCAGCCTTCTGGGTCCACTGGAATGACTGTAAAGGTTTGGGGGAATAAACTCCATTTCTAGGGAAAGTCTAGCAAATGTCTTCACACACATAATTATGTAAGGTCTCTAGCCACCTCAGGAGTCCAGGATCCCAATTATTATTTATTAATAAATAAAATATTTATTTCTAGATATTTTTGTTTTTGTTGTTTTTGGTCTAGTAAATCATGTGGGTCAAGATAGTTTCAAAAAGTGGATCCCACCGCTAAAAAGTTTGGGAAGCACTTTGCTTACAAGTGCTTTTTAAGACAGCTGTTTGATATTTTTTGCATACAAAAATGTCCACCAAAAGTGGCTGTAACAATTAAGAAAAAAAAGTTTCATCCATGGAAAAAATGCTTGGATCACCAGCTAGAAATTCTAGTAAAACACACATTTAAAGATGCAGAATGGTGATAATTTCAGCAAAATAAAGAATACAGGAAGACATGGGTAGCACAGAAGCAGTGGATTAGCAGTTGGTAAAGGCTGGTGAGTTAAGAAGCTAGTAAAAAATGACTAGAGTCTTGATATTCTGTAAAATATTTATTAAATCAATCCATATTGCAGTTTTTTTATGAACTATGCCAGAGATTTCATAAGTCTTCCATCTTGTATTTCATTACAGTATACTTTTCTTGCAGTTTAACAGTCCTCTTACAAAATCATATCTGTATTCAGTATTATGTTGTTTAGTGAACTATCATGCAAGAACACAAATGTTCTTAAACTGTCCTTTTATATAAGGTAACTATCCAAATTACAACTGGAGCAGTTTCATAATAATCTCATTTCCCATATGGACCCAGGATGGCTTTACAGTTAACCAGTTGAGGTTCTAGATAAGGGCCCATGCTTGCCAGTAGGCCCACTTGGACAGGCTGCTTCCTGAACCCTCTTGTACTGGTGGCAATGGCAGTCCCTAATGTGCCATCAGTGGGCAGGTGGGTGATGCCACAGGAGGTCCAGTGCAGAACTTTGCCCCAGGGTCCCCAGCAAACAAATGCCAACACTGCAGCAATCGCACCAGCAGAAAGCTACACTGAATTCTGTGAGTAGGAGGCAAGTAGTCCAAGTAGCGTGAAAAATATTCTTCCACCATTGAGTCTGGAGTCTTTTTGAGTCAGTAATCAGGTTAAAGAAAATTAATATAAACCTTTCCTACCTCCCTTAGGCCATTTTTCTTAGAGAGGCAGTGTTCCAGCATCTCTCGAGTAGGGAGAAAACTATCGGTGTTCAAAACAAATTGCCTAAGAGCATTCTCACCAGACAAGAGATTTTTCCGTTTTTCTTTTCGGATGCTCTCTAGAACAACTCCTCTGATATCTTTGGGCTTTCCTGGAACCCCAAACATTATGAACAAGCCAAGGCAGTCATACCCCACCAGTGTGCAGAATTCCTCCAGCTTTTCAAACCTGCTCTTGTTTCCAAAATGCTCATCAGCCAGCATTGCCTCTCTGTTATTGCCAATGACTTCTGGAGGCCGAGCTCCAGTGGCAAGATCAGCCATCTGTAGAGATTGCACAGCAATCTGAAGCTTGATTTGCTTGTCAGCTCCAGATAAAGTCCAGACCCAGTCCACTCCGAAAAGTAAGGACTGCTGCTTGGTCATTTTGCTCGTTGTGATACGTTCTTCAACACCCTTCTCAACACAGAAACTGATGAAGTTGATCAGGAAAATCTCAATTAGGGTATCTGTAGCTGGGTGAAATTTGCTCTGTGGATCCTCAAATCCAAGATACTCTTTTAGCTTCTGTGATGCAAAAACCACTCCTTGACTAAATACATCACATATGATCAAGATGTCAGCCTTAGTCTCTGGACTAGCTTCCTGTGATGGTTTCTGGCCCATCTTCTTTTCAAGGGTGGTGTCTTCATACAAAATGCCTTCAAGGTAAATGTCTTTTCACCTCTAGTTACAGTGACAGGCCACTAAGCCTTCTCACTTGCCAAAGCAGTAACATTTTCCCATGGCCTTAACAGAGGAAAAAATCTCCACCCAGAAGGAAAACCATGTAATACAAATGGATCACAGTTTCCTGATTGTAGACATGGAGCTCTGGGTGTGTCCTGTTCCAGCTCAGCTATAGGAAACTGGTTGAACTAGCTTGGTCATTTTCAAAGTATCAAGTCTCCCTTTGTATTTTTATGCACTCTCCACACCCTTTACTGCTAATATTGGCAGTGGCAAACCCACCATATCCAGTTTGTCTTTTCCTTAGCCATAACTAGGAAAAAGAATGTCTCTAACAACTCAACTGTTTGCCGTGGTTGTTTCCAAACTTTTTACTGGCCCTAGAGGCTGCTGTCTGATTTACAAATGCCAAAGTGTATGGCTATAATGGTGATTGAGCAGCAGTGTTCCCCCACCCCCAAGTAGCAGCTTGTTTAACCCTTGATGCACATAGTCTGCCCTGTCAGTTTCACAACCCAACAAAAACTGGGTCATGAACCCTGGTTGGTTCCAGACCTACAGTTTGGGAACTGCTGGTATAATCTATGTGACTCCTCTTCAGATGTATATGCCTTATACGAAGCAGAATGCAAATTGGTCCTTAGAGCAACGATTTTCAACCTTTTTCATCTCATGGCACACTGACAAGGTGCTGAAGTTGTCAAGGCACCTGATTAGTTTTTGGTCATTTGAAACTGCCAGCTAGGGTTCACACACCCCAATGGCCCTACTAACAAATGACCAACCCCCCCAAACTCCTGTGGTACACCTGCAGACCATTTGCAGAACACCAATGTGCTACAGCACAATGGTTCAAAATCGCTGCTTTAGAGAGTACTTTTTAAACTGTAATCTTAGGCATACTTGCCTGAATGTAAGCCCCAGGAATTCAGTGCGATTACTATCCCAAGAAAAATGCATAGGATGGGGCCACAACCCACCTTTAATCATAATTGTGCCCTCTAAAATCAATTTAAACCATATCCTAGCTATCAAATGCTTCATATTCAAGAAATCTGCATGGCTGGAAAACTGCAGAGAGCCAAAATATTTAATAGTCTCTATACATTTACATAGCAACCAAGGTGAGATATGCCTGACTGCATATCCGTGACCACCACTCCATCTCCAATGCCTACATTTACTTCCATTTCTACAAACCCACGCTGGGCTAAACCTTATATAGCTGTGCTTCAGAAGCTCACTTCTAATGAGTTTCTAGCCATGTTCTGCATCATGTACAAACACTACGTGACACAGGATCACCACAATAGGGGCTGCTTCAGATAAAGTGGGATCAGGAAAACTAAGGGAACAAATAAAGCAGGGACAAAGAATAAAGCAGCCACTACAGAACTGGTTCCCAACCTATGGGCCATGGGCCACAGGTGGTCTGCAAGACCCTGAGAAGTGGTCCACAATACCTCAAAAAAATTGCCTTCAGTCACTCCCAGTGTCTCATCAAGGCAGTGCTCCTGTACAGACCACCAGAGTATGTAGAACTGGCAACAAAAACAGCAAGCTACAAATCTTCTCTATAAAAAATAAATCTATAATAAATCTTCTCCAATTACAAATTTAATTGTATTATTTGCATACAGGTGGTGCAGGGATTGCATGTCATCCATAACAATTCCAATTTTTGCCTCAGTGGTCCACAGGCTCATAAAGATTGGGAAGCATTGTACTACAGCAGCTAACTAGGGCAGTGGTCCCCAAACATTTTTGACTGGTGGCTCCCTTGACCTACTAGGCCATTGGCCACAGCTCCCCATTGGAGCTACATTGTATAGGGTGCCAGGTTTTTGATTCCATGGCTCCCCTGGCTGGTTTCTGCAGCTCCCCGGGGCGCAACAAACTCAGGAACCACCAAACTAGGGCATGGTCTAAAACAGTGTTCTTCAACCTGTGGGTCGTGATCCTAATGGGGTCGTGAAGCCTCATTTGGGGAGATCATGGCAACTTTTCAAAGCCTGTGGAAGAAAGGGCTTGGATCCAATCCATTGCCTTATCAAAACTGAGTTCTTGATGTAATTTTGCACAGTCTCTTGTCTTCTTGCCCCACAGCTCCTAAGGTTGGCTTTGCTCAGGTTGCTACCTACCAGGGTTGTTGTGAAGACACAAGAGGTAGGGGGAAATGGGGCAGGATTAACAGTGGGTCCCCAGTCTAAATTAATACTTTATTGGGTCATGGCACAAAAAAGGATGAAGACCACTGGTCTAAAAGCTTCTACCATGTAGATCAGCTGAGAACCAGTAGACAGCTACTTAGAATGAATGAGGGATGGCACCATTCGACCATCATTGCTCTTTTTTCAAGGTAACAGAGCTCTCAAAGAGTCCTGAGCATTTTCATGGCAAGTTAGCTTTTCCATTGAGACTACTACTTGAGCAATGTGTAAGATTTCAAAGAAGTTACCTGTTCCAATCATATGAACTTTTCCACTGCCCAGTCTGCAGTTATTTATTATGTGACATTCTAGGCAAACACCAGAAAGGTACAGATTTTTTGTGAACGCAGAGCCTGTCAATGCATAGACAAGCTTCTGCATCACACAAGCACTCTGTTGCATATCTGTGGAGCTACACTGCAACAAAATAGATAAGCACATTCACACCAAAGCTGCGTGCACACACTAGCTCTGGACTGGGGAGTTGCTATGTACAAAGACAATATCTGTAATTAAAAAAAAAGAGAAATCTAATGTCAAACTTCATACCCCTTTTACAAAGCAGCAATAGAAGCCCAGAAACATTTCTCACTATTTATTTAACAGGGCAATACATATATATATATTTATGCTGACCTTTGTACACACACAATCACATAAAATACCATGATGATATTTTGTGTGCATACATTTACATTAACTGCTTGGCATAGTTATGAGTGTTTATATTACTCTTCCCACCCCAAATCCCACAGAAATAAGAGGCCAGTAGATGATGATTCTTCAAACCAGCAAAATGATGATCACATCTGAAGCAACTCCGTTTACATCAGAATTAAGAAACACCAAAAAATCTGAAGTGGTTCATACGTGCAACATACAACGTGCAATCAATGAGATAAAACATTTTTCCATTGTTGTTTGATTCTGTGCATGTACACTCCATCTTCTTTAATTTTCTGTTAACATTTGACACAATTACTGCTTGCCAGAACAGCAAGGCCAACTTTCAAGGTGGCAGATGACATGTTTTGTTAAGTCTGCAGAGTTTTTTTTTCACAAAGTGATCTTATGGGGCGCTTAGTGTATATTCACAGAATGTGAACTTCTTGACAAAAAGAATGGAGTTAAATCTCCCCCAATTACAATATATGACCACTTTCTGCACTCTTTTAAACTAGCTCAGATACTGAATGAGATGCTCCTGAACATGTTTTGCAGGGCCCTATATTATGAAGGACCAACAGTCAGTTCCAAAACTGAGAGTGAGCAATCGAGCATGCACATGTACTCCCCATATCCATATCCTCTCCATATCCACAGAACTGGTATCCACAGTTTCACTTATCCATGAATCTCTTCAGAGGGCCCGCACTCATTACCTCTGTTTTTCTTTACTAGCTGAGGAAGCACACGTTTTCTTAACAGTTTCTTGCTTCTGAGGAATGTGAACCTTCCCCCTGATAAACCAGACTTTTTATGAGAAGGAATTTTTTTGCAACATGGAAAAGTATTTAAACATGTTATCTACGCCCGCAGTTTTGAACTGGAAAATTTCCAAGAACTTTGTATTTTGCGATTTAGCTGACTGTGTTTTGGTCCTAAATCGAAAGCCACCACAAGCAGTACATGACCACATGTCAAAAGCCTGACTTGATACTGTTGCAAACGTCCTTTGATTTATTTTTCCAGACCTGTTCCAAAACTTCAGAAGTACTGACGTCGGCCTCTACAGTGTGAGCAATTCTTTTCACACAATATATTTCCAATGTTTGCAAAATCATCATTTTAAACAGGCAAGAAGTTAGGAGTACATATTTCAGGGGGGTTGGAGAGTAGGACAAGAGAGAAGCAAATATATTCCACTGAAACCTTGACCAACAAAATTTTCACTGGCTAATCTGAATTTTACAAGTCTGATAGTTTAAAAATGTGAAAATATGTTGTACTTTATAAAAAAAACAAATATAAATAGCAGTCAATATGTCATATCATGGTCAAGTGAACTCAGAAGGCAAGAACCCATATCTGCACATAATACTGTAAAATAAAAGCCCTATTCAGATGCTTCTCTGTCCATGGAGATGAACGCTTCTCACAAGCCTGTCCACTTGGCTCAACCCTCACCAATGGCATTTGCTGGTTAGCCCCAACCCCACTGTTTGCCGCAATATGCTGAACATGGCAGGGCTCACTTCTCCACACAGTTGCTCCTCTGAAACATTTAGTTTGAATAGGGCTAAAGTAGCTTGGCTAATGTTACCTCTGCACAACTCCAAAGATGACTCTCCCCACAAAGATACGGCAAAAGCCTAGTCTCAAATACAAAAATTTGTTATTAAAAATTCTATTTTAATCTTTGGAAAAAAAGTTTCATAGAGATTGTTGTATGATGATGCAAAAAAAAAAAAAAGTACAACTTTTCAATAACTTCATTCCTAATGTAAGAATGTAGGCATTGCTTAGGGGAAGAAGGTTCAAGCCATTTAAAAGGTCAGTCTGACTTCTCCAGTAACCAGCTGGTTTTCAAACTGGAATCCTCAGTTTAAAAAAAAGAATCACTACTACCTTGCATCTCAATATAAAACTTCTGATTTGTATATACTCAATATATTTTTCTCTCTCACTTTTCTTTTTAATAAAAACTGTATTAAAAAAATAAGAAACAAGATTTAGATTTGAGAAATGATGTGCTTGGTGGTGTCACAGGATGCACACTGGGTACCAAATTGGTTGTTCATTTTTAATCTGTTAATTCAGATAGAAAAACCGGAATGCCATGGCTTTCCTGCTAAAAAAGAAATTGTGGGTCCCGATTCCAGAGCTCTATAGTTCAATAATGAGTTTTTCTTTGTATTACTGTGAAGGGGAAAAAAAGAATATTCATGGATACACATTACGGCAAGACTAATTCCAGCAACGCTATGGCAGCAGAATCATATTAAATACGATGCTCTGAAATATGTCACAAGTTTCTATATTAGAGAGAAAAATGCACATCTCTCTCCACTTAGGTGAGTCTGGGTTTGATTTTTTTCTTATTTTATGGCAACTTTAGAATAAGCACCTCTCCTAATTTTTTTTTCACCTGAAAAATATCACTTCCAACCAACAGAAGCAAAAGCGATCCTAAATTGCATGGTGTGCTGACTCCATCACATACAACAGTTACATTCCTTGCAGTATCAAGAAACTTCCTCTTCTGGTGTCCAAAACCAACAAACATCACACATTTGAATCCTCATCTGTTATACTGGCACTAGGAGAACGAGTGGCCAAGTCTTTGAACATTTCATCTTCTTTCAGCATGTGCTGGAAATGGAAGAAAGGGAAAAATGGAACAACATCTGCAACTCAGGAGCCATGAAACAGGGATAAAGCAAACATCTTGCAGACAAGCTGTTGTCATCTTTCCAGTGTTTCAAGAACACAGGAAAGAACACTGAACACTGAACACACAGGAAAGAACACTGAACACACAGTTCAGTGGCAGAGCACATGTTTTACATGCAGGTAGTCTCAGACTAGATTCCTGGCATCTTCAAATAGAAGAGCAGAAGCAACCCCTCTTTCTTGAGCGTGAGTTTCACAATTACAGTTCACAACACTGACACGGATGAACTAGTAGCTTTACTTGACATAAGGTAGCTTCCTATGTTCAATACAACTCAAACATACTTTTGTTTGACTACAAACTATAGCTCAAACATACTTTGCACTCAGAAGGCTCCACTCCTCAACAAATGCAGCTCAAGGCCAGTCAGAGTAGGCCTACTACTGGCCTACTACCAGTCAAAGTAGGCAACACAGGGCCAGAGACCCCATATACGGTAGTATCATTACAAAAGGGCAGGCAACCATGTAAGAAAGCCTCACAGGTCAACCTTTCCCAAGATTCTACTGGGAAAAGCAAGGCCTGTTCTAGCAAGATTCATAGTACAGATTTGTTTACGTGATGGCCAAGAGGCACAGGTTCAAACAACAGCTGAGTTGAAGATCAGTGCTTTCTTTTACAGTGCGATACAGCTTGCAACTTGGATACTCAAGGACCACCCCCTGCCATATGCACTTGCTCAAGCATTAAGATAATCATTGGAGGTCCTTTTCTGGGTGCTTCAGCGTCACAAGAAATGCCAGTGGAACTAGGAAAGATCACAGTGCCTGGCTTATGGAATGCTCACCTGGCACCACCTCTTGTTTCTTTTTAAAATGTCATGTATATCTTTTTAATTTCCCAGGCCATTTTTTTAAAAACTCAAGCAGAAATTGATTTTATCTGCTGTTGAATTATTATTGTGATTTTTTTTATCCTTTTAGTTTTACCCATCCTGATAATATTTATACTTAAGGACAAGCTATAATTTTTTTAAAAAATACCTTATTGCTGGGTATCTGCATAATATTTAAGACAGGAAACTAGCAAAATTCTCAAGCCTAGCCATACAGACTTCTTAAGAACTTACAGTTAAGTTGTTGATGCCTTCAGAGAATGCCCCTATTTGCCTCACGGTGCCTTCTGAATCTTCCATCTACAATTAAAAAATATATATGGGGAATGAACTAATTTACATGGACACCTGAATTATTACATTAATAATGTGAATTAACAAATACATATACTACACTAGAAGGGTTTATTGTGCTGTAGTAGAACTTGTGGAACCGACCTGTTAAATGCAGTTTTTATAGCCTTGGACAGTTCTCAAGAGAGAAAAAAATGAGGCTAGCATAGTGGTTCCCAATCTTCTCAGGGCTGTGATGCACCTTGTGTGGGTGCAATGCAGGAATCACTTACCAAGAGGGTGGGCAGGCTTTCTCTGGGTCAATACTGGGCCAATGACCCACTCTACTGGCCTCTATGAGCCTCAGAATGGCTTGCAGAAGCCTTGGAAAGCCACTTCTGGTGATTGGAAGCAAACCGGAGGTGGTTTTCCAAAAACTGGGAGTAGCTTTCCAAAGCTTCTGTTGGCCATTCTGAGGCCTGCAGAGGTCAGTAGAGTGGGTCGTCGACACAGTATTAACCCACAGGATTAACTTTCTTGTAAAGTACAGCCCTTGACTGTGCCCATTCTGAAGTAAACAGAGGTGTAAACGCAAGCTTCTGGCCCTGCCCTCTTGGTCCAATACCACTGGCTGGAAGTCAAATAAGCTGAGAATTTAACAGAAGGAACAGCTGAAGAAGCCAGAGAAACTGAGCCACATAACTGGGTATAGCTGCAGCCAGTCCAAAAAAAAAAAAACTTTATCAAGCAGTGTAGGAAATTCCTACATGAGGAACACTGAAGGATGTGGGTGTGAGAGCTCACAATAGCCAACCAATGCAAAACTCAATGAAATCAAATCTGCACAGATGGTTACCTGCTCCAGTCTGTCCAGATCATCATCGTCATACACCCTGATGTCTAGACCAGGCTTAAATCCTTTGTTTAATCCTGATGCCTGTCCCAAATCCATCGGACATACAAACTCTTCCCCATCATCTTGCTTCTTCTTCCTTAAATTTCCAAAATTACTAAAAGCAAGTTTCTTTGGCTGAAAAAGACAGACAAGATAACCAATTGAGATGTCAGCAGCCTGTCAATTTACTCTTTACAATACACACAAAATCTTGTCAGTTTTCAAATAGGCAGCAAAACAACCAGAATTTTCAGTTTCTTAAACATATACTCATGCACAAAGGTGTCTGAAAGCAAACAGAACATAGGATAAAATCAGACTATTGTATTTCTTAAAGATATTCGTATTTGCCAATTCAGTTTTGTAAACAGCCATTCATTTACCTGTTGCCAAGTCAGAATTGCTTATAGGATACAAGAGAGGGAAATGTTTTGTTAACTGGAAGAGGGTTTGTTTTGTCAGACCTTTGATGAGCTACAAACACATATACACAACTATATGCTGGCTAGGAAAAAATGTATTAGGCTATTAACATTTCTATACTTGTTCCCAATGTTGTGTCAACTAAATCCTGATTGTGTTAAACTTTGTTTCAACCCAAAAGAGGTAAACACCATACTGGCAGACATTTTAAAAATGTCTTGTAAGATGCTGGTGCAATGCATTTTAACGGTCTGCTCTCTGTGTATAAAGTCCAACACCACACACACTTTTAAGTGGAATAGATTCCACACATGAATAACCACCTCTCTCTCACAGAGCAGCAAGGCAAAGTATCTTTTCTTTTAAGATGCGGCCTTGCTATAGATATGAGATTCAGAATGGGTACAGTAATTTGTACAACACAGCTGCACAAATACAGTACCTGGCAATTCCACATTATTCATTCATTCACATTTTTAAACTGCCCTTTTTCCAAGGAGCTCAGGGTGGTGTACATAGTTCCTCCCCTCCTTTTGTCCTCACAACAAGAGGACAAAAGACACAGACAGAGAGAGTGACATGTCACCCAGGAAAGTGTCATGGCTGAGTGGGGATTTGAACCTGGAGTTCAAACCTAGCTCTTTCAGGTCTAACTCCAGAACCACTTCACCATCCTGATACATATCAGGTACCTGATAAATATCAGGTACTTTGCCACCAAACACCTTTTTCCTATAAAAGCAGAAAAAGCTACAGCCTAAATCAAACCAGGCCTATTATTTTATCACTGTTCATTTGCCTCTGAATATGAAATACTGGTAAGTGATAACAGGAAATCCATACCTCAATATCTTGTGGGTTTCCTACAGGCATTTTACTGGTCACTGTGGGAAATGGGTTGCTAGACCAGATGGGCCTTTGGCCTGATCCAGCAGGACTCTTCCTATGTTTATTTATCTAGTAGCTTCATAAAAAGTTTTAATGAAACTGCACTTTGAACTACCACAATAGCTGCAAGCAGCCTGATAATACTCTCAAAGATCCAACACACCTTCATTTTGGCTGTAGCTGTTAACAGGACATAATCTGGAGATTCCATGGCTTCACGCTTTTGCAGCTGGGCCTCTTGACCAATTAGCAAATTGAAATGAGTGGCCAAGTGTCTCCTCAGCAGAGTCTTGTTTGGTGGGATGTTAAGCAACTGTGCCATGGTTTCTACATTGAAACGAGGTTCCAAAACCTATGCAGAAAAAATGAGATTGCAAGATGTAATTTTGATTTTCTCTAAATTAAAGAACTTCTCCTATCTGACCTTCATCAGATCTGATCTTTTAGCAAAATTCAAAGAGGGGAGAAAGCACTTTACTAAATTCCAATTTTGTACATTTCTAGAGCAGGGGTGTCAAACTGGTTTCAACCAGAGGGCTGAATTCCTGGCACCTGCTGAGAGCCGGAAGCAACACAATTAAGCAGGAGGTTATATTATTAAGCACATGAGGATCAGAAATAAGCACTTTGTTCTCACCTAGCAACTCATTCCTTGCAAGCAACAGAAGAGAAAATATGAAAACCTTGATCATATTCTCAAGAAATGGGAGAACCCAATTATCACACAGGCTACTCTTTCAGCTTTGCCACTTCTACAGAGCAGCGTTCCCTCTAATTTTTCCCCCTACACACAGAGCAGTTAGCCTGAGCAGTACATAAACACTGTCATTTTAAGAAGGCCAACCTCACATAACTAGAATGACCACACCAACCACATCTTCCGGTCCTCAACCAGCACTCATCCTTTAATGTTGCCTCCTTCAGTCACCACACCCTGGACCTAAGTTACTGACTTCCTTAGAAGCAGCACTTTAGCAATCAGCACTTGGGTCTGGCTACCAAGCATCACTTCTATCAGAGGTCTGCACACCTTACCTGGTTTCTCTTCTGCAGGCTCCAGCAGGTATAGGAGATAACAAAGAAAAGAGCTGGCTTGCAACCGTCTCTCAGCTCCTACAACTGAGAGTTGTGCTGTGAAATGTCACTTTGAAGCTAATTATCCTGCAGGCAGATGCAGTGGGGCCTTTTGTTCGACACCCCTGTTCTAGAGTGTGCCACACAGAAAGAAATCAACAACTTACAAAGACACAGGCACAATCTCATTCTTACAACCAAAATATTTTTCAACATGCTTTATTTTCTACGTTTGGTACTTTCTAACAGCAGAATATACAACGTGTCAATCCCTTACCATGAGCCCACCATGAACACCGCTTCCCCTCAAATTAGGAGCATATTCTGCCAGGTCAACAGAACGCAACCACTCCATCACCCGATGATTGGTCCATTGTGTAACTTCTAATGGTGTGATATGATTCTGCCAATAAAAACGAATACATTTCACACAGAGGTTGTGAGCTGCTTTGCAGGGTTTTATTTTTTAGTTCTGTTTTTTAGTTTTTTGATTCAGTCGCAGGTTGCTTCTTTCATTAGTAACCAGCTGCCTCCATGTATAGCACCTAGAGCCAAGCCACTAGCAATCTTACAGGATTGGTTGTTGATGCTGAATTGTTATCACTTTTGATCTCAGGTGTGTGCAGGTGGGGAGCAGAAGGTTTGAAGCCCTGCATGCAAAGAAATTCTCTGCACATTCAAAAGCACGACTATGTCAAAGAAAATTTCAAGTTGTTCTATTCAATATGTTGACTTTTGTAGGTAGAGAAGGTTTTTTTTAAAAAATTTAAATACAAGGGTGAAAAGGTCTTTCCAAACCCTGGAGATGTCAAGATCTACACCTAGTACTTCTGCATCTAAAGCAGATGCTCCACCACTGAGCAAAGGCCCTCCCCATTCAACAGACCACTTCCAAACTACAAGTGATTAGTTTTGAAAGCAGACAGCCTTGGAAGTAGAATGACTAAGGCTGCAATCCTAACCACACTTTTCTGAGAGTAAGCCCATTGAACAAAATAGGACTTACTTCTGAGTAGACCTGGTTAGTATTGTGCCCCATATCAAATACTACTATTATCTGTGACCCAGGTTCATTTTTTACCCTTGGCTCTTTTATAAAAGATAGATATGCAAAATATAAAAACTTGTGTTCATAATTTATTATGGCTGCAATCCTAATCACACTTTCCTGAGAGTAAGTCCCACTGAACAAAATAGGACATACTTCTTAGTAGACCTGGTTAGGATTGTGCCCCAAATTTCCCGTTGACTTCTCTCTTTCAACAAGGCCAAAATGTACTTTCACAACCACCACATGGTAGTCAGGAAGAACTATATCACTGGAGAGTGTGGGTAGGAGATCATTTTTTTTTAATACTACCCCTCATTTATAAAAAAAGACACTGCCCTGTTCATAAAAACTAGTACCATTAGGGAAAACATTAAGCTAGAACATGCTACTTTCAAAAAGCAGGGAGTTTCAGATGTAGGTGGCTGGGCAAATGTGCTACTTCTCACCTTCACCCTCAAGAGGTGTAGTTCAGGAAGACAGGCTACATGTGATGAACTCTAGCACTGACATGACTGCATTCACATTTTCATAAAAGTAAGAAAGCAAATATTTTGCATTTCAGTTTGCATTAATCAAATGCAAAGGGAGGCACAGACTGAAAGAAACTGAAACTAATTCACTGCCTTAGAAATGAATGAGAAAGTAGTCATCAAAGTGTCAGATGTTTAAACACATGAAAAGGAAATGAATACATACAAAATCGACCATCGGTGACAAGTGTAAGATCCTGTCAGCAAATGATGTGATATTCACAAAGAAAAGTATTCCTTTGTGCTAGCACAGTGTCTCATAACAGTCACAATAAATCAATCTCATGGGTTCAAGTTTCAAAAGTGGATACCTCATCTGAAGGTCTCCTGCGTAGACAGTTGGGTTCAAAGTTATTAATTCTGAGGACTTGAATGGCACGTTTGATGCTGAGATGATGGAGGACACTTACAACTTTCAAGGACAGTAGGTCATCCTGCGAAGAAAGGGGATGTGAAAAAACAGACACATTGACTCAACAAAGCCTTACTCATAATATAAAAAAAGACAAGGGAGGAAAATATAACATGTCTATTCAGAACTTTAGTAAAGAATGGAATCAAGCTGTAATAAGCACTAAGATTTTAACTGAACAGGCCCTGTTGTGAGTTGTTGTGTTTGGGACACGTCTGCAGATAGTAATCATTCTCATTTCATCACTAAATACACAGTAGATTAGTACAACATACAATACCACATGAGAGGCACTGTTAATGCCAAACAGGCGTCCTCCAGTATCCATGGGAGATACATCCCTACGCCTGTGGATACAGTAAATTGCAGATAAGGGAGAACCCTATCTTCATGCCATCTCTGTGCCCATTACCTTCATTTATCTTCATTAGAGTCACGCTCAGCAAGAATGCCTCTTCCTTTTACCAAATGCTATAAGCATGCGATACAAAGACAAGCAGGCAGGCAGCCAGAACACTAGAGAAAACTAAGTTAAACTAAGTTAAGGGATGCAGAAACACGATCTTTGGATATGGGGTGACGCCTGCATTTTGATACTTGGATAACAAGAGCCCCATAAAAATAAATACTGCTATATTGTTGTGAATGAAGGTTTCGGAAGAAAAGCTTGCAAATTAGATACACATGGTCTTCCATTGGTCACAATGAAGGTACAATGAAGAGATAACTATAATACATATTACAATCATTAATAATACTCTGCACATCCACATGTGCAGATGACAGCTGGAGAATTGATGGAAAGAGTAAGTTTTGAAGGGAGAGAGAGGACCGGCACTACATACAAGTTTTAGGAGGGAATTGTAGAAAGAAAAAACAGCAAAAGAGACTGGGCAGAGTTATTTTATGATTGCAGTAGACCTCCAGGCTGCTGAAGGTGATGGAGCTAGAAGAATGATTGTTTCAGGCAGGGACATATTGAATATAAAGATGGAGGGGAGAGGGGGGAAAGTTACAGCAATCTGGCACTTCGAATCTGAAACAGGGGTAGAATAAATGACTTACAACGGTCATATAATGAAGCATTCGACCATCCACCTTTCCGTCATCAAACTGTGTCTTGTACTGGGGTAGCCCAATATCATCCAACCATCCTGAAAAAAGAGATGGCAGTGACTATGTCTGAACACCACACTATTTATGCAGCTATTTCAGACATCACATTACTGACCAACACACAGAAAAACTTGTGGACAACAAATGTGTACCACTCAGAGTGAGATGGATACATCTGTAGAAACACATGTTCACTAGCAAATAACAAAGGAAAATGGAACCCAGTGCAATTACTACTGTTTGTGCAAAGACTATAATCTCTGGAATATGAAGAATATTTATTCTAAAAACTGCAGAATCAATTGTGCAAAATAAAATTAAGTTTGGTACATTTGAGAAAGTGGTTATATTAATCATTAGACCCTCATTGTCATAATCTAACAGGCACACAACAATATGCTGGATTAACTAAAATATAAAAATCAATCTGAAGACTGGACTAAGTATTTTGTCATATATAAAACATATTTGAGCTATCAAGTAAGTGAAGAGAGAGGTCTTTTCACAAATGCAGTGCTCTTAGGACACTGTCCTGAAACTTCCATCAGAAGGCTTGAAATCCAAAAGAAATAAAATGGTGCAATGCAAGATAATTTTGGCAGGTTTGCTTAACATGCCTAACCTATACATATTGCACCAAGAATGCAATTCCTGTGCAAGGAAAAGCTGATATTTTATTGGCACTACTTTCCCAGAGTTCTGCCTGTAACCGAAACAAAATATATGTAAGAAAGTGAGCCCATTTGGCCCATTTGGCCCAAAAATATATGTGAGCCCATTTGGGCTCCAGTAATTCGGAGGAGATACATGTGAGGAGCTTATTGGATTCCTTCAGGGGGAAAAAAATTACTTGTAACCCAGTTGTAATCCAATTTTCCATGGTTGTTTTCTTCCTCTGACCCCAATGCCTGAAGTGCAAGCTGAAGTTTCTTCCGATGCAGTGGATGTTTTATTCCAAGTTCCTATGTGGGGGACACGAAACATTCTGTTTTTAAAAATAGAAGTTTGAAAGACAATTTTTTTAAAGGTCTGCTTTAAAGAGTAAAGATGAGTCTTCTCCACAGGGCCAAGTGAAATGAATGGCAACTGGGAAACAGCACACTTTGACATATCCCACTCCTTGCAAGGACAGTTGAGCAGATGAAGTTCCAACTGGATATGGCTGCAATGCTCAGTACTGGAAGGCCCCTTTGAATTGCAATGGCAATGGCAATTGCAATTATCAAAATAACCTTCCCAAGAAGTCCTTCAGGTGACCTTGCTGCTGCACAGTTTGAGGTGGCTCATCGGCACTTTTTTGTTTTCCACGGTCTTTCAAGAGTGTGAAAGTGTACTGGGAACAACGTTATCACTACCATTTTATTCCTGTGTATTTCATTTTTATTGTTTATTTTAAACTGTTTTACAATCACTCTTGTACAACACCTGGAGTAGTTTCGTAGAAAGATGACTAACCAACTTTATAGAATCAAAACTAGCAGGGGTTCTCAGCCATACACATCTGATAGAGGTCTTGCCAATTGCACTGTAGTGTAAGATCAAGTTTGCCTCACCTGGAAGCAACTACTTCAGCAAGTTAAGCAAGTCCTACATAGGACAACTTCTTTGCAGGAATCACCTAGCACAAATTACTGTTGAACAAATACGACTCAGCAATTCAGTCAATACATAAAAGCTCTGTACTGGACTTAACATGAACATGCAAGACATATCTAAAGCCAATGTACTGCTTCAGATACTTACCTTCTCTAGATCAGTCTGAGAAGCTTGCAAGAGGGTCTGACCAGAGAGTATCCAGTGTTTGCCATTATTCACATAAGAACCCAGACCCTGGTCCTGAAGCCAACCGCAGACTTGTTCCTTAGTCCATTTGGCAAATGGCATGTCCAGATCACTAAAAAGAAAACAAGAGTTCAACACTGACACTTTAAGGAAAACAGGACAGGTTTTGAGGATTTAATTAGAACTCAATGCATATACTTTCAGGTAGGAGGCATGCATGAAAAAGAGCCATGTCAGTCATGGCTACTAAAATGGTTACTTTCCATACTAGTAGCACTCCAGAGAGTAACCATATCCATATCCCCTCCCCTGACGTGCATATTACTTCTTAACAAATGTTTCTGATGCAATAAGAGATTAGGCCAATTGAAAGTGATAATATAAACAGTAGGTTTAGCTAAGGGTAAATTTTAACATTTGTAACTAAACTTGCACATCTTCTAATGTACTTGTCAATAACTCATTTCGCAATATGCTTTTACGCTACAACTCTGAGAACATAGTGAAACCACAGTTATGTGTTAGCATTTCCCTGACATGAGGTTTCTCCATTCTGCATTCGCACTCCATGGAATATGAGGTAGCTGGCTGCATTTGAAAACACAGAGTGAATAAAGTCACGCTGAGGTCACAATACATCCAAGGAAACTACAGAAAGCACCCACTCACTCACACACACACCATCATCCCACCAATTGGAAAATGGGTCAACAGGTAGGCAAATAAGTCAAGTGAGGGGCTTTTATTTCTATACATGCACAGTCCTTGAAATCCTGTACATGTGTTTGGGTTACAAGCCTGGAAGCCCAATTTAACTTTGCTAGTTGTGCTTTTCGAGCCTTACTAAGTCGTACTAGTTGTACTTTTCAAGTAACAGAATGAATCTGGAGGAAGTGTCACCATTCACCGTAGCCCTAAAAACCAGTGATTCCCAAACTTTCATGGAGAGTTTGGGACACTGTAAATGCTTGCAGGGAGGGAGTAGTGAGGCAATCATCTCAGCTGCACTGCTGCCAGGTACAAAAGGGTTTTTATTTACCTGGGAGGTTGCTATGGGTCTCTGGGGGATCTGGGGAGCCTGCTACGCCCTTTGCAAGCCTCCCTGCGCCTGCAGACAGCAAAAGAGGCCACTTCCAGGTGTTGTCACAAAACCCGAAAAAGCCTTTTCTCTCTGTTTACGGTGGATTGGAGGCATGGGGAGGCCCGCAGAGGGGGTAATGGGCTCCCTGGATCCTCCAGAGAGCCATAGTGACCCCCAGGTAAGTAAAAAAAACCTTTTGTTCCTGGCAGCAGCATGATCATGGCAATCATGTCATCACCAGTGCTGTCACCCCACCCTTTAAAGGGGCAGCGACACAGGTACCCTGGCTCGGACATTTCCACACCCCAGTTTGGGAACCTGTTATGTATGCAAATTCAATGTATAAGTTATGCAGGATCAAAATCCTGCATAATCAATGGGCCCAGGCTTATGGCTGGCCGATCGGGAGGTGGATCAAGATCCTACCATCTGATTGGCTCTCTAGTTTAGCCTGCCAATCAAGTGAACTGAAACTGATTCATTCATGGGGAATATGGACAAAGCTAAGAGGTACAGAGCAATGGGTGTCTGCTTTGTGTTTTCATTGATTGGTTCTGTTCTGAAGCTGAAATAAATGTGCTGAGCTGTAATCTCTTGGCCTTCATATATTCGTATGGACCCACTATTTAACAGAACCTATACTAACATAAGAACAGCCCCACTGGATCAAGCATAGTCCCATGTAGTCCAGCTTCCTGTATCTCACAGCGGCCCACCAAATGCCCTAAGGAGCACACCAGATAACAAGAGACCTACATCCTGGTGCCCTCCCTTGCATCTGGCATCCTGACACAGCCCATTTTTAAAATCAGGAGGTTGCACATACACATCATGGCTTGTAACCCATAATGGATTTTTCCTCCAGAAACTTGTTCAATTCCCTTTTAAAGGCCTCCAGGCCAGATGCCGTCACCACATCCTGCGGCAAGGAGTTCCACAGACCGACCACACTAAAAAGCGTAAGGAAGGTCTTGCCCTGAAAGTATTTAGAAAAATGTTATATTATTTAAAAGCTAAATACCATCTTCTTACTTGGAAATGTAACTAGTGCATTGCTCCATCTTACACACAGTCCAACTTCTTGAACTGTATTGATTAACACAGTGGAGAGAAAAAAAGGAAGGAAACTCTTTCTATTCTAGGTCAGTGCTGTTGTCTTACTTATTGGTTTGTCCAAGGTCTCTTGACCAGCCTAGTCTTGGTCCTGCAGTTGCCCTTGTTCCTCCTCTCTTGAACTCAGTCTCTGGCATATCATCAGGATTAAATGTGGTTGACTGACTTCTTCTGAGCCTAAATAAAGTCCAGGATGAAGGAAGGAGGAAGAGTACATTTAGTGGCATAAATACAATAAAATAGCCCTGTTGCAACTTTGGACTGCTGATCCATTGAGACCACATCTTGTTTCACACAATGGCCAACCAGGTGTTCCCAGAAAAGCCAAAGAAGGCACAAAGGCAACAACATTATTTTGGGCATGTACACTCAGGTTGCAATCCAATGCATATTTGGAAGGAGGGTGAGTCATGGAATTGTGCACTAACCAACCCCAAATATCTTCCTTTTCTGAGGCAAATTCTGCAAATTCTCCACACCTTCACCTCACCCCACACCTTCAGTCAAGGTTAGCTTTAGTTAATGGATGCCATGGTACAATCCTGATTTAAAAAACCCTTTAAGAGATCAATTTGTTATTACTAATTATGGTTAACATTTGCGCTGATGTAATGTTTAACCTTTGTACAGATACAAGTGGGATAGTATACCTGTTGAGAGGAGATGCAGTGATAAATCCTAAGGTCTGCTCCAATATCTTAGCCACTGTTAAAAGATCCTCAGTGTGAGACATCTACGTCTCAATTATGTGCACTGCCCCCCCAGTGGCTGGCTAGTTCAAGGGACTGGCAGAGGAACCCTGCTGGACTGGATTGCAGAGGCTGCCTCAAATGCTTTCCACCTTGGGGTGTGCTTGTGTGGTCTGGCTGCATCTGCCCCCTTAAGGGGTTGACAGTAATATGTGTACACTGTCTAGTTACAGGGTAAAGTATGGAGTCAGGGGGAACACCCAGCCTGGGGAGAGAGACAATTAGTTGCCACCCCCTGAAGTCAGCTGCCTGCACTACAGCCAATGATACCCATGATTCTTTCCCTGCTGCAGGTCTTTCTCTCCTTTGAGCTACCTGTTAATAAAAGCGGCCCATTTCACCCATACTCTTGTATTGCATATTCATTGGGGAGTGTACGGACAATGGGAAATCCAGACTGGCACAAACCCTCTAGCAAACTATTAGGATGTTGAGTAGAGTTATATTCTGGTTACCTTCCAAACAACTTTTTAATTCCTCTTGCTTTCTTTTTTGAATCCGGAGAAGGTGGAGTTAGAGGCCCACCTTCTGTACGTTTTGGTCGAGGAGGCAAGCCAGCCAGATCCAGATGGTCTGCAGATCCTTTCTCCGACTCCGCTATTAAAGAAATGCAGATCTCAGTGAATAACATGCCCATTTGTTACTCTTAACTGGTTCACTCTAAGCTGATTTGTAAAGGTACATCGGCTAAAAGCTAGTCAACAAGCAAAATAGAGTGAACAAGAAAAGTGCTTTTATTATGGGGCTTTTTGCTAGATATTATTATTGAGGGTAGAGTTGAGGAAGATAGTTCTTAATAATAAGATTAGTGGTACTTATATAATTTTATGCAATTAAATATTATTAATAAATCAATATCAGATTACCTATTTTAGGGCTGGCCTATATCCAGACTTCTTTATTACAAATGCAAACACTGAACTTAATCTAGCCCTAAGGTAAATATGATAACTTTTTTTTTAACTTGTGTGAATGTTCAAAATATAATCAAAATGCATCAGTGAGCACTCTGACAATCATTCAAGTATTTGACGAATGTCCAGACATACTGATATGTAGTAGATATTCACCGAATGACTACTGTTAATGGTCTAGTGCAATTCTAGAAATTCAAGAGATAGGTAACATTTTCCATAGTTTGAAAATTCACTGCAACATATACAACTCAAGACTATCTGTAACACTACAAAAGAACTCTGCTGTTGCACTCCTGGTAACAGTTTAGAGTAGGCAGTCACAGTTTGATGCTCAGAGGACAGTCAACTCCTTTTCAAAATATATTTACACTTTTGTTATTCGTCCTTAGGAACTCGCTTGTTCAAACAGAACACAATCAGCATATATCTACAAATTAACTAAATGAGAAGCTACATGGACCAATTTTTGTGATTCCTAATTGCACTTGTCCCTTTCAAGTCATGGATATTCAGTAAATCAGGCAGTCATTCCTGTAATGCGCAAAACCAAATTTCCAGGTCCACATATGGATGTCTAAATACAGATGGATTATCAAAAGTCCCAAAAGCAATTGTGAGTTTGCTTAGGCAGCAAGTTAACTTGCATTAATATCTTAATGTGAAAAGTGCCTTTTGGATATTGCAAAACATCACCAGATTTCAATGTTCTTGACCCCAATATTATTTGCAAATGTTTAATTTAATGCTGAAAATTCACAAACAGTTAAGCAAACCCCAGTGTGCAATCCCAGGAAAGGACACTAATGGAATGTCCCATTGCTGAGTTTCAACATTTGTTAACCCCTAACAGGAAAAGACTTCCTGGTTTCCACTGTCCTCTGTTGCCAAAACAGGACTTGTAGAGACAAAGTATGAGTGGTGGCTAGTTAGTATTTTGTGGATATTTCACCAGCTATAAAGACTGAATGATGAGCTCACTGTATATTAGTAATGCAATGCTTCAGTTGAGATGTGCCAGCAAATACTATAAATATAGAGGAGCAATACCATATATACCATAAATATAAACAGAGGAGCAAAACATAAAAGCCAAGTGCCTCTTCCCACATTACATAGTAGCAAACTCAGAATTTGCCACTGGAAGTACTCTTGGCAGAGTGATACAAACAACCCTGACTGCTTATATATATCTACAATACATGAGTTCACATTTAATACAAAATGTACACTTAAAACATCTAAGGTGAAAAAAGTTATTTGCCTTCATTCGCTAAGTTTAAAAATTGCCCTCTATAGCAATGAAGAGTGTTACCATGTGAATCTATTAGAGGTTGTAAATAGCAGCCAAGAAAAATTATGTATTTGCAGCTATCCTTTAAGTTAGCAGAGGATGATGAGGAAAGAGTGGCAGGTTTATAAAGTTTTGCTTAAATATCCATAACTAGACAGTGAAGTTCTCACAGGCTGACTGGATTACATAAAGGAGTGTCATATTAGACTACAAACAAATTTTTCAACCTTGTGTCTAATTTCTGTAATTCTTATATCCTGAACATGCCGAATGGAATCTGCTGTCAACTTAGGGAGCAATCCAAACCTGCGCTGGAGCAGGCAAGCCAGGAGGCTTGCGCTGCATCCAACACAGGTTCGTTGGCTGCAACGCCTCAGCCATGGGCAAGGGAAAGCTCTTCCCCTTACCTGTGGGTAAGGGCTGCACGCCCCAATGGGTCTCTTCGGACCTGCGCCACCTCCGGAGGCAGTGCAAATCCAAGGAGAGTGGAGCAGCACAAAGCCGCTCCGCTCTCCCCAGGGACGGGGGTTGGGATCCGGCATAACCACCGAGTCCCAGCTCCGCCCCTGGTTCCCCACGTGCCGCCCCCAGGGCCGCCCTCCCCATGCCCCCCATGCCTACCTTTGCCGCCTGCGTCGGCGCAAGAGTGGCAACACAAGCGGCAGTGTGGGATGCGTGGTGGAGGCTTCTGCCTGCTTCCACGTGTCAGCACATGTGAACGTGCTGACGCGGGTCCCAGCGACGGAGGCACAAACGTGCTTTATGGCACATTTGCAACCGTCCTATGCCGGCCCAAGAGACTTGGGCCGGCATAAGCCGCACCTTGGATTGCGCCCTTAGCCTGTTCACTTGCTACATTACAAAACTCAGGTATGTCCCCAATGATCCCCACAGGGAAAAAAACTAATGACTTAACTGGCCTGTGCCATGACACTGCACATTTGAATGTGGGTCTTGTTCTTCTTTTATCTAACACTACACGAAGATGGAGGAATGGAAGCTGCCTGAAGCAACTGCTTCACAGCAAGGCTGGCCCTAGGAAAACTGCATTTAGCCTTCTGTACATCAACACCCACATCTAAAATCCCCTGCAATCCTTGACCTTGTGTCTGGAATTTCATTGGTTGGTTGGCAACCTTCAGTCTCGAAAGACTATGGTATAAGCCTACAGCACCCGTTATTCCCAGGCGGTCTCCCATCCAAGTACTAACCAGGCCTGACCCTGCTTAGCTTCCGAGAATTTCATTAGCTTTTGACATTTTGTGACATTCCTTGTTAGCACAGATTAGAACAAGTAGTGTGGTAAACTAACAGCAGCATGCAAGTTACATGGCAAAGAAATGGATGAGCATTCAAGGAGAGGCATCTTTTTTGTAGTGCCCTGCATGGCCATGGCTCAGTGTTGCAACTCTCATGACAGCACAGATAACACATGCAGGTCTACTATACCTAGGGTGGGTGCACTTGCACTTCGACTGCGATCTTCAGGCATCCAAACATAACCACACGCAGTACAAGGGGGAGGGAATATACATGAGACAACAAGAAAAGACATATCAAAACTTGAAGAGGCAAGACAAGGGGGAGAACTGTACCAAAAAGACTCATGCGGAACACCACACACAAAGGGAACAAACCAGGGCTATCAAACAAGCATTCCACTGGTCACACCAAACTATTAAGGCAGCCTTATTAAATCTGCATAAACAGTAGGAAGGAAATATTAACTGCTACAGGAATTACTTTTATAGTAGTTAGTTTAATTATGGTGCTCTGTTCTTATACAGTGTTTTCAAGTGTGTTTCAAAAGCTTTACATACATTATTTTAGTAATACGGGCAAAAGCCTTCAAGGAGTCCAATATAACTCTCCAACATTGCAGATGAGAGTTGGAAGTCTCTTAGGATGCAATTCTAGACACGCTCACCCGGGACTATGTCCAGGGGGACTATGTCCCGGGGGGTGGGGGGGGACTTTCTGGCACCTTGGAAATACTTTCACAACACTTTAATATGCAAAGAACTTTGCAATCTATCTCACTTATCTTGATAATGTTGTGAGGAGGCTTATTAATGAAATCATCTATGTAATAAGAGAGACCATTTCAATTGTTTGTGTGTATGTGGTTAGAAGGATGAGCCCATTTCAGTTGCCCTAGTGTATTATTGCAGTTTATATTCCAAGAGAAAGAGATGTCATTTAAATAACTCAGAAACAAAGGATAATGTTTGTTTCTATAGGGCCACTATCTTGGTTTTGCTGGGATTACATCCCACATTCTCTAGAATTCCGAATGCATTACACAAATGTATGGTAGCCAATGTAGTAGATATTTTTCTTGTTCTCAAAAACTTCAACTCTAATTTTTCAACTGCATGAGAGAAGAAAAATAAGAATTTAAATTCACTGTAAATGGATTTCATTGTAAATGTTATGATGATGTAAATGTTATAGCCCTGCCATAGATTGTCCCTCTTGGTCACTTCCTAAACAACAGCTTTTCACCCTGCTTCCTGAACCCATGTCTTCATATTTATTTAAAATTTCTTCTTTGCCCTATTTCAAAAGTTCAGAATGAGTTACCATAAATTGTTCTTTATTTTTATCCTCACAGTTAACATGTGAAATAGCAGGCTTGGCTCATAAACAGCCACTCACCTAGTCAAGGTTGTCATGATAACAGCCCCAGATAATTTTAATAAATTATGCTTACAACATGCATACATTAGAAGGAAAACAATTACATGTGTAATCAAATTAGGACAGTTCTAGGGATGGTTTGCAGTTTATAAAGAATGAGCTCTGGAATTATATAGTTCTTGTGATGCAAGTGGAAGAACTAAATTCTAAATACAATACATACTAACTGTGGTGACACTGATTTTACAATCAAGTCAGCGTTGCTTTCACTGCAATGCTTAAAGTCATTAAATGAAGGAAGCAACTAGAAATTATCTTTGCTATGCTTGCAAGCACCACCACTAAATATACCTACAACAACCCCTCTTTCTGCCAGGACAGTTAATTTCTCCAGACTATTCAGGGGCTTATTAAGTGGACAGTTAAAAAGTGCCGTCACCTGTATAGCTGAAATGCCTACAAATCATGAGTTTTATTCCCTTTAAGATGTGAACTGACACAGCTGAAAACAGACTGAAGTTGAGCTCCAAGCAGCTCTCAGCATTCCCAAAGTCCAGTGATGATTTTTGATGTCATTAGTGCACACTGGGAAATACCGAAGTGTTGCCAGGCAGCAAGTGGAGGAGCCTTTGAGGTGGCATGAACCCCTTAAAGGGAACATAGCCCCTGAGCCTGTATAAGAATGAGCAACTTGCCAAAGAGACTTCCCCTTCCATAGCTTGAACACATACCATTCCTACTATAAAACTGGAGGTGTAATGAGAGACGAAGGGTCAGAGAGAAGGTGGAAAATATCCCCTTGCAAACAGACTTCCAACTGCTCTTAATTCTCTCAGACAGAATAAAGGTCTCATATTCTGCATCCAGACAATAATTTTCCATATTACCCTGTGTAACTAGTCCCAGGTGTGTGAGGAGGTGAACATACAGGGTGACCCCAAAAAAACAGAACCCATAAAAATTTTATTAAATCCTACAAAGGTCCAGTAAATTTCAAGAAACTTACTGGACTCAAACTTCAATCCGTGTATGATTATTCCCCAAAGTTTCAGTTATCTTGGTCGCTTTGCATAAAAGTCATGTTCTTTCCAAAGAAAAATTAAAATTAACAGTTTTATTCAAAGATTTGTGGGTTCTGTTTTTTTTTTGGGTCACCCTGTACACTCTGAGGTAAAAGTTAGATTCTCCTAATTTTGGCCTTTCTTGGACTAAAATCTTAAGGCTAGCTCCCAAGCCTTAGGAGATTACAGCCTTTACCAGAAGTGAGCCTGTGACCTCCTATTCCACTGTACTTAGAACATAATCCAATGTCAAAAAGCATACATCTCACCTACATGATCTGCCCACCTCTTTTTGCAATGGATAGTTTCAATGACCAGCACATATTGGCATATGGATGCCATATGCACACTTTGCATCACACAATATTTTATTCGAAAGGGGAACTGAAATTTATACAAAACTAACACACATAATTGCAAGAGAAGGACAACTGATCCCATATGCTGCATTATTTGCCCACAGTTTTTCAGAATGCACTGTATTTAAAGCTTAGCCCTCTACCTATAAGAGTGGTTTTGATTCACACAATGACAGTTCCACCCTAGTGATTATTATTATTTTTAATTAGTAGCAATAGTGGATCAAGCACCATTCCCTATTAGTTTAAATCTATGCAATCTACACCTGCAGACTTTACTGTACTCACCCAAGTTAGGTGCACTTGCTGTCCTTTTGTTACTTTTGATCTTGAAAAACCCTCG
Organism: Tiliqua scincoides; assembly: GCF_035046505.1. Lineage (NCBI taxonomy): Eukaryota > Metazoa > Chordata > Lepidosauria > Squamata > Scincidae > Tiliqua > Tiliqua scincoides. The sequence goes on along the minus strand of NC_089827.1, from coordinate 22,057,391 downwards.
CCCAAAGGAAGACCGGGCTTTCCGGGTCCCAAAAGCATCTTCTTCACCTGGGGACTTAGGAGGGAGGGTTTCATATTTGCTGCTCTCTGAAGGCACTTTAGTCTGATTGGTTAGGAAAAAATTAAAAACTCAACAACATTTTCATGTGGCAATCATTTTTTACAAGTGTAGCACATTCAGAAAGGCAAGTGGGAATGGTGAAGTAGGACATCGACAGCTATTTAGAATATAGGACGCATACACACTGTTTGCACACGGGTAAGGAGAGATCTTCTGTTACACTATTTTGAAAAGCTTCAAGAGAAAGATACCTGCATAAATACAACAGCTCACAAGAATGAGGGCCGTTGAAATCAATGGGACTCATATTAATCACAGCTGTCTTCTCTCCCGAAGTTCAATGATGTATAAGCATAGTGAACTCTTAAGACAGAAGCCCAAGACTTTAGAAAATCTAGTAAACAAAAAACACACCTTCCCACAAACCCTGGGAGTAAAGCCCACTGAACACAGTGGGCCTTACTATTGAATAGAGAATTGCACTGAAACTGAACTTTATCATCTGTTCTCTTAGGTGACTCTGTAGTACAAAATCAGTGGTTAAGTACATGCTGAGACTACTTATCCACGGATTTTGTATCTGTGGATTTGGCTCAATGCAGGTCCCCTGGACCCGCACCGAGCCAGACTTGGCCCAACCTGAACCCCTCAAAGGCCTCAGAAGGTGATAGGAGCTCTTCTATCCTTAGAGGAAGAGGCTTTATAAGCCCTCCCCGGCCCTGTAAGGTCCTAAACGTCACTTCTGGCTTTTATATAAAAACTGAAGTGACCTTGTAAGGCCTCCTTAGAAGGCATTCTGAGGGCCTAGGAGGCAGTGTGCTGCTCCAGTTGCCTTCAAAGGTTTTAAGGGGTGCCTGAACCATGGATTTCATTATCTGCAGTTCTTGGCATCTGTGGGGGTTCTGGGAACAGAACCCTCATGGATAATGAGACACCATCTGTATATTCACCATGAGGTGCTTTTCAGTGTAAGTGTTATACCAAAGTTTTGAAAAAAATATTTAACGGACCTTGATTCTTATCTGGCAGAGAGTGCCAAAGGAGAAGTATGAAAAACAAAGATATCTCTGATTCCGGTTACTCCAACAGCAGCTCCCCAAAATAAGGGAACAGTGGGGCAGCACAACCCTTTAAGCATTTATGACAGCAGTATAAAACTTTAACACCATCTTCAGAGGCCTAAAGTATAAAACATGTGTCTTACTTAGCCAGGTGACAATTTTGTTTGTTTTTCAGCCTCTCGTATTTATAACTCCTGCAAAAAGCAGAGCACCTTTTGGAGAATGCAATTATGTTGAGAAGCATACAGACATGATTTTCACAGTGATGGAGAAGCAGAGAGTACAGTTAATGTACTTCAGACTGGGCTGCAAAATCAATTGAACCTGAAGGCATAACAGCAACATTCAAGTACTATTAGCTCCAGAAGGACTTAGGTGCTTAATTTTCTCTGAACTGTACCCGCAACTTCTTCACTAAAAATATACCACATTGACCACACCACATTACCTCTTCTTGCTTCTGAATAGGCTCTCCCTCCTGTTTGGAAAAAAATTGGAAACATACAATATTTCAGGTACATGGAAGCTTTAGCTCAATAGATACCCAGTTAATGTAAATTAAATCTTCTTTCAGTCAAATCATAACACTGAGTAAATTATTCAGACTAGCACACAGGTTAGTCTATATAAAAAAATTTTTTAGAGATTTCAGGATGATTTTGTTTTGTTTAACTTGTGTGGGGAAAAATTGTAAATCTGTTCCTGGTGGCTAAAACGTCTTTAGCCAAGTGGTGAGAAGAGTTTGAAGAACTGCCAGACATCCAATATATATCAGGGTGTGCCTGCTTCCACATGTGCTTCCCTCCCTCCGATCTGAGATCTGACAGAGGCTATTCCACGAGTGCCACTATTTTCTGACATAAAATTGATTACCACTAAATTGTTGGTAGATTGTTTATAATTAATTATTGCATTTTGGAAATGTTGGTAGATTGTTTGGGGGCTTCTACTGAAAAGAACATACATTCGAAAATAAAGCATGATTCTCATCTTTTTATGTGACTGTAACTTGGAAGAAGCACAATTCAAACCCAGGCTCAACTACCTTGCAAAGTTTTCCTAATGGCTATATTTCCACTCTAAAAATGTTTAGTGTCTGAGATGTTAATTTTTTTGTTGCTATGAGAAGAGTTAATTCAAGCATGCAAGTGTAATCTTGCCACTTGATGCCCAAGTTTATTTTATTTAAAAGATTTATATAACACTGTTCCTATGCTCAAGGTGGAATACCATAAAATAAAATTAAAATACATCTGAATGTGAAATCTGCATCCATTGAAAAGCACTGTGTTTGTAGCATTATGAAAGCTTTATCTGTTATTCTGGCTGTTTTGTACATGCAGGTCCTTACTTGATATCACATACAAAATGGGTGAATTCAGCATCAGATGAGAGGGTTAGGATGATAGTATGTGCCACTATAAAAATAATGGAAAATTAAATATATGTATTAAACAGGACTACCCACATCAGATGGCTCTTTCTTCAAGTTTCCCAGGCTGCTGGATTTTTGCAGAGCTGACGTTCTAAATGCAATCACATTAAAGAAAACAAACAGAAACTTGTGTCTGAGACATATCAGAATCAATGTTAAAATAAGTTGTAGCAATAGCTGAAGGGAAAGAATTGCTGAGTTAAATGAATTTTTATTCTATCCTGTAACACTAGCAATACAATGAAAGAATCTGAAGGTACGTCACTGCAAGGAGAGCTATAGCAGGATACTGGCTGAAAGACTGAGCCGTAAAGCAAGAGTTTTCTCAGTTCAAATATTGCCTGAAATCATGTATTCAGCAAGTAGCTTAGGCACAAGCTATGATATCTTACTCCAATCTACAACATGGGAGGTATAAGAGCAGAGATAGCCATTATAAAGAGGGTGAGTGCACAGGTGGTTGGGAACAGAAAGTATGGGCAGATCGGAGAGCTTTATCCATCTCCATCCACTGATTCTCCCCTGCAAATGCCCCAAAGGCCATTTTTAATCACGATTCCTCTCGAAACTAGACTTCAAAGTGGAAGAATGAGCAAGAGAGCATGTGTGAACCATACATATGTCACTTTGAATGCCCACTAGGGAGATGGAAGCAGGATATAAATTTGTAAATAAATAATATGCCTACGAAAATAACATTAACCCTGAAATTCTTCCCTTCAAATGACATGCTTCGAATTGCTTATAATTCCCAAAACTTCAAGCAACATGCCATTTCTTAAACTGAGGGTATGCACACAACAAAAGTAGCTCTTCAATGCTTTAGACATGCAGTCCATAGATGCAGTTCATAGGTACACTTTACTGCGCTATGTTTAATTTCAGATTTTAAACATTTGTTGCTTCAGGAACCTAAACACAGTTGCTTTATTGACAAGGGGGAGGAGAAAAACACATTCAGAAACCCAATCAAAATCCATGCTTAAAATGGAAGAAGAAAATGATGAACCTAGTCAATGTAAATGCTTTGGGCTTCCTTTCACTCCAACACCATCACATTTGTGAATGTTTTGAATGACTTGACTGTACCTAGTTGACGGACTCTACGCACTAACAAAATGGAATTAGTAATAAACGAGTTGCAGATTCCGGTTTGCCAATTAGTTGCAAATCATTTGTCAATCAGATTCCAAACTACACATAGTTAAGTTCCCTGAAGCAGAGCAATATCTGAACTGGGCCTCTGGTTAATGAAACCTTGCACTCCACATTTGTGCATACAGCACCTCTCACAGTCATTAAAGACCTTCTGATAGCCATTTAAGCCTCTTATATAGTACTACAACTTCAGCTTCTGTATCTTCTTCCAGTAGGCATTCAAGTGGAATCAGTAATCATAAACTGTCAATAGGCAGAGACACTGATTTGTTAATTCTGATGTGAAAAGTTTTCTTGCTTCAAGTATCAGCAACCTTGGAATTCCTTTGCAACCTTTACTATTTCTAAATAGCAAAGAAATAGAACGATGCTGCCAAGATGCTTAGTTGTGTACTACTAACATGGTTCTATATACCAGATGAATAAGAGCAGAGCATGAGAATACTGTACTGCAATATTCACTGCAAAGTAACTACTGTTACAAATTCTGTTAGAATGTACATCTCAGTTCAGCAAAGCGTGTAATAACTTTGTTAACTCCAGCATGTGAGTAGTTCTGTAGCTCTTTAATGGGTGTTTATATTAATATTTTTGGCATATTAGAAGTCTGCTAAGCCAGCCAGTCCCTACTTTGCCTTAGTAAAAAAGATAGCCACAAATTATTTGGGAATGCATTACAAAATCCTGTAAATCCCTGGTGCAATATAAATTGATTGAAGGCGCTTCATACTGCAACAAAAATGGAAAAACTAAACTATATCTTTACAAAGAGAACCAGCAACTATTTTTTTGTAAAAAATAATGGAGGTCAGAGATTGAAACAAAGCCAGGAAATGAGGAAAAAATATTCAATAGTTTGCTCTAAAAGAAAGTTTAGATTTAACTATATTATATGGTACTTACAATTTTGTGTCACCTAGTCGTGTTTCTATGGAAGCCACTGGTGCTTTTGTTTCACTATAAAAAGCAACAATATAAATTGAAGGCATCTATCTGAAACATCTTCATCCCTGTCAACTTGGATTTCCTTCAAGAACAGACTGAATGTAATCAGTGAATTTTTGATCCAAAGATAGCTCAAGTGCAACTACAAGTGAATGTAATGTATTGCTAAAACTAAATGGGGAGGGGGGGCTAGAATCAAGCTCAGGAAAAATTTCTGAAGGAAAAAATAAAAGGACTAGCAAAACTTCTTGGAGGCGATTTTATATATCTTAATGCGCCAGCAAATTTTGCCTGCAGTAATATTTGATTGGAATTCAGGAAATAGGTGAATGAAATTTCTGAGGGTATTTCATGGTTTGCCTCAAGAACAATTAACATTCCATCCAAGTAGGGGATGCTCCCTGAGGGGAACACCAAAGTTTCCTGGTTTAACATGGTAGCACATAGTAACTATGACTGGGTCACCCCCAATAAATTTACAGGTTGTGCCTAGTAGAGCAACAGTTTAGGAGCATAATTCCCACCTGTTCTTGTGGAACAGGAAGCAGCACTACCAGGTTAAATCCCTCACACTATAGAGGCTAGTCTTGTTGCCCCTTTTCCAACTCTCCCAGCCACCATCAAACTCTGAATTCGCCTTTTCCCACAGCATCACTCACTGAATAAATGGTTTCAGCTCTCGTCATCCTGAATAACTTGGTGCCATTTGCAAACATGGCTCTCCCATGGCTCAGCCTCTCTATCTATTTTGTTCATACCCTGGTTTCTCTGACTACCTCATGTTACAGAATGGGGGCACGGATACCAGGAAGGGCTCCATTTTACACTTCTTCACTATTTGCCATTTATCTGTTACAGCAATTCTTCAGTTATCTCACACACTGCATTGCCATCAAAGCCTCTTATTACTTTGATTAAAGAAACAATATATATTCATGTAATTAAACATTACATTTTTGTCACCCTAACAAAGCCTTCTAAATCATTCATACCTGACTTCACCAGCAATTTCCAGCTGGGATGGAGATTTTATTTTTTCAGCAGATGTTTCCGAATGCATGGATGGTGATGAGAAAGAAGGGATGGACACTTGCAAGACACTGGTATGGACTTGCAGTGAGCTCTACAAGAAAAAATCATCATCATTCATATTAGAAGGCAGCAGAGCTACACAAGAGACACATTCCGGGTCAACAACTTGGCTTGTGATGCCTTCAGAGTAGCAAGCTTATACAACTTAAACTTGACAGTCTTCATCAGATAAGATGAACGGCTACTCAATTAAAAGGTTTGTAAACCATTAATCTGATTATAAACAACTAAATGTTGCAGCCCCAGTCAGAACTGACCTGTATAACCCAGTTCTATTGCTCAGAAACAAGTCTCTGTGTGTTTAATGGTGGGGGACTTATTCTCAGTTACATGTGCATAAAATTACAACAGTTCTACAATGCAAATCATGATTTTTGAGTTGGCAGGCCGCAGAATAAAGTATTTCGTTCCATTCCCCCCACTTAATCAGCAGAGATCAATAGCAGGGGTCTCCAAACCCCAGTCTGGGGGCCAGATGCAGCCCACAGCCAGCCTCTTGTCCCCTGAAAGCCTCTGGCCCACTCAACTGAACTTGACCAGAGCTGTGCTCTGATTGTATCTGGAGGGTGTTCTGAGGGCCAGAGAGGCTGAGTGAATGAGTCCACTCATTCATTTATTCATTCATCTAAGTTGCATCTCTAATTTATTTATTTAAATTTTATATTTAAAGTTTTTGCCGGCCCTCCGCACTGTGCCAGATATTTCATGTGGCCCTCTGGCCAAAAAGTTTGGAGACCCCTGATCTATAGGATACAGGGTGCTCTTCTTCCAAGTGTCCCATTTTAATCCATCCCCACTAGATTACTTGTCCATGGTTCAGATAGATTGAGGGAGAAAATTAAAGCATTCCATGAAGGGGGCAGGGTAAGTGCTTAAACCTACAGTTCTTTCTCAGTTACTAAGCATGGTTAGAATTGGGATAGCACCGGGGCTCTAACAGCCTTAACGTAGCATACACATAAATTTAGTTCACAGTATATCATGTATCCATTTTATCACAAATCACAAAGGAAATACCCCAGGAAAAACCCCTGTATTCAAGAAGGCAAGACAAACTGTGTTCTTAAACCTAGCATTTATGATTTTAAAGAGTGACAATTTTTACAAAAAATTACAAAAGTACAAATTAAGTGAACAAAGGACCATATCCAACAGTGGACACACACACACACACACACAACACCCAAAAATACCTCTTCAGAAGTTTTTGGTCTAAACTCCTCATGGTTTGGAGAGTTCATTACTGGTGTAGAAGATGGACTTTTCTCAGATTCATATCCATCCAATAAAGTTGCTAAAACAGATCCTGAATTTGCAACATCTTCACATTCTTCATCCTTGCCTAACAAAGAAAGGCAAAATTATTGATAATTCTCTCCTTTATGAATATTTCACATGAAACAACAAATCAGAAATAGTGTTTATGGGTTGTGAGATGATGCTACTACATGAAGGCTGGTGGTGTTTTAAAAGCTCTCTTTCTAATCTAGGTATCAAGATTTAAAATTCAGTTAAGGAACACAAACTTCATCAGTGAAAATGAAATAATGCTCATAATTCAATTCCAAAGGAAACATGGAGTATTTTTACACCTTTGGGCATACGTAAACTCATAATACTTGCACTGCTACAACAACCGTGATACTAAGCCTACAATGCTATTAAACAATGAGATAATTTTAAGGAATGAAGCTTCACACTAAATTGAATCTGGAATTCACAAAATCTTGCACACTGTAGCCCAAGCATAACAAGCAGGTTCAGATTAAAATCTAAACCAGGGGTGTCAAACTTGTTTCATACAGAGGGCCAAAGTTAGCATTCAGGACGCCTGCTGATGGACCAGAAGTGAAATCATTAACCAGAAAGTAACATCATTAAGCAGCTGATTGCCAGAAATCAGCACTCTGTTCTCATTAATTGCAAATGACAGAAGAGAAAATACGCAAATCTTGATTATATTTTAAGATATGGGAGAGCCCAATTTTCATGTGGGCTGCTTTCAGAAGTAACACCTCAGCACTGCTCAGTAGCTGAGAGCCTGAGGGCAGGATAAAAAGCTTCCGGGGGCAACATCCAGCCCCTGGCCCTTATGTCTGACACCCCTGATCTAAACCATGATAGTGGAACATGCGGCCCACAAGACCCCTTTGGGCAGCCCCTGAAAGCCCAGTCACAGCCGCCCCCCACCTCCTCCCACTTCAGTCCTTCACTCTTGCCTTCTCCTGTGACTTTTCAGTTTCCCTGCCGTGCTGTTCCAGCTTCTCCTCTGGAGAAGAAGTCAGAACAGTGTGACAGGGAGGAGGACATGTGGCCAATCTCTCATCTACCTCATGCAAAGGCAAACATATCTGGAAAAACCTCAGCAGTATTACTCAGAATTACTCGCCAGTTTATGCGAACACACACACATGCACACGCAGAGACTGGTATTACACTGCCAATGTTAATGAAAGCATGGCATTCCATGTCTAACAAACCGACCACTAAGTTACTGCTGTACCTTTTTTGACTTGAGCTAGCATTACCATGTCCTGCACTTTCTTATAACGATTGAGAGACTGCCTAAGCTCTTCAATTTTTCGATCCTGGAGGGGAAATAGAGAAGAGAGTTTTTATGACTTAAAATTGGTCTTTTGCTTTTCCCTTCCCAAGGCAATGAAATGGTAACAGAAAAGTAAAGAAACTCATGATGTCAAAAGATCGACACTTCATAAGGATACCACAGAGTCATTTCCATTAGCTTAAGTCTCACTTGTTATACTTCCAGAGGCTAAATGTGCTAGACTGTAGTTTTAAACTGCCTCAATTTTCCTTTGCATAATGAATGGATACTGGGCACTGAATCTTGATTATTATTGGAAACTGCTCTTATCTTAATTCATTCTGCTAGAAATGGCCAGCTTCACAGGTGGCTCTAAAGAACATTACAGTACCTTCTCTTCATTGGCTGCCATTAGAGATTCCACAGCCCTCTTCATTTTCTGCACCTCAATATCTAAAAATTAAAAACTGCAAATGTCAGTTTATGTGAAGAAGAATAAAACAGAACACTAAAAAAACAATACTATTGGCAAACCCTTAAATTATCATTTGTCAGAGATAACATTCAAATTAGTTTGTACTAAAATACAGTGTAAATATCTAAAAAAAGAGTAGCAGAAACATCAGACACACTGTCTCCAGACAGTTTACAAAAATCAAGTTATACATTACTTTTTTATACCTAATAAGATAAAGATTAAATCAAGTTTTATAGTGATACTTAGCATTCCTATAGTGTTTTAGTGTATTTAAAGCACTTCAAACACTATTTCAGCAATCATTACAAAAAACTCTGCATGCTAAGTCAGTATTCTTATCCCCATATTGCAGGTGGTGATTAATACCAAGAGAGTAGTTTGCCTAAACCCATCAATGGCTGAGGAGAAAACTCTTAGCGATTACCAAAGCAGGTTGTGCCAGGCCCTGGTGCAACACAGGGATCTGGACCCCCACACATCCAATCACAGTATACCCACCCAACTCTTGCCAGCTCAGCTGCTCGAATTTCCATTTTCCTAGGATCAAGCCTGATTGGCTGGGGAGAAGTGCTTGAAGAAGAGTCAGCTTCCACAGACACTTCCACCTTCTCTCCCTTCAGCCAGCTGGGCTTGCTCCAAGGTGACCCTTGCTTGTTATTGCAGAGTGGACTGAGAGCAAGCCTACCAGCTGCCGTGCAAACTGTGATAGCTCTCGAATGGTTCGGTAGTAATTCTGCATTTCCTTCTGTCTATATCCAGCTCCTTATTTTCTTACTAGGCTACTTGTGCAGTAGTTCCAGGGCCATTTCCATCCCCAGATGTGCCCTTGCATCCATCATCAATCAGGCTCAACAAAGTCCAACCTGCAATACTCTCTTTAGCGATTGTACTGTAACTCTAAAAGTGTGCACATGTGAACCCACACATTCAATGCTTGATGCATATAGTATTTGCATATTCTAAATTATTAAGTAAACAGGACATTGGAAACTGACATCTTTACAGAAGAGTGCAATAAAACAATACTTCATTGTGTTAGCAGTCAGGCATTCCTCAAGATACCAACAAATCCAACTACAAAAGGACAATGGAATGATGAAAGAATGGATGACATAGTGGTGCTGAGCCATAACCAAGAATGGTTATAAAAATGAGAGAATCAAGATGGAAAGGAGCATTTCTCTGCTGTGATGAATAGTCATGCTAAAATATGTGGCCATGGCAGAAATTTTTTTTTTTAAAAAAGGATATTTAAACCCAAGATCATTACAAACTGTGCTTCATCCTTAATCCTCATCAGTAGTAATCATCCAGAATATTTAAAATTATAATTGGAAAATATTAGAAATACAGATAATTCCATGATTAAAATTGGGAACCATATTTTCCTGTCTACTAATTATCACAAATTTAACCAAGGGTTTTCTATAGAGCAACTGTAATTTGTTCAGAATTTCTTATGCTGATTTTCTCCACCACATGGTTATCACTGGAGTACTACCTGTATGTTAATTTATTCCAATACAGCTGTGGGTAAGTTCAAACACATCTGCCAAACCAAGGTTTTTCTATTACATAAAGAAGCCTTATGCTTCCACCTTGCCATTTCACAAACCATTTTTGGTTTGTAAATGGTAAATATAGCTAAATATTTACAGCTAAATTATGGTATGTCACAAAATTGGAAATAAGAAATCAGAGTGCCAAGAAGGAGAGGAGGTGGGGAGAGAGGATGCACAAGTAGTGACCAGCCATAGTTTGGCATTATGTTTGAAGTAACCCTTAGAGTTAAGGATGCATTAGTCCATTGATTTCAATGGGCAGAATAGTAACCATAGCTCTGTGCTGTATTATGGCCCAACTGTTTTAAAGGGTGCAAAAATAACTACAAACCAACCAAAAAAAGAACATAAATTGTTCTTGAGAAAATAAAACCAATGCAGATATAATTTGTGCAGAAATAAATCTCTGACAATTCAATCCAAGTAGATGTATGTTTATTAGATATTTATAGGATTCACAGGTAACTAAATCAGTGGACCAAATTATTTGTAGTCCAAAATGCTGTTTAATTAGATGCAAGAAACACAATGTTTAAAATGCAAGTCTTTTAAACTTTGACTTCCACTGAAACTGAGGACGAAAGATGAAGCAGCCTAACAGTGTTTTGTTAAAACAGTTCTGTATGATGCATGCAGAAAGGTGTACTGGAAGGATGTCTAAGATGCAAGTGCTGGTGGAAAGACACCAAAAACCTTACTTTTGTCTTTGAGCTTCTTTTTACAATTTTCATCTGTGCAGGAAAATCCATTGGATTTGAAGTTAATTAAACCATCATAGCAAAGTTTCAAATGAAAATCAAAAACTGCATTGTGTTACAGTGACCCAAAAAAGAATTTTATTCACAATTTAAATGCAGGCTTATCCCAGTATCCACAGTTTTAGTTACCTGCAGTTTTGTGGAAAGTGGGGACGCACTTTAAAAAGGAAGAGCAAGTGAAGAAAACAAAAACTGCTCTGCCTACCATTGCGCAGTGAAATTGTTGCGTTTTGTGAGCTCCAGGCAGTCTTCTGAGCTGCCTGAAGCCTTTTCCTGGTCATGCGAGGCTCCTTGCACTGCGTGATGCATTCTGCAGCGACACTTCATGAAGGAAGGAGCCTCGCACAAGCAGGAAGAGATTGCAGGCAGCTCAGAAGACTGCCTGGAGTTTCACTGCCAAATGCAGCAGTTTCACTGCACAAGCGTAGACAAAGCTATTTTTAGCTGTTTACTTGCCCTTCCTTCATAAAGTGTGTCCCCAGAATTCACGGATTTGCAGTATCCGCTGGGTGTGTGTCTGGAATGGAAGCCCTACAGAGACAGAGGTATGCCTGTAATATTGTAAAGTTTGGCCTACCTCACTCACATGGGAGTCAGGACTGTACAATATTCATAGAAGTAATTGTATTCTTTGTATTTTATTACAAGAGCCTTCACATATGGCACAATTCTGCACATTTTTATATTCAACCCCATCATTCCTCTAATTTTCATAAGAAGTAACGGTAGTTGTGACGGTTATAATCCTTCACTATAGTTGTATGCTGCTTTTTCTTTAGAGAGCTCAGAGCAACTTCACTTCCCTTGATTCTCCATCTTGTAAGATACCAGGTTCATACTTTTAGGGAACAATCCTATCCTGCACTGAAACAGGCAAGCCAAGAGGCTTGCACTGTATCCAGCACAGGATAGGTGCCCAAAGTGGCTCAGTCAGAGGTAGAGGAGAAACTTTTTCCCTTACCACTGGGTAAGCCACGCTTGCACCTATGGATCTCCTCAGACTTGTGCCACCTCCTGAGGTGGCACCAGCTCGAGGAGAGCAGAGCAGCTTTCATCCACTTTGAACTCCCTGGGAAAGGGGGCTGGAATCTGGCATAACTGCCGGATCCCAGCCCCACATCCAGCTCCCCACCCGCCATACCCAGGGCCACCCACCGCCTGCCCTCCCCCGCCCCAGGAGGCTTGCACTGTATCCAGCGCAGGATAGTGGCCATAAGCAGCTCAGCTAAGGGGTAACATTTCTCTTTACCTCTGGGTAAGGGCTGCTGGCCCCAATGGGCCTCCTCGGACTTGCGCTACCTCTGGAGGTGGCACCTCTGGTGGTGGATGGAGGTGGCACAAGTCTTTCCAATTTTAGTATATGTGCTGTCGAAGCGAGCACATGGCACAAGTCCAAAGCGACTTAAAGCCACTCTGTTCTCCCTGGGAACGGGGGTTGGCATCCGGCATAACTGCTGGATCCCAGCCTCACCTCCCTCTCCCTGCCTGCCCGCCCCCCAGGGTTGCCCACTGCCCACCCTCCCCCCACCCAGGAACGCCTCCCTCCCTTCTCCTCCTCCCTTCCTCCCCCATGCCTACTTTTTGTTCTTGCATCACCTGAGCCAACGCAAGGCGCTTGGAGGAAGCTGGCACAGAGGCTTCTGTCAGCCTCCGCAGGCTGGTGCATCTGGGAGCGCCAGCCTGGTTTCCTTCCGAGGAGGTGCAAATGTGCCTTATGGCTTGTTTGCAACCCTCCCGGGTCAGCCCAAGGCCAGCCTACCACTGCTAGGATTGTGCCCTTAGTTAATTAAGTAAAACCCAACTGAAGCAACAGTAAAAGTTTAACACATACCTCGTATAAGTAAAAGCTTGACACCACTTAAAACACACACACGTCAGGATTTAGGACTTGTTTACATCATTGCTTATCCCAAGATGAAAATTCTCAATTCCCTTTTATTCCTAAATTTTCAATTTTACTCTATAAATTGCAGGCTGAATCACAGCCCAATCCTATGCATGTCTACTCAGAAGTAAGTCCCATTAGCATCAATGGGGCTTACTCCCAGGAAAGTGTGGATAGGATTGGGCTGTCAGTGTTTAATGCATCCTTTATTTCCAGTCACATGCATGAAAGATTAACTAATCACAAGAAAATCTTCAATTCACACACAACCTTAATGCAGTGCTTCAATTTAACAAAACTAATTTAAAATATATTGATAAGTAGCATGTGCTCCTTAAGAAAAAACAATTATATTTATATTGTGGGTCCCTTGGGAACTGGAATATTTGCATTTGAAAAGACTGACATAAATTGTTTCACAAGATAGGGTAGGACATAAATCTATTAATATATATTGTCCTCCCCAACACAATGAGCAGAATTCACACTGGGGTAAGAGTACTGGGATTAAAATCTACCCAAATAGAATCTTAAAAGTTTGATCTTGTGGCACAATCCAATGCATGTCCACGAAGAAGCAAGTGTCAAGGAATTCATTGAGACTTAGGAAAATGAGTACAGGACTGTAGGTTTAGTTATGTAAAAAGTCAACACTCTATGGGCTTGTTCACTTGCTTTCTCAAAGATAAATCTTAACTTAAGTCTTCTGAATGTGCTCCTCCCCGCTACTGCAGAGACAAAGCAGCAATTGCACCATCTGTTCAGGGTTTATTTAAGAGTGGTATCTTCCTGAACACCTGACCAGTTTATAAAAAGGACTGCGGTTTTTAATCAAGTAACTAGAGGTACACCGTGTTCCAACAGACCTGGTACAACTAAGTTCATTTGTTACTTTATATCTGCAATGAGGGGTATGGGCAAGCCTACCACTCCTATTAAATTAAGACTTCCTCCTAGAATGTTACATTTGCACAAGCCCAGGGGCAAATAAAGTGTAAACGTTTGATTCAGGCTTTGCCTCAAATAGATTCTTTAAACCAGCCATTCTCTGTCTTTTTATGGTTCTCCTTAGAAGTGTTTCTCAGGTTTTAGAACCTCTTTGTCAAACAAGAACACAACACAAACAGACAAATATAAAACTATTAATTTTGTCTTCAGTGCAGCCACCAACAAATCTGCCAGCGTACCCCAGAGGACCATTTGGCTCCCACTCAGAATGGCTGCTTTAAACTAAGGACAACAGAATAAGGAGAACAAGTCAACAAGTCAGCGGGGGCCAACATTTTTGTCTTACCTTTGTCATTTATATCAACCATATCTCCTTTCACCTGGTGAACCAGTTTTTCGTGCAATCGTTTTATCTCTGCTTCCTTCTGTTCTAATTTATCTTTTAAAGATGCTAGTTCTTCCTGCACAAACACATAATCAACACATTGATGTAGAAGTTAGCTTTATACTTTAAAGAAGGTGATCCCACATTGAAGTTTATCATTTAATTTAGAGGTGGAATTTGGTTTAAACTGCCAGTCTTTTTAAATATACCACTTTCCGCTCTGGCCTTTCACCAAAAAACAATAAGCAATGAAGCAGACTATCTCTGAGCCAAGTAATCCCATCTCTAATTTAAATGCACAGTATTTTCTTGATTTAAATTTAACAATGCATACTCAAATGGAAGGATTTTTATTCACCTTTTAGGCATGCACAAACAACTTTTACCAATGCTAACGGGCAGTACTTAAAGTGGTAAACAAACAAATCTAGTCATGCTCTCAACACAAAATTCAGTCAAGTACATGTTATGCACAGAAAAGGGAGAACACATGTGGGTTTGACATGGGCTATGACGGGATATGGTGAAGTACCAAAAAGTACAAATCTCATATGTTGCTCAGGCCATAAACGGTTAGGACAACTCACAACTGGCAACTAAAAAATCAATGTCACAAAGTAGCTACTCTGCAAGAACACAGATGCAAAAGACAAGCTAATACGATTCACATGCTTGTTTTCATAGCAAGGCTAAGTTACACAACTTAGTTACACAACTTGTCTTA
Source organism: Tiliqua scincoides (assembly GCF_035046505.1). NCBI lineage: Eukaryota > Metazoa > Chordata > Lepidosauria > Squamata > Scincidae > Tiliqua > Tiliqua scincoides. The sequence goes on along the minus strand of NC_089827.1, from coordinate 22,042,355 downwards.
CACACAAGACAAAACCCACAAATGGAATGCACTTTCAATCTAAATTTTCTACCCTCATTTGAAATATAGGAAGGGACCCTACAACAGTGGGTAATTGATTTTCTACCCTATCTACACCCTGGCATTCATTCTAATTAATTCCATGTTTGAGTGACTAATGTAGAGCCAGAATTTCACTCTGCTTTTATACATTGAAATGACCATCTACCTGCAAACTTAACTTTAAAGGTTCATCATGTGAAGTCACTCACCAGAGAGCTGAGTAGCTCTGCACACAGTGCATGTCAGGAGCTTGTACTGGCTCCAGTACTGTACTCCAGCTTGTACTAGCTCCAGTTCAGTTGTAGGACCTAAATTCATGTGTATCCCTGAACTCAAGAAACCAGAGCAGTGGTCTATGCATACTTGTTACCAAAACCTGCACATCTGAGGCAGTTCACTTCTGGTCCCAACGCCAGGTGTCAGTCATAAATAGTAAAATTGCCACTTGGTCACATTTAAACCCATTTGAGCCTACAAGAAACATAGTGCTCTTGGGAAAGATCACACTGAGGCGAAGCTGTTAAAGAAGCAATCTGGAGTTACTTAACAAATGAAATAAGAGTCATTTTGCCCCCTCTTGCAAGAGATGGAAATCCTAAATGCAGGCACAGCTTATCTAAGCCTGGTACTAAAATATTTCTATTCTCTTTCAGCTCCTTTGCACTGCATTGTCCGAGGTTAACAACTGCCCAGCACAGAGGTTTCCATTACACTCAGGGAGGGGAGAGGCTTAATACAGCTATGGACAGGCAATGAAACTTTCAAAACCATATCAAAGGATACTCTTAGTCCCAAATCCTAACCAACATTCCGGCACTAGCATAACTGTGCCTATGGGACGTGTGCTGCATCCTACAGTTGGGTGGCAGTCACGGAGGCCTCCTCAAAGTAAGGGAATGTTTGTTCTCTTACCTCGGAGCTGCATTGCCCTTATGTCAGTGCTGGAAAATGAGTTAGGATTGTGCCCTTACTTTAGGATATGCCCATAATGAGGACAAAGCAGACCAGTGCTAATGTCATCTTGCACTGCCTCTTAAGAGGCTACCTTTTAGAACTGGTGAGTTAGAACAGCAAATTTCATATGTGTGCTTTGTTGCAGTAGATCAATCTAGCAATATCACAAACAGGTTTATTTTATATACATACAAGCAGACCCCGTATCCACAGATCCAGTATCTGCAGGTTCAAATCTCCGTGGATCCGCAGACCCCCCCCTCTGAGCCCATTACCTTTTACTTTTGTAGTTGCACTTGCAGTGCAAGTGTTTCTGTCTTTAAATTCCTGCTAAAGAACTGAACGTGCAGGCAACTAACCTACACAGTAAAGGGTGAGTAACTGAACATTAACAGGAAGTAATAACACCCCCCCCCCTGTGGATACCAGGGCCTACCTGTACTTCATCACTGTCATTTCCCCAAAAGCACCCTAGGAATTGCAGTCTGGCAAGGTTCTGAAAATGCTGTGTTCATGATCCCTGCACATGACTACAATTCCAAAATTTCCTGGGAACAAAGAGTTTCTATCAAATCAGTTTAGCTCAGTAGTGTGCATATCTCTAATATTAGTAGACATTATTTCCAACACATTCATTTTACTCAAGCACTACCTTTTATAAATTCACCCTGGGCAGTACTCCCATAATTAACCATTAAATCCTGCAGTCCCAGATGGAACTCCACCTATGTTCAAATAACCAAATTTTCTAGGAATAACACACACATAACACAAAGTATTTAAAAAGTACAAAGACAAGATGGAAGACAGGACCACACAAGCTGTGGCAAAAAAAAAAGATTTAAAAAAACAACAACAACAACCAGGTTCCACCAATCTACTACACCTTTAACATTTGGCATTTTTGTTCCATCCGCTGCTTTTCATACTGCATCTGGCCCACTTTGATTTTCATGCTAGAAAGTTTGGCCATTAAAGACTGGTAAGAGAGACAGAGGAGTGAAAGAAGTAAAGAGAGAAAAAAGAAACAAGGCTAGAAGTAAAAATGGCTGCTTTTCACACCAAAAGGAAACAAGTGCATTTCTCAGAAGTCACTTCCAGGCAAGAAAATTCAGCTCTTCAAAGCAAGAGCCATTTCTTATGTTAAGTGTGCTACAAGATGCTGCTAGGAGCTAAGGATGCTGATGAAGGAAGACACCACATGATATATCTCTCCCATGTGATCTCTTCACTACATATACAACTAGAATAGAAGACAGACAGACAGAGGCAACTATTCCCCCACCCCGCCAGCCTGGGAAGCATAAGAAATAATCTAAATAATATTCAGGTAGAAGGGAAGCTATGACTGAATTCCTGTTGAGTTACAGTTAAAGAAATACTCTTTATAGTACATTTAAGAGACAAAAAGTGTATCCTGAGATTACTGCTACTATAGGCATGTGTCAGTTAACCATGTTTCAAGCAGCAATGGACCACATATATGATGGTTCCTTGGTGGTCTGTTCAAAAATGAGTGCACCCAAATAAGCCTACCAAGGATTCTCCAAAACCACCCTGCCACTGTTGCTTGTGCACCTGAAAGGCGGTCCCTGCTGCTTGCTGGCTGCCCTGCCACCACTGCTTATGCACTTGCAAGTTCTGGCTGCTCCGATAGCCAGATATTACCCCAGCAGACACTGTGCGGGGCCAGCTGATGGGCCAGCAATGCAGCCCATCAGCTGGTATCGCGCAAAGCCTGTTGGGGCAATATCCAGCCAGGGGAGCAGTCAGCACTTTCAGGTTCATGAGCCAGCAAGTAGCAGGGCAGCCAGTGAGCAGAAGGGAATTGCTGTTCAGGTACGCAAGCGGCAGGGTGGTTGCATTCTCAGTGGGCTTACTGCCATCGTCTGAGCATCCTCAGTGGGCTTACAGGGCGCACTAACTCTCAGAAGTCCCTGGGTGGGAGATCTCTGGGTGGTGTTCTAAGCTGCTTTGGCCACACGGGAGCTGAGCCAGATAGGCTCCCAGGCTCATTGCCATGAACAGGTAAGTACCTGTAGGTACTTGTCTATATAACGACGTCGTGGATTAACAATGGGCTTCAGGGAACGTATTCCCATTGTTGCAATGCATACCTGTATTACTGTCTCCATTTGTCGATAGATGTGCTGGGATCATTTCTGGGATCTTGGGTAGAGCTACAGCCTAGGTGGGATCACATTTTTATAAACCAGCCTCTCCATAGGGAAGTACTTCCAGGCCTCCCAAATTCCCCCAATGGTGGTGGCTCACAGAAGCATCATCATCATACAAATTGGGACAGCCAAGTTCAACACTACACACATAGGAAGCACCAGTCCTCAAAGTATCTAATGTGTGACCCTGGGAGAAAATGCTCACAATTCTGAGGCAAGTGTTTGAAGAACTGCCACATATACAAACCAGCCCTGTACCGCATGCATGTCAAGATCTAAGTATGAAATCAAACAGAATAACAATCTGTTTGACAACACTACAGGTCGCCCCTCGTTATCTGCTGGGGTTCTGTTCTGGTACCCCCAAAGAAGAAAAAAAAAATCCGTGGATAAAAAAAGTGGAAAAATAGATTTAAAGACCCACTTCCAGGTTTCTTGCCTTTCTACTGTTCCTAATGGAATAAGGTTTTGCCTGCACATCCTCAGGGGTTTGATTCTGGGACTCCCTGCTGACACCATAAAATGCATTAAATAAAAGCAGTTTAAAAAAATAAAGTGCATCCCTTTGCAACTGTGGTTTAAAAACAACTTTTCTTACTGTTGAAGAGAGGTAGTCAGCAATTAGAAATGCAAAGGAATCCCTGCCCTTGCCTGGCTCAGCTGAAGAATGAAATGATCACTTGCATGACTGTCTCTCTACAATAGCAAGAAAAGCAGTTTTTTAAACTGTGCTTTTACAGAGATGCATTTTCCACTTCTCCCTCTCCCCTCAAGGGATCAGCACATTCCTTTTCATTTGCAGTGGCCATTCGTGTTGAGTCAAATCAGTGCATAAAAAATCCGTATATAACAAGGTTGGACCTGTACAGCTGAAGCAGCATTCCTCCCCCGACCCCAAAACACAACCTTCTTGTGTGGTGAAGTCTGAGTACTATAGCAAGGCTACAAAGTCCTTGTACATGAGAATTGCGTGGATTTGGGATTCAAATCATTTAACTTTGAGACTTTGTGGTCAACCTTTGCAGTAAGACATTTTCAGCCTTATACCCAATCTTTTCCCCTTCTTGCTGACCATTACTTACTTTGGTAGATTTAAGCTTTTTCTCATACTGAATTTTTTCACTGTCCATTTCTCCTACTTTTAGGCGCAATTCGTTAATTTCCTGCATCAAACCCTGTTTTAAAGAAAAAAAAAAAATTTTAACTGAAAATCAGTGGACCAGAAAGGCAATTAGGTACCCCCCCCCACCACCACCTTTCTTACAGTCCCTTTTTAAAAAGCTTAAAGCAGACCAAAACATCCAAGCAGGTCAACTTTAGGAAACATACATAGTATCTCCTATTCTCTGCCCTAATTACCAAAGCATAGCATTTGCACTGTATCTACAATGCTGCTATTTTTACACAGAAACTAAAAAAGCAGATTGACTACTTACACAGTTTAACTTAACATGATGCCTACATGCAAATGAAATCATGCTTTTCATTCAGCCTACGTCCCCTAATAGTTTTAAAGCAACATGTAAAACTGTGTGAAAATTCATACAGGCTAGAGAACTTTTCTTTACGAAACATGAAACTATATTGTGGCATTCAATGCCAGATGGCCAACTTGCAGCCCAATCCTGAGCTGCCTGCAGCACCCAGGTCCGGTGGCTCCATGGTGGATCCTGCGCCTCCTGTGCTACCGCGGGAGGCTCCTCGGGAGAAGGGGATGTTTGTCCCCTTCCTCAAAGTAAGGGAAGCAGCCCTGCAATGGGGCTACTCACTTTAGTGGCGACCTTTCGGTCACCGCTAAAGTAAAGGCGCTCATGTAGGGCAAGCCGCCCTGCCCGAGCACCTTGAATCCTGCGGAGCTCAGCTCCCTCCCCGCCTCCCCAGCCCCTGGCCACGCCCCCACCTCCCGTTCCGCAGCCCAGCATGCCACAGAACCTGGGCACCCTCCGCACGCCAGCCCAGCTCTGGTCAGTGTTGGGCTAGCTCCGGCAGGAGCCTGGCAGCAAACCCCACAAACGTGCCACGGCACGGAGCTGCAGTGCAGACCACAGGATCAGGCTCTCAGGAACCAATCCAGTTTTCCAGTGATGGTGCTGCTGTGCCTATGGAGTATGTACTGCTTCCTGTATTGGGGATACAGTCACAGAGGCCTTCTCAAGGTATGGTGTTCCCATACCTCAGGCCTGCATTGCGGCTGCACCAGTGCTAGAAAGTTGGATAGGACTGGGTCCTTAGATGGCACTGAGAGGTGATTAGAGAAATTCCTGGCATATGTGCCAAAGGATGCTAATTAGCTTAATAGAATTTTCACATTTAGTAGCATCATACTATTCAATACCACTTGCTGGGGGGCAACCATGGGCTACTGCCTCCATGTCCTCTTGTGGGCTCCAGCTGGCCTGCCACTATAAGAAACAGGATGCTGGACTTCCCAGCAGGGGGGTTCTTATTTTCAGTCCCAGTGGCTGATCTCCTACTCACCTCTGTGTCTCGGAATCTGTCCTCATAGTCTAGCCTGTCCTTTTCCACAGCAGTCAGCTTGAGTTTCAGGTTGGAAACTTCTGCCATAAGGTCCAGCTTTTGAGTTTCAAGGGATGTTCTGCTTAAGAGTTCCTTGTAAAAATTAAAAAGAAAAAGGCTGCATGTGTGGGATGAGAGGGGTTGCTTTCTGAACAGCACAACAAATATAGGCCCATAGGTACAATAAGGAAAGAAGCATCCTGTACAATCACCCAAGGAACTTCCAAAAAGATGATTTAATCAGTGAAAAAATTCCAGTGATATTAGGAATCATATAATCTATCGGCAGAGTAGCCAGTTGTGATAGAAGACAAAGTTCCTATATCATTAATATAGTAAAAGCAATTTTTCCAGTACTCATGGAGAATAAGGTTCCTGGTACCTGAATGTCCTGTGTAACAAAATTCTCTCTCTTACACACACACCACTCCTGAGCCCCTTCTCATACTTTCTTACTTTACACAGCTCCCTCTGTGCTGCCACTCTATCCTCCACCAGGGCACCCTAGGAAAGGAAGGAAGAGTGCTCTTGCAGATGATCGAGCAGCAACACAGGAGGATCTCTGTAAATTAGTTTAAGTGTGAGAAGGAGTTTGGAGGGGTAGCAGAGTTGCTTAACTGACTTTTTCTTAGGCAATCTACTCAGCTCAGGGTAGTACACATAGTTCCTTCCCTGCTTTTATTTGCACAACAGCCCTGTGAGATAGGCTAGGCTGAGAGAAAGTGACTGGTCCAAGGAAGTTCCATGGCTTAGCGGGGATTTGAGTCTGGTTCTTCCAGGTCTAACTCCCAAACCACTACACCAATGGTTCCCAAACTGGGTGCTGTGATGTCCCAGAAATCAACTAGATGTGCCATGGAATACACTCAGGGTCCAATCCTATCCAATTTTCCAGTGCCAGTGCAGCAGTGCCGTGCACCGTGTCCTGTAGTGGGGAAGTAGTCACAGAGGCCTCCTCAATGGGAACACTTGTTCTCTTACGGGCTGCACTGCGGTTGCACCGGTGCTGGAAAATTGGATAGGATTGGGCCACCAGTCATGTAACACTGACCTGCAGATTCTGTTGCTTCCGGTTCTGTTGCTTTTTTGCTGTTGCCAAAAAAGCTCCAGGCACTTCCCATTCCTTTGTACTGGGCATTATGCGGACATTCTGAAGTGATCCCAGCATCAGCGGTGACCATTTTGAATCTCGTGGTAGCCATTTTTAAAAACCCAATTTTTCTGGTGGTGCAAAAGTGGCAATATGGGTAGAAGAGCTACTCTCCATCATACTGAAGCTATCCAGGCTATTCTGAAGCCATATGTGCCATTCTGAAAGGTATTCACTGCTGACATTCCTGACCAGGTTAGCCACCCCTCCCCCTGTAGATGCTAATGAGCCTTCCTTGTTTCAGAACATCACAGCCCTATATAATGCACTGCATATAGTTTACTTCTTCAGCTCCTTAGAATAAATATTTCAGTCCTTAGTATCTCTTATTTTTGAATTACTGCACAAATCCTATTCAAAACTCTCTTATCTGTGCTCTTTATAGCAATACCTGTTGTAGCATTTCCTCAGTGGCATTCAGTTTCTCTCTGTGCTCTTCTAAGCAGAGTTCTAAATCTCTGATCTTTTCTCCTTGGGCATCCACCTGGTCAGTAAGAACACTCACCTGCATAATAGACAAAATATATTTAAGCACTTTACTTTCAAAGAGCACATTTCACCTGGATGAATTTCTTAACAATATTAACTCATGCTAAACAAATCAACACAGCACATTATTACCAAATAATGAAGAGAAACACAAAACCACTGTTGAAAATAGGCACCCCACTAACCTGGGACCAAATCGACAGTGCATATCAGGTGTGTTCACATGTTTTCTTCATCAAATTTCTACCCACATGGAAAGAATCCCCTGAACTAAATTTGCCTTCAGAATTAGAGGTTACTAAAACAAGTTTATTGTTGTAAATACAAGCACAAAAAGAATAGGCCCTGCAACTCTTATTGTGGGTCAGCAACTAAACTCACCTATTCATCTTTGTACTGAAATGTACCTCAGTGTGAGGTTAAGGAGAGACTATGCACATGAGAGAAAGGAAGTATACAAGAGAAGCCTCTTCTATGCGGCCACTATGTATGCATGGCACAGTTATCTTATTCCCATATACTTAAAAAAAATCCTCCTAACAAAATGTTTCCCTCCTCTGGGAAAAATTTCTCCCTCAATCAATTAACACTGCTGATATTAAAAGAAATTTTAAGTTGAGGAAGCAGGAAATCTGCCATTATCCAAACAGATAAAGAAACAGCCAACAAGTCTAAGATGCGAACCCACATGGCAACACAGCTATACAACTCCAGATCAAGACTCCAAGCTTTGTTATTCATCAAAGCAACAAGCTACCTTGGAAAAAAAAAAAACTTACTTGCAGAACAAGAGATTCCTTGTCATTTTCCAAACGTGTAAGTCTCTCCTGATACACATCTCCATTAGCAGATATATGCCCATTTGCCTACAAAACGACAGAAGAACATACCAGCCTGCTTTAATACTATTAAATTAGTGCAGCAATTTTCAACATTTTTCTCATGACACACTGACTTCTATGGTCTTCACCTCTTATGATCTCTCCTATGGCTTTAGTGAGACTTCCGGGCTCTGTAGTTTTGTTTCTAGGGCAACTGTCTGTACTAATGAACTCCCTGTCCCACTTCCTCCACTGGCTCCTTAGAGCCCGAGGAGGAAGACGGACAGACAATTACGTAGCTACTACAGATAGTTGTCCTAAATACATGTTCGTTCTGTGGCCTTAAAAAGTTTTTAAATGATTTTCAATCACAGTGTTCCAAACTCCAACAGCACAACTACAAACCTTTTGCAGCACACCAATGTGCCATGGCACACTGGTTGGAAATCACTGCATTAGTGTGACACTGAAATTGTAGAACTAAATAAAATTCCTGATGAATGATCCAGATAACTTTCTAAACTAACTTCAAGATTACTACAAACATGCACACACAATTTTTCCATGAAATATGAATTCAGATATCCGGAAGATTATGCTATTGTATCATATCTTCAAAATCTTGAAGAGCAACAGCTCGGTAGGAGGCAAGTCATGTAGTCCAATGCTTACAGTGGTCTTAAACATTAAATTAATTAGCAAATGGGATAAAGTGGAAGGCGCTATTGCTCATGCAGCAGGTAAGGTGTCAACTCCGGCAGCTGCAGCCACAGCCACATCAAATGCTGATCTAGAACATGCCCAACTTCCAAGAGCAGCTTTTTGTGAGTGCAGGGCAAAGGAGGAAATGAGAAAGCCCCATGTCACAAGTGGAAGTCCCATCATGGTTCTCAGTATCCAAGCTGGAAACTTTAATTCTAAGGAATTCATTAATTCATTTTGTGGCAGAACAATAATTCTTCTTACTTAAAAGTGATACAATGAATTGAAATTTATGAACCGCAAGTATGTATTTTGTACCTAAAAGCATCATCTAAATACAGGTAAGACTGCTGTCTTTTGATTTTGCTGCATCTGTAAGTCAAGGAAAGACTGAAGAGCTAAAGCTATAAATACAATTCAGCACAAGGAAGTCAAGGAGGAGAATTTCAAAAATGAGAAGGGAGAAATTGGTCTTCTGTGACCCACATTTACTTCCTGCACATTCAGCGTTTCCAGAAATAGTTGTGAAATGAAGCATCATGGCTGAACAACAAACAAAATGAGCATCTGCTGAAGCACAACAAAATGATACAAACACATGAAGGCTAACCAGTGGCATCAGATGAAAGAATATTGTTAGAACAATTATCATCACACTATACAGTGCTTTTACTTTGTGCCTCAATATTACACATCTCTTGTTGAGCATGAGCAATGTTCATTGTAGGTATTTTATTGCTACGTGACATAAATCCATGCTAAATTGGATTAAAAGCAAAGTTAAATCCAAAACTGAACTGACCCTACAGCTGCCAAAAGGATTACCAAACAACTGCGTACAGCAAGTTTTTAAATCTCCAAGTTTAACACATCAGTAACACATCCATTTAGAGAAAAAAAAACTGGCTTAAGTAGATGTTTAATACCAGCAGTAAAACATGGAACTTAACACAGTGACATAAGCAAAAAGATACAGGTACCTTCCTCTGGAGAACATAGAATCGCCCCATTGTCAATTTAGGAGACAACAAAGGAGTAGGAAGGAAAATGGAGATTGAGACCAAAGTCATCACAGTCAGGTGTAGCAGTGGCATAGCTAAGGGGTACAGGGGGTAGCAGTTGCACCAGGCATCAAGCTTTAGGGGAGCAACAAACTGAGCTTGACACTAGTGACCAAAATTGTGAAAATCTTGGTATGTATGAATAATACCATCATGTTATACATCAGCGGAAAGATAATTTAATGTAGAATGCAATGCAACAAACTGCACTGTAATATCTGTATTCTAGCAAAAGTTATGGCCAATTAACCAGAAAGTGAAAACACAACTGCCTTGTGGAACAAAAAGTGGATTTGCTTAACTCCAAACTGACCTGTGAGACTGTTTGTTCTGAGTGCCAATGTGATGCTATTATGATACAGCATGGAACCAATAACTTTTTATTTACTTAATTATATTTGATTTTGTCATGCAGGGGGGCTACAAAATCTTCTTTGACCCCAGGTAGCAGATATATAGCAAGGGGCAGACCAAGAGGAATGAGAGAAGGAGATGCCGCTGAGGTGCTGGGAGAGCAGAACTATCACCTGGGCCACATTTTCAGCAGCAAAGACCACTTCTTCGCTGCTGAGCTGTGAAGCAACACTGCAGCAGAAGCAGCACTGCTGAAAGGGCAGCCCGCATGTTAATTGGACACTCCCACATCTTGAAAATACTATCCAGATTTGCACAGTTTCTCTTCTGTCATTTGCAGATACCTATATTGAGTTTTTATGTGAGAACAAAGTGCTTATTTCTGGCTATCATTTGCTTAATCACATCACTTCCTGCTTAAATGATGTGACTTCTGGCCCTCGGTAGGTTCCATGAAAGCTATTCAGCCCACTATATAAAATGAGTTTGACACCCCTGAACTAAACTGTGAAGTAGGACTTTCTCCAATTTGAATGTCATCTGTAACATGGGCTCATTAACTGGCCTTGGGCAAGCCACACCCTCTTAGCTTCAGCTCCTCAGCTGCTATACGAGGATGCATGCTCAGAAATCACTAATTATATGAAATAAGATCTAGCTGAAATAGCACAAATATGCAGAAGCCACTAGATGGCACCTTAAGACAACTGGGGGAAAGAAACACTACAATATGCAATTGTAACAGTTTGTGGAGATGACTCAATCCCAGTTTTAACATCTTAGTTTTATTTTGCTGGAACATAAGGCAAACAATATAGTGCACCTGGCTTCCTGCTTAATAATTAACACACAAATTAATAATTAACACAATAATTACCACTCAAATAAGGAACATGAGACACAAGACCTACTGCAAAATTATTGATTGATTGATTTTATATCCCGTCTTTCCATTCCAGAAAGGAGTACTCAAGGCGGCTAACAAATAAAATATGAAAACCATGAAAAATATAAATAAGTATAAAAATCAAACATTTAAAAACAATAAACACAAACAAAACAATTGGTTCCCCCCCCCAAAAAAGGCCATGCCCACTTGTGTCAGCATTAAAAGGTTTGTGCAAATAAAAAGGTCTTAAGCCGCACCGAAAGGACTCTAGAGAGGAAGCTGTTCTCAGCTCCAGGGGAATGGAATTCCACAAATGGGGGACCACCACCGAGAAGGTCCTCTTTCTTGCCACCATCTCCTTCACCTCCACTGGTGACGGCACATTCAGAAGATCCCCCTCTGATGGCCTGAGAGGATGGGTTGAATTGCATGAAAGGAGGTGGTCCCTCAAATACCCTGGACCCGAGCCGCATAGGGCTTTAAATGTCAAAACTAGCACTTTGAATTCAGCCGAAAAATGAACTGGCAGCCAGTGTAGCTGCCGAAGCAGTGGCCTGACTGAGTCGCACCAACAAGCCCCAGCAACCACACTTGCGGCCGCATTCTGCACTAATTGCAGTTTCCGGACCATCTACAGAGGCAGCCCCACATAAAGCGCATTGCAGTAGTCTAATCTGGATGTCACTAGGGCATGGGTCACCATGGCCAGGTCTGAGCGACTCAGGTATGGTCGCAACTGGTGAATCAGCTGAAGCGGAGCAAAGGCTCCCCTGGCCACAGCAGCTACCTGGGAATCCAGAAGATCACCCCCAAGCTGCGAACCTGCTCCTTCAGAGGGAGTGCAACCCCATTTAGAACAGGATAATAGTCCAATACCTGAGTCTTGGACTTCTGGACCTCTGTCTTATCAGGATTCAATTTCAGCTTGTTTGCCCACATCCAGCTCCTAACAGCCTCCAGACAGCAGTCCAGAACTTTGACTGCCTCCTTGGAATCAGGAGGAGAGAAAGAACTGGGTGTCAGCATAATGATGGCACCCTACCCCGAACCACCAGATAACCTCTCCCAGCGGCTTCATGTAGATGTTGAACAGCATAGGGGACAGAATGGAGCCTTGCGGCACCCTACACCTAAGAGGCCAGGATGCCAAACAAGCATCACCCAGCATCACCATTTGGGATCTGTCGGCCAGGAAGAAGCGGAACCACTGCAGGACAGTGCCTCCAAGCCCCAACTCAGCCAACTGACCCAGAAGGACACCATGGTCGATGGTGTCGAAGGCCGCTGAGAGGTTCAGCAGGACTAATAGGAATGCACTCCCCCTTTCCATTCCCCGACGCAGGTCATCCACCAAGGCAACCAAGGCAGTCTCTGTCCCAAACCCCGGCATGAAGCCAGACTGAAAAGGATCCAGACAATCAGCTTCGTCCAAGATCCTCTGGAGCTGGGATGCCACCACCCGTTCAATCACCTTGCCCAGAAATTGAATATTACAGACTGGCCGGAAGTTGTTCAAGTTAGTAGGATCCAGGGCGGGTTTCTTCAGGAGGGGGCGAACCACTGCCTGCTTCATGGTCCGAGGTAGTACTCCCTCCCTCAGAGAAGAATTCACCACCCTCCCTGTCAAAATTAGGTCAAAGCTCATTTTTAAAACATCTAATATACTATATATGGTACAAAATGCCATTCATAAATTAGGGGAACTTTCATGTGTTTAGACAAAATTCAATGGACTGTAGTCGGGCAAGATGATAGGGGTAGAGTTAAGTGGGGGAAAGTAGGATAGGGAAGAAGTTCATAAAAACAGCATTATGTCAATCTATAGTTTATTCCTTAATAAACAATCCTGCTCATATATCATCAAGAAAATTTCAAATAAGATGTCTCAGGTTGCAAGCAGAATAATGTCCACTGCATCTATCTCAATAAGCCTTTCGCCCACCCCAACCTCAACTCCCTGAAAGGGCACCTCCTTTCAATTGCCTTTTTGAGTGTGCGGAAAAGGGGAAAAATGTTTACCTGCAGTGATAACTGCAAACTTTGAAGCAGGTAACTGGCAGAACAACAACAACAACAACAGTATTTATATACCGCTTTTCAACAAAAAGTTCACAAAGCGGTTTACAGAGAAAATCAAATATCTAATGGCTCCTTGTCCCAAAAGGGCTCACAATCTAAAAAGATGCAACACCAGCAGACAGCCACTAGAAAAGACACTGCTGGGGTGAGGTGGGCCAGTTACTCTCCCCCTGCTAAATAAAAGAGGAGCACCCACTTGAAAAAGTGCCTCTTAATAAGGCATAAGACATGGCCACCCTCCCCCTCCATGGGCAAAGGGCTTGCCAAGAGAGAAGAAGAAATTCACACTGTTTAGCAGAAACATCCCTTTTTCATAAAGGACTGGCATCTTTTGGCAGATCTCTCTCCATTTCTAAAATGACAAAGTTCCATGCAAAAATAAAAATTCTACTTTACTGTGTAAACTGGCTTACTTCCCTGTCACAGTATGGTCTGGAACCATAAGGCTGAATATAAATTGTAAAATTAACAGCAGCAACAGGCTAAAACCCAAGACAGATGAACCAAGCCTGGCGCAAAAATTTATCACAGCAGTCTAACTTTACCAGAAGCTGAAACTTCACTGTCGATGATGAAAATGGCAAAGTTTTGAAAATTATGCTTCACATCATGAATGACACACAGTTAAGAGAACAGGACAACAAAAGAAGACTTTTGCAAAGTAAAAACAGAACGTTTCACCTGAACACAACAGCATAAAAGAGCCAATAGAAAATGCAATATGACTGTGTAGATTTTTCTACTTAGCAACATTATAGAAACTGGGGTTAAATCAAGTAGCAGGACATCATTTGTTAAACACAAAGTAATTTCTGGTCACACCATACCATTTGGCTCTGCAGCCATTCAATCAAAATCTCTGCTGTCGAATCAGGGACTTGACACCGCAATCCATCTTTCTCATCCGCTTCCATCATCTCCAATAAGCCACGCAAATCCTCCACAAGATGTAGGGCTCGCAAGCTCCCCATGAATGGAGAAGTCGGGGACTGGCAGTCAAATATGCCATTTGAATATTCCAAGGCCTTGGAGCCTGCAGAACACAATATTTTAACACATGGGAGTACAGAATCAGCCATTTTATTTGAGGGATGTGGATGGCGACAAACACAGGGGCTTAGGAATCAACAAAAATAATTAGAGCTTCTCTTGAAATCTGAGCTTTAAAAGATGTTAAGAACCAGGACTGCAACCTACCTTGTGACAGCAATGAAATGTTAGTCTTCATGCTTAGAACAACACCCCATGTAATCACCCCATTTGTACCCTATCTACAAGGAGGTTAAAGATGCACATATGTCATTCTTCCAATGATCCTGTAGGGGGAAAGCAACTTGCTCTATGATTACCCTATAAGTAGCATGGTTGACTAGGGGTTTGTATTCAGGTCTCCCTTCCAAATCCAGGTCTCCTTTTCCAAATCACACTGCTTCTTGTGTGCTCCCACTTTCAAACATTTGCTGTTTCAGAACATTGTACATTAAAGCAGATAATCCTCATTATGTGCACATGTTTAAGCACACACACACACACACACACACACACCCCTACTACCATCCATTTCAATGAGTATCCTATTTATTAAGAGTGCTCTATCAGAACCTGAAGGCAGCCTGAGTGTTCCTTGCAAATGTTTTGTGAACAGTACACTAAGTACACAGATTATATGCAGGCCTCTGGTCATGTTTACAAGGCAGCTTTGAAATGTAATGGCTGAAGTCATCAAGGTACAAATACTAGACATTAAAGTTTGCACTATTAACTATTCAAATACTACGTACAAGTGCCAAGAAGACATGGGCCTAGGCTGTGATCCTGACCTGAACAGCATCATAGTATATTGGTGAGTAGGTAATAACAAAGGCCTTAAATATTCATACTGGTGAGAAGAAAAGAAGAGAGATGGAAGACTAAAAACAGTGCTTCAGGCAACAGCAGCAGCTTCTACAGGGAGTTAAAACTGAACATCTGCGATAAGCCAAGTTGTATTTAGGACTCTGATGCATGGAAGAAAAGAGGAGAAATTCCAGGCCAGCATGCCTGGAATGCAGAGGCCACTTTAACTGGCCACCTATGACAATGTAGGAAACTGTGTACAGCACAAGCGCCAACATCATGCATGCACAGACTCTCATATATGCTATTTGGCTATCACAATTGCTCCCTGTCCATCTTCCAAGCAGTGCACATGGGGCTATTTCACCTTATTTTTACAACCACATAGTTAGACCACAGAACACATGGAGCAAAATCTGAAAGTCTGAAAATTGCTTTTGCTTTCACTGGTTTTTACCAGTTAAAAAAAATAGTCTTTGCCCATTCGCGCTCTCTCTCTCTCTAGAACTTACACTTAAAGTACGTACACAAATTGAACCTCCTGATAATGAACATTTTGCAGTGCTGATCCAGAACTAGGTTCCTCCCCCCCCCACACACAACACACCACAAACACAGTAAACTAGATGCCTCTGTGAAGGCATTCGCTGTTGTCTCTTCACAGCACTCAGAAGTGTGCTGCCTCTTCATTTCACTATCATTTCACTTCATTTCACTATCATGAACTGATGGCCGTTAGCATAGGTGGCTTTATTTTAAAAAAGGTAAGCCACATGCATGAAAGGTAGGGCAGTGTTTCTCAACTAGGTGCATCTCAATCCAATTCTAGGTTAGTGCCCATTCATTTCAATGTGCATTTTATTTTTTAATATATTTAACTTGATGCTACCATGGTATATGACTGCATTTGGGGAAATGTTACAGATTTATTCTTTGGACAGGCTACTATGAATATGCATTTAACAATGATAGTGCACAGAAGGAGGCATTTTTGCCCATTTATGAAACAGGGAATAAAATTACTTGAAGCTGGACATCCAATGACTTCACTTTTTCTGCACCCACTCAAAATATTTAAACAGCTGTTGTTGAACAGCTTGACTTGGAATGAAATCAAACCAAAATGTTAGTGTGTATGACTGGAAATCACTCTGTTCTGAAAAAGATGCCAAAGGAAGTAAGAAGCAGTCAAGACATAGTTCCCACAAAACAGCAGATTAAGGTGGTAAAACAGTTCCTGGGTGTGGGGGAAGGGAAGAGGAGTTATATGACTGAAAGCTACAGACATTTTGAAAGATGTCCTGCAGACAAAATTATAGGACAACAGGGAAGAAAGTTCTAGTCTAGCCTAGCTTTTCCTCCTTCCTGATATGCTAATTCAGTATATGCAAAGAACTTTTTCCCATGGGAAAGCTTTCAACAATACTTTTCCCTCACTATAGCAGAAGGTTGAGTACCCCTTATGGGGAATTCCGAAATTCAGAACTTTTGAGCACCAACATGACTTTTTATTTAACTTTTTTTGCCGAAAGAAATAAAATCACAAACTGTGTTTCATGCACAAATCTTGTTTTAGGCACAAAATTATTTAAAAGATTGTATAAAATTACTTTCAGGCTAAGTGTATAAGGAGTATAAGCAACATAAATGAATTTTATGTTTAGACTTGGGCATCATGTCCAAAATCTCTCATTATGTATATGCCAGTATTTCAAAATACGGAAAAAACCGGTATCTAAAACATCTGATATCTTCTGGTCCCAAGCACTTCTGATAAAGGATGCCTAACCTGTAACAGTTTAACCACCCCATTTACTGTGTGTGCGTGCGTGTGCGTGTGTGTGTGCGCGCGCGTGCGTGCACAGGAGAAAGAGAAAACTAGGTCCATTGCCCTTTTCCTGCCCTTCCCTTCTTGATAAACCCCACTTTATCTGAAAAACACTCCTGTCTCTGTTGAGCAAATTGCAAAAGCAGAGCAGTATTACTCAACAGCTTTGAGCAGCAGATGGTGAGGGTTAGGAAGACAGCTTCAAGCAAGTTGAGGGTCGTTTGCATGGATTTGCACAGAGATTTTTTTCAGTTTGGTTCACACTCCACAATGCTCAATGCCTTCTTTGAGTCAGAACTCAGGCCCTCCAGAAATAAAACGACAACTGATGAGCTTAAACAGAACAAGGTTAGATGCTTTACCTGCAATAATGCCATCCATCTGTTCCAAAGCTGCAGCCAGCATCTCACTTGCATCACTCATCATTTTCTTGTTTCTGTAGGGAAGCCACTGCAATACCTAAAATAGAAGTGACAATGTGACACATGCTGGGTAACACTTCAGAAACCAAACTATGAAAAGCAAGCTGCAGTGGACAAGTTTTACTGTGCTAGACACAAGAGCTCTGTCCTCCGTTACTAACATTACAGGTGCAAGACATCCAGACCTGCCCTAGCCTGGGATGCCCAGGAAAGTAGCATTGATGTGGCATGCTGGGGGGAGGGGGGTAGAAAAAGCTGCATTCCTGAGCAAAGTAAATTTCCAACAGCATGCACTAAACTAGTCTTTCGCAGAGCGCCTGTTTCCTTCTAAAATTAACTCGTAGCTTTTGAAAAACAGTGTTTGAAGAATTCTCACGTTAACTGCTCTGTTACCTTCGACAGAACTGCTCAGGAGAATCACTTCAGGATTAGAGACAATATATTTTGCTCAGAGCAGCATGGAAACCTTGCAGGAGAGTATTAAAAACAATGTCAAACCAAGTAGACCAAGCCTGCAAAATTTGCAATTCACCAAGTTGAGTTGCTCACCAGCTACAAATGGCACTCCACCAAGCACCATTTGCCTGAGACTGCAAAACCAGGGAAGTGGTCAAATACCATGGCAAGCCATTACACAATGCTGATGGCCTACTTTCGGTTTGGAGGGTCAGAAGCATCATAGGCCTTTGGCAGATCCTTCCATTGGCTATGCAGATGTCCTGTGTTAGGTTTTCACAAAACAAACTTAGTTTTTTGGTTTAAAAAAAACAAAAACCACATCACTGCCAACCAAATTCAAGCGCTCACATTTGTTTCTGCTGATCCCAATTTTTCTTCTTAAAAACCCTAACAGGGTGCCATAATCTATCAAAATTCAAGGGGACAATTAAGGGGTGGGTTCCCCCTCAATGGTACTGATAATGCTTGCAACAAACTAATTTTGTGAATAGACACAAAAGGGAATACAATGCACAGATCCTTAAGTTTAGATCATGAAAACTCCAGAAATGCATTTGGCTAAAATCATAATGCATGTACAAATTATTTCAGAGACTTTGAAATCCAAATCAAGTATTTATTTCAGAAACATTCTCTAATTTATATCTCTAAGGGCGCAATCCCAGCCCCTTATGTCAGTGCTTTCCAGCACTTACTTAAGGGCAATATAGCTCTGAGGTAAGGGAACAAACATTCCCTTACTTTGAGGAGGCCTCTGTGAGTGACATTCAACTTTAGGATGCAGCACATGTCCCATTGGCACAGCTATGCCAGTGCTAGAAAGTACTGACATAAGAGGTTAGGATTGCGTCCTAAAACAAAATAACTGAGAGTTGGTAAGTATAAGCACATTCTCCTCCCCCCTCCCATCTCCAGCACTTCCCTGCAATTTAAAATCAACTAAGGACTCCTTGCTCTGGCTACTATCTGTGACATTGGTTCAATTCAGACACACTATACTGTGGAATGCAATAACTATGGTTTGAGCTTTTGAAGAAATCAGGCAAGCATGTCCTCATACTGTTCGTCTGCTTCTGTTACTATCACCTCAGCACCCAAGTTCCTAAATTCTATGTCACAGCAGCATCTGAACATAGAGCAATGGTTGTAACTATGATTTGTCAATTCAAACATCACATGAAGCCAGTGTCAGTAAAAACCATTGCAAACCTACTTTGGAACAGGGTTTCCAATTCTAGTTTGTCAAACTATCATTAAGCCAATGCAGTAAATAGATGAGTTCAGATTGTGTGACCCAGACTAAGGAGACCTGGTGTTAAATCCTTGACTCATCCATGAAGTTCACTAGGTGACCTCTGAGTCAGTAGCATGTTCTCAGCCTAACTTACTACACAGTAGTACTGCAAGGTTAAAAGGGATATGGGAGAGAAGCCAGCCCAGGTATAAAAATCAATTCTGCAATGGTTGTAATATTGAATATTGTTGTAATATTGAAGCTAGGCAGGAGCTACAACTACAAATCTGTTCCCTACTAACCAGGCAAGGTCAATCTGGGGGAATACTTCAGATCATGTGACCCCGCCTGGTACCTAGAGGAGCTTCCCACATGCAACATTTGAGGGTGGGATAAAAATGTAACAAGCTACTGCACAGTATAGTACTCATAAGTAGTTTTCCCAGTAGCAGCACCACAAAACTGTGAAATAGCCTCCCCAAAACATCTATCAGTGCTCTCTCTCTCTCTCTCCCCCCCCCCATTTTCTTTTTTAATTGGGTTTATTCTTTGTACCTTTCTGTGGGTAATTAGAGAAGGGAAATGAATAAAAAGTGAAAATACCAAAAAAGCTAAAACTGACAGATGGACAAGAGAGAAGAAATCATATTACTCTAGGGAGGTGCTAAATACACAATTTTAAAAATAAGCTGTTAAAAGAACCTATTACACTAAGGTGAATGGGAAACATTCTCAGACCTTTTTTCTGTTGCTTCGAATATTTTTAAAAGATGAATCTTGAAATCTGAGCTAATGCCAATATGCTGGAGTCAAAAGACTAATGTTCAAGTGAAAATAGATGCTGGGGGCTTTACAGTCTTCCCCCCACCTTATGAGAGTAACTCATTCCTGAAAACCCCTCATAAGATGAAAACTCTCATAAGTTGAAAATATACCCAGCTTTGGTAACTCCCTCCCCTTCCATGTTCCATCCCCTCCTTAATCCCAGACTCCACCCCTTCACCCCTCTTGCAGCAAGTCCATCAGGAGGTCATTATCTTCTGGGCCTTCCTGGACCCTCCTCACTGTTCTGATGTAGACTATGAGGCACAGCTGCGGCCTGACCAGAGCACCTACTGTTCATACAGCTACCATTTGGTCCAGTACCTGTTGCTTGTCATGCCAGCAAACCATTTCCCTGACCTCCACTGTGCTTCCCAACCCAGCAGGTGGCCATGGGGGTCATTCACTGTTGGCCCATCCGGCACCCCTCTCCACTCCTTGTAACGGCAAGTTCTCATAATTCGAATGCTTGTATGTCAGGGTATGACTGTATAACTTCTTCCTTCACCGATCCCCTGCCTCCACAAAAAAAGGGGTGCGTTTGTTTCTCAAATGAAAAATCAACTTTAGTTGGATCCTTTAAGCAAGTAACCCAAATCATCAATTTCTAAACCTTACAAGGATAGAAATTTTTAAGAACCCACCCACTATTTTCAAAACTTCACTGTTCTGCTCATGGCACATTCTGGGCATGGTGTACTCAAGGAGAAACACAAGTTTCCAAAGCAGCTTACAAACACTAAAACAGCCAATTAAAAATTACATCAAAAGCAAAGATCATTAAAACCAATTCTGATCAAGGACAAAATTTCCAGAGATAGTGACACCACTGAAAACCTCCATGAGTAGTGGACCAGTGAGCAGGGCATCTCCCAATCATCTTACAAGCAGGACACATTCAAACAGCAACAATTGCCTGATCCTCAAAGCAAACAGGGCCCAAGACTTTTAAGCGTGTTCTTAACTCCCTTACTGACATTAGACTTAACACTTTGTTAACAAAGTCTAAAATTCACTAGCTCGTTCCCTCCAAGCACAGTAGTTAGAATGTTGGACTCAGCAGGGAAGACTAGTTCAAATCACATGCTTTGTCATGTAGCAATGCTACAGTGTAGCACTGTATTGAAACAAGAGAGTGACTGGCCAAAAGTAATTCAATTTAATTTGCGTAACAAGGATGTTGCAAGAATAAAATTGGACAATTTCATGTGGAGAATCCTGAGCGCCTTGAAAGAACGGCAGGACACAGACTCAGACATGTTGCTACAGTGTTTTAATCATAAGGTAAGTTTAGTTTGGCCCAGGGGTAATTGCAATGTGTCCTGATACTATGCTAAATGGAGGCAGACAACTCCCGCTTAAATCTAATCAATTATCTTCAGCCTTTGCTTACAGTTGCCTAAAGGTAAAATCCCCAGTTCCTTCATTCAGGATACAGCAGAGGAACAAAATGTTGCAGACCACAAATCCCAACTCTTTCCCCCATTTGTCCTTATTATTTGGAGGAGGGGGGGAGAGAGAGGGAGAGAGAGAGAGAACGAACTATGTACAACAATTCTTCTGGTTTACAAACAAGCAATTTAAATGAGTATGGCTCTCAGTGAGTTTGGGACCCCATTCCAAAGCCTAGTTTGTATCCCTTTCCCACTGCTTTGTTGAACCATTATGACTTTGCACATGATAAAGCGCACAGATGTAATTTGCCATTTCAGACTGTTGGTGTGAGATGGAATATGTAAATGTTTTTTCTTTTAAAAAAAGTCTTCACTACACATACAAAACTAGCACCTACAAAAAATAACCTGTTTATTACGTGCAGAGTTTGTTTGCTTTGTCAATCTGGAAGAATTTTAAATATTCTGTTTCCTACATACAGACTGACTTTTTTAAAAGGAAAAAGGAAACAATGTATTGAAACAAAGTTACATAAGCATAAGCACAAACAAAATGACAACAAAAAAGGGAAAGAGATAGATATGCGCCAGATAATATACATAAAAGTACAGAAAGACTGCAGCAATCTATACTATAAACCAGGGCTGTCCAAAGTTTTTGGCAGGAGGGCCACATCGTGTCTCTGACACTGTGTCAGGGGCCGGGGGGGGGGAATTAATTTAGATTTAAAATTTGAATAAATTTACATAAGTTTCATAAATGAATATATTACAGATGAACTTATATGAAAGAATGAAGGTCTTGCAATAGCTCAAGGCCTGTAAAAGGCCTTGCACAAAGGCCTTGCACAAGGCTGGCCTTTCCTTTGCTGCCACTACTGCATCACAGACATGAAACAACAAGCAGTGGAGGGAGCCCTCATCCCACAGCTCATGTGAGAGGTCAAACAGTTGTCCTCACACTGAGAGCAGCTGCGTCGGGCCCGTGTGGACTCCAGCAAATCTCCGGAGGGCCAGAGGCTCATTGGAGACTGGGGGCTCCCTGAGGGCAGCATTGAGAGGCCTCAAGGGTCGCAAGTGGCCCCAGGGCCAGGGTTTGGGCACCCCTGGTATAAACCAGTGGCTCCCAAACGTTTTAGCACCAGGATCCTCTTTTTAAACAACACTCTATATCAGGACCCACCTTGGTTTACCAGACTTTTAAAAAGTAGATCTAGAAATATTTTATATTATTTATTTATTAGTAATAATAGCCAGAAAGACCCTCAGATATTTATCTCCCTTTATTTACACATGCTTTCAAACTTCAGCTCAGCCCCTTGCAGGGCAATTGGCAGCTGTCTTGCAAACTGCAGGAGCCGAGCTCTTTGCAGGGTATTAGCAGTTACAGTATCTGATTTTTGAATAGCCTCAGGGCTTGAGGCAATTTAACTGATTTTTCCATCACCCCATCAGTGGGTCCCCAACCCACAGTTTGGGAACCACTGCTTATAAACCATACTCCATAAACAATGAATACGTGATACATATAAATCTATGAAAGGTTTCCAAATTAATTCATAATTGTCTTCTGTAAGCTATTCATTCAAATGCTGATAAAGTTAAAAGGTCTTTAATCCACTGAGTAGTGGTAGCAAGGAGCCATTTATCCTTCTAATGTTTTAATGTGTCTTTCAGTCTACAGGCTGAAATACCACTATCCAGCTACAGATGCAGATTGGGCATTACAGCTTTAGTGTATTCCCTGCAGCCTTATTTCAATACACCCACACCGCCAACCACCCATTCACATTCCTCCCCAGACACGTGCCCCACTCCATGTGTCTGAGTGATGGAAAATCCAGTCCTGAATGAGTCGCATGTTCAACAAAATACATCAGCACATGTCTAGACTGAAGACACAAAAGAAGATCAAGTGAAGGAGCAGCACCAGCTTGCTTGCAGAGTGACTCAGACAAACAAAAGCCTAATGGACCAATGAGAGCAATCAGAACCTGCTGTGCTAAAGTTCAGCTTTTGTAGGCTTTTGTAGGTTTTGTTCAGCTTTTTTTTTTCATTAAAAGCTAAATGAGGGATTAACCTTCCTACAAGTATTTGCAGCCACTGAACTTTGTCTAATCCATCAGTTCACATTCTGTCTCTTTAAAGTCTAATGCTTTGGGAAGTTCAGCAACAAGCCACATCTCAGTTTCCAAAGGCAGAAAAAAAAAGAAATAAAGTCAATACTATATGCACAAGTTGACATGCCACTTCATTACACACAAACTGTGTTCACTTTTGTTTACTTTGTTCACTTTGCATTCACAAGTTTAACTTGTGTTAAACAACTAGCGGCTTTGTACCAAGCACCTTGGTGCATCTTAGTGCTTTTAACCTTGGAACATCTCTTAACAAATGGCTATGTGGCATACTAGCCATGATTACAAGACAGAAAGCTGGGAGAACAGGAAGATTAAGGAACCTAATCAAAAGCTCATTGAGGCAACTAGTTTTTTCCACTGGTGACCATGAACTTTGGAGTACAGATTATATGACTTAAGGCTTTTCTCATATCAAGGTATAAGGAGAACCAAAAATTATGTAATATCCTGGTATCATTAATATACAAGTCCTGTGCAATATACAACCAGCTACTCTATATTATCTTGAACCCCATTCAAAAAAATCAAGATCTCCTGCACCAACAAAAATATTATGGGGCAACATGGCCACAGACATCAAAGGAAGTGGTGTGATTTACCAATACAAACTTAAAACAAGTTATTGATAATACAACTTGGTAAATTTACCAATACAACTTTGCTAACACAAAGACAGATCACTCATTTTAACACCACCAAAGTTTCCACCTTATGAACTGAAGCTGACCTGGAGAAAGAGCTGAACTAGAGAAGTAGGGACACACACACACTTCAATATTTTCTCATGGGCTAATCACAAGTTACATGCAAATGTGTGCAGCAGCTTAAGCATTATCCTTACCCACAGGTTTGACATCCATGAATTTCACTATCCACAGATGCTGAGCTCACAGCTGGAGGGCCTCAGAGGCCTTCCTGAGCACCACCAGAAGTGACTTTCGGTTCATGCTGGCAACTTTCACATCCAGGGGTGTTCCGAGGCTCTCCAGCCGCAAATTTAATCATAAGTGGAATTTGGTATCCGCAGGGGTCCTGGAACAGATCCCTTGCAGGTACCAAGGGCCCACTATACAACTAGGCATCTTGGGACTGATCAGGAGCTAACAGTTCTCCAGTGTCTTTCAGGACTTCATGAATGCTGATCATCATTTACAGTTTGAGCCATCCAATGGGATGTCTGATAGAACAAAGTGCACACTTGGCAGGACTATAAGTGTCAAGAGTAAAATTTTAGTAAGGAGGAGCAAAGAGTTTGATGCACATGCATTTTCAATGACGTGTGCCAGACATAATTCAATTAGAAGCACACTCACTCACTGCATTTTGAGATTAGCTACCTGTTTTATACATAATGAGACCAGCTCAGAAAATTTTTTTTTAAACTGCAAAGTGATTTGTCTCTAGTATGCTTACCTTGCTTAACAAGCTCACATAACTATGTGTTATAACAGCCAGTGTTGGACAGAGATACACTCCCAAGCATTTTAAGAATCTGAAAAACAGAAGGAGAAGGGGTTGCTCCCCCATTCGAGTTTCAGGCACAGAGTATTGCTATGTGCTCAATTTTTTTTTTTTATGAAGCAGGGTATAAGACAGATAAACTTATCTCTTTCTCCTCGCAACACACCGAAATATATACAGACAAGATGCTGTAAATTACTAAAGATAAAACTTGGTACACATTAGCATTGGAGAGAGAACATTGACTATAAATCCAGATACAGCAGAAATCTAAAGCAGAAGCTCAGACAGAGAAAAGAAATGTGCATATCCAGGCTTTTGTTTCCATAGCAAAGGTCAACCCTTCTTCAAACCTACTCACAAACATAAACAAATGAAGGTTATTCATTTAATCCTTGAATGCTATCCTACAACTTAATAGACCTGAACCTGCAGATCCTCTCCAGTTGCAGCAGAAAGATTGCCTAGTCCCCAGCCTCCCCTAAAGTGCTTTAAAATCCATCACATCTATTCTCAACACAGGTCTGTAAGATGGGCCACTATAAATACCATTTCACAATCAGGTCTCGGAGGCAGTAATTTACCCAAGGCCACCACACAGGCGTTCCATATACAGATATGAACTCAAGCCCACAACATATTGGTCGAGCATTATCCTTATTTGGTCATTATCCTCAATTCATTCAACTTAAGGACATTGAACAGGATCATGCCTCCAATCTCTTTGTGCCCCTCTGGTCTAATTCCCAACATCCATGCATTCAGCAAACATTGGAGATATGCTCCCCCTCCAATGCATTTGGAGGATAATGAGTAAGTAGCTATACTATTTAAAGGACAACACTGAACCTATTTTTGACACCCTCCTCACCAGGATTCTCTCTGAAGAGAGACTGGGAGGAGCAAGTCTCTCACTTGCCTGCTCTCCCAGAACCCCCTGCCCTTCTCACACTGCAGGAAGATAGAGGCCCAAACTAGATAAGATAGTTGGAAACCAGCATCACCTCTAAAGAACATCTTCTATAGTCAAACAAACATGAGGTCTTCCATTTTGTGTATTGACCACATTTACTTCTTCCCCAGCAGTAAGGATGCTGGTTTAACGCCTGCTCTTGATGGCTACCTTAAAAAAAAAATTCTGGGGCACAGGTAAGGACCTCCAAGCAGGCTCACTGGATCACATCACAATGCTGCACAATAGGATCACATGCCCATTTTTCCTGGTTTCACACTCACACATGGAAGTGATCCATCACACCATAGCTACCTCCAGCATTTGGGCCTGGCACCAGTGCCTCAGTTTGGTGTTGGAACCTTCATTATTTTTAGGGCTCACTCCTAATGTCAGGGAATTGGCCTCTCAGAAATGAAAGTCTAAATCAAACTCCTCCGAATATGGCAATTTGTGGGTATAACCGCCAGAAGTCTAGGCAATTTATTATCTCAGGCTGCCAGTTGGCTGCATGTGCCAACAGTATGTTCACAAGTTTTTCATAAAACATTCTATCTTTGTACATCAAAAGATGCCCCTCCATCCCATCTGCAGGAAAGAAGGCTTGAGCGTTAAGAATAACCTTTGAATGACAGAATAAAAGCTCCTTGCATTTACGCAATGACATATGCCTCTTTCGATAACCTACTTTCCAAGTTAGGGGAGCTCAATCTTGAAAGGAAAGTAGTAATCTACATGAATGAATTCAGCATGCTAAAAACAGAAGCAGTCAGATCAAAGAGTTGTATCATTCTGCAAGCATCAGTTTCAAATCTGCAGCATGAAGCATACATTTACAACATCCTTGCAATTTAAATAATAGACCCCTTCACGATCTGGTCCATCTGCATAATAAAGAGCCACATTTTTCAAAGCTGATGGATGAATATATTGGATCTTGCTTAGCACTGCTGGTAACAGTTGGGTTTTGAAATCCATTCACCCTCTACCACAGTATCCAGTGAGGTAGGAGAGCCAGGTAGGCACCAAAATGAATCGGCGACTATCTGTTGGATCATACAATAAATGTACATGCACAACATGGGGATTTCCAGCCTTTTATTGGGCTTTCAATTTATCCCATCACACAGTCTCAGAACAAGTAATAGATTAACTAGTCTACCCTATGCTTGTTTACCAATAGCCAGTTTACATGAACATGCCTACACCAGTTCCAGAAGAGGCATGGTTCAAGCTTTTACTGAAGCTCCAGGGGATGAAGGACAATGGTTGCAATTCCCAGAGCCTAGCACAATCAACCCCTGAAAATTTCTTTTGTAATCAGTAGAAGGAAGAGAAGAAGAAAGCCTTAGCTATTTTTGGAGGCACTCTGACCACCTCAACCCAGTGCAGACCAATTCAAAAGCACTGTGCTTTCCTCTCCTGCTCTTTTAACAGAAGGGAGTGTTCCTCGGCCACACTTGCTGGCATAGGCAGGCAACCTCAATTGTGGCTTAGTAGCCGAGACCAGTCAACAATTGTGGAATGCTTGTAAGAAGCCAACTGAGACAACAGAGCACTGGTACTCTAAGGCCGCAATCCTAACCAACTTTCCAGCACTGACATAAGGGCAATGCAACTCCAAGGTATGGGAACAAACATTGCCTTACCTTGAGGAGGTGTCCATGACTGCCTCCCAACTGCAGGTTGCAGCATATGCCCTTCTGGCACAGCTGTGCCACTGCTGGAAAGTTGGTTAGGATTGCACCCTAAATGACCTATCAGTAGCTACCTTGATTTTTATCTGGGGGAGTGTCTTCTTTCAAGTCAGGAAACTAGTCTTAATCACTGACATCTAATACCCCTCAAATAGCAGGCTGAAGTGTGCGAAGACATACTATCTTTTGAATTAAAATTGGCAAAATATTTCATTTGTAAAGCAGAAAGGTTAAAAGTGTACAAGAATTACCTAGTAGAGGACAATTCTTTCATTTTTTCCCCCAAGTTAACTTCTAAACCTCTCCTTTGGCTGGAAGACAGAGGCAAGCTTACTCAGACACAATGGACAGCCTACCTAGGTACACATAGTGCTGCTTTATCTCTGTATTGGTAGCCACCAAAAGATGAAAAGCCTCAAAAACAGAGCCACAGCAGAACTATAGCTGCCAGCAAAGTCTGATTGGAAAGAGGCACAATCAGAATAGGAAAACATGCAGAAACACTGTGGGAAGTCCCCTCTGAGGGTGTATACATTGGGCTCACAAGATCCTTTAATCCAGTGGTCCCCAAACTGTGTGCTATAGTACCCAAGGGCGCTGTAAGGTGTCCCTGGTGGCTTCTTCTCTCCTGGGCACCACTATCCTGAATCTCATGAGATCTCAAATGGTTCAAGATGGTTGTGCCTGTAAAAGCCAGGCGATGGTGCCGCCATGACAAGGCACCATGAACATAATAAGTTTGGGAACTGCTGCTTTAATTATTTAATCTGTTGCAGTTCTCTTGAAGCATATAGTTCGAAAAGGACCAATCTGTTCCAAATGATCTACTAGCTGTTATCTCATGTTAGCAGCACAATTTAGAAAATTGTGTTATCAGCACAATTTAGTAAAGCAGTATTTAGTGTGCTCTACTACATACTACATTGCATCCTGGGATTTCATGCATACAACCAATAGGACAACTATAATCCTTGAAGAGATTTTTTCAAAAAATACAGTACATAGATTAGAAACAGAGAGCAGGAAGGAACAGCTAGGTACTGACTCCTGCAAAACATTCCACACCACATGAGTCACTGCTTGGGCACAACCTAACGAAAGAGACAACAGAGTAACGTAGAAATGCAGAGGTGTGGGGGGGGGGAGTTCACATGCCACTTAAGGGCACAACCTAAGAAACAACAGAGTAACGTAGAAATGCAGAGGTGTGGGGGGGGGAGTTCACATGCCACTTAAATTTCATTGAATAAAATGGTTTATTGCAAACACACACACTCACACACCACCACCACCACAACTAAGTTATAAAAAAAGCGAATGAGATAGGGAGAGCCACCCCTTAGAGCAGTGATTTTCAACCTTTTTCATCTCTCAGCTCTTTGAGAAGGTACTAAAATTGGCAAGGCACACCATCAGTTTTTCGACAATTGACAAGGCACACCATGCTGTTGGTGGGGAGCTCACATCCCCATTGGCTCTATTTACAAATGACCCTCCCTCAAACTCTCACAGCACCCCTGCAGACCATTCTGGCGTGTGGCACAGTGCTTGAAAATGGCTGCCTCAGAGCAACCAACAATGCCTTGGAGACACATTTGTTAAAACCCAGAACAGATGCTCCTTGACAAAGAAAACTATACAATTAAAAATCAGGTGTTGATATAATCATAATTGAGTATCCCTCAAGTATATTAAACACTCACAAATAGGAAGAGAGTTTCTCTTAACAGCAGAGATGGGGGGGGAGAATGTATCAATTTTAAGTAGGCTAATGCTAGTCACATCAAAATGAAAAGAGGTTAGAAGCAGGAAAATGACAAACACATACACTGAAAAAGAAATCCTTCTGCACAATAACCATCCCAACATCAACACAGTACATTAGGAAGGAATTTGCCATGGTGCCTATGCATTTTTGAAATTGCTGTCAGGATGATTTCAGACAAACATTCACTTCCCCCCCCCTTTCCAGAACACCACACAGAAAATGATCCATGAGAATTCTTGACTTGCACAGCTGAACCCCTTATTCGGCTTAACAATTTGTCAAGGCTAGACAGCAAAAGCCAATTTCAAGCCAAAGTAAATTTCCATTATCAGTCGAGTACTACTTCATGGGCTATTGAAATTCCAGTTGCATTTCTTACCCTTAAATATGAAGAATTTAGTCTTGTGTGTAAAAGAAAAGGTGTGCTTTCTGCACAGTTTCCACCCCAGTCTGGTTGCTAAGGCTATGTGCTGTTTCTAAGAGTTGGTGGAGAGAAGCTTCATTTTTAAATGACAATCAAAACCCTTCTGGCAAGATGAGTTCTACATAAGTATTCTAAAACATACATACACACAGAGCTAAAATGTTGCTTTTTTGAGAAAGCAAAAGGTGGGGTGTTAGTACATTGAAATATTTATGTACAAAAAAACCACATTAGTGTGCCAAGAGTACTGCCTTGAATAAGAACTTTAGAATGCCAGTGCGATCCTCTGGGCGAACTGTGCAATCTCCCCTTGTCCCTACTGTATGCCACCAACATCTTTCCAATGTCTGCTGTGTCAAATAGCCTTCTGGTCAAGACTGGGGGGGGGGGGGTTTGCCTAGTGCTTTCTGCAGTAGGCGAAAAAGAGGATGAGGAAGCACATAACCCAAGGGCCTCTTCATAGTCTCTTTACCACAACTAAGAGTTCTAGCATTATGCTTGCATCACTGGGACAAAACCGAGGGGAGAAAGTGAAACCATCATAGCTATATTTTGAATATATCCATGGCCTTCAGACAACACTGATTTTTTAATGTGGTGTGCAATACACCATGAGAGATAGACAGATTAGATAAGGCTTTAGTGTTCCTGAAAATTGTCTACTGTCTGAAACACCAGGGGAGAGGTGGCATCTTGGGTCTGCACAGGTCCCAGAAAGGCAAAGATGAGAACTCGAATTTTGGGACTCGAGTCAAAGTTGCAAAAACACCTGTTTTTTGCTGACTCGTGCACTCGAGTCACACGCGTCAAAGACTCAGGCATGACTCAAGAATTGGGTCTACTGACTAAACAAATCATGAATCTGAAAAATTTGAATCCACTAGTCTGTGTGTGCTTGCTTACTTTTTTTGTGGCATGAAATACCTCGTGGGGCTATCTGGAAGCCAGCGAGCAGCAGGGCTCTTGCTTTGGGTAGCTGCAGGAGGTGGGGAAAGGGAGGCAGGAGTGGCTTCTCTGGTCCATCTCTGACAACAGGACAATTGACTGGACAAAGTCAGTTCTGCAGTCTAAGGCACCGTAACCTAGAATAGATTTGCAAGTTTGCAGACATTCTGCCCCACTCGTGCAGTCATCATGGAAGAAATAAAATAGGAGCACATCAGCCCGCACTGGCCAGACACTCAAGTGATCACACATACAGTCTCTGCACAAAATTTGAAACTTGCCAAGGCTCCAAACTGTGAAGGCATCCTCTATATCAGGGGTGTCCAAACTTTTTGGCAGGAGGGCCACATCGTCTCTCTGACACTGTGTCGGGGGCCGGGGGGGGGAAGAATTAATTTATATTTTAAATTTGAATAAATTTACATAAGTTTACATAAATGAATACATTAAAGATGAACTTATATGAATGAATGAAGGTCTTGCAATAGCTCAAGGCATATAAAAGGCCTTGCACAAAGCAAGGCTGGCCTTTCCTTTGCTGCTGCTACTGCATCACAGACATGAAACAACAAGCAGTGGAGGGAGCCCTCATCCCACAGCTCACGCGAGAGGTCAAACAGTCGCCCTTACGCTGAGAGCAGTTGCGTCGGGCCAGTGTGGGCTCCAACAAATCTCTGGAGGGCCAGAGGCTCATTGGAGACTGGGGGCTCCCTGAGGGCCACACTGAGAGGCCTCAAGGGCCGCATGTGGCCCCAGGGCCGGGGTTTGGGCACCCCTGCTCTATATATTTGGTTCTGCCCTGTGCAAATACCAAGCATGCAGTTTTTGGGGGAGGGGGAGGGTGCATGGCAGTCAGCAGGTACTTCAACAGGCTGATATGCTCCTAATTTCCCCTTGCACACTGCCTGTGAACAGAAGGAAGAATGTCTGCATTCAGCACAACTACGTAAGACAGCTAGATCTTAAAAGAGAAGCAGCTAATCCAAAAATATTGTTCTAGTTCCCAAAAGTCCAAACAAAACAAAACAAAAAAACCACCCCACTTTTATGGGGTTTATGCCCTTTTGGAATCCTGTAGTTGCTAGGCTCTAAACTAGAAGTCTCTAAACTTTTAGGCCAGAGGGCCACAGCGAATATCTGGCATGGTGCTGAGGGCCAGAAAAATAAATAAATTTTCAATATAAAATTTAAATAAATACATTAGAAAGCCTAAGGCCTTCAGAAAGCCACTTCTGGTTTTTCAGGAAAACCAGGAAGTGATGTTTTTAGGCCTTTAGAAAGCATTCTGAAGGGAGGCACATGGCCTCCGCAGCCCTCCAGACACAACTGGAGCACAGCTCTGGTCACATTCAGTTGAACGTGCCAGAGGCATGCAGGTGTCCAGAGACTTGCCTCAGGCCAGACAGAGGCTTGTTGCGGGCCGGAGTTGGAGACCCCTGCTCTGAACAAGATGGTGCACTTCTCTTTGAAAGAAAACAGCAACGTACCTTTATTAATACCAGAGCTGCTTGGCAAAGCTGTAGTTCTAGTACTAGTACAAGTACTAGCTCAGATTCTATTGTGAAGTATATTTGCATTCTCTTTCATACAAAACACAACAGTATATATCGAATGTAATTTCGGAGGCACTTTAGTAATTTTTACACAGGTAATTTCCACTATGAGCAAAATTGCTGCCCATGGAAACAACCAAGGACTGATTCAGATGAATAATTTTCCAAAAGAGGTCATAAAAGAGACGTGCAGCACAAAACTAATAAGAGTGTTTTATAATCAAAAGGAACAAACACATACAGAGATTATTCACCTGTTTCTTCTGTTATGTCAATTATGTATCATGGGATTTAATAAGACATAACATTAGGGCGGTCATAAATGTCCTCATTTGATCATACGAGTTAAAGATGACTGATTGCATCTTCACAAGCTTGCATATGAACATATGATACAGCATCTCATTTTGTGCCTGATTATGTGCCTCTAAGAAGGCACCTATCACCTGTTTTCTTTGTAACTACTTTTGCTTTTTCTCTTTTACATATAAATATTTATGTAACTTAAACTGCTGCCTGATTAACCAGAAGTATCTATTTTAGTTATAGTATTTTACTTGATTCACTTAATTCAATCGATTCAATATTATGATTCATTATTGTAAACCTGCAATAAAAAGTGACTAGAAGGAATTCTGGAACAAATATGAAACGTTAACTCTCCTCTTTTTATCATCCATTTGATCTTATGAAGGCATGACAAACCCTTTTAAAGGTATTTCTTTTAAAGGTATTTCTGTATTAGTTCAGAGGTGGTTAATTTCTGTGTTAGCTCAGAAATACTTTTAAAGGTATTTCTGTATTAGTTCAGAGGCAGCTTTGCTTTTTTTTCATCATCAATTCTCATTGGTAACATGAAGACTTCTTTAAAGCCACATTTGCCCAAGTGTGGTAAAAACACTCACCACCACTAGAAGAGGGGGAATTCAAGCAACATAGAGATAATTATAGATACTAGTCATCTATAATTGACTATAATTAATAGTCAAATAATCTATAATTGATGATATACTAAATATATAATTTAGTATAAAGTTACTAAACTTCCATGATTAGCGTACAGTCATAAAGCGAATGAATTCCTGTAGCATCCACCCAAGTACCAAGGAAAACTTTACCACATATCTACACCCAATCAGAAACGAGGGGAAAGCAAAGTAGTGGTTGAATTCTCCCCCTCAGGCATGTGCATAGTACAACTAGCTCCCCACAACTGCACAGCTAATATACACAGTGGCTAAACTAGGGTTTGCATCACCTGGTGTAGAAGGCCAGCGCATCAGCCGCCTTGGGTGCCCTCCGGGGAGAAAGGCGGATTACAAATCAAATAAATAAATACGTAAATAATTAATTAACAGTATTTATATACCGCTTTTCAACTGAACGTTCACAAAGCGGTTTACAGAGAAAAATCAAATAACTAAAGGGCTCACAATCTAAAAAGATTCTAAATAATCACCCCTATGATGGACCTCTTCCCATGCAGAGGGCAAGATAACACACCAAGCAGTAGACATGGTGATTTATTACTGCCCTGCTGGTTTTTCGGCTGTAAATTTTGATAGAATAGAGGCATTTCAACATGGTTTGTTTCATGGCATTCTGCATGAAATTACAAATTGATTCACACACACACACACACCCCAGTGACCTCACTGCCATACTAAGTTGTCCACTTGGTAAATGGCTACCATGGATACCCACAGCCACCCAACTCATCTGGCTTGAGACAACGCTTCAGAACTTGCAGTAGCTACAGCAGGGCTGGTCAACATTCATATTCTCATTGGTGACTTCACAAGGAAGACAAGACTAAATTAAAAAGTGACTCAGTATGTTATTCCGACAGGCACTGAATGTGTGTTAAAAATGGAAATAAATGTTAGCAAGACTGTAATGTGATGAGATATGGGGGGGGGGGAGCCTAGGACAGGGGAAACAAACATCTTATGTTTCAAGCACAGTTCATAACACTTCTAGCCACTACACTTTAACCTGAGCTTTCAACAGGCAAAGTAGTCAGTGATGATAGAAGACAACAGTATACACAGTGGCTAAATCTATTAGCATTCCAGAACACCTGCTGGTAACCAAAAATAAGAACCTGCTCATTTATACCTGCTCAAAGCAAGCAATTAAAGCAAGAAAAGAATTTTTCACATTTGCAAATGAAAACTACAAGTACAAGAAGCGGAAATGACGATACACCAGCTAACGTTTTGTGAAAACAAGGAAAAAGATAGGGAAACGAATATTTAGATATGTCTGGCTTGGCAATTATTCTAAGAATAAGGTTGTGCATGCACTTCCATGGGGGTGGCAGTATGTTAAATTCTCCTTCCTCAGCAATTGCTCTCTCTCTCTCTCTCTCTCTCTCTCATTCATCAAGTTTCTAGTCCTTATGGCTGTGAACTTCTGCTTGAAACTGTGGGCAATGCCCACAGAAATATCACAAGCCTGAGCTTGGAGGGAGGGGCGTTGAATAAGATTTCAAATAGATGGGGGGAAGCTTCAAACAAACAAACAATGTAAAAACAGTAAAAACTGCAGAACTTATTCTGTAAAGTAGCATTATACAGATCATAAAATTCAACTCTTCTTGACACAGAATTAGACTGCCTGGAGGCAGAAGTTTATTCTCTTCCCTCCCCCCCCCCTCGCGCTTTTACTCCAGAAAAATATTGCTTCAGCAATGAACCCCCTCAATGGCCCTGAATAAACCACAATTTCTGCTACACACCCCATCCCCCATTAGCAATAAGGGGATAGTAGTGATCTGCTGGAATTATAAAAAGGCCTCTCTGTAGAGTCTACATTAACCTCCTTTCCCAAAGCAACACCACAATTTCTTGGTAGGATACCCAGTTCTCATCCTATTAATCTTCCTGCTACATTCCTCTGCAGAAGTTCAACTGGCCAAAACATTTGCCTTTAACATGCATGCGCCCATCCCCACATTTTCCTTTAGACACAGCTTCTCATCCCATAATATCATTCATTCTTCTCAACTGCTTTCATACCCTACTTAGCAAGGGGTGTGTTCTTTTGCTCATCACACTTAACAGTGCTTCCAGGTATGGTATTTTTCAGGCAACTGGCACTCAGAGGTTCACAGGACAAGAGAGCTCACCACACGCTAAAACTACAGTTGCTAGATTATACTACAGGTGTGTGTTGCTTAATGACAGGGATGCGTTTCTATGCAACCCCCATCAAGTGATGCTGATGTTAAACAACATCACCTGTTCCAAGCTTCTAGAGCTGGGGGGGTAGCTGTGCACCCTTCACCTCCTGAGGCTTTTCAGAGCCCTGCAGAGGCCGTGTGCAGAAGGCTCAGAATGGCCAAAAAAACCCACAACTTTTGGTTTCCTCGGGGAACTGGAAATGACTTTTTTTTGGCCTTCTGAAGCCCAGGGAAGCCTGGGGGGGGGGGGTTGGCTGATCGGTGACAGACTGTTGCATATGCAACCAGTCTGCTGGTCAGAACATCGCTAAGCAGCGTTCACCTGTATTTCAGGGTAGAGGTGGTAAAGTTGTAAAATTGGATATTCTACAAAAATAATTCCCACTCACAGAACATTAGCATTTCCAGAAGAAATCTAGGTTAGAGACAGACCCCCTAGCATCTATTATTTGAAGCTGAATAAACTTTTTATATAGTATAAGTATTGGCAACCTTCAGTCTCGAAAGACTATGGTATCGCGTTCTGAAAGGTGGTTCTGGCACAGCGTCTAGTGTGGCTGAAAAGGCCAATCCGGGAGTGACAATCCCTTCCACACCGGGAGCAAGTGCAGTCTGTCCCTGGTCTGTCTCCCTGGCTATGGGCCTTCCTTCTTTGCCTCTTAGCCTCAGACTGTTGGCAAAGTGTCTCTTCAAACTGGGAAAGGCCATGCTGCACAGCCTGCCTCCAAGCGGGCCGCTCAGAGGCCAGGGTTTCCCACTTGTTGAGGTCCATCCCTAAGGCCTTCAGATCCCTCTTGCAGATGTCCTTGTATCGCAGCTGTGGTCTACCTGTAGGGCGCTTTCCTTGCACGAGTTCTCCATAGAGGAGATCCTTTGGGATCTGGCCATCATCCATTCTCACGACATGACCAAGCCAACACAGGCGTCTCTGTTTCAGCAGTGAATACATGCTAGGGATTCCAGCACGTTCCAGGACTGTGTTGTTTGGAACTTTGTCCTGCCAGGTGATGCCGAGGATGTGTCGGAGGCAGCGCATGTGGAAAGCGCTCAGTTTCCTCTCCTGTTGTGAGCGAAGAGTCCATGACTCGCTGCAGTACAGAAGTGTACTCAGGACGCAAGCTCTGTAGACCTGGATCTTGGTATGTTCCGTCAGCTTCTTGTTGGACCAGACTCTCTTTGTGAGTCTGGAAAACGTGGTAGCTGCTTTACCGATGCGCTTGTTTAGCTCGGTATCGAGAGAATGAGTGTCGGAGATCGTTGAGCCAAGGTACACAAAGTCATGGACAACCTCCAGTTCATGCTCAGAGATTGTAATGCAGGGAGGTGAGTCCACATCCTGAACCATGACCTGTGTTTTCTTCAGGCTGATTGTCAGTCCAAAATCTTGGCAGGCCTTGCTAAAACGATCCATGAGCTGCTGGAGATCTTTGGCAGAGTGGGTAGTGACAGCTGCATCGTCGGCAAAGAGGAAGTCACGCAGACATTTCAGCTGGACTTTGGATTTTGCTCTCAGTCTGGAGAGGTTGAAGAGCTTTCCGTCTGATCTGGTCCGGAGATAGATGCCTTCTGTTGCAGTTCCAAAGGCCTGCTTCAGCAGGACAGCGAAGAAAAATCCCAAACAAGGTTGGTGCAAGAACACAGCCCTGCTTCACTCCGCTTCGGATGTCAAAAGGGTCTGATGTGGAGCCATCGAAGACAACAGTGCCCTTCATGTCCTTGTGGAAAGATCTGATGATGCTGAGGAGCCTGGGTGGACATCCAATCTTGGGGAGAATCTTGAAGAGGCCGTCTCTGCTGACCAGGTCGAAAGCCTTTGTGAGATCTATGAAGGCTATAAAGAGTGGCTGTCGTTGTTCCCTGCATTTCTCCTGCAGTTGTCTAAGGGAGAATACCATATCAGTGGTGGACCTGTTGGCTCGGAATCCACACTGCGATTCTGGATAGACGCTCTCTGCAAGTGCCTGGAGCCTCTTTAGTACAACTCGGGCAAACAGCTTTCCTACAACGCTAAGGAGAGAGATGCCGCGGTAGTTGTTGCAGTCACCCCTGTCACCTTTGTTCTTGTACAGCGTGATGATGTTTGCATCCCTCATGTCTTGAGGTACTCCACCTTCTCTCCAGCAGAGACAGAGGATTTCATGCAGCTCAGTGACGATGATCTCTTTGCAGCATTTTAGGACTTCAGCAGGGATGCTGTCTTTTCCAGGTGCCTTGCCAAAGGCAAGGGAGTCCAGGGCCACGTGAAGTTCTTCTAGGGTTGGTTCACTGTCAAGCTCTTCCAGCACAGGCAGGCACTCAATGTTGTTCAGTGCTTCTTCGGTGACTACATTTTCTCTGGAATATAGCTCAGAGTAGTGCTGCACCCAGCGTTCCATCTGCTGTGCCCGATCCTGGATGACCTCGCCTGTGGCAGACTTCAGAGGGGCAATTTTCTTCTGTGTTGGACCTAGGGCCTGCTTGATGCCATCATACATCCCCTTGATGTTGCCCGTGTCAGCTGCTATCTGCATCTCGGAACAGAGCTGGAGCCAGTAGTCGTTAGCACATCTCCTGGCAGTCTGTTGGACTTTGCTGCGAGCAGTTCGGAGGACCTGCAGGTTGCGCTCACTGGGACAGGCCTTGTATGCTGCTTGAGCTCTCCTCTTTTCCTCAATGACTGGTGTCAACTCCTCAGAGTGGGCTTCAAACCAGTCTGCCGCCTTGTTGGTCTTCTTCTTTTTATATAGGGGAACACTGAATAATACTGTTGCCTACCTGCATTATAAAGGTTTAGCATGCAATGAAATTGTTGTTTTTGTTTTGTTCAGATATTACATCTGAATCACAGTCCCAGACACAAACAATGTACACATTCAAATGCTAAGTCAGGGGTGTCAAACATAAGGCCTGGGGCCAGATGTGCCCCCCCACCCCCAAAGCTTTTTATCCGGCTCTCAGTTACTGAAGTGTTACAGCTGAAATGGCAGCTCACATGAAAATTGGGCTTTCCCAAATCTTGAAATATGATCAAGATTTGCATACTTTCTCTTCTGTCATTTGCACATATATGAGAACAGGGTCTGATTTCTGGCCATTAGCTGCTTAATGATGTCACTTTCTGCTTAATGACATCACTTCCGGCCCTCAGCTGGAGCCCTGAATGCTGTACGAAGCCTCTGTGCTAAGTGCTATGAGTCCAGATAAAGACTATGGGCAGCACTATGCCAAAACACTAGCAACAGTTCTAACCATCCTAACAAGTCAGATATGCTCTTTCTCCTCCCAAATAAGCAGCTCTGTCACTCCTAGAATGATATCAGAAATCAGCTATATGCGTGCTCCTTTCTTCAAGCTACACAGAAAACCATAGTTCTTCAGTCCCATCACAATCATAAATCCCTCAGTGCACACTTAAACATTTATAGTCTGCAAGGGAAAAGAATCCACCCTTTTACCCCTTAACCACAGCAACAGCAAGCAAGCCCGAAATTCCAATAAAGGATGTTAAAAATAATCTCATTATACTGCACACAGTGTCATCTATAATTCGAAAAAAATGTTTAGTTTTACCGGGTGGCCTACTTTCTAAACAAGAATTAATTTTTATTGACTAATATTCTCGTCAACCTACTTCTGTCACTACCATGCAAGCCTCACAGTATGGGCATAGTTTGCATAAAGAAGTTTCATATATGTAATTATCCAGCCAAATGTTTCAAAAGTTCATATTATATAAACAGAAAATTCAAAAAAAAAATCCATATACCCATTTTGCACAGAGATTCCACTTGGATCAGCTGGATTGGGGAGAAAAGAAAACATTCATTTATGGATCTCCAATTGCTAATATAAGCAAGGAAATGCCATACATTCCATCCCACACAATACAGATATATTATGGCCCCCCTTTGGTTTAACAGCCTTGTAGAAATGGGTACCTTAAAAATGTCTTTTCAAGAAACCAACAATCTTAAAAAACCCACTCTCCATACATAGCTGTTCTAGCTATTTGTGGCCTGAACGGGGGGGGGGGGGGGAAGAGATATAGGAAACTTTCCTCGGCAGGTTGCCTGGAAGCTACACTTTGCTGCCACAAGTGACTAAGGGCCCAATCCTATCCAACTTTCCAGCACAGTGCAATGCAGCCCTGAGGTAAGGGAACAAATGTTCCCATGACTTGAGGAGGTCTCTGTGACTGCCTCCCCACCACAGCATGCAGTGCATGCCTCATTGGCACAGCTACACCAGCACTGGAAAATTGGATAGGATTGGACCCTTAGTGAGCAGTTACTTCCTTACAAGGTTACTTAAATGTAACATGTCATTAAGCCGGAACATCATTTCTTGCTGCTGTATTACTGGAGCAACAGAAACAGTGATGGGTAGTGGAATTTTAGGCTTATCTCAACACAGGTTATATGAAATGATGTGATACACCTTAACTAGGCAGGAAAAGATTTTGTTCTTCCAAATAAGTAATATTTTTATTAGACATCTTAAACAAGTGTCTGGGTGCTGTAATGAAACATACAAAGAAACTAGTGCACACCCCGCAGCAGAGCAGCTTACCCTCTCCTTCAAGATGTGGAGTCAGAGCAGTTTTTCTTGCTTTTCACTTTTAAATACAGGCAGACCATCCTGTTTTCCCAACACTCCCTGTCATTCATCTTCTTGCACTCATGCAATTTGGTCCTAAAAAGGGAGGGTTTACACCCAGTCTCCTTGCTTCAGAAAGACTTCTGTCAGCATAAGAGTATTCTGGAGAGAAACATTTTCACATACCTGTGATTACTCCTCCAAATTAATCCTTCTACCCCATTCTTCAGGAATGGGCCTCAGCAAATCCATCATTACAGAAGTACTGATGAGTGCCCTCCTGCAATGCTGGCAGAGATTCCTGATCACCATTGGGAACCCCTTCAGTACCAGACCTCCTTATTATATTTATACTCCATCCTTTCTCCAAGGAGCTCAAAAAAAATCACACAAGCGACTCTTTCACATTCCCTTCACTACCACACTGTAAGATAGATTTGGTTAAGAGACAAAGACAATTCAAGACCACCATGAGAACTTCACAGCTAAGAAGTATCTCCTCAGTACAAATCTATTACATCTCCTCGGAAGGCTCCAGATTAAATCAGGACGTCAAAATACATTAGATCAGCAGTTCCCAAACGGTGGATCATGGTCCATGACCCAATTTTAGGTAGTTCACAAAACTGACAAGATATATTAGGCTATGTGCATCAAGGGTTAAACAACCTGCTACTTGGGGAGAGCACTGCTGTCCAATCACCATTATAACCACAAAGGCTTGAGCAGTAAAGTGAAACTGTTTATTAGGTGGGTCCTCATGCCAAAAAGCCAATGACAGTATTTTACCATATACACTTCCTCTTTTTATCCTGCTTCCCAGAAAGAAATAATAAAACATTAATGGTTCTTGTTGAAGGACTGTCCAGTCAGTACAAAGAGGTAACAGGCCCTATCATTTAAACTTCCTTCATCTTCCCAGAACTTACATAACAAGTTCTCTTTGGTTGCAGCAGCTCTGCATTCCTGAAACTCAAATTAAACTGAAGCTCAACTCTTGCGCAATAAAGGAAATAAAATATCTACAGGAAGACTAAGTTTTTCAAAACTTATTCATACTGCAAATGCCCAAGGAGGCATCAGAATAGCCCATGTGATGTTGGGTCTGTGACTGTGAATAAAAAATGATGATGAGCCCATGTGAGAAATGAACCAAGGCAACTTGGGTTTCACTCTCAGGTCAGTTTAGTCACAGCTATGCACTTCAGGATCCCTTCCCTGCAGAATGGAACAGAATACCGGAAGGATAAATGAGATTAAGGCGACTGCTGACTGCAAATCTAAATAAATAAATTTCCCCACTTGATTTTTTTAAAGACCACACACAGCTGGACACTTGATGGAGACCTACCCCCAAATACAAAGGCCAATAATAATCTTAAATCGATGCATCTTATCTTTACAGCTGAGCTTGCATAAAGGGAGATGAGGGGAAGGAGAAAAAGAGAGAGAACAATTTGCCCTTTGCAAAAACATTCATAATTGTACCCAGAAGAAAAAATAATCCAGAGGAGCAACTGTCAGCTGACTGAACTTTTAAAAGGTTACTTGTAAATGGGAAGGGGGGTGTCTCTTTTACAACTGCCTTTTTGACAGTCTCAATTAGCAAACTTCTGTTTCTTGCTGCAGTTTCACAAATCAAAAGCTCAAACAATTTTCATGGTGCATTTTAAATGAAGTATCCCGACATTATTCGACTTGAAGGGAAAGCTGCATTTTCCAATGAGATAAGCCTAAGAAGCTTTAGGCGGAAGAAAGTGGCTTAGCATTCTTGACATTTGTCTCTGTGCTCTACATCCCTACTTTAAATTTGCTTTTGAAAGGATATTGGATGGGTTCAACGATTAAAAAAAAAAAAAGCATTACTATGTCCAGTGTTTTAATTACAAAAGGTTAAACCAATACTGGAACCCAACAGAAAACTAGTCAGAAGATATTTATATTATAAAATTAGAATGTTAACATGCTAAAGTGCTGCACTCATCAAAATGAATGTCATCAAGGCAGAAATGCTAACAAAAATAATTCAAACTAGATCCGTTTAACCGACTTTTCTCATTCTAAACCTGGAGGATTATTTGCCAGTGAAATGGAGTGTTGTGCAGATATTCAGCAGAACTCTGACATTTATGCTGATATGCAAAAGGTTTTTTAAAAAATCATCTTTGATGCCAGCCAAATAAAAAGCTGCTTAACTAAGTTTAAGTGACCATCATTGTTACACACACACTGTTAAATACTGGCTTTTTTCTATACTAACAATTTGTAGAACCAAACCAGGTTGATCTTGAGGCCATCAAAGTCAACTACAGATTCAGGTCCAAGGCAGACAGTTCCCGAACCATGGTTATATAAGAAATGCCCACCACACTCCTCCATTCTTCTGCCAGGTACACCTGCTTCCACTTTCTTTTTTGGATCTAACCATGGTTACTTCTACTTTTTTGCTGTTCAAGGTTAGCTCAAGTCAGTGTTCTTCCACCCAGAGGGGATTGGACTACAGGACTTTGTAGGTTCCTTCCAACTCTATGATTCCATGCAGTCAGTTTGAAAAGTGACTTCACCCCATAAGTTGCCCCATGGGCAGGAGGTCTGGTCTAGAGGGTAGAGCCTCCATTTGCCTGAAGATTAACATCCACAAGGTCGCCAGTTCGAGGCCACCGGTACCGTGCGACCTTGAAGCAGCTGGCAAGCTGCAGCTGAGCTGTTCCATCTGCTCGGAGCGTGGGAGGATGGAGGCCAGAATGTTAAACCAGATCGGAGTGTAACAGCTTGAATGTGGTGGTTCTTGAAAGAGAGAACCTTCTTTCAATTTGTAAAAATCCCTGCGTGGATTTAATAAGCCTGCCTGTGTAAACCGCCTTGAATAAAGTCTTGAATAAAGACCAAGAAAGGCGGTATACAAATACTGTATATTATATTATATTATTATTATTATTATAGTTGTAATTTGTGGATTGAAGCTAACCCTATTTCCCGTAGTCTCTAAGGAGGAAGTGTTGGCCCTTATTGTCCAACTAAAGAGTGGTAAAACCGCTGGGCCTGATTATATTCCATCAGATATGATGAAGGCAGCACCTCAGTGGTGGGCTTGTCATTTAGTCAAATTATTCAATTGGATTGATAAAACGGACCTTATGCCATCAAAATGGACACAGTCACTGATTGTGCCAATTTTCAAAAAAGGGGATAGGAATTCACCCTCAGATTATCGTCCTATAAGCCTCCTTTCCCTACCTGGGAAACTATATGGTTCTCTTTTATTGAACAGACTGGACTCTTGGATGACAGATAATGACATCCTTGGGGATGAGCAAGCAGGCTTTCCAGCCGGTAAATCTGGGTTAGACCATTGTTAGTCCTAGCCCACTTAGCTGAAAAATATCTGGACAAAGCACATTCCAAATTGTACGTAGCCTTCTTAGATCTAAAGGCGGCTTTCGATTCTATTAAGAGAGACCTGTTGTGGTCCAAACTTGATAAATTAAACATTGACCCCTGGTTACTCTTCTTAATTAGGAAGCTTTATTCAAACACCTCATGCCAGGTCAGGGTGAACTCTGAGGGTGATCTATCAGATCCTTTTCCAGCTAATAAGGGGGTTAAGCAAGGTTGCGTCCTTGCCCCCTCTTTATTTAATCTATTCATCAATAACCTTGCCCCTTTTTTGTCAGAGACAGACTCCCACTGTCCAAGACTCAATCAACGCCCCATTTTCCATTTACTTTACGCTGATATGGCATTACTCTCGCGTACACGAGTTGACCTATGGTGTTTGATCTCTAGGTGTATCCAATATTTCTCAGACAATGCTCTACAGTTAAACTACTCGAAATCTAAAATTTTAGTCTTTGAAAAGTGATGGAAACAGCGCTCTTGGGCCTTCAACGGCAAGGCTATTCAACAGGTCAAAACCTTTAAATATTTGGGCTTGACCTTCCATCAAA
This sequence comes from Tiliqua scincoides, assembly GCF_035046505.1. Lineage (NCBI taxonomy): Eukaryota > Metazoa > Chordata > Lepidosauria > Squamata > Scincidae > Tiliqua > Tiliqua scincoides. The sequence continues at coordinate 21,998,478 of NC_089827.1, read as the reverse complement.
GTTTATCCTGGGTTCCGCAGTGCATAGCCGCTCTCAAATCTGCTTGACTATCCCTACAGGGTATCTTACGTTTTTTCTACGCAAGGGGAAATACCTATATTCCTGCAGCCCTGCGTATCTTCAAAGCCAAAATCGTGGCCCAATTATTTTATGGGATACCAATCTGGATTGCCCCATTTAATAAGGAAATGGAAAGAGTACTCTAAATTTTCTTTATAAGATTTTTGGTTTACCCCATTGTGTCCCTTACACCGCGCTTTGCTTAGAAGCAGGACTACAAAGACTTGAATGTATAGCCTGGTGCAGATTCATTAGTTTTTGGTTAAGTATCTGTTTTAACAGGGGGAATAACTCACTGATTCAGGACTTGCTTTCTGATTCTTGGACTTACTCGGGCTATATTTGCCTTTTTAGTAAGCTACGATCGACTGGTATACCGGAGGACCTGGTGGGTAATGACTATTTGATGCGGGCTAGAAAGATCATTATTTCTAGATTGAGGGATATTGAATACTAGGGACTCCTTACTGAGGCAAACAAAACCCACTCACCTTTGCTTTTTTCAGATTTTTCCCCCTCCTGGCCAGTGTTAGATTTTTATATATTTTAGATAATCCTTTACTTCGTAGTGCTTTCACGCTCGCCAGATGTAATGTGTTCCCTTCTGGATCTGAAATTTAATAAAACCACGCAGCAGCGATTGACATGTCCCTGTGCGCTGGGATACAGGGAATCTCTGACCCACACAGTGCTCCATTGCCCGCTTTACAAGAAGTAGATCTATGCATTTGGACCTGATTTTTGCCAATCACTCCGACTGTCATGATGAATTGAAACTACAGATACTACTTACAAATGGAAAAATGGTAAAACCGATGGCGGATATTTTATATGAGATTTTAACCAAATGTAAAATGGAGGGAAATCCTATATAATCTACATTTATTTCTGTTATGATGACCTGCTTGAATGCAACTTCTTGTGTAAGCTGCTCAGGCAACTGTTAAGTTTTATGCCTAATAAAGGTCGATTGTGTGATTGTGTATTGTGTGGTTAACCATATTTAGTGAAGACACTGACGTGACACTGCACCCATGGTTAGCTCCAAAAATGAAAGGAGGGGAATGCATGCAAAGCAGGGAGAGATTGAGACAACAGCATCCAAGATAAAGAAGTATTCCTGAACTTCTAAGAAAAGGTTAGGAGACTGGATAGTGTTATGCCTGAAGCCACAACATATTGCACTAGAAGACTAATCAATCAATGCAGTATGAGAAAATAATGAAGCAACACTGAAATGCAATCAACTGCAAAAATGCTTACTACTACGAAGGCTTACTAGTATTAGGATCATTGGCCTAGATGAGGGATGTCCAAACTTTTTGGCAGGAGAGCCACATCATCTCTCTGACACTGTCTTGGGGGGACGGGAAAAAAGGAATTAATTTACATTCAATCAATCAAATTTGAATAAATGAATATATTAGAGATGAAACTTCTATGAATGACGATCTTGCAATAGTGCCTATAAAAGGCACAAAGCAAGGCCAGCCTTTCCTTTGCTGCCACTGATGCATCACAGATGTGAAAGAGCAAGCAGTGGAGGGAGCCCTCATCCCACAGCTCATATGAAAGGTAAAACAGTTGGCTGTCATGCTGAGAGCAGTTGCATCAGGCCAGTACAGGCTCTAGCAAGTCTCATTGAGAGCCAGAAGCTCATTGGAGACTGAGGGCTCCCTGTGGGCCAGATTGAGGGTCCCCAAGGGTTGTAAATGGCTCCCAAGCCAGGGTTGGGGCACTCCGGCCTAGATGTCTGGGCCTTCCACAAACAGATTGGAGAGACCAAATGCCTTTAACCACAGACCTCCTTAGCCTCAAGGAACTTTACTAACTTTTTGCCTTGCTTTGCCCTCCAGACATGAACTGGTCATTATCCCTATGTAAGTTTTTCCTATTAGAAGACTTGTAAATGAGAGCCCCTTCAGCACAAGCAGCAGAGCTCATTCTTATCTGTTCTTATTTTCTTGCCAATATGCCTCTCCAAGCTAAACTCTAGTTGCTTGGCAATGCCAAACCCACAGTCAGATTCTCTCCCATCACTTTTCCCTTATCTGCCTTGATTGCCTTAGCTTTCTTCTCCAACCCACATTCTCTCCCCCCCCCCCACACACACACACTTGGGTTCAATCCCTCAGCCTAACCAGGTTAACTAATAAGTCTGTATCCTGCAGAAAACTACTTTGCCCTATACAATTTTCCAGCACTGATGCAGCCATGCCAACAGGGTGTGTGCTGAATCCTGTGGTGGTGGTAGTCACAGAGGCCTCCTTAAGGTAAGGGAACATTATCTCAGGGTTGCATTGCAACTGCATCAACACTGGAAATTCTTTGCTTCCAGGAAAAAAAAAATGACCTATATGGCAAATGACCTATTTGGCAAATGTACAATATATCAAAAATTAGTACCATTTTGTGGCTAAGGAAATTCAGGCCCAGAGCAATTTGCATTACACAAAATTAAGTTTAACTTATGCAAACTTCATTTCATTTTTCAGACCTTATAACACAATAGCAAATAATTTATAAATTATGCTTCACAACTACTGAAATAAAATACTGAATGCATAGTTATAAAGACAGTGGAAGTTGAGATTTATTTTTGTATTAAGAGTTAGGCACAAATCATTATTTTTGTTGTCCTGCACTGTAACTGGGGTAAATTATGGATCAAGCAAGTTCACTTTGGTCAGAATTACGCAAAGCAATATAATAGAAGTTATGTAGCAAGATGGGTGGTTAGAGGCAAAGTGTAGAAAACAGTTTGCATCTGGGTGGGTTGGCTGGTCATGGTTTTTGCAAGTATGGCCTAAGGGTCAACTAAATCTATTTCTTTGCAGATTTAGCGATTCTTATCCTATTACATAATAACAATCTCTTCCCCCTTTTGACTGGGGAATCTTCGAAAGTATTTAAAAACTAACAACAGAAGATAATTCGGCCCAAATAATCTTCTCTCTAGGCATTACCCTCAACCACACTACCCGACTTTATTATAGAACTTCAGACAAAATCCTCTCTGGTCCAGTCAATACATGAAGAAGGCAACAGAACTGCATCTGCAATCCATGCTGCCATACCCATGACATCCAAGTATCACATCTGCCTACATTGGGAGTTGATGAATGCTAGGAAGATACCACAATCCAAATCGCATGTAAATACAGGTGTGTCCTGGAACCCTCCTGAGTTACCTGGAAAGGTGGATACTGGGGCTGCCCTCCACCTTCCACCACAGCTCCCCTCATCTCTGGAGGCTTTTCTGAGCCCCACAGAAGTAACGTATGTCTGTCCATGGTCTCTGTGGGCCTTTTATGCCTTTAAATTAAATGTCACGTCCGGTTTTATGAAAATACCTGAAGTCACGTTTTTTTCAGACTAAATTGCCATTTTGAGGCCCACAGAGTTCACAGGCAGATGTGTGCAGCCTCTGTTGGGCTCAGAAGAACCTCCAGAGGAGGTTGCAGGGGGCCCGGATCCAGGTATAAGCAAAATCATGGATCCAGGATCCATGGATATGGGAGCCCCCTGTACCCTACACCCATGCATTCAGTGTAGCCACTGATGACAAATGCTAACTGTAGGACCATCCAGGAGAGTGGCCAGCAGGTGCATAACCAAGAGATTATGGTCAGCAAACATGATCCCATTGTACCCTTCACAGATTAGCTGCATTTGATGATAACTTGGACTGAAAGGGTTCTCTCTTTCCTTTCGTACATAACGTATCATGTTCATACAGATATGCATAGGTTAATTATAGGGATACATTCCCCAAAGCCCATTATGAACTGACTGTGTCATTAATCAAACTGGTACTTATAAGCCTGGGAGCCTCTCTTGAACCCATCAAGAGCACTCGAAAACTACCCTGCCACCAAAGTACCAAGAAGGCTGCTCTCAATTCTCAATTTGCTGGCTGCTTCACCAGCTGGAAAGTGCTCCAGTAGGCATCATGCAGGGTCAGCTGATGGGCTGGAACACTGCCCATCAGCTGGTCGCACATGAAGTCTGCTTGAGCAATTTCCAGCCCTTAGAGCATCTAGCACTTTCAGGTCCACAGAGGTGCCGTCAATGAGCTGAGAACTGAGAGCAGCCTTTCAGGTGTGCAGGCAGCAGCAGGACAGTCTTGGTATGCTCTACCAAAAGGACATCATATATGTCCTTAGCTACCAAAAGGACATCATATATGCAACCCATCACTAATTGAAATGTTGGTAAGCAACACATATCTGTAGTGTAAACTACCATCAGCACAGCCACCATATTTTGGTTGGAGAAGGAGGAAAACAAGAGGCAGAGGTTGAGAAACAGATAGGTGTATATGAAAAATTAAACTGGATGCTATATCAGAGATGGTAGTAAAAGGTTGATCAGGTAGCAGCAAGCTATGTGGAAATGCTAAAGTATCTTTTTTTTAATCACATGCTCATTAACTTAATGTGGGTTTTGTTTTTCCTTACCAAAAAAAATGTGTACAGACAAGTGTGACCAAAGCGTAGCAGGAGCAAAATTTAACTGCCATAAAATATTAGGCTGGACTGGTTTATGTACAGATGAAGATATTTGTTGACCATCACTTGTAGCCCTCTGCCGGTAATCCCAACTGTTTTGCATGTGTGTTCAATGCTGCTGTCATTGAGCATTCACACATGGTTCTTTGGAATCTGTAAATGTTAAGCGATGTAAAAGGTCACATACAAGTTTACTGGCCTGAAGCCATTCCACCTTGCTGAGATTCTGTCAGATCTCACCAAGCCAAGCAACATCAGTCTACGGTCTGGTCTGAAGGAGAAACCTTCAGCACTGTTGCTGTGGATACAAGCAACATGACTGCTGTGCCTAAGGAAACTCCATTGGTTGTGCTTCTTCTGTTTTATGAATGATCAGGCACTTAAAATGTAGCATAAAATACTCTAATAGTTAACAAGTCTAGTTGTCAAGAGGTACAGTTTTCTTTCTTTCCAAGACGTTATGCTTTGCACAACTGACTTTTGCTGCAATAAATGTTTCATTTGGCTTAGCCTCCCCTCCATTCCATTTCGTGACTGATCACCAGGGCTAGTGAATTTGGTCACTAATACACCGCTGGGGATGCAGGCCACACCCTGTTTGAACATAAGCGTCTGTTCAAGGCTATGCATTCAGTGCTCATCCAATGATACTGAGCATATTCAGTATGCTCAATACTGAATGCAATACTGAACATATTCAGTTTGCTAATACATTAACACACTGCTCTGTTAAAACATTTAAGAATCCCTTAACTCCCAAATTTTAATTTAAAACATTTTCATTGACACCACTTCACACTGTTAATGTATCATTTATGCTTTTGCCCACAACACAAATACAGATTCTCTCTCCCTTCTCCCCCCCCCTCCACCATATCCCCAAAGGTTATTCTGAGATGCATGCCATGCTGGTGCCAGGAAGGTGTAGTCGTTTGGGAGTTAGACCTGGAAGATTCAGGTTCAAATCCCTTCTCAGCCATGAAGCTTCCTGGGCGATCTTGGGCCAGTCACTCTCTCAGACTCAACTAGCTCCCAGGATTGTTTGAAGACAAAAGGAGAGGAGGAACTATGTACACCACCCTGAGCTCCTTGGTGGAAGGGTGGTATAAAAATGTGAAAAAAATAAATAAATGGCCACTTCAGTCATGCCTGATCTAGCCTAAAATGCCTAGGCCAATAAGGTACTACAAGCACCACCTTTTCCATTCATATCTTTTGAGGGACTCACAGAATTAAATGGAAATGAGTAAAGGCATACACATAACAGCATCCTCGTGGGCCACAACTGATCTGTGCTGGATGACTCTGCCTTCCCTCAGAGAGAAAAAACCAAGAGATCCTTGTGGCCAGGATAGCTTCGAGGTGCCCTGTCTTGTGTTTGGATATGACAGTTCTCTTCTGATGGTGACCATGAACCTGTGTTGTTGAAGTCACTCAACTGTCAGATAGACATCCTGAGTCCCCTGCTGAAGACTGTGCAAGCAGATCAGGATATCACGGAAGTCCAGACAAATGACTACCCACTGAACGTGAAGATGAACCACCAATGCTATGAGCACCTTCGAGAAAATCTTGGGGCTGAACAAGTTGAACAGTAGGGCCAGTTAGTGGAAGTGGAATCTTGCTTATACAAAGCAAAGGAACCTCCTGTGGAAAAGTCCAATAGGAAGGTAGAAGCAGGCTTCTGCTAGGAACAGGCTTAATGGCCCCAATCCAGAGCAGGTGATTGATTACTCCCAGGACAAGACAATGTTTGGAATTGTATCTCACCCTGTTGAGGTCCACAAACCTGAACTTGGTGGTCATTCAAGCACTCCAGAGCATACTCCTTCCACACTGTTTTGAGGGGAAAATTCAGGTCACGCATGGGAAGAGTTAACATCATCTCTCTCAACACTCGAACAGCAGCTGAGTGAGTTGTCTTGATCTCCAAGCGCAGGGAGTTGCACGTACAAGGAGTAACCATGGAGAAGACCCTCTGCCATGCTGATTACAGCCAAGCCTTTCTGGTTGCAACACATTTGGGAAACTGTATTTCCCAGCTGATTGTCGGGACTGGGCCCTTTCATATAGAAGAGATGGTCCTTCAGGTACCCTAGCCCTAAGTCATTTAAGACTTTAAAGTCAATAATCAGCACTGTAGAGTTGAGCCTGGAAACAGACTGACAGGTAGCATAGCTGACATACAGTGAAATGATGCAGTCAGGTCACCTGGCACCTCTCAACATTCGCCCAGTAGCCTTCTGCACTAAATAAAGTTCGTGAACAGTCTTTAGGGGTAATTTCGGACAAAAGGCATTAAAGTAAAATTAAAGTTACATGGACTATGTAACCAGTGTGTGGATAACACACAAGCCTTGACTGCTTAATTCAGGAGCTGGCAAAAGGTAGACTAGCAAGAGTTCCTAACAACAAGAAGAGATTTTTTAAAAAGAAAAAAAAAACTTAGATGGGGGAAATTAGGTGTGGACTGCCATATAAAAGAACTCAGATCAGTTCTACTACTTAAAAATTCCTGGACTGGGTATGCAGCCAAAGGACCCTGTTTCTTAATCTGAAGAGCACATTCTCTTCTCTGAGCCACTATTTTGCACCTATGTCTTTAGTTGAGGGATTTCAAGGTTCAAGCCAAAAGCAATAGATCCCAAAAGCCAGAAAATTGCCCCAAACTTAAACATGTCTGCAAATTCCCATTGTCTCAACTGAAGTACGGGGGGGGGGGCAGATTAGGTCCATAGAGCCTCCACACGCATGCCCCCCCACACTCTCAGTCTCTTCTGTTCAGCTCCAGAGGGTCCTCAGTCCAGCAGAGGTTGTGCACATCCGTCTGTGGCCTCTGCTAGGCTCAGACTGAGCCTTACAGGGGAAAAAGTGATTTCCAGTTTTATGAAAAAACCAGAGGTCGCATTTGTTTATACTGTAAAGCTCAGTCTAGGGAATGGTTTTACTAAGATACCTGCAAATATATTGTTGCTTACATTTTCAGACCATTCAACCTGGATGTACCCAGTCTTCCCTTACCACCACACACTCTTCCTCTGAGAAGCAGACTTGCCCAGAATCAGAAAGTTAATGAAGCAAGACAGCTTGCCAAAGCCTTCATCAAATGCAACAGCTCAGGAAAAGCAGAATGGAGTAGTTGTCTTTGGAGAATTGTATGGGAAACATTCCAAAAGAATTTTAAACAGCAAGATGAAGAGATTCTTGGAGCAATTTCCACTCCTACACTCCTGGTCCATTTTTGCCAAACAGATTAAATGTCTTTTCACAAAGGGAATTCTGTTACCAGAATAATGATTTAGTTCTCAGACTGCAAATTTTAGCCATTTTGGAAAAAAAAAAGACACATTTGAATCTGTTGTTCAAAACCTTTAATGAACTGATTTAACACAATATTTATTCGTTGTTTACCCTTCACACAGACTTTCTAAAAATCCACTTACAGTAATTTATGGCAGTCACTTGTATTCACTAGCTTTAATAGATTGATAAGGTTTTTGATAAGAAATGTGATATTTCTTTGGGATTATATGGATGTTACTTAATTGTTCATTGCAATCAAAGGAAAGTTTATTGGCGTCAAAATGGTTATAAAGTAGTTAAATACCGCAGCAAAGCATGGGTGTCATGGTTTCAGGTTTTTACAGCACTGAATGGTTGCGTTTTTTTTAAGAGGAGAATTTTATCATTAGACTTCTAAATGCATCTGTTAAAATGCCTTAAGTTGCACACATACCACAAATTCCTGCAACTCTATGTACCATGTCACAAGTTTCATTCCACCATGACTAAGAACGCAACTTATGCTCACAGGCAAAGTTTGAACCATGGTATTGTAGCCAGCACCAGACAAGTATTTCAAAACCAGGGATTCTGGAAAAAATATTTTTACACACAGAAAAATGTACAGACATAAAATGTCCACATAAATGGCTCATCTACACCTATTAGAATTTTATTCAAAAAAATTATCTACTATTAACTGACGTTCACAAAGCAGCTTACACAGCAAAATAAACGAAAGATGGTTCAGTGTCCTAGAGTGCTCACAATCTTAAAAAACGACATGAGTCACTGGAAGGAACACAACACTACAGTGAACAGAGACAGTTGTCCTTTCCTGCTAAACACAAGAGAAGCACCACCAGGAGCCTCTTCTTTGTCCTGTTCGCCGGGTGACAATCCCACTCTTCTAAATTTGTTTCTTGCAGACCTATAGACATACATCTAATTTTTAAGTGTCCTTTCTAGCCAATTGTCTGTTCCACATCCTGGAAAAAAACACACTAGCAGGACACAAGCACAAAGTACAATGAACTCTAATTCTGTGCCTTTAGTCAATGCCTTCCTGTTTAAGATGTATATAGCATTCAGAAGCATGTCTGAAGACATCATAATCCCAGCTTTATTTAGCGCTCCACAGAGTCAGGGTTCCTTTAGATGGTCCTGGCATCTAGAGCAGAGGTGCCCAAACCCCAGCTCTGGGGCCATTTGCAGCCCTTGAGGACTCCCAATCTGGCCCTCAGGGAGCTCTGAGTCTCCAATGAGCCTCTGGCCCTCTGGAGACTTGCTGAAGCCCGTGCTGGCCTAATGCAACTTCTCTCAGCATGATGGCCAACTGTTCGACCTCTCGCGTGAGCTGTGGGACGAGGGCTCCCTCCAATGTTTGCTGTTTCACATCTGTGATGCAGTAGCAAAGACTGGCCTTACTTTGTGTAAGGCCTTTTATAAGTCTTGAGCTTTTGCAAGACCTTCAATCATTCATATAAAGTCCATTTCTAATATATTTATTTATGTAAATTATTCAAATTTGAAATGTAAATTGATTATTTTTTCCCCCGGCCCCCAACACAGTGTCAGAGAGATGATGTGGCCCTCCTGCCAAAAAGTTTGGACACCCCTGATCTAGAGCATAAAGCCCAAATATAGGACCAACAGTTGAAATTTCATCAATCTAAATTTCTTTTCATCACTGATAGTAATGAACAGGACCATCAAAAGATACATTCTTAGTTCTCGAAGTTCTCCCCTTCTCACCCTCTCTTTGCTCAGTCAAAAGACAGACAGTGCCTTTCTTTCATAGGCACAATGTCAAGGTAACATGTTACTCCAGAAATAATAAGTATGCACAGTGCTAAATGCTTTAGCTGCGCATTAACAACAACAAAAAAATACTTCCATAAATATAGACAAATGAATACAAATTAGAATTCCTTGCCCAAAATTATAGCAGCAGGCAGCCCAATCCCATCCTCCACCCCATGGAGGGATGCAGCAGTGCCAAAACAGACTCGACAGCATCCTATGCAACATATCTACCTCTAAATCTGCTGGACTATCAGAGTAAATAATCTGGTACTTAGGTATTCACTTTATTTATTGATGTGAATTTAAACCTGACTTTTATTTCATGCAATAAGGACTAAATTGGCAGAGAAAGGTTAGAGACAAGAAAAGGTATACAAGTGGAAAACTTGGGAGTCAATTGATAATCATCATGATCTTCTAACAGTGTTCTGAAGAATCCTGCCTCTGCCTTAGGCAAGTTGATAAAGATTTCTGCTTCTAGAACTTACTACCAAGCAACTGAATTGTAATGATTAATTACTTAATGGTGGCTGAACACCTTGAAGATGCAGAGTGCCAAGCAGGTGGCAAATACTATTAGTCAACGATGAAATGTCTGCTGTCTCACAATGGAGAAGGGATTGTAAACATAGTGTATTATTTTTTCCACTGAAACAAATGGAACGTTTAATGACAACATCCTTTCTAGCGCAATAAGATAGTGTGGGCCACAGACATGTCATGGGACTATACATCAGAGAAAAACTGATCACTCAGATGGGCTTCTGCTGCCAGAATAATCTTGTGTAAACACATACAAGAGAGATATATTTGTCACTGTGGGAGAGCATACAGCTATCTTTAGACAGACATTATTTCACTGTGGGACACAAAGCAGTTACTGCTACACAGATCACATGAAACAGACAAATATTTTTAAAAGAATGAGATACATAGACCACTAATGTATCAGATCCATTAATGTATCAACAGCGGTTAGTGAAATTGGAACCTACATTTTTTAATGGCACTCTGAATACCAGGTGTTGGGAACAACACACAGGGGAGGGTTGGTTTTACTTATTTGTATGATTTTACAACTTCTACCCTGTCCTTCATTGCTCCCAGGGTAACCAACAAAACACAGCAATTTAATAACAGCAAAATCCAGCAATTTCAATAAGGCCAGCAGAACATTAAAATCGTAAGTTACCACCACTGACCACAGCAAAATAAAACCAGATTCAAGCAAGATTGCAAGCAAGCTGCCTTCATTCTCTTCTTGTGAACTTCCCAGAGGAACCGGGATGCTCACCACTAGAAACAGAAAGAATGCAATACTATACGAGCCCGTGGCCTGATTGAGCAGGATTCTGTTTATGTTCTTTAAAAAGCAAAATCTATTCAAGATTGCTGACGGAGGTCATGCGGCAGACGTTTAGCACACTGTCTGGCTAGCTACGCATCCTAATGCTCTCTTCCAGATAAAGATTTCCAACCAGCCAAAACACACAAAGAAAGCATTTGCAGAGGCAACAGGATTTTCAGCTTTCCAAACTCGTCTCATTTACAAATCATATTATATTAAAATCAGACCATCTACTCAACGTTGTTAATTCTAGCTCACCACAGATCTCAATGCCTGCAATCCAATTCACACTTACCTGGAAGTTAGCTCAGTTGAAATCAGTGAACGCATGCGTAGAGCTGTAGTACTCAAGGTATCTTTGTCTGGAGATTCCAGGAACTGAGCCCAAGACCTTCTATGCACAACACATTCTCTCCACCCAAAAATCATCAATTTTAGTCCACAGTCCCTCTTTTACTAACAGACAAGAATGGAATGTTACTTATTAAGCTGGGTTGGAAAAAAAAGTTCCACCAAAAAAAATGCTACTCTCCATTAGCACAAACCAACAATTTACAACAGGAAATGTCTTTTCTGTATGAATGCCCTGAATTTCTTCCTCTACGCCTCAATAGATTTGCTTATTCCAGAACATTACGAAGCTCAAACACTGCTTTCATTCATAGTTAGAAATACTTAACCCCTCAGCTATTCATCATTTTTTGAGACACAAAATAGATTATACAAGTTCACAGAAAACTATACCAACTATTAGTATCAACAGGTGATATTTACAGTTATGTATATTAAGCCTTCGAAGGTCAGATCTATTCATGACATTTTCTGTGCCATGTTATAATTCAACTCAACAAACCTTTATTAGGCATAGATGCCATGTTATAATTTAAAGATTCTCTAGAAAAATAGCTCATCATACGTTCCTGGATTGTAGAGCTTCATACTGCAAGTCTGACTGAATGAACATCCCCATACCACACACAAAAAATTAGCATGCAAGGGGAATGCTGTAATAGATCCATCCCTGTTGTCATCTAGTCTTCTATGCACAGGGAGTTTTGTTTTTTGCCCCTTCTAACTGGATAGGTACACGTTTCAAAATGGTAGCTCTCATATTCACAGCAGGAGAGAACAACTGCCCCATTCATCACCAGGAAACAGTTATTATCCATGGCTGCTCACTAGTGTCACGCTTGGGTCAATATTTTGGGATTGCGAGCCTTTTGGAATACAGGATACATTTTTTAAAATTTTGTTTGCTATGTAAACTGCTTTGTAAACATTTTTGTTGAAAAGGGGTATAAAACAGAGGACACACATTCAATCATAAATCATCCACCTGCGGCTTGAATGGTACCATTCAGGAACAGCTCGCCAAACAACGAACTATTTATCTAAAGGAACTTGAGGTCATAGGAGGGCACAGCAGGAGCCAGATGCAGCTCACAAGAGCCTCTAGGTTGGTCCTCCTACTGCTCCCCATCCATAGCTAACCTGGCTCTCTGACCCGTCTGCTATGTACAATGTTGGTGCTGCCGACCCAAATATAGCAGCTTTTGTCTCAGACATAGTGTTGGTATATATGCATACACGGATAAAAGGTGCAGGTGCACACAACCAACCATGCTAGGGTTTAACATGCACAAGCCTGTGACCTATCTGGGAATAGTACAAGTCTAGGAGGACTGGCTATAAAACGAGAGGGAGTAAGAAAGGAAAACATAGCATAGTGCATATATTATGGCCCGCCACACAATTTCCAAAGCCCATAATAGCTCTTGTACCAAAAATGTTCCCACTCCTAAAGGCACAAAAACCACCATTGCTTTTACACATTCATATCCACACTGAAGTAATCAATAGAGGTATGTTCCACGTTGCCTAGAATTGGCAAAACTATTCTTTGGCTACCGTTTATTCTGGAGAGCAGGCAAGTGTATTGCAGTTACCCAGTGACCCAACACTCTTAACACCTCTTCTTGCTTCTTATTAGGAAATCCAAATGAGTGAACACATGCTAAGTGGATACAAAAATAGGACTCTAGTCCAACTCAATATCCTGTTCAGCCAAGTAGCAACAGGCTTAAAACAAACAAAGCAGGAGAACTGAAAGCAGGCACAAGATGGGGATTGGGACTGCAGACAGTAACCAGGTACAAGACAGAAATGGAAATAGGAAAAACATAAGAAGTTTCTGGGGTAAAGGTATCATTTTAGCCATTTGATTCTCACTCAATACAGCAAGATCAGGATTCTAATTTTGCTCCACTGATTTCTTCCCTACAACAAATATCTCCTGAACCTCCTAATAAAAGATTGCAACCTTAGCCACTGCATTTCTCCCATGTGATGCTGTAGTAATTCCAACTCAAGAACCCAACACGAACCACACCCTACTAAATTGTCTTACTTTCCCAACTTCTGACATGAACCTCATTCTTAGGTGATTTCCTATTACTTTAGCGCACACCCACACTTCTGTTCTTACCCTGTACTTCTGTATTCATTGTACTTTGCAATTACTTGTATTTTACAACTCCTGAAGACATACAGGCTAGTCACCAAGTCTGAAGATATTAGAAAAGTTAAAGTAGGACATTCCAATCACACAAAACTGACATTCCTAACTCAAAATAACCCAATTCTTGCAAACTCCCATTCTTTCATAGAGGCTTGTCTTGGGAAAACTCCTCACAGCTGCTTATAAGTTTCACCTTGTTTAATAATATACAGGTGCATGTCAATACAGAAGAGTATTCCTAATTTCAAAACAATTTCCTGTCCAGTACAGGAGGATTCCAGACTACATCAAGTTTGAAATGAGAAACACTGTGTGCCTACATGCGAACACGTACACGGAAGTCTGAAATAACTGCTCCTTCTCACATAGATTACTACTTTCAAAGGAAGTTTTGTTTAATGTTCTCTTCCCAAATGGTGGCACCATTTCTGGAACTTTGAAACTCCCTTCTCAGAGAAAGATGCCTCCTCATATAAACATCCTCAGATACAGTAAAACTATTTTAAGGAGAGACATTGGGTTCAAACTGCCCCTCTACACTCTGCAAAAGTAGCAGCCTGTGCAGAGGGGCAGTTAAAGAAACTCACCAGAAAGCAGGAGGACAGGCTAGGAATGTGAGCATGCAAGCTCATAACCACATACGACTGGTCAGACAAGTAGAATCTGAACTGACCACAGAATTTGCAGACCTACACTCCAGGTCCAGAAAGAAACTTTGGTTGTGCCTGGGGATGTTCTGAGGTCCAGAAGCCTCCTGGCCTAAGAAAGCTTCCCAGATGCAACCGGAAAACACCTCTGGTCACATTCAGGAGCTCAGGTCCAGCCCGTGGTGAGTTACATCTACTGGTCCCAAATCCACAGAGGATGGCCCTATCTATCCTCTGCTATCCCTTGCCCGCCCACTGCGGTTCTTTTGCACCTAAGCCCATCACATGCCTGCAGATAGGGTCAGATTCTAAAAGATGGACCAAGTAAATGCCTCCCATCCTGATCTCTTCTAAACCCTTCTACCTGCCAGCAGAATCGTACAAACACACAAACACTTCCTTGGAAATGAAAAGCATTTAGAGAAGGAAGATGCACACTATGTTTTTCAAAGACATGCTATGAACTGTGTCACAAGGTGGGAAAAGACAGACAGAACATGTTCCCAGGCTAAGAAGACAACGAGGCAGACATTCTCTGTCTTACAGCAGCTTCATTATCTACTTTTAAACCACAGTGCAACAGAACAAAGAGCATTGGCCTTGTTGTCTCAGCCATGCAAGGACAGGTGCTCTGTTTTGACACAGTGCACTGCAAAAACAGCCAGCTAAATTGCTACAGTAAAAGACGATGGGAGGCTTCAGTCCTGTTACCTTGACAATGGGGGATGAATTCCTCCACCCTTCAGTGACAACGCATAGTAATTGAAATGGTGCTGAATAGTAATTCAACGGTAATTCATAGTAATTCAACGGTGCTGAAACAAGTCAAGTTGTAAATATATATTCCAGAGGTGGCCAAGCCACGAATCATGAACCACATGCAGCTCTTTGACATAAAACGTGCAGCTCACGGACATATGTTGGCCGAGCGCCTTTTCTCACTACAATTACTATAAAAGGTACATTAAAAGTTTGCGTGTTCTATCATTATTTACCAGGTATAAACTGAGAGTCCACTAGATCAGTGGTTCTCAAACTTTGAAGGAGCTTTACTCCCTCAGTAAGTTCCTGCAGGGGAGGGGCTAGGGCGGCAACACAATCCCCAGGATTGCGCCGCTAAGAGGGGGCACTTGTGACTTTCTTTATGAAGACAGGGCTGCAGCAGGCTGCAGGAGGTGCGGGGAGCCCTGTGCAGCCCTCTGCAGTGCTCCCTGAGGCTTGGAATGTTTGGAGAAAGTGGGCGCAAAGCACCTCCTGCAAGCCTGCTGCAGCCCTGTCATAAAGTAAGTCACAAGCGCCCCCCCATACAGGCACGATCCTGGGGATTTCTTCCCTGCCTCTCTCCTTCCCCCTCCCCTTAAAGGCATGGGGGAACCTTTACATGAACCGGTAGGTCGCGACCCAGCAGTTTGAGAACCACTGCATTAGATGAAAACATAATCATAATGTATATGGTGAGTAAATATATTTAAGAACTTAAATGCTAATTTTAATGCTAGATTTGAGTCAGTGATTAAAGAAATTTCAGATCAGCAAGGATTACAGAGGAATTGTGCTGGAAAAATCAGTAATCATACAAGCCAGTGCTGACAATGTTACTTTTAGTGGGTGTGGCTTCAATAATTTGATTATGGTGTGTGTGGCTGTGTTTCGGGCACTGAAATTAGCTGAGTGTTCGTGTGACACTGGGAGCTGTAGAGTTTGGTTGCATTGTACATATTGGAGCTTACTTGCAGTAAATAACCTCATAATTGTATCTATGTCTTTGTCATAAATAAGACTATAATTTTGTAATAAGGCATCTGATTAACAACTAAATACTAAAGGCACATTGCACCGGTACATACCCCCTGCATTAGCTCCTGAGCGTTGCGGACATGCTGCTAAAACCCATTTCTGCCCAGCCCACAGGTGCACACATTTGATCCCTGTTGTGTACATGCAACGACAGGCAGAAATGGCTTAAGCTCATTTGCACTAACTTGACACACAATGATGAGTGCCAGCATGCCGGCACCAGATGCAGTCCCTTCACTAGAGCAGGTAAGATTGCGCTGGGAAGCACAGAGGGTAGGAGAGGGTAGCGGGAGGGATTACCGTGGGGTTGAGAGGAGGGTTTCTGAGTGGAGGAGAAGGTGGAATGGAGGCAGATCGTACCTGGGAGGGGGTGGGATTCACAGTGGCAGCGCACACTGTATCGCAACCCCTACTCCCAGGCCTCTCAGCCCTACACAGGCTGATTGGATTTGTGCCAGCTGGTGCAGATCCGAGTAGCCCCATAGGGTAGGGTGGGATGTTAGGCGTGGTAAAATAGCCTTTTACCCCAAGGTGACCCCCAGCAGCTTCCTAATCTGCATTGGATACATGGCGTAGGTGTACAGGTGCAGGTTACGACTGCACTGTAAAATATCTAATTTTATTAGTTTACATTTTCTTCCATGTTTTGACCAGATATTTACTGTCAAAGAAATATCAAAAACAGCTTTTTACCCCTTTCACTTTGTGATTTTTGAAACTAATACAAATTAACAGTTTAAAAGTTATACACATTAATATTACATACATGTATTTCTTAATATTTATATAATATTTTTGTAACGAAATGGGCAAGTAACAATAAAAATGTATGCAATTGTTCTTGTCTTGAGGCTCTCAAACATTTGAAGTTTATCGTGTTAACTCTTATGTTTGACCCCCTCTATTTTTAAAACACCAGTGTGTGTAAGAAATGATTTTTTTTAAGAAACCACTTCAGGTCCTCAAAAAGTATACTTTTCACCCAGAATGAAGTGTGGGAGGTTTTGGAGGAGATGAGAAGTGGGAGAGGGAGAATAAATGGATCCATATCATCTTTTTACATGGAAGGAAAAGTGCAGCAAGATCAGATACAGATGAATGGTGAAGTGGCTGCCTGCACTTTTCTTAAAATATCTGTATTTTGGTAGATCTCCAAAAGCCTGGAACCGCCCAATCTAGTGCTTTCGGGGTGGGTGGCAGATATATGCAGAAAATAATATATACAGAGAAAATAATAAATAACACTGAATGAATCATCTGTACTAGCCAACAATACTATTCAGTTTAGAAAAGATACAATTATAACACAAAGAAAAAATAAGAATACTCCCACAACCAAAATCTGACTTTTGACTGAACTTTGTATACTCCTGGATTGTACTCTCCTGTATTAGACTATATGGTAACCAATAATTAATCTACTGCTAGATTAATTACCAGCATATGTAAAACATCTAATGGCTTGTCATTACATACATATCTTTACTACCTCAAGCCACAAAGATTCCTTCCTCTATTTGATTGAGGTAAACACTAATAAGTTCCTTATTTACTTTAGTAACAGAACTAATAGTTTGCTGTGAATGACACTCATTACATAAACTTTGTGAATGGATACCAGCAACCAGTATAAATTATGTGGCATATTTTTAGCACTTCTTTATGCACTTTTATTTATCTATTTAAGGGATTTTTACATGGACTTTCTCAAGATACAAGGCAGTTTACATTGGCAGGCTGCTCATAAACCCCATTGTATGGTTTTTAAAAGTCATCCAAAACAGAGAAATGATATTAAAAGCATTATCCATAAAAGTATACAAAAATGCAAGTGGCTGGTTTTGGTTTGGTTTTACAGCAACCAGAATACCTGCAGCAAAGAAGGTTCTCGCTTGGGGGAGGGAGCCAAGACCACTGATGTACTACAATTCACTTGTTAAGAGTATAATTTTCAGGTCTGATTAGGAGGAGCAGTGCAGCCTATAATTAGGTCATGAGAAATAGCATGTGCTTCCAGGAGAAGGCTATTAAATAGCGTAGGATAAGAACTAAAAACCTGGAAGATCTGGCTATGCTGTTAGTCATTTGGAACAGATGAATGCTTTTCTCAAGAAGGGTGTTGTCCACCAACCAACTCTGTTGATCCCACAGACTAAGTAATGATGCCATCTTTGACCAGAGAACAATCTGAATGTAAAGGCAGGAGGTCTGGTCTAGAGGGTAGAGCCTCCGTTTGCCTGAAGATAACAGCTGAAGGTCGCCAGTTCGAGGCCACCGGCACCGTGAACGGCGAGACCTTGAAGCAGCTGACAAGCCAAGCCGAGTTTTTCCATCTGCTCTTTGGCCACCCTTCAAGTGAGATATGAAGGATTGTCAGCTTGCGTGGGAGGAAACTGGAGGCCAGAATGTGATACCAGATCATTAAAGGATCCATCTGAAATGTTGTAGTTCTTGAAAGACAGAACCTTCTTCAATTGTAAAAATCCCTATAGGGATTTAGTATAGCCTACCTGTGTAAACCGCCTTGAAATAAAGTCTGAGGACAAATCTGACGACCATGAAAGGCGGTATATAAATACCTGTATTATTATTATCAAAAAGGGGTTTTTTTTGTTTTAATGCCCAAATGACAACATTTATTTTTCACCTTTTTATACCTTCTACCAGCTTTTCACCTTTCCCCAAGGAGCTCAGGGTGGTGTATTTAGTTCCTCCCCTCTGTCCTCACAACAACCCTGTGAGGTAGGTGAGGCTGAGAGAGAGTGATTGGCCCAAGGTCACCCAGGATCGAGCAGGGATTCCATGGCCAAGCAGGGATTTGAACCAGGAGTATGTTCCAGGTATAAGTCCAACTCCCAAACCACAACACTATCCTGGCACCAACATGGCATGCAACTCTTATCCAATATTGAAAGCACACATAGATAGTAAATAAAGAGCACAATGTCACATATCTACATTTTAAATGTAGTGCAAGTGTAACAGATACTGGGTGAGAAATACTACATCACAACAATCCCTACTTAGCATTATAGTACATATTAGCTTTCAAAGCATTTTGCATGCCTCTTCTCAAAAATCCTGACAATAACTCTGAAAGAACAACTATTCTCAATCCGGTCTTTAGTTGTAGCAGAGAGGACCAGAGAAAACATGTTGTGGACCCAAGCATAGTTACAACACGGTTACACTCACATACAAAGAAGCAAACTGGTGCCACGGTCCCTAACGCTTGCCCTTCGGAAAGACTACACTAAGCCTTATTTAACCTCCTTGGGAGGGGCAGACTGAAGGGAAGAAAATAAGGGCCTGAATAAAAATCATCTAGCAAGTTAATAGCTAAAGGGACATTTGAACCTAGAAACTCATACCCTCACAATTTCCTATCGACTGGGGTTGACTGTTTAAGACTTTTGTGCAGATATCCTTGAAGAATTTGATTACTGCTCCCCTGACCAGAATAATTTGCTCCCCCACCCCCGCTGCATTTAAACACAAAAAATCCACTACCTTCTGTTCCTACATTGGATAAGCCATCACAGACCCAATGGGTCTCCTTGGACCTGTGCCACCTCAGGATGTGACACAAGTCTGAGGTGAACAAAGCGGCTTGGAGCCACTCCGCGCTGCTTGGGGAATGGGGTTAGGATCCAGCATAACTGCCAGGTCCCAGCTCCGCCTTCTGCTCCCCGCCCACCACACTCTGGAATGCCCTCTGCTCACCCCATCCCCCACCCCAGAACACCTCCCTCCCGTCTCCTTCCAGCACCCCTGCATTGGCAGAGCTTGGCTGATGCAGCCTTCCCTCTCCGCAGCGACACAAAGGCTGGATGCAGCCTCCGTGGGCCAATGTGTGTCCCTGCACCGACCCAGGCAACACACAAAGAGGTGCAAACATACGGCACATTTGCTATCCTCCAGGGCCAGTACAGGGGACTTGCACCAGCCCAGATTGCATTTAGGATTACGCCTCATGTCAGCTTAAATTTAAAAAAAGAAATTTAATAGTGAAAAAAAATAAACACTCTTTGACTAATGAAAATCCACAGAGTGCACTAACAGAATTGTTCCCTGGGTGCAATTTGCTGTTTTACCATCTCTCACTCACTCCCAGAAGAAATTTGAATTTTACAGCAACCCAAAGGCCATAAAGTATGGGATGACTGCTAAACAAGGTGCACTGTAATTTCACAACCTCATGCTGGAGCCACCTTTAATAACCACACCTTCATCTTAAAAGCTGGGAAAATAATTCCACTTAAAGATTACATCATGAAGTTTACTGCTTGGCATCATTAAGAGATCGGAAGCCTAAAGCAAAGCAAGTTTTAATCAGAGAGGAAGTGTTCAGTTTTTAAAAATATTCAACAGTGTGTTTCAACTTTCATCATTTAACGCTCTTCTTACTCTGGACATACACTACAAAACATCTATACCTCATATTGTTGTAGGCCCACTCTTTCATACTACAAAGTCTCAGATTACAGCATGATTGCTTTGTGCTACCAAACCTAATGTGGACATTAAGAACTAAGCCTGTACATAACTCTGAACCTTCATTACATAACACCACCTTTTGTTCTGTTGCTTGGGTCAAATTTGAATACCACCATCCACCTGACCTACACGATTTAAAAAAAACAAGGTACCCATGTCCCATTGAGCTTTTCTTTTCCACATATTCACATGGAGAGCACAATGTCCAACCTTTCCCTAATCACATGATTAAATCATGTGGTATTCCAGAAAATGCCAGAAATAGAAGGGCATTGCCATGCTCAAACATCCTGGGAACTTCTCAATTAGACTACTGCAACACGTTCTACATGGGGTTACCCAAGAAAGCTGTTCAGAAATTTCATCTGAACCAAAATGTGGCATATTTATTAATCAAATAATTGCTTATGTCTCTGGTCACACAAAATACTACGCATTGTCTCATTCTTAAACCTTGTAGCAATCTTGTTCAGATTTTTTTCCAGGGATGTGAAATAAATTCTTAGTAAAAGTTATATTTTACTTGTTGCTGACACCTAACAAAGTGTCAGAAAGAAACTCCTCTTAATCCGCATATCTCAGAGTTTGAGATACTTTTCAGGTTCTGACATTAGCCTGTTATGTTCACTATATGTAAAATAATCTGTGTGTTTTGACTAACTGGAGACAACATTTATAATTTTAAACAAAATCAGACCTATGTCTATGGCATCTGGATGACACAGAAGCTCCCTCGGAATGCTGAGGAATCACAGAAGTCTCCGATTACAGAAAGGCCCAACATGGTGGAAAAATGGACCAAAAAAGAAAATTAGAAATTTTCACCATAGGAGCTGAAGATTAATAATATTTTATACATCCTCCAAAGAAAACAACTGCCTGAAGCTCGAAGGCATTCTCAATAACAGCAAGCAAAGAAGCTGATTCAATACTGAGTCAGAAAAAGTCTACTACCCTAGTGAAGCAACTACCCTAATTTATTATTCCTGGAGGTACTCACTTGAGTATATAGTAAGCCTAAAGACAGCAGCACTCTGTATGTGGTTTCAGGCTGTGAATTTAACAAGGAGGAAATGAGTCAGTGGACTATGAGAGATGATCAACAGTACTTCATGAGTTACAGATGCATTATCAGAAGGAGTAGAAAAGAGAAACTTAAAAGCCACTGACATTGAAGGAATTCATACGGATGACTAAAACACAGCCAGAAAATCTGTATGCACAGCTGGTAAATGGATTCAACTTAAAACCATGATCTTTGCTACCCATAGCTAGGGACAGATCATGGTTTGGGCATCCAACAAGCAAACAGACAACCAGCTTTTGTGATGGAGTAATAGTTTTAACTGTGGTCCATCAATGAATTCTGATGTTATAGGAAACCACAGTTATCACAAACTTGCTACATAGCAGCATCAAACTGCAGTTTCAAATCCTGATTTATCAACCCAGACAAAAGATAGTTCATGGGCAGGTTCAGAAATTAAATCATGGTGTAAATCATGATTTTACATTATGTCTGAATCCAGCCATAGGTCACACAAGCATGCACACAGACTTAATCGTGTTGAAGTCCAATTAATTTCAATAGAGGTTAGGGCCTTAGACATTGCCACAGACCCTATACATACACCTCAGCGACAAGCTGTCCAATAAAGTAACCCACTACTAGAATGCACATAGTAAAGTATTCTGCAAAACTCACCACTTCTTTAATGTTCAAATCAACTGCTAAAGATTTAACATCAACTGCCCCAGAACCACAGCGGTCTAACTTCAGTCAAGACTAACAGTGAATTCATATGGCATTTTTTGTAACTGTTCATGACAAACTGATTTGTTCATTTCCCAAATATGCAGCTTGTGTTGAAGACGCAAATGAAGCAAAATTTAATGGTGAATTCAACTGATGAAGGAGTCACAGTATCAAGAGGACATAAAAATTCCTCTTCTCATATTTATCTCCTACATACTTACTGAACACAGCAGGGAACATAAACGCATGCTCTAAACACTTTGTCTTCTGATGTGCTCAAATGGATGTGCATTTAACTTTCATGGGAAGGGGGTCTTTGGCGTGAATACCATTGCTATAGAAACCCTCAAAGCCAGGGTTATCTACCCCTCCCCACCCATAAGCCACACACAAAACACAGGTTACATATTGACTCTTTGCCTTCCTAGTCCATGTTCATGGGTAGTTCAGTAGGTAGTCACATTTCTTCACCCAGCAGATGCTACTGTGAGTTTGACTTTTAATAAGAATCTCTGGGGTTTGCTGTCCTGGGAAAGGAGTTTTCCCCAGATAGCCCTCCTCTGCCTGGTCTTTGAGGCCTGAGATGATGGCAGCAGAACCAAAAGTTCTTCCTTGTTCAGAACCTTCCTTCCTTCCTAGCTGTTGCAGAGGCATCACTTTGCAGCTCAGCAGGTGCAAGGTGCAAAAGGGACACCTTAGAAGAAGCAGTGCTGCTGAAAGGGCAACCCACATAATAATTGGGCTCTCCCAGCATCACCCTTTCAGGAGTGCAGCTTCTGTCCAGGCGTCATTTTGCAGCTCAGACCAGCTGATGACAGCCCTGGGAGAGCCCAGTTATCACAAGGGCTGAATAAAAAGTTACCACAGGCCATATCTGTTCTTGCGTTTGACAGCCCTATACAACACACTATTCTTGGTCCCCAACCAAGCCTACTCCAATACAGCTTGCAACTAACCCTAATGAAGAGAGGACAACAAAGGATCATTCAAACCAAACTGTTACCATTTCAAGACACGGAGAAACTCCTAAACATAACCCATCCTGTTGAAATCATAAATGTAAGTAGCTAGTCGAGGATTGACATGTAGATAGCAGATCTACATTGGGAAAAACAATTTTTTTTTCTCCTTTACGCAAGATTTTAATAGAGTTACATGCTGCAACAATGCCTGATCATTCCACTTGTTATTGCTAGCCTAATCACCCAAATCCTCATTGGGATCTGATCAATTTCATGGTTCAAGGTAGTTGTGTAATAATGGCTTCAGGGTTTCACAATTGATCTGTATGTTTATTTCTTCATTTCTACAAAAATAGGCGATGAATCAGATACACCCACCACTGTAATTAAATTTCTGCAGATCCCATTAAGTCAAAGGACATGATGAAGTTAAACCACTAATGGGGGGGGAAGGGTTAAGGAGAATGGAAGAGCATTCATAAAACAAACCCAAGACCACAAAAAACTCTCTGTTCCTGGAAACAGATTCTTATGCAAAATAAATACATACAGTGGGCCCTTGGAATCCATGGGAGAATCCATTTCAGAACACCCATGAATACCAAAAATCATGGGGGGGGGGGGGGGCGCACCACAATTGCTTACCTGGAGGCCGCACCTGGCTCTCCAGAGGTTGCATGTAGCTTCCCAGCCTCCTTGGAACTCTTCCCGGCCATGACTGGAAGCTACTTCGAGTCACGTCAAGGAAATTCTCTGAGACTCTCAAATCCAAAAATACTGAGCTCATGGATAAGGAGGGCCAACTCTACTCCATCTAGATGCTCTCATGAGAGCAGTTTAGGGACCAAAGCTGTAACTTAAGTTTTTTTTAACCAGTGAATAAAAAAACTAGTTTTGTGTGCGCGCACATGCTCTTCCCCCCCCCCCCCGGTTTAGTACAGCAGCTAAGAGTATGAACTGAGAAATAAATAATAATAAATAACAATACAGGTATTTCTATACCGCCTTTCTTGGTCCTCAGATTTTTCCTTAGACTTTATTCAAGGCGGTTTACATAGGCAGGCAATTTAAATCCCCATAGGGATTTTTACAATTTGAAAGAAACTTTCTATCTATTGTGGTTTCTATCTTTCAAGAAACCACAACATTCAGATGTTTCTTTCTTGATCTGGCCTCCATACTCCCACGCTCAGAGCAGATGGAATAGCTCGGCTCGGCTTGTCAGCTGCTTCAAGGTCGCACGGTGCCGGTGGCCTTGAACTGGCGACCTTCGGATGTTATCTTCAGGCAAATGGAGGTTCAACCCTCTAGACCAGACCTCCTGCCCATAGTCAATATCACCTTAGCTTGAACTCACTGGGTGGCCTTTAAGCAAAGCAATTTTTTTTTTCACTTCTATCTTCCTCTCCTGCCTGCAGCACTGGGTACTGACCCACCTTCAGACAGGTTGTGCAGGTTACTGAGATAATGCATGAAAAGCACTTTTAAACACTTTTGCAAGTGCCTCATAATGCAAAACATCACTTCCACTACAACAGACGCACTTATCAGTCTCCCACCTCTAACCAACCAGATGCTGTATACCAAGGGTGGTCAAACATGCTTAACATAAGAGTAACATATGATAAACTTCAGATATTTGAGAGCTGCAAGAGAAATGTTTGAGAGCCAGAATATTTCAAGAAGCATTTACATTCTTAAATATATTTATTCTCCATAAACAGTAAACATGTTTCAGTCCAGTGGACTCTCAGTTTATAGCAAATAAATAATCATAAAGCTTTAAAATTTAGTTATTTGATTTTTCTCTGTAAACCGCTTTGTGAACTTTTAGTTGAACAACAACAACAGTATTTATATACCGCTTTTCAACAAAAAGTTCACAAAGCGGTTTACAGAGAAAATCAAATATCTAATGGCTTCCTGTCCCAAAAGGGCTCACAATCTAAAAAAATGCAACACCAGCAGACAGCCACTAGAAAAGATACTGCTGGGGTGAGGTGGGCCAGTTACTCTCCCCCTGCTAAATAAAAGAGGAGCACCCACTTGAAAAAGTGCCTCTTAACCAGTTAGCAGGGGTTAACTGGTTGAAAAGCGGTATATAAATACTGTTAACAACAACAACAACAATAAAATTTCTTATTTGCCTTATTAATTATGATGCAAAGAGGAGGTCAGCCAACATATTTCTGAGAGTTGTACATTATATGTTAAAGAGGCACAAGTAGCTTGGAAGTCACAGTTTGGTCACCCTTGCTACAAGCCATGCCCCCCCCCCCCCGCCTGAATATCAAGATCCCCTTTAGCTATCATGGTATATAATACAGAGATCTGTATTCGTGAAGACATCAAATTCATGAAATAAATGGCTTGAAAAGCGTGGTAATTACTGCATTTTGGTAGTGAGCTTCATATATAACAAAGTGAATAGGCCCAGAGGTTGTCCCGCCACCATTCATAATTATTGCTGCAAACACATAACACACACTATAAGATGTGGGAGGCATGCATGACAGACAACTAGGGCCTGGATGGCCAAAGTATCTCAGAATCTGAAGTAGTTCATGACAGATGACTCAAGTTAAACTTGCATCTGTTCTCTTCCAGTACTTCTACTCCAAGTATATAACTGTATTTGGACACCGGACCATGCTTGTATGGGGGAGGGAAAGGCATGTCAATACCCCATGGAAAAGGAATATACAGGCGCAGCCTATTTATCCACGGATTTTTTATCATCGGATTTGTCTCAATGGGGTGCGGGAACCAAAAATCACACACAGCTTTGCCTCCTTTGCACTGTGCTGGCATCTCACTCCATTTCCAGGCAGCCCAAAACACTGCAACAGGCTCTGCCTCACCCAGGCAGGGAAATAGCCCTGGAGCCCTGGAAGAGGTTCCCCTTGCAAAAGAACAGTAACACTTCTGGAGCCCCTGAGCCAGCAAAGAGGCTGAAGAGGGGAAGGGGGGGGCCGAAAATCTCTGTAGCCAGAACACATGCAGCAAGGTGGAGCTCTCTCATTCACTCTCACTCACTCACTCACACTCACACAGGGGCAGGTGTGGTAGCAACAGAGGGGATTGCTTTAAAAAACCAAGGGAGTGTTTGCCAAATTCTCCCTCCATTGAGATGGTGCAGGCAATCACAAGCAAGCCTTCCCACCAAGCAAAGATATAGCCTACAATCCTCTCCACACTTGCCTGGGAGTAAGCCCCATTGACTACAATGACTATTGACTACAATGGGGCTTACCTCTGAGTAGAAATGCATAGGGCTGGACTGTGAAAGAAGCGGGACAGCTGGCAACGGGCAGGGCTGAGTACGGAGCGGAGGGGAGGGGATTGATAACAGCTGCCTTAGTTTCCTTCCATCCGGAAGTGTCAGGCTGCAGTGTATTTGTGTAACTCTATGGAATTTAGCACAACGCGTTTAGCACAATCACGCCAAGTCACAGAATGGAACTAATGTGGATAAATAGGCTCCACCTGTATATTTCGAAAGGCTATGAATGCAAGCTTTTTCCACAATCCACAGAAACGGATAGTA
Source organism: Tiliqua scincoides (assembly GCF_035046505.1). NCBI lineage: Eukaryota > Metazoa > Chordata > Lepidosauria > Squamata > Scincidae > Tiliqua > Tiliqua scincoides. The sequence continues at coordinate 21,971,747 of NC_089827.1, read as the reverse complement.
ATCTCCTGCTACCCTCCTCTTTCAAGGCATTAGGGTCAAAACGTGAATTTCTAGGAGAGATAAATATATTCAGTCCAGACTTGCAGGCTCTATCCAGCAACAGCAGTTTAGAAGGCCAAGCTTTTGACGCACAAAGACAAGAAAAGCAAACCACAATCCCCTTAAAAGTTCCTATACTGCCATTTCTCACAAACTCTGACCACCAAGAACAAGGAGCAGAGTCCTGGATTTTGGCAAGGTGGTCCAAAACCGTCACTCCACCATAAAACCCTCCTTGGAAGCACTGAGCAAGCCACTGCCACGCAATCAAAAGTTTGGGGAGCTTAATGAAAAAAGAACATAATTGTACATCATCCTGATTCTCTTAGAAGGTAGTCCAAAGTCAGGAGCCAAAGAATCACAAGTCTGGTTTTTCATGGCAAAGAGGAATTTTGGGTTTTTTCAAACCACTTTTGAAACTGAGGATTGGAGTCTGCTGTTGAAAGGAAAGGAGAACAAGACATTGGCCACTAAAGGACCAATTTGGATCACATCCTATGTATGTAAATATATTATTACAAGCATAGGCAAATATAGACATTTAGTGCATGTGCTCTAGAGGGGCTGATGCCTTTCCTAGAGGTGTGAGGCTGGCTGCTGGTAAAGACAGAACACTGAAGAAGATGGACTCTTGGTTTGATCCAGCACTACAGCTCTTATGTTTTTAGACTCCACAAAGAGTACTATGGTTGACCACAGAAATATGGAAAGCTGAAGCAAGTTCACCATATTACTGCTCTATTCAGTGGTGCTAAACATACAATACAGTAAAACTGAACTGGGATGATAAACAACCCAACCAATATCTTTAGTAGCCAGGATCTAACAGGAGTGGCATGATGCATTATTTTTAAACTCCAAAGGTCAGGAGAGAGTTCCATTAGATAAAAGATCCCAGATTAGCTCAGCATGTCTCCTTAGCCCCCTTGAATAGCCATCAGATCACATCACTTCATCTTCCAATCTAGTTAAGGTCACACTGTATTTGTTCTATTATTTGGCAATGTGGAGGGGAACAAAAATGGCAGCTTCTAACGAAAAGCATTCCTTCTTCCAATTCATACAGGGTCCATTTATTCTGTTAAATACGATGATAAGTTCAATGAAATAAAATAAGTGTTTACCTAGTCTGTGTTTTCAGACAAAAGGAAGAACAGCAGACTAAATTATCCTTCCAGCAAACAGGAAGCCCAGAAGTAGTAGCATACCTAAAAAAAAAATATCTCAAGTTAGTACTAGGCATGATCCAAAAACATATTTGTATTTCCTGTCATCCAACACATACATTGAAAAAGGAAATACACATAAGAACCGATTAAGAGAGAGAGAGAGAGAGAGAGAGAGAACGAACACTCATACATCCTTTGGGAAATCAATGACTCATTATCAACATCAGTCATTCTCAAACTTTTAGCACCAGGACACACTTTTTAGAATGAGAATCTGTTAGGACCCACCGGAAGTGATGTCATGCCAAAAGTGACATAATCAAGCAGGAAAATTTTGAACAATCCTAGGCTGTAATCCTGTGCACACTTACCCGGGAGTAAGCCCTATTGACTATCGTTGTTAAAAGCACCTACATGGTAGCCTCATGGTAGTTCAAAGTACAGCGTCACATTTCCCCAAATGCAGTCACATAACATGGCAGCATCAAGTCGAATAGATTAAAAATAAAATATTGAAATGAATGGAGACCCACCTGAAATGGGCTCGCAACCTACCTAGTGGGTCCTGACCCACAGTTTGAGAAACACTGATCCATGTTGTCTGCTCCTACCAGTCATGATTCCTTTTTCATGTCACCATTAACTTAAAAACCCAAAGACAATTCAAGGGGCAGTAAAAGCAATCAAGTTTCACTGGCTCCTGCTGCAGTATCCTTACAACACTGAGAAAAAGACACAAAGATTTTGGAAGCAGCAAGCCCATATATCTTGCCTCACAAGTTATCCACGCAATTAGCAAACACACAATATCAAAAATGCAAGCGACAGCTTGTTCTGTTTGTAGACTAGAGGGCTTCACAAACTTAAAAAAAAAATTCCATTAACAATAGCTGCTGTCCAAAGGATTTGCAAACAAATTAACTGACAAGATAAATTCCCTAAGAACAAGTCTCAACTTACCTTGTTTTCAATCAAAATACTTAAAATATCTGTTGCATCCAGAGTGGCACTATACTTACTGTTTAACTCTGCAAGTAGCCATGTCATTTCAGGGCTCACACTTTTACTATAACTAGCGGCTGAAATAGCCAGTGGAAGACATAATAGTTGTAAAAAAATACTTAAAAGACAGTATGAACAATTGCAGTAGTAGTTCCATGTAACTACTTTTATTCTCTGGTTTGAAATGGTTAGAAAGCTTGTAAATGGCTCACTAATATTTGATCTTTCACACTGCATTTTCAAATTTGAGTATGAAAATACAGTATTGTTTTTCTTTTATTGTACTTTGCTATGCTTTCTTTTTTTTTAAATTAAAAAGCAGTTGAACAACTAGTTTGGGCTTCAGGATCTTTTATAATTTCAATCTCTCATCCTTTCTTTAAAGCCCTCTTCCTTCAAGTTTTCTGACAATAAGACTTAACTGGTAATAACTTAACCAAGACTTAACCAATAATAACTGGTATGTGTAAAACCGGCCTATTTTTAAAGTAAAACCAATTAGTGAAAGAAGTTTCACAGATCTAAACCTGAATAACTAACAAAGTCAATTACAGGATAAATGCGACAAGCCAAGCTATAGAGATCCAATGGAGTAGCCACTTGAGGAAATCCTGTACACACACAGTTTGTTTTCTTTTAAGCACAAGTGGCTTGATAGTTCTGCATGAACTTTCCAGCAATGGATTTTTACTGGTTTCTATAACTGCAGAAAGGGTCACTATTTAAAAGAAAACTTTACTGCCTATATTCACTGTCCAATGTATAACATATTGCTTCCCATCCCCTTCCCTCAATGTCCCATTTTCTTCTCCCATCTCATATTCTCTTTCTTTAGCTTTTATCAGGCATGCATAAATCCACCCATCAGCTTGGCAGACTTAAGTGCTCACCCGAGATGCACCACTTGGCTCCACACAGGTACCCTTTCTGAAGGACCAATTTCCACCATCATTTTTGAGAAGGGAAGAAACTGTGGTAATATGGTAATATGGCTGTGGTAATATGCATGATACAGAGTCATTGGGGGATAATGCTGTAGTCTTCAGCTGTTTCAGCTCTGCAAACTATTCTCACACCCAAAGTGCAGAAGATCTGCTTCCCTTAGACCAGGGGTGTCAAAACTTTTTGGCAGGAGGGCCACATCATCTCTCTGACACTGTGCTGGGGGCCAGGGAAAAAAAATTAATTTACATTTAAAATGTGAATAAATTTACATAAATGAATATATTAGACATGGAATAAGAATGAATGCTCACAATAGCTCAAGGCCTATAAAAGGCCAGCCTTTTCTTTGCTGCTGCCACCACTTCACAGACATGAAACAGCAAGCAGTGGAGGGAGCCTTCAGTCCGCAAGTAAGAGGTCAGTCAGCCCTCACACCGAGATTAGTCGGGCCAGTGTAGGCTCTAGCAAGTCTCCGGAGGTCCAGAGGCTCATTGGAGACTGAGGGCTCCCCAAGGGCCAGATTGGGGGTCCCTGAGGGTCGTAAATAGCCCCCGGGCTGGGGTTTGAGCAGCCCTGCCTTAGACAAAGACATGGAAGGTCTCACACTAATGTACCGACAAGCATATCAAGTACACGGAATGAAGAGGACATGAGGATCAGCTTCCGGATGTATCTAACAGGACAAAATACAGTATACAGGTTCAGCCTTGTTATACACAGATTTTTTTATACACAGATGACTCAACACGAATGGCCACTGCAAATGAGAAGGAATGTGCTGATCCCTGGAGAAAGGGAAAAATGCATACCTGTAAAATCAGTTTAAAAAACTGAACAGTCCTTTAACAACAGCCTCCTTAATGAGAGAGAGAGAGAGAGAGAGAGAGAGAGAGGGGGGTCAGCTGGCTGAAAATTCATCAATCCTTCTCTCTCCTGGCGATCCCTCCCTTCCCTCTGAGCAAATGAAAGAAAGGTGATCACTTTGCATTGGTGAAGGGAGGGGCTGAGTGAAGCGCCTTTGCAAGCACTTGGAGGAGGACTGATTGATGGATTGTCTTCTTAATGACTCTTATCTTACATCACAAAGGTCAGCAAAGCTGTTTTTAAATCACCGAAGCAAAGGGACTTCGATTTTTAAAATTGATTTGCTATAGTGCATTTTTTGCCATCCACATGAGTGCTTGGAACAGAACGCACGCAAATAATGAGGCTCAACCTGTACACAGTATTCATACCAATATGAATTATTAGACAGATACAAACATGTCCTGTCACAAGACACACAACTCCTGGCCCTGCCTATATACAAACCTAACATGAATCAACCCTCAGGACTTCTTCAAAATGCTACTTTTTTTAGAGTTACAGACACCTAAAAATTTAAAGTGTAAATGAACCGTTTTAAAAGAACACATCATGCTGGTGAAGTCATAGGACTGGCTGCATTCCCAAAAGGGCATTCCTGAGGCAAACCAGGGTTTGTGGCTGTGTGTGAAACAGCCCTGAGGTAGGAATTTAAGAAGCAGAACTGGAAACACAGGTAAAAGATGGTAAAATAGCTAAAGACAAAGTTTTAGTTGCAGAAGAAACTATGCAAAATTAATTCCTAAATAAAAAGCTGAAGTTTTCTCAAGGGTAGTTATTCTGTCCAAAATAAAAGTAAAACCACCACCACTTTGGCTGCTATCCACGAACTACTCACTCTGGAAGACTCTTGTAATACTCTGAGGGATTTCAAAAAGACTAGTCTAGCATACAGAGTTGGTGGACAGCAGCCAAAATACTGTTGTTGCTGTTAGTCTGGAACGCTTGCCCAATGATCTGGGGCAAGCTATGGGGGTTAAGTCAATTTTACCCTCAGTTCATTTACCTTAAAAGATAAACAGTCACTAAGAAAATAGCTCCTTCTAAACTGGAGGGGGGACACGATTCAGAATCTCTCTCTCTCTCTCTCTCTCTCTCTCAGGGACCCAACCTCAGATCTATCAACACCACAACTGGTTACTTCTCTACAGTTCTGCCAAAAACACTCCCTCTCTGCATTCAGCAGGACAAAATGAATCATTGTGTACACTGCATCCCATGACAAATAACATCTGAATTCAGCATCATGGATTTGTACTAAAAAAAAAGAAAAAAAGAAATCTTACATTTTAAAATCTTATTACAACTATGCAAATCTCTCATATTTTATTTATATCTAACTACAGTATTGTACAGTTAGGCAAGCAAGCTTTATGCTAATGTTTACAAGCAAGTTGCTTTCTCTCAAGTCATGTACAGACTGACCCCAAAGCCTTCTGGAATGCCTACATGATGCTCACTCCCTTCAAATTCTCTCTTAAACCCTGCTTCCCTTTTGTGAAATCTTTGGCATCATGCCTTAGTTCTCATGTGCTCAGTGGCACAGCACATCGTTTTGACTGAGCAAGGTCACAGATTTGGTCTCTCTTTTCACCTTAGCTCACAAATGACAGTGATAAGAAAGAACCCAAGACTTTCCCAACTTAACTCAGCAACTGTGATCCACAAACTGTTGCTTTCTGAGCTGTAACTATGGCTGATGCGCTGTAAAGCAATTTGCAAGTGAGGAGCCTAAATGGCTCCCTAAAGGCTGAATCAACTGAAAGAGTACTGTGAAGCATCCAGGTTGCCCCTTCTTGCATTAGCTTTACTCTTCATGGTTCAGCAAATACCTGGCAGCTACACTAACAGACGGCACCAAGCTATCATGCTGTGCCAATTGTTTAAGGCACTAAGGATATTGAGAAGTTCTTTTACATGGGATGGGAAAAGAAGAGGAATATCAAACCCTCTCTTGGCACTGGTACCCTGTGATGCCAAGAGCAAAAGAATATTTCTAGAAGACTACTTTTCTCAGATGTGTTATGTGCCCTGGGAACTTGCTATGCCTGAACATTTCTGCTCATGCATTATAAGCCACCTATGGTGTACATGCTGGCTTTTCTTAATATGTAATGCAAGCCAAACGTTCTACTAAGATTTTGAGAACAAGCCTCTACTATAGTGCTTCCCAAACCTTTTAGCGCTGGGACCCACTTTTTAAAACATCATTCTATCGGGACTCACCTAGGTTTATTAGACTTTAAAAAAAAATCTAGGATGACATTTATTTATTTATAAGTAATAGCCACCCAAAAAAAGATGCTCCATCATTTATCTCCCTGTATTTTCACATGCTTGCAAGAACTGCAGGAGATCAGTTTGCAAGGCACTAAGGCCTTTCCAGGGCAATTATATAAGGTTTTTGAATAGGCTGCTATGGGACCCATAGTTTGGGAACCACCACTCTACTATGAACACACTGAGGCATGCAACTACCTCTCTGTCCCATCACAATTCCTGCACTATGGGGAAATATTAACTTAATAATAATAATAATAATATTAATAAAGTAACAGTATTTATATACCACTTTTCAACAAAAAGTTCACAAAGCAGTTTACAGAGGAAAAACAAACAACTAATGGTTCCCTGTCCCAAAAGGGCTCACAACCTAAAAAGATACAAAAGAGCACCAGCAGACAGCCACTAGAAATGACACTGCTGGGGTGAGGAGGGCCAGTTACTCTCCTCCTGCTAAATAAAAGAGGAGCCCCCACTTGAAAAAGTGCCTCTTACCCAGTTAGCAGGGTTTACAGGGTTGTTTTAAGAATAGTTGATATAAATGAAGTATGGCTGCCTCAATCTGCAAGGTTTGATTTTCAAAAAGCATATCAAACTTTTACTGGCATATACTATCATTCCAAGCCTATCTTCAATCAGAACTATTTCCTATCAGGGAAAGAGATGTACTGGGGGACAGGTGCTCCAGTTCTGGGATTTGAGAATGGGTCTCCAACTGAAAGCAATGGACACCATCCACAGTGTGATGATCATTCAGATGCAAATCGAATTTCCATATAGTTCCTAAAAACAAGGCTGTCCCAGGCATTCTGGGGACTTTTCATCAGTATCCAACACAACAAAGCAGAAGAGTGGGAAATGACATGGGCATAAACAGACAGATTTCACAAAACCCTAATATAAAGCATTCCAAGCACTCTGAAAGGCATATTGTTATGAATTCACTGAAGAGGGGCCAGATGCACATGACATCTGCACATCATAGTTTGCAGATTACTTGACTTGTACTAGAGTTCTACCTCTCCATTACAGGAAAAAAAAAACTTGGGGCAAAAATCAGGCAAGCTGGCAAGGAAACTGTTATAAACTGGAAAAGTGAGGCTCTTTAAACGCTTGTCTTAATAGGTGTTATCAACAGACTAGGTATGTATGAGCAGACAGGCTAGTAAAAGGTTATGAGAGCTAGTAATTTTTCTGGTATATTGGCAAGGCTGTTTCATAAAATGCAAGATTAGTCCCGTCCATCCCCCCATCCAACCCTGTACCCTTTCATACTGTAAACTGCCAAAATGGTGAATGCATGTGTGTATGGGGGGGAAGGGGAATGCCAGACTGACTAGTAAAAAACATGCATGTTCCAGTAATTTCTGTGGATTTTTTTTTGGCAAAGCGGCAGTAAATGTCTACTTTTGGACTTCATGTTTTATGCATCTGTACTGTCACACAGTGTTAACATAAGAACATAAGAACAGCCCCACTGGATCAGGCCATAGGCCCATCTAGTCCAGCTTCCTGTATCTCACAGCGGCCCACCAAATGCCTCAGGGAGCACACCAGATAACAAGAGACCTCATCCTGGTGCCCTCCCTTGCATCTGGCATTCTGACATAACCCATTTCTAAAATCAGGAGGTTGCGCATACACATCATGGCTTGTACCCCATAATGGATTTTTCCTCCAGAAACTTGTCCAATCCCCTTTTAAAGGCGTCTAGGCTAGACGCCAGCACCACATCCTGTGGCAAGGAGTTCCACAGACCAACCACACGCTGAGTAAAGAAATATTTTCTTTTGTCTGTCCTAACCCGCCCAACACTCAATTTTAGTGGATGTCCCCTGGTTCTGGTATTATCTGGTAGACAACTGCACTTGCAGTGCTTTTCATCGGAGTATGGATATGTACACACAAAGTTCCCTGAATGAAGTAAAAAAAAAATTCTGGCCTCAGTTATTGCTGTGGCACCTAGCAAAGGTCTTGGACAACTAAGGGCAGGCAGCAGCTCAAGTGAGTTTCTCTGGAGTTATGGTTATAGAGTTATTAAGCATGCCATATTAAATGTAATGCACAACAGCTGAATGTTTAAATCTGGATTTTATGAAGCACTCAGTTGTTCTGAGACACATGCAGGTCTCATGTGGGTTCACCACAGACTCATTATGCTACTGGAGGGATCTCATCACAATAAAAATAATAGCAAGTATCTTACTATTTCTGGACCAGGCAAGCAGTTTCATGCTAAGAATAATTTCCTTTCATTTCAACCCAGCCCAGCTTTGAGGGAATAACTCAAATTAGATGTGATGTACAAATTAAACACCATGGCTCACATGCTGAGAACTGTTCAGACAGGAGTAATTAAATCAGTCTGAAGCAAAATTGGCTGGATTATATATGTCCTACATGACACAGAGAACCTGAAGGTCCAAGCTTTGGCTACAAAAGCAGCTTGGTAGAAATTGTCAGTTGTCTAGCAGGACCAACTTTACACACCAAAAGTTTTCAGAGAACTTAAATTGTCTGCAACATCCTTCATTTTCAGGATGTTAGAAGAATAATTGGTCACACTTCGCAAATTAGTGCTAAGTGACAATTCTTGAATTCAGACAAGCCCAAAAAACACCCCAGACAAACCACTATCTCAACTATTTTGTTCTTGAGGCACAGTATTCATCCTTCCCGTCTGCTCCCCACCCCAAATTACAAGGTTGTATTTTAATATAAAATATTTTAAGACAGAGGGCTCTCCCTGGGTCAAGAGTTACATGGTCAAATATTCCACCAAGTCACCCGAGGACCTAGAGAAATAAGCAGTTTTTCAGTGCTGGATCTATGGAACTGTGAGCAAAAAGAAGATAGTCAATAGCGCTGTTCCGCAAGCATTTCCACAAGCTTTCATGAAACACTACAATCAAAAAGTTTTATAACATTATGATTCTGCTTGTGCTCTGCGTGGGCTTGTGTGAATAAATAGAACAAACCAACCATGGTGCCCTTGGCAGAACAAAGGAGCCTGGACCACATATGTATATGACCCTCATTTAGGATCAGGCACCTTCTGCCCTAAAAGTCTCCCTCTTCCACGTGGCTTGGGTTATACTGGGGATTGCGCAATAGGTACAGAGAAGAACTAGAGCCTTCTAGAAAGACATTGATTTTCTTCGTTTGCTATTCTAAAAACACTGGCTCTAGTTTAGTTCTAATAAATATCCGAAAAATATTGGACCAGACAATTGGTCAAGTTTTTTTCAACCTGTGAAATGTAGAGAGTGAAGCAGAGCTAGCAAATATTTGACTGGACCTAGATCCACTACATTTGCACACGTGAAGTTATGCATGTTCAGGCTATAGCTTGAACTTGTTATGCATGTATTGCAAAAAGAAGTGCAGAAAGATTGATTTCTTCCCCACCTTTCTTTCCTAAAATAGTAAAGCAGATTTGCTTCTGTGACCATAATATTTTCAAGCATTTGCTTCAGAAATCTCTTAATACAACAGTAAAACCTACTGAATTATCTCTGGGTGGGGGGGGGGGGGAGCTACCAAGAACATTTACCAAGATCACCCCGACAACAGAAACCAACTGTATTAACTCTTATCTTAGATTATAAATTCATGCCAGATTGCATCACAGGACAACTGGTGCAAAACCATCCATGCTACCAGCAATGATCTGATAACCACACACCTGCTGTTGTTACAGCAACATCTGAATGGCAAAGGTTAGCACTCCTTTATCAACAACTGTGTACTGCGAAACTAAAAATCGTATATAACCAGAACCCGATAGGAAGGAGGTGTGTGTGTTTTTTTAATTTTAACTTAAAGCACTCTAAGGGACAAGTTACTTGCAGGAGGCAATGCCATATTGGATGCAGAAATATTAGAGAAGCCAGTTTTAAAAGGGGCACTTTTGATATAACATTTGTCTTTTAAGACCTGTATGGAATTGTTAAGGGTCAGGGTATCTGTTAAGTTCTTTTGCTATGAAAACTGATAAGGCAGTTGAACAGAGTTTTCCCATCTCAGCATAACTGCAACGGCACAAGCTGCAGCCCTCAAACAAAGCAAATCCTTGAAGGCTCTGCCCCCACCCTGAAACACCTTTCCTATTCCTTGGAAGCCTCATTATTTTCAATAAAATCTGTCTCCAAGACAGCTGTACTTAGAACCACACACTCACAAGATATGATGGAGCCAGAGAAATACAGTGGGGGCCCCATATCCGCAGATTCACTTATTCACGGATGTGGTTCAGCCCCCTCAGCGCGCGCAGCTCTCTGGAGGCAAGCTCCATTCCCCTCGCCTCCGGAAGGGAATCTGAGCTCAGCAGAGGCAAGGGACATCCTTCCCCGGCCTTTGCTGAACTCAGAAGCAGAAAACATGTGACTTGCGGTTTCACGGAGAAGTGCATTACATATTACAAACGTCACTTGCGGTTTTTCTGTGAAACCGCAAGACACGTGTTTTCTGCCTCTGAGCTCGGCAGAGGCCAAGGAAGGACATCCCTGGCCACTGCTGAGCTCAGACTCCCTTCTGAAGGTGAGGGAAGCAGAGCTCCCCTCGACTCCAGAGGGGGACAGCCCACCCAAGACTGTGGGGACAGGCATTCATCTGTATCCACTGTTTCAGCTATCCAGGGGTTACAGAATGGAACCCCCATGGATAAGGGGGCACGCCTGTTATACTTCCAAATCCTACTTTAGGACTTTAGGACTGAACAAATCCCGACAGAGCCAAAACGCTTTATTTAGAGTACATGTTCACACCTTAAACTGTACTGAAGCAACTGGATGAGTGGAAATGCTGACAGGCAAGTGCCTCCACCATTAGGACATATGAAGTTCCACAATTCAGTTCAACTCCATCAGTCTACTTAGCCCAGTATTGTCTACTCTGGCCATCAGTTGCTTGGCAGATTTCATCTAAATCTCCTCAACTGATGATGCAAAGTGTCAAACCTGGGACTTTCTGTGTGCAAAGTTGAACATATCATATACATGCCAGAGGCAATGCCAACACCTTTGCACTCCTTTTCCTACCTTAGAGCACCATCTGCTCTCTAAACTTTGAACAGATTTGAAACTGGTTTTAATTACAGTCACTTCTTCCTATACGGGACCCTGGGAATTGTAGCTTTCTCTGACTGCTGAGAATCTTCTGTTAACAACCTAACAATTTTTACAGTACCATATTTCAATTTCTAGTCTGCCTAAAAAGCACAATAATTAAAGAGCTGTAAAGATGGTTTATATCTATAGCACAGACATGCCTCTCAAACCCATTGTGTATACTCATCACACTAGCAGGACTGCCACAGGCCCCTCAACTTTGAGGACACAACTTTTTGACAGATGTCAAGAGTGAAGCAGAGCTAGCAAATATCTGACTAGACCCAGAGCCCCAGATCTGTGCCCCAGTGTTGTTCCTTCCAGGCACCAAATACTACCTTACACAATGAGACAGGTTTAGGCAAGTGTCCTCATTCACCTGCTGTTTTTACTTTCCCAACTCGGAGGGAGGAGACAAAAGCAAATGTAGCTTAAGACATTTCTGCTTAGAGTTGAAAGCAAAGGAAAATAATGGACTTGCAAAACAGGTCCAGAAATGCAACAGGAAGAAAGAGGTACACAACATCTAACATTTATTTTTCCATTTTTATGCCATCTAGCAGCTTCAAGGTACCTAAAGGCAATTATTTCCTGCCCTCTTTGAATGACCTAGGGTAGGGGTCTCCAAACATTTTGGCCAGAGGGCCGCATCAAATATCTGGCATGATGTGAAGGGTCGGAAAAAAATTTAAATATAAAATTTAACTAACTAAATTAGAGATGGAACTTAGATGAGTGAATGAATGAATGAATGAATGAATGAATGAATGAATGAATGGGTTTATTCATTCAACCTCTCTGGCCCACAGAACACCCTCCAGACACAATCAGAGCACAGTTCTGGTCATGTTCAGTTAAGTGGGCCAAAGGCTTTCAGGGGACAAGAGGTTGGCCGCGGGCCGGAAAGAGGCTTGCTGTGGGCCCCATCTGGCCCCCGGGCCAGGGTTTGGAGACCCCTGACCTAGGGTATGGGTTTATGACAGCTCTGCACTATAAGGGGATGGGCCTTAGCTCAGCAGAACACTTGCTTTGCATGCAAGAGCTCCCAAGTTCAAACCCTAACATCTCCAGGAAGGGCTGGAAAAGCCTCCTTCCTGAAATTTTGGGGACCTGCTGCCACTCAGTGTTCGCCATGTCAAGCTAGACAGACCAAGGCCCCAACTCAGGATAAGATACCTTCCAATATTATAAATGCTTGCATTTGTCCCCCAGAATAAATTGCATTTATTCCCACTATTTATTCCCTGGAATAAAGTTTTTCACTAACTCTTATGTAGAAATTTTTAATCTAGACCAGGGGTCTCCAAACCCCGGCCCGGGCCCCAGGTGCAGCCTGCAGCAAGCCTCTATCCAACCCACAGCCAGACTTCTTGCCCCCTGAAAGCCTCTGGCCCACTCAACGGAACACGACCAGAGCTGTGCTCTGGTTGAGTCTGGAGGGTGTTCTGAGGGCCAGAGCAGTTGAGTGAATGAGCCCATTAATTAATTTATTTATTAAAGGGAGGGTAAAAAGAGTCCAATCTCTCCAGAGTGCATGGAGGCTGCTTAAAACAACAGTAATAGAGGCCCAGCAGAGGTGTATACCGCAAAGAAAGAAGGGTTCTGCTAAATCCAGGAGGGTGCCCGCATGGCTAACCAGCCAAGTTAGAGAGGCTGTGAAGGGCAAGGAAGCTTCCTTCCGTAAATGGAAGTCTTGCCCTAATGAAGAGAATAAAAAGGAACATAAACTGTGGCAAAGGAAATGTAAGAAGGTGATAGGGGAAGCCAAGCGAGACTATGAGGAACGCATGGCCAGCAACATTAAGGGGAATAATAAAAGCTTCTTCAAATATGTTAGAAGCAAGAAACCCGCCAGAGAAGCAGTTGGCCCTCTGGATGGTGAGGGAGGGAAAGGGGAGATAAAAGGAGACTTAGAGATGGCAGAGAAATTAAATGAGTTCTTTGCATCTGTCTTCACGGCAGAAGACCTCGGGCAGATACCGCTGCCCAAACGGCCCCTCCTGACCGAGGAGTTAAGTCAGATAGAGGTCAAAAGAGAAGATGTTTCAGACCTCATTGATAAATTAAAGATCAATAAGTCACCGGGCCCTGATGGCATCCACCCAAGGGTTATTAAGGAATTGAAGAATGAAGTTGCAGATCTCTTGACTAAGGTATGCAACTTGTCCCTCAAAACGGCCACGGTACCAGAAGATTGGAGGATAGCAAATGTCATGCCTATTTTTAAAAAGGGAAAGAGGGGGGACCCGGGAAACTATAGGCCGGTCAGCCTAACATCCATACCGGGTAAGATGGTGGAATGCCTCATCAAAGATAGGATCTCAAAACACATAGACGAACAGGCCTTGCTGAGGGAGAGTCAGCATGGCTTCTGTAAGGGTAAGTCTTGCCTCACCAACCTTATAGAATACTTTGAAAAGGTCAACAGGCATGTGGATGCGGGAGAACCCGTGGACATTATATATCTGGACTTTCAGAAGGCGTTTGACACGGTCCCTCACCAAAGGCTACTGAAAAAACTCCACAGTCAGGGAATTAGAGGACAGGTCCTCTCGTGGATTGAGAACTGGTTGGAGGCCAGGAAGCAGAGAGTGGGTGTCAATGGGCAATTTTCACAATGGAGAGAGGTGAAAAGCGGTGTGCCCCAAGGATCTGTCCTGGGACCGGTGCTTTTCAACCTCTTCATAAATGACCTGGAGACAGGGTTGAGCAGTGAAGTGGCTAAGTTTGCAGACGACACCAAACTTTTCCGAGTGGTAAAGACCAGAAGTGATTGTGAGGAGCTCCAGAAGGATCTCTCCAGACTGGCAGAATGGGCAGCAAAATGGCAGATGCGCTTCAATGTCAGTAAGTGTAAAGTCATGCACATTGGGGCAAAAAATCAAAACTTTCGATATAGGCTGATGGGTTCTGAGCTGTCTGTGACAGATCAGGAGAGAGATCTTGGGGTGGTGGTGGACAGGTCGATGAAAGTGTCGACCCAATGTGCGGCGGCAGTGAAGAAGGCCAATTCTATGCTTGGGATCATTAGGAAGGGTATTGAGAACAAAACAGCTAATATTATATTGCCGTTGTACAAATCGATGGTAAGGCCACACCTGGAGTATTGTGTCCAGTTCTGGTCGCCGCATCTCAAAAAAGACATAGTGGAAATGGAAAAGGTGCAAAAGAGAGCGACTAAGATGATTACGGGGCTGGGGCACCTTCCTTATGAGGAAAGGCTATAGCGTTTGGGCCTCTTCAGCCTAGAAAAGAGACGCTTGAGGGGGGACATGATTGAGACATACAAAATTATGCAGGGGATGGACAGAGTGGATAGGGAGATGCTCTTTACACTCTCACATAATACCAGAACCAGGGGACATCCACTAAAATTGAGTGTTGGGCGGGTTAGGACAGACAAAAGAAAATATTTCTTTACTCAGCGTGTGGTCGGTCTGTGGAACTCCTTGCCACAGGATGTGGTGCTGGCGTCTAGCCTAGACGCCTTTAAAAGGGGATTGGACGAGTTTCTGGAGGAAAAATCCATTATGGGGTACAAGCCATGATGTGTATGTGCAACCTCCTGATTTTAGGAATGGGTTAAGTCAGAATGCCAGATGTAGGGGAGAGCACCAGGATGAGGTCTCTTGTTATCTGGTGTGCTCCCTGGGCATTTGGTGGGCCGCTGTGAGATACAGGAAGCTGGACTAGATGGGCCTATGGCCTGATCCAGTGGGGCTGTTCTTATGTTCTTATATTATTCACTCATCTAAGTTCCATCTCTAATTTATTTAGTTAAATTTTATATTTAAATTTCTTTTCCGGCCCTCAACACCATGCCAGATATTTGATGCGGCCCTCTGGCCAAAAAGTTTGGAGAGCCCTGATCTAGTCAATACTTGACTTTCATTTTTATTCACAAAACAAGCCTCAGTAGAGCTCAGGCTTGCAAACTAAGTCCACCAAAGCCAATAGGCCACCTGTCTGTTTATTTCTCTGTTAGTCTTGTGTGAGGCAGTGATGGCCTGAATGAACCAACCTGCTTCCAATTCACAAGAGCTTCAGTCGTTTTTTGCTCACTGTCTCAAAGGCTATTCTTTCTCCCCATGTGTCCAGGCAAAGGGCCATTTACAAGACTGATAGATTACTCCAATTACTGTTGCCATCTCTTTATTATCCTTACCCATTTGTTTAACCTTAAACAGCCTCAATGACAAGTTCAGCAAGTGAATTTGTTTCTGGCATAAAAATGCACAACTCTCAAAGGGTGCAATCCTAACCACTTTCCAGCACCGACATAAGGGCAATGCAGCCCCTAGGCAAGCATTCTAGCATTCCCTTACTTTGAAGAGTTTTCTGTGAGAGCCCTCCAATTGCAGGATGCAGCACACGTCCCATTGGCACAGCTATGTCAGGGCTGGAAAGTGGGTTAGGATTTGAGCCAAAGATGCAGAAGTCCAGCAATTGCATCCGCAAATATGACCCTTAGCTGCACTCTTCACATGTCTGTCTCTCATTCTCTCCCACCTTTCATAAAGTGTGCGCCTTGAGTTGGCAGGTGTGTGCACTTGGCATAGACTCTCATGCAAGCAGAAAAAGTGTGAGTTAGTAACTCAAGTTGCTCAAAAGGTCCTCTGGGAAACTGTTATCCCTTACTTTTGTTAGGCTACTTATAGGGGTTCAATAACATGTTCTGAATTTTTGCAGGTATTTCCTTGCCTAACTAAATAGACGTCTGTGACTAACAGGAGAACTACTGCATGTTTCATGACAGTCAACGTAAATACATCCACATTTTGCTAGAGCTTGCTTTATAGGATCATCTTGTTCACTGGCATCAGTGGCAACTATCATAAAAATTATCAAAGGAAGACACTTGAAAAGACACAACAGAGAGCCTCATCCAACCATTAACATAAGTCTACTACATATTTGGAGATCCAAGTCTCTCACTCAAAGTATTAGCATAGCCTCAGAAAACTTAACTGCTGTCTAAAATGTGTAAATTTGACTTCCTGAGCATTCAAATTGGTCCATTCACTTCCCAGAATGGTTTGCCCAGTCCTACATGACACTGTTTAATGATAAGCCCTTTAATGAAAATACTATAGGAACAGGGTAGAGGCTTACAGCTGCAATTTATTTTATGGAAACAAATCTCTGATCAGCAGAGTTAGGTTTCTAGCAGTCAGTTTTGCCTTGGACATCTATCAGAAATGCTGCTTGCAATTTGCAAGGCTTCTGCAATTCATACTTTTCCAATCAACCATAAAGCAAAGAAACAAAACACTTGGGAAGCTACAAGGGTGAGGAAACAGTATAATGCCCACAAAAGAAACAATGCATGGCATAGGCAAGCAACCACAAATTCGTCAGGATGACAGAGTCATTCATGGAAAATTCCAACCTTCAGCAAAAAATAAAGTATGACAGCAACAGTGAGCACTTTTTCCCCTCTACAATTAGAAAAAACCAAACAACGCAGCAGACAGCTACCCTTGTCTGCTTGAGACAAACCAAAATACCAGGAGGCGTGCTCATTTTGGAAGACAAGTGGTCACTTTTCACAGTATCACAACGTGTTTTCACAACCAAATTCTCTTTGTTGAGTGAATTAGTAAACCAAATAAGACTATTCCTGCAGGTATCAGAAAGTTATACCAACTAATCCTGTAAAAGAGAAAAAAACACATCCACTATGCTCCACCAATCGGTCACACCAAAAGTAACCTTCTGGCTAATGCTGTTCAGTGTAGTATGGCACTGGGAAAAATCTTTTTTCCCCAAGAAAATTCTGATGAGATGCAGAAAACAGTAAACATAAGTATAAATTTCAGTGATGAGTTGTATGTTTATATTACTTAAAGAAATTTTTATCCTAACTCCTCTGTGAGATAGATTAGGATCAGTGGCGTCACTAGGATTCACGTCACCAGGTGCAGGAGGCCTGCGCATCACCCCATGCAGTGGGAGGGGCAATGCCCCAGGTGGGTGTGATGTACCATCGCCCAGCCCCACCAGTTTTTTGGCTGTACCTTTTGTTAGAACGCAGATATTTCAATGTGGTTTGTTTCACTGCATTCTGCATGAAATTACACATTGATATATAACATGATGGTCTTATTCCTCCAAATTCTGATTTTAGTGATTTTGAAAACTTGTAGAGTCACACACACAGACACACACACACCCCGAGTCTACTTACTAACACCTTCTTGCAGCAGTTCTCAAACTTTTAGCACTGGGACCCACTTTTTAGAATTACAATCTGTCCAGGACTCATTGGAAGTGATGTCATGGCCAGAAGTGACACCATCAAGCAAATTAAAATAAATAATTAAATTAAAATAAAAGAAATAAATAAGGGGGGGCCAGTCCTGTTCCACCAAGTGAATCTACTCTGAAGTAAGTCCCATAGTGGTCAATGGGGCTCACTCTCAGGCAAGTGTGGGTAGGATTGCAGCCTGTGAGCTCAAGCCTATGCATGTCTACTCTGAAGTAAGTCCCATTACTTATTGGTCAATGGTGCTTACTCTGTAGTCTGCCTGCAATAACAACCCTCAAAAAGAATCAGTGAGATTTCCAGGCCTCCCAAGTACCCAGTTTAAAGGTCTTCTGTTTCAAGCATATCAATACAAAGACCCACCGGGCTTTGCAAGTGGAAATAGGAAACTTCCCCTTACCAGTTGAAGCCTCCTTTTGTGTCCTTTTTAGTGGGGGGAGGCTGCCTCTGGACATTTGTTGCACTCCAGTTCCATCCGATCAGACCATTCTGGTGTCCTCACATTCCCCTTTGCCTGGCCTGACCACCAGCCAAGGCACATCTGCCTACTTGTGAGTAAACGTGACATGAGACTGCTTCACTTTCCATAGAGCTCCATAGACTCACAGCTGGGAGTGGGGACCTCCTTCTCCATGTTTTTGAACATAAGAACATAAGAACAGCCCCACTGGATCAGGCCATAGGCCCATCTAGTCCAGCTTCCTGTATCTCACCAAATGCCCCAGGGAGCACACCAGATAACAAGAGACCTCATCCTGGTGCCCTCCCTTGCATCTGGCATTCTGACATAACCCATTTCTAAAATCAGGAGGTTGTGCATACACATCATGGCTTGTACCCCATAATGGATTTTTCCTCCAGAAACTTGTCCAATCCCCTTTTAAAGGCGTCTAGGCTAGACGCCAGCACCACATCCTGTGGCAAGGAGTTCCACAGACCGACCACACGCTGAGTAAAGAAATATTTTCTTGTGTCTGTCCTAACCCGCCCAACACTCAATTTTAGTGGATGTCCCCTGGTTCTGGTATTATGTGAGAGTGTAAAGAGCATCTACTCTGTCCATCCCCTGCATAATTTTGTATGTCTCAATCATGTCCCCCCTCAGGTGTCTCTTTTCTAGGCTGAAGAGGCCCAAACGAGCCCAAAAGAGCCTTTCCTCTTAAGGAATGTGTCCCAGCCCCGTAATCATCTTAGTCGCTCTCTTTTGCACCTTTTCCATTTCCACTATGTCTTTTTTGAGATGCGGCGACCAGAACTGGACACAATACTCCAGGTGTGGCCTTACCATCGATTCGTACAATGGAATTATAATACTAGCCGTTTTGTTCTCAATACCCTTCCTAATGATCCCAAGCATAGAATTGGCCTTCTTCACTGCCGCCGCACATTGGGTCGACACTTTCATCGACCTGTCCACCACCACCCCAAGATCTCTCTCCTGATCTGTCACAGACAGCTCAGAACCCATCAGCCTATATCGAAAGTTTTGATTTTTTGCCCCAAAGTGCATGACTTTACACTTACTTACATTGAAGCGCATCTGCAATTTTGCTGCCCATTCTGCCAGTCTGGAGAGATCCTTCTGGAGCTCCTCACAATCACTTCTGGTCTTCACCACTCGGAAAAGTTTGGTGTCGTCTGCAAACTTTGCCACTTCACTACTCACTCCTGTCTCCAGGTCATTTATGAAGAGGTTGAAAAGCACCGGTCCCAGGACAGATCCTTGGGGCACACCACTTTTCACCTCTCTCCATTGTGAAAATTGCCCATTGACACCCACTCTCTGCTTCCTGGCCTCCAACCAGTTCTCAATCCATGAGAGGACCTGTCCTCTAATTCCCTGACCGTGGAGTTTTTTCAGTAGCCTTTGGTGAGGGACCGTGTCAAATGCCTTCTGCAAGTCCAGATATATAATGTCCACGGGTTCTCCCACATCCACATGATTTGGGGGATCATTCATTGGACCAGGACCATTCTGACATCTTTGAAGTCCTCTCAGCCTGCCTCTCAGCCTGCTTTGACTAAGGCAAGTCCACCTACTCGTGAGTAAACGTGGCCACACGGCTTTGTTTCGGGTTCAGACTCGCAGTTGGGAGGGGGGAGCTTCTCGGATGTTTGGGAAGGCTGCATTCATTGGATCGGAACCATTCGTGTCATTGGATTCCTCTCAGCCTGCCCTTTCTGCCGACTATGGCAAGTACACCTACTCACGAGTAAATGCGCGATATGGCTCACTTTCACTTTCCATAGGGCTCCATGCATTTTTTCCTTCCGGTTTTTTGGCCATAACTTTTGAAGGAAAGGAAGCAATTTCAATTCTGTTTTTTTGCATTGCACTCCGCTGGACATTCCACATTCAATGGTATATGGCATGACGCGGTAGCCCCTAACACCACGATGTTAGCACGTCTTCCCTCCAGGGCGCGTCACCCCCCCGGCGCGTCACCTGGTGCAGCCCGCAACCCCCGCACCCCTCTAGCAACGCCAGTGATTAGGATGAGAGATAAATGAGTGATCCAACGTTACCCAGTAAGCTTCATTTGAACACAAGTCTTCCAAGGCTGCATCAACCTAGTGCAGTCGATGCAGGAAGACCCCTATCCCACTCCTTCAGGAGATCTGTCAAAATCTTGCTCTCTCATTAGGATTTCAAAGGAAGATGGGTGATGATAGACATGGGAATGCACTGTAGGCCTGGGGTTTTTTTTGTCATTGTTGATACTGCTTTTAATGTCATTGTTTGGGGGGGGGGGTTTGTGTGTGTGCATGTATAAGGTGCCCTGGGTGGCCTAAGGGCAGGAAAATTCAGGGAGAAATGCTTTGAAATAACTACTGGAATATCCAGCATTTGGGGACAGTATGCTGGAACCGCATCTGCATCTCCCAGATTTTACTACAGGGTTGTAGTTAAAAGCTTGTTTGATCGCTCACCAATATGGGCAAGATTAGGTATGTTTTTGTACAGTGGAGAAGACGTTTTCAACTTCAGACAGTTGATGTACACTACACAACTAACAACAGCACATAAAGTCACAAAAACTAAGGGGCGAAATGTAGACTAGTAATGTTGATGGATGTATTTTGTATGGCTATTTTACAATCTTACCTATTTGGCAAGCGCCAGAAGTCAGCCACTGGAGCCCTACAGCAATCCAAATGAACATGCTGAGAACTTTCAGAGGTGTGTATGGGGAATGTTTTTAATAACCTAGGCGCCTGCCAATCAGCAGTTGATGGCAAATGAGGGTGAAAATGATTTCTGCCCCCCATCTCCAGAAAGCCAACTGGATTTCAGCTTTTTAAAAGAAGGCTCCACATAAACAGCTCTAAGCTGCTGCATTGCACACAAATATGGTTGAGCATGAGGTTCCCTAACCAGTGAGCAATATGCTTTCTGAACCCTGCTTCTGAGGCATAGCAAGGCTCCCTGGATCAGGAAACCCAATTACGTCTCATTTTATCAAACTATGAGATGCTTCTAAAGGAGGTTAGACTAAAAATGTATTATTTTTAAGAAATAATGACCTTCATTTTTTTAATTCCTAGGGAAATCAAGCCCATTTACCAGCAGGTGTCAGAAATGTTACTTTATTCACAGCTAAGTATAAACTATAAGTATGTAAGTCCTACTTCCATAAAACCCAATAAGTGAAATTACATTGGTTTTACCATATTTAATTTTAGCCCCACTTCTAATCTAGGTACAGACTTCTCATAAATCTAACTGGCCAGGCGTTAATCCTTTTAAGTACCTATTAAAATGGGATAATAGTTACCTGCTTTTCAAGTTAATAAGCAAAACTGCACTCATCAAGAACCATGAAAATGAAAACTGCTTGTCTGGGTGCTTTATACAATTACACTTTCATAACTTCAGACCATCTAAGTCCATCAGATATAAGGTGCTTATTAATCGCCCCCCCCTTTCAAAAACTCCATCAATTTCTTTTGTTACTGTTGCTCTGTAATGAAGTCATGAGGATAGTGAACTTGTGTGAATCGCATGTGACCCATTCAGGGGACCTAAAGAAGTATCACATGGATAGATTTTGATGTAAAAAGGCACAATTCCTGAAAGAAAACTGTTTCAGGGTCGGAGTGACTGATCCAAGTCTGATATATTTTGAGGATGGAAATGCTTTATCCACCAGGTAAAAATGGGCAAAGGGTAAATCAGCCTAGCTGATTTCTTATTGTGTTGTTTTTCCTGGAATGTACTGAGGTTCCCAATATAATTTGCCATGTCGAGTAAAATATACTTCCATTTCTGTTTGTTGAGACAATCTCTCTGGACAATAATGTCAAATAGGGGGAAGATTCAGAGAACTTCCTGTGTTAATTTGTACACATGAGGACCACATGAGGAATTGCAAAGGGTTGGTCAAGATAAATGGGACATTATACACCCCACCCACTGCGTGCTGAGATTATCTCCAAGCCCCAAACATGAATAGAACATATTTATCTCTCCCCCCCCCCAATACATGGAAGAATTGGGAAGGGGAAAATTGGTGTGAGGATGTATTGTAGTCTAATTTCACTTCTCCTTCCAAAACACTTCAGGTGACAAGAGGACAGTACCTCTAACAGCTTAAAAAGAGACTTTGGAAATATGATTAATTAGGACTGAAAAATGTTTTTCCTCCAGTCCTAATCAATCCACCACACTTGAATCTTTTAACATTAAAACAATCAAAGCCTTTAGAGTTCATCACATTCCGGGGTGGGGGTGGGGGGCTAGCAAATTAGATCATTCACATTCTAGCAGGACAAAATCATAGAACAGAACATAGCTAAGCTGTGCCCACCCTTCACTCCAGACATCAAAGGCAGAGAGCAGGTTTAACCTTCATTCTAGTGCTGTACTCCTTTATTTTCTCCCGCTTAAGGTGAATGAAGAGCCAAGCATAAAAACATCCTCACTGGATCAGGTCATAGGCCCATCTAGTCCAGCTTCCTGTATCTCACAGCAGCCCACCAAATGCCCCAGGGAGCACACCAGATAATAAGAGACCTGCATCCTGGTGCCTTCCTTGCATCTGGCATTCTGACACAGCCCATTTCTAAAATCAGGAGGTTGCACATACACATCATGGCTTGTAACCCGTAATGGATTTTTCCTCCAGAAACTTGTCCAATCCCCTTTTATAGGTGTCCAGGCCAGATGCCATCACCACATCCTGTGGCAAGGAGTTCCACAGACCAACCACACGCTGAGTAAAGAAATATTTTCTTTTGTCTGTTCTAACTCTCCCAACACTCAATTTTAGTGGATGTCCCCTGGTTCTGGTGTTATGTGAGAGTGTAAAGAGCATCTCTCTGTCCACTCTGTCCATCCCCTGCATAATTTTGTATGTCTCAATCATGTGCCCCATCAGGCATCTCTTTTCTAGGCTGAAGAGGCCCAAACGCCGTAGCCTTTCCTCATAAGGAAGGTGCGCCAGCCCAGTAATCATCTTAGTCTCTCTTTTTTGCACCTTTTCCATTTCCACTATGTCTTTTTTGAGATGCAGCAACCAGAACTGGACACAAAACTCCAGGTGTGGCCTTACCATAGATTTGTACAATGGAATTATATTAGCTGTTTTGTTCTCAATACTTTTTCTAATGATCCCAAGCATAAAATTGGGCTTCTTTGCTGCCGCCACACATTGAGCCGACACTTTCATTGACCTGTCCACCACCACCCCAAGATCTCTCTCCTGATCTGTCACAGACAGCTCAGAACCCATTAGCCTATATGTGAAGTTTTGATTTTTTGCCCCAATGTGCATGACCTTACACTTACTGACATTGAAGCGCATCTGCCATTTTGCTGCCCATTCTGCCAGTTTGGAGAGATCCTTCTGGAGCTCCTCACAATCACTTCTGGTCTTCACCACTCGGAAAAGTTTGGTGTCATCTGCAAACTTAGCCACCTCACTGCTCACTCCTGTCTCCAGGTCATTTATGAAGAGGTTGAAAAGCACCAGTCCCAGGACAGATCCTTGGGGCACACTGCTTTTCACCTCTCTCCATTGTGAAAACTGCAATCTTTGTGGTGGGAGGGGGTGTATAGTGCTGTAATTTCAGACACAGTTGCACTGAGGGCAAAACCTTCCCTGCATTCCTGAGAAGATCCCATGGAAAGTGCTGCCTGACACCCCCCCCCAGCCCACCCACCCCAGAAACCTCTGCAATCTAAAGGTCCTCATGCAATAAAATGACCTTTAGTATTGCATTTAGCCAAAAACCAATCATGGCACAGAACCTGCTTCTAAGTAACTGAGAATTTCATTTTGTATCCCACCTGCACTTCATAACAGAGAGGCCCAAGGTGACATCCATTTGACACCCTGAAAGTAATTCCTGCTTTCCCACAGAAAAATGATCACATTCCCATTTCATAAAACTGTAGGACAGAACTAGGTCACATTGTAATTGTGTAGCCTTAAAGGAGCAGCAGAGTTAGAATTTCACTTTGAAGTCTGAAAATGAGGTCAGCAAAACAGGAGTGGGGAAAGAAAAGGGAGTCTTGAGGGTATTTCTCTTCTGTTGATGTGCATACCATCCTTATAAGAGCTACACGCTGTGGTCCTGGCTCCAGAGCTTCCATAAATCAGAGTCTGTCTAACATGCATAGCTGGGAGCTTTATTGATCATGTCTGAACAGCATGAACATGTCATATAGAGCTCTTTAATTTTTCCAAGGTACTGCTCTAACATGCACTACTAGACCGTTTGCATTAACTTCTCCTCCTGCATACTCTGTAATTACCAAGACCCCCTGATGACGAACAAGATGCATCCAAAGACATAGTACTGAATGGGGGGGGGGGGGACACAGGTTTTACACCCTAAGAAAGTAATGTTCAAAGTGCATCCCAGGAAAGTCTTCGATTTCTCAGAATCATACTGGGGTTCCTCCGGCTTAACTAAAGACAGCTTGCCCATCCCCTTACTGGGTGCAGGCACAAGGGATCTGGGTGTATCTGAACAAAACAGCACTCCTGATGAAACAGACCAGAGGTCCACTTAGGGTTGCCAACTTTGATTGAAGCTATTCCTGCAGATATCACTCCCCAATATGACAGTCATTAAGCCAAGTTAAAATCTCCAGGAATGCTTTCCATAGTAAACTAGATTTCAAGTATTCCAGGAGATCCAGGTCAATCATAGCACCCTAGGTCCATCTATGCTGCATCCTGTTTTCCTTAACAGCCAAGCAGGTGCTTTCAGGAAGTGCACAAGAAAGCTATGAAGGCCTATTGTGCCTTCCCCTCACTCACTGGCATTTATTCTCTAAACATGGAGGCTTGATTCAACTATCATACTTAATAGCTATTGACTAGCCCATCCTCCATGAATTCCTCTAATCTTCTTTGAAAGTCATCTAAGCCAGCCATCACCATATCACAAGGCAATTCCATATATTAACTACATGTTGAGTTGCAAGGTCTCATCTCAGTTTGTGTAAGGTTACAGTGAGGCTCCCAGTCCCAAAAGTAAACCAGGAACCAGTTTTCAAATAAAGCTCCTATTCTACTGATGACTTATTAGTATAAGCAGCTTTGAGACCACAAAACACACTATAGCCTCTGTCATCAGGTTTTTCCTCTTTTCTGCATGGGTAGATGATACTTCAAACAATTTTGCTCAAAGTTTGCACACAAGACTACAGCAAGACAAAATTCCTAGAAGTCAGCTTGTTTCATAAAGCAACATAGAGGGGCTCACTTCTGAGTAGGTGTGCTCTGTACTGAAAAGGATTGCACCATAAGGGACATAATATAATGTTTAAGCCGGTGAACAAGGATGTTCTCAGCTCAAATGTTCATTCCACCATGAAAAGACTTGGATAATCTTTGGCAAAGTCATCAACACTATCTCATGGCTCTGAGAGTTAACGCACCTCTAAGTGACAGTACAATATATTCAATATTTGTCACAGGAAAAGGGGGGGGAGGAAAGCTATCCTTGATTTTGTTCTATACTGCTTATGAACAAAGTTTTGTGCAATACAACAGCTATTGCAGCCTGAATAGAGGCAGCAACTTGGATGAAACACCCCATTCCCACAATGAAGGAAATTAATGAAAAGTGAGGCATCATGGGTAAGGTCAGAAATTATGAAGTTCCTCCCAGAACACTTCAGTTTGAACTTCCCTCCCAAAGGGCTAATTGAAAAGGAGAGGAGTTAAGCCACTTCTGCCCAAATGTATATCCCCTGTTGCATATATGCAACAGGGATCAAATGTATACTGCTGAGGGCTGGGCAGAAATGGGTTAAGCAGCCCTATAAAGGCCAGTTCCAAGCAATTCTGTGGGGAAAGTTGGAGTTGGGAGAGAAGAGCTGTTTAGCTGCTGGATCACATTGTTGAACTTCCTGAGAGAAATACTGCTACCAGAGTTCTCCTTGTAAATAAACCCAGTTTTGTTTGAAGAGCTGTGTTGATTCTGCTTGCATTCCTGCCTTAAGTTCCAGCAGCACACTAGGTTACTGAAGGGTAAGTTGGATTCAAGAGTTGAGAACCACAAAAGGAAGTGACCCTACTCATTCAAGGCCTTGCAAAGGGTGGAGAGCTCAAAAGCCTGGATGATCTTTAGCAAAATCACCCACACAAGTGAAAACAGAAAAACAACCAGGCAACTTGGCATCTCAGGGTCCACAGTCAGGAACCACAAGAGCACTGCAGAAGGAAAGGGGCCAGGACTTGTACGAATCACAAGCACACACATTGTTAAGATACAAGGTCAGTCGAACAGTATTGTCCAACCAGGTTACAGCAAGCAATATCAACCCAGGACTTTTTATGGAGTTTATGACTAACATAACCCAATAAAAGACCAAAAAAAAAATCTAATGTTCCAAGTGTGGATTTCCTTATATAAGTGAAAAAGGAGCTATATTTATGTAATATTTTGATAATTCCCAATGTCAATCATTCTATATTTTTTAAGGTAACAGAACTCAGGATATAGTAACGAAGTTCTCAGATCCAGTCATAATGCAAAGTTGCTGGTATTTTATCTAATTCTGATTCTCTTGCACTTCTCTGACCAAAGCAGTAAAACTATTCCTGCACAGTCTTAAGTGAAGGCTCATATCACAGAATGCTCCCCCCATACAAAAGAAATTGCTTCACATAGAAAATTAATGTGTTAAGCTAGAATCCTTCTGCCTGAAGGAGAATTAGGTTTTGGATATGATCCAGTATGAAATTAGAATTCAGTACATACCTGTGGCTTGCTCCTATAATTTAAAATATAAACCACCCCACAATATAGCTAGACAGTGTCATAATATGTCTCCATACATTATTTTCAAAAAATTAAGTTCCACCCAAATACAACAACTTTCAACCAGAGCTGGTAGCCATTTACAGCTGACACTATACCATTTCCCCTTCAGCAGGAGCCAGAAAAGGTTGGTTTTGAACAAAGTGGTTCTTACTCATCTTGGAAAGAGATAGATGCAAACTTTCCTTCCAGGCAGAGCCATATTCCTGTGAGGGAGCACCTGGCCCTCACTCTGTCAGCGATATTCCAGACACTTTGCCTAAAATTTGCAGTTTTCTTGCGATTCAAAAAATTAAACAAACTTCTAGTTCTTTTACTAATGAAGGTACAGGAGAAGACAAGGCAATAGTACTCAGTTCATCCTAACTGTTCAATACAGTGTAAAACCATTCTCGCAATTACATGATTGATGGGCTTTAAGCACATTTGCAATGTATTGTACATGTGTATTCAGAAGGAGACCTGAACACCTTCCCCAAGATGACTGACACAGACAAAGGTGGGGGCAGGAGGTCTGGTCTAGAGGGTTGAGCCTCCATTTGCCTGAAGATAACATCCGAAGGTCGCCAGTTCGAGGCCACCGGCACCGTGCGACCTTGAAGCAGCAGAAAAGCTGAGCCGAGTTATTCCATCTGCTCTGAGTGTGGGAGGATGGAGGCCAGAATGTGCGACCAGATCAAGAAAGAAACATCTGAATGTTGTGGTTTCTTGAAAGATAGAAACCTTATTTCAAATTGTAAAAATCCCTATGGGGATTTAAATTGCCTGCCTATGTAAACCGCCTTGAATAAAGTCTAAGGAGAAATCTGAAGGCCAAGAAGGGCAGTATAGAAATACCTGTATTATTATTATTATTATTATATGTGACCTGCGTCAAACAACCTCCATTCACACAGTTACCTTTAATACAGTCACTACAATACTACTTGCAAAATGCCATCATTATGATAGGTGGGCGGGACAAGGGAAGACTTATACCTGACAAATACACACTGTCTCTCTATGTGTACGGACATTTGCACCCCTAACACACAAGAAATCTCTGTATGTGGGGCCTGGGTCATTCAAAGACACAAAAGAAAGAGGTATCTCTCTCACTGAAACAGTATACTGAAGGGCAACACTTCTAGTTTA
Source organism: Tiliqua scincoides (assembly GCF_035046505.1). Lineage (NCBI taxonomy): Eukaryota > Metazoa > Chordata > Lepidosauria > Squamata > Scincidae > Tiliqua > Tiliqua scincoides. The sequence continues at coordinate 21,943,659 of NC_089827.1, read as the reverse complement.
TTTTTTGGATTTTAATGTTTTTATTATTCTTTTCACCAAGGAGCACAGGGTGGTGTACATACAGTTTCTCGCCTCCTATTGTTCTCACAATAACCCTGAGAGGTGGGAGAGACAGAGACTGGCCCAAGTGGGGATTTGAACCTGCATCTTTCAGGCCCCCATTTATATGGGGAAAAACATTGTTTTGCTTTAAGAAAAATGGATGCTGTTTGGCAGGGAGGGGCACACTTGCTGATCCCATCTTCTGAAAATCAGGCTTGCTGTTATATGCATGTGAGAGAACAGTGAGAGTGATTAGATAAGGAGACATGGGAAGGCTCTTTGCCTTCAGGTATACTTGACTGCACAGAATGTCTGCATTTTGAGTTCCTCAGTTGTTGAGTAAGTTTTAGGAACAGAGACACTCGTTTTGATAATAGGACCTTCCTTATGTTCCACAGCCAATAGTTTGCAGTGCATATTTTACTGTCAAAACTGTGAGCAAGACTAAAGGAAATAGAACTAACAATCCTGACTCCCCACAAAGCCTTTACATTTGTCTGTGGATGAAAAGCACAAGGCAAATTTGAATCAGTCACTCCCTATAAATACAGTATAAGAAACCCCTTTAAGCTATCCTTTAATATATGAACAAGTAATTAATAAAGAGCACTGTAAACCACATGGGCATACTGCAACTTATTAAACTTCTGAAAAAGAGCTTGGGGTAGAAATTTAAAATTTGTCATCATGTGTTGGTCTCTGTTTCCTGAGTACACTGGCTACTAATACTAAGCCACATCTCATTTTCATTCCAAAATGCAAATCAACATGCTGTCCAACACTCCATTCTAGTGCCAGTAGCCTCAGAAAGAGACAAGGCACTGATCTTAATACAGTTGATAATTGTATCAACTTAATAATGCGACATAAACTAAGGGAATAGTCTTCAACCTTTTCGTGCCACAAACCAATATATAAAGTATGAGAGTGGGGACCCCACTATCAACCCTGTACCTCCCCCCAGGACTTCATCTGCCCACCCATACCCCATCACCACCCACTCTTCTCCCTCATAACGCCCTTCTAGTACTGTTCACTGTAACCAAATAGAATAGAAAGTTACCATAAAGCCTGGCACTAGTGAAAGCTATTTTAACCCAATTGCTAAGAACCTGAGCAGGGCTGGGACACAATCTCATGGAACCTGAAGGGGTACACCATATGCCTTCCCCTTTACCTGGTGATGCTCTAGTCCAGTGGTCTTCATCCTTTTTCATTCCTGTAAGTTGCCACAACCCTACAACTGAGGCTTCACAACCCTATTGGGGTCCTGACCCCAAGGTTGAGGAACACTGAACTAAGGTAATGGGCATGGTTAGGGTCTTGGGGGCCTTGAAGATAGGCTTCACTTTTATCCACAGTTTCCTGTAGCTGTGGGGAGGGGACACATCCCCCACAGATATGGGGAGACACCTATACTATAGGAATAAAGTGATACCCCTGCCATACCATCAACAAGTACCATCCCTGCTGTGGTTCACTGGTTACATGCAAAATCACTGTATGACATAGGCCCAAATCTAACCAACTTTCCAGTACTGGCATAGCTGTGCCAATGGGACGTATGGTGCATCCTGCAGTTTGGTGGCACTCGTGGAAGCCTTCTCAAGGTAGGGGAAAGTTTGTTCCCTTACCTCGGAACTGCATTGCCCTTATGTCAGTGCAGAAAAATGGGTTAGGATTGCGCCCACAGAAGCACACAGCAGAACTGGGAAGAAGTGATGAGGCTAAAAATTTGACAAAACTCACCCTCCGGCCATCCCAAAAACAAACAGTGAATGAGCTCCATCACTGCAATCCTATCTCTCTAATATATGCTCTGTATACATATATAATAAACTTGCTAGTCTGGGGTTGCAACAGCAAGACAAATCTCTATCTCATAAGATGCCACTACACCTATTACATTGCAAGCCACTCCACATCCCCAGGATTGACTCTAAGCTACTGAGAAGCTTTACAAAGACTAGCTCTTGAATTTTTGTTCCCCTAAATTTTCAAACTGTGAGTCAGGCATTCCTAGATAACTGCATTCCTAGATATTCCTAGATAACCTGTAGTGGAAACACATGTGCTGAGAATATATGACCAACTTACTGCAACTGGAAGGAGCAGCAATAGGACATCCTCTCTCTCCTTTCAAAACTCTCAAAAAAGATTCTGCAAACAACAGAGAGAGGAAGGAACTTCTCAGTTCCTGTCCTTTGGGTCAAGCAAGCCCTGTTACCAGGCAAAAGAGGGCAGTAAAAGGGAAAGAGGAAATACTCCTAAAATTATCCTTAATTTCCATCACTCCAATCCACAGATTCTTACATGCACCAGCAGTACTGCTCTAGATAGAAATCTACACTTACCAACCCACTAACAGATAGGGGTGTCTCAGAAAACACATTTAGAAAGGAGATCTGTGTTTAAACAACATAAATGGAAAATACAGGCAGATGTGGGCTAGTGAAAATGTGCAGGCTAGGTTTGAGTGTCCATGAGAAAGGTGCAAGCAAACATGATAAAGGGTAATTTTTTATGCTCTTCTCCCTGCTCTTCCATGTACATATTTTTGCTAATAAATCCCAACACAGTGCTCAGAACAATGATAGTATGCAGGTTTCCAAGCAGGTATTCGCACAAGTGTAGTCGTTGTGGAAATACAACACAATATTGTAGTTTACTTGTGCAGACATACTGCACAAGTCTCAAAAATGAGGTTAAAGATACCAAGCTGAACTGACAGAATGGTAGACAGGAGCTTCAAAGAGGCCCTTCAATCACTTTTTACACCCTCCCAACTCTTGCCCAGATGGTGCCGCCCAGTATTTTTACTGGGCAAAAGAGGTGGGTTTGTTTTGCTCCCGTGAATAAGCAACCACAAGATGTCTTGCTCAAATATATTACAGCTTCCAGTTTCATGGCTGAGGAGAGAAATAAAAGAACACTTGTGTTCATCGGAGCTCTTACATGCTCACTAGGCAGACACATCAGATATTGGCAGGCTTTAAAAAGCAGCAGAGTACATAACTACAATATTTAAAAACAGAACAGGGTGGCGCGATACTGTAGAAGATGAAAACACAACTTACCGGGGCAGCTAATCTGAAATATTTTCAGGAGCCTACACACTGTGCAGCAAGAGCCCATGCATGTATACCCAGACAAGTCCCATTACATTCATGAAACTCACTCCCTGGTAAGCCAAAGGACTGCAGCTACAATGAATATCCTGAACACACATTTTGAACAAACTCTCAAGTAAACAGAATCATGACTTTAAAAATTCAATTACACAGCAGTCCTCAAGCTATTCACATTCTCACACAGCTTGAATAAAATCAAGATGATTCAGAAAGAAAGTGTTTGAAGATTTCAGGTTTTGCTACAGTTGGGACCACAGCACAAGCATGCATTTTTTAATTTAGGTTTTTTAAATTACAAGTTACTCATGACTACAAGTGGTATTTATTGGGATCAACAGGCTGGGCTAATAAATTCTCTCATTCAGGGATATGCGGAGCCTGAGAGGCATTTAACTTGCAGCCAAAAATACTACCTCAGACATGACAAGGTTTTCACTATCGCCTCTCTCAATTAGCACCTCTGTGAAAGCAAAAGTTAGCAGCTCTCTCCAAACTCCATCTACTCACACAATGTCTTAGAGCAGAGATTCGCAAACTGTGGGTCGGGACCTGGTTTTGGGTGAGTTGCCAAAGGGCAATGGAAAGATCAGATAACTAATTGCTTAATACAGTGGTTCTTAAACTTTTAGCACTGGGACCCACTTTTTAGAATGAGAATCTGTCAGGACCCACCAAAAGTGATATCATGGCCAGAAGCGACATCAACAAGTGTGAAAATTTTTAACAATCCTGTTAAATCCTATCCACAATTTCCCAGGAGTATGTCCCACTTCCTATCGATGTTCAAAGCAGATACATAGTAGCTTGTTAAAAGTACAGATCTGTAACATTTCCCCAAATACATACCATGGTAGCATTAAGTTTAATATATTAAAAATAAAATATTGAAATGAATGGGGACCCACCTGAAATCGGCACGCAACCTTCCGAGTGGGTCCTGACCCACAGTTTGAAGAATACTGCATAATAGATAAATGCTGTAGCCACTAAGTGCCCTGCAAAGAGCTCGGCTCCCACAGTTTGCAAGCATGTGTAAATAAAGGGAGATAAATGCTTGAGCGTCTTTTTTCAGGTTGTTATCATAAATAAATAAAAAAATATTCTTTCTAGATCTCCTTTTTAAAAAGTCTGGCAAACCTAAGTGGGCCCCGATAAAGTGTCATTTTCAGAAAGTGGGTCCTGGTGCTAAAAAATTTGGGAACCACTACTGTAGAGCATATTCTCTCCTCAAAACCTTTCTGCAGCCATTTTTCCATATGTCCTAAAAAGTCATATTCTGCTTTCTACTGCCTTTCCGGGACTTCCTCCCATACCTTCAAATGGACGCCATACAGCAGAAAAATACCCCAAAAATCAGATTTTTTTTCTTCTCCTTAACAGCCACAGACTTAAACTAACTTAAACCCACCAAGCCCGTTTGGGATGCTACACTTTGGGGTCCTTCCCAGGTTTAAGGATCCTTGCATCCTAAAGATGCAAGAGGTGCTGCCAAAACTTTCTCCAGGAGTCTTCTCCTTCCAGAAGTGGAAACCCCTCCTCCCAGTGGCAAGAGAACTTACTGCCGATGGTCTCTTGTACCCAGTGGCAGGTAAGCAGCCACTGGAGAAACTTAGTAGCCAGCTTAAAGATACTTAGAAGCCCTGAGGAGAAGGACTCCACTGCTCAAGAGCAGAAGGTGCAAGGAAGGAGGTAGGCAGGCAGCCACTGGAGATACTTAGTAGCCAGCTTAAAGGTACTTAGAAGCCCTGAGGAGCCCACTCCCTCAAGAGCAGAAGGTGCAAGGCGGGAGCCTGTGCAGGACAGCCCCAGGCGAGCTCCTGTTGCAACCCCACACTTCTCCCCAAGTAAGCCACTTACCCCAGGCGTAGCTGCCCCCAAGTACTGCCTCCTGGGGGGTCCAAGGCTGGCTTCACCCCCTCTTCAGCTCTCCCAGACCATCTCCTTCCTTCCCTTCCAAGCCTCCCCTCTCCGGCTGGCACGCGCTCCTTGCTTCCCTACACCATGCCAGGCTTCCAAGCAGGGACTGAGCCAGCCAGCAGCCCACGTCACTCCTCCTCCCAGCTTGCTCCCGCCCCCCGCAAAGGGAGCCACCAAAGAGACTGGAGGAAAGCCTGCACCGCAGCAACCTGATTGGAGCAGCACCAAGTCCATCTTTTTGTTGGGGGGGAGATCCAGGATTGCTGGAAAAAAAGTGACTTTTGTTGTTGCAAGAGTGGCTGGGGAAGGGGAGGAGGGCTGCTGGGGCAGGCACTGAGCCATGGAACGTTGGGATCGGTGGCGTAGCCAGAGGGGGGCAAGGCGGTGGGTTTGGCTGGGAGCCTCAGCGCAGCGTGCAAGGGGCCCCTCCCCTTCGGAGCCATTCCAGGCGTACGCCTCCGTTTTGCTCCCCCCACCTGGAATGACTCCGAAGGGGAGGGGCCCCTTGCATGCTGCGCTGAGGCTCCCAGCCAAACCCACCGCCTTGCCCCCCCCGACTATGCCACTTGTTGGATCCTTATTGCAAACCCCGAGTAAGGACGGGGGGCAGGGGGGAAAGAGTTCATCAACACAAAGATCTTCCCAACACAGCAGTTCCCAAACTTGTTAGCATCGGGACCCACCCAAAAAAAAGTTTCACTTTACCGCTCAAGCCTCAGTGGCTAGAATGGTGATCAGGCAGCAGTGCTCACAACCATCGCCAAGTAGCAGCTTCTTTAACCCTTGATCAGGGTGACCAGATGTCACAACTGCCAAAGAGGACAAGGTACCCCCAAATGTAGGACAACCAAGAAAAATGTAGGACATGACACAAATAAAAGCTCAAGACACTTGTGGATTCATTCATTCATTCACATTTTTATATCGCCCTTCCTCCAAAGAACTCAGAGCGCTGTACACAGCTGCTCCCCTCCTTTTGTCCTTACAACAACCCTGTGAGGTAGGTGAGGCTGAAAGTGTGATTTCTTTTGGTTAAACACTACATTATTTATTATATGTTTAAACCACCTTAAATAAAGCTGAAGTAATCCAATGGCCAGAAAGGTAGTATATAAATGCCTATTATTAATTATTATTATTATTATTATTATTACTTTTAAAACTATGTATTATACATAATTACAAGAAGGCACTGTACTGCCTGCAGGGGCCACTCACAGGGAAAAAGAGGGCATTTAACTTATTTTTCAGGACACAAGGCTATAAAAGAGGACATGTCCTGAGAAAAAGAGGATGTCTGATTCCCTTGCCCTTGATGCACATAGGCTAATCCACCTTGGCAGTTTTGTGACCCACCAAAAATTGGCTCATGACCCACTGGTGGGTCCTGCATCCATAGTTTAGGTACTGCTGTGAACCTAACATTTTCTCCACATTTCAGCAATGGTGCATCCTTCTCGCATTGCAGCATAAAAAGGCTTCCCCCAAACTCTGGGCAGCTTCAGCTCCTGTGCATCAAATGCATGAAACCAGAATACAGGGGAAGGGAAGATCTGGGACCAGGTGGGCATCCAGCTGCCTTTCCCCTCCTCCCTTGTTCACCCATTCCTTTGCTCTTGCAAAGCTTCCTTCCCCTCCATTTGTCACTGTAATAATTTCAGTATTTGCTTGACAAAGGCCTTCATTCACTGCAACAACAGGATCTTGCCATGCCAGCCACAGAGTCCAAGCTTGAATGAACCAGGAAGAACAACCCACAATTCCATTCATTTAGAGGCAATCACTAAATCCTCATGGGGGGGGGGTGCAGCTTGGGGATAATCCAACAACTGTGTTTTATTAACTAGTTGAAAAGTTCCAAATTGGAACAAGGTTGGGATCAAAAAAGAGTCAATTTACTCCTTTGTTTTTGGCAGTCATAGTAAATGTTGGTTGTATTTACAAATCTATCCTGGCTGATAAGAAGTTTCACATTATGTTTAGTGGATCAAAGATGCTGCTCAGTTTCAGCTTGCCATCTTTTCCCTCCCAGAGATACTGTACTTTTAACTGCTGCAGGAGAAATTCATCAGGTGCAGCTTTCTATGGCATGGCAAACATGGTCTTCCTTAGGAGCTGTGGGACCCACATGTTTGTGGGACCCCAGATGCACAGCCAAAGTCTGTAGAATCTTAGAGATATATATAAAATGTATTATAGACTTTCTATCTGTCTGCTAGAATGCAAAGGAATAAAAAATATGCACGTGACTCATTGGACCAAATGGATCTAAGCACATTTTAATATAAAATTGCATACAGGTGAGCCTACAAGGAAACAAACAGAATGTGTAGATTATCTTTGAAGAGTAAATAGTTACAAAACCACTTGTTTTAGTGACTGTGAAATGTTTTAGTAAAAATATTAATTTTATTTTCTGTTTAGAAAAAAAATTCAAAGTGTCCTTTGCAATGGATTGTTGTGTGTATTTGCCAAGACTAGAACAGATTGCCCTAACATGGGGGCCCAATTGGCTTAAAGCCAGCTATGCTGTCAATACAGGGGCTTTAACAGTAGAATTTCTAACTACATTCAACTGCTAAAAGCACATGAGACTGACAGAATAATAATATTTTACATTTCTGGATGGGAGCACCACTATGGCGCCTTTGTGTGAAATAGAAACAGGTGCCCCTTTCTCAAATAAAATTTTTAAAGTTAATATATTTTTTCTGAATAATGTAAACCATAAACCTTTTCCCCCCTCTCTGCAATGGCCCGCACATGAAACTAGTTGCTGCTCAAGTAGCCTAGTCAAGAGCTGCTGCTCTTGGCAGTGTCCCACCAAGCAACCAGAATCATCAGCTCCCGTCCCCTGTGGCAGCTTCACCCAATGCACAACCTGCAGCCCTGTTGGTATAGTGTACAAATATATTATTTTGATATAATGGCAATAACCGTCCAGGATAGGCGAGTGCTCTTACCCCCATGGCACAGCTGAAGACATTTGGGCTGAGTGGCGGTGGCCCTTTTAGAAGCATCTGGTGCATTCATGGCAGAGGCAGGATGGAGTTGTTATCTTCACCACATGACAGTGCCTCACCATGATAGCTACTTGTTTTTTTATTTTTCAGGCACCCTTCTTGATTAAGCTACCATAAACTTGGTTCTTAACAAACATTGGGCCAATCTCGTCTGATCTCAGAAGCTAAGCAGGGTCAGGCTTGATTAGTACTTGGATGGGAGACCGCTTAGGAATACCGGGTGCTGTAGGCTTATACCATAGTCTTTTGAGACTGAAGGTTGCCAACCATTTTTTGAGTAGTCACAATGTTCTCTAAACCAAACACAAATCCTGAATCTGTATGCAGATAAATATCAACTTTGCTAAATCAGGCCTTAACAAGTGCAACTTTAAAGTCAGGGGCTAATTAATTCCAAAACCCCATCAATCAGTTGTCACAGTTCCAAGTTTTTTTTTAAGTTTGTTGCATACATCAGCCCCACTCTAGAGCCAGTTGTTCACACAAGATGACTAGTATCTTGTTGACTAGTCATGAGATGAGTCAAAACAATACATATACTTGTTGCAAGGCAGGGTGGACTACTCCAGTACAGAAACCGATTACTTCTGTGTTACACTCTGCCATGCTCAGTTCAGGACATTATTGTCAAAATCATCTATTTTTAATTTTAAAAAAATCAGAGAACAATGACAAAATAAATCCATAGAGACTTTTAGCTATGCAAGCTGTGTTTGTATATAGTTTTGAATGAAAACTATAAGCTTAGAAAACATTTATGAGCATTGCTGAAATTGTTCCATCAAAGAAGAGTATCTATACAAGTTAAGACAACTCCCCAATAAAGATTTCTGTTTTATCTTTTGCCTCTTGACTAGACTGTATAGGCCTTTTCTTGCTCTAGGAAAAATAAGCAGGGGTTGCGCTATACATTCCTGAAACTTAAATAGAGCCCCAAAGCAAACAAACCATCTTTGAAACCTGTATCAAGCCTACATATTTAGTCTAAAATATTCCATAGTTGTCATCCTTTTAAAAGATTGTTATATGACATAACTTGCCTAGCTGTGATACAAAATGTATTCACTTTTGAACCCGTACGCCTAAGCAAAGGCAGAAATTTTTACATTTTAAAGCAGAGTTGCCAATATTTCTGTCCCTTAAACAGCAGCTTCACCTGCAGATATTAGTAATTAGTAATGCTTCTCTCCATGCTGTGAAAAGCTTCAGCTGCTGATTTCTTTGTACCAAACTCTTGTGTTAAAAAGGCACAACAGCAGCAACAGGCCAGATCTGATTTTTTTCTTGAATCGTTGGCAACCCTATTTCAAAGTTAGGTTACACTGCAAAGTTAGGTTGCTACCTTGAGATTTTTCACCCATCTGAATCCCCCCCTCTCTCCAAAAACCTCTGGGCAGCCTCTGTGGGGTTATCCATTTTAGCCATAACACAACTTTGTGAAAACTCTTTGCAGACAGATGAGATAGTGGTGAGATTGTCACCTTTTAAACATTGTCAATTCACACATTTCCTTTGCAGAGGCTTGCCCTCTGGGGTGATATCAAGGGTTGAACAGAGAACCCATGGCCAGGCTGACCTCTGAACCTTCTGTACTGGTTACCGTGGTAGTGCCCAGTGTGCTATCAGGGGCACCAGGTGGGGCTAGTGCAGACCTTTGCTCCAGTGCAGACCTGAAGGCTCCAAGCAACCTGGTTGCCAGCACTGTACTCCACTATTGCTGACTTTCCCATTGTGCCAAGTAGCATGTAGTTATTTACATCATATGAAGAAGTCAGATCTTAAAACATTCTCACCTTGCTGGGGCTACAAGTTAGTATGGCAAGTCCCCTGGACTACCTATATCCATACCATAAAAGGCAACTCCTGAATTGGCACTAGAATTCAACTTTTTATTATCATCATTCAGAATGTTCATATACTGCTTTTCAATGTTCATAAGAACAGCCCCACTGGATCAGGCCATAGGCCCATCTAGTCCAGCTTCCTGTATCTCACAGCGGCCCACCATATACTTCATATACTGCTTTTTCACTTTCCGTATCAATGAGAAAAATCACATCACATACCTTATGCATATGCTCTTGTGTGGCAACAAGAAACAACCTCAGGATGATACTCCCTGACATGCATGGCATTTATGGATGATGCTAACTTCCCTTCTACCTATGTAACCTTGTCATTTTTTAATATATTTTTTAAGAAGGTGGTTGTCTGTTGTCCGTTACAGTGCTATTATTGCTATGAGGTTACCACAACAAGTGTTCTTAAAATACAGTATATGCTACTTAATTATGAATATAGCCAAGAGCAGGCCTCTGAAGTTTAAACTTTTCTAAGAATCTTCTCCATCCCTTACTGACAGGGCCAACCTGCCCATGAGGCTTCCACCTGCCCACTCATCCTTCTCTTCTTGCTCCTTAGATTGGAAAAGAAGTACGAAGCAGATGAGGAAAAACAAGGGGGGAGAAAAAGTGGTGAGTTAGAGTGCCTCAAACTCTCTAGACTACCATTCTCATCTCCAGCCCCATTCCCCTTTTCGAATCCAGGGTGCATGGGGAAGAGGAACAGCGATGACTGGTGCACTGTCAGATAAGGGTGCATTGAGTGCATTTGGTGTACTGCCTCTGGTGCCAGTAGATCTTGGGCTGGGCTGGGCTGGGCTGTCCTGTCCTGCTGAAATTTGATGTCCAGGTGCAGCTTGTAAGAAAGGAGTGAGAAAAGCTGCACCAGCCAAAACTGCTACTCACCTACTAAAAGATACCTGAGAGCTCCGTCATAGTTAACTGCTGATCACCCTTTGTACCTGAGGCAGAAGAACACACAAATATTGACAGGACAGCACTTTTTGTCATCTAACATGGCTTTGATACAATGAAAGTCTAACATCTTTTATCGGTTTTATGCCATTTTTCTCTTAAAAATTAAGGCCCAGTTCAGCTCTACAGGGGTAAAAACATCATCTTACAGCCTAGTCCTATGTATGTCTTACCCAGAAGTAAATCCCATTATGGTCAATGGGTCTTACTCCCAGAAAAGCATATTTAGGATTGCAACCTTAGGGCACAATCCTAACCAGGTCTACTCAGAAGTAAGTTCTATTTTGTTCAATGGGGCTTAAGCTCAGGAAAGTGTGGTTAGGATTGCAGCCTTAATCGAGTAAACATGAGACAGACTAAGACAACATTTCTATGCCTGCAGGAGCCTTGAAATTATAACACTTTGATGTGAGAACTGTTCCTATCATTGTCTGTGTTAATATTTTCACTGTGAAGCCGAATCGGGGTGTTTTAGATATCGTCTTAACACTTCTGTTGTGAACCACTTTAATAGCAATATCCAGATAAAATAGTTCAGGTTGTTAGGAGAATTTGTGGTGGTGCAGTGGAAGCTTTGCTTTTCAACAAGCAGCTAGAACTGGAATTAAAAGGGTGAGTCTACATGTCCCTTAATATAAGACTGTATTATCCAGGCTTGACCAAGATATATATATAATGTTTACGAAGAAGGTCCCCTGCAACTGTAATTAGAAGCTTCCTCATTGTGGTGCTTGCCTCTAATTGTGTCCTATTTAGCCTAGCATGATATTACTGATGAATTAAATCAGTTCCTGTTCCCTGTGGAGCAGCACCTAATTCTTTGTTTCCTATCATTAAGTTGTTTTTTTCTTTGCTTTGTTTTTCTAAATTGAAAAACAGAGCTGCTTCCACTGGTTCCTTCCATACTAGCCATTTAATCTGGTATGCCATCTTTCATTCACTCAGGGTGCAAACCTCACCAGCTTTCCAGCACAGAGGTACGGGCTATGCAGCTCCGAGGTAAGGGAACAAACATTGCCTTACCTTGAGGAGGTATCCGTGATTGCCCCCCAACTGCAGGATGCAGCGCATGCCCCACTGGCACAGCTATGCCAGTGCTGGAAAGTTGGTTAGGATTGCACCCTCAGTTGCTGTGGAGAACCCAGACAATAAAATTTTGCCAGTCCATTCCCTTCCAGGGTTTTCTGTGTTGTCTTCCTACCTTTTTTTTTCCAGATGGGATTATGGATGGTGGTGTTTTTAAAATCTAAAACAAGGCAAAAGACTGGTAAAAGCTATAAAGATGAATGTCTTTACATGTCAGACAAATTAAGAGTGGTGTCCACAACGTCAGTTATAGTAACATTAATGCAATTGTTATAAGGATTTGCTGTTTGGTCTGTTCAAATGTAACACTAGCAGTTTTTAAAATTATGATTAAGAGGCACTCACAGGACATCTGTTATGAGCCTCCTCCATCCTGGCATTCAGATTCCCCAGGTCAATATTAACCACAGTTAGTTTTATAGTGGCTTCAAAAATAACTGCAAAAACGCTAACTTTTTTCTAACACAAGGTTTGCTCACCATCTTACAGCCCAATCCTGTGCTTCCCAGAGCCCAGTGCTGCAGCGGTGCTAAAATGGCTACCGTTGCAACCCATGTGGCTGGGAAGCTGTGCCAGGCCTACTTGGGGTAAGGAAGCTTATGCTCCCTTACCCTATGTCAGCAGTTTTCAAACTCTCTGGGCGTTTGAAAACCACTCAAAATCCTTGCAGGGTGGGGGGAGGCACCGGGGGCAGGGGGGAAGGCAGAGGCGTGGCTGCACTTACCAGAGCCTCCTGCAGCCTCCCGGGGGTGCGGGGAGCCCTGCGCAACCGTCTACAGGGCTTCCTGCAGCTTTGAAAGTGAAAGTGGAACAATCACGCTCCACTTCCGGTTCTGCCCCTGCCCCTTCAGGGGGCAGAGGCCAGGGCCCACAGGCTGGGGCACGGGACACCCCAGTCTGAAAAGTACCCTATGTACTGGCTAGGAGGCTCCTATGGGTCTACTTGGATCTGCACCCACTATTACGTGGCCGCAGTTTTGAGGAGACCCATGTCAGGCCTCCCATGCTGGGTGGGGGTTAGGATATGGTGGTAGGCCCTGCCACCATCTTCACTCCCTCCTGCCCCACTACCTGCCCCCACCCCGGAACACCTCCCTCCATGCCCCAGCTTACTGGCACTTACTGGCCTGGCACTCGCCCAGAGCTCTAGGCAGCATTCCTCACTCCTCTACCCTGCACTGGCTCAGTGTGGGCTCATGCTAAGCCAACACCCATCCTGGCCCAGCAGTAAGTGTTGCAGGCATGCCTTGCGGCATGTTTGTGACACTGCATGCCTATTTGGATTGGGCCCTTAATCTCCTAGTTAAAATATAATCCTGGTTAGGTTAATGCTGATTTTACACTAGAGTTACTAACTCTGGTGCTACTGCTAACTTTGCCACTGTTAAGGCTGGCTGAGAAAATCTGCGCAGCAGAGAAGCTGGGGGAAGTGAGGAGAGACCAGAGACGGTATCCACCACAGATATAGGGGGGCACATGCCTGTATTCTCTCTCTTTGTTCTTCAATAGTCCAATTCAAATGTAATGTTCCATGCACAATCTGTTTACAGCAGGACTTTTCCCCTTTTTTGCAAACACCATTTTTCAAGTACCACCTTTGTGGGTGCCAGTTTTGTGAGTACCACTGCCACGTGAGATAGCTGTGCAGGAGCAGGCAGCTTGGCTCAAAGTTGCCCCTACAGAAGGGAGAGGCTTCTTCGGCAGCTGCTTCCTCTATTCCTTTTTCTGCAACCACCCTTCCCCATACCGTACCACTTTTGAAAGCCCAGGGAGTTACATACCCCCATCTTGCTCACTAGTGTGCCACCTTCCCAGCCCTCTCTGCTGTCAGCACAGTAAGGCCAGGTGAAAGAGGAGCTGTACTGTATAGCAGTACATGTAGTAGTCTGACTATACATGCAATCATTTTACGAGCAATAATTTCTGACTATACATGCAATAATAATAATAATAATAATAATTATATATATATATATATATATATATATATATATATATATATATATATATTCTGACTATATAATAATATAATAATTTCTGAATATACATGCAATCATTTTACAATTGGTGACTCGTAATAGTCACCATGAGAACTGGCCCCCTCAAAAAGGTAGAGTATATTCACATGAAAATACATATGCACAAATACCTGCATGTACATACAGTGTGACATATGAATAACCTTAATATATTAATTCAAAATAATTCCTAATTCCAACTGCAGTTGAAGACAACAGTTCCTAATGGATGTTGGGATATTCCTTCCCTAGTTATTCTTCTACGTTCAAATCCTGTTTTAACTTGGTGTTGCCCAATCACTTCCATGAATGGTCATCTATAATCAATACTGTTATAAAACTTGTGCTCTCACTGGGTTTGTTATTCTAACCCTGTTCTCAGAACACAGTTAGCTTGCTCCCTACACTGTCAAGAGACATTTCCTGTCTTCCTCACTAGTTCATTAGCTTGGAAAATTCCAGTCAACACACGCCTGTGTGTTAAAGCTAATTCATGTGTTACACGTGACAGTTGTGGTCTCATAGCTACAACAAGGTTTCACCAATGAAACAAGGCTTATGCTCAATACCACCTCCACACAAAGTGAAAAATAGGTATGTGTTTTTAAACGCTTAGGGACCCAAAGTTCATGGCTGTCCAGAGCAAGCATTGCTGGTTTAGAAATGTGCTTCCTTCCTACTAATTATTTAATTGGGAACATTATTTTGGGGGTTTTGGACTGAAAACTGCGATGGTCTTGGAGGCTAGTCAATAAAATCTATTTTTATTGCAGTTAACAGGCAATTAGAAAGTGGTAGATTCATTGTTGGGTGAGGCTGATGCGGTATGGTAGGGGTTTGCACATTCCTCATACCTTTCTCCTGGGCAGGAGGTCTGGTCTAGAGGGTAGAGCATCCATTTGCCTGAAGATAACATCCACAAGGTCGCCAGTTCGAGGCCACTGGCACCGTGCGACCTTGAAGCAGCTGACAAGCTGAAGCCGAGCTATTCCATCTGCTCTGAGCATGGGAGGATGGAGGCCAGAATGTGAAGCCAGATCGGAATGAAACACCTGAATGTAGTGGTTCTTGAAAGATAGAACCTTCTTTCAATTATAAAAATCCCTATGGGGATTTAATCAGCCTGCCTATGTAAACTGCCTTGAATAAAGTCTTGAATAAAGACCAAGAAAGGTGGTGTATGTACCTGTATTATTATTATTTCTGTTTGATCGGTAATACCCATGCTCAAACCGTAATCGTCTGCATCTTCCCTATAGCCAGGATGTGGTGTGGGGAGGGGAAAAATGTACATAGGTGCTGTAGGACTTGTAGGAACTATGTGCAGTAAGAATGTATTCAGCAAATATTCTAGTTGTTATTCCAACAACAAGACTAAGGGCACAATCCTAACCAGCTTTCCAGCACTGGCACAGCTATTGGCACACTGGCACAGCTATTGGCACACTGGCACAATGGGGTGTGTCCTGCAGTCGGGGGGGTTAGTCACGGACGCCTCCTCAAAGTAAGGCAATGTTTGTTCCCTTACCTCGGAGTTGCAGTGCCCTTACCTCAGTGCTGAAAAGTTGGTTAGGATTGCAGCCTGGATTACACAGCTGCACTTCTTTTGCATTTTTGAGCTCTGTGACCTCTTTGTAACTTTTAATAGCCAGTACTGAAGGCCTCCTTCAGGCAACAGTATAATTCATCTTCATTGTGCAGATGAAGAAACTCAGCCAAAGAGTATTATCCAGTCATACATACTCAGTCAGCCAGGAATGGCCTGCTGTGCCAATTTCCTAGGCTCTCTGCAAGACTCTCTTTCTTGCCTTCGTTGTGAAGAGGAAACCAACACATATGCACTTGTTAGCATTTTAACCCCCAAGAGCTCCTCAGGGAGATTACATCTTCCCAGTTAAGCAAGAACAGTGTTCACCTTGCCAAGCGTTTATTTTAGCATCGCGTTTGTTTGGTCCCCGACCACATTCAAAACTTAATATGCTGTGCTTTGATCATTCTTGCCTTAATTTAGCTCCCCACTCCCCTTCACTAACACACAGAAGGACGTACCCTAACGTGACCCCCACTAACCCACAAGACATGCTGAGAATTCTCTTGCACTGCTGCATAGTCCTCAGGGGCCCTATTGGTTCTGATGTGACAGTGTCCTACATTTCCCCACTACACCCCCCAAACTGGCTGCCATTGGAGAGAGGCAGAGAAACACAAACACTGTGACATCAGGACAGGGGTACATTCTCTTGGGAGGAAGAGCTAAATGTGTGGCTGTGATTTTCAGCAACAGCTGTGTGTTTAGTTTAATGATTGGTCGCAAAACAGACCATGTTATTGTCTGTGCTTCCCTGTCATCTGCTTTCCAGTTTCTCCATTGCATTGTCTTGGAATGAAGGAGCCAAGTACATGACATGACTAGGTCCATGTAGGATTATTGTTCTTCTTCCCATCAGTGTGGAAAAAACTATATACAATGTGGTCTATTACATATTTAACAACAAACATTGCCCGGGACAGTGGGGCAACATCAAAACATGTTGGACCTAATGTGAAATCATTAGCAGCTAATAAATGCACAACAGTAAAATGCAGTGTCATATGATCAAATTCCATGTGAAGTCCCACATACTTGGAAGTCCAGCTTGTTGAGGGGAAAAAAACACATTTCCACATAATGGCAACATTTGTTATGTGAAATGTTCCAGCCTCTGACATTCCTGGACAGTAGTTTTGTACAGTAGTAGACAAAGCGAACAACTAAATCAAGAACTTTTGTTTTGATGATAATTATGTGAACAGTTCTGAAATGACAGACTTATACACCACTTATCACATTCTAGGCCAGTGGTTCACAACTTTATGAGCACTAGGACCACTTTATAGGTATGACTACCTGTCACGAACCCCCCCCCCCCGACCGGAAGTGATATCATTAAGCAGGAACTGATAACATTCTTTTAATAAATCACACTTTTAAAATAAATCACATATTGTACTCATGAATGAATCAGTATGTGGAACACAACTTTTCAATAACTAAGCTGTGTGATCAGTGAACTTTTTTTTTTTTTTTTTAAGATTTTCAAGGATGAGGTCAGCTTTTCTGCATGATTTCCACATGAATTAATACTTAGAACCCAGGCAAGTGCTTGTAAAAAAACATGTCTGTATACTATCATAGGTTACCAGATACAACAGTTGTTTTCAGGTACGTGGAAGCACCTTGAAATATTTTCAAAAATGTATTTTTCTGTTTGGAGAATCCCTGTAAGTGTTTCAAAAATGCATTTATGGTAGTAAATGGAGTCTGTGCCACCCCCTCAAAATCAGCTCACAACCCCCCAGGGGGTCACAACCCCCAAGTTGGGAACCACTGTTCTCAGCTCAGCCAGGTCATTTAAAGGCACTAATCTGGGCAATGATAGTGGCATGCAAAAAAGAAGCACCACAGCAAAAGAGACTTCCTGCTGAGGAAGGTTTGAAACTACTGTCACTTGTTTGGATGCAATAGTAGCTCTATTCCTGTTGCCTGTTCAAACTGGGTTGTCCAACTAGATTAGATGTGTTCAGAACTGTGGCCTTCCCACAACATGTGAACTGCTGGTGACCCGTGTCAACCATTGCTGTGTATTTGCAGGAACTATGCAGTAGAGAAGAGAGCAAATAATTTTGGTAAGCTATCCTAAAAGTTGGAAAAATAGCTTAGAAGTAGGATTTTGCACACACAATACTCTCTTTGCTACTATAGGAAAAAGGTGCATTAGGCCAGATTTTATTATTTACAGTATTTCTACCCTGCCTTTCTTTCCGAAGGAACCCAAGGCAGATAAACATCAGCTCCAGCATCCGCTTCAGGCAGAGTGCCCACTGTGGGCTCCATTAACCCTGCAAGATATGCTGAGAATTCTTACATTGGCTTGGGGTATCAGGAAGTTTGGAGATAAAGTGACCACAGGGTCTCTAGTCTGGTCCTCTTGGGGCTGTGGACCCTTTGCTAGTTTGGCACCTGGCCAGTACCCAACCTTGCCATTCTCTGGAGTTTGCCATGTGAACCAGTCTCTGGTCCCTAGGATGCTACAATTGGTCCAAGGTTATTTCTAAAAATTCACAAAAATTTTCCCCTGAAGTAGCTACAAACAAACATACGGGGATGAGCTACACGCAAGTTACTCAACTGAATATTGCCATCTTCTTATTAAACCACCAGCTCATAACTTGGCAAGTTTTCCTTTGCCAAACCAGGCTTCCGTTAACAAGAGTTTTGACTGGCTGCATAATAGTTTTACCCAGACCTTTTACAACGCATAAACCATAAGTTTATTTTTAGCTTTAAAAGTATCCTGAAGTGCAGAAGTAATTGAACCTTGGTTAAGAGAAAGGGAAGACAGAAAACATAAGCCTCAGAGACTGAAATAATGTTTCTGAAAGTTAAACTGCATTTCCAGCACAATTTTTTCAGAATGGCGATTATCCAAGGAAGGCAAAGGTTGGGGAAATGAAAGAGACAGCAACCTGCCCTGAAGCCATTCCAACAAAGAGCTCAAATAAATTAATAATTCAGTAAAACAACCCAATCAGCAACACAGAGCCACATGCATAGAGCCTCCAGCTAGCCTTCCTACCTCTCTGGCCACAAAGTGTCTGACAGCTCAGTGACCGTAAAGATGAAATGAGAAAGCTTCATTCAAAGGATCCCAAGATTGGTTTCAAAAGAAGGAGTTTAAAATTAACTTCAAGTTAACTTTGTCCACTTTGTGACATGCTTCTCTGGAGCATGCTGTGGCAAGCCAGGAAACCTGATGTCTCTCACCTAAGCTGAATTCAGGATAGTCTCAGAGAGAGGACACAAAGATCCTTACCTCTCTGAATCAATGACACTTTCTTGTCCCTTCCTGCAAGCCCACTATCAACAATATACACAGGGAAACATCCTTCTTCTGTGTCATCAACCTTACATCTTAAATCTGCCAAGATACAAAACATATGACTGGAGTCTGCTCAAGATTGTTGTCTTTTTTCCATAGAACAAACTAAAAAGAGTGGACTCATCCCCAAACACATTGTCATGTTGCAGAGGACACTCTCCTGTTTGTGCACTCCCCAAAGGCAGCCGGTAGGCCACTATGAGAAACAGGATGCTGGCTTAAGTGGGTTTTTGGCCTGATCTAGCAGTGTTATTCTTATGTAGGATTATTCAGAATAGTGCATAGGTCTGTATGTGCACACTGTCTTCAGACACCCCCTTGGTTTATACTGTCCTAAGTGGCTGCCTATAAGGTCTGCTTATATGATCAGGCTAGTAGTGGGGATAGATGTTCTGCTCCTTATATCAGTTCCTTGCAGCAAGAATTTTGTCCAGCCATTTTCAGCCACTGTGCTGTGGCACACTGGCGTGCCGCAAATGGTCTGCAGGTGTGCCGTGGGAGTTTGGGGGAGGATCATTTATTAGTAGGGCCATTGGGGGATGTGAGCCCCCCCCCAACAGCATGGTGTGCCTTGTCAATTGTCCAAAAACTGATGGTGTACCTTGACTATTTTAGTACCTTGTCAGTGTGCCATGAGATGAAAGAGATTGAAAATTACTGATTTAGTCATTGCTCGTCAGACGTTTTATATTTTGGGAGCTTTGAACGAGTTCTGTGAAGGAAGCAGGGTAAGAACACTTTCCAAACAGGTGCTGTTTGACTGAGGCATTGTACACTAGCAGGGTATGATGCTGGCACCCCAATTTGATGTCCACGTTCAATAAGGTTTGCTCCATTTGCTTAAATCAGCCATGATTTATAAGCTATAAAACCCCATTTGTAACAATAGAACCTAAGCATCTTAATGCTCCATATACTTCTACTACTCACTAGAAGACCCGATTAACCTCATAGTAGATTCTGTTAACCCTAGTAGTAGACCCCATTAACCCCCTAATATGCTAGTTTTACATCATATTTATTCACTGTCATCACATGAGCTATTACAGTGAGAATCCTTCTGAAGAGAAGGAAAATCTACAGAGCTTTAATGAAAAGACAGCTCAATAACTCAAAGCAAAATCTAGATCAGGTATAATTTCTAATCAAATTAAAGATAGATCTTCAAATGAGAGGCCTTTTTCCAGATGGTATCCTCTCTCAGATCACCAAGTCCCTATAGGCAGTAATAATCAGTCTTGGACACTAAGACTGATGCTTCTGTTCTGTACTATATGCTATAGTACTTTTAGATTAAACATGTCTTGCTTACATAGGAAAATCTATGCAAGCTGTGCCCCACTTCCTAACACAATATTGTGCAATCAATCTTGTCTGCTCTAACTAGAGACAGAACATCAAAGGAGCATCAGGAGAATGAACTGACACCAAAATTTATCAAAACAAGCTCACAGCAACTCACTGCATTCCAGCAGCGATATATTTTCATTCCTGCTCAGCATCCATTTCCTTCCTACACATTCATCTTTGTTTTTCATCTCCTGGTTTTGTTTATGTTTTGGAAGTGGCAGGGTGCCTTGTATTAAAATGCAGTTCTGCCCACTTGGCATCTCTTGATATCTTCAAAAGCACCTGGCATTCTTTCACATTGTATAAATGTGAAATGTGAAGCCTTATGAACAAAACCTTCTTCACATCCTTTTAAAAGAAAAACTCTTTGAAAATAAAACTCTCAGCACTGACATTCTCAATAATGCGGAGTTGCAGTTTTCTCCAGAAGCCCAGTAACTACCTGGAAGTATAGACCCATAAGTCAAATTATGGTTACTGTAAAACAGCCTCCCCTGGGGGCTGGGGATAAGAATAGGCCCTCAGTTTGGCTGTACTTGTCATAAGAGGCGACTAAACAGCCACCAAGTAGATGGGACTCGTCAGCCTGGGAAGGCAGCTCATCTGACAGAAGGAAAACTCTGATCCCAAACCTCCACTGCCTTGTGGCTACATCCAGTTATGGAAAAGGCTTCAGGAGTCAACCTCGAGGCAAAATCCGGAGCCAGAGTCCCTGAGGTAGTTCATGGCTGAACACAGTCACGTTCTGGCAACTCCTGCGATGCCGCTGGAACCAACCGTATTGGCTTCTGCCTTTCCATTGGACCATTTCAGCGACGTGGAGAGGGGGGATTTGCTGCATGGGTAACAGTCTATCCTCCATATCTACCTTACCCAGGCTTCGCGCACTGGAGAGGACACTGTTCCAGAGCCACCATTCAGAGCGCGATACCATAGTCTTCCGAGACTGAAGGATGCCAACAACAAAACAGAGATCAGATTTGAAATATAGGTGCAATATTCCCAGTATTAATTATCTAATACATTTGTATCCTTCCTTTTTTCTGAGGAGCTCAACTTTGCATTGTAGGTTTGGCTCAGACATAGTGATTTTCCAACAAGATTTCTGGTGGAATGTGAATTTCAACCCAGATTCCGATAATGATTTGTGGGGGGAAAGAGACTGGGCAGGGGAACGAAGCTCCTGGAGAAGCCCTTTGGTTTGGCAGCCTTCTTCATCCACAGTAGACACACCTGGAGGAAAGTGAATATTTGTAGAAGAAGCTGTGAGAAAAAAAATGTAAGACAAGATTTTCCATCCTCTCTTCCTTCACTGCCTCTGCAGTCTCATCTCATACAATGAAGCAGAGATAATGAATTATTCAGAGTAGATCAGCTCAACCCCCGTAATTAGGACACTTGACTTGCATATCACGCTGCTCAGAGGTATGGGGGGCTTTAGGATATAGAGATTCTACCCCATGAGAGATCAAGAAAAGTATTAGGTGTAGGAAACAGACCAACATGGTTGTTGGGGAGTTTCTCTAACCCAGCGGTTCTCAAACTTTTCAGTACCAGGACCCACTTTTCAGAATGACAATCTGTTGGGACCCACCAGAACTGATGACACTAACCTGGAAGTGATGTCATGGCTGGAGATGATATCATCAAGCAGAAAATTTTTTTTAACAATCCTAGCCTGCAATCCTATCTACACTCACCCAGGAGTAAGCCCCATTGACTGTCATTGTTAAAAGCATATACATAGTAGCCAGTTAAAAGTACAGATCTATAACATTTCCCAAATTCAATCACATACTATGGTAGCATCCAGTCTAATAAATTAAAAATAAAATATTGAAATTAATGGGGACCCACCTGAAATTAGCTCACGCCTCACCTAGTGGGTCCCAACCCACAGTTTGAGAAACACTGCTTTAATCCATATGCCACAGAATTTGGACTTTAATCTTAGGAGCAAGCACATGAGAAAGACTTTTCACTTCTCTTTATTTTTGCCTTTTTCACTATTTCAAATAGCCTTTGCATCAATTAGCTATAGCACTGTTTCTCAGACTGTTTCTCAGACCACCAGGTGGGTCGCGAGCCAATTTCAGGTGGGTCCCCATTCATTTCAATATTTTATTTTTTATATATTGATGCTACCCTGGTATGTGACTGCATTTGGGGAAATGTTACAGACCTTTACTTTTAGCAAACCACTCTGTATATTCTTTTAACAATGATAGTCAACGGGACTTACTCCTGGGTATGTGTGGGTAGGATTGCAGCCTAGGATTGTTAAAAATTTTCCTGCTTGATGATGTCACTTCTGGTCATGACATCACTTTTGGTGGGTCCTGACTGATTCTCATTCTAAAAAGTGGGTCCCGGTGCTAAATGTGTGAGAACCACTAAGCTAGAGATAAGTGGAAGCAGCACAATACAAAATACTAAGATTCAAATAGCACTATTGAGTGTTCAAAACACCACATATATACTACTTTGATGTAATCTGATGATCCTGTAAGGTAGGTAATATTATCTGCATATTAAGCTGGAGAAATGAGGCACAGAAGGAATGGCTTGCCTATTGAGTCTTGGTAGAGGTTATGATGAAAGAGGGAGACAAAGAGAGCTTATAGCACAACTTTGCTTTGCTATAAACAATGCTGCACAAATCAACATTTGTTTCACAGCAGCAACCTGGGTGCCTGACATTGCCTCACAAGATTCTCAAAACCTCTACAATTATCTTTGCTCCATTTTTTTGATGGAGTAGCTGTGGGACTCGAGCAGAGAATAAAGAGCAGGCCCTTGGAATAGCTAAGATTTTGCAAAGGTTGCAATAGTGTGGTCACTGATCATCAATGGTTTCTTTTTCCCCCTTGCTTCATCCAACTTAGCCAGAAATCTAAATTCAGGTACTTTGGTTGCAAAATCACATGTGAGCACCTTCACCTAGCTTAAGTCGCTATGTGTACTTTTCAGAAATGCAATTTTTGTTAATAATAATAATAATAATAAATAGTTAGGTTTCATTAGTACTACTGTTAAGTCTCCAAAGCATTCCTCCAATGCAACTGTGGCTTGAAACAGACAAGAATTAAAACCTGTTTGCATGGAAGAGACATTAATTCAGGAGAGATTATAAAGAGATGCTGATCAAGAGCCTTTCCAGATGGTGTTAAATTTGGCTGGGGAAAGGAAATATACAATAAATGCTTGCTTGTTGCAAGGATCCAGTTCTTTCTAAGAAAGTGCTTTTGATGAAGGGGTAGTGCATTTTTCCACTATTTCAATGTTCATTGTTGAAAGTCAGCAATGTCACTAGAAAACAGCAAGTGACCATATTATTGCAACCACAGTAAAGAATGTGGTTAATGAACTTCATGTCATGGGCAACTATTAGTGCCTAGGGCATCATTACTGATAAGAACTCACCCTCTTCACCCCCCCCACACCTGGATCCTTGTGACCCCCTCCCCCAAAGAAAAACAGAAACAAAAAAACATGAGGATAAAATCCAAATGGCTCTTTGGCAATTAAAAAACCAGGCAAGGTGTCTTTGGTTTTTTGACGTAAGAGCAGAGTCTGAAATTATAGGGCTGATTCATGAGATGGGAAAGAAACATGTATGAACTTCTGTTAGAGCAGCCATTTTCAACCACTGTGCTGTGGCACGCTGGTGTGCCGCCAATGGTCCCCAGGTGTACCACAGGAGTTTGGTGGAGGGTCATTTATTAATAGGACCATTGGGGATATGAGCCCCCCCCACCAACAGCAAGGTGTGTCTTGCCAACTGTCCAAAAACTAATGGTGTGCCTTGACAATTTTAGTACCCTGTCAGTGTGCCATGAGACGAAAAAGGTTGACAATCACTGCGTCAGAGCCTGACCTCTCTCATATTTATTCTCAGACAGCTTTCATTCACCTTGGTTGAAGGAACAGTGTCACTCTTAGGTAATCTATCTGAAAAAGTAACTATGCCATTTGGTTTTTTTAGACACCTGCAAGATAATTCTGGAATCAATCCTCACTGATGTACGTTGTAACATCTCTCATTCAGTGGTATATTTAAGTCCATAGTCACTTTGATTTGGGGTTTATTTTCAACTGTTGTAGAGACTCTTAGCATAAGTAACTGAGATACTATAGTAGAGCTGAATTTTAAAACCTGAATATAAATAGGCAACTGATGCTAGTAGTTTAAACAGCAAAAGAAGCATGAATAAAGGGGGAGAAACCTCCTCCATGAGGTTTCTTATCTCCTCATGGTTCCTCTGCCTAGTACTTTTCTTCCAATATGCTTAGTGCAAGGGCCCCACTCTTGCTCTCTTCCCAGGCAGGGAGCTCTACACCAAGTGACAAGGGGAAGGACTCGTTTTCACCTGGCGCAGGTGGACAGAGGAACAGGAGATGGTGGTGTGGCTGACAGTTTGTGTTAGTAATTTGTTTATACTCTCCCCCTTGCATGGTCTAATCGCCTTTTCTCTGCTCACAGTTAGTAGGAATTCCTTCATCCTGGAGTCCCAGGTAACCAGACAAATGCCTTCTGAGCCCTCACTGTCTCTCCCAAGCGCTATGTGGCTTCTTCTGGGGAAAAAGGTCCCTGTCTCTTGGCTCTGCTAGGCTGATTTGGCAGACTCCCTCTCCTCCCCCTCTGTGCTTTCTGTCCCTACACTGCCTGTGGATTACAGGTGGTTTTCTGGTGGAAATTTATTGCAAATGCAGCTGGAGTAGCACAATAGCTTCTTGCTTTGTAGATCCCAGCAGGCCATCTGTACTACCAGGAGAGAATGCAGCAATTCCTGTTCAAGTGGGCACTTCTTTTGGAACAGCAGTCAGTCCCCAGCACACACGGTTTGTTCTCCAATTCATTTGCAAATCTTTGCACATGGTTATGCCCATAGGACATAGAAGGCAAAAAAAAAAAGTCATGATGTGTACATAAGAGCACCTGCTGTCTTGTCTAAAAGCAGCAAGGAATGTTTTTCACAGGTATCTGCCTTAGCACACACAGAGCATACCCCAGGAGAGAATGCAGCAATTCCTGTTCAAGTGGGTTCTTATGTGAGCACATCAGAGCTCTATAGGCTTAGCTGGCATCCTTCAGTCTATGGTGGGGAGGTGTATCTGGGTGGGAGGAAATGGCGGAATGAGGCTGGATTAGGCCCAGGTGTGGGCAGATCAGGCCAGCTGTACACAGTGATAAATAGCTAACGCAGACCCAAATAGCCCTATTGGGCAGGCTGGGGTGTTACTCAGTGTAAGGGGAAAATATCCACTTACCCCAATGAGACTTCCAACTCAGGGAAGTGCAGTCTGACCCTGGTCTGTCTCCCTGGCTATGGGCCTTCCTTCTTTGCCTCTTAGCCTCAGACTGTTGGCCAAGTGTCTCTTCAAACTGGGAAAGGCCATGCTGCACAGCCTGCCTCCAAGCGGGCCGCTCAGAGGCCAGGGTTTCCCACCTGTTGAGGTCCACTCCTAAGGCCTTCAGATCCCTCTTGCAGATGTCCTTGTATCGCAGCTGTGGTCTACCTGTAGGGCGCTTTCCTTGCACGAGTTCTCCATAGAGGAGATTCCTTTGGGATCCGGCCATCATCCATTCTCACAACATGCCCGAGCCAACGCAGGCGTCTGTGTTTCAGCAGTGAATACATGCTAGGGATTCCAGCACGTTCCAGGACTGTGTTGTTTGGAACTTTGTCCTGCCAGGTGATGCCGAGAATGCATCGGAGGCAGCGCATGTGGAAAGCGTTCAGTTTCCTCTCCTGTTGTGAGCGAAGAGTCCATGACTTGCTGCAGTACAGAAGTGTACTCAGGACGCAAGCTCTGTAGACCTGGATCTTGGTATGTTCTGTCAGCTTCTTGTTGGACCAGACTCTCTTTGTGAGTCTGGAAAACAGCTACTGGCAGACAACAGCATCAGGAATCCATAGTCCTTCAAACAGCATCAGGAATTCACTTTGTCCTGGCTGGATGCACTGACATTCTTTTTCTCTTGATATACATCTTGCAACTTAACCCAATTATCAACCCTCTTTTATCCCATTTTGGGTAGACTAGACCTGCCAAGTCTGACAGGCTGGTTTGAAATTAATAGACCTTCAAATTTCCCCCTGAAGCCAGGTGGGCAGAATGGACCAATAACTAGGTACATGTGAAATCCATCAGAGATCTAGAATGTTTTGGTCAAGACTATTGCTTCTCTGGCAACACCAGAAAGTCTTGGGACTTGGGTATACATCTGAGAAGGGAAATTTTACAAAGGAAATATGTAACCAAAGGGTTTGGACAGGTTGATTTCTAGCTTAGCTCCAGCGTACACAACAGTGCATCTAGCGGGAAAGGGGAGAGTTTTCTCAGGGGAGGTGATTGTTCATGACAATCCTTGGAGTACTTTTCATTTCTAACATCTATTTGCTCCAAACATTTTTAGGCCTCCTTTTAAATTTTTTTTTCATTATAACACAACTATGCACTTAACTGATCAGTCAATGTAATTCACCTGCAAGGCAGAAGTAACTGAACCTAACTGAAGAATCACAATTAACGGACAGCTCTTCTGCATATCTATTCTAAACAACAAAAATTCTCATTATAATTGGTGAAGATGAAAAAACCTAGTCTGTACTTATTAAGGCCAGTTCTACCATGAGAGGCAGCTGCCTCGTATCAGATTTTAGACACTATTAAAGGATTGAAAATGGTCAAAAATTCATTAGTACTTTACACATTTTATTGGAACACCATTAAAGGGTCCACTTCAGGACAAAAAATGTCTTGGACAGCCTTGCTAATAAAAGAACATCAACTTTTAATTAGCTACCACTTAACTGACATTATAAGCAAATGCTATCCACAAATACTTGAGTGTCAATTTAAATCTCAACTTTTGGAGGATGTTTTTAAAAGGTCTATGGACTGTATTTGGTATGAATTGCAACAAGTGTTATTTTGTACTCTGCTGTCAAAGCAAACACGCTGTATCTGAAACAAAAATCAGACAAGCTACCCCAGTCCCAAAATATCTCAAGGACAAAGCCTTTTTAGAGTGAGCCAATTCTTTGGTGCCTTTTTCTAAAAACACTGGAAGAACTTCAACACTATATTTTGCTAGGGTGGAGCAGCAACTGGCATTGCCATATAGATCAACAAATACTAAATTTGGAAAGGACTTTCCTGTTACCTTGGTTTCATGCAGTTCTGACATCAACCTGAGAATAAGAAATGCTTCAAAGCAAGGAAATATGAAAACATCAGAGATCTGTTCCATCAACACCACAAATCTCTACCCAACACCCATGGAAATGTTTTGTCTAGAAGTGTTCTCTCAATAAATGTCTTCGCTCTTTGTCTTTCCGATGCACCTGGGAAATACAAATATTTCTGTGTCTCAGATTTCTGTTTCTCTCTGATCTGCCAACCATTCCTCAAAGTCTCTAGTCTTTTAAGAAGGATTTAGTTACGAGACAAGTAGATTTCCCCCATTACCACAGTATACTAATTTCCTGTGAGAAAGCAATATTATTCTGAATAAGTGAATAATAATTCTGGTATTAGAATTAGGCTAGGCAAGAAAGGGGGGGAAGTTTTCATTATTTTTTGTCAGTATTATAAAGCATATAACTTTTCAGTAATTTTAAGGGGGTTGTTCTGAAAGGGGGAGAAGCTGTTCAGCCAGAGTGAAGGCAGTGTTGATCTAGGAAATTGGCCTTTTTGCCCTCAGTAACATAGCAAAAAAGAAACTCCCCTACTTTAATTGAGGCTGCAATCCTTACCACACTTTCCTGAGAGTAAGCCCCACTGAATAAAATTGGACTTACTTCTGAGTAGACCATCTTAGGATTGTGCCCTGATTTATTCAAATGTTTTACATTTATCAGCAATGCAGTTAAAAAAAAAAAACTAATGAGAAGAAAAAGAAAAGGGAAGGAAGAGAGGCAGGAACTCAAAATACATAGTCTTGTCTGATTGGCTATATCAGTGGTTCTCACACATTTAGCACCGGGACTCACTTTTTAGAATGAGAATCTGTCAGGACCCACCGGAAGTGATGTCATGACCAGAAGTGACATAATCAAGCAGGAAAATATTTAGCTATCCTAGGCTGCAATCCTACCCACACTTACCCAGGAGTAAGTCCCATTTACTAGCATTGTTAAAAAAAAAATATAGTAGCCTGTTAAAAGTATAGGTCTGTAACATTTCCCCAAATGCACTCACATACAAGGGTAGCATCAAGTTTAGTATATTAAAAATAAAATATTGAAATGAATGGGGACTCACCTGAAATTGGCTTGGAACCCACCTAGTGGGTTCTGACCCACAGTTTGAGAAACACTGGGCTATATAAATCCCGATTTATGCGGGCTAGCCAAATGACTATTACTAGGGGGGAAAAAACCACAGAGAAAAAAAAAGTGCTTAAAAAAACACATTGGCAGGGAAAACATTGGCAGTCAAGAGGAAAGACACTGAAAAATTAAAAGTTAACGCATTCAGTTGTTCCTGCTGTATATATTCAGATGAATACCGTGTAAAATAAGCAATATTTAGACGTGTTCTTAAATGTGTGTCCTGTCCCTGTCCCCTGTCCCCCCCACAGATTTTGATGTTTTCTCTCAAGGCGGAAAAGTGTAGAAAGTGGTGTTATGTGTTCTTATTCAAAGGGTGCATTTTTATAAATGATAATTACAAATGCTTTAAAGTGTACTAGGTGGGTGATATGTGAGGTAAGGGAATGTTTGTTTCCTTACTTAGGAGTTGCATGGCCCTTAGGTCAGTGCTGGAAAGTTGGTTAGGATTGTACCCTGTATCCACGTACAGACTAACAACTGTACTGGGGGCACAGACATACCCACTTACAATTGAACATGTGAGCAACTCTCATAGAATGAAGCACAGAATGTTATGCTCCAATATAACTGAACTGACTTTGGGCCCAATCCTATCCAATATTCCAGTGTCAGTGCTGCTGTGCCAATGGGGTGTATACTGCATTGGGTGTATATTGGGTGTATACTGTGGTCGGGAGGCAGTCACAGAGGCCTCTTCAAGGTATGGGAACATTGGTCCCCTTACCTCAGGGCTGCATTGAGGTTGCACAGGTTCTGGAAAGTTGGATAGGATTGGGCCCTCAATCAGACCACACAGCAAGCCTTTTCACATCATGAAATACAGAATTGGCATCCATTTGCTGGGGGTCATGAGACAAAGTCCTGCACTGGGGGCCCTCAGCATCCCTTGATGTCACATTGGGTGCAACCATTGCAGCTTATTGGGTCTACTTGACTAGTGCCTCATTTAGGCGACCTACAACCTAATCCTGTCTCAATGCCCATGTGGCGATACAGCAGTGCTGGCACGGCTACCATTGTATCCTGCATTTTCCAGAGGATTTTCCACTGCTGAAGTCTCTTCAGGGTAAGGGGACACTGCAATTGCTGGCACAGGTGTATGTTGACCCGGGAAGGCAGATCAGGCCCAGGAAGGGAGATTAGGATTCAGCATGCACTGTCACAGCCAATCTAGCCTGCTTCCCAGGCCTGATCCACCCTCCTCTCCACCCTGTCACCACCTCATTCTGCCCACTCCTTCCCTATTCTGCCCACCCCATTCAACTCACTCCCTACCTCCCTCCTACCTTCTGAGCAGGCTTATCTGCTTCAGCGGGTCTCCATGGATCCACCAGCATGTAGGAGATTGCTCCCACTACCAGGCCTGCATTGGCGGATGCTCCTCTGTGACTGCCATAAAGCAGCCTCTGCTGGAGCAATGCTAGTTATGCAGCCAGGGGAGGGGGATAGGATTGGGCCGCTAGTGAAGTGTTCTTTTCTAAAAGCACGCATATTCTTAGATCCATTTTTATCTAAACATCCCAGAACAGAAGGTTACTCCTGGTTGTCCTCCAATTTCCAGGATATGCAAAACATAACAGGGAAGCATACATAGTCCTTGTCGACAAGAATTCTAAACAATATAAAACCAAACAATATTTTGCAAATGGTAAATTACTAGGCTGTAAATTTCTTCAAAACGTTGCCGTCAAAATTTGTTCTAAAGGAAATACATCGTTTCCCTTTCAATTCAAAGGATAGTTATATATAGTCATTCATTTCAGCTGACAGCTGTTTATGACACTTAATGTACCAACTTCCTAAATCTGAAGATAATTTATTTCCCTTGTTATAGTCATATGATAAATCTGAAGAGCCTGTCCACACATGTATTTTAGTACTGAACAGCAGGTCGGGTACCAAGACTCATTTATATTGCCAACACAACTGCTCAGGAGTAACTATCTCCTAATTCCAATCAATTTGTACCTCATTAATAAGAGGTAAATAAAATGTGCTATCTACCTTAGAAAACTGCTTATGTGCCATATTCTCTATCTTCCTGGATTATAATGGCATAGGTACAACATTTGTCTGCCTTCTTAAGTGTCCTCTGTGTAAAAGTACAGTGCATCTAAGCACGTAAATATACATTATTCTACTAAAATGTTTTCTCAGAAAGACAAAACAATATCCATTAATAATGGATAAGTGCAGATTATTATAAGCTTCTCTTTGCTAAGCAGCAAATTCTACAAACTCAAGGAAGACAACACTTTACAAGCAAAAGGGTAAGGACAAGACTGTTCAAGCTACAACACACACATGCCTTCAAAACAAATTGTGAACCTGAGTTGAAGATACAGGTGAAGCCTCTGCTGTTAAAAATGTTAAAACTGCTCTCACGTTCAACAATGTAAACATCAAGCACAGAGGCAGCCAACCACTTCTTGAGAGATCTGAAACTGTGTGAATCCACGTGTAAGATCTGTGTTGCAAGCAGAAATTATGTATAAATCAACCAAAAGAGCTACTGTATGTTTCATCAGAGATCACAAAACTTCAAACACGCACACAATGTACTTTTTCGTACAAAATAAATTTTAATTTTCCCTGCCCATTACTTAGCATAAATATTTTAAAAAAACACTGAATTCAAAGTAGAAATTGGTGAAGAGATCAGCAGAGAGAAACTAGAGATTAGCCTTTTCAAGTTGCTTTTCAAGTTGTAAAAACACCGAAAGGATTTAATATGAGCAAATAAACAGAGATACTCTACAAGCTGCTTATGGAAAACAGTGTTTTAACTGAGTAAAGCTAGTTCCGCAAAACTTTTGTCCCCAGCAGAGAAAAGTACAAACAGTCATATGAAAGTCCAATTCCCAGAGTAGCCATTTACTCAAGAGTTGGTAGCTAACAGGCATATACTTTTCCTGTCCCTGTCTCTTGAACCCTTCTCATGACATTGTTAAACACTCAACCAGCAAGTGCACAAGTAGGATAGTGGATGTTGTGTTTTCTAGCTTCTCTCTGCTAACTTTCCTGACAAATTAATAATGTAATTTTATCTTTCCATTTCAAATGTAGATAATGAACAAAGTATTACCTACAAGCTGACCAAGGACCCAAAATACCCATTGAATGCCAGGCAACCATTAAGCCATTACTGCCCAACATTGCATATAGGTAACAGGGATTAAATGTGTACACTTGTGGGCTGGGCAGAAATAGCGTAAGTCATTCTATGGCAACTGGGTTCCACAGGTTGCAATTCAATGGTTCCACAGCTTCAGTTTCAAACAGGTGTATCCCATTATTCTGTACTTCTGAAGAGCAATTAATTTTGCCAGGGAGCCACTTTGAGAAGGAACTGGGGAGAGATGGGCAAGGCCTCAATAGACAATTCCTTCAAATTTTCTGTTGCCAAGTCTTCTTGGTGAGGCAGATGTCACCAGTGGTGTAGCTGGAGGGGGGCTCCATACGGCTCCATTTTGCTCCCTCTGCCAGGAATGGCTCCGAAGGGGGGGCTGCTTGCCCGCCTCGCTGCCAGCCTGAGTGCTCCGCCCCCCTCCAGCTACGCCACTGGATGTCACAACAATCTTTTAGACTTCTGGTTTGGCAGCTGGGAGGCTGGATGCAGCCCAGAAACCTCCAATTACTGAGTCCTAGTCTACACTTTGAGCCATTTTCAGCTTTACTGCATAAGCCAATTTACAGATACTTGACACAAAATTACAAGATTTTGGTCTGTTTTTCTTTAAAAGGAAAAAGGAAATAATGCAGCAAGACTGGAAACAGTTATGACTGCTGAAAAAAGGCTGTCATTTTCTAAACACATAACAGTTCTAGGAGGATGACTTTTCTATATTTTCTCATATCTGAATTGCAACCACACAAGTGTTACAAACATAAATCAAAGCAGCCCATGTAAGAACCTTGTTGGGAGACGTATTATCTATTACTCTATAACAGAAGTAGTAAGACACCTAGTGGCTATTTAGAGTAACTAGCCTGCTTTTTGCTTTCCCTATGATAATTCCAGAAGAAAATTCTTCCAAGAATGCTTTCTAACCTTGTCAAATTTGTAGGTATATCAATGTACATTTGCAATGAATTTGTAATGTGAAGAAGGCAAATCACGTTTCTCTGAAATTAGTGTGTGTGCATGCTGACAGGAGACATAAGTAGCTTCATAAACTCTGCAAAGTACAGGCATGATCTTGCCTGTTATGGGTACATGTCATGTTGAATTTGTGGGTACATGCGATATATCTGCTAATTTCATAACTTTTAAAGAGATGCTTACATACACACAATCTTTCACATTAAACATACACATAGATTTAAGAATCTATCACATACACGTTTACACTGTAGCTAACCAGTTTTAGTGTTTGAATTTAGAGAAATGATTCACTATTGCCTATGTTTAAAACATATAGGTTGAAAGTAAATTTGAAAATTCACATTGGAAGTCCAGTGTTCAGGTTTCAGTGACTGTACTATAACCAGTATCTTACATTCTCAAAAGGACTCTCAAAGCCTTCCTCTTTTATGAACCAATATATGAAGGTGTACATCTATGGCACAATGTGTTAGTACATTAATGCATTCCATAAACATAGTATTTCCATACATTCACACATAATGGGTTACAACTATCCTGTATTGCAGAGATTTCAAAAAGTCAGGAACAGAAATACTAGCCTCCAAAAGTTGTAAGCACAGCTCCATATTCATCTTCAAGTCTTTTAAATATATTGCCTGTACTACTTCCTATGTAACAATTTAAAAGACACACACGTGATAAAGAGCCAATCCAGCATCTAATACTGATGTGTACATTTTGATACATGTGCATCTTAAGCAAAGATTATGATTTCACCAGAAATTAACACAAAGACTTATGGTCCAATTTTTCCTTAAATGATTTATTTTCCTCCAGATTTGCACTCCCCTAAATTTTAACTTTTGTATCAGTCCTATTTTGTTCCTCATGAGTTCCTGCTACATGACCAACAATAGCATAAACAGTATACACCATTTATATTAATGTTATTCCTCTTCTACTTCATTTTCTCACTGCTGCCAATCGTAGAAATTATGAAGTGTACCAAGTTCTATTTTAGCTCCTTTCTTACAGTAATTTTGGACTGGAGCAGTGGATTCTATTTCCTAAAATATGGTTGATGATTGTTCTACTTAATGAGCATCCACGGTCAACTTCTTGATCCCAATTCTGTAGTCAAAACGTAAAATAAAATCTACCACAAAGACTTACAAGAATCTTGTAAGACTTACAAAGTCTAGAGCTACTCAAGCACAGAATGTTTTTTTCTAAAGCAATACTAATAAATTAGGGACCCAACAAACAAAATGACAAATAAATAATAAACTTCAAAGATTAGAATGTTTCAGAACAAAAATTCTCATGGCTATTTATAGTATCTTTTCCTTAAAGATTTTTTTAGCAAAAATATAACCAAGATTTAAGCATCCAGTCAATATATTTATCAGTAACAAAATTGAGGTTCTCTGTCCTTAAAAAATATCACATCTTTTCAGCATATGCAGCCAAACCATTTCTTTATAAACAAGGCAGAAGTATTTTAAAAATATAGTTAATATAGAGATTGCAAATCTGAATTAAAGCCTTAAAAAGGTACCAATACAGTACTTGAGGATGTACAGTTCTTTTTGTGCATCAAAGAAGTTATGTTCCTTCTCAGTTGTATAAAACTAGAGAGTCCACTGCATGTCACTGAGCTCTGCTGGATCACCCAGGCCTCCTTCAGCTTCCAAGTAATTCATGAGAG
Organism: Tiliqua scincoides; assembly: GCF_035046505.1. Lineage (NCBI taxonomy): Eukaryota > Metazoa > Chordata > Lepidosauria > Squamata > Scincidae > Tiliqua > Tiliqua scincoides. The sequence goes on along the minus strand of NC_089827.1, from coordinate 21,909,220 downwards.
CAGCCATGGCAGTGTCATTTTCACACACAGCATCAAAATCCAATTGAGCAGTATCACCTAAGAAACAAACCAGGAAATGCCACCACTTTATGTACCACAATAAAACCAACATCAGAATCCACAACTCTCCTTTTACTCTCAGAACAGGAAAACTATCAATTTCATTCTGAAAATCTAAAGGTGTTCTAAAAAATCAGAGATCCCATTACATTGGCATTAATACTACACTGACATTAAAGTTTACACCAACAAGCTTCCAAGTTGCTCAAACTAGGATAACTGAATTAAAGCAGATTTAAGCAACTGAGCACAAATCAAGACATTCCAGTTCATTTTTTAGTGAAATGCCAATAGCAACTAAGGACAGAATTTCAGACGAGCCAGTCAGTGAACTTTTGAGTTTTTAGGTGGCAATCTGATAGCCGTAATCTGATAGGAAGATTCCAGGTATAAACCCCATATTAGCCTTGGAAGTAGAAAGCAACTTGCTGCTTGTGGGCTGCCCACACTGCCACTGTGTTGGCAAAGAGATCAGACTGAGCACATGGAGAAATGCGGAGTGAGAGGCAATGAGGTGGCATGATCCAAAAAAAGTTTGGGATCCAAACAGGAGGTGGGAAGGGGAAAGAGAGACAATGCGAGGCAAAGGATTCCAGACCTTTGAAAAGTGGGCAGGGGGATGGAAAGGGAAGGGTTATCTCTGATTATCAGGAAGGAGTTGTGTGTGCGGGAGGGAGTGGGGTGGGGAGAAGAAGAGAGAGCTATGCCAATTGTCTGCTCATGTATGCGAGAAAGAGAGCTTAAATAAACCCCTTACTGTAGTGTTTCCCAAAATTTTTTGATCCACTGCTCGCTTGACCTGCGGCAGGCTCCCCATTATGTTATGTTACATGGCAGGCAGAAATCCACCAGGTGAAGCTTTACCCCCAATTTCACCTCTTCTGTGAATAACAGCTGTATCATTGAGTCTCTGATTTTGCCACACAGGTACAGAAGTCTGGGGTTGGGGGCAAATCCAGGGAAAAAAGGGCAAACTACACTCTCAACAGCCACAGGAAGGAGAACTCTGCCTGTTTAGTGGCCAGATCTTCTCTAGGTACTCTTTGCACTGAGGCAATCCTGAAGGTTTAGCAGGGGACACAAGCAAATGCTTATCAGCCAAGCCAGCTGTGGTGTCAATCCATTTGAGGAACTGCCTGGTGCTCAGGTCCCCGTGGTGGTTGACATGAGTAGGAAGGATGATCTGGAAATGTGCACTTGTGCACGAGCTCTGGGGGCCTTTTCTTCCCTCTACCGCGCCACCCTCTCACACATGCTCCCAGTCAGCACTCAAATGAACACAGATGCCTTTGCTCCAGTACATGCAGGTGAGTGGCACTTCAGCACTTGATGCTGTGGGGTGGATGTGTGCATGCATCTCACTATCTTGATGGCTGCAGAGCAGCAGGGAGGTAAGGGGAGAAAAGACGCACATGGCAGGTGTGCAAATAAGCAAAACAAGAATGCTCTGGAGCAGTGTTTCTCAACCAGTGGTACATGTACCACCAGTGGTCTTGAGGTGGTGTCTGGTGGTACTTGCAGGACTGCTGGACCCCTGCTGCCAGGCAGCAAGACCATGAGTGCGACACAACAAACAATGGTAGACTTGGCTAGGTGGGCAGAGCTCCAAAGCATGCTTTTCTGCACTCAAAAAAGCCCACCCTAAGCCTCTTACTGGTGTTTGCCATGTTGCATTTGGCCTCCCAACCCAGAAGTAACTGGCAATAATGTCATTGCAAGTTATATCTGGCAGTACTTCAAATGGGTGGACCATGTAAAGTGGTATGGTGGAGCACAAATGTTGAGAAATGCTACTCTGGAGGCATCTGTTATTTGAAAGCAATATACTTTCAGTCTCCTCCTTAGCACCATTCACTAGAACCTATTCTATAAAAGAAATAAGGGAAAGGGTACTGTTTAAGAGACACAGCGTCTCTTAAACACATTAAGTTCAAGGGGAAAGTGGGTTTTTCTTCTTAACAGGCAGTGCAGAAGCAGAGTAATCCAGAACTGAAGAGCCAATTGTCTGTTTTTGAAAGAGTGAGAGTGAAAACAGAACAAAGGAATTGATCCCCTGAACCAGATGACCCTAACCTAAATCTCAAGAAAGGGGGAGGGGCAGAATAATTGATCTCAGGCAGGGAAGGTTGTAAAAAAGTCCAGTCAGAAGTGGGGTGCGGCTGTCGAGCGGGGTGTCCCCTGACAAATGGCGATGGCCAGAATAACTTCCCCAAAACCCCAGCTCCAAATTAACTCTTTCTGTGTCTGAGTGGCTGCCCACCCGTTGGCTGGCTTGCTCTCACAGGCTTAAAGCAGCTACTTCTCCCACACCACTGCTGTCTTCTCTGGGCCCAAGGCACACCTGAGGCCCATCACAGCACACCAGTGTGCCACAGCACAGCAGTTGAAAACTGCTGATCTAGACTGACAAGAACATTCAGACTGCATTTCACAGATAACACTTCTTACACATTTTTAAAGTACCTGCCCTTGCAATCTCAAATTGACTGGAACCAACACTGTACAATTACTGTTTCAGAACCTGCAATATTTCAGTCACAAATAATAAATAGCTTACCAAGAAGAGGTTCGTTGCTGGGGAATGAAATGGAACCCTGATTTTGCCCTGAAGTTTCCATATTCTCCATCTCTGGAGAGCATAACTGAACCAGTTCTTTATTTGGCACCTGAGAACACATTAAAAAAGACCAAAAATGGTCAACATTCAATCATATTCCAGAACTCACAGGCATCAATATTTGTCATTAGGGGAATGCTCCATTAGCTAGTGGAGAGGGCTTGGTTTACAGCTAAGCAATAATCTGTAACTGACAAGGAATTCTACTTTTGCAATGCACTGCAAAATCAGTTTTGGTTTTATTCTGATTTAGAAGGTCACAATTTAAGACAGTTAGGTGCACTTAAACTGATTGAAATCAATGAAATGAAGCTCAATTAATTCTCAACTGGATTGTGGTCTAAGGGTATGATGAAAGCCTCTAGTTATTCACAGTTAATGGCTGTGTTAATTTGAATATATGCTTTGTGTCACATAACTTTATATTAACATGCCCCCAGGAAGCACTGTACAACAGAATGACTTTCATGCTAATCCGTTTCCAAAATTCATACAAGCTCTCAGGTTCTACATGGTAATTCAGCAGCGGTACAGTTAAGTACAGAAATATTAATATGGAGAACCTAGGTTTTCATATACAATGCTAGGCAGCAGAAAGGTAGATCAAATCAACTTACTAGAAGATACAGGGAGACTGTTCTTCAAGGCCAATGACCTAAGGATACTTACATTACTGCAGTTTACTGTTAAAACTGGAGAAGAAGATTTCCTCATAAGATCTGATGGGCTTAATTCACCAAGAGGTGGAGATGTATGCAACCTGCATAGAACAAAAGGCGATATTTAGATACCACAAAGTCTTTAATAAAAATAAAAATTCATAATCTAACATTCAAACACAATGCTCAAGTAAAAGCACAAACATTAACTTGGCTTCTCAGAAGCCAAGACAAACCTATTCACTTAAATGCATTCCTCCAGTAAAAATTCTGGCTCCAATGTTATTCCCAGTCCACATACACCTGTCTTGATAAGCTATATCACATTCAGCCACATAACATTCTAGAAAATAAGGCTAATGATTAAAAAGCTGTTTTGTGCACAATACACCAAATTGATTATCTAGATCAGCGTTCTTAAGTTCCATTATCAGCAGGACTGTATATTAAGTCCCCAAGTTACATACTGGTTCCATTCCAGAGGTCTGTACAGAAGTCAGAACAGCTGAATATTGCACAAAAGCACCACAACAGATGGACTGTGCCTGTGCAAAAATGCTGGTGCAGTCATCTGTTTCTGGATGTTAATGCCAAACTAAAAAATCAGTCAAATGAAAGAACTGTCAAGTATACTGCACCAGCATTTACCACTTGGCGCAAAAGTATCTTCTGTATAAGATTTTGAAAACAAACTTAAGATGAATTTTATTACATATTTTAAGAAGATTTGTATGGGGAGAAATATATCCTATGCCAATTTTTTTTCTGAAATATGCTTTTTAATCTTCAGTTAGTGTTTAAATTTTGCTATAAAAGCATTATTACCTTTGTAAATCTAAGACCTCCTTTGCAATTTCAGTTCCTATGCTTCCAGCCCCAAGTACAGTTCCTGTTGACAACCCTGGTACACCAAGAAATGAGGGCTTTGTTGTATCTACATTTTAAGAGAAAAGGAAATCAAATTTATTTTCCTAAGCTTTAAACTTTGTTTTTACAGATATTTTCTGTGTTTACTTTCAGCTTTACTAAACCGTTGTCTTATGCCACAAGTAAGAATATATATTTGTTTTTTTAAAAATTTCATTACATTTATATCCTGCCCATCCTCCAAAGAATTTGGGGTGGCATACATAATTTCTCTTCCCACTTGTGGTGCCCAGGGCACTGGAGCGAAATTATGGGATATTTTAAAGGTTCTGTGGGATATTTGAAATTCTGAGATTAGCATGGTGAGGGCATCATGAAAAAATTACAATTGACCTAAGGGCCCCATGAACAGAAGATAGTTTGAGAACTTCTAACTTAAATGTTCTACTACAGCAGTCTCCAAACTGCAGGAATACTACATTATCAAAAAGCCTTCCCCATTGTGTGTGGTGCTTAGTGTTCTGCATAGCTGCTCCTTATCTTGCAAGCAGATCTCATCAGAAAGTTGCTCCAAGTAACCGCTTCTACCTCAAAATCAGGGTGCAGAGCTTCTGGGGTGACAGGCAGTGAAAGCGGCTGCCTGGTATGACTTTCTGACAAGAACAGCTTGCAAGATAAGCAAAAATGACAGAACTGACATGCCTGTCACAGACAGGAAAGCCCAAGATCAAAAGTACCCCAAGAACGAAAGAAAGTTGAAAATCAGCAGGAAGGAGTAGATTCTTGAAATGGTCCTTTCTGTTTAATCACTCACAGTAAAGCAGCAAATATTTTAATGTGTCATATTCAAATACTAATATTTAATATTGAAGTGCATCAATATAGCTGTTTCAGTTTTGCCTAAAGGCTGGTGTTCCTCTGATAAAGTTTTTGTTGAAACAAGAAGTTTTAAATAGCAGTTGACTCTTACTGCCATATAATAGAGTGTAGTTTGAACTCCTTTCAATTTCTAAAGCCATTTGCAATGCAATGGAAAGGAAGGGGGAAGAGAAGGTTACTGTCCAGAAAAACAAGTCTATTGTGTTAATGCAATTAACTGAATGGTTCTTTGGATCATGTGCTTTCCAACTTCTTCATAAATGACCTGAAGACAGGGATAAGCAGCAAAGTGGCCAAGTTTGCAGGTGACACTATACTTTTCTGGATGGTGGACCAGAAGAGATTGTGAAGAGCTCCAAAAGGATCTCTCCAAACTGCGAAAATGGGCAGCAAAATGGCAGGTGTGTTTCAATGTAAGTAAGCATAAAGTAATGCATATTGAATCCAAAAATCAAAACTTAACATGTGGGCTGTCTACGACAGCTCAGACAAGAAATCTTGGGGTGCTGTGTGCAGCTCAATGAAGTGTCAACCCAAAGTATGGTGGCAGTGAAGAAGGCCAATTCTATGCTAGGGATCATTAAAAAGGGGATTGAGAATAAAACAGCTAATATTATAATGCCAATGCAAACATTTGAAATGGTATTTTCATCACACATTATTCCAGCAGCTCACAAAACAAACAACAAATACAAAAAAGGTGTTTGTATCTGCAATGAACAGAACTGAAACTGCCATTAAACACAGCCAAAATGAATGACAAAAAGTACCGCTAATTTTGTCTATAGTGACAGAGAATAATCAACACATTTTAGCCACCATTTCTGAAACGATAACTTTCTATGCCTCAGAACTGGGTGTTCAATACTTATTTATGCTGGTTACAAACTAGCACCCTGATAGATGGCAATCAGTGATTAGTTCAAAGCTGCACACCAATTTGATTCAGGGATTTTACACTGATTAAAAAAAATAAAGCATGCTTTAGTTAGCAACTAACTTTCTCAGTATTTGTTTTAACTAGAGGACTCTGAAATATTTACAGAATAATGGTAATTTGACAGGGAAAAAACCCTATTCCAGGTTAAAAAAAAACTTAGCCAATTTTAGACTACAAGCTAATGTTTTAAATTAAAATACAAAAGTGCTTACCGTTGGTCTACAAAAACAAATTTTCCATCCATGGAAAAGCGTGTTACAAATTCGGTTGGCTTGACCTTTATCTCACTGCATTTTTGTGGAACAACATAGGGGTGCAATCGCCCAATTGCAACAAGACAGTTAAAGTTACTGTTGTCTTTCTCTGCATCATTCTCCTCTTGAACTCCCACCTCATTAGGAGGCCAGCTCTTCAAATACCCAGTGCAATGAACAGTACAGTACTTTTTATGCTCTAATGTAGTCAAAACAAAACAACAGTTTTTCATTTTCTTTTGTAAATCATCAGATACAATGTTTTATGATTGCTTAAGAGCACAACCCATATATTCTTATATATAATACAGTGAGCCTTCAAGTATCTGCAGGGGGATCCAGCCTAGGACCTCCTGCTGATAATGAATTCCATGGATAATGAAATATGTGTGGGGGGGATAGACCACAATTCTTTACCTGGAGGCTGCACCTAGCCCCCCCAGAAGTTGCAGGCAACCTCCCAGATTCCTCAGAAAACCTCCGGATGTGATTTTCCAGCAGACCAGAGGGTCTTCCAGTTATATCCATGAGGCTTTCTGAGGTGCAGGGAGTTGTTTTCTGCTGAAAACTGGAAGTGACCATTTTCGGCTCTAAGAAGGCCCTCCAGACGAGACTGGAGCACAGCTCTGGCACATTCAGAAGGTACAGGTGTGGCCAAATCCACAGATAGGGAGGCACAACCTGCATTATGTCACAAGCCCATTGGTACGCACCTACTTTCCTTAATTTTAATAGTCACCTAAGAGTACAACAGTATGTTGGCACACATTTAAAAACCCTCTACTTAAAATAGAAATTCTCTCACATTTAAAAAATACCTTTCTTTTCTGAGTTTGGCAAGGATTCCTTTTCTTCTTTGACTGTTTCTCTTATACACTTTATTCGACAGAAAAATGAACGTCGAGCACCAGAATGCAGATGAGATGATCCTACTTGAAAATCCGTATGGACTTGCAAACCAGCTTTTAAAGTCAAACAGCAGCAGAACATAAAAACATGTTGTTGTTTTAATGTTTAACATGTGAGTTATGAAGAATATTTTGCAGAAACAGTCAATTAGCATATTTAAACATGCTTTCAGAGTCAGATGGAATTCTGAAATTTTTCTTGGAATTAACTATTTAGAAACTTTGATGAATTAAAACTTGAAAAGAAAAGAACATGTTTGCCATACTCAAGGGTGAGTAGCAGCAATATACCTCACAATTCTAGCCAATGGTATTCATGCAACAGTATTTTACAGAAGTTTAAACTCCATACAACTTTCAGTTCCAATTTGATGGAGGTTGAGAAAAAAGTTCAAACAATACTCATATGAATTCAGCTGAAAAAGCACAGAATGTCTGACAGAAATAAGATGTGGTTATATTAAGACTGGCACTTAACATGTTCAGAGCAGAGTGATTCTTGGTACTGAAGCATTTTATCTCTTGGTTGACTTTACCAGGTCTTTTCTATTGACAAGATCTATTGAACACAAGAAAAATAAGCTAGTACCCCTGGTAAAAACAACATGTAAGATCTTGGCAGATATCTAGCAGTGTAAACATTACTCAGTAGCATTGTCTAAAACATGTCTGCTGGGAGTAGTTTTTAATTGTCAATGTACTCCTACAAGCACAAACAAGCATTTATTTTTTGTTCAGACAAATCTGGTCTGTATTTCAATGAGCATATAAAAAAACAGTGAAAGCATGACATAAAAACATTTTTAGATGGCTCCTTACTTTTGGTATCTATTAGCTTTTCTCTTGGTGAAGCATCTGAAGATGAAAGTTGCTCTTTTACTTTGGCAACGTCTTTTGGATGAAGATAATCAAAAAGACTTTGTCCAACCAAACTGGCCTAGCAGAAGACAACAAAATTAGCTTATAAACTGTGACTCACACATCTCATACTCCCCTTCCCTCACGTGAACACCATAGTTCAATGAACCTGAAATTAATCCATTGTAATTCTAACTTTGAAAATTCATTATACCTTAACATCAGACATATTCACTTTCCAGCAGAGAATTCTGGTTGCTATTGAAGTAACATCTTGTAACCTTACAATTCAATTGCAGATAGCCAACTAGCTCAGTGTTTCTCAAACTGTGGGTCGGGACCCACTAGGTGGGTCACGAGCCAATTTCGGGTGGGTCCCCATTCATTTTAATATTTTAAATATATTAAACTTAGATGCTGCCATGGTATGTGACTGCATTTGGGGAAATATTACAGATCTGTACTTTTAACAGACTACTATGTATATGCTTTTAACAAAGCTAGTCAGTGGAACTTACTCCTGGGTAAGTGTGGGTAGGATTGTGAAAAATTTCCCTGCTTGATGATGTCACTTCCAGTCATGACATCACTTTTGGTGGGTCCTGACAGATTCTCATTCTAAAAGTGTGTCCCGGTGCTCAAAGTGTGAGAACCACTGAACTAGCCAATATAACAAGAGTCTTATAACAATGAAAAGATTAACATGTTTATTTCAGTATAAGCTTTCACTCATCAGATGCATCATGAATCACGTAGCTGATATAATGTTAACAAGCATTATTATCAAAACTGGACAGGATACAATGCTGGAAACCTGCTTATGCAGTTGCAGTTTGCCTACTGTCAGAACTAGAGTAGGAAAAGCCTACTTTTCCTACTACTATATGTGTTTGCAGAACTCCTGTCAAACTAGGCAATGGAAAGGGCTTGATGGGGTAGATGTAGAATATACTTTAAAAGGTACACTTACCTTAACTACTTTTCTGTAACACATCTTTATATAACGCCAGAATAAAAACCTTTCAATACTAATATTCTTATGTTCTAAATATATGCTATTGCAGCTGTTTGTGCACTACGTGCTAAATAGTTACTTGTCTCCATGGCATGTCAGAAAAAAAATTGGCAGTATGAGCTTTCCGTTTTAAATTAATTTGTATCTTCATCTTACAGATTTCAGCATGAGATGTACAAGATGTACATTCTGCACAACAGAGAAGCAACAAGGAGAGCAAGGTCTCTTTCCCCTTGTGTTACAAGCCCAAGTGAAAAGTTACTCCTCTGGGGCAACTTTCCCATGCACCAGCTTTCTAGTTCTGCAGAGAGTATAACAAGCAAGTAAAAAGGGTTTGTGTAATAGGTGTGCATGCCCAAATGCAGAAACCCTTTTGTTTTAAATTTTTTTAAAAAGTGGGGAAAAATTTGAGGTATGATTATAACACAGGTAAACTATGGTCTTTTATTAAATAGCTCTGAAGCAATTATAACTTGAAAAGTGATCCTGATATTTTCTGAAGAACTACCCCCATTCTTGATCCACATCTGAGAGGACGTCCTGAAACAGAGATATTTTTGCTGGTTTTCTATAGTTCCAACCTGTATCTAAGCAATGGTATTTTTCAAAAAAGTAAAAGGATGCTGATAGTAACTAGTCAAACCTTTTCATCATATGCTGAAAATCTCTTTTCATATGATTAAAAATCCAAAACACACAATATCACCTACCGGGTCATAATTAAGTATCTTCAAGACAGATTCTGAAACAAATAGGATTTTTCCTCTGTCACATCCAACCACAAAGAGGAACCCATCTGCAGCCTACAAGTTTAAAAAAATCATATATCACATACACTAACAGTACTAAGCAAATGTGGGCAGTTATGGAGAAAGAAATCAAAAGACATCTAGGTACAGAAGAGAAATAAGTTACAGCAATGAACTATTTTTAGTGCTGTAATTTACAGTACAATCTTATGCACATTTGCTCTAAGTAAATCTTCAAAGGGGTTTAATCCAACTACGCATTAGGACTGCAACCTAAATTTCAATCTGAACTTACTTCATCTGCATTAAAACATCTTTACTGGCTCCATTTATGGTTTCCAGGCATACTGCATATACTCATGTGTATTTACTGCATTCAGTTATATTCCAAAAAAATGTCCTAAACAGCATTTGGGGTTGGGTTTTAACTAGAGAAGTCTATGGTTCCAATCGAACAATCTCTTTCCAGAAGTAGCTTATAAAAGTGAGGGACAGCAGCAATTTAAGGAAGTATCTGATCCCCTATTTATTTTTATTTACCTTAAGGATTAAATGACGGAGTTCATCATCTTGTAAAAATGAAGGCTTATAGCGGACTTCTGAATAAGAGCTAGTAGAACCTGCAAAGTGAGTTTTACACAGAGTCCTTAATTCATTAGCGTAAAACACATCACACACAAACATACACACCCTGAAGCTGACATTTTTCCTTTTTTAAACAAAATTAACATGAAACATAGTATCAGTTTGCAAATAAAACCAACAAAAGCAGATGGGGAAAAAAGCAGATTGCTATCCTATACATACTTGGTAGTTATATCTCACTGAACTCAGTGGGATTTACTTCTGAGTAGACACGCATAGGATTAAACCATCAATCAGTTGCCTCAATTAGTTAGGAAAACGTCAAGGGTACTCCATTTTGAAGCAGTGAATGGATATTCTCTTCCATACAAAAAAAAATAGTGTTTTGCTTGTTCACTGCAGGTTTACAACAGTTGCAGTAGCTGAGACATTCTTTGGCAGGAGCACCAAAAAAAGTGATGGGAAGGAAAAGTTCTTAGATACAGATTTGAGAGGTTTACAATCCCATGTACAGAGTAATGCATTCATCAGACTTTCAAAATGCTTATGTCCCAGGGATTTCACAAACTGATTTCTTCATTGTTTTCTAATGTCATGAATTAAAGACATTGTACTGCCCAAATGAAGAGTAGTTTCGGGCTTGCAATTATGCCTAAAGCTATCATCATTTTTTAAAACATGAAACCAAGAATTAAATGGTAGGAAACAAACCATGCAACCAACTACTATAAAAAGTATACTACATGTACTGAAATGTGCATTGTATTACTCAGGAATGAACAAGGCCTCTGTTGTCTTGCAGTTTGCAGCTGACTCAGGTTTCACATGACACTTCTCCAAAACAGTTATAAGAAAAAGGATATGTACATGATCACACATGAAAATGGCATGAGCGCACACATACACGTTTGAAAACTCTGTTCAGAGGAAGGCTTAATTAGGAAACCTGTTTTGTTGACCCATCTGCAGAATCTGAAGATGAGATATAATATACTGTAGGATACGATGCACAAATAAATAACATACATTGCAGCAGATGGCAAAGAGATCTTGAAAGTCAGCAGCCAGCAGTTCCTTCATTAAATTATCCTTTAAGCCCACAAAAGAAAAATAGAAACAAATAGTAGTAGAAGTCTAGAACATAGAATAAAAGAGGGAATGGCACTCCCTGAATGCAAAGGTAGGCATATACAAGACAAAGAAAGTGGGAGGGACAGGACTGGGTGAACAATAACAATTTATATGGAGGACCTGCATGCCTATGCTTATTGGAAAATGGAACCAGGTCTTAGTAGGATTTCTGCTTTCTTGCATTTTAGGAATATTTATGACAATCTGACCACCAACAAACAACAGATGGCCTACAATCAATGACCTCATCAATTTTTTTTACAACTTTTAAAACACAGTATGCTTAACCAATTAATGCAAGTATAAAAAGCATTTCTGTTATAAAATATACTTTATTACATTTTAGTCAATTTCACTCCATTACATTACATCAGTGTTTCTCAAACTGTGGGTCGGGACCCACTAAGTGGGTCATGGGCCAATTGAAGGTGGTCCCCATACATTTCAATATTTTATTTTTAATATATTAGACTTGATGCTACCATGGGATGTGACTGCATTTAGGGAAATCTAACAGACCTGTACTTTTAACAAGCTACTATGTATATTCTTTTAACAATGACAGTCAGTGGGACTTACTCCTGGGTAATTGTGGGTAGGATTGCAGCCGAGGATTGTTCAAAATTTTCCTGCTTGATGATGTAACTTCCAGTCATGACATCACTTCCCATGGGTCCTGGATAAATTGTCATTCTAAAAAGTGGGTCCCAGAGCTAAATGTATGAGAACCACTGCATTACATAGAACAGTGATGACTAATTCCTTTCATACAGAAGGTCGAAGCTAAGCATTCATGGTGTCTGCTGAGGGCCAGAAGTGACATCATTAAGCAGAAAGTGATGTCATTAAGCAGTTGATGGCCAGAATAAGCACTTTGTTCTCCAAAAGAATCTCACTAGCTGCTAATGACAGAAAATCTGCAAATCATATTTTTAAGATATGGGACAGCCCAATTATAAAAGGCGTCAGATAAATTGCTTCTGGGGGCTGCATCCTCCCCAAATCATGAAGTTGCTCAGTGGAGCAGTTTTCAGGAAGCGCTATTTGTCACCCCCCCAATAGTTTCACCCAGTGCATCCACCATACACCCCTAGTCACGCCACGGACTCTGGGCTCTCACAAGCATTGGTTTCCAAATCAACAAGCAAATGACAAAGCAGTCTTTAGACTGCGGAGACTAAAGGAAAAAAAACTAAAACAAAAATATAATGTAGAGAGCAAGGAACAGGATGAAGTTAAAAAGCCACAGGCAAATGATTCAACTTATAGTCAAGCCAGCTAAAAACAGACTTAAAAAAAAACACAATTTTTTGATGACTCTTTAAATAAAATTGCAAAGACAGTAGAATATGTAAATAGGAAATAAGAATTCAAGAATATCTAGCTAGTGACCTGCACACCCTAATAACTGAATAGCTCAAATCAGATCATAGTTACTACGCAATCAACCATACTTATTAAGAATAGTTACAGATAGTTTAGCTACCTATACCGTAGATACTTGCCTATAGTACCTGAAAATTTTGCCAAGTAATCAAGTTCAAATTATCACTTTGCCTTATCTCCGGGTCAATCAGAGGGCAAAGCCTTTCAACTCTGAAAAGTTTCATTTCTTAAGGGCAGACAGTTGCCAAGTTTCTCAAGCAGCAGGCAGGCGCAGCTCCTTAGAAGCAATTTGTTAACCTTTTGTTCTCCTTCCTTCTGCTGCAGCCTGGTTCTGCTTTGCAAAGGCTTGCAAAGCAGGTCTCTTTTTGAAAAACCCGGATGGGAATCCTCCTTTCCATTCAATGCACCCTTACTTAAGAATAACACCCATGGAAAGCAGTGGGTCTACTTCTGAGTAAAAAGGGTTGCAAATATATGCAGCTGCATCTCTCTAGTGTGAATTGAATTGCACACTCCCAGTTATGTGTTATGGGTTGTATGTTGTACGTAGAGCTTCTGGCTTAACACATCAGACACCTTAAAGGTGGATTTGATTCATGGTTCTCCTGCAGTGGTTCCCAAACTTTTTCACTGGCATATCCCTTGGCAGCCCATTTCCGTAAATCGTACCCTTCATATTAGCAAAATGTTTGTAATTAATAATACAAGCCCTCATCTCCTCTATATGAAAGCCCAGACGTCATGTATTTATCACAGTGTTTCTCTTTTTATCTGTTTGAAGAACAGAAGACTCTGCCTTTGCACTGTTTTGCACCAGAAGTGTGCTGCAAAATTCTGGGTGACTGATCACTTTCCATATTATGTTTCAGCTTTTTTACTGTGCTGGTTTTCAATCACTGTTTCATACATGAATTGATGACCAAAACTAGCTATTGGTGGGGCTTTCACCGCCAACTAGCTACCTCCCTTCCTGCCTTGCTGGTCCTTGCAAGGCATTCCTGTCTTGCAAGGCATTCTGGAGCATGACCTGCCTTTTTCTACCATTATTCCATTCTTTTTCAAGTACCCCTAAAGGTCCTGTTGAGTGTCCCTGAATGTACATGAATACCAGGTTGGGAACCACTGTTTTACTGGTATGTTGTTTACAGTGCACTTACTCTGATAGTGCTTACAAAAAGGTGATGAAAACCAGAATTTAAAAGAATAAAAATGTATCTTATGAACTTTTACTATGTCTTTAATAAATTAGAGACTACAGTTCTTAGGTAACAATTAGTGGTGGGTTATTTTTCAGGATCTGGCCTCAAGTAAAATCAGACAAAACTATAGTCAGACACCCCCCTAAGTTTAACCCCCGACTTATCCAAGGGTCATAGAAAATTCCATGATTGTTGGCTCAAAAACCTGCCCTTGACTTATCTGTGGGATCGACTTATAGGCAGGTGTCTGCAGTATATGCTTGTATGTTAGCAGAGGGGGAGAGAGACGATGGTTCCCTGTTTCAAAAAAGGGTAACAATCCAAATATGCACACAGGGGAGATACCACCCAACCAACCCTGAGAAACTTCACTCACCTTTCAATGACTTCAAATGCTGCACAGCCATTCTTAATACTGTAAGTTTATCCAGTTTACGGGCTACTGGATTGCACTGAGGTATCATAGCAGACAATTCTTCTATCAAATTATTCATTTTGTCTCTTCGTCGCTTTTCTGTTTGGCTATGAGCCTCCCTAGGGAAAAATACAAAATGTAAATATCTTTCCAAAAGATTTGCTTCTCTGCTGCACCACAAGTTTATAAAACGGAGTAAGGATTTTATATAAGAAATATAATCAAAGCATTTGGTGAATTCTGTTAGCTACACTTGGACATCAGCGAACTTTATCAATATGAAACAAACAATGGAGCAGTCATTTATGGAAAAATTTTATCAAGTAGAACTCAAAAATTGCTCCAAGGAGCTTTCTGAAGCCTAGAGGCCATACGCAGCTACCCAAGGGAAATCAGAAGTAGCATTTTTTAGCACCATGGGGCCATTCTGAAGCCCACAGAGGCTGAAGGCAGACATGTGCAACCTGTGCAGACTTCAGAAAGCCCTCTGGTCACCTTCAGAGTAAAGGGCCAAAACCATGGATTTCCTTATCCATGATTTTTGGTATCTGCAGGAAGTCTGAGAATGGATCCCCATGGATACTGAGGCGCCATCTGTACTATCAAATTCAAAAATATTCTTCAAAAGAGCTTCAATTTTTGTAGTGTTTGATTTCACTTGAAAAGTCTGCATCTGTTCTCCTTAAGAAGGGCATCCTTTCGTGTGCTTGAACTCTGTTCTAAGGCATTGTATTATTTACAGTTGTGAGATTTGCATATTTTGCATCTTCTCTCAGAATTTTTTTTTTAAATCTGCATTTTGAAATTTTAGTGCAGAAATTACAAATTGTGTAAATATGCCCATCTTTAAATTAATGTAAACACGCATCTAAAAGACCTACTGCATATGCAAATTAACTTTACATATTTGATATTAGTGGACATGCATGTTGATGACAACTGGTAGGAATTGGTAAATTAATATTCCAAGTGCTAAAAACATTAGCATTTTAATTTCAACTAGCTTATAATTATCAAACTGATAAAACTGCTTTTATTATTGCTCCTTTTGCTGTTTGTATTTTTAATTTCTAAATGTTTTAATATTTAATTTTATTGTAAGCTGCCTTGTAGAGTTTTTGACAAAAAAGGCAGGGTATAAATTCATAAAACTAAATAAATAAAGGTAAGAGGAAATTTAAATATCTTTAATATATGGACTGCCTGATCCAAGTAGGGTTTATAGCCTGAAAGTGTTACAAACTGAGCCTAAATATTTAAAAATTCACTAAGGGCACAATCCTAACCAGATCTATTCAGAAGTCCTATTTTGTTCAATGCAGTTTACTCTCAGGAAACTGTGGATAGGATTGCAGCCTAAAACTCTCAAGTAGACAGGCTTAATATTGGCCTATCAGATCTCTCACCACATAGCAGTATAAAGCAATCAATCCTATTCAACAGAGTATACCAAAGCATACCAGCACGTTAGTAATGAGCACAATCTAGACAAAAGTTATATATTTTTAGGACCTACTGGTTTTAATGGGAAACAAGTAAACACCTGGAACTCTCCCATTGACAAATCAATGCAAACAGGTTTAATTCTGGTAGAATTATACCCTATGTTACTAGATTAAAGTTACAGGAATATATGCAAATGCTTATGATCATGGTCCTTAACTTCAAATTGCTATTTTCTAGAAAACTATTTTCTTAGTACCTGAAATATTTAATTTTTACATGTTCTTCATCATCACTCCTAGGGGAAAGAAATACAAAGCTTTAATATGAAGCAAAAGGATATTCACGCATTCGAAAGTATTACTAGAAGATATTGCTTAATATTGTATACATCCTCCCTTCCAGGATCAAAACACATAAATAAAATTATAAAGTGGGACGCTCAATTCCATGAAAAACAGCTCACTTATTTTAAGGTTACTCTTACAGCCGTGGACCTCCGCAGACCTGCACCGCGGCAAAGCTTCACAATGGCGCCTCCATGGGCTGTCGCCACCCCCTCAGGCAGAAATTCCCTCCCCCCACTTATCAGAGGCTCACGGAGCCTCATGCAACCTCCTCCCACGCCGGGGAAACCTCTGTGAGGTTCCCCGGCGCTATAAACTGTGTTTCCGGCAAACCGGAAGCACAGTTTCCACCCCCGTAGGGTCAGGTCAGCCTATGGCAGGCACGCAACTGCACTCTTAATCAGCTGTACAGGCAGGAAAAATCACAAACATTCTAGTTTTTTCTCCAATATTCTACAAAATTAGAAAACATTGCTAATATATTAGCAGTCAGCAAAACAACATGTGGTGAACACAATCTGACATACTGCAGCTTTCTTGTTTCTGCAGCTGTGGGATAAGGGCTCCCTCCACTGCTTGTTGTTTCACATCTGTGATGCAGTAGCGGCAGCAAAGGAAAGGCCAGCCTTACTTTGTGCAAGGCCTTTTATAGGCCTTGAGCTATTGCAAGACCTTCATTCATTCATATAAGTTCATCTTTAATATATTCATTTATTTAAACTTATGTAAATTTATTCAAATTTTAAATGTAAATTAATTATTTTCTTCTCCGGCCCCCGACACAGTGTCAGAAAGACAATGTGGCCCTCCTGCCAAAAACTTTGGACACCCCTGCTCTAGAGCAGTGATTCTCAAACTTTGAGGGAGCTTTACTCACTCAGTAAGTTCTTGTGGGGGAGGGGCTTCAGTTTTGCAGGAGGTGCTTTGTGCCCGCTTTTAGTGAATGTTCCAAGCCTCAGGGAGTGATGTGCATTGCTGCCCACACCTCCTGTAGCCTGCTGCAGCCCTGCCTTCTGAAAGTAAGGGCAAAGCATCCCCCCTCGTGAGGTGATCCCTCCCTCTCCTTCCCCCGCCCCTTAAAGGAAGGGGGAAGAATTACACAAACTGGTGGGTCAAAACCCACCAGTTTGAGAACCACTGCTCTACAGTGAATGCTACTCTTCAAATAAGTGATTTTGTCATGTGTTTCTGCCCATGTATCTAGGCAACCACACACACACACACATTCAGTTTTCTTATTTTTCCCCAACCCATCTCTAAGTACTATACCAAGAATACCATTCAATTATTTTTGTTTTAAATAAAAGCATTATACCTGCTCTGAAGATCATCAACATCAATATCACAAGCATACCTGAGGAATAAAATTTATACTTAGAAGATACCAAAACAATGAAAAAACAATATAATGGACAAGTAAACTATGTTGTTTCAGCTGAAGACTACAGAAAATGTCAGACAAAAACAGTGTCAGAAGAGATTGACATCCCTCCACTACACATTAAATGAACAATTCAGTGGTTGTATCCTAAGTAGCACATGCAAAAATAAAGTTACTTTGACTTGACCTGCATGCAGTTGCACAAGCTACTGCTAGAAGACCCTCAATTTCTCATTTGGGTTCTTGTGGACCATGGCTCCGGTCATAAAGCCCTAACGGAAGCTACATGCCATGGAGCTCAGGGATGTCATTGCTCAGCACAGGCTAGCATGAGGGGAGGAGTGAGGACAGAGAGGCCAACAAGGCTTCAGCTGCCAGCACTATTCCAACTAAGGGATGGGCAACTGAACAAGCCAACTGCCCAAAGGAGGCAGGAAAGACAGAAAGGTGGACAGGGAGAGAGAGGCGGATTGAGCAAGCAGGGCAAGAGAAAATGGAGAAGAGGGAGGAAAGGATATGAAAGGGATGAAGATGGCAACCAAGAGGAAGATGGTGCAAAAGGCAGAGACAGAACAGAGCAAAGGGAAACAGTAAAAGACGAAAGGGTGGAAGAGAGATGGGGGAGACCACGAAAGGAAGCAGAGAGAATGCCTGCTCCTAGACGGAAAGGGACCCCAAAGGCCATGCCACAGGGGAGAAGGATGTTCAGGGGGGCTGGGTTGCAGCCCAGACATCCTCACCAGAGCCCAGTGCATAAACTACAGACAATCTCGGTCTCCCAATTGGGTGGGCATGGTACTAGATTACCCCATCCTGTGCATACAGTGGTGCTGAATTTGGCACTCAGTATCTGCACAGGCCTCTGCCAGTGGGGGAGTAGGACCTTTACATAGGCTTTATGTGGGGCTTTATGTGGGGCTGCCCCTGAAGACGGTTCGGAAACTGCAATTAGTGCAGAATGCGGCGGCCCATGTGGTCACTGGAGCTAGGCGGTTTGACACTGTCAGTCCGCTTCTCCGGGGGCTACATTGGCTGCCCATTCGTTTCCGGGCCCAATTCAAGGTGCTGGTTTTGACCTTTAAAGCCCTATACTGCTCTGGGCCAGGCTATCTTAGAGATCGCCTACTCCCGTACAATCCAGCTCGTCCTCTCAGGTCATCAGAGAAGGCCTTTTTACAAGTGCCGCTGCCTAAGGAGGTACGTGGGGCGGCGGCAAGAAATAGGGCCTTCTCAGTAGTGGCACCAACGTTGTGGAACTCCCTTCCCCTTGACTTGAGAATGGCTCCCTCTCTGGAGACTTTTCGGCGAGGCCTGAAGACCTTGTTGTTTAATCAAGCCTTCTGACTTCATGGCCTTTTTAACATCTTTTATACATCTTTTAGTTGCTTTTTACAGGCTTGATTCCTCTAAGTACTGCTGTTTTATGCTCTTTTATTCTGACTTTTATCTGACTACTGTTTTTATGGGTTCTGCTAATGTGTTTTTTAATTTGTTTTTATCTGTTTGTGAAATTATGTTTTAATCTGTTTTATATGTTGTTAGCCGCCCTGGGTCCCTTTGGGGAGAAGGGCGGGATAGAAATAAAGTTGTATTATTATTATTATTATTATTATTATTATTATTTATTAGGCTACGGCTGTAAGTGAAGACCAAAAGAGGCAGGAGCTAAGATGAAGGAACCCATCAGGGCAGAGAAGCCACCCTGTTTCTGTTGCCATTAAGCCCCCCCCCCTTCTGTTTCTCTCTGGACTGTAAATATAATAAGCATTGCCATCAGTGGCCTCTTCAGTTGTGACACAGCCTACTGTGTCACACTGCAACCCCATAGAGTTGCCTCTGTGAGGGGAGAAGGAAACCCCCATGGTTTCTTGGATGGATACCATGTGGACCCAGATTTGTTACTTTTAAATCTGTATATACATTCTAGACTTTCAAGTTGGAAGTAAAGGTTATCAGGGAGAGAAAAGAGTCCATAATATTGTTTCCATTGCCTTTGGCCACAGAAGTGATTATTCAGTGAAGAACAGTAAACATATCTAACAGCATTAAAATGATGGAATGGAAGCTTATTGCCAATGGACGTAAAGTTGAAACTTAAGAAAAGAATTTCTGGTTTGTAAGAGATAACCCAACATGATTTCTTAATACATTGCAATGTTTCACATGATACTGACAAAACAATTCAAATTGCTGTAGCATTCTGAATTCTCTGACTGATTGTGATGGAACATTCTGATTATAAACCTAATTTATCTCACCTTTATTAAATTTTGCACAGAGTGTACACAGTAAAAACTTTAAGACAGATATTCAAAATGATGCAATAAGAAAATGCTGATATTCAGCATTGTAAAAGTATTCCTTTGACGTTCAGTATAGATTTTGCCTTTTTGTGTCCACACACAACACAGCTTCACCTGTTTCCTTTTGCCAATTTAGATTTTATCAAATATACAAAATTGCAGGAGTGATTCCTAGTTTATTAAAATCTACTGTATATCACTAAGGTAAGGTGTTAGAAGTTTTAATACATATCATACACTGATGAATTCAGGAACTCCATTTCTGAATGGAGTACTCTTTTTCCAGTAACATTAATCCATTTTTGTACAGATTATAAAAGAAAACTTTTCTGAATAAGTAGAGTACCAGAACAATTTCTTTTACAGATTGTTCAAGGTCACTCTGTACACTAACTGCATTGAGGAAACATTACAATACCTATGCAATAATCTATAAAAGCTCAAATACAATTTTACAAATCTGGAAGTCTCAATGGATGTTTTCAGTGGACAAAGATTCCTTTATCCAAAGTATTTCTATTTACACATCAAATAACCTTCAAACTTCTGTTGGCTGTGTACATGACAGCCATCTTGAAATCTTCACCTAGCAAATTTCCCTTAAATGTTTGAAAGGTTAACCTCCTCAGTTTATTCTCCACACTTTTTACCATGTAAAAAATGTATGTTCCCAGACAGATATTTGGGATGAAGCTCCAAGTAGAGCAATTGTGGTTGCCAGAGTTCTATGGTGTTTCTAAGGAAACCTCCAGCTGCTACAGTAGGGCCATTATAGCATCACTGTATCATACAAGCATCGGATTGGGCCCTAACGCTCCTATAGGAATTCAGAAGGCTTACTTACTGATTATCAGAATCGCTCCCTTTGCGTTTCCTTGGAAATTCCACCACAAATGAATTGCTAGAGCTGGCAGTAGCAGGCTCGACTACAGGAGGCATAAGGCTTGAAACCGCAGAGGCAACACATGGGTTTCCTTCTAACTGAAGATTATCTGTGAAAAGGAAAATAGTGCCCAATGTGAAAGAAACTGAGTTCTATTGTATTTATTTTGACTAATCTGAAAAGCAGTAAATCATATCAAAAAGTGCTGACCAGAACCTCCAGATGACCTTGATACATTTTTTTCCCCAAAAACAAAAAAGATGAAGCAGAATCCTGCTATCACAAACATTAGTGCGCTTTTTCACTTTATGCCGTGGATAAACTTTCAGGGCCCATTCCTATTCAACTTTCCTAAACTGATGCAGCCATGAAAACAGGGTGCACTGCATGCTGAGGGGCATGGAGGACTCTTCAAGAAAAGGCAAAGTTTGCAAACTTGGGGCTGCATCGGCGCTGGAAAATTGAATAGGATTGGGCCCTCCGTGTAACTGCATTACAAAGTGCAATGGCCATGAGAGATCCTCTAAATAATTTGCTATTTTTATTACTTTATTGATATATTATAATTATTCTATTTTATTGTGCCACACAACTTTTTACTTATGGTATTAGGATTTAGGGCAAATTTTGGGTCAACTTGGAATGGTTTTGGAAAAAGTCAAAAATTTTTCCCACTTAATGTAATTGTAACCATTATCTGAGCTTTCATAAAAGGGCTATTTTAAAAAATGACTTAGATACAGAAAATGAAGGGTGAGTCAATCTACAGCAGTACACATTTCTATTCCTCTCTCTGTCTATCACACATGAACACTATTACCTAGATAGCAACTACTAGCGTCTCTTGTTCTAAAGCAGTGATATAGTTGCTATGAATAAGCAGTTATGAGTTACCTACGCATATATCCAAAATGACAAAAAAGTATATAATAAATTCAAAAATACATTAAAACACTTAAAAAGGAGATTTTATTTTTTTACACAGCTTAATTCTATTCTTCCCCAGTGCCAGGGCTACAGTGGCACTCAAATGGCTACCACTGTATCCTTTGGGGCGATGGAAGCTTCCGCAGGTCTTCTTGGAGTAAGGGAATGTTTGTTCCCTTACACTGTGCTGACCTACGGTGGCCCCAATGGCTCAATGTGCCTTTGAGCAGGCACAGAACCGGGGAGACCCATGTTGGATCTCCCAGCTTGAGAGGGAGCACAAGACACAACAGCAGAGTCTGCTACCATTTATCCCCTTCCCAGACCCAGGCTCCCCCCCCCTTCGCCCAATTCTGCCCCTTTCCTCCACCACAAAAACCCATAGCTGGTGGCGACACTCACCCCCACCCCTGCTTCAGCATCAACTTCCTGGCTGCTATCAGCAAACTTACACCACTTTTGCAGCAGCTGGAGCTGGTAGTAGCAGCATACTGCTGACACTACAGGGTTTAGAATTGGGCCCTTAGTAATTTCCAGATGCTACTTGAGTTGAAAGCATGATAGTATCTACTGACTTTTGGCAGCTAGATAAAATTTGTAGAACATTTATGCTCTGATAGTTTTTGCATATTTGGATTCAGACACCAGCACATGCAAAAATATCCCATTAAGTTCAGCGGACAGTAAGTGTGCAAAGGATTACAAGTCTTATTGCATCAATAAGAACTGTTATACTGTATTTAAACTTTCAGAAAAAAATGACTTGTTTAGCTTTTTCTCTTTGTTTCTTTAAACTCTATGGACACATAGGAGTAAATCAGCAGAAAACTGAAAACCCAGCCAACAGTAAATGAAATGCAGTAACAGAGCAGGAAACAGGTAAGCACAAAACATGTTTTCAGGTGGACAATCCAGGTTTTCTGGGTATGTTTCTTGCTGAAAGGAAGGTCATCACATCCACCTCTATTTGAAAGCACATTTTTTGTCCTGGTCCTATCCCATTTTCAGTTTCAAGAAAAAAGGAAGTGTTGTTGCATCCCCATAATCTCTATTTTTTGGGAAGGGGAAGAAAGTGGGGTTGGCCAGAGCTCCACACAGCCACCACTCCTTTGGCACATTTCTATTTCCTCTCTTGACTGAAATGCATAGGGAGGAGGCAGTACTCCACAAGGGATGGATTTGGGCCTGGCACTTCTGGTTCCATATTTCAAACAGCCCAGTCCTAAGCTTTCCTTTCCTCTGCCGGTGCAGTTGCACCAAAAATGGGTGTGTTGTATTCAGCAGTGATGGGGGTAGATCAGGAGACTTCAGCAGGGAAAGAGGATTTCAATCTCCCTACACTTTGGTAAACCTCCTGCTTCACAATGGGTCTCCTTTGCCATTTCACTAGCCTAAGTCCGAGGAGTGAAAGAGGGAGGGGAGGCAGCAGGAAAGGGAAATAGGATCCAGTAAGCCCCATCACCACCAGATCCACCCCTCCCACAACGGTCCCTGCCCAGTTATCCTCATCCCCACCTAGTTCTGCCCTCCCCCACGCCCTCCAGCCTATCCCACTGACTTACCAGCCTCTCCCATTGACTGGCGGGAGAGTTGACAATGTGAGCCAGAAGGCTCTGGCTTTTCCAAAAATGTGCTACTTAGTATGCTGTCAGAGCACCTTGAACAACTAGTGATGACTGCTTTACTGCAGTCAAGAGCTAGCGGAAGAGGTGGCAAACATTGGCCATTAAGTATACAATTGGGCCACAGGTTCCTCAAACTAGATCAGTACTTTAAACAGAAATCACAAACTCCTCAAAGCAAGATACTAGAGTAAAAACAAGATGGGGAGGGGGAGAGATCTGATCTACTGTTCAAGAGCCAAAACATGCCTGCAAGATCTCTAATACAAAGTAAAATAGAAATGACAAATACAGCATACTTTAATCAGTCTGTCTGAAACTGGGACATACAAGCAGACACATTCATTTCCATATTAAAGTTAAGTAAATGATATCACAAAAGCAGTCATGAGAAAGCCCTGCTCTGGGACACTGGTTTATATATGTAACTCAGACCACTGATTTAAAGAGTGAAGGCTAATAAATTAACAAAAATTCAAAGAATTACAATTATGGATTAACACATTAGAACACATGAGAACTCTTTCTCAGCACATAAAGCTACTGAAAAGCTAACTGGGCAAAGGTTTAAAGGACACAGACTACATAAAAGAAGAACACATTAAAGATGACAGAATAAATAAAGCATGTTTGCATGATTGTGGTAATCCATCAACAAAGCAAGTGAAAGTGCCACATGTGACCTATTTCACCCATACAATTAGAAGTATTTAGATATTCTAATCTACAAAAACTTATGCTACATTAAATGTGTTAATAATCTTTAAAGTGACATAAGATTTCACCTTCACCATCATCATTTTTTCATGCCTCAGACTAACATGACTACCCCTCTGGAAGTGGTTACTTCAATGCCATTTTCCTGACAGTTGTAATATACTGCTATTAAATCGAACCTCCCCCCCATTTCAGCAGATGAGTTAAACCAGGGGAGTCAAACGCGTTTCATACTGAGAGCCAAACAGTATTCATGATACCTGCTGAGGGCCAGAAGTGATGTCATTAGGCAGGAATTGATGTTATTAAATAGATCATAACCAAAAATAAGCACTTTCTCACTTATGAACTCATTAGCTGCAAATGATACTTGTAGAAAAGAAAATATGCAAGTCTTGATCATATTTCAGAATATGGGAGAGCCAATTTTCATGTGGGCTGCCCTTACAGCAGTAATACCTCAGCACTGCTCAGCAGCTGAGAGCCTGAGGGCCAGATAAAAAGCTTCTGCGGGCCACATCCAGCCCCCGGGCCTTATGTTTGACACCCCTGAGTTAAACACTGCCAAAGCTACACTCTTAGCCAGAGTACAGTGATGCCATTCCATCTGTCCAAGTGTAACACATACAGGCTACAATTCTATTGGATAGGATCTATACCACACTTTTCTGGGAGTAAGCCCCATTGATTGTAATGGGACTTCTGAGTAAACATGCATAGGATTGAGCTCAGTGTGTGTGTGTATGTACTATGCGTACAACATACAAGGAATACTAGTAGGTCATCAACAATCCTTCAGAATACTGAGTAGCTCCACAGGGGAAATTTTCAAAACACACACAAAGACCCAGAGCAATTCCCACTACTGTATCATCTCATCACCCATTCCCATGCCCTTATTTTTTTGAAGAAAATGAGTTGGCAGTAACTTGATACAGGGTGGTTCCCAACCTGTGGTACTTGAACCCCCAGGAGTACTTGTCAGGACCCTTAAGGGTACTTGAAAAATAATGGTGGGAAAAGGCAGGTCTGTATTTTAATGCCTTGCAGGACTGCCAAGGCAGGCAGGAAGGCAGCTAACTGGCTGGGTAAACTGAAGCAACTGCTAGTTTTTGGTCATCTATTTGTGTATTATCAGACTTGGAAAAGTAGCTGAAAACATATAAATTTCAAATAACAGCAACGATATTAATTACAAGCATTTTATGAGAGGTGCACTTTATCGAAATGGGCTGCCAAGGGGTACGCAAGTGGGGAAGAAAAACATTGGAAACCATGGTCTAGGGCAGGGGTGTCCAAAGTTTTTGGCAGGAGGGCCAAATCATCTCTCTGACACTGTGTCGGGGGCCGGTGGGAAAAAAGAATTAATTTCCATTTAAAATTTGAATAAATTTACATAAATGAATATATTAAAGATGAACTTATATGAATGAATGAAGGTCTTGCAATAGCTCAATGCCTATAAAAGGCCTTGCACAAAGTAAGGCTGGCCTTTCCTTTGCTGCCGCATCACAGATGTGAAAGAGCAAGCAGTGGAGGGAGCTCTCATCCCACAGCTCACAAAAGAAGTCAAACAGTCGCCCTTACACTGAGAGAAGTTGCGTTGGGCCAGTGTGGACGTCAACAAATCTCTGGAGGGCCAGAGGCTCATTGGAGACTGGGGGCTCCCTGAGGGCCGCATTGAGAGGCCTCGAGGGCCACAAGTGGCCCCCAGGCTGGGGTTTGGACACCCCTGGTCTAGGGGAATAAACAAATGGATTAAAAGGCATCCTTGACAAAGCAACATTTGGAAACTAGGGCAGATGAAATACAGAGGTCACTTCAGCCAAGAAAAAGGAGGAAAAGAAGGAGAAGGAAGAGTTTCACCCCTCACTCATTTTATACTATGCTACATGTACATGTGTGTACACAGAGAGAGAGAGAGAGAGAGAGAGAGAGAGAGAGAGAGAACACTATAAATTCCTCACATGTCTATGTTGTTGATGAGAATTGGGCTGGAGGACTGGGGTTCGAGGGGAATGAGGCAGGGAAATTGCACCCTCACTCTACACTCAGCTACGGGGGGGGGGGGGGAGAGAGGAACTACACATTTTGAAGCCCTCCCTGGGTGTCTGCATATCCCCTGATGCCATAACTAGGGGGGGGGAGGGCAAATATTGCCTCCTTCCTTTCCAACAGAAAGGACTAAGACCCCAATCCTATGCACGTCTACTCATGTCTATTCAGAAGTTTGTTCCATTATAGCCCATTGGGCTTACTCCCAGGTAAGTGCGGATAGGATGGCAGCCTATGAGCCCAATATTATGCATGCCTACTCAGAAGTAAGCACCATTACAGTCAATGCTGCTAAGCATGTCTACTCAGATGTAAGTTTCATTACAGCCCATGGGGTTTACTCCCAGGTAAGTGTGGATAGGAGCAGCCTTAGAAGCCCAATCCTAAACATGTCTACTCAAAAGCCAATGGGGCTTACTCCTAGGAAAGCATGGATAGGGTTGCAGCCTTAGAGCCCAATCCTATACTTGTCTACTCAGAAGTTCCATTAAAACCAATGGGGCTTACTTCCAGGTAAGTGGGGATAGGATTGCGCCTTAGAGCCCAATATTATGCATGCCTACTCAGAAGTAACCACCATTATAGCCAATGCGGCATACTTCCAGGTAAACAGGAATAGGATTGCAGCCTGGAAATCCTGTGCACGTCTACTCAGATGTAAGTCCCATTGTAGCTCGTGGGGCTTACTCCCAGGTAAGTGTGGACAGGATTGCAGCCTGACAGTCCAATCCTCTCCACTCTTTCCTGAGAGTAAGCCCCACTGACTGCACTGGGCTTACTTCTGAGTAGACAGAGGCTTGGGCTTCCAGCCGCCCCCTCCTCCGAAGGCAGCCCCGGCCCGCTCACCTGCACCGGCCACCCCCGCGACAGCCGCTCTCAGACCCTCGCCGGCCTCCTGGGCGCCCGCCGCCTCCGCTGCCTCGGCCATCGCGAGCACCTCCGGCGAGCCCGCTCCCGGCGGCGGCGGCGGCGGCGTCCCCCTGCCTCCGAGGCAGCATGGAGGAGGGAGGGCGGCGAGGGCACCGGAGGGGGCGAAGCGCCCAGCCGCCGTCAGCGCGCGCCACAGCCGGAGTCCCCCAGCAGCAGCGCCGCCTCCCCGCCGCCTTCGGGGAAGCGCCTCCTCTCGCGAGAGCGGCCCTGGCTGAGCTCGGCCCTGCAGGAGCGGGCAGGGAGCTTCCTCCGCGGTGCCCTTCCAAAAGCACCGTCCCCTTGCCAGGTGAGGCAGGGCCTCCCCACCAGAGCCTCTGAGAAGCACCGTGTGAGGCGCTCAAGCACACTCGAAGGGCTCTAGTGGGGAGGCTCTGCCGCACCTTCTCCCCACCTCACTCCTCACACAGTGGCAGCACAATTGAAGGGCTCCGGTGGGGAGGCTCTGCCTCACCTGCCTCCTCACACGCCTGCTTCCACACTTCACACAGTGGCAGCGCGTTTGAAGGGTTCCGGTGGGGAGGCTCTGCCTCACCTGCCTCCTCACACGCCTGCTTCCACACTTCACACAGTGGCAGCGCGTTTGAAGGGCTCCCGTGGGGAGGCTCTGCCACAACTTCTCCCCACCCACACCTCACACAGTGGCAGCAGATTTGAAGGACTCTGGTGGGGAGGCTCTGCCGCACCTGCCTCCTCACACACCTGCTTCCACACTTCACACAATGGCAGCACATTTGAAGGGCTCCCATGGGGCGGCTCTGCCTTACCTGCTTCCCCACCCACCACACCTCACACCAGGGCCTCTGGGAGCAATTTTATCAGGGGACACAAAGTTTCCTTAGGGTCCCTTTGCAAAGGGAGAAGGGTGAAACAGAATGGGAGAGGGTAGTGCAGGGAGCGGCAAAACAAGGTTGGGGAACACTCCTTCATACCAAGCAGATCCACAAGCCAAAGAGCTACTGTAGCAGACCTGTGTCCTCCCAGATTTCCAGATTTGACAGTGTTAAGGGGTGTCATGTATGGCCCAGCATATATAGCTTGCCAGTACCTGCAGCCCCACGCTCATGGTAATGTCCCCAGCATCCCGTGCAGGCAACATGTCTGAATAGATAGGAAAATGTAAGATCCCAGGAAATTTCTGGGCCTCCTCCTTTGGCTCCTGGGCCCCCTTTTTGACTCTGGGCAGAGGTACAAATTACCCCCTTTACCTCCCTCTCCTAGACCCTGCCTCACACAACAGCAGTGCTGCTTTTCAAAGGGCTCCAGTGGGGAGGCTCTGCCTCCCCACCCACCACACCTTGCTCACCTCACACAGGTGCTTGCACACCTCACACAATAACTGCGCTGCTTTTTGAAGGGCCCAGGTGGGGGGGGGGCTCTGCCTCACCTGCCCCTCTACCCACCACACCTTACACACCTCACACAGCAGCATTGCTGCTTTTCGAAAGGGGCTGGTGGGGTGCCTCTGTTTCACCTGTCTCCCCACCCATGTGGGGTCACATGAGGGAGTGAACATGGCAGGCTAATTTCCCTGTGAGAGGGACAGGACACCAAGAGACTTCAACCCAGCTGCTGATAGCAGCCTTGCAGCTGTGGACCATCCCTGGATGAAAGGGAAGACAGG
This sequence comes from Tiliqua scincoides, assembly GCF_035046505.1. Taxonomy (NCBI): domain Eukaryota; kingdom Metazoa; phylum Chordata; class Lepidosauria; order Squamata; family Scincidae; genus Tiliqua; species Tiliqua scincoides. The sequence continues at coordinate 21,880,469 of NC_089827.1, read as the reverse complement.
AGATTACCTGTAACTCTTCAGATGTTGCTCCTTTCATGAATCATTCCTAGTGAAGGCTGGGGAAATTTCACCTTAGTCAGAGTGACAGAAGAGAAGTGGCACCCAGCTCAAGTCTCCAGTGGTGAGAGGAAGCCTGACCCTTCCCTATGTATGTATCTATCTCACTTTTGGCAAGCTGCGGAGAAGCACTGTAACATTTTTAGAAGTTGTTTGGACATTCCAGTTAGTTAGTTGGCAACCTTCAGTTTCGAAAGACTGTGGTATCACACTCTGAATGGTGGTTGTGGAACAGCGTCTAGTGTGGCTGAAAAGGCCAATTCAGGGGTGACAATCCCTTCCACACTGGGAGCAAGTGCAGTCTGTCCCTGGTCTGTCTCCCTGGCTATGGGCCTTCCTTCTTTGCCTCTTTGCCTCAGACTGTTGGCCAAGTGTCTCTTCAAACTGGGAAAGGCCATGCTGCACAGCCTGCCTCCAAGCGGGCCGCTCAGAGGCCAGGGTTTCCCAACTGTTGAGGTCCATTCCTAAGGCCTTCAGCTCCCTCTTGCAGATGTCCTTGTATCGCAGCTGTGGTCTACCTGTAGGGCGCTTTCCTTGCATAAGTTCTCCATAGAGGAGATCCTTTGGGATCCGGCCAAGACATTCAAGATAAGATAGCTAATTAAAGGAACTTGAAGGAATCTTAATGAGAACTAGATGACAACACTGCTGATTTTTGAACCACTCCATTGGGGAAGCTCTGCCTTACCTGCCTCTCCACCCACCACATGTCCCTGCTCCACACACATCACCCCCACTTGCCAGCTGCTGTCCTGTGGCCCTTGTGTGCCATTTCAAGACTTCACCAGCCTGTGGTTATCCTTCAAACACACAATCCTTCCTCAATAGTGCCTGCCTTTGTTGTGAGTGAGTGTGCGCCTCACATGGCACCAGCACTGCTTTTAGAAGGACTCCAGTGGGGAGGTGCTGCCTCACCTGCCTCCCCACCTGCCCCATATCCCTGCTCCACACGTTGCCCCCAATTGCCAGCCACTGCCCCCCAGCACACTCCTCCCTCACTTGTCTTGCCTTTGCTGTCCCCTTCTCACCACCTGTCATGCAGATGCCAAGGGACAGCCCCTGAATCAAGACCAGAGGCAGCCTTGCCTAGCTTGAGTACTGCTACAAGAGGGCAGCCACATGACCTCCTGCCTGGAAGCTGGGGCACCTTAGGTCCACATCCTATCCAATATTCCAGTGCTGATATAGATGTGCCAACAGGGTGTGCGCACTACATCCTGCAGCTGGGGGGGGACAGTCATGGAGGCCTCCTCAAGGTGAGGGAACATTAGTTCCCTTACCTTGAAGCTGCATCAGCACCAGAAAGTTGGATAGGGTTGGGTCCTTAGCCTATTACATGAAATTGGCTGAAATGCACCTTCACTCTGTGTTCGACTGGGATGCCAGTTTCACTGAGTGTACTGTAAACACACATGCACGCAGGCAGCTGGCACGCACTCAATGACAAACCAAGCTCCACCCCCAGCATTACCTACTGACCTAGATAGTCTGAATTCCACTCTGTTGGGTAAGCTCAGACTCGCTGACCCAGTTTTTTTTTCAGGTTTCTACACACCATCATCACCCTTACTCACCATGATGATCACCAAGAGATCACAGATCCATTAATCCAGAATCACAACTTTTTCCCCCCTCCCATCTGAATTCACAGTCATTAATTAGTTGTGAATTAGGAGAACTGGTTAATACAACACATTGGAAGGAGAGAGTGAAAGGAGAATCTAAACACAAGGAAGAGGCCAGGCACTGCTTTAAACACAGCCTGCTCCAGGCTCCTATGCATGCAGAGCACAAATGATGCCAGTGCCGGAATGTACTGACATAAGGGGTTAGGATTGTGCCCCTAATCTATCAAGTGGGTATGACAAGAATGATTAAGACCCATGCCGAAATTAAATTTCAAATGGCTTCCCCGCTATCCAGTGAAGGAGTCCTTGCTGGGAGACATTGTCTCAGGTATAAGCACTGAGGTCATACAGCTTCCTCAAGGTTTGTGAAATTTAATTCCTTTCCCCTTTCCTTTTTGGAGTTTTCAGGATAATCCTGAGAGATGTGTTTCTGACAGTGGGCTTCCACCTGATGCACACTTGCTTTTCATTAGAATGTCGTATAGATATGTAGACAAGTAGAAAATATGGAAGATGCTATAATCATAACAAACCTTACATGATCCAACATCCCTCTGCTGTGGTGGTCTATTCCTATTTCTGAACAGTGTCATTTCAGTTTTCACATGGGCAACATCTTGTTTGAAAGTGCCTCTGTATGCAAGCTATGTCTTGCGTTAAAGCTCATCACCAGAGAGAGAAAGAACTTTCTCTAGGTGATGCTCTAACCTGGACTGTGATTTTTTTTTATATGGAACATATTCAAAACAAGTGAATATAACATAAGAAGAGCTCTTCTGGATCAGGCCACAGGCCCATCTAGTCCAGCATCCTTCTTCTTGCAGTGGCCAACCAGGTGCCTTTGGGTAGCCCACAAGTAGAGAACAAAGGCATACCCCTCTCCCAGCATGTTCCCTTGCAACTGGCTTTTGGAGGCACACTGCCTCTGATTCTGGAAGTTGCCTTCAGCCATTATGACTAGTAACCATACCCTGTGTGAAAACTGAAGTGGTCCAGTACATGTGAGGGAATGCATCAGCCGGTGAACATTTGAATTGGCCTTGACAGCAATCTCTATATCCAGTGGTTCTCAAACTTTTCCAGCCCACCGCTCCCCTGATCCTTGTGGCCTTTGGCCACTGCTCCCCATTACAACACCTCACCTCAGTTACCCCCAAAATGGGGATGAAAGTGTTATAATTGTACACTAGAACTATACAATGGAACTCGGCAGAACAAACAAGCAGAGATGTGCAGAATCCATGCTGAACATGGACTCTCTGGCCTGTGCAGTGCCACCAGATCCATGACCTGGTGAACAGGCCCCCTTTCCTTGTGGGAAACCTAGCCACCTACCAGCCCAGCTCACAGCCTGCTCCATGCATTTCTTCTAGACAGGAGGCTCCTCCTGCCAGGGCAAGAGAGCAGTATGCCAGCAAGGGAGGGGAGGCTCCACACCCCATATTCAGACTCCAGCTGGGAGCCAACAGCCCCCCATAACCAAGAGAAGGGCTGCACGTGCAGCACATGAAGACAGCTGAGGATTTGGGTCATGACATGGAGGGCAGCCTCTCATGGAACCACCAGCAAAAGCGATGGCAAGAGCCCAGCTGAACTCACCACCTTCTCCACAGGGTCCATGGCAAGGCTCATGGGAGCCTCCTGGAGCTTCTGGGGATATTTGAGGAGCAGGGAATTGCCAAGACAAGAGCCCAGAAAGAGGTAGCTAGGCTTCATGGGGACCATTGGGAATGTAAGAGGAAGGTGGGTAGGGGAGAGTGGGCAGAGAAGTGGTCCCTGGCAGCAGGGGGCACACAGGGACAAAATGAGGCCAAAACACCGCCTGGACTTCACAGCCATCCAAAGTTACCTAGTTCAACCAAGAGCTGCTGTGGTTTAAACAGATAGGGAGGAACAAATGCCCATCTTGCCCCAAGGAGCTCAGCCTGGTAGGTACATGAGGGCTACCCGTATTAACATCATAACAACTCTGTGGTTTATAGGAAAGAGACTGGCTTAAGGGTACTTGTGAGCATTATGGCTAAACCAGGGTCTGCAGCCACGCCCAAGGTCAGCCCATGGTCTTGTGTGCCCCAGCTGTAGCCACCTGAGCTGGGGAAGGCCCTTTTCATCTGGCAAAGCTCTGGGAGGCAAACTATGCAGAGATCAGAGGTGGAACAGCCCCAGGAAAATGGGCCTGTTTTCCACTTTGACTTGTAGCTGCCTTGGGAGCCGCGCGAAGCAATAGAAAGGCAGGGTTCAAATGAGCAACTTTTCTTAATAAGTGGTCTGTCATCACCACCCCCAAGCCTAATGGGAAGTTAGGATCACGCCCTCAGAGGTATAAATACTATTTATTGTAAACTTTATATCTCTACTGTAGAATGGAAATCAAAGCGTGTGCTAAATAAGTGCATGTGACTTAGTGGGCCAAATGGATCTAGGCACATTTTAATATGAAATTGCATACATGTAAGCAAGCAAGTCAACAAATAAAATGTGTAGATCACTTCTGAAAAGTCTTCTTCTTTATCCATGCAGAGGAGTCCGACTTTTGGTGACTTATAGGTGAGAGCTCTCTGGGCTGCCCTGTCAAGCACAGTAAAAAGTCAATAGGTACAAAACCATGTGTTTTAGTGACTGTGAAATGATTTAGTACAAATATTAATTTTATTTTTTGTGTAGAAAAATACCACAGACTTTCCTGTACTGTATTTAAAAAATAATAGTAAACTATTAAAGCAAATAGCTAGGTGGCTAAAGGATATTAAAAGAATGCCCAGATAAGCAAACTTTCTACCACAGAAACTGATTACCAAAATGTTTATTCTCTACAGGGTTCATTTTTTCATCAAAGTGTAGTATGAAATAGAAGTCAAGGCTTTAGAACCTGGAAACCAAGGGGGGTCTTGCAGCTCAAAACATCTCTATTCTTACAGCCTCCTCACAGTAAGGGGTTGTTGTGTTTGGTTTCATTTTGGCCATTCTTTCTTTACAGTCACATTTAAGAGCCACTTTCAAAATGACTGCTTTTAAAAAATAAAATGCATTGTTCGCTTTCCAAATGGACTCTTTATAGAGTTACCAATCAGCCTGAATGATGCGTTTGAGGATTTTCTATTTGTGTTTGTGCCATGTGGTTTACAACAGTATGGTACCTGTTGGTGACCATTCGTTTGCTTTCCGTGCTTTTGAGCACATTCTTGTGGGAACTTTTTCAAGTTTCTGTATATTATTTCTTAATATTTTTTGCTACGAGAGGGCTAAAATTAAAGCTTACCACCATGTGGCTCCTTTGCACTATAATTGTCAAGCAACTAGCTTTTGTATACTGTATTTACTAACGATTCATAATTATCATAGAGCAACCTAGACTCTGTTTTGCAGAGAGAAAACCATGTTGGAGGATGGAATGTAGCCAGTGAAAGAAACACATATCGGAGGCTACAATCCTATCCATGGTTACTGAATTGGTCTTGCTTCAAAGTAATGCATGCAGTAGAAGCATGTTCTATCAGTTTTGCAGCTGTTGTTCTATATTTGAAGAATCTTCAAATCTGTTTGAAGATTGTTCTATATGTTTTGCAGCTGATTTAATAAGAATGTTGGAAAGAGATTCCAAGTGTATGATTTAATGGTTAGCACAGTCTTTCTGCTCCTCTGTGTGTATATGTGTTTATAAATGAACACAAGCGTCATTCCGGCACAAGCATCGTTCTCTTAGCCACCACACAACACCCTCTATCACAGAATCATTTTGAAGATGGCAGTAATTGTTGTAATGAAATGTGACCTTCTTGTAGGCTGCCATTTCATCCTGCATCCTATAAAGAATATTAAAAAGAGATTCAGGGTCTAATCTTATCCAACTTTCCAGGGCTGATGCAGCTGTGCCAATGGGACATGCACTGCATCCAGAGGTGGGGGCAGTCATGGAGGCCTTCTCCAGGTAAGAGAACATTTGTTCCCTTCTCTTGGGCCTGCATCAGTGCTGAAATGTTGGATAGGATTGGATCCTCTAATTCAGGGGTGTCCAAAGTTTTTGGCAGGAGAGCCACATCAGCTCTCTGACACTGTGTCGGGGGCCGGGGGAAAAAAAGAATTAATTTACATTTAAAATTTGAATAAATTTGCATAAGTTTACATAAATGAATATATTAAAGATGAACTTATATGAATGAATGAGGGTCTTGCAATAGCTTAATGCCTATAAAAGGCCTTGTACAAAGCAAGGCCGGCCTTTCTTTTGCTGCCTTTGCTGCATCACAGATGTGAAACAACAAGCACTGGAGAGAGCCCTCATCCCACAGCTCACACGAGAGGTCAAACAGTCGCCCTCACGCCCAAGTTGCGTTGGGCCAGTGCGGGCTTCAACAAATCTCCGGCGGGCCAGAGGCTCATTGGAGACTGGGGGCTCCCTGAGGGCTACATTGAGAGACCTTGAGGGCCGCAAGTGGCCCCCAGGCCGGGGTTTGGGCACCCCTGCTCTAATTCATACACCCATTTTTATGTAAATGACCAGCAATGCACACATGTGTACATGTGCCTATTCTTAAATAGGCTTTACACAAGTCTTTCTTAGGCCAGAAATGAACAAATCCAAAAGTGGTTACAGCAATTAAAAATAATTCATATGAAGCTGACTAAATTTACATCCACTAAAACTGAGTGTTGGGAGAGTTGGAACAGACAAAAGAAAATATTTCTTTACTCAGCATCTAGTTGGTCTGTGGAACTCCTTGCCACAGCATGTGGTGATGGCATCTGGCCTAGATGCCTTTAAAGGGGGATTGGACAAGTTTCTGGAGGAAAAATCCATTATGGGGTACAAGCCATAATGGGTATTTGCAACCTCCTGATTTTAGAAATGGGCTACATCAGAATGCCAGATGCAAGGGAGGGCGCCAGGATGCAGTCTCTTGTTGTCTTGTGTGTTCCCTGGGGCATTTGGTGGGCCACTGTGAGGTACAGGAAGCTGAACTAGATGGGCTTGTGGCCTGATCCAGTGGGGCTGTTTTTATGTTCTTATGACTATATTTTAAAGTTAACTTTTTTTTACTTTAACTAAAAACAGCCAGCAGAAGAAGAAAAACTAGTATATACAAATTACTGTTATGTCAAGAGAGAATTTCTGTGAACTAGCTATGGGGCATGAAATATAGAAGTGAACTTTACTGGGGGGGGTACCTCTGAAGGGATGGGCAACAATAGCCCTAAACAGGAAACCCCAAGAGCTGAAGATCAGCTGTCCAGCTAAGTTTCATCCTGTCCCACATTCTAGTTAGCACATCATTATAAAGCTAGAGAGACATACATTGGCTAGATCAGCATTAGTTGACTACTAAACTGACCACAGAGGAAAGATACGCATACAGTTTCCAGGGCAAGCTTAGTCATGGTTGGTGTTCTGACACTCTAGGTCAGTGGTTTTAGGTTGCCCTGTCTCCACCCTCCCACTGCCTCTCTCCCTCCACCCCTGTGCTGCCCCACAGCAACCTATCTGCTCCATTGGGCACTCCTTGAACATAAAACACCAGCGGATGGCACAGGCTTTCCTGCTGGCGTTCCTAAATGCTACGCTGTGGCACAGCGCTTTGTAGCACTTTTGCAACAGCTACTGCCAGCACAGTAATGCACTACTACTCAGTCATATTAGGCCAGTGGTTCCCAAACTCTTTTTGACTAGTAGCTCCCTTTACCTATTGGGCCATTGGCTGTGGCTCCCCATTACGGCTACAATTCTATATATTGTACAGTACGGCATATTTTTCGCAAAGATTCTACGGCTACCCTGGCTGGTTTCCACAGCTCCCATGGCTCACAGTTTGGGAAGCATTGCATTAGGCCAATGCTTAAAGATTTGCACTGACTCTGGCATGTTTCCAAGCACTGTTCAAAAGACCTAAATGGTCTGGGGCCAAGGAACACCTTTTCCCATACAAACTTGCTCATGTATTATGGCAATACATAGAGGTTCTAATCAAAGTGCTCCCCCCTTTCATAAGCAAGGTGAGTGGCTACCAGAGATAGGAATGCCTCTGCATTCAGACAGAGACTATAGCTCTCTCCCCAGGTACATTCAACAGGCACTCACACTATCAAGTTCTCAGCACCAGTTAAAAACCTTTATGACATTCTCCTAATGCTGTGAGACCCTTATTAGTATCTGAAAACAGACTCTTTAGTCAAACTCATGCTTGGGATTCTTGACATTCAGAAATCAGCCATGGGGCCCTTGTGAACTAGGACTGGGGTCTTACTTGTCAAGAGCTGGGACCCTCTTCAATTTCCAACCTGCAACACATGATTCAACTTCAAGAAACCAGCACAAACATGAGCATCCACAGGTCCTCTGCTTCTTCAATCCAGTGGTGATAATCAGCTTTTGCTGCTTCTGGGCTGTTTTACCCCTTCTTTTTTCAGGCTGATTGGAAGGAGAGGAAGAGCAGAGAGGTGGCATGGCAAGAGCATGCACTCATTTTTTAAAGGCAGAGGGAGAGAAAGAGGAAGTGAGATTATTAAGCAAGGCAAAGAACACAGAGCGGCTGCTGCAGCAGAGCAGATGTACGTGTGGGAGATGGGCAGCCCAATTCTAAACTCCCTGGGGCTGCCAGGTGCAGCAGCACCCAAATAGCTACAGCTGCATCCAGTGGGGCCAGGGAGGCCACCAGATGTCTTCTCCATGGAAGGGGACTTTTGTCCCCTTCCCTCAAGGAAAGCCCAAGGTCCTGCAATGGGACCACTTGCGTCTGCACCAGCTATTTTAATGGCACTAACAGGAGAAGCCCTGTGTCAGGCTTTGCAGCCCAATGCAGGAGATAAGAGGCAGGGGATAAGATCCGGGGAAGGAGGACACTCACTTCCAGGTCCCAACCCATCTGTTGAAAACCTAGAACTTTCCCCATTGTGCTTTCCACTGAAAGTCACCTCCTCCCTGCTACGACATATTTGCCCCCAAAGTCACTGCTGTGAGAATCACAAATATCTACTTGACATAGAAGACTAGCAGGTTTAAGGATAACGTTTCTATGATAAATGCCAGTGGTTCTCAAATGTTTAGTGTTGGGACCCACTTTTTAGAATGAGAATCTGTCAGGACCCAACAGAAGCGATGTCTTGACCGGAAGTGACATCATCAAGCAGGAAAATTATTGACAATCCTAGGCTAATCCTACCCACACTTACCCAGGAGTAAGTACCATTTACTTTCATTGTTAAAAGAATATACACAGTAGCTTGTTAAAAGCTCAGATCTGTAACATTTCCCCAAATGCGGTCACATACCTTGCTAGCACCAAGTCTAATATATTAAAAATAAAATATTGAAATGAATGGGGATCCACCTGGAATTGGTTTGCAACCCACCTAGTGGGTCCCAACTCACCGTTTGAGAAACACAGATATATGCTATGGCAAGCATCCGAACAAAGGAGCACACATACAATGAAACCGTTCAACAAGTTCTGCACTACTTAATTTCAGTTAAGTTCAGTCAATAAGTGTAGTTTCCTCACATTCATCTCTTCAGTAGAATACACCCATGGCTATCACAAGTCTATGTTACTTCAGGCAACAAAAGATGTTTTAGTCAGAGAAGAATTGGCATTATATTTACTGAATTCTGTGGTGGGTGGAATACTTGATAAAACACATGAAAGTTATTTGGACACACTGTGGTGCAGAGAAATTATTAGGTGCTTAGCACACTTTACGGCCCCATTCCCTGATGTTTGTTCAAGATGGCATCTTACTGGTCCACACAAACCTATAGAGAGCTGCGTATGGTGGCTATACTCCTGCAATTTCCTATGTACCAGAAATTAAAACAAGGGCAAGCACTCATATTTTCTGGAAGCAGGGAAAGATGCACTTTTACAAGGGAGAACATTTTAAAGAACTGGTACTCCACATATAGAAAACTAACATGGGAGAAAGTGAGTTAGGCTAGATTTTTTACTCCTGCCATGCTAGTTTTGCATGCTACATGAGTAACACCATGTAGGTGTACGGTGGGCAAAGGAGCCCGCAATCCATATGATCCCTCAATGTGCATTTTGAAGTGATAAATCTTACAAGGGATGTACCATTTGATATTTCTGCACATCTGAATGGATCCTCATTTTGAAACAGTGCATCAACACTAGTGCTGATCTGGCAACATGAAGCTCAAAGATCTTGCCAATCTTATCCACACATCAATCCATTGCGGAAAACAGCAATTTTTGTTGCCTGCTGTGCTCCTCTATTGCACAGGAACATACAAAGAATGATGTACAAGGAATGATGCACCTTCAGAAGCAGTGAGAGGGCGTAAATCTATCAGGAAAGATAAAGCCCTGTTAGAAGTTGATCCAACACAAGGGAAGTACATTTGGGAACCCATTGAAAAGAACTGATAATTAGAACTGATGTCATATGATTGCATCAGCTATACTATAGCTATTACGGCAGAAGAACCCAAAAGGAGTACAGAACAGAAACTTCCAAAAACTCATAATGCAAGCAAACAACCCCTCTCCCCTCAAAAAATGTTAACATTTAAAAAAATGCAACTTTAAAAAAGAATGCCATGTTTATTTAATATGCTGTAAAAAGCCTTATATAAATCTTCATAATGCTCTCTATGATAAGTTTTCCCAAACCACAACTACTGATCTGTCTATAAAAAGAGAGAGAGAGAGAAAGAAAAAGACAGTATTTGCCATTTCAATTCTTAAAGTAAATTTCTGAAATGCAATCAACATTAAATAAGGTCAAGGTACAATTTAAGTGTTCATAAACATGAGAGTGCTTTTGAAGCACTGGCCTTTCAAAGAACTTTTGTATTCTTTTTAGAAAGAAAAAAACAAACAAAAATAGAAGTCCATTGCAAGTTTTCTATATCCTTTAGGAACTTCAGGTTGTTTTGGCTTCTAGTCCTGTAAAGTACGCATGGTCAAATTTTAACCTCTCTCTTAACACTTGGATCAACAACCAGCATCCCCTAGGCCAAAACCAATCTCCAGAATACTAATCATTTAGCTCCAAATTGCTAACCCAGAAGCAAGAGGGGTGAGAGACAGTTCTAGGGGTTTCCCTATAAACAGCCCTTCTCTCAAAGTGGCCTAGTAAAACTAGTTGTTGATCAGAACTTCAGCATTCTGGATCATGGATAGTGTGCAGACACCTTATAAAACTGTAATAAAACTGCAATTTTAAAAATGGGTCCAAGTAGGGCATGTAGCCTTCTACAATTTATCCTCAATATTAACCTTAATTAACACCATCACCTGCTCTCTCACATGGTATTCAGTGACTGTGGTTTTCAGAAACCAATCTATAAAAATAAAATTTATGTAACTCTCCAGCAAGACAAAATTAATAGTGCAATTGCTCTAGTGACAGTATAAGGTTCGTGAATGCTGGCAACACTGGCTGAATCTGCATCGTTAACATATAAAACCCTGCCTGTTATTTTGCTCTTGTACCACTCTTCTGGGATTGACCCACTTTGAAAGAGCAGGGCAGGGGAAGAGGGAACACGTGGAAGCCAACATATTTGAATGGTCCTTCACACCTAAAACTCTTAGAGCCCAATGCTATTGTCCCTTCTCCCATTGGTGCAGACATGCCAAAAATATGCTGTATCCAGCGGTTGGGGGGGGGCAGATTGGGAAGCTTCAGAGGAGAAAGGGGATTTAAATCCCCTTACACCGCTGTATTCCTCCTGCTCAGCAATGGGTCTCCTCGGACCTGTGCTAATGATTTTGCTAGCCTAAGTCCAAGGAAAGAAATGGGGTTGGGAGGTTATAGGAAAGGGCAATAGGATCTGGTATGTGACACCGCTGCTGGATCCAGCCCCTCCTGCAATCTCCTCTCCCAGTTCTCCTCACTTCTGTTCTGCCCTCCCCCACTAACTTGTGTACTCCAGCAGAAGAGCTGACAATGCATGCGGGAAGGGTCTGGCCTTCCTCACAGTGACCCCACCAGCGCACCACGGAGCAGAGTGCTGGTGCACCTTTTACAACTGGCACTGACTGCTTTATGGCAGTTAGTGCCGGGGGAAGAGGCACTCTGATGATGGCCAGTTCCAGTCTGTAGAAAGCTAGCAAATTAGGGAGAAGGGTTCTGGCATTCTCTCTGTCATGCTGCTGCATGTCTTATGCAAAAGAACTTTCCTCTCTTTAAAAAAAATTCTGAAGATGCAGCTCTTCCACCCTGCATTCTTAAGTGGTGCAGTACCAAAGAACTGTACCAAATGAAAGTTCTGATTTTGTGGTTCTGTTCCAAGCCAGGATCATTTAGAATGTTAATCCTCACCCAGAAAGAAAAAATCAACCCTAAAATCTTGCTAATAAATTGGCAATTATCTCCCGGATTTCAGTTCAGAAGAATGAACACAACACTCATTAAAAATATGTGAATAAAGGATTTTGCCCTATTTAAACACCTCTTTTGAAAAGTGACCCAACAGATTTCCAGAAAACAGAGCTGCATAAAGTTAGCAATCAAGCCATTTCAGGATCTTTGGTACTTAGAGGAGAATAAAATGGCACAATGACAAACCATCACAGTATAATTGATGAAAGAAAATTAAACAAGCAAAAGATATGTTGTATATTGATTTTTAAGAGCATCATTGTCTCAGCTTTTTTTTTTATTTTCTGGAAGTCCACCATGATGAGTCTGGGTCTAGTTTAATCATCTCTGATTTGACAACAGTGCCATTTTTTCCCCAAAAACAAAAAAAACAAAAAACCCAGCTCTCTCAACAGAGGTTTATTATATTAAATGCACTGCGCTACAGCTCCCACTTGTACACTGATTAAGCTACCATCTGCATCTGAAGTACAACTTCTCTTTAGTGCTATTTCTAGGAGTACTGACATCCTTGAGTATAAACTATTAAGCGCAGAAAAAAAAATTTCAAATAGCTAGTTTGGACCAGTATATGTAGTAGTTGGTGGTTTTCATGTGTGTGTGAGTGTATTTTAAAGTAGTTCCACTAAAACTTCTTATGTCACCACACTTCATCTGCAGGGCGCCTATTCAACAATATTACAAAAGTGGCTGATAGTTGTCCTACTGTATATCTACCTAAAACCTCACCCAGGTTAGCAGTTCACACACATGACTAGGCAACATTTTTTAGTCGGCCAATGTTGCTTCTTACATATGTGATATGTTTTTATCCACTGGGTCAATCAGACATATTACAGTACAAACAGAGCCACGGTACAAACAAAGGCATAATTAACCTTTATACACACACATAGGCAGTGCAGATACAAAGAAGGATGTCCATTCCTTTTATTCCAGTACCTTTGTTATAATAAAGTTAACAAAAATATTCACTATTAAAAAAAAGAAAGAAAAGAAGCCAGCTGGCACTGCCAACTAAATTCTTGTAGTAGTCTCAGAAATCCTATTCCGGTAGAATTTCCTAATTTCTCTGTGAAGTCAGTGTGCACCAATCTTCCATGTGACCATTTCAGTGTATCAAGATCTATGCCAAGCGGGTCTTGGTGATGCAGCAGCTACCTGAGTTCTTATTTATGTTTTGCTTTTTCCTGCTGGGTTTCACAATTTTCCGGCTTTCATGTAAGACGGGATGGAGCCACGCTGAGTGAGCCCTTCAAACCTCTTGTAGGTATAATTAAGAAAAACCCAGTCTTTGGACTTGTAGTCAGGTTCTGTGGTATTTGGCACTAGAATGCAAAAAAAAAAAAAAAACAAAAAAAAAAACAAAAAAAAATTAAAAGAAAAAGATTTTAGGATCTATGCATTATATATGTATATGTCTAAGTATGAAGCCTGTTTCAACCTCAAATCATTAGCGATGTATTGATGAAAGATTTTTAAATCACAGGTTAATGGCTCAATATAGGATGGAGTCTTACATGGAATCTGAAATAGCATACTTAATACTCATGTGCAAAACAGAACTCCTTCAGATGGCTTTGCAATAACACTTTTCCACCCATATTACTCTGATCAATTACTTCTTTTCCTCTCAATTGCTGCACTAGCTGCCTTTTTATTGCATTAATACCAAACGTCTAGTTCTTGACCAGCAGAAAACATTGGGGGGGGGAGGAAGAGAGAGACTGGGTCAAATTTAGCTCATTAAAGGAATACCACATACCCAACCAAACCAATCTAGAAGGAAAAAAAAAGAAAAAAGGGATGGTAATGGCAAAAGGGTTTTCAACAAATGATTATAGGACAGTAGCCCAATCAAGAAGGTATGGATACTTATAACATGCCCTGCTCACTTACACATTTTCTTGGAGGGTCAACCTCAGCTTCCAAATAAGTACATTACTCACCAGAGAGTGTTACAAACTAAGGCTTGCCATTATTTAGTTTGCCTATAACAGTTTTAAATTTAAAATATTCTTGCTTTTCCCCTCCCACCAGGTGACTCCCAAGGTGGTTTACAATAGATTAACCACCAATTTAGCTTCTGTTAGCAGTAGAACCCACATGACAGCCCCCACACCTGAATTTGGGGGGGGGGAGGCCATTTCATGAAGAGTTCCTTCAGGTAGCTTGGTTGTAAGCCATGGGCAGTCCAATCCTAAAGGCAGTGCTGCCGCCGGGTGCAGCAGCACCAATGTGGTTACTGCTGCATCCTGCAGCTCCACGGCAGCTGCTGGAGGTCTCCTCAGGGAAAGGGGACTTTTGTTCCCTGGGGAAAGCCCCAAGTCCTGCAATGCGGCTTCTCAAGTCTGCACTGGCTATTTTGCTAGCGCAGACTTGAGAGACTCTGTGTCAGGCCTTCTGGCCCAACACGAAGTTCAGGATCCGGCAGCGCTAACCCCTCCTGCCCCTGTTCTTCCCAAGTGGGTACCACACCATCCCCAAGAAATATAATGATCACCCACCCAACCCAGTACCTGCCCACCCATCCCTGACAGCTTTTGTCAGCCAAGATAAACACGGAATGAGTGTGCACAAAGATGCGGCTGTGGTGCATGTCGGCACCAACGATGTGGGCAAGTGTAGCTGGGAGGTCCTGGAGGCCAAATTTAGGCTTTTAGGCAGGAAGCTGAAAGCCAGGACCTCAAAGGTAGCGTTCTCTGAAGTGCTACCTGTTCCACGCGCAGGGCCAGCTAGGCAGGCAGAGATCAGGGGTCTCAATGCGTGGATGAGACGGTGGTGTAGGGAGGAGGGGTTTAGATTCGTTAGGCACTGGGGAACGTTTTGGGACAAGCGGGGCCTGTACAAGAGGGACGGGCTCCACTTGAACCAGAATGGAACCAGACTGCTGGCGCATAACATTAAAAAGGTGGCAGAGCAGCTTTTAAACTGATCCCTGGGGGAAGGCCGACAGGAGCCGAGGGGCATCCGGTTCGGGACTCCTCATCCCTATGGGATGAGGATGGGGAGGTTAGAGAACAACAAGACAAAGGCAGAGTAGGAGAAGAAATTGGGAAAGGTAGGGTGATGGGATGTGATAGACGGTTTGGCACAATGAGAGGATGCGGGGACAAAGGAGTGAATAAGCAGCGCATCCTGGGGCATTCCGTGTACAAATGCTTTTATGCGAATGCCCGAAGTCTACGAGCAAAGGTGGGAGAACTGGAATGTCTGGTGACAAGGGAAAATATTGACATAGTGGGCATAACGGAAACCTGGTGGAATGCGGAGAATCAGTGGGATACCGCAATCCCGGGCTATAAACTCTACAGGAGGGACAGGCAGGGGCGTGTTGGAGGTGGGGTGGCCGTTTATGTTAAGGAAGGGATAGAATCCAGCAAAGTAGAGATTGAAGGTGGGTCCGACTCCACCGTAGAATCTCTGTGGGTTAAATTACCAGGCTTGTGCAGCGATGTAATACTGGGGGCGTGCTATCGTCCTCCAGATCAGAAATCGGATGGGGACCTTGAAATGAGGAAACAGATCAGGGAGGTGACAAGGAGGGACAGGGTTGTAATCATGGGGGACTTCAATTATCCTCATATTGACTGGGTCAATTTGTGTTCTGGTCACGATAAGGAAACCGGATTTCTTGACGTGCTAAATGACTGTGGCTTAGATCAGCTAGTCACGGAGCCCACCAGAGGACAGGTGACTCTGGATTTAATATTGTGCGGTACGCAGGACCTGGTTAGAGATGTAAACGTTACTGAGACATTGGGGAACAGTGATCATGCTGCGATCCATTTTGACATGCACGTTGGGGGAAGAATACCAGGCAAATCTCTAACAAAAACCCTTGACTTCCGACGGGCGGACTTCCCTCAAATGAGGAGGCTGGTTAGAAGGAGGTTGAAAGGGAGGGTAAAAAGAGTCCAGTCTCTCCAGAGTGCATGGAGGCTGCTTAAAACAACAGTAATAGAGGCCCAGCAGAGGTGTATACCGCAAAGAAAGAAGGGTTCCACTAAATCCAGGAGGGTGCCCGCATGGCTAACCAGCCAAGTTAGAGAGGCTGTGAAGGGCAAGGAAGCTTCCTTCCGTAAATGGAAGTCTTGCCCTAATGAGGAGAATAAAAAGGAACATAAACTGTGGCAAAAGAAATGTAAGAAGGGGATATGGGAGGCCAAGAGAGACTATGAGGAACGCATGGCCAGCAACATTAAGGGGAATAATAAAAGCTTCTTTAAATATGTTAGAAGCAGGAAACCCGCCAGAGAAGCGGTTGGCCCTCTGGATGGTGAGGGAGGGAAAGGGAAGATAAAAGGAGACTTAGAGATGGCAGAGAAATTAAATGAGTTCTTTGCATCTGTCTTCACGGCAGAAGACCTCGGGCAGATACTGCTGCCCGAACGGCCCCTCCTGACCGAGGAGTTAAGTCAGATAGAGGTTAAAAGAGAAGATGTTTCAGACCTCATTGATAAATTAAAGCTCAATAAGTCACCGGGCCCTGATGGCATCCACCCAAGGGTTATTAAGGAATTGAAGAATGAAGTTGCAGATCTCTTGACTAAGGTATGCAACTTGTCCCTCAAAACGGCCACGGTGCCAGAAGATTGGAGGATAGCAAATGTCACGCCTATTTTTAAAAAGGGAAAGAGGGGGGACCCGGGAAACTATAGGCCGGTCAGCCTAACATCCATACCGGGTAAGATGGTGGAATGCCTCATCAAAGATAGGATCTCAAAACACACAGACGAACAGGCCTTGCTGAGGGAGAGTCAGCATGGCTTCTGTAAGGGTAAGTCTTGCCTTACGAACCTTATAGAATTCTTTGAAAAGGTCAACAGGCATGTGGATGCGGGAGAACCCGTGGACATTATATATCTGGACTTTCAGAAGGCGTTTGACACGGTCCCTCACCAAAGGCTACTGAAAAAACTCCACAGTCAGGGAATTAGAGGACAGGTCCTCTCGTGGATTGAGAACTGGTTGGAGGCCAGGAAGCAGAGAGTGGGTGTCAATGGGCAATTTTCACAATGGAGAGAGGTGAAAAGTGGTGTGCCCCAAGGATCTGTCCTGGGACCGGTGCTTTTCAACCTCTTCATAAATGACCTGGAGACAGGGTTGAGCAGTGAAGTGGCTAAGTTTGCAGATGACACCAAACTTTTCCGAGTGGTAAAGACCAGAAGTGATTGTGAGGAGCTCCAGAAGGATCTCTCCAGACTGGCAGAATGGGCAGCAAAATGGCAGATGCGCTTCAGTGTCAGTAAGTGTAAAGTCATGCACATTGGGGCAAAAAATCAAAACTTTAGATATAGGCTGAGGGGTTCTGAGCTGTCTGTGACAGATCAGGAGAGAGATCTTGGGGTGGTGGTGGACAGGTCGATGAAAGTGTCGACCCAATGTGCGGCGGCAGTGAAGAAGGCCAATTCTATGCTTGGGATCATTAGGAAGGGTATTGAGAACAAAACGGCTAGTATTATAATTCCATTGTACGAATCTATGGTAAGGCCACACCTGGAGTATTGTGTCCAGTTCTGGTCGCCGCATCTCAAAAAAGACATAGCGGAAATGGAAAAGGTGCAAAAGAGAGCGACTAAGATTATTACGGGGCTGGGGCACCTTCCTTATGAGGAAAGACTACGGCATTTGGGCCTCTTCAGCCTAGAAAAGAGACGCTTGAGGGGGGACATGATTGAGACATACAAAATTATGCAGGGAATGGACAGAGTGGATACGGAGATGCTCTTTACACTCTCACATAATACCAGAACCATTGGACATCCACTAAAATTGAGTGTTGGGCGGGTTAGAACAGACAAAAGAAAATATTTCTTTACTCAGCGTGTGGTCGGTCTGTGGAACTCCTTGCCACAGGATGTGGTGCTGGCGTCTAGCCTAGACGCCTTTAAAAGGGGATTGGACAAGTTTCTGGAGGAAAAATCCATTATGGGGTACAAGCCATGATGTGTATGCGCAACCTCCTGATTTTAGAAATGGGTTAAGTCAGAATGCCAGATGTAGGGGAGGGCACCAGGATGAGGTCTCTTGTTATCTGGTGTGCTCCCTGGGGCATTTGGTGGGCCGCTGTGAGATACAGGAAGCTTGACTAGATGGGCCTATGGCCTGATCCAGTGGGGCTGTTCTTATGCCTTAACACTTCCAAGAATCTTGTCTACATCCTCAGGCTGTATAAGATTAAAAGCATACTAACAGGACAAGCAGCTACAGAAGGCACATCTTTGGAAATGTGAAAACCAAGTTGTGACAGACACTAGCAATTTCATCCATGAAGTGTATATAGTAAATTAGTCATGGCAGCTCACTGAAGAAGATCACACAGGTCACTCCATGCCTTCCTGATGGCCAGGATGCAATGGGCTTTAGAGGTTTTGTCACTTCCACAGCACTCAACCAAGGCCATTCCATCCCTCAATTTTCCTAATTTTCTCAGACTCCTCCCCTTTCTCTGGAATACAACATACCCCAACTCTCTTTGCTTAAGCACCTCAGCTCCCCTTGCTGCCTTCTCTTCCCCTAGGACTGGTTCTCTTCCTTACTTTTGCCCTTCTGTCTCCTTTCCCCTCTGTAGGACATGCTCAGCACTGCCAGTCTGTGAAATTTGGGAAACTCAGCCAACCATAATTAAATCCAGAACTGCACTGCAATAAAGAGGACTCTTTGCTGTGCGGCATTTATGACAACGACTGCTTCTTGTGATGGGTACACAAGAATGTGCAAGGCATAACTCTCCTACCCCAGATGAAAGAGGCCCACTGAACTACATGATGCGAAATAGCCCTCAGGAAAATAGAACAAAACAGAACTTGAGACAACCCCTTAATCCCATACTATAATTATGGGCAAGTTCAAGTGCTCTTACCAGGCTGTAAAATATCAGATTCTGGAAATTCATCAAAATTGGAAGTGTCATCAATACTTTTGATTTCTATAGGAATTGCAGCTGGCCTCTCTCTACAACAAAACAAAGATCAGAGCCATGAATACAGAATATAGTACATTACCAGCATTCAACAATTTCGCTAGGCATACAGTGGCAGTAGTACCATGACTAGAAATAGATGAGCCATACAGCATTATTGGCCAGCTGCAGAAAGGCTCCCATTTTCAGGTTCTGTTCCTTTGTGGAAAAAATTCCTTACAGCAGAATTCATTATCATAGGAGCCCTGAGAAAGTTTTGAAGAGGTCAGTAGTGAGATTTTAAGAGCACTGCATAGTTCTTAGCCCTTCTCCATTTCATCTGGTGCCTGCAGTTCCCCATTTCGTTTACTGCTGTCTAATTTTGACCAAGAGGTTTTCCATTCACACCTGACATTTTTGCTGTCAAACTCTTAAGCCTGCAGCTGTGTGTGGGCCTGTTTTCTCCAGTTACTATAGTCTCAGATATGGAGGGATGGAGTCACCCTTGCAGTTTCCTCCCAGTCCTTCCTGCCTCAGAACAGAGAAAAGGAACTCTGCTTCCCTTCTGCTTATGAAACTGGTACAACCCACTATGCACACCAGATCTCACAAAGAGGTACTGGGTGGCTCTACTGCAATGGCATCAAAGGCATGACCAGTCTTGATGGCCAATGGGTTGGCAGGCAAGACTGGAATAGGGCTTCCATGGCCCAACTGCAACTGACGACTTCTTTCCAGCCCCCAAAAGCTTGTGGGGAGAACAGCAGCAGTCAGATGGCTGATGGATGGAGTGGAACCAGTACACTAGGAGGCTGAATATACAGTTAAGTTGTATATTTTATTCCAGTTACAATATTTAGTTTTGAAGGCACAGAACTCACACTGCTTATATACTTATAAACCAATGCTATTGATTTATAGAAATAGCTGAGAAGTCTGAACAGGACTTAATTGCTTCCTCTCTGCTCTCACCCCTGGCATTACCCCAGGGAACAAACAACAAATGAACAGGTCCATTTGCACATATGCGTGGGGCTGTAGATCTATCCTCAATGCCATGATTTGCCCAAACTGAGTACCCAGTGTACAGTGTCCTGAAACTCAAAGCATCTTTGCTTTCTAGTGAATTTCACTATATCAGGTAGAAGTTAGACTCACTGTCTCTTCCCCATGGCCAAATTCTATTTTTTCTGTACTTATACCTGATATGTCCCCAGTCAACACCTTCAAAAAATGGGTGACTCTTAATTTCCTCCACTCCATTGCTACCAATTCTGTTTTCTGCATCAATGCAGAATCTACAAGAGAGGGAAGATGAAAAAATAGTGTTATGAACAAGGAAAGCAACAATGAAGATAAAACAATGTTTCAAGAATTTCTTCTAAACAAGGTTTAGGGCCCACTTCTACCTAACTTTCCACATGGATGCAGCTGTGACAATGGGGTGTGTGCTGCATTCCATGGTGGTGGGGGACAGTCATGGAGGCCTCCTGAAGGTAAGGGAATGTTTGTTCCCTTTCCTCAGGGCTGCACTGCAGTTGCATCACAGTGAAAAGTTGGATAGGACTGGACCCTTACTTTGACCAAAAAAAGCAGAAATCCACATCTTACCATCAATGAAAATAATAGCTCATGCCAATGATTACCCCTTTACCCAAGCCTAGCACAAAAACGATCTCCTTCAAGTTCTCAATAAATGAAAGAGGCTTGTGCTAATGGCAAGAGACACTCCCTCCATTACTCACTTTTTCAGACTGCAGGTGGAAATGAAGAAAAAAAAACACACAAACAAAGAAACCTCTCTTAATGGGCCTTTTTGTACCAAAAAATCCCTCCCATCACAACTTTAGAAAAAGGTAATAAAAAAACAGAGCACCAGCACTTATTTCGGGAATATACTGTACAGGTGCCCCCCCTCGGTATATATGGGGGGGATAAGTTCCTGCCCCCTGCAGATACCGTAAACAACAGATAAGGGGGAACCTGATATCTGAGGTTCCCCATGCCTGTTACCTTAGTTTAACTTAATCACATTCACACAAATTAACATGTCTTGTTTAACCAAAGGCTATAAGCAGAGAGCTTACAGGAAGACAAACAGGCAAGAAGCCTGCAGGTTAAAAGAGAGACTAAGAGCAAGTAGGAAGTTAATGTTCATTCTTAGTCTCCTTTCCAGCCTGCAGGCTCCCTGCCTGCTTGTCTTGATATAAGCTCTCTGCTTATAGCTTTGGTTAAAGCAAGACAAGTTATTACTTCATGTGAATGCAATGAAGATTTTAAAAAAGGTAAGGGGCACTGGGAACGCAGAGGGGCTGCGGGGAACAGAGGATAACCTGATCCATGGATACCGGGAGACGCCTGTATACCCCAACATTATTCAATGAACCAAGGACACTTACATAAAATTGTAATATCAATTACCACAAAACACAGTCACTACAACTGTAATGTTTCTAATAAAAAGCACAATTCTAGCAAAAAACCAATGACCAACTAATAAGATTCATGTGCAGATAACACCTGGCATTTATATTGCACATATGAAGTGCTCAAAAATCCTTTACATAAATTTCAGACATCTGCACAAACATCTCAAAAAGTAGACCAATGTTATTTCAGGTAGGGGACTATGGCCAAGAAACAATGTATCATGTTTAACTCAAACCTAATGAGCCATGCTTTTAACAGACAGGGTGCTGATTTTAATGCTGCTATTGGGTTGTTTTTTTTAAATGGTTTTATAGTGCTACTTTCCCTGGTTTGGTATTGCCTGTTTTTTTATTAATAGGAATGTATTCAAGGATTTTATAAGGTGTTATTGTTGAAAGCTGCCTTGTAAAGTTGGAGTAAAATTGAAAGGCAGGGTAATAAATGCTCTAAATAGAACATACACAGGCTTTCCTAAACCATCTAGGTCAGGGATGTCCAACCTACAGCCTGGGGGCCACATCTGGCCACTACAAGATTTTATCCAGCCCACAGCAACTTAAAATATGATTAACTGTCCAAACCACATGGTTGAACAGTTACCAGGTGCAGTTCTGTCTGCTTCACTCCTTTCCTTATGGCCAGAGTGGTGTCAGACTGGTTAACGCTCATTTTCAGTCACCTGAGTCATAATTATTCAATGTTAACATCATCTCTGCTGATCATAACAAACTGGGTTTCTGCAATGCATCAGGCAGAGACAGGGTGCTGTGTGTCACTCACCTCCACCCTATATAAGCCACTCACGTCAAGCCCCGCTTCTTGCACCATCTCTGTTAACTATCATGCTGATTACAAGAAAAGATTCAGGTAAAACTTATTCATTGAAATTCTATTCATTTATAAAATTGATTTTTTTGGGGGGGGGCTGCAAAAATTTGTGAGGTAGAAAATGTGGCCCTCACATTAAAAAGTTTGGATACCCATGGGGTCATGGTAGTGGATAATATGTGTTTGCAAGCTCGCACGCTTGCAGGCTCTTGATGGCCAATTAAGGGCCCAATCCTATCCAACTTTCCAACACTGGTGCAACTGCAATGCAGTCTCAAAATAAGGGAACAAATGTTCTGATACCTTGGGGAGGCCTCTATGATTGCCTCCTCACCACAGGATGCAGTGCATGCCCCATTGGCACAGCTGCACTGGCACTGGAAAATTGGATAGGTTTGGGCCCTAAGTTGGTGCATTCCTCTCAATAGTTCCAAAGTAGGCAAACTACAGAAATGCTGAAAAATGTGTTTAATTCTTAAAATGCACTCTTAGATTGCACATACTGTTATTGCATTTTAAAGTAACTTTTCCTCAGAGGCAACAAGACAAATTCAAATACAGTGGTGCCTCGCAAGACGAATGCCTCGCACACCAAAAAACTCGCAAGACGAAAGCGTTTTTGCGATTTTTTCTGGTGACTCGCAAGACGAATTTTTCTATGCCGTGCTTCACAAGACGAATTTTTTCTATGGCCGTGCTTCGCAAGACGAATTTTTAAAATTAAAAAGTTGAAGTTTTGTGCTTGAAATTTTTGAAATCCTCTGTACAGTATGTATGCCTTTAAAGAGCACTTACACTTTGTAAACCAAATTTGACTTTGTTCTGACTTTTTTTGCCCATAGGAACGCATTAATTAAATTTCAATGCATTCCTATGGGAAACCGTGCTTCGCAAGATGAAATTTTCGCAATACGAAACGACTTGCAGAACGAATTAATTTCGTCTTGCGAGGCACCACTGTATAAAGTTAGCTGACATAGCTTACGTGTACAAAATGTTATACTGTTTGAATTTGTCTTGTTAGTCACAATTGAGGAATAGTTGTCAGAAATGCATTTGGTGCAGCTTCGAAGTGCTTTTTAATGAATTAAACATATTTCTCAGCATTTTGACCTCCCCTTCTTGTTTTTTTTTCTGGCTTAACTGCACCGTCTTCTCTCCCTTTGGCTTCTGTGTGCTTTCCTTTTCCACAATTCAATTAAGTATTTATTACCAATCTGGCCCAGTGAGTGGACTAGAAGCATCTAGAAGCTGCACAGTTCCTGGAACTTGTATGGTGCGGACCTGGTCATTGACATCAGTGAGAGACCACTGGGAGCCCCATATAGGGAGCTGAGAAGGGATATAATATGTTAATGTGTACTAAGGAAGGTTTTGATATTATTCCACTTAGGTTTTTTCCCCCTCTGTTGCAAGTTAATTTGAAAATATACTGGAAAAGCAAAATAAATACAAGCGGTTCAGGCATTAGCACCACCAATTAAAAAAATAAAACTCAGCTGCTAGACATTGCAGGCATTCTGAACTAGGAAGATCTGTGGTCCAACTTTGAGGGTGGTAGGTGTATAGGAGGCGAGTTTCTATATATTCTACTTTTTTCCATCCCTTTTAAAAACTCTAACGAACAGGCTACCAAGAGGATCTGGTTTTGGTGAACTAAAGACATATACAATAGAATGGAATTATGCAAACACAAATAGAACCTTCAGTTTTTATAGTCTCAAAATGCAGGGTAGAAAACCCTGTAAATTTCCAGCAGAGAAGCAAGCTCTCTCACACAGCAGCATGAAGCAAGTTTAGACAGGTAATCTAACTGCACAAGTCAGTCCCATTATCGTTGACTATTTAAACAAAAACAATGGACTGAAACAACTGCTGCTAACAGCCAAGTAGAAGAGAAGGTGCAAGAAAACTCTTCCAAATATGTCCAGTACCAGAAGGTGTTGACCCCCACTACCCCCTCTATAATGATTCATGTGGAATCACAGGTGAAAGGAGCATTTAACACAGTTCCTGGGAGAGGAGAAAAATTAACTTAAGGTGCAGCGACAACTCCATGAAATGAACCCGCACGGAGTAGTGCTCTGGACCAGGGGTGTCCAAAGTTTTTGGCAGGAGGGCCACATCATCTCTCTGACACTGCGTCGGGGGCCGGGGAAAGAATTAATTTACATTTAAAATTTGAATAAATTTACATAAGTTTTCATAAATGAATATATTAAAGATGCACTTATATGAATGATTGAAGTTCTTGAAATAGCTCAAGGCCTGTAAAAGGCCCTGCATAAAGCAAGACTGGCCTTTCCTTTGCTGCCACTACTGCATCACAGATGTGAAACAGCAAGCAGTGGAGGAAGCCCTCATCCCACAGCTCACTCGAGAGGTCAAACAGTCACCTTCACGCT
The DNA here is from genome assembly GCF_035046505.1 of Tiliqua scincoides. Lineage (NCBI taxonomy): Eukaryota > Metazoa > Chordata > Lepidosauria > Squamata > Scincidae > Tiliqua > Tiliqua scincoides. Next base: position 21,855,879 of record NC_089827.1, on the reverse strand, counting down.
GAGAGCAGTTGCATCGGGCCAGTGTGGGCTCCAACAAATCTCTGGAGGGCCAGAGGCTCATTGGAGACCGGGGGCTCCCTGAGGGCCACACTGAGAGGCCTTGAGGGCCGCATGTGGCCCCAGGGCCGGGATTTGGGCACCCCTGCTCTGGACCAAGCACAGCCAGGATGATTCTTACTGCAGGCTGACAGAGGGCCATTTCCTCCCTCCTTTAAAGCTCCAGGCCAAACAGGGTCACAGATGCTCAATTTCTTTTGCCTTGAAGCAACTTAAGAGTAGGGTGCCCAGCTTCACTGCAAGGCCACATGTCACAATAAGCTACCACAGCCACTGTTAAAAGCACTCCAGTTGCCATCAGCATCACAGCAAGTTCTTGCACGTCAGTCCCACAGAAGAATAAGCAACAAGCTCCCAACACAGTCATTGTCAGGAAGTTCCCTTGTGAGTCATGCATGCACACAAGAGAATTCAAGTAGTCCCAGTTTAAATTGGAAATGCAGGAAGTGTCTGCCTTGTTGTTGCTAAATGTGAATAAGGAAGCAGGGAAGCAGTTGGACAAGGTGACACTGGAAGCCATAGTAAATTGAATTATTTTGCCTGAGACAGTTGAAGAGTTCCTTTTGATCTTTACTCCTGATCCTAACTGTATTGACCAGTATCACTTTACAGCTCTTTCCCTTGCTTCAGAAAATAGTTTGTCAATGTAGGCTTTACTCTGTTACATGAAGACTACATCTACTCACTTTAAAATTAAATCCTTGGATTTTTCTGAAATGGGCACCTCGGGTGGAAATACCAGAGTCTCTTTCCAATTCATAACTTTCCTATAAGTTTCTTGTGGTGTTTCAGAGCAGAAAGGTGGATACCCTGTGGAAATATATAGAACCCATTAATGTTAGGAGCTATCTGAACATCAAGTTTAGAAGAAATTACAGAAAAGTAATATAAATCTCATGTGGGATCTAATATTAATTCTGCACCACTTTTCTCTGATTCCCTGCATCCATGCTAGGCTACTGTAATGAACTCTAGGCATGGTGGCCTTTGAAGAGTGTTCAGAAGCTTCAACTGGTGCAAAATGTGAGAGCACTAAGGGCCAAATCCTATCCAATTTTCCAGTGCTGGTGCAGCCACGCCAATGGGGCTTGCATTGCATCCTGGGGTGGGGAGGCAGTCACAGAGGCCTTCTTAGGCTATGGAAACATTTGTTCCCTTACCTAGGGGCTGCATTGGTGTTGGAATAGGATTGGGCCCTAAGTGTGTTAACGTAGTTGGAGCATATCACACCAGCTTTGGCTCAGCTCCACCAGCTACACTGTCCTTCCAGGTCCAATTAAAAGTGTTGCCTTTAGCACCCTAACCCTAAACAGACTGGGACTGCATTATTGTAAGGATTGTCTCATCCTTCAAGAATGTGCCAGGGCCAGGGCTTTAATACTGGTCACAGAGGTCCTGCTTGTGGATCCTCCACTCTCAGAAGTTTGGCTGGCAGTAACCAGTAATTTTGCAGTTGGCAGTGTCTGGAACCACTTATCCAGGAAGATTCAGCTAGCTAGCCCTATCCTCGCTACAGTCTCCAAAGGATGCCTGAACACCCCTTCATTTGCAGGGCTTTTGTTGTCACATTATGATCAGTTTTGAAAAGAAAAATCTGGGGGAAAAGACCTGATTTACTACTACCGTGTTTCCCCGATAATAAGACCTATCCCGAAAATAAGCCCTCCCCTTACTGTGTAAGATTCCTCTAAAATAAGCCCTCCCCTGAAAATAAGCCCTATTGAGATTGCTACTGTAGTGAAGGTGATCCCCTGCGCTACACGCTACATTATAGTACCCTCTGTATGCACCGTCCCCCCCCCGGGTGAAACGCACGCCGCGCTCCGAGCTGCATCCAATCAGAGCTGCAGCAGTGAGCGCGTCATCCTGTTCTTCCCCAGTGATTTGCTTGCTGGCGCCATTGAGAGCAGTGCCGCGGAGGAGAGCTGAGGCAGGACAACATAAAAACCCGGTATGTAAGCGGGAGTGAGGGGGCATGATGCAGGATAAAAGAAGAACTCAGGAGGCATGATGGAGGATAAAATAAGCACTCAGGGGGCATGATGGAGGATAAAAGAAGAACTCAGGGGGCATGATGGAGGATAAAAGAAGAACTCAGGGGGCATGATGGAAGATAAAATAAGCACTCAGGGGGCATGATGGAGGATAAAAGAAGAACTCAGGGGGCATGATTTGTTCACATTTACCTGTTTATTAAAATTGCTGTCAATGTTCATTAAAATAAGCCCTCCCCTGAAAATAAGCCTTCTGGTGTTTTTCTGTCCAAAAAAAATAATAAGACAGTGTCTTATTATCGGGGAAACACGGTATTACGTTTTTAGAGCCTGATCCTGTGGTCCGCGCCGCACCTTCGTGGCGTGGACCACAGTCGCAAACATGCTGTAAGGCACGTTTGCGGGGCTTACCACTGGGCTCCCACCAGCGCCAGCGCGCGGTGGGTGCCCGGGTTCTGCGACTCAGTTGTCTCTGTGACTGCCGGGCTGCGGAACGAGAGATGGGGCAAGTTCGGGGGCGGAGGGAGGTGTGGCTGGGGACATGGGGTAGGCGTGTCGGGGCAGGGGAGAGGTGGAGCTGCAGAGCCAAGCTCCGCAGGATCCAGGGCGCTTGGACAGGGCTACGCACCCTACATGAGCGCCTTCACTTTAGCAGCGACCAAACAGTCGCTGCTAAAGTGAGTAGCCCCATTGCGGGGCTACTTCCCTTACTCAGGGGAAGGGGACGAATGTCCCCTTCTCCCGAGGAGCCTCCCACAGTAGCGTGGAAAGCGCTGGATCCGGCAGGAGCCCTCTGTGGAACTGCCAGGCCCCGCAGCTCTGGGCAGCTCAGGATTGGGCTGTTACTCTTACAGGTTTTATACTGTTTTAGTTTTGTTGCCTTGATTTTAAACCTTGTTAATAGCTTTGGTAGGCCTGTGACAGAATCTCAAAGGTGCATAAATTTCGTTGTGCTGTAGCACAATGACAATAAAGTTACTACTACTAGAAAAGAAGTCCATAAATAAATAATCAAAACCATCAGAAATGATTCAGAATAGACCTAAAAATTCTTACCTATTAGCATTTCATACATAATCACTCCCAACGACCACCAGTCACATAATTTGTTATAACCTGTTTGCATGAAAACCTCTGGAGCAATATAATCTGGTGTCCCAACAGTAGAGTAGGCCTGAAAGCAAGAAACTTAAAGTGAGATATTTATCCAGCACTTGAAGGTATTGGTACTCAAAAGGTACCAAAAATAATGCTATAACCAATAGAAAAGACAGGATATAATCATCATCATCTAGTTACGATCTTTTTCATTTCTTGCTTGAGATGCAGTTGGATCACAAAAACAGATATATGGAGCATAGTGTTCATATTGAAAAAATTTGCAGGAAGAATTCAAAAGTTTAGCATAGTTGTCCATAAAAGTACTTACCAGCTGTCGCCTATTCTTTTTCCATGTTTCCGCTTTCCTCTTTGAATTCATATTCTGAAATGCTGATTCACAAAACAAATGAATTGAAATTTAACGCTTTCAGTTTTAAGAACACATGAAACATTCATTTAAGGCCCAGTTCCACTGTTATCTCTGCAGCATGGAAACCACTTCTCTATGGTCTGGCCACACACTTGTAACATGCAAAGAAGCACCATATTTGGAGAGGGGTAGTGACTTGTTTACTACCTATCAAACTCCATAAAGAGGATACAAAAAGCAATCCCATCATTTTCCTCCCATTCCCTGCTAAAACATGGCACTTGCTTACAAAGCGGACATTGGAGGTCACCTATGTTGACCACTGGCTGAAGGTCCACTTAAGTGGACATATTTCTCAACTCTCAAGTACTGGAAGGCAGGAAGAGCACATGAAATGCCATCAAGGAACCTGGCACTAGTCCTGTTTGCTTAAACACATTATCAGAGCAACATGGTAGCAGATAGGAGTTAGTTTCACTCCAGGATGAACTGGACTTAGAGCTATAATAGTAAATAACTATTTCTAGCATTCAGGAGTCAATTCCAAACTCTTATTAACACCAGCATACCTCCATGATAAACTCCAGTACTAAAAGGACCTAAAAGTACTAAAAAGTACTTTAGACTAAGTACTTTAGACTAAAAGTACTAAAGTAAGTACAGAAGGGTCGCAAAGATGCCAGCTTCCTCCAAGTGCCTTGCGTCGGCCTGGCTGCGCCGAAACAAAGCTCTGAGGTAGGCGGGGGGGAGGAAGCGTTCCTGGGAGGGGGGAGGGGGGCAGGCAGGGAACGGGGCTGGGATCTGACAGTTACGCCGGATTCCAACCCGTTTCCAGGGAGAACAGAGTGGCTCCAAGCCACTCCGCTCTCCTCGGACTTGCGGAGACCCATAGGGGCCTGCGTTTGTTACCCAGAGGTAAGGGGAAATGTTTCCCCTTGCCTCTGGCTGAGCCGCTTATGGCTCCTATCCTGTGCCTCTTGGCTTGCCTGTTCCAGCGCAGGATAGGATTGCGCCCTGAGTCAGTTGGATTTGGTTGTGGTGGTCCATGCCCTAGAGCAGGGGTGTCCAAAGTTTTTGGCAGGAGGGCCACACTGTCTCTCAGACACTGTGTCGGGGGCCAGGGGAAAAAAATTAATTTACATTTAAAATTTGATTAAATTTACATAAGCTTACATAATTGAATATAGTAAAGATGAACTTATATGAATGAATGAAGGTCTTGCAACAGCTCATGGCCATAAAAGGCCTTGAACAAAGCAAGGCCAGCCTTTCCTTTGCTGCCACTACTGCATCACAGACGTGAGCCCTCATCCCACAGCTCACACGAGAGGTCAAACAGTCGCCCTCATGCCGAGAGCAGTTGCGTCGGGCCAGTGTGGGCTCCAACAAATCTCTGGAGGGCCAGAGGTTCACTGGAGACTGGGGGCTCTCTGAGGGCCACAAGTGGCCCCAGAGCTGGGGTTTGGGCACCCCTGCCCTAGAGCAGTGGATCTCACTTTTTTTTGCCTGGGACCCACTCCTGAGAATGAAAATCTGTCTGGGGTCCACCAGAAGTGATGCCAACAACCTGGAAGTGATGTCATCAAACAGGAAGTTCTTGCCTAGAAACTCAAACTGTAAATGACAAGAGACAGTATTCCAGCTCAGAAGCTGTGCTTCGTGCAAGGCCTTTTATAGGCCTTGAGCTATTGCAAGACCTTCATTCATTCATATAAGTTCACCTTTAATCTATTCATTTATGTATATTTACGTATGTAAATTTACTTACATTTACATATGTAAATTTACATGTATGTAAATTTATTTAAATTTTAAATGTAAATTAGTTCTTCCCCCCCCCCCCGGCCCTCTACACAGTGTCAGAGAGATGAAGTGGCCCTCCTGCCAAAAACTTTGGACACCCCTGATATAAAGAGAGGATGTGCTAGCCAGGGCACATCCTAGCCAGGAAAGGATCGTGACTTCCAGGTGATTTCAGAGGAGAGAGGCTGTGATGTAGAGGACGAGAATGGCAGTGGGGTGGCGGCGGCGGCGATGCTGCTTTTAAAGTAGGCTCACAAGAGGGGAGATCACGTGGGTCTACCTCTACTCACCCAAGCCCTTTGTTCAGGTCTCCGCCTACACTCTCCAGCCCAGTCCAGCTGCTGGGGGGAGGGGAGCTGCTCTGTCTTGCAACTCTGAGGCAGCCCATCCCATCAAGGCAGCCAAGCTGACAAAGGTTGGTGGGGAGCAGCCTGGCTGGCTCGTCCACGTCTCTCCCGGTCCTTCTTTGCCTGCACTCCGCGACTGGCCCCCCTGAGGGAAGCCTCCAAGTGCAGAGGGAGGTCCAGCTGGAAGGCAGCAGCACGCTTTCTGGAGAATAGCAGCACACTGCTTTCTTTGCACATGTGCAAGCCGCTCTTAGTTATGTCTCAATGCCGGGAAGTTTAAAATGGCAATGCCCAGGCTTTGCCCACTTCCAAAATGGCGTCACCTAGGTCTTTTGCCATCTTCCAAGATGGCTGCTGCCAGCTTCTCGCGACCCACCAGAAATCAGGTTGTGACCCACCAAGTGGGTCCCAACCCACAGTTTGAGAACCACTGCCCTAGAGCAATGGGTGGTTTGTAATTGTGCCCAGCCTGCTTCCCAGCAAGTGGAACCCAGGAGGTCAAGCTTCGGGAAGAAGGAGACGCAGCAGGCAGGAGGGAATCTTCTCCTAGAAAGAGGGTGGTTGGCAGGATGGATGGTTGTGGGGCAGAGGATTCGCCTTGGCTTGGAGGGCCGATCTGCCCATTGCCCAATGCAGGGATAGTTATCTATTTTCATATGGAGTGGGCAGGGAAAGAAGTGAACTTCTGAGCTGCCTTGCTCACTCAACAAATTTACTTTAAATTTTATATTTAGACTTGGGTCTCATTCCCAAGGTGGACTCTGCAAATATTCCAAGACTCAAGAAAATCCAAAATTTTGGTCCCAAGCACTTTGGATAAGGAATACTCAACCTGTATATAAATGTTTTGAAATAAATTTCTTATTTCCTTCCAGTCTCTCCCCAACTCCCTTCCCCCTCAAAAAGACCCTGCTTGCAGGCTGTGCAGGCACACATTCCTCTTGTCACTAGGGAATATCCTGCAGAAGGATCAAGTTGATGGAATGGAGATCAAATACAACTTGCAGAAGGGAACAAAACTAAAGCAGATACCACCTACTCATTCCACAATCAAACACGCCTACTGGGAGCGTGAAAGGTACCACTCTTAGGGCGCAACCCTAACCAACTTTCCAGCACTGGCATAGCTGAGAACAGTGGGGCATGTGCCGCATACTGCAGTAGGTGGGCAGTCACGGAGGCCTCCTCAAGGTAAGGCAATGTTTGTTCCCTTACCTCAGAGTTGCATTGCCCTTACCTTGGGGGTGGAAAGTTGGTTAGGACTGCGCCCTTAATGAATTTGTTTCTCAACACAAATCATGAACTCTTATTGTGGAGGGGTCCTGACTGAATGAAGAGCTGTAGGTGTGCAGGATCCCCTTTCATGCTTCTGATAAAGCCATGGATGTTGAGACACAGAGCCAGTGAAGAAGGCCTTTGTTCTCATCCAGCAAGGTTCCAGTACTTCCAGCAAACCCTTATGTAATTCTGCAGGTCTTGTTAGGCCTCTGAGGAGCACAGAACTGTCTAAAAGTGTACACTAGAATATATTATACTTACAGAAGTCACTTGGTGGATTGTGTGTGAGGTTTCTGTAGAATTCAGTTCTGTGAGCTTTCTTTAGACCTGTGCACAGTCCAAAATCAGAGAGCTTTACATGTCCCTACAGAGAGAAAACATTTATTTTAAAAAATTATATCCCATGCTCTGCTCTCCAACTAGGGAGGTGCACAATAAAAAAACCCTGAACAATAAAAAAATAAACTATTTAATTTGCTTAGGTGCTGAACTATTTGCAGTTCTTCAAAAGTGTACATTGTAAACTTGTATAGGGGGCCCCCAAATCCACAGATCCTGTATCTGCAGATTCGGGAGGGGGCCTACCATGCCCCCACCTCCAGAGGCAAGGGGAGCTGCACAATAACAAAAAAGAAGCTTCCTTTGGTTTCCTTTGGAAACCGAGAAATTTCCTTTGGTCTTTCCTTTGGAAAAAAGGTTTTCCTTTGGAAACCGGAAATAGGTAGGGTGTGTGTGTGTGTGTGTGTGTGTGTGTGCGCGTGCTATTTTAAGTCATTCTGAGCCCGGAAGAGGCTGTGGGTGGATGCGCGCAGCCACTGCTGGGCTTGGAAGACCCTCCAGAGGGTGTCTCCTGTATCCACAGATTCACGTATCCATGGGGGTTCCATAACCCATAACATACCTTTGCATCCAGCAGTAGATTATCTGGTTTAATATCTCTGTGAATGAAACCTAGCTGGTGAATGGCATCAATGGCCAGCACAGTTTCAGATATGTAAAACTGTGTTTCTTCCTCTGATAACGTATCCTTCTTCATAAGCAAGGTCATCATGTCACCTGAGTCAAAGAGAAGAGTACTTTAATAACATTTTACAATTCCACAGGCTTTGAAAATCTCAAAGCTGATTCCGAAATGGGTCGGCCTTATGTCTTCATAAGTGCTATGGCGTAGAGAGATTGTAAAGGCCATTTAGGGCACAATCCTAACCCACTTTCCAGCACCGACATAAGGGCAATGCAACTCCAAGGTAAGGGAACAAACATTGCCTTACCTTGAGGAGGCTTCCATGACTGCCCCCCAACTGTGAGATGCAGTACATGCCCCACTGACACAGCTATGCCAGTGCTGGAAAGTGGGTTAGGGTTGCACTCTTAGTTAGTGCAAGGGGAAAGCACTCCTTTTACATAGCCCTTCCTATATGCACATTCAGGCTCTTCCTGAATATGGGGGGGGGGGGAAGCACCTCTTTTGTTCTTGACAGCTGGTTTGTTTTCACACAACTACATTATATTTCAGAGTCAAGGCCAATGCAAATATAGTTTCCTTCCCTTTAACAATGTTTAAGCCATTTCTGCTCAACCTTGCATATATGCAACAGAGATCAAATGTGTACCTTGAGGGTGGGGCAGAAATAGATTAAGGGACTGACAGTGGGTCACAGCATCGAGCATTCCTCTATCCAAGCTCTTGACTCAGACAAAAAAATTTCAATAAACTAAGATGGGCTATTTACCTCCAGGTAGAAATTCCATAATTAGATAAAGATTCCGTTTGTCCTGAAAACTATAGAACATCTTCACCACCCAGGCACCATCTGCTTCCACCAGTATATCCCTTTCTGCTCGTATATGAGCCACCTAAAGTAAGAGTATGGAAAAAATACTCACATCAATGGGAAGGATATTGCTTCTGCTTACCTTCTCTTTGAATTATCATTTGACTGATTTATATATGCAATGCAGAATCTCATTTCAGATATTATTGCTAGATGCTGCAATCAGATAATTTCCCTCCCAGGCAGAAAAGTGATTTGTAGTTCTTGAGTGCCTAAAGTTAAAATAAAAATCATACCTGCTCTTTCTCCAGCATATCAGCTTTTCTTAGTATCTTCATTGCATAAATATGACCCGTGTCTTTCTTCTGAACGAGGCGTACCTAGGGGTGAAAAACAAAAACAAAAATACTATCAGTAAAGTGGGCTCCCGAGCAATCCACCAGCACATTTGGTACTGAAGGAAAACATGTAGGAATGATTCCTCAGTAGTATTTCAAAACTAGGAGAAGGATGAGCATAACTAGTTAGGTCAATAAGGATGCTTGCTCCTGCCTACAAGGACTGAGAATATTACTGAGTTTCATTCAGGGTATAAGGGTAGATTTCAAATGGGATTTGAGGTTGAGAGACTAGGATTGGGGTATATAGGAGATGTCAGCTCCAATGTATAAAACACAGACTTTGCTAAAACTATAGGAAAAAACAGCTTGAAAATTGGGGTGGGAGAGGCCAGGAAGAACTAGGTACTTACTACAACATATTTTTCTTTATCATAACTATAAATAATTGTGTACAGCGACATGGTAATTTTGAATTAGAAATGCTGAAGAAAAAGCACAAACCACAAACCTCTCCAAATGCTCCTCTTCCTATAACTTTCAGAGATTCAAAGTCATCCAGGCCTAACCTAGTTCTCTTAAGCCGCAGAAATTCTGTTTCTTTGCGGGCATGCTGAGACCTTCGCAGCTTTTTCTGATGGAAAGAATTATGGGAACAGGTAAAATAATCTCTTTTTTTAAAAAAGTAGTACGAATGTGTATGATATTGCTATCTTTACATCAAGTACTCCAAAGTGATAGATGCAATTCCAGCTGGTGCCCACAGGGGGATGACTTAATAACAGTACATTCCACAAAGATGAATGGATCTGGCTGCTTTCCTGATAGCCTAGGGAAATAACCAGCCGACTCCACTAGCTGTCTGTCAATGTTCTTGGGGACTAAGGGCCCAATCCTATCCAACTTTCCAGTACCAATGCAGCTGTGCCAACAGGGTGTGTGCTGCATCCTACAGTTGGGTGACAGTCATGGAGGCCTCCTCAAGGTAAGGGAATGTTTGTTCCCTTATGTCAGGGCTACGTTACAACTGCACCCGTGCTGGAAACTTTGGATAAGATTGGGCCCTAAGTTTTCATTTGGCTGTGGGCTCCTGCTATCTAGACCAGTGTTTCTCAAACTGTGGGTCGTAATGCACTAGGTGAGTCACAAGCCAATTTCTGGTGGGTCCCCCATTCATTTCAATGTTTTATTTTTAATATATTAGACTTGATGCTCCCATGGTATATGACTGCATTTGGGGAAATGTTACAGACCTGTACTTTTAACAAGTTACTATGTGTATTCTTTTAACAATGATAGTCAATGGGACTTACTCCTGGGTAAGTTTGGGTAGGATTGCAGCCTAGGATTGTTAAAATCTTCCAGCTTGATGATGTCACTTCCGGTCATGACATCATTTCTGGTGGGTCCTGACAGATTCTCATTCTAAAAAGTGGGTCCCAGTGCTAAATGTGTGAGAACCAATGATCTAGACCCAAGCCTACTAAATTTTGAAGCTGCAGGTAATGAGGAAGCAGGGAAAATCTAATGGTGCATCTGAAAGAACATGACCACAAATATCAATTCAGTAGGAGTGATGGTGGCAAAGAAAACTTTTTTTCTCCACCACCATCTAGTGGAGTGTTTTTTTTCCTGAATGACAAGGACATTACTCCAGTCTAGCTCTCATTCATCTAGGGCAGGGGTTTCAAACTCATTTCATACAGAGGGCCGAAGTTGTTAGCATTCATGGTGTCTGCTGAAAGCCAAAAGTGACATCATTAAGCAGGAAGCGGTGTCATTAAGCAGATGATTGCCAGAAATAAGCACTTTTTTCACACAGAAACTCATTAACTGCAAGTGACAGAAGAGAAAAAGTGCAAATCTTGTTCATATTTTCAATATATGAGAGAGCCAAATTATAATGGGGGCTGGATAAATTGTTTCTAGGGGACCACCTTATGTTTGACACCCCTGATCTAGGGTTTAAAACACTCAATATCATGCTGCAATGACCCAGGGTGTCACAACACAAAGGTTGGGAACAGCTGCTGTAGTCAAAAACTTGTTACGCTCTTGTGTTTTTTCTTTCTCCACATAGGTAGCTGACCCACAAGTGAAGGCACTATGCAGACTAAGGGAAGCCTACAGTTCCTGCCTGCTGTGATCAGTGTGCTGCGTGGTAAGGTTGCTGATGTATTTGTTCCAATCAGGCCCCTATGGTTTTCCAAACTCTGTGTCAGACAATAAGAACAAAAGAAGAGCCCCACTGGATCTGGCCAAAGGTCCATCTAGTCCAGCTTCCTGTATCTCACAGTGGCCCACCAAATGCTTCAGGGAGCACACAAGACAGCAAGGCACAACCCTGCATCTGGCATTCTGAGGTAGCCTACTTCTAAAATCAGGAGCTTGCACATACCTATCATGACTTGTAACCCGTGATGGACTTTTCCTCCAGAAATTTGTCCAATCCCCTTTTAAAGGCAGCTAGGTGAGATATCATCACCATTTCCTGTGGCAAGAAGTTCCACAGACTAACTACTCACTGGGCAAAGAAATATTTTTTTTGTCTGTCCTAACTCTCCCAATTAGTCAAACAGTGCAGCCCACCTCACTGGCACCTGTTACTTGGTTGTCTGTTAGATAACTTGCAATGGCAAAACAGCCCTGTAGGGAGGAGATGGCTGGCAAAAAAAAAAACAAAAAAAAACAGTACCGAGACAAATATGATTCAATAAAAGACAGACTCATAGGTACACGACTATAATTTAAATCCATTGGTTCCATATCCAGTCTGCAGCAAATAAGAGGAGAACAACTGATATTGGGCATTCTAAAGGCTACCTACAATTAGAAAGGCAGCCAAAACTATTTTGCCTTTCTGATTATGAAAATATCAAAAGATTCTGAAGGGTTCCTTGCTGCCCCTAAACAGGAGCAATACCTTGTCATAAATTAGCACTTACAGCCACAAGATGGCAGTATATACCCATTTCTTTCCAGCATGCAACATCCAACTTCCAGATACTCCAGACAAGGACTATGGTACCATATTGCACTATGAAACAGTCACAAGAAGTCAATTTACTGGCAAATAATTACTGGCAAAATATTGGGTACAATTCTCATCGCGCTGTAATGTGAAGTATGAATATTTAGATCACTCTTTTTCAGCAAGGTCCAAGGTGGACAAAACATTTTAGAACTTTCAGAAGCAGATGTGACATGGTTATGAGGAAATGTGATAGCACCGTATAATAATAAAAAAAAACCTATACCTTAAGAGACTATAGACACAATCCTAACCAGGTCTACTCAGAAGTAAGTCCTATTTTGTTCAATGGGGCTTACCCTCAGGAAAGTGTGGTTAGGATTGCAGCCTGAGGGCACAATCCTAACCAACTTTCCAGCACTGACTTAGCCGCAATGCAGCCCCCAAGGTAAGGTAAGAAACATGCCCTTAGCTTGAGGAGGCCCCCTTGACTACCTCCCCACTGCACGATGCAGTGTGCACCACATTGGCACAGCTATGTCAGGGCTAGAAAGTTGGTTAGCATTGTGCCCTGTATTTTACAGAGTGACACAAAGTTCCTATGCAGGCCTAAATGGCTCCAATCTGAAATCTGTAAGAACATAAGAACAGCCCCACTGGATCAGGCCATAGGCCCATCCAGCTTCCTATCCATCTAGTCCAGCTTCCTGTATCTCACAGTGGCCCACCAAATGCCCCAGGGAGCACACCAGATAACAAGAGACCTCCTTCTGGTGCCCTCCCTTGCATCTGGCATTCTGACATAGCCCATTTCTAAAATCAGGAGGTTGCACATACACATCATGGCTTGTACCCCGTAATGGATTTTTCCTCCAGAAACTTGTCCAATTCCCTTTTAAAGGTGTCTAGGCTAGACGCCAGCACCACATCCTGTGGCAAGGAGTTCCACAGACCTCAGGCACAGGGACTATATAGTCACTCCATACATTCCAAAATATTTATATAAATTTATATTTATATAAAGATATTTTCCCATTCCAAGAGTGCCATAAGACTGTAGGATATTGATGGATCTTTTTTTTTTTTTTTTGCTATATTTGGATGAAAGTACATGTCACATCAGTGAACACTAATGGCACAATCCTAATGGGCCTTTACACCAGCAGAATGTGTGTTCCGCTGGGGTAAACTGCTTGAACAGGGCAGGGTTGGATGGAAAAGGGCCCTGACAGGGTGGTGGTGGATTGGGCCCAGGAGGGGGTGGGTTTGATGGTCTTGATTTATGGGAGGAGGTGCCTAATCTTCCCTGGCACCAATTGTCCCCAGCTTAACCCCTCTCCCAGCCCATTGCTCCTCAGGGATACTCAAACACTGGAAAATAAATTCAATCCGGGGAAATTGGCCTATGGAAAGCAGGTGTAGAGCAGAATTGGCAGGTACAGAAAGACTGAGCATCCTCTCTTGAATTTCTCCTTCCCTACCACTACCCCATGGTTTCCTCAGCAAACACTGATTTGGGAACACCCTTACAAGTTCAGTCCTCCTCCTTAATTTCTGCTCACCAGGCCCACTGTTTCTGACCCTTAAGCTTCAGCTACATTTGTAGTATAAAAACTCTCATCACTCAGCACTGTATGTACTTAAAGGTATGAATGCCTTCTCTTAAGAAATTATAAGCTCACATTCTGTATTATGCTGCAAAATGTTTTGGTGTTTAAATAGTAATGCTTGTTTGCCATGCCCTATAACTACTAGATAAGACCCAGTCTACTCTAGGAGCTAGATGGGTGTGTATACAGGATAGGTTTAACTTAAAAACCAGTACAGGTCAAAATACACAGGGTGTTTTTCTCCCTCAAGAAAAGGGCAGTTCCTACATAACAGTCACTGCCACTTCCAACCAGCTGGAAATACAGGGTACACAGGGACAGAAAAGTTAACTCTTCCTTTATGCAGTTTTCCACTGAAAAATCACGCTGCTGAAATGGTACTTGAGGAAACAGAAGCTTCAGGGAAAATTGCTACTTCTGGGCAGGAAAATGGCCTGTGAGAGTAAACCACCCCTCGCTGCACACCCAGATCCTGATCAGGGTTGCCCACTTGCACAACTACTTTTTCCCTTACAGACAGAAAGTACTTCCTGTGAAAGCACACCTCTACAGCACTCATTTGCCTGCATATTTACTTTGACCCTTAGTACTGCTATGTTCTAAGGGTTATTAAGAGGGTGCCTGTATATTAAGAGGGTGCCTCATGGCTTCCTCATGAGGAAGCTGCTTGAACCATTCACTAATGAGGCTATAATGTATCTCCAAAACTAGACGCAATAGGGTAAAACGGATACCATTTTTGGAATCTGCACCCCAAATTCATATCAAAACACCATAATGTTTGGGAAAAAAGTTTCTGACCCTCAGTTCTGTAGGCCTGTGTAATTAAAAAGCATTCAACTTTGATTCATATTACCTCTTCATCTGCTAAGCCTTCCTCCTCCATCGCCACTTCTAGTTTCTTCTGCCTAAGAAGGTTTAAAAAAGCACGTTAAAAAACTAACAACCTGTGTTCTACAGTAAGAAACTGTATAAGAATTTAACCTTAAAAAGACTTAGAAAAGAAACTTAAAACAGTGTTTCTCAACCAGTGGAATGGTACCACCAGTGCTACTTGAGATGGTGTATGGCGGAACTCATGGGACTCCTGGATCCCTGCCAGCTGGAAGCGAGACCAGGAACATGACACAACAGAACAGTAGGAGGCTTGGCTCAGTGAGCAGAGCTCCAAAGCATGCTTTTCCGTGCTTGAAAAAGACTTCCCATCCATCCTGAGCCTCTCACTGTTGTTTGTTGTGTCTCATCTGGCCTCCCACCTTAGAAGTAATTGAAGATGATGTCATTGCTAGTTACTTCCAGTGGTACTTTGAATAGCTGGACCATGTGAAATGGTACAGTGGAGGACAAACCTTGAGAAACACTGACTTAGAACACAGAAATGTGGAGTGTGGAACATAAGTTTACCACAGTTTTTGATCCTGGTTGCTAACACAAGAGAGAGACTGCCAACTGAAATGGTGAGATTGAAAACAATCTTGTACAGTCAGCCCTCCTTATCTGCAGGTCCAGCACCCACAAATTTGACTCCAAGAGAGTGCCAAACCTACATCTGGAGGGCCTTAAGGACTTCCTGGACATGATCAGAAGCACCTTCCAGTCATGTCAGGGAGGTCTTGTGAAGCCCTTCCACGGAATTCATTATCCACAGAAATCAGTATCTGCGAGGCTTCTGGAATGGATCCCCTGAGGATCCCCCTATATCCCCTGAGGGCCCGCTATATGCCTCTCAGCTCTTCCAATAAGGAAAATGAATAATAAGGAAGCCAGAAAGTAGTAAAACAGGAAAGATGTCCACATGCTGGAATGCTAGAGACCTTCTTTGGAGCCTAGCAAGACTTTGCCCACTATGCCAAACTGCCTCCTCAAAGTGGCCTCTCACAACATTCACTGCTGACCAGGTCCCCTATTCTTTGCTATTCTTGCATGGCAGAAACTTGTGCATCAGCGGAAATTTCCTCTATCTATTGTTCAGCAAACAGGCTGCCCTTGATAAAGCAGGCTGATCCTGGGCTGGTCTTATTTCAAGCGGATAAGTGATATACAAATCGCCCTACAGCAGTGGTATTCAAACTGGGGCGTCGCGACGCCCCAGCCTGTGGGTTCTGGCCTCTGCCCCCTTAAGGGGCGGGGGCAGCCAGGAGACAGGGGGAAGGCAGCACTCAGGGGGGCTGCAGGGGCTTGGGTGCACTTGGCCAAGCCCCCTGCAGCCTCCTGGGGGTGCGGGAAGCCCTGCGCAACCTTCGGCAGGGCTCCCCAGGTCAGGAAAAGTGAAAGCGGAGCGATTGCGCCCCGCTCCACAAAACCGGAAGCGGAGCACAATCGCTCTGCTTTCCCTTCTGATGGGGCTGCAGGGACTGGGGTGCACCTTCCAGTCCCTGTGTGCAGGGAGCCCTGCGTGAGCACCTGCAGGGCTCCCCAGGTCAGGGAAAGGGAGAGTGGGGCAACTGCGCTCCGCTTCCGCTTTTGCAGAGGCAGAGCAGATCGCTCCACTCTCCCTTTCCCTGACCTGGGGCGGTCTGCAGGCACTTGTGCAGGGTGCCCCACACACAGAGATGGCTGCTGCAGGGACTGGTGAGTGCATCCCAGCCCCTGCAGCCCCCTGGTGACGCGATCCTTGAGATCGTGTTGCTGCCTTCCCCCTGCCCCTGCTGCCTCCCCCCGTCCCCAAAAAGACTTACTGCGGGTTTCAAATTCCCAGAGAGTTTGAAAACCGCCGCCCTACAGGTACTGGAAAATTGGAAAAGACAAAGTAACAAGCTAGAGAGGAATTATTGCTGCTTTTTTAGCCCAACATACATGGGACTATCTACTAAGAAAGAAACAATCTTTTTGCTTCCAAATTATTGTTTTAGTTTTTAATTGACATGACACAATACATAAAATAAGCTTTGCCCCCAGAGGCTTTCCCAGAGTGGCAGCTGAAACATATAAGGAAATTCTGTCAAAGCTGCTTCTGCTATTCACACAGATGAGACCCAGGGTCAAGGCAGACATGGGGCTTAATGCATGCTTGCTTTGTCTCTTCTCTTTAAACCCACAACCCAATATTGAGTTCTCTGCTGACTCGCCAATCACCAGTCTGCTATCAGCTGTAAGTTAACATTTAACCACAGAGGCGACTGAAAAGCACACAGAGGTTCCCAATAGTATAATGATCTTGGCTAAGGCAAGGCATGATTTGTGCAGTCAAACAACAGGAGACACTGAAGGAGTCAGATCGTGCAGAGAAGCAAGAGGCACATGTAACAAGAGAACCAGATGGCTAGTTGCTCAGGCGGAAGCCTGCAAGTAGAGATGACAAAAGACACATCTGTTTTGGCCCTCAAAGAGTCCTTTGCCTATATCTCAGCCAGCACGGGAGTCAGGAACGAAGAGCTAATTCTACTGGCCATTCCAGTTTTGCTCAATTTAAGGTGGTTCCCATAAAAGTTATTTGCCAGTTAGGGTTGTATACATTGACAACAGTTATGAACATTGTGCATATGTGTGTGTGTAAGCATCTTTAAAGTGTAAAAAAAACCCAAAGCACCAACATCGTGTACCTGGTTTCTCTTTCCTCGTGCTGTAAAATTAGGTTACTATAAAAGTTCTCCAGCGTGAGTTTGGCCACCGTCACTCGTTCCCGGGTGTGGTTGCTCATGGAAAAGGATGTTGGAGTCCCTGCAGTCATTGCCATAGTAACATGCGCTGAAACAGAGGACATTAAAAGAGAATTACTCAACAGATGAAAATTTGTTTCCCTGACCAAAAAATAGACAATCCTGATGAGAACGCATAGATCCTTACAGTGCAATCCTATGCATGTCTACTCAGACATAATTCCAATTGAATTCAATGGGACCCACTCCCCAATACAAGTGTATATGATTGTAGCCTTATAGCAGAGATTCCCAAACAATTTGGGAGAGTTTGGAACCTCAAAAGTCTTTGCAGGAGAGGGGGAGGATGGTGACGGCACTCCCACAATCACACTCCCACTGGAAAAAAAGATTTTTTAAAAACTCACCAGGAGTCACACTGGCCCTCCAGAGGGCGTGGGGAGCCTGCAGGCCCCTCTGTGGGCCATCCCGCAACTCAGAACAGCTACCAAATGCAACCCACTTCTGCTTTTTGGGCTGGATCTCATTCAAAGGTCTGCTGAGTGGACCGTGAGCTCCCCACACCTTCTGGAGGGCCGCAGTGCAACCCCCAGTGAGTTAAAAAAAACTTTTTTTCCCCACTGCAGCGGTGCAATCATGGAAGCACCACCACTTTTCCCCTGGCTAGCGTGTCACAATGCCACAGTTTGGGAATCACAGCCTTACAGTATTAACTTCATCTGGATTGGTTGAGTGATGGGTGATGCTCTTCTTCTCTCCTATCTACAGTCAACTGATGTGAAATAACAGACTGACTCACACAGGAAACAATTATGTTTGGTATAGGCAAATAATATGGTTACCTTCAACCTATGCGTGAAATAGTTTTGTACACCCACAAACATAAAGTATGCAAAATCAATGAAACTGGAAGGGTAACCCCTTAATAGTAGATCAGAATACACTTAAAACAGTTACACAGAAATGAATTTTCACCTTAAACATCACATACATCATAAGAAATAACGGATATGGCAAACGGTTGCTGGCATATAGGATTACAGTAGCGTTATAGAGAAACTCGTCATCATCTCCAAACACATTCTGCATGCCAGAATAGGAGGCCAACTCTCATTTAAAAAAATCACGTCTAATGAAAGAAATGAAATGTCCCAGGCCGGTTTAGACCAGTCGTGGAACTTCACAGCCCTGCACCCGGGGCAAAGCTCCACGACGGCACCCCCCCCCGCAGGCTATTGCTGCCCCCCTCGAGCAGAAATCTGCCCCCCTACTTACCAGAGGCTCACAGAGCCTTGCACAACCTCCTCTCACGCCAGGGAAACCTCTGTGAGGTTCCCCAGTGCTATAAGCTGTGCCTCAGAGAGGCTTCCGCAGGGCCCTAGAGACTGGCGCTCGGGGCATTTGCCCCAGGTCAGCCTATGGTAGGCACGCAACTGTTTTAGACTTAGGGCCCAATCCTATCTGATTTTCCAGTGCCAGTGCAACCATGCCAGTGAGGCATGCGCTGCATCCTGTGGTGGGGAGGCAGTCACAGAGGACTCCTCAAGATAAGGGAACATCTGTTCCCTTACATCAGGGCTGTATTGCAGCTGCACCGGTGCTGGGAAACTGGATAGGATTGGGCCCTTAAAAAGCTACTCCAAGTCTTTCACACAGGCATTTCCAGATCATACCATAATGTTAAACCAGAGGCATGGAGAGAATTCCTCTAAAAGTAGGTGACCTCTGTTGCAATGCCTTTCTTTGGGATATGTAGGCAGAGTGAGCTGCCAACAACAACCCATCTTTTACCCCAGGGGTGTCCAAAGTTTTTGGCAGGAGGGCCGCATCAGCTCTCTGACACTGTGTTGGGGGCCGGGGAAAAAAAGGAATTAATTTACATAAGTTTACATAAATGAATATATTAAAGATGAACTTATATGAATGAATGAAGGTCTTGCACTAGCTCAAGGCCTATACAAGGCCTTGCACAAAGCAAGGCTGGCCTTTTCTTTGCTGCCGCTACTGCATCGCAGACATGAAAAAGCAAGCAGTGGAGGGAGCCCTCATCCCACAGCTCACGCAAGAGGTCAAACAGTCATCCTCATGCTGAGAGCAGTTGCGTCGGGCCAGTGCGGGCTCCAACAAATCTCTGGAGGGCCAGAGGCTCATTGGAGACTGGGGTCTCCCTGAGGGCCACATTGAGAGGCCTCGAGGGCCGCAAGTGTCCCCAGGGCCAGGGTTTGGGCACCCGTTTTACCCTATCTGTGGTGAAAAGAGGCTGAAGTCTTGGTGCTTGTGGACTGGTGTATGAACACTCACTTTCTCTCCCTATCCAATCTGTCTTGGTAATCTGTTTCCCCCTCCCTTCACCAACCTCAGCCATGCAATTACAGGTGGAGCCTAGTCATCCATGGATTTTACGTCCATGGATCTCCTGGACCCACAATGAGCCAAACTAGGCCCAACCAGAAGTTGGCGAAGGCGACCGAAACTATGTTTGCCTCCGGAGACCATTCTGAGACCTGTGGAGGCTGCACACGGCCTCCACACCACTCCTGATGCGAGCAGAGCAAGGCTCCAGGTAATTGCATGGCTGAGGTAATTGCATGGCTGAGGTTGGTGAAGGGAGGGGGAAACAGATTACCAAGACAGATTGGATAGGGAGAGAAAGTGAGTGTTCATACACCAGTCCACAAGCACCAAGACTTCAGCCTCTTTTCACCACAGATAGGGTAAAACAGGGGTGCCCAAACCCTGGCCCTGGGGACACTTGCGGCCCTCGAGGCCTCTCAATGTGGCCCTCAGGGAGACCCCAGTCTCCAATGTTCAGAGCTTAGGCGGGCTTTCCAATTTCATTATTCACAGTTTTCTGTCTCTATGGGGATTTGGGAACAGAATCCCCTCAGATAAATAGGTTCCACCTGTAACTGGTTGCCTGCATGAGATTATAGTCCCATAAAGACATTGCCTGGCATGTAGTTCATTTTTTTTTAAAATACAAGCAACTTTTCCATTTAATACAGGCATTTAAAGCATCAAACAAAAGTTTAAATCAAAAAGTATCATAACAGTATATATTTTGACAACACCACCACCACTACAATAAAAAATCCTATAACATTTTAACACAACGAAACAAAACAAAAAATCAGGGCATTATCAAAAGCAAAAGGACTGTTGATGAATTCCAGAAGGGTTTTTTTTAAAAGAGCTTCCAGAAGCCCACAATATGCTGGCCTGACTGATCTCCCTAGAGGGGGAATTTCAGTGACATTTAAAAAAAAAATTCTTAGAAGATGTTCTCTGCTTGACAACAGTGGAACTGATCGTGACAGCTTCTGCAAAAGCATGTCTCCTGATCACCAACATTCAAAGGGAGAGGTATATACAGAGAAGGTACTCCCAATGCTATCCCAGACTAAGGCTGTTTAAGGCTTTAAAAGGACAAGAATTCACTACTAGTTGGAAAGCAACATTAACTGGGATCTGGGGTGAAAAACATTTTTGAGAATAAATACGATGGTTCCAAGTATACACAGTCAGGATAGCCCACTCTTTGTAACCTAATTAAACTACTAACACACAGGAGAATATTTTCACCTTCCCACTGCAGTAAGCCAGGGGTCTCCAAACCTTGGCCCGAAGGCCAGATACAGCCCACAGCAAGTCTCTATCCAGCCCACAACAGGCCTCTGGTCTCTTGCAAGCCTTTGGTCCACCTAACCAAATGGTGAACAGAGCTGTGCTCCAGTCACACCTGGAGGGTGTTCTGAGTGCCATGGGAGGCCACGCCTCAGAACACATTCTAAAGGCCTAAAAACATCACTTCCTGATTTTCCCAAAAAACTGCAAATAATGTTTTTGGACCCACTGAAGGCTTTAGGCTTTCTGAGGGTTGGACAAGCCTTCACGGGCTCCAGAACATGCTCCGGGTGTTACCTGTGATGTGATGTGCTGGTTCTGAGTTATTTATTCCTGTAAGCAACTTGTGAGATGGGGGAGTGGGAGTCTATTTGAATGTGTGTTTTATTTCTGTAGTGTGTGTTGGTGCTTGGAGAGATCCTGTCCATTCATTCATTTATTCATTCATC
This sequence comes from Tiliqua scincoides, assembly GCF_035046505.1. Classification (NCBI taxonomy): domain Eukaryota; kingdom Metazoa; phylum Chordata; class Lepidosauria; order Squamata; family Scincidae; genus Tiliqua; species Tiliqua scincoides. The sequence continues at coordinate 21,834,563 of NC_089827.1, read as the reverse complement.
TAAGTTCCATCTCTAATGTACTTACTTAAATTAGCAGCTCCCCTCACCTCTGGAGGGTGGGGACATCTCCTTGTATCTGCAGATATGGGGGGCATGCCTGTATGTGCACAGTAGTGTCAACAGTGAATGGCACACGTACAGATGCACTACTAACTGCATCTAGGTGGTGCCCCTATCCATGGAGGTTCTGTTCCTGGACCCCTCCCCCCTACAGATACAGAAAAATGCAAATAAAATCTGTTGTTTTTAGGGCCCACTGGAGCATCGAATGCAACCAGAGCATCGCTCCAGTTGAGTCTGAAGCCATTCTGAGCCTTTTTCCAGCAACTTCTGGTTTTCATGAAGACCAGACATTGCCAAAAAATGGCTCCATGTGGCATTCTGAGGTGCTGGTAGCATCTGGTAGGTCTTCAGTATAGGGCAATCCAGGGGTTGGGCATCCACAGCGAGGTGAATCCGCTGATGCCAAACCAGTGCATAAAGAGGCCCCACCTGTACTTTACCATTTTAACTCCAATACAGAAAATCTACCAGAGGTTATTGAGTTAAGCATGACGACACTTATGTGAATATTCAGACACTGTCTTCTTTCTAGTCTTAACGAGACTTAGGGCACAATCCTAACCTGGTGGCAGACCTGCACTGTATCCAGCGCAAGTTTGGGGATGGCTGTGGCTCGGTTAGAGGCAAGGGAAAAGAATTCCCCTTAGCCCGTGTCATGCTGCAGCAGCCCCAATGGGGCTACCTGGATCTGAGTCATCTAAAGAGGTGACCCGGGCTGCCCAGGAATGGGGCTAGGATCCAGCATAACTGCCGGATCCTGGCCCCGCCTCCCACTCCCTGCCCACCTGCTCACAGGACCACCTGCCCTCACCCTGCCCTGAAACTCCTCCTCCCTGACTCCTTCCTGTCCTCCCCACACCCGTCCAGACCCCTGCGCTGACCTAGAAAGGCCAGTGCAAACTTACCGGGCCCAGAGTCCACGTTGGCACAGGGAGACAAGTGCACGTCCTTGCACCAGTCTCCCCAACTCCCAAGTTGGCCCAAAAGTGCCTTATGGGACGTTTGTGACAGTCTCAAAGTGTGTGTTACGATTGCACCCTTACCATATCAAAGTTTGGGATTTAGAAGGCACCTGAATATATCTCATGTCCTCAGACTGGTGAAGTAAAACTTTTAAAAACAAAAGCAGCTGATGCTTTCAGATGTTTGTTAATGAGTCCTTCCGGTAACCTTATGTATATGCTTACAGTACATTAAAGCTGCAATCGTTTGTCCAGTAACACATCAGTCCCACTGACTGTACTATGATTTAAGAGTGCTTGGCTGAGCAAAGGGATTGCCACAAAAGTGCTTTTAACACCTCGATTTTCACAAAGGAACCATAACTTATTATAAAGCAAGTTAAATAATAAACAACAGTATGTACATAGAATCCAAGTGAACAGTTCCCAGAACCAATTTAGAACACAACGTCCTGAACAAATGAGTTACCCCACATTACCCCAATAAGACACAAGGTTTGGGCCTTATTCATTGAAATCAATGACAATCCACAATCTGTTTAAACTCTGTAGGAGGTCCTATCTTCAAACACTCTTCCCTGTTAGTGAGGATACCTAACCTAGAACGAACACTACCAATTCCTTCTTCAAGCTTTCCCACCCTCAACGCAAAGTTGTTGATGTGCTGCTGCCAATCCAGGCTTCTCTATGCCCGCCCCCATTGCAGGTTGAGGAAGCGGGACTGTACTGCCTTACCTAGGCTGGGTAGCCTTAGGGTTAGTTTTGCAATCCAAGCCTTAGGGGCAAACAGCCAGCATCCCCAACCTGAACAGCCTCTATAGATTGGTGCTGGTTCCCCCTGTGATTCTTGATTACCTCAAGGTACACACCAGATCCCTCAACCTAAACTCTGTCCCTCACTAGACAGGTGGGGCTAGGTATCTGCAGGGGATCATTTCTTGGACCCCCTGTGGATACCAAAAACCATGGATAATGAAATCCACGGTTTTTGCCCCTTTAAGCCATCTGGAGGAACTGCGCTCTGGAGGGCTTTCTAAAGCCCGCACATATCTGCCGAGGTGATACTTTTATGCCATAAATGGCATTCTGAGGCTCAGGGAAGCCCCTGGATTCAGAAAGCCCTCCAGAGGTGATCGGAGATGTTATCTGGTCGCTTCTGGAGGGCTCCAGTTGGGTCAAGTCTGGCCTAACATGGGTCCAGGGGAGCAACATTGAGCCAGATGTGGAGGCGCCACCTGCACCTGCCAGTTATGAGTGATCAGGGTATGAGACTACCACCACCACACAGTCTGGGGTTGGCCAAAAACAAACCAACAAAAAAACTTCACCAAAAGCCAATCAGGTGAATAACAAAAAATTCCTCCCCAGCTCCTCAACGGCAATCAGTTAGCCTCAGGCGATTCCAACAGGATGGTGGGAGGGGATCCCCAATCATCTCCCATATTTGGGTCCTAATGAGTTGTTAATTATAAAGCAAAATGACTTAACAATGACAGAGAATTTTCCTACAGTTCCAGTAAGCGACAGGATTTGTTGCATCATGAGCCAAGTCTACTATTTGGCTGGGTAAAAAACACACACACACGGAAAATCTGTCATTCCTATGCCGGCTAACGCAGGCACCACCAAAAAAACTACGCCCAAGATGCTGGGTTTTATTAAGTCTGGAAAGAGCTGATAACAATTCTGGCACAAAAATCACCAAGCTATAAATAGGGTGGGTGATTCCAACTCTAAAGAAGGGAAATTATAAAGGACTTCCCATTCAATGAAACAGTACAGTACTGCAAATGACACTGAAGGTTGTTGCCCCCCAGAAGAATTCCACCTGCCTGTTCCTCTTTCTGCCCCTCTTTTAACAGTGACAATAAAACCATGTAATAGAGGGTTCTAGAGAACATTCTGGTTACTCTGAGGGTCAAACCAGAGTTATAGAAACTCTCAACATCCTTTTTTTTTAAATTAAAGACGTAGCTATGGGAGGGGAGAGAACTCAAATTGGGACCATACATGGTGAGTTAACCCTTTCCCTCATGCCAATTTCCTAGCTTCAAACCCCAAAGTTGCTACTAGCACAATTTTTGTACCAACAAGTTTTTCCCTCTGCAGCTAAGTGCAGCTTCAGAAATGGGTGATATACATCAGGGTTTTGTTATGGGAGAAAAGGATTAAAACTCAGATTTGTTTAAGAAAAAAAATTCAGGAGTCCCAATTATGGAACTTCAACCAAGTCACATCTAGCTTGGACCTGAGCTGTTATTCTGAGATTTGTGTTCTTCTGATACAGGCAGGATCCTAATATTCTGTGACTACACATATTTCTAACTTGTGTATTTTGTTATAGTTTTATCATGTTAAGCTCCTGATGTTTTACTATTTGATTGTGAACTGCCTTGGGGTGCTTCGGCAAGAGACCGCAGGACACAAATTTCTTTAAAAAGCCACCAGTCCCTAACCACTAAAGCGAATAACTGACTTTTCAGTGAATGTCTCATGAATTTGTATTCCAAGGCTTCTGTTATTCCCTTCCCAATTATACCAGTTACCCACACCTTGATGCTATTACCGGACTAGTTGCTCCAACTTCACATTGCGAACAACACCACAAGCAACCAATCTGGAAAAAAACATTAGTGCTGGAGTCTCTACTGGGAAAGTCATTTGAACGTTGCCCTTCCTCACTCCACCCTATTAGTCTAGAATGTTTTGAAAAGGGGCCACCCATGTTTCCTGGAAGTGCCCATAAAGAAGCCATTATTCCACATCAAGATCTTGGCATTTACATAATGGAAGCATTCTATTCCTACAACACAAGATTTATAAGACTGCAGAAATTTCAGAAGGGACATTTAACCAGTCCATCTTTTTTCAGCTATAGCTTTCCTAGCCAAGTGCCACAGAGTCCCAAACCCCTTATAAAATTTGTTCATGTTTCTAGAATAAAAGGCATGTCTGTAGATTCCAAGTTGAGACAAATCTGCTCTACAATTTATACTAGGAATATATATAAACTTCCAGGCTTGGAAAGGGAGTTAGGATAGCTGACCTCACCCCTTCCCCAGGCCTAAACTGCTCCTCTGACCCTCCCCTGCCCCTATGCCACTCAATGCTATACTTACCAATGCCATCAGCCTGGATTCTGCACCAGTGGGACAGCTTGTGCCTTCCTGCTGGTGCTCCTTGCTTCCGAGTCATCACAAACATGCTTTATGGCACATTTGTGATGGACAGCACCAGCGCAGAGGCCAATGAACCAGTGCTAGCGGTCCTTAGGATTTGGCCATTAGTCAGCTCTGGATTCTCACAGTAACTGGGCCAAACTAGATGTTCAGCTAAATGACTTTTAAAGGAGGTAGGCTTAAAACCAGATAAAGCTCGTAAAAATAAACGGCAGCTTGATCAGCACATAGAGAGGCAAAGGTTAACTCTATCACCCTATATTGTGTTTCTGTTGAGAATGTCATTCCCCCTGAAGCAGCTATCTATGGCTGCTTTTGGGGGGGAGGGGATTTTCAGTGGGAAAATTGCATGAAATTATATGAAACTTCCCATGTAGTACAGTCCCACGATTAGCCACCTTGTGACTGACTTATGCTTAATAAGAGACTCTTCCAGTTTAAAACTTTTTTAGCCAAACATTTACTATAGTTTGGCCCTCTTTCAACAGAGAATATTCCTTCTGGGAAAAATCTATCTAAAGATGGAAGAATGGCAATATTTCAGACATTTAATACAAGTGTACACCAGTACAGCCTACAGTCAGACAATGCTCCTCATGCTATTTAAAAATGGCATTTAAAGTCATAAAGAGGGATCTGCAGGCTCCCTGCACCCTCCAGGAAGCAGCAGTGACCCCCAGTAAGTCTTTAAAGTTCTAAAATATAACTTTTCCCCCCACTCTGGCACGATCTTAGGAGCGCCAGCGCTGCTCCCTCCCTCACAACTACTTACAGCAGCCCAAACTCTCTGAGAGACTTGAACTGCTACTTTAAATGAAAAAAAGCATTCCTTCAGATTATGAGAAGGGAGAAAAAAGCCTGATGCTGAGGAAATAGTGCCTTGCCTAAGGCCACTTAGGATGCAATCCTTTGTTAAATGAGGTTCACTCCTAGGAAAGTTGACAGAATGGGATTTACTACGGAGTAGGCATGAAACTGCCATGCTAGTGAATTCACAGAAAAGACAAGATACTCAAAAGCAGCTAATACTCACCATGGGCTGTTGCTAATTGGACAGGCCTGCAACATGGGGTTGGAAGGAGTAAGAGGTGCACAGGCACAGGAAAGACAAAGCAATATGGATTTGCTGCCCAGCCAACTAATAATAATAACCAGGTATTTATATACCGCCTTTCTGGTCATCGGATTACTCCTCTGACTTTATTCAAGGCAGTTTACATAGGCAGGCTGTTTCTAAATCCCCGAGGGGATTTTTACAATCCCAGAAAGGTTCTTTCTTGCAAGAACCACACAACATTTCAGATGGATCTTTCTGGTCTGGTATCACTTCTGGCCTCCAGTTCTCTCACACAGGCTGACAAGCAGCTCCATCTCTCACAAGGAGGGCAGCCAAGACGCTTCTTGCTCACACCAAGAGCAGGTGGAATCACTCAGCTCGGCTTGTCAGCTGCTTCAAGGGTGTCCTCGAACTGGCGACCTTCTGGTGTTATCATCGGGCTCACGGAGGCTCTACCCTCTAGACCAGACCTCCTGCCCAATGGGGAAGCAGAGGCCCAACTAATGGGGGAAGCAGAGGCCTGAAGCCAACAGTGTGGAATATACCGCACCTCTCTTTTACTGCACTCTGCTGTCAAAAGTTTATGAATAGAATAGAATCAGGGACTTGGCATTTTACTAGGAGGACAAAAAATTGAAAACACATTACAACACACTCAGAAGTAATTCCCACTGGTTCAATGGGACTTACTCCCAGGTACACTGTACAGTAATACCTCTCATAATGCTGATTTCTTTAAGCACGGCTTTGATACAGCACTCTTTATCCTGGGTGTGACAAACAGCTAATGTAAAAACAGCAATTTGAGCAGTGCATTCTGGGCCACACAGGGCCTATCAGAACCAGTTTCTTGCCACATCATCAACAATGTCTCCTATAGTGCTGTTGCACATTGTGCTCTGTTTTCAGAGGGCATATTCCTCCCCCATCAGAGATACGCAAATTGTTTTATGGTAACGGTTCCCAAACTGCATGTCGTGATGCCCTGTGGTGTCGTGAGGCACTTGTTCGGGCATAGTGGAATGCCAACTAACCAGCAGGCAGATCGTATCATGCAGCTCTAAACAGCAGTTGGAGGCTCTGTGTAGTAGGAAGAGCTCCAGTGCATGGTTTCGTGCACTGGGAAAAAGGGCAGGCATCCTGGCCCCCTTACTCTGTTTGTAGCAGCGTTTTGGGCCTCCAGTCACCTCCATGAGCTGCGCGCTGCATTTGCAGGGGGGGGGGCATCATGGATCCTGATGGTTTGCAAACTTTTCCCACACAGGACTTAAATGTTAGATACATTAAAAACATTAAAAACAAAAATCCAAGTTTTACTTATAAATTATTTTTCACTGAAGTAGTTTTAAACTTGAACAACTGTATAGTAGACATACTTGCATACTTTCCTTACATTATTTAAAATTTTAAAGGAAAAAAATGAAGATACCAATTTTACTTTAACACATTTATAGCCTGCTTTTCTTTCCTGAGACCACCCCAAGCATCTAAGAATCAAAAAGAAAAAACAAATCCAAACACACATGAAACAATTACAGAGCCCAACACACATTTTGGTGCCTTAAAAGTCACACCTATCCATGACTTAAAAGTCAGACCTAACCATGAATGCATTTGGGATTCAAAAAATGGCGTTGGTTTTGCCCTAGTATGTCTAGTTTGTATGTCTAGTTTGGACATACAAATTTCAGTGGGATTTTGATAGAGCAAAACCAATGGAATTTTTGGAACCAGCACCCCAAATGTATTCAAGAATACACCTAACTTCCAAAGTACCAGTACAATTTCTTTGTTGTTGTTGGACTGTATTATCAGAGGGGAAGCTAAAAACAGCACAACTGACAGCAAAAAACAAAACCCCACAAACTCACAACAATTACCACTCAACTAATAGCCAAGCATTATTCTCCTCCAAAAGTAGAATGAACATGCCTGGTCTTAACAGAAAACATAAAGCCTGAAGGCCTGCAGATAGGAGCCATTGGGTCTCTGTGGGAAAGGTCTTCTGCAAAGTAAGCACCATCCATCACCAAAAAGATCCTACTCCTAAGAGATGACCATCATACCTCAGAGTGGTACCAAACATAATTTCAGTACCTAAAGGTACCTCACCCCTCAGTATATAAATACCGTTTATTATTATTATAGCATGTCCAGTGAACTATGTTTTATTTGGCCGTGTGTGCATTCATGCTTCCAAGGGATAGTCCCCTGAACAATTCATAATACTATTGTACCAATTAATTTTATGAGCAACATGTTGTTTAAATAGTGAAAAATTTCAATAAAAATAAAACAGCAGCAGAAACTGTTCTATCCCACATTCCTGGCTAACTACTATGTAGATCTTGCAACCACAATAACATTTAAACTACCCTACCTGGGGTAATACTCTGTTCAGTGTCGAAAAGCTTTCAAGTCAGAAACACTCCCACTATACATTTTAATATTTTGTTATATAAACCAGTGCTCCTGTTCCATCAGCACTGTAGTAAAATACTTTATTAGTTTAGCCAGGAATTTTACTGTTTGACTCTAGATAAAAAGTCATTCCACCCTCCCATTCCACCCTCCTCTAACCACTTATCTACATACCCACATAGAGCACAGCACAGTTTTAAAATAGATGGATGGTTATTTATAGTACAGGGTCCTGCAGCCCTGTGTATGATACCACAAGTGGTAGTGGATTATAGCTTTTATAGTGTGCGAGTTATCCACTGTTTTACTACTAAGAAATTAAAATCTCTCTGCTGTGGGCCTGTGTTAGCTTAACATCACATCTTGCCAGTCATCTAACTGCCAGAGCAAGCCCCTTCACGTTATCCTAAACCTGCCCATACTAAGCACCAGTGGCGAATCTGCCATTAAATGAACGGCCATGAGCTCAGTGCAACCTCACAATAAATTACTGCGGCACTGCAATCCTGTCCCTACCTCAGTACTCCAGCATCTATGAATTTTGGTATTGGGGGGGCTCCTGGAACCAATTCCCTGTGGATACCAAGGGTCCACTGTATTGGTAGATCAGTGGGTCTAATCAAAATCTTGTGACTGATCTTAGCCTTTAGTACCAAAGAAGTTGCCTGCCTCTATCTTACATTAGGAAGTATACCAAACAAGCGCAGTTAAAAAAACCAATTCTCACGTATACATTTACAACTACTAATTGAAAGCAGAAAAAATTGCAATAGTATAAAGCCAGTGAGTATTTATATAATATTTATTTTAGCCTCAATTACTTAAAAACACACACAAATATAGTCCTCTGCTAAATAATTGGGGGGGGGGGGCCAGCGGCATCAGGACTCAATCACAGTTCACAGTAAACTACTGCTTCTTAATTCTATTTATTCTGAAAGAGCTCCTACAGAATTTCCCAGGAGTTGACTCTTAAGTAAGAGAGGTACAGAATGCACCATTGGGTCCCTTTGATTTCACTAGAACAGAGTTTCTCAAATGGTTGGTCGGGATCCACTAGGTGGGTCGGGAGTCAATTTCAGGTGGGTCCCCATTCACGTCAATATTTTATTTTTCATATATTAGACTTGATGCTGCCATGGTACGCGACTGTATTTGGAGAAATGTTACAGACCTGTACTTTTAACAAGCTACTATGTACGAGGGTCGCCCAGAAAGTAATGCACCACATTTTTTTTCTCAGCCTACAGTAATGGTACGAATGCAAAACTTTAGATATACATTATTTGAATTTTCAGGAGTGTGCACACAAATTTTTGGTTTCTTCAGACAGATAGCATAGCTGCAGCAGTGTTTCGAAATGGCGTCTGTAAGTGATGTACGTTACAAGCAGCATGTCGTCATTGAATTTCTCACTGCGGAGAAAGAAACTGTTGGGAACATTCACAAACGTTTGTGTAGTTTATGGAGAATCTGCAGTCGACAGAAGTACGGTTAGTCGCTGGGCACAGAGGGTGAGGCCATTAGAAGGCAGTTCGGCAGAGCTCCAAGATTTGCAGCGTTCGGGGCGGCCATCCACGGCTGTCACACCTGACAAGACGCAGCTTGCTGATGTGCTCATTCGCGAGGACCGACGCATAACGACTAGGCAGTTGGCGCTGAAGCTGTCAATCAGCAAAGGAAGTGTGGATGCAATCATCCGTGCTCGATTACTCAAAAGTGTGTGCACGATGGGTTCCGCGCTCTTATGTAGAGCACAAATCTCTCAGAAAAAACATTTCTTCTGAGTTGCTGAAACGTTTTGAAGATGAGGAGGAAGCGTTCTTGTCCAGGATTGTGACAGGTGATGAAACCTGGGTTCCATTTTGAGCCCGAAACAAAACGACAGTCGATGGAATGGTGTCATCCTCGATCTCCACAGAAGAAAAAATTCAAAGCAACTGCTTCCGCAGGTAAGGTCATGATCACAGTGTTTTGGGACTGTGAGGGCGTCATACTCATTGATGTGATGCCAAGAGGCAGCACCATTAATTCTGAAGCTTATGTGAAGACATTAACCAAACTCAAGAAGTGCTTCCAGCGACTTCGGCGCCATAACAACCCAGGTGAATGTTTGATTCAACATGATAACGCTCGGCCTCACACAAGTTTGAGGACTTCGGAACACATAACTAAACAGGGTTGGACTGTGTTACCCCATCCACTCTACAGCCCTGACTGAGCTCCCTCAGACTTCCACTTGTTTGGGCCATTAAAGGATGCCATTCGCGGAAGATGTAATGGAAGATCAGAAGATCATCAGGTGGATGCTGTGGTGTTGACAGCGATTCCACGTTTTGACAGCTGGTTGACAGCTCTGGGAAGGGAAGGGCTGGCTCCACAGCTGTAATCAATCAAGGCCAATGGGACTCTGATGGACACCTGAGCTTCATTTGACCTTTATGGGACTTTGAATGGACATGGACTGAAGAGATGGCTCAGCTGAGCCTAATTTGGACTTAACAAGGGGCTAGCAAGGTAGCTCACAGCTGAGCTGCATTTTGGATTATGAGACCTCCAAGGATAAAAGGCAGCTTCAGAAGGACCAAAGGCTACCCTGACCCAGAGGGAGACGCTACCTGATCCAGAAGAGACCTGACCTGACCTGACCTGACCTGACCTGACTAGACCTTGACCTTGACCTTGGACGGGGACTGGACTCTGACTTTTGCCTGCTGCACTTGTGAGTTTAACAAGGGAAGCTAATTAGCCTTAAGCGGGCACAAGGCCCAGTGGATTGGGATTTGGCAGAACAGAAGACATTTTGAGGATGACGAAGAGGTGATTCGCACAGTGCAGAAATGGCTTCGTGACCAGAACAAGGAGTGGTACCGACAGGGCATACATGCCCTTGTATCTCGCTGGAGGAAGGCCATAGAACTGGACGGAGATTACGTGGAAAAACAGGGAGAGTAGAAGAAACATCATTCTTTCTTGTGTGTAAGTTTCATTGTGTTCAATAAATAATTGTTGAAGAAAAAAATGTGGTGCATTACTTTCTGGGCGACCCTCGTATATTCTTTTAACAATGATAGTCAATGGGACTTACACCTGGGTAAATGTGGGTAGGATTGCAGCCTAGAATTGTTAAAAAATTTTCCTGCTTGATGATGTCACTTGCGGTCATGACATCACTTCCGGTGGGTCCTGAACAGATTCTTATTCTAAAAAGTGGGTCCCAGTGCTAAATGTGTGAGAAACACTGCAGTAGACTATTAAGCTTAATATTATATTTTCCACACAACTCATAAGGGCTCAATTTCAGCTAGTCCTCTTCTAATAAGAAAGCAGAAAGCCACAGATCAGGTAATATTTTTAATATTTTAAAGAGAAAGAACCTGGAATGCAATACTTGAATTAGGAAAATATTTGAAGTGGTAGCAGTATTGGATACAACCCTAAAGTTAAGACAATGCAACAAGTGCAATGGAATAAAGTTAGGTCTCCTTATCACAGGCTTTCCTATTTTTATAAGAAGGGTACACACAAATGTTTTGGCCATTTAAAGCAATTCTGCTTTGCTCTCTGGAATGTCTATAATGACTGCTCTACAACTAAAAGCAGATACAGTCACATAACTTGTCTCGTCACAACTAATAGACCACAAAAACAGACTATGGGATTGTGAGAAAATATGTTAGAACTATTCAAGGCAGAGGAATGAAGGGAATTGTCTTCTACTAGAATTTTGATGGAGCCAAAGAGAAAATTCTGATGACACTTTCAAGTCCACTGCTCCTGAACTATAACCTCCAGGCCAAAATGTCTTAGGGAGCTGTTCTTGAAAAGATTCAGACACTTCACTTAATTTTTTACAGATGCAAATAAATCCACAATTTCACTAAAAGTCCAGTCCTAACCTGTGCTGGCACTGCAGGCTAGCATGGCTTCCAGCACATTCAAGCACAGCTCAGGGGCAGGCTGGAGGTCTCCTTGGGGTAATTTGCTCTCAGTTGCCCAATGGGGTGATAAATGCACTACTTGTGGCTTTTGTCACCACCTCATTTCCATCTACTTGTCATTCAGATAGCATCAGATAAGATCCACCTTCAGCGGAGTGCCTGCTGCCTAGGACCAAGGCAATGGCAGCAACAAAGAATTTTAACCAATTTATACCCAGCCCACAGGTGTACACATTTGACCTCTGTTGTGTATTTGCAATGTGACAGCCCAATCCTATCCAGTTTCCTGGGAGTAAGCCCCATTGACTGCAATGGAACTTACTTCCGAGTAGACATGCATAGGATTGTGCTCTTAGTCAGAAATGGTTTAAGTAAGCCCCTACTCATTTCCAAAACTGATGCACTACCCTAGAAATCATACAAACAGTAAAGGCAGAGAGGTCAGCTGCCTCCTTTGTTTCCCCATCTCTTCTTAGCAAAGAATTTTCCCTAGGATGGGAGGGAGAAGTACAAGCAAAAACTGAAGGCACAGAAAGGCAGTCTGCAGTTCCTTTTTTTCTATGTGTTCAGGATTTCTTATCCTTCCAATTTTTGGTGGGGGGGGGGGGGACTTCAGTATTCTCAACAGGCAGAGTTCTTCTATGGTGAGTGTACCATGTAGCCAGCCTCTAAAAATCTAGATAAGGTCAGTGTCTGAATGCTTGGAGGGGAATGATTTCACTGACAAGACATCTGCATGATCTCATAGGAAGGGTATATCCTTAAGAGCAAGCAGTAGCACATATATAAACAATCACTGCTTCCTTTCAATATCACTGGCTGCTCATATGAGTTGCTGTTAATAGCCCAGACCTACACATGCTTACGCAGAAGTAAATCTGTAATCCTGTATTCAGCAAGATTCAATCCCAGGAAAACATGCACAAGACTGCAACCTAAAAAGGAGCAAACTTCAATCAGTGTGTAACAAGAACCAAAACGGGGAGGGGGGGCCAGGGGGAGCCAAAAAAATGTAGAATATGCACAAAAAGATATTGCATGAGCATAAGCGTAAAACTCCAGAGCAGCTGTATTTAATCTGAAAAGAATATCATGCCCTCAACAGCTTTTGCTGCTGCTATTTTGAAGCAGACAGATCTTTCTACCTCTGCGGGACGCTGTTCACATCAACTTGTTGGCTGCAAGGGAGAAGCATCCTAGGATGCATACTCTGTTCACATGGAGTCTGGCCAGGCCCAAGCCTTCAGTATGAGACCCTGGGAACCATCCATGTGCTCTAGAACAAAATTTAAGACTCCGCTCCAGTTGCACACTGCCAAGAATCAGCGATAGTGAACAAGCTGTCCTGGAAAACTTGTCCACCATGATAGTCAGTGAGAATACCAAAGCCACTTAAGAAAGCCTAGGTTCCCTGATACATAGTTTGGAAAACTATCATTCTACTTGAAGAGGCACCACTGAACTCCCAGCAGAGGCTGGGAACGAGCAGAATCTCTACGAGTAAAGTGGCTGTAGCACTCGAGACTGCAGGTGGTGGTGATGGTGGGGGTTAAAATAACAGTTTTTAATGCTCAGGGAATTAAGGAATTTTAACAGGGAATTAAGACCCCTTCCCCTATACCAGGGGTCGGCAACCTTAAACACGCAAAGAGCCATTTCGACCCGTTTTCCGGAAAAAAGAAAACCTTGGGAGCCAGAAAACTCTTTTGACATCTAAAATGAAGGTAACACTGCATATATAGTTTGCGCTCCCCTCTTATAGGTCCCAGTTTATATAATACACTCCCCTCTTAGAGGTCCCACTAAAAATCAGGTTCAGACCCACAGTTGGAGAACAACAGTTTTAGATTGTGTACAGGTGAACTGCTTGTGAAGGATACTGTCATTCTTTACTATCATTTACTTCTGTAAATGCCTTTCCACACAATACTACCTCTGAACAAGACCACTTAGTACTACTTAACACTGTTCACGAAAGTGCTCCTGAACAAACAAACTAAGAGTTCAAAACTGCATAAAATAAAAGGCATACTAACAGTGATTACTTCACAACCATGAAATATGCTTTGGTGCTACATATACAGTATGTTACACATACAGTATACAAACATATACAGAATACCATCTGGTGCAGGGGTCGCCAAACCCCTTTCAAGTTTCCAAGTGAAGGAAATGGAGCAGTGAGAGTGTGAGTGAGTGACGGGGGTGCTGAGTGGGGAGTTTGAAGGCTGTAATCCTGGGCACACTTTCCTGGGAGCAAGCACAATGGGACTTAGTTCTGAGGAGACACGCACAGGATTGTGCTCTGAGCTTGGGAGGAGGACAGAGCAGCTGCATTCAATTGCTTGCTTTTGCCTTGGCTCCCTGGGGTCAGGGCTGCTTGTGGGAAGGGGGGTCATCAGGGTGTTCAATGGGACTTACTTCTGAGGAGACACGCACAGGCTCGGGCTGCGGCTCCGGCAGGAGGGAACGTGCGGCAGCGGGGGCGGGGGCTCGCTCCGCCAGTCATTTGCGCCCTCTCCAATGGGGCGCAGCCGCAGCCCGTATGCTCGGGCTGTGGTTCGGAACGTGTGGCCGGGGCTCACTCTCGGCGGAGGAGCTGCTCCGCCAGCCGTTCGCGCCCTCTCCTATGGGGCACAGCCGCAGCCCGTATGCTCGGGCTGGTGAGCGGCGGCTGCGTCGTGGGAGGGGCGAGCCCCTCCCCCGGGACGGGTTGGCCCCCGCACAGAGCCGCAGCCTAAGGCTCAAAGAGCCCCTTGCGGCTCCAGAATGGCAGGTTGCTGACCCCAGCCCTATACACACCTGAAAAACAGAGAAACTAGTATAGCAGGGAGAGGGCCAGCCTAGAATCTCTGCCGCAGTATGCCAATTTTCTGCTTGCAGGGAGTTTTGCAGATGGTTGAGCATTCACAAATAAATCAACCCCAACAGTAGTTGAAGTTGCGCAAACCTTGGGTATGCTACTGCTTCTCAGCACAGCCTACCTCAAAGCCATAGGGAGAGTGAGCTGGGTTTCTCGGAGGAAGGACAGGGCAGAAGTATGATATGCAACAATACATAAATATCTTAATCAGAATAATCCACCAGGAAGCCTTTAACGGTTAAGATTCCAAATATAGAGCGGCTGTTACAGTCCACTGAACACCGGCTTGCAGGCTGCCCACAAGTCTGTTATATTTTTACCTCCCTAGGAAGAATGGGTACTGCATGGCCTCTCTTTCGAGCAACGGTTTTCAACCAACAAGTTAGCTTTCAACCAACTATTTTAATTGAGGGTGACCTCATCTCTGGTTTCAGTGCAGTTACTATGAACAGCAAATACCACCTAACCAATTTTTTTGTTCTCACTCACTCACTCTACAAAATTGATATGTTTAATGAGAGATTTTAAAAAGGTGAGAAATACCTTTGTCAAATAATCAGTTATTTTCCTTTTATTTTCCTTTAATCTCAGGTTTGTCCCTCTATTGTTTGAATAACTACATGGTTAATCTGGGGATGCACAACACTTAAGTCTGGAGAATGTCTAAAGTCAGACATTTCTGAAACAAAGCATGCATCCCACACACTAGTTAAAGAGTTGTTTTACAACGTCTCTTTATTCATTCAACTATTTGATTTTCCAAGTCTGCAGTTTTCAAGCCACCTGTAGAGGACAGATTTTGCATAAACCAAAAGAATTTCAGAACTTGCAGACATGTCCTCACTCCCCCCCCCCCTCAGATATCATACCCAACACTACCAGCAGATAAGGAGAATTATGAATGAAAGCGAAAGCAGGCAGGCAGGTGCAGCTATTGTTCCTGAGTAGTGAATCATTAAAAAAGTGGTATGATTCTGAGTGACTTCATCTCAAAAGTCAGGTGCTTAGCTGACAGCATGATCAACACCCTTGAATTCAAGGAAACTGCACCCGAACTGCATTCAAGTACACCAGACAGAAGACTCATCCTTCATCCAAGACAAATATGGAATTTACTCAGTGCAGCCTACAAGGAAACAGCATCTTGGCAGGATTATTTTATGACTAACGGGCAGGGGAAAAGGTCTTTAAAAGAACGCCTCCAGTAAAACCCAATCCTGCCTTGGCTGCCAAAAGAGGCTGAGAAAGCCCATACATGAAACAGTCACCAAAGGAATCACATTGAAAACAATGAAAATAATTAGACAGGGCAGGGGGGCATGCAAAAAACTCCTAAAGAAAAAGATGTTCAAACTCACAAAATTCAAAATGTACTTCATTTGTTCATTAAAGCCTCCAGTTGTCTGAATTTCCCCAGATGGCTCATACATACACACACCTAGTCGGCAATCCTATCCACACTTACCTGCAAGTAAGCCCCACTGACTCTAATGGAACTTTCTTCTGAGTAGACAAGCCTAGGATTGGGCTCTCAGTCACTGTCTGATCTGAACATTAAAGAGTAGTTCCTCGGTAAGCTTAAACAGTAGTCAGTCCATGGGTACTGGGTTAGAGAGGCTTTGGGAAAGAAGATGAAGACAGGCTAACTACAGGTGTGTGCCACTTACCGAGTTCTCCTATACTTGCTGTTATGTGATTAGGTTGTTAAGAGAAAAATCCACCCCCATCTAGTGCCTTTGTTGTGTAAACAAAAACTTCCTACCAGCCACTCTCTGGCTGAGCAGACTGCTGGAGACCTATTGCCTCTTCTTTGCATTACAAGCCTCTTTGTTCTGTAAACAGACAGTGCTGCAGGCTATGGGAGACCCGATTGCCTCATTAAGAACCTCTTTGTTGTGCTTTGATCATGCCATTGTTATAAGGACATTGTTAAGCAGGACATGTCTGTATTTGTTATTTGCAAAATGAAAAACCTGTATCACTGCTCAGAGCAATTTCATTGGAAAAGTAGTCTACAAACTATGCAAATAAATATATGACAGTAGTGATTGACTCCCTGCTCAAAGGGCATATAATCTAGGGTGAATAAGACAAAACTGAAGGAAGAAAGATGGGCCCCCTAAGAAGCAGTGTGGCTTGGATAGGAGAAAATGCACTGGCAGCATAAAGAACAGAAAAAAGTCAATTTTCCCAGAAAGAGCCCAACAGAGAAAAAGTCTCCAGAAAGGCAACTTTAATGAGCATTGTTACCCACAAGAGAGCAACGAAAGACCAGTTTATCTCAACATGAACAATACAGATCTGGACTTTCTAGTGGCATTCTGCATATCAAAATCCCTTTGGTCTTCTCCTGCCTGTTTAGACTGATGCTACCTTTCCAAATCTTCTGCTACACACTTCAGACTGCTTCCATGGAGACTTTGCTTGACCAGAGTGCACATAGCAACAGTACTCCTATGGGTCCTTCTCTCACTTGGCAGCCTTGGGCCCACAGTTGGATGAGTCTGCGCCAGTTGACTAGGCACCCAACAGAGAAGGAGGTGGCACAATGAAAAGAGTGGGGACGCTACTTATTTATTTATTTTTCACATTTTTATACTGCCCTTCCTCCAAAGAGCTCAAGGCAGTGTACACAGCTGCTCCCCTCCTTTTGTCCTCACAACAACCCTGTGAGGTAGGTGAGGCTGAGAGAAAGTGACTGGCCCACGGTCACCCAGAAAGCTTCGTGGCTGAGGGGAGATTTGAACCTGGATCTTCCAGGTCTAAGTCCAATTCCCAGACCACTACACCACCCTGGCTCTCAGATTACTTCAGATAAGCAATTTTCTTCAATTTTTATAAATAAGAAGTAGAAATGAAAATAACTATGGACTAGAATCGACTTTCAAAGAGAAAATCTGAATGGATACGATGTGATCTTGCTGTGTGATACAATTTTTCCTGGGAAGAAGTTATTGTGTTAATTTTATATTACAGGTTGCTTGGGAAGGGAAGGTGTGTGGATTTCAGATCTGCCTGGATTTCAGAATAATTGCATAAACATAATGAAAAATGCTTCCTCTTGCTCTTTTCACAGTTCCCCAGATGGGTGTCTGCTGGCCTCTGCAATTTTTCAACAATGTCTGGACAGGTATACAACACAAAGCAGGGAACTGAACTTACAGCCTGAACTGCTGCGTATGTGGGAATGAGCACAAGACTTTCTAGCGTTCACACAAAGTTTAAAGAAAACTTTGGACAAAAATGTCTGGATTTCAGAATAGTTCGGATTTCGGATGTCCGGAGAGGGGCAAATATCCTGTACAACAATCATTGATAGCTATGCTCTTTTGAATTGTTTACCTATTTTATAGAAGTTCACCACAGGACAGAGAAAATGGATTCTCTGTGCCCTTACCATAGCTAAAGGGCAAATTAAAACTTTGGAAAGGTAAGTGCCCTCTTTCTATTAGCAAATGGATTGAGAATCTTCCAACCTAGTCAACATTTGAGGACATGGCTTACAGATGACAATTACGTATGGATATTTGGAAGCCCTTTTTAAAGACACTTATGCATAGAGCACTTATTGATTATGGCTAATGGTTTACAACAGGGGTGCCCAAACCCCGGCCCTGGGGCCATTTGCTGCCCTCGAGGATTCCCAATCTGGCCCTCAGGGAGCCCCCAGTCTCCAATGAGCCTCTGGCCCTCCAGAGACTTTCTGGAGACCACACTGGCCTCATGCAACTGCTTTCAGCATGACGGCAAACTGTTCAACCTCTCACATGAGCTGCTTGCTTTTTCACATCTGTGATGTAGCATAAGAACATAAGAACAGCCCCACTGGAGCAGGCCATAGGCCCATCAAGTCCAGCTTCCTGTATCTCACAGTGGCCCACCAAATGCCCCAGGGAGCACACCAGATAACTAGAGACCTCATCCTGGTGCCCTCCCTTCCATCTGGCATTCTGACATAGCCCATTTATAAAATCAGGAGGTTGTACATGCACATGATGGCTTGTAACCCGTAATGGATTTTTCCTCCAAAAACTTGTCCAATCCCCTTTTAAAGGCGTCCAGGCCAGACGCCATCACTACATCCTGTGGCAAGGAGTTCCACAGACCAACCACACACTGAGTAAAGAAATATTTTCTTTTGTCTGTCCTAACTCTCCCAACACTCAATTTTAGTGGATGTCCCCTGGTTCTGGTGTTATGTGAGAGTGTAAAGAGCATCTCTCTATCCACTCTGTCCATCCCCTGCATAATTTTGTAGGTCTCAATCATGTCCCCCCTCAGGCGCCTCTTTTCTAGGCTGAAGAGGCCCAAACACCGTAACCTTTCCTCATAAGGAAGGTGCCCCAGCCCAGTAATCATCTTAGTTGCTCTTTTTTGCACCTTCTTCATTTCCACCATGTCTTTTTTGAGATGTGGCAACCAGAACTGGACACAATACTCCAGGTGTGGCCTTACCATCGATTTGTACAATGGCATTATAATATTAACCGTTTTGTTCTCAATACTTTTTCTAATGATCCCAAGCATAGAATTGGCCTTCTTAACCGCTGCCGCACATTGAGTCGACACTTTCATCGACCTGTCCACCACCACCCCAAGATCTCTCTCCTGATCTGTCACAGACAGCTCAGAACCCATCAGCCTATATCTAAAGTTTTGATTTTTTGCCCCAATGTGCATGACTTTACACTTACTGACATTGAAGCACATCTGCCATTTTGCTGCCCATTCTGTCAGTCTGAAGAGATCCTTCTGGAGCTCCTCACAATCACTTCTGGTCTTCACCACTCGGAAAAGTTTGGTGTCATCCGCAAACTTAGCCACCTCACTGCTCAACCCTGTCTCCAGGTCATTTATGAAGAGGTTGAAAAGCACCGGTCCCAGGACAGATCCTTGGGGCACACCGCTTTTCACTTCTCTCCATTGTGAAAATTGCCCATTGACACCCACTCTCTGTTTCCTGGCCTTCAACCAGTTCTCAATCCATGAGAGGACCTGTCCTCTAATTCCCTGACTGTGGAGTTTTTTCAGTAGCCTTTGGTGAGGGACCGTGTCGAACGCCTTCTGAAAGTCCAGACATATAATGTCTACAGGTTCTCCCGCATCCACATGCCTGTTGACCTTTTCAAAGAATTCTATAAGGTTTGTGAGGCAAGACTTACCCTTACAGAAGCCATGCTGATTCTCTCTCAGCAAGGCCTGTTCGTCTATGTGTTTTGAGATCCTATCTTTGATGAGGCATTCCACCATCTTACCCGGTATAGATGTTAGGCTGACCGGCCTATAGTTTCCCAGGTCCCCCCTCTTTCCCTTTTTAAAGATCAGCGTGACATTTGCTATCCTCCTATCCTCTGGCACTGTGGCCGTTTTGAGGGACAAGTTGCATATCTTAGTCAAGAGATCAGCAACTTCATTTTTCAATTCCTTAATAACTCTTGGGTGGATGCCAACAGGGCCCGGTGACTTATTGATCTTTAATTTATCAATTAGGTCTGGCAGTGGCAGACCTATTAGCAGTGGCAGCAAAGACTGGCTTTGCTTTGTGCAAGGACTTTTATAGGCCTTGAGCTATTGCAAGACCTTCATTCATTCATATATGTTCCATCTCTAATATATTCATTTATGTAAATTTATTCAAATTTGAAATTTAAATTAATTCTTTTTTCCCCCCGACGCAGTGTCAGAGAGATGATGTGGCCCACCTGCCAAAAACTTTGGGCACCTCTGGTTTACAGTATAGACTGCTTATAAAAATATATCAATATTTCTGAAATATTTTTGTATTTTTATGTATCTTATTCATGCTCTGTGTTTTTCCTCTTTGTTCTTATTTATGTTTTCATTCGCTAATAAAAAGAGGAAAAAAATAAGAGAAAATCTGCAATGAACTTATTTTAAATGAGAGGTTACATCCGTCCCCTTTTAGACACACAAGTAGTTCTATTTTACTGGCTAACCCCAGGCAATAATTACACTTTGGCAAACTTCGACAAAATTGTCACTACACTGGCTCACTGAGTTATGAATGGCTGCATTGGTGCTGGGCTAGTAAGAGCTCGGTGTTTCAAACTGCCTACATTTCAACTTATATATAGGCTTCTGCAACCTACCAGTACATATGTAAGAGACTTACAACCCAACCCTAACTGTGCCGTGATATAATGGCACCAAAACGGACACTACTGTATTGCACATGGGCAGAGAGGCGGCTAGAGGTCTCCTTGAGGTAAGGCAACATTTGATTCCTTACCCCATGTAGAGATCCAGCAGCAGCTATCAGTCTGTGCCAACTCAATCTCTGAATGGCTCTGTGCATCCTCCCCCCAGCCTGAACTGCCTTCCCTCCCACCCTGTTTCATCCCTCCTCCACCCCGTTCCACCTCCCCACCACTGAGTGGTGCATTTAGGCCTCAGTATAAGAACATAAGAAGAGTCCCGCTGGATCAGGCCAAAGGCCCATCTAGTCCAGCTTCCGGTATCTCACAGTGGCCCACTAAATGCTTCAAGGAGCACACAAGACAGCAAGACACAGACTGTGTCCTGGTGCCATCCCCTGCATCTGGTAGTTGCACTGGTCCATTGTGCAGTGCTTTACAGCACTTTCACAACAGCCATCTCCCAGGCTGTTGACATCTCCCAGCACATGACAGGTGCTGTGGGAGCTCAGGATTGGATCTTTAATGCATACCTAGCAAAGAAACAGTAAGCTTTGATGGAACGGGCTTGCTTAGGAAGTTCCACATTGGTGGAAGCACTATCATTCACTCATCTTGAAACTCTCTCCTTAGAGCTCTCTCTTTGGAGCTGAACTTCAGCTGAACAGACAGCTACTGCACAAAGCACAGCAAGAGAAGCCAAACAAACCCTCATTCAGGAAATTATTTCTGTTTCTAGTACAAACATCAGCAAAGAAAGGGCAGTAACCTCTACCAGAGGACACCTGTGTCAACAACGAGCCCTCCATAAAACAGAAAAAAGTACCTTAGATGACACTTGTTGGCATTTGGTCACCACCTAAGAACCTAGGCGGATTTAAAGAAAACAACCACCTTCCAAGTGTAGAATTCCTCCATGATGTGATATATGACACAGTAGGCACAAATACAATCTTTGCTTTTGGTTGTTTTGCTTGAGAAGATACTGATCAGTGCAAATGAGATGCACAAAGCCACCTCTGACGCAAACTACTGCAAATCTTGATTGGATCAGGGGAAAGAGAACCCCTGCAGCCTCTAATCAGAGAGGATTGTCAACATCATCATTGCTACAATTATTTATATCCTGCTTTCCAACAACAAGAATGTTCATAAAGCAGTTTACACCGCAAAAATACATGAATAGATGGTTCCCTAAGCTGACAAGGTGCATAGAAACCTAAGTTTTGTGGTAAGATGCATAAGCTGGGGGCACTCACCCCATCTAGGAGGAAAGAGCAAACCTGAGGCAGTGGTGTAGCTAGAAGCGGTGCAAAGCACTAAGTTTTGCAGGGAGCCTCACCATAGCATGCAAGCAGCCCCTCCCCTCTGAAGTCATTCTGGGTATATACCTCTGTTTTGCTCCCACTGCCCATTTTGCACCCACTTCCTTGGAGGAAATGGTTTGGAGCAAGTCTTTCATGAGAAGCAACTGGAAGACACAAAATACCTACCAAGAAGAATCTTGAAGTATAGCAAAGTGAAAATTCTGAGACATGTGCCATGGAGAGTGAGAAAGAAGAGGAAAGAATATGAAGAGCTAGCAAATTTCTTAAGAGGAAAGCAAATATTATTATTATTAACAGTATTTATATACCGCTTTTCAACTAAAAGTTCACAAAACGGTTTACAGAGAAAAATCAAATAACTAAATGGCTCCCTGTCCCAAAAGGGCTCACAATCTAAAAAGATGCAAAAGAACACCAGCAGACAGCCACTAGAAAAGACACTGCTGGGGTGAGATGGGCCAGTTACTTACCCCCTGCTAAAAAAAAGGAGCACCCACTTGAAAAAGTGCCTCTTTTACCATATAGATACCATATAGTTCAGGGGTGCTCACACTTTTTTGGCTCAAGGGCTACTTTGAAACCCAGCAAGGCCCAGAGATCTACCAGAGTTTTTTTTTACAATGTTCGCGCCATCATAACATATAACATTTATGTGTATAATGTATGTTGGTGTACCTTGAGCCCCACTGAGTATAACAGGACTTACTCCTGAGTAGACATGCCTAGGATTAGGCTGTGAGGCTGCAATCCTAGCCACACTTACCTGGGAGTAAGCCCCATTGAGTACAATGGGGCTTACTCCCGGTGTTTCCTCCCAGAGGCACCTGAAGGGGGGGGTCGGCACTCCGCGATCTACTCATTTTGCCTCGCAATCTACCGGTAGATCGCGATCCACCTATTGAGCACCCCTGATATAGATGGCTTCTCTGGGAAGGTATGTTTTCTCAATCCCAGTCACAGAGATATAATATAAATTCAACAATGAAATCAAAAAAATTTTTGAGTACAGTGATGAAAGATGAGATGAGAAATGAAGAAACTGAGGAAGAGGAACTGAAAAGAACTAAAAATTGTAGAAATGGAGCTGGAAGAAAAGAAATCAGATGATTCAGAGATAACAGAGGAATCAGAAAAGGTAGAAACTAGAGGGGCAAGGAGGCATTCACCAATAGCAACAAGAAGAAGACAAAAAGAGAGGGTGAATAGTAAAAAGAAAGATGATGGTTAAGGGAGGATGGAGTATTTACTCTGTCAACATAAATGGCTTAAATTCACCTCAAAAACAAAAGTCTTCCTTCAATTGTAAAAGTTAAATAAGGATAGGTCATAATATTACATTGGAACAATGGGAATAGATTTGGAAATATAAAATTTATTAGAGTAACAAATTTTAAAGAAAATGTATATAAAATGTTTTATAGATGGTACATGACACCAGCAAAACTGGTAAAAATGAATCAAAACATATCAAAAAATTGTTGGAAGTGTAAATGTGTAGAAGGGACATTTTATCATATGCGGTGGACATGTAAAAAAAATGCAAGTATATTGGAAAATGGTAAGGAATCCAATACAAGAGATTGTTGGATTTACGATATCGCTGAAACCAGATTTAATTTTGCTTAATATTACCTTAGATATTATAAAGAAAATGATGTGTATTTAGTTACTATGATATTAATTGCTGCAAGGATTTTATATGTTAGATACTGGAAAGATATTAAAATTCCAATGAAAGATGAATTAATAGAGAAAATAATGAATGTGGCTCCTGCCACTGTTTGAAGGCTAATGCTATGAAGACTTGCTACGCTGTGGTCCCCCTCTTGTGCAGCGGGCAGCCCGTGATGGCCCACCAAGTGTCACATGACACCCTGGGGCGTCGTGACACACACTTTGGGAACCACTGTCCTCCATCATGGGAATCATGAATGTTGGCTATCATTATTAAAGAACTTTGAAGACAGCTGTCAATGAGAGTTCATTTAAAAAAGTAAAATCAAGGAAATCTAAACCAACAGAAAAAATTTTTTAATGAATCGCAGTTGAGTCTCAGTTAACATTGTAGCTCTTCCTCTCTTTAAGAGTTCTCGCAGGCACAAGATATGCCTCCATAACAGATCATTAGATAAGTTCAGTACCTTATACACCTTGAGCACAACTTATTTCCCCCAACTCCGTTACTTCGAGGGCGCAATCCTAACCCCTTACGTCAGTGCTTTTCCACACTGACATAAGGGCAATGCAACTATGAGGTAAGGGAACAATCCGTTACTTTGAGAAGGCAACCATGAGTGACACCCAACTGCTGGATGCAGCACATGTCCTATTGGCACCGCTATGACAGTGCTGGAAAGCACTGACATAAGGGGTTAGGATTGCGCCCTAACTTAGACTATCCCCAGTCCTGCAGAATCATATGGCCTGTCCCAAATGTCTTCTGTATTGCCCAGCATGAAGTCCATTAGTTCTAGACCTGTGGCTGTAAGGGCTGCAGACTTAAGGTTGATGGATAATACAATAAATAATAAACTTCCCAAGAGTGGAAAGCACTGTGCATACATAATCTTGATATATTCCTTTCAAAAAACCCTGTAAGGTAAGTATTTATTATCCCCATTCTGTCGTTGGGAAGCTGAGAGACTGGCTTGGCTGAGTCCACCTAATGAGTTTATGGCAAGGTTTGATCCAAGGAAGGCCTGATTCACAGCTCAGACTCTGCTCCACACCAGCTCAAGCTCAACAGTCACAGTGTGGTGGCATATTGTGCATTGTTTCTCAAACTATGGGTCAGGACCCACTAGATGGGTCGTGAGCCAATTTCAGGTGGGTCCCCATTCATTTCAATATCTTATTTTTAATATTTTAGACTTGATGCTCCCATGGTATGTGACTGCATTTGGGGAAATGTGACAGCTCCATACTTTTAACAGGTTACTATATATATGCTTTTAACAATGATAGTAAATGGGACTTACTTCTGGGTAAGTGTAGTAGGATTGCAGCCTAGGATGGTTAAAACCTTTCCTGCTTGATGATGTCACTTCCAATCATGCTATCACTTCCAGTGGGTCCTGGTGCTAAAAGTTTGAGAACTACTGGCATATAGAATTCTGACCCTAGACAATTTCCGTAGGCCTGCTGTAATTCAGTTGGTAGGAGGTCTGAGAAGTCAGTTATTTCAGAAAGGTTTCACCACAGCCTACTGAGATACATTCTATGCCACTGTTCAAGGCACTGGCACCTTGCTGTGGTTTCAGCCCATTTCTCAGTTTTAATTTTATTGTGAACGTTAAGCTATTTCATATTTATAAGGGCCATATGGCAGGAATAAATACAGTATCACCCCAATCTCCACGGTAAAGTGTTTCTGTCAACTAGTTCCTTAACACAGTTGCAAATACATATTCCTAACAGCCTTTGAGTAACCTGAAGTTTTATGGCCTGCAATTAAAGTTTTACTGGCCCAGGCTTTCAAACCTGGACAGTGAAGCCACCACCGTCTTTGGGGGCAACGCCAGCCAGCCTGTCAATTCCAAAGATTTTCATTTCAAGATTTTAGTTGTTGCCTTGGTGCACCGAGTTACTCAGGCGGGAATGCTTTTTGCTTATATCTTGTTTATCACTTTTATACTAGAACTGCGCTCAAGCTTTCCCACAGCAAATCATAAACTACCACCACAAGAGTTGAAAAGAGAGGACAAATCCCGCTTTTAAGGGCTCTCTCATGATTCTTGGTGTTTCAACACAAAGACTGAGCAATCACAACCAAGACAAGTCTCACAGCTCCAAAAAACTGAAATAAAAGCAATTATCTACTAACAAAATTTTGACAACAGTATGCAAAATAGTAGCTTATTTGACAACAATATGCAAAGATAACACACACTTGATGGAAAGATATCCTTAATCATTAGGTTCATGAATCTCAGTAAGACACGCTGTTAGACATACCATTAGGAAACTTACATCTGGTGAGCATTCATTGCAGTGTTTACTATTTTTAGCCTTGCAACACTCCAGTGGCACAGAGATCAAAGCACTTCCGTATTTCAGTTATTTCTCAATCTTCTACCAACAGTTCATCACTATTTGGATTCAACCTTCACTGAATACCAGGTCAAGGGTGAGAAAAAAGTACATAGAAGTAAAAGAGAGAAAGAGGGCAAAGGAGTGTTTCAGCCAGACAACACACCTATTGAATAATTGGGAGAGGGAGGAATATTGTTTGTAGCATAAGAGAGGCATGCATACAATGCATCTACTACCAGTAGGAAGTTTAAGGCAGTGTTTCTCAAACTGTAGGTCGGGACCCACTAGGTGGGTTGTGAGCCAACTTCAGGTGGGTCCCCAATCATTTCAATATCTCATTTTTAATATATTAGACTTGATGCTACCATAGTATGTGACTGCATCTGGGGAAATGTTATAGACCTATACTTTTAACAAGCTACTGTGTATATTCTTTTAACAATGATAGAGAATGGGATTTACTCCTGGGTAAGTGTGGGTAGGATTGCAGCCTAGGATTGTTAAAACTTTTCCTGCTTGATGATGTCACTTCCAGTCCTGACATCACTTCTGGTGGGCCCAGACAGAGTCTCATTCTGAAAAGTGGGTCACGGTGCTAAATGTGTGAGAACCACTGGTTTAAGGAGTTTAAGATAAAACAACAGCCAGGTCATATTTGCACTAAACTCAGGAATATACGTATTTTAAGAAGTTAGAGCATCTTCAGAGCGATTGGTATTCTTGGCTTGAGGCATTAACTGCATGCAACAAGGCGAAACATGCCCACTACTTATCTATTTAGGCCAAATACTCTTCCAAGAGGTAGGTAGGTAGGTACCAAGCAAATTTAAATTTCTTATATTATCATGTCCCCATGATATACCACTCAGGACCCGAGGTGCCCAATGCACGGACTAAAATAACTCAGTGCACATGTGGTGAGTCAGAGGTGGGTCTTATGGTGGGTCAGAGGAGAGAGCGTGTCTATTATTTTTCTGTTCTGGCTGCCTCACAAACAGAGTGGAGAGTTCCTTGAGATGTGGCACAGAACAAGGGGTTGCATCCGGAAAGATCAACAGAAAAGCCTCCATACAGAATGCTGAATACCTCCTGTTGAATACTGGTCAGCATACCGTCAAGTTTTTGGGTTCTTATTCCTCACTGATAGTCAAGTTCACAGAAAAACAATCGAGTCCAAAGATGTGTACTGAAGATCAGCCTGGGATCTAGAGCACCCAAGACTAAGCACAGACAGAACAGGTACTGCTGCCATCACTAACACATTTTTAATTTACAAAATAGAATACACAGAGCATATGCCTTCCCTTCCATGAACCCCAGTAGGTAGAATCACTTTTATTCTCACTTTACAGCTAAGAAAATCTGGCGATATCAATTCTCCCCACCCCAGGCCATCCAATGAACCCCTGACTCATTGAAAGGTGAAACACAGTCATGTCTTAATCCAGTTCTTTATCCTGGGTCATGTTAACTCTCATTGGTCAATGCACTTCAAATGGCAAAGTCAGCAAAATAACCAGTATTGAAAAGAATCTTTTTTTCAGACCATCCCCAGCACTTAATGGGCTATGATCCTGAGCACATTTACTAAGCAGTAATTGCACGGTTTACTTAGAAGTAAGCAATGTTTCAGTTTTCAGACCAAGGCAGTTAAGAACAATGCATGTTTGGAATTCAAAATGCAAAATTATAGCCTCATCCTAAGTGTTAATTATACATGCTGTGAAGCGACATGTTCAAGGAAGGAACTTCCGGCAGGATTCTCAGTTCACACTGATCGCTGATCAGAAGTGATCTTGCTCCAGGTGCCATCTCCATAGGAAGTAAAATCTTGTGGCCAGGGGTAGGCTCTCATGGTGTTGGTAGCATCACTGCTCTCCTTACTCAGTCTTCACAAGCGGGTCAAAACACAGTTCTCAAGCTTTTAAATAATGTGTTAATTCTACAATTGATTATTTTTGTTCCCTTGTTTAGTAGACAATCTGGGACCATTTGCTCTTTTTTGGAACGCAGGAAGCCGCCTTTTACCAAGTCAGATGATCAAGCCATCTAGCTCAGTACTGTTGACCCTGACTGGCAGTAGTTCTGCAGGGTTTCAGACAGGAATTTTTCACTGCCTGACCTGGAAACTGAACCTGGGACCTTCTGCATATAAAGCAGATGCTCTACCAGTGGACCATGGCCCCTCCTTGTGAGTTACATTCCTTCTGCAGCACATGTGTTCTAGCTCTTTTGTCTTTAGGATTCTAGTTTGCAGTTTTATAGTACTATTGACCACCGGAGTACTTACTGTTTCATAAACAAATAATTTCCCTTCCTCAATTCAGAAGGCATCTCATGACGGCACAATTTGAGAACCTCCATACTGTAGGTCTAGCACAGCAGAGTGCCCCATATGTAGGAAGTACTTTAATGATATAGTAGCCTAGAGTGCAACTAAATCCCAAACTTTATAAGAATGGCCTTTATATCCTGGTCAGAAACATGGCATAAAACCACAAATCACTACATTCCAAATGCAAGAGAGGACTGCCAGTCCATCTGAGCTTTTGTTTTCATTATTCTTGGAGAAAAGCACCCTTTTGTTTGCTCCCCTCTGCGGATGGAAGAGTAGAACTACTGCCAAAGGCATTCAGATCCCATAGATACACAGATTTGCTCAGACTCGGTTGCATCAGACCACCTAAACTGGTCTTCTTCCCTGGCACTGGCCAAATTCCCTTTCAATTTTCAAGGACAAAGCTAAATGTACAGCGACGCACTACACAAGGCTGTCCCACTAAGAACCCAAACATTTTGGCTTTCAGTATCTTTTAAGTTAGTTTATCCTGTGTGGCCAACAC
This sequence comes from Tiliqua scincoides, assembly GCF_035046505.1. Classification (NCBI taxonomy): domain Eukaryota; kingdom Metazoa; phylum Chordata; class Lepidosauria; order Squamata; family Scincidae; genus Tiliqua; species Tiliqua scincoides. The sequence continues at coordinate 21,805,719 of NC_089827.1, read as the reverse complement.
ATTCCTTGATGAGGATGCATCAACAAGCTTTTATTCTTAAAAGGAATACGAATTTTGACAAGTGTTTCTTGAACAATTAAAATTCCGTTTTGTTGTTTGTTTACAGAGCCCATTCTTTCAAGGATGCAATAAGGCAATTACCACTGATAGCAGGTCTCTTCTAAATGGAACTATACACCAAAATGAACAGGGAGTAAGAAAAGATTAAGTGATTTTGTTTTCAATAGGATGTTTGATTTATGACAGCCATCATTATCCAAAGATATGTAAAACCTCCACTAGATCAACAAAACCAAACAATTTACTACATAATATGAGTTTACTCTTTACATCCGAGTGATGAATATTGCATTTTAAGTGATTTTAATTGTCCTAACAGATGAGCTTGCTACACATCTTTCAGGATATACTTTCAGATTACGCTGCTTCATATTTTTAATTCATCTCCCTGCACCTGACAAAATAGGAACACATGCCCATTAAAAGTATGAAAGAGAGTAATGAGTTTAGAACAATTTAAACATACACATTAGCAAAGGATAAAGACTGCACTGTCTAGCCCAGTAGTCTTTATCCAGACTAAGAAACTACTGCTTTGCATGTATGTGGCCCTGTGCAGACCATCAACAAGACCATCAAACCCCCCCCCCCCGAAACAAGACTAAGGCACATCAAGACCATCAACCCCCCGAAACAAGACTAAGGCACAATCCTAACCAGGTCTGCTCAGACATATGTCCTATTTTGTTCAATGGGGCTTACTCTCAGGAAAGTGTGATTAGGATTGCAGCCTAAGGTACTTCCAACCCTTCTGAGAGGAAGAGGAATAAGTAGTGGCCTCAAATGATAGAGAGAGCGATTTATACTAAGTACTGTACAAATAAAGAACTTCATAATTGCAAGAGCACTTTAGCACTGGAGAAATTAGCCTGTGGAAGTGGTAGAATCTTTTTCTTTCCAAGGCTTCAATTCATCTCCATAAGAAGCAAAATCCTGTGGCTCCAGGTTAGGGCCTTCACAGTGTTGGAAACACACCTGTCTTTGGCTCAGCTTTCACCAGCTGGCCAAAACAAGACTTTTAAATCAAATTTTAAATCTTAACTATTGGTATTTTGGCTAGTGAACAATCTGGGAGCACTTGTCTTTCCTTGATGTGTGCACAAAGATTCTTATTCCTGTTCATACTAATGATAAAATTAAGAATACAGTATTTATACTCTAAATCCCTTACTTACCAGGGGTAAGGATTTAACCCATTTTTGCCCAGCCCACAGGTATACACATTTGGTCCCTGATGCATATATGCAATGTTGGGCAGAAATGGCAGAAATGTGTATGTGCAACCTCCTGATTTTAGAAATGGGCTATGTCAGATGCAAGGGAGGGCACCAGGATGCAGGTCTCTAGTTATCTGGTGTGCTCCCTGGGGCATTTTGTGGGCCGCTGTGAGATACAGGAAGCTGGACTAGATGGGCCTATGGCCTGATTCAGTGGGGCTGTTCTTATGTTCTTAAGGTTTAGGTTGGGGTCTGTACTTAAGTTGAAACATATGTTAGTTGAATCATCTGGTTCTTTCTAGACCAGCAGTATCATGCAGGTGCAAAACACCAACGCAGCCACCCATAACTCAGATATCCATTACTTTTAGGACAATTAATTCACAAGACAATTTACATAGCTAAACAAATAAATGAATAGCTGCCTGTCCCCAAAGGGTTCACAATCTAAAAGAAACACCAGCAACTGCTACTGGGAAAGATGCCATGCTGGGGTAAAGAGGGACAATATCTCCCCCCCTGCTGAATGGATTGCCATTTGTGATTTTTACGACTCTTGAGTACTTACTGTAGAGAGTCAGTTGAGTTGCATAAACAAATAAATTATTTCCCTTCCCCACCTCACAAGGTATCTCCTTACAACAAAATTTGAGAACCTCCAGCCCACTGAGAACCAGAGAGTGAGGTTGGAAAACTCCCACAAAGTGTCTTTCCAACATGATGCCCTACTTATTGGAAGAGGAGGAAACCAGGTGACCCACTGAGCTCCTCTCAATTCTTACTCAAAGAAAGTGGGACTTAGATGTACAACGTGTATTCCTGTTTGTACTTGGGCCTCCCAGGTTCCCATGTTATCTCAATGGGAACAGAGCCGAAGATGCACAATCAGCCTATAGAAAGGTTGCTCTTACTGCCTCAATAAATAAGGCAGGAAATTCATGGAGGATAGTTCTATAAATGGTTATGATCCACAACAGCTGAATGCAATCCCTATGGCACTATACCACCCCTGAATGCCAACTGCCAGGTAGGGGGAGGAAAGCTGTTGCCTTCATTCCTGCTCCAGCAGGTCACAGTTGGAAACTGGGTGCCAGACTGGATTTAGCAGGCTCATATATGATTTAAGTCTGAACATATAAGCTACTGAATACTACTGGGAGTCTACACTTTGTTACTCCAGACCTTCTTACTGAATAATTCAGAAGCTCTTGCCAAAACCCATGGAAGTCAATAATGATCCCCTGATTTCTGAATTATAAATATATAATTAGAGTGCCACCTGTCTTCCCTAATATGTGTTTCACAACACAGGTAGTATTTTTGCCAAAGAAAGTTGCTTCTCAGTGAAGTTTAAAAACCCAACAAACAGTAATACCAAAGCACATGGTCATGTTATCAGGACAATCTCCTAAAAAGCACCATGCACCAACATAAATGTATTTAGTACTCAGTTTATATTCATCAGTATGAGTGCACGTGATCCACACAACCAAAAATTTTAAAAAAGACTGTACAACGCTTCCTACACATCAATGTTTCCATACTTTGCCAAAGCTCATCAAGAAAGTAATGAAAATGACAGCAAATGTACAGTGTCTAGGGACAGTTTTAGTTACAGATGAACTTCTATGTACAGTATTGCTCTTTTGCAATTATCTGAAAAGTGAATACTCACAGTATATACCACAGCACCTTGAATACAAGCCATGTAGAAGTTCATATAGCTAACTCACTAAGATCCATCTAGAGAAAGTGACTTTGCAGAACTGCCATCAGCATCCCAGCAACTGGGGTGGGGAGGAGGCGGAATACACAGAATACTTCAGTCATCTGCACCTTTGTATGGAGCAAGCACAAAAGGGAATGCATACTCCACACATGCTTGATGTAGCCAGGTTAAGAACACAAAGAGCAACCCCTAAGAAAACAAAAACAGCCACATTCCACTAAAATTTATCTGATTTAAGATGACTTGCTTATTCTTATGTAGTTTCAATGAACAAAACAAGTAGCTTTACTTTTTTTAAAAGCACCAAGTGTACAGCACATAGATGTGAAATTCTCCTACTTTGTACACACTTTAAACTTTTATCCATCTCCCTTTCCAGTTTAAACTTCTACCACTCAAACCAGACTCTCAGAGAAAGAAATTTGGTCCAGCCCACAGAAGTAATGAATTTTATACAGGGCTCTAAGAAGGCTTAAGTTGCTTTAAAGGTGTATTATACTAAAATTTCAAATTTTGAATTTTAAAAACAGGTTCATACAGATCTATATCCTGTAGCCAAGATAAATCTTTCTGTCAACATGAATGGATCGCCAAGGTATTGATAATGGAATATAGAGATGGTAGGGAGAAACAGAAAAAGAAGGTGGAAAATGGAACATTTTATCTTTGATCCCCTCTTAATGAACTGCATCGCCAAAAGGTTTAACATATTCTAAGGCTTCAACTGGTCAAAGACAAATCTGAGAGAATGCATTTCAAAAGTGGACCTTCACGCCACTTCTGAAACTGGGAAAAGTGGACCTTCACGCCACTTCTGAAACTGGGAATTCTGTGTACCTCGAGAATGCAACTTTCCCTGAACACAGGGGCACAGCTGAAATTCAAGACAACAAAGTACAGTGTGCGCATACATGAGGTTTTTGGGGGTGAAACTGAAGGTGATTTAGAACATGTGCCAATCTGCTCCCCATATCTGGGCAGCGGCAAGGCTTTTTTAAACTCTGATTTCTCCAAATAACCCCTTTGATGGGGTTAGAGGGCTTGTGAAAAATCAATTCACTGGAGTTAAAAGAAAAATAATATCTCACAGACTGGGACACAGAGATACAAGCCTGAAAAGTGACTCACAGCTTGCCTTTTAGCAGCCCACCCCCCCCCTCCAAGAAAAAGACCCCTTTCAACCTCACAGATACCCAAGAGGCTGCATACAGTGAGGCACCCCCATTTGATCTCATGCACACCCACTGCACCCCACATCGTCACGGAGAGCAGAGGAACAGAAAAGCCTCAGCCAGGGGGATCATATAGAAACAAAGATCCTTCTATTTCTAGCAAGGATGCTGCATTTTTCTGCCTGCACACACACAAACACAATCTCTGCTCCTCTCTAAACACAGGCAACATGCATGGTCCCTCCCTGGGCTCTGGCCTCTATTGATGGCTCACAATGGGGGAGGATGATTCCCAATATGACCTCCCCTTAGGTGTGACAGTGCACCAAAGGGAAGCAAGCCTCCTTTTCTCCCCAGTTGCTTGGAAAAGGAGCCTTTGCTGATGGGGACAGGCAGGGGATGCAGCTCTGGAGGGGAGCAAGGCTGACCCACTGGCCAGAAGCACTCACCTCTGGGTGCCTCTCCAAGCAGGCTTCCTTTGCTCTGCCAGCCTACAGGTCTGACCACTTCCCCCTCCTGTGCCTCTAATGGAGGGAGGCAGGGATGGCTGTAGCACCAGCAGCAGCAGCAGCAAAAGCAGGAGGGATCTATCTGTTTACTAGCCAGATCTCGCGAGAGAGCGGATCACCAGCACAAGAAAGGAAAGAGAGCCTGCAGGACGGCTGCTCATTGGCTTCTGAAGCCTGGCAAGGGGCAGGGTGGCCCACGTGGAGCTGCAGCAGCTGCTGCTCAGCCTGGCAGTCTGTTCTTGCAAGGAGGGAAGTCCAGGCATCGCTCTCCATGCACTGCATGCGGACTGAGCGTGCTCCACGACTGGAGCTCTTACTGGCAGCAAGAGAAATGCTTGCTGATTACACTGGTGGCTTGATCTAGCCTGAAACAGCAATGCCACCCCCCAAGTTCCATTTCACTCAGGCTGCAATCCTCTACCAGGGCTTCTCAAACTCTTAGCACTGGGGACCCACTTTTTAGAATAAGGATCTGTCAGGACCCACCAGAAGTGATGTCATGGCTGGAAGTGACATCATCAAGCAGGAAGATTTTTGACAATCCTAGGCTGCGATCCTGCCCACACTTACCTAGCAGTAAGCCCCATTTACTATCATTGGTTAAAGCGTATACATAGTAGCCTGTTAAAAGTACAGAGATGTAACATATCCCCTGATGCAGTCACATACCTTGGTAGCATCAAGTCTGATATATCAAAAATAAAATACTGAAATGAATGGGGGCTCACCGGAAATTGGCTCGCAACCCACCTAGTGGGTCCAGACCCACAGTTTGAGAAACACTGCTCTATACACTTTCCTGGAAGTAAGCCCCACTGAACACAATAGGACCTACTTCTGAGTAGACAGGCATAGGATTGTCTGTGTGTGTGTGTGTGTGTGTGTGTGTGTGTGTCTGTCCTGCCAATGACTGTAGACAGGTCATTTGTATGGAGTGGTTCTAGAGCAAATGATCCTATGCTCCAGGACCCACCAATGGGTCATGACCCAATTGTTGTTGAGTCGTGAAACCGACAGGGCAGGTTAGGCTATGTGCATCAAGGGTTAAACAAGCTGCTACTTGGGGGGGGGCACTACTGCCCAATCACCATTACAGCCACACCCCAGGGCATTTATAAATTAGACAACAGCCTCTAAAAAGTTTGGGAACCACTGCATGAAGCAATCTTCTAGTGCAGTGTTTCTCAACCAGTGGTACAAGTGCTACCAGTGGTACTTGCCGGGCATGTGCTGCCCAGCAGTGAGACCAGGATAGGAGGGTCCAAAGCATGTTTTTCCATGCTTGAAAAAGCCATCCCGTCCACCCTGAGTCTCTTACTAGTGTCGGTAGCATCTGGCCTCAAACCAAGAAGGAACTGGCGATGATGTCATTGCCAGTTACTTTTGGTGGTCCTTCAAATAGATGGACCATGTGAAGTGGTACGGCGGAGGACAAACCTTGAGAAACAGTGGTCTAGTGCTCTATATTTTGTAACGTGGATTTGCTGGGATGCTCAGCACACACAATTCTATCTACAAATCATCCACACACAACAGCAGAAAGGGGTATTTTCACACGTACATGGTTTTCGTGGTAATGAAACATCATCATGGCTGAAACAATAAATGCTTCGTTTATTGGCTGAAACATGGCTGAAACAATAAGTGCATCGTTTTCCTTTTTGTTTCATGTTTTTCTCCTCTCTTCCTAGGTGGACATCCAGGCTGAATATTACTTAAGAACATAATGCATTCAGTTGTTTCAAATCTGCATAATTTGGAGGCAGTAAAATGCCACATGCTTTCACCTCTAAGTTCAGCACATGGAATTAAAAAAAAATAAAAACAGCAAGTTACAGTATACTGGTAGGATTCTGAAACAGTTAAAACACTGCAACAGTGGGAAAGACTTTTAATACTGTTTGCTCTTTGTGTTTACAGTATGCAGTTACATATTTTCCCAGTAAAACCAATTGGAAAAAAAAAGTCCTTAAAGTGTCATTATCCCATTCTTATTTTACTGCATGTTGAAAACAGTGCTGCCAACAGAACTGAACTTCAGCTTCCTAGGCAGTTGTCAAGATGGAGGGAACTCTGAGTTCTGATGTGATTGTTATTTCTCTACTGCATTTTTTATTTATGTAATTTTTAGACCACTTTTCAAAGCAATCACAGCGGTTTACCAAAATTCATGAGAATAAAAAATAACACAGGCCAACACACACTTTGCTTCCTTAAACGTTACCTCAATTCCTGGGTATATTTGGGGTGCTGATTGCACTGAGCCATAGATCTCCCCTCCCCCCCAATGGAAAGTGGAGAAGGAAATGAGGGAAACCAGCTTACCAAGATGACAGATATGCTTTCATACACAGGTCTTACCTGGTTATATAGCTGTGCTGCCATCTGGTGGATAAAAAAAGTCTTTGCAAGCCATTCTGTGTGCTGTTGTATTGCATCTGTGCTGAACACATAGGAAAGAGCACTGACATACATGCCTCAAGATGCCTGGGTTTTCTATGGAAATATTGGTGTGCTGTCCTCTTGTGGACAAAAAGTTAGTGCAGGCCATGCTGTCCAATTCCTTGTATTGCTGCATTCTCAAACCTTTTGGTCTCTGTAGCCCCTTACGCTCCTAAAAGGAGCCCCGGGGAGCCCCACCAGTGCATGAACAGAGTCTTGGGGAGCCCCAGAGCACTGGTGCATATGCAATGCAGTGTAGTGCTGAGCCCAGTGTGAAATACCAGTGAACAACCAGAGCAGGAGAGGAAGGAGGGCCACAAACAGGAGCAAAGCCTCTAGTTCAGGTTGGCTCGTTGCTTAGATCTGTAGAAGTATCTGCTCTTGCTGCTTTTTGTGCTGGCTACAGAGTGCACTTCTGGCCCATCTCTAAACTTAACAGAAGAACACGAAGAAGAAAACAAAAACAACGGCTTTCTGTGATTCTTGGGCTCACCTGGGCCTTCTCCCCCCTTCCAGGGACTCCCCTGGCTCCCCCTGCCTTCCTTCCAGTAGCACCCCAGTCTCACCTGGGCTGGAAAGCCCCTGGAAGCACAAGCCACCTTCATGTACCCTATGAATATGTCATACAACAATTCAAAGAAAAACTTTTCAGCCAATAACCCGATCCCAGTTATTTACCTCTAGCCTAGGCTGGTCACCTAGCCTAGGTAGATAGGACTCGTCAGCCTGGGAAGGCAGCTCATCTGAGAGAAGGAAAACTCTGATCCCAAACCTCCACTGCCTTGTGGCTACACCCAGTTATGGAAAAGGCTTCAGGAGTCAACCTCGAGGCAAAATCCAGAGCTGGAGTCCCTGAGGCAGTTCATGGCTGAACACAGTCACGTTCTGGCAACTCCTGCAACGCTGCTGGAACCCACCGTATTGGCCTCTGCCTTTCCATTGGACCATTTCAGCAATGTGGAGAGGGGGGATTTGCTGCATGGGTAACAGCCTATCCTCCATACCTACTTAACCCAGGCTTCGCGCACTGGAGAGGACACTCTGTTCCAGAACCACCATTCAGAGTGTGACACCATAGTCTTCCGAGACTGAAGGATGCCAACAACAAGTAGGCTGGTCTCCAGACTGAGGACCCCACATGAAGTTCTGCTCACCAGCACAACTCACTGATGTCTTGCTCTTTCCCGAGTATGGAGAGGAAGAGGAGAAAAGAGGAAGTAACCTGGTCAGCTTTCAACACGGATAACTGAATGAACCAAGAGTTCGGTGGCACCTTAACAACTGCCATTTAGGTAGCATTCTTCCAGGGCGTCTGCTTTAGGTTACCTGAAGGTTTCATCAAGTCATAACACCTTAAGGAGTATACTGCTTCTGTATATATGTAACCTGTTGAATCAGCGTGCATTCTGTTGCTGCTTTCCTTGATGTTAAGGCACATGGACCTGACTGAAGAGAGCGCCTCCTTTTGTCCATTCTAAATTGCCTATCAGTCCATGTCATTGAATGACCTGGCTCTGGTACTTCGAGGGAGTAGAAATATGGGGTGTGTGTGTGTGTGTGTGTGTGTGTGTGTGTGTGTGTGTGTGTGTGTGTGTGTGTTTGTGTGAACAGCTGTACCTTCAATTTCTATAAGGGTGGTTTTTTATTCATTCATTTTATTTTCAATCCTGAATGACCCTCAGCATGAAATTAGCCTGCTTCACAGCTGCCATACATTGAAATGTTCACTGAGTTGATCACCACGGCTCTGGTGCGAAGGTGTGGTGGGTGTGGCTTGGCAGGGTGGGGTGGGCTTGTACCCCCATTTTTTTGAGGCCCTAGTGGAGGCGGACAATGGGGAGGGAAAATCCAAAAGCAAAGAAAGCCATAGAAGGCTATAACAAAATGCATAGTGACTATTTGCAAATGATCACATTTTGTGACTGAAATGTGACTCTTTTCTCTCCTCCCCACCCAGTTTCCCCAACTACTTCAACCTTCCTTGTCTAATTTCTTGTACTACATATGAAAAAATTATTATTATTATTAACAGTATTTATATACCGCTTTTCAACTAAAGTTCACAAAGCGGTTTACAGAGAAAAATCAAATAACTAAATGGCTCCCTGTCCCAAAAGGGCTCACAATCTAAAAAGATGCAAAAGAACACCAGCAGACAGCCACGGGAAAAGACAGTGCTGGCGTGAGGTGGGCCACTTACTCTCCCCCTGCTAAAAAGAGGAGCACCTACTTGAAAAAGTGCCTCTTACCCAGTTAGCAGGGGTTACTGCTAAAAAAATATATATTTTTTCTTTTTCATAATTGCATACTTTCCTCTTGCTCATTGGAGCTTTCATTTACTTTTGTTTATTTTCCTGCTTCCTGGTTCCTTCTGCAAAATCTCAGTGCCCAAAAGCTGCCCACAGAGATTAGATCCCTGTCTTCCCCAAGCAAAGACAGACAGACGGCTGTTCTGCACACATAACACAGTGCCATGCTTCTGTTCTCCTCAGTCTGCTTCTCCATCTTTTTCTGGGCAAAAGGAGGCTATCAAAATGTGTTGTTGGTTTTTTTTTTTTCCAATTTTGCAATGATTTGATGGAGCTAAAATAATTTTATTTTCTGGTCTGGGACATTTGTTTTTATGGGCAAGCTTTGTTCTGGGATTAGTGCTCCACAGTAACGTTTTATTTCGAAGCATTAAGCTCCTACCACACAAGAGATCCCCGAGTAGCAATACAGTATAACAAGAAAGGCTATGGCAAAGAAACCAGAGGAAAAGTGGATATCTAAATTTTTATTCCCTGACACCATGATGGACCTTGATTCAGAAGGTCACACGTTGTTTAGTTGGCAGAATCCTCTGGTTACCATAATGAGTCAAAATGCCAGCTGTGAAATACTTAATGTGATCAAATATACCCAATGTCTACTATGCTGCAGTCATCTCTTTTTGAAATTATTGCCCTGTGTCAGTAGCATCATAATTCTAATGGCAACACATTTGTTTAAGAGGGACTTGCATTGGTTGGTTGGTTGGCAACCTTCAATCTCGAAAGACTATGGTATAAGCCTACAGCACCCGGTATTCCCAGGCGGTCTCCCATCCAAGTACTAACCAGGCCTGACCTTGCTTAGCTTCCGAAATCATGGTATAAGCCTACAGCACCCGGTATTCCCAGGCGGTCTCCCATCCAAGTACTAACCAGGCCTGACCTTGCTTAGCTTCCGAAATCATGGTATAAGCCTACAGCACCCGGTATTCCCAGGCGGTCTCCCATCCAAGTACTAACCAGGCCTGACCTTGCTTAGCTTCCGAAATCATGGTATAAGCCTACAGCACCTGGTATTCCCAGGCGGCGGTGGGACTTGCATTGCTCTAGGTGTATTTCAGAAATGCAGTTCCCCAAACAAACAGTATCAGTACGTTCCCTCCTTGCCCTGACCAGTGAGCTTTATTATTTTTATGAGCATGTTTTGTAGCTGAAACGGATTTAATTGGGAAATGATCTGATGAGTTTCACCTCCAGGGGAGCAGTTTCATATTCATATTTGATTTCCTGAGGGTGAAAGAGAATTTTAATTGCCAAGAGTTTGCAATCAGAAGCCTCAAATGGGAACTGCAGGTTGCTTCTCGCTACCTACTCAGGCCATTCTTGAACACCGTGTCTGATTAAAAAAAAATTTCTGATTTTTCTTTCCAAAGGAAAATGGAAAAGAAGCACAGTCTTATGTGGACACAATGGTCTACATAAACATGAGTTGCCGTTAGTAAGTTACTCAGGTGATGTCCACCACGTACGTTACAAAATATTGCCAGTGCTACTTGTTCTCTGAAACAAGGACTTAGCCAAAACTAGAAACCCAATCCTATTGAAATTCTCCAGTGCTTACGTGGTATCTGCAGGGAAATTTTGCCATCTGGATGTCTCCTCAAGGTAAGGGGACATTCGTCTTCTTGCCCCAGGGAAAACCCCAGCTGCAACAACAGGTCTACTCAGACCTGAGCCTGCTAAAGTGCTGATGCAAGTCCAAGTGGATCTGTGCTGGAGGATCTTGCCCAGAAAGGATGATAGGATATGGAACACACCAGCACTGCCAATTTCGCCCCTCTCCCAGGACCTGATCCAGCCACCCCCCAGCCTGTTACTCCCTCTCCCTGCGCTCCCCCCACCCTTCTGCTACTCAGCAGGGAGCTTACCTGCTCCAGCATATGGAGGCCAGCACTTGTGCTGGTGGGACAGCACAGGCCTTCCAGCAGTGCCACTAACTACTACACTGTCACAAAGTGCTTTATGGCATTTGGATCACAATTCTGGTCATTCAGAATTTATGTCTATATCTAGCAAGCTCTTCCTCAATTTTTAATCATCTTACACGTTCCAATGACTGCAATTTCAAGAAAAGATGATGTTAGTAGCACTTACCATTCAAAGTTGGCATTAGTCAGTGGGTAGACTTTCTTCGGAGTAGATTTGGAGGTGCTAACAAGGAACAGTAAATTGTCAACTAATTTAGGGCCTGATCCTATTGCTAGGCAGTGCCATTCCCCCATGCGCTGCCCTGGTAATGGCTGTCACAAACATGCTACAAGGCATGTTATGGCAGCTGGGAAATGAACACGGAGGCATGGGAGCCAGTGCCAGTTGGTGCTGGGTCTCCACGCTAGTGGAGCAACTACCAGGAGCCTCCAGAGGGGAGTATCCCCTGAGTAGCATGGAGGCATTCTGGGGTGGGGAGAAGGTGTGGAGGGTGAGGGAGGATGGTTCAGGAGGGTGGCCCAGGGCAGTTCAAGCCCAGGAGGGGGGCAGGGATAGCAGCAGTGGCTACTGCAGAATCCTATCCCGCCATCCCAGGCTTTACAGCCCTACATGGGTCTGCTAAGATCTGCACCAGCTATATAGCTGGTATAGAACTGAGTAGACCCATAGGGGCTGCTAGGGCTCAACACAGGTACTTGGGTACTCTGAGGAGACCTCTGGGTGCCCCTTGGCCCAACGGGATACAGTAGTGGTCATTTCTTTGCTACTGAACCATGGAGGGGCATCATAGGATTGGACTGCCAATTAGGATGTGTTCACCACCACATGGGGCATCTGTCATCCTTTTTGGCTTGAACATGAAGTGTCTTGCACCTACCTTGGACTCTGCTTCTTTTATTTAGATCCCTTTGGCAAAGGTTCCCAATATAGATCCAAGCACTGCTTTAAAAAGTATTCCTGTGTGCATGTGTTTGTTGATGTGTTTCAATGGTGTATGTTCTGATGCCAAAAAAACTCATACCATCTGTTAAAAATGGCACTTTAAATGAAACTAAAGAGGAACTGAAATACATGCCATTAAAAAACCCTAAATTTAAGTGTTGGGATTGTCCTTTATCAGATCTTGATACAATGGCTTTGAATTAGCTTCTTGGGAAAGGACATAACTATATTCACCATGTGTCAGTTTCAGGCTGACTGGGCTATAGTTTAGGGCAGAAACTGGTGTGCTAAAGGGCGCAATCCTAACCCTTTATGTCAGTGCTTTCCAGCAATGGCATAGCTGTGCCAATAGGACATGTGCTGCATCCTGCAGTTGAGTGTCACTCACGGAGGCCTTCTCAAAGTAAGGGAATGTTTATTCCCTTACCTCAGAGCTGCATTGCACCCAATGTTAGGATTGCACCCAAAGTCTATTTCATTACATGTTTAGATAGGTAATCCTGCTATCACAAAAAATAAGGATGCATCAAAAAGAATGTTCTTTTTTCGGATCTGTAAACCTCCAGAGCACAATTCAGGTGTTATGTACCTGGGAGCCTTGTATTGGTGTAGTGTAGTGGTGCCAGGTAGCGTGACTAGTTAGCACACTTCTGTTCCCCCTAAAACTGAGTACGGTGTACCTAACATAGCACCTGAATAGGGTGCTATGCAGCAATGTAGCACCCGAGTAGGGCTCAGATGTGCTCTCAAAGATGTTCGTGTCTAACGTCCTTAAATCATCACATCTCTTACCACCCAATCCACCTTAATTTCCCAGACAGTGATGGAGCAGCACCACCAACAAGGTGACAGCTGCATCCCACTGGGGAGTTCTGGCCTCCAGAGACCTTCTTGGGGCGAGGGAAACTTTGCTGCTGGCCCGGTGAGTCCACCTGGACCTGTGCCAGCAATATCACTGACACAAATCCTCAAAGACCTGTGAAAGAAAATCAAGAAAGAGGTTTGCATTCAGTGAATGCCACTGCTGCTGAACCCACCCCTTCCTGGTCCCAACCTACCCTCCTCTCCCTGCTCTGTCGCTGCCTTGTTCAGCCCACCCTTTGCTTTTCTCCCACCCCCTAAGTGTTCTGGTTGGTGGATGTCTGGAGGCCGCTGGTGTGTGGATCCACTGGTTGGCAACCTTCAGTCTCGAAAGACTATGGTATAAGCCTACAGCACCCGGTATTCCCAGGCGGTCTCCCATCCAAGTACTAACCAGGCCTGACCCTGCTTAGCTTCCGAGACCAGATGGAGATCCAGTCGCTTGCCACCTGTGGCTGTGGTCAGCCTGTTCACTCCTGCCCGTCACCTTCTGGACAGCCAGAAAGTACTTAGTGCCACTGAATACTGGTTCTGGTGACACTAGGCTTGAACAGGACTGAGCCATTCATTATAAAGGGTCCAATTTATAAGAGTCCAATATAAAATGCACTATCCATACTTTGGGGATCAGACTACCTTGGGGGCTAGAAAACCTGTGTCTATTATAATAACCTGTCTTGTACCAACTGCACAGGTTTTCAGTTCATTTCCAGGCCCAGGTTTAAGAGCTGGCTGTTACTTTTAAAACCCTCCATGGCTCAGGACCAAATTACCTCAAGGATATCCCCATATGAACCTATCTGGGCATTTAGATTTGCATCTCAGGCCCTTAATCAATTTCATTTGATGGATAGCGGAAGCAGTGCTAGTGCCTGACAGTTGTAGAATTCCCTCCCTGGGCAGATAAGTCACATCATTATTAGAAGAGCTTTGGAAATATTTTTATTTCACCTAGCTTTTAATTGGTTGACTTTACTGGTTTTATTTAATCTTAACTGATTTCTGCTTATTGTTTTAATATGCCATTTGTAATTTTTTACCTACAGCTTTGCAGTTACTGTTTGGTTCTTGTACACTACTTTAGCTGTAATTGTGTACATGCTTTCCTGAGAGTAAGCTGCAGCAAACAGAATGGGACTTACTTCAGAGTAGACATGCACAGATGCCTGCAGTTTATGAACATTTTATTTTTTTTAAAGTGGTATGTAAACACATTACATAAATAAATAGTAATATCAATACAGAATGCATGGATTAGACAAGAATTGCTGTTTTATGCTAAAACTACACTGAGAAAAAAGAAAAAAGCAATGTATACAAAATGAAAACAAATAGGATGTTGGAATCATAACGGTTCTATTGTCTATTGCAGAAAGTCTCTAAGGCCTCAATCCTAATTGTGCCCACGGCTGGCACAAGTCCGTTAAGCTGACTCAGGAGGGTTGCAAACATGCTGTAAAGCATGTTTTTACCTCCTTAGAAGTCAGCCACACTGGCGCATGGAGATGGGCCAGCCTGTGGAGCCCAGATTCAGCCTCCATGGTGGCAGCGGAATGTGAGTCCATGCCAGCCAAGTTTGGCCAGTGAGGGGATCCGGGGAGTGTGGGGAGAGCGGGGAGGAGGCATTTTGGGGTGGAGAGAGGGTGACGCCAGGACCCAGCAGTTATTGCGGATCCTGACATTGTTCTTGGAGTGGGGTGGGTCCAGGCTGCTTGGTTCTGCTTGGATCTGTGCCACTTCTTTAGGTGGCTCAGGTCCAAGTAGACCCATTGGGACTGCTGTGGTTCTACCTGGGGTAAGGGGAATTGCTTCCCCTTGCCTTGGGCTGGGCCAGAGCCAGCGTGAAACTCATGCCGGATACAGCACAGGCCAGCTGGCCTGCCTGTTCCAGCACAAGTTAGGATTGCGCTGTAAAAGCGCAAAAAAATTTAACATGTGAAAAGAAGTCCCTAACTTTCTTCTTTCGTTAAATTGCTTAGGATACGACAATAACACGATAGGAAAAAAACAGTCATTACCTTCCTTCCTCCCAAAATTCTCTGTATTATTTGTCTGTTTTCTAATACAACCTGGCATTCATTACCCGTTGGATATCTTTAAAGTAACTTTTTAGAAAAAAAATTAATTTAGAATCTCAGCTCTCATGTGCTCCAGCTGCAAACGTGATCATCTCTCCATTCATTTCCCTTCAATTCATAACTAAATCAAACAATGTAGATCGTAGTTCAGATTCTTGCACAAACATCCCTCCTGCTTCTTCTTTTGCCTACTGTGAAAATCAAAACTTCTAGCTGCTTGAGCCCGGAACTATGGAAGAAAACTATGTACCTCATGAGGCAGGAAGTAGGAGGGCAGTAGGTCTGGCTCAGTTGGTAGAACTACCACCTTGTATGCCTGAAGGTCTGAGGCTGCCAGTTTGAAACAACTGGAAGTACCCGAGAACTGATGACACGCTGATATACTGATGAGCTGACCCTTGGTGGCAGAGAGGAGTTGCCGTCAAGTGGAGCGTGGGAGGCGAAGGCCAGAGAGAGGCCAGACTGGGAAGGAAGTCAGCTGGAACAAGTTCTATGAAAGACTAGAACTATTCAATTGTGAAAATCCCTACGGGGGTTTAGAACAGCCTGCCTATGTAAACCGCCTTGGATTAAAGTCTGAGGAGAAATCTGACGACCAAAGAAAGGTGGTATATAAATACCTGTATAAATAAATATAAATTAGCTGTGTATGAGGGGGATCTCTTTGCATTGGAAGTCACTCCCTTTCCTAGTTCCCAACAGTCCTTTATTGAGAACAATTGCACATCAGGTCAATTTATAGTTGAGATGCAGCATAGTTGTGTCTTCATGAAAATATGTTTTGGAGTAATACAATACGTTAAAGTACTGTATCTGCAAACACTAAATGTTTCATTGTTAACCATTCCAAGTTTGAAAGCAGTCCATTTCTAAGGGTTCAGTCCTATCCTCTTCCCCCCCCCCAAATGCAGCCACGCCACTGGAGCATGTGCTGAATTCTGCAGGGGGGCAGTCCCAGAAGTCTCCTCTGAGGGTAAGACTCTGGCCCCGGGACAGATCTACTTGGACCTGCTGCAGCAATTTTGTTGGCGCAAGTTGGCCCAGACGTGGGAAGGCCAATTGAGGCTGGAAAGGGGATAGGATATTGGCAGAGTTGCTGCCTCCAGTACCACCCCTTCCAGGTCTTGCTCCACCCCAGTTATGTCCCATCTCCTCCCTGTTCCACCCATTCTGCCCCTCCCTTCTTCCCCCTGCATTGACTTAGTGGCATCAGGGGACGTGATAGCTGTGCTGGTGGGCCACCACTGTGCTTGTGACTTATGGAGACCCAGCTCTTCCCAATGGTAGGTTGCATTTATGACCACCATAAAGCACCATACGCTGCCAGAACATGCGTTTTGTGGCGTATGGGCAGCATAGGATTGGGTTATAAGTTCCACAAAGCTGTGTGGTTCTTTCCTGCAAGTACCAGAGATTCATGCTGAGCTTGGAGAACATATGGCAAGAATCAAAAGTACAGGCTTGAAATTGTTCGTGCAGTCGCTGCAATTATGTGCTTTTATTTCATATGCTTTGTTGGAAAATAACACTGTCGTCAGGACATTGGGAGGAAGTGTATTCTCCAGAAGACAGATGACTCTGAGGCTACCTGTCTCAGACCTTTATTCTTGTCCCCTGTGACAGTGGTTCCCAAACTGGTGGGTTGCAACCCACCAGCCAGGGAAGCACTTAGGTCTGGCCCCTTAAGGGGCATGGGCAGGGGGGTTACAGTAATACAATCACCAGGATCACGCTGCTGCTGGGGAAAGAGGGGGGTCCTGGCTTACCTGAAGCCAGCGACAGGGTCTGGGAGGTGCAGGGAGCCCTGTGGGCACCTCCACAGAGCTCCCCAAGCCTGAAAATTTTTTAAAACTCATGATCAATACGGAAGCCACTTCAGGTTTCCAAACATGAAATCAGAAGTGACTTCCGATCATGATTTAAAACGAATTTTTTTTCCAGGCTTGGGGAGCCCTACAGAGGTGTCTGCAGGGCTTCCCTCACCCCCTGGACTCCAGGTAAGCCAGGAACCCCCCCCCTTTCCCCAGCAGCAGCATGATCCTGGGGTTCACATTGCTGCAATCCCCCTCCCCCACAAGCACTTAGGTGGTTCCTTCCTCCTAAGGAGGATATTGGGTACCACTGCTGTATGGTATTTGGAGGTGTCCCTACCTTGTTTTTCCCCCCTTCCCCTGCCCTTCCAATATGTAGGAACTCCCCCCATGAACTCTGTCAGCCAGCACACACATGCAAAGGGAATAGCTCTAGATTTCCCTGTTCCAAAGTCTAGGACCTGTACTACAAACCACTGCATGGCCGAGTGACCATGTGGCCAAACAACTGTGTACCTCCAAGCCAAACTCCACGCAACATGAAGCTTGGCAATGTGGAAGTTCAGCGATAACATGATAATGTTATTGCTGAATGTCCAGAGGTGGTAGAGTCACAACACTGTGCAGCTACAAAAGGGGTCCACACACTGGCACACAATGTTCCCTTACAGAGAACACTGCTACTAACAGAGATCTACATTTTTTTTGCTCTTGCTTTATTGTTAACAGCCAACTAACAGGTTCATGGGGAGCAATCGGAAAAAGGATATTCTGCTATATGACTCTTCTTACCCATGAACCCCTGGCCCCAACACTCCTCACCTTTTCTGCCTCATTGGGTTGACTCAGAAGCTTTCTGTAGAAAACTTTGGATACATTTCTAGGCTTGAAGAAAGGACAAGACACCCCCCCCCCATGCAGGAAAAAGAACAAATTGGCCCTGTGCAGGTAAACAAACTTTACCAAGTTTTATGGAAAAATAGAAGAAAAAAGTCAGAATCAAGGTATTGTCATATCTGTGACAAATATAGTCACCAGCACTGCTGAAAATTATGATGATACCTTCCATGGCCTTGAACCATAATCAAGTCTAGCTGCTGGTGCAATTATTTTGATAATTATGGGAAGTTTCATCCATGAGCAAACAGCATCAGTTACCACTTCAAGCATCAAGGTCTCAACTTTTAACATCAAGAGATTTACCCCAGTTTTGTACTGCATGTGCTTAGGATATGAACGAATTATAGGAAAATTATACCATAATCAGCACCCAACTGCTGTTACACGAATATGCATGGAACAAAAAAGAGACCCAGCTTACTATTAAATTACCGTCTGTTTTGATCTCTTCTTTCCTTGACAATTATCTAAATGTTCATATAAGAATAACTGTCAGAGTCGAGCTTCCACACAACCAGCGTTTTTGCAATTAAAATTACAGCTCTACCAAGAATGAGCAGGATTCATAATGATCTGTGCAACTGAAAACTACTTAAGTAGCATAATCAGAGCACTTAACATCCCTTGAGAAAAGAGGGCAGACCAGTTTTCCAAGTATAATGGATAGACCAGCGACTCCTCCAAGACCAAAATGCACAGAATTGCAATGTGAAAGGATGTGAACATTGTGAAATAATATGAAAGCCAAATGAACAGAAGTCTCAAAATATTTGTTCCCTTAAAATGCATTATGCTCTGTGTAGAGTATTAATTCTGCAAATTGCAAAAAGCAAAATGACTGGGGCATCCTTATTCAAGGCAAAGGCAAAACAGAATTAGCTGGAAGACAGTGAAAGAGTCTTCAGATTAGAATTGATTTGAGCTTGAGTGGCATTATTGGCCAAGCTTTAGTTAAGAACCAGCAGTGTAGTGCTTTCTCCAGTAGCATAGCTTTTGGCTCTGACGGCTAGTGGGAGGGGATGTTTATATGACACATTGGCCGCAATCCTCACCCAACTTTCCAGCACTGACATAAGGGCAATGCAACTCCAAGGTAAGGGAACAAACATTGCCCTACCTTGAGGAGGCCTCCATGACTGCCCCCCAACTGCAGGATGCAGCACATGCCCCTCTGCCACAGCTATGACAGTGCTGGAAAGTTGGTTAGGATTGCGCCCATTGTGGTGCCTTCAGTACTTACCATTTTGCTCCCCCCCCCCTCAGCTATGCTGCTGGCTTTTACAATAAAGACATCAGCCAACCAAAAGAAAAGTTTGGTTACTGTTCTAAATTGCACAGTGCAATGATGTGCAAGTGAGTTTTGTTGGCATCCTTCCTGCGCTTAGCCTATTACATCTTGGCTATGAGATGATCATGGAGCATAGAGGCCAGAGGCAGAAGGTGTAGCCAGACTAGGCTGAAGTTGAGTGCAAGTAAGTCGACCTGAAGACAGAGGTGGAAAGCATACTCAGGGCTTGGGTAGAAGGGAATCACCAGGGTCGAAGAGACAGAACAAGAAAGTCTGTATATTGAGGAGTGGCTTAGACTGGCTTGAATGTAAGCTTCACAAGTCTTAGGATTCAGTTGATTGAATCCATCTAGGCGTTGCCCCAGAAGGGCACAATATTTTCTCTAGGATGATAACCTGGCCTGATTTGCTGAAGGAGAGGCACAAGAGGTAAGGCACCAGAAACTGGCTGCAGGCAGACCCAGCAAGGCACAGCACACCTGAGGCCTTATGCAAACGAGCCAAGGAAGGCTGCTCTATTTTATGCCAATTGCAATCCTATTAAAATAATTGATTTGAATTGAATAATTGAATTGAATAATTCAAAAGGCAGGAGATATAAATTAGGACCATGGAGTAGAAGGAAAATGTCACCCCCATTTCCCCCTACTTTGTGCCTGGATTCCCTTGGATATTTTTCACCTTTAAAGCAAAACTTCATGTGATATATTCAATTTATAGAGGCCCAAGTAGCTAGCTAAGGGTGTCTTTTTTATTAACAGAAATCTGTTTTAGTATGTATGGGAGACTACATTCCATAAAACTGGATTCAAAGAAAGAGCCACAGAAAATAAGAGCCAATGCTATGACTTGAGCAATATGGCCAGCATAGCCGACAGTTTGACAATCTACTATTCAGTGGCTGTGAAAGGCTGTTAGAGGCTGAAATATCAGCAGTCTGCTCCTCTCTTTAGTGTCCCTTTGTCTGCAATTTTAGAATGTCATACAACTGAGAAAAGTGTTTCTACAGTTCCTTCCCTCAGTGTGCTCCCAAAGGTAAATATGCTTCTATCAATTTGCCACGCAAGTTAGGATTCCACAAATTGCTGCAACCTTAGATAATGAACAAAGTTAGGAGAAGCTTCAAGTTAGACATGTTTAGCTACTTGTAGGGATGAATAATGCAGGCAGAAACCAACTGCAGCACACTTATTGATGCTTGCTACTTCAGCCTGGGAGCATTTGTACATCGTAATGTTGTGAAATGGAACAAGAGGCACATATGTTTCATAGTTCCTGTTCTTCCCTCATACCATCCCATCAGAAGCAAAAATTAACATCTCCTCAGCCATGAGATGTACACGTTTCTCATCCAGGGGGAGCCTATACGTTTTTCAGGTGTGAGAGGTACAAACATTTTATTTCTTATGAGACCATTGTGGAGACCCAGGAATCAGGAAGTACCTGATGCTTCCTCTTTACTGTGTGACACTGTCATGTATGAAGGTGCTTTGTCAGGGAATGAGATGAGCACATGATAACTTCTTGCATTCTGGTCCTTCCTAAAAGGGTGCAGGAGGGGGAGATAAATTGTGTGGTATGTTTTTGTGTTACTCTTCAAGAGTGTGGTTTTTTTTTTTGTACTATCAAAAAACAGCGCAAGAATAATCCAGTTGTCTGTTCCTTGGGTGCCACACAGCTGACTTGGAAGGGCTCCAGTATGCAGTGCTGGATCCAGTGAAGCTGCAGTAAAGTTCTCCAAACTAGCTGATTTACTCATAAGTAAACTTTGCAGCCTATTGCTTGACATTACCCCCCCCCCCCCAAATGGTCAATGGACATCTGAATGTTAGTTCATGGGAACTCTGTATAATGTAAGGAATTAAAAGTGCTCAGATGGGACTAGCCAAAGGAGGATTAAGATGATGATCTACAAACCACATAATCTACAAACCAGCCTACTCACAAATAGTATGTGAAATTTTTGCCAAGTAATCAAGCTCCAATTCTCACTTCGCCTGATCTCCAGGTCAATCAGAGGGCAGAACCTTTCAACTCTGAACAGTTTCCTTTCTCAGCTGAGCTGTTGCTCAGCTCAGGCAGGCACCTATATAGTTGCTATACTTACTTTCCAGGGACCTTCCAGCCAAAGTTAACCTTTTATTCTCCTTCCTTCTGCTGCAGCCTGGTTCTGCTTGGCAAATGCTTGCAAAGAAGGTCTGTTTTTTGAAACACCAGGATGGGACCCTCCTTCCCAGGCTACAATTCAGTGCACCATTACTTAAGAATAACACCCATGGAAAGCAGTGGGTCTACTTCTGAGTAGAAAGGGCTGCAAATATATGCAGCTGCATCTCTCTGCTGTGAATTGAATTGCACACTCCCAGTTATGTGTTGCATGTTGTACGTAGAGCTTCTGGCTTAACACACCAGACACCTTGAAGGTGGATTTGATTCATGGTTCAACCTTTTCCACTTGCATATCCCTTGGCAGCCCATTTCCATAAATTGTACCCTTCCTATTAGCAAAATGTTTGTAATTAGTAAGACAAGCCCTCATCTCCTCCATATGAAAGCCCAGACTTCATGTATTCATCATATATTTTCTCTTTTCATCTGTTTGAAGAACAGAAGACTTCCTTTGCACTGTTTTGCACCAGAAGTATACTGAGAAATTCTGGGTGATCAATTTCCATATTATGTTTCAGCTTTTTTACTGTGCTGGTTTTCAATCACTGGTTCACAGATGAATTCATGACCAAAAACTAGCTATTGGTGGGGCTTTCACAGCCAACTAGCTACTTCACTTCCAGGCTGTGCATTCTGGAGCACAGCCTACCTTTTTCTGCCATTATTCCATTCTTTTTCAAGTACCCCTTAAGGTCCTTTTGAGTGACCCTGGGAGTACATGAATACCAGGTTGGGAAGCACTGGTATGTTGTGTACAGTGCACTTACTCTGATAGTGTTTACAAAAAGGTGGTGAAAGTACTGTATATCATCTGCATATAAATTTAATTTAATTTCCTCCTTCCCTACTCTATATCCTTGTATTCTAATACTATTCCTGATTCTATCAGCTAAGGGCTCCATCGCTAAAACAAGCAACATTGGGGATAAAGGGCATCTTACTCCTCTCTGAATTTGTATTTCCTTAGTATGACCATCATTAACTTTAATCATGGCTTTGCCTTCCTTATAGATTTCTTTTCAAACATTCAAAAAAAACCCTTCAAAACCAACTTTACTTAATACTTGATATAAATACCCATGATCTAACATATTGAATGCCTTATATACATCTAATTTCAAGAAGGCAAACCTTCCATCAATACTTCCATGATCTAAAGTATTAATAACATTCCTTATAGGGTGTCCAATGTATCTTCCCTTTACAAAACCATATTGATCCTCTCCTATTAACCTTGGGAGCAGTCTCTCCAGTCTATTTGCTAAGATTTTTGCAAAAATTTTATAGTCCTGATTTGCCAGGCTAATAGGTCTATAAGAATTAGGATCCACCAGGTCCCTCATTTGTTTCAAAATTATCATAATTTCAGTATTCCTCCAAGAATCTGGTGCTTTCCCTCCCCTCAATATCTTATTAAACAAACTCTGTAGTTCCGGAGCTATTAAATTTCCAACCATTTTATAAAATTCTGCCATCAATCCATCTAAACCTGGTGACTTCCTGTTTTTTAACTTCTGTATAACACTCAAAATTTCTTGTTGTGTAATATCGTCATTTAATACTAACAAATCCTCTTCCTTGATTTTATTGACTATAACTTCATCATATTGTTTCCCTTCCTCCGCTTTTGGTTCTTGGGAATCCTCTGGAAAAGTTGAGAGAATTAATGATAATTTTAGAGGATTTTAAATCATACTCTGGTTTAGGGGTAAATATTGAGAAATCAGAAATAATGTTTAGGAGGATAGAGTTAAAGGAACAAGAAGAAATAGCAAAGTTAACAGGTGTGAAATTAAGAGTTAAGCGAATTAAATATTTAGGAATAATAATAACAAAGAACCCCAAAAACTTAGTGGATGCAAATTATAAAACAACATGGAGGAAGGTACAAAAAAAATTAAATCAATGGAATAATAGATATTTAAGCATTTTGGGGAAGATAAGGGCAATTAAAATGTTCATTTTATCTAAGATGCTATATCCATTTCAGGTGCTTCCAGAGTGGATTCCCAGGAACCAATTAGTTATATGGGATCAAGAAATAAAAAATTGGGTGTTTGGGAAGAAGAAAGCTAGAATTTTAAGGAAGGTTGTATATTCACCACAGGAAGATTTAGGATGGGGATTGCCACATTTGGAAAGTTACTATGAAGCTTTCCAAATTAAGATGTTGATGGAAATAGATGTGAAAAATTTGGATAAATGGGTGAGATGGGAAGATACAATAAATAGAGGAGGAGGAGGTAATTTTGGAATATTTACACAGAAAGTGAAAAAGGAAATTAAAATTACAATAGGACCAAGACAGTTAGCATTAAAAGTTTTGGGGAAAATGCAACCCAATTGGATGCCAAAATTTTCTAAATGGACCCCACTTGAATTTTTAAGTGAAGAATTTAAAAATGTTGAAAAAAACTTTTTGGGAGAAGTTAAAGGAAAATGGTTATTTTAGAGTGAAGGATTTATACAATCCTCAGGGGATGTTGACTCCTATATAAGAATTATTGGAGAAAGTGGGAGGAAAGTACTGGTTAAGGATCTTGGCTTTATGTAATATTTTAAAACAAAGATTCTCCCGAGTTTTAAATGAAGAGGATACTCAATTTGAAAAATATATAGTCTTAAAGAGGATAATAAAAAGGTTATGGCAAAACAGTTATACAATTTAATGAATAAAGATAGAGACTATATGATTAGGTTAATACAAATTAAATGGGAAAGAGAGGTGGGAATGTCAGTACAGGAGATAGACAGAATAATGAAAGGAATATTGGAAATTAGAATGGAGAAATTTAGAGAATTGGAGATGAAATTAATATTGAAATGGTATAGGACACCTGCCCAACTGGCTTATATGATTAAGGGAAGGAATTCAAATTGTTGGCACTGTAGGAGGGTAAAGGGTTATTATGCCCATCTTTGGTGGGAATGTTCTAAGGTAATTGATTTTTGGCAATTGATATTTGAAAAGAATATCATGTAACCACATGTAACCATGTGGAAGAATTATGTAACCTTAAGCTGGAGCTCTCTGGGAAAATGTTATTTATGGGAGTTTTGGGAAATAATAAAGTAAAAAAAACATAATCAGGATTTATTCAAAGCTATGATTCTAGCTATCCATGCAGTTATAGCATATGGGTGGAAAGATGGATTGTGGAAAAATGGAATTGGTATTTATATGAATGGATACAATCAGACATAGTATCAATATTGAAACAGGATAAGACATGGGAAGATAAGAAAACCGAGATAAAAAAGAAATGGTTGAGATATATAAGATGGGTAAGGGAAGGGGGAGCCTATACTGTTATAATGGATAAAATCCAAAAGGTGTGCTTATGGCTGCAGATATAAATACTTAATGTTAATGGTCACTGTTCAAGGGGGAGGGAAAAGGGGGGGAAAAGATTATTGATGTATGATTATGTAAATATAAGTGGAATGTATACTTTAAAATTAAACATCAATTTAAAAAAAAAAAAGGTGGTGAAGACCAGAATTTAAAAAAGAATAAAAATGTATCTTATGATCTTTTACTGTGTTTTTAATAAATTAGAGACTACAGTTCTTAGGTAACAATTAGTGGTAGGTTATTTTTCAGGATCTGACCTCGGGTAAAATCAGACAAAACTATAGTCAGTTTAAGTTTAACCCCTGACTAAGTTTAACCCCTGACTTATCCGAGGGTCACAGAAAATTCCATGATTGTTGGCTCAAAACTTCCCCTCGACTTATCTGTGGGGTCGGCTTATAGGTGAGTGCCTGCGGTGCTTGAATTTGAATCTCACCTAATAACTAAACCAATTTAAGATCAAAAGTAATAATTTATGTGGTTTGTGGGATGTGGGTTTAGCTCACCACTTAATTATAAACATTCTACAAAAATTGATCTAGGAATGGAATAGTACCATGTGATCTGTGTAATTTGAGTTTGAGGCTTGGATCCTGAAAATCAGATTTTGAAAGCTCTCAGGAAACTGCTTATTATGGACTGAGGAATAAAAAGATTAAAATATAAATAAATTAAATTAGCATGCAGCCAGCTTGAAGCCCCTGAGCATAGGAAGAAGAGGCCAAATATCCTTTCACATTATAATGGTTGTGAGCAGTCTCTCTCTCTCTCTCTCTCTCTCTCTCTCTCTCTCTCTCTCTCTCGTGTGTGTGTGTGTGTGTGTGTGTGTGTGTGTGTGTGTGAGAGAGAGAGAGAGAGAGAGAGAGAGAGAGAGAGAGATAGATACTTGACTTCCTCAATTGGTGGCAGAAAAAAAAATGCATATAGCTAAAATTTATATGTATGCAAAATTACCTAACAGAACATTTCATATTCCCTGAGTTGTCCAATTTCCTGTGCAAATCATTTCCTAGAAAAATAAACACCGGCCTTAACAGGAACCAGAGTGTGTGCTATTAAGGATAAAGTGGACTAAATGACAATAGATATTCTCATTAGCCACAGTAAAAGTCAAGTAAGAAAGCACTGTTTTTATTATACGCGTATATCCCCATATGTTGTTATAAAGACAGCCCTTGAACTGCTTATAGCTCTTCTTTAAAAGGAATGGAGGATGTGTTATCAGCACCATTCAATTTATTTCTGTGAAGCCAGTTTTACACCAGATTAAACTCTGCTCTAAAAACATTTTAAAAGGTATAATTTAGAAGAAAAAACGAGGAAGGAATTTAAAACTGTTTCTAGACTGATACAGCTCATCCCATTCCTTTATGGTACATGAATGATACCACGTAATGAAATGTGACATTTTATTCCATATGTTTGTTTCTATAAGTAAGACAATAGGAGAACTGCATCCTGGTGCCCTCCCTTGCATCTGGCATTCTGAGGTAGCCTACTTATAAAATCAGGAGGTTACACATACCCACTGCACATTCCCACAAAAAGCTGCAAAAATAGTTAAGCACTCTGTATTCTGTTGCTGACTTCAGACATCCAAGTAGCATAAGACAATGCAATTTTCATTACTGGTCATAGGGTCCAGTCCTATTAAACTTTCCAGCACTGATGCAGCCATGCCAATGGGGCATGTAGTGAATCCTGTGGTGGTGGGGGCAGTCACAGAGGTTACTTCAGAGGTAGTCACAGAGGGAATGTTTGTTCTCTTGGAGCTGCATTGCAGCTGCACAGACACTAGAGAGTTGGGTAGGACAGGGCCCTTAGTTCTTCCCCATAGCACCATCTTTCTCCCAGTCTTGCTTAGACATCAGAAAGTCCCATCTAAAAACAGTCACTTTCAAAAATCTGGTTGAGGGTTATGTGGCACTGACCAAAGGAACAGGTCGGATTCAGGTATGCTACAGGGGATGCATGCCCAGGAAACACTTGTATTCAATAATCAGATTTAGAAGCAGAAGGAAATAACAAAAGGAGGTAATCTGATGGAATTTAGATTGCCTAGCAACAGGCCTGTGAGCAGTTCGCAAGTATCAGCAGAAGGAAATGTGCAACAAGATACTAAACATGCCCTTATAGCAAACAGAGAAAAGAACAACCCTGTCCCTTCAAGCCCAGATAAGGAGATGTGGAAAGGAGATGTGGTAAGACCATGTGGTAAGACTCTATAGCTATGAATATTTGCAGGCGGCAAAACATGGCACCAGTCCATGTATCTTTTAAAAGCAACACATGGCAATCAGCCCAATCGTACTTAAGTTGCCCTGCACCAATGCAGCAGCACTGGCGTGGCTTCCACTGCATCCCTTGGGGGAATTTTACATGCTGGAGGTCTCCTTGTGGTAAGGGGACAATTATCCTCTTGCCCCAGGATAAGGCCCAGCAGGCACAACAGGTCGACTCGGACCTCCACCAAATTCACGTTGATCAGAGTTGGCGGATCAGGCCCGGGAAGGGGGATAGGATATGGCTCATGCTGGTGCAACTGATCCTGCCCCCTCACAGCCCTCCCCCCACCCCTCCCTGCTCTTGCACAGCTCAGCACTGAACTAAGCTGCTCTAGTGGACACAGCTGTATGTGCCAGCACCAACAGGAAGGCTCCTCAGGCAGGCACACCATTGTAAAGTGCTTTATGGCACTTTTGCGATGGATTGCACCAGTGGAACGCATGCTCTACTGGTGCTAGTAACTGATTGGATAGGGCCAAAATATCCTAAGAATGTCAGTTCAGTTTGAAGGTGTGTAGAATATTACGGTATGTTTGAATTGATTTTTCCTTTACATGTTTTCTTGCTTATGGGGGTGGCCAATCTTGAGCATGTGATACTAGATTCTGGGGTTTAACTAGTATTTTTTTTTTTAATCATGCCATACATAGTTTCACAGACTATGTGTAGACAGCCCAACAGATTAGTCTTGGTGATGCAAGTGACGGGCCCTTTAATTTTTAATGACTTGTTATCGTGGAAAATGACTTCAGGCCATGCCAATAGAGAATGCCTATTTTCTGGGAATTGCCGCTTTGCAAAAAAAAAAAAAAAAGGTTTTTAAAAGATGGATTCTGTACCAAGTAGACACAAACCATAATACTTTCAAATTACCGAAGAGCCACCTTGAGTACTCTTTTCTGGAGTGGAGACGTGGGATATATATTCTGCAAATAAATAAATAAATAAATGTTGCATGATGAATTTTAAATAAATGTTTGGAAATGTCTAATGTAGCTTTTAAAAAACGGTATTTCCAGCAAGCTTTTTTTAGTGGCTGCCCATTTTGCTTCAGTTTTCTATAAATATGCAACATGCAGCAGGCAGATAAAACATTTAAAAGCATGGTGAGGCAATCATCAAGTTTTATTGCTATTAGAAGTACACAATATACCAATAATAGTTTTCCTGGCAACAAAAAATGGAGTCTTCGATTTTCAAGCTTGTTTAGTTTTACTGCAATTATTTCACAATATTCAAAACTCAATCCTGTTGTGTTTTTTTTTAAGTCATTTTCTTTGTTGGTCATGAAATGTGCTCAGCATCTGCCTTGCTGCATATGATTACAAGGGTAACCAGAGACTAATATTCCTTCCCAACTTCTTCATTTCCTTCCTACTCTGCTATCTTTGCAAATACATGGTCAGTAGCAAGAAGCAAATGCTGATCGAATCAGATAGATCATGTTTCATTTATGGCAGCATTACTTGAGTCAGAGATGCTATGTTCAGCTTTTCAATTCACCATTTTATTCACTCAAATACATGGAAAATGCATGTGTTGAACCCCTCTCACTCTACGGATGTGTGCTCCTGTATCTTTTCTAGTGATGACATGAGGGTTCCTGCTCCAAGACCTCTTCTTTACATGACCCATATGCTAAACTCTCTAAAAGTCTGCAAGTTCTGTGGTAAGGTATACAGCGTAACAATATAATGTATTATGGTGAGCAGCAGCTCAGGCAACAAGCTACCGCAGACACCCGCCTATAAGTTGATCCCACAGATAAGTCGAGGGCAGGTTTTGAGCAAAAAATCATGGAATTTTCTATGACCCTCAGATACATCTGGGGTTAAACTTAGGAGGGTATCTGACTATAGTTTTGTCTGATTTTACCTGAGTCCAGATCCTGAAAAATAACCTACCACTAATTGTTACCTAAGAACTGTACAGTCTCTTATTAAAAACATAGTAAAAGATCATAAGATACATTTTTATTCTTTTTAAATTCTGGTCTTCACTACCTTTTTGTAAGCACTATCAGAGTAAGTGCACTGTAAACAACATACCAGTAAAACAGTGGTTCCCAACCTGGGATTCATGAACCCCCAGGGTCACTCAACAGGACTTTTAGGGGTACTTGAAAAAGAATGGAATAATGCAGGTCATGCTCCAGAATGGCTTGCAGGGCTAGCAAGGCAGACAGGGAGGTAGCTAGTTGGCTGTGAAAGCCCCACCAGCAGCTAGTTTTTGGTCATCAATTCATGTATGAAACAGTGATTGAAAACCAGCACAGTAAAAAAACTGAAACATAATATGGAAAGTGATCAATCACCCAGAATTTTGCAGCACACTTCTGGTGCAAAACAGTGCAAAGGCAGAGTCTTCTGTTCTTCAAACAGATGAAAAGAGAAAACACTGTGATGAATACATGAAGTCTGGGTTTTCATATGGAGGAGATGAGGGCTTGTCTTACTAATTACAAACATTTTGCTAATAGGAAGAGTACAATTTATGGAAATGGGCTGCCAAGGGATATGCAAGTGAAAAAAGGTTGGGAACCACTGCAGGAGAACCAGGAATCAAATCCACCTTTAAGGTGTCTGGTGTGTTAAGCCCAAAACTCTACATATAACATACAACTTATAACACATAACTGAGAGTGTACAATTCAGTTCACAGCAGAGAGATGAGCTGCATATAGTTGCAACCGTTTTTACTCAGAAGTAGAACCACTGCTTTCCATGGGTGTTATTCTTAAGTGCAAGTATAACTGACCCCTGGGGGCTGGGGATAAGAATAGACCCTCAGTTTGGCTTTACTTGTCGTAAGAGGCGACTAAACAGCCACCGGGTAGATGGGACTCATCAGCCTGGGAAGGCAGCTCATCTGAGAGAAGGAAAACTCTGATCCCAAACCTCCACGGCCTTGTGGCTACATCCAGTTATGGAAAAGGCTTCAGGAGTCAACCTCGAGGCAAAATCCGGAGCCAGAGTCACTGAGGCAGTTCATGGCTGTACACAGTCACGTTCTGGCAACTCCTGCAATGCCGCTGGAACCAACCGTATTGGCTTCTGCCTTTCCATTGGACCATTTCAGTGACGTGGAGAGGGGGGATCTGCTGCATGGGTAACAGCCTATCCTCCATACCTACTTTACCCAGGCTTCGCGCACTGGAGAGGACACTCTGTTCCAGAACCACCATTCAGAGCGTGACACCATAGTCTTCCGAGACTGAAGGATGCCAACAACAACAAGTATAACTATATGTGCACTGAATTGTAGCCTGGGACTTGGTTTCAAATGGAAAGGAGGATCCCATCTTGGTGTCTCAAAAAACAGACTTCTGCCAAATGCAAAGCCTTTACAAAAACCCCACAATGGGGCCACTCGATTGAGGGAAGAACGTGAGGGAAGAGCATTCGTGTTGGGCACCGAGCCCTACATGAATTCTCTGGAGCCACGTCCCTCCCTCCCCGCTTCCTCCCCCGGCACACCTCCAGCCCACCGTCTCCCGCCTCCCCATCATGCCTCCTCCCCGGCCTCTCCCCCCATCCCCGGAATGCCTCCTCCCCACCTCCCCCCTGCCCCTGCTTATCTTTTTGTGGCTCGGCGGTCCATGTGACCACTGAGTAGCGGAGGCTGGGTACTCGGCTGGTGCTAGCCCAGCACCAGCCAGCACCGGGCTATCATGGGTACTCACCTGGCAGCAAGCCTCACAAATGTGCCTTATGACATGTTTGCAACAGTGCACGCGGGTGGTAAGCCAGTGTGTTGTGCCCAGGCTTGGGCTCTGAGACCACAGTCAGTTTCTCGCAGCCTAACTTGTCTTAGACTTGTGTCAGCAAAATAGCTGGCATAGATCCGCGGAGATCCATTGGGGCAGTTCCCTTTCCTCAGGGTGGACTGCCCCCTCTCAGTTTACAGTGCATGCTCCATTGGTGCAGCTGCATTGGTGGGAGGGTAGGATTGATGGGGCAGGGGAGTAGGACATAAATCTGTAGTCAGGTCTCCCATCCCTTTTAATGTTTGCATAAAGCAGGTGCAAGGGGTCTCAGGTAACACTGGGATCACAAGGGAGGGTTCAAACTTCCTCCATCTCTTATGATAATTTTACCCCCCTGAAAGCTAGTGTTTGCTCTGTTTTCCCTAATGAGACAAATACTCACTTGGGTGAATTTTTTCTGGAAAAAATGGGGCAGAACAAGGGTTGAGCCTGCCCTTCCCAGCACCACAGTCCTGATCTAAATCAGGCCCCATCATGATAGAAAGAAAAAAATAACAGCTGTTGAGATTTGGATAGTTCTTTCATATGTACTCTTCATGTGTTTTGATATAATATTTTCAAAGGAAATATATTTTATTCTGACCAGCTGAAACCTCTGATAGCCCCTGTGAAGAAGAAAAAAAAACCAGCAGATGAATGATGAAACTTACAAGACTGTCACTGGCTGAAAAGCACAAGGTTTTTCTGCCACCTTGTCAGTTTCACTGGAGACTAGAGTGAGGATGGTGAAGGAAATGTGGTAGAGAGGGTAGGCAGATGATACAGAAATAACTCTTATAAACCATATCATGACTGGATTGCAACCAAATATAGTCACAAGACGTTATAAGTTTACATCTGGGAAAGGCAGGTGAACCAAGAAGTCTTCTCTCACAGTTGCTGAGGGAGGTGTGCTGACATTTTAAGAAGGAAAAACATGGTCTGCCAATGCTAAGCAGGGAAGTATCCCCAAATGATGATTGAAGTGCCCAAAAATACAGGTGTACCTTCGGTCTGTATAGTTTTCTTGCAGGGCTGATTGGGAACTTTGATAAGCTACAGTTAATTGGCTAGGAGATTGGAAGTGCATGTCTACTCAGAAGTAAACCTCTGAGTCATTGTGTATAATGGGACTTGGGGCCCAAACTTTTCCAGCTTTCTAGCACTGATGTGCTGCATCCTGAGGTGGAGGGGACAGTCATAGAAGCTTCTTCAAGGGAATAAATGTTCCCTTACCTTGGGGCTGCATTACGGTTGCATCAGTGCTGGAAAGATAGATAGGATTGGGATCTCTGCCTAAAAAATATGTATAGGACTGCAGTCAAAATAAGCCAGAAGAAACAGAATACAAACTACTCTTGAATTTGATTTCTTATCTATGAGCTGACAAGATATGAATGTATCTACCAGGTGGGTTGTTACACCTTAGTGCAGGTGGTTTCAAAGTGTGCGTTGTGACACCTTAGGGCAGGGGTGTCAAACATAAGGCCCAGGGTGGAATGTGGCCCCAGGAAGCAATTTATCTGGCCCCTGTTATAATTGAATTTTCCCAGCATGATAACTGGGCTCTCTCATATCTTGAAATTATGAACAAGCTTTGCACATTTTCTCTTCTGTCATTTGTGGCTAATTCTATGTGAGAACAAAGTGATTATTTCTGGCCATCATCTGCTTAATGATGTCACTTTCTGCTTAATGATGTCACTTCTAGCCCTCAGCAGGTACAATGAATGCTAACTTTGGCCCTCTGTATGAAATGAATTTGACAGCGCACCATGGGATGTTCCCAGTGGCCCCTCCAAATGGTTCTCCTGGGCACCACCATCTTGGGTCTCATAAGATCTTAAGAAATTTGGGCACTGCCACCTTGGACCTCGTGAGATCCAAGATGGCGGCACCCAGTTGGGCCAGGAAAAACAGACTGCTGGGGTGTTCCAACCAAGATACGTTTGAGAACCACTACCTTAGTGTAATCAGTTAAGCAGATAAATACTATCAACAAATATGGGCTAATTTTACCACAAACATATAAAAGGGGTTGCATCTTCCACCCCAACCTCATCACCCATAATTGAGACCTTGATGCCTACCTAGGAATGCAATCACATCCTTTCCAAAAAAGGACTTCTGACTGCAACTTGACAGCTGCACCTTGGCAGTATCATCTTTCAACCACAGGTACCTAATGAGAGTTCTTAAATGACTGGTACTTTGGAAAAATATTCATTACACATGACAACAACAACAAACTCTCAATATTTGGGATAGTGGCAGGTTGTCAGCTAAGGAATGGTTTCATAATAATTACCATTAAGACACCTAAAACACAAGAATTTAGACAGAATGTTCACCATGAATCAAGTTGTCAGTCCGGTATATTGAAATTTTAACACAGATCTCCCATTGGTGCTGTCAGAAGTAACTAAAAATATAGTATGCCTCCTTACCTTGAAAGCAGATAATATTTTGTATTTGACTATTTTTATGATTGCATTTTCCTTTTGCCTGGTAAGACAAAACACCCTCGTGCTGTTCTAATGATAAACTTAATTGAGAGAACTTTGTGTGCCTTTTAGGGCACCTACCTCCAGTTTTCTCAATGAGACTTTTTAAACAGAAAGACTCTTTACTTTAGATTGCAGACATTTCTGAAATAAATACCACTTCATCTGTTTCAGAATGTTTGCCTGTTCTGTTGACATTAATTAAAGATGGCTTGCCTAACTTTTTTAAGAAGGAAGAGCTAGTTAAACAAGCACTTATTTGTGGCAAATCAGATGAAGAACAAAAATGCATGTGACCGCTCCAGAAAAATATAGCTAGGAATAGGTTTTAGTGAAGTTCCAAGTCTAAATGCTGGAGAACCTGAAAATTAAGGCTAACTTTTCTGCATTAAAGTGAATGATGTCACTCAAGATCAGGCCTGAAAACTTGGCCCACCTGGCTTTGGATTCATCCAGCCCACCAGGTGGTGCAATCGTTGCCAGATGTTTGACAATGCCCTATTTTTGCAGTTCCAGGCAGGCAGCAAAGACAGGCTTGTTTAGTGCTTAGTGATGGCTGGTGGACTGCATTTAGCTAGTTAAAGAACATAAGAAGGCCCATACTAGATTGGACCAAGAGCTTATATAGTCCAGTGTCTTGTTTCCCACAATGATCACCTAGTAAAATGCACCTAGGAAACTGCCAAGCTTCCATATGAAGGCAATATACCTCTTCCACTGTTGATCCTAGCAACTGGTATAGAGGCATATTGCCACTAGGAGTGTAGATGGCATACAGCCATCTTGAGTAGTTGTGTCCAGATTGCAAAGGTAATTAACAACCTGAGAAGAAAATAGATCCTACCTCTGCTGGCATAAAAAAAACAAAACACCAATTGCTTCATATCTGTGGTAGAGATAAGCTTCCCCTTGGTTGGAAGAGGTTATGTGAAAGCCAAATCACCAAAATCACAAATAACGCAAAATTTAACTCAGAAATCATGACAGAGAAAAGCAATGCTAAGGAGCTCAAACCACATGGCTGTGTGACAGGAGCTCCTTGCCACAGGTTGTGGTGATGGCATCTAGCCTAGATGCCTCTAAAAGGGGCTTAGACCGATTTATGGAGGAAAAGTTCGTCCCAGGTTATGTCATGAGAAATTGGCTCTCTCTGAATGCCAGATGCAAGGGATTGGCAACAGGTACCTTGTTGTCTTCTGTGCTCCCTGAGCCATCTGATGGGCCACTGTGAGATACAGGAAGTTGGACTAGATGGGCCTTTGGCTTGCTTCAGTGGGGCTCTTTTTATGTTTATGTTCTTATGACAGTTGAGCATCTCTGGTATAAAAAAAACCTGTCTTCATGCTCTAGTTCCCACCTGAAGCTTTTCTGCTGGGAATGAGACCTATAGCCCAGTCCTAAATACCTGTCCACGCTGCAATACAGAGACACTGAAACAGTCTCCGCTGTATCCAGCACAGAGGCTGGTGGAGATCCCCTTCCCCAGGGTAAGCCCAAACAGCTGTTATGAGGCTACTCGAGTTTGCACTGGCAAAATAGCTGGTAAAAGTCTGAGCAGTCCTGTGTTGGAAAATCAGTCCCAGGAAGGGGGATAGGATATGGCAGTAGCCATTGAAACAGTTCCCGTTTCCTTTCTGAGCCTAATACCCTTCCCCACCTTCCCCGTGCCATTAAACCCCCTCCCTGCCTCAATTCCCCTGACCTTCTGCTGGCTCCAGTGGGCATAGGCTTTCAGGTGGTGCTGTCAGGCCAGTGCAGGCATTTGTGCCAGCACCACAATCCTTTGCACTGCCACAATGTGCTTTATGGCACATTTGTGACAGTGCATGCACTCATCCTGCCAGCAGTACCTGGCTTAGGATTGCACCGCTAGTCACCATACGGAGCATCCTGAGGCTAACTCACTGAGCCCTCTCAGTTAAAAAGTAGGGAGGCACATCCCTACATACACAAGACTGAACCTGATCATATGGGCCCGTAGCAACTCACACCTGCGGCCATCAGCTTTGTAACGAACCATCCTCTTGCAGACAAATGGTATTTGTCTCCAGCAATAAGCATATACCAATTAATATAAATAATATAATGGAAACTTATAGTGAGCATTCGTTTGTGGCAGTTCCCTTGAAGTGCTTCGAGAAAACATGACCTACTTCAGTGTGCTTGAAAACAAGAGCTGGTTGATTTGCTATATTGCAGCTCGCTAGTTGATATGCAGTTCATGTCTATGCTCTTCTCAGAACAGACATTTATATCATGCAATGAAGAATTCATGCTTCAGGGGCACAGAAGCACACACACAACAAAAGGGGAAGCATGGTGATATGAGATAATACTTTGGCTCTGTGTAATGATACTCAAGTACATCCTTTGGAGTAGCGCTTGGCCTGCCAGGCCTAGAATTGAAGCATTCAGACTGATATGACGGTTGCTCTGGAATAAGTAGAGAAAACTATTCATAACTAGCAATTTAAAAATCACGGTGCTCTTCAGTCTGTCGTTTGCATGGCAATCAGGATATCTTGCAGATTCCACCTGCATTTTCTTTCTTTCCTGTCAGTCTTTTTCCACTCTGAAATGTAAATAACATGCTTTGGGATTTCTTCACAGAATCCCTCCCCCTATGAGCAGTGCTTACCATTCCATCATACCGCTGATCTGGCACAGCAGTGCCGCTCATGCCAGGCAAGTGCCGCTCATGCCAGGGAAGGCTTTTCCGATGTGCAGCGGTCTCCAGTTTGGAGATCACTGGTCTAAATGCTTGTAAGTGAGCATTTGAAGCAATATAAACCACTGTTTGATTTTGTTCATACCTGGAACACAGTCCACCATCACACTACTAACATATTGTGTCAGCTGTGTCTTCTCTCAAACCCTGGATCTGGCCCACAGGCCAGGGTTTGGAGAGACCTGATTTAGACAGTGCTTTTTAACAGAGCACTTAAATGATTCACTTGTGATTATGTGCTATATGATGCCTGACTTATGTTCACTGAAATGCCAGTAACACCAACTGGAGAGGAGGGTTATGTAAGAACTGGAATACAGTGAAGACAGACAGCTCAAAGTACAAGACACGGCATTCTGTGGCACAGAGCCTCACTGATTCTGCTAGGATGAGACAGATGATTCTAGCATCCCATGTTTCTTTTGGCATCCCATGATACATCTTCTCTATTTAGGTTTCTCCTTTGTCTATAGGCAGCACAGGGTTTCCCCTGAGAAATTCCTCAGGAAGCACAAAGGGAAAATGCATAAGTATGATGTATGTTTTACATTCTGCAATTGATACATGCAACACCCTTGCCATTTGTGGAGTCTAAAATAAAAGAATTCCTACCCCCCCCAGGGGGGTATCCCCAGGGGGGTATCCCCTGGGGACTGGGGATAAGAATAGGCCCTGAGTTTGGCTGTACTTGTCGTAAGAGGCAACTAAACAGCCGCCGGGTAGATGACTCATCAGCCTGGGAAGGCAACTCATCTGAGAGAAGGAAAACTCTGATCCCAAACCTCCACGGCCTTGTGGCTACATCCAGTTATGGAAAAGGCTTCAGGAGTCAACCTCGAGGCAAAATCCGGAGCCGGAGTCCCTGAGGCAGTTCATGGCTGAACACAGTCACATTCTGGCAACTCCTGCAACGCCGCTGGAACCAACCGTATTGGCTTCTGCCTTTCCATTGGACCATTTCAGCGACGTGGAGAGGGGGGATTTGCTGCGTGGGTAACAGCCTATCCTCCATACCTACTTTACCCAGGCTTCGCGCACTGGAGAGGACACTCTGTTCCAGGACCACCATTCAGAGCGTGACACCTTAGTCTTCCGAGACTGAAGGATGCCAACACCCCCCCCCCCAAAAAAAAAAACACACAGAAGACACTGTAAGTACTGTAGGTAGGGTTCCACTAAAGTGGCCCCTGTTTGGACTAGCGCTTACGGTTCCATCACAATGCTGACAAGAAGCCCACCCAATTGTTGCAGTGTGGCACTTTGGGCAGTCATGTCTGTAGCTCATTGCCCCAGCAGGCTTTGTACCCATATTTCTGGGCACTGTGCAAAGGGTTGCACTGCAGCAATCAGGTGGGCTTCTTTTGAGCATCACGCCGGAACAGTAATTGTTGCTCACAGTTGGGAGGGCTTCAGTGTTGTGCCAGATGTGGGCCACAGGCTGTAGTTTAGCAAATGCTGATCTAGATAATACATTATCTGGCAAATATTAATTTATCAGGCAGCAACTGTTGGTAGTTGAGAATTCTCAAACACTATCCAAAATATCCAAAAGGGTCTCAGAAGCTTTGCTCCTGTTTAGAAGAATGATGTCCATCATCTACAAAGCGCCTTGTGATCAAGTCAAGAACAGCAGAATGCACACGCTCAGTAATTGACAACTTATAAAATCAATGGCCCATTCCTGTCACTGAGCTGCACTCACTTTTGGGCAGCACAGCCAAACTTACAACATCGCAAAACACTACGTGTTATTTCACTGTACCCAGCTGCTGCCAGAAACAGCAAGTGGTACAGCCTTCCCAGATCCCTCTGTTCCAGAACGTCAGTGACAAGTGTCAGCCATGGGCAAGGAGGAGGATGAACCAGGAAGGGAGGGAATGGATCTGGTGGATTCAGGACTTAGACCTGGAAGATCCAGGTTCAAATCCTCACTCAGCTATGAAAATTTCTGGGATGACCTTGGGTCAGTCATAGTCTATCAGACTCACCTACCTCACAGGGTTGTTGTGAGCAGTGGCATCACTAAGGGGTGCGGGGGGTGCGAGCCACAGTGGGTGATGCGAATGGGGGGGTGACGTGCACTGGGGTGACACGCTAAAATCGCGGTGGTTAGGCGTAACCACATTATGTTATATACCGTTGGATGTGGAATTTCGAGTGGAATACAATGCAGTAAACAAGAGTGAAATATCACCTTTCTATCAAAGGTTGTGGCCAAAAAACCAGAGAACAAAAAATGCATGGAGCCCTATGGAAAATGAAACTGAGCATTATCGCGCGTTTACTTGTGAGTAGGCAAACTTGCCTTAGTCTGTCAGAAAGACCAGGCTGAGAGGAATCCAACGACACCAGAATGGTCCTGATCCAATGAAGGCAACCCCCAAAGACACCTGAGAAGGAAGTCCCTCCCTCCAAGCAGACAAATGTATTAAGCCCTATGGAAAGTGAAACTAAGCCTCATGGTTGCATTTACTTGCGAGTAAGCAAACATGCCTTGGCTGGTGGTCAGGCCAGGCAAAGTGGAATGTGAAGCCATCAGAATGGTCCTGAGCTGATGGTACTGGAGCTCAACAAATGCTCCAGAAGGCAGCCTCCCCTCCCCCCCACACACACACTAAAAAGGATCAAAACAGAGGCTTCAGCTGATAAGGTGAACTTTTTGAGACTTGCAAAGCCAAGTGGATCCTGACAGTGATCTAGTTTAAACAGAAGTTTTTAAATTGAACTGGGCAGTGGGTAGGACTGAAAGCCTTACTGATTTTGGAGGGGGGGGGGTGGTGTTATTGCAGGCAGGCTATAAAGGAAACTCACTTGGTGGAACAGGGCTGGCTTCTGCTTATTTAATTATTTGTTTTACTTTAATTATTTATACTTATTATTTTAATTTGCCTGATGATGTCACTTCCACCATGACATCACTTCTGGTGGGTCTTAGACAAATTGTCATTCTAAAAAGTGGATCCGAATGCTAAAAGTTTGAGAACTGCTGCAATAAGGTGTTAGTAAGTTGACACCCTGGGGGTGGGGTGACACCACTAGTGACCAAAATCACAGTTTGGAGGAATAATACCATCATGTTATATATCAATCAATGTGTAATTTCATGCAGAATGTGTTCTATCTTTGTTCTATCAAAAGGTTCAGCCAAAAAACCAGTGGGAGCAGAGTGATGGTACATCACCACACCCACCACCTGGGGTGTTGCCCCGCCCACTGCATGGGGGTGACACGCTGGCATCCCGCACCAGGTGATGCGAACCCTAGTGACACCACTGATTCCTGGCTCACCTGGGCCTTCTCCCCCCTTCCAGAGACTCTCCTGGCTCCCCCTACCTTCCTATAAGTAGCACCCCAGTCTCACCTGGGCTGGAAAGCCCCTGGAAGGACAAGTCACCTTCATGTGCCCTATGAATGTGTCATGCAAAAATTCAAAGAAAAACTCTTCAGGTAATAACCCTTTCCCAGTTATTTACCTCTAGCCTAGGCTGGTCTCTAGTGATGCCACTGGTTGTGAGGACACAAAGAATGGAGCAACTATGTATACCACACTGAGCAAACCTCTGCCATGCATTCACTAAGTGACCTTAGGGAAGCTGCTCCCTTGTATGTAATGTTCTGGAAATTGGAAGGGGAACTGTTTTTGCTAAACTCCCTCTCCAAACTTAGTCTACAGAACTTATGCCCGCTTTAAGCCTATTAGTCCCTTTGGCTCAAACACATACAAGACTACTGCTGAACTCCAACACCTATTCAGGTGGGTCCCCATTCATTTCAATATTTTCTTTTTCATCTGTTAAACTTGATGCTCTCATGGTAGGTGACTGCATTTGGGGAAATGTTACAGACCTGTAATTTTAACAAGCTACTATGTATGGTATATTCTTTTAATGATAGTATATGGGACTTACTCCTGGGTAAGTGTGAGTAGGATTGCAGCCTAAGTTTGTTAAAAATTTTCCTACTTGATGATGTCACTTCTGGTCATGACATCACTTCTGGTGGGTCCTGACAGATTCTCATTCTAAAAAGAGGGTCCCGGTGCTAAACATGTGAGAACCACAGCCATAGATTACTATGTTGCCAACCAAAGCTAGTGCTATACTGCATGGTCTGTTTTGGTCTACTTGATGCTGTCTAAGACCTGGCAGGAGCTTCTAGGTTCTGAAGAGCAATCAAGAAGGAGATGGTGATAGTTGAAGCTCCTGTTGGCTGTCAGCTGATGCAAATTTTGCCCACTACCATCCTTTCCAGAGTCCTGAGAACAATCTGGAAAAGGTAGATGTGTATGCAGGCTAATAGATTGACATGCTAATGAACACTCTCCAAATGTAGTTTAGGGCCTCTTGGGGCCTGGACCACCTCTGGCCACTATTATAGCTTGCTGGGTCCCTCAGTCAAAGATTCTATCACCAGCATCTTAACTTGCCAAAAGACTGAATTCAATGGAATTTAAGCAACCTTTGCAGGATTGCAACCTGCATGGATTGGAATGAACACATAGAGAGTCATGAGGCATGGAAGTTGAATCCTAATGTAGATCAAAACCTTTTCATATACCTTATTGCGCATGGAATGATACATAACGAAATGCTTCTGGGAAGTTTGGTGTGTAAATATTAGTTTGCATAATTTACAGCTAGGTAAACACAAGCAAGAGGAGATTAATTCAACCTGTGTCCTGTTTGCTTAGCCAGACTTCAAGCTTTCTGGCTGTTATAATGTTTTATGGTTGGGTGGCTGCTGGTGGAATGCCACAAACTGCAGAATGTTTGGTTCTTCCAGTTCTGAGCTGTTTGCAAATGCGTCAGCAAACCAAAAGCATGAAACAGGTTGAAAGATAATTAAAAACGAAGAGTTCAGTGACAGCATAAAGACATTCTTGGTGTAAATGTTAGCTACAGTGTTTCCTATTCCAAGGATGGGCCTGAATGCTGCGATAAGTTGCTACAGCACTATTCTAAGTACAGGTCCAAACTTCCTACCTGTAGATTTGGAAGCCACGGTTTTAACTAACCATGGGTTCCAAACCCACAGTGGAAGACAGACCTGAACTCTCTGATGCCAATGGAGATGCATCCATTACCCTTTATAATGGGGTTCCAGTTGTGTTGGGAGTCCCTGTGGGTTGGAACCCGCAGATTTCCTTATTCATGGGTTTTCTTATCTGTGCGTGTGTTCGGGAATAGCAAGCACACAAGCTATGGATGTGTGATGAAAGGTGGCTCCTACTACTTTGTGCTAATTCTGGGCTGTTCAGGTGAAAATGCCTATTGATGCATTCTATGCCCCCACTCCATAAATCTTGGACTATGCCTCTGTTCTGTGCCCTGCCTGGATGTTCTATAATTTGAAGTCAGTGGTGTTGTGGAAAGACTGCATAGCCAGATAGAATTTTTTTCTTCACCTTTGGAGATGCCAGGTACTGAATGTGACTTTCTGTATGAAAAGCAAGTATCCTACAAATGAATTATGACCCCTTCCCTCACCAGCCTGACAGTGCAATCCTGGAGACAGTTACTTGGGAGTAATCTCCATGGAAAGCAATGTGAGTCGAGAGACATAGGACTGCTCTTTTAATTAAGCAAAAGTAGTTATGCAAGTTTAAAAATCTTAGGGTTTTTTTTAAATTCCAGTATTTGCAAATCAAAAGGGGTACAGAGGCACATGGAAGGCTGTCCAAATTTGAAAGTGTAATAGTATATCTAAAAATGTAGTATATAGGACTATTGACAAACATTTCCAGTTGTTTTTTGCCCAACATTTGGACATGCTCAGCATATTTGGTGCTGCCCGCCTGCTCATCCCCTCCCTGTGATGTGATACCACAACCTGCTTCTGAAAGTTTCTAACGTGGTTTGCTGTGTAGCACGGAAATCTGCTGTTTGTCCTGAGAAACAAACACTTCTGTGGGTGCACAGAACTAGTGCTCTTTGGAAACTGGGCATTACAAATCTGCTTAGAGAGGGAACTGGGTATTTGTCTGCTTAGAGGTTTGTGTGTAAATAAGAGATAACGACTGGCATCTCAGTGATGGACAAGCAAAGTCTCAAGGGAATTGAGCTCAGAGATACTCCTGGCAACCTCTTCTTGTCACACTTATCATTGAGGATATAAACATTTGTTTCCCATTTGCAGTTGGCAGGACTTCATATTCTGTTATGGTCAACAGAGTGATCCTTTAAGAACGGAGTCATAGTTCAGCGGCAGAGCACATAAGTGGCACACAGGCCCCAGGTTCATTCCTGGAGGCTCCAGGTAGAGCTGGGGCAACCTGCCTGAATTCTTGGAATACTGCTGCAGTCAGTGACAGCAATACAGAGCTAGACAGACTCAATCTAAGACAGTGCTATGTGGTTTTTCACCCTTATGATGACTTCCTTAGCCTGTGGCACAGCTAGCCTCCTAAAGATGGACAATAAGCTCTATTATCTCTCTTAGCCAGGAACAAAGAGGGGTTGGCTGCCTGTCACAATAGCATTAGGTTCCAGGCAAGAAAGCCTTTCCCTGTAGATCCCAGGTGAAATGTTTATCTAGGCCACAGCATTGAAAGACCTTGGCTCTGATCAACAACATGTTTTTAGCAAGGGCCATATTTTGAACTAAGGAAAGCTGAAGGGCTAACAGCATTCACTACATATACTAATGACCCAGGCTGAGACACAGCTGAGGAGTTGTTTACCTCCTTCTCAGCATTAACAGCAGCAAGACCATCACAGCGTAAAAGCCCACTAGCCCCCCTGCTACTGGTCACACCTCTTACCAATTGCCTGTTAAACAAGGTTCCCAGCCTGGAATCAAGTCTGTTGTAAGGGTGGAAGTGGGTGCCTAATTCCTAATCAGGCTCTTTGCTACTGTTTCTGCTTCCACGTGCAATAGAAAACATGAGCTGTGTTTTCTCCCCCCAGAACAGGCTTCAGCCAGCTATGGGCCAACCACAGTGGTAGCCAAAATGGCTCCAACATATCTCTGAATAAATTATCTCTACTCTGAATTTGCTTGACTTTCCTTTGAGTTTTAGTTTTTGTAAGCCACCTTAACCAATCGAAATACTTGAAGCCGCCTAAAAATGCATGAAATAAGTGAAACAGGCTGGGGTCAGGGGAGTGGGGGAGACAAAGAGGGAAAAGGTGGCTGTGGTGAAAGAAAGGTCCAGGGGATGCGATAATGTATGTGCGATTTTAAATGAGCTTGCAAGAGTTGGGCTGCAGGCTAAGCACACCAAATACCTTGAGATTCACTTCCCAGTAAACATGCATAGGTTTGAGCAGTTAGGGCACAAGCCTAACCAGGTCTACTCAGAAGTAAGTCCTATTTTGTTCAGTGGGGCTTACTCTCAGGAAAGTGTGGTTAGGATAGCAGCCTTAGTTTCTTTTTCCCCTCAATGACTGTGTGGGTGGGGTCTCTCGCTCTTTGCCTTCCGCCACTCAGTGTGTATAATGGAGTTGTTCAGAAGTTCATGCTTCCTTGCATGTAGAGTTAACAAAGAGGTCTGTTGTTGAACAGCCATGTGGGGCACTGCATGCTGAACCAGTAACCTCACCCCCCCCCACCAATCCTGCGACCGCTTTCTAGGGCAGTAATTTTCAACTGGTTTGCCATGGTATGTAGGTGTGCCATGAAAGATCTGCAGGTGA
This sequence comes from Tiliqua scincoides, assembly GCF_035046505.1. Lineage (NCBI taxonomy): Eukaryota > Metazoa > Chordata > Lepidosauria > Squamata > Scincidae > Tiliqua > Tiliqua scincoides. The sequence goes on along the minus strand of NC_089827.1, from coordinate 21,762,048 downwards.
GCTGTGTGAGTTTGGAGCACAGTAATTGAAAAGCACTGAAAAACTCATCCGGGTTCTGCATCTCTGTTTCTTGGGCAACTGTCTGTGTAATGAATTGACTCTATTAGCGGAGAAAGAGGGACAGGCAATTTGTTGCTACAGACAGGTGCTCTAGAAACAGAGCCCCAGAACTCGGATAAGTCTCCTGGAAGCCGGCTGTGACATCACAAGAGACAAATACCAAACAGAAGGCCATAGTGATTAAAGTGCCATGAAAAGAAAAACATTGAAAATTGCTGCTCTAGGGATTGCCACAGGAGGATAACAGAATACAGTGCTATCTTCTCCACTGTGTATATCCTGGATGGACCATGGAGTTTCTTGTCTAGAGGTCCAAAATGCCAGGCACTGGAACCTGCTCTGAACCATCCCTCTTCACCCATAACTCTGGATGTACATGCAGTATTTCTCTTAGACTGTATGCTGAGGCAAGTCATCCCGGGCTTACAGACTGTTTTTGCGGAGAGCAGAGCCAAGAACCACAGAATGCCATCTGATTGCTTTGCTCTGCCTCTAGTATTATACAGCATCCAAAAAGAGCTCAAAACAGACCAATCTTTGCCCTACCCCATAATTAGCAAAGATTCTTTTTTCTGGCATAAAATATAGAGGAAACTGAGAGGAAAGGTTTAAAAATAACACCAGGGAGAAGATCAAGATGGCATGGCTGGTCACAGCATAAAACACAGACCTGCCCATACTGACTCCTAACTACACAGAACCTTGCATACAAGTCCAGCAACATCAGCTATGCAGGAAGTCGAGTTGGCAGTTAAATATTTGCCTTTGGCTTTTAGAATGAGAAGTGACAGGCTGAGTGGGTCTGGAAGCACATCAACCTCTTCCTCGAGTCCAGATTTTCTATATCCAAGATGCCTCAAAATCTTTTTAGTCCATATCACCTGTACTGGTGATATTTTAGGAACTGATTAGGGTGGAATCTTCAGCGATTTTCTCATTTCAACTTTTAATGATTATGCTTACCCTGTTCTATGCTGCTTCAGGAGCTACCTTGGCAACCATTTGATCCATTGACCACATGTAATCTGCTCATTACACTTCAAGAAGGATATTGTAGAGCTGGGGAAAAGTTTTAAAGAGGGCAACCAAAATAGTCAGAGGACTGAAGCACCTTCCTTATGAAGAAAGGCTATGAGGTTTAGGGGTTTTTAGCTTGGAGGAGAAAAGGCAATTAAGGGCAAACATGATTGATAAAATACATACCATTATAAAATTATGCATTCTGTGGAGTGAATTAACTTTTTCTTCCTCTCTCACAATATCAGATCATCCAGTGAAATTTATGAGGGGAGATTTAGGATGGGCAAAAGGAGGTACTTCTTCACACAGTGCATCACTGTGGAATTTATTCCCACAAGGTATGGTGATGGCCACTAGTATGGATGACTTTAAAAAGGGATTGAGAAAATTCAGGTAGGCCTGCTGTACCACTCTCTACTAGTCTTGATGGCTGTGACCTACGTCAAGGTTCCATGGCAGTGTGCCTTCATACAACTGAATGGATAGATGGAAGGAAAAATAGAACAAACAAGCAAAGGGAAGGCGCCTCGAATATAAAAGATCTTTCTGTACAATAAAAGTATGTGATCTGTGCCACATTCTACAGGGGGATGTCATACATGCTGAGGGCCGTAGCATATACAACCTGTAAAAAAGTTTCCCCATTCTCAGATATTGCAGTCAGACCTTGAGGACAAAATCCAACTCCATCTGTGGAGCCTATCCTACTACCCACTAATTATTCTTAGCTCTGTGCTTTTAATCCAGGTTGTCCATCTCTAGTATTTCAGGCTGACTCCATAAAGTTCTAATCGCAGGACTCAGAAGTCTGGTTTCAATTGTTCCAACCTTATGTCCACTAGCATAAGTTAGTTGGGCCAGCATGGCACTCCATCAGAAGCATGGCTGGCTTCTGCTGAAGAGTTATGCTGCCTTTATCTGGGCTGTGCGGTGATCGCTGAATAGTCATCCAGATTTGCTTTGAAGGGGGGTTGGGTAGAGATGTCATTGAAACTGGGAAAACAAATTCAAACAGAGTCCAAAAATAATACCACTTTGCAACAGTATTTCTATGGCAAAACACATTCTAATTGCTATCATGTTTTGAACACACAAGAGATGACAGAAAGTCATAATGGCTTTGTTGCTTATAACTCTGCCTCTGATAAATATACTCCCGCAAAGTTTAGGAGCGGCAGATTAAAAATATCCTCAACTCACTCCCAGTCCTTTTTGTAGAGTCATTTTTGTGCATAGGAGAGAACTGACAACATATCCTCAAGCTGCAGCATGCCAGATCTCATAAAACAATTCATGATGAGTCTGCACAGGGCCTGCAAGGATGATGTTACTATCAGAAGCCATGTATGCTTAATGGATAATAACCACCTACCCTTGTCTCATTGTAGTGCTGGGGATAGAGCTGATGGAACTTCCTTCTGCCATCCACTGAGTGGATGCCCCATGACATTTCAGGAGAAGCTCTATTCAGACACTGAACAGAGTCACTTCTAGACATCTCCTTAAAAGGCTATCCAAACTATTAGGACAAGAAGAGCCCTTTTAAGAAGCTAACGCCACAATCCTATGCTTATCTACTCAGAAGTTCCACTGAGTTCAATGGGGCGAAGTGTGTACAGTAGTTCCCAAACTGTAAGCCCCAGCTCCCTGGTGAGCCACAAAAAGCAGCTAGCCGGGCCAGGGAATAGTCTCTTGAAGCCCTCCCTTCCTCAAAGCCAGCTTTCTTAGAGGAATAGCTGAAGAAAGGTGAGGAGTGTGGCATTCTCTCGCCTTCTTGGTCCACTACAGCTACCTGAGCCTGGCTGGGGCTTCAGCTCTTGTTGTTTTATTTTCACTGTTTATTTTCACTGGGGAGGCCTCCAGCCACCAAAATTCCCCTGCAGGATGCCGACTAGGGGCCTAATCCTATCCAATTTTCCAGGGCCAGTGTAGCTGTGCAAATGGGGCATGAACCACTGGCAGCACTAGGGGAGCGCAGGGAGTGCGGGCTGCACCAGGTGACGCGCCAGGGGAGTGACGCGCCCTGTGGAGGATGCACTAACATCGCGGGGTTAGGAGCTACCCTGTCTTGCCATACACTGCTGGATGCGGAATGGCCAGCGGAGTGCAGTGGAAAGAACAGAATTGAAATAGTTCCTTTTGTTCGAAAGTTATGGCCAAAAAACCAGAAGGAAAAAATGCATGGAGCCCTATGGAAAGTGAAAGTGAGCTGTAGTGCGCGCTTACTTGTGAATAGGCATACTTGCATAGTCCATCGGAAAGGGCAGGCTGAGAGGAATCCAACGACACCAGAATTGTCCCAATCCAATGAATGCAGCCCCCCAAAAACACCAGAGAAGCTCCCCCCTCCCAGCTACGAGTCTGAGCCTGAAACGAAGCCACGTGCCCGCGTTTACTCGCGAGTACATGGCCTTCAGAATGGTCCTCATCCAATGAGTGTAGCCCCCAAAAACAGGAGAAGGAGGTTTCTCCCTCCCAGTCTATGGAGCCCTATGGAAAGCAAAGCTGCCTCACAGTCGCGTTTACTCAAAAGTAGGCAGACATGCCTTGGTTGGTGGTCAGGCCAGGCAAAGGGGAATGTGAGGACACCAGAAGGGTCCTGATCTGATGGAGCTGGAGTGCAACAGAAGGCAGCTTCCCCCCCTAAAAAGAACAAAAAAGAGGCTTGAATGGTAAGGGGAAAGTTTTCTATTTTGAACTTGCAAAGCCAGGAGAGTCTTTATATGGATATGCCTGAAATAGAAGAACTTTAAACTGGGCACTGGGGAGAGCTGGAAATCTCACTGATTCTTTTTGGGGGTTGTTATTGTTATTGACTTTTTGGTCCCTGGTCACCCACTCTAACTCGCCTTCTTTTAGTAATGTACCCTCCCCTATTTCCCCGCCCATCTGGGTAGCCCATTTTTCGGAAATTTTCTCTGCTACTGATCCCTGTGAACCCTCTATTTTCACCCCTTCAAATTTCCCGGAATGGCTACCCATTACTCCAGATGAGGCGGTGGGGTTGATTAATACCCTGAAACCCGGGAAAGCTCCCGGCCCCGACGACATTCCGTGTGAAATTTTAATTAGTAACCCTCTCTGGTGGTTGGAACCTCTATCTAACTTTTTCACCCTAATCAATCATTCTGGTCTTTTTCCTGCTTCTAGGACTTCTTCAGAGTAGATTCACTTGGTGGAACAGAACTGGCTCCCACGTATTTAATTATTTTAATTTAATTATTTATAATTATTTATTTTAATTGCTTTATGATGTCACTTCTGGCCATGACATCACTTCCAATGGGTCCTGGACAGATTGTCATTCTAAAAAGTGGGTCCCAGTGCTAAAAGTTTGAGAACTGCTGCAATAAGTTGTTAGTAAGTTGACACGGTGTGTGAGACTCTACAAGTTCTCAAAATCACTAAAATCAGAATTTGGAGGATTATTATTATTATTATTATTATTATTATTAACAGTATTTATATACTGCTTTTCAACTAAAAGTTCACAAAGCTGTTTACAGAGAAAAATCAAATAACTAAATGGCTCCCTGTCCCAAAAGGGCTCACAATCTAAAAAGATGCAAAAGAATACCAGCAGACAGCCACCAGAACAGACACTGCTGGGGTGAGGTGGGCCAGTTACTCTCCCCCTGCTAATCATGTACCATCATGTTACCATAATATGGTATAATAATAATAATAATAATAATAATAATAATAATAATAATAATAATAATATATTATTATTATTATTATTATTATTATTATTATTATTATTATTATTATTATACCATAATATATGGTACCATCATGTACCATAATACCATCATGTTATCTATCAATCAATGCATAATTTCACGCAGAATGCAATGAAACAATCCGCATTGAAATATCTGTGTTCTAACGAAAGGTACAGTCAAAAAACCGGTGGGGGCGGGGCGATGGTACATCACCACGCCTACCTGGAACGTTGCCCTGCCCACTGCATGGGGTGACGCACAGGCTTCCCACACCGGGTGACGCGAATCCTAGTGATGCCACTGACATGAACTGCATCCTTTGGTGGGGAGGCAGTCACAGAGGCCTCCTCAAGGTATGGGAACATTTGTTCCCTTACCTCAGGGCTGCACTGTGGCTGCACTGGTGCTGGAAACTTGGATAGGATTGGGCCCTGAGACAGAATAATAAACTGCTATAATGGGATTTGATGTGGCATGCCTGTAGAACAAACTAGTCTCCCTTGTAGCTGTGATTAAGCTTTTCTTGGTGCCACTACAACTATTCACATGTTGGGGTCAGCATATCTGACAGAACCATAAATTACATTTTAACTTAATGGCGATGAAAGTAGAATGTTATGTTATTAATAAGATTCTAAGGTTGCAATCTTAGATGCACTTACCTACGAGTAAGTCCCATATGAAAACATGCATAGATATGTATAGGACTGTGCTGTGAATATATTTTTTTTGTTCTTTCCCAGTGCCTTTAAGAAGAAATAGGTTTGTCTCTCACAGGTTTATCTCCCTGATCCCCTGAAAAGAAACAAAACAGAAATATGCTGCAGCATTTTTCCTATGACTAAAGACTGAGCCATCTTTTTCTAAAAAATCTATCAATTTGATGGACATTCTGGGATACACCTACTCTCATTCAGTGACTCCCTCTAGAATAATCTCGGCTGACATACTCCCACACAGCCAGGCATAAAGATACCATATTGGATAATTACTTTCTTTCTTGCAAACATGTATATGTAGGTAGCTTGTGGTTTGTGGGTGTTGGGAGTAATGAATGAGAACATTCAAAATCCCTCAAGGCCTCTATGCATTAGCACGCAAAGACTGCAATCCTATCCACACTTATCTGGGAATAAACCCCATTGACCACAATACAGTAGCATAGCTAGAGGGGGTGCAAAGCACTAAGTCTTTCAGGGAGCCTCAATGCAGCATGCAAGGGGCCGTCCCTCTCCACATGGAGGCCATTCCACTCTGTTTTGCTCCCACAGCTTATGTATCACAGAGTATTGGAATCTATGTTCTCAATTTGTGCAAACTGCTTATGGAAAGAAGTGCTGCAGGAATTATGTTCAGTGAATTCAGAGTATTTATTTCCACAGCAACCTTGTCAGGTAGTTGGGATGAGTCTGTGATGTGCTGGAGACCATTGGCGAAAACTGTATTGCTCACCACAAATTCTAACCTGGTTCTTATGTTCTCTTAACCCTATTCAAACAACTAGGCTGGGCAATGCATGATGGGATCAGAGTCCTATTTGGCTCCCAGTATGCCTTGTCCAGCCTGTTTCTTTGAATTAGGCCAAATGGGAGCAAGGAGGAGGTGGCAGTGGTTGATGGGCCTAAAAGTAAGAGGGAGGCTCTGCCTTCTTTTTGCTGGGTGGGAAAGAAAGAGAATGTGGTGGCACAATCCTGTTCTGACTGTTGCAAGGTATTAAAAAGCAAGACTCAGTACTCAAGGGTGATCGTTTGCAAGCTTTATTTCGTTGCCAGCAACAGGCATCTCATGGGACTAATGTCCAAAGCATTGAGACCTAGAGTCGGAGAGCCTCCACCGCACCCTCAGCATCACCTGGCAGGACAAAGTTCCAAACAACATAGTCCTGGAACGAGCTGGAATCCCTAGCATGTATGCACTGCTGAAACAGAGATGCCTGCATTGGCTTGGTCATGTCGTGAGAATGGATGATGGCCGGATCCCAAAGGATCTCCTCTATGGAGAACTCGTGCAAGGAAAGCACCCTACAGGTAGACCACAGCTGCGATACAAGGACATCTGCAAGAGGGATCTGAAGGCTTTAGGAGTGGACCTCAACAGGTGGGAAACCCTGGCCTCTGAGCGGCCCGCTTGGAGGCAGGCTGTGCAGCATGGCCTTTCCCAGTTTGAAGAGACACTTGTCCAACAGTCTGAGGCAAAGAGGCAAAGAAGGAAGGCCCATAGCCAGGGAGACAGACCAGGGACACACTTGCTCCCAGTGTGGAAGGCATTGTTACTCCCGAATCAGCCTTTTCAGCCACACTAGACGCTGTTCCAGAACGACCATTCAGAGCGTGATACCATAGTCTTTTGAGACTGAAGGTTGCCAACACACTGAGAGCCAGTATCAATGTTAACCAGACTCTTTATAACATTCTGGGCTCTTTGTTTGAAGATTTGAACTTCCCATTGGTTGAAGTTTGACATCATAGATGGGGCTAATTCTTAATAGGCTGTAGATAGCCTTAGAGACACTTGATAGATGAACTTCAAGTTACAGGTTTCCAAATAAGGTAAAATTAAACAATTAAACTTATTGTATTACAAAGTTTTCAAGAACCAGCAGGGGATGCTATAACATTATTATATCCAGGACTGTCCCTCTTGGCAGAACTTCAAACCCATTTCTTGGCATACATTCCCTTCAGACTCTTAGGATGGCCTTGCTTGAGCCACCTGTCTTATCTCTCCTGCATTCCTTCTCCTGGCTTTAGCAAAACACTGTGGGGCCATCTGCTAACCTCTGCAAGGCAAAGTCCTTTAAACTTCCCTTAACAGTTTCCCTAAAATTCTATGTCTTAATTCTATATAACTATTGTGACCAGTTACTTTGAGTATATTTAAGGGGTATAGTAGTGTATATCCTTGCTAAGAAGCATGGTTGCCTAGCACCTGCTAAAGTGTAAGGCTTCAGCCAACTTCTTGTGAGTCTCTTAAAACTTTTCAAGTAATTTTTGGTCCCCTATGGTTTGCCTTCATTTCTATTGCAATTCAAACAAAGAGACTAAAAGCAGAAGTTTCCTGATTCTCAAGAAGGCTCTTGTTTATCCAATTAAAATGTGTACTGTCTTCTAAATTTGTCTCTTGCAGATGCCTGTGGTTAGCTAGCTAGAGCTATATTAGTTTGCCAAGAAGCATTGCCAACTGATAAGCCAGCAGCTAAAACTTACTTCTAATGACTACAATTGTTGCATTTGTGTTTTCTCAGTGTTGTGAGAGTTGTGTACTTCTGCCAATGATGAAGCCTATCTATCTTTGCCTTAGACTCCCTTTTCCAAATTCCAAAGTATATAGCACAGCCTTTGAAGCCCCAAGTTCTCAGTTTCTGTGAAACTAGCAGAACAGCTTTCTAAAATGAGTCTTTCAAGCAGCTTTTTCTGTGAGACTAGGATTTTTCTAAATAAAAACAGCCTTTCTATTCTGTATGCCTTTATGCTTTAGCAGTGTGGCTTTTAAGCTTTTGCCCCAATGGCATATTACCCTGGTTATTCTGTCACCTTCCATCATGACCACTCCTGGGAATGAAGAATCTGAACAGGATTGTTCTGCCCCATCTTTCTGCAGCTCGGCCATCACAACTGATTACAACAGTAGCAGTGGAGGAGGAGGTGGGCTGCCACTGTTCCAATTTTCTTAGAAATGAGCAAGAAGACAGAGCACCATTTGAAACAGCTGGATCGAGGCAGGAGGGGGACTGCAGGCACACACAAGGAGGGGTGCCCCTCTGTCACCTGGCCAGGGTTTCCTCAGGAGCAGGGGCCTCCATGCGTAGGGGCCTCCTGGGGGGGTAAGTCACAAGTAATGCCAGGACTGGGCCCCCAGGCAGGGCATCTCCCCGGAGTAGGGCCCAGGGTCTCCTGGGAGCATCCAACAGCCATGTGGCCAGAAAGGGTGGGGCCAGCTAAGCCAGACACAGGCTTCATAAGCAGCCTGGGCAACCTAGGGAGAGGTTATTCTTTCCCAGGCAACAGCAATGCTGGAGGGAAGGCCAGAGGGGGTAGCAACCCTGGTCTTATTCTGCTGGTCCATGACCTGAAAGGGAATTTGACTGCCCTGGTCCTTGAGAGAGTGAGCTGGAACTGGAAGCCCCCAGAACTGGGACCTGCCTGGGCTTTCTGGGCCCCTGGGCTGACCTCAGGAGAAGAAAGGCTGCAGGCCTGAGGACTCTCAGCAAACTCTAGCCAGCTGATTGAGGTCCAAACACTGAGGTATCTGGGGTCCTCCTGAGGACATCTGGGCTGACCCCCAACACCAAGTGCTACAGGCGACCAACCTGGGGAACCCATATCCCAGGGCACCAGGCACCAGCTGGGGAGCTCTCCCTGGAACCTTGAGGGGTTGGGAATGATCCTAATGTGTGCCGACGGCACAAGTCTATATAAGCCAAAAGGGCCTGTGATGTAATGGGCCCCATGAATGTTAAATGTCTGACTTAAGTAAACTGCCTGTGCAAAGCGACCGTGTCTGTCTCCTGTCATCGACAGGGTAAGCCCCCTGCGTTCGGTCCCATGCCAGGGGGTAGGGTCTTCACCTGCTATGGACATTACACCCTCAATAGTTTGCCACACTCGGAGCCACTGAGGAATATCATCGGGGTACAAATTTTCTTTTGGGCCCCTTTCCTTCTCCCTCCAAATGTGAATTTGGCTCCTAGGGTCCCCTTTTTGATCCCAGGCCTGGGTATAATGTATCCCCTATACCCCCCCTCTCAAAGGCTTTGGCCGTCCCCTTTCCAACCCACCACTCAAAGTGGCTGCTTCAATCAAACCCATGGTTCAGCAGTACTTGTTCCAACAAGATGGTCCCAAATATTCTTTGTTTCAAGTTGTGGCAAAATTGAGTCCACCCCAAGTTACCAGAGTCTGAGGGTGGTAGTTTCCATGTGCTATATTGGTGGATAAAATAAAAAATAACTGATTGCCTTTCCTCTTAGTCCTAGAAAACTCCTATTTGAATGTCCTGGGTTCCTCTCCTAGTATTCAAAGCTGCTCCTATCAAAATTTGTGACCAGGACTTCTTGGCCATAGTGAGAAAGGAACGGAGAACTAGCCAATAATAAAAGAAGTAGCAGGTGTTTCCAGAATTCATTCAGATGTAGGGGAAAGTGACTCTTGCTTGTCTGTGGGACAAACAATCCACATTCTCACTGTCTTGTGTTGGGCAGACTTCCTACAGAAGAACTGGAACACATGATCAAGCAATGAAATGCACTGCACAAGACTGGGGTTTGACACTGTAGAAAAAGACAGTTGGTTAGGTTCGTTTGTAAACACTTTAGAGATCTAGCCAATTTCCAACACAGGTATCTTTTGCTGTTTTTTTTCCAGTTCACAGGTATCTTTTCCTGATACAACACAGGTATCTTTTCCTGTTTCTCCATACTTTTTCAATTTTAAAAAATATGTTGTAAAGTGAAAAAGATCATGGAATAAAATGTCTGTACATTTAATATATGCTCTTATAAAAATAATGCTTAAAAGCTACTTGATTTACAAGGCATTTACTACCTTTTTAGCCAGAGAAATTATCCACTTACCAAACTCATTTTTAAAGTCCTAGTTTTGCTCTCATACAGAAATAAGAGATAACTACATTTTATTTGAATGCTCAGAGTTAGAGAAACGTTTCAGTATGAGAAGAAAATGGTAACTTAAAGAAATTCCATAAGGACTTCTTATTCTATCTCAAGATGATTTCTTTCTTAGGCCCAAACTAAACATGCAGCTATTTTAAGGGGAAAATGCATCTGTGAGGCACATCTGTGAATTTCAACTCATGTGCAGCCACACATTCACTGCATTCCAGGGCTTCTTTGAGGCAAAAGGTGTGTTACAGCCCAATCCTATCCACACTTTCCTGGGGGTAAGCCCCACTGACTTTAGTGGGACTTACTTCTGAGTAGACCTGCATAGGATTGGGCTGTTAGTCCTTCCATTAGGGCTGTATTTTTATTAAAATATTAAAGCAGTGTTTCTCAAACTGTGGGTGACAACCCACTAGGTGGGTCACAAGCCAATTTCAGGTAGGTCCCCATTTATTTCAATGTGTATTTTATTTGTAATAGATTTGATGCTATTATGGTATGTGACCTCATACCATAGTTACATTTGGAGAAATATTACAGATCTGCACAGTACTTTTAACAGGCTACTATGTATATACTTTAACAATAATAGTCAATGGGGCTTATGCCTGGGTAAGTGTGGATAGGAGTGCAGTCTTTGGGATGTTTGGGGATTTTTTTTTCTTAAACAGATCAGCTTAGGAGGGTTAAGAGGATTCTTTTTTACTTTCAGTAAATTTTTTAATGTATGCTTATTGTAAACTTCTAATTTACTCAATTAAATTTGATTTTATCATATGGGGTGTTAAAAATTTTCCTGTTTGATGTCACTTCCAGTCACTTCCATATCACTTCTAGTTAATGACATCACTTCTGGTGGGTCCAACAGATCGTCCTTCTAAAAAGTGGGTCCTGGTGCCAAAAAGTTTGAGAACCACTGTATTAAAGTACAGTAGAACCTCTTTAAGTTGACAACCCAAGGGACTGGAGGAATTGGTCAACATATGGGAGAAAAGGCTCTAGAAAATTAGGTCAACTTAAGGAGGTGGTCATTATAGAGAGGTGGTCAACTTTCGAGGTTCTACTGTATTTGATTTTTCTATTGACAAGGGGCTTAGAAGTAGTTCAAATTGGGTCTCCTTCAGTAGATGACAACCTTGTATGTTCACTGTGTCCATGGCAAGAAGGTGGCTAAAGCAAGACTCATACAGTTCATTCCCAATGTACTGCTTTTTCTGCCCCATATGGTTGTGCACTTGTGGTTTAAAGACAACACTCAGACAACACTGTGGCACTTGTATATTGCTAACCCCATGCATTGCTAGGCTGGAGAGCAATCCCGATATGGATTGAGGCTGCAATCCTATCCACACTTACCTGGGAGTAAGTCCCATTGACTATAAAGGGACTTACTTCTGAGTAGACATGCCTAGGATTGGGCTCTGAGCTTCAAGCTCAGCAACCATGACAGGGTAACTAGGAACAGAGTCTTTATGAAAGTGGATTACTGCAGAATGAGTGTGAAATGCAGGCTAGGAGGAAATGTCAGAGACGAGATCAGAAGTGAGGTCAAACACAGAAGTGTATTTGGAGGTCACTGGCTTAAAGGTGGTCTTATTAAACCATGCAAAAAAAGCATTTTTGAAAACCCTTCCAACTAGGCAGTTCCAACACTGGTGAGGACTCTCCTTGCGTCTAATAAAGTCGCATTGTTTTGTTGGGGGAGTGCCAGAGGACATACCAGACACCCTGAAGAGAGATGCTGTACTCAGGGAACCCTGAAGCACCTTCCCCCTTGAATTTGATCACAGATCTCTGCCTGTTTACTTTGACCTGATTCAACTTGCACACACCACTGTTTAAGGGGAACTTGATATGGTTGAAATCTCCATAGTTAACCCATTTTTGCTGGGCCCACAGGTGTACACAGTTGGTCCCTGTTGCGTAGATGCAACGTTGGGCAGAAATGGCTTTGATGACAATTGATACAGGTTATGATGTCCTTCTTTTCAGCCAGTGGCATAGCTAGAGGGGGTGCAAAGCACTAAGTTTTGCAAGGAGCATCACCACAGCATGCAAGGGGCCCCTCCCCTTCCGACCCATTCCAGGTGGGGGAGTGCAAAACTGAGGCATAACAGCTCAATCCTCCTATGCATGTTTACTCTGGAGTCAGTCCATTAGAGTCAATGGGGCTTACTCCGGGGTAATTGTGGATAGGATTGCAGCCTTAGAGCCCAATCCTATGCATGTCTACTCTGAAGTCAGTCCTATTATAGCAATGGGGCTTACTTCCAGCTAAGTGTGGATTCCAGGCAGCCTGAGCCTGGATTGGCTCCGAAGAGGAGGGGGAGAGGCTACTTGCACGCTGCGTGGAGGCTACCTGCGAAAACTTAGTGCCTTGCGCCCCCTCTGGCTACGCCACTGCTGCCAGCTTCTGCCCGCCCCCTTCCTCCCATATGTTGCCTGCGGCCACCCCCCTGCTGCGACGACGGTGCCAAAGGGGCCGGCCGGAGAGCGAGGGGTGGCGAGCCAGTGCCGCAAGATCCCCGGGGTGGATGCCACTGGGTGGCAGAGAGAGGGGGGAGGCCGGTGGTGGTGGTGATGATCACCATCATCATCATCATCACGTGACGCAGCGCTGGGAGCCGCGGAGCCTCGGCGTGGCTGGGCTGAGCCGAGTTGAGCCAGCAGCGCCCGGGGAGGGGAAGAAGCGGGGCTGCCTCTGCGTGGCCGCAGGAGGAGGAGGCGGAGCAGCGCCTGGCTCCAGGCTGCCTCCGGGAGCGCTGGTGGCGGCTTCATGCGGCTCCGCCACTGCGGAAGCGCCTCTGCTCCAGCGGCAGCCTGACCCGCCGCAGCCCTGCCCGCCTGCCTGCGCGCCCGCGGGGACCTGGATGGTGCCTCCCCCGCCGGCCCCGCGGGTGCCCCCAGGGGCACGATGCTCACTCGGGTGAAGTCTGCCGTGGCCAACTTGATGGGCGGCATCATGGCCGGCGGCTCCGGCGCGGACCACGGCGGCGGGGGCTCCTCCGACCTGCCCCTGCGCTTCCCCTACGGCAGACCCGAGTTCCTGGGGCTCTCCCCCGACGAGGTGGAGTGCTCCGCGGACCACATCGCCCGGCCCATCCTCATCCTCAACAAGGAGACCCGGCGCCTGCCCTGGACCACGGGCTACGCCGAGTGAGTAGCGGGAGGAGGGGGACCTGGGTGGGCGTGTAAGGGGGAGGACGCGCTCCAGGGCCCGGGCTTGGGGAAGAGGCACTCGCCCCCCTGGCTGGGGGTGGGAAGGCCAGGCCGGGCCGGGCCACCTGTCTAGGGCTGCAATCCTGTCCACACTTACTTCCAGGTAAGCCCCATTGACTATCATGGGACTTCCTTCTGAGTAGACACGCATTGGCTTGGTGTCTAAGGCTGCAATTCTATCCACACTTACCTGGGAGTAAGCCCCATTGACTGTAATGGAACTTACTTCTGAGTAGACACGCATTGGATTGGGCTCTTGCTAGGTCACCTGTCTAGGGCTGCAATCCTATTTACGCTCACCTAGGAGTAAGCCTCTTTGAATATAATGGAAATTACTTCTGAGTAGACATGCATAGGATTGAGCTCTAGATCACCTGTCTACTTCACCTGGCCTGGAAGGAGTGGAGAGGGAAGCCAGCAGGTGCCTCCCTTGTCAGTGGATCTGGAGACATTGCTGAACTTCTAAAATGAGAAAGGTTCCGTTTTATGTACGTTTGTATTTTTAAATGATGTCTCTTTACTTTGGATGCAGGGGTACCTGTCCCCATTGCACAAGGGCCCTGTGTTGTAGGAAGTAGGATACGCAGAGCATGCCCACTTATCTAAAGGTGATGCCCCTCAGAAAATCCTTTCCCTTTACTCTTTGATATGGTTGTGGGAATGTGCTCTGCACATGCTCAGATACATGGGTTCTGGGACTAAACCTTAGGACAGGGGTGTCAAACTTGTTTCATATAGTGAACCGAATAGCATTCATGATGCCTACTAAGGGCCAGAAGTGATGTCATTAAACAGGTCATAACTAAAAATAAGCACTTTTTCTCACTTAGGGACTCATTAGCTGCAAATGACAGAAGAGAAAATATGCAAATCTTGATCATATTTCAAGATATAAGACAGTTTAATTTTCATGTGGGCAACCCTTTCAGCAGCAGCATTGCTCAGCAGCTGGGAGCCTTAGGGCCGAATAAAAAGCTTCTGTGGGCTGCATCCAGCCCCTGGGCCTTATGTTTGACACCCCTTCATTAGGAGATCCTCCTTTGGGTTAAGTTTTATATGTTGGGTATCATGGGTGGTTCATCTGAGCACCCTTTCTTCTTCCTCCCATGTGTATGGGGCAGGCTGCAGTTCTTGTTATTCCTTCTGTATCCCAAAGTTTCTTCTTATTTCAAGGGGAGAGTGTTAAGCACATGCTGAACTCTTATTGCAGTCAGTGGAGCTTACGAGCCTGATCCTGTTCATGCTTAATTAGAAGCAAGCCTCCCTGAATTCAGTGGGTCTTGCTCCCAAGGCACTACAGTACTTATAGGATTGCAAACTTGCAGCCCAATTACCTGCATGTTTACTTTGGAGTAAGAACCACTGAATTCAGTGGGCTTATTTCCCAGTAAATGTGCATAATTTAACCCTCAGGTGCTTTCCTTCTGATTGGGTCATGCTCAGTCTGTTTTTCGACTTATTGAGTGCAGAACTGGTTGAATGAAATGATCTGCATCCAGTAATGCTAGTGGCATTCAAAAAGTAACTGGGGGGACAGTGGAGAAAAGGGGAGGGCATTCAGTAATGCCTTTTGCCCTTTGACCCCGCAGTTTTGTTTGCAGTCCAGGACTCTTTCCACAAGTCGATTTGCATTTTCTCCTGTGATGTCAACAGAACTTATTTTACGAGTCTCTGGATTGTATTCCTGTTAGATATAGGGAAGGTTTAAATATTGTGACTGTAAAGGGACTATGAGGGCAATTCCTTTTTGTTGCATGCATGTTGGAGAGAGACAGCACTGTCTGAAACAAGTCCTATCTTAATGGGGAGCTGAGAGTGAACACAGACACATACACACCGATGTTTCAGGCTTATGCTGCATAGGCAGTGGCTGGAGTGTTTGCCACTGATCAGTTGCATTCTCAAAATTTTCCATCCTCCCTGCACTGTCTTGCACTGGAAGCCCAGCTCAGAAGGTGGAATGAAGGAGACTACAGTAGTTTTCTGGTCTCATCCCATAGTTCCTTTCATTGCCTCCCCCCATTTATTTTGATTGCTCTTACTCTGTGCTTATTTTTTTCTGAATTGAAGCCTTGAAATGATGAAGTGCTTTCTTAAGCAAATTAGTTATTATTGCAGAGATGGGCTTTCATAAGGTGGAAGTGAAATGCAGCTTTTAACTCAGTAGTGAATGCTTTTTTCTCCTCAGGGTGTGTGGATGGATTAAGTTACTGCATCTCTGGATATATCAGAAATGATGCTCATTGATCATAGATAGCATTGAAGAAGTGTACATAAGTCACGAAATACATGGAGACACCTTTGGTCCATGCCAAGTCTAGACATGCTGTGCTGCACTTAATGATAATTGGACTGAAAGCCCAATTCTATGCCTTTCTTCCTATTAGAATAAATGGAGCTTACTCCCAGGAAAGTGTGGATAGGATTGCAGTCTGAATCTTATAATGTGTGTGTTCTTTTGTCATACAGAGTTGTTGAAAGGTAAACTAGTGAAAAGCTGATACACTGTGGCAAGTCTGAGAGCAGTATGATACTTGAAGATATTGGTAGCAAATCATTCTTGGGTTGCTGTCCTGTACCTTCTGGCCATTCAGTGGTTTCCTTGCAGCTCATCTCACTGTGCCATGTCACTGTTTTTTTTTTACTTGACAAAAGCAATTAATGGTAACAGTGAAAGTCATTTGTTTAAAGATCTGATTTATTACTAGTGGGATTTATTTACAGTTTTATTTTGGATTGTGGACATAAATGCAAAAGAGTGACTGTATGGTTCCACATCCTGTCTTGTAAAGGAACCAGATAAGAAAATTTTCATATGTTGGCAGGGATATTTGAGAGGTCCAGAAAGCCTTTAGCTGGGTGAGAGTCAATCTTTTTCTGAACTGTCCTTCTGCTTTTGATGAAGAAGGTCTTACTGCATTTTCCCGGCTGTCTTTATCAATGAAACGGCTTCCTTTTTGTTTTACAGTTCTTAAAGATGTCTTTGTCTGGATGTCTTCCTTCAGTGCAGTCTGGGTGTCTGTGTCTCATGCTATTCTTTGAGTTGATTCTGAGTGAGTGTTCATTGTCGCGTCCAGGCTAGGTTGCCTTGGTTTTCTAGGCCTTCTCAAGTGGTGTTGTGAGCTGGCCCATACATTCCATATAGGAAGTGATTATCCTTTTTTTAAAATTTAAGAATGTGTATCAGATTAGGACAGTGGTTCCCAAACTATGAGCCATGGCTCTCCAGGGAATTGTCATGAAAACCCCACTGCCCTAAACAATGTATAAGATTGTAGCCCTAATGGAGAGCTGTGGGCAATGGCCCAGTAGGTCAAGGGAGCTGCCTGTTGAAAAAGTTTGGGAACCACTGGATTAGGGTATAAGGAGACTGTCAACCCAATCTTAGCTATATTTACTTAGAAATAAACATTACTGATGTCAGTGGGACCCCTCAAGTAAACTTTGCAAGATTGCTAACTGGTGATCATCGATAATTCAAAAAAACTTTAAAACTGGACATACACTCACTTGGCAGTTTTAACTTTTGTGAAGTCATTTTTACATAGCATTAGAGTTTTTAAATCATTGACACCTGTCCTGCACCTGTGTGATACCTGCCCCCTGTTGGATGCACATTATTGATTGATATTGGTCGTAGTTTGGAATGACACCATATGATGACATCACAGAGCAGAATACATGCTCCCATTTGCTAATAAGAACATGGAGATAACTGAAGATGGGGATTCTATTTTGGGGGGTTTCCCTATATTTCCCATAAATAGTAGTTCTTTTAAAGCAGGTACCTTGATGCTAAACGTCTCCAGACCTTTTATATTATGATCTCCAGATCTTAATATATTATGTTTCATTCTGTCACCTGTGCAAATATTGTTTTGGCACACATCCGATGTTTTCCAAATATTGGCAAAGATCCTTTCAATAAGTGTTCTGTCCCTTTTTTTTCTTTTTTGCTGATAAAGCAAGTTTAGGTTCAAGCAACTAAAATGATTCTGGTTACATTGCTTTTTCATCCTTAGCGATTAAGCTCCAAATTTTTTAGTTATAGTATTTTGTTTGACCAGACTCCTTTTTATGTGTGCAGGTCATTTTCAGGAATTTATCGTCTGCTGCCATGTTTCTTATTCGACTGGTAAATGAAATCCTCTGTATGCAGAAAAGAAAATCTTATATATATATATATATATTTCAGAAACGGTTCTCTCCCTATATTGGTATGGAATCTGCAGAAGAATGGCAGATTCTTTGTATACTAGCTAGTTATTATGTACCAATGATTTTTACCATGGAGACCAGACCAACCTCTCTTATACTTTTGTCAGCCAGATGAATTATGTTCTTGTAAGCAACAGACTCTCTGCCCCTTCTGTGTGGTAATAGAAAGAGATGGTTATTACTTGCTTCTGAACACTTTGTTTTATTGCAAAGTAACTTTAATGTTCATCTAGCTCTATATGCCCCAAATGGGAAAAAAAACAAAAAAAACTTTATTTCAAGCCTGTTTGTCCTGTTCTGGGGAAAAAAGTTACCTGCCTTACATCAAGAATAGATGGCATATATATTAGTACAGTAATCTTAAACAGTGAACATATCTGTGCTGAAACTCCATTGATTAAGTCCTTACTCTTGGACTAAATATTGTTCTTATTACAGGTGTATATTTTTATCTGGGATCTTAATATAATTCTACTGCTAATGGGTATTGGTTAAAATACCTCCCAGGCCTGAGTCTGAAGCATGATTACTCATCAGTAAATCCAATTAAAATCAGTGGCACCTACTACAGAGGGAATGCTGTTAACGTTTATTGTTGCTTCAGGATAAAGTTGTGACCTTATTCAAGTAAACGCAAGTTTGCTATTTACTTCTGTAGTCACCAGTTTCGGTCATATTCTTCCATAGCAATGCTCTCTACATTATTTTTGGAAGGTTGGAAGCTGTCTGGCAGTGTGGGAAAGAAAAATGCATGTCAGATCAAAACGAAATGTTGTTCTCAGTGGGATCATGTTATTAAAATTCTCCCAGAAAGTGTTTTGTTGGTCTTTAGCCTGCAAACCATGATTTTGCTGCAATTCAAAATTCTTTTTGCTTATTCACAAAGTGACCTGTATTGTGAATTTTGTGTGTTTTTAACTAGAAGTCCTGTAGTGCTGCTTTTATGGTTTTATTTTACTGTTGGATGTTCTTACCCACTCCTATGTATCATAGTTTCTGGATAACTTTCTGGAGGAAAAATCCATTACGGGTTACAAGCCATGATGTGTATGTGCAACCTCCTGATTTTAGAAATGGACTATGTCAGATGCAAGGGAGGGCACCAGGATGCAGGTCTCTTGTTATCAGGTGTGCTCCCTGGGGCATTTGGTGGGGCCACTGTGAGATACAGGAAGCTGGACTACATGGGCCTATGGCCTGATCCAGTGGGGCTGTTCTTATGTTCTCATCATTGTTAGTTGCTTTTCGTCTTATTGTGTGTATTTTTAGTCATTTTCAATTGTTTTATTTGTATGCCCCTTTGAGCTTGTGGGAAAGTGGGCTATAAATCATTTAAATAAAATACATAAAGATTCAAAGTTCATCACTTGTTTGCCTTCAGAATGCAACTTTAAAACAGTTATTTTTCAACCATTGTGCCACAAAGGTCTGTAGGTGTGCTGAGGGAATTTGGAGCATAACGTTGAAAATTGCTGAAAAACTCATCCATGTTCTGCATCCATGTCTCTAAGTCAGGGGTGCCCAAAACACTTGTGGCCCTCGAGGCCTCTCAGTGTGGCCCTCAGGGAGCCCCCAGTCTCCAATGAGCCTCTGGCCCTCTGGAGATTTGTTGGAGACCATGCTGGCCCGATGCAACTGCTCTCAGCGTGAGGGTGACTGTTTGACCTCTCGCATGAGCTGTGGGATGAGGGCTCCCTCCACTGCTTGCTGTTTCACTTCTGTGAGGCAGCAGTGTCAGCAAAGGAAAGGCCAGCCTTGCTTTGTGCAAGGCCTTTTATAGGCGTTGAGTTATTGCAAGACCTTCATTCATTCATATAAGTTCATCTTTAATATATTCATTTATGTAAACATATGTCAATTTATTCAAATTTTAAATGTAAATTAATTCTTTTTTTTTTTTGCCCGGCCCTCAACACAGTGTCAGAGAGACAATGTGGCCCTCCTGCCAAAAACTTTGGACACCCCTGCTCTAAGTCAACTGTAAGTGGTAATGCGTTGGCTGTCCCTCTTCCTTTGCTGGCTTTGCTTTGCTGACAGAGGAAGAGGGACAGCCACTAGTTAATGCAGAACTCTGACAAGTCTCCCAGAAGTCAGAAGTGACATCACAAGAGGTTAAGACCAGTGTATCATGACAAGAAAATAGTTGAAAGTCGCTGCTTTAAATCCTGATTGCTTATGTCTGTATCCCATGCAAGGAGCTAAGGCTGGTGTACATGATTCTCTTCCTTTTCATCCTCACAGCAACCCTGAAGGCTAGGCTGAGGAATGAATACTGGGTTCAGGACTGAAACCTGGTCTTTGTCCAGTACTCTAACCACTACTTGACAGACTCAGTAGTTCTAGTCATGGATCTATGAAGAGCATTTGATGTGGAGCAGAGCAGCGGCTGTATTTTGCTAGCAGACCCATAACAGACATGAGAACGAATATCAGCTTAGTGTTTTAAGTAACCGCTGGCACACTCCAAAGCCGCTGTTGTAAACCAGTGTGCCACAGCTCATCGGTGTGCTGAGAAAGGTCTGCAGATGTGCAACAGGAGTTAGTGGTTTCAACAGTGGTTGAAAATTGCTGGAAAAACTTTTTAGAGTCCTGCAGCTCTGTTTCTACGGCAACTGCCTGTAGTGACAAATTGGCTATACCTCTACCTCTGCCGGCAGAGCCAGTGGAGGAAAAGGAACAGACAATTTGTTACTACAGATGGTTGTCTTAGAAGCAGAGCTGCAGAACCCAAATTGGTCTCCAGGAAACCAGAACTGACATCACAAGAAGCGAAGACCCTAGAAAAGACCATAGAGGTCCGTGTGCCATGAGAGGAAAGTGTTGAAAATCGCTTCGCTAAAGTCTGTGTTCTAAAAGATGCCATGAATTTGAGCCAAAAATCATGAAATGGTTTTGGATCTGATTAGTGATGTTGTCTTAGTGATGGCTGTGAGAAGTGATAATTTGGTGGCCTAATTTTACTAATTTTACTCTTAACAGTTTAGGATTTTATAGTGTGTACCTCTCTTACTAACTTCTCTTCTGTTAGAGCAGTGTTTCTCAAACTGTGGGTTGGGACCCATTGGGTGGGTCATGAGCCAATTTCAGGTCGTTCCCCATTCATTTCAATGTGCATTTTATTTTTAGTTTATTGGATTTGGTTCTCGTACTATGGTATGTGACTGCATCTGAGGAAATGTTACAGAACTGTATTTTTTAACAAGATACTATGTATATGTTTTAAACAATGATAGTCAATGGAGCTTACTCCCAGGTAAATGTGGATAGGATTGCAGCCTTTGGGGTGTTTGGGGAATTTTTGGGAGGGTTAGGAAGGTTCTTTATTTTAAATAATTTTTAACTTACTATAAACTATTAATTTACTTAATTTGATTTTGTCATATGGGGGTGTTAAAGATGTTTCTGCTTGATGATATCACTTCCAGCTATGACATCACTTTCAGGATGACATCAGTTCCAGTGGGTTCTAATAGATTGTCATTCTAAAAAGTGGGTCCTGGTTTATAAAGTTGAGGACCACTGTATTGGAGGCAAGATGATGGTAGGCATGGTGTGGGGGGAAAAATAGTGCTAACTGGCTTCAACTAAAACAGCTAATTTTTTAAAACCAAATGTAGCTGCATGTTCAACAGGGTTTACTGTTCTTTCTGTTTACACATAAATTATGTGTACTTCAAAGAAAGCTTGGAATGGCAGTTGGTAAAGAGGCACACCTGCTAGATCAAGGAGTGGTTGATATTTAACTTTCCTCTGAACTTTCCTCTGAACTTTCAAACAAGAAGCAAAATAAATCCCCAGTGCAGTGCTGCTAATTATTTTTCCCTCCAGTCCTCCAATTCCAGGGGAATATTATTTTTACCAAAATATAGTCAAAAGGTGTTTTTAGATATTGTAATTCGTTTTTCTTCATGATAATGAGCACCATCACAGTATACTCCCTCAAGCTTTTACTGTTGTGGCTGTTTCGCCTATTGGCTAAAACCAGCTGTTGGCTGATTTAGCTATCAGCTACAATCAGTACAATGTGCCACTGCACATTGTTCAGCATAATAGTATAGAAAATGCTGGAGGGAGGGAATCTATGAGGCTCTGCTTCCAAGCTCTTCCATCTCCTAGGTGAAGCTAGAGGGGTGGTGGTGTAGTAAGTATGGCATACTCCCCTTGTGCCAAGTGGCCCCTCCTCCATGGTGTCAGAGCCATTCAGGACAGAGATGGTACATTCCTATTGCTGCCCGGAATGGCTCTGATGCCAAGGAGGAGGGTCTGCTTACATGGCAGGTTGTGGAGTATGCCATACTTACCGTATTGCGCCCCCCCCCCACAGCTTCGCTTCTGTTTTCAGCTGTCACGTATATGTATGCTTGGAGTAAGCCTGTAGTAAGCCCCATTGACTATAATGGGACTTCTGAGTAGACATGCATAGGATTGGGCTGGTGATTTCTATGCACTACTGCTGCTCTAGGGAATGTGAATAAAAACATAAGGAGAGCCCCACTGGATCAGGCCAAAGGCCCATCTAGTTCAGTTTCTTGTATCTCACAGTGGCCCACCAAATGCCTCAGGGAACGCACAACAAGACACCTGCATCCTGGTGCCCTCCCATGCATCTGGCATTCTGAGGTACTCTACTTCTAAAATCAAGAGGTTGCACATACCCGTCATGGCATGTAAACCGTGATGGACCTTTCCCCCATAAATTTGTTCAATCCTCTTTTTAAGGCATCCAGGCCAGATGCTGTCGCCATACCCTGTGGCAAGGAGTTCCACAGGCTAATTACATGCTGGGTAAAGAAATATTTTCTTTTCTGTCCCAATGCTCAATTTTAGTGAATGTCTCCTGGTTATGGTGTGTGAGAGGAAAAGAACATCTGTCCATCCACTTTATCCATCCCCTGCATAATTTTGTATGTCTTAATCATGTTCCCCCTTAGGCACCTTTTTTCTAGACTGAAGAGCGTCAAATGCTGTAGCCTTTAGTAATAAGGGAGGTGCCCCATCCCAGAATAAAATTGCAGATCCTCAAATGCTGTAACCTTTTGTAGTAAGGGAGGTGCCCCATCCCCATTCCAGAATAAAATTGCAGATTCCCTAGAATATAGTTTTCTAGAAAGAACACAACTTACACAACTTAATTGTGAGATCTGTGCAAGTAACGGAACTGAAAATGCTTTCTAATATGCAGCTTTGTGATACTGGCTTTCATTTCATTGATATGAGCATGTGCAAACTGTAGCATTTGGTTGACATCGTATAGAACAGGGGTGCTCAATAGATGGATCGCAATCTACCGGTAGATCGTGAGGTAAAATGAGTAGATCGCGGAGTGCCGACCCCCCCCCTTCAGGTGCCTCTGGGAAGAAACGCCGGGAGTAAGGCCCATTGTACTCAATGGGGCTTACTCCTAGGTAAGTGTGGCTAGGATTGCAGCCTCACAGCCTAATCCTAGGCATGTCTACTCAGGAGTAAGTCCTGTTATACTCAGTGGGGCTCAAGGTACACCAACATACATTGTATACAAATGTTATATGTTATGATGGCGCGAACATTGTAAAAAAAACTCTGGTAGATCTCCGGGCCTTGCAGGGTTTCAAAGTAGCTCTCGAGCCAAAAAAGTGTGAGCACCCCTGGTATAGAACAATATATTCTTGGCATAGTGTCCCAAGATACATTTCTGGCTTTGGTGATAAATGCTGCTCTGTTCCTTTTTTCTAACCAAGAACTCAGAATAACAATTTGATTTTGCATGTGGTATATATGGGGTTCAATCTTGAGAATATAATTTCTCTAAAACAATTTGCGTCTGTGATGTATTGTCACTTTCCCTTTTTATCTTTGGAGGGCAACAGAGTAGGAAGACAATATAATTCATATATTTTTCTTTTTTCCAAGTAGCTCATGTTTCCATTTTATTATTGGGAATTTTGTTTGAATTGCTTGGGTTATATCATTTCTTGTGCTTAGTAGAGTAGTGGTAAGGTTAACTAGTTTGGTGTAGTGGGACTTGAGCTTGGTAAACAGTTGAAATGTTCAACCAGAAAACTTAGTTGTGCAAGGGGCTGCCTTACGATGTTAGAAAGACAGCTAAGATGGTTACAGTCTGTGTTAAAAGGTATCATTCCTGTGGGGTGGGGGGGCGGCTTAAGCCAGCAAAACCTGTGTAAGGTGGGATGATTGGCCTACTTCTGCATTAGCATTACAGTCTGACCGCAGTATCCGCAGGGATCCATTCCTGGACCCCTCGTATGCACCAAAGCCCACAGATAATGGAATCCATGGGGCATGAAAACTGCAAATGCTTGTCAGAAGGCTCAAGCAGGCTTGCTGAGGTGCGGGAAGGTCACATGTGACCTCGCTGCACCTCAGAATGTTTGCCGGAGCCCTCTAACAGGCACTTGTTGTTAGCCGCCCTGGGTCCCGTTAGGGAGAAGGGCGGGATAAAAATAAAGTTTTATTATTTTATTATTATTGCAGTTTTTTGGCAAACTGGAGCATGTCAGAAGCCTCCTGCAAACTTTTTGATGCCCAGGGAGGCTGCATTTGACAAACGTGTTGGGTTCTGAAGCCGCGAAGGATCCATCGTACAGAAACACCCCCCCACACACAGGTTTGGACCTCCACGAGACCTTATGTCATTTGGT
The DNA here is from genome assembly GCF_035046505.1 of Tiliqua scincoides. Taxonomy (NCBI): domain Eukaryota; kingdom Metazoa; phylum Chordata; class Lepidosauria; order Squamata; family Scincidae; genus Tiliqua; species Tiliqua scincoides. The sequence goes on along the minus strand of NC_089827.1, from coordinate 21,737,548 downwards.
TCTACCCTGTTTAGACATGTGTTTTCATGTCATCGAAAGGACATAGCGTTGTTAATGCTTCAAGTGCAAACCACTAGATATTCCCCATGTGGGAGGCAAGGCACCACTTTGTATGACCTGTGAGGCCCAGTTTGGATATTTTAAATTCCAAACCAGCCCCATGTATTAGTTCAGGGGTATCAAACACAGGGCCTGAAGGTCCGTGGAAGCTCTTTATCTGGCCCACATGATATTTGGCCCCTCGCAGCACTCTCTTTCAGCAGTGCCACTTCTGCCAAGGTTCTGCCAAGGAAGGAGAGATGGAAGGAGGCCTCAGGAGGCAAGGAAGAGCAGATCTACAGGGGTGTGAGAGGGTGAGGAGCAGCTGTGAGGCACTGGGATTGCCCTGTTTATTACACAGGCTGCCCTTTAAGCAGCTCCGCTTCTGCCACAGCATCACTTTGCAGACCACCTCTCAGCTGCTGAGCTGCAAAGTGATGCTTTGCAACATAAGTGGTGCTGCCAAAAGGGTGACAGTGTGATAATTCGGCTCTCCCATATCTTGAAAATATGATCACGGTTTGCAAATTTCTCTTCTGTCATTTGTGGCATTTGTGAGAAAAAAAAGTGCTTACTTCTGGCCATCATTTGCTTAATGATCACACATCCTGCTTACTGATGTCACTGGCTCTCAGCAGACGCAATGAATGCTATTTGGCCTGCTGTATGAAATGACTTTGACAGCCCTGCATTAGTTGATGTGTGTATTCACAGGGCTTGCACGCACCCAGGCTCCTCCCTTCTTTCCCCCTGCTTTCCTCAAAAATCTTCCTAATTTCACAGAGGAGGTTTTGTCCAAAGTACTCCTCTATATCTGCAGGCAAGTTTGTGTGTCACAGTTTACAAGCTTGGTCAAGAGATCTGATGCTCATGGATTTTTGGCTCTCCTTCATTCACCATCCTCTTAATTTTTAGGTTTTCATAATATGAGTGGCTTTGAAGATCCAAGAAATGTATACAAAACATGTATTTTTATGGAAGTGATTCTCTAGGAAAAGAATATAAGGATCTTGCTTCAGGGTCTGATTCTTGTTTGATGCAATGATAATGTTTAAAATACGCCTCAGGTCACATTGTGCTGCTGCTTTTGAAATGAGCAGTTTGGGGGGGGGGGAAGAGAGGAGGAAGGGTATCTTGCCAGCTGAGTCATCCACTCACTGTTTATAGCACTGTGAATTGCTGGCTCTTCCATCTGTCAAATGGAGAGGCTTATGTAACTGTGGTTACCAAACTTGGTCCTCTCAGGAAGGCGTTTAATTGAATCTTGTTTTCTATAATGCAAAGGAGACCAATTTAATGCTGCATCATATGGGATAGGACAAGAAATAATCAATGTAAATTACAGGGAGCTAGAAGATTATACAACAGTTTAATGCTGCACAAAGCCTCTTTTTGTCTTTGCCAACTACAGGAGTCCCCTGGTATCTGCAAGGGATATGTTCCTCTCCTCCCCCCCCCCCCCGCAGATACCAGAAACAGCAGATAAGGGGGAACACTATCTCTGTGCAATCTCTGTGCTCCCCTGAGCCCACTTCTGCTTAAGTTCCTTACCCCGGCACCAAGCAAGTATGTATCTTTTTACGAAACGCTATAAGCTAGCAAGCTTATAGGATCACAAAAAGGCAGGCAGTGTCTGGAGGCTCCCGCGTGGTCCTGAAGTTGTGTGAGGCTCCGTGCCCAGGGCATTTGCCCTGTTCATTCAATGGCAGGTCCACCACTGGTGTATAGCAGAATTGTGTTTGATGTCATCTTGGTAAAATGCTAAATGAATGATTGGATAAATAGAACTTGGAACACAGTCATGCTAATTAATTTGACATACCTGTGCTTGAGTTTGTAACTTTCGTGATAACCTTAACAGATATGGTAAATGAGACCTAATGCAAATATGGTACCTGTTGTACATTGGGCCATCCGTATCCATGCGTCCCACATCCGTGGATTTATCCAACTACTAATCAAAAATACTTGGGGGGGGGGGATCCAGAAAGACTCAGGAAAGTGAGTCTACTCCTCCTGGCCATGTGCTTTTTCAGCCAGGTCTGCTGATTGCTCACCTCTACTCCCCCCTCCCTCTTGCAGCCAGCCAGCCAGGCCAACAGGCTCTCTCAGGAAACATGGCTGTGGTGCTACGGTGGCACCATTTGTCACTCGTGCTCCTTTTCCTTGTCTTGCTGCTTTGCGCCCAGCCACTGCCTTCCTGCCAAGCTATCTGAGTGCTGGACAGTTTTACAGAATACAAGTTCTGCACCAATCCCAAGTAGAGCAATACATGGCTACAGTTAGTGGCTGGTGGGGGGGGGGGAAGGAGGGAGGGAGGGAAGCTGCTGGGTCCCTGTGACTGCCTTTCTGCAGCTCTGAACATAGACCTGTTGGCATTTTCAAGGCCACCCAGAGAAAAGGCTGGCAGGGGTGGCTGCTGCCTCCTTCCTTTTAATTCAACCAGGGATAATGATGGGGGGCTCTTCTTCTCCCAAGATGTGTCTGTCCTCACAGCTCCTCAGGATGGAGAGGTATGGCAGGCACACCATTTTATATAAGGCAGTATCTGTGGATTTTGGTATCTGTGGAACATTCTAGAAGTGTTCCGGAACCAATCCCAGCAGATAGGGAAGGCCCACTGTATGATGTAAATACTAAGTTTTTCCTCGACTGGCATTCATAAAGTTAAAATTAACTAAGTTTAGCTGCAGCTAAAGTTAATTGTGGCTTTTAAGTCGCAGTTGAATAAAACAGTTGTTACCTAACATTTTGTAAAGTAATATTTGAGGAAGTGGCTTCTTATGCTTCTGTGTCATAAGGTCATGTGATAATCATAATTAACAGGGCAGTGTATTCACAGCTGTAGGATTTAGTGTTTGAGGTCCATGGGAGTCCTCTGGCCCTCCATGATTCCTTCTCATTCTCTAGATGTCCCAGTTATAATCTTGAGGAATATGGAAAGAAGACTCATCCCAGTGGCATTTTGACCCACACGTGCAACTTAACCTGTTCATAGTCTTGCAGTGTAATCTTAGGCATGTCCATTTAGAAATAACTCAATTGATTCCACTCCTAGCTAAGAGTGAATAGGATAGTAGCCTAAAAATTGCTGGAATTTGTTGGCTGGGATAAAATGCCACTTGGCTGAGAGTTGTTTCCACATTTGTTTTCTGCATCCCACTGTTGAACAAGTATTTGTTTAAAAAAAAAAAAGGTGTTGTTTTTTTTTAATTGAAACAATAGCCTGGCTATTACACGCATGGTTGTATTGTTCTTATGTGATCACAGTGAACTTGAATTTATATTGACATTGTGTACTTTCTAAAGAACTGCACATCTCTTGTTAAGAAGCCCATTTAAGAAGTTGCATTGTGTGTTTGTATTTTGCTTTTGGGAATTGGTTCAAAGCGCACAGCATAATTTATGAAGAGTACTGGTAGGTTAGATTTGCAAGCAGACACCCAATCCTGTGGCTGCCACTTGCTTGTATTTTTCATGCAGAAACCTCCACCTACTCATGTGGCTGCCTTTGTCAGTAACAATGTTCTTGTGTGTTTGGTGCAGAAAGATCTGTCCTAGGCACAGAGAGAATGACAAAAAAGTGGCCCCTGGTGGCTTTGCAGTGTTTGACCTTGCATCTTTCACAAGCTCTCTAAGCAACTTACCTCCCCAAATGAAGATACTGGTAATTTTCTTTTTCAAAACAATGCTAATATCAGTAGCTTGAAGAGCAGCCAAAGAGACTGTTAGGAGAAAGAGACTATTGCCTTGACAAGAAAAGTAACTAGAAAAGTTGGCAGTTTTTCCTTTACCACCCCACACTCCTCTATTTGTTTGTGCAGTGGTGTAGCTGGAGGGGGGACAGAGCACCCTGACTGGCAGGGAGCCTCAGCGTGGCGGGCAAGCGGCCCCTCCCTTTTGAGCCATTCCCAGCAGGGGGAGCAAAACGGAGCCATCCTTCCCCCCTCCAGCTACGCCACCATTTTTGTGTACTTTATTTTCTTTTCCATCTCCCCAGGAAAGTACCTTTTATAGTGCTGATGTATCCCAGTTGTCATTGCAGATTGTTTACTTTCATAGCCATTGTCTTTACTTCCCTCTGTGTTCTTCCCTGCTTGTGACTGTTGCATAATATTATTTGTCAGTATTGCATGCTATGTTATTCTGTGGCCAGGTCCATCTCGGTGCAGCAGAAGACTGAAAGTTCTCCTCTTGAGCACCTCAGCTGTTGTCCCACTCCCTGGAGCTGAGGCGCAGGTTGGTGGAGAGAGCTGTTGATACAGTATAAAGGGAGAACTCATCCAGAGCCTCTGAGGAAGCTGCCCTCTAATTTGGAATCCATCTTTGCTTCTATAACCTCAAATAATATTATCTGTAACCTTTAATATCTATATTTTATACATAACGTTACGTTCAACCTCTATTTGGCATAAGGTATATTTTATACCAGGCTGCAGAATTAATTTTTTTAACATCAAAAATATGTTTCTCTTTGGGTGTTTCACAAAAGTACAGCGCATATGTCTTGCTGCCTCAATGTTTGCATAAATATTTGAGCTGTTTGCCTTTAGTAATAGACTTTCTCTTTTTTGCTAAGGAAGAAAGACTGCTCACTCTCATATGTGAAGGACAGCTCATCTGTTCAGAATTTGATTATGCAGTTCAGTCCTTGGCTCACCCCAAACTTGTGTGCATCCTTGGCACAGTTTCCTGGATCCACCCTACCTGCGAGTTCTCCATGGTAACATTTTATTGCTTGATAGCAAGACTATGGAACAATAACTTTGGAGAACATGATTTCAATTCTGAACAGAAACGGCTGCCTGAATCCCATTAAGTTAGATTTAAGCAGGCTAACTGCAAGGCTTCAACCTGTTCTCCCATTGAATTTCTGTCTTCCTTGGGGAATCTAGTTTTCAGGAAAAATATGCCTTGTGCTTCAAAATCAGACTCTTCGCTTGTTGTTGCTGTGTTATTGGAAACTTGCTGTGTTATTGTTATCTTGATATAGCCTTACATGTGCTTTTGGGTGTGTTGATATCTACTTTCCCCAAACACTAACAGCTCATTTCAGCAGTAAGCTTTATGTCTTCTGTATTGTTGGCACTGTTGGCTTAAACCCTGTTAAGTGTCTGGTGTGGACATTGTAATTGTGAAATACTCTACTTCTGAAGTTACTTCTGTTTGGGAATTTGATTCTAATGCACCATAAGTTTCTTATTGGGATGGTTAAATCCTTTGATGGCCTCTTAGTCCTCTTGCTATCGTATGAATCAGTGTAGCAGTGTCAATATGCGGTGTAATATCAGTCAGAGGGACTAGTAGATTGGAACTGACAGGTGCAATGTACAAAAATAAAAGTAAGAAGTTTCAGAAGAACACACTGCACTCAAATTAGCCATTATACTTCAGATTTGTGCCTAAATAATGGATTCATCCTCATCCTTGCCCTCAGCTAAAGTTGCTGCTAAATCAGTCACACAGCACCATATATGAGACATACTCTAACTACAGTGTGTGAAGGGCTCATCTGTCTTCATTTTATAGCAGGTACTGCTTTTCCATCCAACAGTGTACAGTATTCCCCTTTGTGCAGAAAATGAAATCTTTAGAAAAATTGGTGTTCGCTGTGTTTTATTTCAAATTTCTGAGATAGAGTTTTCAAAGGAGAGTCAACCCATCCAGTCATGTTGATGTGCATGAATGAACACTATAGATTGCTTTCCCTTTCAGTTGAGAGGGAACCATATTTTGTTTAAAGTATTTTTCAAGCCTTACTGCTTGTCCGTTGTAGGAATTAGAGCTGCTTGGGCACCTTGGATGCAAAAGAATAAGAGTAGTAGACATGTTTCTTTTCTTCATTTGTTCCCTGCAGCCCTTCCTTCCCCAGGGACCAGAGTTACCAGCTGACTAGATTGATCTTATCGGCCACCTCAGAAGCACTTTTTGAAGCCAGGCATGCCATAAGACACTGTGGTCGTGTGATGTTTTGCATGTTGTGGGCAGGCACTAGTGCAATGTAGCTGTCATGTTAATCCATTTTTGTCCAGCCTGCAGGTGTAAACACTTGGTCCCTGTTGCATATATGCTTAACTCATTCTGACCGCTGAGGGGAGCAGCTCAATGAGACAGAGAGTGTCCAGAGAAGGCCGCAGTGCCACAAGGGAACACAATTTTGGATTCCAGTGAAGTTTTGAAAACTTGCATGAAACCCTCAGAAGCTTCTGTACTTAAGAATGTGACTTAAGAATGTCCTGAGGGATTGTGTTTTTCCACCATCTGTACTAAATGGTGACCTCTTTAGCTGTTGGTGCTCTGCTTCCATGCCTTTGGGTAGTCTTGCCTATCTGTGGGGTTCGCATGGGAAGATGCTGTTGTTTTACCCCTTTGGTATGATTGAACTTGTGAATGTTTCAACCCACGCTGAGCTGCATTTTTGAAAGTTCAGGGTTATTGGGCTGACTTCATATAGGCAATAACCACAAAAAATATAGGTATTGACAATGGTTTACATTGCCACATCAAAATAATAAAATCTGACTTATGGGTTGACATTCTTGGACACAATTTTTACATTCTTCTATTCTTTCTTTCTGTATATTCTTTTACTATATACAGTATAGTATAGAATTACTATATTACTAATATAGTAATATTAGTTTTGTGTGGCACTTTTTGGACAGAACTTCTTAAGTATTATTTTGGTATTGTCTTTGCAATACTTCTGCAAAGGTAGTGGTGTTTGCATATTGCAGCTGGGAAGGTTAGGTTAAGAGGGAGTGACTTGTCTAAAACCTCCTAGTGACTCTGAGAAGGCATGGCTTCTTAAGGGCACCTAGACAGTGCATGACACAGGTAAGGCTCGAACTGGGGTTCACAGTGTGATTTATGTAGCAACATAAATGAAAAGATTGTTTCTTGTCCCAGAGCGTTCACAGTCTAAAACAACGATTTTTCAGCCAGTGTACCATGGCACACTGGTGTGCCATGGGACTTAGGAGGGGGTCATTCATTATTAGGGCAGTTGGGTATTTGAGCCCCCTACCAGTAGCATGTTGTACCTTGTCACTGGTAAAAAAAAAAAAATGATGGTGTCCCTTGATAATTTGAGTGCCTTGTCAGTGTACCGTGAGATTAAAAGGGTTGCAAATCACTGGTCTAAAAAGAACCATCAGCAAAGGGTCACTGCAAAGGACATTTTGCTGGGATGGTGACTCAAAATGAAATGCTAAATGTTGGAGTACCACCACTTTAATTGGGTCTCTTCGCCCAGTTATTAGTACAGTGGGTCTTCCTTATCCGTGATTTCAGTATCTGCGGATGCTGAACCTTTGGTTGGAGGGCAAAGGACCTTTTGGATGTGATCAGAATGACTGTCCAGTCCCATCTGGAGGCCTTCAGAGGCCCAACCACAGATTTAATTATCTGAGGATCTCAGTATCTGCGGGAAGTCCTAGAACGGATCGCCCACTGTATTGGGGAATGAGATTTTAATAGAAATACAAGATGGAGTACGGAATGTTCATTTTTAAGAAACAACGAACCTGTGTACTTCGGTTTGCTGGGTGGTAGAGGTGCCCTTTTGGCTACAGTTGACAATTATATGTACAGTACTTGACCTTCCAGCTTGAAATGATTTATCTTTTTAAAGAATATTAATCCGAAATTATTACAAACTCTCTTGAAAGTGGGTCTATGTTAGAAGGCCTAACTCTGATTGCATCACCGTATGGGTAGAAATCTGTATTTTGGTTTCACTCTTCAGCAGTTCTGGAGGATTAGATGAAGATTTTATAAATCACGAACATAAGCAGGAAGGGAGCTAACATCTGTCCCAGAGAGCTATCTATAGATTAGACAGCCCTAAAGCAGAATGGCATAACCAATGTAAGCATTTTTTTTGTATAACTATTTTCCAGCTTTGTATATGTTTGCTGGGATGCAAGCAATGGGGTCTGATCCCCCTCATTCTCTCTAAACCCTGTGAGGTTCGTGAGAATGTGGAGCAATTGGACCTCATGGCAGGACCATCCATGAGGCCAACTAGGGCAGTCAACTCAGACAGTTAATTGGCAGGGGGCAACTGCCTCCACCCACCTACTTCCTCCTCCTTCCTGGATTGGAAAAGGGAATAGGATGATGACGCTGTGTTTCTGACGCTCTAGTCCACCTCTCTTCCACACTTCCACTTCATCCCCTTTCCCTTTTTCCAGTCCAAGGAATGGGCAGAGTAGAGGCTGGCCCATCGTCAGGTAAGGGGGAGGCAGCATTTGGCAAACTGCCGCAAATGCTAGAATTTCTTGGGCTGTCCCTGCTGGTCCTAGGTCACCCAGTGAGCTTCATAGCTGGGTGAGCTTTTAAATCCAGGCCTTGTCCAATTAAATGCTATAGTTCACTGGCTCTCACCTGTGTGTAACTGGAGAGGCAGGTGTTTATAAGTGAACAAATACAGAGATAAGGTAAATATGAACAACACCCTGAAGCAGAATGCTGTTTTCATATCTGCTAAAGTCTCAACTTACCTAACTTTGAGTCTACGTAAAGTCTGGCCTGTACAAGAGCCATGCTTGCCACTCTGTAAAGCTTGCCACTCACTTCACCGTGTAAGCTGGGATTGTTTCCAGTGTGCCCCACTTTTCCTCTTTGTTTAAAGAACCTGCCTCCATGCAGACTCTTCAAATGAAAGAGAAAATGTGGGGTGTGTTGAGAACAATCCCAGCTTACAGAGCAAAGCTTTACAGCTTTGGTGAGCTTTAGAGAGCAGCGAGTGTGGGTGTCTTCAGTTCTGACTTAACATAAAACTTGACATCATTGAGATGTTGTGGTATCCGGAATGGAGTCCTTATGCAAGTTGGGTGGATGGTACCTATACAGGGAGGCCCCCGTATCTGTGGGTTCACTTCTGCAAATGGGGTATACAGGGCATTCCTGCACGCATCCCCTCCGAAGGCAAGGGAAGCTAATTTCTCCCAAGCCTCCTAATATCTTAGAAGGCATTAAAAATGTCACATGGTTTCACAGAGAAATTGAAAGTTGCGTTTTTTAAACTGTCGGGGCTCAGTCTGAGCCCGGCAGAGGCCACGGACAGGTGTCTATGACCTCTGCTGGGCTCAGAGGACCCTCTGGAGGCAAGATGAATAGAGCTCCCCTTGGTACAGGTGGGGGGACGCATTTGCCTGTATCCATAGTTTCATGTAACCACATGGAGTTCTGGAACAGAACCCCCGTGGATATGGGGGTTATGCCTGTATTTCGTAATTTTATATTTAAGTTTGTGTACATTCTGTTTTAAAACTGTTGTAACCTACTCCCTGAGTTGGGATGAAAGGAACTAGATCTTTAAGTAGAGTAAACTTCAAAGTAGAAATAAGTGGAAGGAGAAAAATAATTCTAAAGCAGAAATTTAAAATTTTGTTGTTTTACGGTCTTACTGGGGTTTGGGTCTGGGGGCCTGTTGTGAGGATATCCCGCATTTAAAAACATATCTCTACTACACCACTGCTCCTAAGCTACATCTGCTGGGATTTGGCAGTTATGGTTCTTGAAAAAGGATTTACTCCAGTCCTCCAAGCAGTATTTATGATTGGCTCCAATTCCTGGTCTCGGACCTTCTGTTTCTACAAAGAACTTTCTTCCACAGCATATTTAGTTTTCATGGTCCAGTTGTTGCTTATTCCATTTCATATCCCTTGGCTACTGATGCCAAACCTTTCCTCATAAAGCAAAATTGTGCTACTGGCAATTAACTAAGGAGATGCGAACACAACTTCAAAGCGTTTAGCGGAGAGCAGTGAAAATTAATAAATTACATGGAATTATGTAAATTGACAGCAGTAAGGAGCAGATATGATTAGAGATGAACTTCAGATTACATTTTAAGGCATGCCATAAATTCAAATGAAGCACTCGCTATAAAGGCAATCTTTATGGTTGGATTTTGCAAGCTGCATACTTTGGTCTGTTTAAATCCTCTTGTTGAAGTTGTAGTTTGAGCCTGTGTTACCTGATGTCACTTCCTGCTTAGCCCATTTCTGCCCTGCCCACATGTGTATACATTTGACCCCTGTTATGTATATACAACGTTGAGCAGAAATGGCTTACTGACATCATTACCAGCCCTCATCATGTGCCATGAATGCTATTTGGCCCACTATATGAAATGAGTTTGATACCCCTGACCTGGACGTTCATGGATAATGCTAGGTCCAGCAGCACACCAACCTGCAACCTTGATTCGACAGGGGAAGTGCAACCCCCGTGAGAATGGGCTGTATGCTGTACTCAGATCAGTAGGTCACTCAACCTAGACCACTTCTGTCTTGTTCAGATTTAGCTTCAACTTGTTTGTCCTCATCCAAATCAAAACTGCCTCAACGATTGCAGCCCTTGGTAAAAATCTTGTTGTAATCTTCTAAACTTGAAGAAAGAGTCCAACTTTAATGGATACTTGAGTGGAAAAATTGCTGTTCAGTCATTAAAAACTTATCTTGGGGAAATGTGTATTTTTGATTTGTTCTTTTCTTGTGATTACTGTACTATCCTGCAGAGCTCAATAAGCAATTCTAAGCCTGTCTATTTTTAGCTAAAAATATCAGAATCCTTTGATTTGGGTTTGAATATGTTACTCTTTTTAGGAAGTGTAAGCTTGCATTCATCTTTTACATTGGAAATATCTGTTTCTTTTGTCATTTGTTACTTTTTGAAAATATGTGGAGACCCTCCCCCCATATAATATGTTGCAAAGATAAATGAACATGGCAATTCTAATTAAGAAATATTTGTGCCCAGAAAAGCACTTGGTGCAACCTGTAGCACTATGTTCTCACAAGCATCAGATGCAGACATATATTTGCCTAGAGAAATATAGTGAGAGTGCACCCTTCTCCATCTGTTGCGGCTGTACTCAAGACTGCATTGCTTTGAGAACAGGAATGCACTCTTTACCCAGTGGAACAATTCCCCATCTGTGAAGGGTTTGCATGAAAAGCGAATCTCTTCCTTTGCACTCATTTACTATATATGGTGGAATCCAGTAAAGAACTGCATATGCAGAACAGCTGTTCTTGGAAGTACAAGGCTTTAACCCTATATATAGAGAAGAGGTTGGCCAGGCTGGAAACTGCCCATGCCTATTGTAGGCCCATACGGCCGGGTCAGTCCCTGTACTCTTGCTAGCAAAGACAATGTAGCAGCTGATGGGCAGGCAGAAGCTGCCACTTAGATCCTTGCTGTGAAGCTCCCAGCCACCAGATGCGGGCATTACTGCCAGGGAAAATGTCCTGAAGAGCTATATACCAAGTCAACACAACAAGAAAAAATAAGAGCAAACATTTTATCCTTGCAATAAACCTGGACATATAACTAACTTCTAGAGACCAAGATCATTTTCCTTTTCTACTTATACTATTTTCAGAGGACTGTTACTTTATGAACATACACGTTTTTACTCCTCAGTAGCAAATTGTGGGACAGATCCATCCATGTCCAAAGCAAATTAATTTAGTGCTTTCTGAAAAAAATGAGGAGCAATCTGTTATGGTTATCAAGTTAGAAGTGCAGGTCTGTCATCTTGAATCAGAGTGTATATGTTATGCAAAGTAATTAAGAAATGCACTCCCCAACTTCTCCTCCCTCCCAAATTTTGCATATAAAAAAAAGGCAAGTATTGCAGAAGCAAATATTTTTAACCCTTACAGTTACTGATTTTTGTCTGCAATACACAGTAGCAGGAATGAATGAAAACCAAAACAGGAAAATCAATCACAGAATTGCTACCCCTGGAGACAGCAGTGCTTGAATGTAACACAGTTTATTGCCATTGCCTAATATAGCTGCCATGGTCTTCCCTGCTTTTTGTAAACTAAGCAAATAACCTGAGGACCCCCTTTGACCATGTGAATCTGTTCAAGTGCTTTCAGGTCCACCACGTTTAAATAAGTTATTAGTGGGTATAGAGAGATGGGATTTTCTCAGTGGTGGCTTCTTAACTGAAATATCTTTCCTGGTGAGATTTGACAGGCCCCCTCTGTTTTTACTTTTAGGTGGACCCCTAAGACCCCTATGACCCTATAGCTAGACCCACTAGCTATGCTAGTGGCATAGCTAAGGCATCTGGTACCTGGGATCACAGGAAATTTTGGTGCCCCCCAATATGATAAAATCAAATTTAATTTAATTTGGTATAAATCAAATTTAACTGAGGAAAAAAAATCACAATGCAACTGAGTTTTTCTAATAAGACAATTCAGTTTCTATATTACCTTAAAATTGCTTGCTGGACAGCACCTTTGAGTTTCATTTGAAAGAAAAGTACAATAATTAAAATAAAAACAGTGTCCTTGAAAAAAGACATATCATAGAGTAAAAACCAACCTTTAGTTACTTACAGTATGGTGTGCCATAGACAGTCTACAGGTGTGCTACAGGAGTTTGGGGAAGGATCATTTGTTAGTAGGGCCACTGGGGGATGCGAGCCCCAGCTGTCAGTGCACTGTATCTTGTCAATGGTAAAAAAAAACTGATGGTGTGCCTTGCAATTTAGTACCTTGTCAGTGTGCAGTGAGATGAAAAAGGCTGAAAATCACTTTTCCAACCAGAGTTTTTTTTAAAAAAAATAAAAGAGCATATGAAACTGAGATTAATTGAATGTCCAGTCTTTATGATGCCCAGGAGGCAGGTGAACTTGAAGCAGAGCTTTGCCCAAAAATCTGAGTATACCAAGATAATTTTCCTTCTATCACTTCTATCATATTCCATTTCTAGTCATAGAAAATTCCAAGAGGAAAGGTGGTAAACGTCAACCGATGGAAGAGCATTAACCTATCCTTTAGGTTCTTGTGAAATCGCAACACTTCTTTTTATCCCACCTTTCAGCATAATACTTCCAGGATAGCTTTTCCAACTATCCTTCATAACTCTTAACCCATTTTGGTTCATAGGTTTGTTTTGCGGCTAATTATTACCTCTTTTTCATTGTGGTTTTAGTGAAGAGTGATCTATAGACTAAATATATTACTGGGTGGTTTACAGCTGCTAGTTTTGTACTTATAGTTGTCTTTAGCAATACCCCACTGCAATGCATTAATCCCTGTTGTGAGGAACACAATTATCTGGCTTTCTCAAAATTCCTTTTTAGTAGAAAGCTTTTCCATCACCACCAGCCCAAGTGTGCTTTTTTCCCCCCTGTATTTGAAGGAAGCCTTTCAAGATGGCACTTTTCCATACAGTCAAACCGGTTTAAAATCTAATGTTGGGTTTTTCATGGCCTGAATAGTGATTGCTAAACAGGTTCTCCTTCAATTTCTGCTGCAAGGAGACTGGAAAAACATACTGTGTAACTGAGCAAGAATTATCCTCAGAATCCTCAGAATTACTCAGAAATATCCTCAGAATTATGGTCACACTTGTCATATTGATTTTTATCACAAATCCAATCAAGATCAACTCTACAAAAGGTCACTATGTGAACTGGATCTACACTGAAAGATGGAGGAGTGCACTGATTTCTTCTCCTTTTTGCAAGCTGCTGGTCACGTGCCACCATTACAGCATTGCTGTGTTGCATTTGCTGAATAGCTACAGAGATAGATTGATCTCAGAACGGCTGCATACTGAAGTCTTGGGACAAGGCGTATTTTGTTAAGGTTACTGTGGACCAGTAAATCCTCCCTTTCTTCCAGCCGTGCATATTTCTTTGTACACCTTTAAGCGCTAGATGAACTACATTTCCTAATAAAGATATCATGTATTTTAGCAAACTGGCACTTGCTGTGAATCAGTATATAGCTGTTAGGCAGCAGCTATTACGGTTTTGCCACTAGTCTCCCCACAAGTTTTAGTGTAATGTGACCACGATAAAATATTTAGAATGAATTTTTTTCCAGAGGCTAGCGTTAGCATCCGATTAACATTTTCAAACCATCACAGCATGATAATTATATCCTTCAGATATTTGTGCTTCATGCATCTGTAGTATACATCACGGCCTATTTATATTGTTCAAAGACAGAAATAGATATATAATTTGTGTGTGTGTGTGTGCGTGTGTGCGCGCAAAGATCTTTAAGAGTGACTAATCAATCGGTAAGTAGATGTCTTTTCAGCTAGTTTCCTTCAGTTCTGCAAATGTGCCATAGCTATAGCATACAGTATTTTGGACTGACGATCATCCTGAAGAAAACATAGGTCATGGTTCAGGATGTGGACTCACCTCCCTGCATTACAATCTCTGCGCATGAACTGGAGGTTGTCCATGACTTTGTGTACCTTGGCTCAACGATCTCCGACACTCTTTCTCTCGATACCGAGCTAAACAAACGCATCGGTAAAGCAGCTACCACGTTTTCCAGACTCACAAAGAGAGTCTGGTCCAACAAGAAGCTGACGGAACATACTAAGATTCAGGTCTACAGAGCTTGCGCCCTGAATACCCTTCTATACTGCAGCGAGTCATGGACTCTTCACTCACAACAGGAGAGGAAACTGAACGCATTCCACATGCGCTGCCTCCGACACATGCTCGGCATCACCTGGCAGGACAAAGTTCCAAACAACACAGTCCTGGAATGTGCTGGAATCCCTAGCATGTATGCACTGCTGAAACAGGGGCCTGCATTGGCTCGGTCATGTCATGAGAATGGGTGATGGCCGGATCCCAAAGGATCTACTCTATGGAGAACTTGTGCAAGGAAAGCGCCCTACAGGTAGACCACAGCTGCAAGGACATCTGCAAGAGGAATCTGAAGGCCTTAGGAGTGGACCTCAACCGGTGGGAAACCCTGGCCGCTTGGAGGCAGGCTGTGCAGCATGGCCTTTCCCAGTTTGAAGAGAGACTTGGCCAACAGTCTGAGGCTAAGAGGCAAAGAAGGAAGGCCCATAGCCAGGGAGACAGACCAGGGACACACTACACTTGCTCCCAGTGTGGAAGGGATTGTCACTCCCGAATTGACCTTTTCAGCCACACTAGACGCTGTTCCAGAACCACCATCCAGAGCGCGATACCATAGTCTTCCGAGACTGAAGGTTGCCAACATGACAGTATATGATGGGGAAGTGTCTCATTTATAAATACTGTTTGGTGGAGATCAGGGCATATGAGAGGAATTTGATCAGAGGGTACAGAGTTTCTTCTGGGCCCCTTCCCAAAGGGGGAGGAGAGCAATGGGAGCAGGCAGACCAGGGGGCAATATAGGGTAGGGTGCTGATGGCCACAATAATCTTTTGGAGCCCAGGTCTACTAGGCTTCTTGATGCAGAGGCCAGGTCTACGTGACCATGCAGCACTGGCTGCTGGATAAAGTAATACGTATTAAAAACCAAACATGCTCCTCTCTAAAATCTTTGAGATATAGAAAATCCATTGCAGAAAGATAGCATCATTGTATTTAGGTGCCGCTAGAATGGACCAAAATGAACTTCAGCAGCAGCTGGAGCCCCACAGTCGGGTCCCTGAGCTTCTATATACTCCTTCATGATTATGGGATCTACAAGCCAAAGAGCTACTGTGGCAGGCCAGTTTCCTCCCAAATTTGACATGGTGTTAAGGAGGGTCATGGATGCATTCCTGGGCCTGTTGTGCATGGCTTGCAGCAGCAAACACTGCATGTACGTGTGGGGTTGTGCCCCAGCATTATGCATAGGCAGCGAGTTCAGGTGAGATTGGAAGTTCAGGTGAGATTCAGGTCAGATCCCAGGAACTTTCTGGGCCCCCTCCTTTGGCTCCTGGGCCTGGGTACAAATTACCCCCTTTACCCCTCTTTATTACCCTCTCTTAGGCCCTGGTGGAGATAGCAGGTGGAAGCAGTATTCACGGCTGGGCTGGAGTTTCCATTGGCTACAAGCAGAGTCAAGTTGCAGGATACTAAAGGGGGAGTGTCATGAAGAGCAAGGGGGGCTTCCTGTGGCCACCCACTGATCTAGGGCAGTAACTCCTAGTGTCAGGTACTCACTCTCTTCCTATTCCCCACACTTAAACTGGGTTTAAGAGTTTGGACATGCAGTTTAGTGGGTCAAGACTTGGCAGATGTAGTCCGCTGCCACCAACCCCAGAGATCCATTTCCAAGAAGGGGTCCCAGGGCAAAATCCCTCCCCAAGAATAGTATTCAGGGTTATTGCCCTCACTCTGACAGTAGCACCTGCAGAGCAGAGAAGCTGTCAAATCCACTGATCCCAGAACATGGCAGATGTTTTGAGCCATGAGGTTTTATTAACAGATGAGTAAAAAACAATAAACAGGCTTCGTTCCTAACAGATTAATGTCCCCTGAATGGTGCTGGCTCTGCAGAGAAGCCTCACCTGTGCAGCCCTTTTGCACTAGACCAGGGGTGTCCAAAGTTTTTGGCAGGAGGGCCACATCATCTTTCTGACACTGTGTCGGGGTCCGGGGAAAAAAAGAACTAATTTACATTTAAAATTTGAATAAATTTACTTAAGTTTACATAAATGAATATATTAAAGATGGAACATATGAATGAATGAAGGTCTTGCAATAGCTCAAGGTCTATATAAGGCCTTGAACAAAGCAAGGCTGGCCTTACCTTTGCTGCCGCTACTGCATCACAGATGTGAAACAACAAGCAGTGGAGGGAACCCTCATTCACAGCTCACGTGAGACGTCAAACAGTTGTCCTCACGCTGAGAGCAGTTGCGTTGGGCCAGTGTGGGCTCCAACAAATCTCTGGAGGGCCAGAGGTTCATTGGAGACTGGGGGCTCCCTGAGGGCCATATTGAGAGGCCTCGAGGGTCGTAAGTGGCCCCAGGGCCGGGGTTTGGGCACCCCTGGACTAGACTGAGAACCTGGATCAACCTAACCTGAGGGGATAAGAACTCCCAACGTCTGGAGGAGGAGAACAGACCAATACAACAGAACCTAATGCTCCTGGCTGATACTTAGTCTCTTTCTATGTATGGGGGGGGGGCTCTCCCCAGTAGCCTTCTGCTCTGTTACCCAGAGAGTGGGCTGTCCCTGACTTGCTCAGTCAGAAGTGCACAGGAGAGAGAGAGAGATGCTGGAGATCTCCTTTGGGTAAGGGAACATTTGTCCCCTTGCCCTAGTAGCTGCTCTGGAGCTGCTCGGCCCTACACCAGCTCAATCACATGGTGCAAGCCTGTGTTGCTCCATGAAGATGGATCAGGCCTGAGAAGGATCTCAGGATTTGGCATGCTGTGTCGCAGCCGATCCTGCCTCCCTCCCAGGCCTAAGCCATCGTCCTCACCGCCCCAGTCTGCCCTTCCTCTCCCCCATTCGGACCACCACTGCCATGTCCAGCCTCCTTCGTCCAACCCTCTGAGTGGGCTTACTTGCTCTTGCAGATGTCTGTGGGCTTGTCAGCATGTGGGAGGCCGCTGTGGCTTCCCCACCAGTGGGCCTGCAGTGTGCATCAGTGCAGGCTGCTTTGCGACAGCCATAGAACAGCCTCTAGTACCACGTTGTTACTTACGCCGGCAAGGAAGGGGGTTAGGATTGCGCTGTCAGTGGTTTATATTAGCCCTGAACTTCCAAGGACAGCACCAAAGCAAGCAGTGCCTTTTTTAGATTTTGTAAAGAGACCAAGAACTGTTTCTGTAAGAAGCAAATGTTTATGAGGGATATGTGAAAAATTGCTCTTTCTCCTTTATATTTCAAGATGGCAGCTAAGACTGACATTAATTATTTTGACATACTAGTGCTAAGATGTTCTATTCTTTTTTTTTCAATTAACACTGACTGACAGTTTCAGTTCTTAAATTTCACACCCTGATTTTCTTCAGTCCCCACTGCAAGAACAGTTACCATTTGGATCATGTTTGAAAACAGGTGAATTTATAGCTGCCTGGCTGAAGCCTATTGTGACCTGTTTGAATCCACGGGGCATTCACTCTGACCCATGTTATGAATCAGACTGCTGAGTTAACCTCCTTTCTATTATGAAGATTATTGTGAAAGGTGGTTAATACCTCTCCACCTTGGCCATTTCCTTGCTGGATTTTAAAGGATGAGAATAATTAGTTTCATGATACAGTCCAAGCCTGCTTGTCATCAGTGTGCTCTAGTTTCTCCTTTTTGGGCAACATCTGTTGATCACTGCCTCTAAGGTAGTGTTTCTCAAACAATCTGGTTTGAAGGACCAGCAATTTTTTTTCCAATGCACCCAAGGATTGGTACCATATTTGTCCCAAGTGATTGTAGTATTTGCATAGGCATCTTCAAAGATGATCCATTTGTTTCACACTATTTTGTGATCGCAGCCAGAAGTTTCCAATCACTTATTTTTAGAATTCTGCTACTTGGGTTGCCCTGTAGAGGGCTCCGTGGGGCTCCTTGCACCTCCTGGAGTCAGCTGCATTGCCCAGTAAGTAAAACACCCTCCTTGCGCCCTGGCAGCAGCAAGATCCTCAGGATTGCTTTGCTGCCTTATCCGCTCATCTGCCAAGACTTATCTCAGGAGACTTACTCCTGAGAAGTTTGAGAACTGCTGCAATAGAAGATAATTAGGCCTTTCATAACTTTAATTTTATTGAGCTATTCTTTTTCTGTAGTATTCCAAGGAATTGCACAGTAAGTCATCTCTTTCCTTCAGACGTGTTCATATTAAGGTATAGCTAAGATTTCTCAACGGTATCTTCTATTCCCTTCCCAACCTTTCCACTAGGAAACCTGCAGCGTTGGCATAAATTTGGCATGGGCTTCAGATTATATTATGGGGCAGTAAAATCAGGGCCTACAATCTAGGAGCTGATTAATATGCTCTACTCAAAGAGAAAACATGTGGAGACATCATTTTGCTTGTTGGCTATTTCTTTTGTAATATTTTCCAGTAATGTTGCTGATTAAAATTTATTTCAGGTTACAGATGCTGTAATGAGTGCTGCAGTAAGTGAGGATTGAAAACAGAAGGAATCCTTATCTGTGGAAATGCGCAAACTGTTTCGGTCACGTGATGCTTAAACCATGTGCTAATTTAAGTTGGCAGCTGTATCAAAAGGGATTAGCACCATTCCTGCCAAACTTTAGAGTTTAACTTTTCACACACATTAAATATTAAAGAAAAAATTTAAAAGCTTGAAGAAATTCCACATAAGCTGTTTATCTTGTTTGCCTTGAACTTTGGTAGACCTGAGTCTGCAATTTGCCACATCTGTTGGGTGCTGTGGGAATTGTGAGATGCAATATGGGGTCGGTTTCGGAGGGGAGCATATGGGAATAGGGATAGGTGGATGAATGTTTGTTTGTACATTCCTTCTCTGTGAGGAATAAAACTATTTTTTTTATATGTGCCTTCAAAAAGGCCCTATCTAGAAAATGTAAAATGAAACTTAATGGAAAAAGTTAATGGTTTGTCCTGTGCTGCTTACATCCCTACTGAGTGCGCTATTTCCATTTCAAGTTGTGTGTCATATTGACCTCTACAGTCAATCTCAACCTAGCGTAGACCATGTAGTATGGACTGGCTGTTCCACCTTGGCCCTATGCTTGTAGCTGTCATAATCTGCTTGATCATCATGGCTTGGAAACTGGCTGAACTAGGCCATTCTCCCAAATTTTGGGCACCAGGCAAATGTTTGGATCCTGTATGTTTTACAGTATTAGGCTTTAAAATGATAATATGATAGAACCTTCAACCTTACAACAGCTGACTGTTGAGAGTCATCTTAAATAAGTGTTCCTTCTTTTTTTTTTTAATGACTGAACTGAGTGCCATGACAGCACTTCCCTTAGTTTCTTGCTTCTGGAAGCGAGCTTGGGTCCACTGTTCACTACTTGTTGAGATAGATCATCCTTGTGTGCAAGTGCTTCTGTTTTCCTTTGGTTCCAATTTATTGCACTGTTTGACCTGCTTGGCATGCAATCAAGCCTTTTCCCAGTCGTTGGCAGACAGCATATTATCACTGCAGAAGCACTACTGTGTCAAGATCTCATAGTCTAAAGCAGCTATTTTCAACCAGTGTGCTATGGCACACTGGTGTGCCACGAATGGTCTGCAGGTGTGCCATGGAAATTTAGGGGAGGGTGATTTATTATTAGGGCCATTGGGGGATGTTATCCCCCCACCAGCAGCATGGTGTGCCTTGACATTATCAAAAAGCTGATGGTGTGCCTTGACAATTTTAGCACCTTGTCAGTGTATCCTGAGATGAGAAAGGTTGAACATCACTGGTCTAATGCAAATCCAGACACTAAAATTGATACCTAAATGAAGAGTGGTATACTTTCTCCCCCCCCCCCCAATGTGGCCCATATTGCTAAGAAAATACTAAAGTCATAGCACAGTTGCTCGAGAATGGAACTTACTGGTTCCTTTATGAAGTTATTGTGTTTTTCTTTTTAAACATGGGGTCTGTGCATACAATTCAACTTGCCCTTGTTTTCTAGTTGCTTCCCTAAGCTGTTTCATTGCCCCTCTTTTGTCTCTCTTCTTGCCTTGTTAAAATGTTGTTGTTTGTGGTGCCGATGGTTGTATTCTGAGGCTTCAGCTATGCCTCCAGACCTCTGGAAGTGAAACTATTGACTATGCAGTTCTAGGTATGTTTACTCAAAAGTAGGTCCTACTTTGTTTAGGGTGCAGTCCTAACCCCTTATGTCAGTGCTTTTCAGCACTGACATAAGGGCAATGCAGCTCTGAGGTGAGGGAACAAGCATTCCCTTACTTTGAGTAGGCCTCCGTGAGTGACACCCAACTGCAGGATGCAGCACATGACCCATTGGCACTGCTATGCCAGAGCTGGAAAGCACTGGCATAAGGGGTTAGGATTGCACCCTACGTGGCATTTACTCACATGTAAATGTGCCCGTGATGGCAACCTGAGTGGGAAATGAATACACCCTGTCTAGTGCTCATTCAGGTAAATGCAATCATACTGTAGTGCAGTGGTTCCCAAACGTTTTAGCAAGAGGACCCATTTTTTAAAAATGATAGTCTATCCGGTCCCACCTAGGTTTATGAGAATTTAAAACAGGTTGCACTTTATCAGCAGCTCAAGCCTCTGGTTTTTATCCTTTTTACTATGCCATGGGGGGCACCACATTCTGGAATGTTTGTTGAGCTCCAAGTTCATTGGATCAGGACTAGTCTGGTGGCATTATGTTCCCCTTGGCCTGCCCTTTGAAGTGGACCAAGACATGGTAACTTATTCAATAGTAAACGTGCACATACTTCTCTGTTCCAGTTTCCATAGGACATAATAAATTTTCCTTGTCGGCTATCAGCTTGTCTGTTTTGCGACCCACCAAAAATCAGGTTGTGACGCACTGGTGGGTCCTGACCCACAGTTTAAGAACCACTGATGTAGGAATATACTAATTATGCAGTACACATCCTGTTTTCGCACCTTGCTACTGCCAAGCACATTTGAACTGTTCTGATAATAACATTAATGTTTTTAGGATAATGATAATTTCCTAGTATTTTTCTAACCAAAAGAGTAATTTGCTGTTTTCGCACATTGCTACTGCCAAGCACATTTGAACTGTTCTGATAATAACATTAATGTTTTTAGGATAATGATAATTTCCTAGTATTTTTCTAACCAAAAGAGTAGTTCGCTGCCCGAACGTCCCTTCCTGACCAAGGAATTAAGTCAGATAGAGGTTAAAAGAGAAGATGTTTCAGACCTCATTGATAAATTAAAGATCAATAAGTCACCGGGCCCTGATGGCATCCACTCAAGAATTATTAAGGAATTGAAGAATGAAGTTGCTGATATCTTGACTAAAATATGCAACTTGTCCCTCAAAACGGCCACAGTGCCAGAGGATTGGAGGATAGCAAATGTCACACCGATCTTTAAAAAGGGAAAGGGGGGACCCGGGAAACTATAGGCCGGTCAGCCTAACATCTATACCGAGTAAGATGTGGAATGCCTCATCAAAGATAGAATCTCAAAACACATAGACGAACAAGCCTTGCTGAGAGAGAATCAGCATGGCTTCTGTAAGGGTAAGTCTTGCCTCACGAATCTTATAGAATTCTTTGAAAAGGTCAACAGGCATGTGGATGCAGGAGCACCCGTGGACATTTATATATCTGGATTTTCAGAAGGCATTCAACACAGTCCCTCACCAAAGGCTACTGAAAAAACTCCACAGTCAGGGAATTAGAGGGCAGGTCCTCTCCTGGATTGAGACCTGGTTGAAGACCAGGAAACAGAGAGTGGGTGTCAATGGGCAGTTTTCACAATGGAGAGAGGTGAAAACTGGTGAGAGAGGCCTGGATGCCTTTAAAAGGGGCTTGGACGAGTTTCTGGAAGAAAAATCCATTACGGGTTACAAACCATGATGTGTTTGTGCAACCTCCTGATTTTAGAAATGGGCTATGGCAGATGCAAGGGAGGGCACCAGGATGCAGGTCTCTTGTTATCAGGTGTGCTCCCTGGGGCATTTGGTGGGCCACTGTGAGATACAGGAAGCTGGACTAGATGGGCCTATGTCCTGATCCAGTGGGGCTGTTCTTATGTTCTTAATTATCCGCTTAGATTTTAAATTGTTTGTGGACAAAGTATTGCTGTTACAGAGAAAATGAGCACCCAGGCAGGATGCAAGGGCATACAACTTGCAAAGATTAGGTCTGAAGGAAGCAGGGCCACTTTCCCTACGCTAGGTAATCATGCTAGTTCAGATTTTCCACCCACCAGGCTAGGGGTAGGTGGGTGGGAAACTACTGTTTATATCCCACAAAGGTGAGCGCACAACCCCATTAAGCCGTGAAACCCTTTAAGCTGTTTTTGCCCAACGTTGCATATACGCAACAGGGATAAAATGTGTACACCTGTGGGCTGGGCAGAAATGGGTCAAAACCCTCTCTATATAATCTTAGGGCTGTTTAACCTTGGGGTAGCCTGAGCTCCTTGACTTTTCCTCTCTTGGGAATCAGGTGGGCTTCATGGTTCATACCAAATTCTTTGTATGCCAATCAGTTGAAAATGAAGGGGAAGGTCAACAAGAATGAAAAGGTGTCTTCTACTCAGGAATGACTCAGCAGTCATGGATGTCAGTCCAATCCAAGGGCCTTCCTTAGAGTTGACACCGACATGAACTGCCTTTATGTATAGATAAGGACTAACTGGGATTGATAACTGATATTCTTTTCAAAAGCCCCCCCCCCCCAAATGAGTAAAACTGGACAGTTCCACGTTCCCAGATCTTTTGTGTTTTCTTTTGCCGATACTGTCGGCCGTCTCTGCACAACTTGTGAGGGGGAGAAAAAAAGAGCTAGAATTCCGGTTGGGCCCTTACAGCCCTGCCGCCATTTTCACTGCCCCTCCCCCTCAGCACGAGGCAAAGGTGGGAAAATACAGGCAGGCAATGGGCTGCCTTTTGGAACTGAGGGGTGTGGAACTGAGCGATCTGGCAAGTCTTGCCAGTCTGCACCGATCTGGCAAGCCCCGCCCACCTGCCCTATGTTCAGTCTGAGGTTAGCTGGTCGCCTGGGCTGGGTAGGAATTTTTTGCTGCTAACCTGATTGGCTGTTGCCTGGCAGTTTTTTCGCCTACCCCAGACTGACATTTGGATGTGGATGAACTTCAAGTTTTTTGCAAGTATGTTTGGGTTAGGCAGGTGGCGTGCTGGCTGGGTAGCCAGCAGCGGGGGCCGGCGTACATGCTGAGGTTAGCAAGGCCAAGGGGTAAGCCAGAACCTCTCTGACAACACTTGTCCGGGTTGATGAGGCTGGCTGGCGAGCCCCTTGGCTGGTTCGAGCAAAGGCTTACACAAGGTTTTCCGGTGTGGGTCTGTGCTGGCTGGCTGCCACGACCCTTTGGGGTTGGAAGTGATAGGATAACTCAGTCCTCGATTGAGTGACACCTTGAGCCAGGATGTGATGCCCTATTGGGGTCAGGGGGAGGTAGATGGCCAGCGCCATTTCTCCCAAGCTATTAGATGCCAGCATGCTGGGGGATTTTAGATAAATTTTTCCCTGCTGTAGGTTTGTTGTTTATTAATCAAGTTTAAATCATTCCAAGCCTATGTCTCATGTGCTTCTTTGGGGGGTGCCAGTGTAAATGTGTTGGGTGCAGGAAATTCTTAAGTTGGAGGCTCTATCATGCCAGCTTGGATTCTCTCAGCAGTCTTGCCTCTTGTAGTCCTTTTGTGTCGCACAGTGTGGGTGATGTGCTGACAGTGGGCAACATACTGTCAGAATTTTGGCAGCAAGTCGGTGTTGTGCAACATGGAGAACAGTGGAGATGATGCAGAATGTAGGTGAAAGTACAGACTGCACATTGAAACTTCCAACCAGTAGCTTACCTGCAGGTTCAGAAAACCACATGGGATTGTACTAGTACAGTAGTTGAATACAAGCAGGGGAAGGGATAACAGTGTATTGTAGATGTGCTTCCATGGCTGTCTCAATCATAGTTGATGTTTGTACCAGAAATCCTGGTAAATACCTGGATTAGATGAATATATGGATAGGCCTGTGTTTTGTTGTCTGCTAGCCAGTGGCGTAGCTAAGGGGGTGCAGGGGGTAGCAGTTACACCGGGCATCAAGCTTTAGGGGGGCAACAAGCTGAGCTTGACACTAGTGACCAAAATTGTGAAAATCTTGGTATATATGATTAATACCATCATGTTATATATCACTGGGAAGGTAATTAAATGTAGAATGCAATGAAACAAACCCCATTGGAATATCTGTATTCTATCAAAGGTTATGGCTAATTAACTAGAAAATGAAAACACAATTGCCTTATAGAACAAAAAGTGGATTTTCTTAACTCAAAACTGACCTATGAGACTGATAGTTGTTCAAGAGGTGCCCCTCTTCTATTAAGCAAGAGAAGAATAACCAACCTATCGGGGCACACGCTTTATTTATTTATTTATTTACTTGCTTACTTACTTACTTAATTGATTTTGTCTTGGGGGGGGGGGGCTACAAATCTTCTTTGACCCCAGATAGCAGATAGATGCCTTTTCACTTTTGAAAAAGCCCAGATGTGACATCACTTCCAGTTGTGACATCACTTCCGGGGCAACATTTTGAGCTTGGCACCGGGCTACATGAGCATTAGCTACGCAACTGCTGCTAGCCGCTGTAAAACCTCTTTTTTCCAGGGAGTGTTAATCTGTGGGCAGTATATTGAGGATTTGGAGCAGGGAATGGTGCTGCATTGTGTGCTGCTTGAAACGCATCTTGTGTCACTGCTGACTTACAGGCTTCTTGTTGAGTCATTGGTTTTGTTGGCACAGACTTCTTGTTCCTTTTTCTTCTTTAACATATTTTTCTTCCTCCTCTGTTGAAAGTTCTTTGGAGTCGCTCAGGCTCAGACTGAATGTGAATCTATTTTGTGGGAGAATACGTCTGAATTTCCAACCACAGGGGTTTGCGACCGCATATTTTCTGCAGTCCAGGTTCTTCTTTGTGGCAAAAGGCATGCAAGTTCCTCCTCCAGTGCTGCCAATCATCCTTTGGCAGACTTTTTGTGTCTCTGTGTATCCTAGCAGCATTAACCAACCAAAAGGGATGGGAGCTTCCCCCTGAGTATTTGCCCTTTTGAGGGCAGTAAATGTTCTGCTGTTGGCAGAGAGCAGGTTTTACATGCTGTTTGTTTTCTGTGCCTTCTGAGTAGGCACTACTTCTGAGAAGGTATGCAGTGGATTGTCAGAAAGCCCCTTTTCTGCCTGGGGAGAAAGAAGTTGCTGTGCTATGAGTTGCTCACTCTTGCTCTGTGAATCTGGTTGGAATTTCAGGAGAGGAGGGGTTGGGAAGTAAGTGCATACCTCCACATCCAAGTTCATAGTAAAGTTCAACCAAGTAAAAAGGATCAGGCTGGATCACTTGGAAGGAGAAGCCAAATAAAGATTCCAGGTGAGAGAGCAGTGTGCCGGGGGGGGGGGGGAGATGGCTAAGAGTCATTGGAGAAGGTTAGGGTTAAAAGAAAAGTTGTTGCCAGAAAAGTTGTGGTTGCCTCCTTCTTGCTTGTTCTGCCTGGGCTTCCATCCTAGGCACACTATTGCAGGTGTGAACCCCCTTGAACATTTGAACACCCCCTTTTTTTTTTTACACATGCATAGGCATATCAAAACTGCTTTCCCACCATGGGGAGAAAATAGTGCCGTTCTGTCTCTTGCTCTGTGAATCTGGGTGGAATCTGAAGTGAGGAAGCAAATACACACAGACACCTGCACCTCCTGTCTTCACCTGTATTTTGGAAGATGGTCTCTTTGTGAAGGGAACTGGGGAAGGGAAGAAAAAAAGATTCCTCAATGGAAAGAAGCCATGTGTTTCATGCAAGCAGTTTCATCAAGGAGACAGATGCAAGTGAACAAGCTGCTGTTTTCAAGACAAATTGCAAGTCTCCTTCCCCATGCAATCATAGGCACACTATCCTGAGAGTAAACAATGGGACTTACTTCTGAGTAGATATACCTAGGGTAATGTAAACAGGTGGCATCTCCCCACCAATCTGGTGGGAAGAGGATTGAAGTGCTATTGGCTTCCCCCTCCTTCTCCCCTTCCCCCATCCTAAGCAGATAGAGCAACAGATCAAGCAAAAGCCCCTTTGCTGTTGTCTTACCTCTTTGCCACTAGTGGAGGGGGTGAGTGGGAGAGACAGCTGTCCTGTAAAGCCAAAAGCAAGAACAGGGCAGGCTCTGATGTAGGAGGGCTCTCCTGGGATCCAGTCACGGGTGCTGTCTTGCCTCCTTCAAGGACTCAAAGTGCACAAGTATCAAAAACCATATGAGTTTTGTGCTCCTAATTTCAAAAACTCACACGGAAATCTCCAAACTCGCAGATTTACGAGGTGAAAAAGTGGGAAATAGTTACTTGGATATTACATGACAAAAAGCTCACAATTGTCTCAGGGATAAGGAAACCCAAATGAGTTTTGCATCCAAATGTGCAGGTATTCTGTGGGAAATGCTCATTTCCACGTGGTTTTTTGCATGTTTGGTTTGGACCTCCATGCACTTCCTGTCCCTTCAGATTTTTCCAGCTATCTGATCCTTTGTGAGCAAGGGATGATCTGCACAGAATCCTTATGGAGAGGTGGAATGTTAACATAGGGATTTGAATTCTGTATCAAAGTCTGCTTTCACTTTGATCAGAAGAACCGTATGAGCAAAACATGCATTCTTTTTGTTAACAGAGTCATCAATGCAGGGAAGAGTACACACAATGAAGACCAAGCTAGCTGTGAAGTGCTTTCTGTGAAGAAGAAACCAGGAGGAACTAATTCCACACCGAACAAAAACTCCTCTACCAAGCGGAGGTCATCATTGCCAAATGGGGAAGGATTGCAGTTGAAAGAGAATTCAGTAAGTTGCCTTTTTGTCATGGAACTAACTGTTGCTTCATACAAGAGCACTTGTTGTGTACGTACAAGCACTCTCCACCTTCATGTTCTCTTGATAAAACCTTAACAGACAGGATAATTGTGGCTGTGACAGGCAGTGGTTCCCCTGATGTTGCAACTTTGCTGTGATTGTACTGGTCTTATTTGTAATTTCAGGCTTGCCCCCTTATCTGCGGGGGTTCCATTCTGGAACCCCCAGTGGATAGCTGAAACTGTGGATATGGGCGAATGACTGTCCTTGCAGTCCCCAGGGGGCTCCCTGGAAATCATGTGTTTTTCACTTCTGAGCTCAGTAGAGGCCGGGGATGGACATCCCCGGCCTCTGCTGAGCTCAGAAGCCCCTCCGGAGGCGAGAGGAGCAGAGCTCCTTGCCCCTTGCCTCCCAAGGGAGTGCATGCGGGGGTGTGCGCATGAATTATGCCTTTGAAGGCCGACTTGCAGAATTAAAAAGTTACTGCAATTTGGATGGTATGATAGGTGGAAGGTTTCAGTAAGTGGCTGAAGATCTTAGAACAGCTGCTGTTGCGTTCTCCGTCATGGTAACTCGCCCTCTTCAAAGTTCCACTCCAAAGCTACTAAAAGTGACTTGAAAATTGTTCTTGATAAATCATGGGTTATGGGCATTGCCACAAGCCATGATGGTTGCTGTTTTCTTTACACACTCTGGATTTTCTCACTGAAGCCGTCATCTGTCCCATTTCCAACAAGCAGAACCTGCGTTTTTGCATGTCTAAAATGATTAACTTGGTGCAGGTTTACCCGGGGCATTCACAACTACAGCTTCTTCTTTTGCAGAAAAAGACCTTAAATACCTATTTTCCTCAATGAAGCAACCAGAGAGAGAAAGCAGCTTTTCCCCTTTCCCTAAAGTTAAACATGAGTGAACTATAGGCATGGGCCGCTTAACAACTGTTCGCTTAACAGACTGCATATATGACGGTGGTTAAAGCACAATAAAGATGCTCTTAGTGAGGCAATTGCGTCTCCCATAGCCTGCAGCAGAGGGTCTGTTTACACAGCATAGAGGCTCAATGCAAAGAAGAGGCGATCTATCTCCAGCAGCCTATGCAACCAGCTAGTGTCTGGCAGGGAGTGTCTGCTTACACAACAAAGGCAATAGTTTGGACTGAATGTTCACTTAATGACCAAATCGCATAACAACAGGGATAGGCGAACATATCCCCATTAAGTGGTGCACACCTGTATTTCTGTTCTCTGTGTGCTGTTTTTCTTAGCTTTTTAAAATGCAATGTTCTCCTTTGCAAACATGGGTAGTTCTTGGATATTTCATTTCTGTTTCATCAGCTTTCTGTGGTCATTTGAAATGGCACTGTGAACTTATTAGTAACACTAGAAAGATACCTTGAAATGTGCTTTTTAGTATACTGAGCATTAAAGCTCCAAAATAGAACTAATTCTCCCCACCCCCATCAATGTGGAAAATATTGCTAAAGAGCATCTGCTACTAGAGGGCGCTCTTACTCTAGAAGCTGGATCTTATTCTGTGCTGGATCTCTGAAACTAAATAAGATGCCAGTAAAAACAATTTATTTTTAGGCATATTGGTTTCCTCAGGCTTTCTGTGGCCTCTGATGTTAAGATTTAGTCACTGTTAGTTCTTAATGCATGCTTTTTTAAAGGATTTGTAAAGTAATTGATTTTTATTTTTTAATTGAATTGGGTAGTATCCTAAATAGTGCTTGCACATGTTATCCTTCTTCACCCCAAAAGCAGCCTCCTAGCATTGGGGGGCATCCTATGCTATTCCGAGAGTCTCTCAAGTCTCAAAAGTGGTTTTTTGGAAGATTTGGCAAGTTGCAGTAAGAAGGAGGGTTCAGGGAAGATTGTGTACATGAGCGCCATTGTTCTTACCCTATTTGGGGTACAACCCACCACTTTTTGGCTTGTATAAAATGTTTTAATTATTATGTTAACTTGGTTTGAGGTGGGGAGAACTCTAATATCGCACTACAGGGTTTCACCCAGGGCCCCTAGCAACCTGGTGCCAGCAGCTATGAGCTGTCATAGCTGAAAGCTTACTTCATCAGATGCAAGGAGAACGAGGAGGAGAGAGATGAGTTCGCATAGGTTTAGCTACAACAGAAGGCAATTAGATGAGTCTGGTGATGGTGGGGGGAGGGGTGCAAGATGCCTCAAGATTATTTTTTAAATTATCTAGTGAGTTAATTTGTGAGTTCTCCTTTGATGGAACCACAATGAAATTGGTCACTTTTTACTCCATCCTACCTAATCTCAGAGATATTAAGGATATCAAAATGACTAAACTTGTGATTGTTTTCATGTGCACTGGTCCTGTAATCATGATTCCTATTTAATACTGATTAGTATTATCCCTTAATGTTCTTTTCCAATCGGGCATTATTAATATAATTGATACTGTGGGTGACAAGTGGATTTTCTCCACTTTTATAGGGTGCACTTGAGCAGTTAATGAGAATGGAACCATGGATAGCCAGTTATTGTGAATTAATCTGGACTGCATAAAAAATAATCCTATGTGTGTTCCTCCTGGATTAGGCAAAGAGATTAGATCATAATCTATTTTTGCTTGAAAAATGTATTTGGGATTTGAAATTGGGTAGTGGCTACCTGTCCTTCTCTTTTAATAATTGAGCCACCTTTGAACTCTTTATCGCTGTTATGTTTTTATATACTGCATATATGTCCTTCCTTACCCAGGAATCAGATGGCATTTCTTTCTATTACTGGTCCTTATTTGATGGGCACGCCGGATCCGGGGCAGCTGTTGTGGCATCAAAGCTGCTTCAGCATCACATTGCAGAGCAGCTACAGGACATTGTGGACATCCTGAAAAACTCTGCTGTCCTTCCTCCAACCTGCCTGGGAGAGGAACCTGAAAGCATGAACGCAAACAGCAGAACACTAACCAGGGCAGCCTCCTTACGTGGAACTGTTGGACCTCCAGGCTCACCTGGCACCCCACCAACTCGCTTCTTTACGGAGAAGAAAATCTCTCATGAGTGCCTGGTTATGGGTGCTATTGAGACAGCATTCAGGGAAATGGTAAGTGCATTCTACTCTTTGTATTGATTTTTTGGTAAGATTCTTGAATGCATTTGGGGGGGTGGCGGCTTAGGAAAGGGGCAATTGACATGCTGATGTCAACATACTAAGAAGTTTTTAGTAGCTTATTCTCTTTTAAAGTTTATTTTAGTGCATGACTCCACAATAGTAGTATTGAGGACTTTTTTTATTTTTCTTTACTGAAAGAAACCCATTGGATTGATATGTTAATACTGTGGGTAACTTCAGCTGCACATGATGCTTCTATACATCTAATATTGTGTACTGGAGCACCGACATTCCTGTCCAAAGAAGAGCACAGCATGCTATTTTGGAGCTAGGTACCCTTTGGCACACCAAATGGCTATAGGAAGGCAAATAGCTGGTTAGTACTCCATGATGATGATAATCTAAGGCCTAGCTCCCACAATTATGCATGTACTGAATGTCTTTTGTAGAGAGAAGCCAATTGAATATAACTAGAATTCATGACTAGCACCTGATGCATTTTTCCTCCTGGCCCATTGCTGGCATAATTCTGGCTCCCTGAAAAGCATGGTTGTAAATTGGAAGCCTGACTCATAAATAACTACTTTTAATAGCTACTTCCTCCTTCCCTCTCCAAAATTATTTCTCCCACTGTTAACCACGGTTATGTGTAACATGTACACTGATGCAGACCATGGTTCCTTTTGTAAATGGGGGTTTGTAAACAGTGAAGATGAGGAAAGCATGATTTTTAAAAAGTGCAGAGAATTAAAAAAAATTGTATCTTTTGTGGCAGCATCTCTACTAATTATGCATGCAAAGTTTGACAGTGTTTTGAGTGCTGTTTAAATAAGTTGTTTAGGGGGATAGGAGAATGGGCGTTGAACCATTAGGGCGTTGATAGCCAATGGGCGTTGGATTGCATTAAAAAGCAATATATTTGTCACTGGGAAGTCTGTGCTGTGATGGCAAAACTGTGCTCTCTCTGTTCAGACTGCAGAATTCTTCCTCCTTTGTGGACCTGGTTCTCAATCTGTTTAATACAGAAAATTGTTAAATCAGTTGATAATTGGAACTCTCAGCATCTCTGAGGGTTAGTTCCTTTGTGGTTCTGCCATCTTTGAGACTACTGCGGAGCCTTTAGAGAGACCCTGTTGTTA
This sequence comes from Tiliqua scincoides, assembly GCF_035046505.1. Lineage (NCBI taxonomy): Eukaryota > Metazoa > Chordata > Lepidosauria > Squamata > Scincidae > Tiliqua > Tiliqua scincoides. Next base: position 21,706,064 of record NC_089827.1, on the reverse strand, counting down.
AAAATAATTGGGGCCAAGAGCTTTAATTGGTCAGATGAGATTAAAGTTGGTTTAAAACATCTGTATTGATTGACAACCCTCAATGAAATATAAATGCCAGAATAATAATGAGATGTGGCATTGGAGACGAAAATAAGTAGGAAATATTGTTTTGCTTTAAAGTTTTTATAAACGAGAATGTGTGGCAACACCTTGGTGACCCATTTTTAAAATGTATGTATTAGGATTTTCTGTTCATGCAAAGCTTTGTAGGGCAGAATTTGATAACTGGTGCAGAATCTTGAGAATCTGACTTTATAAAAAAGAAAAAAGTTTATCCCACATATTTTATATGTACCGAGTGTTCACCTGTATCTGTGGGAGATAAGTTGCAAGACCTACTGTGATTACCTGGAACCACAGATAGCAGCAAACTCTACAATACAATACAGGTAGAGCCTCGGTATCTGTGGGGAATCTTAAAGCCTGGAATCAGCAAATACAGGTTGCGTCTCATCATCCATGGATTTGATTCAATGCCAGTACCCCAACCCATTTTGAGCCCTGATTGGGGCAACCTGTAGCCCTCTGAATGCAACCAGAACTCCAGTCGCATCCTGAGAGCATCCTGAGAGACGGGGAGGACTCCGTAGCCTTCAGAATGACTCCTAAGGATTCCCGCTCCTGGACTACCCATGGATACTGAAAACCACAGATTTGGCACCTTTAACCCTCTGAACTCAACAAGAGAGCATTCTGAAGACTGGGAAGGCTGTGCACGGTCTCCACAGCCCTCACAATGACTTCTAAGGCCTCAGGGAGGTCTTAGAACATCACTTTCGGTTTCTACCGAAAGGACTGGGGTGGCCTTCTAAGGCCTTTAAACATCATTTATGGTTTTTGCGGAAAACTGGAAGTGACGTTCTAAGACAGCAATTTCAACCTTTTGCATTTCATGGCACACTAAAAGGGCACTAGAATTGTCAAAGCGTACCATCAGTTTTTTGACAGTTGACAAGGCACACCATGCCATCAACCAGGTGCTTACACCCCCCAGTGGCCTGCTAATAAATCACCCTCCCCCAAACCCCCATGACACACCTGCAGACCATTCGCAGCATAGCCATGTGCCATGGCACAGTGGTTGAAAACTGCTGTTCTAAGGCCTCCTTGAGGAGTCCTCCATAGTCCTTCTGTGGAGTCCTCCCCGGCCTTCAGAATGCTCTCTGGATGTGATTGGAGCTCTGCTCTGGTCACATTCAGAGGGCTACAGGTCACCCTGATTGGGGTTCTACGTGGGTTGGAGGACCCCCATTGAGCCAGATCCATGGATGATCAGATGCAACCTGTATTTGCAGATTCCAGGCTTTAAGACCCAGAGGCAGCCTGACCGAGTGGGTCCCATGTTGACAGCCACCAAAGTGTCTCCGGGCTGGAGGGAGTTGCCAGGTGAGGCACTGTGAGAGGCAGAGAAGAAAGCATGGCGTCTGAGTACAGAGCTGGTGCTGCCAGGCACGTTGATCAAGGTGAACCGGAGCCAGCAGTCGCACATGCTGCACTTCAAAGGAGAGTACTGGTGGTCCGGGAAGGAGGAAGGAAGGAGTTGGGCGCACTGTGTCAGAATTTTCAAGAACTTTCTGGAATTTAAAAAAAAATTTTTTTTATCTGTGTTTAGTTGAAACTACAGATACAGGACCCACAGATACTGGGGGAATGCCTGTTGCCAGTATTAAAAAAAACAAAACAACCCAGTTTCACCTTTACCTTGAAAGGGAAAGAGGCTCAAGCCTCTGTTTTTTATTCTTTTTACTGTGTTGATGGTGGTGGAGTCTTCTGATGCATTTGTTGAGCTCCATGTTCATCGAATCAGAACTGTTCTGGTGGCCTATTAGTTCCCTTCGCCTGCATGTGCTGCTCCATTTCAGTTCCCATGGGGCTTCATACATTTTCCTTGTCGACCGGGGGGGGGGGGGAGGGAGAGACTTGCTTCTGGAGTGTTTTTGGGGGCTTTTGTTCAACGGAAAGGGACCATTCTGGTGGCAGTGCAGGCAGTTCCGGCCTGCCTTTCAAAGTGGGCCAAGGCATGTTTGCCTACTCATGAGTAAACATGCATGTGCAGTTCAGTTTGCATTAGGGCTCAGTATGTTTTCCTAGTCTGCTCTCAGATTGTCTGTTTCAGTTTCACAACCCACCAACTATCAGGTAACGACCTACTGGTGAGTCTTGATCCAGAGATTAGAAAACACTGATCTAAGGCAGGGGTGCCCAAACCCCGGCCCGGGGGCCACTTGCGGCCCTTGGGGGCTCCCAATCCAGCCCATAGGGAGCACCCAGTCTCCAATGAGCCTCTGCCCCTCCAGAGACTTGCTGGAGCCCCCACTGGCCTGACGCAACTGCTTTCAGTGTGAGGATGACTGTTCGATCTCTCACCTGAGCTGTGGGACAGGGGCTCCCTCCATTACTTGTTGTTTCATTTCTGTGATGCAGCAGTGGCAGCGAAGGAAAGACTGGCCTTGCTTTGTGCAAGGCCTTTTATAGGTCTTGAGCTACTACAAGACTTTCATTCATTCATTCATATAAGCTCCATCTCAAATATATTCATTTATGTAAATTTATTCAAATTTGAAATGTAAAAATTCTTTTTTTTCCTGGCTCCCGACACAGTGATAGAGAGATGATGTGGCCTTCCTGCCAAAATGTTTGGACACCCCTGATCTAAGGTGATCTACATGAATTATGCATATGCAGAGGTGTAACTAGAAGCCTCTGCACTTGGGGCAGTGACATCATGATGTCACTTCCATGTTCTCCCTGAGGAGAAGGTCCTGGTGGCTTTCCGCACCCCCGCCCTCCCAATTCCATCTTTCTGTCCCAAAGGAGAGACTCCACAGGGGAAGGTAGCACAAAGCCTCAAGCACCTCCTTTTCTGGGAAGAACCCAGAAGCGACTGCCTTGCGTGTGCTTCCCCCTGGCATAGCACCAGGGGCAGGTGTCCCTCAGTCTTCACCCTAGTTACACATCTCTGCTTGTGCATCCATTGCTGAATTGGGAACCATGGGCAAAAATGTACATTCAAGTGTAGATCTACTATATATCCATGCGCTGCTGCTTTGAACGGAGCGAACATTTGAATGTGCATCCCCATCGGACCCAGGAAGGAGGCAGGGTGAACAACTGCACTGGGTCCCACATATGGAGAAGGGGCCACATCAATCCTGACAGAGTTCACTCCAGTTGAAGAAAAATGATACTAACATGGTGTTCTGGGAGAAGGAAGTGGGTGGGGGTGCTTCAGTCCCTGCATTCTTAGAATCTTAAAATTCTGAAGAACCTTTAAGATTCTTAGAATCTCTGATCCTAAGCAGTGTCTATACAATCTCCAGTCTATTTATGGGTTGACTTGACTGCATCTTGCTGCCACATGCCTCGTGACATGTAATCACTTTTCTGCCATCCAAAACAAAAATTGACTTGCATGCCAAGTTGATGATGGAACATAAAGTTTCTAAACATATATTCAAAATATTCTGATTTGCTAAATTTGTTTTGAGTAATCATCTGCACTGCATATAATCTTCGCTTTAATCACCTTGTATTTTAAATATAGGCAATTTAAATACTAAGCCACTTATGATTTGCGTTTTCTTTTAAGTCTGGCAAATTTTAAAGAGCTAGACACATTCATTAAGAAAGTGATGTATGCAGCCGGCATCTCATCTCAGTTTGCATAATAATATCATTTGTTAGCATAACATTCTGCACAGTGAAGCCTGTGTGTGCATGTATGCAGAGGCTTGCTGTTCCCATGTATGAGAACTGCATGCAAACTTGAGTGCATGCAAAGGCTAGATTTCATGCTGTGCCCAGGGAGAACCAGCTCAAGTTTTTTCCCCATCATCCTCTTTGCTCAGCCCTGCCAGCAAGCCTTCCCTTATCTGGCTTTACTTGTCAAAGGATTGGGCCAGGTTGAAATTTTTAAAAAATAGTATTTGGCTATGATCCATGCGAAGGTAAAGCATCTCATGGATAATGGCCAACTAAACATTTCATTAAATTATTTAATTTCAAAGTCATATAGCTAATAATATACGTATCACTTAGTGACTTGCATTCAGGATATGTTCCAAAGCTGTAAACAATAATAGTGGAATAGTTCCTAGTCTTTTTTTCTTGCCTGTGTATGCATTTATTTATAAGATGAGCTCTATTAGTCCTGGAACATTTCAGGCTTTTATTCCTTGGCACTGGATTCATCAAATACAATAGTGCAATGCACACATGAGCCACAAGGTGGCCTCCTTGGGCAGCATCTCAGTTGCTCCAGCTCTGCCTGACACAAAATCATCTCTGATAATTCATTGAGCACGTGAGATTGAGCCCTCTGTGTTGAACGGTGCAGAATCTTACTTGTGTCAGACACTGTTAGCATTGCAATCCATACCCTGCTTCAGCTCATCTGGGAAGTCCTGTTGAAACTGATGAGCAGTGCTCCTACCTTTCTGAAGTCCACAGTAACTCCCTTGTTTCTCTGCTTAACCTGGCATCCACAGGATTGAAAGAATGATTACTAGGCTTGGTCATCAATCTAGATAGTGTGCCTGACTTGACGTGCTGTCTGTTAAACTGCTGTGTCTCATGTAAATTTTCTGAAGAGTAAACAAAATTCCTGCTATGGGGCCAAAGAGAATGCGGAGCCAGTTTTTGGAGAGTAGATACAGTGAAATAAGTAAAGAGGCAGAGGCAAGACTTTTGGCAGACTTTTGCTATAAGGAGTGCAGCTATTAGAATAAGCAATAATGTTACACGACTCAGCCATTTTTAACATGTGGGAATGGATGACGTGTGTTTTTTCTTGTACAGTTTGATTCAGTCATGTGAATGTGCTCCAATACTTGGCCACTTTGTGATTGAAAATGGCCTGGCTCAATCCACAGTGAATATCTTTTTGTTCAGCATGTGGAAAACGTGTGCAGCAGGTGTGTGGGACAGACTAGAACAGTGGTTCCCAAAGTCCTCTGTAGGAGTTGTGAACTGCTTAAGTCTTTGCAGGGGCAGGGCTATGGCAGTGACACCATCCCCTGGACCATCCCGCTGCTGGGACAGAAGAGGGAGTTACTTATCTGCAACTAGTGCCAGCCTCCAGGGGCTGTTTGGAGCCCCGTGGACCCCTCTGCAGGACTCTCCAAACCTTCAATTAACTAAAAATAGAGATCAGAAACCGTTTTTGGTTTCACAATTGAAAACTGGAAGTGGTTTCTGGTCTCTATTTTTAGTTAAGCCATTTCAGTCCAACGTTGTATATATGCAACAGGACCAAAAGTGTACACCTGTGGGCCAGGCAAAAATGGGTTAATCAGAGGCTTGGGCAGCCTTGTGGAATGATCTGTGGGATTCCCCACACCCCCTGGAGGCCAGCACTAGCTGCAGATAAGTGAACCCCCATTCTGCCCTGGCAGTGGCATGATCGTGGGGATAGCATTGCTGCCATGGCCCTGCTCTGCTCCTTAGGGGGCCAGGGCTGAATGCTTCCCTGGCTGGTGGTCATGACCCACCAGTTTAGGAACCACTGGACTGGAATCTTTCTCCCTGATGTACTTGTCTACATGTGCATGGAGTGGTGTGTGTTTAATATGCTGTTCAAAAATGGCATCTCCATATATAGCTTGAAGGTGTTCAGTGGACTGCACCACCTGAGGATTCTCTCATTTCATTCTGCTGCTCATGTAGGCCAGACCTGCCTTTTGTTGTGCCAAGGAGCTAATTGTTCAGCCAACATACTTTTCTTTCCTCATATTTTCTTTTTGCCAGTCTCTCGCTACTGTACTCAGTCACTTCATCTGTTATGTACCCAGCCTTATCTTTTTGAACTCATTATTTTGAACTTTCCAAGTCAGCTGAAGTAGGGAGCAGATCTTGCAGCTGCAATAGAAAATCTGTGATGTTGCCTAGTTTTTGATATGTGTGTGTTCAGATAATTTTTGTCTCTTGTGAAATAGCAGTTATGGAGTTATTTTAAAAAAATTCTGTTTTTGTGTATATGTGTGTTTGTTTTTTTTCTCCTCAGGATTTACAGATAGAGCGAGAGAGGACTGTGTACAGTATATCCGGTGGCTGCACAGCCCTTGTGGTGGTGTGTTTACTAGGAAAGTTGTATGTGGCAAATGCTGGTGATAGCAGGTAAGCAGTGTTTTTCAAGTTTGTAAGTGGACCATCCTTCCTTAGCATGTGTAGACATTCTGTCAGCTGCACATGTGTAACTAACACTGAGGCTTTGTTCTCATGAAGCATATTTCCTGGACTCCAGTTTTCACAGAAGTTGAGTCACTTGTACCCCAGAGAAATCTGTTTCTCCAGTCAGGTTCCAATTATGCAGATACAAGTGCTATAAATAAACATTTCTGTATATCTAGATATAAATCGATAAATAAAAACAAATAGTGTAGGTAGTTAAGGATACAATCCTGTATGCACTTCCCTGGGAGTAAACACCTTTGAAAAGAGTGGGACTTACCTGTTGGTTACTTCCATAGGATTACGCTTTAGACTTCTTAGCCCAGGTTCAGTGGAGCAGGGTGTGTGTGTCTTGAATATGGTGAATCTAAGTCAGAGGTTGCTATTCTGCCAGAGAAAGGACTTTGCAGTAGGGGAGAAATGGTTTCAAATTGTTGGTTGTTATTTTTAAAGATAAAAGGGAAGAGGTCTGGTTTTGATTCATAGTGGTAAAGGGATGTTCAAGAGCCAATCAATCACTTGGATAAATAGGGAATAATGCTTGGAGAATGTAAAAAAGCAGCTAGTGAATGCATCATTGAGAGAGATTTTTATAGGCTTCAGCACAGGTGGTACTTGACACCCACTGGATTAATAGCATCACATCGATATACTTCAGGTAAGTACTGGAGGTGTATATATCAGAGTGAATATCTGATACTACATTCTGGAGCTGCATACTTGTATCAAAATTCTGGAGAGAAATACTAAGGACAGTACAAGAGATATTAGGTTGTGAACTTCCCTTAATGCTGAAACTGTTATTGAGTATGTAAAGTATCCCGTACTAAATGACCATCCTGGATTGATTGCTCATTTATGAAAAGCATCATGGATTGCATTAGCAGCCGAAGGGAAGGGAAGGGAAGGAAGGAAGGAACCGTGTATCATTGGCTGTTACAGACTGGCTGAAGTGGACTGGGAATATTGTGTTTATTGCCAATTTGTGGTGAGAAATTGAGAGAAGAGACACAACTGACAAATTTGTATACATTTTATTTATCTATGACTGAAATAATTTCCAGGATAATCAGTTTTATTATTTCCATTTGTCTGAAATATGTATTGATTACTGTTGACCTATTCAATGTATTTTTATATATAGAATTGATGATTTGTGTATGGTGTATAAGATAAAAGGAAGCTAGAACAACTTTCCCAAGAAAAAAGCTGGATCCTGTATCATCAGGGACACTTGGCAAAAATGGGATGACTTTTTAGAACCCCATAAACAGTTGGCAGTATCTATATTATTTGCCACCTTGGGTGGTCTAGTAGTCATCCTTCACTTTTGACATGAAGATGCCCAGAACCGATGTCTGAGTCTAAGCCAAAGTATTTCTTAATGTGCTGTTTCCCTCCAAGATGAAACACCACCAGATTGCTTGGCACCCGTTTGTCTTTCCCGAGAGACAGAACCTTTTACCAGTGTGTTCTCTCTAAAAGGTGTTGATCTCAAGGTCAATCCATTGCTTTTTTCATCATCTGAAATATGTGCAAATAAATGCAGGCACTAACCTGAGCAATGTTCACACAAACTTAACTTTCTCCCATATTGCAGCATGATTGGTTACTGTTGTGCTAATACATAGAGCATTGTATTCTGCATTAGTAATATACATGGATGCATGAATTTGCAATCTCTTAATTATCATCATCATGGAGACCATGTAGCCCTATTCTGATAGCTCCTAGAGATCCACTGGTGTCGCTAGCAGGGTGTGGGGGGTGCGGGCAGCACCAGATGACGTGCCGGGGGGTGACGTGCCCTGGGGGAAGATGTGCTAACTTCGCGGCTTTCGGAGCTACTCTGTCATGCCATACACCATTGGATGCGGAATGTCCAGTGGAATGCAGTGCACAAAACAGAATTGAAATAGCTCCTTTCATTCAAACGTTATGGCCAAAAAACCGGAAGGAAAAATGCATGGATCCCTATGGAAAGTGAAAGTGAGCCGTATTGCGTGTTAATTCATGGGTAGGCATACTTGCCATAGTCCTTCAGAAAGGGCAGGCTGAGAGGAATCCAATGACACCAGAATGGTCCTGATCCAATGAATGCAGTCCCCAAAAACATGAGAAGGAGGTCCCTAAAAAGGACAAAAGAAGAGGCTTGAATGGTAAGGGGAAAGTTTTCTATTTTGCACTTGCAAAGTCAGGTGGGTCTTTGTCTTGATATCCCTGAAACAGAAGAACTTTACACTGGGCACTGGGAGGGCTGGAAATCTCACTGATTCTTTTTGGGGGGTTGTTATTGCAGGCAGACTACAGAGTAAGCCCCATTGACCACTATGGGACTTCAGAGTCTTCAGAGTAGACATACATAGGCTTGAGCTCACAGGCTGGCAATTCTACCCACACTTTTAAAAAATAATTGTTATGTCCTGCCTTATCAGTCCTCAAGGCTGCTCACATAGAAATTAAGTTTGGATACATATAACACTTTAACAATAGCTGTTAAAATTCAAAAAGTTAAAAAAAAAAAAAAGACTAAAATTGTGAACCAGAGATTTCTAAGTATTCAGTTGGGGCTGGCTCAACCATGAAGCTGATTGGCCACTTTGAGTGGCATGCTAGAGGTGTGGCAAACTGATGAGGGGTCTGCATCTGCCCAGTAGCATTCCTTGCAAATGTGCCAACTGGGGTCACACCTCCAGGGCTGCTGCCCTTCACCTGGAGATGCTGCGTCCTGCACCTGCTGACTCCGCCCCCCTCCCAAGGCATTCTGAAGGCTGGGAGACGGGGTGTGGCTTCCCCACCTTTCAGAAGGCCTCTGAGGGAGGCCCTCAGATTGATGCACCGATACTGTCGGAGGCTGATTGAATGCCATGGGGGGGGGGGTGCTGCAGGGGAATGGATGGTGATGCAGCAGCACCCCCCCAAGGCTGGTGCCCAGGGAATTTGGCCTCTTGCCCCTCCCTTAGGTATACTACTGCACCTGCCTGCTGCCCCCTTTAGACCACCCTTTCCCCAACTGCTTCAATCTGTGAGAGTGAGCAAAAGAAAGATCGAGGCAGTGGCAGCTGACCTCTTCCTGCAGAGCTGCTGCCTCAAGCGCTCACAGTAGAGTAGTAGCAAGAAGCAACAGCAGGGGGGTCTTGTTCTGATTGCTCATTTCCATGAACAATCAAAACAGGATTGTTTCTCTTTTTTCTCCTTCTTGCCAGCCCAGCAAGAAGGCCAGGCAAGCCAGACAGAAAAGAAGATGGAACCGCCTCCCCTCTTTCCTCTTACCTTTTGAGATTTGTCCACCCACTGCTGCTGCCTCCTGTGTGGCCACATTAAAACAAATGGTCCCTTTCCTAGCATGCACCATGTAGCCAGTTTGTCTGAACAAGGCTTGGTAGAAACAAGTGAGAGGAGGCTATGAGGAACAAAGTGGCAGAGTTAAAGGTAAAAGGAAGGAGAAATGGATTCAGTCTCTGGATTTCTCTGCTTCCTTTAACAACCGGCCAGGTGAGGAAGAGGAGGAGGCAGAGGAAACAGCGACAGCCGCATGTTTAAATAGGGGGTTAGGGAAACTGACAAGGTTTCACGTGTGTGTACTAGCAGGGGCAATGGTTCTGCACCAATTCAGGCAAAAAAATCTGACTACCCCAGTATACAGTAATAGCAAGAACTACAATTGGCTTACTCAGAAGCTGCAAAAGCTGCAAAGGATGTGGGTTGAAAGTCCAAAGGAACGTCTGGGTGCCTGGAGGCTTAGGCTACAATCCTATCCACACTTTCCTGGGAGTAAGCCCCACTAGCTATAATGGGATTTACTTCTGAGTAGACATGCATAGGATTGGGCTCACAGTCATAAGTGACTGCAATATATGAGACTGTAGAATATACATCCTGCATGTATGGTGCAGAAATTGAGGAAACAGCTTTAACTTGCACCCAAAAACAAAACAAATTGTGTGAGTGAATTTGTAAGCATCCTAACTGTTGTCTTAAACTGAAGGTTTTTGGAATCTAGAGTCTCTTCTATGAATTTATTTTTTCCTAAGAAAATTTTTTGACCTTTAATAGTAAATGATATGTTGTGGGAAAAGAAGAGGTCCCCAGACTGGAGAGCTTATAGTATCAGCTCCTTAAAGAGACCAGCCCTGAGAGTTTTATTCTTGGGAGGCCCTTTTTAAATGTTGAAAGCCACCTTGAACGTTTTAGAGACAGAAAGGTGGGATATCAAAACCTGGATGGATGGATAAATAAAAGAAGCGCAGGTGGCTTTGCAAAGCAAAGATGAATGCTTAGTGGTTGGATCAGGAGGAAGAATGCGAGCAGCTTCAGGAAGTATAGGTAGAAGCACTCTCTCCCCCCTCACCATCCAAAACCATCTTAAAAGCAAGTTTGCTGCTAGGGTATGTGCCAAGTAGCCCTGCTTCCCCAGACAATGAGGTAGCTGATTTGCAAGCTGCTCAGGCCTGAATTCAGAACAAATTGATTCCACCATTACTTGAATTGCTTGGCAGTTGTGTCCTAGCCAAGGCTGCTATCTTGCATGCTCACTTGCTTATCTGGGCTTGCTTTTAACCACTGTGTTTTTGGAAGGACTGAAGTGAAAAAGAAATAACTGGAGGCTGCCTTTGTACCCTCCGTGGCTTTATCCAGTTGTTCCTATGCACACCACCTTCTGTTTTTGTTTTTTGTTTTGGCCACCTCAGTGCTGCTTTGCACTTCGGTTTTGACTCTGTGTTTCAGAACTAAAAGGATGGGAAGTTCTCATGAGTCGCTGTCCCCAAATGAAATGAGAACTTGGGGTAGAAAGTTCTTGTACTTCGTTTTAACTTGGGACCAGCCTGCTTAGAAATAGGCCTCACAAACAAGCTGTACTTATTTTTACTACAGATGTGCCCCTACTACAGGCGTGTCCCATTTCGGAACCCCTCCTCTGATATCTGGATACCAGGGACATCTCCCCCTGCCCTCTGGAGGTGAGGGAAACTGTGCTCCCCTCACCTCTGGAGGGTCTTTTGAGACCACGGAGGTCACATGCATCCACCCACAACCTCTGCGGATATCAGAGTAGCCATTTAGGTAAAAAAAAGTCACTTCTGTTTTTTTTGTAAAACAGTGTGTTTTTATACCTTTTAAAGGACGTTATGAGGCCCAGGGAAGCCCCGAAGTGAATATTGGATCAGTGGATATGGGGTCCTCCTGTACTTATTTGTGCACTTGGGTATGTAATCAGCATATAGATACATACCCAAGTGGGGTATGTATAGATACATACTACATAGTGTATAGATACATACTACATAGTGGGGATGTAGTGTTTAGAGCAAGGGTGGCCAAACCAGAGGTGAGCCACTTATGATAGCTCTTTGACATACAGGCATGCCCCAGTTTCCACGGGGGTTCTGTTGCAGAACCCCTTGTGGTTGAAACTGCAGATACTTGGGAATGCTCCCCCCCCTCTGGAGGGTCCTCTGAACCCAGCAGAGTCTGAACATGTCTGTCTTACAGTGAGAAAAGCCACTTCCATTTTTTCGCAAAACCGGAAGTGGCTTTTTTAATGCCTTATAAAGCATTAGGAAGCCCTCCAGGGCATTAAAAAAAGTCACTTCTGTTTTTTTTCCATCAAACCAGAAGTTGCTTTTTTTGTTGTAAGGTTCAGTTTGAGCCCAGCAGAGGCCACAGAGCTCCCGTTGCCTCCGGAAGGGGCATGCGTGCAGAAGGAGCTCACGGACCCAATTCGCAGATAAGTGAATCAGTGGATATAGGACCCCTCCCCCGTATAATGTGCAATTCACAGAAATATGTTGGCTAAGCTCCTTTTTTTGGATCATAATATAAAAGAAATTTTCATTTTTATAATTATTTATCAGATATAAACTGAAAGTCCATTGGATTGCAACATAAATGTTCATGGTTAGTAAATATATTTAAGAATTTAAATGTGCCTGAAATACTGTGGCTCTCAAACATCTCTCTTGTGGACTCTCAATCATCTGAAGTTTATCTGTGGCTTTTATGTTAAGCAAGTATGGCCACTCCTAGTTTAGAGTGTTGGTTTCTTGAAGGAAGGTTGAAAAAAAATGAGTAATAAGTCACACCATTTGGTTTGCTTTAGTTAGGTGTGAACTTGTCTTATTGATGGAGACAGCCATGTCCGTTTCCATCAGTGTAGATCCCCTTGTGTGTCTCCTCCAACTGTAACAAATGTGGGAATGACCTCAGTTTGTTCCCTTATAGATACCTGGTTCACATGACTTTTCCTGCTTACCATCACATACCAAAGTGTGCAATCGTGTGGCGAAATAGTCATAGCTTCCCTCTGTGAATTGGCCCCGAACCTTCATCTGCTTATAGATTATAAATCTAAGCAATCATTCTACCAGGTTTCTTAAACTATTGCTAGAAAGTAGTAATAGCATATTGTGTATAGTGTATTGCTCAGCTATTGCGTTCAGTAAAGCAACAAATGAATATATTCCAGGAACATATATAGTTCAGTTGCCATAGTTAGCAAATAGGGAAAAAAGTATTCCATCCTTGTAGCCATCATAGTTTTTCTCCCCTCGACTGTTTTTCTGACAAGCCTAATCAAAATCTACATGCCTTGGTCTCTTTTGAATACAGTGAACCCCTGCCTTTCTGTCCACCCATGTCCCTCCGCCTTCTGCTGACACATTTAAAATACCTCTTCCAACAAGCCAGATGCTTTATCACCTGTACAGAATTCACAATGTTCAGTGCCTTTTGACAAAATGGGTACATCTTCCCTGTGGCTTGGAATTTATAACACCCTGTCAGAAAGGGTTTTCCAAATGGTTTATTGAAATGTGCCATTCGGTGTTGTGTTTCAAATCATTTCTGACTGAAAGGATGCGTAATAGAATCAAGGCATCCTATAAATATTCTTAAGACTAGAGGCATGGGTGGGTTGGGGGTCTGTTTTGGGCATTAGAATGCCAGTAGGCCTGCAGTGAGTGAAAATTTCCCTATACATGATATACTGTAGTTCTCTGTTTGTGGCTTGGCCAGAGTAACCAGGATGATTTTTTTTCTTGTAGCTTGTGCTTTCCTGCCCTCTTTAGAAGAAGCCCAGTGAAATGCAAAGCTGCACGAAAGACTAAAGTGTTTTTTAAAAAATGTAGACAATTTCGTAACAAGTTTGGTCCTTATATTAATCTGTTCCTTCAAGTGAACTTTGTTATCTGTGAGCTATATTTTTAAAGAATGATAGAAGAATTAGTGTAGTATACATAAAAATTTACAGTAGGACTGTAGTAGCAGCAGCAGCATAAGTCTTTTCTTATGTGTAGTGTTATTCATAAGAGGTAATAAGAGAATGAACTAAAATGTTGGTGGATGTGTGTAGAGAGCCAATAGCAAATTCTAGCAATATAGATCAGGTGAGAATGGCAGGATTTGGCAAGGTTGTGCATGTAGGGTTAGGAGAAGAATTTTCCAATATTTTGATCTGAGGGAGGACAACACGCAACATTATCAAGAGCAAGAGAAAGTGATGTTGAGAGAGGCTGTGAAGAAACACATAAACTCTGTTTAGGCAGATTAAAGCTTGAGAAAAATTGGGCATTCATCCTTTTGATAGATAGCAGGCACTGGGGAGGGAAAGAGAAAGAGAGATCACATACAGAACAATAGAGTGTAAAATCGTTTTTTGTAGGATCAGTATTTGAGAACAAATGAGAGAATGAAGAAACAAAGGGAGAAAGAAAGGAGGACAGGGCTTGTATTAATCTTATAGAACGAGGAGAATATAAAGAAACAGAACCACTGATGGAAACTCTGAAAGGAATAAATGGGATAAATCCAGTTGTAACAGTGCCTGAAGAGTAATGAGTCTATAAAAGGCTAAAAAAGGTCCTAAACAACTAGAGAAAAGACCATTTAATTAGTTGCAAGAAGATAAGTAGAAACAAAAGTAGTCTCAATTAAGTGAAAATCCCTTTAATTTGATGTTATTGTAAAATGTGATGTGTATTTCCATCTTTCTTGGAAGTGCATGTGTAAAAACTTGTGCTGGGTGATATCTGATAACGCAAGAAAAGTGGAAAGGTAATTTAATGCAGAATGCAATGAAACAAACCACATTAGAATCTCTGTATTCTATCAAAAGTTATGGCCAACCAGAAAATGAAAACACTACTGCCTTATGGAACAAAAAGTGGATTTTCTTAGAACCAACCTATAAGGCAGGCTGTTCTGAGATCCAATGATATATTATTATGTTATTGACATGTTGCAATGACATGTTATCATGTTACAGAATGAAACCAATAAGGTGTTAATATGAATCAGCTCTCATTTCCATGTATCATAATACGGTTACCCCTGCTAACTGGGTAAAATGGCATTTTTTTTCCAGTGGTGCCCCTTTTATATTTAGTAGGGTGAGAATAACCATCTCTCTTCACTCAACACAGTGTCTCGAACTGACCAGGGGCACACTTTTGATTTATTGCTTAATTAAATTTGATTTTGTTGGGAGGGGGGCTACAAATCTTTTTTGACCCAAGGTAGCAGAAATGGCCTTCGCTATGCTACTGAGTGGGGGGAGACAGCAGAGCAAGTGGGTGGGGAGCTGCTGGGGGGAGGAGGTGGGTTCCTCCCAATTTTCACTTTTTAAAAGCCCAGATGTGATGTCACTTCCAGTTGTGCCTTAACTTCTGGGGCAACATTTTGAGCTTGGCACCAGGCTACACAATCATTAGCTACGCTGCTGCTTCGAGATATGTATAATAAAACCATACCTTAGTGACCTATTTTATGTCTGTATCTCCATCCTGATGTTACCATGTGATCTACTCTGGTAGAGAGAGATTTAATAGAAATAACAGGAAAATGCCCATTTTCTATTCCCACTGACTTTTGCATGTACAGGGGTGTGGGGGTGGGTGGGCTATTTGTCACTTCAATTCCTGTTTCCCTTGGCAGCTATGTCGTAACATTTCTGTTAAACAGGATTTGCTTTGCCATATCATTGGCTTAGAGAGTGGAGATGCTTTGCCATGACCTATCAGTGACTAGAAAGCCGTTTGCCAGAAGTTAGCATATTTCTCAGAAAGAACTCTAGTCTCTACTTCCTCACTGTGTATTCTGGATATTACAGGGCGATAATAATCAGAAATGGAGAAGTCATTCCGATGTCTTCAGAATTCACTCCAGAAACAGAACGCCAGAGGCTTCAGTATCTGGTAAGAAGCAGGACTTGTTTTAGTGGCTGGTGATGAACATTAATGCTGCTTTCCTTGCAGTCCTGATCTGACAATGGAATGTGTATTGTCCCTCTCAAACTTTTCTGAAAACTACAAGCAATAAGTCAAATCATGATCTTGGTGTCTTGGGTGGAAATGCAGCACACAGTGGATTTAATCAAACAATATTGTGAAATCATTGATCTGTGCAGAAATTACTCTAGATGACCTGGATGTCCACTTCAGGGCATTTAGTTTTGATCTTCATTTACTTCCCTATCCACCCAGTTTAATGTAGACATTTCTGTTAGTGGGTGTTGGTATGCAAAAGTCTTGCTTTCTGAACAACCTGTTCTGCCATGCCCATGATCTCATTCAGTGTGGAATACTATGTAATTTGGAAGCTTCTAGTGGCAAGCCATGGGTCTGTGTCCAGCTTCCCCACTGAGAAAGCAGGGCACTTAACTTTGGCAAAGCACAATAGTTTCCCCTTTCTCTGTTCTACCTCATTTTAAAAACCATTCTGTAGAACTGGCAACCTCTTATTGTACTGAATTTTGTTATAAGCAGAGCACCCTGACAACTATCAGGATGTGACACATCCCAAACTGTTGGGCACTGTCTGCTGTTTTGTCCAGTGGAGAGTTAGAATGGGAATAGATTCATGCCCTGATTTGCCAGTGGTTAATGCTGTGTATACCTACTGGATTGCATAGTGGTTCATTGGTGTCCCTAACTGTTTCTGTCTCAAAGCAGTAACTTGTGTATTTTGGCTGCCTCTGTGGCCAGCCTTGAATATGGAAGGATAGAAAGAAAAGTTGATGAGACTTGGAACATGTGAGAGCATGGGGTTGTGTGCTACATGCAGGCTGCTGGGCTTGGGTTTTTGTCCAGGGTGCTCAAATGGCCTGGACCAGTCCTGCATTTATAAAATAGTAGTATATTTTGACTTGCTTTTAGAGCAAATGCTTTGTATCATTCAGAGCTGCCAAGCAGCTCGTTTTATTACCCTCTCCAGACTTGGCAGATGCTGCAAGACCCACACATTGAACAATAAGTTCTGTCCTTTCAACCAATTGTGGGGATAACAAAGAGAAGCAAAGTGTAAATTCCCTTTGAGCAAGGGAAAGCCAGCCAACTCTGGCATCTGGTGTGTCTGGCCAGTGCCTTAAATTCCACCAGGGCAACTGGTGCCCCAGGCTGATATGACGCTACAGACCAATCTGTTTCTTCCAGTCTCTGAAACCCAAGTTTAAAATGAGACTATTGCCATTGTCCTGTCAACTGTCTGTATCCATACAAAGCAAGTGTAATTAATATGTATTCTTGCCTATGTTTAAAATGGTTTGCTTTTTAAATTAAAATCTGTATCTATAGTCTTGGGATCGGAGCATTACTCTAGAAATACTGCTTGTGAGGGTCTTTCTCCCCAACCCCCTCTTTTGATGTCCTTCCTGGTTTGAGCTGCAAACAGCAGCTGGAGTGAAAAGCACTTCTGGTATTTTGCGTACCTTTTTCTTTACCTTTGTTTGTTTACTTCCTCTCCATATGAAGCAAATTGCTTGCGCTACGGATATCAGGTTCAAAGAAAATACGTGGAAGATACCAAAAAGCGTGAAACTGCATTAAAGAGGCAGTTTCAGATGTGTTGGAAGAAATGGATGGCTGCCCAGCAGTACTGGGAAGATGAAGGGCCTGCTCTGGTCGTAGACCACAAAAGGATCCAGGTTTAAAAGATCCTCAGCCCCAAAGTTCATATTTTAAATTATTGGCAATTTACTCCCATCCTCAGCAATCCTTTTTGGCAGTGGCCTAGCTAGATCATTTGACACCCAGCGCCCATAAATTTTTATCACCCCATACGACATAATCAATTAATTTTTCAGGTCATGTCTTGGCTAGAAGTGATATAATCAAGCAAATTAAAACGAATAATTATGAGTAATTGAATTGAAGAAAAACAAATTAAAGAAAAACAAATAATTAAATAAGAGGAAGCCAGCCCTGATTCAACAAGTGAATTTTCTCTGTAGCCTGGCTGCAATAATACCCCCCCCCCCAATTAGTAAGATTTTCAGCCTTACCCAGTGCCCAGTTCAATTTAAGTTCTTATTTTTCAAGCATATCACTATCAGGACTCACCTGGCTTTACAAGCCTCTGCTTTATTTTTATGGGGAGGGGGCTGCCTTCTGGAGCATTTGTTCAACTCCATGTTCATCGGATCAGGACCATTCTGGCGGCCTCACATTCCAGTGGACTAAGGCAGGTTTGTCTACTTGCGAGTAAATGCATGAGTAAATGGCTCGGTTTCGCTATCCATAGGGCTGCATGCATTTTTGTTTTCTGGATTTTCAGCCATAACTTTGGAGATATTTCACTCTAGTTTTTTCATTGCATTTTGCTGTAAATTCAACATCCAACAGTATATAGCATGATGGTGGTATTCCTAACCACCGTGATTTTAGCAATTTTGGTCACTTGTGGTATCACCCTCCCGAGGCTGGCACCCACAGTGGACCTCCCCCCTGTCCCTTGCTATCTATTCCACTGCCTCTTGATAGGGTTGTTATCAAAATCACAACTACAGTTAATTCTCATTATCCACAATGCTGGTGCATTCTTAAATAGTTAATGTGCAATGCACTACTCTGTACAGGAGAAAATCTGGAAAGGAGCCTAAGTGCTATCTATCTATTTAGGATGGTGTTATACCAGTTTTGACAACAACAGAAGCAAAAGAAATGTCCTGTCCGAAGAGTCGTGGCATCTTTAAAAATAAAAGGAAAAGGATTGCAATGGTGGAGCATGATGTTCTGGTACTGGCTTCCAACTTAGTGCAGTGCAAAGTTACAAGCCAGTTGTCCTAAATGGTTAAGAATTATAACAGATTAATTGCTGAAGTCAAGAATTGTAAAGTTGGTACAGAGTTCATACTGCTTCAGGGTTGGGTGGGAACAGGAAGGCGATGGCCCTGCTGAAATATGGCTTCTAACTGTAGCCTCGGGGTTGGTTATTTATGAGTTGACATTTATTCAAAGTGCCTTAAATGTTACAGTGAAAAAACATACATACGAGAGCCCAAAAGTGTGTCTCCTCAAAAGTGTCATTGTATTCTGTGTGTGGTTCTTTTTTTCTTTTTCTTAAACCTATAGGCATATATGCAGCCCCACTTGCTGGGAAATGAGTTTACACACTTGGAGTTTCCAAGGAGGGTTCAGCGTAAAGAAATTGGTAAAAGAATGCTTTACAGAGACTTCAGCATGACTGGCTGGTAAGAATACAACCCTTTCGGTTACAAGAAATCCTCATGTCTTTAAAAAAAAAATCCTGGTCATTCATTACTGTAAGCTTAAGTAGGTCTCTTTCAAAATAAGGATATGATTCATGAACAGTGACCTAGAGAGGTTTTACCTGGTCTCAGAAATAGAGATTTGCCTACACAAAGCACAGTGCTCAGGTGGTTGGTAAAGGCATCACTTAACATGAATTATCATCAAGATGCAAGGATTGTATCCTAGCAATCTTAACTCCTAGCAATTGTAACTCCTTTCACAGCTGCTGCTGCTGCTGTTGATTTTATATGCTTTTCTTGTTGTGGCAGCTTTCATTGCTTGTGCTCTGGAGAGTTTCATAGGCCTTGCTGCTGGCTCACTTAAGGTAGAAAAGGTAGTTTATTTTATTTATTTTTCACATTTTTATACCATGAAGCTCAGGGTGCTGTACATGGTTTCTTCCCACTTTTTGACCTCACAGCAACCCTGTGAGGTAGGTGAAACTGGGAGATAATGACTGGCCCAAGGAAGGTTTCATGGCTGAGAACTGAATCTTCCAGGATTGCACCGTCCTGGCTGCCCAGGATTGTCACAATGCAGTTTTCATAAAGTGCCCACCTTGGTCTAGCTGTAGCATCTTTCAGTGCTAGAGGGCTGCAGTTCATAGTATTGAAATGTAATAGAACAAACATACCCTCAGCAATAAGCAGATGCCTCACTGGTTCAGTGTTGCCATTCTTGCTTTGAGGTTCTCTCTTCCAGTCTTACCCAGCGCTGTTGCTGTCTCTTTTCTGTTCTCTCTGTCTGGTGTGTTCTGATTTTGTGCCTGGGATTTAATTAGAGTTTTATGTGGGGGTCCATGCTTTCCATCCCCTGTGCCTGCTTGGCTGTTTAGCTGTAGTAGATTTTTTGTGTCACATACTGATGGCTGGTTCTGTATCCACAGAGCACTTTTCCTTGCAGGACAAGAGTGGAGCTGTCCACACTGAAATGTTGCTGACAAATGCCAAAGTTACATTAGGTCCATTTGCCTTTATTGAGTCCTTGGGACTGATAGTTGTCATTCAAATGTTCAGTCTTCATGTGACTGTAATTCTTCAGGATGCTGGTGTTTGATCTTTGAATCAATCTTTTCATCCACTGACCTAGGAGCAGACTGCAGTGTTAAGAAAGCACCTGGTACAGTCTACATAGGGCAGCCATTTTCAACCACTGTGCTTTGGCACACTGGTGTGCCGTGAATGGTCCCCAGGTGTGCTGCTGGAATTTGGGAGAGGGTCATTTATTAGTAGGGCCATTGGGGGTGTGAGCCCCCCATTGACAGCACAGTGTGCCTTGTCAATTGTCAAAAAACCGATGGTGTGCCTTGACCATTTTAATGTCTTGCCAGTGTGCCATGAGATGAAAAAGGTTGAAAATCACTGACGTAGGGCTATACTACCGTGCAATGCTGGTGGGGTATTGCACATTTGACACCTCTCCCAAATTTCTTGCATTCTTTCTCTTTGATTTTGTAGGTTTCCATGTGCAGAATGTTTTTGCAATGTGGGAGACATTAAATATGCAAATCCCTTGTTTGCATTCCCAGGTATACATTCCCTTGAATCATTTTAATAGTTTAGGAGGGGGGAAAAACTTGTCAGAGGCAGCAAAATTAATCATTTCCTCTTCCATGCATTGCGAGTTTCTGAACTAGGCAAATGTGTTTCCCTTTCCCCTTGAAACCTACACTCCAGATGGTTGTGGGTCAAGATCATGGTAACAGCAGCATCAACTGGAAGAAGGGAGGCAGTCAATAGTGCAGGTCATACAGGGCTGTTATTTCAGCCTCCGATGCACATATTTTTTCTTTGCTCAAGAAGTCCTTGCAACGCAGCCAAGTATTAGTACTTTGTGTACGACTGCTCATACTACTGCATTGTATCTCCTAATATCCCTCATAGAAGTGGAATGCCATGAAACAGCTATTCCCAAACTTCCTGGGTCACAGTGCCCTGATTTTGCAGCAATCTTGTGTGATCCAAGGTGGCAGCACCTGAGACAGCTGGGAAGAAGAGACTGCTGGGAACATTCTGCTGTACCCCTGTAGGTTTGCTATGGTGCCCTTAGGCACCATGATACACAGTTTGGAAACTACTGCCCTAAAAGGTGAGCCCCCCCAAAAAAATCTTTATAGAGATTTAAAGCTTTTCAGTGTTGTGTTTGGCTTGAAGCAAAGGGTTAAAAGCGAGACCAAGATGTGGTTGATAGGCATCAGATGCACCAGCTTGTGCAATTTAGTTGTCCCCAGTGGCTTTGCTATTGAGAGCTCTGTGTGTTGTGAGGTTTTGTTGCCATGGAATGCAATTAGCACCAATGGGCATCATGTATTGTGTGTGTGTGTGTGTGTGATTTATTCTGAACCAAAAAGGCTGGAGTCCTAGAGGCTTACAATAGGTCAAAACAAGAAGAAAAAAGACCCACCCCAAATCCTGCATCCGTCTTTACAGACAGTGTTTTCTGCCGTCCTGGAATGCTGCCAATCTCTTTGGTTCTGCTCACTCTTTGTGATAAAGCACCTCTTGAATCTCTGGGCGCCTGATCTTAAAAGGCGATAGCACACCAGCACCAAATGTGCGTGCATGTGGCAGACAGCCAGATATTTGTCTAGGTTTACCTTTGCTTTTCTCTTACGCTTAGCCTCAGAGCTGGATCTTGAGGTTGCAAAAATCTATTCTCAGGGTGGCCCAGAGCTCCACCTCCTGCAGCAACCTACATGTGCTCTGCTTTGTGTAACATGCAAGTTCTGTTTAATGACTTGTAGCTGTGGGCATTCTTGGATTCTTTATTGCTTTCCTCAATGTCCTTTGACAGCCCAGTCAGGCAGTCTGACAGAGAAGGGGATAAGTAGATTGAGAAATGCCACAGAATGCTTTATGAAGCCAACACCAGATCTGCGCTGGCTCCTTCCCTCCCCTCTCCCCTTTAATATAAAATGATTTATTGAATCAAGCACAGAAGCCCTGTTACTGAAATCTCAGGCTTTATCCTCTAGAGAGCCACCTAATAAAAGAGACCCAACTGACAGTCCTCATTAGCTTTGCTACAGATCCCAAGGCAGCATTTAATGCAGCAGTGTCCCTCACCCAGACTTGAATTTATCTGCCAGCTAACGCTAGTGGGTCTAATTAGCTTACTCTTATTTAATCTTATTCAGATAAGTGGCCTTCCCTAATCATTTGACTCGGGGTTACAAAGAGTAATGGGGCAGTCTGCATGGCTTGTGTCCTCATTTGCTCAGTTGCACCTTGTTTCCAAATTTGTGTAATTCATATGAGCCCCCCACCCCATCCTAAACAATTATGTGCTTTGCCTAATAAAAAAAATTCAACTGTTGGCAAGGGAAGAGAGCTGGAGAAGGCAGGCTGACTGAGGGGAGTAGCACCTAGTGGTTTGCACTCACACTCCTCTTCCTGCTTACCTTTTTTACTGAGTTAGCAGCTGAATGGGAGGGGGAAACATAATTCTATTTGCTGCCACCATCCCTGGCTACAGAGACCACACAGGGGGGCCATCTGGGAACCCCCTCTCCTCTCAAGAGAGCCAAGAACCTGAGGATTTCTTACTGAAAATCAAATTGCAGTAGTGCCCAGTTCAATACATTTTTCAGCAATGGAAGTCTTCTGGCTGGCAGAAACACACATGAGCATCCTTGTGTTTGAACTTAAGTAACCTAGGTTTTGTTGATGTCCTAGAGGTACCTGATTGGAGAAGGAACCTCCCCATCTACTCAACAGACAGATTTGGCTGTCCAATCAGTAGATACGTGTCAATGTCATTTGGAGACTTGGTTCCTCCAGACATGAAGAACTGAAATCTACATCCAGTATGTGGTTTTTTTGGAAGGGGTTTCAAACAAAGACTACTGCAGCAATAGGTCCCAGCAGCTTTTAGGCTGCTGGGCTGGCACAGTAGCTTCTGGGAGATTAGAAGTGTCCAGAAGTGAGGACAAAAATATGCAGGAAAAATTAGAGCTTTATGAAGCAGGACCAAATATGGGAAAAAGAGCATTCTTCAAAATTACCATGCCTTAGACCTCAGATTAGCTGTCCTTCCTTTAATGGAGAGATCAAACCTTAATTTTAGTTCTCCTTTTCTGATTTCCCTAATAATGTGCTTTTCCTAAAGAACTGACATTTTTCCTAATTTTATTTATTTTGGGAACACCTAGCACTTGTTTTTTGGAAGAAAAAAAATGGATAAAGCAAGGTGTCCTTTGTGAAGCTGAAGCAATACTTTGCAGCTATTGACAGACAAATGGAAAAAGACAAAAAATAGGGTGGGTCAGATTTAATCCAACTCTGTTTTGAGAGAGTGGCTTACGGTCCTTACCCACATGTGCTCGGGCAAGGCTTTTGTGCTCTGTGGCTTCTGCGTGGACCACGGTTCTGTGATGATAAATGACTGTTCTCAACATGCATGTTCTGCATCTTTTCAAGACTTCTAGCTCTAGCTGCAGGAGCAGCAGGGGAGGAGGTCTGACTTGCTGCGTACAGCACATCTCCTGGCAATGACAAATGGCTCTTCTTTCTCTAAGTGCACACATGCCAGAAGAACAGAGCCAGAGTCCAAACAAAAGCAGAAAAGCCCAGTAGCTCTGGCTCAACTGCCAAGAAAGGAGCAGTGACCCAAGAGTTACACTTCCATTCAACCATTCTGTACTGGCTTATCATTAGAGATTAATTTTTTTCTCTGTTCTAATGAACTTTATAGTGTTTTTTACACTCTCTCTCTCTCTCTCTCTCTCTCTCTCTCTCTCTCTCTCTCTCTCTCTGCATAGTTTAAAAAATGTTTTAACTGAATTTAAAAGAAATTGAGCTAAGTACAGGCATGCCCCATATCCACAGGAGTTCAGTTCCGAAACCTCCCACACTTAAGTGAAACCACAGATAACAGGGGATGCCCACCCTCTGGAGATGAGGGGAGCTGAAAATTAGTTAAAACGGGGGGGAAAATTACTCGTTCACCTAAAACCATGCCAACATTTTCTACTAGTTTCTTTTAGAAGAAGCTACATTCTTGATAGCTGGGCTGGGGATAAGATAGCTGGGCTGGGGAAAAGAATAGGCCCTCAGTTTGGCTGTACTTGTCGTAAGAGGCGACTAAACAGCCACCGGGTAGATGGGACTCCTTAGCCTGGGAAGGCAGCTCATCTGAGAGAAGGAAAACTCTGATCCCAAACCTCCACTGCCTTGTGGCTACATCCAGTTATGGAAAAGGCTTCAGGAGTCAACCTCGAGGCAAAATCCGGAGCCGGAGTCCCTGAGGCAGTTCATGGCTGAACACAGTCACGTTCTGGCAACTCCTGCGACGTCGCTGGAACCAACCGTATTGGCCTCTGCCTTTCCATTGGACCATTTCAGCGACGTGGAGAGGGGGGATTTGCTGCATGGGTAACAGCCTATCCTCCATACCCGCTTTACCCAGGCTTTGCGGACTGGAGAGGACACTGTTCCAGAACCACCATTCGGAGCGTGACACCATAGTCTTCCAAGACTGAAGGATGCCAACAACAACATTCTTGATCTTGGAGGCAAATTGCTGCAAGATTCAGAATCTTGCCTTATTGTTTTTGGTACATTGGACTAGATTTATTGAGAGGGTGTGCATGTGCAGGAGAGAGAGAGTCAGGATAGCATGGTGGTTCTGGTGTCGACTTAGGGCCCAATCCTATTCAATTTTCCAGTGCTGGTACAACTGTGCCAGTGGAGCATGCACTGCATCCTGTGGTGGGCAGGCAGGCAGTCACAGAGGCCTCCTCAGGGTATGGAAACATTTGTTACCTTACCTTAGGGTTGCACCGGTGCTGAAAAGTTGGGTAGGATTGGACCCTTAGACAAGGAAGATCCAGGTTCAAGTCCCTGCTCAGCCACTAAGCTTTCTGGGTGACCCTGGGCTAGTCACTGTCTCTCAACACCTACCTCAGAGGGTTGTTGTGAAGACAAAAGGAGGGGCGGAACCATGTATAACACCCTGAGCTGAAAAAGGGGAAAAATAAAATAAATATGTATCAGAGCATGGGTGCAAATTCAGGATTGTTTAAGGGGGGGAAGATCCTGAGAGAATGTAAAGGTTTCTTTCTGAAAAATGAGGAGGAAAACCAATGAAATGAAGTGTTGAGAGTACTGGACTGTATCTAGCGTAGAGGTTCCTCCTTATGATGCACCCTGTGAGCAGGAAAGTGTGCCCAGCATCTTCTGTGACTCTGCTGGAACTCCTGCAGTTCACCTCTAGGTAGGGGACACCAAAATCAAATGATGCTTCAGTATCTTTACCTTCCTTCTTGCCACCCCTTACTCGTTTTCTAAACCTCTGTCCCAATCCTGCATCCTCTTCTCCGACAGGTCCTCTTGTTGTGCTAATATCCCAAGAGCTGAATCATTAGCCAAGCTGAAAACTGCCTGTGGAATATTAAGCTTAGAGATTCTAGTTATCTGGAAGAACTAGGGCAGTGGTGCTCAAAGTGCCAAAATGCATTCCCTGGTGCAACTGGCACTTTGAGTTCCGGAGTGCTGCATCTCTCCAAGTCCTCCGATTCAGATGACACAATGCTCTGGGCAGTTGTGCCCAGAAATCTGGGCACGATGTGCACTGAGGCATTGCACCATGGATGTGATTGGCCAGCTCGTTGCGTTGTCCCGATTGGGGGACATGGAGAAACACAGAGTGCCGGTCACGGGAGGGAAGGATTCAACTGAATGTTGTGACCCTCCTGGGCTGGTGCAAGGGACGTGGGATGCAGTTAGCGCTGCACGCTCAGACTCCATTTGCAATAATGGGAGAGGAGTCCCAAATTGTGGTCCATTTTCTGGAAAAGCCTTTCTGTGTGTGGAACTCCTAATGAAAGTTAGGGGATGGCCACATGAGGCAGTGCCTTTTCTGTGGTGGCACTGCAGTTATGCCACGTGAATCTACCTGTAAGTTGCTCTGCTCTGCTGTCATTGACTGAAGCTTGATTAGCATGCACATGGAACCAAGGTCAGCACAGCCATGAAGGGAGGCTGGGGAAATAAGGAGAGCTGCCTCATGTTGCACTGTTGGCCTCCTCTGCAGTTGACTCGCCTAGCCCCTATTTTACTTCCTTACTCCCCCCGCCCCGCCATTCTGTAGTTTGAAATAGTGACAGAGCAGGGCAGAGCAAGGACACCGGGAAGAGCACTGCCCTTTTTCTGCATCTCTCAGCTTCCATGTTTCACCCTGCTCTGCCATGCGATTTCTGAACAGTAAAAGCAGGGAAGAAGAGGCTACCACAAAAGAAGGTTGCTGTGACCCCAGTAAGTTTGGGAACAGCTGCCCTACGGGTTTGTGATGCTCCCCTTCTTCTAACCTTTTAAGAAAGGTACTCAAAACACACTGGTTCCACCAGGCTTTGGGGGAGGGCATGGAGACAAAGGTGACCTGTTAATGGTTTGTGCCTGCTATTAGAGTTCTGATTCCATTGCTGCCTGTGTAGTTCTATTCACTTCTTGTTAACCATTTCTGTGTTTTTATATTTGACTGCTAGCTGCCTTGGGATGTTTTTCTGAAAGGCAGGCTAAAAAAGGAAAAATAAGTAAATTCCTACAGGGAATTTTGTAATATTGCATCTTTGGAAATAGTAGCAAACCTGGCAGGAAAAATTTCTGGCAAGTCTGAGTGTTGTAATCAAGGTCACTTGGGCTTTAAAGAACCTGCTTAAAGCTATCCATGGTTTGAAATTTTCTTTGAATGCATGTAGTTTCTGACAGTGAGACCTGGCTATTTTTTAGAGTGGGTTCACACTTTATCAGTGTTGTTTTTCACAGTTATCAATTAGTAGTGTGATTCCTTTTTTCACTTATGGAATTGCTCTGTGGGCTGTGCCCCTGTGAATGCTGTACTTGTGCCTCAGAAGGCCTCCCCATGCTTCAGAACTCTTCCTGGACGCAAACTGGAATCCACCTCGGGTTTGCATTGGCAACTTCAGGTTGCGTCTGGGAGATGTTCTGAGGAGGCTTAAAGGCCAGCATGACCTCCAGGTAAGTTATTGTGGCACTGTAACCCTGGTTTCTGCTAATTTCAGTACATGTGAGAGGTCGTGGAACCAATTCCTCGCAAAAACCGGGCGCCCACTGTATTCCTGTTTAGTGGGTGTGCTTTGGCCTTCAGTTTTGCTCATCAAGATTTTATTCCAGTTTAGGACTCAACTAGTTTGTTACAATTTGGCCCCACTGTAGCAAGGCGGGAGAGAAGGACTTTAACGCTCTTCCCGCCCCTGGCCTAGGATTAAAGGAAAGCCCTCTGGTTCCAGCAGGTTCATTGTTCCCAGGATGCTGGAGGTCCAGTCTAGATCAAGATCATTGGGGGGAGAGGTTAAAGTCTCCCTCCTCCATGGTCCAAATCTGGGTATCTGAAAAATGGGACATGCAGTCCGTCCGTCCCCATTCATTCAATCAGCACATTGTCTAGTTTAGATTTGCCTTCACTTCCCAGCCTTTTATTTAATAAGAGATGTATGACATTGCTTGGCTATAGAGGTTGCCTGATGACACATCCTCCGCATCCTGATGTCTTCTGAAGGCTGGCATGCCTGAAAGGGCGTTTCAGTGGCAGCACCTCAGCTGGAAGGCTTCGTAGTTGTGCACACGCATGTTTGCCAGGAAGTGAAGACGTTTCTGTTTAGGCAAGCCTTTGACCAGTCTGTTACTAGTGTCTGTTTTGTCCTGCCTCTCCCCTGTTCCGGTTTAATTCCTCTGGTCTTCTTATTTGTGTTATAAGATTTTAATGTTGGTTTTTAAATGCTTTTTAGCCAACTTAGGCATTCTTGTGAGTAGCAAGGCAGGATTTTAAAAAAAAAAAAAACAGCAAATGTATAAAAAAATCGCAATCCGTATTGGCAAATTTTACAGTATATTCTTTGCATCACCCTCTTATTTTGATTAAACTGTGGACTACTTTGGGGAAAGTGTGCCAAAGAAATAAAATCAGCAAGATATTGCAAAGGTGAAGCACAGACAGATTTTTGTAGCTGAGAGAAAGAGAATGATGGAACCAAGGCAGCCTCAAGTGTCAGGGCCCTGGGTCACTAATTGAGTGCAAGCTTTTTGAAATGCTGTTTATCCTTCACAGGGCATACAAAACTATTGAAGAAGATGACTTGAAATTTCCCCTTATATACGGAGAAGGCAAAAAGGTAAGCCTGTTCTGTCGTTTCAAAAGAATATAAGCCTATATACTGTTTACCACTCCGCTTAGCCCCTGGCAATCTACTCTCTATCTCTTTATTCTGTCATTCGGACAGCTTGAAAGAATATTGTAACAGACAAAGATCAGTTCCTACTGTCTGTAAGGGCAGGGCCAAGGGGACTCGTGCAGTCTCTTTTGAAAAAAAGCAGTTTTTAATAACACTTTTACTGCCTGAATTTTATTCTTTAACCTACTTGATGGAATTTTGCTTTGTTTCAAGTTATTGGGAGGGTGGAGGAGAGAAAATTTGATAAGAAATTATGTCCTGGTTTGATTTTCAGACAGCTCACTGCAGTTTGATTGCAAAGTTAAATATGAACCAGTCAGCTGGAAAAAAAAAAAGACAAAAGGTATCACGTTGATTTGGTTTGTTACGAGTGGAGCTGTTATGACTGAGATCAAGCAAGTTTGAAGTGAAATGTTGATTTGAGGAGGGGGGTCCATTAAAACCACCCCTTTGTAGGCAGATTATTCCTTATGGTTGCACACATGGTTCCAAATAGTGTTTTTTAGTTTTTTTTTAAGGGGAAAAATGCTCTTTTGGAAGGAGTGGGGCTGAAGTAGCAGCATATTACCAGATGCATAATTAGGAACAGCAAGATTATTATCACTGATCTCGGCAAGCCTGATAGATGTAACTCTAGGATGAATAGAACTCTCAGCTCCTAGATTGCTGGCATGGAGGTGCTTGCTGTGTTTCTAAGCAGTTCTTCCCAAACTGATTGGCTGCTTGCTTGACTGTTAGAGAATAGCCTATCTTCAGAATTAATCTAGTTATTCTGGACCTGAACATGCTGTGACTTATCTCTGTATTCTGATGAACTTTATGTCTTCAAAGTGTTTTCACTCTTGCTGCATTTAAATTTATTTTCCTCTTTGTTTTTTTTGGAGCTAGCCTCTTTTTTTGTTTGGTTTTTCCATTTTTTAAGTCTGAACATATTTTAGAACAAACAGTGAGAGTGTTTACCATCGGTAAAATGAGTTGCTTGCTTCAGAAGCAGTCCCAGGAATTTCATTCTCTGGCTAAGGAAAAATATCGCAGTAGTGATTCAGATGCTTCTGTGGAGGGGGTGGGTGAGTAATGAACACTTGGTTGGCTTTTCTTTGAGGGAGGGAGGGAGTCCTCCTCCTTTTAAGCAAAACTGTTTTTGCCAAAATGTGTTGCAGAATAGGGAAATTGTAGAACAGAAGAGGGATATAGACTGGACCTTCAGGGTGAGTTGGTATGTTAATGTTACTCTTGTAATAACTGCAGTATAGTAGTCCCTCTGTCAGTGGTGTAGCTAGAGTGGGTGTGAAGCACCAAGTTTTGAGGGGGCCTCACCACGGTGTGCAAATGGCCCCTCCCCTTTGGAGCTATTCTGGGCAGTGGGTGCAAAACAGAGGCATACACCCACCACCTGGAATGGCTCAGAAGGAAATGGGGAAGAGTCACATGCACACCGCAGTGAGGCTCCCTGCCAAACTTGGTGCTTTGCACCCCCTCTAGCTATGCCACTCCCCCCCTTATCTGTGGGTGATATGTTCCAATTCCTACCTCAGATGCCTAAAATATGGATTGTAGCAAACCCTGTTTATAAGTCCTTTTTGGTTTATATGCATACGTGTGATAAAATTTCAAAACACTGTCATAACGAGGCAACAAATGCGGACAGTGAGGACACTAGAAGCTAACTGGATGTGGGAAGGTTTCACTGTGTTACTCAGAATAGCGCACAGTTTGAAACTTATGAATCTTTCTGGAATTTTCCATGTAATATTTTTGGGCTGTGGTAAACTGCGGATGACTGAAACTGCAGAAACTGAATCCACAGAGACGGGGAGGGGTTCCACTCGTAATTCACTTTGATAGTCCATTTTCATGGTGCAAGACAAGTATCTGGAAATTGAAGGAAGTTCCAAAACAATTTGTGGAGACTGATGATGATGGAGGCTGTTGTTCACAGAAAAAGATTCAAAAGTCCTCTCGGCCGGCCCGTGATCTTGTGTGCCTGAAGTGGTTCTTTGGATCCCAGCCAGTATTTGCACCTTATTAAGGGAAGAAAGATATGAGGAGAGAGTCAATAACCACAACTCTAACTTTAACTTACATAAGTCTCTTGTACTGGAATTAGGGTGGTGTGGAGTGTATGTTTGCGTGTACATGCTGGAATAATGTGCTGTCGCCCTTCTGAATGCACAGAAGAAAGACACATTGAATGTATAGCCTCTCTGTTGGTCATGGTCATATTAGATGTGATGAACACAATTCTTGAGCACAGTTGATTGGTACAGTTGCTGTTAACAGCTTTTGCACAGATCTCTTTCTCACAGAGCAATCCTGTCATTGGTGTATATCACTGTTTCCAGGCTCGCGTTATGGCAACAATTGGAGTTACGAGAGGACTTGGAGACCATGACCTGAAGGTGCATGACTCCAACATCTACATCAAGCCTTTTTTGTCATCATCACCAGAGGTAGAACACTAATATTTTTACAATGGGGAGAGAAAGTGGGAATTGAACTGAGAATGTTTTTCAAAATTCATGTAAAACCTTGTAGTTTGGCATCTGCCCTTGGGAAACTCTTAGGGAGTCCTTGAACAAAAACTGGCTGGAATGAGGAAAGTCAGGAATGGCGTCTGTAACTAAGACTGCCAGATCATATAAGTTCAACTGATGGCCATCTAGAGGTCATAAAACATTTGATAAAACATTAGTATAAAAGGTATGGAGCTATCAAGTGGAAGGCTGGCACACAGCGCTGGAAATTGACTACAGGCCGGAAACACAAAGGAACTCTTTTGTCATTTATTCAAGTACAAAAACTTGTTCCTTAGAAGGGGCTAATCGGTAATGCGGCAGATAATAATTCTAGTGACCAGATCTCTTTATTATCTGCATATCAACTTATTGAAGGGTATTGGGACATTTCCATATTTGCCAGTGAAATGGAATCACATAATGTTTTCAATTAAAAAAGAAAAAAAAACCACCAGTGTAGTTAAGAGGGAATTTATTATTATTGATGTTGATTTGTTGATCAATAGCAAAGTAGCTAAGTGCAGAGCATTGCTTACACCACCTATTTTCCATGGGAGGGGAAAATAGGTTTTCTGCGACTACTTTAGGAGTATTGAAAATTATGGTTTGAGCTCTTCGGCAGTTGTCAGAATACATTCTCTGGCTCATTTAGATATTGTTCCCAGTCATCCCAGAGTAACTCCAAGGTAAGTGATACCCTGATACAGGTCATTACCTTCATCGAATAGATGATCGCTTTTTAGGGAATGAGGCTTCCAAGAAAAACCTCAAGGGTTATAGGGCTGTCGGGGCTCATGGGAATCTCTTCTTATGACATATTTTAGTCCAAAATAATGTAAGCATTTCTGCTTGCAAGAGTTATGAGGCATAGAGGTCTTGGGATGTGTTCAAGATGGCACATGCCCTCAATTTCATTCTACACTAGATAAATGAGAATGCAAGAAGGATTCCAGGGAAAAGCAGATATCTTTAATCTTAAAATACTCCAAAACCCACTCACTCTATAGGAAAATAGTCATAGAAAACATAGTTGATACTTGAACTGATCATTCCTGTGACCTGATAGGGAATCAACATAAGAATCCTCCACCGAGGAGAGAGATCAGATGTCCTAAAATAGTGCCTCAAAGCCCCTTAAATAGGAGTTGAATTGATGGGCCATTAATGTTAGTACAGCAAATTGGTTGACTAAGGGTGCAATCCTAAGGTGCCCTTGGGCTGGCGCAAGTCCCTTGTGCTGGCCCAGGAGGGTCGCAAATGTGCCATAAGGGCTAGGCCAACTCACGGAGGCATGCCGGTCTGCTGAGACTGAGTTAAGCCTTCATGCCAACAGAGGTAGCAAGCCTTGCATCAGCTGAGCTTGGCCGAAGCAAGACTCTGGGGTGGGTGGGGAGGAGGTGGGAGGGAGGCGTTACAGGATAGGGGGAGGGCAGGCAGTGGGCGGCCTCGGGAGCTGGTGGGCAGCAGGAGGCAAAGCTGGGACCTGGCAGTTATGCCGGATCCCAAACCCATTCCCCAAGCACCGTGGGGTGGCTTCAAGTTGCTCTGCTCTCCTCGGACTTGTGCCACCCCAGGAGGTGGCACATGTCCAAGGAGACCGATAGGAACTTCAGTGCCTTACCCAGACGTAAGGGGAAGAGTTTTCCCTTACCACTGGCTAAGCCACTTTGGGCACCTATCTTGAGCTGGATACAGTGCAAGCCTCTTAGTTTTCCTGTTCCATCACAAGATAGGATTGCACCCTAACCCTATTACCTTTTTTCCTAATCGGAATACCACAGACTCGCATGTTCCCTCCTCTATTATTATATTTTGTAACTGTTCCTAAATGATGTCAGAATACATTCTCTTTTTATTTACATCCATATTTATTTATTTATTTATTTATTTACATCTCTATGTATTTATTAAATAATACAGCTATTAGTTAACATGGTGATGATATTTGTATCAGATTTTCAATGTGAATTTGAAAATCATATAGATCTGTAAGAAAGTTTCTCAAGATCTGGCGCATTAAATCGATTCCTTAATTTTTTTTCCTTTTCCTATCTGAAATCCTTTATTTATTTATTTTTAAGGAAAAAGAAAAGATTCCGGGTTGACACTTTGTGCAATGTTGTGTTGGTTGATTGTAAACAACTGCATTGTATAAACAGGCTGAAGCAACCATACATTTCTGGATTGCTACATACTCAGT
Source organism: Tiliqua scincoides (assembly GCF_035046505.1). Taxonomy (NCBI): domain Eukaryota; kingdom Metazoa; phylum Chordata; class Lepidosauria; order Squamata; family Scincidae; genus Tiliqua; species Tiliqua scincoides. Next base: position 21,673,424 of record NC_089827.1, on the reverse strand, counting down.
AGAATGTTTGATTTTTACTTCAGTAGGAGGGAGCTCTAGCTTATAAAGTATATATAGCTTGCTACTAGAACAGAATGACTTGCATTTCACTTACCTGCTTGGTTAGTAAGGACAGAAAATGAAAAGCACTGATTAACAGCTCAATCCTATTGGGGCTGTCAGTCCCGCAGTACAGCAGTGCTCAAACGGCTGTGGCTGAATCCTGTGGGGCCAGGGTGGAAGCCAAAGGTTTTCTTGAAGTAAGGGAACATGGATTCCTTTACCCCATATTGGACCTGGGGTGCCTATGGGTCTACTTGGAGCTGTGCCAGTTTTTTAGATGGTGCAGAACCAAGGAGACTGTGTAGGGCTCCAAGGCTTGGGAAGGGGGATAGGATGCGGCAGCAGCCTTTCCTCTTGCTCCTGCCCCGTCCCTGGCCTGAATTGCCCTGGTCTGCCCCTCCCCTGCCCAGAAATGCCCCCTTCCTGTAACCCTCCCCATGTCCCAGAATGCCTCCCCGCTGCTTGGCAGGGAATTTACCATTGATTGGTCCTGGCTGTTGTCGAACTGTTGTGGCGTCCCAGGTATCTCAGTGTACCTTCTAGCACATTTGTGACAACCGTTGTTAAGGTAGCACATTGGAGACCAGCACTGTCTGGCAATATAATTGGGCTGTAAGTTTGTTGCATTTATAGTTATATGATGTCATTATGTTTATTGGTACATAGATGATTATTATTGTGGTATATCGCTCCATGGTAGGCTTGTCAAGTCTTGCTGTCTGTTTTTGTTCCATTGAAGTGAGGAATTAACAAAAGTGTCTGCAAGTTCATTTGTTTCTAAATCCTTAATTGCATCCCTCACCTTAGTAAATAAAATTAAAACCTTACTTTAAAAAAATTAACTAATAGAGAAAATATTGCAGGCTTACACTGAGAACTAACTTTATCATCATAATAAATATTTATATACTACTTTTCACCAAAAGTTCACAAAGCCATTTACAGACAATTCAAATAACTAATGGCTCATGATCATAAGCACATTAGATACATATCCTACTCCTGGATTTCTATATGCAACATAAAGAGAGAGGATAAATGGCTTCTTTCTAATCACTGCTGGAGAAACTGAAAGGCTAACTAAACTATTGGTTGAGAAGAACTCCCAAAGGTTTCATTGTTGGAATTTCAGGAGCCAAGTGGTTTGACAGTAGGGGCCTCGATGGAAACAGGTAGAAGACCTGGAGGCTTTGGAGGAGACAGGAAAGAGATGGGTGAGGAACTTCTGCGAGAAACTCAAATGGACTTGACTTGATTTTAACAACATTCCCGCATATATTTGCAGGTGGGATGTTTTTCAAGCAGATTCTAGTCCCTGAAGCCTTTCAAAGGGTTACACCTTAACCAAGTGACTGAGGTTGGATTTGTTTTATATAAGCAATGCCCTTATTAGATCAGCCATTTTCAGCCACTGTGCTGTGGCACACTGTTGTGCCACGAATGGTCTGCAGGTGTGCTGCAGGAGTTTGGAGAAGGGTCATTCGGGGATTTGAGCCCCCCACCGACAACGTGGTATGCCTTGTCAATTGTCAAAAAATGAATGGTGTACCTTAACAATTTTAGTACCTTGTCAGTGTGCCATGAGACGAAAAACGTTGCAAATCAATGTATTAGAGCAGGGGTGCTCAATAGGTGGATCGCGATCTACCGGTAGATCGCGAGGCAAAATGAGTAGATTTTGCCTCGCGAGCCCTGTCTCTCCAAACTGTTAATATGTCAGTTTCATCTAGTGACTAGACGAAACTGATATATTTAGCTGACACTAAACTGAAACCGACACTTTGGCTGCTCTTCAGGCATGCAGCAACAAAACTGACGAAACTGACTAGACTCCAGCAGGTGCTCCATACATTAAAGGGGGTGTCTGTCAGATGCTTCCTTCCCCCCTGGTAGATCTCCGGGCCTTGCTGGGTTTCAGAGTAGCTCTCGAGCCAAAAAAGTGTGAGCACCCCTGTATTAGAGCCTTTAGAATTTTGGCTGTATAATATATAAAATAATGGCTTTCTCTACTAATTGGTTTAAAACAAAATATAGTATTTTGAAAAGTGTACAAGTTTTCACTGACCCTAAGGGTGATGGTGTAAAACTAGGGAGTGCGAGGAATACCACGGACGCTCCTAACTTCCTCATGCCCTTCCTTCTCTGTTTGTGTATATCATGGCTGCTTGTGTGCCCACTTTATGCTACTGTTTATCAGAGTTCAGTACATTTTCTACTAGAGAAGAGACTCAACAGTCATTCAGTGAAGACCATTTTTTTTCCCCTTCCGTTTTGTTTTCAGGTGAGAGTATATGATCTTCTTCAGTATGAGCATGGAGCTGATGATGTGCTGATCTTGGCTACGGATGGACTCTGGGATGTACTATTAAATGAAGAAGTTGCAGAAGCTGTCACTACTTTCCTACCAAACTGTGATCCCGATGACCCCCACAGGCATGTAATCTTGTCTGCTTATATGTCTTGATCAAGGATGTCTTTCAGACTCTCCCCTGCCCTCTCCCAAGGATAACATTAATAAAGGTTGCATTAATAATAAATTTCTGTGACTGACTGTCCTGCAGTAGGGTTGCTGCCTCTTACAGAGAAAACCTTTGCTTTTGACTGGTACTGATGTTGAGTTCTATAGCCTCAGATCTTGTACTCTGCTGCCTCTGCACGACTGAGCATAGAGCATAGAATCAAGTTTATGTCATGCCATATTTTTTATTAAAAATGATGGCCATTGTGAAATCCACATATGCTAATTTTATTTTGACACTCTTCAAAAACATCATGGAATGTAAATAGCATTTAATTGCCTGGATTGCTGTGTAAATAGTTAGCAAGAAGCTGTGGAATATCAGTCTGCCCTTCCTGCTCTGTTAATTAAATGTAAATGCTAGGTGATGGATGAGAGAAAGAGAGAGAGATTTGACCTTAGCAGTGCTTACAGGGAACAGAGTGGAAATAGATACGTGTCTTGTTCGAAAAATCCATCCTTTTGTTCCAGAAAGTGATTCTAGGGGTGGCAAGCATGCACTACTACTACACCTGGAAAAAAAAAAAACCTCGTTCAAGGCCTCCACTAGTGTACAGTGGTGGCCGTTTTTAGTAGCACATTTTTAGAAGAATACAGCTGAAAAGGTTCAGAAGAGCACAACAAAGATTTTATTGGGGGGGGGGGAGAAGATGAAGATTGTCTGAATAGAAGTATTTGTGCTTACCTTAGAAAAGTGGGTCCTAAACTTTTTAGCACTGGGACCCATTTTTTAAATGACACTCTATGGGGTCCCACCTAGGTTTACCAGACTTAAAAAAAATATGATCTAGAAAGAAATAATATTTTTTTAAATAAATAATACATAGTTGGCAACCTTCAGTCTCAAAAGACTATGGTATCGCGCTCTGAAATAAATAATAACAACCAGAAAAAAGACAAACATTTATCTTCCTATATTTGCACATGCTTGCAGACTGAAGGAGCTGAGTCTCTGCAGGATAATTAGCAGCTACAGTATCTGGTTTTTGAATAGCCCCAGGGCTTGAGGCAATTCGTTATCTGATCTTTCCCTCACCTGTTGTCGACCCACCAAAAATCAGGTGGCAGCCCATCAGTGGGTCTTGGGAATTACTTCAGGGAGAACATAATAGCATTCTTGAAATGTCAAGCAGGCTGTAGTAAAAAAGACAGAAATTTTATTAATTTGCTTGAGCAAATGATGGGAGCGAACAATGTATGCTATGGTTGTAGCAAAACAAATTTAGGTTTGATTGATGTGAAGATGATATGGAATTGGTGTGAAATGCTTGTAAACTGTAAAACAAAAAATTGGGGGGGGGACCATCTACAAGACAACTGAGTGAAACTCTGTGGCATAGATTAAATAAAGGAGATCGAGACATTGCATGGAATCTGACTAAAGCCACTGTCCTATGCATGCTTGAGAATGAGTCCCTCTTGAACTTATTTCGGAGTGAATATGCACATGATCAAATTATCTTTGATACATCTGTCTCCCCTGCTTTTCACTTACTCTAAAGATAGAGGATATAGTGGCAAATATTTCATATACAGTATTTCATGCTCAGAATTGGAGGATAAGTGCATATAAACATCTTTCCTTGCTCACGGTGTATAATAGAGCAATCTTTTTTAGATAATAGTAGGCACTCCTTCCCCTGAATGGAGCATTTTAACTTGGCAAGTAAGGCGATCAAGTTATACACTCTTTACCATCTGAGAAGTTTCAAGTAAGTAGAATGCTGGGAATTCAAAGCAGTGGAAGCAAAAGCACATTCTCCCAGCAGTAAAATAATGGTCTTCAACAAAATGTGTAGGTGTCATGGCATTTTCTTTTGCTTTTATATAAAGGGATAGGTCAGAGTATTCATTCTTTTGGGCAGAGTGCTGCTTGCAACAACGCAGAAGTGCTTGTAAGGATAATTCTGCAGATTACAAACCATGACAAAAAGATACAAAATAGGATTTTGCTTCTCAACCTAAAGAATATAAGTATACATAGGGCATATAGAGAGAGTGTAGCTCATCATCTCTCAGATCTTAGAAGTTAGTTGATGATAATCTATACATCAACAAGGAATTGACAACAATAAGAAAAGACAGTCAAGGTAAACTTTCTTGTGAAGCTTAAGCCATGGCAAGATGTGAGGTGCCAACATATCCTTGGAGTCTAGTCAGAAACGTAATACCAGTGGAGACTTTCTATAAATGGATAATAAAATATAAGTAGCTACCTTTTAGCTAAGAGGGGGGTGGCGGATACACGGCCCCAGGTACTATGCCGTGAGGGGTGTCAAGCCAGCCGCACTCCAAGTGGTTGCGAGCCACCCTGAGCTGCTGACCAATTTTTGAGCCTTTTTTTTTCCTTGCAGCCACTACAAGTGCCCTCTGGCTTAACACCATTGAATAATGTGGCGCAACTGTTACCTGCACAGGGCATGATAGGCGTGAAGGAGGGGCGGAAGGCAGGCAAGGCAGAAAGACAGTGTGGGTCTGCCACTTTCGCATGAGCTGCAGGGAGCAGCCCCTGCGGCAGGTGATACGGGCCCTGTTTGTGCCCACCTGTGCCCCTTCCTGTTGCTGCCCTTGGTGCTTTCAGGCAGGCTCAGCAATGGCTTGTCTATCTGAGCAGCTGCGAGGCCAACAACATTCACCAAGCTGCTGGCATTGGACAAGGCAGTCCAAGGGCTCCACACCACCAGTTGCTCCCTTTGCCCAACTGTGCACCCACTCCATCGCCCAACCGGTGCATGGTGCCTGCAACAGCCCCAACCTGCTTGTAAGTGCTGTGCACGGCAACCGGGCATGCGTCAAGATCCTGCTGCCCAATCTTTGGAGTGGTTGTAAGCTGCTCCAAGTGGCTGGTTGCTTTTCCACTCCCTCCCCCCCCCCCGGCTTGTCAGGAAAAAAAAGATGAAAAAAGCAATTTGTTGCTCAGAGCGGTGTTCAACTATTCTGAGTGTGCTGAAACCTGGAAGTAATTGGTGGTGATGTCATCATGGTACCACAATAACTTCTGGGTTAGGCACTTCCAGGGGGTGACAAGCCCCGGAGTGCCAGAGGGGCCAGCTACGCCACTGCCCTATACTGCAGCAACAACATAACATGCACCTGGAAGAGAGAGTTACGTAGTTGCCTGAAAACTACTGCAGCACTTCTGTGAAGGTGCCTTAATCCCTAATTCACTGCATTGGTAAATAAAGCATTCAGTAATGCACTACTCCTGCTATGCATCTCCTGAAATGCTTCCTCACTCTATTATTGCCAAGGAGGAGCGCAACCCCTCTTATTTCAGCATATCATCAGCTTAGTTGTGTTGGTGTTTGCTGCACTGCCCATTTTCTTTCCTTCTCTTTAGCATTGTCATCATGGTATGAATCCCATTCTGAGGTTTTGTAAATCTGAACAACTGATAAAGAACTCGACTTTCTTTTTTTTTTAATTCAGATATGGGGATAGGTACAAAGGTACATACATAGGTCGGGGGAATACAAAGGAAAGATACATTAGGTCTCCACTAGAGTACAGTTTTGGTTTTTTTGTCTTTCAAACAACTACAGATCTGACACATCTTCTGTTGCAGTACGCAGCCGACACCGCAGCTCCAGAGACTCAAGGTCAGGCAGATACTCCCGGTAAATAATGAGGCACACGGCAGTGCTCCACCACCAGATGTCCTTTACTTGAAGATATGTACAATATTTACAGTGCAAAGGCAGTTCAGCAAGCAAACAGCACTTTTCTCAACTCTCAGTCACCAACTCCACCAATGTAGCTTCCCGCAGACACTCCACATAACATCTCCCACGCAGCAGCTTGACAAGCTGCAATATATACTGGCACTGGCCAATGAGAAGCGAGCTAGGATCTGGTGATCACATGACTCATTGTCTGGTGACACGTTATTGCAAGGTGTTGCATCATCCCTGCTATGCCCTGTTGCATCAGCCAGTCCCATGATGCATCAGTGCTACACTGCATGTATGCAGGCCAAGACATCAGGGCCTAGCCTTGCCCTATCCAGCCTGTAAATTCACTGTAGGCCTGGGGCATATATCATAACATCTTCTGAATTATTTTGTTCTATTCTATTTCTAACCAGTTGTAAAAAGGTTCCCATATATTCTTAATTCTATCTAATTTACCATCATCATGTAATCTTTCTGATAGAATATCCATTTCAACTATTTCATAAATTTTTTCTATCAACATTTTCATATTTGGCACCTCTATTTTTCCACATCTGTGCAAATAAAAGTCTTGCTGCAGTGTTGATGTGAAGCAAAATATGTCTGATATTTCTACTATAACTATCTGGTAAAATATTTATGAGAAATAATTCTGGAACAAAGGGGACAGAACATTTTAACATTTTCTGTAACATAGTATGTACATTTTCCCAATACATTTTTACTTTAGAGCAGGTCACCACATATGGTAAAATGTGCCCACAGAATCTTTACAACTCCAGCATTTGTTAAACTAGCTAAAATGTATACAGGATTGTCTATCAAGTGAAAAATGCTACCTATAAAACATCTTGTAAATATTTTCTTTAAACGAAACAGCTTTATCTAATATTTTTTCCATATTTGCTCCCAACTTTCCAAAGGTATAATATGTCCAATATTTTTTGCCCATTGTATCATTGTCTTTTACTATTTCATCTTCCATTTTTATGTCTAATAAAAACTTATACATCTTTTTTATATATTTTCCCTCATCTTCTAAAAATAACTTATCAAAGTCAGTCTCTTGTAAATATATTCCTGGTTTTTTTTTTTATCTTCCTTCAGTCTTGATTTTATTTGGATTTCTATACCAAATAAAGAGCTATACCTTTATTATTATTATTAAGTTCTTCTTTCGACCACAGTTCTGTTTTTTCATTTAGCAGCTCTTAATAGGTTTTATTTTGCGATTCATCAGTTCAATCTGGTTTAGTCGCTATCTCCAATGGTTTAATCCATATTGGTATTTTCTCATAGAGCTTATATCTAATCTGCTCCCATACTCGTAGCAATGCTCTTCTTATTAAATGTTGTTTAAAATGTCCATAATACTTACCGCAGATACTCGCCTATAAGTCAATCTCACAGATAAGACGCAGGCAGGTTTTGAGCCCAAAATCATGGCATTTGCTGTGACCCTCGGATAAGTCGGGTGTTTAACTTAGGGAGGTGTCTGACTATAATTTTGTCTGATTTTACCTGAGGCCAGATCCTGAAAAATAACCTCCCAGTAATTGTTACCTAAACTGTACAGTCACTAATTTATTAAAAACACATAGTATGTATACATCTATACATACATAGAATGTATACATACATACATACATACACTATTTTTAATACTGTTTTTGCTATACTCTGTATACAAGTATTGTATACTTGGAGCTTCTGCAGCTGGGCAACAGCCTGAGGGAGCATGTGGAGCACACCCACACCACACCCGCAGGCAGCTGCAAAAGCTCAGCAGCAACCCCAGCCTGCACAGACTCTTCTCAGCAGAAGATCACTTGCTCCCTCGCTCTCTCCCTCCCTCCCACAATAGTGATTGGCTGGCTCACTTGCCTCCCCCCCTCGCTACTTGCCTGCCCCGGAGATAAGGCAGGGCAATGATTCAGGCTGCTTTTCTGGGAAGAAATTTTTCGCCTTATAGGCGAGTATCTACGGTAGCTTCATCGTGTATAAGAAAAGCATGCCATCCAATTTGAAGATTATAAGCTTCTAATTTTAATAATCTTTGATTCTTCAGATTTGCCCATTCTTTAATCCAGCTTAAAACTGCAGCTTGATAATATATTTCCCAATTTGGTAGTCCAAATCCAGCCCGTTCTTTAGAGTCTTGTAGAACCTTCATCTTAATTCTTGCTTTTTTACCTTGCCAAACAAATTTAGTTATGACTCTATTTAATTATATTAAAAAATTCCCTTTAAGTAAAATTGGGATAGTTTGAAATAAGAACATCACTTTAGGTAATATATTCATTTTAATTGTTGCGATCTTGCCCATAAAAGAAAGTTTCAATTTGCTCCATTTTTCTAGGTCGTTTTTTATTTCTTTTAATACGAGGGTCGCCCAGAAAGTAATGCACCACATTTTTTTTCTTCAACAATTATTTATTGAACACAATGAAACTTACACACAAGAAAGAATGATGTTTCTTCTGCACTCCCTATTTTTCCACGTAATCTCCGTCCAGTTCTGTGGCCTTCCTCCAGCGAGACACAAGGGCATGTATGCCCTGTCGGTACCACTCCTTGTTCTGGTCACGAAGCCATTTCTGCACTGTGCGAATCACCTCTTCGTCATCCTCAAAATGTCTTCCGCGAATGGCATCCTTTAATGGCCCAAACAAGTGGAAGTCTGAGGGAGCTAGGTCAGGGCTGTAGAGTGGATGGGGTAACACAGTCCAACCCTGTTTAGTGATGTGTTCCGAAGTCCTCAAAGTCATGAGGCCGAGCGTTATCATGTTGAATCAAACATTCACCTGGGTTGTTATGGCGCCGAAGTCGCTGGAAGCGCTTCTTGAGTTTGGTTAATATCTTCACATAAGCTTCAGAATTAATGGTGCTGCCTCTTGGCATCACAACAATGAGTATGACGCCCTCACAGTCCCAAAACACAGTGATCATGACCTAACCGGCGGAAGCAGTTGCTTTGAATTTTTTCTTCTGTGGAGATTGAGGATGACGCCATTCCATCGACTGTCATTTTGTTTTGGGCTCAAAATGGTGAACCCAGGTTTCATCACCTGTCACAATCCTGGACATGAACGCTTCCCCCTCATCTTCAAAACGTTTCAGCAACTCAGAAGAAATGTTTTTTTGAGAGATTTTTGGTTCACCGTAAGACAGCTCGGAACCCATCGTGCACACACTTTTGAGTAATCAAGAGCACGGATGATTGCATCCACACTTCCTTTGCTGATTGACAGCTTCAGCGCCAACTGCCTAGTCGTTATGCGTCGGTCCTCGCGAATGAGCACATCAGTAAGCTACGTCTTGTCAGGTGTGACATTTCAAATACAGAATCAAGAGACCCATCAGCTTCTATAAATTAATAATAATAATAATACAGAGACGCCTGCGTTGGCTCAGTCATGTCGTGAGAATGGGTGATGGCTGGATCCCAAAGGATCTCCTCTATGGAGAACTCATGCAAGGAAAGCACCCTACAGGTAGACCACAGCTGTGATACAAGGACATCTGCAAGAGGGATCTGAAGCCCTTAGGAGTGGACCTCAACAGGTGGGAAACCCTGGCCTCTGAGCGGCCCGCTTGGAGGCAGGCTGTGCAGCATGGCCTTTCCCAGTTTGAAGAGACACTTGGCCAACAGTCTGAGGCAAAGAGGCAAAGAAGGAAGGCCCACAGCCAGGGAGACAGACCAGGGACAGACTGCACTTGCTCCTGGTGTGGTAGGGATTGTCACTCCCGAATCGGCCTTTTCAACCACACTAGACACTGTTCCAGAACCACCTTTCAGAGCGCGATACCATAGTCTTTCGAGACTGAAGGTTGCCAACAACAATAATAATAATACAGGTACTTATATACCGCCTTTCATGGTTGTCAGATTTCTCCTCAGACTAGCACATGTGTTCTGCTTCAGTTTGCTCTCCTTCTGAAAACATGTGCATAGCCACTGTTGGTGCCAGGACGAAGATGAGGAGACAAGAGTCGTCGTCCCCCTGCACCTATGATCAGTGCGGTGGAGGGTGCAGATCGCACTGGGTGACGTACTCAGGGGGTGTGACACTACTATTGGCCAAAAAAATTTAGCCGCCCCGAACGCTGCAAATCTTGGAGCTCTGCCGAACCGCCTTCTAATGGCCTCACCCTCTGTGCCCAGTGACTAACCGTACTTCTGTCGACTGCAGATTCTCCATAAACTGTACACAAACGTTTGTGAATGTTCCCAACAGTTTCTTTCTCCGCAGTGAGAAATTCAGTGACAACACGCTGCTTGTAACGTACATCACTTACAGACGCCATTTCGAAACACTGCTGCAGCTACGCTATCTGTCTGAAGAAACCAAAAATTTGTGTGCGCATTCCTGAAAATTCAAATAATGTATATCTAAAGTTTCACATTCGTACCATTACTGTAGGCTGAGAAAAAAAATGTGGTGCATTACTTTCTGGGCGACCCTCGTAGTTTCAAATAATTACCTTCCATCAGGGTGCTGGATTTTTTAGTTAAAATTATACCTAAATATTAGATTTTGGAAGTTATTTGTAAACCATACTCTTGTAGTTGTTGTTTCTCCTTCTCTCTTATATTTTTCACTAATAGTTTAGTCTTTTGATAAAAGAACTTGCTAAGACTTTCATTATTCTTAAAATGGCAATATCTCTGTAATCTTTGAACAAAATGGTACATGTCTTTGTTATAGGGCAGGAATGGCCAACCTTTCAACCTTAGGTCTCCTGCCTCTCTCCTAGGAGGGAATTTCAGCAGGTGCTTGTCATCTGTGAAATGACAAGCTGCACCTGCTGAAATTCCCTCTTCTACACAATTGTTAAAGGTCCAGGAGCCCTAAAGTTGAAAGACTGGCCACTCCTGTTGTAGGATGTCACTTCTAATCTGCCTTAAGGTGCTTGCATGTGATAGATCTTGGTGTCTGACATATGGATATCTGAAAATATTGTGCCCATTTAATTGCCCTCTGACAAGTGTAAAAGGATAATTTAGTCCTTCTATTCTTGGGTGCAAATGTTCATATGATTTCTCCCAACTCCAAAGGAGAAATTAAAGAGTGGCCAGAGGATGCAATATACATATCCTGTACTGCACAAATACACACTGCACAAAAAGCAACCTTCAGTATATTAGTGTCAACCAGCTCTTACTAATTTGCATTGGACTCTGTATCTGCTGGAACATTTCTTAATGTCCCAGCAAGTAGTTGACTGAGCCCTACAAGTGGGCTATCTGAAGCTGCACTTAGGGCACAATTCTAAACAATTTTCCAGCACCGACGTAAGGACAATGCAACTCTGAAGGGAACAAACATTGCTTTACCTTGAGGAGGCCTCCATGACTAACCCCCAAATGCAGGATGCAGCACATGCCCCACTAGCGCAGCTATGCCTGTGCCAGAAAGTTGGTTAGGATTGTGCTCTTAGTCACTCAGGTATGCAGTTTGAGGCAACTTCGAGACCCACTAGTGTACATGAATCTTGTGTTTTTGTGGGGGTCTGCTATGATGTTCAGCCATCCTACTTGACATGGCCTCTGTCCCTCCTATCAAGCTCAGAGCTAATTCTTGGTATCAAAGTCTTCCACGCAATCAGGTATGCAACTGTGTTGCTATGACATTATGAGTAAGGAGCAAGTATTTCTGTGATCACAGCTGTAGTTATCTTTCGACTGCCATTGCTGATCTTCCATGTCCTGTCACAGCTTCAAAGGTCAGCCAAAAACTGCCTTTTGGCAGTAATATTTTCAAGTATAAACAGTACAAGCACACAGGAGAATTCTTGGTGGCTGCTCCTCAACTCTAGAAACCTTCTCTTGGAAGTGTGCTTTGGCTGCCATGTTCTCATATGGACCAGTGTCTGAAATATAGTGAGCCCTTGATTTAATGGGTGAATGGGGGGAAGGGGTTATCTGTTAAAGCCTTAAGTCCCTTAAATCTGAATGCATTTGTGACTGTGCACATATTGCATGTCAGCTCATGTGCAAGACTTGCAGGACGTGTTTTAAAGAAGTGAATAACGCCTGCTGTTTCCGAAGTCTGTTAAATTGAGGATTCAGTTACTTTACTTTTTGTAAAACACCTCTAATCCGTTCCTGTGTTTTCATTACCTGCAGGTATACATTAGCAGCTCAGGATTTGGTAATGCGAGCCAGAGGAGTGCTGAAGGACAGAGGCTGGAGGATATCCAATGACAGACTGGGCTCGGGAGATGACATTTCTGTCTATGTCATTCCTTTAATACATGGAAACACACTGTTGTAAAAAGAGGCACCACTACTGATAATAGGGAAGGTGTACTTTTTGGTAAGAACCTTTGGTAAGGGAAACGCAGGCTGTCAAGAATTGAGAATAATGTTTCTAGTAGATATATTCTGTTCTAAACTTAGTTGGACTGGGATATTTCTACCTGAAATATAGGGGCTCAGTTGTATATGATTAAAGGTATCACCCAGAAGTTGAAACTTCCCTGTGTTAATATTTTTGGTGCATATCAGGATTGGAACTTTAATGCTGCTAGTGCATTAGTGATTCCTTTTTAATGTCCCTCCTGGTGAGGACCCTATTGTGATCTTCTAGAAGTTTTTATCTTTTCCCAGTTTAATGTAGCCTGAAAATGCCACTCGAGATGTGAATAGGTTAATACTGGTATGACAGCCAGTATCCCCCGAGTAACTTTATGTTTGAAAAAAAATCTAATTTAAGTGTTAAGGTGTAAAAAATAAAACCTGAGCTGACACTTAAACTTTTTTTTTCTCCCAAAGTTACTAATGTTTCAGTAGAGAATTTATAAAGGATTTTATTTATGTACATGAATTCAAGCTTTTTTCCCCTCTTGTACCCATCATAAAATACTTGAATTTGACAGCTCATGTTATGTTTAGGTGGCGAAGTCATTTTTTTCCCCCTAGAGTTGGTTTAATGTTTAGCAGCTGTAGCAAAGTTGGTTGTTTCGGATAGTCTTGTGTTGTTGTTTTTTTCCTTTTTGGTCAATATTTTTTTTTTGTATGTGTAACTATATGTTGTAGCAGACTGGAGAATTTTTACTTTAGCAAGATTTCCCCAAAATCAAAGTTTCTTCAACACCAGACATTTTCATTCATTGAATGCTTCTATCTCCTATGCATATATCCTGTTTAAAAGGATTGTTAAGTATTGTTTAATTTGGGACTCAGTAAATTTTAGTTTTCTGAGTTCATTCTTTTCACTATTTAATATTAGTATGTTTTGAAGCCCTCCTACAGAACAAATCTTTTACTGTATACTACGTCTGGCATTTCCTTCTGTGATAACAGCTAAGATATTGCATTGGCAAGTCAAAGTACTTGACTCTGTAAATTCACATGATGTAGAGAGGGCCATTGCAGAAAGACTAGTCTGTTTACTGTTCGACCTGCTATGCTCTCCGTATATTAACACAACATCAGATAGCCAACATCCCAGCAAGAAACTTGCTCAGACAAGGAGTGTGAATTTAACTGCAGCAGTCATATAGTTCACTTTTTCTAAGATGGGATTTATAGGGGTCTTTGGGAAGAATAAACTATTTGAATATTTGCAAATGACTTGGAATCTTGTTCCTCAGGTCTCACCTCCCTAGTCGGAGACTCCAGAATGAAACATTGCTTGTGAATGAAACATACCCACCCTACCTTTTGGCTAGCTTGAGAGAAACCGATCTAACACATTCTTTAAAATATTGGAGAGCTTATGTGTGGTCTCAATAATGTTACATTCTTTCCAGAAGAGAACCTGCCAGTTTAATAAGAGAATGACACTTCTCTGTATTCCAATGAGACTTTTAATGGTTCTCTCCCCCTCACCTCCTTAATAAGATTGGTCTGGAAATAATTATTTGCATGAACACTACATTGTGTACCTCTCTCCTGGAGCAGCCCCTTGGTTAGCCCATCACACAGGATTGGACACACTAACCTCTTTCAACATGCTACCACTGCAGGGAATAAATTTTGATTTGAAACTGACCAGTTCAGAAGATAACAATTTGTCTCTGCCATGAAGTAAATCTGTTGTCAGAGAATGTATTGTTTTTAGAGGTGTTTCTTTCTGGTGAGAAAGATAGGATTATAGCCCAAGTGTTACTGAACACAGTGGCTTACTTCCAAGTTTAAAAAAGGTGTTACAGTATTTTTTTAACATCTGTATTGTATGCATAAGTGATATCTATGATGCATAAAAGTAAGGAAAAGCAGATGTTCCATAAATCACAGTATTTCCGTAAATTGGCAGTGCTTTCCCAATGTGTACTCAGTGAATGATCTTGCTTTCTTCATCTCATTCACTGAGATCAGCTTTCCACCTTTTATTTCTTTTACCTAAAGACACATAGGAATGATACAGCATAGAATTCATTTCCACATACAGATGTGTTTTTCATTTTAGGCGAGGCAGTTTGCTTGGGTCACCACAGACTTTCAATCTGATTTTACGTATTCTTATGAAGTGCATTTTTTTTGTACATTGTTATAATTAATTTCCCATCACTTTCTAATTCAATATGCCCCCTTGGAAAGGGTTTACGACTCTCTCTTTCTTCTGTAATTGTGTGGTGACCGCTAGGAAGTACACTACTGCACAGGACTTTGATATCTCTCCCATTTACAGTGCCAAAAGTGGAAAAATATCTTACTTGGTAGTAAACCATCCCAAGTGATTCCACACAGAATAAAAGAACTTTTGCCAGTACGGGAACACTGTAGATTTTAATTTCACTTTACCACAATGTTATATGGTAAAGTAATATTGATTATAGTTATGAAAGAGAACTGTGCTATTCTGATGCCCATCTACTAAGACAGAAGGACCAACAGTTGAACTTGGATGCATTCCATACTATTATATCAAACATTTGTCATGAAAAATAACATTTATCTGAGTCATTGAAATGACACAGATTCACTTCTAGTGTTTGTACTTCCACATTTACATCATCTAGATTTAGTGGTACTATTTCAAATTCTATGTATGGCAATTTACATCATGTGTAATGGAAAACATATATTTCCATTAGCAACATCTAGAAATGCCAGTGTAGGAGGCAGCAGTGTGAAATATTGAAATCAAAGTCGCAAAATACACCTTGTTGATATATAGTTTCTTGTGTTATGTCTCCCAATTACCAGACCAAACTACCATATCCCTTGCGGTGGCCAAGTAATGCTGTATTGGCTTTGGAACACTTCCTATAGAGGCCACGGAAAAACTTGGGATTCATACAGAAAATGTAGGCATTTGTGTTTAGTGAAAATGAGTTGACACTCCAGCACCTTGAATGAACTCAGACATTGACTATCCTAAAGCTTTTACTTGCCTCTGTCTCTGTCTCTAAAAGGTGCCTCGTGTTTTCACCTGCTTAGAGCTCCTTTAGACATTAATATTTCCCTATACAAAACATTTCTGACTTTTCCCAAAGAATGTTTTTGAGGCAGTAATGCACTTTCTAGATTGAACATATTTTATAAGAGTTAATGGCTCTGCCTGGGCATTGTGACTTTTAAAGTCCCCTTTCAAGCAGCGGCCCTATGCCCCCCTTCTTCCTTCCATAGATTGGGAACCCTGTGGAGTAGCACCTCGTAAATGATAAGGGGCTGCCATTAAAACGAGTGTTTGTCCCCTTCCTGTGTCAAAGTGCTTGCTGTTGGTCCATTTGGGGGGGGGGGAATGATCTTGCTGCAACACCAAACATTTGTGAAGGTGAACAGAAAGCTATGCAAAATGTAGTCTCATATTCTGCACAAAGGAAAATGCTACTTTGAACAGCAAAACTTGGGTCATACTTCCCAAGCAAGTACTCTTAACAGAATACAATATGTATAGTAATAAAATAACTTTTGTTAATCATAACATGGGGTTTAGTATCGTCTAGAAATAATCAAGCTAAACTGGCAATTGCTTCTTCAACAATTGTATAATAAAAAACATTGTTGAAAATTGTGTTAAAAAGTAACCAGGTTACAGAGTTTTCCTTCATGATGAAAGATTACTGGATATTCAGTGACTCTCCTGAGAAAAGTAGCTGAGAAAAATGCAGCAAAGTTTGTGGGCAGCTGGACAAATGGATATTGGGCAAAATACATATTAAGAAAGTTGGTTAAAAAAAAAGGACAAAATGGACAGAGTTTGAGCTCAGTCTTTCAATTGCTTGTCTTAAAGAGATTTTAAAAAATTTAGGCAAATATAAATTGATGAGATTGAGATAAAAAGTGAGTTTTCTTAACTGCACAAGTGAATTTCTATGATGTGGACTCCAATTGTAAAATCTGTCAGTGATAAAGAATGACAGAATTAGAATTATAGAAATTGCAGTTGACACTGCAGTTGACAATCCTATCCAACTTTCAGTGGTAATGCAGCAGGGTCAATGGGGTATACCACATCCTGTGGTGGAGGGGCAGTCATGGATGCTTCCTCAAGGTGAGAAAACTTCAAGGCTGCATTGGTGCTGGAAAGTTGGATTAGATTGGGCCCTAAGATCATGTACCACATCTACTTTCGCTCTTCTTGTCGCTTCCCCCCCCCCCCCATTCTGGGACAAAATTCTAATTGTTATACTTTCTACAAAGTATACTCTCAAACAAAGATACAACACAAATGATGAATTTTTCTCTTAGGTACAAGATTTGACAGCTGTGACCTAAAACTTCTGTTGCCAAATTTATTGCTCACCTTTATATGGTTCTTGCAACTTAATGTAAATGACCATCATTTTAACGAGCAAGTCAAGAAAGAATTCTTTCAACACATGTAATGCCCAAGAAAGAATTCTCTCAACACATGCGATGCATCTTACTTTAAAATTTAAAGCCAGCAGTGTGAACAAGTGGTCTTCATCACTAAGAACACTAAGAAGTTGAAACAGTTCTGTAACAAGATAGCTTCTGAGGGTGCAATCCTAACTTTCCAGCACTGGCATAGCTATGCCAATGAGGCATGTGCTGCATCCTGCAGTTGGGTGGCAGTCACGGAGGCAATGTTTGTTCCCTTACCTCAGAGTTGCATTGCCCTTACCTCGGTGCTGGAGACTTGGTTCGGATTGCGCCCTGAAAGTTATTGTGGGAACAGTGCCTCTCTACATGCCATCTTGAAGTAAAATGCTTTCTGTAAAACTTTTCTTTGAGCTTTGTCGTCGATAATGGCACACAATACAACTCTGCTGAATTCATCTCATTTCTCTTTGCATATGTGCCCTTGTAGTTGCAACTCATGTTTGAAGATATGTGAAGATTGCTTGTGCTTTCTCTTGTAATTTTGTTTTCCTGTTTATGAAGATGATATTGTGGGTATCATGCAGACAGTGGCCAAATACCTCTTCAACCATTCTGCCAAATTCTATCTCCATTTATACTTGAAGGAGGCTTTTCCCTGTCAACCTCCACTTTAGTTTGTTCTTCCATTGTATTTCATTTTAATTCAGCAGCTGCCATTTTCTTTACTCCCTTGTTGGCACATTGACTGTACTCAAGGAACGTATTATTTTCCAGGCCCAGCATTCCAAATGAGAAGAGTATGTTGTGTAAAAATGGGGTTGGATCAATGTATGTAAGCGTTGTGACTGTGAAATGTCAAACTTTTTGTAACCCGAGAACAAAAATGTTTAGTAAAGGATATATTTTATGTGTTTTGAAACTTAAGTGCAATGAAAGAGAGGAAGAAACTGGAAATATGTATGCGCAGCAAAGTTTTAAAATGAAATTGTAAAAAATAAACACAAAAACTTATTTTGGCTCTTTATTTGGGTACTGTCCCTGTGAACTTCTTTTTAGGGTTAAGTGACTTGTAAAGTCACTTAAATGTGCCAGTAAAAATATGAAGCCACTCTGGAACTCTCCACTCCTGAGCTTTCTTCTGAGCTGTCTCTAACTCAAGTATATTTCCATGGATACTGTGCCCCCCCTTTTTAACTTTCTTAGGTATCAAATCCTGTTCAGAGTTGTTAGGAGTACGGTTCAAGCACTCCTAACAATTGCTTCTGCGTGCTTACTGAGGAAATAAGCAGAGAAAAAGGCTGATGTAAGTAAACATTTCAATCTGGTTTGTAGCTTTTTGGGACAGAAACATTCTTTGTGGATAGCCTTTATCAAGAGAAAAGCAAGAGGAATATCTGTTGATTCTCTGAAACCTCTCCATTGTTTTCTATTCCATTGACCATGGTATCCTCTAGACTAGGGCTGTCAAATTCATTTCATGTGGTAATCTGAATAGTGGAAGTGACATCATTAAGCAGATGATGGCCAAAAATAAGCACTTTGTTTTAACATAGAAATTCATTAGCTGAAAATGAATGACAGAGGAGAAAATGTGCAAATCTTGTTACTAATTTCAAGATATGAGAGAGCCCAATTACAGTGGTGCAGGATCAGGCCTGTGGGCCTTATATTTGACACTTCTGTTCTAGACTGCCTTTAAAGAATGGGGGTGTGGGGAAGTTTGCAGTAGTTCCACTCCTTTCTTGGTAAGCTTCCTTCCCCCAGATAGTGTTGTGAGACCTCTTCCTCTCCGCAAGCATTATCCTTCATGGTGCTTCAGCAACTATCTTGCTTGGGAAGCCGCAAAACAAAGGCCTCAAGGAGGTATAGCTGGCACAGCTGACTTCAAGCAGATTGTTTGAGTCATTTGGGCCTTGCTCCCCCATGCTGCTTCTGCTCTGTTCCAGTGGTGAGCATGTGAATTCTCATGTCCCATAAGACTGAAGACCGTTGTCTTTGTAGGAAAGATTAACATTTTGACTAGCTGTTATGAAATTGGGGGCAGCCTCAACTATGTCTCTTAGCCCCTATTCGCTTGTAATATAGTTCTTAATCTAGGTAAGAACTAGTGTAATGGCCAGAATATTAAGCAGGGGTACCTAGGTTCAGATCTACTCTCAGCCGTGAAGAGTGACACTTTCAGCCTAACTAGCCTCATAGGATTGTTGTGAGGATAAATGTGTGTGTGTGTGTGTGTGTGGGGGGGGGGTTATATACAGCGTCCTGACTCCTGGAGGTGATATGCTATGTCAGGGGTGTCAAAATTGTTTCACATAGTGCGTTGAATAGCATTCATGATGCCTGATGAGGGCTGGAAGTGATGTCGTTAAACAGGTCATAACCAAAAACAAGTGCTTTTCTAATTTAGGAACTCATTAGCTGCAAATGACAGAAGAAAAATACACAAATCTTGATCATATTTCAAGTTATGGGAGAGGTCAATTTTCATGCGGGCTGCCCTTTCAGCAGTAACGCCTCAGCACTGCTCAGCAGCTGAGTCTGAGGGCCAGATAAAAAGCTTCCAAGGGCCACATCCGGCACCTGGGTCTTACATTTGACACCCCTATGCTATAGTGTCCTGACTCTGCAAGTGCCAGTCAATGCAACTTGGAAGAAGGGCAATGCAGAGCATGGTGCTACACCATGCACATATTTACTTCGGTGTTACAAGGCAGAAGGGGAAAGATGCAGAATGGTGGCAATTTCCTGAACTGAACTGTAAAGCCCTAACATGGTTATTCTTCTGGATATTTTTTAAGAGACAACCTTTGTTTCACCTTGTGAGAGTAAGTAGGTGCTAGTGTTGTAAAAAAAAAAAAAAAAAAAAAAGAGCAATGGCTACCACTGAATGAATGAAGATCTTTGTCTAAAATATCTCATTGCCCAGTATGTCTTAGGGATTCATTTGTAGTGAAAATATAATATTATAAGGATATTCCCATTCTTTTTGTTGCTTACATATCAGCTGAAAGCAGCACTTCTTTATATCCCAGCCTAAACAGTAATTACAAAATAAGATACGTGGTATGACTGGCATCACTGGTTCACACTAAAACATTTCACTGTGTTAGAAATCGTAATGCACATTAACAAAGCATTAAAACTTGTTTCTGAATTGGTGGCATTGGCAAACAATTGATTTTTCTTTGATGAACTCTGTTGCCAAGGTCTGTCTTATCTCTTTGTCCCACTATCTTGTTCCATAATGATCTTCTTCATTCAAATGTAGATGGAAAGGAGAGAGCAGTGAAAGGTTAAAATGGAAGCAGGCTATCTTTCATCAACATGGTAATTTTGCCGCTTGGCTAGGTGCCAAATGCTCACTGCAGCCACTAGCTGCCATCCCAACATGAGTGAAAGGATCTTTAATAAGAGTGTAAATAAAAGCCAGACTGAGAAATGAGTTTTCCATCCCAGCAATCACTGGCCTAACCTCTGCTGTAAATAGTCTTTCAGAGCTGCACAGATGGAATACCTGCACCTGGGGATCAATGCAATCTCTGAGCAGTGCAATTTAAGCAGCTGGGTACAATTGAAACATGAATTAGTTGGGCTAGACTGAAGAATTCCATTGTATATATAATATGGAGAAACAAATAGCTCAGTCTGAATTTTTTCCATCACAGTTTTAAGAACAACCCATGCCTCTTGCAGAAGGGGTGTTCGATGCTGTTGAATTAATTAACCCATGAGAATTTCCCAAGCAATGGGGTAACAATGAAGTCTAATTTATGATCATTGATTTTTAACAGCTTGAAAGTGATTTATCTGACCACAGCAGAAGTAGCAAATACACAAGAATGAGCAGTCATTCTAGATTTTGTGCATACCAGTGACTATTGATTCTGAACTAAAGATCTGCTGTAATGGCTTGAGAGTCAGATGGACTTGGAAATCAAACCCTTAAAATAATTTGTCATACCAGTGGTTTCAACTATTTATTGTATGTGCTGCATTCCCCATTAGTAAGGAAACAGTAAGTGTAGATTAGCTCTATTTATATTCTGTTATTACCATTCTTCAGACCTTTTGATTACAATAATGCCCAAGTGGCGTACTTAAACACAAGACTGTGTACCCATTTATTGTCACTGAAGATGACTGCATGGGCTGGCACAATGGGGATCAAAGTGTTGTTCCAGTTTAAACATGAACGAACATTTAGGGTTTCCTCCATGCAGTATCTGATTCCTTTGTGCTGGAGAAGCACAAGTATTGTTTCCTGACAACCACTGGCAGAATGCAGAATGTAGGAAGAAGACCTTTGCCTTACTCCAGCACCTATTGCTCCTGGAGTCCAGTAGGATGGAAAGTATGCATTTCTTGTTGCTTTATTTTTTTCACTATGACAGCTTCACAAGAAGTCCCTGCAGGCTACAACTAGTGCCTGGGGAAAAATAACTATTAAGCATCAAAAGGTTTTGTAACCTTCAATTAGTTTGAAGTTATGTCTCCTGGAAGACCAAAAACTAGTACATTAATCTTCCTAAGAGGAATTTGAAATGCAAGATGCATTATATTCTACAACATACTTGAAACACAGTCCAACTCGTCATAGGCAACTTTTTGCATATCTGTTACTTATACCAACTACACATTGAATGATGCAGCCGGCCATGGGGATGTTAGGTATACTGTATATAGAAGGATGCTGGTAATATTACATTGTCAGTAAAATACTTTTATATCCTAGCCACAAAATGCCAGTCTGGTTGGATATTGCATAGTCGCTTTGGTGTTTCTCAGTAGCTGGTATAAAACCTGAGCCACAAACCAGAGCTCAAAGCACACAAACCACACTTGTGCTTGTGGGCAGGTGGTTTTAGCAGTCAAAACAAGTACCTTGAATAATGTCTCAAAGGGTATAGAAATGTAATGCAGATCCTGGAAAAGTGGTGTAGTTACTGTGGTAGCGAGCACCAATTACGTGAGCAAGTTTGCACCAAGCACAATTTTTGATAGCCCCTGTGCAGAGTGTGTGCATAGTGGTGAAGCTTTAAAAAAAAAGGCCCAAATGCTAGTTGCTACATTCAAATCTGAAAGAATGGTACAACTTGCTCAGTATTTACCTTACATGAAATTTTTTTTTTTTTTTGTGAGCAGCTTCTTCAGCAAAACTACATCAATTTCATGTCCAAAAGGATGAGGAATAGACAAAAACCACTGTTGTCCCCTGTAAGCCTTTCATACTGTGTTGAACTGGAAAACCTATGTCTATTAAGAAGTTCAAATGAAATGTTATATCCATTTGTCTTTTTCCAGGCTATTCTTAAATAAAATGTTCCATTACTATGTCAAAAACCTACATTTCTACATAACAAATCTATATGCTGCACATTGTATTAGCACACAAGGCAGGCTTTGAAGTTTGAAAGATGTGCAGCATGCATATACACCCCCTCCCCCAAACTCATGGATACAGGTGTACCAGGCTTTTGTGCTGGCACAGTATGTCTTGCTGGGATCCCATGTTCTATGGACATGCTTTGTTCTGGCACTATAGAGTCTTGACAGCAGCTAGTAGAGGTATGAAGCACTGCCACGTGATATAGAAATACTTCATGATGTGCTCTATGTTATGGAAACTCAGTTTAGAAACTATTTCCAATACAGGTGGAGCCTATTTATCCGTGTTAGTTCTGTGACTTGGCGCAATTAACAAAAAACACGTTGTGCTAAATTCCATAGAGTTACGCAAACACACTGCAGCTTGACACTTCTGAATGGAAGGAAACTAAGGCAGCTGTTAGCAATCCCCTCCCCTCCGTACTCAGCCCTCCCCATTGCCAGCTGTTCCGCTTCTTTCAGTTTGGTTGCTGATCTTTTAAGAGTCCAGCCCTATGTGTTCCTATTCAGAAGTAAGCCCCATTGTAGTCAATGGGGCTTATTCCCAGGAAAGTGTGGAGAGGATTGTAGGCTATATCTCATGCTTTGCTTGGTGGGAAGGCTTGCTTGTGTCAGTGATAGCCTGCACCATGGGGGCAGGGTTGCTTGTGTTGGTGATTGCCTGCACCATCTCAATGGAGGGAGAATTTGGCAAACACTCCCTGGGTTTTTTTAAAGCAATCCCCTCTGTTGCTACCACACTTGCCCCTGTGTGAGTGAGTGAGAGAGCGCCCCACCTTGCTGCGTGTGTTCCGCCTAGAAATTTTTGCCCCCCCCTCCCCTCTTCAGCCTCTTTGCTGGCTCAGGGGCTCCAGGAATGTTACTTTTCCTTTGCAAGGGGAACCTCTTCCAGGGCTATTTCCCTGCCTAGGTGAGGAAGAACCTTTTTGTAGTGTTTTGGGCTGCCTGCAAATGTATCGAGATGACAGTGCAGGGCAAAGGAGGCAAAGGTGTGTGTGACTTTCAGTGCCCCCACCCGATTTGCATTGAGACAAATCTATGGATAAATAGGCTGCACCTGTATGTGTGGCACCTACAACCGTGGCTTGCAGAAGAACCTGGTACCTTTTTAAAATTGTCACATCAGAGGCTTGTGGATTTGTGGCCTCAAATAAGAGGCTACCAACTTTATATAGCACTAGAAGTGTACATGTTGCTTTATATAGAGTAGGGCTCTCCAAACATTTTGGCCAGCGGGCCATAACAAATATCTGGCAAGGTGTCAAGGGGAAGGAGAAAAAATTTAAATATAAAATTTAAATAAATACATTAGAGATGGAACTTGGATTAACGAATAAATGAATGGGCTCAAATTTCCAAGATTTCTCCATGCACCACCACACACCACAGAAATAAAGCACACACTCAAATGGAGCCCCATTCTCCCATCTCCCAAGCAGCTTATTTAAATATACAGGTGTAAACACTTCAGAACCAACACATCACAGGAAATGCCTGGAGTGTGTTCTTGGGGGGGGGGGAGACCTCCCTGACCCTCAGAAAGCCTTCCAAGGTCTTCAGAGGGCACAAAAAGTTACTTCTTGTTTTTCTGGAAAACCAGGAAGTGATGTTTTTAGGCCCTTAGAACACCCTCTAGATGCAATGAGAGCACAGCTCCAGTTGCATTAAGAGACTCCCAGGGGACCAAAGGCTGGTTGTGGGCCACATCTGGCCCCCGGGCCAGGGTTGGAGACTCCCGATATAGAGTAAAAAGACACGTTTCTGCCGCAAGAAACTTAACCATCTGAAGATCAAAATAAAGAAAACAAAGGGAGGGAAAAGGGGATGGAGAAAGGGGTAAACAGAAGCATATAGATTGTTACACTTTATTTACTTGTACATATTTGTGTATAAATTCAGAAATTTTACCCTTAAAAATTTACCCTGAAAACCTTAGTCAACTTATCCATATGATCTCCCTGAAGGACATTCTAAGCCATTCATGGCTCAGAAGCAAATTTGGCCACGAGGGCTGAGCTGCAGCTGGGAGGGCCTGGCATGGCGCAAAGCCCAGTAGGGCACTACCCAACCAGTGCTGCTGCCGCCACTGTGGCCAGCTGCAGAGGCTTCTGGTAGCATTGGGTGCCAGGCAGGCCAGAAATGAATGCCTTCTGCCTCACTGCTTTGTTTTCTCAGTGCAGGGCAGGTACTGTACAGGGCCAAAGATTCAAACATGTATACATGCTTGTCTCTCCCATGCATGGTGAAATGGAACATCTCAAAAGAGATGGACCATTCCATCTCCCATTTGGGAGAAGTTTGGTTTCACCTATCAAGGGCCAAAATTATTTCAGCCCCTGACAATAACTGGGATTTTCCAAGGGCATTTATAATATGGGGCATTTAAAACAAAGTATTGCCAGATTAATTAGTATTAAGAAAACTCAATGGCACCTTTGCAATTCCCTGAAGCTTCCTGCACAGGGTTAAATCCTAAGGTGTCATTCCACATGTGAAAGGAAACTTTAGGATACAACAACCAGTTTACCATCATTTCAAATTTGTCACACTATAAAATACAGCACTACTGGTATGAATAGTGAAGAGGAACCTAATGTGCTAAATTACATTAATTTTGCATTCAGTACAGTTAACCACAAGTATATTCTCTTTTTAAAAATATGTGTGCTTACACTATAAATAAAATTTTGTTAGGATTCAGCTGTAAGCGTACTCTCACATGAGGACAAAAACTACCCGTGTTTATGTAAGTTAGAGTGATGGGCACAAGTCTGAGAAAAAGTAAGGAACCTGAGGACTTGGGGAAAAAAGCAAAGGAGTAGTTAAAAATACATCTATTTGAGAACTAGAGCATTTATTGTTTTGCAAATTACATTTAAACACAGAGTTATTTGCCTGTACACTGTACTCTTGCACATGATTCTTCCCCCATTACTTTTTTGCATTGCATAAATCTTATTGAAGGACACCAAGCACATTACTAAGTGTAGCTGAGTAACTGAGATGAAACAAAACTAATAAAGCCCACACAGACTTCTTAAAGTTATCTCTTGACATACTATCTATTCTAGAATAAAGAGTTCCCTTATGCCTCAAACTGCACTGCATTAACATACAGCCTGAACATGCTTGAATAGATTAGGTCTATTATGCAAATCAAATTTTTACTGATAAAACAATGTTCAACTTGATGTTCTTAAAACTAATCTTGAAATGCTCAATTGTAAAATCAAGTAATTTGATAAACGGGATGATTTTGACCTGTTCAGAAGTTCTGCCAGGATATTTGAGTGTTTTCAGTAATATTACATTTAACTTTTCGCATTCCCATGGGTTGCCACTGTCAATTCTTAGTCATGTTAACATTATTGGAAGGTACAAAAATAACCTGATAGAACTTGCTTCTGAGACTCTTCATGGATCTTTCAAGAAAACAATTTTTGTGCTAAAGAAATCTTAGACCAATCAAATCAGTGCATATCACCATTTTAAAAAATATCACAAATGCCCAAAGGGGACCTTTCTCCCTACTAATGTGCAGATATACAATTTATTTTTCAATTACATTTTTAAAACAGATTATCCTACATAATTTTCTAAAAATAAAAATAGAAAAGGTACCTTCAGAGCTCAGTATAATTAAAAATTTTCATACTATTATAAAATGGTTGACTAGGTTTAAAAGTTGCCTAATATAATTAATGAAGACATCTAACTATAAAAACCTTTTTAAAAATGATAAATAGGAAAAATATACAAGTGTTGCTCAATGAACCTCACTTAGTGTTGCACAATGAACCTTCACAAGTCAGGAAAACCTGACTTATTGTCCTCCTATCAATAGCTCAGTATATTCATGTCAGTAAGGTCACTAAGTCAAATTTAACAAATACACATTTTCATATGTGATCATTTTAGTTTTGGAATTTCTATTAATTTGTCCGTATGTTCACTTTTTTATATTGTTTTGTTTCACGCTGACTACAGAACATCACTTTCCCTTGAAAGATGTAGTTACAGTATTAAAAGCGATTTTAAAAGAGGGCTGTGTGTGCATATATACATTCCATTTACTGAATGATGAACTTGCAACAGATATTTTCACAGAAAAGAGATGTAAAGGTGCTTTAGGTGACTAAAAACTGGAAAGATATGTCTCATATTGCTGAAAAACAAGGATGTAAGCAACATCAGGATATTTTACACAACCTTTTTATTTGAATATTAGTGATTAGAAATAGACATTTTTGTTTTCAATTATTTCATATGAATTCAGACTTGTACGATTTGTTCCCAGGTCCCAGAATATGGATTCCAGTCTCTACGCTTAGACACACATTAGTCCAACTTATTCTGTGAAATAAAACTTGATCACCTGAAAAGCTGAACAGTAAGAGAGCAGGCATACAACACGATGTCCACAAAAACACACAGTACTGTCTCTTTAAAACTAGATCTACTGTTTTACTTCAAAGTGATAAATGAAGATGCATTCGTTTATATGCAATAGTACTTCCTTTAACAGTCACATAGCATAGAAAATGTTCAATAACTTAAATATCTTTTAAATAAGTGTGCCCCACACAAATGGTAACCAGCAGCTATCACTCCAAAGGCACCAGGCTAAACATCACTATCTAAACGCACTGGCATCACAGTGCAGCAAAGCACCAGTCTTTAACCCATTTCTACCCAGCCCACAAGTGTACACATTTGATCCCTGTTGCGTATATGCAACGTTGGGCAGAAAATGGCTTAACCCAGCACAGGAGTGTTCAAGTTCTGTCTTGAGATGCTGTCCAACGTCCTTCCAAGACACAGAACGTACTCTGGCCGTCTACATAGTGGTGCCAACACGCAGACCACTTTGGCAGATGAATACTTTGAAGCCATTCCTGCCCACCGTTGCATGTATGCAACAGGGACCAAACGTGTGGGTGACAAAGCCCAAATTCAACGGATTTTGGCAGTGTGTCCCTGATGAACAGAACATGCAGAGTCCACATCATACGTGCTTTCCACCTATTTCAGTGTCGGCAGGAGCAGCTGTTTGCTGAAAGGCAACTCAAGAGTCATCCAGGAGGTGCAGAAGGTCACGCAGGTCCACGTCTGGCTTCCAAGATGAAGCCGCGCCTGGGAGACCAGCAAAGGCACAGAAAAGGACCGCCTCGGTGGCCTGGGCGTCCCTGGGAAGACAAGGGGACCCCCGTCGCTCGAGGCTGTCCCGTCCGCAGCTGACGGCCACCAGCACTGGCAAGGCAGTAGCTTGCGCAGTTATCTCCACAGCGGGCAATGTCACGACCCGACCAACAGCACAAACTACTACCTCAGCCAGGGCCTGGTGCGCGGCCCATCCCGAGGCCCTCCGAGACACGAAGGGAACCCAGAGCCTGGCGGCTGTGCGGCTGCTTCCCTGGCGCCTTCGTCCGCAGCACCACCGGCCAGACTCCCGAGGAGACCCCGCCCAGGGCAGGCCCCTCCTCGAGCGCCGCCCTTTCCCTCGCCTGACCCGACGCGCGCGAGGAGGCTCGTCCAGGAGGAGCGCTGCAGGCCCCCGGCTGCGAGAGGCACCGGGCGCTGCGGCGTCAAGCGGCTCCGCGGAGGGAGGGGCGAGAAGCCACCGGCCGGCGCGGGGCGGAGGAGGACATCCAGGGCCACAGGCAGCCGGCAGCTCTCCTCGGCTGCTCCCGAACACCAGGCGAGCTTCCTGACTGGGCAGGCTCGGAGTCCGCAGGCACGGCACTGACAGAACCTCAGACCGTTACCTCCCCCACGGCCGTGGCCCTCCCCCACGTGACCGTTGCCTTCCCTCACGACCGTTACCCCTCCACCACGTGACCGTCGCCTCCTCAACCCCTCATGACCGTTACCCTCCCCGCCCCCCGTGCCCTGAGAGGGAGAAGAAAAGGCGGCAGGGCGCGTGAAGGGGGCGGGGCCAGCGGCCCGGCCACGCAGGGCGCCATTGCGTGAGCGCGCGCGCTGTGGCCGCGGGATGGCGCGTGTCTCACCACCCCCAGACGTGCCGGCTGGGGGAGAGGTCACGGGCACGCGCCGCGGTTTCTCAGTGTCTTCCCCCCCCCGGTACCGTGGAAGCTCCCGCCCTTCCCGAAGCTCCGCCGCTCCGTCCTCTCCCCAGGGAGTCTGAGCGACGCTCTTCCCGTCGCCGCGGCTCGCCCCTCCCGTTCCGCGCATGCGCTCGAGCGAACCATAGAGAGGGAGGGAAGGGCAGCCGTAGGGGAAGGGGCGGGGAGGCGGGCCAGAACGGCCGGCACCCTCTTGGGCGGGAAGAAAAGGCGCGCGAGGGGACGGGGCGGGGACGTGCCTGGGCCGCCCCTTTTGTTGTGTCCCGACGGCGACAGCAGCGTCAGGCCCGCATCAGTCCCGGCAGGAAGGCTCGCGGCGCATGCCGGGACAGGAGGAGGCGCCGCTGCCCACCCTCCCCTCACCGCAGAGGGGCTGAGCAGACACGCCCAGGATGGGGCTCTGAGGCTGCCTTTCCCCACACTTCCCTGGGAGCGAGCCCCACGAACTGCGACGCGGCTCTCGGCGTGTTGAGGAGGAGCAGCTGCCGAGCATGGGCTGCAGTGCTGCGCGTGTCTGCTCAGAAGCTCGCAGGAAAGTGGGTGGGACGGTGGTCCCGAGGTAGAGCACAGCAGCCCTGCGCAGGGCCACTCCGAAGTCAGTCCCGTTGTGTTCAGTGGGATTTACTCCCGGGAAAGTGTGCAGGGTCAGTGCCCGCCTCCCCTCGCATTGCACAGCAGCCGGCCGACCCAGGAGAAAGTAACCGTGCAGCCCTGTCTGCGCGCTCAGGCAGAAGTCTGTGTTCAGTGGGACTGGCTCTCGCATCAGCACGTGTGCCAAGCCTGCTTTCACGCTGCTTCTCATGCCACCCCTTCAAAGGAACTCAGTGCTGTGTCTGCTTTCAGCTCCCAGCTCTAGAGCTTCTTTATTTAAGCCAGCACCATAGGTACACATTCCTTTTTCTTCTTAAATTAGGCTGTAGTGCGCTGTCCACACTGGAGTTTTTCCTGGCAATCTCAGAGCTAGAAAAGATGGCCACCTGCGTCGAGCAGTGTTATCTTGTGGCTCTGCTCCAAAGAAACAACTGGCAGTAGCCATTTTGTAAGGCAAGCAGGACAGCCTGGAGGAGGAGGTTTCAAACTTGCACACAAGGAGCCATCCGTTCTGGAGGTTGTAAAAGGAGTCTACAGAGGTAAATAATGTTCAGGTACTTTTAGTGACTGGAGGCAGTAATTAACCGTTGGAAAACAAGCACTGTTTGACTTCTGTTTTTAAATAAATCGCACTGGGAGGAAACACAGCAGCAGCATGCTAGAAATCTCACTTCAGCCTTACCCTAACTAAAAGAAGAACACAGCCATAGGCTGCATTTGTTATTCAACTAGAAGCACTAGATAATTTTTTTTCTAGCACACTAAGGTCACCCTCTGGTGTAGAGGGTAGAGCCTCCGTTAGCCTGAAGATAACATCAGAAGGTCGCCAGTTTGAGGACGCAGGCAGCTCCTTGAATGGCTGAGAATGGCGAGACCTTGAAGTAGCTGACAAGCCAAGCTGAGTGATTCCACCTACTCTTGGTGTGAGCAAGAAGCGTCTTGGCTGCCTTCCATGTGAGAGATGGAGCTGCTTGTCAGCCAGCGTGGGAAAACTGGAGACCAGAAGTGAGATCAAACAAGGATGTTGGTTCTTGAAAGAGAGAACTATGATGGTAAAAATCCCTTGAATAAAGTCAGAGGAGTAATCCAATGACCAGAAAGGCAGTATATAAATACCTAGTTATGTGTGCTGCGTTTTTCAGCTTCCAGTGCTAGAAGCGCTAGAGAGCCTTCCCCCCCCCTCCTTGCTGCACACTAGGGTTTGTTTTTCACCTCCTAGCATGCTCACCATGTTAGCAATCTTTCCAGCAAGCAGGATGCTAGAAAACATCGTCACCTCCATATCGCTGCATTAGAAGTGCTAGAGGCTAAAAAATGAATGCAGCCATATGGAGGTGACAATGTTTTCTAGCATCTTGCTTGCTGGAAAGATTGCTAGCATGGTGAGCGTGCTAGGAGGTGAAAGGCACTAGAAGTGCTAGAGAGCTTTTTTATTTTTTTAAGGTTCCAGCACACTTAGGTCACATTCTTTTTTTTTAGGTTCTGGAATTTTTCCTAGTGAGCTCGGAGCAGGGAAAGTTGGCCGCCACTGTGCTTACATTACTTCCACCTATTTTCCTATTTAAAGAAAACATCTAAAAACATGGTGGCCTCCAGAATGTATGGAGTGTATGGAAACAACATGGCATACAATTTATTTCAATGAGGAGATGCCATTGTGTCATTTTTAAATTAACTGTGGTGGAAGCATGCTAGTAGCATGCTGGAAATGTCACTTCTGCCAATTATTTTGTCTAAAAAAAAGAATGTAACCCATGCTAGTGATCTTTCCAGTGGTGCTATAAAATATAGCTGCCTTCATATAATAATATCCTATTGCTTAGAAGAAACAACTGGGTGCAGCATCTTCTATGGCAAATAGGGGAGGTGGTGGAGGAGGGGCTTTTAAATTTGGATGAAAGCCATGCATTTTTTAGATTTTAAAAGCATTACACAGAACTGGGTAACTTTAATATGGCAATGATGGAATGTCACGAAAACACCTTGAAGTACCTTCAATACCATTTCCCATTATTTAATCCTGTTTCTACCATGCTAGAGGCACGCTAGCAACTTCACTTCTGGCTATTTTCTTGCCGAAAAACTATCACAGTCTCATTTTTCAAGTTCCAGCACACTCGCCATGCTGGCACTCTGCCCTTCAAGCTTGAGACTATAAAACATGGTGCCCTCCATGAATAATGTTATAATTTGCTCTGTTCTGAGGAAACAACTGAGTGCAGCCATCTTGTACAGCAAATAGAGGAGGTGGTGGTAGAGAGGTTTTTGAACTTAGACAAAAGGAGCCATTTGTTTTTGAGATTTTAAAAGAATTATGCAGAGCTTAGTTAATAATTATAAGGAAATGACTAAACATGGTGAAAACACCCTGAACTACGTTCCATGCCATTTTTGTTCCGTTTTTAAATGAATCGTGCTAGAAGCATGCTAGTAATGGCACTTATGGCTATTTTCTAGCTGAAAAACAAATGCAGGCATAGTTTTGTCCTCACAGCAACCATGTGAGGTAGGTGAGGATGATAGTGACTAGCCCAAGTTCACCCAGAAGCTTTATGAGTGGGGATTTGAACATGACCCTCCCAGGCATAACTCCTGAAGCACTACACCATCCTGCTCTTAATGAACATTCTGGTGAAGGTTTCCCCTTCGCTATGGTAGGTAGGCGCAAGACATCTATGTCCCATAATTATAGCAAAAGTAAATTAATTTTCTTATATTGAGAAAATTGGGAGCAGCGAACAAGCTTAATAGCAGTATCATAGTATGTATGTATCATAGCCTGTTATTTTTTGACAAAAATCTAGGATGCAAAGACCAGCGCCACTAGAAGTGCTCAAGGATGTGTATAACAGAATGCATACAAGGGGTAAATAAGCACATGAGTAGCGAATGTGGCCATTTGGCTCTTAACACACTCTAAAGCATTTGGCCTTTACCAAGTATAAGGGAGACAAGGATACAGGTGCAAAGGTTTATTTTAACAATTTATGTCACCCTTTCCCCTTCCATTAAGGCAGCCAACAGTGCAAAGTTAAAACCAACAATGAAATAACTGAGAATACAACCAAAACAAGAATAGATCATAATACCAAAAGCAGATATTTATTGTGGGGTTAAAAGTACAGTAAGAGGGAGGGGAAAGCTAGAGAAAAATGCAGAAGAATCACTTAGCTACTGGGTACACTAAATGAAAAAGCATATCTTCCTGAAAGGGGAGGGGATATATAAAATGAGAAGGGGAGAGGCAAAGGGGCACATGACATGGACAGAAGGATATTGGTATCTATAGAAATTATTCAGGGGAAGATGAGGAATGAAGAGGAAATAAAGGATTCTGAGTGCACAAAGTGGAAAATTAGTGAAAAGGAAATGGAAGACCAAGCACAAAGATAGTTGAGTTCTCTGTAATTCAGAGGCAGATCAAAAAGAGTAACATAAACCAATTAATCCCCCCCCCCCAAATAAAATCATCCACAGCAGGGAGTCCAAGAGGGGAGTTTAAAAAGAGAGAGTTTGGATGATAGACTCTAAACTCCTGCTCTTACAGGTGAAAAACAGAACTTAAAACAGACACAGAGGTGGCATCTAGGTTAGAGGTGGCGTCTAGGTTTAGAGAGGGTTAAGGGGGCAGGGGAGTTTAGATGAACAAAGGAGAAGAATACTAGATCACCTCACCAATGGTCTGTCATTGGTTAGGAAGGGAAGATAGCCTAGAAAGGACATTGTATACATCTGTATCTGCTGTGATGGTTTCTCTAAAATGTCAAGTGAGCTAGAAGCTGCAGGACTAGGTAGGTAAGATTCCACGTACTGGTGGAGGCTCAAGGGAATGAAAATGGAAAGTGAGGCAATGCAACCAAAGTACTTTCCAATGGGGGAGACGAGGGTTTTTTGCAAACATCAAATTGCAGCTTCTCTGGTTGTATGGAGGGACCTGGGGAAGGAAAAGATGAACAAGAGGCTGCCAGGAGTTGGCATGGAAATTCTTGGGTTGCTGAGGAGATAGAACCTATAATGCTGTCAATTGACCTGTAATGGGTCAATTTTCAGACATACCAAGGTTAGGTAGCAGGAGAATGCATGGTTTAGGGTTCTATTCCCAGACTTAAATTGTTTTTGGCTATAGCAGAATATTTTTGGGAATGAGCTCATGCTTTTGTGAGATACCACTTGATGGATTTCTCTTGCCTATCCCTGGTGGTGATGGTATTTCTTTGTGTGCCAAACCTTGGAAAAAGGTTGCTCATGACATCTATAACTTAATTAGCATAGGACCTTGAGTTGGCAAGGAGAAGCCAGGACCCAGAGCCATTAGTTACATTTAATGGTTGTGTTTGTCTTAATCACCCCAAGATGGGTTTCAGGATAATTTAAAGCACGGCTCTCCAAACCCCAGCTTAGGGTTTGGAAAAAGTCCTCCCTCCTGTGAGCGGAGCTTACTGTTCCACCATGGTGCTGCATTTGTTTCAAGCTGATCCTGGCACAGGTACTCTCTGGGCAGTCGCATCTGCCCAGACATTCTTTTGCACAGCCTTCTGGGATGCTGGGTAATAGATGCAACTGCTCAGACTGTTCCTGTGCCAGGATGAGCTTGAAACAAACGTGGCACCATGGCGGAACAGTAAGCTCAGAATAGGGAGGGCTTTTCTGATTTAAAGCAATGTGATTTAAAATTACCAACAGAAAAGACTAATTTTAATAACACCCTTAAAATCAGGTCTCCTAATATTGCAAATGTTTACTAAAACAGAAGTGCATCCATGTTGGTCGACAGAACTATTAAAACATCTCAATGTACTACTTAACCAAGTCCTTATTGCTAGACTGTAAGCTAATTCAAAACTTTTGTGCATGCAATATTTGCACTTTAGAATTCTATGGAGTAGGGAGAGCCTGAAATTTCTGTGGATTTGTTTGTAGAACTCAAACAGAACTAGATTTGTTAGTAATTTCCTATTCCTCCCTGAAAGGCACTTCGATTTCCCAAAAGCAAGAGCAGTTAGCTATTAGGCAGTTTATCTTGTTCCCATAACTAGAAAATAAATATCTAAGGGCCCAATCCTATCCAACTTTCCAGCACCGATGCAGCTGCAATGCAGCCCCTAGGTAAGGGAACAAATGTTCCCTTACCTTGAGGAACCCTCTGTGACTGCCTCCCTACCACAGGACACAGTGCAGGCCCCATTGACACAGCTGCACCGGCACTGGAAAATTGGATAGGATTGGGCCCTAAGTTGTTTGGTTGGTAAGTAGAGTCACAGATGGCCATAAATTCCAGAGCTTAGGTAGTTCAAAGGCCATGAAATAGCATGAGATCATCCAAATGGGCACAAGTATAACAGAATGAATCCCTGGCGACAAGGAGATACCTGATTGTCCAAGCTTTTCTCTTCTTCCCCTCGCCCCAGTATCAAGCTCTTTACTGATGGTTAGAATTAGCCTGGAAATGTTCGCTAGATGGTCACAAACTCAGTATAAAGGATTATAAACTTTAATATGTTTGTTTATACTACATTCAGATTTTACTTTGAACTGGATAGATATTTTCTTAAAGAAGTTTATCTAAAAAATAATAATTGAAGTAAAAAGTTTAATTTTTTAATGGATGGATGCATCTCCATACATCCTTGCTTCTTGGTAGCTTCAGGCAGGTTTATGCAGCACAATAAACTGTCACTGTCATGGATGCTTTTGGGAAAGGAGAACGCTCTGCCGCAAAGTGGCAGAATATGCAGTGTTTGCAACAATATTTATGGATCGCGTGTAACAACATGCCTGTAAGAATGGGCCATCTGCATAAGGTATTGTTATTGTGAGTCCTCTCTCACACCAGGAAGGCACAACAGAAGAAATCTTCAGCTGTCCAGCATGATGTCGAAGTGTTATCAGGATTGGGATCAAAATATATATTCATTAAAATTTAAGCAGCATGGCTATCTGTAAGAATCTTTCCAAGGAAAGCTCTTACAGAAAGTACGGACCCTTTGGCACTGCATAGTAAAGGGAAACAAACAATTTTACTTCATGACAGTTTACTGTATCTCTAAACTAGCTTCAAAAATACACTTCTTGGTTTGTATCACACACATTATACTCAAAGAGTAGAACAGTTATTCAGGTTGGAAAAAACATTACAAAACAAAGCACTTAAAATTATTGCAACAATGAACAAGAAATACAAGTAAAATATTGCTGATCTTTGAAATCTTGCTTTAGTCATAATTCAGCAATGGTGACCAATGTTGTTTAGGGTCAAAACAAAGAGTTACATAAGAATTTCAAGTAGAACTTGAAAAGAAAACGCAGAGCTACCTACAAAGATGGGCTGATAAAACCATTTAGTGAAACGAGGTATGATAGTGTTTTAGTGCTACAGAGCAGTGTTCTGCCTATGCAAATGCATTTATTTCAACATGGCAGCTCACAGATTGTTTGCCACTATTTTTATTATATCCTGCTAAAATTATTGTTCATTGGCCACAGATAACATACATTCAAATATGCCAAAAAGGAAAAAAAAATCATTGCATGATCAGATATGAATGAGTATATCTGCCAATGAAGAAGGCAAATATTCAGTACAAATGCAAGCATACAACTTAGTATCCATAATAAATACATTTTTAAGCTTTTAACATTATGTTTAAAAAGGATTTAAATAAATGCAACTTTTTTCCTTTTTTTTTTTTTTACAGAACTGTATGATTTATTATACACACAAATACATCTTCCCTTTGTTTACAAAGGCTGGTTACAGATAATGTGGAATGTTACAGTACCATCTTGCATAAAATTTTAGTACAGTTTTGTACTTGAAAAAACGGTGCAAAACACCCGCCTAATAAATCCAAATGAAGTGTTTTTTTTCTTAATTACATCATTAACACACACACACAACAAGCTGTACATAAGCCCACTTTTCAATCACCACTTCAAGATACTGTAGAGAGTACTGTATTTAATAAAATTGATTCTTCTCAAACAGTCAGAGGTTTGCACTGCTAGTCATCCTGAAACATTTCTGAAGCAAGCTTGAAGTGATACGAATCACCGAGTTCGTGTTAGTATAGTTTAAAAGGTGGTCAACACTGCTTGCCAAGACATAAGAGATGTGTGTCCACAGAGGTGTTTCAGTTCAGAATAAACATTCTTTTGAGGGATGCATTTCTTCTTGAAAAAGTAAAAAAAAAAATTGTGTTTTGTCAAGACTCTCCATTCTGTATCTTGGATGCTGGTGGGTGCATGAAGTCCTTAAAGGGAACTAAAGCCTCTTTGAGAGCAGAACAGACTTCTGAAGATGAGCATGTGATACATTCTACTAAAGTTGGGTACAAAGCAATAACCTGTGCCCACGTGTTAGCATCAACTGCAACAAAAAGGTTAAAAAAAGTGATTTTTTTTTTTCTAATGCTCCAGTTGTTATTTTTACACAGAAAAAATACAGTCAGACCCTGGTATCTGTGGTAGTTCCATTCCAGAACCCCTGCAGATACGGAATCCATGAATATCGGAGGTCTGAATTTAAATGCCTTTGAAAACAGAAAAGCCCTATTTTGGCACACTGTTTTGTTTTTAAAGGTATTTAAATTCAGACCCTGCTGTCCATTGGCATCCAAGGTGAGTCTCTTTGCTTATCCGTGAGGGGGTCCTATGGGCCTCAGATGCAGCCGAGGGAGGGGTTACCACAACTATTTCCTCCTCCTGAGCCCTGGCTCCTTCCTAAGGGTCACGCCTGAATGGCATTAATCAGCACCTACCCTTGCAGCCAGCCTCCTCACTGGCCATCAATCAAAATTTAATATAAGCAGTCTCTTCCTGGTCCTCTGGTTGGCCTGCCTCTTCACCATCTTCAGTTGTCCCTTGCCCCTGCCCCTGAAAGAGGGTTTCCACACCCACAGATCACTCTCCTTACGCTGGGGGGAGGTCCTCCATGCTCTGCTGCCAGTGGTGATACAGATGGTCAATTTGACCCAGGCTGCGCTGACAAACAGCCATCGTTGATGGCATTGCAGTTGGTGGTCCAGGAAGTCTGCCCCAGCAACCCTGCTGCAGCTGTACTGGGTCAGCTCAGTCCATCACAGAAGCGAGCCTCTTTCACACAGGCAAGCAGCACAACCTTGGCAGGGAGTTCCAGGACTGTCGGCAATGGCATAGGACCCCTTGGAGTGGGTGGCAGGGCTGAAGGTATGGGTGGCCCTGGGCACCTGCCTTATCTCCAAATATTACAAACCCTTTACAATATCAGCTCTAAGTTTTAAAGTCAAATTTGAAGAACATTTTATCTTGACATTTGTATTATGAAATAGTATAGGGGTTCCCTAACTTCACAGCACCATGACCCACCTTGTCCTCTGCAGTGGGTCACAACACTCCTGGTGGTGGTAGAGGCCTCTCCTGACCCAGTAACCTCCTCTATAGCCTTCTGCAGGCCTCAGAATGGCCCTCATAAACTTCAGTAATCCACTTCCGGTTTCCAGAAGCAAACCAGAAGAAGCTATAAAAAACCAGAAGTGGCTTATAGAAGCTTCTGAGGGCCATTCTGAGGCCCTGCAAATGCAAGGGTGGACGGGTGGGTCCAGATAGTGCCTGATATCCACGCTATGCTTGGGCTAATGACCCTCCAGTGGGTTGCGGCCCAAACTTTGGGAAGTGCTGAAGTAATACACAGACATGCCCCAGACGCAGGATAGGTTCCTGACTCCCTGCACAGATCCCAGAAGCCATGGATACAGGGAATGCCTGTCTCTGCCCTCTCCTCCATGCCCATTAGCTTGTTTGAGAAACCTACTCAGCAAAAAAGTCTTCCTTAAACCAGGTTGCTATAAGCTTACAAACTCATAACGACCTTGAGGCTGCCTCCCAGCAGTTTGGATATTTAAAAAAACTTGACTGAGGTTAACAGGAAGTGGTTAGGTTCCGCTTCCTGCTAACCTTGCTATAGCCTTTCCCCCACTGCGATAAGTCTTTAAACAAGCTAATAAGTGAAAATGGAGACATGGGATCCACGGATACACCCTGCCCCATATTTAGGATTATTTAATGATAAGCATGAAAAATGTATGCACAATAAAATAATTACAAATTATATACAATAGATCTACTTACCATTTTCAGGCTGAGTTTTTTTAAGAGAATCTATGAGAGTACTGACAGCTTTTAAAACAAAGATTATTTCTGTGACTTGCTGCCTATAAAAAGAACAAAATAAGCGGTAAATGTAAGTTTTCAGAAAGTGTTGATCAAAACTCTATTACTTTGGTTTTTTATACAAAACAGTTGTAATGGTTAACAAAATAGTGGTTTAACAAAATCTAATAGTATATTTTAAAAAAATCATACCTTTGCCCCACAATACCACGTTATTTATATCTAATTTTCTAAAACACTGGTCAACAACACAATGAACAATTACAGCATTTTCAAGTAAGCACTGAAGTGCAAGGTTGGAAATGTATTTTTGCTTGTGTTTCCAGTATTGCAAATACTTCTAAGAATGAATAAACAGTATGGCTATGATCCAAAGATTTGTGCAACTTGTTTTTTGTGTTTCAAAGGAGTTCTTGGGCTTCTGTTCCTCAAGTAGAAATTCTCATGCCAAATGAATTTTTGAAACTGACCTTCATTTCAAAAGCAGCTTGATAGGACATCACTGCAGCCTACCATTCATAGTCATTCATGCAAGCAAGTGCTTGGTGTTCATAAATGTTAGCTGGATCCAGGTTAAATGTCAAAGTTTAATAATTCTCAAAGAAACTATTTTGAACATCTTTCCAAAAAATTCCCACAGGTGACCTTAGTGCCCATTTTCTCAATCTTTAAAAACAGTTTAAGAAGATAAAAATCTGACTAGGATGACCTAAGGTTGTGATTTTTCATAAAATTACAACTGTAGGTCAGTTCTATTTTTCATAATCAATTTTTACTATTCACTAACCAGGTAATAAAAAACAGTTCAGATCAAGTAACAAACAGACTTTATTAAAACCGATTACCGTTTGTAACGATAACATCTTGACTGCAGAATAAGAAAGCATTAAAGGTTGTTACAATTATCGACTGAGAGTCCAATCCAATGGGCCTTAACCATTGGTGCTGAACTCCAGCGCTAGCCTGGGGGTCATAAAAGTGCTGTAAAGCACATTTATGGCACCCTGTGAGGAGGGAGTGCCGGTGCTGGCCCAACACCAGTGGCACTGGGCCCAGTGGCAGATGGATGCAATCTGGAGCAAGGTAAGAGCTCTGGGCGGTGGTAAGGGCTTTCGGGATGGGGGGGAGGCATTCCAGTGTGGGGGAGGAACTGGAGCTGGTGGGGGTGAGACTGGCTAAAAAGCCCAACACAGGGGTTCTTTTGTCTGTGCCAGCAAAACAGCTTGCTCAGACTTGAGAAACCCCATTGTGAAGCCTGACCCCATTGTGAACTTTCGTCCCCTTCCCCTAAGGAGACTGGTGGCCGCTGCAACCAGTGGCCTCGCCAAAGATTGGATTGTGCTGTTAGTTGCTACAAAATGCACTCCCAGTTCCCAAGCTGTCAGCAAATTTTGGAACTTTGTTAAATAAAAACAACTTACAGCACAATCCTAATGAGATCAGTGGTGTATTTCCAAGTGTGTACAGGACTGCAGCCTAAGATTATTTGTGGACCAACTAAAATAACTTCTAAAGATCCTCAGTATAATTCAGTTAACATTTTTCCAATGCATCTTTTTACTTAGGAACATTATATATGGTACAGTAGAAGAAATGACAAATATTTTTAGGTGGTTGAGGCCTACAATTACACAAGTTTTGTTCAAATGAGTCTTTTATAACATCCTTTCAGATATTGGAACGGCATAGTTTGGAGCCTTAACATTAAAAAAACCTTAAATCATAACAAGGTACACAGACATCTAGAAACCCATTGTACCTACCGGGGCAGAGGACACTTGCCACTTAGTCTTTCATCTTCTATGTAGCGATACAGCACGTCTTGTGAACGTTTTAAGAGAACAGAGAGTGCCATGCGAGAAATGTAGCCTTCCTGAGGAGTTGTTACTTTGTTACTGAATGAGAACTGAAGCAAAGTTTCAAAGCACATCTTGGAAAATTCCTCTCTCATACGAATATCTATTTCTGCTTCTGTCAAAACAAAAAATTCTTATCTATTTTATTTTTTAAAAAATTATTGGAAACAGAGCATTTAGAAAGTACAGAGATTATAAAGCCAAGCACACTGCAGATAATTATATGGAAATAGATACATTGCTTAATGGAACTAAAATCTGACAACCTGGATCAAAGCATTTCATCTTTTAACCATAATCCACAATCCAGTTATGGTGTAAGACTGATCTGCTCACCCAAAGAAAATTATCAGTGGTGGACAGCCCAATCCTGAACTGCCTGGTGCTTAGGTCTGCAGTGGCGCCGAAAATGGATGCCGCTGTATCCTTAGTGCAACCAGGGTAGCGCCAGTGGCTCATCGTGAGTAGGGG
Organism: Tiliqua scincoides; assembly: GCF_035046505.1. Classification (NCBI taxonomy): domain Eukaryota; kingdom Metazoa; phylum Chordata; class Lepidosauria; order Squamata; family Scincidae; genus Tiliqua; species Tiliqua scincoides. Next base: position 21,632,919 of record NC_089827.1, on the reverse strand, counting down.
ACTTTTGTCCTCTTTCCCCTGGTAAGGCACGTAGCACTGCAACGGGGCTACTCGATTCTACGACGACCTAAAGGTTGGCGTAGAAGTAAGAGCCTCCATGTTGGGCAGGTGGCCTGACACGGAGACTCAGGATCTGGTGGAGCTTTACCTCCTTGCCCTGTTCATCTCCCACCAGCACGCCTCCTCCCCACGCTGTGCCTGCCTCCCCCTACCCTGGAATACCTGCCTCCCCCCATGCCCCCACCTACTTCTCCACTGCCCAGTGGTCTGCACAACCGCCATGTGGTGGAGCTCCGGTGCTCCACCAGAGCTAGCCCAACACCAGACAGTGCTGAGCTAGCACTGGTGCTAGGGCCTGCAAACATGCCTTATGGCACATTTATGACAGTGTATGCTGGCAGTAAGCTGGCGTGCACTCTTTAGGCTTTTGATCTTAGTCCTTGGAAATCATTGGGATGTATTGCAATCAAACTCCAATACTATTACTTCTTATAAACTCCAATACTATTTATTTCTTTTTGCATGACTTTTGCATGACTTTATTTTTTTTTTTTCACCAGGATCACTGAGTTCTACTGACTTTGGCAAAGAAAGAATTGTGATACAGAAAGATAAATCAGTTTGACTTCCGGATTGACTGTGCCTTAGGGGATAACCTTCACTGGGAGATAGGTAGTCGGAGTGCAGTCTTGTTCCCTTCCCCTAGACCTCTCAGAGTCTTTTGATACCATCAACCATAGTCTCTTTCTGACTAGGCTACCATGGGGGAGAGGAGGGAATTCAAGGGTATTGTGTTAAGGTGATTCTAATCCTTCCTGATGGGCCATACCAAGAGTATGACACTGGAGGATTACAGCTCACCCGCCCCCTCGCTTTTGACTATGAGATACCACAGGGCTCCATTTTATTCTTTTATCTACATGAACCACTGGGAGGGGTCATTCACAAGTTTGGTCTGTGGTGTCCTCAGTATGTTGATGACCCCCAGCTCCCCCTCTCATCTAAATTCTGGGGAATTGGAGAAAATCCTGAACTGGTGCTTCAGGGCACTTGAATGAGGACTAAAACTGCAACTTCAGTTCAGATGAAAATTTACAGCCTTTCTGCTTGATTGGGCTGCTCTCTCCCTGAAGTTGCAGATATGCAGTATGGGATATCCTGAATCTGGCATTCACCCTGGATTACCAGATGTTGACCATTTGTAAGGCTTGGGGTGATTCGTCAGCCTCCTAGAAAAATCAGATCTAGCCTCAATTATCCATACATAATGCACTCTAATTGGGGAAGCCCTAGAAGATGGTCCAAAAACTTCAACTTGTGCAAAAAGACAACTATTACTTTGCTCTCTGGTGCGAGTTTCTATGAGCACAGTATGACAGTACTGCATCAGCTATAAAAGTTACAAGTTTGTTTCTGGACAAATTTAAGGTGCTGATTCTACCTTTAAAGTCACTATATGAAATGGGGTCAGGTTATCTGAAGGACTGCTTGGATACCATGTTAGTTTTTGGGCTCTAAGATCATTATCTCTGGCCGACAACTAATTGAGGGTTCAATCCTATCTAACTTTCCAGCACTGATGCAGCCCCAAGGAATGGGAACAAATATTTCCCTTACTTTAAGGAGGTCTCCATGCCTCCCCCCCCCCCACACTGCAGAATGCAGTGCACACCCCATTAGCATGGCTGCATCAGCACTGGACAATTGGATAGGAATGGGTCCTAAGTGCAGTTGATGGGGTCCAAGGATAGAGCCTTTTCTGCACTGGTGCTGTGACTGCAGAATGCACTTCTGAAAAAGGTTGGCAAACCTCAAGCTGGCTGCCTTAAGGTGCACCCTGAAAACTTTTCTCCTCCACTCTGCTTTAACAGAATGGCTTCAGGTTTTACTACAGTTGTTTTATGGGTGGATGTTGGAATGTGTTAAGTTTGTTTAGCTTTTTTATTTCTTGTTTGATGCTTTTTATTATGTTCACAGTTTTGTAAAATACTTTAAAAGTAGTTTATAACAAATAGTTTACAAATCTATTACACAATTTCTTATATAGTATGTTAAATCAAAATATACAGCAACACGTTTACTGATTAAAAACCATCACAGTATTTACTGTATGATATAATCGTATTCAAGATACTGGTGACATGCGTGTCAGGCTTGTAAATTTGGGAAGAGGAGCCATAGGATTTTCCCATTCCCACCCCTGATTCTTTCTTAGATAAATGGAAATCTGAACATTTCTGATGCTTAATTTTTCAGAAAGCATTTATTATATTAAACAAACCATTTGTCAAGTTTGGAACTACAAATATGGCTTTTGATTTATGGTTTTGTGCAAATGTCCTGCTGGTCATACACTATACACCTCCACGTGTCAATGCTCTAGCTATGCACCTGCTACACATGACATACAACATTGCCATTCCAATGTTTACTACAACAGGAATACTTCCATGTGACTTTTCATGCTGCTTTATTGTTCAGATTTACATACCTGTAAATGAAGAGGACTGTGAATGTATTGAGCCCCTATTAAGCATAGTCATAATCTGACCAACAAATTCCTTAGGAATAAAATTAGCATATGGCAGTATCTCTGTGCTAATGAGCTGCACCACCTATAACAGATGAAGTACATACAAATGTTTTACAGAAAAATCATTAAGCAAAAGTTCAGTAATGCAAAATACAGCTGCAAAATTATATGGTATTACAGAATCATCCAGGTTCACTGGGTTCAAGGTTTATGGTTCACTGGGATGTGTGTGGAGGGTGGGGCATAGGAGCAAGTTTTGCCTTGTAATCCCTCCCCAGCATTCTATAGAATCTTGAATTTGAACAGGCACACACGTGTGTAAATGTCCATTCAAGTGGGAACAACCATTTTTGCTTCATATAGAATGCGCCAGTGGAGACCACTGCTTAACCCCAGTTCATGTTCTCTGAGTGGGATATGCATGTCTGAACCAAAGGTTCTGCCATGTGCATAAGCTAAATGCCACAACCAGGTGTTAGAAAGCAGTTGAAGACTAAAATGTTCCAAAATAATAATATTTAGGCCATAAGAGATTCTACTCTTTTCAGATACTGATAAGTATATGCAAAACAGATCTTCTGCAAATACATTGGTCAATGGTACGTGTGCAATGAAACCTGCACTGTTTCACACAGTGGTCAAAATGGTAACTTATGCTGTGAGCTAATAAAAGTTGAATTTGTTAAGTATACATTAAAGTAATTTAATCTTTCTTAAAAAAATTGGTATGATGCAGAATTTTATTAGAATGCTTTTTTCGATTGCACATGGATATATTCTCACCTCAACATCAATGCTTTCATTCCTCTGAAATTCTTGAATAGAAAGATTATCTGGAGGTGAACTGAAACAGAATTAAACACAGAAATGTTTTTGAAGTACATAGTCTAATGTGAAAAGTTCAAGATATGAAAGTTATGTAAATAACAGATAAATAGAAAATGTAAGTATAGAAAAATTAAGTATACATATATAGCAATTTGTATTTTTGGAGAAAAGCCTTAAAGCAGGTGTCTCTAAACCTTGTGAAGCCTTTCGGGGGGGGGGGTTTACCTCAGGAATTCTCAGAAGGGGTGGCAGGCATATTGCAAAATGCATGTTGAAGCACATGCAACCAAGAACAAAATAAGTTTCCATCCTGCCATGCATATGTTTGCATGCCTCTTCCATCTCACCCACAGAGACCAAACTTCCACCCATTCATCAATCCCATACATATGCACTTTGAGCAAAGGCTAGGCAGACACCCTGTTAGTGACCTCTGCTTTATGTGAGTGATTAAATCAAATTCATCAAGTGGCAGTTCATTGAGGTTGCATCCCATGGCGTAGAAATATCGGTTCAAAGAATCACAGGAGGAAGTAGTCTTCAGTCACTTTAACATACGGAATATTTCAGTGTTAATATGCTTTCTGGATACACCATCACTTCATTAGCACCTATAATACCCCAAATAGTTTAAAAAACCTTATCTACCAGTAATTCATCTTGAGAATGAAGTTTTTCATTCTTTACAAATGGATGAGGCTAACAACCAGTAGTGAAATTAATATTTGAATAATTTGACACACTGGACAACACACTCAAAGGAGAGATCAGAATGAGCCATGATAAACCTCTCTCATTTCCAAGGGACATATTCTTTTCATACATAAACAATTTGCATATGTTAAGCTATTTCTGCCCAACATTGCATATACGCCACGGGGACTAAATGTGTACACCTGTGGGCTGGGCAAAAATTGGTTAAATTAGGTATTTTCAGATTATTTTTGCACCAATTATATATGTCGTAACCTAACTTTCTAACTCTCAGATGAGACTCCACACAACACCCAAACATCAAATGAGTTCTGTTATGGTTCTTACCTCTTGAAACAAGAACAGCTTTTCTAGTTTTCAGACAGCCTGTTTTCTACTATTTTTTTCCATTTATCAAGTATAGAATTAAACACAAACATATTTCCTATATCAAGTAAATTCACAATTTAGATATTGAGAATCATTTCACAATGTATTATATTGTAATGCACTATTGAGCATCCATAAATGTACATATGTGCACAGTGGAATATTTAGTATGGTCAGAAGATCCACGCCTCCATCAAAAAACAATTTCACGTTGAAGTTTGTGACACAAACACTGTGCTGCGTGATGTATGGGAGTGCCCACTCTGTAGGCAGTCCTGTCTACATGAGGTAATTGGTATAGTCCTTCCCTCCTCACTATCTGTATTTCGACAGAGGATGCAGAACTCATTTCAGCAAGTGTGCTTCCTAACTTGTAATGACTGCTGGACTTTGGACCTGAGTGTGCATGAACATTTTAAACAAATTATAGTTCTGCTTTTATTGATGATTATTCTTTTACTTGTTTGTTGTAAACTGCTCTGAGTCCTCTCAGTGAAGCAGGTTAAATTTCTGATAAATATATGTGTAACCTGTATGTTGTGAATAGTGCTGATAAAAGATAGTGAATACAGTTTTTGCAAACACTAACTCTGGTAACTTCAAGCTTTCTTCCTATGCTGTTACTCCATTTGAAATGTTAATCCTTAACATTTAAGAGTGCAGAAAATACTTCTAATGGATAGACTGCACATGTTTTCATTTCAGCTTGCTGCACACATTATACATACAATGCCCAATAACTAGATAACAATATCTAATGCTTGGCAAACTTAATCTGAGAGAGAGAACAAGAACTTTTATGCAAGACTTCTGAAACTCCATGCTCTACTTCTCTACAATGAGGTTTTAATACCATATGATATTTCAGAACCACCCTTTCTAAGTCTAGTAAAAAGAAAAGAAGTATAGCTACTTGTAAATTGTACAGCTAGTTGTACAATTGTACAAATAATAAAAGTTAGATGTAGTCAAGTTACTTGAACCTCATTATTCTGCTCCCGCCACCTAAAAAAACCACATGAAGATGCCCTTTACCTTTTTGTGAATAAGAAGTTTTCAAAGGTGTTGGCTAACTCTGGCCACATGCTGTCAAATTTCCCAGAGGATGCATGCTGTCTTGCAACTGGTAGCCCAATGGAGAGAACTTTAAGGAGAGAAGAAACTGCCAATTTCCATGTGCTTTCTGAAGGACAAGCGTACTTCAAACTAAGTGGCATCCTCAACGTCTGCAAAAATAATTGATTATGTTGACGTAATTTGAAGAGTAAGACAAATGTACCATGAATAAAAATGTGTAGAGTACCAATTCTTGCATGTCTCATGGGCAGGATCCAGACCTTTTGTACAGCTGTACACTGTCAGTGGAAGCTCCTTCTGTGAATGGAAAAAGAATTTCACTCACACACAACATCTCTGTGTGAACAGAAGGGGCTTCTGACAATGCATGTCACTGTACCAAAGGTCTGGATGCTGCCCAGTAACACCTCCTAACAAAGTAAAGGAAAACACAAGAAAACCTGTGAAGCCTGCTATATATATTGGCAACCTTCAGTCTCGAAAGACTATGGTATCGCGCTCTGAAAGGTGGTTCTGGCACAGCGTCTAGTGTGGCTGAAAAGGCCAATCCGGGAGTGACAAATGGAAAATGAGTGTAACTACAAGAAGAAACTGAGAAACAAGAAGCAAAGTAGACCAAGGATGCAAAAGTCACCACAAAAACATAGCTTTTGCTCTATTAAATCCAAACAGGGTGGGCAGAGGTGAGAAAATCATAACAGAAGACAATGACTGTAGAAATAGGGAGATTTGTATTTACTGTGAATCCCCCTTCTCAGTGGTCTCCATGTCCGGATTAGTCCTTACAAGTGGGTAGCTCCTCCCTCTCAGGTAGGCAGGCCAGAGTCTTTTGGTCATCCTGAGGGGAGGGGCTGCCTAAACTCCCCAGACTGTCCAAGCTTGAAGAGCCAGGCCCCTGATGCCAGATGTCTTGTGACCATCCAGATGCACTGTAGTGGCGGTCGTCTGGTGTCACGTGTTGTGTTGCGTGTTGGCTCGGGGGATGATTGCAGAATGGGCCAAGGTGGCCCGGGGCCCTATCCCAGGTCTATTGCTACTCTGCGCTGTACTGTGTCCCCGACTTTACCATTCTGGTGTTCAGCATGTCTGTTTCTTCTCCTTTTTTTTTTTTAACGGCTGCGAGGGTAGGCGGACTAATTCGGACATGGAGACCAATGAGAAGGGGGATTCACGGTAAGTACAAATCTCCCCATTCTCCAGTGGGATCTCCATGTCTGTCTTAGCCCTTACAATTGGGATGTGCTCAAGCAGTGCTCCTCAAGGGTGGGAGCTGCCGTAAGCTTATAGAACCACGCTCTGGAGGACGTGCCTTGCGAAGGCTGCATCCCCAGAGACGAAGGCATCGATCTTGTAGTGTTTGATAAATGTGTTAGGTGAGCTCCAGGTAGCTGCCCTACCTACTGCCTCCAGGGAGGGGTGAGCCCTGAATGCGGCTGAGGTGGCGACCCCCCTGACGGAGTGGGCCACTATGCCCTTAAGGGGGTCCTTGCCGGATGCTCTGTAGGCCTCGGCTATGGCCTCTCTAACCCATCTGGAAATGGTGGAGGGAGTCACCTTCCTGCCTTGGTCACTAGGTCAGAATGATACGAACAATGGTGGTGGGCTGAGGTCCGGGAGAGATAAAAGCTCACTGCCTGACGCACGTCGAGGGCATGCCATTCCCGCTTTCTGGGATGAGAAGGGTTGGGGCAAAAGGTGGGTAGCATCACCTCCTGCGAGTGGTGAAACAGAGAGTTCACCTTGGGTAGGAAGTAGGGTCGGTGCGGAGGACAATCCTGTCCTCCTGGATCTGGCGGAGTTCCTTGGCTACGGAGAGGGCTGCCAGCTCTGACACCCTTCTGGCAGAAGTCACGCCCACCAGGAAGGTGGTCTTCTGAGATAAAAGTTTCAGTGAGCACGTCACCACAGGTTCAAAAGGAGGCCTTGTCAATGCCCTCAGCATCAGTGTCAGGTCCCAAGTGGGAGCCCTGGTCACGGGGGGGGGGGAAGTTGAGGAGACTCACACCCTTGAGGAATTTTCTGATGTGCGGGTGTGACGCCAGGGCCCTTCCCTTGGGGGACCCAGAATGGAGGCGACCGCTGAGACCTGTCTCTTAAGGGTGGCCATGCAGAGGCCCTTGTCGAGGCCTGCCTGGAGGAAGCTCAGAAAGTCCTTGACCCTGATCCTCTCTGGGTCAAGATTTTGGACCTGGCACCATTCGGTTAGGACCCTCCAGGTTCCGCTGTAGACCCGGTTGGTGGATCCTCTCTGGTTGGAGAGGAGAGTAGCCAGGATGGCAGGGGAGTAGCCTGACTTGGCTAGTCTTTTCCACTCAATCCCCAGGCAGCTAGATGGAGTTTGGCCGTCTGTAGGTGAAGGGCTGGGCCCAGTGACAGAAGGTCCGGGCGCTGGGGGAGGGGAATGGGTGGGGAGATGGCCAGCTCACCCAGGGCCGGGTACCAGGGCCGGCAGGGCCAGTTTGGGGCCATAAGGAGGACCTCTCCCTGCTCTAGCCTGACCTTTGTGAGGACCCTCTGAAGGCGCTTTGTGGGGGAAAAGGCATACGCTATCCCTCGGGGCCACTGTTGGTGGAGTGCGTCCATCCCCTCTGCTTCCAGGCAGCGTCCTCAAGAGAAGAATCTCGGCAGCTGGTGGTTGTGGCTGCTGGCGAACAGGTCTATGGTCATTGGACCAAACTGGCAGTTGATCCATGTGAAGACCTGCGGGTGAAGCCTCCATTCTGAATGGTCGAGGTCCTAGCGACTCAGCCAGTCTGCTGCTGTGTTTTGCAGCCCGGTGATGTGCTCCGCTCTGATGGAGGTGAGGTTCTTTTCCGCCCACAGCATCAGCCTGTGTGCCTCCCTCTGCAGGGCTGCTGATCTGGTGCCCCCTTGACGGTTTATGTAGGACCTTGCCGGTGTCGGTGTACACATCAGTCACACACAGGGTGTACACACATCAGTGTACACATCGGGTCAGTACGTCCTGACCCGAGTTGGGGGAGGGCCAGCAGGGCTGGTCGAATGGTCCTCAGCTCTAGCAGGTTGATGGAAGCCGTCCTCTCACTTGGGGACCAGCCGCTCTGGGCTACCTCCTTGGGGGTGTGGGCCCCACATCCCTGGAGACTCACGTCTGTGAACAGGACGGCTCTGTGGTATATCTGGATGGGCGAGCCCTGGTACAACCTGTGTGGCTGCGTCCACCATTGAAGGTGCTTGAGAGTGAGGGGGTCCAGTCTGACACGCTTGATCCTTTTGGAGACGAAGTCCTGGAAGGGCAGCAGCAGGTGCTGGAGGGACCGTGCCCTGTACCTGGCCCAGGGAATGATGTCCTGGCAGGAGGTCACCATGCCCAGGAGACAGGCCAAAATCAGTACGTCCGGTTTGGGGGAGTGGAGGACAGCGTTGATCAGGTCTGCAGTCTTGGCCCGCCGTTCCGGGGACAGGAAAACTTTGAGGTGTTGATGATTGCTCCCAGGTGCTCTATGGTCTGTGAGGGTGTCAGGTGACTCTTCTCCAAGTTGATGAGGAACCCGTGGTTCCGGAGACACTGGATGGTCTGGTGCAGGTGTAGGGCGTCCTCCTCTGGTGAGGCAGATCTCAGAAGGACGTCATCCAGGTACGGAAAGGTGGCCACGCCCCTTGTGCGCAAGTGCGCAATCAGCACGATGAGGATTTTGGTGAAGGCCCTTGATGCTGAAGACAGGCCTGTGCCCTTGGTGCTGAAGGGAGTGCCCTGTACTGATGGTGCTGGTTCTGGTAGCAGAACCTGAAGTTGCGGCAGTGGGCGGGCAATATGGGCAAGTGCAGCTACGCCTCCTGGAGGTCCAGCGAGATCATGTAGCTGTGCCTTCTGATGGACATCAGGATAGAGCGTAGGATCTCCATCTTGAATTTCTGTTGACGCATCCATCTGTTGAGCCACTTGAGGTCGAGGATGGTCCTGGTGCCACCAGATCTCTTGGGCACGGTGAAGAGATGGGAGTACAACCTGGCCCCCCACTGCTCCCTTGGAACTGGTTCAATGGCCCCGACCTGTAGGAGGTGTTGGATTGCCTCGAGTGTCTTGCCGTGCTTTAGCAGGCACTTGGGTCTGGGGACCCGTAGAAACCAGTTGGGGGGAGTCACACGGAGTTCCAGCGCGTACCCCCAGTGGATTGTGTCCCGCACCCACTGGTCGGTGGTCACCTCGTCCCATCTGTCTGCAAAGTGTAGCAGGTTGTCATTGAGACTTTGGGCCCCTTGTGCCAAAGTGCCAGGACTGCTTTCCTCTGGGCTTGTCGGCTGGCTGTCTTGGGTGCCAGACGGGTCTTTGACTTCTGAAAGGGGCCGCCGAGGATGGGGTAATGGGTTGAGAGCTCCTTGATGGCTGAAAGGGCCGGCGCTGGGACCGCTGGGTGGGCCTTGGGTTCCTCTCCCTGGTGGGCAGTACCTTCTTCTTTCCCCTGGACTCTACTAGTAGTGGGTCCAGGGCGTCCCTGAACAACTTGGCTCCCTGGAAGGGGAGGCTGGAGACCCTGGCGTGTGAGGTTGCATCCACGTCCCAGCTACACAGCCAGGTGCTGCGACACATAGCAACTCCTGCGGCCCTGGCTGAGAACTGCAGGGCATCTGCTGTTGCGTCTGCTACAAAGGCGGCAGCTGAGGTCATCTTTCTGGTATTTAAGCGAGCCCTGGAACGTAACTTGTGGGTCTCACTGAACTGCTGAAGCCAAAGGACCAAAGCTCTGGAGCACAGGGAAGCGGAGGCCCGCAGCGCATTGGAGGAGGCCTCAAATCCCCTCCTGGTGGCTAGTTCTACCTTGTTTGTGGGGTCCCTTGGGAGACCGTCAGTGTCTGTGGGGAGGACGGCTGGGGATCTCAGTGCTGCTACTGGGGTGTCCACTAGGGTTGACTTGAGGTGGGCCACGACCTCTGGGGGAAGTAGAACCTGGTGGAAGGCTTGCTGGGACTTGCTTGCCCCTATTTGGGTTATTCCACTCCTTGTCCACCAGTTGTTGGAAGAAAGGAGGGAAGGGGAAACCACTGGGGGGTTTCCTGCTGGCTTGGACTGTTGGGGACCCCCACTTGGCCTTGGGCCTGGTATCCTCAGGGCGCTCGGACTGCAGGTCTAGCACCTGAAGCACCCCTGAGATTAGCCTGTTAAACTGCTCAGGGTAGAAGACGTGGGGCTTGTGTCTCTCAACCTCCTCCAACGATATTTCTGCCTCCTCTGCAGATGAGGTGTGGGAGCTTCCTTCACCCAGATCCTGCTCCTAGAGGTGGGTGTGTTTGGGGGTGGCACTGCACACGGATGACGTCTGGCACCTCTTGAAGGGAGGGAGTGTGGGTTCATCTTCGTCCTCCTCCTCTTCTTCCTCCTCTGGGGTGGAAGCTGGGAGCCCCGTGGGTGGGTGCGCTGGGGTGCCCCCCCGTGGTTGCTGTGCCTCCATGGCAGCGTTGACCGTGGCCTGGACCATTTCCTGGATGGCCCTGGAGAGCTCTCCCCAGTCTAAGGCACTGAGCCCCATGCAGGGAATGTGCGCATCAGGGGCCTTGTTGGGGGTGGCCATGTGTTCGGGGGGAGCTCACCACTTTTCTAAAGTCCAGTCCAGCCTGCACGTGGTCCTCTCCTCCACCGCTCTCCTGATGCAGCTGGAGGCAGCTGAAGCAGCTGCACAGCCCCCGCTGCCGCCGTGAGCCTGTTTCTGCCACCCCTGCCTGGCAGCGCTTGGGGGGGGCTGGTCTTTGTGCTCTTTGGGTGCTAACCCAAGATGGCACGTGGCGCCCTGGAACAATGGGGAGGGGAGGAGGAAGCACCACGACCCCGCTGCTGCTGGGGGAAACTGGCTCCGGAGGCTGGCTGCCTCGCCCCGCCAGGTGCGGGGGGGGGGGCGAGCAACTGGAGACATGGGAGCGCCTGCTGGGTGTGCAGCTGCTGAGAGTGGGGGGCTGCCCTGGGGTCAGATGAGGGCAGCCCGGGTGCTCCCGTGTTGCGCGGCTGCTGCCACTAAAGCAGCTGCCCTGGGTTCAAGTGAGGGCAGCCCTGAAAACGGGCTCGGTGGTTAGCTGCTGCCTCTCAGCAGGGGCATGGAGCTCCGGCGCGGAAAGGCGCAAAATTCAAGAGCAGAGTTGCTGTCTTGCTCTGGTAAAACAAAGGGAACTCTCAGAGCCGGTACTGAAATTCAAAATAGGTTCGGCTGCTTTGTTCAAAATAGGTGGGCTGCTGGTTAAACAAAGGAAAACTTTCTTAAAGGGACAGCAGCCGTTCTTGCCTGCTGGAAGGCTGGAGAGTTAGGAAAAGGTTTCTTAAAGGGACAGCAGGCAGTATTGCCTGCTGGAAGGCTGGAGAGTTAGGGAAAAGGTAAAAAGAATAAAATACCCTCTTACTCCAGTGGGGGGGGGGTGTTCAACGGAGCTGAACCCAGCTCTTCCCTGCTTCGCCGAAAGGCTAGGCTAGTCTGGGGGAGTCCAGGCAGCCGCCCCTCCCCTCAGGATGACCAAAAGACTCTGGCCTGCCTACCTGAGAGGGAGGAGCTATCCACTTGTAAGGACTAAGATGGACATGGAGATCCCACTGGAGAATGGAGCAACCAGCACATTAAGAATTGTCACAAAGATAATCAAAATGCCTTTTAATCATCAGTGTAACCTCTGAACACTGTTTTTACTAAACAACCATTTTCAAACTGAATGTCCATAGCTTCTGTAATTGAATTTGCCCATGTGGGAAATTCAATGTATTCTTACAGTTAAATCACAGTAAGGGGCAGACAAGCTGCTGGTTGACCTTTAGGGATCTTTAAGGGCACCGGTTTGATGGGGTGATCTTTGTAAACACAGGCAACCTGTGGTGCTCAGTGAGTATCTACCATATGACTACGTGTTTACAGCCAACCCAGTGTTTCCCAAACCATGGGTTGTGACCCATGAGCCCATGTGTGATGGGCCTGATGCGATGCTCCTTGTAGTGCCGCAATGCCTTATTGGGAGGTCCTGGAGGCCACATCTGGATCACAGCTCCTTTGGCCTCTGTGGGCATCAGAATGGCCCATGGAAACAACCTCTGATCAACTGGAAGTTGTTTCCATGGGCCATTCTGAGGCCTATGGAAGCCAATAGAGTGGGTTGCAGGCCTGGCACAACCCAGAAGCAGCCTCTGAGGCCTCCCAATAAAGTACTGCAGCACGATGAAGAGCACTGCATTGCAACCCACCACGGATGATGAAGAGGTGGATCAAATGTCCCCTTCTCCTGAGGAGCCGCTGTTGGCTGCCTGGTGTGCTCAGTTTGCTGTGGCAGCCCTGTGAGCTGGGCAGCATGACTGGACTGTAAAGTCTGAACCAACCTTTAGTGCCACGTCTAAAGTACCACCTGGTTTGAAGCACTATGGAGAGATAAATGATGACATAGTGATCTGCTTTCCTTCACATTTCATGTTTCTTTTGGGAGACCAATTTCTCACTTTGAAAACCAAAGCTGTCACAAATATTTGCACAAGACATGCAATAAAACATAAAACTCAGCAATGAGTCCTATTATTCAATATGAGATTATTTATTATATGTTAAGCCAAGCACAGATTTCACTTCATCTTAGGTGGAAAGAGACACCAAAATGATTAGCAGTTTCATGGGATTACTTTAGTTTTTCTTCTGATTACCACTGATCTTGAACAACATTGCTTTTCAATCTGTAGGGAACAAGAAATTCAGATCTAAGCCCTATCCACATGAGGAGCCGCCATTTGCCGAATTTGGTCCAAATATCTGAAGAACTTAGTTATGGGAACAAATTCTTACAATACATGAGATTATTGTTAAAGTAAGAGTAAAACCCTTTTTTAGTTTTCACAGGTCTACAGACCAACCTCAGGGTGACTCACCCAAGAAATTTTTAAGACTTCTAAAATATGTTTACTAATATTTACCTTGATAATATTCTGAAGGACTTTCTCATTTACAACAGCTTTGTGACAAGCTGTCTTCTGGTACAGGTCTACCACAACTTCTAACGATCTTTCAGCAAACGGTACATAATTCAGTGCTACCCATTCCGCCTTAGAAAAAAAAAAGATAGACCGTCACTACCAGCAGAGAAACAACCATATGAAAGAAAAGAATTCCTGTGATGGACCTATTTTGATAGCATGCAAAATTTTCCAAGAATCCCACAAGGAAAAACATTCTTATCCAAGCAAAAACACCCCCACCACAATTTATAAAAGAAACCCCCAAACCCACACAATACAGCACTGTGAAAAGAAGTGGACTATTTCAGTGAGATAATTTTTAAGCAAGTGATATGGTGCAATTTTTTCCAGGAAGAACACTAAGTTAGGAATTTTAACTCACCGGAGCAAATAGTTGTATCTATTGTGATTCCATTGTGTTGCATGATAAACAGAATAAAAAAAATTAATAGACATAAACATATTACCTATCAAAAATACTGGTGACTCATTCTCCTGTGAGTATTATTAGCATGCAAATATATTTGAAATAAAAGTATCATGCTCTATTTTCATAACCCAAAAGAAGGGAGAGAAAACCAAATATGATGTTTACTAATGCAAGGCTGAGTTCATTAAGAGGACATGGTTAGGCTAAAATAATCTTCCTTTTAGCAGAAAGTGTCAAATTACTGGAAATATTTAAAAAAAAACCCCTAACTATTAAATGAATTAGTTGATAATGCAAATCATAAAGGCAGTCCAAATTTAAGACACTAGTGATATTTTAATATTTCATGCACAATTAATCATATTTGAGAGCCACTGCATTCAAAAGCAAAAATTCCATACATCTCACCTGATTATATTTTGCATTTGCAATGTGCTTTGTTTCTAGTTGTCCGTATTGTGGGGGTTTACAGGAAAATTCAACAAATGCCAGCAACTGATCAAAGATAGCAGGATGCATTATCTGCATATTTTCTGAACCGACGCATATAGCCTACAAACACACACATACACAAAGTTAGTATCTGGTGAAATTTCTGCAAATGGAAATGCAGCGGGGGGGGGGGGGCAGAGAGGCAAAATCTCCAGGGTCTGAGCTTCCAGGTGGCCCAGACCAGAACAGAACTATATAGTACAAAAATATTATAAAATAGGATACCTCATTCTCAGCCCATCCAGGAAACTGTAATTCATTAAGGGTAGCTCTAACAGATCTCAGACTCCTTAACAGACTACTGTCCCCTCAGAATGCATTGGGGGAATAGCAGTGCATTGAAAGTGGATTAAAGCTGTAATGGAAATTCAGTCCAGGTGTTCTCCATAAGCACCAATGTGTATTTGTACAATTCAAACATGGAAAAGTGAACATTCAGGCCTGAACTACTAGGCCCCAGTAGTAGGTCACTCAGTTCAGTTCACAGAACTCCTAGGACCAATAGTAAGTTTCACCCCTTCTTTTAGTTTATTGTGTGTATAGAACACATGGCATTGGATCACATCTATGCATGTTTTTGGTATTGTTTAAAGGTGAAATAAGCAGTAGGGAGTACAAATATAAGTCTGGAGCACAGTAAAGAAAAAAAATAGAAAAAATGAAAAAAGACCAGGCAAGTTTATTTCACCTGGGCTTTGTTTCAAAATCATTACATAATAATGAGGGAGACAGTGAAAGCCAGTCCTTGAAACAAATTGATAGATGAAAGACTCAGAGACAGATCTGAAGCAGAGAGGCAAATGTCAGTTTTGCCAGGGACACTGATGTCCAAAGGACATTCTCTGAACTTCAGTAGCTCTGAGAAAACATTTTCCAGGCTATTGGTGTGTGGATTTCTGTCACAGTGCTACTCAGGAAGGTTTTTATCCATGCTCCAATCTTCTGCACCAGAAAAATAGCTACATAAGTGATTGGGGGGGGAAGAGCCTAGAGGTTTATGAGGGCATTGAGGAAGGATTAAACCCCATACTGATCTCCTTCTGATGTCATCAAAGGTCCAGTAGAGTTTTATTTGACTTGTAATTAGGCTCAATATGAGCCAAACCAATTTGTGTGGGTTTTCCTGGGGGGAAGGGGAAATAACTTAGTTAGCCAACCCAACTACACTTTGAATGGCAGAGGGAATGGTTGATCACAACACCTCTAAGTTAAAATAAGGTGGTGACGAAACAGATAACTTTTTCTGGGTTAGGAAAAAATGTTGCAGTGTTGCAAAAAACACCATAAAGAATAGGCAATCACATTTGCTAGAAAATAAAGATACAAACATCTGCTAGAAAAAATCTGCTGCACCTGACAGCCTATTAACTGAGAGATTAGCATATTTATTTTTTCAAAAAACAAAAGAATGTGTATCATTATAAGGAATGGCATTTCAGTTAACATCTTGCACTGGGGTCAATTAAATTTAGCTTGGCATCCAACTTTCCATGCTCTGTAGAGAAACTAGAACACCATTTCATTGCATGACTCTTATGATAATTCCATGCACAGAATATAAACTTCAGTGTTTTGGTTCAAGTATTCATGCTCCAATAGTTAAGTCAATAGCCCTGTGTCAGTATCCTACCCTTTGATAGGCTGAGGGGTGCTAGCAACAGAAATGTAATGGTCTTCTAAGTGACCTCACAACTCTTGGAAAAAAAAAGGCAGAGAAATCTTTCTAACTGGCACTTAGGCTCAGACAGCCTGGCAAGGCAAGAGATCAGTTCCTTGATTTTTAGGGCTGTTAAGTATTGGTGAAGAGGTAATGGAAATTTCACTGTGCGTCTCCTGCCTTGGAGAAAGAAAAGGTATACCTTCAGTACTTGCTCCAATACATTTAACAGTATTGCAAGACTGTCTGATCCTGGGGTGCAAAGTGACAGATTTTCTGACCCTTGTGCCTTGGAGAGAGTGAAACCTGCCTTGCTTGCCCAGTTACCTCCAGGAAACCTGCTAGGCAGAGTTCCCTAACTTTTCATTCATTCATTTTAACCTTTATTGGCATAAACAATATCCAATAAATGACAGCAATGTCAACATAAAAAGCTTACAAAAAACAGAGGGATAAAACAGTCAAGGTTGAAACTATTCATTATTCAGGATCACTATGTAGGGGAACAAAAATACATAGAAATTTGTGCCTCGACAACACTGAGAACAAATATCTTGCAGCATATAATGAGCAACACTCAGTTGTCCCATCCAGCAGATACTGAACAGTGTCAATATCCGATCCATGAAAGTAGGTTCTCTAACTTACACAAGGCACTCCCCTCCCATGACTTCCTTCACAATTGGGAACCTGATGCAGAATTTTGTTGCAGGACCCATCTGCGCAAAAATTTTCTTGGTTCAAAAATATTATTTATTATAATTGCATCTCTGCAAATATTATCCTATCCACACTTTCCCGGGAGTAAGTGTCCCACTGACTATAATGGGACTTACTTTTGAGTAGGCATGCGTAGGTTTGGGTTCTATACAGTCTAATTGCAATGTAATCTAACATTGCAAACATTATATAGGGCACAATCCTAACCAGGTCTACTCAGAAGTAAGTCCTATTTTGTTCACTCTCAGGAAAGTGTGGTTAGGATTGCAGCCTTAGACAGTCTATCTGCAATGTAAACCTAAACGCAATGCAAAAGGGCCATCCTTCCAGCAAGAAACACCTGGTTTACATGCAGAAGACACCAGGTATAGTTTCCTCAAAGAAATGAGAAAGATCCCTGCCTGAAACCTTCGAGAGCTGCTTTCAGTCAATGTAGAATACTGAAAAAGATGGACCAATGATCTCATTCAGGATTTTATCATGCAGTCAAGTATGATGCAGATATCAAAAACCAGATCATTTGAGCAAAATTTCAAAAGCTGTTTGAAAGTAGGCTTTCCTTCTTAACAAGAAGAATAACAAGAAGAAGGAACAACACCTCATACAACCACTAAAACCGTTACCAATTATTTCTGCTAACAGTAAATTGATCACATTCAAACAAAAGATGAAGCTGAAAGGCTGCCTTCCGAAGAATATTTAAAGCAATATAATTACCTTTTGCAAGACATCTAAAGCTGTAAGAACTGCTTCTTGCAAACTTGTTAGAACCGCCTCAGTGTAGGATGGTAGGATGAAAGGAGATGCATCTGAACTGATTGGAACAGAGACTGCACCATGTAAAATTACACCCAGTTTTTGGAGATCATCCATACTGAAACCGGTTTTGATGTGCTGATAAAGGGCTGGGAATATCTGTATTAAAGCTGTAAGAAAAGGCTGGCTGGGAATAAAAGTCATTTTATCACAAGAAACTGGAGGCTTTGTACTTTCTGAACCAATCCGAAACCAGCTGTTCCAAGCAGCCCACCAAAGGTTCAAGTCCTCAATTTCATCAGTTATGACAGGTGGCTCGGTCACATTGTACCTTCCAATCCTGTCTCCTATAGAATCAGTTCTCATAAAAGATCTTCCAAGTCCAGTGGCAGTCACTGTTCCTATGAGGACAGGCACATTAATAGCAGGTGGTGTGTCGGGTTTTTCAGTTTCCCTAACAGGAGAAACAATTTGCAAGATTTCCTGAAAGCTTTTCAAAGCAGCCAGAGAAACTTCATTGTTTTTGCTGAGTGCAGCTGATTGGATGTGATCAAGAAGAACATCCCAGGCTTGAGAAAAATCTCCTACTGGGTGGGCAAAAGAAAGATCAATGAGATATCTATTTCATTCTCATGGTATGCACTGCATTTTGTTTCCTTTTTAAAAAGCACTTGAACAAGAATACTATTAAATCTTACGAAAACTTAGAAGAAACAAAAGGATAGGTTAATTATACATATACAAAATAAAACACACAATTAAAAAGTCCATGCTTGCCAAAAATGCATAGTTCCAGAACATTTCCAAAATCCATACAAAACACAGAGAACCACCACCACCATTTTGTAATAATTAAGAAAATGTCTATAACACTGAAATTTTTTACAAAAATTATGTACTTAAAAACAAGAGTTTTGAATACACTTTTAAATAAAATTCTGATTTTCAACCACTGCACATCATCAGGTTCTCTGAAGTAGGCAACGCAAAACTGCAGGACCATGTTTTGTCAATCAAAATTCTAGCTAGCCACCTTTAAAAATGAAGTATCCATTATACCTAAGGATTGCAACAAATGTCTTCTCGTGTTGAATATTCTCGCTACTCCAGCCAAAGTTAACACCCATGTTTCAGCCCACTGTTTCTCTGCAGTATCTCTTGAATGGTGAATCAGGATATTACCACCACCGGACTCAATCTTCTCTTTGTCAGCAGTTGTAGAAGACTCCCGTACCCGATCCAGCAAATGAAAGAGAACCTATAATATTGAACAATTAATAACTTGTTATTCTACCTTGTTATTCATTTGCAATCGTATGGATTGCAAACAAAGTTTACAGAAATAATAAACAAATTAACAATATTGAAAAGCTCTTCTGTTCTCTACTACTGATGAAGGCTTTACTGTATGAATGGCTTAAAAGTTAGGCTTAAAAGGGGATCATAATGTGGGTCACTAAAATGGAATATTCCCTAGTCTTGTTAGGGAATATTCCACTAAAAGATAGAAAATCATTAAAAAGTGGAAATAAAGAATATTAATATCTTATGTGCCCTTGTGATCAATCCACTTTCCACACTACACACAGACCCCAAAGGCAGAAGAACTGGTTCTATCACTAGTTTAAACTGATTAGACATTTACAGAAAATTACTGGGTTGGATTAAATGCACTGAGAACAGAAGGAAAACAGTTTTGAATGCTGTCCTGTGCATGCTCAAGAGTTCACAGAGTGCTTGTAACTAAGGGAGTTCGAAAAGCTTTTTTTTGTTTTTTTTGCAGATTTCATGATTTGAAAACAATGAAAAAAAGCAAAAAATGGTGTTATGTCTTTTAATTCCAAGGTCTTATTTCAACTTCTCATCTTTATTAATTTTAAACACTTTAAAAGTATACTACATAGGTGAAATAGGTGATGTAGTGTCAGCAGAAGCAGTCATAATATTATTTCCAACTGGAAAATTAATCTATTTTAATTTCTAGAAAACATCTTAAACACCAAAATGTGGTTTTGTGTTTTTACTTAGATATTTTAAACACAAAATGTGGGGTTTTGTGTTTTTATATTTTTAACAAAAAGTAACACCTTTGGCTATAAGAGATAGGTTCCATAGCAGTTCTCATTTCTTACAGTGAACAACATTTTACAATCTGAGCATCTATGCGGTGGTGTAGCTGGAGGAGGGGCAGAGCACCCAGTCTGGCGGGGGTAAGCGAACCCTCCCTTTGGAGCCATTCCCATATGGTTCTGTTTTGCTCCCCCCGCCCGGAATGGCTCTGAAGGGAGGGGCCACTTGCCCCGCCAGACTGGGTGCTCCGCTCCCCTCCAGCTACACCACCGCATAGATGCTCAGATTGTGAAATGTTGGGGCTGCTTGCCCCCGCGAGACTGGGTGCTCCGCCCCCCTTTCCAGCTACGCCACCGTATCTATGTACTTAAACTTTACTGAATGGTACAAAACAACCATGCCATAACGGGAAGGCTTTTTCAAGATGTAGTTCACTGTACAAGTGTGCCCCCTTATCCATGGGGGTTCCATTCCGGAACCCGTACAGATGCCCGAAACCATGGATATGGGCGAATGTTCATCCCCGTAGTTCAGCAGCTGCCCCTCCCTCTGGAGGTGAAAGAAGCTCTGCTCCACTCACCTCAGGAGGGAGTCTGAGCTCAGTGAGGCCGGTGGCATGCATCCCCGGCCTTTGCCAGACTTAGACTGAGCTATACAGCTCAAAAAATGTCACTTCCTGTTTCATGGAGAAACTGGAGGTCACGTTTTTAATGCCTTCTCCATGAAACCGGAAGTTGCATTTTTTTGAGCTGTACAACTCAATCTGAGCCTGGCAGAAGGATGGACACCCCTGGCCTCTGCTGAGCTCGGACTCCCCTCTAGAGGCACATGGGGGTGCACGCACTGGGGGGGCCAGAACTGATCCACAGATAACTGAATCTGTGGATACGGGATCTGCAGATATGGGGGCCCCTGTACCACACAATCCCAGAGATGCATCTCAGTACATTGTGCAATATCACAGAGAACAATGAAATGCATTTCTCTGCACGTGTGTGACTTCTGGCACTGGCTGCAGTAGAATTCCCAGAGGTGTGTTCCATCATCTTTTCCTATGACCTTGTAGAGAAAATGGAAGAACACCACTGAAAATGCACAGCTTCCATCTGAGATGGAACACATAGGAAGCAGAATATCATTAATGGTGTTTTGGCAAAAAGGAATGAGAAGGAGAAAAAAATGTATTGGGCAAATAATTAAAAGGTAATCCCTGCTGACAACAAAATTAAAAGTGGGTTGCAAATCTGAAAAGTGTGAAGACCACATAGAAAAAGTAGGAGGAAGAATTAAAATTAAAACTGGACATTTTAAGAATTCTATGCAATAGGGTCTGTTATTCTTGCAGATAACATTATCTAAATGAGAAAACAAAAAATACCAAACATTAAAAAATCTAAGATAAAATACATATACTTTAACAGTGTCATTATTAAACATAAGCATTTAGTTTAGTACCTTCCATTAAACATAAACATTAAGTTTAGTACCTTCCAAATAACTGTGTGCCATGTTGAGTGTTGCAGTAAAGTCCCATGAGCACCAACAGTAGAGAATAAGGTCTGCCCAGCACTCTTTCTAACTGCAGGTCGTGGATCCACACAGAGCTCCCCCAGCTTGGCATAGAGACATAGCCACAGGCAGTCAAATGGTGGCGCTGGATGGAAAGGACGGTTCAGTGCCACTCCTTTTTCTTCTGCTTGTTTCTGCAGCACAGCTTCCTCTTTGTTCAGCTCTTTTTCAATAATATCGCCTCTTTGGAAAAAGTAGTCTGAAATATTCCACTACAAAACAACAAAAAACACATTTGTAAATGATGCATATAGGATGTAGAAAAGGAAGCTATCTATTCTGTTGAACTAACTACGCTCAAAATTATGCTGGTTCCAAATCTTTGTCCTATTTTCACCAGATTTTCAGCCTAGAAAAGAGATACCTGAGGGGGGACATGACTGAGACATACAAAATTATGCATGGGAAGGATAAAGTGGATAGAGAGATGCTCTTTACTTTATTCAAAGCGGTTTACATATGCAGGCTAATTTAAATCCCCGTAGGGATTTTTACAATTGAAAGAAGGCTCTATCTTTCAAGAGCCACAACAATTCAGATGTTTTGTTCTGATCTGGCCTCCATCCTGGCCTCCATCCTCCCACGCTCAGAGCAGATGGAATAACTCGACTCAGCTTATCAGCTGCTTCAAGGTCGCAAGGTGCCCGTGGCCTCGAACCGGCGACCTGTGGATGTTATCTTCAGGCAAACAGAAGCTCTACCCTCTAGACCAGACCTCCTGCCCTTTACTCAGCGTGTGGTCAGTCTGTGGAACTCTTTGCCGCAGGATGTGGTGTGTGGCAGCCATCTGGCTTGGATGCCTTTAAAAGGGGATTGGAAAAGTTTCTGGAGAAAAAATCCATTATGGGTTACAAGCCATGATGTGTATGTGCAACCTCCTGGTTTTAGAAATGGGCTATGTCAGAATGCCAATGCAAGGGAGGGCACCAGGATGCAGGTCTCTTGTTATCTGGTGTGCTCCCTGGGGCATTTGGTGGGCCGCTGTGAGATACAGGAAGCTGGACTAGATGGGCCTATGGCCTGATCCAGTGGGGCTGTTCTTATGTTCAGATAGTTAAAGTATTTTTGCTGAGTAAGGCTTTATGAGAAGTATAATTAGAAGGCTCAAGTTGAGTTTCCTGTTATTTCAGTATTTTATTGCTGCTAGTTCTAAATACCGTTTCAACACATTTTTCTGATTTTTTATTTTAAATTATTAACAGTGCAATCTTTTTGATTGCTAGCACTCTAAAGTGCTTGTTGATGACTCATGTATAAGCAGCACTGGCAGGAAGGGCCTGAGCCATCCCACCAGTGCAGTATCCCAACCCCTAACCACTGGTGGAGGTAAGCAAGCGCTGAGTGGTGCAGGGGCTGGAGGAGGGTGGGTGGGGGTGTTTCTTCATGGAAATGGAGGGAATGGGGTGGATCAGGCCCTGTAGGGGGCAGAATCAGTGGTGCAGTCCTTCGCCATGCCCAATTCCCCCCCCCCAGGCCCGACTGCTCTACACAGGGCTGCTTGGACTTGTGCCAGCTAAATTTATGCTAGCTGGTGCAGAATAAAGTAGCCACACTGGGCAGGCTGGAGCGTTACATGGGGCAAGTAAATATCCTCTCGCCCTGAAGAGATCTCCAGCTTGCTTCTAATGAGTGCTGGATACAGCAGAGGCCATGATGTCCCACTACGCCAGCACTAGTTAGGATTGGGCTATAAGTAAGTTTAGACTTGTTTCTCTAAAACAGCCCCTCTTCTAAAATGATCTAAACCTGCTTGTTTCAGGAGCAAGGACATTTCATCTACAAGTTCCAAGATGCATAATCCTATTGACAAGTAAATCAATTTCATTAAAAAGCCATCATTAAGAAAAAATAAATCCATATGATTTGTGCTACAATTTAGTATTATTATTAACAGTATTTATATACCGCTTTTCAACTAGAAGTTCACAAAGCGGTTTACAGAGAAAAATCAAATAACTAAATGGCTCCCTGTCCCAAAAGGGCTCACAATCTAAAAAGATGCAAATGAATACCAGCAGACAGCCACTAGAACAGACAGTGCTGGGGTGAGGTGGGCCAGTTACTCTCCCCCTGCTAAAAAAAGGAGCACCCACTTGAAAAAGTGCCTCTTACCCAATTAGCAGGGGTAATTTAAATCCATCTCCATACTTTATATAGTGAAATAATTTAATATAGTACAAAATAATACCAAAAATACATATTGTTGATTTGCTTCAATTATTCAAAAGGACAGCTATGCAGTTTAGGTTTTTTGGGGGGCAAAGAAGCTTTAGAGCAGCAGTAACCCACTACTGATTCATGCACAACAACTGAAGGCATGATATCAAATCAAGTATTAGTAACTGGAGTTTTCTGGATCTTAAGACACAAATGAACCCTCATCTCAGTGAAACTTAGATATGTGTTCTTGATTGTAAATCACAACTCAACAGGTACAATTTCAGAGAAAGTAAAACTTGCTTAAATCATATTGAAATCAACTGGACTTAATACCCATTTCTTACACTTGGTAACTGTGCTTGATGTGTTTAAAATACATATCACCATAACATGAATCCTCATTATTTTACTCTGCAACTGCTTGTATTTTGTAATACAATTTTGTAAATTGTATTTTGTATTGTACTGTATTTTAAAAGGGGATTGGAAAAATTTCTGGAGGAAAAGTCCACCACAGATTACAAGCTATGGTGGGTATATGCAACCTCTTCATTTCAGATGTAGGCTACCTCAGAATGCTAGATGCAAGGGAGGGCACCAGTATGCAGGTCCCTTGTTGTCCTTTGTGCTCCCTGAGGCATCTGGTGGGCCACTGTGAGATACAGAAGCTGGACTAGATGGGCCTATGGCCTGATCCAGTGGGGCTCTTCTTATGTACTACAGGGAGTCCCATATTCTCTGCCAGGATTCCTTTCCAGGATCCCTCATGGATAAGGAAACTCTGGAGGATGTTCTGAGGGCTGGGGAGACTGAGCACGGACTCCCTGACCCTCAGAACACACTCTGGAGAAGACTGGAGCACAGCAGTCGCCTCTGGAGGGTCCATGTGGATCCAACCCATGGATGTGAGGACCCACAGATAATGAAATCCGCAGGTCCTAAATCAGCTGATACAGTGCGCCCACTGTATATATACTAACATGATCATTGAATTTCTTTTTACAGAAAGTGCCCATATTACTCAAGGAACTTTCTAAACATTTACACAATTATTAAAAGCAACTATTGATCTTTGTATGAACTATAAGCATTAAAGAAAAGGCAATCATAGTTAGGGATTAAACTAAACACTCACCAAGAGACCAATTGATGTTAAGCTGATGTTTAGTTCTTGATTATGAAGCCCAAAACTTCCAGCAACTTCTACAACAATCTGTAAACAGGTACATGGCATCGTTGGCAGAAAGTCAGTCACAACCAACTGAAGACACTGGAATGCAGTCCGTATTAGAGACTCTCTATTAACAAAATCAAAATATCTTGTTTCTAATTTTATCATGTGATTATGAAGGAATACAAAATAGATGATGGCCTAATCCATACAATCAAGTAGGTCATGGTAACAACTTCTGTTTGTATTTAGCTGCTTATCACACAAGATATGACTATTTTCAACATGATACTGGAAGCCACAAAAATTAAAACAAACAAAACTGGCTGAATGGAAAAAACAAGCACACCTTTACAATGAATAGCTACACACGTTAAAAAGCTTGGAACATGGAACAGTTTCCATTTTATCTGGATTTATTGTGGCCACCATGCAATCTCCTTTGCATAGTCAGTTTATAGAAAGATCCCAACATACTGACTGCGCTTGAGTTGATAATTAGCAATATTCTCTAAACTGTCCTAAATATGAGTGAAAATTGGTAGTTTTTATTTTTGACATACTGGCTGATAAGATGAAGCGTACAGAAAACAGACAATTTAACATTTTATGTTATATGTTACACAGGAACTTGTGTTAGCCTGTGAATACAATCAGACATAGGTGCAATAATTGGAAATTAGTTACTAAAGAAAACACTATTATAATTAACTGTAAAGGAGAAATGGAAGACAGCAATGAAAATCACTAGTAAAAGTGAATTCTTGCATTACAACTTCAACAAACTCACCCTTGATCACTTCTGATTGCACCCATCACTCCAAGTACTAAGGGCCACCCAGGCCCTAGGCTGTCACCCTGGCTTTGCAAAATCTGTAACACACATTCCAGCTGCTTAAGCCTAATATCAGGGTGATTGATGTTTGACAGTTCTTTCAATGGGTTTAGCAGCAGTAGCTGAAGTCTCTAGAAATAAAACAGGAAAAGATACTAAGAAAAAGTAGAGCCTAAGTGTATTTTGATGCAAGACTAGATTTTGCAAATTCACAAGGGAAGCAAAGACCTACCCTACCTACTTAGGGAAGCATTTCCCAAAATGTAGGTCAAAATTAGATTCCTGGCAGGTTGTGGGCCCACCAATGCTGAAACCTAAAATGGTGGATGACCCGGAAGTTGCATCTTGGTTGCACTTGTCCCTGTGTCATTTTCCGCATTGTGCCGCAGTTCCCAAACTGTATATTGCACTGTGCCAGCACCAGTTTCAGTGCACACAGCAAGCCTACATAGAAGCCACAAGCTGTGATCTGTTGCATGCACAATTTTAAAGTGGTCACCACTTGTGACTATGCTCTCCAGATAGCTATTCTGGGTGGTCAAGCAGTATGCTACATATTTCAACCTAGTCACAATATACTCACCCTGCAAATTTTAACTATTACGGGTGTGATATCACATTTAACTGCACATTCGCACAGCTTGTTGCTAGCCACAAAATATATTTCCTGCAGGGTTATTCAATCCAAGAAGTAAGCGGGCTCCTAGGGTGTTCCATTAATGGTTAGAAAAGGCAGTATTATTGTTACATTAGGTCAACTATGTATAGTGGACTCTCAGGAACAGGAGACATTTAAGTTATATAAAAGCCACATACTCCATAACTCTGAACCCAATTATTGACAGAACTATGGAAAATAGTTTCTACTCATTTCTAATAACAATCAATTTCAATTATGCATAGAGGTGTTTTGTTTCCCGTAAGATAGGATTGCAGCCTAAGTCTTACTGAACACAATGAGCTTACTTCTGAGTAAAAAAACACCATTTTCAAGCACCTCAAATTACGCAATTCAAGACTGCTACCAATTGTATTTTACAGAGCGAAGATTATTTTTACTTTCAAAAAATTACCTGATTTTGAGCAAGTGAAGGATCATGGTTAAATGTCAGTCCAGCTTTAATGAGAGAAGTTAAAGCCTCTGCTCCCCATTCCCTCATCCGTGAGTTTGGATGCTGGCAAACCTAAACATACAGTATAGCCTCCTTTAAAAGACTCTTTCAAGCCATAAGACAGATTGATACATTTTCAGCATTAAGAAAGGGCATTCAATTTATGAAATATTTTAAAATACTGATTCTGATAGCCCAGTCTGGAAGCTACATACAGAATAGCTGTTGCTGTGTTAT
Source organism: Tiliqua scincoides (assembly GCF_035046505.1). Classification (NCBI taxonomy): domain Eukaryota; kingdom Metazoa; phylum Chordata; class Lepidosauria; order Squamata; family Scincidae; genus Tiliqua; species Tiliqua scincoides. Next base: position 21,606,259 of record NC_089827.1, on the reverse strand, counting down.
TATATTAGTAACAATTCCCATGGCACTTTTCAGCACACAGAGTGTTTTACAACTCTAACCTTATATGGTTTCCAAGGTCAACAAATACAAGACAGGTGCATTTTTCTTATTGTACTGATTGGTTCAAAATATATCCTAGCCGTAGCCATTTCACACACAAAAACGTTCCTTACTGAAACTCTGGAGAACACTGCCAGTCTGTATAGATCAAGGGTAACCAAACTCGCTTAAAATAAGAGCCACGTACGATAAGCATCAGGTTTTTGAGAGCCGCAAGAGAGATGTTTGAGAACTGCAGTATTTAAGAAGCATTTAAATTCTTAAATATATTTACTCACCATTAAACTTAAGTTTTAATCTAGTGAACTCTCAGTTTATACCCAGAAAATAATTTTAAACCTTGAAAATTTATTTTTTATATTAATTGTGAAGCAAAAAGGAGTTCAGTCAACAAATTTCTGAGAGCCACACATTCTTTTTCAGAGAGACACCTGTGGCTCTTGAGTTGCAGTTTGGTCATTCCTGGTATAGAAAATACTGACATACAATGGGCCAATAAACTAATACAGTACAAGGCAGTTTTCTATGATGCTAATAGTAGATTTACCAAAGTCTACTAGTTTCTAAATTACAAAATATCCCTTAGCAAACTGCAAAATCCATCTTTTTGAATCCCAATCTTATTTCTATCTTGTTTTCTTATTCCCAAACATTAAAACTAAGATTCATATGGTTAGCATAAAGTCAAGCATAAAGACGACGAACTTGCAGGACAAGCTTACCTTCTGAATAAAAAAGAGGAAGCAATAGGGGAGAAGGAAGAAGTGAAAAATTTGAAAACAAAGACAATTCAAGAAATAAGCATTAAGATCACTGAGTTTACACTGTAAGCAGTTTTGATGATGAGATGCAATGTTTCCAAAGGATGCATGTTTTAAAATAAGTCTGTATAATGAAGAAATACAGTATCTAAAAAGGGCAACAGTGGATTCTACTGAATTTGAATCCAATATTACATTCTCTAAAAAGATGTGATTTGCAGTTTTGAAATTTTTGTGAGTATTCAGATTTACATTTTTTCAAATTCAAATAGTATACTCTTGCAGTACAAGTCCTCCCGTTTCAACTAGTGTTAGTAAAGTTTTAATTTACATATGTTAACGGAAGTTACAGGTAGCTAAATTCACTGGTATACCTATGGGGGTCAAGGGGAACAAATGCCCTGGGGCACCATCTGGCGGGAGGGTGCCACTATGAACCCTCCCCCCTGCTGTCAGTCCCCCCTTTCCTTAAGCCCTTATACAGAGCCTTAGGAGGCTTCTCGAGGGCCAGAGAGGCTGCGCACAGCCTCCCCAAGGCCTTCTGAGGCCCCTGGAAGGCCTAAAAACATCACTACCAGTTTTCAGCAAAACCTAGAAGTGACTTTTTAGGTCTGGGGCGTGGTATTTTGTGGTCCTAGCACTGAGCAGCACAGGGGCCAGGATCGCAATTGGCCAAAATAACACAAAGCAAGAACATCTTGCATCCAGATGCAAGGGAGGGCACCAGGATGCAGGTCTCTTGCTATCTGGTGTGCTCCCTGAGGCATTTGGTGGGCCAATGTGAGATACAGGAAGCTGAACTAGATGAGCCTATGGCCTGACCCAGTGGGGCTGTTTTTAATGTTCTTTATACTTTTTTTTACACTAGTGACATACATCCAGATATTACACACGTAGGAGTATAAAAAGGCCAAGTACTGAGCAGTTTCCTAAACTAGAATTTTCAAACCATGATAATGCTCCTGGCAAGTCACCCCCATAAGCATACATAAGCATAAATGATCACACAGTTAAGAGTTATATCCTAAATGCTAATAAACCAGAAGCAGACTAACATACCAATATTTGACTCACAAGTAGACATACGCATAATTTCTTTCCAGGCTATTACGTATTATACCAGAACAATGATTTGCTAGGTGAGCCACCATGAACTTACAATATAGCAAGTGACCCACTGCTTAATGCGAGTCTTCCTCTGCTATATAAAAGTTGCTTTTCAAAGGAGTCATTGCATGCAACCGCAATACATACATATGTGAATATCAACTATGTGGTGGGTCTTCCCGATCCAATCTCTTGCATACACACATCCTCAGTAGGCAAGTGGGTGGTAAAGGGATGTACCAGTTTTCTCCATTTTGTATGGGTGTTATAATCTGTTATGTATTGCACTGCAAAGTGGTTGCTCAGGGGAGGGGGGGGGGAAGAAGAGTGATCCAATTTGTTTCAATTTAGCTCTAGGCAGAAAGATTAATCAACTAGCCCAGGAACCAGAACCCAAAAGCCTTTTTGTTCCTGACCACAACTTTGGTAGCATGGTAAACTAAAAACATTACTTTGGAGCAATAAAACTTGAAACTAGTCATCTGATTAAGCAAAACCTTAGGGCAAAGGTCAGTTTTTTCATTTAATAGATGGATTAAATAAGAGTCACATCTGCTACTTGGAAAAGAAACAGCCACGATAAAGACAGCTGCCATAGAAAGGACTGCTGCAGCTGGACAAAGAGATGAACTGGGCAACAGTTGACTGGAATACACACACTATTATGATATTCACATATACAACATCAATAAAGAATGGCTCTCCATAGCTGCCTGAAATCAACATAGGTGTATTTTTATTACTGAAGGTTTAAATCAGTCTTAGTTCTACATTCAGTTTCAATTTTTAAAGACTGCCTGAGGAAAGAATCTTGCATATTTATTTCTATATATACAAGTGCATGTATTTAAAATGAATGAGGTAATACATAATTTACTTTGCGCTGAGCTACATAGAGTACAATCAGTGGACAAAAGAAATGTGTTTAGACAAAATAAGGAAGAAAACAATGTATTCCAAAAGCAGAAAAACAAGGAAGCCAAAACTAAAAACACATTACATAATTTGCTTTCAGAATAGACTTTTCCCTCTTGCATTACTAACAGAGAAAAGTACTAGTATTTTTCAAACACAGATGTTAGTATGACCAATAAGATCAGTTACCTCTAATAGATGACCAGTAAGTGGTCGCCACAAAATTTCAATCCTATGCATGTTAACCAGTCCAGTTTCCAACAATTTAGCAACAGCAAACAGTGAAGGTTCCTAAGGACAAATCGAATTAAAAACAAAGTTTAACAACATATGCATTATGTTATTCTAGGTCTTTCCCCATTTCCTGTAGGTCAGTGGTTCCTAAACTTTTTAGTATTTAACCCACCTGTGGTGGGTCACACTGCAGTGCTTGCTGTAGCACCACACTGCCTTACTGGAAGCCCTTGGAGTAAGCTTCCATGTCCTGAGGCTGACAATCCATTGGCTTCTGCAGGCCCCAGAATGCCACATGGAAGATACTTGTGTGGGGCATTCAGTTGTGCCCGCAAACTGGAAGTCGCTTCCATGGGGCATTCTAGGGCCTGTGGAGACCAACGGAGTGGATCACTGGCCCAGTGTAACCTGGAAGTGGCTAACCTGGAAGTTACAATAAGGCACTGCAGCGCTACAGGGAGCATCATGTTGCAGCCCAGCACACATGGGCTCGTTATACAACCACAGGTTGGGAAATGCTGCTCTAGGTCATTTCCTGACTTCTTAAGATTTAAAAAAAAAAATTCAACCACCTCAACCTCAGCCAAATAAAAAGCAAGAGAGTTCTATTTGGTATACTGTATTTGAAACTGAAATGTCAAGGTCTGATAGAGTTGCCTCCAGATTAACTTAACATGCAAACTGATAACACAGGCCAACACACATTTTTCTGTCTTAAAAGTTAGACCTATTCCTGGGTATATTTGGGATTCCACAAATGGCATCAGTTTTGCCCTATCATACCTAGACTTGGAGATTCAGCATAACCTTGTTAGTGAATGGTTCAAGCAGCTTCCTCATGAGGAAGCCTACACCAGGGCCATTTCGGAATCAGCACCCCAAATTCTGGGAAAAAATTTTCTGACCCTCAATTTTGCAGACCTGAGTAACCAAAATATGCAACCATATCACACCCCTCCTGCCACAGAGCATAAACATAGCTAAGAATCTGAACCCAAAGCACCTAATTTGGGCCAACTTCCTGATGTGCGAAAATTTCAAGGTATATTAAAATACTGAGCATGAGGATTGGTTTGCATTTACAACTGTCATACAGAGGTGACTTTAAATACTACCACTCACTTAGCAGCCACTGTCACATTGTGTGAAGTTGGTATATGCAAATTTAAACAATTTTCTCCATGCCACTGCAAATGTGCCTGTTCCCAAAGCATGCAGTTTTGATTTGATTTGTAAGCATATGCCATAGAGCTAAATCAGACCACACCAATTTTTGGTTTTCATATGCTATCTATACTACTAAAGCTCTATGTTGCTACTTCCTTTTCATGAGTCTACTTTTTAATTATTATAAATCCAACACAATTATGCACTAATATAGTTTGAACAACCAGTCACTCAGAGGTATAATGTAGACACTAAGTAAATGTTTAGTAGTAGGTAGATCTTATTGCATAGTCAGATACCCTAACAGCAGTTCTCAAACTCACAGGGAGTTTGAGGACCACAGTAAGTCATTGCGGGGAAGCTGGGAAAGCAGCGGGGGTGGGCGGGAAGGCAGCGATGCTTTCCCCAGGATCGCTTCGCTAAGGGGGGGGGGCGCAGGGACTGGCATGCACTTACCAGAACCTGCAGCAGCCTCCTGGGGGTGCAGAGAGCCCTGTGCAACCCTCTGCAGGGCTCCCCCACCTTTAGAAAGTGAAAGCGGAGAAATCGCGCTCTACTTCTGGTTTGCAATTGCAAACCGGCAGTGGAGCACAATCGCTCTGCTTTCACTTTCTAAGACATGGGGAGCCCTACGGAGAGTCATGCAGGGTTCCCCGCACTCCCAGGAGGCTGCAGCAGGGACTGGTAAGTGCATGCCAGTCCCTATGGCCCCCTTAGCAACACAATCCTGGGGATTGCATCACTGCCTTCCTCCTGCCCCCACCCCTTAAGGGGGTAGAACCCAGGGCCCACAGGCTTGACATTGCGACGCCCCAGTCTGAGAAGCCCTGCCCTGACTCCAGGGCCAATAGGCTGGACATTGCGACGCCCCAGTCTGAGAAGCCATGCCCTGCATGTTTACTCAGAAGTAAATCTCACTAAATACAATGAAATTTACTCTGAAGCATACATAGGATTGCAGCCTTAGAATATGGATTGGGTTTTTTGTTTTTTTGCTAAAGGCAGATACAAGGATTTCTTCTACTTTTCCACTTAAGTCCCTAATTACTAAAAAGTTAAATGTCTCATAATTAAAATCTGCTTCTTTTAGTGATCAATAAAAGCAATGTAACATTACACAGTTCTTTAAAATGTGCATTTTATGATTTGTTATTTCTCACATAGTTGTCTAAATGATGTTCCATTTAATATAGTACATGTCAACTTCCAGGCTAAACTATTCTATTAGTATACTCTACAGTGACATAAGTTCACATTTTACTACACTGACAGCCCAATCCTAAGCTGTACTGGCGCAGAAGTGTTGCATGGTCTCTGTTGTATCAGTTCAGGAGCAGGCTGGACTTCTCCTCAGGGTAAGAGGATATTTTTTCTCTTACCCTGAGTAATGCCCCAGCCTGCCCAATGGGGCTTCTCAGATCTGTGCCAGCTATATAGCTGGAGCAAGTCCAAGTAGCCCCATGTTGGGTGTTCAGACTCGGGAGAGAGGACAGGATATAGCAGAGGCCTGCTCTGTCAATCCTGCTCCATCTTAGGCCTGATCCACCCCTGTTCCACCCAACCCTGCAGAGAAACGCCCCCTCCCTGCCTCTGATCCACCCTCCCAGTGCCCTTCTGCCACCCAAGTGCAACTCTTACCTCCACCAACAGCTGTCCATTGGATGCAGTGGAGATGCAGGCCTCCCTGCTGGTGCTTACTCTTCAGGTGCCACAAACGCACTTTACAGCATGTGTACAGAGGCTTGTTTGGACTATATTCTGAGTGACAAACTCAGTGGCATGCCTGGCGCGGGTCCAGGGGACCATGTGGTTCTGGGCAGTAGATGGGTAGGAGCGCCAGCTGCCTCCCCCCTGGGGGCATTCTGAGGGCTGGAGTGGCTGCATGCGCCCCAACCCTCAGAAGACCTTCTGGAGGCCTAAAATTGTCACCTCAGGTTTTTGGTCAAAAACAAGAAGGCCTTCTGAGGGTCAGGGGCATCCGCTTCTTCAGCCCTCAGAACACTTCCACAGGGGAGGCAGCAGGTGTGGGAGACTGTGGCACTTCCAGATGGGGAATGGTACCCCTGGAGTTGTGCCTCTGGGCGTAATAGTGGCGAGGAATGCCACTGACTTCACTAGTACAATTATCAGCACAATTCATTCCAACTTTTATTGACCTGACATATCATACAACTGCGCTGCAAGGAACTTTTCAGAAGCAGGAACTGTTAACAAAAACATATCTGAGATGCAAAATGAAGTATGCCATACCTTATTATTTCCGTAGGCCATATCCATGGCTTCCAAAGACAAGGAGCAAAGAGCATTTATTAAATGATGTAATGAAACATCATCTAGGTACCTGGGAGTGGGGGGGGAGATCAGTTGTTAAAACTATTGCTCTGAGAGCAAAGAAACAAATGTTTAAATTGTGAAGTCATTTATCTTACTGTGAGCTTTCAAACAGCCTGGAGAGTATGTTGGAGATAACTGGTAAATCAGTCATAACAGCTGTAGTTAGAACCTAAAAGAGACAATTTTATTCTGTAAGAGAATTCATTAAAGCCCCACAAATATATAATGTGTTACTATTTTATTATACATTTGTTTAAATTATAATTATTATATTATAGGAAATATATTCTTACTGTGCTGGGTCCTTCTACTGCTCTCCCAGGCTTTAAAGCACCTCCAACACCAGGTTTTAAGCCAAGAATCCATACAAGGTGCTGAAATGCAAAAGTATAATTTTTTAGCTGAAATATTTTACTTTCATCTATGTGCTTAGATCATGTAAGGCAAGGATTTCTTTCCTTAGGTTTGTATTTTTGAGATAAAACAGTATTGTAGCTTCATATTTCAAGCTAAAAAGCTCTGTGTGAAACAAGATAGATCACTCACACCTTCATATAGCCTTTTCCAGGTGTTCTGTGGATGTCTTTAAGCCCAGACATCTAAGGCACTGGGCTATTCCCATGAAAGTTATCAGTATAACTCACAGCTATAGAAGGATAAGAAGCTAGAAGTTTGTTAGCCATAGTCCTGACCATGTTTGTGCACTCAAGGCTACAGAAAACTAGCATGTTCAGCAGTTTGAGCAATATAATAATGTGGGATAGACTTGCGACATGGGAAGAATTTCATTGCTGAAACTGAAGTGCTCTAGCAGTGCAATAAATATAAATAATGTGCAAGTCAATGAAAGAGAAAGCATTACCTGTTACTCACCTGTAGAGTAGCCAAGACAAGTTGCCATGATGTACCAAGAATAGCTCCATGACAATGAGCTAAGCTGAGTAATGTCCTCATGCACTGTATATTCTTAGATGTTAGCTAAGAGAACATTTAAACAGAATTTAAAAGCAAAATATAAATATATCTAACAATAGTTGTGAATTCCAAAAAAGTGAATAGCAAGTACAATTGCTGACAAAAACCACAATTTTGCAATCTGTTCTCAGTATAAAGGAGTGTTTATTCCAAGCATAATATATTTTAAACCACAGCAATTGATAGAACCCCAAATCAGTACAGAATATGGGCAGGCCAGATAATTTTTAATTCACTCAATCCTTTCAAAGTTCTCAAACCTGGCTTTAGGAAGCAAAATCATGAATACTAGGGCTAGCTTACTTCATTTCAGATTGGAAATAGGAAAAGGTGCCTCAGCTCTTACTGAAGGCCAGGGAAACACAAGGTCACTGGGATGGTCCCAATCCAATGAAGGTGGAGCTCAACAAATGCCCAGAAGGTGGTCCCCCACCACTATAGTAAAATGGATAAAAAAAAGAAGCCTGACCAGCCAGTAAAGTGCAACTTTTACAAGTGAAAGTCTTGTAAAGCTAAGTGGGTCCTGATAGAGTGCCATTTTAAAAAGTGGGTCCTGGTGCGAAAGAGTTTGAGAACCACTGGTATACGGCAGAGGTTCCCAAACTCTCCCAGAGAGTTTGAGAACCACAAAGTCTTTGCTGTAGGCAGCAGGGACGGGGGGAAGGCAGAGACATGATGCTCAGCATCAAGCCTCTGATCTGGGCGCAAGGGAACGCTGCCACTCACCCCTGCCTGCGCCAGCCTCAGCAGGGCTCCCCATGCAGTGCAGAGCCCTCCAGAAGACAATCGCTTCCTGTTTCACAATCGCAAAATGTTCTGGAGGGCTCTGCACTGCGTGGGGAGCCCTGCTGAGGCTGGTGCTGGGCTCCCCCAATCACGGGAGGCTGCTGCAGGCAGGGGTGAGTGGCAGTGCGCCCCTGTGCCCAGATCAGAGGTGCGATGCTGTGTATCTGCCCAGGGCTCTCCGGCTGGGGCGTCGCGACGCCCAGACTAAAAACCACTGGTATAGGGAATTGTTTTTTTGGGAGAAATAAACAGATTTAGGGCAGTGGTCTTCAACCTTTTTCATATCATGACCTCAGTAAATGAATGAATGAATGAAGTATGAGCTTGGGGACCCACCACTGATCCTGCTCCCCTCCTGGGATCCAATTTGCAAACTCCCTGCCCTACCCGCTCCCACCCCGCCTGCCCTGATTCACCCTTCCTCTTTTCCCCCCACCTCTTCACAACAATCCTGTGAGGTAGCAGCCTGAGCAGGGCAAGACAGTGAGAAACTACCATTCTAAAACTACTTTTACATTTTACCTATGTAACACAGCTTTGAGTTTATTCTTCACTGAGGACACAATCCTAACCAGGTCTACTCAGAAGTAAGCCCCATTTTGTTCAATGGGGCTTACTCTCAGGAAAGTGTGGTTAGCACTGCAGCCTGAATTGCACTGAGAGAAAGATTGCTCCTTTTGTATTAACATCTTTGGAGATTATTTTTCCTGTTGGTGGTATAATATAGTTGGATACACTGAAACAAAAAATGAGCCTTTATGATAGACACACAGTGAGTTTAGACAGCAAGGAGCTGGGATTTTGGATTAAGATTGCATGGGTTCTTATTTGCTAGAAATAAGTACAAATGATATTGGTTGGATTTTTCAAATTTCTAGAATGAAAACATAACATTTTATTTAGCATAATGAACCAATGGCAGTGAAAAAATTTTTTTTAAAAGGGTTCAGTTTTTCAATAAGTTCAGCTGTATGCTTAAAAGTACAATATTCACATACCAAAGCAATTTCAATTTGGGTTCTTGGGGTAGTTTCAATGTTTGCTCAAAGCCAGGAGTTCTGCATCCACTGAAGAGACCATCGTGAGGAAAGGCTGCGTGAATAATGTTTTGAAAAACCCCAGAACCTGTGGATTGTGATCCTAATGGGGTTGCAAAGCCTCATTTCAGGGGTTATGGCAACCTTTCAAAGCCTGTGCAAGAGAGGGCTTGGGTCCAATCCAATAATGGTGCTGCCTTATCAAAATGGAGTTCTTGATATACTGTAATCCTGCACAATCACTTTCCTTAAGAACATAAGAACAGCCCCGCTGGATCAGGCCATAGGCCCATCTAGTCCAGCTTCCTGTATCTCTCAGTGGCCCACCAAATGCCCCAGGGAGCACACCAGACAACAAGAGAGCTGCAACTTGGTGCCCTCCTTTGCATCTGGCATTCTGACGTAGCCTATTTCTAAAATCAGGAGGTTGCACACACACATCATGGCTTATAATCCATGATGGACATTTTCCTCCAGAAATCTGTCCTTCTTAACTTTTGATGGACATTCAGATTCATAGTATGAACTAGTAAGGTGTTATAGCAGAAGATGATACCAAAGCAATTAATGAAAAGAAAATGCTTATGCAACACAGAATCAGCAACTATAGCACTACTATGCCAAGCACCAATAGAAAATAACTATCCACTGCACAAGCAACGTACAATGAAGACAGAGAAGAAAAATTTAAAATCCAGAACAGAAAAATGGGCTTACTTTTCAAAACAAGAAAAGGAAAGGAGGAACAGTAACCCAGATCACAACGAATGGGGTTTTTCAAGGCAGAAGAAAGAATCCCACTGCCATGATAAAACATATCTCAAGGCAGCGGAAAGTAAAAGTCAGAGAGGTTGCCACTTACCTCAGGGAACTCTTAAGTGGCAGAACTAGACTCATATGAAGGGCTCTATCCAGTGAGCATAAAAGGAAACTCTTGACAAGGCCCCCAATCTACTGGTAGTATCATAAAGTGTTTGGTGAAAGACATTTGGCAGGGAGGAGCCAAAGCAATAAGTAACTAATTTGGTAGCAAGCTCTAAAGTTTCTCCCAACAAGAAAAGTTTCATGACTGGCATTCTGGCTGCCAAGCCCATATCCTTCCTGCTGGCAGGGTACCTGAAGAACTAGGTGAGTAGATGGGCTCCCCCTTCTTTGCATGCAGGAAACTGGAGGGAGAGGAAGGAAAGGAAGCTGGTGCAAATTTTGTTTCTGCTGGGTGGCTGTTCCTCTTAGCAGACTGGTGAAAAAGGAAAACTGAAGGGGAAAACATGGATAAGGCAGCTTGACAAAAATGGTATAAAGAAGAGAAGCAGCAGACAAGCACACATGTGTAAGTCTAAGTTCACAAGCCAGGCTGATAATCGATTTAGCACTGGTTCCCAACATTAGATCACATTCTAGCATAGCCATGCAACAGGATCTAGGACAGCACTATGCAAACAAACAGAAACAGGTTAGATTCTTGAAGGGTGGAGAAGGCAGGGGGTACTCGAATGTAGCCCCCATTTTTTTCCATATAAGTGAGTGGCAAGTAAAGAGCTGCACTTATGAACAAAGTTGAAAATTGCTACAATTCAGACCTGAGGTACTTTTCCATCTCTGCCAAGAAGAACATTCCTAATGTCCTGTATCAGTGGGGAGAGAGAATTACATATGCAATTCTATGTATATTTACTCAGAAGCCCTGCTATTTTCCATGGGGCTTACTCCTTAATAAGTGTGCTTAAGATTATAGTCTGGATCTTTATTAATAACACACATTTTGCTTCCTTTGGTAACATTTGTTACACCAATTCCTGGGTATATTTAGGGTGCTGTAGGAAGCCTACACCATGGCTTTCTCATGAGGAAGCTGCTTGAACCATTCACTACTGATGCTATACTATATCTCCAAAACTAGACGTGATAGGGCAAAACGGATGCCATTTTTGGAATTGGCACCCCGAATTCATATCAAACCACCATAAAGTTTTGGAAAAACTTTTCTGACTCTCAGTTTTGTAGGCCTGTGTAATCTGCAATATCGGGACGCTATTAACAGATATTCATGGGAGTTAAATGTATGACGTGGTTGCATCGCTGCTCATAAAGTTATAGATACCTGCAAATTCTTTCAGAGCATCTCTGTTCTCAGAGTGCTTCTTTAAAGTTGAAAAATGGGGATTAATGTTTTCAATATAACAAATTGAAGACAACTTTACAAATATGGGTGACCACGGTAGACATGAATTCAAATGTAGATCTAGCAGTCAATTTCACTTTTCCTTCAATGTACATAATTTGGCCTAAAGCAGTGGTTCTCACATTCAGCACCGGGACCCACTTTTTAGAATAAGAATCTGTCAGGACCCACCTGAAGTGATGTCATGACCAGAAGTGATATCATCAAGTAGGAAAATTTTTCACAATCCTAGGCTGTAATCCTACTCAAACGTACCTAGGAGTAAGTCCCATTGACTATCATTTGTTAAAAACATATACAGAGTAGCCTGTTAAAAGTACATATCTGTAACATTTTCCCAAATGCAGTCACATACCATGGTAGCATCAAGTCCAATATATTAAAAATAAAATACTGAAATGAATGGGGACCCACCTGAAATTGGCTCACAACCCACCTAGTGGGTCCCGACCCAGTGTGAGAAACACTGGCATAGAGTATGCATTTTAAATCCTCCTGCTGCTGGATAATGATCTCTGGGTGTATACGTGGGTGTATACATGTGTATGTGTATATTAACTTATGCCCCAACTTACTAGGTGGGATACTGGGATTGTGTGAGTGGTGATGAGGAAGTGGTTGAGGTTGCAGCTCTTAGCCAGGAAGCAAAAAGAATCTTGACCATCTGGTAATGCGACACCATAGGAGCTCCAACTAATCAGAGTGAAGTAGGGCCTGAGGCACTGATCAGAGGAAAAGTTCCCTTCCCACTGATCATTACCATGGTTACATAGTTCTCTCTCTCCCTCACACACGCGCGCACACACACACAGGCTGGGCTCCAAATAGCTCAATTAATTTACTTTGTTAGCTATACTGTTTATCATTATGGCCTTCTACTTATTGCCACAATATGCTCCTGGGATTGGTGCTGAAGGTAATGGGCAGGGACCAGAGGAACAGCAGTTCACTTCCCTGCATCTCTGAGGGGAGGGGTAATTCCTTAAAAGACCTTTGGATAGCATCCCAGAGGCTAGCTCATGGGTTCTCTCACCTCCGACAGTCGGTATGAGGTTTAATCATGATGGCAGCACTTCAAGATGGTAGCCCTTCAAACTCTGCCTGCCAATCCTGATCTTTTCAACAGTCAGACTGAGATAACACCACCAGTACTCAGGTTGGCAGTTTCATAGTATCAGCAGTTGGACTAGCAATTCCATGGGATTCCTGCCCTTACATATGCCAAAACTGTGCAGCTTTGCCAACAGAAAGCTAGAATAGCAAGAAAGTTGGCCTGCTGTGGTCCTCATCAATGTGTCAAATGGCTTCTTTCTCCCGCCCTCTCGCTCCCCCCTCAACACCTTTGCCACAACCTTCCCATTACAGCTCTATTTCATGCTCACTCTAGGGTCCCTGCTGTGTTACTGGGGAAGGAAAACGGCATATGGCTTTTAAGCTAAGAGTGAATACAATGAAATTATAACTTCATGCATATACAGGAGTGACTCAAGAGAAAATGCATCCCTGGTTTTTGTCCCCCCAAACCTGCCACGAACACACCCTACCACTACTTTTGCAACTGCTGCCGATACCTCTTCCTCCTTCTCATCCATCTGGCTGTTTAGGAAAGCAACAGGGCAAACAACGAAAGGAGAGGGAAGCAAGATGACCTGAAACTCACCTCATGCTATTTAATTTGAGCTCCAATGTTACCTCCTTCCTCTACTCCATCCTGTTTGAAATAAACAGGATGAGTAGAGCATGAGGGAAGAAGGTAGCACCAGAGCTCAAGATAAGCAGGTGGGTGGGGGGCTTGAATTGCTGCACTCCACCTCTCCTTGCCCATGAGGTTGCTTTTCTAAGCAGCTGATGAGCAAGGTGAGCAAGAAGGGGGGCAAGGAGGTGGCAGCAGTAGCAGTTCCCCCCCTCCAATGGTCATGAAGAGATGGATAGCCACTGTTCCTCTTCCTGTTGGCTCTTAGTGAGCATGAATAGTACAGGAAAGCTGACTGAAGAGGTTCAGTGAGCAGTGGCTGGAGGGGGAAGGCAAATGCAGGTGCGGGACATCCCTTGTCAGTTTGCCATCACCCCTAACTTGCCATTCAAAATTACTATTTCGATTGGCCTCGTCACTAGGGTGGCCCTGTGCATATGAATAAATAAGTGACAGTTTCTAATTTGTAAACAAGGCTATTAAACCAAAAAGACATTTTGTTTTTCCCCGAGAGATGCCAACGTTTCTGATACCTGATTCGACCATGCTACTATGCCTCATACAGAGGTGTATTTTCTTATCTTAGGTTTATAAAAAGGAATTACTATTATGATCACTGTCACCAACAGGACATTCAAATGAAGAAAGCATTTTATGGGAGACAGAACTTTGAGATCTGTACATTTTAAGTGTTCATATGGCTTTTCTCCAGCACTCTGCAAATAATGATTTAACAAATGCAAAGATCACAAATCAACCAGTGACTGGATGAGATCATGACTATCACACATTCTGAATGATAAAAAGTACTATATAAATTATTAACACACTAGGAATAGCTCTTTAGTCAAACATGGAAGACGGAGTCATGTTATCATGTCAGCCATGGTTTACTTATGAAAAAACCCTCACATCTAAGAACAACCAAATAGGAAAAGGATATTTACAAATTATATTTTACCATTACTGTTCCCTGTGGTTGAAGAGCTAGTGGTTGTCCTACTGCAACAACTTGCTGATGAGACTCGCTTGATGGACTGATCATCTGAACGTTCTGCCCTTGAATGGAATATGCTAGAGAACAAAAGAATAACCCTTACATGCGAAACAGTATAAATGTAACAAAATGAACAGGGCACCAAGCTTAAATAAATATGGCTGCATATACAAGCACTGACAATGAATTAATTTTAGTACGTGTAGTAGAACAACATTAGAAATGAACAGGTCTTAAAAGATGAAATTTGCAGTTAATTTCACTCACTCTAAATATTATCAGTCCATTAAAAAAATTCCACCAATTTATGAAAAAAAAAGAACAAAACAAAAACATCATATTGTAAGAAACTCGGGCACCTTAGAAAAAATATCTTACATAACTTAAGAAATAACTTCATATTGCTTTGAGTAACAAACTAGTTATTTGTCTGTCAGGTGTTATTTTTACACAAAAAAACAGAACTTCCACAAGATTTTATAAAAAGTTTTATAAAGTTTATGAAGATAGTTCAGTTTATCACTTGATGAATGGAAATGCAAGGTTTGACAGAAGCCTGTGACAGGGATTCTAACTTTAAAGAAAGGATCGGGATCTTTTCAAATTACTCTGGATAGAAATAAAGACAAGGATTATCGTACTAGGTTATGGTTCATTGAATATACTGTACTGCCATGGTTTTATATACAATTCATGTTAAATAAGTATCTGGAAAAGTAAAACATTCTAAAATTTTGGTGAAGGTCTATGAATAGGGACTATATTTGAATATATTTGTGCTTCTAACAAAAAGTAGAAAACTACATTATGTCCTTACATTTACTGGAAAGAGCAGCTGTGGTGGTATTCAGCACAGTCAGGGCGTAGTGTGGAGGCAGTGAGCCTTTGCAAATGGCAGTAATAAAGGCATCTCTTGATGTAACAAGACCTAATTTTCCACACAGTGCCGCCATGGTCAGTTCAGCTTTTAAAATATTTTCTGTGGCAGCTTCATCGGTGCTGAAATACAAAGGGGAAAAAACCCACATACATATTAGAAGTAGTTGACAAAAATAAAATAAAATAAAAAAAACACAAAAGCCAATAAACGTACATTTAAAGCCAGTAGCATTTTTTAAGAACACAGAGATGGTGCCTTGGGTACCCACAAAGGATCAGTTCTCAGACCCCCGTGGATAACGACAACCGCACCTTTCAGCACTTTTAAAACCTCTGAAAGTTACTACAGCATAGCTCCAGTCGCCTCCAAAGGGTTTTCTGAAGCCCGCAGAGGTTGTGTGTGGCCACCCGTGGCCTCTGCAGGCTTCAGAATGGCCCTGGACTGCAAAAAAAAAAAAAAAAAAAAAAAAAGACTTCCAGTTTTCTGACATTTTTCCCCCTTATAAGATGCTCTGAGACCTGGGAAAGTCCAAGGGAAACTGGAAGTCTCTTTTTTGCACTCCAGGGCCTTTGGATGGTTCAGGTTGGTCCAAGTTGAGCCAGATCCGTGAATGGAAAATATGCAGATACGTAGTTTTAAACTACAGGTTGAGCCTATGTGCTTCAAAGGTATAGGATAGGATTATTTTCCAGGTTGTTTCTACCATAATGTAAGCAGGTTTAATTGCATGAAGAAAAGATTTTTCATAAAATTCAATACTAAAACTACAAATCGCTTACGTATCATAGTTCTTGGTATTAAACATGACACCACATGGAAATAGTTGTATTTAAAAAACATTTTCATATCCTGATAATGGCATTCAAGGCAGCTTACAACATTAAAAATACACAAAAGTAGTAAAACAATAAAATATTAACAAGCAATTAAACAATAAAACAAGACAAAACTATCTGGATAGAATAGAGAGGGTATGAGACACCTTCGTAATTGGTAAAATTACTGCTACATGGTGTCTGATCTTCTATACTTCTATCCAGAATCATAAACACCGTCCTCTGCAATTATGTCTGTCTGGTCCATGGGAACTGCGCTATCCCAGCCTTCAGAGTATTTATTTTACAGATTCTAAAAGTTGATTCTAACTCACTACAAATGAGAACACTGCCTCTGAACAATAAAACCAAAGGGTAAGTGGACTGAATACCTTGCATCCAGAAGTAATGACAGTGCTGCAAGGAGACCGCACCAACATGCATTCACCATTTCTTCCCAAACAGCTCTGCTAACTTGGAGAAACAAGTTTACAATGCAGTTAATAACACTTCTCAATTGGAACATAAACAATTCACCTTTTGATGGGTTTATTGTTCTGTTTTAATATATGGCACATTGCAGTGATATGATCTCAGAATCCGCTGACACATCAACATCTTATTATAATACCCATCCTCACACATTAATATCTTTTAAAATAGGAAAATTCTAGTAAGATGGAACAAAACAGACCACAGGTCTGATTGGATCACGTGGAAGAATTTTATTTCCCTAAGCTTCAAAGTCTAGTCTGGGTGACCCCTCTGTCTCCAAAGGGGTACACACCCATCATTAATGTGAATCACTTTGACCTTTCCAGGTACTCAGGATCATTTTTTAAAATCTGATTTTAGGCTTGTGAAAAGTTCAGAGGGTCAACTTTCCACTTGATTTTTTTCAGACAGTTAGATCCATGCTTTCAAAGAAAAATATGAGACAGAAGTGACTGCTTCAAGGGTTGGTCTTTTTTTTTTTGCCATGCCTAGTTCTACACTTCCCCACTGACCCCCCCCCCCCACAAAATTATGCTTTAAAATTGGGCGTTTTGTTTAAGTCTGGGTCTACCCTTTGTACTACAGTTGAATTGAAGTCTTTCAGAGAAAGATAAACTCGTGCATTCAGCTGTCAACGATAATGTTGCATTCACACAACACTGGGAGTAGTCCAGCAAATCAAGTTAATGGTTTTTCCTATGGTTACATTTTAGCAACTTCAGAGTTCTTGTTGTCCTAAAACATTCACAAGATTTATCTTGACAGCAAGTTCATTACAGCTACATTGAACAAAGGCAAAGTGTCTGGCCTGCTTGGCCAAGACTGTTTTCCAAGCCTTCATTAAGCCCTTCAGGTAATGACAGGTGATGGAAAGATCAGCTAACTAAATCAAATAGCTGCTAATTGCTCTGCAAAAAGTTCAGCTCTTGCAGTTTTCAAGGCTTCTGTAGCTTGTGGGTCTTATTCTTTCAGTAAGCCAATAGCCCTACTACGACACCCTATTTTCCTCATTGTTGCATAAAGTTATTCACGTGCTGCTTGAGAAGTGAAGAAAAACCCAGAGCTCATCATCAGGCAAAAATATCTGAACCTGTTTGCATGTATGTATGCAGCCTTAACCTCAATTGTGCATTAATATGTACCTGCTTCTTTATCACTTTGGTCAGATGCAGAATGAAAATCTTGCAAGTCCGAAGATTGTGTTGGTGAAGTTTGTGCATCAGTTGTTATAGCTTGATGGTCTATTTCAACCTGTCCTAATTCTTCTTCAATCATATTAGTGATACCACGGACAAGATCCAGTAAACAATGGAATGCTACAGACATTGCGTAGCCTTCAGGAATTGTAGGTGGTTCAACCTTGTCCAACATTTCTAAACTGAGAGATTAAAAAAATTATAAGGAAGTGGAAGAAATAAACACTTACTACCTATTGTTTATTTACTGAAATAATATCAGTGGATTTATTTATGTTGCTGCAACACACAATACACAGTAATGTTCAAAAGAGAAACAAAATTATATACAGTTCAAGTGAATGGGAAAATGAATTTAACTAGATTTGTCCTATGTCCCTCATCGTCAAATCTGAGAAGGGGAAAAAAAGTTTCTTAGGACCCAATCCCATCTGGACCTACCCCGGCACTGAACTCCAGCGCCAGTGCTGGGTGTCGTAAACTGAAGAATCCTGTCCTCTGTGTAAGGCTGCAAAGCCTGACAGGGAGGTGCTCCATTCTGCACCGGCAAAACAGCTGGCACAGACTCTAATAATAATAATAATAATAATAATAATAATAATAATAATAATAATAATAATAATAATAATACAGGTAATATACCGCCTTTCTTGGTTGTCAGATTTCTCCTCAGACTTTAATTCAAGGCGGTTTACATAGGCAGGCTATACTAAATCCCAATAGGGATTTTTAATTGAAGAAGGTTCTGTCTTTCAAGAACCACAACATTTCAGATGGATCTTTTATGATCTGGTATCACATTGAGTTCTCCTCCAGGAAAGGGGACTTTTGTCCCCTTCCCCAAGTAGGAGCGCAGGCCCCACAATGGGGCTACTCATTCACATTAACGAGTTTAGAAATGATTATTTTACTTACTAGGTAGCTTTAGCACTGCCCTGCGCTGACACACTGAGAATAGGTATCCAGATACCTCTATATTCAAAAGCAGGTAATACAGTTACGCCTCCGCCCATTCCAAGCATTCCTGGATTAGTCTGTGCTGAGGCTGTACTGCCAGGCACACCACCTCCTATAATGTAAACAAAATTAGCCACATGCTTAATTTAGTTTATCATTACATCTTATTACATCACAAGACAACATGGATAAATGGGCAGACAAACCCAAACCATTTCCTGCCATCCTTCGAATGCCCTCTGCTGGCTAACCTATTGTAGTGTGTTTGTATCTGATCAAAGGCTAGACTCTACAAAATGCAAGACACTTTAAATACAGTATAAAAGTGAGATTCCCATCTCAATTCAGAATGAGCTGTCCTAAATCAAGCTAATTCGTATTGGATTAGGATCCTGTACAAATTATGTTACTTTAAAATTTGCATAATGCCTCATTATGCTCTTGATCTCATCTTCAGGAAGATGAAGACTGGCTCTTAACTCCTTGCCACTGTCCTCACACCTTTACCATTCCCCAAAACTTACCTTTAGCAGCAGCTGGTGCAGGGGGTGCTCTCTGTATCTTCATTAGGTCCCAAAGATTCACCAGCAGGAATTTCCAAGGACTAAGATCCCTAGGGATTACAATTTATGCTGTATAGTTCCCTACTGGTAAGGCTTTAAGCCTTAAAGAAGGCCTGCGGAGCAGCCGTCCCCTTTGCTGCTGCTTGGGTAAATGAAAAAGTGAAAGAGAAAACAGAAGCCTATATTGGGTCCAGCTAACCTATGAGACTAAGTTCTAGCTAGTTTGCTCTAATTGCAAGCAATTCACTATGCCCCATCCCAACCTTCCCTTTCAAAACTCTTCTGAGGTATTCTCTCCATCACGCCATCCCTCAATCTTTCTGTCAACACGTCCATTTCGACAATCTCGTATAGTTTCTCAATCCACATCCCTATACCAGGAATTTCTGAATTCTTCCATAACCCGGCATAGACCAATCTTGCTGCAATGATCACGTATAACAAAGTGTGTTTGAAATCATTATTATATCCTTCAGGGAAGATATTCAATAGAAACAATTCTGGAGAATACAGAGATTGTGGAACCCATTATACGAATGGTTAGATAAACGATTATGAAATATTGATTGAAGAGATGATAATTATAGAAATAAGACAGTATTGGCTGCAGTTCTGTGATTCCCTAGTGTTTTTCCCTTTGTATTACCCTGAATATATATGTGATTTTCCCTGTACCCATGCCTTAAATCAAATCAAATATTAAAACAAAAAACAAAAAAACAAAAAAAAAACTCTTCTCAGGTGACTTGCAGTAGGAAGAATTAAAGCACATGTGCAGTCCAGTCTGACACAGACTTTTCTTGTTCAAACTTGTTTAAATCTTTGATGGCTACTTAAATCAGGAAATTTGATTAAAATATATTCAAGCTTCCTATTTATGGAAACAGGTGTGACTTCTAAGAAAAAATTATGGACGAAGTGATTTGAAACAATACAAGCATGTGTTTACCTGCTTGGTTGGTTGTAGCCAATGCATTTCCTGCACTTGGTACAAGAAACAGCGACTGAATAAATGATCCGAGAGCATTCACAATGTCACGGAACACCTTGGTTGAATGCAGCTTCATATCATATGATTGGCAGAAGGACCTGTTTGAACAGAGTAAAAATAAAATTTATCAGTGCTTCTCAAGTCTACGCAGTCATTCTCAAAAGGAAACCTATAAATTAGTTTAATTCTGCAATTTTTTACAAAATAAAACTTTACCTCATTTGGTACATCAACTATCACAGTCACACTACCTTAACAGTTGAGGCTGCACACAAAGTCTGTGTATAGATTCTACTGCAACAGCTCGGAGCCATTGAGGTTTGTCTGCATCCAGAAACTTCACAAGCAACGACAGAAAAATCTCACATTCAGTTACCTAAACATACAAAAAATCCTTATTACAGTTCTAAACGAGACATTTCCCCCCTCAAATTACTATGTTGCTATCAACCTATTTAACCCAGGATTAGTCTAGTGATCAAAGTGTTGCCCCTTTACTAAAACCATATATAGCTTTGACATGACAGACAATTCTAGAACATGATCCTAGAACAGTGGTTCCCAAACTTTTTAGTGTTGCAACCCACCTTATTCTCTGCGGAGGATCGCAACACAAAGCTCTCTATAGTGCTGCAATACCTTATTGGGAGCCCCTGGAGGCTGCTTACGGGTCTTGCCAGGCTGGCTATCCACCCAATTGGCCTCTGCAGGCCCCAGAATGTTCCACAGTTATGCCTGGAAGCAAAATGGAAGTCATGTACACAGGGCATTCTGGGCGTGCACAGACAAATGAAGTGGGTCACTGGCCTGACGCGACATATAAGCAGCTTCCAGGGGCTCCCAATAAGGCACTGTGATGCTACATTGAGCATCATATTGCAGCCCAAAGCACAGGGTCACAATTCACAGTTTGGGAAATGCTGACCTAGAAACACAGTCACTCTTTAAGGTTATTACTGAAGAAGTTGTTTTCATCCTAACTAGCGTGTGAACAGAGAGAGAGAGAGAGAGAGAGCCTTATCACCTTTTTGAAAGTAAAAGTTTTGGGAGATTTGGGGCCCAATCATATCTAGCTTTGCAGGGCCAATGGAGATGCAATGCTCTGCATTGTTCCATTACCTTTAGGAGGCCTCCATGGCTGCTCCCCCACTGCAGGATGCAGCATGCACCCCACTGTCATGGTTGCATTGGTGCTGGAAAGTTGGATAGGATTGCGCCATAAACTGTGTCTGCACTGTCACCTCCCTGCTAAGAGTATCAGTGATTTTGATTTTCTGTTTAACTGGTAACGGTTTATGTGCTGACATGATTATCAACTGCTGACATGGCTAACAACTGCTCCTGTTGCCAGATCAGGGCATGTGTGGCTGAAGGAAAGGATGGCAAATACATTTTTCTCCTTGAAAATGATTCCAAAAATTCAAATTGTCCAGAATGCAGTAACATAGATGTCAATCAGTGCCGACAGCTTGGATCATATAACCCTGGTACTAACAGTCAATGCTTAGTTTCTAGGCCAAGCTAAGGATTCTGCTGCAAATCTTAAATGCAAAAGTTTTCTCTGACTAATACACCTCAGAAAATACCTCATCATGAGAACTAAGAAAAGCCCTGCTGGATCAGACCAAAGGCCCATCTACTCCTGCTTCCTGTATTTCACAGTGGCTCATCAGATGCCTCAGGGACTACACAAGACAACAAGATACCTATATCCTGTTGTCAGTCCCTTGCATCTGGCATGTCAGAGATAGCCTACTTCTAAAACCAGCAGGTTGTGTATACCCATGATGGTTTGTAACCTGTGATGGACATGTGATTAACATCTCTGAATTTTGTGATCTTCAGATGGGATACTATCAGGAACTGGGTCTTCTGCACCTCAACACCTTTCATATGCAATGCTTTCTTGTACAGAGTCTGCAGAGCTAGATCCTTTCCTTTCAGAAAACCAGTAGAACCCACCCTGGCAATCTTTTGGAACACAAATTCAGCTCTTTCCAACTACGTGGGTTACAGACTATATGTATTGTATTTGTAATGTTTTATAAAATTTTTGTAAGCCACCTTTTGAGCTCTTTAGGTGGAGAGGTGAAATCAAAATGGAAAAACAAGCAATAAAAAGATGCAATACACAATGGACTCCATGAACCGTGAGCTGCAAAGACAGCCTAGTAAATACAACAGGTCAATTATCTTGCTATAGAAGAGGAATCAGAGAATCTAAGCAGGGAATCTAATTACATAGGCATCTGTTCACATCAGCACAACTCAATCATAAAAATAGTAAGGAATGGTATAAGCACACAGACTTAAAAAAATAAATATTGCAAATTCCTTAAAGCCTAGGATGGGGATACTTCAAGAACTGTCTTTTCCCGTATTAAGTCTGCCTATCAGTTAATCTCCTCATGTCCTTCTCCGAATTCCTCCATCTTCAGAAATTAGACAGTTGGAGAGAGGCTCTATATCTTGGAGGCACCTGAGATACTAAGGGAAGTCCCTCCCTAGAGAATTTGCCTGGAGACATCATTATTGCCACTTATGCAATATGCAAGTGACAATTATATTCTCACATAATACCAGAACCAGGGGACATCCACTAAAATTGAGTGTTGGGCGGGTTAGGACAGACAAAAGAAAATATTTCTTTACTCAGCGTGTGGTCGGTCTGTGGAACTCCTTGCCACAGGATGTGGTGATGGCGTCTAGCCTAGACGCCTTTAAAAGGGGATTGGACAAGTTTCTGGAGGAAAAATCCATTATGGGGTACAAGCCATGATGTGTATGCGCAACCTCCTGATTTTAGAAATGGGTTATGTCAGAATGCCAGATGCAAGGGAGGGCACCAGGATGAGGTCTCTTGTTATCTGGTGTGCTCCCTGGGGCATTTGGTGGGCCGCTGTGAGATACAGGAAGCTGGACTAGATGGGCCTATGGCCTGATCCAGTGGGACTGTTCTTATGCATAGTCTGTAATGCTTTCTCAAGCTTTAAATAAACAACAATGGCTTTTGTGTCTTTTAATGAGCCTGCTGGTTTTCTACTGTCGGCTGCTTTTGTCTAAAAGAGATACACATTATTTGTTTTAGGATGTTTTATTGATAGCTACTATAAGCTACCTTAATATTGTTAAGTGTAAGTTCAAATAAACTAACATTCAGCATATAGAATACAAATAGAGCAATATCATAGCATGATGCAAACAACATTAAAGGTGTATCCTGTGAACAACACTGGTACTAAACGGCATTCTTACCAGCAAGCTATAAAACTGCTTGATAAGAACGGAAACTACTCTCAAGAGGCGCATGCAGATAGGAAAATAAGGTTTTTCCACTGGTGCTGGTGAAGATGACGTGCTGGAGCCTTGTCGAAATTTGATATTTGGAGAGAAGAGTTTTATCACAAGTGGACAAACTCTTTCTTTAAGGAGGAAACTGAATTCTTGATGCTGCAAAATAAAAACAGGCAATGTTAGTACTATATAAAGTGCAGATACAGGTGGTCACCTGTATTCAAGTGGGATAGGATGCTGCTGCTACTGAGGATACCAGAAACCATGAATAATAGTGAAACTACATGAAAGAGTTAATAATTCCCCCCACCCCATTCACACAGTCATCTTTGTCCAATTGTAGGACCCCCGTCAGCGTCTCTCTGTCTCTGGGTTGCCTGCAAACACTAACAGGAAGAAGGAAGAGCTAACAGGAAGAGAGTTGGGGGGCTGAAAACAATGTAACGGTTAGCACTGCATTGTTTTCAGCTCTTAAACCCACTTCAGTGAGCTCTTCCTGTTAGTGTTTGCAGGCAGCAAAGAGACAGAGAAGAAAGCGATAAGAGGGCTGCAATAAGACAAAGATAAGTCATTTGAGCAACTAGGGAGAAATTTGTGAACAGCAATTAATTGAAACTGTGGACACACGACCCATGGATACAGGGGGATACCTGTACACAAAAAATATACATAATTTTTCAGCTTCCACCAGAGTAGATATGTCTAACACATATCAGGTCTAATTTATCTAATGAACACTGAAGTTACCAGAAAAGCAAAGTACTATGTGTTACATATATTGATATCAGATCGAGAGATGCTAACAGCTGCTTAATAATTCTTTCATATTCTATGAACATGAAAATGTATTCTGTTTCCAAAACTTAGTTTCCAAAATTTCCACCTTCCTATTTCTGAGATAAAAAAAACAGTCAAAAACATTTACCTGTAAAAAGACTTGCGGGAAATCATTGAGGACTGATTCAAGAAGTTCCAGACCAAAGGTCCGAGTCATTTCTGTCATGCCTACAAGCCAGTAAGGGGCATCAGCATTAACAAGCTGACAAAGATCCTGGAGAGGGGGGACAAAAATCACTCATCCACTTTCATTCATTAAAATCGACTTGAACATACTGTAAAAGTTCTATTTTGATTATCTGAGGTTCAGAAGAGATAAAGGGGAAGTAAGAGAAATAAAGATGACCAAGACTTTCGATTCCAACAGGTTGGTACCAGTTTGAAAGACTACTCTGACACCAGCAAATGCCCAGCAATCTGCCCATCGACCACTCCCATGGACACCCTGAATAGAAAAAAGCCCATTAGCAAGTAAAAGGGGGGGAGGGCTGCTAAGGGGTGGAGATGAAAGAAAAAGGGCTTGCACATCTAGGTTTGGGTCTCTCTCTTCTATATTAGTAGGGCCACTAGGGGATGTGAGTCCCTGGCTGGCAGTCTGGTGTCACTGCCCCTTTTCTAACAGGATGCAGGTAGTAAGCATGGTTGTTCACAGTTCACATAAAAGTATATTCTGCATATAAGAAAGTATGCACTTCAGAAGAAAAATTCAAGGCCAATACCTGAAAAAGCATATAGGCATCTTTAGCACATGGTTTCAAGGTACTGACAGATCTTCTGTTACTGTTTCCTTGAATTCCAATTGGTTGCTCAATAACATCTGTATAAAAAAAACACATCCAATTCAGTAAAAATTGAAGTCGTGCACTGTCTTCAATTTTAACAAAGGCTCATGCAGCAGCTTGGTTGATTTAGGTACTTTATAGTCCCACGGTTTTTTCCCATAAGACCCGCTGTCCCGAAAAGATATATAAAATGTTCTATAGATGGTACATGACACCAAAAAAACTGGTAAAAATGAAACAGAATATATCAAGTAGTTGTTGGAAGTGTAAATGTGTGGAAGGAACATGTGGTGGATATAAAAAAAAATGCAAATCTATTGGAGAATGGTAAGAAATGTAATACAAGAGATTGTTGAATTTATGACATCGCTGAAACCTGAATTATTTTTGTTTAATATTATTTTAGATGTTATAAAGAAAACGATGTGTATTTAGTTATTATGATTTTAATTGTAGTGAGGATTTTATATGTTAGATATTGGAAGGATTTTAAAATATTAATGAAAGATGAATTAATAGAGAAAATAATGAGGTAATGGACAGGCTTTCAGAAATTTTGGATTAATAACGAAAACCAACACAAATTGTGTAATGGTAATCTTTTTATGCTTGGTTGAAAATGAAGTTTTAGTAATATATGATAGGGCATTTAGATGATTGTATTATATATATATTTGATATGTTATAATAGACGAAGGATGAATGAAAAATGATATTAAGAGGTAAATTTAGAAGAGGAAATTGATTAAGATATGTAATGATTTATTAGTTGCAGTGTTATATGATTTTCTACACCCCTTTTTTTGTGTGTAGTGGTGTTATGTTTTTTTGTTATGTGTGTTTGTTTATATTTGTTTTTTTGGGGGAAAAAAAGACCTGCTGTTCCCTTGCCACTACCTACTAGGGAAGAGTTCCACACAGCTACTTTTCCAGTTTCAGAAACTGGTATAGTATAGTAACAAAGGGTCCAATCCTATTCAACTTTCCAGCATCAGTGTAGCCATAATGCACCCCTGAGGTAAGGGAACAAAAGTTCCCATACCTTGCGGAGGCGTCTGTGACTGCCTCCCCAGCATAGGATGCAGTGCACGCGCCATTGGCACGGCTACACTAGCACTGGAAAATTCGATAGGATTGGACCCTAAGAGAGCTGCAAATCAGGATCTTCCTGGTTCAAATCTTGCCTCTGCCATGAACTCATTTGGTGTTCATGACAAGCCCTCCCAATGCAGGGATAGTATAATAACTCTGTAAGGTAATGAACAAGAATTACATCAAGGATTACATCAATTACAGGTTGACCCTCCTTATCCATGGGTTTGGAACTTGCAGATTTGACTTACTGTGGGTGCAGACCTGTGGCTGGATACCTCCTGGATGCAACCAGAAGTGCCTTCCAGTTGCGTCTGGGAGGTGTTCCGAGGCCCTGGGGAGGCCGCACATCACCTCCTTGTGCCTTGGAAGCCTCCAGAAGGCTTCTGACAGGTACATCCAGTTTGATGGAAAATAGAAGTGCCTGTCAGAAGCTTCCAGGAGGCGTTCTGAGGCATGAAGCCACTTCCAGTCTCATCTGGAGGACCTCTGGGGGGCCCCCTATGGATCCAAATATCTGCAGATTTCAGTATCTGTGGGGGATCCAGGAATGACTCCCGCACCGATACCAAGTGCTGACCTGTATATGCATGTGCCAATGCTTTTATTTGTCTTTGAGAATAACACTGGAGATGTTACAAAAACAGGGCAAAACCAACATGAAATAGCAAGGTTGGACACTTTGGCCTGCCAAAGTTCCAATCCTGATAGCATGCACACATACACAATCCCACTATTTTAAATTTTTTAAACAAATTTTTAAAGAATTTTTATTTTAAATAATTAACAAAGCTCCCACTGTTTTTTTCAGGTGCCTCTCTCCCAGTTAGTATTTTAAACCAAAGACCATAATTTCTCTCTCCAGAACAGGCAGCACACATTTAATATAACGTGTACTTTGGCCCTAAGCAACCCTTGAACCCTAGCCTACATGACAAAGTTTCACAAGAAAAAACATATAATGTACACAAAAATGTACATACATGATATAAACTCCCATAATTTACATGCATATAATTGACATAAATACTCTGAAAAGTGTTCTCTACTTTGTAAAGTAGTATGGTGTACTGGACAGAATGCAGAACTCTGATTATGGAGGACTGAATTCAAATCCTTACTCAGGAATGATGTTAACTTGATAACCTTATCTATCTCAGCATATCTGACCTCACAGGATAGCCAGGATAGCCACGGGTATAAAACAGGATGATTCAGATGTATGAATCACTGAACTCCAGAGTGAACTCTCCAGAGTGCATGGAGGCTGCTTAAAACAACAGTAATGGAGGCCCAGCAGAGGTGTATACCACAAAGAAAGAAGGGTTCCACTAAATCCAGGAGGGTGCCCGCATGGCTAACCAGCCAAGTTAGAGAGGCTGTGAAGGGCAAGGAAGCTTCCTTTCATAAATGGAAGTCTTGCCCTAATGAGGAGAATAAAAAGGAACATAAACTGTGGCAAAAGAAATGTAAGAAGGTGATACGGGAGGCCAAGCGAGACTATGAGGAACGCATGGCCAGCAACATTAAGGGGAATAATAAAAGCTTCTTCAAATATGTTAGAAGCAGGAAACCTGCCAGAAAAGCGGTTGGCCCTCTGGATGGTAAGGGAGGGAAAGGGGAAATAAAAGGAGACTTAGAGATGGCAGAGAAATTGAATGAGTTCTTTGCATCTGTCTTCACTGCAGAAGACCTCGGGCAGATACCGCTGCCCGAACAGCCCCTCCTGACCGAGGAATTAAGTCAGATAGAGGTTAAAAGAGAAGATGTTTCAGACCTCATTGATAAATTAAAGATCAATAAGTCACCGGGCCCTGATGGCATCCACCCAAGAGTTATTAAGGAATTGAAGAATGAAGTTGCTGATCTTTTGACTAAGATATACAACTTGTCCCTCAAAACGGCCACGGTGCCAGAAGATTGGAGGATAGCAAATGTCACTCCTATCTTTAAAAAGGGAAAGAGGGGGGACCCGGGAAACTACAGGTCGGTCAGCCTAACATCTATACCGGATAAGATGGTGGCATGCCTCATCAAAGATAGGATCTCAAAACACATAGACGAACAGGCCCTGCTGAGGGAGAATCAGCATGGCTTCTATAAGGGTAAGTCTTGCCTCACGAACCTTATAGAATTCTTTGGAATTCTATAAGGAAATGGAAAAGGTGCAAAAGAGAGTGACTAAGATGATTACGGGGCTGGGGCACCTTCCTTATGAGGAAAGGCTAAGTCCTTTGGGCCTCTTCAGCCTAGAAAAGAGGCGCCTGAGGGGGGACATGATTGAGACCTACAAAATTATGCAGGGGATGGACAGAGTGGATAGAGAAATGCTCTTTACACTCTCACATAACACCAGAACCAGGGGACATCTGCTAAAATTGAGTGTTGGGAGAGTTAGAACAGACAAAAGAAAATATTTCTTTACTTGGCGTGTGGTTGGTCTGTGGAACTCCTTGCCGCAGGATGTGGTGATGGCGTCTGGCCTGGACGCCTATAAAAGGGGATTGGACAAGTTTCTGGAGGAAAAATCCATTACGGGTTACAAGCCATGATGTGCATGTACAACCTCCTGATTTTACAAATGGGCTATGTCAGAATGCCAGATGCAAAGGGAGGGCACCATAATGAGGTCTCTTGTTATCTGGCGTGCTCCCTGGGGCATTTGGTGGGCCGCTGTGAGATACAGGAAGCTGGACTAGATGGGCCTATGGCCTGATCCAGTGGGGCTGTTCTTATGTTCTTATGAACTCCTTGGAGGAAATGCTATAAAGTTCTTTTTGGGTCAGGGCACTGCCATATTAATCTAAACACCAAACACCTTGCAAACGTTAATCGAAACACCAAACAGCAATTAATAATATAAATACATAGTATTGGAAATGACAATATGAGCACATACCCACCTTTGTATCGTTCATCTTCAGCAACCACTCTTTCAAAAACAACAGTAACTACTTGTCGCACTGTGGCTGCTGCAGTATTATTTGTGATATTGTCCTTTGTGAAATGCAGTCGAAAACAAAGAACAATTGCCTGAAAAACAACGTTAAAACACAAGTCTGATTATACAATCTAAAAACATTTTTAAAAGGTACAAACTATGATAGAGATTACTTTGTTATTTTATATAATCTTTCTACAGTTACAAAAGCAAAACTCACTAAGCTGTGGACATTTTCAGTTTCCACAACCTCAGATAAGCAGAATATGGTACATTTTAAAGTTGGGCTCCCCACTGCCTGAAAACAGATTTCAGTTTAGTAACTCAGTCTCTGTAACCTAACTGCTAGAATCCTGCAATAAATTCCAGTTGAATGACTGTTAGAAAATTTCAGCAAATACATAAAATGACAGCCCACTTTCTCACTCTGGGGGAGCACATCAACCCACTGTCCCAGAGTCTGCACCGGAATGGATTATCATCCCCACCCCATTCAAGGTGCTAGGATTTAACTCAAATTTTTATTATTTTTAATTTTCCACATTTTTATACCACCCTTCCTCCAAGGAGCTCAGGGTGGTGCACACAATTTCTCCCCTCTTGTCATCCTCACAACAACCCTGTGAGGTAGGTGAGACTGAGAGAGTAACTGGCCCAAGGTCACCCAGGGAGCTTCATGGCTGGTATTTGGACTTTCCAGGTCTTAACCCAACTCCTGAATCATTACACCATCCTGGCTCCCTGATCTCAAAAGCACTCCATGGTTTAGGCTCTGCCTATTTTAGGAACCACTTTCTCAAGTTCCATCACAAAACTCTTAGCCTGAGATGCAAAAATGGAAGAAAGGATGTGCAGGTATAAGATACTTTAAGAGTGCTTCTTATCTGTGCCATGTTAAAACAGAAAAGAGTAAAAATTTAGTAAAAATACGCAGAAAGATCCACTCATTGACAACTTCACAGCTCGGGAGGTGGTGGTTTTTCAATCTCCTTGCCACCTTCCAGCTTCTCCTTTGGAAAAGTTGGAACAGTGAAGTGGGGAGCTAAAAAAGCCCCGCTACACCTGCACCCACGCAGGCTCAGAACAGGTGATGATGTCATCACATTACTGCCAATTACTTCCGGGTTGGCCCAGTCAGGAGTCATGTAAGGGTCATGTGGTTCCCAGCTGCTGAAAATTGGACCAGCCTGCCCAAGATAGAATCTTGGAGCTGAATTACATGCCTGTTACGATCATTTAAAGAAGCAGTGCTGGGAGTACATTTCTTTCATTGTTGCTTTCTTTCATTTGTTTCATCTTGCTGAGGGAGAGTCAGCATGGCTTCTGTAAGGGTAAGTCTTGCCTCACGAACCTTATAGAATTCTTTGAAAAGGTCAATAGGCATGTGGATTTGGGAGAACCCGTGGACATTATATATCTGGACTTTCAGAAGGCGTTTGACACGGTCCCTCACCAAAGGCTACTGAAAAAACTCCACAGTCAGGGAATTAGAGGACAGGTCCTCTCATGGACTGAGAACTGGTTGGAGGCCAGGAGGCAGAGAGTGGGTGTCAATGGGCAATTTTCACAATGGAGAGAGGTGAAAAGCGTTGTGCCCCAAGGATCTGTCCTGGGACCGGTGCTTTTCAACCTCTTCATAAATGACCTGGAGACAGGGTTGAGCAGTGAAGTAGCAAAATTTGCAGATGACACCAAACTTTTCCGAGTGGTGAAGACCAGAAGTGATTGTGAGGAGCTCCAGAAGGATCTCTCCAGACTGGCAGAATGGGCAGCAAAATGGCAGATGCGCTTCAATGTCAGGTAAGTGTACGGTCATGCACATTGGGGCAAAAAATCAAAACTTCACATATAGGCTGATGGGTTCTGAGCTGTCTGTGACAGATCAGGAGAGAGATCTTGGGGTGGTGGTGGACAGGTCGATGAAAGTGTCGACCCAATGTGCGGCGGTAGTGAAGAAGGCCAATTCTATGCTTGGGATCATTAGGAAGGGTATTGAGAACAAAACGGCTAGTATTATAATGCCATTGTACAAATCTATGGTAAGGCCACACCTGGAGTATTGTGTCCAGTTCTGGTCGCCGCATCTCAAAAAAGACATAGTGGAAATGGAAAAGGTGCAAAAGAGAGCGACTAAGATGATTACGGGGCTGGGGCACCTTCCTTATGAGGAAAGGCTACGGCGTTTGGGCCTCTTCAGCCTAGAAAAGAGACGCCTGAGGGGGGTCATGATTGAGACCTACAAAATTATGCAAGGGATGGACAGAGTGGATAGGGAGATGCTCTTTACACTCTCACATAATACCAGAACCAGGGGACATCCACTAAAATTGAGTGTTGGGCGGGTAAGGACAGACAAAAGAAAATATTTCTTTACTCAGCGTGTGGTCGGTCTGTGGAACTCCTTGCCACAGGATGTGGTGCTGGCGTCTAGCCTAGACGCCTTTAAAAGGGGATTGGACAAGTTTCTGGAGGAAAAATCCAATATGTGGTACAAGCCATGATGTGTATGCATAACCTCCTGATTTTAGAAATGGGCTATGTCAGAATGCCAGATGCAGGGGAGGGCACTAGGATGAGGTCTGTTGTTATCTGGTGTGCTCCCTGGGGCATTTGGTGGGCCGCTGTGAGATACAGGAAGCTGGACTAGATGGGCCTATGGCCTGATCCAGTGGGGCTGTTCTTATGTTCTTATGTTCATATTTGATGAAGAACAGTCTGTGAAATGCTATTTCATCCAGAATGCCTACCTTAGAAAGTGCTTCATCATGGACAACTGTATTGGTTGTCAGTAATACAAGAACTGTCTGAAGTAGCTTGAGTTCTTCAAGGCTATTTTCCATCAATTGCCAAAGCATATTAATGACGTTCCCAGCTGCAACCTTGGAAGAAATTGTTTGATATAAACAATCAAATGTTAGACGCTGTGTATTTAAAAAATGGCTTGTAAGAGTGAATGCCAATCATACAAGCAAGTGTTTAAATTTAAGAAAATCATTAATTCTAGCAGACAATATAAATAAAAAATGTTTTCCAGACAAGGTTAAAATCAAGGGTAATCTATAGTCACCTTTCTACTTAGTTTTTCTTAAGGAAATTAGATTTCAGGTGAGAAATTACCACTATTTAGGAGATATAACTATACAGTGATAAAAGTCCTGACACTTATAAAATAAGCATGCTCCATTCACAAACTAAAATGATACCTTCTATAATACTGTTTTACATATTGTTAAAGAATCTTCATTTAAAACACTGCAGTAACAGTTCTATTCTCTAAGCATGCGTAAACATGGATTCCTAATTGTGTTTTATTAAATGAGGAAAATCAGTAAGTTCTAAAAGAGGTCCTGCACAAGCCTTGCCTTGCCTTCCTTGTTCTGTCAAACTGCCCAAACCTGGAAGTAACTGAATTACTGTAATTACTTCCAAGTCAGGCACTTTCAGGGGTGACTCATGAGTCAAGCCCCTAGGTGCCAGAAGGGCGGGTACACCACTGCTTCTGCAGATACTGGAAACTGCAAATAGCAATGAACCCTATTCAAATCCCTCCATTGTACTTACTACTAACTTCTCTTCCTTGCAAAACACAGCTTTTTCCTTTGCTACAGAACACTGTGAAAACGAAACCAGATTCTGAGAACACTAGACTTAGCACTGCTAGATTAACACTACATGAGGCAACAGAGAGAACACTAACAGGAAGCGGACAGCAGAGGGAGCAGACTCAGAACACTTGACTCCACTTCCTGTTAAATTTGCTAGACTCTACAGGAGGTGAGAGAACTAACAGCCCAATCCTGAGCTGCCTGGGGTGCGCAGATGCAGTAGCGCCGAGAACAGCTCCCACCGCATCCTGCACGCCTCAGCCTGCTGCGGGCGGTGCCTCGGGATTAGGGGACTTTCATCCCCTTCTCCTGGATAAGGGAAGCAGCCCCGCAATGGGGTTACTCACTTTACCATCGACCAAAAGGTCAGCGGTAAAGTAGTTTGTGTAGGGCGCAGAGCCCTGCACGAACGGACAGGATCCGATGGAGCTGAGCTCCTCCGAACCCGCCTCCTGCCTACCTGCTCCCTCTCCCTGGTACGCCTTCCACCAGCCCTCTCTCCTCCCCTGCCGCCCCATCACGCCTCCCGCCCGTCCTCTCTCCTCCCTCCCCAAGCCTCCCCTCACCCCCGCTTACTGTGCCACGGCTTGGTGGTCTGTCAGACCGCCAAGCAGTGGAGAACAGGCGCCTGCCCGGCGCTAGCCCAGCTGGGCTAGCACGGGCACTGGCCTGGCAGTAAGCCTCGCAGATATGCCTTACAGCAGGTCTGCAACAGTGTCCCCTCTGTCTACCTCAGAATTGGGCTCTAAGTCTAGTGTTCTCAGTGTATGGTTTCGTTTTCACAGCCTTGGCTTTGCAAAAGCGAAGTCATGAGCATATTGGGAATTTGTGAACCACGGATAAGTAAAAGAGTGGATATGGATTCGGTCGATATAGGGGAGGGGGCACCTGCACACATCTTCTTTCTTTATTCTTCTTTTTGCTATTTATTTATTTTAAAAGTTTTTATCTCTTCCTACAGACACAGCTTTCAAGGTTCTAACAATAATAAAGCAGGTAAAACAGAACAATAAAGCAGTATCAGAACAACAAAAACAACCAAAATTAAAATAGCAGAAGAAACATTACACATGAGCATCACCACAAAATAAAACCACTCAACTATTATCAAAGGGGATAATAGAAAGGACTTCACCTGGTGCTCAAAAGACATAAGAGTAGGCACCAGGGAGTAGGCACTGCTCCTGGGATAAGCAGTCCCTATATAGGGAAGTTCTTCTCAAAAGTTGCCATCTGACTAACTGCAAAAAGATGGAGACAGCTGCAGATAGCCTGTGATGGTTATCTTAAGGCACAGTCATATACATGCAGGCAAAGGGAAAGCCAAATAAAGACGACAACAAATCTGCTTATTTCCACAGCCCTAGACCGCCTGCAAGTTTTCTGCTTACAATAGAAATATACAACACTATTTCTATTTACAATAGAAAACAGCTATTTAAAATTCAGAATGGGAAACCACAAATAGGTTATCGTGATTACATTTTAGACACTACACCTACACAAAGCTTTGCTAACATACTCAATTCTTCAACTGAGTACAATACTAGGTAGTACTTTCATAGTTTTACTTATCTGTCTTACCTCAGAAACAACTTCATGAGACA
The DNA here is from genome assembly GCF_035046505.1 of Tiliqua scincoides. NCBI lineage: Eukaryota > Metazoa > Chordata > Lepidosauria > Squamata > Scincidae > Tiliqua > Tiliqua scincoides. The sequence continues at coordinate 21,571,956 of NC_089827.1, read as the reverse complement.
TGAGCCTCTGAATAGCTGCTAAACACAGTTGAGTGATCTTTGGTTCCTTTGTTCCACAACCCATTAGAAAAGGTTGTACCACCTCTGAGCTGTTCTCTTTCAAGGCTTTCAAACAGAGAAAAAAATATGAGTCAAGTATTAGTAGTTCAAAGATATGACTAAGATCAAATCTTTCAAAACTTGAACAAAATCACTGCAAGGTTACCCTACTCAAGAACAGTCACAAACAGAAACACTTGCCATCTTGAAATATCTCATCAACACTTGAATCTCTCATCAAAAGGTAACAACAGTTGCAGAGAAGGAAAGAGCTTGTTTGCATCTTCTACGATGTCCTAGTTACTCAGTACTTTTTCTTCAATCCACCTTGCTTCTGAAGTCCAGTTTATCACCTCACTCTCTCATCCCACCTATTTATCTTAACATTGTCTGAGATGTAGGACAGCATGTGTCACACCCCACCCCAAACACCATCTGGATCAGGTTATTAGGGACCAGTGGTGTTGACAGTTCCTAAGAACAGCCAGAGCACCAACCTATTTCATTTTTATTCCATGTTTCCTCCGGATACAGATTATGCTGCAACTTGGTGATTGCGCCAAGATAACCAAATAAGTGTCATGGCCTAGAGGAGATTTCATTTAAGTTTAGTATTCTAATAATTACCTGAGATTTTAATATAAAGTTTTAATAATCCAAATGCTATCACATGAATTTCAGAAGAGATGAGAGTTAGTCTGTCATAGAAAAGCAATGGCTTTGTGCTCTTCACTGAACCTGTTGAAATAACCTTTAATAACATTTTTTTTCTGCACATTTTAAAAGATTACACTTGCACTGAGGTGAACTTCCTGGGTTGGCACAATTTTACATTTAAGTTATGCAGATCAGAGACTGCAATATCAAACTCTAAAATCTTGCAAGGTGCAGTAGTTGGACAAGGACTAGGTAGATTCAGTGTAAAATTCTCAGTCATGAAGCTCACTGGGTAATCTTGCATCAGTTACTATCTCTCAGCATAACCTACCTCACAAGTCTGTTACAAGAATAAAAGTTGTACCTCCCCATATATAGCTGTATGAACAATTTTTTGCACAAGGCTAACAACACACTATAAGTAAAAATCAATGCAGAATCATTTCTTAAAAGGACGTGTTTAAATAAAAATCCAACACCAGTTTAATATACACTCCATTTTCTGAAAAACAACCAGGAACATATTTTAGAATGTATGCTTGATTTCCATAGGGTTGGAGGGTGTCCATCTTGACCAAGGCAGAAAATTGGGTCATGTTTATTCATTTAAAAGATTTATAAAGCACCTTTCCTATGCTCAAGGAAAGTACATGTTAATAACATGAAGTGCAGATATTAGCAAATATGTGTATACAATAACAGTGGGGCTAGAAAAACATCAGCTCAGTTGGCATCCTTCAGTCTCGGAAGACTATGGCATCGCGCTCTGAATAGTGGTTCTGAAACAGTGTCCTCTCCAGTGCGCGAAGCCTGGGTAAAGTAGATATGGAGGATAGACTGTTACCCATGCAGCAAATCCCCCCTCTCCACGTCGCTGAAATGGTCCAATGGAAAGGCAGAAGCCAATATGGTTGGTTCCAGCGGCATCGCAGGAGTTGCCAGAACGTGACTGTGCTCAGCCATGAACTGCCTCAGGGTCTCCGGCTCCGGATTTTGCCTCGAGGTTGACTCCTGAAGCCTTTTCCATAACTGGATGTAGCCACAAGGCATCGGAGGTTTGGGATCAGAGTTTTCCTTCTCTTAGATTAGCTGCCTTCCCAGGCTAATGAGTCCCACCTACCCAGTGGCTGTTTAGTCACCTCTTATGACAAGTACAGCCAAACTGAGGGCCTATTCTTATCCCCAGCCCCCAGGGGTTAAACATCAGCTATGCTATCAATAAATTTAACACAAAGTAATATTTTTAAAACAGTAATATTTTTTTTTTAAGTTTATTTTTAAACTTTGAGCGCTCTGACCACTCCATTATTTGGAGGGAAAGGCAGGATACAAATCAAATCAATCAAGGCTACCGAGTAAGGCAGAATCAGAGAATTGTCTAATTAAAAGTCTATTCATTTCTTTGGAGAAAAATAAGTGGATTGCCTGAAACAATGCATGTTTATAGTGAAGTCCCTCAGATTTCAATGGGTCTACTCTTAAACAAGTCCACTGAGGATTATAATTTTTCTCTTTACCCATATAGGGAACAAGATATGAAGGAGAGGTCTGCTCAGTACTTGCAGACAGAAGACAGCATTAAGAATCCCAAATTATTTGTATGGACGGGCAAAGAAATCAGCATTGCAGGCACCAACTCATACATACAATCTCTGCTAGCCCTGATTAATACGTACAGACACATACATACAGATCTCTCTAGTAATCACAAACTAGTAGTCCTCCTGGAGATGGACAACCCAATCCTAAGTAAATCCCCCTCTCCCGAGAGGCTGCAGAAGAATGTGGAAAGTCCAGCCAAGCCCCTGTACCCCTCCAAAGCAACGCAATCATGGCAATCATGTTGCTGCCTCACCCCTTCCCCACCCCTTAAGGGGGAAGAGGCCAGGGCTCTCTGGCTGGGGCGTCGCAATGCCCCAGTTTGAGAACCACTGTCATAGAGTTATATATCACATTTGTTAGAAGTCTACTCGTTCATTTATTTTCATGTCTCTTCATGTTATGTATAAAATGCATCTCTTGCTTACTTCTTGCTACCTAAAGCAAGAAGGAAATGTACCTAAGTGGTATATTAACCTAAAGCTGCTTTAGGTACCCATTTGGAAGAAAGGTGGGGTATAAATTGAATGGAAAAATAAATAATAACTATTAGGATAACAAAACTTGCCCAAGCCATTCAAGGGAGATGTAGGGCCCAAACCTATCCTATTTTCCAGTGCTGGTGCAGTTGTGCCATTAGGGCAGGCATTGCATCCTGTGGTGGGAAGGCAGTCACAGAGGCCTCCTAAAGGTATGGGAACAGTTGTTCCCTTATCTCAGGGTTGCATTGCAGCTGCACCGCTGCGGGAAAGTTGGATAGGATTGGGCCCTGAGCTCTTTAGGTTCCCCACCTCAAGTCTAGCCTAAATCCAGTAAAGAAGCCACAGAAACACTACTAAAGATAAAATGCAAATGGTAACAGATATTAAGTCAAAACACTAATTTTGACCAATATAAAATAGTAACTACTAACTTCAAACCATGTCTGATGACAGGTTTTTGAAAATCACAAAGAAGAGGGAAAGTCTTTCATTGAAACATGGTGCTTTTCAAATGAATTCCGTCTGATATTTTTAGAAAAACCAAGTATAGTAATAGAGGCATAACTTGTAGCCTATTTTTAATGCAGACATATCAATATACACTAGATCAGTAATTCCCAAATTTTTTAGCAGTGGGACTCACTTTTTAAAACGACACTCTATCTGGACCCACCTATATTTATAAGACTAAAAAGAAGTTTCACTTTACCAGTCGCTCAAGCCTGTTTTTATCCTTTTTAGTGGGGGAAACACCTTCTAGAGCAGGGATGTGAAACATAAGGCCGGAGGGCCAGATGCAGCCTGCAGAAGCTTTTTATTCGGCCCTCAGGCTCTCAGCTGCTGCTCAGTGCTGAGGTGTTACTGCTGAAAGGGCATCCCACATGATACTTGGGCTCCCCCATATCTTAAAATATGATAAAGATTTGCATGTTTTCTCTTCTGTCATTTGCAGCTAATGAATTTCTAAATGAGAAAAAGTGCTTACTTTTGGTTATGACCTGTTCAATATTACTTCCTGCCTAACAACATCACTTCCAGCCCTCAGCAGGCATCATGAATGCCATTCGATCCTTTGTATGAAACGAGTTTGACACCCCTGTTCTAGAGCATTTGTTGAGCTCTCTGTTCATTGGATTGAGGCCATTCTGGTGGCCTTGCATTCCCTATCACCTGGCCTTTGATAAAAGTCAAGGTATGGTCGCCTACTTATGAGTAAATGCACACACACAGCTTAGTTTCACTTTCCATAGGGCTCAATATACTTTTGTTGTCAGCTGGGGGAGGGGGGAGTCTTCCTTCTCAAGTGTTTTTTGGGGCTTGCATTCATCAGATCAAGACCATTCCGATGGTGTTGTGTTCATCTTGACCTGCCTGTCAAAGCGGAGTGGCGCAGTTACCTACTCACGAGTAAATGCACACATGTGCCTCAGTTTCACTTTCACAGGGAAAAAAACATTTTTCTTGTCAACTATCAGTTTGTCAGTTTCAGTTTCATTAACCTTCAATAATCAGGTCATGATCCATGGGTGTGTCCTTATCCACAGTTTGGGAAACACTGTGCTAGTTTATACTGCAGCACATCAAGACTGCCATTAAGCTAAGACTTTATATACAGTGTTGTACTTAAAGGGGTATTTTAGAATGTACACTCCTCTCCCACTATCTATACATTCACTATAACAGATGTTCACTTACATGTACTGCAAATATTAATACCATATTTCTTTATCTATACCAGGAGTGCCCAAACCCCGGCCCTGGGGCCACTTGCGGCCCTCGAGGACTCCCAATGAGGCCCTCAGGGAGCTCCCAGTCTCCAATGAGCCTCTGGCCCTCCGGAGACTTGCTGGAGCCCGCACTGGCCTGACGCAACTGCTCTCAGCGTGAGGGCAACTGTTTGACCACTTGCGTGAGCTGTGGAATGAAGGCTCCCTCCACTGCTTGCTGTTTCATGTCTGTGATGCAGCAGAGGCAGCAAAGAAAAGGCTGACCTTGCTTTGTGCAAGGCCTTTCATAGGCCTTGAGCTATTGCAAGACCATCATTCATTCATATAAGTTCATCTTTAATATGTTCATTTATGTAAACTTATGTAAATTTATTCAGATTTGAAATGTAAATTAATTATTTTCTTCCCCGGCCCCCCGACACAGTGTTAGAGAGATGATGTGGCCCTCCTGCCAAAAACTTTGGACACCCCTGATCTATACCAAAATTTTTGTTATATGGTCCAGGAAGAGATATCAAGTCTGTATGAGCTGAGACCGCAATTAAAATTGCAATTAAAATGGCAGATTTTACACCCTAATGGATGCGGGTGAGACACCCTAACTGATAGGTAGTGCATGCCTAGACTCAGTTTCATAATGGCTTTCAAAGCACACTTTGCATTCTTCTTCCTCTGTTGAATGCCATCAACCCTCTTCGTCTTGCTTAAGCCAGCTGATATACATTATTACGGTAAACTGACTTTATTAAATCTTTGTTTTGTATTATTTTATTGGTGTTATTAATTGTTCTGTATTCTGTTTTATTGTACCAGAAAAATCAAGTTGCGTGGTACAATACAGTGATTTTTGGGTGAACTTAGAATGGCTTTGAAATGACTTACTATTTTTTCCATTTAAATTAATGTATTAATTGTACTCATCCAGATTTTTGCTATCAAGAACGAATTAGGTACAGATAACGAGGGATGAGTATAAATTAATAAAGAACCATGATACACCTAAGAGCAATACTATTAAACCTTTCAAAATTATCTAAATTAGCATATTTCCTCAGAAGCCAAACTACTATGTTAGAGCCCTTCAGGAAGAAATAAGGATTAGGGCCACAGCTGTTTTCCAAAATGCTGAGGTATGTTAAACTAGCATTATGAAGTAGGATATTAGTTATACGGCCTATCCACAAAGATTTTAGCAAGGCTTTCCAAAACAATAAAACCTTTATAGAATTCTTTCTAGATCTCCAAACAGATTTATTTGAGATGCTTCTTTGTCTTAAGTATGGATGTATAACTGACATTACCTCTCATAGCCTTCTCATATATCAGCGTTCATGATAGCAATGAAAACAGAAGAAAAATAAATAAGCAAGCAAGCAAGTAAATAAATAATAGAAGTGTTAATGTGAAGAAACATTTAGGGCAAGGACCACTTACTCTGAAATATATAACATGAGTAGGTTTAAACAATCCTTCAAAACCTAGTCATTCAGATCAGAGGTGGGCAAGCTTTCAACTTTAGGGCTCCTGGACCTTTAAAAATTGTGTAGGGGGAAGAATTTCAGCAGGTGCAGATTGTCATTTGTGAGATGACAAGTTGCACCTGCTGAAATTCTATATAATTGTTAAATCCCAAGATCCCTAAAGTTGAAAGTTTGCCCACCCCTGATTTAGACAAATTACTTATGAATCACTGTGTTGGCAGAGCTAACACTCAAGCATTTCTGTCATACTTCCAAGGTATTGAATAATGAACCTACAAAAGAAATCAGATCCCATACCAACAATAAATGGGTGAATTTGTAGTCTCAGATAATAGATGCAGACCAGAAATCAAGGGAATGGGCCAATCGGTTTTAAATGAAGTAAAGCCATCAACATGCAGAACATTTTTAACAAGGCACTATGGAGTAAGCAATTGTGTTCCACCCTCAAGTATTAGCTCAACTAGGTACATTAGCTCCTTCAGAATTTTGCTATATCATGCACTTTAAAACAGAGCTGCACATTTTTTTTCTAATCAGGAAAAATATTGATAGCTTAATCTTTTTTAAAATATGTGTGTGTTTCCTGTAAATAGAGATGGATTTTTTTGTGACAACAAATAAATCTATCAAAATTTAAAAGTATAGAAAGTGTGCCCAACGGAATAAGACAACACCGCTTTCTGTACTTCTCTTTTCTGTCAGAAAATAAAATCTGCAAAAAAACTGAAACCAAAAAAACACACTTCTACCTCTAAAAAGACTCTCTAGGAGAGTTTGAGAGCCACTAAGCAGGGAAGGCAGTGGGGAATGGGGGATGCCCTGCGAAAGATTGCGCAGGGCTCCCTGCACCCCTGGGAGGATGCTGCAGGGACTGATAAAGTAAATGCCAGTCTCTGCAGACCCCTGCCCCTTAAGGGGGCAGAATCTAGGTACCTCTAGCTGGGGTGTCACAACAGCCTAGTTTGAGAAGCCCTGTATTAGAAATACACATGTACATACATTTATTTCTATCCATACATTAACTACGCTACAATTTTAAGGCACATATTTTGTTTCACCTTTTTCTGGCCGTCTTTCAGTCTCCTCATTACAAGTAGTAAATTGTACTGGTGGAAGAAATCATTCCCCAGCATCCTCTGTACTTCAGATTCTTTCTGAATCCTTGACTTTCTAAACTGGCTAAAGTTTAATGTCAGCATGACTGGTTTATATTCTCCCCACTAGGAAATGCAGCCTTTTATCACTATTACTAGCGTGTCTACAGATACATCATCTATAAAATGTTAATACCTCACTTAAGTTATTCTATTTTGTATTCTGCGATTAGCTACTTCAAGAAGCAAATATGAAGGAAGCAGCGAAGCGCTTTACTAAGGTTTTCACAACTACAATGCTTTTTCCAGATTATGCATAGGCAACTAAAAAGCCTCATTTTATGTCAATCCTCCCTCCCCCCCTAAAAATGACACTTTCAATATTTCCATTCTAATCTATCACTTGTAGTAAAGAAAGTATAGTATTTCAGCAGCAGGAATTTTTATTCATACACATTTAACCATTAGACTGTTCCCACTTCTAATTATTTTGGACAGATACGTAAACACCTGATCCTATAGGGCTCTAGCGCCGGAGCTGCAGCCCAGTTCCAGTGCTGTAAGGCACATTTGCGGCACCTGCAGAGTGGAGACAGCAGGGAGGCCTGTATTGCCCCACCAGCGCCACAGAGGAAGCCCCAGCCACTGCTGGTAAGAAGGTAAGTGCTGAAAGGTGCAAGGGTATGGGAGGGTGGTAGGAGGACAGGGGAGGCATTCCTGGGGGGAAGGGGAGGGCAGAATGGGAGGAGGGACCAGTCTAGGAGGGGGGTGCAACTGGTCAAGGTCTCCTCTGCTGAATCCCATTCCCTATTTTGGATTCAGAAGTTGGTGCAGTCTAGAGCGGCCCCATTGCAGGGGCTGGGGCTTTACTTGGGGTAAGCGGACAGAGTCCCCTTCTCCCAAGGAGACCACTGGCAGCTTCCCAAGCCCCGCAAGATACAGCAGTGGCCATTTTGGTGCTGCTGTATACTACAGCGCCAGGAAGTATAAGATTGGAGCATAAGATTATAAGTCTGAAAGATCCTGAACGCTACTACCTTAAGCTAACAACCTAAGCACTGATTATTTGGAAGCACCAGCCAACAGAAATTTTCATATCAGTGTATTCGGGATCAAGGAGTCAATTTTTCACAAAGAGTACAGACAACCTGGCATTAACTGCTAATTAAAATTCTTCCAATGGTGGCAGTGACCAAAGGGTTATCTGAAGTGCATCAAGATCACACATGAATTGTAACTAGATCACACATAAAGTGTATCTAGATAACACATGACTGTTCACTTATTTTTTTCTTTAAATAGAAGATTCCTATGCTAGATCCTATGCTGTGCTTTAGAACAGATGTGGCCAAACATTGGTGAATACAAATACTGTATGCATATTTGCTGCTGCTTTACAATTCACTGATGTATATTTACCCTGGGGGCTGGGGGCTAAGAATAGGCCCTCAGTTTGGCTGTACTTGTCGTAAGAGGCGACTAAACAGCCACCGGGTAGATGGGACTCGTCAGCCTAGGAAGGCAGCTCATCTAAGAGAAGGAAACTCTGACTTCAAACCTCCACTGCCTTGTGGCTACATCCAGTTCTGGAAAAGGCTTCAGGAGTCAACCTCGAGGCAAAATCAGGAGCCGGAGTCCCTGAGGCAGTTCATGGCTGAACACAGTCACGTTCTGGCAACTCCTGCAACGCCGCTGGAACCAACCGTATTGGCTTCTGCCTTTCCATTGGACCATTCCAGCGACGTGGAGAGGGGGGATTTGCTGCATGGGTAACAGCCTATCCTCCATACCTTCTTTACCCAGGCTTCGCGCACTGGAGAGGACACTCCAACTTCGCCATACGGCGTCGGCACAACACGGGAAGCAGCAGTTTACCGGTTATAAGTCTTTGCTCGATTGGCGTAGAGCATGACGCCAGGGGCTGCTTCCGACGGTGGGAGAGATCATTGCATCTCATTGGGCAGCTACCGCCCGCCTTAAGCTGGGCAGTCCCCAGCCAGTAAGGTGTTGTCTCGCCACGGTCCGTTAACCTCATGGGGTGCGTGGGGTTTAGGGTGAAAACCGACAAGCGGATCGACAACTCTGCACCATGCAACAGAAAACAGAAAACTACTGCCCTAAAGCTGGGCACCTGGAACGTTAGGACAATGACACCTGGCTTCTCTGATGACCTGCAAGAAATAGACGACGCACGCAAAACAGCTGTCATCGACATGGAGCTGAGCAGACTGCAGATGGACATCGTCGCCCTTCAAGAGACTAGGCTGCCAGATTCCGGATCTGTCAAGGAGAGAAATTTCTCATTTTTCTGGCAGGGAAAACCACCAAACGAAACCAGGGAACATGGCGTTGGCTTTGCGGTCAGAAATACTCTGCTGAAATCCATCATCCCACCTACTGTGGGAAGTGAAAGAATTTTGTCCCTGCAGCTCCAGTCATCAGCAGGACCTGTCACTCTCATCAGTGCTTATGCACCGACTCTGTCGTCTCCAGCAGAAGCCAAAGACAAATTCTATGATGACCTGGCCACCACTGTCAAGAAAATCCCTGTAAAAGAGCCATTGTTCATCCTCGGCGATTTCAATGCTAGAGTTGGTGCTGATAACAGTTCATGGCCCACTTGCTTAGGTCAGTTTGGCACTGGGAGGATGAACGAAAATGGCCAACGCCTGCTAGAGTTTTGCTGTCATCACGGTCTCTGTGTCAGCAACACGTTCTTCAACACAAAGCCCCAACATAGAGTCTCTTGGAGACATCCAAGATCAAAGCACTGGCACCAGCTCGACCTGATCCTCACCAGACGCTCCAGCCTTCCCAGCATCAAGATCACACGCAGTTATCATGGTGCTGCCTGCGACACTGACCACTCCCTGGTGTGCAGCAGAGTGAAACTGCAAACAAAGCGACTGTATCACACGAAAAAGGAAGGAAGACCTCGCATTGATACCAGCAAGACCCGGGATCAGAGAAAAGTGGAGGAATTTGCACAAGCGCTTGAGGAATCTCTTCCAGGCCCGGCCGACGCAAACGCATCCAACAGATGGGAACATTTCAAGAATACCGTTTACAACACCGCCTTGTCCATATTCGGCAAGAAGACCAACAAGGCGGCAGACTGGTTTGAAGCCCACTCTGAGGAGTTGACACCAGTCATTGAGGAAAAGAGGAGAGCTCAAGCAGCATACAAGGCCTGTCCCAGTGAGCGCAACCTGCAGGTCCTCCGAACTGCTCGCAGCAAAGTCCAACAGACTGCCAGGAGATGTGCTAACGACTACTGGCTCCAGCTCTGTTCCGAGATACAGATAGCAGCTGACACGGGCAACATCAAGGGGATGTATGATGGTATCAAGCAGGCCCTAGGTCCAACACAGAAGAAAATTGCCCCTCTGAAGTCTGCAACAGGCGAGGTCATCCAGGATCGGGCGCAGCAGATGGAACGCTGGGTGCAGCACTACTCTGAGCTATATTCCAGAGAAAATGTAGTCACCGAAGAAGCACTGAACAACATTGAGTGCCTGCCTGTGCTGGAAGAGCTTGACAGTGAACCAACCCTAGAAGAACTTCACGTGGCCCTGGACTCCCTTGCCTTTGGCAAGGCACCTGGAAAAGACAGCATCCCTGCTGAAGTCCTAAAATGCTGCAAAGAGATCATCGTCACTGAGCTGCATGAAATCCTCTGTCTCTGCTGGAGAGAAGGTGAAGTACCTCAAGACATGAGGGATGCAAACATCATCACGCTGTACAAGAACAAAGGTGACAGGGGTGACTGCAACAACTACCGCGGCATCTCTCTCCTTAGCGTTGTAGGAAAGCTGTTTGCCCGAGTTGTACTAAAGAGGCTCCAGGTACTTGCAGAGAGCGTCTATCCAGAATCGCAGTGTGGATTCCGAGCCAACAGGTCCACCACTGATATGGTATTCTCCCTTAGACAACTGCAGGAGAAATGCAGGGAACAACGACAGCCACTCTTTATAGCCTTCATAGATCTCACAAAGGCTTTCGACCTGGTCAGCAGAGACGGCCTCTTCAAGATTCTCCCCAAGATTGGATGTCCACCCAGGCTCCTCAGCATCATCAGATCTTTCCACAAGGACATGAAGGGCACTGTTGTCTTCGATGGCTCCACATCAGACCCTTTTGACATCCGAAGCGGAGTGAAGCAGGGCTGTGTTCTTGCACCAACCTTGTTTGGGATTTTCTTTGCTGTCCTGCTGAAGCAGGCCTTTGGAACTGCAACAGAAGGCATCTATCTCCGGACCAGATCAGACGGAAAGCTCTTCAACCTCTCCAGACTGAGAGCAAAATCCAAAGTCCAGCTGAAATGTCTGCGTGACTTCCTCTTTGCCGACGATGCAGCTGTCACTACCCACTCTGCCAAAGATCTCCAGCAGCTCATGGATCGTTTTAGCAAGGCCTGCCAAGATTTTGGACTGACAATCAGCCTGAAGAAAACACAGGTCATGGTTCAGGATGTGGACTCACCTCCCTGCATTACAATCTCTGAGCATGAACTGGAGGTTGTCCATGACTTTGTGTACCTTGGCTCAACGATCTCCGACACTCATTCTCTCGATACCGAGCTAAACAAGCGCATCGGTAAAGCAGCTACCACGTTTTCCAGACTCACAAAGAGAGTCTGGTCCAACAAGAAGCTGACGGAACATACCAAGATCCAGGTCTACAGAGCTTGCGTCCTGAGTACACTTCTGTACTGCAGCGAGTCATGGACTCTTCGCTCACAACAGGAGAGGAAACTGAGCGCTTTCCACATGCGCTGCCTCCGACGCATCCTCGGCATCACCTGGCAGGACAAAGTTCCAAACAACACAGTCCTGGAACGTGCTGGAATCCCTAGCATGTATTCACTGCTGAAACAGAGACGCCTGCGTTGGCTTGGTCATGTCGTGAGAATGGATGATGGCCGGATCCCAAAGGATCTCCTCTATGGAGAACTCGTGCAAGGAAAGCGCCCTACAGGTAGACCACAGCTGCGATACAAGGACATCTGCAAGAGGGATCTGAAGGCCGTAGGGATGGACCTCAACAAGTGGGAAACCCTGGCCTCTGAGCGGCCCGCTTGGAGGCAGGCTGTGCAGCATGGCCTTTCCCAGTTTGAAGAGACACTTTGCCAACAGTCTGAGGCTAAGAGGCAAAGAAGGAAGGCCCATAGCCAGGGAGACAGACCAGGGACAGACTGCACTTGCTCCCAGTGTGGAAGGGATTGTCACTCTCGGATTGGCCTTTTCAGCCACACTAGACGCTGTGCCAGAACCACCTTTCAGAGCGCGATACCATAGTCTTTCGAGACTGAAGGTTGCCAAGGTATATGCTAGATCACAAAGCACTTTGGAAAGTGCACTCAGTTAGCTCTTTGGCATAGGGAGCCAGCTCAAGAAACACAATCCCAACGCAATCTCTCGGGTGCACGGAAATAGTTGCAAGATTCTAGGGAAGCATTTAGTCCACTCTGTCCTCTACCATATGCCCTGTTGTCTCCTCTGTAACTTACTCTTTGAGGTTAGTCCCTTTATACACAGGTCCAAACACACTTGTGCAGGTTCTAATTTGAAACCATTGAACTTGCCATCAGTACTACAATTAACTATACTCAGCATAGTTGTTTTATCAACTTGCACTACTGTTATGAATAATCATTGAATTTTACAAAATAATGGACACAGACCATACCTTTTCCATCCCATGCTAGCCCTCCAACTCCACCTTTTACCAATTTTCTTCTAAGTGTGCCCATGCACAGCCCTGCCAATTGATAGTAACTTCATGCATCTGATTAAGAGGTCTCTAATCCTTGAAAGCTCATGCTGAAATACATTTGCTAGTTTTAAGGCATGATCAGTGGTTCTCACACATTTAGCACAGGACCCCCTTTTTAGAATGAGAATCTGTCTGGACCCACTGGAAGTGAGGTCCTGACCGGAAGCGACATCATCAAGCAGGAAAATTTTTAACAATCCCTAGGCTGCAGACCTACCCACACTTACCCAGGAGTAAGTCCCATTTACTATTATTGTTAAAAGCATATACATAGTAGCCTGTTAAAGTACAGATGTGTAACATTTCCCCAAATGCAGTCAAATACCAGGGTATCATCAAGTCTACTATAATAAAAATAAAATATTGAAATGAATTGGATGCACCTGAAACTGTCTCACAACCCACCTAGTGAGTCCCAACCCACAGTTTGAGAAACACTGCACTATAAGATTCTTTGGTATAATTAATAGCTGGGCCACTGGACATTAAGCTTTGTATACAGAGATAAATATGAAAGGAGACTTCAGTCAGAAGCTCTTTGTAAAACTTGGCATCCTCAAGACCTGTAGCAGCTGCTTGTTATGTCAGTGTCCCCTGAGCATCTGGGAAAGAAATAGCCATCCAGGCTAGGAGCCTCAGATACTCAAGACTATTCCAGAATTTTGTCAATTATATACCTTTGGCCTTGAGGTACTTAGCTTGCTTTGAATTTAAAGGAGAATTAGAATAAATAACTTCACCCTAGAATTCAGACTTAATGTGTTATGTCTTGTATGTTGAGACACAACACAGATTGCTTAACTGGGTTAAGCGATCCAACACCCACAATCCTATTACTCCCAGGTTTTAAGAGACTCCAATATCACACAAATCACACATTAAGCCTGATTTTAAAAGCAAAACATAAAAAGAGCTTTATGCTTTTCTTTTTGCAAATAATTACCTGCCAAGATGTCAGTGTTTCGTGCAGCTATTGTTTTTACTTTTATTATTCCTGACTCAGCAGCCTGTAAAGAAGAGACAATAGTTAAGTTACAAAGTCACTACTTAGGTTCTGTAATATGCAAGCAATTCTTCATATCACTAAAGTGTAATGAAACTTTAAAGCTGTTAAGTCTGTAAAAACCTTGTCCTATTCATATCTGCAGAAACTGTTTCTCCCAGAATGCAGTGGATGTAGAGCTTTAATTTAAGTGGCTCCCATCCTAACCCAAACTTTTAACATTCACTTACAGCCACAGGGAAACTCTGGGGGTAAGCATACATCACATAAGATGGCAGCCTACTCTGTAATTTTTACCTTGAGAAATATATATTTTTAGATCAGTGTTTTTCAACTAGAATGACCAGTACCACTTTCAATATTTCATACTATGGCAGGTGGTACAGTTCTGGTCACCTCTCCCTAAGCAAGTGTGCATAGAAATGAACCCTAGGCTTTCCAACATAAAATAAAATATTTATATGACATGTTAAGTAGTCCAGTTTTGAAATTATGCTTCCTTATATCAAATACCATTTCCTTCTATGAAAAACATGAACAGAGTACCTCACAGTGCAAAAAGAAAATAAAGAACAGTTCACCAACAGACAGCTAAAAAATTTAAACATTTTTGTCACCACCAGGCCAAAACAGATATGTGCCCAACCTCCTATTTTACACATATATTCTGTGGTTATTAAAAATATATACAGCAATAATCTCTCAGAACAAATTAAAAATACAAAGAAAGTTTGCCGTCACATATACACAACATATAATTTGTTCAGAATCCCTATTTCAAATATCCTATTCCAGTGGTTCCCAAACATTTTAGAGGCAGCTGCCTGATTTATGCCAAGGGGTGTGGCTAAATGGTGACTGGGCAGCAGTATTCTTCCCCCAAGTAGCTGGTTGTTTATCCTTTGAAGAACATAGACTAACCTGCTGTCAGTTTCTCAACCTAACAAATTTTGGGTTACTACCCACTGGTGGGTTCTGGACCCACAGTTGGGAACTGCTGCCCTATCCTGTTTCAACAACTTCTATGAATGATCATGTGACATAACTGAAAGTATGTTATGTCACATGATCATTTACAGAAGTTGTTGAAACAGAATAGGACAGCAGTTTCAAAAATGTGTCTTTGCAAACAATCACATGCTCACACAGGAAGATACTCAATTGCCTGGCTTTGAATGTCAACCTCATTTAATTATTTGTAATTATTTTTTTGCTTGTACAGCTAAATTGTCTAGTAACTCATCTCTGCTGTTCTTATCACTCACCTCCATCATTCTATAATTGTAAATAAGAGGTTAATTTGTGACCTAACATACTGCTATAGCTAATTTTTCCATATTAATATTGGTCCAAATCATAGCTTTCAATTACCTCAAACGTAAACCTCATCCAATCTCCTGGTAATTGACTTTGTTTCTGAAAACACTGATAAGCTGAGTGAAAGAGAAATCAAAACTGCCTGAAGATAGGAGGTTACATACAGTGGGACCTCAGTATCCACAGGGGATTTGTTCCTGGAATCCAGTTGCTTCTAGGAGGTTAGGGGATGCCCTCCACCATGGGTTTGGAACTCACAGCGAGTCAAATTTGTGGATTCTGAACCCACAGATAAAGAGAGTCCACCTGTATATTATTGCACTTTTCTACAGTAGATGACAGAGAAAGATGGTCAGTGCTATCTGCAGAACTGTTATAAAATCAGATATTTCAAAACAAAAAATATTTTGTTTGGACACACTAACCAAAATTACTTGTTCAGCAATGTTAATGTTTCTCTGAATGCACAGAGTAGTTAAGACATAAACACATCATATAAATGTAAAAAAAAGAACTGAGTGTATAATCACACACATGCTTGCTCACATATGAACTAAGATTAAAATCAACAAAGAAACCTGAAAATGTTTGTAAAACCACTTCAATTTGTGTATATGCACATAGTAGTGACAGTATTATATAAGAACAGTACAGTACTTGTCCTTTTCAATGAACAACCCATAGGCAGGCTGACCCTGTACATGTTTAAATTCTACCAAGTTCAAAGGAACCTAATCCCAACTAAATTTTCTTATGCCTCTGATTTGGGATGTTTACACATAGAATAAATAGAGATTATTTATATTAAGAATATTTATACACTGCTGTTCAACAGGAATAGTTCACAAAGCGGTATACATATAAAATAAATTAAGAAATGGTTCCCTTGTGCCCAGAGGGCTCACAATCTTTAAAAAAAAAAAAAAAGTACAGGAGAGACATCAGCAACAACCATTGGAGAAGATGCTCTGCTGGGGTGAAGAGGAAAAGTTGCTCCCCCGAAAAGAGGACACCACTTGAAAACGAAACTCTGTGACTAGCCATATAAACTAAAGAAGTTATACAGGAGTACACAGGGAAGAAACAGAACGTATTTCCCACAGAGAGATGTCACTATCCAGATTCAGTTGATGGTTTGCCACTTTCAATTGAGAGAACGGCTGCAACACCAACATCAAGGATCTGTCTTTACATGTTAGTTTTCCTAATGTACATATCTCACATGCTAAAAGTGTTCCAGATTCAAATCAATTACAAGAATCTCAAGTAGCTGGGCTGAAAAGAACTCTGTCACATATCCTGCCTACTTTGAAGGGCAACACCTCTGTGCTTGGTGGAAGGCAGCCTTCATATGTTCATGTTAAACTGAAGCAGACTATAAGGATGTTAGTTATATTCATGTATTTTAGCTACATTGCTTGAAAAATAAGTGATTGTGGGAAAAACCACTCACCATTCTCTTCCATAATGTGCACATGGATAAAAGTGTCATTGAGAGATATGAACTGTCCCAACATAAGAACATAAGAGCAGCCCCACTGGATCAGGCCATAGGCCCATCTAGTCCAGCTTCCTGTATCTCACAGCGGCCCCACCAAATGCCCCAGGGAGCACACCAGATAACAAGAGACCTGCATCCTGGTGCCCTCCCTTGCACTGGCATTCTGACATAGCCCATTTCTAAAATCAGGAGGTTGGTTGCACATACACATCATGGCTTGTAACCCATAATGGATTTTTCCTTCAGAAACTTGTTCAATCCCCTTTTAAAGGCATCCAGGCCAGATGCCACGTCACCACATCCTGCAGCAAGGAGTTCCACAGACCAACCACACGCTGAGTACAGAAATATTTTCTTTTGTCTGTCCTAACCCTCCCAACACTCGAGCACAGAACATTAGATCAGATTTATTAACCAAGTCTTTACTATTTTAGTATCAATTACACAAAAGTGTATCAAATGGATAATCTACTAAGTTAGTGCAGATATGGATACCATATAGCTGCGGTTTTCAAACTCTCTGGGAGTTTGAAACCCGCAGTAAGTCTTTGCGGGGGTGGGGGGCAGCAGGGACAAGGGGAAGGTAGTGATGCAATCCCCAGGATCGTGTCACTCAGGGGCTGCAGGGACTGGGATGCACTCACCAGTCCCTGCAGCAGCTGTCCCTACGTGCAGGGAGCCCTGCACGAGTGCCTGCAGGGCACCCCAGGTCAGGGAAAGGGAGAGTGGAGTGATCTGCTCTGCCTCCGCAAAAGTGGAAGCGGAGCACGATCACCTCGCTCTCCCTTTCCCTGACCTGGGGAGCCCTACAGGCACCCCAGTCCCTACAGCCCCGTCAGAAGGGAAAGTGGAGCGATCGTGCTCCGCTTCCGGTTTTGCGGAGCGGGGCGCAATCGTTCCGCTTTCACTTTTCCTGACCCGGGGAGCCCTGCTGAAGTTTGCATAGGGTTCCCCGCACCCCCAGGAGGCTGTAGGAGGCTTGGGCAAGTGCACCGAAGCCCCTGCAGCCCCCCTGAGTGGCGCGATCGCCCGCTGCCTTCCCCCTGTCTCCTGGCTGCCCCCGCCCCTTAAGGGGGCAGAGGCCAGGATCCAAAGGCTGGGGCATCGCAACGCTCCAGTTTGAATACCCCTGCCATATAGTATTCAATTCTCAGTTTCCTATACTGCGAAAACACCTTCACTTTTCTTTTTATTTCTTTTCCACAAAAAAGCATACACCACTGTAAATTAACTGCCATGTGACAAGCTGTTTCAGAGTTCAGTTGCACAAAGACCGGTTACACTTGATCTGCAAGTTGTTGCAATATATTTTCCAAAAAGGAATTTCTTGCTCTATTTTGATAGCATAGAAACAGCCTCTGAAAACTAGCAAGCTTTCTTTCTAACCCAAGTACAATATAAACTGATGCCTGGTCTTGACAAACCACAAAGATTTTGTACCTAAGCAACTTGTACTCAGAGCAGAGGCGCCTCTTTAGTTCGCCTCTAGACAATGAAGTCTAGTCCACTGTAAAATGCAGGATGAGGAGCAACATGTCTTTATGGATAATTGAGTATAAGTACCATTTATAACTATGTGGTTACAATTAAAAGCATCACTATCATGAGTTGTTTGAACATATGTACTTAACAAGTCACATGTGCTGAAACACTGATTAATCACTCACCAACTACATGTGAGGAAGTAAGAGAGGAGTGTTCTCAAGCTATGATAATGTGATGGCCAACTAAGCATACAATCACAATGGACACCTATACAATTTTCTTTTCAAACTGCTGCATTTTCCCACAACAGTACTGACACATTTACAGAAATAATTTTTTTTCACCAAAGCAGTTGCTTTCATTTCAGTGCAAGAAAATGACAGGGTTTTCAATACACCTTGGATAGATCCATTAAAAAACAAACTTGAAACTGAATAAAAAATGCGAAACATGCAGGTGAAAAGGAGGGGGGAAGAGAAGAGATACTACAGATACTTGTACATCAAAAGGATTTATTTGAAAGTTTTCAAGAATGCACTTGTACCAGTTAATGAATTGCATAAACAGGTTGTGTTTCATTATTCGCGAGGGTTCTGTTCCCAGAACTCATGTGGATGGCAAGAATCGCATTAAAGCAAATCTATTTAAAAAATAGTGTCCCTTTATTAGACAATTTAAAAGCAGCCTTGCAGAGTTATTAAGCAGACAGTCCATCAATCAGTCTCTCTCCAGTCACTTAGAGAGGTTTTACTCCAAGCCAGCGACCCCTCCCTCCACCTAGAACAAAGTGATTATCTTTCTTTCACAGTGCTGGGAGGGGGGAAGGGAGGGGTTGCTTGCCTTGGAATGAAGCTTTCCATGGGTGTTATTCTTAAGTAATGGTGCACTGAATTGTAGCCTGGGAAGGAGGGTCCCATCCTGGTGTTTCAAAAAACAGACCTGCTTTGCAAGTATCTGCCAAGCAGAACCAGGCTGCAGCAGAAGGAAGGAGATTAAAAGGTTAACTTTGGCTGAAATTTCCCAGTTGCCGTAGAAACTATCTCTGCCCTGCCTGCCTGGTGCCTGCCTCTTGCTTGAGAAACTTGGTGCCTGCCTGCCTGCTCCTTGAGAAAGGAAACTGTTCAGAGTTGAATCTATCCTCTGATTGACCCAGAGATAAGACAAGTGAGAATTGGAGCTTGATTACTTGGCAAAAATTTCAGGTACTAGTATCCACGGTATTCTATGCAAGGTGCCTATTTCCACATAGGTTTTTTCATGTTTGGCCTAAGCCTAAGTAAATACAGTTAAGACATGCATACTGTACATGCATCGTGGAAGATGAACTAAGTTATCTGTAATGTCAGCTGCATCAAGCAAGTACAATAAAGATATGGATTATGTAACAGTGTTCAAGGAGTTCAGTTTCTTTTTTTCCTGTTTCTCATAGGAAAGACGTTCAACAATATACTTGACAGTAATCTTGATGGCAATGGAGTAAGGTCCGCAAAGCAAATTCTATGCCTTGCATATAAAAGAACAAAAATACACAGCATACAGCTACAATTCAACATTCCAGAAACATTCAACACTACTGATGATTCCATTCTTCTGGATTGCATATCTGGGAAGGAGGCAATCTGTTATAAGACACTCTAATCTTTCCTGGAGGATCAGGACAAAGAGGACTTTGCTAAGGGACTCTTGCTTGGCACCAAGATTTTTGTCTCATAATGCCTTACAGAGTGTAATCCTGGTCCCCATGTTCTTTAACATCTACATTATACTGTTGGGAGGGGTCATCTGAGGGCTTGACATGCGGTATCACCAACATGCAGTTTGTACATCTTTACTTTCCCCAGCTGGGGAAGTTGGGGGTGTTCTGAATCAGTGTCTGGGATAGTAAGGGGTTGAATAAAAGGAAAAAAAGGAAATTAAATCTGGATGAGACAGGCATTTTCTTGGTTAAGAGACCTGCTGATATACTGATAGTGCATTATCCCATTTTTGATGGGGTTGCACTCCCCTTAAGGCACTGGTTTCCAAACTGTGCACCATGGCACCCTGGTGAACTCAGATACAATGTGGGATGTCCCCCAGCTGACTCTTCTTCTCAGCTCTCCTAGGCACTGCTATCTTAGCCAGGCCAATCTCACGGAAATGCTGATATGGCACCACTGCAACAAGGCACTGTGACTGTGTAAGTTTGGGTACCGCTGCCTTAAGGGATCAGTCTGCAACTTGGAAGTACTGCAGGGCCCAGAATTGGTCTGAATGTCCAGGTGATTGTTGTGACCCACAGTGCACTTGCCCAGTTTCAATGGGTACACTAGATATGCCCATTTCCATCTGAAACAGACCTGGTCACTAATATTCCTGTCTTAGTTCTGTTAGGCTACTGGACAGTGTTCTGTATATGGTTGCTCTTGAGGTCTATTTAGAAATGTCAGTTGGTACTTTTAGACTTTCAAAAAGTTTTTGTTAAGTCCTTCGCAAAAGGATTGTCAGTAACTTTAACAATAATGGAACAAGACAACATGTCCTTTCATGGACTGGTAACTGCTTAAAGAACAGTAGGTAGACAACAGGAATAAATGGACAAATCTCACAATGGTATTAAAGTACAAAATGGGGGTCTCCCCCAAAAAACTGTACCTGTATAGTGGTTTTTAACTTATCTATAAATGAACTGGAGTTGGGGCTGAACAGCAACTGGGGGTGGCCACATTCTCAGGTGACACCAAACTACCCAAGGTGGTGCAAACCAAAGCAGATTGTGAAAGGCTCAAAAAGTGGGAAAATGGGCAACCAAATGGAAAATGTGGTTCAACGACAATAAGTGATGCAAACCAGGGCAAAAAAATCCCAACTTCATTTACACAACAATGTGGTCTGAGATGTTGATGAAAGACACCCTTTCATGGGGTATAGTTCAAGGGAAATAGTAACCCATTGTGTGGTAGGAGTGATAAAGGCAAATTCCATGCTAGGGGTCATTAGAAAAACAATTGAGAATGAGGATATGGATATTATATTGCCTCATAAACTCCTTGGTACAGCCACATTCAGAATACTGGTTTACATATCTGATTGCTGTATCTCATGGAAGATACAGACTTATATTGACTTTCATCCACTTGATTTTCATTGCTTTGCTCCTTCAACCACTTTCAATTATAGCTGCAGTTCAAATTTCGTCCATGTGCTTTCCTCTTTCATCCAATTTCATCCAACCCTCCATAATGTTCGTCAATATTCTTATGCTTATTTTTTTTTATTTCTGTTTGTTTAGATTTCACATGCATTTGCATGTGCATGTGCTACATAGTTATTTATGATATTCACTGCCCAAATAACTGCAAGCTAAATAAGGCTATGTTTTGACATTTATCCATTTTTTACTTTCACCCATGCTCTTGTCCCTCACCAGATGAAAGTGCAAGGTACTGCAGAGCACAAAAAGGTGCAAAAACAGGTAGTTAAAATAATCCAAATGTTGGAACACCTTCACAAGGGAAGCCTACAATGTTTGGAGTTTTTAACTTGGAAAAAAAGACAATTAAGTTGGGGGACAAATACGATTACGGTTCATGTTATGATGCTTGGTGTAGAGAGACAGATTTTCCCCTTTCACAATATCACAGAATCACAGATCATCCAGTGAAACATATAAGCAGGATATTTAAGATGAACAAAAAAGGTAGTGGGCCCTCACGATTCACAGGAGATCTGGTCCGAGACTCCCTATGGATACTGTTTTTCACAGATAATCAAATTTGTGGGGAGGGCCCCAAGGACCTTTTGAGCATGCCTGGAAGTGCCTTCTGGTTGTGTCCAGGAGTTCCTTTTGGCCCTACAGACATGTTGATGGCACCCACATTGAAAAAAATTCACTACACCGCTGCACATAAGGAGAGCCAGGTGTACTTCTTCATGCAGTGTATTGTCACTCAGTGAAATCTGTTGTCACATGATGTGATGACGACAATTACGTAGTTTGGATGGCTTTCAAAAGGGATAGGACAAAGCAAGTAGGACTGGTCCATCAACAGCAACTAGTCATAACATCTATGAGCTACCTCTGGGTTCAGGAGAGTACTGGAAGGAGAGAAGTATACCCAAAGACAGCTGGTGTGTTATGTTGATAATAGGATGTTGGACTAAATTGCCCTATGGTCTGATCCAAAAGGACTTCTGTACAGAATGCGGCTGCAAGGGTTCTGACAGAGGCAAGGCTTTATGCACAAGTTACATCTCTGATATTCCAGCTACACTGATTGCCAGTTGTTTCCAGCACAACTGGAATTCAAAATGCTGGTTATTACTTTGAATGCTCCAAAACAGTTCAGGACCTGAACCACCAAGGACCACCTCTTCCCATGTGACTGTGCTCAACCTGCAAAATCCTTTAGTGAGTCTCCCTTCCTTCTTCTACTGCTATCAGAAGTTTGATAAGTGGAGGCTATATAGGCCCTTTACAGCAGTGGCCCCTACACTATGGAATTTCCTGTCTCTGGAGCACAGTTGACTGCTTCACAGTATGTTTTTATCCACTGAAGGTTTGGACTGGTCATGCCTTCAAAGATTTTCTATAAGTTTTGCTAGCTCTTGCCAAGTTTTTTTGTGTGTACAATATTAGTTGTTCTTTTGTTACTTTGGTTGTATAAATATATTTGCTATAAATTTCTTTACAGGTTAGTGACTCAGAATTTGCTCAATATGATATGTAAAAAAAGTATTACAGAATATGCATTTTATTCTACATATAATTAATCATGACTAAGTTCCATGGATTTCATTGAAATTCAGTAAATACTTACTAAGGATAAAACCCTATGAAACCTGCCAAACCCTTGGTTGCTAAATCAATCAGAGTGATGGTACACATATTAACAATAACATTGCTGTTTTGTTTCCATTACAGTTATCAGAACAGAATTCACTAGTGGGTTAAAATAATTAGTACCATGCAGTTCAATCCTAATTTATAAGCCAAGCATGCACTACTGCCTAACAAAGAACTTCTCTCTCTCTCTCTTTCTTAGGGAATGTTTATTTTTACCAATATTTCAGTCCCTAGTATATTATTCATAATAAAAAGAACAAAACACGAGGGTTTAACCTTAGCATTTTTAATCATATATTAATACTTTCAAATATTACTACTTTTGGTAATATTCCACAATGTTACATCTTGATACTAAGACGTGTAACGTTTTATAGAAACTAGAAAAAGCACACATAATGGAACAATTTTTGCCAGGGGTTTTTGTTTGAATTTTAGATATTTACCACTTAAACTATCTTAGGGACTACCAAATCCTCCATATGATCAGGTTTCCATGTCCCTTCTACCCACTATTCTCTTTCTTAAGCTTTTCCCTGGGCACTTCTCACAACATCCATTGTCACCAGCCTGGTAATCAAAACACAAAGCTCCTTCAAGATTTGAATATGGGGGGCCTGTATCCGTGGATTCACTTATCCATGGATGAAGACCCACCTGCCCTTTGGAGGGTCTTCTGAGCCCTGCAGATGCCATGCACATCCGCCCATGGTCTCTGCGGGTCTCAGAATGGCCATTTAGGCTGAAAAATGCTTCCTTTACACTTCCTTTTACGCTTCCTTTCCCCCCCCCCCCCATAAAACTGGAAGTGATGTTTTAATGCCTTTAAAAGGCATTATGAGGACCAAGGAAGCCCTGGAGGGATAAAAAGTCACTTCCGAATTTACAAAAAAACAACAACCCAGAACTGACATTTTTTTTTTTGCCTAAACAGCCATTCTGAGGTCTACAGAGGCTGCAGGCAGATGTGTGCGGTCTCAGAAGATCCTCTGAAGGGAAGTGCAGCAGAGGAGAGTGTGTAGGGGGCGTCTCTGGTATCTGTGTTTCAGCTAACTGTGGGGGGTTCCAGAACACAACCCCCATGGATACCGAGGCATGCCTGTATTGAGTTCTAGCCAATGTTTAGGAACTGTGTGCATGGAAGGTTTGGCTTCAAATCCCAAACTCAATGTAATAGAATCTTTTTTCTGAGACCTATTAATAACAGCGCCATTACCTCCAAATACTCTTTTATGGCCGTTTAATTGGTACTACTAATTTCTATTTTACATGTTACAATTATGAATTTTATTCAGCGAATAACATCTTTAACAGTATTCTTGAAGACGTATATTCTTATCTATCCTATCTACCCATTTGAATTCAAGCAAAGTGTGTGCAAACTACGATGCAGTATCACAACAAGAGAGCAAATATAATTATTGTCTACTTTTACCATGTCTGTACCTAAAACACAATGCTGGCAATAACTAAATCTATATGCATCAGACGCTTTACCACAACCTCAGCAGCTGGGTAATAAACAGCTCCTGAGTTTTTATAGTAGTCAATACGTTAAAACAACCAGATTTGTTTATATGAAATGGAGGCTGCTGATTCAGAAATAACTCCAGCGCAGCAAATCAGAAAAACAGAGCTTTCTGCCGGCAGCAAAAAGACAATGTGAGCTCTTCCTGCCCACCTCCTCTTAAATAACCAGTTAGCAGAGGGAGAAGATTCTAGGGAACTTTTGATTGATGAATTCCATCCTCAGCTGTAGTCAAGATTCTGGCACAAAAGATAAGTATTTGATAATTCCAGTTATCCAATCACTCCAGGTACAAAGAAGAGAACATGCCATCACCTAGGTACACACTGATCAGACCGTTCTATTCCATAGCACACTCTGGCCTCTCTACAAATTTTAAAATTTATTTGCAGCTCTCTCCTTAACACGTAACTGTACTAACCAAGTGACACAGGAGTTAAAATAGTACGTATCATACTGGCTTAGGCAAACATGCAAGTCCATGATTCTCAAACTTTTTTGATTAGTGATTCCTTTGACCTACTGGGCCACTGGCCATGGCTCCCCATTAGGGCTACAATCCTATACACTGTATAGCAGTTAAACTGGTGGGTTGCGACCCACCAGTTCGTGTAATGCTTAAATGGTCGTGTAAAAAGGGGGGAGGGAGGCAGCGCCACGATCCCCAGGATCGCATCGCTAAGGGGGGCAAGGAGGGGTACTTTGCACTTACTCCAAGAAGGCAGGGCTGCAGCAGGTGCAGGGAACCCTGCACAGCACTCCCTGAGGCTTGGAACATTCACTAAAAGCAGACGCAAAGCACTTCTGTTTTGCAAGAGGTGCTTTGCACCCCCTAGTCACTGCCCTAGTCCCTCCCCTGCAAGAACTGAGGGAGTAAAGTGCCCTTAA
The DNA here is from genome assembly GCF_035046505.1 of Tiliqua scincoides. Classification (NCBI taxonomy): domain Eukaryota; kingdom Metazoa; phylum Chordata; class Lepidosauria; order Squamata; family Scincidae; genus Tiliqua; species Tiliqua scincoides. The sequence goes on along the minus strand of NC_089827.1, from coordinate 21,546,552 downwards.
AGTTTGAGAACCTCTGCTGTATAGGGCTGCGAGGATTCTACAGCTCCCCTGGCTGGTTTTTGCAGCTCCCGGAGGAGCCACATCAACCATTTGGGAACCACTAATGTTAAGTGATAAAACAAGGATCATATAGATTACAATTAGGATGTAGGCTGAGACAGAAAAAAAAAAGAATAAAGCACTGTACAATATATTCATTTTGCCAACGGAGAATAACCAATTCCCAAGCATAATACCAATGTCAATTATCTTAATCACCTTTTATGTTAAGTTTTTCACAATGAAAAAAGAAGCTGCACTAAATGTACATATTACATAAAGATATAATATGGTCATATTTACTGTCCAGATATTGTGACATTTGCTGGAATGAATCCAAAGCAACGTTAAAGCAGAATAAGTAACATTCTGCTACCTCCACTTATTTTATTCAACAAGAGTTACAAAAGACAACTGCAACTAATTCAGTGAAATGTGCATAATTTTACAGATTTTTTGCACACTGCCATTGACTGTGGCAGAAGCTGACAGAAGTTTTAGTGAGCTAGCACTCATCAAAATTGCTGGTGTTTTACTATATGGGGTAAGAACGAGTAAGCCACCTAGCTAGTTTGCAAACAGTGCAGAAAGAAATTGAATTGAGGAAGAGAATTCATAATCCTGGAATGAAAAAGGCCAGAAAAACAAACATTTAATGTTAATTAACACTAAAAGGCTGCAATCCTAAACACACTATTCTGAGAGTAAGTCCCATTGAACAAAATAGGATTTACTCATAAGTAGACCTGGTTAGGATTGTGCCCTTAATCTATTTAAAAAATGTTTGCAGTCATGTCAATCCAATACAAAAAGCATGTATTTTATTTCAAGATTTATTTTTGAAGAGATTGATTTAAATGATTACGACAAGCAGCAATTATGAAAAACTAACACATTATGTAAATCCGAGAGAGAGAAGCATCTAAATAAATGTAAGGAAACTTGGAATCAAATCACAAGTTCAAATTTATAAAATAGCCTGCAATCTGTATAGCTGACTCTTATGTTAAACACAAATAGAAAAAGAGGGAGAATATCATTTGAGGTCATGACAGAAAAGCTCCAGTGTGGAGCATGGTTCAATGTTGGAAAAGAGAAAGACAAAGCAAGGCAAGGGAGGAAACAGAGGGAGTGATGTAGCCAGGGAGTGCAGGTGGATGGGTGGATGGGTGGGACATGAGAGGCTCCACAGAAGACTGGGGGCTTGGCCAAACTCACCCTTCTGAAGTTAAAGTCTCTGGCAGAATTTATGCCATCAGAGACTCAGAACTCTGGTTACTGTTGCAGGTCTTAAAACAAAATGGCAGCCTGCAAACTTGCATGGCTGCAAACTTCTAACCTCCTGAGGTTTGGCTGTAAGCTGCTTCTGTGTCCCAATGCACCAGTCCAGTGCTATTCAAACTGGGGCGTTACGACGCCCCAGCCCGAGGGCCCTGGTCTCTGCCCCCTTAAGGGGCAGGGGCAGCCTAGAGGCGGGGGAAGGCAGTGGTGCGATCCCCAGGATTGCGCTGTTCAGGGGGCTGCAGGGGCTTGGGTGCACCCACCCAAGCCTCCTGCAGCCTCCCTGGGGTGCAGGGAGTCCGGCGCGACATCTGGCAGGGCTCCCCGCAGCAGGGAAAGCGGATGCGGAGCAATCGCAGTCCACTTCCGCTTTAGTGGGGGTGGGGCGCGATCGCTCTGCATCCATTTTTCCTGCTGTGGGGAGCCCTGCCAGAAGTTGCGCGGGCTCCCCACACCCCGGGGAGGCTGCATGAGGCTTGGGTAAGTGCACCTAAGCCCCTGCAGCCCCCTGAGCAGCGTGATCCTGGGGATTGCGCCGCTGCCTTCCCCCCACACCTGCAAGGACTTACTGGCTCTCAAACTCTCCCAAACCCCTAGTCAAAGATCCCTGCTCTACCAGATCTTTTCCGCTTCATAAATACAAACTCATACAAACCCGACCCTACTGTAACCAATCTGAAGCACAGGTCTGTAACTTCTGTACCAAATTCATTTCATCAAAGAAATCTAAGTACTACTAAGGTTTCAACAGAAAGAAAAAGAATTACTCAAAAGAGAAGGGTGTTGTCCAATCCTCAAAAGCAACTCCCATTATAGTCAATGGGACTTACTCCCAGGTAAGTGTGGATAGGATTACAGTCTTAATCTCTGAATAAATCCAACCAATAAAGCAAACTTTTCAGGATATTTCAGGACAACACACCAGTCAAGAAAATTTGGTGTACCAGACTATTTGCAAAACTGACAAAGCTGCTGTACCTTGGCTGGACTATTTGGCAATTTATTTTATGAAGCCAAACCATGCATGTAAGAACATTTTAAATATGCATATATTAATAATATATGTGCAATATGCAACAACTAGGAATTTGTTAAACAAAAATCTCAAAGTTGCTTTGTGAACCTTTGTTGAAAAGTGGTATATAATGTTTTTAATAATAAAAAGTAAAAGTAAAATTCTCAATAATATAACAGGAGGAAGATGCATAAGTGCATAAGTAATATTTATACAAGAACTCTTATTATCACTCAGCATACAAAGCTGATCATTGTTTCCTACTTAAACTTACGGCCCAATCCTATTGTGGGACTGTGCCAGTGGAACATGTTCCACCAATGCGTACTGTTACAAAAGCACCATAAAAGCACTTTGTGACAATGCAAGGCCCAGGTAAGCCAGTGGGAAGGCTGGAGCCTTCCTGCTTGCACTGGTGGGAAGTGGCAAGTCCATTGGAGCAGCAGGGGAAGGGTGGAACAGTGCAACAACAAAGCAGGGATGGGCAGATTGGGCTCAGGAGCAGGCAGGATAAGAGGCGCCAGCGAGTGCCATATTCAAACTCCCTTCCCAAGCTTTATTCACCTGCCCAGATCAACACAATATCACTGGCACAGGTCCAAGTTGACCGACTGCTGCTGCTAGGGCTTGTCCTGGGGCAAGGGGACAAATATAAAGCAGCTGTATCATTGTGCAATACAGCAGAAGCTGCAACAGTGCCACTGCATTGCTGCACTGGGATTTAGGAAGGATTGGGCTATCTGGGCTGAGAGGCACCTGTTAAGTAGTAATTCTCTAATATTTAGCAGGGTGAGGGCAACTGTTCTTATTCACCCCAGTATGTTGCCTCTTTCAGTGATTGATGCTGGTGTCTCTTTTGTAACTTGTTCTTAGACTACGAGCCCATTGGAACAAGGAACATTTTCTTAATTTATTTTGCTACATAGACTTTGTGAACTTTTGTAGAAACAAAGTATATAAACATAGATTTAACAGTAATAATGACAATACCTATAATAAATGGAATATATCCATCTCACTCCCAATACTTCTCTATAATTTCAAAATTCAGGATAGATGGGCCATCCAGTAACAACTTGAAGTATATAATGCAAGGTAGGGTGCAATCCTAACCCCTTATGTCAGTACTTTCCAGCATTGACATAAGGGCAATGCAGTTCTGAGGTAAGGGAAAAAACATTCCCTTACTTTGAGGCCACCATGAGTGACACCCAACTGCAGGTTGCAGCACATATCCCACTGGCACCGCTATGCCAGTGCTGGAAAGCACTGACATAAGGGGTTAGAATTGCACCTGTAGTCTCTTGTTTTGATTAGAAAGCAACACTTCCTATGTTCAATCAAGCCTCAATAGCCCCTATACGTGAAACCACTTGCCCTCAAACATGGATTCCATGTCACCTTTCCCAAGTTTATCTAGTATGACAGCAGATGAAAACCGACAACTAAAGGACACAAGATTTTGTAGACCAGTGGTTTTCAACCTCTTTTATGCCATGACACCAAACCCAAATATACTGGGGATCCACTGCCAATTCCACCCTCTCTCAAGACCCTAACTGCCTACCTACCCACCCATTTCCCCCTACTACGTGTGTCTTTGCAACCCTGTGAGGTACAGCCTGAGCAAGGCTGGCCTCAGGAGTTGCGGGGCAAGAGAGCAAGAAGAGACTGTGCAGGATTATATCAAAATAATTCAGTTTTGAGAAGGCAGCACCATTCCTGGATAGGATCCAAACCCTCTCATGCACAGGCTTTGAAAGGATGCCACAACCCCCCAAAGAAGGCTTTGGGACCCCACTGGGGTCCTGACCCACAGACTGAAGAACACCATTGTACCACTGGTTGAGAAACACTAATCTACAAGTACCACTGTATTGCTGCTCTCACTGCAAGGTGGTGGGGAGTCCTGCACATATCACTGGACACCATTTCAAGTACCACCAGTGGTACTTGAAATGGTGTCCAGTGATATATGCAGGACTCCCCACCACCTTGCAGTGAGAGCAGCAATACAATTCAACAAGAATCTGTAGGAGGCTCAGGAGGCAGAGCTCCAGTGTGCACTTTTCATGCACTCCAAAAAGCCCTCCTGTTCACCCTGAACCCCTTACTGGTGTTTGTCATATTGCATCTGGACTCTTAATCCAACAGTAACTGCCAATGACATCATATCCAGTTACTACTGGACAAATGCTGTTGTAGAGCAGTGTTTCTCAAGGTTTGTCCTCTGTTGTACCACTTCACATGGTCCACCTATTTCAAGTACCAACAGAAGAAACTGGTGGTGATGTCATCACCAGTTACTTTGGGTTTGGGAGGCCACATGCAACATGACAAACACCAGTAAGAGGCTCAAGGTGGAAGGGAGGGCTTTTTCAAGCCCAGAAAAGTATGCTTTGGAGCTCTGCCTGCTCAGCCAAGCCTCCTACTGCTGTTTGTTGTGTCATATTCCTGGTCTTGCTAACAAACAGCAGGTGTCCAGGAGTCCTGTGAGTACCACCAGGCACCACCTCAAGTACTGCTTGACTGAGTACCCATACCACTGACTAAGAACCACTGTTGTAGAGCATTCCTTGGGTTACCCCTTAAGAGGCATCCGGTATCCAGGAGACTCCCAAATATCCTCTCATAGCTGGTTTCAGGGTCCAACACTCAAAAGTTTGCCCATTGGAGACTGGGACTGCAATCCTATCCACACTTTCCAGGGAGTAAGCTTTCCCAATTGACTATAATAGGACTGACTTCTGTGTAGACAAGCACAGGATAGGGCTCTGAAGCTGCAATCCTATCCATACTCACCTGGGAGTAAGCCCCATTGACTATAATAAGGTTTCTGAGAAGACATGAGAAGGACTGGGCTCTAATGTTGGCCAAGAGTATGAAGTGCAAGCGACCCAGAACAGAAAGAAGGGCAGGTGGGGGAGGCTTAGAGCCCAATCCTATGCCTGTCTACTCAGACATCAGTCTCATTATAGTCAGTGGGACTTACTCCCAGGTAAGCTTGGATAGCGTTGATCCCTGAGAGCCCCATCCTAGATGTGACTACTGACAATGAAGTCCCATTAAAGTCAGTGGGGCCTACTCCCAGGTAAGTGTGTACAAGATTAGGCTCTGAAAACCCCATCCTAGACATGTCTACTCACAATGAAGCTCCATCAAAGTCGATGGGGCTTATTCCCAGGTAAGTGTGGAAGGACTGCAGCCTCAGAGCCCAATCCTATGCCTGTCTCCTCGTAAGTAAGCTTCACCACAGTCAGTGGGCTTACTCCCAGGCAGGGGCTCTGAGAGCCCGTCTCAGACGTGTCTACCCACAGTGAAGCCCCATCACAGTGAGTGGGGCTCACTCCCAGGGAAGTGCGGACAGGAGGGGGCGGCAGGACACCTGCGGGCAAGGGGAGGCCTCACCCAGGTGGGACCCGAGGGGCCTCCCTTCCCCGGGACGCGGGGAAGCTGCCCAGGCCGCCGCCCTGGCGACGCCCCACCACGAAACACCCCCGCCCGCCTCACCTCCTTGACGGGGGGGAACTTCTTGCGGCACTCGAGGCTGAGGGCCCGCAGGTCGCCCTGCATGTTCTCCAGCAGCTTCTTCACGGCCTCGGGACTGCTGGTGCCGGCCATGGCTGGCCGCGCCGCGGCCGCCACAGGCCGCGGGCTCGCCGGGGGGCTGGGAGGAGAGGAGAGGAGAGGAGAGGAGAGAGGCTCCGCCAAGGCCGGCCCGCCAGCCAGCTAGCCGCGTCGGCCTCCCACAATGCCGGGCGCCTCCGCCACACGTCAGCCCGGCTTCCGCCAGCCGCGGCCTCGGGAAGGGGCGGAGCGGGGAGGCTTCCGTGGCCGCTGCGGCTGAGAGAGCGCTGGTAGAGGCCTCGCGACGACACCGGACCTCGGGCAGGCCGGGGGCAGCACTGGGGACTCGTCCCCCAGCGGCAGCAGCTGAACTACGCCGTGCCTCAGAGCATGTGCAGAGCGCGTGTCCTCAGAGCATGTGCAGAGCTCAGCTGGCCGCCCCCCCTGAGGCGCCTCGGGGCTGACGCGCTCTGCATATGCTCTGAGGCACCGCATACATCAGCTGCTGCTGCTTCAGCCCTGAGGAGCGGGGCATAGACAGGGCTTAAGCCGCCTCCCCGTGCTCTGGAAGCTCCCATTTGCCTGGGACTAGGGGGACCAGCTGCAAAGGGGGGCTCAGAGCCCAGTCCTGTGTGTCTACTCAGAAGTCACTCCCATTACCGGCAGCGCGGCTCACTCCCAGGGAAGTGCGAACAGGGTGGCAGCCTCAGAGCCCCATCCTGTGCACCTCTACTCAGAAGTAAGCCCCATTAGTCAGTGGGGCTTCCTCCCAGGGAAGTGTGGAGAGGGCTGCAGCCTCACACCCCATCCTGTACCTGTCTGCTCAGAAGTAAGTGCCATGGTAGTCAGCGGGGCTCACTCCCAGGAAAGTGTGGCTAGCATGGCAGCCTCAGTGCCTCTACCTTCAACCAATGTATAGAAGAGGAAATTTGGGTGGGTGCAGCACAGCATGGAAGAGGTTAAAGAGCTGCATCTGCCTAATGCCCTCTTCTATACATTGGTTGAAGGTAGAGGGACTCTGCCCTCTAGGCACCCTGAGTTTTTCGGTTTCCTTACTATGGAAGGAAAACAGGAAGAACATGGCTCTTTGCCAGTCCTAGGAGCTGTACATTCTTATGCAAGCAGAACCCCTACTACTGTTTTGCACTTGAATTACCATGTAGCTTAAGAAAGGAAGGCCTCTTCTCAAATGTATTTTTTTTTAGCTGTGTGCTTAATTAAAATTTTTGGTGTGCTCCTAAAAAAAAAAAGGGTATAGACATGACAAGTAGGTGTTTGAAAATGTGCACTAAATTGATATTCATCTATAGCTAAGATGATTAATAAACATTTTTTATACATGTTAACATTTCCTTTTCTGGTGTCAAGGGGAGGTTTGTTGCTGTGTAAGGTATGGAACAGGCCCAAGAAAGAAGCAGTGTTTTCCTTATTCCCCAGTATAAATAGCAATAGACATTCTGCTCCTCCTGTATCAGCTAAATCCTCTGTGCCAACTAAGACCAAGATTGGGGAGGGGGGGTCAATGCCAGAGCCCATTTCTTCAATTTACTCTAGGGCTATTTGCTTTGAGGCTTGGCCTACGGGAAGATAAATCAACAAGTCAATGCTACCAACCCCTCTTCAGACCTTGTTCAATTCAAAATTTGGCCTGTTTAAAAATTAGTGACCTGAGGACCCTAATACGTAAGGCTGTCTGCCTAAGAATCATTCTGTGACATTCCTATAACCTGGCACATGATTACTTTTCTGCACATGATGTGTTTAAATGCCTGCCTTCAGCATTACTGCTCACGTTCTTGGAACAAGTAGCCTCTAAAATATTTTAATTATAATATCCTGCACTTAGGGTTTGATTGAACTTTGCAGTTCAATCCTAGCTGACATAAAAATACATCACCTAGCTGACATCAGCTGATATAAAAATACATAACAGCTTATTATAGAATAAAGAAATACAGGTGCTGCTCAGATATTTTGACAGAAAATGAACCTTGCTTTTTCTCTCTGGTTAAAGTTGCTAATAACTTTTGATAGCATGATAGCATTGAGATTGTGAATGAAGATTTCAACAAACATACTTTTTGCTAGCAAAGAACTGAAGTTATAGAACAAAGTGAAATGTTAAACTACCACATGTAAAGAGCAGCCCAATCCAAGTGGCCAGCACGGTATCTAACTCAAGATTGGTACTGGATAGAGCACAACTCGGAGTAAGGAGATATTTTTCCCCCTTACCCACTGTCGCGCACCAGCCATGCCTATGGGGCTACTGAGATCTGTGCCAGTGAACTCACTGTAATGTCAGGCTAGCCAGGAGGGAGGTTAGGTTAGATTACAGCCTAACAGCCTGTTACAGTCGGTCCCACCACTCCCCCAGGCTAGATATGCCCAGCATTCCACCCTCCCCCGCCCCCAAATGCCCCATCCCCACCTTCATTCTGCCCTCCTGCCACCATTTACCACCCCCTGCACGGCCTTGCCCAGGCTAAGACAAGCTCCTGGTTTCTGGGGCTGGTCTTGTTGGGCTGGTGCAGACCTCTGCACCGGCCTAGCTGACTCCAGAGGTGGTGCACTCAGAAGGCACTGCAAGGGACTTGAGCCAGCTTAAATGCCAGTTAGGATTGTGCTCTTTGGCTGCAAGCCTAAACACGCTTACCTGGGAATAAATCCCAATGAACTTTATGGGGCTTACTTCTGAATTGACAAGCATAGGATTGCACAGTGAATTACATAAAAAATAAAAACAAAAAATAGTATAACTACTGTAATTCCAGGAGATCAAAGAATAATCAACCTCGACTCCAACGCACCACTAGAAAAGCAGCAGTATCCACATGTGAGCCCACCAATAGTGGGCTCACCAAGAAATCAATCACAGCATGTTATGGGGGGTGCCTGGCACAGGTATGTTCAGAGGAAGTTACCTGAGATAACAAAGGTGAACCAAGACCTCTGCTACAGCACAAAGCCAATTCAATTTGTGTTGTCTGATATATGCCATATGTCTGGTATAACCATAATTCCTTTTTATTGCCTGTTTTTCCTAAATTGGAGCAAAGACAAATAATCTCTGCCTGTAAAACAGTTTGTCCTCTTTTCCTCGAATCATCCTAATGGTTCATCCAGATTAAAGTAATTTTTCCTGGATACACGTGACTAAAGTTGGTACAGAATTTCAGATGCCTCACTTGTGCCTCATGGAGATAGCTGCAGGGCTTTTCATAATACTGTACTAGAAACATTAGCTTAATACTCTAGAGCAGTGGTTCTCAAACTTTTAGCACTGGAACCCACTTTTTAGAACGAGAATCTGTCAGGACCCACCGGAAGTGACGTCATCAGGCAGGAAAATTTTTAACGATCCTAGGCGGCAATCCTACCCACACTTACCCAGGAGCAAGTCCCATTTGCTAACTTAAAAGCATATACATGATAGCCTGTTAAAAGTATAGAGCTGTAACATTTACCCAGATGCCGTCACATACCATGGTAGCATCAAATCTATTAAAAATAAAATACTGAAATGAATGGGAACCCACCTGAAATTGGCTCGCAACCCACCTAGTGGGTTCTGACCCACCATTTGAGAAACAGTGCTTTATTCCACTTGTGTTCTTATGGTAAAATTGACAACTAATAGTTTCTACGGCAATTACCGTAACTCAGGCTGCAGTCCTATACAGTACACACTTACGTGGGAAGAAGTCCCATTGAACTCAGCCTCTGTCTTATTTGTAGACATACCTAGGACTGTGCTATCAATGTCATTTCTTCCATTTCTAACTGACAAAATGACAGCTTGTGGCAGAAATTTTAGCCCCTAAATAGAAGACTTTGTATTACTAAAAATTGGTTAAAAAGTTTTCCCCTCTCATAACCTACAGAAGATAAAAGGATTTCACTCCAAAGCACTGAATTACTTCATAGTGACTACCCTCCACTTAGTTCTAAACAGCACTAATACTGTGTTAATGATTCATCCATAGGCATGTATGGGGCATATCCATGTCTCACAAAATTTGGCAGTGCCCATCTTTTTCTATTTTTCATAGATCAGCCTCTTGCTTTATTGATTATTCAAGCTGTGTAGATAACAGTTGAATGTGAACTGAAGCCAAGGAGAAACATGTGTGGCTTTTAGCCACATTTCATTCATGAGACAGACCTTACATTCATTCCTGTTACAGACCTTACTCTTAACAAGCTACTATGTATATTCTCTTAACAATAATAATCAATGGGACTTACTCCTGGGTAAGTGTGGATAGGATTGCAGCCTAGGGTGGTTAAAAATTTCCCTGCTGGATGATGTCACTTCCGGTCATGAGATCACTTCTGGTGGGTCCTGACAGATTCTCATTCTGAAAGAATGGGTCCCAGTGCTAAACATCTGAGAACCAGTGGCCTAAACCAAAACCTTCCTGGATCCCCAGTGGGTTTTGTTCACACCAAGTCATTGGTCCACTCCACTCACCTGACCTAGGAGTAGGGAAATGTGAATGTCCATTAATTTCAAACCAGCCTATCTGAACTTGGGGGACTACTCCCCCCAAAATGGGAAAAAAGAGAGCTGACCAAGCTATGTATCATAAGATGCTAATCAAGCCACGATGAAAACTGTGATGCTAGAACAAGGTTAATCAGTGCGATGACAGTTCTGCTGCAGCAGAAGTCGTCCAAAAATGATGGTGCAACGCTGGAAAAATGCCATGCTGACATAGCTTGGATGCTGGCACAACTCTGCTGAGAGGCCACAGCAGGGAAGAGTCAATGTATACCAGATGCTGCCCCCCTTCAGATGATGGGCACAACCCCAACTCTGGAAAAAATGGTACACCAGCAACAGAGCTGACTTAAGTATAACTCCATAGGGAACAAAGGGGAAGGCCACTGGAACTCAAACCCTTGTCACGGAGAGATTTGTGTGTTTCGCATGGCTGTCCCGTACTGAGGGACCCATCTCTCTATTGCGCCCTGCTCAAAAAGTGTGGGTGTGTGCATTTGGGAGAGAGGAAGAGGGGCACAGAATGTGAGTGTAGATTCCTAGCAGTACTTTGTTTTTGCCCCTTTGGTGCTAATGCTGTAGTAAATTCTATAGCAAGTGCGGTTGTTTTGGCATCCTTATGTTGTGTATGTTTTTTGTGTGGTGTCCTTGGCATCTCCCCATGGTTGGTGATGCTGCCCATTCTTAGTGGCTGGTAGAGGGTGTCCCCCAGTGGTGGCTGCTCATTGACCATAGGTTTGCCCCTGACCCCCACTATTCACCCTAGTGGCACTTCTTTGGTGCTGGGAATGGGTGGATGTGATGATTGGCTGATGTTGCATCAATGATGTACTGACAGCACACCAACTTCAGGACACTGCTTCATGTTTTTATTTGTTTTTAAATTATGTTTTTAATATGTTGTAAGCCGCCTTGAGTCCCTTCGGGGAGAAAGGCGGGGTAAAAATAAAGTTATTATTATTATTATTATTATTATTATTATTCATGGATGACAGGCTGTGGTGGGGTTTCCATAGACTGGGAGGGGCTGCGCCAGGTTGGCATTGCTTGGACAAGTTTAGGATAAGGCAGTCATTGCACTGTCATTGGTGTGCGGTCCAAATAGAATTGCGGCCCGAGCTTCAGAGCAAAATAATGGAAGGTGCACTTCCATGGAGAGAAAGTGCTACAACAGGATCTCTTACCTATAATTTTTGTCTGGTCCAGTCTGGTCCACTAATCAGCTTCCTTCCTTCCTCTTCCTCTTCAAAGAAGCCTTCGTGTGTCTTTATCTCCCACTTGCTCCGTCAGGAATAATCAAGTGTAAACAGCAAACTGTTTTGGTAATCTAACACATTGCTGGCAGGATCATTCTGAGCAATTATCTGCTCTGTGGTAGACATTTCTGCCTTTCAAGAACATCTACTTGTCAGTCTTTCTTCTGCGAATACAGGGCATCTCAAGAAAATGTACACATATAGTGCCAAATTTATTATGCCATTATTCAAACATATACCGTAATCCATACATATACTGCATATGGCAGGGATGGCCAAACACATGGCTTGGGAGCCACACTTGGCTCTGACATAACTTATGAATCTTGGAAATATTTTGGCTGAGCTTTTTGCATTACAATTAACATAAAAGCTCAATAAATTTTCATACTTATTATTTTCAAGGTATAAACAGAGAGTCCTAGATTAAAACATAAATATATTTATTCACCATGAACATTAAACTTAAGAATTTAAATGCTTCTTAAATACTGTGGCTCTCACCCTTCTCTCATTTGGCTCTCAAAGATCTAAAGCAGTGTTTCTCAACCAGTGGAGCAGCTACCACTAGTGGTACTTGAGGTAGTGTCTGGTGGTACGCACTGGACTCCTGGATACCTGCCACCTGGCAGCAAGACCAGGAATGCAACACAGTAAACAGCAGTAGGAGGCTTGGCTCAGTGGGCAGAGCTCCAAAGCATGCTTTTCCTCACTTGAAAAAGCCCCCCTGTCCACCCCTGAGCCTCCTACTGGTAGTTGTTGCATCACATCTGGCCTCCCACCCAGAAGTAACTGGTGATGATGTCATCACCAATTACTTCTGGTGGTACTTCAAATAGGTGGGCTGTGTGAAGTGGTAGGGCAGAGGACAAAAGTTGAGAAACACTGATCAAAAGTTTGTCGTATGTGGCTCTTACATTGAACAAGTTTGGCCACACCTAGCTTATGGTGCTTGAGTCACGGGGGAATGCAAACATGCATTGGAACAGGTAGGCCAACTGGCCTGCACTGTATCCAGCGCAAGGTAGGTGTGGGCTGGACCGTAACTCAGGGTAAGGGGATTTTTTACCCCTATGGGGCTACTCTAATTTGCACCAGCGAGTTCACAGACGCAAATCCAAGTGGTCTGGAGTGATGCCAGGCTGGCTAAGAGGGGGGTTAGCATCCAGTTTAAGATGTCAAGGCCAGTTGCAACCCCTTTCTGGCCTGGTCCACCCACTGGTACATCGTCCCCAAAACGCCCCCATCCTGTCCTCCTCACCACCCTTTCCAACCCCCTCCACTGACCTCCTTAGGCCAGTGTTAACACGCTAGGTCTGGCGGTGGTCCTTGCACCAGCATACTAAACTCCTGAGGTGGCACAAATGTGCTTTATGGCACATTCATGACACCTCAAAGGCACAAGTTACTTGAGTCAGCCTAAGTGCCGGCTTGGATTACGCTGCATTTAAATTAGTTACTGAATTAGACCAAATGCTTGAAATGTTACCCATTGTCATCTATACACAGCTGACATTGTTGACTAAGGGCCCAATCCTATCCAACTTTCCAACACCGGTGCAATTGCAATGCAACCCTGGAGTAAGGGAACAAACGTCCTGATATCTTGAGGAGGCCTCTGTGAATACCTCCCCACCACAGGATGCAGTGCATGCCCCATTGGCATGACTGCACTGGCACTGGAAAATTGGGTAGGATTGGACCCTATAAGGGATCTGCATAAATCCACCTTTCTTCCATTGCTTTCCTTAGATGTTTGAATGTTGCAGGTTTTCTTCAATGAATTATGTGCAAATTAAAGCTACCGCAGATACCCGCATACAAGTAGATCTCACAGACAAGTCGAGGGCAGGTTTTGAAGCAAGAATTATAGAATTTTCTATGACCCTCGAATAAGTCGGGGTCATAAACTTGGGGTGTGTGTGTCTGATTATATTTTGTCTGATTTTACCCTAGGCCAGATCCTGAAAAATAACCTACCAGTAATTGTTACCCAAGAACTGACAGTCTCTAATTTATTAAAAATATAGTAAAATCATAAGATTAATTTTTATTCATAAACTTTTAAATTCTGGTCTTCACCATCTTTTTGTAAACACTATCAAAGAGTAATTGCACGGTAAACTACATACTAATAGAACAGTGGTTCCCAATCTGGGGTTCATGTACCCCCAGGGGCACTCAACAGGACCTTTAGGGGTACTTGAAAGAGAATGGAATAATGGCAGTGCTCCAGAATGCCTTGCAGGGTCAGCAAGGCAGGAAGGGAGGTAGCTAGTTGACTGTGAAAGCCCCACCAATAGCTAATTTTTGGTGATCAATTCATGTATGAACCAGTGATTGAAGACCAGTACAGGAAAAAAACTAAAACATAAAAAAGTGATCTATCACTCAGAATTTCTCAGGACATTTCTGGTGCAAAACAGTGCAAAGGCAGAGTCTTCTGCTCTTAAGCCAGAAGCTCTACATATAACACACAACTTAGATCACAACTGGGAGTGTGCAATTCAATTCACAGCAGAGACAAGCAACAGCAAATGGCTGTGACCAAGTGCAGCTGCAGATAGCTGAAACCCTATTTACTCAGAAGCAGACCCATTGCTTTCCCTGGGTGTTATTCCTCTGAATTGTAGTTTGTGAGACATTTGATGGGAGTGTTTCCACTTTCAGGGAAGGTGCATCCTGCAGCTGCAACAAGCCCACCCTCACCTGGTCTGAGGGCTGTTTCCTTCTCTTGATTTACAGCAGGATCAAGGCTGTCAGGGGGGTTTCACTCTTAAAGAAGTGGGGTGATTCTGGGGAGCTGGTTCAGCTCTGCTCTCTGTCTTGGGGGGATGTGCGGATGGAAACTGCTGTCTGCTGCTTAATCAGTTTCCTGGTCAGTTTCCCTGATTGCATGGCTTGTAAATAGGGGGCAGAGAAAGAGGGACAGTGGGGAAGGGAAAAGAGAAGGGAGGTACAGCGGGTCAGGAGAAGGGGAGAAAACAGTACAACAGAGTGAAGGCTGGTGGAGGGAAGAGTGGGGTTGGGCGGTGCAGGAGTGGGGGCGGGTGGGAGGGAGGGAGGCTGGCTGTGTGGGGGGCTTCCCTCCTCCCTCTCGCTTGGAAGAAGCAGATGCAGAGCTGTAAACTCTGCATGAAGAAGCAGCCCTCCCGTCTCTCTCCCCATCTTCAAGCTATGATCTTTTCCTGGGAGTAAGCCCCATTGACAATAATGGAACTTACTTCTGAGTAGGCATGCACTGGCTTGGGCTCAAAGGCTGCCATCCTATGCGCACTTTCCTGGGAGTAAGCCCCATTGACAACACGCATGGGATGTGCTCCAGTCTCCTGCTCCCCTTTCCTGTCCTTTCAAAGAGGACAAGTTTTGTGCTTTATCAGAAATCATGATGCTGATCTCCTATCACAAGCACTACCTGCTTCTCCTGTATCAGAATATGCATCATGGAGCATGAGTGTGTATCCTTTTTGCTTAGCTGTTTTACAGCCCAATCCTGAGTTGCCCGGGGCACCCAGGCTTGGTGGCACAGAGAACGGCTGCTGCCAGATCCTACGCGGCCTGGGCTACTGCAGGAGGCAACTCGGGAGAAGGGAACTTCTGTCCTCTTCCCTCGGGTAAGGTAAGCAGCCCTGCAATGGGGCTACTCACTATCGCCAACCAAAAGGTCAGGGATAAAGTAAAGGTGCTCGTGTAGGGTGCCAAGCCCTTCATGAGTGCCTTGCATCCTGTGGAGCAGAGCTCCTCAGACCTGCCTCCCTCCCTCCCCCGGCATGCCTCCAGCCCACCCCCCCACGTCACACCTCGCATGACATCTTCCTCCACCCCCGCCCGTTCCCTCCCACGTCACACCTCCGTATCACGCCTTCCTCCACCCTTGCCGGCCTCTCCTCTTCCTGAAACGCCTCCTCAATGCCCCCACCCCTGCCTACCATGAGACCATGAGACTGCTGAGCCACGGAACCTGGACAACTGCCCCACGCTAGCCCAGCACCGGCTGGCGCTGGGCTAGCACGGGTGGGAGCCCGATGGAGAGGCTCGCAAACATGCATTACGGCATGTTTGCAACAGTGCTTGGTGGCATGAAGCTGTGCCACTGACCACAGGATTGGGCTCTGAGTCTTACAGTCTTGAGTAAGAACAAGAACAAGCCCACAACTTACACAGCCTTGGATTGTTCTTCCCAATTTTGGAGGGAATAAAATAGTGGAAAGCACAGGGCCTTAGAGGTACTTGAGTTTCCATACCAGCTGGATACAAAGGATTTCTTACTGTTATTTTAGTATTGTCTCTCTTCAGACTTCCCCTTGCTCAATTTACCAAGACAGTTTCTTAGTTTTAATTGTTAAAGGATCAAACTAGTTAGTACTTTTGTTGTTTATCCATCATGAATATGATACAGAATGGTTGAATATTTAGTACATTCAAAATGCATGAGAAGACACACTAAAGGCCCAATCTTACCTAACTTTCCAGTGCCAATGCAGTCCCAAGGTAAGGGAACAAACATTCCTTTACCTTGAGGAGGCCTCCACGACTCCCCCCCCACACACACACACTGCAGGATGCAGCACACACAGTTGCATCGATTCTGGGAAGTTGGATAGGATTACGCTGTGAAACTCCGGAAGTGGGTCACAATAGCTTCAGGGAGCTGTTTTGAGGTGGAGTCTGCAGAGGGTAAGTAAAAAAAAACAAACCCTTTTTTGTGGCAGTGGCATAATCCTAGAAAGGCCATCACCATGATAGTGCCACATCCCTTAAGGAGTAGCGACCAGGCTTCATTGGCTGGGTCATCGCAACGTCCCAGTTTGAGAACCTCTGTACTACACCATGAGAGTCATCTATTTGAAACTGGGAAGTCATTGTGTGTTTGCAAACTACTTTTTGACAGCAAGTGTTTACAGTACTATGGATGCTATATATACCTGGAACATACTAACAGTACTAACATACCCTGCCTAACAGATCAGAATGAAGTGAATATTCAATATGGAACAAACTTCTTTCATTGAATCTGGATGTCACCCCTCAAAATTTTATTTAAAAATATTAACATATTAATTTTATTGTACAATATAGGAAATACTTTCTATCATCATCTTGGAACCACATATCTCTCTTTTACTTAAACACACTCTCAGCTGAAAGCAAAAAATAATGATTTCATTACCTGTTCCCAACTTCTATAACATATAGACAGTACATTCTATGTGACATGCCTCCAAGTAAACAGCAAGCCTTTCAAGTAGGGTACAAGTCAGCCTATGTCTGATTTAGCATGTTTTGATTATCAGTGTTTTTGGTTTTAACCTAGCCCCTTTGTTTACCACTATCGCCCTATGCACAAATAGACTATGCACATTTCCTATGGATGAAAAAAAGTATAATTTTGAAACTGCCCAATTTGACTAGCATTGAATCTATTTATTCTAGGAACAAATTTCTAGAAATAGCAGAACATTTTTGCCCCATGTCACTGGTAGAGAGTATTTGACATGGAAGAATGTTCAGTCCCTCTCATGCAGGTTAAAATAGTCTAGAAAGGACTATACCACATGCTTTTTTCAAATGTATGAGTAAATACTACACTGCTATATTAAGCTTTTTCAATCCATCATTGGTTTCAGGCATTTTATCTGGTTCCTTAAGATATGACACCTGCTATTATATGATCAGTATCACTTCTATAAGATAACATAAGATCTCGACAATATGTGGTGATCTATTACCAATGATTATCTGTAAGAAATTGAAAAGACTAAATAAGGCCTTGAATAGCTTTATTGAAATTTGTATAAATAAACATGCGCATTTCAAATGTAAACCCAAGTGAACTCAAGTGCAGACAATTTTTTAACCTCTGTCATGCAGGAGGCTAGCTTACATTTAAAAAAACAGGAAGCAGCTTTAAAATACCAGGATGAAACACCAGCTTTTAATATCAAAGTATAAAGCAAAGCCATGTCCACAAACCTAATTTTATCCTGGTCAAATGCAATTTTAAACTTTTAAATGCTAACATAAATAAATAATTTACCAAAATGTGCACTCACAGAGTGAACTTTATTTACAATACACAATTTATAACCTATTGTATTTGATTAATTCAAGTGAAGATCATACTTTTTGCTTTAACAATGGTGGGACTTCAGGTAGTAGATATGTGAAGTGTGCCTCCACACTTAGGGAGTTCCTATCAAAGGCAGTATTGTATATGAATCAACAATACATTCTTTCAACTATATCAAAGGGAAAGCAGCAAATAAAAAATGTTTCAAACTCACACATATTTTTGGCATCCCAGACTCCTTGAACACAGTTAAAAAAACCCAATTCAATGTATGCTTTTTCTACTTACTGTACAGGTTCTGACTCTTGAACATGCAAATGCCAATTCTTCTATAAATAGTTACCTTTTGAGATGTAAGGCTATGGTGAATTCCACCAAAAATGCACATGAAAAATTAACAGACCTACCTTTGAACCAGTTGTCCATTAACAATTTGAAGGCAAGTTATATGGAACAGTCATCTAAGCTTGATGCACGGATTTTACTATGAATACAGTATACTATTAAAAATCGGACCCTATCACACTGTATGTAGTTTGTAAATTGCCAAACTACCCAAAATGGGGGGGAGGGGACTTACAGCACAATTAAAAATTTTGGACTGACACCAGATTAAAGTTACGCACATCTTATAAGCAAGATAACAGGAATTATGTTTACAAAGTAGATCCAGCAAGCAATGAGGGATACTTACATTTAATTGAAAAATTCAATTCCTTTATGCAGCATGACATCCAGAACCTGTTCCACAGCAGCAGTAAGATGAACATAATATTCTGGAAGATTACTTTTACCACAAAAGGTTAAAACACCTTTTCAAGTTACTTTCTTTCTAGCATGATTAAGTGTTTCTCTTTTTTCATCAACATTTATTTTAGGGGAAAACTTAGAAATTTGGTGTTCCAAGAATACTGCTGCACTTGTGCGTCACATATACGAGGCAAATCAGATGTTTGCTACAGGCATATGGACATCCTCAACAATCCAAGATCTGCAGTAATATTCCCAAGGTGTTAACACAAAGACCAAATCCAGAAATTGTTGATATTAACTTGCATCCAAAACAAAGAAAACCATAATTCATCCAAACTGCAGCAGAAACTGTAAAGGGGTTTATTTGCGATTTCCTATATAGAGCTTGTGAATACAAGATTGTAAAGGTATCAGACAAATCCTGTTAACGTTTTCATTGTTTCACTTCAAGTACCGCACAAGTTAAAATGTAATAAGGATTTACATTCCGACATCTGAAATTTCCCATCTCAGATTTTATTTTTAATTTGGTGGGTAATTTCACTGTTTCAATAGGTATCTTCCACAAGAAAGTTTTTTTTTCTGTATGGCTTCTAGGCCTTCCATTAGTTAGTGTGCATACAATTTTCATTCTCTATATCATTATCATTCTCATTACTGTCTTCATCACTCTCTAATGGGATGCCTGTAGCAGCAGAAGCATCTTGTTTTGTTTCCCGGTCAAGGGGGAAAAAGCCAGTTCCACTGATAGTGTCTTGTCTCTGGTAGAAGAGCACATAGGCTGCTTTGGACTGGGGAAAAAAAAAGAAAAACATTTTTTTAGTATTCATGATTAATGTCTTGTTTTCCATTAACTCCATTTTCCATTAACTTTAAAGCCTTAATCTTACTGTGGGAAGTTAAATAGAACTTGTTAATATTCTACCTAAGGATGAAACACAGGTTTTTCCCCACCCATCTTTAGGTAATCTCTATGTGTTTCTCTATCCCAATACTTTAGCATGGGATTTTTATCCTGCTTTTATTCCCCACAAGGGGATTCAAGGGGGCTCACAGCAAGCAACAAACAAACACCAAGCACTAATATATACAATATAAGAACAATTTTAAAACAATTCAAACATATAACTGCTAAATTAAAACACCCTAACAGCAGAGAGAAACTGAAGTCAAAACTACTGATTACATTGACAGTGCAATCTTATGCACATTTAAGTGACTTCTCTTGAGTTCAATGGGGCTTATTCCGAATTAAGTGTGCATCAGATTGCAGCCTTAGCAATTTGCCTATCATAGTAAACACAGTCAGTCTGATCCTGGACAAGCCTAGGGAATAAATCTGAGATTTGCTGTTCTTATTCAAGCATTTCCATGAAAGGCTGTTGCTGCAGTCACAAAAAAGTGGAGGAATCTCCAAAAGGATGCAGATAATACTTTGTATTATAAGATGCTGTTAAAAGCCCAGTGCATTTTAGCAAATACTCTTCTTTGCAGACACTAAAGAAACAAACAATTATAACTAATCATGAAATATATTCTCAAGCAGAACCGACCAGGAAATAAACACAAACCAAATACTAAGACAATAATTAACCAAAATACTCTCATAAAATAAATGAAAAAATGTTATACTTTTACTGCACAACCGAAGTCAAAAGATGCCCAAACCAATTAAAAATCAAACTTAAGAATGTCAAAAAGTTTTAATCTTTAAACCACATGAAACACAATATAATAGACTATTTAGCACAAAAACAATAAAACAACTTACAGCCCAATCCTATGCAGGCTGCTGCCCCATGGTACAGGGGCGCTGAAATGGCCGTTGCTGTATCCCATGGGGTCAGGGAAACTGCTGGAGGTCTCCTCGGGATAAGGGAACATCAGTTCCCATCAGTTCTCTTACCCCATGTTGGGCCCTGGCAGCTCCTATGGGTCTACTTGGATCTGTGGCAGTTGTTTAGATGGAACAGAACCAAGGAGACCTGTGTAGGGCTCTGAGGCCCAGAAGGGATGATAGGATGCAGCCACAGCCTCTGCTGCTGTCCCTGCCCCAGCCTGAACTGCTACCTGATTCATACTTTCTTGCCCAGAAATGTTGCCTCCCCACCATCCTTCCCACACCCTGGAACATCTCCCCCCGCCACTCAGTGGGGAATTTACTGTTGATGGATCCCAGTGGCTGTCAACCAACATGGAGACTCAGTGCCAACTGATGCTAGCCTCCCCGCTGACTCCTTTCCTCTCCCAGTCGCTGCGACACATTGCCAGGGCAGCGCATGGTAGATCGGTGTAGCCCAACAGTAGGATTAGGATGTTAAAGCTCTCCCCTTGTCTCTACTCCCTATAGTTGCTGAGGCCTGATATTCCCCTTGTCAATATTATCCTATAGCTGCATAGAAAACAATTATAGTTATAAAACAAGTATGTAAATACTGACAAAATGAACTCTCTTAAATGCAACCAGAGAGTGAGGGAGAAAATGGGTCACCCCCTCAATGTATCTTGAGATGGTCTTTAAATAATCTCAATAAAATCACATTAATAAAGCATGATCTATATTCTCATTGAGACCTCTAGGGGACATACTTTGCAATCTCAATATCCATTGCGTATCTTCCCTTGACAACAGATACTCACTGGTTGCTGCCACATTTTTTGCTGGGTTGTCACACCCAGCTATCACAGCAACAGCACTGCTCTGGAATGAATTACCTGTGCAATAGTAGTGGTCAGAATTTTTTCCCATGCCTACAAATATCACACAGAAGCTTCCAAGGAGATTATGAGCAATTGTCCCACAAGACTCTGGAACTTCCTCTCAATATATGAACAGAACCACTCAAAATCGGATCTCCAATATGTCACCAACACCTCATGACCAACAGTATCTAAAGCTTTTATTTGCTAACTTAAGATTGTCAATCAAGACTGCAAGTGCAATCTGTCTGAGCCCTGCATGTTTTTAGGAAAGGGCCACTGCTCAGTGGTAGAGCATCTGTACTACATGCAGAAGGTTTAGGAACACCTGCTGTAGCCAGATGGACCAATGATTTGACACAGAATAAGGCAGCTTCATGTGTTCATGTTAGTGAGATGCACAGACTGAATAACTGACAAGGTGCATGGAGGTTGTATTATCGAGGTGAGCCTGAAGTGGCACTCACTAAAATACTCAAATATCATTTTCAATATTTCTATACTTTTTCTGTTTTTCACTGTAGTACCCATATTTAAGTTCTAAAGGCATTCATCCTTTCAGCAACTGTTACTACTGAAAAATATCACATTTGTTTGGTAAGCTCTCTTAGATTGCCAAGTTTGGTGTTTAAGGCAACAAGCATGCTATGCTAGGTTGTTTTTTAATAAAATACATATGCAGAACTGACATGGATTTTGTTCCTGGGCAAGAGCAAAGTCTTGCGCTTAGAAATAAAAAAAAAGATACTTGCCACTATTTGTTCCTCAGATGCAGTGGACACACTACTGTCATCGAAGTAGTACCACTTCCCATCATCTTTGTTTTTTGCAAAAGCAGTATCTAGGATAAAAAAACAGATATTTCGTCTGATAATCCTGCAAACTTATATTTTGTTATAGTACCATCATTCACGTAAAGTAGGTTACTCACAATGTCCTCCTCCCATGCCTCCATAATGGTTAGATACAGCAATCAAATTATAACGGCAAGGTCCAGCATTTGGATTAATTAGGAACTCAGACATATCCAGATCACTGTTTTAAAGAAAAGGTCACATTCATTGTTGAGCTTAGGAACTGGATTTGGATCTTTACATTTTACTTAAGCACTTAACTCCTTAAATAAAGCAATTAATAACTTTATATAACTCACTAAACGAATCTTATTGAAAAACCCAGAAGTCTAAAGGTTGTTAAACTGGTATTTATGAAGAGCTTAACACACACTTATAGGCAGCCTCCCATATCTTCGGATCACATATCAGTGGGCCCAATCCTATCCAACTTTCCAGCCCAGGTGCAGCTATAATGCAGCTATAAATGTTCCCATATCCTAAGGAGGCCTCTGAGACTGCCTTCCCACCACAGGATTCAGTGCACACCCCATTGGTCCAGTTGCACTGGCACTGGAAAATTTGATAGGATTGGGTCCCAAGTTATCCATGTAGGCAGGGGTGGGGTTAACACTGTTCAAATCCTTACTGGGGTAAAACTGTTGTTGCTTTTACAGGTCACTATAAGCATTCAAAGCTTATAGCGAAACATGGTCAGGCTGCTGGCAGCCTGAATGCTTGAAGAGACTCAATCAATGCTAACAGGAAGCAGTTAACTTCCATTCAGACTGCAGGCTGAAAATAAATGCAATTTCACAAACACGTTTGGGATAAGAGCATCAACCCTACACTTTATTATCTGGGAAACTGCTGGATAAAAGATTGGCAGCAATGGGCAGCCCAGCACTAGGGACATACAGGGTTCACTTTTAATCGGAAAGCATGTTAGCACAGATACATACAAAACATCACCTTTACAACATCACCTAAAAGGTTTATATGCCTTAACCATGATGTAGAAGCTAAATGCAACTCACACTAAATGAATTAATTTTTCAAGACAGTTCAAAACTTATATAATACATCTGTATCTTTCAGCTTCATTCCCCACTCTACATCTGCCTCTTACTGTCAGATGCAAAGCTACATTCCTATCAGAAATATTAAAGTACAGGTTGAGTCTTGGCATCAGTGAGGTTTCCGTACCCAGAAACCCAGTGGATGCTGAAAATGAAATCCATTGGAAAAAACCGAAAACAATAGCCCTTTACTCAAAGGTTTAAAAATAGCCTACCTTACCACTGTAATGCAGAAGACCAGCAGCAGGCAGACAATCAATTTATATCTTTCCAGGCACTCAGAAAAGCTTCACTCCAAGACAAGTAACCCCTCCCTTCACCAGGGAGTGCAGAAAATAATGTAAAGAGTATGCAAAGCAGAGGTGGTAATAACTTCTGTTCTGCATTTTCTCTTGCTCCAGGGGGAAGGGAGGGGTCACTTGACTTAAAGCGAAACCTGAGTGCCTAGACAGAGAGACTGATTGCCTGCTCTCCCCCATATACAATGGTGAGGCTGTTTTTAAGAGACATTTTTCATTTAATTTCTCATCGCATTGAGATAAAGCAGGGTGAAACATCCACTGATAATCTGTGGATAATTATACCTGCATGTATTAATTTTTACTCTGCCTTTCAATTTCAAACAAAATGGATATAAACATAGTAAGTTTAGCTTTAAGTTTAGTTCACAATAAGTCTGTTAAACCCACATAACCAATGGATTTAATTGCTTTTAAAAGTATACTTAACATTAACCATATATAAATATGAATACTATTCAATTGATTTTATTATAGATCTCTTACATGATAGGGAAGTCAACCAAAGTATCCAATTTATCTCTCATATATCTACTGTAAGAAAAACGCTTTAGATGCACTACCAATACTGGTGGCAGTGACCACAAATCTAGTTTTTTGGTAGCTTGCTGGTGTTCTTTACAGTTTGGGCAATACCTAGAAGAAAAGACATACACGTCAAACCCTAGTGTTACACTCAATTGAGGCAGATGTAATTGCTGTTTTTCATGACAGAGCAAGCATTCAGCCTGGCAAACAAAATAGGAAGGACTCATTTAGGTACTATGCTTTAAAAACCAATTTCCCCCCACCATTTATTTCAGTGCTTGAACTGGAAGGATAGTCCTCTGATTAGACTGTTGGGGAACAAGGAACCATTTATTTGATTAGGCAAACAGCTTTGTGAACTACTTTTTGTTGAAAAGTAGTCTATAATCCTCTTAAAATAATAAACATTTTTAAAAAAATGCTGTACCACTCCTGACATGCAGATTTTAAACACACACACACAGGTCTTGCAAGTATAAATCTTCTTTGGCATGCATATTCCCTCTAGTAATTGAACATATCTATAAAGGATATATTCTTAAGAAGTGTAACAGCAGATGTGCTGCACCGATAAGAATATCACCAAAAATGCAATTTTCCCGTTTCAAGGCACACACAGAATATTTTCCCCCCTGGTCCCTATCCAGAGAAAGAGTAGGAGCAGACCCCTGCTCAACACTCCCTCAATCCTCTCACTGGGGAGGGGGGGGGGAGAAGTGATTATTCAAATTAGAAGATCTCATAACTGAGAAGAATAGGTTCAGTCCCATGCACACCAATTTCCCTACTTCCATCAAAGTAAGTGGTTGTTTTTCATTTGTATGTATATGTATACAAAAACATAAAAGGATGGAACTTAAGGACAGCACTGCAGTTGGGATAAAAACTGTTCACCACAATGACAACATCCATCAATGGGAATCCCAAGTGGTAAGGAAATATCACATGCATAGCATCCACTTTCCTCCTCGAAATCCATCTAAAACAAGGTCCATCCTCCACCCATCCAGTTCATGCCTATTAGCTAATTTTCTAATTTAACAGAATTCCTCCTCTAGTGTACATGGCAATTCCACAAAGATTTTTCCAGACCAGCTAGAAACACTACGCACACTACTGGAATAAGTACAAAGCAAAGAGTGCAATAATCCCTCTAATGGTAGGTTTAGTCCTTGCTTCTCAAGGAATACTACCTTGAGAAATAAGAGTAAACTGTGCCATGTCTCTAGTCATGATCTCTGCAATACACCAGTAAGTACCTTCTATAGTTGGAGAAACCACTTTAACATATCAATTGCATTTTCACTCTTACCATGGATCTTCAGCACCTAGTTTTTCCTTTGTGGTGAACAATTCAATGCAATCTTTTAATTTCACAAAGGGCTTTTTTGGAGGTCTATAATCCACACTTTCATGCTTTTCAAAATCCTAAAGAGAAGTATTTCTTGAGTTAAGAGAACAAATGAAACAAAACTCATTTTAGTGATATTGTCTTATTGTAACCAAGAACTACACACTCC
Source organism: Tiliqua scincoides (assembly GCF_035046505.1). Lineage (NCBI taxonomy): Eukaryota > Metazoa > Chordata > Lepidosauria > Squamata > Scincidae > Tiliqua > Tiliqua scincoides. Next base: position 21,521,108 of record NC_089827.1, on the reverse strand, counting down.
TAAATTTGGAAAACTAACCCAAAAGGAGAAAGCGATCTTTGCTACTATTAAATCGTGTAAACATTTTTTGAAAGTAAATATTGCGTAATGAGTACAACATTTTTATATACTATTTGCTAGTGCTGCTTCAAGATGTGCTAAAAATCACATACCTCAGCGGCATTTTCATCAAAGTATCTCTTTTTAAATTCAGGATCCCAATCCAAAGCCAAGAAAGATCTTTCTAAAAAGGAGAACACAAAGCTCTTTTAAAAAAAAAAAAACTGAATTTGAACTCAAATACTGTTGTTTAGTATTCAGGTACAATTTAAAGCAAAATCTAAGGGCACAATCCTACCCTGCACTGGAACAGGAAAGCCAGGAGGCTTGTGCTGTATCCAGTGCAGGATAGGGGCCAAAAGCAGCTCAGCCAGAGGCAAGGGGAAACTTTTCTCCTTTCCCCTATGGATCTCCTCAGACTTGCGCCACCTCTTGAGGTAGCACAAGTCCGAGGAGAGCTTGGGATCCGGCATAACTGCCAGATCCCAGCCCCACCTCCTGCTTCCCACCTGCCCGCCCCCAGGGCTACCCGCCGCCCTCCCTCCCCTGCCCAGGAACACCTCCCTCCTGCCCCCTCCCCCTCCCCACCTACCTCAGAGGCTTGCATTGACCCAGGCGGGCCAATGCAAGCCTCAGTGCCTTCGTCAGTGCTGAGGTTTGTTCCAACCTCCACAGGCTGGTGTGCCAATGTGCGCCAGCCTAGCCAACTCCTGAAGAGGCTCAAATGTGCCTTATAGCATATTTGTGACCCTCCATGGCCAGTGCAAGCAAGGGACTTGTGCCGGCTCAAGTCAAGGGCTGGATTGCGCCCTAATTCTCTAATGGAAAAATTGCATAAGCAATAGTACTATAAAAATATTTATATACCACTTTTCAACAAAAGAAATTCACAAAGCGGTTTAGAGAAAATCAAATAACTAAACAGTTCTCTATCCCAAAAGGGCTCACAATTTAAAAGGATACAGAAGAAACACTAGCAACAGCCACTACAAAAGATACTGTGCTGAGATGAACAAGAATAGTTACTGTTCCTCGGCTGAAGAGAAGCGCCATTTGAAAAAAAAAACTGCCTCTATGCTTATAAGATGTGCTCATGCTGTTGGGAAGTGCTATGCAGGAAAGTTTTAAATCTCATACTGCAAATCAGCTGTATCATAGATATGACTGTCACTGAAGCCCACTATGTAATGCCTTCACTCAGGATTATACACTCAAATTATGAAGAACTCCTTAATGGGACCAAAAATTAATAATCTGCCAAGTGCCATCTACTATATTATATACAATCCCCAGGCAAATGAAAGAAGCCTTTACACCAACATGCTCACTATAGTAAAAGAATGCAAACACTGGGCAAGATGGTCGAGTGGGTGGTGGCATCTCCATTGGGTCTTGAATGAAGTGGATTATTCTGATCCCTTTCAATCAGGCTTCAGGTCAGGCTTTGTGACAAAGACAGCCTTGGTCGCCTTGGTGAATGACCTACGCCAGGGACTGGACAGGGGAAGTGCATTCTTGTTGGTCTTGCTGGACTTCTCAGCGGCTTTCAACATCATCGACCATTGTTTCCTTCTGGGCCAACTGGCCGATCTGGGAGTCAGGAGGCACAGTTTTATGGTGGTTCCACTCGTACTTGAATAGGTCCCAGATGGTAGTGCTGTGGGATGCCTGTTCAGCACCCTGGTCCTTGAGGTGTGGGGTACCACAGGGCTCAATCCTATCCCCAAAGCTATTTAACATCTACATGAAACCACAGGGAGAGATCATCTGGGGATTTGGGGTGGGGTGCCATCAAAATGCAATGACACCCCAGCTCTCTCTATCCTTTCCACCACATTCCAAGGTGGCTACTGAAGCCCTGGAGCACTGCCTGGAGGCAGATGGGATCTGGATGAGGGCCAATAAGGTGAGATTAAATCCTAACAAGTCAGAGGTTCTCCTTGTTTGGAAATCTATGATGCAGGTGCTAGAATACTGTTCAGTGCTGAACAGGTTGCATTCCTTCTGAAGGAGCAGGTCTGCAGATTGGGGGTCTGCCTGGATTTGCAGCTGTTCCTAGATTCCCAGGTGGCGGCTGTGGCCGGAGGGTGTGTCTTTGCCCAGCTTTGGCTGCTGTACCAGCTGCGACCGCACCTGGATCGTGTAGACCTGGCTGTGGTTATCCATGCCACAGTGACATTAAGGTTAGACTACTGCAACCCACTCTACGTGGGGCTACCTTGAAGACAATTCGGAAACTGCTATTAGTGCAAAATGTTACAGCTGTGTGCTTTCTGGAGGTAGGCAGCTTGACTCTGTCAGGCCATTGCTCTGGCAGTGGTTGTCCATTCATTTCTGGGCCCAATTCAAGATGCTGGTTTTGATCTTTAAAGCCCTATATGGCTTGGGGGCCAGGGTATCTGAGAGATTGCCTACTTCTGTTCAATTTGGCTCGTCCTCTCTGGTCACCGGAGAAGGCCCATCTACAGGTGCTGTTGCCTATGGAAGTGGGAGAGGTGGCAGGAAGGAAGAGAGCCTTCTCAGTAGTGCAACCAACTTTATGGAACTTCCTCCCTTTCTGCTTACAAACCGCTCCCTTCTTAGAGGCTTTCCTGCAGGGCCTAAAGACACTTATTTAGATCAGCCATCTGAGTCCAGGTCTTTTTAATATTGGCTATTATGGGTTTTCATGCAGGTTAGCCCCTTTGTTACTGTTAATGATTGCTGGTAGTTTATGATTTCTGTCTTTGGTCTTTTAATGTGATATTTTTAATATCTTATTTTGAGTAGATTTTTAATGCCTATGGTTTTTACTGTGATTTACTATCATTTTACAGTTTTTACTGGTTTTTATTGTGATTTTATGTTGTAAGCTGTCTTGAATTTCCTTCGGGGAGATAAAGCGGGGTAGAAATTTATTAAAAAAATAAATAAAATCTAGGCAAGCTGAAAAAACTTATTTATGTTCTGAAAATGGAATCGATACCACTAACAGTAAATACATTAATGGAAAGAAATACCAAACAATAAAAAAAAAATCTGTTCCACTACAAACCCAAACTTACCATCTAGTCTAAGTTGCCTGTCATCAAACCTAATATGCCTGGTATCATCTTTGACATAATTGATGTCCGTGTTGCCTAAACTATTAAACTGGAATGTGAACAGTCGTTTTTTGTGCCCCATAAGTTGATCCTTGCAGGAGTCCTCTGTACATAATCCATTTTCAGAATCATTATCTCCTCCAACAGAGTCTTCTGACTGGCTGTTTTCGTTTTCAGAAGGAAGTTCCTGATCCTGGCTGGATTCATCATCTTGTTCATCAGTTTCCATTTCACCTAAGATTGAAGATGTCAAACTGATCAAACTGATAATGCTTTGCAAGTACCATACTATTATACATTCAGTGAAGCAAAGAGAAGCCACTGAAATACAGAAGCATGGCTGTGAGCATACTATGGAGGCTCATCTTGGTATTCGCTAGAATTCTGAAAAATGTTCCTACAGATTGGAAAGCAATTCTGCCACATTTACCCCAAGGAAAGAGCTATCAAAATTGCTTCTTAGGAAGGAAAACAGGCTTCAGATTCTCGGCTCCTGCTTATAACTCCTATAGTAGTGTTCACTCTGGAATAAGCCATCCCTTCTAAGCCTCAGCTGCAGTATGGGAACAATGCTGCTCACCGCCTATCAGTGGTTCCCAAACTTAACAGGGACATGGCACCCTTCTTTTGCAGCTGCCTCTTTTTTCCAGCTCTCCTAAGCGCCACCATCTTGGATCACATGAAATCTTGCAAGAATCATATGAGATCTTGCACGATCCAAGATGACAACACCTAGGAGAGACAAAAGAAGAGGACACCAGGGACATCCTGCAGTGCCTCTGTAAGTTCAGCGAGGCACCTGAGGGTGCTGCAGTGCACAGTCTGGGAACCACTGCCGTACAGGGTTATTGTAAAGATTATATCAGGCTAACATATGTGATATGCTTTGCATGCTCAAAAAGCACTATACAAGTGCTAGGTATGATGCTACACAGTCAATGAATACATCAGCCACACACCAGATTTCCCATGTGCTGGGGCTGGGCACTTGAAGAATCACTGATTGTGGGCAGGACTATAACAAGCCTCTGTATGACAAAATTTCAGAATCTCAGTGCTGCCAACATGAAGAACAAAACCTGATCCTATTGACACGGCAGTGTATAAAAATATTCTGCAATACAGGCAGACCTCCATGGGTTCAATAACTGCAGATTTGAATATGTACGGGTTCCACAGGGTGGGCAACCTGTTGCCTTCCAAATGCTATGCTCTGGTTGTGTCTAGAGGGCCTTTGGAGGACCAAAAAGCATGGCTTCCAGTTTTGGCCAGAACCAGAAGTCATGCTTTTTGGCCCTCCAAAGGCAATCTGAGGGGTGGGGAAAACATGCAAGGGCTCTCCAGCTCTCAGAAGGTCCTCCAGATGTGACCAGAGCACAGCTCCGGTTGTGTTTGGAAGGCAACAGGATGCCTCACTTGCAGATCTGAACATCCCCAGGTATCGGAGGGGCGTTCCTGCGGATACTGAGGACCGCCCTGTATATGGGTTGGATCCTACCTAAGTAGCATGGGTGCCACACCGCTTGTGCAAGAGATCTTTCTTTCCCTCCTTCTGCAGCTGCTCCTCAGGGTTAAGGTTTATACAAGAATGGTTCAGGATATGGCATGAGAGGCTGAAATGGGGATATTCGGGATGTGGCATGAGAGGCTGCAATAGGAAAGGGAGAAAGTGTCTAGCAACTAGGTGCAAATATCTTCTGCAAGCAGAGCTCTGCTCACTGAAGGTACGTGTACCCAGTTTCCAGTTACTCCTCATTCACACTGCGTTCCTTCACCCACCCACCCCCACATGCCATGCTTTTCCTAAGGGTATCCTGATTCTCAGGAATGGTTTTTCAGGGGGCTCAAGAAGCTGTAATAAGGAGACTGAGAGGGGAAGACTGCTTGCAGGAGAAACATTAGGTTCAACACTATATAATATTAGCTGAACAGATGTTACCACATTTACTTATTCTACATAGTCTTGTTATGATGAGGAACTATGCAAAATACAGTAGATGTGGTTACCTGAAAATCCAGCTTGGTCCCCATACCTGCACTGTAGACTGGGATTTCACCAAATATTGCCCACATAATTGCAAGCCCAGCACATGTCTAGGCATGTGCTATAACGCACACAACATTTGCTTTTCACTACCAAAGTTAAAAAAACCAAAAAGGTCACTGCTTATGTCAGGGGTGCTCACACATTTTTGGCTCGAGAGCTACTTTGAAACCCAGCAAGGCCCGGAGATCTACCAGAGTTTTTTTTACAATGTTCGCGCCATCATAACATATAACATTTATGTGTACAATGTATGTTGGTGTACCTTGAGCCCCACTGAGTATAACAGGACTTACTCCTGACTAGACATGCCTAGGATTAGGCTGTGAGGCTGCAATCCTAGCCACACTTACCTGGGAGTAAGCCCCATTGAGTACAATGGGCCTTACTCCCGGCGTTTCCTCCCAGAGGCACCTGAAAGGGGGGAGGTCGGCACTCCGCGATCTACTCATTTTGCCTCGCGATCTACCGGTAGATCGCGATCTACCTATTGAGCACCCCTGGCTTATGTAATGCAGTTGATCTATACAATGACCCTATACAGAATAAAACCCTTTCCAAAGTAAAGAAAAAACTCTTGGTATAAGTGCTATAATGTGTTACTCCAAATGAACTTCACACCAGTATGTGAATAACAGTTATACTAAGGATCCACAAGTATGCCAGGGAATGGTCACTACATCGGTTTCAAGCAATGCTTTCATTTCTGCTTACAACAATTCTCTTTAGAATCTGGTGAGGGCTGTATACCAGCGAGTCTATATGGCTAGGCTGCCATACCAGAGGGTCAGTTGGTGGCAAAAATAAACCATTCAAGGCAGATTGTAAAGCACAGCTAAGAATGCAAGAAATAGCTGCATATAATTTAAGTCTTACTTGGGGATCCTTCTTCATGAATTCCATTTGGACCATTACCATTGATACTGTTGTCCTTACAGCACTGCAAGGATGCTTCAGTGTCTTCTGTTTCAGTAGAGGTTTTCACGTATCGGCTAGAAAACACCAATCATTTGTTATACAAGCTCCTTCTCTTGTTATATTTCTATTGATATACTTGTGAACATATGCACGCAAGCATAATGAGATGGACCAAACACGAGTGCACTAGTTGTGCACTCTAGTCAGGGAGCATCCAAGACGACATGATATCTGTAGCCTGTTGCCACTCCCTTGCATCTGGCATTCAGAGAGGGGCACCTCTAAAATCTGGAGGTTGCAATCATGGTCTGTAACATGTGATGCACTTTCCCTCCATAAATCTGTCCAAATCCCTTATAAAGACCATCACTGTGGCAAGAAATTCCACAGATTAATTACTCACTGCTGACCCCTCAATTGTTTTTATGGTTTTTATTAACTATTTTATTTATTGTTTTATATGTTGTACATTTATTGTTAGAACTCTGTAAGCTGCCTTGGGCATTTGTTTCAGCATGGAAAGGTAGGAAATAAATTTGTTTTTAAAATAAAAAATAAAAATTTTCTTTTGTCTCTTCTAACTCTGTTGGCACTCAATTTTAGTGGATGTCTCTAGTTCTGGTACTGTGAGAGATGGAAAGGAATTCCCCTCTCCATCCCACGCATACCTTTATAAATCTCAATCATGTCCCAGGCCCCAAAAACTGAAGTCTTTCCTGAAAATGGAGCTGCCCCAGTCTAATAATCATTTTGAACATTCTCTTCTGAACCTTTTCCAATTTCACTATATACTTTTTGAAATGTGACTAAAATGTTACCACATTGATTTGTACAATGGCATAATAATATTTGCCATCATATTCTGAGGGCTCAATTCTATCCCGAAGGTAAGGGAGCAAACGTTCCCTTACCTTGAAGAGGACTCCATGACTGCCCCTCCACAACAGGATGCAGCACACACTCTGTTGGCCTGGCTACATCAGTGCTGGAAATGGATAGGATTGAACTCACAATCCTTTTTTTAATCCCAAGCATAGAATTGGTTTTTTTCACAGCTGCCGCACACTGGATCAACATTTTAATTGAGCTGTCTGCTGGCACCCCAAGAACTCTCTCCTGATCTGTCACAGACAGCTCAGAACCCATCCACCAATATGTGAAATGTGGATTTCCTGCACCAATGTGCATCACCTAACACTTACACTGAAGCACATCTGCCATTTTGCTGCCTGTTACCCAGTGACCCTTGGGGCACACTGCTTTCACCTCTTTGGAAACTGCTGCAGTAAAGGATTGCAAAAGTACAGAGCCCCACGCAAAGCTCTCTGTGATGTTGTCTGCTAGCATGTACACAAGCTCGCCTGCAGCCTCCTGGGGAGCAGGACACGGAGGCAAATCAACCATTTTTCCTCCTTGGGGGTCTAGTTTTATGATCTCCAGATATGCAACATACATACTCAATACAATTAGAAATGCATTTTCAAGATGTTTTCTTGTACACATACCACATTCTCAATAGCAGAAGATTATACAGCTTATCTTCGGTATTGTTTCTAGGCACTGCTATAAGGAAAGGTTGACCAAAATGTGTGGAACCACTATGGTGACTATAACCACTGTGCCTAAACTTTTCCCTTAAGCAAACTGGAATTACAACTTGCTCTGTATCTTCAGTTCTGTTGATGCCAATTTCAAATCTAAAACAAAAAAAAGCACATGCTACATCTTAAATAAGGCCACATCATTATATGCCTGCTATGAAGCTAAGCAATCTTTTAGCAAAGACTAGAGAAATTCACATGCAATTAATCATGAACATACATTTCTTGATCATATATATTCTGTACTTACATATAATGTACTTACACATAAATATCATCACGCTCCATAATACTACTTAGATTTTCATCCATTGCAAATATCCTATGGAACCTATGATTGTATATATCAGTAACTACCATCTATAAGGAAATAAAATTTAAATCACTTCAGTTTGTTTAGACACAAAGATAATATTCAACATTGTATGTAAATTATGTATAAAGCATTTTACCTTATCTGCACCAACACCAGACAAAACTGACAAAGCTGTGCAGAGGTCCTGTATATTTCCAATTTTTGGAACTACTACTTTGTACTAAAAAATAAAATACAATATAACAGCGTCATTCGTAAAAGAAATGGAAGAGGGCTTACGTAACATCTAGCTTTTTAACATTTAAACAACCTGAAATATTCCTGAAATATTCCCTTTGAGGAAGAAGAGTGCCATATGAATAAAATGTGGTTGAGGAGATTAAATACTGCGAATGAGCTGTTTAAGTATATCTCCAAAGTCCAAATTGGCTACTTTCATGCTTAAGAGAAAGAATATCGGTTAGAACTGAGTGGTTCAACTGGGAATTTTGTTGTTGTTGGAAATCCCTTGATTATTCAACAATCAAAAGATGAAGCAAACTGATAGTCATCTGTATCAAATGACAACTGCTATTTTGTACCCTCTCATTTATATTAACATTTTTGAAGGCACTTGGCTAAACTTAACAGTTTTCTATCACGGAAAACTACAGATTCCCCCAAATATTTAGTACTTCGTGCACGCAAAGTCTGCATATAACAAGAAAATGTGGTATATTTTCATGATGTAAGAATGTAAGAATATTTTCATGATGCAAATTAAGATAGTTCAGCTGAGCTCATATGGTCTGAAAACTATCAATATGAGACTATGAGGTCCAGAAACAACATACACCAATCGTTATTTGATCAAATCCCCAAATGCAACAACTTCCCTTGGCAACACTCACACATACATCTCAATATCAAAGCTGTCACCTTCCAGCTTTTGTTTTCTCTTGCTTTCCAAACACACAACACTCTATTCTGGCCTTTACTAAAGCATTACCATCTTCCTTCCTTGTGGATCCAACTTACAAGTGAGCCCTATCAACCATTAGCTCAAGCAGCAAAAATCCAAAACACAAGAAAAGCCCACCACTACCCTCCCCCAAACCTCAATTTTTTATACCTTGCGTTTATGCATCCAGTCTCATCTGTATCTACTTATAAATTCATCATTCTTGAGGAGATATTTGCCAAAGGAGTCAATTTAATGAAACAGATCTGCATAAATGCAGAAACAAATACAAGCACTTAACTTCCACTATTTTGATTGCATTTTTAAAAAAAATAGCAGGGAGGTTTTTTAGTTTGCAAAAGTTGGAAATTGTTTGAGGAGTGGGAAAACTGGACTCCTGCTGTTATGGGATGCACGGTGCAAAAATGTATGCAAAAATGTATGCAAAGGTTAGGTGCAACTTCAAGCTACTTTCATATACCATCTAGATATGCTGGCATTGTCTGTCCACTTTTTCCATAGCCGCTAATATTTTATATTCAAAATAAGTTAGATTTAGGCCCACCATCCCAGAGAGTGGTCTTGGTCCTGGGAGACCTGGATTCAAGTTCTGTTTCTGCCAGAATCTCTGAGTGGAATCAGGCAAGTCTCTTACACCTTTTGCCTCAGTACCCCCTCCCCAACCCATCTGTAGGTTAGGAATAATAGTGATCTACCCCAGTAATTTGTTGGAAAGGCAGATCCATTATAGATGGTACAACTCTTAATAAAAACATTTTTTTTAATGCTATATAAACAGAAGCACTCACAGATGTCTTCTCCATTATCCCCAATAAAATTGTAATGTTCATCATAGCTTCTTTTCCCCCTCTTAATCTCTCTTTCTTCTGTTATCCCACTTCTCTTTCACTCATGAACATAAATGATGCTACCTTGTATTGAATCAGGCCACTGCTCCATTTAGCCCAGTACTATAACTGGCAATGGCTCTCTTGGGTCTCAGGCAGATGTCTCTCTCACCACCCTTAGAGATGAAAGGGATTAAACTGTGACTTTATATACGCAGTGTCCATGTGCTATCATTAAGTTATGGTCTCTGTTTTCTTCCAAGTCTTCAACGGATGTCTCCTTTCTCCTCCAATCTGCTCTTTCCCTCTTTGTTCCCTTCTTTCCCTTTCCTCTCTATCTTACCACTCATCTCTCTTTTTGTCTGTTCTTTCTGTTCACTGCTCAAGCAGTACATACATCTGAGCAAAGAAAATTATTTTAAGCTCATCTCATGTCTAGTATTGCTTTATCCTGCCCATCCTGCACTTCAAGAGTGAATCCAATCTGATGCCTTCAGCTTGTGGACACTGAAGACAGAGAAGGCTCCAGAGAGCTCAAGTTGTGAGAACTCCTACTACTGCTTTTCTCCAGTACTTGCCAGTCTTTTGGGCAGTTGGTGTTCCCCATCCCTACTTACTGCTTAAAATTTCACTAGCACATCTGTAGTAGCCTTAGGCCCAATTCAGATATGTCCAAATTGAGAATATGCTGCAGGCTACATCTTCTTTCACACAGGCTGCTGCTCTTCTCCATTTCCATGTGAACTCTAGTCTGCCATGATTTCCAACTCAGGCAAACTATAATTATCACTAACCATAGTTTGCTTACAAACAAGAATTTGAATCAAAGGGGAAGGGATTTGGAGAACTGCACTAACCCACAATACATTATCACAATCACAGAATAATTATAACTAGCTCTCCTGGGTGGAGGGGAGCAACCTATAGAAGACTTACACAGATATAGACACATATTTATAGCCACAGTTGGCCTCTGCAACTCAGCCATTTGAATTTTAATGCTGTTCCTTCACTCTGCAGTGGGAAACAGAGAACATTATGTTCTTTTCTCTCTCCCAGACACTAAACCTGAAAATGGACCAGGCTACTGGAATTATGTAACATGGGTAAAAATTGTGGGAGTCTGAATGTTTGAGAGAGAGCATGTGTGCCTGTATCATATGTACATCATTTCAAAACAGAAATCTAATAATACAAATGCTATCAAGTGTGAGCTTCAGCCTAAGTGTAGAGTAATTTAAATGAGGGGGGAAAAAGAAGTAAAACACTGAGCAAATGCCATCTTCTAGGGCAGCGATTTTCAACCAGTGTGCCATGAATGGTCCACAGGTGTGCCGTGGGAGACTGGCAGATTTATTTATTAAGTAAGTAAATATAATTTATTAATCGGGCCATTGAGGGATGGTGTGCCTTGTCAATTGTCAGAAGACTGATTGTGTGCCTTGACAAGTTTAGTGCCTTGTCAGTGTGCTGTGAGGTGAAGAAGGTTGAAAAATCACTACTCTAGAGCAGGGGTCTCCAAACCCCAGCCCAGGGGCCATATGCGGCCCACGGCCAGCCTCTATCCAGCCCATGGCCAGCTTCCTGTCCCCTGAAAGCCTCTGGCCCACTTGGCTGAACATGATTGGAGCTGTGCTCCGGTTGCGTCTGGAGGGTGTTCTAAAGACCAGAGAGGTTGAATGAATTAGCTCATTCATTCACTTATTCACTCATCTAAGTTCCATCTCTTATTTATTTATATAGATTTTATATTTAAATTTTTTTTCTGGCCCTTTACACTGCACCAGATATATGATGCAGCCCCCTGGCCAAAAAGTTTGGAGACCTCTGATCTAGGGTCAACTGCATATTCTTAACTCTGCTGTGACAATGCAGTAGAGAACATGCATCTAAGGCTGCAATCCTAACCACACTTTCCTGAGAGCAAGCCCCATCGAACAGAACAGGACTTACTTCTGAGTAGACTGAATTAGGATTGTGCCCCAAGAACCACAAGGAACTGGCAGATCTAATTCAATTCATCTAAAATGGCATGATTAATTTTTGATAGGAAAAAAAACCATATTATTTAATCCTCTCAGCTTCAATTGTGATTGTTAATTAGAGGTTTATGGGGCTAGTTTAATTGTGTTCTTTCTTCCTTTTGCTATCATGCTGTGTACTGGAGGAAAAATGTCTCCAGTTTTTACAGTAAGCAACACCATGGAGATGAAAGACTACAGCATAAGTTTAAGGTAAATCTTTAAAACACAAGAACAAAAGAAGCAAAATTCTCATTACAATTGGCTACATAATAAGGCATGAAATAACAAAATGTCTAAATGCCATGAACATGTAATGTACATACTTCTCACCTGCATCGGTTTGGCTAGTGGATCCATTCTAACTAAATAAACTTCCAAACTGCGTTCTTTTTTCATGGGTAGTGGAAGAGTCAAGTAACAAAAGGGATCAAATGTTACAGAGATCTTAGCACATTCTGGACAAACTAAAGTTGATTTAAAAAGTCCATGAAATATATCTACAATGATGGAATCATTTCGCTTCAAATGATTCTCCCAAGCTTCTTCAGCAACCACCTAAATAAAAGCACAAGTATTATTTTTATAAACCATTTTTCGACACGTGAATGCATTAACAGACTACCTGCATTCCTTGTGTTTAAACTCTCCAGGTTTCTAGAGACAGGTGAAAAGTAATATTATCCCACAGAAAAGTATTAGGAATAACAATAAGCAGCAGCATTCGTATAGTGAATTTGGAGTGTGCAGTTCACATCTATTATCTACCTGCTATCCTGCCCCTTAGCTTCATTTACTATACAACGGCAGGTGCCTGTCAAAGGCTACTGTAGACAGGCTGAAGAATGCAAAAAGACAAAAATACTGCAGAGATGAACTAAGGACAAAACAAAGCTACCCTGGACTGGTTCATATTGCTCTATATGAATACAGGTAATTACAGCTGTTAAATACCATACAAATACAAATTTATATGGTTGCAGTGGCTTGAAAACTGCCATTACAAAGATAGCTGCAACTCTCCTTGTGTAAACAGAAGTTCAACATTAAAATTTTTCTGTGCAAGTCATATTGAGATAGACAACAAAGGGCGCAATCCTAACCAACTTTCCAGCACTGACCTAGCTGCAATGCAGCCCCAAGGTAAGGTAACAAACATGTCCTTACTTTGAGAAGGCCACCTTGACTGCCTCCCCACTGCAGAATGCAGTGCACGCCACATTGGCACAGATATGTCAGTGCTGGAAAGTTGGCTAGGATCGTGCCCTAAGCTTCATTTGGTTGTGTAATCTATCCCTACAGCAAGTATTGCAATGAGAATATGAAAATGGTTCATGCCAGAGGTAATTTGATAGTTTAAGTACTTCAGGTTGCTGCCCCCCCCCAATGGGTTGGCAGCTATCATACTTCCATAGAGCTACAGCATCAACTTCAATATCAACAAAGATAGTCGTGTACCTTTTGTGGGGCTGAAAGCCTTGCAACTTGATAAACATGGAGAAACAGCTTCTGCTATGGCTCACAACACAACTTTTAACCTAGATCAGGTATGCTTTGTGTGGAAATAGCCAATTTAGGACAATTATGTGGCATTTGGAAATATTCAGAGGAACAGTATTGCTGTCTAGACCAGTGGTTCCCAAAGTCTTCCTTAAGAGAAGGGAACCAGCTAAGTGATTGCAAGGGGCATGGGGACTGCAGCAACCTGATTCCCAGGAATTATTATTATTAAATGAATTTTTACCCTGCCTTTCTACCACAAATTGCGGCACCCAAGGTGGCACTACATTCACTTCTGGAATTGGAGCTATAGCCACATCGTAGAACAATACAGAAACTAGAATATTTTCACTTCTCTTAAAATTCCTTTTTTTGAATGTACTTCTGGATCAATACATTAACCTAGATACAATATAATGAAAGGATGTTACCTTATCTGGCCTTCCATCTGCATCTTTTAGTTGAATATAAGGCTTTTTCCTAATTCGATTCAAATCCTCATGTAGACCATCTAGAAGAAAGGCTAGCAGTTCTTGGCAATCTTGTTGCTGATACCCAGAAAACTGTGGTGCAAATCGTCCTACCTGTGTCTAGACAAGATAAACAAGATTACAATGCTAGTGCCTCATGATGAAGTTTAACAGAATTTTCAGGCTTTATGACAGAGTTCCAACACTCACCTATTAAGCCACTCCTGTGGCTGTATAATATAGGCATGCCCCTGTATTCACGGGGGTTGAATCTGCTCTGTATCTGCTTGCCTCACCTCCTGGAGTCCTCTGAGCCCAACAGAGGCCACGGACGTATATTTGCAGCCTCTGCCAGGTTCATACCGAGCCCGACAGTTAAAAAAAACACAACCTGCAGTTTCTCTGTGAAACTGCAAGTGATGTTTTTAATGCCTTTAGTTTTTTATTAACAGGTTAAAAGTTGAATTGGCAAATTTTTTAAAAAATAGAAAAAGGTCTGAGTTTACGAGAGGGGGACAGAGAGCGCACTAGAGACAGAGAGGGAAAAGAAAAAGTGAACACCTTTCTCTCAGATGCAGCCCATCTAGCCACTTTGTGTCCAGGTGAGTGTTACATCCACATGCACATATAAACACTCATTTTTGTCCCATGCCTTTCCGCCCCCCTATCTGTCACACACACACACACACAGAGGGAGGAAGGGGGGGGGAGAGAGGCATTAGATACCGAAGACTGTATACACAGACTGGGGCATGGATGCAGCTCCTTCCCAACACTTCCCAACCGCTTTGCGAACTTTTAGTTGAAAAGCGGTATATAAATACCGTTAATAATAACACTGTTGGGTCTGGCTTTAGAGACTGATAGTGGGAGTCTCAGGAGCTCACCTTCTCCTTCTCCAACCCTCTGTGCCCAAGCTCACTGGAACCTGACTTTCTAGGCTTCCCAGGAAGCTGGATTCTCTGTGGTGAATCAACTGAGCAGCGCAGCCACCACACCAGATGAGGGCAGACCAGTTGCGAGCTCAGTGCAGCCATTTGTTAGAGGCTGTGCTGAGTTTGCACCTTATCTGCCCTCATCTGGCACAGCGGCTGTGCTGCTCAGCTAATGGTGCCTATGAACAAAAAGCTGCAGAGGTGGCCTGCATCATGGCGCACACTTTGGGAACAACTAACCTAAAATAACAACATTGTCAAACTCTTAAATTTCAGCCACAATCCTCAAGGGGACTAGCAAATACAAATTTACACGTTAAGAAAAAACCATCATATTTTATTATTGAATTGCCTCTCCACTAAAAACAGCAATGTGATGTACAGTAAGAGTACTAACAATGTACACGCTATTGGAGAGGGGAAGAAATTGTTTGCAGACACTTTCTTCTATGTTTGTTTACAGGTTAATCAACAGATGAGATATTTGCTCTCTTCATTCTGCCTTCATTCAGTTAGTTTATCCAAGAGGTTCTTCCCTCTCCTCCTCTCAGTGCAATGTGGTGTGCACACAACCCTTTGGGGTCCACTGAGGAGGGGGACATTTCAGCTGGAATCATTGATAGAAAGATGGTAACCAACTCACTAGGATGGTTGGTCTTCTCTCGCCTCCTTAAAGTACAAAATGAATTTAGATTCTGATGCCTTTGTTACAGACAAAGAAAATTTTTTTATGGTTAGCAAAGAGAGCAATCCAAACCTGCGCTGGAGCAGGCAAGGCAGGAGGCTTGCGCTGCATCCTAGGCAGGTCTGTGGGCAGCAGCGGCTCAGCCAGAGGCAAGGGAAACTCTTCCCTTTACCCCTGGGTAAGGGCTGCTGTCCCCAATTGGTCTCCTCAGACCTGTGCCGCCTCTGGAGGTAGCGCAAGTCCGAGGAGAGCGGAGCAGCTTGAAGCTGCTCCGTTCTCTGCGGGGACAGGGGTTGGGATCTGGCATAACTGCCGGTTCCCAGCCCCGCCTCCGGCTCCCTGTGTACCCGCCCTCAGGGTCGCCCACCGCCCTCCCTTCCCACCCAGAAATGCCTTCTTCCTTCCTCCTCCCTGCCCCCCCATGCCTACATTTGCTGCTTGTGCTGGCGACACAAGTGGCTGAGGGGAAGCTGTGGTGGAGGCTTATGCCAGCCTCCGCAGGCCGGCGCTTCTTGGAGCGCCGGCCTGGTTTCCCCGTGAAGAGGTGCAAACGTGCTTTACAGCACGTTTGTGACCCTCTTATGCTGGCCCAAGGGACTTGGGCCAGCATAAGGCGCTGTTTGGATTGCGCCCAAAGTTAGTTACTTAACAATATAAATATTAATGGGCAACAGGATTAATAAAGGAAGGTACCTGACACATACATTTGCTAAAATTAAAGCCAAAAATGCAATTAAAGTTTGCACAGTTCTTCTTTTATTTTTAAAAAGGTATTTCAGTGCCCAAAGAATTTATATATAGTTTATAAGCATATAATTAATATGCTGCTAGATCATTATTAATGAACTTTATCTACGAAGCCACAAATCTAATGGGCTAACTGGTGAACGAAGTTATACTTGCCTTAAATGCCCTTGGAGTTACATAGCTGTATTTTCCAGACCACATCTGCTTGATAAGTTCTGCATAAGATTTGGCAATTTCACCTCGCATTCCTAATGGATTGTCAAAATTTAGCTCTTCTTGATATTTATCATTGAGAAAGTATTCGGTAAGTGGAGGGGTGTTACTCAAACACTGTAAATGGATGTATAATAAAATATTTGTATATAGTAAGTATTCACATTAGCCACTCAGCTATCTCCTCAGTTTTTCCTATTAAGACTCAATTTCATTTTCTTACTCTTCATATAGTATAGAAAAGATTTCAACAACTAATTTTCCCAAATCTACAATATCTCTGAGCCTTAATTATGATTTCCCAAAGAATATCACTGATCTAGCAAGATTCTAATAATGATTCTGTCTATCAACAGCTGTCCCATAAAAAGTATTTTACATAGTACAGGTTGAGTATCCCTTACTTGAAATGCTTGGGACCAGAAGTGCTTTGGATTTTAGATTTTACAGCGTTTGAAATATTTGCATATGCATAAATATCTTGGGGATGGGACCAAAATCTAAACACAAATTCGCAGCTGAAGGGAGGGCTGGGACGGCCTTTTATCCTTTGGGAATACTGAATAAACTGTTAACACCTGCGTTTTGACTGTGACTTGTCAAATCAAGTCAGGTATGGAATTTTCCACTTGTGGCATCATGTTGCGCTCAACAAGTTTCGGATTCTGGAGCATTTTGAAATAGGGATGCTCAACCTGCATAAAGCCTTGCAAAGGATAAAGATTAGCTATGCATATAATGTACATATAAACCAAGGCAATGTACATATAAACCAATTCTGATAGCATTCTAGTAGTAGTTTTCACTTTCCACAGAAAAACTCTCAGTTCAAAGCAATAAGAAGATTCACAAGGTATTGAAACACCTAACCTGAATTGCTGAATTCATGAAACATGTATTCCCCAAATTGCTTAGGCCACAAAGGCCAGGCTGTTCGTTGTGCCTTCCAGGCTCCGAATAGTCATAATTCTTATAAGCAGTGTATGAGGGAAGGCAATAGTTTGAGTTTTTCACACTGAAAGAGAACAAAACATTTCACAATGATGTTTCATGATCTATCATTGTACTAGATATGGACAACAGTATGTCAATACAATGCACAAAATAACAGCTGTCTAAATTAAATGAATCTGTAATTTAGGTAGTTCCGTTCTGTACTTAAATGCCATATCAATAAAGCTCTCAAACACTTCATACTACTTCGCTTTGAAAAACTGGACAACCTTAAGATAGACTGCTATCTTCTACCCTTTAGTAATAAAAATAGCTGCACAGCTTAATTCATTCAGGTTTGACACAATCATGTTGTAAGTACAGACAGCAACAGCAGAACATGTCCTTTTTTGCATTCTGTTACCGTTAAGAACTAGAACAATAAACAGGGCAGCAGGGATATTCTTTAGTTACAGGTAAGAACTCAGATTTCTGAGGCCACCATGAGTGATGCACCATGAGTGGCCTTAGATTTAACATAAGGAAAGCCAGTAAACTGCAGAAGTCAGCCTGGAGCGACAAAGAATGACCCCACTGTTTTCTAGCAACTGCAGTTAAACTGGTTCTATGAGTCTTTGCCAAGACAGAATATACTTTATATCAGAAGTGTGCATGCTAAAAATAGATAAAAATAGCAAAATTCTGTACTTAAGAGTTAAAGGGTTAAAAATATTCCAAAGTATCTGTTCAGGATATAACTCAATTTTATATAAAACTCAGTTATATATGCAAGTGCCATAAATTTTAATGTAACATATGTGCACGTAATTGAGACCAGAATTTCAGCCATATAGCCTGTTCCACCTTGAGGGATGAAGGCGCAATATACAGAAAGTCTCCAATTTACAGATGTTCGCGATACGAACATCTGATTTACAAATAGGCTTGGTCAGGGCTTTGAAGTAGCCACAGATGTGAAAACTATGAAAAAGCAAACAGGAAACTGCTTGGAGAGAACCAGCAGCGCAGCTCAATAACTCGGAAAACAGTGACCCCAGTGGCAACAGGGAAAAACAACATTGAAAATCTGGGGATTCTTGGCAGAAGGGAGGGAGAGAATGAAAGGAGCAGTCAGCATGGCAAGGCTAATTTGGTACAGGAAGAGTCAAGCGTTAATACTGTATGAGAAAAATAAGCCCTGACAGAAGTGATTCCGACATGAGTAAAACAAAACACAATCGCCTTTTGCCACCACCAAGCAGGAAAAGGTGTAGGATTAAAGCAGTGTATGATCAAGGCCCCCTACAACAGCCATTACTTTCTTTAAAAAGCAGAGAAAAACTTACTGTCTAAATCTGACAATTTAATTATGATGAATGTGAATAAAAATTAAGACCAAAGGAATAATAATAATAATAATACAGGTATTTATATACCGCCTTTCTTGGTCGTCAGATTTCTCCTTGGACTTTAATTCAAGGCGGTTTACATAGGCAGGCTATACTAAATCCCAATAGGGATTTTTACAATTGAAGAAGGTTCTGTCTTTCAAGAACCACAACATTCCAGATGGATCTTTTATGATCTGGTATCACATTCTGGCTGACACAGGCTGACAGCGGCCAAAGAGCAGGTGGAATAAATTGGCATAACTTGGCTAGGCTTGTCAGCTGCTTCAAGGTCTCGCCGTTCACGGTGCCGGTGGCCTCGAACTGGCGACCTTCGGATGTTATCTTCAGGCAAAAGGAGGCTCTACCCTCTAGACCAGACCTCCTGCCCATTATGATATTATAATTATGATTATTATTATGATACCACCCTGTAGACACCCAAGTATACTTTTTCCCACAAGCAAGTCTTTGGAATTACACTTCCTCCCTGATATATGGAAGTCTCAGTTGCATTTCTAAGTCAACAGTGTTTTTGCGCAGGCGTGATAGTGCTTCGCTGGCAAGAAAATGGAAAATTTACTTACCAGGTGAATTCCTGGTCCTGGTAGAGAAAGGGCATTCCAAATGATTTGGGAAAGCCCAAATCATTCAGAACGCCCTTTCTCTGCTAGGGAACCTGATGATTCTACTTTCTGACTTAAGCGCAGATCACTGGAACCTAATTTCTATCAGCAGGGGACTTACTGTACAGAGCTGACATTTCTTGGTAGCCCTTGTACAGACAGGATGCATGCACTGAAATGTACACATAATTTATGTTAAAAATTGTGATGTTTCACAAATCCTACTACCTTAGGGTGCAATTCTATTCTGCGCTGGAACAGGCAAGCCAAGAGGCTTGTACTGTAACCAGTGCAGGATAGGGGCCATAAGCGGCTCAGCCAGAGGCAAGGCCCCTATAGGTCTCCTCGGACTTGTGCCACCTCAGGAGGTGATGTAAATCCAAGGAGAGCGGAGTGGCTTCAAGTTGCTCCGTTCTCCCCAGGAACGGGGGTTGGGATCTGGTATAACTGCTGTATCCCAGCCCTGCCTCCTGCTCCCTGCAGGCCCACCTGCTCCTGGGGCTGCCCACTGCCCACCTTCCCCCGCCCAGGAACACCTCCCTCCTGCCTCCCCCCACCCAGGAAGCCTCCCTCCCGCCTCCTCTCCACCTACCTTTGCTCCTTGTGTCAGCCCAGCCAGGCCGATGCAACCAGCACAGAGGAAGCTGGCATGGAGGCTTGCGTAAGTCTCCGCAGGCCGGCGATTCTCAGAGTGCCGGCTTGGCTTCCTCCTGAGGAGGCGCAAGGGACCTGCACCGGCCCAAGTCAAGGGCTGGATTGCACCCTTAGAGGAATAAACTCACCATGCTACTGTATTATTTAATTAGATATTCAAAGCTGAAATGGAGTTATCTCACATTTTGAAACATTTTTCTGGTCCAATCTGGACAGGCTGCAGTTTGAAGAGGGATTTTCTTTTTGCTTGTTTCAAAGATATCAGAATATCTCATAATAGTCCTAGGGAATATTTCCTTCTATAAACAGCCTGTTCCATTTGGCATACTGTCTTCCCTGGGACAGCCATCATCAAACATCATAGAGAACTAAAACAATGTGACAGCAGCCATAGGTAAATCATTTATCCATGTACGAGTTCTATGTGTATCTCATCATCTTTCAAAAAAACATACCGATACACTTATCTATTCGCATGTAGCATTAGTGTACTAACAATCAATAGCCTGGGTGAGTGTGACATTGGTGTGATAATGCTACATATGAATTGCATATGTAGAATATGAATGTAAGAATATGAATGTACGCTAATTATGATAGGGAACACTTGCATGATAGTGATTTTCCCATGGCTGCCATCACATCTGTTTCAGCCCAAAGATTATGAGCTTCAAGGGAATATAATACAGAAGTATGTAATCTGTCATTCAAATGATCACTTGTCCACTATTTTTCTTTCCTGGCACCCAATTTGTAGGCTTACATGTTATATTTTTCATTCAGCTTTTGCAAATAATTATCCAGAATCATGAAAGGTCTTATCGATACCAGAGAAGTTTTTGTCTTGTTTCCCTTGTCCTTGTTTCATATTCATGGAATCTATGAGCTACATATTTCTGGACAATTCTCCTAAGTCTTTATATGCAGCTATGGACACTGCTGTTTCTGATCAGGCACACAAAACTTTTGACCTCTGTTACTAAGATGCAGCTCATGCAAGTCATATATTCTGAAGAAAGAGATAAGACTGCAAAATAATGATGTGCTGATATAATATTATTCCTGTCAGAGTTCACCTATTGTGGTGCCATCCTGTCTGACTGATAGGTTTTATTATAAACACTGATCAGTCTAGGGCAGTGGTTCCCAACCTGGGGTACATGTACCCCCAGTGGTATTTGCCAGTACCTTTAGGGGTACTTGAAAAAGAATTAAATAATAGAGGAAAAAGACAAGTCTGTATTAGAATGCCTTGTGAGGCTAGTAAGGCAGGAAGGAAGGCGGCTAGCTGGTTGCAAAAGCCCCACCAATTGCTAGTTTTTGGTCATCAATTCATTTATTATCAGATATGGATCAGTGGTTGAAAACTGACACACTTAAAAAGAAGCTGAAGCATAATGTGGAAAGTGATCAATCACTAAGAATTTCTTACGACACATCTAACACTTGGATGCAAAACAGTGGAAAGGCACAGTCTTCAGTTCTTCAAACCGGTAAAAGAGAAAACAGTGTGATGAACAAACAAAGTACGGGCCTTTTTATATAGGAGATGAGGACTGTCCTAAGCCCCAGTGTGTTGGGAAGTATAATCCAATGGTAGCATGCAACCTTTTTTACTCTTGAGAATTTACAAACAAAACATCAACTATACAAACAAGGATATGGTGCTGGTGGAAAGGGCTTCTTATGCCTTCATAAAAAAAATATGGAGATAAGTGGAATAAAGTTCCAGATTTAAGACTGTATCTTACATCAGTTGAACCTGATTTCACAAAACAATGTGCCTTAAAAAAAGCTTAAGGATCACACTGAGCATTTGTTGTGGATAAAATTTTTGTTGTTTGTTTTATAAAAATCATTCCATTGCTTTTTAATCCCATTATTGGGCCATTTATTCACAGTTACAATATATAAATTTGAAACAACCACACCCATATTAATTGCAAACATTTTACTAATTAGTTATTTGATTTTTCTCTGTAAATCACTTCGTAAACTTTTTGTTGAAAAGCTGTATATAAATACTGTTGTTAATAATAATAATAATAATAATAATAATAATAATAATAATAATAATAATAATAGTACAATTTATGGAAATGGGCTGCCAAGGGGTACTCAAGTGAAAAAATATTGGGAACCACTGATCTAGGGAGTCAGGAAAAGTGTACAGATAAGGAATATCCTCCATATAAAAAAAATGATTGATTAAACAATCATGATCCCAGAACACAATACATAAAAGCCTCAATAATGTCATGTACGGCAATACCTTGCACCTTCATCTGGTTATAGACCAGAGCATGGATGAAAGTAAACAATGGATGAATGTCAAAGTGTAGTCTTATTTAGCTTGCCCATTTATTTTGTTTGGCAAAAAACATAAATAATTATATAACACATGCGAATGATATGAAACCAAAATGAACAGAACTATAAGAAAAATAAGCATAAGACTGTTAAGCAACGTTGTGTAAGGATGAAATAAGACAAAAGGGAAAGCAAATGGACAAAATTTGAAATGTGGTTATAACTGAAAACAACTGAAAGAGCAAAGTGAAGGCAGTCATGTGGGTGAAAGTCAAGGTATTGCTATATGCATTCTTCTAGAACCCTATAAATATTGACAGCCTGCCAAATGATTGCATGATCCAAATGTGAGGCAAACATTTGCCCTTGCATCATTCTTGGGTCTTCAAAATGCTGTACAGAAGCTAGCACTCAGGCTTGGCAAGCTGACTTCAAGAGTGGTAACTATTAATGCACGTTGAACTCCTTCACTTTCCTCTCCAATATCCCGTCCCCCTATCTCAAGCTTAAGCACTGGGCTAAAAGAGAAAGGCTGCAATCCTATACACACTTTCTTGGGAGTAAGCCTCACTGAACACAATGGGACTTACTTCTGAGTAGACACGAATAGGATTTCACTGTAAGGCTCCCTTGAATTCCTTCTCTGAATACTACCCCTTGTCCTTACTCTCCCAGTGCACAAAATACACATTACAAACATTTATCCATCACAAGATAAGTAGGTTCTCACATTTGTTAAAGTTGATTGTTATTTCTTACTGTTTTATTCAACTACTGGTAGGATCTTTGTGTATTTTTTCTTATGCCTGTTCTTTTACAATAAATCTTTTTGATTGGAGCCTGTCTTTCTCCCAGTCTATTTGTTAAAAATGAGGATTCCTTTTTCATTATAGCGCTGCTTTAAAGGCCCAACCCTATCCTCTACTTGCCCAACCAGCTATAAAACTGCACCAAAAGCACCTGCACTGCATCCGGGAGGGCAGGTACAACCTGAGAGTAAACAGGCGGTAAGTAGAAAACATACTTATCTCATGGTAAGACTTGGGGCCAACTATGGGTCTCCATGGACATGTCACCTCATTTGGAAGCATATGTCCAAGGAAAGGGGCAGGGAGCTTCAAAAAGGAAGATATATGATCTGATGTGCACCACTGCTGCCAGATTCACTGCTTCCCTGTTTTCTATTCCTCCCCCCCTCGTTTCACCCCCTCCCTGCTGCCTTATTAGGTCCAGAAGGCAGGGTTCGATAGGGAGGCTGCAGTGCTGCCTGAATGGCTGGCAGAATGGCTGCCAATGGAGTGCTCTGAGCTTCATCGGCACCCATTTTACAACAATTAAAGTCACTTCGGCTGTTGTAATGGGCTCTGTGCAGCAGCCATACCTTCCATAGACTTGGGCTGTAAGATTCTTCTATCAGTGGAACTGTTTTACTTTGTCTTCACTAATTTTTCCTTGGGAGGAAGAACTGATCAACCTGTGTCCTTCTCAAGAAAAACACAGTAAATAATTCCCCATGTAGTTCCCCTGGTAACGACAGAAGTGCCTAATTGCAAGCTAGACACAGGCTTTATAAACGTTCTCAATAATAATAATACCACCACTTGAACGCAAATGCATTCTTGTGAACAAAAGTTAACAGAGGTGGCCCTGAGCGACTGTAGGACAGAAACTGAAACATGGGCATATTCATGTTTTGATGATGATGGTAACAGAACAGCGTTATTCAGAAAGTGTCATTCCTATAGGTTTGAGAATGTGACTGGAAATTTGTGCTTAAACCTCAGGTGTGTTCAAGGAGTACATACGTTTCACAATCCCTGTTCTGTATCTTATTCACAAAGGGGGAACACCCAATTAAAGTTAAGCAGAAGGGGCTTTTTCCTCATGCACCACCACTGCTCCAAGAACTTCCTTTTTAGTGAAGTTCTCTCAATATTTAGATCTTCCTGTGAAAGCAGTTGATCTTGGAATTTGGCGTGGGCTGCTGCCACCCCCCTCCCAGACCCTCCCCTCCTGGACTGCCTCCCCATCCAAAAATGCCCCCTTCCCTGCCTCCCTTTCCACTGGCCTGCCCGCGCTGGAGCAAACTTACCCCTCCAGGGCAGGATCCAGCACTAGCAGGACCGCGTACACCCTTGTGCAGGTCCAGGCAGCTCTCTAGTAGCCATGAACATGCTTTAAGACATTCGTGACACTCCTGGGTCAGGGCAGTGGGCCTGGAACGGCCTAACTCAAACTTAGGATTGTACTCTGACACATCTCTGACACAGATGTACAACGGAAGGTTATTATAGGTCTTTTGGAGATAAAAAGGGTGAAATGGTAAGCAAGCAATTCTGCAGTACCCTCCTATAACAGGTATAACAATTCTCTATTCCTTTTCTTTAGAATTCAAAATTCTTATGAAGCAATTTTATTTCATACTTAAGACTACAATATTTCTTTTCCACCTTAGCATAATGGCTTGAAAAAAATCCTAAAATGTACAGGGCGAAAAATGGCCTTTATAAAACTATTTTCAAGCAGTAGGTCCAGTTTCCTTCAAGGAAGCACTCTTCTAGCAGGAAGAGAAACTATAGATGCTACTCAAAAACTATGGGAGAGAAGGAATAAGGATCAAAAACTGTATGCTCCCAGAATACTGCAGCTGAGCAGGAAAATTAGTGCACTATGGAATATTTTATCAGGGATATAAATACAGATGGTGGTATTCTAAAACAAAGATTTTTTTTCCAGGTGAGAAATAAATGAGAGGAAAGCCTTTTAAGAGATGCCACTCAGTTCATACCTACAAGTCAACGTTATAAGTAAATTATAACAGGTATAACCTGAGAGTAAACAGGTACAACCTGAGAGTAAACAGGCGGTAAGTAGAAAACATACTTATCTTATGGTAAGACCTGGGCCAACTATGGGAACCTGTGGATTTGGGACCTGCAGATTTGATTATCTGTGGTGCAGGGTTGGCACAACACGGACCCCCAGAGGCAACATGAGCTGTGATCCTGTCACCTCCAGGAGGTGTTCTTAGGCCAGTAGAGGTTGCACACAGCCTCCACAGGCCTAAGAACACTTATAAGATCACTTTTGGTTTTCAGGGGAAAACCAGAAGTGATGTTTTTGGCCCTTAGAGCCTCCCCACAGGCTTCAGAAGGCCTTATAAGGGCCTAAAACATCATTACCGGTTTTCCCCGAAAACTGAAAGTGACCTTCTAAGGCCTCCCAAAGGCCTCAGAACACCCTACAGAAGTGACAAGAGAAGAGTTCCCATCACCTCCAGAGTGGTAAACATGCCAAGACCCACAGACTTTGTTATCTATGGGTTTCAGCATCCATGAGAGTTCTGGAAACAGAACCCTGCAGATAACACGGAACACCTAAATAATTCAATGCCAGATGGGGGAATCCACTAAATTACCAATGTGCACTACAATTTTCAAATGATTATTTAAGCTAATATTTCTAAATATAACCTTTTGCTTTGATGGGCAAATCCATGCAAGGCCTTATGTTTTAGAAATGAAGATTTACGTTTACTGAATTGAAAAGCAAATCCTAAAGTATTTTCTTCTAAAAGTGCATTTTTATCTTGTCTAAAAAATATAAAAAGAGTACCTGCCTGAATATAAATGACATCAATTTTGGGGGTTTAAGGGTCCAATCCTATCTAACTTTTCAGCCCCAGTGCAGCTGCAATACAGCCCCTAGGTGAGGGAACAAATGTTCCCTTACTTTATGGAGGCCTCCATAACTAGCCCACCCCACCCCCCCATCACAGGATACAGTACAAACCCCACTGACATGGCTACACCAGGGATGGAAAGTTGGATAGGATTTGGCCCTAAGCTGGTTATGCCATACCCCCAAAACTAGAGCCAACAGGGCAAAACTGATGCCATTTTTTGATTCAGCACCAGACAAATATGCTAAATTTCTTCAAACATCATTGACAACTTTAAAAAAAAGGGTGGAACCCTCTTTTATTAGATGTAAAGCAGGAGACAACTGAAGACATGGCTACAAATGGTATGATTTGTTTTTTCAATTAACATAGACTATCAGAATAATAATAAAGAATTAGGTGAGTTTTGGTGATTAGATTATTTATGCACGCCAGAAAGTACTTTTCTGTACTTGCTATACACACATACATGGTACAATAGACTGCAGTTAAATACATGTATTTCTTTAGCTTAGAGAGTTGGGGTTACTCACAATTAGTAGAAGCACAAGTGCCACTTCACCCCTTACGAAACTCCCTTCTCATAAATGCAGTATTTAACTGGAAGATATTGTATAAAATATTTAGTAATTACTTTTAGAATACTGAAACATTTTCACATTTGATTCATAGCCACAAGCTTTGATATTATAAAAATGTAAGGCAAAACTGACTTTGCATCTTCAATTATCTTTCCAGTATTCCTACAAGAAAACTTTACTTTTGAACTATTTATGAAAGTTGCTTTCCTGGTTTTAGCAACCCTACAGAAAAAGTAGTACGAGATATTTGCATTAAGTGTACTATAAATTAAGAGGGCCATTTAATGAACATACAAGTCTTATTCTAGTTTCTTCATGCTAAGTATTTGTTAGGAAAACAGAGAAATATTCTTTTTAGAATTATAAAAAACCGGGGTGGGGGGGATGTTATCCTGTCATTTGTTACTTGCTGTAACATATAATCCCAATACTTCCTGATTTCTGACCTTGAACTTCAAGTCTCAAGAGTAGGAAAGCCTGAGCAATAAGGTACATGAATAATGTCCCAAGCAGGCAAGTCATGATTAAGCCTTTTCTTGATGCAATGATTTGAAATCAGCATGAAGTGCTATATGGTTTCTTAAAGTATCAAGGTACTGAAGAAAAAAACAATGCAAAAACAATCTACCTTCCTGTTTTTTTCTTATAGTTCACCAAGTTCTAGGTGAGCTTTAAGCCTTGGTATCACTGCACTTTCACAATAATAAAATCCATCCAAGTTATTTATTTAAAATGATAAACAGTCTTCCTTCCAAATAATACTTGGATGATTAAAATTAAAAGTTCTTAAGATACGTTGCTTACTTTCTGTTGTTGATGTTGTTATAATTATTTGATAGAGATGGAGAGATCTTTGGTAAAGTTGAAAAATTGGATGCACCTGGGGACCTTTAAAAATATGAAAATGTTAAATTAGATAAAAATGCTGAGATTGCAAAATTAATAATGAAAAAGGAAAAGCTAACAGATGAACAATGTATGTAAATAAGTATGAAAAAATAAGGTTCTTATGATTAGAGCAATAAACACGCAGAGAAGCGGTCCAACCTAAAAACACATTTAGAACATCTCAGTTTAACCTTCTTGAAGGAGAAAAAAAAAATCACAAAAATTAAGTCAGCCAAACCAAAATTAAGATTTGCCCAAGAATTACTTTCACTGAAAAACATACACGTTACTTTCTCTGTGACCAAATCATCTCCTTTACAAAAGAGGTATCCCTGTTGATGCTCCTAACACCCTTTGAAATTACATATGAAGGTGCATCAGTACATTGTCAAAGAACTCTGAAAGCAGGTTTAATAGTACCTTATATCAGTAGTTCAATTTACAAAAGAGATTAAAGTAATGAACATCACTATACCAAAAAGAACTGATAAAAAGTCACTCATGTTCATTCAGCCAATTGCATATAAACATGGAAAATGAAGTATGAAGTCTGAAACTCTTGTTTGTTTCAGTCAGAGGCCTCAAACTATAAAAATTTATTCTACAAACTTTTATTCTGATACAATCAGAATCTTATGTAATCAGAAAGTGCACCAACTGACTCCAGTAGAATTTGGAAACGCCCTAAACGCATAACAAGACCTTACGCAAAAGACATCAGACAAGAGACCACAAGTTCACAAATATAAGACATACTTAACATTTCAACACTAGCACTCATCCTTCTGAACACTCATTAATTCAGCAAAGTAAAAAATAAAACAAAATAGATTCTTCAGTTATAACTGATTTTGTATACTAGTTGGCTGAAATATGTCTAATCGAGCATTTCTCAACACTGCTCTCCTGATGTACCACTTGCCATTGTGCTGTTTTGGCAGTACCACTGGAAACTGGTAATGACATCATCACCAGTTACTTCTGGGTTCAGAGACTGTGACAGGAGCTTACATGGTCAGTAAGAGGCTCAGGGCAGGCAGGAGAGCTTTTTCTTGCACTTGAAAACCCTGCACTAGAGGTCTGCCCATCAGCTATAGCTTCCTATTACCGTTGGAAGCTCGTTACAATCTCACTGCAGGGCAGTGGGTGCTATGCATACTACCCAACACCGCCCGAGGTACAACTGGTGGTACGCGTACCATCGGTCTAGTGTACATCAATGTATACTCTCCCTGCCACAGTCTACAATGAGAAAACAATTGGCAGCAAACAGGATGACAGCAGCAATGGTAACTAAAACAAAACAACTGATTTACTCTTTCTCCAAGGCCAAGGTTTCAACAGACATTATTGAAATCACAATGACCTGGTCAATTTTAGTACTATGTATTCATTATCATATCAATCACCATGAACAAATGAAAATGCAGTGATGTAACAAACCATCAAAGAAAAGAAAACTGTAGCTGTTTGATAAATACTGTAGTATTTATTTATAAAGCAAGTATCAGCACTCATCAAAAACAGTTATCAGAATGTTATATTTAGGAAAAAAGCCACAGTCTGGTTCTTTCCTTAAAGTTTGTCAAAAGGCTTGGTTTGGTCACCCATCCCTTACTTCCAAATTCTTATGATGCAATCATGACTGAGAATTGCAGCTTATAGCCCAGTTATCATCCAAGGAGAAAACACCAACAGAAATGGTGCATACAAAACATCAATACCACTGAAAACACCTGGTGAAGCCATATAAAAGACCAAAAAAAGAGGTGGGTCAGAAGAAATATCACAATGAAACTGGTTTTATCTGGTTATGGAAACTGGTGAAACTGGTTATGGAAATTTATTTAAAATTCTATATGGAAGTTAAAGTAGAGGACATATAACACATTCTTTCCTCAAATTAATAACTAGCAGAGTATCAATAATGCTCAGATTATGCTGTTTGTCTCAGTGCTGTGATCTAGGGCAACTATCCTTAATGTGGGAACAGATGTGGGAGCATAATCCTTTGTCCAAATGGCTTTGCATGATATATAATTTTATATTTCAACCACTAAAAGGCAAGTGAGCAATTATGCACACAACATATTCTTAATTGTCACTCATATACTCTGGAATAAGAAGTATCCTTCCAGACTGTGAAGGATGTAAAGTATCCTATCACACCATAGACTGCAATGTAATAATGTAATATAAAGAACCATACCACATAATGAAATGAGCAATATTAGAAGTTTTTAAACCAATTTTCAGGAAAAAAATTTTTTAAGCATGGTAGTAAAGTTGCTACTGCTATCTAAATAATGATCACAAGGTAATAACTACTGACTCTCACACAGACAAAATTAAAATTATATGGAGGGTAAAAACATACACACACAAACTAGGAAATGCTGCCATTGTAGTGCAATCATACCTACAATATCTCTGCAAAGTTGTGACACAGGAGCACATTAATTCAGATACTTAGAATGTTCATTTACAGGCAGGCCACTGTATCCACAGGGGTTGCATTCTAGTCCCGTCCCTTGGATAAGGAAATTGCAGATATGGGGGAATGCTATATAAATAACATTCCCCATTACATTAGTCATGCAACATTAGTCAAGCAACGCAATATGCAGGCAACCAACTTGTACACTACAGAGAGACACTACACGCTGTCCTGCTTCGTGTTTGTTACCCTCTAGTGTGCAGGCTGTTTGCCAGCATATTGCATTGTTTTGCAATCCTCACCCGGGGAAAATGGCCGCCTAGTAGGTTATCTCTGCTGGCTGCTCCTAGTTGTTTCTACATTTTTTCTTCCCTAGATAGGACCTCTACTTCTTGTCCGGGAGGTCTTAGAAATTGTCCCTGAGCCGAAAGGCACTGGCAGCTCCTGTTTTGTTTACAACTACATGTGGATTACAGTGGATTGTTATTCCAAATCTTGAAATGCAGAGACCATGGGGAAAAAGAGGAGACAGAGAAATCATTCAGAACATGGTAACTCTCCCGGCAAGTCCTCAAAACAGAGACACCTGAATGAACTCTCCTGGATGCAACATGTGAGTGAGCCTAATTTTATCTCCTCTAATAAGTTTGCTGTCCTTGATGTCCAAGACCCTTCCGTGGAGTCAGAAGGGGGAGACTTCTGGGAGTGCCCCCCCCCCAGCTGGGAGATATCTACGACTCACTGTCGCCACATTTCCCCTCTCTACAGGACAAGCTCTCGCTACAGGAAGAGAGAGCTACTAGTAATCAGTTTTTAACTGTTTTAGGAGATTATTCCATAACAATGGGGAATACAATCGTATACATCTGCCGGCAGCTCAACTCTATTTTATCAAAGCTGAACTTGCTTCATAAGGATATCCAAAGCTCTTCTCTCTCACTCTCCCATCCTGCACAGCATTTGGACACTCACTTCAGACATCCAAGAAACCCACTCCTGACTGTAGAAAGGGTGAGTTGAGAAGCCCATGTGAATTCGACCTGTCACTTGCTGAGAAACCAACTGATGTTAGTAATCTGGCACACACCCCTTAATTGGGGAAAATGGACAAGTAAACCACAAGCACTCGACTCACTATCCAGGCTACTCTGTCTTGACGTACACAACACTGATTTAATTGAATTGATTAGGCTCCCTCGGTGGCACCAAATGCCACAATGTTCTTGCATCTTGTTGAAATTCAAGACTCACAGGATTCCTCGCTTGCTTCATGAGAGGAAGTACATTCTTGAAAAATACAGTATCTTCCAAAACTGGGTGTTTGGTGAAATGCATACTAATCGACTAGTCCAGAGAAACCATCTGAAGCCTCCATTATCAGTTTCTTCTGCAGTTTCAAGGCCGGCCAATTTTGGCCAGATGCGCAGCCCTCAGTCAGGTGATAAGTGTAATCAGCTTGCTGAAAACACAGCTGATCCTTGGTCCTTATTACACTTGGATGTTATGTCAACAGTCTCTGATCTGAAAGCGGCCACTGACAGCTTTGCTAGTCTACTACTGAAGTTAAAAGCCTCGCTTCCAGTACAACAAGGCAAAGCACCCAAGGATGCATACAGCTTACCTAATGTCCAACACTCAGAAGCTGGGAAAGGAAAGCCTAAAAGGAAGAGCCCAGCATCTAGCAGCAGCTCCCAGGCTCAATCCCAAGCCTCCACCCAAGGTACCAGTAAATTTGCCGTAATGGAAGAAGACCTTCAGACCCCAAGAGGACCTGCACGGGTCTCTGAACGGACAGATTACAACTGGAACTGCTGTATCCTTGGAGCCAATTGCATCAGTAGACCAAAATGGCCTTCTTTGCAAAGCATATGCACCTTCGGACACCAGCAGTGCACACACAGAAACAGACTGCCCAATGGAGATAATGCCTGCCATTCCTAGGTGCCCTGTGAGGATTACAAACTCATCCACAGAGGTATAGGATGTGCTGCCTGTCTCAGACACAGTGTGTGTCAGGAATAATCTTCTGAGGAATTCTGTGTTCAGCTCAGAGGAGATCTCAGACACTGGTTATATCACTGAGTGTTTGCCTAATGCTTCTTCACAAGCTACAACGCCTCCTCAGAATACTAGTCCTCACAGTGGTGATACAAGCTCCCAGTCCATGGACCTGCTGCTCCAGCTGGATATAGACGAGGACATGCTAACCAGGGAGGCTCTGGAGGCATACAGAGTTCTCCCTAGACAAAAGCAATTACAGATGGTCAAAAAAATTGAGATGGTTTGGCAGGAATTAACGGACATTATATTGACCCAATGTTCTTCTGCATCTTTGAAGAGCTCATCTCTATGAGACCCTCAAACATCATCTCTAAAAGCAGACCCCCTTCAGAAGTTGCCCATTCAGGCTGAGATCCACCAGGAGCCTCTAGGTGGAGGAAATTTGCCTCCCTCCCCTTCTCAAGAAGAAGATGAGATTGTGGAAGGAGCTATAAATGCCTTCAAGAGCCTTCCAAGGATGGAACAAGTAAACATAATAAAATGCCTGGATAAAGTTAGAGCAGAACTTATTAGTCCTAATGAGGAAGCTCTGACTGGCAGAACGCATCCTTTGGTTCTTCCAGAGCAAGCTTTGGGTCATCAATCTGAATCAGAAACTACTTCACCCGGGGAGCATGTTATTAATTCAAGAGATTCTGTGCTATCCACGGAGGCAAACTTAGCCTCATCTAGCTATGTGTCTCATGCCCCCCCTGGAAATTGAGAACCCGCCCATGAATGAAAATTGACTGATCAACGCTTCTCCTGACTTGGGGTCTCCCTTTTTGAGAATCCTTTCCTGGAATATTGCAGGATGGAGGAGCAAGGAAAATGACACTGATTTTTTTAGTTATCTTAGAACCTTTGATGTAATTATGTTGCAAGAGATGTGGGTTCAGGACCAATTGCATCTTAACAGATATAAAGCTTTTTGGCTCCCTGCTATTAAACCTAATTCTAGTGGGGGCCCATCAGCAGGCTTAGCCATACTGGTGGCAGAGCATCTTAAACCCTGCTCCCTAGCTACAACTTCAGGGTGTTGTAAGATGCAAGCTTTAATGATATCCTGTGAAGCTACTGATTTATTATGTATTAATTATACCCCCCTTTACTTAACAGTTCTCAGAGATCCCAGCTCTGGAGTGACCTCTTAACTGGTATGGATGACCTCAGGAGGCCCCATCCTCTAGCTGAAGTTGTTTTGCTGGGCGACCTGAATTCCAGGGTTGGAAACTCTAATCAAATCTATTCTAGAGCATGGATGGTGGATGAAGAAGATTCTTTCCCCTCATTTTGTATGTTAGACAGATGGTCAAAGGATTCTCATTACAATGCTAATAGCTTGGCCCTTGCAAGATTTTCCGTTATTTCTAATCTGCTCTGGCTTAATGGGTTAAAGGAGTACCCCAATGCTGGTGAATTTACATACATGTCCCCTCGTGGGTCAAGTGTCAAGGACGATGCTCTAGTGTCCATGTCTTTGAAACCACATGTGAAAGAGTTTGACATCAGGGATCTTACCATTAGTGATCACTTCCCTCTAACCCTGGTAATTGATCTACACTCGGGGAAAACGCCAGCACACCCAGGGGTTAAAGTAAACACAGAGAGTAGTGGCAAAATCATGGTGAACAACACCCTTTCTTTAAATTTCCATCAGTTAAGTAGGGAGTCAACAAGTATAAATTTATTATCAGCCATTTTGAAGGAGCCTGACCCCTTTGCCCAAATCCAGTCATTTGAAAGCCTAATTGATCACATCCGTAGGACTCTGGGTTCCAACCCTAAGCGGAGTACTATACATGATGTGTCCGAGAAAAAGGACTGGTTTGATAAAGAATGCAGAAACCTCAAGGCATTGATCAGAGCAACTTATTTGGCCTTCAGAAAGTCTAACGCTCCATGTGAGGCAGTTAAATATTTTTTCTACAAAAAACAATTTAATGCCTTACTGTTAGATAAAAAGCAGAAGTATACCCATGCTCAATGGATCAAGTTGTTGCAAGCAATACAGCAAAAAAATAAAACAATTTTGGGCCGTGGTATCAGGCTCTCTTAGCTCCAAAATGTATGACCCAGTTGTAATCTCTTCTTCTATGTGGATTAAACATTTTTCAGAATTATTTTTTGATAAGAGCAAATCCCCAGATACCCGACCCGACTTTACTTCTTCTGATCTACCTATCTGGCCCCCTGTGATGCCCATGGAGATTATACAGATAATAGACCAATTGAAATCAGGGAAAGCGGCTGGACCAGATCAAATACCACCTGAACTCTTAAAATGTGATCCTGAGTGGTGGGCTCACTTGCTTGTACCCTTCTTCACAACGATAGATAGAACTGGCTTAGTTCCCAAAGATTGGGTCTCGGCAACAATCATCCCAGTTTTTAAAAAGGGCAACCCTAACCTCCCTGCGAATTACTGGCCTATCAGCTTGCTCTCTGTAATAGGCAAAATTTACGCGAAATACCTAAGTAATAAGCTTTTTACCTGGATCAACTCTAAGCATATCCTAGGTCCTGAGCAATCAGGATTTTGTCGGGGCAAATCAACAGTGGATAACTGTTTAATTTTATCTCACCTAGTCCATAAACAGATTAAGAAAGCCAAGGCAAGACTCTACACGGCTTTTCTTGATCTAAGAGCTGAGTTTGATTCCACTGACAGAGATCTTCTTTGGTCTAAATTAGCCAGCATGGGGATTGATAAAAGACTATTGATGTTAATTAAGATCTTATACTCCAACACATCATGTAAGGTTAGACATACCAGGAGCGGTAGCCTCACACACCCCACTGCTATAAACCAGGGGTGTCCAAAGTTTTTGGCAAGAGGGCCACATCATTTCTCTGACACTGTGTCAGTGGCTGGGGGGGGGGGGAAAGAATTAATTTACATTTAAAATTTGAATAAATTCACATAAGTTTACATAAATGAATATACAAGATAAACTTATATGAATGAATGACGGTCTTGCAATAGCTCAAGGCCTATAAAAGGCCTTGCACAAAGTGAGGCTGGCCTTTCCTTTGCTGCTGCTGCTGCTGCTGCATCACAGACGTGAAACAAGAAGCAGTGGAAGGAGTCCTCATCCCACAGCTCACGTGAGAGGTCAAACAGTCACACTCATGCTGAGAGCACTTGTGTCGGGCCAGTGTGGGCTCCAACAAATCTCTGGAGGGCCAGTCTCATTGGAGACTGTGGGCTCCCTGAGGGCCGCATTGAGAGGCCTCGAGGGATGCAAGTGGCCCCAGGGCCGGGGTTTGGGCACCCCTGCTATAAACAAAGGGGTTAAGCAGGGATGCATTCTGGCTCCCATGCTATTTAATCTGTTAATGCTATGTAAACCTGTTCCTGAATGATTTAGCCCCGGCCTTGAAGACAGTGGATGGTCACTGCCCGATACTTGGGGCCTGTCTAGTGCCGCGATTACTGTATGCGGATGATGCAGCTCTTATTTTTTGAACAAGAATTGGCTTAAAACGTCTACTTAATAAATCTATAGTCTTTTACATCCAACAAGTTACAGATTAACTACTCTAAATCTAAAATCATAGTGTTTGCCAACAACTGGAAACCATTTAAATGGTCATTTATGGGCAACAGAATGGAACAGGTAAAGACATTCAGATATTTAGGCATTAATTTCCACTACAAGCATTCATGGGTTTCTCATCGTAATGCAGTTCTAAATGCATCAAAAATCTCATCCCTTGCAATTTCCCGGTTTTTTTTTAAGCTAAGGTAACAGATATGTCCCAGCTGCTTTAGAGGTATTCAAGGCTAAGGTACTTTTGCAAGTTCTTTATGGCTGTCCAATCTGGCACAAGGCCTTGAATCATTCAACTGAGAGCATACAGGCCTCCTTCCTGCAGAGGATCTTGGTTTTCCCAGATGTGTTCCATACTCTGCTATGTGTCTTGCAGTGGGTTTTTTCAGACTCAAAACGTTGGCGTGGTTGAGATCAGTAAAATTTTGGCTTGCAATCCTCTTCAATGCTGCCCCGTATGGGCTGACGTACCAGCTTCTGGCTGATCCAGTACTGCCTGTGGAGGTTGTGGATACACTCACCAAGCTTAAATTGATAGGACTAGACACAGCAAGCCTGGGTATGATTGGTTTAAGCAAAGCCTACAGGACTAACAAGGAAAATTTGCTCGATATTGAGCGTCAAGAGCTATTCTGTGCAGCTAACACCATTTGCTCCCCTCTCCATCTGCACATCCCAGTCAGTTTTGGGAAGCCAGCTTCTTTCTTTTATCATCTGCAGTGCACGCAGGCTCGCAGAGCATTCTCCCTTGCGAGATGCAATGCATTTCCATCAGCTCTGCTAGCGGGCAGGTTTAGTGGCATTCCCTACTCAGAAAGAAGATGTACCTGTGACAGGAATTGTGTGGAGACATTACATCATATATTTTTTTATTGCCCACTGCATCACACCCTCCGTAAGAACTATCTGGCTCCACTGCTGAACAAACTGCAGGGTTGGGAGGATTCATTTAAATTACAAACTCTTCTTTCTATAGTGGAAACTGACTCTCTTGACAAGGTTGCCAACTTTGTTTCTGGGATTCTGGCAGGACGGAATTCTGGGTCTTCTGCTATATTATGGTGAATGGGGGAGGGGGTATTGGATGATTAAGATTGTTTTATTGTGTGTGTGTGTGTTCTGGATGTTTGTTGTTCTGTATTTCCTTTATCTATGCCAATAAAGGTCTTATGTATGTATGTATGCATTGTTTTGCTTAAG
Source organism: Tiliqua scincoides (assembly GCF_035046505.1). Classification (NCBI taxonomy): domain Eukaryota; kingdom Metazoa; phylum Chordata; class Lepidosauria; order Squamata; family Scincidae; genus Tiliqua; species Tiliqua scincoides. The sequence continues at coordinate 21,484,455 of NC_089827.1, read as the reverse complement.
CAACTTTAAAGTCAGAAACAACTACGCTTCCAGTGCTACACAAAAAATATGATAACGTAATGGGTGCATGGAGCCCCATATCCGTGACTAACTGAATCTGCAGATACTGGACCCATGGATAGGAGGACCAGCCTGTAATTGCAAGTTGTAACCAGAAATGCTGATTTGACATCTGCAAGGGGCTTGAACAATCCGAGTGGAATTCTTGACTTTTTCTTTGAACAGCCAAACTATATCATAACCTGTTTGTTAAATGACCCTTAGGTTCAAAAGCAGTTGGTTATGCACAAAAATTGAAAAACAAGTCAAATGGTCGTTACTTGAGTACTTCAGTACATGGGAAGCTACAAAGAGTATTGCATTTTATATCTGTCATTCCAGATTTTATATTTAATCACAATCGACAAGGAACAAAGTTGCCATACAAAAGTTTACAAATGTTTAAAACACATAGCTGCAATTAATACACTTGAAGATTATGTACAAAATACCTTTTTTATATGTAATCTGGTTATTTGCTTATGTCAACTGTTGTTTACACTATGAATAACAGAATATATAGTTCTCCAAGACATTTCATTTGAAAATTACATATAAAAGATAGTATGCATAATATTTCAAGTGTATTACTTGCAGCAGTGAGTTTTAAACACTTGCAATCTTTTTTATTTTTAATCAAAGATTAATTCAATACTGGTAATTCCACAACCTGGCCTCAGGCTTGAAATATTCTGTCTTGAATTCTATGATAGAAAAAGGTTACTTGTAATAAATAAACAAATGCTCCTATACTATATTAGCAAGAATTTATTACCTTAGTTGACTCTTGAATCCTTGAAGTGTGGCACCCCCAGCTAAACCATATATGTCTAAGATTCACAGTATTTCACAACCACTTATCCCAGGATGAAAAGGAGAAGTGATTGTTACTTTATTTCCATTACTCATGGATCTAGTCTGGTAACTAGATTCCATCCTAGGCAATAAGTTGTACTCAAGGTTTCTGTTTTCTAAAGCACAGTACAAAATATTTAGAAATTCAATTATTTTTATTGATTTCAAGGATTTCTATCCTGCTTCTAATTTTTTCAAATAAAATTTCCAAAAAGAACAAAATAAAATGAGTCAATCCATGTGAGTCATGGCAACAAAAACACAAAAAGTATGTGAACACAGAGGACTTTAAATCACACCTCATATAAACAAGTAGGGCCTCAATTGAGACTAGCAAATGTTCATGTGCTATTAGTTAGATACCAAAGCTCAGAGACAGTTTCAATTCTTATTTACAAGCACGGTGGAGAAATGATAATTTTTTTGTCCTGAGTAATTATTGAAAGCAGAGATAGTCAGAACAGAAAAAGGAAAGCAAACAGAGCACACCACAAAATGAACTGTACAAAAGGCTTCCAACCTTCAGCAAACCTCAGTATTACGGCTGCCATTGAATTACTATCAATATTTGGTTACTACTTGAATTAAAATGTTACACTCAGATGATTATTGTATTACAGCTGCCACACAGATAGCCACTAAAACTTTTATATACCACTGTGGTATAGGTCAAATACAGTGAACACCACTTCCTGTTACATAAGGCCAACAACTTCAAATATCAGTACTATTCAAGAGTGAGTGAGAAAGTTAAAGATTTGAATATTTTTATCATTCAAACATTTAGCTTAATGGATTAGAAGAAAAGGCTCTCAAGAGCAGAGGTTAAAAGGTAGCCAAAGTTCTCTTAGACACAATCCCGTAATACTCAAGAATGCTTAGGTATAAAAACTGACATTACCACAAACCCCTTTAATGTCAAAAGGACAAATAAGGGCCAACCAACCAGTCCTAACGAGCTGCTGGTGGTCAAGTCTCACTGATTTCAATATTTAAGAATTCTTTAATTTTGTTTTAATTCCATAATAATAAAATAATAGTTCCACAGTAATACATACAGAAAGCAATTAGGTATCTGTGTAAGAAACAACACTCAAGAGTTGCCAGGTCATATGTGAAAATGCTGCATCCCCCACTGAAGAAATGGAAAATAGTATCTTCATTACTTTAACTCATGGATGTGAGTTGTAATGATCTATACCAGTGGTGCTCAAACTTCCCGGGAGATTTAAAAGTGCAAGTTCCAAGCGCAACGAAACCGGAAATTCCACTTCCGGTTAATCCTGCTTGGAATTTTCAATGTTTACAAGTCGCGGAGAGCCCTGCAAGCACTGCGCTGGGCTCCCCGCACCCCCTGGACCCTGAGAGCATGTATGGTTTGTGAAAAAATAGCGCCCCCTCCCCCCTCAGGGGCGCGATCCTGGGGATTGCTTTGCTGCTTCCCCCCTCCCCCCACCCCTTAAAGGGAACGGGGCATCTTTACACAAACTGGTGGGTTGCAACCCACCAGTTTGAGAACCACTGATCTATACAGTCCTCCACGGTAATACCATCCAGATATTTTTTGTTAATGATGGTGTTTCAATCTAAGTATTATAGCTCTACTGAAATAGGCAGCAACAGTTTTAGTCATAAGACCTTTTGAAATAACATTTGCTTTTATGTTTTGCTTGGTTAAGCTGAAAAAAAAAAGATAGCTTTCTGAAGAAATGTACAGTGAAATGATGAGCACTATACAGTTGGACCTCGGTATTAACGAGGGATCTGTTCCGACCCCTCATGGATACCAAAACCTGCAGATAAGAGAATCTGTGGATCCAGTCCAATAGGACCTCCAGACATGACTGGAGTGTTCTCCAGTCGCATCCAGAGTTGTTCTGAGACCCAGAGACTGCACGCGAAGGCCCTGGGAGGTGTCAGAAGAGCACTTCCTGTTTTTATGGGGGAAAAACATTTTTCATAAAAACTGGAAGTACCCTTCCGACATCTCTGGGGACCTTTCTGATGCCTGGGGAGACCTCTTGCCACTTAGAAGCAATAGGAGAACACCTCTGGTTGTGTCCAGGAGCTGTTTATCTGTGAGTTTGAAACATGTGGATTTAACTCACCGCAGGTTCCAAACCTACGCATAAAGAGGGCAAACCTGTAGTTCATATTCCTAGAGAACCCTCTCTGTATATCTGATTTCTAAAAGCAATAGAAACAAAGTCAACACTGGAAAACTGAGTTCACACAGATAGAAAAAACTGCATGTTAGAATTTATAACCTTAAATGTACCTGGTGGACTGTGCAATAAAATTTGAAGGTAAGAAACAATTCTAATTACCATGCATTGCCAAAATAAATACAGCCGACAACAGGTATGGGATTAAAATGGGCCACTTTACTGAATTACAACAAGAGCAACAAGGCAAAAACATGGTAAACAATACCCATCCCAAGTGAGGGGTTCTAAGTGTGGGAAACGGCCCTAGCCGTCTACGTCCCCCAATCTCATAGGGCGTCCACCTGACTCCAGGCGTAGCTCAATTGTTATTAAGCCCGCCTTTTACCGTCACCTGAAGAGGGTAAGTCAGCCAAACTGCTATGCCTTCAGGTCACCCCTGCAAGGCCCCCAAGTTCAGACAAGGGGCTAGCCAGCCTGCCTCCCGAGCCGGTCAAGCATCTTGAGAGCGGTTCTGGCTCAACCCTGTCCTTGCTGACTTAGATTGGACACCGAGAAGGTCTTCTGCCTACCCACCCCGCACTTCTACTGCCAGTGACCAGGGCGTTAAAGAGATATATTGCAAACCCCAACGCGCTCCATAGCCAGTCCGAGGTAGGTGAAAACAAACACCATCGTGGTGCCAATCAGATGATGCTCAAAAAATTCCTACCCGGTCCTCCGGAGAGCGACCAGCTAATCCCAGACTAGCTACAGGGCGGGCGGGCGGGGGTTGCTTCCAGGAACGGACTGAGCTAAGTCTAGCACCTGCGCGCTAGAACTAGCCCAGTTGTCCCGCCCCCTCAGGCCAGCCAGCCAATCAGCTGGCAGCAAAGCCCTGCTGCCAGCTGAAAGGGGTTCTGGCATGGCAATCATTGCTAGTGCGCCATCTAGGCGTGCTAGCAGCCCTTAGCTAATATGGAACATGAAAAGAAAAATGATGAGATAAGGGAACATGAGCAGTCAGGCGTTTGATATATACAGTGTGCCTGCAGCATCCACACATTCAGAACCTGTGGATTTCATTATCTGCAGGTTTCAAACCTGCAGGGACAGCCTCACATGGACCTACTATAGGTGATCAGAGTTGCACTCCGGTTGCCTCCAGAAGGTATTCAGAGGCCTGTGGAGGCGGTGTGGAGCCTCTCTGGCCCTCAGAACATCCTTCAGAGGTGATGGGAGCACAGCCTCCAGATTACCAGGGCCCTGAAACCTAGATTTCATCATTTGCTGGTTTCCTTATACATAAGGGCGTCCTGGTATAGAACCCCCACAGATAACGTGGGATGCTCTGTATTATCAGTGACACTCAGGAGGAAACAGCAAAAAAGGTTTACCATCTCCTGAATAAGAATTTTTATATCAAATCATTTTCATTGAAATGACTGATCAAATTGCCTAAGATCAGAGCCAAGAAACAACTTCTATATTAAGGATACATGGTGCAGCTCTCTTATGGTCTCTATCACCTCAGATTATATACGAAGAACTGTCTGTGGTAAAAGCATTTCTAGCATCTCTGAATATTTCCTTGAATATTTCTTATATGGTCACTATCTACACGCTAAAAGATTTTAAACAGAATTGGGTATTCAAACAAACAACTTCCCTTCCACATGTATACTGCATTGGTACAGAACCACAATCAGACTGTACAATACAGGAAACAACATCTCTATATTGTCTAATGGCAAATTTTATAGAATTCAAATTTAAGGTCTTACCCAAAATGCAATTGTTGCAAGGTTCTGGCAGCTAGCCATCTGAACGCTCAACAGTTCAATACTTCTTCATTCAGAATTGGTATATCATATGGTAGAGGTATAATACACATTATCCAGAGACATTGTTTTAAAGGTGGAGCCAAAGTCTGAGTATAGGAATTAATAATTTACTGCACAGTACATTAGGGGGATGTTATAGTGTTTTCCAAAAGGCACTGCCAAAACCAAATATACTGAATTCAGTATAAAAACTGCATTTAAAAAGAATAGAAAAAGTAAAATACCAAGGTGAACTTCAACAGCAATTAATCTTGTTCTGAAAAAAATATGACAGAAAAGTGTCAAATATGGCTGAAAATTTCTATGAAACTGTAATGGAAATGGCCCCTTATTCTGGCAGGCAAGTATGGGGTTAACACCAAGGCCTTAGATTGCAGTGAGTGTGCTGCACAGCTGGAGCCACTTGGAGGCAAAAAAAGCCCTCAGGGTTAAAAGCAGCACCTGCAGGAAGTAAAAGGGGTGTGAGTGGTAGAAGGAGGAAAGCTTGAAGGAGGGGAGGGGACTGAACTGATGGATTAATGGACTGAGGAACTAGAGATTGGTGTGTGGCTGCTACTCCCAAGACCTGCTGAGGACCAAGGTGTTGCTGTGGAGGCTGGAGAAGCTGCTGGCAGGAGAGGGGAGGAAGGAGCATCTCTGCAGGTTGAACAAGCAAGCTAACCTGGGGGGGGGGGTCCAGCTGTGCTGCAGTGCAGAACTGGGGCCATTGTTAGGGAACACAGGGGAGCTAATTAGCGTAAAGTGGGCATAGGTTCTCTAAGCAAAGCTTGGACTGGGGATCTGGCAAAACAGAAACCCAGTACTATGAATCACAAGAATTCATCTAAAAACAAAGTCATCAATTGCTTCCTACCATTCAAGGACAGTATTTAAAATTATTCAACCATTTCTGCATATTTTACTTAATTTGGAAACTTCCTGTATGCTTTAAGAATTCAAACTGTATCTAGATGTTGTATGAAAGATCATTTTGAGTATTTTGTTAGCAGATACTATTGGTTTTATAGAGACAGACATTGGTTTAGTTAAGACAAAATGTAAACCACGATTTATGCTCACTATAGTTAAGATATACTACATCATGATTTGAGTTCACAGATGTGCAACAAAAAGCCATGGGCTGAGCTACTTCACTGCTTTTGTTTCCCATCTGCTCAGGACACAGCTTCACTAAATGGTGAGGTAGCCCCTTGAGGCTTGCAATGACCCTAACTGGGGTATCAACAATATGTTAATTCAGATATAGTGCAAAACTACAGTTAGCACAAACTGGGGCTTGCAAACCAACTGTGATTTCATGACAGGTTTGGAGGCACCAAACCATGGTTTGTGGACAGGCTTAGGTTCAGACTCTATACAAAACCATGTTTTGGCTACACAAACCAGGTCTGAACCAGGTTCCATTCTTCCTCCCTTTCCCTCCTATTGCCCAAACCACTTCTAAGCTTTCTTTCCATTTTCTTCTTCTTGCCCCTCCCATGGAATTATATGGCAACAGAGGCAAGTTTTGAAGTACATTTTTATTTACACAAAATATTTGAACAGATTATAACTTGCTACTTTTGAGAAATATCATAAAACAGGTTATAGCAAACAAAATGATTACAACTCCAGAAACTCTTGAGAATTCTGACTTTGACCCATATCAATGAGAGTTTAAGCTATGGTATAGAACAGAAGCCGCCACAGTAACTCCAATGAATATCTAAAGTTGGATGGCAAATGCAGCTTTGCTTATTCTTATGGACCTTTCATCACATGGTGATGAACCAGACCATCAGATCCTTCTGAGCTGCCTGGAACAGTTAGGAGTTGGGTTCCTGCTTCATGGTAATTCTATCCTGCCTGCCAACCCGGTGGCAGATGCTCTGTCCCATAGGATTTGACCTGTGAAGTACCTCAAAAGGTTGAATTTTGTTTTTGCTGTTTTTATTTATGTGAAACACTGAGAGAATTTGGTATTGGCAGTGCGGTTTCACCAGTATAAAGACAACACAACTCTATTTTTTCATTTTTATTGCATTCAGGAATGGCAGCAGGTTTCTTAAGTGACTGTGTGGACAGTTTCTTAAGTGACAGGTTGGATGAAGGCTGGTAAATGAAAGATTAATCCAGAAAAGTTCTAGAGATAAGGGGATATCGATTATACTTGTGCTGGATGAAATCAAACTACCCTAAAAATGAAGATTTATCATTTAAAAGTATTTCTTAACCATGCTTGCTGCTGGATGTACAGGTGGAAGAAATGACTAGAACCATGTTTTGCTAATTAAAGATTGTGAACAAGTTGCAACAGTCTCTTTGGCCAGTACATTCATTCATGCCTTGGTAGCCCCTCATTGTACTATCATGCTGTAGCATTCTGTACACTCAGACTTTGGTTCTATATTAAAACAGCTGCATATGGCACAAAATTCTATGGTTCAACTGCTAAAAATAGTGAGGCATAAGGAACATAAAACTCAACACACCACAAGATCTGGAGCAGAAGTTATGTCCTGGGTTCCTCTTTTGCCCAGCTAAAATAAGCAAGAGCCTTCTCCGTTGTGGCACCCAAACTATGAAATGTGCTTCCTAAACAAACCCAGTTATTTGCATTCCATTGATAGGTAAAATAGGTTTAACTTTAAAACTGTTTGCCTATAGGCAAAGCAGATGATACTATCTGGAGGTTCATCTTAAAAAAAATACAGATTGGCTGTTTATTTTTACTGTTTTAGTGTATTTAGTGTAAACCCCTGCTAACTGGGTAAGAGGCACTTTTTCAAGTGGGTGCTCCTTTTTTTAGCAGGGGGAGAGTAACTGGCCCACCTCACCCCAGCACTGTGTTCTAGTGGCTGTCTGCTGGTATTCCTTTGCATCTTTTTAGATTGTGTCCCTTTTGGGACAGGGAGCCATTTAGTTATTTGATTTTTCTCTGTAAACCGCTTTGTGAACTTTTAGTTGAAAAGCGGTATATAAATACTGTTTATTATTATTATTAATAATATTTATTTTATTGATTATAGTATTATAATTTAGTAATTTATGACTTTAACTGTTGTACATTGCTTAGCGTGCCCTTGGACAGAGTTTGCAAGTAATAAATATAATTGACAGGACTACTCTTACTCAATCCCATTATTGCAATACCAGTCAGAAAATGGAAGTCGTCCAATAACCATATTATGGTTATTAAAAAAAGAGGTCAGGATGATAGAAACTAAATAAATGATTAGTTATTAGACATCTTCCCAAAAATGCTAGAATATTTTTTGAACTGCAGGTTCACAGAAACTCAGGCTACAAAACACATCTGAACAATTCCATTCAACTAAACCCATCAAATATTACCACTGTATCAGCCCTCCCAAGGAACAGCAAATACCTGCAAATGAAAAAGTATTCCGTCACATCCAGAAGAACATTTTCACAAATACTGTTTCCCTCCAAGAACAGAAAATATCTTCCACTTGTGCAAAGGGCCCCTTCCACTCACACAAGACCCCTTTGCACAAAATGAACATCCCTCCTACCCTCTGAGGCATTACTCTGGATGTGACACAGTTTCCAAAACTCCGGAAGACAATATGGGAGGGGAGATCGACACCATTAAACCACATTCTGGGCAGCATAAATTTGCTTTAATCACTTACTTTGGAGCTGAAGGACCTCTTGGCCAGGTCCCATCTTCATTTTTTTGTTCTATTACTAACACCTATTTGATATAAAAATTAAAGAAGAAAAACAGCTTCACTTCAAGTTGGAACACTGAAAACGTTTAACAATCAGGTGAGCACTAGAACACTTGCAAACTGTATAACATCCATTATGCTAACAGTAGGCATCTCAATATTTTTACCAAGATTATTGCCCATGAGGAAAGAAGGGGGCTTCCCTTTCCTTCCATCTCTACCACTGCAATCCTTTTCTTGAGCACTTCGGAAAAAGGCAAGTGCTATTCCTCCACCACTCTGGGGCTTCTTATAAAGTGGTTAGATGAGAAAAAACAGGATCCTCCCAGTCTAGAACTTTACTGACCAGGAGACATGAAAGGGGAGGACAATGAAGTGAGTGATGGTGGGCTGTGTGTGTACTGGCTGGCTGAGAGAGTGATAGCATGCAAACTATTTCAGGAAACAGATCATCTTGGACTACCCTAACTCATACTACTGTTCTCTTATTAATTTTTAGATATACAGTGGTGCCTCGCATAACAAAATTAATCCGTTCCGCGAGTCCTTTCGTTATGCGAGTTTTTCGTTTTGCGAAGCGCGTTTTCCCATAGGAATGCATTGAAATTTAATTAATGTGTTCCTATGGGCAAGAAAAGTCAGAACAAAGTCAAATTTGGTTTACAAAGTGTTTATTAAGTGCTCTTTAAAGGCATACATACTGTACAGAGGATTTCAAAAAGGGGGGGATGCTGAGTGGGGAGCTTGAAGGCTGTAATCCTGTGCACACTTTCCTGGGAGTAAGCACAATGGGACTTACTTCTGAGGAGACACGCACAGGATTGTGCTCTAAGCTGGGGAGAACAGAGCAGCTGCACTCAATTGCTTGCTTTTGCCTTGATCATGGGGGAAATGTGAAGGAAATGGGGCAGTGAGAGGGTGAATGAGTGATGGGGGGATGCTGAGTGGGGAGTTTGAAGGCTGTAATCCTGTGCAAACTTTCCTGGGAGCAAGCACAATGGGACTTACTTACATAAAGATCCGCCCCTTACTAGGGTGGACGGGATCATAAAGCGACATGAAGATCCGCCCCTTACTAGGGTGGACGGGATCATAAAGCGACATGAAGATCCGCCCCTTACTAGGGTGGACGGGATCATAAAGCGACATGAAGATCCGCCCCTTACTAGGGTGGACGGGATCATAAAGCGACATGAAGATCCACCCCTTACTAGGGTGGACGGATCATAAAGCGACATGAAGATCCCCCCCTTAAGACAAACCAAAACAAAACTAAACAAAAAAAGAATTTGTTATGCGAAGCATAAGTCATAAAAATTCATTATGCGAGTTACCAAACTTCGCACACCACTTTCATTCTGCGGGTTTTTCGCTGCGCGGGGCATTTGTTATGCGAGGCACCACTGTATCTAAGAGTTCACTTGAAACAGATTTAGATAGGCCTTTATTATTTGCAAGGATTAAGGACAAAACTAATTGAGAGCAATCCTATTCTCAAATCCTCATTCTCTGTTTGAGAGAGAGCTTGCACAAACAGATTTTCTTTGACTTTTGTACTTTGTAGCACAGCTGCTACAGGTAGATGAAATTTCAGGAGCACTTACATTTGGAAAAATCACAGAAAAAAGTTGACAAATATGCTGAAATATCTGCAAGAATATGGTAAGGAGGCAGTCATAATTGTTTCTATGCTTTCAAAACCTGCTTAGACTTTCAAGAAACAAATGATTCATTTGAGAAGGTATGTTCGGCTATTAAAAAAATCTCAGTAATACACTAGTGTAGATTGGGCAGGGGTAACCACTTCAGGCTTTACTTGGACAAGAAAGACATGACTTGCACTCCTCAAGGAGTGTGTGGGAGTACAAGTATTATTCAATTAATATAAAAAAATCACCTGTTTTATGTAGTTTCTGACAACCATGAGGAAAGAAAAAACATTCAAGATACGCTCTGAAAATTTAGGCCTGCATGGGCAGATACTAGTGAACTGCACTAGGATTAAATTTTTGGAAAATTGAAGATCCCCACTACAATCATCCAGTGAACTCCCTTAAAAATTTTCTGAGTTCTGCTAATAATAAACCATGGGGCAGCTCAGTCCTAATATGTGCAGGTGCAGCCAGACGGCTGGATACAGCTGGAGGTGTTCTGGGATAAGGGAATATTTTTTTTCCTTAATCCAAGTATTGCCCAGCCTGTCCTATGGGGCTGTTCAGATCTGCACCAGCTATTTAGCTGGCAGACATCCAAGCAGCCCCATGTAAGGCTGCCTGGCCTTACACATATACAATACAACAGAGGAGGCCTCAGCCAATCTTGGCCCCTCCCCAGCATGATCTGTCCCCATGCCCAGAAACACCTCCTCCTCCCCACCCTCCTGCATGACTCAGCCCCTTACCTGACTGCACTGGCTGCCAGAGGCTCAGAATGCAGTGTCGGTGGGGTTAAGCAGGCCTCCCCACCAGCACAGCCTACTCTCCAGGTGCCGGGAACATGCTTTACAGCACATTTGCAACACCCTCAGCCAGCCCAATGGCCACTGTACCAGCCAAGCAAGCACTTAGGATTGCACTCTCAATTATCTATTTGCTTATTAGATCAAGAACTGAACTAATAAATGGAAAAGCAAACTTTCAGTTGAAAGGCGGCTTAGGAAGATTTGTAACTCCTTTCCAAGGAGTTTATACTCAGTATAAATGACACATTTAGTCATATAAATGGAAGAAAGGAGGAGGAGGAAATAAAGTACATGTTCTTCAATGTCTGATATTTAAGATACCTGTTTTAATATTAAAGCAATAGCTACCATTGTTTTCAAATGCTTTCATTTTCTTCTCTCCTAGTAATTTCAATAGAGTATTTATTCCTGTGCTTTGCTATGATTCTGCAAAAGCAAAGAAAAGCACAGAGTGGATTGAGTATAGAATTCAACTGCTGTGAGGCAGAGGCTGAGAAGTTTCCTTGTGCAAACTTCCTCTGGCTTGCACAACTCATAGGTTGGAATTTATTTTCAGAATGGTTTCATCTCATACTTTAAAAGAAGAATTTAGAATTTTTGCAAGCTACATTTCCAAAAATTACTTTAGACTGAACAAAACCTATCTTTCAATTCAAATGGAAACACAGCATGAGCAGACTCCTAAGCCTTCAATTTGTTTCTTGCCTAACTTTATTAATTTAAACTCAAATCACAGGGTACTTTCATGCCTGTCTGGATATTCAACAGTCAAAACTGTATGTTGAATTCTGTTCTTGCCATCCAAAGATCATTCCCCAAACATAACATCATAGTAGCCAGTCCTCTTTGGTTAATTCTGATCTGTACTCAACTTTTTTTGCATCATGAGAAATAGATTAAAGGGCAAAAGAAGTTACTGTGGGCCCTCCGTATCCACAGGGATCTGTTCCTGGACCCCCCCCCCCCACAGATACCAAATTATGTGGATAATTAAATCCATTGGGGGGGGGAGAGGAATGGAAACCAGAACTGCCTCTCTGAAGCACCTGAGAAGCCTTCTGAGGCACAGGCCTCAGAAGGCCTCCTGAATGCTTCAGAAGGCACTTCCAATTTTTCAGCCAAACCCGCAGATAAGAAGGGCCCACTGTACTGTTTCCACATTTTTCAACACAAGACACTAGAATTAATACATTCTAGTGCATTCCTAATTATTTTTGTTTTTTAGTTTTTTTTATTCTAATAGCAGACTATGGTGCTTTATCACAAACTGATTTTTCAAGCTCCACACAGTTTCTAAAGTGGCTTGACCTGCAACACATGAAGTTGGCTAGTCAAGAAAAACTAGCCCTAGCTAGTCAAGAAAAACTAGACTTTGTCAGTTAGCAGAACTAGTTGCATGGTTCTTTGAAGGCTTGTATGTTTTGTAAAGCTTAGGAATTAGTTAACTGAGTGTAAAGTTGATGGAACTTCTTAACTATACTTTGAGAAATGTCCAGAGTAAAGTTGATGGAACTTCTTAACTATACTTTGAGAAATGTCCATCATTAACATGTACTACACAAGAAATAAGAATCACCCAATTATATCATACCTGTCCCTGGTACAAACCAGCATCTTGTATGGTACTGTCTGGTTTGTTCAAAGGTTCAAACGTGTTACTCATGTATTTGTTCCACAACCTGGTCTCTTTTTCATCCGGAATACTGAAGATTTTTCTTATTTCCTTTTCAATTGTATCTATATTGGCAGAAATAAATGTCTCATTTTATAATTCATCAGCAATTACGTACATCTCATACAGAAAACAAATGGTTTCTAATTTATATGCACTTGTTAAAAACAGAAGTTGCAAATCTTCAGGTAGCAATTCAGTGTATGATATCAAATGCAGAATACAACTGACAACCGACAAGAATGTTGTTCAAATGCTTCTAAGCATTATGGAAGAAGGACACTTAACTAACCAGTCACCCAGTCCATGTCTGAAATAACTGAATGTATGCATCTAAAGAACAGGTTGTTTTCCTAGTCTGGTATCCTTTCACCCATGTTGCAGAACCCAAAGTTTACTGATTTTCTCAGACTACAACCATGTTAAAAAAATTTCTCTCACTGTACATGCTGGGGAAACTAATAAATATACTACATCTACATTTAAATTTTTATTCCATCCAAAAGTATCACGTTTGGAATAAATTTAAACTGGAATTTTTTTCCAATACAAGTATTATGATAACTATTATTTTATTTTTAATTAATTAATTTATTTATTACAGATATAGGGCAGGGAAGTGGGATAAACTTAGGGATAGGATTACAAAGGTTACACAACAGGATATTGGCCACTGAGTCACAGCATGCATTTTAAAACAAAATTGTACAACAAGTTAAAAATAAACAAGAGCTTATCTATATAAATCATTACCAGATATTTCATTAAAATACTTAGGGTGCAATCCTAACTAGGACTTGGGCCAGCAGCCTGGGAGGGTAGCAAATGTGCTGTAAGGCACGTTTACGCTTCCTGAACAGGAAGCTGTGTTGGCTGACATAAGCCTCCACACCGGCTTCCCAGCAGCTGCTTGTGACAGCGCGCCCGCGCGGACACAAGCAGCAAAGGTAGGCGTGGGGGGCAGGGAGGAGGAGGGAGAGAGGCGTTCTTGGACGGGGAAGGATAGGGGGAGGAAGGGCGATGGGCAGCCCCGGGGGTGAGTGCGTGGGGAGCCGGAGGTGGGGCTGGGATCTGGCAGTTATGCCATATCCCAACACCCGTCCCCACAGCGAACGGAGCGGCTTCAAGCCGCTCCACTCTCTTTGGACTTGCGCTAACTCCAGTGGTGGCACAGGTCCAAGGAGATCCATTGGGGACAGCAGACCTTACCCAGGGGTAAGGGGAAGAGTTTCCCCTTGCCTCTGGCCGAGCCACTGCTTCCCACAAATGCGCATTGGATGCATCGCAAGCCTCCTGGCTTGCCTTTTCCAGCGCAGGTTTGGATTGCGCTCTTATCATGATAACTATTCTGAAGCCTGTTTTATAACAACGTTATGGTTGATAAGTGCTGATTCAAGTCAAACTTCATTAAAATTAATAAAGTTCACGTATACCTATTTGAAGCAAATGGTTCCATAAAGTTAATTCTTCAACAGTTTCATCCATAAAGGTCTAGTGCTTATGTCTGAAAATGCTTGACACACTTTCAAAGGCATTAAATACAATCTCTCATAAGCTACACCACAAATTAACATACCTATTGTGTCAGCTTTACTAAATCTTCGTGTTACAACATTGTTTATATTTCCATTTTCACACAGCTTTAATTCTGTAAGGTATACTTCTACTTTGCAGTGCTTTACAAACATACCCTGTTCAACCACCTGAAAAATAAACAGATAAAAGTTGTTATGTGATCAGAATATTTTAATCTCTAAGTGCATATATATTGCTTCAGAAATTACCGTAGATACTCACGTATAGTACATGAAATTTTTGCCAAGTAATCAAGCTCCAATTCTCACTTCGCCTTATCTCCGGGTCAATCAGAGGGTCTGAACAGTTTCCTTTCTCAAGTGGCAGACAGACAGGCGCCAAGTTTCTCAAGCAGCAGGCAGGGCAGAGATAGTTTCTATGGCAACTGGGAAATTCTAGCCAAAATTAACCTTTTACTCTCCTTCCTTCTGCTGCAGCCTGGTTCTGCTTGGCAAATGATTGCCAAGCAGGTCTGCTTTTTTCAACACCAGGATGGGACTCTCCTTCCCAGGCTACAATTCAGTGCACCATTACTTAAGGATAACGCCCATGGAAAGCAATGGGTCTACTTCTGAGTAAAAAGGGCTGCAAACATATACAGCTGCATCCCTCTGCTGTGAATTGAATTGCACACTCCCAGTTATGCGTTATATGCTGTATGTAGAGCTTCTGGTTTAACACACTACACACCTTAAAGGTGGATTTGATTCATGGTTCAACCTTTTCCACTTGCATATCCCTTGGCAGTCCATTTCCATAAATTGTACCCTTCCTATTAGCAAAATGTTTGTAATTAATAATACAAGCCCTCATCTCCCCATATGAAAATCCAGACTTCATGTATTTATTACAGTGTTTTCTCTTTTCATCTGTTTGAAGAACAGAAGACTCTGCCTTTGCACTGTTTTGCACCAGAAGTGTGCTGAGAAATTCTGGCTGATTGATCACTTTCCATATTATGTTTCAGCTTTTTTACTGTGCTAGTTTTCAATCACTGGTGCATACATGAATAGATGACCTAAAACTAGCTATTGGTGGGGCTTTCACAGTCAACTAGCTACCTTCCTTCCTGCCTTGCTGGCTCTGCAAAGCATTCTGGCACACGACCTGCCTTTTTCTGCCATTATTCCATTCTTTTTCAAGTACCCCAAAAGGTCGAGTGTCCCTGGGAGTACATGAATACCAGGTTGGGAACCACTGGTATGTTGTTTACAGTGCACTTACTCTGATAGTATTTACAAAAAGGTGGTGAAGACCAGAATTTAAAAAAGAATAAAAATGTATCTTATGATCTTTTATTATGTTTTTAGTAAAATTAGAGACTACAGTTCTTAGGTAACAATTAGTGGTAGGTTATTTTTCAGGATCTGGCCTCGGGCAAAATCAGACAAAACTATAGTCAGACACCCCCCTAAGTTTAACCCCCGACTTATCCGAGGGCCATAGAAAATTCCATGATTGCTGGCTCAAAACCTGCCCTCGACTTATCTGTGGGGTCTACTTATAGGCGAGTCTCTGTGGTGAGCCTGCAAAATTCTTAGCGATTCAGGAGCAAATTTCTTATTTTTTACATTTCCAAAGTTTTTAACATAATTCTTATGATGCATTTAAAGGTCACATAAGTTAGGGCATAATCAAATATTTCTAGCTCTAAAAGCATAAATATTTATACTTAAGACACCCACATAGTTTTTTTTTTTACACTATCAGTAATCCAAATAGCAATATATACAATGAAATATGCACTAAAATAAACAGTATTTGCCAGCCAATTGGTTAGCTGCTTTTTCTAATAATGACTATGTTAATTTTCAGCTTTATCTAGAAAAGTAATATTAAGCGTTATTTGCCATAAATTACTTCTATCAAAACTTGCAAATTGAAATAAGCAGAATATTCACAGTCATCTCTTATAGACTTCCTTCTGATCTTCTATGTCATAACTGCATAAGTCAGCCATGTAGACTGTCCTGAAAATAGCCATCTGCCTGATATGTGATATATCAGACAAATAGTGTAAAGAAGGAGGTACTAAACAATGGCTAGAAGCCCAATCCTACACCAATATACACTCACCTAAATGGGGAGGACAGATAAAGAAACATGTTCTAGGTAATCAGCATTCTGCCTTGGACATTTACAGAGATAGGGAACAATGCGTAAACCTCATAGGAGCAAGATCAGTATACATTGCTACAACTTCATAAGCACAGCAAACAAGGTGAAGAACAACAGTATTCTGCATTACTATAAAACTGGGTAGCTGCTGTTGCTAAGGTTACAATCAGGGCTGTGTTTATACACCATGACTCCATAGAAGTGCAGAAAAGCTGCAAAATGAGTTTGGCCTCAGTATTCATCAGCCTAAGAAACACAAATGCCTTTCTCTCCCCCCCCCCCATCTTTCATAAAGCACGTTTCTAGCTGTTGCTGTGATAAAGATATGCTTACAAGCATATTGGCAATACACTGTGAAATTTCAGAAGCTAGGGGAGTTGCTGAATGAGATTACCCCTACCCATGCCCAGAAAATACCTCTTGCTTCATTCAATTATCAAATGTTTTGTAACAAAAGAACCAATAACTTGGCTGAAGAATCCCTTATGTATACAAGGTTCCAAAAGAGGACTTCCTCCACAATTCCAACAAGTATGTAGTATAGTTTAAATTTTCTAATAGATAAAAGAAAGTATTACTGAAAGTATAGTCTGCTTCAGAGATAAAAACATAATGGGATAAAGGAACAATAAGGGAGTTTTCCAAACTTAGATATACAAAGGCACTTGATAACAAGAATATACCACTAACTGATACATCTAAACAATTGTTGTTGTTGGTAACCTTCAGTCTCGAAAGACTATGGTAACGCACTCTGAAAGGTGGTTCTGGAACAGCGTCTAGTGTGGCTGAAAAGGCCAATTCGGGAGTGACAATCCCTTCCACACTGGGAGCAAGTGCAGTCTGTCCCTGGTCTGTCTCCCTGGCTATGGGCCTTACTGACTGGGGACTGCCCAGTTTAAGGCGGGCGGTAGCTGCCCAATGAGATGCAATGATCTCTCCCACCGTAAATACAGCGGACTGTCCTATGCCAGGGCTTTTCAGACTGGGGCGTCACCACCCCCCAGCCTGTGGTCCCTGGCCTGTTTCCCCTTAAGGGGCGGGGGCAGCCTGGAGGCTGGCTCAGGGGGGCCACAGGATCTTGGGTACACTTACCAGAGCCTCCTGCAGCCTTCCGGGAGTGCAGGGAGCCCTGCGCAGCTGTCTGCAGGGCTCCCTGAAGCTTAACAAGTGAAAGTGGTGCAAACGTCGGAGCGCAATCACTCCACTTTCACGTTTGAAGCTTCAGGGAGCCCAGTGGACAGCCGCACAGGGTTCCCCACACCCCCAGGAGGCTGCTGGAGGCTCTGGTAAGTGTACCCAAGCCAATAGCACCGCTGCACGCACACAGATATACAAACGTAACTTACATTTAGGAGTGCTAAATACCATATACCATTACTCATTAATCATACTATGATTAGGTTTCCAAGAAGAAAGCCCCCCCCCCCCCCGGTCGGGCTTTCAAAATCTCTGGTACCTGCACCGTGAAAAGATCTTATCTCTCCTGATAAAGATTTTCAGATTCTCTTCAGACCTGCAGTTTTGTTTTTTTTTGGGGGGGGGGGAACAGACTGTCTCTCAGGAGCCCCTGGAGACATGTCTGTTCATCCACTGTTGGCTCCTCCTCCCAGCTTGTTGTGTTTTTGAAAGTTCAAACAATCAACTATGGTTACTGTGAATAACAGTTTGACACAATGTCTGAATTTAGCCTATATCTCTATAGAAATGGAAAAAAAACTAGAAAAGCTTGATTAACCAGACTCTTTCATGCATTAATGTTGGAACCAAACCAATGTTTCTATTTTATATTCTAAACTTTTGCAAGTCAAAATGCTGATAATAATAATAAAGTTAAAATATCTAATTTACAGGAATATAGCTCACTAGTAGCTTTAACATAGTGACAGAGAAGCAATTTTAATTTAATCCTTTGGGGAATTCAGTTGAGAAAATCAAATTAATTTTATGAAACTGGTTATTAGGTCATTGTTCCTTCTCCTACCTCATGGAAGACAGACTGCCATGGTGGTGATTGAGAGAATGTATAATTTGTAGGAGAAAAGTTGTATAATTCTTGCATTTTCTTGGTCTTTTACCCTTCAACTCCTTTAGGGCGCAGTCCTAACCCCTTATAGCAGTGCCAATGGGATGTATGTTGCATCCTGCAGTTGGGTGTCACTCATGGAGGCCTCCTCAAAGTAAGGGAATGTTTGTTCCCTTACCTCAGAGCTGCATTGCCCTTATGTCAGTGCTGGAAAGCTGGAAAGCACTGACATAAGGGGTTAGGACTGCGCCCTTAATCTTATTTCCTAACTTTACACTGTACTCTTTTTTGCCATTGGGTTTGCTTACGAATAGCAAACAATTGACATTACACTGTTTTGGGTTAGGTTTTGCTTTGCTGAAGACTGTTAGGAAGAGGAAATCAGTTAGAAGTATTTTATGACCAGCCAAATTACTATACTGTACATCCAGTACTGGGCTGCTGAAATAGTATTTAAAAGAATATATATCAAAAAGAACATGGATCATATTGTTTAGTTCTAAGACTAAAACCCCACAAACCAAGTCATTTATGTAACAAACATTAATGTTATTTCCAGCATTCAGAAAACATCAGAACAGTACTGTACATCCAGTAATGGGCTGCTGAAATAGTATTTAAAAGAATATATATCAAAAAGAACATGGATCATATTGTTTAGTTCTAAGACTAAAACCCCACAAACCAAGTCATTTATGTAACAAACATTAATGTTATTTCCAGCATTCAGAAAACATCAGAACATTTTCAAAGTAACATATTGGCTCAGTTCAGAATCCATATGGAACTAGGACTGAATACTAGTTTTGTGAAATGTCTCCTATGTTTGGGTGCCTATCTCCCCACTCCCCTTTGTACACAAAGGGAGGAATTATTCTACTTCTTATCCTGACTTTTATGTTGTGACTTCCAAACAGGGCAATTCAGGCTTATTCCAATCAAACTTTTCAAATAAACAAGATCACAGAGTTTAGATCTCAGGAGAGATACTGGCTTGCATGGGAAGCAGAGGAGAGCATGCCCAAGACTAGGAGACCTCACAATTTTGACAAGCCCAGTACAGATTTCTGCACTCAATAGAAGTACCTTGCGTGCAATTGGTTCTTGGCTTTCCATAAGAGTATACCAGCTAACTAGCTTGTTCCAGCCTTCTGTTGGTAAAAGAATGTAGTCCAGCTCATCAATAAGATGCTCTTTAAGAGACTGACAGTCCCCATCTATGATAAAAAAGTTTTATATTCCATTAGGACAATGTTTAGATGCTTCATTTTTATAATACTTGACTATTTAAACACACACTCTTACACAGAAACTTACAAATAAAAACTTACAGCACAAACTTATACCATTTTATTCAGAAGTAAATCCCACTGTGTTCAATGGGGTTTACTTCCAGGAAAGCATGCATAGAACTGTAGCCTTAGACGATCACAAATGATCAAGTTGGTCTGTGGAACTCCTTGCCACAGGATGTGGTGACGGCATCTGGCCTGGATGCCTTTAAAAGGGGATTGGACAAGTTTCTGGAGGAAAAATCCATTACAGTTAGAAGCCATGAGGTATATGTGCCACCTCCTGATTTTAGAAATGGGCTGTGTCAGATGCAAGGGAGGGCACCAGGATGAAGGTCTCTTGTTATCAGGTGTGCTCCCTGGGGCATTTGGTGGGGCCACTGTGAGATACAGGAAGCTGGACTAGATGGGCCTATGTCCTGATCCAGTGGGGCTGTTCTTATGTTCTAAGTTTTAAGGATCTGAAAAATATAACTGGCAACATATACACTGATGAAGGTAAACAATGTTTTGAACTCACTCTGAAATAATCACTTAAGAAAAAAAGCTTTCTATAAATTGACCATCCTCACTATAAGCAAACACAGACTAGTATGCGGAACCAAAGTGGAATATTCCAAATGCTACAGTTTAAACAGTATATATCTCTGTAAACATGCTTTTTAAAAGTATGAAAGCTTTTAAAAATATGTTTTCATCTTTTATTGTGGAGTGATTTTAGAATATTTACACATATGTACGTAATTTTAAGGATAAGAGAGGCAATATTACCACAAGAATCCTAGTCTAAGAGTTAATCTTACTGATTTAGGTTATATTGTTTCCATTTGTCAGTAGAAATACTCTTTTAGGGAGATTGGACCTATCATAAACTCATTTCAATTAAGAATTTTATTTGCACCAGCTTTTATCTGATATTTAATTTTCAGGAGTTGGTAGAGTACAGATACATACTTTCTAGACTCTGACCGACTAAACTGACAGGTCTCAAACTTACCTTGGCCATGACACCCCCACCAGAGACATCATTAGGGGGTGCGGACTACATCAAGTGATGCACTCGGGGGGGTGACTCGGGGGGGTGACACTCGGGGGGGTATTATTCGAAAATACCAAGATTTTCAGAACTTTGGCTAGTAGTGATTACTAGCCAAAGTTCTGAAAATCTTGGTATTTTCGAATAATACCATCATGTTATGTATCATTTGATGTGTAATTTAATACAATGAAACAAACCATGTTGAAATATCCAGAAAAGGAAAAAAACAAAGGCCTTATGTAACAAAAAGTGTATTCCCTTAACTCAAAACTGACCAACGAGACTGATTGTTCTGATAGTCAATGAGGTGTTATTATGATACAGCAGGAAACCAATAAGGTGCTAGTATGAGTCAGCTCTCATTTCTATACATCTGAGGTAATACTAGAACTCCTAGTGCCCAATCCTACGCATATCTATTCAGAAGTCGGTCCCATTATTGTCAACGTCACTTATTCCCAGGTAACTGCGGTTAGGACTGCAGCCCTATTCAGTTGTGTGTCATCAAGTTGGCCATTTTTTGTTGTTGGTTATTGATTTGTTGGGTGACATGTACTGTTATATATTAAAAGAAATAAAATTAATGGGGGTTATGCCAACCCTAGTAGTGCAACTGCATTTAGGTTGTGTGCATGATATTGTAATTTATTCTGTATGGTTCTGGTACGGGAGGAAGTCCATCATGGGGTGACACAATGAGCTCTCACACCAAGTGATGCAAACCCTGGTGACGCCTCTGGACCCTGCAGCCTCGTCTTCCCAGAGGAGCCGAGTGCTGCCATTTTGAATCTTGCAAAATCTCATGAGATTAAAGATGGTGGTGCCCATATTTCACAAGATTTTGTGAGATCTAAGATGGCAGCACCAAGTAGGGGGACAACTGGGGACATCCTGCAGTGCCTTTTCAGGGTGTTGCAATACACACTTTGGGAACCCCAGGAGTAAGGGAAGTGCAAAGAAGACCAGAAAGAAATCAGGATCCTTGGTTTTTGTTTGTTTAAAACACAAGTAGCTTTCCAAGTAACAGACAGCTGCATCACTACTTTTGTGAAGGTTCAGTAATTTTTTAGTGGTGCTTTTGCGCGGGTGCAATAGCGTCAGGCTAACAAGAGTTGGATTTCTTGTTAGCTGTACATTTCAACCTCTGTACAGACCTGCAGAAGTAAACTGGTACATATGCAGGGAACTTAGCAAACAGTGATAATACATTACCTTTGAGAAGTCCAGAATTATCAATAGGACCAGGATAAACATTCTGATCTCCCATCTGATATTTGTCCCAGCTGTCAAACCCAACATATTTTTTCCATTGTTTGAACCAGCGACTATCCACTAAATACCTTGAAAAGAAGAAAATATATATTTGAAAAGCAGATCAGTCTCACATATCTACTACATTACATACAGTACTTGAATGGCAGTAGTACTGACATTGCATGGTAGTTCACATTATGAAATTATTCAATGTTTCAAATTGGCTTGTGTCACCTTGGTTGATATGAGTTTCCAAAACGGAAATCACTACATTGTACAAAAAGCTATTTTGCAACATATGTATATACATATTGGAAAGATATGATTTGCAGCAGTTTTTTTTGATGCAAGTTCACGTAGTAAAAAAGATCCTTGTACCAGCAATGATCTTACTAATTCATATATACCCTCCCTCACTTAAGTAATTTCCATGTAGAAAAATTCAATGTATTTGATGTACTCTTCCTGCCACTTTGTTCTCTCCTTACAAGTTTTCAGTTATAGAAACTATAGCATTGCATACAATGAATCAAATCAGGGAGAGCTTAGTGATGATGTTGACTGAATTGCTCACTTGAGTGACCGGGGGGGGGGAGGAAAGCGGGGAATTTAGATGCCATCAGGGCCTAAATTCCTGGCATCCACCCAAGAGTTATTAAGGAATTGAAGAATGAAGTTGCAGATCTCTTGACTAAGGTATGCAACTTGTCCCTCAAAACGGCCATGGTGCCAGAAGATTGGAGGATAGCAAATGTCATGCCTATTTTTAAAAAGGGAAAGAGGGGGGACCTGGGAAACTATAGGCCGGTCAGCCTAACATCCATACCGGGTAAGATGGTGGAATGCCTCATCAAAGATAGGATCTCAAAACACATAGACGAACAGGCCTTGCTGAGGGAGAGTCAGCATGGCTTCTGTAAGGGTAAGTCTTGCCTCACGAACCTTATAGAATTCTTTGAAAAGGTCAACAGGCATGTGAATGCGGGAGAACCCGTGGACATTATATATCTGGACTTTCAGAAGGCGTTTGACACGGTCCCTCACCAAAGGCTACTGAAAAAACTCCACAGTCAGGGAATTAGAGGACAGGTCCTCTCGTGGATTGAGAATTGGTTGGAGGCCAGGAAGCAGAGAGTGGGTGTCAATGGGCAATTTTCACAATGGAGAGAGGTGCAAAACGGTGTGCCCCAAGGATCTGTCCTGGGACCGGTGCTTTTCAACCTCTTCATAAATGACCTGGAGACAGGGTTGAGCAGTGAAGTGGCTAAGTTTGCAGACAACACCAAACTTTTCCGAGTGGTAAAGACCAGAAGTGATTGTGAGGAGCTCCAGAAGGATCTCTCCAGACTGGCAGAATGGGCAGCAAAATGGCAGATGCGCTTCAATGTCAGTAAGTGTAAAGTCATGCACATTGGGGCAAAAAATCAAAACTTCACATATAGGCTGATGGGTTCTGAGCTGTCTGTGACAGATCAGGAGAGAGATCTTGGGGTGGTGGTGGACAGGTCGATGAAAGTGTCGACCCAATGTGCGGCGGTAGTGAAGAAGGCCAATTCTATGCTTGGGATCATTAGGAAGGGTATTGAGAACAAAACGGCTAGTATTATAATGCCGTTGTACAAATCGATGGTAAGGCCACACCTGGAGTATTGTGTCCAGTTCTGGTCGCCGCATCTCAAAAAAGACATAGTGGAAATGGAAAAGGTGCAAAAGAGAGCGACTAAGATGATTACGGGGCTGGGGCACCTTCCTTATGAGGAAAGGCTATGGCGTTTGGGCCTCTTCAGCCTAGAAAAGAGACGCTTGAGGGGGGACATGATTGAGACATACAAAATTATGCAGGGAATGGACAGAGTGGATAGGGAGATGCTCTTTACACTCTCACATAATACCAGAACCAGGGGACATCCACTAAAATTGAGTGTTGGGCGGGTTAGGACAGACAAAAGAAAATATTTCTTTACTCAGCGTGTGGTCGGTCTGTGGAACTCCTTGCCACAGGATGTGGTGCTGGCGTCTAGCCTAGATGCCTTTAAAAGGGGATTGGACAAGTTTCTGGAGGAAAAATCCATTATGGGGTACAAGCCATGATGTGTATGCGCAACCTCCTGATTTTAGAAATGGGTTAAGTCAGAATGCCAGATGTAGGGGAGGGCACCAGGATGAGGTCTCTTGTTATCTGGTGTGCTCCCTGGGGCATTTGGTGGGCTGCTGTGAGATACAGGAAGCTGGACTAGATGGGCCTATGGCCTGATCCAGTGGGGCTGTTCTTATGTTCTTATGTTATGTTCTCCTACTGGGTTTACCTCTGGTTCCTGAACCTAGTTTGGGAGGTGGGGAATAATTTGTATTTTATTTGTAATTTGTAAGTTATGGGGGGGGGGGAGTACTTGCAGTGAGAATTGGTTAACGGACAGGAGAATGTTAAAATACAGTATTTTCTTTCAATTCTCCCCTGCAAATGCAACCTTCTTTATTTTTACAAGGAAACTGGGATGGGAACCCACTGTTTAAAAGCAAAAGTTCTATTCCCACAAGAGGCCTCCACCCACTTTTCAGTGATTCTGTCTCCTCCACAGCCCTACCGAGTCCCTTCCATTGCCCTTCTGAATATGCATGAAAGCCAATCATAAGACATTATTGAGGAAACATCACCACACATCTGTGGAGCTGCTTTCGGCATGAAGTTCAAAGCTACTTTGGTCAACACATGCTTCACTTCTAGAAAGCACACACTCAACTATTCAGATGTTACATTACCAAGCACTACGACATTTTTTTTCCTTGCTAGTAAGATGTTGGGTTGTAAAAAAACACACACAAACCTAAAATACAAATCACCACTTAACACTGGATATTGTTTTTGTATTTCATTCCTGTCTGCTGTAAAAAAAATAAATCCAAAATGTTCTACTTGCTGCATGTGTTCAGCCAGACTTACTCCCAGGTAAGCATGTACAGAACTGCAACCTTACATGCCTAATCTGAGTTAGTTTAAAAATAATCTCACATGGATAAACAAATCAAGGTTATTAAGAGATATTGTTTCTGATTACAAGAGATACCCGTGGGCTTGAATTTGTTGTTTGTCATATGACAGTCACACAGATTTGGGAAACAAAGCATCTATAAAGCATGTTAAAAATGCATGTTTGGCAGCATGCCACAGGTACACAGACTGGGGTGATACAACATTTGTTTCCTGCTCCACAGAGTCAAGGCAGAAAGCAACGATTCATATGTTATGAAACGCAGGTTTTTTTTCCTTCAAAAGTGGTAACATAAAATGGTCTAGCACTGAGCTCTAGAAAATTTAGAGGGAGAAGGAGCCTAAAAAGGATACTGTGATAGGATCAGGGAGTGCCAGCCATGTATCACTCCCTAAAAGACAAAAAGACTGGCAACTTGTTGGAACTTGAAACAAGTTTTGCATCATACACGTGGCTCAGCCATCAGATCAGGAGCATTCATACAGAAGGTAAGACAGTAAGAAGTTAACCTTAGGAACCTTCCACCAGGAAGGCACAAACACAGATTTGTGGAGAGGAAAACTTCTATTTCCTCAGGATTTATTTTCTCTGCAGCTGGTCTCATGATGACCTTATGCTAAAATCCTGAAACACTCCATTTCACCTGTTGTAATTTTGCTTCAGTAAGATCAAGAGAACTGAAGTCCTTCCTCTAGCCATTGCCAAACAGAGTTTTATCCTCACCAATTAATGTGCTATTAAAAAAATAGACATTTCTAATATTTAGACTGCAATCCTATACAACAGCGATTCCCAAAGTCCTACTCGGACTTTGAGACCACAATAAGTCTTTGCGGGGCCGGAGGATGGCAGGGACACAATTCCCAAGATTGTGCTGCTGCTGAGGACAGAAGAGCAGTTGTACTTAATGAAGTAAGCACTAGCATCTGGGGGGCGCGGGGAGCCTCATGGACGCCTCCACAGGGCTCCTCAAGCCTCTAGAACAGGGGTGTCCAAACATTTTGGCAGGAGGGCCACATCATCTCTGTGACACTGTGTTGGGGGCAGGGAAAAAGAATTAATTTACATTTAAAATTTGAATACATTTACATAAATGAATAATAATACTGTTATTAATAATAATAATATTATTATATTAATAATAATTATTCCCCTGGGAGCTGGGGATAAGAATAGGCCCTCAGTTTGGCTGTACTTGTCGTAAGAGGCGACTAAACAGCCACCGGGTAGATGAGACTCGTCAGCCTGGGAAGGCAGCTCATCTGAGAGAAGGAAAACTCTGATCCCAAACCTCCACTGCCTTGTGGCTACATCCAGTTGTGGAAAAGGCTTCAGGAGACAACCTCGAGGCAAAAGCCGGAGCCGGAGTCCCTGAGGTAGTTCATGACTGAACACAGTCACGTTCTAGCAACTCCTGCGACGCCGCTGGAACCAACCGTATTGGCCTCTGCCTTTCCATTGGACCATTTCAGCGACGTGGAGAGGGGGGATTTGCTGCATGGGTAACAGCCTATCCTCCATACCTACTTTACCCAGGCTTCGCGCACTGGAGAGGACACTCTGTTCCAGAACCACCATTCAGAGCGTGACACCATAGTCTTCCGAGACTGAAGGATGCCAACTCAATAATAATTAATACTATATTAATAGTATTAATAATAATACTGTTAATAATACTTTTGTTAATAATAATAATAATAATAATAGAAATGAAACTTATATGAATGAATGAAGGTCTTGTGATAGTTCAAAGCCTATAAAAGACCTTGCGCAAAGCATGGCCAGCCTTTCCTTCGCTACCAGTGCTGCTTCACAGACGTGAAACAGCAAGCAACAGAGGGAGCCCTTGGCTTGCAGCTTGCGTGAGAGGTCGAACAGTCGGCTCTCACACTGAGAACAGTCATATCAAGCCAGTGTGGTATCCAGCAAGTCTCCAGTGGGCCAGAGGCTCACTGGAGACTGGGGGCTCCTCGTGGGCCGGATTGGGGGTCCCCCAAAGGTTGAAAACAGCCCTGGGTCAAGGTTTGGACACCCCTGCTCTAGAAAGCTAAAAATTGTGATTGGAAATCACTTCCTATTTTGGAAATGCAACCCAGAAGTGGTTTTCAATTGCAATTTTTAGCTTTTTAGAGGCATGGGGAGCACTGCAGAGGTGTCTATGGGGCGCTCTCTCACACACACACAGGTCGGCACTCGCTTTGGTAAGTACAACCCCCCCTTCTGTCTCCAGCAACAGCACAATCCTGGGGAATCACATGGCTGCCCCGCCCACCCCACCTCTTAACAGGCCAGGGATGAGTGCTTCCCTGGTTGGTGGGTTGCAACCCACCAGTTTGGCAACGACTGCTATACAGGTGTGCCCCCTTAGCCACGCGAGTTCCGTTCTGGAACCCCCCCCCCCATGGATAGCCAAAGCCACAGATAAGGGCAAATGCCCATCCCCACGGTCTGGATCCTCCAAAAGGGAGGGGAGCCCAACTCCCCTCCCCTCAGAGGGTCTTCTGAGCTCAGCAAAGGCCACGAACCTCTGAGCTCAACAGAGGCTGCAGTCCACAGCCTCTGTTGAGTTCAGACAGAGCTCAAAACACATGACTTCCAGTTTAACTGAGAAACCGGAAGTGACACTTTAAATGACTTATAAGGCATTGGGTGGCCCAGAGAAGCCAGGGAGAGCGTGCGTGGTGGGGCCCTGCAGACCCAATCTGAAGATAATTGAATCTGTGGATACGGGATCCAAGGATATGGGAGCCCCCCTGCACACGCATTTCTGGGAGAAAGTCCCAGTACAATGGGATTTACTTCTGAGTAGATATGCAAAGGACTCCAGTACTGACAAAATGAACTTAAAACTTGAATCAAAGTCAAAGATTGTTTATTGTATTAGCTAATAGCCATTACTTAAAACTTGAATCTATATAACAGGTATTTGAAAATGCTATTTACTTTGCTCAGAAGTAAACCCATTGTGTTCAGTAAGACTTTGATTGTAATCCCATCTTACTCACTGGAAACAAACACCTCTAGTTTTAAGCAATCAGATCAGAAAAAACCGATTTGCCACTTTCTTCTCCAGCGTTTCAAAAACGTTAGTATGGAAGTGGCTTACTGACAGTGTTCAAAACAGAGGCCTGATAGGTTGTTTCCAACCTATCTTTCTAATCAGGAAGCAAACATGAATCAGGTTGAGAACTGTTAACTCTTCTATGCTAGCATTGTCATATTTTACTTGTAGTTCACATACAGCCACTTCTGATAACAATAGGTTGAGTCTTAAACTTCAGGCATTACTATAGGTGCAATCCTATGCACACTGATCTGGGATTAAGTCCCACTGAAATATATGAGACTTTCTCCTGAAAAAATATACATAGGACTGAACTGTAAATTCCCTGGAATTAGTCACAATTCACTTTCCCAGTGGTTTTTATAGTGATAAGTCAGGATTCATCTTCTTAGGATACAACTCATTTTCATTAATGAGCTACCAAGAATAATATGCAAACAGAATTACACAAGCAAAGAACAGATTTGCTCCAAGAACCCTAACCTTGGTGATGACAGCATAGAAAGGTACACAATACTGCTCATTTATATTAGGAGAGAAAGTGCATAGTTATGAAGTCTGATCTTGTTCCCTTGACTATGATTAAGGCATGAAAAGTGCTATATATGCACTGTCCAGAAAAAAACAAAAAATAATTCAGAGATAAATTCAGAGACAAAACACCTTATTTGCTAGATTACATTGGTTGATCTAAATATTCACACTTTGGATCTCACAAGGACTGAATAGGGGGAATATAATATCCAGTTGGCCAGTTAATCATATCTTTGTCAGCAGAAGACAACTTTTGAATCATTTCTATAGTGAGAAACAGAATCATAAAGAGTGAACACATAAAAACCTTTGGAGAGCGACTCCCAGTTTGTCTGAAACCATTGGAGAGCCACTCCCAGAGTGTATGGACCATACTGATCTAGATGGCTGACTATAAGGCAGCTTTCTATTATCCGATCAATTTTAAAACAATATAAGAATGCCTTTACTGTTAGGATTAGGCCCATTAACATCAACAGGATTGCCCATGATAGCAAATTTTCCAGTTCCATTCCAATTATGGTAGTTTTCAAAAAACTTGATGTAATACTTTTAGTACAAATGGCATAGCTATGGGTGCGGATAAAATGATATGAATAAAGGGATTCTGGTGTTTGCATAGTTTCTCAAAATACAGAAAGATTTTAAAATAAAATAACAGTACTATTCACTATACAGGATTCATGCTTAAACTTGGTTTTAACATCAACTCCCCTACAGCTTAAGATAGCAATTCTCAAACTCTCAGGGAGTTTTTGTGGGGGAGAGGGGGAAGCAGTGAAGCAATCACCAGAATCGTGTCACGGTCAAGGGGTGCAGGGGCTTGTTTAGACTTACCAGAGGCTGGAGGAGGCTCCTGGGGGTGCAGGGAGCCCCATGCCAACCTCTGCAGGGCCCCCCCGAAGTGTGCAAACTGACAAAATAATTATTGTGACCCACTTCTGGTTTCATAACCGAAAACTGGAAGTGGGTCACAATTTTTATTTTGTGTGCCTGCGCGCTTTGGGGGCCCTGTGGAGGCTGGCATGGGGCTCCCCCCACTCCCAGGAGTCTGCTCCAGCCTCTGGTAAGTCTATGCAAACCCCTGCGCCCCTCGACAGCGACACGATTCTGGTGATCGCTGCCTCTCCCCCTCCCTGCTCTTAAGGGTATAGAGGCCAGGGCCCTCTGGCTGGGGCATTGCGACTGGTTTAAGAGGAAGTTTTATTCTAATATACTAAGTAGAGATTTTTTGTACTATAGTTATTTAGGGTTTCCTCTAACAACACAAACATGTTTATTCTGTCGTGAAACCCACTGGGATCAGGGTAAACAAATACGCATGCGCATGACAACCAAATACGGTGGTCAGCTACCTATGCTGACTTTTTCCATCTTTGGTGCACATACAACTTAGGCCCAATTGTATTTATCTTTCCATCAGCGATGCAGCCATGCCAAAGGGGCTTATGCTGCATCCTGCTGTGAAGGGGCAGTCACAGAGGTCCCATCAAGGTAGAAGAACATTTGTTCCCTTACTTCCAGACTGCACTGTGGCTTCATCAGCACTGAAAACTGGATAGGATTTAGCCCTTAAATTCAGGTTTACTGGCCAAAGATTATGAGAGTTATCACCCAGATTTCAGGGACAGTTCTGACATGGATCCTTCAGCAGTATATTATTTGGATTCCTGACTTCAATTACCTGTAAAACCATTAATATTGATCTTACTGATTGCTGCTAAGGTTGTTTTACCTAAGCACTGTGGAAAAGTCACAATGCCATATATGAAAGAATGAAAAAAATGAAAAAATATTTAGTAAATAAACAAATAGGACCCTAAAACTTACAAAAATAGATACTGACAAACAATATATGGACAAGAAACATATTTACTAGTTCTAATGTTTTGGTTTATTGCTATTTCTAAATTTCTGGAATTCACACTGAAATTTTGAACACTAAATAGCAAATTGTTTTTGTACCTACAACTAAAAAGAACAAAAACAGCCTAATTGCAGCTGGCAACCATACTTTAAATGTTGATGACCAGAGAAGGAATATGCTTCGTTTTTAAGCCACCAGCACCACAGCAAGGCAGGGTCTCTCTTTCCAGATGATGCCAGACCATCAGGTTCAGCAACTTGGGTTGAAAGAGAAGCGTTGCCACAATTACACATACATAGCCTACGACCGCTGGTCTGCAAATTTCTTTATCAGGCAGCTGCTACAAGAGTGATACACTTTACAGCACACTTCAGAAGCAAGCCCTACTATGTTCAGTGCACTCAGGTAAGCACCCACAGGATTGCAGCTTTAGATTACTTCTATGGTGCATAAAACAACACTGAGCCTTGAATGTTACAGAAACCACAACTGGCCACCAAGCCCAGTCAAGACTTGTAGATCCATGACTGGGACATTGTTGTTCAGTTGTGTCCGATTCTTCATGACCCCAAGGAACCACAGCACACCAGGCCCCCCGTTTACCACTAACTTCTGGAGTGCGCCCAAATTAATGTTCATTGCCTCTGTGACACTATCTAACCATCTCATCCTTTGCCATCCCCTTTTCGTTTTGCCTTCAATTTTTCCCAGCAACAGGATCTTTTCTAAAGAGTCCTCCCTTCTCATGAGATGACCAAAGCTTCAGACTGGGACATACTCCTTATTAACTGTGTTTAGAATTATGTAGTGTTTTATGAGGCCAATATCTGTAGATAATTCGAGCTCTTACAAACTTACAAACTTATAAACACATACCTGCTCAACACAATGTGACTTATATATGCAAAGGATTGGGTTGTATGACTATGCTACAGAAGTTAGATGGAAACTAGTGCCCCTAGTAAGTGCACATGGTAAATCAAGATTCAAATCCCCTCTCAGTCATGAAGCTTACTTGGGCCAGTCACAGTCTCTCAGACTCTCCTGCCTCACAAGGGTTCTCTGAAGATAAAATGAAGATAAAACTATGAATGCTTGTCTAAGCTCCTTGAAGAGGAAGAGATTTACATAACAAATTATTCATCTAGTTGTTTTTTTTTCTTTTCAATGACAGAGCAGAAGATAAATTGCAGAGAGTTTGTTCTCATACCAGTACCGTCCTCAAAAACACTCCTATAAAACTAGAGATTATGGTTGGGATATAACTATACCATAGTAAGTTTTACATAGCACACTTCAAGAGTTCAAAAAGCTACAAGTACACTCTCAGTTATTCTAATAACAGGCCTGTTAGGAAGGCAGCATTACCATACACAGAAGAGCTGAAGCGACAGTAACATGTATAAGGTCGCCTGGAGGACTATAAGGAACGGCTTAATGAACACGTATAGTACTATTAATCAGACAGGTGAGCAAAAAAGCCAAGGAAAATATTTGTTTAGACTGCACTCATATAACCAGGGTGATCAAACTGCAGCTTGCAAACCACATGTGGTTCTTTGACATATAACGTGCAGCTCTCAGAAATACACTTGCTCAGCTCCTTTTTGAATCACACTAACAAATTTTCAAGTTTTATAATTACTGTATTTACCAGGTATAAACAGACAGCCCAATCCTATCCACACTTTCCTGGGAATAAGCCCCATTGACTCAAATGGGACTGACTTCTGAGTAGACATGCATAGGATTGGGCTGTGAGTCCACTGGATTAAAACACAATGTTCATGATGAGTAAGTATATTTAAGAACTTAAGTACTTCTTAAATACTGCAGCTATCAAACATCTGCTTTCAAATATCTGAAGTTTATTCTATGTGGCTCTTACGTTAAACAAGTTTGGCCACCCCTGATATACACACTTGGCTGAGAATAAGTCCCACTGAATTCTTCTTCTGAGTAGACATACACTAACTTTAATATCTTGTTGCTTATATGCTTGCACATATCCACTGCACTTACAGAAATCAAGAAGATACATTTTATTTATATTAAAAAGGAACCCTAATTCAGCAAAGCCAACATGAGTTTGCTTAAGGCTATTGAAAAGTTCTAAATTGCTTTTTTTAAAAGATTGGGCTAGTTCATATATCTCATAGTTCCCAGATGGGCAGCAAGTGTCTGTATAAACCGATACCTCCTTCTTGGGTACTATACTGTGCAAGAAGCCTCAAAAGGCTTTTGCGTGCTGCCAAGTGCCATGCAGGGCTTTGCCTGACCGTGGAATGGCTCCGACGGATGGGAAGCGTGGTGGGCAGAGGTGGCAGCTGCTGGGGCAAGGTGAACATAGCTCTCAGGGCACTTGCCACCCATGCCACAGCCCCAGGTCCACTACTGCCCAAGGTAGGGGAACAAACGTTCCCTTACCTTGAGGAGGCCTCCGTGACCGCCTCCCCACCACAGGATGCAGTGCATGCCCCACTGGCATAGCTGCACTGGCACTGGAAAACTGCATAGGATTGGGTCCTTAGAGCCCAATCGTATGCTTGTCTAGTCAAAAGTAAATCCCATTATAGTCAATGGGGCTTACTCCCAGATAAGTGCGGATAAGATGGCAGCCTAAGTGTGCCTAATCCACACTTTCCTGGGAGTAAGCGCTACTGACAATACTGGGACTTCTGAGTAGACAGGGCTAGGATTGGGCTCTAATGCTGCAATCCCACCCACACGTCCCTGGGAGGAAGCCCCATGGACTATAATGGGACTGACTTCTGAGTAGACAAGCATAGGGTTGGGCTCTGAGGCTGCAGTCCCATCCACATTTCCCAGGAAGGAAGCCCTGTTGAGTTTGATGGGACATGCATGCCCAGGATGGGGCTCTGAGGCTGCAGTCCCACCCACACTTCCCTGGGAAGAAGCCCCATTGATTATAATGAGGCTTGGGGCAGAATCCTAAACAGGTCTACTTAGCAGTAAGTCCTATTCTGCTCAATGGGGCTACTCTCAGGAGAGAGTGGCTAGGACTGCAGCCTACTTCTGCCCAGGAGGGGGCTGCGAGGCTGCAGACCCACCCGCACTTCCCTGGGAGCAAGCCCACGGGACTTACTCCCAAGTAGACAGGCGCAGGATGGGGGTCTGAATCCTCCCGTCATCCAAATCAACTTCTGGATGGGGAGGGTAACAGCGGCCCCTCCCCTCCCCTGGCCCAAACTGAGGAGGCGAGGCTGCAATGGAGGGCGCCGGGAGGCTGCCTGGGGCCCCTGGAGACGGGGGAAGCTCTCGCCTCGCAGGCGCCCGCGCAGGGGCTCAGGTGGCGGGCAGGGGCGCGAGCAGCACCCGCACCAGGCGGCCCCTCCCTCGAGGCGAGGGCGCCTGAGGCGCCCGCCCGTCAGTCCAGCCCCCGCCCGCGCCTCACCAGGTGTCGCCCTTGCGGAGCGCCGTCTTGAGCAGCGCGGCGACGTCGGAGCGCTGGGTGTCCAGGTCCGCCGCGCCTCCCTCCGCCATCGCTCCCGGCCGGCCCGCGGTGACGGCGGCAGCTGCGAAAGGGGCACGGCGGCGCTGACAGGAGCGGCGAGAGCGGGCCGCGCGGCATGCTGGGAGTGACGCCCCGCCCCGCCGCCCCGCCCCGTTCCCACGCCCGCCGCTGGGCGGCAGGGAGGGCTGGGCGGCCCGGAGCTCTGTGGGCAGCGCCACCCGGCGGGCGGGAGGACTGGGGCGGTTCCCTGGCCGCGGCAGCAGCCGGCTCGGCCAGCTGCGGGGAACGCGAAGCGTCGCGGCTCCCCTTCGCTCGGGCGGGACAGGGCGCGTCCCCGGGAACGCTCCGTGCAGCAAGTGCGCGCGCACACCACAGACTATACAGGCACCACACATGTACACACCCACGCACACATATACATACCCACACCCTACACACACAGATATAAACACACAGAGGCACACGCACAACATACACCACACAGATATACATACATACCCACACCCTACACACACAGATATAAACACACAGACACACACCACACACCATGCACATACACCACGCATATATACATACACACATACCCATACCCGAACCCTACACACACAGATATAAACACACACAGACACACACCACACAGACACACAACATACACATACACTACACATATATACATATACACACACATACCCGCACCCTACACACACAGATATAAACACACACATACAGACACACACACCACACACACACACATATATATTCACACACTCATATATACCCACACCACACACACAGACCCACACACATATATACACTCACACCACACAGACCCACACCCTACACACACAGATATAAATACACACACCACGCAGACATACACACCCACCCACAACATACACATATACATGCACACCACACATATATACACATACACACACATATTCACACACACATATTCACACACACATATTCACACACTCATATACGCACACCACACACACACATATATTCACACACCGCACATGCATCTATATACACATATACATGCACACACGCAGACATGGACAAACACATATATACACATATACACACACATGCACACACCTTAAATATCAGTGAGATATTCAAATCCCAGTCAGACTTTAAAAATCAGGGCCTCTGCAACGAATTTGATGGGGGGGGTACAGAGTTTCTTTTGGGCCCTTTGCAGAGGGGGACAAAACAGGGGGAGGCCACAGCCTTTGGAGCCCAGGCTGACTGGGCTTCCCATATGCAGCCTGGTCTTCCTGCCTGTGCTGCCTTGGCAGCCGGATACATTAACACGGAAAACCAAGAACCCTCCCAAGTCTCTCTGAAGTCTTTTAAATACAGAAAGTCATTGCAGAGAATCAGCTTCATTGTACTGAGGCTCACTCGAGAAAGTGTCTGGCCTGCACCAGAACTTCTGTAGCAGTTGCATCCTGCAGCCATGACCCTGAGCTCCTCAGTGCTCCTTCGTGGGAAGCCGGTCCACAAGCCAAAGAGCTTCTCTGGCACCCCACTTTCCTCCCAGATGTAACACCAGGAATGCATGCATTTCCAGCTCCAGTGTGTAGAGCTTGAAGCAGTAGCTACTTCCTCATGCCTGGGGTTGTGCCCCCAGCATCCCACTCCAAGTGAGATAGGAAAATGTGAGATCCCAGGAAATTTCTCCCCCCCCCCAAGCTCTTGGACTCCCTTATTGAACCTGGGCCTGGGTACAAATTACCCCCTTTAACCCCTCTCATGGGTCCTGTATGTAGTCTTTCTAAGATTTTTGGGACAGAGAGTATATGGGAGGCTACTGTTGGTGATGATCATGACATTAGTTGCCTTGAATGGTTTAAAGACTTGTGTGTTGTTTCTTTAAATTGTTTCTGTAAATCTTCCATAAAACTCTTATACTGCAATCCTGCACACATTATTCTGGGAATACCAGCTCTGTGCTTCCGTGGGCTGCAATCCCATGCATGCTACCTTAGAGTAACTGAACTCTTTGTTCATGCGTCATTTTGCCCCCAACTACAGGCTCCTGCATGCTATTTTAGGTTGTGTTTTTTTTTGGGGGGGGGGGAGCAGAGGAATAAATATTTAGTTGAAAGCCAATGGAAGGGTTCCCCCCCCCCTGGTGGGGGAAAGAGCTAGTGCCCCTTCTAACGTGCTATGTAGAAAATCAGCAACAAAGAGCCAAATTATTATACACTTGAGGTAACATCTCATTTATTTCTACAAGATCTGCTCTTCTTGTCCACTTGCTCAGTTATGGGCACAGTCTCTTTCTCTTCTGCCCAGTACACATACTGTATGTGCATACAAATGTATATCCAAAGCTTTGTTAGCTTCCTGCTGCCATTGTGGAGATCAGCAGCAGACCCAATCTCTCTTTTGATTGTATGAATATTGAAGATTTAAAGATGTCTTTAATGGTTTGGGAAAACTCTCAACATAATCTAAAGGTAAATTGATTCAATCTTAGTATGAGGTGTGTGCATGACAGGGCATACCACAAGTTTATGACAGGACATACTGCAAGTCCCCCTAGCTTTTAGAAACAGCCTGAGTGAAGGCCCAATCCTAAACTGGGCCAGTGCCAGTGCTGAGCCTTAGCACCAGTGGTGGGTGCCATAAATATGCTGTAAACTACATTTACAGAATCTGGTGAGTAGGGAGCTCTTGCACTCGGCTCTGGCACCAGTCAGGAGCTGGACCCAGTGCTGGCAGAAGGAGGACACGCTGCCGCCGGGTATATGTATGACTGCCAGGCAGCAGTTCAGCCTGTGGTGGTGGGGGAGGGCAGAATGAGGGTGAGGAGGGTGGGGCAGGAAGGAGGTGGGACCCACCATAATTTGAACTCTGTGTTGGGCTGGAAGGCAAAATAACTGCTGCAGACTTGAGAAGCCCCATTATGGGGCTTGGGGCTTTCCCCGAGGATACCTCTGGCTGCTTCCCAGCACCTGCTGGATACAGCGGTAGCCACTTTGGCGCCACTGGTCCACCAGGCACTGCCAGGGAAACTCAGGTCACTGTAGATGCCAGAGTAGAAGAACCCACAGAATGCGATAGTTTTCTAGTTTTCTACTCTAGTTATAGTAGAAAAGAAACATGGGTCCCTATGGCTATGTCTGGATCTGAACACATGTGTTAACAGAACTTATTATTTATTATTGTGTATTTGATTTGTAACCTGCCTTTCTCCCCAGAGAATACCCAAGGTGGCTAACAGCCATTAAATTACATAAAACATACTTAAAAATTATAAAATAGAGATTTTCCAATACCCACCGAGAGAAGAACTTTTGGTCAAATGGCAAGTGCAACATTTTCTCTTTTGGGGATGCATCTTCTGTGTTAGAGAAGGTGCCTCTAGAACAGTAATGGCACATGGTACATTTGTGTGCTGCAAAAGGTCTGCGGGTGTGCCGCAGGAGTTTGGAGCACTGGTTGAAAATTGCTGAAAATCTCTTCCAGGTTCTGTGGGTTCAGGTTCTGTCTAGGGAAACTGTTTGTAGTGATAAATTGTCTGTGCCTCTTCCTCTGCCAGCACAGCCTTTTGTGATGTTGCTTCTGGCTTCTGGGACTCTTCCAGGTTCTGCAGCTCTGTTTCCAGGGCAGCTATCTGTAACAAATTGTCTGTGCCTCCACCAGCAGAGCCTTTTGTGATGCTGCTTCTGAGAGACTCTTCTGGGTTCTACGGGTCTGTTTCCACCAGCTGGTGGAAGAAGACGGACAGACAATTCGTCACTATTTGCCCTAGAAACAGACCCACAGAACCCAGAAGAGTTTCCTGGAAGGTAGACATCACAAGAGAAAAAGACCATAGGGGTCAGTGTGCCATGAGAAGAAAAACATTGAAAATTGCTACTCTGGAACAAATGAGCAAAGGGCTGAGCACCTTTAGTAGCCTGTTTGGAAGGTACACCTTCACTAGATTGCCACTTAGACCGTCTTCAACTACCAAAGTCCTTCACAGCCCACCACCTGGGTTTTTGCCCCATCCACTGCATGGGAGGAAGTCCATCATGGGGGTTCGGCTAGTCTTGGATGCAGCATTGAAAGGTAGCTGCTCAGGTATCATCAGGGTCCTCCTATGATTATCCTACTGTGCATTTCTGCTGGTACTGCTAATGGGCACACTGTAAATGAGAAATAGCCCAATCCTATCCACACTATCCTGGGAGTAAGCCCCATTGACTCTAATGGGACTTACGTTGTTATGTGAAAATCCCCTTTTTCCTTTTAGTTGTGATTTTCTCTCTATATCTGGTTATGTTACTATGAACTAAAATATTATGCAGGCTAAACATCTCACACAGGCCACATTTTGAAAACTCTGGTCAAGTCATAAGCCCATGGTTACACAACCACCACCTCCCTATGGTCACTCATTATGGGAGGAAGTCTGGCATCTTAAATCATTGTTTAAGTGTCTCTTACATTACTGTATTCATTGTATTGTTTTAACCTAATCACTGTTTAAGAAATGTATGCAAAAGTATCTCCTAACCCGATCACTGTTTAAGTACTGAATGCAAACTTGAACTGCCTTCTTGTGTTGTTGATTCATTGTATTGTTTAAGTTCCCCCATCTAGGAAGCCAGCCATTGAATTTTGCTGATAACTGACATCCTAATCCTTTCAATGTTTTACACACATCAAGCTCAGCTCCGTCTGAAAACCCCTTTTAAGTGAGGGCTTCCACTCTCTGGCTTTCTGTCTCCAAGGACCAACACTTCTGTGTTGTGTCAGAGGGTTCTCTTCACAGGACTCCCCCCCCCCATCCAACTGCTCTACAGGACAGGTAACTATCTTGCACCTGGAACTCTTTCCCTTCTTCCTCCCCTTTTTCTCCCCTTCTCTCCCCATCTTTAGTTAGCAGCTGGGATTGGCAGACCAAGGACCCCTAAAATCATTCCCTACAACCTTTCCTTTTTCTAATTTCCTCGGATGCACCAAATACTCTTTACACACAACCACCATGAAAGCTAGGTACACTGGATTCAAGTACTAGGACCAAGAAACATACACTTATCATTTCTCCATGTGCATTATGTTTACCTTTGTGCTTTTGTAATAAAACTATAATCTTTTATTGAAAGTTGTCTTTCTCTCAGTCTCCTTTTTAAGCAAAAGGGAATTTCTCTGCATTACGCCATCTTGTTATCTAGCCTACGATCCTAAGGTTCCAATAAGGGCAGTGTAATAATTCCCCTAAACAAAACAGCCCTTTTGGTAACAACGTCTGGTTAGACATGCATAGGATTGGGCAGAAAGTCCACAGTAAGATTATGCTCAGGAGCTACACGCTGTCAGGTGAGTGATAGGACATTCAATCTTAGAACTTTCGCTTATTTCTTTTAGTTGTTGCATATGCTTTAGGTCTGTAACTTGTGCTTTATTCAAATACTTCTGTATAATCTATTTCTTTATTTCTTCAATAAAATTTATGAAACATATAAAATCCTACAGTGTGGGTCTGTGAAAGGGAAATGTTCCACCCAAATCTAGTCTTGACCATTTCGGCCACACTATTGCCTTTAAGGATTTTACCAGGGTCTTGAATCCAGGAGCATCAGGATTTGGTTGCTTTGAACTCACAAGGACTAGGAGTGCCTGTAAGCCTCCAGTTTCCCTGGCTGGCAGGTAACAGCTGCAGTGGTACACTACCATGCAGACAGGTGTGTCTAGTAATTTCCCCCGTGCTTGGGGGGCCTGCTTGGACAGCATGTGAAGCTGGTTAGAAATTGAACAGACAAAAATGATGGTTCTGAGTGTGCATAACTGCAATGTGTGTGTATTTATCCTAGTAGAATCCAAGCAATCACTAACATGCCCCACTAGCAGATAAAGAAGGGTTGCAGAAATGTAGGCGCTTGGTGAACTATGCTGAAAACTTTGGCCCTAGTTTTGGTCCTACATACAATCATACCAATCTTACAGTCAGATTGAGGGCCTGGTTATGTAACTATGTCCAGTGAAATCGGGATGTTAATCATAAGATTGTGAAAATGTTACACAATGCTGAAGACATCGTCACTTCAGATTCTATAACAGCACATGACAAACCAACCAATGGGCATTTGCAAGTATGATCTAGGAGCAACGTTATTACATAAATATGATGACCACTGAAGACCCTTAACAGACCCTCAGTGGCTTTGGAGGGTTCGCGGGGGGGGGGTCCTAATCCATGGAACTGCATATATGGGATCCACAGATGGAAGCACCCTGTACCTTTTAGTGTCATCTTTAACAGCAGGAGAGCAATTGTCCCTCTTTTGCTGCTAGAGTCTCTTTGCTTCTCCCCCCGCCCCTTCAGATTGTGAGCCTTTTGGGGACAAGGAACCATTTATTTATTTGTATGGCTATGTACATCACTTTGTATACTACTTTCTGTTGAAAAGTGATATATGATAATCTTGATAATAATTAAAATTCATTTTTATGTCACTGCATCTTGGATTCTGAAAGCTCCTACTCTAAGAATATGTTTTTATGGGACTGGTTAAGCAAGCCAGCATGATGTCTCCCACACCTGACCCATATGAGCTACAAACTGTTCGTGCTGGCATCCTGCATCTACTACAGAACCAATTCTGTTGAAAATGAAATTCACTGAAATCCATAGGCCTGGGCATTGCATCATCCTATCCACTGCCTGGGGGAATTTCTTGCTCAGTAGCTTCAAACAAATTTTTTTTCTCCAGCAGGCACCTTTGGGATTTTACGTTCACATTTAGCAGGAAGGTTTCCCCCATCTCAACATGAAGTGTTGCTTCATTGAACGTCCTCTTCAGGACGTTTTGTATCTCTTGTTGTTAGTTGCTTTGTGTCCCTCGCGCTGGCCCTGGAGGGGTCACAAACATGCCATAAAGCACTTCACACCTCCATTCAAGTTGGGGAAGCTTGCGCAACAATGTGCGCCTGTCTCCCTGCGCCACCTGGGGCCCCAGGATAGGTGAGTTTGCGCTGGCCTTTCCTGGTTAGCATGGGGGTCAGGGGCATGGGGAGGGCAGGGAGGAAGTGTTTCAGGGTAGGGGCACGGCGAGCAGTGGGCAGACCGGTGGGTTGGAGGGCAGTGGGAGGCAGGGCCAGGATTCAGCCACCTCTATAGGGGGCGCAGATCCAAGTAGCCCCATTGGGGCTGCTATGGTGTTACCCGGGGTAAGGGGAATTGTTTCCTTTTGCCCTGGGCTGGCATGCTGTCAGCCCCAAATTTGTGCTGGATACAGTGCAGGCCCGCTGGCCTGCCTGTGCCCGCAGAAATTAGGATTGCACTGTCAGTTCCTTATTTTAGGCTGCAATCCTAAAAGAGTAAACCCAGTTGAGCATGGTGGGAGTTATTTCTGAATAAATATGTATAGAATCGTGCTATTAGAGTCCTTTGTTACGTTACTTGGGGGAGGGGGACTGAATGGAAATAGCCAACAGTATTGTGCTAGGAACTGAAAAAATATAAGCAACAGTGACATTTTTAGACACTGATTTATTGTGTCTGTTAAAATAATAGTTTGCTTCCTCTTTTAAGTTGAAATCTTCATATAGGTGGTGAACTGACAACAACCAAATTTGGTTAAAGAAAGTTGTGAGCCCTGTTTATGCAAAATGATGCAAGATAAATTGAAGTCTTTTTTTCCCCTCTAAAGATGTTTTAGAGTTGCTTAAAAAAAGAAAAAAACAATTAATGACTATCTGTATAGAGCAGTGATTTTCAACCTTTTTGGCACACTGGCACACTGACAAGGCACTAAAATTGTCAAGGCACGCCATCAGGTCTTTGACAATTGACAAGGCACACCATGTTGCCAGTGGGGGGCTCACAACCCCCATTGGCCCTACTAATAAATGACCTTCTCCCAAATTCCTGTGGCACACCTGTGGACCACTTGTGGCACACCAGAGTGCACCACACAGTGGTTGAAAATGGCTGGTATATTTTATTGGCAACCTTCAGTCTCGAAAGACTATGGTATCGCGCTCTGAAAGGTGGTTCTGGCACAGCGTCTAGTGTGGCTGAAAAGACCAATCCGGGAGTGACAATCCCTTCCACACTGGGAGCAAGTGCAGTCTGTCCCTGGTCTGTCTCCCTGGCTATGGGCCTTCCTTCTTTGCTTCTTAGCCTCAGACTGTTGGCCAAGTGTCTCTTCAAACTGGGAAAGGCCATGCTGCACAGCCTGCCTCCAAGCGGGCCGCTCAGAGGCCAGGGTTTCCCACCTGTTGAGGTCCATTCCTAAGGCCTTCAGATCCCTCTTGCAGATGTCCTTGTATCGCAGCTGTGGTCTACCTGTAGGGCGCTTTCCTTGCACGAGTTCTCCATAGAGGAGATCCTTTGGGATCCGCCCATCATCCATTCTCACAACATGACCGAGCCAACGCAGGCGTCTCTGTTTCAGCAGTGCATACATGCTAGGGATTCCAGCACATTCCAGGACTGTGTTGTTAGGAACTTTGTCCTGCCAGGTGATGCCGAGAATGTGTCGGAGGCAGCGCATGTGGAAAGTGTTCAGTTTCCTCTCCTGTTGTGAGTGGAGAGTCCATGACTCGCTGCAGTACAGAAGTGTACTCAGGACGCAAGCTCTGTAGACCTGAATCTTGGTATGTTCCGTCAGCTTCTTGTTGGACCAGACTCTCTTTGTGAGTCTGGAAAATGTGGTAGTTGCTTTACCGAAGCGTTTGTTTAGCTCAGTATTGAGAGAAAGAGTGTCGGAGATCATTGAGCCAAGGTACACAAAGTCATGGACAACCTCCTGTTCATGTGCAGAGATTGTAATGCAGGGAGGTGAGTCCACATCCTGAACCATGACCTGTGTTTTGTTTAGGCTGATCGTCAGTCCAAAATCTTGGCAAGCCTTGCTAAAATGATCCATGAGCTGCTGGAGATCTTTGGCAGAGTGGGTAGTGACAGCTGCATCGTCGGCAAAGAGGAAGTCACGCAGACATTTCAGCTGGACTTTGGACTTTGCTCTCAGTCTGGAGAGGTTGAAGAGCTTTCCGTCTGATCTGGTCCGGAGATAGATGCCTTCTGTTGCAGTTCCAAAGGCATGCTTCAGCAGGACAGCGAAGAAAATCCCAAACAAGGTTGATGCAAGAACACAGCCCTGGTTCACGCCACTTCGGATGTCAAAGGGGTCTGATGTGGAGCCATCGAAGACAACAGTGCCCTTCATGTCCTTGTGGAAGGATCTGATGATGCTGAGGAGCCTGGGTGGACATCCGATCTTGGGGAGAATCTTGAAGAGGCCGTCCCTGCTGACCAGGTCGAAAGCCTTCGTGAGATCTATGAAGGCTATAAAGAGTGGCTGTCGTTGTTCTCTGCATTTCTCCTGCAGTTGTCTAAGGGAGAATACCATATCAGTGGTGGAC
Organism: Tiliqua scincoides; assembly: GCF_035046505.1. Lineage (NCBI taxonomy): Eukaryota > Metazoa > Chordata > Lepidosauria > Squamata > Scincidae > Tiliqua > Tiliqua scincoides. Next base: position 21,441,154 of record NC_089827.1, on the reverse strand, counting down.
CTGTTGGCTCGGAATCCGCACTGCAATTCTGGATAGACGCTCTCTGCAAGTACCTGGAGCCTCTTTAGTGCAACTCGGGCAAACAACTTTCCTACAACGCTAAGGAGAGAGATGCCATGGTAGTTGTTGCAGTCACCCCTGTCACCTTTGTTCTTGTACAGCGTGATGATGTTTGCATCCCTCATGTCTTGAGGTATAGAGTGTATCTAATTGCAATAGAATCTAATGAAAGTGTTAAGATTTTGTTCTTTAAAGGATGCCAAACAAAAGCTACTTGCTATATTCACAAAATGGCACCATTAGAATAGGAGAGCTATTAAAATATTGATTTTCATTTTTGCTGTATAGAGAAGGTGATGGAAGAGCTTCTGTGTTTTTTAAAGCTGTGCATGATCTTATCTCCCTAAATGCCAGTTATCTACATTTTTAACTAAATTTAGTAGAATCTGTTCATTCACAGTGTGTCCTTGAAACAGTTTCTGTAAAAAAGACAATTCCGATGTCTACTGCTGTCATAGAAGGTATTGAGAGAAGGCAGGCTATCCAAGGGGAGTAGTGCTCTCAGTTTATTATTATTATTCAATTTTTGCACATTCGTGTTGTTTTTGGCCTAGGATAAGCAGCTATTTTTTGTTTTTATATTGTTACGTTACAAATATTGCCATAGTATATGAGCTGTTCCTAGTAAGGCGGCGTTTTGTGATTGACTGATGGTGCTTGTGCTCAACCTAATGGTGTCCAAGTGCTTTTCTGAATATGTTTCAGGAAAGCACCCAAGGGGCCTATGACTATTGGGATTACTCTTGCTTTCTTGTGTCTCAGTCTTTCAATTTATATTTGTAGGTCTTTATACTTGGTGATTTTCTCCAGTTCTTTATCTTCTATTCCAGGGGTGTCCAAACATTTTGGCAGGAGGGCCACATCATCTCTCTGACACTGTGTTGGGGGCTGGGAAGAAAATAATTAATTTACAATTTACAATTTGAATAAATTTACATAAATGAATATATTAGAGATGGAACTTATATGAATGAATGAAGGTTTTGGGGTAGCTCAAGGCCTATAAAAGGCCTTGCACAAAGCAAGGCCAGCCTTTCCTTCGCTGCCACTGCTGCATCACAGGCGTGAAACAGCAAGTAGTGGAGGGAGCCCTTGTCCCACAGCTCAGGTGAAAAGTTGAACAGTCGTCCTCTTGCTGACAGCAGTTGTGTTGGGCCAGCACGGAGTTGGGCCAGCACGGAGTTGGGCCAGCAGTTGTGTTGGGCTCAATGGAGACTATGGGCTACCTGAGGGCCTTATTGGGAGCCCCCGAGGGCCACAAGTGGTCCCCAGGCCGGGGTTTGGGCACCCCTGTTCTATTCTAGTCAGCAGGTACTGCAGTGCCTACTATCCAAACTTTCTCATCTTTGATGATGGTTATGTGTGGTATGTTGTCTGGCAGATGTTTGGTTTGTATTCTAAAATCCCAGAGCGCTTTGACCTCTTCATTCTCTACCACTTTTTCAGTTTTGTGGTTCCACCAGTTGTTACTTGCAGACAGTTTATACTTTTTGCACAAGTTCCAGTGAATTATTGTTGCAACTTTGTCGTGCCTTTCTTTGTAGTCAGTCTGCACAATTTTCTTGCAGCAGCTGACTAGGTGGTACACAGTTTCATCACAATCAACATTTGCTGTCCATAGATGTTTTGGCTCTGTATACATTCATCCTTAGTGCCTGGTCTTGGGAAGCCAAAATTAATCCCTCTGTCTCCTTCTTTAATCTACCTGTTCTTAGCCAGTGCCAGGTTTTGTTGTTATCAGCCTTTCCTGCAATGTCTTTTGTGTATTGTCCATGGAGCACTTTGCTTTGCCATTTTTCTTTCCTGATATTCATTTGATCCTTTTTATAAACTAGTTTTTTTGTTATTGTATCACCATCCCCAGTACTTAGCATGTTTTCTTGATAAACCAGCTTCACAGCATCTTCTTCACTATCCCTTTACATATTCTTGCAGTGCCCTTTCTTCTTGTACAATTTGGTGTACTTGTAACATAGCTTGCCCACTTATGCTTCTGAGTAAATAAAGTACAGTATCAACATCACTGTGTGGATGTAGGGCATGATTCATTTTCATTATATTCCTGGTCTTCCTAATTCAACCTGGGTCCAGTCTACTATGCCAGCTGTGTATCTTATGACTGGAAAGAAAGGGGAAGAGGTGGCCCTCAGAGCAGCATGGAACCACTTCACTCCTGCAGCCACTATCAGTGTGGTTCTTGGCATACACTGAGGGCAGGTCACAGTGCTATCCCCCCAGCATAGCGTCCAGGGCATTTGCCCCCCTTGCCCCCCTGGGTACGCCACTAGTGCTGGGGTAGCTTCACCTGCAGAATGCCCACCTGTCACTGCCCTCCTGACTCTGCACTGCATGACCTGCAGCAATGGGTCTCATCATTCCTGCTACAGGTACCTGCTCTTTGGATGTCTCAAAATGTATTCCCACCCAGAGCTTGCATTTCACGCACATTTTGAAGCGTAAGTGCAAACAAAACTTGGAATAAATATGTATATAATTGTGCTATTAGAGAATTGTGCTTTCAGCTAAGGAAAGGCGTGGTAGAAATCTTTTAAATAAAATAAATTCAGCCTTAAATCCTTCCCCCTTTTTTGAATTGCGGAGTTTCACTTTGGGAATTTAAACTTTGAGAAGTTCTTAAACATCTTCACTCTTGATGAACCTGGAATTCTGGCATGGCTAAGGGGAGACGAGAGGGCAGGAAGTTAGGAGGGACTCCTTTATGGATTTTTTTTTTTTTTTTTTTTTTGCAGCTGGCAAGCACTCTGGTGTTCTAAAGGAGGCAAACCAGGAAATGACATGATGATGCCTTCTCTGCCCTGGGTCATGCTGCTCCTAGCGACACGGCTGCTGGTAAGCACAGATGTTCTCAAATGCTGAGATAAGGAACAATTCTCCAAATTAGAAGTCATAATATTACAAATTAACAAAAGTAAGCATGTGGCCGTCCAAGATCTGCCAAGCTCACCCTTCTGCGTTGTCCATTTCCTGTCTAGGACTGAAAAACAGGAATATTGTTTTTCTTCCAGTGTTGTGATGAATTAACAGCGAAACCAGAAATGCTTTTCAGCATTTCATATGATTTGTAAAGCCTTGTTTATTAACTCTCTAAAAAGGGAAGTGCTTTGCTGTTGAAACTGTAATTGCAATAGCAGGAGTACTTAAAAAAGAGAAGTTGTGGCTTTTATTGTTCTGTTTACTGTTCCATTCTTTTAAAGTTATGAACACTGGAACTAATAAGTATGTCGTTCAAATGTTCTGTGACAATATAAAGCTTCCCCAGAATTTCAGAACCTGATTTGCAGCACTCCCTTTTGTCAATTTGGTCTGTCTCACTTTACCTCTTATCAACCTCTCACCTATCCTACCTCAAAGTAGGCTCTAGAATGGACAAAATAGTAAAGGGCCAATATGAGAGAGTCCACCATCTGCCTCTGCCTCTAACCCACTGCTGACATGAAAGTGCACCCCTCCAAAAATTTGGGCAGAAGAATTCAGCCCATTATAAGAACATAAGAAGAGCCCTGCTGGATCAGGCCCAGAGGCCATCTAGCTTCCTGTATCTCACAGCGGCCCACTGGATGTCTCAGAGAGCAAACACAAGACCACAAGATACTTGCATCTTGCTGCCACCTCTCTGCATTCTCACACCGCCCTGTGAGGTCTTTTTCTACAAAAGTGCAGGATTGTAAAGGAACTGCAGGAAGTAAAGGAACTGCATGAGGAAGGAGCAAGGTAAGTGGATAGGGAGGGGGATTGCAGCAACCTGTGTGTGGGTGTTGTTTTGCATGCAGGCGGCAGTGATCTGATTTCTTATGCACTCACCTCACTCCCTCCTCCTGTGGTCCTTTTAAACAAATCAGCACTTTCTTTAAAGCAGTGGTTCCCAAACTTTAGTAGTTCACAGACCACTGAGACAAAAATTAGAATTGTTGTGGACCATATGCAACACCCCCCCACCCCCCTGCACACAAAAAAATACAATTAAATTTAGTCATCCATGGGGGAGCATTTGGTGACATGCTGTAGTGTAGGTTCTGGCTGCAGCTGTGAGCAATCCATTCTCCACCCTCTCTGGTGGACCATGGAGAAGCATCTCCTGAGCAAGTAGTCCCTCACAAACTACCAGAGAAGGAAGAGAACAGACCACCCAGAGCCACAGCCAACACTTCAGTGTTGGAGGTCCATTCTTCACCCCCTCTGGTGGTCTGTAGGTGAGTGCTCACTTGGAAAAATGCTGGAAATGATAGAAGGCAATCTTTTTTCTTAGACCTTGCGGACCACTTCTCAGGGTCTTTTGGACCACTTGCAGTCCATAGACCACAGGTTGGGAACCACTGCTTTAAAGGGATCATATGAAGAAGAAGCATGAGTTGATAGAGATCCAAGCTAAAAGTGAATGGATGCAATTCAGTCCATGATGGGCTGGAGGGTAGCTGCAGCAAACTTGGGATGAAGGGTACCCCAACAGCTCAATGACAGTTAGATCGTTCATGTCATCAACAGCCTGGCCATTGGAAATGGCAAGGGTAGATACATGGTCAGAGCCACTCAACTTGCATACTCCACTGATAAAAACTTCCCAGTTTCATGTTTCTGTCTGCGCACAGTTAGAATGTGGTTGTAAATTGTGACAACAATATGATACCATTCCAACACAGCTTCCCAGTGCATCTGCCCTGATCCCAAGAGGTCTTCAGTGTGAGCACAGGAGGATATGCCTCCGTAGCAACTGACAGCGTAGCAGTGTATATCGAACAGATTGGACCCTGTGAAATAGTCTCACACCTAACCGAAATATAATGAAGGCAATGTTGATGTATAACCACATGGGGGCACCAGCGGTTCAAATATTGTAAGCTACATATTCGAAAAAAATATATATGTTGTCAAGTGAAGGTGAGTTGTATGCTGTAGCAACAGGATAGGAATTAAATAGCAAGAGTTGTTTTTTGTTCTGTTTGTGTGTGCCTACGCAGGCATCAGTCATATGCAGTTATGCCGATCCCAACCCCATTCCTGGGGAGAACGGAGCAGCTCCAAGCCGCTCCTCTCTCCTCAGACTTGTGCCACTTCAAGAGGTGGCACAAGTCCAAGGAGACCCATAGGTGCCAGCGGCCCTTACCCAGGGGTAAGGGGAAATGTTTCCCCTTGCCTCTGGCTAAGCTGCTTTTGGTCACAATACTGTGCTGGTTACAGCACAAGCCTCTTGGCTTGCCTGTTCCAGCGCAGGATAGGATTGTGCCCACAATTTCTCTCTGTATCCCCTTTCCTTTAACTGCCTACACCTTGCTCAATTGTGAACCCTTTCAAATAGGAGCTAATTTTTAATTCTGTGGCTCTGATTCAGATAAAGCACCACTGAAAGCAAGAGAACTTACATTACCTATGACTAGCATGTTATATTGTTCATAGCACTGAATCTCCACATTTGTTATTGCTATTGTAACAAATAGTAACAAATATTGTAACAATCAACTTTTATTGATTGGCCACCTATTATTTGACTACGATCAAATATTCCATGAAGTCAAGGATGCCACTGAGCAGGTGGAAGTTTCTTTTTCTAGTTTCATTTTGATGGCATTTTTGAGCAAGTACAGGACAGAGCAATCTGTTCTTCATGTCCTAGCTTTGCAGAAGACAGGAGCAAACCTATAGTAAAGCACTCCCTGCCAGTGGCCTGCAACAACTGCAGGTATCTCCAATGGCAGAAGTCATTCTTGGTCTAGGACTGTCCTTGACTCCAGTTTGGCTGTTTTAGGGTCACGGAGCTGATGATTCTTGAAGACTTGGCCAGGTGCCTTCTTCACACTATTGGCTTTAAAATATGATTTGTTTTAGTAGTTACTGTTATGTTGCTTTATTTCTAAAAATTTCATGAGCTTTTAAAGGGGAGTGCTCAGAATATCAAAATTTGGCTCAGATCAAATGTGGCCTGCTTGTGCTTGTGCTTGTGCAGGGTTGTGGTTGATTCCATTCTGAATGCCATCCATCTCCCCATTTCCACCCATGAGAGATCTCCTTGAGGAATCTGGCCCAGGAAGGAGGATAGGATATAGTGGTAGGTGTTGCAGCAAATTCCACTCCCTCCTGAGCTTGATCCACCATCTCCCCACCCTCCCCTGCCCCGTTACAATCCCTCTCTGCTCTGTTCATCATCCCTCACCCCTCTGCCAGCCTATGCAGAGCTTACCTGCTCCATGTGCGCAGGTCTACTGCTTGTGCCGGCTAGCACAGGCCGTCCTGCTGGCACCATGATCATCTGCACTGGCAGTGCCAATGCTGTTAGGATTGTACCATAATTATGTAAGTAAATATACATTATTCTTCAAAACACAGTCTTATTTTTCTCTGCTGTCAACCAGTAGCTCATTTGTCAGGCACTCAGAATTCCAAATTCTTCTTCCCTCCACTCTACTATTGTTCCCCTGATTATAATTTTCTCCCTGAGTATTGTATTTGACTTTGTTGGCTCAGACTCCACCTCCCAACTTGTCACTCTCCATAGAAAATTCTAAGTACTCTAAAAACACAAGAAAGTCCCATTAAACAGTGAGACTTACTTTCAATCAAATATGCATAGCACTGCATATCCACAGTGCTTTCTGAGTGTGCAAAGTGCTGCACCTGTATATTCTTGATGTAATCCTTTCAAATTGTTGCAAGGTCGAGAGCAAAGGTCAAAAGCAAACTCAGTAGGCAAGAGTGGTGATCGTCTGCAAGCTTTATTTCATTGCCAGCAACGGGCTTGTCAGGGACTCCTGTCCAAAATGAAGAAAGCAATGAGAGCCATGTGGGAACTCTCAGAGTCCTCAGAGAGAGCAATTTTCCAGTGTGTGCCTCTCCCTTATATTTGATTCTGGCTCCTTTGTCTGAGGAGTCTTACATTTCTCATTGGCTGGTGTGTGACATCAGAAATGGGGGTTCTCTTTGAATTGGCCACAGATAACTTTACAAGCATTTGATTGGTTGGCTTCAATTTACAAATTCCAAAACCGGAGAAATGTACATTGAGACATTATAGAAAACATTGTTTCCAACAACCACTAGATGGCATTCTTTACTCAATTATTATTCAGGACTTGTTTTTGGTATGTCTTTTGCTCTTATCTTTTGCCATTCCTCACTGGCCTGACCCTGACATGTTTCAAACAGCCATCTGCTTATCTATTCAACATTCTTTCTGTCTGGTCTCATTAATCACTGTGGGCTTTCTGCTAACCTCTGTTTAAACTAAGCCCTTTTGGTCTTTCCTCTATTCCATGTGTAATTCCCTTTATGTGGCTTGTTATTGTGATGCATAGTGGTATAAACTGATAGAGAGATTTCTGGGACTTGGTCTCTGGGTCAAATTGCTAAGCAGACATAGACTTCTTTATAAGCATATAGAAAATTTATTTACATGCTATTTACAGATTAAGAATAGATTTGGATGAATACAGGTTTTAAGTTACCCCATGGTGGATCTTTGATTTCTTTCTCGAACCACACCTGAAACTCCAGTACTTGTACTCTATGAAAAACAAGTGACCCATGTGATATTCATGTCACTTCCCTCTCCTTATTTGGCATACTGGTGCATGGTTCTAGCCTTTACTGGGAGCCATGTATGGAAGTTCTGGCCTGCAACTTTGATTTCACAACACCCTGGAATGTTCCTTTTGAAAAAGCTATGACACACATGTTTTTCTCTGCAGGTCATCTTGACATTTTCTACCTTGTTTTTAACAGAAAACACGAGTCATGTTTTTTCCTAATGTTCCTCCTCTGAGAGAAGTTAGGTTAACCCCTAAAATTTCTAACAAAACATATTTAATACAAGACAAACCAACCTCTTATTGTAAATAAGGATTTTAAGAGACCTTTCTCTTTATTTTAATTAAATCTAGCCCCTCCTGTCTGCTCTCAGTTCAAAGAGAGGCTCTTGTTATGTTTTGGCTTAATCAGGGGCTTCATTATCTTGTTCCTGTCCAGCTGTTTCTGTGGGTGTCTGTATCTTGGAAAGCTCTAATTTAATTAGCAACAGATTTACTGTCTTTGCCAAGGCTGTCAACTGTCTTATCTAATGTTGCTTATCTAATGTTCCTCATTAAAAATGCTTCTAACCTCTATATAACGTTTCTTGGTGCCAAGAGATATCGGCTTCCTGATTAATTGTTGCAGGTACATCATGCTTCCTGCCTCCTCCCTAGTTCCTCTGTATGTTGTATCTAATCTCACTTTAAGTTGTAACTCTTTCTCTGAGTTCCAATTATAAGTATCTAAATCTGTCACTTTGAGTCTACAGAGTAGTTAAGAGTCTTATCTGTAAGGAGTACCACATTTCAGAGTCTCCTTGTTAATTAACTTCTGCCAGACATTTGCCTTTTCAAGGTTACAGGGATACAGCTCCTATATTCCATATCTGTGAGCTGTCTGTGAGACATATTACTTCTGCCAAGGTTGCATCTGAATTACAGTTTTCAAACTTGTGCCTTTAAGTAAAACTTAATAATTTCCCCCTTTCTGTGTATTTCTATACTATTATTTAACTTTCAATAACATCAGGCAATCAAGCTTTACTCTAATAGCTAATTTATATATTGGTTACATTTTAAAAAAAACAATCACTATAATTATTGAGGCATTAAAGAACTATTGGCATGTAAGCATGCTAACTTAGTAATTTATCTGACACTTCTGTGATACGTTGCTTTAGTGTAATGCTCTCTCAGTATTCATAACATTGTCCTTCTGAAAATATAATGTTTTAAAAGTCCAAAAAGCTTTTTTTCCAAGGGTTTTCCTAGCAGGGAAGAAGCTGGGAGTCTGTTTAGTTTAGTTTCATTTATCATACTACCAATTAGCCTGACAGATGGAAATTTCAGCCTTATACTCCCTTTTCCATGAAGCGGTTCACCTTATCTGATGCTTTGACAGTTTGCCCAGAAACATTTCTTTGCTGATTTATAGCCTGTCTCTGTTTGCAGTTTCAGATAAAGACCAGAAAAATGCTTTCTTTGTTCCAAACATATGCTAAACATAACATTTTTCCTATTTCTTAAACATAGAAACTAATAACTAATTTAGCTATAAACACCCATAACATAGCATTAACATTTGGTTCATTAAACTTGTAAACATTTGAACATTTTCTCTGTTAAACTGCTAAACATATAAACTATAATGTGTTTGTGTTTATGAGCATGGCATAATGGCTTATGGCTTTCATGGCCTTGCCTCAAAATGACCTGTAAGGTAAGAGTTATCCCCATGAAGAAGCCAGGGAGAAGAGGCTGAGTGGTATCCCTGGGATCACCTATTGAGTACATTGTGGATGCAAGGTTTGAACTGGAGAGATTCTGATTTGCAGCTGATTTGCAGCCCAGCACCAGCTCTCAGTCAGTTGCCAATTTTATTTTCAGATTTTTGATTCTGTTTGTTGTTCATCGTGTGGATTAGACCTCATCAAATGGTTGCTTAGAACTGTAGTTTGGGGGAAAAAAAAAGGAATAGAACAACCAATAGGTTATCTGAGGCTGAAAACCTCTACACACCTTCCTGGGAGTAAGCCCCATTGGACATAATCGGGCTTACTTCTGAGTACACTCTGATAGGATTGTGCTATGAATCATTTTTATCTGCAGTGATTTTTTTTCATATTCATTTTGCTGGTTAATATAGTTTACAGATTCCATTACACAGTTAAATATTGTGGATTGTCATATAATATTATTACCATAGTTGCAGCATTTTCCTATTTGGTTTCCTTGAGATTTTGTAAAGTGCTTTTTAAGGGGTTGTGGGCACACTGGACATTAGGTGCCAGCTACCTGGTTGATTCTGCCTTGAGTTCTTTTTTATTCTTTGCCAATTAAGGCTGCAATCCTATCCATACTTTCCTGGGAGTAAGTCCCATTGAACACAATAGGACTTTCTTCTGAGTAGACATGCATAGGATTGTACCCTAAGAAACACAGCCAGTGGTGTAGCTAGAGGGGGTGCAAAGCACTAAGTTTTGCAGGTGCCCAAACACGCCGTGTAAGTGGTCTCTCCCTGTCAGAGCCATTCCAAGCATTGGGAGCAAAATAGAGGTGTGTGCTTCTGTTCTGTTCCCACTGCTTGGAGTGGCTCCAAAGAGGAGGGGGAGTGGCCGCTTGCACAGTGTGTTCGGGTGTCTGCAAAACTTAGTGCTTTGCACCCCCTCTAGCTATGCCACTGCTCATAGCTATCTTAGAATTAGGAATGCTGTTGTCTTTTCTGGAAGGTTGGTAGTTGCCTTTCTGAAAAATTATCCTCTTGAAATACCCAGCTTGGAGTGTTTAAAGGTGATCATGTACCTCCTAATAATTTTAACCTTGTTTTGCTTTGGGGTGAGGCCATTAGGCAATGCCTTTGCTAAAAATAATTTCAAATCCTATCCCTTGATCCTGGGGTGAGGATTGCAATTACTGTTTTGGGTTCAGTGGAAAGTGATAGCATCTCAATGTACATCCATTTGTAATTATCATTATTGTGTTCCTCAGGTACTCTCAGAACATCATCAAACATGAACACCAGTAATAATGTTTATAGCAGCATTTTAAAGCATCAGGTAAGGCTGCCTCATGAATACATATGAGTTCATAAATATGTATTATTCTGATTTACATTCTGTCTTGAAACATAGAGGGTTAAGAGCAAAAACATTTCTACTCTTCTCTTTTCTCTTCTCTCCTTCGTCTTATTTACTATACCCAAGGCCATTACAGATATTAAAAAACTGTGATCCTCTGAACTTTCTGTAGAGGAAAGGAGAGAAATTTGAATAAGTAAGTAAATATATAATAGGAGTACACTACTACATAGTCTTGTTATGAGATATGAGCCTGCCTCAGAATGGGTGCCCCAGCCCCAACTTCAGTCATACTTTTTATGAGAGTTGGGAATACTTGTGCCATATTGTGGAGAGAAATTTATGTTCAAATGCACACGTGAATGTGCATGCCATTAAAAGCAGCACAGGGCAGATATATGTGCATTCAAATGTACAAAAATGTATGCCTTCCTGAAACAAGAAGGGCCAATCCTTTTCAACCTTCTAGCACTGATGCTCAATGCAGCAATGCATTGAAACTGTTGTTTCCTTATCTTTAAGAGGCCTCCGTGACTGCCCCGCCACTGCAGGATTCAGCACATGCCCTGCATCAGTGCTGGACAGTTGGAGAGGATTGGGCCCTGTCATGAATATGTACAGTTCAGGCCTAGTAGCATTGCAAGGCCTGAACCAAGCTAAAACAGTAACATAGAAGTGGTTTGCATTTCCTAGCTGCTAGGATTTACAACTCAATGGAAGGTGATTATGTAGCACCTAGGCAGCCAGAAAGATGCCCATCAAGGATGGAATGCAGCTGCAGATCTCCAGGGGGGAGGGAAGAGCTGAGAGGGTGAACTTCCAGCCCCACTTCCAGAGGACAGGGTCTTTTTTCCTTGTCTCTTGGTGAGAGAGGTGGTAGGTGCACATCCTGCCCTGCCAGGACCATGTGGCCTCTTAGGTAACTGATCTACAAAAGAAGCTGACCCAGGTGAGAGTCAGAGATTAATAGAGTTAGCCAGTTAGCTTTGTTGTTTTATGCTGATATGTTTCCTAGAAGTTTTATGCCTCTAGCATTTGCTGCCTTATGTAACTTTGTGTAACCCTATGTACTTAATAAAGTAAAAATCTTTTTACCATGTTGATTCATTGTCTGTTGGGGACAAAGGTTCAGAATCCTGCCTAGCCGTTCAGCAAGCTACCAAAAATCCTCATTGTGGACCAGAAACTTGAGGACTGAGACTTTAAGTAAGGAAAGTGTTCAGTGCCTACAAGGGATATAGTCAAGCCTAAAGGGTCTCGGTTTCCCTTTAGGGCACTGGCTCTTACAGGGTGGTGGCAGTACTACCGAACAGGGATCTTTGAGGGCTCTAGGGTTCAGAACCAACAACTCTGAGCACCCCAAAACCCTGGGAGTGAGACCCAAGTGTACGACAGGTCCCCAGGTTACAGGATTGAGCCCCAAGTTATTTGCACTGCCTTTGCACATGGAAGCCTCTTTATGTGCATAGATTGCCTTTGCTGGACTGGGCCAGGAGTGTTTTGAACTATTTTTTGGCTGAACTCCAAGTTCATCTCCCATCATAATAGGTTGAGTTACCCAGCTCAAAAGATCTGACAATTCTTTTAAAAACTAGGATTAGTGAAATGTGTGTTTAAAATGACACTTTACAGATTACAAAAAATTGTATCTCAAGAGATAATAAATGGTACCATAAATCCCTAACATGAAGACTAATCCTTCTTGCTGATGAGTTATCATGTCTTTTTGCAGAATTTCTTCCCATCAAAAACAGTCTTAAGAAACAACTAAATACACTTTCTATTAGCCTTTCCAATTGCTTAGTCTAAAAGCCTGCAAGCACAGGATGCCTTTTTTTTTCTCTGTTTGTTTAATTCTAGTTAGAATTTAAGTGCAGCCAATGTAATTAATAATTAATTATACTAGATAAATTGCTTCTGTTAAGAGTTCTCTTTTGAGCAAGACTGTAGGATTTTAAAGATCATTTTAAATGGACAGTGTATGCTGTCATTATGACAAGAAGGTCAATCCGATTGTTCAGAAACACATTGAATTGAATTGATAGGGTCAGCATCCCATACACAATCTCTCGTTGTATACTGAATTATGGCCCAATTTAATAAGTCGCTTTACAGGTACAGCAGTTTATAGCATCAAATTTAAGGGGCTCATCACAATACAAGATCACAACTGCATCTGCACTAGAGGTGGGACACATCCCCAGATACATTGCCAATGACACAGCTGAGGATGGCAGCTCTCCAACTCTAGTTCTAGTTCATTAGAATGGCAGAAGTTAGTATAACCTTGCACCATCCATTTTTAATAGTGGAGGGTGGGAAAAGGCAGCCTAATAAGAGAGCCAACAGGGGTGAAATATTGTAATGGTCACTATCCAAGACACATTAACCTTACCACCACAGCCCCTTAGTGCATGCATGGAGATTCCTGCACTTACCTGCTTCACCTCTGTTGGCAAATAGCCTTGCATGCACAAAGGAATGAGTACACCAAGTGTGGGTAAGACACATCTGTAGGAATGGGGTCTGTGCCTGCTGGAGAAAGGGAAGATGACTGCAGACTTCAGAAGAAGCAGTAGGTTGGCTGTGGAGAAAGGAAGAGGCCACGTCTCTTAACAGCTGACCCTCAAGAAGGGACACAGTGCTGCTGATGCTGTGGCCTGCAACATGGTTCAGCCAGAAGCTGAGTCTATAGCCTTCTATAGTCTATGCCCTTGTAAGGACAGGGTTGGCTTAGCCATCAGGCTGACTGAAGCTTTTACTTTCAGCAGCAAGTTGGAGGGAGTGGTGAATTGATGAGGGGTACCCCACACCCTGTGACTCCTTGCCATTTCCCTCCAGCTGACTGCTCACTAAGTCACTTTAGTTGGCTCTGCAATCTTTTCCCCGTGAGCTGAGAGCAAGCAGAAAGAGAATCAGGGCTGTGACCACCCAGATCTTCCAGTGCTGCAGGAGGGGGGAATAATATAGCCGCTGCTTCCTCACTGTCCTCCTCAATCACACGGCCACTTAGGAGACAGCCAGATGGTCAAGGAGCTGTGGTTGGATTTCTGGGGTGACATCAACTGGGGTGGCAAAAGGCAGAAGCCCTCCTGGACACTTTGTGACTGCTGGAAGTGGTATGGAGAAACTCCATATTATCAGGAAGAACTTTGTGATGTGGCTTGTAAATGTTATGTCCTCTATGTGGAGCTGTTGCCATGCAGAAGCATTTCCTGAGACCTCTGTGTGCTGATCATTAAAAATTGACCTGGCTCTTTAAAAACAAAGATGATTTATCAAACAAACACAGTCAATCTAAAATGTAACCTGGATTTAAAACGAGGGTGAACAAGTGAATCGTATTTTCTTTTGGGAAAGAATAGGTTTTTGTTTTAGTACTGCAAAATTGTAATACATTATTCTTCTATGAAATAATAGCCCTGTATTTTAGTGTAAGAGAGAATACTTCATAAACCTTTCATTCCATTAATTATAACATCATACTTTCATTTTACTTATGGAAATGATTAAGATGAGAATATTGTCTACCACTACCTGTTTTTGTTCTCCTTTATAGAAATATACCAAAATTCACTCAAAAGTATAGAATACAGTGAGATGAAAAAAGCAAACCAACTCAAATCTAGGACTCTAAGAAGCAATTAGAACTCTTATGGCCCAATCCTATTTGAACATGTACTGATGGCACATGGACATTGACCCATTATCTGTCATATGCTAGGCCCATCCCTGCAGCATGCCTATGGTGCACTGACACTGGTGCAAGTGTATGCCAGGCCTGTCCGGCACAGCAATGCTGGTGCAGCCCTTCCCAGTAACATCCCTAGGGGGCATGGAGATACTGACATAGCCCACAGCACATCCATGGAGCACCGTCCTGATGTTGGTGTGTCATCACTGTGACATCATTGTGTCTCTGCCATGATGTTGAAGCTGGAACATTCAGCATGCAAAGCATGTGCTTGACCTACACTCCCTGATACAGAAAAGCTAGGTGCTGGTCCACTGCACCACCGAAGATGATTGACTTCCTAACAATGCTGCTATAAACATGTGATAAACTTTTAGGGAGCATGATTCCCAGTCCTCTTCTCTAAGGTGGTGCACTTCTCTAAGGTGGTGCAACTCTGGTGGCACATTTTACACTTCATTTACATGAGGGTAGTGGGGAAAAATGCTGAGACTCTACAGAGCAGCTGGCTAAGTTTTCTGGCAAGTATATCAGGTCAAAACCAAAGTCTGAGATGGTGCCACTCTAGGGTGTCTTACATGCCTTGTTGGCATCCTTGCAGCTTATTGACTGAGCCCAGGAACTGGCTGATGGAAAGAAGTAGACAGGGTGCAGGCTTGATGACAGGCCACAGCCTGCACCACAGGCCTGCTTGGTAAGTTTGCATCAAGCTGCTGACTAGCAACCCATACTATAGAGTCATAGTATGAAAACCTATACATGGCTTTCAAACTCAGTGAAAAACTCAACTGCAGAAGATAAACATCCCAAAATGGCAGCTTGTTCTCCTTAACCCCAACCCTATGGGGCAAGCAAGTTGGAAGCAGAGGCAATGAGACCCCCATGGCCTGTATGAACCCAGCAATGCACCAACCTATGTCAGGACCCAGTAGGTAGGTCATGAACCAATTTCAGGTGGGGCCCCATTCATTTCAATGTGTATTTTGTTTTTAATACATTAGAATTGATGCTACCATGGTATGTGACTGCATTTGGGGAAATGTGACAGATCTATAGTTTAACAGGCTACTATATATATATGCTTTTAACAATGATAGTCAGTGTGGCTTACACCCAGGTAAGTGTGAATAGGACTGAAGCCTTTGTGATGTTTGGGGAATTTTTTTTTTTTTTTAAAGAGATCAGCAACTGCTTGGGAGGGTTCTTTTTATTTTAAATAAATTTTAAAAACTTATACACTTTAAATTTACTTGATTGATTTGATTTTGTCATACTGGGGTGTTAAATATTTTCTGCTTGATGATGTCATTTCTGCCATGACACCACTTCCAGGTTAATGACATCCCTTCCAGTGGCTCCTGATAGATTGTGATTCTAAAAAGTGGGTCCCGGTGCTAAAAAGTTTGAGAACCACCGCTTTAGACCAGCATTTCTCAACATTTGTCCCCTGTTGTACTGCTTTGCACGGTCCACCTATTGTAAGTACCACCGGAAGTAACTGGTTGTGATGTCATCACCAGTTACTTCCAGATTGGGAGGCCAGATGCAATGTAACAAACACTAGTAAGAGGCTCAAGGTGGACAGAAGGGCTTTTTCAAGCACACAAAAAAGTGCATGCTGGAGCTCTGCCTGCTGAGCCAAGCCTCCTACTGCTGCTTGTTGCATTGTGTTGCTGGTCTCACTGCCAGGCAGCAGGGGTCTGGGTCCCACGGGTACCCCCAGACACCCCCTCAAGTACCACCAGTGGTACGAGTATCATTGGTCTCACTGCCAGGCAGCAGGGGTCTGGGTCCCAGGGGTTCCACCAGGCACCCCCTCGAGTACCACTGGTGGTACGATGTGCCACTGGTTGAGATCCACTGCCCGAGACTGAAGCCACTGCTGTGGCCCGGCTTTCACTGGCAGCTCTTTGAGCCGGGCAAATTCAACCAGGGCAGAGGCACTTCCTGCTGGGAGAGCCGCAGGCAACTTTCGCGGGTCTCCAGCTCTGCCAGCGTCTTCTGCGCCGTTCCTGGCGCTGGAGGGCGACAGAGGCCAGTCTTTGGAAGGCTCTCCCCGGGTGCGTCTCCGCAGCCCAGGGAAGGCGCGGGAGAGCGGAGCAGCCGGAGCTCGGCGAGCGCTCTGCCCCCCCCCCGCCTCGGGGCTCCTCCCGCCCTCCCGAACGGAGCTCAGCCCCTTGCCGAGGAGGCTCTTCACTCGTCCCTCCGCGCGCCTCCGGAAGGAAGGGAAGAGCTCGCCAAGGAAGCCCCGCGGGAGCGCCCGGACCGCAGCCTGGTGCACGGAAGCCTGCGGGAAAGGGCACACCTGCCGGGACGGCTGGGGCGCTCTCCGGCCCGGGACATGCACGAGGCGGCGGCGGAGCTGCGTGCCAGTCAGCCCCAGGCGCGCACGGGGCGAGCCGGGAGGCGACCTGTGTAGGCACCGAGGCTGCAAGCCCCAGCCGCACTTTCCTGGGAGGAAGCTCCATCCAGCATAATGGGACTTACTTCCGAGTAGACAGGCATAGGATTGGACTCTAGGGCTGCAAGCTGTATTCACACTTTCCTGGGAGGAAGCTCCATTGACTATAAAGGGACTTACTTTCGAGTAAACAGGCACAGGATTGGACTCTAAGGCTCCAGTCCCACCCGCACTTTCCTGGGAGGAAGCTTCATTGACTATAATGGGACTTGCTTCTGAGTAGACAGGCATAGGATTGGACTCTAGGGCTGCAAGCTCTGTCCACACTTTCCTGGGAGGAAGCTCCACTGACTGTAATCGGGGTTACTTTTGAGTAGACAGGCGTAGGATCGGGCACTGAGACCACCGCAGAGGTGCTGGAAGTGGGGGTGCAGGCGGAGGCCCCCCCAGCCACCTCCGAACCCTCCCATCCTTGGATTGCGCACCTCCCCAGGCCAAGAAAGAGGGTGCAAAGAGACTCTGGAGCAGGGGAAGGAGACCAGCTGATGTTGCCTGCCCTCCGGGGCGCCTTGGCTGGCCGGTGCGTGCGCCTTTGCCCCTCTGGTGTCCCCCCACCCTCCGCCTGGTTTTGGGTTCCTTTCCCTCCTCCGCGCCCCCTAGGCAGCCTGGATGGGAGGAGAGTGAGGCTGCAAGCCCACCCTCACTTTCCTGGGAGTAAGCCCCATTGACTTTGCTGGGACTTACATATGAGTAGGCATGCGTAGGATCTGAGCTGCCGCTGCTCGTCTAACTCCCCTTTCTCAGGGGTAGCCACGGGAAGGCGCCCACCTGGGCAAAGTGCGCGCGGACTGGCTTGGCCACCCTCCACCTCCGCGGAGAAGGAGAAACGGGACGCCGGAGGATGGAGGCAGGACGGCTGGAAGCCCGCAGCACCGCCCGCGCGTGTTGAAAGGAGCCCCGCGGACTCGCCCGGGATGGAGTAGCCGAGCGGGGTGAGGGGGGCTCGTTCTGCATCGCGCCATCGGAAGCGAGGATCGGGGCCTCGGGAGGCTGCGGGAGTCCCTGGCAGTGGCAGAGGAAGGAGGGGAGAGAGGAGAGCCGCCTTGCCCTTCGCCCCTCTTCTTCCTCGGGCTTGGTGGATGAGTTGGCTTTGGCAACCCAGCAAGAGGAGCCGCCACTCGTCCCAAGCCCCCCAGCTGGCCCCATTTGCCTCCTGATTGGGTGCCAAGCGGAGGGGAGGAGGAGAAGGAACAACTCCTCGTTGGGGATCTTCGCGCCATCTCCAGGAGACCCAAAGCAGACCAAAGAAACCAGGACAGCTGGAAACGAGCCCCCCCCTTTGCACTCCCCTCCCATCCATGCCACTGGATGCTGCCCGCGGATTTGGGATTTGCCAGCGATGCGAGCCCGATAAGGCTGGAGTTTCCCTCCAGGACCTGAAGGAGGAGGATCGCGTGCTGGTGGTTCCTCAAGGAAAGGGGTCTGCAGGTAGGTGAGACCGGGGCTTCCTTCTCCGCAGCCCCTGCCCCGCTTTGAAAGGGCAGCCCTGAGGTCTCTCCCCAGGGGTTCGTCCTGCCTTTGGACACTTGTGTCCACTCTCAGCAAGGCGGTCGAAGGGTAGATGTGGCTGCAATCCTATCCACACTTTGCTGGGACTTACTTCTGAGTAGACATGCATAGGACTGGGCTCTCAGGCTGCAATCCTATCCATACTTTCCGAGGAGTAAACCCCATTGACTTTGATGGCACTTTCGTCTGAGTGGACAGGCATAGGATTGGGCTGTAAGGTTGCAATCCTATTTACACTTTCCTGGGAGTAAGCCCCAATGACTTTGCTGGGACTTACTTCTGAGTAGACATGCATAGGATTGGGCTCTCATGCTACAATCCCATCCACACTTTCCTGAGAGTAAGCCCCAATGACTTTGCTGGGACTTACTTATGAGTAGGCAGGCATAGGCTTGGGATCTGAGGCGGGTTGTCTCAGGGGCGAGGCGGAGATCACGATTTGGGGAGGATGATGCTCGATCCGGAGTCAAAGGGTGTGTGCTTGTGTGTCTGCCCTGGATGAAGTGTGAAGCAGGCAGCCAGAGGTGCGAAAGCTGGAGCCCTTTCTGTGACAGTCCTGTGCTAGTCAGAGAAGAATCTCTGGCTGGAGGCGTGCGAAGGCAAGCAGGGAGAGAAAAGTTGCACAAGAAGGCGCTGAATCTGCTTTCTAGCTTGGACCAGTTTGGCTTGCTGTACAGTTTTGCTACCCCGGATCACCTAACACGGATTTGTTAGCAGCCTATTGTCACCCTCCATATGATTTGAGAGGGCAAAGAAAGGATAGATGTGTGTTTCTCATCCTTTCGGAGCAAGATTGTTGGTGAAACATAGGCTGTGATTTCCCTGTTACTCAATGAAGGTTGGTAACCTATTGGCCATAGTTAGTCTGGGTTAGTTAAATCAGAGTACAAAGGCTTGAGTGTATGGGGTGATGGTTCTTGGAAACTAGCAGTCTTTCTAGCTCGCAGTGATCAAATCACTGATTAGAGGAGTCTGAAATAAGGAACTCCCTGCAATTCTATTATAAGGACCAGTGAAGTCCAGAATTCAGGAACATTTCCTTAAGTGACATTCCCTTCAAATGAAAAGGGATCTCAGTGGCCTGCTGCAGTTTTGTTCTGTATCTGTATTAACTAGTCCCATTGCGCTCCAGTGTGGATCAATGAGATGTGTCAGGTCCCTCCTTTAAAATCCTCACACTGACTGTGTCCTGCTTTAATCCTCCCCTTGCCCTCCCCCTCCCATATCTGCAGGAGGAGATTCTGGGCCATCTGTGAGAGACTATTGATTTCTCTGCCTAACTCCTTTCATAAAGAGCAAGGCTGGTAACTTCCAGAGCCTCATATATCCTGAGATTTTTATTCCGCTTGGAGACCAGTCACATTATTGCAGTGGTTCCCAACTTTTAGGAGCTCAGGGACCACTAAGGCAAAATTTTGAGACGGTGGGGACCACATGCAACCCCACACCCTCGCACACAAAAAGTACAATTAAATTTGTAATACATAAGAAGATTATTTAATAATTATTGTGATGGTTGTGCTTGCATTTGCTTCACTAACTGTGAAAGTCTTGGGTTTACATGGAATACATGGAACACATAATAATCCCCCCCCCCAACTCAGAGGTTTTCACACCCACCCAATTCAATCCAGTCTCTTTTCCCCCACACCAGACCACATTACGCACAGCCCTTGCCTCTTTTAAGTGTGGAAAAACACCTCACAAAGGGAGAGGGTAAGCACAAGGGGATTATAGACAAGTCATGCAAGGTAGTTAAATGAGCCAACGGAAAAGCACACACATCCCTTCACAATTCCTTTTGTTACACAGCCCTGGCCCTGCTCCACCCCACTTGTGAGTCCAGAGTCCTTAGGAAAGTGTTCACCACAATTTAGGCAAGTGGGTCCTCAAGGAGAAGAGATGTGTGAAGGAAGCACCAGCTCAGAGCGACATCTCAGAATGGCTGCTGCATCTCTCAGGAAGAAAAGTCCTTTTGGTGTGCACTGCAAGGTCTTTAGGGGAAAAAAGCCTCTCTTCACTTCCTGTTCTAATTGCTGTCATGCTCTAGCTGTGGACTACTTTGGTTGGACCTAAGAGAGTGTGAGCAAGCCTATAGGTAGGCTGCAGCCACAAAATAACAGCTGCCTATTCTGCTATTAGTCTGTGGAACTCCTTACCCCAGGATGTGATGATGGTGTCTAGACTAGATGCCTTTAAAAGGGGACTGGAGAAATTTCTGGAGAAGTTCATCACAGCCACAGTGTGACTGACAGCCCCATTCTAGGCATGTCTAATCATGTCTAATGGGGCTTACTCCAAGGTAAGCATGCATAGGATTGCAATCTGAGGAGATAAGGAACTGGCTAAGTGTGGGGTGGGGGAGGGCTCCCCATGGACAAAGCTGCTACTGCTCTCTGAGGAAGAAGAGTCAGGGGGTGCACCTGCTGTACTTGGCTATGGCAGTGCCTGTTCTGCAACTTCTGGGATTGCTTCTCCCCAGGTGGGCAGCTTGCAGTAAGACAGCAGAGGTGCTGCCTGTTTTCCTCTTCAAAACCTGGTTGCCTGGATCCCTTGCTCCACCCCTGGGCATTAGAAGAGCACAACCAGGGGGCCCAATCCTGCCAACTGGGGAGGGAGTACCAGGGCTGGGGGTTGAGCATACTGTTTCTCCCCTCTCCTGCTGCCACACTGCCTCAAACTCCCTCTGTGTTCCCTGGGCAGCTGGAGTCCGGACTCCCAGGGAAATCACATCCAGAGAAACCCACTCCCAGGGAAACCCCCCCAGCCAGCGATGCCTTTGGGAGCCTGTTCCTTCTCCTCCCCCTCCTTATTACTCCCACTCCTCCCCTCCTCAGGCCCCCCACCTCCTCCTCCTCCTCCTCCGGTGGTGGTGGTGGTGGTGGCAGCAGCAGCGGCCCCGCACGTCCACCCAAGAGACTTCCCAGGCTGGCTGCAGTCCTGATTTGACTCCTGAAAAACCAGGCTGAAAGGGCTAACCTGAAGGCACAGGGTCAAGAAATGGAGGCAGCAGGCTGGAGGCAGTGGCGGCAGGCACCTCTCCTCTGCATGCAGCTGAGCCAGGAGGCTGCACAAACTTACAAGGCGCCTGTGCTTCACTTTTTTGCTTGTCTGGGCACTCACAGACAAGGAGGGAAGGGAGGTGGAGGGGGGAGGCAGGAGATGGAGAAAGGCTATGCTCTGATTGGCTCTGAGCTGCTCTGATTGGCTGCTGGCGCTGCAGAGGCTTTTTTTTCTTCCTGGAAGGGCATTTTTTTTCTTTTTTCACCAGAGAGGTCTCGGACCACCTGGGAGGGCGCTGTGGACCTCCAGTGCACCCTAGCATTATTGGATGACTTGAGGGAGAGGTTAAAGAGTGGAGGAATTGTTTTATGAAGGGGGGTGGGAAGAACACTTTTTATAAAGCCTGAGGTTTTTGATTTCATTTCTTTTTGTATAAATTCTCTCACAGTTGTGGCTATAAAATAAGACTTCCTTGTCCCTCTGTTTTGCATTCTTTCATTTGTCATACCTTAGATGAAAGGGGTTTTCCATTTTGCCTGGCTTTACATCTACATTTTCATACCACGCCTTGCTTTTTCAAGCAACTGGGCATAAGCACACTTTTGAAATATCTGCTTCATTTCTTCTCAGCTATCTAGCTCTCTGCTGAAACTAAGAGTGGAAGTGCTTTTCAGTACCCAAAAGGTGCCTGGTCCTATGCTGTTCTTTTCTGTCTATATTGTTTATTCTTTCCAGCAGTTTGCAACTGCCTGGAGCACTTCAAAGTTCAATGTCTCTTTTTACCCATTTTTCTTACTTTCAGTTAAAATGACTTCCTACCATGATGACAACACTTGTTATTAAATAATTTTTACCTAACTACTGTAGAAGTATCTCTTTCTCTTTTTCAGCAAAAGTAGAATAGCCAGCTCTTCATCAGAGCTGTCTTGCACAGAGTTATGTGCATAGAATTCATTTAAATTGTGTAGTTTTTCAGTTTCAACAGCTGGCTGTAGGTATTGGCATTTAAAATAACACCAGCTTTGATATTACTTTGTAGGACTACAAGCTACTGATTTTAATAGAACATATTTCAATGTAAATATATTTTGAGTTGAGCTTCCGAATTCTTTTAGAGCATCAGGCAGCTTAATAAGCAGCTTGCTGCTTCCTGACACACCATAGTCAGTGAAAATCAACCATTTACACAACATGGGTACCAAAATTTGCAGTTGTGACACAGCCATCTAATCAAGAGATTTTGTAACTTGTAGAGTCAGAGTGATTAGTTAAGTCATGTACCATAGGTATTTCTTACATAAAGATTAGTGATGAACCACATATAGTAGGGTGGGTTTGTTTTTTTTAAATGTCCTTTCCTTTCCTTTCCTTTTTTCATTTATGGGTGTCTTGATTTCTATTGTTAACATATTTGTGATTATGTAGCTCAGTACTATAGCAGTGCTGTAAAAGGTATTTCATTTTGTGTTAAACAGAACTGCTAGTCACAAAATAGCAGTATTCTATGCAACTGGGAAATGATTGCTGGAAAACATGATTGGACAGGTGTCCAGCTGTTAATATCTGAGAGGATCTTGACGTATCTTGTGGAGCACAAGCTATTGAGAAAGGCTTCTGCTTCTGAAATGAATGGAAGTTGTGCAGCAGTATTTTAATGGGGCATAAGCAGGAGAACTTCTTGGTAGGTGACGTGAACATGGTGCGTTCTGAGAGTTTGTATGCATTGTTTCTCCATGACTCATCTAGAAACTTGGGATTTCAGCACTACTCGAAGGTACACAGAATGCAGCAGAGAGTGTTGGTGGAGCTGAGAAATGAATGACAGTGTGTGTAGGTATATACAGTACTAGTGCATTAGAGATCCCATTATAAGAACATAAGAACAGCCCTGCTGGATCAGGCCATAGGCCCACCTAGTCCAGCTTCCTGTATCTCACAGTGGCCCAGCAAATGCCTCAAGGAGCACACAAGACAAGATACCTGCATCCTGGCGCCCTCCCTGGTGCCCTGACATTCTGAGTTAGCCACTTCTAAAATCAGGAGATTGCACATACACATCATGGCTTTTAACCCGTGATGGACTTTTCCTCCAGAAATCTGTCCAATTCCCTTTTAAAGTCATCTAGACCAGATGCCATCACCACATCCTGATGCAAAAAGACAGCTGAGAAGAATGTATCTGGTCTCATAAAGATAGCTTGTCCCACTGCACTATTTAATAGCCAAAAACTTATCTGCCTATGCAGATGCAATGCAATCTTAGGCATGTCCACTCAGAAGTAAATTTCATTAATTCCAATGAGCCTTATTCCCAGATAAGTGTACATAGGATTGCAGGCCAAACATATGAAGTTGTCTTAGTCCAGTGGTTCTCACTCATTTAGCACCTGGACCCACTTTTTTGAATGAGAATTTGTTAGGACCCACTAGAAGTGATGTCATGACCAGAAGTGATGTCATGAAGCAGGAAAATTTTTAACAATCCTAGGCTGCAATCCTACCCACACTTACCCAGGAGTATGTCCCATTTACTATCATCATTAAAAGAATATACATAGTAGCTTGTTAAAAGTACAGGTCTGTAACATTTCCCCAAATGCAGTCACCTACCATGGTACCATCAAGTCTAACATATTAAAAATAAAACATTGAAATGAATGGGGACCCACCTGAAATGGGCTTGCGACCCACCTAGTGGGTCCTGACCCACAGTTGAGAAACACTGCCTTAGACGAAGCCAGGCCACTGCTCAGGGTGTTTTCTATCTTAACTGGCAGTGGCTTTTTAAACCTTTACTCAGATGAGTTCATGGAATCACCAGAGCTCATGGAAAAATCACTCTTCTGTGGGTTAACTTCTATCTGTTAAGAGACACTTTTCAGAAAAGGTTTCTTGAAATGCAAAACTGTATACATATGACTGTGGTAAATACTTAAATAACACCATGCAGTATTTAATGCTATGGATTTACCAAAGTAGTTTGAGAGCATGAGATCTTACACCATTATTTACTCACTTCAAGGATCAGTAAAGACATAGAACCTAAAGTAGCTTTGAAGAGAGGAAGTCATGTCATTCAGTACAGAAGTGCAATCATTTTTCTTGGAACTCTGCTCAGTGAAAAGGACTGTTAAAGAATAAAACATATGTCCATTTTAACATATAATAATGTTTCTTTAGGGTACATGTTTGTTCATTCAGATTTTATGTAGAAATAGATAGCTTTATTCAGCAATCATTTTTGTTTTCTTTATTAAATATCAAACCCTAAAGATCAAAATATACCTGCTGCCACTAGTGTAGAAACATTGTATTGTATTTCTTAAATACATCATCTCCCAGGATTATCTGTATACATGTTTTATTTTCCTTATCAAAGAGTTTGTCTGTGTGGACTAGGGGTTATTGATGATATCTTTCACTATTTATTTAGTTGTCCCATGTATGAACATCCTAGGAATCAATTCCTTGCTGGTATACTTAGACTACTGCATGATAGACCCTTGCCTGTTCAGCTATGCAGTTTGCTTGCGGGTACAGATGTTACTATCACCTGTCAAGTAGCAAAGTTTGCTAAAGCAGCAAAAAAGATCCGTGCAAAACTCCATAAATCTTAAGGATGAGTGCTTTTATTGGTTATTGTTATATATTTTGTTGTTGTTTTTCTTTTAATGTATTGCGATGACCTATGGTTTTAAGCAAAATTGAATTGAATATTTTCCTTATGTGTCAGTATAAATATACAGGGTAAGCAGAGTTAAAGAAAAATTTAAACACTTCATGAAGAATACGCAGCTTAAGAGTGGTGAAATGCTGGTTTGCTTATAGCCTTTCAGATTTGTCATTTCTGATTTAAGTATTTGCCTTTAAATACAAAACTGTATTGTCATGCAGTACAATAGCTGTGGAACATTATGTAATTCTTTTAATTCAAATTAGCATTTCTTTCACTACAAGTCTTTTATCTGAGTTTCTTATGACAAAAAGATGTTCAATGCATAAAATTTTATAATCCAAATGCTCTGGATCAGGTAATTTTGAGATGTTACAAACACCCAGACAACTTTAATATTGCTCTTATTTCTTAATATTATTAATTGGTCATGATATTTTTAGAGTACTGTAATGCAATACTCTAGTATAGTGACCACAGAAAAACAGTGGCCAGTGGCTATATAGGGAAACATACCTAATTGTTAAGGCAGTATATTTAATGAAGCACTGTATATAAGCCAGTGACATGCTGTGAAGTCCAAAGCTGGGGAGGCAGCCCCAGAATTATGGTGGTGACAAGATGACGTCACACAGCAAGTCATTCAGGGAGCTACCCCAGTGCCTGTACAATCACAACAGGCTAGGAGAGTCTTGGAAAGTCTCTCAGAGAGACCAGAGCTTGTGGCAATGACAGTCCTGCTTCACATCCAGGGATGAACTAGAGCTTGCAGCAATAACAGCTCAGTATCCCCTGTGATACCGAGATATTCATGCAACCACTCAGAAATTGGGAGGAGCGCATGAGCAATCACAGGGGAGGCTGGGCTGTCACTGCTGCAAGCTCTAGTCTCCCTGAATGTGAGGGTATTCACTGGAGACATGTGAGGCTCTGAGGCTACTTTCATTGGAGCAGGACATGATAGGAGAGGCTCTGCCTCCCCTGCCTTCCCTGACCACACATCCTTGATATATGCTATAACTTCACATTCAAGCAAAATGATTAGTAAAGGAGGTACGAATTGACGTCTGTACTCAGTAGGGTTTAGAAGATGTTTCCTTGGCCTGGAAATTATAGAAATACACATTTGAAAAATGACCTAAGTTATGCTTGCAAACGGGCACTGCACCCAGTTCATAAACATGTTTGTAAAGAACAATATCTTAATAAGCAACAGCTCAATTCTAAAGCCAGCGTTGCTGCTGGGTGCAGCAGCACCAAAGTGGCTACTGCTGCATCCTGTGGCCCCACAGTGGCCACCAGAGGTCTCTTCGGGGACTTTCATTCCTTTTCCCCCATGGAAAGAGCCAAGCCCCGCAGTGGGGCTTCTTACGTCTGTGCTGGCTATTTTGCTAGAGCAGAATTGAGAGACACTGTGTTGGGCTTTCTGGCCTGACATGGAGCTCAGGATACAGCGGAGCAGAGCTCTGCCACGGTTCTTCCTCCTGACCCGCTGTCTCCATCCCCTTCTGCCCACTCCCTGCCTTCTGCTGCCCTGATACTACTTACTGCACTGGCTGGCCTTCTGAGTGGCAGTGAGGCTCAGCACTGACTGGCTCTGGTCTGACAACAGCGACCCTGTCTCTCTGGGAGTCGCAGACATGCCTTACTGCACATTTGTGACACCCAGCAATGGCACTGGAGCTCAATGCCGGCGCTGCGACTGCTTAGGATTGGACCTGAAGACTATTGTTAACCCAAAATCTGGGCAGCACCTAGTGTGCAGTTCATGCCTGGAGCACAACAAAATACACAACAGATTGGAAAGGTTAATTTTATTGGAAAGGAGCTTTATTCCAAGGATGAGAAATGGTATACAGGACAAAACCCTTGTGTGTCGCTGCTCTGCTTTTCTCAGGTAACAGGGACAACTTTCATACTGTATAAAAACCTCAGCCTTTCTCAGGCAGAGGTTTGATACTTTTATACAGTTTGAAAGTTGTCCCTGTTACCGGACATAAATAAGCCATATAAGAACATCACCAGAAGTGTCCGTTTTTCAGTTTAATCCCAGCTGGGGCTTTTCCTGTTACACTTTCTGCTTTCAAGCAGCCTGATCGGATTCTGTGGTCACCCAGAGGATACTTATGCCTACATGCCTCATTCAGTTGATCCAAGATGGAGGCACTTCAGCTCACCTGACAATTATAATCTGAAAGCCTGGTGACTGATGACATCACAAATACTGTCGCTTCTATCTATCATTTTAAGATTGAGTCACTTCACAGCCCATTTTTTCCTACTTCTGATAGAACATTCGGTGATCTCTGTGCTCTAATTTTGTGGTCAACATCCTTGCCCAGCTTCTGATAAAACTGTGTTGCCAGCTGCCCATCAAAAGGAAGTACCAAATAATCATATCAGCCTCAAGTACTCTTCTAGGAATGTAGTGCAAAGCTTTTCACTCCCACAACAATACAATTCAATCAGATTTTATTTTGTTTCTTTCACACAGTGTATTTCAAAAACACACTTTAGAAAGAGATGGATAGAGAGATAAAATAATACTTTGTGCTGTAGCTGTGAGGATGTTAGTCAGTGCATGTAACTAAAAAGGAGATATGTAGGGGAAAAGGTATTGTGGTCCTGAATGCTCTGTAATTCTGGGTTAACATTTATGGTAGAAATATAATGCAATAATGGGAAGTACCCTATGGATTTGATTCTGGCAACCTTGATGTTCTTGGTCATCAGAGCAAATTGTGGTTCATAGAAGAAAAATTGTGTTGGAGCACAAAAAATGTTGCCTCAATACTTGACAAATGGGATAAACTCATATCTCAAGGTTGTTCAACCTTTATCAACACTCTTGTATTTATACTTTATCTTCTGTAGCAGGTACTTACGACCTCTTATTGTTGACTTTTAAAAATGAGTCCATTACTACTAATGATGATACAATTTTTTCTTTCAAACATTTCATTTAGCAACATTGAGGAAGATAAACTATAGCATGTAAAGCTTATGTTTAGAAGATCATTTGAGTATAAGCTACTTGTCATATATAATTGAAAGGACCAAGTCAAATGGTGAATTTTATAAATTAGCAAAGACTTGGGGAAATACAAATAGAGATACATTACTGCTGGAAAAGTTAAGAAAGTCACAGTCCAATCCTAACTGCCTGTTGTGCTGGCACAGGCTTTTCTGTGATGGCTCCAGGTGTTGCAAACATGCGATAAGGCAGTAGCATAGCTACGGGGGTGGCACGGTAAGTATGGAAGGCACCGCAGTGTGCTGTGTAAGTGGCTCCTGCCATTCTGGGCAATGTTGTCATCACTGCCCAGAGTGGCTTCGACAGCGAGTGGGAGGGGCCATTTACATGGCGTGTTGCGGTGCCTGTCAACAGTCAACAGTCAACAAAACCTTTATTAGGCATAAACATTTGATAGGTGAGGACTCTGTACAGAAATCGTAGAGAGAGTATAAACCTAAGTAGTACACAAATATATGTATATGTGCACACCTATGTGTACACACAGATACAACGTACATTACATTTTACAAACAAACATGAATTATTTAAAAGACAGGAAACAAACAGTTACTCTGTGGATCTTGCCAGAATGTAGCCTACTCAGTGATTACTTGGTACAGAAAGCTTGGCTGGATTCAGAATACTTAAATTTAGGAACTGTGCGACTGAGAGGGTTGTATGCTCTACATCACCTGCTAGAAGGAATTGAATTATATCTTTCTCAGAATGCGCTGTTTTGGGATGGAGCAAGGAAAAGAGAAATTGCTGCCTTAGTACTTGATATGTGGGACAGTGCAACATAATGTGTGTGGATGATTCTACTTCACCTAAATTGCAGCTACATAAACGATCTTCCCAGGAGGCTTTTCTAAATCTGCCATGCAAGTCATTAGAGGGGGTCACATTACAGCGTGCCAAGGTAAAGGCCCTTCTCTCCAGGGGGTGTATGTTGCTGTGCCTGCAATACTTACTGTGCACTCCCCTATAGATACAGTACTGCCATAAGGCACATTTACGCTTACTCGGGAGCTGGCACAAAGATGTGCTCTGGTTTGCTGGTGCCACAACCAGCAGCAGTGTCAGCTGACACAAGTAGGATTGTGCCAGTCGGTATGGGGATGTGGGAGACGGTGGTGGGAGGGTGTTCTGGAGGTGGGAATGGGGTGTTTTTGAGAGGGGGAGAACAGAATGGGAGAGGATCAGGCCTGGGAGGGGGCGGGATTGGCTGTGGTAGCCCTACACTGTATCCTAACCCCCTCCTGTCTGGCCCTGTGTTACACCAGGATTCTCAGATTTGTGGCAGCTAAATTGTTGACACAGATCTGATTAGCCCCATAGGGCAGACTGGGACATTAGTCTGGGTAAGGGGAAAATTATCCCCTGTCCTCAAGGTAACCTCCAGCCTACTCCTAAACTGCGTTGGATGCAGTGCGGACCATGTGGCCTGGCTGTACCGGCACAGGTTAGGATTACTCTATCAGAAGTTTTCAGCATTAGGAAGGTAAACAGTGCAAATAAGCACTGGATTTGTTCTTCCAGAACCTTTTCACTATAGGACAATAATTGTCCTTTGACTGCTGCTAGCTGGCAACTTGCTTTTGGCAAATTATTCCACATCTGTCTGCTGATGAAATGATTGCAATTTTATTTTAATCATGTGCATTGGCAGAGTCAGGCAGATAGGGTTGGATGAACCCACAATCTATTCCAGCAAGGGACGTAGTCCATGTGCTTGGGGAAAAACAATTATGATGCATTGCATGTGAATTTTTTTTAACTTTCAAATATTTATACCCCCACCTACGAACTGCAGTTCTCAAGGTGGGTTACAACATTTAAACACATATGATATAGACAAACAAACAAAAACAAACAAAAACTGCTAAAGTGAAATGCAGGTGGAGCCTGTAGCACCTTTGCATTAACACAGTGGCAAAATCAGTTTGTCAGTCACTTTAGATACCACCAAATGGACACTAAAATTTTTATCTGCCATCCAGAACTCACGAAACTAAGCATCAGCAATTGAGTATGGAAAGAGAATTCCATAAATAAATTGTCCTAGAGAGCGCACTATCCCTGATAATTTTGCTTGTCTGCTATGAAGTGTAGTGCCAAATAACTGAATCTACCATGCAAGATTCTAAAAATTAATGGGAATTTTGAAATTGGTAGTTACACTCCATTAAATACTTGGAAACCTATGTAGAGACTGCCAATTGTTAGTTTCACATGTTCTGCTGAAGTAGGAAACATGTCTAAGAATAAATACAGAAATTTGTTTCATTTATTCTTGGTTGATTAACAATACTATTGTGAGTTTGCCCTTGAAGATTTCTTGTGGCACTGTGTTCATACGGTCACTCTTTAGGTCTGCTTTTTGACATGTATATTTTTATAGTTAGCACATGGTTACATTTTTTTTAACAGTTCTTTCAAACATGAAGATGTAGCACATCACTATTCGTAGACTACTATTTCACATTTCAGGTTTGCATTGCATGTTTAAAGTTTAACACCCACACCTCTTTTGTATCAAAGTAGCATGCCAGGGTGAAAAGTGCAGCTTTCTCTCTGCATGCTAAAGATGTGCATATTCAATAAGGGTTTTTATGGGTGGCAATATTTAAATACAGTGTAACTTATTTCCCACTTCTCTGAGCAGTGAGAAGTTCTGAGCGTGACACTAGTTTGGTTTGGCTTCTCTTAGAGAAAAGATTACTGGAGACTTATGATGTTGTTGTAATATTTGTTTTAATTTCAAAAATGTAAGTGAAGCCTCAGCTGGAGGTAAGCACTATGTGATTCTTCTGGCACCAGTTTTCCTACCCCACTTCAGATTTCCAGAGAGATACACCTACATGTCAAAGAGCTGAAGGGAGTGGATCATGGTGGCAGTGACTTGCATTGGGATCCTATACTCAGTGTTTTTCAAACTGTTATTCAGCTGTTATTCAGACTCAGATGTCACTAATACTGTTGCTAAGTATTGCTGTTTAGCTCTTGTGGGCTGATCGCTATGTATAGGATGCTAAAGAAAAAAATAATTGAAATCCTGTGCCAAGAAAAATTGAGTTCTGCCACCTTAATTAATTGTGCAAATCAAACAATGTACTCATAGTTGCTTATTCAGTGTAATTTCTGTTTCTGCTATTCATAGGGAGGGTGCAAAGTGTTATCCAAGGCACAGACACCCTGCTTGTGACCCTGTGACATTCACTTGAGCCTTCCTCTGGTTTTGGAGATTGCACCAGAAATAGTCCACACTTTCAAACCCGTTTTTGCAGGCAGACCCGCACTTCCCCTCCCCCCAACCTTAACATGTCACTACCAACTTGCCAACACAGATAGAGGTCTCTAGAGCCACTGTTGTGCTGCTGTCCATTTGCAGTGGCGGTCCACAGTGCAGCCTGGGTTTTGTGCCGCCATAAATTAGGGCCTTGTGCTGCTGGGCTGGGAACCTAGAAAAATCTCAGAAAGTGGAAGGAAGTCAATCACATCTTATTTGCTATTATGGAAAAAAGTTATAGGTCACTATACAGTCCAAATTAAGAATTTTTAAGTCCCATTGAATTACATGGGTGAAAATTAATTACATATGTGCTTTCTCTCCCATTGAAATCAATTGGGCTTAAATACTCTTAACTTTAGCTGGAAGCTGCCTGTATTTTGTTTTTTAACTTATTCCCCCCCCCCCCCCCAAAACATTTTATCTTAAAATGTTTGCACATTTTAGTCTTTGGCTATAAGAAATTGTTTTAATAAACTGCAAGTGAGATATGAAAAAAGGAACAGAAACTGGAAGGAAAGGTCAACATTTGCTATGCAGTTTTAAAATCTGAGTGTATTTAAAATGATTATTCATCAGTTGGCATTCCCAGGGCCTTGTATGTAATATTCTGTCATGCCAGTTCACACAGAGTTGGGTAATGTTGAAAATGACCAAATTCTGCAGGTTTCTTTTAGTTGTTAGAATAGCCCCATGTCTGTTAATGGTCAGACTCAGTTTTTGACTTTTTTCTCGATAAAATCTTCTTCAGTTGCAGCTCTTAAGGTGATGGGAAAATCTACTTGGATGGCCTAAATCTGTCAAAATGAAAGGATAAAACTCTGCAGAAATGTTTGAATCTCTGCAGAAACGTTCTTGACTCTGTAACCAGGGCTGAATTAAGCTAGTGCGAGGCCTGTAGCATATGTTATAAAGGGGCCCTAAATTTTAAAAAAAAAGCAGTACACATAAATATTAAAACACAAATTATTTACTTGCATAGTAAGTTAATTCAATTTTTTTCATTTGCTGTATAACTTTTTGGCCAGTGCCTCAAACTCTTCTGCTGTCACAATGTGCTTTCTGCCACTTTTGCAACAGCCAGCACCATTGGAGCATGTGATCTGCCAGCACTGAGGTACAACAGGATTGTACCCACAGTAAAATTTGAACAAAATTATTTATTCATGTTATTATTTATGTATGTAATGATTACCATGTTGCATGCAGTTCCTCTGACTTGGAAACAACAGGGTTGCCGGATTGTGAGATGCCGATTCCACTAGAGACAGCGTGCGAGCATATAGTCTTGGAAATGTGGGGCTCATAGCATATGCTACTTTTGCTACTAGGTTAATCTAACATTGTTTTATATAGCTTATATCAGTGGTTCTCACACATTTAACACCGGGACCCACTTTTTAGATTGAGAATCTGTCAAGCCCACTGGAAGTGATGTCATGACCGGAAATGACATCATCAAGCAGGAAAATTTTTTTAACAATCTAAGGCTGCAATCCAACCCACACTTACCCAGGAGTAAGTCCCAGTGACTATCACTGTTAAAAAAAATATACACAGTAGCTTGTTCAAAATACAGGTCTGTAACATTTCCCCAAATGCAGTCACATACCATGGGAGCGTCACGTCTAACTTATTAAAAATAAAATATTGAAATGAATGGGGACTCACCTGAAATTGGCTTGCAACCCACCTAGTGGGACCCAACCCACTTTTGAGAAACACTGGCTTATATGACAGTAGCATATGCTATGCAACCCACATACAAAATTGTGTATGGTGAAAGCTGTGTAAATTTTGGACAGACTGATACCAGCTCAGAGGAGTGTTGGAAAAAACTATTCTGTTTTTTTTTTCTCTTCTAAATCTGCAAACTTTGTAGCAATAATCCACTGTTGGTGCTGCTTCCCGTGTGCTAGGAATGGTGAAACCTGTAGAACAAAACTAAATGCAGCAAGTCACATTTACTACCAGTTCCTCTAACCTTGAAATGGCTATTTTTATCTCACTTTAATGATCTGAGATAATTTGTGTTTTAATGGATAAACTAGCCATTAAAATATTACTGCTAGTAGCAGTTCTCTTGTATTGTGTTGTTTCAACAGTGTGAGAATGATTCTTTTTTTTAAAGGAAGGGAGTTCCTAAAGAAGCAGCTGCTACAGTTGCATACAAATGTTCTGTCTCTGAGAGTAAAACAAGCTCCAGTGGGTACAAATTGCAAAAGAGGACATTCTGGTTTAACATCAGTAAGAAATTCTTGACAGTAAGGGAGTCCTCCATATAAACCTGTCCATTGTGTAATGGATACTTTCGGATGCTTCTCTTGCAGGACATGCTACCCTCTAAGTTCAGTTGGCAGGGACTCACAGGTCCTGCTCAATGATAACATCCCTTTGTGGAATGCCCTAGCCCTGAGGTATTCAATCTGTGAGTCCCACCTCCCTAGTGAGGTGTGGCTAGCCTCCAGGGGTGTTGCCAAGCATCTGGGGAGAGAGGTGACCACAGCTGTGCTGCTCTGCTTTGCTCAGCTGCAGGTGCTGCCCTCCTGACTTGCTGCTTTTGAGGCTGAGAATGAGGTGGGTGGGGAGGGTGTGGGAGACATGCTGGGGAGAGGTGGGGGAGATGGCTGACTGGGCAGCTCAGAGGTGCTGCATCTCATCAGCACAGGGCTAACTCCTTACAGGCTTCAAACTGGGAGGGAAGTGCTCTCCTCCACTTGGGAAAGAGGGAGCCCAGCCTGCTCTTGGGGGTGTGTGTGTGTCTGAATGCCCAGCCTGCATCTCTCCATCTTGCCTGTGGGGAATAGGGGTGGCATCTGCATGTTGGGGTGTATGTGTGTGAGCATCCCCCATCCGCTTTGGGGGTGAGTTGTAATCTTGCTGGGTGTGGCTTCAGTCCTATCCACACTTTCCTGGGAGTAAGCCTCATTGACTCAAATGGGACTTACTTCTGAGTAGACCTACATAGGCTTGGGGTCTGTGTCAGGTTAACCAAGGATCTTCACCTTTCTCTTTTTCCTCCCCCTTCAAAAAAGAAAAAAAGCCACTCTTGATGGCTTTGTCTCCAGAAATTGATTAAAAAATAAAAACACCCATTCCTTTTCAGCCATCCCACTTTTTCCTCTTGCCTCCTTTTGGAGGGGGGGTTACTTCCCATGTTAGCTACTATTATAAGACAAAAGGCACAATCCTAGCTAGGTCTACTCAGAAGTAAGTCCTATTGTGTTCGATGGGACTTACTCCCAGGAAAGTGAGGTTAGGATTGCAGCTAAACAGTCTCTGGGTCTCAGTTTGCATCAGTTTGCAAGTAGCAGATACACACAAAACAAAGTCTTCCCGTCCCCCAGCAAATTCATCACTTCTTCCCCCCTCCCTTTCCAAACCTCTCCAGGTGTGCTGCTAACAAATTCAGGGCACAAGCCTAACCAGGTCTACTCAGAAGTAAGTCCTATTTTGTTCAGTGGGGCTTACTCTCAGGTAAGTGTTGTTAGGATTGCAGCCTCAGAGTGCTGGCAGCTGTTTTTTTGTTCCTAGTGTATAATTATAACACCTTCACCCCCATTTTGGGGGTAACTGAGGTGAGGTGTTGTAATGGGGAGCTGTGGCCAATGGCCACAAGGATCAGGGGAGCCACAGGTTGGAAAAGTTTGAGAACCACTGCCCTAGCCCAGTGTTTCTCAAACTGTGGGCCAGGACCCATTAGGTGGGTAGCAAGCTAATTTCAGGTGGGTCCCCATCAATTTCGATATGTATTTTATTTATTTATTTGCAGCACATACCTGAGCTGCACATGGGCCAGCACAAGTCCCTTGCACCAACCCAGGAGGGTCACAAACATGCATAGGGCATGTTTGCACTTCCTCAGGCTTTGGCAAGGCCAGCACGCAGAGCCGTGCCAGCTTGCAGAGGCTGACACAAGCCTCTGTGCCAACAGAGCAAGCCATTCTGGAACCCCCAGTGGATAAAAAAAAATCAGCGGACACCAAATCAGTTGAAAAATAGCTTTGAAGACCCACTTCCAAGTTTCTTGCTCCTCCATTGTTGCCCCAGAATTTATTTTATTTATTTATTTAAAAGATTTCCACCCTGCCTTTCCTCTGCTGAAAGCAGATGCCCGAGAAGGCTTACAATGTATAGATTTTAAAAAAATACATTATACAGTAGAGTAAAAAATATAAAATACAATATGACAAAAGAAAAAGAAAATACGTTGGAGGGGACGACACCAAATGGAGGAGGGCAAAAATAACTCAAGGAACTGCTATAGAGGCACAGGAGGCAGACATCCCAAAAGCAAAACAAAACAAAAATGCTTTTAGCCCTCACAAAATGCCATGAGGGAGGTGGTAGATCTTAATTCCCCCAACAGCGAGTTCATAACTTTGGTGCCACTACTGAGAAGGCTTTCCCCTGTGCCTCCATCCCTCTAACTGAGAGAAAGGCGGCACATGCGGGAAAGCGCCCTCAGATGTCCTAAGAGGGCAGGCTAGAATATATGGGAGAAGGCAGTCCCTTAGATAACCTGGCCCCAAACCATGAAGGGCTTTAAAGGTCAAAATTGGCAGCGTGAATTGGGCCCGGAAACGAATGGGCAGCCATTGCAGTTGCCGAAGCAGCAGTTTGACAGAATCAAACTGCCTAGCTCCAGTAACGACCCTGGCCGCCACATTCTGCACTAGTTGCAGCTTCTGAACCGTCTTCAAGGGCAGCCCCACGAAGAGTGCATTACAGTAAATCGATCTTGAAGTCACTAGCATGGACCACTGTGGTCAGGTCCGATCCACACAATGAATTGGTATAGATGCTATACTGCAGTCAGCCACTAGATGGGGTGAATAATGGAATCTAATCTAGTGCAGGAGTCTCCAAACTTTTCAGCCAGAGGACCGCATCAAATGTCTGGCACAGTGTCGAGGGCTGGAAAAAAATTTTTTTTTAAATATAAAATTTAAATAAATAGAGATGGAACTTAAATGAATAAATAGGCTCATCACAAAAATAAAGCACACACTTAAATGGACT
Organism: Tiliqua scincoides; assembly: GCF_035046505.1. Lineage (NCBI taxonomy): Eukaryota > Metazoa > Chordata > Lepidosauria > Squamata > Scincidae > Tiliqua > Tiliqua scincoides. Next base: position 21,404,833 of record NC_089827.1, on the reverse strand, counting down.
CCCATTCCCCCACCCCACAAGCAGCTTACTTAAGGAGTAATAACCTCAGAACCTGCACATCATAGGAAACACTGGCACATGTTCTGAGGGCTGGGGAGTGCTCCCTGACTATTAGCTCAGCCCTCAGCCCAGCACAGCTCCGGTTGTGTTTGGTTGAGTGGGCCGGAGGCTGTCAGGGGACCAGAGGCTGGCTGCAGGCTGGATAGTGACTTGCTGCAGCCCACTTCTGGCCCCCAGGCCTGGGTTTGGAGAACTCTGATCTAGTGAAATGAAATTAAAATTATTAAACAGCATGAAGATAGGCAATTGGATTTTGGTGCCTTTTTTCTCTTGTTACAAGGCATTTAAGGGCGGACCTCGGTATCAATGGTGAGTCAAATCAGTGGGTACTGAGGTCCCACCTGTATATGCTTTTAACAATGATAGTCTGTCAGGGCAGCAGGGGAGGATAGCCCTTGCTTTCCTGATAGCAGAGTGGCACGGGCGCTTAGGGAGATAGCACAAGAAGCAGGCAAACCCAAACAGAGCCAAAGAAGTAGACACAGGCTTGCTTGTTGCAGAAGCATGTATTGGTAAAGGAGCAGGCAGAAGAGTAGTCAGTCAGACGGTCCAGAAGTCAGGGATACAGAGAGGCACAGTCACGATTATGCAGTCCAAGTCACAGAACAAACCAGCAGCACAATATGCTGAAACTCCACCACAGCAACCCACACCTGGAGCCTGTGCTTTCCCCCATATATACCAGGGCCTGCCAATCAGAATAGGGCAACCTCATTGTCACAAGACTGTCTTGTGACCCTTTCTGATTGGCTGCTCAGCAGTGCATTGCACCACTCCACCATAGCCTATGTGAGTCTGCACACATCTCCCCAGGTCACATGGCTCCCACCTAACACAGGTGCATCTGATTGCTAATCATATACAGTGCTGCTGTTCCTTTAATTTACATTTCATACCAGGCCCCTCCTGCCACATCCTGGCTTACAACAATTCAGGGTCTGGGATGCCAAAGGCCTAACATAGTCAATGGGACTTGCTCCCATGTAAGTGTGGATAGGATTGCAGCTTTTGGGATGTTTGGAGAATTTTTAAAATTGGCAACTGCTTGGGAGAGTTAGAAGAACTTTACTTAATTTTAAATACATTTTTAAACTTATTGTAAACTTAATTTCCTTAGGGCACAATCCTAACCCACTTTCCAGCACCAACATAAGGACAATGCAGCTCCAATGTAAGGGAACAAACATGTCCTTACCTTGAATAGCCCTCCATGACTGCCATCCAACTGCAGGATGCAGCACATGTTCCCTTGGCATAGCTGTACCAGTGCTGGAAAGTTGGTTAGGATTTGGACATACTTAATTTAATTTGATTTTTTTCACATTGGGGGGGGGATGTCAAAAATTTTCCTGCTTGATGATGACACTTCCTGACCATGTTCATTCTTCCAGGTTAATAATATCACTTCTGGTGGGTCCTGACAGATTGTCATTGTAAAAAGGGGGTCCCAGTGCAAAAACATTTAAGAACCACTATCCTAGCCTATGAAGTGTGCCTGACCAGTATCTGCTGGTATTTCAGTGTCTACTGGAAGCTTTTCTGTTATGGCAGGCTTTGCTATAGAATATTTATGCCAGTATGGAAATAGTTTCCAATGCTGATCATAGCAAATAAATATCATTGACTTTAGTCAAGATCAGTGCTGGCTACAAATCTAAATATACCAAGCAAAATCATCAAGACATTTTATGTGGGTATGTTTGAAACCTGGCAAGTTGATAATTTGGCTTTTTGTGTCCAATTTGCAAGTTTGAATCTTAATTGACTTGCAGTTGACTGCTTGCATGTCTGTTAATTGGCTGGGAATCTGAACTCTTGGAAAGAGTTTGCATTATAGAAACCACACAATTTTTAAAAAAGGATAGATTCAGTTTTGAATTGGTATTTGTAGAGAATTGTATCAAAAACCCCATTTCATTTATTCTGAAAATTTACCTTTGCAGAGTTTGAGATATATTAATGCCTTTTACCAAAAGACTGCAAAGAACATGGGAAGTAAGTTGAAAAATGTGCTCTTGCTTTTAACTTCTGAAAGCTTAAACTTTTTTTTAATTTTTTGGTATGAACATTGTTGTAGGACCACTTGTTCATTTCTTGAGGTAACAGAATATCAATATGTAAATAATTAGATGCTAAATGCTTGTGAGCATTGAATAATGCAGTTTTCTAATTTTCTGATTAACGATGAAACACATAAAAGCATTAATTATGGATGCAGGAATTCAAACGACCACTTTGTGAATAATAGCTTGATTAACTTCCTTTGCCACAAATGGTAAAATGCAAAAGAAAGTAATCTTAATGAATAAATTTTCTCATTCTACAAATATATGACAGAAAACCTTTTTAGAAGCCAGATTTAAAATCTTCTGCACTATATGAGGATTATACAGCACACTATGTGAAAGTATTAATTTCTTTTTCTGTGTTTGGCCTTATGCTTCGTAGCTAAATTAGATCCTGTAGTCAGTGTAGTCCATGAGGTGAGTTTGACATGTTATTCTATCAGATGCTAAATAAGATGCAGCCCAGGCTGGAGCCATGTTAAGGTTGTTTTGATATCAGTAGCCAAACCCCAATGTAGGAATCTCTGAGGGGCAACAATTCAGAGCAACAAGCAGAGATGACTTCAGTCCATAGGGCACGAGTGTTGTAGCACTGAGGTGATGTCACAACTGTGACTTTGGGAGAACAGGATGAAAGAGTTCAGCGCAGAATTTCTTTAGGTCTCTTTGCTTAACCCCATGGGGGTTTTTCACAAAATGGGTCACTTTCTGAAATGGGTCCCTTTGTACATGTCACTCATCCTAGGACCTGGGTGGTTCCTTCTGCTGGAATTTTCCATCTGAGCTGAACTGGGCTGGACTGGACTGCATCACCCTAGAGCAGTGGTTCCCAAACTGTGTGAACTCACAGGGGTGTCCAGGGACCCCAGTGACCACTCCTTCTCGACTCTCCTGGACACTGCCAACTTGAATAGCACAAGACTCACTCACTCACTCACTTACGTCCTTTCTCTGTTTTACATAGGACTCAAGGTGGTTTACATAGACAGGTTATTCATAAAGCCCATTTTTTCAAATTGGGTTTTTTCAAATATTTGTTCTGTGAGAACTAACCTAGGCGTGCCAAAATAATTTCATACAGTGTACCAAATAGCTTTCATGGAACCTGCAGAGGCCGGAAGTGACATCATTAAGCAGGAACTGATGTTATTAAGCAAAAGATAGCCCGAAATAAGCACTTTGTTCTTACATAGAAACTCCTTAGTTGCAAATGACTCTCCCAGCATCTCAGCAGCATCTTCTTCTCTTGCTTCTCTTGTTCTGCTCCTTACCCGATAGTGTTCCTTGCCTTCTGAAGCCTCTTTCCATCTCTCTCTCCCAGAGCTTCAGCAGAAATGGTGCTGCTGAAAGGTTGGCACTGGGAGAGCCTAGTTATCATGGGGGCCAGATAAACAGCTTCTGGGGGCTGTATCTGGATCATCGGACTGTTTGACACCTGGGTCTAGCCATTATTGAATCAGTTTGCCATCCAGTCACCACAATGGGAGACTGCAGTCATGCACATATTTATCTAGATAACTACACTTTCTATTCAGTCTGCTCTTTCTATTCAGAAAAGATCCCATTTGCAGGAGAGTCTGCCTTAAGGCATTTGGTGTTTATGATAAAACAAAATGTGGCATAAGACTCTGGCAGGGCAGCTTCTTTTTTTGTTCACTTCTCATCCTATACCAGTGTTTCTCAATCAGTGGTACTTGTATCACCAGTGTAGTTGAGATGGTATGCTGTGGTACACACTGACTCTTTATGCCTGGCAGTGAGACCAGTAATGCAACGCGACAGGCAGTGGTAGGAAGCTCAGCTCGGTGGACAGAGCTCCAGAGTGCGCTTTTCTGCACTCAGAAGGGCTCTCCTGTCTGCCCTGAGCCTCTTACCAGCGTTTGTTGTATCATTTCTGGCCTCCCAATCCGGAAGTAGCTGGTGATGATGTCATTGCCAGTTACTTCCGGCAGTACTTCCAGTAGGTGAACCATGTGAAGCAGTACGGCAAGGACTAGACCAACTATCTCAGGATAATTATGTGCACTATGCATGTATGCTTATGTCTCTGGGTTTTGCATTTTATCTTATTCAAAAAAAACACTAAACTGAACTGACTTCCTTTCAAACAACTCAGGCCCACATGAATTTGTATATTTGTATCCGTCAGTTCTGCTCAAATAGCTGCTTCTAAAATAAAGAATTGTAATTGGGGAAATCCATAGCCTGAGCACAAGTGTTTGAAAAAGAATACTTGTGAAAAAAGTAAATACGTAGTATATTTTGTATCTTGAGAGCAAGGAGCAGCCCCTACTTTTTCTGCCACTGCTATGCACAGTCAGCACTCAGGGCTCTGCAGAGACGGGTCTAAAAAGAATGAGGAGAAAAAAGAAAGAGAGATGGATGCAGCTGGTGGTGGGACAGCAATTCTAGTCAGCTGGATCCCCCAGCACTGCCCACTGCTTTCAGCCTGCCCCACTCACTCTTCCTCTGCAAACGCTCTCTCCAGCCCTGTGGAGGCTGGAGCTCCTTTCCTGATCCTTCTAATCACCTGGTGTTCATCAACATTTGATTTTCAGTTCTGTTCTCAAAGCATTCCCAGCATTTTCAACCCAATTGACATCAAGGGAACTTATACTAATTCATGCACTTTTGAGGACTGGGCGTCTGCTTAGATCTTTGCTCTAATTACAGGTAATTTTCATTTGAAATCATTTTTTGTACTATCCCAGCAAAATGCTATATGTGGACAAAGCCTGTAGTATTGAGGAATCCTGTGATATACCTCAAGCAAATGAAAATGATTACATTGGAAAGGAAAAGGATTTTACTCAAAAGGAATCAGGTAGTTTGCATGTCTAGCAAATAAAGAATCTCATCTAAATACCCCAGACAATCCAAATAAATTGTTCTGGGAGACAAGTAGGTTTTATGCTAATAGCGCAGTGGTATCTTGCAGCCATTGTTTATCCTTTTCTGGGATAGTTTCTAAAGTGAGAGAAGACATTTGGGGTTTCTTAAACATTTTATACCATTTTGCTCCATTTCAGTATATATTCTTCAATACCTAGGTGAAATAACTTCCATTGGAAGTTGTATTGAAGATAGTTTATCCAATCTCATTAGAGATTTGTAGAATGCTCCCATCAGCATAAATTCCCCCATCTTTGCTCTTCTTTCAGCTTGTGTCTTTTTTGCTGAAACATGCTTCCAGTGCTGCGCTGAAGCTGACACATTTTCTATTATCTATAGGTTCTTCCTTGGGATTTAATTTCAGCAGCTGTTTGACTGGCTACAGCAGTTCTTTCCTGTCACCCTCCTGTGTCATTATTAAGAACCTCAGAAGACTTCCTTTGGATTGTGTAGCAGGTGCAGCATTGCTGTAGTGAAGACTTGTTCTATAAATTAAACGGAATTGAATTGATCTTCTGTTAAAAATTGAGGTCATTAAAACCTTCTTGGGATTTAAAGATACCTAGTATTTCTTTGTTATTACTGTTCCACATTCTGCAAACACCCCACTGTGTTGCAGCGCAACTGTCCTGTGGAATACAGTGATTACTGAAACTTGATGGTGTAAGGTAGTATAGTGGGCATAGGAGACCAAGAACTTGGCTACATTATTGGTTTATTGTGGGTTGGAGCGCAACAGTGAATCTGCTTTGCCTGCACTGAAAAGATTGGGAAATGAGAACCACTGTTCACATGAGCCAAATTGTTCTATGATATTGGTAAAATCTAAAGAGAGATAACATACTAACCAAGAATATGAGTTGTGAGTCAGGAAAACCCCAGTTTAAACTCACCTCAGTAATAAACTGATTAGTTGTCACTAGTCAACTTGTTTTCTTAGTTTGAGTCTCCTGTCTGTAATATGGTGAAAAGAATTCAGGCTCAAATGAGAGGATTACTGAGATAATGTGTGCAGGCTATCTGGAGCACTTGAAATGTGTTATGTAAACATTAAATATTGTTATATGTGACACCTTTAGTCAGTGGCTGTCATTTCTTAGCAAAGTTTTCACAAGGCTAACTAATGATATACAGGGGGGCTGCTGTATCTGTGGATCCCATATCCGTGGATTCAGTTATCCATGAATCAGGTCTGTCCCCTGCAAGCATGCGTGTGCACACGCACACGCACACGCACACGCACACGCACACGCACACTCACCATGAACATGCACCCTCCAGAGGTGAGGGGGGCTGTGGTCCCCTCACCCCAGTAGGGTTGTCTGTCCAGTAGAGGCTGTGGATGTCTCTCCGTGGCCTATGCTGGACTCAGACTGAGCTAGGCAGGCAAAAAAGGGAGGGATTCCTGGGGCCTTCTAATGCCTTATAAGGAATTAAGAATGTCACTTCTGGTTTCATGAAGAAACGGGAAGTTCCTTTTTTTGCCTGCCAAGCTTAGTCTGAGCTCCCCTATGCTCTGGGGGTGGCAGGCGTTTTCCTGTATCCATAGTTTTGTGTAACTGTGGGGGGTTCTGGAACAGAACTGTACTGCTTGTTATAAAAACTGAAGGTTTTTTCTTCTGGAACAGAAGGATGAAAGAATGTGGTCTCTACCACCTTTTTCTCACTGCATTTCTCACTCCTTTTGGGCAGGAGATGAACCTGTCCCTACTCTGTATCTGTGTGTGCAGACGCTTTTTGCCTGGAGCACCTGCCCAGGAATTTGGATTTATTACATGGCCCTTGGTTTCCTTGCATTTTGTGCTTAGGAAGTTTCAGTATGTGGCTCCTAAAAGCTTTCTCACCTTACTTCAGCACTAGCATGGATGGACAGCTCCCATTGCACGGTCAGCTGTTCCTTCTTTAGGAAGTAAACAGATATAGTGCTGAACCAACTCTGGTATACCATGATAGGCTGCAGAATAGGTGGGGTCTGAGTGAAAGTACTAAGCGAACTGCATTTAGGTAGCTTTCAATAATGCAGTTATGGAAAATGTTACTTCTAAATTAGGAGAGGCAGCATGAAACACAGTATACTTTTAATAATGAACCACACTAAGTTAAGGTGTCTTGCTGGAAGAAGCAATTATCTTTGGTGTAAAGGAGGTTAAGACAGTATTTTACAATACATCCTTAATTAATGGTTGGCAGATATCTTAGGATGTATAGAGAGAAAAGAATTATGCCTGACCCCGTGATGGAAAACTTTAAAGACTTCTTATGGCTGACAAGTGGGAAAGTGAAACTGAGCCATATCGCACGTTTACTCATGATTAGGAGAAGCCTTAGTGCGATGGAAAGGGCAGGCTGAGAGAAATCCAACAACACCAGAATGGTCCTAATCCAATGAATGCAGCCCCCCAAAAACACCCGAGAAGGAGGTCCCTCCCTCCCAGCTGCGAGTGTATTGAACCCTGTGGAAAGCGAAAACGTTTTACTCATGAGTAGGCAGACGTGCCTTGGCTTGTGATCAGGCCAGGCAAAGGGGAATGTGATGACACCAGAATGGTCCCGATCTGAAGGAACTGGAGCACAACAAATGCTCCAGAAGGCAGCCTCCCCCTCTCCCCACTAAAAAGGACAAAAAAAGAGGCTTGAACTGGTAAGGGGAATATTTTCTGTTTTGCACTTGTAAAGCCAAGTGGGTCTTTATCTTGATATGCTTGAAATAGAAGAACTTTAAACTGGGCACTGGGGAGGACTGGAAATCTCACTGATTCTTTTTTGGGGGGGGGGTGTTATTGCAGGCAGGCTACAGAGAAAATTCACTTGGTGGAACAGGACTGGCTTCCCCTTATTTAATTATTTCTTTTATTTTAATTTATAATTATTTATTTTAATTTGCTTGATGATGTCACTTCTAGCCATGACATCACTTCTAATAATAGTAATAATAATAATAATAATAATAATAATAATAATAATAATAATAATGGGTCCTGGACAGATTGTCATTCTAAAAAGTGGGTCCTGGTGCTAAAAGTTCGAGAAAAGCTGCAATAAGGTGTTAGTAAGTTGACACAGGTGTGTGAGTGACTCTACAAGTTTTCAAAATCACTAAAATCAGAGTTTGGAGGAATAAGACCATCATGTTATATATCAGTCAATGTGTAATTTCATGCAGAATGCAATGAAACAAACCACATCGAAATATCTGTGTTCTATCAAAAGGTACAGCCAAAAAACCAGTGGGGGCAGGACGATGGTACATCACCATGCCCACCACCCAGGGTGTTGCCCCGCCCACTGTATGGGTTGATGCGCAGGCCTCCCGCACCGGGTGACGTGAATCCTAGTGATGCCACTGCCCTTCCTTCTAGCCCAGGGGTGTCAAACATAAGGCCCGTGGACTGAATGCAATTTATCTGGCACCTGGTTATAAATGGGCTCTCCCAGCTTAATTGGGTTCTCTCATATCTTGAAAATTTGAACAAGATTTGCACATTTTCTCTTCTGTCATTTGCAGCTAATGAATTTTTATGTGAGAACAAAGTGCTTATTCCGGGCATCATCTACTTAATGATGTCACTTCCGGCCCTCAGCAGGCACCATGAATGCTACCTTTGGCCTTCTGTATGAAGCAAGTTTGACACCCCTGTTTTAGCCCCTTGTTTGCAACCAATGCAACTCCCTTTCTGGGCTCTCCAGATTGCACTGTCTTCCTTCCTAGACATGCATGGTCTTCTGTTCTGGGAGCTGCAAAACTCCTGAACTTTTGGTGGCAGCTGTGCTTGGCAAGTCATGCCCTAAGGCAGAGCAGTCAGCTCCCTACTGCTTTTTGGGGATCCCCTTCTCTCTCCCCTCCAGCATCAAGGTAGTGAGTGGGGAAGCTGTGGATTGGGGGCAAAGAATAAAGAAGCAAGCAGGGAGAGAGAAGATGAGCAAGGAGCTGCTGCTTCTGGCACCACCACCATGCACAGTCAGAACTCAGGGTTCTGCAGAAATGGATCTAAAAAGAGTGAGAGGAGAAAGAGAAATGGATGTGCCTGGTGGAGGGACAGCAATTCCAGTCAGCTGGATCCCCCAGCACTGCCCATTGCTGCATATGGCTTCCCCCCCCCCACTTTTCCTCTGCAAACGCTCTCTCCAGCCCTTTGGAACTCCTTTTCTGCTCCTTTTCTCCACCCCTGCTCACTGTCCTCCCAAATTCTCTCTCCAACTCCACAATGGCTAGGGTTCTTTGTCTACTGGAAAGAAACAGGATAAGAAGAGGCAGACAAGAGTTGATGGTGTAGCCACAGCATGTCCCTCACTTTTTCTCAACCCCAGCCCTCTGCAAACCGTGGCAGGCCCGTAGCCAGGATTCTAGAGGTGGGGGGCGGGCGACTATTTTTTCAAGGGGGGCAATGATTTCAGGTATCTATACTGGTGGGCAAAATGAAAGGATAAGTCTGGAGAAACATCAAATACCCGAAACTCCCCCAAATTTCATGAAGAGAAAATAATGTGGTTTTTTTTTTTGAAAGATGCATTCATTATCTGAAAAGCCATGTAACAATAATTTGCATTGAATAAATGCATCTCTGCATGCCATGGAAAATGTATTGCCTACATACGTAGAAATAACATGCAACATATCCTTTCATTTACACACCAGTGCAATACACAGGCTTGCAACCCTGCAAAAGTAAAACATATCACTGGGATGCAGGTAGTATTTACTTGTATTGAAAGTGCCTATTTAACACCTATATAGCACCTACCTAGCACCTATATAATGCCTATCTAGTGCCTATGCAGCACCTATCTAGAGCCTATCTAGCACCTATATAGCGCCTACATAGTGCCTATCTAACACCTATCTAACACCTATATAATGCCTATCTAGTGCCTATGCAACACCTACCTAGCACCTACCTAGCGCCTATATAACATTTGTCGATGACACATTGCTGATGCATTGATACATATTAAAATAAAATTTATTTACTTTACATAAAAGCAAGAGGAAAGATATGCTAGTCAAATACAGTAAGGTCATTGGAACACTAGTTTTTTTTTGCAATATTCATTACTTTTAAAAAGCAAAGTGCAGAAGATTTGAATTATTGAATCTACCTGGTTGAGCTGAATCCTCTCAGCTTTCTGACTCTCCTTAGAACCAGGCGTGGATCCAGTGTCTGTATTTGGGAGGGGGCCATGAGCACTACCTTCAGAGCCCAGGTCAACCAGACAGGTAGACCTGGGCTCTCGACTTGGAGCCCAGGTCTACCAGCTGGGTAGCAGCTGTGTAAAGCAGGGGTGCCCAAACCCTGGCCCTGGGGCCACTTGCGGCCATCAAGGACTCCCAATCCGGCCCTCAGGAAGGTCCCAGTCTCCAATGAGCCTCTGGCCCTCCGGAGACTTGCTGGAGCCCACACTGGCCTGATGCAACTGCTCTCAGCATGATGGCCAACTGTTTGACCTCTTGTGTGAGCTGTGGGACGAGGCTCCCTCCACTGCTTGCTGTTTCACATCTGTGATACAGGAGTAGCAGTGAAGGAAAGGCTGACCTTGCTTTATGCAAGGCCTTTTATAGGCATTGCTATTGCAAGACCTTCTTTCATTCATATAAGTTCCACCTCTAATATATTCATTTATGTAAATTTATTCAAATTTGAAATGTAAATTAATTCCTTTTTTCCCCCTGGCTCCCGATACAGTGTCAAAGAGATGATGTGGCCCTCCTTCCAAAATGTTTGGACACCCCTGTTCTAAAGCATGAGCTTTGGAAGATTTGCAGTGGTTGATCGAGGTACATTCTCCCTCAAATTTTCAAGTTCCAATTTACTCTTATTTGTGACTGTCAAAAAACAAACAAAAAACCTTAGGATTGAAAGAACTACAGAGAAAGGGGTTGGGATGGGATGTAAAATGGGAGTAAAATCTGGTCTGTGTTCTGATGCTGAGATTCACCCACTGCAGCCTGCTCCCCTCTCCCTGCCCTCCCTACCTTGAAATGCCCCCAAACCTCCCTTTCTCTGCAACCAACTTACTGAGATAGATGGAGCCCCTGGGAGCTACTGTGTGTGTGTCGTAACTCTACTTTTTTGTAGCAGTGTCCTAGAAGTGCCTGTTAACAGCAGTGGCCTGGCTTTCACATGATCACGAAGAGCCTTGCCCTGCCAGAACATGAGTTCTGGCAGTGGAAGACCCAGAAAGGATTGGGCTGTTCATAGTTTAATACAGGGTTCTCTCAACTTTTAGATCAGAGGGCTACATCAAATATCTGGCATGGTGTCCAGGGCTGGAAAAATTTTTTTTAAATATAAAATTTAAATAAATACATTAGCAAGCCTAAAGTTTTCAGATGGCCAAAAAATGTCACTTTTGGTTTTTCAGGAAAACCAGGAAGGGAGATTTTTAGACCTTTAGAAGGCATTCTGAGGGGAGGCGCATGGCCTCCCAGGCTCTCAGAACACCCTCCATATGCAATTGGAGCACAGCTCTAGTCATATTCGGTTGAACAGGCCAGAGGCTTCCAGGGGACCAGGGGCTTGCTGTGGGCTGTATAGAGGCTTGTCGCAGGTCACATCTGACCCCTGGGCTGGGATTTGGAGACCCCTGGTTTAACAAGATGGGTAGCCCAATCCTATCTAAATACCTGTGTGGTAATCTAGCAGCACACCGGTGTGGTTTCTGCTGCATCCCATGGGGATTTTCAGCTGCTGGAGGTCTACTCGGGGGTAAGGAGACATTTGTTCCCATGCCCCAGGGTAAGCCCCAGAAACAAGTATTGGGCAACTTGGACCTGCATTAGTGATGGTACTGGCGCAAGTCTGTGTTGCTCTGGGCCAGTGGAATAGGTCCAGGAAGGGGGTTTGGATTTGGTGTGTGCTGCTGCTGAACCCACCTCTCTTCCATGCCTAATCTGCCCATTCCCCACCCCATCTCCTCCCCATCCTCCCCACACCCTGTTCCACCCCCCCACCTCCCCCCACCCCACTTTGGGCTTACCTGCTATGGCAGGCCTCCAGACATTTACCTGCACATGGGAAAGCTCCATCATTCCCACTGGTGTGCCGGCTGATAGTGCTCCTGCAATTGCTTTATGAATGCTTGTAGCTGCTTTGCGGCAGCTTGCTCTGGCAGAACATGTTCACCAGTGCTTCTTTTAGATATGATTGGACTGAAAGCCACCTTAGGTTTAGCTTTTTTGTTCTAAAACATTTTGAAAAGTTCACTAGTGCTGCAATCCTACACGTACATCTAAGAGTTGGTTCCATGAAACTCAGTGAGGCTTACTTCTGCGTACGTATGCGATGGATCAGCGGCATAGCTAATAAGGGTGCAAAGCACTAAGTTTTGCAGGCACCTGAATGTGCAGTGCAAGTGACCCATCCCATCGGGAGCCATTCCAGGCTATGGGAGCAAAATGGAGTCAGAATGCCTCTGTTTTGCTCCCACTGCCTGGAACGGCTCCAAGGGGGAGGGGGCGCTTGCATGGTACATTCAGGCGCCTGCAAAACTTAGTGCTTTGCACCCCCTTCTAACTATACCACTGCATTGGATTGTTCTAGCTGTGTAGAGCATTGGATTGCTCGTGCCTTTCACCTTCAGGAACCTGACTGAGCATATAACCACTGCAAGGGGCCTCTGGCAATTTTCAGTAATTGAAACTGGTGGTTTTGTTTTTTTTTAAACAAATCTCAGCTACTTCTTTCATGCTCGGAGTGTTAACTGCAGCATGCCTCAAGGACGATGCAGACTCTTCACCTTTAGAAACATTCAAGGTTGCCTACTTAAGAAAAAAAATTCCAGGCAGTGAACTTAATGCATCTGGTATGAAAACATTGGTGACTTCTAGTACCATTATTATTATTATTATTATTATTATTATTATTATTAACAGTATTTATATACCGCTTTTCAACTAAAAGTTCACAAAGCGGTTTACAGGGAAAAATGAAATAACTAAATGGCTCCCTGTCCCAAAAGGGCTCACAATCTAAAAAGATGCAAATGAATACCAGCAGACAGCCACTAGAACAGACAGTGCTGGGGTGAGGTGGGCCAGTTACTCTCCCCCTGCTAAAAAAGAGGAGCACCTACTTGAAAAAGTGCCTCTTACCCAATTAGCAGGGGTTTTTATTTGCTCTTATGTTGTGATATTCCCATGGTATGCACTCTTTGCACACCAGAAAGAGAGAGGGCGTAGGGCAAAGTTTTGGAAGGACGGAAGCCTCCCTTTTCTAATGTCGAAAGGAAAGATAAGCTCCAGGGAGGGATTTGTGATTTATTACTACATGAATGCAAGCAACAAATGAATCAAAATTCAAACATTTATAGTGCCCTTAATGCAATCATAAGGCTCAATCCTATCCAACTTTCCAGTGCAACTTCAATGCAGCCCCGTGGTAAGGGAAAAAAATGTTTCTTTACCTTCTGGAGGCCTCCGTGACTGCCCCCTGCCACTAGCTGCGGTGTAGGTCCATTGGCATACATTAGTACAGGAATGTACAGTACAGTATAGCTACAATAGTACAGGAAAGTTGGATAGAATTGGGTCCTTAATCCATTTTATTTTCTGCCTCTAATATGTCCGTGGAATATCATTTCAGCACAGTCTTAACTACCTGTAACACTGGTGCAGCGACTTGGCGCGCTGGCCTAGGCTGTTGCACATGCGCCATAAAGCATGTTTTGTCACCCTAGCAGTTAGTAGCGCTAGTTGAAGGCCTGTGCCATCCTTCCAGTGTTGGAGCAAGAGGAATGTGCAGCTGAGCATGTAGGAGCTGCTCTGAGCAGAGCAGAGACAGGGGAATGGTGGTGGTGGGGGGGCATGAAGAAGGCAGGGGATGGGTAGATCAGGTCCCATGAAGGGGGTGCTGGATTGGCAGTAGCTCTCCACACACACTTCTGCCTAACTCCTGCTGGATTAGTGAATTCTGTACAGCTCTCCTGCTTCTCTTGCACACTTTTTCTCAATCAGGAACTTGCGGAATCTCAGTTACCCAGTTCCATCTCTCTTTCTTCATTGCATGCTTCACTGAAACCATCTGAGCAGAAACTGATAGTTAACCTTTGAAACCGGTCTTGCTATACTAACTTCTCCGTCTCACATGCAGCCAAGCTGGTGGCATATTTACCGCCCAACCTTAACAAAATCCCTTCCACCAATGCAGCTACACTAATGGAGCATGTGCTTTATCCTGCATGGGGATCATTTCAGTGATCTCCTTTTCCTTACCCTGGGGCAAGCCTCTGCCCCAGTGGATCTACTTAGTTCTGAGACAGCTGCTTTGCTAGCAGGGGTCCAAGAGAGTAGGGATCTGGTGCATGCTGATGCCACCGAAATTCACCCCCATTCCTCCTTCCACCAATAATAATAATAATAATACAGGTATTTCTATACCGCCTTTCTTGGTCCTCAGATTTCTCCTTAGACTTTATTCAAGGTGGTTTACATAGGCAGGCAAATTTAAATCCCCGTAGGGATTTTTACAATTTGAAAGAAGGTTCTATCTTTCAAGAAACCACAACATTCAGATGTTTCTTTCTTGATCTGGTCGCACATTCTGGCCTCCATCCTCCCACGCTCAGAGCAGATGGAATAGCTCGGCTCAGCTTGTCAGCTGCTTCAAGGTCGCACGGTGCCGGTGGCCTCGAACTGGCGACCTTCAGATGTGATCTTCAGGCAAATGGAGGCTCAACCCTGTAGACCAACCCTCCTTCCCACATAGAAACTCCCCCTCTTTGCTTTGTTCTGCCCATCCCCACTTTTGCTGCCATTTTCTCTTCACCGCCAGGGGTAGCCAGCAGCGGTAGGCCTCTGGCACCAGCACAGTTTGTATCAGTGGCCCCAAAATGGCTCTGTATGCACTACTGTATAACCATTTTTGACAGCAGAACTATGTACCACTGTCATAAAGGGCAGTACACCCCTAGTTAGGATTGGGTTGTTAGTATACCAATAAATCTTAGTTTTTTTTTTATTAACACACACAGACATATAAACATATAACATACATTTAGGAGTGCTAAATACCATATACCATTACTAATTAATCATACTATATCTCCTAATCTACTTACTCATCTATTTCTACCTCTTATTGATTTATCCATTTATTTATATAATATACAGTAAATTTTCTCTATTGCCCTATACTATATTTTCTAAATATTCACTTTCTACCAAGCGTAAACTAACTTCAATTGCTCATTAATATTAAAACAAAATAATCTAATTACCAAAATTATCACCTCAGCTATTTCAACTCCAATCTAATTTCACTTTTTTTCTTTGACATAGTAACCACATATAAAATAATTCTTCCACACATTTACATTTCCAGCTATATTTTTTAATACATTCTAATTCATATTTATCAATTTCATACATATTCTTTTTTTTTTTTCTTCAAATAAATTTGGGCCATTGTTATTAGCTGAATAATTCCTCCAATTTTCTTTAACCCTCAGATTACCCCTCAGGGTTCTTTTTCTCTCTTACTCTCCATTTTTTCTCCTGTAATATCTTTAATAATTTATCTCTATAGCAGAATCTGATAGATCCACACTTTCTTATATAGGGTGTGTTCATTCTTCCAGTTAACTGGAATATATTTTCTTCTTCTTGTTCCAACAAATTTTGTGATTTGTGCACTCCTGTAACTCTGTCCATCTTATCTTTCTTGATCTCCATCAGCGCCTCTTCTTCATCCTGTTGATTGTCCTGTTGATTTTCCTCCTTGTCCACTTTTTCACTCCCTTGTTTATCTTCTGCTTGTTTCTTCACATCTTCCAATTGTTCCTTACACACATCTGTATGTTGGGAAAGAATCTCCAGATTGGCTTGAATCTGCGAGGACCAACTCAGCTGTTGTTGCTCCATAATAAGCAACGTCTCCGTATTAATCAAGATTTTCTGCATCCACATTTCTGGAACAGAATCCATTTTGCAATTTCTCTCTAGTCCACTAGATGTCCACAATGTATTATTCTCCTTACTTCCACCACGTCACTACTACTCTGCCATCCGCATTCCTTACATACCTCTTGCAGTTAACAGTCCAGTGCAGTTAACGGAGAGAGAAACAAAATGCAAGAAACAGTCTCACCGTCTCTGGTGCAGAGAAAACAAAGCTCTTTCAAATCTAATGAGAATTGTATTTATATCCAATTATGTCCAAGAATAATTCTGGATTTTAGTTCACACCCAAGTTATAGTTGTAATTATAATCCACCACCAATTTATTCCATGACAGAGAAAAAGAGCACTTTCAACCTCCTTAAAAAGTCTCTTGTTAATGCCTCCAGTATATCCAGGGCTTTTAGCCAAATCAGTCAATCAGAGCCGGGACAATATTAACACTTACTTATCTTAAATTTCCAGCTTAAACTTTACACTTCACACTTTTTTTTTCTTCCTCCATATGGCATCTCAGCACAGAGCCAGCAGCTTGATTGCAGATCACTGCATCTCCCCCAATACTGTCACAAATGGTTATATTTATCTGAGAAGGAAGGCCCCCCCCCCTCCGGTTTGGGTTTTCAGTTTCCCAGATACCTGCACCATTGAAGATCTTGCCTCTCCTAACAAAGATCTTCAGGTCCTCTTCAGACCTGCAGTATTTGGGGGAAAACAAACTGCCTCCCAGCTGCTCCTGGGGACATGTCTGTTCGTCCACTGTTGGCTCCTCCTCCTCCAGTATACCAATAAATCTTAGTGTTGCATGAAGTGTTATATGGAATTGGGAGGGATGTTATACAAAATGAGACCTCATGCTAAGCAGTGCATGGACTGTTCAGATTTGTGCCATCTAAATAGCTGGCACAGATCTGAGTAGTGTCATATGAGGCTCCTGTTGGCCGTAAGGGTGGCTGGGGCTTGACACCAGGAAAGATAAAAAATATCCCCTCACCCCAAGGTGACCTCCAGCCACCTCCTAACCTTCGCTGGATACAATGGAGGCCACAGTGGCTTGTCTGTTCCAGCACAGGTTAGGATTGGGCTATTAATGTTATAATAACAAAACAAACATTGTTCAGAGATTTGCAGTATGATATATTTTAACATAATTTTAAATGACTCCCATTTTCTTGTACAAAATTATGGCAGTGATGGAAAAGATTGCATTCCAATTCTTGTGTGTTTTGTAGCTGGTCTGTTGGACCATGCATTTTTGTTAAAGGAAATGGAACCAAAGCAGTTTAAGCATAGTCTCTAAAATTAACTCTAAATTAAACCTATATGCGGATGATCTTGCTTGAATGATCCCCTTACCTATAAGCCAAAAAAAGAAATGTTAGAGATTGTTGACAGTGTTGGTTGACAAGATGTCAATTCGTTCACTTTAGAGATGTGAAGGCTGGGGAAAAACTGGACAATTTTTCCCTAGCCTGCCCTAGAAAATCGGATTTTCCCCCAAGCTATTTTTTTATCCAGTTTTTCTGGTGGGAAAGTTAGGAAGTTTGGGGATATGGAAAAAAGTCACATGAATTTTTTCCTTCCTAGAATAATGAATGATGTTTTTTTAAGACATGACATTACCATCATTACGTAATAGAAGCATATATAACTCAAATCCAAGATGCATTTCTGAACCAAGAAGGGGCCAGTGTAACCAGAGGAACATATACGGCCTTCTTTTCTTGTAGACCTCGAGTTTGAGGTAGAAGGTGCCAGAAGTAAATATTCTGAATATGATGTCCTCCTCCTGATTTAGGGCCCAATTCTGAACAGTGCGCACTGGCTCATCGCTGGTGCGGACTATCACAAACATGCCTGGGTGCTGGAGCTAGTTCAGAGCCAGCTGGCAGTGGGCTAGCGCAGGTGGAAAGCTGGTCGCCCGAACTGCCTGGCGGTGGAGAAGTAGGTGCGGATGTGGGGGGAGCAGGGAGGAGCCATGAGAGGGTGGGGAGGAGGCATGCCGGGGGAGGGAGAGGGGCGGGAGGTGGGTGGGACTGGTGGAGCTCTGGCCCCGTGGCCCTACTTGGAGCTCTCTGATTCTGCCGCAGCTCCAGAGCTGCCATAGAATTGAGTAGCCCCATTGCATGACTACTTCCTTTACTCAGGGAAAGGGCACTAATGTCCCCTTCTCCCAAGGAGGTGGTGGCGGCTGCCCGGGGTGTGCGGGATGCCATGGCAGCTGTTTTCACCGCTGTGGCAGCCTTGCGCTCTGGGCAGCTCAGGATTGGGCTGCTAGACCCTGTGAGCATTTTTGTTCATTCCGGAGATCTCATCTCAAAAGCCTTCAAAAAAGATCTTCAAAAGCCTGGGACACTATTATCCTGCCTGCTGTGGTAGAATGTTAAAGAAAATGAACTAGAAACTGGAAATGGGGCAGGAGAGCCTCTACTGTGGGTAGCAAAGAGATACAGGAAAAATTTGAAGGCTTAGGTGGAATCTGCTTGGTTCCTGGTTCCAGAGGTCCAGGCTAAAGACAGGCCTCACTGCCATTATTGTTTTTGGAGAGTTGGAAAGTTTCAAAGTTGAATTGTTGCTTGTGAAGTGACAGTCATCCAACTGTCACCCCCTGTGTTGCAGGTTCCTTTTCATTGTTCTTTTGTTTTGGATAATTCTGTATGGAGAAGTGACTGTATATAAGTCCAAATGAAAATTTTCCTTTGCTGATACAATATTTCTGGTTTCTGTTTAATAATATAATAATAATAATATACAGTATTTATATACCGCCTTTCTTGGTCTTTATTCAAGACTTTATATAAGACGGTTTACATAGGCAGGCTTATTAAATCCACGCAGGGATTTTTACAAATTGAAAGAAGGTTCTCTCTTTCAAGAACCACCACATTCAAGCTGTTACACTTCGATCTGGTTTAACATTCTGGCCTCCATCCTCCCACGCTCCGAGCAGATGGAACAGCTCAGCTGCAGCTTGCCAGCTGCTTCAAGGTCGCACGGTGCCGGTGGCCTCGAACTGGCGACCTTGTGGATGTTAATCTTCAGGCAAATGGAGGCTCTACCCTCTAGACCAGACCTCCTGCCCAAACTGTTTTAAACCAAACTGTTTTAAACAGACCAAACTGTTTTAAAGTTTGTTTTCTCCTATTCGTTCAACTGGCAAAAAACAAAGCGATATATGATTCAGCAGAATTTGTTGATCGAAACCTATTGATTTTGTTGATCTACACAAGAGATGTTATCATTATTCATAGAGGTGTTTGAAATTTTTTTTTTTTTGGCTGATTTCATAATTTTAAAAAATGAAAAAAGCAGAAGGTAGTGTTAACTGCTTTTATTCTAAGTTCTCATTCCAAGTTATCATTCTGATTAATTTTAAATACTTTTAAAGTATACTAGGTAGATGATATAGTGTCAGCAGATGCCTCCGCTATATTATTTGTAATTGGAAAAGTAATCTATTTAATTTCTAGAAAATATCTTAAACACTAGAATATGGTGCTTTGTGTTTTTATTCAGATATCTTAAACGCCAAAAAGTGTTGTTTTGTGTTTTTATGTGTTTTAAACAAAACAAACACCCCTTTATTTATAGAGAAATAGGAGCCTGTATGAATGTTTCCAGGATCTTGTGTGCAAAACATTGGAAATAATAATTTTGATCTGTCAATCTTTTTTTGTAAGTTATTGTAATTCATAAAAATGTGCATATAGTCATCTTTACCTTTAACAGGTAGGACAATGTCCACTTCCCGAAAGATCATGGTGCTTCTTATGTAAACTTATTATTTGGGTCAAGAAAATATTAAGGGTGGTTCATCAGTGGAGCAGATTGCTGAAGGAGGTTGTGGATTCTTCCTCAGTGTGGATCTTCTAACAGAGGCTTGACAGACATGTGCTGGAGATGCTGTAGGTGGATTTCTTGCCACAGGAGGGGGTTGGACTAGATGACCTTGTGGTTCCCTTCCAACTCTATGATTCTGTGACACATGAAGTTGTGGAACCTGTATAATGTTCATATAATGTTCAGGAGTAACATCCCCTCTGTAATAACTAAGGAATGATTTATGGGTGACAGAGCAAACATGATGAATGCCCCCATTCTCACCTCCCTAGAACCAAATTTTGAAATTAGCTGGATGAAACTCACTGTGGTATCTCTGCACAGCTTTCAGGAGTGCTGGGGCCTTAGGCAAAAGCCTTTCTACCATTCATATGGCCCTGAATTCATAGGAATTCATTATGTAGCATCTGTCTTTTTAAGCACTTTAAGAGATGTGAGAAGCGATGTCTATCCTTTAATCTGCCTGCTTTAGTTAACAAATTTTTACAATATGTTGTTTGAGCCCAGAAGAATGCTAGCTTCTTTAATTTTTCAGTAAGCAGGTATCCTTTGACTTCTAGTATAGCTACTGCTAATTATAGTCTCTCTCACATACACACGTACATACTCTTACATGGTTTACAGGGAAAAGAACAGATTAGGGCACACTTATAGAATACTCCTATTGTTATCATGAATTATCATTGTACTTTGTTCTTTCCCCCCCTGAATAATTGTATTTCAATTCTGTGAGAAGGGCAACTCTCTAAGGTCTTATCCAACCAGGGCTGGAATGTTGGATAGAGTTTGGCCCTGAATTCTTTGCAAATTCATTGAGTGACATAATGAGATGGCTGCATAGGAAGAAAAAAAAGCCTATATGTTCCTCTTTAGAAATTAAATTAGAGCTGATAAAAAAATAATTCACCAATAATGAGACAAAAACTGTCACATCTTGTATCAATTTAGATTTAATATCTGTCTGAACCATCTGTATCTATCTTGGCAGTGAATGACATGTTATAATTGCAGAAAGTTTTTTTTAATAAACAAATCTTACTTAAAAGATCTTATGTATTTTTCCGGAGGTACGCTTACAATATTGACATGGTACACTGAGGAGATCCTGCTATGTGTTGCTCTTGGTAAGTGACCCTTGCCTTTGATCAGGTACAGAATCTCTGCACATGCTGACTTCACTAGTGGGAGCCAGAAACAGAGTTCCTATAAAAAAATGTGTGCAGTAGTTCTGCATAGGTATGTGGGTTTGTATTTCAGTACATGGAGAAATAATTTTTATATGACATGTACAAACTCCACTCCATGACGAATTTCATTTTCCAAATGTTTTATCTCTTCCTCAATAATGGCTTTATAACACTCACACTCCCTCATTCTCTCTCGCTCTTTTCCCTCCCTTGCTCCCCCTTGCTAACCATGAAGGAAAATAAAAAAAGAATCTGTTTTTCTTGAGGCTGCTTAGTCTAAGGAATTTGTTAATGACAGGCCTCAAATTGCTTTGCTGCATAGTTGCAAAGCTGATCAACATACAGTTCTAGCTTTCAGCATTCTCAACTACTGCTGTGTTATGGATGTAGCGTTCTCATTCACACTATGATTATTCCAAATGGAATGGAATTGAAATTATTAATTACCATTTGAAAATGCTATTTCTTATAATTAAGATGTGACATGTAAATTGTGCCTCTCAAGTGTTGACTCGTTTCATCATCATCTAAATACTTGAAAAACAACAACTCAAACCCAAGATCTCATTTGTCCCATAACCGTCCATTTTACCAGCGTGTGCATAGCAATTAGAGAACTTTCATGCCAGTCAGTCAATTTATTAATACGGTCAAAGACCAGTATGAACGAAATATAGCAACATTACCTGTACAAACAAAATTTTAAATTTTTTAACAGTTAAATGCTCATCATGCTAAAAACAGGAAAGCAGGAAAGATGTCCAAGTTTTTTTTTTATTTTTCATACTTACATTATCTTCCCCATGAGACTATTCTGATGCTCACTTTCTGTTTGTTGGCACCAGAACAAAGAAGCAAACCTGATACATATAAGACGCTAAGACCAAGTCCTAACTAACTTTTACATCTACTACAGCAGATTCATACATTTTTCTGGTAAATTGGTATGTAGGTGTGCCTAAGGCCCAAATCCTAGCCAACTTTCCAGCACTCATACAGCTGTGCCAATGGGGCATGCGCCGCATCCTGCAGTTGGGTGGCAATCATGGAGGCTTCCTCAAGGTAAGGAAGTGTTTGTTCCCTTACCTCAGTGCTGGAAAGTTGGTTTGGATTGCACCCTAACAGCTCAATCCTATTCTTCCCCCAGCTGGTGCAGTCGCACCAAAGTGGTCATGCACTTTCGGGGGGGGGGGATTAGAAGGCTCCAGCAGGGAAAGGGGATTAAATCATCTATCCCCTGCATAAGCCTCCTGTTCTGCAATGGGTCTCCTTAGACCTGCACTAGCAATTTCAGTAGTGCAAGTCTGAGAAGAGAAGAGTGTAAGGAGGTTGCAGAAAAGGAGGATATGATTTGGTATTCACCATTGCTGCTGGATCAACCCACTCCTGCACCCTCCCTGCTCCATCATGCCCTGTTTCACCCCCTCCTCATTGCTGCCCACTGCCTTACCTGCTCTGGTGGGTGTAGGCAACTCTGTTAACAAACTGGGAATGATGTGGCCACTCCCAAAATGGCCCCTGACAGAGCTTTCTGCATCCCGTCAGCAGCCATTCTAAGATAGCTGTCATAAATTAGATAGGATTGGGCTGTAAAGCAAATGAAGGATGAATTTACAGGGTAGTCCTCATTATCTGTGGAGGTTCTGTTCCCCAGCAAATGCCAAAATCTGTGGATGTTGGATGTTTTTGATGGAAAATTGAACGTTGTGGTTTTTGGCCCTCAGATCTGTGGGTACCAAACTGACAGATACCAAGTCAACTGTATTTTTTCAGCTTTGTCAGGGATGCCCCAAGTAAATCCTTACATTGGAAACTAAACAGAATGAATCCTAACAGAATTATTCAGCAATCATGAAACTGGAAGTGGGTCACGATAATTACTTTCACTTTCTACAAGCTGTGGGGAGCCCCAGACCCCGGCAGGTGGTCAGTTAGGTTAAAGTAAAGCCCCCTGCCCCCGCAGAGATGTGATCATGAGGATCATGTTGCTGCTTCCCACTGCCCCCACCCTTTTAAGAGAAAGGGGTAGTGGTTCTCAGGTTGGTGGGTTGCAAACCACCAGTCTGAGGACCACTGTGCTAAACTATTTCCTTTGGTGTAAAAAATTTGTAAAACAGATGAAAAATTTATTGCTTGCCTGTTTGCTGACTGGGCAGAGCAGAGTACTTCATTATCCATTCTTCCTCTCCTAAAGCTAAAGTAGGAGATGCAGGTTGGTGGCAGCTTGGTGCTTATTTCAGCTGGGAGAAAAAAAAAACTGTGGCGAATATGATGTAGTTTGAAGTGGACAGAAGTGGTACAGACAGGGTCTTGCAAGAGTCTTTGCAATGTTGCTGCATAGCAGCTTAGCTCTTGTTTTGCCTTACTTTTGGTCAATGAATTCTTATAAGATGTCTAATCAGTTCCAGGTTTGAATTAATATGTCACAGCTGAGCAAAAACGTGTTCAATTTAAATTTTGTATCCTTTGGAGTCAATGAATAAAAGGGAGAAAGTCAATTGATCAATTCCAAATTCTACAATGTGTTGTTTTGTTTGCTTGTTATGATGTTCACAGCCTTGAAGGTTTTCTATTCTCCATTAACTTTGAATAATTTCATTTCATGTCGAGCAGCTTTTCAGCTCTGCATCATCACCATAATCAGTATTTATTGTTTTGTGGAACAAGTTGATGCCATATACCATTTGTCAAGTTTCTGCCTTGCTGGCTCACTCCAGTCTCTAGGCTCCAGTCTCAAATAATTAACACTAGCCTAAAGGGATTGCCACTAAATCCAGCAATTTGTGTGTATGCTGAACTATTGTTTTTCAGAGAAAGTCCTGTGTTCAATTAGCGCTACACAGACAAGGAGCTTTTGAAATTGCATATATTCTTTGTTTCTGCCTCTCCAAATAAATAAACCATTTACCTGATTTTCTCACTTTCAGGACATTATGCACTTGCAACTTTACCTGATAATTGTGGGAGAATAGCCAAATCCGTGGTAGCATAAAAAGAAGATAAAGGCTAGAATCTAAAGTACATGCAATTGTATACTCTGGGTGAGGTTGACTATTTTCTTGAACAACAAATTCTCACCCTCAAAGTATGAAATTCAGAGGAGATTAAGGGCCCAGTCCTATCCAACTTTCCAATCCCAGTGCAGCTGCAATGCAGCCTGGAGGTAAGG
Organism: Tiliqua scincoides; assembly: GCF_035046505.1. Lineage (NCBI taxonomy): Eukaryota > Metazoa > Chordata > Lepidosauria > Squamata > Scincidae > Tiliqua > Tiliqua scincoides. Next base: position 21,380,728 of record NC_089827.1, on the reverse strand, counting down.
GAACAAATGCTTACTTAACTTGAGGAGGCCTCTGTGATTGCCTCCCCCCCACAGGATGCAGCGCATGCCCTATTGGCACTGCTGCACCGGCCCTGGAAAATTGGATAGGATTAGGCCCTTAGAGCCCAAGTATATCCCTCCCACTCCTGCAGCCATGCTGAAAACAGGTATGCTGTATCCAGCGGATGGGGCAGATCTGGAAGCTTTGAAGGGGAAAGGGGAATTATTCCCCGTATCCTTTTGTAAACCTCCCACTCCACAGAGGGTGAAATATGTGCAGTTGCTTACGTGGAAGCTTGTCAGCCCAATCCTATGGGGCCTCTGTGCCACCGGTACATGCATTTCTGTGGCACAGTGTGTTTTATGGCAGTCACAAAGTGTGACCCACCATTCCGTTACCTGGACTGCCATCACAAGTGCCAAGTAGCCAAGGCAATGCATCCCTGGCATCCAGATATGCCCTGGAGCTGGTGAGTTTGTGCAGGAAGTGGGCAGTGGGTGATGGACAGGGGGGTGGGAGGAATGGGGAGTAACAGGGTGGAGACTGGGGTGGGGAGAGATGTGTGTTGAGGCCAAGAAGGGGGCAGTATCAGTGGCGGTAGTGATGCTACTATCCTACCCTCCTTTCCTGGTCTCAGTCCACTTGCACCAGTAGACCCATCAGGGCAGCAGAGTCTTGCCCTGGGGCAAGGGGTCAAACCTTCCTTAGTTGAAGAGGGCTCCGAGAGCCAACACTCCTCTTCAGGATGCAGCACATGCCCTGTTGGGGCAGCTGCATTGGTGGATAGAGACTTAGGTTGGATCAGGCTGTGTGTTGCTTAAAACTACGTCTCATCCTCACTATTACTAATAATAATTTATTAGTTTAGCTAAAGCTTAATGGAAGTGGGAATGTTGTAATGCGTAGAAGCAGTGACTAGATTAAATTTCTGCTTTGTAGGTCTTTTGTTTTGTCCCTGTGTTCTTTTAGAACAGCCTTCCTGAAAGGCTGCCCCTACACCAAATTTCTCATTACTCTTCTAGTTGTCTGATCTCGGAAGCTAAGCAGGGTCAAGCCTGGTTAGTACTTGGATGGGAGACCGCCTGGGAATACCGGGTGCTGTAGGCTTATACCATAGTCTTTCGAGACTGAAGGTTGCCAACCAGTTCTTCTAGTCATGTTATAGTTCTAACTCAATTGGGATGTAAGAAACATGAGCCTTCTTTCTAGTTCTTGTCCATATACAGATTGGCAGGGAAATCCCAATCATGGAATTACCTCCCCTTGGAATTCATAAAAGCTCTTTCCTTGGAGACCTTTAGGTGGGGCTTTACGGCCTTTTTATTCAGGGTGGTGTTTGATAACGGTTGTGATGGACTGGCATTTTAATTAAATACAATTTGTAGCATTTTGGTGCTACTTGAGGAGCAGCTTGAGATGCTGCGTTGGTGTGGCAGAGAAGCCATGGCAAGACTTAGACAACAGAGACAGGTTTCAGAGAGGTTGAAAGTGCTGGAAGCAGGAGCAAGAATGAAATCAAGGGAGAAGTGAAGTGAAGTCTCCCAGCTCCTGACCCAGCTTTTTATTCTCAAAACACATGATATAAGGTTACGTAATAGGGAAATTTCCACAAGGATGCTACCTTGCTTCATACTAGCTGCCTACTAGCTAGTTCTAGCTTAACCACAAACACATTCCTAGATAAGATTCTCCTTCATAACATTCTGCTGCTCACAGGCACAGAGTTCAACGACCCAACATATTTCCAAGGTTGGTTGAGCATGCTCAACTGCGCAGGCGTGCCTGACTGTCCTTGATGCCAAATATGCTAAGACATCTTAGTGCCTGTGTATGTAAATACTACAACAATTTTTAATGTTGTTATGTGATCCATTAGGGTTTTGTTTTGTTTTAATTGTTTTTAATGAGTTATTATTGCTATACATTTTTAATTTTGTAAGCTGCTTTGATTGGGACGGGGCCCTGACCAGGACTGCAGGACCACCTCAGGGGCTCGGTGGCTCGAGGTGGCAATGCCTGCAGTCCAGCTGCCTCACCCCTTCACAGGGTGAAGACCTGGATAAGCTGCACCGCCTGTAATGGGGCCTGGCTTGGAGTCGGGTGCATGCCCAACTTGGGGGACAGATACTATTCTGGTGCCTTCCGAGAGTCCGCCCTCCGCACCACAGGTGCTTTGCTGCCCCTGCATCTGCAGGTCTCTCTTTGCCTCTCCTATAATATACTACTTGGTAATAAAGTGGCCCTTTCTCCCAGCTGAAGTTGTCTCGAGTGTTCATTGGGGTGTGCACAAACAATGAGATCTTGGCAATAATGATCTAGGAAGCAGGATCCATCAGTCTGGCTGGATAGCTATAACCGGAAATATCTGGGAAAGACTTAGTGCATGTGTGAGTTCTCTTATTTCAGCTCTCATACAGTTTTTCCTGAGGTCAAAGCGATATTACAGGACAAAAAAGTGGAAGCCACTTTTTCATTAGTTATCAAAATGGAGTGTAACTTGACCATTCTCTTCCACAGGCCTATCATTTTAGTACTGCACATAAAACTGTTTTTAGCTGGGCTGGTCAGTTCCAACAAGTGTCTTAAAAATGTTAGGTGCAGTTAAGTGCTTGAGGCAAAAATCTTTTCAGATTTACATGTCAGATCTCTGCTGGAATTCTGCTGACCAGGTGGGAAAACCATATAAGTAGAGGAAAGGGGCACATTCAAGCTGAGGTCTGTGAGTATGACACCGAACAAGGCAAAATTATGTCTTTGACATTATCACCGGACAGCCATCATTTGGTTTTGGCCTGATTTACTATTGCTTCTGAGTTCTGTTGCTGCTTGTTGCTAGTTTTGTGCACTGCTGAGTGAATACTAAAGCAGGCAAGACAGTGGTAGAGATGATTGTGCAGATCACGCCACCTCCATTCTATAGTATTTCACAATGTACATTTATGGATGAGCCACATCATTAAGAGGCAATTTTGTGTAATTCATTGTGCTCAGAAAAAGAGAACTAAGAAAAATTATGGTCATTTGCAAATTTCCTAGATGTTAAATTTATATTTCTGCATCATTGCAGCTCTTGATTAAGAATCCTTTTTCTCACTCCATTATCTAAGGGGAAAAAAATAGGTTGTTAAAGTTATACTTGGTAAAGAGAGACAGAAAAACTCTGAAGACATGAAATTTTTCCAGATGTTGGTGTTCTGAGTATTTTGTAATAATATAATATTTATTCATTAAGTACCTAAAAACAGGACTCTGTGCATTCATACAGAAAATTGTGGAGGACAAGTCCTTGTCCACCAGCTTACAATCTAAATAGACAACTGCAGAAGGCAAGGGAAGGAAGGCTGGTGTGTTTGTATGTGTGCAGGGCTGGCCCATCCATGAGGCCAGCTGAAGCAGTCACTTCAAGCGGTTGATTGGAAGGGGCACCCACTGCCGTCTGCTAACTTTCTACACTGATCCTCTTCTTCCCACTCCCTAGATTGGATAAGGAGGTGGGTGACAGAGCAGGCGTGTGTAGGAAAAGTATGTGAGGCCAGATAGAACAGTGGTCTTCAACCTTTTTTGTGCCACGACCTCAATAAATAAAGTATGAAACTGGGGATCCACTACCAATCTCTCCCCTTTTTGGTACCCAGTCCACCCCATCCTGCTTTCGTTGTGGATATGAATAATCAGCTCTTGGACTGGCTCTGTGTGTGTGTGTGTGTGTGTGTGTGTGTGTGAGAGAGAGAGAGAGAGAGAGAGAGAGAAGACCATGGAGAAACAGAGGTGTTATTTTAAAATTATAGCCAATTAGAGAAGGCCTGGGAGGAAAAGAAATATGTCTTGAGGCGTTTGTTAAAGCATGGGAAGGCTTGTAACTGATTAATGGAATGATATTTTAAGTCAAGGTATATTTCAAGTGATGGACATGTCACTTTAATTTTTTTAGGAACCTCTTTGTAATATCTTAGCTACATTATTTTCCTTGTTTCTTTCTTTTTAAATTTCTTTCTGATGCCTTAATTTTGTTCAAGAATATCCTCTTTCGATTCCTACATTCCTTTTTGATGAGATTGCTGATCAGAAAGTGACTTTATGTCAGTTTTGCTTGGTTAATGTTTCATGTAAATGTTTCTTCACCTGATAAAATCTGATATTTTCCACATCAGGGTGAAACATCACTATCAGCATATGATTGATGTGACAGGGCTGATTGCTGTTTAGCACTTCCCGTTTTTGCTGCTATTTCGTGATATTTGAAGGCAAAAAAGCATTTTAGTTTTTCACCCTCTGGCTACGATATATTTGTATACATACAGATTATCAAGTGAGAACTACACTTACCACTTGAATAATGTAATGCAGTGTCCTTCAACCTGCACGTCAGGACCCCAATGGGGTTGCAAAGCCTCATTTAGGCATCCTTTCAACGCCTGTGCAAGAGAGGGCTTGGATCCAATCCAATAGTGGTACAGCTTTATCAAAACTGAGTTCTTGATATAATAGCGCACAGTCTCTTCTCGCCAACTTGCCCCACAACTCCTAAGTTCAGCCCTTCTCAGGCTGCTGCCTTACAGAGTTGTCATGAAGACACATGTGGGGGTCAGGTGGGGGCAGGGTGGGCAGCGATGGGGGCAGCGGGTGGGCAAATCACCCCCACCCACTGGGAGGGGGTTGGATCAGTGGTGGAAATCTTTATTAATCTGAGTATTTATTTGGAATAAACTGTTAAATGCATGGACTATGCTTGTGTGAAGGAAAATGTTCTTATATTAATAATAATAATAATAATAATAATAATAATAATAATCTTTATTTGTATCCCGCCCTTCTCCCTGAAAGGGACCCAAGGCGGCTTACAACATGTAAAAAACAATTTTAAAAAGCATGATTTAAGACAGATAAAATCATATTACAAACACATTAACAGAGGCCATAAAAACAGTAGTCAGAATAAAGTCAGAATAAAAAGAGCATAAAACAGGAAAATCATAGAGGAATCCAGTCTGTCAAAAAGAAACTAAAAGATGTATAAAAGTGTTAAAAAGGCCATGGAATCAGAAGGCTTTTTTAAAGGGCAGGGTCTTCAGGCCTCACCAAAAAGTCTCAAGAGAGGGAGCCATTCTCAAGTCAAGGGGAAGGGAGTTCCACAACGTTGGTGCCACTACTGAGAAGGCCCTATTTCTTGCCGCCGGCCCACAAACCTCCTTGGGCGGTGGCACTTGTAAAAAGGCCTTCTCTGATGACCTGATATTAGTGCTGTTACTAGCAGAGAAATATCTGGTGCATCCTTCTGGGGAGGTGGTCGGTCCCAGATTAAAACTTGAAGGGGAAAAGGTATAGGTGGAATTGAAAAACACAGCTTTTCTATAGAGAATTCTATATTGCAGCCCTCCTGTTGCTGCTTCTCTGTGCTGTTGCAAATGTACCAGGAAGCAAGTTGGACGGCTGAAAACAACACAATACTAAGTCATTTGTGCAATGGGGGAATCTGTGAACTGCTTCTTGTAGGGTTTACTGATATCTACAGTTTCTGTTATTCATGTTAGCAGCAGGAACCTATCCTCTGTGGGTATGGAGAGGAAACCTGAACTGTTTTTCACCAAGAGTAGTTCACAAAGTAGTTTACATAGCAAAACAAAACCATAAATGGTTTTGCTGTTGTAGTAGTGGCAGTACCTGGCTTCACAGGCATATGTTCAGAGATTCATTCTACAGGATTTGAATACTAGTTAGCTATAAAGTTATTTAGTGCATATCCAAAATATAAGATCACTTGCTTTTCTTCCACATGAATGCATTTGAAATGTGCTGTTCCTGCCTTATGAAAAATGGGAACATTAACCATAAAATACTGAATGTGTCCACTTTTATAAGATGTCTGATAAGTCTCTAGCATTATCGATGGGCGATATGCCACATTTGTTGGGGAAAAAGCCAATTGATGATATTGTGCTAAACAAACATAACTGATTCCTCTGTAACGGCGTCAAATTTTTACCAATTAACATTGATTCTGGTCCATGGAGTATCAGCTGTATAGACCAGAAAAAAAGTTAATAGATGTTTATGTGGTCTGCTTAAACAGATGTACTGTCGTGAGTTGGTAGAAGTCTAGAAATGCAAGATTACTCTTGAATAAGTGAGCAGATTCAACTGCCTATTGTCTAGTGAACCGGATCAGGACTTAAAGATACTGTTTTTGTCTACTCACCTGATATACTTGAAGTTTTTATCCCTGAATTTCTAAAGGGGTTGGATCCCTTTTGTTGCTTCCTAGTTAGGTACCAGCCCTTCACTTAGTAAGTTTGATAATCCAGTCCTTTACAGGTTTACTTAGAAGCAAGCTTTACCAAATTCCATGGCACTCTCTAGGAAGTGTGCCATAGGACTGCCATCTGAATCAATATTTCTAGTTAGGATATACATAGTGGGGCCTCAGTATTCACGAGGGATCCGTTTCTCATACAGAAAACCATGGTTAATGAAACCCTTGGTATGGCCCCTTTAAACCCTCCCTATGCTCCTGTTGCTTCCAGAGGGCTTTCTGAAGCCCGCAAAGGTCACATGAGTCCACCTGCATCCTACGGGCTTCAGAATGGCCTTCAGGCTCAAAAGTGTCACTTCAGGTTTTGGCCTGAAATGGCCATTCTGAAGTCTGCAGAGGCTGTGGGTAGATGCCTGCAAGCTTCAGAAAGCCCTTTGGAGGTCACTGGAGCACAGCTCTGGCCGCCTTCAGAGAGTTCAGGATGGGCCAAGTCTGGCACAGGGGTTCGTGTTGAGCCAGATCTGCAGATATAAAATACAGGATAAATAGGCTCAACATGTTGTTATCAAACTTGTAAACAAATGCATTGAATATTTGACCTACATATGCAAGGTTCTGGTAATTTAATGTTTCCTTACATTAAAGATTACAAGGTTTCCAGTAATTTCATGTTTCCTTACATAAAACTAAGGCTTCAATCTTATATGTACTCACTTGGCAGTAGGCTCCATTGGACGTAGTGGGTCTTACTTCAGAGTAAACATGCATAAGATTGCGCTGCAAATCATCTGTAGCATCAGCAGGTTATGGCAGCAGTTCTACTATCCTTTGATTCTACATAGTTGAGGTTGGATGACGGCTCTTTAGGCTGTAGCTGTGCTCCAGTTCAAATGTTTTTCTCATTCACTCTCGAGAGAGTCCTTAACTGCTATCAGTGTGCTATTAGTATTTCCATACATTACTTCAATGATTCTGGCAAATGTTACTTATAAATAAAGCACATTGTCACAGCATAATTCCCTCAATATTAAATAGTTGACAGCAATGGGAATGCGTAATGCATCAGAAGTCCTGTGGTGTCAGAAATATGCAAAAATACTGTCAAAAATAAATATTTAGTGGAGGAGGAATCCATTAGAATTGCTCTCTTCAAAATATTTATAGTTGCAATCTATGCAGTTGATAAGTACTGTAAGCCATTACGTGGTGGAGATATTTCCAGAGGCTTTTAAAGGAGACCTGGTGATACAAACACTGTATAAAATCCACTGCTACGAAGGTGGTTGTCCTGCCTCCCAATCACCCTTTCAGATGTGTTTTTGTGGTTTCCTGTGAGAGACTAATTTAATATGCATTGCATGAAACAATGTTTATTTGCTTGTCACGAAACACCAGATTATCAGTTGTTAGCTACAGTCGGTTCTTGTTATCTACTAGGTTTATGTTCCTGGAAAAACCTACTAGATATTTAATTAGCAGATTCCAAATCATGGAGCCTATGGGAAAAAAGGGGTTAGGTTCCAGGTGATCCCCTTTACCATGCACTTGATGAACTTTATGAACCTGAATCTTAACTTGAAGTCTATGGAGCTGGGGGATAGTGAGGGCTCATCAACATCTTCAAAATCTGATGCTTCTTCCTGTGTGCTGGATATCTCTCAATGCTTTGAAGGTTGTGGCAATGGCAATTTCTCAGTGTTGACTATCCCTCGACTCGGGAGGGGGTTACTTCACCTGTCCTCCTCCTCCATCTGTCTTTTGGCTCCTTCCCTTGACTTGGCCCAGCCCCAGAGCAGCGCTCTGGTAGCCTTCCAGAGACCACTTATTATTGGTCTCTGATCATCGCCAGGGTTGTGAAGGTTCAGCTGGAATCTCTGAGATGGTGCCCAAAATGGTAGGGCAAGTCTGGAAGCGAATACAAATGTGTCCAACAATTCTCCATGGGCCAGTGCTGATGCCCATTTGATGTGGCGCTGGCACAGTATTCACAGATAAGAAGAATAGAGTCACAGATAACGAGAGGTAGGTGGCCTGTAATGTGGGCCTGTAAAGCCCACCTGGTAGGTATTGCCTGGTGGAAGATTATGTGAGTTCTCAACAGGGAACAGCAGTTAAGTGCTTACTCAGGAATTGAATGTGCATTGCCTGTCCTGTTTAGAAGTGTGGGCATTTGCTTATCTCTGGCTGGGGCTGATATTTGTCTGGTAGACCTGCAGCAGGGTCTGTGGAGCCCTTTGGCTGTTTGTGGGGCAGTGGGCTTGAAGTGCTATGCTATCCCCCCCCCCCCCCAGGTAGCAGGTGTTGTGCAGGCTGGATAGACAGGATTTACATGCTTGGTGAACATTCTGAGGTGAGCATGGTCACGGGGTGAACTGAGACCACTCCGATGATACTTGTCTAGGTTGGTGAAGCTGGCTGGCAAGCTCCCCGGCTGGAACATGCAAAGACAACCGTAAGGCTTGTCCTGTGGGAATCTACACTGTCCAGCTGCCATGACCCTTCAGGGCTGGTGGTGATAAGCTCCTTGGGTCTATGACTATAGCTGGGAGTCAGGATGTGAAACCAGTTGTTGACCTGGGAGAAGTAGACGGTTACCGCTGTTTCCCCTGATGTAGTTGTCTGCACACTAAGGGGTGGAGTTAAGTTTTTCTCCCTGCTGCAGGCGTTTGTTTATAATAATAAAGTGATCATTTAACTCAAACCTCTGTTTGGCATGCTTATTTGGTGGGTGGGTAATTAGATTTTATTTATTTATAGTATTTTTACCCCGCCTTGACCCCAAAGGGACCCAAAGCAGCTCTCTGAGTTGCCTTTCAAACATTTGTATCCAGTATCTTTCCTCCTCCTTGTGCATCTGCTGGATGCAGCATGACTGGCTATAATCAGCAATTACTTACTGTAAGCAATTTCAACATAATCTACATAATACATAATTTGTAGTTTTATTTTATGTTTTCACCCACATGAGGCAGACTGTTCCTGACAGTGGGCTGACTGATGCTTTGTGTTCAGGTTCTTACTGAGAATGAAGAGCTCACCTTAATGAGCTCTTCCCTGCTGAAATAAATACATTTGATACTTGAAAGCAATTTCAAGGGGGTGAAAAAAAACCTGTTCTGAGAATAACTGGGAGACATCTGTGTTTCTTGGCATGTGCTTTTAACTTAGTGCTGAATTTGCAAGGGAAAGAAATGAGACCTTGCTGATCTTTTGAGAGCACTTTTAAGCAGATAAGGTAAATAACAGAGGAATAGTTCTCAAAAGGAATTTGGTTTTTTTGTACTGAGCCTGTGAAAACCTCTTCTGCGTATACATTCTGAGAAGACTCATGCTGTCACAGCCAACATGATAAAACTGACATTAGTCTGAAAATAATGGCAACTGTTAAGAGCGTATTCTCAAGAGAACAATTGTTTTTCAAATGAACTCACCAGCAGGCATCCATCAATGGTGTGCAAGTAGTAATTCTGCTGGTGTAATTGTTATATTTGAATAAGTGTCCCTTAGAAGAATGGTTGGAATTCAGAATTTCAGTGCTTCAAGATGGAACACACAGAGCCTTTTCAGTATGAGTACATTCTATCATATGTATTATTGTACTTTGTCATACATAATTTTTTTTTTTTCATTTCCAAAATACTTTTCAGCCATTGAGGTTTGATGAACTGTTGTGATTAAGTAGCAAGGAGGGGCTTAGATTTCAAGTGGTGATGCCACTTACCATGGAAATCCTTTCTTTTCAGAAGTATGCATTTTATTGGTTTGTTTTATTGCTGCCAGTCCTTTGGGCAAATACATTATGGAAAGGTGGGAGATAAATTTATGGGATGGTGTAATGGTTTGGGATGGGAGTTGATCGGAATGTAGTCCAGGACAGCAGAGTCTTTGCCAGATGGATAGTGCCATGTACACTGGTGTTTGTGAGGCTTCTGGAAGTAGCTGTTACCTATTATCATGCTGTTTGATGCAGAAAAGGGCAGCAGGTGCAGTCTGTGATCAATTATCTCACCATGACCAAATTTGCCCAGCATTTCTTCTTCTTCAGTCCTGTGTGCACTAGGATGGGCATTAAAATCTCCTGCTGGAATGTTCTACTCAGTCTGTGAGATCCTATCTAGTGTGTCTTGAAGCTGGTTGTAGAAAGTCATCCTTGGCTGAATCCGGGCTGGTCTTGGCTGGGGTGTAGATGGACAGGATATGGGTCTTGACTGTACCATTAACAGTGAGGACTGCCAGATGGTCTGATACTGTTTGGAAAGCAGTTACACTTCTGGCACTCCATCTTTTCACAGTAAAGGCAATACCAGTTGCTCGTTCTCGCAACCAAAGTAGAATAGCATCATTGTTTCATCGATTGTTGGTGGGTGGATGGTCAGTGTCCCAGATCCAGTGAGGTGTAGTTCAGATACTGCAGTGATCGAGATTTTGCACTTCCACAATTCCCTGGTGATGATTTCCTTTTGTCCGACATGGTGTCCAGTTTGCACATTCCATGCAGCAATATCAGCATATGCTTTCATGTACTACAGTCCATGAAAGCGTATGCTGAACTTCATCGGATGCATCTGTTGAAGTGGACTATAATCCATGAAAGCATAAACTAGTCTGTAAATGGTGCAAGACGATTTATTGTTTTTTTTTTTTTGCTGCAGACAAACATGGCTACCCCCTCCAAATGTTGTTTCCTTGGTCTTTACAGTGGGCCTTCCATGTCCATGGATTTGGAACCCCCAGATTTCATCATCTGTGGGTTCTGAACCCATGGATGAACCCACTGAAGAGCTCCCAGGCACAACTAGAACATTGTTCTGGTTGTGTCTGAAAGGCTTTCTGAGGCTTCTGTGAGCCTCAATGGTCTGGATGCAACTGGAATGAGGTTCTGGTCATGTTTGGAGCTCCTGTGGGTGGGAACCCACAGATTCAATTTTCTGCGGGTTTCAGTATCTGCAGGGAGTCTGGGAACAGATCCCATGTGGATACTGAGGGCCAACCTGTATTTGAAATAAAGGATTAGTCTTATGGCATCTTAAAAGCTAAGGTTGCAAACAATTCTGTACACAGCTTCCTGGGAGTAAGCCCCATTGAACATAAAGGGACTTACAGCACAGTCCGACAATTGTCTACTCAAAATAATCCCATTATATTCAATGACACTTACCCTCAGGAAAGTGTGCATAGGACTGTGGCTTTAATTCTGAATAGACAAGCATAGGATTCCACTGTAACAAATATATTGCAGCCTAAATACTTTTTGGGTGCAGCAAAAGAAAAAGTTGCTACTCAACTAAAATGAAGATTTTAAAAATGAAATACAGTGTGGTATGAAAGGGATAATATGTATTACTTTTCTCAGTTGTATGCAGATAATAATTACAGTAATTATAGAAATGCTAATGTTTGTACCTTGGCTCAACGATCTCCGACACTCTTTCTCTCGATACCGAGCTAAACAGACGCATCGGTAAAGCAGCTACCACATTTTCCAGACTCGCAAAGAGAGTCTGGTCCAACAAGAAGCTGACGGAACATACCAAGATCCAGGTCTACAGAGCTTGCATCTTGAGTACACTTCTGTACTGCAGCGAGTCATGGACTCTTTGCACACAACAGAAGAAGCTGAACGCTTTCCACATGCGCTGCCTCTGACGCATACTCGGTATCACCTGGCAGGACAAAGTTCCAAACAACACAGTCCTGGAACGAGCTGGAATCCCCACCATGTATACACTGCTGAAACAGAGACGCCTGCATTGGCTTGGTCATGTTGTGAGAATGGATGATGGTTGGATCCCAAAGGATGTCCTCTATGGAGAACTTGTGCAGGGAAAGCGCCCTATGGGTGGACCACAGCTGTGCTACAAGGATATCTGCAAGAGGGATCTGAAAGCCTTTGGAAAGAACCTCAACAGATGGGAAACCTTGGCCTCTGAGCATTCTGCTTGGAGGCAGGCTGTGCAGCATGGCCTTTCCCAGTTTAAAGAGACACTTTGCCAACGGACTGAGGCAAAGAGGCAAAGAAGGAAGGCCCATAGCCAGGGAGACAGACGAGGGACACACTTCCTCCCAGTGTGGAAGGGATTTTCATTCCCGAATTGGCCTTTTCAGCCACACTAGACGCTGCGCCAGAACCACCATTCATAGCACGATACCATAGTCAGGTTGCCAACAATTATAGACATGCTAATGTAACACTAATGGGTTGTTATTTTGACCTCACATCATAAGGTGTTATGCATATCATTTACATAATATTTTTGCATATCATTTATATATTAATGACTAGAATCATGCAGTGCTTGAGTGCTTAAGTAAAAAGCTTGCAAGAGATAATGTTGGTTTGATCTGTTAATGCAGCCATGTTCCAAACATGAATTTGCGCATGTGTCCTGAAAGCCACATTATAGCTCAGGCACAGTTGAAGTTCATATCCAAATGTCTCAATATGCGTTTCAGTGTTCCAGGGAAACATGTCATGCCTTTGGGTACATTTGTGCTGGTGAGGAAAACAGTATTGTGGGTTGGAACCCATGACTATCTTGTGGTCGTTGCGTAGTAATCTGTGTTGCCGTTGTCCACCTCTTCGTTACAGATAGAAGAAAGAGGGGAATATTCCATAATACTAATTCTTCCCACTTTCCCTGAAGCTTTATATCATCCACTTATTCATTGCTCACCAGATTGATGACTTTAGCAGAGTTCAAACTTTCCTTCTCTCCATTTATAGTACAAAGAACCTGTGGTCTTGTGTGGGTGACAGGTCAGTTCATTGAATCATTCTGTGATGAAATATACAACTTCCATCTGTTTTAGAATTTCCCATGCTTCAGTACATTATGGGACACTACGCTGAAGATCCATGCTGAGGCAGCAGCGATTGATGGAGGTAGAACTAGAGATGCTGCACATTTAACAACACTTGATAACTGTTTGGCAGCCAGTTGTAGGGATTTTTCTTTCACTGTAGCAGCGTGAACTTTACTTTGAGACTTGCTGCAGCTGATGTAATGTCCTTTGTCTGTCTGACATGGAGCCCTCATTAAAAAGAAAGATCTGTGTAATATTGGATGCCGTCTTTTCTTTGAATCTAGTGGGGGCCATCCAGAGCACCTGCTTCACATACAGAGTGTCTTAGCCCCAGTCCCTGGCATCTCCAAGGAAGGCAGGGAAAGACCCTCCCTGCAGAACTGCTGCTAACCAGCGTGGACAACGCTGACCTAGATGGACCAGTGATCAGTATGAAAAAACTTCATACGTTCCCCAGTGTTGTGATGTACAGCTGTACCACAGCAGGAGCAAGAATGGCTGCTGTTATATGGAGGCAGAAGACAGCACTTCTTGTTCCTTTCTGCTAATGCTGAGACCTTCAAGTTCAGTCAGATAAGCTCTTGTGTCTGCACTGATTTGTTTCATTCATGCAAAGGTATCTTTTGATTTATATTTCAGCTTGGCAAATTCTGTGCTTCATAACAGAGTTATTCATGGCAGATCTTCATGGACAAATTACCCTGCCAAGTGGAAATGTTCCATGCTTCGCCTATACAGTGGGTCCTCTGTATCCACTGATTCAGAACTCACGGATTTCATCATCTGCGGGTTCTGAACCCATGGCTGGACCCCACTGAAGACCTCCCAGAAGCAACCAGAACCTTGTTCCGGTTGCATCTAGGAGGCTTTGAGGCCCACAGAGACTGTGCACAGTTGCATGAGGCCTATGTGGTTCTCAGAATGCCACCCAGAAGCTTTTAAAGTGAACTTCCGGTTTTTGCCAAAAACCAGAAGTTCACTTTAAAAATCTTTGGGCAGCATTCTGAGGCCCACAGAGGCTGTGTGAGGCCTCTGTGGGCCTCGAAAGAGCTCCAGACATTACCGGAACTTTATTCTGGTTGTGTTCGGAGTATCCAGGTGGTCCAATCTGCGGGTTCAAACATCCACAAATTTGGGTATCCGTGGGGGTTCCAGGAACAGAACCCCCGAGGATAAGGGTCGCCCGGTACTTAAATACAGGGGTTCTAGGGGAAAAAAAGAAAAATGTTGGAAATGAGTGACATGCAAATTGCCAAACATGGGGTTTTGTCAGTGTGCTGTTCCATGACTGGTGTATGCAGTGGTGTTGTCATGAATGTTCAGGAGTGGCTCTTACTATGGGTGACTCATATTAACTCTTCCAAATATGTAGTTGTTGTTTACTTCTCAACTTTGCTGCTGAGAGCGTAAAATCCCAAGTGTATTATACTGGTGTGTCCACTGGCTTGGGCAGGCCAAATGGTTGCCCAACCCATGATGTGGAGACGCTGCTTTCTTGTCTCTAAAAGGAACTTAATAAAAGAACATTTTACAGCAGCACGTTCTGTTTGTGTGCTTATATGCAATTTGGAGGTTACACAATATGATTTGTAAGATATACTTTTTTTTTTTCCTTCTGAAGCACTCCAGGAAAACTGACCTGTTTTTCAATTTGTGAAGATATATGAGCAGTCTTGAATTCAGTAGAATTTGCATGTCATTATGAATAAGAAGCACAGTTCTGCTGCAAATGACGAAACCTCTCCTGCAGAGGTCCATTTTCTCCTACTCATTGGCATGGAATATTTTATCTTATCAGAAAGATTCCAGAAGTACAGTGTTGGTACTCAAATGTTCTTCCCTCCCTCTTTCCTCTGCCACCATAAGGAAAATGCATGTGGCAGGTATATGTGTGCACATACAGGGCCTAGAACAGGGGGGTAAAGGGGGTAATTTGTAACCGGGCCCAGGGTCAGAAAGGGGGTCCAGGAGCCCAAGGACAGGGCCCAGAAATTTCCTGTAATCTTACATTTTCCAATCTCACCCAGACTCACTGCCCACATGGCACATGGCAGCAAGTACTGCCAGAAGCCACATGCACCAGGCCCAGGAATGCATACGCTTCTTAACAGTGTCACACCTGGGAGGAAGGTGGCCTGCTCTTTGGCTTGTGGATCTGCTTGCCATGAAGAAGTGGATGGGAGCTGTGGGGCTGCGGCTACTACAGAAGGCTGCCCAGCCCATTGCCCCCTTGTCTGTTTCATCCCCTCCCTCTTTGGGAAGGGGCCCCAAAGAAACTTTGTACCTCCTGATAGGACTCCTCTTAGAGGCCCTGTGCACATATGTACATTCAGGCACAAAGACATAAATGCGTGAGGGTGGATGGCCATTGATGACAGTGTAAACAGGTTATGTGAACGTGTTGCATATATCTGCTTGTTTCTTATCTTGGTGGATGTGCACTTTGTTATCTTGCATGATTTGCTCTTGTTCGGGTACCTGCTGTTAATGAGAAACTGGATGATGTTATGTAGCCAGAGCCAGTCTTCTAATCCATGCAAACAATTTCCCTGAAGCGACAGTGTATGAAGGGCCAGCGCAGTAAACCTTCAGATTGATTTAGCTTCAGCGGGACTACACACATGCCTAAGATTAAACAGTTGTATAAATGTTTTTAGCTCTGAGGCTCCCATTGCTTAGCTCTGTGCAAACAGTGTCCTTTCAAAACAGCAAATCAGTGTTTTGAATGGTATAATGCATAGTTATTTGGACCTGCTGGGTCTCCCGTCTTTTTCTTATATAGTGGAAAGAAGTGATAACTGCTTATTTTAAATGAGGATGCTCTGGAAGGCAGGGGGTTCTGAAAACCATTTATGCTGAGTTGTTTTTGTAAAAAAGGAATACATTAGTTTCTCAAATCAGCTATCCCTAAATGAAAAACAGTTTGTTGCTGAAAAAAAAAAGTCAGATTGTGATTTGAGCAAATGCCAGTCACTTCCTATTTGTCTTGTTCTAAATTTGCAAAAGAGCTATAGAACAAAAGATACACACAGAACAATTTCTCATCTCCACTGGCTGCCTCTCACTGATTGGTCAGAGGTTTATTTAAAGTTGAAACTGCACAGATGGGTAACGGTTTGAGAGCACAGATGGAATTCAAAAAACAGCTAGTTCACTGGCAGAGCTGCTCTATCTAATGGGAAGGAGTTGATAAGACAAATGTGGAAACAGATAGTGCTGGAGACAAAATATTGACATCCAACTGGTTGCTACAGAGTATACTTTTTTTTTGGCAAATAAACCTGGAGAGTAAACATTATAAAATTAGCAACCTCCGTGCCATTGTGTTCCATAACAACAGTCTCCTAAATTCCATGGGGGCAAATACATTCAATTTTTTTCTCATAAGAAAAGAAAGAACTCTTTAAAATGTGTGCAATTTAGTTTGGAGATTTATGCAGTAAATGTGTTTGCCTGGATGCAGGAGAGCTGAAATTCAACATGAATGATTATAGTTAAACATAGATGACATTATTAAACTAAGGCTCTCATCTTGTTGAAGAAAAGAATTCATTCCATAAATTGTTTTACTACTACTTTTTCTTTCAGAGCTCCGATTCCTGTGTGATTAGTAGTCATTCAGCAGGTGAACCTACCCAGCATGCGGATGCAGTGATCAAGGGTCAACTGCTGAATCTTGCTTGCTTTGCAGTTGTTAAAAGCAAATTGTTAAAGGCAAAAGGTTAAAGAACCTGACAGGTGGTTTTTTTGTTTTTGTTTTTTTAAAGAAAATTATAATCCATATTAATTCTCTTGCTGGTTGAGAAGCAAGATTGTCTCCTAATTTGTATTGGCTATGAATAACTCTAGAAACTATCCTTAATTTCGAACTTTGTTAAAATAAAGATGTCTCTGCTCACACCACAATAAACTTTGGGATTAACAGTGAGGCCACCTCCCTTGTAGTGGTCTTTGCATGTATACCTACTACAATTTTGGCACATTGGGGAGAGGGGCAGAATGCATGAGAAGGAGTTACAGCTGCATAGCTAAATGAGTTTCTTTCTTGCTCATCCGCGTAAGAACAAATAATATGGCTGTGCACAATTATGAGCAGATCATTTCAGGCTACGAGGCTCTGTGCAGGAGAGTGAAGGACCTGGGGGCCCATGTAGTATTATCATCTGTCCTCCCATAACAGGCAGAGGACTTCAGAGGGATAGAAAATACTCCAGGTGAACGACTGGCTATGTCAGTTGGGTTGTTAGGAGAGATTTTGCTTCCAGGACCATGGACAGTGCTTCCTGGATAAACAGCTGCATCTCACCAGGTTGGGGAAGGATTCACCAGGTTTCAGTGGAAGCATGGTGAACCTGGTCAGGAGGGCTTTAAACAGAAGGCTGAGGGAATTTAAGAAATCAGCATGAAGCTTAATTCACAAGTAAGTGCTCTGGGTGGACAACCTAACAACCCAACTAACAACCTAACAACCCAACTGACATAGCCAGTCGTTCACCTGGAGTATTTTCTATCCCTCTGAAGTCCTCTGCCTGTTATGGGAAAACAGAGGAGAATACTACATGGGCCCTAGGTCCTTCACTTTCCTGCCCAGAGCCTTGTAGCCTGAAATGATCTGCTCATAATTGTGCATAGCAATATTATACAATATACACAAAAGGTACTCGTCAATGGTTTTGCATCAACCTGGAGGACTATTTCGAGTGGAATGCTCCAGGGCTCTGCCTTGGGCCTGGTTCTCTTTAACATCTTCATCAATGACTAGAGGTGTTTGTTTCTAATGAATAAGATAGGTTTACATCCTAAGTCTTACTGAACACAATGGGCTTACTTCTGGGAAAAGTAACAAACACAACAGAAGACAGTAGAAGCTTTCAAGAAGAGCTAGACAAAATGGAATACTGAGCTGAAATGAATACGATGAAGTTCATCAGGGACAAATGCAAGGTTCTGCATTTGGGGTGCGTGGACAAAAATAACCAATACAAATATAAAAAAAATAACCAAAGACACAGCTATAGAATGGGAGATACCTGGCTTGGCAACAGAACATGTGGGAGGGATCTTGAAGTTGCAGTGGATCACAAGATGAACATGAGTCAGCAGTGTGGTGTGGCTACAAAGGAAGTGAATGCCATTTTAGTCTGCATTAGTAGAATTGTCACCTCCAAGTTGTGAGAGGTTGTGGTTCAGTTTAAATCCACATTGGTCAGACCTCACTTAGAATACTGTGGCCAGTTATGGGCACCTCACTTTAAGAAAGATGCAGCCAAACTGGAACCGGTTCAGAGAAGAGCAGCAAGGATGATCAGAGGGCTGGAGAACAAGCCCTACGAGGAAAGGTTGACGAAACTTGGTATGTTTAGCCTGGAGAAGAGAAGACTGAGAGGGGATATGAGAGTGCTCTTCAAATACCTGAAGGGCTGTCATGTGCAAGAAGGAACAGTTTTGTTTTCAACTGCCTCTGAGAGTAGAACTAGATCCAAGGGGTACAAACTGTAAGAGATGAGATTCTGGCTGGATATGATCCTATAATTGGGCTGATTATGATCCTATAATTGGGCTGCCTGTCATGTATTCCTAAGTAGGAATATTGCATAGTATTTCAATTCTGACACAGCATTAAGAAAAGGGGAAAAGTGGCAATAATGTGGGAGGGAATCTGAATGGGAAAATCTCACTCATTGACAATTTACATGTCAGTAAGAGATTGCTGTTGTCTCTTCTTGCATTGAGACACAGAAAAGAATTATTGAGCATGAAATTATTCTTTAACTGCTTGGAATTTCAAGAGAAGATTATCTGTTTTGTGAAGACAAAGGGGAATTAGCCAAAGTACTCAAGTACATGCAGCATATAATAAAGATCAGATATTATGGTGAAATATTTAATTAACATTTTTTTGTATGAATACAGACAGTAGACACTAGAGAATTTGCACTGTAAAGGTCAGGTATTCAATAGAATATCTATCTTTAGCACTGTTCAACCCCTTAAAAATAGATTTTTCTGTCTGTTTCCGAAGCACCCAGCTAAGGTTTATGATGGCTTCTGTGGCATGGAAACAACTGCATTTTTTGTTATTTTTTTTTTACTGAATCATGACCAACATCCTGTACTTATCAAAGCTTTTACATCTTTCTTCTTGGCCTGATTCTCAGCAGACAACAGATAGATGGGTATAGCTATTTAAATTTTGCAGAATAAATGGTATTTCATATCATTCTGAAGCTGTGATGCTTTGAAACATCCAGTGAGGATTTCTGGATTTCTAATACACAGTGCATATGAAATTCTAATACAAAATTAGGGTTTTTTTTTGTTTTTTGTTTTACTATTCAGTAAAGTAATATACACATTTGCCTCTAGGAAATTCAGTTCCATTATATATAAGTATGAACAAATGAGCAAGGCACTGTTGAAGGTGTTCCTCATGAGAAGTTCCTCTGAGGAAAGGCATATGGGCTAAAATGGATTATGAGCATCTCTTGTGCAAGATCCATTGAGGGGGATATGACTTTTCACTAGTATTCTCAAATGAGAATGCAAATTGTGTGTGTGTGTGTGCGTGTGTGTGTGTGTATGTGTGTGTGTGTGTGTGTGAGAGAGAGAGAGAGAGAGAGATTTTATGAACTGCTGTTTTGTAACCTAAAAATAGTTCAATAACAAGCACTTAAATTAGCATTTTGTTACTAGGCATATAACAGAAAGCATAATTTGCTAAATAAAGTCATTGCATATTCCTTAACAGAGGCTAACATGAATTTTTTTTCCTCTCTGTTTGGAATACTATATAATATTTTAAAAGCATTCCCTACTCTCAGCTTATCATGCCACACATGGCTCTGTTTGTTGCTTTTAATTAGAGTGCCCTGCATACACATGACAAGTAGAGACGAATGACAATTAGTAGAGGCCGGCTTAGTGGGGTTTTCGTCTCATGTAACCATGACACTCTCAGCATAGAATAATCCTCCTGCATGCTAGTGCAGATCGCTTGTTGAACACGCTGTCAGTTGTGACAAATAGATGAGAATGTTTTGAAGCTCACAAATTTCCTTTGGATTAGTCAGATGAGAACACGAAGTTTAGCTTTGTTTCTGATTTGAGACCAAGTTCTCAGTAGCGAAAGGCCAGCACATCACACCATAGTCATCGAGTCTCTCTTATGAGCTACTTTCCGGCAACATGTATGAGCAAGATAGTTAATTTCATGCTTCAAAAAACATTCCAAGTTGAACTGAACATCATCTTCAGCATTTAGTTTGTCAGCTGTTTGGCTATGTAGAAAGATATGTTATAAGGTGGCATGGAGAAATTAAGTATAGGGTATCTACCAGCCCTGATGGCTCATTGTTGTAAAATAGCAATAATCAGGTATTGGTTTTCCTGTTTGGAATGAAAAAAGTGCAACATGAAAGATGTCCAGATGAAATAATAAAACATATAATCTTGCAATGTTGAAAATTTGAGTCTGAAATCATTTTCATTTATTTTGAACTTGTTTGTATTTTATTGACGGAATCCAGAACCGTTTGTGGATTCTTATGGGTACATGACTTCCTGTGTATATGGACATCATTTATTGCAATGGAGGGAGCCAATCTGCACAGAGAAACAATTGCACATAAAGCTCAGGTTTCTCGGCTGAAATCAATTGGAAAGTCCACAAACCTTGTACATGTATTTGATTTTTTACTTCCATTAGCAACTGCTAACTCTGAGCCTATATTCTATCCAGGGTTTTCTTACCTGATGCTATCCTGTTCCAGAGTTATCTTCACTACTCCAGTTCTGTGTAGGATTGATGTCATGCTACATATTTTGGCGGACGGCCTTTTGATTCTCTGAGCATGCTTATATCACTGTTTCCATGAAGAATAATTTAGACACTTGTGATTAAGATGCCACAATGCAGTGATTGGAATTTAGAGAGGGAAAGAGAAATCTGATTTGTTGAAACTAAGGGCCCAGTTCTTTGGGTCTTCAGCGCTGGCACTGAACTCCAGTGCCAATGCTAGGTGTCCTGAATGTGCTATAAGGCACACTTATGGCACAGGGGGAGGAAGAAGCGCCGGCGTTGAGCCAGTGTCATTAGGCAGTGTACCTCAGTGCTGCGTGGCCAGCTGGTGCTCTTCCAGTATCAACCAGTTGTGAGTATTTTCGGGGTGGGGGGATGCAGGAAGTGGGTGGAACAGGGCAAGGGAGAATGGGGCCTGGAATGGGGACGGAGATGGCTCTGCCACCATTTCGTATTCTTCCTCCTGGCCTAGGCAATCCGACACAGACCTCCTCAGCTCTGTACCTGCTCAAACGTGGGTGCAGAGCTGAGGAGACCCATTGCTGCTGGCTGCTGGCTGCAGTCTACTTAGGGTAAGGCAGCAAATGCTTCCTTCCCCTGAGGAGACCTCTGGTGGTGTCCTGACACCCACAGGATCTAGCAGTCGCCACTGTGATACTCCTGAGCTGTGGGTGCCAGGAACCATAGGATTCCTGTGTGACTCTCTTCAAAACTTTCTGCTAATACTTTTGAAACATTTTATAAAGTTGTTTAATACTATGAGGGTAAAAGCTCAATCAAGACTTGGGACAGCAGAAGCAACTGTGCTGAAATCTTTAACCAATTAAGTTTCCTTCACTTATGGTAAGACTGAGGAGGAAGGGAGAGCTGGCAGACCAAAATGCATGAATTCATGAAGTGAGAGCATGTTCCAGAGACTGGGCCAGATTGGAACCATTCTCATGCTGATGTTTGCCTGGTTGACATCACTTCTCACTTGGAGAACCAGGCCAGAACTGCTTTGAGTTTGGCAGTTCTCCTTTCCATGTCTTGCCAGATCAGAATGTTGGAAGAAGAGTGAATGGCAGGCAGGACTTGGTTTGGCAAAGTCTCCATCCACCTGCTCTTCTACTGGGGGGGAATTGGGGGAGGAGGATGGCTTTGCCAAGTCAAAATGTCACAAGGGGGAGAGAGAGCAGGGGTTTTTCCATGGTTGTCCAGCTGGCAGGGTTTCTGCAATATTCCAAATAACAAAAGGCTGCAAATGTCTCTTATTTCTGTTCTTGTGGACCAGCAAAGGAATACCATTTTTTGTTTAGCTGTTATTTCTGAAATGGTAGTTGGACAGGACAGGATAATAAAGTGTTCCTTGATAGCTAAGGAATCTTTCTGTCCTTCTCTGGAAAGTTAACAGCCTTCAGCGCTAAGGGAAGAGGCAAGAAACAGTGTTTCTCAAACTGTGGGTCAGGACCCATTAGGTGGGTCATGAACCAATTTCAGGTGGGTCCCCATTCATTTCAATATTTTATTTTTAAGATGTTAGACTTGATGCTGCCATGGTATGTGACTACATTTGAGGAAGTGTTGCAGACCTGTACTTTTAACAAGCTACTATGTATATTCTTTTAACAATGATAGTAAATGGGACTTACTCCAGGGTAAGTGTAGGAAGGATTGCAGCCTAGGACTGTTAAAATTTTTCCTGCCTGATGACGTCACTAACATAAGAACATAAGAACAGCCCCACTGGATCAGGCCATAGGCCCATCTAGTCCAGCTTCCTGTATCTCACAGCGGCCCACCAAATGCCCCAGGGAGCACACCAGATAACAAGAGACCTCATCCTGGTGCCCTCCCCTACATCTGGCATTCTGACTTAACCCATTTCTAAAATCAGGAGGTTGCGCGTACCCCAAAATGGATTTTTCCTCCAGAAACTTGTCCAATCCCCTTTTAAAGGCATCTAGGCTAGACGCCAGCACCACATCCTGTGGCAAGGAGTTCCACAGACCGACCACACGCTGAGTAAAGAAATATTTTCTTTTGTCTGTCCTAACCCGCCCAACACTCAATTTTAGTGGATGTCCCCTGGTTCTGGTATTATGTGAGAGTGTAAAGAGCATCTCCCTATCCACTCTGTCCATTCCCTGCATAATTCTGTATGTCTCAATCATGTCCCCCCTCAAGCGTCTCTTTTCTAGGCTGAAGAGGCCCAAACGCCGTAGGCTTTCCTCATAAGGAAGGTGCCCCAACCCCGTAATCAACTTAGTCGCTCTCTTTTGCACCTTTTCCATTTCCACTATGTCTTTTTTGAGATGCGGCAACCAGAACTGGACACAATACTCCAGGTGTGGCCTTACCATAGATTTGTACAATGGCATTATAATACTAGCCGTTTTGTTCTCAATACCCTTCCTAATGATCCCAAGCATAGAATTGGCCTTCTTCACTGCCGCCGCACATTGGGTCGACACTTTCATCGACCTGTCCACTACCACCCCAAGATCTCTCTCCTGATCTGTCACAGACAGCTCAGAACCCATCAGCCTATATCTAAAGCTTTGATTTTTTGCCCCAATGTGCATGACTTTACACTTACTGACATTGAAGCGCATCTGCCATTTTGCTGCCCATTCTGCCAGTCTGGAGAGATCCTTCTGGAGCTCCTCACAATCACTTCTGGTCTTCACCACTCGGAAAAGTTTGGTGTCATCTGCAAACTTAGCCACTTCACTGCTCAACCCTGTCTCCAGGTCATTTATGAAGAGGTTGAAAAGCACCGGTCCCAGGACAGATCCTTGGGGCATACCGCTTTTCACCTCTCTCCATTGTGAAAATTGCCCATTGACACCCACTCTCTGCTTCCTGGCCTCCAACCAGTTCTCAATCCACGAGAGGACCTGTCCTCTAATTCCCTGACTGTGGAGTTTTTTCAGTAGCCTTTGGTGAGGGACCGTGTCAAACGCCTTCTGAAAGTCCAGATATATAATGTCCATGGGTTCTCCCGCATCCACATGCCTGTTGACCTTTTTAAAGAATTCTATAAGGTTCGTGAGGCAAGACTTACCCTTACAGAAGCCATGCTGACTCTCCCTCAGCAAGGCCTGTTCGTCTATGTGTTTTGAGATCCTATCTTTGATGAGGCATTCCACCATCTTACCCGGTATGGATGTTAGGCTGACCGGCCTATAGTTTCCCGGGTCCCCCCTCTTTCCCTTTTTAAAAATAGGCGTGGCATTTGCTATCCTCCAATCTTCTGGCACCGTAGCCGTTTTGAGGAACAAGTTGCATACCTTAGTCAAGAGATCTGCAACTTCATTCTTCAATTCCTTAATAACCCTTGGGTGGATGCCATCAGGGCCCGGTGACTTATTGATCTTTAATTTATCAATGAGGTCTGAAACATCTTCTCTTTTAACCTCTATCTGACTTAACTCCTCGGTCAGGAGGGGCCGTTCGGGCAGCGGTATCTGCCCGAGGTCTTCTGCCGTGAAGACAGATGCAAAGAACTCATTTAATTTCTCTGCCATCTCTAAGTCTCCTTTTATCTCCCCTTTCCCTCCCTCACCATCCAGAGGGCCAACCGCTTCTCTGGCGGGTTTCCTGCTTCTAACATATTTGAAGAAGCTTTTATTATTCCCCTTAATGTTGCTGGCCATGCGTTCCTCATAGTCTCTCTTGGCCTCCCATATCACCTTCTTACATTTCTTTTGCCACAGTTTATGTTCCTTTTTAGTCTCCTCATTAGGGCAAGACTTCCATTTACGGAAGGAAGCTTCCTTGCCCTTCACAGCCTCTCTAACTTGGCTGGTTAGCCATGCGGGCACCCTCCTGGATTTAGTGGAACCCTTCTTTCTTTGCGGTATACACCTCTGCTGGGCCTCTATTACTGTTGTTTTAAGCAGCCTCCATGCACTCTGGAGAGATTGGACTCTTTTTACCCTCCCTTTCAACCTCCTTCTAACCAGTCTCCTCATTTGAGGGAAGTCCGCCCATCGGAAGTCAAAGGTTTTTGTTAGAGATTTGCCTGGTATTCTTCCCCCAACGTGCACGTCAAAATGGATCGCAGCATGATCACTGTTCCCCAATGTCTCAGTAACGTTTACATCTCTAACCAGGTCCTGCGTACTGCACAATATTAAATCCAGAGTCACCTGTCCTCTGGTGGGCTCCGTGACTAGCTGATCTAAGCCACAGTCATTTAGCACGTCAAGAAATCCGATTTCCTTATCGTGACCAGAACACAAATTGACCCAGTCAATATGAGGATAATTGAAGTCCCCCATGATTACAACCCTGTCCCTCCTTGTCACCTCCCTGATCTGTTTCCTCATTTCAAGGTCCCCATCAGATTTCTGGTCTGGAGGACGATAGCACGCCCCCAGTATTACATTGCTGCACAAGCCTGGTAACCCACAGAGATTCTACGGTGGAGTCGGACCCACCTTCAATCTCTGCTTTGCTGGATTCTATCCCTTCCTTAACATAAACAGCCACCCCACCTCCAACACGCCCCTGCCTGTCCCTCCTGTAGAGTTTATAGCCCGGGATTGCGGTATCCCACTGATTCTCCGCATTCCACCAGGTTTCCGTTATGCCCACTATGTCAATATTTTCCCTTGTCACCAGACGTTCCAGTTCTCCCACCTTTGCTCGTAGACTTCGGGCATTCGCATAAAAGCATTTATACACGGAATGCCCCAGGATGGGCTGCTTATTCGCTCCTTTGTCCCTGCATCCTCTCATTGTGCCAAACCGTCTATCACATCCCATCACCCTACCTTTCCCAATTTCTTCTCCTACCCTGCCTTTGTCTTGTTGTTCTCTAACCTCCCCATCCTCATCCCATAGGGATGAGGAGTCCTGAACCGGATGCCCCTCGCCTCCTGTCGGCCTTCCCCCAGGGATCAGTTTAAAAGCTGCTCTGCCACCTTTTTAAAGTTATGCGCCAGCAGTCTGGTTCCATTCTGGTTCAAGTGGAGCCCGTCCCTCTTGTACAGGCCCCGCTTGTCCCAAAAAGTTCCCCAGTGCCTAACGAATCTAAACCCCTCCTCCCTACACCACCGTCTCATCCACGCATTGAGACCCCTGATCTCCGCCTGCCTAGCTGACCCTGTGCGTGGAATAGGTAGCACTTCAGAGAACGCTACCTTTGAGGTCCTGGCTTTCAGCTTCCTGCCTAAAAGCCTAAATTTGGCCTCCAGGACCTCCCAGCTACACTTGCCCACGTCGTTGGTGCCGACATGCACCATAGCCGCTACCTCTCCCCCAGCACTGTCTACTAGCCTGTCTAGACAAGAAGTGATGTCTGCAACCTTCGTACCAGGCAGGCAAGTCACATATGCGGTCCGCAAACCCCCCTCTCTATGTTTCTAATAATCGAATCCCCCACTACAAGAAGCCCCCGACCCCCCTCCACTTCCAGTCATGATTCCAGTCACTTCCAGTCATGATGTCACTTCCAGTGGGTCCTGACAGATTCTCATTCTAAAAAGTGGGTCCTGGCGCTAAATGTGTGAGAACCACTGAGTTAGAGCATGTTTTGGCAGAAGAAAGGAGTTGGTAAAGGGGGGGGGGGAAGAGAGAGAGCATGAGTTGGGTGAAGGTGAATTGCCTTGTAGTGCAAGAACTCTCTCTAGGAATAATGTCTGGGTTACTGCTTTTTTGACCTGTTTGTTGTAACTGACTCTTATTATGCTCTGTATATCTGTAAATAAAACAGCTGTTACAAAGACACCATAAATTTTTAGTGTCAGAGGCAAAGGGTAGGTTTTGTCACTGCTGTATTTATGGCTACAAGGAGGATGCTTCCCATCCAAAGGGAAGATGGCAACCATCCAGATATCTGAGAAAAAGTAATGTGATACACTCAGAGAACCCTATCGGGATAAAAGTCTAGGTCAAATTAGGCCTATTCTCTACCCTTGTGAGTCCAATGTCTAGGGCAGGGGTGCCCAAACCCTGGCCCTGGGGCCACTTGTGGCCCTCGAGGACTCCCAATGTGGCCCTCAAGGAGTCCCCAGTCTCCAATGAGCCTCTGGCCCTCCAGGGATTTGTTGGAGCCCGCACTGGCCCGACGCAACTGCTCTCAGCATGATGGCGACTGTTTGACCTCTCATGTGAGCTGTGGGATGAGGGCTCTCTCCACTGCTTGCTGTTTCACGTCTGTGATGCAGTAGCAGCAGCAAAGGAAAGGCCAGCCTTCTTCGTGAAAGGCCTTTTATAGACCTTGAGCTATTGCAAGACCATCATTCATTCATATAAGTTCATCTTTAATATATTCATTTATGTAAACATCTAAATTTATTCAAATTTTAAATGTAAATTAATTCTTATTTCCCCTGACCCCCGACACAGTGTCAGAGAAATGATGTTGCTCTCCTGCCAAAAACTTTGGACGCCCCTGGTCTAGGGCACGGAGCGCATTTCGACCCAGATCGCAGCCTCTTTTTTGCGTCCCAAAGAACATGTTGAGAACTGCTGTGAATTGACATGTTCCGATCTACATAGTTTTGTCATTTGTTCTGTTTCATGGTTGTGCCAGACTTCATGCTATAGTAGCCTTGGAACTGACACTTGTAAGTACATACATTAGTACTGAAATAAAGAGGAACCTTGTTACCTTTGTTTAATATGCTGTCGTTTATAGAAGTCTGAATTCTTATTCTGATAATCATGAGTCAATGAGTAAATGTCAAGTAATTTACAGTGTTTTTTCCCCCTTTGAAAATTATTGTTTTTACTCAGCTTTAGCAATGAAGCTCTAGAAGAAATTTTTAAAAATAGTGTTTTGAAGATAATTTTAATTTATGTTTTGCCAGATAGTTATTAAAATGTTGTTTTGAAAGCCTATTCATTTAGTACTGGAACAATTATCCCCTGAATTAACAGAAAATTCCATATATTACATTGTAAACAGATATTCAGGTAGATATGCTTTTTTCTATTAAGTGTTCAGAAAGGTTGCAGCATCATAAATCACAACCAGGTGTGGCTTTATCTCACACATGTACTTAAAGGATAATCTTTTCTAATTTACTATGTTAACATTTTCACAGTTGTTCAGTAGCATTTAACCCACTGAAACGTATCGTTTGCAGTGATAAAATTTGCACGTTCAGTAAGAGGCTTAAGTTGCCTGATAGAAACTTTAGATAATCTTAGCCTTCCCATTCTGAACATGCATAACTCTCACCACTGGGCCATGAATATCCTATGGGAAAGGAATTAATTTCCCGCATTGTAATAAAGTGTGTTTCAGAACTAGGCAGTTCTTTTGTTAATAGGGCAAATTTTCTCTGCCTTGTTTGTGTATGACCTGAGTCTCCTTTGTGTAGCATACTCTCTTTTTAGAATATAGGTTGTCTTCATATTCACAGTGAGGATTCTGTGTGTGAGAGATTTTTTTCCCTATGAGAAAGAGTTTTTTATGTACTGTATTTTCCTAAGGCTAGTGTCTGAATCTATATTCAGTTCTTATCCAAGCCTTCCTTGGCAAAATTCCTACTGACTTCAGGAAATTTGCTGTAGAGAAGACTGTTGGAAAAAAGTCTCTGATTCAAAGCCCATTGAAGTTAAAGGGAGACTTTCCAGTTTCTTCAAAGCAATTTGGATCAGGCCCAGAGCAAGCAAGGATTTCATGATCAAAACCTGAGGTTTATTGTGAGTCTGTTTGAGTCTAAATGAAGTTTTAGATGGAAGAAGAACAGCTAGTGATGCCTCTCAAATTAGTGAAGGAAATCTCCATGGATCAATGCAAAGTGTCTTGGTTGTTTTATATTTTGGGGTATTATATAGATTTGAGAATATATGGAAATAGTGATGCTTTTGAACCAATTAAAGGGAAGGAGAGTAGAAATATTCCCCAACATAAATATATTACCTTTCTTTTCAATTTACTTACACTGTGTCTCCCACATTCTCTTCTCTTCCACATGCAATAGCCAGCTAATGAATCCGGTCTCATATTTTAAGCAAGAACAAATATTCAAGAAGGGCTACCCTACCATAATATTTTGTTCAAGGTACAAAATCATGTAGTTCTATTTCGGAGAAAGGCCATATTCATGATTTATTGCTTGAAAACATACAATTTCTGATAAAGTACATATAAGCGGCTTCTCAATGGTTAGGGGTCATGGAACATTAGGCATCAAATAAGGTATGTCCCTGATAGCCTAAAATGAGTGATTCGAGCCATTGCAACACCTCAGTGAATTCACTTATCATAATCTTGTCTCTATGGACATAAAACAATATGCCATGTTGGACCTTTACCTTTTGTTATAGATAAGCGAGATGTGGCGTTTGGGGGAATGCACTCTCATGTTGCTGTGTGGGGGGAAAATCTATGGAGCACCACCACCTTCTATATTTTCTTTTGTGGAAAGTTCAAGTACTCTTCCCATAGGAACTGTAGCAAATTTTCAGCACTGAAAGCTACAGAAAACACCAAGTGAAAAGAAAACGATTTAAACTTTTTGAGTGATAAAACCTATTTTAGCCAATTCTGCCTCCTTTCAGCTCTTATAAAAGAAGTGGAAGTCTTCATATACAACAGGGGTGGCAAACTTTCAACTTCAGGTTCCTGGACCTTTAACAATTGTATGGGAGAGAGAATTTCAGCAGGTACAGTTTGTCATCTGTGAGATGACAAGCTGCACCTGATCTTCTATACCAGCGGTGTCCAAAGTTTTTGGCAGGAGGGCCACATCGTCTCTTTGACACTGTGTCGGGGGCCGGGGGAAAAAAGAATTAATTTACATTTCAAATTTGAATAAATTTACATAAGTTTACATAAATGAATATATTAAAGATGAACTTATATGAATGAATGAAGGTCTTGCAATAGCTCAATGCCTATAAAAGGCCTTGCACAAAGCAAGGCTGTCCTTTCCTTTGCTGCCGCTGCTGCATCACAGATGTGAAAGAGTAAGTAGTGGAGGGAGCTCTCATCCCATAGCTCACACGAGAGGTCAAACAGTCGCCCTCATGCTGAGAGAAGCTGCATTGCGCCACTGCAGGCTTCAACAAATCTCCGGAGGGCCAGAGGCTCATTGGAGACTGGGGGCTCCCTGAGGGCCGCATTGAGAGGCCTTGAGGGCCGCAAGTGGCCCCTGGGTCGGGGTTTGGGCACCCCTGTTCTATACAATTGTTAAAGGTCCAGGAACCCTAAAGTTGAAAGTTTGCCCACCCCTGGTACTCAAAATTTTGCTAAAGTTCTGAAAGTGAAAAAAGAGGGAATTAGGAAATAATTGACAACTTCATATCATTGTCCTATTGTAAAATCTCAATTCCCATCTGAAAATAAGTCTCTGGTGGGACTGATAGAAACATATAAACCTGTGTTTGTCCAATTGATTTGTCTATCTCCTTTCAAATTTCTTACAAATAAGAAATGAAATAATCAGGGTTCTGACTGTGACTGCTGGTGGTTTTTAAGTTGCACAAGTCTAATGTTAGCAGCCCCCCGGAAAATGGTGTGCTGCTGGCATAAAAATCAGTAATCCAGAATGTGTCAGTCCATTAAGCATCAGACTAGTTTTACCACCAGTGTTTTTTTCATATTACTGTTACATTGTTTTTTAATTCACGTGAATGACACTGATCAAATAGATTCTGAATTTGTGAGTTCAGCATGGCCCATTTGCATTTTCCTCCAAATCTAACTACTATAATTATATCTAAATATTTTATATAGAGAGGATAAGAGTGCATTTCTTTCCAGGCTGCTTTTAAATTTCTTTCTATAAAAGCTAGCAGTTAATGAAGAGAAATTAGCCTCTTCCTCTTTTTGATGCGACTCATGCTTCATTATCTGAAAACAGCAACAAAACTGTATCATTTTAATAAAAACATTCATTACTCCCAAGATTAAATTTTGCCAAAGATCTGAACAGCCTTTGGTGAGACTAATAGGAATGTATAAACCTGTGTTTGATTGGTTTGTTGCTAGTTGCTTTATAGGAATCCTATTTTAAAGGAGAGATATGGACACTGGTGGAGTTATTGGCATGCATGTTGGCATGAACATTTTTGGGCTGTTCCCCCCCCCCATCCCTTTGCACAGGATGGACTTAGAGTATGATGGATATTGCTTGGCTATTGTGCTTATGTTGCGGGGACACTACTACTACTTGGATATAGGATTACACTATAAATTGTATTAAATGTTATAGAATGAGGAGGAGCAACTTGGCATAAGGGATGGTGGGGTCTTGGTTCTTACATTGTGTTGAGATTTGGGGGCACTCAGAGCATCTCCAGAAGCCTGCGCAATTGGAGAATGAGGCCCTCAGTTATGAACTGGAGAGCATAGTGAGGGTTTGTCAGCTTTGGAGGTATTTGGCAGAATGCCTTCCTACTATCCGAGTGTCTCCAACAGCCCCAATCCTAACCTGCGCTGGAACAAGCAAGTTGGTTGGAGGTGACTGTGGTGCAACTCAGGGCAAAAGGATATTTTTCTCCTTACCCCAGCCACTGCAATGGGGCTACTCAGATCTGTGCCAGCTAAATCGCTGGTGCAGATCTGAGCAGCCCAGAAGTAGGCTAGGCTGTTTGAGAGGGGGATTAGGATTTGGCCTAAATACCAGAGGCTGGTCCCACTCCTGTCCAGGCCCCTTCAAAATCTTCCTGTTGGATTTTGAAGTACAGTACAAAACACTTTACACTATTTTGATGGGGGCATCTTTGCGTTGTGTGTGTGTGTGGGGGGTCTATCAACAGAAAATTATTTGCTCCAAACATTTTTTGATCTACCATGCTAATTAGCATATGGGTGGCCTGGGATCTGGGCCCAGAGACCCTTGCTGTAATATAGCCCTTCTTTGATGTAATTAGTCAAGCAAGAGAAAGAAAATACAAAATTAAAAGTTTTGATTTAATGTACTGGAAAAGATTATACTAAATTAAATCAAAGAAGCCCTAAAAAAGCCAAATGGAACTAATTAATCCTGTACTATGAACTGTTCTATTTCATAATCCAATACTTGACAAACAATGATAAATGCGTGTACTGAATTAGTAAAGTATGAAAGGAATAAAAGTCCTAGTAACACTGAAATGATTTAGATCAGTGTTTCCCAAAGTGTAAGTCAGGACCCAGCATTGGATCCCAACCTGATTGTTGGTGGATTGTGAAAATGAAACTTATAAACTGATAGCTAATTAGGAAAATGTATTGAGCCCTATGGAAAATGAAACTGAGCCACATGTGCACCTTTACTTGTGAGTAGGCAAACATGCCTCAGCTCTTATTGAAGGTCAGGTGAAGGGGAACACAAGGGCCCCAGAATGGTCCCAGTTCGATGAATGTGGAGCTCAACAAATGCTCCAGAAGATGGTTCCCCCACCACCATAGTAAAAAGGATAAAAAAAGCAGAGGCTTGAGCAACTGGTAATTGAAACCATTTTTTAAAAATTCTCATAAAGCTAGGTAGGTCCTGATATAGTGTCATTTTAAAAAGTGGGTCCTGGTACTAAAAAGTTTGGGAACCACTGATTAGGTAACTTGTTATGTCAGGCTTTGTCTTCAGTTTCTAGAGTGTTCCTGGGGTTGATG
The DNA here is from genome assembly GCF_035046505.1 of Tiliqua scincoides. NCBI lineage: Eukaryota > Metazoa > Chordata > Lepidosauria > Squamata > Scincidae > Tiliqua > Tiliqua scincoides. The sequence continues at coordinate 21,348,336 of NC_089827.1, read as the reverse complement.
TGTATTACTGCAACAAAGGCCACAATACTGCCAATATGTTACTAGCACCACCTCCATTCATATAAGTATATTTTGAAAAAAAGCACATTGAAAAATGGATTGAAAGTTAAGCACTCACAGATTGCCACAAATTATTTTTGAAAAGTGAATTTGGAAATTTTTACTAAAGCCTTTAATAAAATGATACAAAGGAACAGGAATAGGAATCATGGCACTGTTGTTCCTTAGTTTGCAGAACTGACAATTTCAAATCTGCATTTGGTGCCGCATGGTTTATAAAGTTATGTTTTTCTTATAATAGTAGTAAAATGACTTTAATGGCAAAATATTGCAGTGCTTTTCACTAATGACAAATGCAAACATTAGAGAAACTCAGCTAACCATCTGCCATAACTGGAAGTCACTGAAGTCCATACTGTCTTCTATTGTTAGATAAAATAATTTGCACCAGCAGGTATCATAGCAAATAACTGAAAATATTTTTCTCTGTGGCTGTTACAGAATATGTTGTTGCAAAATCACACATAGAAACCACAACTCTTTATATGTTTTCTTTTTTCTTTTCCCCCTTCAAAACTTGGGCTTGTACTTGAGTGTTTCTATCTCTATAGTTCTAAAGTCTCCACCTCTGGTACAGTAGAAATGTATCTAAATTGGAACTGCTTCTAAGAAATATAGATTTTTCTGGTAATCATAAGAACATAAGAACAGCCCCACTGGATCAGGCCATAGGCCCATCTAGTCCAGCTTCCTGTATCTCACAGCGGCCCACCAAATGCCCCAGGGAGCACACCAGATAACAAGAGACCTCATCCTGGTGCCCTCCCTTGCATCTGGCATTCTGACATAACCCATTTCTAAAATCAGGAGGAAGCGCATACACATCATGGCTTGTACCCCATAATGGATTTTTCCTCCAGAAACTTGTCCAATCCCCTTTTAAAGGCGTCCAAGCTAGACGCCATCACCACATCCTGTGGCAAGGAGTTCCACAGACCGACCACACACTGAGTAAAGAAATATTTTCTTTTGTCTGTTCTAACTCTCCCAACACTCAATTTTAGTGGATGTCCCCTGGTTCTGGTATTATGTGAGAGTGTAAAGAGCATCTCCCTATCCACTCTGTCTATCCCCGGCATAATTTTGTATGTCTCAATCATATCCCCCCTCAAGCGTCTCTTTTCTAGGCTGAAGAGGCGCAAATGCCGTAGCCTTTCCTCATAAGGAAGGTGCCCCAGCCCCGTAATCATCTTAGTCGCTCTCTTTTGCACCTTTTCCATTTCCACTATGTCTTTTTTGAGATGCGGCAACCAGAACTGGACACAATACTCCAGGTGTGGCCTTACCATAGATTTGTACAATGGCATTATAATATTAGCTGTTTTGTTCTCAATACCCTTCCTAATGATCCCAAGCATAGAATTGGCCTTCTTCACTGCCGCCGCACATTGGGTCGACACTTTCATCGACCTGTCCACCACCACCCCAAGATCTCTCTCCTGATCTGTCACAGACAGCTCAGAACCCATCAGCCTATATCTAAAGTTTTGATTTTTTGCCCCAATGTGCATGACTTTACACTTACTGACATTGAAGCGCATCTGCCATTTTGCTGCCCATTCTGCCAGTCTGGAGAGATCCTTCTGGAGCTCCTCACAATCACTTCTGGTCTTCACCATTCGGAAAAGTTTGGTGTCATCTGCAAACTTAGCCACTTCGCTGCTAAACCCTGTCTCCAGGTCATTTATCCCTGAAGGACAGAGGTTTGTAAAGGTATGACACTTAAGTGTCTCAAGGTGCTCTGCATCTGGGGTAGCTAAAGGTTAAAAAGGGACAACCTGGACTTGTAGAGAAATATAATTATTGGAGGAGGAGGAGCCAACAGTGGATGAACAGACATGATTCTGTTCATTATCTGCTCTTTATCTTTGTAGTGGAATATCTTTATCTTTGTAGTGGAATAAATCGGTCGTGGATTATAATTATAAATATAATTTGGTGTGTGGACTAGAATCCAGAATTACTTGTGGACATAATTTTTATTAGACTTGAAAGAGTTTTGTCTCCTTGAGACTGTTTCTTTCGTTTTGTTTTTCTCCATTAATCACACTGTTATCTGTAAGAAAAATTCAAAAAATGCCTGACTGAAAAAACTTGGTGGAAATAAGGAGAATAATATGCTGTGGACATCTTGTGGATTAGAGAGAAATTGCAAGATGGAGCCTGTTCCAGATATTTGGACTCAACTGATCCTCAAAAATTTAGAAAAATTGCTCACAGTGTGAAGACAGAAGTTGAGTTGGTCCTTGCAGATTCAAGCCAGTTTAAAGACTCTCTCTCAACAGATAGATGTGTGCAAGGAACAATTGGAAGATGTGAAGAAAATAGAAGATAAACAGAAGGAGAAAGCGGAAAAGATGATGGTGAGGGATGAAATCCATCATCAGAAGAGTGGATATAGAAATTAGAAGAGTGGAAAATCAACAGGATCTAGAGGGGATGCTGATGGAGATTGAAATAGAGAAGATGGACAGAGTAATATGGGTGCACAAAATACCAAATTTGTTGGAACAAGAAGAAGAAAACATATCCCAGTTAATTGGAAGAATGTACATACCTTATTCAAGAAAGTGTGGGCTTATTGGATTCTGTTATGGAGATAAATTATTAAAGATATTACAGGAGAAAAAATGGAAAGAAAGAAAGAAAAAGAAACCTGAGGGTTAAAGAAAATTGGAGGATTTTATTTTGTTAATCACTGGTTTAAATTTACTTAAAAAATAAATATATACAAAATTGATATATATGAATTAGAATGAATTAGAAAAAATAGCTGGAAATGTTAGTGTGTGGATGAATTGTTTTATAGGTGATTATTATGTTAAAGAAAAAAATGTAATCAGATTGGAGAAATAGATTGGAGAATGGTAAAAAACATATTATAAGAGATAGTTGGTTTTATTATAATTTGGAAATTAGATTATTATTATTTGATATTAATGAGTAATTGAACTAGTTGAGATAATAAAAAGTGAATATTTAGAAAAGATATAGGGAATTAGGAAAAATCTATTATATTTGATATAAGAAATATATAAATGAGTAGAAGAGTTAGAAGTAGATGGAAGAATTGTTTTATATGTTATACTTTGGTAATTAGATTATTTTGTTTTAATATTAAATGGTCTTTCAGAGGTCAAGTTGGCGACTGGCTAAGATCGCCCCATCGTACCCTCCTTTCACATCTTCCCAATTGTGCTTGTTTATGGTAGATATTGTGAGTTTCCTTTTTTAAATTTTTTAAATTTAATCCTAATTATTTACTGATAAACTGCCTTTTGGCAGCTTGGTGGCTTTTTGTTTTAATTCTTATGGGACAGCTCGTCAGAGATTAGTGACTACGCGGGAGGTTTTGTTTCTCCCAAGTACCTCTGTGCTGGCGGAGACCTTCCTGGCAGCTCTGATATTGGCTATTTTGCTCCTGTGGGGTGTCTGTTTTCAAGGATTGTTTTGGATTGTAATCATGGGCAGAAGGAGGAAAAGGCTGTGAGCAGGCAGTGTTTCTCCCAGGAAGGTCTCCAAACAACTGCGGCTCGACCAACTATCATCGTGGAATGGAAATGTAAGTGATACTCCCCATCTTCCCTCATTCAATAACCCTTTCTGGAGACTGAAGGTGTTTTGGAAGGGAATAAGCATAGTAATTCCCTAAACCCAGATAACACTTGGAATAGATCTTGCCCTGCAGTGACTCCACAGCCTGGTTATCCTTGTGGGAGTGCACTGGGCGAAAATGCCTCACTCCAAAGGAACCACATGGACTGCATGGACTCTGACCTAGGCAATGTTTGCCTCCTGACTTTATTAGGAGATCACTCTTTAGCCTCGGCGAGAACAGTCCTGGCAATATTCCAAGAATTAAGATCTCTGCCCAATTAGCTGTTATACAGAAACAGCTACAGGAGGAAGTAGCCCCAAAATTCATAAGCAACTCTCTGGCATCATCACGATCTTCTAGGAACAAACAGATAAAGCCGAAGGACACTCCTGCCCCTGTGAAAGAACCCAGGAGCAAACCAGTCTCCACATTTAACAGAGCTGATCCTAAATCGTGCTGTTTTCAAACCAACCAAATCATTCCAGAAGTGGGCAGAGTGCCAGTTATTGCGGGAAAATGGAAGGACTGGCGCAGTATAAAAACCTCTCTCAGAAAAACCTTACGTGTGGAATTTAATCACGTAGATTTATAAAGTTACCATCAGCTGCAAAGTTCGGTATATAAAACCAGCCTTCTTCTAACATTTGAGACTTCTATAATTCCCCTGACTCTGGTTTGAATGAGACTGTTTCTTGACATATTCAAATAACAGCAAAGAAGGTGTTCTCCAATACTTTTGATCCTCCCCGAGAGCTTCTGTCCTCCTCTGAACATAACCTGAAGCCTCCCACTATTGCATCAGCCTCCAATTCAGCGGCATGTGAGTCTTGGCTACCTGCCCAGACAACCGATAAGCCTGTAACAACACTCCCTTCAAATGAGAGAAAACTATCTCCTACTAAGGATAAAAAAAAACACAGAGTCCAAAAATACTGAGAAACACGGTTGAAAAGGATTCAGCTACTCTAGAAAATCTAACTCTTTCCTTGGAAAAGTCTTTAATCAAGATGAAATGCACTCCCAAACTGCAAATTAGGGAGGCAGTTCAAGCCACCAATGGAAAGCATCTTAAGGCTGCCCCTCTAGACCACCAGCTGACGTACGTGTCAGTTGAACGACAGGAACAAGAGAGAGAGCTTGAAGCCAAAGTACCAAATCAGCCTTTGAATCTGATGAATGTGGGTGAAACAGATATACTCCTCGACGAGTCCATAGAGGTTTTTCCAACGCAACCAGAGGACGCTAGGGTGGAAGCTACAGAAGCCAGCTTGATTCAACAACCCCCTGCTAACTCCAAGGTTCAATCTGAGAGAATGGACCTCAGGGGGCTTTTCTTCTCATAGTGCGCTGGGATGGATAGTCTGGCGATCATAGAACCACGGGACAAGACACCTAAAATCCTCACAGATCGTGGCAAGAAGTTGCTGAGAAATTCTTCATCCAACCCAGAGGGGATTGTCTCACCACAATCTAAGCTGCAACCTTGGAAAGCTGGCTCTCCCCACTGCACGTCAAGATCCCAGGCTTTAGATCTCCTGTTGGAGCTGGATATTGATGAGGATACATTGACCAGCGAGGCCTTGGAGGTGTTTCGTGTCCTCTCACGACAAGCTCAACTTCAGATGATCGAGAGACTAGAGAAGGTTTGGCACGATCTAACAGCCATCGCACTAGCCCCCTGCCCTCTATACCAGCTAAGAGTCCACCTATTTCTTGGGACCACCCTACTCCCAATAGTGATGCGAACAAAACAATCAGGATGGGAACGGAGGTGCACTGCCCTGGCAAGAGTTTGATGTAGCCAGCAGCAACAGTCGCTCCAGAGTTACCCTCCTTGAATCCAGCTGCTCAAGAGCCTGCTGACTCTCCTCAGGATGACTTTAGAGAAGAACTAGTGCCATTGTTGGATGATTGACATTTAGCCCCTTCATCTGCTTCAGAGGGCAGGGCTGCCCTTAAACTTTTATCTTGGAATGTGGCAGGTTGGATCAAGAAGCTAAACGACTTGGATTTTATAACTTTTCTGAGAGCCTTTGATGAAATTTTGGTCCAGGAAACCTGGCTGATGGAGAATATTGCTCTGCAAGGGTATATTGTTCATTCTCTACCAGCACAAAGACCTAACTCTAGGGGCCGTCCCTCTGTGGGGCTTGCGGTTCTGGTTTCTGACTACTTTCATGCTGATCTCTTACTAACGGTGGACAAGCTCTGTAAAATCCAGGTCATCATTATCCAAATTAGTTGTTATAATTGTAAACGTGTATATGCCAGTTATGCCAACCAAGGTCCAAAGGATTCAACAATGGAACTGTTTGGGCCAAATCTTGGAAGACTTGGAATGTAGATTCCCACAAGTGGCTTTGATAGTATGTGGTGATATGAATGTGAGGGTAGGACAGGGGGAAGGGATTTTTTTTCTAAAGCCCTAGATATTCCTAGAGATTCACCGCTCCCCCAATATATTCCTTTACTAGACATTCGAAGGATAAGCTGATTAACCCAGGAGGAGTGTCGCTGGCCAAACTAAGTGTAGCTAGAAATCTCTTATGGCTTAATGGTCTACAGGACTTGAATGACTCTGGGGACTTCACATACATCTCCCCTCTGGGTTCTAGTGTAATAGATTACATGATTATTCCATCCTCCATATTACTGCATGTCGCAGAATTTCGGGTGTCTAGTGACCATCTGCTGCTAATTTGCCATTTTGATTTAGAATTTAACCCTTTGAGACTAAAAACGCTGGGATCTATGGGATGCATTCTAAAAATCCTCCCAAAAATCTGGCCTAACCACACAAGTAATCAGAAGCTTCAAGAGTTACTCAAGACAGAATTAGCGGGGACAGTGGGATCTATTTTATCAGACTCAGTTGAGCCTGGTGGAAAGGTTGCTCTGTTTGAGGAACTTATCGAGGACATAGTGACGTCCTTGGGAGAGGCACCAAAGCAGCACGAGCCTGGGCACTCTTCTGACCGCCAATTCATGCTTGACAAAGAATGTCTTGCCCTAAAGGCTAATTGTAGGAAACTTTATAGGGAATTCAGGGACTCGGAGCAAGCAGTGATGCCTGCCCAGTATTTTACATTGCAACAACATTTAATCACAGCTATTAGAGATAAAAGAAGGACTCTTGTTCAAGATCCATGGAATTGTCTTTTGCAGGCCATTCGATCAAACAGTAGCAAACAATTCTGGAAGGTCGTGACTGGGGCTTCGCGAAAAGAAGTACATGATCCATCAGTGATTCCCCATCAGACCTGGCAACAGCACTTTCTTGCAGTTTTTTATGAGAGCCCTAGGGTACCCACCTATCTGGATGGGCTTGCCCTTGACAATATACCTGAGTGGCCTCCGGTCTCCATCATGGAAATCTCGGAGCTTATCAGTCAGTTAAATCCGCGTAAGGCACCTGGCCCCGATGTACTACCCTCTGACCTGATAAAAGTCCAGCCGGATTTGTGGGCTTCTCTTCTTGCCCAACTCTTCACCAGGGTGGATAAAACAGCCCAAATACCTAAGGCCTGGTCCAAAGCTATTATAGTACCAGTTTATAAAAAGGGAGATAGAAGAACACCAGGAAGTTACAGGCCAGTTAGTTTGCTCTCAATTATCGGTAAAATGTACGCAAAACATTTATTATCAAGATTATTGGATTGGATCGAGGTGAACAATATTCTGGGCCTGAAACAGGTAGGTTTCAGAAAGGGTAAATCTATTGTAGATCACTGTATGGTCCTTTCTCATCTCATTAACAAACAGCTAGCCCAGGCTAATGGATAGCTCTTTGTTGCCTTTTTGGACCTAAAGGGCGCTTTTGACACAGTGGTTAGAGACATTCTGTGGCGTAAACTTTCACATATGAGGATGGACATATGACTCCTCATCCTAATTAGGAAGCTATATACATATGTCAGGTTAGAGCCTCCTTTAGAGGCAACCTCTCAGAGCCAGTCCCTGTTAACAAGGGAGTGAAGCATTCTTGCTCCAACCTTGTTCGACTTATCTAAATGACCTCAATACTCTTCTTAAAGAGATCAATGCTCATAGCCCTAAATTAGGCCCCAATCATATCCTGCTCTTACTATATGCTGATGATATGGTTTTACTGTCAACTTTGAGAATAGGTCTGAAATGTTTGATAACTGGCTGTATTGACTACCTAAAGAAAAATGAGCTATTTCTAAATTTTAAGAAATCTAAGATAATAGTATTTGGCAAATCTCGGAAACTTTCTGTTGTTCTTTCAAAGGGAAGGTAATTGTGCAGAGAGAGTTTAAATATTTAGGGATCTATTTCCATCACAAGCATTCTTGGGTCACGCATCGTAAAATGGCAGTATATCTAGCCAAAGTTTCAACCCAAGCGATCTTGCGTTTCCATTTCACCAGGGGTAACTCCTACATTCTGGAGGAAAAATCCATTACGGATTACAAGCCATGATGTGTATGTGCAACCTCCTGATTTTAGAAATGGGTTATGTCAGAATGCCAGATGCAAGGGAGGGCACTAGGATGAGGTCTCTTGTTATCTGGTGTACTCCCTGGGGCATTTGGTGGGCCGCTGTGAGATACAGGAAGCTGGACAAGATGGGCCTATGGCCTGATCCAGTGGAGCTGTTCTTATGTTCTTATGCAAGTGAGGCCCTCCGGTGTGGGTTTGGAACTCATGTTGAGTCAAATAAAGAGGGGCCACCTGTACTTTCTATGAGGAATAAATCAGGAACAAACCTTGCAGGGGTAGGAGGAAGCCTTGGGCACATTCCTAATGTCACCTTGGTGAATGATCCCAGGACTCATTTTAAGTGGATAGATACAGCAGCCCTGGTTTCAGATTTAGGGCTCCATATAGCTTTGACTACCTACCCAGAACCTAAAGGAACCATAGTTAAGATTTGGATCCTGAGCATGAGAGTTTGACTTCAGAATAGCCAACAAATTAAGTCCTGCATAAAATAATTAACTAGCCTTGTTAAGGAAATAGAACATTTTTTTTCCAGTTCTGTGGCCTGTTTCTAATACCAACCATGGGCCCCCTTTTAATTTCTTATTCTATACCTCTATCCTTCACTTCTCTCATTATCTTTCTCTTTGAAGAACTGCTCTAGATATTTCTCTGCCTACACTCCATCCATGTTCTTGTGATGTGTTTTCCTCACTCTGGTGTAGTAAGTACAAACAAACAAAAAATGATTCATCATCAGGATGTAGTAACTTTGTAGCTGCTATTGATAGGGATTAGGGCCATGAAAATTCAATTTGATTTAAAGATGTCACTGCATCATATAGTAATTTTGTACACACTATGCTGGACAAAGTGATCACAAGGAAGCAGCAGGGATGTCTTCTCTACCACCTCAAAAAAGAAGATGGTTGTGTGATACCACTGGAGTGACCGGTGGGCTCTGTCCCACTTGTGGGCTATGACAAACTAGTGAAAGACCAACAATCTAGGAAAACTAAAGTTGACACTTCTGAAAACTCATTAAAAAGCAACACGTTGATCTTTAATTTTTTCAATTATATTTTATTACATTGAGAGTGGATTGCAAATATGAAAGGACACTACTTTCCTTACTGTTGGAAAAAAAAATGACAAGATAGTAGCCCAAGAAGAAACATTGTCCAGAACCGGTTACACAGAAATATTAAGATGTTGGTACACATTTGTTCATTGCTTCACTAATGAACCATTTTTCCTACTAGGCAAATAATTTTTTTTCATATGGCTTATTTTGCTGATGAGCAAACAAATTCATCCCTAACAAAATAATATTTGGCAGCATATAATAGGTTCATGTTCAGTATTCATTTGGCAATTTTACTGCAGTTAATGGAGTGTATGTTAAGCAAGGCATTTTTCACATGGCACAGACTGAATGTAGGTATTGTTTGCTTATGGGATACTGGCTGAATACTTAATTGTGTGTGAACCAGTAGCAAGATGAGAGTTCTTAACTAAAAACAGAGTATAACTACCTAGGTCCAGACTTTTCTCAGCCTCCTGCAGGACAATTTGTCAGTGGTGGACCTCCCCAACCCTGCGCCCTGGGGCCAAGGTTCACAATGGCACCCCCTGCAGGATGCCACCACCCCACACGCACAAATCCCCCCTAACACTTACCTGGAGCACACGGTGCTTGCACGACTCCAGGACGTACCGGGGAAGCCTCTTCAGGCTTCCCCGACATCTTAAACTGTTCTTCTGGCAAACCAGATACATAGTTTCTGACCGCATCATGAGCTTCGAGAGAGTGCACAAGGCTCTGCACCCGGGGCATCTGCCCCTTTCATTTATTGACAGGTCCACCACTGCAGTTTGCAAAAAGAAATTCACAGGAGGAACCACAGGGACAGAATATGTACATTTTCATTATGAGTGTCTTCCAGGCTTATGTTTCTCACACATCACGTAGGGAGGCAGAGGAAAGCCGGGTAGAACTCATAGGCTGAATCCAGTCCACTGATATTTTCTTTCAAGAGTGTAACCTCATGATACCACTGTGTGATATTTATTCTGTGCCATAATGATTTTCCATATGTTGCTGATTGCACACTCCACATGGTCTGAACATTGCAAACCACTGATGCAAGGTAAGCAACAGACAATGCCCCTTTACTCCCATGTAAGTGTACACAGAACTGCAGCCACAATGCATGTGTGTGTGTATCAGTCCACACTATCCAATTGGCAAGGGAATACACTGAACTGTAACATTACCTTAGGTTTGTATTCAAAGATCTTTGGCTTCTGAATTTAGTTTTTTTTCTGTGACCTAGTTGATCTCTTCACCAATACATGTTAGAAAACTGGAAGGAGAAGAAAAGAATATTTAATCCTGATGCCTTTTGCCATTTACAGTGCAATCCTATCTTGTACTGGAACAGGCAAGCCAGGAGGCTTGTGCTTTATCCAGCACGAGATAGGGTGCCAAAGTGGCTTAGCCGAAGTTATTATTATTATTAACAGTATTTATATATTGCTTTTCAACTAAAAGTTCACAAAGCGGTTTACAGAGAAAAATCAAATAACTAAATGGCTCTAAATCAAATAACTAAATAACTAAAGTTAAGGGGAAATTCTTCCCACTGCAACCGCTATGGGTCTTCTCGGACTTGTGCCACCTCAGGAGGTGACACAAGTCTGAGGAGAGCGGAGTGACTTGGGGAACGGGGTTGGGATCCGGCAACTGCTGGGTCCCAGCCCCACCTCCCACTCCCCACTTGCCCGCCCCCAAAACCACCCTCCCCCCACCCCGGAACACCTCCCTCCTGCCTCCTTTCTGCCCACACCAGCGCCTTGCGTCAGCCGAATTTGGCCAGTGAAAGGCTTCTCAGAAGAGTCAGCGCAGAGGCTGGATGCAACATCTGTGCCTTCACATGCCAGCCCAGCTGACTCTTGAGGAGGCAAAAACGTGCCTTATGGTACATTTGCAACCCTCCTGGGCCGGCGCAAGGGACTTGCGAGCTAGGATTACACCCTTAGAGGAGATAGGAGACTTTTCAGTGTACAGTACCATGAAGGAACAAAGCAATGCAATTTACCGTTTTCCCAGTAAAACATTTTGAGGTCAAAACTGTACTTTGGTGGAGTGCAAAATTTGACTACCAACACTGCAATATTTTATGGCTTTTGTTCACTCCTGTCCACAGCCTAGAATACTTCTGCTTCAACACCTTTACACTTTTTTCATCATTGCATGATTCCACCCATAATGATGCTCTAGAACAGTGATTCCCAAACTGGTGGGTCGTAACCCACCAGCCTGGGATGCATTGGCCTATGCTCCTTTAAGGAAAGGGTGGAAGAGAGCAATGTGATCCCTAGGATTGTGCCACTGCTGGGAACAGAAGGGGGTTTCCTTACCACCTACAAGCAGCATCAGCATCCAGGAGGTGCAGGGAGGCCCAAGGAGGCCTCTGCAGGGGTCCCCAAGCCTCAGAAACAGAAAAAGTGGTCAGAACCCAGTGGTTTGCATTACTCCTCTCCTTCATGATATTTTACTCCATTTGTAAAAACTGAGACATTATTAATTCTCAAAGAAATTATGTGATTGGAAAACCTCTGTATCCTATAAACTTGTGAATACAGGATCAGTTCAACATAGAAAAATTGAAGAGGATCCTCCTCTAAAGTGAGATTTCCTTATAAAAATTGATCCAAATGATGCTTCAGAGCCACTAAGGCAGGTGAAAAAATATACCCTAATGCAGTTGTTTTCAATTTTTTTCATACTGACTGGGCACTAAAATTGTCAAAGCACACCGTTGGATTTTTTTAATGGACAGGGCACACTATGCTGCTGGTAGAAGGCTCACATCCCTCAGTGACCCTACTAATAAATGAGCTTCCCCCAAACTCCTGCGGCACAGCTGCAGACCATTCTGGGCACACCAATGTGCTATGGCACACTGGTTTAAAATTGCTGCCCTTACAGACTAGGCACCTGCTTCTGCTTCATTTCAGTATTCAGGATATTGATGTGTAAGCTTTGTTCTCCCTCCAGAAATCCATGGTTAGAGCCATAAACTTGCATTAATCAGATTCTCTTGACAGGCTTCTGCATAGTGATTTACATTTGCATGAGTGTATGCATTCTGAAAAATTAATTGGCTGCATGGATGTTGCATTCTGTCTTTAGCATATTTTTTTTAAGTACACAGCTGCCTCTTTGATAGCGTCTTGGTACTGTAAGTGCTAGTAAAAGTAACGCGTAATAACTGATGCCATTACCAAGCAGTTAATTTGTTAAAGGCTATGAATTAACAGTTTTTGCTATTTATGTGGCACACTAATTTTTCCTGCAAAAGAAAATCTGCACTGATGAATAATTTAAATCCCAGTTCCCCTGCAAGTCTATAATCACATGCCCTACGGAGACTGGAGTACATTCTGCTGTGAGTACTGTGCAAAAGATTAGTAGCTCCTCGGTGGCAAAGAGCTGTAGCACTGTGAATTGCACTTTTAATTTGTCTTCCCATCTGACAGGGCATCTAATTATACTTTCTAAAATCTGTTCTAAATTATAATTTTTAAATCCTTAGTTGAAAGATATTTACATAAAAAAGGTAAAGATTAAATAAATTGTTTTAAGTCATATCAGCAAATCATTTAAATGAGATTGCCTTTTTCTTCTGGGTTTGAAGCTGACTGCTCATTCTATTCTCACCATGTTCAGTTCCAGTCTGTCAAACTCAGCAATGAGGACACATTTGTGAGTTTTGTTTTTTTAACAATGCATTTAGATGTGAAAGGTGTGATAGACTCCACGTTGTACTAGAAGATTATGCAAGCCCTCTAGTAGCTAACTTGTTGATTATCTCAGGGATGAAAAACATTTCAGCCTTCAAGTCATCTGTAAAATTCAAGACTTCTTGTAGTGGCTTCTTGTAGTGCATGTAGGGCTTCTTGTAGTGGGGGATTCGATTATTAGAAACATAGAGAGGGGGGTTTGCGACGGATGTGAGGACCGCATGGTGACTTGCCTGCCTGGTGCGAAGGTTGCGGACATCACTTCTTGTCTAGACAGGCTAGTAGACAGTGCTGGGGGAGAGGTAGTGGCTGTGGTGCATGTCGGCACCAACGACGTGGGCAAGTGTAGCTGGGAGGCCAAATTTAGGCTTTTAGGGAGGAAACTGAAAGCCAGGACCTCAAAGGTAGCGTTCTCTGAAGTGCTACCTGTTCCACGCACAGGGCCAGCTAGGCAGGCGGAGATCAGGGGTCTCAATGCGTGGATGAGATGGTGGTGTAGGGAGGAGGGGTTTAGATTCGTTAGGCACTGGGGAACTTTTTGGGACAAGCGGGGCCTGTACAAGAGGGACGGGCTCCACTTGAACCAGAATGGAACCAGACTGCTGGCGCATAACATTAAAAAGGTGGCAGAGCAGCTTTTCAACTGATCCCTGGGGGAAGGCCGACAGGAGCCGAGGGGCATCCGTTTTGGGACTCCTCATCCCTATGGGATGAGGATGGGGAGGTTAGAGAACAACAAGACAAAGGCAGAGTAGGAGAAGAAATTGGGAAAGGTAGGGTGATGGGATGTGATAGACGGTTTGGCACAATGAGAGGATGCGGGGACAAAGGAGCGAATAAGCAGCGCATCCTGGGGCATTCCGTGTACAAATGCTTTTATGCGAATGCCCGAAGTCTACGAGCAGAGGTGGGAGAACTGGAATGTCTGGTGACAAGGGAAAATATTGACAAAGTGGACATAACGGAAACCTGGTGGAATGCGGAGAATCAGTGGGATACCACAATCCCGGGCTATAAACTCTACAGGAGGGACAGGCAGGGGCGTGTTGGAGGTGGGGTGGCCGTTTATGTTAAGGAAGGGATAGAATCCAGTAAAGTAGAGATTGAAGGTGGGTCCGACTCCACCGTAGAATCTCTGTGGGTTAAATTACCAGGCTTGTGCAGCGATGTAATACTGGGGGCGTGCTATCGTCCTCCAGATCAGAAATCGGATGGGGACCTTGAAATGAGGAAACAGATCAGGGAGGTGACAAGGAGGGACAGGGTTGTAATCATGGGGGACTTCAATTATCCTCATATTGACTGGGTCAATTTGTGTTCTGGTCACGATAAGGAAACCGGATTTCTTGACGTGCTAAATGACTGTGGCTTAGATCAGCTAGTCACGGAGCCCACCAGAGGACAGGTGACTGGATTTAATATTGTGCGGTACGCAGGACCTGGTTAGAGATGTATACATTACTGAGCCATTGGGGAACAGTGATCATGCTGCGATCCGTTTTGACGTGCACGTTGGGGGAAGAATACCAGGCAAATCTCTAACAAAAACCCTTGACTTCTGACGGGCGGACCTTCCTCAAATGAGGAGGCTGGTTAGAAGGAGGTTGAAAGGGAGGGTAAAAAGAGTCCAATCTCTCCAGAGTGCATGGAGGCTGCTTAAAACAACAGTAATAGAGGCCCAGCAGAGGTGTATACTGCAAAGAAAGAAGGGTTCCACTAAATCCAGGAGGGTGCCCGCATGGCTAACCAGCCAAGTTAGAGAGGCTGTGAAGGGCAAGGAAGCTTCCTTCCGTAAATGGAAGTCTTGCCCTAATGAGGAGAATAAAAAGGAACATAAACTGTGGCAAAAGAAATGTAAGAAGGTGATACTGGAGGCCAAGTAAGACTATGAGGAACGTATGGCCAGCAACATTAAGGGGAATAATAAAAGCTTCTTCAAATATGTTAGAAGCAGGAAACCCGCCAGAGAAGCGGTTGGCCCTCTGGATGGTGAGGGAGGGAAAGGGGAGATAAAAGGAGACTTAGAGATGGCAGAGAAATTAAATGAGTTCTTTGCATCTGTCTTCACGGCAGAAGACCTCGGGCAGATACCGCTGCCCGAACGGCCCCTCCTGACTGAGGAGTTAAGTCAGATAGAGGTTAAAAGAGAAGATGTTTCAGACCTCATTGATAAATTAAAGATCAATAAGTCACCGGGCCCTGATGGCATCCACCCAAGAGTTATTAAGGAATTGAAGAATGAAGTTGCAGACCTCTTGACTAAGGTATGCAACTTGTCTTTCAAAACGGCCACGGTGCCAGAAGATTGGAGGATAGCAAATGTCACGCCTATTTTTAAAAAGGGAAAGAGGGGGGACCCGGGAAACTATAGGCCGGTCAGCCTAACATCCATACCGGGTAAGATGGTGGAATGCCTCATCAAAGATAGGATCACAAAACACATAGACGAACAGGCCTTGCTGAGGGAGAGTCAGCATGGCTTCTGTAAGGGTAAGTCTTGCCTCACGAACCTTATAGAATTCTTTGAAAAGGTCAAGAGGCACGTGGATGCGGGAGAACCCGTGGACATTATATATCTGGACTTTCAGAAGGCATTTGACACGGCCCCTCACCAAAGACTACTGAAAAAACTCCACAGTCAGGGAATTAGAGGACAGGTCCTCTTGTGGATTGAGAACTGGTTGGAGGCCAGGAAGCAGAGAGTGGGGTGTCAATGGGCAATTTTCACAATGGAGAGAGGTGAAAAGCGGTGTGCCCCAAGGATCTGTCCTGGGACCGGTGCTTTTAACCTCTTCATAAATGACCTGGAGACAGGGTTGAGCAGTGAGGTGGCAAAGTTTGCAGACGACACCAAACTCTTCCGAGTGGTGAAGACCAGAAGTGATTGTGAGGAGCTCCAGAAGGATCTCTCCAGACTGGCAGAATGGGCAGCAAAATGGCAGATGCGCTTCAATGTCAGTAAGTGTAAAGTCATGCACATTGGGGCAAAAAATCAAAACTTTAGATATAGGCTGAAGGGTTCTGAGCTGTCTGTGACAGATCAGGAGAGAGATCTTGGGGTGGTGGTGGACAGGTCGATGAAAGTGTCGACCCAATGTGCGGCGGCAGTGAAGAAGGCCAATTCTATGCTTGGGATCATTAGGAAGGGTATTGAGAACAAAACGGCTAGTATTATAATGCCGTTGTACAAATCTATGGTAAGGCCACGCCTGGAGTATTGTGTCCAGTTCTGGTCGCCGCATCTCAAAAAAGACATAGTGGAAATGGAAAAGGTGCAAAAGAGAGCGACTAAGATGATTACGGGGCTGGGGCACCTTCCTTATGAGGAAAGGCTATGGCGTTTGGGCCTCTTCAGCCTAGAAAAGAGACGCCTGAGGGGGGACATGATTGAGACATACAAAATTATGCAGGGGATAGACAGAGTGGATAGGGAGATGCTCTTTATACTCTCGCATAATACCAGAACCAGGGGACATCCACTAAAATTGAGTGTTGGGCGGGTTAGGACAGACAAAAGAAAATATTTCTTTACTCAGCGTGTGGTCGGTCTGTGGAACTCCTTGCCACAGGATGTGGTGCTGGCGTCTAGCCTAGACGCCTTTAAAAGGGGATTGGACAAGTTTCTGGAGGAAAAATCCATTATGGGGTACAAGCCATGATGTGTATGCGCAACCTCCTGATTTTAGAAATGGGTTATGTCAGAATGCCAGATGCAAGGGAGGGCACCAGGATGAGGTCTCTTGTTATCTGGTGTGCTCCCTGGGGCATTTGGTGGGCCGCTGTGGGATACAGGGGGCTGGACTGGATGGGCCTACGGCCTGATCCAGTGGGGCTGATCTTATGTTCTTAAGACTGTTCTTTCTAGAATAGCATAAAATGGTCTTTTAATTAATCAGCTATATGTTGCAACAGATGAAAATGCTCATTTTGAGAGGAATCATTTTTCTATTCCTCTGCCTCATTCTTCGCCTGTCTCTGCACTGCACTGTGGAAAATTACTACAGGATATAATAGTGCTTCATTGTTCTAAAAAAAACAACACACACCATATTTATATTTTACTTGGTTTGTGGCTTGGTAAGAAGTCATAGAAATTATTCTAAAAGGCAGAATAACAAGGCAGAATTCTAATCTGTGCTGGAACAGGCAGCCACTTGGCCTGCACTGTATCCAGCACAGGTTAAGAGGAGGCTGGAGGTAACCTCTGGTAAGGGGGTATTTTCCCACTTATCCCATGTTGAACTCCTGCCACCCCTATGGGGTTAATTGGATCTGTGCCAATGATTTTGCTGGTGCAACTCTGATCGGAGTGGCAGTTAAGATTTGTCTGCACTGTCATGGCTGATCCCAACCATCTCCCAGGCCTAATCCATCTCCTGGTCTGCCCTCCCCTGCTCAAAAGTGCCCCTCCCCGCCTCTATTCTGTGACTTCTGCTTTAGGATGAAAGTAGATTGCAGTTCCAAAGATTTTCAACCTAATTAAAGGCAAGAGGGAGAATGACATTTTTCTCTTCTATTTTGGTTTATTGTAGTGTTTCTCAAGGTTTGTCCTCTGCTGTACCACCTTCGTGGCCCACCTATTCGAAGCACCAATGGAAGTAACTGGCAATGACATCATTGGGTTTGGAGGCCAGATGCAATGCAACAAACACCAGTAAGAGGCTCAGGATAGATGGGAGGGCTTTTTTGAGCATGGAAAAGCTTGCTTTGGAGCTCTACCTATTGAGTTGAGCCTCATACTGTTGTACGTTGCATTGTGTCCCTTGTCTCACTGCCTGGTGGCAGATGTCCCAGAGGTCCACCAAGTACCACCAGATACAACTTCAGTTACTACTGGTGGTACCCTTACCACTGGTTGAGAAACACTGGTGTATTGTGTTTGCGGTAGGACTATACTTTGTATGAATATGCGAGACTTCCTTTGTGTCATCCAGAGACAAGATGGACCATCATATTTCCAAAACTCAGCTACTCATATTGGACTCAGATTTAGAATTTTCCCCCAAAATCCATTGACTTATCACCTAGCTTGCATTGGGAATCAAATAAAATAAGTCTATTGGCAAGAATTCCAATGCATGATGGATTTCACAACAAACAGCTGTTGTACTGCAGATTTGTCTGGCTTGCTCAACAAGCTTTGGTTGTAGTCTCACTTCAAAACATGATAACTGCACAGAAGGAGTATATCCCTGTTGGTTCAGCTGGACCTGTCTATGGTTTCTGATACTGTAAACCAGTGGTTTTCAGACTGGGGCGTCGTGATGCTCCAGCCTGAGAGCCCTGGTTAGTTCTCCCTTAAGGGGAGGGGCAGAGATGTGATGCTCAGCATCGTGCCTCTGATCTGGGCGCAGGGGTGCTCTGCCACTCACCCCTGCCTGCAGCAGCCTCCCAGGGGTTAGGGGAGCCTGGCGCCAGCCTCAGCAGGGCTCCCCACATAGTCTTCCAGAAGATGATTGCGACCACTTCTGGTTGCGATCGCCTTCTGGAGGGCTCTGAACTGCATGGGGAGCCCTGCTGAGGCTGGCGCCAGGGTTCCCCAACCGCCGGGAGGCTGCTGCAGGCAGGGGTGAGTGGCAGCACGCCGTTGCGCCCAGATCAGAGGCACGATGCTGAGCATTGCATCTCTGCCTTCCCCCCGCTTCCTGCAGCAAAGACTTTGTGGCTCTCAAACTCTCCCATAGAGTTTGAGAACCACTGCTGTAAACCATGGTGTCCTTCTGTTTTTTTTTTTTAATATAATGCTTTATTTATTTATTACAGATACAGGTAAGGAAAATTGGATAGACTTAGGGCTAGGACTACATAGGTTACACATGAGGGTGGTGGCCATCGATTACAACAAACATTAATCCAAACGAAATTAATAATCAATACAAAAATTATCATATTCTTTAACCCAACTGGTTAATACTTTAACATTCCATATTTTTCCTCTAACCTTATCTATCCCATCATAAAAAAACACTTCAAACTTTTACTTATACACTCTTCTTACCACTAAACTAGTCTCTAAAATAAAATCTTTCTTATCTGATTCTTAATTTCTAATATGACATCTAAAAAAGAAGTCTCCGATTACCATAGTATTCAATATCTCTTCAATAACCTTCAATATCTCTTATAACATGTTATACATCATTTTCCATAACTATCCAATCAAAAAAGGCTTCAAATTTTTACTTATAGACTCTTCTTACCACTAAACGAACCTCTAAAATACAATCTCTTATCTGATTCTTAATTTCTAATATCACATCTAAAAACAAATATCTCCAATTACAATAATATTATACTTCGCTTATCCACCACATATTTATTAACCCAAAATACAGGTTTAATATTTTCTCCAAAATAAATTGACATCTATAATTTATTTTATTTACCTTCTTTTTTATAAAATAACCCTTTTATTTGTCTTAATACCACTATATTTTACACAATACTTATATTCCAAAATTGCAGTTCCATCTAATTTATTTCATATATTTACCACTTTAATTTTCACAATACTTATATTCCAAATTCCCTTTTCATCCACTTTAGTTTAATCTAATTAATAAAATATTTATCTTAATACCACTTAATTTCCACAATATTTATATTTCAAATTTTCATTTACATCTATTTTAATTTAATATGTTAAAAAAAAAATTCTATTTATTATTCAACCATTTTGTCCTTCTTCTTATTGTTTACTTTGTACTCTATATTATTGGTGTTCCCTCTTAGTCCTCCTACTGGTTCTTCCACTTCTTCCTTTTCTTCTTTTTCTTCTTAAGTCCCCCCCTCTTTTTTTCTTTCTTCTTTTTCATTATGTTATTCTTGAATTCAATCCATAAATTCTTCCTCTTCTTGAGACAGCTTGCTCTCTGAACATTTCGTCTTTTTTCTTCCTTAAGATTCCCAGTTATTATAACAATTGCTTCTTCCATCTCATGTCCCATTTCAAAATACTCCACTTCTTTAACTTCACCTGACATCTGATCCATTCTTTTTTCTTCTCTATTGTTTATAATCTGTTCCCGCGAGTTTACAAGGGAGGAGCTTATTTGCCCAATTTGTTCAGAGAGAACCATGGTGTCCTTCTGAACCACTTGTCCATGATAGGAATTGAGAGCACCATTTTATGGTGGGTCAAATTATTTCTGGCGCTTAGGTAGCAATGCCTATTAGGTATGGCCATTAATTTATAGCATTTCTCATGGTTCTACTGCGTCCCCTTTTTGTTTTTTGACATCTAGATGTCAAAAACTGCGTCCCCTAGATGTTTTTTGACATCTAAATGAAACCACTAAGGGAGGTCTTCTGCACATTTGGAGTTGGATATATGTAGATTTACACCTAACTCTATCATTTCTATCATCTTTCAAGGAGGCGGTGGAAATCCTGAACTGTTGTGGGAATTTGTAATGAACTGGATGAGGGCAAATAAGCTGATATTAAATCTGGACAAAACAGAAATAGTATTAGTGAGGAGATCTGTGTACTATGAATTTGACTGTTCTGGACATGGCTGCATTCCCTTGGAAGGATGCGGTGCTCCTGGATGCCCAGATAGTGGCTGTGGTCCAGAGTGCCTTTAACCGGCTTAGGCTGGTGTATCAGCTGTGTCTGATCTGAGGAAACAGATCAGGGAGGTGTCAAGGAGGGACAGGGTTGTAATCATGGGGGACTTCAATTATCCTCATATTGACTGGGTCAATTTGTGTTCTGGTCACGATAAGGAAACCGGATTTCTTGACGTGCTAAATGACTGTGGCTTAGATCAGCTAGTCACGGAGCCCACCAGAGGACAGGTGACTCTGGATTTAATATTGTGCGGTACGCAGGACCTGGTTAGAGATGTAAACGTTACTGAGACATTGGGGAACAGTGATCATGCTGCGATCCGTTTTGACGTGCACGTTGGGGGAAGAATACCAGGCAAATCTCTAACAAAAACCCTTGACTTCTGACGGGTGGACTTCCCTCAAATGAGGAGGCTGGTTAGAAGGAGGTTGAAAGGGAGGGTAAAAAGAGTCCAATCTCTCCAGAGTGCATGGAGGCTGCTTAAAACAACAGTAATAGAGGCCCAGCAGAGGTGTATACCGCAAAGAAAGAAGGGTTCCACTAAATCCAGGAGGGTGCCCGCATGGCTAACCAGCCAAGTTAGAGAGGCTGTGAAGGGCAAAGAAGCTTCCTTCCGTAAATGGAAGTCTTGCCCTAATGAGGAGAATAAAAAGGAACATAAACTGTGGCAAAAGAAATGTAAGAAGGTGATATGGAATGCCAAGAGAGACTATGAGGAACGCATGGCCAGCAACATTAAGGGGAATAATAAAAGCTTTTTCAAATATGTTAGAAGCAGGAAACCCGCCAGAGAAGCGGTTGGCCCTCTGGATGGTGAGGGAGGGAAAGGGGAGATAAAAGGAGACTTAGAGATGGCAGAGAAATTAAATGAGTTCTTTGCATCTGTCTTCACGGCAGAAGACCTCGGGCAGATACCGCTGCCCGAACGGCCCCTCCTAACCGAGGAGTTAAGTCAGATAGAGGTTAAAAGAGAAGATGTTTCAGACCTCATTGATAAATTAAAGATCAATAAGTCACCGGGCCCTGATGGCATCCACCCAAGGGTTATTAAGGAATTGAAGAATGAAGTTGCAGATCTCTTGACTAAGGTATGCAACTTGTCCCTCAAAACGGCCACGGTGCCAGAAGATTGGAGGATAGCAAATGTCACGCCTATTTTTAAAAAGGGAAAGAGGGGGGACCCGGGAAACTATAGGCCGGTCAGCCTAACATCCATACCGGGTAAGATGGTGGAATGCCTCATCAAACATAGGATCTCAAAACACATAGACGAACAGGCCTTGCTGAGGGAGAGTCAGCATGGCTTCTGTAAGGGTAAGTCTTGCCTCACGAACCTTATAGAATTCTTTGAAAAGGTCAACAGGCACGTGGATGCGGGAGAACCCGTGGACATTATATATCTGGACTTTCAGAAGGCGTTTGACACGGTCCCTCACCAAAGGCTACTGAAAAAACTCCACAGTCAGGGAATTAGAGGACAGGTCCTCTTGTGGATTGAGAACTGGTTGGAGGCCAGGAAACAGAGAGTGGGTGTCAATGGGCAATTTTCACAATGGAGAGAGGTGAAAAGCGGTGTGCCCCAAGAATCTGTCCTGGGACCGGTGCTTTTCAACCTCTTCATAAATGACCTGGAGACAGCGTTGAGCAGTGAAGTGGCTAAGTTTGCAGACGACACCAAACTTTTCCGAGTGGTAAAGACCAGAAGTGATTGTGAGGAGCTCCAGAAGGATCTCTCCAGACTGGCAGAATGGGCAGCAAAATGGCAGATGCGCTTCAATGTCAGTAAGTGTAAAGTCATGCACATTGGGGCAAAAAATCAAAGCTTTAGATATAGGCTGATGGGTTCTGAGCTGTCTGTGACAGATCAGGAGAGAGATCTTGGGGTGGTGGTGGACAGGTCGATGAAAGTGTCGACCCAATGTGCGGCGGCAGTGAAGAAGGCCAATTCTATGCTTGGGATCATTAGGAAGGGTATTGAGAACAAAACGGCTAGTATTATAATGCCGTTGTACAAATCTATGGTAAGGCCACACCTGGAGTATTGTGTCCAGTTCTGGTTGCCGCATCTCAAAAAAGACAGTGGAAATGGAAAAGGTGCAAAAGAGAGCGACTAAGATGCTTACGGGGCTGGGGCACCTTCCTTATGAGGAAAGGCTACGGCGTTTGGGCCTCTTCAGCCTAGAAAAGAGACGCCTGAGGGGGGACATGATTGAGACATACAAAATTATGCAGGAAATAGACAGAGTGGATAGGGAGATGCTCTTTACACTCTCACATAATACCAGAACCAGGGGACATCCACTAAAATTGAGTGTTGGGCGGGTTAGGACAGACAAAAGAAAATATTTCTTTACTCAGCGTGTGGTCGGTCTGTGGAACTCCTTGCCACAGGATGTGGTGCTGGCGTCTAGCCTAGACGCCTTTAAATGGGGATTGGACAAGTTTCTGGAGGAAAAATCCATTATGGGGTACAAGCCATGATGTGTATGCGCAACCTCCTGATTTTAGAAATGGGTTATGTCAGAATGCCAGATGCAAGGGAGGGCACCAGGATGAGGTCTCTTGTTATCTGGTGTGCTCCCTGGGGCATTTGGTGGGCCGCTGTGAGATACAGGAAGCTGGACTAGATAGGCCTATGGCCTGATCCAGTGGGGCTGTTCTTATGTTCTTATGTTCTTATGTCTAGGGCTATGCAGACCTGGCTATGATGACCCCTGATGTCATCCAGGTTGGACTAGTACTTTACTTAGTACTGCCTTTGGACTGTTTGGAAGCTCATTTAAAGTGCTTTGAGAACCCAAAAGGTGATCTTTAAATGTATACTATCTTGCAAATTAGCTGCATTCTCCAGAGGTCATGGTATATCTGCATCAGCCTTGGTACCAAATAGGTTGTCTGTTATGACATTGACAAAAATATCTTATTCAGAAGTCACCTACTGACTTTTGTCAATTGAACTGTTTAGAAAGGAGTCATATAATAATTTTGTAGTGAGGTTATAAGTACTGATGGTCTTGGAAAAAATGCTCTCTGTGTTTGGGTTTTCGGTTACCACAAATTCAGTAAACTTTTGGCATCTTTTGCTTTATTGGCCAGCTTTTTAAGATGAGTTTTCAAACAGTAGAATACAGTGTGCCCTTATTATATGTGAGTGATCCATTCCAGGACCCCCCACCATGGATAGCAAATTCCACAGATAATGAAATCTGTGGGAGGCCTGCACCAGCAAACTAGAAATGCCTTTCAAAAGCATCAGAGAGGCCTTCTGCGGTGCGGGGATACCAAGTGTGAGTTCTATGCATCTCAGAAGGCCTCTGCAACGCTTCTGAAAGGCACTTCTGGTTTTTCAGCAAACAGAAGTGCCTTTCAGTCATATTTGGGAGACTATCTGAGGCATTGGGGGCTGCACATGCGATCCCCACACCTCAGAAGGCCTCCCTGATGCAACTGCAAGGCACTTCCGGTTTTGCAGCAAACCAGAAGTGCCTTTCAGAAGCGCCAGGAAGGCCTTGGGAGGCATGGGGAGATCATGCGTGGCTTCCTCACGCCTCAGAAGACCTCCGTGATACTATTGGAAGGCACTTCCAGTTGTGTCCGGGAGGTCTTAGAGAACTTCCAGCCATGGGCTTGACATCCACAGATTTTCAAATCTGCGAATGCTGTGCCTGGTGAAAAGGAGGGCCTACTATATTTGGTTTGAGTTGCTCCTAGGTATGCTGTTGATATTTGGGGGAACAGAACAGTGTTTTCCACGTTTTCCAACGCTTTCCACATGCGCTGCCTCCGACGCATCCTCGGCATCACCTGGCAGGACAAAGTTCCAAACAACACAGTCCTGGAACGTGCTGGAATCCCTAGTATGTATGCACTGCTGAAACAGAGACGCCTGCGTTGGCTCGGTCATGTCGTGAGAATGGATGATGGCCGGATCCCAAAGGATATCCTCTATGGAGAACTCGTGCAAGGAAAGCGCCCTACAGGTAGACCACAGCTGCGATACAAGGACATCTGCAAGAGGGATCTGAAGGCCTTAGGAATGGACCTCAACAAGTGGGAAACCCTGGCCTCTGAGCGGCCTGCTTGGAGGCAGGCTGTGCAGCATGGCCTTTCCCAGTTTGAAGAGACACTTGGCCAACAGACTGAGGCAAAGAGGCAAAGAAGGAAGGTCCATAGCCAGGAAGACAGACCAGGGACAGACTGCACTTGCTCCCAGTGTGGAAGGGATTGTCACTCCCGAATCGGCCTTTTCAGCCACACTAGACGCTGTTCCAGAACCACCATTCAGAGCACGATGCCATAGTCTTTCAAGACTGAAGGTTGCCAACAACAAAAGAACAGTGTGGACATTTCTTAATTGGGGAGAGGAGGAGAGAGAAGTTTATTTTTAAACCTATAATGCTAATTATCTTACAGCCCAATCCTATCTTTCCATCTACATTGATGCAGCCATGCCCAAAACAGGTGTGCTGTGTCTAGCAGGTTGGTGGTATATTGGGAGGCTTCAGAGGTGAAAGGGGATTTAAATCTCCTTACCGCTGTGTACGCCTTTCACACTTCAAAGGGTTTCCTTGGATCTACACTAGCAGTTTCACTAATACAAGAAGAAAAAGTGGGTGGGGAGGCTGCTGTCAAAGGGATTGAATCTGGCATGCTCCATTGCAGGCATGTCCACCCTCTCCTGCATGCTCCCTGCCTCATTACACTGTTTGCACCCAGTTTCACCCCCTCCCCACCCACATTGACCTCCCCCACCTTTCCCACTGGTTAACTTTCTCCAGTGGGCAGTGGGCAAGCCTTGCCGCCATTGTCCCAGCAGTGCACTGCCGGAAAGTGCTTTATGACACTTTTACAGCAGTCACCACCAATGGAATGAGTTTTCTGCTGGCAGTGACGTCCGGTAAGATTGTGCAGTTAAATACTCACCATCATGAGAGAGACCATACTTAAGAATTAGAATTGTGAATGAATCCAATAGAGTATATTGTCAGCTATACAAAACATCACCTGTTTGATAAGGCATTCTTAAGCTCATTAAGAGACAGATAAAATGCTTCCTTGGTTCTTGGTTAGTAATGGTGTATTGGTTTGGCAATATTTAATCAACATTATGTTGTTGAGTATTTCTGTTGAGCAAGAATATAGGCAGATGTTTTGAATGCTATTTAATATACTTTGGCTGCAATCCTATCCACACCTCCCTGGAAATAATTCCTATTGACTATCATGGGATTTACTTCTGAGTAGACATGCATGAGATTGGGCTGTCAGCTTTGTTGGCATACATTCTTGAACTATTTGGGAGTGTTTACTTTCAAATTATGCCTCCCCCGTTGTAACAGGATTAAAAATTAAACCCAACTCACTTGGCGTTGAAGATTTTGTGCAGCATTGATTGATGAATTAAAAATAGACCATCCATGTTCAAGGCAAGCATACAGATTTAAGAGATCAAAGTATCACACAATTTGATAAAAATAGGGAAATTTCCACACAATTTAGCAGCCTTCCCCTGAAAAGAGAAATGGCTATAATTCTCAACAGATAGCCAGTGATGTAATATGGAGAACATAGAAAGAAACCGATTGAAAATTATATGGTATAGAACAGTAGTTCTCAAACCAGCCCTCAGGTCGTACTTTGGAAATGCTATTCTATGTTAATAGTCTGAAAAGGAAATGTTAATTTCTTCTAAAACAGTGGTTCTCACACATTTAGCTCTGGGACCCACTTTTTAGAATGAGAATCTGTCAGGACTCACCGGAAGTGATCTCATGACTGGAAGTTACATCATCAAGCAAGAAAAGTTTTAACAATCCTAGGCTGCAATCCTATCCACACTTACCCAGGAGTAAGTCCCATTTACTATCGTTAAAAGCATATACAAAGCAGCCTGTTCAAAGTATAGAGCTGTAACAAATCCCCATATGCAGTCACGTATGGTAGCATCAAGTGTAATATATTAAAAATAAAATATTGAAATGAATGGGGACCCACGTGAAAATGGCTCATGACCCACCTAGTGGTTCTTGACCCACAGTTTGAGAGACACTGGTATAGAAGAAAACCACTTTTAGCCTGTTTATGTTTGTACACTATACACTCAACAGAGAGCTGCAACCTGTTGTACCTCATTGACCTGCAAAGCTATATGATATAGGTGTCTGTGGAGAAAAATTTGTCTCAGCCATACCTTACATTTTGAGGTGCATACTTTCAGACATCTTAGGAATACACCTAACAATGTATTATATGTAAAAACTTAAGTTCCTAATATTTTAAAAATCACTGTGACAGCATCCTTTTCACTAACATTTTTAACTTTTTGTAGTTGAACTCAGAATGGAGTTTTTCTATGAACTCTGAATAGAGTCCAACTGTGTTAGCAGCACTTTTCTCAAGACAGCACTTACTACAAAATGTCACATTTTGCGACTTGTTAAAAGGTGTAGGGTTTTAAGGCTTGCTTTTAATCAATATATTTCAGAAGCATGAAAATACATGGAGAGATTCTATAGCTGTGGCTTCACACTAGTTGGTTAAATCTCTCTGCTATTCCAGCTTCAATGCAAATGGATTGTAACATTGTTGCCATCTACAGTTTTTAAATGGAGGGGGTGAGATGACACATCTGCTTCTCAATTCAAGTGGTAACACACCAGTTAATGGAGCAGCACGAGTATTACAGGTGCAGCCTATTTATCCACAGATTTTTTATCTGCCGATTTGTCTCAATGCGAATGGGGTGGAGGAACCGAAAGTCACACACACCTTTGCCCTGTGCTGGCATCTGTGCTGGCTGGTCCATTTCCAGGCAGCCCAAAACACTGCAAAAAGGCTCTGCCTCGCCCAGGCAGGGAAATAGCCCTGCAGCCCTGGAAGAGGTTTCCCTTGAGAAGGAACAGTAACAGTCCTGGAGCCGCTGAGCCAGCCAAGAGGCTGAAGAGGGGAAGGGGGCCCCCGAAAATCTCTGTAGCCAGAATACGTGCAGCAAGTTGGAGTGCTCTCTCTCTCTCTCTCTCTCTCACACACACACACACACACACACAGGGACAGGTGTGGTAGCAACAGAGAAGCAACCCCCCCCCCCATGGTGCTGGCTATCACTGACACAAGCGAGCCTTCCCACCAAGCAAAGCATGAGATGTAGCCTACAATCCTCTCCACACTTTCCTGGGAGTTAGCCCCATTGACTGGAATGGGGCTTACTTCTGAGTAGAAACGCATAGGGCTAGACTCTTAAAAGATCAGCATCCCAACTGTGAAAGAAGCTGGGCAGCTGGCAACGGGAGGGGCTGAGTACGGAGCGGAGGGGAGGGGATTGATAACAGCTACCTTAGTTTCCTTCCATCCAGAAGTGTCAGGCTGCAGCATATTTGCGTAACTCTGTGGAATTTAGCACAACATGTTTTTTGTTAATCGCGCCAAGTCACGGAACGGAACTAAGGCGGATAAATAGGCTCCACCTGTATATCCTTTTCTTGGCTGTATCACAGTAATTGCTACCCTTTTGTAAAAGAATTCCCCACTGCAAAGGAGCAGGAGAAGAAATTACTTCTGCATTTTCTTGAAATGTTATCCAGCTATTGGCTGTTTGTAGGATTATTCAAATATGAAACTATAGATCAAGGGTTCTCAAACTGGTGGGTTGCAACCCACCAGCCAGGGAAGCCCTGTCTCTGTACCCTTAAGGAGCTGAGTGGGAGAATGGCAGTGATGCAATTGCCACTATTGTGCCACTGCTGGGGACAGAAGGGTTTTTTGGCACTTTCCAGCACCGCCTTCTGGCGCTGTGTACAGGAAGACCTGCAGACCCCTTTGCAGGGCTCCTTGTACCTCAGAAAAGTTAAAAATAGATATCATGACCTACTTGTGAGTTGTGATTGCGAAACTGAAAGTGGGTTGCAATCACTATTTTTAATTTTTTTGAGGCATGGGAATCCCTGCAAAGGGGTTCATGGGGCTCCTCATACCCCCCTCCCCACAGGCTGGTGCTGGCATAGATAAGTGCCAAGACACATGTTTGCCTACTTGGAAGTAAACACACAAGTGTGGCTCAATTTTATTTTCCATAGGCTGTCAGCTTGTCAGTTTCAGGACCCACCAGCAATTAGGTTGCAACCCACTAGTGGTCCCAACTCACAGTTTGGGAAACATTGCTGTGGACCATTTACTATCTACTCATTTAAAATCTTTGCACTTTAACAGCCCAATCCTGCCTAATTCTTGTGTGGCAATACAGCAATGCCGGTGCAGGCTGCACTGCATCCGATGGAATTTTTGACTGCTGAAGGTCCCCTTGGGTTAAAGGGAGATTTGTCCTCCTAGGGCAGGGGTGCCCAAACCCCGGCCCTGGGGCCACTTGCGGCCCTCGAGGCCTCTCAATGCGGCCCTCAGGGAGCCCCCAAGTCTTCAACGAGCCTCTGGCCCTCTGGAGATTTGTTGGAACCCACACTGGCCCGACGCAACTGCTCTCAGCGTGAGGGCAATTGTTTGACGTCTCATGTGAGCTGTGGATGAGTTTTCCCTCCACTGCTTGTTGTTTCACATCTGTGATGTGGTAGCAGCAGCAAAGGAAAGGCCAGCCTTGCTTTGTGCAAGGCCTTTGCAAGACCTTCATTCATTCACATAAGTTCCATCTTTAATATATTCATTTGTGTAAACTTATGTAAATTTATTCAAATTTTTTAATGTAAATTTGTGCTTTTTTCCGCGGCCCCCGAAACAGTGTCAGAGAGATGATGTGGCCCTCCTGCCAAAAACTTTGGATACCCCTGTCCTAGGGGCTGACCCCAGCAGCTACAATGGGTCAACCTGGAACTGCTTTAGTGATACTGCTGATGCAAGTTTCAGTTGATCTGTGCAGGAGCATCAGGCCTCGGAAGGGTGGCAGGATTGCGGTGCATGCCGTATCCTATTCCCCCTCCTGGGCTTGAAAGCAGTGAGAATACTAACAGGAAGTGAACAGCAGAGGACTTTCTGTTGGCATTCTCCGTGTTGCTTCCTGTAGCATTCCTGTACCAAAGTGTTTCTCAAACTGTGGATCAGGATTCACTAGGTGGGTCATCAGCCAATTTCAGGTGGGTCTCCATTCATTTCAATATTTTATTTTTAATACATTAGACTTGATGCTACCATGGTATGTAACTGCATTTGGGAAAATGTTACAGACCTGTACTTTTAACAAGCTACTATGTATATTCTTTTAACAATGATAGTAAATGGTACTTATTACTGGGTAAGTGTGGGTAGGATTGCAGCCTAGAATTGTTGAAATTTTCCTTCTTAATGATTTCACTTCTGGTCACGATATCACTTCCAGTGGGCCCTGACAGATTCTCATTCTAAAAAATGGGTCTACCAGCTATGAGTCTCATTGACAACTTCCTGCTGCAAAGCAGAAGGAAGAAAAGATCTTCCTTTTACAAAGCATTTACAAAGATAGTTAATCATGAGTGCTACAGAAGAGATTTGAGAACCGTGGATGAATGAAACCACGGCTATGGTACTCATGGCTATGGGGGGGTGTGTGCCCGTATCAGTTGTGGAACTCTGCAGCCCCATACCCGGGACAAAGCTCCATGATGGCGCCCCCTGCGGGCTATCGCCACCCCCCTCGGGCAGAAATCCGTCCCCCCAACTTACCAGAGGCTCAAAGAGCCTTGCATAACCACCTCCCACGCCAGGGAAACCTCTGTGAGGTTCCCTGGTGCTATAAGCTGTGCTTCTGGCAAACCTCAGAGAAGCTTCTGTGGGGCCCTAGAGGCTGGCGCTCAGGGCATTTGCCCCAGGTCAGCCTATGGTAGGCACACAACTGGTCTGTATTATGTTCTCCTGTGCTCTGACTACTTTAACATTCTGCCTGGTCCACTAAAATCTTAGTTTTCAAAAATAATAGTAATATGTGCTGCATTCTCACTTACTGTCTATCTGTATGAATATCTTAGCAATTGCAACTCTCAGGTGCTTTGTTGTCAATCATATTAAATAATGAGAATTATTATTGAAATGTATTCTGTATATTTGTAAAATTGATATCTGTCTCTGTATTTTTAAGAAAACTATACAGCATTCATTTAAGGTCTAAACTCTCATATGCTGCCAAATTAGATGTTTATAGTTCGTAAAGAAAAGAAAATAGTTGGCTTAGAGCCCAGACTTTGCCAATTAATTGTATCAAATGAAGAACTGAAAAAAATTCTTTCTAATCCTTTGTATAATAGGTGCTCAACACAGTTCAGTTATTTTGAATCAAAATTGTATTGAGTCTCCAGTAGCCTTATACCTAGTGTGAGACACACTACTGGATATGGAACTCACATAATTTAATAAAAATAGCTTGGAAATTCTATTTTGTTACATTGCATGTGAGTTGCTTAGGATTCAATTCTGTCCAGCTTTTCAGTATCAATGCAGCCACAATGCAGCCCTGAGGTAAGGAAACAGACTTCCCCTTACCTTAAGGAGGCCCCCCATGACTGCCCCCCAGCACCAAAGTATGCAGCGTGCATCCAATTGGAATGACTGCCTCAGTGCTGGAAAGTTGGATAGGATTGGGCCCTTAGGGCACAATCCTAACCAGGTCTACTCAGAAGTAAGTCCTATTTTGTTCAATGGGGCTTACTCTCAGGAAAGTGTGGTTAGGATTGCAGCCTTAGACAACTAGACAAGACAAACACGTGCCCTATTTTAAATTCCTGATTAGGTGGGGATGGTGGAATGGGTCCACGAAGAGGGCGGATTTGACCACAGTGGGGATCACTGACACCTAACCCGCTTCTTGGGCCCAAACCACTGTCCTGAGTCAACATGGACTTGGGCCAGCAATTTCACTGGTGCAGGTCCAAGTAGACTCTTCCTGCCCTACAAAGGCTTACCCCAGGTAAGGAAATGAATGGAGTCATGCATGACTGCCCCCCTGCCCAGCAAGATGAAGCGATAGCCTTTTTGGTGTCACTGCATGGGTAGAGGCAGGCCTGAGAGAGGAGATGGGGGCAGGCTGGGGTCAGGCTTCCAGCAGGCCCAGGCCATGAAAAAAACAAACTATATAGTACAAAATGAATTCATTACAAAATAAATTTGGGTACCTCAGCCCATCTAGAGCTGCATAGCCACTACAGCTTTAATTCACTTTCAGTGCACTTCTATTACCCCAAAGCATTTAGGATGCAGGGGTCAATCAGGCATCTTGTTCTAGGCCCAATGCCAGCTCTCAGCAGTCCTGGTGGCACTGGGGAATGGATAGGATTGAGTTCGAAAAATGGTAGATAGTGGTATAGGTATGTAAATACAGTGGTACCTCACATAACGAATGCCCCACGCAGCGAAAAACTCACAGAACGAAAGCGTTTTGCAAAGTTTGGTAACTCGCACAACGAATTTTTATGACCCGTGCTTCGCAAGACGAATTTTTGTTTTGTTTTGTTTTGACTTAAGGGGGGGGGATCTTCATGCCAGTTTATGATCCCGTTCACCCTAGTAAGGGGCGGATCTTCATGCCAGTTTATGATCCCCTTCACCCTAGTAAGGGGCGGATCTTCATGTCAGTTTATGATCCCCTTCACCCTAGTAAGGGGCGGATCTTCATGTCAGTTTATGATCCCCTTCACCCTAGTAAGGGGCGGATCTTCATGTCAGTTTATGATCCCCTTCACCCTAGTAAGGGGCGGATCTTCATGTCAGTTTATGATCCCCTTCACCCTAGTAAGGGGCGGATCTTCATGTCAGTTTATGATCCCCTTCACCCTAGTAAGGGGCGGATCTTCATGTCAGTTTATGATTCCCTTCACCCTAGTAAGGGGCGGATCTTCATGTCAGTTTATGATCCCCTTCACCCTAGTAAGGGGCGGATCTTCATGCCAGTTTATGATCCCCTTCACCCTAGTAAGGGGCGGATCTTCATGTCAGTTTATGATCCCCTTCACCCTAGTAAGGGGCGGATCTTCATGTCAGTTTATGATCCCCTTCACCCTAGTAAGGGGCGGATCTTCATGTCAGTTTATGATCCCCTTCACCCTAGTAAGGGGCGGATCTTCATGCCAGTTTATGATCCCCTTCACCCTAGTAAGGGGCGGATCTTCATGTCAGTTTATGATCCCCTTCACCCTAGTAAGGGGCGGATCTTCATGCCAGTTTATGATCCCCTTCACCCTAGTAAGGGGCGGATCTTCATGCCAGTTTATGATCCCCTTCACCCTAGTAAGGGGCGGATCTTCATGTCAGTTTATGATCCCCTTCACCCTAGTAAGGGGCGGATCTTCATGTCAGTTTATGATCCCCTTCACCCTAGTAAGGGGCGGATCTTCATGTCAGTTTATGATCCCCTTCACCCTAGTAAGGGGCGGATCTTCATGTCAGTTTATGATCCCCTTCACCCTAGTAAGGGGCGGATCTTCATGTCAGTTTATGATTCCCTTCACCCTAGTAAGGGCGGATCTTCATGTCAGTTTATGATCCCATTCACCCTAGTAAGGGGCGGATCTTCATGTCAGTTTATGATCCCCTTCACCCTAGTAAGGGGCGGATCTTCATGTCAGTTTATGATCCCATTCACCCTAGTAAGGGGCGGATCTTCATGTCAGTTTATGATCCCCTTCACCCTAGTAAGGGGCGGATCTTCATGTCAGTTTATGATCCCCTTCACCCTAGTAAGGGGCGGATCTTCATGTCAGTTTATGATCTCCTTCACCCTAGTAAGGGGCGGATCTTCATGTCAGTTTATGATCCCCTTCACCCTAGTAAGGGGCGGATCTTCATGTCAGTTTATGATCCCATTCACCCTAGTAAGGGGCGGATCTTTATGTAAGTAAGTCCCATTGTGCTTGCTCCCAGGAACGTTTGCACAGGATTACAGCCTTCAAACTCCCCACTCAGCATGCCCCCCCATAGCTCATTCACCCTCTCACTGCCCCATTTCCTTCACATTTCCCCCATGATCAAGGCAAAAGCAAGCAATTGAGTGCAGCTGTTCTGTCCTCCCCAGCTTAGAGCACAATCCTGTGCGTGTCTCCTCAGAAGTAAGTCCCATTGTGCTTACTCCCAGGAAAGTGTGCACAGGATTACAGCCTTCAAGCTCCCCACTCAGCATCCCCCCCAGTTTTTGAAATCCTCTGTACAGTATGTATGCCTTTAAAGAGCACTTAATAAACACTTTGTAAACCAAATTTGACTTTGTTCTGACTTTTCTTGCCCATAGGAATGCATTAATTAAATTTCAATGCATTCCTATGGGAAAACGTGCTTCGCAAAACGAAAAACTCGCATAACGAAAGGACTCACGGAACGGATTAATTTCGTTATGCGAGGCACCACTGTACTCTCAAAGTCCACATACATTTAAATTTATATATAGCCTGCCTTATTTCAGTGCTTGCCACGGGCAACTTTCCTGCTTGCTGCATTCTTTGGAAAGCACTTCATGCAGGATGATGTCCCTTCTGACCATGACATCACTTCCCGTGGGTCCTGGATAAATTGTCATTCTAAAAAGTGGATCCCAGTGCCAAAAAGTTTGAGAACCACTGCCCCAGTGGATTGGCTGACCAATGGTCCAGTCTAACTCAGTGGTTCTGAATTAGAAATTAATGTAATACAGGTCCAGCCTATTTATACACGGATTTTTTATACATGGATTTGACTCAACACGAACGGCCCCTGCAAATGAGAAGGAATGTGCTGATCCCTGGAGAAGGGGAAAAATGCACCCCTTTAAAATCAGTTTTAAAAACTGAACAGTCCTTTAACAATAGCCTCCTTAATGAGAGAGAGAGAGAGAGAGAGAGAGAGAGAGGGCAGCTGGCTGACAATCCATCTCTCTCCAATCCTTCTCTCTCCAGGCGACCCCTTCCTTCCCCCTGAGCATGTGAAAGAAAGGTGATCCCTTTGCATTGGTGAAGGGAGGGACTGAGTGAAGTGTCTTTCTAAACTTGGAGGAGGACTGATTGATGGATTGTCTTCTTAATGACTCTTATCTTACATCACAAAGGTCAGCAAGGCTGTTTTTAAATCACCGGAGCAAAGAAACTTGTTTTTTAAATTGATTTACCATACTGCGTTTTTTGCCATGGAACCCACGCTAATAATGAGTCTCAACCTGTAATTGTATTTGTTATCCAGATTTCCACAACAAGGGCTGTTTTCAGGAATGGATTAGGTACATATAAACAAAGAAAGATGTACTAGTTTCTGGTATCTACTGAAATGATAGGAGAAGAAATGGTGGGTCATAGTCCAGAAAAGGTATAGACAGGTGCAAATGGAACAGTCTTTGAAGTATTTACCACATCGTTCCTGCAGCTGAAAAAGCAAGCCACTTTTTAAACAAAAGAGCAAACTTACCTCTTCAACTGTGAGAACTAGCAAATATTAGAAACGCTTATCATTTGCACCATCACTATGCCCACAGTGAAATTTGATTAGTTCAGTTGGTAGTTCTGCATTATGGTTTTTATGGAGAACAGAGTATCTCCTGTTTGTTCTTACTTTGTTTTCTGCATTGCTTTTTGTTAGTACCCTGTCTGAAAATTAATGATGGTGGAAATTGCAATCAATTGTATCAGGAAGGAGCTGACATTAAATCTGGGAGCATCGTTGATGAATAGTTGAAACAGGCTTAGAAAGAACACCATTCATTAGGACAACCCATAGTTCTAAAGGTTATGAGCATAAAATATTATACTTTGTTAGATGGAAGAAGCATTTCCAAAAAGTAATGAGTTTGGAATATAGTGTCACCAATTTTTGTGGTACAGAGGCTTGACAAAAAAATACAGCATAATCAATCCAAGAAGCTATACAGAAGATGCTACATTTGCATGCTGTTTATGTTTTTCACAGCACAACCTATGCATACCTACTCAGAAGTAACTTCTACTATGTATATAGGCTTGCAGCCTGACAGCCCAGTCCTGAGCTGCCTGGGGCACCCAGCCTCGGTGGCACTGAGAATGGCTGCTGCAGGAACCCGCGTGCCTCGGACTACCACAGGTGGCACTTTGGGAGAAGGGGGCTTTTGTTCCCTTCTTCTGGAAAAGGGAAGCAGCCCTGCTGAGCCCCACACGAAAGCCTTGGATCCGGTGGAGCAGAGCTCCACGGACCCGGCTCCCTCCCCCGGCACACCTCCCACTCGCCCCCTCCTCCCGCCTCCCCATCATGCCTCCCCCCGCCCTCTCTCCACTCCCCACTGGCCTCCCCCCTCCCCGGAATGCCTCCTCCCTGCCCCCTCCCTGCCCCTGCTTACTGTGCCGCGGCTCAGTGGTCTGTGAGACCACCGAGTGGCAGAGGCTGGGTGCCTGCCCTGCACTAGCCTGGTGCTAACCCAGCACCGGCTGGTGCTGGGCTAACACGGACGGTAGCCTGGCGGTAGCTTACAGCATGTTTGCAACAGTGCACGGCGGCATGAAGCCGTGGCGCCAAGCCCAGGATTGGGCTCTCAGTGGGTACAAATTGGTGAGTAATTAAGAGCATTATGAGGAAAATGTTTTGCAGGTTCTTGCCTATTTTTTCTTTACCTTCTTAGGAAGCCCTCTGAGGCTTCCCCGAGCCTCCCAATGCTTTATAATGCATTAAAAACATCACTTCCGGTTTCACAGAGAAACCAGAAGTGACATTTTTTTCCACTGTTGGTCTCAGTCTGAACCCAACAGAGGCCAAAGACAGGTCTCTGCTGGGCTCATAGGACCTTCCGGGGCTCTGCTCCCCTTGCCTCCAGAAGGGCGTGTGCAGGGGGCAGAACTGATTCATAAATAAGTGAATCCATGGATAAAGGATCTATGGATAGAGCGTCCCCCCTGTACTTGCTACCTTGTTATCCTCAGTTTTTACAATGATGGCATACGAACTGTTGTTTGGGTTTTGTTTCTGTATTTTTCCCCCCTGTTTTTCTGTTTGCTGGTGATAAATTTATCCTTTTCCCCCTTGCATCACTATAATCTCTGGTCCAATTGGCTGTAGGTTTCAAATGATACCTGGAGAAAAACTGAGGTTTTCCTGGATATGAGGGTTCTCTTCACTATTCGGTTTGTATGCTAAGCTGCCAATGTGTTGATTGGGCTCGTTCTCATTTGTGTCAAAGGGGAAGTCCAATCCCTAACACATGCATAGCCAATACTGCAACGTTTTCCTAATGGGCTAGAAGACCAGCTTAAGCAAATGAAATCAGATTCCCTGCTAGGATAAATGGGCTAACATTGTGCTGTGCAGCCAATGCAGGAGTATCTTTCCGGTATCGTAGAACTGCATTTTAACTACTTTTACAAAGTTAGGAAAAAATACTGAAATACTTCTTGAACATTTTTCATCTTTGTGTATTTTTATTTTTTTTCTAGGATGAATAAAAGATACTTACAGAAAGCAACAAAAGGAAAACTGCTAATAATAATATTTGTTGTAACATTGTGGGGGAAAATAGCATCTGGAGCAAACCATCACAAAGGTAAGAAATTGAACTGTGTTGTGCTATATGGTACTGTTGGGGCATCCAAGCCAACTCTGTAAGGCAAGGGTTGCCAACTTTAAGAAAAAATTGTTTTTAAACATACAAAATTTGGGCCCAATCCTTTCCAATGTAGCCACAATGCAATCCCAAGGTAAAGGAACAAATTTTCCCTTACATAGAAGCAGCCTCCATAACTGCCCACTCCCAAAATCAGGATGCAGTGTGGGCTGCCAATGGCACAGCTGCATCAATGCTGGCAAGTTGGATAGGATTTGGCCCTTTGTTATCTGGTTTGTTGTGTTTGGTCAGTGTTGGCAGAAGTTTTTTTTATAAGTAGTGTTGCTTTGGTTTCCCACAAATCACTCTTGAAGGAATTTTATGCCCGTGTTCTTTAATGAATTTCTCTTTTTTATCACCATATTTTCTGTTTTGTTATCTGAAGATGATAAACTTGAGAAATTGACTAGGAGTGTAATAAAGTAGCTTCTCTCATTAAAAAAAATTCATTGAACAGTACCTAAACAAGCTATAGATGAAGTTTGCAAAACGAGCCTCATAAAAAGGCCATCTTTCGAAAAATGTCCGCTGCTGCAGCATTCCAATTATCTATGCAAGTGAACATTACGAAAGAGAGAGAGAGAGAGAGTTGCGTTGTCTTGCTTATTTTCTCAATAAGACTTAAGAGACTTCTTGAGTGTCTGCAGAAATAGGGCTTCTCCCTTTCTTGCAATGCACTGCTTTAACCAGAACTATGGAACTGTGCTTGGAGTTTGACTAGCAGCCTGGAAGTACTTCTCTTTGAGCCCAATCCTATGCATGTGTACTCAGAAGTAAATCCCATTGTAGTCAATGGTGGTTTTCCCCAGGTAAATATGGATAGGATTGCAACCTTTTGTTTACTTATAAGATTACGAACCCTACCTCAGAAAACAGAATCCTTTGATGGATGAATTAATAGGGGGCACCAATTTGATTTTGGTTGTGCCCTATTAAAAAACACCTTAAGAGGTTAGGTTGCTGTGCCACGTAGCTTTGAACCTTATTCCTCACTCTGTGTTGTCTGTACATTCTTGGATTCTAATTGTGAAAATTTGATTGCATAAACCACTGTGGTTTTGTTAGCATTACTGAAAATAAAAGGGCATAAACAGGGAGTGATTTGTCATGTAAATTGGATGAATCATGGAATATTCTGAAACTTCCTATTCTTTACTTAAAAACAATCATAACTGAGAGGGGTATGAGGTAGGAATTGCATTGGTGCTGGAGGAAGAACTTTTAAAGTTTATCCCCCTCATGCCATTTCCCTGCTCTAACCCTCACCCACTCCTGTTTTCATCCTTATAAAAGCATGCATCCCAACACTGTGACTCTACACTTATGTTTCTCATCTCTCTAAGTATCTGCAAGGAAATGCAAGATCATGAATCACCTGTATCTTGTCTAGT
The DNA here is from genome assembly GCF_035046505.1 of Tiliqua scincoides. Lineage (NCBI taxonomy): Eukaryota > Metazoa > Chordata > Lepidosauria > Squamata > Scincidae > Tiliqua > Tiliqua scincoides. The sequence continues at coordinate 21,309,974 of NC_089827.1, read as the reverse complement.
TTGGCCCTAAAAATAATTATTGCATTTCTATAATTCAAACTGTTATATTGCTACCACTGGGATGCCAAATATTGAAAATGTGCAGTTGGTCAAAGGGTTTTAGAGTTTTGGAAGAATGCCTCTTCAAAATACAGTATATACCTGTTTGAAATATTTCATGTACAGAAGTGTTTTGTGAATACATTTCTGTCTAATGTGTATTCATAGCCCTGATGGGTAGTATTGACCAAATGATTCACAGTTGCAGACCAGTCAAAAGTTGGCAACCCCGACACCTCTGGACAGGAGCAGAGGGCCTGTGAACCTTGTATGATATAGTTATCCCTTCATCCACTTGGTGCTACTGCCTATTCCCGAGCTCATTAGACTACAAGCAAAGCTAAGGCACAAGGGAGAGAGTCGCATCTACACACTGCAACATACACTTCACACACGTCTTGATTCATGGCACACATGCCAAAAAGATTGGCTGCAGTAGAACCTCTGAAGGAAAAAGTGTTTGTTTGTCTTACTTAAAAAGCTGTGCTTGTGATTGAATGCCAGAAACTGATTCATGCTGAGTTTGCAATAAGGTTGTTAGCACTTGTGTGTCTGGCTTACCCCACAGTAGCATGGCTGAATGGTAGTAAGCGCTGATGAAAATGCATGGCTCTCACAGGCTCAGACGTCTGTAGCAACAGACTGTGAGAAAAAGAAGCCTATGATTAAATGTTTACAAACCCCGCATTTAGACATCACAGCCTAGAACTGTGATTATAATGTTCAGGTTTCCGAATCTCCAAATACTTAGAAGGCCAACAGCAATTCTCAGAAGTTAGTCGTGTAAGGCTACTTCTCATACTAACAACACATGCTTAAAGTAAGCAATGACATCCTAGCCACCAGGCAAACTCATGTTATGCACTTAAAGATTAATTTCAGTAGTATGAAAATGCCATTTGTGCTGTTTCTCTGAACACTGTTGAACTTCATCTATTGTTTAGTAGATATAATACTCGCCAGCTTTACAACTGTGCTGGGCTTCTATCGCAGCTTAAAAGTTTAAAAAAAAATTGCATTCTGTCTTACAGCTTTAGCCACCTAATTAGAATATCTATCTAGGAATCATTTGGAAATAAATGGGATCAGGAGATAGCTTTTTCTGGAATTGCTGAGCGCATTTTTTGAGTTGATAACAGTTAATGTGATTGTGAATAGCTGGAATACAGTATCAAGAGCTGTCATAAAAATGCTTTTTGCTACAAGGTAATTTTAAAGAAAATGATCATTTATACTTACAAGATGTCCTTTTCTCATTTAAGTTGAAAAATACAGCAATCAGTATTTAGTATTTACTAGATATACATAATATTTACTATGTGTATCATTTACTATGATACGCTGACTTTTATATAGATTCACACACTGTCTCATGTGTGTTTTATTTTTTAATGTGACTTATAACTGACCTCTCTGTCTGAATCAGGACTTGGACGTACCCTGTAGATGCTTCATGTAGTAAGGCACAGAAGAAAAACTTGGGCATGCCCAATGCCCTAATCATCCCTACCATGCATGGAACCTTCACTGTGAACTAAAGTCTATGAGCAGAATACCACTTACACAGTCTGACTGCTCTCTTAGGTCTTAATTTACGCAAGTGTTTCCTTTGGCTCACACTGAAATGTAGTTTTATTTTTATTATTAATAAGTTATATACTGCTTTTCAGCTGCCATAGGCTGCCACAGCTGCTCCAAATGCAACTGACATAGCAAAATATCAGCCCAGTTTTATCCCTGGTGGTGCTGTTGGGTGCAGTAGCACCCTGTATCCTGCAGCCCCACAGAGGCCTCTGGAGGTCTCCTCGGGGACCTCCAGAGGGCAGGCCCCACAATGGGGCTACTTGAGTGTGTGCCGGCTATTATGCTGACAAAGACTGGAGACCCTCCAGTGCAGGCCTTGCAGCCTGACACAAAGAATAGGCTCTGGTGGAGGAGGCCTCTGCTATCCCACCCCCTCCAGGGCCAGTCACTCCCCCCAACCCTGCCCTCCCTCTGCCCTCCCTGGAATGGCTCCCTGTGCCCCAAAAACCTTCACCACTATCTGGCGATGAAACTTACCTTTGGGTGCTCCCGTGGGGTTACCACTTGGTGCTGAGGCCCAGCGCTGTTGGCCCCTCCTCCCCAGGTGCTGCAGATGTGCCTTATAGCACATTTGCGACACTCAGTGCCGGCAGTCAGGGAGTTTAGGATTGGGCCCTAAATCTAGCTGGGCAATAGTTGGGTTGACTGGTGCTCCAGGCTGGTGTGACATGATGACATAGTGTCCCCATATTACTGTGTTACACCCCCCCCCCACATCCAGAATGGTTCTAATTTGGAGACAAATGGATGCAAGATGGGTCAAGGGGCCCATCTGCTCTCTGCCCTGAGCACTTTGGTGGCAAGTGCTGTGCACCCCCTGCAAAGAACACAGCAAACCCACAGAGTGCTGCCGGGGGCGGCCTGCGCCCCCTGTATTGGGTTCGCTACACTCCTGAAATAAATGAAAATGTGGTTCCTTGTCCTAAAAGGGCTCATGAGTCTAAAAATGCTGCTGAAGTGGCAGCAACAAACAGCCCGTGGGAGGGTGCCATGCTGAGCTAAATAGGGACAGTTACTCTTTCCTTGCTAAATATGAGAGTGACCAGTTAAAAGATGCCTTGTAGTCCAATCAGCTGTATACAAACCAGAGACTCACTACCATGTGTCATTGCAAACCTACATGCTGTGATTTCCTCTATAGCAGCTGGAGTTGGTAAAATGCTTCTACTGGTGCTTTTAGAATGCTGCATATGAATATAGTTGCTTCATAATTGTATCTTTAAATTGTGTCTATTTAAGGATTTTAGGAGCTGCTAACATTAGGAATCATTTTCTTTTTTCATTTGTTTGAAATATATTTCTGGAATGCATGGATCATTCAAGCACATACAGGCTGAGTCTCGTTATTCACGAGGGTTGTATTCCCAGAACTCAGGTGGATGGCAAAAATCACCTTAAAGCAAATCCATTTAAAAAACAATGTCCCTTTGATAGGCGATTTAAAAGCAGCCTTGTTGACCTGTGAGATGTAAGACAGAGTCATTAGGCAGACAACCCATCTATCAGTCTCTCTCCAGGTGCTTAGAAAGTCTTCACTCAGAGGCAGCGACCCCTCCCTTCACCCAGAGTGCAGTGCTGGGAAAGAATGCAAAGTGGTTATCTTTCTTCCATGTGCTCAGGGGGAAGGGAGGGGCCGCTTGCCTTGGAGTGAAGCTGTTGTAAGTATCTGGAGAGAGAATGATTGATGGATTGTAAGCTGTCTGCCCTTTCTCACATTAACAAGGCTAATGTTAAACAACCTTTTTCCTTTAATTTAAAGGGCTCTTCTCATCGCATTGAGATAAAACTGCAGGTAAAAAAATCTGTGGATAATTACCTGTATACCAATCAGCAATATTAATTTCTTTAGTTGTTTTTTCATTCCAGATGATTAACCTTTCACTTGATCTTGGCTGGCGCATATACTTTAAAAAAAATGCTTGAATTTGAGAAGCTGATATCATGCTTATTCAACCGATTGTTTTCCTGAGGGTTAAGCAAGCATATAGGCCCTGCATGATGTAGGTGTAAGAACTATTTTTCCAATTCTGTCACTCCCGGGGTACATATATTTGTGTAGCCGCCTTGAGTGCTCCTTTCTGGAGTGGAAAGGCGGGATATAAATAAATAAATAAATAAATAAATAAATAAATAAATAAATAAATAAATAGTTGGCAATTGTCCCAACCCCCTGAACTAATGGAACCTGGTTCCTGACTGAAGAAATGATTGCATCAACTGAATGGGAAAAATATAGAGGCGGCTGGTTGAAACACTGGTTTTACTGGCGGCTGGTTCATGGTGTAGTATTGCCTAGAGCAGAGGTGTCAGACATAAGGTCTGTGGGCTGAATGCGGCTCCCGGAAGCAATTTATCTGGCTCCCATTTTAATTGGTCTCTCCCAGCTTGATAATTGAGTTCTGTCATATCTTGAAAATATGACCAAGTTTTGCACATTTTCTCTTCTGTCATTTTCAGCTAATGAGTTTCTATGTGAGAACAAAATGGTCATTTCTGGCCATCATCTGCTTAATGATGTCACTTCCGGCCCTCAGCAGGCACCATGAATGCTAACTTCAGCCCTCTGTATGATATGAGTTTGACATCCCTGGCTGAGAGAGAGCGAGAGAGAGAGAGAGAGAGAGAGAGAGAGAGAGAGAGTTCTGGTGGAGCAGGTAGAAAAGAGATCACTGTGAGGTGCAGGTGACATGGTGTGAACCTGTAGTGATGCAGAAAACAGTCAAGAGTGCTATAAGGTGTAGAGAGAAAAAGAGAGGGATACCTTAGTAGTACAGACCTCTTGTACGCAGAGAGAAAAATAGAGAGCTGTGGTGTATAGAGAGAAAAATGAAGTCGACTGAGGATGCCTTAAGAAGAACTGAGTTAAAACTGTAACAGAAATGAGTTTCTGTTGCAGTGGTGGCTGGTGAGGCATGCATTAGATGAAACCAGTGGTGATGGTTGCATGATAGTTGCAATGAGGAGAATTTCACCTTTTTTTCAATGCTGGAAGGAGGATGCTACAGCCAGCACTGTGCAAGTGCACGGTTGTGTGTCTGAATAAGTGTCCCTGCTGCTATCAGCAGCCTCTGTTTGCCTAGCCAGTGAGCAGTCATGTGCTTGTATCATGATAGCTGCACATTCTTCATGTCCACTGGCAACTCTTGCCAAAAAGGAAGTACCCATGCCAAAAAAGAAAGGTAGGAATTCCTGCTCTAAATTTGTTTGCCACTGTTTAGCATAGCACTTAGCTTTCTTGAGCAGAACCCTCCAAACCCTGTCCATGGGCCTGATCTGGGGTTTGGAAAAAGCCCCCCCCCCCAATGAGCAACGCTTAATGAGTTCTGCCACAGTGCCGCTTCTTTTTCACCTCAGTTGCTGAACAGGGCTGCCCTTGCAGTCACATCTGCCTGGATATCCTGCTGCACAGCCTGCTGGGATGTTGGGCAATATATATGAGACTGCTCAGACCATCCCTGTGCAGCAATCGAGGTGAAAAGTAAGCAGCACCATGGCAAAATGGTAAGCGTTGGTCAGAACGGGAAGGGCTTTTCCGGAATGCAGCAGTCTCCAGTTTGGAGACCGCCCATCTTGAGCATCAGAGATGCTGTAGCCTACCACCACCTCTCCTTCTCACTTCCCCTTCCACTCCATTTCCCCCCTTCCCTTTGCAGTGCAGGGAGTGGAAGGAAGAGAAGCAGCAGTGAGTGTGTCAATACAAGTGAGATCCCCCTGCCAGGCAGCTGCATAAAGCAACTGTCAGTGAGCCTCAGGGATGGGCCAGCCATGCTTGCTGTTGTTTCATTTTCTTCAATCCTGGGTTCCCAGCTCTTTTTTTTTTTTTTTTTTTTTAAACGTGAGTAGGCACAAGGGCAAACTTGATGAAAGCAGTGGTGTTGGGAGGGGGATTAATCACTTCATGCTGTTTTCCAAATGTTCTCTCTCCTGAGCTGCTATTGGCTCTGTGGGGGAAAAATACAATTACAGGAATTTTCTGAATGTTTTGTTTGACCTTGACAGGCTCACGGCACAATCCTGTTGTGCCTCTGCGCTGGTGTTGGGAATACTCTGCCAGAACAGACAGTCGCAAATGTGCTGTAAAGCATGTTGCAGCAGTGTCAGTGCAGACCCTGCACTGGAGCAGGTAATCTATGTGACGAGCAGCAGAGGGGCAGAGAAAGGCAGGGGTGTGGCGCGTGCAGAGGATGGGCAGATCGGGTCTAGGAGGGGGTGGGTCCACAGTGCTGGTGCACACTGTATCCTGTCCCCCTTCCCAAGGTCTGACATGGATCCACTCAGATTTGTACTAGCGATTTAGAAGTTGCCGTTCCAAGTAGACCCATTGCCATGGCTAGAGTTTTCCCCGGGACAAGGAGACGAATGTCTCCAGACTGCAAAATTCCCCTGTGGAATACCATGCAAGCTGCACTGGCCCTGCTGCATTGGTGCAGGGCAATTTCAATCAGATTGAGCTACCCCTAGTTTGTGTATAATTCAAACCTGAAATGCCTGGGTAATGGTTTGAGTTGGTCTAAAGAGCGGTACACCCACATTTTAATTTGCCTGTCCAGCTAATTGTGATCCTTTCTAGTATGGCTTTAAAGGATGGCAGGTAGTGTCATTTTTTTCATTGCAATTTCTGTGCTATTTCTTAAAGTGCTAGGAGTGGCGCTGTATCAGTTCAATCTGTCTACCTTTCTGTCCCAGGCTGCAGCAAAGAAGTTCAAATCGTATCAAGTGAACAACCTCACAGTGTCTCTAATTAGGCTGAAAGTAACCATAAGACAGACAGCCCAATCCTAACCCATGCTAGAATGGGGAGGCTGTCCGGCCTGCCCTGTATCCAATGTGGGGCTGGGGCCGACTGCAGCTCAGCCCGAGACAAGGGGAATTCCTTCCTCTTACCCTAGCTAATGCTCACCTGTGGCCTGCCAACAGGACTGCCCATCAAAAAAAGTGCATCCGTTTTGAACTGGGCAGTACCTGACACTTAGCTCTGAATTCATCAGATTGCTACTGAAAACCTAGCACCTTTTTAATGTACATTTAATGGTGTCTGTTTCATTTCACCCAAAACTATCTGAATCCAAACCAGAGGTATTCAAACAGCTGTCATCTCTCATGTGCTTGCTGCTTTACTGCATGGTCTACATCATATGTTACTATGGTGCCTTGCTGATTTTGTCTTATATATTCACTCAAATTCTGTTGTATTTGCTTTTCAAATACCTGGCAGATGTTCTAGGGTGAATAATACAATTAAGAATCCAAAACTCTCCCTTTTTCAGGTGCCTTATTTCGCAACAGACATTCATTAGAAATGTGGAAGCAACGTTCTGCTTCATAATGTCTAGCACTTAGACTTCCTGCTTTCCATTTTTATGAAATGTTTTCAGTGAACACTGACCATTTTCATAATACCTTAGATCAGTGTTTCCCAAACTCCTGCAAGGGGGTTGGGAGCACTGTAAGTATATGCAGGGGAGTGGGGAAGGCAGCAACACAATCCCCAGGATTGCGCTGCTGCTGGGGAGGGGGGAGGCTTTTTCCACTTACCTAAGGGGATACCAGTCTCCAGGGCTTGCAGGGAGATGCCCCTGTGGGCTCCCCAAGCCTCTGTAATAGTAAAAAAAAACACAACTTGATTTAAAGCCACTTCCCGTTTTTGACCCAGGAAGTGGCTTTCAAATGAGCTTTTTAAAAACTGTTACAGAGACTTGGGGTGTCCTGCAGAAGTGTCTGCAGGGTTCCCTGTACCCCCTGAAGGCTGGCACCCCCTTAGGTTAGTGGAAAAACCTTCCCCCCTGGGGATTGTGTTACTGCCTTGCCCCCCTCCCCACCCCTTAAGGGGCCAGGGATAAGTGCTTCCCAGACTGGTGGGTCGCGACCCACCAGTTTGGGAACAAATGCCTTAGTTAGAAGAGTTTTTTTCCATTGCTAATTTTCTCTTAATTAATGGGGAATTTAAAAAAGTTAGTGAAGTTGAGAAGCACAAAGGACCTGAATCTATTCAGCAAACTGTGGGCCCCATCAGGCCTATCATGGCTTTTGGATTGGTCAGCTGAGGGCGAAAGACAGATGCGTAGGACTCAAAGCAGCTTTCTTCTGATGGTCCATTTGAAAAGACAGCTGTGCTTATTAGCTAATCAACCACTGGGATGTTAGTCCTGTCTTCCCTGCTCACTCACCTGCCTGCTTGCTTCTATTCCTGTCCTTTTCTTTGTTAACTGGCAAAAGGTGGCCACATACCTGACTTAGAAGGAGACTGTATGAGGAACAAATGAGAGAATTGCCTGCTCCTATTCACACCGTGCATCAGTCCAGAGGAGAAGAAGAGGGTGTGGCAACCTTATTAGTAATTATTACTTATATATGACTTTTCAACAAAGTGGTTTACAGACATCAAATAATTAAATGGCTCCCTGTCCCCAAAGAGCTCCCAATTTAAAAAACTACAGAAGAACAACAGCAAACGGCCACTAGAAAAGACATTGTGCTAGGGTGAAAAGTTACTCTCCCCCTGATAAATATAAGAGGAGTACCAGTTGAAATGTGCCTCTTGCCCTCTTATCTTCTCAGCTGGGGCTCAGGTAGCTGACTTGCTTTGCTTATTTCCTCAGCTGGAAGTATGGAGAGAGGCAGCTGTGACAGAGGGCAGGTAGGCAAGTGAACAGGAAGGGTAAGAGCCCAATCCCGAGCTGCTCAGCACCCAGAGCAGCAACACCACCGAAGTGGCTGCCATTGCATCCTGTGGACTTCAGGCAGCTGCTAGCATCTCCTCAGGGGAAGGGAAAATTTGTCCCATGCCCCTGGGGTAAGGCCCAAGCCCTGCAATGGGGCTACTCAAGTTTGCACCATTTTGCTATTTTGCTGCCCCAGACTTGAAAGGCCCCATGTCGGGCAGGGAGGCCAGACGTGGGCTTCTGGAGCCGGCAGAGCAGAGCTTTGCAGGTCCTGCCCCACTCCCCCCCACCTTGCTTCTCTACCCCAACTCCAGAATGCCTCCTCCCCACTGCAACTGACCTCTCTAGCACCTGGAGCTCAACCCTTGCTCTGCCGATGTGTGGTGGGCCTCCAGTTGGTGCTGGCTCAACGCAAACTGGTGCTGACCCGGCACCAGTGCTGACCCAGCGCTAAGTATCATGGGTGTGTTTTAAGGAATGTTTGCAACACTCAGTGCCAGCGGAGGGCTGGCACAGAAGGTTCAGAATCGGACCCTAAGACTGTCATACCAGCATTTGAGATCGCCTACTTTTGTACAATCCGGCTCGTCCTCTCAGGTCATCAGAGAAGGCCTTTTTACATGTGCCGCCGCCTAAAGAGGTACGTGGGGCGGCGGCAAGAAATAGGGCCTTCTCAGTAGTGGCACCAGTGTTATGGAACTCCCTTCCCCTTGACTTGAGAATGGCTCCCTCCCTCGAGACCTTTCGGCGAGGCCTGAAGACCTTGTTGTTTACACGAGCCTTCTGACTCTATGGCCTTTTTAACATCTTTTATACATCTTTTAGTTTTTTACAGGCGTGATTCCTCCTTGAACTGCTGTTTTATGCTCTTTTTATTCTGACTTTTATCTGATTACTGTTTTTATGGTTTCTCTTAATGTGTTTTTAATATGTTTTTTTTCTGTTAAATTATGTTTTAATTTGTTTTTTTTGTTGTAAGCCGCCCTGGGTCCCTTTGGGGAGAAGGGCAGGATAAAAATAAAGTTTATTATTATTATTATTATTATTATTATTATTATTATTATTATTATTATTATTATTATTATTATTTGATTCTCTGGGATACATGGCTGTCCTTTCAACTGAAAAACCATGTTCACTGTGTGGCCAAAGAACACATGGTTAATTTTTTTTTTTATGTCAGATCTGCCTTCGCCGTGTCTCCAGTTCATCTCCTCCCTTCCACCTGCCATTGGCATTGTTTGCTGTGCTGCTATATTTATTCATATGTGACCTACTTTTACACATGATAGGTAAGACTGGGGTGTCAGCTATCACCAGCAGCAGCAGAAAGCTTGCTCCAGTGAGGTGACATCTCCAGGATGGCAGCAGGAACTGACCCGTTTTGTTGTGGCGGAACAGTTTGGTATGGTATATTCAGAACTAACATGTACACAGTGATGTTAACAAAAAGCAAACATAAAGGTAGCAGATTGTGACTCTTGGAACAGCTGAAGTTCATAAATATTAGTGATTTTGATTTCCCCTCAAAAATCCAGCCTTGGTTTCCTTTTGGCCTATAACTTTGGTCTAATAAATATGTTGCCATTCAGGTAAGCACGATTTATGTGTGTGAGTCCCATGCAAGACTCCCAAGAAAATAAGCACTTAAGGGTAGCATGACTAGTGCCAAATGGAAAAGATTTAAAAAAAACAACACATAAATTTACTCTTAACTGTCAGCCAGGCTTTTCCAAAGCTTTGTTATATTATCTTAGTAGAGCGACATGAGCAACTACAACAAATTCTTTTTGTTTCTTTGTTTCAGCTGAAGGTTACATCAGCCTACTTTTAAATGACAATAAAGCTTGATCAGACAAATATGAAAAGTTAAAGCTGACATATCCTCTATACCAGTGTTTCTCAAACTGTGGGTCGGGACCCACTAGGTGGGTCACGAGCCAATTTCAAGTGGGCCCCCATTCATTTCAATATTCTATTTTTAATATATTAGTCTGGTATGTGACTGCATTTGGGGAAATGTTACAGGTCTTTACTTTTAACAGGCTACTATGTACATGCTTTAAACCAGGGGTGCCCAAACCCCGGCCCTGGGGCCACTTGCGGCCCTCGAGGCCTCTCAATGCGGCCCTCAGGGAGCCCCTAGTCTCCAATGAGCCTTTGGCCCTCCGGAGACTTGTTGGAGCCCACACTGGCCCGACGCAACTGCTCTCAGCATGAGGGCAACTGTTTGAGCTCTCATGTGAGCTGTGGAATGAGAGCTCCCTCCACTGCTTGCTGTTTCACGTCTGTGATGCAGTAGCAGCAGCAAAGGAAAGGCTGGTCTTGCTTTGTGCAAGGCCTTTTATAGGCCTTGAGCTATTGCAAGACCTTCATTCATTCATATAAGTTCATCTTTAATATATTCATTTATGTAAAATTATGTAAATTTATTCAAATTTTAAATGCAAATTAATTATTTTTTCCCCAGCCCTCGACACAGTGGCAGAGAGATGATGTGGCCCTTCTGCCAAAAACTTTGGACACCCCTGCTTTAAACAATTATAGTAACTCCTGCCTAAGAGTGGGTAGGATTCCAGCCTAGGATTGTTAAAAATTTTTCCTGCTTGATAATGTCACTTCCGGTCATGATATCACTTCTGGTGACTCCTGACAGATTCTCACTCTAAAAAGTGGGTCCTGACTCTAAACATCTGAGAACCACTGCTCTATACTGTTATAGAATCACAGTTAATATTAAAACTATATAATATTCTGGGTCTCATCCAAAGGGGAGAGGTTAACATTCTATCTTTATTCCTTGATTTCCAGGTGGGAGAATGACCATCACAGGTGACTTATGCATCATTCTCTCTTGCATGACAGCTAGAAGTATGCGTGTGTTGAGAGAGGAGAAAGTTCAAGTACAAGTTGTGTTTCCTCTGTTGCTGCTTTTTTTGCACTGAAGCGGTGCTGAGGCAGGGGGTGTCATGTAAGGTCTGCAAGCTGTATCCATGCCACAAAGCCCTTTCTCCTCTCCCATGGCCTTGCCCTTCTTGTGTGTAGCCATCCAACCAAGGTTCAGTTGTTTGGGGGGAAATGGGGACATAGACAGGCCAGCCTGAACTTAGGGCAATGAATGGACACAAATTGGACATTGAAAATGGCTGAATGGTACAGAAGCCATTTATTATTTAAAGTTCTATTATGCTTTCCAGCAAAAAAGGTTCTGAAGACAGCCCACAAAATAAAATATGATGCAGTAAAAACACAATATCTAAATAATGATCCAATCTTATGTTTGCCACCTGTTGGCAATACTTCTCATGCACTGGTGCTGACTGCCACAAAGCAGTCAGTTGTATAAGGTGTTCTGACAGTGTGCTAGTCAGCTATTTCCAGATTTGGAGGCCAGACGTGATGCAACAAACTTCAGAAAGAGGCTTAGGGTCAATGCTTTTTTGAACATGAGAAATACATACCTGGAGCTCTGCCTGCTGAGTTGAGCCTCCTACTACTGCTTGTCAAGTTGTGTCACTGCCAGGTAGTGAGGGCCTAGGGTCCTGTGTGTACCACTAGACACCACCTCAAATACCACTGGTGGTATGAGTACCACTTGGTTGAGAAACACTACTGTAGTGTAGTTGAGAAACACACTGTAGTGTATGCAAGACATATTTTAAACTGGAGTATTTTATCTGGAGTACTGCATACTGTTCTGGTCACCACATCTCAAAAAAGAGATATATTATAGTGGAACGGTAAAAGGTGAAGAAGAGAGTGACAAATATAATTACTGGGCTGGAGCACATCCCTTATGAAGAAAGGCTACAGCACTAGGGGATCTTCGGTCTAGAAAAAGGTGCCTGAGGGGGTCATGACTGAGATGTACCAAATTATGCAAAGGATGGATAGAGCGAATAGAGGGATATTCTTTTCCCTCTCACACAGCACTAGAACTAGTGGGCAACCATTAAAACTGAGTGTCGGGAGAGTTGGAACAGACAAAAGAAGATACTTTTTTACCCAGTGAGCAATAAATCTATGGAACTCTTTGCCTCAGGATGTGGTGATGGCATCTGGCCTAGATACCTTTAAAAGGAGATGGGACAGATTTCTGGAAGAAACTCCATCATGGTTACAAGCCATGATGGGTATGTGCAACCTCCTGGTTTTAGAAGTAGGGTGCCTCAAAATGCCAGGTGCCAGGGGAGTGGCAACAGGATGCAGGTATCTTGTTGTCTTGGGTGCTCCTTGAGGCTTCTGGTGGGCCACTGTGGCTGCAATCCTATGCCCACTTTCATGGGAGTAAGCCCTTCTGAATACAATGAGACTTACGTCTGAGTAGACATGCACAGGATTGCACTCTGTATGATACAGGAAGTTGGATTGGATGGGCCTTTGGCCTGATTGAGTGGGGCTGTCCTTATGTTCTTAAGAAGTCACACATCAGGATGTAGTTGGATTTTATGTTAGAAACAAGTTTTCACATCCTTTGGGGGGGAGACAGGGAGAATCCTGTTGAAATGGAGCTGTTGAGTTAGATTGGGGAATATACACTAACAAAATGGAGCTTGTTTGTTCCTTTTTACCATCTGAAATAGTATCTTTCAAAAACTACTTTCCTCTTTGTTCATCTGAGTTTAGTTCTCATACTTTGTTTAGGTATTTTATTGATTCATTCGGCCTATGGCTTAGAGACTCACTATTCATATGGAATCAATAATGTGAAGGGAAGGTTGTACCAAGGGAGATCACTTTAAAAGAGAAGATTTCATGAGACTCGCAGTGTGTCTTGTTAGCCCTCCCTTTTTCCCCCCTGAAAGTCTGAACAGAGTTACTCCCCTGACTCTGTTCATCAAACAGATTTGCCTGGGGCTTCCTGAATGAAACTGAACTTCAAAAGTTAAGGCCTTTCTTCCAATGAGCAAGCTGAGTTGTGGGATGTCCTGTGGAGCATCTTCAGAACACTGTTTACACAGGGTAGCCTTGTGAAATATCTGAAAAAATGCAGGAACAACGGAAAAGTCAAAGAGGGGTGATTAAAAATAGACACAAGATTTTAGAAGGTTTGCTTACACATGCTGACACTTAGTGGGAGGTGTATTTAAAAACAGATACATGGTTGTTCTAGTTTAATTGACAGATTACCGAAAGACAAAATGTATTAAAAGACCTGTATAGTATTTATTTCACACTTGTGTTTCAGAAATGACCCGGCAGCCTCTTTTAATGGGATATCAGTCTTTGAAGACTGCAGGAGTTAGGAGATGCCACCAAACCTACATCTTAGCTCTAGAAAATCTGGAGTTACATCCCAAAAAGGTTTTTAAGACCCTCTTAAGACAAGAGGTTTTAAAAACCAGTGGTAGTGCTTTCAGTGATCTACACCTATGGTTATTTCAGTACTTCATGCTGAGAGTACAATTAAGATATTGGAGGCCTGCAAATATTGGAGTTGAGTTCCATGAATACTGCTGGAAGAGCAACTAAAGAAAATAAACTGAGCTGCTTGGCACTTTCCAAAGAAGCTGATTTATAGAGTACACAGGCCTTGGAAAGTGCTTAGCTCTGTTATCTTACCATGAGGGCTCAATCATGTTTGAGTGCATGTACTGGACCATTTCCTGCGGCTCCACTTATCTGTTCATATTAGCACACCAATGACTTGTGTTAGTGCACTGCTGGTGTAATAAATGTGACCTGAACTAAGAACATGCCAATTTGATTTGTTTTGCTGTTAAATATCACACAGGGCAAGAAGAACATTGGCTTTCAGCGGTAAGGTTTTTTCCCAATTAAAAGACTACATGAGGGGGCACAATCTGGATTGGATTGTGGGAGCAAAGTCCTAACAGGGATGTGTGGTCAGGGGAGGCAGAGTTTCAGCTGTCATACTCCAAGGAGAGTAGCGTTGGTCTCCCCTGTGATTGCGTGCATGCTCCACTCACTTTCTAAAGGGTTGCGTGATCCTAGAGGAGGCTGAACTCCCACTGCCGCAGCTCTAGTCTCTCCCTGTACAGTAACAAGTACTGTATAGTAACTGTATAGTACTGTATAGTACTGTATAGTACAGTAACAAGTACTGTATATATGGTAGGTCAGGGGAGCCACCAGTCAAAAAGGTTTGGGAACCACTGCATATTCACGGACAGACTAGAGTTGCAGCAGCAAGTACTCCGTCTGCCCTGTGATTGAGCAGGTGCTGCGGCTTCTGGATAGCCCTCAGAATGCCTTGCAGCTCCACCACAACTGCTTCTCCAGCCTTTCAGTGCACATCACTAGTCCTAATGCCCCCATCACCATGCCATGATTTTGCCCTACCCACCCTCAAAAAGCAACTTAAACAAACAGGCAAACAGAAAATCACCCCAAATCAAAGGAACACTTATGCATTTTGGGTCATTTCTAGTTTGACTTTAACATTAGCATAGATTTGTGATAAGTGCCCCTAAACACAACATAGTGTTGGCAAACTTCAGTCTCGAAAGACTCTGGTATTGCGCTCTGAAAGGTGGTTCTGGAACAGCGTCTAGTGTGGCTGAAAAGGCCGATTTGGGAGTGACAATCCCTTCCACACTGGGAGCAAGTGCAGTCTGTCCCTGGTCTGTCTCCCTGGCTATGGACCTTCCTTCTTTGCCTCTTAGCCTCAGACTGTTGGCCAAGTGTCTCTTCAAACTGGGAAAGGCCATGCTGCACAGCCTGCCTCCAAGCGGGCCGCTCAGAGGCCAGGGTTTCCCACTTGTTGAGGTCCACTCCTAAGGCCTTCAGTTCCCTCTGATCCGGCCTTCAGATCCCCATTAGAGGGATCTAAACACAACAAGATGTGCATGAACTGCTTATACGGGCAAGGACTTTTTGGGTTGTATAAAACAGACCTGAGAAAGGAAAAGTGAGTTACTTGTGCTTCCTCTCACTTCTTCTCATCAAAAGGGGGAGTTGCTAATTTTCCCTGTGAAGACATGTGTAGAAGAACATTTATTACCCCATTTAGAAATACGCATCTCCTGATGAGTATATTTTGATGAGCCCAGATGTATGGTGGAGGAAGTTTCAGTCACTCATATTTCCTCTTATTGCTTTTTTGGAATATCTGAAGTAGCTCTCTGTGCACATTAGTTTGGTTCCATCATATTTAGCGTTTATTATGAATAATTTTTGTTCATAACAGATTCACCCTGTGTGAACTTGTATTTACCACTGAGAATGTCCCACTGAAATCAGACCTGTCAAAGAATTTTGAGTTCTGCGCAAGAGTTTGTTGTGATCAAGGGAGGCTAGCTTTACCTTTTGCTCTGAACTAAACCTGTGAAGGCAGTTCAGGCTTGTGAAGGGGTCAGGATTCAGCAGGCACCTCTTCTGTCGAAACTGCCTGAGCCCAATTTGCCTTTCTTGTTGCCCCAACCCTGCCCTGGTCCATCCTCCCCACCTCCCTCCAACCCCCTGCACCAGAGCCTCTGAGAGGAATTTTATCAGGGGGTACAAAGTTTCTTTTGGGCCCCTTCCCAAAGGGGGAGGAGGGCAATGGGGGTAGGTAGAAGGGGAGGGGAAAACAGGGCAGGGTGAAGGTGCTGACAGCCAGGATGCACTTTGGAGCCCAGGTCTACCAGGCTTCTTGATGTAGAGCCCAGGTCTACTTGACCATGCTGCACCAGCAGCTAGATAAAGTAATATGGAAAACAAAACACACTTCTAAGTCTCTTTAAAATCTTTGAAATATAGAAAAGCCATTGCAGAAAATTAGCATATTTGGGTTCACTCTAGAATAGACAGTGTGGTGTGTGCACCAAAATGAACTTCTGCAGCAGCTGTAGCCCCACAGCTGGGTCCCTGAGTTCCTATACACCCCTTCATGGTTATTGGATCCACGAGTCAAAGAGCTGCAGTAGCAGACCTGTTCCTTCCCAGATTTGACACTGTTAAGGAGTGTCATGGATGGTGTGTATGGCTGAGCCTGGTGTGTATGGCTTGCAGCTGCAGTTGACACTGCATGCCCACAGTTGTGCCTCCAGCATCATGCACAGGTAGCAAATTCAGGTGAGATAGGAAAATGTAAGGTCCCAGGAACTTTCTGGGCCCCCTCCTTTGACTCTTGGGCCCCCTTTCTGACCCTGGGTCCGGGTACAAATTACCCCCTTTACCCCCCTCTCCTAGGCCCTGCCCTACACAGCCTTACCTGAGGTGTGTGGGCATCCACGGTCCATTGCCATGCAGACTCAGCTGCTCGCTGTTTCTGGCGGTCAGACCACAGTCTGGTATTTGTGACAGCCAGAAAGTGTGCTATGCCGGCAGAACAGGTTCCATGGAACATAGCACACTCTTTGGATTGGGCCCAGAGGCATAATTCCAACATGTTTAATTGTGGTCGTACATTTTACTTCCATGGACTGTGGTACTTCAATTTTGACAGGAGTGTTTTGGAAAGTGTTCCCTTGTGGAAACCACACTTCAGTTGAAAAATGTATGCAAGACAACTGCAGTTGTACAGTGTCCCATAAGAGGGCTGTAGCATTCAGAAAACTCATCACTCGGGATTCCCCCCCCCCTTTGGTAAAACAAAGGTGGTCTCCATTGCTGAGCTATGATCCAGAATCATAGAATTTTGTCAATATAAAGCTTTTGTGAAAATATGCTGCTCATCCTCTAGTTCAGGGGTGCCCAAACCCCGGCCCTGGGGCCACTTGTGACCCTCGAGGACTCCCAATGCGGCCCTCAGGGAGCCCCCAATCTTCAATGAGCCTCTGGCCCTCTGAAGATTTGCTGGAGCCCACACTGGCCCGACGCAACTGCTCTCAGCATGAGGGTGACTGTTTGACCTCTTGCAAGAGCTGTGGGATGAGGGCTCCCTCCACTGCTTGCTGTTTCACGTCTGTGATGCAGTAGCGGCGGCAAAGGAAAGTCAGCCTTGCTTTGTGCAAGGCCTTTTATAGGCCTTGACCTATTGCAAGACCTTCATTCATTCATATAAGTTCATCTTTAATATATACATTTATGTAAACATATGCAAATTTATTCAAATTTTAAATGTAAATTAATTCTTTTTTCCCCCGGCCCCCGACACTGTGTTGGAGAGATGATGTGGCCCTCCTGCCAAAAACTTTGGGCACCCCTGCTCTAGTCAATAATGTTTTTATAAAGTATATTTATACTTTCCAAAAGTTCCAAAATGTAATGCCTATAAAATAGTGTAGTTTATCACATAAAGCCGCATCCTGTGTGCTGAAGCTCCGAAGAAAAGACAAACTGTGTGTTTTTATTTTCAAACCTGAAGGCGGCTTTGAGACATATCATGTTGCTTCTTGCTGAGTTCAGGCTTTTGGCATCTGGCCCATCAAATGAGAGCTGATATAATAAACAGTGTCTGGGGCAAAGCATTATTTTTATGCCTAAAAGTGAGAGTTGCCTCTTCTGTCCTTCCCATGAAACCACATTATTTGCAACTGTAAGCTTTGGTTTGCTGCAAAAGTTGCTGATTTTCATAATGTCTGCATATTTTACTGCATCATTCACTTAAGATAGTTGTACACTGGAGAAAATGGTCTATCCATCCTTACTAAATTGCTTTCATCATGGGCCTGTTTCTTTTTTTGTGATGTGGGGAACTGTGGCTAGGAAAAGCCAGGAGTAAATGGTAAGAGGAAAAATCTTGTTGTAGCTCAGCTGTTTCAAGAAATGAGGAGAGTTTCCAAATGGATATAATATTTTTTTGCATCTTGGTTTCTTCACTCCTTTGGAAACTCAGAATTCTGAGCTTCAGGCTGCAATCCTATACACACTTTCCTGGGTGTAAACACAGTGGGACTCTCATCTGAATAGACATGCATAAGGTTGCACTTTATTGCAATAGCCTCAATAACAAATCTTGGCAAGCGTGTTTTTGGCCAGACCCTACCAGATCCACCTAGTAACAAGTTTCACTGATTGGTTTTGTCTAAAACTGAGTGGGGTGGAGAGACATTAATTCCTGCTTGGGGGGGGGGGGAAGAGCAATAGTGAACCCATTTGTTATTTTTGTCTGTAACTTTGCTTTCTCTGTATTGCATTGAACCAACTGTGTAGCTGGCAGGGGGAAAAATTCAGTCAGTAGCATAACTGGGGGGGGGAACAGTAAGTACTGCAGGTGTCACAAAGGAGGCCCTCCCACTTGTGATGGCAGTGCACAGGAAACACTGTTTGATTTAGCAAACACCTGTGCATTAATGTTGCTGCCTGGAATGGCTACAGTGGCAAGTGGGATGGGTTGCTTACATGTAACATTGAGCTATTTGGAGGACCAAAACTCTCTCTCTCTCTCTCTCTCTCTCTCTCTCTCTCTCTCTCTCAAAGAACAATGCAGAAACGAGTTTGTCTGAAATAACAGTGTTGGAGGGAGGGCATTTCACGTGCACACTAATATTTTCTGATGTAAATTGCATACATACACCATAAATCTAACCCTGCTAACTGGGCAAAAAAGCACTTTTTCAAGTGGTGTTCCTCTTAAATTTAGCAGGGGGAGAGTAACCCTCATCACTCTAGCCCAGTGTCTTTTCTAGTGGCTGTTTGCTGGTGTTTCATCTGCATTTTTTTTAGACTATGAGCCCTCTTGCAACAGGGAGACATTTCATTATTCGAGTTTCCCTGTAAATGACTTTGTGAACTTTTTTTTTGGTTACAAAGCAGTATATAAGTAATAATAATAATTAATAATAATAATAAGCCGCTATTAGACCTGGTAGGAGGAAAAACACAGGTGACTGTGTTTTCCACAGTGGTACTGATATCGGTGATTGGGACATTTAGGTTGAGGAAATGGTACAGGGAAGCAATGGTAGTCCCCATGGTTCCTTAAAGTAAAAAACAAACGAAATGCAATTGATTTACACAGGCCTACAAAACTGAGGGTCAGAAAAGTTTTTTCAAACTTTACAGTGGTTTGATATGAATTTGGGGTGCCGATTCCAAAAATGGCATCCGTTTTGCCCTATCATGTCTAGTTTTGGAGGTATAGTATAGCCTCATTAGTGAATGGTTCAAGCAGCTTCCTCATGAGGAAGGCATGGTGTAGGCTTCCTCATGAGGAAGCTGCTTCAACCATTCACTAATGAGGCTATACTATACCTCCAAAACTAGACATGATAGGGCAAAATGGATGCCATTTTTGGAATCAGCACCCCAAATAAACCCAGGAATTGGTGTAACGTTTAAGGAAGCAAAATGTGTGTTGGCCTGTGTTATAGATGTTCAGCATCATGTCTGTTTTGGCCCTGAGACAAAGGAATGGCAGTATGAAGGGCCCAATCCTAACCAATGTGTGTCGGCTCACCACCAGCACGCACTGTCGCAAACATGCTGTAAGACATGTTTGCACACCCTAGTGCCGGTGGAGCACTGGTGCTAGCCCAGTGCTGGTCGGCCCTGGGCTAGCGCCTGTGGAACATCAGAGCACTGCCGCTCAGCAGTTGCGTGGACTGCCGGGCAGCGGAGAAGTAGGTGGGGTGTGGGGGAAGGTGGGGAGGGGGAGGGGCGGGAGGGAGGTGGAACCAGTGGAGCAACCTCCACTGGACCGTGAGTCTCCATGTGGGGCAGTACGACCGACACAGAGGCAATGAATTCTATGCCAACCCTTGAAAATTCCACCTGAATCTTAGCATAGCAGTTCTCTCTTGATTTTTCCAGACACAGAGCTAAAGCACATATACACCTTTCACAATGCTGTTGTTTAATCAATGAAATGTGTTAGTTAGATTTTGGGTTTTTAAATGTGAATTTTTTAATTTAACCTGCATCTTTGGAGTCAGTTGAGTGGGTCTTGTCAGGGATGCTTCCCTATCCATGGAACGTCTCCCCTAAGCAAATTTGTGAGAGGCCTACACTGTTGTCATGTTGGCACCAGGTGAAGAACTTTTTATTTCCCGAGAATTCTATTGATTTTGTTCTTCTCTATTGCTATTTTGATCGACAGCTCTGCTATTGGTTATTGTGGCTGCTTGTTCTTGTTTTATTTGGGAAAACTGCATTCTTTTTGGGATTCTCAAATCTCAAACAAAAACTGACCATTGAAATCTGGGTAGTAACCTCTACTGTGAAAATCCACTTAACCTTCACAGGAGAAGTTTATGCCAACATAATTCATTCAACACTACCAAAGAAATGGCTGAATGAAATTATCTTTGCTAAGCCCAACAGGATGAAGTCAGATGGCTGAAAATACTGCTGGTCCAAAAGCTTCTGCATGAAATATTCCCATCTGGTGGATTTCTGCTTTCTAAACTTGCATACCCAGCTGAATCTAAGCCAGTTTTTTCTATTCATCCAGCATATTCTCCTCTTTCTACTTGTCCATTCTTAATCTAGATGGTTTGGCATTGGGTATCTAGCTCTTTTCTATTTGACCTTAGTCCTGGGAAAGCAATTACAACACAGTTTTCCTTGATTTTTTCCCAAGGGGACAAAAACCTTCCTATACAGATGGCAATAACTGGTGGCTGGCAGACAAGCTGATGAATGGGATTTATTTCTGGCACAGGGCTGCTGTTTGGCAACTGACCATAGCAAACCATTCATTAGCTGTTTTTTGAAGGTTACCAAGGCACTCGTTCAGCAGTGTGCATCATATGCCCTTTTCTTGCCACCCAGCATCCACCTGGACTAAGTAGGTTAATTGCACAGCAGAGGCAGCTTTTCAAATCTTGCTGAACTAATGTCTATGAAATCTTGGGCTTCTAAAACTACTAGCTGTAAATATACTGGGCAGCATTGTGGAGATACTGTGTTGCTGAGGTTTGAAGTAGATGCATGAATATTTTGCTGTTACTGCAGAGGGAGGTGGGTTGTGCAAGTTCTTGTGGTGCAGTTTCCTTTGTTGTTTTACACTTAAGCAAAATGGATGTTAAGCAGCTAACTATCCTTGGTGCTGATTTAAATTAAAACCTTCTTCATGTTCTAGTCCCAGGGTATCAAACATGATGCCTGTGGGCTAAATCGGGCCTGCAGAAGCTCTTGTGATAATTGGGCTCTCCCAGCACCACCTTTTCAGCAGTGCTGCTTCTGCCGAGGCTCTAGAAGAGAGAGACTAAAAGAGGGCTCAGAAGATAAGGAATGCTATGGGGGGAGGTGCAGGCTGAGAGTTGTGAGAAAGGGAGATGCTGCAGAGGCATTGGGACAACTCAGTTATCAAAGGGGTTGCTCTTTCAGCAGGGCTGTTTCTGCCAAGGCGTCACTTTGTAGAGCACCTGAATCTGTGAAGTGCCTTGGCAAAAGTGGTGCAGCTGAAAGGGCAGCTTGCAAGGTAATTAGGCTCTCCCAGCATGATGATTGGACTCTTTGATAGCTTGAAAATGATTAAGATTTGCATATTTTCTTTTCTGTCATTTGCAACGAATGGGTTCCTACATGAAATCAAAGTGCTTATTTCCGGACATCATCTGCTTAATGATGGCACTTCCAGCCTTCAGCAGACACCATGAATGCCATTTGGCCCACTGTATGAAATGAGTTTTGACACCTCAGTTCTAGATCATTAATAATATTTTAAAAAGTAATTCTTTGTAATCACTATATACAACAAAAATAAATAGTCTTTAAAAGCTGTGGAACAAACCGAATAGAAAGTGTGAGAGGATCACAGCCTAAATTTGAATTATGACCTAGTTTCTAATGGGAAACCATAAGATTTTTCAGGTTATTTCTGGAATTTTAATTTTAGTAGGCTTGAATGTTAAGTATACTGGTGGCATTTAATGGACTTATGGGGAAAATATAGAGTACAGGCAAGCCCCCATATCTGCCAGGGTTCTGTTCCAGAACCCCCCATGGATAGCTGAATCTGTGGATATGAACGCCCAGAGGCAAGGGAAACTTTGCTTCACCTTGCCTCTGGAGGGTCTTCTGAGCCCAGCAGAGGCTGCGTGTGTCTGCCTGCAGCCTCAGGTGGGCTCAGAAGGACTTTCAGAATTTAAAAAAGTAACTTTTTATGCCTCATAAGGCAATGGGAGGCCTGGGAAAGCCCTCAGTGGCTTCCCCAGGCATCCTAATGCCTTAACAGGCATTAAAAATGGAACTTCCAGTTTTTCAGAAAAAATAGAAATTTTTTTTTTACTCTGAAAGTCAGTCTGAGCCTAGCAGAGGCTGTAGGTGTGCTGCCTCTGCCATGTTCTGAATACCCCCCCCCAGAGGCAAGGGGAGCAGAGGTCCCCTCACCTCTGGAGGGGGCACGTGTGGGGGCCCCCGCAGACCTGATTCAAGGATACGGGATCTGCGGATACAGAGCCACCCTATCTGAAATAAATTTTGGTACAGTTGCCAGAACACAGCAAACCTGCTAAGGAACCTTGGCACAACTAGTCTTTAACAGAATCGGTTGGAACCTTGATGATCGGATACAACTATTGTAATGATCGGATTATTTTATGGTTTTGTTTACAACATTTGGTTGGACATTTGCCAAAGAAACCTTGGTTCGAAATCTTGTCTTGGTTGTCTACTTAAGCTGGATACTCACTGTCCACTAGAACAAGATTTTTCAGTCACACTTACAAAAATAGCAGGGTTATTCATGTTCTGGCTTTCTGAAGTGACACACTGATATGACATATTGAAATAGCTCAAGTGCAGAGGAAAGATAACTTACATTTGCTGTCTATGTCAGTCTGTATGAACAAAGCAAACATTCAGTGTGCTTGAAAGAAAAAAGTGATAATCCTGCCACAATGTATGGTCATGGAATAATAACATGCTGATTCGGGGGCTGAACTGAAAACATGTTAGTCACACCACTTTTTAATCCATAAAATGTTGACTTTTTTAAAAAAAAGTTTTATGATAGAGAATATAAAATATACAGTATTGGAAAAATTAAATTTATGCAGATGGGAAACTGTAGCTGTATTATTCACCGTGCTAGAAATAGTGGTGCTACCATAGTGTCACTTTGGACTCTCATGGACCATTGTTGACTTCTGCACATTGATCCTCCAACATCCATAACACCTGATACTACTCCAAGTAAGAATGAATTTCAGGTTCACATACATTAGTTTAAGTTTGTTTCAGCAAAACGTTTTAATCAGAACTGTGATGTAACTGTTTCCTTGTGGATAAAACTAAATTAATACAAAGAAATTCTCATATTTACAGGCTAGGTAACTATGTGTAGTGAAGGCAGGTGCTCCAAAAGTCTATTATGGCTGCCTGTACTTTGATGACTTTTTTAGTAGGATTCTTTGTACCCAAGTAGTTTATAGTTCAAAGTCTAGTTGAAGTCCAGAAAATGTTTCTTTTCATCTATGTTGGTCGTGTTGGTGGTTCTTCCTAATTTCTTTTCTCAGATGCCAGCAGTACAGCAATCATCAAATCCATAAAATAACCAAACAATATCCAACAAGACTCTCAAAAACAGGAGAATAAAACAACCAAATAAAAGCTTGCCTTATCTAAACCATAAAACAGCATCATATCAAAAAGACAGTACAGCCCCAATGCAGAAGGGACAGGATAAAAATAACTTAGGGCACAATCCTAACCCACATCCCATAAGGGCATGCAGCTCCGACATAAGAGAACATTCCCTTACTTTGAAGAGGCTTCCGTGAGTGCCACCTAACTGCAGGATGCAGTGATTGTCAACCTTTTTCAAATCACAGCACATTGACAAGTTGTCAAGGAACACCATCAGTTTTTTGACAATTGACAAGGCACACCATGCTGCTGGTGGGGAACTCACGTCCCCCAATGGACCTATTAATAAATGACTCTCTCCCAAAGTCCCGTGGCACACCCGTGGACCATTTGTTGCACACCAATGTGCCCTGGCACACTGGTTGAAAATCATCGCTATATAAGTAGAATACATGCTGAGTCTTGGCAGTCACAAGGGTTTCCTTCCCAGAACCCATGCAGATGCCAAAAATTACATTAAATGAAATCAGTTAAAAAAACAATGTCCTTTTGCTTAGCAGTTTAAAAATAGTCTTACTTACCACTTTACTGTGGAAGAGCAGCAGCAGGTGAAACAATCAATCAATCAATCTCCAGGCAGTTAGAAAGGCTTCACTCCAAGGCAGAGACCCCTTCCTTCACCTGGAGCATGGGGAAAGACTGCAAAGAGAATGCAAAGTGGATATGCTAATCACTTCCACTTTGCATTCCTTCACTTATTCCAGGGGGAAGGGAGGGGTCATTTGGCTTGGAGTGAACTGAAACTAGGCTCTTCTAAGCACCTGGAGAAAGAGTGATTGATTGATTGACTGCCTGCTACTGCTCTCTTGCAGTACAATAGTAAGCAGGCTATTGTTAAAGGACGTTTTTCCTTTAATTTAAAGGGACCGTCTCATTGAGATAAAGAAGCGGGTGAAAAATCCACAGATAATTAGGTTATTTACCTATACAGGGGGTGGTAGTAGTGAGCCTCTGGCTTCTACTTTTCCTCTTCCTCTTCTCAGAGTAGTTGGTTACCAAAGCATAAAAAATAGTGGCCAGCTCTGCTATATCTCTGCTATTTCCCCCCTCACTTTTAAACAGTATCTGAATCTCCTTTTCCTTCATCAGAAATCCTATATGTAATTTCACAGGATTTGGGTGCATGAACAGATCATCTGGCACTAGGGTCACATAATGTGTTGTTTGTGCTGTGAAGATGATCCCAGTCATTGCATGAAATACGTTTAGTGTGTTTGTATGGACATCAGTGTTTTGAGTCATTCCACCTTTGCCTACCATAAATAATTCTTAACCATGGGGAGTTCTAACCTCTTTTTGTGACCTTAACCTTGGTTTGGACTCCAAACATACCATGGAGGACCAGTGAGAGAGGGTTGCAGGGGGTACATCATATCTGGGCCTGGGGTCAAAAGGGGGACTGGGAGCCAAAGGAGGGAAGCTGGAAATGTCCTGGGATCTCAGAAAACATTTGCATATATTGTGTGAAGACTAGCATTCACATTTTGTGTAAACCTACACAGTTTAATATATCATAATTTGTAGAAAGTATGATCCAATGATTGTATGAAATTATGATCCAATGGAGAAAGGAAGGGACCCAAAGGAAACTTGTATCCCCTGGTAAAATTTGTCTCTCAGAATCATGGAAGTCATGAACCCGTTTCATTTGCCGTGTGCTGCAGTCACACTGTACATTATAGTCACACTCTTAGTATACTGTATATGGAAAACGATAACTCTTTGCCCATGATTTGCATTGCATCAAAATGCCAGGAATGTCTTTTGTAGAAAGTTACTTTCTTCATTAAAAATTGTATGATTGTCATATTCCCCCTCAGTACCATTATCGGTGGGTTTGGTTATTTGCTCATCTAATCCATTCTTCATGTCATTTATAGAAATACCTTCCCATACTACAGGCTGAGACTAATTATTCACGTGGGTTTGCACTCACATGGATGGCAAAAAAAACGCACTATAGCATATCAATTTAAAAAACAAAGTTTCTTTGCTCCAGTGGTTTAAAAACAGCCTTGCTGACCTTTGGACTCTAAGATAAGAGTCATTAAGAAGACAATCCCTCAATCAGTCCTCCTCCAACTCAGCCCCTCCCTTCACCAATGCAAAGTGATCACCTTTCTTTCATGTGCTCAGGGGGAAGGGAGGGGCCGCTGGAGAGGGAAGGATTGATGGATTGTCAGCCAGCTGCCCTCTCTCTCTCTCTCTCATTAAGGAGGCTGTTGTTAAAGGACTGTTCAGTTTTTTAAACTGATTTTAAAGGGGTGCATTTTCCCCTTCTCCAGGGATCAGCACATTCCTTCTCATTTGCAGGGGCCATTCATGTTGAGTCAAATCCGCGTATAAATAGGCTGAACCTGTACTCATATATTTAAATGACCATTTAATTTGATTGCATTGGCATAAAACCCTAAAAACATCCCATTCTCTCTCACTAATGGCTAGAGACTGAGACATTTGCTGCTTTGAAAAGTTTTCATTTCAGCACTAATTTATTTTCAAAGTATTTTACAACAAAGTAAATCTATTAAATAGCTTGCATTTCAGATGCCTATTGGTGCGTGTAGATGAAGCTTGATTTCTGTTTAGAAGGTGTAATGTGGCATCTCTGGGGAACCAGTTGTGCCGTGTAAAAACTATTAAATAGGAATGTGTGGAGACAAACAAAACCTAAGAATCAATGAAGTAACTGAGAATACAAATAAGGATATTGGAGAGAACAATAGGCAGGAATGAATTCCACAACCCAAAGCTAATTTTATAATTACTGTCCTCTTTGCTGACATCTGTTTTTTGACAACACAACTCACTACGCTTGTGGGCTGGCACACATAACCAACCTAGTTGTAGTGACTGCTTTTGTTTCTGTGTCCAGAAACATAATGTCCCCTTCCCTTGGAGTGACCTCCAGCACGGTGGTGTCACTAGAGTTTTTGTCACCTGATGTGGGAGGCCAAAACACCATCTCTATAATGGACCTCCTCCCATGCAGTGGGTGGGGTAACACCCCAGGTGGTGGGTGTGGTGATGGACCATTGCCCCACACCTGGTTTTTTAGCTATAATGTTTGATAGAATAGAGATATTTCAACATGGTTTGTTTCGTTACATTCTGCATGAAATCACACATTGAATGATATATAACATGATTCAAACATACCAAAATTTTAAACATTTTGGCCAGTAGTGGTGTCACCCCCCCATGCACATCACCTGATGTGGCCCATTGTCTGCACCCCCCTATTGATGCCACTGCTGCAGCAGCCTCTTTCCTGTGCTGGATGCAGTGGAGTTTGCATTGGCACACCTGCATCGCAGTGCAGGACTTGTGTCTGAATCGGACTGCCAGTGGGTCATGCAAAGCACTCTTCTGAAGATTGCTTTTTATAGGGTAGGGGGCACTGGGGATGAGTTTATGGAAATAAGGGACTTTTGACTTTGAGGCTTGAAAACATTTGGAAAGCACTGTATTAGAGTTATTTTGTATTGGACTAGAATCAGTTCTAGTTTTAACCAGTTGCTGGATCATCTGTTCTATTTTTAGAAACAGAAGAAAATAAATTATGCATACACATAATTATGAACTACAGAGAGAAACAGTACACTCAACAGCAGTCTGACATTATGTCATTTCAGTCACAATACTGTCTTGTATGGGACATCATATTTCATTTCATACTGGACAGTGTGTTACCAATTAAGAGATTCTATCATCCTATTTTATAGTGAAATATAACAGAAGTTGTTTTTACCCTCTGTTGAAGGGCCATATGGAGTGAGTAAAATAAGTAAGTGTCTAAAATAAGTGTGCAGTCTCTCCTTCCTGAGCATGTCATGCAAAAATCTTGTGAGGACTGGACAAGGTTTTTTTTATTTTTATTTTTTTTATGGTGGCATCATAGATTTGGAAGCAGATGTTAAGATCGGTCTACCAGGACACCACACTATTTGAACTCAGGTGCAGGACGCTGATGTTTAAGCTTCCTTGGACACTTTATTCTAAAGTAATGTTGCTTATTGCTGATGCCATCCATATGCAGTGAAAACACAATGGATCATCCTGAACATATGGTATCAAGTCTTTATCCTGTGGGCTTAACCCACTTAAATTGATTCCAAGTAAAATTCTTATACTATGTCAGGAGGATGGTTTGTAACTTCTATATTTCTTCCTAATTTGTCAACATTTAAAGTTGGATAAATTGGGCATTTGACTTTATTGATTTTTAATAATTCTATGTTCCTGATATCAATCATCTTATTTTTCTCAGCTTATTCAAACTTTAATAAATCCTGGGAACTGTAGTCAACTAGTCCAGAGGTTCCCAAACTGGGGTGTTACGATGCCCCAGCCAGAGAAGTCCTGTCTCTGCCCCCTTAAGGGGCGGGGCAATGAGGAAGGCAGTGACATGATCACCAGGATTGTGCAGTTGCCGGGGACAAAGGGTAAAAAACAAACTTCATCATTAGCAGCGCCAGCCTTCTGGGGGGGGGGGGGAACCTGCAGACACCTCTTCAGGGGTCCCCAATTCTTGGAATACCTAAAAATAGTGATTGCAACCCACTTCCAATTTTGCGATTGCAAACTGGAAGTGGGTCGCAATTTTTGGACATTTTAAGGCTTGGAGGGAGGTATCCAAGGCTTGGGGAGAGGCAGAGGCACCTGTGGGCTCCCTGCACCCCACCCCGAAGAACATTGCTGCTAATAGTATATTTTTTTTAACTCTTTGTCCCTCCCAAGCAGCAGTATGATCCTGGTAAACATGATCCTGCCTTGCCGTCCCTGCAAAGACTTATGTTTCCCTAACTCTTGGAGAATTTGGGAACCACTGAACTAGTCTGTAGACTCCTAGATTTTTCTTTTCCATTCTTAGAATAATAGAAACTGTATTTTTTTTTTTTAAAAGGTGCACACTGGCCCTTCATTCTTGGTAATGGGCATGCATTGGGAGAGTGAAGAGGCAACAGGGCTGGCCAGATGTGGATGGATTTTGCCTTATATGCAGTTATATTATTTCTGAGCAAGGATCAATAAATAATGAATCGCACTAACATGTTTTTCTCAACCCCTAATCTATAATGATATGAAGTGTAGTGGATGCTTCACCTATCAATTTCATACTATCACTTGCTAACCACTGCTCCTAATTAAACATTTTTGATTTCACTCTTGTCATCCCATCATTTTGCTGTGAAAAAGTTCATATTTCCGACGTGTAATAACAGTTGTGCACTTTCTGCCAGTCACGGTACACACTATGCATTGGCATATTGGGATATTAATTTTGATTAGAGAAAATGTTGATGTGCTTTGTTGAAAAGGATCTCAAGCTGGTGGTTTTTCAGATTTGGGCACAGGTCATCCTCTATATATCACTATTCCAATATCTTTCTTAACCTTCTTCTAGCTGCAAAGATTGCCTGGCCATGAAAATGGTATTTGTTAGGCTTGTCCTCTCATAGTGACAGGATGAGAATGATATAAGAGTTCATGATCTTGCATACAGTTCAGGTCTGAGACAGGGATGGGGATGGCAGTAGAGACTGTTGCCAGACTCTATCTTCAGTACTAGGCCTGAAAACCCTACATGGGGCTACTCAGTTCTGTGCCACCAATTGAGCTGATGCAGATTTGAGTAGACCCATAGCGGCTGCTGGGGCTTGATACATTAGTTGCCTTACCTCCAGGAAACCTCTGGCTGCCTCCTTGCCCCCACAGGATATAGTGGCAGCTGTTTCTGTGCCACTGTACTGCAGATTAGGCAGGCTCATTAGGATTGGGTTGTAATTTTTCTTCTCTTGAAAATTCCCAGATGTTTTGCCTTGCAATGAACACTCGGATTAGTTTCAACTTTTATTTTTTGAGTGCAATGCCAACCCTAAAAATAGTTAGCTTATTTCTGTTTTGTTAAAAGAAGTCATCATCTTTGTGTTTGATTTCATAGCACTACAACAAAGTTTCCTGAACTGGAGGACTTTTTCCAGTAAACGATTACTTTCAGTGGGCATTTCATGACAGTTCTAAGGAAGTGGCATTAACGTTCACCTTGAGCTAAAAACAATATCGATAGTGTCTGAATATGTTTGATTTCCCACTCTCACCACAGCACTTCATATTGAGTGTTCATCCCATAAGTCTAAAACAGAGCAATTGATATTTGGAGTAACAAATCATCTGTAACAAAATATTTCAGAGCTGCTTATAGCAGGAAAGCTTTTTTGATTGATTGAATGGTAAGGTTGGTTGTTTTGTGTCTCTCTAGAAAGCAGTTTGTTGGCCTGGAGGAAGTTTGCGCTACCTTTTGTATTTTTTTCCTCAGAATATGAGGTTGGGTATGACACATGCAAAATAGGAAATGTGTTAATACTTTAGAACAGTTTCTCAAACTGTGGGTCAGGACCCACTAGGTGGTTCGCGAGCCAATTTCAGGTGGGTCCCCATTCATTTCAATATTTTATTTTTAATATATTAGACTTGATGCTAGCATAGTATATGACTGCAAATGTTTCAGGCCTGTACTTTTAACAACTATGTATATGCTTTTAACAATGATAGTAAACAGGACTTACTCCTGGGTAAGTGTAGGTAGGATTGCAACTAGGATTGTTAAAAATTTCCCTGCTCAATGAAGTCACTTACGGTCATGACATCACTTCCGGTTGGTCCCGACAAGATTCTTTTTCTAAAAAGTGGGTCTTTTTAGAAAAAGACACAAGTGCCAATTTATTGTGGAACAAAATGTATTTTCTTTAGTAATCTTTACTATGCCTTTTGCTCTTACAGCAAAAGAGCGTGTTTTGTAAATGCAAAGTGTATTCCTGAATTATTGGAAATGGGGAACTTGTGCCTAATCTAATTCTACGTTCCTATACCCTTCTGACCATAATCTGCCTGCAGCCAGCCACACTTGCAGGCATACAGCTTCCCCATCTTGCCCTAAGACTTTGGCTACCATGTTTTGAACTGAAAGTTTTGAAAAGCATCCCTGCCTTAGGGAGCAAGAGTGGCCTACTGTCCACACGCAAGAACTCTTGATTTGCATTTATGGTATGGAGGACCTCCAATATGATGATGCTTATGTGCTCCTATTTAAAATACTCGCACAATTTTGTACAGAAACTTTATCATGGCTGTCAACATTTTCTTGTTTCCACAGCTCATCATGTTAAAACTGGAACTTGTGAAGTGGTGGCTCTCCACCGATGTTGTAATAAGAACAAGATAGAAGAAAGATCACAAACGGTCAAGTGCTCCTGCTTTCCTGGGCAGGTAGCGGGTACCACCAGAGCAGCTCCTTCTTGTGTTGATGGTGCGACATGTTCTGTTGTTTGCACTTCTCTCCCTACTCATATTCTCTTGAGTTCTATCATGCTTGCTTTTCTGTTAAGCTTGTCAATGTTTACACTGATAAGAAAGATGTTGAGAGCTCTTCAGTGATATACCCAAGATGATGGATAGCTGGGGATTTTAAAATGAATTTCTAGGGAAACTCTTGAGAAGCAAAAAATTTATGTTAAAATCTGAATGATCGTATCAAATTAAGTAATTGTAATCTTACTTTTCTGGCCATATCAACATATTTATTCCATGTGCTGAAATTTCACATAGCCTGTATATTATGGTTTCCACAAGAAACAAGGCAAAGAGTGATTCTAAAACAGGCAGCCTGGTCATCTGTTGCCCTAGTGCTGGCACTGCAGCTCTGGTGCTGCAGACATTCCGTAAGGCAGGGGTGCTCACACTTTTTTGGCTCGAGAGCTACTTTGAAACCCAGCAAGGCCCGGAGATCTACCAGGGGGGAAGGAAGCGTCTGACAGACACCCCCTTTAATGTATGGAGCCCCTGCTGGAGTCTAGTCAGTTTCTTCAGTTTTGTTGCTGCATGCCTGAAGAGCAGCTAAAGTGTCAGTTTCAGTGTCAGTTTAGCTAAATATGTCAGTTTCGTCTAGTCACTAGACAAAACTGACATATTAACAGTTTGGAGAGACAGGGCTTCGCGATCTACTCATTTTGCCTCGCGATCTACCGGTAGATTGCGATCCACCTATTGAGCACCCCTGCCGTAAGGCATGTTTGCACCACCCAGAGTGCAAGTTGCGCTGGCCAGGAGGCCTGCACCGCCCCGTCAATGTCACAGCAGGAGCCGCAGCTGCTGGTAGAGCACAGGTAAGCACCAAGCAGCGCAGGGACATGGGAGGGCAGGAGAGCTTGGGGAAGGCCTTCCTGGGTAGAGGGAGGGTGGTGGAATGGGGGAGGGACAGGCCCAGGAGGGGGAAGGCCTGGCAAAGTCCTCCTCTGCCACATCCTATCCCCCACGTTGGGCTCAGAAGCCTGACACGGGGCTTCTCAAGTCTGCACCAGCAAAATAGCCCATTGAGTCTGCTGGGGTGTTACTTGGGGTAAGGGACAAATATCCCCTTCCCCCAAGGAGACCTCCAGTCTGCTCAGATCCAGCACAGGATTCAGCAATAGCCATTTAGCACTGCTGTTCCTGTAAGGCTGCGGTTTTCAAACTCTCTGGGAGTTTGAAACCTGCAGTAAGTCTTTGTGGTTGCGGGGGGAGGGCTGCAGGGACTAGAGTGTGCAAAAGTGGAGCGCGATTGCCCCACTCTCCCTTTCCCTGACCTGGGGCACCCTGCAGGCACTCACGCAGGGCTCCCTGCACACAGGGAGGGTGCACCCCAGTCTCTACAACCCCAACAGAAGGGAAAGGTTTTGCGGAGTGGGGCGTGATCACTCCACTTTCACTTTTCCTGACCTGGGGAGCCCTGCTGAAGGTTGCGCAGGGCTCCCCGCACCCCCAGGAGGCTGCAGGAGGCTTGGGCAAGTG
Organism: Tiliqua scincoides; assembly: GCF_035046505.1. Classification (NCBI taxonomy): domain Eukaryota; kingdom Metazoa; phylum Chordata; class Lepidosauria; order Squamata; family Scincidae; genus Tiliqua; species Tiliqua scincoides. Next base: position 21,277,443 of record NC_089827.1, on the reverse strand, counting down.
CACCCAAGCCCCTGCAGCCCCCCTGAGTGGCGCGATCCTGCGGATCGCACCGCTGCCTTCCCCGTCTCCTGGCTGCCCCCGTGCCTTAAGGGGGCAGAGGCCAGGATGCACAGTCTGGGGCATCGCAACGCCCCAGTTTGAATACCACTGCTGTAAGGTATAGGACTGGGTGTTAACTCTTTTAAAAAGCTATTTTCAATTAATTGCATTCGGAGAGGTACATAGGGCTGCAGTCCAATGCATTCTTAAGGCCCATTAAGAGAAGACATGCATAGGGTTGTGCAGTAAGTAATTAAAAAACACAATAAAAATTTCACAGGTTTTTGTTTTTTGACTAATGTGCAAAACACCTTTTTTGTGTTTATGAATTCTTTCCTGACATAATTTAGTCAACAATCATAGAAGCAACAATTACAACTATTTTAAACTATTCTAGATATATTAGGCTAGCTACACTGTTTAATAGTTAATACAGACTATCTAAAAGTGGAAAAACATCAACATTTTTAAAATTAGACCATCCATAGAAACTGGATGGTTGACAAATGTAACTTTGGTTTCTGAAGACCTTTAAGTTGTTTTAAAGAGAAATACAGATATACAAATTACAGGCATGCTACCTTATCCACATCTGTTGGCTCAGGCTGAACTTTAGAGCTCAAAACATGTGACTTTTGGTTTCATGGAGAAACCAGAAGTGATATTTTTAATGCCTTATAAGGTATTAGGAGGTCTGGGGAAGCCCTCCGGGGGGGGGGGTGCGTGGGAGGGCCCAGACCCGATCCATGGATAACTGAATCCACAAATATGGAATCAACAGATATTGGGCCCCCCTGTAATTGCAAGTTTCAGAATATGCGGGCAACTCTGTGCCTCCTTTGAGTTGAATTACTTTTTCGTTCCTTTTCATTCAAGTCCAGAAATTGTCCATTCATTCTTATTCTGCTGATATTTATTACTTTTTAAACAGGTAGCCAAATCATGGCAAATGTATATGATCTTGTTGCTATTTATCTTGATAAATTATTCCTCTGGAATAATTAAAAAATAGTGTCAATTTGCATTTCTTCCTTTTCTGTAGCCTCAATAGTGGAACAAAAATGGTGGTGTCATATGCAACCATGTCTTGAAGGAGAGGAATGTAAAGTTCTTCCAGACCGGAAAGGGTGGAGTTGCTCTTCTGGGAATAAAGTGAAGACAACAAGGGTAGGTATATAGTATTCACATGAAATGTGACTGGAAGGTGTTGAAAAAAGAATGCTGAAGTCCCAGGATCTTTGATCTGATCTACCAGGTTTGTACTTAAAATGTAGGAGTGTATGCCAGCACATAATAAAACTATTATTGCTACTGTTATCATCAGAACAGAAGGAAGCATTCATGAAGGCATTTCAAAAGGTTCAAATCCTACTTAGCATCTTTTTGGGAAGAGAAACACATTTCAGCCCTGGTAAAACCCAACTCATGACCAAATTAACCCTTACTTCAAGGACCATGATTGGGACATTCCTTTACAAAATGCAACTGCTTGGAAGTGACATTTAGATTGGGGAGGTAAGGGGAAGTAAGAGGAAGGGAATTTAGTCCTTTCCCACATGTCATTTTCCTGCTGAAAATTCTTCCCACTTGAAACTATTTGCCTGAATTGGTGAAACCAACATACGTTTTACAAGCTTGGGCCAACAGGAACGTCGACAAACAATTTTCAGCTGGAAACCAATATGAAGGAAGGGTTAAATTTCAGTCTCTCTATGCCGTCACTCTGATCAGTGTGGCCTCCCTTGTTGCTGCTTTTTGTAAAAGTATAGCAAGGAGCCCCGATCATGGGATTCCAACATACTCTTGAAATGACCTCTAGTTTGGTCCTCAAATTGAATCCTGAATTCTGCCTTGGAGATGCTCTTTTCTTTAATACCATTTCACACATTCCAGAGGTGAATCCTGGTATTGAATTACCACAATAGGTTCTTTTGAGGGATGACTTTTAGTTCAAATGAAACCCCTGATAAAGAAGAAGGAAGGGAGGAAAAAGAGTGTAGTATGCAGATCTTAACTTCTATGAGTCGACAACATACCCCTAGCCCAGAGGTCTCAAACATAAGGTTTGTGGGACATAGCCGAACCTCAGAAGCTCTTTTTCTGGCTCATCTGATAATTGAGCTCTCCCAGCACCAGCTGCTCAACTGCAAAGTGATGCGTTAGCAGAAGTGGCACTGCTAAAAGGGCAGCACTGAGAGAACCCAATTATCATATGGGCCACCCTTTTGGCTGCACCACTTCTTCCAAGGTACTGAGAGGAAGAGATGGAAAGAGACCTCAGATTGTGAGGAAGAGTGCAGGGGAAAGGGCAGATCAAGAGGGTTGAGAAAGGAGAAGGGAGGCACTGCCAAGGTGCTGGAAGAGCCCGATTATCACACTGGCCACTCTGCTTCTGCCAGGGCATAGCTTTGCTGGGCACCTCTCAGCTGTTCAACTGCAGTGTGATGCCTCAGCAGAAGCAGCGCTGCTGAAAGGCCAGCCTTGGGCTCTCCCACATCTTGAGAATATGATCAAGATTTGCATATTTTCTCTTCTGTAATTTGCAGCTAAATGAGTTGCAAAGTGCTTATTTCTGGTCATCATCTTCTTAATGACATCACTATTTGGCCCATTTTAGGAAATGAGTTTGACAGCCCTGCTCTAGCCTTATCATAATAATCCCTTTGTTTCTGTTTAATTAATGAATTGATTAAATTTAAATTAATGAATTAATTTACAGTATACTGTGCCTGACTGGGAGTCTGCAGTAGGCTGTTTACTTCGTATAAAATACATAGATCCAATAGACTCTCTTTAATATCTCCTACCAAAATCCCAGAATTTCTATTAAACCCAGAACATACTATCCAGAGAACAGTATAAAGACTCAGCACTCTATAAAATATGAATCAGCTATTTTGTCTTGTCAAAAGAAATAATTCACAGATATTCATGTGTAATATAAGAGCAGCAATAGTTGAAGGAGACTTTTGTACGGATTCCAAAATGAGCTGAAGTTCATAGAGATTTTTAAATATCTTGTGTTTCAAAATTGAAAAAATTGACCCATTTTTGCCTGGCCCACAGGTATACACATTTGGCCCCTGTTGCGTATATGCAATGTTGAGCAGAAATGGCTTGAGTTCTCTATAAAGAATCACAACTATAAGGAAAATGTCTTATAGCTTCCCTTTGATTAGCTACTGTTTTTGTTTGATAGATTTGTGTATTATGCACTGTCATTTTAGTAAGCAAAGGGCCCTAAAAATGTAGTGATTTAAGTGCAGATTCTTTATCAAAAGAAAGAGAAAGAGCTAGGAATGAAACCAGAGTATTTGAACCACACTGAAAGACATTTTACCAGTGGTAACATTTGAGAATACTTCTTAGATTATGCTGTGTGGCTGGTGGTCCACTATTTTCAGCAGGTAGACAAAAGCCCAAACTGGTTGCTAGACAACTTAGAGCCCAATCCTGGGCTCCGTGCCGCGGCTTTGTGCCACCATGCACTGTTGCAAATGTGCCGTAAGGCACGTTTGTGAGCCTCACCGCTAGGCTCCTGCCCATGCTAGCCCAGCGCCAGCCAGTGCTGGGCTAGCGCGGGGCGGGTGCCCAGCCTCTGTGGCTTGGCGGTCTCACAGACCACCGAGCTGCAGCACAGTAAGCAGGGGTGGGGAGGAGGCGTTCTGGGGAGGGGGGAGGCTGGTGGGGGTGGAGAGAAGGCGGGGGAGGCATGCCGGGGAGGCGGGGATGGGGGCGGGTGGGAGGTGTGCCAGGGAGGCAGGGGGTGGGTCCATGGAGCTCTGCTCCACCGGATCGAAGACAATGTGTTCTCTACCTTAGCACTACGTGCTGACTGCAGGGCTGTCTCTGGCACTCCCTGAAGCCACTTCTGAGTCACGCTAAGGCCAATGATCCCCTCCTTTGGCCCTAGCATGACCCAGAAACGACTTCTAGGAGTGCCAGAGACTCTGCAATTTGCCGTCTTGGGATCTGTGGATCCTGGATAGTAGAATCTGTGGATAAGAAGGGACCACAGTTTTTTAAAAAATGAGACATTGGTTAGTCTTGTATTAAAATTGGAGTAGATTGGGAATAAAGGTGGATTCATTTTTGAAGAAGACTACTCTCTCTCATCTCTAAGAAGCAACTTTGAAGCCTTTCTCTGACAGCAGATCTATTCTACTGTACCCTACTGGTATTTACTCATGAGTAGTTCCTGTGCTGCTCTTTGCACATGTGCATGTACTGGCAATTTAAATTTTACATTTTGCAGATCAGATAACCAAATATAGTCCAAACATTCCCTATATATTAATACTTGATTCTGTTATTTGGAATTATGAACAATTTATTCTATAAAGGTAAAACCTCAGTATTTACTGATTCAGCATCCACTGATTTGACTCAGCACTGATACTGGGGTCTACCTTTAAATGCCTTGTAAGAAGGGAAAAAAAGCACCCAAATCTCAATTCCTACCTCCATGATGTTAAATCACACCGGTTGCAAGCTTCTCGGTGTTAAAGATAATTGGGAAAGGGGAAAGATATCTCTTTACCCTGAGGAGACCTTCAGCCTGCTCCAAAGCTGCTAACCTCCAGCCTGCCCAATGGGGCTACTTGGATCTGCGCCAGCTAAATAGCAGGCACAAGTCCAACCAGCCCTCTGTAAAGCCAGCAGGCCCAGGATGGGAGTTAGGATACAGCAGAGGTCTATTCCGTCAATCGTGCCCTCTCCTGGGCCTGATCAGCCCCCATTCTGCCCTCTCCTCACCCTATAATGCCCTCCCCAATGAATTTGTTTTACTTTTGAGTATTTTTTAAAGGGAAGGAAAATTGTGACGCTTTCTTGTGAATAATCTCTGACCCCATTAAAAAAGACAGGGCAAGAGAGTGAATGCACAAAAGCTAAATTAACAGAGTTTTCAGTTCACGTCCCTCTCTGGCCATTTGACTTGGTGGAGGGGAAAAATAAAGAGGAATAAAGTAAAGAAGCAGAGAAACAGGCAAGCAACGAGTATATACCCAACTGGAGGAATGTTGTAAAAAACAACATAAACTTTTGGAAAAGCCTGTCTCTGAAAGGAGGAGGGGAGAGAAAGGAGCAAAGGAGCAAAGCAAACTAGAAGGAAAGCAACACAAGCACAATGAGATTTTTGTTCTCCCAGATAGTGTTGCCACCCTCACCTGCTCTTGCAGTCTGAAACTCAAGCAGCAGGTAAGCATGGAACAGGGAAGGAAGACTGAGAAATGGGAGTCAAGCTGTAGGGGAGGGAGAATCCGTTCATATCAAGCTTTTGCCTACCTAGCTGCTCCTGTGAGGGAGGCAGAAAATCACTCTGCTAGAGTCTGCCTGGGACGAAGGCGAATGCTGATGAGTCGGTCAGCTTCATGCTCAGCAAGCACCCGCTGCTCAGGCAGCCTCTTTCCCACATTGCTGCTTGTCTGGCTGCCACTTGGCTGACTTGCCCAGACATGCTCAGAGCTGTCAGTACAGTAATGGTGGCTCTGTGGATGGTGGGGGCAGGGTAGCACTGCAGCTTACAGCCCCTGCTGCATAAAAGCTGCTGGTCAGGAAGAAGGGAGTTTTTGCCACATGAATAATTGCACCACTCAGCATGTTAGTTTCAGCTTGCATCATCACAAGGCCAGCTGTGCTATTAGGCAATCCGCAGCAGATAGACTAGAATGCAGGACATCAAAATAAGGACTAAAAACAGGAGACCCTCTTTCCCTAGGTGACTGTGTCTTGAAGTGGTGCTTTAAACATCTGTAGTGGTGAGCAGCTATTATGGTCAGCCCTGATCCCTTGAAGGGATGGAATTTCAAGACCCTTATGAGGAGGTGGAGCCCATAGTTACACATCCATGATGGCTATTTATGTGTGGCAATTTTGACTGCAGTTTATCTTGCATTCTGAGCTTTCAGATGGTCTTATCTAAGTGTAAAACTACACACTCAGTTCAAAATTCAGTGTAACTTAGGAAAAAATTGGTTGACTTCTACATTTTTTTTTACATGCATTACTTGTGCTATGCCTGTTTCATCTCCTTCTGCCTGCGCATTTTAAAAAGCCTTTGGATATTGACATGAAGCCAAAAGATAGTCAGGAGATTTAATTTGATGCTCAGCCTACATCCAATGCCTGAAAGAGATTAAACAATGAAATTAGCGCTCTCTGAGTACACCTGAACTGTGTCTGAAAGGAAACTTGAAAGCTGCACTGATTGCCAAAATAGTTCTGTCATGAGATTCTGAACTGATAAATCACCCAAAAAGACCATTACAGTGAAGGTGATAATTGGTAAGATTAATGTAATCATCAGTGTCAGCAATAGTTGCTATAGCTCTCACGATCCACATTTGTTCTGCTAGGATAACCTCTACTTACCTACCTACTGAGGGATGGATAGGAGGGAACAATACAAAAGAGTCAAGAATGAGTCCCTGGTTCTAGAAGTTCAATTTGTCTTGGAACCAAGGCTGACATTAGTGTCAATGAAACAACCATATCAGTTGATGATCTGTCCTCCCCTGAATTACAACAGATGCAGAAGCACTTTTAGGCAGCTATGAAAGAAAAAAAAAGTACCATTGCTGCTCTCTATGCTGGTAAAATGTAAGAAATATTGCTCTCTTGCTAGCCTCTTTCTTTTGAGTCTTCTTACTTTCTCAATTTCTACTCAGAAATAGGGCTATAGCTCAGATTAAGCTAAGATTTGTTATGGTGTGTCATTTATCTTGAAAACTAGTTTGTAGTGAGTTCTGCTGTGTTGCTAATAGATTAGATCCTGCAGTACGATAGAGCATCTGTGGTCTGTATCAAAAAAGGGAAACAGGGAAATATTTTTTCACATTCAGGGTGCAATTTTCAGATTACTTAATCTGGAATAGCAGTTGCAGTTTTAAAAGGTGACACTGCAGTAAAAGCAGTGTTGATGATGACAAATGATTTTAATTGTAGGACAATCTCTAATACTGTAATCCTATTCACACTGGCCTGAAAGTAAACCCCTTTGACCTCAGTGAGACTTATGTCTGAGTAGACACGTCTAGAATTGTGCTATAACACTTCTATGTACTTATTGGAAGCTTCATTGAAAGTACTGTGACTTCCTCCCATATATAGGGTTGGGCTGCATGGAATACCTTTCCCATTGCTCCTTAAACCAGTGGTTCTCACACGTTTAGCACTGGGGCCCACTTTTTAGAATAAAAATCCGTCAGGACCCACTAGAAGTGATGTCATGATCAGAAGTGACATCATCAAGCAGAAATTTTTTTAACAATCCTAGGCTGGAATCCTACCCACACTTACCCAGGAGTAAGGTCCATTGACTAAAAGAATATACATAGTAGCTTGTTAAAAGTACAGGTCTGTAATTTCCCCAAATGCAGTCACATACCATGGTAGCATCAAGTCTAATATATTAAAAATAAAACTTTGAAATGAATGCAGACCTACCTGAAATTGGCTCACGACCCAACTAGTGGGTCCCTACCCATAGTTTGAGAAACACTGCCTTAAATTATTTAGGAGTTAGCCAAAACTAAAAGTAAAAACAAAACTGAGATGCACATCAAAGAATCAAGTAGAACCACACTGTTAACATGAGAAAAGCAGTTGATACTCATGGCACCTATACAGTAGATCAGCAGTTCCCAATTTTTTCAGCACCGTGACTCACCGTTTCCTCTGCGATGGGTCATCACACAATAGTAGTGCTGCCATGCCTTATAGGGAGGCCCCAGAGGCCTCTTCCAGGTCACGTTGGGCCCACCACCCACTCTACTGACCTCTGCGAGCCTCAGAATGGTCTGCAGAAGCAACTGGAAACAGCTTCTGGTTTGCGGCTGCAACTTCCAGTTTGACTGGAAGTTGTTTCTGGTTGCTTCTGTGGACCATTCTGAGGCCCACAGAGGCCAGTAGAATGGGCCATGGGCCTGGTGTGATCCAGATCCTATCCCCCGCCAACAGCTCTGATGCAGCAATGCCAAAAAAGGCAAGTACTGTAGGGGTGACACAAGGATGAATGGGAGGTAATTGAAAACCTTTTTATTTACCTCTGCATAAGCCTTGGGTATGTCTGAGGACAGGAAAGGGGGCAGGAAGAGGAGTAAGATCTAACACATGCCATTCCAGTAGGATCCATCCCTCCACCCCGTCCAATTATTTCCCCAGTCCTCCCAATTGCTCTTCCTCCTCACCTACCACCTGCCCCCCTGCTAACTTCCCATATAAAGCTGAGGTGGTGCTGCTGCTTGCAGAAGCTCTCTCAGAATGGCCACTGATCAAGTGTTGCACACACCATCAGCAGCCATTTTATAACAGTGGAGCACTATTATGCTGTGTAAAGCCCCCCCACCCCGAGAGCCCAGTCCTTGAGAGAATTGGGCTGAGAGTCACTTATATGGCAGAGAATCTTTGTATGCTGTCACCCCTTATAAGCAAAAAGGCTGTGTGACTTTGATGTACAGCAGCTATGAGGTCTTTCTTCTAATAGGATAAGGATACTAATAGGATAGTATACCAGCTTTTTTTCATCAACATGGGATCAAAATCTTCATAATCACTTGTTCACTTAAGCATTATTATCTCTTTGTGACATAATAATAATAATCATAATAATAAATAAACTTTATTTATATCCCGCCCTTCTCCCTAAAGGGACCCAGGGCGGCTAACAACATATAAAAAACACATTTAAAAACATAAAATTAAGACAAATAGCTGATAAAAACATTAAAAACTCATTAACAGCGACCTTAAAAAACAGTAGTCAGATTAAAAGACAGAATAAAAAGAGTACAAAAGAGCAAGTTACAGAGGAATCAGGCCTGTAAAAACTACAAAACGTGTAAAAAATGTTAAAAAGGCCAAAGAATCAGAAGGCTTGTGTAAACAGCAGTGTCTTCAGGCCTCGCCGGAAACTCTCAAGAGAGGGAGCCATTCTCAAGTCAAGGGGGTTCCATAATGTAGGTTCCACTACTGCCCTATTTCTTGCAGCTGCCCCCCGGACCTCCTTGGGTGGCGGCACTTGTAAAAAGGCCTTCTCTGATGACCTGAGAGGGCGAGCCGGATTGTACGGGAGTAGGCGGTCTCTAAGATATCCTGGCCCAGAGCAGTATAGGGCTTTAAAGGTCAAAACCAGCACCTTGAATTGGGCCCAGAAACGAATGGGCAGCCAATGTAGCCCCCGGAGAAGCGGACTGACAGAGTCAAACTGCCTAGCTCCAGTGACCACACGGGCTGCCGCATTCTGCACTAATTGCAGTTTCCGAACCGTCTTCAGGGGCAGCCCCACATAGAGCGTGTTACAATAATCTAACCTCGATGTCACTGTGGCATGGATCACCGTGGCCAGGTCTGCACGATCCAAGTATGGCCACAGCTGGCGCACCAGCCGAAGCTGAGCGAAGGCCCCCCTAGCCACAGCCGCCACCTGGGAATCCAGGAGCAGCTGCGAGTCCAGGAGGACCCCCAAGCTGCGAGCCTGCTCCTTCAGAGGGAGTGCAACCCCATTCAGAGCAAGCTGATAATCCAACACCTGCATCGAGAATTTCTGAACCAGGAGAGCCTCTGTCTTATCTGGATTTAATTTCTGCTTGTTAGCCCCCATCCAGATCCTTACTGCTTCCAGACAGCACTCCAGGCCCTCAACCGCCACTCTGGAATCTGGAGGAAAGGAGAGATAGAGCTGGGTGTCATCAGTATATTGATGGCACCTCACTCCAAACCCCCGGATGACATACTGCTTCCTATTTGGCAATATTGGATCCATGCATAGTGTTTCTGGATATAAAGTGGGACACAGCATCTATACCTTTTACCATTGTAAAGGAGAGGGAAAAATTGGCAAGTGCAGCTCAACATGGAAGGATTAAAAAAGCTGCACCTGCTAACATTCCCTCTTCTGTACAATGGTTAAAAATAAAGGCACTCTGTCCCACTGTGTATCTGGTTATCTTAGCCATGCACACCTGTCCACTTTGTGAAAACATTCTGCCTGTATCTGGATCCTCACAACCCTTCAAAACAGTGTAGTAGCTCTCAAGTGTACCCCTTCTTCCATTGCTTCATTGCCTTCATCCTGCCAAGATTTACCTGCTCTATATAACACATCTGTCACAATCACTTCTAGTTACAGCTCTGAGTTAGGGCTACTGAATGCTATTTATTTATCCCTAAAGTATGTGAATAGCTTTACAAGACCTAGATAAGGCCCAATTATTTCTCCAAATCACTTACATAAAACAAGCATTAATCACAGGCAAGGGCATGATCAGGAGAAGAAAGAGCTGGGATTCTGATTAAAGTTGTAGACCTTTTTTATTTATACCATTCTGCACCCTGGCAGGTGTTCAAGAGCTTGTGCTGGCTCAACCTCCAGTTTGGATTTCACCCAATTACGTACTTTTAGTAAGTAATAGCTCATAGCATAATATACAGGTGTCCCCCTCTATCTGCAGGGGATTAAGTTCCAGCCCCCCCCCCACATATGGAAACCGCAGATAACTGAACCCCTAGATATTGGATTCTTGGATGGGGGGCGTGGTCTGTTCTGCAGTTTTTTCACTGAGCACAAACTCAGCCCACTTCCATTATAAAAACTTTTTAGCACCTAACGAACCTAAACATTATAATGTTCACATGGAAGGCAAAGGCAAATATTTCTACAGCAGATAGTTAAATGTAAATATGCTCAGGTATTTCTTCACATATTCTTTTCTCTCTGCATCTACCTCTCCACCGCTACTGTCCATGTTTCAGGACACCTCCATGGCTGCTTTTAATGTGCCAAGTGCACACCCTTCAACACCTTTTTTTTCTTAAGGCATGATTTGGTTATTTAAACTTCTTCCATCTGTTTCGTATTACATTTTCAACCAGCTTTCATTAAAATATCCACAAAGAGAGACACGACTGGTTATAGAAGCAGAAAAGGTTTGAACTGGCCACACACTATGAAAGCTACTTTTGGTTGCAAAGGCACTACTGCCACCAGTGCAGTGACTCTGTCTCTCTTGTTGGTAGAAGTTCAGATTGTTTTTCAGCACAATCCTAACCAGGTATACTCAGAAGTAAGTCCTATTTTGTTCAATGGGACTTGCTCTCAGGAAAGTGTGGTTAGCATTGCAGCCTTTGTTGCATTATTTAAAAAGAAAATTCAACTACAGGGATAGTACAGAATCTCTTTGGGGTCTCTGGCATCTGAGTACACAGCTTTTGGTGCTTGCATTGGCGCTGGGAGAGATGCCATGAACCCTCCAGCTGATGGCAGTTAAAAGTGGGAGTGGAGCAGGACAAGAGCAGAGGGGTTTAAACAAGGCTGGAGAGGAGATAAGATAAGTTAGGAGCGGGAAAAGATGGAGGAGGATGGAAGTGAGAGGAAGAGAATGACAAAAAGGTTGGGGAAAGTGGAAAGGAAGAAAAAAGAAGCTCCATTGAGGGGAAAGAGGAAGGAAAAAAGAAAAGCCAAGTCAAAGAGGGGGAGGTAGCCAAAGAAAAGAGAGAAGGAAGAAGCAGCTGGACCCCAGCTAGCAAAGGGGAAAATGGGTCCTCTTGCAGGAGGATAGTGTAGGTGTTTGGGAGTTGGACTTAGAACTGGAAGATTCAGGTTCAAATCCCCAAATCAGTCATGAAGCTTCCTGGGTGACTTTGGGTCAGTCATTCTGTCACCCTCACCTACCTCACAGGGTTGTTGTGAGGACAAAAGGACCATGTATACCACCCTGAGCTCAGTGGAGGAAGGATGGTATAAAAATCTGAAAAAATAAATAAGTAGGGGGTATGTTCCATGAGATATCCTCAGGAGGACGGATACAGTCTTTACCTAGGGCCCAGGAAGAGATGGGCCTTTTTTGCAAGAAGAGTTCCAGCAACCATACAGCTCCCTCTGGCCATTCCCAAGATCCCTTTTGGCCAGCCACCCTCGATCTACCCCAGAGAAGTTCCTTCTATAACAAGACCTCCCAAGTGAAGACAATGGTGGAGCAAGATATCTCCCTTTTTTTGTGTAGAGGCTGTGCAAAGACTGTGATAGGCCGGATTTTGTACCAAATTGATCTATTCCACAAAACAAAACCCTAAACTCAATTTTATATTGAAAGAAAGGACAGTGTATAATGGGAACTGCATTTTAGCAAATAAAAAAAAATTCCTAAGCATTATGGAAAAATACTTTGATAAATCCCCTGGGGCCTGGGGTTAAGAATAGTTTGGCTGTACTTGTCGTAAGAGACGACTAAACAGCCACTGGGTAGATGGGACTGCCTGGGAAGGCAGCTGATCTGAGAGAAGGAAAACTCTGATCCCAAACCTCCACTGCCTTGTGGCTACATCCAGTTATGAAAAGGTTTCAGGAGTCAACCTTGAGGCAAAATCCGGAGCCGTAGTCCCTGAGGCAGTTCATGGCTGGACACAGTCACGTTCTGGCAACTCCTGCGATGCCGCTGGAACCAACCATATCGGCTTCTGCCTTTCCATTGGACCATTTCAGCGATGTGGAGAGGGGGGATTTGCTGCATGGGTAACAGTCTATCCTCCATATCTACTTTACCCAGGCTTCGCGCACTGGAGAGGACACTCTGTTCCAGAACCACTATTCAGAGCGCGATATCATAGTCTTCCAAGACTGAAGGATGCCAACAACAGAGAAGTCATGCAATGAGCAGTGAAACACCAAACTTGATATTTTTAAGTGAAAAAAATTGTGCAAAAAGGAGATATAGAGTAGGACAGAAACTATAATTGGGGTAGCAAACCACAGTGACGTTGAAAAATGAAAATAGGAGAAGGAAAAACCAACTTTGTTGGACCAAAGAAAGAAAGAACAAACAAACGGATAGAAATCCTCATTCTTTCCACATTATCTTTCCATATACTCTGTAACCTATATTCCAATTTCAGCTCCTGGACCTGGCTAATATCTCCTCATTTAACAACTTCAAACTTCTCACCATAAATAGGTGATAATTCAATAAAAGCACTCTTAATTTCTGTTGAGGAACATATGCTTAAATCTCACTGAAATCAGTGTGACTTAAAGCAATGCTTTCATATTACAGGATTGCTTTGGCAGGTCACTCTTTTTCTAAAAAAAGAATTACATTGGAAGGTTTAATATTACATTTCTTTTCAATGTTAATAGAAGGATGATTTTACTGACTCTACGGGGAAACTGTTGTAGCAAATCAAGCTCAAATGTTGACTCAAGCTCAAATGTCCAAATCAAGCCATAAAACTTTGATTAGTTGTTTAGTAGATTTCTATCTGTATGCATGAATATAGCTTTGAAAATACATTTCCACTACAGTTCCTTTACAATTTCTGAACTCAATCAGCATAGAGGACTCCAAATATGGGGACAGTACTTCATACTGAAAGTAGGTGGAGCTAGTGAATAAGAAATGGCTTGGTTCATTTGGTAGGGGGTGCATGTTTGTGGTCTACAAAGGGAGCAATGATTTTGAAGTCTGGATCAATGCTAAAATCCCACCCCTATGAGTTTAAATAAATAGAGAAAACAAATTTACAGGTAACTGTCTATTTCTACATCGAATTTAGTCCTATTGATCTTCATCGTTCTATAGATATTTCTGTAAAACCTATTATGGATGATGGAATTAAGTACAGTGATTTAGGATTTTGTTATGGAAACTCTACAGCTAATTTTGGTGTGTTGGGGTTCCCCCCCCCCCCAGTTTTTGGAAACATGACCACAATTTTCTTCTATTAACATACTAAGCAATGAGAGAGTGACTCAGGTTGCAAAATACTGCTTTTATGACTTTTCACTATGCTTAATTATCAGATTCAATTGCTTTAAAGCAAAAGAGACATTAGAAAAATATTGAACCATCACTGATTCAAACTGATTTTTTGATTAAAAGAATTAAGCAAGTCTGGAGGTAAAGGTACCAATACACAAGGGTTCATAGAATCAAGGCGTTGTGGTGGATTCCCAGAATGTGTTCACATACAGTTCCCACAGAAGTTTATCTCATTTCACTCCCTGTTCACTTATACTCCTTTTGCCTGACAAAAGGATATGATCAGTATCCAAACAAGGTATCCCAGACACAAGACAGAATTACAAAAAGAACGAGATATTTGATTGTTGGTTTTGTGTCCTGCCATTTTTTAATTACATTTTTTAAACCCAGCTTCAGACATAGAGAGACTGTTTACAAATGTCTTTCATTAATACTTTGGCCTTACTGTTTTGAGATTAGCTAGTGCTACATTATTCCACGGTATAGGTCTGATAAGTGTGCATCAGAGAATACTAATTACTTGAATGCAATTTTTTCCTGCAGTGATGAAAATAAAAGGATGTGTCATCCTTGATCCTGTTAGCAATTTCTGTTATATAATTGGTTAATCATGTTGCACCTTGCTTTTATGCTAATATACTGAAATTTAACTGCAGCTTTCCAAGGAGATCTTAGGGCCAAATAATCTCTGGTATTAAATGCATCACTGTTTGAATTTACTCATGAGAAGCAGCTGCATGGAAGGGAGTGGGATTGGGACCACAGGGCAGAGGTATACTTACAAATGTTCCCTTACCTTGAGGAGGCCACTGTAACTGCCCTCCCAACACAGAATGCAGCACATGCCCCATTGGCACAAGTGCATTGACGCTGGAAAGTTGGTTAGGATTGGGCCATAAGTCCCATTCTAGTATTTTCAACAGGACTTTTAATCATGATGAACTTCTGATTGATTGTTCCCTACTTCCCTACATAAAAAGTTAGACAGAGCTGCCTGGCACATGGGGCTGCAGCAGCGCCGAAAATGGCTGCCGCCACATCCAGCACACTCCAAGCAGCCGCCTCCTCCTTCCCCTGGGTAAACTGAGTAGCCCAGTAATGGGCTACACAATTCTATAGTGACCTGAAGGTGATGTAGAATCAAGAGTCTACATGTTGGGCGACCAGCCCAACATGGAGGCTCTGGATCTGGTAGAGTGAAGCTCCACCAGTCCCTCCTCCCTCCCGCCCTGCTCCCTCCCTGACACACCTTTTCCCCACTATCCCTCCAGCTCCCCCTGCCCCAAAACGCCTCTTCCCCACCTTCATCCAAGCCCCCACCTACCTCTCTGCTGCTCGGCAGTCCGCGTGACAGCCGAGTGGCGGAACTCCAACACTCCACTGGCGCTAGGGCCCACAAACATGATCCAGGGTGCAAAGCTTAGGATTGGACCCATATTCATTTTTTCCCTTATTTTAAATTAAAATAATTCTAAGACCTTTTCAGCCATTTATTTAAGATGGTTTACGTAATTCATTTTAATGAATTTTGTTAGTCTGCTATAATTATTATACTGAGAGTTTATATTCACTGAGTTGGAATTGTGACCTTTTCTCTATCATTCAGGTTGGTATTGAGACCATTATGTTCAAGACAGTTTAAAGACGCTGTGCATCTTTTGCTCATAAGAAAAATGTTCTCTCACTAATCCCAGTTTTGTTTTATACAGTTTATTCTGTAACAGACATGTGTTTGTTTCTTAGGCAAATGTGTAAAATCCTTCAAGAACAAGGAGATTTCTGCTGTGCCTGATGACAATTTTTGATTTTTCCATACACACACAATATTCTGGCTCCACGTTTGGGGCAATAGTTGTGATGATTCCTAGTCTTGGTTGGATTCTCAGAAAGGGCCAGAAGATTCGTTGAGGAGTAAAGAGTCAAAACCACTCCAGAAAGATGTTCCAGCCTTGATTTTTTACTCACAGAGCAGCAGGTGTGTACAAATACAGGTTTCCATAGTGGTATATATCTTACTGTTTTTGCACACCCATTCCATCCATTCATCGTATGTCATATGAAGTTTAGATTACCATTAGATGTATTAAACATGTTTTGAAGGAAAAGGTCTGTGTGTATAAAGACAGCATTTTGAATAACATTATAAAATTATCATTGCCCACAGCCTGCCTGTTCATTTTATGTTCCCCATTTGTCTCTAGTCAAAACAGTTTTTGTAGAGTTTAAATCTGTACTTGCACAAAGCCGGAAGTAATCCATGCCATGTTACTGGTGCTCTACCATGAACAAATGTCCATAGCGTGTTTGTTGCAAATACTTACAAGAAATAAAATTTCCATAATCACACCTATGCTCATATATGTACAAACAACACCTAAAAACACAACATACCATGTGTAAGTGTAAGTATCTATACAGTTCCAATAATTTTGAAAATATGACAATTTTCCCATGCTGGTGTATCCTGACATCCTATCTGCTTCCTGTTTAGCATTAGAGCTAGTTTAATCCAGCATTCAGGCTATTGGCAGCCTGCTGTAGTTCTATAAGCTTAAATGCTTATAGCGATCTGTTTAAGCCAAAAACTTTGCCCCAGTAAGCTTCTTAACTATGTTAATGGGTGTGTGTGTGTGGGGGGAGCAGCAGCATAGGGGCTTCTATTTTTATAAGGTCCCCTGTATCCACAGGGGATCCAAGGAACAGATCCCCCACAGATATTGGGCACGCCTGTATACGTATATACCTTATATATCTGTAACATGTCAATCCACACTAAATTTTGTCCTAAATGGTCTCCAGACCATGTTCAGACTCAGGCTTCAGTGGGTGTCCCGTAGAACATGTGCCATCAGTCTGGCTTTTTCTTTTCCTTTACCGCAGTGAATAATTTTAGAGATTGCATAGGAGAGAATTTAGAAACTTCATTACAGCAAAAGATGCTAGATTTCTAGCAAAATCTGGCCTAAGCGGAGGTCAGAGCTCTGCTGAGGCAGACGGAACCTGAACATGGAAAACATCTGCTTCTCTCCTTTGGGCCAGGGGTTCGGTGTATGGGGCTAGTTGGTTTTATGCAAAAAGAAATGCTGTTGCACTCCATGATGTAACTGTGATTCTTTGATCGTAGATTGGAAAAGCATTTTACTTTCTTTTTTCCCTCTAGCCCTGTGGTTCCCAAACTTACTGTTGTCATGGCACTCTTGCAGTGGCCTTCCCTGCTTTCCTGGGTGCTGCCATCTTGGATCGCACAAGATCTTGTGTGATTCTTGCAAGATCTCATGTGATCCAGTATGGCAGCATCCGGGAGAGCCAAGTGCCATCTTGGATCATGCAAGATCTTCTGCAATACAAGATGCCCAAGATAGCCAGGAAAAAGATGCTGTTGGGAACACAGTTTAGGAACCACAGCTCTAGCCTCAATTGCGATTAAAGATGGTTATCCTCAGAATTCCAGGCATTCAGAAAGTGTTATATTTCCTCAGTGAGACAGGTTAGAACTCAAGCCTTCCAGGAAATCACACTTCTGAGCTGGACACCCTTCCTTTCTATTGCTCATCTGAATCCACCATAGTTTGTAAAAACTATTATGCGTCAAGTGAAATTAGTAAATTGCTGCTAAACCTCTTGCAGAGTTACTGAGGGCAACATTTTAAATAAGGTCTCAATAATAGCAATAGCATGCACAGTCTCTTTAGATATAGACATTTTGATTTCCCATGATTTTCAGAGCCATAAAAAGGGCCAGATATACACATCATCCCTTGTTATCCGCTGGAGTTCCATTCCAGAACCCCTAATTGATAAAAAAAAAAATGTAGATAAAAAATCAATGGAAAAATAGATTTAAAGACCCACTTCCAGATTTCTTGCCCCTCTATTGCTCCTAATGGAATAAAGTCAAGCCTCGACACTCGCAGGAGTTTGATTCTGGGACTCCCTGCTGATACCATAAAATACGTTAAATAAAAGAAAAAAAATTAAAAATTGCATCCCTTTACAATTGTGGTTTAAAAATGGCTTTTCTTACTGTTGTAGAGAGGCAGCCAGCAATTAGAAATGCAAAGGACTGCCTGCCTTTGCCTGGCTCAGCTGAAGAATGGAATGATCGCTTGCATGATTGGCTCTCTACAACAGTAATAAAAGCAGTTTTTCAAACTGTGATTTTAAAGAGATGCATTTTTCCCCTTCTCCAGGAACCACCACTTTCCTTCTCATTCGTAGTGGCCATTCATGTTGAGTCAAATCCGTATATAACAAGTTTGGACCTGTATATATATTTTTAACACATGGGGATAAAAGGTTTGTACTGAGGGTAAAATTTCTGAGTTGTAAAAATAATGCTGCAGCTGCACACATGTGTGGGTGGAGCTGCCTTGCGGCACTACCCCCCACAGCGCACATGAGAGAATTTTGAGGGTCATGATTAGCTGGGGGGACCGAGGGTATCCAGGTATCCTTTAGGGCAGGGGTGTCCAAAGTTTTTGGCAGGAGGGCCACATCATCTCTCAGACATGGGGGATCTCAGACACATCATCTCTCAGTGTTGGGGGCCGGGGGAAAAAAAGAATTAATTTACTTTTAAAATTTGAATAAATTTACATAAGTTTACATAAATGAATATATTAAAGGTGAACTTATATGAATGAATGAATGGTCTTGCAGTAGCTCAAGGCCTATAAAAGGCCTTGCACAAAGCAAGGCTGGACTTTCCTTTGCTGCCGCTACTGCATCACAGACTTGAAACAACAAGCAGTGGAGGGAGCCCTCATTCCACAGCTCACGCGAGAGGTCAAACAATCTCCCTCAAGCTGAGAGCAGTTGCGTCGGGCCAGTGTGGGCTCCCACAAATCTCTGGAGGGCCAGAGGCTCATTGGAGACTGGGGCCGCATTGAGAGGCGTCGAGGGCCACAAGTGGCCCCAGGGTTTGGGCACCCCTGCTTTAGGGCAAGGGTGTCAGACATCAGGCCTGGGGGCTGATGTGACCCTCAGAAGCTTTTTATCCAGCACTTGGGCTCTCTCCTGCTGAGCTGAGCTGAGGTGTCACTGCTGAAAGGTGGCCCACGTGATAATTGGGCCCTCCCATATCTTAAAATATGATCAAGATTTGCACATTTGCTTTTCTGTCATTTGCAGCTAATGTGTTCCTAAGTGAGAAAAAAGGGCTTATTTCTGGTTTTGACCTGTTTAATAGCATCACTTCCTGCCTAATGATACCACTTCCGGCCCTCAGCAGGCGTCATCAATTCTGTTTGGCCCACGCTATGAAACACATTTGACACCCTTGCTTAAGGGGTCTGGCACGAGTCTCATCACCATTGACTCATAGGGACGAAGGAGAGGGGACATCAGGAGAGCTTGCCACAAGGAGCCCACCGTCAAACAGGCTGTTGGGACAGGCTGGGTGCTTGAAGGGTCTGAGGTCACAGGCCTGAGTTGAGGGTGTAGGATCACAGTTCCCTTTGTGTCCCTCCTTGCCTTTCCACGTGGGTTGCTTTCCACTGGATCTCATCCTAACTGCTGCTGTTCACGTTTTTGTGGAGGAGTCTGCCCACCCTTACTTCTTCTGAAGCTTTACAATCCAATCATCCTTCTACTTGTTTGCCCCTCTGATCCTCCTTTTAAGCTGTTGTGGCAGCAGCTGCCCTTGCTGTGTCGCCCCTGCTCTTTTGGCTGCCAAATAGAAGGACTTTCCCCTCCATTTCTGTGGTGACACTCTTGAGGAGCCTCAGTGCTGCTGGGAATTCTTGGCTTATCCCTGCAGTGGCATCTGCTCAGAGCAGGTCTTGCCAGCTTCCAGCTGCAGCAACAGAAGCAATCCTCCTCCATTGCTTTAGTGGGAAAGCCAAACAGGCTAGGACTTCTTTAGAAGGGCCTTAGGCTTCTCCTGCTATCAGGCACACACAACATTGCCAGGGCTTCAACCCACCTGCCAGCCATGCTTTGCAGGAGATCTCTCCAGGAGTGTTACCAACACACAGGGTGGCAGCGCTGAGGGGAGCCCAGCCAAGGTGCTACTGGTCTGGGCAGGCACAAATACTGCTTCAATGTCTTTCATTGTGCTCTATGCCCTAACCACGCCGCCTTAGTGGGGTGCCTTTAGTGGGCAAGGAACGCACTGCACAGAAAGCCTGACCCTGCTCGCAGCTGCCACCCACTGCTTACCTGCTTTTCAGGTTGAGTCATGAGACCATTCTTCCCAGCTATTCTTGAGGATGTTCTTCCCAGCTTCAACCTCTCCATTTGAGCTTGGGTACAAGCGGCATTGTGATGCTCAAGCATCAACTGAAGCGTGGGGACGGGGTTCACCCCACCACCCCAAAGATGGCAGAGGAGGCACTTTTGGTCTCAGAAGGAGAATGACAAGAGGCCATGTCTTCCCAGGGAGGTGATGCATAGGGTCAAGGCTAAGGCCCGGGCAATTAAAGGCTATGATATAGATGGGGCCGGGTCACCTATATGGAAGAAGACTGAGGATAAGCTTCTGTGATCGACCCTTCCCAGGTTGGCTGTCCTTGAAAAGCAGTTTCAAGACACCAGTGATGATGGGGTGAGCAGGGTACATCAGCTGACAGAGTTCTGGAAAGGAAGGCACCAACCAGAGGGATCTCACTGAGCCAACCAGGATCTGGAGGCTTGGAGCAGTGAGTGAGCCCCTTCCCCCAGTTCTTACAAGCTAATACCTGCCTTTCTCTCTCCTTAGGATGCCAACCTTTTTAGCATTTTGCTCTGTGGACACTCCATCTAGACCTGGAAGTGAGCTTGCACCCGCAGCTTTGGCTGGCAGCTTGGTCTTGCGACTGCAGCCAATGACAGCTGGGTAGCCAGAAGAGGGTTGAAGTGTGACCAACCACTGTCAACTGTCTGGGAGTTTGTTCAGCTCTCCCCTCTTCCCCAGGTCCTGCTGATTCATCTAGGAAAGAATGACCCAGACCAGAGGACAGGCCTGTCCTTGTGGCTTCAGGCCTGCAACAACATCACTACCATCCAGGAGTGAATTCCTGGCATTACCATGGTGTGGTCTGAGTTGCTGCAGAAAGGTGTGGATTGGCACTAGGTCTGCTGATAAGATCAAGCGGGCCAGGATATTAGTGAACACACACCTGGGGAAGCATGGGCATGCTTGGCGGGGGGGGGGGGGGAACTGCAGTTGGTCACCCCATGATTGTCTGTTTTCAGTCAGCTCTTTTCCACAGTGATGGGATGCATCTCTCTGAGGAAGGTTACGGTATTTCCCTTACTGATTTGCAGTGTACCCTTGGGAAGCTTTTAGAGAAGTATATGTTTGGGGCAGGGGGAAAGATAAGCATAAGGCTAGCATCCCTCCCCCCCCATGTGGTGGAGTCATGCAGGCAGGGGTCAAGAGATAGAGATTTAAAGGTGTCTGCCCTTAGGTAAGTGAGAGTTATGAGGGAAGGCCAGAACCGGTTTCGAGTACCCTCCAGTACTGCAATGCAGACCCTCGGACTTGAACTGTAATGCCAGTACTAGAGACTTTCTGGTACCAGACTGGCAAGGCAATTCTGCTTCCTTGATAACCTGTTACCAGGGGTTGGCTGTGAAGAAGTGGAGAGAGCCTCAGGATGATCTTGGATTCTGAGCCAGGACAGCTACACCTTAAGGAGGGACTCAGGATTTCATGGCCTCCTCCTGCATGTCAAAGGTTAACTATTGGAGCAGGACCTGCTGCAAACAAAGTCAGTTTTTGTACTGATTTCAATAAACATGGCCCTGTTTTATCTCCAACATATGCATTGACTGTTCTTATTGTGGGGGGTACTGCTGCAATGTAGTTCATTTGCATGTTTTGATTGCAGTTAATATAATTAGCCAATTCTTTGCATAAATGTTGCAAATGAGAAGAAACAAATACAGAAAATTTTGCACTGAGTTTAAAATATTACTTCTCTGTAACTGTAAATCACAAGTAGGGTGTGAGAAATGAATTTTCTTTTATAATTGAAGATATCAACTTGTAAATAAGATTCAGGAGGGAAAGATAAACTCTGAGCTTGTTTTTTGACATCTAAGCTTTCTGCTTATACCACCGTCATATTTTCAAGATAATTTTTGCAGTTATTAGGATATATAAGCACATTTTGGGATTTAATATGGAAAACTTGGTAGTAAGCAGGGCTTTTTTCTAATGAAATGTGGGGGGACGGAGTTCTGGCACCTTTTTGCAGGGGCACCTTTGGAGGCATTCCAGGAGGGGGGGAGCAAAACAGAGGCATTTGCTAGGTGGGTGCTGGGGGGTGCAGGGTGGGCGGGCGCCTGGCCCCTGGCCCCTGCCTGACCACACAATGACCCCCTCCTGCCCCCATCTCCAAGCTCTCGCCTGAGCCCAGCCTGCCTCCCCTCCCCCCATGCTCTGCTTCCCCGCGCAGCTTCCAAGCCGGTGGAGGGCGCAGGGGACATGTGCCGATGCTGAGGAGGAGGCCGGACAGCCAGCAAGCCAGGGAGACGGGCTGCGGCACCCACGGAATGCCCAGGTACTGGCTTGGCGGAGGAGGAGGGGAAGGAAGCTGGCTGGTGCAGCCCCTGTGTCAATCTGCAGCATGAGCCTAGGCATGTCTACTCAGAAGTAAGTCTCATTGTGCTCAAGTGGGGCTTGCTCCTGGGAAAGGGTTCATAGGCTTGCAGCCTGAGAGCCCAAGCCTATGCATGTCTACTCAGAAGTAAGTTCCATTGTGTTCAATGGGGCTTACTCCCGGGAAAGTGTCATAGCCTTGCAGCCTGAGTAGACAGGCAGAGGAGGGGCTCTGAGGCTGCAGTCCTCTCCACGCTTTCCTGGGAGGAAGCCCCACTGCCTCTAGTGGGACTGACTTCTGAGTAGACAAACAGAGGAGGGGCTCTGAGGCTGCAGTCCTCTCCACGCTTTCCTGGGAGGAAGCCCCACTGCCTCTAATGGGACTGACTTCTGAGTAGACAGGCACAGGATTGGACTCTAAGGCTGCCATCCTATCCACAGTAAGCCCCATTCACTAAAGTGGACTTCTGAGTAGACATGCATAGGATTGGGCTCTTAGGCTGCAATCCTAGGCATTTTCCTGGGAATAAGCTCCATTGACTATAATGAGACTTATTTCAGAGTAGACATACCTAGGATTGGGCTCTTAATCCTGGCAGAGATATATATCTGCACCCGTTTTCACCTGCTAAGGGCAGGTGAAAAGGGATTCTACGTGTGTACAACGTGCTGTCCAGCCTTGCCAGAGATCCTCCTCATCCTTCTCCCACAAGCATGCCCTCCGCCAGCCAGCATTTGCAGCTCCTCTCCAGCAATGCACAGCAGCTGCTCAGGGCAACAGAGAACATACAACTGCATACCAAGCGCCTTCCCAAAGACACAGAGTATTCTGATACCTGAATTAAACCATATTTAATCGCTTGTTTGCAAACATAGCTGTTTCTATGTGCACCTAAGGACCCCTCTCGTGTAAGAATTCCTTTTTTGTTCTTACTCCCACAGTTGCTTAGAGTAATTTTACTACATGGAACTCATGTAAGCCATTTTTCAGAATCCATTCACTGCTTTCTCTCCTCGAAGTAGTGCCACACTACATACTACACGCTACAAGTGCACCTGTACAGTATTTTTCCCCATTTAGAAAAAGTAGCTGGAGGGAAGGGGATGTGGAGATTGACAGCCCAATCCTATTCATGTCTACTCAGAAGTAAGTTCAACTTTAGGGGGGAAGCACATAAAAAATATTTTATTTCTCCAATAAAAAATGGTTTAAAAATAAATAAATAAATAAAAGATTAACAAGTTGTGAGTTCCTGCACCTTTTTTTTTTTAACAAAAAAAGCACTGGTAGTAAGCATAGTTAAAAGTAATAATTACAAGAAGTATGATGCTCAAAGCAAGAATTTAGTTTTTTCTCAAATGAATGGTGAACTATTTTAAAACAATCTCTTATGCTTTGAGAAATCATATATTGTTCATTATTTGTGGAAAACATACAACTCAATTTTTGAATTTCCTTACAATAAATACTTCCCATCTGTTGAAAAATATGTTTCCAGACTTACTCCAGTCTATACAGTGTGGCAACTAAAAGCCATGAATGTTTTAATTCTGTGTGTGAGAGTTCATCACACTGCAATCTGCAAATAGCAATCACATAAGAAATGGGCTTTTCTTTTATTTCAATGATGTACACATGTGTTGCAGCAAACACTATAGAAGGGGTTTTCTCTATTATTTCTCCCACATAATAGGAGAAAATGTTTCTTTTAAAGTGATGCCACCTGAAGCTTCTATAAGTACTTGTATTGAATATTAATTAAAAAAAATTAATTCATAGGCAGCTTTTCCATTCATTTAAAAATATTTTTGATCTATTAATCTGATTAGTCACCCAAACATTGCAGCCCTACATAATTTTTTTATTTGTACTTAAAAAAAATTGATTTTGCATATATTGTTTTTGTAGTAAGATCACAGGTACAACAAAATGAATG
This sequence comes from Tiliqua scincoides, assembly GCF_035046505.1. Classification (NCBI taxonomy): domain Eukaryota; kingdom Metazoa; phylum Chordata; class Lepidosauria; order Squamata; family Scincidae; genus Tiliqua; species Tiliqua scincoides. Next base: position 21,253,186 of record NC_089827.1, on the reverse strand, counting down.
CAAAATATTCTGACCAAGTTCGGAGCAGTAATAAGCATGATGTACAGGTCATTGATGTTTCTTAGAAAATGCACAAAGTATTATTAAAAAAAAATTGTACATGGAAGCATCCTGTAATTAAGGAGGCCAAGTCTCACAAACATCTGCTCATCAACATAACACATCTGAGTCAAACTTCCTTCATCCATCCTGCCTTCTTCTGTGGTGGTATTTATGGGGATTCCTTTCCTCATCCACCTGTCTCCATAATCACTTCCCTTGGCAGTCTCTGCAACAGCTGAACCTCTGCAGCTGAACCTTTTCCCACCATGCATGGGGCACTGTTTCCCATTCCTCATAACCAGCCTCCCATCATACAACTGTTCTGCAGCTAGACTAATGGCCCAGTGCAACCCCATGCCAAATCTCTATGAAGTGGGAAATGGGGGAGAAATTTAAACCACAATGTAAATCGTCAGAAATTTGTAAGCTGAATCCTCCCACTTATTATACAATTCTCACTCCAAAGCTACTTTCTCCCCAGCTTTTTTCTCTCTCTCCTGAAGAGATTACTTCCTTTCACAGAAACCAACAGGAGAAAGCCAGTTGGGGAGGTGCACTTTAGAGAGAAAAGTGCCAGACAGGTCCTCCTCATCCTTTCATGCTGTGTTTGAAATTTCTTGTCCTCTTTATGGGAATGGAAGCAATCCAGTTCTGACACATGAACCTTCTGCTTTCACATTTAGTTTGACCTTGAGCATTGCCATTTTCCAAAAGCAGCCACAGTTCTCAACGGCAGTGGTTAACTGATAGATTTATCCTTCAGGGGTCTTCTGAGTTATTCCTATGGTAAATGATGCCACCCAAGCTGAACATGCACTCATCTAGCTTTATCTGAGGTGTAAAATTCTTTTAGATTTAATTATGCAGTGTTGTTTTAATATAAAACTAGTGAGTTCACATGCAATTACGCTCGCCTCACAGCAGCCATTCACCAATTTAAATTAAAAAGTCTTGGAACAGCAGAGTAATTATTCCGTAATTGCGCACTGAGCACACAGAAAATGCAGAGAGCCAAATTCTTTGTATTTATAACATAACAACCTATGTGAAAGACATTAGCATAAAGGGGGCAATTTCTTGCCAAGTATGAACAAATTAATTCAAATAAATATTTAGGGTGTTATATCCTTTTCCTTCTGTACTGCTGAGCAACAGCAAAAGTTAATTTTCAGATGTATTAATAATTAATTGAAAAGTTGATTGGAATTGATTGGAACGCATTTGGACTCTTACGGTTCTCCAAGGTTTTTTAAGATCAGCTCGGTGCTGTTGTCAAATTCAGTGCATCCATTAAAACACACACACACACACAAAACTGGCAGAGGACACTACCTTCCAGCTGCTCTGTTGGAAACCTTGCACGCCATCCAAAAAATGAAACCTCCTTTTAAATAACACGGATGAATATTAGCTAAACGCTAACTGTATTTTTATGAAATGGACTTCTCATCCAAACAGTCTACTCTTCCCTTAATGTGCAAAGTGGATAGAGGCCATTAACACTGATGATGTGCACTGTCCTTGTATTAGAATTTATGTTCCCAGATAGTGGCAAATATGAACGATTCCAAGTGTTACTTAGTGTAAGTGTGTGGCCTGCAAGAATAAAATTAACATGAGAAAAAATAAGAAAGGACAGGTGGAACAGCAGGATTGCTGGCCACAATAGTAATGATAATGATAATAGCAATAAGCACACTAAAATTAAAACAAATCCAATGAAGCATTAATTCATCTCCTGCATAAACAAAGATGCCACTATGTATGATTATGCACCATGTATTGTTACAATTCTGCAACAACATAATAATTAATTAGTCAGCACATTACAAGGATGGAATTCAGAATTACTCTGCCTGCTGAGGTACAAAAATGCTGTGCAAGTGATATTACTGCACTCCAATCTTTAACTGTGCAAAACCGATAATGGGACCATTTTATGTACTTCTGCACAAGCTAGCTCAAGGGCAATGCTAAATTCTTGACTTTGGATTCTGTTTGCCTATCCATGACTTTTCTTAAATTGTTGACAGGGAAAGGAAAAACATTTTATTTCCTGTCAAGTACCCTGTTCCTCTTTGAGTGTCAGAAGAGAAGAGAGATCCTGCCTTGGAATGGGCAACAGGAGTTGGCATTAGAAACCATCAGCAATATGATATGCAAAGCAGAGAACAAGGAGTTGCTTAGTTTCTATGGACTAATTCCGCTTTTGTCTATTCAACCAGTTTTGCTGGTAAGGATAAAATTTAAGTAATTTGTTTATACAAAACCTCCTTTGTAAGCCTCCTCTCTTCAGTAGGTCCCAAGTTGACTGCCAAAAAACCCTATCTCATAAAACAAGGCTAGTAGGATAGTTGCTGCAAAGTACCAGTTTCATTGAAATCCTTTCATTTTTATGTATTGTCTGAATGACCATCAATAAAAGCATAAGTTAGGGCAGTGAAGAAGACTTGTTTAGAGTTATCTGTGAGACAAAATTGATGTCAAACCTTGGAGGAATCCCAATTCACAGCAGAATCCAACTCCCAATCCAATGCAGAAGTACCAATGTGGCGCCGACTGAATTCCATAGGGGAGTTTTGGCATCTGGAATCCTCCACAGTGTAAGGAAAAATTTGTTCTCTTTTGTATGGATAAGCCCATGCAGGGCCACTGGGTCTGCTGCACCACCTCTATATCTGGCACAAGTCAACGTGGACCCGAGTTGGAGGATCGGGAAATGATTTATGCCACTGATGCTGCTCCCTTCCCAGCCCTGATCTGCCCTCCTCCTCACCCCATTCCAGCCCTTGCGCACCTCACTACAACCTCCTTTGCCGACATACTGGTGCCAGCAGGCTTCCCCGGTCGACTGACGCATGGACCAGCCACTCATTGCTTGTGGTGTCAGCCAGGTTTGCCAAATGGCTTCTCAACTTCTGTGACAGTTGTAATAAGCCTTTTGCCATTGGAACAAGCATTCTGGTGGCACAAGGCCCTGTTAGGACTGGGCTGTCAGTTCTGTAACATACATAAAAACAATTCATTCTTGCTCTGTAAATACAGAGATAAAAGATGGCACCGATCATTCTAGCTCAGAATAGTGTACAACAATTTTATGTGTGTCATCTTGTGTGATGTGTTGCACAAGCACAAAATCAAGTCAGGATTCCATTTAGATTTCTGCAAACAAGAACCTTGAGCTATCACTTTTGCATGTGCAAGCCCCTTTTCATGAACAGAAAGATAGCTTAGTATAAAACCCCTGCAGTAAATTCCTAACCTCTCCAGTTGACCAGATCACTGGCAGCAGGACTAGCCTGAGGCCTTGAAGTGCTGTTGCAGAGACAGTAAACAGTGGGGTAGATGGGCCAAAGATCTGACTTGGCCTAAGGCAACTTCATTGTTCATTGCTTCTCCCTACATCCATTGCATAAATCATGACATACAGTTTTGTGGTATCCTTATAGAATGAAAAATAGATGTTAGTGTAAGACCAAGAACTGAACTTCTAAAGCAGGCCCTTTTATTATTCTTTCATCATCCTACTTTCCAGAGCTGATAAAAAAGCTATAGTCAGATGGTTTTGCTGAAAAATGTTTTATCATTAAGGATCATGACCTTTCACAATCATAACTATCCCTTGATAAATTATCATCTTGGCCAGTTCACAAGAGAAAAGAGAGCATTGCTTATAGAAGCTTCATACCAAACAATAATGTGATTATTAATTGTATTCACTGACACAGCAGAAATGGGCCTTTAAAATGTTTCTTTTTGTTATGACAGAGATTTTGTTTCCTTTCCTCTTTATGTTTGAAAACCAAGTCAGGCATAGAGAAAAAAATCCAATTACTGAGAAATATTCTGCCTTGTGCACTCTTTCTTTGTGGTCGTTTTGTTTTATGTTGGCTTGGATGAAAGTGCTGTAGTGAAGTTTTGAAGAGGACTAGTAGGATGAATCTATTTTGCATACACAACTATGCTAGCTTCACCAAGATAAGTAATCTCCCCTCCCCTCCCCATGATTTCTGCTTTCTGACTTTAGCTAAAAACCAGACCGCTGAAAACTTCTTGAAAGTAGTAAATACTGAGGAACAATTTCTTTTGGAATTGTTCAGATCTTAGACAATTTTTTTAAAAGCACAATAGTTTTAATTCATTCAGCTTTTATATTTTCAGAGGGTGTGGCTCCTACCAAGTGTATGATTCCATGAAATTCCATGAGCCAGCCAGGCTTCTGAGCAGGTGTTTTCAGAAGTTGCTTGTGACATATTGCAGGGAGCTGTTTATGAGGAAGCAACCAGGAGGAAATCCACATGTATGCATAGAAGACCATTTGTGTTCATATGAGGATTATAAGGCTATTGAAGCCAGTTAACATATTTTTCAGGGTGCCATTTGTTTCTCAATCATCATCATCATCATCATCATCATCATCATCATCATCATCATCACATATGGGCTTCCCATTAGCATTGTTTAAAAGCTTACAAACAAAGTGTTTCTTGCTTTAACAGTTTGCTATAAGCATTCAAGCTTATAGCACGATGTGAGCAGACTATTGGCAGCCCAAATGCTTGACAAAACTAGATTGAAGGTTAACAGGAATAATAATAATAATAATACACAGTATTTATATACCGCCTTTCTTGGTCTTTATTCAAGACTTTATTCAAGGCGGTTTACACAGGCAGGCTTATTAAATCCACGCAGGGATTTTTACAAATTGAAAGAAGGTTCTCTCTTTCAAGAACCACTACATATTCAAGATGTTACACTCCGATCTGGTTTAACATTCTGGCCTCCATCCTCCCACACTCCGAGCAGATGGAACAGCTCAGCTGCAGCTTGTCAGCTGCTCCAAGGTCGCACGGTGCCGGTGGCCTCGAACTGGCGACCTTGTGGATGTTAAGTTCATGTCCTGCTTCCCGTTACCATTGGATCTAGTTTTGTCAAGCATTCAGGCCTCCGGCAGCTGCTCACATCATGCTATAAGCTTGAATGCTTATGGCGACCTGCTAAAGCAAGAAACACTTTGCCCGTAAGTTTTTATACAACACTAGGGGTTGTAAAGGGCGTCTATTAAAACAGGCACCCCCTATATCTGAAGTTTCTGTTTCTGTGGGGATACACTGGAGCTGATCCCCTGCGGATATCATGGCACACCTCTATTTAAGATTACCTGCATCTTTGTTAACAATAAGCCTCAGAGTTGTTTGCAGCCAGAGTGATTCCATTCTAGCAAGAAATGTTCCAGAATTGCAACCTAGAATTTTACTACATTGAGCAGAATACTAGTTTTTCATGGGAAACATGAAAAGGTAAATACCAGATCTTGCCACAAGAGAGTGTTCTCAAACTGAAATATCAGGGTGACTTTCTATGTCAAAAAGTAGTTAAGCTTCAATCTAGCAGCTCTAGGACACAGTCTTATTTCCATTTAGGAGTTCAAAACAATTTTTTCATCTTCATGTCCATACCAACCTTTCAGCTTAAGCTTGCCTAGCCTAGGAATCATGTCTAGTTCATTTGTGAACATGCAGTCCTATCTGCAATTATGTGCTATGTGCATGTTTAAAAGAGCCTTAAATATTTATTATAATCACATTTATGTATGGTTTTTTCTGTTGCACAAAATAAAATAAAGTTAAAAAAAATATTTAAAAGAGCCTTCACTACCCAGGGGATTAGTAAATAGTGTCACCATAAACCTGTTGCTTAACATACCCAAATGTGATCTTGTCTTCTTTTTATATTTTTATTTTTACAGGTCACTCGATAGTAAAAGACAAATCAAATCAAACTCAAGTTTCATAACATTAAGTGCAGCCAAGTAGGAAGTTTTAATATCCAACTACAGTCTTTGAAGTTAGGTTTGAAACGACTGGGATATACAAATTATTTCAAAGAAAACATGAGCTGATTTCAGCCACTTGAGATGGAAGCTACTGGAAAGTCAGACACATGAGCCTGTCTATCATAAAGATTTCAGCAGACTGAACTGTGTACATTTGTAAAAATAGCAAAAACTTGATGGAATATATGACTAAGGAAGTGAAGAGGTGATGCTTAAAGGACGCCAACAAAGCAACCGTTTTTTGGATCCTTGGCTTGAGACTTGTGACATTTCATCTCTACAAAAGCGGTCTTTGAAATGTACTGATCCATTTCCTCTGAAACTTTTCCAGTCCTCCAGTCAAATTACTGGTGGGACCGTGCACTACTTTAATCAAATTACTGTTCCAGAAATTGTCCTCTGACACAGCACAGTTTTAGACACTTTAATTTTTATTCTAATTCTGAAGCTTCAAGTCTACATATTTCAACATGTTGAAGTTACTTTTCTTATAGGAATGGAAATATATATATATATATCCATTGTTAATCATTATTGTTGACAAGTGATAGTTCTCTGCATACATCATTCATATACGAATGTATTATAAGTCGGACTTGTTCCCTTAAGGTTAACCATCTATTGCTTCTTTCAGATAAATAAAGGGTGGTCAGAACTCAGTTTTCATTTCCCTCCCTAGTACTTTATGCCTTTAAAATATATTTTTCATATAATTTCAAGAAGATGGGTATTCCTTGTATACACTTTGATTTATTAACATTAGGTCCTCAAAATTGATGGTAAATAATAAATGATGCTAGCTAGTCCCTTTACGGAGAAAGACAGGAATGCATGTTAATTTTTCAGTTCTGAAATTTAATGGGATTCATTCAGATGTGTCTTTTAGAATTTTTTTTTATTTTTTTAAAATAAAAAATAACTATCTTGCTTGAAAAAAATATTACTATTTGGATGCTTAAGTAGATGTCTGTTCGGCTCTGTTTCTTGATAGAAAAAATTGGTTTTCTTCGAATCTGGAATCCATTGATGTTTTCCTCGGCCACTCTAGATATTTTTGGTCAATTCTGTGGCTATTTTGTTAAACCAACAGTTCTTTTTCTATCTTCTATTTCAGTATTTTTTTTTTAAACCTGGTGATTGCTTTTTCATGAAAAGTCTTTAAATGCCTTAAGCAGCTATAAACTTTGTTTTCTATGTTATTACAGAATGTATAATTTTATATGCCATTTAATATACACCATGCTATCTAGAAACATTAAGACAGAATGCCAGTTGGGTTTCTTTCTCATACCACACAGTGATGCTGCAAAAGCAAGCTGGTTTTAGAAAGGGCAAAGAGAGAGGGCAAAAACTCATGTGCATTTGTTTTGTGAGTTGATATAGAGACTGTATAGACTCAGTCCAATAGAAAAAAAAATTGTGTCCAAAACTTCAAGTCATTTCAAATGGTTTCTAATATTTGTGAACAAATGAGGATCTCTTTCCCAGTTTGTTACTAGTCACTGACATGGTTAATTAGAAATAAATTGGATTCCATAATGGATTAACAACCTGGGGTATTGTGCTCTGTCACTTGATGCAAGACAGTTTCACAACTATTTCATTAACTCTGTTGTATTATGGCACTGAACAGTAAAAAACTAAATGATTGTTGAAAATCGATTCGAGATGTATAGTGTATCATTCTGCTATAGAATAATACAGTTTTTTTTGCAGAAGAGGTATTGTTTTTAAATAATTTTAATTAAGAGAAACTGGAAGCAGTGCCAGTTAGCTTCCTTGGTATTTTAGAAGAATTACTTATTGTATGGATTTGTTTTTAAAGGAATGTGTTATGGGGGAACACAGAATTTGAAAATTAAAATGAATTCCTTTGCTTGGGATAGTACAAAGTATAAATGTGTAATTTTGTAGCAGTTTTGAGTTCGGCCTCAACATGCTTCTCAACATTTATTTCCTTTGCATTAATTCTTAAAACCAACACTGGAAATATTGTATTATATACAAGTGTAAGACATGCATTATCGATAGGTGAAAATAAATGGATTTTCAAATATATCAAACTGAGTATCTGCAGTATGTTACTGTTGTGATAACAGATAGCCAGTGAATAAAAGTGTGACATACAAAACACAAACTTCCTAGAATGTGCATATGCACCCAGAAACTGGCTTTCCGTTTTTTCTCTTTAAAAAGAAATATTTTAAAAGGATGTTTCAAGTGTCAGATCCCAAACTTAACAACCTGAATCTGTCTTAGACCACTGGTCCATTTAGCTCAGGAATGCCCACACTGACTTGGAATGGATACTCAGGATGTCTGACAATTATTACAAAGTCAATATTTTATTTCTGTTTATTTCCTTTAATTCAAGACATGCAGGAGACATGCATTTAAACATGTGTGCTTAGGGCGCAATCCTATCCTGCGCTGGAACAGGCAAGCCAAGAGGCTTGCGCTGAATCCAGCGCAGGATAGGGGCCATAAGCGGCCATAAGCGGCTCTGCCAGAGGCAAGGAGAAACATTTCCCCTTACGTCTTGAGGTGGCACAAGTCTGAGGAGAGCGGAGCGGCTTGGAGCTGCTCTGTTCTCCCTGGGAACTGGGGTTGGGATCCAGCATAACTGCCGGATTCCAGCCTCACCTGCTGCTCCCTGCCTGCCTGCCCTCGCCCATGAATGCCTCCTCCTGCCTCCTCCCTGCCTCCCCCCCACCTACCTGTGCTCCTTGCGTCGGTGCAGCCATACTGACGCAAGGTGCTTGGAGGAAGCCCGCATGGAGGCTTCCGTCAGCCTCCACAGGCCGGCGCTTCTCCAAGCACTGGCCCAGCTTCCTCCCAAGGAGGAATAATAATAATACAGGTATTTGTATACCGCCTTTCTTGGTTGTCAGATTTCTCCTCAGATTTTAATTCAAGGCGGTTTACATAGGCAGGCTGTTCTAAATCCCCGTAGGGATTTTTACAATTGAAGAAAGGTTCTATCTTGCAATGGGGCTATTCAATTCTGTGGCGGCTTTTGAGCTGGTTCAGAATCAAGGAGTCTCATGTCGGGCCATGCGGCCTGACACAGTGCTCAGGATCTAGTTGAACTGAGCTGTACCCATCCCACCCCGTCCCACCTCACTCCTTCCCCCACCAACTCCCTGCCTTCCCCCAACTCCCCCCACGCCCCCACTCATGTCTCTACCATCTGGTGGTCCGGGTGAGGGCCGGGCAGTGGAACATGGGTTCAGTGCCAGAGTGGCCCAGCACATGTTCACACTGGGTAGCTCCGGTGCTGGGCCCACGGTAAGGCACACTATTGTGCCTTACAGCTTGATTGTGACAGTATGTGCTGGCGATACGCTGGCATGCTAAGCTCTGGATCAGGCCCTTAGAGAGAGGCATTATATGGCCTTGCGTTAGACTACATGAGCTTTTGGTCCCTTTTGACTTCTAAATATTTTGATATTAGTATTGTCACATTTCCCTCTTGACTAACTCTTTCCTCATTCCTAGAATTACAGCACATCCACTGCGAACCAAGATACTGGCAAATGGGGCATGCTTTTGATTTTTCAGTGCAAATGTCATCTTAATCTTTTTGTTATTGCTGTTTGTTTTCTTGCTGATAGTTAAATCCACTGAGCTCTACACGGAGATGACACAGCTGAACAATCTGATGGAATTAAATAGTTTCTTGTAATTTCAGTGCTGTTAAATGGCACAAAGAGCATTGCCTAATCACTGCTTGTCAGCCTTCACCATTTAATTCTCATCCCAGAGATCACTTATGTTTACTCTTCTGTGCCATTGGAAAATGCTCCCAGATAATATATTTTAAGCCTGTTATACTTGATCTTACAAACCTGTCTGTTTCCATTGCACAGTCTGTCACTGTAAAAACTTCAATGAAAATTTCAGCTGTGGGCCCTGTGTGACTGCCACTTCTACACTCTTTGTGAGATTTTACAGTAAAAGCCTAGACTTCTTGGCAGACATCTTGAGAAGGCATTGCTAACACTGCTAATTGCAAAAGAGCACCCAGATTGTCAAGGAAATGTTTCCAGTGACAAAACAAATTCTGTTCAGATCAGGGACGTGCGATGTGGGGGGCAGAAGGTGGGGCAGCAATGCCCCACTGGAGTTCTTCAAAAAAAGCTGCCTCCACTGCCACCATGGCTGTGATCACGCAAACACAACCCATGCACTCCAGCCACGCAGAGGACGTGGGCTGTGAGTGTTTGTACACTCACAGCCTTGGCAGTGATGGTAGCACTTTTTGAAGAGCCCTGGCGGGATGTCGCTGCCTTGCTTTCTGCCCCCACACCACATGTCACTAATTCAGATCTCTCTGAATCTTCGCCACCTCACTGGCATACAAATGGGGGGGCATAGGCCCCAGGTGTCACCCTGGGGAGTAATACCACTAGTGACCAAAATTGTGATTTGTAGGATTCATACCATCATGTACCATTCGATGCGTATTTTACAGCAGAATGTGATGAAAAAAGCAGAGTGAAATATCTCCATTCTATCAAGAGTTATGGCCAAAAAACCAGAAGACAAAAATGCCTTTAGAGAGTTTTTGGTGGCATTCCTAACCACCATCACTCCCCCCCCCCCCCCACACACAGACACATACCATATTACTATTTCACTGGTGTAAAATCTCTTTAGAAAATTCATTGATTCTCTGCAGTAACTCCAGACAGGCTTAGGAGGCTTAATGTCACACCTTTAAGATTATTCAAATGTACTTTGTCTGCGCATAGACATAAACTCTGTCAACTTGTTCACAGTAAAAAGCTGTGGTGCCTTAAGCTACTTTTTAAACTCTGCTGCAGGACAGTCAAGGTGACCTTTTCCTGCTGTTTCAATTACATCATGTTGCCATTTAACTATTAGAATGATGGAAAGTGTGAGCCTTGATATCTGAGTGGCAACGTTTTCTCGTTTTCTCTCACAAAGGAGATCTCGACAAGTGGCCAGACAAGGGGAAACTGTAGATCTAAACAGGCACATCGAGGAAATAAGGGTAAGCAGCCAAAAGAAGTTGAATCACAGACATGGCAAAAGCCTCCTTTGCAGACCGTATCAAAAAATCCATTTGGAACTCTTAGGTGGAAATTACAATATCTCTGATTTTAATCATCAGTCATGACAATTTTATTCTTGCTTGCTTTTAGCCCACTAGCTGAGCTGGATACAAAAATGTTTCTTTCAGGCTGCCTTTATGGGTTGAAAATAGATGACCTTCGAAAGAAAAAAGTAATGGACCTTTACAGGATTTCTTTTCACACAGTTAAAGCTGAAACGCATTGCAATTTTGTAGGACATTACAAACTACTAGCTGTATTTTATTTAATATTTATTTAGAGATTCCCTTACCAAATTCATCAGGATTGTTTGACTTTGCCATTCTGAGTGTCAGTCACTATTGAAACACCTTCTCTGACTTGCTATTGAAGGAACACGCTCATACCAAATTGAAATGATAAAGAGCAAATGAGCTAAGATTGTGACACGATATTAAATACTTACAAGAGAAAACTCCAGTTGGGTTCAAAATATATTGCAATTCTTTGAGCACATACCTTTAACCACCTAACGCTATACTTTTGGGTCCTCTCAATTATAAGATATTATTAATTTTCTGGAGATAAAAATGCAATAGAGCTGTTACTTTGGGTATCCCTTCCATGTGTGAAAAGATAAGGATAAAAATCCTGCAGATAAATAAAATGGGACAAGAAAATTGAGAGCATCTCAGTCATGAATATTTATGCACAGGATATAAATTCAAATATTACAGGCATAACCATGCATCACATCTGATAGTGCGTAAAAGCTATTGCTGAGTAACTACTCCAAACTAATGGACATACTTTTGCAGTGATCATAATTTGCAATGAGTGGTTTGAGCTCCATTATGTAAAACAACATCTTGCTACTCTGAAAACATCTCAAAATCCTGTGATCATTTTACAGTGAAGCTTAGGGTCATTTCTGATTATATTGTTTATAATGTGTAAAACAAATACTGTGTCAATTGTGTTTATCAGGTAGGCTTAGTCGCTAGAGAGGTGGGACTGGCAAAGGTTCCATGTCAGCCAACACTTGTTTACACCATGTGTAGAGGAAATGAGACCAGTTCTTAATATGTATGATAAATGAGCCTGTAAATACAAGGTGTCTCAAAAAGTGTACATACATTTTAGTGAGCTCTGAGTCATATAAACTTTGTTGTTGAAAACCTGTAACACTCTAAGACAGTGTTTCTCAGACTGTGGGTCAGGATCCACTAGGTGGGTCGTAAGTTAATTTCAGGTGGGTCCCCATTCATTTCAATATTTTATTTTTAATATATTCGGCTTGATGCTATCATGGTATGTGACTACATTTGGGGAAATGTTACAGGTCTGTACTTTTAACAAGCTACTATATATATAGTCAATGGGACTTACTCCTGGGTAAGTGCGAGTACGAGAGCAGACTAGAATTGTTAAAAATATTCCTGCTTGATGATGTCACTTCTGGTCATGACATCACTTCTGGCAGGTCCTGACAGATTCTCATTCTAAAAAGTGGATCCCAGTGCTAAAAGTTTGAGAACCACTGATCTAAGGGAAGCAACTGAATTGAGCAAAATCCACTCATGCAACAAGTCTTCTTCTCCCTCCTCCCCATAGTAGCCCCCTGATCCCTCTATTGTGAAAGTGGGTTGGATGTGGTGTAGAAGGCTGCAAGGAGAATGGCTGGACTTTGGATGAAAGCACCTAATGTGTTTACAGTTGTCACTGGTCATGAAAAGTGTTGCAACTGGTGATTTATTACTTAAATAACTTACAGCCCAATCCTAAGCAACTTTCCAGAGTTGATCCAGCCATGCCAATGGGACGTGTGCTGTATTCTACACACGTAATTCTACATGCTGTAATCTGTGATGAGGGGGCATTCACAGAGGTCTTCTCAAGATAAGGGAACATTTGTTATTTTACTTCAGGGCTGTATTGCGTCTGCATCGGCATTAGAAAGTTGGTTAGGATTGGGCTGTTAATTTTTTTTTGCTACATAGCAGCCCAATCCTGAGCTGCCTGAGGCGCCCAGCCTCAGCAGCACCGAGAATGGCTGCCACAGGATCCTGTGCACCCTGGGCTACTGCGGGCGGCACCTCGGGAGAAGGGAACTTTTGTCCCCTTCTTCCGGGTAAGGTAAGACAGTGTGCGGTGGTGCAAAGCCAAGGCACCGAGCCCAGGGTTGGGCTCTAGGCTGCTTCGTGAACTTTTTTTTGCTGCAAAGTGGTATGCTAATAATAATAATAATAATAATAATAATAATAATAATAATAATAACAACTACTACTACTACTACTACTACTACTACTACTACTACTAGTACTCTATACTACTACTACTACTACTAGTAGTAGTAGTAGTAGTAGTAGTAGTTTGGGACTATAGAAAGGGCAGGGAAACAATGACTGGCTGATTTCTGATATTCACATATATACATTGGTTAGCTTTAGTTTACAGCAGCTGTTCCCAAATCTTGCTAGTGCCGCAACCTATCTCATCCTCTGTGGTAGGTCATGATGCTGCTGGCCAGAATGACTTTCAGGGACCTCTGCTGGGTCACGCTGGGCTGGTGATCCACTCTATTGGCCTCTGCAGGCCTCAAAATGGCCTGCAGAAGCATCCGAGAGCTACTGCTGGTTAAACTAGAAGTTACCTCTAAAAGCCGGAAGTAGCTTTGGACACTTCTTCTGACCATTCTGAAGCCTGTGGAGGCCAACAGAGTGGGTCACCAGCCTGGCACAACCTGGCAGAAGCCTCTGGAGGCATCTGATAACTCACTCTGACCAGCAGGACTGTTGGACTGGCACTCTGCCCTTCTAGAATGGTTCCAATTTGAAACCAAACTCTCTCCCGGGGCAGGTGGGAAAGCCCAGCTTATGATCCACCACACATGGGGTCATTACCCACACTTTGGGAAACGCTGGTTTACAGATTTGTTTTTTTATTAGAACAGTGTTTCTCAAGCAGTGATACTTGAGATGGTGTCTAGTGGTACTCATGGAACCCCTGAAAACCTGCTGTTTGGCAGCGAGACTAGAAACGTGACACAATAAACAGTGGTATAAGGCTCAGCTCGGCAGGCAGAGCTCCAAAGCAGTGCTTTTCAGTGCTTGAGAAAGCCCTCCCATCCACTCCAAGCCTCTTACAGGTGTTGTGTTGCATCTGACCTCACAATTCAGAAGTAACTGATGATTATGTCATCCTCAGTTACTTCCAGTGGTACTTCAAATAGGTGAACTATGTGTAGTGGTACAGTGAAATATAAACATCGAGAAACACTGTATTAGAATACATATTTTTTTGGACTTCTAAGGAATAACATTTGAACGATGTACACAATGCAGCAAAGTATATTCTGGAACTAAAGGCTCATAATGTGGAGCTATGCAGTGCTTCCCCTTTCCTCCAAAAGAAACAGTGTGTCACATAGCTTCCTCTTCCGACTAGGTGATCAACCAGAGGTGTAGCTGTGATTGTTCAGGAAGGAGAAAAGTAATCCTCGCTTCTCTTAAAGAGCTATGATCATGATGAAGAGGTAGGGGCAAAAGATTCACATGCAACATGAATGCATTCAACTGCAAGACCCAGATGAGCATTGGGGTCCCATTGAGCATTGGGGTGAAAAGTAATATGAAGAAATATAAAGCTTTTAGGTGTATTCTTCTAAACCACCTTGGAGAAATACATCATTTCGCTTTCCTCGGTTCATATACTTTTCATTAGTAATTGCCTGGCCAACCCTTTCATCTGTCTTAATTAGCATAGCCGTAATTTAAATTGAAAGGACATCCCTGGTCTCTGCACAATTTCACCAAGTATAACAAAAAATGCTAATGAGGTGCGTTGCATGCAGCCACTCTCATACTTGAGTTTCTCAAAGAGAGCCTGGCATGTCAGATTCCTGTTGTTCTTTTTCATGTTCAACAGGAGGCAGTGCTGAGAAGCAGACTTCTGATTGCCAGACTTCTCCTGGTTCTACACTTGACATGCATCTTGATGTTCATGTAGTATGTGAGTGAAAAGAAAGTTCTGTACTAGAAAGGTGCAATGAAATAAAGCGACTCTGATCGTTCAAAATCAGTTAATATAATGATTTAACAACAAGGCAGATTTGGTTTGTTTTTGCAGATGTCCTTGCTTGCAGGGACAAGTCAATCACTGTTCTCCATTTTCTATTTGTGAAACAGTCCAAAGTTATATAAGAGTTGAAGTCTGATTATAGGATTTTTCATGGTGAGAATCATCACAATACCATGACCATCAAGAAACTTGAGAAATGTGAAACACATGTTCAGATATCATGTTCAAATCCTCCAACCTATGTTCTGGACCAGGGGTGCCCAAACCCCGGCCTAGGGGCCATTTGTGGCCATTTGGACTCCCAATCCAGCCCACAGGGAGCCCCCAGTCTCTAATCAGCCTGGAGCCCGCGCTGGTCTGATGCGACTACTCTCAGCATGAGGGTTCACAGTTCAACCTCTCATGCAAGCTGCGGGCCAAGGGCTCCCTCCACTGCTTGCTGTTTCATGTCTGTGAAGCAGCAGTGGCAGCAAAGGAAAGGTCAGCCTAAAACAAGGCGTTTTATAGGTCTTGAGCTTCCACAAGATCTTAATTCATTCATATAAGTTCTACCTCTAATATATTCATTTATGTAAATTTATTCAAATTTTAAATGTAAATTAATTCCTTTTTTTTCCTAGCCCTCGACACAGTGTCAGAGAGATAATGTGGCCCTCCTGCCGAAAAGTTTGGACACCTCTGGTCTCGACCAATGGTTCTCAAACTGCCAGGTTGTGACCCACCAGCCAGGGAAACACTTGTCCTTGCCCCTTCTAGTTTTCAATCAAAAATAGGAAGTGGTTTTCAATCTCATTTTTTTTTTTACTGTTTTGGAGGCTTGGGAGCCCTGCAGAGGCATCTATGGGACCAACCACACCCCCAGGCTGGCACTCCCTTAGGTAAGTAAAAACACTCCCCCCCCCCCCCAGCAGAAGCACTATCCTGGGGATTGCATTGCTGACACAGCCCCTGCCCTGCACACACTTACAATGCTCCTAACTCTCTTGCATGAGTTTGGGAAGCACTGGTCTGGACAATTGCGTGCTCCTTCTTCTCCATTTCCTCCCTACTTCACTCTTACATGCTGATTCCTTCACCCATTGTCTGATTTTCTTCTAATCATAATTCACCATGGCATCTAAATTAGACAAACTATGATTAGCGCTAACCTCCATGATTTGAAACCATGGTTTGAAGTAGGTTTGCAAGTCTCGGTTTTAGAGGTTAATGCTAATAATTTTACCCAATTTGGACATCACAGCAAGATATGGTTAGAAACATGCATGACATGCACTTAAGCTAATTGAAAATGGACATGACGGAAACATTTTAGGCTAGAAGAGATAGAAGAGCTGGCGTGTGATCTATGTGACATTTGAGGATACACGTAGGATGTCAATGTACGAAGTGTCTTCTTCTCTTCTAGATACCAGGCTTGGGGTATGAGCCACACAATTAATGTATTCTTAGGTTGTTGTGCTTTTTTACATACAGTGACAGGAGGTGATAGATTGTACTGTGCTTTGTTAGATGATACTATCATTTTTCAGAGAAATGACTTGCACACCAAGAGCATGAGATCTTACAGATATTGTCTTCTACATATTATCACCTGAGAGATAACTCAAAAAAATTAGTGAGTTTTTGTTGTTGTTATTTAGAATGCACTGTAAATATTTGCCAGCTGTCCTCAACTAGAAAAGGCAAAAACATCAACCATGTTGTGAATTTGAATGTTTCTCTGCCGTTTCAGCCATTTGTGTAACAGGATCATAAGGGCGAGAAACATCACGCTGGGATTTAAACATAACTGTGAATTAGAATGAATTCTTTATGTTGGCAATCAGCTGCAAAAACACATTGTAATTCCTCAGTAGCAGCGAGAAGAGAAACTGTCCAACGCACAGCTTAATCCTGGCCTAGTTTTCGTAGCAGTAAGCCCTCGGAGAGTTCAAGAGGACTTACATCCAACTAAAGAGGCATTCCAACTAAAGAGGCATATGAGCATTGCTTTGAACCTCAGAGTGTTTTATTCCTTAGGCCATGCAAGCACTGCTCCTAGTTTTGTTACCGACCATAAATGGATATAATTGAGGAGCCGAGAGGCTGAACTTCCCCCCACCAGTCCTTAGAATGACAAATTGCAATGCTTAAAGAATAACAACAACAACAACAAAAAATCTGGCAAATCCTGGCATTTTATGAGACCTCTGCTGTTTGGTAAAAGCTTTTGACTTAAGCTGCACTCTGCACTCCATAAGGGTTTCCTATGAAAGCGGCTATTTATGTAGTGGAAGAAGGCAATTTAAAAAAGAGCATATTGCTGCATGAGCACTCAAAACGGGAAAAATATCTTTTCAGGTTTACTGAAATATTATACAGGCAAGCTTTACTTATTTAGTGGAATGGCCTTTATTTTAGTGTAACTTTATTCTTGATAGCATGAGAATAAGTTTCCTTTGTGAGGCAGCTCTCTTCTCCTCCATAGAGATGGGCAAACTGGCCCTGATTATCTCAGATATAAGTTTGGCTACTGATCAATAGCCAATGATCAAAAAGCCAATTGTTCAAAAAGTCAATGAGAAGTTATTATGTCACAACATGGAACCAATACGGTGACAAGCAAGGTGTTGTTAGCAAGGTGACACTCTGGGTGGGGAGCAATGACACCATGGTTGGATATAGTGTTTGTGTTGGGGGGGCATGAGCATTACCTTAACTCCAGAGCCCAGGTCAACCAGGCAGGTCCACCTGGGCTCCTGTTCAGACTTGGAACCTAGATCTACCTGCCAGATATACTTGGGCTCCCATTCTGACTGTTCTCTGAAGCCACCTCTTCCAGGCAGTTAGACCTGGACTCCTGTTCAGACTTGGAGCCCAGATCCACTTGCCGGGTAGACCTGTATTCCCAACTGTCCTGGGATTCCAACTGTCCTCTGGAGTCACCTCTTCCAGGTGGGTAGACCTGGGCTCCCTTCCAGACAGAGAGCTCAAATTTACCTGCTGGGTAGACCTGGGTTCCCATTCCAGCTGCCCTCTGGAGCTCTATTTGAGGTAGGTAGACCTGGCTCCCATCTGGACTTGCCAGGTAGATCTGGGCTCCCATTCCAACTGGTGCTGATTTCACTTCCATCCTTGAGGGTACCTTACCCACTGACAAATTAATTTGATCATATGGGGGGGGGGTGAGTGACAAAAATTTATGGCCCCTGGATGTCAAATGACCTAGCTATGCCACTGCATTCACCCTATCTGCAAAAATGTTACTTGGGTTTAGAGTTTCCAGTTTGGTCAAAGCTTATTCTAAGCCGATCCCTAGCCAAGTAGTATTCATTTACAGTCATTTCTCATTATCCATTGGGATTAGGTTCCTGGAAAACCCAGTGAATAACAGATCAGCATTACTGAAGCATTGATCCTATAGGATCAATGGGGTTCAGGGATAGTTAACCTGGTCAGGAATGCCAGCAGCGGATGACTTTAAAATGGCTGCTACAGATAGCCTCAGAACAGCCATTGATAGAATCAGAATGGCCATGAATAACCTCAAAATGGCTGCAAATTTGCAATTAGTACCCACTGAATAATATATATTTATGATGCTTACAGGTCTCCTATCCTAGTAGTCCTGATGCACATACCCTACTCCGTCTTCTCTCCGCAAATTGCTCTGCAAAGCTTGTAAAGAGCTCTGCTATTTCCAAGTAGCCCCACTGTGGGGTTCAACATGGGGTAAAGGAATAAATGTTCCCTTACCTTGAGGAGACCTCCTGCCTGCATGATTCCAGTGCTGGATACAGTGTGGGCCCAGTGGCCCACTGCACCAGCGTTGGGTAGGATCGGGTCATTATTTGATGCCTTCTGATAAAGAATGTTAAAAAAAACAACAACCACAAGATGTTATGTTTCTTATTTTTCTGGGAATGAGAAAGGAAGGAGAGCATTCCTTAAAGTTCATTAGAGCTGCCTTATTACGAGAAATGGATCAAGTCTTTTGTAAATGAATAAAAATGTTTTTTCTTTCTAGACTTTTTTTTTAAAGGTCTCATAAACCTGGGTGGGTCATAGAGTATTGTAGAGTGCTGTTTTTAAAAGTGGGTCCCAATGTTTTGGAACCACTGACTTATAACATGACAAACCAAGAGGTCATAAAATCAAGATCTGTGCAAAGGCAGCTAATGATAGCCTGTTCGCAGTCACCATTCTGATCATGTGTGGCTCTACTCCAAGGAAGGAAAAATTCCTTATTGACCTCAACCTTATGATTTGCTCTTGTCATGACACACAGCAGGTACTAAAGAGAAATGCAGACCTTTGAAGCCTCCAAAGCTATGGATGGTAATGACTACCCTGTTTCGTCTTTTGGTCCATTGCTTAGTGCTGTGTGGCTTCTCTGTAGCCTGAAGGAAAGCTCTTACAACCCTTGAGTACAACAAGTAGGCCGTCTAAAACTAAATGGTCAATACAACAGACTTTAGAAATGACAAGACATTTTCCGCTTAATTAAAAAGTTGTCATATACATTGTGCACATGCCCATCTGCATTGATTTAAATCAGGGAGGGCAAACTTTCAGCTTTAGGGATCCTGGGCTTTAACAATTGTAGAGAAGAGGGAATTTCAGTAGGCGCAGCTTGTCATCTCACAGATGACAAGTCTCCCAATCCGCAGTGGGTTTCCTTGAACTGCACCAACAATTTTGCTTGCACAAGTCCAAGAACAGAAAGGGCATGGGGCAGTAACAAAAATGGAAGGTAGGATCCGGCATGCACCATGGCCATCAACCCCTTTCCGCAGCAGCCCTGCCCCATCACACCACCTGGTTTTGCCCTTCTGTGCCCCATCCCTGCCCCATAGGATTGAGCTCTGTGTGTGTGTGTGTGTGTGTGATTCATTCTTTTTACAGCCTGAATACTGCCTCTCATTCAATGGTTTGTGTTGCAGGTGTTTTGTGTGAATAGATGCCCAAATGACTCTACAGTCCCATTCAGAAATGACCCAGCATGTCTTGGGCTCTCCAATCTGTCACTATGTACCTGTCTGAGAGCTTTCAGTGGCTGACATATTAATATCCCATTAAAACAGTGCACTGAGGGAGTGTAACATAACAACTATTGAATATATGTCTATCATTTGTCTGGGGGTTATTCCTTTGTGTGTGCCAACACTTTATTCCATCACGTAATTACAAAATCAAGTGCAAGGATTTTGCCACTTTAATCCATATCAGCCTTTAATTCATATCCTCACTTCTCTGGCAGTTCCCTTGCCCCAGGGTAAGTCCTTGCCAACCTTCTGGGACTACTTGGACCTACACCAGCTGAGTGGACCCATGAAAGCAGATCAAGGCCAGGAAGGGTGTTTTCCTATTATATAGGATATTAGTGATGCTAACCACTGCTGATACAGTCCCCTTCAGGTCTCAGTCTGTCCTCTTCTCTGTTCTGGGCTCCTCCTTGTTCCTTCCCTCTCCTGTCATTCAACCAACCCCCACCTACCCCTGTGCTTACTTACCTGCGCTGAGGCTCATCAGGAGAATGTTGGCACACAGACCCAGGAGCTCACTGCTTGCAGGTGCAGCTGAGCCACTCTGAATGGGGTGTTACTTTTTGCAACAGCCTTAAAGGATCTCATGTTGCCAGGATCTCTGGTTCCAGCATTGTAAGGCCCTGTTAGGATTGGGCTGTAAGCCTAGGGTTATCTCCCCTCTTGTTGGTTCCTCTCTTGTTGGTTCCAAGACCAACTGTTCTAGGGTACAATCATTAAGCAGAGCTATAAATTATCTCTTTTATCATGCCTTGTACATGAATGTACTTAGTCTATCGGTGGGCAATTGAAGTCTGTCTGTTATTGAAGTCTCCTTTTCCATAACCCTTTCTCTTAAGTGTTTCTCTTTTAGATGCCTCCCTCATTTCTTTGTTCAAGATAAGTTCACCCTCAGCACTTCTAAACAGCTTCTGAGTTTGTGACTGCAGTGTCTTTACTAAAGGAAGGGCATTTGCTACATTTCCTAATTTATTATACTCTGCTAATTTAATTAGCATGAGGTTAACCTCATTGCCCTGATCACTAATGAAGATAGATCTAATAGTTCTTACCCATCTCTGACTCCTATGATCAATTTAATATTAAAAGACAATATCTAAAGGTGCTGTACCTTCAGATTTAACCATTTCTATTTTTTTTTCTTTTCCAGAGGTTTTCCTCCTAGCTCAAGTTACAGTAACTTCCTGCAAATCAGATCTAAAGTTAGTTGGATCAGGATTAAGAAAATTAATAATTTCAATGTGACATCTGTTCTCAGTATTGTTAAAGAAATGCAGGGTCCATCTCTGTTGGTGATCCTGTCATACTCCTTTAATCATATTAGTTAGCTGTTTTGTTAAGGGTGCAATCCTGAGGGGCAGATGGGCTGGTGCCGTACAGTCCTTTCACATCGACATAAGGGGGGTTAGGCTGGTGCATGGACATATGCCAGCCTCCCTGCACTGATTCGGGCCCCGGGAAAAGGTGAGTTGCATTGGCTGAGCTTGGCCGGCATGGAGATCTGGGGGGGCATGGGGAGAACGGGGTGGAGGTGGGAGGGAGATGTTTCGGGGTGGAGGAGGGTGGATGGGACCATGGGCGACAGAGATCGAGGGAAGGGGCCAGGATCCGGCACTTCCGCCAGATCCTGACCCTGTTGCTGGGCAGCCCAGAGCAGTCCTAGGCTGTTCAGATTTTCACCACCTCATCAGGTGGCGCAGATCGGAGTAGCTCCATTGGGGTTTCTGTGGCTCTCCCTGGGGTAAAGGGAAAAGTTTCCCCTTGCCTTGGGCTGACCCACAAACTGTTTGAAACTTGTGCTAGATACAGCGCAGCCCCACTGGCCTGCCTGTTCCAGCGCGTTAGGATTGGGCCCATGTTATTTGCTATAAACTGTCATTTCATATGAGCTTAGTTTAGTTGGAACTTATGTTAAACATTCTCTAAGAAACCTAGGAATCTCACTATTCCACATTTTTACAGGACTCAAGACTCACAATGTCAAAGGCTGCCCTTTGGTTATTTCCAAAAAACCATCTGGATTTGACCAGCCTCATGCAGTATGAATAACATTAAATTGAATTCACACTGGAGGTGGCAGATGTGCAGACACCCTCTATAAGTGGGACACAGTCTCTTCTCCAAATTGTGACTGTGGGGCTGAGAAACAAACTATTCAACATATAGTGACACAGTGCCAAAATAGATTATAATGGAGCTTATAATGGAGATTTTGCTGATTTTCTGACTGTGACAAAAGAAGTAAAAAATATATTTCAAATATATTTCAAAAATATATTTCAAATATATTTCTTAAGTTTGTAAGATTCTTATTAAGGTTTTGTATTTTAATTATATGTTTTTATTGAACTGTGATGTGAATGTGCCATACAACAAACAAACAAACAAACAAACAAACAAACAAACAAACAAACAAACAAACAAACAAACAAACAAACAAAATGCAGGATTCAGGGAGAGGCTGCACCACGGAGATAAGAGAACTTGGGAAAAAAGTCCACCCCTTAGGAATGTCAGAGTGAGTTTTTCAGGCAAGGGAAAAAGGGATGCTGAGATATTGTTACATGATTCTATGTTTTTGATATATATGGATTACTCAATTGAATATGTATATCTAGCCCTCCTTACTCAGGGAATCTGTTTTTGTTTTGTATTCTGATTGGACCAAATGTACAACTTTACCTTATTTGGCAGCAAGCCAGATCTTTCTGCCCTAATTGTATATGTAATGAATTGGGTTTGAATGAGATATGTAAGTTTTGAACCCCATAGCTTGGGGTGCTTGCTTTACTCTTCATTCCTGACTCTGAGCCCGGTCCTATTTGTGTCTGCTCAGAAGTAGGTCCCATTTTAGTCAATGGGGCTTGCTCTCATGTGAGTGCGATTGGAATTGCAGCCTCAGTCAGAAGTGTTGGGTAATGTGTGACAAAACAGCTGTTTTTCAATAAAATAGGAACTCCTGATTTGAATACTGCCATGCCTTGAGTCTTCACCTTAGCTGTAGATCCTGGAGAGAGAATTATTTTCTCTCACAGTGTTTTAGCTCGATATAAAGCTTAAAAACAAACTGAGTCCAGGCTTATCATCATAGTCATTTTTTTGTACAATTAGCAATTCTGTTCAAAACTGGAAACATCTCAAGTTTGCATGAATTGCGGTGGGTGCAAATCTCACATTTAATGCTGGGAAATGCGGTAGTGTGCCCAGAGGGAGGGCACAATGCTAACTTTTGCAGGGACCTCAATGTGCAGTGTAAGCAGGCCCTCCCTTGTCTTTGGAGCCATTCTTGGCCACAAGAACAATGTGAAGGCGTCTTCTCCCATTTGGTTCTAGCTGCCCAGAATGGCTCTAAAGGCGAGGAGGTGGACCTGCTTACACGGCGCGTTGAGGCACCTGCAAAACTTAGCCCTGAGTCCCCCCACCCCGGAACACCACTGAAGAAACGGTGTGTGCATATATCAAGATATATGCAAGTAAATATAATGGGACGAAACAAGCCACCAGTGTTTCAGTAACAAACCAACCCATTACCACAGCAAGAAAAACAGCAAAAAGAGGCACCATATCAAATGTCATCTGCAATGTACGAGTTGTATCAGTAGTTGTATCAGAAATGAGAAGAGGAAGAAAAAAGGTCAGGGAAGTTTTAAAAAGAGGGGATAAAATCCAGGGTGAGCCACTGCTGCCAGATCCACCCTTCTCACCTCTACCCCACCACTAGTTCCTCCCATGAGACACCCCAAGCCTCTCCCTCCTCACCCACAATCTGCCCCCATGGCTGACTTACTGGTGCCCAGAGAGTCCAGGAAGTCCACTACTACACAACTGGCCCTGCTTGTCATTTTCAGCAGTGGCCTGGCAGCAAGCTGTATTGTCTTGTATTTTGCTATAAGGACATAAGAACAGCCCCACTGGATCAGGCCATAGGCCTATCTAGTCCAGTTTCCTGTATCTCACCGCGGCCCACCAAATGCCCCAGGGAGCACACCAGATAACAAGAGACCTCATCCTCGTGCCCTCCCTTGCATCTGGCATTCTGACATAGCCCATTTCTAAAATCAGAGGTTGCGCATACAAATCATGGCTTGTACCCCGTAATGGATTTTTCCTCCAGAAACTTGTCCAATCCCCTTTTAAAGGTGTCCAGGCCAGACGCCATCACCACATCCTGTGGCAAGGAATTCCACAGACCAACCCACACTGAGTAAAGAAATATTTTCTTTTGTCTGTTCTAACTCTCCCAAGACTCAATTTTAGTGGATGTCCCCTGGATCTGGTGTTATGTGAGAGTGTAAAGAGCATCTCCCTATCCACTCTGTCCATCCCCTGCATAAGTTTGTATGTCTCAATCATGTCCCCCCTCAGGCATCTCTTTTCTAGGCTGAAGAGGCCCAAACACTGTAGCCTTTCCTCATAAGAAAGGTGCCCCAGCCCCGTAATCATCTTAGTCGCTCTCTTTTGCACCTTTTCCATTTCCACTATGTCTTTTTTGAGATTTTTTTTTGCTATGCCGTATGTTGCACTGTGCTGCCGGAATGCAAGTTCTGGCAGCACAACCTGACCATAGGATTGGGCTGTCCATGAGAGACATTAGCACCGCAGATGATGCCAAGAACTTCTAAAATATGACTGAAAGCTAAGTCATGTGCAGATATTCCTTAAGTGCACAAATGCATTGGAGCGATATCATGTTTGTTCCTGCTGTCAATGCTTCCAATGCCCAATGTACACAGGAGTCAGCATATGTTCACCCAAACATTCATAGGCTTCCTACGTGTGATTTTTACAATGCACACTTTTTGCAACCTCTAGACCTGCATAGGAAGCACACATGCATTTGGATGTCTGTGCATAGAAAATGAGAACTTCAATGTGTGTGAGTCAGAGTTTGGGTCAAGAGGTGTGGGCCAAAACTCCCCCCATCCCTGTGTTCATTTGCACATTTAATTATCATCTGAACAGGATTATACAGAGAGGAAATTGAAAACTCTCTTCTTTATATTATACAATTGACCCTCTCATGTTTTGGTCATGTTCTTTAATTCTTCTGCAGTGTTGTTGAGATTAATGATTGAATTTTAACTTTCAAAATGTATGTTTTCTATTGACCTGGCATAATGAAGGCATTTTCTGTTTTCATAGCAAAAGCTGTGGCAGCAATTTTTGGATGAACTGGGAGTATTTAACAGAGAATGAGAAAAAGAGATTATTCCTATAATAGGGAAATATCAATTTTATATCTCCTGACCAGGAAAATCGAGGCCGGAATAGACCAGTAGTGTTTAAGTGGGATAACCACTTAAGTTTGACCATTTCAATTAAAAGAAATCAGATCACATTCAGAACAATCCGGTGTTAAGGAAACCATACGGCTGACCTGTCAATTAATTTCTCTCTTTCTGACCAGAGGTTTACTTGACACAATAACTATCATTTTGACTTGTTAGTGGAGCTGAGAAGGTGTTTGTCAGCTCTTCTAAATTGCCCACCTTTCAACCACTCAGTCAAACTCCTTCTGCATGGTTTGGCTGTACGGTTGAAAGCTTTTCTAACAAAGCTTTCCCAGAAGATGCGTAAAATAGAATGGCCTAGTATTTTTGGAGTGATAAATGTAATGTGGTAGCATGAAAGAAAGTGGTTTAGCATTACTTTTCCCCTTGTATATTTGCTCGCACAAATGTATTTTCCTGCTGGGGTCTTGACTCTCTGACCACAGCATTTTAATTTGCAGTATTTCATTACTTGAAATTTCATTGCTTTGAATGAATTACTAGTCTGAATCTTACTGCTTGGGTATCTCTTTCCTAGAAGCTTTCCTAGAAGTAAAATCTTGAAGTTAGGGATGCCAGAAAGCTAAAGAACCTAACACACACACACGCACACACACACACACACACACACACACACACACAGAGAGAGAGAGAGAGAGAGAGAGAGAGAGAGAGGCCTCTACAGTGTATTGCTAAATGGATTGTTGAATTTAGTGTTCAGAAATGGGAAATTCAGAAATCCTTGGGCTAGACACCCCTTTCCCAGCCCCTTTTCTTCCACCATCTTCAGAACATGCTCATGTCCCTTAGCACTGAAGGAAACCAATGGAAGTTGCTGAAGGTCCATCAGAAATATTTTGTCCTCATTATTCCATGAATAAAAAATACCAGCCACCAGAAAAGACTCTGAGCTTGGATGAAGAAGGGCAGTAATGGCCCAGGCCTGTAGGTGCATTGTGCCACCAGAATGACCATTCCAGTGGTATAGTGCACTTTTGTGAAAGGCAACATGCTGGCAGTGGCATTCCTGGGTGTCCCTGTGCCCGGGGCAACCCCCAGGATTCCACCCCACACCCCTTTTCGCCCCCCTTCTCCGCCCCCTGTGCACCTGACCCGGAAGTAATTGCGGTGATGTCATCGTCACCGCAATTATTTCTGCGCAGCTGCCTCCTCCGTTCCCCCTTTGAAAACAAGGGGGAACGGAGGAGGCAGCTGAGGCCCCCACAGAGCCTTTCGCACTGTGGGGGTCTCCATGGCAGTGGTCTGGGGCTGCTTCCAGCGGCCCCAGACTGCTGCAGTGGAGACCTCCGCACAGCTTGTAAGCTGCGTGAAAGGCTCTGTGGGGGCCGGGAAGCGGCATATGTCTCCTCCGAAGTCGGAGGGGGCACGTGCCACTTCCCTCGCACCTTGGAGGGATGCCCTCCAAGGTGCAGGAGGGACAACCTGGGCTGGGAAGCGGCACGCATCCCCTCCGACCTCAGAGGCGGAGCAGGGGCGCCCAGGAATGCTCCTAGGAGACAGCGGGAAGCTGCCTCCCAGCCAGCGTCTCGGCACTGACTGGGCGACTCCCCTCCCCTCCTCCTTTATAGGAGGAGACGAGATGGGCGCCCTAGAGCGTCAATGCCTCTCTAGGGTGCCTGTCTCCTATCCTCCTTTAAAGGAGGAGGGGAGGGAGGGGGCGGCTCAGTTGGCACCCAAGCACTGATGGAGAGGCAACAAGCTGCCTCTCCGCAGCACTTCTGGGCGCTCCTCCTGGTGGGGGCGGGGACGAGGCTCTGAGGTGCCCCTGGAGTGTTGGTGCTCGGGGCATCTGCCCCGTCTACTCCCCCTAGGTACGCCAGTGCATGCTGGAGCGTGTGGGTTGATCAATGCCAGAATGCCAGCAAGTGGCCATCTCTGCGCAACAGTGTTCACTGGCCGCCTGCTGTCCCAGGTAGCATCACGCAGGACGCGTCAGGAAGGCTGAGAGTGGGTGGAATGAGGTGGAGGTGGTTAGAACTTGGATGGGGTGAAGGCAGAGCCAGCAGAGCAAGAAGGACACACAATTCATTACTAAAGGCAGTTGCCCTAGAAACAGAGCCGCAGAACCCAGAAGAGTTTTTCAGTGATTTTCAGCTGCTGTGCTCCAAAATTCTGTGGCACACCTGTGGACTTTCTATGGCACACCACTGTGCCTCAGCACACTGGTTGATGCAAGGATTTGTATCCAAAGGAAGCTAGTTATGATGAATCATAACTGAAATCAAAGAGAAAATTGTCATGAGTAAGTGAAGTGCTATTGATCTCCATGGGATTTAGCCATAACTAGCTTAGAATATACACCATTGATGGAGGCAGGATGTGTTCATAAACAAGCCACAATGTGCTGCTACTTTTTCAATAGCTTAAAAGACTTTTTACTGAATGATTAATGAATGATGAAGCCCCAGGGTTGGCCCAAGTAAAGCTTATCAGACATGCAGGTCCCATACGCTGTGTTCATTCATTCCAGTGAAATGCTGCTGTGGCAGCTCACTCTGTCAGCCGGTTCATATCCTGCATGCACCAGCCCCACTAGGATTGGTTGTGCTGAACGCTGAAACGCACCCCCCTGCGAGTCAAGACTCAAAATGGAAACTGTATTAAGATTAAGCCTTGTGCTATTTCTGGTTTTAAATGATTTTTTTTTTTTTGCTTAGCTGCAGTGGCGGCTTTCATTATTTTCACATGACTGCTCACGAGGAGAGAGAGAGAGAGAGAGAGAGAGAGAGAGAGACTCACCTGCCATACCCTATCAATTGGGGATACTTTTAAAGGGGTTCACTTTTCAGATGGGGATTGCGTGACTCTCTATTTCACAGCATAATAGGCAATTAATCTCCCCTAAGCATTTACCTTTCATACAGAGATAATTTACTTTAAGCACAAAGCTCTCCTGTAAGGAAATGAGTTTTTAAACTGTTTTGCCACGCCAGACCTTGTAATAGCAAGAAGATCTATGGGTTTTAGGATTTTGAGAATCCACCCAATGAAAACAATGTGTAGCTAAGCAGGCAGTGGGGGCTGGTAGAATCCTCTTCGACCTGATTTCTTTGTATCGCAACCGAGCAAGGAGATTGTGTGCTGCTGACCCCCACATCATTGTGTTGCCTGATAATATTGCAAAACAATAGGGTGCCATTTTAAATATTTACTTCTATAATTCCATGCATAGGGAGTCAAAGCCCCAGAAAGTACCAGGGTATTTTTATCCTGGACAACTGTGTCCTGATCAAACATGTCCCAGTCATTGGTATCCTTGGATATTCATGCCTGTTTTTTTGTGTTTTGTTTTTTCTTGGTGTCCCAGTCATTGTCATCCCACTATAACTGAGCAACAAACAAACTGTAACTGGGCAACAAACCCGACATTAACTAACCTAAGCCTCTTTTCCCAGCCCTAACCCTAACCTTCTTTGCGTTTTAAAATAAAAAAGTACATGTAAATATACATATATTGGAACATATATGTATGTCCCAATAAACCATTTGGGGTGGGGATCTGTCTTCTAATTCTTTGTGAAGTGTCATGTACTTGAATGGAACTTGACATGACAAGTGGGCCAGGTGGGGCACTGACTGAAGTCCCATGTTCATCAGATGTTCCACCTGGCCAGGATAGCCCCTACATCCTAGCAGAAGTAGTGGGTGTGCCTCTATCTGGGGGGGGGGGAAGTTCCACTCAGGCTGCTCCCTCCTGAACCTTTAGTATTTGGGCAGTATTTGGGCAGGTCTGATGCTGGGCTTTACCCCAGGGCTCCCAGCAACCTGGTTCTAGCAGCTGATGGTGCTATATAAATAATAATTCTCTTTATTTTTTCTGCAGCAGTGTCTCACTTTGCAACCCATATGATATAACAGATTAAAAATGTTTATCCCCTTACCTTGGAGCTGCATTGTGGCTGCATTGGTGCTGGAAAGTTGGTTAGGATTGGGCTGAAGATGAAATTTAGAAGTGTACAGATCACTGCCATGGTGTTATCAATAAAATTCACTTGAGAGTCCTGCTCAAGAGCCATCTCTGGTTTTTTTTTAACTTTGTAATCTGTTGCACTAATTTTTCTTTCTTCCAGTATCTCTGTGAAGCAAGTCTTTAATATTCCCATTTTACAGACAGGGAACCGAGGCTGACAATAATTGTTCACTTTGTACCCTGGGAGTTCAGCAGAGCTGAATACAATTTCCTTTTTCTCTGTGTCCAACATGCCATTTACTAGACCACATTCATTTTGATTTTTCGAAAAACCTAATTGTGTCGCTACATCATGAGGCCTTGAGATATGGGCAGTTTAGTATTAGAATGAATGCAGGGAATCTGATAAGGGTTAAAGCTTTCCAAAAAGCTCTAAGAAAACATGTCTGCAAGATTACACATTGAAAGAGCTTATATCTTTCCATCTAATAAGAGTAAAGGCACGTCACGTCTTTTGGGCTTTGGAAGATTATGTGTCAGACCACCTGCCAGAAAGATGAAATAAAACATTCTAGTTGACTTAAATATGTCCTGTTGTGTCTTCATGAGATACTTCCATAAATATTCAGAGAGGAAACCTTTGCGGATGTAAACGGTACTCAATCTATAAAACAGCTGGTCTGTGTGTTTCCTGCATATCCTTGGGTATAAACTTGGCTTAAAACAATAAGAAATACACTGGTTCCCCATTATCCAGGGGGGAATTTGTTCCGGAACCCCCTGCAGATACTAAAACCATGGATACACAGGACACCCCCTATGTCCCCTGGTGCCTTGGAGTGTCACAAGGTGAGGGGAACTGTGCTCTTCTGAGTCCCACAAAGGCTGTGCATAACCTGTATCTGTGGCTTCTGTGTGTTTCAGAATGGCCGTTTAGGCTGAAAAAATACTACTTCTGGTATTTTCATAAATTCAGAAGTGACAGTTTTATGCCTTTTAAAGGCATTATGAGGGCCGGGGAAACCCTCAGTGGCTTCCTTGGCTCTCATAATTCCTTTTAAAGTCTTTTACGGAAAAACCAGAAGAAGTGTTTTTCAACCCAAGTGGACATTCTGAGGCCCACAGAGGCTGTGGGTGGATGCAGTCAGCCTCTGCAGGGCTCAGAAAAGCCTCTGGAGTGAGGGGAGAGCAGTCCCCTGTATAAGTGTTCCATAACTATTAGGCCCTACTTCAGTGGAGAATTTGTACCATCTTCACCAGGATACTGGAAAAGATAGTCATAGTTTCAGACAGTCTGATCATCCTGGTTTCTCCTACAGGTCTCCCCATTCTACAAGCACTTCATAAGTAACTACAGCAGAGATTTTCAACCCTTTTCATCTCATGGCGTGCTGACAAGGTGCTAATATAGTTAAGGCACACCACCGGTTTGTGGACAATTGGCAAGGCACACTGCACTGCTTGCATGGGACTCACATCCCCTAATAGCTCTACTAATAACTGACTCTCCCACAAACTCCCACAGCACTCCTGTGAACCATTTGTTGCACACCAATGTGCCACAGGACAGTGGTTGAAAATAACTGAACTAGAGAACTCTCCCCCCTATTCCTCCCACTGCCTGCCACCACCTCCAACTCATCTGCAGAGGCAGGCCCCACCCACACATAGCTATCAGCATCTGCACACTGGTGGTCTTCCTGTTGTCACGGGTAGCATCACATAGCACAATGACATAGTGCTAGTAGGATTGGGCCATAAAAGCCCTCCAGCTGCGGATGCAGGTGGAGGGAGAATTGCCCGGTTCGCCGCCTGCATGACGTTCTGTGCAGCTATTGGTGGTGGGAGGGGGCAAGCCTTGGACACGCTGTTTAAAGGCTAGTGCCCAGGCTTCCCCAGGCCTCTTGGTTCAATAACTATTGCAGATATTTAGCCATATCCATCATCTCTATATTAAATTCATAACTTGAGCTTGATTCATAAATGGGTTGTGATTCAAGAGATCATATTGGAATACTTCTGTTTCAAAAGGCATTCTTGCTGAATCAGAGGACAGAGTCATACTTGAAGTTCAGCAGGTCTAATCCTTTATACGAAGATAAAGACACTCTCAGTGTGCATGTTTGCATTTTCATGCCATTTAAGAAGGATTAATTCCACTCTGAGATTATTTTCTCCAGTGCATTTGAGCAGTAAGTCAATGCTATCAATATGCAATTGGTTTTCTTTTGTATATTCACCTGTTAAAATCCTAAAAACCAAGACCATTTTTATACTACATGAGATTAGAAATAACTTTCTGTATTATAAGCTTAGCTGTCCAATCTAAAGTATTTGTATTAAAATGTATGACTTTAATATAATAGTCTCATGACCATATGGACCAGGGTTGTCAAACTCATTTCATACAGAGTGCTGAAGTTAGCATTCAGGATGCCTGCTGAGGGCCCGAAGTGACATCATTAACCAGAAAGTGACATCATTAAGCAGCTGATGGCCAGAAATCAGCACTTTGTTCTCATTAACTGCAAATAACAGAAGAGAAAATATGCAGATCATATTTCAAGATATGGGAGAGCCCAATTTTCAAGCGGGCTGCTGTTTCAGCAGTAACACCTCAGCACCGCTCAGCAGCTAAAAGCCTGAGGGTCAGATAAAAAGCTTCTGGGGGCCACATCCGGCCCCTGGGCCTTATGTTTGACACCCCTGATATAGACAATATCATATTTGGACATTGGCGACTATGCCCTAATCCAGTGTGGATCAAAACCCACCACTGGGTCACAACCTGATATTTGGTGGGTCATGAAACGGACAAACAGATAGCTGACAAGGAACATGTATTGAGCCCTATGGAAACCAACATGGAGCAGCACGTCCATGTTAACTTGCGAGAATGTGACTGTGCAAAGGAAAGGTAAAGGGAAATAAAACATCATGGAATGGGCCTGAGCCAATGAATGCAGTCCACAACAAACTCTCAAGAAGGAAGTTCCCCCCTCCAAACTGACAAGGAAAATGTATTCAGCCCTGTGGAAAGTGAAATTGAGCCACAAGTGCATGTTTACTTGCGAATAGGTGAATATATCTCAGCTCTTATCACAGGCCAGGCAAAGGTGAATGCACAAATGGTCTTAATCCGAAGAATATGAAGCTCAACAAATGCTCCAGAAGGTGGTTCTCCCCCCTCCCCAGTAGTGAAAAGGATTAAAACAGAGGTTTGACTGGTTGGTAAAGTAAAACTTTTTTTTTGAAGTCTCATATAGCTAGGTGGGTCCTGGTAGGGTGTCGTGTTCTAAAGTGGGTCCCAGTGCTAAAAGTGCTGTTGTATGCTGTCTGAATGATCAGGGCTGAGAAAACTGCTAGTTTCAAGTTGTCCTTGAGAGACAGTAACCCAGATAACCTCTTGAGGCTTCATTTTTTTTGCACCATCAGCTCAATCCAAAAACAACTGACACACTATTTCTAAACAGCAAGCTGCTGTTAAAATGAGCTATGGCAGTAAGCATCATGGGTTGTGACACTGCACTGGGTTAGCAATGGTACACCACATTATCGTCATGTATTTGATTGTGCATCAAACTTTAGAACTGGGACATTAGATCCACTGTGCTACTTACATTCATGCCTGCTTCCTAGCTAAGTGCCTGCCAGTTACGTCAAGGTTAGAGGGCTTGTCTGTTACAAGGATCTTGTGGCGAGGTTTAGTGAATCTCTCTGTGCTTCAGCCAATTTGCTAGAGCCATGTGATGAGGGATGCCGTGTCACCCAGTGTCAGATAAATGACAGGTTTTTATTCTGCTATAAGAATGTTCCCCAAGTACAGTGAATGTGTTTTCCACATAAGCATATGGGAGGAAGGAAATGGTCAACAATGGATTGGCACCCAGAACTCCTCACTGCCCCAGCCTTTGAAAATAAAACTTCTGCCTAAGTGTATAGTGCTGATCCTATCCTAACGTTGGCCCAATCCTATTGGAGGATTACACTGGTGGAATGGACGTTCCACCAGCATAACCTGCTTTATGTCTATCGAAAATGATAGTGCATGCAGGCTGGCCACTGCCACAAGCAGCGAGTGGCCAGCTCTGCACATCACTGGATGCCAGACACCCCTGGGGATGAAGAACCAGATGGATTCCAAATTGCTAACTGAGTTTCCGTTTATCCAAGCCAACAGAGCTAAGAGAGGACTATGCTGGTTTAGATGAGAGCAAATTATTATCTTGTACTTCCCATAAAACCTGTTTAGTGTGAAGACTGCCTCCACTAGAATCCATCAGGGTAAAATGGGACATTTTTTCACATTTTTTTTCTTTTGATTGTTATGAACCAGTGTGCCCTCAGATATTCATCTTTGGACCAGACCTATGTTCAAGTCTTTGTCTTCTATTCAGTCTCTGGTTCGTTTCAATTAGATGGGCTTCCAAATAAACATTGGAAAGAAGAGGGGGAAGTGTATTTTCATGGAGTGTGACACCTAACAAGTGCTGATTAGACGTTCTTCTCTTAATCCTTACCTGAGCATCTAATGCTTGAAAAGTCACTTGAATGTAAAAGCATTGTTTTAAGCTGTTCTTCTGACCATGGGCTTGTACTTTTCCCCTTTTTTCTTTTTCTTTCCGGTGCTATTTGAGATCAAATTAGCAGCTACTCAAATTTCCAGGTATAAATTTGAGAATATCTTTTTTCGTTTGGCTGAGAATGCATTTTCTCTCGTTCTGAAACCTGCATCTCAATACTAACATCTTTCCTTCCAGTTCATGTGTGGATGCCATGTTAAAAGCATTTACAAGCTGTGCCACACACAAAAGGTGTGTGAGAGAGAACAGTTGGAGAGCTAGCTCCATTGGGAGGTGCATGTGTCAGAAGAGTCTAGGTTCTTCTCATGTTTCATAAAGCCTTGTTTTCAAAGGGGAGGGCTACTCAGATCTCTGCCAACTGTTCAACTGGCAGAAGTCTGAGGAGCCCCGTGTAGAGCTGATCTGACCTTTCCACACTCTCCCACCCAGAAACACCCCCACCCCCCACTCTCCCTATTACACCCTTGTGCTGGTGGCTCTATGTGCGGCACAGGATGCTCCACCAGTGCTGCTTACTCACATGTATCACAAAGTGCTTTATGGTATGTTCATGGCATGTTTGTGACACCATCCATCGGTGCTGCAGCCACTGTACCAGCTCAGCACCAAGTTTGGATTGTGCTCTCACAATCATCTCACAGGTTCTTTTCACTTATGTGAGCTTTCAGAGGCCTCTGCTTGAGTTTTCAGACACTCAATTTGAAAACTGTTGTTTGCTTCCTCTCCTACATGTTTCTCAGATCAAATAAAATTCCTTAGCAGAAGCCTACTTTGTGAGATAAGTACTTAGGCCTTGGCAGTGCTTTTTTTGTGGAAAAAAAAGGTGCAGGAACTCACAACTTGTTAATCTTTTATTTATTTATTTATTTATTTATTTATTTATTTATTTATAAACCATTTTTTATTGGAGAAATAAAATATTTTTATGTGCTTCCCCCTAAAGATGAACTTACTTCTGAGTAGACATGCATAGGATTGGGCTGTCAATCTCCACATCCCCTTCCCCCTAGCTACTTTTTCTACACATGGGGAAAAATACTGTACAGGTGCGCTTGTAGTATGTAGTATGTAGTGTGGCACTACTTCGAGGAGAGGAAGCAGTGAATGGATTCCGAAAAATGGCTTACGTGAGTTCCATGTAGTAAAATTACTCTAAGCAACTGTGGGAGTAAGAACAAAAAAGGAATTCTTACATGAGAGGGGTCCTTAGGTGCACATAGAAACAGCTACTTTTGCAAACAAGTGATTAAATATGGTTTAATTCAGGTATCAGAATACTCTGTGTCTTTGGGAAGGCGCTTGGCATGCAATTGTATGTTCTCTGCTGCCCTGAGCAGCTGCTTTGCATTGCTGGAGAGGAGCTGCAAACACTGGCTGGTGGAGGGCATGCTTGTGGGGGAAGGATGAGGAAGATCTCTGGCAAGGCTGGACAGCATGTTGTACATGCATAGAGTCCCTTTTCACCTGCCCTTAGCATGTGAAAACAGGTGCAGATATATATCTCTGCCAGGATTAAGAGCCCAATCCTAGGTATGTCTACTCTGAAGTAAGTCTCGTTCTAGTCAATGGAGCTTACTCCCAGGAAAGTGCCTAGGATTGCAGCCTAAGAGCCCAATCCTATGCATGTCTACTCAGAAATCCACTTTAGTGAATGGGGCTTACTGTGGATAGGATGGCAGCCTTAGAGTCCAATCCTGTGCCTGTCTACTCTGCCTCTGTTTTGCTCCCCCCCCAATGCCTCCGAAGGGGAGGGGCCCCTGCAAAAAGGTGCCGGAACTCCGTCCCCCCGCATTCCATTAGAAAAAAAAGCCCTGGGCCTTGGATACTATACTCATGGTATAGAATTTTACTCCTCCAAAGTTACAGTGTTCTCAAAAACCAGCAGAATTGTAATTGAAACAAGATGTCCTTTGGTCACTGAAAGGACTGGTGTTTGAAACATCTTGATTTACAAAGCACCCATTCACAAAGCACACATTTAGAGTTCCTTAGATAGCCTAAAAAACAGAATTGAGCAAGTATGATATGGTATGGAAAGTTTCTATAGTGGAAGGTACTGATGCTGCCAAAGTTTGTAATTACCTGGTGTGGGTTCTGAATTTGTGTTAAAATACCTGCATCATTTAAAAGGTACACTTCATTTTTTTTCCAAGTAAGTTTTCTCTGGTTCCCTGTGTCCCTAATACCAGTGGCATGTGCAGCGTGGTCCAGGTCCAGGGAAGCAATGCACACATTCATCCCCCCCATTCATCCCTGAGGACCCTGGTGCTCAGAAACACCAGAATTTTAAAATTCAATAAAGAGCAGGATGAAATAGCAGATGCCTTTAAGAAAAAAGGAACTGAACAACAAGTGAATGGAACAGGTGGGTGATGAGGTGATTAGCGATGGGACCAGATCAATGGAGGTACAGCTGATTAGTTGTGATTACTTGGATCAGAAAAGCCTGCCTATAAATAACATTGTCTTGGCCTGGGTTGGACAAAGTCAGATCACAACTGTGTGTGCTTAGGATTTTATTGGGCTTCTGGCAGGGATATTTGTTTCAGTTTTTTGTCTGCACTTAATGGAGCTTTAACATCCCTCCTCTTAGTTAGTTTTAGTATTTCTTGTGTCTTAGCTTAGTTTTTATTCTATTTTTAGACCCTTAACAATGCTCTATGGCAGGGGTGTCAAACTCATGTCATACAGAGGGCCGAATAGCATTCATGAAGCCTGCTGAGGGCCGGAAGTGATGCCATTACACTGGAAGTGATGTCATTAAACAGGTCAAAAACAGAAATAAACACTCTGTTCTCTTGTAGGAACTCCTTAGCTGCTATTGACAGGAGAGAAAATACACAAATCATGATCATATTTCAAGATATTGGAGAGCCCAATTCTCATGTGGGCCAGCCTTTCAGCAGTGTCACCTCAGCATTGCTCAGCAGCTGAGAGCCTGAGGGCCACATAAAAAGCTTCTGTGGGCTGCATCTGGCCCCAGGGTCTTATGTTTGACACTGCTGCCCTATGGAGTACAGGGTGAAACATCAGGTTAAAATCTACACTTGGTGAATGTGGCCTTGAAACCTGCAGAATAAACCTCTCACTATGTGATAGTTCTGACCACAGAAGCCTTAGTTCCTATATCAGTGATTTTCAACATTTTTCATCTCACAGCACACTGACAAGGCACTAAAATTGTCAGGGCACACAATCAGGTTTTTGATAATTGCCAAGGCACACCATGCTACCAGTGGGAGGCTCACATCCCCATTGGCCCTACTAATAAATGACCTTCTCTCAAATTCCTGTGGCACACCTGTGCACCACTCATGGCACACCAATGTGCCACGGCACAGTGGTTGAAAATGGCTGTCCTATATGTTCTCCTTGTTCTCTCTCTCTGTCTCTCTCTCTCTGTGTACTGCTTTAAATGGACTGTGCTGAGCAGAAAGAAGCAGCTTGGGAAAGGTGAAAAGATACATTTTTTAAATTGTGTCCTTTACTTTTTTGTACTTGGTGGGTTAGATGAGGCCCTGCCTTCCCTGACTGTGTATCATTGTCTAACACTGCTACCATGACACAAAGCAGCCTGGAATATGTAGTTTCCAAAGGTACCTGACATTCACAGCATGGACAAGTCAGCAGTTCCCAAACTTGTGCCCTATTACACAGGCCAACACACATTTTGCTTTCTTAAACGTTACACCAATTCCTGGGTATATTTGGGGTGTTGATTCCAAAAATGGCATCCGTTTTGCCTATTCACATCTAGTTTTGGAGACATGGCATAGCCTCTTTAGTAAATGGTTCAAGCAGCTTCCTCATGAGGAAGCCTACACCATGGCTTCCTCATGAGGAAGCTGCTTGAATCATTCACTAAAGAGGCTATAATATATCTCCAAAACTAGACGTGATAGGGCAAAATGGATGCCATTTTTGGAATCAGCACCCCAAATTCATATCAAACCACCATAAAGTTTGAAAAAACTTTTCTGACCCTCAGTTTTGTAGGCCTGTGCTATTAGAGGTGTTTGAAAATGTGTTGGAAAGATTTTTAGATTCTTTTACTGATGCAATGCCAGTCACAGACCTTTTCAAAGGGTTTGGAGGCTTTATTTCTACATAGTAAGTGAATTTCGCAAGCCAATTGATTCAGTTTGGATACAAATGTTCACTCTTAGTTTCCCATCCTGTACCACACCCAGAAAATCACATTAAATAATGTGAGATAAACAAGTTACCCATGTGACACTGTATGTCATTTCCACCTCCTTATTGGGCATATTATGACAGGTTTGGTGCATGGTCCCAGCTCTAATTAGGAGGTCATTCTGCCCTGTATCCCAAAATATTCCTGGCCCATAACTCTGGTTATACAAGATCTGGAATTTTTGCTTTGGGAAAGTTATGATCTACATGTTCTGCCAATCATGATCTCTTTAGGTCACTTTGACATAATGACCCTCCTATCCTGTTTTTGAGGGGAACAACAGTCATTCTCTTGGCTCCAATTTCAGTTATTTTTCTTAAACTAGAGAAGATAAGTTAACCCTCTAAAACCTCTATCAAATGGTGTTATTTTCTTTACTCAGAAGTAAGCCCATTGTGTTCAGTAAGACCTAGGATGGGTCTTACTAAACCTATCTTACTCACAAGAAACAAACGCCTTTACTTACAATCATGAAGGCCTGTCACAGTGGTGCCATTGCCCAGTTCTCCTGGGTGCTGCCATCTTGAATTGCATGAGATCTTGTGCAATTCAAAAGGGTGGTACTGAGGAGAGTTGGTAAGGAAAGGCCATTGGGGACATCCAGCCGCACCCCTATGAGTTTGCTGCAGTTCCCAAGTGCACCACGGCAAACAGTTTTTAAAAGACTGCCTTAAGTGTTTGAGAAAATTACATTTTCCAGTATTCCTACTCCTGGCAAGCAGGAAAAGAATTGGAGAGCCAACTGAAGCAACTTGGTAGGTGATGGGCTGTAGTCACTTACAGGCAGGCAGGCATAGGGGCAGGACATCCCTTGTCAGTTTGCTGCTCCCTCCTCCAGCTCACTACTCAAAACAGTGCTTCAGTCAGCCTCATGGCTGGGCCAGCCCAGTTATACCTGGTAAATCTGAGGGAAGCAGGCTGATCTTAAGGAGTCATAGGCAGTAAAAATAATCTTTACAGTGGTGTTCAGCTTATACACTACATACAACTGAACAATGTTTTAAGAACATAAATGAGCCTTGCTGAATCCAGGCAAGGGCCTATCCAGTTCAACTTCCTGTATCTCATAGTGGCCCACCAGATGCTTCCTGTAGCCACTTCCTTGAACCTGACATTTGAAAATAGGCTAAGTATGTCTAAAACCCAGCAGTTGCAATATAGTCATCCTGACGTAATCTCTGATGGACTTTTCCTTCATAAATCTGTCCAATCCCCTTTTAAAGACATGTAGGCTGGGTGGCATCACAACATCTATGGCAAGGAATTCAACAAATTAATTACGCAGTGAGTACAGAAATTTCTTTTTGTTTATTCAAACTCACCTTCCAGTCACTTTTAGTGGATGTCCCCTGGTTCTGGTATTGTGTGAGAGCGGAAAAAAACCTTTCCCTCTATACACTCTAACCATCTCATGCACAATTTTATGTCTCAGTCATGTCCCCCCTCAGTCACCTTCTTTCTACACTGAAGAGACCCAAATGCTACTGCCTTTCCTATAAGGGCACCTATAAGGGAGGTGCCCCAAACCACTAATTATTCTGGTCATTCTCTTCTGCACCTTTTCCAGTTTGCTATATCTGTTTCGAAATGTGGCGACCAGTGCCGGACGCAATACTCTAGATGCCATTGATATGCACATGGTGACATATACTGACAGATTGCTGACAGTGGTGGTGGACTCTCCCTCACTAGAGATATTAATGCAGAGGCTGGACAAGCACCTGTTGGAGATGCTCTAAGAGGATTTAGGGGGTTGGACTAGAGGCAGGGGGTTGGACTAGATGATCCCCCCTAAGGCAGGGGGTTGGACTAGATGATCTATTAGGCCCCTTCCAACTCAATGATTCTATGATTCTATGTACAATGGCATAATAACATTGGCCATTTTATTCTCAAACTCTTTTTTTAATTATTCCAAGCATGGAAAGATACAAGATTAAGATTTTAAGGTTTTAAGATACAAGATTTCTTTTAAACTATTGATTTTAATGCTATTTATAATTTGAACATTGCTCTATTTTGCTCCATTTTATATTCAAAATCTGATCTCTACAAAGCTAATAGGAATAGGAACTTAAACTGTAAGCCGCAGATATACAGGAGGAGGATATAGGAGCCAAACGAACATGTCTGTAAACATTCTTTTTGAGAGGAAATTGCTGGGAATTCTGGAATAGACTGTCTAGTGAAATGGCATGTTATAGAAACCATCACTGAACCAACCTGTTACCTTCAATCAGAATTGTCCCATTCTGAACAAAAATATTGACTATCTTTCCCATCAGCGAAACTGCATAAAATTGTGGAATGTAAATACTTTTTCTGTTTGAAACATATAGTTTGAAGAATTGAGGCCTAGTCCAGGTGACCTGAAGCTTTACAGTCTAATTCTGAAAGAAATTTAAGAACACAAGCTCCCCTTTCCCCAATGAACAGTGTTGCTTCCAGGAGAATGGCATGGAAGATGCAATCTTGATGATCAAAAGAATAGTAAACTCTGATACAAACTATCAGCTATGAGATTGTCTTTACACTTGATTAGGGAGAGCTGTGCAGAAAAGCCAACATTAAACGTGTGTCCCAAATGTACATTTGTGATAAAATAACTAATATGCCACCAACAGAGAAGACTTTTCCTTTGCATCATAGGATAATAGGTAGTATTAAGCAGATTTCTAGAACATTCATAATTAACCCTTTAATCCATGTTCAACCCTAAGAACAATCTTTTTTCTTCCTTCACAGTTGTTGCATTTTGTGTATTTTTCAAAATGATATATTTTAATTAAAATATATAGAACTGCACATCCATTTTCATTTACAAAATTGCAGATGTCAGTCTAACCCAGTGCAGACTGATTCTCAGAATCCAATAGGGTGAGAAGAAAAGGGCAACGGGGGGAGGGGGAGGTCATGTAGGTTTCAGAGCAGACAGATGATGTTCCAAAGGGCCAGAGACATATGGCCTTGACTAAGAGGAACTGGTAATCAGGTTCCAGCATGGACAAACAGAGATCCAAGGGCTGGATCCAAAAGCGAGGCCCCTGTCTTTCCCCTGGCTGTACATGGCTACAACCGCCAACTGTACTGAAGTTTCAGGTGTCTACTTGATCAGGTAGCCCTCTGATGGGCATCGGCCCTTTGCCAGAGTCTGACCCCACCAACTTTTAATGCTTGCCCTGGATAAGACACTCAGACTAGAGAGTCAAGCTATGAGGAGTTCTTTATAGGTGCAGCAGGGGCCATACTGGCTTCCTATGTCAACTGATTCTTCTTAGGTCAGCTTGCCACAATTCCTCTTCCTCTGTCAGGGGGCACTGTGGAATAACCGTTTAGGCAGTCCTTGTCTCAGCTATGGCATAGAGAATAATGTGTCTGAGCTCCACGGTTAGAGTGGTTCAAACTCCCAGTGCATTACACTGATCGATCCAAAGTTCACATATATACCAATGTGTAGAGATCTTTGAAAAGAACTTAGGATGTATGTGCTTTTGTTTCCAATTCCATGTTTCCTTTAACTCTGACATATTCTGTTCTATCTTTTGGAAAGGCTCAATCCTGTGTCAGAAAGCCTAGTAACTGTCTTACCCCTCACTGCTCTCAGGACAAAGGTCTGCGATACCATCCCCCTGCACGATGCTGCCCCTCCCATATTTACCCAGTGCATGGAGCCTCATGTGACTCCAGGACTGACTGAGAAAGGGTTCTGAGGCTTCCCCACAGTCTTAAACAGCACTTCTGGAAAACCTGAAGTACTGTTTCCAATGGGAGCCTCAGAATACTTCCTGTGTGGCCTGGAGCGCTGTGTAGATGCGGCTCTTGGGGCATTTGTTCCGTTTGCCCAGCGCTAGGTCCACTGCTTAGAAAGCCAGATTTAATATTCAATTAATCAACATCAGGCATGTCTCTAAATGTCATATATTATTGTTTCTAGTGATGAACTTAGAAAATATCTCTGTCTTCTTCTAAATGTATCATGCTATATTACGTAATTTTGATTTGTTCCAATGGGTTTAGCAATAACATGTCTCTAACTTCAGAGAGTGTGACACAGAGAAACTGTGTCCCCATGTGCTTCATAAACAGAGGCTGAATTTTCATTTCTGCTTGTACTATCAGACTCTCTTACTCTGATATGGATAGTATTTCTCTTGCATGCCCCACGTCGATTCTTAGCTTCATATAAATCCTGATTCTCTGTGATGTTTATGTGTCATCTTTCTCTCCCTCCTTTTCCTGTGTTATATATATTGCAGGATGATATTGTCCATTAGGAATCCCTTGGCCAATGGAAAAGCAGCTATTTATACTCAGTTCCATTAGTGCTTAAAGTGCTTAGAAGATCATGATGAACTGTAAAAAGCATCCCACTCTCCTGTTTAAGAAACTACAGAATGTGAACTCTTCCTTTGGGAAACAGGAGTGTATTGAGGAGGAAAAATGGAGGCTATAGAAGTGAGAAGCACCAGTGTTCTTTTCAGGTAAGGCAACTGAGTGCAAGTCTCAATTATCTTTCTTTTTTATCCTCCTGTCTGTCTATCCGCCCAGCTTTATCTCAAAGACTTATCGGTGACTCTAATGACAGATGCTTCAGAATTCTACCCAGCTGTCATCTAGGTTGAAAATCCAGATGTGGAGGGAAAGGGCAGGGCAGGTGTCATCTCAGAATGGTGAGTTCCAGCCTCTTCTGAAAACAGTCGGAGGTATCCAGCTGGTGTTTTCCATTGCTGCCCATCCAAGCCTTTTGGAACAGAGATAATAGGTAGTTCTGCTCATCCCTCATTACAACATATTGAAAACCAAAGCTTTTTAAAAGCTGCAATGTAAGAGTCACCGTGCTTGTAGTGCAATCCTATACATGAATCCTCAGAAACATATATAGGAATACATAAGCTCCAGTTACTTCAATTGAATTATTCCCAAGCAAGAAGGCTATCTATTTCATCTATGGAATGGCCTCCCAGGGGATTTCAGGCTGGCTCCCTTCCTGTTGGTACCTATAGTCTGGCTCAGTTGCATTGCTAGGGGTGTGTGGGGGGTGTGGGTCACATCGGATGACACACTGGGGGGATGACACCACTACTAGCCAAAAATTTTTAAATCTTGGTATTTTTGAATAATATCATCACATTATAAATCAATTAATGCGTAATTTCATGAAGAATGCAATGAAACAAACCATGTTGAAACTTTTCTTTCAAAAGTTATAGCGAAAAAACCAGCAGGTGTGGGACAATGGTACATTTCCACGTCCGCTGCATGGGGCATTGCTCCACCCACTGGATGGGAGAGGTCTGTCATGGGGTGATGGGCTGGCCTCCTGCACTGGGTGATGCAAACCCTAGTGACTCCAGTGCTCTGGCTGAAAACATTTGGTTTCATGAGCTCACTGAAGTTCTGCAGCTTCAGGCTTGGAAAGGAATTTTAGGGATTTCAAATCCCCCCCCCCAAATCTGAATTCTCAAAACTTGGCTTCCAAGCAAGAGTCTGAAGAATCTTGGTCTTGGCTCACCAGCCCCACTATTGGCCTTCCACCACCACAAACACAGACTTTACCTGTGATAGGGGGTGAGTTCCTTTCCCTCCTTTTGCTCTGGGTGCAGCAAAAGATTAAGCCAGGGCTTTTCAAACTGGGGCGTCATGACACCCCAGCCCGTGGGCCCTGGCCCCTGCCACCTTAAGGGGTGGGGGCAGCCTGGACGCAGGGAGGAGGCAGCAGCGCGATCCCTAGGATCGTGCTGCTCAGGGGGGCTCTAGGGGCTTGGGTAACACACACCCAAGCCCCTGCAGCCTCCCAGGGGTGCAGGGAACCTGGCGCGACCTGCAGCAGGGCTCCCCGCAGCAGTGAAAGTAGATGCGGAGAGATCACGTACATGTACCCAAGCCCCTGCAGCCCCCCTGAGTGGCTCGATCCTGGGGATCGTGCCGCTGCCTTCCCCCGCCCCTGCTGCCTCCCCCCTCCCGCCCACGCAAGAACTTAGTGGCTCTCAAACTCTCCCAGAGAGTTTGAGAACCACTGCATTAAGGTGTGGTACATGAAATCTGTTCCCCCATCTCTCAGAGCAAGAAAAAAGACTGGTGAAGGGTTTGATAGGTTTGCTGGGAGTTATAGTCTTCACAAGCACTCGTTCCACTGCAGTAGATGCCCCAAAGACCACAGTTGCCATTAACAACTTCACCTTTCATTCTTCCCCTTTGAAGAGTTGGGAAAACCTCCCTCTAGAGCAGGGGTGGGCAGACTTTCAAGT
Source organism: Tiliqua scincoides (assembly GCF_035046505.1). NCBI lineage: Eukaryota > Metazoa > Chordata > Lepidosauria > Squamata > Scincidae > Tiliqua > Tiliqua scincoides. Next base: position 21,208,917 of record NC_089827.1, on the reverse strand, counting down.
TTAGGGATCCTGGACATTTAACAATTGTACAGAAGAGGGAAATTCAATAGGTGCAACTTGTCATTTCACAGATGACAAGCTGCACCTGCTGAAATTCTCTCTCCTACACAATTGTTAAAGGTTCAGGATCCCTAAAGTTGAAAGTTTGCCCAACCCTGCTATAGAGTAGCACACTTTGATCTAGGTGTGTTGCATCTAGGTGTGTTGCACCCAGAAAAAAGAGGAGAAAGAAAGGAGCTCCCCCTCCTTTTGGCTAAAGGAAAAAAAATCAGGTGTCAAACAAAAGGCCCTCATGAAAGCTCTTTATCCAGCCCACATAACAGTTGAGCTTTCCCAGCACCAGCATCAGCTTCTCTCACCTGCTCAGCTGTGCTGAGGTGTAACTACTAAAAGGGTGGCCCGCTTGATAGGGTGGCCTCTTGGGTGGCTCTCCAAAATCTTGAAAATACAATCAAGACTTGCATATTTTCTCCTCTGTCATTTGCTTGAGAGCTGGTAAAAGCATTTACAGTGTCTCAAAATGGCTTTGTAAATGATCTGATTTGGGGGGGGGGAGGGATTGGATTAGTTCCTAGTCATTGACAGATGAACCTGAAGTAGCTTGGCCCTCTCTATTACTATTTTGGGAATGTTTTCCCTGCAATTTCCTGCTTGATTTGTAGACACTTGCCTGATATTGCTGTGTTTTAACATTGGGGGGGGGGGGGGGAGTTCCAGTTACAACATTGCTTTTGTTTTTATTCTATACATTTCTGGAACACAGGTATAAATCCAGTAAATAAGAAATAATTACATAAGATAGGAGCTATCATGTTTTCTCTATGTAGTTGACCACAGTACTAGATGGTGCCTGGAGTGTACCATCATCAGAGAAGGGACCACAGTACTAGATGGTGCCTGGAGTGTACCATCATCAGAGAAGGGAGCATAATTAAAGTATAACTATTCCTAACAAGTATGCAGCTGCCAAAATGTATACATATGTGTTCCATCTTCAGAAGTGACTGTTGTAATGGAAACACTCAAGGAGGTCGGGTGCAGTGTCAACAGTAGGCCCTTGCTCTGACAGGTTTGGGAAGCATGGAGTTAACAACAGGGTCTTAGCATGCAGGGATTATACTAGCATGAACATTGTGGCCTAGTTTGTTCCATAATCAGTGTCTGCCTCTTTATTTTCTCTTTGCAAATAAAATATTAACCATTAATTTTTGTAATTAGTTTAGTATGCCAGGACAGATTTCCCAGTTATAATAATATTTAACCTAGTGAATAACTCCTTCTACTTAAACACAAATCCGTCTTCTCAGACTGAAGACTGAACAGTGGGAGCATGGTGCTTCTGAATGATTACCACTCTGACTGCTGAACATGCATGGTGCATTAGTTCACACTGAAAAAATGAAATATTTGTTACACTCTAGCACAGCGGTTTTCAACCGCTGTGATGCGGCACACTGGTGTGCTGCGAGGCTGCCTCAGGTGTGCTGTGGGATCAGAGGAGGCAGGCAGCAGCTGCGCGCCCGTGTGCAGGAGAAGCGGCTGCTTTGAGCCTCCCGCAGCAGGGAGAACAAGCAAGAGAGCAGCCAGACTATAATGGGGCTTACTTCTGATCACGTGTGCATAGGGTTGGGCTCTGGGGGTGCTATCCCATCCACATTTACCTGGGAGTAAGCCCCATTGACTATAATGGGGTTTACTTCTGAGCAGGCATGCATAGGATTGGGCTTTTGGTTTCACTCTTTTTTCTCAAATACACAAGCAGGCAATTAGCATTTCTCTCCTCCCCCACCCCCTTCCCCAGGCATATCTCCCCCATCTCACAATCACAGTTAGCAACTCTCTTACTGTCCCTCCCCTCACTTGTCCACACCTTCCAAAGATACAGAATCACTGCCTTACATTCTCTCTCCCCCCCCCCAGTTTAATCCTGCACTTGTTTCAATCATGTCTCCTTAGTGCCCCTCACCCACTAAGTGATCAACCTGCCCTGTCCTTGCCAACACTTTCTGGCACTTTTGATAAGAATTTAAACATAGAATTTTTCCTCCTTTTCAGAAACCACATATACTTCTCTCTCCATGCTTCATGTCAATTTTTTTTGTCATGTAATGATTTAATTGTATTAATTTTATTAATTCAAGATTAACTGTAGTGTAGTAATTTAATGTAAGTAAAAAAACTGGTAGTGTGCCTTGACAATTTTAGTGCCTTGTCACTGTGCCGTGAGCTGAAAAAGGTTGAAAATGGCTGCTCTAGCAGATAAAGGGGTTTAAAAAGCTGTTAGAAGAACATAAGAGCCCTGCTGGATCAGACCAAAGGCCCATCTGGTCCAACTTCCTTTATCTCCCAGTGAACCACTAGATGCCTCAGGGAGCACTCAAGACAACAAGATATCTGTATCCTGTTGCCACCCCCTTGCATCTGGCATTCAGAGGTAGGCATGTCTAAAACCGAGAGATTGCATATAGTCATCATGTCTTATAACTTATGGAGAACAAGTCTGTCATGAGTTTGTCCAATCTCTTTTTAAAGATGTCTAGATGAGGGGTGCTCAAACTTTAGGGGTGCCCTAAAGTCTAGATGAGGGGTGCCCATAGATGACAAGCTACACCTGCTGAAATTCTCTCTTCTATACACTTGTTAAAGGTCCAGCATCCCTAAAGTTGAAAGTTTGAGCACCCCTGGTCTAGACCATGTGCCATCACAACATCCTGTGGCAAGATTTCCACAGATGAATTGGAGGCCTAAGGCCAGTGACCTAAGACTGGGTAAAGAAATATTTACAATTGTCATGATTTTCAAACATGATATGGAGTTTAGCCTGGAAGATTTTTGCAATGGAACAGACACTTTCCTAAAGAAACAACTCAAAATTATTTTATTGTTCAGCATTCATCTTGGTTTAATAGCCACAAGTAGTAAGCTTTATGCCCAATGATGTAAGATGCTGAATTGGCTAGACCTCATAGAATTTTAGCAGCCAGTTCAGACTTCTGCCAACAAAAGTGTGAGGCTTTGATAGTAATGCTCAGAAGTGCTCCCTTCTTAGCAGAACATTCCCCATTGATGAGTTCTGCTTTGAACTTTGCTTTAGGTCAGGGCTGTTCAAACCCTGGTCCAGGGGCTGGATCAGGGGTTTGGGCGGATCCATGCACCTGGTCAGTGGATCTTACCATTCCGTCCTGACCCCACACAAAGTCCCCCATGTTTGGGGGACAGGGAAACTCTGGGCAGTCACATCTGCCCGGACATCCTGTCACGTGGCCTTCTGGGATGCTGGGCAGCTGACACGACAGCCCAGAGTACCCCTGAACATGGAGGACTTCGCGTGGTGCTAGGGTGGAACGGTAAAATGCTGTCTGAATGGGGACTGCATTTTTGTAATGCAGCAGTCATGAGTTTGAGTGCTGTTGCTTTGGGTGAATATCATCTAACAAGTGTTTTCTGAGGTGGAAAATGTAAAATTAGTTTTGAATGGGGCTCATTTATTTCTTCTCAGAAGAAATACATGGCAAAGATTCTCACTATCACTTTTTATGGTGATTTTCGGTATCAGTATTATGCTTTCTGATGGCATAAACATATATAGGGTACAATCCTAACCAGGTCTACTCAGAAGTAAGTTCTATTTTGTTAAATGGGGCTTACTCTCAGGAAAGTGTGGTTAGGATTGCAGCCATATAGAAATAGTTCATTAGCATGACTGTGGCCAAACAGGGCAGAGATTAATTTCCAGTCCTATAAAGTTCAGCTGTTGCATGGAGTCCTCGATCACCATTGCCTAAACTTTAAAACATAATTTACAAACTATTAATTGGAATGCTGGCATTTTAGACTGTGCCAGAGAAATGGATGCTTAGGAAGACAATATACATCTGCAGTCCCTAGAGGGTTAATTAACCAGCCAGTAACATTCTACTAAACCTTTATAAAACAAAACCTAACAATAATTATTTAGAAAGAAGAGTGGAAATGATCATCAATGTCACTATCCCAGAGGAGCAAATTATGCCACTTAGAAGACGGAAGTACCCAGGAGAGGTGAAAGGGAAATCAGTGCACAGAGATTTTGGAGCAAGATTCAGTCTGTCTGCCCATTAACTGGCAAGTCGGGTCAGGAGGTTCCAATTCAGAAATGCACTTTACACTGTGCTTAAGTTTTTCATGTATCAGGACAATGCTGAAGCACATGTTTCACTATTACATTGGGTCTTTCTACTCCAAAATCCACAAATATGTTGCATTTCTTTTCTTGTTTGTCTTTCATTTACAGAGCATGATCCTACCTCTCTGCATGGAGAATGGAGAGTGGGGTGCAGAGCTGTGCCCGTCTCCATGCCTCTTATACATTCTTGTGCATGAGGGAGTATCCTGTGAAGCTATATCCTAGGAGCTGAGCTAAGAGAGAAAGTATTAGGCAGGCCAGCTGCGGAGTGCTCCATGAAGTCTCTGTCCAGGCAGGAACACAGCCTGGCACTGAGAACTGGTGAATGTTCTAGGCATGAGGAGCTGGGGCACAGGAAGACTGTAGCTTGAAGGCATGGCTTGCCTTGCCATGGCCTGCTGCCAGCTGAGGTGGTCAAGGTATACTGCAGGATTCCATATGCATGCTACATTTACAGGTTGGATGGAGACATCATGGCTGACGTATCTACATTCCCGTAACCAACCTGTATGTGTGTTGTTTCCAATGCCCTAACTTTCCAAAACGTGCCCAGTTTCTCCTTAACTATTAATTAACAGTATTTATATACTGTTATATATAGGCAGGAGGTCTGGTCTAGAGGGTAGAGCCTCCATTTGCCTGAAGATAACATCCACAAGGTCGCCAGTTCGAGGCCACCGGCACCGTGCGACCTTGAAGCAGCTGACAAGCTGAAGCCGAGCTATTCCATCTGCTCTGAGCGTGGGAGGATGGAGGCCAGAATGTGAAACCAGATCAGAATGAAACACCCGAATGTTGTGGTTCTTGAAAGATAGAACCTTCTTTCAATTGTAAAAATCCCTATGGGGATTTAAATAAGCCTGCCTATGTAAATAAGCTGTGCCTGCCTATGTAAATAAGCTATGTATTCAAGCCGCCTTGAATAAAGTCTCGAATAAAGACCAAGAAAGGCTGTATATAAATACCTGTATTAATAATAATAATAATAATAATAATAATATACCGCTTTTCAACAAATCCTTAATCCATCTTGGTTTCTTAGCTGACATTCCTAAGAGGCAGCCTCATGGTTGCTGTGAACCTAATTGGAGGCACTTTGAGGTTGTTCACTCCGCTGGCCAGTCAACAGTCCCCAAACGACCATATTTGATTTGTTATTTGATTTTCTCTGTAAACTGCTTTGGGAACTTTTTGTTGAAAAGTGGTATGCAAATACTGTTAATAACAATAATAATAAATAATACACTGCATTTTGACCTCTAGTGCTATAATTCAGCCAATTGAGTTTAATTCTCAGTTGGGTAGATCTGGACTATAAACTGTGTGTAGTGGTCAACACGTGTATGAGAGCAGTGTTGGCAACAACATAGAGCCCCAAACCTGGTCAACCTCATGTTGTAGGTGAAGGCAAGATCATGATCATGCCCAACATCATCATTCCTTATCTTTGCTCTCACTAAGCAGAGATTCATTGAGAGGTATTATCAACTCAATAAATTACCAGCACAATAGATCAGCATTTCTCAACATTTCTCCTCCACTGTACCACTTCACATGATCTACCTATTGGAAGTACCACTGGAAGTAACTGGTGATGATATCATCGCCAGTTACTTCTGGGTTGGCAGTTCAGATGCAACATGACAAATACCAGTACAAAGCTTAGGGTAGACAGGAGGGCTTATTCAAGCACAGAAAAGGATGCCTTGGAGATCTGCCTGCTGCCTACCACTGTTTGTCATGTAACATTGCTGGTTTCACTGCCAGGCAGCAGGTGTCCAGGGGTCTGGTGCATACTACCAGACACCACCTCAAGTACCACCAGTTGTACCTGTACCACTGGTTGAGAAACACTGCAATAGATGTGGACAATAGAGTAGGCAGGTCAAGCACTTTTGCAAATGTCAGATATAGGTGTACCCCCCCCATATCCGTGGGGATAGGTTCCTGCCGCTACCATGGATACCCAAAATCTTGGATAGCAGTGAACCCTATATTTACTGTTGCTCCATGCAAGCCCTCCAAATGGCTTCCTCTTTGCTCCTGCTTGTTAGTACTAACAAGCAGGCCTGAAGAAGAAGCAGTTTGGAGGGTAAATCCTAACAAGCAGGTGTAAAAAGGAAGCAGTGCGGAGGGCTGAAAATACTATCCTTCTTGGAGAAAGACAGCACAGGAAAGACATGACAGCATAGGAGACCATGACAGGAAGGCAAGCAAAGCAAAAACAAATGAGTCATGAGCACAACAAAGCGAATTAGTAAACCATGGATAACAGAGGGCTACTGTACTCACAAGGCATTTGCAGTATCTAGCCACAAGAAAAAATACAAGCACAACAGTGTAGGAAATCATTTTGCTTTTCTTCATGTGAACTTCTGTGTCCACCTACAGATATTAAAACTAAAGCAGGATTTGTTGCATCACTGATCTAGGGCACTGAGAATTCTAGTCCATTTGACCCTGAGAATTTCTTTGTGCTGTCATTGATTCCCTGGCATGGAACTTTGTGCACCTTTTCCTTTGCTCTGCCCTTACACATTTCTAAAAGGAACACTGCATAACTTAGTAACTTGATTGTTTTGCTTTTCATGTGCCTGTATTTGTATCCTCTTAAGTTTCTTCCAAAACTTTTTTTTTTCCCAACAGGGGGATAATAATGCTCCAACAAAGGCAGCATCTTTCACAAACATCCATTAATCTTCATTACTTTCCCAAGAGGTTGGGATGTAGGTTGGGAGCAGCTACTGTGAAGGAGGAATCTCTCTGCTTGTATTACTGTTTAATTGACATGAAGGCTTCTGTCAGAAGCTCCTAATAATCAGTGTTCATTACCTGAACTGTGATCTTGGGGACTGGGAACTGGAAATCTGCATGGATGTCACTTTGAATTTTCAGCACAGAATCTGGTGGATTTAAAAGAAAAAGGAATTTGCAGTATTGATCTTGGTTTCCAATAATCACAAGAGAAGAATTGCATGTTTGCACAAGTACAACCAGATCAAAGCAATTTGTGGTGGTGCATCTCTTTGTGCCAACTTAGGGCCCAATCCTATCCAACTTTCCAGCCCTGGTGCAGCTGCAATGCAGCCCCTAGGCAAAGGAACAAATGTTCACTTACCTTGTGGAGGCCTCCATAACTACTCTCCCACCACAGGATTCAGCACAAAACCAGTAGGCACGGCTACACCAGGGCTGGAAAGTTGGATAGGATTTGGCCCTTATAGCCCAATCCTATTCACACTTTTGTGGGAATAAGCCCTACTGACTCTAAGGAGACTTACTTCTAAGTAGACATGCATAGGATTGGGCTCTTAAATGGCATTCATGCAGTTAACGGATGATTGCTTATCTTTCTTTTTAATAAATGTAGCAATGTTGGTAGAGCAGTAAGTGCTTCCCTCCTAAGCACGGAGGGCCGAATGCTATGCAATTTTCCAGTGCTGTTACTGCTGTGCCAATGGGGCATGCACTACCTCCTGTGATGGGAAGGCAGTCACAGAGGCCTCCTCAAGGTATGGAAACATTTGTTCCCTTACCTTGGGGCTGCACTGGGGCTGCACCGGTGCTGGAAAGTTGGATAGCATTGGGCCCTTCGTTACTACTGCAGTAAATCTTGGGTTTGAATGCTTTATAGCTCAAGGAAATGAATAGTATTCTACCAAGATCCAGGTCTACAGAGCTTTCGTCCTGAGTACACTTCTGTACTGCAGCGAGTCATGGACTCTTCGCTCACAACAGGAGAGGAACTGAACGCTTTCCACATGCACTGCCTCCGACGCATTCTCGGCATCACCTGGCAGGACAAAGTTCCAAACAACACAGTCCTGGAACGAGCTGGAATCCCTAGCATGTATGCACTGAAGAAACAGAGACACCTGTGTTGGCTCGGTCATGTCGTGAGAATGGATGATGGCTGGATTCCAAAGGATCTCCTCTATGGAGAACTGGTGCAAGGAAAGCGCCCTACAGGTAGACCACAGCTGCGATACAAGGACATCTGCAAGAGGGATCTGAAGGCCTTAGGAGTGGACCTCAACAAGTGGGAAACCCTGGCCTCCGAGCGGCCCGCTTGGAAGCAGGCTGTGCAGCATGGCCTTTCCCAGTTTGAAGAGACACTTGGCCAACAGTCTGAGGCAAAGAGGCAAAAAAGGAAGGCCCATAGCCAGGGAGACAGACCAGGGACAGACTGCACTTGCTCCCAGTGTGGAAGGGATTGTCACTCCCGAATTGGTCTTTTCAGCCACACTAGACGCTGTTCCAGAACCACCTTTCAGAGTGCGATACCATAGTCTTTCGAGACTGAAGGTTGCCAATATATAATATTGCAATATATAGCTCAAGGAAATGAATAGTATTCTAGAAACTTCGAGCTGATGGCATGATCCTAAATAGGATGACTATGGTCCCAATGACTGCCAGACCAAGCATGTCAAGGTTCATGATCCCTGGGCTGCTATCTAGGGGCAGGAGAAGTCCACTGCTGATCTTTGTGTTCTGATAGTGGCAGTACAACTCTGCTCATTTGTATCACTCTGTCAGTGTCTCGTCCTGCCCCCTATTATGATGATGATGATGATGATGATGATGAATTGTCTGGGGTTGGACCTACCCACCTCAGGGAGCAGCCAGCCTGGTGAGCTCAGGTCCAGGTGCCTGCTGGGAAGGCCAGTTGAGCAGACCACACATATGCTACAAGTATCTACATGAGCCTTCCCTTCCTGTGGCAAGTACCTGCAGGAGCTGTCCCATCACATGAGGGCAACCAGGTAGGGAGGGTGGAAACAGAAAGGAGGGAGACACCATCCAAGGCCAGGAGAATATCAGAAGTGGGCCAGGGGCTGACTGAGAGAAAGACTCAAGTGCCCTGGGAGAAGGCCGTGAGGTACAGTACTGCCAACGCACTCCATGCCTTTGACTAAGACACTTTTATAAGTGGTGTTCCTCTTGTCTTTTCTAGTGATTATTTGCTGGAGTTCTTCTGTATCCTTTTAGATTGTGAGCCGTTTTGGGACTGGGAACCATTATTTGATTGTAACCTACTTTGAACTTTTTTGTTGAAATGTGGTACATCAATATTCTTAATAATAATCAGCCCAAATACTAGAATTCCTATTCAATTGAGTGAATGTCATAAGGTTGGCCACCTGTTTTTATTTTTTTGGTTATTGATTTGTTAGTTGACCTGTGCTTTTTTTTTTTTTTTGCTCCCAACTGCTTTTCAAGGATAAAAAAAGGCAAAAAAGCTGTTGGCTGCTCAGAGTAGCATGCAACCTCTCTGAGTGCACTTTGACCTGGAAGTAACTGGCAGTTATGCCATCATGTGAGCACAACTGCATCATATGGGGAGGAGTGTAAAAAACATCTCTGCCCCTAGGTTCTAGATGCCTTAGCTATGCCACTATTCTTATGTGCTCTGATGCTAGGGCATGGGAGAGGATTCAAAGGAGTGGTGATGGAGAACATGTAGTGCTGCTGTTGTCTGTGGAAGCTAGAATATTAGTCAACCTCCCCCACCCATGTAGAAGAGAGCCAGTGGAGGGCAGTTTGCCAAGGAACTTGTCAGACCTGGAACTGCCTTCTTGGGTCATGTTCTAACTCAGTTGCCTAGCCTCCAGGTCCTCTGGTTCCTCACTTGCTCTGGGTTTCAGTGACATCACCACACAAACATTTGCTGTTAGTGCATAAATGCATCAACTCTTTTCCAACCAGAGAAATCCCATAAGTGGTACTGGGATAACAATGAGACCACTCTGGACTACTTGTTTGGAGTGTTAGGTTTGTGGAATGCAGCCTCCATCACAAGACTCAATTGTGTGCTGCCAGCATTTTCCACACCAATTAGTCAAAATAACAAATGTCACCTCACCTGCTCTGTTCTTCTTGCTCATCAATAAAGATGCATAATCTCCATTGTGCACTGCAGCAAATAAAACACATCAATTAATCAATGAGCATTTAAGGCATTCTGAATAACAGGGGGACACAAAAGTGGCGCAGCATATTAGCTCATGTTAATTATCATTAACTCAGGCAGTTATCATGGTGCTGCCTGCGACACTGACCACTCCCTGGTGTGCAGCAGAGTGAAACTGCAAACAAAGTGACTGTATCACACGAAAAAGGAAGGAAGACCTCGCATTGATACCAGCAAGACCCGGGATCAGAGAAAAGTGGAGGAATTTGCACAAGCGCTTGAGGAATCTCTTCCAGGCCCGGCCGACGCAAACGCATCCAACAGATGGGAACATTTCAAGAATACCGTTTACAACACCGCCTTGTCCATATTCGGCAAGAAGACCAACAAGGCGGCAGACTGGTTTGAAGCCCACTCTGAGGAGTTGACACCAGTCATTGAGGAAAAGAGGAGAGCTCAAGCAGCATACAAGGCCTGTCCCAGTGAGCGCAACCTGCAGGTCCTCTGAACTGCTCGCAGCAAAGTCCAACAGACTGCCAGGAGATGTGCTAACGACTACTGGCTCCAGCTCTGTTCCGAGATACAGATAGCAGCTGACACGGGCAACGTCAAGGGGATGTATGATGGTATCAAGCAGGCCCTAGGTCCAACACAGAGGAAAATTGCCCCTCTGAAGTCTGCCACAGGCGAGGTCATCCAGGATCGGGCGCAGCAGATGGAACGCTGGGTGCAGCACTACTCTGAGCTATATTCCAGAGAAAATGTAGTCACCGAAGAAGCACTGAACAACATTGAGTGCCTGCCTGTGCTGGAAGAGCTTGACAGTGAACCAACCCTAGAAGAACTTCACGTGGCCCTGGACTCCCTTGCCTTTGGCAAGGCACCTGGAAAAGACAGCATCCCTGCTGAAGTCCTAAAATGCTGCAAAGAGATCATCATCACTGAGCTGCATGAAATCCTCTGTCTCTGCTGGAGAGAAGGTGGAGTACCTCAAGACATGAGGGATGCAAACATCATCACGCTGTACAAGAACAAAGGTGACAGGGGTGACTGCAACAACTACCGCGGCATCTCTCTCCTTAGCGTTGTAGGAAAGCTGTTTGCCCGAGTTGTACTAAAGAGGCTCCAGGTACTTGCAGAGAGCGTCTATCCAGAATCGCAGTGTGGATTCCGAGCCAACAGGTCCACCACTGATATGGTATTCTCCCTTAGACAACTGCAGGAGAAATGCAGGGAACAACGACAGTCACTCTTTATAGCCTTCATAGATCTCACAAAGGCTTTCGACCTGGTCAGCAGAGATGGCCTCTTCAAGATTCTCCCCAAGATTGGATGTCCACCCAGGCTCCTCAGCATCATCAGATCTTTCCACAAGGACATGAAGGGCACTGTTGTCTTCGATGGCTCCACATCAGACCCTTTTGACATCCGAAGCGCAGTGAAGCAGGGCTGTGTTCTTGCACCAACCTTGTTTGGGATTTTCTTCGCTGTCCTGCTGAAGCAGGCCTTTGGAACTGCAACAGAAGGCATCTATCTCCGGACCAGATCAGACGGAAAGCTCTTCAACCTCTCCAGACTGAGAGCAAAATCCAAAGTCCAGCTGAAATGTCTGCGTGACTTCCTCTTTGCCGACGATGCAGCTGTCACTACCCACTCTGCCAAAGATCTCCAGCAGCTCATGGATCGTTTTAGCAAGGCCTGCCAAGATTTTGGACTGACAATCAGCCTGAAGAAAACACAGGTCATGGTTCAGGATGTGGACTCACCTCCCTGCATTACAATCTCTGAGCATGAACTGGAGGTTGTCCATGACTTTGTGTACCTTGGCTCAACGATCTCCGACACTCTTTCTCTCGATACCGAGCTAAACAAGCGCATCGGTAAAGCAGCTACCACGTTTTCCAGACTCACAAAGAGAGTCTGGTCCAACAAGAAGCTGACGGAACATACCAAGATCCAGGTCTACAGAGCTTGCGTCCTGAGTACACTTCTGTACTGCAGCGAGTCATGGACTCTTCGCTCACAACAGGAGAGGAAACTGAGCGCTTTCCACATGCGCTGCCTCCGACGCATCCTCGGCATCACCTGGCAGGACAAAGTTCCAAACAACACAGTCCTGGAACGTGCTGGAATCCCTAGCATGTATTCACTGCTGAAACAGAGACGCCTGCGTTGGCTTGGTCATGTCGTGAGAATGGATGATGGCCGGATCCCAAAGGATCTCCTCTATGGAGAACTCGTGCAAGGAAAGCGCCCTACAGGTAGACCACAGCTGCGATACAAGGACATCTGCAAGAGGGATCTGAAGGCCTTAGGGATGGACCTCAACAAGTGGGAAACCCTGACCTCTGAGCGGCCCGCTTGGAGGCAGGCTGTGCAGCATGGCCTTTCCCAGTTTGAAGAGACACTTTGCCAACAGTCTGAGGCAAAGAGGCAAAGGAGGAAGGCCCATAGCCAGGGAGACAGACCAGGGACAGACTGCACTTGCTCCCGGTGTGGAAGGGATCACTTCCGGATTGGCCTTTTCAGCCATACTAGACGCTGTTCCAGAACCACCTTTCAGAGCGCGATACCATAGTCTTTCGAGACTGAAGGTTGCCAATACAAATATTAGCTCAGTTGGAGGGTCAGGATTAGTAACTCCTCTGTGGTGCAAGTGTTAGAGATTAGTACAGGAGCTTTTGATATTGAGAAGGAGGGGAGGCTCCATGAGTGGTTAAGCCTCTTACAATAAATGAGGGATTGCTTGCTTTAAGTTTTGCTGATAGCTAAGTAACTGGAGAAATGCGACTGAATGTTCCATGCTGGTTTATATACTCCTGTTTATAAGACAAGAGGAAAGGTTGGAAGCACCAGTGCATAACAAAAGGTAGTGCCTTGTGTTTTGCATGCCATTGTGATGATAAAGGCAACTGCACCTTGTATGCCTCTCTTTAATACGGAGTAAAATGTCTTTGAACAAACTCTTTCCTGGGTTAAGGATAAAACTCTAAAGATCAATAAGAGCAAAGCTTATATACATCACTCATCAAGAAAGCAACCTTTAGGTCATTTATAGTACTACAATAAATTAATAAAGCTGAGGTTACTGAATAGGAAAAGTTGAAGATTCAGTGTGTGCTAAACATCTCAGCCCAATTTTGAATTATCTTGCAGAAGGAAAGGGTTGACTAATGTGAATGTCAAATATTTGTATGTTGGTTTTGAACTGAAAACCAAACTTAGAATAGATCATTTGAATCATGTTCAATTTAATTAAGACTATCCTTTTCTAAACTTTACTCTTACAATTTAGAGAACCAGTTTATGTATGTGCTAAAAAACCATGTTCTCTTGTCACTGATAGCCTAGCATGTGGAGACTCTCAGATTAATATGTGAACAGCTTCAGTTGAATGTATGGCAGGTAGTCTTTCAAAGCTAGATGGGTCCTAAAACTATGCAATTTTAAAAAGTGGGTTCTGGTGGTTTGGAACCACTGTTTTATTGGAAAGGGTTCTGTCTTTTCCAGACTCCTGCTCCCCCCCCAGATTCCAGGAGCCTAATTTCCTCTCTATATCACTCTGGGGTTGTAATGGTGTTAAGAGGGAAACTAAATCTCAATCTATCCCAAACAAGAAACATGTTGGATTTAAAATTAATTTTGTCCTGAATCACACTGAACTGACTTAAATATAAGAATTTAAATTGAATTGGGCACTGGGTAGGGCTGAAAATCTTGCTGATTTTTTGGGGGGTGGGGGGTTTGAGGTTATTGCAGGCAGGCTACAGAGAGAATTCACTTGGTGGAACAGGCTGACTTCCCCATGTAATCTCCCCTTTATTTATTTATTTATTTATTTATTTATTTATTTATTTATTTATTTATTTATTTATTTATTTATTTTGCTTTAATGTTTATAAATTATTTTAATTTATTGAATTGTTTATAGCCCACCTATCTAGGGAAAATGGTGCAATTTCAGGGCTTGCTGCATTCTCAGGAAAGTACTTCCAGGTTAATGACATCACTCTGGTGGGTCCTGGACAGATTGTCATTCTGAAAAGTGGGTCCCGGCGCAAAAAGTTTGAGGACCACTTTGCTAATCTTTTAGAAGTGTTTTATTCTTAAGAAGTAACTGAAAAGCCCAGCACTCCCTAAATTCCATGATTTAGGTAGCTGCTGGGGTCCCTAAATCTGGCCCTGTCTAAGAGCCTTATAAACTCTTATTGTTACCAGTGGTGTTTTTAATTAGGAAACATGTTCTGATCTACAGCTCTGTGTGCACTGAGATGCATGCTAGAGTGAATCCCTGCTGGACTGCTGAATTAAGGCATACATTTCTTGTATATTCTATGCATTTTATTTTCTAAAATAGGAATGTTGCTACATCTGGGGCAGGCAAGAGAAAGCTGGTCTCCAGTCCAAACAAGCTACTTTGGAAGAGCTGTATCTTTTAAGGATGTAGTGCTTCCAGTCAAGTCACACTCAAGGGAACTTTTAGGTTTTGCACTCTTCGCCCTTTAGACTCCGCATTTATAGCTACTTTTATAACTGGCTGCTGCATGCTGAGTTTCTCTGTTACAGCCTGTACATTTTGTATTGCTGTACTTTCCATTCTTATTCCAGAGATGATCACACCTTTATTAACCATGTCAGGGTTAAATTCAGATGTTAACATTCCGTACGCTGTATGAGTGCACCCCACCACTTCATACACCAAAAGACCCAGCTGAAAACCCATTAATCCAATTTAATTTAGTACAGCAAATAAGGTTACACAAAAATGGAAGGCAATTTCAAAATTGCCTTACAATGACACTTACATGACACATACAGTTAAAGTAACAAGGACTAAATTTCCTAACATTAACTTGCTCTAACCGTCACACCACACCAACCTCAAACTTAAGAGCAATTTTCTCAGCTTGTCAAACACCTTGACTGAGGCAAGTATTCAAGTTAAAGAGAGGAAAGAACTGCATATGTGAAAAACGGCAGTTCAAACGTATAGATAGACCAGATTTACTTGCCGAAGTACATTTGACCACTACCTGTTGGCAACCTTCAGTCCCAAAAGACTATGGTATTGCGCTCTGAAAGGTGGATCTGGAACAGCATCTAGTGTGGTTGAAAAGGCCAATTCGGGAGTGACAATCCCTTCCACACTGGGAGCAAGTGCAGTCTGTCCCTGGTCTGTCTCCCTGGCTATGGGCCTTCCTCCTTTGCTTCTTTGCCTCAGGCTGTGGGCCAAGTGTCTCTTCAAACTGGGAAAGGCCATGCTGCACAGCCTGCCTCCAAGCGGGCCGCTCAGAGGTCAGGGTTTCCCACTTGTTGAGGTCCACTCCTAAGGCCTTCAGATCCCTCTTGCAGATGTCCTTGTATCGCAGTTGTGGTCTACCTGTACAGCGCTTTCCTTGCACGAGTTCTCCATAGAGGATATCCTTTGGGATCCGGCCATCATCCATTCTCACAACATGACTGAGCCAACGCAGGTGTCTCTGTTTCAGCAGTGCATACATGCTAGGGATTCCAGCACATTCCAGGACTGTGTTGTTTGGAACTTTGTCCTGCCAGGTGATGCCGAGAATGCGTCGGAGGCAGCGCATGTGGAAAGCGTTCAGTTTCCTCTCCTGTTGTGAGCGAAGAGTCCATGACTCGCTGCAGTACAGAAGTGTACTCAGGACGCAAGCTCTGTAGACCTGGATTTTGGTATGTTCCGTCAGCTTCTTGTTGGACCAGACTCTCTTTGTGAGTCTGGAAAACGTGGTAGCTGCTTTACCGATGCGCTTGTTTAGCTCAATATCGAGAGAAAGAGTGTTGGAGATCGTTGAGCCAAGGTACACAAAGTCATGGACAACCTCCAGTTCAAGCGCAGAGACTGTAATGCAGGGAGGTGAGTCCACATCCTGAACCATGACCTGTGTTTTCTTCAGGCTGATCGTCAGTCCAAAATCTTGGCAGGCCTTGCTAAAACGATCTATGAGCTGCTGATCCATTTGACCACTAATGTTGAAAGAAATATTGATTCAAACATGAGAAGGAAATAACAATTTCAAAATGTATTTTATGCTAATTCTTGAATCCAAGAAGACTTCTTCCACGTTAAGGATATAGTTAGTTCTCTTTATATGCAAATTTGCTATCTGCAAATTCACTTATCTTCGACAGGCAGAATTGCTACCTTCTCTCATTATCTATGCCTCTGTTCTCATTATCTGCTATGCAGAGACCTTCTGGAGGCTGCAGGGACCTTCCGAACGGCACCTGTGACCAGCATATACCCCTTTAAAATAGCCGGTGGACACTTCCACTGGTCATTTTTAAAGGGGTCTGTGCTTGTTGCAGGTACCATTCTGAAGGTTCCTGCAGCCTTCAGAAGGTCTCTGCAGCATTTAGAGATAGTTTGGTGCTTCCTGCTGCACTCTGCTGGCTTCCTGACGGTCTCTGATGAATTCTTCTGATGGTAAGGAAGGTGCCCCTTGTATTGAACCCCATTGAACCCCATTGATCAGTGGTTTATTATCTGTGAATTCGCTATCCAGTAGGGTTTCTAGGAACCTAACCCTAGTAGATAACAAGAACTGACTGTATCTATTAGGACATTTTGGTCCCTTCAGTATCTGTACTTTAGTCACAATGTTTGGTTTTGAGGTATCACCTAATATTGTCACATGGCACCAGATGTGGCAAAGCAGTCGCTTTCTCCCTTACTGCCCCTGTGGTAACTTGAAGGAAAGGCACCTTTTTAAATCCTCCTTTTGCTTTGCTTTGAACATAAGAAGAACCCAGCTGAATGAGGCCAAGGGCCCATGTAGTCCAAATTCCTCACAATGCCCCACTCCTGGCTGCCTCTGGGAGCACTTCTGAAAAGGCATGCATAGGATTGCAGTGTTATTAAAGACCTTTGAATAAAACCAGACCTTACCTTTGCTTCAGGAAGTATCTAGCAGGCTGGTACTGTGACTGGTCTCTTGATCACTTCTTCAACAAGGCAGGCTGGACCGTGGTGCTGTATTGGAAAAGCAGAAAATTTCCATTAAGGAGATAGTGTGTGGTGTTAGCAGTGGCCCCTTGTGTTGACAGATCCAGTAAGTATGGAGTTAACACCAGAATTTTGGCTTGCAATGGGTGTGGTTCACAGATCCAACCTAGTAGAAAAAATGAGGACCTTGGGAATAAAGGTGGAAGAATCATTGCCAGACAGGTGTGGGTGTAGGAGGAGAAAGGATGAGGGGAATGACAGAAGGGAAGGGACTGCTGGAGGCTGGTGTGTGGTTGCCATGCCCAGAAGTTGTTGAGAGCCAACGTGTTGCAGATGGAGAAGTTGCTGATGGGCGAAGGGAGGGAATTTGAACAGGCAAGCTACCCTGTTGTTGGGATTCAGTGGTGCTCTGCATGTAACTAGGGTTGGCTATCTTTTGCGTGGGGGAAGCTGATTAAGCAACAGTGAGCATATGGTTTCTCAAGATTGCAAAGGGGAATTTGATGGGACAGGTGCAAAAGGGGAATCTCCTGATATAGATTATTGCAGATGTAGCTGACTACCGACAGAGTGGAGATGTTGAAACTGGAAGCAAGAGAGAGTTAATGTGAGATGTAAAGCAAATTCTGATACAATTTCCAGATGTAAGTGGAAGATCAAGAAGTAAGATTAGAATGGGGAGCGATTCTCATTGTTTATTTTATAAGCAGATCACCTTAATAGCTAGGTGGGTTGAGGTATAAATAGATACCTAATGTAATACCAACAGATCAAACTTTTAAAAAACTGTAGATGTTGCAAAACAAAAGACAGTGGCAAACTTGCACAGCTTATGCAGTGTATTGAAAAAGTCTGCATTCATACAGGTAGCTCAAATATACAGAGCAAGGTCTTAGGTCAACAGTGTGGCAATCTCAGTGACCATCATTATCTACTCTGCTCTTGAATTTAGCTTTGCATGCCTTGACCTTACAGCCACCATCAGTAGCTTTGCTTTTACTAAGCTTAGGAAAAATATATATAGGTCAATTCCAACTGCATACATGTTTAATAGACACAGCAGACCCTTCCTTACCATTTGTATCATTGATACAAAAGTCATATGCTCTGGGACATGATAAGAAAACATCTACCACATTGCTAGAATAATTTGCTGTTCCGCTGTGTTGCCATGGTGACATCCTCAGAAAGCAGGGAAAAGCTAGAAATCCCCCAATCTGATAAGATTATTGTCCAAGAGTCCTGCAGATATAGTGACACTGCAGAATGGACAGATAAGATTCTGGTACTCTTGAAGCAAAGAGGCAAAGAAGGAAAGCCCATAGCCAGGGAGACAGACCAGGGACAGACTGCACCTGCTCCCAGTGTGGAAGGGATTGTCACTCCTGAATCGGCCTTTTCAGCCACACTAGACGCTGTTCCAGAACCACCATTCAGAGTGCGATACCATAGTCTCAAGAGACTGAAGGTTGCCAACAACAACTCTTGAAGTTAGATGACTGATGAGCAGTACCCACCAATTTCAATTTGCAATGAGCTGTTCCCTTTCACAAGCTTTCAGGAAAATTTTGGGGACAAGTTCCAGCTTTTTCTGAAGTTCTGCAATACCCAGAGACTTCCAGGCTGGTCCAGCTTTGCTACTGTCCCCAGTCTTCTCATCAGCTAGCTTCCCTCCTTCTTTCCTCCACTTTCTCAAACTTATCAAAATAGTGAGGTGGGCAAAAGGAAAGTTCAGCACGATCAAGGTCTGCATTTTAACTCCAGCTCCAGGAACTGTACTTCTCTATTCCTCCTGGTGCATAATCAGGAGAGGTGAAATCACAAACACCCCCCTCCCGACCCTACAGCAGCAATCTTCAACCAGTGTTCTGTGGCACATTGTTGTGTTGTGAATGGTCCACAGTTGTGCCATAGGAGTTTGGAGGAGGGTCATTTGTTAGTAGGGCCTTTGGGGGATGTGAGCCCCCACCAGCAGCATGGTGTGCCTTGTCAATTGTCCAAAAACTGTTGGTGTGCCTTGACACCTTGTCAATGCGCTGTGAGATGAAAAAGGTTGGAAATAGCTGCCTTACAGCTTCCAGAGTTCACGTCAGCAACGCAAGGTCAGAAGACTACACTGAAGAGAGTAAACAACAACTTATAAACCATCTTTAATGTCCATTGGCTCATCGTGGCTTGGGAGTTTCCAGATTGGGATATTTCATGTTGGAACCTCTTTCCCTCATTCCCTTTTCTCTCTCCACATCCTGAACCACGCTTTTGGACACCACAGTGTACAATGTCACATCGGCTGATATTTTTTTCAATGTAATTTAAGGTTGGAACATATACAAGTGACTTTATCTTCAGAGAATCTCACAAACTATGGGCTACCAAAAATCTCTTTGCTATGAGCCTGATGAAAGAGCCTACTTACTATTTAGAATAGCTCCAATGGACAACTCTGAACAGATACAGTGAGGATGGGAGAGTGGAATTTATTTGCTACCATCATTGTCATGGATTTGATCCTAAACTGGACATTCACCTGTATTCAGCTGGATTTATTACAAGTTTTTTTTTCCCCCACCTTCATCCTAGACGTCTTTCCTGACTTTTCATCATTGAAAAGTCTCCGGTAAAACTATATGCTGAATTGTTCTATCAGATATGATATGTCCAAGACAAGGCAGTAATTAAAAACTGTCTCCATGCACATAATAACCCTCATCCTGAGCACAGTAGCACATAAAGATATGGTGATAATGGGAAATATTAGCACAAAACAGTACAGTAGTTAATGATCCTACAAGTTTAGTTATACAGAGGTGAAGTTGTATTTGTTCCCATCTATGTCCTGGGGATTTCTGTGTGTTTCTTTCATGGAAAAGATAAGAGGGTGAGTTGACTTTAAATGAAGAAGAAAAGTAGAGAATTAGCATTATCCAGTTAGGAAGTGGAGCAGGTTTCAGTTGGAAGATAAATACTTCTGAATAGGGGGAGTGGAGGATTCAGAAAGAGTGTTCTGGTGGTGATTTAGAGTGTGAAAGAACTCACCAGTTAGAGAATTAAGACCTTTATAATTCAGGAATTAAGCTGGTCTTTTACCAATCTTTTTATAAATCTTTTTTGGTTGTATTCTATTGATTGAGTTTGAAGTATTATACAACTGCTTGATGTTTATGTGTTTGAATTTTGTTTTACTTCGTAAACATGATTTTATTTGACCAATTTAGTTGTAATTGGGAGTTCAGTGTTATTTTCCTGTTTCTCCTGTTTCTCCCTTTTTATAGTATTAAATTCTTATTTGTCTTTTTCTTATTTGGGAATTATTGATGATGATAAATCTGCTATCTCTTTATTAAAAGATAATTTTAGCAAAGACTATAAAGGGCTCTGCCCAGGGAGTCTTTTGGGAGATTTTGGAAAGCCTGGGCTGGTGGCAGAAGGGGATATAATGGGCAGCCCAATCCTGCACTCCTGTGGCACACAGCTGTGGTGGCACTGAAAACGACTGCTGCTGCATCCAGTGTGCCCACAGCAGTCACAGGTGGCACCTGAAGAGAAGGGGACTTTTGTCCCCTTCTTCTGGGTAAAGAAGTAGCCCTGCAATGGGGCTACTCAATTCACCGCCGACCAAAAGGTCAGCAATGAGAGAAGCGTGTTTGTGTAGGGTGCTGAGTCCCGCATGAACGCTCTGGGTCCGGTGGAGCAGAGCTCCATCAGACCTGCCTACTCAATGTCATGCTTTTTTCTCATTCTGATTAAATGCTTCAACCTGCACCTCTCCCTCCCGTAAACACAGCCTTTGTAATTTCATATTATCTGTAAAAGTTCCTTCTAAATAAAAACATGTTTTTATAGAAAACTTTTATAGAAAACTACCACTCATGTTTCTGTACACACAACAAAGACCAACTCAAACAATCAGGAATGCCTGAAAGAGGGGAGGAAAAAGGAGAAAAAAATTTAGCAGGGAGGGAGCAAGAAAAAGCCGCAATTGATTCTCAATAGAGAATTCTTTTTCTGCTGCATATATTTGCATATAATATAGTTCCCTTTTACTAATGCATTTGTGACCTGACAAATAATTACTTGATAATAAATGGCAAGATCTAAGTACCAGAATACAACTGCAACACACATTCTATTCTTTTCTTTTTGCCTCTTACATTCCTTGTCTTTGTTTTGTTTGAAACGCAGTGTTCCTTAGAAATATTTTCTCTATACATAATTTCTGGCATACATTGAGGAATACAATATAATACAAGATGTTCAAGTGAAGGGGCAATTTCTTGTACAACCATCTATATTTGGAAGACGACACCATTTGAAACTCATGTTGTAATCCATAACAATAACACTCCAGCTGAATAAAGGGAAGGATGCTTGGGTGACCATTACTGCCACCTAAGCTCTGCCTGTTGACCTGGCAGCTCCAATGAGCTGTCTCCCTTCTGCTTGCCTGTGCCTTGAGGGGGTGGGGAGAAATGCCAACTGTACTCAGCCCTCATAGTCATCACCATCATAACAAACAAGTAAAATAAACATGCACAAATCCTTGAATACAATGATCAAACTGCAAAAATCTGGTTCAGAGTACACTGTCATCATACCCTCACACAGCCTCCCAGCCCCTATTCTCCCCTCCATGCCCGGTTTTGCTCCCTCCGACCCCTGCCATCTTTCTCAATGGGTCCTCGGGGATCAGCTGATTTGGGCAAAGGCTCTGGCCCTCCTGCTAGGGCTCCTGCGGTGCACTACTCTGTATGCTGCTGTAGCATCCTTTACAGTTGCTTTATAGCCGTCACCACTAGAAGAATGTGTATTCTACTGGTGGCTGGGCCGAATAGGATTAGACCGCAAGAGTAAATTAAGAAGTATGTGCAGAGAGGCAATTTGGATGACCCCCACCCTATGTGATTAAGAAAAATGGACTGGACTGGGAGTGAAGGAGGGGACCAAGATGCATGTGCGTCACAAGTGCACACATCATAATATGCGGGGCTGATTGCATAGAAAAGAATAATGTGAACTGGTTATATTTTTTTCTGGCAATTAATATACCTCACTGTTGATTTTTACAAGATAATGTGCTTTGACTTCAAATACCATTAAAAATAGGAAATAATGCTTTTCTGAAGGTGTAATGCCACTGAAATAGAAACAGAAGTCCAAATGTAAAAAAGATTTCCCTGTTTCCTTTGATAGAATGGGCAGTCTCATTTATATGCAAACTACTGCTTTCATCAAAGCAGAGAATGGGAAGCCCCTGCTTGCATGACACTTTGGTTCATGCTCAGTTTAGGCGCACATGGGTACAGAAAATCACTTCTGAGGCATAAGATGCCTTTTGGTGACTTGAATTTATTAGACAACATAAGAATGTTATAGAAAGAATATAATTAATGATAATTTGGAACATGCTTTTCTATAAAAAAAATACTTAATGCAATGTAAAAATAGTAAAGTCAATTAGCAATGACATCCATCAGGAAACAGTCATTTAAAAAACAAACTAAAAAGCAAATATGTGGCTCCATGTCCTAGTACCCACTCCATTTCACCCCTCCTATCCCTGTTCTACCCACCCTTTGCACATTACGCACTACTACACCAACTTACCAGTGCTGGGACTTATCTGGTGGCCGCTGGTGCATGGTGATGTGCGCTAACCATTTGTGATGTGGGCCGGGCTGCACAGAATGGTGGGTTGCATTCTGTGATTGCCATAAAGCATACTGTGCCATTGGAATACACATTCTTGAAAGGCAGAGGCCCAATAGAATTGGACCTTAGGGGTAGTTGAGCAATGGTAGTACCAATGATAAGCTACTATCAATGGTAGTTTTTCTCTTGTAGCAAATAGCAGCTTTAGGGAGAGTCTGATCCAGATTTGGACTGTGGTTTATGTTGTTCATAATTTATCATAATCACTGTCATCACCATTATTATTATTACTGTTATTATTATTTGAAAAATTTATATCCCACCTTTCCCATGCCAAAGCAAATGCCCAAGTGGCTTACAAAGTTCCACCATAACTCTACACTTTATAACAACAATAAGAAAAATCTTTTTAAAAAGACAGACAGACAGACAGACAGACACACACACACACACACACGCTCACACTCTCTAGAGTTACTGGTGGTAGTGGTGGGGTAACTATTTGATCCAGAAAGAAGCAGCTAAACCACAGCATTATTACATATTATTTTAGATTATACTATAATAATAATCCTCAAAATGCAATGCATAATTGGGACTGGATTTAACCAAGTGTTGTTTATTTATTCACCACCTTTCAGATGGATGCATTGTAACAAAGACAATGAAGTGTTAAAATATTTGCTAGATGGGGAAAAAAGCAGGGCTTAATAGAAACTCTTGTGCTCTCTCTGAAGTCTCTTTCTATAGCTGTTTGTCTTATGGAATTGACAGATACTGTAGATGTTTGTACAACCTTGAGTAATGTGACTCCCTAATGTGGCATAAGCAATTGAAACTTCAGCAGTGACAGGTTTATAAAGCTACTTTGTTTGCTTTTAAAAGAATTATGGTGATTGTCTCATTTCAGTTAGGTTTATAGGCTGTTATGTTTACATTTCAGAAAAGAATATCTTAAACCCATAAAACCCTCCAGTTTCTAAAATGCACCATTGGTGTGAATCTCTTGCTTGGCACTGGATTTTTTTTTTTATGGCAAATGGAGATCTGGGAATTTTTAGAATGGGTTCTTATATAATGCTTCATACTATTTAGATTTCTCAGTTCTGTAGACTGGCATTTATGCTGTGTTAAAAGCATACTTTGACTAAAATCTTTGTCTTAGTCATAATATTAATATTACCTTTCTCACTTCCAGATGAAAAAAACAAGGAAGCTGATATTTGTGTATAGAAATTATCACTTGTACCATTATTGCTTGCCAGCGAAGCCATGGTGCGTGGCAAACGATAATAAATAGTGTCTAATGTGGACCAAGGATATATGCACAATGGGAATGGGATAGCATAATTTGTAATAGTGGCAACAAACCTTCAATAAGTTTAGGCTTATGGCACAAATCCTAGGATATGTTAAATGCCAAAAAGCAATGAAATGTAAATTCAAGCCATTCTTCAGTGGCGTCATCACAACTTTGATTCCAGAGCTGGTCCACATGGGGAGATGCTACTAAAGTTGGCACTGAACTTGTTTAAAAGTGAAATTTTAAAGTGCATTTCAGGGTTCCTTCCCAGGAGAAATGTTTAAGTTTTCAAGGGAAACCAAGCAAGTTTCTGTAAGACAATGAAATTTCTCAGGGGGGTTCTGCACATCTCCAGCAGGGATACATATGAAATTCTTATCCTGAAAATGTCTACCCTGATTTAGATAGCTGAATTACTTGATCTTGTTTCCAGAAGGCCATCATCCGTTAATGATTCAGCATTCCGTCTAGTATCAGTGTCTAGATTTTGTTCAGAGTACTGCACATATGCCAGTTGCCACTGTTTTCAATCTGCGTCTTTGTTTCCCATCGATTACCATGTGCACTCTGTTGAACACACACATGATCGCACGACTGCATCAAGATTCCTTTCTGTGCTCTAATTTAGGGGCAAACTAAATGTAGCATGGGACTTCTGTGATTTGTCTTTTTTCACAAACCAGTTAAGTATGCTTAGGACTGCAGCATCAGGGTCCAATCCTATCCAACTTTCCAGCGCCAATGCAGTCCTGAGGTGAGGGGACAAATATGCCCTTACCTCAAAGAAACCTCTGCAACTACTCCCCCACCTCAGGATGCAGTGGCATGACTACACCCCATTGGCATGGCTTCAGCAGTGCTGAAAAGTTGGATAGGATTGTGCCTGAGTATGGGTGAAAAGGGACAGCTACTCTCCCCCTGCTAAATATAAGAGGATCACCAACTAAAAAAGTGCATCTTGCCCAATTAGCACTGTTAGCATTAATTTAATAATCTGTCACCAAAGTGAAAGAACACGTGCATAGTGATGGTGTGAAAGCATGGCCATCATAAGATAGGGACATGTTCCTGAGGTAAAAACATTATCATTAACATGTGGGAGACTGTGATAAGTTATGTACTTTAATATCATAGTCTCCCACATATTAATAATCACATTTTTATCTCAGGAACATGTCCCTATGGTACGACTGCCATGCTTTCACACCATCACTATGCATGTGTTTCACTTTGGTGAGGAAGTTTCAACTCATGTATTACTCAGATGGCTCAATGCAGCAGCATTTCTCCATTTTCGTGTTCCCTCTTCCTGTTCCCTGTTACATGAGGCTCTGGATATCACACTGAATAACTGGCAGGTGTAATTCCTTCCACTCTTCTTCTACCTTCAAGAGAAATCAGCACCACCACCTCTCCTTCTAGAAATGAGATGAAACCACACTACACTTGTCGATGACTTTTTAAAAAGTTTTCCTGTCATCCCTCAGGGTGACTGACAGATTCTTGTCATTTAGATTTGTTCAATGCTGGTCTAAAATACTGCAAAACTAGAATGATTATGCAAGGCGTGAGTCTCTGAATATTGATGGCCTCCTTTCCCACTTTGGGGACATACATTATTTTAATGTAGGGAAGGACTCTGCACTTTTATTTGGCCTAGCCTGAATTAAAGAAATAATTGAACTGGGATTACTTTCAGAGCATATATACCTGGGCTAAAATTTGGGATATGAAACCAGCAGTGCAAGCATAACATGCCTACTCAGAAGTAAGCCTCATTGTGTTCGGTGAGGCCTACTCCCAGGTTAGGGTATACAGTGGGCCCTCCTTATCTGCAGATTTGGCACCCACAGATTTGACTCGATGTGAGTGCTGATCCCGTGTGTGGTGGGCCTCAAGGACCTCCCTGGCATAACCAGAATTGTCTTCTTGTCCAGAAACAAATCCCCTGTGGACACCAAGGGCCCACTGTATAGGATTGCAGCCTAAGGCTCCATAATTATCCTGTAGGATAATTCTGATCAAGTAAAGCTTATCAGTCACCATTCTATTTATTTATTTATTTATTTATTTATTTATTTATACCAACCTTCCTCCAAGGAGCTCAGAGTGGTATATAGGGTTTCTCCCCTTCTTTTGTCCTTGTAACACCTTGCAATGTAGGTGAGGCTAAGAGATAGTGACTGGCTCAAAGTCACCCAGAAAGCTACATGGCTGAGCGAGGATTTGAACCTGGATCATCCAGGTCGAAATCCAACTCCTGAAACTACTACACCATCATGTTCTGCCTCTGCTAAATCCCTAAAGGCCTCCTAAATGATGAAGCTCAAAGGGCCATACCTCAGTAGTCAAGCACATACTTTTCATGTATAAGATCCCAGTTTCAGTTCCTACCCCTTCCATGCTGGGAGAGGAAAGACCAAAAACCCTGAAGTGTCCATGTCAGTGTGTCTAGTCAATACTTAGACAGATGGATTGATGGTTTTAAAATAAGGCAGCCACTGGTGTAGGGCTTACTCAATGGTGAAGAAAGTGAACTATTCAGATACGTTCTCTTTCCTTATGATTGTGTATAGTATTTGGAAGAGCTTAAATCCTGAGTTTGGGCCAACTCACAAGCTGCATTTGTGCCATGGCATTTGTGTTTTGTGTACAAAACTACTGGTGTAATATGTAAGGCTCCTTGCACTGGTGTAGCTAGAGGGGGTGCAAAGCACTAAGTTCTGCAGGGAGCCTCACTCACCATTTTGATCCTCTGGCCTGGAATATCTCTGAAGGGAAGGGGCCACTTGCATGCTGCGGAGAGGCTCCCTGCAGAACTTAGTGCTTTGCACCCCTTCTAGTTATGCCACTGGCTCCTTGCATGGAATAACTCTTAAGGAATTCTATATTATGGCAGCTACTACAGTATATTTGTAATGATTTGAAAGAAACATCTGTTAGTAGTGATAGTGAGTGAGTTTATTTCACAATTGATGCTCAAATCAGTGTTTTCATTTCCCACACCTGTCGTTTGAGTGTAATACTAACAAGCTGAAATGTGCATCGGATTTTAAAATGGTTCTCTTCTATGTTCAGTTCTACTGCATTCCTAATATTCCCAAAGGACATGTTCCAAATGAAAACAAATATTTGTAGTGTTGCTTGTGAAAATTCCCTTTTGCACAAGATAGAGGGAATAACACTGATTTGTCTGTGTGTGTTTATACAAGTGTTTTGTCCCAGGTTAACGATTCACAGATGAATGAATGAAAAGAGTCTTCATTGACAAGCATTATGATGAGAGGTAATGGGAAGCTACACTGAAGTTTTGTATGGCCTGTC
This sequence comes from Tiliqua scincoides, assembly GCF_035046505.1. Lineage (NCBI taxonomy): Eukaryota > Metazoa > Chordata > Lepidosauria > Squamata > Scincidae > Tiliqua > Tiliqua scincoides. Next base: position 21,181,598 of record NC_089827.1, on the reverse strand, counting down.
TGATTGGCCTGTTGCAGTCTGAAATACAAATCTTTGCTTGCAGGGTACGCATGCAGGTTGCAGGATAGCAACCACACTTTTTCTAGCAGGTGCAAAATAGAGAGAATGGCTCGGTTTTGGCAATGGGAAATCATGGTGTGTACAAACCATAGGAAAAGACTGGGCAGCCTGATCCTGCACCGCCCTAATGCTGTTGCTGAGCCTGCAGTGCTGGTGGGGAGGCCTGTGCCACCCCTTTGGCACTGCTGTGGGAGTCCTAGCTGCTCGTGGAGCACAGGTAAGCACAGAGTAGCACAGAGGCATGGAGAGGATGGTGGGAGATTGTGTGGAAGCATTCCTGGGCAAAAAGGGTTGTGGAGAGAGGGAAGAACTGGGGGAGGGACAGGCGGAGGCCTTCTCTGCTGCATCCAATCACCTGTATCAAGCTTGGAAGACTGACACAGGGTTTCTTAAGTCTGTGCCAGCATTTGCTGGCACAGACTCAAGAAGCCCCATTGAGCAGGCTGGGGCTTTACTTTCTCCAAGAAGATCTCCGGTCCACTAGTTCTAGCACTGGATGCAGCAGTAGCTGTTTGGGGCAGCTACTCCTATGCTGGATAGAATTAAACCATAAATTACAGTGTGAATTTCTAAATGTACAACAGGCAAGCAATGGCTCAGAGTTGCTTACCTGCTTCTGTTTCCCATTTACTCAGCTTCATAAATCCATATGTTCACTCTCCCTAGTGCTGCAGCCAATTAGGGTGAAACAATGATCCTGATTGTGGTTTGGCAATCTTGGTCAATGCCCAAGACTTAGCAGGAAACCCCAGTGTATCAATAATTGTGGTTTGCAAACCAGCATCAAACTATGGTTTCGGTTCTGGTTTGTAAGAAAGCTTGGATTCAGGCATAACACAAAATCATGGTTATTATCAGGGCTTTTTTTGTAATGGAACGCACCAGAACAGCGTTCCGGCACCTTTTTTCCCCCCTCCTCCTGGTTCCCACCTTTTTTCCCTCTCCCTGCAGCACTGCTGGCTAGGGAGGGATTCGAACCGGCACCTTTTTTCCCCCCTCCTCCTGGCCCCCAACTTTTTTCCCCCTCCCTGCGGCACTGCTGGCTAGGGAGGGATTTTAACCAGCACCTTTTCCCCCCCTCCTTCTGGCCCCCACCTTTTCCCCCCCTCCTCCTGGCCCCCACCACCTTTTTTCCCTCCTTGCACCACCCAGCACTGCTGGCTAAGGAGGGATTCGAACCTCCAACCTTGTGCTCCGTAGCCCAGCACTCTCTCCATTGGGCTATAGGAAAGCCTAGAGTTACAGTGTTCAGAACTAATATATAAGGTCCTGAGCCCAGCTGGTGGCCATTAGCGCCTCAAGTATTAGTTCCAAACACTTTGAGCCTAAGACTTCCAATGGCTCAGTTACTAAAGTGCTGGTCTGTGGAGCTAGAGGTTGGGGGTTCAAATCCCCGTAAGGAATAATTTTTTTTCTTCTTCTTTTTTTAGGTGGGGAGGTAAATAAATAAAATATTACACTTGTTAATCTTAAACTTGTTCTTGTAAGTGGGTTCCTGCACCTTTTTATTATTTTTTTTACAAAAAAAGCACTGCCCCTGCCTCACCGCACTCACAGCTCTAGCCTGAGCCCAGCCCGCCTTTCCTCTCCCTGCGCTTTGCTTCCCGCCAAGCTACTAAGCCGGTGAGGGTGTGGGGACGTGTGCTGAGGAGGAGGAGGAGGAGGAGGAGGAGGAGGAGGAGGACGACGACGACGACGACGACGACGACGGACAGTCAGCCAGGGAGACGGGTTGCAGCAACCAGGTACTGGCTTGGCAAGAGGAGGGGGGGGAAGGAAGCTGGCTGGTGCAGCCCCTGCACCTGAGACAGCCTAGGCATGTCTACTGAGAAGTAAGTCCCCTTGTGTTCAGTGGGGCTTACTCCCAGGAAAATGTGGATGGGATTGCAGCCCAAGCCTATGCAGGTGTACTGAGAAGTAAGTCCCCTTGTGTTCAATGGGGCTTACTCCCAGGAAAATGTGGATGGGATTGCAGCCTAAGCCTATGCAGGTCTACTCAGAAGCAAGTAATTTTTATAGTTATTAATATAAGGCTTGGCTGATCTAAATTAATTAAGCAAAAATTATTACTAATAATTTAGTAGCTTTGTAATGTCATCAACAGGAGATTTAGGTTTTTAACTATAAATGGGGAAGCTTAAGTGTCCTTGCTGCATTATAATAACACTTAGGAAATATGTATTCCTCTGTGCAGTAGGTCAAATCATTGTTGTCTATTAATTTTTGGTTTTTTTAGACTATATTTAATAATCACTATTATTATAATGGGGAATGGGGACATAGTACACAGGGGAAAGGGGGGAACCACAAAAGATGGGTTAATGAATTGATTAAGTTATGAAGTTATGAATCAAAAATCATGTGGTCACACACCCTCTATTGGTTCAAGATGAGTTGTAAAATATATTATATTCCGGTATTATATAATTTATCTATTTTACAATTCATCTTTTGTGTTTATTCATCTGCTCCACCCCTTGTGTGCTTATATTGTGCATTCATTGTTATCTGATCACATATTTCTCTTTTTTTTTTTTTTGCACCAATCATGTTTCAATGTCTTGAGCCAATAGAGGGTATGTGACCACATGATTTTTGATCCATAACTTGTTTATTAATCAATTAATTAACCCATCTTTTGTGCCCCCTCTCCCCTGTGTGCCAATCAATTTGGGTTCAAACAAATCTGTAGAGTGATGTAATGTAATCATTTTTTATATTTTGCCTTCATCAATTGTTTTAACCAATATTTATTAAATGTTTTAAAAGTTTTAATTAATTTTTTTGGTTGTTACATATTTGCAAATACATGCAACAAGCCGTGGTGTAATCCTTGGTGTGCGCTCCCGAGGTGGTCCGTCTCTTTTTGTTCTTCTCTCTTGAAGATCTCCCCTAATTTTCTAGTTCTTAAGTAGTTGGGGAATGGGAATTTAAAGAGAGAGAAATGAGATGAATAAATAAATAAATAAATAAAAGATTTATTTTATTTTAAATAAAAAAATATTATATATATATATATATATATATATATATATATATATATATATATATATATATATAATATTTTAAATAAATTTAAAAATAAATAAATAAATAAATAAATAAAAGATTAACAAGTCGTGAGTTCCTGCACCTTTTTTTTTTTTTTTCTTTTACAAAAAAAGCACTGGTTATTATTTTTTATTTTTTATTTTTATCTAGAATATTTATATACCGCTTTTCAACTGGAGTAGTTTACAAAGCAGTTTACATAGTAAAATATATCTACAAATGTTTCCCTGTTCTCAAAGGGCTCACAATCTTTAAAAAAAGAAGACAGACCAGTATCAACCACTGGAAATGAAGCCATGCTGGGGTGAAGAGGGATAGTTTTAGGGATTTCTATACTACCTTTCTGTCATTAACCCATTTTTGCCCAGCCCACAGGTGTACACATTTGGTCCCTGTTGTGTATATGCAATGTTGGACAGAATGGTTTAAGATGCTCAAGGCAGCTTACAACCATAAAAAGAAAAACAATGTAACACCAATTTATTGCAGTAGAAAAATGCCTGCATTTACAATAGTACTATCAATAAAAGCAGCAATAAAAACACAAAGCAACATTATGAAATAACAGAGCCAAAACCTGCAAAGTGAAATCCAGCATGTATAGCTACAGAAACCACACTTTCATGTTATGTCTGAACCCAACCTGTAGGTGTTTTATTTCAGTCACCAGAATGTGTAAGGTTGACAGTTTGCAGAAGCCACTGTTTCCCCATTTCTGTCTGTCACCACTGAAGTTTTAAAGAAGTTGCCTAAAAATCACACAAACCAGTCAATCAACACATTGCAATGTTAACACAAATAGAAGCAATATTATTTCCAAATCCACATGGAAGGCAAAAGGAAAAAAACACAACAACCTTGTCATTTGCAAGTTCAAACTGTCCATGCATAGATCAACAAAAAGCGCTCTTTATTGCAGCTCGTATTAGGAGAGCCGATATGCCTTTGCATGATTAGGGCTGCATGCTGAGATAAATGAATCATACCAGGCACATGTCTTGATGATGAATCGCCCATTTTGTTCAAAAGTATAAAATGTGAGCTGAACTAATGTACATTTGAACATGAGAATGATTTCTGTAATGAAACTTTTATGCATGTGCCAAGTGGCAAAAAAAGAAAGAAAAGTGGATCATAAATTAAGAAGCTAAAACAGCCCACAATCTCAGGCTGGTGGTCCATTGAGCAGGGTGTTTCAGTAAAGCAGTCAGTAGTCAGCTGGCAGTGGTCAACTCAAGCTGGCAGTGGTTGACTTTTTAAAAATGTTGCTTCTTGTCCCTGTGCTTTGCTAACTTTGTGGTTTGTTCCCTGTTGTGTAAGGTCTTTCTCCATAGTTAATGCTGGTCTATGCAGCAATGAAGAACCATTACACCTTTATCAGCAGTGGGCAATAAGACTAAGTAGATAGCAGTAGGAGGACAAAGGGCACTCTCCTCTCTTTAGGTCAGTAGTTCTCAAACTTTTAGCACCAGGACCCACTTTTCAGAATGAAAATCTGTCAGAACTCACCAGAAGTGACGTCATCAAGCAGGGAAATTTTTAACAATCCTAGGCTGTAATGCTATCCACACTTACCCAGGAATAAGTCCCATTGACTACCATTGTTAAAAGCATATACATAGCAGCCTGTTCAAAGTACAGATCTGTAACATTTTCCCAAATGCAGTCACATACCATGGTAGCATCAAGTCTAATATATTAAAAATAAGATATTGAAATGAGTGGGGACCCACCTGGAATTGGCTCATGACCCACCTGGTAGATTTTGACCCACAGTTTGAGAAACACTGCCTTAGGTAATGCATGCTTGTTGGTTATACTTGAGGCTGCATTCTTTTTTAAACTACCAGCATGCTCGGGTCACTTTCTTTTTTTTAGGTTCTAGCATGGTGGGCACACCAGAATTTCTCCCAGCGAGCTCAGAGCTAGAAAAGATGACCATGACCATGTTGACATCACTTCTGCCTTTTATTCTATTAGAACAAATGGAGGAACCTGTTAGGAACATGGCCGCTTCTGTAGTGTGAGCTGAGTATGGTTACAACATAGCGACTTCTGTAAATAGATTTCAATGAGAGGATGCCATTTGGCTGTTCTTAAAATAACCGTGCCGGAAGCATGATGGAAATGTCACTTCCTGATTTTTTTCTAGGTTAAAAAAAGAACACAGTCTCAGTGCAATTCTCAGGCCTTACTTCTTTCTGTTCTTATTCCCTTCCTCCTGAATAGACAACATGTAATGAGATAGCCCATTTGCACCATCTACTCCCACCCTCTGCCAAAGATCTCCAGCAGCTCATGGATCTTTTTAGCAAGGCCTGCCAAGATTTTGGACTGACAATCAGCCTGAAGAAAACACAGGTCATGGTTCAGGATGTGGACTCACCTCCCTGCATTACAATCTCTGCACATGAACTGGAGGTTGTCCATGACTTTGTGTACCTTGGCTCAACGATCTCCAACACTCTTTCTCTCGATACCGAGCTAAACAAACGCATCGGTAAAGCAGCTACCACGTTTTCCAGACTCTCAAAGAGAGTCTGGTCCAACAAGAAGCTGACGGAACATACCAAGATCCAGGTCTACAGAGCTTGCGTCCTGAGTACACTTCTGTACTGCAGCGAGTCATGGACTCTTCACTCACAACAGGAGAGGAAACTGAATGCTTTCCACATGCGCTGCCACCGACGTATTCTCGGCATCACCTGGCAGGACAAAGTTTCAAACAACACAGTCCTGGAACGTGCTGGAATCCCTAGCATGTATGCACTACTGAAACAGAGACGCCTGCGTTGGCTCGGTCATGTCGTGAGAATGGATGATGGCCGGATCCCAAAGGATCTCCTCTATGGAGAACTCGTGCAAGGAAAGCGCCCTACAGGTAGACCACAGCTGCGATACAAGGACATCTGCAAGAGGGATCTGAAGGCCTTAGGAGTGGACCTCAACAGGTGGGAAACCCTGGCCTCTGAGCGGCCCGCTTGGAGGCAGGCTGTGCAACATGGCCTTTCCCAGTTTGAAGAGACACTTTGCCAACAGTCTGAGGCTAAGAGGCAAAGAAGGCAGGCCCATAGCCAGGGAGACAGACCAGGGACAGACTGCACTTGCTCCCAGTGTGGAAGGGATTGTCACTCCCGAATCGGCCTTTTCAGCCACACTAGACGCTGTTCCAGAACCACCTTTCCGAGCGCGATACCATAGTCTTTCGAGACTGAAGGTTGCCAACTACTACTCCCACCCTCTCTTATGAAGAAGTATTTTTCTTAAATAAAGTAACCTTTTGAGTTTTTGAACACAAGCCTCATGCAAAACTTTCTATCTGTCCTGCATAATGGGCTTTTTTGGTGCTTTGTCACTGCCAACAATGAACAGGTTGTTGTTCTTGGGCAAAACTGGAACATAAATACAGTAAGTGGATGTTCCTGTACAAACCTCTTGCAAGTTGAAGAGAGGTCAGTGAGGTCCTGATTCAAATACCATCCTGTTTGGATGCCAGATTGCCAGACCCATAAGGAGCCAGGCCTTGTCAGTAGGCTGACAAGTCAGTAAGCTGTTCAGTTGGCCTTCTCACGGATAGTGTTCCATAAACAGGGAAAAACACTCTGCCTTTGGAAATTAATTCCTATTGATTCTGATGTCTTCTTTGTTAATTTCATTCACAGCTAAGCCAAAAATTCTCACTTGACAACTCTGAGTTTAAGTGGAGTGGGAGTTACAAACATATGTAACTGACGTACCTTTTTTTGCCCTTGTTTATATTTTTATCAGCACTGATTTGCGGTGATGGTTATACTTCTGGCAGCCGCTTACTGGTAGCCTCCACTCCACCCCAACCCCCCAAATACACCCTGGCAATTGAACATCATCACACAGCATAATTCCCAGGTGACATGGGGGGGATGGCAGCTGTCAGATAGCTTGAGGCTGCAGTTTTCTCTACCCCTTCCCACAGAATGCCCCTTGGGAACAATGCTACCTGCTGAAATAACCGCATTCCTAGGGTTTATTTTAGGGGAGGGGAGGGGGGAATTGTAGTCCATAAAGAAACAAGTTGAAAAGACACAAGCTAAGTGCATTCCACTTCTACAAAGATAGATGATGAGGCATGAAATGAATTACTATTAGTGATTCTTCAGAAATATTGGAGAAAGAGAGGGAAGGGTCAAATGCTTTTGAAGAGGTGACCTTTGTTCTTTTGTCCATGAACTTTGTCCATAAAATGTTTATGGTTGGGGAGGAGGAGGAGGAGCCAACAGTGGACAAACAGACATGTCCCCAGGAGCTCCTGGGAGACAGTTTGTTTTCCCCCAAATACTGCAGGTCTGAAGATCTTTGTTAGGAGAGGCAAGATCCTCATCGGTGCAGGTATCTGGGAAACTGAAAGCCCGACCTGGGGTGTGTGTGCTTTCTTCTCAGAGAAATCTAACCATTTGTGACAGTATTGGGGGGGTGCAGTGATCTGCAATCAAGCTGCTGGCTCCGTGCTGAGATGCCATATGGAGGAAGGAAAAAAAGTGTGAAGTGTAAAGTTTAAGCTGGAAATTTAAGATAAGTAAGTGTTAATATTGTTCCCGGCTCTGATTGACTGATTTGGCTAAAAGCCCTGGAGACGTTAACGACTTTTTAAGGAGCTTGAAAGTGCTCTTTTTCTCTGTTGTGGAATAAATTGGTAGTGGATTATAATTACAACTATAACTTGGGTGTGAACTAAAATCCAGAATTAATCTTGGACATAATTGGATATAAATGCAATTCTCATTAGATTTGAAAGAGCTTTGTTTTCTCTGCACCAGAGACGGTGAGACTGCTTTCTTTCATTTTGTTTCTCTCTTCGTTAACTGCACTGGACTGTTATCTGCAAGTGGTATGTAAGGAATGCGGATGGCAGAGTATTAATGACATGGTGGAAGTAAGGAGAATAACACGTTGTGGACATCTAGTGGACTAGAGAGAAATTGCAAAATGGATTCTGTTCCAGAAATGTGGATACAGAAAATCTTGATTAATATGGAGAGATTGCTTGTTATGGAGCGACAACAGCTGAGTTGGTCCTCGCAGGTTCAAGCCAGTCTGGAGACTCTTCCCTAACAGATAGATGTGTGTAAGGAACAATTGGAAGATGTGAAGAAACAAAGCGGAAAGATAAGATGGACAGAGTAACAGGAGTGCAGAAATCACAAAATTTGTTGGAACAAGAAGGAGAAAATATATCCCAGTTAACTGGAAGAATGAACACACCTTATATAAGAAAGTGTGGATCTATCAGATTCTGTTATAGAAATAAATTATTAAAGATATTACAGGAGAAAAAATGGAAAGTAAGAGAGAAAAGGAACCCTGAGGAGTAATCTGAGGGTTAAAGAAAATTGGAGGATTTATTCCGCTAATAACAATGGCCCAAATTTATTTGAAGAAAAAAAAAAAGAATACGTATGAAATTGATAAATATGAATTAGATTGTATTAAAAAAATATGGCTGGAAACGTAAACGTGTAGAAGAATTGTTTTATATGTGGTTATTATGTCAAAGAAAAAAAGTGTAATTAGATTGGAGAATTAGATTGGAGTTGAAATAGCTGAGGTGATAATTTTGGTAATTAGATTATTTTGTTTTAATATTAATGAGCAATTGAAGTTAGTTTATGATTGGTAGAAAGTGAATATTTAGAAAATATAGTATAGGGCATTAGGGAAAATTTATTGTATATTATATAAATAAATGGCTAAATCAATAAGAGGTAGAAATAGATGAGTAAGTAGATTAGGAGATATAGTATGATTAATTAGTAATGGTATGGTATTTAGCACTCCTAAATGTATGTTATATGTTTGTATGTCTGTGTGTGTTAATAAAAAAAAAAATTGTTTATGGTTTTGGAAGAAGAATAACATTGCATTTCACTTTTGTACTCTTATCTTAAACATTCCCATGGGGAAGTGTCTTCATATATATTGATGCTTTGTACATATATTGACTGATGCACTCTGAGTTTGTGACAAGTGTATTTCTTTCAAGTTACCAAAGGGGTCCAGAAATGGGGCTGCTGGCAGAAGGCTAAGATACTTGATAGGAACTGGTGCTAGCCCCATGTGACAGTACCAGGGATGGTACTGACTCGAGCATGGCTTGACTCCACCCCCACAACTTGACCGCCCCCATGACTCGACTCGAAAAAAGAGTCATAATGGGCACTTTCCGAATCTCTGAGTCACCCTTTAGTGACTCTAATGGTTGGCAACCTTCAGTCTCGAAAGACTATGGTGTAAGCCTACAGCACCCGGTATTCCTAGGTGGTCTCCCATCCAAGTACTAACCAGGCCTGATCCTGCTTAGCAGCCAAGATCAGACAAGATCGGGCATGTGCAGAGTGACTCTAATAAACTCAAGCCAAGTCCTTTAAAAAGCCTGCCATGGTTAAAATAGGCTGCTGCCAGGGTGTGTGTGTGTGTGCGTGCGTGTGTGTGTTGGCCAGTTTCTCTCTGTGTTATCCAACAGGCAGAAAAAGATGCCATGCTCAGTAGTGAAGAACATGCAATTAACTTTTCTAATCAGCTGAGCTGGTGGCACACTTTTCAGACAGGCTGCTGATTTTAAAGTCTGTTCTCTGTGCCATGAGCACAGCTGATCAGAAAATGGAAGTTAAGTGTACTGTACTTTGGGCCATCTCAAAATGACATCTGAGGAGCGGGGACTGTAGCTGCATCTAGTTCTGCCTCATTTTGTATTGAACTATCAACATGCTGCAACCAAATTATGATAGATTGGTATTGGTTGAGGAAAGTTCTAAATATCTGGGACAGCAAGGTATAAGTGAACAGCACATGTATCTATTGCAACGTTTCTCAAACTATGGGTTCCAACCTGATTTCTGATGCATCATAGACAACTGTCTGGAACCACCAACACTTCCGGGTTTCTGAGCCTTTGCATTTTTTAAATGCAAAAAGTCAACTTCTGAAACATGTTCTTGATAACTAGCGTATTTTTATCAGCGACAGCACGACATGACTCAGCCTGGAGTGGGCCAAAGACCATGGGCCAAGGCTCTGCTCAGTGGACTTTGCCCACTCTGGGCAGAGTCACTTTGTGTTTTCTCTGGAGAAAACATGCCTGCCAGTGAGAACACACTCCAGACACACACTGCATTAAAACATGAAAAAGTTTGGCAATTTGGAAGTGTCACGTCATCACATCACCACCAACACTTCTGAGTTGCTGAGCTCTGCACTGAAGGTGGGTTATGGGTTGGAAAAGTTTGAGAACCACTTATATATTGCATTTTCTTGTGGGATCCCTGTTCGTAGGAAACAGGTGTTCCATGTCAGACAAAAGGGGGCAGGTTTGCTCACTGTCACAATACCGTCTCCAAATGCAGTTGTTCACTTCTCCCCATAGGAGAAAATAGCAGCTACTCATAGGGAAGAAAGATGCCATGTGGGTGGGGGATTAAATCTGCCCCTTATCCATCCTGAAAGACAAAGAGGTTTTGCCTGTCTCCAACAATCTGCCTCTTTGCAGCCTTTTTTAATGTGACCTCCAAAATTTCTTTGCTTCTGTAGAAAGTGAAATCCGCTGCTCAATTCCTGCCCCATCCATTTTTTTAGGTAGCTCTTCCTGAAGATGAGTTCCTTGTGTGATTATAGAATCATTGAGTTGGAAGGGACCTACAAAGTCATCTAGTCCAGTGTTTCTCAAACTGTACGTCGGGACCCACCAGGTGGGTCACGAGACAATTTCAGGTGGGTCCCATTAATTTCAATATTATTTTTAATATATTAGACTTGTTGCTCCCATGGTATTTGACTGCATTTGGGGAAAGTTACAGATCTGTACTTTGAACAGGCTATAATGTATTTGTTTTTAACAATAATAGTAAATGGGACTTACTCCTGGGTGAGTGTGGGTAGGATTGCAGCCTAGGATTGTTAAAAATTTCCCTGCTTGATGATGTCACTTCTGGTCACAACATCATTCTCACTCTAAAAAGTGGGCCCTGATGCTAAAAGGTTGCGAACCACTGATCTAGCCCAACCCCCTGCCTGTAGCAGGAAAATGTCCTAGACCACCTTATGAAGTCAGATCTTTGAGTATAACAGATCTATGGGAACTAGGTGAGATAAGCAAGCAATAACTTTTGTTGTAGCTCATTTTGTGTGATTAGAAATTAAACATATCCTGTTTTGCTGAGAGATTTGCTGAGATAGGGTTTGTTTTTTGATTTTTTTTGGTGAACTGACTGCTAGTGTCTAATTGAGAATTTAGTGCTCTTCCTTTTCTCTTCTGTTGTATTGATTTTTAATACTATTGATCTTTCTCAAACTAGTACCAGAGCATTTCAGACGGGAAAAGTGTGAAGAGCTTTGGGCAGCTAGTGCTAAATGTTCAGCCAAAAATGAGATCATATGAGAAATGGCTTTTAAAAATGCATTTCATTTTCCTTTCCCTTTAAATACATTCCAGGGTATCATGTTTTTTGTTTTTTTTAAGCAGGATTTTAGATCTTAAAAGTTTCTTGAGTGTTTTCCCAGTACTTTGAGACTGGCATTTGTTTTTTGTATGCATTATATGTCTCTGCAGTGGCATCACTGCAGGGGGGGTGCAGGGGGGAGGGTACAGGCTGCACCAGGTGACGTGCATGGGGTGGGGTGACACCACCACTGGCTAAAAATTTTTAAATCTTGGAATTTTTGAATAATACCATCATGTTATATATCATTTGATGTGTAATTTCATGCAGAATGCAATGAAATAAACTGTGTTTAAATATCTATATTCTATAAAAAGTTATATCTAAAAAAACAGCAGGGGAGGAGCAATGGTGCATCACCACACCCACTGCCCAGGGTGTTGCCCCACCTACTGCATGGGAGGAGGTCCATCATGGGGGGGGGGGAGTGATATGCTGGCCTCCTGCGCTAGGTGACACAAGTCCTAGTGACACCACTGTGTATCTGTGTGTACTTGTATGACAAATCTCAAAGCAATTTCGGAAAGGGTGGAGAGGTTGTCATTCAATGCCTGCTTCTTCTGTCTCCTTTGGGTTTCTCAGCCACACCCTTTCTGGTGTAGAAAATCACTCTATCCTTTGTATGGTTCAAAACGATCATGGCAATGCATACATGCTTTGTAGCCAACTTCCAGCTCTCATGATGCCTCTGGACCTGCTTGATGCTGTCCACTCAACAGGTGCCCTGACAACCATGTTGACATCTGGCCTTTATCCTCTATCTGATGGTATTCCTTCCTTTGGAGCCTAGTCATCTCTTTGTGGGTCATCTCAGGGATCCGTTTTTCCCCAAATGCAAGTTGTTGTGCTATCCCAGTCTGGACTAGGCTAGGTTATGGAGATACTGACTTGGAAGTAAGTTCCATTGAACTAAATGGGACTTGAGTAGACACACAGAGGATTGCTTGGTAACAGAACTGCTCCTGAAACCACCCATTACCCTAGACAAGGTAGTTCCTCAATAAGATGTCTCAAGATTATTCCATTAGTAACAATATGTGGGATCCCATTAATTCATCTGTCGAAGATGCATTTTTAAAAAATGAGCATGATCAGTGGCATAAACTTCAAGACGTGCGTAATAATCCAAGCAGGGCCAGTGTTTAGTAGCAAGCAACAAGATAAAACAAGACTGAGCTCCCTACCCTGAGTGGTTAATACAGGCTATAAAGGAACAAAGATTTTCATAGCTAACCCCATAAATGCTCCATTACTTGGATACCACAGGTAATGTTTGCAACGGATCCTATTAAAAAGAATTTTTTCTCCTCCTCCCACAAAATAGTGAATCCTCTGAGGCCTGATTGATGATGTCTTCACATGTTACAATCTGGGGGGAGGGAATGCAGAAGCACTTCCTTGAAGAAGAAGAAATGCTGGAGCCTCATTTTGTTGAGTGTTGTGAGTGATAACTTCAAGTGCGTGAAGGTTCTGCATGTACATATGGCAGGAATTTCAACTTTGATCTTTCCACCCCAAGTAAAACATGCTAAGCCAGTGATTTTCAATGTTTCAACCGCCGTGACTCACTCAATTGGCCATGGCAGCTTTATCAAGTCCCAAAATGCCTTACAGCTTCTTACAGGTAGAAGAACTCTGGGACAGAATTCTTTGCAACATCCAGCTAGCACTGGCACACCACCCACTAAAATTGGGTCATGAATGACTGGTGGGTTGTGACCCACAGTATGAGAACTGCTGCGCTAAGCCCAACACCACAGTGGCTGCTGGTGACACAGTGTTTGTCTTCCCACCCCCATTTTATTGCTTGCCTCTCCACCAGTACCCACCAACCTTTTATAGTTGCTTTTTGGGGGTAATATAGACAAAGCTCTCCTGTATAGAAAGCTTCCATTCTGAACATCTGCTAGGATTAAATAAAAGTCACATGAACAAGGAAAAAATGTGACAGATAACTCGGTAAGATTAATTATTCTAACCTGTGCAAGAACAGGCAGACTGACTGGAGGTGGCTTGATGGCAACTTGGGGTATATTTTCCCCCTTACCCTGTGTCATGCCCCAGCCACCCCTATGAGCTGACTCGGAGCTGCACCAGCAAATTTGCTGGCACAAATCTGAACAGCCTATGTAAGTTTGCTCAGGCCAGGGATGGGGATAGGATGTGGTGTGGGTTGCCAAAGCCAGTCCCAGCACTTTCCCGTGCCCAATCCACCCTTCCCCCACCCAAAATGCCCCCTCTCCACCTCTATAATGCCCCATGCTACTCACTCCCACCGCCTGTGCCAGCCTGCCCAAGCCGGCACAAACTTGCCCTCGTTGGCAAGTATGGAGGCTGAATCTAGTCTGCAGGAGCCAGCATGGGCCTCCACGCTGGCCTACCCAGCACTCAAGTAGCCATGAATGTGCTTTAGAGCACATTTGCAACACTCTTGGGCCAACGAAGTGGGGGGGGCGGAGCCTGCGCTGACACAGAGTGCAGTCAGGTTTGTGCTCTAAAAGAGTCATTATTTCCTTTTTCTTTGTCTCTTCTGTGCTTGTCTCACATATGCTCAATTCTTCACTTTTGAAAATGGCTATAGCCATTGTAGATACAGAACATTAGTTGAACCGATAAAATGGAACTAAATAAGAATTAGTAAATTGCTGTAAAATGGATAAAATTTGCTTAATTAATCTACAAAGTTTTAATTAACCTCTCCAGTGGCCCAATTAAGGAAGAAGAGATCTTTCTGAAGATATTTTGAACATGGAACTGAAATTATTTCTGATTGCACCATCAGTTTTTTTTTTAGCCACTGAGCAATTAGTTTTATTCCTAATTTAACAAGTTTAATTAGAAACAAATATGGGAAGAAAGAATAATCAAAATATTGTGAAAGCAATTCTGAGTAGATGGAAATATGCACAAATGACTCCAGCTGGTTGGGAATTTTGCTATACAAGACTGCATTACAGGGAGTGAAAAGGGGGGGAGGCCTTTTTCGTAGCCATCTGATATTCCTAATGAAATGATCATTTGTAGATTTTTAGAACTCAATCCTTTGCATGTTTACTTGGAAGTAAGTCTCACTGAGCTGAGTGGGAAATGGGTGAAGAAAGGATTGAAACTTGAGAGACAGTATTCATCAGACCTTAGAAGATATACTGAAAGTGTGGTGTAATGCCACAACTATCCTGCAGTTCTGGCAGATGCATTCAATAATTAACCTAAGCTAAAGTGTGTGGTCAAGGGTGTAGTCAAGGTGTAGAAACAAGGGTGTAGTCAAGGTGGAGGAGAGTCCTGGAACTTCTCATGCAGCAGCAGTGATGACGTCATCAGCAAAAACACTCAAGTGCTGCCTTTGAAACTTTTTTCCAAAGGTCCTCAGTTGAGAAGACACATCAGACCCCACAGGAGGAAAACTGAAATGCTTAAGTCAGTCTTTAAATGTATAAATCAATGGGTATGCCATTATCTTTTCCAAAAGCAACTTGTATGTAGCTCATGCTGTACATGCATGTACGTAGCTCATGAGAGTCAGGATGGTGTAGTGCAGCGGTTGTCAAACTGGGGTGTCATGATGCCCCATGACAAAGCTGGTCTTTGCCCCTTTTAGGGGTGGGGAGTGGGAATATAGCCATGTGATCCCCAAGATTGTGCCACTGCAAGGGGCGTCAGGGACTTTATTTTACAGTATCAGCAGCAGCCTCCCAGGGTGCGGGAGCCCCATGGAAGCCTCTGCAGGGCTCCCCAAGCCTTGGAAAATCTAAAAATAAATTTTGTGACCCATTTCTGATTTCAAAAACCTCCAGGAGGCTGCTGCTGATATCGGTGAGTAAAAAAAAGCCCCTGTTGCCCCTCGCCCCTGGGGATCACATCACTGCATCCCTACCTGCAAAGGCATACTGTGGTTCCCAAATTCCCTGACAGTTTGGGAACTGCTGCGTAGTGGTTTGGTAGTTAGACCTGGAAGATCCAGGTTCAAATCGAGCCACAAAGCATCCTGGGTGAATTTGGGCCACTCACTGACTCCCAGTCTAACCTACCTCACAGGATTGTTGTGAGGATAAAAGGAGTGAAGGAACCCAGTACTCCACTGTGAGCTCCTTAGAGGAAATGTGGTATAAAAATGTGAAAAATAAAGTTACATTTAGAACCCAATATTATCCATTCCTCCCTTGCTGGTGTAGCGGCCTGCAGGGAGAGGGCAGTTGCAGAGGTCTCCTCTGGGTAAGGGAACATTCATTCCCTTACCTGGGGATAAGCCTCCATGGCGTGGGAGGGTTCTACTAAGAGCCCAATCCTGGGCTTGGTACCGTGGCTTTGTGCCACTGCACACTGGTACATACCGCCGGGCTACTGCCCGTGCTAGCCCAGCGCTGGTTTAAAAATCTTTAAATATTTTAAACTTTTTAAACTAAGTTTAAAAATATTTTTATTCATTTGTTTTTGAATTATTGAAACTTACTGCAAGAGTTTGGAATGAAAAGTTTTTAAAAATCATTTCTTTTGATGTTCAAACTTACCTTATCTCTCCCCCCTCAAAGAATGTAGAAACCACTTCTTTTGGGTGGTCCTGTTATGCATATAAACCGATAACCATTCAAAGATCAACGATGTTCAGATATTACAAGGTGTGGCTGAAAACTGTTTTTTGTTTTTTTTTTGGGTTTTTGTGTGTGCAGATTTTGGTGTTTTCCGAAGTTCGAAGTGCAGGAAGCAGTGTTATGTTTTTATTCCAAGAGTGCATTTTTGTTAATTATAATTGTTTTAAAAAGAATACTTGGTACGTGATATGGGTGGTAATGGTATAGTGTCAGCAGATGCAGCCACATGCATATAGAGATGTTAGAGAATTGGGGGGGGGGGGGTTTGAGATTTTGCAGATTTGGGTTTATTTTTGTTTTTTTACAAAAATGAAAAGTGCAGAAAGTGGTGTTATCTGTTTTTATTTTGTTATCACTGAAAAACCCACCTCTCTGTATTACTGTGGGGTGGGGTGATGTGGCATGGGAATGGCTAGCAAGAAAATATATGAATATGATGGTGATGCACTGAAGATTTTTTTCCCCTTGGAGTACTGAACAAAAAACCTCTTTTCCGCACATGTCCACGGTCCACATTGCCAGTAAATGTCTCACCCCCTGCCTCAGCGTCAACCCAGAAATCTCTGATTTATCTCTGATTTATATACTTCTTTTGACGATACATCGTAAATTTTAATTACAGTACAAATCATATGGCCATGCAGCAGTAAACAAAAGTAATTTGTGTTCCTTCTACACTTATCATTCATGGACTAATTAGTTTCTCTTTGAGAGTCCAAGTGACTCTTATACAAAAGCGAAAGCTCCTGAGGATATAAAGGTTAATTTTGAAAGTTATTACAAATATTCTGCTCGCATTATAATTAATAGTTATACTTAAAACACAGCAGTTGTCGGCAGCCCAGACAAGTTGACTGTTAATTAGCCCATAATATTGGTAGGGTTTGGATGCTTTAACTTTTCACTGTTCAGTCTCTGAAGCTGAGAAGCTGAATAATGCCTGGTTTTAAGCCGTTGCATTGATAAAAGGGTAAACCACTTGAAATCTAAAAGCAATTGATTCATAATATCTCCTTAGCTTCAATCACAGTTAGTGTTTTCCCTCTAGTTTAAGGGAAGGGAAGGATAACTCTGAGCCAGTAGATTTCCACATGGATGTAAGGCAGAGAAGAATTTCTCCCAGGATTTGATTCATATGTCACTGAAATGCAGCTGGCTCTGGGCTGATAGTGTGGCAGCTGTTGAACAGGAGCAGAGAGGATTAGATGTAAAGTGCAAACATAAGGTGATGGTAAAATATCCAGTGCAGTGATAACACAATATTTAGGACAGAAAAGGAACCGTTTTGAAAACATTGAGTGAAGTGCTAGAGAGGGTGGAATTTAAAAACATAAGAACAGCCCCACTGGATCAGGCCATAGGCCCATCTAGTCCAGCTTCCTGTATCTCACAGCGGCCCACCAAATGCCCCAGGGAGCACACCAGATTACAAGAGACCTGCATCCTGGTGCCCTCCCTTGCATCTGGCATTCTGACATAGCCCATTTCTATAATCAGAAGGTTGCACACATAATAATAATAATAATAATAATAATAATAATAATAAACTTTATTTATATCCCGCCCTTCTCCCCAAAGAGATCCAGGGCGGCTCACAACATATTAAAAACAGATTAAAAACATAATTTAACCACAAATAAAAACATATTAAAAACACATTAACATATACCCATAAAAACCATAGTCAGATAAAAAGTCAGATAAAAGGAGCAAAACGTAGCAAATCAGAGGAATCAGGCCTGTAAAAATACTAAAAGATACACATATCATGGCTTGTAACCCATAATGGATTTTTCCTCCAGAAACTTGTCCAATTCCCTTTTAAAGGCATCCAGGCCAGGTGCCGTCACCACATTCTGCGTCAAGGAGTTCCACAGACTGACCACACGCTGAGTAAAGAAATATTTTCTTTTGTCTGTCCTAACTCTCCCAACACTCAATTTTAGTGGATGTCCCCTGGTTCTGGTGTTATGTGAGAGTGTAAAAAGCATCTCTCTATCCACTTTATCCTTCCCATGCATAAATTTGTATGTCTCGATCATGTACCCCCTCAGACGCCTCTTTTCTAGGCTGAAGAGGCCCAAATGCCATAGCCTTTCCTCATAAGGAAGGTGCCTCAGCCCAGTAATCATCTTAGTCGCTCTCTTTTGCACCTTTTCCATTTCCACTATGTCCTTTTTGAGATGTGGCGACCAGAACTGGACACAATACGTCAGGTGTGGCCTTACCATTGTTTTGTACAATGGCATTATAATATTAGCCGTTTTGTTCTCAATACCTTTTCTAATGATCCCAAGCATAGAATTGGCCTTCTTTACTGCCGCTGCACACTGGGTCGACACTTTCATCGACCTGTCCACCACCACCCCAAGATCTCTCTCCTGATCTGTCACAGACAGCTCAGAACCCATCAGCCTATATCTAAAGTTTTGATTTTTTGCCCCAATGTGCATAACTTTACACTTACGTAGGAGAGATCCTTCTGGAGCTCCTCACAATCACTTCTGGTCTTCACTACTCGGAAAAATTTGGTGTCATCTGCAAACTTAGCCACCTCACTGCTTACCCCTGTCTCCAGGTCATTTATGAAGAGGTTGAAAAGCACTGGCCTCAGGACAGATTCTTGGGGCACACCGCTTTTCACCTCTCTCCATGGTGAAAATTGCCCATTGACACCCACTCTCTGTTTTCTGATCTTCAACCAGTTCTCATCCATGAGAGGACCTGCCCTCTAATTCCCTGACTGTGGAGTTTTTTCAGTAGTCTTTGGTGAGGGACCGTGTAGAACACCTTTTGAAAGTCCAGATATATAATGTCCACGGGTTCTTTTTAATATATTAGACTTGATGCACCCATGGAATGTGACTGCATTTGGGGAAATGTTACAGACCTGCACTTTTAACAAGCTACTACGTATATGTTTTTAACAATGATAGTCATTGGAACTTACTGCTGGGTAATTGTGGCTAGAATTTCAGCCTAGGATAGTTAAAAAATTCCTGCTTGATGATGTCACTTCCAGTCATGACATCACTTCCAGTGGGTCCTGACAGATTCTCATTCTAAAAAGTGGGTCCCGGTGCTAAATGTGTGAGAACCACTGCTATATATACTTTTCTGAGCCCAACCTTGAGCTTGTCTATGTAGGTGGTAGGAGCATACCGCTGGCATGGGTGTTGCAAACTTGCCATAAGGCACACCTGTGGCACCTTCCATTGAGTCAATGCAGGTGACAGACCAGCGCCAGCTGCACGCTGCCTGGACCAAGGGAAGAGCTCTGGGAAGTGGTAAGGTTTGTCAGGGTGGGGGGGAGGAGTTATGGGGCAGGAAGAGAGTGGGGGCGGGTGGGGAGGGGGGAAAAACTGGGGAGGGAGGGGCTGGGATTGGAGGAGCTCTGCTCCACTAGATCCAGAAGCTTCTGTCAGGCCAGAAGGCCCGACATGGAACACTGCACTGGCAAAATAGCTGGTGTAGACTTGAGAAGCCCCATTGCAGGGCTTGGGGCTTTCCCCAGGAGAGGACGAAAGTCCCCTTCCCCCAAGGAGACCTCCAGCTCTTCCCGGCACCCGCTCGATACAGTGGTATCCATTTCGGTGCCGCTGCTCCAGCAGGCCCCAAAAAGCTTAGGACTTAGCTGCAAGTCCCGTTGAACACAGTAGGACTTACTTCAGAGTAGACATGCACAGAATTGTGCTGTTAGGACAATCAATTCTTGGTATCTGAGGTGGTTAGGTTCCTGGAAAACCCAATGGATACCAAATCAATAGATACTGAATCATTGATCCTATGGATTACGAACTGGTCAGGAATACCAGCCGCAAATAGCTTCAGAGTGATTGCAGGCTGCCTGCCTGCATGCTGTGTTCCTCTTGTAGCATCCGTATAAGGAAAAAAAAACATAACTGCTTGAAATGGCTGGTAATGGGTGCGGGGGTTGGGGGGCTATGGAGCATTGCAGCTATAAGGTTCCCCCTATCTGCGGTTTCCGTATCCACAGGGGGTGCCTGGAACAGATCCCCCTGTGGATACGAGGGGGGATGCCTGTATATCCCTGACTTCAACAAAGCACTCATCAGGGTATTCATACGAGGCTAACATGAATGATACTATAACATTTGTGTGGCAGAATTCCATTCTGATTGAAAACAAATCTATTTGAAAAGTTAATGATTTTTTAAGGTCAAACAGAAAGCTGAAATGCAAGACACAATATTTTAAAGTTCAAGAACAGTCACAAACCATTTGTTAACCGAAAAGGAAAGCTTGAGACATTTTCTTTACTTGGTTCTAAAACCTTTTAACATTTATTCCTCTTTTCAAATGAATTAGGAAGACTCAAGGATTGTCAGAACACTTTTATATGACCAGCAGCACAATCCTAAGCATGTCTACTCAAATAAAAGTCCCACTGTGTTCAGTGAGGCTTGCTCCCTAGAAAGTGTGTGTAGGATTGCTGCCTAGGGGCCCAAACCTATCCGATTTCCCAGTGCCAGTGCAGCTGTGCCAATGGGGCATGCACTGTATCTTGTGGTGGGACAACAGTCACAGAGGACTCTTTAAGATATGGGAACATTTGTTCCTTTATCTTGGGGCTGCATTGTGACTGCACTGGTGCTGGCAAATTGGATAGGATTGGGTCCTAGGTCAACTACGAACACCTACTCAGATTAATATATGTGCTTGTCAATAACTTTAGAGGTAATTTTAAAATGGAAACTATTGTACTTTGCTTTCTTTCTTCTTACTAAAAGAATAGTTGATTATAAATTAATGCTATTCAACTGATTATTTATAGAGAATAAAAGACAAATTATGGTGTTTTGAATCAGGCTGTCCAAAATGAAGCAGTTTTTTTAAAAAAAATTCTCTGGCACAGCCAGCTTTAGACTTAACATGCACTTAAAATGCCCAACACTTTCTAACTTCCAGTCACTTCCTTGTTGCTGTTAACCAGTGGCACTGCTAAGGGGCGTGCAGGGTGTGTGGACCATACCGGGTGATGCACTCTGATGTGTCTGTGACGCCACTACTGCCAACATTTCAAAAATCTTAGTATTTTGAATAATGCAACCATGTTGCATATCATTCAAAGAGTAATTTAATGCCAAATGCAATGAAAGAAACCATGTTGAAATATCTGTATTCTATCAAAAATTATAGCCAATTAACCAGAAAAGGAAAACGCAACTACCTTATCTAACAGTGGATTTTCTTAACTTAGCGTTTCTCAAAATTTTAGGGAGATTTACTGCCTAAGCAAGTGTTTGTGGGGGAGGGGTGCCAGGATCACGTCACTAAGGGGGGCAAGGGGGTGCTTGTACTTACAGATGTCCAGCGCCAGCAGCAGGAAGTGCGGGGAGCCCCATGTAGCCCTCCACAGGGTTCCCCAATGCTTAGAATGTTGTAGAAATGGTGAGAGTCAGTGAAAGAGGCAGAATAATAATAATAATAATAATAAATATGGAGGAGGAGTACATATCCATGCTCAGTCTGTGGCAGACTGGCACAGTGCTGGAGTATTGCAATACCTAGAATGGAGAAATAACTGAAATGCCACAAAATAATACAATTGAAACAATGTTTTTGCTTCATTGGCAGGAGGTGACACTTGACATAAAATAAATCACCCAAGATACTTTTCCTTAGACCTGTACTTACTAGCAAGGAATATTTTGCCAAATCTGTCAAGGTATCTCACAGCCCAATCTTGAGCTTCCTGGCACCCGCTGAAAGAGGGGCACCAAAGTAGGCACTGGGAAGCAGCTGGACTTTCGTCTCCTTCCCCTGGGGAAAGCTCCAAGCCCTGCAATGGGGCTTCTCAAGTGTGCGCCGGCTA
Organism: Tiliqua scincoides; assembly: GCF_035046505.1. Taxonomy (NCBI): domain Eukaryota; kingdom Metazoa; phylum Chordata; class Lepidosauria; order Squamata; family Scincidae; genus Tiliqua; species Tiliqua scincoides. The sequence continues at coordinate 21,159,594 of NC_089827.1, read as the reverse complement.
GTTTGCAAGCACAGACATTCAAAGGCTGAGTGTCGGACCGGAAAGTGTGACATTGAGTTCAGGATCCAGTGGAGCTCTCTCTCCTCCTGCCTCAGTTTCCCCACCCTCATTCTGCCCTCCCCCACCCTCCAGAGGCCCCACCACCACCCAGCGGTTGAACGTACCCCTAGTGGTGGTGCATCCTCTTCCTGCTGGTGCTGGGCCCTTCACCTGACTGGCGCGGGCCCAGCACCGGTGCTGCTTACTCACCAGGTGCCATAAACATGCCAAATGGCACGTTTAAGGCACCCAGCACCAGCATAAGGGCTCAGCTCTGGCACTGGACCTCTTTAAGATTGGGCCCTCAGACAGTGAAGCAAATAAATGCCCAGAAATAAAATTTAATTTTGTGCGGTACGCAGGACCTGGTTAGAGATGTAAACGTTACTGAGCCATTGGGGAACAGTGATCATGCTGCGATCCGTTTTGACGTGCACATTGGGGGAAGAATACCAGGCAAATCTCTAACAAAAACCCTTGACTTCCGATGGGCGGACTTCCCTCAAATGAGGAGGCTGGTTAGAAGGAGGTTGAAAGGGAGGGTAAAAAGAGTCCAGTCTCTCCAGAGTGCATGGAGGCTGCTTAAAACAACAGTAATAGAGGCCCAGCAGAGGTGTATACCGCAAAGAAAGAAGGGTTCCACTAAATCCAGGAGAGTGCCCGCATGGCTAACCAGCCAAGTTAGAGAGGCTGTGAAGGGCAAGGAAGCTTCCTTCCGTAAATGGAAGTCTTGCCCTAATGAAGAGAATAAAAAGGAACATAAACTGTGGCAAAAGAAATGTAAGAAGGTGATAGGGGAGGCCAAGCGAGACTATGGGGAACGCATGGCCAGCAACATTAAGGGGAATAATAAAAGCTTCTTCAAATATGTTAGAAGCAGGAAACCCGCCAGAGAAGCGGTTGGCCCTCTGGATGGTGAGGGAGGGAAAGGGGAGATAAAAGGAGACTTAGAGATGGCAGAGAAATTAAATGAGTTCTTTGCATCTGTCTTCACGGCAGAAGACCTCGGGCAGATACCGCTGCCCGAACGGCCCCTCCTAACCGAGGAGTTAAGTCAGATAGAGGTTAAAAGAGAAGATGTTTCAGACCTCATTGATAAATTAAAGATCAATAAGTCACCGGGCCCTGATGGCATCCACCCAAGGGTTATTAAGGAATTGAAGAATGAAGTTGCAGATCTCTTGACTAAGGTATGCAACTTGTCCCTCAAAACGGCCACGGTGCCAGAAGATTGGAGGATAGCAAATGTCACGCCTATTTTTAAAAAGGGAAAGAGGGGGGACCTGGGAAACTATAGGCCGGTCAGCCTAACATCCATACCGGGTAAGATGGTGGAATGCCTCATCAAACATAGGATCTCAAAACACATAGACGAACAGGCCTTGCTGAGGGAGAGTCAGCATGGCTTCTGTAAGGGTAAGTCTTGCCTCACAAACCTTATAGAATTCTTTGAAAAGGTCAATAGGCATGTGGATTTGGGAGAACCCGTGGACATTATATATCTGGACTTTCAGAAGGCGTTTGACATGGTCCCTCACCAAAGGCTACTGAAAAAACTCCACAGTCAGGGAATTAGAGGACAGGTCCTCTCGTGGATTGAGAACTGGTTGGAGGCCAGGAAGCAGAGAGTGGGTGTCAATGGGCAATTTTCACAATGGAGAGAGGTGAAAAGCGGTGTGCCCCAAGGATCTGTCCTGGGACCGGTGCTTTTCAACCTCTTCATAAATGACCTGGAGACAGGGTTGAGCAGTGAGGTGGCTAAGTTTGCAGACGACACCAAACTTTTCCGAGTGGTAAAGACCAGAAGTGATTGTGAGGAGCTCCAGAAGGATCTCTCCAGACTGGCAGAATGGGCAGCAAAATGGCAGATGCGCTTCAATGTCAGTAAGTGTAAAGTCATGCACATTGGGGCAAAAAATCAAAACTTTAGATATAGGCTGATGGGTTCTGAGCTGTCTGTGACAGATCAGGAGAGAGATCTTGGGGTGGTGGTGGACAGGTCGATGAAAGTGTCGACACAATGTGCGGCGGCAGTGAAGAAGGCCAATTCTATGCTTGGGATCATTAGGAAGGGTATTGAGAACAAAACGGCTAGTATTATAATGCCGTTGTACAAATCGATGGTAAGGCCACACCTGGAGTATTGTGTCCAGTTCTGGTCGCCGCATCTCAAAAAAGACATAGTGGAAATGGAAAAGGTGCAAAAGAGAGCGACTAAGTTGATTACGGGGTTGGGGCACCTTCCTTATGAGGAAAGCCTACGGCGTTTGGGCCTCTTCAGCCTAGAAAAGAGACGCTTGAGGGGGGACATGATTGAGACATACAGAATTATGCAGGGAATGGACAGAGTGGATAGGGAGATGCTCTTTACACTCTCACATAATACCAGAACCAGGGGACATCCACTAAAATTGAGTGTTGGGCGGGTTAGGACAGACAAAAGAAAATATTTCTTTACTCAGCGCGTGGTCAGTCTGTGGAACTCCTTGCCACAGGATGTGGTGCTGGCGTCTAGCCTTGACGCCTTTAAAAGGGGATTGGACGAGTTTCTGGAGGAAAAATCCATTATGGGGTACAAGCCATGATGTGTATGCGCAACCTCCTGATTTTAGGAATGGGTTAAGTCAGAATGCCAGATGTAGGGGAGAGCACCAGGACGAGGTCTCTTGTTATCTGGTGTGCTCCCTGGGGCATTTGGTGGGCCGCTGTGAGATACAGGAAGCTGGACTAGATGGGCCTATGGCCTGATCCAGTGGGGCTGTTCTTATGTTCTTATGTTCTTATTTTCTTATGTTAAAATATAAAGATAAGACAGCTCCCAAAAGCACAACAGAAGGTAAAAAGAATACATGACACCTACCTGCCTGAATTACCAAGAACATTAATTTTTAGTTTTCAGATTTTTAGAGCTGATTAAGGAGATCACTTTAGCTGGGGCTTCTTTCTCTTTCTGAAAATGGTGTCTTGAACTGAGTAGAAGGTTTTGATGATACAGGAGAGATGGCATCCCATGTGGATTTGGGAGCAACTGTGTGATAAATGCCTCATACCAAGTATCAATATAAAAGGAGAATAAACCACTATGAAGGTATGCCCAAAAGTGTGGGTCTCCTAGCCACACGCATTTGTCTACTGGGGAGAGATGTGAAAAGTTGCTGCAGGCATTTTGTATACAAAGAAGTGTATTCAGTGGGAAAAAATAGATGTTTTTCAGTAAATTTTGCACTAGACAAAAATCTTATTTTGAACAGTTCTGAGGTTTGAGTCCAACAGCTTGCAGCCCACTAAAAGATTCCTCTGTTGATCTGAATTTGCTAGGGAAAAGAGCAAACACAGAACATATGCTAATGACCGTATGTACTGTGCATTTTACCACAGTTCATCATAATTCTCAAGAAACCAAACTATTACATGTGCTAAAAATAATGTGCACCAGCTGTGTTCCTTCTGGGATACAAAATATCATTGCTTAATTGGGTAAGCTCTTCTAATATCTTTACCACGGTGTGCAAAAGAAGCTCTTTGTAATTATCACCAGCTCCTCCACTTAACCTAGGATTTTATTTTCTCCAATATTAATTTATTTCCTTATCTTTCCTGCCCTCTCTGCTTAGTTATCTTGTTCCAAAATTGGCTTCATGGTTGTTGTTGTTGTTTTTTTGCCTCTGGGGAATAATAGTTTCATATTATTGACAAAAAAAAGTGTAAATGAGGTGTTTTTATTATTGTCGTTTTTGTCCTCCTAAATGTTTGCTATTTTTTTCCCCCAGATTTATTGCTGAATACATGCACACTTGTAAATACCTGAATTTGCATTTGGCCTTGAGGTCAGTTTTAGTGAAAATGTTGAAAAATAAAATGCGTTTAGGATACATAGCCCAATCCTGACTAAATTCTCCCTTGTTGATGCAGTAGCACTGATGTGGGCTCTGCTGCATCCAATAGAAGAATTTCAGGCAAGGGCAAGCTCCTCCAACAGTCCTTGGGTAAGCGCCAGTAGCCACAGTGGATCGACTCAGACCTGTGCGAACCTGAACTTGTACTCGAACTGGCGCAAGTCCATGTTGATCTGTGTTGGTGGACCATGCCCGGAAAGAGGTATAGTATACAGCATGCACTGGTGCCACCAATTCCACCCCCTCCTGGGTTAGAGGGGCAGATCAGACTTAGGAGGGGGCGGGACTGGCAGTACTAGCAAATGCCATATCCCACTCCCCCTTCCCAGGCCTGATCTGCCAACGTGGATCGACTTGGACGTGCACCAATGATATCACTGGCACAAGTCCGAATTGACCCATAGCAGCAGCTGGGTCTTTCCCCAGGAATAGGACAAAAGGAAACTTTCCACCTGCTAAATTCCTCTGTGTGATGCAGCATAGCCCTTGCTGGTGCCTTTTACATAGATGCAGGGTAGGTTAGGTTGTTTATTTTTATTTATTTTCACATTTTTTATACCACACTTCCTCCAAGGAGCTCAGAGCATTGTACATAGTTCCTCCCCTTATTTTGCCCTCAAAACAATCATGTGATGTAGGTTAGGCTGAGAGATAGTGTGGCCTAAAGTCACCCAGGAAGTTTCACAGTTGAGCGGGAATTTGAACCTGAAGCTTCCAGGTTCTTCCAAGTCTAACTCCTGAACCATTGCACCATCCTGGCTCTCATGTCTTAGTTGCCCATGTCTTCTTTTGTGATTGTGAGCCCTTCTGAGACAGAGAAGTATCATCTCATTCCTTTTGCTATGTAAACCACATGGAGAATTTTTTGTTGAGTAGAATAAGTACCCTAAATGAGTTTTGCTTGAACTTTTTAAATCCACAGTTTAGTCAGAGAGACAACATTCTGGTCAAGCTTATGAGCATTTGGAATTGAGCATTAGCACCACATCTTTGGTAAACATACTTGATATAATATACCATATGTTACTTGTGATTGACATAGTAGCATTAATATAATAATACCAGTCCTTTTAACATCACTTAAGTAGCACTTAGCAACACCTCACTAAACACTAACAATTTGTCCTTATTTTCTTCTGAGATTGTTAAAACAAATATCTGAACTTGTAGGAATAATATGGAGGAGCAACCAATGTAGCTGATAAGTGAAAGTATGGAGCTCCGAGGAGTTGCTGTCTCTGCTGGCCAGGAGAGGCCAAGGGAGTCATAACCCAGTCCTGTACTTGGTGTCACCACTGGGTGCAGTGGTGCCCCAGAATAAGAGTATGTTAGGAAGCAATACTCATGTGGGTTTCCTTATCCTGTGTGTTTTGTGCCATGTAATATCCAAGGCCATTTCTTTGCCAATCCCTCCTCCATGTGAATTTTTCCACATGGGTTTTTGAATGTGTGGTTGCAAAACTCATGGGAATCTCAATTATCCATGAGTTTGGTAGGTGAGATGCTGTATTAGACCATTCTCCTGGCCAGCCTTTCTTCACCGCAGCCCTTATTCATCAAAGCCCTTACACTGGTCTTGGCTTTAAAAGGCAGCCACCAGCATTTGTGTAAATAGCTGTTGCTTGTATGGTGCGGTCACCACACCATTTCAGGCTGTTTTGGAAACTGTTTACTGCTACTGTTTCTTGACGGTTAATTTTGTAATTACCAAAGCACAATCATGTTTGTTGAGAACAACCCCTTGTCCTTTTTTGAACCACCAGTTCCTGGGCACTGAAGTAGATACAGAAGTAGCCCCTGGTCCTTTTGGCAACCTCCTCATGCGCTCTGTTTTAAGAGTGCAGTTTGAATGGGGTGGTGGTGCATAAATTAAGCAACTGCAGGAATGCTCTGGGAGGGAGGAGAGGAGATGGTTCAACCAACTTCACATCAGTTTCCAGGGAGAACATCATTCATCCAGGTGATCAGTATTTGTCCAATGAAGTTTTTTTTTGGAGATTTACCTTTGTAAATCAGTGGAGAAGTACTTTTGACTGATCATTTACAGCATTCTTGAATGCGTGGTCAAGGGATTTGTACAATAACTGATTTTCTTAGGCCTCCAAACAAAACAATAACCAAAATTAGAAAAAAAAAGCCTTGTACACACACAAACACTACAGCAGTCACCAGACCAGGAGCTGAGCTACCCAACAGTGGTTGGTGATCCTGGAGGGTAAGCAAGTGGAGTTGCGCAATTCCCATAGTTTTTCATACATCCAGGTGACTGGGTCACAATTGTCAAGGTACATCATCAGTTTTTTGACAATTGACAAGGCACACCGCACTGCCGGTGTGGGACTCATATACCCCAATGGCCCTACTAATAAATTACCCTCCCCAAACTCCTGAGGCACACCAATGTACTGTGGCACACCGGTTGATAATCACTGCTTTAAGATGAGCAAATCTATGTTGAATGGCGCACAGAGAAAGATATGCCTAGGAAAAGGCAGTCCTTAAGGTCTTCCAAATTGTAAGGCGAATCTTACCATGTATTGGGTACAAATTTGTGGCAAGAATGTCTGTCTGGGATCATAGAGAGAATGTTGCATCAGGCACTGTGATTATAACCTTTGTAAGGAAAAGAATATCCATTGTGGTTAGGATAGGATAGAGTGGATAGAGAGATGCTCTTTTCCTTCTTGCACAACACCAGAAGCAGGGGACATCCACTAAAATTGAGTGTTGGGAGGCTTAGGACAGACAAAAGAAAATATTTCTTTACTCAGCGTGTTGCTGGTCTGTGGAACTCCTTGCCACAGGATGTGGTGATGGCATCTGGCTTAAATGCCTTTAAAAGGGGATTGGACAAATTTCTGGAGGAAAAATCCATCATGGGTTACAAGCCATAATGGGTACGTGCAACCTCCTGATTTTAGAAATGGGCTATGTCAGAATGCCAGATGCAAGAGAGGGCACCAGGATGCAGGTCTCTTGTTGTCTTATGTGCTCCCTGTGGCAGTTGGTGGGCCACTGTGAGATACAGGAAGCTGGACTAAATGGGCCTATGGCCTGATCCAGTGGGGCTGTTCTTATATTCTTATGATTAGAGCATAGTGACCATCGAAGGAATACGGAAAGCAGCAACAGTAACAGCAGGTAGTTTTGGCAAATGTAGGTGGGGTCGTTTTCACAAAATGAGGCATATTCCAAGCAGATACAGGAGGTCCATATGGTGCAGGCTTCAGCACACATGGTTGTGTAGGCGATGGTTGCGTTGCTGTAGCTGCATATTGCGATTCTCCAATGTAAATAATCTGAGATAAGAGCATCTGGCTACTGAAAATTCTGTCTACTTATTGGGCAGTCAGCTGGTGTCACCAAACATGTTTTTTTTTTCTTTTCAGATGCACTCCCCTCCCCTAACACAAATGATTACAAGCAAAGATAAATATAGAGATGGTTCATGGGCAGGTCAGAACAAGATGGAGATTGATTGCCAAGGAGGAAAAAAATGGCAATAGCATTGTAAATATGTGAGAAATGACAAAATGCTTGTCAAAATCCCTAATTTGGTTGTTTGCAAACTTCCAGGAAGGGACAACTAAGAGTGTATAAGTAATTCACTTTCATTTTTCATGGTGTGGTATGCTATTCAAATTCCCTTTATCTGTGGAGATGTGTGTCCTGATAGGAAGGAGAGCATCTGGAGAGCTAGGATGGCAGAATGGTTCTGGTGTTAGACCTGGGAGATCCAGGTTCAAATCCTTGTTCAGCTATGACATTTCCTGGGTGGTCTTGGGCCAGTCTCTCTCTCTCAGCCTTGCCCACCTCACAGGGTTGTTGTGAGGGCAAGAGGATGGAAGGAACCATGTACACCACTCTTTGCTTGTAAATAAAATTAAGCTACCTTCCAAGTATGAAAAGAGGATAAGTGAGTCACTCGCCCATTGTCTGTTACTGCCTTCCTGGTTTCTTGAGGTGCTACATTCCCTTAAAAATAAGTGTCAAGCTAACAATATATTAAACACATATACTGTATTTTTCGCTCCATAAGACACACTTTTTCCCCCCAAAAAGTGGGGGGAAAAGTGTGTGCTTCTTATGGAGCGAATACTGGGGGCAAGGTTCGCACCGGGGGCAAGGTCCTCATTTGCACAGGCGCCACAGGGGGAGGGCAGGCTTACTTTAAAAGTAAGTTTTTCTCTTCTAAAAACTAGGTGCGTCTTATGGTCAGGTGCGTCTTATGGAGCGAAAAATACGGTAATTTTCCACACTGTTCTTTTAGAAATAGCAATAATGAGGCCCTGCTATGAGTGGGATTGCAATATGTGGGGATCTGAGACTGACCCTTTCACTTGGACATTTTTTTGGCCAAATATCCACACGGCTCCTTGCTTTAATGATAAGACACATTTGGGGGCAAATAACAGCCGGAGAGGCAATTTTCAGTGGAAGGGTCAGCTGTCCCTTCCCATGGATTACAGCACTGATTTCAATTGCTTCCCCTGCAGTTACTATTTCTAAAGAAGCACAAAACCATGGAAGAGTTGATTACGTGTTAGCATATTGTCTACTCTGACTTAAGTAGTACTCTGACCTGCAGTAATGTTAAACTGCAAAAATGTTTCAGGTGGAGGTATTCGTTTTTATTATTTTACAAGCAAACTGATCGTGATTTTGTTTAATCTTTTGTGCAAAAAGCACTACTTGAAGCTCTTACTATTTTGAGTGACTTTTATCATTTTAATACTTAAATGTCATTGTTAATTGGATGGAGCTGCAGCTGCTAGAAGTATCTAAGGGGTAGAGCATAATAAGGGGTTATGCCAAGGCGTTGTAAAACTGCAAGTATTTCTGTTTTTGCTTCATTTCTAATAATACACTTAGTTTAATATGGCTGCCCTGGAATAAAACAGAAAATACCCAGCTTTTATCTTGAAACAAAACTCAAGTTTTCATCAGGAATCCTTTAATCTGACTGTCATCTTTTCTCAGCAACAGAAGTGATCCTTTAAAGAACTGTATCTTTGCTACCAAACGCTGGCAGCACAGAGAAGTATTGAAAATCAGTGTTTGTTTATTTAAATCCCTATCAACAGAGTGTCGGCACTTCAGAGGGTGAAACATTTTCATTCTGAATTCTGTGTCTGAACAAACAGTTTATATTAGATTTGGAAATGATAAATAATAACCGCTGTAATAAGTATTCATCTAGACACATTTTATTCCCGAAGGATGGCATTAAATCATAACATAAACTTTATCTGCTGCTAGCAGCCAAACCTCCACTTCAAATTTCACTTCTCTTTCGCTTAATCTATAGCTTAATCCAGGGTCTCTAAACTTTTCGACCAAAGGGCCACATCAAATATCTGGCACAGTGTTGAAGGCTGGGAAAAAAATATTAAATATAAAATTTAAATAAATAAGAGATGGACCTTAGATGAATGAATGGGCTCAAATGTCCAGGATTTCTCCAAGCACCAACACAGCCCAAGAAATACACTTAAATGGACCATCATTCCCCCACTCCACAAGCACAACAGGTTCTGTTCAGTCAACTGGGCCAGAAGCTCTCAGGGGATCAGAGGCTGGCCGCAGGCCAGATAGAGGCTCTCCGTGGGCCGCATCTGGCCCCCAGGCCAGGGTTTGGAGACCCCTGGCTTCATCTATTGTTTGTGAGTGCACAATTTTTGTGCTAGGTCAGTGTTCTCAAACTGTGGGTAGCGACTGTGAGCCGATTTGGGGTGGGTCATGACTAGCGTTCGGTGGAACATGTGCAAAGCCTGCTGGGACACTATTCAGCTGTCACAGCACTTGATGAGGCCAGAAGCACTAGGGTGTAGTGGGCCCAAACACTGGTGGCAGCTGGAGGAGGCAGGCTCCACCTTCTCCCAATGACGTTGGACCCACTGGATGGGCTGTGGCTGACCTGAATCTTGCCCAGAAGGGTTGGGAAAAGAGATTAAACACTGGGGTGGAGAGCACAATGTGGACAGGGCTCTACTGAGCTATAGGAGCAGTTAAAGGGGTGGGGCGAAAAGATTGGTTGGCAACCTTCAGTCTCGAAAGACTATGGTATAAGCCTTACAGCACCCGGTATTCCAAGTGGTCTCCCATCCAAGTACAAACCAGGCCTGATGCTGCTTAGCTTCTGAGATAAGATCTGATACAGTTATGTATAGCCAGCCCATAGATATGTGAGTTTCAATAGATTGTCCTTTGAAAAATTGGGTGCAATGCTGAAAGGTTTGAGAAAAGATGTACTAAGCTGTTGTGGTGGAGCATGTCTCCTCAGTGGCTGTGTCCAGGCTCTGAAACTGCCTCTTCAGGAAGGTTTGCCTTGCCCCTCTCCTGGAGGTGATTCTTTTTATAGCAGACTTTGAACCTGCCAAATGCCTATTTTTTATGTTCTTGATTTTTATGATTATTAAAGTGTTTTAACTTGATTATGCCCTCCCTTACTATTACGCCCATTTCCCCAATTATTTACAGCAAGCCTTGCTTAATCACAGAGGCAACTCACTCTGCCTGTCTCAGCTTCATCAATGTCTTTGAGCTAGACAGGAAGGAAATGCCCACATTGGGAGAAGGAGCTTAGAGGCCACTCAGCACCTTGTGGGTGGAGCAATATCCCTGACATTCCAATGGACACAATGGTGGGGAAGGAGGATCAGGGCAGCAGGAGCTCAGTTCTTTCTCCAGTGCCACCATCTTGAGCAAACAGCCGTGAAGCAGTAGGAATTAGTTAGCTGCAGGGTGATCCTGTTTTGATGACTTGCTTTCTCAAGTGATCAAAACAGGATCACCTTCTTTCCCTTCTTGTCTACCCAGCAAGAAGGCCAGGAGAACAAGAGGGAGAAAGTGGCAGAAGCTCCCTCCCCCCCCCCACTTTTTCTTCCTTTCACTTTTAGGACCATCTGTTCACTCCCTGTTTGCCCCTGTCTGGCCCAATTAAAAAAAAAAAAAATAGGATGGATGATGTGTGCTCAGAATGGAGACTGAATTTGACCCAGTTTAATCTAGGGCCAGCCCTGTTCTCAATTCCATGTGAACCTTAAAGAAATGAAACCAAAGTTCTTTCGGCTGATCAAGTTTTCTGTGTTTTCTATTTCAGTTTGTCCTTTTCATATTTGACTATATCTCCATAAACCTTGGGAAATTCAGGAAGTCGATTTAGGCTTTATGAAAAAGCAACTGGATTCAAGTACAGCTTGCCTGTGAACTGTATGAGATTTTGGAAAGAGAACAGATACAAAATGGTTTGTAGCTATAATCATCACGACTTTGCGGTTCTTATTCCTGTGAGCTCTTGGAAATCTTCTGTGGAATGCTCAGTGGTCTCACAGTAGATTCACAGCCCAATCCTATCCCTGGTAGCTCCAATGGGTGCAGTGGCACCAAAATTGCTACTTCTGCATCCAGCGGTACCACCAAAGCCACCCAAGGTTTCGTCCCCTTCCCCTGGGGAAAGCCACATGTCCTGCAATGAGGCTTCTCAAGTCTGTGCCGGCTGTTTTTGCTGGCACAGAGTTGAGAGCCTCCATGTTGGGCTTTGCAGCCTGATAGTCCCACCCCCTCCTGCCCTGGTTCAACCCTTGCCCCACCAACCCCCCATCCCATTCAGTCCACTCCCTTCCCCAAACATTCTCACTGCTGGCTGGTGCTGCAGAAACACCAGCCAACCCTCCACACAGCACTGAGGCTCAGTGGGCAGCCCTTCCTCTCTGGGTGCCACAGACATGCTTTATGGTATGTTTCCAACAGCCAGTGCTGGTGCTGAGAGGCCATAGGATTGGGCTCTTTAGCAGCAATTGCCTTCGCTAAGTAACTCAAACAGGAAAAAGAATCTGAATAGGATTTCACGGTGACACTTTTTTTTTTTCATTTTTCCTTAAAAGCCAAGTGAAGAAGAATCATTTTCACCAAAAGCCTTTCCAGAGACTCTTTTGGTTGACAACATTCACTACCTGATAACAGGATCATACAAGAAAGAAAATGAACAACCTTTTCCTGATGAAGGAAATTACAACTGGCAATGTAAGTTGAATAAAATTAGGCTTTGCTCAGCTTGCATTGTAAATTAAATCTAATCAATGAGGCTGGCAATTCCAATCAAGATTCTCTGTTAACCTTGTCTAATACTACTTTAATTAGAAAATGGTTTTGGTCTGTTATTATTGTTAAGCCGTGAAAAAGAACTAAGGCCCTGTTGATGGCTTTGATGAGCTTTACAAATTGCCTTTGTTTGCCTGTGTCTTACATGCAGTATGGCCATTTTTATTCTTGCTAGTACATTGTACGTGAAGGCTGTTCCAAGGATGACTATAATGTTACCTGCTTCACCGTAATTGTACCCATTGTAGTGCTTAGGTTGATGCAGCAGTTACTGCTTACATAACTATTTTAATTGTTTGATGCCTTCTTTGCTGGTTAAGGTATGCTAGTTTTCAGCACCGCTGCACTAGTGAGGGTCAGGCTGGACAGAATTGGGCCATGAAACTCTGTCATACCACTATTGAATCATCCTTTATGGCTAAAATCTAGATACTTGAAAATCTGCCTCCCTGTGCATGAATCTGCCCATCCTATGAGAACATCTCAGAGACTCTGTTGTGCCAAATCCAATTGTTGGTGGCTATTTATATCTGAGACTTTTCATTACAGACTAACTCCTGATTACTGGAGTTAAGAACGGTTCCTTCCTTGCTGGCATTCTGGAGGGTGTTGAAGGCCTTTTATTTGGACTGGCCTGCTGTATTATTGTTGTAGTTATTATTACTGTATGGCTATTTTCCTTGTTTAATTTTTTAAAGTTATCGATTTGTTTTTATGGTGCTTTTAACTTATAAGCTCCCTTACGCTTCTTTTCCCAGGACTAGAAAGGTGAGGTGTTCAATCATTAAAATAAATGAACCTCACTGGTAGTCCTGACCTGCCCCAATCTTATGAGGTGCTCTGCAGTGTGATCTTGCCCAGTCTGAATTTCCAGCACTGCAGTGGCATAAGATGCTGCCACTTTGTGGAGGGAGCCTGTTTTGCCAGATTCCCAGTCCAAGCTCTGCCTGGAGAATTATGCCCACTTTGAGCTAATTAGCTCCCCTTCTTTCCCCAAGAATGACCCTAGCTCTGCCCTGTAGCACTGCTGGACCCCACAACCAGGGTAGCTCGCCTGTACCACCTGCAGAGGTCTTCCTTCCTCCCCTCTCCTGCCAGCAGCTCCTCCCGCCACTACAGCAGCACGTTGGTCCTCCACAGGTCTTGGGCGTGGCAGCCAAACACCAATCTCAGTGTCTCCAGCTGTATCCAAAGTCCATTCGCCAATCAGTCCATTTCTCCAGTCTGTCTTTTCTGCTACCCACACCCAATTCTCCCTTCATCAGGTACTTTTATGCCTGGGGACCCTATTGCCTTCAAGTGGCTGCAGCTGTGCAGTACACTCCCTGTTGAATGCCCAGGCCTTAACCCTTAAAGGGGCCACTGCTGACACCACAGGCTATCTCCTCAAGGCTATCTCCTCAAGGTATCCTGTGCATTTCCATTACAGAGCCCAGTTTGCTTCCAGCCTTGACACAAAAGTTCTATGATCTGTTTATACTTGTGGGGAGCCTCCAGTCTAATTCCATGCTTTGTTCAACACCCACAGCAGAACACAGGAAGAGGCTTCCAGTAATATAACACACACTTATTTGCTGCATAATAATGTTTAAGAACCCAACCCTAGCGAACTTTTTCAGCACTGGTGCAGCTGCAGTACAGCCCCAACGCAAGGGAACAAACATTCCCTTACCTTGGGGAGGCTTCCATAACTACCCTTCCACCACAGCATACATCCCATTGGCTACACCAGGGCTGGAAAGTTGGATAGGTCATGCAGCCACAATCCTATTCAACTTTGCAGCACTGGTGCAACTGCAATCCAGCCTGGAGGTAAGGGAACAAATGTTCCCGTACCTTGAGAAGGCCTCTGTGCCTCCCCATCACAGGATGCAGTGCATGCCCCACTGACATGGCTGCATAAGCACTGGGAAATTGGATAGGATTGGGCCTAGAGTCCCTAATACAGATAGTTATACTATATATAATATTAAGTATCTTTCCTACAATAACATCCAATATGAATATACAGCAACTCACCTTGGTGAGTTTTGTTATGTTCCTATCAGGTTATTCTTCTTACAGGTAAGTTCTTTTGTTGTACACAAATAACCTGAAGGAAACTGTTTTTTAGTAGGCCAATCTGATCTATGGTCTGAAGTAATCCCCAGAGAGCTCAGTAAGATCTCTTCCCAAATAAGTGTGCATTTAATTGAAGCCTTAGATGTCCAGAAGCATGTCTAGATGTTTGAAGAACTCAAACACTGAGCACCATATAACTTTGATGTCATTTCCACATAAACATCTAAAAATGTATAAACTGTTTTTGAATCTTTCACTAGACTTGCACACATAGTTTATTTTTCACCACATCCTTGCTGTGTTGAGTTTTATTTTTTGTGTGGCTTTTTTCTTTTAATGGCTCACAAAAAAAAACTATCCTTGAAACAGGACGATGGCTGTGGCTGGCTGCAGCTGCTTCTGCTCAATGGTCTCTGCCCGTTTGCACCACTTGTTTACAAAGTGGAGGTGCTTTGAGGTAAAAAAATAATTGAACCATAGTAGGTCAAGCATAGCTCCTTTTGGGCTCCTTTTTATGCCTTCTGCTAGAGAGCTGCCGCTGAATCTCCAGTTCAATGAGATTCCATATTGTGCTCTTTTGAGTAAAAATAACTCAAAATAAAACAAAACAAAACAAATTCACCATCCAGGTCTATCAGTGCTGCAGGTTGAAAATTCCAGAGATGTTAAAAAAGCAAGAGTTTAAGGGAAGTATTTAAAAGTAGCTAGAAACAATAGCTAGTTGCTGAAGGCAAAGCTTGCCTGAGGCAAATTATATTTCCATAACCTACTAATAGGACCAAGAGACTGAATCAAGTGGGGAAGAAAGGTAGGTAATTTGCTTGCACTTTTCAGGAAAAAGCTCACATGTGCCATTTATTTTGCCACAAAGAAATGGTCTTGGACAAACAAACTTGAATGACAGGGTAGAGATGACAGTGCTCTATCATAGGGGTGGCAAACATCACGGCTGAAAGGGAAGCCCATATGATAATTGGGCTCTCCCATATCTCAAAATTACAATCAAGATTTGCGTATTTTCTCTTCTGTCATTTACAGCAAAGAGTTCCTTAGTGTGACAAAAGTGCTTATTTCCGGTCATGACCTGTTTTATAACATCACTTCCTGCTTAATGACATCACTCCTGGCCCCTGGCAGGCATCATGAATGCTATTCAACCCCCTGTATTAAACAAATTTGACAACCCTGCTGTATTAGAAGTAGCCATAGGATTGTAGGGGGTCCAAGATGCTCATTCTTAGTGATAAAAAATTATAGATAGCTTTGTTGGCCAAGTAGAAAAAAATCCCAAAGCCACAGTAACACCATAGTTTGGGCCAACTAAAATGTCACAAAAGAGTGAGCAAACTTCTGAGTTCTTCAGAGGAGGGCTTTGCAGCTGCCTGTGGAAGTTTGGAACATGTAAGAGCTGTGCAGCCGGGACGATGACTGGACCATGAAGGCAAACATCTGGAGAAATGTAGAGCTGTATGAGTCTCTCAGAAAATAACACCTATAAAAACACCATTTCAAAATAATGGTCAGCCTGCCTTAGCTTTGAATCTACAAGGCTCAAATCTACAAGAAAGACTCATATATAAAAAGTATATAAAAACTGTAGTAAATAAATATCTTCTTCGTGCTAAACGTTAGTCTGGTGTCCTTGCTAGGAGAGTGGCAGCAAGATGCAGATCTCTTGTGGTCTTGTGTGCTCCCTAGACATCTGGTGGGCTGCTGTGAGATACAGGTAGCTGGACTAGATGTGCCCTGGGCCTGATCCAGCAGGATTCTTGTGTTTTTTGGATTGGCCAAATGAACAAGATTTATTGGGTTCTTCTAGGACAGTCCCAGCAGATATGCTGCACGAATTGATGTAGATCCACCCCCTGCCACTGGGTCATCCACACCCCCCCCACACACACTGTTGTTGCTGCTGCTGCGGTTGCCTCCTCCTCATCTGCCTGGCTACATAGAGAAGCAGCTGACCAGACAAGAAAAAGAGAGCAGAGTGAGGCAGAACCTACAACGCCTCTTTCTTCTCAACTTTAGGACCACTTGTCTCTCTCCTCTTGCCTGCTCTGGCCTGATTCCAGCAAACAGGCTGAGTGGAGCATTCCCAGCAGACTCTGTCCGTCCTGGCCAAACAGAGGCAAACAGAGAATGAATAATATAATTAATAATAATGTTAGACATTATATTGGTGGCATATGGCATTCTTGGTTAAAAGAATTCCCACCTCTGCCTCCACCGATCCCAGAAGTTGCTTAAATGTTATCCACATATTGCTGAGGTTACTGGAAGTAAAAACCATGACTAAAGCATTGCCGTCTCCCAAGCCTTGAGTTACAGCCCCAACCTATTGTCTTTACATTATCCCAAAGAATGTTATATTGCTACTGTATATACTATTATATCTCTGTATTTTTCTTTTCATTCAAAGTGCCCTAAGGGAGTGGTGATGCGTACATGAATTGTGCCCTTTTTGTGCCTCTCCACAGTTTTGCACAACACCATGGTAGAGATGGCAGCAGCTGCAATAGTTCTCAAGCCTGTTGTGGTTGCATTCTGGGTTGGCTTGAGATGCCACTACCTTGACATTGTTTCGGTTCAACAGTTAGTGCTTCAGATCCTTAACATCAAAGAGCAACTGGTACGATCCGCTTTCGTTTAACTGAAGAAAATTGGCTCATATTAAAAAAAAATGGCTGAGTATAGGATAGATATGGTTCATCTTTGAAAATAAATTGAATGAAAAAATGTATCCCTCAAGCCAAACAAAATGTTTCAAGTACATACAATGAATGAGAAAGTCACAATGGGAGGATTAAGGATTTGAAGGATGTGGCAAGGAAGAGAGTGCTGATAAACATGTCATTAATAAAACAGCAGCTTTTAAAGACTCATTAAATTTAGTAAACTTTTTCTCTCTCTTGTCTATTTACAAGTGTTTTAAATGTTACTGTATAGAACAGAATAATCCCGCAGTCCTGCCAAAATGAGCACACTTATGCCACCTTACACCAGTGGTTCCCAAACTGTGTGCTGCAGCACCTCAGGGTGCTGTGGCAGAGTCATACGGGTGCTGCAGATGTCTCCAGAGGCATCTTCTTCCAAACTCTCCCAGGCACTGCCAGATCTTGACCAGGCCAAGATCACTCAAGACCTCGCACAATTCTCGTGAGATCTTGCACAATTCTCTGGCAAGATCTTGGGGGGTGCTGGTGGCCGTATCATTCTCCTGCAGCGTGACACTGCCACAACAGGGCACTCTGAAAGAAGGGTGCCATGACCAGGGTAGTTTTGGAAACCACTGCCTTACACTACATAAGAACAGCCCCACTGGATCAGGCCATAGGCCCATCTAGTCCAGCTTCCTGTATCTCACAGCGGCCCACCAAATGCCCCAGGGAGCACACCAGATAACAAGAGACCTCATCCTGGTGCCCTCCCTTGCATCTGGCATAATGATACATAGCCCATTTCTAAAATCAGGAGGTTGCACATACACAGCTTGGCTTGTAACTCATAATGGATTTTTCCTCCAGAAACTTGTCCAATCCCCTTTTAAAGGCGTCCAGGTCAGATGCCATCACCACATCCTGTGGCAAGGAGTTCCACAGATCAAGCACATGCTGAGTAAAGAAATATTTTCTTTTGTCTGTCCTAACTCTCCCAACCCTGGTTGGATGTCCCCTGGTTCTGGTGGATGTCCCCTGGTTCTGGTGTTATGTGAGAGTGTAAAGAGCATCTCTCTATCCACTTTATCCATCCCCTGCGTAATTTTATATGTCTCAATCATGTACCCCCTCAGACGCCTCTTTTCTAGGCTGAAGAGGCCCAAACACCGTAGCCTTTCCTCATAAGGAAGGTGCCTCAGCCCAGTAATCATCTTAGTCGCTCTCTTTTGCACCTTTTCCATTTCCACTATGTCTTTTTTTGAGATGCGGCGACCAGAACTGGACACAATACTCCAGGTGTGGCCTTACCATTGATTTGTACAACGGCATTCTAATATTAGCTGTTTTGTTCTCAATACCCTTCCTAATGATCCCAAGCATAGACTTGGCCTTCTTCACTGCCGCCGCACATTGGGTCGACACTTTCATCGACCTGTCCACCACCACCCCAAGATCTCTCTCTCTTGATCTGTCACAGACAGCTCAGAACCCATCAGCCTATATGTAAAGTTTTGATTTTTTGCCCCATTGTGCATGACCTTACACTTACTGACATTGAAGTGGATCTGCCATTTTGCTGCCCATTCTGCCAGTCTGGAGAGATCCTTCTGGAGCTCCTCACAATCACTTCTGGTCTTCACCACTTGGAAAAGTTTGGTGTCGTCTGCAAACTTAGCCACCTCACTGCTCAACCCTGATACACTGATACAACTATTTGATATCCCACCCATTCCAACAGCATCAAAAGCACATGAGTTGTGGTGGAAAAAAGAGGTAACATTGGGACAATGATGGTAACATTCACAGGGTTCCTAACCAGTTGTCACTTTCGTTATTCAGTTTCTACAACTGTATCCCACCTTTCAGCCTTATGCTTGCTAGCCAGCTTTCAATGAACTAGTGATTAAATAAAATAATAAATAGGTGCACAATTTTTAATAAAATAACTGGAACAACTTCATCAAACAGATAGTAGTGTCAGAAGCAGCAGCACTGTGATTAAGAATGCCAGCCATCCGATATTCTTGTACCTCTGTTTACTGATGGATTGAGACATAGTCTTTCAAGGCTTAACACCAGGAAGACTTGTAAATTGTAGAGATATACTGTGTCTCATCCTCACATTTTAACCTAATGGTTGTGGTTACATACCTTTGTGGCCTGGTGGCAAATTACTGGCTGCAGGGCACATTGTTTTCAATGGCCAAGTGTGTTGTCTGTCACCTGAGGTTAGTGCCATGGTCACTGTCATCGGCCCTCGGAATCTTAAAAGGTACATTTCTCATTCTGTTGCTGTAGTATTTAAGTCTAACCTTGAATGTCCTGGAAACAAATCATGTCAGTTCAAGTAAGCCTGTATGGTTTGCAATGAGGGTGACGTGGGGGGTGGGTGGGTGGAGAGACGGGACTCTGTTTGAAATGGATAAGCAAGAGACCTTGGGCTAAATTTAATTGAACTAAGGTTAAATGGTATTGATCAAACATTATGGCTGGAGAGAATGATTCTGAAAAGCTTTCATACAATTAGTATTATATAAACTCACCAAGCAGGAGGAAATGGTCCCATGAAAATGAAGGTATTGAAGAGCAGTATAGACACCCTTGCCAATTGGAATGTGGCTCTTCTTTGGTTTGTCTTTGACTGACTTTGCCTGTCACTGCAAAATGATTCCTGAATGCAAATGCTGGAGTATGAGAAGAGTCCTGTTAATTTTCCCTTGTCAGTAAAATAAAGTGTTACATCATCCATCATCGTCATCATCATTCCAAACGACATGCAACACAGTCAAAAACAAACAAACACGAAATGCAGTTGACTGGCACTGAGTAATTGATAGAAATCTTACCTGGAGATCCAAGAAACAACTAGATATCGGTACAGTATGTATGATGTTCCTAAAAGTGCCGTTTTTGTTTTTTTGCAGATCTGATGGTGTTATTTCAATAAGCTAAGCTGCAGTTGTTAAAATAATTCGCAAAAGTTTTCTAAATTATTCAAAATGCCCTAATAACAATGGGGACACACTTTGGTGTGTTTTATCTATACTCATGTGATTTCAATGGCTAGGTCTCAGTATTTTGTCATTTTTTTTCTAGTTCTAGTTTTCATTGCCTCTGGCATCTCCAAGAATTGCAATATCAATTACAAAGGCCAACACACATTTTGCTTCCTTAAACGTTACACCAATTCCTGGGTATATCTGGGGTGCCGATTCCAAAAATGGCACCCGTTTTGCCCTATCATGTCTAGTTTTGGAGACATGGCATAGCCTCTTTAGTAAATGGTTCAAGAGCTTCCTCATGAGGAAGCCTACACCTTGGCTTCCTCATGAGGAAGCTGCTTGAACCATTCACTAATGAGGCTATACTATATCTCCAAAACTAGACATGATAGGGAAAAACGGGTGCCATTTTTGGAATCGGCACCCCAGATTTATATCAAACCACCATAAAGTTTGGGAAAAACTTTTCTGACCCTCAATTTTGTAGGCCTGTTATCCAGATGTTTCTATTTTCTATTATTGTTATATCAAATGCATTATGTTTGAGGTTTCAACCTGTTTATCATCATCATCAGGTTAATCTCAGCCCACCTGGTGGTGGCTGGTATTTTCTAAATATTGAGTCCTTCCCAAGGACCTAGGATATCCATTGCTAACTCAGTAAGATATACTTTTTCAAGTAGTGTTCCTCATACATATAGCGGGGGAAGAGTAACTGTCCCTTTCCAGCCCAGCACAGTGTCTTTTCTAATGGCTCTTTGCTGGTGTTCTTCTGTATCCTTTTAAGTTGTGAGTCCTTTTGGGACAGGGAGCAATTTAATTATTTGACTTTGCCTGTAAACCGCTTTGCAAATTTTATTGTTGAAAAGCAGTATGTAAATACTGTTAATAATAATAAAATCTAGGGAAGTTTCCACAGAACACATGCAATTCTAAGTAGAGCTGCCTATTGCAGCTCATATGGAGTAATTTTGTTTACACCTAAGGTATACAAGTGTTTTTCCAAGCTTTTCGGTATAGCGCCTAAAGCACTCACTACTATCTAAGTTTTGCCTTTTTGCTATGGAGATTCCCCAGTTCCCATGAAGAATTGTTGCTGTTTTTCTTGAGATAGAAAATTCCATGGAAAGTCCAGGATAAATGTATTCTAAAAGTAAAAGGAGTGGACAGATTTATTCAAAATCTGTGCCAGGTTACCCATACGAAGTTTGCATTTCATTGGAGATCTGCACATTGTTCTCATATTATTATTATTATTATTATTATTATTATTATTATTATTATTATTATTATTTATACCACCCTATCAATGTACATGGTACCGTCTAGAGCAGTGGTTCTCAAACTGGTGGGTTGCGACCCACCAGCTTGTGTAAAGATGCCTTGTTCCCTATAAGGGGCGGGGCAGGGGGAAAGCAGCAAAGCGACCCCCAGGTTAGTACCCCTGCGGGGGGAGGGGGGCTATTTGTGACCAAACCATACATGCTCCCAGGTTCCAGGGGGTGGGGGGAGCCCAGCGCATCGCTTGCAGGGCTCTCTGCGGCTTTTAAACAGTGAAAGTTCCAAGCATGATTAAACCAGAAGTGGAATTTCTGGTTTCGTCGCGCTTGGAACTTTCACTGTTTTAAAAACTGTGGAGAGCCCTGCAAGCACTGCGCAGGTCTCCCCGCACCCCCTGGACCCTGGGAACACATATGGTTTGGTCACAAATAGCCCCCTTTACCTCACAGGGGTGCGATCCTGGAGATCGCTTTGCTGCCCCTACCCCCGCAAAGACTTACTCAGGGAGTAAATCTCCCGGGAAGTTTGGGAACCTCTGGTCTAGAGCAATCAATGTACGTGGTATTGTCCAGACTAGAGCAGTGGTTCTCAAACTTTTTACCACTGGGACCCACTTTGTAAAATGATTCTCTATTGGGACCAACTCAGCTATACAAGACTTTAAAAAAAATGTGATCCAGAAAGGAATAATATTTTATTTATTTATTTACAACTGATGTTTTATGTATTTATTTGCAAAAACCTTGATCCATTTCTCATAATGAGGCAGCCCTAATGGATAGCCTTAAGGCTTGAGGGACTTTGATACATGACCCTGCCTTCACCTGTCACCACCTGTCATTGATGGACTTTGAAAAATTACACCAGAAAAAAGACACTCAAACATTTATCTCCCTAAATTTATACAAGCTTGCAAATTGCAGGAAATCCATTCCTTGCAAACTGCAAGAGCTCAGCAGTTTGCAGGGCATTTAGCAGCTATCTGATTTTTGACTAGCCTTAGGGCTTGAGGCAATTAGTTATCTGATCTTTCCATCACCCATGTTTTTACTGGAGGCTTTGCAGGACTTACCAGAAATTGGGTCACAATCAACCAAGTGGGTCTTAGCCCACAGTTGGAGAAATGCTGGCCTAGAGTTAAACCTCACAGGCAGGTCTCTGCTCTTAAGAAATTTACAATCTGAAAGGGATTTTATTAGGAAGGGAGAGACAGGAGTAAGGTTGGAAAATGTGATGCCCATGCCGAGCAACTCCATTTAGGCCCAAGCAACATTGTCCATCATGGAGAATAAAGCTGTGGAAAGCTGATCACGTTACATTGAAGATAATAAATCGGTCCTTGTTGGAGGGTGTAATTCCATCTGTTTTGGAAGAGACAATAGTGAGATCATGGGCCATCACTCTCTCACCCCACACTCCATAGTGAGAAGATGAATGTGTGGCAATAACGTGGGAGGCCGGGTGGGTTGCAGACCTCTTTTGCTCCACCTCATCTTCTTTTTTCAATCCAGGTAGTGGGAGATCAGAGGCTGGCGCATCACCAGTTAAGGACGGACAGTGTTTGGCATGCTACCTCAGATAACAGTGGGTCTAGGGCCAGACCTGCACTCTATCCTTTATAAAAGATATGTCCAGGCAAATAATTACAGGAGGTTGGCAGCAGCAATTAAGCCGCAACATTTGCCACAAATTAATCACATTATTATTAATCACATTTTATACCACCCTTCCTCCAAAGAGCTCAGGGTGGTGTACACAGCTGCTCCCCTCCTTTTTTCCTCACAACAACCCTGTGAGGTAGGTGAGGCTGAGAGAAAGTGACTGGCCCAAGGTCACCCAGGAAGCTTCATGGCTGAGGGGGGATTTGAACCTGGATCTTCCAGGTCTGAGTCCACCTCCCAAACCACTACACCAGCCTGGCTCTCAATGTCAATAAATGTCAATAAAACCCATACTATGAAGTATCCTTTTAGAATACTGAAGGATAATCAGAGTAAATATTTTTTTTAAAAAGTATTCATTTGCTAGAAGTGGACTAGAAGCAAAGCAATTACAACATGGGAACCACTCACTCACTTTTTGCACGAATGTGGAATCATTGTTGAAATGGAGCAAATGGTGTGGACTCTGTACCATGGAAACAGGCAGGAGGGCAGGAGGTGTGGCTCAGTTGGTAGAGCTGCCGCCTTGTATGCCTGAAGATCTGAGGCTGCCAGTTCAAAACAACCGGAAGTACCTGAGAACTGACGACAGGCTGATATACTGATGAGCTGACCCTCGGTGGCAGAGAGGAGTTGCCGTCAAGTGGAGCGTGGGAGGCGAAGGGCCAGAGAGAGGCCAGACCGGGAAGGAATCCAGCTGGAATGAGGAGTTCTATGAAAGACTAGAACTATTCAATTGTAAAAAATCCCTACAGGGGTTTAGAACAGCCTGCCTATGTAAACTGCCTTGGATTAAAGTCTGAGGAGAAATCTGATTACCAAAGAAAGGCGGTATATAAATACCTTATAAATAAATAAATAAATCCCCTGGGGGCTGGGGATAAGAATAGGCCCTCATTTTGGCTGTACTTGTCGTAAGAGGCGACTAAACAGCCACCGGGTAGATGGGACTCGTTAGCCTGGGAAGGGAGCTCATCTGAGAGAAGGAAAACTCTGATCCCAAACCTCCACTGCCTTGTGGCTACATTCAGTTATGGAAAAGGCTTCAGGAGTCAACCTCGAGGCAAAATTCGGAGCCGGAGTTCCTGAGGCAGTTCATGGCTGAACACAGTCACGTTCTGGCAATCCTGCGACGTCGCTGGAACCAACCGTATTGGCCTCTGCCTTTCCATTGGACCATTTCAGCGACGTGGAGAGGGGGGATTTGCTGCATGGGTAACAGCCTATCCTCCATACCTACTTTACCCAGGCTTCGTGCACTGGAGAGGACACTCTGTTCCAGAGCGTGACACCATAGTCTTCTGAGACTAAAGGATGCCAACACAAATAAATAAACACATGCTCAGAAAGAGTGAGTTCCGAATACATCATGAACATTATCAGATTTTGCCCAAACCACTCCGATACCAGGCACCAGATGCACAGTAAACAAAGTTATCTGGTCAACATTCTAAATAAGCCCAGTGATATGCTGGGTGCGTTGCCACAATTTACCCTTCCCCCACCCAGGACACACCAGAGAAAGTGGAAAATTGGGACAATCTTTGATGGGAAAGCAGTAGCAGAAGTTTCTCTCCACACGCTGCAGTCCTGGTACAAATAGCCTTCCCTGAGACAGCTATTTCTTTAAAAAAAAAAAAAAAGTGTAGAAAAGATTATTATGCGTTTACCATGCGTATTGCATGTATGTGCTGGTGTATGTGCATGAGTGAGGTGCGCATACATACAACTGAATGGATTTGGATTTGGTGTGACATGGGAGTGACATAGGAGGGGCATTTGCGGGATTAGGAGGAGTCCATATGCAACATATCCTAATCCTCTTCAGATAATGGACCTGTCACTGACACCAGAAAACCACTGTGCCCATGACTGAGGTGGTGTAAGTAGGAGTAACCGCTTAAGAAACAATGCCAAAGTTTAGTTTTTCCCCTCAACTTTTCTTCAAGTTTTCCTCCTTATCTAAACAAGCAGTGGTGTCGCTAGGAGGGTGCAGGGGGTGCGGGCTGCACCGGATGACACGCAAGAGGGGGTGACGTGCACTTGGAGGGTGATGTGCTAAAATCATGGTGGTTAGGAGTAATACCATCATGTTATATACCATTGGATGTGGAATTTTGAGTAGAATGCAATGCAAAAAACGGGAGTGAAATATCCCCTTTCTATCAAAGGTTATTGGCAAAAAACCGGAAAACAAAAAATGCATGGAGCCCAATGGAAAAAGAAACCAAGGGTTATCACGTGTTTACTCGTGAGTAGGAGAACATGCCTTAGTCCATCTGAAAGGGCAGGTTGAGAGGAATCCAACAACACCAGAATGGTCCTGATCCAATGAATGTAGCCCCCAAAAAACACCCAAGAAGGAGGTCCCTCCCTCCAAGCTGGCGAATGTATTGAGCCCTATGGAAAGCAAAACTAAGCCACACGGTCATGTTTACTTGCGAGTAAGCAAATGTGCATTGGCTCCTGGGCAGGTCAGGCAAAGGGAAA
Organism: Tiliqua scincoides; assembly: GCF_035046505.1. Lineage (NCBI taxonomy): Eukaryota > Metazoa > Chordata > Lepidosauria > Squamata > Scincidae > Tiliqua > Tiliqua scincoides. The sequence continues at coordinate 21,134,404 of NC_089827.1, read as the reverse complement.
TGTGAGGCCACCAGAATGGTCCTGATTTGATGCAACAACAAATACTCCAGAAGGCAGCCCCCCCCCCCCCCAATAAAAAGAATGCAACAGGCTTGACAGGGTAAGATGAAATTTTTTTCTGTTTTAGGCTGCAGTCCTATCCACACTTTCCTGGGAGTAAGCCCCACTGACTATAATGGGACTTTCTTTTGAGTACAGGCATAGGATTGGGCTCTCAGACTTGCAAAGCCAGGTGGGTCCTGATAGTGATATGCTTGAAATATAAGAACTTAAATTGAACTGGGTACTGCATAGGGGTGAAAATCTTACTGATTCTTTTGGGGGGGGGGTGTTATTGCAGGTCGGCTACCGAGAAAATTCGCTTGGTGGAACAGGGCTGGCTTTCCCTTATTTATTGATTTTACTTTAATTTATTTATAATTATTTATTTTAATTTGCTTTATGATGGGTCCTGGACAGATTGTCATTCTAAGAAGTGGGTCCCAGTGCTATAAGTTTGAGAACTGCTCCAATAAGGTGTTAGTAAGTTGTCACCCTGGGGGGAGGTGACACCACTAGTGACCAAAATCACTAAAATCAGAGTTTGGAGGAATAATACCATCATGTTATATATCAATCAATGTGATGTGTAATTTCATGCAGAATACAATGAAACAAACTACATTGAAATATCTTTATTCTATCAAAAAGTACAGCAAAAAAACCAGTGGGGCCGGGGTGATGATAGATCACCACGCCCACCACCTAGAGTGTTGCCCCGCCCACTGCAGGGGGGTGATGCGCTGGCCTCCCACATGGGGTGACGCAAACCCTAGTGACACCACTGTAAACAAGAATCTTGAAAAACCTTTCAAAAATCATTCCAAGAGTGCATTTATATGGTGTGGATTTTTGATTGACACATTAAAAAGTACTGTTTTTACTGGGGAGGGGGCACAGTTATCCTGTTTGGAAACAAGTATCCAATTTACAGAATTCTTTAGCCTTGCAAGAATTTATTTTGCTCAATCCAAAGTGTTAATGGGAGGTAATGGTTATATATTGTTTTAAAACCTGACAGTTCCTACCTAGGATGGCACTAACAGGCAAGTGTTTTCCATTTCAAAAAAACCAAATTGTCATAATTACTACTCACTTCAGCAACATTTGGGGGGGGGGGGGGGAATCATTAAAGATCACCAGGCAGCTCTCTTTCAAATAAGTGTATTTTATAAGAACATATTGTCACTAGTTATCAGTGCTGCCTGCAGGACAATTGAGAAGTTTATGGAAGTTCCTAACAGCAGTCCCTGATGAAACTGTTGAGTGATGCAGACACTTGAGGCTTTAAACCTCTATATTCACAAACAGTGTGAATGCCACAACTTAGGACTAACTGCATAAGTAGAGGTGATAGTTTCCAGCAAGTAACAGTCTGAGGGCCTGATCCTATCCAACTTTCCAGCACTGATTAAGCTGCAATGCAGCCCCAAGGCAAAGGGAACAAATGTTCCCTTACCTTGAGAAGGCCTCCATAACTACTTTGTAGTGTAGTGGACCTCGGCATCAGTGGTGAGTTAAATCAGTGGATACAGAAGTTCCACCTGTAATAAGAGATCCATAGCCAAATTATATCCTCTTCCTTTCATGTTCCTGTGATGCTTTTGGATCTCTATAGCCCCTCTATAAATCTGTGTCTGGTAGTGTGTAACCAGTAGCTTTAACCAGTAGCTGTGTCTGGGGGAAATTAATCTGATGCCCTGTACTGAGGGCTTGCTCAGCTGTAGCTGCCCCAACTGATCTCTGTTCTTTGAGCCTAGTGTTAATGGATTTTTGATGGTATCAATATATACTGTCCCACAGTCACATGGAATTCTATAAACACCTGGACCACAGGACCATGAATTTTAAGGAGGAGACCCTGAGCCTCAGCCATGCTTGGACCCCTGTGTTCAAAAACACCAGAATCTTAAGGTTCAAAGGAAAGCAGGGAGGAACTGTAGGTGCCTTTAAGAAGAATTGAACTGGACAGTGAGCAGATGGAACAAGTGGTTGAGTATTCAATTGGGAACATGTCACTTTGCTAACACCTTATTGGTTCCATGCTGTGTCATAACAACATCTCATTGGCTCTTTGAACAATCAGTCTCATAGGTCCATTTTGAATTAAGGAAATCATACTTTTTATTGCATTTTTGTTTTCTGGTTTTTTTGTCCATGACTCTTGATAGAATGGAGATATTTCATTCCGGTTTGTTTCATTGCATTTGTCTGTAAATTACGCATTGAACGGTATATAACATGATGGTATTATTCCTAACAACTGTGATTTTAGTGATTTTGGTCACTAGTGGTCACTAAAACCACTCCAGGGTGAAACCTGGGGTGGATCGTTCCCCTTGCTAGCTATGCCACTGGTTTTAGTCTTCCTGTTGTTATTTTACTGAAGCTTCCACATCCTGCAACTGGTGGTTTCAGCATTTTAGGTGTTACTTCAGTCCTTTGACATTGCCCTTCAGAGTTAAGGGCGAAACATTAGGAAGAGCTAAACTTGGGGAATGTGATCCTAAAGCCTTTAGGAAGAATTTATTGATTTATTTTACTGTGTAAACTATTTGTGAATGACTGTCAAAAAGCGGTATATAAATATTCTTAATAATAATAATACTATTTGGGAGAGGCTGCACCATCTCATCTAGGTGACCCATTCCTATAGTCCACCAGAAGATCTCTGAGTGGCATGTCATCCCTTGTGATTTAAGGACCTTTTTTCTGGAGCTGTGTCAAACATTTTCAATTTCAGGGATACATTTTGGATCGTGTGTTTTCTAGAACTGGGTGGGCTGTTTGAAAGAACATACCAAGTTGCTTCAAGCACCCCTGTGCCCAAATCAAAATAATTGCAGCAGTTGTAGCCAAATACTGCATCAAGTTCAGGTTCTCAGTTGAAAATGTCTAGATCTAGCCTTAGTCATCAACACTGCCATGTGCAACAAAAATCCATGCCTTTTCCATCCCATCCTGTTATTTATAACCTGAGCTGCATAATACCATTGTCTGTTAGAAGAGTTGAGCACCCCATATGGAGAAAACAATTTATTCTATTAATTTATTAGCTTCATTTTTGTAATTTTTAACTTATCAGTAAGACATATGATTTTGCTTAATTATGCATTATGTATTCTTTTCTGAATCACTTTTATGAATTATTCTGGCTCCGTAGGTAGTTAGCAAGAAGTTGTGGAAGCTGTTCCAGCTGTCTTGGTGAGGTTTGATGGGACACCAGGGTCACATACAAATATTTCCTCTGAATTGGATTAGCATAATTTATAATCAGTTTCTCTCTATGAATATGCCAGTCCATAAGTTGCAGGTTTTCAACATTCACTTAGAATGTAGTGTCTTCATGAATATTTCTCATGGGAAATTTATTCATGAGAATTGTCTTTTGTAAATTAGTACAAAATGATGACAGCCACAGTGAAACATTTTTATTTAAGATAATATTTTTTCAGCAGGGAGTGGGGAAATTAAGTATTGACCACGATATAATGGCATCAAATGTGACATTCAAATCACACACTTCAGGATTAATAAGGACCAATGTTAAAATAACAGCTGAGAGAAAGTGGGTTGTATAAAAGAAAAATAATTATAAGTAAGCATTACTGAAATTAATGACACATGTTAGTTATAACTGACTTCAGACTTGAGTTCATGACTAATTTCTTTGTATCAAATCCAGTGTCAATACATAATCCTAATCAAACTGTAAAGGTTCTGATAAGATCAGACAAACCTCTGTTATATCCAGAGTATGGAACTCTGAGTTCATACTGGAGGGTGGATTGAGACTCCATGTGAGGGACCTGATGGAGAAACTGGGGGACCAAAACAAGATCCAAGAAATTAGACTATTTAGACCAGGGGTGCTCACACTTTTTTGGCTCAAGAGCTACTTTGAAACCCAGCAAGGCCCGGAGATCTACCAGAGTTTTTTTTACAATGTTCGCGGCATCATAACATATAACATTTATGTGTACAATGTATGTTGGTGTACCTTGAGCCCCACTGAGTATAACAGGACTTACTCCTGAGTAGACATGCCAAGGATTAGGCTGTGAGGCTGCAATCCTAGCTACACTTACCTGGGAGTAAGACCCATTGAGTACAATGGGCCTTACTCCTGGCGTTTCCTCTCAGAGGCACCTGAAGGGGGGGGTCGGCACTCCGCGATCTACTCATTTTGCCTCGCGATCTACCGGTAGATCGCGATCCACCTATTGCGCACCCCTGATTTAGACTATTTAAGCTAGATCATGAGAGAAATGAGATGGGATATGAGAGCAAGGATCAGGATACAGGATATGGTGATGATTACCACTAGCTTAGATGACATTTAAAAGGGATTAGACAAGTACAAGGCATATGGGTCTAAAACTAGCAATTACAGCCCAATCCTATCCAGGATACCAACCCATGGTACAGTGGTGCCAAAATGTCCCCCACTGTATCCCACGTGGCCAGGCAACCAGAGGTCTCCTTGGGGTAGGGGAACTTTGGTTCCCTTACTCTCTGTCAGGCCCTGGCAACTCTTTTGGGCCTACTCGGATCTGTGCCAGTTCAATTGCTGGTTTAGAACCAAGGAGACCCATGTAGGGCTTGGAGGTCTGGGAGGGGGATAGCATGTGGCAGCAGCCTTATCCTAGAACCGCAACCTAGTCCACACTCCCATCCAGAAAATGTTTCCTCCTTGCCTCCCCACACACCCTCCACATGCCCCAGAATGCTTCCTTGCTGCTCGGCAGGATACTTACACTGCTGGGTCCCAGCAAAGCTTACTATTTCCTGTTTCAAAGTAAAAGGAAGAAAAAACTGCACTTTGGAACAGGAGGTAGGGAACCAGAATTTAGACTTGTAAGCTTCTAGTTCAGGGGTGTCCAAAGTTTTTGGCAGGAGGGCAACATCGTCTTTCTGACACTGTGTCGGGGGCCGGGGGAAAAAAAGAATTAATTTACATCTCAAATTTGAATAAATTTACATAAGTTTACATAAATTAATATATTAAAGATGGACTTATATGAATGAATGAAGGTCTTGCAATAGCTCAAGGCCTATAAAAGGCCTTGCACAAAGCAAGGCTGGCCTTTCCTTTGCTGCCGCTACTGCATCACAGATGTAAAACAGTAAGCAGTGGAGGAAGCCCTCATCCCACAGCTCATGTGAGAGGTCAAACAGTCATTCTCAAGCTGAGAGCAGTTTTGTTGGGCCAGTGTGGGCTTCAACAAATCTCTGGAGGGCCAGAGGTTCATTGGAGACTGGGAGCTCCCTGAAGGTCGCATTGAGAGGCTTCGGGGGCTGCAAGTGGCCCCAGGACTGGGGTTTAGGCAGCCCTGTTCTAGATGAATGCTACAGGAGGCGATTGTAAGAATGCTAACAGGAAGTGCACAGCAGAGGATGTCCTGTTAGTGTTCTTACAATGGGGTCTAGTTTCTTGCCATCTACTTCTGGTATCAAAGCAAATGAAAGAAAAAACACCCTTTTGCAAAGCATTTGCAGACAAAAAGAAGTGAGTCATGAGCACCACGGGGTGAATTTGAGAACTGCGCGTAAGTAAAACTGCAGATATGGAACCTGTGAGATAGGAATAGGTCACTGTGTTAGTGCCATTCGCAATCGTACCCCACCAAGTGGAAACCACTTCAGCATAGTGTAATCTCACCCCAGGGTGCACAGGTGAATAACTCTACCTTGTGTATAGATGCATCATGAGGGTCTTTCCTACAGTATCCTCCATTACAACAGAGTATCACTTCCATGGGAAAGGCTCATGCCATGAGCCTTGTGTATTCCGTGTTATTCATTTGAGAACTTCTCCAGCATGAGATTAGGTCCCACTGAGGTAGGATATGAACGCCACCTGTCTCCTTCTTTGCTCTCTCATATTTTATTTACTGCATTTTTATCCCACCTTTCTCCCGCTGTGTGCGGACTTTGTTCAGGTGTTCAAATGAGCACATTTTGCTTGGCGATATAGCCTGCTCCCTTAATTGTAGTTATCTCCTTTGGATAACAAGTAGTTGGCTGTTTCTTTCACATATGGGCCTGTAAATTAATTTGGGGATAGTGTACTAGAACAGAATGCATATGCAGTGAGATTCCTCTTTGTGCAGTGATCGAAACCTGTATTCAAACTTGACGTGAGAGATAAAGGACATAAAAATGCATAAAAATTGAGATTTCAGCAAGTAATGTGTGAAATGTCTGTATTTCTTGAATTGTTTCTCTTTTCATTTGGTCACATTCTTGCTCATTGAGTGTATCAAGGGCATAAAGGCAAGAGAGGCAACTTGAAGGAATTATTGATGCTACAAAATGTATCAACCCAATTCTCTGCAGAATTTGCTCTCTATATTCATTTAGGATAGAGAGATGATTCAATGTAACCTTAGAGCTTTTAAATCACTAAGGGCGCAATCCTAACCGCTTATGCCAATGCTTTCCAGCACTGACATAAGGGCAATGAAACTCCAAGGTAAGAGAACAAACATTCCCTTACTTTGAGGAGGCCTCCATGAGTGACACCCAACTGCAGGATGCAGCACATGTCCCAATGGCTGGAAGGCACTGACATAAGGGCTTGGGATTGCACCATAAGAGCCCAATCCTGAGCTCAGCACTCCGGCTTTCCACTGGAGAGCACTGTCGCAAACATGCCGTAAGGCATGTCTGCGAGGCTTACTGCCAAGCCAGTGCCCGTGCTAGCCCAGCACTGGCTGGCGCTGAGCTAGTGCCAGGCGGGCGCCTGTCCTCCACTGCTCGGCGGTCTCACAGACTGCCAAGCCGTGGCACGATAAGCAGGGGCGGGGGTGGCGGGGAGGAGGCATTCTAGGGAGGGAGGAGGTATGAGGAGGGCAGAGAGAGGGCAGGTGGGAGGCGTGCTGGGCGAGGTAGCAGGGAGGCAGGAGGCAGGCACAAATGCCTTTACTTTACCACCAAACTTTTGGTCGGCGGTAAAGTGAGTAGCCCCATTGCGGGGTTGCTTCCCTTACCTGGAAGAAGGGGATGAATGTCCCCTTCTCCTGAGGCACTGCCCGCAGCAGGCTGAGGCACGCAGGATGTGGCGGGAGCCGTTCTTGGCGCTGCTGCAGCCGAGCACCCCGGGCAGCTCAGGATTGGGCTGCCATACTGTGTGTTTCTAGTACAATTTTTAAAAGGCTAGTGAGAGAGTTAAAAAAAATAAAACCTGCTTTGGTCTTTTTAAAAAAAAAAAAAAAAGTCTATGGGATGTCATAAACTATCTCTGAGAACATAGGATACAAAAGATGCCAGCATAACAACCCTTTTCTGCCATCTTGCATTTCTACCCAGGCTCCATATGTCTTCCTACTCGCTCTACGATTAGGGTAAATGATACCGATATTCTCAGTAGCAACTGGGATCTCCTGGCCCCTGCTAGCATTTCTGATGCAGAATTTCGCTGTAATTCTTCTTTCTCCTTCCTCATTGGTTTTGGCACTTTGGAGAATTACCCAGTGGGTCTCCTGTTGTGCAGAAAACCTGAAAAAGGTGTGTTTGTACTGCAGTCAAAATTATTCTTGATAAAAACAGCAGTCGATACAGTAAGCTCTATGGAACATCGACTCATGACAAGTTTTGCTGTGGAAATAAGGTGTGCATGTGTGTGCTTGTGTGGATTTAATAACACAAGAAATATTAAACTTGATTGAAATTGTATTGTTTTAGGAAATGAGACACATACTCTTTTAGATGTACAGCAAGTCCTTGTTTAAAGCCATTTTGTTATAAAGTTGATGAGAAAAAAAATTTCCTGGTTTGGGCCACTGTCTGTGTGGAGTTTGCACATTCTCCCCGTGTCCGTGTGGGTTTTCTACAACCCAGAAATCTCACATTTATTTCAATGTTTACTATTAGAAGTGTGAATCTTCACTTAGAAGTTTGGTGATGTTTTGTGACCAGAAATATGTTGTGGAATGTAACTTTTGTTCATTCTTTAACCTGTGGTAAAACTGGTTTTGTTTAAAGCTGCAGTTTCCAAGAACCTATCAACGATTGTAAGTGAGGACTTGCTGTACTCTTTTGAAAGAATGGCTGGTTCTTTTTCTAAGATTGTACTCCAAATAGCATTTACCATTTTGATATTTTCATAGTTTCCCAAGACTTCTAGGACCACAAAAGAAAATACAAGTATTTAGGATTGACTGAGAGGATATAACTATTCTCGCAACAAATCACATGGCACTTCTTGTGGAACTACTTCAGCGAACCTTACTCACTGGGTGATGGCCTTCAGTAACTCACCATTGCTACCCTGTGACATTCATTCAACCATAGATAATATATGGTTACATATGGTAATTTGTGAAAATCACTTCTTTTGAGAAACTAGAATAGCTGCTTCTAACTACCTGTACCTATGGGACAATAAACCCTTTCACATGATGCTGTCCACATGATATACAAGTCAATTAATCAGGTGTACAGTTTGTCATCTTATTTTGAAATCTTACCAAACATAGTGATAGGACAACCAGCAGCTGTCATTGCCATGAAGCTGGTGGTTGAAGAAATACACTTGAGAGCTGGTAAGCTCTTTGAGGGAGCCCTGCTCACATGAATATTTCTTTGTGCAGTTCCACAAAAGTGGTCAAAAGAGGCTGAACAGAGAATAAAGGAATCATCAGCTTATGTGTGTGAAATGCCCCAGAGCCTCTGTCATCCATCCAGGGCCCCTGAGAAAGTGGTGCAGAGAGTAATTTATACCCAGGTTTACAGTCAAAAGGGAACCCAGAAACCAAAGGAGGGGGCCCAAAAATATCCTGGCATCTTATATTTTCCTATCTCACCAGACGTGCTGCCTGCGTGGAATGATGGAGGCTCTACTGTGAGCACATGACAACAGTTGCTGCGGCAAGCCATACGTGCCGGGATGAGGAATGCATACATAGCACTCCTTAACACAGTCTCAAATCTGGAAGGAAACTGGCCTGCTACAGCAGCTCTTTGGTTTGTGAGTCTGCTTATCATGAAGGAGTGTATAGAGGCTCTGGGACACAGCTGTAGGACTATGGCTGCTGCACAGTGGCGTCACTGTGCAGAGGGTGCGGGGATGCGGTCTGCACTGGGTGACACGCACGGGGGTGTGTGACATGCTAAAAACGCGATGGTTAGGAGAAACTCAATCATTTTATATAACTGGATGCGGAATTTCGAGTGGAAGGCAATGCAAAAAACCAGAATGAAAAATCTCCTTTCTATCAAAAGTTATGACCAAAAGACTGGAGAACAAAAAATGCATGGATCTCTATGGAAAGTGAAAGTGAGCCATATCATTCGTTTACTCAAAAGTAGGTGAACTTGCCTTTGCCCTTGGGAAAGGGCAAGCTGAGAAGAATCCAAAGACACCAGAACGGTCCTGATCCAATGAATGCAGCCCCCAAAAACACCTGAGAAGGAAGTCCCTCCTTCCAGGCAGATGAATGTATTGAGCCCTATGGAAAGTGAAACTAAGCCTCACAGTTGTGTTTACTCATGAGTAAGCAAACGTGCCTTGGCTGGTGTGGAAGATTAGGTGAAGGAGAGTACAAGGCTACCAGAATGGTCCTGATCCTATGTACCTGGAGCTAAACAAGTGCTCCAGAAGGCAGCCTCCCCCCCACACTAAAAAGGATCAAAAGAGACTTCAGCTGATAAGGTGAACCTTTTTGAAACTTGCAAAGTCAAGTGGATCCTGACAGTGATTTGGTTTAAACAGAAGTTCTTAAATTGAACTGGGCACTGGGCAGGGCTGAAAACCTTACTGGTTTTGGAGGGGGGGATGTTATTGCAGGCAGGCTACAGAGAAAATTCACTTGGTGGAACAGGGCTGGCTTCTGCTTATTTAATTATTTGTTTTACTTTAATTATTTATACTCATTTATTTTAATTTGCCTGATGGTGTCACTTCCACCATGACATCACTTCTGGTGGGTCTTGGACAGACTGTCATTCTAAAAAGTGGGTCCCAGTGCTAAAAGTTTGAGAACTGCTGCAATAAGGTGTTAGTAAATTGACACCGGGGTGTGTGTGTGTGTGTGTGTGTGTGTGTGTGTGTGTGACACCACTAGTGACCAAAATCACTAAAATCACAGTTTGGAGGAGTAATAGCATCATGTTATATATCAATCAATTCGTAATTTCATGGAGAATGTGTTCTATCTTTGTTCTATCAAAAGGTACAGCCAAAAAAACCAATGGGGGTGGAGTGATGGTACATCACCACACCCACCACCTGGGGTGTTGCCCCGCCCACTGCATGGGGGGGTGACATGCTGGCATCCCGCACCGGGTGACGCAAACCCTAGTGATGCCACTGCTGCTGCAGAAGTAAGTTTTGGCATACCCAGGACACTTTCCATTCTAGTGTGAGCCTAAATACAATGATGCTAATTTTCTACAATGCTTTTCTATGATTAAAAGAGTTTAGAAAGAAACTTAAGTATGTTTGGTTTTCTGTATCTCTGTATCTAGCTGCTGACACTGTATGGGAAGCCCAGTAGAGCTGAGGTCTGAAGACTTTTCTTGCAGTTGCCACAATCCCCTCTCCCTGTTTTGCTCCTCCCTGCCCCTCATTCTGCCCACCCCTATCCACACCCTCCCTCTGCTCTGTTTTGCCCCCCAGCCTCCCCCTTTGGGAAGGGGCCCAAAAGAAACTTTATGTGATAAAAATTCCTCTCAGAGGCCCTGTATCCATCAAGGCGTTTTTATCCACTCTGATCTGTTATGATTCCGGAGCAAAATAGAAACCATTTATTGCTAGCAAGTTTTCCTTTTGTGTTGATTTCTTAGGGTGTGGGGTCACGGCTCCTGATATGTTTTCAAGCAATACAAAATTTCTCTTCGAATGCCCTCTGAGGTATGGCACAGCGTGAGGCTATTTATGGCCTGCCATGATAAAAGCTACCAGCCAGGCAACACACCATGAATCCAAGTCGAATGCAGCTTTTATAAAGAATATGAAGTGACAGTGTGGGGGATAAACATACTTCCGCACTGCATCTCCATCCGTTTGACTATCACTTCCTCAGTTCTGGATTTTCTCTTTACAAGTCAAGCTACATGTTTCTTTGGGGATTTTCTGAACTGGAAATTATTCCTCATGTTATTTACCTTCTCTCTCCCCCACCCCTTTCTACACAAAAATGGTTCTAGCGTACATTAGACTGGAAAGAAAGGATTCTTTACTGTGATGCTTATTCAACAGAGAGAGAGAGAGAGAGAGACATTGTTAGTGAAGGGTGAACTCTCTGCTCACCTCATCTGGTTCAGCTTTTTGGACCTTTCACAGACAATTCTCAGAAACATTTGGGTCTTCCTAAGCCGTTTTCTGAGAAGCTTTGGGAAGTCTGGGCAGGGGTGGCCCAAGTCAGTCGGGGAATTGTTTACTTCGTACTGAACTCTGTGCCTGCCTGTCCTCGAATGCTTTCCTCATAATGGCATCAATCATGATATTGAAAAGAAGGGGAGAAGCAACATCTCCCTGATGGACTCCAGGTTGAATGGGAGATTCCTTGGATAGTTTGTTTCAGAGCTGCACGCTGCTAGTTGAGCAATGCTAGTTGTTAGCTGCAAATGACAAAAGAGAAAATGTGTGAATCTTGATTATATTTTCAAGACATGGGACAGCCCAATTATCAAGTTCGGAGAGCCTAATTATCATGCAGGCTGCCACAGCATTTCTGCTACAGTGTCACTTCGCAGGTCAGCATTTCCCTCTCTTACTCCTCTTGGTTTGTACCTTCCCAATAGTGTTCCATGCCTTCTGAGGCTTCTTTCCATCTCTCCTCCTCAGAGCCTCAGCAGAAGCAGAGCTGCTGAAAAAGCAGCTCTGGGAGAGCCCATTTATCACAGGGACTGGATAAAAGGTTTCAGCAGGCTGCCTCTGGCCCGGGGGCCTAATCTTTGACACCCCTGGTGTGGATCTTAAAAATTAAACCTAGGTTCTACTGCAAAACTACATTAGTTTTCCTTCTTGCCACTGGTCTAGATAAGTTTTAGAAAAAGTGGGGGACGGGGGGGACGGATGACAACATAAGAACATAGGAACAGTCCCTCTGGATCAGGCCATAGTCCCATCTAGTCCAGCTTCCTGTATCTCGCAGTGACCCACCAAATGCCGGAGGGAGCACACAAGACAACAAGAGACCTGCATCCTGGTGCCATCCCTTGCATCTGGCATTCTGACATAACCCATTTCTAAAATCAGGAGGTTGCACATACACATCTTGGCTTGTAACCCGTGATGGATTTTTCCTCCAGAAATTTGTCCAATCCCCTTTTAAAGGCATCGAGGCCAGATGCCATCACCACAACCTGTGGCAAGGAGTTAGTCCACAGATCAATGGACTAATGTCAGAATGCTCTGGTGCCACAGCAAGAAATTAGGAGCTGGGCCTGAATAATGGGAAAGTTTGGGCCCAGTTTATAATTACTTATCCTTTTCTGAACTGGAGGAGTTCATTTCTGATCACCCCCCCCCCCATTTCTGAATTTCAGTACATCATAAGTCTCAAACTCATGGATGGATTAAAATATATGGGCAGATTTTAAAGATATTCCATGACACCCCATAGTGTTATGTACAGTTTAAAATAGCCTTTGCACACCAAAACAGTTGTTGGTGGCATCTTTGGGATCAAACTCATCTTCACACCTTATGTGAATAAGACACAATATGTGCTGTCATTGGATGGTGAAAGAAAAAAATTATTACGTTGAATACATTTCAAGTTATCACATATTGAAAACTGTTTGGTGAAGCTTTCATACGTTTTTAATAAAACTTACTCTTAACGAATGTGTAAAGAATTCAAAATGCTTATTTCCACTTACCTTTTGGTGTATGAAGAATGGTTCACCCTTTTTATACAAAGTTTTAATTTGGTCAATTGAGATCAATGGGGCACAATCAATTTAAATTGTTGTGTTTTTTTTTGTTGGCATTCTTCAGTCTCAGAAGACTATGGTGTCGTGCTCTGAATGATGGTTCTGGAACAGAGTGTCCTCTCCAGTGCACGAAGCCTGGGTAAAGTAGATAAGGAGGATAGACTGTTTCCCATGCAGTAAATCCCCCCTCTCCACATCACTGAAATGGTCCAATGGAAAGGCAGAGGCCAATACGGTTGGTTCCAGCGGCATCACAGGAGTTGCCAGAACGTGACTGTGTTCAGCCATTAACTGCCTTAGGGACTCCGGCTCCGGATTTTGCCTCGAGGTTGACTCCTGAAGCCTTTTCCATAACTGGATGTAGCCACAAGGCAGTGGAGGTTTGGGATCAGAGTTTTCCTTCTCTCAGATGAGCTGCTTGAGCATACCTAATGGCCAACACATATCCAGGCCTTGCACTGATGGAATTCACGCTCCCTCAGCATAAAGCTGGAGCATCTGGTGCAGCACCTGCTATGATGGCGTGCAGGCTGTGGCCACCAGTACAAATCGCTGATTCCTCACACACACACACCAACAGACTACTGAGGCCTGCCAGAGCGGGTAGTTTGACAGAGGGGGAGGTATGGGGGAGGATGGGGTGGGGATCAGCCTCAGGCCAGGTCAGAGTCAGGTGAGTGGTAGTACCAATAGCCAGTGCTCCCGATCCAGGCCCAACCTGCCCCTTGGACATACTTGGATTTATGGCAACAAAAGAGCTGATGTGGTTCTGAACAGGCCCATTGGGAGCCATGACAAATACAAGTACGTAAAGTTATTCTTTACTTACCCCTCCTCCACTCCCTCGTCCCAAGCCAGCCCATAGCATGAGCTGGAATCCCTAGCATGTATGCACTGCTAAAACAGAGACGCCTGCGTTGGCTCGGTCATGTCGTGAGAATGGATGATGGCCGGATCCCAAAGGATCTCTTCTATGGAGAACTCGTGCAGGGAAAGTGCCCTACAGGTAGACCACAGCTGCGATACAAGGACAACTGCAAGAGGGATCTGAAGGCCTTAGGAGTGGACCTCAACAAGTGGGAAACCCTGGCCTCTGAGCGGCCCGCTTGGAGGTAGGCTGTGCAGCATGGCCTTTCCCAGTTTGAAGAGACACTTGGCCAACAGTCTGAGGCAAAGAGGCAAAGAAGGAAGGCCCATAGCCAGGGAGACAGACCAGGGACAGACTGCACTTGCTCTTGGTGTGGAAGGGATTGTCACTTCCGAATCGGCCTTTTCAGCCACACTAGACGCTGTTCCAGAACCACCATTCAGAGCGCGATACCATAGTCTTTTGAGACTGAAGGTTGCCAACTAACTAACCCCTCCTCTACTCCCTGGTCCCAGGCCAGCCCATAGCATGCAGTAGAGACTGTGTCAATGCTGTCCTGGTGGGCCCTGGATAAGATTGGATGGTATATCATGGATTGGTCACAGTGGGTACCCTCTATACATGATACACAAATGGTTCTGTAGCTCAAACTAGGAACACCTTGTGAGTGAGTACAGCTTATACAGAAGAATCCGCACTACATTGAGGGCGAATTTTCAGTTAGCTGTGCTGGTGAAACTCGTTTCTTGATACTTTGTCTGACGTGGTCGATTTTCAATCTCAGTGCCGAGACAGCTGTGCTCATATTCTCAGATGCTTTGCAGGCAGGGTTGTGTTTGTAGGCTGCACTAAAAATAAAATAAAATACATTAAAATGTTGTGCTCAGGCAACCCAAATTCTGTACTCCGTAAAACTGGATTCCAAGTTTGACACAAACTATGCAAACTGAGCAAATGGTATTTTTCTTCTTATTTTGCACAGTTTATTCTGTAGGCTTTGCTACTTGCATAATTTAGTCTAGCTAGGCCCTTTTCCAGATATAGTACCCTTCAGTAGAAATAATCTGAGGCAGTAGCATAGCTTAGAGTGGTTGCAAAGCACTAAGTTTTGCAGGGAGCCTCACCACAGCATGCAAGTTTCCCCTCCTGCTTATCTTTGGAGCCATTGCCTCCATTTTGCTCCCACTGCCTGGAATGGCTCCAATGGGGAGGGGAGGGTCCACTTGCAAACCTTAGTGCTTTGCACCCATTTCTAGCTATGCCACTGTTCTGAGGGCTGCTCACAACATTACTACTACTGTTGTAGAATAAACATTCTCTTGTTGCTAATAAATACATATCAGCATTTCTGTGCCAAGTACCACTGCTATTTTTTTTTAATTAAGAAAAGTTATATGTACCCTATTCTTCAGCCCAAAATAAAAGTTCTCAGAGCAGTTTCCATTTCAAATGAATTTGGAAGATGGTTCCTTGTCCCAAAAGGGGCTCACAATCCACAAAGAAACACTAGAGGGAAACCAAGCCCAATCCTGTGCATATCTACTCAGAAGTAAGTCTCATTATAGTCAGTGGGGTTTACTCCCAGGAAAGTGTGGATAGGATTATAGCCACCGTCTCCAGCCAGTGGGAAGGGCAGAGAGCTATGCTGGAATGAATGGTAAAATCGCTGTACTAGAGTACAATAGTAGAAGGCCATAAGATGCCACTTTGCAGAGCTGCAATGTGAATTACTTCATCTGTATAAGCTACAGAACCATTTGTGCATCATGGACCATTTGTGCATCATGGACAGAGCACCTCTGTGACCAATCCATGATCTATAGCCCAATCTTATTAGGGCCTGCCAGGGCAGCACTGACACTTTTCTACTTACCTACTCTGCTGTGTCATGGCTGCCAATAGGCCTACTCAGAAGCACACCGGCTCTTTTGTTGGTGTAAATCCAAGTATGTCTAATGGGGTATGTTGGACCTGGGTCAGGAACATAGGCTATTGGTGCTGTCCCTGCCCTGACCATGGGCTGGTCTGATCCCTCCCTCCCTCTCTCTCTCTGCCAAGCTACCTACTCCAGCGGGGGCATTAAATGTAATGTAAGTCATGCTTGAAGCATTGGTTTTCTGGAATGATACTCTTTTCCAGCATTCCTAGACTCTGTATCCCAAACCACAAGAAAGCATTTTTGAACAACTTGCCCTTACTAACGCAAGGTAAAGATAGAAACATGTCTTGTGGCCTTAGGTTGTTGGTCACCACCACTGAGCACTGTTCTGTTTGGATGTGCACCCACAGTTTGATGCACCCAGTTGGAGTGGTTTTGGATGAAACTTGAAAACCAGGGTGGGATGCAAAGCTAAACACTCTGTAATTTCACATGGAGGGAGATCTGCTAATGACTCCCTCTCAGCAGACTAACAAGTTTGGATCAATGTCAGCTGCCACTTGATTAATTAGGTGCATAAGGCAGCTGGTCAGGGGAATTTTCCACCCTCTCCCTCAGTATCTGTGCATGTTCCTCACAATTAGTCATAGTCACTCAAAAGCTTCATAGAGTGCAGTCAGCAAAAGGACTCAGCAAGAAGCCACTAGGACAAAATGGTTGGGTAGAGAAATATGCAAAAATAGATTGGGCTGGGTTTACTATTTTTATGAAGCAATTAATTTATGGTGTTCAACAAATAAAAAGAGTTACCCTTTCTTTAACAGGCATTTATCACTTAAGCTACTTATCTATTACTTATTTGTGTACACGTTCCTTCTGGTTTTGAAATAGAAAAGGGCAGTGTTATTTTCTCAATGTAGAACTCTGTGCACAGAGTCAAGTACTGGTTTGATTCAGCCTGGCGTGTGTAATGGGAATGCACAAGATCCCTCAAGGAGATAGGGTGTGGTATCAACAGTGGCCCCTTGCTCTGGCAGGCAAGCAAGGGGTTAATACCAGGGCCTCAGACTGCAATGAGTGTGCTGCACAGCTGCAGTCACTTAGAGGCAACAAGGTCTTCAAGGATGAAAGCAGCGCCTGGAGAAGAGAGTGTGTGGGTAGTACAAGAACCTGAAAGAATGAATGAGGATGAACTGATTCAATGGCTGATGGACCAATGGGCTGGTAGATAGACTTTGAACTGCTGGACTGACTAATGGGCTAACTGACTAATAGACCCACTGCCTGGCAAAATAGTGGAACAGAGACTGCTGGAGACTAGTGTGCTGCTGCCATGCTCAAGAACTGCTGCTTGGAGAACTGGGAGAACACACCCTGCAGCCCTACAGACAAGCTACCTACTAGTTACCTTCCTGCTGGTGCTGGGGTTCAGCAGTAGTTTTCTATGCTGCTAGAGTTAGTTGGGTTTGAGCCAGGGAGGCTAATTAGCTTAAAGTGGGCATAAGTTCTCTAGAACAAGCATGCAAAGGGAATTTGGCAAAACAGTATGGGATCTACTTTCCAGGACTGAGTGAAGCCATTTATATACAGTGCCCCTATTCCTATCTCTTCAGGGGACCCAGAAGGATATCATCATTAATCTTATCAAACTCTGCATAAAGTTCCATGTAGAATCTTTTGTCTACGATGTGTTTTGCAAATTCATTGTAATTGGACACCAAGCGTACTACCTGTTTCCCATGTTGTCCAAGCTGTAAAAGGCTCTTCATCACAGAAATAGCTCTGATGGATGACAGGGAGTAGGCACAATGATGACAGTGATTGTAGCACAGGTAGGTAAAAGGCTCGGGTTGGGATCTTGTGCTGGGAGCTGTGTACCCTTAAAAAGAGATCAAATTGGGCTCTTTCTTGTGCTGTCCTCTATGGTGCTAGGTGGACTGTAGGAAACAGTACTGATGTTACACAGCTCAAGGAATATGGATGACGTAAATAAGGAGACACTCTAGGACTCTGAATTATATTATTGGGTCATGATGTGAAAGAAAGCACAAGGCAAGATACTGGATCACACCCATAGTTACGAGAGAGGAGAAGGACAAATTCATCTGAATGTAGGGTAAATAGCCTCTTCTTAGGCAGGCTGTTGGTCAGCTACCTAAAGAGAGAGCCGGAGCAGAGCTGAACCTCTACTGAACTATCCCATTTAAAAGCCAGCTTAGACTCAGCCTCCATAAAAGCAGAAAAGAAGTGAGGTAGTTTTTACAACCGTTGCATTGCATACTATACTTAATTTTGTATCCTTATCTGGTGGTTGTGAGCTTTACTCCTTGTTAAACTTCTAATTATTGGAAGCAATCCTGCTGCGTCAGGTGTTCTTGAAAGTGCTAGCCTGACCAATCAAGGCCACTGAGAAAATTCAGTGCAGAAGGAATAGGTTTAGGCTCCTAAATGCAGGACAGGCTCTATGCCACATGCAGTCAAATTTGCCATAAGGCTGTATTCATGCATGCTCTAGCCACTGTCCCTCTTGCTTTAATGCCCTTGGCTTCAAGGAGCACTGTCTGGGTCTGGACTTATTGGGTGACCAGAGCTGTGCTGAGTCAACTGGCAGGGTGCCCTCTGGAGTGGTGCAGGCCACCATTTCCTGACTGGGGATGGCAGTCGCTGTGCTTCTGGAATATCTGATGCCTTTGGTATCTGTGCTGCTTGCTGAAGCCTTGGCAGTGGCTGCTCCTCTGCTGTTTCTAGCAGCAACCCTCAGGGCCAGTGTGGCTGGGTGAAAGTTTGGCAATTGCCATACCCCTGCCACAGCTGTCGTCTGATGTGAGGCTTGCATGACTGCTGGGAGGGCTAGTGGACAGTCCTGGCAGAGACTTCATCCAGGCTGAGGGTGGCTGGGCCAGAGGTGGAGGGGGCAGAGCTCGCTGCAAGCTTTAAAATTCCCACTGGAGGCCAGGGATGAGGAGGCAGACACCCCAAACTCGATGTAGGAGGACAGGGTTGTGACTCTAACCCCTTCTCCATGGTTGCTCTGAGGCCTGCTCCAGGAAGGGGTATACATGTCAACATGGACCCAGAGACTGGAGGATAACACTGAAGGTATGGTGACAGGGCCCCCTATGACTCCACTGCAGCCCCCCCCTTCACAAACACAAGGTGATAGTAGAACCTGCAAAGAGGGAGAAGGTGGTTAGGAATGATTATCTTCAGACTGCACCATTTATGCGTTCTACAAATTGATGAGGGCATTGACAAAACCACTAGCCATTCTTGCAGGAACCTCTCCCCCCCCCCCTTTTCCTGGGATCAACAGAAAACTAGTAGGATTCATCAGCCTCTGATCATACTATCATACGTGGCTCCCAACATCAGTGGAGTAAAATGGATGCTGAAAGTCTAAACCTAATGAGGTAACAAATCTGTCAATGATGAGAGAATTATGTCAACTTCCCTGAGAATGGGATGGAACTCCAGCTTGCTTGAAACATACTGCAGTGATAAAGCAGATTCGTTTTCACACTTATATTGCCAGCAAAGACAGTAGAAGTGACTCTCTTCTCTGTGGTTTATAATCAGAGATATCTCAGGGCAGTATTCATTGCAAATCTGCAGAGATGTATCTTGGGTGGTGGTGGGGGACGATGACACAAGTGCCCCAGGTGCCAATTGAAGAAGGGTATGGACTTATAGGCCAAGGCAAAAATGATGATGAATAAGATGACAGCAACAGCAAGAGCGAGTTGTCCCCCCATGTGTCCATTTGGTTCTGAAATTCAGGATGCTGCAAGGTGTGGTGGAGTGATACAGTGGGCAGCACTGTGACATAGGGGAGACGTGCCCATGTCACCCCACCCAGGGTTCTACTCAGCCTCGTTACTTTGGAAGTAACGAGGGTTCTACTCAGCCTTGCCTTTGGAAGTCTGCACCAATTAAAATCCGGGGAAACAAATTGAATTAATGCAATAGCATCGAATCCAATTTTCAATCATTTCCAAAAAAAAACCTGCTGAGGAATGTTTCTCAATGAATTTTGCCCAGTTTGCTGTTTTCTAGAAGCATGGCCAAGTGTATATTTCTCCATTTCCTTTGTCTTTGAAAATTACAGGGTTGCCATAAACCCCTGCAATAACCACTCTACCAGTATTATATTTTCCTAGCCATGCTATTCGCACTTTGCTGACAGGATTGTTTTATGGAGAGATAACATTGGTCTGAAAAAAAGAAAGAAAAAGCTCTTAAATTTCGGCAGCACTGATTTGTATATGCTCTTTAAATTTTTATTCCCCTCAATGGATACTGGTGCTTTAAATATTAATGGGATTTTAATATTGCATTGAAAAAGACAGAAGGTTGAGACCTTCTTATATTTTAATATAATTCCTACAAAGTAAGTACCAGTTACATATTATCGAGGCTTGATTTAGCTAGTGGCACGACAGTGAAAAATAACACATCTGAGCCAGTGAAGAATGTTGAGTTTCTTTTACATTATTCACTCTAATCTCATAACTTCACTGCCATACAAGCTGTAAAATGTATTGTCAAAAATATATAGTTCAGAATACAGTGCCATTAAATATTTTATCCAATTGGCAACGGTGATGGAAATGAATTGAACCTTAAACTGCATTCTGTTCGGGGGGGGGGGGGAGGAGACATTTTATTGTGCTTCCTGGTTCTGCTTCTTCAGATATATTTCCTGTCAGCATTTTTTAAAGCACAGTAAAATTAGCCTGAGTTTGTTAGAGATGAAACGGTGGTCCAACTACTGTTATACAAACAAGTCCCCCAGTCTTCTGAACTGCTGATAATCTCACAAGATATTGTCAGATAGCTGAAATAGTTCTTTCTGTGGCTTTGGAGATGTTCCCATAGAGTTCGTGAAGAACTATGAAATTGGAGCCTAATCCTATGTGTGTCTACTCAGAAGTAATTTAAGTAATTAATCAATAGGGCTTACTCCCTATTGACTATTGAAGTGTGCTGCCCCCTCTGTCTGTACTTTTTGACATCAAATAATGACATCAAATAGTGATGTCAGCCATGTATCTAGTTTCACAGACTCATAGAGTTGGAAAGGATCTCCAAGGTCATCTAGTCCAATCCCCTGCCTGTAGCAGGGAATCCTCCTTAGAGCATCTCCCTTAGAGCATCTCCAGCAAGTGACTGCCAAACCTCTGTTTGAAGATCTCCAGTGAGGGAGAATCCACCACCTCCCTTAGCAATCTGTTCTACTACCAAACCACCCTGACCTTCAAGACTTTCTTCCTGATGTCCAACTGGAATCTCTTCTCTTGCCGTTTGTACCACTTGGATCTAGTTCTTCATTCACCGGCAGTTGAGAACATATTTGTCCCTTTTCCCATATGATAGCCCTTCAGATATTTGAAGAGCACTATCATACCCCCTTTCAGCCTTCTCTTTTCCAAACTGAACATACCAAGTTCCTTCAACCTGTCCTTGTAGGGCTTGTTCTTCAACCCTCTGATCATCCTTGTTGCTGTCACCAGTTTGTCTGCATCTTTCTTAAATTAGATGCCCAGAATTGGACACAGTACCCTAGGTGTCTAAACAGCTCAAGTTACAGTTGTGCGCTGCTTAATGACAGGTTTTGCAATCGTGATACCTGTCGTCAAGCAGTGTCCCTCTGCAGGGAAAGGAATGCTCCCCTCCCCTCCCCTCTGGAGGGATGTCTGAGATTCCCAGAGGCAGCATGCATGCGTGCATCTGCATGCTGCCTCTGTGGAACTGAGGGAAATAGTGTCTTTTGCAGTGTACCCAGTTTCATGGAGGAAGTCAAACTGCGCGAGAGACACGATTTCTCTCAGTCTCAGCCTTGCATAGGCAGCACTCAGACGCGTGCTTCCTCTGGGAGGCTCAGACAACCCTGTGGAGATGAGGAGAGCTCCTCTCACATTCAAAGGGTGGGGGTGTGTGCTCCTGATGACCACACATGATCATCAGATATATGATCCCGGCGTTAGCCTGAATGTCGCTAAGAGGCTCACCCCTGTATTTAGCAATTTTTTTGTCCCCAGAGAGTAAAGTCAATAGCGTTTCTTGTTTCAAACTGTTTGCATCTCAAATTATTTAGCAGTTCTTTGTTTTGGTAGCCCTTCTATCATATAATCTATTTCCACCCAGATTGGATAGGTGTGTGAGGATGTGGCACTGATGTTAAGAAGATGCAATCTGAGTGAAATTTACATCTGAGTGAAATTTACATTTACATCTACAAGAAATTCAAAGTGTAGTTTGCATGTGGATGGGCTTTGAAATGGAGGGAAGTTGCTATGCTGGCTTCACATAGCAAAAGTAATTTGCAAATGTCCAATATATGAGCAAACTCTACTCCAAAGCTGGAGTATTCGAAGTTCTGCTGGATACAGCAGAGGCCATGTGGCCCAACTGCGCCATTGCAGCTTAGGTCAGATAAGGCTGCTCATTTAACTGAATGAAATGAAGTACTTTGAGAGAGGCTTTTGGAAGACATTTTGGTGGAATTTTTTTTTGCGAAATCTCCCTTCCTTCTCAGTGATGTTTAACACTGGTGCTTGACATGAGCATTTAATCTTTATGACGGCTTCTTTATTAATGTCTTTTCTTTGACCCAGTTCTATCATACTATGTCCTTAATTGGCACAATCAAAATGCCAAATGCCTAATAGGAAGAGAATTCTGCTGCTTTCTGCATTCGGCCTTGCCCTTTCCCATTCATGTTCATTGATAATGTGTATGAAACTTGGACTCATCAACCATTGTCCCTTTTCCATATTTAAGGTTATCTAAAATCAGGGCAATAATCCAATCAACACTAAACTTTTCTTTAAGTCTCATTGACATTGATGAGAGACCTAAGCAAGTGGACTCTGGCTGAACATCAGGAAGAAGTTCTTGATGGTAAGGGCTGTTTGGAAGTGTTTCTCAAACTGTGGGCCGGGACCCACTAGGTGGGTCACAGCTGGCCACCCGACACAGAGGCTCTGAATTCTACACCGATCTTCAGGTTGTCATAGAATCGAGTAGCCCCATTTGGTTTACCTGGGGAAAGGGGATGAGGCGGTTGTCTGGAGCACACAGCACAGCCATTTTTGGCGCTGCTGCAGCCCTGCGCACTGGACAGCTCAGGAGTGGGCTGCCTGTTATTTGATTTTTCTGTAAAAAGCTTTGTGAATATTTTTTGTTGGAAAAAAATATAAATCTTCTTAATAATAATGAGATTTAGAGGAGAAAAACCCTTAAATGCAAACTAATACTTTTAAAATAACTCTTACTTTTGGAATCTGCTTTTCCCATTGAATTTGGTGAGACTTGTATCCAAAAATGCCACAACAAATATTTCATTATGAAAGTCTGCATCTAACTATTAAACATGCACACTTTTACGTATATACTGAAGTAAGGAAAACCCCAGTCTAAATGGGCAAGAGCTCATTAAGTATTTTTCCTCAAGTAACTTCTACTGATGCCAACAAAATACATAGCAGGCAATAATTATTTTTACAATACATTTTCCATTACTAATGCAATTACAGCAGAATGGAAACATGGAACAGTGCTTGAGGGAACTGAGGACACAGGGGTGTCTGTAAAGCACCAGTGCTTGCTCTTTCACCTTGCTGCTGATAAATGCAATCAAATTAAATTTGAGGAGTCACAGGATAACTGGATTACCGCAGAAACATATTTTTCTGCTGCTTATATCCTTTACATTTGACCTTCGAAGGAGTTCATTATGTCAAACTTGATATATTGTCCTCTGGGTGTGTGTGTGTGAACCATTGTAAATAACTGAAAGCTACTAATGGAATAAACAGCATTTTCTTATGATCTGTATTTGTGCGCATGCAGATATCTTTCATTGGCAAGCCTGATCCTCCAAATAACATTGTCCCCAAAATGCCCAGCTCACAACACTGAAATACCCACAAGGCCCAATTTCCATAGCCCAGCTTCTCTGGTTTAAGCCTCTGTCTGACCTTTGTTCAGGGATGCTACCAGTCAGCATCTACCATGCTTCTCAAAGAAGCCTAGTACACAAAGTATGGGCCTCCAAGGAAGGACAGATAGCAATAAACAAACAGACAAAAGGCTGTGAGATGAAAGGACTAGGGTAAAGTGGTGTGGTAGATTGCCAGACCTTCAGTAAACAACTTGTTGATATCGTATTGCCCTTCCCAACAAACATCCTGAACTGATAATGGATGTTGATTTTGCTTCCTGTCTGATTACTTGTTAATTTCCCAAGGATGTTTACCTCTCTCTCTTTGTGCTCTTGTGTACCCCTCCTCTATCCAGAATGCTCTATAAAAGCTGCATCATTGTAACTCTTCGGGGTCCACCACATCTTTGTGGCGGTCCCGTTTTGCAAAACGTAGTAAAAGCTTTTTCCGAAGTCCTCTGAATTCTCCTGTCTGTGGTTTGCTTCTCCATCAGTCAACGAATACTGTGCCCATTCGGGAACAACATGGTGGTGTTAATTAAAGAATTTTAAATTTAGAGTGCAATCTAAAGAAGGAGATCCACAGGTACAGTGGTCACTGTGTCAGCGGAGGGCGTTGCAAACATGTTGTAAAATGTTTGCTAGCCCTGAGAGTAAACAATACCAGCAGGAAGGCCTGTGCCACCCTAGTGATGCTGCACTCAGGTCTTCTGCCAGAGGCCACAGATAAGGTCACGCTGGGTGGCGGAGGAGTGGTGGGAGGGCGATTCTAAGGTGGGAAGTGCATTTCGGGATGGGGAAAGTCAGTACAGGGTGGATCAGGCCCTGGAGAGGGTGGGATTCGTATCCTATCCTCCCTCCTGGCCCTAGCAGACTTATAGAAGCTGCTTGGACTTCTGCCAGGACTGCACTGATTTCTGCCAGCAAGTAGGCTGGTTGGGTAGGCTGGTGCATTTCTCAGGGTAAGGGGAAAATATCTCCTTGCCCAAGGAGGATTGGACTGCCCATTATCTAGAACAGGGGTGTCCAAACATTTTGACAGGAGGGCCACATCATCTCTCTGACACTGTGCTGGGTGCTGGGGAAAAAAAAGAATTAATTTACATTTAAAATTTGAATAAATTTACATAAATGAATTTATTAGAGATGGAACTTATGTGAATGAATGAAGGTCTTGCAATAGCTCAAGGCCTATAAAAGGCCTTGCACAAAGCCTTTCCTTCACTGCCACTGCTGCATCGCAGATGTGAAACACCAAGTAGTGGAGGGAGCCCTTGTCCCACAGCTCACGTGAGAGGTTGAACAGTCGTCCTCATCCTGAGAGCAGTTGTGTCAGGCCAGCATGGGCTCCAGCAGGTCCAGCAGAGGGCCAGAGGCTCATTGGAGACTGGGGGCTCCCTGAGGGCCTGATTGGGAGCCCCCAAGGGTCGCAACTGGCCCCCGGGCTGGGGTTTGGGCACCCCTGATCTAGAAGTACATAAAATTCCGAATAAGAAAACAAATGTATTTTTCACATTTTTATACCACCCTTTCTCCAAGGAACTCAGGATAGCGCACATAGTTCCTTCCCTCCCTTTCTTTTCACAACAACCCTGTGAGGTAGGTGAGACTGAGAGAGCACGACTGGTCCAAGGTCACCCAGGAAGCTTCATGGCTGAGCCGGGATCCTTTCTTCTTTGTTGACAACTGATAATAGCTAAACTGTTCAATGTTTAGAGGTGGTTTTGACAAAATGCTCTTGCAGCTGAACACCAAATGAGAGATTTTCTCACAGCTACTCCAGTTTTACAAAACCTATTTTCAAATCCCAGCCAGTTCTTGATGATCATCCCCACAAGCCTGGTAGTTTGCACTGTGTTTTTTTTATCACAGCTGGAGAAATTAGTGACGCCCCAAGAGAATGTATTACCATGCACTCCCCAAATATATGCCACTTTATTGAATTACAACAAGATAGCAACAAGGCAACAACAGGGTAAACAATACCCATTCCAAGTGTGGGGTTCTAAGTGGAGGAAACGGCCCTAGCCGTCTACGTCCCCCAATCTCATAGGGCGTCCACCTGACTCCAGGCGTAGCTCAATTGTTATTAAGCCTGCCTTTTACTGTCACCTGAAGAGGGTAAGTCAGCCAAACTGCTATGCCTTCAGGTCACCCCTGCAAGGCCCCCAAGTTCAGACAAGGGGCTAGCCAGCCTGCCTCCCCGAGCCGGTCAAGCATCTTGGGAGCGGTTCTGGTTCACCCCTGTTGTTGCTGACTTAGATTGGACACCGAGAATGTCTTCTGCCTGCCCACCCCGCACTTCTACTGCCAGTGACCAGGGCATTAAAGAGATATATTGCAAACCAAACGCGCTCCATAGCCAGTCTGAGGTAGGCAAAAACAAACACCATTGTGGTGCCAATCGGATGATGTTCAAAAAATTCCTACCCGGTCCTCCGGAGAGCGACCAGCTAATCCCAGAGTAGCTACAGGGTGGGCGGGCGGGGGTCACTTCCCAGTGCATGCGCGCTGGAAAAGTTCATCCGTCTCGCCCCCTTCGGCTAGCCAGCCAATCAGCTGGCAGCAAAGCCCTGCTGCCGGCTAACAGGCGGGGAAAGCCTGGCAATCACTGCTAGCGCGGCAGGGAGGCGCACCAGCAGACCATTAGTCCAACTTCTCAAGATCTTCGCTACTAAATAAACTCTAGTCCTCTCAGGTTTCTCCTAGCACCAAATGTGTGAGACTTCTTAGAGCTTAGAAATGCTGCCAGGAATACTGATAGGAGAATCTTCCTTCTGATGCTTGTCTTGTTCTAACGTTTTTGAAAAGATATCCCTGAAGTCTACGCAGCACAGATGCTTGCAAGTCCTATTATATCTTGGCTTGATCTTTCCCTGTTTGCTTTTCTTGTTGATAGTAAGAGTTTTTGTTGTTTTTTTTGCCTGCTGCAAGGCCTCTTCCAGGCTCTTGTTGCAATTAAAAATATATGCATTAACAGCACAATCCTGACTAAAACAATGCAAAGCAATGCAGCAGTGCCAGCCCGGTTTCCGCTGTACCCCTCAGGGGATTTTTGGCCAGTAGTAAACATTAGTTCCCTTGCCCTGGGATAAGGCTTGGGGTTTTCCCTGGGGGAAGGAGACCTCTCCTGTGCCACGGTGCCATAGGATGCAGTGGTACCTTTAGGATTGTGCTGCCCATCCACTTAATTGCATTGCATCCTGAAAAGTGCAACTGAAATGAAAGGTCAAATCATTATTTCTGTATCGGAACTGATGTGTGAATCCATTGCATGGGCATATACACCTAGATATATACTGTGCAGAATGTAGTTCTTGAATCTTGCCAAACCAAAAAGGGGTTCATAATAAGCAGGTGATTCACTTGATATGAACTTGTCTACGAATGGTCTGTTGACTCTACTATTTATGACTCCCATTGGACAACGGCAAATAGTAAAACACTTGTATACATGCAGGGATATGAGAACATGTCCCTTTTATGATGATGGCCTTGGAGAGCATGGTTTGTTCTCTCCCAAATAATCCTATTTGCATAAGATGATGAGAAAGGTAAATCACTAATAAGCACTGTCAGAACAGATTTAATCCAGGCAAAAATCCCAAGGGAACTTTTACTTCCAGGCCACCACTTCTGAGGAATTCTGAGAAGGTTCTGAGGTTCACACCAAGGATGCACCACTAATCTGCATGGGCAGTGTAGGCTGGCCTAGTAAGTAATCCTACAAAGACTGTAGGGGAAAAAAGAGAGGCAATAATATAATAGGATCCATTCAGTCCCTCCTCTGAACCACCTCCTGCCACTATGTGGAGAACATGAGAAAGCTAGGGAATGGAAAGTGAGAAGATCTAGGATTTCATACAAAGTACCACCCAAGGATGCCCAAGGATTTGTGCCTGCCCAGGAGTGTCATGATTGTAAATATGTTCCTGTAAAAATTCCTTAAACCCATTTCCAACAGCAGGTGCATTTGTGCAGCACAGCCAATGGTGTGTTTTTGCAACATTGTCAGGGAAACCCCAGAATGAAGTAAATGCCTGCAGAAAAAAATTCAAGGTGTTTCCATATACCTGAAACAGGGTTGTCACAAATGCACAACACTAGATGAAAAGGACATCATTTTTGCAGTACTGTCCAGGGTGCTAATACATATATATCCTTATCTAAGGGCCCAATCCTATCCAACGTTCCAGTGCAGATGCAGCCTCAATGCAGCTGCAAAGTAAGGGAACAAACTTTCCCTTACCTTGAGGAGGTCGCCATGACTGCCCCCCACCACAAAATGCAGTGCACACCCCATTAGCACAGCTGCTGGGAAGTTGGTTAGGATTGGGCTGTTAAAACATAGACCTCACCCTAAAAACAAACAGATAAAAAAATACCCTGGCTGGTTTTACTAAGTACACAGCTCAGTTGTTACAGAATCTTGCAGAGGAAGGCTCCAGGGTGGAGCTCCTGGAGTAAGGAGTGCCCTGTTGAAAAACTAATTTTTTTCCATCATTGTTCTGGCTGGAACCATAGTAAGATTAGGTGTTTTGCAAGCTTGTAATACAGCCTGTAACTTATCTTCCACTGAATCTTTAGTAGCATAAGCCTCAAGGTGGGGGGTCATCCCTGACCCTTGAATGCCCTGGGGGAAAATATGTCAAGTTGAGCTAGCTGGTAAAACAGCAGCTGATGTGTTTTTTCACACTTACAAAAGAACCAGCTAGCTACAGTCCTCTCGACCCCCCCCCCCACCCAAAAAAAAACAAAAACAAAACTTCTTGGGACCTGGAGGCAGAAGTCTTCAGTTAAAAAAAAAAAAAATCCCAAGGGATCTGCTACATGACCTTTGGGTAGCATGTAAATGGTTGGGGGGACTTTTTTTACATTGAGCTTTTTTTACATTTTAAAATTAATAAAAGTGAGAACTTGCAATGAGAACTTGAGATAGAAACATAACACCGCTTTCTGCCATTACCTTTTTTTAAATCTCGAAATCTGTGAATAAAACCATTTTCAAACACCCCCCAGGTATTGCAGACCTAGTCCAATGTTTTTAAAAAGGCGTTTTTTCCCCCAGTGTACTAGGTATGTGATATAATATTGGCAAATGCAGACACAGTATTATTTCTAACTGGAAAAGTAAACTTATTTTAATTTCTGTAAATTTTTTCAATTTTTTTAAAAAAATAAAAGAAATATAAAACTAGAAGCTTTACACCTGGGATTAAATCACCTAGAGAAGCAGTTTTTCAACATGGTAACCAGCTGAGCTCTGCCGCTTTTATTCTGGCTCCTGAATGTGGTTTCACCCCTCTGTCTTGCTGCTCCCTGTTTCAGCCTTCCATGGTGTCAGGTTGTTCATGGGATATTTTGGGATATTTTCATAGTCATATTATTCATTCATATTATTCATATCATTTCATTCATAGTATTAAACATGGTTTGGCAGTAAAATTGCACTGCAGCAATGCAGCCGGAATGTTGGGTAATAACTGTGGTTTGACCTGAGAACCATGAAAGATTGAACTGGATCTGAGAAATACAAGGGCATCCAGGAAACATAATGAACTATATTCTTACAAGTATGGGTCATTTAAGAACAAAGAAATATTGAGAACAAGCTTTGGAACTCAAATGGCAAGCAATAGACATAACAGGAATAGACATAGAATTAACCTGCTTTTCAAATGCGGAGTGACCTGGCAGGCAGAGACACCAGCAGGGACCTTGAAAGTTAGTAGAGAAGAAGGAATGTAGCACAAATGTGAGATATCAGCTAGTGGAGAATGAGACGAGGTGGATGTGACATAAGTTCGGATTGGACAACAACTCGGAGTGACACAGCATATTTCTGGTTGAGGGATTAGCCTTTGACACCTTGTGGGTCCCATGGAGATTTCCTATAACTGTGAGCTGAGAAAGTCTATTGGTTGCTATTGAGCCTCTGCCACACAAAGTGCTGCTGGAATGAGTGTCTAGGTAAAATTGTATTTGGTAGTTAGTCTTTAGCATTCAAAGTTAGTGTCAACCAAGTTAGCTTTGTTATTTTCTTTGCTGAATGTGTACTGATCCTAGGAACCATTTTCTACCTCTCTGCTGCCCTAGGCAGGATGAGCATTGGTTACCTGAGCAAGATGTAACTTAATTTACTTAATTTTCTGCTTTGAGTGCATGCGTGCGTGCGTGTGTGTGTATCCTCATTCTGGCCAAAGCTTGCTCAAGAGGGAACCCTGGTGCATTAAAGGGCAAGCACTGGTGGTGGGTTATTGAGGTTGAGTGTGGGCATCCTGCCCCACAAGACTGCAGAAGCCCTTAAGGCATGAAGAGGCACTGACACATGGAAAGTATCAACAAGTTTGCATTGCCATGGCAACCCAGCAACTTGCAGCCTGCCTGTCTTGTCCAGGTGACTGCAACTTGCAACCTCTGAATACTGCAAGTTTGCCCACTCTCTAGTCATTTCCCCTTCCCAATCACGATCACAGCTCTCCACTTTGCTTTTTTGCAAGGGCAGCTTCTCCCAGCCACTCGCCAACCTTCAGCTCCTTCCCACTTATGGAAACCTTTCAACACAGTCACCAGCCTGGGTACCACCAAGTAAATGGGTGTCGTATGAGACAATATAGCACTGGGTCTCCCAGACACCACCTTCTTGAATCATGTGAGATCAGGAGAGCTGTTAAGAAGAGGTGTCTGAGTACATCCTGTGCCACCCCTGTGCGTTCACAGTGCTCCCCCCCCCCGGAGCCATGATGCACAGTTTGGGAACCGCTAGTGTAGTGATTCTGGTGTTAGACCTGGAAGATCCAGGTACAAATAACCCACTTAGCCATGAAGCTTCCTGGGCTACTTTGGGCCTGTCACTTTCTCTCAGTCTTACCTACCTCACAGGGTTGTTGTGAAGAAAAAAGGGAGGGAAGGAACTATGTACTCCACCCTGAGCTTCTTGGAGGGAGGGTGGTATAAAAATGTGAAAAACTATACATTGCGTTTGATGTGGGGCTTCTGAGCAAATAGCAATCTTGGCTGGGTTCTCCTCAAGTCTGTAGGATAACTTATCCTGAGTCATAATGTCAACATGTGCTGCATTTCCCCTGCAGCAGCCACTGATTTTGAGTGGATTTTTGGTGGGGAAATGTGATGATGCCGTAGCATGGATCCTACAAGCTACAGGGAGGAATAGTGCATTTTCAGCAACAGTCCCATTCACGGGAGTAATGCTCAGTTCTAACCTGAGCCTACAGGTTCAACAGAGAGAGAATCTCCAAAGAAACGTGTTGTTTACTTGTAGCAAATGCTTCTTTTAAAGTACTATTTGTGTCAATTATACTGAAGCAGCAACTTCTGACCCGTTTTAAAAAAAAAAACAACATATACGTATCTGGAAATTTATGTGAAGGTTGTTTTTATGGGCCACACAAAAATCAGACTTTTTCATTTGTAAAGGTGTTATTGGATTTTTTTGGGGGGAGGGGGGAAGGAAGAGTGATGATTTAATTTCCTTTCAGGCAGATTCCTTCTTTATCTAATTATCCTCACAACATACTTTTTTGGTGCCAGTTTTATAATCCAAACTTCAAGTTTTCTTGTTCCTTTCTGAGATGCTGCATGTCACTAGGTTGACCTTCAACTACAGTACTGTAAATAACTTCTTTCTCACTTATTTGTAGGTAGCTATCATCTTACCTTTGTCTTATTCCCCTCTATCTTATAAACGGTGCCACCTTAAGCAACTTATTTTGAAATAATTCCACTAGAGTGCATGTGGACTGATGAAGAGTAAATGGTTGATGATACCCTCACAGACTCTAATTTTATTAATGTATTTGGTTGCTAGTTGCCAAAAGGGGGGCCAGTTGAGGCTGCAAAACTCCTCAAAGTTCAGTCCCAGGCAGGCTCTTTTTTGAACTTTTTTTTTTTTAAAGTCCCAGGTAGGACTTAACCCACAGCCTCCAGCAGGGGGCTCACTCCAGGAGCTTAACTGTGGGTTAAGTCCTAACTTGAACTTAAAAAAAAAAAGGGGTCAAAAAAGAGCCTGCCTGGGACTGAACTTTGAGGAGTTTTGCAGCCTCAACTGGCCCCCCTTTTGGCAACTAGCAACCAACCTTTATATTTTGCAGCCATGGAGCACCTTCCCACCTAAAAAAAATTATTCCTCATAGGGATTTGAACCCCAAGCCTCTGGCTCCACAGACCTGCAGTTTAGCTATTGAGCCACCAGAGCTCTTAGGCTCAAAGTGTTTGGAACTAACACTTGAGGCACTGATGGCCACCAGCAGGGCTCAAGACCTTATATATTTGTTCTGAGCACTTTAACTACTGTATAGGCTTTCCTATAGCCCAATGGAGAGAGTTTCCTATAGCCCAATGGAGCACCTCCCCACCTAAAAAAAATGGGGTGTTTCACTCCAGCTGTGGCAGGAGTGCTTTTGCTATCAGGGAGCTCACACGGGATGGACGTGTGTGTGTGTGCATGCGTGTGCGCATGTATAAAAAATGGCTTAAAAATAAATAAATAAATAAATAAATAAATAAATAAATAAAAAGTTGTGAGTTCCTGCACCTATTTTTTTTTTTTACAAAAAAAGCACTGGACATGACTCTCTTCCTTTGGATACAATCCATTCTTTTTATCAGTGTGTTCATCTGGATTTACACCCATGTGCCATGTGTTAATATTATCAATTGTGGACCTACCATAAGGTCCAATGGGGCAAAAGCCCCAGGCGCGAGGTGCTAGGGCCCTGCGGAAGCCTCTCTGAGGCTCTCGACAGGGGCCGAAACTGTGCTTCCGGTTTCCCAGAAGCACAGTTTATAGCATCAGTTTATAGCACCCGACGTGGGTGGAGGTTGCGCAAGGCTTCCTGAGCCTCAGGTGAGTAGGGGAAGTGGCAATAGCCTCTGGGGGGGCTATAATGAACTTCTGCCCCTGGTTTGGGGCTGGGGAGGTCCGCTGCTGCATATTATATGATGTTAAACTACAATGACCTCAGTTGGTCCGCATATTTTTAGTTTATCTTGGTGAAAGATTTATGAGATGCTGAAAGTTTCTGAAAAGCAGACAAAGTATGTTCGCCTGTTATTATAAAAATATATTTAAGTTGGTGGCACGGTCTGTCAATAGATTTTTTTTTTTAATTGTTTTGACTGCAAGCTGGTAAAGCCACTGCATGTGAAATGAGACATTTCATGGGAAACAATTGAATGTAGAAGTTGAAACAGGTAGATTAGCCTTTATCCGGACATGTGAAATCTGGACTTTTCCAAAATCCAGACATTTTTGTCCAATACTTTTTTTTTAAGCACAGAAAGTGGGGAAAAAAGCAGCAAACTGTGGAGCCGAGCAGGCGGCACATTACAGAGTGAAGAAGGAGCACATAAACAAAGGAAACACTTGTGTAGTGTTTTCTATAGTATGAACACTAGAACTCTTGTGTTTATTCCCACATACAGTGCAGGCACAGGCTGTAAGTTCTATTCTCTGCTCTCTGGTGTAAACCTGTACAGACATTATTGAAAAATGTCAAAGCGGCCAGCAGACACCTGGATGAGTAACTGTGAAAAGACTAAGAGGAAGCATTTAGGTTGGCAACCTTCAGTCTTGAAAGACTATGGTATAAGCCTACAGCACCTGGTATTCCTAGGCGGTCTCCCATCCAAGTACTAACCAGGCCTGACCCTGCTTAGCTTCCGAGATCAAAAGAGATTGGGCATGTGCAGGGTAACAGTTGTCATTATATTTGTGCAGTTTATTTAAAAATCCAGACAAATCCAAAATCCAGACCCCTTCCCGTCCTAAGCAGTCTCAAGGGATACTCAACCTGTATTTCTAAGATTAATTAGGCTTGTTAAAAAGATGCTTTGTCTAACTTCTGAGCTGTGTTTTAATTAAAGGATTTTGATCAACATGGGATATGTGTAATTTCTTGCTCAAATTAAGCAATAAAGGGAAATTAATCAATTAACCAATGAAGGGTTATTAATCAATTACCCAAAAAAGGGTAATTAATTAATTTCAAAGCATTGTTCTCTGAGTTGATTCTTTCCTGCATGTACATAATTTTAATGTCACATATGGGCAGGTGCCAGAATCATGGAAAAATCTGTATTATCTTTCTTCGCAAAGTAAGCCTCTAAATAAACCTGTCCAAACTTTATGTGAACCATTCAAAGCTTCTGTCCCTACATGTATGCCTATTGGTGGGTTTGCATTTCAAATGAAAGGAATCCTTTTTTCAAAGGGATCCTGCCTTTGGGCAGCCTGAAGGACCATAAGGAAAGTATCTCCTCCCAGCACCTGCTGACGTTACATAAATTTCAACTAGGGAGATTTCAATTAAATGTTAGGAAAAACTTGCTGACAGAACTGTTCGGCAGTGGAATAGTCAGCCTCAGAATGAGGTAGAGTCTCCATCGTTGGATGCCTTTAAGCAGAGGTTGGAGAGCCTTCTATTGGGGATGCTGTAGTTGTGGACAGCCTGAATTAATTGATTTTGCAGGTCTCTTAACACTCCATGACTGTGTTATTCTCTAGTTGGACGACTTCACTGTAAAGAATCTCTCATTTAGTGCATCCATTTTGCATAACAAATACATTGAAGTAGGTCTTAAATCAGTGCTTCCCAAACTCCTACAAGGGAGTTGGGAGCACCATGCAGCGTAGGGTCTACGGCAGCAATGCGATCCCCAGGATCACACTACTGTGGCGGGAGGGGGAGTTTTAAACCTGCAACCAGGGGGTGGTGGTTCAGGGATCCCTGTAGATGGGATCTGCAAGGCTTCCCAAGTCCCCAGAACAGTTTATAAGATTGAAAACAACTTCCTGTTTCTGATCAAAAACTGGAAGTGGTTTTCAATCAAGTTTTATACTGTTTTGGAGGCTTGGGGGAGCCCTGCAGAGGTGTCTTTATGTAAGTTTTAAAAAACAAACCCTTCCTCCCCAGCAGCTGCATGATTGTGGGGATTGCGCTGCTGCCTTCCCTCCCTTAACGGGGCAGGGACAAGTGCCCTGAATGGTGGGTCGTGACCTGCCAGTTTGGGAACCACTACTCTAGCAGTGTACAAGACTAGGTTCTTGCTATCTGCTTCCTTTTTCAAAAAGCTTCCTTTTGCTAAGTGTTTGCAAATGAAGAGAGATGAGTCGTGAGCATGATGGTGGGGTGGCATTTGAATAGGGTTCACTACTGTTCATGATTTTGAGTATCCACTGGAGCAGCAGGAACGTACCCCCTGCGGATATGGAGGAACGCATGTATATTGTATAAGGTTGCAGAAAGATGTCGGAACTGGAGAATGATGTTGGGACGAGGCATGGTCTTGCTGTCCCCACCACACATTCCTTGAATTAATAGGGGAAGTATCTGAAGGACCACAAGGGGGTAAGGGGCTGTAAATTCACTGTATCATCATATGATGCCAATAAAGGTTGTCGGAATTCAATTCAATTTGCTGTAGGTGAAGAATTCTGGGGTGCAAGTTATCTCTCTGGGAAATATATAGCCCAATCCTAACTTTCCAGCACTGATGCAGCCATGCCAGGGGGGTGTATACTGGATCCTGCAGTAGGGGGCAGTCCCGGAGACCTCCTCAAGGTAAGAGAAGTTGTTCCCTTATCTCGAGGTTGTCACTTAGGATTGGGCTGTTATACAAGTTGGAGGATTACAGCTTCATGAGTGTCTCTCGGCCTCCATCTATGCTCTGCTTGTATTTCTGAAAAGTAAATCTGAGTAAGATTTCTGTAACAGCCAATCCTATTCAGCTTTAGTACTGTTTATGCCAGCGCTAACTGCCTGGTGGGAGGAGGGCAGAATGAGGAGGCAACAGGATGGGAAGGTCCAGTTCAGTGGCAGTGGTAGTTGGCGAATCCTGGTCTCCTTCCCAGACCCTATCTGGTGGCCTGGGTCCACGTGGACCTGTGCCAGCAATTTCACTAGTGCAGGTCTGAGTAGATTCCTCTGTGCTGCAGATGTTCCCTTACCCAGAGTAGACCTCTATGACTGCGCCTCCTCCATAGGATGCTGCAATAGAGATTTTGACATTGCTGCATCTGCCAGGGAGAAACCATAGCATTGGTCTGTAAATCTCCAGTGCTCCCTCACCATAGGAGTCCAGACTCCTTTGTGCTATCTCTAGACTTTCTTACAGCTTGGGACACTGGGAATGATGCAGTAGAAGTGATGGTCACTAATATATCAATTGTAATAATGATGGTTAGTCTTTTGCTACACTAATGAGATAATATGAGATAATACATAATGTTTGAAAATGGAAAACCCCAATGAAATATATGAACAAACTGGATAGAAAGAGCTGCAGTCAGTTCTTTTGATATGTGAATTGGCTTTCTGCAAATTTGATTATCTGCAAGGGGCAGAATTGCTACCCTCTCTTGTTATCCACGCCTCTGTTCTCATTATCTGCTATGCAAAGACCTTCTGGAGCTGCAGAGACCTTCAGAATGGTACCTGTGACCAACACAGACTCCTTTAAAGTGGCCAGTGGAAGCTTCCGCTGCTCATTTTAAAGGGGTCTGCACGGATTGCAGATGCTATTCTGAAGGTCCCTGCAGCCTTTGCAAAGTCTCTGTGCAGCATTCAGAGATATTTTGGCACTTCTGCTGGCTTGTTGAGGGTCTCTGCTGGATTCTTCTGATGGTACCCCTCCCCCCTCCCCAGCGTACTCCTTGTACCTAACTCCATTGATCCCAGAGGATCCCAGAGGATCAATGGTTTGTTATCTGTGAATTTGCTATCCACTAGGGTTTCCAGGAACCTAACCCTAGCAGATAATGAGAACTGGCTATATATAATTGCTTGTTTTTGGTTTTGTTTATACTTTAAGAAATCTAGATCAGACCAGTAGAGCAAAGGCAAAGTACATGGAACCTACATATAATCTCTGAATTTTGTTCCAGAAATTTTGGGGGATCTTTACTAGAATGTTTCCATCGTCCCTAAAAACATGCACATGAATCAAATGGGATGGTAAAAATGGATGAGCCTGTACGTCTGAAGTTCCATAATTCAATTAACACATGTTGATATTCTTTTCTTCCTGCATATTTTGGTTTCAGTTGAATCTTGCTTGCTGTTCCCCAATATGAAAATAAGAAGCAATTCTGGATCCATGGGGAAACTATCTTTTATTATTTATCTTTCAAAGCCAGTCTGTTTCCTTTAACACAATAATGATAGGACTTGCTTGGGTGGTTTATCATTTTTTTCCCTTTTCTTTTGCTCTTTCCACTTCTTATAAAGGTGCATTTTAATGTTCATGCTTAATTCAGCACAGATGTTGTGTGGGAAAGCACGAATCTCTTGTGAAGACCAGTACCGTGCCAGAGGGAAGGTAAACAATTGAAAAGAATGGAGTGAACTGGAATGCAACAGGGTAGAATTAAGTGGAACTCTTCATGGGGGACCCAGAGAGGAACAAGGAAGGGCATCCCATGGGTAGAGGTGTTTTTAAACTTTTTTAAAAATATTTTTTTGCAGATTTTGTTTTCCCCCCAAGAAGGAAAAGTGCAGAAAGTGGTGTAATGTGTTTTCATTCCAAGGGTGCATTTTCATAAATTATTATTATAAACTATAATCTCTTTAAAAGTGTTCCAGGTAGGTGATTAGCAGATGCAGTCAAAGTCATTACCAATGCACTGCCCCCAATCCAGCCCATTATTTATTTTTTAATTTTTTCCCAGAGTCCTCAGTTCATTTTTTTGTAGATTTCGGGGTGGGTGGGCTGTTTTTTGTTTTTGGAAAAATGAGACATGTAGAAAGCAGCGCTACCTGTTTTTATTTTGTTTTCACTGAAAAATCACATCTCTACCAATGGGTCACCCATTCCATCCTGAATCGTCTTGCTTTTCCCTTCCCTCTGGGTGTCTCCAGGCTCGTGCCTCTTATGGCAGTGGCGCACACAGGGAACTATTTCCATAACCTGAATATGCCTTGATCCAACGTGTTAGGTCTAGGATCAAGTGAACTGATTAATCAAGGTTTCATTTTAGAGGTGCTTTCAGTGCAATTTCTGTTTTGGATGACCTGGATTTTGCTCCAAGCTACATTCTCAGAGAAAATAAATGAGTATGTGAAAGACAAATCTAAAATATCATCTGTGCAAGCGCTCTCTCTCTCTCTGCAGAAGATTCGCTTTCTTTCGGAACAATAATTCTGATTTCAAAGAACAGCATACATTAACTCATCCTCTGTGTAATGGTGGAAAGCCTTTGAGAACAAACATCTTGGAGCTATTTTCATAAAAAGAATCCCTGAGCCTCCTACATTTTTACAATTCCTCAGGACAATCCTTAGGACTTGTATTTAAAACTCCCATCTGGTGTTTACTACCATGATATTTTCCAGGCTTTGTTTTGTAAAGAATGCTTTCCAAAACCATCCAGGAGTAATCATTCGCCTCTCTCTTTGCTCTCTTGGCCCAGAATGGCTTGGAGGGGGAGGGGCTGCTTGCATGGAACGGAGAGGCACCTGCAAAACTTAGTGCCTTGCACCCCCTTTAACTATGCTACTGGGTATCTGTTTCCCCCCCCCCCCCTTCCTGGAAGAGTTTGCTACATTTACATAATGGAAAGGAAAGCATTCCTTTTTGATGTTTCAGGTACACTTTCTTGTCTTATTGTAAAATATCATGTGAATGGCACCCATGCCTATGTAGAGTACCAATATCATCTTCAGATGCCATTAATTTATATCACAAACTGTAACAGGACACTGTAATATCATGTGTGTGGGGGGAGAATGAAGGGAAGATTAGATTTATCTTCTTATTCTGTGACCTATGGCTTTTGCTTCGCTGCATACACTTCCATTTTGCTCCCACTGCCTGGAATGGCTGCAAAGGGGAGGGGGACACTTGCATGCCGCAGTGAGGTCCCTGCAAAACTTGGTGCTTTGCACCCTTCTAGCTGTGCCATATAAACAGGAATCCTGCAGTAGCCACCTAAATTATTTCGAATCTTTTGTGGGTTGAGCCTCTTTTTGCCCACACTTGCACTTTTCCTATGGCACAAGAGAATATATACATTCATACCCATAGCAACCTCTTTCATACTCATGGTGCTGTTATCTGAGGGCCCAATCCTATCCAACCTTCCAGCACCAGTGCCACCATAATGCAGCCCTGAGGCAAGGGAACAAATGTTCCCATACCTTGAGGAGGCCTCTGTGAATGCCTCCCCATCAGAGGATGCAGTGCATACCCCATTGGTACAGCAGCACCGGCACTGGAAAATTGGATAGGATTGGGCCCTAAGTCTGTTATTTTTGGAGTTGTGATCAAGGTGTAAAATCATCCAGGTTAATTATTTGTAATTGTACAGTTGCAATCTGGTTGGGATGCATTCAGTTCTGAAAGGGTATGTCCACATAGCAGCTGCTCCCAGACCCAAATATTGCAGTAGAGTGAATGAAGGAGCGCGGTGGGCACTGGTCCTCCTTGCTGGTCTTTGGAGTCCCAGGAGCCATTGACAATAAGTTCCATGCCAAGTGGTGAGAAGGCTTTCCGGGGCAGGGGGAGGGCAGGAGTAGGTGGGGAGGGAGCAAAATTGGGAAGGGGGGGTGGGGAGTGGGTTGGTTCAGGCCCAGGAGGCTGCCACCACATCCTGTCCCCTCTCCTGTGCCTGAAATCCCTACACAGAGCTACTCAGTTCTGCATCAGCAAGCCCAGATCTGAGTAGACCCATTGAGGTTGCCCTTGAAGTTGTTCATAAAGTTTTAGATGTACTTCTGAAAAGGGTATATTCTTTTTCCTCGGGACACTCATGCTCTAACAGCCCAATCCTCCCCTGCTCACACACACACACACACACACACACACACACACACACACACACACCAGCAGAGCACACTCTGCATCCTGAGGGAGGAGGAAGGTCTCCTCAGGGTAGACTCCTTCTGGTCATGACATCACTTCTCACACATTTGTGAGTGAGGGTCCTGACAGATTCTCATTCTAAAAAATGGGTCCCGGTGCTAAATGTGTGAGAACCACTGGACTACAATATCAGTGCACACAAGTGCTGCCAATCGTTCCCCAGTTCTGCCTTCTTCCCCACCCTCCTGCCCTACCTGGGAACACACCTCCCCACTCCATTCTACTTCTGACACCAGCAGTGGACATCCTACCTTGCTGGCCACTCTGTTTTGCTTACTTAAACCTGTATGTTATTTTGCGCCGCTGTCTTAAACCGCTCTGTGTGCTGGCTCAATCCTGGATAGGATTGGGTGGAAATGTAGGAAGTAAAATAAATTTGGTTTAGAGTCAGGTAACACCCGGCTCAATCCTAACTAAAGCTTCTAGAAATCCTGGAAGGCTAACTTTTGAAAAATGACAGCTTACACCATACTGCCAAAAAGAAAATAATAGAAACTACATTTATTAGGGATAAGTACAAAAAATCGGGAATGGACCTGTTCAACAGGGACAGTTGGGTCATTTGCAGTTTCCAAATACAGGTGGGTCTGCGTTATCCACAGATTCGGGACCCATGGGTTCTAATTACTGCGGGTCGCCCAACCTGTGTGTCTGATCCACCTGTACTCTCTGGAAGCAAGGGAAGTTGTGCTTCTCTCCAGAGGCATAGCTAGGTCATTTGACACCCGGGGCCCATAAATTTTTGTCACCCCATATGACATAAATTAAATAATTATTAATTATATTGATTAATTAATTAAGTCACATTTTTATACCACCCTTCCTCTAAGCAGCTCAGGGTGGTGTACATGGTTCCTCCCCTTATCTTGTCCTCACAACGACCCTGTGAGGTAGGTGAGACAGAGATAGTAATAGTCATGACAAGGAATGAATAATAATAATGGCCAGAAAAATAAATGCAGTGAATATTTCCCCACAAGCAATGGATGAAATTTTGCATCAGATGGTATATGACATGATGGTATTGTTCCTAAAAGCCATGATTTCCAGAATTTTGGTCACCCCCCCCCCCCCGTCCTGGATGTCTCATTGGCCTGTTTTTGTTAAGGCAGTGGTTCTCAAACTTTTAACACTGGCACCCACTTTTTAGAATGACAATCTGCCCAGGACCCACCAGAAGTGATGTCAAGGCTGGAAGTGACATAATCAAGCAAAATAAAATAATTATAAATAATTAAATTAAAGAAAAACAGATAAATAAGGGGAAGCCAGCCCTGTTTCACCAAGTGAATTTTCTCTGTAGCCTGCCTGCAATTACCCCCCCCCCCCCCACAAAAAATCAGTGAGATTTTCAGCCCTCCACCATGCCCACCTTACCAGCTCAAGCCTCTGTTTTATTCTGGGGGGAGGGTGCTGCCTTCTGGAGCAGTTGTTGAGCGCCACTTTCATCAGATGGGGACCATGCAGCTAACCTTGCATTCCCCTTTGCCTGACTTGATCAGGAGCCAAGGCATATTTGCTTACTTGCGAGTAAACATGACCATGTGGCTTACTTTCACTTTCCATGGGGCTCAATACATTCATCTGCTTGGAGGGAGGGACTTCCTTCTTGGGTGTTTTTTGGGGGCTGCTTTCATTGGATAGGAACCATTCAGGTGTCATTGGATTTCTCTCAGCCTGCCCTTTCTGACAGACAAAGGCACATTAGCCTACTTACGAGTAAATGCTCGATATGGCTCAGTTTCCTTTCCCATAGAGTTCCATGCATTTTTGTTTCCAGTGTTTAGGCCATATCTTTTGATGGAAAGGAGATATTTCAATCAGGTTTTTTTGCATTGCATTCCATTGGAAATTCCACATCCAACGGTATATAGCATGATGGGGTTGCTCCGAACCTCTGCAATGTTAGCGACGTTGGAGCATTCGTGTTGTCACCCCTCCTAGGGTGGTACCTGGGGCAGACTGCCCTCTGCCCCCCGCTAGCTACGCCACTGCTTCTCTCACCTCTGGAGGCTGTTGTGAAGTCCAGGGAGGCTGCCTCCCCAGTCTTCAGAATGCTTTCTAAGGCCTCCCAGAGGCCTTCGCAGATCACTTTCAGTTTTTCATAAAAAGGCCTTCAGAGAGCCAGGGAGGTCATGCACGGCCTCCCTGGCCCTGAGAACACCCTCCAGAGATGAGGGGAGCACAGCTCATCTCACCTCTGTAGGATTACAGGGCCCAAAAACCCATGGATATCATTATCTGTGGGTTTCTTTATTAGTGTGTGTGTGTGTGGGGGGGGGGGGATGGAATTAGTGTATTAGTGTGTGTGTCCTGGAATGGAATCCCCATAGATAATGAGGGCAACCCTGTAGTTACATTTCAAAAGAGATATTTAGAAAGGCAATCAGAATGATGTCTCATGATGACAGAAAGCAAACTCAACTTGCATTTGTAGTCCAATTCATTTACCCTGTATAGGGTAGTCTGCAATGGAGGAAAGGTCCAATTTGGGGGATAGAGAGGCACCAACAATCCCATGCCTATCTGGCTGTATGCCAGAAAGTATGAAGTGAAGCAAACTGCATTGTAAATCATCACTTTGAATAGACTTTATCTTTTGCATGGCTGAGTTAAACAGAGGTCAGACAACACTTCCCTGATGTTTCCCTTTACTTATCGTGGTGGGCGCCCAAATATTATCATTAGAAAGGCGTTCAGTTTAGTGTGGATTTAATCTGCCATGCCAGTCAGATGATTACTGCTTTTGTGTCCTTGCCCAGCATCAAGAATTGTACATCTAGTATGCTTAGCATCAAGCTGGTTTACAAAGAGAATGGGGAATGAATCATATTTCAGATCTATATGATAAAGTGCTGAGCCGTAGTTGATAGCAGAAACCATTGGAGCTGCAGAAACAAAAATCCTTCTGTATCTATCCTGATTTTGTTTTTGGTCTAAACAGCTTAGGTACATCTGTTTCAACCATCTTCGTTTGCAGAAATGTACACAATTAAAAAGCATCTGAAATAATGTTTTTTTTTAATGCATGGTGAGAAACTCATTTCCTCATCTTTTTCAAACTTTATTATTTCCAGCTATTGGGCTGAAATGATTGCTTCTATCTCCTGGGTTTAATAAAGCAATTTGGCTCTTTAATGGGCCTTGTTAGGGTTGAAGACCAATGCCTTTCAGGTCCTATTTTTTAGCATTAGTAGTACACTACCTGCTGAGTCATCAGCATGGAAACTAGAGGTTAATTTCCCTCCTACTAAATGAAGCGGATAATCAGCCATCAGAGGACAGCTCCTGTGCGGTAAATAAGTCTTGACAAGTCGAGGGACAGCACTGTGCATCATGCAGCCCTACTCACACCATCTGTCCACAAATTAAAGCAAAGTAAGGATATTAATTTGTTACATTTCAAAAGCCACACCGACAAGCCCTCATGGACATTTTTAAATGGCAGTGAATAACGGAAACATTTTAGTAATATTCCACTGAGTCAAGGGTTATAGTTCCTGCAAAAATTTCTTCCCAATAGCCAACATGTGGAAATTGTTCTGACCAGATGCACAGCTAATGACTATCAAAGCAGAAGCTTTCTGAAGCATTACACCAAGGGCTGCCTTAAAACAACAGCAATAACAACAACAGAACTTAAATTAGAAAACGTACGAGGTCGATGGCACCAAATTAGATTTTGTTTTCTTGGAGGTGAACACGCAAGGTTAGAAGCTTTCCATTCTGAAGACAGCAGCAATATAGCTTTACAGGTCAGAAATATGTCTGGGAGCTTCTGTTTTCATAAAAATAAATATATGATTGAAGGTTAGGCCTGGAAATTGCAGAGGTTAGTGTCTGCCCTCTCTTGTTCATTGGGCAGCACAATCCTAACTTGCACTGGAACATGGAGGTTGGATGGCTAGCCCCATATGCAGCATGAGTTTGGGGCTCTTATCCTGGGGAGAGCCACTACAGCCCCAATGGGTCTACTCGGACCTGTGCCACCTAAAGAGTTGGTGCACATGCGGGCTGCCCAGGAACTGGGAAATGATCCAGCACAAGTGCTAGGTCTTGGCCCCACTCCCTGCTCTCCCTCTGCCTGCCCATGGGCCTGCCCACTACCCCCCCCCTCATCCCAGAATGCCTCCCTTCCACAATTGCCACCCCCCCCACCACCACACAAGCTGAGCTTGGCTGGCGAGAACCTACTTTCCTCTATTGGCATGGAGGCTGGATGCAGCCTCTGTGGGTCAGTGCACATCCTTGCACTGGCCTGGTAGACACTCAAGGAAGCACAAATGTGCTTTACAGCATGTTTGTATCCTTCCTGGGCCAGCTCAAGGAACTTGCACAAGGATCATGCACAAGAGGCTTACGCTGGCCCAGTGAGCTCCAAGTCTGTACAGCATGATAGATAGATATGCCTGTACCTCATTTTACAATATTTCAGAAATCAAGAGATTGGCTGTGAGCACGTGAATGAATTAGGCACACATGGATAACATTTAGCTGCTTGAATGCTTCTGTGAGTCTTTCAGGTATTCGTAGAATATTGTGTTCTTTCTCAATTCAGCCTCCCCTTTGCAACAAAAAATATGGCAAATTCAGCTGGAGTTTTGAGGCTGAATAAATATCAGAAGTCTAGGCATCCTCTTAAGATGTGATTGACCAGCAAATAAATGCTTTGCATGGTATGTGCCACCAACCACTAAGCAAGCACAGAGTCCTCAACCATGTTACTATGCTGGTGTCATAGGAACATCACAGCTGATTGTTTCAGGCAGATATGTGTGTAGGCTCTGCTTTGCCTTGACCCTGCTTTGCTGAGAAGCAGAGACTGGATTCAGAAAACAGAACTCATAGTTCCATCCTTTCAAAAAGGATTACTGTCAAAGATCAGAGAAATGCAGTCCCATGCACTGGGAACTCTGGGGAATTGACTCAAGATTCACTTTGGGAAAAGCAACTGTTGTTTCATTCCATGTCTATGAACTCTCCCACCCCACCCCCGTAAAGATCAGCAACTTCAGGAACGGTTCACACCCCACAGTGATTATCAACAAATAATTATAGAGCAGAAAACTCAAATGGCTTTGTTAGTTATGAAACTATCGCTGATCCCTCTAAGCCAGTGGTTTGCAAACTTTTAGCAGCGGGACCCACTTCTTAGAATGAGAATCTGTCAGGACCCACCGGAAGTGATGTCATGACCAGAAGTGACATCAGGTGGGAACATTTTTAACAATCCTAGCCTGCAATCCTATTCACACTTACGCAGGAGTAAGTCCTATTTACTATGGTTGCTAAAATATTGAAATGAATGGGGA
The DNA here is from genome assembly GCF_035046505.1 of Tiliqua scincoides. Lineage (NCBI taxonomy): Eukaryota > Metazoa > Chordata > Lepidosauria > Squamata > Scincidae > Tiliqua > Tiliqua scincoides. Next base: position 21,089,600 of record NC_089827.1, on the reverse strand, counting down.
CCCACCTGAAATTGGCTCGTGAATGACTCCCAACCCACAGTTTGAGAAACACTGCTCTAAACCACATGAAATTGTTTCAGGGTGGAGACAACAATGAAGGAGGTGAGGAGAGGAAAAAAATTTCCCATCTATCAACTTGGACTCAAAACCCAAAGCAGTTCTGTGACCATTAGTGACCCTGAGCTCTGTCGTGTATGCATATATCTCAGTTGATATGTGCAAGTTTTGCTATTGTATTGTAAAATCCGTATAGCCTCTGTGATTAACCATTTTGTATACCAAAAAGATGCTTGTTAGCTGCAGATGTTTGGGAATGGACCTTGGCCTTGTCTATTGTTTAACTGAAGCATGTGAATCTAGTGTCATATCAGTAATCAAAAGATACACTATGTGTGAAACCCGTCAGTAGAATTTGGAGGTCATGTCAGAACATCAAGTTATTTTGGAAAGAGAGAGAAGCAAGGATAGTTACTGCTCAGGACATTACAGGTGTGCACCACTTAACGACAGGGATACATACTGTGATCCCTGTTGTTATGTAATTAGGTCATTAAGGGAACATTCAGTTCAATCTATTGCCTTTGTTGTGTAAACAGGCACTCCCTGCCAGACACTTGCAGGCTGCACAGGCTACTGGAGATAGATTGCCTCTAGATTGCAAAAGACACTCTGCTGCAGGCTATGGGAGATGCAACTGCCTCATTATTGTATATTGTGCTTTGAACACTGTCATATATGCGGTCTGCTGTTAAGTGAACTGTTTTAAGCAGTGCATGGCTGTGTATAACTGAATTCTTATAACATCGGGGAATATGGTCAAACAGTATGGTGCTCTGATCCTGAACTGGTGCATTTAGCAATATTTTATTAGTATTTGGTTGATATATGCTTAATATATATGACCTATGTGGTGTGAGCTTTGCTATTAGCCTGCTAACCATTCTGTAAAATTTAGGAAGCCTGTGCATAGCCTTTTTTCTTTTCTTTTTGGAATAGCTGGACAAAAGAACATCTGTGAGTAGAGCTCCCTGAAAATGGTTGCTGACCACTCATCCTTTTATTTTTTTTTAATCATTTGCATAACCAGGCTTCTTCTCATTTATTATCACTTCGCTGTATTTGTGTCTGTGTACAAAATTGTATCAAGCCCAATTTGTAGACAAGGCTTTGTTTGTTCTAACTTACATGTAACGTGGGAAATTGAAGCTAAAGAATACGTCCTATTGCACAGGTCCAGGAGTGGCAAACAAGTGAATTTGGCATGTCTAATTTATATGCAGAAAGGGGGAACGTTTTTGATATTTATGGATTTTAGAAAGGGTTATACTGTACATGTGTGTGTATCTGCTTTGGACGTGCAATGCTTCGTAGCTGGCCTGCATTAGGTATGTTGGATGTACACCAGAGCAACTGCTCTTTAAAATAAAGATAAGAAGAACTCTCTAAAGGGAGAGCTGCCTCTGTTTCAGTGTGTGATTTCTCCAGGTTCAGAAACTTGGACGGAAGTAGTGGATTCCTCCAACAGTGTTTTTCCCCCTCACTGTTTTTGCTCTTGCTGACTCGGATAATTAAGATGCTACAGAAGTGGTTTAAAAATGAATTCAATTTGCATACTATCTGTGATCTCATTACCATGGGCAAATATCAGCCTGGTTTGCTTTGGGAAACCTTTGTATTTTTATGACTTTAAGGAGTAGCTGCTTTGTGTCCCTTAGAGCATTTGTCTGTGCCAGTTTTCATTCAAAATAAGCACTTGAGGAGCCATAGAAAAAGTCTGCTGTCTTCTTGTTTTGAAAAAGGTTTGATTTCAACCCAGATCTCTTTTTCTTCAGATGAAAGATCTCTAACTGCAGGAGCTCCTAACAGCACTGTTATGCTTTTATTCCAAGTGAAGCTCATCTGGTTGTCAACATTGTTATTCTGATCTGGACATTACCTATATTAAAGCAAGGGGTACCAGCTCTAGTCCCCAAAGAGGCAAGGAGGCCCCTGGGGAGTAAAAGACAGCACTTAGGAAACTCATTGCACTTCTTTTGGTTCACATAGCAACAAGCAGCTACAGCCTCTGAAGCCAGACCACCAGGGAGTGATGGGAAGCTCAGCTGTCAGCTGAAGCAGTTAGGCAGAGTTGAAGACAGCCCCTTGCGTTGTTCTTTGGTTGCTCGATTCTTTCTCTGCTTAAACGATCTTTTGCTTTATTCCTCTTTCCCTACAATCTCACCCCGCTGCCCTTAATCAAAAGAGACTGAAGTGGTCACATTGTGATCAACAATCAGATCCCTGTGCAAATTATGTTGTTGCTTAGTGTATTTTCAAGTTACAGCCAGGGTTTATTAATGAGACTAAAGTTAGGCTGCCTCTTCTGTGTTGACTTCAATTTAATTTCTCTCCTACAGTGGTGTCATTAGGGTTTGCGTCACCCAGCACAGGAAGCTAGCACATTACCCCCATGATGGACCTCCCCCCATGCAGTGGCCGGGGCAATTCCCTGGGCGTGGTGGTTTTGTGGCTGTAACGTTTGATAGAATAGAGATATTTCAACACGGTTTGTTTCATTGCATTCTGCATGAAATTGCACATTGAGTGATATATAACATGATGGTAGTATTCGAAAATACAAAGTTTTTAAAATTTTTGGCAATTGTCACCCCTCCTCCCGTGCACGTCACCCAGTGCATCCTGCACCCCCCCCCAGCAATGCCATTGGTCTCCTGCACCTTCTTTATTAAACTTCTTGTATTAGCACAAATAATACCAAAATGATAGGGATATATTATTTATTACATAGTGTCAACAGCCACTACTTTATTCACCCAAGGCAAAAGAGTAAATGTACTTTATACTTCAAGAACAACTTCACCTAAATAAATAGCATATACAGTTCTCTGTTTTCAGCTGATATGATGTTGAACAGCCCATCCTATACTCCCCCCCCCCCATGGCGGATGCAGCCGTACCAAAAAGGTGAGTGGTGCACCTGTGGAGGCAGGGGCCTTTCTTGGTGGTCTCCTCTGGGTAAGGGAACATTTGATCCCTTACCCAGGGATAAACCTCTGAGGCGAGGAGGGGTCTACTCGAACCTGCACTAGCAAAATTGCCTTCCCTGAAGCGTGAAGCAGTTATCAACACTTACCAAGGCAAAGCCAATTAGAAACATTCACTTTGACAAAGCAGTAAGTTTGAAAGTCATTCTGGGCTACGTACATGTCTCAGGCACTCTACGTTAAGGGTGCAACACATTCAGCCATTCGTCTAGAGGCCGAAAAAGAGGTCTGCGAACTGAAAGGGTTGCATGTTGGTAACTGCTTTACTCTTCAGGATAGCACACATGTGTCCAGCAGAACCATGCAACCCTTTCAGCTCAAAGACCTTTTTTCTGCTTCTAGGTGTATAGTTGAATGTGTTGCATACCTTCCCTACCAGGGCTTACCAGTGTCCCCCACCCATTGTACAGGTCAGGCTTAAATAACTACATACTCTGCATAACTTTGAAGTCTTTTGTTCTCATAGAACACTCAGAGGTCTTGCTAGTATATTTTCTAAGACTTACCTTGGACTTACCTCAAATAGAATGAGCGCGCGCTCTCTCTCTCTAGCGCTCTCTCTCTCTCTTTACATGGCTAAATTCTGAATGAAACTTTTTGGATGCAGAAAATGATTGAGAATGATATTCTCTTTAGCAATACAAAGAAAGATGGTGTTTCATAGCTAGGTCAACAATCTACCATAGGCATCTATTTTGCCTGGAAGAAAATAACTTCCCTTGTGAAATTCTATTAACCTGGAGTTTACTGAGCTGCCGATGATTTCATCCTTTTCATATCTGTTGTTGCCCATTTATGCACAGTTCTTTAGATTGGTTCCATGCCAATTAAACACAGCACTCAATGTGCATACGGTACATGGAACGTTGTAAGGAGAATCTCATGATGGAGATTCACCATAGCTAAAAAAAAATAATGTGCCATTAATAAATGGCATGGGTAAATGCACATATAGCAATGACTTTTCACAAAGAAAAATGCATTAATAAAGATCTGTCCAAATCATTCATAAATCAGTATTAATCCAGAATTTATGACTATATAGTGAGGGCTCATGTTGGGTTGCATCCAGACTAATGATTCCATGAATGGAAGTGCATCAGGCACAGCATGCTAGGTAGAAGGCAAATAGATGATCTGGGGTTTTTTTTGGCCAGTCTTCATATAGTATTTTTGGCCATAGATAACATAGGGCCCAATCCTACCCAATGTTCTAGCATCGGTGCAGCTGCAATGCAGTCTAGAGGAAACAAATGTTTCCTTACCTTGAAGAGGCCTCTGTTACTGCCACCCCACTGAAGGCAAACGCCCCATTGGCACTGCTGCACTGGCCCTGGAAAGTTGGATAGGATTGGGCCCATAGTCTTTTGTGGAATGAGCTTATGCCAGACCATCCTTTTGCTCTCAGCTGGTTCATGATGAGTTTCTGTTACCCATCCCTGGTTCTCAGGGTTGGGGTTCTGTTATTGAATGGTTCAAGACTAGTTGCCTTTTGGAGCCAAGTAGGAATTTTTTTTGCCTCACTGCTGCCTGCTGCTTGTCTGGAGCTCTGGGTGGTGGTCACCTTTCCTCCACCCAGCACTGGTTCAATGTGGGCTCATGCTGAGCCGGGCGGTGAGTGTTGCAGGTGTGCCTTATAGCACGTTTGTGAGACACTGTGCTCTGGTGGTGAGGTGGTGCGCAATGTTCAGGATCAGGCTCTAAGACCTTCCTGCAGATATTGATAATTTTCCTCTGTCATTCATTGTTGGCAACCTTCAGTCTTGAAAGACTATGGTATCGCGCTCTGAAAGGTGGTTCTGGAACAGCGTCTAGTGTGGCTGAAAAGGCCAATTCGGGAGTGACAATCCCTTCCACACTGGGAGCAAGTGCAGTCTGTCCCTGGTCTGTCTCCCTGGCTATGGGCCTTCCTTCTTTGCCTCTTAGCCTCAAACTGTTGGCCAAGTGTCTCTTCAAACTGGGAAAGGCCATGCTGCACAGCCTGCCTCCAAGCGGGCCGCTCAGAGGCCAGGGTTTCCCACTTGTTGAGGTCCACTCCTAAGGCCTTCAAATCCCTCTTGCAGATGTCCTCTGTAGCTATTTAATATAACCAATGAAGTTCTCCAAACCTTCTTAAATTGCTTATTAATCAGAAGATTCATACATTGTGCTTTCGCTACTATTCCCACCAATAGTTCCAGTGTAAAATGTAAATGTAAGATTGCTCTAAGAAAGAAAGAAAGAAAAAAATTAGGAAATTCAAGTATTTTCTTGTCAGTATTAAAAGGTCATTGAGTGACACTAGCTTCTGAAATTTCATTTCTTTCCCTTTGCTGCCTTGTTATTCTGCAGTAAAAAAAAAAAATTAAAAAAATGAAGTTCTCCTTTGCCCCATGTTTTGGAGCAGGTTTGTAATATATTTCAATAAATGAATACATAAAATATCTGAATGTGTCCGGGCTTACTCATCCTGCTGTGACTTGCAGAAAAATGAGGCCAGGCAGAAAAATGAGGTCAGGCATTATAAGCTTTTTACTTTTATTTTATAAGCTGTTCTGTGTATCTCTGTAAAGAAAATTGTGTATTTCTTTCTTTCTGTCTTTGGGCCAAGCAGAAAAAAAGAAATACACAATTTTCTTTTCAGATAGGAGATAGTGAGTTGCTGAACGATGATGTTCCCCCAAATTATTGTTTTCCCCCTCTGTGGAAACTGATTAATTCTGGGCCTGATATGTGACTATTTCTCTATGAGCATTTTATCTATCTGTTATGTGTTCATTACCATCAAAGTAGCTTTACTTACATAAAGGGCAGGAGGTCTGGTCTAGAGGGTAGAGCCTCCATTTGCCTGAAAATAACATCCACAAGTTCGCCGGTTCGAGGTCACTGGCACCGTGTGACCTTGAAGCAGCTGACAAGCTGAAGCCGAGCTATTCCATCTGCTCTGAGTGTGGGAGGATGGAGGCTAGATCAGAACGAAACATCTGAATTGTTGTGGCTCTTGAAAGATAGAGCCTTCTTTCAATTGTAAAAATCCCTACGGGGATTTAAATAAGCCTGCCTATGTAAACTGCCTTGAATAAAGTCTTGAATAAAGACCAAGAAAGGCGGTATATAAATACCTGTGTTGTTGTTGTTGTTGTTGTTGTTGTTGTTGTTGTTGTTGTTGTTGTTGTTGTTATTATTATTATTATTATTATTATTATTATTATTATTATTACATATACTGGAGATCAGAGGCGTATCTTGGGTGGTGTAGTGGGTGGGCCCTAGCACCCCAGGTGCTAGTTTAGGCGGGGCACAGACTTATAGGTGAAGGTGAAGAACAGCAGTGAGAAAGAAGACGACAGTAGCAAGAGTTGGACTCTTCCCCCCCTCCCGTGTTTGGCTCCAAAATGAAGCCATTCCAGATGCTGGGGGTGTGTGGTTAGAGCCGTGTCTAACTGTCCTGGTACCCGGGGCAGTGATATCACGGCGTCATGATACATTGTAATGTTACATCTGGGTTCACGCAGAGAAGGAGGAGGCTGCTTCATGACCTAGCTGCCACCCCCCTTCTCCTTTGGAGGCTCCCCCTTGAAGGAACGCCTTTGTTAATTGGGAACTTCCAGAGAAGAAGAAATGGAGGTGGCAGCCAGATTGTGAAGTGGTTGCTGCCAGCACCACCTCGTTCTCCAGAGAACCCAGAAGTCATGGAGGAGGAGGAGATAGATGGTGGTGGAGGAAAAAAATTGCTCCCCCTTGGCCTAGTGCCAGGGCAGGCGCCCCTCAGACTGCACCCTTGTTATGTCTGGGTGTGGTGGAGCAGCGCAGGGGGGTGGTGTGGTGACACAGCAGGTCGATTAGGCCCTGTTACGCCACTGCTGGAGAACACAGTATGAGAAATTATATTTGACAGGAGTCCTGCTGTTATAACATGTAAGTGTGATATATGGTTGGTAACCTTCAGTCTCGAAAGACTATGGTATAAGCCTACAGCCCCTGGTATTCTCAAGCGGTCTCCCATCCAAGTACTAACCAGGCCTGACCCTGCTTAGCTTCTGAGATCAGGCATCTGCAAGGTAGTGATAGGCAATATGTAAGTGTGAACCTCAATGTCATTGCCAGGTCTCTAAGAGACACGTTGGGGTTTGAGTAGCTACTTTGAAGTATGGGTGTTTGGCCAAAAAGCAGCACAAAGTTAAAGAGTTAAATACTCTCTGTCCCGTCCCCCCCTGGCCCTATTCCAAAGCGTGGCCCCACATGACTCCTACATGCAAGTGGACCTAAACCTGCAGCTACATACTGAGGCATTTACAGCCTCAGTGCACTTTGAGCTCTGGAGGAACACATGTTCTGCCAGTGTTGGCTGTCAAAAGCAATGGGAAAGCTCCTTCTGGTAGCACACTGAGTTGTGCACTGCTGGAGCACAGCAGAAAGGTGAGACAGCTTCCTGCTTGTGTTGCCAAAGCACCAGCTGCCTGCCAAGTAACGGCGAGAGATAGGCGTAACTGGGGCGGGGGAGGGGGGGAGGAATGGGGCAGGGAGTCTGTGGTAGGGGATGGATCCAGCAGTGGTGGCATGTACTGAATCCCATCCCTTCTGGCAGCAGCCTCCCTGCCCCCTTTCTCTTGCACTAGCAAAATCTCTACCTTGGGTCCAAGGAGACCCATTGCAGGGTGGGTGGCTTATGGAGGGGAAAAGGGATGCCCTTTCCACTCTGAAGCCTCCTGATCTACTCCCCCCCTTGCTGGATACAGTGCACCCATTTTTGCCGCAGCTACATCTGTGTGTGTATGTGGGGGGGGGGATAGGATTGGCCTGTTAGCGTCATCAACAGTTGGGTCCTAAGTGTACCCAGTACACACATATAATTGTTGAGAATGGAGAAAGGACTCCTAAAATAATCTTTAGCACCTATATAGCATAAAAAATACACATGTATCATCTTGGTGGTATCCTTACAACTCTTGGAAGCCAGCTTTATTATTCTCATTTTGCAGTGGGGAAAACCGAGACTGAGAGGAAGCGCCTTGCTTTAAGGCCGCATGGGGGGAATCAATGGCAGAGGTAAGATCTGAACCACAAAAGTCTTGATATATAGCTAAGCCTCATCCCCATTACACTATAGCGGTGTAATGCTATACATGTGAGGCAGGATGCAATCCTAACCAACTTTCTAACACCGAGGTAACGTCAATGCAGCTCCAAGGTAAGGGAACAAACATTTCCTTACCTCGAGGAGGCCTCCATGACTGCCACCCAACTGCCGGATACAGCAAATGCACCGTTGTCACAGCTATGTTAGTGTGGGAAAGTAGGTGAGGATTTGGTCATTCATTTTCATCTGTTTTCTGTGCCACGTTGCTTCTTTGCTTGGTTTTTACCTCAACAGAACAGACAAGAAACTGCCCTGAGCTACCAGAGCATGAGTCTCTTTGGTTTACCGGAGCTGGCTGTAGGTTTTCCAGGGGGTTTGCCAGCATTATGCGTAGATACCACGGACTGAACTGGAGCCCTTCTGCATGCAAATTGTGCTCTGCCCTTATCCTCAAGAGATAAATGAAGGAATAATTCACACCACAAGGCAAAGATGTCAGAAGCCGGCCGAGGCACTCATTTGAAGATTGAATTAGTTTGTACTCTGGGAATTGAATTAAATACCTATTATTACTGGGTTAGTTATTATAGCCAGACTGTTTCCCAATATATTTATTTTAACACACACACACACACTGTCTTTGACAGTGGCTTTTAAAATGGAAAGACACATTTTTAAAAAAATGGTAAACAAAACATGATGCAAAAAAAATAAAATAAAGAGCGATAAATTAAATCGGGACAAAACAGAGGTTCGCCTGGTCTGGAAATTGACAATGCAGGTATTGGACATCAGCTTGTTTGGAATTGGTTTTCACTCCCTCTGCAGCAGCAGTTTCTCAGCTCGGGTGTTCTTTTAGATTTACAACTGCTCATGGATAACCAGGTGGCAGCTGTGGCCAGGGGGGACTTTTGCCTAGCTTTGACTGGGGCACCTGTTGCAGCTATACCCGAATCATTTGGACCTGATTGTGGTGATCCATGTCTTGGTGCCACTGAGGTTTGATTACTGCAGTGGGCGCAATGTGGGGCTTCCCTTGAACCCTGTTCAGAAAATGCCTTTAGTGCAAAACGTGGCAGTCTGTGTGGTCACTGGGGCTTGATGGTTTGAGTTTGTTGGGCTGCTTCTTCAGCAGCTACACTGGTTACTGGTCTGTTTCCAAGCGCATTTCAAGGTGTTGGTTGTGAACTTTAAAGAGGGATCCTTTAAAGAAGGTATTGAGGGACCAACTTCTTTTGATGCATTCTAGTCAGTCCTCTAAGATCATTAGAAGGGGCCTTTTTGCATGTGCTGCTCCTGACTGATGCTAGAGAGGCAGCAGCAAGGAGGGTCTGGAACCTCAATTAGGGAACTTGATCCCCTTTGAGTTGAGAACAACACCCTCCTTAGAAGCCTTCCAGCAGGCAGTGATCTCTGTAATAATCCCTGCAGCTTGTGGTTCTAAAAATGTTTTAGCACCAGGATCCATTTTTTAAAGCAACACTCTATCGGAACTCACCCAGCTTTATAACAGTGGCATTCTCGGGGGGGGGGGGCACTAAGTTTTGCAAGGCATCTCAAAGTGACCTGTAAGCTCCTCCTTTCACGTTTTAAAAAGCCTGGGTGTGACGTCACTTCTGGTTGTGACATCACTTCCGGGGCAACATTTTGAGCTTGGCACCAGGCTACATGATCATTAGCTAAGCCATTGCCCCCACAGTGCCCCCTTAACACTCGGCTGCCAATAGTATCGGCATGCCGATCTGAGGGCTGCCCCAAGGGCCTTCCCCCAGAGGTGTTCTGAGGGCCGGGGAGGCCGTGGGCATGGGGGAGGCAGTGAGCGTGGGGGGGGTGGCATCTCCAGGTTGGGGTATACTGTGTGCCCCATGGCACACAGGAACACCACTGCCCTCTACTGTAATAGTGTAAACAGGAGTGATTGGCTGTGTAACTGGCTTGACTGAAATACATCTAAGCCAGAAATCCCTTCTGGTGATGAAGTGAAGGTTAAAAAAAAAATCCTCATTTTTTTTTAATGTCCCTTGAAGAACACCCTTCTCAATCTTTCTCACCTGTAAGGTGTTAGTACTAGGCCCTTCTAATCAGTAGGGCTATCTTATTTTCCTTCCTACCACAGTTGGGTTATGAAGCTCTTCCTGCTTCGATTTGAGACCAACAGCTGAAATCCTGGTCCCTTTTTCATTTGCTGTCTGTTTATGTCCAAAACACAGAAGATCTGCATGGAGGTCATTTGCTTGATAACCAGAGAAGGTTTAGTTCGGCCTTATGATCAATGGTTTCCTGATTTTAATGGAGGTTTTAAATACTAACAAGATTGTCCACTAATACATGAATACTATAAATAAAAACACAGTCTGAACAGCTGGCTCCTGTAATACTCTTTATTGTTTCTTTTTTAAAAATCTACATAGATTTTCTCAGGCAAATTGGCCAGCATAAGAGGTAATAAAAGAAGAAATCAGTGAAAATGTATTTACAAAGGATTGTATTTCATGAAATCCTTAACAATTCAATTCAATTTTTTTTTTACTCTGTGCAGTACATCACTCTTTGACTTTGCTTTCTTGGAGCACCACATAGGCTAGACCAAGATGGGAACAGCAAAAATCACAAGTAATGATGGCCATTAAAGCGAGGTGGTAAAGCCAAAAACAAAATCAGCAAGTCTCTTAATCATTTGCTGCTAGAAGACTTTTAGGGCCCAATCCTGAATAGTGCACGCCGGCTTACCACTGGCGCGCACTGTCACAAACATGCTGTAAGGCACATTTGCGGACTGTAGCACCAAGCGAGCGCTGGTGGTAGCCCCTGCCCTAGATGAATGTACCCAACCAGAGATCTCACCTTGTGGGTTCCATCCTGATCACACTTGCACACAAAGGGGTCAGCTTTCAGAGTCCCTTGTTCCTAATTGTTAGAGCCACTGATTCTAATCAGAAGATGAATGTAATGTACTATGATATGTAAGTATAGTTGTTGTTTTTTTAACATTTAACCAAACCTCTACTCTTTTTGTGTGCACTTTATTGATAGCACCTAGCCTGGTGCCAGTGGGGGGTGAGAGATAACTCTTACCACAGGAGGGGGTTTTCCGCTAATCATTATTCTGCTACATGCCCCACTTCCAGGTTGCACTAGCTGGTGCCCTCCATTGGCCTTCACAGGCTCCAAAATGGCCTGTGGAAACAACTGTGAAGCAACCAGAAGTTGCGTCTGCAAACCAGAAGTTGCAGAGCATTGTGTTGCAACCCATCGTGGAGTGAATGTGTTGCAGCACTAAAAAGTTTGAGAACCATAGCATTAAAGTAACATTTGCTCATCAGGGATAATAATGTATTAAATATCACAAGTAGTTTGAACCAGGGTGTGCAAAGGCCCCCAATGGCCCTACTAATAAATGACCCTTCCCCAGGCACACCTGTGGACCATTTGTGGCATGCCAATGTGTTGCAGCACACTAGCTGAAAATACAGGTATCTAATTATCTGTGGATTTTTCATCTGTGGTTTTATCTCAATGCAATGGGATGAGCCCTTTCAATTAAAGGAGAAGTGTCTTTAAAGGATAACCTCGCTTTCCATTGTAAAGCAGTCAGGGAGACAATTAATTAATCTCCAGGCTCTTAGAAAGGCTTCAGTCCCAGGCAAGCAACCCCTCCCTTCCCCTTTGAGCATGTGAAAAAATGCAAAAGGAAGTGATTATCACCTTCTCTTTGCATTTTTTTCCCTGCTGCAGCTCCAAGTGAAGGGAAGGGTCACTGCCTGGAGAGAGACTGAAGCTGGGGAGAGACTGATTGATTGTCTGCCTGCTGCCTCTGTTGTGCATTACAAAGGTAAACAAGGTTATTTTTAAATCTCTGAACAAAGGGACATTGTTTTTTTAATTTCATTGAATGCAATTTCTGGCATTTGCAGGGCTTCTGGGAACTGATTCCTTGTGGATGCCGATAACCTGTAACTGAATTAGATTCTCCTGTGTCATGGTCCTATTCTGCAATCCTATTCTGCAAAGAGTCCAATCCCATGCATATCTACTGAAAAGTAAGCCCCATTACATTTAATGAGGCTTATTCCCAGTTAAGTGTGGATAGGATTGTAGCCAAAAAGCAGCAATATACCAAACAAGTATGGCCAAGCAACAATGGCACAGTCATATCTAGTTTGTTCCTTTGTTTGAAGTTGTCTGACTCAAAGTGGAAAGCACCTGTCTTCTCTCCATTTTTTTTTCTTTTTAAAAATATCAGGACTTTTTTCCCCCCAGTAGTCTACGAAAGAAAATGTCTCAGTTATTCAGCTATGGGCTGATATGACAAATGATTTGGTGTAAAATGTATATGAGTCAATATTTCTGGACATGGTCATTCATGTAGGATTGCCTACGTAAGGCCAAGAGGCAATCTATAAACTCATTTCTATACAGTGAAACTTTTACTGGAGTAATGCTAGTTAATGTCACAGCAATCTGACATGGTATGTTAGGCTCTCCCAACATCACACATCATAATATCACACAGTTCTTGCAAGTGACGCTAGAAAGAACACTCTCTCTGCAGTCGCACCTTTAAAGGTCTAATGTGAACCTCATGCACACAGAGAGCAAAAAGAAAACAAAAAGCCAGATCTGTGGCTGCTTTTCGCATGTTTTTAAATTGCCAGCTAATCTTTTCGGATGCTGTTAGCTGTTTCATTTTGCATTTCATTTGTGCTTTTCTTTTGATTGTGAAAAAGTGAAAAGTGAACACAGCAAAAAGAAGAAAAGCACAAATGAAACGCAAAATGGACAGAAAACGGCAAACAGCAAGCGAAAAGATTAACCCATTTTTGGCCCGGCCCACAGGTGTACAAATTTGGTCCCTACTGTGTATATGCAATGTTGGGAGGAAATTCCCAAACTCTATGCCAATAAAGGTCTTATGTATGTATGCAATGTTGGGAAGAAATTTAGCCATCCTATTCATTTGTGTCTACTACTAATACTTCTTTGATAGTGATCAAATAAGTATGCCACTGCTTAGTAAAGATAGCAAGTGCTACACTTGGATTTACTGCACAAAAGGAAATGCCTTATTTGTCTCGCAGCCACATTTGAGGTCCATTTGTAATCCAGCTGCCTTCAGAAAGGCATCATGCCTTTCTGCATAATCATGCAGATCATGATGGGGAGGTTTTCTGGAGGGATGTTACGTTTGACTATATTGAAGGTGAGGGAGTTACATAATCCATTTGTCCCTAGCCATGTTATTGATGAGCTGCAATCTTCATACGTGTGGTCCCCTTACATAAAATTGGAAGCCTTGCACTTCCTGGTTTGAGAAAATTATGTGATGGTGCACAGTTTGGAAGTGGATCAGTGTGGCTTTCAGGGTGAAGGACACACCAAATCCACCACCACCCCTCACCAGTCCACTGAGTTATATTGACCCTGCTCTCACCCTACTCACCCCTTTTCTCCCTTCCTCTTTCTGATGCCAGAAATGAGCAACCAATAAAGAAAAGTGTTTGAAGCAACAGGCTGAAGTGGCAGGGTAGGGGAGAGTTCTAAGCACTTTCCCCACATGCTCTGTTTACTGTTAAAATAAGATTTCCATAACCTTTTTTTACATATGAATAGTGTGTACCTTTAAAAAAACATTGTGTCTAGAGCAGTCATAAGTGCACCCCTTTGTTTATTCTACAGTACATCCACTGCGATGTTGCATGCAGAGGATAGGATAGCACCTGCAACTGGAATTGCCCCCTCCCTGCCCATGACATGCCTTTGCTGCCATCTTACCGGTGCTGACGGAAGCCTTTGGAAGTGCACATGCTGCTGGTCATTTTATTTTAACTATTTTATTTACTAAATTTCTCCCCCACTTGCAGCAGCAGTCAAGTTTTTGCCTCTGGGGAAGGCACCCTGTGCCGCTGGAACACCAGTTCTGGCAGTGCAGGACAACCATAGGTTTGAGTCCCAAGTGACATGTTTTGTGGAGCAATAGATGACTCATTTTACTTGCAGAGAACGGTGGGATATAACAGCCCAATCCTGAGTTGCCCAGCATGCGGAGCTGCCACAGCACCAAAATGACTACCGCAGGATCCTGAGCATGCCGGGCAGCCACTTGTGGCTCACTAGGGGGAAAGGGACTATTAAGGGATCATCCCCGGGACTGCTAGAAATTTACAGCCTGGATAGTAGCAGGCCCTGAAGCCTTGGCCTGACTGAGCACAGCACGGCATCTTGGGAGAGGATGATGCAACATCTGGTGACGCATACCAGGTGACTGTCACCTGTATGTCACCCCATGCACCATCAGAGTGACTTTGCACTTTTGGGCCCAGTCTGATTGGCTGTAGCTCATATATATTCCAGCAGGGGCAAGCTGGGTTGTGGGAGATGCAGAGTGGAGTTTGTGCCAAAGGCTACGTCAGTGCGATCCATGATTCGTATGCTATCTGGACTGTTACTGTTGTATATACTGTACATAGTAAAGAGGCGTTTGGTGGAGGACGTCTGCCTTGCGTCGTCTTTGTTCCCGGGAGTGCCTTGGAAGATAGGCAAGCCGCGCAGCCGGACAGCGGCTAGCTGTGTGAACGTCTATCCAGCTTGCAACAGGGACTTTTGTCCCCTTCCCCTGGGTAAGAGAAATAGCCCTGCAATGGGGCTATTTGATTCTGTGCCAGCTCTTTAGCCAGTGCATAATCAAGAAATCCCATGTTGGGTCGCATGGCCCGACATGGGAATCCAGATCCAGTGGAGCAGAGCTACACCAGCCCTCTCACCTCACTCCCTGCCATGCCATCCCCCCTGCCCTCTGCCTACCCTGGAATGCTTCCTTCCCACCTCCCCCCTGCCCTGTCTTACCTTTCTGCTGCCCAGCGCTTTGCATGGAGCGCCAGTTGGTGGACAGGTATTCCCAGGTATTTATGTTCTCTTCTCTATGGAAAGTATTTCAAATGATGCTGTTGGAGTGTCTAGAAGTCCTACAAGTAGCCAAAATGCTGTTGAGGACATAATCCATTAAATTTCCAAAGCCCTCCCCCCCCTTTTTTTTTTGCTGTTGTTCAACAGCACTGTGGCTCCTGGAGTCTATGAACACTGAAGATCTACTACTTGTTGCCTGATTTGGACAAACCTGTCATCATTAGGGCAGTGCTATTCACAGCTACTGCTGAGAAACTCCTGAGCAACCGTGGTATTTTATAGGGGAAATAATTTAATATAGACTCATATTCACATGTTAACAGAAACATAGGGTCTCCAGATTTTTCTGCAATAAACATAGTGCTCAAATTGTTCTTCTGGAGTTTGAATCCTTGCACTGTTTTGTGATGACCTAGATTTTACAGGTGTGCCCACAGGAAGTGAGTTGTAATAGCATTTTTTTTAGCTTTTCTGAGGTGCAAGAAGCCCGCAAAGGAGTCTGTGGGCTCCCCGCACCTTCTGTAGGGCCAGCACTGCGAGGGGTGAGTTTTTAAAAAGGCCTTTTGTCCCTGATGTTGAGACTACTCCTCTGCCCCACCCCTTAAGGGAACAGAGACAGGCTGGGATGTTATGACATCCCAGTTTGGAAACCTCAGGTATAAAGGTTTTAATGTTATATTGGAACCTACTGTTTTAAATGTTGTTTTATGGTTTTGTAAGCCGCTTTGGGTGCCCTTTAGAGAGAAAAGTTGGTTACAATTGTGTATATTAAAAAATGACCTTTAGTTGAAACAACAGTATACTTTAAAATAACAGTGTATTATAAAATAAAAAAGAGAATGCATCTGTGAAATGGTGGTGACAAAAATGATACAAGTATGAAATGTGGCCACAATAAGTTCATTAAATCATGTGATCAGTGACATTGCAATAGGAAAATTAATTCATAATGTTTCAGTTTCAGACCAAGCAACTTAGAGTTGGTCTCTGTTAGAAAAGAGGTGTGAGCCAGTTCTAAATAAGTCCCAGTTATCTCTGTTAATGTTTATGCCTGCTTTCTAAGGTGTACAGAATCCCAACTTTGCAAGTCTTTAAAGATAATAACCATTGCATAACACTGAATATCAAAACTAAGAGGCAGGCAGTGTGGCTGGCAGACTGCAGGTTTTATATGCCCTCTGTGACCCACCTCTGATAAGAGCTGAGCACCGGCATTTAACAGTGCCTGCAATTTCTGAACAGTCTTCAAGGTCAACCCATGTGGAGCACATTGTAGTAGTTGATTATTGACGTTTCCAAATGATGTACGATGGTTGCAAACATCGAACAAGATATTGAACAAGATATCTAGCTGGCTTTTCAGATATTTATATATAAGATAGCTTGAAACCTTGTATCTCCTGTTCACATTCAAGGAGAAGACCAATTGGTTTGTGGCAGGGTGGAGACAGGAGTCAGATCTAGTTTTGGGAGTAACATGGAAAGGGGGATGTTTCCCAACACTCCATCCCTGTTTCATTCCTACAAACTCATGAGTTGGCAGCAGCATGATCTCCTTCCCTCCCAAAGTCAGCTCCTGAGTTGTAGGAATAGGGAGTGAATTTCCAATGCATCACTGTGTATCTTGGCACAGCCAGATACATGTAGCTTTCAGATACAGTCAGGTGTTCAGCTGATAGAGTAGCCACCTTGGTCCTTACTTGCATCTCTGGCAAACTGTGACAATGGTAAGTCTGGGGCATATACTTCTGTGGCGGTGATTGGGGGAGGGATGTCCTAAATAAAGAGAAGCTGGCAAATAAAAAGATCTGCCTTTCAGCTCATGTCTTATAGCTAGTGCATCTGCACATCAAGGTCTTCCTTCAAAGTTTCAAAGAGAATTATGACTCCAATCATTTTTTTATAATGTCCTTAGAGTCTTCTGTACCTGCTTTCACTGACAGCTTATATAGAATTTTATTGTGGATGCCTCTCTGTAGGGGCTAGAAGGTATTGAGGCTAAGAGAGAACTCTGAGAATGAAAACTGTTCTGTCATAAGTCAAGTAAGGTAGCAATCTCATTCATACCACTGAACTCAGGTTGACTTCCTTCCAAGTAAACATGTATAGCATAGGGCTGCATGAATAAGCTGAAAAGTTGACCTTACAAAAGCATTCGTAAGCTACTGTGCTGAGTTATTTATACCATTAAACCCCTCCCTACTCCTCCTATAGAGTTTATAGCTTGGGATTGTGGTATCCCATTGGTTCTCTGCATTCCACCAGGTTTCCATTATGCACGCGGTATCAATGTTTTCTCTAGCCACCAAACATTCCAGTTCTCCCATCTTTGTTCAGAGACTGTGGGCAGTTGCATAAATGCACCTGTATATGGGGCCCCCCAAGAAGGGCTGCTTGTTTGCACCTTTATCCTCTGGATAGGCTGACACATCTCATCATGTTTCCACTCCTAATTCCTACTCTGTCATTACCTTGCTGTTCTGAAACCTTTCCGCCCTCACTTCATAGGTGATATCAATTTTTCTTTTGGAAAAATCCAAAGAACCGTGTGTGTGTTCATTCGGGATCATAGGGATGAGGAGTCCCAACCTGGACATTGCTCAGTTCATGTTGGCTTCCCCCCAGGGGCCAGTTTACAAGCTGCCCTGCCACCTTTTTAATGTTTAACGCGCCAGTAGTCTAGTTCCATTTTGGTTCAAGTGAAGCCCGTCCCTCTTGTACAGACCCAGCCTGTCCCAAAGGGTTCCCAGTGCCTAATGAATCTAAATCCCTCCTGCCAACCCCACCCTCTCATCCACCTGTTGAGACCCCTGTGCTCTGCCTGCCTAGCTGGCCCTGTGTGTGGAACAAGTAGCACTTCCAAGAACACTACCTTTCAGGTCCTGGCTTTGAGCTTCCAACCTAGCAGCCTAAATTTGGCCTCCAGGACCTCCCAGATAGATTTTCTCCCTTCCTTCTACCAATTCAGTTCCTGAACTGTAGAATTTTTCTCTTCCCCACTAGCTGCTGGAGGAATTTAATTTTGTAGTATGGGGGGGGGGTGCAAAAATTTTCTGTGATCCCAGGCAGCAGATAGCTTAGTTACGCCTCTGCTGTAGGCTCAGGTAAAATGTACCACAATCATGCCTCCTCATTGGAGATTTCCCCAATCACATCTAAAACAGAGAAGGATTGCACTTTAAGACTAAAGGGAACACAGGTGTGGGAGGCTGAACACTCATCCCATGGAGTACCTCTTGCAATCCCTTGATTAAATGATTGTTCCACCTATTCAACTTCTAAGGCCAGAAATGAGTGCAACCAGGGGGAGGGAGGGCTGCAGAGATATAAGGTATGAAGGGGGGGGGTCCTTTCCTTCTTTTTCCATCATGTACATTGAGGTGAAGGAATGCTTGTGTTCATATATGTAAAATATAATGCTTCTCACTTGACATTGGTGCATGGAGGTTTTGACTTTTTTTAATGCGTTGACATGAGATCTTAGTAATACAGTATTCATTTGGATATGACAAGGCAGGTGGAGCAGTTTCTTAAAAAAAAAAAATAATCATGTAGATAAAACAAAGGGAACATGTAAGCAAACACCAGAAACAAGAAATAAATCCCCTTTCAGTCAATTGGGCTCCTCTCTGCTGAAAAACAGTAAAGTATGCACATAATTAGAGTTTGTTCTGCCACAATAAATCACTTTTCTGAACACACTGATGCACCCTGACACACTGTGCTCAAGCTGGCAGGTCTGCCTCTAAATAAGGATCTGCTGAGTGGCTGACATGAACTTCTGATGCATTTCAAATAGAGACAGCGAAAATCCTTTAACAAGCCTCCTTTCTGTTTTTCAAACTCTCCCACAGAGTCTGCCTACGACTGATTTATCTGAACAGTCCTGTGCACACACCAGGCACCAATGGGTTGTGTTCATTGCAGATTTCCCCTGATGAACTGCAACTCTGGCTCATCGACTACGCTGGTATTCATTTTTTAATAACCAGTGAAAAGTTTGGCACGTTCACAGAAAATATATCGAGATAAGCAGGCAGATCTCCTTGCATAAAGGAACCAATTTATCTGCTGGAGATGGCACTGAAAGCATTTGAACCAAGTGGTGTCTTATGAAAGCAAAAAGGTGTAATACTCTTTTTCGATTTCTTCTCTGTCAGTATGGTGCACTAGTAAACAGAGCATGCAAGTGAATGGTGATTGTATTTCAAAGAAAGCCCATGGGGGGGGGGGGAAATGCCTATTCATTTTCCTTTCATTGCATTCTCTGTGCAAGGAGAGAACACCTCCAGGATAGGAATTTAAATGACCAGGCAAGGCCTAACCATGTCACTCAGGGTTAAACTGCACAATACGAGACGCATGTGCTTACTGCTTCCATGCTCATGCTTGAGTTTCTTTAACTATAAATAGCAGCTGTGGGAATCCTGAACTGGATCAGAACAATGGTAAAGGGGAGGCAATCTGGATTTGGACCATGACAAGATCAAAGGGTTCAAGTCTTCCGCTCTCCATGCTGAAGATTTGACTTCCTTGACTTCCGACGGGCGGACTTCCCTCAAATGAGGAGGCTGGTTAGAAGGAGGTTGAAAGGGAGGGTAAAAAGAGTCCAGTCTCTCCAGAGTGCATGGAGGCTGCTTAAAACAACAGTAATAGAGGCCCAGCAGAGGTGTATACCGCAAAGAAAGAAGGGTTCCACTAAATCCAGGAGAGTGCCCGCATGGCTAACCAGCCAAGTTAGAGAGGCTGTGAAGGGCAAGGAAGCTTCCTTCCGTAAATGGAAGTCTTGCCCTAATGAAGAGAATAAAAAGGAACATAAACTGTGGCAAAAGAAATGTAAGAAGGTGATATGGGAGGCCAAGCGAGACTATGAGGAACGCATGGCCAGCAACATTAAGGGGAATAATAAAAGCTTCTTCAAATATGTTAGAAGCAGGAAACCCGCCAGAGAAGCGGTTGGCCCTCTGGATGGTGAGGGAGGGAAAGGGGAGATAAAAGGAGACTTAGAGATTGCAGAGAAATTAAATGAGTTCTTTGCATCTGTCTTCACGGCAGAAGACCTCGGGCAGATACCGCTACCCGAACGGCCCCTCCTAACCGAGGAGTTAAGTCAGATAGAGGTTAAAAGAGAAGATGTTTCAGACCTCATTGATAAATTAAAGATCAATAAGTCACCGGGCCCTGATGGTATACACCCAAGGGTTATTAAGGAATTGAAGAATGAAGTTGCAGATCTCTTGACTAAGGTATGCAACTTGTCCCTCAAAACGGCCACGGTGCCAGAAGATTGGAGGATAGCAAATGTCACGCCTATTTTTAAAAAGGGAAAGAGGGGGGACCCGGGAAACTATAGGCCGGTCAGCCTAACATCCATACCGGGTAAGATGGTGGAATGCCTCATCAAAGATAGGATCTCAAAACACATAGACGAACAGGCCTTGCTGAGGGAGAGTCAGCATGGCTTCTGTAAGGGTAAGTCTTGCCTCACAAACCTTATAGAATTCTTTGAAAAGGTCAACAGGCGTGTGGATGCGGGAGAACCCATGGACATTATATATCTGGACTTTCAGAAGGCGTTTGACACGGTCCCTCACCAAAGGCTACTGAAAAAACTCCACAGTCAGGGAATTAGAGGACAGGTCCTCTCGTGGATTGAGAACTGGTTGGAGGCCAGGAAGCAGAGAGTGGGTGTCAATGGGCAATTTTCACAATGGAGAGAGGTGAAAAGCGGTGTGCCCCAAGGATCTGTCCTGGGACCGGTGCTTTTCAACCTCTTCATAAATGACCTGGAGACAGGGTTGAGCAGTGAAGTGGCTAAGTTTGCAGACGACACCAAACTTTTCCGAGTGGTAAAGACCAGAAGTGATTGTGAGGAGCTCCAGAAGGATCTCTCCAGACTGGCAGAATGGGAAGCAAAATGGCAGATGCGCTTCAGTGTCAGTAAGTGTAAAGTCATGCACATTGGGGCAAAAAATCAAAACTTTAGATATAGGCTGATGGGTTCTGAGCTGTCTGTGACAGATCAGGAGAGAGATCTTGGGGTGGTGGTGGACAGGTCGATGAAAGTGTCGACCCAATGTGCGGCGGCAGTGAAGAAGGCCAATTCTATGCTTGGGATCATTAGGAAGGGTATTGAGAACAAAACGGTTAGTATTATAATGCCGTTGTACAAATCGATGGTAAGGCCACACCTGGCGTATTGTGTCCAGTTCTGGTCGCCGCATCTCAAAAAAGACATAGTGGAAATGGAAAAGGTGCAAAAGAGAGCGACTAAGATGATTACGGGGCTGGGGCACCTTTCTTATGAGGAAAGGCTACGGCGTTTGGGCCTCTTCAGCCTAGAAAAGAGACGCTTGAGGGGGGACATGATTGAGACATACAAAATTATGCAGGGGATGGACAGAGTGGATAGGGAGATGCTCTTTACACTCTCACATAATACCAGAACCAGGGGACATCCACTAAAATTGAGTGTTGGGCGGGTTAGGACAGACAAAAGAAAATATTTCTTTACTCAGCGCGTGGTCGGTCTGTGGAACTCCTTGCCACAGGATGTTGTGCTGGCGTCTAGCCTAGACGCCTTTAAAAGGGGATTGGACGAGTTTCTGGAGGAAAAATCCATTATGGGGTACAAGCCATGATGTGTATGCGCAACCTCCTGATTTTAGGAATGGGTTAAGTCAGAATGCCAGATGTAGGGGAGAGCACCAGGATGAGGTCTCTTGTTATCTGGTGTGCTCCCTGGGGCATTTGGTGGGCCGCTGTGAGATACAGGAAGCTGGACTAGATGGGCCTATGGCCTGATCCAGTGGGGCTGTTCTTATGTTCTTATGTTCTTATGTTCTTAAGATAGTGATAACAGTCGCACATATATGCAGTTGTTATTTTTAGTTAAAATAAAAAAAAAAAATAGAAGGCTCAGCCCAATTCTGTCCACACTTCCCTGGGAGTAAGCCCCTTTGACTCTAATGGGACTTAGACATGCATAGGATTGGGCTGTCAGGCTGCAATCCTAAACACAGTTTCCTGAGAGTAAGCCCCATTGAACAAGAGGACTTACTTCTGAGTAGACCTGGTTAGGATTGTGCCCTTAAAGACACATTTGGCTAAATAGTTTTACCCTCAAGACCTCCTGAGATGGCATGCCAAATACTGTCCCCCTTACCTGATGATGCACCAGCCTCTGCTCCTCGAACTCTCCAATGTTCTAGCTCAACATTCTCCTCTTCCTCTATGTTCCCCTCTTCATTTTCCAATCCAGGAAGTGGAAGGAGAATGAGGAGCAGGGGAGTAGATAGCCAGAATCGGGCACTTCCCTACCACTCTGCTGCCTGAGGCAACAGCTTCAGTTGGCCTCATGGATGGGCCAGGCTTGGCCACACCATATATAAACCTTGTTTTGAATCGGCTATGAAGTTAAATGTCAGAGCGTAAAAGATATTGCACAGAAATCCTCACACAGAAAGGAAAATCTTGCTTGTGTTTTTATGAGGTACAGCAAACAGTACTGGAACCTTCTGTAGGGAGTCTTAAGAGTCATATTCCATACTACTATAGAGATTGCCCCACTTTATGTACATGGGCATCCCCTTTCCTTAGCACATGAAGATACCCCAAGAGTTCTCCTGTGCTCTACTGGCTACAGTCTTTATCGCTATGGTGGATGGACACTCCAAGAAGGGGAATGGCGAGCATTACTGAAAATATGAAAGTAGCTAACTATGTAGTTGTGCTCTTTGTGTGAGCAGAGGCCAGGGACATCTGTATCCGCGGTTTCGTGGTTCTGTGGTTCTGTAGTTTCATCCGGAAACAGTTCCATGGTTTTGTCTGTATTCATTAGTATCTGCCCATATCTGTGGTTTTAGGGGTACATGGGAGTTCTGGAATAGAACCCCTGCAGGCAAGGGGGCATGCCTATATAAGATAAAAAAAATAAATATGTGAATATTAAAAAACTAGAGACACTAACCACGAGTGCTGTAAAGCACATTTGCACCTCTGGAGGAGCAAGCCATGCCAGCACACGCAAGTTGCCCACAGAGCCTCCGGGGCAGAAGGAGGGTGAGAGGAGGGCATCCCCAGGGTTGGGTGGCCAAGGAGTGGGAGGCAGGGCTGGGATCCACCTGTTATGCTGAATCTCAACCTGCGTTCCTGAGCAGCACGGAGTGACTGCAAGCCGCTCCCCTCTCCTCGTGCCACCTCAGGAGGTGGAGCACGTCCAAGGAGACCCATAGGGGCTGATCTATTTTGGCGCCTTATCTTGTGCTGGATACAGCGCAAGCCTCCTGGCTTTCCTGTTCCAGCGCAAGATAAGATTGCACTGCACATTTGATTTATATTTTCTAAAAATAAAGGACCATTATAGTAAAGCATTACCTCTAGGTGTTCCTGAGATGGAAACAAGAACAACAATATGAATGTAGCCATCTCTTTGTCGATCTTGGGATCTGGTGATATTGAGTATTTCTTTGAGCAACCCAGTCTTACACTGGGTAAGAGTGTAAGTATTTCTTTGAGCAACCCATGGACTTACACGGGCAGATCTTGTGATCTGTCAGTGTAAGCCACATTCTGGTGGCACAAAAGGTGCACCACCATCATGAGCTTCAGAGCCGTCGCAAATGGTAAGAGTCTTTGTGCATGCACCAGTGGGTCCTAGACAACCCACTGAATCAGGTAAGGTGGTGGCAGGAGCTGTTCGGGGACGGATTGGAGCAGGGAGGGAGCTGAACCAGGGGCAGATTGGAGGAGGAGCTCACTATCTTTGGTTTACTAGTGGGGGTAAGGAGCAGCAGATGACACGCACTTCCTCAAAGGTTGGGTGGGCAAGGGTGTGAAACCTTGGGTGAACCCAGAGAACAGATCTCTGTGTGAACGCAAAGTGTGAACCTTTGGGTGTGAACCCAGTGAATAGATCTCTAGGTTGTCTCCCACAAGGCCCTACCTGTGAAGCCACCTCTATTCAAATATGCTCCAATCATATTTTTCCAACATATATTGAGAATGTGCATCATGTTTCTAGAAACATAAAAACATCATAGGAGACGGGAGAAGCTGAGCTGTGACCTTGAGACATGGTGCCAACATGTTCATAGAAGCAGATACCATGCAATTCATGTTTTATTGTTCTACAGAGAAAATGGTTCCAAGTCCAGCTTCAATTCTGCACTGCAAAGAGCTGTGCCTTATAAATGGAATGAATATAAATAAATCTTGAGTGACTTCCAGGCTGATAGGGTAATTTTGACAGATCTCTCATTTAATTCTTCCTGTTGTATTTCCCCATGACAGATGCATAACTTAGTACTGTTTCGATGCTTCATTGATCTGATTTCTTTTGATTTGTGTCTGTTTTGATGTCTAATTACAATGTTTGTCTAAATATATTTGGGCCTTCGTGGTTCGTTGTAATGAAGTTCAGTCAATTAAATCAAATGTTATTGTTTGTGCAAACTGCTTTTGCAAATAAAAAAAAAAATTCTGCAATCATTACATTTAATTACAATTGTAAAATCAAAAGACCTCTTAGATATCAGACAAAGGCATCAATAAAGCCTTTAAAAAAAACAAAAACCCTCACCATTTCCCAAGAGTGTTGTTTACACAGAAATTTCATTAACTTTGGATAACCTTTCATTTCAGGGGTGAGGATTATGAAAAGAATAACTTTTTTCCCTAGACTCTACATTGTAGCAAAAGAAGGTCAGCGCTAGGCATCTGTTGTAAGACTAACAGCACAATCCTATGCATGTTTACTCAAAAATAAGTTCCATTGTGTTCAATGGAGCTTGTATAGGATTGCAGCCGAAATGACTCAGGCCCAAATCCTAACCAACTTTCCAGCAGCAGCACAGCTGTGCCAATGGGGCGTGTGCTGCACCCTGCCATTGGGTGGCACTCATGGAGGCCTCCTCAAAGTAAGGGAATATTTGTTCCCTTACTTCAGAGCTGCATTGCCCTTATGTTGGTGCTGGAAAGTGGGTTAGGATTGTACCCTCAGGATCCATTCATGCCCAACTTTCCAGCTCTGATGGAGCCATGCCAACTGGCATGCACTGCATTCTTCATTGGGACTGCAGTCATGGTGGCCTCCTCAAGGTAAGGGAACATTTGTTCCATTACCTCATGGCTGCTTTGTGGCTGCATTGATGCTGGAAAGTTGAATAGGATTCGGCCCTCAATGGCACATATTATCCCTTTAGACCAGCTCTGCTGTGTCTCATATGGTTCCAGGTGGCAGAAAAGTACAGCTGCATAACTAGGTAGGACCTACTGCAACACAGGAGCCTTTCAATTTTGTCTTTAGCCCAGTTCAAAACAATATACACTCTCCAACACTCCACAATTGTAATCCCAGACACCATGGGGGGCTGTATGAACCACCCCAAATACTGTCATTCTATTGATCCTTAAGGGATCCGCACCTTGCAGGAACACATTTCTCAAAGAATGAAAATGCTCCAGGAACCTCCAGGAGTGGTGCCCTAGAGTGGTGTCACTGTCCATTAGGAGGACCACACTCCTGGCTGGCCATGCTCCAACTGGTCTGCTGCTACCACTGCTATCTCCCATCACCCAATAAGTATCCTCTATCTTACTGGGTGATGGAAGACAGCATAACAGTGGTGGTCTGTCTTCCTTCTTGCCAGATGCCGTTGTCATTGGCATCCTTCAGTCTCGAAAGACTATGGCATCGCACTCTGAAAAGTGGTTCTGAAACAGCGTCTAGAGTGGCTGAAAAGGCCAATTCGGGAGTGACAATCCCTTCCGCACTGGGAGCAAATGTAATCTGTCCCTGGTGTGTCTCCCTGGCTATGGGCGTTTCTTCTTTGCCTCAGTCTGCTGGGCCTCTTCAAACTGGGAGGTGCCATGCTGCACAGGCTGCCTCCAAGCAGGACGCTCAGAGGCCAAGGTTTCCCACCTGTTGAGGTCCATTCCTAAGGCCTTCAGATCCCTCTTGCAGATATTCTTGTATCGCAGCTGTGGTCTACCTGTAGGGCGCTTTCCCTGCATGAGTTCTCCATAGAGGAGATCTTTTGGGATCTGGCCATTGCCCATTCTCACAACATGACCAAGCCAATGCAGGCGTCTCTGTTTCAGCAGTGCATGCATGCAAGGGATTCCAGCTCGTTCCAGGACTGTGTTGTTTGGAACTTCGTCTTGCCAGGTGATACCGAGGATACGTCAGAGGCAGCGCATGTGGAAAGAGCTCAGTTTCCTGTTGTGTGTGTTATGGAAAAGACATTTGATAGAAAACTACTGTGTCCTGCCTTGTTACCATTTTCCCTCACACCATTCTTATTTTTGGCTCTTATAGAAATTTTCATAGATTTGGTGAGCAAGTGGAGGAAGCAGAACTGGGATTTCATTGCCTTTCCTGCTCCCAACCTCCTTCACATCATGCAATTATCCAAAGGGTTGAACAGAACCTGCAGAAGATTGAGTTACGGCCCCTGCGATCAAGAGCCTATTCATGTACAACTTCATCCATTTATGAATGCATGGCAGCTAGGAGTTGGAATTCAGTGGGGTATATCCCAACTGCATTCCTCCATGTGTTCATGGACTGAGTGAAATGGGTTAATGATTTCCAGTTTCCGGATATTCAGCTGGAGGTGAGGTGGTAACCTGCTTGAAGTCCAAATCAACAGCAAAGAGAGACTTAAATTCTACTGAGGCTACTGGCCTGTGGTACAGTGGTGCCAAAACAGATGCTGCTGTATCCTGTGGGGCCAAGGGGGTAACTGGAGGTCTCCTTGGGGTAAGGGAACATTGGTTCTTTTACCTGTGTCAGTCCCAGATAGCCTCTATCTGTCTACTAGGATCTGGTTGGTTGGCAACCTTCAGTCTCGAAAGACTATGGTATAAGCCTACAGCACCTGGTATTCCCAGGCGGTCTCCCATCCAAGTACTAACCAGGCCTGACCCTGCTTAGCTGCACCAGCTCAATCACTGGTGCAGCTTTGAGTAGCCAGTGTAGGGCTTTCAAGCTTGGCAGGAGGGGGGGACAGGATGTGGTGGTAGCCTCTGCTGCCATCCCTGCCCCTCTCCCAGGCCTGAACTGCCCCTGGCCTCCCTTCCCACCCAGAAACACTCCCTCCCCTACCTCCCCACCACCCAGCATTGAACTTAACTTGGTTGGTGGGCAACAATGCCAGTAGCGACCTGTCAATGCAGGCCTTGCCAGCCGCGGAACTGGCCACCATGCAACTGCAATATGCTTTGTTGCATGTTTGTGACCACACCCCTTCCCATTCCATTGGCAGTAGCGGCATAGGATTAGGTCTGCAGACACAAGTCCGTGAGTTCCTCAAAGCCATTCAAATCCAGCAGCACCATACCCCCAAAGTTTCAACTCTTCTCAAGTATGTCATTCAACAACTCGTTTGTCCTGGACAAATGGCTGATTTGTGCCACCCTCAAGTGACAGATCTCAGGCTTCTGCATTAAGATCCTCCAGAGACTTTCATTTGTTCCTCCATATAGCTACTATGGCACAAGCAGTTGCTGGTGTGAACATTTTGCACAAAGATGTTAAAGGGTTGGAGACCCTGCATTTCTGGATGCCACACCATTCCTCATTAAGCCAGACTGGATTGGATCCACTGCAAAAAGCTCA
Source organism: Tiliqua scincoides (assembly GCF_035046505.1). Lineage (NCBI taxonomy): Eukaryota > Metazoa > Chordata > Lepidosauria > Squamata > Scincidae > Tiliqua > Tiliqua scincoides. The sequence continues at coordinate 21,061,975 of NC_089827.1, read as the reverse complement.
AGACGATTTATGTTTAATTTATTAATGACCACATTAAAATGCTGCCTTGGTTTGATTTATATTAGTTGCATTGTAAGTCTTTTTTTTTTTTGCCTGATTAAAGTGCACTATACATTGTTTGCTATTCAAATTTATACATACTATATGAATTATAATGAAATATGTGCTCCATCTACTTCACTTGATAAAATCCTAATTTAATGTAAAAATTGTTTCAGTACCAAAAAAAAAAAAAAAAGGTGCAGAGCAGCATTTGTGATTGCAGCAAATGTAGCGAAGGAGCGATAATGCAATTTTAGTATCAAATGATTAATCATAGCAGTTCAATTAGGTGCATGACACACAACACATGCACAAAATAGGACCCATCACTTAATGCCGTCTGTGGTACACAACTGTTGGTACAGGGGTAAGGAATGTAGATTCAGCTCTTAGGCATCAGGATCTTGTGACACAAACCAGATCCACCAGATTAGTTCATTAGGCATGCTGAAGTTGCTTTTTTTTTTTTTTTTTTTTTAATTTCCTGAGCGATGAGAGGCTTTGGACATTATGAGCAAGCACAGAACATTGTGGCTGTGCCATACTTGTGCTTCAACAGAGAGAAGCATAGGAACCATAAGTAAATTCAAGTCTGAAATGTTTGTGCTCCCAGATGTGTAGTCTCCACCAGTTTGTAGTGCAAATGGTCCTGCTAGTCACATTTCTCTCATGCCAACATGGCAGTGGAGGATGGCAACACAGAGAATGCAAACAACTGAAGTGGCTGTTTGGGGGTACCATCTTGGAAGCAGCACTCTCACTTGGATAATATTCTTCCCAGCCAAGCTTTGTTCATTGTGGCCACCACAACTGCAGGTGAAGGGAGGGCATTAGTCACTTGCTTATCTTTGTCTTTGCCTTCCTTTTTTCCTTCCTTTGACCCATGCCTTAGGTTTAGCAGCATATATGGGAGGGTGAAGTGGTTTGTTTGGACTGTCCTCCGTGCCAGTAATTTTCATCCCTTTTCATCTCATCGCACACTGAAAAAGCACTAAAATTGTCAAAGCACGCCATCACTTTTCTGACAATTGACAAGGCAAACCGTGCTGCTGATGGGAAGTTCACATCCCCAAATGACCCTAATAATAAAGGACCCTCCCAATCTCCTGCAGCACACCTGCAGACCATTCGCAGCACACCAATGTGCCATGCCACACCGGTTGAAAATCGCTGCTCCATGCAATTAGAAAACTAACCAGAGAAGTGGGAGGAGAAACTAGGTTGCATGTGCTCTGCTAGCATCATCATCATCATCATCATACAGGTATTTCTATACCGCCTTTCTTGGTCCTCAGATTTCTCCTTAGACTTTATTCAAGGCGGTTTACATAGGCAGGCAATTTAAACCCCGTAGGGATTTTTACAATTTGAAAGAAGGTTTCTATCTTTCAAGAAACCACAACATTCAGATGTTTCTTTCTTGATCTGGTCGCACATTCTGGCCTCCATCCTCCCACGCTCAGAGCAGATGGAATAGCTCGGCTCAGCTTGTCAGCTGCTTCAAGATCGCACGGTGCCGGTGGCCTCGAACCGGCGAACTTGTGGATGTTATCTTCAGGCAAATGGAGTCTCAACCCTCTAGACCAGACCTCCTGCCATATCTTTGAACTCTTACTGCTGGTCAGATTATAAAAATGTCCTCCAAACCAGCCCGCATCATCAAATGACATGAGAGAAGGTAATTAGTAACAGTGAGAGGGGCCCAGAAGGGCTGGTTCAGGTTTCAAAAGTAATACTTTACTCACAGGTTTCAAGATTACATATCTTCTGAGTGGTCAGGGGTTCCTACTACCTGTAGCGCAGAGAAACCTAGAGCTGTTCTCCTTGTGTGACTGTGTGGGGGAGGAGGCAGTATGCCATCCTTCTACTTTGTTGTTGAGGAAGACTGATAGAGAAAGGGAAGGAAGGAAATTATTATTAAGGACCACACCGCCTGCAAGAATCATAAAGGGCAGGTGAAGGATTTCATGTGTCTGGGCAGCACACTGCCCTCCAGAGCTCTGCAGGAGGTGTTGCAGCCAAAGTCCAACACAAATAGTATACATAGAGTTCCCGACAGAATTATGAAGGTTTGGATGGTGTGTTTATACAGGGGCAAGTCCTCATTCACCTTTCAGTCTCTTCAATAAGTCAGCCTTTTCTGTGAAGGCTTTGGAACCACATCTTAGTCTTCATTCCCTACTGTAACTAACGATGAACCTAGATATGCACACAAATTTATTTATTCACATTGTGAATAAGTGTTTTTGCAATAAATAAATTGTTTTTGCAGGAGTAGGGGGATGGAAGCAATGTGATCCCCAGGATTGCACTGCTGCCGAGAAAAGAGGGAGTTTTGTACTCATCAAATGAGTGCTGGTTCCTGGGAGGGTGGGTGCAGAGAGCCCCACAGAAGCCTCCACAGGGCTCCCCAAGCCTCTGATCGCAACAAGAAACCACTTCCAGTTTCATGTTGAAAACTAGAAGTGGTTTCCGATCTTTATTTTTACTTAATCAGAAACTCAGAGAGCCCTGCAGAGGCTTCCACGGGGCTCCCTGTACCCGCTGGAAGCCGGCACTCACTTTGGTGAATACAAAACCCCCCTTCTTTCCCTGGCAGCGTTGCAATCCTGGGGATCATGTTGCCACCATCTCCTGCACTGCCCCTCAATGGACCAGTGCTGAGCGCTTCCCTGGCTGGTGGGTCATGACTCACCAGTTTGGAAACCACTACTCTAGGATATGTACCATGGCACTCTAGGAAGGAAAGTTGCAGTCCTGATATGGATTAGTAGAGATAAATAAAAAGCATTGCTGAATCTAGAAGGATGGCAAACAGTCAAGGGGAGAAGATCAGGCTTTTTTGCAATAAATAAAGAATATAATAACTAATCCCAAATCCAAATAATCCCAGTAACTAAAGGTTATAAACATCTTTATAACCTTTACATCTATACAACATCTATACAAACACCCGACTATAATTACTGTGTTAGAATTTTTTGAACATCACTAGAAGTTGGAAAGTAGTTTCTTAAAAAAGTTTTTTTTTTTTTTTTTGCATTTCCCATATAAATAAATAATAATTTTTCTGTGTTGGTGATCATGCACATTCTATTACTTTCTTTTTTAAAAAATGCATTAAAACAGGAATGGTTGCACAGGCAACAAGGAAGACACAGATAAAATAGCTGCACTATAATGGAGTTCTCCAAAGCAAACAAATATCTGTAGTCTTTAAAAATCAACTTCTAATTATCTAGTGAGAGCCAGGAACAAATCTACCCTTGGAAAACCCATTGCATGGCATTTTTCAAAGAAGATTCATTCAGTGGGAGGAATAAGATGTTGAAATGGATAACAGTCTATTTTTCGAGCTTGTATAATAAACCTTTAGCCTTTCAGAGGCTCAGTCAGTGGAGACAGAGTGTGACCTTGATGCAGTTCAATACCGTCAGTGTCATTTTTCTCACACTGGAGGTGGCCGATGTATTCTGCTAAAGGTGTTCCTCTTTCAAAGGCATGATGTGTGGAACAGCATCTGTGAGACTGTGAGTTTGCTAATCCAACAGTAATTTCAGAAAATATTTTTGGACATGTCTGTGGTGTCAAGTTTGAAATGAGTTTTCAGGGTCAAATTTGCTAATATCAAGCTCTTTTGCAAATCATCTAATTGGGGGGGGGGGAGGAATATACTATTCTTTCATGTCACCAGACAAATTGCAAATTCATCTTACAGATGATTCCAGGTTATCTAGAAGCTTTATCATAAGTTGTATTAACGTTAGAACTAGAAAGGCAAGACAAAAGATTGTTTTATCTGTGCAGCCAACACAAATGCAAGCATTTGGGATTTTGGAGTTCAAAAACAGTGCCTGGAATTGTGTATAAGAGACAAAGGGATGCAAGCACAGGACTTTGAGATCTGGTATAGCATGTTCTAGGACAGGTAATCTGAGTGGTCTCCTTAGTGGGGTTTCTGATCCCTTGTTCACTGTAGATTATGGACCTCACATATCTTGTGATCTTATGTAACAAAGCATGTAGATGAGGTTTTCACCATTACTGAAGTGTTATGACCAGTGGTGTCATGGTGAGTTTTGAAATTCAGGAGTTCATCTTGACATTCCCCTATAGCTACACCCAACTAAGGCTATTCAAGAAAAAAGTGCACTGGAAATTTCTTCATTAGAGTGCTATTCTCCTGCCATTTATTTCTACTAAGTGGTGCTTATTATGTTCTAGCTCTGTGTTTTTCAATGTGTGTTTCTCAACGTATAGTGGTTCCCTCACTGTACCACTTTGCATGGCCTACCTATTGGAAGTAACACAGGAGGCAACTGGTGACGATGTCATTGCCAGTTACTTCTGGATTGGAAGGCCAGACACAACACAACAAACACTGGTAAGAAGCTCAAGGTGTACAGGAGGGCTTTTTCGAGCATGAAAAAAGTGCACGCTAGAGCTCTGTCTACTGAGCCTCCTACTACGTCTTGTTGCATTGTGTTGTTGGTCTTGCTGCCAGGTGGTGGGGCCTGTGTGTGTGTGTACCACTGGACACCACCATAAGTACCACTGGTGGTACGAATATTACTGGGCAAGAAACACTTTTCTAGTTCATTTCATTTCAAATTCTTGCACTGGGTAGATTTAAGACCACACAGATGCAATCATTTGGGATTTTGGAGTTCAAAAGCAGTACCTGGAATTGTTTATGAGAGACACTGGAATTGTGTATATATTGTAATGTATAGTGTGTGTGTGTGTGTGTGTGTGTGCGCGCGCGCGCGCGCGCGCACAGACACACAGACACACACACACACAGGGCAGGAGGTCTGGTCTAGAGGGTAGAGCCGCCGTTTGCCTGAAGATAACATCCGAAGGTCGCCAGTTCGAGGCCACCAGCACTGTGAATGGCGAGACCTTGAAGCAGCTGACAAGCCCAGCTGAGTTATTCCACCTGCTCTTTGGCCACCCTTCAAGTGAGATATGAAGGAGCTGCTTGTCAGCATGCGTGGGAGGAAACTGGAGACCAGAATGTGATACCAGATCATAAAAGATCCATCTGAAATGTTGTGGTTCTTGAAAGACAGAACCTTCTTCAATTGTAAAAATCCCTACAGGGATTTAGTATATCCTGCCTATGTAAACCGCCTTGAATTAAAGTCTGAGGAGAAATCTGACAACCAAGAAAGGCGGTATATAAATACCTGTATTATTATTATTATTATTATTATTATTATTATTATTATTATTATTATTATTATACACACATTGAAAAATGGGATTAAAAATATACTGGGTAGATATGAAAGGAATATGGGCAGGCGGTCTGGTCTAGAGGGTAGAGCCTCCATTTGCCTGAAGATAACATCCACAAGGTCGCAAGTTCGAGACCACCGGCACTGTGCGACCTTGAAGCAGCTGACAAGCTGAGCCGAGTTATTCCATCTGCTCTGAGCGTTGGAGGATGGAGGCCAGAATGTGAAACCAGATCAGAAAGAAACATCTGAATGTTGTGGTTCTTGAAAGATAGAACCTTCTTTCAATTGTAAAAATCCCTACGGGGATTTAAATAGCCTGCCTATGTAAACCGCCTTGAATAAAGTCTTGAATAAAGACCAAGAAAGGTGGTATATAAATACCTGTATTATTATTATTATTATTATTATTATTATTATTATTATTATTATTATTATTATCATCATCATCTTAGCATGCTAGTTATACTATTATATAACTATAATATTATATATTATATATAGTTATAGCATGCTTACTGAGAAATTTCCTACTGTGTTCAATAGGTTGCCAGGTAACTTTGTATAAGATTGTAGTCTTAAGGTATACTGTTTCTCCCCAATTTGGAATGCTTTAAAAAAAGGAAGCAAAAAGCAAGAACCTAGACTTGTAGCTGCTAGAGGAACACTAGAGGCAGCAACAGTGAGAACGCTAACAGGAAATGGAGCCTAGTGTTCTCACTGTTTGTTCCTCCTGCTGTCTGCTTCCTGAAAAGGTTTCCATTTGCAAAGCATGTGCAAATGAAGAGAGGCGAGTCATGAGTGTGATGGGGAGGGGAGGATTTGAATAGGGTTTGCTACTATCTGCAGTTTTGAGTATCAGTGGTCAGCAGGAACATCTCCCCCAGGGATACTTGGGGACATCTATACACACAATTATACCTTCCACCTACTCTACTATTGTTTGTAGTTGCTATTTATTACAGCTACTAGTTCTCTTTTCCTCCTGAAAAGTTTCCCAGGCTGATAAGCTGATAAAACACATAAGTGGATTCATTCCTCCTAACCAAGAGTCATATGGACAGTGAGACTTGACCTTGTTATCTAGAAAGCATGTTTTACATTGCAGAGTCCCCTCTTAGCATCTTATAGTTGGTGGATGAGTTCACATTGGAGGCAGAAGAACATATTTTGGAATGCCATTAGAGGTTTTATTTTTCCCCCCAGTTTGCTCTGTGTAGGTTAACTCTCCATTGTGCTCTAATTGTGTCAACCTTCTTGACATTGTTCTCCTTCTTCCCACAGAGTCATTTGCTCCTGCCAGCCACCTCTCATTTATATGTTAGAGGAAAAATATCTAATGCCAGTTTTTTTTTTTCCTGTCAAAAAGTCAAGGCTATGTTAGAACCTTTAGAAAACTCATTATACTTCATGTCCCTAGCAGATTCTTCCAATACAAAACACTAATACAAGCCTGTTTCATGACTAGTCATTCTGAGATATCCTGAAAGAAGACATAATATGCCTGTAATCTTTATTTAGTGCTGGTTAGAGTTGTTATTTGTACTGGTTCTTTGTTCAGGGTCGAGCTGTCAACAGTAAATAAATTATTCCCTGGCTCATAAATTGCTGCACTCTGTGGTGGATTTGGGGAGCAACAAAGTAAAATGATGAATTGGTAGCCTCCAGAAGTCTCCCTCTTTCATTTAATGCACTCTGTGTTGACTACATTAAAGAGGGGTGTGTGTGTGTGTGTTCTTCTGTAAAGCTTTTACATGGAAACCGGTCATAATGAAAAATAGTCCAGTTGCCCAGTTTGTAGGAGAGTCTGAAACACTTTTGTACAGTTAATAGTATAAAAAAAGTCAAGTATCCAATCTACACTCCTGTTAGACTGAACTGTCAACACTTAAGCAGATTTAGTGCTTCAGTATTTCAGAATAATTCAGCTTAGTTGGAAGGGATTTGGTTATTTGTCTCCCAGTTGCTACCAAGGAGATGGAGAGATGTCCAAGGTCTTTTTCTCAAAAATGGCAATTATTTACTCACAACTGAGCAAACATCTCTTTATATATATATAAACAGCTCTCATTTGTTCATATTCGAAGTGAAAAATGGAGGCAGTCTTGGTATGGAAAGTCATATTTCTTTAAAAAAAAAACAAAAAAACTCACACAATCATTTTTATAGTAAGTTCAGGCCAGACTAGGAACAATTGAAATGCTCTTCCTCACATAATGTTTGGACTCCAAAAGGAAATAAAATCTGTATGGAGGAAATCATTCCTAACTGGAGACAGTGGTGTAGCTAAGGGAGTGCAGGTGGTAGCAAGTATATCTGGCCTTTAGGGGGGCAACAAGCTGAGCTTGACATTAGTGGCCAAAATTGTGAAAACCTTGGTATGTACGAATAATACCATCATGTTATATATCATTGGAAAGGTAATTTCTTGCAGAATGCAATGAAACAAACTGCATTGGAATATCTATATTCTATCAAAAGTTATTGCCAATTAACCAGAAAATGAAAACTCAACTGCCTTATGGAACAAAAAGTGGATTTTCTTAATTCAAAACTGACCTATGAGACTGATTGTTCTGCGAGCCAAAGATCTTATTATGATACAGCATGGACCCCTGCTCCCAGACCTTGCCAGGATGCTCCCAGAGACATTTCCCAGTTCGAAAAAATCTGAAAGGGGGTTCAGTCCTGGGGGATGTGTGGAACTGAGAGCCGTGATGAAATGCACCTGGGCACGATTCATCTACTGGACTCAGGAGAATTCAGAACTAGATAACTATTGATCAGTATCTAATCTACCATTCTGGTGCAAGGTGTCTGAGTGGTAGAGGTGTTTCAACTCTGAATTTTTCTAGGTGTTATTATTTTGACTCATTTCAATCTAATTTTAGATCTAGATATTTCCCCTTGGCCACTGTGGCAGATGTTGTGAAGTAACTGGGAGAGCATGTCCAATTGCTTCTGTTGGATCTTTCAGTGGCCTTCAATCCAGTTGACCACGGTTTACTTCTGGATGATCTGATAGGGATGGTTTTGGGGGCCACAGTTTTACGGTGGCTCCACTGTTTGTTAGGCAATTTCCAGAAGGTAATCCTGGGAGACTCCTGCTCAACTCCTTGAGCAGGCTGATCGGCTCATGGTCCCACCAGTTCCTCTCCCAAGGAGATAAAATATAGAGACCAAATAGCAGGATGATGTCATTACAGCTGAAAGATAAAACTCCCAAGCAGAGGGGAAGCCGATGCTTCTTGTTTCAGCAGCTTGAGAACTTTACTCCATGGGTTCCTGGGAAAGAAAGGCCCCTTGCGGGAGGCAAGCATAAAGAGTTGGCGAGCTCCATATCCAGATAAAATCAGATAAGGATTTGTGTAGGTAGGATGGAGCTGTGCAGAAGCTCCCAAAGATGGGCAACTCAGTTCAGTGCAAATTCCCGCGCAGTGGTGCAGTGGGCCCAGCATGGACTGCACTATATCCTGCATGGGAATTTTTCAGCCTGGGAGTCTCCACATGGTAAGGGGACATTCATCCCCTTGCCCTGGGGAAAGCCCCAACCCGGGTAATGGGTCTACTGGCTACACAAGTCTGCTTGCACCGTGTTAACCGATCAGGCCCAGGAGGGGGGAGAGGAAGCAGCACATGCCACTGCCATCCCTCCTGCCTCCTCCTGGGTCAGATCCACCCACCACACCCTGGCAGCCCTCCCTTGCTGCCCTCCCCTCCCCCCCGCTCCTTCACCTACTATTGGCATGGAACCTATCACATCTGGCATGCACTCAGTTTTCTGCCAGCATACATGGAACAGTGTGGGCCTTTGCTCCAGCACTGGTAACTGCTATGCCATCATGATGTGCTTATGGCACTTTTGCAATGGCTAGCACCAGTGCAGCATGTGCTATACCAGCATGGAGGCTGCATTGGATTGGGCCATATGTTTCATTCTGACTGCGAAGGGTTTACTTTAAAGAATGCATGCACCTGCACATGCAAAGTTGTCTGGCCATCCACTGACCATGTATGAACAGAATCCCATTGTATTCACGGAGCCAGAAGGAAAGCTCTTGGGACAAGACCTTCAATTCGTAATGCAGCTGAGCTATAAGCTGTACAAATTCATATCTATACCCAATAATTACAAACCATCGGCATCACTAATTAACATCAAGAAAGTTTATAATGCAATCAAGATAAAATTTTCCAGTCTCACAATTGTGGGGTAATTTCTACCCGTGTATTAAAAATAGCATTCTTTACTTTAGTCAAGAAGTGCATGTTTTTATTTATAATGAAGAAGGAAGGAGAGAGGCTGAAGCCAAGGAGCTCATACAATCAGCTCCTGAAGACAAATGCTGCAGTTATTTTCATAATTGTTTGTCATATACATACATAGGTACTTATATACCACTTTTCTCTGTTTTTGAGACAGCATTTAAGGTGGTCTACATGGGCAGGCTAGTCTAAACCACAATTTTTTTCTATGGGGTTTTTGCCATATCTTCTGGGAAGATTCATCGACAACTGAGGGCCCAAACCGATCCAATTTTCCAGTGCCGTTGCCGCTGTTGCCAGTGGGGTGTGCACTACTTCCTGTGATGGGAAGGCAGTCACAGAGGCCTCCTCAAGGTATGGGAACATTTGTTGCCTTACCTCGGGGCTGCACTGGGGCTGCACCGGTGCTGGAAAGTTGGCCCTTCCTTACTACTGCAGTAAATCTTGGGATTGAATGCTTTATAGCTAAAGGATACAAATAGTATTCTAGAAACTTCCAGCTGACAGCTTGATCCTAAATAGGATGACTATGGTCCCAATGACTGCCAGCCCAAGCATAGACTCATGTCAAGGTTCATGATCCCTGGGCTGCTATCTAGAGGCAAGAGAAGTCCACTGCCGATCTTTGTGTTCTGACAGTGGCAGTACAACTCTGCTCAGTTGTATCACTCTGTCAATGTCTCCTCCTGCCCCCTATAATTATTATTAATTGTCTGGGGTTGGACCTACCCACCTCAGGAAGCAGCCTGCCTGGTGAGCTCAGGTCCAGGTGCCTGCTGGGAAGGACTGGGAAGGCCAGTTGAGCAGACCACACATGCCCATGCTGCAAGTATCTACAGGAGCCTTTCCTTCCCAGGAGCCTTCTCCCTGTGGGGGCGTGCATTTGCACATGGGGGGGTTGGTAGCATCCCACAGGGGGTGCCATCACAGACCTTTGCCCCGGGGCGTGGGACTGGGGAGGTCGGCCACTGAGTGCAGACTCCCAAACCTGAGTGTAAGTAGCCCCTCCCACTTGTCCTTGGAGTCATTCAGGCATCAACAGCTGCATACTGTTGAAAGGAAAGAAAAAGGAAAATGGGTAAAGAAGGGAGGTGTTTTCTTCTGCTGCCATGCAACATCTGTATTGTGCTCAGCCACTACTACAGTAGCCTGCAGACTCCATCAGATAATGACTTTCCACAGTCATTATTTTTATTCCATTTCCACGGCTAGAGTTTGGCCAGGATCCAAAATATAGGCCCTTCTGGCTCCCATGAAATGGTCTGCTCAGTATAATTCCCATCTTCCCAGTATATTCCCACTTTGAAAGTGAGAGTGTAATTTATCCTTCCTTTCTGGTTTCCTTCAGATTTATTTGTTTTCCCTTGACTTTCTGCTAGCTAATTTAGTCCAACTTGTCAGAATTTGCGTCCAAGTAACGATGAGGCATTGTACTGAAGTGTTGTTGTATTATACCTGAGCCTGGATAGTAACACAGAGTCAGTGTCTAATTCAAGACATCCTTGCAGATTATTTTTCTGAAATGATGTAAAATTGGAAATTCCTGGAGGCCCTAATAAAATTTCTAGGCCAGTCCTGGAGTGATGGAAACTCTACTCTATATGTGGATTAACTAGAACAAAATGGTGAAAGCTGAAATTAATAGTATCCCATAGAATCAATGAATCGTGTTCTTTCTGCTCAATTCGCAAGATGGAGGGTCACACAGTTTGGGAACAAGTTGTAGAATCAGTCAGGGAGCACCAAAGTGTCAGGTAAAATTAGCTAATGCTTCTAAAGAATTTGGAAAGACTCAAAAAACCTGCTAGCTAAGCAGATCCAGAGGGTTGATAATGAAAGCAATGCAAATTCTTGTCATAAAACTGGGACATAGTGCTGCCGAATCATGTTTCTAAATTACATTAAGTATATTATCATAATCCTCCTTCAAAAATTTGAGAATAGAACATCATGTCTTCAAGCGAAAAGATACTGTCACATCAGCAGTCATGCTTATCTCTATATACTGATGTAAGAAAAGCGTGTTGTGAGCCAAAATATTTAGTTGATACCTTTGGGGATTTTGCCATATGCTCTGACATGCTTAAGTACACATTGACATTGCCACAATTTAGATTAAGCAATTGTGAGAGAGTGTAAGATTTGGGCAAACTCTGATTCCCCTCTTATTCACAATCCTTTGGGTTCATCTGTCAACTTGATATCTTGGAAGATTTCAGACTTGAAATAAGAGATACAGTTATCAAAAATTCTGTGTGAGCCAAGAAAACAGATTAACAGCCCAGTCCTAAGGGCACGCTATGCCAGCAGAACATGCATTACACCATCATAACATGCTTTCCATCTGTTGCAAATGCAACACAGCCAGAGAGCATTGCCTTGTTGCCGCAGGAAGTGGCAAGTGGCTGGGTTCGCATGACGACAGACTGTGGATGCCCTCTGCCTCAGGTAAGTTCACATACAGGGTTGGAGGTATGCTCGTGTGGTTGCCGGGGCACGTCGGTTTGACTCTGTCGAGCCGTTGCTCCGGCGGCTACACTGGTTGCTGGTTCTGTTCTGGGCCCAATTCAAGGTGCTAGTTTTGACTTTTAAAGCCCTTTACGGCTCGGGTCCGGGGTATTTGAGGGACTGCCTCCTTCCCTACAATCCGGCCCGTGCTCTTAGATCTTCTGGGGGGCCCTTTTGACTGTGCCGCCACTAAGAGATGTGAGAGGGGTGGCGGCCAGGAAGAGGGCCTTCTCAGTGGTGGCCCCTGAACTGTGGAATACCCTCCCCTTAAAACTGAGAACTGCTCCCTCGTTGCTAATGTTTCGGCGTGGACTGAAGACCTTTTTATTTCAAAAAGCTTTTAATTGTTGACAGGCTGGCTGGCGTTCTTGCTTTTTATATGAAAATCCACGGGGTTTGTTTTGTTTTTAGCTTTTTAATAATTGTAAATTGTTTTTAACTGTTTTTCATGTTGTATTTTTAAATTGTTTGTTAGCCGCCTTGTGTGCCCATTGGGCAAAAAGGCGGGGTACAAATTAATAAAATAATAAATAAAATAATAATAAAAATAAGGTAGGTGAGGGAGGGCAGAACGGGGCTGGGGGTGGGTGGAATGGGGTGGTGACAGTTGCGGGGAGGAGGGCAGATCAGACCTGGGAAGGGTGGATTTGGCGGCAGCTTCCTGGGCCTGATCCACTTTCCTGGCTCAACTTAGACCTGTGCCAGGGATATCAGGCCCACAGGAACTTACCCTCTGAGGCCAAAACTCTCCTGCAGGATTCAGCGGATGACCCATTGGTGCTGCTGCATCACTACTTGAGAAGCTGCAGTGGACAGAACTGTAAAATAGAAAGAAATTATAGTATAGTTAAGAGTGTTCACAATAGTTTGTGTCCTGGCAGGCGATAGGAAGGTTTTTGTATCATAATCTCATTAGGGTTGCTAAGCTTTTTTGCTTTGCCCACATTGATCAGGAGACTAATGTCAACGACAGATGCTTTTGTCCAAGCCCTGACTTGACTCTGGTTCCAACTACGTGTTATTTTAAGCAAGTGATTTGTCCTTGCCTGCTTGTTTATTTTTACTGTAGTTGCAGAGGGGGCATCACAACTGAAAACATGGTATGAGGACAGGGTGCTTTGACCTGTTCCCTCCTTGCAGCTCAGATCTGCTTGGGGGTCTATCAGAGTTACTATTGGCCCTAATGGAAGTTTTTTATCCAAGGCACAGTGCAGCTGAGAGGCCCAATATGGATTATTACCACAGCAGAGGCAAAGGTTTCAAGCCCCCCTGCTCTCATGTCATGGTCCTAATATAGATTTGCCCCTTCCCTGGCTGTGATTTGACCTAAACCAAAACAAAAGACCAAGCACACAAGGGCCAATTTCATGTTTAAAGAAACATCTAGTTCAGCGATGGCAAACCTTTGGGCTCAGCATGTCCAAAATTTGGAAAATGCCTAACTTCACTCTGCTGGCATGTCACACACACTCCGAACAAAAGCAAAACAATTCTTTACATATTCATTTACAAACAAGCTAGTACATGTTACATATTCAGAGCAAACAAGCTAGTAGGCGGGGCGGGGGGGAGGGAAATGAGTGCCTTTGTCTAGAAAAAGGAAAGAGAAGCACCCCCAACCCCATTTTCCCTTTACTTACCCAAGCTCTTGTAGTGTCATCGCAGAAGATATTACCGAGGAGATAGGGTGTGGTGTCCACAGTGCCCCTTGCTCTAAGTCAGGGGTGCCCAAACCCCGGCCCTGGGGCCACTTGCTGCCCTCAAGGCCTCTCAATGTGGCCCTCAGGGAGCCCCCAGTCTCCAATGAGCCTATGGACCTCTGGAGCTTCATTGGAGCCCACACTGGCCCAACACAACTGTTCTCAGAGTAAGGGCGACTGTTTGACCTCTCACATTAGCTGTGGGATGAGGGCTCCCTCCACTGCTTGTTGTTTCACGTCTGTGATGCAGTAGCAGCAACAAAGGAAAGGCCAGCCTTGCTTTGTGCCAGGCCTTTTATAGGCCTTGAGCTATTGCAAGACCTTCATTCATTCATATAAGTTCATCTTTAATATATTCATTCATGTAAACTTATGTAAATTTATTCAAATTTTAAATGTAAATTAATTCCCCCCTCCCCCCCCAGTGTCAGAGAGACGATGTGGCCCTCCTGCCAAAAACTTTGGACACCCCTGCTCTAAGTGAATGCAGGATTAAGGCCCAGGTGGTAGCTGGAGGTGTGCTGCACAGCTGCAGCCACTAGAGGCTAAAGGAACTCCCTCAGGATATAAGGAGCACCTGAGATAGAAAGGATTGTGGGAGGAGTGAACATGGAAAGGAGAAACTAAGTGACCTTGGACTGACTGGGCTTACTGACTTTGGACTCTGACTTGGCACCTTTGACTGACTGACTGACTGACCTTGGACTGTGACTTGGCTTACTGACTCTGGACTCTGACTTTTGCTTGCTGTACTGGTGAGTCAACCAAGGAAAACTAATCAGCCTTAAGTGGGCACAAGGCCCAGTGGGGAGGAGCTGTGACAAGACAGCTCTGTACATAGACTCTCTTCCTCTTTTGTTTCGCTTCTCTCTGAAATGAACAGGAGCAGTGCGTACCGATAAGCACATGCTGCTCCTGTTCATTTAAAACAGAAGCCCCAGGGAAGAGAACCTGCCCATGGAGCTCCCGTAAGTAGGCAGATAGGCAGGCACCCTTCCCCTGTGGCTAAGGAGAGGGAACAGGGACACCCCATCTCCCTTTCTCTTTACTTAACAAAGCATCATGTACAGCTTGTCTGCCTCTTCCATCCTGCTTCTGTGGTTTGAAATGAGCAGGAGGAGAGCATGACTGCTGCTGTAGTTCATTGCAAGCTGACTCTGTGAAGAAGAGAGGCCTTGCAGTGCACATGGTGCTTAGCTGATATGGAAGTGGGCACCTTTGTAGCTACGGAGGGGAGAGAGGGGCACCCTGCCCCCTTTACTTACTGGAGCTTGATGCATAGCCTCTCTCACTTGTCTGTGAACATCAGAACCTAAGAACAGCCCCACTGGATCAGGCCATAGGCCCATCTAGTCCAGCTTCCTGTATCTTCCTGTACCTGTGCTGCTTCTCTTCACTCAGCAGGCCTGAGCGGGGGCAAGGAAGAAGAGGCAGGGAGGCAACTTGCATGACAGGAGTACCAACAGAGAGGCCTCAGTGGCCCTTGTGCAGTGGCAGAGCTGTGAAGTCCTGCATACCCAGGTAAGCCAGCAGGGGAGGTGAGAAGGGGTGAAGGAGGGTGGAATGGGGTGGGGAAGGGAGAAATGGAGTGGTTACAGGGGCTGGGAGGAGGGCAGATTGGGTCCACACAGAAGGGGGTTCAGTGGCAGCTGTGCCCCATGAATCCAAACCCCCTTCCCAAATCTGATCTCATGACCCTGGTCCACACAGACCTATGCCAGACATTTTGCTGATGCAGGTCTGAGTGCCATAGAGGCTTACCTTGTAGTAAGGTAAGGGAAGATACCCTGCACATGCCTGATCTCAGAAGCTAAGCAAAGTCAGGCCTGGTTAGTACTTGGATGGGAGACCACCTGGGAATACCAGGCGCTGTAGGCTTATACCATAGTCTTTCGAGACTGAAGGTTGCCAACCAACCATGTAAGGCAACAAATGTACTCTTACACAGAGGAGGCCTCTGGAACTGTTCTGCCTGTTTGTGAAACTGTCCCTGCAGGATACAGTGCAAGACTTTGTGGTGTGGCTGCATCAGTGGTGGTGGAGGACCCCACCACTGCATCACCACTGCATCAGTGGTGGTGGAGGAGGGGGGGGGAGGAGAGCATAGAATTGGGCTGTACATTGGATTGCCTGCTATGCAAAAATAGACAAGAGTAAATCTGGTAACAGTACTAGGAGTGAAGAATGTAGCACCCATGAAGTTTCAGCAGGACAAAGAAAATAAAACATTGTCAGTTAGATGAGTGTATAAGACAGCCGGAGAAATAAAACAAGGTCGGTGCAGAAAAGAAGAAAAGCATAAAATCATCTAGAGCTTTTGTCCTGAAGGGGAAAAAAAAATAGGCTTGGCTGAGTTTACAACAGATCTGAGCATAAAAGCTTTATTAACTTAACAACAAAAAGGTTTTAAAATGTGTATTGCTCTCTCTCTCTTTCTCTCTCTCTCTCAAAAAAAGTTTTATTGGAAGAATTATTTTAATAGTTCCCTAAAGCAAGCTCTAGTCATTGCTCAACATAAACAAGTGACAAATCTTAGATGCTGAAAATGTAACAAGCATCCAGCCCTAAGTATGTAATTCTTTTTGTCTGTGATAAAATGTTTTCATGTGTATGTTGCAGTAGGTGCACAAGGGATATCCGCTGTACGTTTTATTTCAGTGCACTTTCTGATATGAAGCCAGTGTTCTGGTATGTTGTACCCATCCCTCCAAACCAGTGGCGTAGCTAGAGGGGGTGCAAAGTGCTTCAGTTTTTCAGGTAGCCTCACCACAGTGTGCAAATGGGCCCTTCCCTTCGGAGCCATTCCTCCCATTTTGCTCACCTGGAATGGCTCCAAAGGGGAGGGGAAGGGGCTGCTTGCACACTATGGTGAGGCTCCCTGCAAAACAACGTTTTGTATCCCTTTTAGCCACTGCCCCAAACACATCATTGCAAAGATAATTTGCATCAATGTGGAACTCGTGTGGCATGGGGTACTGCCTCAGACTGTTAAACGAAAAGCAGTATACCTGTTTTGTAGCAGCAGTTGGATGAAGTGACATTGAACTGAATGACAAGGAAGAACTACTTGTCCATTATTCACATTCAGTGTTTGCTTTTGAAACTTTTGACCAATGGCTAGACTTTCAAGCTCGTTGCTACAGAAATGCCTAGGACTGTAAGGATCGTGCAGAGTGGCTGTGCTCCTGCAGCCAGTCTCAGTGTGGTTCCTGGCCGTGTCTGAGGCTCCCTCCTCCCCTTTAACGAAAGGGGAGGGGGCAGCCCTTAGGGTGGCGCAGAACCGTGCTGACAGTGGCCATGCTCCCACGCTATTGTTGGTACAGTTCTTGGTGTATCAGGGGGGCAGGTCACAGTGGTACCCCCCAGCACAGCACCTGGGGCATTTGCCCCGCTTGCCCTCCTTTAGTTACGCCACTGCTTACATCTCTCCTGACTTCCCCTTCCAGTCTTTCCAAGGAATGGGGCTCCTCTCCTCTGGAGTGTAGGGCTTTGTCTCCTCTTTGCTTGGTGCATTGTGTGCAGGCAGTGAGAAGTGCAAGGCCCCTGCTATGGAGGGCACCAGTCCCTCAAGGGATCCTGGCTGATTCTTACTCTCTGTCAGATCCTGGGTTTAGCACTTCTGCAGTTGGTTCTGGTGGTTTTCATGGCTTCCTCTGTTTCTGAGTCCTGGCTATCTTTTGAGGACAGAGTCATGACAAAGGAGAAAAAAAAGTGGCACCAACAGCAGCAGCTTCTAGAACAAAATGATACTGAACAGTCTTGAAAAAGAACTAGTTCCATGAGGCGATGATTTTTTCCCCAGTAATTTGTTTCAGCTGCTTCAGATTTACTAATTATGGGGCACATGTTGAAATTAGGGAATATATTTGCATGTTCTTACATTATATACATTAACCTACATGTTCATTATATAGGTTCCTAAGAAATGTTTACAGTAAGAAATCAGGACACCAAAGATTACAGTGTCAAACTGACTTTCCATTTGTACAACAGGAGCTGTATTTTCTGGTCATCTTTTTCTAGTGCAGAGTTTCACACCTGGTTGTCCTCTGGCTCCCTAGCATGTGGAAACTATTACAGTATTACTGTTCTCTGTATATTTTACATTAAATTTCTCTAGTTTGTATTTTTTTAAAAACATCTCTATGTTTTAGAAATGTCATTCTATCTAAAGTCACAATCTTTTCTAACATTATGTACTATTAAAATCAGAGAGAGGTAAATTTGCAAAGTGGTGTGTGGGAGGTATTGGGGGGGAAAAATCCTATTACACATGAACAGATTTTGAATATGTACCTCCCTTTTAATGCTTAGAAAATATATCCTTTATTTAAAAAAAAACAACCTACATGTAAGCTTTTAAAAAACCTAACAAAAACCCATTTTTCCCCTTTCTTTGTTTTCCTCTTTTAAATGCCTATAATGAATATAATTAACTTTTGAGCAGCAAACAGTAGAAACTGTGATTGTATAGCTTATTACAGAAGTTGTTTTGGAGCTTACATTTCAGTTGTGATCAGTGTTGATATATGTATTATGAACACTTTAAAAGTCAAGAATTAGGTCTACTTTTCATGACTGAGCAGGAATGTGTGAATAAAGAAATGTTTTTCTAGTCTTCTTAAAAGTTATTTTTACTTCCTTTGAAATTCCTTAATCAATGTTTTTCAAATTGTGGGTCAGGACCCACTAGGTGGGTCACAAGCCAATTTCAGGGGGTCCCCATTCATTTCAATATTTTATTTTTTAATATATTAGACTTGATGCTACTGTGGTACGTGACTCCATTTGGGGAAATGTTACAAACCTGTAGTTTTAACAGGCTACTATATATATATTCTTTTAACAATGATAGTAAATGGGACTTACTCCTGGGTAAGCATGGGTAGGATTGCAGCCTAGGATTATGAAAAATCTTCCTGCTTGATGATGTCACTTCTGGTCATGACATCACTTCTAGTGGGTCCTGACAGATTCTCATTCTAAAAAGTGGGTCCCAGTGTTAAATGTGTGAGAACCACTGCCTTAGATATTGTAATACCATTGTACAAATCAATGGTAAAGCCACATCTGGAGTACTGTGTACTGGTTGCCACAGCTCAGCTGAAACTGGAAATGGTGCAGAAAAGAGCAGCCAAAATGATTACTGGGCTGGTGCACTTCCCATATGGGGAAAGGTTATAGCGTTTGGGACTCTTCAGTCTAGAAAAAAGGTGCTTGGGGGGGGGGGGGCATGATTGTGAAGTACAAAATTGTGCCAGGGATTGATGGGAGTGGAGAGAGGGATATTCTTTTCCTTCTCACGTAACACCAGCATCAGGGTGCTTCCATTAAAACTGAGAGTTGGGAGAGTTAGAACAGACCAAAAAAAAAATACTTTTTTAAACTGTAATCTGTGGAACTCCTTGCCATAGGATGTCGTAAAGGCATCTGGCCTAGATGCCTTTAAAAGGGGATTTGACAGATTTATGGAAGAAAAGTCAATTGCAGGCCACAAGCCATGATGGGCATGTGCAACATCCTGGTTTTAGGCCAAAAAAAAAAAAAAATTTAAGGCAAACGTGTGCGGTGACTGGGCTCAAAGCACCCCCAAATGTCATTGAAGGGAGGCTTTAGCAGTACTGTTTCACTTCCTGCCAAGTCTCACATCTGTGGTGGCCCACTCCCATCACCCAAGTCTTGTGATGCTAGTGCTCAAACATTTTGGCTCATGGCAAATATTTTTTGGGCAGTGGGGCAGAACCTCAGTGGGGTTCTGCGGGGCAGTGGGGCCTCAGGAGTGGCACAATGACACCTTGTACAATGTGAGTAATGTTTTCTGTGAGTTGGGTAAATTGTGGGCATGCATGTCTAAACCAGCGATTTTCAACTGGTATGCCACAGGGGTGCCAAGGGAGTTTGGAACTCAGTAGTTGAAAATCGATTGAAAATTCTTCCAGGTTCTATGGCTGTATTTCTAGGGCAACTGTCTGTAGTAACAAATTTTCTTCTGCCAGCTCTGCTGGTGGTAGAAACAGAGCTTGCAGACCCCGGAGAGCCTCCCGAAAGCCAGAAGTTATATCAGTAGAGGCAAAGACCATAGACAAGACCATTGCAGTCAGTGTGCCATGAAAAGAAAAATGTTTAAAGATCACTGGACTGAACTATGCCATGGTGGTTTGCTGTGAGTCTAAAATCAGCACCTAAAAGATGTTATGACACAGTGTTTATGTTACGCATCAATCCCCTGTGTAAATCAAATGAAATTAGATTATGTTCAATTAAGTTTGAGGTTGTTTTTTTTCCTACTTTCATCATCCACTTAACATCAAATATCTCTGTGGCGAAAATCAATGAAACAATATTGTAAGATCTTGTAAAATCTCACTTCAGGCACCTGAAGACAGACCTATGAAATGTAATTGAAATGAGTTAGTCTGAAAAGGAGCTGATGTCATCCTTTAAAAATGGTAAGCAAGTTCCGTTGAACTGCATTAGGGCACATGCCT
The DNA here is from genome assembly GCF_035046505.1 of Tiliqua scincoides. Classification (NCBI taxonomy): domain Eukaryota; kingdom Metazoa; phylum Chordata; class Lepidosauria; order Squamata; family Scincidae; genus Tiliqua; species Tiliqua scincoides. The sequence continues at coordinate 21,041,731 of NC_089827.1, read as the reverse complement.
CTGTTTCCAACGGTGTGTAGCATGATTTGCTTGACCTTATCGTCTAGATGATTTCAGCGGAGGCAGCTGGTGAGGGAGTGCAGCAAATATTAAGAGTTTGCTACCACTGAATAGTGTCCAGAGGAGAAGGAACTCATACATCCTTACTGAAGGGTTTCATGGTGGTACAGGCAGGCGTGACTGGGTCAGTGCAGTGCAAGTTCATGGCTACTGACTGGTCAACAGTGCCACTGACGTTATTAGATCAGTGGGTGCTGTTGCCCAGGTAGCAGCTGCACTTCTGCATGGTGCTTTCCCTTTTCTCCATGATAATGGTAATGCCTACTGGGAAGGATGAAAAACTGCCGCCCTCCTAATTACCTCTTGGCAGTGGTAGCCTCTTCCTATTTCTGCACTGCTTTACCAGCTCTCGAGGGAGGGAGGGCTGTATTGGCAACCTTCAGTCTTGAAAGACTATGGTATCGTGCTCTGAAAGGTGGTTCTGGCAACCTTCAGTCTTGAAAGACTATGGTATCGCGCTCTGAAAGGTGGTTCTGGCACAGCGTCTAGTGTGGCTGAAAAGGCCAATCCGGGAGTGACAATCCCTTCCACACCGGGAGCAAGTACAGTCTGTCCCTGGTCTGTCTCCCTGGCTATGGGCCTTCCTTCTTTGCCTCTTAGCCTCAGACAGTTATATACATACATATATATACTATGTTATTTATTTATTATTGCAGTACTGTTTTTCAATACCACCTTACTTGTTGACTTGAATCTTGTAGGCATAAAGCTGCTTACATAGGCAAGCTGACCATAAACTCTGTTTCTTTCAATGGGTTTTTACAAGTATATTTCTGTGGGAGAAACTCATAGAGTCCTCCAATTCTCCAGATGTTTCCCATCAGCTGGTTCTCAAGATATTCATTCTTGCCAACTGACTCCTCCACTCTTGCCAGCAACTTCTGGTCACCCACCCAAGGTGAGACCCAAGTTGATCCCGCTTAGCTTTTCAGCCAAGGTGACAGTTTCACTTCCAGATCACACCTCCTGCACATAAAGGGAGAAGGGAAGGGTTACCACCTAGTTCTCTCCCATGCATTCCATGTACTGGTCTTCAATTCCAGGCTGGATGACTGGAATAACTAGGCCTAGGCATAGTTATCTCTTAAATCCCTTAAATCATCAGGTGCCCCATTAGTTATCAGCTCTGTCATTGTTTGGCACAATGTCCTGTAGGAAGAAGTGAGGGAGAATCTCCTAAACTGTGCATTTGATGTACTCTTCTAACCTCAGTCTAAGTTATCCCTTGGAGGACCCCTTGCATTGGATACTTTTACCTATCCTATTGCATTGGATACCTTTACCTACTGATCTCCTTTGGATAAGGTGCAGGTTGCTTTTTCACAGGGATGGGAACTTGAGTCAAGATTTCAAGTGAAAGCACATGTTTTTTGCTGACTCGTGTGGACTCGAATCACAAATGTCAAATGCTTGGGCATATGCTTGAGTCTGGGGCTTCTGACTTGGGACTCACCATGGAGTTGGGCGACTCGAGTCACTCAGGCATAGCTTGGAGGTGCTGCTTGCACCTCTGATGCAGTTGCATCATGTTGCCCAAAAGAACTTGTGTGCTGTTCTGGAAGTCGAGCATTCACTTGCGGCACCAGTAGCAGGGTATGTATTCAGTTAGGAGGCAGAGACAGGGCAGTGGGTGGAGGGAAATAGTTAATTTTTTATTTGTTTTGGATTTGGGTGGGTTTGCAAAAGTCTGTTAGAAAAGTAATGACTTTGCAAAAGTCGCTCATGCAGCCAGAACACAAGGGAGGAAGGCACTTCTTCATTTCTCCTGGGTTATCTATTTAATGGAGGATGTATCGTGATTTTGAGTCTCTGGGAGAGAGGGGGGGAGAGGAGGAGCCATTTTTGTCCATAGGGACAAATGGGTTTTGCAAGCAGGGGAGGGCAGGAGGAGGTGGGGAAGCTGTGGGAAGCGATTCCTGGAGCGATTAAAGGAGGCACCCACAGCTCGTGTGCTCATTCATTGATTGATCACTCCTACACAGCAACAGTAGGTCTCTCCATGCTCTCTCTCTCTCTTGTGTGTTCCCAGTACAGTGCCCAGGCAGCATTCTTAGTTTTTGGCTAGGCAGGCAGGGCAGGGGCATTGAATTGGGACATACTGTATGTGTCAGCAGCAAGTGAAGCCAGCCTGTGCCTTCCTTTTTGGGGGGTGCTTTATTCTACTCAGTGGTTAGTTTACTTTAATTGGATGCACATGAGTGCACAGTGCTTCAAAAAATATTTTTGTCAGCAGCCAGTCAGGCAACTTTTGTGGGTTCGTTGCCAGCTGCTGCGGGTGAGCTGCTTCCGTCCCCTCCTGCCTTGCCAAGCTGGGATGCGTCCTCTCTCCCTCCCTCCCTGTATGTCTCCGTCCCCGTCCCCCAGTGCCCGTAATGTGAAGGGGGATTGGTCCCATTGCGAGTGGAGTGGGATCATACGGAAGCAAGGAACTGATCAGTGTGTTCTGCACTGCTGCCTTCACAGCATGGCTTTTGTTTATGGATGGGATGGGCAGGGACTGCAGGGGAGTGTTTAAAGACAACTCCAACACACACATACAGTCGCAGCAGCTCCATTTTTTTTCCATGGAGCCGCCTCTGGCTTTTTAAAGGGAAACACTTGTGCCTTGAGTCTTTTTAAGTCACAAAAACGCTCTGGGCAACTCAAAAAGTCTGTCCATTAGGACTCATTTTCAAGTTGAGTCGGGGGGGGGGGGGGAAGACTCATGACTTGACTCAAGTCAAGCCTCAGTGGACTTACCCATCCCTGGCATTTACTTTTTGGTAATACACTCTGACATCTACAAAGCAGAGCAGCTCAGACGCTTCGCCGTTGGATGCAGAGAGCTAAACAGAGCTGCATAAAGAACATTACTTAAACTGCACAATCTGTTTGCCACCCATTGAGCTACAACTACATGAATGCACTGAAGTGGTTTTAACAGCTTGCCTATAAATCAAAAGGGCAAGTGAAAGAATATTAACTACCCAGCATCCTAATTAAACAGCAGTGGAACTCTACTGAAGGCTTGATCTTCATAAGGAAAAGAGTTACTTTTGAATTTTTTTTTTTAACTCTGAGGTCAGATTCCCCTTCATACCCATCTTGAGGCTTTAGCCATTTGCATTATTTAAACACTGCACCTCACATTCATCGGGTTAAGGATGAATACATCCACTGGTGTAGCTAGAGGAGATTAGGTTCTGCAGGGAGCCTCACTATGGTGTGCAAGCTGCCCTCCCTTTTGGAGGCATTCTGTTTTGCTCCCCTGCCTGGAATGGCTCAGAGAGGAGGGGCCACTTGCATGCTGCAGTGAGTCTCTCTGCAAAACTTGGTGCTTTGCACCCCCTCTAGCTACAACACTTAATACATCCAAACCAATCATTGTAAAATGCTCAGACTTTTAATAATCTTGTCAAAGTTATCTAACAAGCATTATTTCATTTTGTCTTATATACACTTTTGCACAGGAAGCCCTGTGTCACCTTTGAAAATAAAAACTAATGAAATAAATGGCTTGCATAAAATCACCGGCCACTTATTAGGACTTGACTTGTACATTGTGTATGGAGTTAAACCATAAACTATGGTGAGGTTTACATTTCTCTGGATCGGGCTGTAAGTCAGTCCTATCTGTAATATTTGTGTCTTGTTTCATTGTCTCAGTTTACCTTCTGTATGTGCAATATATATCTCCCTTATTCTTATTCCAGTGAGGTTAAATGAGCCTGTCCCCTTTTCAAATAATGTTTTATCATTCTGCGGCCAGATAGTGATTAGATAATAGATTTACTTATGGCTTTAGGTTGAGGTTCATCAGAGCACCTAAGCACACACTTAATTTTACACCTGTGTTTCAAGTCCCATGGATCTTCACTCTCATTTAAACTTTATGTGAAATGGCTTTGACATTAAGCGCTTAAAATTCAAAATCTAATCTTTTTACAAGAGCGAATGCTAAAAGCTCAGGTAGTAACTTAAAGGAGAAGTGAGAAAGAATACAGACCAGGGAGGGAACAGCTTTACTACATAACCAATTTTAGAGGATTGTGTGGAAATCACTAGCTCTCCCCCCACCCATTCTTCCATTAATTTTCCAATTCTGCATTGCTTCTCTTCCACACCATTCCTATTACAATGATCAAACTGCATGTCCTTCATTCTGTTTTTTTTTTTTCCTTTTTCTTTAAGTATCCTCAATCCAGATTGGAACTGTAATACGTGGAAAGTGTAAACCCCCCCCCCCAATACTTCTATGGATACCACTAGTAGGTTCTCCTCAGGGGCAAAGGGGAATTTCAGGGGGAAGGTGATTTGTGATTTTCATTGGGAGTGCCACATGGGGCAAGATGGGGCAACTTAAACACCCTTTTCACCTGGATTGGGCCCCCTACAACAGCTATTGAAAACTGGAAAGGAAAAGATGCAACAGGAAGCAGGTCACTTGTTATCTGGTGTGCTCCCTGGGGCATTTGGTGGGCTGCTGTGAGATACAGGAAGCTGGACTAGATGGGCCTATGGCAGTGGTGGCGAACCTATGGCACGTGTGCCAGACAGGGCACGCAGCGCTGTCTCTGTTGGCATGCAGCGCTGAGCCAGGCAGTCTGGGGAGGGGCGCTGAAGCTGCGTGTCCCTTTAAAGGAAACGGAGGCTTTTTCCTAGCCTGGTGTGTTGGGAGGACGGGCTGCTTCCCTCCGCCCCCTGCGCTCACTGCCCTCCTCTCCCTTCACCCCCACCTGCCCCACATTTGTTTTCAATTTTGCCTGTTCTGCAAGCTTGGATTGGAGTCTGCTCCTGTGCGTGTGTACTCAGAAGTAAGCCCCATTACAGTGGATGAGGCTTATTCCCAGGAAAGAGTGGCTGGGATTGCAGCCTTGGAGCCCACTCCTGTGCATATCTACTCAGAAGTAAGCCCCATTACAGTGGATGAGGCTTATTCCCAGGAAAGAGTGGCTGGGATTGCAGCCTTGGAGCCCACTCCTGTGCATATCTACTCAGAAGTAAGCTCCATTACAGGGGATGAGGCTTACTCCTAGGAAAGAGTGGCTGAGATTGCAGCCTTAGAGCCCGCTCCTGTGCATATCTACTCAGTAGTAAACCCCATTACAGTGGATGAGGCTTATTCCCAGAAAAGGGTGCCTGGGATTGCAACCTTGGAGTCTGCTCCTGTGCATGTCTATTCAGAAGTAAGCCCCATTACAGTGGATGAGGCTTACTCCCAGGAAAGAGTGCCTGGGATTGGAGCCTGCTCCTGTGCATGTCTACTCAGAAGTAAGCCCCATCAGAGTCAATGAGGTTTACACCTAGGAAAGAGTGGCTGGGATTGCAGCCTTAGAGCCCACTTCTGTGGGTGGGGCTTTTTAAAAAAATATATTTTCTTGTTTGAGAAAATGAGCAGTGGCATGGTCTTGCAGCCACCCCCTCCCTGACAATAGTTCTTTACCCAGCATGTAATTAGTCTGTGGAACTCTTTGCCACAGGAAGCAGTGATGACAACTTGCCTAGATGCCTTTAAGAAGGGATTGGACAAATTTCTAGAGGAAAAGTTCATTAAGGGTTACAAGTAATAGTGGGTAAAAGATGTTAATGTATGAGTTGTTTTTTCTAAACTAAAACCTTAATATTCAGGTTAAATTGCCATGTTGGCACTTTGTGATAAAAAAAGTGGGTTTTGGGTTGCAGTTTGGGCACTCGGTCTCTAAAAGTTTAGCCACATCACTGGCCTATGGCCTGATTCAGCAGGGCTGTTCTTATGTAAAGATGCATTTAATGTAATGTGTAGTTTGACCAGAAAACTGCAACCCATCTTCGACCACTGCACCTATCCCAAGTTTCCACGGTCAGCATCAACTTTCAAGCCTATTTTCATGTGGCATGTTGTGAAATATAACAGAGATCATGATGCGCATGCATGGAGGATTTTCTATTATAGTCTTACATATGTAACTGGGGTGCTAGCGGTCAGTGGTGACTGGCAAGGCAGTTTTCCAGACTCACCCAGGAGGTGGTGGAATAGGAAGGACATGCTACAGCCAGAACCTTTCAAGCAAGGTTGGAGTGTGAGCTACTGATGTTAGTTAGCAATGCAACTATTCACTTAGCGACGATGCACTTGCATGTTGTTGGTGACAGCACCTCCTCTGTCACTTTCTTGTGCTCAAAGGGAAGAATGGAATCCCCCTCCCCCCCTATTTGCTGTGCAACAACAAGCAGTGATTTTGCCTAGTGGACCACCTCACCAGCCACTGCTTCTAATAATAGAGAAGCAGGAAAGACCACCCTGGTAGCAGTTGTACCTCTTGATTTTGCAGCAGCAGCACCTCCCCCTTGCCTTCCTAGTTCATCACCCCTGCACGGCTAGAATATCAGCAAGCACATGGGGAGAAGGAACAAAATCAGTGCAACTTCCTGTTCAGTAAACATGAATAGGGTGGTAAAGAGATAGAGCAACTGCTGGCGTTACCGCACGGTGAAAGACAACGTAAAAAGTATGGGATCTCTCTATAATAGAAAAGCCACAAATGTCATTACAATGAGCAACGGCAAAATACACATGCACAAATGTGGTATCCATTACAATATGATATAATTTATTTGGGGATATTGAAAAGAAAATTAGGAGCATAAATATGATTTGTTCATACTTTTTGGAAAAGTGGAAAGATGCTTGCTATCATCTATATAATATATAATTATTTATAATATAATGCCTGTGCTACTGACATTTCTTTGTAATGTTGCTGATACGAAGAAACTAAAAAGGAAAAAAAAAAAGACCGTTCTAATGTTATAAAGTGATAAATTACAATTTAAAAATGCATGGATAAGATTCGGCTGTGAGGGAGGAATGAATAAATGCTACTACTAGTATCCGGCATGCCATGTGCCCCTATGATCTCTCACACATTGTTCTACATTCCTATTTTTGGTGTGTGGTTCTGTGGGGAGAAGGTTGTAATGCAGTGGTTCTCAAACTGGTGGGTTGCGACCCACCAGTTTGTGTAAAGGGTGTCCGATCCTTTTAAGGGGTGGGGGAGGGGCAAGGGCAGCAACACAACCCCCATGATCGCATCACTAATGGGGGTGGAAGGGGGGTGCTTTTAGGTGCGGGAGGTGCGGGGATCCCTTCACAGCCTGCAGGGCTTCCTGGTACCTAGAACATTGAAAAAAAGCAGGAACAAAGCACTTCCTCTTTGTGTTCACAACGAGGAAGTGCTTTGTGCCTGCTTTTTTCAAATGTTCTAAGCATCGGGGAGCCCTGCAGAGGGCTGTGTGGGGCTCCCCGCACCTCCTGCAACATCTTGCAGCCACCTTTAAATAAAAGCACCTCCCTTCCAACC